>NC_080542.1:138022345-142839845 GCF_028640845.1 Ahaetulla prasina | reverse complement strand
AAGACAAATTAAAAAAGAGAAAGAAAACTAGAAAAGGGCAAGGAAAGAAAAAGGAAAGTTAACAAAAACAGAAATAGACTTCTGACCTTTTATTCAACAGTTGTTTTCTTATTTTCCTTTCTCTTTTTAAATATTTTACAAAGCCCTTCACATCCTCGTTTAATTTTCTTAAACTTCAGATCCATAAACCACCAATTCCCCTTTTTCCTTCTTTTAGCAAAAAGTCCATAAAACATTTCAGATATTTTTTTTAAAAAAAAATAAAAGTACTTCTTGTTTTGTCTCTAACCAAACAGGTCAATTTGGCAATTTGGCCAGTTCTGATGTTTTCACAAACTCCTTCCACTGTGGGAATTTCATTTATTTATTTGTCACAACAGTATATATAAGCATAAGCATGAAATAACTATACGATATATAAGCATATATATAACCATAAGTATGTATTAACCATACGAATTGGATACAATCAAAGGGAACATTAGGACAGGAACGGTAGGCACGCTGGTGCTCTTAAGCCCCTTACATTTTCCCATTGTGCATAAATAATCTTGATGCAGTCACAAAGTCTTTTATGGACTTTATATTGAAAGAAGAAATGACTAAATTGATGATTTTTTTGATTTGGGGATCAAAAAGAATTAAAGTGGCAGGGGAAAGAGTTCTGTCTACCGTGGACCTCACCCCATTCCTAAGAGGTCTGTAAGGGGGCGTGCATAAGCGCATCAGTGTTCCTACCGTCCCTGTCCTACTGCCCCCATTTAACTGTACTCATTTCCTGTGTTCATGTCCATGTTTATACTTATACCTGTTATCTTGTACATGTTTGACAAAATAAAATATTTAAAATAAAAATAAAATAAATAAAGTACTTGATAGAAAAAGGCCCTTTCCTTTCCCCCTGTTTTCCTTTCCTTTCCTTTCCTTTCCTTTCCTTTCCTTTCCTTTCCTTTCCTTTCTTCCTTTCCCTCCCTTCTCCAATCCCACTCTCCTCTCCTCTCCTCCCTTCCTTCTTCCCCCTCTGTTCCTTCTCTCTCTCTCCCTCCCATCCTTTCTTACATTTCTTCCCTTCCCTCCTCCTCCCTCCCTCCCTTTCTTCTCTCCTTCTTCCTCCTCTCTCTTCCTCCAATCTTTCCTTCCATTTCTTCCCTTCCCTTCCCTTTCATTTCCTCTCCCTCCTCCCCTCTGCTCCCCTCATTCTTCCTCCCTCTGTTCCTTCTCTCCTTCCTCCCTCCTTCCTTCCATTTCTTCCCTTCCCTCCTTTCTCTCCTGTCTCCTCCCCTCCTTCTTCCATCCTCTGTTCCTTCTCTCTCTCCCTCCTTCCTTCTCTTTCCTTCCTTCCCTCCCTCCTTTTACCACCCTCTGTTTCTTTTCTCTCTCAATCCTTCCTTCCATTCACTTTCCCTCCCTCTCCTCCCTCCTTCTTCCTCCTCTCTCTCTCCTCCTTCCTTCTCTTTCCTTCCTTTCCTCCTTCTCCAATCCCACTCTCCTCTCCTCTCCTCCCTTCCTTCTTCCCCTCTGTTCCTTCTCTCTCTCTCCTCCCATCCTTTCTTACATTTCTTCCTTCCCTCCCTCCCTCCCTCCCTTTCTTCTCTCCTTCTTCCTCCTCTCTCTTCCTCCAATCTTTCCTTCCATTTCTTCCTTCCTTCCCTTTCATTTCCTCTCCTCCTCCCTCTGCTCCCTCATTCTTCCTCCTCTGTTCCTCTCTCTCCTTCCTCCCTCCTTCCTTCCATTTCTTCCTTCCCTCCTTTTCTCTCCTGTCTCCTCCTCCTTCTTCCATCCTCTGTTCCTTCTCTCTCTCCCTCCTTCCTTCTCTTTCCTTCCTTCCCTCCCTCCTTTTACCACCCTCTGTTTCTTTTCTCTCTCAATCCTTCCTTCCATTCACTTTCCCTCCCTCTCCTCCCTCCTTCTTCCTCCTCTCTCTCTCCTCCTTCCTTCTCTTTCCTTCCTTTCCTCCTTCTCCAATCCCACTCTCCTCTCCTCTCCTCCCTTCCTTCTTCCCCCTCTGTTCCTTCTCTCTCTCTCCCTCCCATCCTTTCTTACATTTCTTCCCTTCCCCTCCCCTCCCCTCCCCTCCCTTTCTTCTCTCCTTCTTCCTCCTCTCTCTTCCTCCAATCTTTCCTTCCATTTCTTCCCTTCCCTTCCCTTTCATTTCCTCTCCCTCCTCCCCTCTGCTCCCCTCATTCTTCCTCCCTCTGTTCCTTCTCTCTCCCTTCCTCCCTCCCTCCCTCCTTCCCTTCCTCCTTCCCTCCCTCCCTTTCTTCTCTCCTTCTTCCTCCTCTCTCTTCCTCCAATCTTTCCTTCCATTTCTTCCCTTCCCTTCCCTTTCATTTCCTCTCCCTCCTCCCCTCTGCTCCCCTCATTCTTCCTCCCTCTGTTCCTTCTCTCTCCCTTCCTCCCCTCCCCTCCCCTCCCTTTCCCCTTCCCTCCCTTTTCTCTCCTGTCTCCTCCCCTCCTTCTTCCATCCTCTGTTCCTTCTCTCTCTCTCTCCCTCCCTCCCATCTTTCCTTCCTTCCCTCCCTCCTTTTACCACCCTCTGTTCCTTTTCTCTCTCAATCCTTCCTTCCCTTCACTTTTCCCTCCCCTCTCTCCTCCCCTCCTTCTTCCCCCCTCTTTCTTCTCTCTCTCTCCCTCCCTCCCCTCCCCTTCCCTCCTGTCTCCCTCCCTCCCTCCTGCCCTCTGTTCCTTCTCTCCCTCCCTTCCCATCTTTCCTTCCTTCCTTCCTTCCTTCCTTCCTTCCTTCCCTTCCCTTCCCTTTCCTTCTCCCCTTCTTTCTCTCTTCCTCCCATCCTGTCTTTCGATTCTTCCCTTTCCCCTCCCATCCCTCCTCCCCTCCCTTCCGCTCCTTCTTCCATCCTCTGTTCCTTCTCTCTCCCTCCCATCCTTCCTTCTGTTTCTTCCCTTCCCTTCCTTTTTCTTTTTCTTTCATTTCTTCCTTTCATTTTTTTTTATACTTTTGTTGCGTTCAAAAATTCTACATAAAGACCAATGAATAAAAAGGGAGAAGAAAAACGCCACATGCGTTTTCGATGGGTCGCCAAGTCTGCTGAAGGAGGCCTAACCTTTTTCTTTGCCCTTTCAGAAGAACCAACCCTTAAAGTACAAAAAGAAAGAAAGAAAGAAAAAAGAAGTAAATTATAAAAAGGAAGCTCAGTGTAAACATCTGAATTTTCTGGAACTGTCCAAAAGGCCATTTATTTTTCTGAAGTGTGTTTATCCTGATTTTCAGCCAACTGCCATGCCCCCCTCGCACACACACCCCACCCCCGATAAAGGACTTCTGAAAGAATTCATGGAAAAGGAGAAGATCACAGGGATAGGGATGAGCAAACCTGGGCACAAGTTTCATCACAGCTCCTGCAATGACATTCTCTTAAGTGAGAATGAATTCATTCTAAGGGAGAGAATGAATTCTACAGAGAGGTTCTTCCAATAGAGCTAATGGTAAAACCTTATTTTCCTTCAATCTGCTGCAACTCGCTGGAGGAAAAACTATAGAGGAACATCACTTAAGCAGCAAAACAGTCTTAGCTTCCCACCCACACCCCTACCCCAAAAAGTTATTTGGTACCATCTCAAATTGCTACAAAGATAAAACTGGGTCACAAGACTCAGTTCTTCCAAACAATCATAGCCCTTCAAGTCAACAGGATGCCTTCCGTGGATTAATATGTTGAGCCACCAGAGCCGCCTCTGGTGGCTCAACAGACTAATGCAGTCTGTTATTAACAGCAGCTGCTTGCAATTACTGCAGGTTCTAGTCCCACCAGGCCCAAGGTTGACTCAGCCTTCCATCCTTTATAAGGTAGGTAAAATGAGGACCCAGATTGTTGGGGGCAATAAAAGTTGACTTTGTATATAATATACAAATGGATGAAGACTATTGCTTGACACAATGTAAGCCACCCTGAGTTTTGGGAGAAGGGCAAGATATAAATGCAAATAAAAAAAATATATACAAAAGCTAATATACAAAAACAGGATTTGGTCTTTGTGACCTTCAGGTGAAACGTTATGTGGCATCAAGCTGACCTTAATTTGGGGCAGGGGGTGATGGTGGTTGATTTCCTAGTTAAAGAGGTAGTGGTTGGATTTGCACAATACCCTGAAGTCCAGACCAGGACAAAATCCTTTAGACTTTAGAAAATCCTTTAGAAGACGCTGCAATAAAAACACATCTACAGTTATTAGTAAAACCAAAAAGTAAATTAAAAATACAATACAATTACAGGTAATCCTCTACTTATGACCACCACGGAGCCCAAAAATTCCTGTTGCTAAGCAAGACAGTTGTTAAGTGAGTTTTGCCTTTCTTGCCCCAGTTGTTAAGTGGATCACTGCAGTTGTTATGTTAGTGGTTCAGTTGTTAGGCGAATCTGGCTTCCCCATTGACTTTGCTTGTCAGAAGGTTGCAAAAGGGGATCATGTGACCCCGGGACATTGCAACCGTCATAAATGTGAGTCAGTTGCTAAGCATCTGAATTTTGATCATGTGACCGTGGAGATGCTAAAACAGTGAAAAATAGTCATAAATGGTTTTTTTTCCACTTGTAACTTTCAACGATCACTAAATGAACGATTGCAAGTTGAAGACTACTGTACATAAAATAAATTACTGTAGTAATAACAACATAGACCATGGCAAGTTTTTTTTTATTGCAGTTAGAATGGAATAAATGAAGACAACAAAGTGGACAACTTAGAAAAATATCAGAATCCTAATCTAACAGAAGTGTCAGATAAGTATTGTGCTCTCTGTTAAGGAAGTTCTTTAAACTAGATATTCCCACCTTGGCAAGTTTAACGTGTGGACTTCAACTCCCAGAATTCTCCAGACCAACATAGAACATAGACTAACAGGGCTAGAAGGGACCTTGGAGGTCTTCTAGTCCAATCCCTGCTTGAGCAAAAGACCCTATACAATATGTCTTCTGCGTTCCCTGTAAAAAAAGCCATAAAGCAACAAAGAATAAGAGCAGTCTGGGCTAAGAAAGTACAGCTCCTGTTTTCACAACCCAAGTTATGCTCCAAAATATAACTCCCCGCCATTACAGCCTCAACTGATGCCTGATTCACACGACCAGTTAAGACAATGGTTACCTCCCTGGAACACCATAGTTACCCTGTTAGCCAAGTAGTTAGTATGTGAATTTATTCGTATGTGCATGGATGTGCACATTGTGACTAGGAAACTCCAGGCATAAAGAGGTAGAACCAAAAAGCTAATTACGGAGCAAAATTCCTCAACTGTTTGTGAATCGTGTACAGTGTCCAATTTGACTCTTGCTGAAGCTGCATGATTGGATTCGAGTCTCCCATCTTTGCCTTTCTTTTCTTTTAAGATACATCTCTTTGATCTGTTCATTTATTCTCAGAGTTGCCCCGCTAGCAGATCAATAAACTAGACAGATATTCATGTACTTCTGGGAGTAAGTATTTGCAGTAAGGGCCATAGATACTTTTGGTGTCTTATGTCTGATTTTCGTTAGTGACTTCTTTGTCTGGTCACTAAATGAATAGTTGTAAGTTGAGGTCTACTATTTTCCATAATGAGACTGGCTGATGGTGCAAACAGTTTCCATATTTGATTCAGTGTAATTCTTTCTTCCTCCTCCTCCTTCTCCTTCTCCTTCTCCTTCTCCTTCTCCTTCTCCTTCTCCTTCTCCTTCTCCTTCTCCTTTTTCTTCTTCTTCTTCTTCTTCTTCTTCTTCTCCTTCTCCTTCTTTCTTCTTCTTCTTCTTCTTCTTCTTCTTCTTCTTCTTCTTCTTCTTCTTCTTCTTCTTCTTCTTCTTCTTCTTCTTCTTCTTCTTCTTCTTCTTCTTCTCCTTCTCCTTCTCCTTCTCCTTCTCCTTCTCCTCCCCCTCCTCCTCCCCTTCCTCCTCCTCCTCCTCCTCCTCCTCTTCTTTTTCTTCTTCTTCCTCCTCCTCCTCTTCCTGGCTGATTATTTTTTTAAAAAAACCCCTTTCTCCAGTATTCTCTGTGCTGGGCTGACAAGCTGATTGAAATCTCGGAAAGACAAGAGATTGCTTGGTTTGAGCTCTGACTGCCAAAGTCGGCACAGATCCCACGCAGAAGGGAAAGGGACCCTTTAAAATTTGCTTGGATTCAAAACTGTTCAAACCTTTTAGGACAATCCAACCTTTTCTGTCTGCAGCCCCTGGATGTCGGGCGGCTTTTCTCCACTCCTGCTATATAGGTAGTCCTCAACCTATGAGCCCAAAATTTCTTTCGTTAAGTGAGACATTTGTTAAGTGAGTTTGGCCCCGTTTTACAATATTTCTTGCTACCATTGTTAAATGAATCGCTGTAGTTGTTAAATTAGTAAGACGGTTGTTAAGTGAATTCAGCTTCCACATTGACTTTGCTTGATCAGAAGATGGCAAAAGTTGATCACATGACCCTGGGACACTGCAACCGTCATAAATACAAGTCAGGTGCCAGGCGTCTGAATTTTGATCGTGTGACCTTGGCAATGCTGCAATGGTCTTAAGTGTGAAAAATTGTCATAAGTCGCCTTTTTCAGTGCCATTGTAACTTTGAATGGTCACTAAATGAACTGTTGTAAGTCGAGGACTATGTGTATTCCCCGCTGACATTCTCCTACATCCATCAGAAGGGGAAGACAAAACCTTTTAATATAATCATACTAAAGGCACCCTTGAGGTCATCAGCTCTGCTCTTTCTCAACACGTGGATCCAAATCATAGCAACCCCTAGAGCAGGGCTGGGCAACTATGGCCCCTTTATGACCTATGGACTTCAACTCCCAGAATTTCTGAGCCAGCATGCTGGCTCAGGAATTCTGGGAGTTGAAGTCCATAGGTCATAAAGGGGCCATAGTTGCCCAGCCCTACCCTAGAGAGTTTCTGCTTGAACACATTTCACCCAGTGTGGAGGAAAGTTGATGGGGCTAGACTAGAAACTGGGGAACTGTGAGTTCTAGTCCCACCTTAGGCATGGAAGCCAGAGGTGGGGGGGACTTTGAGCTAATCCCTTCTTCTTAACCCAAAAAGTAAGGTTGGTCTAATGGGGAAGATGTTGGATTTGGAATGGGGAGGCCCAGATTTCAATCTCATCTTGTTACCCCCAGTTTGGTGTAGTGGCTGAAGGTGCTGGATTAGAAACCAGGATATTGTGAATTGTAGTATTGCCTTGCTGGAGAACTTTGAGTCAATCCTTCTCTTTCAGCCCAGCCTACCTCCTAGACTTTTGGGAAAATAGAAAGTATGTATTATGTGTTTCAAGTAGTTTTAATCATAAGTAAAAGAACCCCCAACAAGCCATCATTACAGGTATATATCTACATAAGGGGCGTGCATAAGCGCACAAACGTGCCTACCGTTCCTGTCCTATTGTTTTTCTTTTCTTCTTCCTATATATATATATATATGCTTATACCTCCTAACATTTACTCATATATATGTTTATATACTATATAATCTTTTTGTATGATGTTGTGACAAAATAAATAAATAAAAATAAATAAATAAGACAGAAATTGGAAATACCTCACAGGAGCAGCTGAAGGCAGCTTGTCGAGAGTCAGGGAATATATTTTAAACTAATCCTGCCAAGACTGCAGACATAACCCTTGTACCATCTTCCCTTTTTCATTAATACAAGTATCACATTTTAAAACATTACAAAACCCCACTAACCCTATAAGCATTACATATATACATCAAAACGATATAAAACACTGTATTACTAAAACACTACAAACACCATGAAACATACAAAGTTCCGATGCAAGCAACTCTATCATTTTCCCTTTTCATATTAATACAACTAGCACATATTAAAACATTACAAAACATTGTGAAACATACAAAGTTCTGCAAGCAATTGTATCAGATGCTATCCGGTCTTATTTGCAGGGTTTTTTTGTGTGTGTGTGTGCCTTTGAATTAGCGTCGGCACCTAGTTTCCACCTGGACAAAGCCTTGCAATTTTCTTGACAGTTTTGGAAGTGGCTTGCCCTTGTCTGCTTCCTTGGGCTGAGAGAGAGTGACTGGCCCACAATCACCCAGCTGGTTTCATGCCAAACATGGGACTAGAACGGACAGTTTGCTGATGATTGGCTCAGTATTGCTCAACTGACATTCATGCTTAAGTTGGGACTAGAACTCACAATCACCCAGTTTGTAGCCTACATTAAAATGACAAACAACCTTTTTTTTTTTTTTTACCTTGAGTTGTATAAAATAAAAGTGGGATGTAAATCTAAGAATGTTGGCTGGGAAATTCTGGGACTGACATATCCTAAAATCACACAGGTTGAGAAACACTTTGCTAGAACTTTGCTGGCTGAGGAACTCTGGGAGTTGAAATCCACAAGTCTTAAAGTTGCCAAGTTTGGAACCTCTGTGCTAGAGGGACACAATGGGATAGTCTAATTTTTAACTGAATGGGGTCTGAACTCCATAGAACAGATATGAATATGATCAGTGATGTTTACTATGAAAAGGACATCAGTGCTGCATTTTTTTTTGACACTAGCCAGAAGTGGTTTTATATGCATATATGATGCGTAATGCACAGTGTATACATAGAAGCCTTGCCTAACCCTTCTGGCAAGCCTCAAGTGGTTGTGTTTTGGTTTAATGCCCAGAGCAGTTTTGAAGGAGAATTGTTTATCGGCTTTTGTTGAAGTGAAGCGTCTTTAAGAACTTTACATCGGCTGAAATAAAAGAGGCAGCTTGTTTGCTTTTAATACATGCTGAACAATGGAATTATTTAAGACTTCCTTTCCCTTCTAATTAGATTTTTTTTAAAACGAGCTGTTTGCTGTGCTTATAGGAAGCGGAGAATCCTTCTTGGTCTTTATGTGGAGAAATGTGCTTCCTTTATATTTTATTACAGATAGTCCTCGCTTTACAACCATCAGTTTAGTGACTCTTCAGAGTTGCAACAGACTTATAACCCGCCCTCTCACAAACTGTCTCAGCATCCCCATGGTCACCTGATCAAGATTCGAATGCTCGCCACTGGCATGTCTTTAGCACCGTTGCAGGATTTTGGGTGATGTGACCTTCCCAGCTGGCTTCTGGTGAGCAAAATCAACGGGGAAATCCAGATCTATGTAACATCATGAGATTCACTTAACAACTGGGGCAGAAAAAGGTTGTAAAACTGGGCATGACCTTGTCAGTTTGGGAAGGCAATTTTGTTTTTTGCTTCTTAACTGCCACATATTTTAGCTGTTGAAGTTGGGAGGGGGTTATTGTTGGAGCGGTAGAAAGTTAGTCATAACATTCTGTATTCAAGGACTTTTGCCTGCGTCTGACGGAGACTGCCTGAAGATTGTATCCAATTGAGTGTGAAGAGTTGATTGGACAATGTGATGAACTTGTGGGTGTGGGACAGGGCTGTGAAATGTCAACTGGGTGTGGAAAACCTGGAAGCTTTCAGTTTTGGGTTTTCCCAGCTGTGCCAAGATGACATCTCTAATAAATTGGAACTTTGAGGAACCTCAAGCCTCAGAGGCTTCTTTTGTTCAGGGTGTTCCTTGGAACCCTGACAGATTTATTTAACAACCAACTTGCTTAATAACGGAAATTCTGGTTCCAGTCATGTTCATAAGTCAATAGTTTGGTCTAGTGGTTAAGGTGCCAGGTTAGAAAGCAAGAGACAGTGAGTTCTAGTCCCACCATAGCCATGAAAGCCATCTGGGTGATTTTGGGCCAATCACACAAGACGATGAGGAATTGATGAGTTCTAGTCTCTCCTTGGATTTAAAAGCCAACTGAGTGACTTTCTGTCCCAGTTCACCTTACCTTACAGGGTTGTGTGTTGGGGGTAAAAATAGGGGGAGGAAGGTGTTTTGGATGTGTTCGCTGCCCTGAATTGTTTGTAAAAAAATAATAAAGATGGGATAAATATAAATAAACAAATAGAAATGTCTGCTTTATGCTTGGTATAACCCTAACCCAAAACTCTCCCCTTAACCTCTGAATATCTGCTAGGCCACACCCGCTTGGTCAGGCACAGGGCCTGTGTCATAATTGACCACATTGGAGATCTGCTGTGGAGTATTTTGGTTAGGTTTGGTTTTTACTTTGAAAACATTGGCATAGATGAGCCCGTAATCAGGTTACCTCTTCCAAGATTCCAATCATGAACCAGAGGCCTGATGACCCCTTGCAAATATTTCACAGGCTATTAGCTCTGTGTGCTTTGCATACAACAACCCTGCGAGGGAAGCCATCCTTCTGAGCCCACCCCCTCTCCTCCCCATTGCAGGTATGTGTTTGTGCTGATAGGTAAACCGGATTGGGGGTAGGGGGAGAGCGTGCTTTCTCAAACGACTAAGATTTCCTATCTGAGGGATGTTTTAGTCGTTTCTGCTGAGGCTGGTGGTGAAGAATAAAAAAATAAATAATTCTGGTTGCCCTTGGTTTGCTGTGAATTGCTGAGCTTAGAGGCTTTATCTCAGCAGCAGCTGTTCCTGCGGAGGATCAGACGTGTTTATCAGGATCAGGAAGAATTTTTTTTTTTAATGTTATCTTTAACTGCATTTCAGCACTGGACCAGTTGACTGTGACAGCTTCCCCTCCGAACATTTTTTGGCGAGATTTCCATCTCACTGGACAAGCCCTAAGTCAAGGAAGTTGGCGTGACATATCGTGTTTACAGCCTCTCTGCCTTTCCCTCCACCCACTTTTCCCCATATTTTCTCCTTTGATTGAAAGTGGGGGGGGGAGGAAGACCCAAAACTGAGCCATGCTATATACATCAGTGACTGCTTTATAAACTTGGAGAGAGGACTGGGGGGGGGGGAGAGATTGGAAATGGTGTTTTGGCATGGGGTGCAAAGAATCCATTGTTCAAACTCTGAATGTTTTCCAGGGTATGTTGTCTTTAAGTTTCTAGTCCTCATGGTTGCAGCAAAGGCTCAAACGAACATGCTGTGGCTCTTGAATGGGAAGAGGGAGACTATGCAGGCCTGGGAAACTTTTTGGGTGGCTGTGAGACACAGTTAGTTAGTTGTTTTCTTTACAGGATGAAGGGCTTCTTAGGAGGGCCCTGGAAGTTAAATTTCAGGGTCTTCCTGGGGAGGAAATTAGGGCAGGCTTATGTATTACATAAATATTGCATTGTGCCACGTGAAGTGATTGTGCGTAGCTCTTGTATGATTCCTGTCCCCAAAGCACAAAGTTGTTGTGGGCAGAGACACTTCAGGGACCTTAGAGGTTGACTCTGGGACCCTCAGGCACCCTCTTGACAAGGAGGTTTTCTGACATTCGCCCCATTCGGAGCGTTTCATTTTTGGTTAGCACATTTCATAGAGTTGACATTTGATTTGCAAGCATATTTTCCTGACTTTTAAAATAATGAAGTTTTGTTTCCCATTCCTTTCTCCTCCTGCCCTCCCTCCCATTTCTTTTTGTCTTTCTGTTTTTCCTTCCTTCCTTCCTTCCTTCCTTCCTTCCTTCCTTCCTTCCTTCCTTCCTTCCTTCCTTCCTTCCTTCTTTCCTTCCTTCCTTCCTTCCTTCCCTTTCTTTCTGTTTTCCTTCCTTCCTTCATTCCTTCCCTTTCTTTTTGTCTTTCTTTTTGCCCTTCTGTTTTTCTTTCCTTCCTTCCTTCCTTCCTTCCTTCCTTCCTTCCTTCCTTCCTTCCTTCCTTCCTTCCTTCCTTCCTCCTTCCCTTTCTGTTTTCCTTCCTTCCCTTTCTTTTGTCTTTCTTTTGCCCTTCTGTTTTCTTCCTTCCTTCATTCCTTCCTTTCTTTTGTCTTTCTTTTTGCCTTTCTGGTTTTTTCTTTCTTTCTTTTTTCCTCCCTCCCTCCTTTCCTTCTTCCTTCCTTCCCTTTCTTTCTGTTTTCCTTCCTTCATTCCTTCCCTTTCTTTTTGTTTTTCTTTTTGCCCTTCTGTTTTTGTTTCCTTCCTTCCTTCCTTCCTTCCTTCCTTCCTTCCTTCCTTCCTTCCTTCCTTCCTTCCTTCCTTCCCTTTCTGTTTTTACTTCCTTCCTTCCTTCCTTCCTTCCTTCCTTCCTCCTTCCTTCCCTTTCTGTTTTTACTTCCTTCCTTCCTTCCCTTTCTTTTTGTCTTTCTTTCCTCCCTCCCTTCCCTTTCTTTCTGTTTTTCCTTCCTTCCTTCCCTTTCTTTTTGTCTTTCTTTTTGCCCTTCTGTTTTTCTTTCCTTCCTTCCTCTATTTTCCTTCCTTCCTTCCTTCCTTCCTTCCTTCCTTCCTTCCTTCCTTCCTTCCTTCCTTCCTTCCTTCCTTCCTCCTTCCTTCCTTCCTTTTCTTTTTGTCTTTCTTTTTGCCTTTCTGCTTTCTTTCTTTTCTTTCTTTCTTTCCTCCCTCCCTCCCTCCCTCTCCTTCAGTGCAGTCAGTGCAAAAACCATCCTGGTTAAGATTGTGTTGCCAGTTGTACAAGGGAGACAAGCCATTTGTGCAACTTGCTTCAGCTGTTTGGGTAGATTGTTGACTAAATCTGCAGTCAGAGCCCAACTCAAGGCAGGCAACCAGGGCTGGGCTGGCAGCTGTCACAGGCAATCAGGAGCTGGAATTTTATTGCCCATTAGCTTGCTGTTGTTTTGTTGTTGTTGTTGTTGTTTGTTATTTGTTGCTCCTTACTTGCAGTCTGTCCTTACCCTTTTCCTTTCACGCTCCTGACTGCAGAGTCCTCAACCCCTTTTCTCCCTCTCTCTCTCTCTCTCTCTCTCTCTGAGCTCGTGGGGCCCTGTGCTTCAGATTGCATAACATAATTCATGTGGATAACAAGTAGGATTTGGGACAAGGTGGTATTGCATGTACCGAATTAGACCCTTAAAACCTAAAAAAAATTATCTTTCAGCTTCTGAGCTTGGCTCAGTGACACAATTTACACCCTCCTGACTTTTCCTTGGAGATGGAGGACATCATAAATGCCTTTTAAAATCACAAGAGGTCTTTTTGCAAAGCTGCGTTGGCACCTAAGCCCAGCATTGCTTAAGTGCTCTCAAAGAAATGACTAGAAGTTACTATTTTTGCTAGGAAATTCCATTCATCCCCTGCATCTTTTCATTTTTGTACTCGACCCAGAGTTAAAAAAAACTGGGCCAGGCAGTGTGAGGATGTAGCATAAGGCATGTTCTTTGAAACTGTGTGGCAGCAGCAAAAAGAGCCAACGCAATCCTAGCCCGCATTAACAGAGGGATAGAAATCAAGATCACGTGATGGGTTGATACCGCTTTATGAGGCCTTGGTAAGGCCACACTTGGAATGTTGCATCCAGTTTTGGTCAGCATAATTAAAAAAAAATGATGTTGAGCCTCTGGAAAGAGTGCAGAGAAGAGCAACGAAGAGGATTAGGGGATTGGAGGCTAAAGCTTATGAAGAATGGTTGCAGGAATTGGGTATGGCTAGTTTAAATGAAAACAAGGACTAAAGTCTAACATAATAGCTGTGTTCCAATATAGGGGGGCTCCTACAAAGAAGAGGGGGTCAATCTATTTTTCCAAAGCACAAGAAGGCAAGACAAGAAACTAACCAAGGAAAGATGCAACCTAGAACTAAGGAGAAACTTCCTAACAGTGAGAGCAATAACCAATGAATAGCTTGCCTTGCCCTTGTTGGTCCATCACTGGAGGATTTTAAGAAGAGATTGGACAGAGATTTGTCTGGGATGGTAGAAGGTCTCCTGCTCAAGCAAGGGGGTTGGACTGGAAGACCTCCAAGGTCCCTTCCAACTCTATTATTCTAGGTTCCAAATTCTATGGAGGGAAATAGCATGATAAACTTCAGGACTGCATGGAGAAAATAACACCAGTGATGTAGATTTCATATAATATCCTAATGTGTAATTGACGTCACTTGTGTGATCTGCTCCATGACATCACAAAACGTCTAACAGAGGCCTTATGCCTCTGATGATCCTAAACCGTTTAAGGCACAAGGGTGAAAAGGTGGATAAGGAAATCATTATCAAGTTTTTATTTCCTGCTGCTGACAGCAATATGGAAGCAACTAGATGTGCCACAACTGCTGAAATTTACTTTACAATTTCTACAAAAAAGCTCCGTATTCCCTTCCTTCTTCTCCAAGAAACAAAATTCTGTTTTTCTACCTTGATCTCAGTATGTTTGGGAACATAGAATAATAGAGTTGGAAGGTACCTCAGAGGTCTTCTAGTCCATCCCCCTGGCTCAAGCAGGAGACACTATATCATCTCAGACAAATGGCTGTCCAGTCTCTTTTTGAAAGCTTTTGGAAATGGAGCACCCATAACTTCTGAATGATTTCTATATGATTTTACAGATGGATATCTTGTTTGAGATGCATTTTGCTCTTAATCTGAAGCTTTCCTGTTTCCTGTCCTTCCCAATCGGAGAGTTTTCTTACAAATAGTTCTCGGGATTTACAGGTAGTCCTTGAGATACGACCGGCTGCTTAGCAACTGTTCAAAGTTATGATGAACCTCCCTGGTACTTTGTGATGTGGTTCCAAAGTCCCCATAGCCATCCTCCATGGACAGCGTTGCTGTTGTTCAGTTGAGAAATCATGTCCGGCTTTCTGCAACCCCCATGGATCCCATAGCAAGCCAGCCCCCTTATCCTCCACTTCTCCTGGAGTTTACTCAAATTCATGTTTCTTGTGTCATTGATACTATTGAATTATCTCATCCTCTGCCATCTTTTTCTCCTTCTCTTTCTCCTCCTCTTCCTCCTCCTGGAATGGAACGGAATGGGAATAGAATAGAATAAAGAATAGAATAGAATAGAATAGAGTGTGCTGTAGTGTAGTGTAGTGTAGTGTAGTGTAGAATAGAATAGAATAGAATAAGAAGAATAGAGTAGAATAGAGTAGAGTAAAATAGAATAGAACAGAATAGAATAAAGAATAGAATAGAATAGAGTGTACTGTACTATGTAGTGTAGTGTAGTGTAGAGTAGAATAGAATAGAATAGAATAGAAAAGAATAGAATAGAATAAGAAGAATAGAGTAGAATAGGGTAGAGTAGAATAGAATAGAATAAAGAATAGAATACAGTGTACTGTACTGTACTGTAGTGTAGAATAGAATAGAATAGAATAGAATAGAATAGAATAGAATAGAATAGAATAGAATAGAATAGGAGTTGGAAGGGACCTTGGAGGCAGGAAATCCTATACCATTTCAGACAAATGGCTGTCCAATCTCTTCTTAAAAGTGTTGGACCAGGAATTTTGCCTTCCATCCTTCCCAGCAACAGGGAAAGGAGGAGTCCTCTTTTCTCATTTGGTGGCCAAAGTATCTGAGCTTCGGCATCAGAATCTGTCCTTCCAAAGGACAGTCAGGGTTGATTTCCTTTAGGACCCTCCATGGACACATGACTGCATTTTGTGCTTTTGATGACTGGCATGGATTTAGGCCAGCCAGATGACTGAGTTTTATGATGTTCTTGCCAAAAAAAAAACACCAAAAAAAAAATTTACTTCTAGTTTTCTGCAAAAACTAGCCTTCAGCAAGGAGTTCGTTCCCGTAATGATAATGGCATACATTTAATGATTGCTGCAGAAAAGGTCATAAAATTCAGTCGGTCAGGTGGGTGATCTACTTTATGACCATTATGACCTACGATTATAATGGACAGGCTTCATTACACTTATAAGTCAAGGATTATCTGTATTTTAAAGCATTGAAAATGAAGAAGGCTGCAGAGTGCTGCCAGGCAGACATTCTCAGATATCCCCTAGCCAACCCTGGCCCTAAATATGGGCCAACGATATCAAAAATACTAGAAATATCCACCTACCTTTGAGACATTCACCAGAATTTTCCTTTGAAAGAAATGTTTGAAGCAAATTCTCCTTCACCAAATTTTTTAAGGGAAGGCGTGCAGAACCTGGGGGGTGGGTGGGTTTAAAAGAGGGATCAGCCTAGAACATCCTCTGAATTCCATTGACCCTTATCTAACTCCAAGCAGGTGCTAACCACTGAGAAGGTTCCTGGGCATAGACGTTTTAGTAATCAATCAGTTTAATTGGACCTTCACGCGTGAACCTGATCTTTTGCACCTGATAAAAGTATATTTAAAGAGGTGGAGAAAAAAAAATATGCATTAAAATTACATCGTTGGTGTCATTTAGTCTCTCTTGACTTGGTTCTACAGGACCAGTGGTAGGATTCAAATTTTTTTTTTTACTACTGGCTCTGTGGGCGTGGCTTGGTGGGCATGGCATGGTGGGCGTGGCAGGGGAAGGATATTGTAAAATCTCCATTCCCACCCCACTCCAGGGGAAGGTTACTGCAAAATCCCCATTTCCTCCTGATCAGCTGGGACTCGGGAGGCAGAGAATCGATGGGGGTGGCGGGGCCAGCCAGAAGTGGTATTTTCCAGTTCTCCGAACTACTCAAAATTTCCGCTACCGGTTCTCCAGAAGTGGTCAGAACCTGCTGAAACCCACCTCTGTACAGGACCAAAACATCTGCCAGGATTAAGATGAAGCTCTATATGATGGCGAACCTACAGCACGCGTGCCAGAAGTGGCACGCAGAGCCCTCTCTGTTAGCACACGCACTGTTGCCCCAGGTCAGATCTCCGTGGCATTTCTTTCATGAGCTTCTGTTTCCCTGCAAATGATGAAACAAAAGCTCAGGAAAGAAAAACGATATTACCTCTTGCAGTCCTGCCGGTACTGGGATGTCCTGCCTCTCGCCGACCAGCTGGTCTTCGGGTCTCTACTGCGCATGCGTGCATGTCCGCGCGTGCACATGTTCGTGCATGTCAATGCATGTGCATGTTCGTGCATGTCCGCAGGCGCATGTCGGCACACACATGCACGTGTTCTTGCGCTCGGGCATACCTTTCAGTTTGGGCACGCAGTCTGGGCACTCGGTGTCTGAATCCCCATCATTGCTATAGTAGGTCAGTTCTTCATCGAACCACAGAAAACATCCAAGAAAAGGCCTGCTTTGTGGCTGAAAGAGATGCCTGTTCTCTTTAGTAACGTCTGATATACCTTGACTTACAACAGTTTATTTACTGATTGTTTGAAGTTACAACCAGGGGGTGCCATTCAGCAGGTTCTGACAGGTTCTGGAGAACCAGTAGTGGAAATTTTGAGCAATTTAGAGAACCGGCAAATACCACCTCTGGCTGGCCCCGGAGTGGGGAGGGAATGGGGATTTTGCAGTATCCTTCCCCCCGGAGTGGGGAGGGAATGGGGATTTTGCAGTATCCTTCCCCCTGGAGTGGGGAGGGAATGGGGATTTTGCAGGATCCTTCTCCTGCCTGGTCCACCAAGCCATGCCCACAGAACCGGTAGTAAAGAAATATCAAATTCCACCACTGGTTACAACTGTACTGAAAAAAGAAAGTTTAAGACAGTTTGTCAAAATTATAGACCATCCCCGTGGTCACATGATCAAAATTCAGATGCTTGGCAACTTGACTCATATTTATGACGGTTGCAGTATCCCAGAGTCAGGTGACCTTCCAAAAAGCAAAGTGAGCAGGGAATTTACTTAACAATTGTTACTAACTTATCAGTTGCAGTGATTCACTTAACAACTGTGGCAAGAAAGGTTGTAAAACAAGGCAAAGCTCACTTAAATGTCTCACTTGACAACAGAAATTTGGAGCTCATAAGTCGAGGACTACCTGTACTAAAAATTCTTCTCATACAGGACTTTTCCCTTTAACTGAGATGAAGTGATCTCCATACATCCTTGCATTGGATGCTAATACTCAGTCAGCCAAGGAAGACTTAACCTTTTTTCAATGATGTTCTAATTGCCAGATGCACAAGTAATCCTTGATTTACAGTGATTTGTTTAGTGAACACATAGAAGTCACGAAGGTGCTGAAAAAGGTGTCTTACGATGTTATGACTGACCCAGTATCTCCACAGTCATGTGTTTGTGATCCAGTCACTTAGCAACCTGCTTGCAACCATTTATGCAGCATCCCAAGGTTCCCTTCCCGACCAGCTTCTGACAAGCAGTCAATGAGAGAGGGTGGATTCGCTTAACAACCGTGGGAAAAAGGTTGTAAAATCGATCACAGTCACATGATGACTTACTTAACAACTCATCACTTACTGATGGAAGTTCCTATCCTACTTGTGGTTGTAGGTTGAGGTAGATAGGTAGTCCTCAACTTACGACCACAATTGAGCCCAACATTTCTGTTGCTGAGTGAAACATTTGTTAAGTCAAATTTGCCCCGTTTTACGACCTTTCCTGCCACAATTGTTAAGGGAATCACTGCAGTTGTTTAGTTAGTATCATGTTATTTTAAGTGGCTTCCCCATTGAGTTTGCTTGTAAGAAAGTCGCAAAAGGGGATCACATGACCCTGGGACACTTTAACCGTCATAGCTATGAGTCAGTCATTGAGTATCTGAATTTTGATCGCATGACCACAGGGATGCTGCGATGGTCGTAAGTGTGAAAAACGGTCATAAGTCATCTTTTTCAGTGCTGTTGTAATTTTGGATGGCCACTAAATAAACAGCTGGGACACGGTGGCTCAGGGGCTAGGACGTTGAGCTTGTCGATTGAAAGGTCGGCAGCTTGGTAGTTCGAATCCCTAGTGCTGCTGTGTAACGGGGTGAGCTCCCGTTACTTGTCCCAGCTTCTGCCAACCTAGCAGTTTCGAAAGCACTTAAAAAAAAGTGCAAGTAGAAAAAATGGGGACCACCTTTGGTGGGAAGGTAACAGCGTTCCGTGCGCCTTTGGCATTGAGTCATGCCAGCCACATGACCACGGAGACGTCTTTGGACAGCGCTGGCTCTTTGGCTTTGAAATGGAGATGAGCACCGCCCCCTAGAGTTGGCAACGACTAGCACATATGTGCGAGGAGAACTTTTACCTTTACCTTTAAATGAACTGCTATAAATCGGGGACTATCAGTCATACATGGAAATGTGACGGAAAAAAAAGGCTCAGAGCATACCTGGCTATGTTTAGATAACATTGAGGGAAGACGACAAAAAGCTTCTTTTTATCTTACCTTCTTCAATGTACTGTCCAAACTGGAAAAAAGGGGAATGTTACTGTATTGATTTGCCTGGTCTCATTCCTCTTCTGAAATGTTGGGATTTTTTTTTCCTGGTTTTTTTCTGTAGCTGTCATCTTTAACGCCATGGGAACGATTTTCTTTGACATCTAGGAGACTGGTGGAGTCTCTTATTCTAAAATTGCTACACAAGAAATCATTTGGTGTTTTTCTTTTTCCTCCCAACTTCTGTTCAATAGGTTGAAACAGGTTTGGGTTTTGAAAATTCTTTGGAAGAAGAAGAAGAAGAGATGATCAGGGAAATGGTAGTAGATTGTGGGATATTGGTCCACATACGGTGGGATGAGATGGCTAGGAGATGTGTGTGAATGCCTCTGGTTCCATTATATAACCCTTTCTACAACTGTCAGCAATTTTAACCTTTTAGTCAAATCCCAAAAGAAGGCTTCTCACGCAAAATCTTCCAGTGTGGCTTTTTGAAAACCAAATCAAATCGTATGTCTTCATTACAGCCTTTGACCAGCCTTAACAATAAAAAAGTACATTAAAAAGGGAAATCATTTAATACAGCAATTCATAATTGAGGAATGGAAAAGACAGGACAATAAAAATGCATCTAATTAAAAGTTTTCCACAGTTGGTGAAGAAGATATTGGCCACATGTGAATGTAGGGCTAGCGTGCCTTAAAAGTTAATAAAACATAACATTTATCAAATTTTACATATGGATCAATGTGGCCCTTGTATTTGGAGAGTGTGACTGCTCAGCGGTTAAAGGTGCTGAGCTTGTTAGCTGGAAAGCCGAAAGCTCCAGTTCGAGACCCGAATGCTGCACGATGGGTGAGCTCCTGCCCACCCAGCAGGTGGAAAGCAAGCAAATGTGAGTAGATAAATAGATACCACTTTGGTGGGAAGGTAACAGTGTTCCATGAGCCTTGGGCTGTAGCCATGCTGGCCACATGATCATGGAAGTGTCTTTGGATAATGTTGGCTCCCTCGGCTAAGAAGCAGAGATGAGCAACACCCCCTGGAGATGGACACAACTGGATCCCAGAAACCATTACCTTTACTTGGAATAATGGGGGTAATTAGAGCATGTGAGCATGGGGAATAATGAAAAGGGCACCTAGAAGAAAATAATTTCTATATTCCTGGATCCCTGGATCCACAGAGGGCAAAATCTCTACAAATAAGGAATGCCCTGAAATCTTCCCATCAGTAGAGTAACAGAATAACAGAGTTGGAAGGTAGGTTTTGGAAGTCTTCTAATCCAAACACCTGCTCAGATAGGAAACCCTAGACCACCCCAGACCATCACTTAAAAATGCCCAGTGTTGGAGCATTCACAACTTCTGCAGGCAAGTCGTTCCACTGATTAATTGTTCTCACTGTCAGGAAATTTCTCTTTAGTTCTAGGTTGCTTCTCTCCTTGATGAGTTTCCATCCATTGCTTCTTGTCCTGCCTTCAGGTGCTTTGGAGAATATCCTCTCTTCTTTCTGTCAGCCCCTCAAATATTGGAGCACTATTATTATGTCACCCTTGTTCTTCTCTTCACTAGACTATGTTATGTTTTGGCCTCCAGTCCCCTAATCATCTTCGTTGCTCTTCTCTGCACTCTTTCTAGAATCTCAGCATCTTTTTTACATCGTGGCAACCACAGCTGGTTGCAGTATTCCACGTGTGGCCTTACCAAGGCATTATAAAGTGGTATTAACACTTCACGCGATTTTGATTCTATCCCTCTGTTTATGCAGCCTAGAACTGTGTTGGCTTTTTTGGCAGCTGCTGCACACTGCTGGCTCATATTTAATTGATCATCTACTAGGACTCCCAAGATCCCTTTCAATAAAGCTGATGGGAGGGATGGCTTAGGGTTGGGTGGAGAGTTAAGAAGATTTCAGCATAACAGATGTATTTTTTTCAAGAAAGGCTGCCGTACCTCCATTTCCACCTGACAGACCAAAAATAAAACAAAACAACCCCAACTCCTATTTTCAAGGGCAAGCAAACTCCAGTATTTCTCCAAGCCGTAGCGCGAGATTTCCTATCAACTCCAGATAAAGTGTTTGGGGGGGTTTTTTTCTGTTTGTTTTCCCCACCATAATTGATCTAATAATAAAACACATCAGAAATCCAAGGAATAAATAAAAGATGTCCAAGGAATAAATCCAAGGAATAAAGAAAAGATGTCTAAGGAATGTTCAGTTCATACGAGCCCCTGGCAATTCCATGCCTGTTTGGGCTTAGAAATCATCACGAGAAGTTGCATAAGACCCGACATTCCTACAACAGCTTCTTGTAGTTGCCGTTTTGTTTTCCGCTGAGACAGCTTCCCTGGATATATTCTGAGCGTGGTTAAAATGCTCTCAATGTGACAGGAGCACAAATCTAAGGGGGCAGGTTTGGGAAACAAACAGGCCAAGTTGTGGCTTTGAAATGACATCCGAGTTTAGGATTAAATTTAAATGCAGTCAGAGAAGCTGAGATTTGGTTGAAGAAGGTAAAGTATCCTGGACTGTATAGACTGACCTTTGTCATGATAGAAATTCACCTTGTGGATAATATTATTTGTTTGTTTGTTTGTTTATTTATTTGAGTTTTGTCAATAAGTAGCTCAAGACAATGAATATACCTCTTTCTTCCTCCAAACAACAACCTTGTGAGCCGAAAGAGAGAGCGACTGGCTCAAAGTCACTCAGCCAGCTTTTATGTCTAAGGCGGAACTAGAACTCTATGTCTCTTGTGATTGGCCTAAAGTTTCCAACTGGCTTCTATGCCTAAGGCGGGGCTAGAACTCAGAGTCTCTTGGCGATTGGCCTAAAATTACCCATCTGGCTTTCATGCTGAAGGCAGGACTAGAACTAGGGTCTCCTAGTTGTTAATCCAGCACTTTAACCACACTATACCAAACTGGCTCTAAAAAACCAGGTAGATTTTGAATGCCATCCAAATCAGGGATTAAATGCATTGGAAGAAACCAGGGCTTGTAGTTTAACCACAAACTTAGATTCGAAGCTAGTTTGGCACACATTCATAACTCAGGGCCTAGATGTCTCATAGAATAGCTTGTTAATGTTATAGAATACAGTATTTAGCTAGGATTCTTGATTTATTGGTATTGGGGAATGTACCCAGAGACTTCCTGCAACTGTTGCTGTTGAATTCATAAAGATAATTACTCAACACTCTTCTTTTTTAAAAAAAAAATGTTGAGAAATCAAACTACAACCTGTAGCTTCAGTATCAGTTTTTGATGCTTTTTAATGGGCAACTGTGGGATTTTTATGCCCCCCCCGAAACAAACTGCCAGAAACATGGCTAAAAGAGACCCAACAGTTTTCAAATTCCCTGAATTCCCCCCCCCCACCCCCACTTTCCAAACAGGTCCGTTCTCCAATTGTCTTGTTTCATTATAGACACGAAACCGCTCTCTTTAACCTTAATTCTGAAATATATAAAATGTCACTTTTGCCTAGTACAAATTAAAAGGTCCATATAGCATGGCTGTTTCTAAAGCCTTTTCCCCCCCAGATCTTTCTTTTTAAACCACAAATTTGGCACAATGGTGCGTATGTGTGTGTGTGTGTGTGTGTGTGTGTGTGTATAAAGGACAGCACAACAGATTATGTTCAGTCATTTGCTTTTCTGAAAAAGTAATGCAGCTCTATTGATCACTTTCCTCTGCTTTGGTTACTAAACCACCTGCCAAATATAGAAATCGCTCTTCCAGATCAATGTCCGATTGATTTCTACTTGTGGTGTCCAGTAAGAGAGCAGGAAGAGTGCTTTTTGGACATTCAGAGATGGCTAGCGGGTTTCAAAAAACTGCCAAGACCAAATGGGTTTCTTTGGTAGTGATGAGCGAGATGCGTTAATTTAAGATTGGCACAATATTGTGGGTACTTGAATGTCAGGCATTGAGTGTTCCACTCGACGGAGAGCTGGCAACATCCCTCACTAGGGAGAAGATTGCTTCTGTCTTGGGCATGGTACCCAGCCAGAAAGGGTCGAGGAGTTTAGGCAATTCTGCAAGCAGATTTCTCTGTCTTTTTTCCTTGTCATTCATTGCATTCCACTCCAAGCAAGCAGAAACAGGATAACAGAGAGATGGAAGGGACCTTGGAGGTCTTCTAGTCCAGCCCCCTGCTCAAGCAGAAAACCCTATACCATTTCAGACAGGTGGTTGTCCAGTCTTAAAAACCTGAAGTGATGAAACACCTAAAACTTCTGGAGGCAAGTCGTTCCATTGATTAATTGTTTTGACTGTCAGGAAATTTCTCCTTAGTTCTAAGTTGCTTCTCTTCTTGATTAGTTTCCATCCATTGCTTCTTGTTCTACTTTCAGGTGCTTTGGAGAATAGCTTGACTCCCTCTTCTTTGTGGCAGCCCCTAAGATATTGGAAGACTGCTATCATTGTCTAGTCCAGTAGTTCTCAACCTTTATAGTGCTGCGACCCCTTTAATACAATTCCCCACGATGTGGCGACCCCAACCATAAAATTATTTTCGTTTTGAATTTATCGCGCCTGAAGCCGTATTGGCTAGCGATCTGAACTGCTTGCGATTGCCTTGAGGACAGAGGCATTAAAGCGGAGACTCCTCCCCTATTAAGTTTATCGCGCCTGAAGCCAGATTAGGCTAGCGATTGGGAGTGATTGCAGCTGGCTTGAGAGGGAGACATCAGAGCAAAGATTTCTCTCTTTTTTAATTCATCGCGCCTGAAGCTGAATTTGGCTAGCGATTTGAAGAGCCTGCAGCTGGCTTGTGGAGTCAACCATTGGAGCGCGATTCTTCGACTCGCAAGTATACTTCCCATATTTCCGATGGTCTTAGGCAACCCCTGGCAAATCGTCATTCGACCCCCAAAGGGGTCCCGACCCACAGGTTGAGAACCGCGGGTCTAGTCCTTCTTTTCACTAAACAACGTTGTAGGAGGCAGCCTGGAGAAGCTGGTTGTTTAAAGTGTGAGAGGTTAGTGGCCTTGGGGGTCTGAATGCCTCCAGGTATTTGATCCTATCCTACCATTTTAGGGGTGGAAAGGACCTTCTAGTTGAGCTTCCAGCCCCGAACAGGAGTGACATACATCTCAAAGAACTTGAAAACCTCCAGTGATGGAGCCACCATGCGAGTAGGCAGTTTCATGACTTACTAGCTTTCAGGATCAAGAAATTCCTTCTTGTTTTGAGTTTAGTGCTCCCTCTGTATAGTTTACATTCAACGATTCTTGTTCTACCTTCAGGTAGGATAATAATACACATAGTCCTCAACTTAAGACCACAATTGAGTCAAAAATCTATTTGTTAAGTGAGGCATTTGTTATGTGAACTTTGCCTCATTTTATGACCTTTCTAGCCACAGTTGTTAAGTGAATCATTACAGCTGTTAAGTTAGTAGCATGGTCATTAAGTGAATCTGGCTTCCCCATTGACTTTGCTTATTAGAAGATTGCAAAAGCTGTTCACGTGATCCCAGGACACTGAGACCATCATAAATATGAACCAGTTGCCAAGCATCCAAATTTTGATCATATGATCACATGCTGTAACGGTCGTAAGTGTGAAAAATGGTCATAAGTCACTTTTTTTAGTGCCGTTGTAACTTTGAATGATCAACAACAACAAAATGTTGTAAGTCAAGGACTACCTGTAATACAGGTGGCTCTTGATTTATGCCCACAATTGAACTCCAAATTTCCATTGTGCAAGGAGAGATAGTTGTTAAATGAGTTTTATCCCATTTTACGAACTTCCTTGCCACAGTTGTTAAGTGAATCACTGCAGTTGTTAGTAACATGGTTGTAAAATGAATCTGGCTTCCCCATTGCCCTTGCTTGTCAAAGTGATCACATGAACCCAGGCCCCCTGTAATTGTCATAAATACGTGTCAGTTGCCAAGCTTCCAAATTTTGATCATGTGGCCCCGGGGATGCTGCAATGGTCATAAGTGTGAAAAACGGTCGCAAGCCACATTTTTTCAATATTGTTGTAACTTTGAATGGTCACTAAGTGAATGGTTTTAAGTCAAGGACAACCTATATTTCTCCAGCTTTCCTGTAGGCAGGATCTCACCTGTTCCTAGCTTGCTTAGCTAGGTTTCCCCTCTTCATGTAGCTCTCTCTGACTTCATTACAGGCAAGGAGGAGACCTGTGGCTTGGGTTTCTGTGGGGCACGCTTGTCGCCTGGTTCATGCGGGGCCCAGTGGCATTCTGCTGTGGGGCAGACCCTGCACAGCAAGTAAGAGGCAGAGGAATGAACCAATTGTTGGAGAACAAGAGTGCCATCTTTGCCAATGCAGCCTATCTGGTGCTTCCTTCCCCAGTGACCCTGGGCTCATCCCCATCTCTTGCCAGCCCTGGGTTTCTACAGCAACCTGGCTGGAATTACAAGGAAATTACGAGGATGAAAGACATTGCAAAGCCCACACATACAAAGGGAAAAAGACACGAGCGACCAAAATATAGGAATATTTTGGCTCTCAGTCGTGAACATCCAATGTTCCTCCTCGGGTTGATTGACTGAAGCGGCAGGTGGGAACTGAAGATTGCCTGAGCAATGGGCAATTCTCTGGCTCGGCTATCGCTCCGATCGTGGTTTCTGGCAATCTGCAGAGGAGACTAAGGATGATACCAGAGAGAACGGTAGGCCGAGCTTCAAGGCTTACTGTCGTGTTCCACTCCTCCTCTGACGGCCAGGTCTGAAAAGTCCATATCAAGCGTGGCCACGAAGCCTCTGCAGCTTTGCCAAAGTCCTGTCAGAGTTCTCAGGGCAGGCAGGAATCCAAGGTGTGACTTCAGCAACCAGATGAGACTTTGCCTGACTCAAGGAATGCCAGAAAGCAGATCCTTTATATAGGCCATGGGGTGTGGCTCCATGACTCAGCACTTATCCAGGCCTGCCCCTCCCTTCCTTTTGCTGACGTCACCTCTCCATTCTCCGGAAGCGGGGATCTGTCCACCCTTCATCTGCCTGCCCAGCTGCCGGCAATTCTAGCTCGTGACTGGCTTCATGCTCATCGTGCTCACACGCTGTGGGGAGGTTTATTTGCTTAGTCTGTCCGGGCATGGTGCCAGGACTGGGGGCTGGAGGCATGCCAGGCCATTTGTCTTCATTATCAGTCTCTGGCTGAGATAGCAGGAGATGGGAGGGGCCCGGTGGCGGAGAGGGGGGCGGGCGAGGCACAACACTTACTGGTATAGCTGCCGATCAACAGCAGATCACGAGTGGGATCTGTTGAAATCGTTACAGGGAGGGTGCTTAACATCCCTTTATCCAGATCAACCTGTCATTTTTTAATATTTTTTTTTGTGGGACCCAATATTGACAGTGTACTGGTAATCCTCAATTTACAACTATTTGCTTAATGACTGTTTGAAGTTACAAAGGCACTGAAAAGAAGAGATTTATGATTGATTTTTCACACTTAACGACTGTTGCAGCATCCCCACGGTCACAACATTTGGGCACTTGAAAACTGATGTTTATGACAGCTATGCTGTCCCGAGGTCATGTGACCACCCATTGGTGACCTTCCCAGCCAGTTTCCAACAAGCCAAGTCAATGCGGGGAGCCAGATTTGCTTAATGGCTGCATGCTTCACTTAACAACTGATTTGCTTAATAACTGTGGCAAAAAAGGTTGTGAAGTGGGACATTAAATTAACAGCTAACTTGCTTAGCAGCAGAAATTTGGGGCTCAATTATAGCAATAGCACTTAGATTTATATACCGCTCCATAGTGCCTTACAGCCCTCTCTCAATGTTCTACAGAGTCAGCCTATTGCCCTCAACCATCTGGGTCCTCATTTTACCCACCTTGGAAGGATGTAAGGCTGAGTGTTGTGTCTGTGCCCCCCCCAACTGGGCCCCCTGCTAGAAAGTGACTTGGAAAGTGAGGGGGAAGGGCCATCAGGACTTACCTCGGGAGCACCGGCTTCCCTGGCTCAGCTCCAGGAGCCAAAGGCAGGTCAGGTGGAGGAGATAATGAGGCCTCTGTCCCCTGACTCTTTCCTTCCCCAGGCCACGACTCCAGACCCAGCTGATGGCAATCAGGCCTGGCTGGACCCTAGGTTTTGTAGGCAGGAGAGGAGGGAACAACAGAAGCAGGGGTGGGGCAGGCCAAGGAAGTTCTGAGTCATGGAGCCACACCCCACAGGATATAAAAGCAGCGAGAGCTGCTATGCCTCTTTGTAGCAGGCAAATCAACTGCTTAACTAAGAGCTGAAATACTATTTGATGACTCATCAGCATCAAGGGAGATAACAGAGACACTTGGCAGATGCTCGCTAGTTTGCTGCCAGAGCTGATAGTGCCGGCTAATTAAGTCATTGCTCGGATGGAAGCGAGGGGGGACAGAACACTGAGTCAACTTTCAGCCGGTCAGGATTGAGGGAATTGAACTCCTGGCAATGTGAACAGGGTTAGCTTGCAATACTGCATTCTAACCACTGCACCACCATGGCTCTTAGGTAGTGGTTGTAAGTTGAGGACTGTAGCACATGACTATGGTATCTATAGCACATAGATAGATGGATAGAAGATAGATAGAAGATAACTAGAAGATAGATAGAAGATAGATAGATAGATAGATAGATAGATAGATAGATAGATAGAAGATGGATGGATAGATAGATGGATTGATAGATAGATGGATGGATGGATGGATCATTCTTTCTGTAAGATAAGGATGAAAGGGATTTTCCTTGCAGGTTTGCAAAGAAGAAAATTATGTAAGAAATCTCTGTAAAGCTACTGGAGCTTTTTCATTTTTTAAAAATGGTATATTTTCCTTTAGAAAAACATTGTTCAATCTTACAAAAAAATCTTAAAAATTAAAAATATAAATTAAAAATACAGGCTAATCTACTAGATGCTTTACCGCATTGGAAAGCCATTAGTGCACAATGGTTGGTGGGTATGGCATCTTTCAAATCAGTGGCTCCTAAACTGGGGGTAATTATCCCCAGAAGGGTAATTGGGACATATCCTGGGGGTAATGGAGCAATTTGTAACTGCTTATTTGTGAATTGAGGATCCAGCTTGGGACTGTTGCTGCCAAGGTAGTTATGTAAACAAAAATGGGCTTTTTGTGGGGGTAACAATATTATTTGAGACCGGAAGAAGGGGCAATTGCTTGTTTATTGTTTATTTATTTTTATACTGCCTTTATTATTTTAATAAATAGCTGAAGGCAGCGGACACATATAAGTCACCTAGCCAGCTTTGATGTCTAAGGTGGAACCAGAATTCACCGTCTCCTGGTGATTGGCCCAAAGTCACCCAGCTGACTTTCATGCCGCAGGCAGGACTAGAACTCACAGTCTCCTTGGTCTCTTAACCACTGGACCAAACTGACTGACTCTGGTCAACTGGCTGAAAAATGCGTTTCTGATGTTCTGGAATTAAACTAGTATGGCCTCAGCTAAATTAATGTATCCCAGAAGAGTAATTCAGACCCAGATTGCTTCGAGATGATAGAGTGGCCTTTGGCCTTTATTTTATTTAAAATAAAATGTTCGAGTCTTGAGGTAGGGCTTGTTATAACCTTTGTTGCGTCCAAGAAGCACTTAAAGGAGGGGGAACACATAAACAGATCATAACTTTCCACAAAAATGCAGATTCATATCTATGTCAACCACCTTCTTCCTGTCGTCCTCTTCCATGCTGGCCACCAAAGTCTACCTCCTCTTGCTTACTTTTCTATTTTCAATTGTTCTCTGGTATTGGGAGAACCAGCCACAATTCTAATGCTTGAGGGGCTGCTGGCATCTGCTGGCATCTGGCGGTGGTGGATTTAGAGCTTAAGAAACCTCATAGGAAGCCATGAAACAATTATTTGTCTTCTCAGCTCCCATCTGTAGGTATGCATCATAATTGCCAATCCAGCAAAAGCTGCAACAATCAGGCAGGGGAAATCTGTAGAGAACAATAGATCCTGCATCCCAGCCCAGCTGGAGAAGGGCAGGTTGGGGGAAGCTAAAGCATGGGAAACTGAAAGATACAGTTGGTGTTTATTCCAAGTCCAGTGTCCATCCTACTATTCAGTTGGACTTTTCTATGAGGTAGTCCTCGACTATAACAGAGCCTGGAATTTCTGTTGGAAGTCATGACGGTTGTAGGATAAGGCTTTATAACCTTTTTTTGTGGCGGTCATTAAGCAAAGGCCGTGATCAGAAGTCTGGGTCTAATGTAGAAGATCCGGGATGTAGAAGATCCTATTTGGTAAGGAAGAACTTGCAGTGGGAGAGGCATCTGGCAAACCTTTTGGTCATGTTTGGTAGGGATAGGAAGTGATCAAATAATTTATCAGAGCCAAGTCCAATCCATTTTCTCTTCCTTTCTGATCTCTGGTGTCCCTTCCCTTCCCTTCTCTTCCCAAACAGTTTCAACTCCTACCCTCAAAAAGACGCTATAGAGCACTGCACACCAGAACAACTAGGCACAAGGATAGTTTTTTCCCCGAAGGCCTTCACTCTGCTAAACACTGTCAAACTATTTACTAAATCTGCACTACTATTAATCTTCTCATTGTTCCCATCACCAATCTCTTTCCACTTATGACTGTATGACTGTAACTTTGTTGCTGGCAGTCCTTATGATTTATATTGATATTGATTGTTCCTGATTGCTTATTTGTACCCTATGATTATCATTAAGTGTTGTGTCATTAAGTGTTAAATTTGTACCCTAGGACTATGATTAAGTGTTGTAAGTGTTGTACCTTGATGAAGGTATCTTTTCTTTTATGTACACTGAGAGCCTATGCACCAAGACAAATTCCTTGTGGGTCCAAAAACCCCCCACAAAATTATACATCTACCCAACTTACTCATGGTGATTCTAGAAAGCTTACAGAAATAAAACCACAATATTAGATCCAATAAAACCCCACCCTCTTGGCAACACCAATCAGACCAACCATTTGATGAGGTCCATATTACCAAAATCATGTCTTCAGGGCTTTTTGAAATAGTGTCAAAGTGGGGGGGGCAATTTTATTTCTGCTGGAGTAATGTTCCACAGGGAGGGAGTCAAAACATAGAAGGCCTTTCTTCTTGGTCTCACAAGATGGACCTCCTTAAGGGAGGGAACTTGTAACATTATTTGCCTTCGTGATCTGTGGTTAGGTAGATATAACTGGGAAAAGATGACCCTTCAAATAAACTGATCCCAGGACTTCCTTCCTTCCTTCCTTCCTTCCTTCCTTCCTTCCTTCCTTCCTTCCTTCCTTCCTTCCTTCCTTCCTTCCTCCCTCCTTCCCTCCCTCCCTCCCCTTCCTCACCCCCCCACCCCCCCACCCCACTCTACTCTACTCCTCTATTGGAGGATTTGGAATGTATTGAATTTATCATATTGGTGAATTCCCTTTGTTTTCCTTTTTTTAAAAAAAATGTTTTCTGAATATGTGGAAGAAATGGCAAGTGTAGGCTTGTTTGTTTATACTGCTGTTGAGCATCCATATGGTGGAAAAGTCCCTCACCAACACATAATATCTTAATTGGCACTACAGTGCTTGTAGCTTTACAATATAGCTCTATAGTTGATGCTCAGAAATTATTCTGAGCTCGGTGGAGTTTAAAAGTAAAAATCTCCTTCAAGTCAAGCTCAGCTCCTATTGACTTTATCGCTGTGTCCACCTAGTTTTCTCAGCAATAATATGCCTTCTTCCAGAGCACTTTTTTTGTTTAAAAAAATACTAATCTGCCTATAATCCTGGGATTTCCTAGCAGTTTGCCATTCTCGTTAGCTTTTAGAGGTTAGCCAAGGTCAGCTAGGTACTGTGTTTAGTACATTTGTATTGAATGGCAATCATTTTCTTTAGAAACACCATATTTCCAGGGTTATTGAACCCTGATGGCAACATATCAGCTGGTTAGAAGTGAATCCGAAAGACAAATTTGTGTAGAAGTAGCAGGTCTGAATTTAGCAATGGCAATCCAAGGTAGCCAGGGGAGAGAAGAAGAGAGAGAGAGAGAGAGAGGGAGGGAGGAGTGAGTGAGACAGAGAGGAGTGTGTGTGTGAGAGAGAGTGAGAGAGAGAGAGGAGTGAGAGAATGAGAGAGAGGAGTGAGAGAGTGAGAGAGAGACAGGAGAAGAGAGAGTGAGAGAGAGAGAATGAGAGAGGAGAGCCTGAGAGGGAGGGAGGGAGGGAGGGAGTGAGAGAGTGAGAGAGAGAGTAGTGAATGAGAGAGAGAGCCTGAGAGAGAGGGAGAGAGAAAGGAGGGAGAGAGAGAGAGGAGGGAGAGAGAGGGAGGGAGAGAGAGAGGAGGGAGAAAGAGAGAGAGAGGGGAGAGAGAGAGTGAGAGAGAAAGGAGGGAGAGAGAGAAAGAGGAGGGAGAGAGAGAAGGAGAGAGGAGGGAGGGAGTGAGAGAGTGAGAGAGAGAGAGAGGAGTGAATGAGAGAGGAGAGCCTGAGAGAGAGGGAGGGATGGAGGGAGGGAGAGAGACAGAGAGGAGGGAGAGAGGAGGGAGAGAAAGAGAGAGTGAGGGAGTGAGAGAGAGGAGGGGGAGAAGAGGGAGAGAGAGAGAGGAGGGAGAGAAAGAGAGAGTGAGGGAGTGTTCCTCAGATTGCCGGTTGTGAATCCCTCTTTGTGAAGTGGGGCCATAGGTGTCAGTTGGGCTTGTTAGTCACGTACCTGGCTCCTTGCTGCGTGACCACAGCCCTGCCTGAGCTGTTGGAGGTGCTTGCTGGGGTGGCGGTTGAGACCCCTAGACTTATGGTCATGGGGAACTTTAATCTGCCATCTACCGGCATGTCATCAACGTCGGCTCGGGAGTTCATGGCCTCCATGACGGCCTTGGACCTGACGCAAGTAGTGGATGGCCCTACCCACATTGGGGGAGGCACACTGGATTTGATCTTCATCTCTGGACAGTGGATGAGTGATCTGGTTTTGGGAGATGTAGTCATTGAGCCGTTGTCATGGTCAGATCACTCTCTCCTCCGCCTGGACTTTCAGACCGCCACTCACCACCGCAGGGAGACGGGACCAATACGGTGGTTCCGTTCCAGGCATCTGATGGACCCAGAGAGGTTCCTGACGGAGCTTGGGCCATTCCCTGAGGATCTTGCCCACGACACGGCTGAAGAATTAGTCGCGGCTTGGGAACTGGCCGCGGCTGGGGCTCTTGACCGTGTCGTGCCTTTGTGGCCTCTGACCTGGCGTAGGTCTCAATCAGCTCCTTGGTTCTCTGAGGAGCTGAGGGAGATGAAACGCCGGAGAAGACGCCTAGAGAGTGCCTGGAGATCTAGCTGTTCAGAAGCTGATCGGATACTAGTTAGGTCCTTTAGTAGGACCTACCTAGTGGCACTGAGGGAAGCGAGGCGTTTTCACAGAGAGGGACTCCTTAGGGTGTCATCCGCCAGGCAGTGCTGACTGGTGACACCCAGAGGAAGGGCTTTCTCTGTGGGGGCTCCCACCCTCTGGAACGAGGTTCCCCCAGGGCTGCGCCAACTTCCCGACCTCTGAACCTTCCGCCACGAGCTTAAGACACATCTATTTATTTGCGCAGGGTTTTTAGTTTTTAATTTAGTTTTAATGGGGTTTTATACTATTTTAGTGATATTTTAATTTCGGCCTAATTAATAAGTTTTTTAATTGTTGTTTTTACTTGTATTATTCTTATATTTTTATTTGGCTGTACACCGCCCTGAGTCCTTCGGGAGATAGGGCGGTATAAAAATTCGAATAAATAAATAAATAAATAAATAAATAAATAAGGAGAGAGAGAGGAGGCAGAGAGAGAAGGGGAGAGAGAGGAGGGAGAGACAGAGAGGAGGGGGAGAGAAGAGAGAGAGAGACAGAGAGATGAAGAGAGGGGAAAGAGATCAAGATGTTTTTATATCACAATCAATCTCCTTCATATGCAGGTAGTTCTTATCTTACGACCACAATTGAGCCCAAAACCTATATTGTTAAATGAGAAATTTGTTAAGTGAGTTTTGCTCCATTTTATGACTTTTCTTTTCATTTATTAACTGAATCACAGCAGTTGTTAAATTAGTCACACGGTTGTTAAGTGAATCTGGCTACCCCGTGACTTTGCTGGGCAGAAGGTCGCAAAAGTGGATCATATGACCCCGGGCCATTGTAACCGTAATAAATGTAGATCATTGCCAAGCATCTGAATATATAAGGATGTGACCATGGGGCTGCTGCAGTGGTCATAAGTGTGAAAAATGGTCTTAAGTCGCTTTTTTCAGTGCTGTTGTAACTTTGAACAGTCATTAAATGAACTGTTGTAAGTTGAGGACTACCTGTAAAAGCATGCAAACTCTCAAACAATGACGGAAGAACCATTCATGGAGTTTCCCCTTGAAAAGAGCTTTCAAAAGCTCTGCAATTAAGAGGTGTGTGTGTGTAAGCAAACAATGTATAGGCATTCCTCCTTTAGCAACTGCCTCCTTTAGCGACAGTTTGCAGTTACAATAGTGATGATGAAACTTTGTGACCAGTACTTGCTTTTACAATGTTAGCAAGTCTGCAAAGCGGAGGAAAGCTGAAGGAAGATCCTAAGCCCAGTGGTGTTTTTACTTAACTGCGTCATTTAACAACCAAGTTGCTAGTCCCAATTGTGGTTGCTAAACTAGTACTCCTTGTATGCATATAAGCTTACATGCTCCTCCTAGAGCCTCCCATTTTTAGTAAACACACCCCTTGATTCTTGAAAAGGGCAGCGACTATTGCAACTCCTTAATCAGGAATTCACTGTCCAGTAATTTACTGTCTTGTCTGGTTCATGCACTAACAATACGCTGGCTCAGATATACACAGTTCGAATTTTACTTTGTAGTGAAAATGGCCATAATTATAATGAGACAGATAGCAATAGCACTTAGACTTATATACCGCTTCGTAGTGCTTTGACAGCCCTCTCTAAGCGGTTTACAGAGTCAGCCTATTGCCCTCAACAATCTGGGTTCCCATTTTACCAACCTCGGAAGGACGGAAGGACGGGCCAACCTAGAGCCGGTCAGGATTGAACTGCTAAACTGCTGGCAGCTGGCAATCAGCAGAATTAGGCCAGCAAAGCTGCATTCTAACCACTGCGCTACCATGCAGTCAAGAGTCAATAAGAGATGCACTATGCTCTTGCTTTCTTCAAAAGGCCACTGGACTGTTTTTTTCCTTGAGAAGAAGATGTTTGGTTTCTTCTGAGAGAACTAATCCTTCCATCTCCCCACCCGTCATCCATCCAGAATTGATGAAGCTTCTTCAATGAGGAGCAAAACTACTTCTTCCCATTAATTCTGAAGAACAGACCTGGATGACCAAGAAGCTCCATAGACACTCTCTTCTCGAGATGCAAAGGACACCTTCGACCAGGTGGCACCCTCTGGGTATGCTGGGATTGCAAATGCCATAACTCCCACGGGACCTGCTGGCTGGGAATTCTGGGATTTGCAGTCTTAAGATACTTAAGAAAAAATAATTGCTACCAACCTGCCTTCCATTGAGGACCTGTATACTGCACGAATCAAGAAAAGGGCCGTGAAAATATTTACAGACCCCTCGCATCCTGGACATAAACTGTTTCAACTCCTACCCTCAAAACGACGCTATAGAGCACTGCACACCAGAACAACTAGACACAAGAACAGTTTTTCCCTGAAGGCCATCACTCTGCTAAACAAATAATTCCCTCAACACTGTCAAACTATTTACTGAATCTGCACTACTATTATTAATCTTCTCATAGTTCCCGTCACCAATCTCTTTCCATTTATGACTGTATGACTATAACTTGTTGCTGGCAATCCTTATGATTTATATTGATATATTGACCATCAATTGTGTTGTAAATGTTGTACCTTGATGAAGGTATCTTTTCTTTTATGTACACTGAGAGCATATGCACCAAGACAAATTCCTTGTGTGTCCAATCACACTTGGCCAATAAAAAATTCTATTCTATTCTATTCTATTCTATTCTATTCTATTCTATTCTATTCTATTCTATTCTATTCTATTCTATTCTATTCTATTCTATTCTAATACCTATTAAATTATTCAAAATTATTGGCAGGCACCAACTGACAAACCGGGGGTATCTTTTTTTGGGCGTTCCTGACAATGCAACTCCTGAAGGAATTTGTGAGTTGCCTGGAAACAGTAGGACCTCATCAATTTTCCACAGGGATGACCGTGCACGTTTGGTTAAGTGACATTAATGGGAATTAATCACAGTGTCGAGTCCCACGCAGCTAGAGAAAAGGAAGGAAGCAGGAACAGAACAGATTTTCAGGAAAGGATCTTTAAATGCTCGCCTGGGATAACAACAGATCCTTGGGAACTGTAAGAGGAATTCCGCCCCTCCCATTTTAGTGAATTCATTGAGATGGAGTCTCTTTGTGACACTTTGCGACTAGAAGCACAAGTATTTAGTTTATTCTTACTTCTTGGGACAGTCTGCTTCGAAAACCTTTCTTCAGTTTTTTTACTCCTACTCATTTCCTACTCAATTTTTACTCCTCTTCCTACTCATTTCCTCCTACTTCTTTCCATTCTGGTTCTTCCTTAACTCCTCTGACATCGTCGCCTATGGTTATAACTTGTAGTAGATTGTTGAAAAGTAGCTTCTTTCATCAGAATTGATCAGATCTTTCTGATCTCCTAGAATCAGCGGTCATGATTCACTCCAGGATAGCTTCCAGTTTTTCATTGGAAGTTATTGTTCATTGGCATTGAGCACTTAGACTTGTATGCTGCTTCATAGAGCTTAACAGCCCTCTCTAAGAGGTTTACGGAATCAGCATATTGCCCTCAAAAATCTGGGTCCTCATTTTACTGACCTCTGAAGGATAGAAGGGTGAGTCAACCTTGAGCTGGTCAGGATCGAACTGCTGGCAGTCAGCAGAGTCAGCCTGCAGTACTGCATTCTAACCACTGTGCCACCATGGCTCTGTTAAAGTTAAAGCGAACTTCTGGCCTTTGGTTTGATTTTTTGGGGTAGTAGGAGGTGAGTGGCAACCAGGTCACAGGAAGGTGGGGGGGTGGATCTCATGTAATATAAAGCTAGTGATGGGATTCAGCTGGTTCGCACCACTTCGGGAGAACTGGTTGTTAACTTTCTCAGCAGTTTGGTGAACTGGTTGTTGGAGGAAATTATTACGGCAGAGAACCGGTTGTTAAATGATTTGAATCTCACCATTGTATAAAGCAGAGAGTTGATCAAGAGGTCTGTTGAAGCCAAGAAAGAGGAAGCTTGGCAGTAGACATCTTGGTAGGAGGAAGATAAGAATAGTTACAGGAATTGGGGATGTCTAGTGAAACAAGGAATTCGGGGAGCCATGATAGCAGTGTTCCAATATTTGAGGGTCCACGACAAAGATGAAGGAGGTCAACGTCTTCTCCAAAGCTTCAGAAGACAAGAAGCAATGGATGGAAACTAATTAAGGAGAGAAGCAACCTAGAACTATGGAGAAATTTCCTAACGGTGAGAACAATTAACCAGTGGAATGCCTTGCCTCAAGAAGCTGTGGGTGCTCCATTGCTGGAGGCTTTTAAGAAGAGACTGGACAGCCATTTCTCTGAAATGGCATAGGGTCTCCTGCTTAAGTAAGGGGTTGGACTAGAAGACCTCCAATGTCCTTTCCAATTTTGTTATTCTATGTTCTATGTTTTCTTGCTACCTTTGCTAAGTGGCTGCCAAAACTTTCTATCTTTTGACTGTTTTTGTCTGCTTTGCCTTCTGTTGCTTTCTAGGCCTCACCTGCAGCTTGCTGAGTAGGCTATAACAGTCTAGGAGAAAACATTTGGCTGAATTAGCATGCTATGCTAAGTTTAAACCCACTGTTCACAAAGCCTTAGTGAGTTTTACTTAGCACAGTATGCAAATTTAGCTGTTCACTGTTCACAAGCTGGATTTAGAATAGAATAGAGTAGAATAATGGAGTTGGAAAAGATCTTGGAGGTCTTAGTCCAATCCTCAGCTCAGGCAGGAAACCCTGCACCATGTCTGACAAACGGTTGTCCAATCTCTTCTTAAAAACTTCCAGTGTTGGAGCATTCACAACTTCTGGAGAAAAGTCGTTCCACTGGTTAATTGTTCTAATTCTCAGGAAGTTTCTTCTTTGTTCTAGGTTAGTTCTAGAATTTGTGCAAGATAGTTATACAACACATTTGGGACTGAGTATAATATGTGATATTCCACCTTCCCCAATGCCTTTTGTTGTTCCAAAACTCATGCCATAGGCATTGGGAAAGAAGAGAAGCTCGCTGTGGGGATAATACTCAGTTCTTTCAGGTAAGATTCAATCTCCATTCCAGTGTTTCTGAATCTTGGCAACTTTAAGAGGTGTGGACTTCAACTCCCAGAGTTCCCCAGCCATGGAATTCTGGGAATTGAAGTCGTTAAAGTTGCCAAGGTTGAGAAGTGCTGCTCTATACATATAGTTGCTTGTTGAATTTTAATCATTTAGCATGAAAATTACGTTTTCATGAGAGGCCCTGAATTCATAGTGATTTGAACCAATATAATTGACTTTGAGTGGAATTTAGATTGGTTGCTCCAGACATAACCATTAAACACAATGTAGATCTCAATTAGGCCAGAGAGCTAAGCGTTCTTATAAAGGTAGTCCTTGATTTACGAGTACAATTCAGCCCGAAACCTATATTGTTAAATGAGAAATTTGTTAAGTGAGTTTTGCCCCATGTTACGACTTTTCTTGTCACATTTATTAACTGAATCACAGCAGTTGTTAAATTAGTCGCAAGGTTGTTAAGTGAATCTGACTTCCCCATTGATTTTGCTTGACAGAAAGTCAAAAAAAAGCCATATCACACGCCTTGGGACACTGCAACTATCATAAATATGAACCAGTCGCCAAGCATTTGAATTTTGACCACGTGACCATGGGGATGTTGCAATGGTTGTAAGTGTGGAAAACGGTCATAAGTCACTTTCTTATCACTGAACGAACTGTTGTAAGTCGAGGACTACCTGCAGTCTAGACTAGTTGGTTCGCCAATTGAAGGAGAGAAAGTTTGTGACTGTTCCATAGTTTTTCCCCCCTGCAGTTGCTCTTTATTTGTTTATCTATTTATCGAATTTATATGGTTACCCATTCCATAACAAGTCACTCTGAATGGTATACAACAGTCTAATAAAAACAATACATATATAACACAATCAGTATCAAAATAATAATTGGTATTAATACTGAATAAGATAGTCCTCAACCTTCATTTAATGTTCAAAATTATGACGGTGCTGCAAAAATGACTTATGATCAGTCCTTGATTTATGGCAGTGGCGAAATCCCGGTGTCATGTGATCAAAATTATAAATGTAAATAAATAAAAAAATAAAATAAAAAAATTCAGGCCCTTGACAACCAGCATATATTTAAAATAGTTGTAGGATCCCTGTGAGACATTTCACCATTTGTGATCTTCCCAGCTTGCTTCCAACAAGTAAATTCAATGATTGAGGTGGGGTGGGGAGCCAGATTTGCTTAACAACCATCTGATTTGTTTGGCAAAAACATGGCAAAAAGATCGTAAAATCACCTGTGTGCTGCTTAATGAATGCATCGCTTAGCAATGGATATTTTGGTCCCAGGTGTGGTCATAAGTTGAGGACTGCCTGTATTATTAAAAAAAAAAATTGCTGGAGAAACTCTAATTTCTAATTAACAGTCCCAAAAACAATTTAAGGAGCCAAAACCGAATGTGTTGCGTGGAGAGGCCTCTCAGTGCCCTCCATGCCAGGTGCTCTGGCCCATGTTCAGCAAGGCTTTCCTTGCTGTCAATAAGAACTATACACAGCTGCCCTCAAGCTTTTAGTATCCCCTTCTTCTTTTAAAACATGGCATTAGAGGAGGCCCGTTATTAGGCTACGCTTTCATCTGGAGGAAGCAGCTAGAAAGTGGGTGGAGGAGAATTATGAGAAAGAGAAAAAAAACAAAAACAAAACCCAAAAGAACCCGCAAAGGCAAGGCCGTTGCTAAATGAGAGAGATGTTAAGTGAGTTTTGTCCCGTTTTAAGACATTCCTTGCCACGGTTGTTAAGCGAATCACTGCAGTTAGTAACACGGTTGTTAAATGAATCTGGCTTTCCCATTGATTTTGCTTATAAGAAGGTCTCAAAAGGGGATCACGTGACCCCAGCACGTTGCAACCGTCATAAATATGAGCCAAGCGTTTGAATTTTGATCCCGTCCCCATGGGGATGCTGCGGTCATAAGTGTGAAAAACAGCCATAAGTCACTTTTCCTGGGGCTGTTGTGACTTTGAACGTTCTCCGAATGAACTGTTGTAAGTTGAGGGATTACTTGTAAAGCCTGTGTACCAAAGGGAGGCACACGTCCTTCACCCGAGCAGCTCAAGACCCAAGCAAACATATGGGGTTCTTTGTTGTTTCTTGATGTGGGTTTTTGCAGGAAGCCAAAGGCTGACCCGACCCTGCCAAAAAGCACTTAAAAAGGGAGCTTCTTAGGCCTGCAGGCAGGCAGAAAGGATGGAGCAATGCCGCCCGGCCAGGAAAACCTGAGGTTGCGCTTCTGCCAAGTCCATTTTATGGATTGCACCATTTTAATAACATATTTATAAAAATTATAAATAACAGCGCAGGTTGGCATGGCAGCTATGGCTCACTTTGTCCTCAGGCTTCTGCAGCTCTCTGGGAGTGGTGAGGTTACAGCCAGGTAGTCCTCGACTTACTACCAACAGTTGAGTCCAACTTTTCTGTTGCTAAGTAAAACATTTGTTGAGTGAATTTTGCCCCTTTCTTGGCGCAGTTGTCAAATGGATTACTGCAGTTGTTGAAGTAGTTACACGGTTGTTAATTGAATCTGGCTTCCCCATTGACCTTGCTTAAAAGAAGTTCGCAAAAAATGACCTGGGGACACTGCAGCCGTCATAAATATGAGTCCGTTGCCAAACGTCTGAATTTTGATCATGTGACCGTGAGGATGCTGCAATGGTTGTAAGTGCGAAAGACAGTCAAAAGTCGCTTTTCACTGATGTTGTAACTTCAAATGGTCACTAAATGAACTGTTGCAAGTGGAGGACTACCTATACTTGCAGGGTTTCTCAGTCTCAGAAACTTTAATGGATGTGGACTTAAGCTCCCAGAATTCCCTAGCTGGCTTTAGGTGTGTGGAGGATCTCAAGCAGGCTGGGGAATTCTGGGAGTTGAAGTCCACATGATTTATTTATTTATTTATTTATTTATTTATTTATTTATTTGTTCGTACTTTTATACCGCCCTATCTCCCTAGGGAGTCAGGGCGGTTTACAGCCAATTAAAACATAAATATATACAGAATAAAACATTAATTTAAAAAACTTATTAAATAGGCCGAATATTTAAAATAGAAATATAAATAATAAAACCCCATTAAAACCAGATTTAAAATTTAAAAATTCTAGTCCAGTCCTGCGCAAATAGATGTGTCTTAAGCTCGCGGTGGAAGGTTCGAAGGTCAGGAAGTGGGCGAAGTCCTGGGGGAAGCTCATTCCAGAGGGTGGGAGCCCCCACAGAAAAGGCCCTTCTCCTGGGTGTCACCAGTCGGCACTGCCTGGCCGACGGCACCCTGAGGAGTCCTTCTCTGTGAGAGCGCACGGGTCGGTGAGAGGCAATCGGTGGCAGCAGAGGGTCCCGTAAGTAGCCCGGCCCTATGCCATGGAGCGCTTTGAAGATAATTACCAAAACCTTGAAGCGCACCCGGAAGGCCACAGGCAGCCAGTGCAGTCTGCGCAGGAGAGGTGTTACATGGGAGCCACGAGGGGCTCCCTCTATCACCCGTGCAGCCGCATTCTGAACTACCTGGAGTCTCCGGATGCTCCTCAAGGGGAGCCCCATGTAGAGAGCATTGCAGTAATCCAGACGAGATGTCACGAGAGCATGAGTGACCGTGCATAGGGCATCCCGGTTTAGAAAGGGGTGCAACTGGCGAACCAGGCGAACCTGGTAAAAAGCTCTCCTGGAGACGGCTGTCAAATGGTCTTCAAAAGACAGCCGTCCATCCAGGAGAACGCCCAAGTTGCGCACCCTCTCCATTGGGACCAATAACTCGCCCCCAACAGTCAGCCGCGGCTGCAGCTGACTGTACCGGGATGCCGGCATCCACAGCCACTCCATCTTGGAGGGATTAAGCTTGAGCCTGTTTCTCCCCATCCAGACCCGTACGGCTTCCAGGCACCGGGACAGCATTTCGATAGCTTTGTTGGGGTGGCCCAGTGTGGAAAAGTACAGCTGAGTATCGTCAGCGTACAGCTGGTACCTCACACCGAAACCACTGATGATCTCACCCAGCGGCTTCATATAGATGTTGAACAAGAGGGGCGAGAGAATCGACCCCTGAGGCACCCCACAAGTGAGGCATCTTGGAGCCGATCTCTGCTCCCCCGTCAACACCGTCTGCGACCGATCGGAGAGATAGGAGGAGAACCACCAATAAACGGTGCCTCCCACCCCCAAACCCTCCAACCGGTGCAGCAGGATACCATGGTCGATGGTATCAAAAGCCGCTGAGAGGTCTAATAGGACCAAGGCAGAGGAATAACCCCTATCCCTGGCCCTCCAGAGATCATCCACCAATGCGACCAAAGCCGTTTCAGTGCTGTAACCGGGCCGAAAGCCGGACTGGAACGGGTCTAGATAGACGGTTTCCTCCAGGTACTGGGGTAGTTGACGTGCCACCACACTCTCTACAATCTTCGCCGCGAAGCGAAGGTTGGAGACCGGACGATAATTACCTAAAACAGCTGGGTCCAGGGAAGGCTTCTTGAGGAGAGGTCTCACCACCGCCTCTTTCAAGGCAGCCGGAAAGACCCCCTCCAACAAAGAAGCATTCGTGATCCCCTGGAGCCAGCCTCGTGTCACCTCCTGCGTGGCCAGCACCAACCAGGAGGGACACGGGTCCAGTAAACATGTGGTGGCGTTCAACCTACCCAGCAACCTGTCCATGTCCTCGGGAGCCACAGGATCAAACTCATCCCAAACAGTCTCAACAAGACAGCTCTCCGACCTCTTGTCTGGATCCACCCAATTTTGATCCAAGCCCTCCCGAAGCTGAACGATTTTGTCGTAACGTTTTAAAGTTGAAAAAGCTGAGGAACCGTGCTGTAGGTGCTCTGTGCTGCTCTATAGCTCTCTTTCTCCCTAGCTTCCCCCCACAACAACAGCCCTGTGAAGGAGGTTGGGCTGAAAGAGAATGACTGTCCAAAGTCAAACAATGAGTTTCTGTCAGATGGTAGGGGATGACCCGTGGTGTTCTTCGGCTCCTGGCCCAGCACCTTCGCCATTACCCCATCCTGGCTCTCATCCTGACCTAAAAGAGTGAATCCTTCCCTTGACCCATTTAAGAGTCCTTCCAAATCACTAAAAAATTATGCTTTTAAAAGAGGTTTGGGGGTTTTTTTTTGCCTTTAATCAAACAGTTCCTGGTGATGGTCTTGCCAGAAAATGGTTCAGAAAGTGGTTTGCCCTTGGTTTCGTGCTTATTGACCTGGTCATTTAGGATCCATGTGGCTAAATGCTGCAGGAAATAAGATAAAAATGACCCTAAAATGGTTCATATTCTTCTAATTCTGCCCCTTCCTCCCTGCAGAGTTTTTAAGTAGGACCCATTAGACTATTTCCATCTATGATGTATGTGTTTCACCCATAATTCTGTTCCACTTCTTGGGATGGTTGTTTTTTTAAAGCCCAAATATTCCCAGTAAGTTTTGTACACAGTTTCACCTGGGGTGCAAATTTTTGTACATGCACATCCAGAGCTGAAAATTACATCCTTGAATTTAAAGATATGCACAGCTGATAACTACATTCCAATCTCTCGGTTGGTCCATAGAGTGTGCATTAGGTTAATTGACTTGAAAATGCCAGAGAGGAAAATTCTCTCAACCCTGGCAGATATGCATCCGATTTCTTTCAGGGGCCTATCTAGGTAGTGGAAATTATAATAATAACAATGATAATAATGATGATAAAATTGCCTGTAAAGAAGTTTGCATAGTATACTTCGCACAAAGTAGGTCAAGATTGTCTTCATTTCCTAATATTTGGGGGGGGGGTTTTGAACACGAAACTGTAGGGCCCAGTTAGCAACTCAGCTTTTGGGCTGAAGGGGGCCTTTGTGTGCAAGGAGATGGATAAAGAACCAGCTTATGGGTTTAACTTCTGGACAGATTCAGTTGTGCATAGAGTTAAAAAAAAAAAGTCTACAGGGTCTGGGCTGCAAAAATCCGGTTGGCAGCATGAACTTACAATAAAGATAAAGAGTCAATTTGATCTAGTGGTTAAGATACCAGGCTAGAAACCAGGAGACTGTGAGTGCTAGTCCTGCCTTTGGCATGAAAACTGGCTGGGTGACTTTGGGCCAATCACCAGGAGACTGGGAATTCCAGTTATTATTCCAATATTTGAGGGGTTGCCACAAACACCTGAAAGTAGGACAAGCAGTAATAAATGGAAATTTATCAAGGAGAAAAGCAATCTAGAGCTAAAAAGGAATTTCCTGGCAGATAGAACAATTAATCAATGCAACAGCTTGCCTTCAGAAGTTGTTGGTGTTCCATCACTGGAGGCTTTTAAGAGGAGACTGGACAGTCACTTGTCTGAAATGGTGAAAGGTCTCCTGCTCAAGCAGGGGGTTGGACTAGAAGACCTCCAAGGTCCCTTCCAGCTCTGTTATTCTATGTTCTACTCCCACTTTTGGCATGAAAGACAGCTGGATGAATTTGGGCCAATCACCAAGAGACTGTGAATTATAGTCCCGTTTTAGGCATGAATCCAGCCAGTCACCTTCTCTCAGCCCTAGGAAGGAGGCAATGGCAAACCACTTCTGAAAAATTTCCAAGAAAATTGCAGTGAGTTGTCTGGGTAGTCACCAGGGATCAACACTTACATGAAGGCACAAAAAGTTTTTTTAAAAAAATTGACTGTGTCTGGTTGGGTCAAAAACACTGTGTGTTTTTCCCCAGAGTTGAGACTCAGAAAATTGATTCTCACAAGCCTTTATATAAAATCCACTGGACTTGAAAGGGCAGACACTAATATATCACAGACTGGGTTTAATGAGTCTTCATGACAGCTCAAAACTCTAGATCTGGAGGAATGTATCTCTTCGCTGATGTTCCCACCTCTCCTATGTCATGTTTTAAACATCGCTGCTTGTAATTGCTGGAAGAGAGGGAGCCGAGATTCGTATTTATTCCTTTGCTGTTAAACATGGGAAAATGCTACCTGGGCAACGGCATTTTTGCTTCAGCTGTGGAACCAGTGCGCGCACAAACACACATCCCTCCCCCACCCACAGACTAAGAGACATTTGGCATCTGCCGCTTTATAGAGTTTCTATCTTTTCTTCTGGGAGGGGAAGATACTCAGCTGCTAATCTATTTGATTTAAATTATATCATGCAGGTTTCAAACAAAGGCCTGCTTTAGACCTTGAGGTTGCTGATGTGTGATTCATGTGTTGATTTCTCATTCCCATATGAAAAGATCTTGGATAGGCAGTGCCTTTTGGAATGACTCAGACTACTGGTCCATCCAAAGTACTGCTATCTGTTTTGCAGGGATCCAAAATGTGCAGAAGAATCCAGGAACTTTGAAAAAAAGCAACGGTAGTCTAAAGGAAGCAATAATCTGATTTTGATGACGGTCCCAGGGAGCCTCTGGGTACCTCTCTTGACATCTGGTTGGCTCCATCTGCTCATCTCCAAAATAATCTAGATTTCCAAAATACTTCTTGGGCTCTTTTTTTTTTTTACAGAATAACAGAATTAGAAGGGACCTTGGAGGTCTTCTAGTCCAACCCCCTGCTCAAGCAGCAAACCCTCTAACATTTTAGACAAGTGTTTGTCCAGGCTGGTCTTAAAAGCCTCCTGTGATAGAGCACCTACAATTTCTGAAGGCAAGCTGTTCCACTGGTTGATTGTTCTAACTGTCAGAAATTTCCCCTTAGTTCTAAGTTGCTTCTCTCCTTGATTAGTTTCCATCCGTTACTTCTTATCCCGTCTTCAGATGCCTTGGAGAATAGCTCGACCCACCTCTTCCTTGTGAATATATAATTTAGGACTATTTACGTCCTAAATTATATAGTTAGAACTATTTAAAAATTATATATATAATTTTTAAATAGTCCTAACTTTAAATCTGTTTAATGTTTTATTTGTTTTACAAAGTGCATTCTCCTGAGGACAAAAGATTGCTGGCATGTATTTATTTAATGCTATTCCTGATGTGCTATAATATAGAAAGCATTATTGCCAGGTCCTGATTAATGTTATTAGCACTGAGCACTTAGACTTATATACTGCTTCATAGTGCTTTACAGCCCTCTCTAAGCGGTTTACAGAGTCAGCATATTGCCCCCAAAAAACTGGGTCCTCATTTTACCCACCTCGGAAGGATGGAAGGTGGAGTCAACCTTGAGCCACTCAGAGTTGAACTCCGGAAGTGAGTAGTGAGTTAGCCCTGCAGTACTGCATTCTAACCTCTGGGCCAGCACGGCTCTTATTGTTCGATAGAGAGACTTAGAAAGCAAAAAGCCAAGGCTAATCTTACTGCACATTAAGAAACTATCTATGCTGGTTACCAAATACCCAAATTTTGATCACATAACGATGGACATGCTGTGACAGTTGTTAGTGCAAGGAGTGGTCATAAGTCACTTTTTAAAATCACTTACAACGAATAGTTGTAAGTTGAGGATTACATATATTATGCCCCTTTTCTTTGGTATAATTTATGATACTTCTGAAATTCTGTATCAAAGCATCCAAATAAAGAATGGTTGCTGGACTAGAGTATGTCTAGTTTAATGAGAGAAGGATAAGGGGTAACATGATAACAGTACTCCAATATTTGAGGGGCTGCCACTAAAAAGAGGGGTCCACCTATTCTCCAAAGCACCTGAAAACTAAGGAGAGAACAAAGGTAGAACTAAGGAGAAATTTCCTGAGAGTGAGAACAATCACTTGTCTGAAATGGTGAAAGGTCTCCTGCTCAAGCAGGGGTTGGACTAGAAGACCTCCAAGGTCCCTTCCAGCTCTGTTATTCTATGTTCTACTCCCACTTTGGCATGAAAGACAGCTGGATGAATTTGGGCCAATCACCAAGAGACTGTGAATTATAGTCCCGTTTTAGGCATGAATCCAGCCAGTCATCTTCTCTCAGCCCTAGGAAGGAGGCAATGGCAAACCACTTCTGAAAAATTTCCAAGAAAATTGCAGTGAGTTGTCTGGGTAGTCACCAGGGATCAACACTTACATGAAGGCACAAAAAGTTTTTTTAAAAAAATTGACTGTGTCTGGTTGGGTCAAAAACACTGTGTGTTTTTCCCCAGAGTTGAGACTCAGAAAATTGATTCTCACAAGCCTTTATATAAAATCCACTGGACTTGAAAGGGCAGACACTAATATATCACAGACTGGGTTTAATGAGTCTTCATGACAGCTCAAAACTCTAGATCTGGAGGAATGTATCTCTTCGCTGATGTTCCCACCTCTCCTATGTCATGTTTTAAACATCGCTGCTTGTAATTGCTGGAAGAGAGGGAGCCGAGATTCGTATTTATTCCTTTGCTGTTAAACATGGGAAAATGCTACCTGGGCAACGGCATTTTTGCTTCAGCTGTGGAACCAGTGCGCGCACAAACACACACATCCCTCCCCCCACCCACAGACTAAGAGACATTTGGCATCTGCCGCTTTATAGAGTTTCTATCTTTTCTTCTGGGAGGGGAAGATACTCAGCTGCTAATCTATTTGATTTAAATTATATCATGCAGGTTTCAAACAAAGGCCTGCTTTAGACCTTGAGGTTGCTGATGTGTGTGATTCATGTGTTGATTTCTCATTCCCATATGAAAAGATCTTGGATAGGCAGTGCCTTTTGGAATGACTCAGACTACTGGTCCATCCAAAGTACTGCTATCTGTTTTGCAGGGATCCAAAATGTGCAGAAGAATCCAGGAACTTTGAAAAAAAGCAACGGTAGTCTAAAGGAAGCAATAATCTGATTTTGATGACGGTCCCAGGGAGCCTCTGGGTACCTCTCTTGACATCTGGTTGGCTCCATCTGCTCATCTCCAAAATAATCTAGATTTCCAAAATGCTTCTTGGGCTCTTTTTTTTTTTTTTACAGAATAACAGAATTAGAAGGGACCTTGGAGGTCTTCTAGTCCAACCCCCTGCTCAAGCAGCAAACCCTCTAACATTTTAGACAAGTGGTTGTCCAGGCTGTTCTTAAAAGCCTCCTGTGATAGAGCACCTACAATTTCTGAAGGCAAGCTGTTCCACTGGTTGATTGTTCTAACTGTCAGAAATTTCCCCTTAGTTCTAAGTTGCTTCTCTCCTTGATTAGTTTCCATCCGTTGCTTCTTATCCCATCTTCAGATGCCTTGGAGAATAGCTCGATCCACCTCTTCCTTGTGAATATATAATTTAGGACTATTTACGTCCTAAATTATATAGTTAGGACTATTTAAAAATTATATATATAATTTTTAAATAGTCCTAACTTTAAATCTGTTTAATGTTTTATTTGTTTTACAAAGTGCATTCTCCTGAGGACAAAAGATTGCTGGCATGTATTTATTTAATGCTATTCCTGATGTGCTATAATACAGAAAGCATTATTGCCAGGTCCTGATTAATGTTATTAGCACTGAGCACTTAGACTTATATACTGCTTCATAGTGCTTTACAGCCCTCTCTAAGTGGTTTACAGAGTCAGCATATTGCCCCCCAAAAACTGGGTCCTCATTTTACCCACCTCGGAAGGATGGAAGGTGGAGTCAACCTTGAGCCACTCAGAGTTGAACTCCGGAAGTGAGTAGTGAGTTAGCCCTGCAGTACTGCATTCTAACCTCTGGGCCAGCACGGCTCTTATTGTTCGATAGAGAGACTTAGAAAGCAAAAAACCAAGGCTAATCTTACTGCACATTAAGAAACTATCTATGCTGGTTACCAAATACCCAAATTTTGATCACATAACGATGGACATGCTGTGACAGTTGTTAGTGCAAGGAGTGGCCATAAGTCACTTTTTAAAATCACTTACAACGAATAGTTGTAAGTTGAGGATTACATATATTATGCCCCTTTTCTTTGGTATAATTTATGATACTTCTGAAATTCTGTATCAAAGCATCCAAATAAAGAATGGTTGCTGGACTAGAGTACATCTAGTTTAATGAGAGAAGGATAAGGGGTAACATGATAACAGTACTCCAATATTTGAGGGGCTGCCACTAAGAAGAGAGGTCCACCTATTCTCCAAAGCACCTGAAAACTAAGGAGAGAACAAAGGTAGAACTAAGGAGAAATTTCCTGAGAGTGAGAACAATTAATCAATGGAACAACTTGCCTCCAGAAGTTGTGGGTGTTCCAACACGAGGATTTTAAGAAGGGATTGGACAACCATTTGTTTGATATGATAGAAGGCAGTGATGGTGAACCTTTTCGGCACCGAGTGTCCAAACCGAAATGCATGTGCATGTAAGAGCATCGGAAATCTGAAGACCAGCTAGTCAGTGCATGTGTGCTTGTTTTTGGACCGTATTGGGGGCTGTTTTCAGGCTGTTTGGGGTCATTTTTCACCCTGAAAATAGCCTGAAAATGGCCCAGAAAATGGCTCAAAAACGGCCTGGAAAATGGCCAGAAAATGGCCCCCAAAACAGCCAGAAAACGGCCTGGTTTTTGGCAGTTTTTGGCCATTTTGGGGACTGTTTTCAGGGCATTTTCTGGTGCTCCGGCACCCGCAAAGACCAGTTGGCTGGCGTGCATTCCAGAAACCAGAAGAGCAGCTGGCGACAGAGCATGTGCCCACAGAGTGTGCCAGCTCTGGCACGCGTGCCATAGATTCGCCATCACGAGTATGGGGTTTGTCTGAGTAGGGGGTTGGACTAGAAGACCTCCAAGGTCTTTCCCAACTCTGCTATTCTCTTATTCTGTTAAAATGTTGCTTGGGACCTAGAGAAATGCTAGATGAATGCTGAGCTGGGCATCTCATCTCTAATGCTTGTGGTAGCCAAGCGGCTGTCTTGATAATTGCACGTTGGCCTAAAGGTCATAGACGCATTGATAGCCAGAGATCAAAATGCCATCACTTTTCATAAATTATGCGCCTGCCTTTAAGTTAATGGATTTGGGGTAAGATAAAAAAGACCCCATAGAGATCAGAAGAGAAAATGCTGGAGCAGATGTTTTGTGGTTCATACTGTATATTGCAGTTCATGTTCAAAATTGGTCTGTAATACATGGGAAATACTAATTCTGAGTACACTTTGCAGAGCGTGAGTGCAACCACTTAGTGATACATTGTGGTATTCAGAAAGATAAACAGCCAAACATTCTCTTCTCTATATTCTTAGTTCTCCATCAAACCAGTAGCTCTCAATTCAACTGTGGACAAAACCTACAATACAAACATACAAAACATGCTCCAGTTAGCCCACACTGCCTACCCTTAGGAGCTGTCTAGACTATTAGACAACTTTTTTTTTGCTTACCCCACCATTTGTATAAATGAATGACTACCCTCCTGAGATCATCTTCACTATATTTGATTATAGAACAACAATGTACCCAAAATCAAGGGAATTGATAAAAAAGGCAATTGGAAGAGTGAATCAACAGAAGATTTAGAGGTTACTCTAAACTAAAATTGTATTAATGGCTGTTGACCTAGAACATAGATGTCTAATCAAGGAAAATGTCAAAAGTATCCAAAAGGCATAATGTGGTTAATAAACAAGATCAAAAAGGCTATTAAAGGCACAAAGATTTAGTTTTTTCTTATCTCTTGGGACAGTCTGCTTTGAAAATTTTCTTCAGTTTTTACTGTATTTTTTTACTTCATCTTTCCGTTCTGGTTCTTCCTTAGCTGCTCTGACATCTTTGCCTATGGTTATAACTTGTAGTAGATTATTGAAAAGTAGCTTCTTTCATCAGAATTGATCAGATCTTTCTAATCTTCTAGAATCAGTGGTCATGATTCACTCCAGGATAGCTTCCAGTTTTTCATCGGAAGCTGCTGTTCATTAAAGTGAACTTTTGTTTCATTTTTTGGGGTAGTGGGAGATGAGTGGCAAACAGGTCACTGGAAGTGGGGGGTAGTCATGTAATAGAAAGCAGAGAGTTGATCAAGAGGACCAGTGAAGTCAAGAAAGAGGAGGTTTGATAGTAGATATCTTTTTAGGAGAAAGATAAGAATGGTTGCAGAAATCGGGTATATTTAGTGAAAAGAAGAAATAGGGGTGCCATGATAGCAGTGTTCCAATATTTGAAGGGCTGTCACAAAGAAGAGGAGTTCAACTTGTTTTCCAAAGCACCAAGAGGCAAGCAATGGATGGAAACTAATCAAGGAGAGAAGCAACATCGCTCAGGAGAAATTTCCTGGCAGTGAGAACGATTAATCAGTGGAACGACTTGCCTCCAGAAGTTGTGGGTGCTCCATCACTGGAGATTTTTAAGAAGAGATTGGACAGCCATTTGAATGGAAAGGTATAAGGTCTCCTGCTGAGGAACTCTAGGAATTGAAGTCCACAAGTCTTTTATATTCAAAAAGTTTTTATTAGTCAAAAAAGGTTTATACAAATACATTTCAGGTATGGTAAATTTTCATTTTTCTTATCTAAAATAAGAATTTTACTCAAATTTTTTAACACATACAACAGCCATATGGCAAGCAGGTGACACGAAGTAGCTAAGTTTACAAATTTTAAATACGTAATAAAGAAGAGTCAAGAATAAACAGAATATCGTACAAAGGAGAGTAAGGAAAACCAACACAATCCCAAATATCTTTATCACTTCCTAGTTTTAGATCTCAGAACTCTGGGTTCAGCCTGACCCAACTCCAGGGCCGCAACAGCGGCAGCCGCTCTCCCATGATCTATAACCTCCTTCTTCAATTCCTGGGTCATCTGATTCCAGGAGGCTTTGTGTTCCTCCACATAGGCCGTAGCCTCCGCAATTGTACTGATTTTTTCGTAATGCCCTCCCGGAAAATCATCAATCCTCTGGCATCAGCCATCTGAAGCCCACTCCTTCTGGTACAATTTGCTTGACAAAAATAATATTTCTTTCTTTTTCACGTACCTGTCTGGGAATCTGCCTCAGAATGGCTATCTCCTGCCCCTGTAAATCAGTGCCCCACTCCTATGTTTTCTAAGAATTTCATCTCGCCTCTTCTCACAAATTTGACATGAACCTCTCTAGGAACTGCATGCGTGCGTGCATATTGCTAATTAACTCTATAAACTCGATCCACATCCCAATTCATGAAATCAACACCTCTCCCAAGTAATTCTCCCAACAATTTAGTCACAACATCTCTCAAGTCTTCTTGGTCCTCTTCTTCCAAACTTTGTAACCTAAGGAAATAAGACATTTTATCCATCTGTAGTCCAAGCACAGCATTGCCTGTCGCCTCCTCTCTGTTCTGCACTGCCCGCACCTCACCCTCCAAACCTTCCACTTTCTGCTTGTTTTCTGCTGAAACTTGTTGAGTATCCTTTAAATCCTTTTGGATAGTCACAATTTCTGCTCTTATTTCATCCAATTTCTTGTCCATATTAGATAACTTTTCCAAAATTCTCCATCTCTCCAGCAGTTGGTCTCTGACCTTTGCCATTAAGGAAAAAAAATACAAAATCCTCAGGCAGGCACAGTATCCTTGTAATTTCCTCCGGATCCACCAGGGGCACTCACAGGAGCAACGAGTCCAGAGTACAGTTAGTCAACCAGGAAGTCAAGGGAAGTGATGTCATCAAAATTCTCATAGTGAAGGCGGAAGCTGGACGCCACCACTGTTCCCCAGAAGGAGGGGGCCTCAAACCTTCCCTCCTAAATTTCTCCATCACCTCTTCTCCAGAGCTCCACAAAACCGTAATCTTCTTATTTTAAGTTCTCCTCTCCAGAATAACTCGTGCTCCTTCCAACCGCAGGGGAGAAAACCCCCGCACCGGAGCACTCCACCACATTTACCGATATTCCCTTCCCTTCTCCTCCTCAATTCTTCTCCGTGCCCTGTTCACCACCAGGCTGCTGCAGTTATAAATCCAATGCCCCGTGTCATTGGCACAGCGCCCAGGCGACGACCAAAATAATGGCCGCGCCTGTGGCCTCCAAACCCCGCCAAGCCTAGGACGCGCCAGCATCGGGTCCCCACAGTCCTGTATGTCGGCTGGGAGACCCTGGCGAGCCGTCTGCGCGGCAGGTGTCCTTTTCGGAACACCTGGCCCCTGAGGGCCTCGGCGGCGGCCGGATTCGGGCGCTGGAGGCAGGAGAAGCCTTCCAGACGTCCGTTGCCGCTGGATACCGGAAGTCGTCTCCAAAGTCCACAAGTCTTGAAGGGACCAAGGTTGGAGACCCCTGGACTAGAACACCTCCAGGGTCCCTCCCAACTCTGTTGATGTTTTACAAGCCATTATGGTTGACCAACTAGGATTTTCCGTTTTGAGGCAGAATTTCATCCCCTTTCCCGCTGCCAATCTGAGAGGAGGTCAATCCAAATTTATTTATTTTTATTTATTTTATTAAATTTTTATACCGCCCTTCTCCCGAAGGACTCAGGGCGGTGTACAGCCAAGATAAAACATGAAATATATACAAATTAAAACATTTAAAATCTAGCAAATTACAAAAAGGCTGATAATTAAAATTTAATTTTAAAATTTTAAAAATGTTAATAAAACCCCAAATTAAAAATTAACACTATTATGCCAGTCCCGCTTGAATAAATAGGTGTGTTTTTAGCTCAGGACGGAAGGTCCGAAGATCAGGCACTTGACGTAAGCCAGGGGGAAGTTTGTTCCAGAGCGTCGGTGCCCCCACAGAGAAGGCCCTACTCCTGGGGGCCGCCAGCCGACACTGTTTGGCGGACGGCACCCTGAGAAGACCCTCTCTGTGAGAGCGTACGGGTCGGTGGGAGGCATAAGGTAACAGCAGTCTCGTAAGTACCCGGGTCCTAAGCCATGGAGCGCTTTAAAGGTGGTAACCAAAATCTTGAAGCGCACCCGAAAAACCACAGGAAGCCAATGCAGGCTACGGAGTAGTGGTGTTACGTGGGAGCCACGAACGGCTCCTGTTACCACTCGCGCAGCCGCATTCTGGACTAACTGTAGCCTCCGGGTGCACCTCAAGGGCAGCCCCATGTAGAGAGCATTGCAGTAATCCAACCTAGATGTAACCAGAGCGTGAGTGACCGTGCATAAGGCATCCCGGTCAAGGAAGGGATGCAACTGGCGGACCAAGCGAACTTGGTAAAAGGCCCTCCTGGAGACGGCCGCCAGATGTTCATCAAAGGACAGCCGTCCATCCAGGAGGACGCCCAAGTTGCGAACCACCTCCTTTGGGGCCACTAACTCACCCCCAACAGTCAGCCACGGATGCAGCTGACTGTACCGGGGTGCTGGCATCCACAGCCACTCCGTCTTGGAGGGATTGAGCTTGAGTCTGTTTCTCCCCATCCAGACCCGTACAGCGGAATCCAATTGAATCCAATTTCCCAGAGGACTGCAAACAAGTCTTCTTCACCTTGGCCACCTTTCAGAGATGTTGACCAATCTCTAACAATCCTCACTTGGTGGGACTATTGCTGACAATTCTGCGAGTTCAAAGCTACGTGTTTGTAAGGCCTTCATATTGGGGAAATTTCTGTAGGTATCTTCAGATACTTTGGGTTTTATTTATTTTACACATTTCTGTATTGCCACAATAAAAAAAAACTTGGTAGCTTACATGGACTATAGCAACTTTTGCGTCCATTGAAAATATTGCAACCAATTGAAATACTCAGGATAGGAGGTTCCATAAAAAAAAATATAATGACAAAATTGTATATAAGACAGGAATTGATTTTTTCTTCAACAATATAGCAAAGGTATATAGGAAACATCTACACATTCTGTGGAATATGCCTGTGTCTGTTTGAATACAGGTAATTTGAGTACAGAATAACAGAGTTGGAAGGGATCTTGTAGGTCATCTAGTCCTACCCCCCACCCAAGCAGGAGACCCTATACCCGTTTTGACAGATGGCAGTCCGGTCTTTTCTTGAAAGATTCCAGCAATGAAGCTTCCAAAACCTCTGAAGGCAAGCTGTTTCATTGGTTGATTGCCCTTGACTTATAACCACAAATGAGCCCAATATTTCTGTTCCTAAGTAAGGCAATCGTTAAGTGAGTTTTGCCCTACTTTACAACATTTTTGCCATAATCGTTAAGTGACTCATGCGATCATTATGCAAATCTGGCTTCCCTCATTGACTTTGCTTGATGGAAACTGACTGGGAAGGTTGCAAATGGTTACAAATCACATAACCTTGGGACAGTACAACCGTCATAAATATGAACCAGTTGTCAAGCACCCCAATTTTGACCTCCTCTGTTGCAAGATATTCCAATGTTTAGTTCAATCTTCAAAATGGCAGACTAAATTCTGCCATTTTGAAATGCATCATGTTCAACAGGAATGAGCACTGGATGAGGTTGGAAGGCATTGTGCACGCTGCACTGTTTAACACTGTGATTTACACAGTTTTAACGCCAGCATTTTGGTTTTTCTATCCCCAAGTTTTTCCTTTTTGGGTTCTTGGGCTATTTATGATAGACTATAACACTTTTGTAGAATGAGTAGAGTTCATCTCATCTGCATGTCAGATATCGTCTCAAAAACAGCATTTTCCCACTCATGGTAAGTGCTCTTGATTATTCTCCTTTTAAGCTTTTGATCTGCTCATGCAAGTCCCTGTCTTTCCTAAAATCTCATTAGTTTTCAGTTTGTCCTTTGCCCTCAACTGTCTTCATTTGTCAAGCCACAAATTCCTATGGGCTTAAGCCTTTTTATGATCTTACTTGGTCAATTATTAAGTGAATGCCGAGATACTGAGTAGATTCTTCTTCCTCTTTTTTAGCTGCCCCCTTTTCTTTTTTCTTCTCCTGCTCCTGCTCTTACTCCTTCACATCTTCTCCCCCGCTCCAATTGTCTCTCTTCTCCTCCTCTTCCTCCATTCTTTTTTCCCTCTTCCTCCTCCCCCTTTCTTTTGTCTCCCTCCTCTTCCTTCTTTTATCCCTCCTTCTCCTCCTCCTTCCCCTCCTGATCCCCCCTTCCGTTCCCCATTCTTTCATCCCCCTCTTTGCTACTTTGAGATGCTGAGGTTTGGATTCAGAGTCTTTCACGGAGCTCTCCTTTGTTAGAATAGGAATCGAAGCATTTCTTGCTCCTACTCTCTAGAACTTTCAAGTGCTTGTTGAAACAACAACTTTGGCCAGCTCTTGTCTTCCTACTAAAAATCGGAATAAACAAAGCAGAGGCTTCTCCAGTGGAAATGTTTGGTTCCGAGACCTGGACACTGAACAAGATAGAAAAATAATAAGCACCTGAAGGGTTTAAAAGATTAAGGATTTAAAAAATGGAATTATTCAACTTGAAAATATAAACATTTTTTTTTACAGTTTATTCAGCATAGTAAAGTGAAACAAACAAGCTGGTGAGATGTGTGAAACTGGCCTGACTACATGCCAAGACAGGGGTAGTCAACCTTTTTATACCTACCACCCACTTTTGTATCTCTGTTAGTAGTAAAATTTTCTAACCGCCCACCGGTTCCACAGTAATGGTGATTTATAAAGTGTATCGTCGTCTGCGCATGCCTCTCGCGCATCGTGGATTGGGTTGGGGGGGGTGCCAGCTACCAGCTCTGCTTGTCTGTTACAGCTGGGTAGTGTGGGGGGAGATGCGCGAGCTATTCTGGGACGAGGCTCTTTTGTTTGCGGTTGCACTATAGCGCCATTTAGTTTCACATACGTAACGAGAACTAAACTTATGCGCGGGTGATACAAATCAGGGGTGAAATCCAGCAGGTTCTGACAAGTTCTGGAGAACCGGTAGCGGAAATTTTGAGTAGTTCGGGGAACCGGCAAATACCATCTCTGGCTGGCCTCAGAGTGGGGAGAGAATGGGGATTTTGCAGGATCCTTCCCCTGGAGTGGGATGGGAATAGAGATTTTGCATTATCCTTCCCCTGCCACACCCACCAAGCCATTCCCACCAAGCCACACCACGCCCACTAAGCCACGCCCACAGAACCGGTAGTAAAAAAAATTGGATTTCACCACTGATACAAATAGTATATTTTCAGAAATTTAAATTGTCACGTGGAATTTTATGAAAACCTAATGAAAATGTTTTTAAATAATGCTATGATTTTTTTTCCAAAAAGTCAATTAAATTTAAAAAAAGGAAAGTGCTTCAGTATCGGACAAAACCCCTACCGCCCACCATGAAAAGCTGGAATGCCCACTAGTGGGCGGTAGGGATCAGGTTGACTACCACTGTGCCAAGAGAAAATAGAAAATGTCTGACTGAAGGATACCCAGTTAAGCCGACAGACTAAATTTTGATCAGCAGTTAGAAATGGTCTGCAAAATCGGCACAATTTGAAAACACAACCTGTTTTCAAAATATTCAGGCGGGGAAACTCGAGTCTCAGAATTCTATCATCTGTAATTGGAACCATTATATTAGAAAAGCTAGGGATTTTTTTCCCTATCATTTTTTAGTTTTTAGTTTAATGATTTTATTAAGGAATAAACTGTTGCAAGTTTGAAGGGCTTCTTTTGCTGTGGGTGGTGAAGGACTAAAGTTTCCTCTATTGTTTCCGCACTGAATTGCTCAGCATCTCTTCCCCACATCACTCCTTCTCTCAGGGTTTTTTGTTAAGTAAGTGACACGGTTGTTAAGTGAATCTGACTTCCTCATTGATTTTGCTTTACAGAAGGTCATAAACACAAACCAGTTGCCAGGTGTCTGAATTTTGATCATATAACCATAGGGATACCCCAATGGTCATAAGTGTGAAACGTCGCCATAAGTCACTTTTTTCAATGCTGTTGTAACTTCAAATGGTCACTAAACAAACAATCATAATTTGAGGACTACCGGTACTATGATCTTACACTTTTTGCTCAAGATACAGTAACCTTAAAAAAGCAAACCAAATGAAGTACATTGTTTTCAAAATATTAAAAAAAAAGGGGGGGGGAAAGTAATTTCTGATTAGTAAAAAAGTGTCTACAAAGTTATTGTTTATAAATATTAGGAAAAAAGGAAAGGATAAAAACATCTATCAAAATTATATAGATAAATATTTTTTTGACTTTTTTTGTTTTCCAATCAATTTGCAGTATTTTTCAATATAAACTTTTTAAAAATGTGTTGCAAATACAGGTAGCTCTCCAATTACAGCCACAATTGTGCCCAACATTTCTCTTCTTAAGTGAAACATTTGTTAAGTGAGTTTTTCCCCATTTTACAACCTTTTTTGCCACAGTTGTTAAGTTAATCACTGCAGTTATTTAGTTAATAACATAGCTGCTAAGTGAACCTGGCTTCCCCATTAACATTGCTTGTCGGAAGGTCACAAAAGGTGATCGTGACCCCTGGGACACGCCAACCATCACAAATATGAACCATTTGCCAAGCATCTGGGTTTTGATCATGTGACATAGGGATGTTGCAATGGTTGTAAGGGTGAACATGGTTATAAGTCACTTTTTTCAGTGCTTTTGTTACTTGGAATGGTCACTAAATGAACTGTTGTAAGTTGATGACTACCTGTAATTGTATGTCGTGTCCCACTCCTCCTCTGATGGCCGGGTCGGGGAAATCTGTATCAAGCGTGGCCACAAAGCCTCTGTAGCTTTGCCAAAGTTCTGTCAGAGTTCTCAGGGCAGGCAGGAGTCCAAGATGTGACTTCAGCAACCAGATTAGACTTTGCCTGACTCAAAGAATGCCAGAAAGCAGATCCTTTATATAGGCCATGGGGTGTGGCTCCATGACTCAGCACTTATCCAGGCCTGCCCCTCCCTTCCTTTTGCTGACGTCGCCTCTCCATTCTCCGGAAGCGTGGATCCATCCACCCTCCAGCTGCCGGCAATTCCAGCTCGTGACTGGCTTCATGTTCCTCATGTTCACATGCTGTGGGGGAGGGGTTTATTTGCTCAGTTTGTCCGGGCATGGTGCCAGAACTGGGGGCTGGAGGCATGCCAGGCCGTTCGTCTTCATTATCCATCTCTGGCTGAGATAACAGGAGATGAGAGGGGTCCGGCTGCGGAGAGGGGGGTGGCCGAGGCACAACATTGTATTTGCCTGTTGGGTAATGTAACTACTTTCAGGATTTTGGTGTCTTTTACAGATAATCCTCCAATTATTATGGCAACTGAGACTAGAATCTCCATAACTAAGTGACCCAATCTTAAAAATATTGCTTGGTAATGAATTTAGTTAACTGAATCTGACAGTTATAAGGCAACTTCTGATAGCTTCCCATAATATCACTGGGGAAGCCAGCAGGAAGTTGCAAGTCCCAGGCTGACAAACAAATAAATGGATGCTTCAAAGTCAAGGAAAAAGTGAAAGAAGGCGAGAAATGTTGTGCAAGGGGGTATGCAAGAGGCACTGTCAGGGAGGGGTCAGGGAGGCTTTGATGGGGTTGCAAGGTGTACTCAAGGGAGCAAGGCATGCGCTAGAGGCATGGTGAGGTTCAGGAAGGGTATCAGGGTATATAGGGGTGGCTGGTGAGGTGCAGTGGAAGTTAGGGAGGGTGTGAGAAGTTACGAGGGTGCAAGGTAGGGGTGAAATCCAGCAGGTTCTGACCAGTTCTGGAGAACCGGTAGTGGGAATTTTGAGCAGTTCAGAGAACCAGCAAATACAACCTCTGGCTGACCCCAAAGTGGGGTGGAAATGCAGATTTTGCAGTATCCTTCCCCTGCCACGCCACCAAGTCACACCATACCCACCAAGCCATGCCCAGAGAACCGGAAGTAAAAAAAATTTGGATTTCACCACTGGTGCAAGACATGTACAAGAGAAGTAACACAGAGCAGAAAGGATGCATGGGAGTGCACAAGTTTGTGAGGGAAGCTCAGGGTGGATATGTGGTGGTATGTGAATGATTGGTGTGGCACAAGTGAGTTTAATGACCTTCCCTGCCAGCTTCCCCACTGATTTTCTGGGGAAGCCAGCAGGGAAGTTACAAATGACAGTCATGTGATCTTGGAGTGCCACAACTTGGTCATAAGTGCAAACTGGTTGCCATGCTGGGACAGCCAGAACTCAGTGGATGAGCGGTAACCATCATTTGTCCAGTGCTGTCGTAACTTTCAAAGGTCACTGAGTGGATGGTTGTAGATTGAGGACTACCTGTAATCCCAGTCTTTTCACAGATAAATTGTGAAATTGTAGCCAAATCCTTTATCCTCTGTCTATCCTCTAAACTGTCTTTGTTCTAATCCTGCTGCAGTTTTCCATGAGAGGCCATTTTATGTGTAATATTCTGTTGAATAAAAATTGATTTAAAATGAAACCTAATCTACTTTGCAAATAAATAAATAATTTTCTGATGTCATTGAAAAACAACAACAATATGGTTTAAAAGACAGCCTGAGTGTAGCAATCGGACCAGTGAAAGCTTACTTTGGAAAATAAATTGCGATACTTTATCTGAAAAAAATTTTCTGGTCTGATCACCTCATCATCTTTAACCATTCCCCATCTTAAGCCCTACTGTGCTTTAAGATGGGAATAGGAGTCCCTGCGGATTTTATTCCACTAGTTGTTGCCAACTCTAGGGGTTAGTGCTCATTTCTGTTTCAAGGCCATTGAGCCAGGGCTGTCCGAAGACATTTCCGTGGTCATGTGGAGCACTGTTACCTTCCCACCGAAATGATACCATTTATCTACTCGCATTTGCATGCTTTCAGTCTGGTAGCTTGGCAAGAGCTGGGTTGAGAACAGGAGCTCACCCCATTGGGTGGACCTTGGGTCTTGAAGCTGGGCTGCTGGTTTTCCAGCCTTACCAGCCCTGCATCTTAATTGCTGAGCCATAGCAGGGCCCTTTAAGATGGGAATGCAGCGTATTATTAATCGCATGGCACATTCACAGCCCATTTGAATAAAACACAAGTGGTAAAATTACAAAATATGAAATCTAAAATATAAACATTATGTCCAAATTACAGGTATAATTTTAGTTTCATTTGTCCGAGCTAGGAGATCAGCAAATGTCTCCTTATAGACTCTGTTTCGGCACTCTGACACCATATGTTGGATAGTTTGTTTTTTAGTCCCATTTTCACAATTTGGTGATGGAATTTGGGGAATGCAGAAAGTGTGTTTCCCAACCTGGCTTTAGGATTTAGCAAATAGCATGAAACACACTGTCATACTAAGCCAAGATATAGTTTAGATGTTTGGGCATAGTAGGTTACGTAGTATTCTGATTAGGAATTATGCATTTTAAGTAAACGTAGTGACCTCTGTAAGGCCGGATTTTGGCTTTTTAGCTGAGCAGATTTCTAGGGAAATTGAAAACTCTGCCTCCCTGTTCTTTAGCATTCAGCTTTCTGGGAAAATTAAAAATGGACCTGGCACAAGATGGACTTCTTTGAAAAATATTGATCCAGCAATAGAGGCTTTGCCAGAAGTCATTTCCTTGCTTTGCCTTTTTTGGTTAGGCTAAGGGAGAAAGACCTTGTATAGGTAGTCCTCAACTTACAACCATTCATTTAGTGCCTGTTTGAATTACAACAGCACTGAAAAAAAGTGATTTATGACAATTTCCCACACTTATAGCAGTTCCAGCATGATTACATAATCACAATTCTTGATGCTTGGCAACTAGCATGTATTTCTGATGGTTGCAATGCCCTGGGTCACGTGATCCCCTGTTGCGACCTTCCAACAGGCAAAGTCAATGGGGAAGCCAGATTCACTTAACAATCAGGTTACTAACTTAACAACTGCAATGATTCACCTAACAACCGTGGCAAGAAAGGTCATAAAAATGGGACAAAACTCAATTAACAAATGTCTCACTTAGCGACATAGATTTTTGGCCCAATTGTGGTTGTAAATTGAGGACTACCTGCAGTGGGTTGTGTTACCAGGGGCTGCCAATCAGACAAGGGATCATTGGTGCATTCATAGAATAGGTTGCCACCTTAAATTAGGGAAAAATATCCATGGAACACAGTTGTTCATGAAAGGAAGTTCAGATGTGGATAACAAGGGCAGGTGGTTTCTTTCCTTCCCCATAGGTTGCTTGTTTCCAGGATTGCCAAGAACGAAGGTTTTGCTGTTTTGGGATTAACCATGCAAACAGATCTGATAGGAGAGTTGTTAATGAATGTAATGGATGTTGTTGTGGCAGAATGGCTCCTCAAGAAGAGATTTCATAGGTGGTGATGGAGGAAATAGCGTGTGAAATTATAGATAGTCCTCAATTTAGGATCACAATTGAGCCCAAAATTTCTGTTGCTAAGTGAGGCAGTTGTTCAATGCCTTTTGTCCCACTTTACAACTTTTCTTGGCATAGTTGTTAAGTGAATCACTGTAGTTGTGAAGTTAATAACCCAGTTGTTAATGGATCTGGCTTCCCCATTCCCTTTGCTTGTCAGAAGGTCGCAAAAGAGGATCACGTGAAACTGCCTCTCCGCCCACTGCCGCAGGACACTTTGACTGTCATAAAGATGAACCAATTGCCAAGTGCCCAAATTTTGATCTCGTTGACCATGGGAATGCTGCAACGGTTGTAAGGGTGAAAAATGACCATAAGTCACTTTTTCAGTGCGGTTGTAACTTTGAACGGTCACTAAATGAATGGTTGTAAGTCAATGACTATTTGTCTTTGGATAGAAAGGCTCTCCACCTAAATTTAAAAGATATTGGTCTGCCTGTCTTCTTCTCTCTCTCTCCCTCTCTCCCTCTCTCTTTGTTTCTTTCTATGCTTAGTCTTTATTTTCAGAGAGCACTTTCCTCCACCTAGCCAAAGCTGACTGGGCTTGAGCATGTTGTGATTATTACTGTAAGCTTGCAGAGAAATTTGTTTGTGCATGTTTTGCTCCTCAGTGAACGGTCTGAGCTGTTAATTTAGAGCAGAGATGCATTGGGGATGGTGAGGTTAGGTTCTTTAAAGGGTTGGCAGGGCTGGGATTTGGGGAAAACAAGGATCTCTAGGCCATAGTAGGCAAGATACGATGTGCACAATTACCAACCAAGTGAATAGCTCGGCAAACAATACTGTCAGTAGCAAATATGGGTCTCCATTCCCAGATGGGACAATGGGAGGTTAAAGACCGTGTTGTAGGGGCTTTGTGTGATCCAGATCTAAGTGGCCTAGTTGCTACTAGCAGAGAGCAAACACTTCTTAGAGGCCCATCGGGATTAGAGCTAACCAGAATCAATATGTTAAAGTTAATGTATAGGGTTTTAAGCTACTAATCATAATGATAATTTTTTTTCATATCACTATCCCGATAGCCAGGTCTATGGGAGTGTATATATCTGGATCCAACATAGATTTCCTATGCTGTACTACCATTTGCATTACATAAATGAATAATACATACACTTTTTCTGGTACTCTTACATGCCTACGTTTTAATTGAGGTTCATTTAACATTGTGCGCCATCAAATTCGAATTAGTGTTGGAAGGTACCTTGGAGCAGTGGTGGGATTCAAATAATTTAACAACCAGTTCTCTGCTCTAATGATTTCTTCCAACAACCAGTTCACTAAATTGCTCAGAAAGTTAACAACCGGTTCTCCCGAAGCGGTGCGAACTGGCTGAATCCCACTACTGCCTTGGAAACCTTCTAGTCCAACCCCCTCCTCAAGCAGGAAACCCATTTCAGACAAATGGTTGTCCAATCTTTTCTTCAAAACCTCCAGTGTTGGAGCATTAAGGAATTAAAGCATTAGTGAAGATTAAATATTCTGCATTATACCATGGAGTGTCTTATTGCTGATTTATACATTCAAGATAGCATTTAATGACTTTCTGTGTTAAAACAAGTCCAGTTGTGGTCCTTGTGGCATGATTTCCTTTGTTAAGCAAAGAGATTGTTAAGTGACTTATGCCTGATTTTATGATCTTGTTTTGCCCCGGTTGTTAAGCGAATCACAGTAGTTCAGCGAATTATGTGGCTGTTAGACAAATATGGTTTCTCCCATTGGCTTTGCTTGTCAGAAGCTGGCTGGGAAGGTTGCAAGTGGCGCTCACGTGAAACCCCCCCCCCAGATACTGCCAATTTCCAATTGCCAAGCATCTGTGATTTTGATCATGTGACCATGGACCTGGTTGCAAACATGTGTTGCAGTTGTTAGTCACTTTTTTCAGTGCCATTGTAACTTTGAATGGTCACTAAACAAATGGTTATATGTTGAGGACTACCTGTACAATATGAAATAAGTTGAATTTTGCTGGAACCCTATGAAAACAAGAAAACCTTTATGCCAATCCAGTCTAAATTCCTGTCTCACTTCAGGGTTGTGGGGTGGATCATAAATCCTGATTACTCTGGGACTCAGGTTTCAGAAAAACAGAATGTTCCCATTTCTTCTTTTCCACTCCATAAGACATTAGATAGGAAATGGGGGGGGGAGGTCTATAGAGCACTAAATACAGAATAGTAGTACCACAGTACTTTAGGTGGGGGTAGGGGTTCCTTTCATCGGGTTCTCTTCTTCATTTTGTCAGATGGCATAGAACTAAGAAGCTTTGAGCATCTGTAATCCACTTGTAGAACATGTGACTTCTCCAATCCTTCAATTTTTGTTAGGTGTTAGATAAAATCAACACTGTTCCTCCCATAATTTGTTTATTTATTTGTTTCTCTCTTTCTCTCTCTCCCCCCCCCATTCTTTCCTCTCTCTTCCCTCCCTCTCTCCCTTTCCCTCTCTGTCTCACCCTCTCTCTCTTGTTTTTAAATTGTACTTTATGGAGGGAGATGAATTACATTGTTGTAATTTTTTATAATTAGCTTTCCTGACTCATATTTATGACAGTTTCAGTGCCCCAGGGTCAGTGGTGGGATTCAGCCAGTTCGCACCACTTCGGGAGAACCGGTTGTTAACTTTCTGAGCAGTTTGGTGAACTGGTTGTTGGAAGAAATCATAGGGCAGAGAACCGGTTGTTAAATTATTTGAATCCCACCACTGCCCATGGTGATGTGTTCCCCTTTGGTGACCTTCTGAAAAGCAAAGTCCATGGGGAAACAAGATTCACTTTACATCCATTTTACTAACTTAACAATGGTAGTGATTCACTTAACAGCTGTGGCAAGAAAGGTTGTAAAATGGGGCAAAGCTCACTTTACAGCTGTTTGGCTTAGCAATAGAAACTTTGGCTTCAGCTGTGGTTGTAAATCAAGGACTACCTGTAAAATGCTCCTGAAATATTGAATGGTAAGTTGTTGTGCGTATCGGTGTACCTTCAGATAATGTTCAATCACAAATTCTCACTGGCAATCATAGTTTAGCTGTACTGAACCCGTAGACATCATAGAATCTCCATGCCTGACAATGCATAGTCCTCAACCATAATTGGGACCAGAATTTCTAAGAAATGCAATGTTAAGTGAAGTGTGTCCCAAACCCAACCCAAACCTGGTCTACCCAAATATGGGACGGAGCCTACTGCTTCCACTTTCGCCTTTCAGCCCCAATCTAGGAGCCTTTGCAGGCAGGTGCTTTCGCAGTGAACTATTTTTGTGTTAAATTTATATTTACCGACAATAAATACATAACCATGGTTGCCATGGTTGTTAACTGAATCACTGCAGTTATTAAGTGAATCCTATGGTTGTTAAGCGAATCCGGCTTCCCCCCTTGTCTTTGCCTGTCAGAAGCCAGCTGGGAAGGTCACAAATGGTGATCATGTGACCCTTGGATGCTGAAACCGTCTTAAATACATTTTGATTGCCAAGCACCCTAATTTTGATCAAACGACCATGGGGGATGCTGCAACTGTCCTAGGTGTGAGGACCTCTGGTGGCTAAGACTGGTAAGACAGTCTGTTATTAACAGCAGCTGCTTGCAATTACTGCAGGTTCAAGTCCCACCAGGCCCAGGGTTGACTCAGCCTTCCATCCTTTATAAGGTAGGTAAAATGAGGACCCAGATTGTTGGGGGCAATAAAAGCTGACTTTGTATATAATATACAAATGGATGAAGACTATTGCTTGTCATAGTGTAAGCCGCCCTGAGTCTTCGGAGAAGGGCGGGATATAAATGCCAAAAAAAAAAAAAAAAAAGACCAGTTGTAATTCACTTGTTTTAGTGCTGTTGTAACTCTGAATAGTCACTAAACAAATGATTGTAATTCAAGGAGTGCCTCTGTATTTCAATCCGTGCACAGCAAATAAGGGACGTTATTTGTCCAAACCTTAAGCAGGAATCGGAACCACCATGTTTCAACTTGATTTGGTTTGAGTTTCATTTGGAGACCTTATCTTATGTGTGCATCTCACCAGGAAAAGTACAAAGTGTGGACAGCAGGCATCTCCAGTCTGGTGCTCTTCTGGGTCCACAGGTGTATCAGAGAGTATTATTTATTTATTTACAGCTAATCCTCAACTTGACAACAGTTCATTTAGTGGTTGTTCAAAGTTACAACGGCACTGAAAGAAGTGAGTTATGATTGTTTTTCACACTTGCGACTGTTGCAGTATCCCTGTGGTCACATGATCTAAATTCGGACACTTGGCAACTGACTCATATTTATGACAGTTGCGGTGTCATGTGATCAGATTTTGTGACCTTCTGACAAGCAAAGTCAGTGGGGAAGCCAGATTCACTTAACAACCTTGTTACTAACTTAACAAAAGCAATGATTCACTTAACAACAATGGCAAGAAAGGTCATAAAATCGGGCAAAATTCAGTTAACAAATGTTTCATTTAGAAACAGAAATTTGTGACTCAGTTGTTTTTTGTAACTCAAGGACTTCATCTATCTGTCTGCCTGCCTGCCTACCTACATCTATATTTATGTCTGTCTGTCTGTCATATCTATCTTAGATCTATGTGTAGGAATGCCACTGTATCATCAGACATGCATCTATCTATCTATCTATCTATCTATCTATCTATCTATCTATCTATCTATCTATCTATCTATCTATCTATCTATCTATCTATCTATCTATCTATCTCCTCTCCTCTCCTCTCCTCTCCTCTCCTCTCCTCTCCTCTCCTCTCCTCTCCTCTCCTCTCCTCTCCTCTCTCTCTTTCACCACTCTCTCATTTCTCTCTATCTTTATCATCTCTCTCATCTTTCTCTCTAATCTCTCTCTCTCTCATCATCTCTCTATCATATCTATCTGTGTCTGTCTGTCTGTCTCTCTCTCTCTCCCCTCTCCTCTCCTCTCTCTCTTTCACCTCTCTCTCATTTCTCTCTTCCTCTCTCATCTCTCTCTCTCATCTCTCTCTCTATCCTCTCTCTCTCTCTGTATCATATCTATCTATCTATCTATCTATCTATCTATCTATCTATCTATCTATCTATCTATCTAATCAAATTTATTGGCTGCCCATTTTGCTGCAAGGTAACTATAGGCGGCTTACAATATTTAAAAAATAAACTATATAAATAGGATACTGAAAAATTGTAAAATACAAAATACAAAATGCGATAGTTAAAAGATGGGGGGGGGAATAGGATGAGCAGGGTGGGACGGTGGGATCTGATATTAATCTATAGGCCATCTCCAACATGAAGCGTCTCTTTTAGAGACCCAAGCCAACTGGCAGAGACAGGTCTGTAGCTTCTTTCCGAAGGGAAAGAGGGTTGTTGAGGAAGACTAATATACAGAACTAGAGAGAGAGAATTGGAATAAAAGAATAGCAACTTGCATCTTCTGTCATCTATTGTATATAAAAAGGGGAGGGGCAGGGGATGTGGACATTCTTTTCCTTTAGATGTGCCTCCAATCAATAATCACATAACGAGTCTCTCATAAAACAAAGTTGGAACAAGAAGAGTCTGCTTTGCGAACGACCCCTTCAGCTGAGTCAATACATGTTATCTTTATCACGCTGGGACAGGAAAAGCTTTATTTGCTGACAAATCTCTGGGTGTTGTGAGAAATAATGGTTGTGAATTATCTCAAATCGATAGCTGCGCAGCAGGGTGATGGGCCTCGTGACAAAATGGCTTTAGAAGCACCATCTGGCAGCAAACACCCAAGGAGAGGAGCCTGAGGGATACCCCATGTACAATTTCTACAGAGTTTAAGTCACTGTGAAGTAAAGGAGATGGAGTAAACTGGCTTCAGGGTCAAGGATGCTGCTGCTTTGCATAGAAAAGAAACTTGCTTGCTGAAGATTTTTATAGTGGACCCAAACACATGCTCTTTAAGGGGTGGGGAGAAAGGAATAATTTCCCTGCATAACATTGCTTTGGATTGCATTGGATGTGAGATGGGTAGCATAAAAATATTAATTAATATTTAATTAATTAATAATTAATATTAAACAAATAAATAAGACACAAAGAAGTTAGACTTGTTTGCAGGGCTTGGCTCCACAAAAGTCCTGTTTTTTTTTTTAATTTGAATTTATATCCTGCCCTTCTCCGAAGACTCAGGGCGGCTTACATTGTGTTAAGCAGTAGTCTTCATCCATTTGTATATTATATACAAAGTCAACTTTTATTGCCCCCAACAATCTGGGTCCTCATTTTACCTACCTTATAAAGGATGGAAGGCTGAGTCAACCTTGGGCCTAGTGGGACTAGAACTTGCAGTAATTGCAAGCAGCTGTGTTAATAACAGACAGACGTAGTCTGTTGGGCCACTAGAGGCCCTTTTCATGTGGCCTCTTGAGAAAATTATTTGTCTACCCCTGGTTTACTACACTGATTTAAAATGACAGAGTATAGGAGGGGTGCAAATTGGAGGACAGGGTATAAATTGCTCTTTCCTAGTTTTCCTGAAAGTTTTCTTCTCTTCCAGAAGGCTACATTTTCAATTTAATTCTCAAGTTGAATGACTTTTGATTGTTGTTTTTGAGATTTTTTTTTATTATTATTGCTAAATTGGAAGGGGTGAGTATCAGTGATGTTATTATTTTTTATTCCGGCACACATATTTGAATCACTCTGAATCACATCTCAATCCGTGTACATATCTGAATCACTGTGTGGTCATCTTAGCTGCTGAAAACTGGGTTATAAGAAAACCTAGGAAGATTTCCTTAGGCTGAATTGAACTAAGAATAACAAAGTGGGAAGGGACCTTGGAGTCCAACCCTCTGCTAAGGCAGGAGACCCTATTTATTTCAGGCAAACGGTTGTCCAGAGATTTTAAAACCTCCAGTGTTGGAGTACGTATAACTTCTGGAGGCAAGCTGTTGCACTGGTTAATTGTTCTCACTGTTAGGAAATTTCTCCTTAGTTCTGGATTGCTTCTCTCCTTGATTAGTTTCCATCCACTTTTCTTGTCTTGCCTTCCTGTGCTTTGGAAAACAGGATGATGTGCCAAGAAGAGCCAAAACTGAAGAAATAGCTGTAATGAAAAATAGGGCATTCACACATCCCCTTGTCCATGTTGCCATTAAAGTAAGTCTAGAAGTATATGACAATATTTCTGCCTTCTTTCTTTCAATCAGAAACTCAAATGCAATCTATTTTCCATTAACTTTGAAGAGCAATGGTTAAAAAGGAAGCCAAATAAATGTTTTTGGCACGGTTGTCAGATCTAATGAGTTCTACTTACTTACTTACTTACCTTCCCTCTTTTTCTTTTTTTCTTTTTCAGGGTTTTGTTTTGTTTTATTTTATTTTATTTTTTTCATAATTAGGAGTAACGGCCAGTACAAAGAAAAATCAGGATGAAAAGATGGCTGACTTCTTGTTACCACTGGGTACTAACAACTTTCACCGGTTCACGCCCGAATCGTTATCAGAGATTGAAAAGCGGATTGCGGCAAAGATCACAAAGGATACCAAGCAGGAATATAGAGAGCAGTCGGGAGAGGAAGAAAAATTGCGGCCACAGTTTGACTTGCAGGCATGCAAGAAGTTGCCAGACATCTATGGATCTCCCCCATCCGAGCTCATCGGAGAACCATTGGAGGACATTGACCCCTACTACGGAGATCATAAGGTCAAATCTGTCACCTCCGTACTTATGATTAAGAATAATGGAAGGGAATGAGGTAGAAGGATATTTTTCACAGGAAATAATTCCTTCCTGGATTAAGGATGTGAGACATGGTGGGGTTAAATTCCTGACATCTAAGATGGGTGGGGTCCAAACAGGAGAATCACAATATTATCATTAATGATCACAATGTTGCCTATGTACAGGTAGTCTTTGACTTACAAACATAATTGGGTCCAAAATTGTTGTTGCTGAGATGGTTGTTAAGTGAGCTTTGCCTCATTTTACGACCTTTCTTGCCACAGTCGTTAAATAAATCACTGCAACTGTTAAGTGCGTAATGCTGTTGTTAAGTGAATCTGGCTTCCCCATTGACATTGCTTGTCAGAAGGTCACAAAAGGGGATCACGTATTCCCGGGACATAATTATGTCATAACTATGAGTCAGTTGCCAAATGTCTGAATTTTGATCATGTGACCATGGGGATTCTGCCATAAGTCACTTTTTTCAGTGCTGTTTTAACTGTAAACAGTCACTAAACAAACTGTTGTAAATCAAGGGTTACCTGTATATGTCTATACTGTTTCAAATAGAATTGGAGTTGAGAGTGGATATTGAATACAAAAGGTGAAATATAATCTTAAAATGTCTGATTTGGAGAGCAATTCTTAAATCCATTCCTGTACTTCCTGTACTTTTACCAAGAGTATTGACCAGACTGGGCCCTATTTTCTTTTTCAGGTTAACCATTTTATTATTAAATAAAATGCAGATTATATTAGATGCTCATATTTGCAAGAAACATTAATCAATGATTGTGACACCAAGCTAATAATCTGGCAAATCCATATAAAAGATGTGAATGGAGGAATTGGAAAGTACAAGAATAACTTGTGGAATTTATCTTGCCTCTACTGGTTTTTATTTATTTATTTATTTATTTAAATTTTTATACCGCCCTTCTCCCGAAGGACTCAGGGCGGTGTACAGCCAAAAATAAAACAACAAGTATACAAAGTTAAAATATCAATTTAAAATACCTATTCAATAGTGGCCAAATTAAAACCGTCAGATTGACCTAACCTAAAATACCCCATATAAAATTACAAAGGATTAAAACTTTAAAATTTGGAATTTAAAAAATCAGTCAGTCCAGTCCCACTTGAATAAATAAGTGAGTTTTTAATTCCCGGCGAAAGGTCCGAAGGTCAGATATTTGGCGCAAACCGGGGGGAAGGTCGTTCCAGAGCGTAGGTGCTCCAACAGAGAAGGCCCTCCCCCTGGGGGCCGCCAGCCGGCATTGCTTGGCGGACGGCACCCTGAGGAGACCCTCTCTGTGAGAGCGTACGGGTCGATGGGAGGCATAAGGTAACAGCAGGCGGTACCGTAAGTACCCGGGCCCTAAGCCATGGAGCGCTTTGAAGGTGGTAACCAAAACTTTGAAGCGCACCCGAAAGACCACAGGTAGCCAGTGCAGACTGCGCAGGAGCGGTGTTACCCGGGAGCAACGAGGAGCTCCCTCGATCACCCGCGCAGCTGCATTCTGGACTAACTGGAGTCTCCGAGTGCACTTCAGGGGTAGTGTCAGCCTCCGCTCTAATCTTCATATACTTTTGAATAGTTTATAGCAGTAGATAGAATGTGAAATGTTTATGCTGTATTATCTAACAATTATAGGAATCAGATGTATCATATCACTGTACAGGGTAGGGGAAGGGAGCCTATTATGAGTGTCGGCTGACATAACCTTGTGGGGGGGGGGATTAACGGCTGAGGATGAATAACGCGGGGTTTTCCCAACTGAAACTGCATTCCTCGAATGACTGACAACTAGAGACCTGTGGAAGAAGATTACCACGAGGGGCCGAGAAGGAGTTGGCATTGGACCAGACCAGCCTGACCTCCTGAAGGAGGAGGGACAATTGGGGGGGATATGATGTGTTAGCCTTATTCTGTCTCAGATCCAACTTTATACGCTGCCATCATGACTGTAGCTAGTAAAAGTACTTGTCTTTAATTCAAATGAAGTCAAGGTGTTTTCTTTCTTAGCTATAATCAGAGGTAGTCTGACATTGTTGGATCTCAGCATGTCTTCTAACCAGGATTGCAACCGCAATACCGAGGGAGGAGAGTTTAAAAATGTGAGGGAGAGCCAGTCGCTGGCTGAATCGGGGGAGGCGTCCGGAGGAATTCCTGCTGCCACTTTTAACCCTGAGCTGGAAGATTGCAGAGATCGGTGGATGGAACAATTACAGCTGGAAGATAAAAGTTGGAAACCAGACACAGAAGAGCTTCCCTCTGGAGTGACAAAAAGGAAGAAAAAAGAGAAGTTTAGGCTTTCGGATTGGCAGGGAGAGCAAGAGATAAAGGACAAGCTCCAGTTAGAGGAAGCCTTGCGTCTTTTCCGTGAAGTGAAAGTAAGGCAAGCAGCCCGTCAAAGGTATGGAACCCCGACCCGGGCCTCCTGGGGGGAGGGAGAAGAGGAGGAAGATGACACAAGGGGGCCAGCTGGAGGAGATTCCCTGGGCAGAGAGATTTCCGAAGAGCCAGAGCCACGAACCCTCTCCCCAGAGGAAGCTGAATTGGATGTGGGTCGCGCGCCACCTGCTGACCAAGCAAGGCTGCGCAGGGGAAGGAAAAAGCCAAAAATTCCCCCCATATTAGAAAAATATGATGGAGATGCGAAGGAGCTGGAATTGTTCCTGGCGATAGTGAATGACCACATGTTAGACTGGGGGGGAGATTATTGGTCACAGGCAGCACAAGTTAGAGCTGTGACCCACAATTTGACCGGAAGAGCAGCTGCATGGTTTGTGTCACAGTATAAAACCACTCCCCTACTGCAAAATTACGAGCATTTTATTACGGCACTAAGGAGGAGGTTTGAGGACCCCTGGCGGAGCAGAAGGCCAAAGGTCGAATGAAAACCATCAGGCAAGGGAGGAGACCGTGGCTGATTATACCCAGGAATTCAGTGATCTAGTCCCTTGATGAGAGGGTGGTCGGAGGTGATCCTGGTCGACTTTTACAAAGAGGGCCTGAATGGAGATCTCTATGAACTGTGCCGGCACGAGCGCCTCCAACCACATTGTATGGCTGGTATACCCTGGCAGCAGAGATGGAAATTGAACTAGCGAAGGACCGTAGCAGAAGGCAGCGCACTGGAAGACCGCATTCGCCCATTCTCCTGGGTGGCCCTCAAGGGACACGCCTAGACCAGAGGAAGGGAGACAACGATCGACTGCGTGCTACAGATGTGGAAAAGAGGCCATCGGGCAGCCGACTGTCGAGTGAAGTTGGTTCCAAGCACGACCCTGGTGGTGGGAAGGAAGCAGTGAAACCAACTGCTAAGGCGCGAAAACCGCAAAAGTGGAGGACGGCATTGCCAAGAAGGGCACGCCCATCCAGGAGGACTGCCGCCGACCGACACTGATGACAGCAAAACCACATCGGAGTCCGACGAAGACTTTCTGGTGAGTTGGGCACGGGGCCCTTGGACATTCCAGTCAACCTGCATGTTCCTCCTCGGGCAACAAGGGGGAAATGTTAGCATTATTAGATTCGGGATGTACTAGGTGCATGATCAGTCCCGAACTAGTAGAAAAAATGGAACTAAGGTTGAGAACCCTAAGCAGGCCCATAGCATTTGCCCAGTTGGATGGCAGTGTGGCAGGGGAGGACCCCCATTTCGTAACAGAACCCATAGAAATGGAAATTGGAGACCATCGCGAGATTTTAAACTTCATAGTAGCCCCTGGAATGGACCAACCTTTGGTACTAGGACTGTCATGGTTATGGAAATGGAACCCCATATTAACTGGAGAACGGGAGTTCACGGTTCCGCTCCAGAGCGTAAAAAGGAGGAAAGGGGGGATCCAAGAAGAGTCAGACTATGGCCATGCTCCAAGATAAGTGGGGGGCAATGGTTGAACGGATAGATGGGGAGGAAAGGATACCTAAGGAGTACTGGAACCTGCGGGAAGTCTTTAGTGAGAAAGCATCAGACGCTCTACCTCCCCATAGGCCTATTGATTGTGCCATCGACATCCTACCGGGGTAAAACTTCCAAAACCAAAAGCTTACCCCATGACCCAAAAGGAATTGGGAGAGCTGCAGTTCATAGACAAAACCTAGAGCGGGCTTTATCCAACCAGCTAGGCCTCGCGTGGCCGCACCTGTGATGTTCCGGGAAAAGAAAGACGGCTCATTTCGCCTGATAGTTGACTATAGAAATTTAAACGCAGTGTCTTGAAAACATATACCCCATGCCGCTCATGAAAGATATGTTAGCACACTTAGCGAAGGGGAAGTTCTTCACCAAATTGGACCTGCGAGAAGCTTACTACAGAGTCCGTATAAAGGAGGGGGATGAATGGAAAACCGCTTTCAACTGTCCACTAGGGTGTTTCCAGTTTCGAGTACTGCCTTTTGGTCTACAGGGGGCGCCTGCAGTTTTTATGCAACTGATAAATGAAATACTCCATCAGCATTTGTTCAAAGGGGTTCTTGTCTACCTTGACGACATACTCATCTATACAGAAACTATGGAAGAACATATTAAACTAGTAAGAGCAGTTCTCAAAAAGTTATTATCTGCTGAACTGTATTGCAAGCTATCCAAATGTGATTTCCATCAAACTAAAATAGACTACTTAGGTATCGATTTCAGCGGATGGATTGAAATGGATCCAGAAAAGGTGAAAGCTGTTTTGGAATGGGCCCCCACGCACACGCAAACAGCTACAAAGTTTTTAGGATTCGCAAATTTCTACCGTCAATTCATCCCTCCTTTGCTCAAATTGCTTTGCCAATCACCAACCTCCTAAAACTAAAGGAGACACTAAACCCAAACCATCACTGCCCCTCGAATGGACAATGGAATGTCAAGCAGCATTTGAAAAATTGAAACGACTCTTTGCTGCCGAACCAATTTTGAAACACCCCGACATGAATGTTCCCTTTGTAATACAAGCAGATGCCAGTGATGTAGCAGTCGGAGCCGGTTTGGTCCAAAACAATCCTGATGGTAACTACAACCCTGTGCTTTCACTTCTCGGAAATTGACTGAAACTGAAAGACGATGGGCTATTTGGGAAAAGGAAGCATTTGCAGTTCATTGGGCCTTACGAACATGGAGACATTTCTTAGAAGGTTCAAATCATCCGTTTGAAGTTTGGACTGACCACAAAAATCTAGAGGCCCTAAAAACTCCTAGAAAACTTTCACCTAAACAAGCCCGCTGGGCTCAATATTTTAACCGTTTTAATTTCACCTTACATTACATTCCGGGAGGAAAAAACTTCTTAGCAGATGCTCTCTCACGGTTGCCCCAATACAATTGCACTCGCTCCGAGGTAGTTCAGCCAATACTTCCCGTGCAACAGTTGGCAGCTCCAGCTATAACTAGAAGCCACTCCAAACCCGAATCCTCTCTCCCAGATGAACTAACCAAGTCATTTAAAGACGCTTTAACCACCGATGACTGGTACTTAGCGCATTCCCATGAATGCACACTCCGTGATGGACTAGCTTGGATTGGAACAAAACTATACGTTCCTCTCTCACTCAGAGAAACCATCCTACTACGTTGCCATGATGCCAAAATGGCAGGACACTTTGGATTTGTAAAAACCTTACATCTTCTTAAAAGACAATTCTGGTGGCCAAGTCTTAAAAAGGATGTACAAGCATATGTAGCAAGTTGCCCTATTTGCGCATTGTCAAAAAGACCTCCTGGAAAGCCTCCTGGACTACTACAAACGGTAGCCAGGCCAGGAACCCCATGGAAAGAAATATCCATGGATTTCATAGTGGAACTACCTGAAAGCGCAGGCAATACAGTTATATGGGTTGTAACTGACCTTTTCTCCAAACAAGTCCATTTTATTCCATGTTCAAAAATACCCTCCTCAAAGACCCTCATGTAGAGAGCCTCATGTAGAGAGCATTGCAATAATCCAGGCGGGAAGTGACGAGAGCATGAGTGACCGTGCATAAGGCATCCCGGTCCAGAAAGGGACGCAACTGGCGGACCAGGCGAACCTGGTAGAAGGCTCTCCTGAAGACGGCCGCCAAATGATCTTCAAACGACAGCCGTCCATCCAGGAGAACGCCCAAGTTGCGTACCCTCTCTGTTGGGGCCAGTGACTTGCCCCCAACAGACAGCAGCGGTTGCAGCTGACTGTACCGGGGTGCCGGCATCCACAGCCACTCCGTCTTGGATGGATTGAGTCTGAGTCTGTTTCTCCCCATCCAGACCCGTTTTGATAATGAAGCCATGGTGGCATTATTTTTTTTGTATCAAGAAGACATGAATAGAATAGAATAGAATAGAATAGAATAGAATAGAATAGAATAGAATAGAATAGAATAGAATAGAATAGAATAGAAAATAGAACAGAACAGAATAGAATAGAATAGAATGAGCCATGGTGGCACAGTGGTTAGAATGCAGTACTGCAGGCTACTTCTGTTGACTGCTGATTGCCAGCAGTTTGGCAGTTCAACTCTCACCAGGCTGAAGGTTGACTCAGCCTTCCATCTTTCCGAGGTGGGTAAAATGAGGACCCAGATTGTTGGGGGCAATATGCTAACCCTGTAAACCACATAGAGAGGGCTGTTAAGCACTGTGAAGTGCTATATAAGTCTAACTGCTATTGTGAATAGAATAGAATAGAATAGAATAGAATAGAATAGAATAGAATAGAATAGAATAGAATAGAATAGAAAATGGAAGGGAACAGAACAGAATAGAATAGAAAATGGAAGGGAACAGAATAGAATATAGAATAGAATATGTAATAGAATATGTAATAGAATAGAATATGTAATAGAATAGAATATGTAACAGAACAGAACAGAACAGAACAGAACAAAACAGCTTTATTGGCCAAGTATGATCGGATACACAAGGAATTTGTCTCCGGTGCATAAGCTCTCAGTGTACATACAAACAACAAAGTAATATAATCATAATATATCAACAGTAGAAGGTAAAAGGAAAGATGAGAAGGATAATAAATAATACAACCCTACCACTACATATAAAGAAGAAAGAGTACAGGTGGGGAAGAGGTTAATTCCTCTCGTTTAGTACTGTAAAATGTTTTGCATTACCCCATTTGATATGGACTTGCCATAGACCTCTTTTTTTGTACTTCTGATCTTTTTGCTTATGCTTAATTTGGTCTTTAGCTTTCTGCATCCTAAGGGTATTTTCTGTGTGATACTTTAGTTCCACTGAAGGATATAGTCTCCTTGTCCTTCCAAGATGCTGGATTGCAAACGATCTAGTTTTTCTTTGACCCAGTGAACCTTTGCATTAGCTCAGTCAATCAATACCAGATGCTTCAATATCCTCAGGACTGCCCCCTCATTAATTTTTCACCTTTATTCTATGGACGAACCTCAGTCTTGCATGGTTTCTCTGGACTATCCAGTCCCAATGTAGTTAGAAATGCTTTATAGGAATAGCCTGATCTTTGCATTTTATTTAATAATAAAATGGTTAACCTCAAAAAGAAAATAGGGCCCGGTCTGGTTAATACTCTTGGTAAAAACAAAGCTATAGGCTAGACCAAGAAGTTTAAAATGTATTAGAAAAAAGCAGCAGTAGATCACTTCCATACTGTTGTCATGAAGAGTACCTTGATGAACGTATCTTTTCTTTTATGTACACTGAGAGCATATGCACCAAAGACAAATTCCTTGTGTGTCCAATCACACTTGGCCAATAAATTCTATTCTATTCTATTCTATTCTATTCTATTCTATTCTATTCTATTCTATTCTATTCTATTCTATTCTATTCTAAAGGCTTCAGAAATTAAACTCAGCTTGGTAAGGGAATCTTACCTTCCATAAGAAAAAGATTGCTGGTCACTTTAGGGAATTGTCATTAAATGCTTTTAATTAATCCAATTCCGGTGTCAAAGCATATGAAGGACAGGTAGGTCAGGAAAAGTGGACGTCCAGTACAAACCAAGAGACAATGCAATTTGACATAGGAAAGAAATGAAAAAGGAAGGACAGCATTTGAAAGAGGCTTAAAACCTCTTTAATAGTTTCCACTCCTTTTTTTACCCCTTAGCAGATTTCCCTGTTGCGACTGGGCCAGTTAAATAGTCAGAGAAGATCTGTTCAGAATATAAACTATGATATCATAGTAGGTTCTCCACAACTTTTATCCTGTATTTATATGTATATTTTATTCTGGCTGTAAACCGCCCTGAGTCCCTAGGGAGATAGGGCGGTATAAAAATGCGAAAAATAAATAAATAAATAAATAAACTGAGCAACCTTGAATTTTATAGACTTCAACTCCCAGAACTCTCAGCAGGGGCTGTGCTAAGAAGGGAATTCTGTGAGTCAAAGTCCCCCCTTCTTGAAGAAACTCAGTTTGGGGGATATCTGGTTAGATTTGGATTTTATGTTGGATTTGAACCAGAGAACCAAGTTTGACTTCCTTTCAGCAATGATGGATTGTGATCAGATGTTTGTCTGATTCGCTCAGCGTAGAGTACAGTCATACTTCAATACTTGACTGCTTCAAAACTCATTGAATTCAGTATTACCAATGGGTACCAAAGTACCACTATAGTAGTTTATAATGTGGTTTAGTGTATGGTTTCAACTAAACCATAATAAAATATGCCATCTAGAGTCTTTTGATAGTAAGATAGGTGACATATAAACTTAATTTAAAAAAACCCAAATCTGTCCCTCTGTGATATGTGATCTAAATTGCTACAGGTAGTCCTCATTTTATGATAATTTGTTTAGTGATTGTTTGAAGTCATGATGGTACTGAAAAAAGTGACTTATGACCAGTCCTGTAGTTACATGATTTGGCTGCTTGTCAATCCGTGTGCATTTATGACAATCACAGTGATCCACAACTATGTGTTTTCTGTTTGTGATCTTTCCAGCTGGCTTCTGACAAAGTCAATGGGGGAATATTAGCAATAGCACTTAGATTTATATACCGCTTCACAGTGCTTTACAGCCCTCTCTAAATGATTTACAGAGTCAGCCTATTGCCCCTAACAATCTGGGTCCTCATTTTACCCACCTCAGAAGGATGGAAGGCTGACTTCAGATAGTCAGGATCAAACTTCTGGCAGCTGACAAAATTAGCCTGCAATACTGCATTCTTGCCTCTGCCATCACGGCTCTTTGTCGTGATGTCACAGTTGTCAGGAAGGTTGAAAATCATGTACTGTGATGTCTAGCTTAATGATGCACCACTTAATGATGAAGTCCAATCCTAATTGTGTTCATAAAACGAGGACTACCTGTATGTGTGGGTCCAGCCTATCTCAAAGGATAGTTGTTATGGAACTAAAATATAAGGTAGGACTATTATCTGTGCTGCATTATAAAACGAAGGGGGAAAGGGGGCATAAAGGAAATATAGACAACATAAATAACAAATTGCAAAGGTCTAAATTCTCCTTCAAACCATCTTCTGTCCCTTTTTAGATAGGTGTCAGAAAGCTAGGTCTCCACAAAACGCCTTTAGATCTTAAGGCTGTGCAGAGACTTGAGTAGTGTTTATAATTATATGAGATGGTTCTTTGGAAATGAGTACTGCACAACTCAATAAAAGAGAATACAAGTAGCCCTCATCCTACGACCACAATTAAGCTCAAAATCTATGTTGCCAAGTAAAAAATTTGTTAAGTGAATTTTGCCCCATTTTAATGACCTTTCTTGCCACAGTTGCTAAGTGAATCTCTGCCGTTGTTAGTCACATGGGTTGTTAAATGAATCTGGCTTCCCCATTGACTTTGCTTGTCAGAAATTTGCAAATGGTGATCACATGATACTGGCACTCTGCAACTGTCATAAATATAAGTCAGTTGCCAAGTCAGTTGTCTGAATTTTGATCACGTAACTATGGGCATGTTGCAATGGTCATGTGTGGAAAATGGTCATAAGTCACTTTTTTTAGTGCCGTTGTAACTTCGAACGATCACTAACCAAACTTGAGGACTACCTCTATACGTAGCTCGGGGTTAAAGGCTCTGAACTTGGTTTACTTGCAGCATTTCATTATACCCCACTAGCTAACATCAGTGTTAGTGAGTGTGGAGTTTGGTCCCTGTTTATTTAGGTAGCTTGTATATTACATAGAAAAGCTTGTTTATATAGGGTAGCTACCAAGCAAGGGTGTCGTTTTCTTCTTGATTAGGGTATTGTTCTCTGCCTGGTTGTCTGGTGTAAATCTCTGTTTATCTGGGTGCTGATGCTGGAGAGGATGAGTTCTGGTTTTTTTTTCCTCCTTGGTTTTTTGTTGTCTCCTTTGATTGGTGTGTAAATATGGTTTATTTCTATATGGCTGTTGATGGCTGATTTGTCTGAATGGCAAGCTTCCAGGAATTTCCTAACATTTTGGGATTTGGCTTGGTCTAGTATGTTGGCAATTTTCCAGTTAGTGAGTATATGTTTAGGCTGCCTACACATGAAATAATTCTGATCTTCCTTTTCTGCAAGGCACTTTGCTATACACAATGAGTAATATATGTTATGTGATAGCAGTAGCAAGAATAGCTGAACAAAGCTAGAGAGATTCCTAGAAGTTGATCAATTCTCATTGCTGGCTAGCAATAAATCTATAAAAGCAGTTTCTATACAAGAAAGGTTTTTTGGTGGGATAATGAATGCTGCAAGCTTTATTGAATTATAGAGCAAAATGCAGAAAAGTTTCTTTTTGGAAGACCACTTCACTTAGGTTGATTTGATTACATTTCAGTAGATCATGTGTTTTCCCCAGCCATATAAATTTAGTGATGTCTATGGTTGTTGGGTCTTTGTAATCTACTCGCTTTTAAAGGCATAGCTGGACCTAGCCCCCCCCAAAAAAGAAAAAAGATTGCAGCTTTACTTTTATGTTAAAACACTGAAAAGACAAAGCTTAAACTGGGGTTTCAAAGAGATATGATCTGAAAGGTCTACTGATTTTTTAAAAGATACATAAAAATTATGTTCCAGGAAATCTTTCTTCTTGCTTTGGAAGTGATAATGAGCATCTAGGTTGCTGTGATGAAATGTAATTGAAAAAGGGAGCTGAGCCTTAACCTATCTGCTATTCTCTCTCTCTCTCTCTCTTTCTCTCTCTCTTTCTCTCTCTTGCTCCCTTTCTCTCTCACTTTATTATCTCTGTCTCTCTTTCTTTCTTTCTCTCTCTTTCTCTCTTTCTCTCTCCCTCTCTTTATCTCTCTTGCTCACTTTCTCTATTATCTTTCTTTCTCTATCTCTTTCTCCCTCCTCTCTGCTCTCCCTCTTCCCCTCTCTATCTCTCTTGCTCACTTTCTCTATTATTTCTGTCTCTTTCTTTCTCTGTCTGTCACTTTGTCTCTTTCTAGCTCTCTCTTTCTCCCCCCCTCTCTTTATCTCTCTTGCTCACTTTCTCACTTTCTCTCACTGCCTCTCTTTATCTCTTTCTTTCTCTGCCTCCTCTCTCCCTCTCCCTATCCCTCTTGCTCACTTTCTCTTTCTTTTATCTCTCTCTCTGTCTCTCTCTCCTTCTCTCTTCCCCTGTCTCTCTCTTTCCCTCTCTTTGTCTCTCTTGCTCACTTTCTCCCTCTTTATTATCTCTGCCTTTTATCTCTCTTTCTTTCTCCTTTTCTTTCTCTCTCTTCATTTCTTTCTTGCTCTCCTACTTTCCCCCCTCTTTATCTCTCTTGCTCACTTTCTCTCATTATCTTGGTCTCTCTTTATCTCTCTCTCGCTCTCTCTCTTTCTTTCTCTCTCTTTCTGTCTCTCTCCCTCTGCCTATTTCTCTCTCTCTTTCTCTCCCCCCTCTCTTTCTCTTTCTCTCTCTTTCTCTTTCTCTCTTTCTCTATCTCTATTTCTAAAATACGTTTATATATTTTATTTTTATATGTGCAACAATCCTCTACGTAGGACAATCAAAATAATGGCAGCTATGCTCATGCATTTTGCTAATAAAACATTCAATTGTACTTTTGTTATAAATGTTCATCCTGATATCTTGGCATCACTCCTCTTTCAGAAAGAACAATATGAACTGTAAAATTGACTGGAAAATAATGCTTGTTTTTACAAGTAGCATGATGTGCAGTAAGTTAAACACATATCTAACTAAGTGTGTTGTCCCTGCACTCTGAGTAAAAGTTGTGGCTACTTTAGAGGTGCAGTAACTTTAATGAGTGACTTCTTTAAAGTAGTAACACCTTTTTTAATGCTAAACCAACTAGAAGCCTCAAAATAGTCTGACTCCTTTAATGAACAGCATAGAGGTTTGGGGGAGATTTCAAGCACTGAATAATTTTTGAATCATGCACAGCATTAGAAATAACTGTTGCTTACATAATGTAAGATTTTAATTCAGACCTTAATATTTGTTTATCTTCTCCTTTGTTTTCCAGACATTTATAGTACTGAACAAAGGGAAGACGATCTTTCGATTTAGTGCCACTCCTGCCTTGTACATTCTTACTCCTTTTCATCTAATCAGAAGAATAGCAATTAAAATTCTGGTACATTCATATCCTTTTACCTGTTTTTTTTTAAGTAACAAGTCATATGAACTTCATTGAGTTGGGTTGCTCTTATTCATTTAGAGCTGGGCCTGAGGGTGTCTTCCAAATATTCCAAGATTTATTTATTTATTTAACTTTCACAGCCTCAGTTGCAGATCAGGGATTGTAGAAATTGTAATCCAAAACATCTGGAAGACACCATATTGCTTCCTTCTGCTCCTCTTCTTCTGAATGTATTCATAGATGCTAACTGTTAGATATTAAAGACCTGTATGGGGGAAAAGGAAGTATATTACCTAGCAAAAATGAAACAAAATCTCTCAGTTCTATAAACCAGGAGACCTGAATTTTTAAAAACTTGCATAGATAATGCAGATTGAACCCTTTGAATATTTTCCCGTTTATTTTGCATAATACCTCTTTGCAGATTTCCTTTTATTTTGCGTAATTTGTTCTGCTGTGCTTATCATGGGAAGGCATCACTTTTGACCATCAAATATTGTGCACCCAAGGTGGTAGCTATAGGAGTGTGTTTAAAAAAAAACCCAAGTCTAATGGCTGAGCTTCTGCAAGTATATTTATATTTATTATTAACTCTTCAGACTTTTAAAGGGTTAAAAATGGATGAAATTGTGCTTTTAGTTTAAAAGAATGCTTAAATAGGGGGGAGGGTAATCTATTTCGACTATCTTATTGTGCACTGGATTTATGCATATATGTTAATTTTTAATTTTTGAAGCACGAATAATTTTTGAAGAATGCACACAAAGCCTCTTTAAACCTTGTCTATTTATTTGTCTTGGGTGAACATAATAAATGGGTAAGTGTGTATTTCATTTTTGCTTTTTCAATGAATGACCTGTACTTTTAAAAACAGATCGACCCCCATAACTGCAAGAAATACAGTTTTTCCTGATAAAGCGACACAAAGAGAATGTTTTTCAATTATGCACTGATGAAACTGTTAGCTATATTGTATTATGGACGTTAATGAAATTTCTTTGATGTGTTGAATTATGCATTTTGCTGCTCCCTTTTTTTTTGATATCCTGAGATTGTGGAACAGAAAATAATACCTGTCCAGATTTCATTGTGTAGCTGTGGGAATGCAACTTATTAGTGGGAACAATTTGTGGTATCTTGCAGATATTTGAAAGTGATGCTGGGTAGTACAATGGGAAAATTTTTGTTCTTCGTAACGTTCTTTAGATTTCAGTTTGCATACCTTGCACTGAATCATATTTTTAGCCTAATATACTAGTTTACCCAATCTTAAAGCTAGCTTATGGATAGGTGTAGTTGTATGCATCCAGAGACCAAGGTTAACTTAATTGAAGTTAAGTCAGAGTTGAGAGCAATTGTTGAGAACAGTGGTTCTGAACAGGCTATTATTAAATCCACCTACAGATAGTCCTCAACATATGACCATAATTGAGCCCAACATTTCTGTTACTAAGTGAAACATTTAAGTGAATTTCCTCCATTTTATGACCTTTCTTGTCACAGCTGTTAAGTGAATCTGGCTTTCACATTGACTTTGCTTGTCAGAAGATGGCAAAAGTTGATCACATGACCCTGGTGCACGGCAGCCGTCATAAATATGAACCAGTTGCCAAGCATCTGAATTTTGATCACAGGACCATGGGGATGCTGCAATGGTCCTCAGTGTGAGAAACAGTCACAAGTAACTTTTTTCCTGTGCCATTGTAACTTTGAACCGTTACTAAATAAAATTATGTAAGTCAAGGACTACCTGTATTGGAGCCCTGGTGGGGCAGTGGTTACAATGCAGCATTGAAGGCTAACTCTGCTCGTTGCCAGGAGTTCAATCCTGATGGGGCTTGAGATTGATTCAGTCTTCCATCCTTCTGAGTTGGGTAAAATTTATTTATTTATTTATTTATTTTAATCAAATTTTTATACCGCCCTATCTCCCGAAGGACTCAGGGCGGTTCACAGCCAGATAAAAATACAGAAATCATCCACAATAAAAACTAATTAAAAAACTTATTTAAATAGGCCAGAATTAAAATTATAGTTAAAATAATAAAACCCCATTATCTAAAAATTAATAATTAACCCCGGTTAAAATTAAGTAAAACTTTTAATCCAGTCCCGCTTGGATAAATAAATGCGTTTTCAGTTCACGGCGAAAAGTTCGAAGATCAGGCACTTGGCGTAAACCAGGGGGCAGTTCGTTCCAAAGCGTAGGAGCTCCCACAGAGAAGGCCCTACCCCTGGGGGCCGCCAGCTGACATTGTTTGGCGGACGGCACCCTGAGAAGACCCCCTCTGTGTGAGCGTACGGGTCGGTGGGAGGCATGAGGTAACAGCAGGCGGTAAGTACCCGGGCCCTAAGCCATGGAGCGCTTTAAAGGTGGTAACCAAAATCTTAAAGCGCACCCGAAAGACCACAGGAAGCCAGTGCAGACTGCGTAGTAGTGGTGTTACATGGGAGCAACGAGTGGCTCCCGTTACTACCCAGATTGTTGGGGGAAAGGTGGTGACTCCGTAAACTGCTTAGAGAGGGCTGTCAAGCGCTGTGAAGCGGTTCTATTAATAATTGCAAGGAACAATTACAGTGGCTACCTAGTGAGGAAAAGGCAAGATTGGACTAGTAAGGGTACACAACATTTTGTGTTCATGAGAGCTTGCGTAACAGCTTTGCAACTGTGTGTGTGTGTAAGACATAGAGACACTGACAAAATTTTGTCCTATTTTCTGAATTGGGGGAAGCTAAAAAAGACTCAAATGATAATTTTACTTCTCCACCAATATTCAACCTATCAGTTTCTTTAAGGGTGGATCTACTCTAAAAAGTTATAAAAAAAGGCATACAGATAGTTCTTGACTTACGACAGATAATTTAGAGACCGTTCAAAGTTACAACAGCACTGAAAAAAGTGACTTATAACTGTTTTTCACACTTATGACTGCTGCAGCATCGCTATGGTCATATGATCACAGATGGGTTGCAACTGGCATGTATTTATGACGGTTGCAGTGTCCTGGGGTCACATGATCAGTTTTTGTAAACTTCTGACAAGCAAAGTCAATGGGGAAGCCAATTCACTTAAAAACTGTGTTACTAATTGAACAACTGCAATGATTCACTTAACAACCGTGGCAAGAAAGGTCATAAAATGAGGCAAAACTCACTTAACTGTCTTGTTAGTAACATAAATTTTGGGCTGAATTGTGGTTGTAAGTCGAGGACTATCTGTACTGTACAATGATGTAAGGGTAAAAAGGATAAGGTTATCATTTCACATACTCTGCAGAAAATTCCAATTTTTCGGAGTAGAGGTGAACTCAAATTTGCAGTTAGACCAGGGGTATCAAACTCATGTCGCCAGGGCAGTGTCATGTGACATATCAGGACCCCCACCCTACTAAACCGGAGTGGGCATGGCCAGCGTGTGACGCATCTGGCCCATGGGTTGGGAGTTTGACAGCCCTGGATTAGACAAAGGGATATTAAGATATCTTATCCCTTTTCGGTTTTGAAAATAAAAGCATCAAACTGGATATGTTCCTCTTTCGCATGTTTAGTATGAATAAGAATTGCTCCACATTTGTGATAGCAAATATCAGGGTTGAATCTGTGAGGGCCTTGGTGTCTCTGAGCTTGGCTGTTTTCTTGCAGACTTTACATTATCGAACTAGGTAACATCATCAGTGCACTTAGATCATCACTTACCGTAGTTAGGTACTTAAACATCTGCAAGAAAACAAGCTTTGAGAGCGCCAAAGATCCCACAGTTCATCCCTGAACGACAGATATTCTCTTCTATGGTAGGATGAATGTGGGAGGTACCAGTAAATCCAAGGGCTGTAGGATAGCCTGACAAACTGGGGAAAAGAATCCTAGAAGAAGACATGCCTAACAATTTCATATTTCAATAGAAAAAGGAACTGAGTTTTAATTTATGCATAAAAATGCAATATACTTGACATTATGCACAAGAATTAGTACATGTTAATGTTAGTCATTTCCCCCTGCAGCCTATGTGCCAGCATAACATTCTGATGTAAAAATTAGATGCAAAGGGAGTCCAGAATAATTTAGCCGCCCCACTATAAACCTAAAACCTGGTGGATAACAGTTGCACTGTAAGCAAAGAGGCAGACACTTTTGGGAAGAGGGTTTGTATAGTTGAGTTGAGGGTCAGGTTTCTTGCTCCCAACTATATTTCTTGGCTACAAGACAAGTACACCTTGTGACATTTTTTTCACTGTTCTTGCAGGCTGTTGCTTTTTGCTCTGTGGATGCTGTCAATACAATGAGTCTTTAAGAATGTAAGGCCAAGCAAATGTCATTCTTCCCTTGGGTTTCCAGGAAGGGATTTCACTCCTTACATCCTGGAGGAATGTGTGGGTGGATTTATACCAACAGTCAGATATAGTTCTTCTGTCTGGCTTGAAAACATGAAAAGCGCCAGGGTTGTACTGAAAGCTTAAGTCTCTAACCTATGTTGCAGCCTGCAATATCTAATGCACAGAGCTGCAGGCAAAAGCGGAGATTTGATGGCTTTATTCAAGCAAGTGTGTACTTTACAAATTGGTTGAAACAGATTTATTAAAATGTATGTCCCCCATGACTCAGCAAAGCACGTGTTATGCTTCTGGTTCCCTTGATACTTGATCAAAATACAGAGCTCATGCAGGATAAATGTGCATTTAATAAGTCTGCCTCATATTTCAAGAAACATTGAATCAGCTTTTGAGGAGACCCTGGGTCGTGTGCCCATATTAAATCAGTGACAAGTCAGAATTTCTTCTATGATACCTGAATGGAGCAAACAATTTAAACTGAAAATCAAGCCAGGTTGCATGATTTCTCATCTTTTAAAACCAGGAAGGATAATTTATTTTGTTAATCACAGGCATTTTAGTCCTACTTGTATTATTGGCCATATTAATCTTATCAAGATAAAGCAGATTTACTTGTGTGCACATTGATGACAGTACACAATTCACAGTGGTTCATGACTGATGGCGACAATAACATGATTCTAATCAGCAATTTTTCTGGCCCTTGTCATATCACCAGGCAGTGCTACTCAAATACTTCAACATACCTTCACTAATGTAAAGTCTATAAAGTTGCTTTACTAAAACTAAAAATAAAAACTGGATGCAACTTGGCACATTACAATATGTGATACTTACCGTAAATAGCTTTTTGGTGATTGCAAATGCTTTTGTGCCTACAGAAAGTTCTCCACTTACAACGGTTCATTTAGTCACTGTTCAAAGTTAAAACGCTGAAAAAAGTAACTTATGATGTTTTTCATAGATAAGACCATTGCAGCATCCCCATGGTCATATGATAAAAATTCAAACACTGGTTAACTGACTCACATGTATGACGGCTGCAGTGTCCCAGGGTGATGTGATCACCTTTTGTGACCTTTTGACAAGGAAAATCAATGAGAAAGCCAGATTCACTTAACAACTCTAGTGATTCACTTAACTGTGGCAAGAAAGGTCATAGAATGGGGCAAAATTCACTTAACAAATATCTTACTTAGCAAAAGAAATGTTGGGCTCAATTGTAGTCATAAGTCAAGGGCTACTTGTATTCATCCCCCTGCAACAGGATTTCCTTAAAGTAGAAATATTTCCATGTTCTTTCGAATTGGCTGGGGTGGGGGCTGAATCTGAAAATATATGGGAACAAAACTTGGTGCCCCTAACATTTTAAGCAAGGAGTTGTACCATGTTTCTCTGTTTCAGTGTTTCTTAAAATACGGCCCTAGGGTGTCTGAAGACCCCTCAAGACTCTCTCAGGGCCTATGAAATGCAAATTATTAGTCTGAAAAACAATAAAAAATTAGCATCTCTATTGTGAGCAGCAATAGTGGCAGTGAATGCATTCATTTAAATTTTAAATTTTTGTTTCATTTCTTTAGTTGTATCCCTTCTTTGTTATTTTTATGAATAATCCAAGGCAGCGAACATATGCAATTTTCTTCTTATTTTCCCCGTAATAACAACCCACAATAACAACCAGTTGCGCTGAGAGAGAGAGAGAGAGTGACTGACTCACCTAGCTGGCGTTCATGCCTAAAGTGGGACTAGAACTCGCACTCTCTTGGTGGTTGGCCTAAAGTCACTCAGGTGGTTTTCATGACCAAAGCAGGACTTGAACTCATGAACTCCTAGGAATGGTGGAGAATTTTACCTCATCCAATACCTTTATTCAGGAACTAAAGTTAGTCGTCCACTTATTACCATAATTGAGCCCAACATTTCTGTTGCTAAACAATATATTTGTTAAGTGAATTTGTCCCGTTCTACAACTTTCCTTGCCACAGTTGTTAAGTGAATCATTGTGGTTGTCAAGTTATTAAGGGAATCTGGCTTCCCCATTGACTTTACATATAAGAAGGTCGCAAAAGGGGATCTTGTGACCTCAGAACCCTGCAACCGTCATAAATATGAACCAGTTGACAAGTGAATGTTGATCATGTGACCATGAGGACTCTGCAACAGTTGTAAAAGTGAAAACAGTCATAAGTCACTTTTTTCAATCCCATTGTAACTTTGAACAGTCACTAAATGAACTGTTATAAGTTGAGGACCACCTGTATTTCTTGACAGTTCTTGGCTCATGAACAGGACTTCGTACAGATATCTATTACAACAGTGCCCCCAAACCTTTGGGGCACCAGGGACTGGAGAGAGTTTTTTTTCCGCAGAACGGAGGGGGTTTCGTATCCATCCCATGGGGTGCCTGCTTGTAACTTGTTTGTGCAACCCAGTTTCTAGCATGCTGCGGTCCAGTGCAGGTCCAGAGACAGGGGGTTGGGGACCCCGGTGTTACAAGTCATGATGCAAAAAAATGACATGCACCTCAGTGGTGAAATCCAAAATTTTTTACTACCAGTTCTGTTTTTTGTTTTTTTTTACTACCGGTTTACAAATTTTTTTACTACCGGTTTACTACCGGTTCTGGCTTGGCAGGCATGGCAGGGGAAGGATACTGCAAAATCCGCATTCCCTCCACACTCTGGGGAAAGGATACTGCAAAATCCACATTCCCTCCCCACTCCAGGGGAAAGATACTGCAAAATCCCCATTCCCTCCCCACTCCATGGGAAGGATACTGCAAAATCCCCATTCCCACCCCACTCTGGGGCCAGCCAGAGGTGGTATTTGCCGGTTCTCCAAACCACTCAAAATTTCCACTACCGGTTCTCCAGAACCTGTCAGAACCTGCTGGATTTCACCCCTGATGCACCTGATGAAGTCATTATACCAGGGATGCCATTATGCCCTTCGCATCAGTCATGTCACAACATCCAGGGCAAACCATGTGGTTTGCCACAGTGGTATCATGGTGCGCAGGCTGTCCTTTGCCCTTTGTCTCCCCCTGCAGACCCTGTGTGATGACAGGGGACCATTTGCCTTTAGTGCAGAAAAGATGGAAGCCACATTCAACAAAATATCTGCCAACTAGTTCACAACAGTCAATACACAGATAGTCCTCAGCTTACAACCATTCATTTAGTGACTGTTCAAAGTTACAATGGCACTGAAAAAAGCGACTTACGACTTTTTTTCCCATAATTAGGATTGTTGCAGCAGCCCCACAGTCACGTGTTCAAAATTCAGACGCTTGGCAGATGGGATGTATTTATGACTGCTGCAGCGTCCCCGGGGTCACGTGATTCCCCCTTTGTGATCTCCTGACGAGCAAATTCAATGGGGAAGCCAGATTCACTTAACAAGCATGCTACTAACTTAGCATCCGCAGTGATTCACTTAACAACTGCGGCAAGAAAAGTCGTAAAATGGGGCAAAACTTATTTAATAACTGCTTAGCAAAATAAATTTTGGGCTCAGTTGTGGTCATAGGTCAGGGACTACCTGTATATGACCGTGCTCTAGGATTTTAATGCTAGGCCTCACATTTTCCCAAGGCAGTGCACAGCCTGCTGCTCTCTTCAAGACTATGGGAGGCAGTTGAGATGTACTGACAGTCCCTTTCTGAGGGAGATGTGTTTTTTTAAAAAAAAGTTAAAAAAATAAGTAAACAAGTAAGTAACCAAATAAGTAACTAAATAAATAAATAAGCAAGCAAGCAAACCTGGGAACTGTTCATTCATGTCTTCCTAGCTTAGATACAATGGCTTCTTTTTGAGAGAATCATACACAGAAGAAATAGAAGAGTATTTACAACTCAGGGTTGAAATGTGGGGTCCTCAGTGCTCTCTGAGCTTGGTGGTTTTCTTGAAGATGTTTCATGACCCAACTAGATAACATCATCAGTGCTAGAAGAAACGGTTTGCAGAATGGAGGGGGGAAGAGGAGGAGGAGGAGGATTGTGGGGTCATTGGTGTTCTCTGAGCTTGATGGTTTTCTTGCAGACGTTTAGTTACCCAACCAGGTAACGTCTTCTGTGCTTAGAAGACTTTGCTCTCTTTATATGCAGTGGCTTGCCTTGTCAGTGCTGGTCTTGCTGGTTCCTTCATTAGGTTGTGGTTTACTGTTAGCTTGTTTGTCTGAGTTGATAGTTCCTTGACTGGGGTATTGTTTACTTCTTAATTGTTGGTTTAGTATTGATCTTGGTGTTAATCTCTGCTCATCTGAGGGTTGATTGCTACCAACTCAGGAGAGCACCAAGGATCCCCAACATTTCAGTTGTTCAGCTAAACGTGATTAACGAAGTTGCTGATGCTACAGCTGAAAGCAGAAGAAGTTTGCCTTGACAGAAGCAGAGTGTCGAGATGTGACAGAGGAGAAAAAAAAAATCTTTCTGAACTCTTTTTTTACTTTGAGCGAACCTTCCTTTGCAATGCTTATTGTGCCATAGCATAATAAGAAAATAAATGAACTGGAATGTGTCTTGAAGATCCTGCTGCTTTTGTCAGGACGAGACAGCATTGTGCTGCAATCTTCACTCCATTTGTATATGTGTGCATGCATAAAAGGGGTGGGACTTACAACATGACAACACAACACCGCCCTCATTATTCTGCTCCGTCTGCCTCTTGTGGAGGTTGCTGTTTCGTCAAAGAACAATGAAGATAAAATCCTCTTAGACTCAAGGCTTCAACTCCAGAGGAAATGTTACAAAGACAGTTCGGTAGCACATAAATCAGAATAGAGCTGGAAGGGACCTTGGATTTTTTTTTTTAATTTGCATTTATATCCCGCCCTTCTCCGAAGACTCAGGGCGGCTTACACTATGTTCATCCATTTGTATATTATATACAAAGTCAACTTTTATTGCCCCCCCAACAATCTGGGTCCTCATTTTACCTACCTTATAAAGGATGGAAGGCTGAGTCAACCTTGGGCCTGGTGGGGCTTGAACCTGCAGTAATTGCAAGCAGCTGCTGTTAATAACAGACTGTCTTACCAGTCTGAGCCCAATCCTCTTCTTTAACAGGAGACACTATACAATTTGAGACAAGTGATTGTCCTGTCTTCCTTTGGAGCTGCAGGATAAATGGCTCCCTTTTAAAAGAATTCCTATCCTGCTTCCCACATCTTCTGTAACAGAGTTGTTAATGCTTGGAACACACTACCTGACTCTGTGGTCTCTTCTCAAAATCCCCAAAGCTTTAAGCAAAAACTGTCTACCATTGACCTCACCCCATTCCCAAGAGGTCTATAAGGGGTGTGCACAAGAGCACAAACATGCCTACCGTTTCCTGTCCTATTGTTCCTCTTCATTATATCCAATTAATACAGTTATTACATACTTATGCTCATATATATGCTTATATGTTATATAGTTATTTCATGTTAATGCTTATATACACTGTTATGACAAAAATAAATAAATAAAATAAATTTTGATATCTACCCCTCTCTCCAAGTGGAAGAAGGTTGCTGTGCCTCATCTTCATCGTTGCCCTTCAGGCAGGGGTCTCCAACCTTGGCGGCTTTAAGACTTGTGAACTGTAGCTCCCAGGCTGGAGACCCACGCCCTAAGGGGCACTTTTGCTGCTCACCTGGGCACCACGCACCAGTCAGGGTTTTATCTTTGTTTTTTCCTGGCCATGAATGATCATCTTTACAAATGAAGAATAAAAAGAAATGGAATTACTGAGTACGTGTATCCTTGATTTACAACCATTTGTTTAGTGACCGTTCAAAGTTACAATGATACTGAAAAAGGTGATGTATGACCAGTCTTCACACTTATGACCGTCGCAGCATCCCCATGGTCACTTGATCAAAATTTGGGTGCTTGGCAACTGACATGTACTGTACTTATGACAGTTGCATTGTCCCAGGGTCAAGTGATCATCATTTGTAACTTTCCCAGCTGGCTTCCAACAAGCAATGTTGAAAGCCAGATTCACTTAACAACCACACAATTCATTTTAACAACTGCAGTGATTTGCTTAACAACAATGGCAAAAAGGTCATACAATGGGTATAACTCAATTAACAACTGTCTTGCATAGCAAGGGAAATTTTGGGCTCAGTTGTGGTCTTAAGACGAGGACTACCTATGTCATTTTAGTTCCTATTTACTGGGTAATTGGAAAGAACACTGACTGGCTCAAGAAAGTGATTTGCATACAACAGTGAACAGATAGTTATAAAAATTCTGCTTAGTTGGTAATGGTGGAGAAATCTAACAATATTATGGTAGGTGTCAGCCCTTTAGGTAGGACATGTCAAGAAGAAGGCATTAAGGATTCTAGGAATGTTGTTTAGTAAGGTTAAATAAAAGGATCTTGAAAATTTTTCCAGATTCCTCTCTGTTCCACCAAGAAAAATCAAGGCTGTTATTTTAAGTATCTTTCTTAAGCTACTCTCTGTCTCTGGAATATGCAAGCAGATTCTCTGATATCTTCCCTCAAGGTCAGTTTTATATTTCTTTATATAGATCCTGCATTCCGGTCAGAAAGCCTGATACAATGGCTTATGCTTTGCATGGAGATGTGATTTAATTTTATGACATTTGTCATGAAAGATTTAAGAGATGTCAGGTAGCGGATGGAGTAAATTCTATTGGTTTGGATGGTAGGGTAAGGAGGCTGAATGGCAAGATGGAGGCTAAAACATATAACGAATATTTACTGGAATTGGGTATGTCTGGTCTAGTAAAAAAGACTGTGGGGGTGACATGATAGCAGTGTTCCAATATTTGAGGGACTCCCACAAAAAAGAGAGGGTCCTGAGAGCAGGTCAAGAAGCAATAGGCAGAAACGAATCAAGAGAGAAGGAACCTGCAACTAAGGAGAAATTTCCTGACAGTGAGAACGATTAATCAGTAGAAAGACTTCCTTCCAGAAGTCATGGGTGCTCTAAAGCTGGAGGTTTTTAAGAAGAGATTGGACAACCTTTTGTCCAAAATGGTAGAGAGTCTCCTGCTTGAACAAGGCATTGTATTGGAAGTCCTCCAAGGTCTCTTCCAATTCTGTTATTCCGATTCCACCTAAGTAGTAGCAAGAGCTTCCTTCTGCTAGGAGTATTGATGTTGGCACAAATGATCTTGCAAGGTAGGATAATCATTCATGGGAGATAACAACTTGTCAGGATGGCCGCAAGAAACATAAGGTTCCTTCATCGGCATTAGCCTGGACTCAGTTACTTTTGAAATCCTTCCGTATCTACAAGATGAAGATAGCAATAGCACTTAGACTTATATACTGCTTCATAGTACTTTTTTCAGCCCTCTCTAAGCAGTTTACAGAGTCAGCCTATTGCCCCCAACAATCTGGGTCCTCCTTTTACCCACCTCGGAAGGCGGGAAGGCTGAGTCAACCTGGAGCCTGCTGAGATTCAATCTGCCATACTGTTGGTAGCCGGGGATCAATAGAGGTAGCCTGCAGTACTGTACTCTAACCACTGCACCACTGGAGCTATAGTTGAAACTGTTAGTCCTTGACTTACAACCATTCATTTGGTGACCATTGAAAGTTGTAGCGGCACTGATTTATGACCATTTTTCACGCTTACAACCTTTGCAGAATCCTCATGGTCACGTGATCAAAATTTGGAGGCTTGGCAACTAACACATATTTATTATGGTTATAGTGTCTCCGGGTCACCAACTTTTGCAACCTTCTGACCAGCAAATTCAACGGGGAAACCAGATTCACTTTACAGCTGTCTTACTAACTTAACAACTATAATAATTCAATTCACAACTTTTACAAGAAAGGTTGTAAAATGGGTCAAAACTCACTTAACGACATTTTGGGTTCAATTGTGGTTGTATGTCATGGACTACCTGTACCTCTTTAAGCTTTTGTGATTGAATATTGTTGCTTAGCGGTTGATTAGAATGCCTAATCTTTTTCGTGGTTGAGAGTTATCTTGTAGGAAGAATGGAAGGAGGAGAGAAAGGTGTTTAACATTTTATTTAAAATGAATATTGTGTGTTTCCTTAATCAGAATACATTTCTGAATTGCAGTTATTGCAGGAGATGACCATGTTGAGCCTGAGGGTGGGGCCAAATGCATCATAAGTCTCGAGTACCTGTGTGCCCACAAGAGATCTAAGTCCAGCCCACCCTAAAGACCTCTCTTATCTCCCGCTCATTTCTCTTAATAGCCAGTTGGTCAGATTCTTGTAGAGAGCTTGCAATACATCTTTATGCTCATTTGAACTTCCTGAACCTCCTGATTTCCCTGGCACTTGGCAGTTATTTCATATTTGGAGCTAAACTCAAGATAAAGAGCAGGTGATACCCATTTTGCCAATCAGCTTCAAATAATGTGCTTGTTAATCCTTCTCTGCCCACAAAAGGATCCACAAGGACACCGACTTCTTCCCATTTTCCCTACAGGAGTTGCAATCGTTTTGCTTCCTTCTGACATCCTGTTTTCTCATTCACGAGAAAGGCGTGTCAGGGAAGTGACTTCCTTTCCTGGGAAGAGTTAAAAAAGTGAGACATTCACTCCCCAGGAGCTGAGCTGGGACCCTGAGCCTCTAACTTCTTACCTAGATTATAAAAATAAGCATTCACCAAGTCATGATGGCAGAAAGTGAGGCTGGCCATCTGCAATTCTCTACAGCTATTCATCGGGAGAGATAGATCTCAGGAGAATAACATGTTTTTGATTACTGTTTTTACTCCTGAGTCCAATTACTAGTTTCTAAGTTTTCATGTGGGAATTAGCAGGCTAGGTTAGCAACCCAGTGAGTTTTTGAGAGTAGATATGGGGCAGGAAAAAATAATATCCGGTTTCTCCTATTTCTTCCCCCACCAATTGGAAAGGAATACCTGTACTTAAAAGTTCACCTTTGTGCCATTGAAATAATTGTGTTGCAGATTTTTGTGTTGTGGAGGTTTTTTTAATGGAAGATTGGAAGGCCATAATCCAGCTTTATTTTATGTGTGATCAGGCGTAAAAAGAAGTCAAGACATGTTGCCAGACGGATGTGGCCACTGATTAATTAAGCCAAATTGGAATAATTAAATAGGACACACGACTGCTTTGATATTGTCAACAGTTCTTGGTAAATACCAAATTACAGGTAGTCCTCAATTTACAATTTTTATTTATTTTTATTTATTTATTTTATTTAAATTTGTATACCGCCCTTCTCCCGAAGGACTCAGGGCGGTTCACAGCCAATCACATTTGAGTCCAACATTTCTATTGCTAAGCAAGACAGTTATTAATTGAATTTTGTCCCATTTTACATTTCTTGTCTAGCTTGTTAGACAATGTGTAACCAGTTACAACATGCCTCTTTACAGGAGGACAGAATGATGAAGTTAGTCCTTATCTTCTCTAGACCAATAAAGTATAATCCAACAAATTACTTGTGTCTTTTGGAAGGAAAGAAGAAACTGCAATACTTTCAAACAATGTACAGGGCTATACCATCAGAGAGAGACTGACTAAGCCAGGGGAGGAGTCAAAAGAGGAATTAATCTGGAATCTTTGCAGAGGCAAAAGAGAGCAAGGTCTGAAAAGCCCCTACCCAAATGTCATTGAATTTTACCAAATCCCAAACCACCAATCTGGAAAGATTCCTGTGAAATAGACAGGAGGATTACAGTAGCTAATTGAACATTTGTATATAAATATACAAATAGGATGAGACTATTGCCTTACACAATGTAAGGGCGGGATATAAATTCAAATTAAAAAAAAAACATTTCATATGTGGATCTGGTTGTTCATACCCGACAGGTGCAGTTTCTCTCTCTCTCTCCCCCTCCCTCCCCCTCCCTCCCTCCCTCCCTCCCTCCCTCCCTCTCAAACACACACAAAAGCACTGTACAGTCTTACTTTCATCCTTTGTTATCTATTTCCTATTTCTTCTGTCATCTTTCTATTCTAAATTTAGGTTATAAGTTCCTTGGGGCAGGAAGATGTCACTTTTCCTTATCCAAGGCCCCTTGTATACCAATTGCATCACTAGTTAGGGTGCCAGTTATAATCATTTGTGCAAGAGAACCCTATTCTCCTAAGCAAGCTTTTGTTTGCTTGGTCTTCTCTTCTTTCTTTCCTTCCTTCCTTCCTCCCTCCCTCCCTCCCTCCCTCCCTCCCTCCTCCTCCTCTTTATGATTCTTTTTTATTTTATTTTTATGCTGAATTGGCAGTACCACACCTGTGTTCCCATTCAACATGGACCTTATTAAAATGTATTTTAAGAGAAGCTAATCTTGGCTATTTTGTAAGGCTCTCTTTCTCCCCCTCCCTTTTTTTTCTAGGAACATTTTGGGAGTAGGAAGATCAGTTTTTACTGAAAATATACATTTGGATTCAGCTTCATCTACACATGATTTTTTAGGCTGTAATAAAAAGGAAACTGACAGTTTCTATTGAAAAGAAAGTGTATTTTGATAAAGAAGAATATTTGTAGCTCAGAGTTGAAATGAAGGGTCTTTGAGCTTGGTGGTTTTCTTGTAGATGTTTCATTACCCAACTAGATAACATCACCAGTGCTAGAAGTGCAAACCCCACTCCCTTCCAGCGTTGATGATGTTGCCTAGTTTGGGTAATGAAACACCTGCAAGAAAACAACCAACTTCAGAGAGCACCAAGGAGTTCTCATCAATAAGATTACATGTTTCATTTCTCCTTTTGAAGAGAATTAAATACTTAGATCAGATTGGGGTTAACTGTAGGGGTGACAATGTATTATGAACATGTCCTATTGTTTTCCTTGTATCAACTTGTATTTTTGTATCAGTTTTATGTATTTGATATGGTCAATTGACAATAAACTCTTCCTTCCTTCCTTCCTTCCTTCCTTCCTTCCTTCCTTCCTTCCTTCCTTCCTTCCTTCCTTCCTTCCTTCCTTCCTTCCTTCCTTCTTGGTTGGAGTAGACTGATTAGAACTTGAATACTAGATCATAAAAAATGTCTACATTGAAAGCTAGTTTGGGAAATTAAAAAAAATCTGAAAAAGGTAGTGTTAAAGTTACTCCTGTATTGTTGTTAAGAAAACTACTTGGTTTCATCCATTTAATCAGTAGGTGTCAAGTTTCACTTGAGTATGCATCTGTCAGACCTTCCAGATATTGCTGAACTAATTACAGCCATAATGGCCAAATCTGAAGGATTCTTAGAGCAGAAGTTCAGCAGCAATTTAATAAAATAAAATAAATATACATTTGAATTCACCAGAGAGAGGAGTGGTCTTAATGATATAAATACTAGAGGTATTTTCATCCTGAAAGAAATGATTTCATTTGATAAAAGCTTATATATATATATATATATATATATATATATATATATATATATATATATATATATATATGTATGTATGTATGTATGTATGTATGTATGTATGTATGTATGTATGTATGTATATATGTTTTCTGAGGTTTTCACGGGTGTTTGTATGTAGGTCTTTGGTTGTTCGGGTTTTCTCCCGTATAAAATTAGAAGTGTCTTGGCGACGTTTCGACGAAGTCTCATTCGTCATCTTCAGGCTTCAGCTTCGTGCTTCTGGGAGTATTAGTATTAGATTAGTATGGGTCTGGCTTCTGGTCCTTGGTCGTGCTTCCTGATCAGTGTGGGTTTGGGTCTGCTTTCTGGGTGGATGTGTGGTGGTGACATCCTGTGTGGACCTCGTGAGTGTGGGTCTGGTGTCATTCCTCGTGTTAGGGACTCGTTTGTCAATAAGGGCGGGTTTCCAAATGGCTGGTAGACGGGAGGTATCCCATCAGGAAGCACGACCAAGGACCAGAAGCCAGACCGCAGCTGCAACATTAGCCATTTCAAACCCCTCCAATCCATACATACAGCAGACAGACACCCACTATGAAGATGTAGCACGACCACAAACACGAAGCCAAACAACAGCAATGCAGCTCACCAGTTCAAATCCCCCTGCAACTCAGACTAATCTGAGCACAACCAAACCCCTACCCAAACAGGACACACCCCCAGCCAATCAGAGCACAAAAAAACCTCCATCCAATCAGAGCACAGCCAAACTCCCAACCAATCAGTTCAAACCTCCAGTTAAAAAAGGAAGAAACAGCTGCAATCACACATTGCTCCCAGAAGCACGAAGCTGAAGCCTGAAGAATTTATTTATTTATTTATTTATTTATTATTTAAATTTGTATACCGCCCTTCTCCCGAAGGACTCAGGGCGGTTCACAGCCAAGTAAAAAACACAGTACACTATAAATACAATTAAAATACAGTTAAAAAACTTATTAAATTGGCCACGATTAAAATTTAGGACTAAAACCCATTAAAACCCATAAACTTAAAACACTAACCCAGTCCAGCGCAGATGAATAAGTGGGTTTTAAGCTCGCGGCGAAAGGTTCGGAGGTCCGGAAGTTGACGAAGTCCTGGGGGGAGTTCGTTCCAGAGGGCGGGAGCCCCCACAGAGAAGGCCCTTCCCCTGGGTGTCGCCAGACGACACTGTCACGCCGACGGCACCCTGAGGAGTCCCTCTCTGTGAGAGCGCACGGGTCGGTGAGAGGTATTCGGTAGCAGCAGGCGGTCCCGTAAGTAACCCGGCCCTATGCCATGGAGCGCTTTAAAGACGTTCACCAACACCTTGAAGCGCACCCGGAAGGCCACAGGTAGCCAGTGCAGCCTGCGCAGGATAGGTGTCACTCGGGAGCCACGAGGGGCTCCCTCTATCACCCGCGCAGCTGCATTCTGGACTAACTGTAGCCTCCGGATGCCCCTCAAGGGGAGCCCCATGTAGAGAGCATTGCAGTAGTCCAGACGAGACGTCACAAGGGCGTGAGTGACTGTGCACAAGGCATCCCGGTCTAGAAAGGGGCGCAACTGGCGCACCAGGCGGACCTGGTGGAAAGCTCTCCTGGAGACGGCCGTCAAATGGTCTTCAAAAGACAGCCGTTCATCCAGGAGAACGCCCAAATTGCGCACCCTCTCCATCGGGGCCAATGACTCGCTCCCGACAGTCAGCCGCGGACTCAGCTGACTGTACCGGGATGCCGGCATCCACAGCCACTCCGTCTTGGAGGGATTGAGCTTGAGCCTGTTTCTCCCCATCCAGACCCGTACGGCTTCCAAACACCGGGACAGCACTTCGATAGCTTCATTGGGGTGGCCCGGTGTGGAAAAATACAGCTGGGTGTCATCAGCGTACAGATGGTACCTCACACCGAAGCCACTGATGATCTCACCCAGCGGCTTCATATAGATGTTGAACAGAAGGGGCGAGAGAATCGACCCCTGCGGCACCCCACAAGTGAGGCGCTGCGGGGTCGACCTCTGCCCCCCCGTCAACACCGTCTGCGACCGGTCGGAGAGATAGGAGGAGAACCACCGATAAACGGTGCCTCCCACGCCCAATCCCTCCAACCGGCGCAGCAGGATACCATGGTCGATGGTATCGAAAGCCGCTGAGAGGTCTAATAGGACCAGGGCAGAGGAATAACCCCTATCCCTGGCCCTCCAGAGATCATCCACCAACACGACCAAAGCCGTCTCAGTGCTGTAACCGGGCCGGAAGCCGGACTGGAACGGGTCCAGATAGACAGTTTCCTCCAGGTGCAGGGGGAACTGATATGCCACCATACTCTCTACAACCTTCGCCGCGAAGTGAAGGTTGGAGACCGGACGATAATTACCTAAAACAGCCGGGTCCAGGGAAGGCTTCTTGAGGAGGGGCCTCACCACCGCCTCTTTCAAGGCGGCCGGAAAGACTCCCTCCAACAAGGAAGCACTCGTAATCCCCTGGAGCCAGCCTCGTGTCACCTCCTGAGTGGCCAGCACCAGCCAGGAGGGGCACGGGTCCAGTAAACACGTGGTGGCATTCAATCTACCCAGCAACCTGTCCATGTCCTCGGGAGTCACAGGGTCAAACTCATCCCAAACAACATCACCAAGACCGCCCTCAGACGTCCCGTCCGAATCGCCACAATTTTGGTCCAGGCCGTCCCTAAGCTGAACGATTTTATCGTATAGATAACCGTTAAACTCCTCAGCACGTCCCTGCAATGGGTCATCCCGCTCCCCCTGGTGAAGGAGGGAACGGGTCACCCGAAACAGGGCAGCTGGGCGGTTATCTGCCGACGCAATGAGGGAGGAGGCATAGCAACGCCTCGCTTCCCTCAGTGCCACTAGGTAGGTCCTAATATAGGATCTAACTAGTGTCCGATCAGCCTCTGAACGGCTGGACCTCCAGGAACTCTCTAGGCGTCTTCTCCGGCGTTTCATCCCCCTCAGCTCCTCGGAGAACCAAGGAGCCGGTTGGGATCTACGCCGGGTCAGAGGCCGCAAAGGCACGACACGGTCTAAAGCCCCAGCCGCAGCCCGTTCCCAGGCTGCAGCTAGTTCCTCTGCCGTGCCGTGAGCCAGACCCTCAGGAAGTGGCCCAAGCTCCGTCCGGAACCTCTCTGGGTCCATCAGGCTGGTATATATATATATATATATATACACATATATACACACACATACATACATACACATATTGAAGAATATTCAATGACCAACTAGATAATATTTGAAATATTTGATCACTGACTTTGCTTCAAGAATTATTCTCTTGGCTATGTGTTTTTCTGTAAACTTCAACCAAAGTTATATCTGTATAACTTTGCGTATCTGTACTCATACATACATCCTGTACATATGTCTATAGCAAATCCAACCGTTGCATTTTATTTATGGAAAGGATGAATAAAAGCTGTGAAACAGGAAAAGTATTGCAATGCCATAACAGTGGAAGTGTGAAGAGCTCATTTTTAAATATGTTTTTAAAATTCAAAACTCATTTGAAGTTATTTCCTTAACTCATACTTTCACATTATTCAGTATGTTTATTATGTGCACTATTTTAACCAACTGTGTATTCATGGCGTGGTCCGAACTTCCTCCGTGGAATAAATACGTGGAGTAAGTATCTTTTCAGAACTTTATTTTCTTTTTGAATTTGCATAATATTAGAATCCTGCTGCATATAATTTAAGTTGGGAAGTGGGCACATGAGGGCTGTCCATGTCCCTGTGATCCCCTTATTCATGTTCTCTAGGGTGATGAATAGTTGGGATGCTAAATCATAAATTTATTGAAAATGGAATTAATATTTATTAAAATATATGATTAAACTGTGTTTGTGCTCAAGTGCATTGACAAAACACAATTGATTCAGATAAATTATAAAGCTTTTAGAGAGGTGGACTTTTCTCAGACAAGTCTGTAATCTAAAGGTTAACAACACTCTTACCTTTAATTGAATTTGGAAAGTGCATACTACAGATAAGATAGTCCTCAACTTATAACCATTCATTTTGTGATTCTTCAAAGTTACAACAGCACTGAAAATGTGACTTATGACCAATTTTCACACATACGACCATTGCAGCATCCTCATAGTCATGTGGTCAAAATTTGGGCACTTAACAAAAACTGGCATCTATTTATGACAGTTGCAGTGTCCCAGGATCGTGTGATCACCATTTGTAACCTTCCCAGCCAACTTCCAACAAGCAAAGTCAATGGGAGAAGCCAGATTCATCTAATGACCACATGATTCCCTTAATAACTGCAGTGGGTCATTTACCATATTGGCAAAAACACTGAAAAATGGTTTTCAAAACTCACTTAATCACTGCCTTGTTCACCCATGGAAACTTTGGGCTCGTAAATTGTGGTTGTAAGTTGAGGACTACTTGTAGTCACTGCTGCGGTTAGAGACACATCATTCTGCCAGATGTTAGAAATACTTTTTTGCAGAATTGGATAAGGATCCACTCTGACTATCTATTCATCAATAGGTAATGCTGGAGTGACAGAACTAAACAATCTGGATTTGTATATATAAATACTTCTGAAACTTACCTTTTGTATGAAGGTTCAGTACGCCAAGCCTGCGCTTCTGCAAGTTCTTACTGAAATGGATACCAGATGCAAAGGCTTAATCTAAGTGCAGTGCATTAAACAATTAGTGTGGCTCATTGCACCAACCAGAACACACTTTTTATTTTTGACTGATGGATGATAAACACAGCCATCTGCTCCTCACTATGGGCGCCAGAAGGAAAGAGGACAAAATGCCCTTCTTCCAGACAGGATCTTAGAGGCAGTCCCAACTTCCAGGCGCAGTGAAAATCCTCTAAAATGGGGCATATTTCTCTTCTCCTTTGGAACACTAACCGGATTTACAGTTGCATGTGATCAAGATCTGTTTTTAAAAGCTGCCCTTATTGCGTTTCTCACAGGCATAGTATACAGATAATCCTTGACTAAACAACCATTCATTTAGCGACCGTTCAAAATTACAACGGCATTGAAAAAAGTCACTTAAGACTGCTTTTCAAACTTACGACCTACCTGTGCAGCATCCCTGTGGTCACGTGATCAAAATTTGGATGTTTGGCAACTGGCATATGTTTGTGACAGTTGCATTGTCCGGGAGTTATGTGATCACCTTTTGTGACTTTCTGATGGGGAAGCCAGATTCACTTAACAACTGTGTTGGGCTCAATTGTCGTCATAAGTTGAGGACTTCCTGTGCATACAAATGCACATGCACCCTCCAAATATTACTTACTTACTTATTTATTTATATTTCCTCTTTCTAAAGCAACCATGTCCCTCAGAGGTGTTGCTGGATTGCAACTCTCAGAATTCTATATGCTGCTTCATTATGCTGATGGGGAATTCTGAGACTTGAAGTCAAGGTGTAGCTGGAAGAAATCTTTTGGAGAAAGCTGGTTTAGCAGATAGGGTAAAAGGAATAGTGAACTCTTCCAGTTGTGTAAATTCAAGATAAAATTGATAGATGTGAGGCATTTCTTAAAAAAAACAAAACCTTTTTGGGGTATGGTACCTGAAAATGAAAATTGTGATGTTGGAGAAGACTCTTGAGAGTCCCTTGGATTGCAAGGAGATGCAATCAGTCAATCCTAAAGGAAATCAATTCTGGCTGTTCTTTGGAAGGACAGATACTGAAGCTGAAGCTCAAATATTTTGGTCACCAAATGAGAAGAGAGGACTCCTTGGAGAAGACCTGGAGGTTGGGAAAGAAAGGAGGAGATGGCGGAGTATGAGCTGATAATTAGTGTCATCAATACAATGAACATGAATTTGGGCAGACTCCAGGAGACAGTGGAGGATGGGGGTTGGGGGGCTGGTATGCTATGAATTCATGGAGTCACAAAGAATCTGATAAGATTTAGCAACTGAACAACAACTTGAAAATGATGGTCAAAAGAATGCACAGTGGAGAAAATCAAATACTAAGTTAACTAGTTACATACTATTGGGTCAGAAGGATGAACAGTGGTGATAGGGAAGAGAAAGTTGCTGTTCTGCAAATCACATTTTCAAGTTATTCCCAACTGGCAATCTTCTTCAACATGGTATCTATGATATTTGGTCAACATGCTGCTATGCTATCTAAACCAACCTTGCTAGGGTAAATGGGTGTTGAAGTCCAAAATATCCTGAAGGCACAATATAGGGAAGATTCATACTAAAGTGATAGTAGGAATCAATGCAGCCTAGCTTACAGTTGACTTTCATTTATTGCCAAATTGTCCATACTGAAAAGTGGGTCAGCTTGCTGCAAATGTTTTTGTGGTTGTGTTCAAGTGGCAAATCAGGAGCCGCTGAGTTTCAGTTAGTAGTCAGTTCGCTTCTGTTTCGGTTAAGCAACTAGACGATCAGCACCAGTGGAACAGCAAGCCAAATCTCAATTACACAGCTGCATTAGCTTTGCCAGTAGCAAAAAAAAAATCACATCGAAAATATTACAGCACAAAAATAAATTAACAATAGGTTTTCAGCACTTCTAGCTGGTTTATAATGGAATTACAACCATGTCCATTGAAAGAAATTGGTCAATCTCAGTTTCAATTAAATTAAAAGCATTTTGAAGCGTGAGCTCCTATAGGCATTATTGAATTACAACTCCTAACAACCTTTGCCAACATAGCCAGTGACAAAAGATATTGGGAACTGTAGTTCCAGAGCAGTTGGCAGGCTCTAGGATAAAGGTAAGGATGAAGAGAGATGCAAACATTGTGAGGAATATGGTAGCAGCATTTTAATAAATATATTATACAGAGTAACAGAATAACACAGTTGGAAGAGACCTTAGAGGTCTCCTACTATAATTTTCTGCTCTATCATTCTGGACAAATGGATATCCAGTTTCTTCTTAAAAACTTACATATTATCGTGTCTATTTATATATGGAGAGAGCAATTATAGTGACAATTTCAAACATAGGTTTAAGCATTGTCTGGAGCTGAATGCATGGCAGCATTCCAATATTTGAGGGGCTGCCACAAAGAAGACTGAGTCCACCTGTTCTCCAACTCTGTTATTCTGTTGTTCTGGCTATTAGGTTAGCCAGTTCACTAGATATTGAAGGATTGGTGCATATTATGCTTTTTTTTTTGTCCTGCCATTTGCTAATATTCTCACTTTTTTTCTTGGACTCTAAACTCTTTATAGGCAAACTTTTACTGCCATTTACACATTTGAGTCATTGATAAAAATACTGGCCAGAGGATTTTGTATGACTGAATTCACCTTCCTTCGAGACCCCTGGAATTGGCTGGATTTTTCTGTTATTATCATGGCGTAAGTAACTTTACTGTATTTTTTCCCATCATCTCCCTGGACTGAGCTTTATTGAAGTTTTATGATATGATAATATATGTTGCTCACCCCTGCCTTTCTAAATAATTAATTTTGTGTATTGATAGTTTTGGGACAAAGAGTGAATGAACTTCTTTAGATCAATTATTCCACTTCCCTCAAGATAGGCTGGAAGAACATCTCCCATAATCCCTAATCAGCATACGGAATTGGTCACCCCGACTCAGCTGACAAGCACACGCTTGGGGATGGTGCTTTAGATTTTGCTGGCAACCTATTTAACTAAGTAAAATGAGTAACTTGCTACAAATGAAATTCATAATTAAGTGAAATATATTCCAGAGCACTTTTGCTAGGAACAATAATATCAACTACAGTGAATAGTGCATCTAACACTTGGCACATGTTAAAGGCTGACTTAGATATTGGCATCTTTCCTCTAACACTTTGACAGAGTGTCAAATTTCAGATGATTCTTCTTCTGAAGTCTAGACCAGATTCTTTAAATAGATTTCTTAGCAATTTCCAACCTGTTTAGCTTCTGTATCCATTCTGAAACAAATGTATAGGGAAATGTAATTTTAAAAGGATTACAGCCAAAGTCCCTCTGTTTAAATCGCTACTATAAATTTGTGGCATAGACACGACTCTCTTCATTGACATATTGCAATACATTTTGGGGAGAGACCCCTGACTCTCTGCCTAATTAATTTTTTATTTTGACTGATGAAGCTTTGTCCAGTTGCCATGATTCAACATTTTAGATTATCTCTCAGTGTAGAGTTTTCAGCATTATACTAGAAAAACCTTTATTGCTAAATTAATATTAATCCTTATCTCTCCTATTTCTAGACCTATGAAATTGAACAGGAAAGAGTTTATGCCTACCATGGCCTGGCTTCCCATATTATACTAAGTCATCATATGGCTTGCTGATTTTGGCTGATTTGTAATGTGAAGCAAGCAAACTGTGGTTTACTCAATAAAATGTAGTTAAAGAAATCACAGTTTAGACCCATAGGTGAATACAGTTGTACTTTAAGTGGGGAATATCCTAAAACCTTAACACCAAATCCATTACAACACTCTGAGAATCAGTTGAACCTTTACACATAGATATAGAGATCTTTCCAATGAAAGGGATTAAATCCTTATTAGGAAAAATAACTTCTTTAAGCCAAAGTAAATATTTTTTTTAAAAAAATGTGCAGGACTGGGAGGTGAGGTCAGAAATTTCAGTGACTACAAATTTGAGGGGCGTAGAATTTTTTTCCGTGGACCTTCTTGTGATCTGGATGCGCATCAAAGCAAAACGACTAATTCAGTCAAATGTCCCATCGTCCACCTTCAAAGCTTTATCAAAACCATCATTAAAGTCCTGCTTCTATGGTGCACTTTGCCTTGTCATGTCAATGTTATTCCTCTTTACCAGACACGACACCTCATTGAGATGGGCTGTGGCTGAATTGCAAAAGTCAGCCAGCTATAACTTTGGCAAGACCACTGTGATAATGATGAGAAGTTCTTGAGTTTGACTGCAACAACAAGTCTGTGAGGAATTACTAACCAAATTAGTAATTCCTAACTGACTGAAGTAAACTAAACTGAGCCAAGTGAATTAACAAATAAAAGCCACACACAACCAGGCACCATATAAATACAGGTAGACCACAACTGACCCCAAAATTTATGTTGTTAAATGAGAAATTTGTTAAGGGAGTTTTGCCCCTTTTTACGACTTTTTTTTTTTTTGCCACATTTGTTAAAGGAATCAGTACAGTTGTTAAATGAATCTGGTTTCCCCATTGACTTTGCTTCTCAGAAGATCGCAAAAGGGGATCATATGACCCCCGGACACCGCAACTATCATAAATGTCTCAGTTGTCAAGTATCTGATTGTAAATCATGTGACCATGGGGATGCTACAATGGTCATAAGTGTGAAAAATGGTTATAAATAACTTTTCTCAGTGCTGATGTAACTTCAAACCGTCATTAAACCAAATGCTGTAAGTTGAGGACTACCTGTAATACGTATAGTACACATTCTGGAGAGAAATACGTTCCCTGGGTATGGGTCCAGCTGGTTTCCAAAAGCTTGGAAGAATAATTTTCTAGTCCCGGGACAGATTGGATCCTGCAACATTATCCTGGGACATTATCCTTTGCCTTTTATTTGCAATTACTTCTCTATTTGTCCTCCACGTTTTCTCATTTTGGGATATCCATATTAAAATTGGTTAGCCAGAATTGCTATGGACATAGCTTTTAATTTTTAAAGATTCAGCTCCCAACATAATAACCTGTAGAAAAGACCAGGCTCAACATTAAGTAGAGTAAGATAAGTAGTCTAAAATAACAAATGCTAAGAGTTGGTAATAGTGGCAACATCCCAGATCCTATTTTTGAGATTCCAAGCCTTTCCTAAGTCTAAGAAATCATGAATGTGTATGTTAGAGAGGCTGTATATAACCCTTGTATCTGGGAAAGAAGTTACATATCCCCTACTACTGTGTTTCCCCGAAAATAAGACCCTGTCTTATATTTTTTTGAACCTCGAAATAAGCACTTGGCCTTATTTTCGGGGAGATCTTATTATTTTGGGGTGTGTGGAGCAAGACGGGTTTCCTCTTGCCATCTTACTTGATTTCCAGCTCTGTCTCCCTAATACTAACCAGAGGAAATGGCAGGACCAGCTGTGGATGCATTTTAATATTTTCAGGAAGGGCTTATTGGGGGGGGGGCTTATTTTAGTGCATGCGCTCAAAAGCCCAATTGGGCTTATTATCTGGAGAGGCCTTATTTTCTGGGAAACACAGTAAATACATCTGTCCATCTTAGTTACAGTTTTTCTCTTACGGTTTTTCTCAATACTTCCCCTATCTCTTTTCTTCTCCTTCTTGCTTTCCCAGCTCCAATTTTTGTGGGGGGTTCCCTTACTTTAGTTTGTTTGGGTGTGAGATAAATATCAGATCTATATAAATTCAATTTATATCAGCCTTCAAAAAAAATATGAACAAATAGGCTTGAATCCAACAACCTTACATGAATAAATAGGAACATAATCATCTCATTCAGCTACATCGGGGGTGGTCAACATGGCCCCTTTTACAAACTGTGGACTTCCAATCCCAGAATTCCTGAACTGATCCATGCTGGCTAAGGAATTCTGGGAGTTGAAGTCCACAGGTTGCAAAGAGGTGCTTATGCTATGTATATTGTTGTGGAACTCTAAAAATCTTAATGTTGGAAGGGACCTTGGAGACATCAATTCAAATTTCCTAGTGTATTTTAACCATTGCTGTCAAATGGCTGTTTGAAAACATTGTGGATGGACCACAATTTTTATGAGTCACTGTTTCTTCTCTTAAATTGCTCTTATTGTTAAGAAGCTTTGCTCAAGCTGGAGACTCTATGTTGTTTCAGACAAATGGCTGTCCAATCTCTTCTTGAAAACCTCCATTGATAGAGCAGCCACAACTTCTGGAGGCAATCTGTTCCACTGGTTAGTTGTTCTAATTTTCAGGAAATTTCTCCAAAGTTGGATCTCTATTTGATTAGTTTCCCATCCATTGCTTCTTATCCTGCCTTCAGGTGCTTTGGAGAATAGGTTGACCAGCTCTTCTTTTGACGGCTTCCTTGTAAATATTGGAACACAGTTATCATGTCACCCTAGTCCTTCTTCTTATTCAATTTCTGCAATCATTCTTCATATGTTTTAGCCTCCGGTTGCCTAATCAACTTTGTTGCTCTTCTCTGCACTCCTCCAGATAGTGAACCAGCCATCCTTGTAGGTAGTACAAAATGTACCACAACCCATCACCCCAGCACTACTCCTGACCAAATATCTTATGGCTGTTGCTATAGCAACTGCAGCTCTCCAAGGCTATGTGCTGTCTCCTGATCTGACACATAGACGGGAACTTAAGCAAAATACTATTTCCTCACTCAACGTGAGTTATATATCTCCCCAAGACCTGATGTTTTTCTCATCAGCTGAATTCAAGTATGATGATTGAGGAAATACGATAAATTCAAGCCTAATGACTGAAGAAGCTATAAGATGAGCAAAATCCATTTCAGAATAACCCAGATGGGACAACAACCTGTAGGGGACAATTATGCCCTTGTCTTAGATGTCAGGAAGCGTGTACATAATTTTTCACGTGATGACTTCACCATGCAAGTGTCATTGTGATCCTTCTGACTGTTCTCTGGCTTCATTCTTGACTGAAGTAACTGTATTTATTACTTATTACTGAAACTGTACCCTGCCTTTCTTATTTGTTACAAGACTTAGTAAAATTTATACAGTAGTAATGAAAAATACAAAGTAGAAAAGAAAAAGAAAAATCAATCCAAATAAAATAAGTTGCTAGAATAGTTAACGCTTTAAAGCTTGGCAGAAGAAATGCATGTTATGCATTAATGAAATTTAATGAATAAATAAAATAATTTATAAGTTTTCTACATTCTGGGATAGTTGGAATAAAATGCACCTTATGAGGGAGTGAATTCTCTAGCCTGAGAACTACTGGCACCTGATAGTTGAGTTGGCAGGTGAAACCTTTCCTGCCCATCTAAATCACCAGAAAAAATATTTATTTGTTAAGAAAACTTATTTGCCAACTTACTCATGGTGATTCTGGGCAGCTTACAGAAATAGAACCCCAAAACAATACCGAAGGAACCGCCAACCACCCCCAACAATAATAATCAAACCAACTACTTTATGGGCTCCATATCATCCTCGGGTTTCCAGCCCATTGGCCAAATAATGTCTTCAAAGCCTTTCTAAAGAGTGTCAAACTGGGGGCCAATTTTATTTCTGCAGGGATGATGTTCCTCAGGAAGGGAGCTACCATGGAGAAGGTCCTTCTTTTTGGTCCTACCAAGTGAACCTCCTTAAGATAGGGCAGTTCCCTGCCTTCCTGTTCTGGTGGGTTGAGTAGATATGACTGGGAAAAGAGAGTCCTTCAAATGAACTGGTCCCAGACTAAGTAGGACTTTTTTATTATTTTTTATTTATTTACATTTATATCCCGCCCTCCTCCGAAGACTCAGGGCGGCTTACAGTGTGCAAGGCAATAGTCTCATTCTATTTCTATATTTACAAAGTCAACTTATTGCCCCCCCCCAACAATCTGGGTCCTCATTTTATTTACCTTATAAAGGATGGAAGGCTGAGTCAACCTTGTTGGTTGACTTTAATGGTGACAGCCAGCATCTTGAATTGCACCTAGAAGCAAATACGCAGCCAATGCAGATCCCTCAAGAGAGGTGACAAATATACAAATTTAGCTTTCATAGTCTAGTCAAGTTCATAAAAGAGGACTGCCCTAGATTGTTCTTAGATAGTAGGCTAAGTCCCTAAAAAGTCAACACCAGCACTTTGAGATCAGTCGTCTATTAGTTCCAGTGGAACAGGTTCAGTACAGGTGGTCCTTGACTTGCAACAGTTCATTTAGTGAACTATTCAGAGTTACAACAGCACTGAAAAAAGGGACTTATGACTGTTTTTCACATTTATGACTGTGGCTGCATTTCCATGGTCACATGATCAAAATTCAGACGCTTGGCAACTGATTCCTATTTATGACAGTTTCAGTGTCCCAGGATCATGTGATTATCTTTTGCGACCTTCTGACAAGCGAAGTCAATGGAGAAGACAGATTCACTTAACAATCATGTTACTAACTTAGCAACTGCAGTGATTCATTAACAACTGATTCATTAAGACCACACCTAGAGTTCTGCATTCAGTTTTGGACATCACATTATAAAAAAGATGTTGAGACTCTAGAAAAAGGACAGAGGAGAGCAACCAGGATGATTAGGGGATGGGACACTAAAACATATGAAGAAAGGTTGCAGGAACTGGGCAGGCTAGTGAAGAGAAGGACCGGGGGAGACATGATAGCAGTCTTCCAATATTTGAGGGGCTGCCACAGACAGGAGGGGATCAAGCTATTTTCCAAAGCACCTGAAGTCTAGACAAGGAGTAATGGATGGAAACTGATTAAGGAGAGATTCAACCTAGAAATAAGGAGAAATGTTCTGACAGTGAGTGGAATCAACCAATGGAACAGAAGTTGCCTTTGGAAGTTGTGGGAGCATCATCGCTGGAGGCTTTCAAGAAGAAGCTGGACTGCAATTTGTCAGAAATGGTGTAGGGTCTCCTGCTTGGGTTGGAGATCGGACTACAAGATCCCTTCCAATTCTTTAATCTAATCTAAAAACTGGGGCAAGAAAGGTTGGGAAATTGGAAATATACACTTAACAGTTGTAATTGCTACAGAATATCATAGCAAGATGATCAGGACCTAAAATGAAAATTAGCTCATTGAGAATTCCCTTAATGTGCAACAGCCCTTGATTGTGTCTTTGTGAACATTTAGTTGACATCAGAGCTCATGCAGACTGCACAGAGCTTACAACCAGCCTGCTGTGGTCTCCAAAGGACTGTATAAAGACCAAAGGAGAGATGATCAGAATGAAAACATTTCTGTGTTGGTTTTCAAGCTTGCACAATGCAAGAACCACCAACTGAGCAGAATCTGCACAATATGCTATGCTAGAAAGGACAAAACTTGGTTAAAACCAACCAAGTCAAACATGTTCTATTTAGTTAGTCACTAGGTCCTTAAACAGTCTAGTAAAGGATATATGAACCCAGAAATTTTCTGATTAGTCTCCCTGATCATGTGATATATGAAGGAATATACTTGTATCAGGATACCAAGAAAATGTCCAAGAAGTAATTACAGTCTTCAAGTTACAACAGTTTATTTAGTGACCATTTATAAGTTACAACAGCACTAAAAAGTTACTTATAACCATTTTTCATACTTACGACCTTTGCGGCATCCCCATGGTCATGTGATCACAGATGTGTGGCAACTGAATCATACTTATGATGGTTGCAGTGTTCTGGGGTTAAGTGATCCCCTTTTGTGACCTTCTGAGAAGCAAAGCCAATGAGGAAGCCAGATTCATTTAACAACCTTGCTACTAACTTAACAATTGCAGTGATTCACTTTTTAATATTTTTTAATTTTAACAGTGAAAGGCTGTAAAATGGGGCAAAACTCACAACAAATGTCCCACTTAACAACAGAAATTTTGGGCTGACTTGTGGTCATAAGTTGAGGACTACCTGTAGTGTCTGCTGCCAATAGATTGATTTGCCCATCTTTGCTGCTTGTTAGCTGGCGGTGCAAAAGCCCCTATCTTCTTTTCAAAGCAAATTCTTAATCTGATTAAAGTCCCATATCTCTTCCCAACCCACTAAAACAAAACAGGAGATTTAAGTTCCTAGATCAGCTGCGGCTTTGGCCCTCTTAGCAGGAAGTGAAATAGCAACATCCTGAGCCGGACAACTGTGAGATCCTAAAAAAAAATGTTACAAAGGCAGTGTCAGCCAGTTGAGCATTGAGATTTTCCAGAAAGTTAGAAAAACAGCTGAAGACAATCAAAGCCATAATACGGGAATTGGGGAAGAAAAATACCTCAATCCTCTCTCTCTTTTTTTTAAGTTGAAGGAAAAGTATGGAAAAGGGTATTGTCACAACAATCGGGCAATTCTGCTTGAATTTTAAAACTTGATTCGTTTTTGAATATTCAGCTTCAGTTCTAGCAAATACATAATGGGAACATAAGCTTTGACTTCAAGTACCTTCAATAAGACAAAATTGCCTCTTACGTCCAGCTCTTTACTATCGATTTCCTTAGAGAGACAGCCTGTATTTAATAGCAAAAGACCACCAAAGAGAGAGACCAACTCATTAAAAAAAAACGTTAAGCTAATTCCAATTTTAATAAAGGACCCCTCTTTCAATAGAATTCTAGATATTTAGAGTGCCTATAATATTAAGTTTCTTGAGTCATTTGAAGCTTTTGATATCCAGTTACCTGGACAGAAATACCATAGCTGAATTTAGAACTGCTATAAGGATTCCTTTAGATTTCCTGTTTAAGCACACACAGATTCTCCCAAGGGAGGGACACAAATGTTGCTGCAAAAAAGTGATGATTGAAGCCATTTCCATGCATTGAAATCTCTGCTCATTAAAAAAAAAAGCTGTGATTTGTAATTACAGCTGCCATCTTGATTGTATTTTTATTATTTTTTTTTATTAAATTTATTGACCACCCTTCTTACCACAAAGTAACTCCTTTTTTAACCCTGCAGACGGTCCTAATTTAGTAAGCATGCACCCATACTGCAGGTAGTCCTCAACTTATGACCTACAATTGACCCCCAACATTTCTGTTGTTAAACAAAGCAGTTGTTAAATAAGTGTGGCCCACTTTTAGCATCTTTTTTTGCCTCAATTGTTAAGTGAATCATGTGGCTGTTAAGCAAAACTGGTTTTCCCAATTGACTTTGCTTGTTGGAAGTGGGCTGGAAGGTTGCAAATAGTGATTGCATGACCCTGTGATACTGTAAATATAAATATATGCCAAGCAACTGAATTTTGATCATGTGAGCATGGGAATGCTGCAATTGTGCGAGAATTGGTCATAAGTCACATTTTTCAGTAACTTTGAATGGTCATTAAATGAATGGGTGCAAGTCGAGGACCACACAATATATCAGCCTTTTTAAAAAACAAGTTTTTTCCCCACAGAATGATTTTATTTTCACTTTATTTTCTTTTTTCCTTTCTTCCTTGTCCATGGGGCAAAACTTATTCTCTTGCTTAGCAACAGACATGTGGTCATAAATTGAGGACTACCTGTATGTGGGAGAATTTTGGGACTACTTTAGCAAATCACATGCTGTGTGCATGTTTTCTCAAGCTTCAGTTCATTTGTTCTAAATGCAGCCCAAAACTTAGTACAATTTTCGAACCCGCTTTGAGAGACATGAGAGACAGGCAGGATACTACTACAAACCATAAACAGGAACAATCCTAGAAGTTGGCTTGCCTCTTTTGCAATATTTCTTTCTTGTATTTTTATTTATAATTGTTTATATTGTTTATAAGCTGCTTTTGGAACATTGAAAAGTGGAATAACAATAATAACCAAAAGTTATTGGGTGCAATCCCCAAACAACTGGCGCACCACCTGAACACCATCGGCATTGACAAAATCCCCACCAGTCAATTGCAAAAAGTTGCTTTACTTGGAATAGCTTCCATCCCTTGATGTGACCTTTAACACCATCAAATGTCCCAATCTGCCTATCCCTGGTCCTTAGGAAGGGGGTCAATGGGTGGACAAGAATGCCAAATGCAATCTGAACAGCTGGCTGATTGTGCAATGAATCATAATAATGCATTATGAAGGCTTGTCTGAGTACCATTGCTTGGGAGATAATATTCCTAATTGTGGGCCTTTTCGTGGAAATTCTTCCCCTAGAAAGCCATAAGAGAGCATGCTGATATCTACTTAGCATCAAGCTTAAACATTTCTCATCTCCCAGGCATTTTCATTGTTTGTGCAATTGTTTGTTTCTTTGTTTTAATGTTATGAGCCCATATTATTCTATGTTAATGGTGCTTACATTTTATTACAACTTTTCTTTATTGTTTATGAATACATTTTATTATTTGACTGTGCGTAATATCTTTGTCATTTCCCTGAGGATTCTGGGCCATTGATTCTATTGCAGAAAGATAATGATAATTGTGGAAGCTTTAAACAGCCACTAATACTTTGAGAGCACAGCTGTAACCACATCTGGGTGAATGCATTAATGGGGCTAATGGGGCATTCCTATTAATAATAAATTAGAACAGAGCTGGAAGGAGTCTTGGAGGTCTTCTGGTCCAAAATCCTGCTCAAACAGGAAACCCTATACTATTCAAAACAAGCGGCTGTCCAGTCTCTTCTTAAACCTCCAGTGTTGGAGTACCCACAACATCTGAAGGCAAAGTGTTCCACTGGTTAATTGTCCTCACCGTTAGGAAGTTTCTCTTTAATTCCAGGTTGCTTCTCTCCTTGGTTAGTTTCCATCCATTATTTCTTCTCCTGCCTTCTGGTGCTTTGGAAAATGAATTCAGCCACTCCTCTTTGTGACAGCCCCTCAAATACTGGAATACTGCTGTCCTGTCACTCCTAATCCTTTTATTTATGGAGAGATGATGTCATCAAGGAAAGAAAGTCTTACCCCCGCCCCCGCCCCCAAAGATGATGCTATGGGAATCATCTTTTCAATTATATATTGCATATTCTTGGCCTTAGATATCCAATTGATGTAGTGGCAGCTAGGTCTTATTTTGGGATTGCTTTCATCCCTATTTTTATTCTTCCTGTTTCACGTCATCCCACCACCCAGAACACGGAATGCCAGGTCATCTTGCTCCAAATTCCCTTCCTTGTCTGAGCAGTGATAACGTTTTGGAATGTAGCTGGTATGATTAGAAGTGACTGAGAGAAAAGAAGTACAAAATGTAGAGCTCCCGTTTTTGGCATCATCCACAGATCCAGATCAAGCTCTCACGTAGGCATGAGTTCACTTTTGAACCAAGTAGACAAACTGGCTGAAAAATCCAGGAGAAATTCTCCCACTGTTCCTCAAGCACAGGACTCTATGTTAACAGTGGCAAAATGGTTGAAAGCTAAAGAAAGTGCAGGAGGAGATCAAAGGAAGGGAGTCTGTGGAGGTTCTCAATCATCCAAGTCATGGTTGTCCCAAAGATGTTCTTTCAGGAGACAACTGAACTTTCTTGGCCTTTCCTTAAAGATGTTTCACTTCTCATCCAAGAAGTTTTATCAGTTCTTACTGAATGGTGGAGAATGGAAGGAAAGGGAAGTTTGTCAACAGAGGGAAGTTTTGTCAACAAAGCAACTACTTCAAAATGCATGGCACAACAAAGGAGAACAAATCCATAAGGACAAGATTCAGCAGACCGCATTTGAAAGACAAAGGTTGCTCTTTGAAGACAGCAAAGTCCACTTTATGGTCAGAGAGGACCACTAGTTTGAAAGTGGGATCAAAGCAGCCATCTACATTAATTTTGAACAGCCCTCTCTCAATGAGGGGAGGGGGATAGGACAACACCTGTCTCTCCTGTTTACAACACAGTCCTTTCAGCAGTCGCAAGAAGGTTCCACACCCATTTGCAGTATTCAGGTGACCCTGGAGGCACAGATAAACCTCTAAGTGTCCTCAACAAGTCTCAGAAAGAGAGCTAACAATCAGATGATTGCAAGGAATATCAATCCTCCTTTAGTCAGAACTGAAGAAGCTTCCTGGATAAGAAGTGAAAAGTCTTTAAGGAAAAACAAAGATAGTCCACTTGCCTCTTGAAAGAGCACCCTTGGGTAAAAGACAAGGCATTCATACATACTCTTCATTGCTTAACTAAACACATGCAAAAACATTGTGATCCTCATGAGCATTGCATCAAAATACTCAGACTCTTTGAGGGAAATTTCTAAAACAAATTACGCTTCAGCAAATTAAACCAGGACTGGAAGAAAACAAATGCAAAGGAATTTATCTGCCCAAGTTTAATCTAGTCTGATACAATTTTTTCCCCACAATGGTGTTTGAGTGCACTCCATCCATCGCTCAGTCAGCAAAACAACAACAACAAAAAAACCCCATCAGCATGAAACATGTTGTCCCCACTGATGACCCTCTTTGGCGCTTATTACTTTTGTTCTGGTCATTCCCATCCTTGTTACATTCCTCCAAGGAAATAGATACTCAAAGCCTACTAGATTTCACCCATCTTCATGATTTTGAAAGAATGGGCAAAAAGATTGTTTTAATATTGGCAAGAATGACTTCAGCTGCTCACCCTCAGGCTGGGGATGAGATGAAGGCAACATCAACCAAACAAGCAGAGAACTTTATAAGGATATGGCCATAATTACACAAGGACAAGTAAAATCACTTTGCAAATCAGTAGGTTTTTTTTTTGGCGCAACTTGCAAAGCTCCTGTAGCAGTATGGGTAGTCCTCGACTTACAACAGTTTGTTCAGTGACCATTTGAAGTTATAACAGCACTGAAAAAAGTGACTTGTGACCATTTTGCATACTTATGATCATTGCAGCATTCCCATGGTCACGGATCAGAATTCAGATGCTTGGCAACCAACTCATATTTATGACAGTTGTAGTGTCTCAGAGTTATGTAATCATTTTTTGCGACCTTCTGACAAGCAAAGTCAATGGAGAAGTCAGATGTACTTAACAACTGTGTTATTAATTTAACAACTGCAGGGATTCACTTAACAAGTGTAGCAAGAAAAGTCATAAAATGGGGCAAATTTCACTTAGCCACAGATATTTTGGGCTCAGTTTTGGTCACAAGTCGAGGACTGCCTGTAGATAAAATAGGCTATCCCTGTGATCCTTTCTCTCTCCAAAGAGTAACAGAAAAACAGGGTTTGAAGGGACCTTGGTGGTCTTCTAATCCAACCCCCTGCTCAGGCAGGAAAACCTATACCATTTCACACAAATGATTGCCCAATCTCTTCTTAAAAATTTCCAGTGATGGAGCACCTATAACTTCTGGAGACAAGTTGTTCCACTGATTAATTGTTCTCACTATCAGGAAATTTCTCCTTAGTTCTGGGTTGTTTTCATCCGTGGCTTTTTGTCTTGCCCTCAGGTGCTTTGGAGAATAGGTTGACTCCCTCTTCTTTGTGGCAACATTATAGTGATAAGTAGAGGACAACATGTATAAGCTCCTTTGAGGTTTACATGAATGAAAAATAGTACCCCCTTTGCAGTCCAATAGATAATTTTGGTATAATCAAAAGGAGGTCTACTGTTGCCCTAAAGAAAAAAAAAATCAAATTGGTTCCTTCTAGCATCATCAGTATGTTTAGCTTGTCTGCTCAATAGAACTGGAACTTCCCAGGTCTGTGCTCGTCCTTGATTGAACCTTGTGAACTGAAAACTACTTGTGCCTCTTTAGTGTCTCAAGACTGGAAGAGAACATTCAGGGTTTTATAAATGAATATTCTGTTTGAAAACATGAGATTGCCTAGACTGTACAACTGTTCACTCTGGATCATTGAGGATTTGGCACCAGAACTTCACGCCTTTTCAGAGGGTGAATTGAAGGAAATGGTGAAGGACATCAAAATACAGGGGATGTGGTGATGCCCTTACTTTTGAGCGTTGGAAACTGGGCTAATACAGTTTTCCGGTGGGAACCCTGTTGATGGTTTTTGTGTACCCGTGATGCCGAACCTGTGGCACACATGCCACAGATGGCACATGGAGCCATATCAGTGGGCACACGAGTGTTGCCTTAGTTCAACTCTGGCATCCATGCGTGCACTAGCCAGCTGATTTTCAGGCCTTCCAGTCCCACCAGAACGGCAAATGGGCCATTTCCAGCCTCCAAAGGGCCTCCGGGCGGGGGGGGAGGCAGTTTTCGCTCTCCCCAGTCTCCAGGAAAGCCTCTGGAGCCTGGGGAGGGCAAAAAATGGGCCTACCGGGCCCACCGTGCCATCACATGCCAAAAGTGGGAGGAGCACGGGGGGGGGATCACGCGTGTATGCGTGGGGAGGCAGGGCACATTGAATTATGGGTGTGGGCACGCATGCACGTGACCCCCCCCGTGCTCCCCCTGCTTTTGGCACACAATGGCAAAAAAGTTAGCCATCACTGTTGTATGCCATTTTTCATTTGTTAATCTTACACAGGTTGTCCTTGACTTATGGCTATAACAGAGCCTGACCATTATGGCTGTAAGTCATGATGATTATAAAGCAGATCATCACATTACCAGACCTGATTTAATCTTTTAAATGACAGTTGTTAAGTGAGCACCACAGTCATAAAGTGAACATAAGCAAACTCATTGTTTTTTAGGGGGCATTTTTTACCGAAATAAATACTAATTTTTAGTATTGGGGAAAAAATACTAGCTTTTGGCAAAAAAAACCATAAATCACAGTCACGTGCTCCAAGTAGCTGTAAATACAAGCAAATTGCTGAGTGTCCGAAATATGATCACATGATTGCAGTCAGGGAGCTCCTGACTGTTGGAACTTTGAAACCAAATCATAAATACTTTGGGGGGGGGGGTGTCCGTCGTAACATCAAAAGGTTGCTAAGCAACTGGTTGTAAGTTGAGGACTACCTGTAATAGTAAGAATATAGGAATTCTTGCAGTAGAGATGAGAGCTTAAAACATTTTTAAAATATTATTTTAACCTGTAAAAATCTTATGTATCTGGTTTCTCATGTTTAAAATATTTTGAAACATGGGAAGCCACTACAGATACTCCTCAACTTATGACCGCAATTGAGCCCAAAATTTCTGTTGTTAAGCAAGGCAGTTGTTAAGTGACCTTTGTCCCATTTTATGACCCTTTTGCCACAGTCCTTAAGCAATAATCTCTGCAGTTATTAAATGAATCTTCAGTTGTTAAACAAACCTGCCTTCCCCATTGACTTTGCTTGTCAGGAGCCAGCTGGGACGGTTACAAAAGGTGATCACATGACCCTGGGACAGTGCTGCAACAATCATAAACACATGCCAGTTGCTAAGCACCAGAGATCAGCAGGTTCTGACCAGTTCTGGAGAACTGGTAGTGGAAATTTTGTGTAGTTCAGAGAACCGGTAGTAAAAATCCTGACTGGCCCTGCCCTCATCTATTCTCTGCCTCTTGAGTCCCAGCTGATCGGGAAGAAATGGGGATTTTGCAGTATCCTTCCCCTGGAGTGGGGTGGGAATGGAGATTTTATAGTATCCTTCCCAGCCACACCCACAGAACCAGTAGTAAAAAAATTTGAAACCCACCACGGCTAAGCACCCACATTTTGATCACTTGACCATGCTACAATGGTCGCAAGTGTGAAAGCTGGTCGTAAGTTATGTTTTTCAATGCTGTTGAAAACAATCATTACAGCAGGAAGTGACCTGTAGGCAGGGGTGGGATTCAAGTAATTTAACAACCGGTTCTCTGCCCTAATGATTTCTTCCAACAACCAGTTTGCTAAACTGTTCAGAAAGTTAACAACCGGTTCTCCCGAAGTGGTGCGAACTGGCTGAATCCCACCACTGCCTGTAGGACAAGGGTCCCTAATTCCCAGTTCGTGGACTTTCACCTTGCCCAGCATGCCAGAAACTGGGTTGCGCAAACAAGCTAAACTCTGTCCGCAGGATGCAGGCAGCATGCAAAATCATGCCCCCTCCGATCCAGGGAAAAAGCTCTCCCCAAGGAACCAGTCCCTGGTGCCCCAAAGTTTGGGGGCTGCTGCTGTAGAAAGGAAGCATTTGCATTCTGGTAAATCAGAATTTCTGTGGGAAGGGCAGCTGTTTTTCAAAGCATCTGTAGTTCTGAAAGGATTTGGGGCATCTGTACTAAATTGTGCTTAAAGCTTAAAGCTAAACAAAGGACTGAACACACCCTGGCATGAGAGGCAGAAATAAAAAGTAGCAGAATTGGACTGATCTGGCTCAGAATTTCAGTTCCAAGGAAGTAGCTAATAAGATTCCATGGCAAAACTTGGGAGTTCCTTGCTGGTCTTTAAAAGTCTTGTGCCATAAAGGCCATGGACTGATAGCCTCTGCATTAGGTGCATTGTGGGCAAATACAGATAGTCCATAACTTATGACCACAATTGAGCCCAGATTGAGCTGCTAAGCAAGATGGTTGTGAAGTGAGTTTTGCCCCATTTTGCAACCTTTCTTGTCAAATTGTTAAGTTAAGTAACCCGGTTGTTATGTGAATCTGGTTTCCCCCATTGACTTTGCTTATCAGAAGGTCATAAAAGGATGATCACATCACCCCGGGACACTGCAACCGACATAAATATAAATCAGTTGCCAAGCGTATGAATTTTGATCGTGTGGTCATGGAGATTTTTGCAACGGTCAATAAGTATGAAAAATGATCATAAGTCACTTTTTTCAATGCCACTGTAACTCCGAACCGTCACTAAATGAACTATTGTAACTCAAAGACTACCTTTATTAGAGGTAGAAATCATAAACAGCATTGGATTTCTCCAAAAAGCTGCTCAAATAGAAGATAAGTATGCGTTTGTTCCTGACTGCAGTAATTAGTGATAAGACTGGTCTTCTAGCTTTGACAATCTTTTAACGTATTTTGATCTTTTTTTCCCTTTTGTCAGCAGGAAAATAGAAGAGGTTTTGAATAGGGATTCCACATCCCTTCTACCGAGTTAACTTTGAGTAATAAGATGGGGGTAGTCTGTAAAACAAAACTCCCGTATTTAAAAATATATGATGCTTGCTTTAATCCCATTATTATTAATATTGATATTTTCAGTTGCCAGAAGCTGTCTTAACAGTCGCATTTTGGGGTGGGCTGTTGGGATTCACATATGGAACAATATGTATAATTTTAAAAAAAAATTTTTTTTTTAAGAAAACACTTTTGTAATAGTTAATTTTATAACTGGGGGAATTTTTTTTCCAAGGCTTGCATGCATTCATGCGTACGTATATAAAAAGGGTTAAGGGCTAAGTTTAAATAACCCACTAATTGACAGAACATCGACTTCATGTGTGAAGAAGATTCTAATTTAATACCTAGCTTCCCCAGAGAAGAAAAAAGAAGAAACAGATGGAAATTGTATTTCTTGCTCCAGAGAAATTCCCTTCTAGCCCTTTGTGTAGAACAGGTGGGCGAGAGACTTCGAGCATTAATTGTTATAATTAGATATAATTAGATTATGGATTTGTTATACAAAAGTTGTTGAATTCTTTCGTAATGGATCCGTAGTTTTGCTGCAATAAAGTGACTAATCTTAAATTTTGCATTACAGTTTAATATATGTTGTACATGTAGTCCTCGACTTACAACCATAATTGAGCCCAAAATTTATGTTGCTAAGCGAGACAATTGTTAAGTGAGATTTCCCCATTTTACAATCTTTCTTGTTGTTAAGGGAATCACTACAGTTGTTAAGTTAAGTAGCACGGTTGTTAAATCTGGCTTCTCTATTGACTCTGCTTGTCAGAAGGTTGCAAAGAGTGATCAGATGTCCCCGGGGACATTGCAACCATTGTAAATATGAGTCAGTTGCTATGTGTCTTAATTTGTCCCAATTTTGACCATGGGAATGTTACAATGGTCGTAAGTGTGAAAAATGGTCATAAGTCATTTTTCTCAGTGCCGTTATAACTTCGAACTGTCACCAAATGAACTGGTGTAAGTCAAGAACTACTTGTAGTCACTATAATTAGGGCATATCAATTTTTTCAACTTTCAATTTCCAAACATTAGTGGTGCTCAAAATCTTGGGGATTGTAAAGATATTTTGGTTAAGGTAAAAGTAAAGGTTCCCCTTGCACATACATGCTAGTCATTGCCGACTCTAGGTGGCAGTGCTCATCTCCGTTTCAAAGCCAAAGAGCCAGCGCTGTCCGAAGATGTCTCCGTGGTCATGTGGCCGGCATGACTCAATGCCAAAGGCGCACGGAACACTGTTACCTTCCCACCAAAGGTGGTCCCTATTTTTTCTACTTGCATTTTTACATGCTTTCGAAACTGCTAGGTTGGCAGAAGCTGGGACAAGTAACGGGAGCTCACCCCATTACACGGCAGCACTAGGGATTCGAACTGCTGAGCTGCCGACCTTTTGATCGACAAGCTCAACATCCTAGCCCCTCAGCCACCGCGTCCCATATATTTTGGTTACTTTAATATAATTTAGATATGCTTGGTAAGTAACTATGTAAATATTACAACTTTTTCACATTTTTGTTTGTTTCATTAATATGGTGTTTTATTGTAACTGAGAAGCCTGACAATATTGTGGTAAAAAGGTATTAACTGATTTGGCATTAACTGACTTCCTGTATTCCTTTTTAACTTCAAAAACTTAGATCCTTTCCTAGGAATCTTTAAATCACTAACAATTTGGAAGAAATTCAGTTATGTTCTAATGTTGGAAAGTGCATTATAATATAAAAAGATTCATAAAAGTTTCCTCATTCTTTTCACTTTCATAGCAGCTACAAATCCCTAAACTCATGTATTATTTTGACTTGTTTGGCCTCCACCTCTTCAATTCTTGATATTTAAAATGTGTAAAATATAGGTTTATCAGGTTATATATAGATTGTAGCTGCTTAGAGTCTTTTTAACATCATACACAGCTTTAGACATATTCCCTATATAATAGGAGAATTTTGAAACACTGGGTTTTTTTTGTTCATCAACCTATGATCTCAGGCAGATTGGGGGTGAGAGCTGGGGAAATTTAATTCCTTTTTGTTGTATAGTAAGCTTCCTATTTACAAGTACCTTGATCCAAAAAAATTTTCCAGTCACTTTGCCTCATTCCTGTTGCAAGGGCAAGACTTAAGTGATGGTTTTTATGTTTTTGCAATACAATATTGGTTTTCACTTTCATTATCCTTGGATTTTCTACATATCTAACGTTCTTCAACAATAAGTTCAATACAAGTAGTCCTCGACTTATGACCACAACTGAGCCCAACATTTTCATTGCTAAACAAAAGAGCTGTTAAATGAGTTTTGCCCTATTTTACAACTTTTTTTGTCCCATTGTTAAATGAATCACTGCAATTGTTGGCCTCCCTACTGACTTTAACTTGTCAGAAGGTCACAAAAAGTGATCATGTGACCCTTGGATACCGCAACCATCATAAATATATGCCAATTGCCAAGCATCCTAATTTTGATCATGTGACCATGGTGATGTTGCAACTGTCGTAAATGTGAAAAATGGCCATAAATCTCTGACTGTAACTTTGAACAGTCACTAAATGAATGGTTATAAGTCAAGGACTACCTATAATGCTGGGCAAGCAAGAGAAATCACCTAGCACTACTGATCTTCCTTCTGCTTATCTGCAGAAAAGTTATATGAGTAATTCATGGTGGCCAATTAAACAGATCTGTGCATAGGAGACCCCCTTAAGAATTCTGTGCAATTGCCTTGGGCTTCACTATGAAAGAAAATGGAATATTGAAATACAATAAATGAATCTCTTTTAAAGAGGTGAAAGACAGAATGGTTTGTGTGGGCTAATCCAGCACCCAAAACATAGAACAGAAATATCCATAACGCACAAATATTTTAGCAGCTGAGCTGCAAGAAATCAATGCAGCCGAGATTTGCCAAGGCCAGAAAAGCCGTTTACCCAATTCTGGTAATCAGCACATCAACTTTAAGATAAAAGAATAACAGAGTTGGAAGGGACCTTGGAGTCCATCTAGTCCAACCCCTGCATTAGCAGGAGTCCCTATACTATTTCAAGATAAGCCTGATCCATTTTAAGACAATTTAAGGCAGCTGTGTGTACCTTGCTGATTGTTTCCAAATAATTTTGGCTTAATTCAACAGGTTTGTAAGAAAATTGACCAGACTAGGTAAAAATTTCATACTTTGAAATGTTAGGCTACTGACAGGTTTTTTTTTTAAAAAAAAAATAAAAACTGTTTCATATAAACCAGGTAAGAAGCCCTGATAATTACATATCTGGTCTCAGCCTCAAGTGACTATTTTTTTCCCTGTCCTCCCCTTCCCTTCTTTCTCTTCTTTTCTTTCTTTTGCTGTCCTTGTTTTGCTGTCATGGTCTTCTTCTTCTTGTCTGAAACTTTCCTTGTTTACAGATACATAACTGAATTTGTGGACCTGGGCAATGTCTCAGCCTTACGAACATTCAGAGTTCTCCGGGCGCTGAAAACAATCTCAGTCATTTCAGGTGAAAAAAAAATTATAATGGGGTTAAACACTTGGGATGCCCCCAGTAAAGCTTATGTGCCATTCCCCTCTAGCAAAATGGCCGCCGGTAGAATATGGTTTGGTATGGATGAGTAAAGGGAACAGAGGAACCTGTCAATAGAATGCTTTTTGATATGGCCCTCATCGACTCCCTCAAAATTTATTTTGGGGTGAGCATAAAACAATTTTGTGGATCTAAAATATCTGGGTAGAAATTTGTGTGTGTGTGTGTGTCCCTTTAGGTCAGTATTATGACTATACAGGTATGTCCGTGCTGTTTTCTAGGCAATGTTTTCCAAAGTGATTTGCCATTGTCTCCTTCCTAGGGCTGAGAGAAGAGAAGGACTGACCCTACAATGCCCAGAAGTCTTTCATGCCCAAGGCAGGATTAGAACTCAGTCTCCCAGCTTTAGCCTAGGATCTTCCTCACTGCACCTCAATGGCTCTGGGCTGATAGGATGGGTCAGTTCCAGAGTCCCCAGTCCCCTCATTTCTTGTGAATGAGGAAAAGGTTACCATTTGGTTCTCCTCCACACATCTTTCTCAGCATCTCCAATGAGAGAGCGATAGTGACTTTGTCAAAATCATGCAGTTGACTTCTGGCTCTGAGGCATGACTCCAACTCAAGTTTTTAATGCTTCTAGTCCAGAGGTTTCCAAACTTGGAAATTTTAAAACTTGTGGATTTCAACTCCAAAGATTCCTCAGCCAGCCACATTGGCTGAGGAATTCTGGGAGTTGAAATTCGCAAGTCTTAAAGTACTAGCCCAAACTATCTCTTTGAAATATTGTATTCCATCAGCAATACAATTCAGGAGTCAATCTAATATCTTAAACCTTGCACTTGTTAGAAAAAGAGAACAAAAATACTAAAGTAGGTCCAATATATTGAAAAAAATCTTCTCCATGAGAATGGTTTGGAGGTAAATTGCAAAAATATGACACGCCTCTTGGAAAAAATAAGATTCTATAATAAAATTAATTTACAGGCTAAAGGCTATTTATATTTATAGATACTTATATTTATATAAACATGCTTTTTATAGCTGGAAAAAAGAGAGATGAATCTAATTTTGTTTTCTCATTTTGTTGACTCTGAGATGTTTTGGACTACAACCCCCATCATCAGTTGAGTGGATGAGAATTGAAGTCCAGCATTGTTGGAAGGCTGGATTCATCTTTCTTCAGTATTGTTAGGCTCAGCATTTTAGATCAAAATCAGCTGAATCTGGGCACAATCCACATGTGCTTTTTTCCCCAGAAACCCCATTGAGACAAATATAATAATGTAGACTTCTTATAAAAGTTTTTGAAATTTCCAATGGTGCCAGCTCCTCTCTTTGACATCCTCTCACATTGCCTTATTTTAGTCAAAAATGAAGGCAATTCCTTTTTTTCCTTGCCCCTTCTTATGAAACTTAGTTATGGATGCTTTCATCTTTCTGTCTCCCCCTTCCCCTCTTTCCCCCTTTAAATTGGCAGTGGGATGTATTCTAAAAGTAAAACGATGATGGGGAAAAATAAATATGCCAGGGGCTTATCTATGGACAGGGCTTCTTCAGCCTTAGTGTTTAACATCTTTCAACTGCATGGCTAGGTAGAGAAGAATGTCAAAACAATCAACCCTGCACATGACAAATTTTGTGTACATGACTACAATTCAGCTCAAAATTTCCAATTTTATGACCTTTCTTGCCCCAGTTGTTAAGTTCATTACTGCAGTTGTTAAGTTAGTAATCGGTTGTTAAGGGAATCTGGCTTCCCTGTTGAATTTGCTTGTCAGGAGGTCACATATAGTGAGCACATGATCCTGGGGCATGTAACTGTCATAAATATATGCTAGTTGCCAAGCATCTGAGTTTTAATCATATGACTTTGAGGATGCTGCAACAGTCATAATTGTGAAAAACAGTCATAATTCACTTTTTTTCAGTTCTGTTGTAAATTTGAATGGTCATTAAACGAATGGCTGTAAGTCGGGGACTACCTGTAGATGATTATCCTGAACAGATGTTGTCAATTATAGGCTAAAAAAGAGACTGTTTTATTTTTATTTTTATTTTATTTTATTTTAGAGAGAGAAATAGAGGGTTAATAGGCCAGGGGTGGCAGAATCAACTCCTTTTAGGTGGCAAAAATTCACACTGCAACATCCTCCATTGAAACTAAAGCAGTGACACTTGTTCTGAGGCACCTGTGAAGCATTTAAGGGATGAATGTCATATTTTCCAGAAGGCAAATAAAAATCCATGGGAGGAAAATGCAATTGATTTTAATGGATCTGGATTTCTTTCCCCTTATCTTTCCTGATCCCATACTGAATTGTTCAATGTAAAAAAAAAAAAAACTAATGTCGAGTTGTAGTCAATGAAATACTTTTGGCTTTCCTGAAAAGTTTTTGCCTAAACATGTAGCAGAAGAAGGTTGCTCAGCTATCAAGTAAAAGAAAAAGACAAAGGTTTTCCTTTGTCCAGTCATGTCCAATTCTAGGGGGCGGTGTTCATCTCCATTTCCTAGCCAAGGGAGCCAGCGTTGGCCGAAGACATTGTCGTGGTCATGTGGCTAGCATGACTCTACACCAAGGTGCATGGAACACTGTTACTTTCCCACCAAAGTGGTACCTATTTATCTTCTCGCATTTGCATGCTTTCGAACCGCTAGATGGGCAGGAGCTGGGGCGAGAATGGGAGCTCATCCCATCATGCAGTGCTTCAGTCTTGAACTGCCAATGATCCAGTCGACAAGCCCAATGTCTTAACCAATAATACAACAAACTTCTTTACGTATAGAAAGATAAAGACTTCCTCAGTGGTGCTCAAGTCTTAGTAACTCTATGTCCTGGCCTTGTAGGTTTTTTCTTGCAACAATAATAGTGGCTTGCTGTTGATTTCTGGGATGTTTTTTGAATTCCCAATCTAGTTTATAGCCTTGGTATTTCCTATCGGTCTTTCATCATACACTAAATGGTCCAGTCTTGCTTAGTTTTTTTCAAAAGTAGTCAAAATAGAAAACGTAACATAATAACAGAGTTGAAAGGGACCTTGGAGGTCTTCTAGTTCAACCCCCTGCCCAGGCAGGAAATCCTACACCATTTCAGACAAATGGCTATCCAACATTTTCTTAAAAATTTCCAGTAAATGCTGCCACATTTTGCTAGTACCAGTGAGCTCCAGTAGAAGGGAATATTGTAGCTCAGGATTGAACTGTGGGGTCCTTGGTGCTCACTGAGCTTGGTTGTTTTCTTATAGACATTTCATTTGTTCAACATCATCATGAGGTTACCTAGTTAGTAAGGAAAGGTTTGCAAAAAAACAAAACACACACATACACACACACACAAACAAACACACACACACACACACAAAACCAAGATCAGAAGGCACCAATAACCCTACACTGTTGAGCTCTTTAAGCAGTGCTTATTCCCTTGGTGAGATCAAAGTTTGTAGATCATAGAATCATAAAACTGGAAGAGGTTTTGGAGATCTTCTAATCCAAGCCCCTGCCCATGACCAGAGTCCTTATTAGTTGACCAATCTTTTCCTCAAATTCTCCAGTGATTGAGTACCCACCCCACAACTCTGGGATGCAAGCTATTCCACTAATTTTTTGAAGAAAAAAAAAACTGGATATACAGGTAGTCCTTGATTTACGATCATAATTGAGCCCAAAATTTCTGCCTCTAAATGAGGCAGTTGTTAAGTGAATTTTGCCCCATGCCTTTTCTTGCTGCAGTTGTTAAGTTACTAACAGGATTGTCAGTAACAACCTGCTCAACCAGTCTCCTCCGTGATCGGGGTTGGACTAGAAGACCTCCAAGGTCCCTTCCAGCTCTATTCTGATTGATTGATTGTTAAATGAATCTAGATTCCATATTGACTTTGCTTGTCGGAAGGTTGCAAATGATCATATGACACTGCAACCGTCATAAATATAAGTTGCCAAGTGTCTGAATTTTGTTCATGTGAACAAAATTCTAAGAGTCATAAGTGTGAAAAATAGTCATGTCACTTGTTTCAGTGCCATTGTAACTTCGAATAGTCACTAAGTGAACTGTTGTAAGTCAAGGACTACCTGTATTTCTTTCCAAAGAGTGTATTCTCCTGAAGTCTATCTTATCAGATCCAATTTCTTTTACTTCAGTGAGAGATCACCAAATCCATTTGATAATTCAGTCTGAAGGGAAATCCAACAGTTAAGACTTTGTGAAACGTGGAAGCTGACCTACTCATAAATACCCAGATATATTTCAGTATTACCAATCATAATGTAGTTTGTTGGCTTTCCCTAAATATACCCTTGGAGGTTGGAATCCTGGACTGTCAGAAGGTCACAAAAGGGAATTGCATGACATTGCAACCGTCATAAATATGAATCAGTTGCCAAGTGTCTGAATTTTGATCACATGTCCATGAGAAAGCTGCAATGACCATATAAGTGAAAAGTGGTCATCAGTGACATTTTTCAGTGCTGTTGTAACTTTGAATGGCCATTAAACAAATGGCTCTAAGTCAAGGACTACTTGTAATTTCTCCTGTACAAAATATTTATTTATTCTTAGAGTTCTACCTTGACTTTCCTACATATGTTCAAGGCAATGTATTTATCCTTCCTCTTGACTGGCTACTGATCTGTTACCTGTTCTCTTGCCTGTTTGTGACTGTCTGTTTCCTGGTGGTCCATTTTGCTCTTGGTTGTGTGTCTCAGGCTGGGAAAGCAACATAGCCCATTGCAAAATTAGGCTGTGACATTCTTTCAACTGGCTTAAGACAGATGATTTCCTTTAAATGAAGCTGAAACTTTCCCCAAATCCTGAAGTAGAACAAATACATCTCGTCCAAATTTTCCTTCTATAATCACACTCTTCTCTCTTTTGTGGAATATCTCAGGATAAAAGGTTGTATTAAAATGCATGTCTCTACATCAATTGGATTAGCTCCATGGGGTAAAATAGAACAGAATAATAACTAAATTTCTGCATGTAATGATAACTGTAATGCACCTGTCACTGTTAATTGAATAGGAAGTTCTGTTAGAACTGTGGGTGGTATTTTTAACCCCTCACCTTTTATTCCAGAGATACCTCTAAAATACATCGTTAATTTTCGTAAAAACCCCTTCATTTATTTCCCTACATCTAGAATTATTCAGGTGGGAGATTTTGTTTAATGAATGCTTTGAAAATCAATACATTTTTTTTAATCTAAAAGGAGAATTTGTTGGCTGCTGTTATTTTGGCACAAAGCTCATATAATCCCTGTTGGTCATAATACCCTATTCCCATATCACAGTTAACTGGGTCAATGGAGGGTTAGTACATTTTGGGAACATCAAAAAGAGATCAGTTGACCTAGTCAGATAGCCCACAAAGGATTAGATTTATCCCCAAACAGAGTTAAATTAACTCCCCCAGACTAAAACTCTGCCCACGTTATACAAACCCATCCTGGAGAATTAACTGTTCCAAAGACTAATTTCTATGGAGGCCCAGCAAAAATGAGATTTTTTTTTACACAATTTGTTTCTATCTTTATTTCGTTTCCTCTGATCCTTTTATCCAATTAGAATAATAGAAAAGTGTTAAAAATAGATAGGAAGTAGTTATAGATCCCTCAACCAGTCCATCATGTCACTAATCTAATTGTATTGCCAGAAATTTTCAGAATATGGGAATTAGTTTTGAATTGGTTGGCACCTAAGTCTAATAAAATAAACATTTTCTCATATCAATGAAAAATAAAATGGAAATAGTAAGAGTTGGGCACATGAAATCCTACCAGCCTCCTTCAAGGCAGTTGAGGCACATAAAAGATGAAAGTAAGTGAAAATCTATACTTCCTGAATATGGGATTGACTGGATAAGATGATGAGATCAGTGCAGGTAGTCCTTGACTTACAGACCACAACTGAACCCAGAATTTCTGTTACTAAGCGAGACAGTTGTTAAGTTAGTTTTTCCCCATTTTGCAATCTTTCTTGCCACATTTGTTAAATGAATCATTGCAGTTGTTAAGTTAGTAACATGGTTGTTAAGTGAATCTGGCTTCCCCATTGACTTTGCTTGTCAGAAGGTTGCAAAAGGTGCTCACATGACCCTGGGACATTGCAACCGTCATAAATATGTGTCAGTTGCCAAACATGACACATGACCTTGGGGATAATGCAATAGTCATAAGTGTGAAAAATGGTAGTAATTTACTTTATTCAGTGCCATTGTAACTTTGGTCACTAAATGAGTGGTTGTAAGTCGAGTACTACCTGTATTTCTCGTTATCAAAATAGTGGGGAAGCCAGCATGTACACACACACACACATATACTAAAATTCTCATACTATGCTCAACCAGAGCCCTTGAAGAGCTAACTATTGCATTCAAGCAATATCCAAAGTTTCCTTAATGCTAAGTTTGTTTTATTTCTCTGTGACTCAGAGAATTGTACCTATTCAAGCCATTTGGTTAATTTGTGGTTGAACGGCTTGTGTGAACTAGAAAATGAGTTAATTCAGCAACCGAGTTAAGGTGTTTTCTGGTGCATCCAACCAGGAAGAAGCTGTTTCCAGCACTTTCAAGAATGTGATCACAGAGGATGGGATCATTCAGGCATCCTCTGCCTATTCTTTCCCCTCTGAAATGTTTATTAGCTATTTTGTCACTCTTACTGCCTATTGATTTCATGTCAACCTTTTCGCTGTACAAAATGCTGAGCAATTTTTATTGCTTTCTCAGCCACAGGTAAGGCAGGTCACTGGTATTTGTTTCCACCAATAGGAAGATGAGGTAGTCAATGGCAGATGCCACTAAAGACCAGTGAATATCCTACTACATTGATCTGTCCCTTGTGTGGAATAATAACCTACTATTTGCAATATTTACTATTGCAGAATTGTGCATGAAAGCCATTCCTACTAATCTGCTTGAAATCCTTCCTGCCCCAAATTACACTTTGGCTGATAGCAGCTTTTTTTTTTTTTTACAGTTTAATCACTTTCTACAATACACAGGTGTGTAGTTCATTATTAGGAATCATGCTTTGTCCAAAGAAAATCTAAATTTAACAAACAAACATTTATGCAATGACAAGGTAAACTCCAAACATTTTGATCTACTGTAGAAGCTTGATAGTTTCCTAGTTATCAAAGTTACAACTGAAGTACAGGTAGTTGTTGACTTACAACAGTTCATTTAGTGACTCGAAGTTACAACAGCATCTTAAAAATTGACTTATAACTATTTTTCACATTTATGACCATCGTAGGATCCTCAGTGGGTCATGTGATCAAAATTTGGATGTTTGGCAACTGACTCATTAATGAAGGTCGCAGTGTCCTAGGGTCGTGATTACCTTTTGTGATCTTCTCACAAGCAAAGTCAATGGGGAGGCCAGAATCACTGAACAATGGTGTTACTAATTTAACAACTAGCAATAATTCACTTAACAAATGTGGCAAGAAAAGTTATAGAATGGGGTCAAACTCACTCAACAAATTTCTCACTTAGCAACAGAAATATTTGGGCTCAATTTTGGTTGTAAGTCGGGGAGCACCTATAGTGTCTGTCTAACAATAAGTCTTTCAGGACTTGAGGAAGAGCCAAATTTGTATGTTTTATAAGGCCAACAAGGAAATCCTCATCTAATATAAACTTCTAGTGCAAATCCATCCTCCTAATGGGTTGGACTACCAAAATTCTCACCTGGCTAGGAATTTTGGGAGTTGTAGTCCAACATATCTGGAGGATATGAGATTGAAGAAGTCCTAACAGAAGAGGTTGTACCTCAGAATGAAAAGAAAAAAAATACCAGTGTCCTCAGTGTTGCTGAGATTGAGCAAACCACCCCCATAACAAACTTTTGGTACCCAAGAACAACTGCATGCTTTTTGGGATATTATCTTTGCCATGTACATGATTTTCTGACTCAGGAAGCATTTCTTAGAAAAAAGGAAAAGGGGAATAAGGTTCATGTGAAAGATGAAACCTGGTGAGGTGTCAATGAGACATCTATTTATCTATCCAAGTTACAGGAAAGAAAATATTTTATGTGTCTTGCTGTGAATTGCCAACATCTGCATGGGTGCTTTAAAGATCAAAAACATGAATAATGCTGTCATAGGAGAACCAGTTTAGTGTTCAGGGATGCCCTGAAGTTCCAAAGTTTGGTGTTGCTTGTTATTTTAATGCTTTTTAAAAATGGCTTCTTATTTGCAGTGGGACATCTGATTGGGGCACAAAGTAACTGATAGCTATTTTGCTCTTGATAAATACTGAAACCAATGGAAATAGTGCATGGCTATGCAAGCTGCATTTCTTTTAATGGGATTCAGGCAGGAGACCTGGAAGGATTGTGCCCTATAAGACTTGCTTCTAGCATTATTCTTTAATATGTTTGATTCTGTTAACCTTAACGGCTGTAGAAATTGTTTATTGTTTAAATGAGACACAACTCAAATAAGGAAATAGACCAACACTTATTGGACATTAAAATGGATCATTTTAGAGGTCTCATCTTGCTTACTTTAAATTTTAATTGCATTTATAAGAAGAATTCATTTTTAATTCTCCTTATAAGTTTAATAATAATAATTTACTTTTCTTGATCAGTGGGGCTGAAGTAAAGTATCTGTTGGAATGGAACACTTTTGTTTGCATCTCTGTAGTTAGTAAGGCTGTGCAACTTCAGATTCCACCAAGTTGTACTCAATTGATGCACCATAAATTGCAATCTGCCCAAATTTGGCAAAATCTCTTGTTTCTGTTGTTCAAATAAATATTGATGATGTAGTTAATGGATATATTTTTGTTGTATATGTAGCAGTTCTCTTTGCATGGATACTCCTGTTTCCTCTGTACGTAAAGACAGAGAAAGACAGAGAGACAGAATGAAAGAAGGGGAGAAGGAATAAAATAGAGAAAATAGGGAAAGATATAAAGATGGGTGGATGGAGGCAGAATGGCAAATAGGGAGAAAATAAGAGAGGGAGTTAAAGAAAGACTCGGGGAGAAAGAGAAAGAGGTCATTGAGATTGAGTGCTACGACCATAAAAGATGGAAAACAGCTATTTGAAGTATGGAAGATAATGTAACCTGGTCACTAAAATAAAAATGCCCTTTCTGTTCACTCCTTGGCATCTTTTGACTTGAGAGAGAATAAAGGAATAAATAATCAACCCTCTGGGTGTGCATATTGATTCTGCTCCTTCTTGTTTCAGCCTTACCCATCACTGCATTTGGCTCCCAAAATTAATTTTGAAATTAATTGTAAGAAATTGCAATTTGTTGCAATTGTTGAATTTGAGAGAACAAGGATATCTAAAAAGATGTTAGCATGACTTTATTGGAAGATTTCTTTAGAAATTGGGTTGCCACCTGTAATAAGGCATAGATGGTGAGCCATTTCCCAGGGATAATTAGGCATCAGTCATTCCCAAATTAGTGCTTGCCAACCCTAAACATAAAATAATTGCAATGATTTTTTTTAATGGCTGAAATATTTGCAGTGTTGTATGATCCAGTAACCCCTTAAGATAATTCCCTTACTTTAGCTTCCCTATGTCAGGCAAAGAATCCTACAAGTTGACAAATCTGTGATGCCAAATCAGATTTGGGTAATTTATATTTGCCTACATGTCAACAGAAAAAATGAGATGGCTGGATGGAGTCACTGAAGCTGTTGGCGTGAGCTTAAATGGACTCCAGAGGATGGTAGAGGACAGGAAGTCCTGGAGGAACATTGTCTATGGGGTCACGATGGGTCAGACATGACTTCGCAACTAACAACAAAAACAACAGAAAAAAACCTTTTCTTTTATATAGCCCTATATTCCTGTTAGTACTCAGCATTCTTTCTATACTGCTACTTTTACAAATGGTAAAAGTATTCATGCAAATGTCTATGGAGATTCTCAATCATCCAGGTTGTGGTTGTCTCAAAGGTGCTTTTCCAAAAGGCAACTAGACTTTCTTGTTATTTTTTTTTCCTTTGAAACTTTGGTGAAGAAGCTTTTTGGATGAAGAAGCTCTTCTTCAGTTCTTCAGAAGAAGCTTCTTGGATGAGAAGTGAAATGTTTTCATGGGGAAAAAAAACCCCAAGAAAGTCCAATTGCCTTTTGGAAAAGCACCTTTGGGACATTCATGCAAGTAATCTCATGACTGGTTTGGCTTTGAACAGGCAAAATGTCAAGTATTGAGCAAAAGACCATCCAAGGCCAATAGACCTGGAGGATTACTTGCTGTTCAGGTCTGAACTATAGGCCTTTCACCATCCTTATTATGCATGCACGCTTACTGGCCAGGCTCAATCCTTTTCTTCCATATAATCAATGTTCGTATCTGGCTCATAGGAAGTATAAAACTTCCCTCTACCCAATGAAAACCTTGGTCTATTTAGGCAAGGACTGTCTTCCTGGCTTGTAGAAAGTGTGAAATTGCTCCTTCTTCAATGATATTCTTGGTCTCTTTAGACCAGTTATTGTCTTCCTGGCTTGTAGGAAGTGTGAAACCATCCTCTGCTTAAGGAAACTCTATTTAGACCAGGATTGTATACTCTGATCAGAAGTTCCTTCCAGCTCCCCAGTGTATATCTTTTCCATTCCTTGCTGCCAATTGCTCATTAGTTTAGGTGAGGCAATTGTCTCAGATGCCTAATATGAGTTTATTTATTTATTTATTTAAATTTTTTATACCGCCCTTCTCCCGAAGGACTCAGGGCGGTGTACAGCCAAAGATAAAAACAGTAAATATACAAAGTTAAAATATCAATTTAAAATACCTATTCAATAGTAGCCAAATTAAAACCGTCAGATTGACCTAACCTAAAATACCCCATATAAAATTACAAAGGATTAAAAAATTTAAAAATTTAAAATTTAAAAAATTTAAAAAATCAGTCCAGTCCCGCTTGAATAAATAAGTGAGTTTTTAATTCCCGGCGAAAGGAAAGGAGTGGCAGATTGCTGGACATACCTCCTAATCTCTCTGATTATTATTTTCTATACTTCATGCTATATATGTCTCACAGCCTGCCCTGCATCCCCAAAACTAGTTTGCAATTCACAGGTGTGTTCAAGGACACTTGTCTCTTGACACAATTATAAAAGCAACCATGAGTCCAAAATGATTCTAGACATGGATTGGAAGATGCCATCATTGACAAAATACATTGGGATGTTCCTGGCTGAATGGTTTATTGGAAGGTATTCAGAGCAGTTAACCTTCTATGTCAGGGGTCTCAAACGCTATTTCATTGCGGGTCGCATCAGGGTTATGTTTGACCTTGGGGCCAGGGTGGGTGTAGCCAGCTTGACATCACTCATGTTGGGGGTGCCTGTGGTGGCCCGAGTGGTCTGCCAGCAAAAACGGGCTCCTGAGCTTCGTTTTCAGCTGTGATGGCTTCATGCAACCCTCTGCCAGTGAAAACGGAGCTCAGGAGGGCCATCTCTTCACTGGCAGAGATACCACGGCCCCTGTTTTCAGGGCAGCCTTGCAGGCCAGATCTAAGCACCCCTCGGGCCAGATCTGGCCCCCGGGCCTTTGACACCCGTGTTCTATGTGCAAAGCCTGGTCCAGATACTGAACAAAAGATGCTTCCTACAAATTCATTCTCTTGTGAGTTTTAGCTTTAGTTAACAGTAGATTATGAATCATTTATAAATAATTCTGTCATCAACAAAGTATTTTTAATTAATTTGTATTACCTTTACTCAATGTGAGACAGTATTTTTCAACCATGTTCTCCACAAATACATAATTCCCAACTATCATATCCATGTTAGTTGAGAATAAGACTTGATTTAATAAAATATAGATCTAACATGTTGACATGGGTGATACTAGATTAAATCTGCATTCCCTCTCTCCTTAGATGAAAGGCCCTAATGAAGTTGGAAAGTTGCATTAGTTTCATTGATGGTTTGTTGTTGAGTTGTTTGAAAAAAATGCACAGTTGAAGCTCTTTTGGAATACAGTGGTATCTTGGCACGCAACTGTTTTGAAACTCGTCGAATTTGATGCTCAATGCATTTTGATCCATAATTTTCGTCCCAGTGCTCATCATTTGTTTGGTACTCAATGCACAAGCTAGAACTTATCTGTGTTGGCTTCCTTGTGGGAAAAATTCGTTTGGTACTCATTGTTTTTGGTACTTATTACGCCTCCCAGAACCAATTAACATTGAGTACTACTGTACAGAGTTTTTATATAATATGTGGAAAGTTCAAGCTCTGCCAAATATCTCCCTGCTAAAATTTATGAGGGCTCAAAATATTTCTTGGGTACAGTTTTTATTATTATCTTTCTTATATTCCAACTTCTGTGTTGTCTTTGAGAATCCTTATGCCTAAATGCCATTTCTACTCTAGCACTATCCTGAACAGTCAGGGTAAAAGTTTTACTCTCTTGTGATAAAACAGAAACATGGTCAGCTAGATGTTGGTTATGCAACAAGATAGAAAGTCAGTTCAAAGCACTGTCCTGATTCTGTCATTGAGCAAGGCAGAAAAGATAGCTTTCCTTTGAATATCAGAGTTCCTTAAAAATTCACAGAAAGGAATCCCCAGTTTGCTAGCAACAAATGGACAATGAAGATGAAAATGGGTGTGGCATTTTAGTTCAGATTGATTTAAAAGTAATTTTTAAAATATGTAACATATTTTATAGATTATAATTTATAAATGTTTAAAGAACATCTCAGAAATGCTGCATACATTCAGCTCCATTACTCAAAATGTCTCTTTCATCAGTAAGAAAGCTCAACTCTGCTTTGTTTGTATGTTTGCAGGTTTATGCATTTTTTAATACCCTACCCCATCCCAAGATTCTGGGATATAAAAACCAGTAAAACTATAGTTTACATTTGTTTATCCAAGCGGGACTGGCTTAATTTTTTAATTTTTTTGAATTTTAATAATTTTAATTGGGGTATTTTAATTATGGGTCAAATTTGATGGTTTTAAATTTCTCGGCCATTAATATAATGTTATTTTAATTGTTGTTTTAATCTGTATATTGTTTTGTTTTAAATCTGGCTGTACACTGCCCTGAGTCCTTCGGGAGAAGGGCGGTATAAAAATTTAAATAATAAATAAATAAATAAATAAATAGATAGTTAACAACTAAGCATAAACTCAAATAATAAAATCAGGTCGTGGCCAAATAACAACCATCATCATAACCAATCTCCCGAAATCTACTTGAACAAAATTGCATTTATTATCTTGCAAAATAAAACCAAGAGGTTCATGTCTATGGAGATTCTCAATCATCCAGGTCATGGTTGTCCCAAAGATGCTTTTCCAAAAGGCAATTGGACTTTGTTTTTTTCCTTGAAAATGTTTTCCTTCACATCCAAGGAGGTTTTTCAATTCCGAACTGAATTAAAGTTCTAAATTTCTTCAGAACTGAAGAATCTTCTTGGATCATGAGAAGCAAAATGTTTTAAAGGAAAAAAATCAAGAAAGTCCAGTTGTCTTTCGGAAAAGCACCTTTGGGATAAGAGGTTCATGTCCACTTGTTTTCCCAGAGCGTCATAGAGAGAGACACATAAAGGTCTGTTTTGAGATGATGATGTTCTCACCTCTCAAGGGGTTGGGACTATATTCAAGTCCTACCTTAATGACAACCTAGAGCCCATCTGGAAGAGAAACTACTAAGGTATCCCAGATCTAGGATACAATGGGCTTCATAGATTAAAACCAATACTTTGAATTGGCCCTGGAAGCTCCTCCATCCCTCCACATTCAAATATATATTGGCAGTTGACTTTCAAAGGGCCGGTTTAGCTCACGCTGGTAAAGCCTGTTATTAAGAACACAGTAGCCTGCAATTACTGCAGGTTCGAGCCCGGCCCAAGGTTGACTCAGCCTTCCATCCTTTATAAGGTAGGTAAAATGAGGACCCAGATTGTTGGGGGGGCAATAAGTTGACTTTGTAAAAATATACAAATAGAATGAGACTATTGCCTTATACACTGTAAGCCGCCCTGAGTCTTGGGAGAAGGGCGGGGTATAAATGTAAACAAAAAAAAAAAAGTATTTCAAACTACTTGGAGGTATAACAAACATTAAGTCCTATTACCTCCTATTCTTGTGCATACATAAGACATACGCAACACCATTTGGTAATTGAGTAGGAAATCAAACCTGGATGATCTTGCTGACCCTATTCTCATTCTTCTAACAACATCTTATTGCACTGAAAAGGAAATCTCACATTTCTCCAAATACAGGTATTCCTCACTCAGCAACCCCAGTTGGGACTGGCAGGTTGCCAGAGCTTATATCTGGTGGATTCTGCCCACAGTTATTTCTTAAGAGGGATGAGTTCTTTTTAATGAGCAGTTTGCATTTCCTACTATTTTTGAAAGAGGGTGTATAAGGGAGAGAGATGGTTTTGATACTAACACAAGATGATCCTGGATTATTATAAGACATGGAACACAAATATACAAAAAATCGAAAATTATTATCCATTTTTCATCCACAATTGATTTTTTTTGGTGGAAAATCTATTTTGGGAAAAAATAATGTGATGTTATTTTAATTCCATCAGTGCAGTGTTAGGAAACTGCTTCTAAAGTTTGTTTGTACTGTAGCTTTCTGCAAAATTTTCTCTCTATGGGAACAAAATATGTCCCCATCCATTGTGACCTGGACAGTTCCTCTTCCCTTTGTACGAAATTGCCCTCGGTAGCAATTTAGACTTATGGAGTCTTAACTAAATACTATACAAGGCTTGCATTTGTCTATCTATACTGTATATGGGAGGGAGGAATGAATATCAAAATGAAATATTATGATGTTTTAGAAGATTAAACATGAAAGAAAAAAACATGTAAGGATTATCTATCTATATAAACCTCCATAACTGAAAAATTAGAAGTATTGCAGTACATCTTTCAAAACCTAACAGTTTGAGGTAGTTCTTGTGGGGTTTTATAAAAAAATCTACTTACTAAGCCTCTACACTGATTTTTTTAAAGGTTGTTTTTGTAATGATGGCATAGTTCTTTTAATCCTTAAATGCTTAAAAGCTGCTTTACTTGCTGTATTCAGCGTGGCAATGACTGTTTGCAAATGCTAGTAACAGATTTGGCTTATGACTCAAGTGATAAAAGTAATGTAAGAGTTGACAAAATGCATCTAGTAAGTTTCTTTTAGAAAGAAATGGAGGGGTTATAGTTATAAGTTTACCAGTCTATTTTATTGACACTCCTATAACCAGTCAATCCAAGAAACAAAGAAAATATTTATAAAACTCCAATGAGTTCAGGTCAGTTGCATTTTTCTCTAGTTGCACCGACAACAACCTTGTTGTAGGTAGAATAGGTTGATCTAAAACCACTTTATGAGATTTGAGCCTTTTCTCTACGACATTAATTTTGCGAAGAATAGGCTAATGGTTGAAGGCTAAGCAAAATGGAGAGACAGAGGCAGAGACACAAAGGTAACTAGCACACTTTTTTGTGATTTATAATAAGATATTCTATTCCTGGCTTGAACGATGTTGAGGTTCAACGGAGACGAAGCTCAGTCTAATAATCTGTAGTTTAATAGTTGGCAACCAATTGCAAATTGATGCTTCTCTGTTTCTACTCCAATCTCTGGTTCCATTAGCGCCATCTTAGCACATGCATTTTTTTTCCAGACTCTCTATTCCAAGCTTAGATACAAGAGTGTGATCTTGAAAAGGACAATCCAACATCAGTTCTTGCATCCTGCTACTCCTATTGTCCTCCGAAACTGGAGAAGATGTAAAAGGAAAGTTAATGGATGAATTGGATGTGGCTTAAAGATCCTCCCTAGCCTATAGGAAATTTATCTAGTATTTGGAGTTAATTAAAAAACCTGACCAGAATGCAGGCTGAGAAAGGTGCCAATTTATCTTCCTCTATTTCCATCTTGGCGATGTTCAAAATAAATAAAATGGCATCAATTTTATACATATCTGCCAATTTTTTTTCATTTGCTAAACTTGGCACTCTGGAGAATACATGCGCCCTAGAGTCCTTGGTATTCTCTGAGCTTGGTGGTCTTCTTGCAGATTTTTCATTACCAAATTAAGTACCATCATCACAACTGGAAGGGTGGGGGGGGCGCTCTTATTTTTTTTCAAGTTCATAAAAATGCCAGAGAATTCCTGAAAACTAGCACTCAGGTGAATCAGTCTTCAATAGGCACAGAGAGAGAAACAACATCTTCACATCATTCAAAAGAGACAATCAAAAAGGTAAAAAAGAAACAAAAAGAGCAAAACACCATACCAGCATTCAATATTCAGGTGAGCAGAGATTAATACTAAGATTAACATTAGAGAAGTAAACAATATCCAATCAAGGAACTACTAATGGAGACAAACAAGCTAACAGTAAACAACAGCTTAATTAAGGAAACACCAACAACACTGCCACCAATAATGACAGGGCAAACTACTAGTATATAAACAGGGAGCAAACCCCTCTCCCTTCTAGCACTGATGATGTTACCTAGTTGGGTAATGAAACTTCTGCAAGAAAACAATCAAGCTCAGAGAACACCCTCAGTTCAATCATAAGTTGTAAATATTCTTTTTTGTTGGCACTACATGATCCAAAAGTTTAATAGCAAGGGACTACCAAGGCTGAAGAACAAAACCAGCCCATGTTTCACCAACTGCAACAGGAGAAATCCCCAACTGGTCATAACTTTAGAAATTGTATCCGAAAAGATTCCGCTTAATAAGTCTTCTGGCATCTCTATTCTCATGCTGTTCAATTAAAATTCATTAGAAAACTGATCTGGCAGCTTTTTATGGTGACCTTAATGCTGTGATCTTCTGTAAGAAAAAAAAATCCTTTAAGACAGTTTTTTCAGTGGTTGGGAAGACACTTCTAGCATTTTTTTTTCTTTTAGCAGATTGTGAGCCATACTCATTATTTTAGTGACAGGTTTTCATGGATTTTCCCACTTTTTTATATGAGCTTTTTGGGAGGTTGATTTTTTTTCCCCTTTCCTTTTTAGTTTTAAGTATATTAAGCTTAGCCGCTGTTTGAGAAATCAGGCTAATTGCAAAGAAAGAAGAGAACTCATAAGTATGGCATGTACGTTACATAGAGAAAAGTGTAATTTTCAATCCAATACAGTTATTCAAAATTCCTATGATTGTCTATAATTCCCAGTTTACCATGGGTCAATGTTGTTGAAATCAAATTGTGAAGGGCTCATTTACGGCATTACGAGCTGCAAAGGAACTTGTAGAGCCAGCGATGCATAAGACATTGGATTGATAATATAGGTAGTCCTTGACTTTCAACCATTCATTTAGTGTCTGTTAGAAGTTATAATGGCACTGAAAAAAAGTAACTAAGGACTGTTTTTCACACTTATGACCTTTTCAGCATCTCCATGATCACTTGATCAAAAGTCAGGTGCTTAGCAACTGGTTCATCTTTATGACAGTTGTAGTGTCCTGGGGTTATGTCATCATCTTTTGTGAGCTTCTGACGAGCGAAGTCAATGGGAAAGCCAGATTCATTTAACAATTGTGTTACTAACTTAACTGCAACGATTCACTTAACAACTGTGGCAAGAAAAGTCATAAAATGACTCACTTAACAATGGAAGTGAGCTCAGCAATGGAATTTTTGGTCTCCATTGTGGTCGTAAGTCGAGGACTACCTGTAATGTACTAGCAAAATGGTTAATTGCAGTGAACTGGCTTCATATTTCTGTCATTATTCATCTTCTCTCTTTATGTTCCACAACAAATTTTCAGAAAATCAGATTTTTCTCCCCAAAACTGCCACTTTGAACTCTGCTTTAAGGAATATAAGAGTTGTGCATGGCAATGAATTATAAAAAACATAGGGTTAACCTTGACTTTGAGAACCAAATGACATTCTCCATCACATAGCCAGACTTGGATCAGCCAGATCAATTCACAGTGGATCTGTTCCTCACAAATACTGCACAGAACCATTATCTCAAGCATCTTCAAAGGTTAATTATTTTCCCCCAAAATTTTGTTTATTTATTTATCAAATGTATATACCTACTCATAAGAAGTGATTCTGGGTGGCGTAAAATGGTTAACAATAATATTCAATAATAATGACTTTTAATGTTAATTTTATATGTTGTTTATTTATTGTTTATATTGTATACCATCCCAGAGCACCCGTCTGAGGGAAATGAGTGGTTTAGAAATATGAAATATAAATAAATAAATGAAGCGAAGAACAATACATATACGGAAACAAGCATTTTTTAAAAAACAGATAAAAAGACCACATTAAAAAAAATTAAAAGTCAGTTAAAAGCAAAATGAATAAATTCAATATTTACCTCAAACACTGAATTGTGAAATTCTGCCGATCCAGAATTGCAAATCTTCATGTTTCTAGGATTTGTCTGGAGGGGGGGAAAAAAATCAGAAAGGAATTCCAAAATGCCATTTTTAAAATTTTTTTATCTTCTTTGAAATAGGTCAGATATACAAGAAAAATTGATTAATAGATATAAATAGCCACTAAGCCGGTGGAATTTCCTTAGCCAAGAAATTCACCTAAGTTAAAGCAGGGTAATCTACCAAGTTCATTCTGACGAGCATTAAAGCAGAGCTGGACAAGAGCTTTGCAAACTTGGCTCTTTTAAGACTTGTGGACTTCAACTCCCAGAGTTCCTCAGCCAGCTTTGCTTTGCTGGTTGAGGGACTCTGGGAGTCGAAGTCCACAAGTCTTAAAAGAGCCAAGTTTGCAGAGCCCTGAGCTGGACCATCTTAATTAGTTCCTTAGCTTTAATGGAAGTGGCTTCTGCAGATATGCGGGAGCTACTTTTAACAACCAGAACCAGTTGAAAGAGGCCTCTTTGAATGTCCGTGGAGATTCTCCATAGTCATCCAGCTCATGGTTGTCCCAAAGGTGCTTTTTTCAAAAGGCAACTGGGCTTCCTTTGTTTTTCCTTGAAGACATTTTGCTTCTCATCCAAGAAGTTTCTTCAGCTCTGACTTCAGAACTGAAGAAGCTTGTTGGATGAGAAGCGAAACGTCTTCAAGGAAAAACAAAGGAAGCCCAGTTGCCTTTTGAAAAAGCATCTTTGGGTCGCTGCTTTGAAGAACAACAACAACAATTAAAAACCAGTGTCAGTCAATGATAAGGCTACGATATTCCTCACCTACTTTTGTTGCACTGTTTCCCATTGCCGTAATTTCAACATGTTTTGCCTGGGCTAGGCACTCGAAATCTTTCATTGGTAGTGATAGTGTTTGGGAATTGTTTTTACTGGGGATTTCTTTAGCTCTTGTGCAGTCACAGGGAAAAATGCAAGCTGCCTAAAAGAATTGCAGACAGGTGCTATGTTCTTGTCCCACATCTTTTGAGGCGCTGTATTGCCTTTGAATCTGAAACATTGCACAGCCATACTATCTATATCATAGATTTGAAAGTGGGAAATCTTTGGGATGGGTGTCTGTCAGGGAATGGCGCAGCAGGTGTCCAAACGAAATCAGAGATGCTGACAAGAACTTATCGTTTTATGTAAATAAGTATATTTTACACCAATATATGCAGCGAACAGGATAGTCAGGCAAGCAGGAGCATCATGAGGTAAATCGCAGATCCCACAGAAGAAAAAAGGCGGGAAAAAAGGGAAACTCCCCCTCCACACGTAGAGCAACCAATCACAGCACAGATTGCCTCACGCAGGAGCCAGCCCTCTCCCATCAATCAACTGTAACGGTGGATTTTGGCTCAACTGCTCCAGCTATTAAATTTTGTTTTTAAATTTGCATTTATATCCCGCCCTTCTCCGAAGACTCAGGGCGGCTTACATTGTGTTAAGCAATAGTCTTCATCCATTTGTATATTATATACAAAGTCAGCTTTTATTGCCCCCAACAATCTGGGTCCTCATTTTACCTACCTTATAAAGGATGGAAGGCTGAGTCAACCTTGGGCCTGGTGGGACTTGAACCTGCAGTAATTGCAGGCAGCTGTGTTAATAACAGACAGACTTAGTCTGCTGAGCCACCAGAGGCCCTAATTTAAATTTAAATATATTAACAATGTCTTATAGTGGCTTGAGGTTTAATTCATGTATAGGTAGTCTTCGACTTACGTTACAACATTACAACGGCACTGAAAAAAAATGACTTCTGACCGTTTTTCACAGTTACAACCTTTGCAGCATTTCCCCCCCTGGTCACGTGATCAAAATTCATAGGCTTGGCGACCAGTTCATACTTATGACCGTTGCTGTGTCCCCAGGTCATGTGATCCCATTTTGCGACCAACAAAGTCAATGGGGAGCCAGATTCACTTAAAAACCATGTTATTAGCTTAACAACTGCCGTGGCTCACTTAACAAGTGTGGCGAGAAAGGTCGTAAAACGAGGCAGGGCTCACACTTAAGAAACATCTCGTTTAACGGCAGAGGTTTTGGGCTCCGTTCTGGTCGTAAGTCGAGGGCTACCCATACGTGTAATTCATATTGGTTGGCTGCTTTCGCCTCCTAGCCTCTTAAACTCTTCATGGTTTTCTCCTTAGGTTTGAAGACCATCGTTGGAGCCCTCATCCAGTCAGTTAGGAAACTTGCAGATGTGATGATCCTGACCGTTTTTTGCTTGAGTGTTTTCGCCCTCATAGGACTCCAGCTGTTCATGGGTAACCTCAGGAACAAGTGTGTCCGAGACTATATAGAGTTCGAATCCTTTAACGGCACCTTTACTTCAGATGAGAAGTCCTGGCCAACCTTGAACGACTTTATTAGCGATCCAGGTCAGTTCATTCCTTTATTGCTCTTTGTGAAGTCCAGGTTTACTCACCAACGGTGGTCAAAATGAATACAGTTCATAAAATACTGAAATCCTAAGACAGCTCACCGTCTATGCCAAATGAAAATAGGTGTGTAAAACTGTAAAAATGGCCAGTTGGCCGTTTTTAAGCAAACATTTACGGTTTAGTCTGTGTACAATAGCAGATATGGGTAGCTAGAGACTTACAATAGTTCATTGTAAGAGTTACAATGTCACTGAAAGAAGTGAATTATGATCACTTTTCAGATTTACGACCATTGCAGCCTCTTCATGGTCAGGTGATCAAAATTCGGATGCTTGGCAACTGGTTCATTTTTTTAAAAAAATAGTTTATTTATATTTTTTCACATTACATACATAAGGGCTTAGTGAACAGTGTATTGTCTAGATCAGGGGTCTGCAAACTTGGCTCTTTTAAGACTTGTGGACTTCAACTCCCAGAATTCTTCAGCCAGCTTTGCTTTAATTAATTTAATCACCAGTCAATTCAGATTCTATACGAGGAATGGGAATGGTATCATCTTGTCCTTTGGTTCAGAGACCAAAACAATTTTAACAATGTTGTTATTTTAAAAAAAATGTTAATTTGTCACCCTTATTATGATTTCTTGGCAGATGTATAGAATTGGCTTTTTGTTTTTAACCACAAGATATTCTAGATTTAAATGTGTGTTGTAGTTATCAGAAGAATTTTCTTAGAATCAAGAACTGGAGATGGTAATTTAAGTTATAAATCCCAACCAGTGTGTGAATCCAGATTAAAGCATCCACAGCAGTTGCCAAACCTCTGCTTGAAACATATCTATTGAAGGAGAAAACAGTACATCTATGGATGATTGATTCATATAACTACTTGTGTGACAGAAGCTGGATACATAAAATCATAAATCAGTCTGCAATCTTTTGGAATTTTTGAATTGAAAACTAGGTGAGGTAAAATTAAGGAAGAAATAGAATAGAATAACAGAGTTGGAAGGGACCTTGGACATCTTCTAATCGTAAATTGAGGATTACCTGTATTCTTTTTAAGTGCTGCTCTGGTCAGTTGAATAGTTTTATATTTGCCCACTTTTTCCCCTCAGCAATGTTTTGCTTGTCAGTTTTGCTGGTTACTAATTCCTAGACTTGTGTGAAGATCTAAGAATTTTTTTTTTAGAATTTTTTTTTTTTATTGGCCAAGTGTGATTGGACACACAAGGAATTTGTCTTGGTGCATATGCTCTCAGTGTACATAAAAGAAAAGATACGTTCATCAAGGTACAACATTTACAACACAATTGATGATCAATATATCAATGTAAATCATAAGGATTGCCAGCAACAAGTTATAGGCATACAGTCATAAGTGGAAAGAGATTGGTGATGGGAACTATGAAACGATTAATAGTAGTGCAGATTCAGTAAATAGTCTGACAGTGTTGAGGGGATTATTTGTTTAGCAGAGTGATGGCCTTCGGGAAAAAACTGTTCTTGTGTCTAGTTGTTCTGGTGTGCAGTGCTCTATAGCGTCGTTTTGAGGGTAGGAGTTGAAACAGTTTATGTCCAGGATGCGAGGGATCTGCAAATATTTTCACGGCCCTCTTCTTGATTCGTGCAGTGTACAGGTCCTCAATGGAAGGCAAGTTGGTAGCAATTATTTTTTCTGCAGTTCTAATTATCCTCTGAAGTCTGTGTTTTTCTTGTTGGGTTGCAGAACCGAACCAGACAGTTATAGAGGTGCAAATGACAGACTCAATAATTCCTCTGTAGAATTGGATCAGCAGCTCCTTGGGCAGTTTGAGCTTACTGAGTTGGCGCAGAAAGAACATTCTTTGTTGTCCTTTTTTAATGATGTTTTTGATGTTAGCTGTCCATTTGAGATCTTGCGATATGATAGAACCCAGAAATTTGAAGGTTTCTACTGTTGATACTGTGTTGTCAAGTATTGTGAGAGGTGGAAGTATGGAAGGGTTTTTTCCTTAGTTCAACTATTTTATTTTTTATTCCTGCCTGGGCAGGGGGTTGGACTAGAAGGCCTCCAAGGTCCCTTCCAACTCTGATGTTATGTTATGTTATGTTATTTCTCAGTAATCACTTTGTTGTACTTATTAAAGTGGAACTCTTTTATTCATTGTTATTCTGGTGGTGGCTTTATACTAGTGCAGCATACTGAAAATTTTTTGAATCAGTCACCTGGATTAAAGGGGGAATCTGACCCCATTTAATTCAAAGTCTTGCCTCATCCAGATTCCAGGTAAATCTATCCCTTCAAGAGCAGGTAGTAGCAGCTTAATTATCTTAAATAGCTTTGTTATTTAACTAATAACTCCATTTTAGGAAGTGAGAGCTCAAAAAATGATCTGGCAAAAATCTTGTAGATACTTGGGTCTATAGTATATCCTTTAGCACATACGATAAACTGGATTTTGTTTCTTAAGACTCTAAAATGTGTCATTATGACAATTCAAGTGCCATGATGAGTCATATTATGTTATGGAGATGAAAATTAAGATCCTCTGGTGCAAAAGAAGGCTTATGTCCTATTTATAAGGGTGCAGAAGTGGACAATTGCAAGGCAGATCTTGAAATAGGGTCATTTTGTAACCTGATGTAATCTAGGTACTGCAGGGCTGTGCAAAATAATAATAATAATAGAGGAAAAGATAATCAGCTTCCTTGGTTGAGGTTAGATCACTTTCAGAAATATTTTGAAAAAGAATAAAAATGAAAGTATAGCAAAAAGAAGCGAAAAACTTTTGAGAAATTGCAAGGCAGATGCAATTCAGAAATCCAAGAGAACATCTTTTTGGAATCCAAGATATAAATTTACTTTTGCTTCTGCGATCTACCAGAACTGATTCCTTTTCCCCCCATGATTTAACTGTTTGAAATGATTTAATGTAAGAAAGTTAGAATAACAGACTAACAGAGTTGGAAGGTACCTTGGAGATCTTCTAATTCAGCTCCCTGCTCAGACACCCTATATAATTTCAGGCAAATAGCTGTCCAAGATCTTCTTAGAAACCTCCAGTGTTGGAGCACCTGCAACTTCTGGAGGCAAGTCATTGCACTGATTAATTGTTCTCATTATCAGGAAATTTCTCCTTAGTTCTAGGTTGCTTCTTTCCTTGATTATTTTCCATCCGTTACTTCTTGTTCTGCTTTGGAGAGTAGGCTGACCCCTTCTATTTTATGGCAACCCCTCAAATACCGAAAGGGGTTTTTCTCTTTGTTAGACTAAAGGTGAGCATTTTTAATTCTGTATATACCAACCACCCATACCGTGATTATTCACTTCTGTGGCTCCTCTGATTCTAGTCATTTCCCCCAATCCCAAAACTAGAAAGCACTTCAAGATCCAAATGAAGATAGGGATAGATTTAAACCATGCAGAGATCCTTCACCAAGCAATATCCTTAACCAAGCTGCAACCATGAAGTGTGAACATTGCTATTTTTGCAAATAGTTCTTGATTTACAACCATAACTGGGAACAGAATTACTGTGGTTAAGCAAAGTGGCTGTTAAGAGATTTGTTCCTGATTTTATGAGCGTTTTGGCCACAGTTGTTAAGCAAATCAGGGTATTTAAGTGAATCTCAGGGTTGTTAAGCAAGTCTGGCTGCTCCCATTGACTTTGCTTGTCAGAAGCTGGCTGGGAAGGTTGCAAATGGTGATCACATGACACCCTCCCCCCTCCAAGGTCGCAGAAACTACATCATAAATACATGTCTGTTACTAAGCACCTGAATTTTGATCATGTGCTCGTGCTATGAGTACCTGTTGTAAGTTGCCTTTTAAAATGCCGCTTTGAACTTCGAACGGTTGCTAAACAAATGGTTGTAAGTTGAGGACTATCTGTAATGCAAGGCAGCTGCCATCATGAGAACCATTCAGAATCACATGTGTATAAATTGCATGCATTGCTTCTTTTTAAAAACCTCTCATGCAGTTACCCCTGTCCTTAGCAGTAGGTAGGGTGTGAGACTGAATCCCTGGAGACTGGGATTCATCCTTGACCAAGTAATTTCCTGGGTCATTTTGGCCTACAGCCAACCTGAAATATAGATAGTCCTCAACTTATGACCACAAATGAGCTCAAAATGTATGTTGTTAAGTGAGACATTTGTTAAATGGATTTTGCCCCATTTTGTGACTTTTCTTGCCACATTTGTTAAGTGAATCACTGCAGTTGTTCAATTGGTAACATGGTTGTTAAGTGAATCTGGGTTCCCCACTGACTTTGCTTGTTCGAAGATTGGAAGAGGTGATCATGACTCCGGGACACTGCAACCATCATAAATGTGAGTCAGCTGTCAAACATTCAAATGTAAATCACATGACCATGGTGAAACTGCCATGGTCATAAGTGTGAAAAATGGTCATAAGTCACTTTTTTCAGTTCCTTTGTAACTTGGAACGCTCACTAAGTGAACTATTGTAAGTCAAGGATTACTTCACAGGTTTGGGGGACAAAATGAAAAGATTCTTCCTGATGTGTGTCAGGTGCAAAGGATCAGGACTATATGTTAAGTTTTAGTTTAAAAGAGTTATTGTTCAAGCCTATACAGATAGTCCTTGACTTACAACAACTGATTTACTGACCATTTGAAGCGATGTATGACCATTTTTCACACTTACAACCATTGCAGCATTCTTGTGATCATGTGATCAAAATTTGGACCCTGTCCAGTGATCGTGTGATCATGATTTGTAACCTTCCCAGTGGGCTTCCTACAAGCAAAGTCAAGCCAAATTTGGAAAGCCAGATTTGCTTAATGACCAAATGATTTTCTTAACAACTGCAGTGATTCACTTAACAACTGTGGCAAGAAAGGTTGTAAAATGAGACAAAATTCACTTAACAGCTGTCTTGCTTAGCAACATAAATTGTGGTCATAAGTTGAGAACTACCCGTATACAAGAATTACCTCAAATTGAATGCTAAATTGGCAGCAAATAAGAATCAACCAAATTCAAAAAGGGTTGGGGCATTTGTGGCAATGTAATGACTCTAAGCTGATGACACACTTAACTCCTCCATCACCCCAGCTCTTCCTTCTCTTCTCCTACATTTTGTGAATAATAACCACAACACTAGAGTATTAGCAAAACAAATTGGAATTATTCTTTGATTAGCTGCACAGCAGGACAAAATTCAATAGCTGCCTCTTTCCTGCAGTGTCAGGAGGCATGTGTTTTGTTGAACATTTTCCAACTGTTCAGGGATTTAAAACTAACTAGGCTCAGCACGTGAATCTGTAATGGATGGAGTGGACCAAGAATTGGATGATGCTATATCCACTAGACTAGATGTATTGCAGAAGTACTGTTCCATTTAAAAAAAAAAAAAAAGCCAAATATGAATGGCATTTTATAAGTATTATGCTGAGGTGAATGACTTAAGATTGTTTGAAGGTTATTGATCACTCTACATAATAAGATTGTGCATTTCAGAAGTTGGAAGATTGATGTGGCAAATGTAGAGAGTGAGGATAAGGATGCTGAATTCAATCAAAGTGAGACTAGATTAAGTAAAAGCCTATCATTGTTCATTAGGAAGCAGCATTTCAATCAGAATCTCAGTGCAGTAGTTGCATTTGCTCAAGGAATTACATGACACTGAAGAAAATTTTGTATAAAACTATGACGTGGACAGAAATCTAACAAGATGGTATCTAATAAGATAAAGTCTAGCATCTTCTAATACCATGTAGTTCAGACCCAGACATCTTTGACTCTTCAGGAGTTGGCACTTGGAACAGGCTAGGAACTAAATAAAACAAATGTTTTGGGCAGCTATGGTGACTGGGGAATTCTGGGAGTTGACGTCCTCACATCTTCAACTTGCCAAGGTTGAGAAACAATGGTTTAGGACTTTAGGTGTTTTTGGTCTCCTTTCTCCTTCCACAGAGAAAAGAAGACAAGCAACAAAGTTAAACATGATGGGGAAAGATCTTAAGATCTGCCCCAGGCAGAGAAATTCTGCATTTCCCCTCAAATTCTTATTTAAAGAGATGATAGAGAATGTTTTTTTTCCCAATGTCTTTTAAAAGAGAACAGCTTTGATGGAAATCTCCTAAGTAATGTATTACATTCTTGTACCTAAGATATGAAGAACTGTCCTTAAAGCAGGGGCTATGATCTTCTACAGGTAGTCCTCGACTTACACCACAATTGAGCCCACAATTTCTGTTGCTAAGCGAGACAGCTCTTAAGTGAGTTTTGCCCCATTTTGTAATCCTTCTTGCCATAGTTTTTAAGTGAATTACTGCAGTTATTCAGTTAATAGCATTGTTTTTAATGGCTTCCCCATTGTCAGAAGGTTGCAAAAGGGATCACATGACTGGGATACTGCAAGCATCAAAATATAAGTTAGTTGACAAGCGTCCAAATTTTGATCACATGACGATGAGGATACTGCAATGGTTGTACGTGTGATAAATCGGTTATAAATCACTTTTTGCTGTTATAACTTTGTGCGGTTACTAAATAAATGGTTGTAAGTTGAGGACTACCTGTGTTTTCATTATGTGGCAGTGGCTTTCATCTCCCTGGCTGACTTTTCACACTTCCATTAAATCCCAAGTGGAACTGCCTAGGGGAAGGATTTTTCAATATCTATAGAGGCGGTGGTATCACAATCATTGTTAAGGAATAATATGACAAATGGTTAGAGAATTTCTTCTTCTGTTAGAAAAAAATCTGGAGTCATTGTCTTCTTTTCAGTTCTACTTCGAGAAATTAAGACAGGTGGCCAAACTATTGAGGTATTTGATGCTCATGGGAAAAGCTTGGAAAAAGAAACAATTGTTTCTTACTCAGAATGAGAATCAAATACAAAAGACTGAAAATCCTTCAAAGAAGGGAAGATTTGGGATCAGTCAGCCTGGAACTTTTAATGATATACGTTTTCTGTTAAACTTAAAAATTATTCATACATGGTATTGCTTCCCACTTTTTAAATTGCATTATATTTATCTGAGTCTTACTAGAAAGGGTGGAATGGTTGCCAACCAATTGGAATTGTGCTTTTTGTGGTATTTAGTGGCTAGACCCTGATTTGTCTGAAAGCTTTTGGAAAAAGTGGGGGGAAAATACACACATTTTTAATAATTAATATTAGCATGGGTATATTGTCCATCCCCCCCCCCTTAAGATTTATAAAATGATGCAAGACAAGAAATGTTGATAGTTGCTTAATTTAGCAAACCCAAACACTGGAAAAGAAAGAATATGCTCCTAAATCTGGGCAAAGTGATATAGATCCAATCTGTATGACAGAGGTGACTTATTTATTTATTTATTTTTATTTATTTATTACTTAGATTTTTATTCCGCCCTTCTCCCGAAGGACTCAGGGCAGTTCACAGCCATAATAAAAATAGAACAATATACAATTAAAACAACAATTAAAAAACTTATTATATATGGGCTGAGATATAAAACAATATCCTATTAAAATTAAACTCTCTAAAAATATAAAATTTAAAAATTTAAAAATCACGAAGCCAGTCCCGCACGGATGAATAAATAGGTCTTGAGCTCACGGCGGAAGGTCCGAAGGTCAGGCAGTTGGCGTAATCCAGGGGGAAGTTCGTTCCAGAGGATAGGAGCCCCCACCCTCTGGACTTGATTCCATTAGTCAAAGCAAAGAGGACTGCCTGTATATCTATTAGGTTAGAAAATTATAGCTTTAGTCTGGCAAGTTTCTGTCTATTAGGTGTAAACAAAAAAATAATTGGACTCAACTGGATTAAACTCGGTCATCTTTGGGCTTAGGTCTGACAAATATCCCTGTACTTTCCAAAACTATGCAAAACTGCCTGGGATATTTTTTTAAATATGGCAATGACTTTCTGAGCAGGAATGTAATTCCTGCCAGAGGAAATGACAAAGCCATCTGAACAATGAAAGTTTTCCTTTATTTAGGGGTTGAAAGAGTATTCAGGGTGTAAGAAGCCAGCCCAATATCCTTGATCATGTAGGAGAAGAAAAGGCAGAGCCAGAGGGTAGAGTCAAGACAGGAATCAGCTTAGAGTCCTTACATTGCCGCAAACGATTCAAATGCAACCCCCCTTGAAATCTGTTGATTCTTATCTAGCGCCAATTTAGTGCTGACCCTTATTTGACTAGATTCTTTTGTATAGGCTCAAGCAATAAATCTTCTCTACTAGAACTTAATGTTTGATCCTGATTCCCCACACCTCACAGATCAGTAGATACTCCGCATTGGCCAAAAACGTTCAAGGAATAGAATAGAATAGAATAGAATAGAATAGAATAGAATAGAATAGAATAGAATAGAATAGAATAGAATAGAATTTTTTATTGGCCAAGTGTGATTGGACACACAAGGAATTTGTCTTGGTGCATATGCTCTCAGTATACATAAAAGAAAAGATACCTTCATCAAGGTACAACATTTACAACACAATTGATGGTCAATATATCAATATAAATCATAAGGATTGCCAGCAACAAAGTTACAGTCATACAGTCATAAGTGGAAAGAGACTGGTGATGGGAATGATGAGAAGATTAATAGTAGTGCAGATTTAGTAAATAGTTTGACAGTGTTGAGGGAATTATTTGTTTAGCAGAGTGATGGCCTTCGGGAAAAACTGTTCTTGTGTCTAATTGTTCTAGTGTGCAGTGCTCTATAGCATCGTTTTGAGGGTAGGAGTTGAAATAGTTTATGTCCTGGATGTGAGGGATCTGTAAATATTTTCACGGCCCTCTTCTTGATTCGTGCAGTATACAGGTCCTCAATGGAAGGCAGATTGGTAGCAATTATTTTTTCTGCAGTTCTAATTATCCTCTGAAATCTGTGTCTTTCTTGTCGGGTTGCAGAACCGAACCAGACAATTATAGAGGTGCAAATGACAGACTCAGTAATTCCTCTGTAGAACTGAATCAGGAGCTCCTTGGGCAGTTTGAGCTTCCTGAGTTGGCGCAGAAAGAACATTCTTTGTTGTCCTTTTTTGATGATGTTTTTGATGTTAGCTGTCCATTTTAGATCTTGCAATATGATAGAACCTAGAAATTTAAAGGTTTCTACTGTTGATACTGTGTTGTCTAGTATTGTGAGAGGTGGAAGTATGGAAGGGTTTCTCCTACCACCATTTCTACGGTTTTGAGTGTGTTCAGTTCCAGATTGTTTCGGTCGCACCACAAGGCTAGTCGTTCGACCTCTCGTCTATATGCGGATTCGTCATTGTCTCGAATGAGACCAATCACTGTTGTGTCATCTGCGAACTTCAGTAGCTTAACAGATGGATCGTTGGAAATGCAGTCATTGGTATACAGAGAGAAGAGAAGTGGGGAGAGCACACAGCCTTGGGGGGCCCCTGTGCTAATTGTACAGGTATCTGATGTGATCTTGCTTAGCTTCACCTGCTGCTTCCTGTTTGTTAGGAAGGAAGGAAGAAGGGTATACCAAGTGGACTCTTTCTAATAGTTTGTCCTGTTGCTAAGTTTTCTGAGAAGTCTAAAGTTCCCTTACCCAATTTCATCCCCAGCAGACATATCTGCCTACATCTTTCAGTATGACCAATACAGATAATCCTCAACTGTTTGTTTAGTGACATTTCAAAGTTACAGTGGCACTGGAAATAGTGCCTTATGACCATTTTTCAAACTTACAACAATTGCAGTATGATTCCCATGGTCACTTGATCAAAATTCAGATGTTTGACAACTGACCCATATTTATAATGATTGCAGTGTCCCTGGGGTCATGTGATTCCCTTTTGCACCTTCTGACAAAGCAAAGTCAATGGGGAAGCTAGATTCACTTAACAACCATGTTACTAACTTAACAACTGTAGTGACTCACTTAACAAGAAAAGTTGTAAAACAGGCCAAAATTCACATAACAAATGTTTCAAACAGAAATTTTGGGCCCAATTGTAGTTGTAAGTTGAGGACTTCCTGTGGTCATTGATGGTGAATGATGGAGGTTCAAGTTTATGGTCTCTGAAGCAGAGAGCTTTACTTTAGAGCATTAGGAATTATGATGTGAGGATTTTGATGACCACCTGACTATTGCAAACGTAAGGATTCTAATAAACTGTATTAAAATCAGATAATATGTGACTTCAGTTCTTCATGAAACTGATGAATTATGCATGTTTATGGCAAATATGTAACAGTGGAAGAATATTTTGCTGATCAGAAAAAAAATCCTGTGTATATGGTTTTTTAATGTGTCTTTCTAGGAAAATAGAGATTTGACAGACGAAATATGTCTTGATGGAGATATTAACAGCACATTTAATAATAAAATGCCATTTCAGAATTATGAGTCACCCTAGAATTTTAAGAAGTAAATAGCAATAAGAAAATTTGCAGTTCAGTCTTCTTTTTTGAAAATAATAAGGAGATTTTTTTGGGTGTGTATATGTGTGAAGGAGTAACACTTGCTCAATCCATTTATAAAGCTAGACATTTTTGAGAATAAAAAAAAATCTGTTTTGGATCTCACATAATTACAAGGTCTGTTTTCATTACAAATTAATGGTTCTTTAGATATCTGTGAGCCTGAAAATAGCTATGACTATTTAAGACATATTTATTGTATTCTTAAAAGAGTTGCAACAACTTTTTTCTACATTTGAAGAGTTAGTTAATGTTTTAATGACAGTCTATCCCATCTAAACTATTCCTGCGTGCTACTAATGGAATGAGTTTCACAGATTTTATAAATAGTTACCTACTTATAAATACATTTTATATAGATAGTCCTTGACTTGCGACCACAAATGAGACCAAAATTTCTGTTGCTAAGTTTGTTAAGTGAGTTTTGTTCCGTTTTATGTCCTTTCTTGTCACAGTTGTTAAGTGAATCACTACAGTTCTTAAGTGAATCTGGCTTCCCCATTAACTTTGCTTGTCAGAAGGTTGCAAAATGTGATCATGTGATCCAGGGAATTGCAACCATCATAAATACATGCCAATTGCCAAGCATCTGAATTCTGATTACATGACCATGGGGATGCTGCAGTGGTCATAAGTGTGAAAAATGCTTTATAGTGTAAGCCATGTTTTTCAGTGTCATCATAACTTCAAGTTGTCACTAAACAAATAATTGTAAGCTGAGAATTAGCTGCAGTGATACAGATATTGTGGGGGAGGGAGATAAGACTTCATAAAGTCATCTCTATGTGAAATGGGTGGCATATAAGTTTAATAAACAAACAAACAAATTCCCTTTTAAACCCTGTAATCCTTTTATTCGGGATAGAGAATAGAATAGAATAGAATAGAATAGAATAGAATAGAATTGAATTGAATTGAATTGAATTGAATTTTTTTTTTTTTTTTATAAAAAGTTTGGGCTAATAACCCTTTTTATAAAAAGCCCGACTAATTGTATATAACTGTACATTGGATGAATTATTTGATATGATTGTAAAAATTGAATTGAATTTTTATTGGCCAAGTGTGATTGGACACACAAGGAATTTGTCTTGGTGCATATGCTCTCAGTGTACATAAAAGAAAAGATATCTTCATCAAGGTACAACATTTACAACACAAATGATGGTCATAGGGTACAATTTAACACTTAATGATACAACACTTAATGATAAGCATAGGATACAAATAAGCAATCAGGAACAATCAATATCAATATAAATCATAAGGATTACCAGCAACAAAGTTACAGTCATACAGTCATAAGTGGAAAGAGATTGGTGATGGGAACGATGAGAAGATTAATAGTAGTGCAGATTTAGTAAATAGTTCGACAGTGTTGAGGGAATTATTTGTTTAGCAGAGTGATGGCCTTCGGGAAAAAACTGTTCTTGTGTCTAGTTGTTCTGGTGTGCAGTGCTCTATAGCGTTGTTTTGAGGGTAGGAGTTGAAACAGTTTATGTCCAGGATGCGAGGGGTCTGTGAATATTTTCACGGCCCATCAGGGTGACTAGAAGGAACTGAGCATTTACTGGCTGGATACTCTTCCTGACTCCTAAATGGAGTTCACAGCAGATATTTTCTCTGCTGTGAACTCTGCTGCCTAGGATTGAACTCCCAATCTTCCAAGTGGGAGGCGAGCGCCACCACAACACTGTAAATAAATAAATAAATGAATGGCCTATTAATATTTTTTTGCCTGAAGATTGCTATCTTGCAAATTACCAACACGCTGAATCTGTGGACATTTATTAATTTGCTGGAAACCAAGATGTTAACTTTTAGCAGCCTACTTATTCATGTTTTTAGCAGCATAAACATTCCTGCATATTTTCTTCATCTGAACAAAAGAGCTTTTAATCTTTATTTACCAACAGAGGTGGATTAAAAATAAAGCAGACCCTGCTTGTGGATTTATACTCTCACTCTTCCTGACATTTCTTATTCCCCCAGTGATTTTTACAAAAATTCTGCAGGGTGGGTAGTATTATTAAATTAGCTTTATAGATTGATGGGAGCGATTTAAGAATGAGAGCCAGGAGATCTAGAAAATATGTATGTGTTATAGAAAAAATAGATAAAAATAGTTATATTTCATTATTTGTTTGTTTGTTTGTTTATGAAATGTGTTAGCTGCCCAATGTAAATGCATCACTCTTGGCAGCAAACAATCCAACAGTATTTAAGAAGATAAATAATCAATTAGTGATCATTAATAATTTATTAATTTTATATGCTGGCTGACTCCTAGTAACTCTTGAATAAGAGTCCAAAAATAATGCAAGGAACAAAAAATAACTCAGGCGCTATGTAACAATTCCATCATAAAACAAAGACTGTGATAATTAAGGACCTTTGTAGTTTTGAAAGACTGACTTTCAAACCTAGTTATTCACAACCCCAGAGTTAGTACCTGCAAGAGATAAGGTCCACTTACCTGCCTAAAAGAGTGGATGCTTATTGATCTGTGGGAAGCTGATTTTGGATAATAGCCATGGAAAAGTTGGTAGTTTTCAGAAAATTTGAAATGTGGAAGGAGGTCAGAGGATATCTTACAAACTATCTTGCTGAAATAGCATGCTAGGCTGGTAATATTTTTCAGCGCTCATAGGCTCCTTTTTTTTCACGCCTTGGCTGCAATCCCTGTAAATTCACTGCGTTTCTTTTGCCCTTTGGAATAGGATTTTAGGGATTACTTTAAAGGAGGCAGGTAGCTTGGACTATAATTGCTTCTGCAGAATGCAAAATGGCTTTGCAGAATAGTTTCCATGTTCTAGCTTCATGACTAGAAATTCAGGACAAAATTTATGAAATCCTGTGAAAGTTTTGACTGACTTTGACGTGAGTAGGCTAGAGAATTCATTAAAAGAAGCAAACTTTGCTTAAATTCTCTTTTGACTGTGAATCTAAAACAAAATGTACATTATTCCTGAGAAGACATTCTGCTTTTAGGGAGGAGGGATGTTCATGGATACATATGAGGCATTAATAAAAATCAAATCTATGCCTGTAAAAAATTAGCACATAATCGCTCTCAGCTCAACATAGCCCGGTCTCTAAGATTTTGCTTTACCACATGCAAAGAGCTTGTTGCCTGTGATTCAGAAGACGTAAACCAGTTCCTGGGAGAGCAACCGAATATCTAATCCTTTTCTGAATCATTGAGCTGTGATGGTGCAGTGATTAGAATGCAGTATTGCAAGCTGACTCTGCCAACTGCCAGGTGTTCGATCCTGACCAGCTCAAGGTTGTCTCAGCTTTCCATCCTCCCGAGGTTGGTAAAATGAGGACCCAGATTGTTAAGGGCAATATGTTAACTCTGTAAACCACTTAAACAGAGCTGCAAAAACACTCTGAAACGGTATATAAGTCTAGGTGCTATTGCTACAATCCTAAACCTGGTTTATTCATAGGGATTGGGGAGAATGAAGAGGTAGATTCTTATAGTGGTTTCTTCTGGATATCAATTTGCAGATTCAAATGCCATTTCCCCCCCAGTTTTGGCAAGCTCAGAGAGAGAAAAACCTTTCTATTTTTGGATAAAAATATGACATAGCAGACATAGTACAGAAAGAACTATAGAAATGGGAGGAAACTACTGTACACAACACAAATTATAGCACACACTATTGACAGTCATTCTCAGAAGTTCTGAAAGTTCTTAAAATGGTACTGCAAATTCTGTAATCCTGTCACAGATATTGTGGTTATGCCCTATAAGCATTTTCTTGCATTATTTTAAAAATTAGCATTCCTTTTATTGCTGCATATTTCAGCTCACCCCTTAATCAGCCTATAAAGAGTGCCTCCAACACCCTTCTTTTTCTGTCACCTATGCTGTAGTGATTTTGCCTTGCACAGGCTGAACAGGGCGAGCATGAAAAGATAGCTGGCATTGCTTTTTTATCTTTTATCTATCCTGTAGAGGCATGAGATGGCTCGTTGCACATTCCTTTCTGCCACAGTCATGCTGTTTTGCTTTATAAGCACCTTGTCACATCCAGAGATAGCTAAGTTCTACTCAACACCATCACACCCAATGTGAGGAAAGGGAAAAAAATGGACGGGAAGAATGCTTGAAAGAAAAGTGGCTACTTATCGGCTGCAAAAACATGCATGATTTCTGGGCATAATAAATGCTTCGGACATTCTTTGGTTATTCTAAGCTGAGACGACCAAGTTTAGCAGAACTTTCTGCTGTGTAGGCAAGTAGAATCAAAAGTGCAAAGAGTTCCTGGATCTCTCCCTTTAGTTGGCTCCATAGATTTTCAATTTTCAATTTTCAATTTTCAATTGGATTAAAGTCTGGGCTATTCCCAGGCCATTCCAGAAACGCCCTAGACCAGGAGTCTCCACACTTGGCAACTTTAAGACCTAACTCTCATAATTCCCCAGTCAGAATGGGGATGGTGGAATCAGCTAAGGGGAAAGAAGAGGCAGGTAATCTTTTTTTTTCCCCATAAAAAAGTTTTATTTTTACAATCATGTCAAACATCTCATTCAATGTACAGTTATATACAATTAGTCGGGCCTGCCCAGTCACCACCCCCCTTTTTAACACTCTTCCCTCTTCTACCTTCTACTTTCCAGACCTTCCTCTCCTTCTCTTATCTACAGGGATAAGAGGGAGGAGGGAGGAGAGGATGTAGAAAAAAGAGAAGAGGCAGGTAATCTTGATCTCATCCTGCCCGATTTCAGGATGAGGCCACAGACTTCTCAAATGGATCGGTAAGACCACAAGAATAGCCTGATTGGGTCAAGCCAAGATCTCTTTTATCCCAGCCGTTCGTTTACAGATAGTCCTCAATTAACAACCACAATTGAGCCCAAAATTTCTGTTGCTAAGTGAGACATTTGTTAAGTCAGTTTTGCCACAGTTGTTAAGTGAATCACTGCAGTTATTAAGTTAGTAACGTGGTTGTTAAGTGAATATGGCTTCCCCATTCACTCTGCTTGACAGAAAGTGACAAAAGGGGATCAAATGACCCATCATAAATATGAGTCAGTGGCCAAGTGTATGATTTTTGATCACATAACCATGTGGGTGCTGCAACAGTGATAAGTGTGAAAAACATCATAGGTCACTTTTTTCAGTGCCATTGTAACTTAGAACAGTCACTAAGCAAACTGTTATAAATCAATTCCCATAATCCTTACCAGTATATATCATATTTATTTTTGCCTATTACTATATGCATAGATGTTAAGTTACTTTATATAAATATGCTCCATGTTGTCTTTCAATCCTGATGCTACATGAATGCACCCCCTGATACATCCTAAATAGTCTAGAATCTCCTGGTAGACTCCTGTCCCAGTGTCCAGATAATATCACCCGGGTGCTGGGATCTATTTGTCCAGATGTAGAAAAAAAAACATCCAGATGTAGAAAAAAGCATATAGGGAAGGATGGATTCTAGCTTAGACACAACTCTTGGTGCGCCAAAATATCATACATCCAGACGGTTTTGAACAATTCCCCATTTAGACTGATAAAGGGGATCACATTTTTTCCAGCTTGCACCTTTTGTTAATTAAAAACACTTACTGATTGCTGCATTTCTGTTACAGACAACTACTTCATTAAAGAGGGCACAACAGATCCATTACTGTGTGGCAACAGCTCAGATGCTGGGTGAGTTTGATTTGATCATATTTTGAGAAAGAACGACAAACCTCTGTCGTTAGAACTAGATTTTCTTAGTTTCCATAATGTTGTGTAGAAACCACGATTATGTCATATATGTTGCAATGTCATTGTGCAAATGATGTAAATTATATAATTTGAATTATTTGGACAGTGATATCTCAATATGTGTGATCTCACTTCTCCCCTTTCCCTTTACAGATGTACTTAATAACTTCTTTGTTGGTATTTTTGCATGGAGTAAGTTTTTGAAATAAGTAAAAGGAAAGGAAAAGGAGCAAAGACCACAGGGAGGGGAGATTGGTCTGATTGCAAGTTGTCATCAATTTATGACCACAATTCAGCCCAAAATTTCCATTACTAATCAAGACAGTTGTTAAGTGTGTTTCCCCCCATTTTGCAATCTTTCTTGCCACAGTTGTTAAGTGAATCACTGCAGTTCTTAAATTAGTAACATAGTTGTTAAGAGAATCTGACTTTCCCATTGACTTCACTTGTGAGAAGATTGTAAAATGTGATCACACAAAGCTGAGACACTGCAAACATCATAAATATGAATCAATTGCCAAGCGTCCAAATTTTGATTATGTGACCCTGGGGATGTTGCAATGCTCATTAAATGTGAAAAACAGCCATAAGTCACTTTTTTGAGTGCGGTTGTAACTTCAAACAGTCAGTAAACCAATGGTTGTAAGTCGAGGACTACCTGTAGGGTATGTTTCTCCATCTCTCTAGTTCTCGGAAATTTTAGGTTGGATCCAAACTACTGTAGCTGATTTGATCTAGACTAAATTAGTTGAATTTAATTGCACTGAAATGTAATTTAAATGTATGCATAACTTATTGCATAAATTTCAGTAAATAAAATACAATAGACTCTGCTGGCTGTTTTCTTGGAAGTAGAGTTCACCAAGTTCAATGAGACTTTCTATATGGATTTCCTTGGAAAGTACAAAATTATGTATGCTTATTTGAAAGTACTTTAAAAGAATTTGAAGTCCAGTAAGACTAATGGTTAATTGTATTTCTGACTGCTTCTATTCAGTGGAGCTATTCATGATTGTTAGTTCAGCTCTAGATGGCAGTCACACTTCAGAGGGTCAATGCGAATGGCAAAGATGGTCATCCAGTCATGATAATAACATCTGCAGAAAAAGATCAGGTTAAGTTGCTAATATTTTTCAGTCTATATTCCTAGTATTTTCCCCATGTATTATTCTCCTCTTCCTCCTCCATTGGGAACTAGTGAATGTGCTTGTCCTGGCATTCCATTAATAATTAAAAAAGGAGAATGCTAGAAAAGAGAAGGGAACATAAGAAAAAAAAATTGAACTAGAGACATGAGAGAAAAGCAAGAATGAAAATGACGCATGATTAATTCCAGTGTTGCTGCTTTCAAGAAACAGAGCATATTTTTAAAGGTCTTTGAAAAATATGTCTATGATGAAATTTTAAAAGAATTTCCATGGCAGAATTTTAAAGGAATTTCTAAGGAAATCTAAATGCCACAGTTGCCTTGAAATAAAAAAATAAAACTGATATAAAACTATCCTGAGGTGTATAAAAAGCTTCTCCATTGTGTGGAGTTTGAATTAAGGAGGTTCCGATGGAAGATTACAAGGTGCTTCGGAGCAAGTGTAGGCATATTACCTCAAGTATGTATTTTTGTGTACAGATAATCCTCGATTTACAACCGTTTGCTTAGTGACCTTTCAAAGTTACAAAAGCACTGAAAAAAATGACTTTCAACCGGTTCTCATATTTACAACAGCATCCCCATTGTCACGTAGCAATAGCACTTAGACTTATATACCACTTCACAGTGCTTTCCAGCCCTCTCTAAGTGGTTTACAGAGTCAGCCTATTGACCCAAATAATTTGGGTCCTCATTTTACCCACCTCAGAAGGATGGAAGGCCGAGTCAACCTTCAGCCTGGTGAGATTTGAGCTGCCAAATTTCAGGCAGCCAGCAGGCAGCAGAAGTAGCCTGCAGTACTGCTCTCTAACCACTGTGCCACCGTGGCTCATTATCTAAATTCAGGCGCTTGGCAACCTGCATGTATTAATGACGGTTGAAGCATGGGGGGGAGGGTGTCATGTGATTGCCATTTGGCTTTTCCCAAACAAAGTCAATGAGGAACGCTGGATCCACTTAACAATTATTTGATCCAATTATTTGCAGTGATTCGCTTAATAACCACGGCAAGAAGAAGTATAAAATTGGGCACTACTTACTTAACAACCTACTTTACAACCGCCTCACTTAAAAATAGAAACTGTAGTCTCAGTTGTGATTGTAAGGTGAGAACTACCTGTAGTTACTGTGCAAACCTAAGAAAGAAATGCTTTTTTTTTTTTATTTTTTTTTAAGGAAGAGCTAACTTGTATGATACCATTTTGGAGCATATATTTTTTTTGGCATAAGTTCTGAATGGTTTCACATCCCTATTGGGCATATTCCAAAAGACATTTTCAGTAGATTGCTAATTGGCTGTGACATTGCCAGGGTCAAGGGGACAATGAAAAAATGTGCCCTCTGTTCTCACGGAGGCCCTGTTCTCCTTAACCTTTCTTCTGAAATTTTTTTCCCATTTTAAATTTAGCCATCTGTGGCTCTTTCCCTCCCCAGTACCTTCTGTCATTCCTTTCCACCTTACCAGAGAGCAGAATTTTGGGTTGTTCTTCTCTCTTGACACTGTTTTTAAAAGAATGGGATGTACAGATAGTCATTGATTTAGAGCTATTCATTTAGTGACTGTTCAAACTTAACTATAGCATGAAAAAGGGGACTTACAACCATTTTTCATACTTATGATATTCACAGCATCCCCAAGGGCACGTGATCAAAATTTGGATGCTTGACAACTGGCTTGTATAGATAGTCCTCGACTTGCGTCTGCAAATGAGCTCAACATTTCTGTTACGAAGCAAGATAGTTATTGTGTGAATTTTGCCCCATTTTATAATCTTTCTTGCCACAGTTGTTAAGTGAATCACTGCAGTTGTTAAGTTAGTAACACAATTTTTGTGAATCTGACTTTGCTTGTTAGAAAATTGCAAAAGATGATCACATGACCCGGGTTACTGCAACCTTCATAAATATGAATCAGTTGCTAAATGTCTGAATTTTAATTACATGACCATGAGGATGGTCCAGCAAAGGTCATAAGTCTGAAAACAGTCATAAGTCACTTTTTTCAATGCCATTGAAACTTTGAACGGTCACTAAATGGACTGTTGTAAGTCGAGGGGTACCTGTATTTATAATAAATACATAGAATTGTGTGATCACTCTTGGTGATCACCATCCAGCTTTCAACAAGCAAAGTCAATGGGGAAAATCTGATTTTCTTAATTATCTCCTGATTCACTTAACAACTGCAATGATTTGCTTAACAACAGTGGTGATAAAATGGGGTGCAACTCATTTAGCGCCTTGTTTAAGCACAGAAATTTTGAGCACAATTGTGGTTATAAGTCAAGCACTACCAGTACTGCCATAGAGGCTGAAATTCTTTTTTACAAAAACATTCTAGGAAGAAAAATTGAGGGACATAGAATCTGGAACCTTCATGTTGACTTTAAATTTTCTCCTAGTAGTTTGATCCAATGCTGTTTTGACAAATACAAAGAAGAGAAATTGAGGCACCCCAACAAATGGCAGATGTACCAAAACACCTTTGACAATTGCATCCTAATGATAGTTTGTTCCTATAGAAACCTAAATTACCTTTATTCTCTCTTGAACTTTAATTTCATTTATAGATTTAGCCAAAAGTAATTTTTATGCTCTATAAGGAGATGCATTTTTCTTCCTTTGGTTTTCAAGTTCATTGTTTTACCTCATCTATAAATACACATAATTTAGAAAGAGATTGAAGCCTTAGAAATTTTTCTCTGAATTTCAGTGCAATTTTAAAGGAGAACTATTTCTGCTGTTGTTGCCAGGGCTTTTCTTTAGAAAATCCCTAAATGTATTTTTGTTAAAAAACAAACAGACAAACTTCGGGACACCTGTTAGACAAGATGCAAAAGTGGCCATACTTTTTTCTAAGAAAAAAAAAGTTTTGCATATAAATTATTTCTTATTTAATTGCTGAAATGTTTACCACAAATGGGGAGATATAAAAGACAACGTTTTAATTTTCCAATTCCAATCATTCTTTTTTCTAAAATTTTAGTGATTAAATTCAGAAGTTGGCTGGGAGACAGATTTTGGCAATCTAACGTTAGTTAGCAGTTTGAACAAAGCTAGTAACAAACATTTGGTAATTGTTCTTTTAATTGGTAACAAAAGCAAAATGTGTTTAGAATGGAAGAATAAGATTGATGTCGTCACACAGTTTTTCCTTCTGGACCATTATCTGTTGGGACCCAGGCATGAATGGTAGAGAAAATGTAGGCTGAGATTAATTTTATTTTTCACTTGCTTTAACAATTTGAAAACTCTGAAGAACTTGTTGATCTCAAAAGTGGTGATAGTTTTAAAAGAAAGATTGTGCAGAATTGATCTACAATATGAACAACTACCAGTTTTGATGGTTGCTTCCTGGTCTCTAAACTACAAGCTGCATCCACTGAACATATTGAATACAAGTAGTCCTCGACTTACAACTATTTGTTTAGTGACCATTTGAAGTGACAATAGCAGTGGCAAAAGTCACTCATCATCATTTTTCACACTTACGACTATTGCAGCATCCCTATGGTCACATGATCAAAATTGGCAACTGATTCATATTTATAATGGTTGCAGTATCCCATGGATCATGTGACCTTATGGCAAGGAAAGGCAAGCCAGATTCACTTAATGACTCTGTTATTAGCTTAACAACTAGTGATTCATTTAACAACCATGGCAAGAAATGTCAGAAAGTTGAGTAATCTCACTTCACAACTGTCTTTCTTAGCCACAGAAATTTGGGTCTCAAGTGTGGTCATGAGGACTACCTTATCTAGGAAACTCCTAGTTTTTGTCAGAACACAACCTGTACAATTAACACTAGAGGAAGGATTAAGGCTATGTTGAATAGCAGTGCCTATTCTAGTGCTTCTTGATACTCTTCTGATTTCCTAATGTCAAGCTTTTCACAGGGAAGTCGCATCTTTACAGACAGGACTCTGACTGAAAGGTCCAGTTAGGTCTAAAGACATGATCCCAAGATCAGTGAACTGCGTGGCTTTACAGCTGCTGAATGAAACCACATTTGATTCTTGGGGCAAATTCAGTTTTTACACACAGTCTTCTGGAAGAGTACATCTAGTGCTCAACAACAGTTCATTTAGTCACCATGCAAGTTACAACAGCACTGAAAAAAGTGACTTATTACTGTTTTATACACTTATGACCCTTGCAGCCTCCCCCTGATCATGTGATCAAAATTCAGGTGCTTGGCAATTGACTCATATTTATGATGGTTGCAATGTCACTGTGTGACATTATCAACTTGTGTGACCTCCTGACAAGCAAAGACAATGGGGAAGCCAGGTATACTTAACGACCATGTTACTAACTTAACATCTGCATTGATTCACTTAACAGCTGTGGCAAGAAAGGTCATAAACTGAGGCAAAACTCAAATTAACCAATGTCTCACTTAGCAATAGAAATTTTGGGCTCAATTGTGGTTGTAAGTCCAGGATTAACTGTAATCAGGCTCCTAACATTCTGAGTGACTTCTTCAGTACTGTCTTGGACTAGGTGGATGGAACCCAAAGCACCATTTGAATTTCCCATCATAGCTCTGAGTGATGCTACATCAGGAGCATTGTGGGAAAATAAAATAGCAGTTCAAAGATGCAGATCCCGGAAGGGGCAAAGAGAGGAGGAAATGGGTATAGGAAGGAACCTCCAAAATGCTTTGAGCCCACAACCCAACTTACAAACACAACCTAAACCAAAACTGAGCAGGAAAATATTCATCTTATTTCAATGTGTTATGACTCTAGCTTAATGGCCATGAAATCAGTTTGCTAGTTCCCCTTCTTTGAGATTAAAAGCAACCCAGATGCTTACAATATCTGCCACATTTTTTTGCTGGTCGTTCACCGTCCTTTCCTTTCTTAGTCTATCATCTACGTTTATCTCACTTGCCTGTAGAGCAGAATGTATGTAGGAAGACGGCTGTCACAATATATGTATTTTGCAATTTCATTTAACAACTAGGTCTCCAGTTAACCATTTTGCTTCAGTAGAATTTCTTCCGTTTCCATTTAATGAGGTCAGTCCTGAATAGATTCAACAAAGAGGGCAGGTTGCAGGTCCTGTCAGCTAAGGAGCTTCATCTGGGCTCCAGATTTTGGAGGGTCTGAAGTGGTGGCCCCTTTTTGCTGCGGGCCCTGCTTTACGATAATCCTTTCCACTTAAAATAAGGTAAAGTTTGCTTTATCTCTTCTGACTTTCTGGAAGTCTCTCAAGACCTGGTGGTGTTATTAGGCCTAAGACCCTGTTTGCAGACCTGCAAAATACTGAAATGGCTCCAGCATGTAGGTAGTCCTTGATTTAGGACCAGGATTAAGTTCAAAATTTCTATTACTAACTGAGACATTTGTTAAATGGGTTTTGCTCCATTTTACAATTTCTCTTGTCACAGCTGTTTTTTTAATTTGCATTTATATCCCGCCCTTCTCCGAAGACTCAGGGCGGCTTACACTATGTTAGCAATAGTCTTCATCCATTTGTATATTATATGCAAAGTCAACTTATTGCCCCCAACAATCTGGGTCCTCATTTTACCTACCTTATAAAGGATGGAAGGCTGAGTCAACCTTGGGCCTGGTGGGACTTGAACCTGCAGTAATTGCAGGCAGCTGTGTTAATAACAGACTGTCTTAGCAGTCTGAGCCACCAGAGGCCCTTTTAAGTTAAGTAAATCACTGCAGTTGTTAAGATAGTAACATGGTTGTTAGATGAATCTGGCTTCCCCATTGACTTTGCTTGTCAGAAGGTTGCAAAAGGGGATCACATGACCCCAGGACACTGCAAATCAGGGGTGAAATGCTATCGGTTCAAACCGGTTCGACTGAACCAGTAGCGATGGCAGCGGGTAGTTCGGAGAACCGGTACTGACTGCAACGCAAGGCTCCACCCACCCGCCTGCTTGTAGTTACTTCCTGGTTTCAACCAGGAAGTAACCTGCTTTTTACCCTCTGAGCATGTTTGAGCATGCACAGAGGGTCCGTGCGTGCATGTGACATGTGCGTGCACTTTCGAACCGGTAGGGAAGTAAGTAGATTTCACCCCTGCTGCAAATGTCATGAGCCTATTGCCAAGTGTCTGAATTTAGTTCATGTGACCATGGGGATGCTACAACAGTTGTAAGCATGAAAATAAATCCCTTTTTTTTCAGTGCCATTGTAACTTTGGATGGTGACTAAATGAGCTGTTGTGAAGTTGAAGACTATCTGTAATTAACTCTGCTCTTTGCCCAGTGTCTTTTTGATTTTTGTTATCTGCTTTTTATAATTTTAAAGTTTTTAATAATATAAATATGAATTTGTACGTATTGTTTTTAACTTTATTATAGGCCACCCACAGTAATTTTATTGTGAGCTGGGCACTTATATAAATAGAATGAATGAATAAAGAATAGATGTACTGAATAGCTTTAATATCTGCTCATGAGTAACCGTTTATTTAACAATCATGATACATTATCCATTATTTCATTTATGAGCCAATATAGTTGAGGGCCTTGTATGTGACTATGATTCAGCCTTAGAATATTTTTCTTCCTTTTCTTTGTATTTCAAAATTCAGGCTATTTAATTATATTTAATTAACAGGCGGTTTGCTTTGTCTAGACTAGAGTGGTGTTTCTCGAACTTGGCAACTTGACAATGTGTCGACTTCAATTCTCAAAGTTCCCAAAGGAATTGAAGTTGGCACATCATCAGGTTTTCAGTTGCATTTACATTGCAGTTTCCCTGGGTCCCCAAAATTTCTGTTGCTGACTGAGACAGTTCTTAAGTTATTTTTTGCTCCATTTTATAAGTTTTCTTGTCACAGTTGTTAAGCGAATCACGGCAGGTTTTAAGTTAGTAACACGGCTGCTAAGTGACTCCAGCTTCCTCATTGACTTTGTTTGTCAGAAGGTCACATGACTTCTGGGACTTCGCAGCCTGTGGCCAAATGTCTGAATTTTGTTCACATCATCATGGGGCAACAGTCTTGTGTGTGAAAAACAGTGATAAATCACTTTTTCAGTGCTGTTTAGAGTGGTGATTAAACGAATGGTTGTAAGTCAAGGAGCTGTACAGAACAGATTGTCTTTCTCTGCATTGCCATGTTCTGGAATACAGGAAGCTATGCATTGTTGCTTCCTGACCTATTTATAGATTTTGGATAAGATCAAACGTAATGTATTATGGACTAGATATTGAATATATCAGCTGATTTTTAAAAAAAATAGCTTCTCTGTTTTTTGTTTGTTTTTGTTGGGGGGAGGGGAGATGAATATTCAATAACAAAGTTGGAAGAGACCTTGGAGGTCTTCTAGTCCAACCCCTACTCAAGCAGGAGACCTTACACCGTTTCAGACAAATGGCTGTCCAATTTTTTCTTATAAACCTCCACTGATGGAGCACCCACAACTTTTGGAGGCAACTTGTCCCACTGGTTAGTTGTTCTCACTGTCAGGAAATTTCTCCTTCGTTCTAGATTGGTTCTCTCTTTGATTAGTTTCCATCCGTTGCTTCTTGTCCTGCCTTCAGGGACTTTCCATTGGTAAGCAGACGGTTAGTGTGGCTGATCAGATCTACTTTGTCTTCTGCAGCACGTGTCCAAAAGGCTACAGGTGTTTAAAGGCTGGAGACAATCCTGACCATGGCTTTACAAGCTTTGATACTTTTGGCTGGGCTTTTCTCTCCTTGTTCCGCCTCATGACTCAAGACTGCTGGGAACGCCTCTACCAACAGGTAGCCTCCTTATTTATTGTCATGTTTACTCGTTATAGCTTGGCTTTCCTGCAGGGTCTCAGCAGATGGCAACACTTGGTTGATCTTGTCTCAGCTTGGAAGATAATAAGCTCAGTGAATGAGAGATGACCAGGAATCTCAAAACTAAACACAAAAGTTAAAAACATATTCTAGCCAAAGGCAATGGCAGACAGTTTCTGTGTGGTTGCAAAATGGACAGACATGTTTCTGTGCTGTAAGTTGTCCAGAGTCTATGGGAGTTGTTGGCTATAAAGAACCAGCTTGGCCTAGGGATCAAGGTAATATTTCTAAAACTAGGAAACTGTGAGCTCTAGTTCCATATTATGCCTGAAAACTGGTTGGCTTTAGACCAATCATGATGAGATAATGACTTCTAATCCTATCCCAGGCATGAAAGCCGATTGGGTGACTTTGGGCCAATCACCAGGAGACAGTGAGTTCTTATCCTGCCCCTGGCGTGAATGCCAACTGCATGATTTTGGCCCAATTACCAGAAGATTGTGATTTCTAGTCCTGCATTAGGGATGAAAACTGTCTTGAGGGACTTTGAGCCAGTCCCTCTCTCTCAGTTCAAGATCTTATCAGGTTGTTTCTGTGGGAAAAATAACTCAAGGCGACCATACATACATACATACATACATACATACATACATACATACATATATTGGGAAAAGTTGATTTTTGAGATTTGATGGCTAATAACATCACTTTTTTTGGAGTTTCATGATAATCATATTCCACTGCTGGAATGGCCTGGGAATAGCCCAGACCTTCACCCAATTGAAAATCTATGGAGCTGACTAAAGAAACTTGTTAGTCAGAAGTGATCCAGCAATAAAACCCAGTTAATAGGAACAATCATTCAATCTTGGTTTCACATTATAACAGCTGCAGAACTAAAAGACTTGGTTCACTCCATGGGAAGATGTTGTAAGGCCGTAATTTATGCTAAAGGTTACCCAACTAAGTATTAACTGATGTTTTGTATATTTCATTTTTTCTATGGTGATCATTTTTGTGTATCTTGTTTTTTCTACATGTTTCACTTTTTTTCTTCATACTATAACTGCTATTCTAATAGCAAATCCTTCATAAAAGTAATTGCTAAATTAAATTAGCTTTCCATTGATATATAATTTTATGGTACTATTCCCAAAAACAGTTGTGTTAGCTAGTTTTAGAAAATACACTTTTTCCAAAAGGTTATCACAATTTTGGCCACTACTGTATATCCATCCATGAAGATATCTTTTCTGTTGCTGGTCATCTCTGGAAAATGCAATGAGATCCACTAATGTTATGAGAATTCCCAAATGTTTGTGATGAAGCATGCATGGTTCTAATAACTGTTGAATATCTCTTCTCCTTCCCATTTTTCCTTCTTTTCTCTCTCTCTCGTTTATATAGACTCTGAGATCTGCTGGAAAGATCTACATGCTTTTTTTCATGCTGGTCATATTTTTGGGTTCCTTTTACCTAGTCAATTTGATTTTGGCTGTGGTGGCCATGGCTTACGAGGAGCAGAACCAAGCTACCATTGCAGAAATGGAGGCCAAGGAAAAGAAATTTCGAGAAGCCATGGAGGCACTGAAGAAAGAGCAAGAGGTTTGTAAACTTCCCAACTTGGAGCAGCTTTTCTTTGCTTTAGATAAAGCAGAGGTGGGGACCGATGGCCCTTTTATGACTGGTGGACTTCAACTCCCAGAACTCCTGAGTGAGCCATGCTGGGTCAAGAATTCTGGGAATTGAAGCCCATAAGTCATAAAGGTGCCATCGTTCCCCACCTCTGTGCTAAAATGTTGGGTTGCATGATCAGAATAAGCATCTCACTGGTTAAACATGGGGGCCATTACTCCATAGTTATCTATTCCAGGGTAACTTTGTAATAAAGCTGTAGTAGAGAGCTACTCAATTAAAGATGTAATAGGGAGCTCCAACTTCTCAAAACAGTAGTAGGCAAACTACACAGTCAAAAGCCAGTCTGGTATGCCCAGACACTTGAAGGCCAACATAGGTAGTCCTCAATTTATGACCACAATTGAGCCCAAAATTGCTGTTCCTAAGCAAGACAGTTGTTAAGTGAGTTTTGCCCCATTTTACCATCTTTCTTGCTACAGTTATTAAATGAGTCCCTACACTTAAATTACCGGTAGTAAGTTGTTAAGTGAATCTGGCTTCCCCATTGACTTTGCTTGACAGGAGGTCACAAAAGGGGATCACATCCGTAAAACTACTTGGTTTGGTTGTACATAGAAAAACTGGCCATGTTGCATGCAGGATCTTTAGTTCATTGTCCCTGCCAGCATTGATTTTGCTGTGTCAATCAGGGTACTCCAAATCATGCATTTCATCATATGATTGCAAGGTCCATCCATTCTGTGTGCTTATTTCATCCCAGCTGGGACCAAAAATCATAGGTGTTCTCTTACTCTCAGGATTCCTCTTTTAGCACCATTTACAAAGCACTTGTTAGAAACAGTCTGTTGGTATTCTTTACCTTATCATCTTCCATGTTATTCTGTTGCATATTAGCACTAGAGGGAATTAATAGCTTTTCATTCAATAGTGGCAGTCCTTGCCATCCGTTCCAGTTAATTAATTGGTGTTTTTTTTCAGATTTACTGTATTGATCTCCCAACTTCAAACAGCCATTAGGACCTCATTAGTCAACAAGTGAATTAATAGAAAGGGTCAGTTGCTCAAACAGTACCGAGCTTTCCCTTGTGAAAATAAAACAATTCGTAGAACAAAAGCCAAGGATATGCATGACGAGAGGGAATATATAATGATGACTAGCATGAGCCAAAATGTTTTTTTTTTAAATTTACATTTATATCCTGCCCTTCTCCGAAAACTCAGGGCGGCTTACATTGTGTAAGGCAATAGTCTCATTCTATTTGTATATTTATATATTTGAGAGACAGTCTGATGTAGTGGTAAAAGAGAATGTGCTAGAAAGTGAGGGACTGTGAGTTCTATTTCTGTCTTAAGCCCAGGAAGCAAGTTGGGTAGTTTTGGACCAGCCCTTCCCTTTAATATCAATGGCTATTTTGTGAGAAAGGTACACTGTTTCTTTTTCACATTTATGGACCATCCAGATCCTGTAGGTAGGTAGGTAGGTAGGTAGATAGGTAGGTAGGTAGGTAGGTAGGTAGAAAGAAAGAAAGATAGATAGAAAGAAAGAAAGAAAAAAAGAAAGAAAGAAAGAAAGAAAGAAAGAAAGATAGATAGATAGATAGATAGATAGATAGATAGATAGATAGATAGATAGATAGATAGATAGATAGATAGATAGATATAAAATTGCAGTGGACAGAAGGCAATATTAGAATCTAGTAAATCTGTCAACTGAGATTGCATGCCTGAATATATAAAATAAACAATAATTTATTTGCACATCATAATTTGTTTTGTCCAATTTATAATCATTATACAGGATAATGGATATAATTATACAGGATAGAGTAGGGGACACCAACTGTTTGGCCAGTTTAAACCACTCAAACATATATCCTGGCAAAAATCTCAAATCCCCTCTAAAGTAAATAAGATTATGGACTAGAGGAGACAGGATACTAGTGTTCCAATATTTGAGGGGCTCCTACAAAGACAAGGGGTTCAAATTATTTTCCAAGGGCAAAATGGGGAACAATAGATGGAAACTAACCAAGGAGAGAAGCAACCTAGGACTAAAGAGAAATTTCCTAACCAAGCACTCGACCAATGGAAAAATCTTGCCTTCAGAAGTTGTGGGTGCTCCATCACTGGAGACTTTCAAAAAGATACTGGACAGTCATTTATCTGAAATGGCATAGTGTCTCCTACTGGAGCAGGGGGTTGGACTAGAAGACCTCCAAGGTCCCTTCCAACTCTATTATTCTATGTGGTGCATTCTGGACAAGAAAGCAAAAGATGCTTTGGGTCGTGCATAAATATGCAGAAGCATTTGTCTGTGGCAGCTAAAACCAACTGTCTCTCTTCTGTGTTTTGGTTAAGGCTGAGGAGGAGGCAGCTGCTTTTAGGAGCTGGAGATGGATGTCATGTGCTGCAAAGAACACACTGTCATGTGCTGCAAAGAACTTCAAAATCTGAAGCATCACAAACTCTAATAGGCCTGATATTCTATAGACATATTGAAATTAAAACATGTGCTGATCATTAGGAGAGTTATAACGGTTTAGCATGCAAAGTAATTATTAGGAGAAAAAGAAAGAAAGAATAGAACTGAGCTGAATAGCTGAATCCCGAAGAGCCACATTTCATGTCACAACATTTCATTGTGGGGTCCAGTGTCATTACTCATTGTAAATAACATATGAATTGAAGAGAGTACTTTGTAATGAGTAGAGTGTACTAGCCTTACAGAGTATAGGTCACTGAGTACAGGTAGTCCTCAACTTATGACCACAATTTAGCCCCACAATTTCTGTTGTTAATAGAATAGAATAGAATAGAATTCTTTATTGGCCAAGTGTGATTGGACACACAAGGAATTTGTCTTGGTGCATATACTCTAAGTGTACATAAAAGAAAAGATACGTTCATTAAGGTACAACATTTACAACACAATTGATGGTCAATATATCAATATAAATCATAAGGATTGCCAGCAACAAAGTTACAGTCATAATGAGTTTTGCCCCATTTTATGACCTTTCTTGGCACAGTTGTTAAGTGAATTAATGGAGTTGTTAAGTTAGTAAAACAGTTGTTAAGTGAATCTGGCTTCCCCATTGAATTTGCTGGTCGGAAGGCCACAAAAGGGGATCACATGACCCCGGGACACTACAACTGTCATAAACATGAGTCAATTGTCAAATGTCCAAATTTTGATCACATGACCATGAGGGTGCTGCCATGATCGTACGTGTGAGAAATGGTCATAAATCACTTTTTTCAATGCTGTTGTAACTTTGAATGGTCACTAAATGAACAGTTGTAAGTAGAGGACTACCTGTAATGAAATCTTAATTTCTGGTCTATCCTAGAGGAGTGATTCACAGATTGGAGGGAGAAAGAGAGAAGCTCTTTGTATGTCACTTTGAGTCCCTGGAAAATATGACACACAGGAGATAAAAGTGTATTCCCTTATTTTTTAACAGTGTGAAGATAGGGGAAAAAAATCAGATTAAAAGGAAAGATTGTGGCTCTTATGATGATGTGCTGTTTTCTAGCTGATGTCCATTTTCTCTAGTTGTCTTCATATTTTCATAAATATTAGTGAGTGTTTTTATTGCTATTTCCAGGCTATTATCATCATCACCCTCATTTTCCCATCCCAAGTGATAAATTTGGCTTTAGATCTGTTTTTGACACCCCTTGGTTTTAGCATTCATTCCAGCAGTGATTGAAAGAGATGTGACAGAGCAAACCATCTTATCTGCGTATTATTTATTCATTTTTTTAACAGTTTGTGTTTATTATTCTGGATCCTTGGTCACAGCTTGTTCCGTCATTCAGTGGGATAAGATTCTGCTTGCAATGATAATAATAATAAATGCATTCTGAGCCAGCAACAAGAATATACTGTAGTATATTCACAGCAGTAGATAACACTGCCCAAATGTTTAGATGCTGGGAGAGCTGGCGCATGACTGGTGAACATGGGGATGATGGATAGTTATCCTGGGTTTTAAAACAGGAGAATGAAGGCAAGGATAGAAATTTTTCACAAGCTGTGATGTTAGGGGGCTGATGATCCAATTAGCTAGAGGAGCAGGTTCCTTTTGCTATGCATTGTGAGAAAAGAGGGTGTGCAGCAAGTACACAATTTAAAATCTCTATATGAGGTTTAGTTTTGTGCCATCTTGCTCTTCTTCTCCTCATCTCTCTCTTTGGGGTGAGGAGTGGGGATGGGGAGGAATAGGGGAATACAAGCAGTTCTTGAGTTACAACCCTTTGTAACCGGTTCAAACGTACAACAGCATTGAAAAAAAGTGACTTATGGCCATTTTTCACACTTACAACCACTGCAATATCCCCATGGTCACGTGATCAAAATTCAGATGCTTGACAACTAAGACATACTTATGACAGCTTTGCAGTGTCCCAGGGTCATGTGATCCCCTTTTGCAACCTTCCGACAAGCAATGGAAAACCAGGGATTCACTCAGCAACTGTGCTACTAAATTAACAACTGCTGCAGTGATTCACTTAACAACTGTGGTATGAAAGGCTGTAAAATGGGGGGAAATAACTATCTTGTTTTGTAGTAGAAATTTTTGGGCTCAGTTGTGGTCGTAAACTGATGGCTACCTGTAATCCTGCAGCTTGAAGCTCCATGCAAAGTTGGGAAGTTGGGAAGCTCCAATTAGCAAAAGACTAAGACTGCTGTACTCTGAAATGTCCAGCATTGTGTTATTGGCTGTCAATATGACTGTCAATGCTTCCTTTGCCTAAGACACAACTGTCTGGATGACTTTGGGCCAATCCCTTGGAAGCTGTAAGTTCTAGTCCCACTTTAGGCATGAAAGCCAGCTGGCTGACACTTTCGGCCCAACCCACCTCACAGATTGTTGTTGTGTGGACTATAGGAGGAGGAAAGTGTGTTGGTTATGGTTGCCACCTTGAATTATTTGTAAAAATAATAAAGGCAGGATACAAACAAACAAACAAACAAAATAAAATAAATAAATCAGAATCCTGGGTTGGAAGGGACCATAGGAAGGAGTCATCCAGTTCAGTCCCCAGTCGGTGACTTCACCTGGCAGCCATTTTGTGACAGAGACTACAATGTGTTCCATTCCTAATTTGATACAGACAGTGTTCCCAAAGCTTTGGGAACCTTGATCTGTTGGACATCAGTCGGTGAAGGCATGAAGCAAGACACAAAAGATCCTATTCCCCAGGTTCTCTGCAGCCCTTGCTTCTGAAAAGGGCCTGTTTTCCCTCCAGCGTTGAATCTCAGACAAATGGGAATGATGGTTTTACGAATGGACGTGATTCTCTTGGGTTACAGCAGAGATGGGGAACTATGGCCCCTTTATGACTTGAGGACTTAAACTCCCAGAATTCCTGAGTTAGCAAGGCTGGCTCAGGAATTCTGGGAGTTGAAGTTCGTAAGTCTTAAAAGGGCCATTGTTCCCCACCCCTGGTTTGGACGGAAGGCTCTTTTAGCCTCAATATATTCCTGATGGGGATGAGAGAAATGCCACTGCAAGATTGCTATTTGTAGGAAGGTGGTGGGGAGAGAAAGATTTAGCTCAATCCAGGGCCTTCCCTTCCTCTAATAGCACATTTTTCTTAGGACAATTTTCACCTCCAAATTACACCAGCTTCCTTTTTCATGGCATAAGAATCTCACTTCCAAGAACTGTTTTGAGTAGAGATGCCTAAATGCCTGCGGGGAAAAAAATATCACAAACACTGTGGGTTTTTTGCCTTGTTTTGTTTGAAGAGGTACAACATAGTCCTGGGTGTCATTGATACAAATAGCTGGCATGCGTTAAAGCTGGTTTTCAAATAAGCGACTTCGAGTTTGTATATTTTCATTGTTCTGTTTTCTTTCAGGCGTTAGCTCGAGGCATTGATTCATTGTCACTTAGTTCATTTGAAGTGTCACCTGTGGCCATGAAGAACTTCAAAGAACAAAGGAATCAAAGAAGAAAAAAGAAGTCCTCGGGGGCAGATGATGAGGCAGAAGATCAAGAGCCTGATTCAGATGATGGCCAACGAAGGGCGGTTAGTGTTTGTACTAAAATGTTAATCAAAGGAATGTCATAACTGTTTTGTGAAGAGCTTAGCATATTTTTTTTCCCACAGAAATGGAGGCGTTATCTAGATTAATACACAGATAGCGCTCGACTTACGACCAGAATTGAGCCCAAAATTTCTGTAGCTAAGCAAGACAGTTGTTAAGTGAGCTGCACCCTATCTGATGACCTTTCTGGCCGCTGTTGTCAAGCAAATTACTGCAGTTGCTAAGTGAATCATGAGGCTGTTCAGCAAAACTGGCTTCCCCCATTGACTTTGCTTGTCAGAAACCAGCTGGGAATGGTGATCACATGACCCCGGGACACTGCTACTGTCATAAGTACATGCCAGTTGCCCAGCACCCAAATTTTTATCAAATGACCATGGGGATACTGCAACGGTCATAATGTGAAAAACGTTCATAAGCCACTCTTTTCACTGCTGTCATAACGTTGATCCTTAAACAAGTGGTTGTAAGTTGAAGACTATCTGTGTTTAAATATTCTAGGCCAGTATTGGAGAACCTTTTCGGTACCGAGTGCCAAAATGGGAGCACGCACCTATGCATGCATATATGCCAGAAATTGGAAGAGCAGCTGCCTGGTTTGCCCCCTGGGAAGATGATCTTTTGGTTTCCAGCACACGCATGTGCACCGGCCACCTGGTCTTCTGGTTTCTGATGTGCATGTACTCGCAAAGAACAGCTGTCCAGTGCATATCGGGCAGCTGCTTTTCCGATTTCCGGCACACGCATGTGTAACAGCCAGCTGGTATCCATGCATGCATGAGCACCAGAAAGTGGAAGACCAGGTGGCCTTGTTTCTTAATTTAAATACTGCAACTTCTAGGCTTTGTTTCTTAATTTAACTGCTTTGTTTCTTAATTTAACTGCTGCAACTTCTTTACTTGTTTACTTGTACAAGGCATTATGACTTGAACGGTTGCTAAAGGTCAGACACAACTGGGACCAGAAAACCTCATATTTTGGGGTATTTTGAGGCTCGTATGAACCTCTTCCCTCTTCCCCATTATGGATGACTGCCCTTTCAATCTGGAACTTATAGAACACACTAACATTCAGCACTGATGTGTTCAGTAGCTTAAGAATGCTAAGGGTGAGCCACGTTTGAATTTGATCTTCAAAAGTTGTTTTGGAATGTACACAGGAGGATGGACACTGGGCTTGTTGACCAGGTGCTTGAAAGTTTGAGACTCAAGTACCATGTAATGGGATAAACTCCTGTTCTTGCCCAGCTCCTGTCAACCTAGCAGTTTGAAAGCATGCAAATGAAGTAGATAAATAGGTACTTCTTTGGTGGGAAGGTAACAGTATTCTGTGCATCTTGGTGTATAGTCCTGCTGGCCATATGACCACAGAAGCATCTTTGGATAATGCTGGCTTCTTGGATAAGAGACAAGAATGAGCATCATGCCTAGAATTGGACACAAGTGGACAGGGAAAACCTTTATCTTTACTTTTTAGGGTATATTGTTGTTAAGTGACCTGCAGTGGTGGTAAGTTTGTTTCTTGGCCCAATTCAAGGTGTTGGTTATTAACGCTAAAGCCCTATATGGCATGGGTCCAGGGTGTCTGAGGAGCTGTCTCACCCCAATGGGATTGGCCTGCCCCACTCATGCCAGCAGAAGGGCTCTGCTATGCAACCCATTTGTTAAGGAATTCTGGGATCAAGAAGAAGAGATTTTTCTGCTATGGCTCTAAATCTATGAAACTCTATATCACCACAGGAAGAATAGTTCCTCCAAGTCTTTTGTTCTTCTTAGAGCCATGATGGTGCATTAGTTAGAATGCAGTACTGCAGGCAACTTCTGTAAACTGGCGGCTGCCAGCAGTTCAGCAGTTCGATTCTCACTGGCTCAAGGTTGACTCAGCTTTCCATCCTTCTGAGGTGGGTAAAATGAGGACCCAGATTGTTGGAGCAACAGGCTGACTCTGTAAACCCCTTAGAGAGGGCTGTAAAACACTCTAGAGGGGAATATAAGTCTAAGTATTATTGGTATTGCTTCTGGAAGGGTATCAAAAGTTGGTTTGCCAGTTGGCTTAGGGCATTGGCAGGATAAGAAGATCTTGTCCCAGTCTGTCTTTTTTTGTATAATTTTTTAAAATTTTAATTGTTTTTTTAATTGAACAATTTTCTGTTTGTAAACCATGTAATGTCCCAAAGAGGCAACTGGACTTTCTTGTTTTTTCTTTTGAAGATGTTTCACTTCTCATCCAAGAAGCTTCTTCAGCTCTGATGGGATAGTGGGGAATGGAAGGATTTATATTCCTTGCAGACAGCTGGTCATTTGCATTCTTTTAGAGAGTTGTTGAGGTTTATCTCTGTCCTCAGGATCACCTGAGTAGTGCAACTGTTGTAGAACTGTTGAAAGGACTGTGTTGTAGATTGGAGATAGATGAGAGGGCTTGTCCACCCCAAGGATAAAATATTCAGACACAAACTAAGCAATATGGTAGATTCAGTACAATGCAGTGAGATATGTGCAGATCTGTACATTGGGGAAACAAAACCACCACTCCATAAATCTATGGCACAACATAGGAGAACAAACCCATCAAGACAAGATTCACTAGCTCATCTGCATTTAAAAGACAAAGGCCACTCTTTTCAAGACAGCAAGTCTACATTTTGGAAGAGAAGACAGTTGGTTTGAAAGAAGAGTCAAAGAGACCCTCTGTGTCAAAATTGAACAGTCCTCTTAAAGCAGGGAGAAGGATATGACATTATCCATCTCCTGTTTACAACACAGTCCTTTTAGCAGTTCCAACAAGGCTCTACACAACTCTCTCAAACAATGCAAATGACCAGCTGTCTGCAAGGAATATAAATCCTTCCATTCCCCATCATCCAGTCAGAACTGAAGAAGCTTCTTGGATGAGAAACGAAATGTCTTCAGAAGAAAACCAGAAAGTCCAGTTGCCATAACTGTTCTTTGGGACAACTATGACCTGGATGACTGAATATCTCCATAGACATCAAGCTACCCAATGATGCCTTATTGGTGAGATGGGCAGCATATAGCAATAGCAATAGTGTTTAGACTTATATACCCACTTCATAGTGCTTTGTAGCACTTTCTGGGCTATACAATGCAGAAGCATTATTTGCATATGGCGCCCAACAATTTGGGTCCTCATTTTACCAACCTTGGAAAGATGGAAGGCTGAGTCAACCCTGAGTCCCATCAGGATTGAATTCCACAGTGGGCGGAGTTAGCCTGCAATACTGTACTTTAACCACTCTGCCACCAAGGCTCCTGGCATATACTTCTAATAGAATAGAATAGAATTTTTATTGGCCAAGTGTGATTGGACACACAAGGAATTTGTCTTGGTACATATGCTCTCAGTGTACATAAAAGAAAAGAAACCTACATCAAGAATCATAAGGTATAAAACTTAATGATAGTCATAGGGTACAAATAAGCAATCAGGAACAATCAATATCAATATAAATCATAAGGATTACCAACAACAAAGTTACAGTCATACAGTCATAAGTGGAAAGAGATTGGTGATGGGAACGATGAGAAGATTAATAGTAGTGCAGATTTAGTAAATAGTTTGACAGTGTTGAGGGAATTATTTGTTTAGCAGAGTGATGGCCTTCGGGAAAAAACCGTTCTTGTGTCTAGTTTTTCTGGTGTGCAGTGCTCTATAGTGTTGTTTTGAGAGTAGGAGTTGAAACAGTTTATGTCCTGCATGTGAGGGATCTGTAAATATTTTCACGGCCCTCTTTGATTCGTGCAGTATACAGGTCCTTAATGGTAGGCAGATTGGTAACAATTGTTTTTTCTGCAGTTCTAATTATCTGTTGCAGTCTGTGTCTGTCTTGTTGGGTTGCAGAGCCAAACCAGACCGTTATAGAGGTGCAAATGACAGGCTCAATCATTCCTCTGTAGAACTGAATAGGCAGCTCCTTGGGCAGTTTGAGCTTACTGAGTTGGCGCAGAAAGAACAGTCTTTGTTGTCCTTTTTTGATGAAGTTTTTGATGTTAGCTGTCCATTTGAGATCTTGCGATATGATAGAACCTAGAAATTTGAAGGTCTCTATTGTTGACACTGTGTTTTCTAGTATTGTGAGAGGTGGAAGTATGGAAGGGTTTTTCCTAAAGTCTACCACCATTTCTACGGTTTTGAGTGTGTTCAGTTCCAGATTGTTCTGGTTGCACCACCATAAATAAATAAATAAAGCATAGCTTTTTCATGCAATATCTTAAAGCGAGCGCATCCTTTTCTGAGTTTGAACAACAGTTGTGGAGGAAAGAAGTAGTTGTTTTAAGTAGTCACAGACAGTTGGTCCCAGCTTGTTTCTAGGATTAAGACAGAACTAACTTATTTTCTACAGTATTTTTGTTGGGGCCTCCTCTTTTTCTAGAAGCGCAAACTCAAAACTTCTCAAAATTGTTTTGTGTTAAAATAAATACCTGTTAGACAATCTTAGCGGTATTTGGCAAGTTGCATGCGAAATATAGATAATGAAGTGGTAAATGATTCAAGATAACTACACCAATCTTAAACTGCTCCTGCATGAGTGACATTCAGATGAATTTTATTTCTTTTTATTCTTTTTGTGGGTATTTTATTCTTGTTATTTAATTGAATTAATCTTACAATCTTACTAATTGCAAGAGTGTTCATGCGGAAATGATTTAATGAGTTGGTCTGTTTTGAATGGATTTTGGCATGGAAAATGATAAAAATAATAAAAAATATATGCCAGACTAGATGTGAAATGAAGCAACATCTTTCTTGGTGTGTATTACTTCAGCAGATGAGTTGTCTTTTCATTTTGCGTGTATGCATTTGTCATCCACTTACATACAAGCATCAAAGCACTTAAAACGTTTTTGAGAAGGCTGGGCCAAAATCTGAGCAAAAGCTGTTTAATTATCAGGAGAAGATTAATCAATTTGATTATTGTTTTATGGAAATGACTTTTCTCTGATTAACAACTGAAAACTTCTCTTTCAGTGCCCCTATTCTATTCTCTTTTTATTTCTACTCTCATCGTTGCATTAGATCATGGCAAAATTCACTTTGCTGTTATGGCCATGGGAATATTTTAAATAGCACATTTCTGCAAATGGGGGAAAAATACTGCTGGTGGCATCTATGCATCTACTCATTCATATTTATGTGTGTGTTTCTCTTTGTGTGTGTACGTGCCTGTGGTTGCAGAAGTTTTCATTATTCATCAGTTGTTAATTTGTTCCAGATACTACTCTGATTGTGGGAGATCCCATGTCTGTGTATGCACAATTCATTAGTTAACGTTTCTTGATTTGGAAAAATTAGGAGTAATCTAATGGCATGGATCTAAGAAGGCTTGTGTCAGGGGCAAGCAACCAGAGCCACTTGTGAATAGCTAACTCACTAATATTATAATTTACTCCCTGTGTTGCAAGAATCTCACTAAACCCTTGCCTTCCCCTGGAGATGGCCAGACAAGCTTTGTAGATTTGGGGGAGGTCAAGTTTAGGTCACTTGCAACTGCGCAATGAAGGGATGCGGTGGCTTAGTGGCTAAGACACTGAGCTTGTCGATTGAAAGATTGGCAGTTCAGCGCTTCAAATCCCTAGTGCCGCGTAACAGGGTGAGCTCCCGTTATTTGTCCCAGCTTCTGCCAACCTAGCAGTTCAAAAGCACATAAAAAATGCAAGTAGAAAAATAGGGACCACCTTTGGTGGGAAGATAATGGCGTTGAGTGCACCTTTGGTGTTTAGTCATGCCAGCCATATGACCACGGAAGCGTCTTTGGATAGCGCTGGCTCTTCAGCTTTGAAACGGAGATGAGCACCGCTCCTGAGGGTTGTGAACAACTAGCATATATGTGCGAGGGGAACCTTTACCTTGTTTTTAATTGTGCAATGATTCCAAGCTAGGCCCTCTCTTGACACCTCCTTCCAGCCTAGCTGGTAGTTGCCCAATATTTCCTCTCATGAGGGATGTAATTTATTAAGGAATTGATGTTCTTGAATCCATCTTGATGTTGGCAATACTAAAAGAGAATTGGGCTGGGCTTTTGCTTTGAAATATTTTCTAAGGGATAGGGACAGCAATGGGAAATTATGTTACTCAAATGCACTTATGGTAGGTTTTACAGCTGGAAGCCAAGTAGGTGCAATCTAGCTCAAGAGAATGAGCAGGTGGTCTTCCAGGTGCCAAGGTAGTGGCAGGCAAATTGTGCAGAGCACAGGGAAGTCCCACTCCATCTGTCTCCAATTGTTCTCCCAAAATAATATCTCATAAATGCATGTGGAGAGATTTGTTATATTGATGGAACTTGACACCTTCTTAGCATCCGATAAATGCATTATTAAATTGATTCCTTTCTATTCCTTCCCTCCCCTCCCCTCCCCTCTCACTGGCCTTTTCCACTTTCTCTGAATCCTTCAAGGCTCTCCTGGGTTTTACTTCAGGCTCTTTCGAAAATTCGGTGAAACGTAAGACAAGCCATGGAAGTGTCTTCAGTTTCCGGCTACGCAGCAGGGAAATAGGTTCAGAGGCAGAGTTTGCTGATGATGATTTTAGCACAGTCGGGGACAGTGAAATCCAACATGGCTCACTGCTAATTCTGAGGAATGGGAGACGGATGAGTGCACAAAGTCAAGGGATTTATAGCTCTCCGATCTACACCTATAACAGCAAAAGGAACAGTTCTGTGGATTGCAATGGAGTAGTATCGCTGATTGGGGGTGGAGAAAGCTTGGATCCAACTACTCCAACTGATGTGCTGTTACCACCACTTATGGCAGAGAAATATGGAACAGCTGACACGGTGGGTCTACTTTTATTCTTGCCTTGCCCTTTGGATTTCATTTGTCAGCTGCCAAGCGCACATAGCCCACCAATCAACCATATACTGTGACTTACAGAAGCTTGACAGACAGACAGACCAACACAAGAAGACATGTAGTAAAAATAGAATATTTACAGAGCCTTGGTGAGGATATTTATATATAGCCCATGGCTGATGGGCTGAGTGAGGCTTGCTAGATCATGAGTTTATTGAAGAGATACTTCTAGTAGTTAGAAGTAGTTGGGGATCAGGATTAAGAATTATTCTACCCTTTTTCTCTCCAGATGTTATATGCAAATGTCTTGTCCTGATGTTGCAACTTAGATCTTAATCATAAGATCTTTAATCTTAATCGTTATTAAGATTTGGGTTACAATGATGATTCAGAGGTCAGTGACTGCTAAAAGTGCTTACCCCTTGTCATCCCTAGGAATCAGCAGGCAAAACATAAAAAGGTGTTGGATTCGTTTGTTCTGCGGGAAGGGTAGTCCTCAACTTACAACAGTTCATCTAGTGATCATTCAGAGTTACAACAGCACTGGGAAAAAAAAATGACTTATTCGTCATTTTTCGTACTTAGGACAATTGCAGCATTCCTGTGGTAATGCGGTCAAAATTCAGGCACTTGGCAACTGGCATGTGTTTATGACAGTTGCACTGCCTTGAGGTTATGTGATCACCACCGGTAACCTTCCCAGCTGCCTTCTGCCAAAAAAGTCAGTTGGGGAAGACTGATTTGCTTAGTGACCACATGATTTATTTAACAACTGCAGTGATTGGCTTAACAACTGTAACAAAATAGGTCCTAAAATGGGGCAAAACAACTGTCTTGCTCAATTGTGGTCATAAGTTGAAGACTATCTGTACTTTTTAATAGTCTTTCCTTTATACTCAGAAGTTGCTGTTGCCACAGGGTTGGTTATCTCACCTTTAGTAAGACTTGCTCTGGTTTAAATCTTCTGGAGACTGAAGAAAGACAGTGTAACGTAGTGGTGAAAGTGTTGGATTGACCCAAGTTTTAGTTCACCTTCAAGGACAGCTCCTCAGAGGTTGACGTGACATTATGTCAGCCCAACATATCTTTCTGGGTACCAATAAAGGAGAATATTTGTAGCTCAGGGTCTTAAGTGCTCTCTTGAGCTTGCTTTTTTCTTGCAGACATTTCATTATGATGTTTCATTTATTTTATTTATTTATTTATCAAACTTATATACCGCATCATCTCCCGGAGGACTCAGGGCGGTTCACAGGCATATTAAAAACAATATAATAAATAAGCATTAAAACCTAGTTGAAACTAAATATTATCATGGCCTGATCACTAAAACAGTAAAAACCGGTAAAACCCCCATTAAAATTTAGCTAAAACATTTTATTCTTAGGCTAGTCCTGCACGCTGAAATAATAGAGTCTTCAGTTCACGTCTGAAGGTCCGGAGGTCGGGGAGTTGTCATAATCCCGGAGGAAGCTCGTTCCATAGGGCTGGTGCCGCCACAGAGAAGGCCCTCCCTCTGGGGGTCACCAACCTACATTGTTTGGTCGATGGCACCCCAAGGAGGCCCACTCTGTGGGAGCGCACAGGTCGTTGGGAGGCAATCTGCGGCAGAAGGCGGTCTCGAAGGTATCCCGGTCCTAAGACATGGAGCGCTTTAAAGGTGGTAACCAAAACCTTGAATTGCACCCGGAAGACTACCGGTAGCCAGTGTAGGCCGCGCAGGATAGGTGTTATATGGGAGCAGCGCGGTGCTCCCTCTTATCACCCGCGCGGCTGCGTTCTGGGCTAACTGGAGCCTCCGGGTGCTCTTCAAGGGGAGCCCCATGTAGAGAGCATTGCAATAGTCCAGGCGGGAAATGACGAGGGCGTGAGTGACCGTGCGTAAGGCGTCCCGGTCAAGGAAGGGGCGCAACTGGCGGATCAGGTGGACCTGATAAAAAGCTCCCCTGGCGACGGCTGTCAAATGATCCTCTAAGGACAGCCGATCGTCCAGGAGAACGCCTAAGTTGCGCACTCCCTCCCTGGGGGTCAGTACTTCCTCCCCCACAGTTAGCGATGGTGTAAGTTGACTGTTCATAACATCATCAGTGTTAGAAGGGAGTGTGGTTTGCTCTCAATTTATATTCTAATGGTTTAACCTGCCCTGAATATAAATTGAAAGCAAATCCCACTCCCTACTAGCACTGATGATGTTACCTAGTTTGGGTAATGAAATGTCTGCAAGAAAACAAGCAAGCTCAGAGAGCAGCAAGGATCCCTCATACCTTTCTGGGTTCTTGTGGGAAAAAATAAGAGGAAGGAAGACTTGAGTTCCTGAACAAAAGATGGGATATACGTCTAAAAATAGATACATAACTAAATATGTTCAGAGCTCCAGGGCTTGATTCCATGTTTCCACTGACCTTGGATGCCTAAATTGTTTCTCTGGTCTTGATTTGTGTGGATGTTGTTTACATTTCAACTATCCCTGCTTATAATTCAGTGCGGATTTGCTAGTACAGCAGAATTAAATATTCCTCAGGGTTGAAGGCAGAAATGTTGAATCATTTATATTGTTGAATCAGCTATATTATTATGGAGGGAAAGCCCATGAACAGACACAATAATAGAATGAAAAAGAGAATATGAAACTGTGACATGTGTTAACATTATAACTGGCTAACTATCTTCATGTTCTCATGATTCTATACAGTTTAATTCCATGGAAATCCACTCAGTTGAGTACAGATGTTCATTCTAATACAACACAAACCTATTTTATATATTGTTTTATCATGGAATAATCCATAAAAGAGGAAATTACTGATTTGTGATTACAGAAAGATAACCTGGGGTTGGGACGTGTAATTACTTGGAAATTCTGCTGGGATTGTGAAGCGTCTGATCTCTGTTAGGATTTTGTGAAAGTTTTAACTTCATTTGAAGGGAGCTATATGCCTTAAGCTAATTGAAAGACCATATCCCACAGAAAACCTAGTCTCACAATGAAGTGGGCCATCAGCAGCAACATAGACATGAAGAAACTAGAGCAGTGTTTCTCGATCTCAGCTATTTAAAGGTGCATAGACTTCAACTCCTAGAATTCTCCAGCCAGCTGAGGTTGAGAAACTCTGGTCTAGTCACTAGAGGACAGATAGCAGATCATATCTTGATGATGCTTGAAATCCAGTGTTGGCTTTGAAGAGATTAGCCAATACACAAAGGATTGTAGTAACTATATACTAAGAACTGACTTGAAAGAAACTGATTTAGAAGATCTGATGTGATCTCAGTGACTTCTGACATTTGCTGGCTACCATCTACTGACCAGATGTTCTCCAGAAGTATGCAAGTGGCAATGTAGTACAGGTAGTTTTTGACTTACAGCAGTTCATTTAGTGACTGCTCAAAGTTACAACAGCATTGAAAAACACAACTTATGGCCATTTATCATACTTGTGACTGTTGCAGCAACCCCATGGCTATGTGATCAAAATTCAGATTGACATGTATTGATGATGGTTGCAATGTCCTGAGTTCATGGGATCCCCTTTTGTGATCTTCTGACAAGCAAGCTCAATGGGGAAGCCTGATAACTAACTTAATAACAGCAGTGATTTACTTAACAACTGTGGCAAGAACAGTCCTAAAATGGGGCAAAACTCACTTAACAACTGTCTTGCTTAGAAACAGAAATTTGGGATCAAATGGGTCATAAATCGAGAACTAACTGTATATCTGAAGGATACCAAGTAGGAAAGGAAATGTTAAAATTGGTACTAACCAGTACTGCAGTCTACGGATTGACTTTCCTTCATAGACTCTAGTTTATTTGGTCGAGTTGTAAAAAAGACAATGGATGGATGAAATTTACAGGTTTATAGCCAATCGAATTGCCAAGATATGCTAGATCATGGAAAAAGCTGGATCATGGAGAAAGCTGGATCAAATTGCCAAGATATGCTGGGTCATGGAAAAAGCTGGATCACGGAGGGAGCTAGGGAGTTCCAGAAAAACATCTACTTCTGCTTCATTGACTATGCTAACGCCTTTGATTGTGTGGATCACAACAAATTGTGGCAAGTTCTTAAAGAGATGGGAGTACCAGACCATCTTATTTGTCTCTTGAGAAACCTATATGCGGGTGAAGAAGCAACAGTGAGAACTGGACACGGAACCACTGATTGGTTCAAAATTGGGAAAGGAGTCCGGCAAGGCTGTATACTATTGCCCTGCCTACTTACCTTATATGCAGAGCACATCATGAGAAAGGTGGGGCTAAATGAATCAAAAGTTGGAATTAAGATTGCCGGGAGAAATATCAAAAACCTCAAATATGCAGATGATACCACTTTAATGGCAGACACTGAAGAGAAACTAAAGACCCTCTTGATGTAGGTGAAGGAGGAGAGTGCAAAAGTTGGCTTGAAACTCAACATTAAGAAAACTAAGATCATGGCATCCGGCCCTCTCAATTCCTGGCAGATAGATGGGGAAGAAATGGAGGTAGTGACAGATTTTATTTTCCTGGGCTCCAAGATCACCACAGATGGGGACTGCAGCCAAGTAATTAACAGACGCTTGCTGCTGGAGAGGAAAGCTATGGCAAATCTAGACAGCAGACTAAAAAGCAGAGACATCACCCTGCCAACAAACGTACATATAGTCAGGGCTATGGTTTTCCCAGTTGCAATGTATGGCTGTGAAAGTTGGACCATAATGAAGGCTGAGCGCCCAAGAATTGAGGCCTTTGAACCCTGGTGCTGGAGAAGACTCCTGCGAGTCCCTTGGACTGCAAGGCGAACAAACAAGTCAGTCCTAGAGGAGATCAACCCTGACTGCTCTTTAGAAGGCCAGATCCTGAAGATGAAACTGAAATACTTTGCCATCTAATGAGATGGAAGGATTTATTGGAGAAGTGTCTAATGCTGGGAAAGATTGAGGGCAAAAGAAGAAAGGGATGAAAGAGAATGAGGTGGCCGGATGGTATCACTGAAGCAGTAGGCGTGAGCTTAAATGGACTCCAGAGGATGGTAGAGGACAGGAAGGCCTGGTGGAATGTTGTCCATGGGGTCATGATGGGTTGGACACGACGTTGCAACTAATAGCTAATTACAATCCACAGATCTTGGATGCAGTACACCAACATAAAAATTCAGAGGAAAAAAATAGAGTTAACACTGTTTCCTTCCAAGATGTGGATCATAAATTGTGATTTATCAAAACATAGTGGGTAAGAAGATGCTGATTTTATAGCACCGCCCAATATCTTCTACTCAGCCTACAAAGGAGTGTGCAGCTGATGACTAATATTCTATTAATATGTATGTTTATTAAAATGTTCACTGGACCACATCAGGAGAATACCAAGCACAGTCACCCTTCAGTTTAACTCATATACTGTTGTTGTTTCTCCAAGCAAAGAACAGGCAAGGTTCTTACTTCCCACTTTAATCAGCAGGAGTTGAGAACCCTCAGCATTAGCAAAATGGATATTGGTCTAAATCCTTTGGAAGCTGCTGAGAATATTATCCCCAATTCTTGAGTGGTGTGTAAATTCACACAAAAATAGCTAATGCAAATGGTGCTAATTATGGTTTCTCCTCAATTAAAATTATCTTCAGAGAGAATGCCTACATTAGATCCCATATCAGAGATGTAGTGGCTGAAGCATCACAATTGTTACTGTGAGGCGCGAATAACCATATTCATACTTTAGAGTTCAATTAGCTACTTTATTGCTCATGCCCATGTCACAGGAATCTTCCCAGAATGACAGTCTATACCTGGGCTTCATTAGGCTCAATGGCATTCAACAGGGGTCAGATCTTGCCCTCTTGTGCCTACATAAAGATTCCAGAGTAATTCCCCTCTTGACTCAGCCAGTTATATTCTAATTTTGTACAATATTGTACATTGTAATATTCCTGTAGTGGGCTAAGCTGTCTTCCCTTCGCTGTGTCTTGTTGCCTTGCCTTCCAAAGTCATTCCCAAACTGATCCCTGCCAACAGAGGGGCCCATGTCTGAGTTCTTCTCCAAACACAACTATTGGAATTGACCACAGAGAAAGGAAGAGAACAACTCAACACCCTGTCATTCCTTCTGAATCCTCATGCCTGATTAATTTTATTTGTTTGTAGCCTGACTTTATTATTTTTACTCAATTTTTCTCAAAACAAACACCCTGTGAGGTAGGTTGGGCTAGAGAGAGTGACTGGCCCAAAGTCACCCAATCATCTTTCATGATAAGGTGGGACTAGAACTCATGATCTCCTAATGATTGGCCCAAAGTCATCCAGCTGCTTTTCATGCCTAAGGCAGGACTTGAACTCACAAACTCCCAGTGATTGGCCCAAAGTCACCCAGTCAGCTTTCATGCTAAGGAAGGACTAGAACTCAAGATCTTCTGGCCCAAAGTCATCCATCTGACTTTCATGCCAAAGGCAGGAATTGAACTCACAATCTCCCATTTTCTAAACTGGTGCCTTAAATTAATGGTATTGAAAACCACCAAAAGAACCAAATGAACCAGGACAGTATTTTGGCTCCATCAGGTTATCCACAAATTTTGGTGGGTTTTTGTGAATTGCTTAGTCAAACTCAAGTCCGGAGGGTGTCAAACTCAAGTCCGGAGGCCCGAATCTTGCTCAGGGGGTGCTTAGATCTGGCCTACAGGGCCGCCCTGGAAACACTGAAACACTGAGCTCCATTTTTGTTGGCAGAGGGTTGCAGGAGGCCATTGCAGCTGAAAACGGAACAGACGAGGGCCGCAGGTGGCACTCCCAAGCTCCATTTTCACTGGCAGAGGGTTGCAGGAGGCCGTCACAGCCCAAATGGAGCTTGGGAGCCCATTTTCGCTGGCAAAGCATTTGGGCCACCACAGGCGCCCCCGACATGAGTGAGGTTGAGCTGGCCATGCCCACCCTGGCTTCCCAAGGTCAAACACAACCCCGATGTGGCCCTCAATGAAATCGAGTGACACCCCTGGCTTAGACTATTTTGGTACAGATAGGTCACTGTATGATCTTCCTCAAGCTGTGTCTAAAAAGAGTTTTTTTAAAAACAACAACAACTCATTCCTGCTCAGAATATTTTGGTGCAAATTGTATAGGTATCAATTGTTGTATAAATATGTAAGCAAAAAATACTTCAAATGGAATTTATCTTAACATGCCAATCTTTAGTGCCACCTGCAGCAAAATGAAGCCAGTAGCTTTACTATTTACACATATGCTTAATACTTTATGAAACTATAATATTAATAAAGCTAAAAACTAGCATAAAATACAATAAAATATATTAATATAATAATGCAGGTAACAATGACAATCACCAAAGCGTTTACTACCAATACTTATGAAAAGCTGCACTAATCTAGTCATCGGAAGATAAATAACAGCTAAATTCAAGTTATTTCTTTTTTTCTAAGCTAATATTGAGTAGTATTTTAATTCTTTTTTTTAAAGGCAAATAATTTTTAAAACAATCTGCATTAAATTGTAGTTTTCAACTTTCTCTAGACAAGAAGTTTTGAATTAAACATCTCCCACAGTACATAGTTTTTAATATAAATCTATGGCAAGCTTTCTTAAAACCATATTTACTAAGCGCAGGTGCTTTTTACCATGAAGTTTTCTGATGTAAGCTTTTTTTCTGCCTTTGCATAATGATCGTACATATAAATTCATCACACATTGCCATTACATAAATTATGGGAAATTTTTTCAACAACAGCTGCCTTATCATCTCCTCAGTCCTATTCTATGTGATGTTAACAATTTCTTTTAAAAATTCACAGTATTTTGAGAGTCACCTTTGAAAACTTCTTTGATTTTATGAGTTCATTATAATTTTATAAATCTTATTACTTGCATACATTTCAAAATGTAATGTTCCCTCTTCAACTCTGTTGTTTGTGAATGTGAGAAAGAACATAAATGCTTTTGCTGGTTCATCCTGGCTGTTCTAGTTTCCTTAGCATATGTCGGTCACTGCTTTGTTTTGAAAGAGGGAAATTGGCAGCTTCCATTTTGATTTCTGATCATTCTAGTAACTGGTTATTTTTGCTGCTGCCAAGAAAAAATAATACCTTACATCCACAAACAAATAATGATAGACACTAAAAAGAATACTCATTTATTAACAATGGTGTTTGTTTCAGAAAAAAGAACTAAATTGAAGTTTTTATTTATTTATTGAAGAGTTGATTTATTGTGAGGTTTTTTTCCCCTCACAAATATTGTTCAACTGCTTGGAATCCCCACCATATATTTGAAATTAGTACAATGGAGCGGGTTCAGAAGTACTTCACGAGAAAAGTCTTGCACTCTTCTGTCTTAAGTCTTGCACAATAGAATTCCCTATGCTACTAGGCTAGAAATTCTCAGTTTGGATAATTTAGAACTGTGTCGCTTGCGGTCAGACCTGGTATTGCATACAAAATTATACATAGTAATGTTTTATCTGTAAATGATTTTTCTGCTTTAATCACAATAATACGTGAGCAAACAACCACTTTAAACTCAATGTAAATCATTCTAAACTTGACTGTAAAAAATATGATTTCTGTAATAGAGTAGTCAAAGTCTGGAATGCCCTACCTGATTCAGTTGTCTCAGCTACAAATTTTCACAGTTTCAGTCACAAATTGACTTCCGTGGACCTTACTTCATACGTAAGTGGAGGGGTGTGTGCATAAGTGCACTAACGTGTCTATCGTCCCTGTCATTGTATTTTTATTCTCTTGTTCTCCTTTTTGTTTGACAAATTCCAATAAATAAATTAAATAAATACATAAAATTTAGGGTTTTACCTTCTCCACCTGCAATGAACAGAAGAAATCAGAAACATGCTATAAATTAGTGCAGAGGTCCCAGCCCCCAGGCTGTAGTCTGGAACTGGGCCGTGGCCTATTAGGAACTGGTTCACACAAGTTTCATCTGCACATGTGTGAGAGCTAAGTGGCGCATGAAATCATTCCCTTTCCTCACTGCCCCCAATCTGTAGAAAAATTGTTTTCCCCAAAACCAGTTCCCTGGTACAAAAATGTACTGAATTAGAGGAAAACATCAGTACAGATGCTTAATTCACTGCTGACTTTCATTAATAAGAGCTAGTTAAGATGAGTGGTTAAGGCATCAGGCTAGAAACCAGGAGACAGTAAGTTTCAGTTTTGCCCTAGGTATGAAAGCTTTCTGGGGGACTTTGGGCCAATCCCCAGGAGACAGTGAGTTCTAGTCCCACTTTAGGCATAAAAGCTAACCAAGTGACTTCGAGTTAGTTACTCTGTCGCAGCACAACCCACATTACAGGTTTGTTGTTGGGGGGAAGATAGGAAGAAGTATTAGATATGTTCGCCATGATGAGTTATTTGTAAAAATAAAAGCTGGGTAAATAAATAAATAAATAAATAAATAAATAAATTAATTAATTAATTAATTAATTAATTAATTAATTAAACAAACAAACAAACAAACAAACAAACAAACTACTTAATCCCCAACTCTGATCTAATGGGAACTGAGCCATATTCCCTGAAAGATCTTTTGGATTTAAAAACACGTGTTTGTCATAACAAAGAGCATTCAATACTTCACCATTTGGAATTTGTTAAAATGGACAGACTCTGATAATTTTAATTCAGCGTGAAATATGAGCCAAGGGAACTTTTCTGTATAACTTTGGAGCTGTGCATTCTATTTTTTTTACTCTGTCAGTTGGTACACAACTTTCTTTCCACATAATTTATGCTTGGGTGGCATTGTGCCAGCAGCCTTTTCATCAGAGCAAATGTCTTCCAGAGTAGATTTGTGTTAAACAGTTCAGCCATCTTAGACATATCCGGCGTATCTCCAATTCTGCAAAACCCAACCCTTGCCTGCCATAGATCCACTCCTACAATTACTACACCTGCTAGCATCTATGTGTCATTTAGAAACATTAGCAGAAATGGAGTTTGGAAAAACAAAGATCTCCTGCTTGCCAAAATTGATAGATGAATAGGCACCACAGGGAGCTCTTAACTACCACAAGAGAACAAAAACTGAGTTAATTTAGCAAGCGTGGACTCTTTCCTAATGACTTCCAGGCGGCGGGGGTGGGGGTGGGGTGTTAACCTAGATTTGTTCATTATAGCCAACATACATAAAGTATAAGTAGTCCTTGACTTATGGCCACAGTTGAGCCAAAAAATTGTGTTGCTGAGCAAGACAGCTATTAAGTAAATTTTGCACCATTTTATGATGTCTCTTGCCACAATTGTTAAGTGAATCACTGAAATTGTTATATTAGTAATATGGTTGTTAAGTGAATCTGCCTTCCCCAATTACTTTGCTTCCCAGAAGGTCATAAAAGGCAATCACATGACCCCGGGACACTGCAACCATCACAAATGTGACCCACTTGCCAAGCATCTGAATTTTCCTTCTTTGTCTATTGGGCTGGACATGGTAAGAAATTGAGATAGAATAGTGGATGAGGGCTACCAGCTACCAGTCTCAAGAACTTACTGGGCTACAATCTGTGCTTCTGGTTTCCTCCAGGATGACGTTCTGGCTATTATTTCTATGCTGCTGTTATATCTCAACAACCGGGGGAAAGAATAATGTCTGTTTTTTAATTATGGATCGCTGCCCATTTTCCCTTCAATCACAACTAGTTAATAACCTTTTTGCTTTGATGAAACTGTTCATACCAGAGACTTCACTTCTTTGGAAATGCTGTAGGCGTGGGAATAAAGGCAAACCAATGAAAAAAATAAAAAATCATATTCAAGGACATAAGATATGCATTGTTTGGCTTACATGAGCTATTCATGGGTATGTTTCTTGACCTAGACCTCCCTTTCTGAAGACCTGAACAAGAGGCAGCTTTTATCACCCCACCGCCTTTCTATGGAGCATCCTGAGCAACACTTTCAAAGGCAACGCGCTGTCAGTGCTGTCAGTATTATCACCAGTGCCCTGGAAGGTAAGACTTCCCTGTGATACTCTACCTAGAACAGGCGTCTCCAAACTTAACAACTTTAAGACTTAAGGAATTCCTTCTTAACTGAGGAATTCTGGGAGTTTGTCCCCAAGTCTTAAAGTTGCCAAGTTTGGAGATCCCTGAACTAGAATATCAGAAATATCATGATATAGTCCAGGGGTTCTTCAACCTTGGCAACTTTAAGCTTGGACGACTTCAACTCACAGAATTCTGGGAGTTGAAGTCCTCCAGGCTTAAAGTTGCCAAGGTTGGAGTCCCCTGACATAGGCAGTCCTTGACTTATGACTGTTTGTTTAGTGACCATTGAAAGTTACAGTGCCCTCAGAAAAAAGTGATTTATGATCTGTACTCACATTTACAATCATCGCACTGCCCTCCAAGGTCTTCATGTTTTTTTTTGTGTTTTTTTTGTTTACATTTATACCCCGCCCTTCTCCGAAGACTCAGGGCGGCTTACAATGTATAGGGCAATAGTCTCATTCTATTTGTATATATTTACAAAGTCAACTTATTGCCCCCCCAACAATCTGGGTCCTCATTTTACCTACCTTATAAAGGATGGAAGGCTGAGTCAACCTTGGGCCGGGCTCGAACCTGCAGTAATTGCAGGCTTTGTGTTCTTAATAACAGGCCTTACCAGGCAGAGCTAAACCGGCCCCTGTAATTGTAATTGTAAGCACTTGGCAGCTGGCTCACATTTATGGCTGGTTGCAGTATCCTGTGGTGACATGATCATGATTTGTGACTTTTCTTGCTGATTTCTGGCAAAATCAGAAATTGGAGAGAAGCAGGTTCAGTTAATGACCATATGAGTCATTTAACCTCCACAATGATTCTCTTAATGACCAATACAATAATGGTTATAAAATCGATTTAGGGCCACAACGACTTATAATGGCAATTCTGGCCCCACTTGTGATTTTATAGAATAGAATATCAAGTCATGTACCACTTTTCTGATTGCTTGTTGAATGGCACCGTATTCTATATCAGCCTTCCTCTAACCTAACAGCTTCCAGATGCATTGGGACTACAACACCTAGAATTCCTGTGCAGCATTTCTTAAGCTCTGGGGGTTGCAGTCAGATGTACGTGGGGAATGTGTCCTAAATGAAAGCTGCTCTAAGAGATCTTTATTTAACCTTTGGGAAAGAAATCCTGCTAATCTCCTCTTAATAGGATTTTGTATTGTTTCATTCAGAAGCAACATTAGGTTAACTCCTAGCAGCTCAGACTTACACAGAGCAGTTGTATAAATATCAACTTAGAAGTAAGTAAGTTACGTAACATGGCCAGAATGTAATCACTTATTATAGCGTGGAAATTGCCTTACAAAGTGCATAGATATCATTGTTATAGCATTCTGCAGGTAATTTTGGTGATGACACACAACTGTTAGATGCTCCCCTTGTCGATGATTCTCTGGATACTTTTCATACCAGATAGTTTTGCCCTTCCTAATGTATCTCATCAATAACTGGGTCTACCTGTTCAAAGAATATAGGCAGTGCTCAACTTACAACCATGACTGAGTTCAAAACATCTGTTGGTAAGCAAGAAAGTTTTTAAGTGAGTTTTGTCCCAGTTTACAAACTTTCCTGTCACAATTGTTAAATGAATCACTGCAACTGTTAAGTTAATCATGTGGTTGTTATATGAATTTGGTTTCCTCATTGATTTTGCTTGTTGGAAGGTTGCAAAAGATGGTCACGTGATGAATACATGCCAGTTCCAAAATGTTCAGAATTCCAAAAATTTGTCAGGGACTGCCTGCATATGCTTCGTTGCATACTGGAACTTCCTTTCCAGCCACAGTTTCCCTGGGGTAATTCTGTATCCAGTCTACTTAGATGTAAAATTGGTAAAAATAAGGGCAAGAAAACAGGGAGGCATTTAGGATTGGTTCTGTTCCAAGGCTATAGAAGCTATAGTCCTCCATCTAGATGATTTTCATATCAAATTTTCATATCAAATGATCTAAGTGCCAAAGCCCACTGTAACTACATCACAAAAAAGGCCTTAAGAGTTGTAAACCTAATCTTGCGTAGCTTCTTCTCCAAAAATACTACATTACTAACCAGAGCATATAAAATATTTGCTAGATCAATTCTTGAATACAGCTCGACTGTTTGGAACCCTCACCACATTTCTGACATCAATACAATTGAACGTGTCCAAGAAGAGTTTTCCACTCCTCCGAATACAACAAAATACCTTATGCCACCAGACTTGAAATCCTGGGTTTAGAAAATTTAGAACTATGCTACCTTCGACATGACCTGAGTTTAACTCATAGAATCATCTATTACAATGCCCTTCCTGTCGAAGACTACTTCAGCTTCAATTGCAACAATACACGAGCACACAATAGATTTAAGCTCAATGTTAACCACTCCAATCTTGATTGCAGAAAATATGACTTCAGTAATAGAGTTGTTAATGCTTGGAATACACTAGCTGACTCTGTGGCCTCTTCCCAAAATTCCCAAAGCTTCAACCAAAAACTATTTACCATTGATCTCAATCATTCCTAAGAGTAAGGGGCATGCATAAGAGCACCAGCGTGCCTACCGTTCCTGTCCTATTGTTTTCCTTCGTTATATCCAATTAATATAGTTATTACATACTCATACTTATATATATGCTTATATATTGTATAGTTATTTCATGCTTACGCTTAAATATACTGTGTGACTAAACAAACAAATAAATAAATAAATAATGCCAAATTACAGCTCTTAATAGCCCTGTCCAGTATAGCCGATGGTAGACAATGTTCGGAATTGTATTTTAGCAGTGTCTGAAGGTATACAGATCTTTATTCTTTTTCTAAACCAAGGCAGGACCTTCAGAATATTGCGGCTTTAATTATCACATTCTGAAAAACATATCTTGACTCTTTTAAAATTTTATTGCTTTTTTAAATGAAAGAAGCACATCCAATTCTTTTTTTAAATACGAGATAATTAAGTAAAAGAGCAAATACAACTTTGGCATATATTTATATGAAGATGATGCAAGTCATCTTAAGGAAGAGTACAGAAATTAAAAATGTAATATTTCTACACAGAAAGACAAAGATACAGCAAGTCCTCAAGTTACAACAATTGAGACCAGGATTGTTGTCACTAAACGATTCTTTTATAAAGTGCGGTATCATATGACTGCAAGGTTTAGTGATAACAATCCTCGCAGTTCTTGTTGCTATCATAACCCCAAGATGCGAAGACCATTAAGAAGCAAATTGTAGGAGAAGAGCAGGCAGAACTTGGGGGGAAGGGTTTAAGTGAGTGTCTACAGTCTTTATTTTATTTATTTATTTATTTATTTGTCACAACAGTATATATAAGTATAAGCATGAAATAACTATATGAATTCGATACAATCAATGGGAACACTAGGAATGGTAGGCACGCTGGTGCTCTTATGCACACCCCTTACAGACCTCTTAGGAATGGGGTGAGGTCAATAGTAGATAGTTTTTGGTTAAAGCTTTGGGGATTTTGGGAAGAGACCACAGAGTCAGGTAGTGCATTCCAGGCATTAACAACTCTGTTACTGAAGTCATATTTTCTGCAATCAAGATTGGAGCCGTTCACTTTAAGTTTAAATCTATTGTGTGCTCGTGTATTGTTGCGGTTGAAGCTGAAGCAGTCTTCAACAGGAAAGACATTGTAACAGATGATTCTATGTGTTAAACTCAGGTCATGTCGAAGGCAGCGTAGTTCTAAATTTTCTAAACCCAGGATTTCAAGTCTGGTGGCATAAGGTATTTTGTTGTGATCAGAGGAGTGGAGAACTCTTCTTGTAAAATATTTCTGGATGCGCTCAATTGTATTAATGTCCGATAAGGTGTGGGTTCCAGATAGGTGAGCTGTATTCAAGAATTGGTCTAGCAAATGTTTTGTATGCTTTGGTTAGTAGTGTAATCTTTCTGGAGAAGCTACGCAAGATTAAGTTGGCGATGTAGTTGCAGCGGGCTTTGGTACTTAGATCGTTTGATATGAAAACTCCAAGGTCTTTAACGGGGTGAGGATCATCTACAAGGTAATGCCCATTGAGTTTGTATTTAATGTTCTGATTCTTTTTACCAATGTGTAAGACAGAGCATTTGCTGGTTGAGATTTGGAGTTGCCAAATTTTTGACCATTCCGATACAAAGTCAAGGTCTTTTTGAAGGGTGGCCGTATTGTTGGTAGTGTTAAATAGTTTAACATCATCAGCAAAGAGAACACAATTACTTATAATATGGTCACAGAGGTCATTAATGTATAATATGAAGAGTGTTGGTCCTAGAACGCTGCTTTGGGGAACACTGCTATTGACAGGAGTAGGATTTGATAGGGCACTATCTATTTTGACCACTTGTTGTCTGTTTGACAGGAATGCTGTTATCCAATTATGGAGGGTCTGGAGATGCCGTAGGATTTTAGTTTTAGGAGAAGTTTGTCATGTACCACTGAGTCAAAAGCTTTACAAAAGTCAATGTAAATTGCATCTATTGCTTTGCCCTGATCAAGATTTGTAGTCCATATGTTTTTGCAGTGAAGAAGTTGTAAATTACAGGATAATTTTTTTCTGAAGCCAAATTGTTTATTAGAGAGTAGGTTGTTTGTTTCTTTACATTACCACAGATGTCTAAATCCAACCCCTCTTGAATTGTGTTATGGGGAAGCTAGGAAGGCCTAGCCTGCTGTGTGTGTCAAAGGAGGCTGGCCAGGACTTGGAGGCTATTGCTAGTGGGAGTGATTTACTGTAGCAAATTATGAGTTTTCCTGCTGGCTTCCCCAGTGACTTTGCTTTTGGGAATCTGACAAGAAAGTTATAAATGACAATCAAGTGACTAAAATTGGATACTATAAGCATCTGATCCTGAATAGGTTGAAATATATGGAACTCTTTGTAAATGAATAAAATTTGCTAAATGTTGCAGTAAATGCATTTAGTTCCTTTCCTGCTTCCAACTATTGCTACTAACCCACCACATGTTCTGTTCCCTCTTAGAGCTTGAGGAATCTCAGCAGAAATGTCCTCCTTGCTGGCATCACTTTGCAGTAAGATTTCTCATATGGGATTGCTGCCCAATGTGGCTCTTGATCAAGGAGAAAATTAAGTTCATCATTATGGATCCTTTCAGCGACCTCACAATCACCCTTTGCATTGTGTTGAACACACTTTTTATGGCCATGGACCACTACAAGATGACCAAAGAATTTGAGGAGGTGCTCAACATTGGGAATCAGGTATGTTGGCCATGTTTCATGTGTCTTAATTCCTTCCTCCAACTGATTGTCTACAGGTATGTTTGGGCCATGTCTCCCAGAGTTATTTTTAATCATGCTCTGGGAATTACTATCTCAGAGCATCTGGTTTGAAAATGAATAATTCATTCCAACAGGAAGATAAATGAAATGACATGATAGAGCAGATCAAGAGCCTATGTAGCCCAGTCGCTTATATTTAGCAATGATCAGTTATATGCCGTGGGTGTGTCTTATTATTGTCATCTCTGTTCACAGTGCAGAGATTTATTCATTTACTTATTTATTTTTATTTATTGTTAAATGTATATGGCTGCCCATCTCACTCAGAATAGCAAAAGGGATCTTAGAGGTCTTCTAGTCCAACCTCCTGCTTAATCAGGAGACCCTTATCATTGTGGGCTGTCCAGTGTCCTTGAAAACCTCCAATGCTGGCGTATTCACAACTTCTAAAGGCAAACTGTTCCACTGATTGATTGTTCTCACTATCAGGAAATTTCTCCTTAGTTTCCAGGTTGCTTCTCCCCTTGATTAGTTTCCATCATTGCTTATTGTCCTGCCTTCTTCAGGTGCTTTGGAGAATTGGTTGATTCACTCTTTTTTGTGTAGGATGTCACCCCTATTCCTTCTCTTCATTAGACTAGACATATCCAGTTCTTGCAAAAGTTCTTCATATGTTTTAGCCTCCAGTCTTCCTGTGACTGGGAAGGTAAACAAGGAAAAAAAAAAGGGAAAAAATATTTTTAAAATGCCACAAAAGTCATTAAAAAAATAAAACTGTTTAAAACCATGAAAACCATGCTATTAGTTTTATAACAGTAGCATTTATTAGTTTTAGAAACAAAAAAATGGGGGAAATGGGCCAAAATTCTGTGCTTCATGTGACGTCAGTACATCCTCATCCTGACCCATGTAGCTCGTGGTCATGAAAATGAAAATAAACAAAAGGATAGTACTTACCACAAAGAGATGGCGCTTTAGCTATATAAGCTAATAACAATTGATTGCTTTATTTCCTATTAAACTTTCTTCCTGTTTTTCCTGCCCTTTACAGATGATGAACAGCTAAAGTTGCAAAATTGTCGCCTAATTTAAGGGTTTAAAAAAGTGTGCTCTATGGGTTGCAAATGCCTATCATCCCTTGAGACCTCACATAATGGGATGGAGTAAAAAATATGGAATACCTCTTGCAGTTTGACTAAATTATCTCTTATATAAATCATATCTTATATAACTTTTAAGGCCATTAACTGTAAATAACAGTTGTGAGTTTGGGTTCTTTAATGCTTTCTGAGCTTGATGGTTTGATTGTTTTCTTGCAAACATTTCATTCCTCAGCTAGATAACATCTGTGTTAGTTGGGTAATTGTTGGGTAATGAAACATCTGCAAGAAAGCAGCCAAGCTCAGAGAGCAACAAGGACCCCACATTTCAACTCTGAGTTACAAATATTGACTTCTATCGATAGCTGTATTTCCAAAATTGCTGAGATGTTACCAAATTCAGAAACGTATGTGAAGCAGGACTACTCTTTTTACTCAGACATCCATGATTACTCAGAATCATAGGGCTGGAAGGGACCTTGGAGGTCTTCTAGTCCAACTCTCTGCTCAAGGAAGAGACCTTATACCATCTAGGTCAAATGGTTGTCTAGTCTATTTTTGAAGACCTCCTGCAATGGAACACTCACGATTCCAGGAGGGAATCTATTGCATTGATTGATTGTTCTCGCAGTCAGGAAATTTCTCCTTATTTCTAAGTTGGTTCTCTCTTGAACAAGCTTTCTTGTTCCTGTCCTGCCTTCAATTGCTTTGGAGAATAAGTCAATCTCATATTCTTTGTGGCAGCCCATCAAGGAGTAGAAGACAGAGACCATGTGCCCCCCCCCAGTCCTTCTCTTCATTAGGCTAAACATTCCTATTTTTTTTCAACTGGTCATCATACAATTAGGTTCCCTACCCTGATCAACTTTCTGGCTCCTCTCTGCACAGCTTCTAGGGCCTCAGCATCATTTTTCCATTGTGGGGATCAGAATTGGACCCAGTATTATTAGTATAAGCAAAAGAGACTTTTGTGCATGTAATGATTAATTAATAAGGTATTAAGATTTCAGGGTAGATATTTTGATGAGAATTAAAGGGAAATGGAATAAATGCCCAAGGAAAGATTCAATTCTCCAAAAATAAAACGATTAAGTGATTGTGGTGGAGAAATAAGGGATAGCTCAAATTATTTCTGAACCAAATATATGGCAGTCTTTAGACTTTTAAAGAATCCTTTGGTTTGCTATCAAACATATAGAATGGCCAGTGCTGCCTTCCCCAAATACAACATAAGCTGTATCCTCATTAATCTGGGAAACCACCCATAACAAGGCAATCCTGCTTACACTGAATATCCTGTTTCTTTTTGCAGATCTTCACTGGGATTTTTACGGCTGAGATGGTGTTTAAGGTTATAGCATTGGATCCATATTATTATTTTCAGCAAGGCTGGAATATTTTTGACAGTATAATTGTCACGCTAAGTTTGATGGAACTAAGCCTTTCCAGCATGGGAAATGTGTCTGTGTTACGCTCCTTTAGACTGGTAAAATATTTTACCTTTCTCTTTTTCTCTGAGACATAAAATGCAAAGCCTTTGCAACAATTTTTGCAGGATTAAAATAAAATAAAATAAAATTGCATACAGGGTAGTAAAGGTAGTCCTCCACCTATGACCACAACTGAACCCAAAATTTCTTTTAGTCAGCAAGGCTGTTTGCTGAGTGAATTTTGCCCCATTTTATGAACTTTCTTGCCACAGTTCTCAAGTGAATCCCTGCAGGTGTTAAGTCAGTCTCACGGTTATTAAGTGAATCTGGCTCCCCCATTGACTTTGCTTGTCAGAAGGTCACAAAAGGTGATCACATGACCCTGGGAAACTGCAACCATCATAAATATGAGCCGGTTGTCAAGCGCCTGAATTTTGATCATATGACCATGGGGAGGCTGCAATATGCAAGTATGAAAAATGATCATAAGTCATTTTTTTCAGTACCGCTGTAACATCGAATGCTCACTAAACGAATGGTTGTAAGTTGAGGACTATCTCCTTTCTTGTATATGGTATCTTTTAAGTCCTTATCCATGTTTACCATTTTCTCTAATTTCCTACAGTGAGCCACACGACTATACTGATTAAATTGTACTATAGCAGCAACTACTGACTCAACTTACCCTGGTCTCTCAAAGGGCCTGAAAGCTACAATTCATCTCAAGGGTACCATGTTGATGTAGGCAGTTTGACATATGATAATTATGGGTGAACATTGTTGTGCTCTTTTCAAAACGATCTGCATAGCAAATACTGATTTATTTAAAATAGATTTATGCCATGGGGCGCAATGGCTCAGCAGTTAAAGACGCTGAGCTTGTCAGCAGGAAAGCTGACAGCCTGGGTTCAAGACCCAAGCGCTGCCTTGATGGGGAGAGCTCCCACTACCTGCCCCAGCTCCTCCTAGCAGTTTTAAAGCATGTAAATGCAAGTAGATAAATAGGTACCACTTTGGTGGGAAGCTAACGGTGTTCCATGCTCCTTGGCATATAGCCATGCTGGTCACTTGACCATGGAACAATCTTTGGACAACATTGGCTTCTTTGGCTAAGAAATAGAGATGAGCACTGACCCCTAGAGTTGGAGATAACTGAACAGAGGATCTTTAGCTTTAGTTTTATGTCCATTTTTATGTTAATCATCTCCAAGCAGTATACTGAGAGCAGTACCAATAATCCAGAGGGCAAGTGGCAAGGTAGAGAAGATTGATCCACAAACAACATCAAGAAATCATTCTTTCAGTCCTACAAATGCAACACCACTTTATCTGATGATCTTTGTCATCACCCCAATCTATAAGAGAGGATAGTGATCAACCAGGTATCCTAGTCCTAAGCTTTACCATCCTTTAGATAGGAGGTCCTTGGTTTATAATGGCAATTAAGATTGTTGTTACCATCAGTAAGAAACATGGTTGTAAAGCCTGATGTCATATGGATGTGTCATTTAGTAACAGCAATTTTAGCAGTCCTAGTTGCTGTTGTTAAGTGAGGCCCTACAGATCTTTAAGCTAGGATCTGATTTGACTGCGATTTCCTTCTGGCTTCCCCATTGACTTTGCTCATGGAAAGCCAGCAGAAAATGTTGGAACCTGCAATCACATGACTGCAGTTCGATCTGATTTTGTAAGTACGAGCTAGGCACTAAGAGCAGAGGCTGCAGTCACATAATTGTGGGGATAGTGATAACCTGAACTACAAGAACCTGTTGTAAGTAACGCTTGTTCAGCACTTTCATAACTTTGAATAGAACAAACCTTGTAACCTGAAGACTAACGTTTATGCCATAAATGCAGCCTTTGAACCTGGCTCCATTTATGTTTGCTTTAGGCGCAGTTCTATGTAGTTGCTTTCTGCATCAACTACAGTATTCAGACAAAGCCTAAAGATAGCTCCACATAGAATGTGCTATAGTAGTCTTCCATTGTGTAAATGATTAGGACTAATTTATCCAAGCAAAGGATTTAGTTCATGCCAATATTGGCACTTGTGAGTATGAGTAAGCAAGCTTTGCTCCATAGCTTTCATGAGGCCCTCAGCCCCATTTTTACAGTTCCCTTAAATTTTCAAGATTGCAATGCTTGTTTGCAGGGGAGTAGGCGAAATCAGAATGTTTGCTCTTTAAAAACACAGCAAGCCCTCAAATAGGTATGATATAGAAGCGGTAAGTAAAGTTTTCCTGACATTTTGTTTTTCTTTCAGTGGCTTCATAGATATTTCTGCACATTTCTTGGCAACAGTAGAGTAGTGGTTTGCTATTGCCTTTTTTCAACATGTCCCGTCCCCCCCACCCGCAACTTCCCACGCTAAAGATCTTTTTGCAGACTCCTTTCAAGCAATAGCCAGGTCCAATTCCACTTAACCTTTTTTGAGAAGAAACAAGATCACTTAAATGTTACCATCTAAGGTTAGCACTTCTGTTTTGAGCCTTAGTCCAAATGTGCCAAATACCTGTCCATTCTTCCCAGTTCAGGTTGTAACTTCATTGTCGTATCCCCTATAGACCTTCAAACTCCCTGTCAATCTCCCACCTCCCCCAATTGCTTGTCTTTTACTAAAGCTTTGGGAGACAGGATATGACTCTCCTCTCAATGAAGATAAGAGGGTTCATTCAAAGCACCACTAACTGAGACAGGCAATGCCACATGCAAAAAAAATTTTTTATTTGAATTTATATCCCGCCCTTCTCCGAAGACTCAGGGCGGCTTACATTGTGTTAAGCAATATTAAGCAAAATTAAGCAAATTTGGGCTGCTGTTTGTTTCTTTTCCACATACTAAAGGTTATACATGAGCAAAAGGTGAAGGGTAGAACAACAGAACTCTTATCCTTGTTTTTAATCCACACTGGCTCTTTATCTTCTTCAGTTTACAGGGAGTCATCAGTTTAGGACCATTACTGAGGCCAAAATTTCTGTTGCTAAGCGAAACATTTCTTAAGTGAGTTCTGCCCCATTTTATGACCTTCCTTGTCAAAGCTGCTACATGAATCACTTCAGTTATTAAGTTAATAACATGGATGTTAAGTGAATCTGGTTTCCCCATTGATTTTACTTGTCAGAAGGTTGCAAAAGGGGATCACATGACCCCGGAACATTGCAACTGTCATAAATATGAGCTAGTTGTCAAGAGTCTGAATTTTGATCAAGTGACCATGGGGAATGCTGCAATAGTTGTGTGAAAAATAGTCATAAGTCACTTTTTTCAGGGATGTTGTAACTTTGAATGGTCACTAAACAAACAGTTGACTACTTGTATATTCCAGCCAGCCAGCCAGCCAGATTAATATCATTGAGTGGTCCTTGTACTTCTCTTAGTTACATTTTTGTGATTTTTTTTCCTTACAGCTGAGGGTCTTCAAGCTTGCAAAATCTTGGCCAACATTAAATACGCTTATTAAAATAATTGGAAACTCAGTGGGAGCCTTGGGAAATCTTACCCTCGTCTTAGCCATCATTGTCTTCATTTTCGCCGTGGTCGGGATGCAGCTCTTTGGAGATTTGTACTACAAGAACGTCAGCAGAATCAGCAGCAACGGAATGCTACCACGCTGGCATATGAAGGACTTTTTCCACTCTTTCCTCATCATCTTCCGCATCCTTTGTGGAGAATGGATTGAAACTATGTGGGACTGCATGAAAGTCGTTGGTCAGCCACTGTGTCTCCTGGTGTTTTTGCTGGTTATGGTGATTGGAAACCTGGTGGTAAGTACTGCAAGACATTTGGGGTGTGTGTGTAAGTGGGGGGCATTCTTTCCATATCTTCACTGAAGCTTCTAGTGTCCGGGGGCTGATTACAGATAATCCTCGACCTATGACCACAAGAGACCCCATCATTTCTGTTGCTAAGCAAGACATTCGTGAGTTGCACCTCACTAGCTAGCATCCCATTTTATGGCCTTTCTTGCCACTGTTGTTAAGTGAATCACTATGGTTGTTAAGTTGGTCATGTGGTTATTAAGTGAATCTGGTTTACCCATTGATTTTGCTTCTGAGAAGGTCACAAAATGTGACCCCGGGACATTGCAACTTCCATAAATACGAGCCAATTGGCAAGCTTCTAAATTTTGAACATGCGATCATGGAAAAGTTGCAACGACTGTAAGTGTTGAAAACAGTCATTTCAAAAATGCTTTTTTCAGTGCCGTTGGACCTTCAAACAGTCACTAAACAAATGGCTGTAAGTCAAGGATTATCTACAAGAATTATTATAAGAACTTCACGGCTAAAAGATGGGACATAATTTCTTCAGAAATCAGGTGTCCCATGCATTGCGTAACTCCTTCTCCAGTAGAATTATAAAGATTTGTAATTATTGCAAACATAAAATCTTTCCAGAATAATTATGAATGAGGCAAAATAGAATAAATATATCCTTGATGGTTGCCAATCCTGAGGGAAACCAGATTCTCTCTCACAATCCTTCTCCTATTCTAGAAACTTACTTCTAGTAGGAAAAGTAAGGATGGGTATTATGTCAACAGATGAACTGAGAGAAAACATTGTCGGTATGCAACATACGTTCTTGGGAATAATTTTGACAGCCATCTCATCCTGGATTCAGATAGTACAGATGTATCTAATGTCTTCTCTTACAATTAATGATACAGATGTGTGTTGCACTCCTGGTTTCTTTGCAAGAATTATGACTCAGATTTCTGGTTTTGAAACACAGCACAATGTGTTAAGTATCTGGGACAGATATTTTACCTCAGTGTGTTTTGAGGTTATTAACCTGCCAGTAGGCCAAATCTAAAATGGGAGCAGTTGTAGGATAGATGATGAAGCCTCCTCCAACAGTCACATTGCTGTTTAGAACACACTGTGCCTCAACTGATCGCAGTATATTTGTATATCTGTATGACCTAGCAGTTTTGCTTATCACGTCTGGAGAGTACTACATTGTGGAAAGTTGTCATCAACTTTGCCTGTGCAATTGGAACCGTCTCTAGTATGTTAGAGATTGAGGGGTCCTAGGTGCTCTCTGAGCTTGGTTGTTTTATTGCAGATGTTTCATCATCCAAACTAGGTAACACCATCAGTAAGTAATCTGTTTGGATAATGAAACATCTGCAAGAAAACCACCAAACTCAGAGAGCACCAAGGACCCCTCATTTCAGCCATGAACTACAAATATTCTCCTATATGTTATAATTTGCCAGAACAACAATTATTTCAACAAACATCACCCAGCCTAAAATCCGAGGAATGCAAACAAAATGTCTACTAAGTCATGAGAATGGGAGGTGGGGAGCAGTGGACTTAAACTTATACAGGTACAGAACTACAGGTAATTCTCAACTTATGACCACAAAGGTGCTCAAAACCTCTGTTACTAAGTGAAACAATTGTTAAGTGAGTTTTTCTCCATTTTATGATCTTCCTTGCCACAGCTGTTAAATGATTCATTGCAGTTGTTAAGTTAGTAACATGAGTTTTAAGTGAATCTGTCTTCCCCATTGACTTGACTTGTCAGAAGTTTGCAAAAAGTGATCATGAGACCTTGGGACATTGCAACCATCATAAATAACAGCCAATTACCAAGTGCTGAATTTTGATTACATGACCATGGGGATTCTGCAATGGTTGTTAAGTGTGAAAAACAGTTATAGGTCAGTTTTTTTCAGACCGTTGTAACTTTCACCAGTCACTAAAGGATGTCTTTAGTAAGTCAAGGACTATTTGTATCCACATATTGACAGAGCACAATGAATAATTTAAAATAACTTCATTTAGCATGCAATGAGGAATGTTTTTTAACCATGACTCATCCAGTGCCTTAGTAGCTTCTGCCAGATTTAAGCCAGGAAAGCCTATCACCATCCATGTTATGACCCTGTAGAATTTGAGCATGTATTACAGTTCTGTGGGATCACATCTAAGGAAAGCAGGGCTGGTGTGATTGAGTGTGTGGCTGTCAGCATGTGTGAAGGACATCTCCCACCAATCACTGCACCTTTAAAGTATTGGTCTGTCAAGATTTGCGAACTAGGTCTGTGTTGTGGAAACCACTCGTCCTATCTAGCGGGCCTTCAGAGAGGACATTCAGTATAGAATAACTTATCTGAGCTTGAATTTAAGATAACAGGCAATCATCTGGGTGTTAACGCTTGTGGCTCTCCAAACATCTTGGCAGTTCTGAAACCCTTGGTGTAAATGTGTGCTTCCTGCCGTCCAATCTGGCTTATTACAACACTGTAGTTCGGCTGCCAGTGTTCAGTCAGATGATGTGCATCATTCCTCTCAAAGAGTATCTTAACTGCAGCGTCCAAATTAGGGAGTGCGTAGCTCTGTTTCGCAAAGTCATGTTGCACCACTGTAATCAATGTTTTTAAAGTGCCGATGACAAATGCCTTGAGGTTCCAAAGGAATTGGAGAAAGGCTAGAAGGAGACTTACACATTCACAGGGAAAGGGGATCACGAACATTCTTATCCTTTAATTATGTTGGCAATTAGGTTTTGCAAAATGGCTTATACAAGTATATACAAGTATACACAAGTATAGGTGTCATGGAGGAAGCTACGGTTCAGAGAGTTATAAAGAACAAAGAAGAGTCCCTGCAGGATTCCCAGCCTTCTTGAGTGATTGCCAACCAACTGTATCCTGCGAGCTGACATTACAGAGTCATGGGGTGCCGCTTGTTTGATCTGTGAAGCGATTTTGTAAATGGATAATAGGCTTGGTCGACTGAGCGGGAGTCAGATAATGGGATGGCTGTAGGAATGGTGACCTCTAAGCCATCAGGCTAAAATTTCAGCTCTGTACATATGAAACCATGGCTTATTTTATTTCCAAGCAAAGAAATGGCAGATGAATGGGGTCATGTGATCCATTCATCATGCTTGAGAATCTGGAATTTCCTGTGTCACCATTTCATAAGTGTGGATGTGACTGTGAGCATTACCAGGAGATCAGATATGCTGGAGGTATCCCAACGGAGAAAGTCAACCTTTTGGGAGGAAAAATCCCTCCAAAATAATAGACAATCCACTGAGTTAGCTGCTATAGCTTGGAAGTAAAAATGCAAAAGACAAATTTGGCTTATTCATCAGCGTACTGTTTTTTGTTGGGTTGGATTTACTTATTTAATTCGGAAAAAAATCTGCAGTCAATGCAGCTCCACCAAGAGAGGTGGCATACATGCAAATTTAGACATCTAAACCATGTGGGCCGCTGCACTTTGAACCAGTTGAAGCTTCCAGATATTTTTCAAGGGCAGCCCCATGTAGAATACAATGCAGTAGGTTTTCCTTTGGATAGAGATGCGTCTGTTTCCGGACAGATGCTTCATCAACAGCCCATTTCCCAATTGACCTTCAGAGAAACTGCCTTCACCCAAAATATGGAACAAGCATTTCCAGAATTTCTGCAGAAGCAGCATACCTCAAGGTGGTGAAAAGTAAGAGACCAAAGACACAAGAAACAGACATGAGGGACTGATAACCAAAGTCGTTTATATTCACCAGACATGTTAAACATCAGAGAGAGGTTAAAAGAGGCAGGATAATTATCTCTGGGGATTTGAATCACTAGGTATCATATTTACTCAAAAGTAACATGCCTCTGAATTCTGCTTCACAAATAGAACAGAATATATATAATAAGGCAGACATATAGATGCATACATATAAAAACTACAATCTTACACATATCAGCTTTTCTATTATGCCAACCTATGTTGCCACCTTAACTTAGAACCAAGATAGGAGATTCCTTTCCACAGCTCTAATAAGTCCATGATGACCTATTTATATATACAGTACATGTACATGTACATATACTGTATCCCGAACCTGCAATAATTTAATAACTGTTCTAAGTTACAACGGTACTGAAAAAGTGATTTATGACCGTTTTTCACACTTAGGCGCATTGCAGCATCCCCATGGTCATATGATCAAAATGCAGACGCTTGGCAACTGACTCATATGACGGTTGCATTATCCTGGGGTCATGTGATCATCTATTGTGACCTTCTGACAAGCAAAGTTAAATAGGGAAACCAGTTTCACTTAAACATGTTAGTGACTTAACAACTGCAGTGCGTCACTTACCAACTGTGACAAAAAAGGTCATAAAATGGGACAAAACAACTTAACAAACTGTCTAGCTTAGCAATCTACATTTTGGGCTCAATTGTGGTCTTACATCAATGACTACCTGTAATGTATGTATCCATATATATTAGCCAGAAGGCAAATTAAATAAAATTTTGGGGGGTATATATTGTGGAAACAAGATAAGGACAAAAATTATATTTAATGGGGTATAGTGTTTATTATATGATCCCTATCTACATATATAAATTATCTTTTATGCACAAGCCACTTTCATCTGTATTTCTTGTTTAATAATATTAATTGGTATTTGGAAAGTCCTTCATTAAATGATGAAGTCACTACATTGATATCGACGATTCACACTGTATTCTGTGCTGCATTTTATTGGTAATGATACATCAGTTTTTTATGTTTAAAGAGATGAAATGACAGATAAATGAGTTTTGCCTCATTTTAAGACATTTTTATCATAGTTATTAAGCAAATTATTACAGTTATTAAATTAATCAGGTGGTTGTTAAGTGAATCTGGATTCTACCCCCTGACTTTGCTTGTCAGTAGCTGGCTGGAAAGGTTACAAATAGTAATCACATGACCCGATAACATTGCAATGATCATAAATACATGCTAGTTGCCAGGCACTTGGAAATTGGTCACATGACCATGGGGATGCTATAACGATTATAAGAGTGAAAACTGATTATAAGTCACTCTTTTCAGTGCCTTTGTAACTTTTAACATTCACTAAACAATGGTTGTAAGTCAAGGACCACCTGTATTTGAAAATAAACCATCATTCATTCTTCATATAATTATGAAGAAAACAAAATGCACAGGTACCGTATATGTGGTACCTTGCTCAATAGTAGTACCTGTGAGAGGGATCTTGGAGTCCTAGTGGACAACCATTTAGATATGAGCCAGCAGTGTGCAGCAGCTGCCAAAAAAGCCAACACAGTTCTGGGCTGCATAAACAGAGGGATAGAATCAAGATCACGTGAAGTGTTAATACTACTTTATAATGCCTTGGTAAGGCCACACTTGGAATACTGCATGCAGTTTTGGTCACCACGATGTAAAAAAGATGCTGAGACTCTAGAAAGAGTGCAGAGAAGAGCAACAAAGATGATTAGGGGACTGGAGGCTAAAACATATGAAGAACGGTTGCAGGAACTCGGTATGTCTAGTTTAATAAAAAGAAGGACTAGGGGAGACATGATAGCAGTGTTCCAATATCTCAGGGGCTGCCACAAAGAAGAGGGAGTCGGGCTGTTCTCCAAAGCACCTGAGGGTAGAACAAGAAGCAATGGGTGGAAACTGATCAAGGAAAGAAGCAACTTAGAACTAAGGAGAAATTTCCTGACAGTTAGAACAATTAATAAGTGGAACGACTTGCCTGCAGAAGTTGTGAATGCTCCAACACTGGAAATTTTTAAGAAAATGTTGGATAACCATCTGACTGAGATGGTGTAGGGTTTCCTGCCTGGGCAGGGGGTTGGACTAGAAGGCCTCCAAGGTCCCTTCCAACTCTGTTATTATTATTATTATGTTAGTCATCAATGTTGGTGTTATTAGCAATAATACTTAGACTTATATACCACTTCATAATGCTTTACAGCACTGTGTAAGTGATTTACAGAGTCAGCATATTGCCCCAACAATCTGAGTCTTCATTTTACTGACCTCAGAAGGATGGAAGGTGGAGTCCACCTTGAGCCGCTCAGGATCGAACTGCTGGCAGTGGGCAGAGTCAGCGTGCATTTTAACTACTGAGCCACCATAGCTCTTAAAATAAAGCAATAATACTGATGAATTCTATGTATGTCTGGGTTTGGGGAATGCAAACAGAGAGCTGTGTATCTGTGGATGAAAACAGATTTTTGCATAACTGAAAAGGTTGCAACTGAGTTTTATTAAAATAAAACTCCTGCTGTCTATATCCCGCCTATATATGTAGGTCAGAACGGCTGGAAAGCAATAGACTAACATTGGAGATGAGCTTTATAGTTAAATATTCTCACCTTCCAGGAAGCAAACCTCATGCATAGGCATACTTAATGCAGAAACAACATGTCTGAAATAATACTTTCTTCTTAATTTGCAGAATGGGAGGAGGCAGAGTCTGTCTTACACAGTCCTGCAAGTGAATATTTTCCTTTTTATCAATAATATTCTCTGACTTCTAACTAGCTAACAGGTGCAAAATAGCACAATTTTAATTCAGGGCAAGGATTTTCCTGTTCATTGTGTAACAAGCACATTTGGGATTGCCTGTTCCAAGCAAGCATTTTCCTTCACTGTCAGGGAATAAATAAAGTATTTGAAGTCTGCAGTGTTAAAACAAATTAAAAATAATTCAAGTCTGGGAATATGTATGAGCAAGTTTACAAGTGTGCCAAATTATACATAAGTGGAAGAAAAAAGATAGAATGGAATGTAACAGATAGAATAGCAGAATAACAAATTTGGAAGGGACCCTGGAGATGATGATGATAATAATAATAATAATAATAATAATAATAATAATAATAACAACAACAACAACAACAACAACAACAACAACAACAACAACAACAACAGAGTTAAAAGGGACCTTGGAGGCCTTCTAGTCCAACCCCCTGCCCAGGCAGGAAACCCTACACCATCTCAGACAGATGGTTATCCAACATTTTCTTAAAAATTTCCAGTGTTGGAGCATTCACAACTTCTGCAGGCAAGTTGTTCCACTGATTAATTGTTCTGTCAGGAAATTTCTCCTTAATTCTAAGTTGCATCTCTCCTTGATTAGTTTCCATCCATTGCTTCTTGTTCTACCCTCAGGTGCTTTGGAGAATAGTTTGACTCCCTCTTCTTTGTGGCGACCCCTGAGATATTGGAACACTGCTATCATGTCTCCCCTAGTCCTTCTTTTTATTAAACTAGACATACCCAGTTCCTGCAACCATTCTTCATATGTTTTATCCTCCAGTCCCCTAATCATCTTTGTTGCTCTTCTCTGCACTCTTTCTAGAGTCTCAACATTTTTTTACATCGTGGTGACCAAAACTGCATGCAATATTCCAAGTGTGGCCTTACCAAGGCATTATAAAGTGGCACTAACACTTCACGTGATCTTGATTCTATCCCTCTGTTTATGCAGCCCAGAACTGTGTTGGCTTTTTTAACAGCTGCTGCACACTGCTGGCTCATATCTAAATGGTTATCCACTAGGACTCCAAGATCCCTCTCACAGGTACTATTATTGAGCAAGGTACCACATATACGGTACCTGTGCATTTTGTTTGTACCGGTGCATTTTGGTTTTTTTGGCCTAAATGTAGAACCTTACTTTTTTCACTGTTGAATTTCATTTTGTTAGATAACGCCCAATGTTCTAGCATGGGGGCTGGACAAGATCTTCTTGTCCAACCCCCATGCTCAAGCAGGCGACCCTATGCCATTCTGAACAAATGGCTGCCCAATCTCCTCTTATGGGGCACCCACAACTTCTGGAGGGAAGTTCCACTGATTTTGTCCCATTTTATGACCTTTCTTGCCACGGTTGTTAAGTGAATCACTGCAGTAACTTGGTTGTTAAATGAATTCAGCTTCCCCATTGACTTTGCTTGTCAGAAGGTCACAGAAGGTGATCACATGACTTGCAGGACACTGCAGCTGTCATAAATATGAGTCAATTACCAAGCATCTGAATTTTGATCACATGTCCATGGGGATGCTGCAAGGGTCATAGGTGTGAAAAATGGTCATAAGTCACTTTTTTCAGTGCTGTTTTAACTTTGAATGGTCACTGAATGAAATGTTATATGTCAATATAATAGGTACTCCTATATGTTATATGAGTACCTGTAATTTAATTCCTTGGACCATTCAGGCAATGCAATGTAGGCCTGGATGTGGAGAAATAGATTCAGTCCAAATCCCTCCATATAGGTTTAGGCTATCAAACAATTCAAGACTAGAGGTAGTCCTTGACTTGTGACCACAATTGAGCCAAAATGTCTATTGCTAAACGAGATAGTTTGAGTGACTTTTGCCTCTTTTACCACCTTTCTTACCCTGGTTGTTACGTGAATCTGCCTTCCCCATTGCTTGTCAGAAGGTTGTATGACCCTGCAACTGTCATAAATGTGAACGAGTTGCCAAGCATCCAAATATTGATTACAGTACATGACCATGACCATGACATGACCATGGGGATGCTGCAATGGTTGTAAGTGTGAAAAACAGTTGTAAGTCACTTTTTTCAGTGCTGTTGTAACTTCAAACGATCACTAAGCAAATGGTTGTAAGTCCAGAGCCAGCTGTATCTGTGGGATCACCTTCTCCCCCAGTAATCTGCCTGCCCAGCCAAGTCAAATAGGTGAACCTTGCTCTGGATCTCATTTACATGAGATCATCATTCGTCAGGACTTTGGAAGCAGGCATTTTGTAGGGCCTTTTTCAGTCTTTGGAAATGAATTTCCCCTCAGCTGTTCAGAGTCTTTGAGAATGGATGACAGACAAATTAAATTAAATTCACTCAGTCAGTCAAGGAACAGGATGTTACAGAAGCTATCTCACCTCCCAGAACCCTTCCTTAAGGGAGATAGATAGTATTAGATCTGACGTTAGTGGGTACAAAATGAGTCCACACAGGGGTTGTAACAAACCCAACCTTTATTCAACTCTGCGGAGGCTAACAACAAGAAAACGTGAGGAGCAGTAACAGCCGAAGACTCCGTTGAAATACTGGCTGCCTCGGAAGCTTCACCAATGAAAGGACGCTAAAACTCCCACTTTTCTTCCAGGTGTGTCTAAACAAATCAGAGACCGCCTGGCTGTTGTTAAGGCTTAATCAAGTCGTAACCCCGAGGACTTTGTCGGAGCCCTACAGACATAACAGACAGACAGACAGACAGACAGATAGATAGATAGATAGATAGATATCCCAAATTTCAAGAGGATTTGGGAGTTGCAGTAGCTGGTTTCTTCCCAAACAATGTCTCTTTTGAGCCTATCTTGAATGGGATCCAGTGCCCCAGGGCTGTCAAACTCAAGGCCTGTGGGCCACATCCGGCCCGTGGTGTGCTTAAATCTGGCCCGGACTGGCCCGCAGTGCCTCTGGAAGTCATCCCGCTTTCAGCCTGGATGGCCTCCTGCAGCACTCTGCCGGCCAAACTGGGGTGCGGGGGGCCCAGCAGGGTGCTACAGGAGGCGACGGTCCCATCTCGCCCTCCTCCCCCCCGCTTCCCAGGCAGCCCACAGAGGAGAACTACAATGCTGATCCAGCCCTTGAAGAGATCCAATTTGACACCCCACCCTGCAATAACCGGACCCTCATTTGGCTACCTAGATTTCCACGAAGACCCCCTACGTCCTCCATCTCGTATTTTTCTCCTGCATTTTGTGGCCACTCACCATTCCTTCTGGCATTGAATGTGCCTAATGGGCGTCTCCGAATGCCGTTTCCTGGACAATTCAAACGAACAAACAAAAACGCTTGTGTTCATTTATGGGCCTCCCATAGGCACCTCGATTGGCTTGGCCTTTGTCCTGCTCCAGCAGAGTTGTTCTTAGGTTCAATATATAACCGAAAAACCTTGGAGTAGACTATTTAAGACACCTCAATTCCCCACCCTCCAGCATGTGTTAGATTGCTACCTGGGTAGCTCTGACCCATATTTGGGTTTAGAGAGAGAAAGCACCTGCCTCTTTTCCTAGCACAGGACTGTAATTGCTTGGCCTGCTTGCACTCCTTTGGAAAGAGGGGGGGGGGAAGGGAGCGGGGAAATGGCTTGCTTTCAAAGCAAAAGTTGAAGCCAAAGTTGATCTTTGCAGAATTTGCACCTGGACCAAATGCTCTTTCATCGCTGTCCTCAAATGTAAATAGAAATACAGACAAAAGGTTAATGGGTGATAATTTTGCAGAGGAAGAGATCTCAGACATATGTTCCCAAGGGCCTTCCAGAAAGGACAGCAGAGCCCAGAGTAACCCTGGCACCTCCTGTTAGAGCCCAGCACTGTTGCAGCTGGAATCCCTGTTCAGTGTTTGCCTGTTTCTCGGATCATCAAAGCAGAAGCTTCCCGAAACTGAATTGGGTATTTTTTTTTTAAAAGCATGTAGTGAATTCAAGCAGAAGCAGAAAAGAATTGTTTTGAAAGGTCTGTCCAAATGTCTACTCAGCCCGGTCTCCTGTTTCCAGCTGTGGTCACCCAGATATGCCCAGATGCTCAGAAAAGGGCCTGAAAGGTTTCCTTTTAGCTCACCGACTAACAGCTGTTATTTGTCTAGGCTGCTAAGAATTTGTTTCACTGTTTGTACATCTGCTGTGGATGAGCACTTTATCCTACTGATTATTTCACCAGAGGGATTTAATTTAGCTATCTGGCTTAATACCACTAGGTCCAATCTCCTTTTAAAGCCTATGGACAGTGCTTTCAGTTAAAATGTAAAATACACTATAGGGAGTTCTCAACTTACAACCACAACTGGACCCCAAATTTCCATTGCCAAGCAAGACAGTTTTGTCCCATTTTACAAACTTTCTTGCCACAGTTGTTAAGTGAATTATGGCAGTTAAGTAACATGGTTGTTCAATGAATCTGGCTTCCCCCATTGACTTTGCTGATCAAAAAGTTACAAAAAGGGATCACATGACCCCAGGACACTGCAATGGTCATAAATACATGCCAGTTGCCAAGCTGTTTTGACCCAGGCCCAAGTAGGTAGTAATAAACTTAGTCCGTGGAAAAACAAACTTTATTTGAACAGCTGGGAATTACTTCATTCCCAGCGTTGTTCAACTCAAAGTAAAACAAATGCCTCCCAACACAAATTCCTCAGTTATTTTACAAACCTTAGTCCAATTAGGCAAACTGCCAAAGGCCCTTCCTGGCAAACGTCCCGAAGCCACAAAAAACAAAGACGTATACGAAGCAGAAGACGAAGCAGAAGATGCAGCTACAACGTTGTTTTCCAGCAAAGCTGAAATGATGGTGCTGATCTGTTTTAAGCCTTAGATTGGCCCCTTATGGGAGGGGTCAATCATCTCTTGGCCCTATTCCCAAGTTGTTCTCTTTACTTGAGCTGCTCTTGTCTTCTGGCAGCTCCTCTCGTGTGCATTAGGAACAGGCTCCTTCTGTTCCTCTGCCTCACTACTATCAGTCTCTGGAGGCTCTGGAGTCTGCACCTCACTTCCCGATGGCCCTGGCCTCACCTCAGCCTCATCGCTGTCTGACTCTATTGCCAGCTCTGTAGGCTGCTGACGGACCACAACACAAGCATTCAAATTTTGATCATGTGACCATGAAGATGTTGTAACAGTCATAAGTGTGAAAAATGATCATAAGTCACTTTTTTCAGTGTTGTTGTAACTTTGAAAGGTCATTTAATGAATGGTTGTAAATCAAGGACTACCTATATTTTGTCCAAACAACATACTACCTTATTTTCAACTCTGCCTTTAGTATTTACTTTACAAACAAACTTGTATAGCTTTTGTACTTTTAAAAAAAATGAAAAGGGGGCATGAATTTGACTGCCCCACCCTAAACTAGCTTCCCTATTTTATTAGTGTCCTGGTGGCACAGTGGTTAGAATGCGGTATTGAAAGCTAATTCTCATCGACTCAAGGTTGACTCAGTCTTTCATCCTTCCGAGGTCAGTAAAATGAGGATCCAGATTTTGGGGGCCAAGATGCTGACTCTAAACCGCTTAGAGAGGGCTGTAAAGTCCTATGAAGCAGTAGAGAAGTGCTTTCGCTATTGCTATTTGAGCATGGTAAGAAAATATGCACATAGCTATGACAGTAGAAAAGGCATATTTAAAGGAGAGCTGGGAAGCAGCCAGAAAGCCCAAGGCAACTTTAGAGATAAGGAGTAGTCGGAGTGTATTACATCACCTTGGACACCTCATTAAACCAAGCAAATTCTCCAGACACATCCTGCTTAGCTAAGGAGAGCAAGTGGTAGCAGGTGAATAAGCACATTCTGGGACACAAGCAAGAGATGATTGTCATCACATTTATAATCTCCTTTCTTTTATATTGCTGTTGATGTTAGCCTGGTGTCATGTTCAAATGGACAGTTGTGGAAGTCAGTTTCTCCCCCCCCTTCAAAAAGTGTAAAATGAAAAACAGTTCAGCTTCAAGCTTCAGGGGCAGCTTCAGTTCTTGCAGATGCTTCATTGCCAAACTAAAGTAGGTAATTGTCAAGCCTGTCCTGGCATGGGCATTTAGGAAAGAAAGACCCTCGACTCCATTGGCAATAAAAGGTATACTATTACTAAAGCCAAGTGGTTACAGCATAAGCAAAGCCAGATCTGAGGATTCCCACAGAAAGCCTGTAGTTTTGCCTTCTCCCAGGCCCTCCTCCCTGGTCATCTTGTTAGTCCCCAATAAAGTTAAAATCAGTTGTTTTGGTAACAGTTAAAAAATTTGGCATCTCTTTGGTGGGTATTCGCATTCAGTCCCACTGTCTGTGTCCTTGGATTGTTCAGCTATTGCCTCTGGTTGGCACATCTGGTTCCTATCCTCCCCCTCCCTGTATTTCTCTTCCTCCCCTCCCCATACTTTATGACAGGCTGCCAGCAAAGCAAACAAGGCAGAAGCAGTGTGATGGCAGATCTGACAGTAACATCCTCAGTACTAGTAGGCGGAGTGGGGTTTGCTTTTATTTTATATATTAGTGGCTTGCACTATCAGCGTGGTGGGAGTGGTCTTGTGGTTCCTTAATTAGGCTGTTGCTTACTATTAACTTGTTTGTCTGAGCTGGTACTGTTTACTGCTTGATTGTTGTTCTAGTATTAATCTTGGTATTAATTAACCTCTGCTCATCTGGGTAAGAAGCTACTTGGGACTTGTTTCCTTTTGGGTTTTTTGAATTGGCTGTTTCAAATGGCATGTAGGTGTTGTTTATCTCGATGTGCCTGTTGAGGGCTGATTTATCCGAATGCCAGACTTCCAGGAATTCTCTGGTGTTTTTAGACTTGCTTAGTCTAGGATGGTCACAGTTTCCCATGGTTAAGTCTGTCCATGCGTTGTACAATTCAGAAGTTTTCATCACGTCTTCATATTGCTAATTGCTGTTCATGGATGTGGTCTGCTAGTCTTCTGCTCTGGGAGTCCTCGTTAATCAAGACAAGCTCAACTGGCATGTGAAGCCACTTTACATCATTTCCTTCCCCAGAGGACTCAACTGTAAGCAGAGTCAGTTCAAGACTCTGTTCAAATTGCTTCAACCAGGAGTTCTCTTTATGAGTTCAGCAGTTTGCAACATGAGTTGTTATTGTTGTTGTTTAGTCACTAATTTATGTCTGACTCTTCACATCCCCATGGACCATTGCCTGCCAGGCTTCCCTGTCCTCCATTGTCTCTCAGGATTTCCCCAAATTCAGGCTCATTGCATCCATGATACTATCTAACCATCACCATGCTATCTCCTTCTCCTTTTGTCTTCCCTTTTTCCCAACATCAGGGTCTTCTCTAATGAGACCTCTCTTCTCACTTGGTGGCCAAAGTGTTTGAGCTTCAGTATCTGTCCTTGCAAACAACAAGGTTGATTTCCTTTAGGATTGACTGATTTGATCTTCTTGCGGTCCAAGGGACTGCCCAGGAAACAGATGGGTAAGGATGAGTTCCTAGAGATTTCACATATGCCTAAATAAATAAATACATTAAGTTTGTTTGGCATCAGTACAAAAATTGTGGCTGTTGTTTTTTATAGGATCCCCACCCCACCCCGCTTCACTTAGTGGTCTGAAATAGTAACAAAGCTTGACTAGCAGTTGGGGGCTCAGCTAAAATAGGGAAGTTGAGTCTATCATGACTTTTTCAGCCTATTGAATTGTATTGTGTGTATGCCCATAGGAGGAATCTTGTATGTTTATGGAGATCCTTGGAGGTATTGAGGAAATTGTCACAGTAGGCAAAGCAAGAAATTTTCTCTTGCTTTTTTATTCTGGCTTACGAGTATTCTCTCACTTCAAAGAAAGTCTGAAATGGTCCTTAACGTGAGTCTCTACGACAACCCTGCTGTGCATTGCTTTCAATTCACTTTCCCAGAATTAATCTTCACACATTTTATTTTTCCCAGGAACTGGAGGCTATGCTTTGCTACTATTTTTTCATTACTTTACAAAGAAAAGAAGGTTTTTGTAAAGTGTATTATCAAAGTGTAAAAGTTTAATATCTCTTAAAGTTGTGGCCTCCAATCTTTTGGGCACCAGGAACCAGTTCTGCCGAGAGAAGTTTTTCCGTGGACAGGAGGAGTGCGTGGTTTTCCATGCTACCTGCATCCTGTTTCTGGAGAGCTGCAGCCCGGTGGACCAGGGACTGGGGACCCCTGTCTTAGAGGCAGATTGGTAGTTCAGAAACATGATAGATAGATAGATAGATAGATAGATAGATAGATAGATAGATAGATAGATAGATAGATAGATAACAATAGCAGTAAAGCAAACACACTGTATTTTGTTTGTCTGTTTATCTGTCTGATCTATCTATCTATCAATCATCTATCATCAACTATATCTATTTATCTATCCATCTGTCTGTCTGTCTGTCTGTCTGTCTGTCTGTCTATCTGTCTGTCTGTCTGTCTGTCTATCTATCTATCTATCTATCTATCTATCTATCTATCTATCTATCCATCTATCTCATTTGCAACTGCCCACCTTCCTTACAGAGGGACTCTGAGTGGTGCACAGTAAACTATTAAAACATAGAAACATTATAAAAGTTAAAATTTAAAAAGAGGCAAGAATGATTATAACCAATATTATAAATTAATTAAAAGACAAAAGCTGGGCTTTCACGGTCTAACTAGCCCTGTACAATTAGTCCTTGACTTACACTAGTTCATTTAATGACCATTTGAAATTACACCGACACTAAAGAAAGTGACATCTGGCCATTTTTCACACTGACAACCGTTCCGGGTCATGTAATCAAGATTCAAGTGCTTGGCAACTGGTTCATATTTATGACGGTACGATTGCAATGTCCTGGGGTCACGTGATCCCCTTTTGTGACTTTCTGACAAGCAAAGTCAATGGGGAAGCCAGATTCATTTAAGAACACTGTTAGTAACTTTAAAAATGCTGTGATTCACTTAACAACTGTGGCAAGAAAGTTTGTAAAATGGGGCAAAACTCATTTAACAATTGTCTCACTTAGCAATATAAACTTTGGGGCAAATTGTGGGCATAAGTCCACAATCTTCCAGTAGATTGTAGCAATTTTCCAGTGCTTGAGGGGATATCACAGGGAAGGAGGGGTCTACCTATTCTCCAAAGCACCTGAGGGCAGGACAAGAAATAACAGATGGAAACTGATCAAGGAGAGAAGCAACCTGGAATTAAGGAGACATTTCCTGACAGTGAGAAAAATTAATCTGTGGAACAGCTTGCCTCCAGAAGTTGTGGGTGCTTCATCAATGGAGGTTTTGAAGAAAAGACCAGACAGCCAGTGATCTGGAATGGTATATAGTCTCCTCCTTGAGCAGGGGGTTGGACTAGAAGGCCTCCAAGGTTTCTTCCAACTCTATTATTCCATGTTTTGTGTTTTTATTGAAACATATAATTGACATTACTGTACTGTTTAATTTCTTGTTAGAATGTATATAGAGGGGAATTCCTTATTATGGTCAGTTTATATCATGGGCCTTTGCGATGAGTGGTCCTCCAGGTTGGATTATTATTATTTAACCTCTTTCATATCTGTAACAAACACTAATATCTTGTCAGGCCTATTTTCCATTGCCCCAACTCAAAATAGAATGAGTGTGTGCAAATGCATCGGCAACTAAACAGTTAAATTAGTGCTAGGTTACTGCAAAGAACTGATTTACTAAGGACTAATGGTGTACTTTGAAGCAGGTTATTACTCAGTTTCTGCAATCAGCTTTGATCAGTACTATTTATATCTAGATGGAAGTCAAGATTTTTTTTAGTACAAAAGTTTCTGTCTTAGAAAAACTAAATGGTGGAACAATTTTTGTGACAGCTCATGTTGAAACTTGACTTGTTGGATAATGCCTCTTTGACGTCTTAAACTTTGGAGCACACAATTTTCCAGGGAGTAATTCCTATAGCCCTGTAGTTACATGAATCCCTAACATATCATAGGTATATCTTCCAAGTGTTAGGAGATACCTGATTATAGCTAGTCCTCAACTTACGACCACAATTCAGCCCAACATTTCCATTGCTAAGCAAGACAGTTGTTACATGTGTTTTACCTCATTTTATCACCTTTCTTGCCCCAGTAGTCAAGTGAATCACTGCAGCTGTTAAGTTAGTAAATAAAATCTGGCTCCCCTATTGATTTTGCTTATCAGAAGTTTGCAAAAAGTGATTACATGAGGCTGGGATGCTGCGATCGTCATAAACATGAACTAGTTGCCAAGCATTCAAATTCTGATCATGTGGCCATGGGTATGCTGTCGTAAGTGTGAAATTCACTTTTTTTCAGTACCATTGTAACTCCAGTCACTACACAAATGCTTGTAAGTTGAAGGCTACCTCTATCTTCAGCTTGTCTAAGTTGAAAAACACTGTTCCATTGGGATATCTTAAACTTTCCAGATGTGAAATTATACTCTGAGAGAAGAAAAAGTGTTTGGTTTCAATCATGAAAACCAACATGTTACACTTCTGGGCCAAGATGTCCCAAAGGTGCTTTCTTTCAAAAGGCAACTGGATTTTTCAGTGGTGAAATTCAAATTTTTGTACTACTGGTTCTGTGGGTGTGGCTTGCTGGGCGTGGCAGGGGAAGGATACTGCAAAATCTCCATTCCCACCCCACTCTGGGGCCAGCCAGAGGTGGTCTTTGCCAGTTCTCCAAACTATTCAAAATTTCTGCTACCGGTTCTCCAGAACCTGTCAGAACCTGCTGGATTTCACCCTGGGATTTTCTTGTTTTGCTAGAAGACAATTCACTTTTCCTCGGAGAAGCTCTTTCAGTTCTGATTGAATGGTAGAGAATGGAAGGATTTATATTCCTTGCAGTCATGTGGTTGTTAGCCCTTTTTTTGTGCCAAGACGTTTGGCAACAATGAGAAATCTGTAATTCAAGAGTCAACTTTGCAAACTTTGGCATGAGGAGGAAGAGAGGCAGAGAAGAATACTGAAGCTGGGAGAGAACAGGGAAAGAGTGCCATAAAAAGAGTAGGCTCCACTCTTTGATATTTTCAATCCTGCTTGATAAGAGCAAGGCAGACCTCAAGGAGGCTCCACTCTTTGATATTTTCAATCCTGCTTGATAAGAGCAAGGCAGACCCCAAGGAATGGTGGGTGGGGAGAGTATATTTGCACTGTATGGTGAACCTCAAGGTCTTCCTTACAATTACAGAAGGAAGGAAAATATAATTTTATAATCTGCTACGTTTTAATCTGTTGTTTTTAATTGTATATATTTTATGTTTTATTTTTGGCTGTACACCGCCCTGAGTCCTTTGGGAGAAGGGCGGTATAAAAATTTAATAAATAAATAAATAAATAAAAAATAAAAAGCCAGATAATTAAGTGTATGTCAGGCCATAATCCTCCTCCTTTTCTTCCTAAATGTGTTTTTCATATTTTCTTCCACTTGACTATGTATAGTCAGAATAGAACAGAATAACAGAGTTGTAAGGGACCATGGAGCTCTTCTAGTTCAATCTCAGGCAGGAAACCCTATACCATTTCAGGCAAATGGTTGTCCAGCCTCTTCTTAAAAACTTCCATTATTGATGCATCCACAATTTCTGGAGGAAAGTTGTTCCACTGATTAATTTTTTTTTTAATTTACATTTATATTCCGCCCTTTTCCGAAGACTCAGGGCGGCTTACAGTGTATAAGGCAATAGTCTCATTCTATTTGTATATTTTACAAAGTCAACTTATTGCCCCCCCCAACAATCTGGGTCCTCATTTTACCTACCTTATAAAGGATGGAAGGCTGAGTCAACCTTGGGCCGGGCTTGAACCTGCAGTAATTGCAGGCTACTGTGTTCTAATAACAGCCTGAGCTATCCACGGCCCCTTATCAACAATCAAAATTGTTCTCACTATCAGGAAATTCCTGCTTAGTTCCAAATTGTTTCTCTCCTTGATTAGTTTCCATCCATTGTTTCTTGTCCTGCTTTCAAATGCTTTGGAGAATAGGTTGGCTTCCTCTTCTTATTGGAAGAGGATATTGGAAGATGCTATCACCCTTACTCATTCTTTTCAATGAATTAGACATACCCAGTTCCAGCAACGGTTCTTCATATCTTTTAGCCTCCGGCCCCCTAATCATCTTTGTTGCTCTTCTCCTCACACTTTCTAGAATCTCAACATCTTTTTTTTATAAATATCAATTTATAATAATTTTTTTAGTTCATAGTTCATAGTTGCAATACTGAATAAACTGACATGGCCATTTTTTACACTTAATGCCTGTTGCAGCAACCCCATGGCCATGTGATCAAAATTTGGGCGCTTGCAACCGCATGTGTTTACATCACACAGCAATGTCCTGGGGTCATGTGATAACCATTTATAACTTCCCAGCTGGCTTCTGACAAGCAAAGTCAATGACAGAATCCAGATTCACTTAACAACCACATAATGTACTTAACAACTGCAGTGATTCACTTAACAACTGTGGCGAAAAAGATTGTAAAATCAGCTGCAACTCATTTAACAACTGCATTCCTTAACAATGGAAATTTTGGGCCCCATTGTGGTTGTAAGTTGAGGACTTCCTGTACTTGATTACTGGTTGTGGAATTGCAAACTGTCAGCTATTCTTAAATCGAAACTTTAGGTTGTGAAAAGCATGGGATAGTGACTTCTCTGCGAAATAAATATTTGAAATAAGGTGGGAGGGAAGAAATGAACCCTCTAGCCCAGGGGTATTAAACTCGATTCCACTGAGGGTGACATAAGACTATTTAAGACTAGGGTGGGTGTGGCCATGGTGGGCACGGCCAGCTCAAAATATCAGGGGCACCTGTGGTGGCCTGAGTGCTCTGCCAGTGAAAATGGGCTCTTGAGTTCCATTTTCAGTTGTGAAGGTCTCCTGCAACCCTCTGCCAGCAAAAACAGAGCTTGGGTGGGCCACCCCCAGCCCTCACGAGCTCTGTTTCCACTGGCAGAGGCACCATGGGTTGGTCCTTTGCTATTTCCAGGGTGGCCCTGTGGGCCAGATCTAAGCCGGTGGGCTGGATCTGGTCCTTGGGCCTTGAGTTTGACATTCCTCCTCTAGCTCAATGCAAACACTGAAAGTAATTCCAAAAGGAACAATATTACAGAAAACTGGTAAAAGGAAGGACATATCATTCTTTTAAGAATTTGAACATTGGACAATGATGTATAAAAGGACTGGGTAAATACATAGCTAGAAGACAAAAAAAATTTAATTGGCAGAAATATTTGGTTTCAAAGCCTTAATGCTACCAATTTAATTGGATTATCTTTTTATTTTATTTTTTAGTATCTTTTTCTATTTGGAGTCTCTTTGGTTTAGATATTTTATGAAATAATAGATCATTATTTATTGATTGATTGATATCCTGCCTTTATTATTTTTATAAATAACTCAGAAAGAGGAACATATCCAACACAACTTCCTCCTCCTATTTTCCCCACAACAACCAACCGTGTGAGAGATTGACTGGCCCAAGGTTACCCAGCTGGCTTTTATGCCGAAGGTGGGAATAGAACTCACTGTCTTTGGACGATTGGCCCAAAGTCCTTTAGTTGGCTTTTATGCCAAAGGCACAACTAGAATTTACCATCACCTGGTGATTGGCCCAAAGTCACCCAGCCAGCTTTGAAGCTTAAGGTGGGACTAGAACTTCCAGTCTCTTGGTGATTGTCCCTTAGCTGGCTTTCATACCTAAGGTAGAACTAGAATTTACAGTCTCCTGGTTTCCAGCATGGTGCCTTAACCACTAGACCAAACTGGCTCTGTTTTTGTTTTTGTTTTTTTGCAAATAAATGAAAATCTGATGACTCCCAAAGTTCCTGGATGTCGAAACGAACCTAAACTTTGGTATCCAGCCTGTCCCATAGTACTTTCTAGTGTTGATAGTCCATCCATCCAGTTCAGGAATTTGCACAGGAATTTGTTTTCCAAACATTTTTTTTTTGCAATAAGTGTCTCTCCCCTCCCCCATACACACACACTCACACACACACTGTTAGGTGTTATAAAGGTAGCAAATATCTTTGGTTGTCCTGGGGAGGCAAGCATTCATTTATGGACGGGAGGAAAATCTCCCAAATTGCTTTAAATGGAGTTGTCAGCCTGAAGCTGGCATGATGGGAATACTGGTGCTGCCTAGGATTTCCATCTAATGTTTACAAGAGATGGGGGGGAAGGGGGTCATTTTAAATTCACAGCTGTCTCTCTTTTGGGTAAACCAAGTACATAGTTGTCCAAATAAGGATAGTAACCACAGCAACAGAAAAAGTTGTATCTGCTCTAATTCCATAATGCAATTCAAGGCAGCAGGTCCTCTCCCCCTTCCCCCACTCCACACAGCTTTATTCCTCACAAATTCAAGTTGTGATGAGTACTGATTGTACATAGAGTGAGGCAGTGTTTTGTTATCTGGACATTTGTTGACAGAAGCAGGTAACCATTCTGGCTGTCTCTTAAAGATTTGTATTTGAAATAGCTGAAGCAAGCTGGATAGAGAGTAAGAAATTAATTGTTCTCACTGTCAGGAAATTTCTCCTTAATTCTCGGTTGGTTCTGCCTTTGATGAGTTTCCATCCGTTAGTAGAACAAAGCAAAAATGGCCTCCTGAAAATTTTCACACTGTTTGCAGGCATATAAAATTAAACTTCACAAGTGGGGTTCAGATTTCAAGTCATGCATCTCCGTTGTTTGGTAGACCAGTTACCATGACTCATAAAACCTCACGATTCCCAAAATTCCTGGATATAGAAATGAAGTTTAAACTTTGGCAACCCGAGTACCCCTAGACACTGTATCCACCACCCAGTGCAGGAATTTGCACAGGGATTTGTTTCCAGTGGAAATTATGTAAAAATATCCAATCAATACTTAACTGTAGCAACATGTGAAAGTACAGTTGGGAGTGGGGAGTTATCAGTTCAGAATCCTTATGTTGCCACAAATGATCCAAGTCCAGTCTGCCTGGAATTGATCCTTATCTAGGACCAATTCAGTGCTACCCGTTGGTTGATTGCATTCTTGTATATAGATTTAAATACATTTTCTATGCTTAACATATGGTCTCAATTCTTTGTGCCTGACATTAATTTAATCAACTAATAGTTGGCACTGAATTGTTCCTAGATAAAGGTCAGAGCGTCAAAGGAATTCAAAGGAGCCTGGACTTGGATTGTTTGTGGCCACATAATGACACTAAGCTAATGACATGTTAACACCCCCCCCCACAAGCAGGGGTGGGTTTCAAAACCCGTCGCTACCGGTTCGCATGTGGGCACGCACAATGCTTCTGCGCATGCGCAGAAGTGTCCGGGCAGGTAGCCAGAGCCTCCCGTTGCCGCCGCTACCGGTTCGCCCGATGTGGGGCGAATTGGTAGCAACCCACCATTGCCCCCCAGCTCTTCCTGCTCTTCTTCTATAGAGTGAGCTATTTCAATTTTTACATTCTTCATTTCGTATTATGCCTTTTTTTATTTATAAATCTCAGAAAGGATGTCCCATCTAGATGTTGTGGTCTGAATCTTTCCTCCTTTTTCAGGGATCAGGAACTTCAAACCCAATTTAGAGCTGGCTCACTTCTGCCGACTTTTAGAAAAGATCTGGGAAATTCATTTCAAAACAGATTTGAGGTTGATCCTCTTTTCAATAATATTAGAATCTTTGTGTCACGCCATTTCAGAAGAACATTAATATTAGAACGATGCAGATATTAATGCAGAAACTGGGCAATGTATCCGAGCAATTTAAAAAAAAATGTTCATCATAAGAGTACCAGAAGCGGCAATGTAAGTGAAGTGAACAGGCAAAACTCATAAATGGTTTGTTCTTTCTAAACACTAGACATCGTGTCTCCAAGGTAGGCTATTCAAAAATAAAAGCAAAACATCCGAATGACAGAAAGTGCAGGCTCCTGGGTTTGCTACGTGGGTGCCTGCAGATTGTAAAACATCACAATGGAACACAAATAGCCTATGATAAATGATACCCAGAATGAAAAAAGCACCTTCTACACAAGTGCAGGTGTGTTGGGATAAAGTTACGCAGTTACAAAAAAAAGGGGGGGGGCTCTTAAAATGCTTATATAAAAAAGAGCCGAGTAGGACTTTCTAAGTGGTACATATGTGAAGTAGACACCTGCTTAGATGGGATAAAAATTTTTGAACCATTGCAGTAAGCAGAGAAAAGACCATCCTTTTTGGAATTAACAGCTTGTGGTCAATTCTGCTTCAGAAGTAGGGTAGAGTATAGACCTGCAGGTGGTCTAACTCAGCTCCCACCATAGTCATTCTGGAAGACATCACTGAGCAAAATTGTCAGGGCAAGAGATTTGTCTTTCAGAGATGAATCATATCTTCCATGGCAACTGTGGTTTGAAAATATTTTCTTTCTTCAGATGACTGAATAGGTCATCAGAAGGTATCAAGTGCTGGTAGAAAGGTCTTGGTAGATGTGAATGGTTGCAAGACATGAATATTTGAAGAACATAAGTGGCTCTGTGTACAGTAGCAGCATCCTTCTATTATAGGAAATGAGAGTTAAGTCTAATAGAAGATATATAAAAATGGAAATACAATGCTTAAGAAATCTATAAGCTAAATTCAGAAGACATGGAGTCAAGGAGGAAGGTGCTGGAACAGAATGGATTGAATACACATCTGACTTCCAATATGAAAGAAATGTATTGAAATTGTTTAGTTATGCAGAGAGAATAAATTAGGAGAGCATAGAAAAAATTATAAAGGAAGAGTGAATAGGTCAAGAGCATGAAAACTTTCTAGAAGCTGTTGCTGCATGGAGTTGATGAGAAAAACGAAGAAGTGAGAAGTTCAAATTACAATGAAGAAATGGTATATAATGATAACAGAAACAAAAATAGTTTGGAAGAATAGAAAAATAGAAAGAATGGACATTGCTCTGGATATAAACTAGATTGTTTAAAAGATTTTTTTGTTCCCTGAATGTAATTTGTTCAAGTTACTCATTTTCTCCATTTTGTGTATTGCTTGACTAAAAAGTGAATAGTGTATGTGTATCTGTGCGTAACTGAAAAAAAATAACCTTGAAAAATCCTCCCACTTTTATAGTTATCACTGATTATATGCAGAGCAGAAAGTCTAAGTCCCGTCAATTAAGAACTTTGCAAATTTTACTTGGTGCAGAAGTAAAACAAACTCAATATATTTGCAAACAGTTTTTAAACAGCCCTCACAGCAGACTAGGAGAGAATTGTGATCAACACAGAAAATGGATAGACCAAGTAAAATGTTCTTATTCACAAGAATTCAGCATAAAAAGCTGCTGTTGGGGGATTTGGTTTTTAACTTTAAAAGCTGTTAAGTCAAAGGAGTTTTGCCAACTTGATTCCAGCGCATCATCTTGTGATCAAGTGTGATCTCTTTTTACATGCACCTGATCATGTGGCCTCCATTTTTTAAACTCTTTTACAGCCCCCTCCTCGTAGGACTGCTCCTGACACAGTCCTAAAGTTTAAACTTAGGAAGAGAGGAATAGGAGACACAACTGTGTTTTAAGTAGCTGATGGAAAGTTCAAAATCATCCTGAAATGCAGGATAGAAAGTAGTAGCCTTCAGACCCAGGAAAGAATAACAGAACTGGAAGGGACCTTGGAGGTCTTCTAGTCCAACCTCCTGCTCAAGCAGGAAATCTTATACCATTTCAGACAAATGGTTATCCAATCTCTTTTTAAAAAACCTCCAGTGTTGGTGCAACCACAACTTCGGGAGGCAAGTTGTTCCACTGATTAATACTTAAACAAATCTGGCTTCTTCCATTGACTTGGATTGTCACAAGCTGGCTGAGAAGGTCGCATATGGAGATCACATGGCCACGGGACAACAACTGTCATAAATATATGCTGGTTGCAAACTATCCAAACTCTGATCACATGATCATGGGAATGCTGCAGCGGTCATAAATGTGATGGTGGTCACAAGTCATTTTTTTCAGTGCTGTTATAACTGTGAACAGTTGCTAAACAAATTATTGTAAATTGAGGATTACCTATATAGAATTTGCTTCAGATAATACATATTATCTGTGTGATGGTTTATGGCTTAAAATTTAGTAATGGGCATCAACTTTTGTTCCTTTAGATTAGAAAGAACCAGTTTTATTGATTCAAAAAATATAAGCACCTTTTTGCTCCTCTCCAGGGTGTATTTCAGAACCACAAAATTTGGCAGCTAATTGTGAAGGATATTCTGTATCTTACTTACACAGCTATTTTAGCATTGTGGATTTCCTATTTCTATTGTCTCTCACTCCTGCTGCCTGCTGGTTTAACATCAGCCTGTTGGATGAACTGAGGCAGTTTTGAAAACTATAAAGAAAATGGGTGAGGTGCTTTTTTGGGGTTTGAAATTTGTTAGCCCAAACTTTTTTATAAGGTAGGTAAAATGAGGACCCAGATTGTTGGGGGCAATAAATATACAAATAGAATGAAGACTATTGCTAACATAGTGTAAGCCGCCCTGAGTCTTCGGAGAAGGGCGGGATAGAAATGCAAATAAAAAATAAATAAATAAAACAAAATAAATAAATAATGCAAGTAGTCCTGGACTTACAACCACAATTGCCCCCAATATTTCCATTGCTAAGCAAGACTGTTGTGTGAGTTTTGTCCCATTTTACGACCTTCCTTGCTGCAGTAGTTGAGTGAATTACTGCAGTTGTTAAGTGAATCATTTATTCATTGAGCAAATCTGGATTCCCCACTTGACTTTGCTTGTCAAAAGCCGATTGGTAAGGTTGCAAATGGTGATTACCTGACCCCAAGAGAGTGCAACTGTCATAAATACATTTCAGTCTCTGAAATTTGATCACATGACCATGGGGATGCTGAAAAGTCTGGCAATTGGTCCTAAGTCACTTCTTTTCAGTGCCATTGTGACTTCGAACAGCCACTAAATGATTGGTTGTAAGTCAAGGACTACCTGTAATTATGATTGATTTCCTGGTAGGTTTACAGTCACAGCGACACTTCAGATCAAGTGGAATTCGGATCACACTGATGTGCAAGAGTTCTTAAACTTTATTTTCATGATTAAACACAGAGAAGACAACAAATTATGGGAAACAGCAGTCGCCGAGTCACAACACATGAGATTCTGAGCTGGTATTTGGATACTTAAGGCTTCACAGATAAAATGCAATAGGCACCCATGGTGAAATCCTTGCATTCATTTGAAGTGATTCACTGAGTATAACAAATCAAGAGTTTCTGGTATTCCTCCATGATTGCCAACAAATACAGCTGTAGGATATAAACTGGAGAAGTGTGGAACCAAGATATTCCTCAACTTACAACTGAAAAAAAAGTGACTAACAATTTTTCACTTTACAACCATTGCAACATTTCCATGGTCACCTGACCAAAATTTGGGCACTTGGAAACTGGCATGTACTTATGATATGTTGCATTGTCCCAGGTTCATGGAATCACCCTTTATAGTCTTCCCAGCCAGCTTTTCGCAAGCAAAATCAATGGGGGAAGCAGGATTTGCTTAATGACCACATGATTCACTTAACTGTGACAAAAAAGGTCATAAAACCGGGCAAAACTCACTTTGCAATGGAAATGTTTGGCTGCATTGTAAGTTGCGGATAACCTGTACTTGATTAGAATATTGGACCACCAGGACTGAAGAGATTAGCAATAAAAAATAGTCAGGAAATAGTCAATGCTTTGCAGTTTCCCAATAAATTTCTCCTACAATGAGATTTTATATTTTATGTTTATTTTCAGAGTGCTTGAGAAATTCTTTTGAATTTCTTCTGATTGTGTTTTTTTTTTTTGAGCTGCTCTCACTGCTGAAAGAGCGAAGGGGCTATTAGAGGGTTTATTTCAATGACAGATCTTCTTACCACATTAAAATATCCCTAAATACTATGCTTTCCAAATTGAGAAAGCCCATTGGGAATAATTGCTCTCAAAACCTTTTTTCCCATGGGATTTAAGCAGAGGAAGCTAGGAAAACAGAGTTTGAAAGAAAGTCTCTGCCTGCAGATCTGTTGGCCATCTTATCATTAAAAAAAAGAGTAAGAATACACTACGAAAGATTTCTATTGGAACTCTCTGAAAGAAAATTCAGTGCAAATTCCTTATCATCAATTTCAATAAGAAGGGATAGAAAAGCATTGGGTTTTTTAAATTCCTTTTATTGCCCTGATTAATACACTAAAGATTCCCCCGGAAGTGGTTTTGGATTTTGTTCTTTCTGGCAAGTGAGAACATAATACTTAATTAATTAATTAATTAATTAAGTGAGAACATAATACTTAATTAAAACATAATACTTAATTGCGATAATACTAGAGCAACTAATAGATTTAAACTTAATGTCAACCGCTTTAATCTAGATTGCAGAAAATATGACTTCTGTAACAGAATCATCAGTGCTTGGAATACTTTACCTGACTCTGTGGTCTCTTCCCATAATCCTAAAATCTTCAACCAAAAACTGTCTACTATTGACCTCACCCCATTCCTAAGAGGATCATAAGGGGCGTGCATAAGCGCACAAACGTGCCTACCATTCCTGTCCTATTGTTTTTTCTTTTCTTCTTCCTATATACATATATGCTTATACCTCCTTATATTTACCCATATATGTGTTTATATATTATATAATCTTTTTGTATGATACCTACATATATTGTTATGACAAAATAAATAAATAAATAAATAAATAAATAAATAAATAACTTCACTATGAAATACAGGTAGTCCTCGATTTACGACCACAAATGAGCCCCAATTTTCTGCTCCTAAGTGAGACATTTGTTAAGTGAGTTTTGTCTCATTTTACAACCTCTTTAGACATAGTTGTTAAGTGAATGTTTGCAGTTACTAACATGGTTGTTAAGTGAATCTGGCTTCCCCATTCGCTCTGCTTGACAGACAGTCACAAAAGGGGATCACATGACCCTGGGGACAGGGCAACCATCATAAATATGAACCAGTTGTCAAGCATCTGAATTTTGATCACATGACCACGGGAATGCTGCAAGTGCACGGGAATGCTGCAAGTGTGAATAATGGCCCCAACTCACTTTTTTCAGTAACTCTGAATGGTTATTAAACAAACTGTTGTAAATCAAGGACTACCTATAAAGCAGGGGTCCATCCAAGTCCCGTGAACTAAAACACCTTTGCCTTGTAAGGCTGTGCTAGTTCTCCTTTCTGAATAAGCACCTCTGCATTGAAGCTAGGATGTCCTGGAAGGTATAAATATAACAATACAAAGAACAAAATGTACCTCTTTCCCACTCTGCCTTTCTCTCTCTCTCTCTCTCTCTCTTTTTCAAGTTCCTAATTTTAGAAGCACTTTCATTAAGTCTGCATAGAAAGAAGAAATGCACCACATTGAAAAGCAAGGTGCTGACCCCATTGGTTGATCTTTTGCCATAGGCCAAGGCACCCTAAAATAAGTTTTTAATTTTCCACATAGGAGGGACTAAAAGGGGTTCAGTGGAAGAGAATTTGGGCTAGAATTTGGGCAGAGTGTGAACCATAGTACAGGCAGTCCTCGATTTATGACCACAATTGAGCCCAAAATTTCTGTTGCTAAGTGAATTTTGCCTCATTTATGCCTTTTTGGGTATAGTTGTTAAATGAATCACTGCAGTTGTTACGTCAGGAACACGGTTGTTAAATGAATCTGGCTTCCCTGTTGACTTGCTTGTCAGAAGGTCACAAAAAGTGATCATGTGATCTTAGGATACTACAACCATCATAAATATGAGCCAATTGCCAAGTGTCTGGATTTTGATCACAGGATCATGGGGATGCTGCGCGGGTCGTAATTGAAAAATGGTCATAAGTTCACTTTTTTTAAAAAAAAATTTGAATTTATATCCCGCCCTTCTCCGAAGACTCAGGGCAGCTTACAATGTGTTAAGCAATAGTCTTCATCCATTTGTATATTATATACAAAATCAACTTTATTGCCCCCAACAATCTGGGTCCTCATTTTACCTACCTTATAAAGGATGGAAGGCTGAGTCAACCTTGGGCCTGGTGGGACTTGAACTTGCAGTAATTGCAAGCAGCTGTGTTAATAACTGACAGACTTAGTCTGCTGAGCCACCAGAGGCCCACCAGAGTGTAACTTCGAACAGTCACAGAATGAACTGTTGTTAAGTCAAGAAGTAGCTGTGTGGTACTTTTTCCTCCTGCGAAAAGGAGAATGGAGGTCTAGCATAGGTGTGCATAATTTGCTTACATAGAGTAAGAAAACATCTAATGTATTAAATTTCCTCTCAGTGTCTCTCTCCAAATTTTGATGATGTTCAGGTTTGTGGCATTGTTTGAAACTTGCCTTTTAACTCTGCTCATTAGCCTAAAAAGTTTTCAAAATAAATTGCATATAGTACAACGATCCAGTTCATCCTTCAAAAGCTTTGTCTCATTACACAGCGTGATGCTAAGGTAGTTTAGTCTCTTTTATAGCTTCAGAAATTTCCTTTATTACTATAGGTCTGTTCATAATCTCTATTCCTCTGTATAGGTAGTCCTGGATTTACATAATGGACCTTGCAATAATTATGGTTGTTAAGTTATGCTGGTCATTAAGTGGGTTGTTATGTGACATGACTGATCTTTTTTGCAACACCATTAAGGCCGCATCTTTACTGGGAAGGGGAAACTGTGGTGGGGGATTTGAGCCAGAAAAAAGTGCATGCTGGGTCTTTAAGGGACCCCTCAAGGGGGTCTATGACAATTCGCATGGGACAATTCATTGTGGAACAAGAGTTACATTAATATCAAAGAAACGGTGGACTAGAACATTAAAGAAAGGATGCAAAAGGAGGCATAGAATGAAATGTGAATGACATAAATTAATTTTTTTTTTTAAACTTTTAAATAATTAAATTGAATTGTTAAATTGTCCCATGGAGAGTTGTCCCATTCTGCTCTCAAGATCTCCCTCGGCACTTGAAAAATCCCGCATTTCATTTAATGATTTGTGCAGTCGCTTAATAACCACAACAGGGAAGAATTGCCAGAATTGCAGTCATTGAGCAAGTTATTGGGCACCTGGTTTAATGATCACAATGATTTACTAAACTGTAATTCTGGGCTTATTTGTGGTCACATGTTGAGAACTACTTGTATTATAAGTCTCAATCTTGTATTAAAATGCTACTGCAAAACTTAATTCACTGTATTGCAGAGAGTAGGAAAGAGGCTGCTAGAGATAGTCCTTGAGGTACAACAATTCATTTAACGATTATTTGAAGTTACAACAGCACTGAAAAAATTGATTTATGGCTATGTTTCACACAACCATTACAGCATCCCCGTGGTCACATGATCGAAATTTGGACTCTTGGCAATGGGCATCTATTTATGATGGTTGCAGTGTCCTGGGGTTATGTGAACCCCTTTTGCGACCTTCTGACAAGCAGTGGGGAAGCCATATTCAGTTAACAACCATGTTACTAACTTAACAACCCTAGTGTTTCATTTAACAGCTGTGGCATAGAAAGGTTGTAAAATGGGGCAGAACTCATTTAATACATGTCTCACAGCAACAGAAATTTGGGGCTCAATTGTGGTCATAAATTGAGGACTATCTGTGTAGCATTAATATCTATAGAAGGACAAGATTTGACTTTAACCAGATCATTATCATTTTTGAATAATGACTACAAATTGCTCCCAACAATTCTAGCTGATAGACTGAAAATAATTTTGCAAGAGTTTATTCATGAGGATCAGTGTGTATTTTTACGTAAAAGACTGTTAAGGAATAATATTAGAAATGTTCTAATATTTCTCCTAATGAAAAGCAAGCCACATTGATTTTCTTAGATGCAGAGAAGGCCTTTGACAATTTGAGCTGTTAAGCTGTGATAACTGTGATTTTTGGAGGTAATTTTATAAAATGGGTAAGATCGATTTACACTTCACAGAAAGCACAAATAATTGTTCATGGGCATCTAGCAAAATCCTGTAAGATATATAAAAAAAGAAAAAAACAGAGACACCCACTGTCTCCTTTCTTGTTCGCTTTGGTTTCTGAAATACTGAGTAGAGAATATAGCACATAATGAGAGGGTTGAGGGGGCAGACCGTCATAAATATGAGTCAATTGTCCAGAATCCGAACTTTGATCACGTATCGATGGGGATGTTGCAATAGTCATATATGTGAAAAACAGTTATAAATTACTACATGAACTGTTGTAAATCAAGGACTACCCGTATTCAGTTCCTCCAATTTCCATGCCATTCCAGTCTCCAGCACGCTATTGAATTGGATGGGTAGAAACAACCGGGAGATTACAGTCCCTCGGGTGAATATTGCTATAGTTGTCAATGGTTCTCTTATTTACATTATAGTATTAGAAAGATTTAAAGTAGACAAAAGAATTTATGGTTTTTTGAACATTATAAAAATGAATTTGAAATAGAATTGTGTGCAAATGATGAAGATGTAAGTGCTAAAATGAGTAAACTTTTATTGAAATTTGAAACAGAAGAACACAGGAAACTATGTTAATGTGGATTAAAATTTTAGTTGTAATATATATATGGAACAATGGGAAATATGTGGCTTAGAGTATTATAATTTACCCTATTTTATAATCCAATTTTTTTTTTGATACAATGATATTCCATTGGTATATGTTACTAGAGAGATTTTCTGGAATGTATAAAGGCCCATTAAAATTATATAGGAAATGTGAACAACAAGAAGGGACATTTCTTTTGTGTTCAAAGGGTAGGAACTTGAAAAGCTAGGAAATTCTGGGGTTGATGGACAAACAATTATTAAAAAGTTATGGAACTTTGTTTTTCCACAAGATAACTACAACAAAATTATTGTATAAATCAACAGAAAAATTCAGCACTATTCACAATAGAGTAATGATTGGTAAAGATGATGGAACTTGCTGAGATGGCTAAATTGATTTATTTGATCAGAGAAAAGTCAATATCTATTTTTATTGTGACTGGAAATCTCTTATAATATAGACTTTTTGTATGAAACAGAAAAAAATGAACTTGTCATTTATGGTTTTAGACAGGATAGGCTACAGATAGAAGAGAGTTAGGTTATATAGATTGTTGCTAACTTACCACCACATTTGAGTCCAAAATTTCTGTTGCTAAGCAAGACGTTAAGTGACTTTTGCTTCATTTTATGACTTTTTTTGCCATAGTTGTTAAGTGAATCATTGCAAAGTTACTAACCAGGTTCTTACGTGAATCAGCTTCCCATTGCAAAAGGTGATCACATGACCCTGGGACACTGCAACCATCATAAATATGAAACAGTTGCCAAGTGCCTGAATTTTGATCACGTGAAAATGGGAATGCTGCAATGGTCACAGGCCTGTCACTTTTTCCAGTGATGTTGTAACTTTGAATGGCCACTCAGCAAACTGTTGTAAGTTGAGGACTGCCTGTATCCACCCAAACATAACAACAGAATGCAGGAGAAAACTCAGATAATACTTCTTAATATTTTATTGCATTTCAGGTGCTGAACCTGTTTCTTGCCTTACTGTTGAGCTCATTTAGTGCTGACAATCTTTCTGCGCCAGACGAAGATGGGGAGATGAACAACCTGCAGCTGGCCTTTGCCCGCATCAATAGGGGGCTGAAGTACCTCAAGCGGTCCATGTGGAATTTCTGCTGCAGGGTCCTTCGACAGCCAAAAGCAACTGCTGAAAAGAAAGCCATGATGAAGCTTGTGACCCACAACCAACCTGTCATGCACAATTGCATTAACAACCACATGGCTAATGAGTTTGTCAAAGAAGAGCAGAACCAGAAGGAGAACCACACCAGCAATGCCAGAGCTGCCATCAACAAAGCGAGGCATCAGGTGTCTGATGACCACAATAATGACTTTATGACCAACCCAAACATGTCCATTTGTGTCCCTATTGCTATGGGGGAGTCGGACATTGAAGATGATGAGCAAAGCACATTCACAGAAACAGACCAGGTATGTTTCTCCTTAAACCAACCAATATAGTTTTAGGGAAGTTATGAGAAAGAGGTACAAACTGCAGAATAGCCTTTTCCAAACACAGTTGGGAATTGAGGCCATTGTAGTTTCAACACTCCTGCAGTTTGAAAAAGGCTGTTCATACATGGATATTGGGATAGAGATATGTATGGGATAGAGATATTTTGCAATCTGTTGGGTTTGCCGAGCAGATGCAGACAAGGATGTGGTTCTGGAAGAGTGGATAGTAGCCAATCCAGAATTCATATAGGATCTCAGCTTGTAGGCAAATTGTCCCACACTCATTGCCTGTGTGACTGAGTGATGCCCATTTTGCGGACTTGAGATCCTGGAGTGGGGACAATATTAGAACCATCCAAAATTGAGACACAAACAGCAACATTGATGCTTTAATTGTTCTGGGTATTTGTAGATGTTAATGCCAAAACTGGAATATCCTTCCGTGATAAACTCTTTTATATATTACAGTACCAAGCTTTTCCCTTTATAACAGCAGCAATGGTTGCCATGGTGTTCTCCAAGGACAGAACTATGCAACTAGATTAATTTAGCAGTTAGTTAGTTCTTCTCTCCAAGGAATCCTGAAAACTGTAGTTCGCTGTGGAAATTTAGGGTCCCCAAACAGAATTCTCAGTACCAGGATGAAAATTCTAGGGTCCTTGATTAGAACTCATGAAAGTTAAAAAGATATAGTGGTCCTGAAACAATCGGACAAAACAGGTTTTTTATTGCCTTATGGCTGTCTTTAAGGCCTTTACAAGTAGAAATGGACTTTAATTCACCATTTGATGTTGTATTCTTTTGGGAGGAAGCTATGAGTTGGATATTGATAGTTTGTGAATGGTTTATGCAAGTTGTAAAACACAAGAAAGCTTCTGGGTATCAAATCTGAAAGATTTTTTTGTTTGTCTTGTTGAGAATTAACCACTGTGAAATACTCACTGACGACTGAAATGTTGCTTGGGGATGACATGCAGGCAGTAGTTGTAGCTGATTCAGGAAGCATAAATTCAGAAAGACAAGGGAACAAATGTGTTTCTTATCTCTGTGTGTTTTAGATATCCTGAGAAATAGTGGTTAGGGACTTGTGCAACAAAATAGGCTTCTAATATGCATAGTCCCCATGTGCCTGTCTCTCTCCCCCTCACCGTAGTCTCTCTCTCTCTCTCTCTCTCTTCCTTTCTCTCTCTCTCTCTCTAGTCCCTCTCTCTCTCTACATAGACACACATTCTCTCTCTCTCACTCTTTCTTCCCTCTCTCTAGACTCTCTTGCTTTTTACATAGACTTTCTCTCTCTCATTCTTTCTTTCTTTCTCTCTTTCTCCTCCCCTCTCTTTACATATACTCTCTCTTTCTCTCTCTCTCTCTCTCTTTACATACACACTTTCTCTCACACATACTCTTTCTTTCTCTCTTGGCTCTCTCGCTCTTTACATAGATTCTCTCTCTTTCTCTCTCTTTCTTTCTTTCTCTCTCTCTCTCTCTCTCTAGTCTCTCTCTCTCTCTTTACATAGACTCTCTCTCTCTCTTGCTCATTCTTTCTTTTTTCTCTCTCTCTTTAGTCTCTCTCTCTCTTTTTACATAGAGTCTCTCTCTCTTACTCATTCTTTCTTTTTTCTCTCTCAATCTCTCTCTTTCTTTCTTTCTCCCTCTCTCTCTCTAGCCCTCTCTCTCTCTTTATATAGAGATACTCTCACTTTCTCTCTCTCTCTCTCTCTCTCTCTCGTCTCTGTCTCTCTCTTTCTTTCTCTCTTTCCTTCTCTCTCTCTCCCTCTCTAAGCTCTCACACTCTTTCTTTCTCTCTTGGCTCTCTCGCTCTTTACATAGATTCTCTCTCTTTCTCTCTCTCTCTTTCTTTCTTTCTCTCTCTCTAGTCTCTCTCTCTTTACATAGACTCTCTCTCTCTCTTCTCATTCTTTCTTTTTTCTCTCTCTAGTCTCTCTCTCTCTTTTTACATAGTCTCTCTCTCTTACTCATTCTTTCTTTTTTCTCTCTCAATCTCTCTCTCTTTCTTTCTTTCTCCCTCTCTCTCTCTAGCCCTCTCTCTCTCTTTATATAGAGATACTCTCACTTTCTCTCTCTCTCTCTCTCTCTTTCTTTCTCTCTTTCCTTCTCTCTCTCTCTCTCTAAGCTCTTTCTCTCTTTACATAAACTCTCACTCACTTTCTTTCTTTCTTTCTCTCTCTCTCTCTCTTTCTCTCTCTCTCTCTAGTCTCTCTCTCTCTTTCTCTTTGCATAGACTCTCTTTCTCTCTCTCTCTCTCTCTTTCACTCACTTACTCTTTCTATCATTGAGATAATTATTGTAGACACACATGTAAAAAGAGAGAGGGGATAATTAGAATTCTTATGATTTTGGAGAATTCTTGGTAAATCTCCCTTGGAGAAAGAACTGAGAATTCCATCAGGCTCCACCTGATTATTCTGCATAATCTGAGCATTGTGAAAAATGAGGGCAGAATCCCTCCTAATGGTCCTGAAGCCTGAACAAATGTCCAATATATTACCTCTAGAATTTTGCTTATTGCCAAGGCTTTGTATCTTGTCTTAAAAGCAAGTTGGGAAAATTGGAACAGTGCAGTATCTAAGCAAATCTTTAAGCTCTCTTTGCTTAGTTCCTTTGATTGTACTTCCATTTGAGTTCTTTCTTTCTTCTTCTGTCTGATAAGCTACTGAGGGTTTGCAGATACTGTACATGCAATAATGCCGTACTCATACCTTTCTTAATATCTCTGCAACATAATAAGTGAAGCATAATCTCTAATTGCACTAAATATTTCTATTTCCATATCTGATTCCTTCATCCTGCCCGCAGTCTCCTAAGCTTACTTTCAAAATACTTATTTGCCTTACAGTTTATTAGTCCCAAACTCCATACAGGTAGTCCTCAACTTACAGCAGTTCATTTAGTGACCGTTTAAAGTTAGAACAGCATTGAAAAAGTGACTTTTGACCATTTTTCACACTTATGACCGTTGCAGCATCCCCATGGTCACATGATCAAAATTCGGACACTTTAGAACTGGAATGTATTTATGACGGTTGCAGTGTCCTGGGGTCATGTGATCTCCTTTTACAATATTCTGACAAGCAAAGGCAATGAAGAAGCTGGATTCACTTAAAAATTGTGTTACTCAGTTAACAGCTGCAGTGATTCATTTAACACCTGTGGCAAGAAAGGTCATAAAATGGGCAAAATTCACTTAACAAATGTTTCACTTAGCAATAGAAATTTTGGGTTCAATTTAGTTGTAAGTCAAGGACTACCTGTACTAGAGTATGCCTGACTTTTTAATTCCTGGGAAGAAATAACTGACTTTACTATCAAGAGCATGAGAGGAAGGTAAGTTGTGGGGGGGGGGAGTTTCTTGGCATAAATGGGGTGGTAGTGATTGTGGTTGCCTTCTTCAAGGATGTTTTCTTGAATCTAGCCTATCTAACCATTTCTTTATGAAGATTGCTGATAACCAAAGTTTTGATTTCTCTTTAATCCACAAGAATTTTATGGTAGGTACGTCTAATGGGAAGAAGGTTACAATAATTTTTAAAGTAATTCTCACCTGGAAATTTATGTCAATATTAAAAAACATAGCAGTCTTAAAAGCAACAGCATTTAGACAATACCACCTCCTGGTGCTTAACAGCATTCTCTTGGCAATTTACAATGTCAGCATCTCGTTCCCAATAATCTGAGTCCTCATTTTACCAATATCAAAAGGATGGAAGTCTGAGGCAACCTTTAGCCAGTTGCTAAACTCCTGGCAGTCAGCAGAATTAGCCTGCAATACTATATTTTAACCACTTGAAGACCTCCAAGGTCCCTTCCAATTCTGTTATTCCATTTTTGACCCTCACATTAAGATGCCACTGCAACAGGCATTGTGGATTCCCTGAAAAGCTACAGTAGTTATTAGTTTTCTAAAATAATCTCCTGTCCTAGCAGTCACAAGGTTTCTAGCACAGATGTCTCACATACAATTTACAAACTGTAAAATGAACATACCTGTGTTTGTGTGTATCTTTGGTGCTCTTTTCACTCTTAAAGTAGCTAGCTCTGTCAGTGGTAGTGGGAATAATCTTGATCGTTCCTTGATTAGGCTGTTATTTACTTCTTGATTGTTAGTCTATTGTTAATCTTGGTGTTAATCCAAGAAGAAAACAACACTCCCACTAACACAAATGGCTTGCGCTATCTGTGTATAAACAGAAAGCAAACTTTACTCCTTCCTAGCACAGCTATTACCAAGTTGGGTAATAAAATGTCTGGAAAAAAACTACCAAGGTCAAAGAGCACCAAGGACGGCCAGTTCAACTCTGAGTATATTCTCTTCATTGATACCTAAATTTTTACTGTGTATTTGACAATTTCCCCTAATCTCACAGACATTTCATTTTACCCGAACCTTTTCCTTGGCTTCCCTTTATGTAAAAAAACCTTGACTGCAAAAATAAAAAAATACAATTAAGGCACTCCTAATAAACCCTTGCGATAATGAATTACTCTTTGAAATATCCACTACTGTTGCTTTTCTGACTGGGTCATTTTAAGCCCTGCAAGAGATCTTGGAAAGGCAAATCCAATGGTTTTAAAAATTCTGGATCTGTGGTGTTATTTCTTGGGTGGAATTTATGAATTGGTTCAAGAGCTGTCTTGCATTTTGACTATCAAGAGTCCTTTTAATTATTCTTCAATATTGTTTCCTTTGTAGTTGATTCTAGGGATTTGAACATCTTTAGGAAAGCTTTTGTTTTGGGTCATCATTTGCCATATGTTGCTGCATATAGATTGCTAACACAATATCATCTTTGAGTTAATTAATAGTCCTTTTCCTAACCTTTGCTAGTGGATTTTGTTAGTGTTTCTGCATCAGAGACATAAAAGCATTCTAATAGCTTGATTGCTCTTAGTTGGGCTGCTTTGTTATGTTTTGTATGGTTCCATTAGCATATTTACTTATGTTGAGATCTTGGCAGCTGGAGAAAAAAGGCACCAAGCCATCTCACCATAACCACAGAAACAAAGAGAAGTATTATCACAATTGATTGCAGAGTTTGTTTCTTTGTTTATTACTTATATTTAACTTACTCTCTACTAGTTTGAAGGTTTTTATAGTGGCTGACAATACAATATTCCATAAATACATAAAGAAAAAAAAATCTGTACAGGGAGCAATACCAGCCTTTTCTTTGCTAAAAGAAAAAAAATATAACATCATATCAAAAGAAAAGATTCTGGGTTTAAAAATAAAAATTTTTACATGTCACCAGAAGGGAGAGCTAAGAAAGCACCATATGAATTTCCTTTGGGAGAACATGCTGAAATTGCCAGCCATCTCACTTTGGAAGGCAACAAAAATCATAAAGGGCTTTCCCAAGATGATCCTAATGTCCAGGTAGGTTAGCAGAAGGAAATACATTATGTACCTCAAATTTAAACTGTTTAGACTTTTGCAGGCAAGAATCAAATTTTTAAATGTGAGTCCCAAAGAAAGGGTTGGCTAATGCATCTATTTCAAAACTGGTGCAATGTGTTTCAGATGTCCAAAGGTGCTTTTTCAAAAGGCAATTGGACTCCCCCCCCACCCCGAAGATGTTTTGCTTCTTCTCCAAGTAACTTCTTCAGTTCTTGCATGCCTTGATAGATATTGAGGAACTGAAGAAGCTTCTTGGATGAGAAGTGAGCCGTCTTCAAGGGGGAGGGGAGGGAAACAAAGTCCAGTTGCCTTTGAGAAAACACGAAGGGATAACCAAGACCTGGATGACTGAGAATCTTGATAGATATATGTTTCAGATAGTTAAGATGTTAAAGATTGCATTTTGTAGTAATTAAAGGCAATAAGGATAGGCATACCTGTAATGTACACTAGTACTCCAATAGTAGGATACTATCAAACCTCTGTCTGCAAGAAGATACAACTGGACAACCAGGAAGCTTTTAGTGAGGGGGGGTATAAAGCACAGAAGATAGGACAAAATCTAAGACCTCCATGTTATAAACTCAGTACTGGACATTTGTTTATTTATTTATTGTAATTGGTCAAACAAAAACAAAAACAGGAATAATTCTAAAAATACAATGACAGGGATGATAGGCACGTTAGTGCACTTATGCACGCCCCCTCTACGGACCTCTTAAGTATGAAGTGAGGTCCACGGAAGTCAATTTGTGACTAAAACTGTGAAAATTTGTAGCTGAGACAATTGAATCATGCATGCAGCCCCATCTAGAATGGCTGACCCTTTACTCCATTAAGCAACATACCTTTAATAATCCAGAGTTTTAGTTTATTGATTTTTATTCAGCCCAGGATAGTAACTGGAAGTCCAGAGCCAGGAATTACTGTGGGGTAAGAATTAGGAAACCACTCCAGGAGAATCCAAACTGAACCAATACAAGTGGTCCACGACTTACAGCCCAAAATTTCCATCGCTAAACAAGACAGTTGCTAAATGAGTTTTGCACCATTTTTTGACTTTTCTTGCCATAGTTGTTAAGTGAATCACTGTAGTTGTTAATGACCATGCGGTCATTAAGCAAATCTGGCTCCCCCATTGACTTTGCTTGTCAGAAGGTTGCAAAAAAAGATCACATGACTCCAGGACACTACAACTGCCATAAATATGAATCAGTTGCCAAGCGGCTGATTTTTTTATCACAAGACCCAGGGGATGCTACAAGAGTCCTAAGTATAAAAAGTCATCATAAGTCATTTTTTTCAGTGCCATTGTAACTTTGCACAGTCACTAAACAAACTGTTGTAAGTCGAAGACTAACTGTATCTTAGAGCTTATTCCTGAAAGAAGACACAATGCTTAAACCAAAAGGGGATCGTCAGCCAAGAAACTTTATTACTCTTTTCAGTGTAGGTAGATGTTCCAAACTACATCCCTGGTTGTTAAATACTCCAAATTATAACCCCAATGATTCACATCAATAGGGAATTCTGCATAGAAATATGCATTCTAAAGTCTAATATAGCCAGATTGTGAAAGAATCAAGTTGGAAATACGTAATTATTGTCAGGATGCTCCAATCCAGCAATTTCATGTAATGCTTTTGAGTACCAGGGCATCCTTTGGAACCAACTTGGTTGTATTTTTACCCAGATTTGGATGGTTTTAATTAAACAAGCGTTAAATGGAAAGCAAAGCACCAATATCTTAGGGGCTGCCAGAAAGAAGAGGGAGTCAGGCTGTTCACCAAAGCACCTGAGGGTAGAACAAGAAGCAATGGGTGGAAACTGGTCAAAGAAAGAAGCAACTTAGAACTAAGGAGAAATTTCCTGACAGTTAGAACAATTAATCAGTGGAACGACTTGCCTTCAGAAGTTGTGAATGCTCCAACACTGGAAATTTTTAAGAAAATGTTGGATAACCATCTGACTGAGATGGTATAGGGTTTCCTGCCTGGGCAGGGGGTTGGACTAGAAGGCCTCCAAGGTCCCTTCCAACTCTGATGTTATGTTATGTTATGTAATCTTCAGTTTTGTTATTTTTCAAGAATACCTCTCTTAAAGGAGGTAACTGTGGGGTCCTTGGTGTTCTCTGAGCTTTGTGGTTTTCTTGCAGATGTTTCATTAGCTAATAGGTAACATCATCAGTACTAGAATGGATTGTTTTTTTTAAAAAAAGGCAGAAAAACAGTTTCTAGCACTGATGGTGTTACTTATTTGGGTACTGAAATATCTGCAAGAAAACCAAGCTCAGAGAGATCACCAAGTGAGATTTGTTTTTGTTAGGAGAATAGACAAAGGGGCCACTTTGTAAAATAAATCTAATAAAAAAATAAAGCATTGAAAAATATAAAGCCCAAGTGCCTTGTCTGGAAGTATACAATCTTCCTGTAAACATATTTTAAAAATGGATACATGGATAAATAATATTTTTTAGTATTAGATGGCTTTCTAAAACACTTCACTAATTTTCCCTCTGTTAGTGGATATGTCATAAGACTAGACACCCCCATGGTGGGAGTTACTTTATCATTGAACAAACCCCTTGCCCCAGCCAGCCATTTTGTGAAAGCTCCCACAATATGCCTTCACTATTTTGGATACATAAGCCCAAAGAAGTTAACTATCTCTCAAAATTAGGAGGTATACTAGAGCGAATGCTGAAAGGCCAAAAACCAAGAAATACTTTAAAATAAAGACGTCTTCCTGTTTATCTTTCATAATTTGGCCACCACACTACAATTCTCTATTGATTTCATCTCCAAGTAGAATTTGTTGCTGTTCACCTGAGAAATGAGGTGGACACAATACATTATTCCATGTTTCTTAATCTGTTCTTATTGGGCATCCACCAGAATTCTGGGCCGCTTTCCCTGAGAGACCCATAAAGAGCTGTTGTTGCTGATGTAAATTAAAATGAGTGAAATAAATTCAGGTACAGATGAAATAAAGACTAGAAAAAAGAGGCACATTTTCTATAAGCACAAGAATTCACCATTTAAAAACATTGCTTGCCAATATGTTTAACCTATTATACTGGGACAACTGAGATCATTCATTCATTCATTCATTCATTCATTCATTCATTCATTCATTCATTCATTCAATTTCTGTAGCCGTCCAATACAAACCTCTGGGCAGCTTACAATTCTAAAATTCAGAAACAATTAAAGCAGTTAAAAATAAAACAGGAGAAACATCCCAAAAAATAAATATAAACAGAGGCTGAGATAATTAATTAGTTAACAATAAAGCCAAGAAACTGGGCCCTTAGCAAATTCTGAGCCGCAGGCAAACACTGCCACGTTTTTTAAAGCCTTGTGAAAGACCAGCAGGGTTGGGGCCATTCTGATCTCTGACGGGAGAATGGCAGGGGCTACAGCGGAGAAAGCCAGAGTCATTTAACCATGTTATTAATTTAACAACTGTAGTGATTCACTTAACAGTTGTGGCAAGAAAGGTCATAAAATGGGGCAAAACTCACTTAACAACTGTCTTGTTTAGCAATGGAAATTTGGGGCACAGTTGTGGTCGTAATTCAAGGACTATCTGTTACATGTGATGTTACATGTGTCATGTAGCCGGCATCATTTAGTACCAGTGCAGCCGCATATCCAGCTGAAGTTTCCGAACACTCTTCAAGGGCAGCCCCATATATACTGTGTTACAGTAATCTAAGTGAAAGGTTACAAGACATTTATAAACTTGATCTGGCATGTGTAATATAGGTACAATCTGAAAGCTATTTTAAGAATGTTGTGTATTTAGAGATGACCAAGGTTCTTTGTCAAAAGCCCTTGATATAATTTATAATACCACTTTATAATGCTTTGATAAGACCATACTTGGAATATTGCATCCAATTTTATTTGCTATGATATAAAAGATGTTGGGAACTCTAGAAAAGTACAGAGAAGAGCAACAAAGTTGACTAGGGGATAGGAGGCTAAAACATATGAAGAACTGCAGTAACTGGGTCTCTCTAGTTTAATGAAAAGAAGGACTGGGGGTGACATGATAGCAGTCTTCCAATGTTTGAGGGGCTGCCACAAAGAAGAGATGGATCCAGCTATTCTCCAGAGCACCTGAAGGCGGGACAAGAAGCTATGGGTGGAAACTAATCAAGGAGAGAAGCAACTTAGAACTAAGGAGAAACTTTCTGACAGTGAGAACAAATAATCACTGGAGCAACTTACCTCCATAAGTTATGGAGCCCCAACATAGAGATTTTTAAGAAGAGACTGGACAATCGTTTGTCTGAAATGGTATAGGATTTCCTGCTTGAGCATGGGGTTGGACTAGAAGACCTCCAAGGTCCCTTCAAACTCTGTTATTCTTTTCTATTCTGATTGCAAAAGAGTGTGGTGTCTAAAAGATACCAACCTTGGGGTTTGTTACCTAGCTGGAGTCTCAATAGGTGGCACAATAGCACCATTGCCAGTATTAGTCTTGACTGGCAGATGAAGCAGACTGTGAGTTATCCATGTGGAAAGAAATGCCCGAGATCTTCAAGCAGTTATTATCACTGGATTATTTATAGGCTTGAATGAATTACGACTTCAAGAATGTTAACATAGGAGCGCTAGCCAAACATGATTCCCATAATGTTATAGTGAACTCATAGAATGCCAGTACGCACAATTATTCCACCATGATAGAATGTGGCTGGTATGTGCATCACAATCACTTAGGTTGAGCTGAAATGGGGACGAGCTTATGCATGAGTATGCTAACTGTGATGGCATTTCTGTTACCCATTTCAGCTGTTTGAGAGCGCAGAATACTTTACATGGGGCAAAACCCAAGTGACTAATATAGCTCTCTATATTACAAACTTATTGAAAATAAGGATGCAGTCCCTGGCACTGCTCTGAATTGTTTTAGGATAAGGCTATGTGCCAAATCAAGTTTGTTTGTAATGACTACAGGCCGATTTGGAGTGAGGACAAAACCTTTCTTCTGAACTGGCTTTAACGAAGTTGGCCTATAGTTAAACTTTGTCAGGCTGCCTAATGTAACGATGTTTATTACTGAGTTCCTAATTGGCTAGCTGTGATCACTCAGGGAAATAAGACATTTGGGAAGAATAGCAGAATAATAGAATGAGAGAATAACTGAGTTGGAATGGACCTTGGAGATCTTCTAGTCCAACCCCTGCTAGGGCAAGAGACCCTATACCAATTCCACACAAGTGGCTATTCTCTTCTTGAAAGCTTCAAGTGATGGAGCACCCACAACTTCTGGAGGCAAGCTGTTCCATTGGTTAATTGTTCTCACTGACAATAAACTTCTCCTTAGTTCTAGGTTGGATCTCTCCTCAATTAGATTCCATCCATCCATTCTTGTCTTGTCTTCAGGTGCTTTGGAGAATAGGTTGATCCCCTCTTCTTTGTAGCAGCCCTTAGATATTAGAAGACTGTTAAATTCGGGCAATAACGAGGCAGGAGACCAGGATAGTGACAACAGCTCTTTACTATATAGTGAACCCAGCAGCCCGGGCTGGGAAAACCCTCTCTTTATATACAGTTTAGCCAGAGGCTTCATCCAATCAGCAATGTGCTTTTTCCCGCTCAGTTTTCCCTCCACAATTCTTAAAGATACATTACACTCCTTCCCTCCCAGAGAACACTTTACCAATATTTACATAAAATTAACATCTTATTTTTCAACGTAATCACGCAAGTAGACTGGGCGTCTCCTGACTCTTTCGGACCTGCGCAATTCATTTTCTGGGAGTGAGTCGAGCTGACCGGAGGGACTGTTTGTTCCTCTCAGCTCCTCCTCTAGGCCATCTGGCCCTGGATTATTTGCAGAGTCGTCCCTGCTGTTTTCAGGAGGAACCGGTTGGCGTCGCTGGACCCCCTGGAACTCAGATAAGTCCCGCGTTTGCCCCGGGTTTGAGTCAGCTGTAGATTCAAACATTGGATAGTCAGGGCCTGTTTCGTCTGATTCTGATTTACCGGTTATGCGTTTCCTTATTTGGTCTATGTGGCGCTTCCATACCCGGCCATCCTCTATCTCTACTAGATATGATTTTGGTCCTGTTATCTCTAGGATTTTTCCTGCTAACCAGGTCGGGCCCTCGCTGTAGTTGTGTGCCCACACTAGGTCGCCTACTGCCATCCCTCTTGTTTTACCATGTGCCCCTTTGTAACCGTCTGGTGTGTAGTTTGGGTTTAAACGGTCTAGTGGGCACCTAAGCTTCCGACCCATTAATAGCTCTGCCGGGCTGCGGCTCGTTGTTACACAGGGGGTTCTGTGTTGGACTGCTAGGAATGTATCGATTTTTGTTTGCCAATCGCCTGGCCTGATTCTGGACAATGCTTCCTTTGCGCTCCGAACGAAACGTTCTGCAAGGCCGTCCGTCGCAGGGTGGAAAGGCGCCGAGAGGACATGTCGGATGCCCTCCTCTGCCAAGTACCCCTCAAACTGGGTTGCCGTGAATTGCGGGCCGTTATCGGAGACTAAAGTGTCGGGCAACCCGTGGGTTACAAATAGGTGCCGTAGGACTGAAATCACGGCCTCGGCTGTCATGGATCTCATGAGAATGATTTCCAGCCATTTGGAGTAGGCATCGACTACTACCAGAAAGGTTTGGCCGTGGAAGGGCGGCAAAATCGATATGGATCCTAGACCAGGGCCCTGGGGTCTCTCCCATTCCCGAATCGGGGCCGTTGGGGTAGCGGTCTGGACTCCTGGCAGGCCTGGCATTTCCCTACCCTTTCAGCAATTTCCGTGTCCATTAAGGGCCACCACACATAGCTTCTCGCTAGACCCTTCATTCTCACGATCCCTGGGTGGCCTTCGTGAAGGAGCTCCAATACCTTTTTCCTCAATTTCTCCGGGATCACCACTCGATCCCCCCATAGCAGGCACCCCCCTTGGGCTGAGAGTTCCCCACGTTTTTTCACAAATTCTTTAAACGCCGCCCGCGCAGCGGCCAACCTCTTGTACCCAACCAATTACAGTCTTTATTGTAATGTCCTTGTACGAAGCCCGAGCCACCTCTTTGGATGTGACTGGGCCAGAGTCCAAAGAGTCAATTAGCAGAACTGGTGTCCCCGGAGTGGGGTCTTCGATAGTCTCTGGTAATGGGCATCTGCTCAGGGCGTCTGCATGCCCTAGTTCCTTCCCTGGCCGGTGTAGTAGTTTGTAAGAATACGCCGCTAGGAAGATAGTCCATCTGGTCAGTCTGGGTGAAAGTGCCACGGGCGTTGGGCGGTCGCCTGCCAACAGGCCTAGCAAAAGTCTATGGTCCGTGATGATTTCGAAATAACGACCAAATACATATTCATGGAATTTCTTTACTCCGGAGACTATAGCCAAGGCTTCCTTATCAAGCTGGCTATAATTCCTTTCAGCTGATGACATGGTTCGGGAGTAATATGCAATAGGGGCTTCTGTGCCATTTGGCAACCTGTGGCTGAGCACAGCCCCCACCCCATAGGGAGATGCATCGCAGCTTAACACTAATGGCAGCGTGCCATTGTATTGGATAAGGAGGCTATCACTCGATAGGAGATTCTTTACCCCTTGGAATGCCCTAGCTTCCGCCTTTCCCCAAGACCATGCAGCCGTCTTTGCTAGTAGTTTATGAAGCGGCTCGGCTACTGTTGCCTTATTTCTTAAAAATACCGCGTAGAAATTGACCAGACCTAAGAATGCCTGCAACTCCGTTTTGTTCTTTGGAACCGGGGCCTTCCTGATGGCCCGTACCTTGCTTTCAGTGGGGTGAATCCCCTCCCTGTCTATCCGGTAGCCCAGGAATTCCACAGATTCAACCCCGATCTGGCATTTGTTCAGTTTAACTTTTAGACCGGCAGACCGGAAAATGCCCAAAACTTTTCGCAGCCTTACCCCTAATTCCTCTAGATTCTCAGCGGATACCAGTACATCGTCAAAGTATGGTACCACCCCTGGTAGTCCCTGCAATAGCCACTCCATTAGGTTCTGAAATAACCCTGGAGCCACACTAACCCCAAACTGTAACCGGGTACACTTAAAAGCCCCTCTGTGAGTCACAATTGTCTGCGCTTCGGCTGTGCTGTTATCTACAGGCAGCTGTTGATAGGCTTGGGTCAAGTCTAGCTTGGCAAAAACCTGCCCTTTCCCCATTGAGTGCAGTAAGTGCTGTACCAGTGGGACGGGGTAAGCACTCTTTTGCAACGCTTTGTTAAGCGTTGCCTTGCAGTCAGCGCAAATCCGGACCGACCCGTCCGGTTTGACTGGGGTGACTATAGGGGTCTCCCACTTAGCATGGTCAACTGGCACTAGAATTCCCTGGTTTACTAGCTTGTCCAGTTCCCGGTCAATCCTGGGCTTTAGGGCGAACGGGACCCTCCTAGCCTTTAGACGGATCGGGGCAACTTGGGGGTCTAAGTTAAAAGAAATAGGGGTCCCCGTGTACTTGCCCAGGCAGTCTCTGAAAACGTCCCCAAACTCCTTCATGAGTGCGTCTTTGAGGTTGACTTCGTTTCTGAAGATTCCAGTCACTCTCATGCCCAATGCTCGGAACCAGTCCAGTCCCAACAAGCTTGGCAGGGCCCCATCGACTATGGTGATGGGCAGAGTTTTCTTGTATTGTCCATACTCGACATGGACGGACGTTACCCCTCGAACAGGGATGCGATTCCCTTGGTAGTCTTGTACCTTTAATTTCTGTGTTTTCAGCTTGCGCTTTGCGATGGCGGGTAAGGCTTTCACGAGAGTGTCCCAGGACATGATCGTGATCGCTGAGCCGGTGTCCACCTCCAATTGACACGGCACCCCCTCAATCTTTGTTTTTGTAAAGATTTTTTTTCTAGGCGTGTTGCTGCGTGACCCACTCTCACGACAGTCTGATTCAACTTCGCGCCTTTTTTGAATTGACCAATCACGGGCCGCTTCGCCGTTCCCGCGCTCTGGTTGGTCAGTTTGAATTTTTGGCGGGAAGGTTGGGGTGCTCGACAGACCTGTGCTATGTGCCCCTTCCTTTCGCACCGCCGACAAGTTGCATCCTTGAATTTGCATTGTTGTCGTTGGTGTTGCCCTCCACAACTCGCGCAGTCACCCCGGTCTTCTTTCTCCGGCCTCCCGGTGTGGAAGACTCCTTCCTCCTCCTCACCGTCCGACTCGGCCTGGACCTCTTCGTTGTGGACCGGGGTTGATTTCGCACCAGCCGTTGGTGCGACCTGCTTTTGTAGGGTTTCCGCCACTTGGGTAGACATCTCATTAGCCCTGGCTTCATCCAAGGTGTTTGCCAGCGTCAAGTTGCTTTTGGACAGCAGCCGCCATCGCAAACGGATGTCCCTGACCCCACGAATGAGTTGTTCCAGCAATGCCTCTTCCAAATCTCGGAACTCGCAATGGTTCGTGGCTTTCCTCAGGGCTGCCATGTATATGCTGATGGACTCGCCCTCTTGCTGCCTACGCTCCTGAATTGCACTGCCGTTGCCCATACTTGGACGGCGTTGGTGCATAATGGGCTTTCAATATGGTCTGTAGAGTCTGCCACGGCACCGATTGTACCGGCGTTGGCTCCGCCAACGATTCTGCGGTGTCGAAAACCTCTGGACCGCAGTGGCTCAGGAAATACACTCGCTTCCTGTTGTCTGAGACTCCTTGAAGTTCGTTCGCCTCGAGGAAACACTCGAAACGAGCCATGTATGACCCCCATTTTTCCTTAGCTGGGTCGAATGGCGCTGGCGGTGTGTAGCTGGACATCGCTGCTTTCCGCCCCTTGTTTGCTGGGTTCGCGTCTTCCTGGTGACTTCAGCTTTTTCCTTGGCGCTCCTAGCCTCGAGATCCCACCTTCGTCGCCAGTGTTAAATTCGGGCAATAACGAGGCAGGAGACCAGGATAGTGACAACAGCTCTTTACTATATGGTGAACCCAGCAGCCCGGGCTGGGAAAACCCTCTCTTTATATACAGTTTAGCCAGAGGCTTCATCCAATCAGCAACGTGCTTTTTCCCGCTCAGTTTTCCCTCCACAATTCTTAAAGATACATTACAAAGACTGCTATCATATCACCTCTGGTCCTTCTTTTCATTAAACTAGACATACCCAATTTTTGCAACCATTTTTTGTATGTTTTAGCCTCCAGGCCCCTAATCACCTTTGCTGCACCAGAAGGCAGAACAAGAAGCAATGGATGGAAACCAATCAAGGAGAGAAGCAACCTAGAACTAAGGAGATATTTCCTGGCAGTGAAAACAATTAATCATTAGAATGGCTTCCCTCCAGAAGTTGTGGGTGCTCCATCACTGAGGTTTTTAAGAAGAGATTGAACAACATTTGTCTGAAATTGTAAAGGTTTCCTCCATGAGCAAGGGGTTGGACTAGAAGACCTCCAAGGTCCCTTCTAACTCTGTTATTCTCTTATTCTGTTAAAATGCAGTAAACCAATTCTTTCAGTCAGTGTAAAGACCCTCCTGTGCAATGTGTAGCTCGATCTTTAATTATCTTTGTGGTAGAGCAGGAATTTCACCTCCTGGTTTAGTGCACACTTGCAAGCAAATAATTAATAATCTTGGATTCCAGAATAGGTGCAGTAATGTGCTAAATTGGAAACTAGACTTATGGGGGAAGGTATAGAGAGCTTCCAAAAGATAGATCTGAAAATGAAAAAGAGGGTTGTGTAGATTAGCTATAAAAGACATTTTTTATTTAAACATGACTTTTAGGGACAGCACCCATACAGTATTTTGGGCAGTGTTTTAGAGATGGATTACTATTGCAGCCTTTTTCTGGGATACCTTTTCAATTTCCCTATCAAATAAACAACCCTGGAATGTCCATCAGGCCCCACCGAAGAACAGACCTTGATTAGCTGAATCTGTTCAATTTCTGACATCAGTTTAAGTCTACTTGGTGCTCACCTGCTGAAACAGAATCAGTAAAGGATAGTTCTAGATGTTCTTCATTGGTCCACCAGATTTATAAAACAACAGGATAAAAGAGTGGCAAGTGACCTTGGAGGTCTTCTATTCCAACCCCCCCTCTCAAACAGGAGACCTTACACCATTCTGGACAAATGGCTAGACTTCTTAAAAGTCTCTTCTTAAAAACCTTCAGTGATGGAGCAACCACAACTTCTGGAGGGAAGCCATTTCACTGATTAATAGTTCTCACTGTCAAGAAATTTCTCCTTAGTTCTAGGTTGCTTCTCTCCTTGATTAGTTTCCATCAGTTTCTTCTTGTCCTGCCTTCAAGTGCTTTGGAGAATAGATTGACCCCCTCTTCTTTGTGGCAGCCCCTCAGATATTGGAAGACTGCTGTCATATCATTCCTAGTCCTTCTCTTTGTTAGACCAGACTAGACATTCCCAGTACCTGCATATGTTTTAGCCTCTAGTCCCCTAACCATCTTTGTTGCTCCTCTGCATTCTTTCCAGAGTCTCAACCAGTGGTGGGTTTCAAATTTCTTTACTACCAGTTCTATGGGCGTGGCTTGGTGGGCGTGGCAGGGGAAGGATACTGCACTCCAGGGGGAGGATACTGCAAAAATCCCCATTTCCTCCCAATTAGCTGGGACTCGGGAGGCAGAGAATAGATGGGGGCGGGGCTAGTCAGAATTTTTACTACCGGTTCTCTGAACTACTCAAAATTTCTACTACCAGTTCTCCAGAACTGGTCAGAACCTGCTGAAACTCACCTCTGGTTTCAACATCTTTTTTGTATCATGGTGACCAAAACTCAATGCAATAATCCTGGTGTGCTGTCACCAGTGTAATATAAAGTGGCACTAACACCTCACTTGATCCTGATACTATCATTCTGTTGATACAGCCCAGTTAACCAGGCTACCACCTATTCCATACCTGTGCACTTGATTTTTCTTGCCAAATCTTTAACTAGTAAGACTTTCTATAGATTCTTTTTTAAGGCTGTAATCTTACAGTATACATAACGACACAAGAGGAGGATCTCACTTAAACCTGTTCTGAATGAATATCTATAGTATTGCACTGCACCAAACAGGATATTGTATCCAGTACATAGCATCTTCTTCTCCTTCTCCTTCTCCTCCTTCTCCTCCTCCTCCTGCTCCTCCTTATCATCATCATCATCATCATCATCATCATTCTATGCAATTCTATGTTTACTGATAGAAGGGAATATTTGCAGCTTAGTGTTGAACTGTGGAGTCATTGGTGCTCTCTGACCCTGGTTGTTTTCTTGCAACATTTCATTATCCAACAGTTCACTGATGATGTTGCCTAGCTAGGTAATGAAACACCTGCAAGAAAACAACCAAGCTCATAGAGTACCAACATTTCCACAACACGTTCTTTTATTGTTCTACATTTTTCCAATGTCTTCTTTCCTTGACCAGTAAATTCACTGCTTTCATGAGACTTTAGCAATTTAATTAAAATTTTATTTTTTGTATTGTTTTTCCACGGCAGACTGACATATAAGTAATTAAGGGAAATTCTGAAATGTTAAAAATAAACATAATGAAAGAATTTGCAGATTTTTCACACATAGAAGCACGCAAACCGGCTTGTGCACATGTAGTTTGTATTATGACTGCTTTTAATTGCCTTTAAAAATATAATAAGCCTGCCTCTATATGATTCTACTTTGCTAATTGCAGGAATTGAGTATGTCTAGTCTAATGAAAAGAAGGGCTAGGGCTGAACATGATAGCAGTGTTAAAATATTTGAAGAGCTGCCACAAAGAAGAGGGAGTCAAGCTATTGGCCAAAGCACCTGAAGCCAGGACAAGAAGCAATGGATGGAAACTTTTCATCAAAGAGAAAAGCAACCTAGAACTAAGGAGAAATTTCCTGAGAGTGAGAACAATTAACTAGTGGAACAGTTTGTCTCCAGAAGTTGTGGCTGGTCCATCACTGATAGTTTTTAAGAAGAAACTTGACAATGATTTATCCTGAATGGTATAGGGTTTCCTGCCTGAGCATAGAATAATGGCGCCCAACCTTTTTGGCACCAGGGACTGGTTCTGCAGAGAAAAGTGTTTCTGCGGACTTGTGTGTGTGTGTGTGTGTGTGTGTGTGTGTGTGTTTTGTTTTGCATGCTGCCTGCATCCCAGAAATGGGGATTTGCCTGTTTGTTTGGCCTGACTGCTAACATGCTGCAGACAAATGCTGGTCCATGGACCATGGGTTGAGGACCTCAGGACTAGAAGATCTCCAAGACTTCCAAGTCTGTTATTCTGCTAATATTTATTGGGATATATTAGAGTCAGGCTCTCCAAAACTAATATACCTTTATCACACTCTTCTTTGAAAGTTCCTTTTATACATTTATGATGAACTGACTAATTGGGTCAACTGAACAAGAGAGAGTAACCACCTGCTGTCAGGGGAATACTGGCATTTCTTTAACAGATAAATTTAACTTCCGATAAATTTTCATGTAGACAGACCTTGGAATTTTTATTTATATTTTAAGCTTCATTCTTCCCCATCTGCTGTGGGCTAATGCAGTTTTATGTACTAGAGAAAAACATAGATATGTAAGAGGTTTCTTTAAATCAAGTCAGGCCCTGAGTCCACTTAATTTAAGACTGTCTTCTACTTTGACAGCTGCTTTTCAAGATTTCAAATCACAGTCTCTCTGCACTTTATTTGGAAATGTGGGGGGAATGCAATCTGGGAAATTCTGCATGCATCGCACGTCCCCTTCCATTGAGCTTCACCCCTTCTCTTGGAAGTTATGAATGCTCCAACACTGGAAGTTTTTAAGAAGAGATTAGACAAATAGGGTTTCCTGCCTGAGCAGGGGGTTGGACTAGAAGACCTCCAAGGTCCCCTCCACCTCTGTTATTCTCTTATTTTTGAGAAAAGGATTTATTAAAGGACCCACCCAATGTGCAAGAAAATGCTACACCTTTGCAGATTATAACTCGGAAGGTAACCGAGTTTTAGGTTGCTTCTCTCCTTGATTAGTTTCCATCAGTTTCTTCTTGTCCTGCCTTCAAGTGCTTTGGAGAATAGATTGACCCCCTCTTCTTTGTGGCAGCCCCTCAGATATTGGAAGACTGCTGTCATATCATTCCTAGTCCTTCTCTTTGTTAGACCAGACTAGACATTCCCAGTACCTGCATATGTTTTAGCCTCCAGTCCCCTAACCATCTTTGTTGCTCCTCTGCATTCTTTCCAGAGTCTCAACCAGTGGTGGGTTTCAAATTTCTTTACTACCAGTTCTATGGGCGTGGCTTGGTGGGTGTGGCAGGGGAAGGATACTGCACTCCAGGGGGAGGATACTGCAAAAATCTCCATTTCCTCCCCAATCACCATTTGTAAACTTCCCAATCAGTTCCGACAAGCTAAGTCAATGGAAGAAACTGGATTTGCTTAACGAATGCATGATTCACTTACAATTAAAGTGATTCTCTTTACAACTTGTGGCAAAAAAGATAGTAATATAGGGAAAAACTCACTTAACAACTACCCTACAAGAAATTTTGGGACTAGTTGTGTTCGTAAGCCAAGGCCATCCATAAATGTAGTCTGTAGTGAAGATCTAGAGAAAAATCTCCACCTTTTGAACCTCTGCATGTTGAGAACTGTGCTTGACAGGGTAGCATGGAGAGCATTTGTCTATAATGCCGCCAAGAATCAGATACAGCAAATGTTCAGAGCATAACAGGTTACAAAATATCCTCCCTCTTGATGAGGATGTTTATTTGTTTGATTTTTTAAAAAAGATTTATAAGGCCGCCGAACTTGAGCAGCACGGTGGCCTAGAGGTGGAGCTCTCACCTTAGGAGGCTGTGAGTTTGATCTTAGGTAGTGGTAGATATTTTTCTCTCTGGGCACAAAGAGAAAATATCTGCCATGAACTCTTCGTGAGGTCAAGAAGGGCATCTGTCCAGTAAACGTTTGGCTCCATTCAGTCACCCCAACTCCACCCCAATGCACACGACTACAGGGTCATTAAAAGAAAAAAAAAATAAGGCTCTCCAACTCAAACAATGTAACTCTGGCTAGGTACAGTATAGAATAAAAAAATCTACAGTAAACTAAAAAGGAAAATAGCACATAACTTAACATCGGACATATACAATATATAAATGCAAAATATAAAATATATCCCACTATCTCTAGCCTCTGGGAATAGGTTCTACTTTCCCAATTTTTTTCTGTCTTTTTTTCTTGCTTATATTTGTGACTTTCAAAGTTCTAAACTATAGCAACCCACTGCAGTGTGCTTATATTTTTAAGAAGTCTCTATAGACTCTACTTCGTGAAAAGAAGCAGTTATGGAAATAAAAAGAATTCTAGAAACTGTGTTCTTTGTATCAGGCCAATTTTGCATTTATTATTATGTTCCCTTTTTCTTAGTACAACTCCTTCAGTATTTTTTTTTAAATCAAACAAGACAAGTCACTGTCAGCTATCAAAAGATAAGTTCCTTGCTATCTTGACTGTGCTTTGGTATTACATTGATGTGTCCCGTTGCCCAGTGCAGTGACTGAATGAGTAATATCATATATGTTTTGACTGTTAGTACCCATATGAATAGATGTCCCAAAGGTGCTTTTTCAAAAGACAACTGGACTTTCTTGGGGGTTTTATCTTTGAAAATGTTTCACTTCTCTTCCAAGAAGCTTCATCGCTTCTACCTGACTAGTGGGGAATGGAAGGTTTTATATAGTCCAGCTTTCTCCAACCTTTGCAGCTTGGTGACTCGGAGGGGAAGAAGAAGGGAAGTGGGCTGTGTGAGCAGTCAGCTGGTCTGTACATGCACGCATGCAGCTCAACTTGTGCATGTCAACTTGCATATGCATGCATGCATCGGTCGATTTGCACAAATCGAGTTATGCCCGTGTGAACGTGCGCAGACCCACTGCTTGTACAACTCAAGCTTCATCTGCGCCACCCCACTGCTCATGCCGCCCAGTTACGAATAGGTCATGGACCGGTAATGGGCCATGGCCCAGGGATTAGGGATTAGGGACCCCTGATCTAGTCGTTAGCACTCTGAGTGTGGGTGGTTAGTTCTCTGAGGAGTCATTGAGACCACTTGGGGTTTTACATCTGTACCCTCAGATTTACCTGAGTAAGAGTCCCAGGAAGGTTCCATCTCCGTTTGACCTTCAGAGTGCTAATGACCCAGATGACTTGAAAGAATATGCAGGTAGTCCTCAATTTACAACCACAATTGAGCCCGAAGTTTCTGTTGCTTAGTGAGACATTTGTTAATTTTGCCCCATTTTATAACCTTTCTTGCCACAGCTGCTAAGTGAATCACACAGTGGTTAAGTTAGTAGCACAGCTGTTAAGTAAATCTGGCTTCCCCATTGACTTTGTTTAGCTGAAGTTCACAAAAATTGATCGCATGACCCTGGGGCACCGCAACCATCATAAAAATGAATCAGTCTTGCAAGGGTCTGAATTTTGACCACATGACCATCAGGACGCTGCAATGGTCGTAAGTGTAAAACAGGATCATAATTCACCTTTTTCAGGGCCATTGTAACTTTGAACTGTCACTAAATGAAGTGTTGTAAGTTGAGGCTTATCTGTAGACACCGAATTGATAGCACCTAATCTTTTCACTAAATATTCTAAGTTGATTTCCTCTATGATCCTTCTATTTGTTTTCATAGCTGTGCGTGATATTTTTAGGTTTCTCCAAGTTTAACTTAAGTGCCCCTTCTATATCTGAAACAATAATACTGTTATTAATATCAGGTTGGGCGCTCTGTGATCTAAAAGCTCTCGACCTAATTTCATTCAGCTTTAGAGAAACTGAAAACATAATAATATAATAAATAAAATAAAAATAAAATAAAATAAATAAACAAACAAACAAACAAACAAACATTTTAGCCTTTAACATTTTATATACTAAGATTTCTGCAGGCTTTTTCAGGATCATTGTACTAATGCCTGTGATCTGCAAAGCCCTAGAAGGCAAAAGCCTCAAAACAAATTATCATAAAAAGGTATGGAAAGAGAAGGAATGATCACAGATATTGCTGATTTGATGGTATATATTTGAATAAATGATCTGACTGCAGTCTGTATGTGAGCTTCAGAATAACAGAATAACACAGTTGGCATTTGAGTAGACGAGACATACCCAACTCCTGCAATCATTCTTCATATGTTTTATAAAGCCTCCAGCCCCCTAATCATCTTTGTTGCTCTTTTCTGTACTCTTTCCAGGGTCTCGACATCTTTTTTTATAATACGTTGACCAAAACCCGATGCAGGTGTGGTCTTATCGAGGTTTTATAAAGTGGTATTAACACTTTGTGTCATCTTGATTCTTTCCTTCTCTTAAAGCAGCCTAGGATTGCATTGGCTTTTTTGGCAGCTGTAGCACACGGCTGGCTCAGTGGTTGCCTACTAAGACTCCAAGATCCCTCTCACAGTTACTGCTATTGAGCCTAATCTGTACCTGTACATTTGGTTTTTCTTGCCTAAGTGTAAAGCCTTACTTTTCTCTGTATTGAATTTTGTTTTGTTAGATGGGGCCCAGTATTCAAATCTGTCAAGATCCTTTCATATCTTGATCCTATCTTCTGGGGTATTGGCTGTTCATGCCAGTGTAGTGTAGTCTGCAAATTTGATGAGTTCCTCTTCTATTCCCTCATCCAATTCATTGATGAAGATGTTAAAGAGTACTGAGCCAAATACAAATCCTTGGGGAACCCCACTGCTTACTTCCCTCCATAGAGAGGGAGTTCCATTAAAGACTACACGTTGAGAGTTGCTTGTCAGCCAGTTGCAAATCCATCTGGTAGTGGTGCTGTTTAGCCCACATTTTTTTAGCTTGCTATGAAATAAGATACCCCATTTCTTAACCAGAAAAAAAAGTCCTGCTCAGAAATAACCATTTTACAGGATTTCTGCCCTTAAAAGAAAGTAGACTATTTTTCAGAAGTTTGTGTGTGTGTGATTTAAACTGTTGAAATCGCAGTCACAAAATAACACAAAATAAAATTTATCTCCTAAATCTGGCAATCTTTTCTTCACATTAACCTTTCGAATCCAGGGGGCATTTTTCACATCAGTTCATCAGCCGTCGGAATCCTTAAATTTTGACTTAGAAAATAATGCTTGCATAAATGACCTCTTGATGTTCTTCCCTTTACCTTTAGGCTAGGAATTTAGGCAAAACATTTTAGTCATTTTCTCTGGTGATAGTGTTGTATGCAGTAATTTTGCTTTTCTCCTCTTCTACTTCACAAGCAGTAACTTCACTTCTCCTAATAGCCGGGTTGATCCTGTTCATATAGTTCGGTTTTATTTAATTATCATTCTGTAATTGCAATAGCAATAAGCACTTAGACTTATATACTGCTTCACAGTGCTTTATAGCCCTCTCTAAGCAGTTTACAGAATCAGCCTATTGCCTCCAACAATAGGGGCCCTTATTTTACCCACCTCGGAAGGAATGAAGGCTGAGTCAACCTTGAGCCGGTCAGGATCGAACTGTTGTACATGGGCAGAGTTAGCCTGCATTCTAACCACTGCACCACCACATATTTTTTCAGTGTTTCTTTTTTCCAGTATAGGCAGTCCTCGACTTATGCCCCCAATTGAGCCTAAAATTTATGTTCTTAAATGAGACATTTTAAGTGAGTGTTGCCCCATTTTACTAACTTTCTTGTCTCAGTTGCTAAGTGAATCACTGCAGTTGACAAGTTGGTAACCTGGTTGTTAAGTGAATCTGGCTTCCCCATTGACTTTGCTTGTCAGAAGATCGCAAAGGGGGATCATATGACCCCAAGACACTGCCACCGTCATAAATCCGAGTCAGTTGCCAAACATCTGGATTTTGATCGCATCATATGCTGCAAAGGTTGTAACTGAAAACGGTCAAAAGTCACTTTTTTTCAGTACCGTTGTAACTTTGAACGGTCACTAAATAAGCTGTTGTAAGTTGAGGATTACCTGTAAAGGTTATCTGCCTTGTCTACTTTTCTTTGAAACAAGCTTCTAGAAGAAATGAAGGATATAGCTTAAAAAAATACCAAATGTCAATACCTGCTTGCTTGTAATTTTGGTAAAATTATTTTCCATACTTTCTAGATGACACTTTGTTCGTATCTTCTGTAACAGAGCATTGATCTCCGTTGAATTTGAAACACCTTGCTCACATGAAACCAAACCTTGCTCCATTCTTCAAAGATCTCCCTTAATTTTTCCAATACTTTGTGTCATTTTGTCAGCCCCAGTATTAATTGATGTCAAGAACAGGCTTGGTTTCCCTCACCTGCTGCTTAGAATCTTTGATTCCTTCTAATGTCCATTTTCCAAAATCATATCTTTGTTACGATAGCCAAGTAACCAAAATAACTCTGTTTTCCATGAGATGCTATTTTTACAGTCGATTGCAAAATCTTACAGTGAAGTCAATATTTCAAATTTACCTGAACTCTTAATCCATTTTCTTAGATCAAAATCTTGTTTAGCTTTTTTCCTGTTTATTTCAAGTTCTTTAATATCTGACTTATAATTAATTTTTCCTTCGTTCAGAGTTGAAGACAAACTTGCCTTATGACTTTTCAAACATATTGTTCTGAAGATCTATAATAGCTTTAAGATAGTTAATAAGCAACTTCTGAAAGTGATTAGAGAGTGCAGCTTGCACTCTCTAAGATGTATTATCCTTTAAAAGGCTCTACCACAGTTATACGTAAGATAGAGGACCCTGTTGTGCCCTACCACTCAAACCAATGGAAAACTGCTGTTCTGTCCCGTCCCGTCCCCCGTGTACATATCTGGAGCATATATGGACAATTTTCCATTCTCTTATCTAAAACAGTTTCAAGGAACCAGTCTACACACAGCAGTTATTTATTTATTTAGGAAATTTATATTGCCATCTATTCGCACATGGTGACTCAAGGCAGTTTACAAAAATATAAAAGCTAATAAAAGAATCATATTTAATAAAATAACCCCCACCCCCACCCCAGCGACATCATATGAGCCATTTAATGGGCTCCATTCGTCTCCGCGTTCCCCAGGCCTGCTACGGAACCAGGTCTTCAGCCCCTTCTGGAAGAGTGTTAGAGTGGGGGCCATTCTAATCTCGGGGGGAATTGATGTTCCAGAGAGAGGGAGCCACCACAGAGAAGGCCCTTTTTGGTCTTTGCTTTGTCAGTGCTACTTTCACAGAGACATCTGAATATTTTTTAACAGAATAACAGAGTTGTAAAGGACCTTAGAGGTCTTCTAGTTCAACTCCCTGCTTGAGCAGGAAATCCTATATCATGTCAGACAAATGTCCAATCTATTTTTTTTAAAAAAACCAGTGATAGAGCATCCACAACTTCTGAAGGCCATTCCACTGAAATTTCTCCTTAATTCTAGGTTGTTCTCTCCTTGATGGGTTTCTATCCATTGCTTCTTGTTCTTCATTTGGATGCTTTGGAGCAGTGATCACCAACTGATGGTCCATGGACCACTGATGGTCCGTGAGAAAATTTTGGTGGTCCGCAGAAAAATTATTTGCATTTTTATGTGCACTAAATCAGGGGCCCTCAAACTAAGGCCCCTGGGCGGGATACATGCAATGAACGTTTGTGTTGCTGCAGAGAGTCTCCCCCTTTGGGGTCTTTTTGTGCGGGTCAGAGAGGGGCAGAAATTCTGACTTGGTGTCTGCTTCAGCCTCCTGGTGTGCGGCTTTGGGCAAAGGCTGGAGGGAAGTGCCGCTGGTTGTGAAGAGCCGGAGGGCCTTGTTCCAGTGGGACTGCATAATGGCCTGGAACTGGATGACCATCTCAGCCTGCTGAGCCTCCAGCTACCTGGCCTTGCACTCCCACAGGTCTTCCCTCACTTTGGAAAGTCTATGCTCGTAGTCCTTAGTGAGGTGCTTCTGCTGAGCCTCTTTCTCGGTCACTTCCAATTTGAACTGAGCCAGCCCTTTCTTGTGGTGGCTGCTTAGTTCCAACAACTGCTTCCTTTGGGGCCCTAAGGAGCCCAAGCGAGGAGGTGAGGTGTGGCTGGGAGGGGAGGGGCGAGTAGAGACCAGTGAGGCACCCCTCGACATGAGTGACATCGAGTTGGCCATGCCCACCCAGTCACATGACCACCTAACCATGTCCACCCGGTCATTGGGCAGATCATATTAGTGATCCGCAAGGTTTAAAATTATGAATTTAGTTACCCCTGAGGTCCAAAAGGTTGGTGACCCCTGCTTTGGAGAATAGGTTGACTCCCTCTTCTTTGTGGCAGTCTCTTACTTTAATTTTACTTCTGGTTTTGGGATAAGAATAATTTGCATAAAATTTTATTGTAAAGGTAGTCCTTGACTTATGACTGTAATGGAGCCAGGTTATTATGGTTGTAAATCATGATGGTCATAACATGGATCAGTCATGTGATTGACTTGATTTTATTACTTTTTTTTGTGGCAGTCATTTGGCAACTACTGTGGTCATTTATTTTTTTTGCAAAAAAAAAAAAACATTGCCCAAAGTTCAGTCTTGTGACTCTGAAGGGGGCTTGACCATAATAACTTTGAATCTGGGTCATAAATAGCACCCCCTGTACGGTAGTCATTGACTTACAACAGCTCACTTAGTGACCATTCAAAGTTACAACGTAACTAAAAGAAAGTGAATTAAGGCTGCTTTTCACATGTATGACTCTTGCAGCACCCCCTGTGGTCATGTGATCAAAATTCAGAGACTTGGCAACTGGCTCATATTTACGATGGTTAAAGTGTCCCGGGGTCATGTGTTCCCCTTTTGGGATCTTCCAACAAGCAAAGTCAATGGGGGAGACAGATTCACTAATGACTGTGTTACTAACCTAACAACTGCAATGAGTTGCTCCTGTATACCATGCAGAATCCCTCTATAAAGGAGAGGCAGTTCCAAAATGTAATAAATCAAGTAAATAAAAACTCTACAAGTACATGTACATGTTCATATGAAAACTTTCTTTTCCTGGCTGGATTAAACTTAATCTTAACGGTGATCCTTAAAAGAGTGGATCTGCCAAATAGTTTCAATGCATAACACTTCCGTGGCTCTGATAGGGGAATCACGGTTCAGAGCCTTCTTAATTATAAACCCAAAAAGGATCAGAAAAAGCCTTAATTGATAGGTGAGCATCTCCTGTTTCATCTCAGACCATGTGTGTAGAAGCGCCAAGCGCTCCCAGGAAACGTAAGAAAGCAAACTCCAGCATTTTAGAAATAATGGAAGCCATTACATTGCAATCTCCAATGGTTTCGTATTGCACTGTGCAGAGAGCCCAATTATCATGAGGAAGTAAAGTGCACACTGATTAAAACATTGTTGATGAGCAATTTTAGCTAAAGGTTGCAGTTTGGACATGCACAGTGAAGACTTAGGAAGTACTTTTCTGCCTTTTGAATTCATAATGGCAGAAATTAGCATTGCCAGAGCTGGCCTCTGCCAAGTTCTCCCACTTAAGCTTAATTTCTTTTTTTTCTTTTCTTTTTTTTTAAAAAAGAGAACACTTAGAGGAATTACGTGACATATGTTTTATGGTTCACAATAGAAATTATGTGGGGCAGAAAAAGGTTTGCATGAATGCAGAGATTAGAAGCGCACTGTTTATCTCTAACCATTTAGCTATTTTAAAAGATTTAGGGGATGATTGGTTTGGGTAAATCCCCCACTTTTAATTGACGACAGTTGACGTTCGTATTCTCATTTTTCTTTTGCTATGTTTTAAACTGCTGTTTACACTTTACACATGGTCCTCAACTTATGACCATGATTGGTCTCAGAACTTTTGTCACCAAGTTAGGCAGTCATTCGGTGAGTCGCACCCTATTTTTACAAACTTTTTGCAGTGGACATCAAGGGAATCACAGTTAAGGGAATCCAGCTTCCCCCATAGGACTGTTGGTCAGAAGCTGCATAGGAAGATCAAAAATGGCCACCACGTGACCATGAGATCCTGCAACCATCATAGACAATGCTGGTTTTGATTATGTGACCATTGCAATAATTATAAGCATGAGGACTGATTGTAAGTCATTTTTTTCAGCACTCTTGTAACTTTGAACAGTCGCTAAACAAACGATTGTAAGTAGAGGATTACCTATGAATGTCTTTACTTAAAGGAACCTAGCCAGGGATCCTATAAAAAGTTCTGCGGGGCCACATCACAAATCCCAATTTGGATAGTGACAATTTCATAGAAGTCACAGACCTTTGTTGGTGTTATGGAGTAAGCATTAATATATAACCTGCCTGAATCACCAAAGCGGCTCTAAATATACCATATGTTAAAGATTTTAAAGCAAGGTATGAAAAAATAATAAACTAATAACAAAGCAGTATTAAATTCTCATATTGGGGCAAAAACTTGCTGTGACTATTGTGGTTATAATATCTCAAGATCTGAAGTCACCTGCTCCAAGGCCTTCTGAAAAATATTGATGTTTTTAGGGCTTTTTTAAACAATTACAGGATTGGTGCCAGGTAGTTTTCTTAAATGGGGGTGCTTTTCAAAAGAGGGAGGGGCACATCTCTCAGACCCTCTAATATAAAATAACTATAATGGGACTTAGAGTATCTCAGCCCTTAGCCACCATTAAAATGAATATATTACCAAAACTGTTATTCTTTTTTCTGGTTATACCAATAAAATTAGAAAAAAAAAATCTTCGAAACGTTAAACAAAATAACATTCATATGGAAGGGAAAAAACCCAAGAATAAGACTTAAATTTCTACAGGATACAAAGGATAGAGGAGGAGTAGCACTCCCAGAATGGGAACTATATTATCAAGCAGCAGGCATAACCTGATTAAAACATTGTTGATGAGCAATTTTAGCTAAAGGTTGCAGTTTGGACATGCACAGTGAAGACTTAGGAAGTACTTTTCTGCCTTTTGAATTCATAATGGCAGAAATTAGCATTGCCAGAGCTGGCCTCTGCCAAGTTCTCCACTTAAGCTTAATTTCTTTTTCTTTTCTTTTTTTTAAAAAAGAGAACACTTAGAGGAATTACGTGACATATGTTTTATGGTTCACAATAGAAATTATGTGGGGCAGAAAAAGGTTTGCATGAATGCAGAGATTAGAAGCGCACTGTTTATCTCTAACCATTTAGCTATTTTAAAAGATTTAGGGGATGATTGGTTTGGGTAAATCCCCCACTTTTAATTGACGACAGTTGACGTTCGTATTCTCATTTTTCTTTTGCTATGTTTTAAACTGCTGTTTACACTTTACACATGGTCCTCAACTTATGACCATGATTGGTCTCAGAACTTTTGTCACCAAGTTAGGCAGTCATTCGGTGAGTCGCACCCTATTTTTACAAACTTTTTGCAGTGGACATCAAGGGAATCACAGTTAAGGGAATCCAGCTTCCCCCATAGGACTGTTGGTCAGAAGCTGCATAGGAAGATCAAAAATGGCCACCACGTGACCATGAGATCCTGCAACCATCATAGACAATGCTGGTTTTGATTATGTGACCATTGCAATAATTATAAGCATGAGGACTGATTGTAAGTCATTTTTTTCAGCACTCTTGTAACTTTGAACAGTCGCTAAACAAACGATTGTAAGTAGAGGATTACCTATGAATGTCTTTACTTAAAGGAACCTAGCCAGGGATCCTATAAAAAGTTCTGCGGGGCCACATCACAAATCCCAATTTGGATAGTGACAATTTCATAGAAGTCACAGACCTTTGTTGGTGTTATGGAGTAAGCATTAATATATAACCTGCCTGAATCACCAAAGCGGCTCTAAATATACCATATGTTAAAGATTTTAAAGCAAGGTATGAAAAAATAATAAACTAATAACAAAGCAGTATTAAATTCTCATATTGGGGCAAAAACTTGCTGTGACTATTGTGGTTATAATATCTCAAGATCTGAAGTCACCTGCTCCAAGGCCTTCTGAAAAATATTGATGTTTTTAGGGCTTTTTTAAACAATTACAGGATTGGTGCCAGGTAGTTTTCTTAAATGGGGGTGCTTTTCAAAAGAGGGAGGGGCACATCTCTCAGACCCTCTAATATAAAATAACTATAATGGGACTTAGAGTATCTCAGCCCTTAGCCACCATTAAAATGAATATATTACCAAAACTGTTATTCTTTTTTCTGGTTATACCAATAAAATTAGAAAAAAAAAATCTTCGAAACGTTAAACAAAATAACATTCATATGGAAGGGAAAAAACCCAATAATAAGACTTAAATTTCTACAGGATACAAAGGATAGAGGAGGAGTAGCACTCCCAGAATGGGAACTATATTATCAAGCAGCAGGCATAACCTGATTAAAACAATGGATAGAATTAAGGGATAAAAGAATGTTAATAATAGAAGGACACGATTTACAGGTGGGGTGGCATGCATTTATATTGGATGGAAAATATAAAATACATAGTTATTTCAAAAGACATATAATAAGAAATGCATTGTTACAAATTTGGTTGAAAATAAAAAAACAGCACTACACAAAAATCCCAATTTGGCTCTCACCAACAGAGGCATTAAAACATCCAGATTTAACAGAATTAAATAAGATAATAAGATATAGAGACCTAATAGACCGACAAGGGAAACTAAAAACGAGACAAGAACTGAAGTTAGATTTAAATAGAGAAATAGACTGGGGGACATATACTCAAATACAATCAAAATACAAAGAAGACACAAAAAATTATGAAATACAAATAGAACAACATGAATTAGATAAAATTATACTTGGGACCGAAGAGAAGTTAATTAGCAAGATTTATAAATTTTTGTTGTGCTACAAAATGGAAGATGAGATAGTGAAAGATCCAATGATTAAATGGGTACAAAATTTTAATTATACAATAGATTTGGAGAGATGGGAAGCAATGTGGCAAGTAAATTCAAAATTAACATTATCCGCGGCATACAAGGAAAACTAGTTGAAGATGTTTTACAGATGGAACCTTCCACCTACAAGACTTGCAAAGATGTTCCCAAATAATAATTCAACATGTTGGAAGTATAAAAATCTCAGGAAACATATTACCATCTATGGTGGACGTGTCCAGCAGCAAAAAAATTCTGGGCAAATATTAATAAATGGCTAGAAAAAATAACAGAGCCACCAGTTGAAAGCAAACCGGAAACATTTTTATTAGGAATCTTTACAAGATCATATACCAAAGAAATAAAATATTTGATTGTACATATTATAACAGCTGCACAAACAACTTATGCACCAAAATGGAAACAGGAAGGGATACCAACAGATGAAGAAGTGGTAGGGAAAGATTTAGAGTGTGCCGAAATGGACAAGTTAACAACAGAAATCAAAGAGAAAGAAGAGACAGATTATTGTATAATCTGGAATAAATGGTATTAATGGCTTGAATCTAGAAATAAAGGAGGAAAATAAAGGGGAGAAACTAGAAGGTATAGAATGTATTAGGAATTTATAATATGTAAATAATAAATATATAAGAATCTAGAAAAGTAAAGCTATTAATATTAGAAAATATGAATAGTGACGAAAAGGGAGAAACAAATAAGTGCAAGATGTATGTAAGATAGTGTATAAAATGTATAAATTTAATATTATAAGTGATAGGGATTATAGAGTAATGAGGGATAATGGGACAAGAAGGATATAAAGATTATAAAGGGAATTGGGAGAAAATGTCAACATTAGGAGATAACCGCTGCAAAACAGTTGTAGAAAGGGAATATACATTGTGTGTTTTGTGTTTGTTATGTTGTGTTGTGTTATAAATAAAATTAAAAAGGAAAGAGTATTTCAGCCCTACTAGATCTACCATAGGTAGTTCTTAACTTACAACCATTCATTTGGTAACCTTTCAAAGTTACAACACTGAAAAAAGTGACTTATGATCATTTTGCACATTTGTGACCATAGCAGCATCCCCACAATCATGTGATCAAAATTTGACCGCTTGCCAACTGGCTCATATATTTATGACGGTTGCAGTGACCCAGGATCACATGATCGCCTTTTCTGACTTTCTCACAAGCAAAGTCAATGGGGAAGCCAGATTCATTTAAGAATTGGGTTACTAACTTAACAACTTCACTTAATAACTGTGGCATAAAAGGCTGTAAAATGAGGCAAAACCTGCTTATTAACGGTCTTGCTTAGCAACAAAACCTTTGGACTCAATTGTGATCGTAAGTTGAGAACTACCTGAAGAATGGACAAACCCAACTGAAGAAAGGCTGTCTGGTTTTCCACCACCCCCTCTGTTAATTTCCCTATTTTACTTCCTAGGTTAAATTAAGGGTTTTCTGAAGTGCAGCCTGCAAGATTAATTAGGAACATCAGCAGCTGTTTTATTCCCAGTCAGACCCCTGGAATTGTGACAAGGATAGTTGTGGACATGAATCTTTTCCAACCCCACCTGCAGATTTAACCCAGCTCTTCTTGCATGCCGTGTTCTTCAGCTGAACAATGGGCCTTTCATTTGAAAACCTTTGTTCAAACTAAAACAGTTCTTGATTTATGTGAATGCAGCTTTAGATATTAACAGAACCCTTATCTGCTTGCATGCACAAATGCTTTCGGTGAAGGTTATTGAGCTACTTTTTCGTAAGGAATATTAGAGGTGCAGTTTGAAAGCTTTTGGGTATCTATTCATTCCATTAATTAGAATAATGTGGCAACTGTGCGCCCCAAAGCAATAAAACGTTACGGTTCTTGACTGTGAACTTCAGATGGAATGGGCAACCCCAGAATGTATTTATTTTGCAAATCTATCCAACCAAAGTAGGTGGCTTAAAAGCAGGATAACAATAAAAAAACAAACAAATATAAATAACAAAAAAACTCAGAAAAGAATAATAATAATAATAATAATAATAATAATAATAATAATAATAATAATAATAATAATAATAATAATAATAATAATAATAATAATAATATTTTAATTTGTATACCGCCTTCTCCCGAAGGACTCAGGGCGGTGAACAGGCAGATAAAATATACATACACAATAATTAAAAACATCCCTTAAAAAACTAATTTAAATGCCCAAAATATTAAAAAACGTACTTCCCCGTAAAATCACAGAATTTAAAAAACCCATCCAATAAAAATAAGAATCAGGCTAGTCCAGCCATACAGAATAAATAAGTTTTAAGTTCGCGGCAAAAGGTCCTAAGGTCAGGTAATTGTCGAAGTCCGAGGGGAAGTTCGTTCCACAGGGTCGGAGCCCCACAGAGAAGGCCCTCCCCCTGGGGGCCGCCAGTCGACACTGTTTGGCTGACGGCACCCTGAGGAGTCCCTCTCTGTGGGAGCGTACCGGACGATGGGAGATAGAAGCCGGCAGTAGACGGTCCCGTAGATATCCCGGTCCTAAGCCATGGAGCGCTTTAAAGGTGGTAACCAATACCTTGAAGCGCACCCGGAAAACAACAGGTAGCCAGTGCAGTCTGCGCAGGATAGGTGTTATATGGGAGCTCCGAGACGCTCCCTCAATAACCCGCGCAGCCGCATTCTGAACTAGCTGAAGTCTCCGGGTGCTCTTCAAGGGGAGCCCCATGTAGAGAGCATTGCAGTAGTCCAGGCGAGAGGTAACGAGAGCATGAGTGACTGTGCATAAGGCATCCCGGTCCAGGAAGGGATGCAACTGGCGGATCAGGTGAACCTGGTAAAATACTCTCCTGGAGACGGTCGCCAAATGGTCTTCAAAGGACAACCGACCATCCAGGAGCACGCCCAAGTTGCGTACCTTCTCCATCGGGGCCAATGATTCACCCCCGACAGACAGCCGCATCTGCAGCTGACTGTACCGAGGTGCCGGCATCCACAGCCACTCCGTCTTGGAGGGATTAAGTTTGAGCCTGTTCCTCCCCATCCAGACCCGTACGGCCTCCAGACACCGGGACAGCACTTCGACAGCTTCACTGGGGTGGCCCGGGGTGGAAAAGTACAGCTGGGTATCATCAGCGTACAGTTGGTATCTCACCCCAAAGCCACTGATGATCTCACCCAGCGGCTTCATATAGATGTTGAACAGGAGGGGTGAGAGAATCGACCCCTGCGGCACCCCACACATGAGGCACCTTGGAGTCGATCTCTGCCCCCCTATGTATGTATAAAAACATACATAGAAGGTAAAATATAAATGCATCTTCAATTGCTGGCAAAAAGTTCTCTTCTGTTTTTATTTTATTTTTTTCTTATTTATTCACTATTCTTTGAAATGCTTCTGACTTCAATGTCACTCCGCCTGGATTGCAGGTAGTCCTTGACTTACACCTGCGATTGAGCTCAACTTTTTCATTGCTAAGCGAGACGGTGATTAAGTGAGTTTTGTCCCATTTTATGACCTTTCTTCTCACATTTGTTAAGTGAATCACCGCTGTTGTTAAATTAGCAACACAGTTGTTAAGTGAATCTGGCTTCCCCATTGACTTTGCTTGTCAGAAGGTCACAAAAGGGGATCACATGACCCCAGGACACTGCAACAGTCATCAATATGAGACAGTTGCCAAGCATCTGGAGTTTGATTAAGTGACCAGAGAGATTCTGCAACGGTTGAAAGTGTAAAAAATGGTCATAAGTCATTTTTTTCAATGCTGTTGTAACTTTGACTGGTCGCTAAATGAACTGCTCTAAGTCAGGGACTACCTGTACTGGCAACCTATCAAACATAATCAAGTACAGGTCATCAATCTATTTGCATCATTTGGTTTAGGCTGTACTTTAGGAATTTTATTCTACCCTTGTAAAAAAGTGAGTTTTTGTGTTAATAGCAGAGCAATGTGGAAATTAAATGGTGCTTCAAGATCATTTCATACCAGCTAGTAAGATATGTCAAAGGAGCATTCCACTGCTTCCCAACACTAGAATAATAATAATACGTGGGGCCATGAAAGAAAGCTTGGTCAACTAGGTCGTCTTACTTAATTAATGCTTTCTACCCAAAATCCAGCTTAACATCAGTGCTGGTTTCATTTCAATCCCAAGCAAAGTCCTGTTTCTCCAAAAGGGTGTTTGTGATATTAGAAGAAATTCTAAATAATAGAGTTGTTGAAGGTTTTCTAGTCCAATCCCTGCTCAAGCAGGAAACCCTAGACCAAGGATGTCAAACCCACGGCCCACGGACCAGATGTGTCATGTGCTAGCCTTGCCCCCACCTGGTTTAGCAAAGGGGAGAAAAGTCCTGATACATCACGTGTCACCACTGTGACAGCTCGAGTTGTGATGGAGCCTCAGTGATGGAGCACTCACAACTTCTGAAGGCAAACCATTCCACTGATTAATTGATCTCACTGTCAGGAATTTCTCTTTAGTTCCAAGTTGCTTCTCTCCTTGATTAGTTTCCACCCATTGCGTCTTGTCGTGCCCTCTGGTGCTTTGGAGAATAGCTTGACTCCCTCTTCTTTGTGGCAGTCCTCTGTGGAAAACTGCTATCACATCACCTCTAAGCCTTCCTTTCATAAAACTAGACATACCCAATTCCTTGCAACCGTTATTTATATGTTTTAGCCTCCAGCCCCCTAACCATCTTTGTTGCTCTTCTTTGCACTCTTTCTAGAGTCTCAGCATCTTTTTTATATCATGGCAACCAAAACTGGACACAGTATTCCAAGGGTGGTCTTATCAAGGCATTATAAAGTGGTATTATAAATCATATTAAGGGCTTTTGATAAAGAACCTTGGTCAGGATCTTGATGCTATCCCTCTGTTAATGCAGCGTAGGACTGTGTTGGCTTTTTTGGCAGCTGCAATACACTGCTGGCTCATATGTATGTGACCATCTACTATTCTGCTAGGACTCCAAGATCCTTCTTGCAGTTACTGTTGTTCAGCTAGGTACCACCTGTTCTCTACCTGCAACTGATTCATATGAGCCAGGTTTTGCAAAGAGCGTGATAGTATTGCTTGAAGCGGATGGCCATGAATTAAAGGAAAAGGTTGGTAACATGTGCAGAGTGTTTGTTTTAGGTAAGTCATGAACATAGCCCACCACCTGGGAAGTGGGCTAGGTCCGGCAGAGAGGAAGTGCAACTTCTTCCCCTGCAAGGTTTTGCAATAGCTACCTTTTTGTAAGTCAAGCAGATGACCTTGTTTGATGGTTTTAGATTAGGGGAAGCCTATTGTGAGTGTGAGGGATTTTCATATCTTTTATTTATTTAATCAATTTTTATAGCCGCCTGTCTCAATCAATAACTCTGGACAGCTATATCTTCAGGGGATTTTCCTTAGTTTTAATTAAGTTGCCAATATTGGCCAATTCTCTGTAGCAAGAGGCACTTAGTCAGTTTCAGCCCAGTTATCAGAATTAGCAGGAAGGCTTAAGGGGTCCTTTGCTTTGTTGTCTGGGGTTCACTGGCAGGTCAAAGATAGATCAGGTGGCCAACTGGTGTGGATGTTGAAGGATGACAAGGAGCTTTTTCTTCCCACGATGATAGCAGATATTTTCTTTTGCACACATTTTTTTTAATGGATTTTATCCTTGATAGAGGATGAGATAAAGTACTTTACTAAGGAATAAAATGTATCATCTACCATATAATTATATGAAAATGCAATCCATTTTCAAAAGCTATCATATGTATAAAGAGACAGGAAGAATATAAACAGTGGAAAGACTTCGCATTCTGCTTAGGTAGTCCTCGACATACGACCACAAATGGGACCAGAATTTCCATTGCTAAGCAAGGTGGTTCTTAAGTGAGTCACGCCCAATTTTACAACCTTTTTGGCTAGGGTTGTTAAGCGAATCAGTGCAGTTAAGCAAATCTGTCTGATGGAAGTCAGCTGGGAAGGTGATACATGGTGGGCACATGATTCCCAAGATGCTACGACCATTGTAAATACATGGTGGTTGCCAATCAACCAAATGCTGATCACATGAATACAGGAAAACCACCGGTTGTAAGGGTGAGGACCAGTTGCCAAGCATCTGAATTTTGATCATGTGACCATGGGGATGCTGCAACAGTGGGTAAGTGTGAAAAGCGGTCATAAGTCACTTTTTTAGTGGTATTGTAACTTTGGACAGTCACTAAATGAATGGTTATAAGTCGAGGACTACCTGTATATCCTTCTCTCATTTTCTTTCTGTGCAAGAAAAATTGCACTGCCTTCTTTTACTTCCCCAACCAGATAAAACAAGCCTACCTTGCCATCTGCTATAGATTATAATTTAATTGTAAACTGAATGTAGCTAGATTAAGAAAGTGATAGTGGGCATCAGTCTACACTCCAGTACTCTGCTATTCAACCTCCAGTCCTTTAATGAACATTGTAAGAGGCAGAAATCATTGGCCAGAATTGGGGAAACTGTAATGCAATTGGTTTGATTTGGGTCTAGCAAGCTTGTGAATTCAAACTTGTAATTTGGAAACCTTTATTGTTGGCTTAATATGCTATCTGAACTTATTATTATAACTTTATAACCGCCTTAACTTATGACCACAATTGAGCCCAAAATTTCCATTGAGATATTTGTTAAGTGGATTTGCCTCATTTTATGACCTTTCAGGTCACAATTGTTAAGCGAAGCACTGCAGTTGTTAAGTTAGTAGCCTCGGTGATGCAGTGGTTAGAGTGCAGTATTGCAGGCTACTTCTGCTGACTGGCCCACTGCTTGGAATTTGGCAGTTTGAATCTCATCAGGCTCAAAGTTGACTCAGTCTTCCATCCTTCTGAGGTCTATAAATTGAGGACCCAGATTGTTGGGGGCAATCTGCCGACTTTGTAAACCACTTAGAGAGGCCTGTAAAGCATTATAAAGCAGTATATAAATCTGAGTGCTATTGCTATTGCTAGTAACCCAGTTTTTAAGTTCATCTGGCTTCCCCCGTCGATTTGCTTGTCAGAAGTTCACATAAGGTGATCATGTGACCTCAGGACACTGCAACCGTCATAAATATGGATCAGTTGCCAAGCATCCGAATTTTGATCATGTGACCATGGGGATATTGCAACAGTTGTAAATGAAAAAATGGTCATAAGTCAGGTTTTTCAGTGATGTTGTAACTTTGAATGGTCACTAAACAAACTGTTGTAAGTCAAGGACTACCTGTTTATCTTGGAACTGGTCTTGATTAAGAGATAAATATTGAATCATGAACTGTCTAATAAGTCTAGAAGGACTGCATAATGGTTCCTTAAATAGCTGAATGTTAAATCTTAGCTGAAGTGTCACACCCTGGATTGTAGCTGAAATAATGAATCTATGTTTTGACTCCCCCATTTCAGAAGTGTGACCTCATCTAAAGAGATGCTATTCTTAATTTTTAAAAAATAGTTCCCTGAATATTAATACAGATAGTCCTCAACTTACAATAGTTTAGTTCACTTAGTAACTGTTCGAAGTTACGATGACACTGAAAAAAGTGATTTATGTAAATTTTTCATACTTATGACCATTGCAGCATTCCCATGGTCACATAGTCAAAATTCAGATGCTTGGCAACCGTTTCATATTTACATGATTCTTTTTGTGTCCTTCTGACAAAGTCAATGGAGAAGCCAGATTTATTTAACAACCGTGTTATTGATTTAACAATGGCAATTAAAAACTATGGCAAGAAAGATCATAAAAGGTGGCAAAATTCACTGAACAACTTTCTCACTTAGAAAATTTTGGGCTGAATTGTGGTCATAAGTCGAGAACTACTTGCACATGTTGAAGAAGGTTTCTCAGCTGCAAACCATCTCCCTGTGGTACTAGCTTTCTCTTTGCAAGAATAGTGCTGTTCAATTGCAGCTTGGGTGTTGTAGGAGAAAATAGCTCATTATGGCCTAGTTTAAGCTACTAATTTGGAGGGGAAATCCACTGCAGTCAGTAGGACTTTCTTCTGAATAGTTTCATTAATTGTTTATATAAGTTTATAGGACTGTTCATTTAAGTTCCTGTATTTTAAGGCACCGGACAAATAGCTACTCCCTTCCAACCCCATTTTCTCTGTGTATCTGCCTAATTATTTGTCTCACATCATGATTTGTATTTTTTAAATTAAGGGAAACATTGATTCAATAAATATTGTTATAATGAATACTGCCTTGGCAACACAGCACTTGGCATCAAACACTTACAGGCAGATTACATAAGCCTCCCACACTAGAGTTCTGTATTATCAATAACTGCTATTTTGCAGCAAAAATAAGTAATTGTTTAGCATTCAGAGGAAAGTAATTTTAACACATACACACACAAAGACATAGAAGAGAGAGAGAGAGAGAGAGAGAGCGCGCAAAATTAAAAAATAAGAATATCCTGCGCCATCCGATTTCTGAATTACGTTTATGTAGGTAGTCCCTTACTTACGACCACAACTGAGCCAAGAATTTATGTTGCTAAGTGAGAAATTTGTTTTGCCCCATTTTATGACTTTTCTTGCCACAAGTGAATCTCTGCAGTTCTTAAGGTGGTGAGTTGTTAAGTGATTCTGACTTCCCCATTGGCTTCGCTTGTCGCAAAGGGGGAATCATAAATATGAACCAGTTGTCCAGCATCTGAATATAAACCACGTGACCATGGAGATGCTGCAATGGACATATACCGTATATACTCGAATATAAGCCGATCCGAGTATAAGCCGAGGTCCCCAATTTTACCCCAAAAAACTGGGGTAAACTGGGGACTCGAGTATAAGCCGAGGGAGGGAAATGAGGCAGCTACCGGTCAGGGAAAGCCTCCCTCCCTCAGCCGAGAAGGCTGGCGGCTCCCCCGCCCTCTCACTGCACCGGCAGGGCTTCCCCGCGCTAATGCAAAAGCCCGCCAAGTTTGCACCATCCGGTATAATGTGAAAAAAAGAAGAAAAAAAAACAACTCGAGTATAAGCCGTATATACTCGAGTATAAGCCGAGGGGATGTTTTTCAGCACAAAAAACGTGCTGAAAAACTCGGCTTATACTCGAGTATATACGGTATATGGAAAATGGTCTTTAAGTCACTTTTCTCCGTGCTGTTGTAGCTTTGAATGCTGACTAAGCAAATCGTCATAAGTTGAGGACTACCTGTAGTCTTATCTGAAAATAATTCTTCACATAGTATGCTAATGCAGAGGTGCAGAATCTTCTTCCTGATTTCCCTTTTTGGAGTTCCAGGGATCTGACTGTTGAAAGTTTACAACAGCGCAGGAAAAAAGTGACTGTTTTTCATAGTTATGACCTTTGCAGCATCCCCAGGGTCACATGATTTATATTCAGATGCTTGACAACTGGTTCATGTTTATGAAGTTTGCTGTGTCCCGGGGTCACATGATCCCCTTTTGCGACCTTCTGACAAACAATAGTGAAGCCAGATTCACTAAACAACCGTGTTACTAACCTAACAACTGCAGTGATTCGTTTAACAACTGTGGCAAGAAATGTCGTAAAATGGGGCAAAACTCACTTTAAAAATGTCTCATTTAAGAACAGAAATTTGGGGCTCAATTGTAGTCGTAAGTCGAGTACTACCTGTGTTTTCTGATGAAACATGGAAAAGTAAGGTGAAGACATGCAAAGAGGCATGCATTTGTATTTAAACCAGCATGATTAAGGTTCTGCTCCATCATTTCAAATGGACAAATTGCTAATGGATTTATTAGTTATCTTGTCTTTCTGCAAGAGGGCGAAGCAGTGTGTGTGAGAGACATTCCCTCCTCCCATTTTTTCCCCAAAACAACCCTGTTGAGGAATACAGGGTTGGTACAGTGAGGGAGAAGGACTCAACAAGCAACAGCAATGAACTAACCTTAGCCAATCTTGAAAAGCTAAATAGAGACTAGACAAGACATTATAGGTAGTCCTTGACTTACAGCCACAATTGAGCCTAACTTTTTAATTGCTAAGCGTGACAGGTTTTAGGTTATTTTTGCTCCATTTTATGACCTTTCTTGCCACATGTAACATGGCTGTTAAGTGAATATCACTTCCTTATTGACTTTGCTTGTCAGAAGACCCCAAATGTGATCATGTAACCCCAGGACACGGCAAACATCATAAATATGAGTCAACCAAGCCTCTGAATTTTGATCACATGACCATGGGGATGGCACAATGGTTGTAAGTGTGAAAAATGGTCATAAGACACTTTTTTCTGTACCGTTGTAACTTTGAATAAAACAACTGTTGTACATAGAAGACATTAATATTATGTTGTAAATCAAGGACTACCTGTACTGTATAAAATATCCAGATGCTGAATTTAACTCAAGGGAGAATTCAACTGTACTTCAAATTAATTATTTCAATTTCCATGGGCCAAAGTTTTGCAACTTCCTTGCCTATTTTCAATGGCCTCCACTTTCCAGGCAAGGATATTCTTCATTTTGTAAAAATTTTTAAAATTATTTTTTTAGCAGGAGGAGGCATTCTAAATTCTCCCTCTTTCTCTCTCTCTCTCCTCCTCCTCCTCCTCCTCCACTCAAGATGTAACTTCAGAGAGGGTCTAAAATTAACAGTCTGAAAAAACAGAACAGATTCCGAGCAAGACCATTTTGCTCCCAACCAAAACTTTTCAGCTTATCTTGGTGTTCCTTACTCTATTCTTATGTGACTCATGGAACCTCAAGATAGGCTGCTTCGTTTTACAGGTAATCCTCCATTTACAAGAATTTATTTAGTGACTGTTCAAAGTTACAAAGGCACTGAAAAAAGTTACCTACGACCTTTTTTCACACTTATGACCTTTGCAGCATCCCCATGGTCACTTGGTGAATCCCCATGGCGAATCTCCATGGTGATTTACATTCAGATGTCCCATTTGATCACCTTTTGCAACACCTTTTGGACAAGAAAAGTCAACTGGAAATCCAGATTCACTTAACAACCGTGTTACTAATTTAACAACAGCAGTGATTCACTTAACATATGGCAAGAAAGATCGTAAAATAGGGGAAAACTCACTTAACAACTGTCTTGCTTAGCAATGGAAATTTTGGGCTCAATTGTGATTGTAAGTCGAGGACTACCTGAACAATATTTCACGTAATGACCCCAATTAATGAAGTGGTGTTTTTTTTTTTATCACGGTAACCTGATCTACCCAAATATGGGATGGAGCATACTGCTTCAGTTTTTACCTTTCAGCCCTAATTCAGGAGCCTTCACAGGCAGTTTGCTTTTGTGACAAACCATTTTTGTGTTAAATTTTATATTTACCGACAAAAAAATAATGGGAGACTAGTATAGTTGTCAGGGATCCAATAATATCCCACAATGAAATCAAACTCCGAGGCTTGCGACTCCTCAAAGCTGACTTTTATTAGAGATGTCATATTGTATAGTGACCAGACGTCCCGCTTATGGTGGGACAGTCCAGCATTTTAATAATTTGTCCCGCGTCCCGCGGCATTTCAAAAAAGTCCCAATTTTTTTTCACTCCCATTCTGAAAATGGGAGGCGGCAACGCAAGAGGAGGAGGAGGAGGCGGAGAAGGGGGAGTGGCGGAGAAGGGGGCGCGAGATCGCCCGCTGCCTGGAAGAGCTGAGAGGAGAGCCAAGGAGAGCCGAGCCTACCTGGAAGAGCCGAGCCTGCCTGGAAGAGCCAAGAAGCAGCAGCCGCTCCTCCTCCTTCAGCCAGGTGGCAAGACTCAGCGCTCATGCACAGCCCCCCCTCCCCCCATGGTCAATGGTGTCCCACTTGCCATCGCTGAAATCTGGTCACTTTATCATATTGGCACATCTGGGAAAACCCGAATCTGAGAGCTTCCGGGTTTTCCTCACTCACTTCAAGACTTTTCCCACTTCTCCCACATGTCCACCATTGCTCCGATCAGTTCCTTCACGTACAGAAGATAACCTCCACTTTCTTCTCAGCACAGCTATCAGACACCATAGCCTTGAATTTCTCCGCAAAGTTTTGTTATGGCTAATTCTACTTCTACCGTAGGATTGTGGCAGGTCTGGATCCTAAAGGCACCAAGGTAGTATGGCTTCCAGGCCTGACAATAGTTCTATTTTAAGCTATTTAGCTCTTGTCAGCTAACCATACAATTCTGAGATTCGAGCCCGCGTTCAAGTCCCAGAAGGGTATGGCTAGCTAACAAGAGCTAAATAGCTTGAAATAGAACTATACTAGTCTCCCGTTATTTCTTTGTCGATAAATATAAAATTTGACCCAATTAATGTAAAAAAATGAATGAATGGAATTATTTGAATTATGATTGTTATTTGGGTTGAACAGGAAGGAATTCCAAGCTGCCCAAGAATTAAGGAGAAGTGGGGGAGTGGAAAATCACATGACAGATTTCTCACACTGAATTGCATCCGGTTTATTCCTTTGCACATTGTAGTTTGTTTCTGGTGGCGACCAAAAATTTACTCTCCTGACTATAAATTGATCCTTTGGCCTGTAGAGAATTGATTTAAAATCATGGCCTACAATTACATGGAGCACTTTCTTAAGCACAGGGTACAGCTAGAAGCATGATGAATGAAATTTATTATAAATCAAAATATACATGGAGTGCCATGTCCTCTGCAGCAGGAAGTTGGTATTTAATTTTAAATTAATTTACTGTGAAATCAAAGCAGCTTTTCAATAGGGGTGGTTAATGGGAGCTAGACAGACTGAGAACACTTTCACAGATACATTTTTTTAAACTTTACTGTTCAGTTTGGAATCAGACCTTTTTATTTCTTTGTTCCATTTCCTATTGAGAGGGAACTATACCATCAAGCCAGATTTGCAAAAAAAAAAAAAAAATAACAACTATGGTGTGATTCAGAACAGTAGGTAGTGACTTCCCTACTTTTAAAGTACAAGCAACATATTAATCAAGCATTTCCCACAAAGCAAGAGGAATGAACTATGAAGGGATGAATATACTATTTAATAAGTCAGTTCTGCTTGAGAATACCTCCTTATGTCCCTCTTGATGAACCTTGTAAGCCAGGGAATATCTCTTCATAATTCCTGTAGTAAAAGAACAGTAATTTGAGATGGAAGTTGTATTGGTTTTCCACCAAACTTGTTGAGGTAGTCCTCAACAATGATGGAGCTGCAAGTCCCCATGAGGGTCATTAAATGAGGATTACCTGAACCAAAAGTCATCTCGCTGTGAGAATTAAGAGGTTCCTCTGAAGAAATTAGTCTAGATCTGTTTCACTGTCCTGGATCCAATCAGTAAATCAAAAATTATGTAATCTACCTTCCATAGACAGGTAGTCCTCAAATCACAGCAGTTCATTTAGTGACCATTTGAAGTTACAATAGCATTAAATACATGACTTGTGACAGTTTTTCACACTTAACAATCATTGCAGCATCCCCATGGTCATGTGATCTGGAAACTGACTCATATTTATGACGGTTGCAATGTCCCAGGGTCTTGTTTTGTGACCTTCTGACAAGCAAAGTCAATGGGAAGACAGATTTACTTAACAACAGTGTCTCTGATTTAATAACCGCAGTGATTCACTCGCAATGGCAAGAAAGATCTTAAAATAGGGCAAAACTGACTTAATAACTGTCTCGCTTAATGACAAAAATTTTGGGCTAAATCGTGGACTACCTGTATTGTTTTTTTCCTTTCCGTGATTTGCTTAAAGTGTGACTTTTGGTGAATATATTGGAGGCGGATTTTTTTTTTTCTCAGTGGACTGGGTGCACAATCCATTTTAAAAAAACCAACTACCATGTTGAAAAAGAAAATGGAGGAAATAAATGTATTTAGGGTTTTTTCTGCCAGGACAAGCAACTGAAGGAGCAACACTACACAAGCACAGCGATCGAAAGCCAGACTTCTGAGTTTTGTGAAGAGTTAAGTGAGTTGCAGATGGACAAGCTGTCAAAATCAGAGGTGGTTCTTCCACTATCAGACCAGCAAGAGGTAATGGTGATGCCAGGAGCTTTCTGCATGCCATTAGCTAGCCACGTTTGAAACTGCATGAAGGAAAACTAGCAGGGGGTGGTTGGGTTGCATGCCACAATATGCATGGGAATGGAATAGAATAGAATGTGGAATGGAATGGAAATGGAAATGGAAATGGAATGGAAATAGAATGGAATGGAATGGAATGGAATAGAATGTGGAATGGAATGGAATGGAATGGAATGGAATGGAATGGAATGGAATGGAATGGAACGGAATAGAATAGAATAGAATAGAATAGAATATTCTTTATTGGCATGATTGGACACGCAAGGAATTTGTCTCCAGCGCAAAAGTTCTCAGTATACATACAAGCAACAAGTGATAATCATGATCATACTCATAAGATGCAATCATCATACATTATAATATAGAATACTCAGTGACAGTCATAAGATACAATAAAAGCAATGTGATAGACATAAGATGGTAAAGTAATAAATAATAGGAAAGAAGGGAAGGATAATAGTAATACAGCCTTAGTACATGGTTCGATATCCTAGGGCAAAAGACAGTCTTGTGGGAATTAGTTGTTTAGCAGAGTGATAACATGGGAGGAAAAAAAAATGTCTCTGGGTCTAGTTGTTTTGGCGTGCAATGCCCTATAAGGTAATATTGACGGAAGAAGTTGAAATAATTTATGTCCAGGATGCGAGGGGTCTGTAAACATTTTCATAGCCCTCTTTCTCGGTTGGACAGTATACATTGTAGGTCCTCAATGGAAGGCAGGCTGGTTGCAATTGTTTTTTCTGCAGTCCTAACTATGTAACGTTAATTAATCTAACATTAAAGAAAAATCAGTCTGAACTAGTCCATCTTCACAGTGACTGGAAAGAAGAATCTAAATAATAAATATGGAAAGTGCTAATGGCGGGAAGAATTTCTCTGTTAAGTATGTGATTGTTTAGGGTTGAGCTCTCCTGCATTGGAATGAAAGGCAGGGTCAGGAAAAGAGCGCCTGGTGTTAATGGAGTACGAAGTCACACATAGTGTAAGCCGCCCTGAGTCTTCGGAGAAGGGCGGGATATAAATGCAAATTAAAAAAAACAAAAAACCTTTCCTGTGTGGAGCAGTAGCCGAACGCAGCAACAGCAGCCAAAGCTTTTTTATTCCCTAACTTTAAACTGCTTCCGTCCCAGAAAAGAAATATAATCTTCACTGAGAACATAAACAAAGAGGGATCAGAGAACGTGGCATCTTGCCATAAAATGCCACGGAATCAAGCAGGGGTTAGATGAGGCGGCATGAGAGAGAGAGAGAGACAGAGAGAGAGAGCATTGCAGGAAAGTTGCTCTTTTTGGAGACTTGGTTCTATACAGAGTCCTCTTGCAAGGTCTCTTGGGACAAAGTCTAAATTGCGTGGGAACTGTCTCAAAAACCATCTCAGAGCTGTGCTGAAAGTCCACATTCGGCTGCATTCAAAAGCAAAAGAACCAAAGAACACTTCCTAGGAGCCCTGTCTAGCCAATAGTGTTATGTATTCATTCGTTTTTATTTATAAACGTATTCAATTTATATGCCACGCTTCTTCCTACCAGGCATATCACAATGCACCCTTTTAGTTAGCTCGAGTTAGCAAGAAAATGGTATTGAAACACACACACCCCAAAAAATCCAAAATATGCAATTTAACAATATAGATAATCCTCAATTTATAACCATTTGTTTAGTGACCATTTGAAGTTATAACAGCCCTGAAAAAAGTGGCTCATGATTGGTTTTCACATATAAAACGGTTGCAGAATCAGATAAAAGTTCAGACACCAGGCAACTGGTTCATATTTATGACAGTTGCATATCCTGGGCTCACATGACCCCCTTTTGTGACCCTCAAACAAGCAAAGTCAATGGGGAAACCAGATTCACTTAACAATAGTGTTACCAACACGGTAAACAACTGCAGTTATTCACTTAACAAATGTGGCAAGATATGTTGTTAAGTGGGACACAACTCACTTAACAACTGTCTTGCTCAACAATGCCAATTTTGGGCTCACTTGTGATTGTAACTCAAGGACTACTTACATCTTTACTATTTTGAGCTCAATTAGAGCAATTCCAAATTGCCTGCAAGTGTTTGAATTCTCCACAATTCTTCATTTGAGAGGTTACTGCAAAAATGAAGGCATGAGGAAAGATTAAAAAAACATTGTAAAATAAAAGCGGATCTGACAGCTTTGAGTTTTGTAGATCTCAAGATAAAACTTGTAAACTGAATACTTTTGCTAGTAGTTGGTAAAAAAAAACCCAACAAGTCAGGACGCTGATGGCACTCTTCTCATAAAAGCTTCCGCCTTTTAGTAAAATGTCTTAGTTGAAAAAAGGTGCTAATAGACTCCTGATTCTTTGCTACCACAGAGTAATACAGCTCTCCTCCTACAAAGTGTAGTGGTGGGTGGGTGTAATTGAATGCTCAAACCATTCAGGAACAGAAAAATTCACCTAAAATTCAGCAAATCCTGTTTCCTTTGCTTTTCAGTGCCAGGTGAAACATGGCATCTGCTACTTAATTAAAAAAACGCATTCAGTCAACATCCCTCACATATTTTCATAGGTGTTGATGAAAAACATTAGAGTTTCTTCCTTTTTTCTCGTCCTTTCTTTTTTATGGATTCTTGCCTGGTGCAGCAATCACTAAGTCAGTCAGTCAATCAGTCAGTTAGTTCTGGAGAGCTTACTTACTTTGAAAGTCTGCACCCTCTTTGTGACATTTTTGGTGCCACTTAATGGAAATATTTCCCAGTTGTGAATTTTGCAAAACTGCGAATTATGTAAAATTCACAGTTGGAGAGTATTTTCATTACTCCTAGGAATATTCCCCATTATTGACTTAAAATGTTGTCCACCCATCCTAAAGTTAGCCCAAAGCCATGTCAAGCATGAAATTATTGTGCTTATTGCTCATTCCTATCCTGTTTCATATCAGCATCCAGTGGTGTAGCTCCTATTTGTGAGTATACCAGTCATTATAGTAGGTTTTCTGCTCTGGTGCTACTGATGCTCCTTCTTTTTCAGCACATCACTGTCCAGTATTGGAGGAAAAAAACTGACCAGGATCATATCAATTCTCTAAGCTCATTTTTTTTTACCCTTTTTCCCAGGCATTATACCCCGTAAAAGCTAGCAGAAGAGAAATATCTCTAGAGTGGCCCAGAGAAGCACGGATGGATTTAGAGACAGAGAGAGGGAGAGAGAGAGACAAAGACAGACAGACAGACAGACAAAGGTTCAAAGACTTGTGGACTTTAACAAGGCATGGCTGGGTGGGGAATTCTGGGAGCTGAAGTCCGTAAGCCTTTAATTTGCCAAGGTTGGACGTGCCTGATATATGCATTGGGTCATTGCAGTACAAACTCCACCCTTCCTTCTCTGCATCATAATTAACTGCACACATTAAGCTGTAGCGCGTCTGTTGTGACATCACAAGGCACGTTGTGTCATCTTGATCACATCTCCGCTTGTAAATACTGCTGCAGAGGAAGGAGGTAGATCCTGCTTACTTGGGCCTGCACAGTGGAACATTAACAGTCAGGTAACCAAAAAGCATGCCAGATGTTACCTAGCTGACCTTCAGTTGGACAGAGGCGGGGTGAAATGCTCCTGGTTCGGACCAGATCGCCCGATCCGGTAGCGATGGTGGTAGGTGGTTTGGAGAACTGGTAGCAAAAATCCCTGGCCCCCTTCTTCCCCCCCACCCCACATGCCCAGCTGAACCGCACGATCATCAGAGGATTTTTTTACTTTTAAAAGCATTTTTTCTTCGGCTGAAAAAATGCTTTTAAAAGTAAAAAAAAAAAGCTTCTGATGATCCCGCGGCTCAGCTGGGATCGTCAGAACCCTTTCAAAGCATTTTTTCTACAAGCTCTTCAGCCAAAGAGCTTGTAGAAAAAATACTTTTAAACGTTAAAAAAAAAAAAAAGTTGGCCATGCTCATTCAGTCACATTAGCCACTCCACCAAGCCACACCCACAGAACCGGTAGTAACAAATTTTACATTTCACCCCTGGATGGAGGCCTGCTTAAAGGGGAGAGCAGTACTTTAATAGAGAGGTTGACCATTCAGGCAGTATTTTTCATGAGTTGAGAAGAAGAGAAATTGAAGGCTTGCGACTAAGTGGAGAATGTGGTGCCATGAATGAGTATGATAACGGAAAGGCAAAATAACCAGAAAAAGCAGTAAGACAGTTGATAGCGACAACTACCAAACACATTAGGAGTAAGAGAATATTATAGGTAGCCCTCAACTTACAACAGTTCCTTTAGTGATAGTTCAGAGTTACTATGTTGCTTTAAAAAGTGACATGACCATTTTTCACATGATGATTGTAGCAGATGATCAAAATCCAGACATTTGGCAACTGACGCGTAGTTATGACAACTTCAGTGTCTTAGGATTGCATGATCACCCTTTATTTATTTATTTATTTATTTATTTGCATTTATATCTCGCCCTTCTCCGAAGACTCAGGGCGGCTTACACTATGTCAAGCAATTTACAATTACAATTTACAACCCTTTACAACCCTCTGACAAGCAAAGTCAATGAGGAAGCCAGATTCACTTAACAACTGTGGCAAGAAAGGTCGAAAAATGGGACAAAAATCCCCTTAACAAATGTCTCACTTAGCAACAGAAATGTTGCATTCAATTGTGGTCATAAGTCAAGGACTACATGTACTGCTGGATTCCAGTCAAATTTCAGTTACTAGTGAAATTTTCCCAGTGCCTCTGAATACCCATAATAATAATAATAATAATAATAATAATAATAATAATAATAATAATAATAATAATAATAATAATAATCGTCGACATTGCTATACCTGGTGACAGCAGAATCAATGAAAAACAACTTTAAAAAGTCACCAGATATCAAGATTTGAGAATCAAATTGCAGAGACTCTGGCATAAACCAGTGGAGGTGGTTCCAGTGGTACTCGGAACAACTGGGAGCTGTGCCTAAAGACCTAGGCAAGCGCTTAAAAGCAATTGGCGCTGACAAGATCACCATTGGTCAGCTACAGACGGCCACCTTACTGGGATCTGCTCGCATAATTCGCCGATACATCACACAGTCCTAAACGCTTGGGAAGTGTTCGACTAGTGATCTGTGATACGAAACCCAGCATAGTTATCTCGTTTGCTGTGTATTCTGTCATTTTGTGCAAATAAAATAATAATAATAATAACAACAACAATAATAATAATAATAATATTCTGGGCAAGAAGAAAGTATACCACTTCAATGTCCAGTACAGGTAGTCCTTGACTTATGATCATACTTGAGCCCAAATTTTTCACTGCTAATCAAGACAGACGTTAAATGAGTTGGCCCCATTTTATAAACTTTTTGCCACAATTATTAAGCAAATCCCTGCAGTTACTAAATGAATGATGCAGTCATTAAGCGAATCTGGCTTCCCACATTGACTTTGCTTTTTGGAAGCTGGCTGGGAAGGTTATAAAATGAGCCAAAGACTTTGGAACAGTACAATACATGCCAGTTGCCAAGCATTTGAATTATGATCACGTGCCCATGGAGATGCTGCAACAGTTGTAAGTATAAAAAAATAGTCATAAGTGCCATTTTTTCAGTGCCATTGTAATTTTGAACAGTTATTAAATGAATGGTTATAAGATGAGTACTACCTGCACTGCTTATCTTCTTCGCTACCATAATTCCTGTCTGGCTTAGTGTACTCTGCTTACCCATTTCAAACAAAAGTCAGATTTTCTGTGCAAGGAGTCTGGAATTTTTGCGTGTTGAGCCAGAAATGTGACAATTCTGCTATATTAAAGAAATGATGGGTGAGACAGCCGATTGGTGAAAAAAACGTTGATCAAAGGAGTGGAGTCATTTTAAAGCCATCTTCCTCTTTGGAAAAAGATGCTTTGAGTGCTTTTTCCATTAGTTATCCATTAGCTGAGCACTTATTAGCCAAGCACAGCAAAAGCACAGGTTTGCTTCTACTTAGGCTACTGATCAAATGTTATGTGGATATTTCCTTTTAACCTCTCTCCCTCCAGCCCAATAAAAGGGCCAGGGATTGCTTTCTATCTGTTTGGGTCATCTTTTTTGTTTAAGGGGAGCAGTTAAACCTAGTCGTTGAGACAAACCAGGCCAGAAAACAGGAGACTGTGAGTTCTAGTCCTGCCTTAAATCAGGAAAGCTACCGGGTGACTTTGGCCAATCATTAGGAGATTGTGTGTTCTAGACCCCCTTAGGCAGGAAAGCCAGCTGGGGGACATTGTACCAGTCACTTTCTCTCAGCCCAACTCACCTCACAGGGTTGTTGTGAGGAAAATAGGGGGAGGAAGGAGTTTAGATTAAGTTTGCCCTGTTGTTTTTTTAAAAAATAAAGGCAGGATAAAAACAAAAAAGGAAAAGATTTCCCCATTCAGTCACGGGGTGGTGCTCATCAGCATTTCCTAGCCATCATTGTCCAATGAGGCTTCCCTGGTCATGTGACCAGCATGATTGCATGCGTTGCTCTCCCACCAAACTGGTACCTATTTATCTACTTGCATTTGCATGCTTTCGAACTGCTGGGTGGGCAGGAGCTGAGGCAAGTAACGGGAGCTCACCCTAAGACGCGATACTCAGGTTTTGAACCTAGATTGTAAGCTTTCCACCTGATAAGCTCAATCCTAACTGCTGAGCCATCTCATATCCTCTAAAACAGGGGTCCCCAACCCCTGGTCCGTGGACCAGCACTGGCATGCCAGAAACCAGGCTGCGCAAACAAGCAAAGGCCATCCACAAGACGCAGGCAGCGCACAAAACCGCACACCCCTCCGGTCCATAGAAAAATCTCTCTCCACGGAACTGATCCCTGATGCCCAAAAGGTTGCGAGACCGCTGCTCTAAAAGGCGGGATGTAAATAAATAACATAAACTGCAATAATTTTTTAAAAAATCTACTAGTTTGAATGGCTGCTGTCCTCCTAAGTTTTTAAGTCGTGATAAAGATGGCACAGCTTTCCGTTGTGATCCCACAAAACGTTTCATCTCCTCCCCTTCCCCAGAATGTAGCAGACACATTCTTTTACTTTGAAAGAGCTCTCATCTCTTACTGTGCATGTTTTTAATTGTGTTTCTTTGTTTTGGGTTTCTCATCTATCCCCCCTGTGGCTGTGCTGCTGAGCTCCACAAATATTATAATCTTTCCTTTTGTGGCTGCCTGGTAATTCTTGCTGCAGACCCTGTTTATTCTCTGTTTACCCGATTTAATTCAATCTGTTCCTTCTTTCTGTTGGGATCGCTGCCTTTTACTTCTTTTCAGATTCTATGCCGGGAATCCCCAGAGACATTGGGGACCTTTGAATTTTGTTCTTGTCCCAGTTAGGGTACCTGCTTTGAGGATGAGAGATCCTGATACTTTAAGAAATGACTTCCAATCTCCTTCTCTGAAAGTAAAAGTTTATTAGTGCAGGAATTTGCTCTTTGAGAGGGTGAGGAGACTATAAAACTCCTAGATACTTACATCAGCACATGGAGCTAAATACAGGTAATCCTCGACTTACAACCATTCATTTACGGATAGGATAGGATAGGATAGGATAGGACAGATTTTTTATTGCCCAAGTGTGATTGGACACACAAAGAATTTGTCTTGGTGTATATGCTCTCAGTGTACATAAAAGAAAAGATACCTTCATCAAGGTACAACACATAAATAAATAAATAAATAAATAAATAAATAAATAAATAAATAAATAAATAAATAAATAAATAAATAAATAAATAAATAAATAAATAAATAAATAAATAAATAAATAGGAAGTGCAGGACCTATTTCACAGACAAAAGCCAGGAAAAGCTCCAGGCCCAGACAAGATAACTCCTTCTTGCTTAAAAGTCTGTGCTGACCAATTGGCCCCCATCTTCACCCATATCTTCAATAAATCACTAGAGATGTGTTATGTTCCTTCTTGCTTCAAACGCTCTACTATCATCCCAGTGCCGAAGAAGCCCACCATCAAGGAACTGAATGACTACAGACCAGTTGCTCTAACATCTGTAGTCATGAAAGCCTTTGAAAGGCTAGTGCTGTCCCACTTGAAAACCATTATGGATCCACTGTTAGACCCCTTGCAATTTGCATATCGAGCAAATAGATCAACAGATGATGCTGTTAATATGGCTCTGCACTACATCCTACAACATCTTGAGTCTCCAAAGACCTATGCAAGGGTCCTCTTTGTAGACTTTAGTTCAGCATTCAATACCATCATTCCAGACATTCTTCTAACTAAGCTAAACCAGCTACAGGTACCGGAACAGACTTGTAAGTGGATCACAAGCTTCCTAACAAACAGGAAGCAGCAGGTGAAGCTAAGCAAGATCACATCAAATACCTGTACAATTAGCACAGGGGGCCCCCAAGGCTGTGTGCTCTCCCCACTTCTCTTCTCTCTGTATACCAATGACTGCATCTCCAATGATCCATCTGTTAAGCTACTGAAGTTCGCAGATGACACAACAGTGATTGGTCTCATTCGAGACAATGATGAATCCGCATATAGACGTGAGGTCGAACGACTAGCCTTGTGGTGCAACCAAAACAATCTGGAACTGAACACACTCAAAACCGTAGAAATGGTGGTAGACTTTAGGAGAAACCCTTCCATACTTCCACCTCTCACAATACTTGACAACACAGTATCAACAGTAGAAACCTTCAAATTTCTAGGTTCTATCATATCGCAAGATCTAAAATGGACAGCTAACATCAAAAACATCATTAAAAAAGGACAACAAAGAATGTTCTTTCTGCGCCAACTCAGTAAGCTCAAACTGCCCAAGGAGCTGCTGATCCAGTTCTACAGAGGAATTATTGAGTCTGTCATTTGCACCTCTATAACTGTCTGGTTTGGTTCTGCAACCCAACAAGAAAGACACAGACTTCAGAGGATAATTAGAACTGCAGAAAAAATAATTGCTACCAACCTGCCTTCCATTGAGGACCTGTATACTGCACGAATCAAGAAGAGGGCCGTGAAAATATTTACAGATCCCTCACATCCTGGACATAAACTGTTTCAACTCCTACCCTCAAAACGACGCTATAGAGCACTGCACACCAGAACAACTAGACACAAGAACAGTTTTTCCCGAAGGCCATCACTCTGCTAAACAAATAATTCCCTCAACACTGTCAAACTATTTACTAAATCTGCACTACTATTAATCTTCTCATCGTTCCCATCACCAATCTCTTTCCACTTATGACTGTATGACTATAACTTGTTGCTGGCAATCCTTATGATTTATATTGATATATTGACCATCATTTGTGTTGTAAATGTTGTACCTTGATGAACGTATCTTTTCTTTTATGTACACTGAGAGCATATGCACCAAGGCAAATTCCTTGTGTGTCCAATCACACTTGGCCAATAAATTCTATTCTATTCTATTCTATTCTATTCTATTCTATTCTATTCTATTCTATTCTATTCTATTCTATTCTTACAACACTTAATGATAGTCATAGGCTACAAATAAGCAATCAGGAAACAATATCAGTATAAATTGTAATGATACGAGCAACAAAGTTACAATGGCATTGAAAATAGTGACATGGCCATTTTTCATACTCCTGACTATTGTAGCATCCCATGGTCATGTTACCAAAATTTCAGACACTTGAAACTGGCATGTATTTATGACAGTTGTACTGTCCTGGAGTCAAATGACCACCTTGTGCGACCTTCTGCCCAGCAATGGAAAAGCCAGCATCATTTAACAACCATGTTACTAACTTAACTGCAATGATTCACATAACGACAGTGGCAAGCAAGATCGTAAAATGGGTCACTTAACAAATGCTTAACTTAGCAAAAGTGGGCTCATTTGTGGTTGTAAGTTGAGAGCTACCTGTTGTAATTTCCCCCCAAATATTGCATTCCTGAACCTCATCACATGAAATTCTTAACTGAGTAATCTTATATTCAGAATTTAATTTCAGTTGCTTTCAGTGGGCTTACTCCAAGCTAATTGTGTATATTTGTCGCAGCCAAAGTAGAAGAATGAAGCAATAGGCACAACCAGTAACATCTGAGAATGGGGGATATCAAAATAGTAAAAACGGGGGGTGGCGCCCACATGATTGAAGCCTTGTCCCTTTTTATTTGTGTTTCAGTGCACCCAAAAAAATGGTTTAGGTTCAATAATACAGTTGCAACCTTGTCTTGATTTTTTTGATAGTCCTGGGAATAATATACTGAAACCCAAACCTGCGTTAGAAAATAGTTGCTGGGTTCACATAGCACTCTGTGCCCAGACATATCACTTACATTATTATGACATAATGTGACAATCTGATTTACAAAGCATATTAAGACAAAGTCTGGTTTCCTGCAACTTGCTAAATCGCAGCCATCCAATTCTACTTTAGCCTAGTTATTTTGTGAACTCGGCTGATGTGCCTTTCTTTTCCAAATATGAAGGAGTGGTTTCAAAGGTTAGGATCTTAGGGTTTGGGGTTTTTTTAATAGCAGGGCGTTCTACCACTCCAGAGCCAATTATATAGGTAGCAATTTTAAATGAGAGGGTGATGAATTTCATTGGAATAATGGCATATCTAATTATACCAATAGTCTAGTGGTTAAAGCACCAGTTTAGAAACAGGAGAGAGTGAGTTCAAATCCCACCTTAGGCAAGAAAGCCAGCTGGTTTGTTTTGGATCAATCACCAGGAGATGGTAAGTTCCAGTCCTGCCTTAGGCATGAAAGCCAGATAGGTGACAGTCACTCTTTCTCTGTGTAACCCACCTTATAAGATTGTTCTTATAGGGGAAAATAGGAAGAGGAAGATGTGTTGCATATATTCACTGCCTTGAGTTATTTGAAAAAATAATAAAGGAGGGATACAAATATAATAATTAAATAATATTCTCCCCATCATATTTTACCTTGCATTCCCCTTGTTGTTGGTAACTGTGTCTCTCTGAAATAACTTTAGCAGCACACAGTCATCTGGTCTTCTGTAGGAAGATGCTTCATTTCAAACTGACAAATGACCTCTACTAGTGGCTTCCTATGGTTGTTAAATAACATCCCAGAGACAATTGAGCACTGAAGTTTTAAAATACTTCTAGTATTTTAAAAGAGTTGCATTTCTCTATAATTTTGGTTTTTGTTCATGTGTTTGCATGCGCCACCCTTTCCCACATAGCAGCCATGTGAATTTCTTTCCAATCAGCCAGTGGAACATCTTGCCTCCAGAAGTTGTGGGTGCTCCGTCACTGGAGGCTTTCAAAAAAAGACTGGACAGCCATTTGTCTGGAATGGTATTAATCTCCTGCTTGAGCGGGGGGTTGGACTCAGAGACCTCCAAGGCCCCTTCTAACTCTGTTATTCTATGTTTTTATCCTTCTCAGAGATGACTGAATCATGCAACACAGGCAGCGTTGTTATGGAAGTCCCAGGCACTTCCATAATACTGGATGATGAAGTCTCTGCTCTTCTTTCTTCCCTAGAAATTCGATGAAATCAGCCTGTCAGAAGGAAGTACAGTGGATTTGGCAATTCCCTCAGAGCTTCTGGAACAGATGCCCGAACTGGCAGAAGAACTGCTGGATCCTGAAGATTGCCTTCCAGAAAGTAAGGATTGACCTGTTCTTCTCTTGACTGGAACAACTCAGGAGCACAAAGGCAGCTTGGATTAGGGCTGGGTAGCTGGGGAATTGCAACCTTTGAAAGGAAGTGATTGCTGGATTTTTGGCTGGTTAAAGAATAGCTTAAAAATTGAACTCTGGTTTAGCAACTTTCTCTTTGCATTGCTATAACAAAACTCTAACCAAATTCTTTGAGCCCCAGCAAAACAAACAAACAAACAACCCTGCTCATTTTCATTGAGCCTGGTGAGATAACCCAGGAAAAGATTACTCTAGATCATAGTTCAGTGATACCGTCTTTCTTTATATGCTGGCAGGTTTGCAGCTGTCTCTCTTGCATTTCCTAGCCAAGAATAACCTTCACATGCCTGAATGAAACATAGAATGACTATTATTTTTATTCCACCTTTATTATTCTTATAAATAAGGCAGCAAATATACCTAATACTCTTTCCTTTTCCTCTTTTCCTGACAACAACTCTGTGAGGTGGATTGGGCTGAGAGTGAGGGATTGATCCAAAGTCCACCCAGCTGGCTTTCATGCCTAAAGCAGTACTAGAATTCACAGTCTCCTGATGTTTGGCCCAAAGTCACCCATGCCTAATATTTCTGGCTCTGCAGACCAGTCATGCTGGCAGTACCGGTGGTGGAAGGGTGGGGAGAGGTTCTGCGCAAACTGTACAGGGCATGTGCACCTGCTACTTGTGCAAATGGAGTTTCAGGCACTCTCCCAATCACCCTCCATTGCCTGGCCCAGTTCCCAATAGGCTGTGGTCCAATACCAGGCCATGGCCCAGGATTTGGGGACCCCTGAACTAGAACTCACTGTCTTCTGCCTTCTACTCTAGTATCCTAACCGCTAGACCAAACTGATGTTGGAAGTCATAGATACATGGAATAGAATATAGGCTCAGCTTCTGTCCCCAAAAAAGGCTTCTTTGCTTGGAATCCTTGGGAGATTTACATTCTCATAAAGCAGAGAGATGGAAGGAAGGCAAGAAGGAAGTGTTCCTTCACCAAACACTCCTTTCTCCTTAATTCTTTTTGGCTTGTCTGTCTTTTATTAGTTTCTGTTTCTGTTTCCCTTTCCTGTCCTTCTTTACATCATTCCAGGGGTGAAATCTAATTTTTTTTGCTACCGGTTCTGTGGACGTGGCTTGGTGGGGCATGGCTTGGTGGGGGATTCATGTGACTGGGTGGGCATGGCTATGTGACTGGGGGATCAAACAACAGAAACCCACTAGCAATGTCCTGCTGGACAGGGTTGGACTAGATGACCTCCAGGTCCCTTCCAGCCCTGGATTATCCTCTGAAGCTATGTCTAATGCCAGGTTTGTAGTCCTCCCTTCCTCCCTTTCTTTCTCTCTCTCTCTCAAAAACGAACACCCCCCCCACACACACACCGTTTTCCCTTCCAGCAGGCTTGCTAGGCAAGCCAAAAAACGGGGTGGGTGTGGGTGGGAAGTCCGTTTCTCTTCCAGCAGGCTTGCTAAGCAAGCCAAAAAACGGGGTGGGGGAGAGTCCGTTTTTCCTCCCAGCAGGCTTCAGGGAAACTTCAAGGAAGCCTGCTGGGAGGAAAAACGGACTCCCCCCCCCATTTTTTGGCCAGCACACAGCTGAGCTGCGCGATCATTAAAGGCTCTTTTTTAAAAAAACTTTTAAAGCATTTTTTCTTCAGCCGAAAAAATGCTTTAAAAAAAAAAACAACCTCTGATGATCGCGCGGCTGAGCTGGGCATGGGCGGGTGGGGGGGGCAGGGATTATTGCTACCGGTTCTCTGATCCACCCGCCGCCATCGCTACCGGATCGCGCGATCCGGTCCGATCCGGGAGCATTTCACCCCTGCATCATTCCCTTCCACCCTTCTCATTCTGTCCCAATCCATCTTTCTCTTCCCAGTTGAGAATCACCCCTTCAAATCAAAAAGCAGGGATCCCAGGATTACTATTTTTTTTCCCCGTGATGAAATAGAATAGCGGAATCTCAAAAAGCTGTGCAAGTTCCTCTGTGTCCCATCTTATACTAAACAAAATTAAAATGACATTATTTTGAGTTTCTGGTAACCTTTTCTGAAATTTCTCCCTAAATGACTTATTAAATTCCTTCCCTATTCCCATGGCCAGCTCTAAACTCTTTTACACTGAGCAAGTCTGACATTCCAGATGGTGTGGGAACTCAGCTCCCATTATCTTCCATTAGCAGCAATCAGTGAAAGGAGATTATGACAACTTCTGAAGAGCTGGTTTCCTTATTTCTGCACTACATCTTCACTGGCAGGCCCCACTCAGTTTGGCTCCATCAATGGTTGGAACTCAGTTATTGTGTTTTGTAAATCTTGGTTAGTGACCGGGCTTGCCAAATCTTTCATCAAGTCTTGGTTCATCAGAACATGGCTTAGAGTACCATGGAATAGCATAAACAAAACTGAATGAGACTGCATTGGAGGAAAGGGTTGGGTTTCTGGAGTATAGAAAAAATATATAAGTCTCTATAAATACCATTGTAAAATAGGTAGTCCTCGGCTTATGACCATGATTGTGTCCAAAATTTCTATGGTTAAACAATAAATTTGTTAAGTGAGTTTTGCCCCATTTTACGACCTTTCGTGCCAAAATTGTTAAGCGAATCACTGCAGTTATTAAAGTAGTCGCACGGATGTGAAGTGACTCTGGCTTCTTCATTGGCTTTACTTGGAAGGAAGTCACAAAAGGTGATCACATGATTCCAGGATACTGCAGTTATCATAAATATGAACCAGTTGTCAAGCATCTGGATTTTAATCATGTGACCATAAAGATGCTGCAATGGTTGTAAGTGTGAAAAACAGTCATAAGTCACTTTTTTCAGTATTATTGTAATTTTGAACAGTCACTAAATGAACAATTACTGAATGAAATAAGGGGCATGCATAAGAGCACAAAAGTGCCTACCGTTCCTGTCCTATTGTTCCCTTCATTATATCAAATTAATATAGTTGATGCATATTTTTTTTACATATATATGTAATATATATATATATATATATATATATATATATATATATATATATATATATATATATGTAGGTCTTTGGTTATTCAAATAACCAAACCGAAACATTCGAATGAGACTTCGTCAAAACGTCGCCAAGACACTTCCAATTTTATGCTGGAGAAAACCCGAATAACCAAAGACCTACATACAAACACCCGCGAAAACCTCAGAAAACATTTATATATATTTTTTTCTTCAAGATATGTTGTTTTATCTATGATAATTGTTTGTGTATACTGTTGTGACAAAAAGAAATAAAAAAAAAGAACTGTTGTAAGTCAAGGACTACCTCTATGCGAGCCCTTCCCTTATTTGCAGAGTGAGAATTCTGCATTCACATAAATGGTTTAGATTAGAATGTGTACTTATATTAATATTCTCTCCTGTCAATAATAACAAAGTCAGAGTTTCATGTGTAAAATTTCAATTTAGCAAGGACTATGTCAATTTATCTGTTTTGGAGTCCTACTGATTAAAAACAGGATGAGTTACCCTTCACAGTTCTTAAAATTGCTGTACCAAGCAATCTAATAAACCCCAGGAATGTGAAAAAAATATGTTCCTTAAACATTTAATGGATTAAAGCAGGAAGAATAAATATGAGAACGACCCATTCAAACATTTCAAATTCATTGAAATTCTGCTTCCGTTCAAGACTCCCAGCACCAAAACCAAGATAAGCATTTGTGCTCTTAAAAAAAAAAAAAAAGTAAAGGAGTCTCTGAGGATTTTACTCCTCTAGTCATTGCCAACTCTAGGGCGGTGGTGCTCATCTCCATTTCAAGGCCATTGAGCCAGCGCTGTTGGAAGACATTTCCCTGGTCACGTGGCCAGCAGGACATATGGAGCGCTATACATGAACACCAGCTGGCACCAACTGGCAGAAAAAGTCATGATGAAACTTCTTAATTTCACAATACATGGATAGACTTAACCATAGTTTCAGCTGGAAAACTGTGAGCATCTTAGACTAAACCAAGTCCAAAAATGTCACAGAAGTCCTGGAGCTTGGCACTCAAACAAATAAGCCATCAAGAGGCACACAGTGATAAACAAAGATCAAAACACCTCCTCACCAGAAATCAACACCCAGATAAGCAGAGATAGATAGATAGATAGATAGATAGATAGATAGATAGATAGATAGATAGATAGATAGATAGATAGATAGATAGATAGATGATGGATGGATGGATGGATGGATGGATGGATGGATGGATGGATGGATGGATGGAATGAATATCCTTTTCCCAAGAGATGAAGGTAGCATACATAGCATTCTGTCCATCAATTTTCCCCCACAGTAGCAAAACTTTGAGATGTATCTGGATGAATGAAATAATAGCTGGCTTAAAGTTACTCCCTTAGCTTCCATGACTGAGGGAGGGCTTGTATCCAGGTCTCCTAGATCCTGTCCAATCCCTTAACCAGCCTCCAGTGGGGTCAGTCTGAGATTACTAATTCAGTGCAGGGATTCACCAAGGAATCTCTTTTCTCATAGATTATATGGGTGGCTACCTTGGGCAGCAGTCCCAAGGTGGCTACCTTGGGACTTCTTAGTTGAGGCACCCCAATTTGGCAAAAAAAAAAAAAATCTTGGACAGTTTCCCTAAGTCTACATTTTCTAGATGAAAATATTTATTCTGTTGTTTTTTACTATAAGTGCAGGGTAACAGTGAATTTAACCCTCTTTTCTAACCACGCTTTCTTTCTTATTTTTATTATTGAACTTGCTTAATTCTCCTAACAGGATTGTTTGCAGAAAAATGGAGATATTTCTTTAGACAATAAAATCTATGTTTCCCCACCAGTTCCTCTCCTCCCAACCTGGTGATCTGCAGCCATTTTCTGTAACCTTTAGCTGATTGCATAAAATGATTTGACAATTTATTTTTTTTAAGGCTAAAGCATTCCAGGTTTGGGGGAAGCCCACTTCTACTTGCCAATAAAATGCAAAGATGAGACCCGAGAAAAATACTCTTAATTCTCCCTCTAATATACGTAATTACTCAAAAGGCATGAAGTTCCATTGCAGCTGATTGCTCCCTGGGGAGCTATGAGTGGAAGCAGGAAATGGGAGAATCAAGATAGGGACTAAGATGTGATGAGCTGTCAGAAAGCTGCAAGCATACACATCCCCAAGGATTATTTAACTTGGGAGCAAGCCTGCTCTGAGGGGATTACTTGGAGATAACTGCCAGTGAAAAATGATTGAAGGAGATAACAGAAACCCCATAGGACAGGGAGACGCCCTGAGATCTGAGACGTTTCCTTTGTGGTTTTGCTTCCATGCGGCAATCAAACATTAATACACTTGATGGAAAATGTCAAAATACAGGTAGTCCTCAATTTATGACCACAGTTGAGCCCATTTATGTTGCTAAGGGAGGCATTTGATACATGACTTTTGCCCCCATTTTAAGACCTTTCTTGCCACAGTTGTTAAGTAAATCACAGCAGATGATAAGTTAGTAACCCAGTTGTTAAGTGAATCTGGCTTCCCACTGACTTTGCTTGTCAAATGACTGCAAAAGGGGATCACATGCCCTTAGGACACAACAACGGTCATAACCGGGTGCGCTTCAAGGTTTTGGTGAACGTCTTTAAAGCGCTCCATGGCATAGGGCCGGGTTACTTACGGGACCGCCTACTGCTACCGAATACCTCTCACCGACCCGTGCGCTCTCACAGAGAGGGACTCCTCAGGGTGCCGTCGGCGCGACAGTGTCGTCTGGCGACACCCAGGGGAAGGGCCTTCTCTGTGGGGGCTCCCACCCTCTGGAACGAACTCCCCCCAGGACTTCGTCAACTTCCGGACCTCCGAACCTTTCGCCGCGAGCTTAAAACTCACTTATTCATCTGTGCTGGACTGGGTTAGTTTTTTAAGTTTATGGGGTTTTTAATGGGTTTTTAGTTTTTAAATTTTAATTGTGGCCAATTTAATAAGTTTTTTTAATTGTATTTTAATATTTATAGTGTATTGTGTATTTTTTACTTGGCTGTGAACCGCCCTGAGTCCTTCGGGAGAAGGGCGGTATAAAAATTTAAATAATAAATAAATAAATAAATAATAAATAAGTCTGAACCAGCTGCCAAACATCTGAATTTTGATCACATGATCATGAGGATGCTACAAGGACTGTAATTGTGAAAATGGTCATAAGTAACTTTTTTCAGTGCTGTTATAATTTTGAACAGTCACTAGATGAACTGTTGTAAATCAAGGACTAACTGTATAGCAGAAATGAATATTTGGGTATATGCAACTGTCAGCCCTTTAGGAAAAGCCAAAACCACGCCGGGCCAATTGCAAAGATATTTTAACAGATATTTTAGTCTGAATTCACTTCCTCCTTCCCTCCTTTTACCTTTCTGAGAGCAAGGGAGAGTCTTATGTAAGTCATTTTCTACAGTACTAAAAGTTTATTTTATCTGACCTCCTTTAGTAGCTCTTCCTCCTTCCCTCAAGGCCAGTCTACTGCAACTCTTGGAGGTTTTCTTTCCAAATGCTTCTGTTCAAAGTCATGTATCAATAGCAACTTAGCCTTATACACCGCTTCATAGTGCTTTACGGTCCTTGCTAAGCAGTTTACAATGTTAGCCTATTGCCCTCAATAATCTGGGTCCTCATTCTACCGACCTCGGAAGGACGGAAGGCTGAGTCAATCTCCAACCCATCAGGATCAAACTCCTGGCTGGCTGTGAGCAGTGAGTTAGCCTGCAATACTGCATTCTAAACACTGCACCACCACAGCTCAGGAAAGGAAAGGAAACTACTTAATTACTAAGTACCTAGCTTAGGAAAGTTGCTAAATTATTTTACTAGTCCTTCAGTTTCCTGTGCAATATGAATTACCTACAGTGACTTCAGTTTGGTGGCTGAACCAGGGTGAGTCTCTGCTGGTTGATTCTGTAGTAATAATTTGACAACAGTGCTTTTCCATTTCTGCTTATTAGATTACTCAATAGCTTCAAGAATTTCAGCCAAGGCATCATTTTATAGGAGATGGATCCTTTCATGGAGACAGTTCTAGTTTCCCTGGTCCACCTTAGAGGACCATTTGACTGTTTGACTGTAACTTTGTTGCTGGCAATCCTTATGATTTATATTGATATATTGACCATCAGTTGTGTTGTAAATGTTATACCTTGATGAACGTATCTTTTCTTTTATGTACACTGAGAGCATATGCACCAAGACAAATTCCTTGTGTGTCCAATCACACTTGGCCAATAAAATTCTGTTCTATTCTATCCTATTTTCAAAAAATGTTGATGGGACATTTGTTGTATTCTTAAATGAATTATCAATTTCACAGAACTTTTCTTCCCTGTGTTACTACCTTCCAGTTACTATTACTGGAAGAAATCACCTGGAATCTCATATATCATGAACATGCAGATGACATATTTATTCAAGTATTTAGGATGCTATCTTTGATACCTTTGTCCATTCATTTGCCCATTCAGTTTCCCTTAAATTTTTCCATTACAATGAAATGAAAGTAGAATGGGTGTTGTCCGAGGCCCCTTCACCCACAGGAAGGCCCCTCCACCTTCCTTAGAGCAAGATCCCCTTCCTCAGACTACATCATGGGAACCCCAGAGCTTCCTTGCTACAACAACAAACACTACACAAAGTTATTCGAAAGGTTGGCTTAGCAGTGCGTAGCAACTGCTGAGGGCAGCAATCAATGCCCCTGCAGCTGGGAGATGAGGGAAGAAAATTTCCCATCTAAAATTCCCATCTGCCCTTGAGGGTAGGACACGATGTAATGGGCGGGAGACCATTAAAGAGAGATCCAACCTAGAACTGAGAAGTTTCCTGAGAACAATTAACCAGCGGAGTGCCTTGCCTCCAGAAGTTGTGGATGCGCCGTCACTAGGGTTTTGCGAGAATAGGTGTTATATCTCGCCAGACTAGCCTGAACCCAGTGATGCATCATGATTCTTGACAGGCTTACTGTACCTAGGGAATTGTCCCTTTCTCTAAAATGTGTCTGATGTTTTACCTTTGCACCATCAAATATGGTGACCAAAATGAAGCTAAGAGGAATGTTCTGTAGTGACATCTCCAGAGATCAAACAATATGGTGCAACTGGCAAGCTAGAGGTGGGCGGGACCTGATTCCAAGGAACTGATTGGGAGACATTTTCCCTTGCTTACCTTCCAAAAGTCCTGCAGCTCCTGCTTCTTTGTTTCCCCAATTAACCTTCATCATGACTTACTTCCGGTCTCAGAAGTGGACCATGGAAAAATGTTTTAATGGTGCTGAATTGAAAGCCTTGGGTTAGCTTGGTAGATTTTGATTCCAAGTTCCATGGCTTCAATTCAATTTTGAAAGTTAATTTCCTAATCCCCATTTGTAACCAAACTGGTTAGCCCATGTTAATAAGTATACAGGGGTGTCTGTAGAGCGTCAAAAAATTCAAGCTGGTGACTACAATCGCATGGGAGAAGCCCTCCTTTTTTCTTTTTCTTTTTTTTAAAATACACGCATGACACCTGTGGTTGTAGCACACAGAATACAGAATAACAGAGTTGGAACTTGGAAGCGATCTTGGAAGTTGTTAACAGAGTTGTTAATCTCTGGAATGCACTACCTGACTCTCTAGTCTCTTCCCAAAATCCCCAAAGCTTTAACCAAAGACCATCTACTATTGACCTCACCCCTTTACTAAGAGGTCTATAAGGGGCGTGCATGAGCACCAACGTGCCTACCGTTCCTGTCCTAATGTTCCCTTTGATTGTATCCAAATTTCATATAGTTATTATATACTTATGCTTATATGTATGCTTATATATCTTATAGTTATTTCATGCTTATATATACTGTTGTGACTAAATAAATAAATAAATAAATAAATAAATAAATAAATAAATAAATAAATAAATAAATAAATAAAAGTTTTCTAGTCCAGCTCCCTGCTCAAGCAGGAGACAGTCTCTTCTTGAAAACCTCCAGTGATAGTAGCCACAACCTCTGAAGGCAAGTTGTTCCCAATGTCAGGAAGTTTCTTCTTAATTCTAGGTTGCTTTTCTCTCGGATAAGCTTCCATTTGTTATTTCTTGTCGGGCCCTTTTTTGACCATCCCTTCAGATTTCCATGTAAGAGTATGTATTTATTTGTTCACCTTGTCATTATCAGTCTGGGAACTTCAGAGGTGTTGGAACTGCACGGTAGCATAGAGTGATGGAAACTATATGAAAAAAATATATACCTGGAGAAAGGATGGTCTTGGAAGTTCTCTAAAATATCCTGAGTTTGTCTGCAAATATTTCTGTCTGATCACAGCCTCCTGCTCTATGACAACCTAGCATTATCTTCCTTTCTCATACTGTAGCTGTAAAAGCCTGCTATTTTAAAACACACTCCACTCTCTTTCTCTCATCCATCCATCCAGTTACACAGACAATATGCCATTGTCCCATAGCAGATTTTATTGTGATGTCATATAAGTTTTTTTCGTGCTATGAAATAGTTGTGCTTTAATGGAAAGGACTGTAAGGAGGAATGAAAGATAAAAGGAGAATCTATGAGAAAATGACATGCATTACTTTTAAATTGCATTAAAAGGCTTTCTTTTATTCCCAGAATGATTGCCCACCACCACAGTCTGGAGCAAAGTTATATCTGTTACCAAGGAATCATAAGAAATATTTGTAAGCAAACTGGAGCTAGGAAAACTGGAGCCCAGTAAGGCATTAGTTCTCATCAGCAATCTCCGGAGGGGCAGGATAGTTGATTTAGCTCAAGGATGCACAGCCTGTCAGCCACATCGCCCAATTTCAAACTTGCTTTGTTCAGTACAAAACCAGGTGCCAAACAAAACATACCTATGATATCTATGCTTCAGGGAGTCTGCCCTTCATTCCTGTACATGCCTGTCATTCTACTCCCCTTTGGGAATCAGCATTGCACAGAGCAGAGGAAAGGAATAAGAAGCAATAAAACAAAGAAATTAAGGCATGCCGTTAAAAAAGAAAGGGATGTATACAGGTAGTCCTCAACTTACAACAGTTCTTTTTACTGACAATTCAAAGTTACAAGGACACAGAAAAAAACAAATAACAAAAAAAAACAAAACACCAGAGTTGGACGGAACCTAGGAGATCTTCTAGTCCAACCCCTTGCTCAAGCAGAAAAAAAAGTGACAATGACCATTTTTCACACTTACGGCCATTGCAGCATCCCCATGGTCACATGATCAAAATTCAGATGCTGGAAACTGGTTCATATTTATGGCAGTTGCAATGTCCCGGGGTCACGTTATCCTTTTGTGACCTTCTGACAAGCAAAGTCAAAAAGGAAGCAGATTCACTTAACAGCTGTGCCACTAACTTAAAAACTGCAGCGATTCACTTAACAACTGTGGCAAGAAAGGATGTAAAATGGGGCAAAATTCACTTAACAAATGTCTCACTTAATGAATTTTGGACTCGATTGTGGTCGTAAGTTGAGGACTAGCTATAATACAAACCAATCATGCTTCTAAAGTGGAGCCACCAAAGGGATTCCTATACTATTTCAATATTAAAGTGATTTTCTGTTTTGTTTTGTTTTTAGCTTGTATCCAGATTCTCCCATGCTGTTCAGTGGATGTCACAAAATTCCCTGGCAAAGTTTGGTGGCGCCTGAGAAAAACCTGCTATCAAATCGTTGAACACAGTTGGTTTGAGACATTCATCATTTTCATGATTCTTCTAAGCAGCGGAGCTTTGGTGAGTATAAAACCTACAATTTCCTCTCCTTTTGAGCAAAAAAATGCATGTGATTTGTGTTATCATCTCAGTATGTGGTTCCTCTTGGATATGATGGAAAACACTACCCATTGCTGGTTTTGAAGAAAGATTCAAGATTCATAATGGCCTTTTGTTGGCATATGGGGATGAATACTTCATTTCAGGAAATCCTAAATTTGAGGATGAGTTGTTAATTAGAGACCCTGAATTCTCTCCCTTAACTGAAGAATGGGCCGGTGAATAGCGCAGGCTAGTAAAGCCTGTTATTAAGAACACAAAGCCTGCAATTACTGCAGGTTCAAGCCCGGCCCAAGGTTGACTCAGCCTTCCATCCTTTATAAGGTAGGTAAAATGAGGACCCAGATTGTTGGGGGGACAATAAGTTGACTTTGTAAAAATATACAAATAGAATGAGACTATTGCCTTATACACTGTAAGCCGCCCTGAGTCTTCGGAGAAGGGCGGGGTAAAAATGTAAACAAACAAAAAAAAAAAAGAATTCCAAGCAGCTCAGTTTAGATCTGAAATGTTCAATCTTGTCAACTTTAAGACTTCTGGACTTTGACTCCCAGAATGACTGGCTAGAGAATTCTGGGAGTTGAAGTCCACAAGTTTTAAAGTTGCTAAGGATGGACAACCATGGTTTAGAGATGATCTGGTTTCAGTAGGTAAGAAGGATCTCTGACTAAGACAATGGAAAACATTTGTTAGTCAAAGAAAAATACACAACACTGGGGCTGGAAACTGATCTACTGTTTGAGTAAAGGATGGGAGTAGAAGACCTCCAAGTTCCCTTTCAACTGTAGAAAGAGTGCAGAGAAGAGCAACAAAGATGATTAGGGGACTGAAGGCTAAAACGTGAAGAATGGTTGAAGGAACTAGGTATGTCTAGTTTAATGAAAAGAAGGAACTAGGTGTGACATGATAGCAGTCTTCTAATATTTGAGGCGCTGCCACAAAGAAGTGGGGTGGGGGGGTCAAAGTTCTCCAAAGTACCTAAAAGCAAGACAAGAAGCAATGGATGGAAACTTCTCAAGGAGAGAAGCAACCTAGAACTAAGGAAAAATTTCCTGACAGTGAGAACAATTAATCAGGGGAACAATTTGCCTTTAGAAGCTGTGGGTGCTCCAATACTGGAAGTTTTTAAGAAGAGATTGGACAACCATTGATCTGAAGCAGTGGTGAAATCCAAATTGTTTTACTACCGGTTCTGTGCGCGTGGCTTAGTGGGAGTGGATTGGTGGATGTGGCAGGGGAAGGATACTGCAAAATCTCCATTCCCACCCCACTCCTGGGGGAAGGATACTGCAAAATCTTCATTCCCACCCCACTCTGGGGTCAGCCAGGGAAGGTATTTGCCGGTTCTCCGAATTACTCAAAATTTCCGTTACCGGTTCTGCAGAACCTGTCAGAACCTGCTGGATTTCACCCCTGGTCTGAAGTGGCATAGGGTTTCGTGCTTGAACAGGGGGTTAGACTAGAAGACCTTCCAGGTCCCTTTGAACTCAGTTATTCTGTTATTCTTTTCAAAAAGAATATCTGCAATGGGAAATGCTTTAATAGGCCACTTTGTTCTCACAGGCCTTTGAAGACATCTACTTGGACGAAAGGAAGAACATCAAAACCATGCTGGAATATGCTGATAAAATCTTCACCTACATCTTTGTTTTGGAAATGCTTCTGAAATGGGTGGCCTACGGCTTTAAGAAGTACTTCACCAATGCTTGGTGCTGGCTTGATTTCCTCATTGTGGATGTAAGTACCACATTACTTTTCCAGACGGCATTGTACAGCAGTGCGGTGGTGGGCAGAGATCACTGGCAAAATGGGCTTAAGCTCTCTTAGGGTGGCGTAAAACGAACCCATGGCATTAGGTGTTTACAAATTCTATGTAAGCTGACATCTAAGGAAATTTGCCTTTTCACTCTGGAATTAGATACTTGGATGTAAATATAGATTTGAATGATCTCATGGTTCAGCAACCTTTTCTTTAGAAGAACATGAGGGATGTGAAATCACGATGGTTTGCAATTGCAGTCCCTTCCTTAAGTAATTCCGAGGAAAAACATAAGTTTACTTCCCCTCTAGCACCTTTTTGTTTTTCCCTCTTTATCCAGAAGAAAGGGACAGGATTACAAGAATTCCAGCAGCTGAACTGGACTTTGAGAGACAAAAGTACCACATATATCAGAGTGGAGACTTCTTAGGGTCTTTCTTACAATCTTTCTGTGATCTGGCAAGGAGGCAGATCTTTTCACCGGTAACAGGGAAGCTTATAACTGGGCATAATTAGAACTGTAAGAAACCAAATTTCATACTATATTGGCAAAACTTAATTGCCGTAACTATAATAATTAGAAAAAGCTTAATTCCCCAATAACGTAGTCCCTCATTCCTATCTCCACACTCTCTTCTCAACATCCAGATAGTCCTCAACTTACAACTATAACTGGGGCCAGAATTAATGTTGCTAAGCAAAGTGGTTATTAAGTGACTTGTGCCCAATTTTACAATCTTTTTTGCCACGGTTATTAAGTGCAGTTGTCATGCGACTGTTAAGAGAATACAGCTTCCCCCGCTGACTTTGCTAGTCAGAAACCAGATGGGAAGGTCACAAATGTGATTTCATGACTCCAGGATGCTACCATTGTAATTACATGTGGATTACCAAGCACCTGAATTTTGATCATATGGCCATGGGGATATTCAAAGGGCTGTATGTATGTATGAGGACTGATCATATGTCACTTTTTTCAGTGCCATTGTAACTTCAAACAGTCGCTAAATCAATGGTTGTAAGTCAAGGACTACCAGTTCTTGAGTCCTAAGACAAATCTTTCTAAAGTCATTTCTTCACAACAGCCTACAGTATCTTCCAGAATCCCAAAATAGCAGAAATGAAAATAATATTATTTCAGTGATGGCTGGTTGGCGCTATGAAGACACTGGAAGTCCCTGGTAGGAAAATGACCATTGTTGAACTTTGCAACAAATTCAGTCCTCAAGAAATGCTGAATTTTTCTTTCTGAAAACTCTGTTCAGGCTTTAAGAATTTAGCTCGTCAGAATATTTCCACTAAGAAAATGATTAATAGTGGCATAAAGAGTGGTCCTAAAAGAAGGTCAAGGTTCAGATTTTAGGATATCAAATTCAGACAGGTTGTCAGGAAATACTTTTATCCCTAGTTTACTTCTAACACAGTAGAAGCTTCTCAGGTTGCTGGGAACAAAACAGGCTCCTTAACAGTAAAAGAAAGTTTTGGAGTGGTCAGTTTTTGTTTGAAGATGGAAAAAGAATAAGAACTTTGATTTTCGTAATTGTATTTATTTATTTATTTATTTTTCAAACTTCGTAACTGCTCATCTACCTCATAGAGGAGCTTTAGCAGGTAACTCTAGAAAACTTTTCAGGTTCCATGGTCATTATACAGGTAGTCCTCAACTTGTGACCATAATTGAGCCTGCAGTTAGGGTCATAAGTTGTGACAATCATTAAGCATTAAGTGACTGGGCCACATTTTTACCACCTTTTTCGTGGCAGTCATTAATTCAGTGGTCGTTAAATGAAGCTATTTTTCACCATAGGCATTTCGTTTGCAGAAAATCAGTAGTAAAAAGCAGTTTCTGGCAAAAATATTGTAAATCGTGGTCATATGATCACAAGGACAGGTTGGTGGCCATTGGACCATTGCAACCAGGTCATTAGTGCTTTTATGAATCAACTGAACTTTGAATGGTTGCTAAGTGACATGTCATAAGTCGAGAACTACCTGTACTGGGTGCTTACATGCCTAAAAATACTTCAGGAGAAAATCCACTTGCAGGGAGCTGCCTTAACATGTATGTATTTGTTTGACTGATTGCAATTATATCTTTGTCACTTTAGTTAGGCTTTCAAAGTAATAATGAAATGGATAAGGTATAGCAAAATGTAAATAAATTTCAATAAATCATAATTAAACCATCCTCTAATTTTAAATATCATAAAACAACAGTAAATATTTCCATACATGTGCAAATGCCTAGTTCTCTGGATCGCCAGCACCTTATTTGAACAGCTAAATTTTCAACAGCTTTCTAAATGTTACTGTTCTTATTTTTGTGGGTAGTTGGCTTCCTGGATAGGGAGCTACCCCAGAGAACTCTGTCCTCCAAAGTAAATATCCATACCTCTGGGGACTTTTTGCAAGTACTCAGGTTTTTAATCAACTCTATTTTTGCCTGTATTTTTACAACTATTGCCTTTACCCTCCTGGCTTCTGCATCCTTCTTTTTCCCAAATTCAGATTTTCTAAGTAAGTAAATAAGGAAGGAAGGAAGGAAGGAAGGAAGGAAGGAAGGAAGGAAGGAAGGAAGGAAGGAAGGAAGGAAGGAAGGAAGGAAGGAAGGAAGTTGTAAAGTATGCTCAAGTGAAAAGGAAAGTATACCCTTTTTGAATTCTATGGGTTTACATATCAGGATATAGTAAAAACCACCTAGTCCTTAGCAATTCTTAAAAGTAGGTAGATAAAACCTCAGATGAACAACCTATTATACCATGTCATCATAAGCACCTTGGCTATCTCATAATTTAATAGACTCTACACCCTCTGACAATTTTACCCTATTTTCCTCTTGTTTGAAATATTTTGATAATTTTTTAATTTATCTGTCATATTTTTAAAAAAAAACTAATTCTGAAAGAAAATTGCATTTATCAAATTAAATAACAGTGGGAAACAAATGCAGGGGGAAAAATCTATCATTCATGAAGTATTTCTGCTGAGCATTGCTAAGGATTGGGATGTATAATTCTAGTGCAGGGGTCTCCAACCTTGGTCCCTTTAAGACTTGTGGACTTCAACTCCCAGAGATCTTCAGCCAGCTGGCTGAGGGACTCTGGGAGTTGAAGTCCACTAGTCTTAAAGGAACTATGGTTGGAGACCCCTGTTCTAGTGTTCATTGCCCCTGAAAAATAATTTTGTCCTTCTCTTGGATGCTGTAGAGCAGAGGGGCTTGAATTTGTTACATGATTTTCCCAACTTGATCAGTTCTTAAGACACGCGTAGGCAGAGGAAAAAGGATGAGAGGGAGATAGGGTGATGAACTTGTGGTATACTACAAGTCATACTCATGTTACAATAGCATTGTCGAACAGTCTTTACTGCTCTTCCATCAACTATAGGAATGCTCTTGACACCCCCAGCAGTGCCTCAGGGAACATTTTGCACAATAATCTTAGGCCAACATTCAGTTTTAGAGAGGAGGAGAGCTCTGTGCATTGGGTAGTGCCACTGCCTTAAAAACAGAGTTTTTAGAATAGCTTCTACTGTAGGAGAAGAGCAAGCAGAACTGGGCGGGAAGCAGAATTAAACATGTCATCAGCTTAGAATCCATATAGAATAGAATTCTTTATTCTCTATTGGCCAAGTGTGATTGGACACACAAGGAATTTGTCTTTGGTGTATATGCTCTCAGCGTACATAAAGAGAATAAAATACATTCATCAAGAACAAACAGATACGACACTTAATGATAGTCAAGGTTACTAATAAGCTATCAAATTGTACTAGGAAACAAATAAAAACAATATAAATTGAAAATACAAGCAACATGGTTATAGTAATAAGTGGGAAGAGATAGATACTAGTAAGGAAGAGAAGAATAATATTATTTGATAACGTTGTGGGAATTAATTGTTAAGCAGAGTGATGGCATTCAGGGAAAAACTGTCCTTGTGTCTAATTGTTCTGGTGTGCAGTGCCCTATAGCTTTGTTTTGAGGGTGTAAGTTGAAACATTATGTTGCCACAAGAGTGCAAGCCTCCCTGCCCCCCCGCCCCCTGAATTCCATTGATTTTTATCTCATGCCAATTTAGAGCTGACCGTGAGTTGACTAGATTGTTGCATATAGGTTTAAGAAATAAATCTTCTGAATTTCTCAGCTTAACATAAATTAACATAAAATGCCTGCATGTCCGATGCAAAATGTCCTTTGCACCTGACATTAGTTAATCTAGTCAACTCATGGTGAGTACTGAATTGATGTTAGCTAAGGGCCAAAGGAATTCAAGGGGAGCTGGAGTTGGATCATTTGTGGCAACTTAAGGACTCTAAGCTGATGAGACATTTGACCCCACCCTCCAGCTCTGCCTGCTCTTCTCCTAAAGACCATCCATTTGCAACAATGTGGTTGGTTGGTTGGAACTGCTTGTTGGAGAATAGCAGGACTAAGACAGGATTCAGTTCAGTTATGCAGATGGGTAGATAGACCTCACTTAAGAGTGATGATCCAAGCTCATTTTGGAAACATCTTGCATGCTAGTAGTCCTCAACCTACGACACCAGTTGAGTCCAAAATTTATGTTGCTGAGTGAGAAATTTGTTAAGTAAGTTTTGCCCCATTTTACAACCTTTCTTGCCACATTTGTTAAGCGAATCACTGCAGTTCTTAAATTAGTAATAATTTAATAATAATGCCTTTGTAAGGCCACACTTGAAATATTGCATTCAGTTTTGGTCGCCACGATGTAAAAAGGATGTTGAGACTCTAGAAAGAGTGCAGAGAAGAGCAACAGAGATGATTAAGGGATGGAGGCTAAAACATATGAAGAACGGCTGCGGGAACTGGGTATGCCTGGTTTAACCCTTATCCCTGGCCCTCCAGAGATCATCCACCAGTGCGAACAAAGCTGTCTCCATACTGTAACCGGGCCGGAAGCCGGACTGGAACGGGTCTAGATAGACAGCTTTGTCCAGGTACTGAGGTAGCTGACATGCCACCGCACTCTCTACAACCTTCGCCGTGAAGCGAAGATTGGAGACTGGCCGGTAATTCCCTAAAACAGCTGGGTCCAGGGAAGGCTTCTTGAGGAGGGGTCTCACCACCGCCTCTTTTAAGGCAGCGGGAAAGACCCCCTCCCACAAAGAAGCATTTGTAATCCCCTGGAGCCAGCCTCGTGTCACCTCCTGAGTAGCCAGTACTAACCAGGAGGGGCACGGATTCAGTAAACATGTGGTGGCATTCAGCCTACCCAGCAACCTGTCCATGTCCTTGGGAGTCACAGGATCAAAATCATCCCAAACCACCTCAACAAGACAGGTCTCGGAACCCTCTCCTAGATCTACCCAATTTTGATCCAATCCGTCCCGAAGCTGAACGATTTTGTCATATAGATAACCGTTAAACTCCTCGGCATGCCCTTGTAGGGGGTCCTCCCACCCCTCCTGTTGAAGGAGAGAGCGGGTCACCCGAAACAGGGCGGCCGGGCGGTTATCTGCCGACGCAATAAGGGAGGAAACGTAGGAACGTTTCGCAAATCTCAGTGCCACTAGGTAGGTCCTGCTGTAGGACCTAACTAGTGTCCAGTCAGCCTCAGAACGGCTGGATCTCCAAACACTCTCTAGGTGTCTTCTCCGGCGTTTCATCTCCCTCAGCTCCTCGGAGAACCAAGGAGCTGGTTGAGACCGACGCTGGGTCAGAGGCCGCAAAGGCACGACACGGTCCAAAGCTCCAGCCGCGGCCTGTTCCCAGGCCGCAACTAGTTCTTCAGTCGTGTCGTGGGCCAGGTGCTCGGGAAACGGCCCAAGCTCCGTCAGGAACCTCTCCGGGTCCATCAGGCACCTGGGACGGAACCAGTGCATTGGTTCCATCTCCCTGCGGTGGTGGGTAGCGGTCAGAAAGTCTAGACGAAGGAGAAAATGATCTGACCATGACAAAGGTTCGACAACTAAATCGAACTATTGTAAATTGAGGACTACCTGTAGTTCTCTTTTCGTGAGGGAGGCATCAATCTCATCTATAGAGCCATGAGCATTTGCAGAGCTCGCTGGACTCTGGCAACTGTCAATCAAGCTGCTATGGACATAACAATCCAAATAATTTTTGTAGGTCCAGATAATGCATAGTCAACAATTCTAATTTAAGCCCATAAACGTGTGCCCTGGCATTCTTAAAAACCTTCTTTTGTTTGCTTGTTAAATTTATCTGCCCTCGGAAAGGCCTTTTTTGTTCCCTTTTCATGTTTAGGATTATAAGGAATAACAAACCCAGGCAGCAAGTAAGATCACACTTAACACTTCCTGATTTTTTTTTTTTTAATCATCATTCTCAGCCAAAAACTTATTTCCTTTATGACCTGCACACGGGTGCTAAGGGAAGATAAATCTTTTATTTACTCTTGTATTTTTATCCATTCCTACAGCCAAACAAAGCTCTGAGGGTCTTCGTAATCATAACCCTAATCTTGATTTAAAATTAATAAGTTCTGCTTCTTCCGAGCATGCTTTTTAGAAGTCATGGCATGGGGGAGGGAAAAGGGTTTTGGAAGCAGAAGAAAGGAAGCAAAATCTCTTTTTGTATTTTGGGGGATTTAGGCGAGATGGAAATATTGTAGTTTCTTCTCCTTCCGATATCTTCATGAGGAATGGAGGTGGATCACTTACCTTTTCTGCTAAGTTGTTTTTCATACTAGAAGGAAGGACCATCATGAAGAGAAAGGCTATATTTTCTCCCCTCAGAAATTACTTCTATTCAGCTCAATTCAGAAATAACTGCTGTTGCCATATTGTCATGGAGTGATCCAGCAGCAAAGACTACTTAAAAAAAAAGTAGTAAATTGTTTTATGCCATCTTTCAACCTGAAGCAGCTGTAAACTCAACTCAGGCTTGGTTCAGAGAGATGAATATGTCACATAGAACAGGGGTCTCCAACCTTGGTCCCTTTAAGACTTGTGGACTTCAACTCCCAGAGTTCCTCAGCCAGCTTTGTTGGCTAAGGGACTCTGGGAGTTGAAGTCCACGAGTCTTAAAGGGACCATGGTTGGAGACCCCTGACATAGAAAGTTGGTCAAAATGTATATGAAAATTAGAAACTGAACAGTGCCTTGGCCAGAGCAGGAATTGGAGACATTTTACAACCAGTGGGCATATTAGAAATATGTGGGCGTTCTTACAAAATGGTTTCCACATGAGATAAGTCTCTCTTATAGGACATAACCAGTTATAAAACACTGATTTATTTTATTTATTTCTATCCAGTCTTTATTATTTTTACAAATAAATCAAGGTGACAATTTTACCTAATCCTCCTTCCTCCTTCTTTCACAACAATGACCCTGTGAGGTGGGTTGTGATTGCCCCAAAGTCACCTAGTTACGAAGCTTTCATGGCTAAGGCGGAACTTGAACTCACTATCTCCTGGTGATTAGTCCAAGGCCACCCAGCCTGCTTTCATAACTAAGTTGGGACTAGAACTCACATTCTTCCATTTTCTAACCTGGTGCCTTAACCACTAGACCAAAGTGGCGCTCTGACTACTAAAATGTTACCTGCATCTTCGTCTACAGCAGGGGTCTCCAACTTTGGTCCCTTTAAGACTTGTGGACTTCAACTCCCAGAGTTGAACTCTCCCAACTCTGGGAGTTGAAGTCCACAAGTCTTAAAGGGACCAAGGTTGGAGACCCCTGTTCTACAGGATACTCCCTATTCTACTAGTTTTGGCAGCTGTCCAACATTTTTATTTTCTAAGAAAGAATTTTGTGGCCCATGTGGGAATTTTCTTCCCAACACCTTGGTTTGCATTGTCATTCAAGGCTGATCATACTGGGCTAATATTACATTCAAAGTACAAATCTCAATTCATAACTTTAGTTGTGAAAATCACCAAGTTACTCTGTGAATCTGGCCTGATTTTTCATCATCATAGTTAGGTAAGGATAAGCAGTAAGCGGTGCTGCCTTCCGGCTCTTGGAATAAAAGCTGGCTAAATATATTCATAAATGAATATCAGGCTTATGTTGAGAGGCAAGCACAGCCTTTTATTATTTATTTCATTAGGCTGCCTCTCCATGCCTTTTATGTGTAACTCAAGAATAGGGACAGACAAACAAATACCTTTTGTGTTGTTCTTTAATTTTCCCCAATCTCTTTTTGAGGAAATCGGCAAACATTGGTGCTAGCTTGGTTGAAATAAAATAAAAGCAAGACCTTGGTCATCTGTATTAGCCAAATTGCAACTTTTCCCAATTTTGAAAACTTTGAACTCACCACCTCAATGGGTTTTTAAAGTAAACTTGGGGTGGGTGGAATCTGAATTCATTGACATACAGAGAGTCCTCAACTTACGACCACAACTGGGACCACAATTTCTGTTGCTGCCCAAGATGGTTATAAAATGAGTCATGCCCAAACTTACAAACTTATTTGCTATGGTTATTAAGCAAATCACTGCAGCCACTAAGTGAATCATGGGGTATTAAGCAATTCTGGCTTTCCCCATTGACTTTGCTTGTCAGAAGCTAGCTGGGAAGGTCACAAAGGGTGATCGGATGACTCTAAGATGCTGCAATTATTGTAAATACATGCCAGTTGCCAAGGATCCATGTTACTATGGATATTATGTCAGTCATAAATGTAAGGATCAGTTGCAAGTCACTTTTCACTGTGCCATTTTAATTTCAAATGGTCACAAAATGAATGGTTGCAAGTCAAGGACTACCTGTAAACAAACACACAGCTGGATATACAAAGCTAAAAAAATCCAAATTCTTCATAATTAAGTTGTGAGAACCTTTTTGGCAGCATGCCAAACCTAATTGATTAGGTTTCAATTTTACTTCTACCTCTTTCATTTGATTTGAGATTGTTCTTTTTTTTCCTGCTTCTGAAGAGTTTTGAAAAGTTTCTTAAATTCGTACCAATAAAAGAAACTTATGCAAATTCACATTCATCCTTAGTCAGGGGAAGCCCATGTCAAGTAATGTTTGCTTCTGAATGCTAAAAGCAATTTAAAAGGGCAGCTAAAAGCAATTTTCCTTTCAAATTAACCCTTGCAGCCTCCTCCCTTCCCTCCCCCTCTTACTTCAGCCCAATCAGATTCAGGTATGCAGAGAGCCAAAATCATCTCATCTCTTTGAATTACTGAAGCCAATTCTTCTTGTAAAGCTGGGCATCAGAGAAGCTACAGTAATCCATCAAACAAAGTCTATTTTTGTCCAGGAGAGAATCCCTGAAGATGCGCTTTGATAATGGACTCTAAAACATCACAGATTTTGCCTCTCCTGCAAAAAAGGGAGGAATAATGGGGAAAAGCCATATAAAGAGGGTATATTATTGGTTGTGTAGGCACAAGCAAGGCAGGAAGGGTGCGATTCAAGGTGTTGGTTACCACCTTTAAAGCACTCCATGGCTTAGGACCGGGTTATTTACGGGACCGCCTGCCTCCCATCGACCTGTGCGCTCCCATAGGGAGGGCCTCCTCAGGGTGCCATCAGTCAAACAATGTCGACTGGCGACCCACAGGGGGAGGGCCTTCTCTGTGGGGGCACCTGCCCTCTGGAATGAGCTTTCTCCAGGATTACGACAACTTCCTGACCTCCAGACCTTTCGTCGCGAGTTGAAGACGTATTTATTCTACGGCGCAGGACTGGCTTGAAATAATTAGTAATTTTAATAAGGGTTTATCATAGTTTTATTTTTGTTTTTAAGTTTTAAATTCGGCCAAATGGAATTAGTTTTTTAACATATTTTTAAATTTTATATTATATGTATATACTGTGTTTTATCTGGCTGGAAACCGCCCTGAGTCCTTTGGGAGAAGGGCGGTATAGAAATCTAATAAATAAAATAAATAAATAATAATAAATAAATAATAAATAAAAGATCACCAGCCACAGCAGGCCGGAGAAGACAAGGCGTCCCCTGATTTCTGTTAGTTGTTTAGGCAGAGAAAATTTAAGTCCATATTTGAATTCAGGAAATGCAAGTTAGATTAGCTCATTTAAAAGTTACTTTTGCTATGTAAATGAATGTAGGAAAATTTTGGCCATCCTTAGCAAAAAAAAATTATAGGTAGTCCTTGATTTATGACTGGAATTTTCATTACTAAGCAATGCAGTTGTTAAGTGAGTTGTGTCAATTTTAGGACCTTTTTTGCTGCAGCAAATCACACTTTTTAAGTGATTTATTACTTAAATACACTGAGGTTGTTAAGATGTTAAGTAAATCTGGCTTCCCTGTTGATTTTGCTTGTTAGAAAGTTGCAGAAGGGAATGGCATGACCCCAGGACACAGCAACCGTCACAAATATGAATCAATTGCCAAGCATCTGAATTTTGATCCCATGACTATGAGGATGCAGCAACGATCATAAGTGTAAAAAATTGTCATAAGTCACTTTTTTCAGTATCGTTGTAAACTTGAATGTTCACTAAATGAACTGTTGTAAGTGGAGGACTACCTGTCGTTTCCTTAATTCTACTTAATTACATAACAGGAACATAGCATATAAGCAATAAAGTACAGATGTAACAAAAATTCTTGCGCACCCATCTTACGATTATGATCACATGTTTAACTGCAAGCTTGTGGTTTCTTTATCAATGTTTCCACAACTTTTGCTAAGATCTGAATTTTATATGTTATTTCAACTTAAGAATCTTTAGACCAATTGTCAGTTATCAGAATCCTGATCAACTGTATATCCCTTTCAGGGTGTCTACTTTAAATTCATAACACTTCAGCTTATTATAGAGGAAAGACCCAAATAAGAATTTCTAACACTTGCCTGTCATGCAGATTTCAGAAAATACCTATAAGAGGAAGCCGAGAAAACGAGGTAACCCTTGGCAAAGCTTTTGAGTAGCTACCAAGTTAGCAACATCTTATTCAGAAACCCAGTTGAGTGCCAGCCGTCTGCCACATCATCTTCAAAATGAAGCTGCCATATGGAGTAAATATATTGATGGCATGAAATGACTTTAATTGTTTTCTGCATTTTCTTTCTCCGGTTGATTAGCAAGATGCAGTTTGTGTGGCCTGAGCGGTAATTGGGCAATCTGCTATAATCAGTTATTCTCAAAGAGCTCTAGCCAAATTCAAAGCATGTCTCTTTTTTTATGCTTTTCTTTTGTGGAGCTGTTTTAAAGTTTCTTTTGAAAAGGTATTGAATTTCCTACTCATCTTTATAAAAAGGAGTAGGTGGGGGAAATTGCAGAGTGCTTCCAGGAAAACGAGCCATCAAATGGAGCAGTAATGATGTATCTACTCTAATATGGTGCCTTTGGAGTGGGCTCTAAGAGAGACTTAGAGAATTTGGTAAGACACAGAGAATGATCTGCCCACCCTACATTTTCCTTCTAACGGGAGGGCAGTTATGTGTGTAAACCCAAGACATGATGGAAACTCCCTAAATGCATGCTTATATATACTGTTGTGACAAAATAAATAAATAAGATAAAATAAATAAAGAATGAACAGAATTGGAAAGGACCTTGGAGGTCTTCTAGTCCAACCCCCTGCCCAGGCAGGAAACCCTGTACCATTTCAGACAAATGGCTGTCCAATTTTTTCTTAAAAACTTCCAGAGTTGGATCATTCTTAACTTCTAGAGCGAGCTGTTCCACTGATCAATTGTTCTAACTGTCAGGAAATTTCTCCTTAGTTCTAAGTTGCTTCTCTCCTTGATTAGTTTCTACCCGTTGCTTCTTGTCCTACCTTCAGGTGCTTTGGAGAATAGATATGATCCCCCTTCTTTGTGGCAGCCCCTGAGATATTGGAAGACTGCTATCATGTCTCCCCTAGTCCTTCTTTTCATTAAACCAGGCATACCGAGTTCCTGCAACTGTTTTTCATATATTTTAGTTTTCAGCCCCCTTATCATCTTAGTTGTTCTTGTCTGCACTCTTTCTAGAGACTCAACTTCTTGCTTCAACTGGGAAATTCTGAGCCTCTTAGCCCAAGCAAGTCCAGAAATGCTAGAGAATTCCTTGAAGTCTTGCCCTCTGACAAATTGGCCATCCACAGACACATAGACATAAACAACATCTACATACCATTTAAAAGAGACAATTAAAAAGAAACAAAAAGAACAAAACACCTCCTCAGCAGCAATAACACCCATATAAACAGAGATTAATACTAAAATTAATACTAGATCAATAATCAGGAAGAAAACAATACCCCAATTAAGAAACAATCAAATAGTAAAGAACAGCAAGGAACTACTGAAAATAACAATTCCCACCAATAACAACAGGGCAAACCACTTGTATATAAACAGAGAACAAACTCTGCTTCCTTATAAGACTGATGATATTACCTAGTTTGATAAAGAAATATCTGCACAAAAACAACCAAGCTCAGAGAGCACCAAATGCTGCATAGTCTTCCTCCTCCTACTCAGGGGTGAAATTCAACTTACCTTCCCTACCAGTTCGGAAATGTGTGTGTGCGCTACGCAAAGCCTTTTGCGCATGCACAGAGGCTAAAAATTGTCGCAAAAAACTGGACATCATGACGTCTGTGTAGGTGGGCGGGGCTTTGCTCAATCTGCCCTACCGTATCGCATGATCTGGATAGAACCAGTTGAATTTCAAACCCCCACCCCACCCCCTCTCTACAAACCTCACTCTATTGTACCTTAGTGTTGATCATATTACCTAGTTTGGTAAAGAAAAGTCTGCAAGAAACAACCAAATTCAGAGATCACTAAGGATCCCACAACTCTGAGCTACATAGATTCTCTTCTATTGGTAAAATTTCTGATGCTTGAAAAAACATTTGTGAACAGATCCTATTTTATTCTAGACTAGTGAATTAGAACTATTGGCACAGTTTGGAGCCAGAAAAATTAAAATGCCATATCATTGTTTCAGATCTTTTGATGTCCTATTTTTCTTCTCACCAAGTCCATTTTCTAGCAACAAAGTGGTTTGTGATGACCACAAAAGCAAACTACACTCCTTTGAACATATGGTCTAAAAAAAAAAGAGCTTTCACGATTTTAAAAGTAATGAAATAACCATTAGTTTTAAAAATAATTATCAGATCAAATAAAATCAGACCAACAGCCAATTAAAATGATAAGAACAAGCACTGTTTTTATGATTTAAAAGTTAATTGAATGAATAAGGAGTTATATTATAATGGCTAAATATTGACTGAGATGACTTCCCAAATTTATTTAGGGGAAGGTAAGGAGTAAGAATGCTTCCAAAAATGAAATTAATCAGATCATTGTAAAGATTGTTATTCATTGCAATTCTAGGACAGGAGTGAGCAACCTAAGATTTTCAATTTTCCTTCTAGGCACATTTTAGAAGTACCTAAAACATGTGTCTCCAAATCTTCAACTCCCAGAATTCTGCAACTACCCATGCTGGCTGGGGCATTCTGGGAGTTGAACTCCACAAGTCATAGAGTGGCCAAATTTGGAGACCCCTGCACTATAGCAATCCTCCAATCAAAGGCATTTCTAGAGGGTGGAGGGGAATGCAAACTATCAAGATAATGGGTACAACTGAAGCCCCATCCATTTTTAATGTGCATTGTGCAGAGCGTAAACATATAGAAAGGGCAAGGTTTAGATTGCATTGTTGTCCTTGCCAGTTTAATTTTAATTTAACCCCCATCCCCAATCACTCCCTCAAAATTCAGTAGCAAAAAATTTCATTATCATCAGTGCAGTTTTCCCAGGTCTTGTGAGTTTGGGGCGGGGTGGGGGAAAGGAAATAGGAGAATTAACCATCAGCAGGCACATAGAGATAAAAAACATCTTCATACTTGAAAGAGACAAAAAAATAAAAAGGAAACAAAAAGACCAAAAAGTCTCCTCACCATCAATCAACATCCAGATAAACAGAGATTAATACTAAGATTAACACTAGACCAACAATCAAGAAGCAAACAAGAAATTATCAGACAATAAAGTAAGTGAGTAAGTAATAAGCAACAGGCAAATCAAGGAACGACCAAATCCACTCCCACCAGCACTGACAAGGCAAGTCATGTATATAAAAAGAAAGCAAACCCTATTCCTTTATTATCAGTGATGATGTTACCTACTTTGGTAATGAAACATATGCAAGAAAATAACCAAGGTCAGAAAGCATCAGGGACCCTACAGTTCAACCCTGAGCTACAAATCTCCTCTTCTATTGATAGAAAATTTAATTTATACATTCTGCTTTGTTTCAAGAGCCAACTTGGGTGTCTCGAAGTATATATTCCTCTAGCTTTCTTTGCAACAACACAAAGGATTTTTGCCCTTGCCTCCTTCTAGAGTAGCTTTTGACTAAACAGCCCTGGGTCACACTTGCTTAACTTTATGAAATTAGCTAAAGCGAGAATAATCTAATTGTAGACTTTTATGAAACCCCAAAGGTGACATTTTATTTTATGTTCCCTGCTGGTATCAAGGAACCTTCATGACCTTGGCTAGACTCAGAAAGAAGGTATAGAGAAGGAAGTCGCCTTCAAATTAATTTTGATTCCTGGTGATTTCATACACATGTTTGTGTAGCTTTCCTGGCAACATGTGGAAATTGTTTTCTTGACATGTTGGGTTTTTTTTTGGGGGGGGAGAGATGTTTTATTCCACTTTCCAATCTAGTTTGTAGCCTTGGGATCTCTTGGTGATCTCTTATCCAAACAATTAACCAGGCCTGACTTGCTTAGCTTCTGAACCCAGGTACTGTCCCATTTTGGGAGCCATCTCCAAACCCCACATATAGGACAAACACTTTTATTCTAGTCTATCACCACAGTGATCATCACACTTTCGGTTGAGCAGGCACCATTGGGACAGCTGTCACTGGGCAGAGAGTACAACATGTATTGGGCAAATGGTGAAAGCACTTTCCTTCAATTAACCCCAAATTAGGGCTTTCTGTGGTGGTCTTGGTGGTGTCTGGGCTTGATTGTTTTCTTGTAGACGTTTCATTACCTAGCTACATAACATTATCAGTGCTCGTAGGGAGTGGCGTTTGCTCTCAGTTTATATTCTAGTGGCTTAACCTGTCCTGAATATAAATTGAGAGCAAACCCCACTCCCTACTAGCACTGATGATGCTATCTATTGTGTAATGAAACTTTTGCAAGAAAACACCCAAGCTCAGAGGCCATCAGGGAGCCCATATTTTAACCCTGAGCTACAAATGTTATTGGTAGGCTTTCTGTCTCTCTTTGCTGCCCTCCAGTGGTTTCCCGGAGTGCTGCAGATCAGATCAATCAGCTCTAAATTTTGTAGGATCACAATTAGGATCCACAATAAAATGAGGTGGGAGGAGGAGGTACAAAATAGATTGTTTTAAGTACCATGGCTTTGCCACAAAACGAACGCATTCACAGTGACATGAAAAGAAGAGTTGACTAATTAGCCTTTTGACAATTTGTATTTCCTGCTAAATTGTTGTTAACATCATGTGATTTAACAAAATCTGATGCCATTCAAGAAAAGTGCTTGAGACAGTAGCAATTTTCAACATTTACATTCCGCGTTGATTCTTTGTCACAGCTGGTAGCAATGATACTCTTTGCTTTAATTAATTGATAGGTTTGGACTGCTTTCCTTTCGTAACTTGCACAATGCATTTTACTCTATGAATTTCCCTCTTCTCCAGATCTGTTAAAATACTGCTTAATGAAAGGATGACATCGTTGATTTGGACATAGAGTGGAATGGGATGCTGAGCTTCACAGATGGATCTGTGATGTATATACATGACTGAAGTGGTCCATTTCTAGCTCAGAATTGGCAACTTGTGGCCAAAGAACACCTATGTAGAAAAGATGAATATGGAGAGGAACTGAAAGAGGAGGGGGAAAAAAACCTCTTTGCAACCAATACATTCTCCTTCCATCATAAGCCAGCTTGGTTTATTAGTTATCAGGCTAGAAACTAGGAGAGTGTGAGTTCTAGTCCTACCTTAGTTATGAAAGTGGGCTACGTGACTTTGGCCCAATCACCAGGAGACCTTGACTTCCAATCCCACCTCAGGAATGAAAAAGGACTAGGTGGCTTTGGGCCAATCACAAGGAGACTATGAGTTCTAATCCTGATTTAGCCATAAAAGCCCACTGAAGAACTTTGGGCTAGTTACTCTCTCCCAGCCCAATCCACTTCATAGGGTTGTTGTCATGAGGAAGATAAGAAAGAGTACCACCTAGAGTTATTTATAAAGGCAGGATTTAAAAAAATCTAATAAATCAGCTTTTTTAGGTCAAGGTCCTGAGTTGTTCCTTATGTTGTTTCAGAGGTGGGTTTCAACAAGTTCTGACCAGTTCTAGAGAACCGGTAGCGGAAATTTTGAGTAGCTCGGAGAACCAGTAAATACCATCTCTGACTGGCTTTATCTCCATCTATTCTCTGCCTCCTGAGTCCCAACTGATTGGGAGGAAATGGGGATTTTACAGTATCCTTCCCCTGCCATGCTCACCAAGCCACACCCACAGAACCGGTAGTAAAAAGAAATTGAAACCCAGCACTGGGTTGTTCCCTTGTCCAGGTGCAATCATCCAAGTGGTGCTTCATTTGTTGAAGCAGACCAAGAGAAATAGGACAACTGTTAATATTTATTATTTATTTATATTTCATATTTCTATTTTTATATATCACATTAGTCTTATTATCTTACTAATAACTGTTAATAACTGGATAAGGCGAATGCTGATGGAAGTACTCTAGTTTGTCCAAACGCCACACTTATAAAAAATTTGCTCTTGATTGCTAAAGTAAAAAAACAGCTTCAGAAATAAATAGGGAACTAATGAGTGTTGCATAAGGATTGGATGGCTTCCTAGTGCTGTGCCTAGGAGAAATAGGAATTATGCAACCTGTCACCTCGAACTTAACCATCCAAATTATGCTTCCTACTGTTGAGTGGCTTTAACAGCCAGCAATGTCTAGGACATATGACATAATTCAAAGTGATCTTGATAAGTTAAAGAAATGGACTGGAAATTACAGAATCACATTTATCAATTGTAAAGTCCTTGGCTTAGAAATAGAAATGAAATGGACTTGTATAAGAAGGGTTGCTGGCTTTTTAACAATATTTGTGTAAAAGGTCTTGGAATAAGAGCCAATTAGAAGCTGAATATAAGTCAGCGGGGTAATGCAGCTACAAAAAAGGCAATTGCAATTTTAGGCCTCATAATCATGTATATAATTTCTAAGTCACAAGAAGAAACCATTTCCCTTGGCCTGAACAACCTCAACATTAAACTCTGTGACCACTTCTAGACACACATTTGAAGACGGGTTTATAGAGAAGAAAAGAAAAGTCAAAGAACAGGAAGGAAAACTTTGGTTAGTGGAACAAGTGGAGTCCTAGGTGTTCTCTGAACTTAGTTGTTTTCTTCCAGACATTTCATTACCCAGCTAGGTAACATCATCAGTGCTAGAAGGGAATGGGGATTGCTTTTTGCTTATATAAAAGTGACTTGCTCTTGCATATAAAGTGATTAACAGTGTTCTTGGTGCTCCCTTAATAGAAATATAAATATGGATATGAAGGAACATGAAATAAGGTAGTCCTTGACCTATGACCACAATTCAGCCCAGAATTTCTGTTGCTAACTGAGAATTTTACCCCGTTTTGCAATCTTTCTTGCCATAGTTCTTAAGTGAGTCACTGTGCTTTTTAAGTTAGTAACACAGTAATAAAGTGAATCTGGGTTCCCCATTGACTTTGCTTTTCAAAGGGGGATCAAATGACCCTCAGGCAGTGCAACTTTCATAAACATGAGTCAGTTGCCAAGTATTTGAAATTAGATCACATGACTATGGGGATGCTGCAGTGGTCGTAAATGTGAAGAACAGTCATAAGTCACTCTTTTTAATGCTTTGAATAGTCATTAAACGAATGTTTGTAAGTCGTAACTTTGAATAATCATTAAACGAATGGTTGTAAGTCGAGGACTATCTGCAGTATATGAAACAGTGATTGGATAGTGATAATTAACCATCAAAGTGGGTGGGCTCTCCTTCATGTATTCAAAGGAAGACTGGATAAACAATTTTTGGGGATAGTTAATTATGGTTGCTGAACTAAGCAAAGCATTGGATTTAATAGCTTCAATAACATTTTTTTAATTCTAGGGACTTTATATTTCTATGGTCAACCATTATACTAATCTATGTTTGGCCGCCAATCTTTTTTTTCACAATGAATGTGCTAGAAAAAACAGTTGCCACCTAATTTTTTTGTCTCTTAATGTCGAAGTGTAACATTGCCACTTAACTAAGTTTAGGTCAGAAAGAAAATGTAATCAGATACCGAAGCCAAGGAAGAATAAAAGAATAACAGAGTTGGAGTCAGAGAGGAATGTTATACTTAATTAATGACCTTGTCCATCTTGAACAACTAATTTTATTTCTCAGTAGACTAAACTCATTGGTTTCTCCAGTATTATAAAACAAGTTCTCTAAGTATAGGGGACCTTCCATCCTTAAGAAAAGAGCTAAAACTCCCAGCTCCATTTTGGTGATCTAGAAGATCTGTTCTATAGAGACTTTCATAAAAAGACATTTCAGCAAGAGGAGATTATGAGTATGACATTCAGAGGAAGAGAAAGGATCAAATAAATTCACCAAAAGAAGTCAGTCTTAACAATTTGTGTTGAGTCAGTCAAAGGGGAAGTGGGTGGATGAAAGTCTCATTCAAAAGCACAAATATTCATTTTTCTCTACTTGCTCAAGACAGTCAATATGCGTTTTGAAATCTGCCCATTTCTTTAAAAAAATAATAATAATAATCTCAGGTCACGTTGAATCAAACCCACAACGCAAGACTTGTGTTGTTTAAATTTCTCTTAGAAACATAATTTATCAAGGAGAAATGAAATCCTTTCAAAATCGGTAGATGTAGATAGGTTGTTTTGACCCATGAAAAATCTCTTTGTTTTTCAAGGCCTTCCCGATAATGCAATCCTTTATAATGAATTCTTAGAATAAATATAGTAGAAATCTGTCAGTGGGCAGTAACATGACCGCTGCATTTTGAAGTACCATCTTCTTCGTCCAAAAAGGACTTGAGTCCAAAAAAGAAAGAAAGAAAAAAAAACACTACAGCAAGTCTTGTTAACAAGGTTTTAACAAACTGATTCAATCTATTCTTCAGGATCCTAATGTTTTATAGAAGCTTGGAATGAAATAGATAAAATATGGACTGGACTGGAATGGAATGAACTGGAATAGAATAGGATAGAATAGAATGTGGTTCTCAACTTTCAACCACAATTGAACCTAAAATTTCAATTGCTAAGCGAGACAATTGTTAAGTGGATTTCCCCCATTTTATGACCTTTGTTACTATAGTTGTTTACTGAAATTGTTAAGTTAGTAACACGGTTGTTAAGTGAATCTGGCTTCCCCATTGACTTTGCTTGTTAGAAGGTCACAAAAAGGGATCACATGACCCTGGGACATTGCAACTGACATAAATATAAGCCAGTTACCAAGCAACCAAATTTTGATCAAGTGACCATGGGGATGCTGCAACAGTTGTAAGTGTGAAAAACTATCATAAATCATTTTTTTCAGTGACATCGTAACTTCGAACAGTCACTAAATGAATGTAATGAAAGGGAAGGGAAGGGAATAGAATACTTTATTTGGCCAAATGTGATTAGACACCCAAGGAATTTGTCTCTGGTGCGTGAGCTCTCAGTGAACATACAAAATAACAAACTAATAATAATCATAATAATGATACCAATAGAGTATACCAAAAGAGAATCTTATTAGGGTTCACCAAATTGATCAGTATATGAGCAATCAGCTTAGCTTTATTATTCATTATTACATTTTGCAGGGTGTTCACCCATTTTTAAATAGGAAGAGGAAGGGGAAAGAAGTACTACAAAGCAACGCACCAGTCCTAGACATGATCTTTATTTCCAAGAATACCTAAAGACATGGAAATTTAGGAATTTAAATAAAAATCAATGCTACAGTTGGTGTTTTGCTTAGAAAGGGGAGTAAAAGCCCCCCAAAAGTCATAGAGAACCTGTAGGTGCCCCAGTGAGGTCTTTTCCAGGTAGAAGAAATGTCAGGGGATAATCTGACCAATTTTGCTTTGATGTTTTATGACTGACCTTTATTGTAGCTGATTTGTATGCATGTCTATGAAACATTTTCAAAATTTTAAATGTGTCCACTGAACCAAAAAAGGTGGGAATTCCCATGTTAAATGAACAGTGTGGTATAAGGCAATTTACATTATTTTTAAAAAAATTGATCAAGGTTTATGCAAATAAGGGTAGGTGAACATTCCTTCTACTTTCTCCTTTGCACTTCATCATTTGAATCCCCCACCCCATCCCAGCCGGTTAACTGGACTATGACCCTTCCCCAAGTTTTAAATACAAGGATGGCAAATATACAAGGTACTGGCAAAGGAACTGACTCACCAATCTTGAGTAGCAAACTTTTCCATATGTTGTGCTGAAAAGAAATAATTGCCTGCCTTCTTTTATGTTGCTAATGCAGGCAAAGAAAACTTATTCATTAAACAAAGCTGAAAATAGATAAATGAGCTAGTAATAAATTCATTGGTGGAACTGGAGAACATACTAATGAATTTCAACATGCTAGTTTAACCTTCCTTCCTTCTTTCCTCCCTTCCTGCTTTCCTTCCTTCCTCCCTCTCTCCTCTGTACCTTCCTCTCTCTTTCCCTTTCTCCCTTCCTCCCTCCCTTCTTTTTCCCATTCTCCTTCCTTCCTTCCTTCCTTCCTTCCTTCCTTCCTTCCTTCCTTCCTTCCTTCCTTTCTCTCTCCATTGTCCCTCCCTCTCTTTCCCTTGCTCCCTTCCTCTCTCCCTCCCTTCTTTTTCCCATTCTCCCCCCCTCCCTCCCTCCCTCCCTCCTTCCTTCCTTCCTTCCTTCCTTCCTTCCTTCCTTCCTTCCTTCCTTCCTTCCTTCCTTCCTTCCTTTCCCAAACTTCTCCCTGTAATAACTTTCCAGCATCCATTTTCTTCCAATATATTTCAGCGATTCTGCAATAGATATAACGTACGGCTGTCTCTGTAGGAGTATATAATACCAGGTGCTTTCACAAAACCTTCTTGATCAAGCAGGCTTAGTTTTTTCTCCCAGTGCTCTAACAATGCTTGCTGTCATTCATGCCTGGTTTCCCTCCATTCAACTATCCCAAATGTGGCAAGTGTGGGAGTTATGGAAATAAAGGGCCGGGTTCTCCTAACTGTCATGCAACATTATGAAAGAGAGGGCAAACTTGTCACCTGTTGCAATTGAAGACAAAGACTAAAAGGTGAGATATAAAGGGGGGGGGGAAGCTTCAGGCTGAAGAATAGGGAGATCTTCCAGATGGTAAACAGCCGTTAAGCAGAGGAATGGTCTCTCTAGACCAAGGGAGGCTCTGCTTGCTGGAAACCAGGCATGATTCAGTTTTCAAACAATCTGGATGGTTACCTGTTGGTAGTTTAGTAGATCCCTGCACTGAGATAGGAGTGGACTAGATCAGTGGTTCTCAACCTTTTCTTCACCGTGGACTACTTTTAAATACCATTTGTAGCCTTGAACCATGGCCACGGACCAAGACTTAAGTCAAGATTTAAACTACTAGAAAGTACCAAACGTGATGATGACATTGTGCCCCCCCACCTCCCAGGGTCTGTGAGCCACAGGTTGAGAACCACTGGTCTAGATGACTTCTAGGAAAAGGAAGGGGGAAAATGCCGCTCTGCTTACTGTGATAGCAATTGTGAAATTGCCCAGCCGAGAGTTGGATGTTGAACTAAAATTCCCTACCACCAATTCATTTCCATAGCCCACCGTTCCAGATTGCAAAGTAGAAGAATAGCTAGTAGCCACCTATTAGGTATGGCTGGGAATCATGCGATGTAATTTCAAGACAGTTGTTCGAGATTATGACGTCTTCTTTTGATCACTATGCTCTTCGGATTCTCCTTCCCCCTCCCCATTTTGTTCAGAATTGTTTTATCCCCCTCTCTTTTTTCATCAATAACTCCATTTTTCAATTTTTAAAAAATCCCAGCTGGAACCTTCTCCCCAACTTAATTCTGCCACGCAACTTACCCTTCCTTCCTTCCTTCCTTCCTTCCTTCCTTCCTTCCTTCCTTCCTTCCTTCCTTCCTCTCTCCCTCCTTTGTTTTCTAAAAGCAAGCTGAGGAGAAATGACTTTCCTACAAGTATAATTCAATATTTATTTCAAACATAACCTACCTTCACTCACAATCCACATTCATGCTGTTTTGAAATTATTGAAATCTATCCTGGTTATCAGAATCTTTCCCTAAGTCACTATTTTTCACCCTGTCTTTTTTCCCCCCCTTTCTTTCTTTTAAAAATCTTATTGTTGCTTATCTTGAACAATAATTTCAAATTCCATTCAATCTGCACAGATTTCAGTTATTTGCCAGATAGCTACAATTCTCGGTTATGACCACCTCGCTGCTATGAAATCACTGCGAACACTCAGGGCCTTGAGGCCCCTCCGAGCCTTGTCCCGGTTTGAGAGCATAAGGGTAAGGGTTGAAACCTTTCCATGTCTATGCAGTGTGTTCCTCTAAAATAACAATCACCTTCTCTCTCTCTCTTTCTCTCTCTCTCTCTCTCTCTTTCTCTCTCTCTCTTTTGCAGGGAACAACAAACATGGCAGCTTCATTTTCCAGTCAGCACAAATTGTATAATTTTTCAGGGAAAGGGTCTTCCAGGCAGGCTAACTTCTATGGCAACCGCAATGTTGCAAGCGCTGTGGGCGTGAAGGGTGTGTGTGTGTTTGTGATGCGTGAGTGTGTATGGGGGTGTAATGTATGAGGGTGCATGTCTATGTGTGAGGATAGATGATAGTTAGGATGGATAGATAGATAAGGGGAGAAAGAGGAGAGGAAGAGGAAGAGAGAGAGGGAAAGAAGAAGGGAGAGGGAGAGAGAGAAGAGAGAAAGAAAGATGGATAGAAAGAGAGAGGAGAAAGAAAAAAGAGACAAATAAATAAATATGATGGATGGATGGAGAGAGAATGAGTGAGAGAGAGAGAGATAGGAGAGAGAAAGAGAGAGAGAAAGAAAAATATAGGATGGAAATAGATGATAGATAGATAGATAGATAGATAGATAGATAGATAGATAGATAGATAGATAGATAGATAGATCCTTTATAATATACAAGCCATTCATCTTGAAAGTACAAAATTATAGTCTTTGCAAAATGAGGATAGTACTGTGCCGCTACTATTTCTTTTCAGTCGGAGAAAAACTAATTTTGTGCTTCAGAACTGATTGTCTCTCTGATTTCTCCTCTCTCACTTTTGATCAAATGTTGACATTCTTTGGAGCTCAATGTGGTCATCTAGAGGGGAAAATGGGAACTGCAGCCAGATCGATATCATCCTATCACTTTTGACAGTTCTTAATTCTTAGGTTTCATTTTGCATTGGAAATCAATAGCTCTGTGTCCTGGAAAAAAATATTTCTGTAGCAGCGGCTTCCCCCTCCCCCATGAGTTAATGGTGCATTTCCCTCCAATTTAGGTTCTTGCTTCCTCAATCAATTAACCAGGTTTATCTTTACAGGTGCAAATCCAGAGAAGAGAAGCCGAATGGTAGGACTTTTGCTAATAGTTTGGACTTCTTCGTTTTGTGTCTCCCTTCAGGTCTCACTAATAAGCCTCATAGCTAGTTCTCTTGGATACTCCGAAATGGGTCCCATTAAATCCCTTAGGACCCTCAGAGCTCTGAGGCCTTTAAGAGCACTCTCACGATTTGAAGGGATGAGGGTAAGACTTCAATTTCAAAACAACTACTACAAGACCCATCAGCAGAGCCTCTCTGTCCATGAGCATCCTGCAGCATGCTGTGAGGCCCTTCCTCCATCCCATCATTTGTGTGTTTGTGGTCTTTCTGTTCTCATTTTTCATGCCAGGCTTTATGTGAAATGATTGGCGCTGATCCTGTACCCTCCAGTGGAGTTCTCTTTTTCCTCCTCCTCCTCTTTCCTCCTCTTCTCCTCCTCCTCCTCCTCCTCTTCCTGCTGCTGCTGCTGCTGCTAAAAATTTAGGCTGCTTGCTTGTTGAATTATATTTGGTTTGGACTGATCCCGTCCTTGGTGGATTTCATTCTGAGCTAATCCCAGTTCATGTCTTGTTTACAGAGAACCTGTCATCTGGTTGACAACCAGACCTCAATTAGGACAACTTCCAATCAGCTCCCATGTCTCTTAATTTTCCTTTTTAAAATTTTGTGTTTCCCTTTGAAATGTTTTCCCCCAAATAGAATAGAATAGAATAGAATAGAATAGAATTTTATTGGCCAAGTGTGATTGGACACACAAGGAATTTGTCTTGGTGCATATGCTCTCAGTGTACATAAAAGAAAAGATACGTTCATCAAGGTACAACATTTACAACACAATGCCAGCATTGTTGGTTTATAAATTGGCTTATAATCCCATAAGTGTCCCAGTAAAAAACCTGAAAATAAAAACTACGATTAAAAACACACAACAGATAAACAACTCAAGGTGGAAAATACTGAAATGAGCTGAGGTAAAAGGCTTCGTTACATCATAAAATCTGACTACAGGTAGTCCTTGACTTATGACCGCAACTGAACCCAAAATTTCTGTTGCTACACATGGTGGTTGTTAAGTAAGTTTTGCCCCATTTTACAAACTTTTTTTGTCACAGTTGTTCAGCAAATCATTGCAATTGTTAACTGAATCATGTGGTCATTAAGAGAATCTGACTGTTTCCTCTTGACATTGCTTGTCAGAAGCCATCTGGGAATGTTATAAATAGTTATCACATGACTTCAGGACAGTGCAACTGTCATAAATACATGCCAGTTTCCTAACACCCAAATTCTGATCATGTGACCATGGGGATGCTACAATGGTCACAAATATGAAAAATGGTCATAACTCATAAGTCACTTTTTTCAGTGCCTTTATAACTTCGAATGGTCACTAAATGAAAGGTTCTAAGTCGAGGACTATCTGTACATCATAAAATGTGACTATATAAATAGATTGAAAAGTTGAAGAATAAATACATTTTTGTCTGACTCCAGGAATATAATAGAACAGACACTTGGTAGAGGCTTTTTGGGGGAAAGACTTCCAAGACCTGGAGAGCCACCACTGGGAATATCCTGTTCCTTGGCTGCTATCTGATGTGTGGCCTTCACCCTTCAAGGCTCCAAATTCTCCGAATTAAAGGAGGAACATGAGCGGAGAGTCATTCCAATGATATTACACTCCTGATATGGACTAGAATATTATTGAGTCTTTCTTTATCCAGTGATAAAGCAGATTAATACTTGACTATCTGAACACAAATACTAAATAGCAAGGCTGATTCATGATCAGTCTTTCTCTATCTGTTGCTCATGGTTAAATTTTGTTACAGCAGGAAGCCACCGTCTTCAGTGAAAACCCATAAAACAAGTTGCCGCTACTTCACTGATTTAAAAGAAACCCATCCCCTGAAATATATATGCAGAAAATAGTTCTGAAACAAAATAGTGTGTATATATTTTGAATTTTGGTCTCCAAATACTTTGGAACCCATGTCAAAGCATATAGAGCAGGAGTGTCAAACTGGATTTCTTCGAGGGCCGGATCAGCATTGTTGTTCTCCTTTGCGGGCCAGCTGGGGTGGGGGGTGGTGGTTGGGGGAGAGACAGGATGGATGCTTCCTGCAGCACCCTGCCAGCTAAAACAGGGCATGGGATGGCTGCGGACAGCCCCCTGTGTCCTGTTTTTGGCCTGGATGGCCTCCTGCAGCACTTTGCCAGCCAAGATGGGGCACGAGGGGCCGTCTGCTAGCAGAGACACCACGGGCCCATCCTTTACTATTTCCAGGCCGGCTCCGTGGGCCACATTTAAGCACCCCGTGGGCCGCGTCCAGACCACAGGCCTTGAGTTTCACACCCCTGATATAGAACAATTATAATCTATGTATGAATATTGGCAGGCTAGCGCTTTGGCATCAGCAACACTTAGGTAATGCCGACAGATTAAATATTTAAGTATCTATTTTAAAGGTGCTTTTTTTCCCCCGAAAAGGCAACTGGGCTGGCTTTTATTTGAGGAACAGTAGAAAAAAAAATTCAGTTGGCTTTTTGGAAAAAAAGCACCTTTGAGACAACTAGGACCTGAATAACTGAGAATCACCATAGACAACTAAGCAAAGATATTAACAAGATGGCCCAAATAGCCCTTTTTGATTACCTATAATTCTATGGATAATTATAGAATAATCCTATTATTCTACAATTCCTTATGATTTTTAAGAAATAGGAATTGACCACGAGGTTTTGTAAACTTTCCTTCACAAATTCACCTGTAAGCCTCTGCAAACCAGTCACTGACACCAGACTGACGAAATTGCATTAAAACATGGCAGCGTTTTGTCACTTCATCCAATGCCCTCCATTTCTTTCCATCTCTTTTGCAAACTCCTCCAGCGTTTATTATGCTACTATCTTAAAACCTCTTAACCCTGATAGCCTCACCTCCCATCATTCAGAACAGGGAAGAAGATGATGGGACCTGAAATCTAAGACACCTGAAAAGCTTATATATTGTATAGTTATTTATACTGTTGTGACAGTATATATACCATTGTGACAAAATAAATAAATAAAATAAATAAATGTTCTCAACAGCTTGGAACAATAAAAAAAAAAAGATTCAGGTAGAGCACGGGTGGGGAAGGATGATGGCCCTTTTATGCCAGCCATTCCTAGCAATTCTGGGAGTTGAAGTCCACAAAGAGGCCATTGTTTCCCACCTCTGAGGAAGGCTGACGTTACAAGAGCTAATCCCGATGAATTTAAACTCTAATACTGGTCATTTCCCATTTTTATGAGCTGTAAAAGACAGAGGGCTGCCAATCTTTCCCTTTGGATGAATCCTGGTTAAGTGGGGCCTGGATTAGTCATGCCTTGTTCGGCTTTCCATCTTTTTTCTGCTGCCGCCATTTGTATTTCCTATTTCATTGCATATGTAGCCATATCATTGCATAGGTCATGTATGCATGCATGCACTTGGACAATTGTTCATTGACATTCTTTGGTTGTGACATTTGTTACGGAGATCGGGTGTGCACCGCACAAGGTGTCAACAAACCTGTTTTTAAAAGGGGGCGGGGGGAGGAGGGTAGCATCAACCGAGATTTCCGCTCTTTCCATTTTCTAATTTCCGTTTGCAGTATTTCAAGCTACGGCTGTTTTGAAGGGTTCTGAGCTTGGTGCACGTATATAGAGGAGCTGCAAACATAAAAAAGAAAAGAAAAATTCAATGTTTGCGTTTGCAGAATGAAATACAGATTTCTGTTTGCTAAGTATGTGATCAAAAAGGGGGGAAATACTAAAAAAGAAAAGGCGCGTTTGCAATAAGTAAATGTTGCTATGTCTTTTGCTTGCTCACTCTTTTTTTTTAACCATGCTCACAAATGTGCCAAATTATTTTCTGATAACTGAGGATTTGTAAAACTTTGCAAGACTCTGAAAGAGGGTTTCTGTTTGCAGCCCAAGTCTGTTACAAGGTACTTTTGCAATTGGAGAGATTTTCATTTGTATGCTTGGTTACTATTTCACTTTATTTGTGAACATGGCATTTGTGTGTGTGTGCGTGTGTGCATAGGTGTGCATGTATGTCTGTGCTGGATAACTCTTGTTTGTGTATGATGGTGCCATATTGGTATGTTTAGTCTTCTCCCTAATTGAAGAATAAGTAGTGCAGTCTGCTTGCATAAAAACCAAAGGAGCAAAATGTATTATTTGTAGTTAAAAGCATGGTTGAATTCCTTAATTGATATACTGTATTTGGTCTTATTGCTCTTTCTTTTAAGTGCACACTTCTCTTTTCTTAAAAAATTAGCCAAAGACTCCAATCCAAACAGCTGAGAGGAAATGAACTATTCGTGGCTAGGTATTAATTATTTCAGTGGCTTAAGCACAATTTTCAACTGAGTCAAATAATTTTATTAAATGGAGAATTCCACTTATAATTCCTTTATAAGAAACCAATCTATGCAAAATTCCTTCTGCTTGACTTTCCAGATAAATGCAACCCAGAGAGGCAAAAAATACTGTAGAAGGATAAATTTGCAGTTGATTATCTCAAACTGTATTTCCCTAGCAGGCCAAGAAAACTGTCAGAAAACGTCGATGGAAGCAATGATCAGCCTCAATCAAGTTGTTGTTACTTATTCTCACATCTACCATCTCTTCAAAATTGTTTGCTGGACAGAAGGAACCAAAAAAATATCTATGCCAGATAATATTGACAGCCCGCAATGAACAACCACAATTGAGCCCAAAATTTCTGTTACTAAATGAGACATTTGTTAAGTGAGGGTTGCCTCATTTTGCAACCTTTCTTGCCACAGTTGTTAAGTGAATCACCGCAGTTGTTGAGTCAATAACATGGGTTAAGTGAATATGGCTTCCCCATTGACTTTGCTTGTCGGAAGGTCACAAAAGGTGACCCCAGGACACTGCAACCGTCATAAATATGAGTCAGTTGCAAAACATGTGAATTTTGATTACATAACTATGGAGATGCTGCAATGGTCATAAATGTGAAAAACGGTCCTAAGTCACTTTTTTTCAGGGCTGTTATAACTTCGAACGGTCATTCAATGAGCTGTTGTACGTCGAGGACTACCTGTAGCCTCCTATTTGTTCAACGCTCAAAGGACAGGCCTCTGTTTAAAAGACTGTCCGGTCCCTGTTCAGTTCAAGGGTTAAAGAAGAAGAAGAAGAAAGAAAGCAGGTCAAATATTTTGACCTCCGTGTACAGCTAACATAGGAGACGTATTTTTTTACACTGCATCCCTCAATTCCACTGTTGCACTGATCACTGAATTTTGCTTTTTTTCTTCTATCTTTCCTTCCTGAACCTTTCCTGTTTTCCCTTCCTCTTTTTCTTCCCTCAATTCATTTGACCAGCTGAGTTCAGGAAAATTCAAAATCTTCCTGCTTGCCTCCTTGGGACGTGAGATCAGTTCAGTCACTCAAAGAGATAAGCGAGGTATTAATACAGGGCATTATTAAACAGCCTTACAACTGCACAGGGTTAAGAGCAAGTCAGCAGAGAGCTGTTCAAGAAAACCATCCTCTTCCCAAATGTCTTAAGTACAGTTCATTAGACTAGGCAGACGAATAGAGCAAAGATCAATATAGAGATGAAAGCATCTATCAATGCCCAATTTGCCAAGTGCATTTCAGATGCTTCAGGTTTTCTGCAGCTGCTGACAGTTCTGTAGAACTGAGGACTCTGAACTACAGTGGAGCCTCTTATAGAAATGAGATCATGTCAATTTCAAATAAGATTCATTCAAATTTGATTTTTCAGGAATTCTGGGAGTTGAAGTCCACAAGTCTTAAAGTTGCCAAGGTTAAAGACCCCTGTTCTAAAAGTCAAGAGTTAGTTTCCAAACATAACTGAACTAAGTTCTACATATCCTACAGGTAGTCTTCAACTTATGACTACAATTGAACCCAAAATTTCTGTTGCTAAGTGAGTCAGTTAAATGAATTTGCCCCATCTTACGACCTTTTTGCCTCAGCTGTTAAATGAATCACTCAGTTGCTAAGTTAGTAATATGATTGTTAAGTGAATCTGGGTTCCCTGTTGACTTTGCAAGTCAGAAGATCACAAAAAGGGATCACATGACCCTGGGACACTGCAACCGTCATAAATACATGCCAGTCACCAAGCATCTGAATTTTGATCATGTGACCATGAGGATGCTACCACAGTCATAAGGGACAAAAACATTCATAAGTCACTTTTTTCAGTATTGTTGTAACTTCGAATGGTCACTAAACCAATGGTTGTAAGTCAAGGACTACCCGTAGTCCCTGAATTGATAAGGTTTCTTTTGTAGTTCTGTCTTACCCAGTAATACCCCACAGAGGGCAACAAGAAATATTGGGAATTCTAGGAACTGTAGTTTCAGTGCAGAAAGTGCCAAAGTGCGAAATTGGAGAAGGTTAGCTTGTGTGCCTGACACGTTCAAAACTAGGTAATGCTTTTAGCAAAGTCTCTCCTTCAAGAGCTTGTCTGAATAGAAAAGGATGCAAGAATACAATCCATCTCTCAAAAAAGTTGGAAGCCTGATTAAAATGTACAGCTTTTAATGAAGGTGCAAAACCTGTAAGCTCAAATATTAATATTCACACAGAAATGTAGGAATACATTTGAGTTCTCATAAGAGCTGAAATATCCCCCAACCACTAGCACTGTTCTCAAGTCATGCATTGAAGGACTGTATTGAGTGTGAATATTTTATACTGGGATTTTTATAAAGAAGTCAACATCACTTAGATCTGGAGTGTGCCGGAAGGAGACACAACCATATCAATCAAATGAATCAACTAAATAAGTTGAGGACAGTCTGTATTTAAATTCACATTACTAGAAAATCCATATCAATCAAATGGATTTTCTAGTAATGTGAATTTAAATACAGACTGTCCTCAACTTATTTAGTAACTGTTCAAAGTTACACCACCACTGAAAAAGTTACTTATGATGGTTTTTCACAATAATAACCATTGCAGCATTCCCATGGCCACATGATCAAAATTTAGCCACCTGGGAACTGACTTGTATTTATGACGGTTGCAGTGTCCCAGGGTCATATGATTGCCTTTTGTGATTTTTTTTTTTTTACAGGCAAAGTCAATGGGAAATCCAGAATCATTTAACAAATGTGTTCCTTAGCAACAGAAAGTTTGGCTCAATTGTGGTCATAAAAATCGAGGCCTACCTGTAGCTCGTGGTCATTCTTGAGATGATCATGAGGGGAAGAAATTCAGCATTCGTAGTAGAGCAAGATCTTGGTTTGGGACAACCACAAAGGGTCCTTAAACAGTTAAGATAGAGTCTTTAATTTGCAGGAGATAAAGAAAGAAACAAAGTCCCAATATTAAATTAATTCTTTCAATCTGAGCTCCAGTTTAAAGTCAGTCTGAAGGCATAGTTCTTAACATTTTATTTGTGAAAAATGTGGTTTATGTCAGGTTAAACTTAGAACATAGGAACAAAACATTCCTATCTTACTTCTTAAACTGGTGACTGACCTCTGTCAGGATAATGCCCCTTCTAGACTCTTAGTGGTCTCTGGTCCACTGATGATCACCTAGGAGTTGGGAATCCTACTTGTAGTGATTTTACTCCTTCCATACTACACTGAATCAATGGATAGTAATAGAAGAAGGGAGATCATCCAGAGATGTACCACAGTGTTCATTTCTGGCTCCCCTACCATTTCATGTCTATAGGAAGCCACTACAAGAGTTCATTGGCTGGTTGAAGATGTGGTATCATCAGCGCACTGATAATATCCATATATCGCAGCTCCAGGCCATGATGGGAATGTACAAGTAGCCCTCGACTTACAACATGTAGTGACTATTCAAAGTTAACAATGAAAAAAGCCACTTTTGCACAGTTGCACACTTACAACTGTTGCGGCGTCCCCATGATCATGCAATCAAAATTCAGAAGTTCAGCAACTGGCTCATATTTATGATGGTTGCGCTGTGATTCCCTTTTGGCTGAAAGCAAAGTTAGTAGGGAAGCCAGATTCACTTAACTATTGTATTGCTAACTTAACAGCTGCAACAATTCACTTAACAATTGTGGCAAGAAAGCTCATAAAACAGCACTAAACTCACTTAATAGATGTCCCCTTAAGCAACCCAAATTTTGGGCTCAATTGTGGTCATTAAGTCGAGGCCTGTCTATAGTTTGAGTAAACCCCTAGATGGGATAAAAATGCTGCAAAATCAGTCAGTAAACTCTTTCCAAGCCGCAAGTATCCACAGAAATGAGGACAAGGGTAGCCAGGAAAATGCGCCTGATGACACAAAAGAGTTGTGTTAGATGTCCCAACATTCCATTGTGCAATTGTGCAGTTGTGTCGTGAGGCTCATGTTGCTCAAAGACACGGTAGCTTGCTAGAGTTGTCTATACCACAAATACGTTTACCAATAAAGAAAAATATTTGTGGCTCAGGGTTGAAACGAGAGGGGTTCTTGGTGTTCTCTGAGCTTGGTTGTTTTCTTGCAGACATTCCATTACCCAAATTAGGTAACAGCATTCTTGTCTGCAAGAAAACAGACAAGCCAAGGAGCACCAAGGCCCCACCCACACATATGTTTCCCTGCTGAGTGCAGTTGGAATAGAAAGACTTTGACTTTTCAGTTAGAATGAGGAATAATTAGCAATACCTCTCCTGAATATTCTTAGTAAATTTAGCCACATTTAACCATGACTCAGATATACTAAAGCTTAGTGTTATTACCAGGCTGTGTTATATATTACAATGTGCCAGGGGTGGGGTAAAGAGGGGAACCAAGTCCCAGGAGAGAGAGATTAAGTAGCTATAATGCCGAAGTACAAATACATCAAGCAGGAAGGATGATAATAGCCAATGGCTCACCCTCAGGGAACATATTATGAAACCAAAAGCCTAGTTTTGAAATTAATGAACTCGGCACAACTTCTTTGAAGTTAATGGTGCCTGTGATAGTGGATTGATTGAAGCATCAGAACTGAATGGGGCAGCAGCTTAAGGCAAAGACAGAATGGGTCCTGTTGTGAAGAGGTTCTCCCCAATACATCTATTGTGTGCTGCCCTACCTCTCTTTGCTCCTTCTGGTTTTAATTTTCTTGGCATTCTGAGTGGTCAAGTCCCAAAGAAGGCCAAAAAGGAAAAAATGACCCAGAATCTATAAAATATTTAAGAAAGCTGCTGTTCCAGTTCTGGAGTTGGGGGTAAGAGGGAACCAAGTCCCAGGAGAGAGAGATTAAGTAGCTATAATGCCGAAGTACAAATACATCAAGCAGGAAGGATGATAATAGCCAATGGCTCACCCTCAGGGAACATATTATGAAACCAAAAGCCTAGTTTTGAAATTAATGAACTCGGCACAACTTCTTTGAAGTTAATGGTGCCTGTGATAGTGGATTGATTGAAGCATCAGAACTGAATGGGGCAGCAGCTTAAGGCAAAGACAGAATGGGTCCTGTTGTGAAGAGGTTCTCCCCAATACATCTATTGTGTGCTGCCCTACCTCCTTTGCCCTTCTGGTTTTAATTTTCTTGGCATTCTGAGTGGTCAAGTCCCAAAGAAGGCCAAAAGAAAAAATGACCCAGAATCTATAAAATATTTAAGAAAGCTGCTGTTCCAGTTCTGGAGTTGGGGTAAGAGGGAACCAAGTCCCAGGAGAGAGAGATTAAGTAGCTATAATGCCGAAGTACAAATACATCAAGCAGGAAGGATGATAATAGCCAATGGCTCACCCTCAGGGAACATATTATGAAACCAAAAGCCTAGTTTTGAAATTAATGAACTCGGCACAACTTCTTTGAAGTTAATGGTGCCTGTGATAGTGGATTGATTGAAGCATCAGAACTGAATGGGGCAGCAGCTTAAGGCAAAGACAGAATGGGTCCTGTTGTGAAGAGGTTCTCCCCAATACATCTATTGTGTGCTGCCCTACCTCCCTTTGCCCCTTCTGGTTTTAATTTTCTTGGCATTCTGAGTGGTCAAGTCCCAAAGAAGGCCAAAAAGAAAAAAATGACCCAGAATCTATAAAATATTTAAGAAAGCTGCTGTTCCAGTTCTGGAGTTGGGGGTAAGAGGAATGACCAGGCAGTTGATTTTAATGGCATTGATCAGAATGAATAGATAGTTTAAGGTTTTAGAAGTCACCGAATGATGGTTTGTTATAATTCTTGGCCGCCTGGAGGACCACACAGGTTTTCATCCCTTCTATAAGACATCATAGGTACCCGCTAGATTTTAACTAGCTCTCGGGCTAAGATACTAAGAACCGCTGAAAGGCAAATGAATTCCCAGACCCAGGAAGGCATAGAATTGATACCATGCAAAAGATGCCGGGCTTTGAACTGCCATGCCAGCAGCGGACAACCCTGAATAGGATTCACGCATCACACGAAATCTGCTGGGACTCACTATGTGAACCTTGCAATCACAAGGTCACCAGATGTAAGCTGAGGCCAAATACTGTGGTCCAGTATCTGGTTTTGTTTGTTTTTTCATATAAAGGATGCTGCGCTTCAATGGTTAATAGGTTCCAATGGACCTTGGAAGTCTTCTAGCCCAACCCCCTGCTAAAGCAGGAAGCCCTAACCCATTTATTAGGTTTATATGTATTTATTCATTTATTTAGGTTAGATGTTGGTATATGAATTATAGATACCTTATACCTTAAAATATACCTTTAAGATACCTTAAAATATATTCATATTTTATTATGGTTTTTAGTCTAATATTTATTACAAGTCCATATATGGTTTGCCATACACTAAATAAGTAAATAAATAAGAACCATCTTAAGAAGACACTGAACGAAAACAGGGCTCTAGCATATCCTCACCTGCTTGTATAAGGTAGTCCTTGGCTTACGACCACAATTGAGCCAAAAATTTCTGTTGCTAAGCGAGACAGTTGGTGAGTTTTGCCTCATTTTACAACTTTTTTGCCACAGTTGTTAAGTGAATCACATAATCATTAAGTTAGTAACATGGCTGTTAAATGAATCTGGCTTCCCCATTGATCTTGCTTGTCAGAAGGTCGCGAAAGGTGATTACATGACCTCGGGATCAGTGGTGGGATTCAAGTAATTTAACAACCGGTTCTCTGCCCTAATAATTTCTTCAAAGAACCAGTTTGCCAAACTGCTCAGTAAGTTAACAACCGGTTCTCCCGAAGTGGTGCGAACTGGCTGAATCCCATCACTGCTCGGGATACTGCAACCATCATAAATATGAGCTAGTTGCCAAATGTCTGAATTTTGATCATGCAGCCATTGGAATGCTGCAATGGTTTTAAGTGTGAAAATGACCATAAGTCACTTTTTTCAATGCCATTGTAACTAAATGAACTGTTCACTAAATTAACTGTTGTAAATCGAGGACTACTTGTATCTGGCAGAAGACCTAACCAGAGGGTTTATCCTTGGATGGGCTGAATTTATTTGGTGTGAGGGATCCTGAACTAAGACCGTAGAAGAAGGGCATTGCAATGCAGTAACAGGAATGTAGAAATTAGTCTGGATTGATCTAGATCACAGTTAATCTAGATGATTTCTCTAGACATCCTGGAAATTTCCTTTATTCCACTCTCTCAACTCCTCAAAAAAGATTTAAAAATAAATAAATTAAAATTATAATTCTCGAGGAAGCGCTATCTCATGGTAGGCTGTCTTTCAAAAAAGGAAAACTACACAAGAAACAGATACTTATTTTGGATCTTGTTACATTACAGGACAGCACAATTAAAAGTACCTGATTCCAAATTAAACTACAGATGGACAGTCAAAATAAATACCCATATGAAAGTCTTCCCTGGCACTGGAGAAATTAGCTGTGTTAGCTTTGTAGTTCATCCATCACATTCTATCGCAATAATAGTTTCTTCAGCTATTGATGGTTCTTGGATTCATTGTCCTAAAAGGGAATTTGGCCAAGATGTAAAAACATCAGCAGAGCATTATGCTATTAATAATTCACCTGGAGAAGTGTGAAATGTTTTGCTCCGAGTTTTTGTGCCTTGTTATATGATCTCCCAGGAAAGTGATCAGGGAAATTCTGGATATGAGGATGACACGGACTGCATGCCCCTGAGTATTTATTGTTTTACCTTTATTTGCATGATTGTGTATGTTTGTATCTTGTGCATTTGTCCTTAACTCTGCATGGTGCTCCCATTTGCAAACCTCCTCTTTTAATTTTGAAACGTCTTGTAGTGTATTTGCAATAATGATGGTCACTGGACAAATTTACTCTGTCAAGTACCAAAATACGTGTGTCTCTGCCATCATCCTTACCTTGATTATCACTGTCTCCCAATCATTTTTCTAATATGGTATCGTTTCTCTTCAGAATTTTACTTTGGCTAATAAAATTTCTTTATTCAGTTTTTAATTCTGCCCAGTAACAAAAGCTGTCTGGGCTGATGAAAAATGGAAATAATGAAATGACAATAAATCAAACAACAATAGCCACCATGTGTGTGGGGGGAAATACAAGTAGCCTTGACTTATAGCCACAAAACCCAGAATTTTTGTTGCTATTGATTTTTGCCCCATTTTACAACCTTTCTTGCCACAGTTGTTAAATGAATCAGTGCAGTTGTTAAGTTAGTAACACTGTTGTTAAGTGAATCTGGCTTCCCCGTCCCCGTTGACTTTGCTTGTCAGAAGGTCACAAATGTTGATCACATAACTCTGGGACACTGCAACCGTCATAAATATGAATCAGTTGGCAAGCATCTGAATTTTGACCATGGGGATGCTGCAATGGTCGTAAGTGTGAAAAATGGTCATGAGTCTCTTTTTTCAGTGTTGTTGTAACTTTGAATGGCCACTAAATGAACTGAGGACTACTTGTACCATATAGCTACAAAACAGCTGCCCTCCTAAGGGAGTGCAGGCAGAAATGAATGGAACAATTGAAATGTAAAATGTTGAGTGGGGGGGTTGAAAGAAAGGAACGTTCAGAAATGATAACTACGTGGGTGTCAGGCAATTGTGCATTCATTTGGTTATTAAAATTGGCACCCACAAAATCAGTGAGGCCAGACCTATTCATAAAAGTTTTCCTGGGATATTAGGCACGTAAACTAAATTGTCTTATGTCTGCTAGCTTTCAGAAGAAAAGGGGAGGTATAAAAATTATATATAACATAACATATATAACATATATATATAACATATATATATGTTATATATAACATAACATATATAACATATATAACATATATAACATATGTGTATGTGTATATATACATAGATAGATAGATAGATAGATAGATAGATAGATAGATAGATAGATAGATAGATAGATAGATAGATACGTACGTACATACATACATACATAGACACATACACACACACACCAAATCTTTCTCTGCTGGACCATTCTTGTAACCAGTCTCTCCAGGCTATCATTAATATCAATATTTTCTCATGATGAGACAAGGTTGCTGATTGCTGATGAAGATGCAGCCGTTGTTACGAATAATGCAAGGGACTTTGACAAGGTAGTCTTACAGAATGAGAATTTATTTATTCAAAGTGATATTTTATTATTTAATCCAGGGGTCACCAAATTTGGCAATTTTAAGCATGGATCGTTGAGGAATTCTGAGAGTTGAAGTCCACAAGTCTTAAAGTTGCCAAGTGTAGAGACCCCGGATTTAATCCATGGTATGTTTCCGATGGCTGGAGAGAGCGTTGCAAGATTTTGGTAAGGACATCCACACTGTTGTGTGGGCATCGTCTGCAGAATTCTATACAAATAATCTGGATTTAGCCATAGGCAAGGTGATATTGGTAGAATGCAATGATTGGCTCTTACCAATGTTTTAATGCATTAACATACATCTCAGCCCCCTCTTATCATGTCCCTGATTCACATTCTTCCTCCCTATAGTCACTATTGGCTATGCTGTCAGTGTAATCTTGTTTGTTAGACTTTTCCTCAAGAGCTCAAGGTTTTTCCCATAAGATGTTATCCCAATGATTGCAATCTTGTGAGATAGGCCAGCCTGAGATACCGTGAGTGACTCAAAGTCACCTAGCGAAAATCCGGGGCTTCGGGTTGGCTTGGACTGGGGTCTCCCTGCTCCTTGTCCAACACTTCCTCCACCACAGCACACCGCCTCTTTGGGGACATTATGGAGTATAGTGCCTCCATGGGGAATACGGGTAGTGCTCGATTTACGACTACTATTGAGCCAAAATTTGTGTTACTAAGTGAGACAGCTGCTAAGTGAGTTTTGTCCCATTTTGCAACCTTTCTTGACAGAGTTGCTAAGTAAATCACTGCATTTGTTAAGTTATTAAAAGTTGGTAAGCGAACCCGGCTTCCCCATTGACTTTCCTGGTCAGAAGGTGGCAAATAGTGGTCACATGACCCTGGTACAATGCTACCATTATAAATATGAGTCATGTGACCACAAGAATGCTGCAATAAGAGTGAAAAACAGTCATAAGTCACTTTTTTCAGTGCTGTTGTAATGTTGAACGATCACTAAATGAATGGTTGTAAGTCAAGGAGTACTTGGGCCGGAGTAGCTCAGGCTGTTAGAGCCTGTTATTAGAACACAGTAGCCTGCAATTACTGAGTTCAAGCCCGGCCCAAGGTTGACTCAGCCTTCCATCCTTTATAAGGTAGGTAAAATGAGGACCCAGATTGTTGGGGGGGGGGGCAATAAGTTGACTTTGTAAATATACAAATAGAATGAGACTATTGCCTTACACACTGTAAGCCGCCCTGAGTCTTCGGAGAAGGGCGGGATATAAATGTAAACAAAAAAAAAAGGACTACCTGTAGTTATTGACTGTACAATTCCTGTTTCTGGGGAGAAACTGTCCCACACAATTCCTCCTGGTTTCCTCAAACCACTATTAAACAGATAACTTCCCATTCTGTGACAGTAACTTACAACCTTTAAAATGAAGGATGTTGATGTTTTGAACCAGTTTACTTACTTGGCTATCAAGTGGGTATCAGCCCACACAGGTCAACCAGACAGGAAACATCTAGGCGATTTAAATCTCCTTTATTGTAAAAGCTACAGAATCTTGTAAGTCTGAAGGAACAAACTTACCATCCTCCAATTTTAATTACTTTTTCCATTAGGGTAAGCCTTTTCTTAGTTTCTTTCTCTGGCTCTTAGAGGACTGGGGGCTCCCTGTCCCCTTCTCTAATTGTTTCCTAGGCATACAGGTAGTCCTTGGCTTACAACCGTCCATTTAGTGACCGTTTGAAGTTACAACAGCACTGAAAAAAGTGACTTATGACCATTTTCACACTTACAATTGTTGCAGCATCCCCAAGGTCACATGATCAAAATTCAGATGCTTGGCAACTAGTACATATTTATGACAACTGCAGTGTCCTGGGGTGTTATGTGATCCCCTTGTGTGACTTTCTGACAAGGAAAGTCAATGGGGAATCCTGATTCACTTAACAACCGTGTTACTAACTTGACAACTGCACTGATTCGTTTCACAAAACTGGCAAGAGAGGTCGTAAAATGGGACAAAACTCAATTAAGAAATGTTTCGCTTAGCAACACATATCTGGGGCTCAGTTGCGGTTGTAAGTTGAAGATTGCCTATATCTTCTCTTTCTTTAAGGTCATCGGTGCATTCCATTACAGTGGGTAAAGGCTGATTTGAACAAATGGAAAAATGTTGTATAATACAAGTACAAAAATTAACAATAAATGAGTCCTCAATGTTCATTTCCTAAACCGGTGTGATGTAGTGGTTAAGTTGCTATTCTAGGACCGGGGTAACCCAGCTACAAGCCCATCTTCAATCTCAGATGCTTAATGGCTAACTTTCACTCCGTCAGTTCAACCCAGGCTGTGTTTGTTTGAGGAGATAAAATTGAAGGCAAAATTTTTTTATTTTTTTTTTTGTTTACATTTATACCCCGCCCTTCTCCGAAGACTCAGGGCGGCTTACAATGTATAGGGCAATAGTCTCATTCTATTTGTATATATTTACAAAGTCAACTTATTGCCCCCCCAACAATCTGGGTCCTCATTTTACCTACCTTATAAAGGATGGAAGGCTGAGTCAACCTTGGGCCGGGCTCGAACCTGCAGTAATTGCAGGCTTTGTGTTCTTAATAACAGGCCTTACCAGGCAGAGCTAAACCGGCCCCAAAAATGCTGCATATGCCACCTTGATTCCTGGAGGGAAAAAAGAGTGTAAACCTTACAAACAATATTATCTATGAAATTTTCAAAAGAACTTCATAATATCAGTATTAGGCGATTAAAGTGTAATAAATTATACATCGAAATAAATCAACTATATTATTGACTTGCCCCAAAGTCTACAAGGGACTCATTAGATAAGAGGTAACATTTCCTATAATTCAATTTATACTTGAAACAACTTGTTATTTCCTAAGATCAATACAGCTTAGCTTCCATTCCAGAAATCCAAGGAAGGTGAAATAAAAGCTGATACGAAGATCAAAGACACAGATCAACAAAGAGACATATTTGCACTTGATAAAAACAAGGAGGAGGAGAAATGTTACTGAGCTCTGCAAGGTTGCCTTAAGCCAGTGAAAGTAACAATTGTGAGAAACTTCTCCAAGTAATTCTGCTAAACAGATCAGCTGAGCTCAATTGCAGTTCTACCCTACATTTTTTTGTTTAGTCAGTATTGTCTTTTGCTGAATAGTATATGGAATCTTTATTGTTTTGTGTGCGTAACTCCTCCCTTCTTTATACCCGAGATTGGTGACTGAAGACTTGAGTGATGTGTCTGTAATTTATTGTATTGTCTGTTGGAGTGCATGTCAACAATATCAAATGTTTCATGCCTGAGGTGATAATTTTTATCCTGCTAAAATATCCATCTCCATTGCTTCAGTACAATATTGCAAATGTGACTTTTCTTACCACAATGGTGTTATCTTGCCTTGAATGATGTATGTTTCTTTGGTCTTAAACCTTTCCAAAGTGGATTAGCCTCATTCCAATCTACAGTCTTGGTCATTTGACCAGATCTTACATAATTCTGTCCTATATGTGCAGTATTATCTTTGCATGTATTATCATGAAATAATTTATATTGCTCATTGATCCTGCTGGAAAGATACAGGAAAGCAGAAATTTGTCGACATATGAAATTTATATGAAAACTTGAACAGTGAAAGCAAGGAAGAATTCCTGTTAATTTCTGTTACTACAATGTGTCCCAGTGATAAATCAAGGACTGGGGAAACAGTCTCAGAAATGTTCAAAGTTGATGCTGGTATGCATTGTGACCATATCAGAAAATGGGGAAAAGATGATACAGGTCAGATCAAGCCACCGAGCAGAAATTTTGTCCTCTTCTCTAGTGGAGAGAGGGACACCTTCTTCCGCTGTATGAGTTAGACAAAGGAGCTTCAGACTTGGCCACTTTAAGACTTGTGGACTTCAACTTCCAGAGTTCCCCAGCTAGCATGACTGGCTTGGGAATTCTGGGAGTTGAAGTTCACAAGTCTTAAAGTAGCCGAGTCTGGAGATCCTGAGTTATATCATTCAATCCTTGAATTGATTTGATGGTAATGGCCCTCAAGCTTCCAAGATTTCATTTATTTACAGGTACCTAATCAGTAAAACCTGGAGCTCGGATCCAAATTGCATTTCAGCTTTAAATGTCATCAAAACTTATGGGATTGATTTTAATCAAAGTATTGTGATGTTAGGCCCTAATAGGCAATGAATAGAAATGATGTATGCAAGTGTTTTGAACAAATGAAGAGTTTCAACTATGTAGCGCCTTGCACCCCTTTTAAGAATGTTTACACAGATGACCATGAATATAATTTGCAGCAATTCTCACAGCTATGTCCTAATAATCATGTCCACAGTAGCTTGAATATGCAGTTCATACATTACATTTTTCCATGTGAATGCATACTCAGACATGCTGGAATTGCTCGTATCTATAGTGTGTGTGCATGTTTGTACAAACTGGATGTGAGTTTCAAAAGATTATACCTTGGATATATTTGTTAATTGGAAGAAAATCTCCCTTTCTCATTCTAGGCATATCTACTGGAGCCATAGGTATGCCAATGCATCTTAGAGCTTTGATAAACAATACTATATTAATTATTAATCAGAAGTTAGGTTCCTATAAATATTAAACATGTAGTAAGTCCTACACAGTGGGCTCTCAGCTGGCAAAAGCATTTTATGACAATAATGATACATAAAATATTGCTCTGCTACATGCTTTTGATGGCCAAGATAAATTAGGGAGCAGAACACCACATTATAAAACCGACTTTGGTTCCAGAAACTGAATATTGCTTTAATGGCTCCATGTCAATGCAACAAAAGAGGCATTTCCACATTGTGCATCAGCATCTGGGAAGTTGAGTCTGACACTTATTTTCATATAGCTGCCAATGGAAGGGAATCGTATCTTGGTGAGAAGAGCTCAGATATCAAAACTGGTGCTAAATAAATTAGATACAGGTAGTCCTCAACTTACAATTGAGCCCAAAATTTATTTTGCTAAGCCAGACAGTTGTTAAGTGAGTTTTGCCCCATTTAACGACTTTTCTTGCCACATTTATTAAGTGAATCGCTGCAGTTATTAAGTTAATAACATGGTTGTTAAGTGAATCTGGTTTCTCCATTGAGTTTTCTGGTCAGAAGGTTGCAAAAGGGGATCACTTGCCCCTGAGACACTGCAACCGTCATAAATATGAGTCAGTTGCCTGAATTTGGGTCACATAAACGTGGGGATGCTGCAACTGTTGTAAGTGAAAAATGGTCGTCACTTTTTTCAGTGCCATTGTAACATTGAATGGTCACTAAATGAACTGCTGTAAGTTGAGCACTACCTGTACAGTATCAATAAATTTTTATTAGACCAACACAAAATCTTGGATGGATAAGTTAGTTAATTCCCTGACTTGAATGAACTTGTGGAAAGTCCAACGGACAAGTCTTTTTTTAGTCTTTTCTTTTAAAAAAAAAAAGACAGTAAACAGAAGGAACTTCCATACTTACATTTTCTAAATGAGTTTATTTTTGAACTGTCTTTTTTTGGGGTGTGTAATTTGAATTAGGAGATGTCTAGAGCAACCAGGTTCTAGGTGGGGTTACGCTGCAGATCCATTGCAATTAACTGAATGTTCTCTTCTCCTCCTCCGTCAAAGGTGGTAGTGAATGCCTTGGTAGGGGCCATCCCTTCAATCATGAATGTTCTGCTTGTCTGCCTCATTTTTTGGCTCATCTTCAGCATCATGGGAGTCAACCTGTTTGCCGGCAAATTTGGGAGATGCATTAACAAGACAGAAGGTGATGAGCCTTTGAACCACACAATTGTCAACAACAAGAGTGATTGTCAAACAATGAATGACACTGGAGAGTTGTACTGGACCGTAGTGAAAGTCAACTTTGACAATGTTGGTGCTGGTTACTTGGCTCTGCTTCAAGTGGTGAGTTTAAATTTCGTCTAGATTGTCATTAAGAAATGTCTCCCGACCAAGAAAATGTCCGCTTGGTTCACTATGAAATGTCAGATTAATTAAATTTAGATAAAATTCTGTTTCAGGGAGAAAAAGGTCCAATGGAAAAGGGGATCTATAAATGGTTTATAGATTATTCAAGTATGTGCCATATGATAGCAAACATCCTATTGAAGTGACATTCCTAATACAGTATTCTGCTACAATAGAAGAAATGGCTCTTCTAAGATTCTATTTCTAATCCAGAGTTCCTTAATCTGGTATTTAATCTGACATGTGCACCAATAAGCCTTGATTCTTATGCTCTGTGGTGGATGGATCTTCTGTGTGCATACTGCATCTTTTGTATTTGCAATTAAAATTGCTCATTTAGCATATTTTTAAAGTTTCTGCAATTACCCGTTGAGTGTGATGTTAAGTTTCTAGAAAGAGGAGATTTATTGCCTGGCTTTTTGTGAAGTGAGATATAATTCTCCAATATGTTTGATGGTACATTGTATTTTTCAGTGATTTAAGGAATTTACATGTTTCAGCAGAGATCTGGTGCTTCCAGACATGTTGAAACGAGCTACACCAGTCCTACATATAGATAACTTCAGGTAGGAAAAGCTGTAATGGCACAGTGGTTAGAACATATATTGCAGGCTGACTCTGTTCAATTCTGATGGGGCTCAAGGTTCAGGACTTTTGAGGTTGGTAAAATAAGGACCCAGATTGTTGAGGGCAATAGGCTGACTCTGTAAACTGCTTAGAGAGGGCTGTAAAGCACTGTGAAGCTGTATATATCTAAGTGCTATTACTGCTGCTATTGCTAGTTGTGAAAACAGATGAAGATGGCAGTAGTTCACCTTCAAACTCAAAGTCTGTTTGTAATTGGATAATCTGATTCCATTTTCTGTTGGATAACTTTTACGTTCTTTAGAGATGAAGACAAAAAGGAAGAGCAGACATTTATATTAATCTGAATGCATGTCTAGTTGTCTCCCATTTGTGGGATTCCCTGTTTATTTCAGGCTGCCTTGCCTATTTACCAGATTGCAAATGAGGTTCAGCAAGGATTGTCTCTGCAGTTCCTTTCTTGCCATGGAATAATTAAATCGGAAGGTCCATGTTTCCCTTCCTTTGTAATGAAGCAGTTGTGCTTAAACTCTTCTATGCTTAAGGCTCCCAAATGAATAAATAGTCCAGTTACGCATTTCTTTGTTGAATGTTAAACTAGCAAATATCGAGTAGGAAAGGAAAGAGAGACCATTTTATGCTGTTTTTGCAGAACCCAACTTTCTAGTTCATTTAGTAGGGCATGGCATAGATCTATGTCATGACGCACCAAATATTTCTCGACAATGCACAATTTGAGAGCCAAATGTTTTTATCAGTTTGCTTGTTTTTTCTGCTTGCAATTAGTAATATTGAGACAGGGGCCTTAAAATAGCAAGTAGAATTCTAAAACAAAAAAACAGAAGGCAAATGCAATGCCCTTACTTCAATGGGCTTGTGCTGGATCAGCAGACAATATTCCCATGAGAACTAAATCAAAATATTGATTTGCTAGAACATATTACATGTGTCTTTTTATTCTTACTAGACTAAATGTCTTGAACTGACCTAATCATGATCTGAGGAAGAACAGGGATAATGCTGGAAAAACCAGATCTTACCATGCCTTCGCATTATGTTCTTGATGGCATGAAATTCCAGGCTATTTTCAACCTGGTTTATAAATTTCAGTGGCTAAATCACATTATACCTAAGTATGTCGTGAGAATCAGGCAATCACATTAAACCCTACTATATATTTGTTCCAGCTTAGGATATTATGAATTACAGAATAGCAGAGTTGGAAGACACCTTAGAGCAGCGGTGAAATCTGAACCGGTTTACTACTGGTTTGCTGGCTGCACATGCGCACTGCGTGCAGCATGCACAGTGCGCAACATGCACCAAATGCGAGGTGCGCATGCAGTGCACGCCAAAAGAGGCATGGGGCAAGTGGAACAGCGCATGGGGGGGAGGTGATGAGCTGTGGCATGCAATTTTTTTTTACTTTTAAAAGCATTTTTTTACAACCTATTCGGCCGAATAGGTCGTAAAAAAATGCTTTTAAAAATTAAAAAAAAAGGCTCTGACTATCACGCAGCTCAGTTGTGATTGTCAGAGCCTCTTTTTTTACTTTTAAAAGCATTTTTTTACAACCTATTCGGTCGAATAGGTCGTAAAAAAATGCTTTTAAAAATTAAAAAAAAGGCTCTGACTATCACGCAGCTCAGTTGTGATTGTCAGAGCCTCTTTTTTTTACCTTTTAAAAGCATTTTTTTTACAACCTATAGCTTGTAAAAAATGCTTTTAAAAGTAATCAGCTGGGATTGTCAGAGACTTTTTTTACCCTTTAAAAGCATTTTTTAAAAGAAGCGGCAAGAGGGCGACAGGGCAATTGGGTGGACTAGGAATTTTTGCTACCGGTTCTCTGAACAACTTGGCGCCATCGCTATCGGATCAGTCGATCCGGTCCGAACCGGGAGCATTTCACCCCTGCCTTAGAGGTCTTCCAATCCAACCCCCTGAGCAGGAGAACTTACACTATTCCAGACAAATGGCTGTCCAATCTCTTCTTGGAAGCCTTCAGTGATGAAGCATCCACAACACAGGCTGTTCCGCGAATCATTTGTTTCCACTGTCAAGGAATTTCTCCTTAGTTCTAGGTAAGTTTCCATCTATTACTTCTTGTTCTGCCCTTGGAGAATAGGTCAAACCCCTCTGTGACAGACCTTCAATTGTGTGTGCGTGTGTGTGTGTGTGTGTGTGTGTGTGTGTGTGTGTGTGTGAAATGAGAACACAGATATCATCTTTGACTGACAATGGTTTGAATGTGTTGTTGAATTGAGCCATTATTGGAAACAAGCCAGCCTTGGTAATCGTTCCATCATGTTTCTTCAACAACAAAACTTCATCTAAGTAGACATCCATGAAGAAAGATGACTTAGCAAAGGCTTTTGTAATCAGTTCAAAAATCCTACTTCCTTGAAAAACATTGGCTTTCTTTTTATCTTCCAGCAATGCACACTTGAGTAGAATAGGTGTTGATTATGCCTTCTGCACTCTTAGAAGCCAGAGCATAGGCAATGAACAGAACTTCCTGTGGACACATGAAGCTGACTCAGATTACCTTTTGATGGATATTTAGCTTAGCATTGTCAGCTTTGGCTGCTTACGGACCAGTTTTCCGTTGCCTTGAGATGCTTTTGAATCAGAGATTAAATCTGCTTGCATGTAATTTGTCAATGAGCTACAGTCCCTTCCCAAAATAATACACTAGCCTTCAGTGATGGGTACTAGAAAACAGGCACAGTTCATGAATTAGCTCTGCACTGTATCATCCAACATATCATAGGTGCAAATAAGGTACACAATTAAAATTCCGGTTCTGCGCATCACAGCTTAAGCATCCCACCCTTTCGCTTTTGTTTTGTTACAATCATGGGAGCCCTTTCTGCTGCCGGCAGATGCAGATTTCAAGCTTAGAACATCTTCTAGTCCAACCCACTGCTCAAGGCAGGAGGTCTTAAATCATTCCAGTTAAATGCCTGCCCTGTCTGTTTTTAAAAACCTCTTGAGATGGAGCGCCCACAACTCCAGGAAGAAAACTATTCCATTGATTAATTGATCTCACTGTCAGAAAATTTCTCCTTACCTTTAGCTTGGATCTCTCTTTAATCCCAATGTTTTGTTCTTAAGATGATTGTCCTCCATTAGTCAGAATGACATGCTGTGAACTGCATTCTTTTCAGCATTCATTCATTCATTCATTCATTCATTCATTCATTCATTCAATCAGATAGAGCTGGAAGAGGGACCTTGGAGGTCTTCTAGTCCAACCTCCTGCTCAAGCAGGAGACCCTATACTATTCCAATTATTATTCCAATAATAATTGAAATTAATAATTAATAGATAGAATTAATTAATAATTAATAATCTAAAGGCAGCTCCAAATAAAAGCAATTCCAAATATTGGAGTAAGATTAACTATTCTATATTTATTTTTATGTTTCTATTTCTTAACCTCTCCCTGAGATAGGTTAATTGTTGGGGACAAGGGGGGTGGGAGAGGGACCCCCATATCTATCAATTTTTTATCCTTCATTGCAGGCAGATGAGAAAATACCATTCCGCACATGGCCTTTATTAGTTCCTGGGCCCAGATCATTAGATCTTGGATAATGAGGTTAGAGACACCAATAATCATGACTGCTTTGAAAGACATCAATTCATTTCCATATGTTTCATAAGGCAGGGATTCCTATATCTAGGATGGTTCTCTCCTTGATAAATTTCCATCTCTTACTTCTTGTCTATCCCTCAGGTGCTTTGGAGAATAGGCTGACCCCCTTGTCTGTAAAGACTGCTATTATGTCACCCCAGCCTAGTTCTTTTTGTTAGACTAGACATTCCCAGTCCCTGCAACTATTTATAACAGAACAACAGAATTGGAAGACACCTTGGAGGTCTTCTAGTCCAACCCCTTAAGGCAGGAAACCCTATACCAGTTCAGACAAATAGTTGTCCAATCTCTTTTTTAAAACTTCTAGTGTTGGAACATTTACAACTTCTGGAGGCAGGTTGTTCCACAGATTAATTGTTCTAATCAGGAAATTTCTCCTTAGTTCTAGATTGGTTCTCTCCTTGCTTAGTTTCCCTCCATTGCTGCTTCTTCTGCCTTCACATGCTTTGGAAAGAGGTTGACCCTACCTCTTCTCTGTGACAGCCCCTCAAATATTGGAAGACTGTTATCATGCCCTTCTTTCCATTAAACCAGCTTCTTAATCATCTTTGTTGCTTCTCTGCACTTTTTCTAGAGTCTGAATATCTTTTTCATATCGCAGTGACCAAAACTGGATGCAGTATTTTAATTGTGGTGACTAAAGCAATATATAGCGGTACTAGTACTTCACGTGACCTTGATGCTATCCTTCTGTTGATGCAGCCTGGGGCTGCATTGGCTTTTTTGTCAGCTGCAACCCACTGCCTGCTCCTATTGAAGTGGTGATCCACTAGGACTCCTGTGATCAGTTACTATGATAGAATAGAATAGAATAGAATAGAATAGAATAGAATAGAATAGAATAGAATAGAATAGAATAGAATAGAATTTTATTGGCCAAGTGTGATTGGACACACAAGGAACTTGTCTTGGTGCACATGCTCTCAGTGTACATAAAAGAAAATATACGTTCATCAAGGTACAACATTTACAACACAATTGATGGTCAGTATATCGATATAAATCATAAGGATTGCCAGCAACAAGTTATAGTCATACAGTCATAAGTGGAAAGAGATTGGTGATGGGAACTATGAGAAGATTAATAGTATTGCAGATTTAGTAAATAGTTTGACAGTGTTGAGGGAATTATTTGTTTAGCAGAGTGATGGCCTTCGGGAAAAAACTGTTCTTGTGTCTAATTGTTCTGGTGTGCAGTGCTCTGTAGCGTCGTTTTGAGGGTAGGAGTTGAAACAGTTTATGTCCAGGATGCGAGGGGTCTGTAAATATTTTCACAGCCCTCTTCTGATCAGTTACAGTTACTGTAATCAAAGGAAAATGCTTTATACTGAGGGGAACTTTGGATTCATCCGGTTCAGACCGGTTTATTCCTACTGATAACAACTTCAAGCAGGGGTTCTCCCAGCCCATCTGTGGAACTTCTCCTTTATTTTTTATCGTGTTTTTATCCCACTTTTATGCTTAGTTAACTCAAGGTAGCCTATGTACCTAATGCTTCCATCTCCTATTTCTCCTACATCAACGGCTATATGAAGTGGGATGGGCTGAAAGAGAGTGACTAGGCCAAAGTCACTCAAGTAGTTTTCACAGGTAAGTAGTTGACTAGAACTGATGTTTATCTAGTTTCTAACCCATCATTTTAGCTGCTACACCAAACTGGTTTCTGGAATGTCAGGAATGGATTCTGAAATGTGAACGTTTGTCAAAAAACTGGTCTCACTGAAGAAATATATTAGCAGAAGGACAGGGGAAAGTGGGGGGGACAGACTCACAAGGTCTTCATTTGGAAAAAAGGAAAATCAACATTGCCTCTATTATCAAGTTCCCTCTCCCTGCTTCTCATCCCCCGGTTTAATCATCTCATGGCTGAGTTGTGGTTCTATTTCATTTTCCTACAGTGTTGCTGGCTTTTCAGATAGAGTTCCTAAGAACTGAGCTTTGCAACTTGGCTAACTACAAGCAGCTAGATACCTCACGTGTTTTCTTGCGTAAATGACAGAGATAAAGAAGGGCTTTTAATAGACTGAAAAAGAAAAAGAACCAAAACCAAGCCTAGCTTGCTTCTCATTGTTGGCACTTCCAACAAGGCATAATTGTTTGGCTAGTAATTATGATTTGATATCGTGGCCCTGTTGTTTTATCAGTTGCATTCACTTTTTGTTTTCATGGATGTATCACACGCTGGCCATGTCCATGCCCGGTTGAGTAAAGAGGGGGGAAAGTCGTGATACATCACATGACGCCGCTGTGACGACGTGAGTTTGACACCCCTGGTCTACTGGTTTTAAGCTCCAGGATGTTTGCTGGATGCCTTCCTCTTCCTGAAAAAATGAAATGAAAATGAAATCTTTCCCTACTCCTATATCTGAAATAAATTCAGTCTAAATTAATGGAATAACAGAGTTTGAAGGGTCCTTAGGAGTCCAACCCACTACTCAAACAGGAGACCCTAAGCCATTTCAGACAAGTGGCTGTCTAGCCTCTTCTTGAAAACCTCCAGTGATTGAGCACCCACAATTTCAGGAGTGAAGCCGTTCCACAGATTAATTGTTCTCACTGTCAGGACATTTCTCCTTATTTGCGGGTTGCTTCTCTACTTGAATAATTTCCACCTGTTGCTTCTTGTTCTGCCTTTAGTAGAATTCCACTCTCGTAACAGTAACAGCACTGGTTTCAATGGGACAGGAATCTTCAACCTTGGCCACTTTAAGACTTATGGACTTCAACTCCCAGAATTCCCTAGCCAGCATGAGGAATCCTGGGAGTTGAAGTCCACAAGCGTTAAAGTGGCCAAGGTTGGAGACCCCTGTAATAGGAGATAGTATTTACCAGGATGTTTTCCAGGAATGACAATATTGCACCACACACCACACTTTTTGTCACCTCCAGATCAGGACTCTTAAGTGGCTCCTAATTCCCTGATATATATTTTTTTCCCTCCCTGGCTTCATTTTTCATGCTATCGTCACTTCTCTGCAAGAGTGTCTAGTGAAGGATTCCAGAACCCCAGAGGAGCTTTCAATTATCTTGCCTTCCCTTGGATGGGGAAGCCTTTCGTTCAGCAGTTCTGCCTTCCATCAGTATCTTGGCACTATCCGATCAATTCATGAGCCACAATGAGCTTTTTTTGAAATGATAAATGCCACATTTCTCCTCCATCTGGAGTTCAGCTCAAATAACACCCCCAGGATGAAAATGCCATGCAGAGATATGCAATACAGTGTTCACCGATAGGAAAGCGGTGCAAGGAAGGATAAGGCATTTTTTGAAAGCTGTGTGCTAGAGAACCCTTCCCCACCCCCCTCCCGCCCTAAACTTCCAGAGCAGAAGGAATGGCTTTTAAGTGAAATGATGTAGTAAGAAGCTCAAATTTCTATCCAGGGGGTTTACAGAAACATCAGGAGGCAGAGGAAGAAATTATTAAGCCACCTGCAGAAGGATCAATATGTAGTATTAGATCATCATTTGTTTCAGAGAAACAACCTGTAACATTATCTGGTCTTTTAAGCTCCAGTTGCTTTTGGGGTTTCTGTTTTTCATGGATTTCCCCATCTTCCCTTGGCTATATCAATAATTCCATTATAATGTCCTTCCTGCCTCCCTCCCTCTCTCCGTCTCCTTCCTTCCTTCTTTCCTCCCTTCCTCCCTCCCAACTTCCCTCCCTCCTTCTCTCCCTGCTTCCTTCCTCTCGGCTTTCTCACTTCCTCTCCTCTCCTCTCCTCTCCTCTCCTCTCCTCTCCTTCCTTCCTTCCTTCCTTCCTTCCTTCCTTCCTCCCTCCCTCCCTCCCTCCCTCTCTCCCTCTCTCCCTGTCTTTCCTCCCTCCCTTCCTCCCTTACTTCCTTACTTTCCCGCCTCCTCCATACCTGCCTCCCTCCCACCCTCCCACCCTCCCTCTCCTTCCTTTCTTCCTTTCTCTACTCCTTTACCTTCCCCTCCCTCTGCTTCCTCCTCCTTTCCCTTCTCCTCCTCCTCTCCTTCCTTCCTTCCTTCCTTCCTTCCTTCCTTCCTCCCTCCCTCCCTCCCTCCCTCTCTCCCTCTCTCCCTGTCTTTCCTCCCTCCCTTCCTCCCCTTACTTCCTTACTTTCCCGCTCCCTCCATACCTGCCTCCCTCCCACCCTCCCACCCTCCCTCTCCTTCCTTTCTTCCTTTCTCTACTCCTTTACCTTCCCCCTCCCCTCTGCTTCCCTCCCCTCCCTTTCCCTTCTCCTCTCCTCTCCTCTCCTCTCCTCTCCTTCCTTCCTTCCAAACTTGTGGGTGTTCCATCACTGGGGCTTTCAATAAGAGGCCGGCAGCCACTTGTCCAGAAACTTGCAGGGTCTGCTGCTTGAGCAGAAGTTGGACTAGAAGACCTCTAAGGTCCCTTCCAACTCTGTTATTGTGTTACTGATCGGGTAGAAGATTTAAAGCATGAATGAAACAGTTCTAAAATAATCAACTGGAATGTAATTCCAACCATTATTTCCATAATGGCTGCAGTTAGTCCAGAATGCGGCTGCGCGGGTGATAGATGGAGCCCCTCGTGGCTCCCGTATAACACCCATCCTGCGCAGGCTGCACTGGCTACCTGTGGCCTTCCGGGTGCGCTTCAAGGTCTTGGTGACCACCTTTAAAGCGCTCCATGGCATTGGGCCGGGTTACTTACGGGACCGCCTACTGCTACCGAATACCTCTCACCGACCCGTGCGCTCTCACAGAGAGGGTCTCCTCAGGGTGCCGTCAGCGAGGCAATGTCGTTTGGCGACGCCCAGGGGAAGGGCCTTCTCTGTGGGGGCTCCCACCCTTTGGAACGAACTACCCCCCGGACTCCGTCAGCTTCCGGACCTTCGGACCTTCCGCCGCGGGCTTAAAACATACTTATTTAATTGTGCAGGACTGAGCTAGATTTTAAATTTATGGGTTTTATTGGTATATTTTAATTAACGGGCTTTAAAATAAGTTTTTTAATTGTTTTTATTCTGTATTTATGTGTTTTTAAGCGCCTGTGAACCGCCCTGAGTCCTTCGGGAGATAGGGTGGTATATAAATATAAATAATAAATAAATAAATAAATAAATAAATAAATAAATACTTGGGAATTTTCCATTGTCTCTCTTTATGGAGCCACTGATTTTCATCGGACAAGGGGTGGGGGGGAAGGAACACACTGTACATTGAGGAAAAAATCAGAAGGGGTCTCTAAGGATGCACATTTTTTAGGCTCAAGAGCAGAAATGAAAGGGGAAACGGAATATTTGACATAACATACAAAAGCAAGGAGAGAAAGTTTTTATTTTTGTTTCAATTACCAATCGCACAAAGCACCCCCCCTTCTATTACCAACACTTCCCCAAAAGATAAAGAACCTTATGATTTCATTCCCCTCAAACAATTTTTGACTTTGAAGGTAATGTGTCATCTACAACCCCTTTGGGATTACCTTACACCTTTGGGGTAAGTATTTCACATACGCACAATTGGCTTTTATTCAGCGCTTTAACAATTAATTCAAGTTTAATGTTGAGTATTAAGACCTTTTTTCTTTTCATTCAAAACAACAGCCACTAAGGAATGTACATGATTATTCTCTTATTTATCCTATTTTGCCCAGGCTCAAAAGTATTGGAATACATGTGTGAAGGTTGCATTTTTGGTAGCAATGCATTGAATGCAGTGATTTGTCCTTGTTTGTAACAAATCCGTGGGGGTGTGTGCTCACTAGATTGGCTATAGATTCATTCTTATGATTTATATTGATATATTGACCATCAATTGTGTTGTAAATGTTGTACCTTGATGAAGGTATCTTTTCTTTTATGTACACTGAGAGCATATGCACCAAGACAAATTCCTTGTGTGTCCAATCACACTTGGCCAATAAAAATTCTATTCTATTCTATTCTATTTTTATTTATTTATCTGTCTTGGCTTGATATATTGAGAATACACAGTTTCACCCTTAATGTGGCATGTAAAGAAGAGAAGAGGTTAAATTTTGGTCAATGGTAAATTACAATTATTTCATGATGGCAAAGGCAATATTTTTAATTATAATACTGCTGGTTACCATAGTACATATGGTTCTTTTATTTATTTACCCTTAGTGTTACACTGCAGCATGCCTGCATTTCAGGAGAGAATCATTAATAAAAAAGCCAATTTTCTCAGTAGCTTCTGGTGTTTTATTTATTTATTTATTTTTAATTTTCAAAAAACCTTTATTAAAATTTAAAATATTAAAATACTAATACAAATACATTTGTAACAGAAATACATCCATGATAGTTATACAATTCAACATCGTTCCAACAGTACACAAATCTCAGATATTTCTTCTTGATCAAATATATGTAAACACAATTTATGTCTTATTTTGATCTATATATTTCCTATTTTTATTTTCTATCCATTGATATCAGTTTTCCCAGGTTGAGTAATATTCCGAGTCTTCCTTTTTTATTTAATTCTACAATAACTTTGTCCATTTCTGCGCACTCAAAACTTTTCTGGATTATTACAGCTTCTGGTGTTTTAAACCCACTTTAATGAAGCTTTATATTGTGGGTTTCATTAGGGGCCCTAAAGGTACATGGTCAAGAGTTGATCCACCTGATAATTTTCTGTCTTCCCAGAAAGAAAAGGGGCCAATTTAGAGGAAGACAGATAGGAGCTATGGGGGGGGGGGAAGGAATTGGTTCCATTTGGTCCCAGTTGATGATGATGATGATGATGACCTCCTCCTCCTCCTCCTCTTCTTCCTCCTCCTCCTTCCCTTTCTCTTTCTCTTTCTCTTTCTCTTTCTCCTCATCCTGCTCTTGCTCCTATCTTCTTTCTCCTCCTCCTCCTTTTCTTCTCTTCCTCCCCCTCCTCCTCCAATTGTCCTATCTCTCTCTCCTTCTACTTTTTCCTCCACCTCTACCTCCTTCCTTTTATTTGTTCTCTCTCTATTCTCCTCCTCCTCCTCTTCTCTTCCTCCCCCCTCCTCCTCCAATTCTCCTATCTCTCTCTCCTTCTACTTTTTCCTCCACCTCTACCTCCCTCCTTTTTTTTTGTTCTCTCTCTCTTCTCCTCCTTCTCCTCCTCCTTCTCCTCCTCCTCCTCCTCCACCACCTCCCCCAGGCAATGTCATGTTTTAAATCATCAAAAAGTTCACACAGCCAACGTGGAATCTCTCTCTAGGCTCTCGTGCGAGCCAGGATTCAGGGGACCATGTTACTATTTTATTAATCGCACTGAGAAATTTCCTCACCGCCACCAAACTGCAGATAAAGCACAAAGTAAGAAAGTCACGGCTGATTATCACAGCCTAAATCAAATGCATTGCTCTTCTCTCTCTCTCTCTTTTTTTTTCTAGGCAACTTTTAAAGGTTGGATGTCGATTATGTATGCAGCGGTAGATTCACGAGAGGTGAGGTCCTTTTGCCTAATACTCCCCCGCTGGCTTTGTTCTGTACATCCTGTTCACTAACAATGAGTGCAACTTATGGGAAATTTTTTTCCCCTACTTGTCAGGAATTAGCTATTTTGACATTACCAGGTATGCATAACAGCAGGATTGTCCATAGAAAAGTAAGGACAAATAGCAAGCCTTATCTTCCAGTGACTTGTGCATTCCCTTCCTTTACACAGCTGTTTCATGACACAGCTGCAGGGCACGGTGTGTATAGTGACACTGGGCAAGCTCAGACACCATGAAAGCACATTGCATGCCAGCAAAAAACAGGCCTGTCAGACCAACTGGCTTGTTTTCCGCTAGTAAGTGCCAACTTCCAACCAACAGCAGACTAACTTCAGTCTGTCACTAGCAATTTTTGCCAGCAAGGAATAATTAAAACATTTTGTTTAAATGCCATTTTCACTTCTCTTTTTTTTAAACAAAAAAAATCTGAGAATCAAGTTACAGGTATATACAACCATTTGTTTAGCGACCATTCAAAGTTTACAACAGCACTGAAAGAAGTGGCTTATTGCTGATCTTCATATTTACAACCACAAAACCATAGTTAACTAACCTTCAGCACTGAATTGGCATTAGATAAGGATGAACAGAATTCAAGGAGAGCTGGACTTGGACCGCTGGAGGAAACGTAAGGACTGATTCCTCTCTTGACTCCGCCCTTAGACTCTGCCTCTCCTTCCCTTACATCCTACACTTACCTTTTGAAGATGTCATGTTGGGGAAGGAGGGCAGATCTTCTGGAGTTTTTTGAAGCGCTGTGAAATTGGGAAGCAAAACAGAGTGGTTCATCCCTGGCTATGTGGCCCTCTCATAGAAGCGGCTGCTTTTATAATGTGACCGCAAGGAATTGTGGCAATCTTGAAAATGTTGGCCATTTTGGAATTTTGCCCATGGCCACCCAGATCATAGAGTGCTGCGGAATATTCTGGAGCTGTTCAAAAGGTAAGTGCATGATGGGGGATGGGCAGTAGGGAGGAGGCCCAAGCCCTATGGGGACCCAGTGTGAGGAAGTGCCTATGGGTGCCCTGTGGGAGGGGGAAAAGGCCTCAAGGGGAGGGAAGTGGTTTATGGGGTGTCTTGGGATTTGGGAGGCCTAGGGTAAGCATGCTGGGGTCTGCACTAAGCCTTCCAGAGCCTCCCCCATCCCTGACACACTCAGTGCGCCACTTAACAACCAGCATGTTTGCGTAACGGCCACATCACTTGCAACTGTAATGGGCAGTCTCCATTACAGTCATATGTCGAGGATTATCTCTAGGAGGTAAACCTTAGGATCATGCTCACTATTTCTTCTTGCCTGACTCCTTCCTGAAGGTGAGCCCAAAAGTTCATTCTCTTTTTTTTCATAACAATCCACTACAATCTCACATGGAGGGGCTTCCCAGTTGAGCTCAATTTTATTAGTTAAGCCAGCTATTGATTTGGAAAGATGATGTTTATCATCCAAGTCCAACTGGGTGAGAGGAAAGATGGCTCAATTAAGAAGCAGTAACGATGGTGTTTGAGATCCTGATAGATCTTCATTCTGTTTTTCTCTTATTTCCCATTTTCCTTCGCAGAGAGAAGAACAGCCTGTGTGGGAATATAACTTGTACATGTACCTCTACTTTGTGATCTTTATCATCTTCGGTTCTTTCTTCACCTTGAATCTCTTCATTGGTGTCATCATTGACAATTTCAATCAACAAAAAAAGAAGATAAGTAGTTCTCTTTGAATCTTATTCAACAGCTGTGTAAGATTCTGTCATTTTCTCTTCTTCAAACCATGCACTACTTATATTGTACTGATTTTGCTGAATTTTTGCATCAGAAAGGGGTAACAAACTTAATGAAAGTAAAACCAGTTATAATGATTTTATTTTATTTATTTATTTATTTGTCACAACATCATACAAAAAGATTATGTAGTATATACACATATAAACATATATAGGAAGAAGAAAAGAAAAACAATAGGACAGGAACGGTAGGCACGTTTGTGCGCTTATGCACGCCCCTTATGGTCCTCTTAGGAATGGGGTGAGGTCAATAGTAGAAAGTTTTTGGTTAAAGCTATTAGGATTATGGGAAGAGACCACAGAGTCAGGTAAAGTATTCCAAGCACTGATGATTCTGTTGCAGAAGTCATATTTTCTGCAATCTAGATTAAAGCGGTTTACATTAAGTTTAAATCTATTGGTTGCCCTTGTATTATTGCAATTAAAGCTGAAGTAGTCTTTGACAGGAAGGACATTACAATAGATGATTCTGTGAGTTAAACTTAGGTCTTGTCAAGGCGACGGAGTTCCAAGTTTTCTAAGCCTAGGATTTCAAGTCTGGTGGGATAAGGTATTTTGTTGTTTTCAGAGGAATGGAGAACTCTTCTTGTAAAATATTTCTGGACACGCTCAATTGTATTGATGTCAGAGATGTGGTGAGGGTTCCAAACAGGTGAGCTGTATTCTAGAATTGGTCTAGCAAATGTTTTATATGCTCTGGTTAGTAGTGTGGTGTTTTGGAAAAGAAGCTACGCAAAATTAGGTTTACAACTCTTAGAGCTTTTTTTGCTATGTAGTTGCAGTGGGCTTTGGCACTTAGATCATTTGACATGAAAACTCCAAGGTCTTTAACGGGATGGGGGTCGTCTGTAAGGTAATGTCCATCTAGTATGTACTTAGTTTTAGAGTTCTTTTTTCCTATATGTAAGACTGAGCATTTGCTGGTTGAAATTTGAGCTGCCAATTTTAGACCAAGCGGTTAGATGGTCAAGGTCGCTTTTGAATGATAGAAGTGTTGTCTGTGGTGTTAAATAGTTTGACATCGTCAGCAAAGAGAACACAATTACTTGAGATATGGTCACAAAGATCATTAATGTATAGAATAAAGAGTGTTGGTCCAAGGACGCTGCCTTGAGGAACGCCACTCTTGACAGGAACAGGATTTGATAAAGCATTGCCAATTTTGACCACTTGTTGTCTGTTAGACAGAAAAGCAGATATCCATTTGTGGAGGGGTCCTGAGATGCCATAGGATGTTAGTTTAAGGAGAAGTTTATCGTGTACTACTGAGTCAAAAGCTTTGCAGAAGTCTATGTAGATTGCATCTATTGATTTGCCTTGATCTAGATTTGAAGTCCATATGTTTTTGCAGTGGAGAAGTTGTAAGTTACATGATAACTTTTTCCTGAAACCAAATTGTTTGTTGGAGAGTAGGTTGTTAGTTTCTAAGTGTGAGGTAATGGATTGATTGATGATAGATTCCATGACTTTGCAGGTGACGAGCAAAGGGAGATCGGTCTGTAGTTTTCGACTAAGCTGGGGTCTCCTTTTTTGAAGATGGGGATGACTGTGGCTAGTGACCAAAGTTTGGGAAGAGAACTGGTAGTGAAAGCTTTATCAAAGATAATACTTAGGGGTTCAGCTATATTAATGGAAAGTTTTTTTAAGAAATATGCACATAGACCATCAGGTCCAATAGAAAGCGATGGTTTTAAGTTGTGAAGAGCTTTACCAACGTTGTCTTCTGTGAAATCTATATGAGTTAAATCATCATAGTCATTGCTGGTTCGTTTGTGGAATGTTGGATATGTGTTATCGGAGTTAACAAAAACTGAGCCAAAGAAAATGTTGAAGAGGTTTGCTTTGACTGTTTCGTCATTGCATTCTTTGTTGTTAGAATCTTTTAGTGGTGGGATGGATCTTGAATCTTTAAGTTTACTGTTGACAAAATTATAAAAGGCACGATTGGAATTTGTGCGTAGAAGGTTTTCTTCTTGCTTGGTGTGGTAATTTGTGCATTCAGTTTTTATTTGGTTGCATATGTTTCTGTAACGGTTTCTGAAGTTTGTAACATAGCCTTTTTTGTTTCTTTTCCAGAGGGATTTTTTTTTTGATTGAAGCTTTTTTATTGATATGGGTAGTTTGTTTTTCTTGGACATGGTAGTCATTCGTGGTACATATAATTTAATGACTCTATTGATTTCAAGTAGGAAGACTCTATAGAGGTCATCAGCGGTTATGCAGGTTGCAAACAGATTTTGCCAGTTCAGAAGTGAAAGATCGTTGTTTATAAGGTCGTAATTGGCTTTCTTGAAGTTGTAGTTGGGAGTTCTGGTGTTATGATTTAAGTATGGACGTATATTGAGACGAAAATCAATCATGCAGTGGTCACTGTTTGAAAAGGGTTCTTTAATTTGTAGTCCGTAAATTGAGTTTGGATTGTTGCAGAAGATGAGGTCAAGGCAGTTGTTGAGTCTTGTATTGTTAGTTACAAGTTGTTCAAGACCTAGGTTTGTAATGATACTTCGGTACTCACAGTTAATTGGTTCCAGAAGGCACGGCGCGCACCAAACAAGCCACGTGACGAACCTGTCACCCTTTATTTCAGCCGGAAAGGTAGTGAGTCATGAGGCAGCTGACACCAACAAGTTCTAGCTAGCTAGTTCACCAAATAAATGACGAGTATTGGGACAAAATTTTCATGTGAAAATGCCTGAAGTACCAAATTTGATGAGTTTTAAAGCAGTCAAGTACTGAGATATGACTGTACAATCAGGCAAGACAACACCATACTCAGGAAAAGTGTGTGCCCAAAAGGCAATGTAGCAGCCACAATTGCACAATCAAGATCTTGAGTGGCACATCAAAAAGAAGAGTGGGGTTTTGATTATGCAATCACTGTCTTGACTTTTTTTGACTTCTGACTGACATCCCAGCACATGCTTTGCAGGTAGATGGGATAACACTGAAGTACAGTTAATCCTCAACTTATGAGCACAATTGGGACCAACATTTATGTTGCTAAGCGAGACATTTGTTAATTGAGCTTTGCCCCATTTTACCACCTTTCTTGCTGCAGTTGTTAAGTGAATCACTGCAGTTGTTCACTGCAGTTGTTAAGATAGCATCACAGTTGTTAAGTGAATCTGGCTTTCCCATTGACTTTGCTTGTCAGAAGGTAACAAATGCTGATCACGTGACCCCAGGGTACTGCAACCATCATGAATACATGCCAGTTGCCAAGCAGCCAAATTTTAATCACGTGACCACAGGGATGCTGGCAATGAGTAAGTGTGAAAAATGGTTGTAAGTCACTTTTTTCAGTGCCATTTGTAACTTCAAATGATCACTAAATGAAAGATTGCAAGTTGAGACTCACACTTGAAAAAAGACAGCTTCCTTTTGTCTTTCATCAAAATTAAATTAAAAATGCCCCAGGAAAAATCCACAATCTTTTGTTTGCAATCAAATTTACTTATTTGTTAGATTTCTTTTTCATTGATGAACTCCCAACCCTGCTACTATTTTCCACACAACAATTTTTCAAAATAAGTTGGGTTGACAGTGGGACTGTCTCAGTCTCCCAGGGAGTTTATTTTATTAATCAATGTATTAATTATATGAGCGGTGCAGTGGCCTAGAGATAAAGATGCTTACCTCCCACTCGGGAAGTTAAGAGTTCAATCCTACGCAGCAGCAGATGTTTCTCTCTTAGAGCGCAAAGCAAAAATATCTGCTGCATACTCTGCATAGATGTCAGGAAGGGCATCCGGTTAGTTAATGCTCAGCTCCACCCCAATAAAAGGGATTACAGAGTCATAAAAAGAAAAAAATAATAATTAAAGCTATTTTCATGACTGCCTATTTGCCATGAGACTGTTCTTCAGCTTCTATAGCTTGGAGAGACCAGAATTTAGGGTTCTTCTGCTCCTTAATCAGCACACCACATAATTTAATCCTTGTTAAAGTGCAATGAGTTAGAGTAATGTTACTGGGAATACATGAATGATGATAAAAAGCAACATATTTGAATACCTATGGGTGTTTTATCCCCTTGTTTATTTTCCAAACCAAAATAACATTAATGGTATCTCCCTATACTTAGGCGGACAAGACATCTTCATGACTGAGGAACAGAAAAAGTACTATAATGCCATGAAAAAATTAGGATCCAAGAAACCTCAGAAGCCTATCCCCCGTCCGCTGGTAAGTCTTCCCAAATTGGGACTACAATCTCTGGACTGCAAATATCCAACTGGTCACTAAGTGGCAGCAAAATGTATTTAAAACCCTCAATTGCTCGATGCAACTATAAACCGGCCATCCAAATTTGTGGTCCAGAGCTACTTTTCAATTACTTGATGTATTTTCTATAAATGACACCAGCCTTTAAAATCTTTAATGGTATGTATGTGGGTATGAGTTTATTTTTTAGATTTTTATTTATTTATTTATTTCATTTTTCTTTGTTTATCAATATACTGCTTATCGCACCTGCATGCCTTTTTAAATTTTTTATCCCGACTTTATTATTTTTATGATTAATTCAACTAAATAATTAAATACTTATACATGTTTTTATAAATAAAGTGGCAAACACATATATAAACCTTTCCTCCTATTTTCCCAAACAACTGTGAGGTGGATTGGGCTGAGAAAAAGGGACTGGTCACAAGTCACCCAGCTAGGTTTCATGCCTTAAGGAGGGACTAGAACTCCTTGTCCCCTGGTGATTGGCCCAAAGTTCAACCTGCCAACTTTCATCCCTAAGACAGGACTAGAACTCATTGTTTGTGGTGATTGGCCCAAAGTCACCCAGCTGGTTTTCATATCCAGAGCAGGACTACAACTCACCATCCTCTGGTTTCTAGCCTAGCACTTTGACCACTATCCTATATATGATTTGTTTGTCATAACAAGTGATTCTACAAACAGCTTGAAAATAAATTCTAAAAAGAAGCCTGTGTATGCCAGGATAATTGCAACTCAGCTTTGTTCAAAAAAAATTGGAACATTGTGGTATTCTTAGTACAGGTAGTCCGCGACTTACAACCACAATTGAGCCCAACATTTCTCTTGCTAAGCGAGACATTTGTTCACCCTGAGACACTGCAACTGTCATAAATATGAATTAATTGCCAAGCATCTGAAGTTTGATCACATGACCGCAGGGAAACTGCAACTGTTGTAAGTGAAAAATGATCATAACTCACTTTTTTCAGGGTCATTGTAACTTCAATCACTAAATGAACTGTTGTAAGTCGAGGATACCTGTATCAGAGAATTATGATCATGGTCAAACATACCTGTTTCCCCTTTTCCTTTTATGGGAATTAATGCCATGGGCTCAATATCTGATTTATCCAACAGGGATTGTAAGTTGTTATGTAGACCTTCCTGCTTCCCTTAATGACATGATTGCTCTCATTTGAGTCAAAATGGGAATGGTGTACTAAAGAAAAGAATTCAGCTGAATGCCACTTTTGGTGATTCTTGGATGGATGGATGGATGGATGGATGGATTCATGTGAATCCACGATTCTGGCAGTAGTGTGAAAATGGTTTAGTCTGGTGCTTAATGGAATATTTTCTTAGCTTCCAGCCCAACCTTCAGAGCCATGGTGGTGTCCGTTCCAAGTATTAACCATGTTCAGCTTTGCTTCATTCATTGGTAAATTAACTAAGGTTGATTAGATGCTGAAAAGTCTACCAATGTATTTTGTGTGTGTGTATGTGTTTGTGTGTGTGTATGTGTGTATATAATAAATATACTGTATATATATACTTAATGGTAGCTAAGGGACCTATATCTCTGAAGCAGTGGTCTTCAATTGTTGTTAAATTATACTGTACCTTGATGAACGTATCTTTTCTTTTATGTACACTGAGAGCATATGCACCAAGACAAATTCCTTGTGTGTCCAATCACACTTGGCCAATAAAAATTCTATTCTATTCTATTCTATTCTGTCCATTAATCTGCTTCTACACTGCTATGGCCATCAAGAGTTGACCTAGCTTTTGGTATCACAGTCCAACCTACTTTACAATATTTATGATGTGCAAAATATTCTTGTACACTCAACCATGAAATAGTTCAGTCCAATTCAAACGGCATCATTTTCATTTCAATTATACCATAGGGGAGGATTCTCCAATGGCAACTTCAAGGCTTGTGGACTTCAGTTTCCAGAATTCCTCAGCCCGGATGGAGTCGAAGTCCACAAGTCTTAAAGTTGCCAAGTTTGGAGACCCCTTGCCATAAGTGTGACTTAACTTCTATAACATACTAATATCTCCTTCCTGTCTCCAGAACAAGTATCAAGGTTTCATCTTTGACGTTGTCTTGAACCAAGCCTTTGATGTTTGCATCATGCTTCTGATATGCCTAAACATGGTGACCATGATGGTTGAGACCGATGACCAGAGTCCAGAAAAAGTTATCATCCTCTACAGAATCAATATGGTCTTTGTTGCGATCTTCACTGCAGAGTGTATCTTCAAAATGACAGCTCTGAGACATTACTATTTCACCAATGGATGGAACATATTTGATTTTGTAGTTGTGATTCTATCAATTGTTGGTAGGTCAATCTATACAAATCTGTCTGGATTCATGTGCATGCTCATTCTGTCTCATCTTCCCATCAGTTTGCAAAATAATTATAATCATAGTAATAACATTAATATTATTAATAATAATGTGCACATGAAGGTTACATGAATTTTCATTTACATCTGTGTGAATGAAATTTGAAATAGTTCATATGCATTTTACACTTTCTTGCAACAGTTTTCTCAAAAATATGCATTCAATTTACTCTGATATACATCTTTGTATATATTTTAGCTGAAAGATTGCATGAAAAAATTCAGGGAAGAGCCAAAAGTAAAGAATTGTTTCCCATTTTCTTCATCAGATTGAGGCTATTTGAATTCTATTAGTTCATATTAAAATGCTCCTCTGTCTTTAGACCAAACCCAACTAGTATAGATGTTAATAGTTTATCTAGATATATGGGTGTGAAACTCTAGACCAGGAGCTGCCAATCTTGGCAACTTTAAGACACATGGACTTTAATTCCCAGAAGAACTAGGGATGATATGATAGCAGTGTTCCAATATCTAAGGGCTGCCACAAATAATGGGGTGCATTATTTTGCAGTTCTTTAATTTTCATATGTCTTTACAATAAACAGCATTATAACCCTAGCCCTAGCCCTAGCCCCAACCCTAACTCTAGACCGAGACCTAGACCTTGCCCTTGCCCTAACATTAACCCAAACCCAAACCCTAGTCCTAACCCTAGCCCTACCCCCAACCCCCAACCCTAACACTAGACCTAGACCTAACGTTAAACCTAGCCCAAACCCAAACCCTAACCCTAACTTGAGCCTACACCTTAACCGTAAACCTAGTGCTAACCCTAAACCTTTTTATGACTTTATTCATATTTTACCATGTTCCTTTAAAGCCATTAATCATGATGGTTCTCTAGAACATGAGTGGGAGAAGACTTCATGTCCTGCTTGTAGAGGCTTCTTGTTGGCTACTGGTGTACAGAAAAAGCTAGATGAAATGAACTCATTACTCTCAGAGCAAACTGGTCTCTCTTACTCAGATTTTCTAGGCTACACAGCCTAATGAGAAATATCCTTTGTAGACTAAGAATTATTTATTTGTTTATAATATTTGTATGATGTTTTGGTCTAAGCAACTACAACTAGTACAATAAAAGAACCCATAAATCATTATAGTATATATCACACATATATGGAAACATTAGGAATGTAATGCAGGTATTCCTTATTTATTTTTATTTATTTATTTATTTTATTAGATTTTTATACCGCCCTTCTCCCGAAGGACTCAGGACGGTGTACAGCCGAAATAAAATACAGAGTATATACAATTAAAATTCCTTGACATATGACTGTAATGGAACCTGCCCATTATGGCCATTACAGGAGACAGCCTTGCTTAATTACCCAATCACCTCCTGGTCTTCCTGATGTAGCCATTGAAGAACAAGCAGATTGTTAAGTAAAGCATGAAGAGTCAGGTGTGGGAGGGGCAGGCCTTGGGAGATTTAGTGCAGGCCCAGGCTTGCCTGCCCCATGTTCCACTTCCCTCCCCTGGGGTCCCCATAGACCTTTACCCTTCCACTGGATCCCTGCTGGCCTTTCCCAAACACCATCTGGCAAGGATGAATTTGCCACAATGACTGTAACTTTGGGACTGGGTCATAAGGAGGCCTGGTGGCACAATGGTTAGGATGCGGTATTACTGGCAAACTCTCCCAGACAGTGGTCTGGAGTTCTGTCCTGAGAGACTTGAGATTGACTCAGCCTTCCATCCTTCCAAGGTGGGTAAAATGAGGACCCAAATTGTTGGAGGCAAGAGGCTGACTCTGTAAACCGCTTAGAGAGGGCTGTCAAGCACTGGGAAGCGGTATATAAGTCCAAGTGCTATGGCTATAAGTAGCTTTTCAGGGGATCCGCCATAACTTCAAATGGCTATTAAGTGACCGGTCATTAAATGAGGACTACCTGTAACTATAAAAAGGGAAGAAAAGGACAGGACTCAGCTGACGTCTGTGACAATCCCTACGTGCATGCTCAGCTAAGCTTTGTCAAGGATAGTTTATGGAAGAGTTTATTGTTCCAGTTAGTTAGCTTGAGCACTTGTACATCTCTGCAGCCATTGTTCTTCCAGTGCACTAACCAGATGTCTATTCTCTCCCCTCTTGTCTCTTCCCCCAAGGCTCAGTCCTGTCTGACATCATCCAGAAGTACTTCTTTTCCCCTACGCTGTTCCGAGTCATCCGCCTGGCTCGGATAGGTCGGATCTTGAGACTTATCAGAGGTGCCAAAGGAATCCGAACGCTTCTGTTTGCCTTAATGATGTCCCTCCCTGCTTTGTTCAACATCGGGCTCCTCCTGTTCCTGGTCATGTTTATTTATGCCATCTTTGGCATGGCCAACTTTGCCTATGTCAAGAAAGAACACGGGATCGACGACATGTTCAACTTCGAGACGTTTGCCAACAGCATGCTTTGCCTGTTCCAGATCACCACGTCGGCTGGCTGGGATGGTCTTCTCAACCCCATTTTGAACACGGGGCCCCCCTATTGTGACCCCAGCTACGTTAACTCCAACGGGTCAAAGGGGAACTGTGGCAGTCCCGCGGTGGGAATCCTGTTCTTTGTCACCTACATTATCATCTCTTTCCTCATCGTGGTCAACATGTACATAGCTATTATTTTGGAGAACTTCAGTGTCGCTACTGAAGAGAGCACTGAGCCTCTAAGCGAGGATGACTTTGATATGTTTTACGAAACCTGGGAGAAGTTTGACCCCGAAGCTACGCAGTTTATTACCTATGCTGCCCTTTCCAGTTTCGCAGATTCTCTGCCAGAACCTTTGCGCATTGCGAAACCCAACTACGTTAAGCTCATATCCATGGACCTCCCCATGGTGAGCGGAGACAGGATCCACTGCTTAGATATTTTGTTTGCTTTCACCAAAAGAGTTCTGGGAGAATCTGGAGAAATGGACGCCCTTAAAATACAGATGGAGGAGAAGTTCATGGCAGCCAACCCATCGAAGGCATCTTACGAACCCATCACCACTACGCTGAGGCGGAAACAGGAAGAGGTGTCCGCTACCGTCATCCAGAGAGCTTACAGAAGTCATCTTTTCCAACGTACCCTCAAGCAAGCATCTTTCCTGTATCGCCAAAAAACCTGTCCCCCAGGAGACGAGGCGCCAGAGAAGGAAGGCCTCATTGCCTGCATGATGGATGAAAACTACCGGAAGCCTATCGACAAATCCGAAACCCTCTCCTCCACTTCCTTCCCCCCTTCCTACGATAGCGTCACCCGGGGCACCAGTGAGAATTTCCAGCTACGGATGACGGACTCCAGCGGATGCGACGAACCGCTAGACGATCAGTTATCAGCTGACCGAGATAAAGAGTCAATTGTTTAAACGTGTTTCTCTCGTTTAAAACACTTTACAATATTGTTTACAGAATGTAATGCTGTCACTACACAACCGGTTGAAGCAGCCTTGTTAAACATTAGTTGCAAAGGCAGCAGGAGAGCAGGTTAAACCCTGAAGGAAGGTTGAGTCACTGTGTTACAGGGGCCTAACCTCCGGCCCTGCTCTTTTCCACTTTGCTCAATGTTTATATTTATATATGCACAAGGAGGGCAGAAGGGGAACCAGCACAAGGTCACAGCCAAAGTGTGATTACCGAGATGCTAAACTGTAAGACAGTGAATATTTATACCTATACTGTACACAACATAAACCTGAGCGCATACTTTCATTTTAAGGTCTTACTTATATTAGTGCATTTATTTATGGCAATGTACGACCTTGCATTCTATAATAACAGTGGGATGGAGAAGAAGACCAGCAATCAGGTAGCTGCTGTAGCAATGCTGTAATACTTAATGTGTATGTTATGAATGGTCTTTCTAAAGAAAATTACAGATAGTCCTCATTTAGCGACCACAGTCGGGATCGGCAAGTGAAGTGGTCGCTAAGTGAAACTGCAACTGTGCTTATGAACTTCCTTCAGCTTTCCTTTGCTTTGCAGACCATTGACGGTCGTAAATGCGAGGACTGGCCAGAAAGTTACTTTTTCATCATCACCACCACTACCACCACCACCATCATCGTCGTAACTGGGAACAGTCGCTATACAAGGCAGTCGCTAAACGAGGACTACCTGTATGTATGTGTGTGTGCCTTCTTTTCCACAAATTATTATCATTTTACATCTGCCTCCCCAGGCCCAGATATGTTGGGATGATATAATGCTCAAATTTTGGGTCAGCCATAGTTTACCATTGAGGTTGGCCACACGGCTGGGAATTTTGGGAGATATTGTTCTGAATCATCCGGGGGTGCCAGATTGGGAAAGTCTGTTCTAGAGAAACGGGGCGGGGGGGAATCAGGGACCGTTCCCCAATTAACAGGAGATGCTCCTGCTTGCTGAGAGAATAGGTTGCAAGACAAAACTATTGTGTCAGCAACATTGCCATTTTCTGTTGCAGCCATGCCCCTGCTTACAACAGGCCTGTCAGCAATTTAACCCAGGGAAAAAAAAAAAGACAAAAATTGACTTTGGAGAAAGCATGGCTTTATTTTTATTTTTGTTCTATCCCGCAGGATATTAGATACTAATGGATTTTGCTTGTAAAACCGGCCAATAAAAGCACTATTTTTTTACTATGTTCCAAGAATCTACTTTGCGTACAGAAAGTGACCTCCTCCAAATCCTTTCCAAAACAGCTTCTAGATTTTGAATACCCTCCCCTGTCCCAGCTTCCCCCCCAACACCCGCCCCCCAAAAATCTTTTCCGCCAACGACTCCGAAAAGGGCAACCTTCAGTAAAAGTTTATTTGCCTTTCATTCGGTCTGAACAAGCCTTGATTTAACCATGATGAGTTCATACAATATAAGGTTATTTCTATGAGGCTGGTTAACTGATATGAAAGGATGGACCTGTTTAAGGAGATTATAAGCAAGCAGGAAAGAAAGATTTGATAAATGTTCAGAAGGAGTCATCTGATTCAAATGTTGATTCCTTGTACTCAGCTAACAACCCAATATGGCAATTATTGTACAACTGGATCACTAGAAGATTCCCTAAATTCAGACCACACACCATATTTTAAAGATTTCAGACCAAGTCCTGTCCTCTCTCCCAGTTGGCTAAGAGAACTATTTCCTCCCCATGTTTGCTGATTCTCTTAAATAGGATACAAGAGGGCTAAAAAAAAAAGAAATAAATTTGTCAGCATATCCCCTCCTCCCCATGCTTCACCCCACTCTTCTCGTCCTTCTCCCCTTCTTCTTCTCCTCCATCTCCATCTTCTTCCCCTGCTTCTCCTCCCTTCCTCCTCCTCCTCCATCTTCTTCTTCCCCTACTTCTCCATCTCTTCCCTTCCTCCTCCCTCCTCCTCTTCCTTCTTCTCCTCTCCTCCTCCTCCTCTTCTTCCCCTGCTTCTCCTCCCTTCTTCCTCCTCCTTCCCCTGCGTCTCCTTCTCCTTCTCCCTTCCTTTTCTCCCTCCTCCTTCCCCTTCTCCCCCTCCTCCTCCCACTCCTCATTTTCTTCTCTTTCTTCTTCTTTTTCTTCTTCTTCCCCTCCCCCACTCCTGCTCCTCCTCCCCCTGCTTGTCCTCCTCCTCCTCTTCTCCTCCTCTTTTTTCTTCTTCCCCTTCTTCTTCCCCTTCTCCTTCCTCCTCCTCCTCCTCCTCTTCCTCCTCCTCAGGGATGATCCTAAAAGGACGAACAGGTTGCACAATTGTCTTCTTATTCTTGATCTCCCATCTTGTCCAATGAAGCCAACATGCTCCTAAATTCAGCATAATGCATAATTCACAACCATAATATATGGCACAGATGTTTTCACAGAGATTAGACACTTTTACACAAAAGGTAAATCTAGAGCTGTCAACGGGACATGGAATTACCTTTTAAGTGTACTTTCACAAATACTAGATATTGGGATTGAATTTACATAGAATTGGAATTTGAGAGTCCAATGCAAAAATTAAGAATACCACAAGAGATTTTCCAGGATGAGGGGCAAAATTCATTTTTGGCTGCTGATTCTTGGGACAAATAAGGTAAGAATTTATTCGTTTGTTTCTTTGTATACCTTTATTATTTTTATAAACAATCCATGGCAGTGAATATATCTAATATTCGTTACTCCCCCTATTTTCCCCCAACAACAGCTCTGTGAAATCAGTTGGGCTGAGGAAGAGGGACTGGCCCAAAGTCACCAGCTGGCTTTCAAGAATGTGCGTCTTTCCTTTGTTACCTTACCTAGATATAACACAACCAGCCAGGCTTTTCTCACCCTTCCTTCTGGGCCCATTTTTTGCTGAAAAGCACATGTAACAACTACTTGATAGCCAGTAACACAACAGCCTTCCTGGGGCTCTCTATTGGTGTAGAGCAGCAACTTAGGAAAATGGCCTAACTGGCTATTCAGTAGAAAGAGAAATGCAATGTGTTCCTCTTGTTGTGCCGTTGTGTAAATTGTCTCTACGTCCTGTATGTTGTCTGCTTTGGAGTGCAGTTTCTGGAGTGGGTGAACATTCAGCAAATATTGTCTTCATCTGCCTATTTTCTTCTTCTGCCTGTCCCACAGAGCAAGTATTAGCTGAGGATGTGACCACTGCAGATAGGCAAGATGGTTCTTGCTAGATACCAAGGATCTAAGAGTCAGTCACAATTTTTCTCTCTTTCTCATTTTCATTCTCTCTCTCTCATTCTCTCATTCTCTTTCATTCTGTCATTCTCCCTTTCTTTCAGTCCCATTCTCTTTCTCTTTCATTCTCTCATTCTCTCTCTCTTTCTCGCTCTCTTTCATTCCCATTCTTTCTCATTCTCTCTTTCATTCTTTCTCTCTCATTCTCTTTTTCATTCTTTCTCTTTTTTGTCACTCTCCTTTTTTTCTTTCACTCTCTCTCTATCTTTGTCTCTCTCATATTACCTATATTGACAGAGCTGCAAGTTTGCACAGAAGCTGGCAGAAATTGATGGATGATGCTGGGTTTTGTCAAAAGTGCCCAACATTTGAAGCTCTTTATGTATTCACAGGATTCCCTTTAAATTATCCATGTCTCTTTACAGGAAAATATTGCCATAAATTTACCACAGTTGAGGAATTGTGAGACATTATCCTTTCTTCTCAGTTTTCCAGCTTCCCTTTGCTAGTGGAAGTTAGGCAAACCAAAAAAGAAATTGATAAACTGCTGTCCAGTTTACTGAGCCCTTTGCAAAACAAGATTTAATATTTGGAAAATGAAAAAGAATATCCTTCTTGAGAACATCCATTTTCAATGGCTGATGAAAACAAATTATCCCCAAGAGATCTAGGTTGCCCACACTGGATAAAAATAAACAGAAAAGAGAGCACAGATTTATTTAACCGCAGTAAAATTTAATCTAGGCCCAGTCTGAGTCCAAGATAGGAAGCCAAAACACTTTCATTTGTCATGTACATTTTGCAGGTTAACTCTACCTTCATGTGGAGCTTTGAAAATCTCCCATAAAAGTGTCTCAATCAACTAAATTGGTTTGTGTTAAGATTTACCCAGACAGGCTCATGTTTATCTCCACGATATCCATTCCAATCAACTGGCTGAAGAATCTTCACAAAGCTACAGGTAAACCTTAACTTAACGATTGTTAATTTAACAACAGTTTGAAGTTATGACAACCTCAGGAGAACTGGCTTACAACATCCTTGAAGTTACAGCCAACCATGTGATCACAATTTTGGAGTGCGGCCACTAGCTCGCATTTACCATGGTTGCAGTGTCTTCTGGTCACATGACTGCAGTTTATGACTTCTCTGCTGGCTTCCAACAAGCCAAGTCAAGTGGATTCACTTAACAACCGCAGTAAAAATAGTCCTGAAATTGGGCTGGGTCATGTGATAGCTTGCTTAATGATGGCATTGCTTAGAACTGAAATTCCAAAACCCAATTTATTTCGTATACTTATTTATGAAATATTTATCAAAATTTAAAACCACCCATCTCCTTCATAGAAGAAACAATTATGATTGTAAATCAAGGACTACCTGTAGAAGATTTTCACCTCACCCCAAGTATAGGTTGTTTGGCCAATTGGAAAGCTTGAATGACTGGAAATGTTGTTAGGAACCAAAATAAATAAAGCCAAGAGAAGTTGGCCCACCGCTGAAATGGTCTTCCTCATGCAAAAACTTGAAAAACATGCCCCAGTCACCAGAGCGAGATGTCCATTTCTGCTCTCCAGAAGCAAGTGGCTGGAAGAGGCATTTCCAGATCTGCTAGAAGGCCCCACATCTTCTGTGCTTCATCATGGATGGGTTTTCCCATTTGCCAACTTCCCCTTAAAGTGAGTTAAGCAAGAGGGAGACTGATCGCAACCTGGTCTTGCAGTAGACAAGAAAGGGTTATTTGGACATTTGTTACCCATTTGAAGAAATGCCCTGAGGGAAAGAAGCTCCTGCTCCATCTGACCACTGCATCCCTTCCTTTTCCTTTGTCTGTGAGGGAGAAGCTGGCTTGCATCTTAAGAGGAGAGCAATCGATGGACCATGCTCAAGTAATCCTTTTATTCTGAAGTTAATTGCAGCTCCTTAAAGGCAATCTATAAAGGGAGAGAAGATTCCATTAATTTTAGAGTTAAACCAAAAGCTGGGGAATCTTCTGTCTCATCTTCCTCTTTGCCACATTGGAAGCCACCCAGAAGCCCAGTGGTTGGACCATGAAACCGGAACCGGTGGCATTTTGTGCAGCTACTTCCTCTCTGAACAGGGCTGATAAGTCAGAGAGGAAAAGAAAACCCATCCCAGCCATCCTCTGTACCTTATTTGTATAAATAAAGATTATGAACACGAGAAATTCCTTATTGTCTTGCTGTATGACACCAAGGCCAATATCAACAATCCCTCCCCTCAAGTCTGTACACACACACACCGTAATTAAGGACAAGTAAACACTAGCAGATATATTTGCACAACATATTACACTTGGCAAATCTTCTGATGCCTTTTTTCTTTCTTTCTTTCATTTTTGTTGATTTAGCATCTTGTGCAGAGTCTGTCTTGGCATGCATTTATGTTTGACTGCCCTGTGCAATTCAGAAAAAGACTTAATTCAGTAAGCAGGTTCAGGATGATGTGTCCACAAAACTCCCTGCCAAGCAAAACAGATGTCAGATGCCACAGGTCCAACAAAAAAGTCATAGATCTCCTCCACTATAGATAACAGTGATTGGTATTCAAAGGCCTCCCTGCAATTAAAGCCCCCCAAATCTTAATCAGGCCAGATCTTAAAAGAAGGATTGACTTAAAATGTAGAATTTCATTGTGAAGTAACTTCACACAGGGCTGCTGATGACTCTGTGTGTGTGTGTGTATGTGTGTGTGTATGTGTGTGTGTGTATGTGTGTGTATGTGTGTGTGTGTGTGTGAGAGAGAGAGAGAGAGAGAGAGAGAGAGAAGGGATAAGAAGGAGGAGGAGGAAAAGGAGGAGGAGGAGGAGGAGAGAGACAGAGAAGTCAACTGAATTGAATTAGTTAAATAAATAAATGAATTACAACATCTCAACGCAGGCCCCAACCTTTAAGATTGGAAAGCTGATGCCTGATAAAACAGGTGATTTGCCTTGTGGCATCACGGTTTAACTTTCACCATTTGTCCACTCTTAATCCCGCTTGCAGATGCCTACGATGCCAGGAGCGGTGCTGATATTCCTGCTAACTGGAAATCCTGCTCCTTTCTTCATCTGGAGAAATTGTCCATCTTTTGCCCAGAAGTTTAATGGGTCGTTTTGAAAGGTCACTTGTGCTTCAGAACTAAGGGTTATTGAGTTCAGCAAGATCTATTCATGGAGAGCCAGGGTCATTTTGCTACAAATTGTTGACTTCACAAGTTTCCTCCAGTTTTTTTAGCCAAGGAATCTGTCTTCGATTCCTAATTACTCAGCTGTGTAGGCTCATCTGTTCTGACCTCTTAACAACATGGACAAGTCCAAAAATTAACTTATTTGTATTTCTCCCTGGGTGTTCTCCGATTTTAAGATTGCTGTTCTTAAACCAAAATATCCTCCTTATTTAAAAGATCATTGGAATAGTTTTACTTCTGGAGTTCAATTAATTCTGATTGATTTAAAGAATCTATTTTTAAATGCTGTGAGAATTATTTTGTTCTAATTAGATAAGCATAAGACTGCAATCTTGATAAGTTAAAAGAAAACAATGACTTCTCATATCTTAAAAGGAACAGTGGGAAGTTTTTGTGGACATATATATCTTTTGGGAATTTTAATATCATATTTAAAAACATATTCTTTTTGCAGAGGTAGATGAGATTAGATAGATAGATAGATAGATAGATAGATAGATGAGATTTATCTATAGATAAACAGCCAACGCTGATTATCATTTCAAGCAATTTCATTTACATCATTCTAGTTGGTTTTCATCTGCTGTTTTTGTATGCATATGTGTGGGTGTGTAGAGGAGAGAGAGAGAGGGAGAGAGAGATTGCAAGATAAAGAAGAATAAACACGATTAAGCAGAAACAATACTCATTAGAGTTCCCTGAGATTTTCAGATAAATTTGCTGGTTCATCAGTGAAATGAGTTAGAAAGCAATTTTTTTCTCTCTAAGTATTTATTTGCTTCCATGGTTTTTGTGTCAAATCGCTACTTGTCATCAGCGTCAGTGATAATACAATTACCCCCACCAAAAGCATCTTAAATAGAGCAAGAAACAAATCTGACCCCAGTTAAATCTTTTTAGCATCTGCAATTAAACTTTAGTCTTTCTAAGGAAACTGTCCAAAGATTAAACAACAGCTGAAATATATCCCTGTATTTGCCTAAGAAATCAATAGACATCCACTTGCCAAAATGATCACAAGCTAGATGTAGAAATCAGGGCTGTCCAAAGCCAGGAACTTCCTGTGACCTGAGGATTATCTTTTTCCCCTCCTCTCTCCTACTCTGTATTCTTGGCACACTTAACAAACTCACATGTTGATCTTCTGGTTGGGTCATTACATACATTTTCTATTGGGAGCAGAGCGGAATCTTCACCGTTCCTATCAACCGAAGAGATAACTCAGCAAAAGCATTCTTACGGACATGAAGCAAAGGGTTTGGATGAGAACAGGCATCTGGATGTCTTTGCTGAAGGCAACCTTGGGTGAGTCTTAGAATCCTGGGGCTGCCAAGAGAGCCCCAGATGGATTGACCAAAGTTTGTCCACAATACCCATTCCATTCACTCCATCTGAGTTACAATGCTTGCTGTGGGGCAGGGGGGTTGCCTAGGGTTGCTCTTCCACTCCCATGAATTCATTTTCCTTGTTGACACATCAAACATGAGAACATGAAAATAAGCCCAACTGAATCAGGCCTAGACTCCATCTTATCAGATACATCAAAGCCATCTATGCATCTATCTATCTATCTATCTATCTATCTATCTATCTATCTATCTATCTATCTATCTATTATCTATCTATCTCATCTATCATCTGTATCATTATATCATCTATATCTATCTTGCTATCCATTCATCAATCCATGTCTGTCTGTGTGTCTGTCTATCCATCCATCCATCCATCCATCCATCATCTTATTTATTTATCTATCTCATCTGTCTGTCTTCATCCATCTGTCTGTCTGTCTGTCTGTCTGTCTGTCTCTCTCTCTCTCTCTATCTCTCTATCTATCTATCTCTCTATCTATCTATCTATCTATCTATCTATCTATCTATCTATCATTTATCATCTATCCATCCCATGAATATTTTATATATATATATATATATATATATATATATATATATATATATATATATATATATATATATATATATATATATATATATATATATATATATATATATATATATATATATGTAGGTCTTTGGTTGTTCGGGTTTTCTCCCGTGTAAAATTGGAAATGTCTTGGCAACGTTTCAACGAAGTCTCATTCGTCATCTTCAGGCTTCAGCTTTGTGCTTCTGGGAGCAATGTGTGATCGCAGCTGTTTCTTCCTTTTAACTGCCAGTGGGGGTTTGAACTGATTGGGTGGGAGCTTGGCTGTGCTCTGATTGGATGGAGGATTTTTTGTGCTCTGATTGGCTGGGGGTGTGTCCTGTTTGGGTGGGGTCTTGGTTGTGCTCAATTTAGTCTGTGTTGCAGGGGGATTTGAGCTGGTGAGCTGCATAGCTGTTGTTTGGCTTTGTGGTGGTGCTACATCTTCATAGTGGGTGTCAGTCTGCTGCATGTATGGATTGGAGGGGTTTGAAATGGCTAATGCAGACCGCAGCTGCAACATTAGCCATTTCAAACCTCTCCAATCCATACATGCAGCAGACTGACACCCACTATGAAGATGTAGCACCACCACAAAGCCAAACAACAGCTATGCAGCTCACCAGCTCAAATCCCCCTGCAACACAGACTAAATTGAGCACAACCAAGCCCCCACCCAAACAGGACACACCCCCAGCCAATCAGAGCACAAAAAAACCTCCATCCAATCAGAACACAGCCAAGCTCCCACCCAATCAGTTCAAACCCCCACTGGCAGTTAAAAGGAAGAAACAGCTGCGATCACACATTGCTCCCAGAAGCACGAAGCTGAAGCCTGAAGATGACGAATGAGACTTCGTTGAAACGTTGCCAAGACATTTCCAATTTTACACGGGAGAAAACCCGAACAACCAAAGACCTACATACAAACACCCGTGAAAACCTCAGAAAACAAATATACACACACACACACACACACACACACACACACACACACACAGGTGGACATTTGTGCCAGGAGGCTAGTAGCCCTGGCTAGATCTGGTCTGCAGGACAGCAGGAATTGGCTGTCCCTTTTGAAGCCATTAGACTATTGTCCAATTTCATGACTGTGTGCAATCTGTTCCTCAATAAGCTATGGGCTGCATCTCATTTCCCAAAATCATCCTCTGAAATGTTGTCCTCCTACAATGGAATGGCATGGACAAAGCCATTTCTGTGAAGTTTCTTCTCAAGTGGTGCCAAAGTGAATTCTTGTGGACATATTTCCAACCTATCAAATAATAACCCCAGATCTTCTTTAGTTGAAAAACCCCCTTTTAAGCCCATTTGACAGTTCTGCAGCCCAGTTTCTCAAGCATGAAAGGAGAAGCATTGGTTGAAGCATAACCTGGAAATGCAAAACACCTCCTCTCTTTTTCTTATCAATCGCCCCATCCGCACTTTCACAGTAGAATTGATTGAAGCTGAAATAGCCACACAGCCCAGCAACATTGTCAGCATCTCTTACTCATCTCAGGTTAGTGCAACTTGGACCTGATTTCTCCTAGTAGGAAGTTCATCTGGCATAGCCTGGGTACACGTAAGTGCATCCTATTATAATGAGCCAGTTTGGTTTAATGATGAAGGCACCAGACTAGAAGCCAAGAGATGGTGAGTTCTAGTCCTGCCTTAAGACATGTAAGGCGCCTGGTAACTCTGGGCCAATCACCAGGAGATAGTGAGTTCTAGTCCTGCCTTAGGCATCAAAGCCAATTGAGTGATTTGGAGTCAATCACTGGGAGACCGTAAATTCTAATCCTGCATTTAAAAATGAAAGCCAGCAGGGGGATTTTGGAGCCAGTTACTCTCTCTCACCCCGGCCCGCCTCGCCATGTTATTGTGGGGGGAAATAGAAGGAAGTATCGTGTGTGTCCACTGCTTTGAGTTATTTATAAAACAATAATAATAATAAAGGTGGGATATAAATAAATAAATATTCCAAAATTGTCACCTCCTCTGCAGCTTGTTCCCAGGGTTAAAAAGGTCTGAATTTACAGAAATTCAACAAAGGAATATTTTTTTTTCCCCTTTGTGGAAAAGAGGAACCGCAGGTCCAGGATTACATCCGGCCACCGATCCAGGTTAACTTGCAACCTGCAAGCTCCAGCCCTTCCCCACAATTTTGTTTCCAAAGGGAGGTTTTATTAGAAGGAAGAAAGGAAGAGATTACTTTAAAGAGGCTGCGTCTCCTCCAACAAGCTGTTTTTCCTCCTACTTAGGGCTGAGCTTAGGTTGTTTCCCCTGATCAGCCCCGCAGGCAGAGGAAATACGTACCAACTCGGAGGCTGGAGGGTACCAGGATGAGAAAGGATGCTTTTAATAGATTGGTAGCACCCAGGGGGGTTATGGCTGAATCGAACGATGTCAGCTGCCAGGCTGAATCTAGGATAAAAATGGAATTTTCTTTTTCAAACGGAAGAGCAAGCACTTAAACCTAGGGAGGGATTAACTCAAAGGCAGTAAAACGCTTGCACATTATGACACAATAAGATGATGTGGCAAACGGTCCCCCTCTCGCGCATCCAGGAGTTTTCTGGAAAGCAACAGAGTTTTTCAGTTTGCCTCCATTCCCCCCCCCCATCTCTTATGGCAGCTGCCTCTGAAAGAATTAACGGGGGGGGGGGAGCTTTGGCGGGATGAAAATGAATTTATATCTGCTGTTTCCCAGAGGCCAAGCTCCTCTTTAAAGACCCACGAGTTATATTGGTTTTCGGTATGCATATCTTTTTGAACATCTTTGTCATATTGTTTGTCAGTCGTGCTCACTGTTTAGGGTTTGCCTTGGCAAGATAGGCTGCTGTCTAAATCCAAACAAACCAACAACTATACTGTGTAAGAATTGGGGAAGCTCAGATGGGGTTTGCAAAATGCCAGCAAGCCATTAGGTGGTGTCAGATTCAAGGGTTTCTGTATCTCTTTGCTGCCATCTAGTGGCCATCAAGGTCTTTCTGTTTGGGGGGAAAACCAGCTCCTGAATACAAAACTGCAAAATTCAGAGCCAGCTGTTTCATAATTGCTCTGTTTCAATGTAATGCTATTTCTCAGTAACTTTACAGGAAAAATGGCGGGGGGGGGGTAGGTGGGGGGGGGCGGGTGGAACGGAGAGAATGGTGTTTAACTAACCCTACTAACCCCAGACTTGTTTTGCAAATCATCCTGTGGTTTTATCATTTGATAATTATTTTGTCCTCCAAAATTTCTGATTTTTTTTTTTTAAAGACCAGACTATGTTTTTTGTTTTGATGCTTTCAGGAGATGATAGCCAGCACTGAGATGAGAACAAAGTGCTTGGAAATGTCAAAAATAAAACAAAACAAAACAAAAACAAAAAACAGAGTCTCCCCCCCACCCCCCCACCCCCCAAAAAAAAAACAGTTGCAATTTAAACAAAAACGTAACAGAGCAGATGGTAGAAAGAATTCTACTTTGTTCTCCTGCCTGCTTCATTTGAGACCCACCCCTCTTTCCTCGCTACAATTTTAGCATATCCGAATGCTAGCCAATTGTGGTTATATAATACTGTACCGGCTCTGAAACAGAAGTTAGCATAATAGGGCTGGTGGATTATACCTGGAATGCAAATCGAACAGGAGCTATTAGACAAATGCAAACCTCGCTGCCAGAGGGGAAGAAGCAAATGGAGAGAGAGGGCTGCCTGCCTTCTCCCAGGGCATCCGCGGGACTGGGAAGGTTAAAAAAAAAAGAAAAAGAAAAGTCAAGATTAACAGCCGAAACGCATGTAAAATCCAGATAGGGCTTCAGCCTCCGTTTTAACCGCTTTGTGAGTGTGTGTGCGCGTGCACACACACACACACTCATACCCCAAGCATCTGTCCTTCTCCAGTTGTCACTTTCTGATCCTCTCTTTCTGAACATTTGGAAAACTGATCTGTCTCTCAACAATCTGCAAATGCACGGGGAATGGCTTGCACCCAGCACCATAACATTGGCTTTGTAGATTGTGCTGACTGAACCCACGATCAGTAGTCCTCAACTTACAACCTGCCATTTAATGACTGAAACTACAACGATGTTGAAGAAAGTGACTTTCGATCAGTCCTTGGTTTTAGGACCGTGGCCATGTCCCTGCGATCATGCAATCCCGATTTGAGTATGCTGGACTATGGCATGTACAGTATTTATGACGGTAACTGTGTCCCTGCGTCATGCAACTGCCATTTCCAGCCGGGTTCCAACTGCGTTACTTAGCGAGGGAACCTCTGGTTCCGCTTGTGGTCATAAGTCAAGGACTACAAAATACGAAGAGGTTGAGGTATGTCCTTGCACATCTTGTACAGATAACCCAAATTATGTAATCTGTATCCGTCTTGAGTAGGGCAGATTTCAGCTATTCGTGCAAGACTATCATATTTTTGGGGGTCAACCAAAGAGATTCTTGGTGTTGCCTCAAATGTTGCAACTCCGTTAGCCACGAGAGACTTCGGCACATGCATGGCGGAGACACAGAAGCGTTGTGTCAAAGCCTCACTGGTCAACTGAAACCATTGGAGAAGTTTTGTCTCAGGCAAAGAGAAAGCATTAGAAGCCAAGCAGAGTGCAGAAGCATTCTTCATGAAACCAGGTAGGTGGGGAACGCCTGTTCCTTTACAGAAATATTTCTAAGAGGGCTTCAGATAAGTTGTGGTTGAAGAGAAACACACTTTCCAAGCTGTGTCAAGGGCTTGTGCGCACGTGCCCTATGCTTACCGATGCGTAGCTGAAATGTCAGTTTGAAATTTTTTGGGAGAGGATTCCAGAGCATCGCGTGTCCTCCCTCCGGTTAAGCCCTTGGTGAGAAGCCTCGCGGCTTCATGACCACAGATGGGAAGGCAATCCACTCCCTCGCTTAGACAGACTCTTCCAGCTCAACTCGGTGGAATCTCTGAGCAGCTGGAGGTGGGAATGAGTCCGGCAATATTAGCAGGCAGCTTTTGCCTGGTAATCTCATCACCAGCCGCATTGGATGAGGTTGGTATTGCTAACGTGCGGCATTCCGGTGCGGGCTTCTTTTTGGGAGAAAGGAAATGTGGCCATGCCCTTGGGCGCTGCCTCTCCTTGTGCAGAGAGCAAGAAGCTGCTTTGCCTGGGAAGCATGAGGGGATTTCGTGGGGAGTGGCGCTATCCCTCTTCAGAAATCTCTCTCGGGGCTCCTCCCGTGCCACACCACCAGGCCGTGGTGCTGTCAGCTGCCGAAACACAGTCAGAAATAGGAGCTGTGAGACATCCACACCAGAATTACACGGTAATTGTAGAAGTACAAACCTGAATTCTTCGTTAGGACCACCCAAGTCGGGTGGATAAGCTATTCTGTTTTGGGAACTGTGGCCTGGATTATTTCAACGACGGGACTACATTCCGCCCATGGGCCAAAGGTTGCCAAATCTTACTCTAAGACAGTCGCTCTCAGATTTGGCAACTTGACAATGGGTGGGCTTTAACTCCTTTCTTCCACAGGAGAAGGAGGGCAGCACTTGGACCATGTTCCTCAGTCTTGACTTCTACTGGACTAAGACAGCATTCCTGAACAATCTGGGCGCCCTCCAGAAATACAGGTAGTCCTTGACTCACAACGTTTTGTTTTAACGACCGCTGGAAGTTACAATGGCACTGGGGGAAAAAAAGTGACTGACGAATTAGTCCTCGCACTTACAGCCATGGCAGCATCTCCACGGTCACATGATCAAAATTCTGGCTTGGATGGAAAATGGTATATATATTTACGGTAATTGCAGTGTTGGGAGGGTCATGAGAATGCCACCTGGGATCTTCCTACCTGGCTTCCAACAGGCAAACTCACTGAGAGAAGTTGAATTCACTTCAGGACTGAGTGATTCACTTAACAGCTGCAACGATTTGCTTAACAGCCATGGTCAAAAAGGTCATAAAACCAGGCCTGGCTCACTTCACAACTGCCTTGCTTAGCAACAGAAATTCTGGTCGTAAGTCAAGGACTACCTGCACAGAACCCAACTTCCAGAATCCCCAGCCAGCATGGCCATGGGGGACGATTTTGGGAGTCCCTATCTATAAACGTTGAAAGTATTCATGTTAGAAAATGCTGGACTAATTTTTCACTCGGTTTTCTGGGTCAAGTTGCCATCAGTATCGTTCTCTGGAACCAGACGGCAACCTTGTTCCACATCAAGACCGACGCGGAGGCCATGTCTGTGATTGACAGATGTATCTCTCTGGAAGCTCCTCCCACACCACAACACAAACGGTGGTGCTGTCAGCTGCTGAAACGAAGAGGAGCTGTGTGAGAGATTTACACCAAAATTACATGGTCATTGTAGTATTAGAATTCTTAGAACCTCCGTGAATCGTGTGGATATGCTATTCTTTGTTTATGGAACTGTGGGCTTATTTATTTCAGTGGTGGACCACCTCCTTGCCCATGGGCTATAGGTTGCCGACCCTCACTTTGAAGCGGAGCTTTTCAACCGTGACAACTTGAAGATGCGTAGACTTCAACTCCCCAAATTCCACAACCAGCATGAAGTCTGCACACCTTCAAGTTGTCACGGATGAGGCATAGTGTTCTCTAGAGCAGGGGTCTCCAACCTTGGCAATTAAGACTGGTAGGACTTCAAGTCTTAAAATTGCCAAGGTTGGAGATCCCTGCTCTAGAGATGTGGTAGTTCCCATCAGTATCAACCGAAGAGTGAGGTTTACTCCTGACACGGAAGACATATAGTGATAAGATAGCCCAATTTATGTAGCTTTAACCCACTTGTATTTGTGTATTGGTAAACTATTTGTTATTCATATATTGAAGTATTACTTATCGTTTAGCACTTAGAAATAGTTATTGTGCCTTGTTATCTATTGGTAAGAAGTTGAAGTGCCTTGTTAAGCAGAAATGACCCCAATTTGAACAGACCATTCACCTTTCTGCTCAGGAACACCTGGCCATTAAGGTGATGGGTGAGACCCTGGTAGCAAGTTTCTTAGGAAAGTTTTCAGTAAGGACGAATGTTATTGATAAAAGTCTTAGCCTATCTCGTGACCTTTAGCTGAACCGTGGTTATTGGTAAGGCACAAGTCTTAACCTACTTCGTAAAGCTTGTATTTTGTGACCTTTAGCTGAACCGTGAACTTTGACTGCTGAAGATGTATGCAAGATGTTGCTCTTCATGATTGCTTTCTAATGATGTGTGTACCTGTGATTGGTTCATGGCGATGTTTGCTTCTCAAAAATTGTGCAAAAGGAGATCTACTGCAAGCCAAGTTGTGCCTATTTGAAACTTGCTTTGGGGTAACCTTTTTGTTGGCAAATAAAAGTTTTCCTTTCCTCTCCATCTATCTGCTGTGGTTCATTGTTTAATACTGCGTCCATTTCTGGTACAAAAGAAGATGTTGAGACCCTGGAAAGCGTGCAGAGAAATGCACCAAAGATGATAAAAGGGCCTGGGAGTTAAAACATATGATGAACATACCAAGGGAGGTACTAATACCACTCTATAAAGCCCTAGTAAGACCACACCTAGAGTACTGCATCCAATTTTGCTCACCATACTATAAAAAAGATGCTGAGACTCTAGAAAAAGTGCGGAGAAGAGCAACCAAGATGATGACGGGACTGGAGGCTAAAACATATGAAGAACAGTTGTAGGAACTGGGTATGTATGTCTAGTCTACTGAAGAGAGGAGGAGGGGGGAACATGATAGTAGTCTTCCAATATTTGAGGGGCTGCCTCAAGAAGAGCGGATTGACTTATTCTTTAGAGCATGGGTCCTCAAACTATGGCCCATGAGCCACATTTTTATTTTTTTATTTATTTATTTTATTTGCATTTATATCCCGCCCTTCTCCGAAGACTCAGGGCGGCTTACACTATGTTAGCAATAGTCTTCATCCAATTGTATACTATATACAAAGTCAACTTATTGGCCCCCAACAATCTGGGTCCTCATTTTACCTACCTTATAAAGGATGGAAGGCTGAGTCAACCTTGAGCCTGGTGGGACTTGAACCTGCAATATTGCAGGCAGTTGCTGTTAATAACAGGCTGCATTAGCCTGATGAGCCACCAGAGGCCCTAGTAGCCCGCCGAAGCCATTAATCTGACCAAGAGGCTGCTCTGCCTACATTGCCCCGCCCACCCTTTGACTGAGCACAGGACTTACCTTTGCTAGCCCCGCGGGCTGGAACTGAAAGGTAAGGCCAGCAATTTTGGCCTGCAGAGACATTCTGGAGGCAGGGGAGGTAAAAAAAATGGGGTGCACAGGTGCCCCAGGAGGCCAAAAGGAGGCTGTTTTTCACCTCTCCCATCTCCAGAAGATAAAGAGAGAGAGAAAGAGAGGGGGGGGAAGAGAGAGAGAGACAGAAAGAGAGAGAGAAAGAGAGAGAGGGAGAAACAGATTTCTCAAGCTCCTTGTGGCTGAGAAGAATTGCTGCAAACAACTGAAAAAATGATCTCGTAAAAAGAAAAGTCAACCAAAAGAGCAACATACAAACAAAAGCAAATAAAACATCCCTCAGGAGCATAGCATAGCATAGGAAAGCTATGGCAAATCTAGACAGCGTACTAAAAAGCAGAGACATCACCCTGCCAACAAAAGTGCGTATAGTCAAGGCTGTGGTTTTCCCAGTTGCAATGGATGGCTGTGAAAGTTGGACCATAAGGAAGGCTGAGCGCCAAAGAATTGAGGCCTTTGAACTCTGGTGCTGGAGAAGACTCCTGCGAGTCTCTTGGACTGCAAGGCGAACAAACAAGTCAGTCCTAGAGGAGATTAACCTTGACTGTTCTTTCGAAGGCCAGATCCTGAAGAGGAAACTCAAATACTTTGGCCACTTAATGAGAAGGAAGGACTCACTGGAGAAGAGCCTAATGCTGGGAAAGATTGAGGGCAAAAGAAGAAGGGGATGACAGAGAATGAGGTGGCTGGATGGAGTCACTGAAGCAGTAGGCATGAGTTTAAATGGACCCCAGAGGATGGTAGAGGACAGGAAGGCCTGGAGGAATGTTGTCCATGGGGTCGCGATGGGTCGGATATGACTTCGCAACTAACAACAACAACAACAACAACAGGAGCAAAACAAATTGAAGTTTAATTTGTGTGCATTGTTTAATGGACTGTTAAATTGGCCACGCCCACCTAGTCATATGACTGAGCCATGCCCACCCAGCCATTCCGGGCCCCCAAGAGTCCAAGGGCCGTGAATTGGCCCCCTGTTTAAAAACTTCGAGGACCCCTGCTCTAGAGGGCATCAGAAGGAACAGATGGAAGATTATCAAAGTGAGATCCAACCTAGAACTAAGGAGAAATTTCCTGACACTGGGAACAATCAATCAATGGACTAACTTGCCCCTGGAGTTGTAAGTGCTCCATTGCTGGAGGTTTTTCAAAAACAGACTGGACAACCATTTGACTGGGATGATATAAGGCTCCTACATTGAGGAGGGGTTGTGATAGAAGATCTCTGAGATCCCTTCCATCCCTATGATTCTTTCTGACACAATGGTGGTTTCTTTTGTTCAGGGATTTGAGATTATTCACCACGACCATCCCTTAAAATTCTCTCCTGTGGCTATTGAAAGACTTTTTCTTCACTTGATGGATTTTAGGTCTTTCAGAGGTTTCCCATCCTTCAACCACGACTACCCAATGGGCTTAAAGGAGCTTCCTCTACTTGGCATTCTTTGGATTTACATTTGAGCCTGGTGGCCCTGAGTTCAGGTTCTGGCTCTGATTTGCCTATTGCTCTAAACCAGTGATGGCTAACTTTTTTGCCGTCACATGCCAAAAGTGGGGGGAGCACAGGGGGGGCGTGCATATGTGCTTACACCTATAATTCAATGCCCCCCTGGAACTCCACACACACATGCATGTGTGACACCCCCCCATGCGCCCCGTTTTGGGCCTAGCAGGCCTCCCTGAAGCCTCCGGAGGCTGGAAACGGCCTATTACCAAACTTCTGGTAGGCCCTTTTTTCACCCTCCCAAGGCTCCAGAGGCTTTCTTGGAGCCTGGGGAGGGAGAAGACATCCTTTCCCCCCTCCCCCTTCGGAAGCCAGAAATGGCTCATTTTCCAACTTCTGGTGGGTCCGGAAGGCCCATTTTTCACCCTCTCCAGGCTCTAGAAGCTTTCCTGGAGCCTGGGAGGGTGAAAATGGCCTTCCCCACCCCTGGAAGCCCTCCGGAGGATGAAAATGGCCCCCTAGAGCTTCCGCGTGAGCCTGTACTTACTTGGCATTCAAAACAGGCCGCGTGGAGATTCCTGGGAGGGGAGGGACGGCTTGGGCAGGGCAGCTGAAAATCAGCTGGAGCTGAACTAGGGCAACGGCTTGCGAGCCCTCAGATATGACTCTATATGCCACCTGTGGCACCCTTGCGGTAGGTTCACCATCACAGCTCTAAGCTCATCATATAATTCAGGCTTGGGAAACCTGTGGCAGCCCAAGGAGAGGAAAAACAAAATGGGGACTCACATGAGGGTCTACCCCTTTTAACCTGCACCGTAATGCATGTAAAAACTATGTACTGATGGTCCTGGATTTACAACCATTTGTTTAGTGATCATTCCAAGTTACAATGGCTCTGAAAAAACGGCCATTGCCGCATCCCCATGGCCACAATCAAAATTTGGATGATTAGCAACCGGTTCACATTTATGACGGCTGCAGTGTCCTGGGGTCATGGGATCCCCTTTCGCAACCTTCTTACAAGCAAAATCAATGGAAGCCACAGTCACTTAACAACTGTATTACTTAACTGAATGACTGCAGTGACTCACTTAGCAACTGTGGCAAAAAGGTTGTAAAATAGGGAAAAACTCAATAATTTTTTTCACTTAGCAACAGAAATTTTGGGCTTAATTGTGGTCGCAAGTCGAGGGGTACCTGCAGTTTTGATTCCATGCTTGTGATAAGCACCTTTTTTTTTATTTGCATTTATATCCCGCCCTTCTCCGAAGACTCAGGGCGGCTTACCCTATGTTAGCAATAGTCTTCATCCTATTTGTATATTTATATACAAAGTCAACTTTATTGCCCCCAACAATCTGGGTCCTCATTTTACCTATCTTATAAAGGATGGAAGGCTGAGTCAACCTTGGGCCTGGTGGGACTTGAACCTGCAGTAATTGCAGGCAGCTGCTGTTAATAACAGAGTGCATTAGCAGCCCGTGGCCATTGGCCATTTGATCTCACCCCACTATGCTCTGGGTCTGAGGCTGATTTGTCTCCATTGGGCACATCCTTCGCATCCCCCTCTTCCTTGCTTCAGCCTTAAGAGGCTTCTCAACTATTCTGTTTAAAGATTCTGGCCCAGCCTTTTGACAGTGAGTTGCCACGAAAATATTGACACAATTCTTCTGCAAGGCCCTGAGACATTCAGATCCAGGGAGGTTCCCGTCGGAGGTACCCGGTTTGACCTCTGCTACATGCCTGCCATGACACCAGCTGCTCACTGGGAGCACAAAGCTGAGTAGGTATGTAAGGAATGAGCCAGTGCAGGGAGAAAATCTTCACGCTACGTTTGTACACAGCAGACACCCCCTTCCAAATAGCCTCCTCCATCTCCTGATCTATCAGCCAAAATGAAACTGCAAATAGGAATAAATTCTAGGTAAACTAGTTTGGTTTAAAGAGTCAGATTGGTAAATTTGCTGGACCAGAGACCAAGAGATGGTGAATTCTAGCCACATCTTAGGCATGAAAGCTGGTTGGGTAACTTTGGACCAATCACCAAAAAAGATGGTGACTTCTAGTTCCATCTTATCAATGAAAGCCAGCTGGGTGACTTTGGGCCAATCATCAGGAAACGGTGAGTTCTAGTCCCACCTTAAGCAAGAAAGCCAATTGTCCCTTCTTAGGTGCAAAACCAGCTGGGTAATCTTGGGCCAGCCATTCTCTGTTAGCCCTAGGAAGGCGGCAATGGCAACCTATTTGGGAAAAATCTTGCCAAGAAAATTGTAGGAGCTTGTTCAGGAAGTTGCTAGGAGTCAAGAATGAAGTGAACATGCACACATAGCATGGGGGGAGGGATCATGATACTCCATTCTCCAATTTGTCAATTTTGACTTTGCTGGAACTGGGTAGGGAGACATGATAGCAGTATTTCAATATCTCAGGGGTTGCCACAAAGAAGAGGAAGTCAACCTATTCTCCAAAGCACCTGAGGGTAGGACAAGAAGCAATGGGTGGAAACTAATCAAGGAAAGAAGCAACTTAGAACTAAGGAGAAATTTCCTGACAGTTAGAACAATTAATAAGTGGAACAACTTGCCTGCAGAAGTTGCAAATGCTTCAACACTGGAGGTTTTTAAGAAGAAATTGGACAACATTTGTCTGAAATCATATAGGGTTTCCTGCCTAAGCAGGGGGTTGGACTAGAAGACCTCCAAGGTCCCTTCCAACTCTGTTATTCTATATTGACTTCTCCATTTTTATCCTGCCTCATTTAATTTTCCCACAATTTTCAGGTTTGGCCAACGTCTACACTTCAAACTCAGATTTCTTTTCTTTAAAAAAAAAGAAGACGAGATGAATGGTAATTTTGGAGACTGAAGGGTGGATTACATGTCTGGTCTTTGGTAGAGCTTCCCATGTTAAGTTCACTAAAGACAGGGATCAGGATGTGATGCAAATCTACTTTGAAATAGGAGACAAAATCGATAGCCGTAATTGTTCATGTCAAATCAATCCTGACATTTCCTTTTAAAAAAACCATCACTAATGCTTTGTTCTTTAAAAAAAAAACAGGAAGTCACACACAGAGGAACCATTATGAAGATCCCGCAAATGGGCGCCACTCAGCATGCATCCAGATAATCCGAAGCATTATTATAATGCCCATCTCTTGCTCAAATATACTAATCCGCCTCATCTTAGCCAGAAAATTGCCTTGTTTTCTGGCTACGAAAGGGTCTTAACTTTAAGCTCAGAAGAACAGCAGCATATCTTTTTGTACTTTATTCGAAGGCAGAATTTCTTAACCTTAGCTGTGGACTTCAAACCCCAGAATTCCCCAGCCTGCCACACAGTTCTAGGGCTTCCATATCTGAGCTGCAAACTCCAAGCAACCACTAGATGGGAGTAGATAGCAGCGGGAAACAGACATTCAGCAGCCCTCTAGTGGTTCTTGAATGCCGACAGCCCAGATATGGTAGCCCGACTTAATATTAATTGACATTATAGGAAGCCTTGTATGACTATGATATGCCAAAACATCAGCAGCCCCTTTTCCAGATAACAAATTTAATCAAAAAGCATCAGCTTTGGCAAGCTGTGTCCCACTTCATCAAATGCATGAAATGATTAAAACATGATGTAGGGAAGTCCTTGATTTACACCATTCTTTCTGCAACAGTTCAAAGTTACAACAACAATGAAAAAGGTGACTTATGACTGATTCCCACACTTATAGCTATTGCAGCATCAACAAAGCCACGCGATTAAAATTTAGATGCTTGGCAACTGGTATCTATATATGACAATTGTATCACTTGTGAAATGTACAATTTGTTACTACTGGTTCTATGGGCGTGGCTTGGTGGGGTAATGTGACTGGGTGGGCATGGCCAACTTTTTTTTTAACTTTTAAAAGCATTTTTTCTACAACCTCTTCGGCCGATCATCAGGGGCTTTTTTTTTACTTTTAAAAGCATTTTTTTGGCCAAAGAAAAAATGCTTTTAAAAGTTTAAAAAAAAGAGCCTCTGATGATCATTCAGCTCAGCTGGGCATGGGGAGTGGCAGGGATTTTTGCTACTGGTCCTCCGAACCACCCACCGCCATCACTACCAGATCGGACGATCTGCTCCGAACTGGGAGCATTTCACCCCGAATTGTAGGGTCCTGGACCACGTTGTTGCCATCTGTGACTTTCCACAGTTTGCTTTGAGGAAGCAAATTCAGTGAGGGAAGATGGGTTCACTTATAATCACATGTGGGAAGCCCCCCCCACCATCACTTGAAGATCGAAATATTTTGGGGAGTATTAAAAGAAACAGAATGTTATCTTTCCCCAAAGGGAGAAATGGAGATACATGCTCCAGCCCCAATTCTATGGGTAACAGTAACAGAGTTGGGAGGGATCTTGGAGGTCATCTAGCACAACCCCTTGCTCACGCAGGAGACCTGTACTAGGGATTCGAACCGCCGAACTGCCTTTCTGATCGACAAGCTCGGTGTCTTAGCCACTGAGCCACCTAGTCAGGCACAATAAAACAGCTTCCAGCAGAAATCTTTAGAGATGGAGATTTTGGGCCCCCATTAAGAAATCCTGCCCAACCAGTGGTGGATTTCAAATTTTTTTACTACCGGTTTTGTGGGTGTGGCTTGGTGGGCGTGGCTTGGTGGGCGTGGCAGCGGAAGGATACTGTAAAATCCCCATTTCCTCCCCATCAGCTGGGACTCGGGAGGCAGAGAATAGATGGGGGCGGGGCCAGTCAGAATTTTTACTACGGGTTCTCTGAACTACTCAAAATTTCCGCTACTGGTTCTCCAGAACTGGACAGAACCGGCTGAAACCCACCTCTGGGGCCGATCTATTCATAAACAAAACATCTTCAGCTCCAGGTTGATGGGATTAAGAAGGACAGGACAGGATCTTTTAGAACATAAAAGGATTAACCCACCACCATTTAGCAAAAGACACAAGCCCCTTTCATTGCACAACCCCTACAACAGTTCAAACTTCACAGAAACCTATAAAGATCTGTCCACTCATTCAACTATTTGGTCAGCTGCCCCAAACTTTCTTTCCAATCAGCCTCCATTTTATTTCCAACGCCTTTATTTCCCAGTGTGGAGCTGAACCGGGTTTTTCTTCCCACACATGTGATTCAGTGTTAACAATAGTGGCAAAAAAATAAATAAATCATAAAATGGGGTGTGACTCACTTTAGCAACTGCCTCGCTTAGCAATGGAAGTTCTGGTCCAATTGTGCTCCTAAGTTGAGGACTACCTATTTAAACTGGAGAGACGTGGGGGAGGAGGGAGCGCCAACCCGGTTATGCAGACACACGTAAATGACAGAGAGGTTTTAACTATCTCACAAACGTAATTTGTTTAAAAAAATTGTTTTTACAGGTAGTCCTCAACTTACAACCTCAATGGAGCCCCCAATTTCTGTTTCTAAGCCACACAATTCTTAAATGAGTTGTGCCCCATTTTAACACATTTTGTTTGCCATAGTTGTTAAGCGGATCGCTGCAGTTGCTAAGTGAACCATGAAGTTATTAAGTGAATCTGACTCTTCCCCCCCCCCATTATTTTACTTGTCGGAAGCCTTGAAAAGTCCCGTGGAGTGATCACGTGACCCTGGGACCTTGCAACTATCGTAAATTCATGCCAGGTGTCCAATTTTTTTTTTCAGCGCTGTTGTAACATTGAACGGTCACTAAACAAATGGTTGTTAAATTGAGGACCACCTGCAGGGTTTCCACAAAACATTTGTAATGTGTGCAAACTTTCCAAACTGAGGAAGAGGGCTGCCGCAGATGAGAGTTTATGCTTTTTAATAAAAATTTGTGATCAAGGAAACTCCTTTTAATATCATTTTGGCTTTGGCCGGAGAGAAACACATCAGAGAAAGTAGAACAGGCTGAATTTCATGTAAATGCCTTCAATTTTCCTCTAGCCTTGGGATAATATTTTAATCCCTTTTGTTTAGTTTTATATCTGACTAGATGCAGCTAAGCTCCTTATAAGAATCTGAGGCAAATGTTTAGGGTCAGCTTGTCCAAGCCATGTGGATCAGCAGGCAAGAATGCGTACACCTTCACCAGTAGAAGGAAGAACGCAGGTGATCCTCAACTTACAACTACAATTGGGCACAAAATTCATGTGGCTACGTGAGACAGTTGTTAAGTGAGTTTTGCCCCATTTTACGATCTTTTTAGCTACAGTTGTTAAGTGAATCACTTGTACAGTAGTGGCCAAAATTGTGGAAACCTTTTGGGAAAAGTGTATTTTTTTTTTTATTTGAATTTTTATCCCGCCCTTCTCCGAAGACTCAGGGCGGCTTACATTGTGTAAGGCAATAGTCCCATCCTATTTGTATATTTATATACAAAGTCAACTTATTGCCCCCCCAACAATCTGGGTCCTCATTTTACCTACCTTATAAAGGATGGAAGGCTGAGTCAACCTTGGGCCTGGTGGGACTCGAGCCTGCAGTAATTGTAATTGCAGGCAGCTGTGTGTTAATAAAAGGCTGCATTAGCCTGGTGAGCCACTTCCCAGCCCTTTTTTAGGTTTGATGGCTAATAACACCACTTTTTTGAGGGGGGGGGTTGGATTTTCAAGATAATCATATTCCGCTGCTGGAATGGCCTGGGAATAACCCAGGCCTTCACCCAGTGGTGAGATTCAAGTAATTTAACAACCGGTTCTCTGCTCTAATGATTTCTTCCAAAAACCAGTTTGCCGAACTGCTCAGAAAGTTAACAAACGGTTCTCCCGAAGTGGTGTGAACTGGCTGAATCCCACCACTGCCTTCACACAATTGAAAATCTATGGAGCCGACTAAATAAACTTGTTAGTCAGAAGCGACCCAGTAATAAAACCCAGTTAATAGAAGCCATCATTCAATCTTGCTTTCACATGATAACAGCTGCAGAACTAAAAGACTTGGTTCACTCCGTGGGAAGACGCTGTAGGGCCGTAATTCATGCTAACGGTTACCCAACTAAGGATTAACTGACATGGTGATAATTTTTGTATATCTTGTTTTTGCACGAATCAAGAAGAGGGCCGTGAAAATATTTGCAGATCCCTCGCATCCTGGACATAAACTCTTTCAACTCCTACCCTCAAAACGACGCTATAGAGCACTGCACACCAGAACAACTAGACACAAGAACAGTTTTTTCCCGAAGGCCATCACTCTGCTAAACAAATAATTCCCTCAACACTGTCAACTATTTACTGAATCTGCACTACTATTAATCTTCTCATAGTTCCCATCGCCAATCTCTTTCCACTTATGACTGTATGACTATAACTTGTTGCTGGCAATCCTTATGATTTATATTGATATATTGATCATCAATTGTGTTGTAAATGTTGTACCTTGATGAACGTATCTTTTCTTTTATGTACACTGAGAGCATATGCACCAAGACAAATTCCTTGTGTGTCCAATCACACTTGGCCAATAAAAATTCTATTCTATGGTGTTCATTTTTGTATATCTTGTACATGTTTCACTTTTCTTCTTTATACTGTAATTGCTACTCTATAGCAAATCCTTCATAAAAGTCATTGCATTAGATTCTTCATTAAATTATCTTTCCATTGAAATATAATGGAACTACTCAAAAAAGAAAGAAAGAAAGTGGTTGTTATTAGTGTTTTTTAGTTTTAAAAAATACACTTTATCCAAAAGGTTTCCACAATTTTGGCCACTATTGTAGTTATTAATTCAGTTAACGTGGTTCCCCCCCCCCACCCATTGACTTCGCTTGTCAGAAGTTCCTAAAAGGTGCTCACATGGCCCCAGGGCACCGCAACCATCATAAACACACGCCAATTGCCAGACATCTGAATTTTGATCAGGTGAACATAGGGATGCTGCAACGATCATAAAAAATGTTCATGTCGCTTTTTTCAGTGCCATTTTATAATATATAATATAATATAACAACAGAGTTGGAAGGGACCTTGGAGGCCTTCTAGTCCAACCCCCTGCCCAGGCAGGAAACCCTACACCATCTCAGATAGATGGTTATCCAACATTTTCTTAAAAATTTCCAGTGTTGGAGCATTCACAACTTCTGAAGGCAAGTTGTTCCACTGATTAATTGTTCTAACTGTCAAGAAATTCCTCCTTATTTCTAAGTTGCTTCTCTCCTTGATTAGTTTCCACCCATTGCTTCTTGTTCTACCTCAGGTGCTTTGGAGAATAGCTTGACTTCCTCTTCTTTGTGGCAGCCCCTGAGATATTGGAACTCTGCTATCATGTCTCCCCTAGTCCTTCTTTTCATTAAACTAGATATACCCAACCGTTCTTCATTTTAAATTCTAACAATCCTAAACAAATGGTTGTAAGTCAAGAACTACTTAACCTTCTTTTGAAAACAAACTAGCAGAATTGGAAGGGACCTTGAAGGTCTTCTAGTCCAACCCTTTGCTCAGGCAGGAAACTATTCCATTCAGACAAACGGTTGTCCAATCTCTTCTTAAAAACTTCATGTTGGAGCATTTCTGGAGGCAAGCCATTCTACTGATTTATTGTTGAAACTATCGGGAAATTTTCATTATTTCCGGGTTACTTTTCTCCTTGAAATAGTTTCCATCCATTGCTTCTTATCTTGCCTTCTCCAAGTGCTTTGGAGAACAGGTTGATCTCCTCCTCTGCGTGGCAACTCCTTTTGGCTATGTTCCATTGGAAAAATCCATCTTCCAATGAACTTCATGGGGCTTTGGTAAGTGGTATTGGGCATATAACTGCAAAACATATTTGTCATCTCAAGTTTTCTGCTGTGGACTGCTTGGGTCAAATTGCCTGGGTCACAAACAAATTACAAAAATAACTACACAGAAGAAAAAGTTTCTTTCAATATGTAAGGAACAAGGGGGGGAAAAAAGTCAAGAAAATGTTTATTCCATTAATGGGAGAAAATGGCAGGAAGGTGACAAGCAGCAGACAGAAAACGGAACTTTGCATCTGTCTTTACGCACAAGGGAAAAAATAGACCAACCTATGAAAAACAGCACAGTGGGAGACAGAAGAAGGAATGCAGGTCAAAATAGGTAAGAAACTGGTAAAAGAACACCTATCTGCTGTAAAAGGTAAAGGTAAAGGTTCCCCTCACACATACGTGCTAGTCATTGCCGACTCTAGGGGGTGGTGCTCATCTCCGTTTCAAAGCTGAAGAGCCAGTGCTGTCCGAAGACATCTCTGTGTTCATGTGGCCGGCATGACTCAACGCCAAAGGCACACGGAACGCTATTACCTTCCCACCAAAGATGGTCCCTATTTTTCTACTTGTGTTGTGCCTCGCTCGCTCCCCTCTCCACAGCCAGGCCCCTCTCATCTCCTGCCGGACGCTGATAGTGCAGAAGAATGTCTTGGCATGCCTCCAGCCCCCAGTCCTGGCACCATGCCCGGACAAACGGAGCAGCTGGGCCCCTCCCCCACAGCATGTGAGCCTGGGGAGTGTGAAGCCAGTCACGAGCTGGAATTGCTGGCAGCTGGAGGCTTGAGGGACCCACGCTTCCAGAGAGTGGAGAGGCGACATCAGTAAAAGGAAGGGAGGGGCAGGCCTGGATAAGTGCTGAGTCATGGAGCCACACCCCATGGCCTATATAAAGGATCTGCTTTCTGGCATTCTTTGAGTCAGGCAAAGTCTAATCTGGATTGCTGAAGTCACACCTTGGATTCCTGCCTGCCCTGAGAACTCTGACAGAACTTTGGCAAAGCTGCAGAGGCACGCTTGATACGGACTTCCCCGACCCGGCCGTCAGAGGAGGAGTGGGACACGACAACTTGCATTTTTTACGTGCTTTTGAAACTGCTAGGTTGGCAGAAGCTGGGACAAGTAACGGGAGCTCACCCCGTTACACAGCAGCAGTAGGGATTCGAACTGCTGAGCTGCCAACCTTTCGATCAACAAGCTCAACATCCTAGCCCCTGAGCCACCGCGTCCCTATCTATCCACTGTAGAGGAGTTGAAATCACCAGGACCAGATGGTTTACATATCAGGGTACAGAAAGAGCTGGCAAATAGGATCTTGGAACTATGGAGCAAAAACTTTCACAGCTCCTGAAGCACAGGAGAACTGCCAGAGGATTGGAAAAGAACTGATGCAGTGGTTCCAATCTTCAGGAAGATGCAGATCCAGAAAACTACAGACCTATCCGCTTGAAATCCATACACACCCTGAAAAAGACAAACAAACAGCAGATTTCTGAGCACCTAGAAACGAACAAGCAATCGCTGGAAGCCAGCATGAGTTTAGTTAAAAGCAGATTATTTATTTATTTATTTATTTATTTATTTACTTACTTACTTACTTACTTACTTACTTACTTACTTACTTACTTACTTACTTACTTGGTCAAATACAACAATATATATAAGTATAAGCATGAAATAACTATACGAATTGGATACAATCAAAGGGAACATTAGGACAGGAACGGTAGGCACGCTGGTGCTCTTATGCATGCCCTTACAGACCTCTTAGGAATGCAGTGTGGTCAATGTCTTTGGTTAAAGCTTTGGGGATTTTGGGAAGAGACCACAGAGTCAGGTAGTGCATTCCAGGCATTAACAACTCTGTTACTGAAGTCATATTTTCTGCAATCAAGATTGGGGCGGTTCACTTTAAGTTTGAATCTATTGTGTGCTCATGTATTGTTGTAGTTGAAGCTTAAGTAGTCTTCGACAGGAAGGAGATTGTAGAAGATGATTTTGTGAGTTATGCTCAGGTCATGCCAAAGGCAATGTAGTTCTAAATTTTCTAAATCCAGAATTTCAAGACTGGTGGCATAAGGCATTTTGTTGCAATCAGAGGAGTGGAGGACTCTTCTTGTGAAATATTTCTGGACACACTCAATTCTATTAATGTCCGAAATGTAGTGTGCGTTCCAGGCAGATGAGCTATAATAGAGAATTGGTCTAACAAATATTTTGTATGCTCTGGTTAGTAGTGTAATCTTTCCGGAGAAGAAGCTACGTAAGATTAGGTTTACAACTCTTAATGCCTTTTTGGCGATGTAGTTGCAGTGTGCTTTGGCACTTAGATCATTTGATATCATGCCAGGAAACCTTATTTTCTTCTTTGATAAAATGACTAAATTAGTGGATCAAGAAAAATGTTGTGGATCTTCTTACTTGGACTTCAGTAAGGCATTTGACAAAGTAAACCGCAGCCTATTTCCTGGTAAGATAGAACAATGTGGGATAACATTACCAGATGGATTCACAGTTGGTGACCAAACTCACTCAAGGTTCTATCTTGGGTTCAGTGCTCTTCAGTATCTTCATAAAGTATCTACTGTAGATGTGGGGGTGGAGGAACCAATTTTTGAGATAATGCCAAGTGGGCAGGAACTGCTAACACTTTGGAAGATAGACTCAGGATTCAGGATCTTAATAGATTTGTGTGTTGGGACCTATCCAACAAGATTAAGCTCATTGGTGTGAAAAGTGCACAGGTGCAAAACAAGCAGTATCGGGCTCAACAGCAGTAAATCTTGGTGTAGTAGTGGACAACTGCGTAAGTATGAGCCAGCAGTGTGCTGCAGCAGCCAGAAATGCCAATACAATTCTGGGCTGCATCAAAAGAGAGATAGTCTCAAGATCACAAGAAATGATAGAACCACTCACTACTGTACCAGGGAGGTCACAACTGAAATATGGCATCCAATTCTGGTCACCAAAGAAGATGCTGAGGCCCTAGAGAGTGTGCAGAGAAGAGTAACAAGGATGAGGATGATGATGATGATGATGATGATGATGATGATGATGATGATGATAATGATGATGATGATGATGATAATAATAATAATAATAATAATAATAATAATAATAAGAAGAAGAAGAAGAAGAAGAAGAAGAAGAAGAAGAAGAAGAAGAAGAAGAAGAAGAAGAAGAAGAAGAAGAAGAAGTTAAGTTTTATACCGCCCTTCTCCCGAAGGACTCAGGGCGGTGAACAGCCAAGTAAAAACAATACAATATATTACAATAAAAACTATTTAAAAAACTTATTCAATGTGGCCTAAATTTAGATATAAAATACATAATATAAAATAACCCCATTTAAAAACGAATTAAAAACCCCTATCAAGCCAGCCTTGCTTGGAAGAATAGGTACGTCTTCAGCTCGCGGCGAAAAGTCCGGAGGTCAGGAAGCTGTCGAAGTCCTGGGGGAAGCTCGTTCCAGAGGGTAGTGCCCTCACAGAGAAGGGTCTCCCCCTGGGGGTCGCCAGCCGACACTGTTTGGCTGACGGCACCCTGAGGAGACCCTCTCTATGGGAGCGTACCGGTCGGTGGGAGGCATGTGGTAGCAGAAGGCGGTCCTGAAGATATCCCGGTCCTATGCCATGGAGCGCTTTAAAGGTAATAACCAACACCTTGAAGTGCACCCGGAAGACCACAGGTAGCCAGTGCAGCCTGCGCAGGATTGGTGTTATATGGGAGCCACGAGTGGCTCCCTCTATCACCCGCGCAGCTGCATTCTGGACCCACTGAAGCCTCCGGGTGCTCCTCAAGGGGACCCCATGTAGAGAGCATTGCAGTAGTCCAGGCGAGAAGTGACGAGGGTGTGAGTGACCGTACATAAGGACTCTGCATGCTAAAACATATGATGAACAGATAAAAGTGAATATATGTGTCCCAGGATAATGTTGCAGGATCCAATCAAGGTTGGTCACTGGGACCAGAGGTTTTGTCTTCCAAGCTTCTGGACTCATGCTAGAGCCCATCTTCCGGGAACGTCTCTCTAGCATATGATGAACAGTTAAAGGAACTAGGTGTGTCCAGTCTAATGAAGAGGTGAATCGTGGGGGACATGATAGCTGTTTATCAGTACTTGAGGGGCTGTCACAGAGAAGACGGGGCTGACTTAGTCTCCAAAGCACCTGAAAGCAGGACAAGAAGAACGAATGGAAGCTTGTTAAAGAGAGATCCAATCTAGAACTAAGGAAAAATTTCCTGAGAGTGAGAACAATTAATCAGTATAACCTTCCTCCCTTCCCTTTCCTTCCCTTCTCTTCCCTCCTTTTTCCCCGCTCCTCCCTCCCTCCCTCCCTTCCTGCTCGAGACAAGTGAGTGACAATAGCTCTTTAATTTAGAGTGAGACTTCAGCAAATGTTACAGGTAAAAGGTGCTCCTTATTTATCCACCTGGCTAAGTCACCAGCCAATAAGATTTGAATGTTTTCCTGCCCATATTCCCACCAATAGGATCATACACAACACTTCCCTTCCCTTCCTTCCTTTTTCCCACTCTCCTTCCTTCCTTCCTTCCTTCCTTCCTTCCTTCCTTCCTTCCTTCCTTCCTTCCTTCCTTCCTTCCCTTCGCTTCCCTTCCCTTCCCTTCCCTCTTTTTTCCCACTCTCCTCCCTCCCTCCCTCTCCTAATTGTGGTCGTGGCTCTTCCTTTCATCCATCAAAAAGTAAATCAGTGGTGGGTTGCTGCCGGTTCGCCCCGGATCGAGAGAACCAGTAGCAGCGGCAGGAGGCTCCGCCCACCCACCCGGACGTCTCTGCGCATGCGCAGAAACATCACGCGTGAGTACGAGCATGTGCCCACCAGCGAACCGGTAGCAGCCGAAATTGAAACCCACTACTGTAGTAGATCCTCTGTATATGTAACACATTTTGTGACTTTCTACTTCTTATAAAATATTTCCTGGCCATCCGATAATCCCCGCTAATGGAGGACTCAGAAGCTTCTTGGGTGTCTCTTGCTTGGTGGGCGAAGGGCAGCTGCACTTCTTGATCTTTTTATGGATCAACGGCAGTCATGTTGCGGTGGGGGTGGGGGAGGCGGGGTATCTATTCACACACATGTATTAGCAGCTGCTGCTGCTGCTGACTCAGTGGTTGTCCTTTGATCTGAATTCTACCGTGTCATTTTTTCCCTCCTCTTCAGAATGCTGGGTCATACAATCATGATTTTATTCAGCCCTCTGTATAACGATAAGAGTTCCTTTGCCTTTGATGCACCTTTTTCTTTTGCCCGCGACAGTGCCATTAAGTGCGTGGCCTCCTCCCAGGTGAACGAAAAAAGGCAAAGAGGTTGGAATTTAATACTTGTAAGGGAGACCGCCATGGAACCTAATTGCTTAGGTTAGGAAATAGAAAAAAACATGACATTGCCTTTCTATGTTGTTGCCAAGGAAATGATACAGATGCAAAATAAAATCTCAAACATATTTTTATTGATAGAATATACAATCCTACAGAAGAATGCCCCATTTGTAAATGCTGTTAGTTTCTAAGTCTGAATTGTGAGTTAGTATTCAATCATATATTTAGCAGTTCTTATATGGATTACAGGTAGTCTTCCACTTACAACCTGAACTTGCTTTGGAGAATAGGTGGAGCCCAGAGGTGGGTTTCAGCAGGTTCTGACCAGTTCTGGGGAACCGATAGCAGAAATTTTGATTAGTTCGGAGAACCGGTAAATACTACCTCTGACTGTCCCCGCCCCCACCTATTCTCTGCCTCCCAAATTTCAGCTGATTGGGAGGAAATGGGGATTTTACAGTATCCTTCCGCTGGAGTGGGGAGGGAATGGAGATTTTGCAGCATCCTTCCCTGCCACACCCATCAAGCCACACCCACAAAACCGGTAGTAAAATTTTTTGAAACTCATGACTGGTGGAGCCTCTCTTCTTTGTGGCAGCCCATTTTAGCCAGAAGAGAATGCAGCTAAGGGCAGTTGGTAAAAAAAAAAAAATCATTCGAAGTGGTGAGAGCCACCTCTCCAATGTCCCTCCTAGGAATCGGGTGATTTCCGGAAGGCTAATTTGCCTTCCAGGGCATCCATTTTGTGAGAGTGCCCTTGAGAGGCTTTCGGTGCTCCAGATCTATTGAAGGTTGACAAAAGTGACCACTGCAGTGTCCTGGAGTCACATGATTGCCATCTGCAACCTTCTCAGCTGACTTCCAGCAAGCAAAGTCAATGGGGAAGCCTGTGGGAAGTAACAAGTCATGGTTACGTGATATCTTGTTTAATGACCATGCAAAAAAAAAAAGTTTGTAAAATCAGGTGCAATCTTGCGATGCCTCACTTAATGACCAACAACTTTTTTCTGGTCCCAATTGTGATCACCAGTCAAGGACTCCATGTAGTTATTGTACCTCCTTCCACACACACAAAAAAAACAACCCTTCAAGTTTTCAGAAGAGAGCTTTGCAGAACCTCACAAGTTACAGTGAAAGAGGGAAAATATATTTTGCTTTTCTGCATATCCCCAAAGTCACAGAAAATGCCACTTGGTAAGCAGAAACTAACAGGAGTAGAAGGATTAGTTCACCCAATGTTTTTCAAGCAAGTTCCCCAGAATTGATTTGCTTTTAATTCCTTCCAGGATGTTTCTGCAGCAGTTATGTGGGATCTCTACAAAAGGAAAGAGGGGTGTTTTTAGCAAATAATCATGATAAAATATATGATCATCCATCGGAGGTTGGAAAATACGGGTGACAAACTTTCAAGGAATTGAGCTCTCTGCTTAGCAATTTTGTGGATCCGGAAGACAAATTCTTGGGGACAATGCGATAAAGAGGATACCTCAAGAATGTGGGGGGGGGGGGAATATTCCCTCTTGCAGATTTTGCTCTTCCATATCTAAGTTAAATCTATTTTTAACCCCCATAATTCAATGCATTTGTGTGACTCCCAAATGGACCAAGAGATTCTCCTTCCCGGGTTTTTATTTCACTTTCTCTGTGACAATCTTTTATTACATATTTTATCTTTGCCATGTGATTGTTGTTATTACAGGATTTTGCTGGAGATCGCTGGAGGCTGGCCCCTTGGCTCGGAGCATGCGGTGTAGAAGCTAAATAAATAAATTATTAAAATACATTAAATAGAAATGGCCATAGAGGGCATTTCCTTTGTCCTTGAAACAGAGAGCGATTTCCTACTTAAAAAGCGATTAACCCAAATGCTTTTCAATTTATAAGGTGGAGATCAATCAATAATAATCCCATTTAATCTCAGCATAAATCCTTTAATTTTTTTTAATTAAAAGCAACCTGATACCATCGCAAACTAGGGAGGCTTGCAGAAGATGACCACAAAAGGGCTGCAAAAATGCAGACTACCACAACGTAAGACCTGAAAGGTAAAATATACAACTCTAATTGTATATTTCATACCCACCAAGGATTAACCCTTGAAGGCCTGGATCTCATGTGGTTTTTGATGCCTGGAGGGGAAACCTCTCCCCACTGCCCAGATTTGGAACTGTCTTTGTAGTGTCAGAGAATTAAAATGACCAGAGGGCAATATTCTTGTAGTACTAAAAGAAGAGCTGTTCGTTGCAATGCCCACTTAAACTAAGTAACACATCTATTTGGCCCATAGTTAAATTAAGACCTCACTCCCAATATCTTTGCAGCTAATGAGGCTCTATTATTCAATCCTTTTAAATGCTTAAAAAAATTGATCTTATTATTTTTCTAAATAATCAAGGCAGCAAACATATCTAATAGTCCTTCCCTCCTCCTATTTCCCCCAGAAATGCAACCCTGTGAAGTGAACTCAGCTGAGCAAGTGATTGGCCCAAAATCACCCAGCCAGTTTTCGTTCCTAAGGAAGGACTAGAACTCACCATCACCTAGTGAGTGGCTGAAACGTCACCCAGCTGGCTTTCATGCCTGAGGCAGAACTAGAACTCATGTTCTCCAGGTGATTGGCCCAAAATCACCCAGCTGTCTTTCACACTTAAGGTGGGACTAGAACTCACTGTCTCCTGGTGATTGGCTAAAAGTCACCCAGCTGGCTTTCTTGCCTAAGGTGAGACCTGAACTAAGGTGAGACCTGAACTCATGTTATCCAGGTGATTGGCCCAAAATCACCCAGCTGGCTTTCATGCTTAAGGTGGGACTAGAACTCATGGTCTCCTGGTTTCCGGCCTATTTTAACCCCTAGGAACTGGATCAAATGAATTGCTGATCAGGTTTGGTTGAGTTTACATGGCATTTATTGCATAGGGAACTTAGAACAAAGAGGTCTTTATAGCTTTATAAGCTCCATACTTCAACACGATGGAATGTTTTTGTTGATTATTTGCTTGTTTTTAGTAAAAATTGAAGGTTTTCTTCTTTGGGACACCTGAATAGTTGGAGTTAGTGGGTTGGAGGTACTCCTACAGAGCAGCAATAGGAGACTGACTCTGAGATTAGCCTCTTCTGAAGAATGGCTGCACCAGTTGTGACTGGATGATTCCATCAGTCAGTTTCTTATGGGGAGACTGGGAGAAGGTCTGGAAATCCACGATGATTAAAATCTGGCCGTTTGACAACCCGTGTATTTCTGAATGGATCATGTCATCTCCATTTTTGACCTTCCCAGCTGGTGTCCAATATGATTCGCTTAACAACTGCAGTGCTTCACTTAAGAACCATGGCAAAATAGATCAGGAAATTGGACGCAATTCACTTAACAATAGAATGCAACTATTCTGTCTTTTTTCTCCATTTTCTCCAGAACACAAAATGATGATGTGGGGCAGCAATAAGGACAATTAGATGGGGAGAAAATTGTTATCTGGAGCCCTTGCAAAATTTGGTGGCTGCAAACCGCCCTGGCCTACCCGGGCTATTTTATGTATAGCCTGCACTACAAAATAAATATAGAAATTAGCCAATTGCCCTTTGGATGTTATGGGCCAGAATAAAAAGCTAAATTCTGCTTCATTCTGCAAACTAGCTAAGTGAAATAAATTTGTGCATTTGCCCAAATTTGCACAAATATTGAACTTGGGAGGAGCAGTGCTTGGTGAAGAATAAGGATGGAGCTCTGCAGGCAAGACAAACACATTCAAGGAATATCATTAATCTATCTAAGTCTTTTTCCCTCCATAATAAATTCCAATATAATTTTCATGTAGATAGATAGATAGATAGATAGATAGATAGATAGATAGATAGATAGATAGATAGATAGATAGATAGATAGATAGATAGATGTGGATGGATGGATAGATAGAGATGGATGGATGGATAGATAGATAGATAGATAGATAGATAGATAGATAGATAGATAGATAGATAGACAGACAGACAGACAGACAGACAGACAGACAGACAGACAGACAGACAGACAGACAGATATAGATGATAGACACAGGGAGGGAGAGATAAGTAAATAGATAAATAAGGAAATAAGTAAGTAAATAAATACATAAGTAAATAAAAACATTGTCCAGAGGCTACAAGCCACTTTTTCTACTTCTTAATTCAGTCCTTGAGCAAAACTGTGAGAATGGTCCAAACTTTGGAGATAATTTGTAAAGATCCCAAGGCTTAGCTAATGTCTTGAAGGCTTTTCATCTTAGAGAGAGAGAGAGATTCTTCTTAATTTTCTCATCCTTTTTTCACTGCTGCCCTCTAATGCATTGGAAATATTTTTCCCGGCAAGCCACAATAGAACATCTCCAGAATGTCACTGGGACCTGCTCTCAGGGGCTGCTATTGCAGAGAGAGAGAGAAAAAAAATTGCAAGCTCGTTTGTTGTTGTTACAGCCATGACAATTCTGTGCCCCAATGAACAAGAGCTAGTGTGACCACAGCAGACAGTGAATTTCTTCATACATTTGTGCACCTCCAAGTTAAGAGACATAAAGATCTCAGACAGTGATGATTCATAACTGGAAACGAAGGGTAGGGGATGGAAAAGAGAGCGCAGAGGCTGAGACATTAAATAAAGATTCCTTTCCCCCCACCCATCCCAAAAAAAGCAACCTTCCAAAGGAGCAAAAATAAAATAAAATAAAATAGGCCTTCAAAAGTTTTGCTGGAAAAGTTGTTGAGAATTAGCCGACATACACATTTAATACATAAATTATTGGTGGTTCTTGAGTTATGGAGTCTGCTCATTTTGGTCATAAGTTGTGATGGTCGTAAACTGGGGCCCCCATATGACCGACCCAATTTTGCAAATTTTTTTCGCAACAGTCATTGAGCAAACTTATCGCTGTGGGCCGATTTTCCTGAAAACCATAAGTAAAAGCTGGTTTTTGGCAAGACTGTTGTTAAATGGGTCACATGCCACTGGAAACGGCCATAAATGTGGGTCAGTTGCCAAGCACCTAATGTGCGGTTGTGTGTTTGTAAGTAGGCAATTGTCGGAATTTCAAGTTATAATTAACCCTCCCGGGAGATCTGTCATAACTTTAAACAGTTGCTAATTGACCAGTTCACAAGTGGAGGACTACCTATACACAAGACCTCAATTTCTGTTGGGTCAAGATTTTTCAAGAACTGATCTGGATTTTTTTCCTCAGAGGATATTACTTGGATGTTTCAAATTAGAGATGCTTGCAGCTTATGATTAATGTAGCTAGTAGATTTTACGTTTGGTACTTCCTTCTGAAATAATTCAAACCTCCCTAAGTGATTATTAAATCTTCCTTTTCTCTTGTGGACTGAACCTCTCTTTATACACTATAAATAAGTGTTTCACAACCTTGGCAACTGTTAAATATGTGGACTTCAACTCCCATGCTGCTGCCTATGGAATTCTGGGCATTGAACTGATATAGAATAGATGGTACCTCACTCATGTATTAGTAATAGTAGTAGTAATTGTGAGAGGAATCTAGCTGTCTTAGTGGACCACTGCTTAAATATGAGCCAGCAGTGTGCAGCAGCTGCTAAAAAAGCCAACACAATTCTGGGCTGCATAAACAGAGGGATAGAATCAAGATCACGTGAAGTGTTACTGTCACTTTATAATGCCTTGGTAAGGCCACACTTGGAATACTGCAGCCAGTTTTGGTCACCACAATATAAAAAAGACCCTGAGACTTTGGAAAGAGTGCAGAGAAGAGCAACAAAGATGATTAGGGGACTGGAGGCTAAAACATATGAAGAACGGTTGCAGGAACTGGGTTTGTCTAGTTTAATGAAAAGAAGGACTAGGGGAGACATGATAGCAGCCTTCCAGTATCTCAGGGGTTGCCCCAAAGAAGAGGGAGTCAAACTATTCTCCAAAACACCTGAGGGTAGAACAAGAAGCAATGGGTGGAAACTAATCAAGGAAAGAAGCAACCTAGAATTAAAAAGAAATTTCCTGAGAGAACAATTACTGAAACAACTTGCCTCCAGAAGTTGTGAATGTTCCAACACTGGAGATTTTTAAGAAGAGATTGTACAGCCATTTTTCTAAAATGGTGTAGAGTTTCCTGGTTGAACAGAGGGTTGGACTAGAAGACCTCCAAAGTCCCTTCCAACTCTATTTCCAACCTGCCCAGGTGAAGAAACTCTGCTTCAAACGGAACCCTTTAAAGGCACCTTTAATTGGGTGCCTGGAGCATACACCAATGGAAGCCAATAGTTTTTTTCTGCTCAATATAAAATTCAGAGTCATCATTCTTTGGAGTAAATGTAGCTCTTTGAGGGCAGTTGAAGAAGCCAATGATACTCCAAGTGATCCTCCAAGGATGCAACTGTTAATAAAAATGCTTTGGGTGGACAGCAATCTGCCTTCATTGCTTGCGTGGCAGGTACTCGTGGGAAAAATATTTGTGCAGTCTGTTTCTCGGAGAAAAGTGTAAGAGTATGGTTGGGAGAAGAAGGCCCTTGTGGCTTTAACTGGCTTCCCACCCAGACATAATGAAGCTTCATAACAACTTGGATAGAACAAGTGCAATATGTCAGGTCAAATGGAGCTCCGAACGTAATTTTACAGCCATCTATCTTTAGCAAAACTAAAGAGGCCCAGTGCTCTTTCCACACTTAGAAACAAAATATGCAGTCCAGATGCCTTGCAGAGCTCCCTGGCTTATGTCCAGATGGCAGGCCTTTTGGACAGACCTCTAAAATAGCAAAAACAAAACAAAAAACAAGTGTTTTCCTTGAGCAGAAAGGGATGGTGAAGAGGAGGGGTTGAGAGGAGGAGGAAGAGGAGGAGGAGAAGAAGAAGAAGCAGGGGAAAGAGGAGAAGGAGAAGAATGGGAGGAGAAGGAGGGAAGGAGAATGTCTGGAGTGTGGAGAGGTGATTTATTTTAGAAAGCTCATAATAACTTTCTAAGTGTACATTTAATATTATGGATTTCAGGAATTACCACTTATTGGCTTTCAGCATAAAACAGAGAGAAATCTTCATGTCCAAGGCCACCTTGGCATATTAATACAAGATTTATTGACTTTGTTTTATTTCACTACTGCTGACTTCCATTTTGTGACTCCAGTTTACAATGACAAACAATGCATTATTAAATCATTAAACTCCTTATTACGAGGGGATATTATGAAGTCTTCAAATACTTTAAGAGAAGTTGCAAGAGGGAAAGGCTGTTGTTCCCAACAGCTGCCAGGGTAAGAGAGGAATCGATAGAGGGTGGGATCTAAACTCAAAATAAGAAAGAATTTCCTAAATGTTCTATCTGTAGAGGTTTTCAGTCTGGACAGCCATTTATTTGTTTTGGATGTTTGAGGATTCCTGTCTGGATTTATTTTTTTTAAAATTTGAATTTATATCCCGCCCTTCTCCGAAGACTCAGGGCGGCTTACATTGTGTTAAGCAATAGTCTTCATCCTATTTGTATATTATATACAAAGTCAACTTTATTGCCCCCAACAATCTGGGTCCTTCCTGAGGGTCCTCTACCTGAGGGTAGACTTGAAGGTCTTCAAAGTTCCTTCCTACAGTGTGATTCAAAGTCAGTGTTTTTCAAACCTGCCAACTTTAAGATGTGTGGACTTCAACTCCCAGAATCCCCCAGCCAGCCATTCTGGGGAAAACTGTTGATCTATTATTGGATGTGTTTGGTCATGTGATGTGTGGATGGGGCAAGAAATGAGCTAATCTGACATTCCACATCAGTATATGTAATTTTTCTTCCAAGAGAAAACTGATCATTTGCGTTATTTGCTCTTTCAGTTTTACATGTGAAGAATCTTCTGATAGTCTGCAGAACAGAAAAGTATTTTGTTCCTATATGGGAAATTCTTGACTTACAACCGTAACAGTCACCAGAATTTCTTTTGCTAAGTAAAGTGGTTGTTAAGTGAGTCACATCTAGCCTTTGCGACCATGTAAATCACTCTACTACAACAACCTTTAATTTTAATATACTGCTAGCCCTGAACTTAGACCACAATGGAGCCCAAAATTTCTGTTGCTGCAGCGTAAATGAAGTTAAGTGAGTTTTACTCGATTTTACGACCTTTCTTACCACAGTTGTTAAGTGAATCACTGCAGTTGATAAGTTAGTAACCTGGTTGTTAAGTGAATCTGGCTTCTCCATTGCTTGGCAGAAGGTCACAAAAAGGGGATCACGTGACTTTGGGACACAGCAACGGTCGTAAGTATGAACCAGTTGCCCAGCATCTGAATTTTGATCACATGGTCAAGGGGATGCTACAACATTCGTAACTGTGAAAAATGGTCATAAGTCACTTTCTGCAGTGCTGACATTGAACGGTCACTAAAAGAACTGTTGTAAATCGAGGACTACCTGTATTTGTTTCAAATAACCAGTAACTAACTGGACACTTTTTGCCATAGATGTTTATTTATTTTATTTATTTATTTATTTATTCGTATTTCTATACCGCCCTATCTCCCTAACGACTCAGGGCGGTGTACAGCCATATAAAAACACACAAATATACAAAATAAAACATTCATCTAAAAAACTTATTATAAAGGCCAAATATTTAAAATAAGATATAAATAATAAAACCCAATTTAAATCAAAGCTAAAATTTAGTCATTTAAAAATTTAAAACCCTAGTCCAGTCCTGCGCAAATGAATAGATGTGTCTTAAGCTCGCGGCGGAAGGTCCGAAGGTCAGGAAGTTGACGAAGTCCTGGGGGAAGCTCGTTCCAGAGGGTGGGAGCCCCCACAGAAAAGGCCCTTCCCCTGGGCATCGCCAGTCGGCACTGCCTGGCCGACGGCACCCTGAGGAGTCCCTCTCTGTGAGAGCGCACAGGTCGGTGGGAGGCATTCGATGGCAGCAGACGGTCCCTTAAGTAACCCGGCCCTATGCCATGGAGCGCTTTGAAGATCATTACCAAAACCTTGAAGCGCACCCGGAAGGCCACAGGCAGCCAGTGCAGTCTGCGCAGGAGAGGTGTTACATGGGAGCCACGAGGGGCTCCCTCTATCACCCGCGCAGCTGCATTCTGAACTACCTGGAGTCTCCGGGTGCTCCTCAAGGGGAGCCCCATGTAGAGAGCATTGCAGTAGTCCAGCCGAGATGTCACGAGAGCATGAGTGACCCGTGCACAAGGCATCCCGGTCTAGAAAGGGGCGCAACTGGTGAACCAGGCGAACCTGGTAAAAGGCTCTCCTGGAGACGGCCGTCAAATGGTCTTCAAAAGACAGCCGTCCATCCAGGAGAACGCCCAAATTGCGCACCCTCTCCATTGGGACCAATGACTCGCCCCCAACAGTCAGCCGCGGCTGCAGCTGACTGTACCGGGATGCCGGCATCCACAGCCACTCCGTCTTGGAGGGATTGAGCTTGAGCCTGTTTCTCCCCATCCAGACCCATACGGCCTCCAGACACCGGGACAATACCTCGATAGCTTCGTTGGGGTGGTCCGGTGTGGAAAAGTACAGCTGAGTGTCGTCAGCGTACAGCTGGTACCTCACACCGAAACCACTGATGATCTCACCCAGCGGCTTCATATAGATGTTGAACAAGAGGGGCGAGAGAATCGACCCCTGAGGCACCCCACAAGTGAGGCGTCTCGGGGCCGACCTTATCAACAAAGCCCTGTAGTTGTTAAGTGAATCATGCGGTTGTTAAGCAAATCCAGCTTCCGGCATGGATTTTTCCTGTCAGAAGCAGGCTAGGAAAGTTGCCAGGTACTTAGATAAACTGGGATGTTCACATGATGTGCCAGTTGCCAAGGGCCCAAATTTTCATCATGGGACCTCAGGGGAGGTTGCAACATTCGTAAGTGCCAAGACTGTAAGTCACTTTTTTTCAGTGATGTCACAACTTTGTAGAGTCACTAAATTAATAGTTATAAGTCGAGGACTGCTACAGCTGTTCAGTAAATATAAACTGCTCATTGGGAATATTGGTCATTTTATCAATGTAATAATTCAAACAAAGCTAGATTGAATCTCACAGCCTCTGTGCAAAAAGATCCACCAAAGATTGCCATTTCAATTTTTTCAATCAGAATAGAACTGGAAGGGGGACCTTGGAGGTCTTCTAGTCCGACCCCCTGCTCAAGCAGGAGGCCCTATGCCATTTCAGACAAGTGGCTGTCCAGTCTCTTCTCAAAAACCTCCAGTTTTAAGAGGGAGCACCCACAACCTCTGGTTAATTGTCCTCACTGTTAGGAAATTTCTCCTTAATTCCAGGTTGCTTCTCTCCTTGATTAGTTTCCATCCATTGTTCCTTGTCCTGCTTTCTGGTGCTTTGGAGAATAGCTTGACTCCCTCTTCTTTGTGGCAGCCCCTGAGATATTGGAACACTGCAATCATGTCACCCCCTAGTCCTTTTCTCTAGACTGGCAAATTCCTGCAACCATTCTTCATATGTTTTCATATTTCTTCCACCCGTTTCATTAACATGAACAATTCCCTGAAATGCCAATCCAAGCATTGGAACAATAAATAAATACAGATGCAGGAAAATGCCGATTCAGAGGTAGAGGTAGCTGTCTAACCTCTCCTTTTATCAGGGTGTAGGAGGCTTTCTATTGGGGTGTTCACTTTCAATACATTGATTTTTGTGGCTGAGCCATTTCTCTACGGCATACTTCGCTCCGATCAAGACAGTACAGTCTTCTCCAGCACATCTCAAGGAAATCTTCTCCAGACTTCATTCCTTCTGTCGATTTACAGCCGATAGCAATTTACCTGTTTTATAGATTTCTGTTGCAGCATCAAAGTCCACTTAGCGTGATCATGTTTCTTTTCTCGTTGTTTTTGGTGTCTACCAGATTTGCTTAAGTGAAATTCTGAAGATTGCGACAGGCTAATATTTATTTTAAGAAGTGCAAAAGCTGGAAAAGGGGTTATGGTTGTCAGTTGAGGAATCTAATTTTTTTCAGGTGGAGACATTTCCTGAGAAAACATGGAAATCACTTTTGAAAAAGAGCAATATTGTTGATGGCGTGGCTGCCATATACAGGTAAGCCTCCAGTTATATCTGTTCATTTAATGACTATTCAAAATTGCAAAGGTACTTACGACTGTTGCTGAGTCGCGACCAGAGGTGGGTTTCACCAGGTTCTGACCAATTCTGGAGAACCGGTAGTGGAAATTTTGAGTAGTTCGGAGAAGCGGTAGTAAAAATTCTGACTGGCTCCACCCCCATCTATTCTCTGCCTCTCAAGTCCCAGCTGATTGGGAGGAAATGGGGATTTTGCAGTATCCACTTCCCCTGGATTGGGGAGGGAATGAAGATTTTACAGTATCCTTCCCCTGCCACGCCCACCAAGCCACGCCCACAGAACCGGTAGTAAAAAAAATTTGAAACGCACCACTGGTCACGACAGTCATGTGATCAAAATCCATATGCTTGGCAACTGACATGTACTTATGACAGTTAGAGTGTCCCGGGGTCTCATGAGATCATTTTTTACAACCTTCTGACAAGCAAAATCAACGGAGAAGCAAATTCACCGAACAATCCTGTTACCAAGTTAACATTTGCAACGATTTCACTAAACGGTCACGACACGAAAAGTCCAAAACCAGGCAAAATTCACTTAACAATTCCCTTGCTTAGCAACATAAATTGTCGCCGCAGTTGTTGTCGTAAATCAAGGACTATCCGTACTTTTTCCCAAGGCATTGAAAGACAGGGAAAAAAACCCAAATGGGCAACATTAAGAGGCTGCCTCTTGCAAAAAAAAAAATCCCAGAAAAAGAAACCATAATTGTGAGGAGTCCTCTGTGGTTTCTGAGCTTCCTTGTTTTCTTGCTGACGTGTCATTACCCAAACTAGGCAACATCATTGGTGCTAGTCCTCATGAATTTATGATTACTAGCAATGATGATGTTGCCTAGTTTGAGAAATGACACCTTCTCCCTCCCAACCTCACCCTTGCTCCAGCTAATGCTGGTTGTTTGGAAACCATGGTTTACCTCCCACGGCATCCCAGACCTAATCTAGCATTTAATCCAAAACCCTAAAGGAAAGATGAAGCCGAAAGCAAAGCTTTTTTTTAAGGGGTTTCTGGGAGAGAAAGGAAAAGATAAATAACTTCTGAGAAATCTCTCTTCCACCCCAGCCTTTGCAATCATGTAAATCACTGTAGTACAATAAACTTTAATTTTAATATATTTGTTTTAAATAACTAAGTGCTTGTCAAATCTCCAGTGTTTTTGCAGTTGTGGGCTCATTAACTTCATGCTGAGCCCTAACACTAAAATTACTGCTGGTGCAGTTTGTCTTATAGTGGGCTCAGTAAAAGATCCAGGAAGGCGAAGGTCCCTCCGAGACCTTCCCTGAACCAGTTGGAGCTAAGCAGGGAAGCGCTACCAAATTTGGGTTCTTCTTGTACTAAGAAAGACTCCGCGGCTGCCTGAGGGCTCCTTCAGAAAGTGTGCAAAATCCGACAATCCCATCAAAGTGACAAAGGGGCCCCTGCAATGGTGCGGTGCGGGCTTCCACACACACACCCCCCTTCGTTTGTGCATGTTGCATCACAATGCAGGAATGTCAGGGCAACGATCAGGTGCCCAAGTAACTAGTTCGTTTGGATCCGGAGATAATAGTCATAGGTAGTCCCGGACTTACAACCATTCGTTTAGTGTCCGTTCAAAGTTACACTCGCTTAAAACTCACTTAACAAATGTTTCACTTGGCAGCATATATTTTGGGTTCAATTGTGGTAATAAGTCGAGGATTACCTGTAATGCTTCCCGGTTGACTGAAAAAAGTTTTTTCCATTTAAACTTTTTATTGAAAAGAAAGATAACATAGGTAGACATACGGAGCTGGCAACGAAGTCGGACAGCGATGAGGCTGAGGTGAGGCCAGGGCCATTGGGAAGTGAGGTGTGGACTCCAGAACTTCCAGAGGCTGATAGTAGTGAGGCAGAGGAACAGGAGGAGCCTGTTCCTAATGCATGCATGAGAAGAGCTGCCAGAAGGCAAGAGCAGCTCAAGCAGAGAGGACAATTCGGGAGTAGGACTAAGAGATGATTGGCCCCTCCCATAAGGCTTAAAAGACCAGCAACGGTGTTTGGGCTTTGCCGGAAAACAACATTGTAGCTGCATCCTCTGCTTCATCTTCTGCTTCGTGTATGTCTTTGTTTTTGTGGCTTCTGGATGTTTGCCAGGAAGGGCCTTTGGCAGTTTGCCTAATTGGACTAAGATTTGTGAGGTAACTGAGGAATTTGTGTTGGGAGGCATTTGTTTTATTTTGAGTTGAACGATGCGGGGAATGAAGTAATTCCCAGCTGTTCGAATAAAGTTTGTTTTTCCACGGACTAAGTTTATTACTACCTACCTGGGCCTGGGTCAAAACAGGTAGTCCCTGTTGTGCTTTAGAATATATGTAGGTATATCCATTAATTGGATATTATTATTATTATTATTATTTATTGGATTTATAAACCGCCCTTCTCCCGAAGGACTCAGGGCGGTGTACAGCCAGGATAAAAAAGAACAATATACAGTTAAAATACAATTAAAAAACTTATTATACAGTATGGCCGAAATAATTAAGAATTAAGAATCTAAAAACCCCAATTAAAACCAGAGAAAAAATTTAAAATTTAAAATTAAACAATTTAAGAAAGCCCATACGAACAAACAAATATGTTTTCAGTTCGCGAAAAGTCCAAGGTCAGGAATTTGACGAAACCAGGGGAGTTCGTTCCAAAGAGTAGGCCCCACAGAGAAGGATCTTCCGCTGGGGCCGGCCAGCCGACATTGTCTGGCGGACGGCACCCTGAGAAGGCCCTCTCTGTGCGAGCGTACGGGTCGGTGGGAGGCATGAGGTAACAGAAGGCGGTCCCGTAAGTACCCAGGTCCCAAGCCATGGAGCGCTTTAAAGGTGGTTACCAAGACCTTGAAATGCACCCGAAAGGCAACAGGAAGCCAGTGCAGTCTGCGCAGGAGGGGTGTCACATGGGAGTTACGGGTGACTCTCTATCACCCGTGCAGCTGCATTCTGGACCAACTGAAGCCTCCGAGTGCATCTCAAGGGGAGCCCCATGTAGAGAGCATTGCAATAATCCAGGTGGGAGGTAACCAGAGCGTGAGTGACTGTGCATAGGGCATCCCGATCAAGGAAGGGGCGCAACTGGCGCACCAGGCGAACCTGGTGAAAGGCTCTCCTGGAGACGGCCGCCAAATGATCTTCAAACGACAGCCGTGCATCCAGGAGAACACCCAAGCTGCGCACTCCCTCCTTTGGGGCCAATAACTGCCCCAACAGTCAGCTGTGGCTGCAGCTGACTGTATCGGGTGCCGGCATCCACAGCCACTCCGTCTTGGAGGATTGAGCTTGAGCCTGTTCCTCCATCCAGACCCGCACGGCTTCCAAACACCGGGACAGCACTTGACAGCTTCGTTGGGGTGGCCGGGGTGAAAAAATACAGCTGAGTATCATCAGCGTACAGTTGATATCTCACCCCAAAGCCACTGATGATCTCACCCAACGGCTTCATATAGATGTTGAACAGGAGGGGTGAGAGAATCGACCCCTGCGGCACCCCACAAGTGAGGTGTCTCGCGGTCGACCTCTGCCCCCCTGTCAACACCGTCTGCGACCGGTCGGAGAGATAGGAGGAGAACCACCGATAAACGGTGCCTCCCACTCCCAATCCCTCCAACCGGTGCAGCAGGATACCATGGTCGATGGTAGGTTGCTGAGAGGTCTAATAGGACCAGAGCAGAGGAATAACCCCTGTCTCTGGCCCTCCAGAGATCATCCACCAACGCGACCAAAGCTGTCTCCGTGCTGTATCCGGGTCGGAAACCGGACTGGAACGGGTCTAGATAGACGGCTTCATCCAGGTACTGGGGTAGCTGCCGTGCCACAGCACTCTCTACAACCTTCGCAGTGAAGCGAAGGTTGGAGACCGGACGGTAATTACCTAAAATAGCTGGGTCCAGGGAAGGCTTCTTGAGGAGGGGTCTCACCACTGCCTCCTTCAAGGCAGCAGGGAAAACTCCCTCCAACAAAGAAGCGTTGGTAATCCCCTGGAGCCAGCCTCGTGTCACTTCCCGGGAGGCCAGCACCAGCCAGGAAGGGCACGGGTCCAGTAAACATGTCGTAGTATGCAGCCTCCCCAGCAACCTGTCCACGTCCTCGAGAGTCACAGGGTCAAACTCATCCCAAATAACCTCCACAAGACACGACTCCGCCCTCCCACCTGGATCATCCCAATTTCGGTCCAAGCCGTCCCGGAGCTGAACGATTTTGTCGTATAGATAACCACTAAACTCCTCGGCACGGCCCTGCAACGGGTCATCCCGCACCTCCTGATGAAGGAGGGAGCGGGTCACCCGAAACAGGGCGGCCGGGCGGTTATCTGCCGACGCAATGAGGGTGGAAGCATAGGAACGCCTCGCCTCCCTCATTGCCACTAGGTAGGTCCTAGAATAGGATCTAACTAGTGTTCGGTCAGCTTCTGAGCGGCTGGACCTCCAGACACTCTCTAGGCGTCTTCTCCGGCGTTTCATATACCTACATATACCCAACAGTAACAACTGTGTTGCTTCTCTGTGCTTTAGAATATATGTAGGTATATCCATTAATTAATTAATTAATTAATTAATTAATTAATTAATTTTGTCATGTTTATGTAGTGTATATTGGAGTTGGTGATCCTCCGAGAGCTGTATCAGCGGTGAGTTGCTATCAGTTCATCCCAGTTCAGGCAAACCGGTAGCAGCAGCGGCAGGAGGTTCCGCCCACCTGGCCAGGCTTCATCAAATATGATCTGCACATGGGTAGAAGTGGTGCGCGCATGAGCGAACCGGTAGCAAAGGTTGGTGAAACCCACCCCTGAGCTGTATGCAACGAAATTTTATTTCAATGTGTGCCGACTGGTGTACATTCAAAGTGACAATAAAGTTAGTCTAAGTCCAACTTACAAACGTTTACTTTGTGACCGTTCAAAGGCGCTGAAAAAAAGTGACTTACAAGAGATACTTGGCATGTATCACCATTGCAAGTAGAGTTTATTAAGAAAAAAGTCACTTACGATCAGTTTTCACACTTATGACCATTGCAGCATCCTCGTGGCCATGTGATCAGAATTTAGAAACTTGGCCACTGGCTCGTATTTGCGTGGGGTCATGTGATCAACTTTTGTAACCTCCCCAGTTGGCTCCTGCACAATCAGATGTATTGGGGGGAAGCCAGATTTGCTTAATGACCGCATGAATCAATTAAGAACTGCAGTGATTCCTTTAACAATTGTGGCAAAAAAGGTCACACAATGGAACAAAATTCATTTAACACCCATGTGCTTGGCAACAGAAATTTTGTCCTCAACTGTGGTTGTAAATCGAGGACTTACATGAAGACTCTGGCTTTCATCAAAAAATGTCCATTGTGTATTAGAGGAGACTCTCACCTTAAATTCAAAACCATGTTTGGTGTATGTGTGTGTTTCTGTATGTGTTTCTGTGTGTGCGTGTGTGTTTGTGTGTGTAATTCTGGGCTGCATTACAACGGTAGTGGACAAATTATCCCATGAGACCATTTGTAGCTCTGTCTAATTTTAAAAAACCCCACCGGTTCTGATTGTGCAAGCACAACTTGTTAAAAGAGAAATTGAAAGGGGAGCCAAAAGATTAAATCCATGCTCCTGCCCATTTGGTCTCTGCCCAGACCATCACCACTCACAAGCGGTGTGATTCTGAACAGATAAAATCTCAGCCAATCAAAGAAAAATTGTCTATCCCAAATCTCTACATACAGAAGGCAAAGAAAACCACAAGAAAATAGGGCTTCTTCCTTCCAAGATTAGTTTTAATGCAAGGGGAAACATGGGGGCAGAATTTGGAAAAGATGCGTCAGAACTTGCGAGAATGTAAATGTGGCAAATTAAAGCAGCCACATCTTTTCCCACGATTGCATGCATATTCTGAGAAAAGATTCAGCTGCTTTAAATGTCTATGGAGATTTTCAGCCATCCAGGTCATGGTTGTCCCAAAGGTGCTTTTTCAAAAGGCAACTGGACTTTTCTTCCTTTTTTTTCCCTTGAAGACGATTTGCTTCGCATCCAAGAAACTTCTTTCAGCTCAAAACTGAAGAAGCTTCTTGGATAAGAAGCAAAATGTCTTCAAGGAAAAAAACGAAGAAAAGTCCAGTTGCCTTTTGAAAAAGGACCTTTGGGATCGAGATGCTTTAAATAGTCTTTCCCCACCCCCCTCTCTGCTCACTCATCTCTGATTTCCGGAAATTGCCTTGGGGAAGTCCCTGCAGTTTTTGCCAAGAAAACTAAGTTGCTATTGCTTCCTTTCTAGAGCTGAGAGAAATGGACTGGCCCAGCTGGCTTTGTATCAAAAGCAGGGTTAGAATTTAGTCTCCCAGCTACACCAAAAAGACTCCCTAAAGATTTGTAGACAGGTGCTAAGACTGCACTTCCACATTCTCCAAAGCAGCTTTTCAGGAATAAAAACTGAAGCATTCTTCAATCTCAAAGAAGGCCCACCTTACTTTGTGAGGTCTAGGAACATGGCATGCCTTTTGAACTTGGAATGCTTTTACGTGAATAACATCACTTCTTTTTTTAAATTCCAGCCGCTGTCTTCTCCTCATTTCAGCAGAGAGAAGCTTTCTTTGTCACCCTGCTGTGTAATTCTCAGATCTTGTTCTTGAATTTTTAGTGTTAATTAGCATGAAAAGATTTAGATGGGCTTTTTCCACTATCCTCCTCCTCCTTTCCAATTTCGAAGGCTGTTTATGTGATGCATTCCTCCAGTTTTTTGTAAATAGGAAATTGGATTGATAGAAGTTATTCTAGAAGACTGGGCAATAGGAGGTTTTTCATTTTGAAAAGCCTGCGCAGGTGGTCCTTGACTTACAACCATAATTGGGATCAGAATTTCCACTGCCAAGCAAGGGGGTTGTTAAACGAGTCATGCCCCGTTTTACAACCTTTTTTTGCTATGGTTGTTAAGCAAATCGCTGCAGTTAAGTGAATCACATGGTTGTTAAGTGAATCCTGTTTACCCCACTGACTTCTTTTATCTTCCGGGGAAGGTCACACCTAGAGGTCACATGACCTTGGGATATTGCACAGTGGTGGGTTTCACATTATGTTATTATCGGTTCGCCGCGCATGTGCATACTCTGTGCCATGGCATAGGATGGCATAGAGCTGGGACAGGCTGGCAGAAGGGTGGGCAGGGCCCACCCGCGATTTCTGCTATCGGTTCAGGTGAAATAGTCCATATCGGCTGAATACCAACTCCAATGCTGCAACTATCATAAATACACACTGGTTGCTAAGTGCCCAAATTTTGATCCCATGGGGTTGCTGCAACCATCATTAAGTGTGAAAACACTTTTCATAGGTCACTCTTTTATAACTTGGAACAATCATTAATGTCAGTTTTGGAAGCCATACTAGGCTGGAGGCTTCTGCGCTGCCACTTTCCCATGTGTGGGAAAGTACGAGGGGGGATTTGGTAGAAGGGGCCATTAGACATAATATTTATATTTTATATTTATTTATATTTTATTTTTTGTCACACAGTATATATAAACGTAAGCATGAAAACACACAGTATATATAATCGTAATCATGAAATAACTATACAATATATAAGCATATATATGAGTATGAGTATATAATAACTATATTAATTGGATATAATGAAAGGAAACAATAGGACAGGAACGGTAAGCATGCTGGTGCTCTTATGCACGCCCCTTACAGACCTCTTAGGAATGGGGTGAGGTCAACAGTAGATAGTCTTTGGTTGAAGCTTTGGGGATTTTGGGAAGAGACCACGGAGTCAGGTAGTGTATTCCAAGCATTAACAACTCTGTTACTTCCTGCCAGTCAAGGTCAGGCCGAGCCTACATCTGGAGAAGGAGTGGCCGGAGGGATGTCTCGAGATGGGACGGTTGGTGATTGGAGCATGTGATCAGCAGAGGGGTCAATGGGGTGGTGATTTTTGGAATTTGTCTTACTGAGGAAAAACCCGGATCCCCAGATTCGGATTTGATCCAGTTGTGCCAGTTTACCTATGCTAGTAAAAGAACTTTGAAAGATGTTTGCTTCGGAGTCTTTTCTGCAGGAGGGGGGTTTTCTGGAATGCTGATAATTAAATTGTTGTAAATATTTGTAAATTGAGGATTACCTGTATCTGATTTCATCCATTAGTCTTCTGAGCACTCATCTTCACCTGGCATAAGATATACATAGAGGCCAAACCAGGCATAATGTAAAAGAGTTGGATACACACATAGAAATAATAGAATAGAATAGAATAGAATAGAATAGAATAGAATAGAATAGAATAGAATAGAATAGAATAGAATAGAATAGAATAGAATTTTATTGGCCAAGTGTGATTGGACACACAAGGAATTTGTCTTGGTGCATATGCTCTCAGTGTACATAAAAGAAAAGATACGTTCATCAAGGTACAACATTTACAACACAATTGATGATAATATATCAATATAAATCATAAGGATTGCAGATGTAATAAATTTTTGGCCGTGCCAAGAAAGTTCCACATCTGTCTGCACTCTGTTTCAGGTGACCCAGAGGGCACAGTTAAACCTCCAAGTGACCTCAACAGCCCTCAGAGAGAGTACTAATGACCAGATGACAATATGAATCCTCCCGTTCTCCACCAGTCAGTTAGAACCGAAGAAGCTTCTTGGGTAAGAAGTGAAGAGTTTTCAAGGGAAGCAAAAACCAAGAAAGTCCAGTTGCCTTTTTGGAAAAAGCACCTTCTGCAGATGACCTGGATGATTGAGAATCTCCATAGACAAGCAGATGTAAGACTTTAAAGTACTATGGTTATTTCTCAGTGGAGGGTGATTCTGAATCAACGTTGCCAGTTCTGTTTGCTTGTCCACTGTACCATTCATGACTTCTTACTATCACCCCTCCGTGTAAATTACTCCAGCTAGTCTAGGCAAGAAAATACATTTTTCCTATGAGCTGATAAATGATTGAAAAGGGTTAGCAAAATATTGTTCAGTTGTGATAGCAATAAGAAAACTCTAGATATAATTAAGTTGTGATAGATTGTTTCCATGTTAGGAGACAATTTGCTATGCATTTCACATTTTAATATTTTAATCTTGTTATGTTTTCTAGCTTGAGTGTTTCTACAGAATTCTGCTGTATGACCATAAATAAAACGTCACTGATCAATTCATCGTCCTAAGATTAAAACAATGATCTGTACCCATGTTGGTGTTGATACTTGATTCAGTATAGGCATTCTTTGCCTGTACTGACCACAAACTGAGCCCAAAATTTTGTTGCTGAGACATTTTTAAGTGAGTTTTGCCCTTTTTTATGACTTTTTTGCCACCATTATTAAGTCAATCACTGCAGTTGTTAAGCTAGTAACATGGTTGCTAAGTGACTCTGGCTTCCCCATTGACTTTGCTTGTCAAAAGGTCGGAAAAGTTGATCACATGCCCCTGGAACACGGCAACTGTCATAAGTACATGCCAGTTGCCAAGTGCCTGAACTTTGATCACATGACCCTGGGGATGTGGCAGTGGTCGTAAGTGTGGAAAAATGTTCATAAGTCATTTTTTTCAACGCTATTGTAATTTTGAACGGTTGCTAAATGAACTATTGTAAGTTGAGGACTATCTGTATAGACTCTGAGCCATAGGATTTTCCATTGGTCTTTTAGCAAGCAACCCCAAACAATTTGTATCCGCCTTAAAGGTAAAGGTAAAAGTTCCCCTCGCACATACGTGCTAGTCGTTGCCGATTCTAGGGAGCGGTGCTCATCTCCGTTTCAAAGCCAAAGAGCCAGCGCTGTCCGAAGATGTCTCCGTGGTCATGTGGCCGGCATGACTCAATGCCAAAGGCGCATGGAACACTGTTCACCTTCACACCAAAGGTGGTCCCTATTTTTTCTACTTGCATTTTTACGTGCTTTCAAAACTGCTAGGTTGGCAGAAGCTGGGACAAGTAACAGGAGCTCACCCCATTACACGGCAGCACTAGGGATTTGAACCGCTGAGCTGCCAACATTTTGATCGACCAGCTCAACGTCCTAGACCCTGAGCCACCGCGTCCCTTCAATCCGCCTTACCCTGCAACATAAGGTTTCTGTCATCTCTGCTGTCCAGCCACTGCTCAGACATATTTTGCCATATTGCCTAATTCTGCCTTCACTTGTTCCAGTGATGGGTTTCAAAAAATTTCGCTACCGGTTCAGTGGGCGTAGCTGGGGGGGGCATGTGACTGAGTGGGCATGGCCAACTTGACGTCACTCACGCCCACTCAGTCACATGACCCCCACCTAGCCACGCCCACAAGACAAGGTAGGAAATTTTTTGGAATTTCCACCTATCTACTCCTACCCTCCGTTCGCCAGTCGCCCGTTTCCCCTCCTTTAGCGGCCCTGGCCCTAGCCCCACTTCCTCCCCCACTACTGCCTCTTTGTTTGGGCTGCTTATCTTCCACGGCAGCTGGTCCAGAGTCCGGAAGGCAAGCTGACCGGAGTTTTTGGTGGCCCCCAGCCAGCCACTGTTGCTGGAAAGTGGCTGGCAAAGAAGCTGGCCACAGGGCGTTGAAAACTACCGGAGGTCACGGAAAAAGATGCTGCCTTCACCACCATGTTCTTCATGCATGCACATCCCATTGGACTTGCAAGGCAACGAGATGTGCGTGCATGAAGAACTTGGTGGCAACGAACATGGCGGGCAGGGCGAGTGATTGGAGACTGGGGAACTGGTTCAGGGGTGTGGCCAGCCAGTCATCGCTACCGGTTCGGCGACCTTGGCCAAATTTCCGCCAACAGTACGCGCAACCCAGTGTAAACCAGCTAAATGACATTGACTTTGTTTCCGATTGGTCTAAAACTTGGCAACTTCAAATATCAACCAGCAAATGCTCAGTCTTACATACTGGTAAAAAGAACCCTAATATCAAGTACAAGCTTGATGGACATTACCTTACTGACGACCCCCTCCCTGTCAAAGATCTTGGAGTTCTCATATCAAATGACCTTAATGCCAAAGCCCACTGCAACTACATAGCAAAAAAAGAGTTATAAACTTAATTTTATGTAGCTTCTTTTCCAAAAACTCTACACTACTAACCAGAGCATACAAAACATTTGCCAGACCTATTCTTGAATACAGCTCATCTGTCTGGAACCCATACCACATCTCTGACATTAATACTATCGAACGCATCCAGAAATATTTTACTAGAAGAGTTCTTCGCTCCTCCGAAAACAACAAAATACCTTATACCAACAGACTTGAAATCCTGGGTTTAGAAAACTTAGAACTCCGCCGACTCCGACATGATCTGTGTTTAACATACAGAATCATCTATTGTAATATCCTTCCTGTAAAAGATTATTTCAGCTTCAATCGCAACAATACAAGAGCAAACAATAGATTCAAACTTAATGTCAACCGCTTCAAACTTGATTGCAGAAAATATGACTTTTGTAACAGAGTTGTTAACGCTTGGAACTCATTACCTGACTCTATAGTCTCTACTCAAAACCCCAAAATCTTCAACCAAAAACTGTCTACTATTGACCTCACCCCATTCCTAAGAGGACTATAAGGGGCATACATAAGAGCACAAAAGTGCCTACCGTTCCTGTCCTATTATTCTCTTCATTATAGTATTATATGCATACTTTTACTTATACTTTTACTTATATATACTTTTTTCTCTTATGATGGGTTATTGTTTATGTTGATGATTGTATATACTGTTGTGACAAAATAAAAAAATAAAAAATATTACCTCTGCTTGTTCCACTCACTTCTCGTATCTAAAAAAGTTGTCATTGATTATCCTGAACTTACAATAATTTGTTTAATGACTAGGAGTCCTGGTGGCTCAGTGGTTAAATGCTGTATTGCAGGCAAACTCTCCCCACAGCCTGGAGTTTAACTGGGGCTCAAGGTTGACTCAACCTTCCATCTGACTGAGGTCACTAAAATGAGGACCTAGGTTGTTTGCAGCTATATGCAAATGATGCTGACATTGTAAATCACCCAGGGGGATGCTTTAAAGTGGTGGTATATAAATCTAAATGCTATTGCTATTGCTATACAGAATTGCAATGGCACTGAAAAAAGTGACTTACAACTGGTCCTAGCACTTAACTACCATCCTAGTACTCCTAGGGCCAAAACTCTTCCAGAATACAGTGGTGCAGTTTTGAAGGTCCCTAAGATGGACATGTAACACCAAATCTTATGCCATCTCATAGCAGCTAATAGCTTATTGCCAGCTGATAGCAGTGTTCCAATATTTGGGAGGCCTGTCCCAAAGAAGAGGGGGTCAAGCTATTCTCCAAAGCACCTGAAGGCAGGACAAGAAGCAATGGGTGGAAAGACCCCAGCCTAGTTGAAAATTACAGACCAATCTCTTTATGCTGCGTCACCTGCAAAGTAATGGAATCAATCATCAACCAATCCATTATCCTCCATCTAGAAACAAACAATCTACTCTCTAATAAACAATTTGGTTTCAGAAAAAAAATTATCATGTAACTTACAACTTCTGCACTGCAAAAACATATGGACTACAAATCTTGATCAGGGCAAAGCAATAGATGCAATCTACATAGACTTCTGCAAAGCTTTCGACTCAGTAGTACACGATAAACTTCTCCTAAAACTAATATCCTATGGCATCTCTGGACCCCTCCACAATTGGATAACAGCATTCCTGTCAAACAGACAACAAATGGTCAAAATAGGCAGTGCCCTATCAAATCCTGCTCCTGTCAATAGCAGTGTCCCCCAAGGCAGCGTTCTAGGACCAACACTCTTCATATTATACATTAACGACCTCTGTGACCATATTATAAGTAATTGTGTTCTCTTCGCTGACGATGTTAAACTATTTAACATTACCAAAAATACAGCTACCCTTCAAAAAGACATTGACTTTGTGTCGGAATGGTCAAAAACTTGGCAACTCCGAATCTCAATCAGCAAATGCTCTGTTTTACACATTGGAAAAAAGAATCTGAACACTAAATATAAGCTCGATGGACATTACCTTGTAGATGACCCTTCCCCCGTTAAAGACCTTGGAGTTTTCATATCAAATGATCTAAGTGCCAAAGCTCACTGCAACTACATCGCAAAAAAGGCTTTAAGAGTTGTAAACTTAATCTTGCGTAGCTTCTTCTCCAGAAATACTACCCTACTAAACAGAGCATATAAAACATTTGCTAGACCAATTCTTGAATACAGCTTGCCGATCTGGAACCCATACCTCATTTCAGACATTAATACAATTGAGCGTGTCCAAAAATATTTTACAAGAAGAGTTCTCTGCTCCTCTGAGTACAATAAAATACCTTATCCCACCAGACTTGAAATCCTGGCTTTAGAAAATTTAGAACTCCGCCGCCTTTGACATGACCTGAGTTTAACTCATAGAATCATCTGTTACAATATCCTTCCTGTTGAAGACTATTTCAGCTTCAATCACAACAATACACAAGCACACAATAGATTTAAGCTTAATGTGAACCGCTCCAATCTTGATTGTAGAAAATATGACTTCAGTAACAGAGTTGTTAATGCCTGGAATGCACTACCAGACTCTGTGGTCTCTTCCCAAAATCCCCAAAGCTTTAACCAAAAACTACTATTGATCTCACCCCATTCCTAAGAGGTCTGTAAGGGGCGTGCATAAGAGCACCAACGTGCCTATCGTTCCTGTCCTAATGTTCATTTTGATTGTATCCAATTTGATATAGTTATTACATACTTATGATTATATTTATGCTTACATATCGTATAATTATTTCATGCTTATTGTAATGTATCTTTAAAAGTTTTGGCGGGAAAATAGCACGTTGCTGATTGGTTGAAGCCACCGGCTATACTGTATATAAAGAGAGGTTTTTCCCAGCCCGGGTTGCTGGGTTCACCATATAGTAAAGAGCTGTTGTCACTATCCTGGTCTCCTGCCTCGTTATTGCCCGAATCTAACACTGGCGACGAAGGTGGGATCTCGAGGCTAAGAGCGCCAGGAAAAGAGCTGAACTTACCAGGAAGACGCGAACCCAGCAAAACAAGGGCGGAAAGCAGCGATGTCCGGCTACACACCGCCAGTGCCATTCGACCCAGCTAAGGAAAAATGGGGGTCATACATGGCTCGCTTCGAGTGTTTCCTCGAGGCAAACGAACTTCAAGGAGTTTCAGACAACAGGAAACGAGCCTATTTCCTGAGCTACTGCGGTCCAGAAGTTTTCGATACCGCAGAATCCCTGGCTGAGCCAACGCTGGTACAGTCGGTACCGTGGCAAACTCTGCAGACTTTACTAAAAGCCCATTTTGCACCAATGCCATCCAAGTATGTGCAACGGTTCGAATTCGGGGAGCGCAGACAGCAAGAAGGCGAGTCCATCAGCGCATACATGGCCGCCCTGAGGAAAGCCTCAAAACATTGCGAGTACCGAGACTTGGACGAGGCATTGCTGGAGCAACTCATCCGCGGGGTCAGGGACATCCGTTTGCAGAGGAGGCTGCTGTCTAAAAGCAACCTAACACTGGCAAACGCCTTGGATGAAGCCAGGGCTCACGAGATGTCTACCCAAGCGGCGGAAACCCTACAAAAGCAAGTCACACCAACGGCCGGGGCGAAATCAACCCCGGTCCACCATGAAGAGGTCCAGGCCGAATCGGACGGTGAGGAGGAGGAAGGAGTCTTCCACACCGGGAGGCTGGAGAAAGACGACCGAGGTGACTGCGCGAGTTGTGGAGGACAACACCAACGACAACAATGCAGATTTAAGGATGCAACTTGTCGGCGTTGCGAAAAGAAGGGGCACCTAGCACAGGTCTGTCGAGCTCCCCAACCTTCCCGCCAAAAATTCAAACCGGCCAATCAGAGCGCGGGAACGGCTAAGCGGCCCGCGAGTGGTCAGTTTAAAAAAGGCGCGAAGTTGAATCAGACTGTCGTGAGAGTGGGTCACGCATCAACACGCCTAGAGAAAATTTTTTTTACAAAGGCAAAGATTGAGGGGGTGCCGTGCCGATTGGAGGTGGACACCGGCTCATCGATCACGATCATGTCCTGGGACACTCTCGTGAGAGCCTTACCCGCCATCGCAAAGCGCAAGCTACAACAACAGAAATTAAAAGTACAAGACTACCAAGGGAATCGCATCCCCGTCCGAGGGGTAACGTCCGTCCACGTCGAGTATGGACAATACAAGAAAACTCTGCCCATCACCATCGTCGATGGGACCCTGCCAAGCTTGTTGGGCCTGGACTGGTTCCGAGCATTGGGCATGGGAGTGACTGGAATCTTCAGAAACGAAGTCGACCTCAAAGACGCACTCGTGAAAGAATTTGGGGACGTTTTCAGAGACTGCCTGGGCAAGTACACGGGGACCCCTATCTCCTTTAACATAGACCCCCAGGTTGCCCCTATCCGCCTAAAGGCTAGGAGGGTCCCGTTCACCCTAAAGCCCAGGATTGACCGGGAACTGGACAAGCTAGTAAACCAGGGAATTCTAGTGCCAGTTGACCATGCTAAGTGGGAGACCCCTATAGTCACCCCAGTCAAACCGGACGGGTCGGTCCAGATTTGCGCTGACTACAAGGCAACACTTAACAAAGCGTTGCAAAAGAGTGCTTACCCCGTCCCAGTGGTACAGCACTTACTGCACTCAATGGGGCAAGGGCAAGTTTTTGCCAAGCTAGACTTGGCCCAAGCCTATCAACAGCTGCCCGTAGATAGCAGCACAGCCGAAGCGCAGACAATTGTGACTCACAGAGGGGCTTTTAAGTGTACCCGATTACAGTTTGGGGTTAGTGTGGCTCCAGGGTTATTTCAGAACCTGATGGAGCGGCTATTGCAGGGCCTACCAGGGGTGGTACCATACTTTGACGATGTACTGGTATCCGCTGAAAACCTAGAGGAATTAGGGGCGAGGCTGCGAAAAGTTTTGGGCATTTTCCGGTCTGCCGGTCTCACGGTTAAACTAAACAAATGCCAGATCGGGGTTGAGTCTGTGGAATTCCTGGGCTACCGGATAGACAGGGAAGGGATTCACCCCACTGAGAGCAAGGTGCGGGCCATCAGGAAGGCCCCAGTTCCAAAGAACAAAACGGAGTTACAGGCATTCTTGGGTCTGGTCAACTTCTACGCAGTATTCTTAAGGAATAAGGCAACAGTAGCAGAGCCGCTGCATAAATTATTAGCTAAGACGGCTGCATGGTCTTGGGGAAAGGCGGAAGCTAGGGCATTCGAAGGGGTAAAGAATCTCCTAACGAGTGATAGCCTCCTTATCCAATACAATGGCACGTTGCCATTAGTGTTAAGCTGCGATGCATCTCCCTATGGGGTGGGGGCTGTGCTCAGCCACCGGTTACCAAATGGCACAGAAGCCCCTATTGCTTACTACTCCCAAACCATGTCATCAACTGAAAGGAATTATAGCCAGGTTGATAAGGAAGCCTTGGCTATAGTCTCAGGAGTAAAGAAATTCCATGAGTATGTATTTGGTCGTGATTTTGAAATCATCACGGACCATAGACCTTTGCTAGGTCTGCTGGCAGGCGACCGCCCAACGCCCGTGGCACTTTCGCCAAGACTGACCCGATGGACTATCTTCCTGGCAGCGTATTCTTACAAACTACTACACCGGCCAGGAAAGGAATTAGGGCATGCAGACGCCCTGAGCAGATGCCCGTTACCAGAGACTATCGAAGACCCCACTCCGGGGATACCAGTTCTGCTAATTGACTCTTTGGACTCTGGCCCAGTCACATCCAAAGAGGTGGCTCGGGCTTCGTATAAGGACATTACAATAAGAACTGTGATTGGTTGGGTACAAAGAGGTTGGCCCGCTGCGCCGGGCGAGCGGTTTAAAGAGTTTGTAAAAAAACGTGGGGAACTCTCGGCTCAAGGGGGGTGCCTGCTATGGGGGGATCGAGTGGTGATCCCAGAGAAATTGAGAAAAAAGGTATTGGATCTCCTTCACGAAGGCCACCCAGGGATCGTGAGAATGAAGGGTCTAGCAAGAAGCTATGTGTGGTGGCCCTTAATGGACTCGGAAATTGCTGAAAGGGTAGGGAAATGCCAGGCCTGCCAGGAGTCCAGACCGCTACCCCCAACGGCCCCGATTCGGGAATGGGAGAGACCCCAGGGCCCCTGGTCTAGGATCCATATCGATTTTGCCGGCCCCTTCCACGGCCAAACCTTTTTGGTAGTAGTCGATGCCTACTCCAAATGGCTGGAAATCATTCTCATGAAATCCATGACAGCCGAGGCCGTGATTTCAGTCCTACGGCACCTATTTGTAACCCACGGGTTGCCCGACACGTTAGTCTCCGATAACGGCCCGCAATTCACGGCAACCCAGTTTGAGGGGTACTTGGCAGAGGAGGGCATCCGGCATGTCCTCTCGGCGCCTTTCCACCCTGCGACGAACGGCCTTGCAGAACGTTTCGTTCGGAGCGCAAAGGAAGCATTGTCCAGAATCAGGCCAGGCGATTGGCAAACAAAAATTGATACATATTTAGCAGTCCAACACAGAACCCCCTGTGTCACAACTGGCTGCAGCCCGGCCGAGCTATTAATGGGTCGGAAGCTTAGGTGCCCACTAGACCGTTTAAACCCAAACTACACACCGGACGGTTACAAAGGGGCACACGGTAAAACAAGAGGGTTGGAAACAGGCAACCCAGTGTGGGCACACAACTACAGCGAGGGCCCAACCTGGTTAGCAGGAACGATCCTAGAAATAACTGGACCAAAGTCATATCTAATAGAGTTGGAAGATGGCAGGGTATGGAAGCGCCACATAGACCAGATAAGAAAACGCATAACAAGCAATACAGACTCAGGTGAAACATGCCCCGACTATTCATTGTTAGAATCCGCAACTAACACAAACCCGGGGCTAACGCAGGACTTATCTGAATTCCAGGAGGTCCAGCGACGCCAACCGGTTCCTCCTGAAGACAGCAGGGACAACTCTGCAAATAATCCAGGGCCGGATGGCCTAGAGGAGGAGCTGAGAGGAACGAACAGTCCCTCCGGCCAGCTCGACTCACCCCCAGAGAATGAATTGCGCAGGTCTGAAAGAGTCAGGAGACGCCCAGTCTACTTGCGTGATTACGTTGAGAAATAAGATGTAAAAATTATGTAAATATTGGTAAAGTGTTTTCTGGGAGGGAAGGAGTGTAATGTATCTTTAAAAGTTTTGGCGGGAAAATAGCACGTTGCTGATTGGTTGAAGCCACCGGCTATACTGTATATAAAGAGAGGTTTTTCCCAGCCCGGGTTCACCATATAGTAAAGAGCTGTTGTCACTATCCTGGTCTCCTGCCTCGTTATTGCCCGAATCTAACACTTATGCTTATATATACTGTTGTGACAAATAAATAAATAAAAATAAATAAATAAAAAATAAAATTAATCAAGGAGAGAAGCAACTGGAACTAAGGAGAAATTTCCTGACAATAAGACCAATTAATTGGTGCAATGAGTTCCCTCCAGAAGTTGTGTAAGCTCCAGTACTAAAGCTCTTAAGAAGATATTGGACAACCATTTGTATGAAATGATATAGAGTTTCTTGCTTGAGCAGGAGGTTGGACTAGAAGACCTCCAAGGTCCCTTCCATCTCTATTATTTTGTATCCTGAAGTCTACCTACAATTTCTTTTTAAATCTTTTTTTTAAGTATCTGATTGATGACTATAATAAAGTTTTGGATTTGATTAGATTTATTTATTTATTTATTTATTTTGTCACAACAATATATGTAGGTATCATACAAAAAGATTAGATAGTATATAAACACATATATGAGTAAATATTAGGAGGTATAAGCATATATATATATATATATATAGGAAGAAGAAAAGAAAAACAATAGGACAGGAACGGTAGGCACGTTTGTGCGCTTATGCACACCCCTTATGGTCCTCTTAGGAATGGGGTGAGGTCAATAGTAGAAAGTTTTTGGATAAAGCTTTTAGGATTATGGGAAGAGATCACAGAGTCAGGTATTCCAAGCACTAATGATTCTGTTACAGAAGTCATATTTTCTGCAATCTAGATTAAAGCGGTTGACATTAAGTTTAAATCTATTGGTTGCTCTAGTATTATTGCAATTGAAGCTGAAGTAGTCTTTGACAGGAAGGACATTACAATAGATGATTCTGTGAGTTAAACTTAGGTCTTGTCGAAGGCGACGGAGTTCCAAGTTTTCTAAGCCTAGGATTTCAAGTCTGGTGGGATAAGGTATTTTGTTGTTTTCAGAGGAATGGAGAACTCTTCTTGTAAAATATTTCTGGACACGTTCAATTGTATTGATGTCAGAGATGTGGTGAGGGTTCCAAACAGGCGAGCTGTATTCTAGAATTGGTCTAGCAAATGTTTTATATGCTCTGGTTAGTAGTGTAGTGTTTTTAGAAAAGAAGCTACGCAAAATTAGTTTTACAACTCTTAAAGCCTTTTTTGCTATGTAGTTACAGTGGGCTTTGGCACTTAGATCATTTGACATGAAAACTCCAAGGTCTTTAACGGGAATGGGGTCTTCTGTAAGGTAATGTCCATCTAGTATGTACTTAGTGTTTGGGTTCTTTTTTCCTATATGTAAGACTGAGCATTTGCTGGTTGAGATTTGGAGTTGCCAAGTTTTAGACCAAGCGGTTAGCTGATCAAGGTCTTTTTGAATGATAAATGTATTGTCTGTGGTGTTAAATAGTTTGATATCATCAGCAAAGAGAACACAATTGCTTGAGATATGGTCACAAAGATCATTAATGTATAGTATGAAGAGTGTTGGTCCAAGGACGCTGCCTTGAGGGACGCCACTCTTGACAGGAACAGGATTTGATAAAGCATTGCCAATTTTAACCACTTGTTGTCTGTTAGACAGAAAAGCAGATATCCATTTGTGAAGGGGTCCTGAGATGCCATAGGATTTTAGTTTTAGGAGAAGTTTATCGTGTATTACTGAGTCAAAATCTTTGCAGAAGTCTATGTAGATTGCATCTATTGTTTTGCCTTGATCAAGATTTGTAGTCCATATGTTTTTACAGTGGAGAAGTTGTAAATTACATGATAATTTTTTCTGGAAACCAAATTGTTTATTGGAGAGTAGGTTGTTAGTTTCTAAGTGTGAGGAAATGGCTTGGTTGATGATTGATTCCATGACTTTGCAGGTGACGCAGCACAAAGAGATCGGTCTGTAATTTCCGACTAAGCTGGGGTCTCCTTTTTTGAAGATAGGGATGACTGTGGCTAGTGACCAAAGTTTGGGAAGGGAACTGGTAGTGAAGGCTTTATCAAAGATTATGCTTAGGGGTTCTGCTATATTAATGGAAAGTTTTTTTAAGAAGTATGCACATAGTCCATCGGGTCCAATAGATAGCGATGGTTTTAAGTTATGAAGAGCTTTTCCAACATTATCTTCTATGAAATCTATATGAGTTAAGTCATCATAATCATTGCTGGTACGTTTGTGGAATGTTGGATGTGTGTTATCGGAGTTAACAAAAACTGAGCCAAAGAAAATGTTGAAGAGGTTTGCTTTAACTGTTTCGTCATTGCATTCTTTGTTGTTAGAATCTTTTAGTGGTGGGATGGATCTTGAGTCTTTAAGTTTATTGTTAACAAAATTATAAAAGGCACGATTGGAATTTGTGCGCAGAAGGTTCTCTTCTTGCTTGGTGTGGTAATTTGTGCAATTAGTTAGATGTATAATTAATTAATTAAGTAATTAGATGATAGCAGGTTTAAGAGTTTTCTCTTAAAAAATTCACAGAGGACAATATGCTATTTTAAAGTTTTTAGGCCCAAGTCTTAAGTTAATAAAAATACAAGAGATGATTGATCGGTGTGAAGAAAAGAGGGAAATATTGTCTGCAAGATGACTTTCTTATCTATTGGCCAGCAATGACATTTGACCACACTACCAGGCACTGGACTTAGGTAGGCCTGAGAATTTTTGCTGCCCCATCAAGGGTCTTGCACATACAGAGACCCAAATGGATAGATTAACTTCACAACATGAAGATTGTGGAGTCAGAGTCCTGGGTTGCTGTAGCAACTTCATTAAAATATGACTGATGAGGTCCCAAGGCGCTGAGCAAGAGATCACTGATTGCCTAGTTAGCTTGGAAATTTCTCATGAAATCGTCTAAATTACTAAAGCTATTTCTCAGCTCCCTAGCTGAGCCAACCCTAGGAAGGATCAAGGGCTTCAGATTTAGGCAAATCCCAAATCAAAAGGTGCTAAATCAGGCAGGTTTGAGAAATGGCCAGTCAAAACAGGATCCAGCTGAATGAAGGGCTCTGAACCCTTCTGAAATTGCGCTCATGTTTTCACATAAGGAAAAGCTCAGGCTACAGCTAGAAGCCAAGGTGGGTTATAGAACCGTGACGGATGGCTTTGGTTCGCGATGAATCATTTTTGAGAGAGGGATGTGACACTAGATCACGCAATTGTCCAAGAGTTCAGGGCTATTTGTTAACTCTCCTTCCCCAAAGCAAGAAAGATAATAAAGTTTACAAGAGGATATAGGAGACATATATAGAATGCTAGTTGTTTACATCTTCTGTGTCTATAATTCAGCCTCTGTCCCATTGTACTTTCGATGACTTTCCTTTTTTTAATTTATTATGGTTGGTCACACAGCCGGCCAGCTTTAGACTGGATTTGTCCACTTATCAAGTCCTTTCCAAGGACCTGGGATAACAGACATTGTTTGATGGTAGTAAAGTTCTCATTGCAGGATGTAAGCTGTTCCAAGTAAAGCTGCCTTTTGCAATTGACTGGTGGTAATTATCTCAATGCCAATGAATAGAATAGAATAGAATAGAATAGAATAGAATAGAATAGAATAGAATAGAATAGAATAGAATTTTTATTGGCCAAGTGTGATTGGACACACAAGGAATTTGTCTTGGTGCATATGCTCTCAGTGTACATAAAAGAAAAGATACCTTCATCAAGGTACAACATTTACAACACAATTGATGATCAATATATCAATATAAATCATAAGGATTGCCAGCAACAAGTTATAGTCATACAGTCATAAGTGGAAAGAGATTGGTGATGGGAACTATGAGAAGATTAATAGTAGTGCAGATTCAGTAAATAGTCTGACAGTGTTGAGGGAATTAATTGTTTAGCAGAGTGATGGCCTTCGGGAAAAAACTGTTCTTGTGTCTAGTTGTTCTGGTGTGCAGTGCTCTATAGCGTCGTTTTGAGGGTAGGAGTTGAAACAGTTTATGTCCTGGATGTGAGGGATCTGCAAATATTTTCACGGCCCTCTTCTTGATTCGTGCAGTATACAGGTCCTCAATGGAAGGCAGGTGGTAGCAATTATTTTTTCTGCAGTTCTAATTATCCTCTGAAGTCTGTGTTTTTCTTGTTGGGTTGCAGAACCGAACCAGACAGTTATAGAGGTGCAAATGACAGACTCAATAATTCCTCTGTAGAATTGGATCAGCAGCTCCTTGGGCAGTTTGAGCTTACTGATATATGATATATATATATATATATACTGATATATGATACAATGATATTATGGTTTAGTTTATTTTATTTATATGCTGTCCATCTCGGTATTGGAGTGGCTCTGGACTTTAATACTAAGAAAAGCTTTAATCTGTTTATAGTTCAGTTGAGCCCCTGTGCTAATTTCTTGTCTATATTTGCAATTTTTTTAACCAAACATATGCATGGGATCTCTGCATTTTCTTGCAAACTTTCACATAATAAAGATGTTTTCACCAATGTAAAAAAATCCCCTTTGACAGGAGAATCAGAATGTAGAATAACAGAGTTGGAAGGGACCTTGGAGATCTTCTAGTCCAATCCCCTGCTTAAGCAGGGGACTCTATACCATTCCAGATATATGACTACCTTCTAAAATTGTAAAATTGTGTTTTGCTCTCTCTCTCTCTCTCTCTCTCTCTCTCTCTCTGTGTGTGTGTGTGTGTGTGTGTGTGTGTTTAAAATTGAAACCTATCTTATGTTGTTTTCATAATAACTATACTTCTGAACCTATTCACCTGCACCCTGGCAGTTTGGATTCCCACACAAAGAGGTCAGATTGGTTGCAAATTTCAACTTGCCATGAAGTATTTTAAAAAGTGATTAATCGTTTCATCATTAAAAATCAGAATGAAAAGGCTTCTAAAAAGCCAGTATGTCTCTTTTTCTGAAATAGATCAGTCCTTAATAAAGGCATATTAATCCGGATTATTTCATCCAGGATCACATGGGGGGGGGAGATAATTTGATTTCTAATGTTAGTGAGAGATTTAGATTTTGAATCATGGTTTATATTGAGGCAATAAATTGGAGGAAGTGAAAGAAAAGGTATCCAAATCACTCCAAACAGGCTGTACAGTGGTACTTCAGTACTCATCATTAATTGGTTTCAGGAGGTGCGATGGGTACCAAAACAATTTTTTCCCATAAGAAATAATGTATTGAATCACAAGGCAGCTGACACTGACAAGTTTTCACTTGTGCGTTAAGAAACGATGAGCACTGGGACAAAATTTTCACATCAAAATGCATTGAGTACCAAAGTCAATGAGTTTCAAAGCAGCTGAGTATCAAGGTATCACTGTATTCTGAATCAGAGAATCGAACTCCAATCTAGAGATGTTTTATCTTGAAATGTGAAGATAATCACAACTATTCAGTCCCATTAGTGTTGCATTTGCAACAGGTGTATAAAAAAGTATACAAGGCAATTTTGAAGTTACCATTTTTCAATGGTGGTAACTGACATTATGACTCTTTTGATCTAAAACCAAATCTGATTTTACTGCAATTACAGGAAAACATTGCTAAGTAAGAATTCAATTTTTTTAAAAGGAATGTTTTGGGACTGTTAGTTCTTGTGCTTCTTTAACCAATGCTATAGTGATCGTTGTAGACATGCATGCAATGTTCCAAATGAGAACATAGAGTTTCATAATATTCTATACATTCCTTGGTGAGTAATATTGAAAGGTTTCTTATTTTATTAATATTTTTAAAATGTGTGTACCATCCTACAAAACCCATTTTTCCCCGGGGCAGCTCACAACTGTCTACATTCACACAAAATTTAAAAAGTATTAGAACTTGTCATAATATTATGGAGGTCTAGAAAAGAAATTAAATTCTAGGTATTTCAGCAGACCTTTCTGGAGAGCGGAATAAAGAATTATTCCTCCTGTGCAAGAGTATATAATTATATGTGTTTTTATAGTTTTTTTCACACACAAAAATTACTATGTAAAATTTGTAATATTCTTTGTTTACCTGATTATTTTTTCATCAGTGTTTCCTGTTTGTGCACAGTGGGATTATTCATCACTTGCTCAGAGTCGGAGTGGCATAGAAGCCTAGCAGGATAAATATATAAAACTATAAAAATGAAACACAAATATATAGCATTATGTACGAATATATAGCATTAAAATATATACACAAATATGTAGCATTATTCACAAATACATAACATTAAATCCACAAGGGCATAAAAGCAGAAGTCCAAATGAAAAATGATTAAACAACATCATATTCCAATATTTGGCAGAATAAAAATATGTTAGCTTGATGCTCCAAAGTTTTTATTAAGTAGGTCGAAGCATTACAGGTAGTTCTTAGTTACCGACACAGTTGGGAATGTTAATTCTGTCACTAAAAGAGAGTTATTTGTTTTTTGTTTTTAAATCACATGATCGTGCCTGACTAAGAAAGGCAATTCATTGCATCTTATTGCAGTCATTGAGTGAATCACCACTGGCTATTAAGCACAAAGTCACACAACCATGACTTGTGACTTCCTACTGGCTTCCCCATTGATTTTGCTCGTCAGAAGCTGGTAGTGAAGCTTTCAAATTGTGATCCCATGACTGCAGGATGCTGTAATGGCAACAACTCCAAGGACTGGTCATAAGTCTCCTTATTAAGTACACCATAATATCCATCAGTCACTGACTGTGTCGTCATTAAGTGAGGACTACTTCTAAGTGGCCTCTGTGGCTCAGGCTGCTAATGCAGTCTGTTATTAACAGCAGCTGCTTGCAATTACTGCAGGTTCAAGTCCCACCAGGCCCAAGGTTGACTCAGCCTTCCATCCTTTATAAGGTAGGTAAAATGAGGACCCAGATTGTTGGGGGCAATTAAGTTGACTTTGTATATAATATACAAATGGATGAAGACTATTGCTAACATAGTGTTAGCTGCCCTGAGTCTCCGGAGAAGGGCGGGATATAAATGCAAATTAAAAAAAAAAAAGTGCAAGGGTGAATCAGCGTGGATTCCATTTAGATGGGATCAGCCTTTCTCTACCAGTTTATACCTTGAGGAACCCTTGATATAAAGTTCACATCTCAAGAAACTTATGCATAAAAATAGCAAAAAATGCAAAAAAGGCCACAGTTCACTTGTAACTGACATAATCTAGGTTTGATTTTCAACAATAGCAAGTAGCCAGCTGGCAGCTGAGCCATAGCCCCTTGGTTGGGCACAGGATCACCCTATGCAATGATGAAATCCAATTTTTTTTACTACCGGTTCTGTGGCTTGGTGGCCGTGGTGTGGCTTGGTGGGTGTGGCTTGGTGGGCGTGGCAGGGGAAGGATACTGCAAAATCTCCATTCCCACCCCACTCTGGGGCCAGCCAGAGGTAGTATTTACTGGTTCTCTGAGCTGCTCAAAATTTCCGATACCGGTTCTCCGGAACCTGCTGGATTTCGCCCCTGACCCTGTGCAACACGGAGGATTTCAATCTGTCCCAGTTTTGTAGAATAAAACGATGGTTTGACCCCAGAATTCATACTCAGTAGCTGAACTCTGAATCCAAAGTGAGAAATATGGATAGCCCTCAACTTACAACCAGTCATTTAATAACCATTCAAAGTTGACACTGAAAAAAGTGATTTATGTCTGGTTTTCACACTTACAACCATTGTAGCATCCTCATGGTCACATGATCAAAATTTGGGCACTTGGGAACTAGCATACATGTTATGACGGTTGCAGTGTCCCAGGGTCATGTGATCATTACTTCACTTAATAACTGCAGTGATTCACTTAACAACTGTGTCAAAAGACTTCATAAACTCACTTAATAACTCTCTTGCCTAGCAACACAAATGTTGGGGCTCAATTGTGGTTATAAATTGAGGACTATGTGTATTAAGAGTTGGGCTGTGTTTTTTTCTCGAGTTGGTAAGACCAGCCTAGAAGCATAGCATCTCATTAGCATAAAAGGGAACGAAGTGATAGTTAATGGCCATAGTGAAGAAGTTGAGAACCAAGACAGTGAATGAATAGCAATAGCACTCAGACTTATATACCACTTCATAGTGCTTAACGGCCCTTTCTATGCCGTTTAGAGAGTCAAGGTACTGCCCCCAACAATCTGGGTCTTCATTTTACTGACCTCAGAAGGATGGAAGGCTGAGTCAACCTTGAGCTGGTCACAATCGAACTGGTGACTGTGGGAATGCAGAGTTTATTTATTTATTTATTTTGTCACACAGTATTTATAAGCATAAGTATGAAATAACTATACAATATACAACTATACAATATATAAGCATATATATATGAGTATGCTATAACTATAATTAAATTAAAAAACTATATTAATTATTATTATTATTTATTATTATTTATTATTATTATTATTATTTATTCAATTTTTATACCGCCCTTCTCCTGAAGGACTCAGGGCGGTGTACAGCCAGGTAAAACAAACAATGTAATATACAATTAAAATACGAATTAAAAAACTTATTACATAATTGGCCTAAAACTTTGGAACATAAAAACTAAAACCCACTAAAAATTACTAGTAAAAATTTAAAACCCAATAAAATTTAAGCCAGCCCCGCGCGAATAAATAAGTGTGTTTTTAATTCGCGGCGGAAGGTCTGAAGGTCAGGTATTTGGCATAAGCCCGGGGGAAGCTCGTTCCAGAGTGTGGGAGCCCCCACAGAGAAGGACCTTCCTCTGGGGGCCGCCAGCCGACATTGCTTGGCGGACGGCACCCTGAGAAGTCCCTCTCTGTGTGAGCGTACGGGTCGGTGGGAGGCATGAGGTAACAGCAGGCGGTCCCGTAAGTACCCAGGCCCTAAGCCTGGATATAGCAAAAGAAAACAATAGGACAGGAATGGTAGGCACGTTTGTGCTCTTATGATTCTAACCATTGGGCCACCACAGCTCTTGGAAACCAAACTATAGACCGCGCTAACCTTTCTCTGAGAAGCACATTGCGAGAGACACAAAGCCACAATGTGATAAATTGCATTGGGCAGCTGCTCATGTCAATGCCACCACACTAGTGGTGGGCTGCTATCAGTTCGCCCCAATTTGGGTGAACTGGTAGCGGCAGGAGGCTCTGACCACCTGCTCAGATGCTTCTGCACATGCAAATCCCGGTAGCGATGGGATTTGAAACCCACTACTGCACCACACCATCCATGTTTTCCGTACATGCAGTTGAAATTGTAATGCTATGTATTGTCTATAAGAGCTGCAAAGCAGCAGAAAAAATATCAGAAGGCCCCCCAGTTGGTACGGTTGTTTCAAAGAACGCCTCCACCTTGATTTGGCAGATGTGTCCTTCAATTAAGATTTTTTAAAAAACATCAAAGCATTCCTTTGACTTTTTTTCCAGTCCTATTAGGGGAATCTTGCTAGGGAGACATTCCAGGGTCAAAAGAGAGACCATAAATAAGTAAATATTATTTATTTATTAAATTTCTATGTTGCCCTTTTCCTCTACAAGGTGACTCTAGGCAGTTTTTATTTTAATTTATTATTTATTTACACACACACACAAAACCTACATATATACATATATACACACACATACATATATATTATAGATCAGGGTTAGTCAACCTTTCTATACCTACCACCCACTTTTGTTTCTCTGTTAGTAGTAAAATGTTCTAACCGCCCACCAGTTCCACAGTAATGCGCCGTGTATCATCGTCTGCGCATGCCTCTCGCGCATCGTGGATTGGGTTTGGGGGGGGGCACGGCTACCTGCTCTGCTTGTCTGTTACAGCTGGGTGGTGTGGGGGGAGATGTGTGAGCTATTCTGGGACGAGGCTCTTTTGTTTGCAGTTGCACTATAGCGCCATTTAGTTTCACTTATGTAACCTGAACTAAACTTATACGTGGGCGATACGAATAGTATATTTTCAGAAATTTAAATTGTCACGGGGAATTTTATGAAAACCTAATGAAAATGTTTTTAAATAATGCTATGAATTTTTTTTAAAAAGTCAATTAAATTAAAAAAAAAGGAAAGTGCTTCAGTATCGGACAAAATCCCTACCGCCCATCATGAAAACTGAAACACCCACTAGTGGGCGGTAGGGACCAGGTTGACTACCATTCTAATAGACAGCTGAGAGAGAGAAAGAGAAGATGGGGGAGAGGGGGGAGGGAGGGAGAGAGAAATGATAGATAGATAGATAGATAGATAGATAGATAGATAGATAGATAGATAGATAGATATAGATAGATAACAGGAAGAAAGAGAGCTATAGAGAGAGATAAGATAGATAGATGATGATAGATAGATAGATAGATAGATAGATAGATAGATAGATAGATAGATAGATAGATGACAATTAAAATGCCAGAAAGAAAATAAAAAGACCAAAATACCTCCTCACCAGCAATCAATGCCCAAATGAGCAGAGATTAACACCAAGATTAATATTAGACCAACAATCAAGAAGTAAGCAACACCCCAATCAAGGAACTGCCAAAGAAGCTAACCATAAACAACAGCCCAATTAAGGAACTATCAGTACCACTTGCATCAACACTGACAGGGCAAACCACTAGACTAGAATATAAAATGAGAGCACTTCCTACCAGCATTGATGATGATACTTAGTTTGGTAATGAAACATCTACAAGAAGACAATCAAACTGAGGGAGCACTAAATGAATGCTCCAACACTGGAAGTTTTTATGATGTTGGATAACCATTTGTCTGAAGTGGTATGGGTTTTCCTGCCTAAGCAGGGGGTTGGACTAGAAGACCTCCAAGGTCCCTTCCAACTCTGTTATTATATTATATTAAGGACCCCACAATTCAACCCTGCTACAAATATTTTCTTCTTCAGAGACAAATATCATAGGACAGTGATGCTAACCTTTTTGCCATCACGTGCCAAAAGCTGGGGCAGTACGAGGGGGTTGCGTGAATGCGTGCCCACACCCATAATTCAATGTACCCCCCCATGCAGGTGTGTGCGCCTCCCTGCGCTCCCCTAGCTTTTGACACGCAATGGCAGGGTGGGCCCGGTAAGTATGTTTTTCGCCCTCCCCAGGCTCCAGGGGATTTTTTGGAGCCTGGGAGGGTGAAAACAGCCTTCCCCCTCTTCAGAAGGCCTCCGGAGGCCGGAAACGGCCCATTTTCTGCCTTCCAGTGGGACCGGAAGGCCCAAAAATCAGCTGGCTGGCGTGCGCATGTGCGCTGGAGCTGAGCTAGGACAACGCTCGTGTGCCCACAGATATGGCTCCATGTGCTACAGGTTCACCATCACAGTCATAGGACATCCCCAGCCAGTTTCCAGTGAATGCAAATAATTCCAGTACTTCCAACCAATATTGATAATGAAGGGGCAATAAAGAATTTAGATTCAGGTGTAAATTCAGATTTTGAGTAAAATCATGTACTGATTTTGCAATTGGTAAATTGAGAATCAAACCATACAGCAAAAATCCCAGTGTTATCCCTATTCAGACCATCCTAGTTTGGAATTTGGGGTCCTACAGAAGCAACTCATGAATGTTGAAGACATTGGAGACCTTAATAACTAGAAGAAGTGAACTGACCTGTAGTCTGTAAAGTTATGAATCCTAGAAAAGACTATGCAGTGTTTACAGCTTTGATATGTGAGTTTCAATTCCTAGAATTCTGTAATAGCTTGGCAAATGTACCGTAAGATGCTTGGACTTCATCTCCCAGAATTCTCTAGCAGCAGGGCACCTTTAAGATATGTGGATTCCAACTCCCAGGATCCATGCTGGCTAGTAATTCTGGGAATAATCTAGAACTTTTTTTTTTTTTTGCATTTATATCCCGCCCTTCTCCGAAGACTCAGGGCAGCTTACACTATGTCAAGCAATAGTCTTCATCCATTTGTATATTATATACAAAGTCAGCTTTTATTGCCCCCAACAATCTGGGTCTTCATTTTACCTACCTTATAAAGGATGGAAGGCTGAGTCAACCTTGGGCCTGGTGGGACTTGAACCTGCAGTAATTGCAAGCAGCTGCTATTAATAACAGACTGCATTAGTCTGTTGAGCCACCAGAGTTAAGCATTCTTAAGGAGATCATTGACTATTTTAGAAAGAGCCAGCATAGTTATACTCTACTTTATATCAAGGCTGCAGCTGTGGAGGTGTTCAATAGTATTAAGTATCTGGGGGTGCAGATAACTAACAATTTGACTTAGTCTCTCCACACATTATCTTTAGCGAAGCGTGAAAACCAGCATCTGTGTTAAGGCTTCACTCCCTATTTACATATTTAACTATTAGACCTCTCAGCGGCTTTCGATACCATCGACCATGGTATCCTGCTGCGCCGGTTAGAGGGATTGGGAGTGGGAGGCACCGTTTATCGGTGGTTCTCCTCCTATCTCTCTGACCGGTCGCAGTCGGTGTTGACAGGGGGGCAGAGGTCGGCCTCGCCTCACGCAATGGCAGGGTGCCGCGGGGATCGATCCTCTCGCCTTCTGTTCAACATCTATATGAAGCCGCTGGGTGAGATCATCAGTGGGTTCGTGAGGTACCAGCTGTACGCGGATGACACCCAGCTTGCTTCACAGGACCATCCCAAACCATGAAGTGCTGTCCCGGTGTCTGGAGGCCGTCGGGTCTGGATGGGGAGAAACAGGCTCAAGCTCAATCCTCCAAGACAGAGTGGTTGTGGATGCGGCGTCCCGGTACAGTCAGCTAACCGCAGCTGACCATCGGTGGCGAGTCATTGGCCCCGATGGAGAGGGTGCGCAAGCGTCCTCCTGGATGAACGGCTGTCTCTAGAAGATCATTTGACAGCCGCTCCAGGAGAGCGTTCTACCAGGTTCGCCTGGTGCGCCAGTTGCGCCTTTCTGGACCGGGAGGCCCTATGCACGGTCACCACGCCTCGTGACGCCTCGCCTGGATTACTGTAACGCCTACATGGGGCTCCTTGAAGGGCATCCGGAGGCTACAGTTAGTCAGAATGCGGCTGCGGGTGATAGATGGAGCCCTCGTGGCTCCCGTATAACACCTATCCTGCGCGGTCTGCACTGGCTACCTGTGGCTTTCGGGTGCGCTTCAAGGTTTTGGTGACCACCTTTAAAGCGCCCATGGCATAGGGCCGGGTTATTACGGGACCGCCTACTGCGACCAGATACCTCTCACCGACCCGTGCGCTCTCACAGAGAGGGACTCCTCAGGGTGCCGTCAGCTAGGCAGTGTCGTCTGGCGGCGCCCAGGAAGGGCCTTCTCTGTGGGGCTCCCACCTCTGGAACGAACTCCCCCCAGGACTCCGTCAACTTCCGGACCTTCGAACCTTCCGTCGCGAGCTCAAGACTCATTTATTCATCTGTGCAGGACTGGCTTAGTTTTTTAGATTTTAAATTTAGAGGGGTTTTTAAATTGATTTTAATATCTATATTTTTTACTTTTAATTAATTGGGCAGTAGAATAAGTTTTTTAATGATTGTTTTAATTTGTATATTGATGTTTTTATATGCCTGTGAACCGCCCTGAGTCCTTTGGGAGATAGGGCGGTATATAAATTCAAACAATAAATAAATAAATAAATAAATAAACTATCTGCATTTCCCACATTGGATGAGGAGAGCACATGTTTATCCTTCTGTCCTGGCCACTTTTTACAGAGACACAATTGAGAGCATTTTAACAAACTTCATCACTGTCTGGTTTGGGGGCAGCAGAGCTTCAGATAGAAAGTCCATACAGAGAGTGGTGAGGGCAGCAGAGAAGATTATAGGAAGCTCACTTCCTGTTATTCACAATACTGCTTACAAGCGTTATGTGCTTAGAGTTCAAAACATTGTTAGAGATCCCACACACCCACTTCACGGTCTCTGATTCTGTTGCTCTCCTCTGGAAGGAGGTTTAGAAGCATTTCTACAGCAGGACTTCCAGATTTTGTACAGTTTTGTTACAGTTTTATTCCTCTTATAAATTCACATCCAAACTAGACGGTGATATTTTTGTATCATATGTGTGTGTGTGTCTGTGTGGGTATATGCAAAATGGTTATCTTTTGAGAGCTGAATGCAACAAAATTTCGTTCTTAATGTATGCTGATTAGTGTACCTTTAAAGTGACAATAAAGTGTTATTCTATTCTATCCTAATTAAGAAAAAATTCCTGACAGAATAATTAAGCAGTGGAACAGCTTGCCTCCAGAAGCTCTGGATGTTTCATAACTGGAGGTTTTAAAGAAGAGTCTGGACAGCCATTTGTCTGAGATGGTAGAGGGTCTCTTGTATAAGAAGGAGGTTGGACTAAAATATCTCCAAGATACCTTCCAACGCTGTTATTTAGAATTTGGTCTTGGGCTGGGTTCAAAACCCCAGAGCTGTCAGTTTCTGGGTGCTGCAATGAGACATTTTTCCAATATGTAAAAAGGAGACCTTTTTTTAGATTAGATTAGAATTCTTTATTGGCCAAGTGTGATTGGACACCCAAGGAATTTGTCGTTGGTGCAATATTGCTCTCAGTGTACATTAAAAAAAAGATACATTTCTGAAAATTGAGAACAATTAACCAGTGGAACAACTTGCCTCCAGAAGCTGTGGATGTTCCATCCCTGGAGGTTTTTAAGGAGGAGGTTGTGTAGCGGGTTGGACTAGAGGACCTCCAAGGTCCTTTCCAAGTTAACCCTAATTCCTAACTCTAACCGTAATCTAATGCAAAGAATGCCTACCTTCATAATGATCACAATATGGGTAATCCAAATGGAATCCCACGGCTGAGCAGATTTGGTTTTATCTTGTACATTTTCAAGCCCTTTGGCTTTCCACGTGTGAGGAAAGAGGTGGAAATCTTACAGTTGTCCTTAGAAGGTTAAAATTCTGCAAAGTCAGGCCTTCCAGCAAACTCCTGGCAAGTTGATTTGCTTGCAACAATCGGAGACTACAGAACTCTGCAGTCAGGCCTGAGGCTCTGCAAAGCGCCGTTGATTTATCGCGGCTTTTCCCACACAGCATATTTGCTATAGTCGGGGAGAAGCCTATATAGGTCAGAAATGCAAAAATAGGCTGCCTCCGCCCTCCTGCTTCCAAAATAGAAAGCAACAGCCCTCCTGGTGTTGTAACCTAAACATTCAGAAAGCGAAGGCAAGATGGGGCAAGAATGAAAGCAGCAGAAGACGAAGGCTTTAGGGGACAGAGTTCATTCAGGTAGCCTCCAAAAAGCTAACATCTTGATCTATTAGGTCACTAAGTGGTTAAGATTTCCAAGGAAGGCATGGCAGACAGAAGACATGCCTATGAATGACATTTAACCCTGTGCTTCTGGTCCTTAACATCTCTAAGATATGAGGACTTCAGTTCCCAGGATCCCCTAGCTAGTATGAATTCTGGGAGTTGAAGTCCACACATCTTAGAGTGGCCAAGTTTGAAAAGCACTGCTATAGGGCTCCTGACATAGAACAGTGGAAAAACAAGTACGGCTTACTTACCAAGTTCAACTACTACTTACTAGCCTTAGTATGACCACATCTGCAATATTGCATCCAGTTTTGGTCACCATATTTTTAAAAAAGATATTGAGACTCTGGAAAGAGTGCAGAAAAGATCAGCAAAGGTGATTAAGGAGCTGGAGGCTAAAATATATGAAGAACGGTTATAAGAATTGGATATGTCTTGTCTAGTGAAAGGAAGGACTAGGGCTGACATGATAGCAGTGTTCCAATATTTGAGGAGTTGCCAGAAAGTGCTTTGGAGAACCTATTCTCCAAAGCACCAAAAGGCAGGTCAAGAAACGAGGATTGGAAACTAACCAAGGAGACAAGCAACCTAGAACTAAGGAGAAATTGTGGATGCTACATCACTGGAGGCTTTTAAGAAGAGATAGCCACTTGTCTGGGATGGAATAGGGTCTCTTGCTTGAGCAGGGGGTTGGACTAGCAGACCTCCAAGGAGCCTTCCCAACCCCAACTCTTTGTTGTTGTTAGTTGCGAAGTCGTGTCCGACCCATCACGACTCTATGGACAACGTTCCTCCAGGCTTTCCTGTACTCTACCATCCTCTGGACTCCATTTAAACTCATGCCTACTGCTTCAGTGACTCCATCCAGCCACCTCGTTCTTTGCCATCCCCTTCCTCTTTAGCCCTCCATCTTTCCCAGCATTAGGCTCTTCTCCAGTGAGTCCTTCCTTCTCATTAGGTGGCCAAAGTATTTCAGTTTCATCTTCAGGATCTGGCCTTCTAAAGAACAGTTGGGGTTGATCTCCTCTAGAACTGACTTGTTTGTTCGCCTTGCAGTCCAAGGGACTCGCAGGAGTCTTCTCCAGCACCAGAGTTCAAAGGCCTCAATTCTTTGGCGCTCAGCCTTCCTTATGGTCCAACTTTCATAGCCATCCATTGCAACTGGGAACACCATAGCCTTGATTATACGCACTTTTGTTGGCAGGGTGATGTCTCTGCTTTTTAATACGCTGTCTAGATTTGCCATAGCTTTCCTCCCTAGAAGCAAGCGTCTTTTAATTTTTATTTCCCAACTCTATTATTCTGTTGTTGTTGTTGTTATTATTCCCCCCAGGACTTCGTCAACTTCCGGACCTCCGAACCTTCCGTCGCGAGCTTAAAACACACTTATTCATCTGCGCAGGACTGGATTAGTTTTTAAATTTATGGGTTTTTTAATGGGTTTTTATCATTTATTCTAATTTTTAATCTTGGCCAATTGAATAAGTTTTTTAAGTGTATTTTAATAGTATTTATATTGTAATATTATTGTTTATTTTATCTGGCTGTGAACCGCCCTGAGTCCTTCGGGAGAAGGGCGGTATAAAAATTTAAATAATAAATAAATAAATAAATAAATAAATTATTATTAATTCTGTAATTCTGAATGAGAGCCAGAAGCGTAGTGACACCTTGCAAAGAAGGTTTCTCAAATGCTGATTTCAGAGATCTCAGGTGACTTAAATGAAATCTTGGCGATGGATTTGCAATTTCAGAAACATTATGAGAAGATCCCACCCTCTGGAGAAGGTTCTGATGCTGGGAAAGGCAGAAGGGGAGATAAGAGGAGCACGACCAACACCGGGGTGGGTGGGGGTGGGTGGGCATCCCTTTATGGTGGCACCACCGGAAGATCTGAAGCTCCAAGTTAGGGACTGATCATTGTATCTAACAAATGTCACTAGCAGCTGACATCAATTTGATGTCACTTGATCAATCAATCAATTTGCACTCAGGAGCAATAGGAGTAGGTAAGATTGGAGGGAAAATGTCCTAAAGGGCTAAAGAGCTTCCTAACGACCCACTCATAGATTTGTAATTCCCAAATCCTGCCTCTTTCCCCCCCACCCCCACCCCAATTTGCAGTTATGTCTGCCAAAGATTTCCCCCCTCCCCCTCCGTTGTTTAGCAAGTTGTCCCTTTTAAGAAGGGATTCCCTGCAGGTGGTTCTCAGGCAAGCTGAAAAACAGGATTTAATTAACACCTTCGCCAGCGTTTCTATCCGCGGCATTCAGACGGGCAAACAGTGCCCTCTAGTGCCTGGATTGCTCAACAGTTCGGGCCCCACCTGGAAGCCCAATCTAGTAGCATCAGCATTGCAAGGATCAAAGCTCGCATCTTTTGGGACTGGTTGTGTGAAGTCAGAAAATCCAGGGAGCTGTAAGGACACGTATTGGCACCTATTTCCTTTGAGTTCTAACAACCAGCAAATCTTCCCCCACAATGTGGCCATATGCAGCCCTCCTAACCATCTGTCCCCAGTTATAAATCTACATCACAGCTCTGACAAAATTCCCAGGTCACTTACCATAACATACACTTTCCATCTTATTTATTTTATTTATTTATTATTTATTTATTTTGACACACAGTATATATAAGCATAAGCATGTAATAACTATACAATATATAAGCATATATATATAAGTATGGGTATGTAATAACTATATTAAATGGATATAATGAAGGAAAACAACAAGACAGGAATGGTAGGCATGTTTGTGCTCTTATGCACGCCCCTTACAGACCTCTCAGGAATGGGGTGAGGTCACTGGTAGATAGTCTTTGGTTGAAGCTTTGGAGATTTTGGGAAGAGACCACAGAGTCAGGTAGTGTGTTCCAAGTATTAATAACTCTGTTCCTGAAGTCATATTTTCTGCAATCAAGATTGGAGCGGTTAACATTAAGCTTAAATCTATTGTGTGCTCATGTATTGTTGTGATTGAAGCTGAAGTAGTCTTCAACAGGAAGGAGGTTGTAACAGATGATTCTAAGAGTTAAACTCAGGTCATGTCGAAGGCGGCAGAGTTCTAAATTTTCTAAACCCAGGATTTCAAGTCTGGTGGCATAAGGTACTTTGTTGTAATTAGAGAAGTGGAGAACTCTTCTTGTAAAATATTTCTGGACACATTCAATTGTATTGATGTCAGAAATGAGGCATGGGTTCCAGACAGTCGAGCTGTATTCAAGAATTGGTCTAGCAAATGTTTTATATTCTCTGGTTAGTAGGGTAGTGTTTTTGGAGAAGAAAATACTTGATGCAAACATTTATTTATTTATTTTTCAAAGCACATTTGCTGTTTAAAATGCCCTGTGCTCTCTATCTCCTGCTGTTCAACTAGCCCACTTCTTCCTATCTTTGCTTTTTTCTTCCAGAGATTGTCCCCTATTTCGTTCAAATACCAGCCTTCTGTCCTTTGGCCCACGTCACAACTACGTTAATAACATTTTTTAAAAAAATCATAAAATTGCAAACCTAGCAAAGAAATAAAATAATTTCTCGTTTACCATTCTACCAAACAGCTTTCAAACAGTATTTGTCTCTTCTCACTATTCAGATGGATCAAGTGCATCAAATGATGCCACATCTATCATAGAAACATAAAGCAGTAGTAGCATTAGTAGTAGAGACAGATCTGGATTAATTACAGGTAGTCCTTGAATTATGACCACATTTGGAACCAGAATTTACATTCCTAAGCAGGGGACTGTTGAGCGAGTCATGCTCAATATTATGAACTTTTTTTTTAACCTGCTTGTAAAGCAGATCACTGCAGTGGTTAAGTGAATTCCACAGTTATTAAGTGAATTTGGCTTCCCCAAGGACTTTGTTTGTTGGATGCTGGATGGGAAGGTCACAAATGTTGATCATGTAGCTCCAGGATGCTGTAAATACATGCCCGTTGACAGTGGTGGGATTCAAATAATTTAACAACTGGTTCTCTGCCCTAATGACCAGCTGGGTAGGCGTGGCTCGGTGGTCATGTGACTGTGTGGGCGTGGCCAACTCATCGCTTACGTCAATGGGCGCTTCTCCTTAGCTGTTACAATGTAATAAGGGTTAACGAGAGAGGCAGTTTCTGTAAGCAGGGAAATAAAGATTAGGCTAGAAATAACACCAGAATGTTTCCTTCCTGTCTTCCTTACAGGATTAGCCCTGTAAAGTGGAAAAAAACAAAATAAGATTTCTTCCAACAATCGGTTCTTCGAACTGCTTAGAAAGTTAACAACCGGTTCTCCCGAATAGGTGCGAACTGGCTGAATCCCACCACTGCCCATTGACAAGAACCAAAATATTGATCATGTGACCGTGAGGAGGCTGTGGTGGCCATAAGTGCGAGGACCAAATCTCACTTTTTTCAGTGCCGTTGCAACTTCAAAGAGTCACTAAATGGATGGTTGTAAGTCAAGGATTGTCTGTTCCTCAGGTTGAACTCAGGGCATCTTACAACTTTATTAGTTGCAATCTGTGGCAGCTCCTTCTAGGAAGGATGTCAGAACACCGATGCATGACTAATTAAACCTCGGGGGGCGGGGCGGTCTTTTCCTTAATGTGGGATCTGTGTATAGATTTGAGGGTGTGAAGTTGGATGGGGAAAAAAATAGGTAGCCCCAGCTTACATCCAGTTCACAGTTGCAATGGCGCTGAAAAAAAGTGGTTTATAAACAGGTCCTTTCACTTATAATGGCCATCGAATTTACAACCATCACAGCATTCCCCATGGTCATGTGATCAAAATTTGGGCACACATGTGACTTGCATGTATTTACAATGGTTGCAGCATCCTGGGGTCACAGGATCAAAAAATCGAAAACTTGGCAACTGACATGTATTAATGACGGTTACATTTTCCCAGGGTCATGTGATCACCTTTTGCAACCTTCTGATCAGCAAAGTTGATGGGGGAGCCACTGAACCACTGTGATACTTACTTAAAAACTGCTGTTATTCACTTAACAACGGCGGCAAGAAAGGTTGCAAAATGGGGCAAAATTCCCTTTCACAGCTGTCTTGCTTAGCAATGGAAATATTGGGATCTACTCTGGTCGTACGTCGAGGACTATTTGTGCATTTATGGGCAACTCTTGAGACAAAGTCAACCATCCTGTGTCTTGGATAATTTAGTTCAGCGTTTCTCAACTTTGGCGACTTTTAAGATGTGTGGACTTCAACTCCCAGAATTCCCCAGCCAACATGGGGAATTCTGGGAGTTGAAGTCCACACATCTTAAAGTTGCTGAAAGTTGAGAAATGCTGATTTAGTTAATGCTTGTAAGACTCAGAGTCCTTACACCATTTTTTTTGCTATGCTTTTTTTTTTTATCTCGACTATGAAGAGACAACTACAGAAAGAGAAATTAGCTTTTGCATTATCTTGGTAGATATTTAGGTTTTGTTGTTTTGTTTTGTTTTTTGTACATGGAACAAAATAGCTGCATCTTCCCTTCCCTCATTAACTTCTCAAATAACTGCACTCCCCGATAGAGGTTTTTTCCCCCTTTCTGCCCTTGATATATGCATGCAATTCCCATTTGAGTTCTCCTAGCATTCTGGCAGGAGAATAGACCCCTATTAGAAGAGGTGGCAGCAAAGAACAACGCCGTGATTAAATGCAAAATTGAAATTATAATGAAAATTGGGGCACTGAAAAGAAATTTAATTAAGTAAGCAACTGCAAATCAAACAGAAATGTATTCATTATTTAATCAAGTAGTGAAGTGCAAAATTTCTTCTAATCAGGAAAAGTCTCCGAGAGCAGATAAAGGACCTGGGAAATCAAGGAACAATTTCAAAGCCGAAGGAAAATACCACCTATACCCACACACAAAGGAACATTTGTCTGAAAAACAAAAGGTTAGCAAAGGAAGCTTTTCTTGCTATTTTTTTTTTCTTTCTTTTTAACCCAAACATCAAGACAGTGTGTGATTAGCTGAGCTTGATCAGAGCCTGGGCAATTTTCAAAATATAAAACGCATAATGCAGATGAATGGAGCTGACCCTTGTTGCCTGGATGAGTCAAAACTACAATCCTTGTGCCGTGACCCACCCACCCCTAGGATTGTCGTTTTTTTAAAGACCAGTTTTGCTTCTGCGTCTTTCATATAGCAACTGGGTAGGCCTGCTTGGGGGCTGTCCAACATTGGTGCCTTTAAGACCTATGTTTAAAGCAAAAAAACAAATTTTATTTTTTAAATAAAATTTATATGGCCACCCACCTCATCCATGGTGACTCCAGGAAGCTTACAAGAATAAAACCCCAAATACTAAACTCAAAAACTCCCAGCCTTCCTCCTGGCGACAACTATCAAACCAACCACTTGATGGGTTCCATATCATGCTGGGGTCCTCAGGCCCACTGGCCAAACCATGTCTTCAGGATCCTATGGAAGAGTATCAAGGTGGGAGCCAGTTTTATCTCTGCAAGGATGATGTTCCACAGGGAGGAAGCCAACACAGAGAAAAAGGCAGTCCTTCAAATAACCTTCAAATAACACGGTCCTTCAAAAGACGGTCCTCCAAATAACAATCCAGGCAGGGCTTTAAAGGTGATAATCAACCCCTTGAATTGGACCCAGAAGCAAATTGGCAATCAATGCAGCTCCCTCAAGAGAGGTGACACAGGTGCAAATCTAGACTTGCACAAAACTATGAGAGCTGTTACATTTTAAGTTTCCAGATATTTCTACATGGAACAAGCATGCTTGTGGACGTTAGAAAGAATCAGAATCAGAATAGAGCTGGAAGGGACCTTGGAGGTCTTCTAGACCAGCCTGCTGTTCAAGCAGGAGATCCTATGCCATCCCAGTCCAATGATGGGATTCAATTTTTTTTACTACTGGTCCTATGGATGTGGCTTGGTGGGCGTGGTGTGGTTTGGTGGGCATGGGTTGGTGGGTGTGGCAGGGGAAGGATACTGTAAAATCTCCACTCTCACCCCACTCCAGCGGAAGGATACTGCAAAATCCCCATTTCTTCCTGATCAGCTGGGACTCGGGAGACAGAGAATAGATGGAGGTGGGGCCAGTCAGAGGTGGTATTTGCCGGTTCTCTGAAGTACTCAAAATTTCCGCTACCAGTAAAAAAATATCGAATAGCATATGAGTAAATTTAGGAAATATTTTGTATTAGATATATTTTTGAAGGAGAGGGGAATTGAGAGTGTGACTAAGTGTGGTGTGACTAGAGATTATAATTTAGGAATTATTTTGGATTATGATTGTTAGTTTTGATACCCTGCATTTTGTTCTGGGAAGTCGGGTGGGGGCAAGGGGAGGGAATTGGGGGTTTGGTAGAGATGGAGTGATGGTTAATGTACAGGGATTATTGAAGATGTATAAATATAATTAATGCAGGGTCGGGTCTGCCCAGTTACCATTTTAGAACGGTGGGGAGGGAGAAAAGAGAGAGTAGGAGGTAGGAAAGAGGAGAAGAGGAAGGAAGAGGGGTAGAAGAGGGAGAAGGAAGGTGTAGGGTGGAGGGAGGAGAGGATGTAGATAAGAGAAGGAGAGGAAGTCTGGAAAGTAGAAGAAGGTAGAAGAGGGAAGAGTGTTAAAAAGGGGGGTGGTGACTGGGCAAGCCCGACTAATTGTATATAACTGTACATTGGATGAATTATTTGATATGATTGTAAAAATAAAACTTTTTATAAAAAAAAAAAAAAAAATTTCCGCTACCAGAACTGGTCAGAACCTGCTGAAACCCACCTCTGGTCCAGTCACTTCTTAAAAATCTCCAGTGACGAAACATCCACAATGTCTAAAGGCAAGCTGTTCCATTGGTTAATTGTCCTCCTTACTGTTAGGAAGTTACAAAGGGGGCAGGGGCTTTGGTACATATTGTGACCACAATGTTGACTTTCTTCACAACCAAACTCACATGCCTCCACTTGGATGAACCTTCAGGGAATGAAGTGAGCAAGATTCCTCGTTGACACTGGGACTTAGCATACTTAATAATAATAGTAACAGAGTTGGAAGGGACCTTGGAGGTCTTCTAGTCCAACCCCCTGCCCAGGCAGGAAACCCTACACAATTTCAGACAAATGGTTATCCAATATTTTCTTAAAAATTTCCAGTGTTGGAGCATTCACAACTTCTGTAGGCAACTCGATTGGTTAAAGTTTAAAGATTAGTTTTGAATTTGATTTATTTATTTATTTGAGGAGGGGGGGGTGCTTTGTAGGTTATCAAACCCATCTTATGAGATTAGTTTATGATTCAATGTGTAACCCCATTTAACACAGCTGTTATCTCAGAAATCCAGGCTGTCTTATTTTGGATGAAATCTGTGTTTTTGAAAAGATTTGTACCAATGTGCACATCTGTTACACATTTTTGTACTTATTATTAGCACATTATTATATAGATTTTCTCTCAAACAGGGCATTTCCAGCAAAAAAATGTAGCCTGAGGAAGTCCTTTCAGCCAGGAGTAGTATTTAAATATTGAAAAGAATATTAAATAATACTTAAATAGTAGTTATAAGAAGCAACGGATGGAAACTAATCAAGGACAGAAGCAACCTAAAACTAAGGAGAAATTTCATAAGGATGAGAGCAATCAACCAATGGAATAGTTTGCCTCCAGAAGTTGCGGTTGCTTCATCACCGAAGATTTTCAAGAAGAGACTGGACAGCCATCTGTCTGAGATGGTAGGGTCTCCTGCTTGAGCAGGGGGATGGACTAGAAGACCTCCAAGGTCCCTTCCAACTCTGTGATACTGTTAAGAAGTAAAATCAGATTGCTGAGTCAAAGTCTCATGTCACATGGAGATCTTTGTGTATCATAAATATAAAATTGTTCAGGAGATTTTAGGAGAAATGACTTCATGATAAGCCATTTCCTAGAATATTTCATTCTTCAGGGAAATGGATGGGTGCTAACTTTCTTACGCCATGTAACATTAAGGCCATTGCTCTGCATAGAATCTATGTTGATGCAAATTCTGAAGTAATTACTCTCACATAAATAGAAATGAAGCACATTTCTTGTTTTAGGGAAGACAACACCTGCTAATTAAGCCGACTGCAAAATGTTAGTGTTTATCTCTTTGAAATGGTGTTTTAAACAAAGTTTAGAAAATTGTTAATACAGTTGAAGGCATCTTTAAGTTCTTTGCAATTGGTCACACCATGTGGAGACAGAAGGAACTCTTATTTTGCCCATTTAGATTTAGTACTTGTGAGTCAGTGTTTTTCAAACTAGCTGAGGAATTCTGGGAGTTGAAGTCTTTTAAAGTTGTCCAATTTGGAAAACACTGCCGTGCATGATTTAAGATCTGCCATCGGGTGTTCCTATTCTGAGAAATGGGCTTTGGCGTACATGGGACTCAACCTTGAGGGTTTTTGGAAATAATAATAATAATAATAATAACAACAACAACAACAACAACTGGAAGGGACCTTAGAGGTCTTCTAGTCCAACCCCCTGCCCAGGCAGGAAACCCTACACCATTTCAGACAAATGGCTATCCAACATTTTCTTAAAAATTTCCAGTGTTGGAGCATGCACAACTTCTGCAGGCAAGTCGTTCCACTGATTTCTCCTTAGTTCTAGGTTGCTTCTCTCCCTGATTAGTTTCCATCCATTGCTTCTTGTTCTAACTTCAGGTGCTTTGGAGAATAGTTTGACTCCCTCTTCTTTGTGGCAGCCCCTGAGATATTGGAACACTGCTATCATGTCTCCCCTAGTCCTTCTTTTCATTAAACCAGGCATACCGAGTTCCTGCAACCGTTCTTCATGTGTTTTAGCCTCCAGTCCCCTAATCATCTTGGTTGCTCTTCTCTGCGCTCTTCCTAGAGTCTCAACATCTTTTTTTACATCGTGGCGACCAAAACTGGATGCAGTATTCCAAATGTGGCCTTACCAAGGCAATTTAAAGTGGTATTAACACTTCATGTGATCTTGATTCTATCATATGCTATAGTTAAGGACCACAGGCAGAATTAGAGGCCGATTCAGCTGCCCTTGGAGCAGAGGGCAGATCTGAGTCCTGATGAGAGGCAGCAAATTCTTAGTTGTTCAATTTGCTATCGTTTCATTTTCATGACTGAGAAAGAGAATAGCTGAAAGATTTCATTCCAGCCTTCTCTGGGCTGGCGAAATGAAGTCTGAACTTCAGTTCCTGGAATTTTCCATTCGAACTAGGTAGAGATGTCCTACCATGAAACTTTTCTTCCGAGATGCTGCTCAGAGCAACAGTCCTTCCAATGGTCCTACAGCTCCCTACAGAGGCTGACAGTAGTCATGTCTTATCCTGCGTCTCCTTTCCTGCCTCAATTAAATGCATGTATGAGGGCCAGCCAGAGCTTAGAACTAATCGAGCAGTTGCTCCAGGAAACAAGAGGTGGCAGCTTGAAATATCTTGGTCTAATGCAAGGCCTGATGTTGGCTTGAATGGTTTGGAACATTATTGGTTATTAGGAAAATGTCTCAAGCCAGACTTATTTGTTGAATTCTCTTCTCTTCTCTTCTCTTCTCTTCTCTTCTCTCCCCCTCCTCTCCTCCCCTCTCCTCCCCTCTCCTCTCTACCCTTCCCACCTCTTCTCCTCTTCCTTCCTCTTGTCCCCCCTCCCCCTCTCCATTACTTTTCCTCTCTTCCTTCTTTTCTTTCCTTCAACACACTTTTATTCTTTTTTTAAAAAAAAAATTCTCATTTTCTTCTCTCTTCCTCCGTTGGAAGGAATTTCTGGTTGAAGAATCCCGAGAGTTGATGTACACACATCGCAAAAATGCTAAGGTTGAGGATCACTAAAGGCAGTCCTCGACTTATGACCACAGTTGAGCCCAGCATTTCTGTGGCTAAGTGTCAGGCCTGGAAACCATACTAGGCCTTAGATTTCCAGACGCTGCCACATTTTTCCCCTGAGGGGAAGAAGGGGGGTCGAGGGGTATGGTAACATTCTTCAAGCGGTCAAGGTTGGATGGTGTTCACATCTGCAGGAGGAGTGGCGAGAAGATATTCGAATGAACTGGGAGAACGTGGGACCATGTGACCATCAAAGGGGTTAGGTGGGGTGGGACTCTTGGGGTTTGTATAACTGGGAAAAGAATCCGGAAGTTCAGTTTTGGAATTTCACTCATCGTGTGCCAGTTTCCTCATGCTAGTAAAGAACTCTGAAAAACAATGGCTTCTGAGGTTTTTTTATGCAGAAGAGGTTTTTCTGGAACCTTGACACTAAGTGGGACATTTGTTAAATGGGCTTCGTTCTGTTTAATGATCTTTCTTGCCACAGTGGTTAAGTGAATCACAGCAGTTGTTAAGTCAGTAACACAGTTGTGAACCTGCCTTACCGATTGATTTTGCTTGTCAGAAGGTCACAAAAGGGGATCACATGATACTGCGACCGTCATAAATATGCCAAGCATCTAAATTTTGATCATGTGTATAGGGGATGCTGCAAAAGTCATAAATGTGAAAAATGGTCATAACTCACCTTCTTCAGTGCCCGTCGTAACTTCGAATGGTCACTAAACAAATGGTTGTAAACCAAGGAATACCTGTAGCGTGAAGCAAGCTGGTTTCTTCCCCACCCAACACTCGTGTTAAACTTGCCTAAAGAATCCCACCCACCAAACTGAATTGGCTTTTCCATTTTCTGATCCAGGACAACTTAGTTTTCGATGGTCATTTTTAAATCTATTTTCTCCCCCACACATTCAGGAAAAGTGCAAATACAGGCTGGTCTTCACTTCAGTCAAATGTAAGGAGGAATTCTATGGAAGGGGCTCCCCACCTCTCTCTCCTCCCACCCCCCACACTTTAGTTGGGGAAAAATGCCAGCAAATAATAATTCTGCATACTTTTAAGTACATCGTGTCAGAGTCTAAACAAAAGAACCGTCAGGTTTAATTAGCAGCTTAATTTAGTGTTGTGTGAACAGTGACTCACTCTGAGTGAGCAAAGGGAGGCTCGTCTAGGAGGAAGGAAGCTGTCTGGGAGAAAGATGTGACAGTGGGAGAGAAGTTGGGGGGTGGGTGGAGAAGAAGAGATTTATGATTTGAGTGCCGCTGAAATTGGACATAGGTAGAGTGACAAAGACCTGCCTGACAAAGACCTGCCTGATCAAAGCCATGGCTTTCCCACTCGTAAGGTATGGCTGTGAGAGATGGACCATAAGGAAGGCTGGACGCCCAAAAATTGATGTTTTCAAACTGTGATGCTGCAGAAGACTCTTGAGAGCCCCTTGGACTTCAAGGAGACCCAATCAATCAATGCTAAAGAACCTGCCTCTTTGGAAGGATAGATACCAAAGCTGAAGCTCAAATGCTTTGGTCAGGTTTCCTGACAGTTAGAAACATTAATCAGTGGAAGGACTTGCCTCCAGAAATTGTGGGCGTTCCAATCCTGGAGGTTTTTAAGAAGAGATTGGACAACCATTTGTCTGAAGAGGTATCAGGTCTCCTGCCTGAGCAGGGGCTTGGACTAGAACAGGGCTCTCCAACCGTGGCAACTTTAAGACTTGTGGACTTCAACTCCCGGAATTCCTCAGTCAACACTGGCTGAGGAACTCTGGGAATTAAAGTCCACAAGTCTTAAAGTTGCCAAGGTTGGAGAGCCCTGGACTAGAAGACCTCCAAAATCTTTTCCAACTTTTTTATTCTATTCTGTTCTGAGAAAGGAGAAGGGGATGGCAGAGGAAGAGCTGGTTAGATGGTGTCATCGATTGCAATGAACATGAATTTGGGCAAATTCTGAGACACAGTGGAGGATAGGGAAGCCTGGTGTGCAATGGTCCATGGGGTGGCAAAGAATCAGACACAAATAAGGTTCTACATTTAGGCAAAAAAACCCAAAATGCACAAATACAGTATAGGTGGTACCTGGCTCAATAGTAGTACCTGTGAGAGGGATCTTGGCGTCCTAGTTGACAACCATTTAGATATGAGGCAGCCGTGTGCAGCAGTTGCCAAAAAAGCCAACACAGTTCTGGGCTGCATAAACAGACAGATAGAATTAAGATTATGTGAAGTGTTTATGCTACTTTATAATGCCCTGGTAAGGCCACATTTGGAATATTGCATTCAGTTTTGGTCGCCACGATGTAAAGAAGATGTTGAGACTCTAGAAGGAGTGCAGAGAAGAGCAACAAAGATAATTAGGGGACTGGAGGCTAAAACATATGAAGAACATATGGTTGCTGGAATTTGGTATGTCTAGTTTAATGAAAAGAAGGACTACGGGAGACATGATAGCAGTCCTCCAATATCTCAGGGGTTGCCACAAAGAAGAGGGAGTCAAACTATTCTCCAAAGCACCTGAGGGTAGAACAAGAAGCAATGGGTGGAAACTGATCAAGGAGAGAAGCAACTTAGAACTAAGGAGAACTTTCTTGACAGTTAGAACAATTAATCAGTGGAACAACTTGCCTGCAGAAGCTGTGAATGCTCCAACACTGGAAATTTTTAAGAAAATGTTGGATAGCCATTTGTCTGAAGTGCTGTAACGTTTCCTGCCTGGTCAGGGGGTTGGACTAGAAGACCTCCAAGGTCCCTTCCAACTCTGTTGTTGTTGTTGTTGTTGTTATTGTTATTATTATTTACACAAAATGACAGTATACACAGCAAACAAGATAACTATGCTGGATTTTGTATCACATATCTCGTTTGCTGTGTATACTGTTGTTGTTGTTATATTATTATTATTATTATTATTATTATTATTATTATTATTATTATTAGTCACACAGCTTAGTGTCTGAACAACAACAAAAAGTGAGAAAGAACTGGTATAGTTTGCAGCTTGGATATGTTGCAAATTTATAAACTGAGTGGGCACTAACAAAGGAGCTGATAGACATCTATGGGGACTGGACCAGTTGCAATAGTGCTGCTTTATAGTATGGGTTTATATTACAGTGGTGGAACCACGCTTGGAATCCTGCGTCCAGTGTTGGTCACTACGATAACAAACAAACAAAAATGTTGAGACTCTGGAAAGAGTGCAGAGAAGAGCAACAGAGATGGTTAGAGGCCTGGAGCCTGAAGCATAAGATAGGCAAGTGATAACAAAACATCAAAGCCGTGGTGCTCAAAGTTTTACACAAATAGGAATTATCAGGCATACTTGTAAAGATCAAACAATGATGCTAAAGAATCTCCAAAGGTTACTTGGGCATTGAAGGGGAGAATGTAGGACGAGTGGAGATTTGCCTAATTTTTATTTTTATTTTGTTAATAAGTAATTAGAAACTTTTGGTAATCTATGAATTAACTTTAGCCAGAGTTATTAATTATGCCTCTGTCAGCTAGAAGGCTCAACCAGAAAGACTCCTTAGGCTGGCCACGAATGTCTATATGTTCGTATAATACGAAAACCACCAAAAAAAATCTGTTTTTTAACTCCCAGTGAATAAAAAGTTGAGAAGAATAAAGCGAGAGATTGGTTCCTGTATATGCCAGACTGACTGATCTCTTTATTAAGACGAGACCTTTTGAAAAAGTTAGAAGCAACCTTAACCTATGAGGCAGACCAAATAATAATGAAGATTGACAAGCATAAAGATAGAAAGTTATAACAGCTCTATTGAAAACAAAGAGCCCAGTCCAGGCTTAAGAGAGCTAGAGGAAATAAAAATATGCTGTGGCAATCTTTGTGTAGGCTGTTAAGACAACCAAGAAAAGGTTAAAAAAACTGTAACTTTAATTAAAATAAAATTGAAAGAAAAAAAATTCCATTCTATGCTTAAAGCAATATCCAGTTCCGGTAGAAGTCACGAAAACTGAAAAACTTCTCAAACTACATGGAAGGAAGCATGCAGTGGGGTACTTAACGGTTCTGTCTTGGACCCAGAGTTCTTTAACATCTTGAGAAACAATCTAGATGTAGGGGTAGAAAAGGAACTCATCAAATATTCAGGTAACACTAAACTGGGAGGATTTTTGTCAACCCTCTGGAAGATAAACTCAAGATTCAGAAGGATTTTGACAGGCTTGAGAACTGGGCCCTATCCCGCAAGATGGTGCGGTAAGAAAAACAAAAGTCCTGCACTTAGGCATGAAAAACCAAATGAAAAAGTATAGAATAGGTGGCACCAGGTTCAACTGTGAGGGGGATCTAGTGCAGGGGTCTCCAACCTTGGCAACTTTAAGACTTGTGGACTTCAACTCTCAGAGCAAAGCTGGCTGAGGAACTCTGGGAGTTGAAGTGCACAAGTCTTAAAGTTGCCAGGGTTGGAGACCCCTGTCCTAGGGGATCACTGCTTAAGTATGAGCCAGCTGTGTGTTGCAGCTGCCCAAAAAGCCAATGCAGTCATAGGCTGCATGAACAGAGGGGTAGCATCCATATCATGAGAAGTGATAATACCACTTTATACTGCACTTGTGAGGCCACGCTTGGATTACTGCCTCCCGTTCTGGTGGCCATGATACAAAAAAAGATGTTGAAACCCTAGAAAGTGTGCAGAGAAGAGCAACAAAGATGATCGGGGGTCTGGAGGCTAAAGCATAGGATGAGTGATTTAGGAGCTAGGCATGTCTAGCTTAATGAAGAGGACAAAGGAGGACCATAATAACTGTCTTCCAGGATTTGAGGGGCTGTCACAGAGAAGAGACAGTTGACTTATTCTCCAAAGCACTAGAAGGCCGGACAAGAAACAATGAGTGGAAGCTTGTTAAAGAAAGATGCAGTCCAGAACTAAGGATAAATTTCTTGACAATAAGAACAATTGATCAGTGGAACAACTTGCCTCCAGAAGCTGCGGATGCTCCATCACTGGAAGTTTTAAAGAAGAGATGGGACAGATGTTTTTCTGGAATGGTGTAGTGTCTCCTGCCACAGACACGGGGTTGAACTAGAAGACCTCCAAGGTCTCTTCTCTAACTACGTTACTCTATATTCTCTTCTGTATTCTGAAGTAGTTACATAGTAGAATATCTTTGACCCCCCCCCCCCGATCCCACTTTTAATACTGTAAAGTTCTTAATGGCTGATCTTCTTAGTGCAGTTCAACGGGGGGAAAACCAGCTTGCTGTGATGGGATGAATTAACATGGATGATTTTGAGAAAGCTCTTTCTTCCACATAAAACTGCAGGAATTGTACTGTGGCTTGAAGGCTCCTGAGCTTATACAGAGGAACCTGGGGAAAGGGAAGCACATTTATATCAACTCACTCTCCATGACTCCAGGTGGCTTACAAGGATAAAAACTCAATAAAAACAAACAAACAATGCAGGTAGTCTTTGACCTTAAACCATTTATTTAGTGGTCATTCGAGGTTACAACAGCACTGAAAAAAATGACTTATGACCAGTTTTCACATTGCAGCATCCTCATGGTCACGTGATCACAATTCAGAGGCTTGACAAACCAGCATGTATACTTATGGTGGTTGTAGTGTCCTGGGGTCATGTAATCACCTTTTGCAACTTTCTGACAAGCAAAGTCAATGGGGAAATCTGATTGATTTAACCACGTTACTAATTTAACAACTGCTGTTAATTCACTTAACAACCATGGCGAGAACAGTCATAAAATGGGGGCCAAACTCCTTTAACAACAGTCTTGCTTAGCAACAGAAATTCGGGGCTCAATAGTAGGCGCATGTCCAGAACTACCTGTACTTCAAAGGACAAATTCCATTGACCCATTTTGCTTTGGTGGGGGGGAATTTAGAGATTCTCCCCCTGCCTTCCAATTCACAGCCAAATTAAAATTCAAGGCAGTGGCTGAGCCTCTTCCTCTTTTCATCAACTTCTCTGCTCACTAACTTTCTAATCTCTTGGCTGCCGTGTATTCAGCCAGTGGAGTCATGAATCTCACCGTCCCGTCCTGTTGAGCCCTAACAATCTGAAACCTATCCAAGCATTTGCTAGAGTGAATGCTATGTCAAACGTATGACAGATATCACACCAATTTAATTTTTTTTTTCAGGCAGTAGAGCATCAGCAGTGTAAATTTAGCAGGTGCTCATCCCAAGCATTTTTTTTTTAAATGCTCACTTCTTGGGCCCACCAGATCATTTTGCCACGGGAAAAACGGCAAAATCCTTTGGTTTCCTTGGCCTACTTTTTCCTTCATTCTCTAGAAAGCTGGAAATAGAAAACTGTGTTGGAAAATTCTGAATAGGATCTGTACTCTTGCATGTCATCTGCCAAAACTCTGTTTGTTTGTTTCTTTGTTTGTTTTTGCCATCAAATTTTTATTTTACTCTATTCAAAACATTAAAATACAAACTTGAAAAAAAGGAAAAAATAATTAATACAAGAGCAAAACAAAACTATACAAAAGTACACAAAAGTGCATAAAAAGGAAAACAAGCCAGACATAAATTGTTGCCCCTAGTTGAATGCAGTACTGATAAATATATTTTAAATATATTACTGATAAGTTATACAAATAACTTCTCCCTCCCCTTTGCAAAGCAAGCATAGAATTCATACATTTCAGTAAACAATACTGTTAACTGTTTATCCAACTCACTGGCCTGAAATCTATCTGCTATATGGAAATAGAATAGAATAACCAAGTTGGAAGGGACCTTGAAGGTCTTCTAGTCCAACCCCCTGCCCAGGCAGAAAACCCTACACCACTTCAGACAAATGATTATCCAGCCTCTTCTTAAAAACTTCCAGTATTGGAGCATTCACAACTTCTGGGGGCAAGTTGTTCCACCGATTAATTGTTCTAACATGAAATTTCTCCTTAGTTCCAGGTTGCTTCCTTCCTTGATTAGTTTCATCCATTGCTTCTTGGCCTACCTTCAGGTGCTTGGAGAATAGGTTGATCCTCTCTTCTTTGTGGCAGTCCCTGAGATATTGGAAGACTGCTATCATGTCACCCCCTAGTCCTTCTTTTCATTAAACTAGAACATACCCAATTCCTGCAACCATTGTTCATATATTTTAGCCTCTAGTTACCCTAATCATCTTTGTTGCTCTTCTCTGCACTCTTTCTAGAGTCTCAACATCTTTCTTACATTGTGGTGACCAAAAATGGATGCAATATTCCAATCCAAATTAAGCTTCAAACAGGCAGGCTTCCTGTTAACAGCCTGCTATGAAACTCTGTTTAAATGGGGAAGAATAACGTCCAATGAATATGACTATGGTGCTACTTGTCAAACAAGGAGAACCAAGATTATGTGAACTGTTGGTACCGCTCCTTGGTAAGACCACCCTTGGAATATTGCATCCAGTTTTGGTTGACACAATGTGAAAAAGACATTGACAGTCTAAAACAGGGGTCTCCAACCTTGGCAACTTTAAGTCTTGTGGACTTCAACTCCCAGAGTTCCTCAGCCAGCAAAGCAAAGCTGGCTGAGGAATTCTGGGAGTTGAAGTCCACAAGTCTTAAAGTAGCCAAGGTTGGAGACCCCTGTTCTAGAAAGAGTGGAGAAAAGAGCAACACAAATGATTAGGAGACTAGAGGCCAAAATATATGGAGAGTGGTTACAGGAATTGGGTATGCCCAGTCTAATGAAAAAAGAGATTCAACCTATTCTCCAAAGCCCCTGAGGGCAGGACGAGAAGCAATGAATGGAAACTAATCAAGGAGAGAAGCAAGTTAGAAGTAAGGAGAAATTTCCTGACAGTTAGAACAATCAATCAGTGGAACAGCTTGCCTCAAGAAGTTGTGGGTGCTCCAACACTGGAAGTTTTTAAAAAGAAACTGGACAGCCATTTGTCTGAAATGTTATAGAGTTTCCTATCCGAAGTTGAACTAGGAGACCTCCATAGTCCCTTCTAATTTTGTTATTCTGTTCTGTTAAACACTGGATCACATAGTGACCAGCTGCCATTTGAGAGCTTATAGAGGAAGAAAATTAGTTGGAGAAAAAGACTTTCTCCAACTAACAAACATTATCCATTTGCTTAATTGGATAAATGGCCTAGATGTTAATATATGGAGTACTTACTCTATTCTCATGAATCGTATTTTAAAATGATAATCTATAACAAATATATAATTTCTTAAACTCCTCAACTCTTACAATATGGACTACATACTTCCATCATACATACACCATAGTATTATGCATTCTTTCTAATTGATTTTATTACTGTTATTCATGTGTACTGTGTCATATGCTAAGTAAATAAATAAACTCTTCATTCTCTCCAACTTGAATGCCTTTTTAGCAATTTATTAGCAATGCCTTTTCTTTTCCTTAGCATGATTTGAAAAGAATACGTTTGAAAGGAAGGAGCATGATAGATAGGTTGTATTATTAAAAACATTTTACTGAAGTTTATTATAAAAATAAAATGCAAATAGAAACAAAAGTTGAGGAAGAAAGAAGAGGTGGCAGGACAGTCAAATACAAAAGGAGATATAACCGTAATCTTTTGTTTTCCAGTTCTAAATATTTCATGCTGTTTCTCTATAACAACAAAGTCATTCTGGTCATCCAAATCTAAAATCAAAGGTGTTTTTTTTTCTTTTTCATTTTGAGCAAAAAGTCCAGAAAAGGTTTCCATATTAAAACAAAACTAGATTCTTCTGTTTAATTAAAGCAATCTGTTTCCCCATCTTCATGAATTGATGTCTTGAGCAAACAAACAAAAAACCTTTATAGCTACTTCTGGGCAAAGATAGCATCATCTTAGGGATGTGGTAGCTTAGTGGGTAAAATGCTGAGCTTGTCGATCGAAAGGTCGGCAGTTCAGTGGTTCGAATCCCTAGTGCTGCCGTGTAACGGGGTGAGCTCCCGTTACTTGTCCCAGCATCTGCCAATTTAGCAGTTTGAAAGCACGTAAAAAATGCAAGTAGAAAAATAGGGACCACCTTTGGTGGGAAGGTAACAGTGTTCAGTGCGCCTTTGGCGTTGAGTCATGCTGGCCACATGACCACGGAGACGTCTTTGGACAGCGCTGGCTCTTCGGCTTTGAAACGGAGATGAGCAAACTGTCCCCTGGAGTTGGGAACGACTAGCATGTATGTGCGAGGGGAACCCTTTACCTTTACCTTTTAGTATCATCTTGAGGTCCTGGAAAATCAAGATATAAGTGCAAATATTTAGGAAGACTGTAGATAATACCAGTAAGAACCATCGGAGGAACATTTCTGTATGCATTTTTATATAAAAGGCAACATTTTCTGGAATATGAACTCCTATATCAGATAACAGTAAGGCACTAAATGTATGGGCTCTGCTGTTTATCCTATTGGAAAATAATTCCCAAGAGACTTTAAACCCAGCTTGCAACTCCTGCAAAATCTAAGATGGATCAAGATGCCTCCTCAAGTCTTCTCTTTCTCAATTGTGGGGGGAGAGGGAGGGTTATTCTGAGACCATTTCCCAGAATTCAGGCACATTTGCAGTGGTGTCATTTTACTAACCCCCAAAAAGGAGGATTTAATCTTCCTGAAAACATGTTCCTCTCTTTATGCCCAGGCAGGCCCTGCGTTGGGCAGAAGAAATGAAGTTCATTAGCTTCTCAACCCTCGTTCTGCCCCTCTGAAATACATTATCAGATCTTTTTCTTAAGGCAGCAAGTCTGGAGTGAATAGTCCCGTGGCTTGTGCAACCTTCTCTCTCTGTGGGTGCTAAAATCTGTAATACAAGCAGTAAAAGAGGCACGTTGCTAACATAAAGCCATCGTAGAACTGGGAAGCTGGAGGGATTAGTCAAACTCTCCACAGTGTGCAGGAAAACCAATTAGACTATCCTCAAGACATTCAAAATCTCCAAAGAGGGAGAATCCAACATCTCCATAGGTCGATTGTTCCACTGCGGCGCAAGCTGTACTGCCAGGAAATATTTTTTTTCTTATACTGAAATGAAATATAAATAGCTGCAACTTATGCCCACAATTTCTCATCTTAGTTTCTACGTCCAGGGACCAGGGAGAAGAGTTCTTGGTCATCTATCCTGGTCCCTCTACATGTCGTCCTCAACTTACTAGCACAATTGGGATGACAATTTCTATGGCCAAGCAAAGGATTAGTCAGTCTGATTTCAAGAACTCTTTTGCCAGGGCTGCTAAGTGAATCACTGCTGTTAAGTGATTTCTGCGGTCCTTAAGTGAGCGTGGCTTCTTCCCCCATCAACTCTGTTTGTTGTGATCGAATTGTGATGCTGCAATTGTTGTAAATACCAGCTGGGTACAGAATGCCCAACTATTTATCACATGACTGTGAAAATGGTATGGCAGTAGACCACAAGCCTGGTTTTTGCTTCCTGGAAATGAGAAAGAAAATTCTGCTAAAATCCTGCTGTTTACAATTTGAATAGAATAGAATAGAATTTTTTATTGGCCAAGTGTGATTGGACACACAAGGAATTTGTCTTTGGTGCAGATGATCTCAGTGTGCATAAAAGAAAAGATGCCTTCATCAAGGTACAACATTTACAACACAAATGATGGTCAATATATCAATATAAATCATAAGGATTGCCAGCAACAAAGTTATAGTCATACAGTCATAAGTGGAAAGAGATTGGTGATAGGAACGATGAGAAGATTAATAGTAGTGCAGATTTAGTAAATAGTTTGACAGTGTTGAGGGAATTATTTGTTTAGCAGAGTGATAGCCTTCGGGAAAAAACTATTCTTGTGTCTAGTTGTTCTGGTGTGCAGTGCTCTACAGCGTCGTTTTGAGGGCAGGAGTTGAAAGAGTTTATGTGCAGGATGTGAGGGATCTGTAAATATTTTCACGGCCCTCTTCTTGATTCGTGCAGTATACAGATCCACAATGGAAGGCAGGTTGGTAGCAATTATTTTTTCTGCAGTTCTAATTATCCTCTGAAGTCTGTGTCTTTCTTGTTGGGTTGCAGAACCGAACCAGACAGTTACAGAGGTGCAAATGACAGACTCAATAATTCCTCTGTAGAACTGGACCATTTGCATTTGTTGTGTTGGAGTATCCCAGGCAAGCCATGGTTTTAGATTCCTGTACAGTTCCCCAGGGCTTAATGGTTTACCATCCTTGGACAATCAATTGTCCGGAATGGAATAAGACCTGAGGAGTTGCCACAAAGAAGAGAGGGGTGTGTGTGTCAACCTACTCTCCAAAGCACCAAAAGGCAGGAGAAGAAACAATGGATGGAAACTAACCAAGGAGAGAAGCAACCTAGAACTAAGGAGAAATTTCCTGAACAATTAACCAGCTTGCCTTCGGAAATTGTGGATGCTCCATCACTGGAGGCTTTTAAGAAGAGACTTTAAGAAGAGATAGCCACATGTCCGGAATGGTATAGGGTCTCTTGCTTGAGCAGGGGGTTGGACTAGAAGACCTCCAAGGTCCCTTCCCACTCTGTTATTCTGTTATCTGGAATTTGGCCCTTCTATTATCTTGAATTTAGCAATTAGGGATATAATAACACTGATTCATTTTATAGATATTTTTTTGTAAGGGAACCGAATTTCAATGCATATGAATTGACTGGAAAAACACTGTATGAAAAGGCTTTCCATCTATTTAAAGAAAATAGCTAAATGGTTTTTCAGCCTCCCAGGATTTGCTAATGACAGCAGGAAAAATGTCCATCTTTAAGCATGAACATAAGAAAACTCTTTTGGAAGAAGAGAAAATAGCTTTTATTCTACCTTCCTGTTTGTACAATGTTCAAGTAGATGTTTTGAGAGAAGGGCTGAATCACCTACACTGCAAAAGGTCTTAAATTAAAATATTTTCAGCTCTAAACTGGGAGACAATGAGACTGAGATATAAAACCTTGGCAAATTGTTGTCACTTAATCATTGATAGATTGATTATTAACTCATCATTCCGTATGTAGAACTCCTTATTTCAGAGGTGAGAACAAACTGAAAATGAGATGAACTTTTATTGCCTGGTATTTTAGAATCTTCTTCTTGTTGTTGTTAGTTGCAAAGTCATGTCCAACCCATTGCGACTCCATGGACAACATTCCTCCAGGCCTTCCTGTCCTCTACCATCCTCTGGAGTCTATTTATACTCATGCCTACTGCTTCAGTGACTGCATCCAGCCACCTCGTTCTCTGTCGTCCCATTCTTCTTTTGCCCTCAATCTTTCCCAGCATTCGGCTCTTCTGCAGTGAGTCCTTCTTTCTCATTAGGTGGCCAAAGTATTTCAGTTTCCTCTTCAGGATCTGGCCTTCTAAAGAGCAGTCAGGGTTGATCTCCTCTAGGACTGACTTGTTTGTTCGCCTTGCAGTCCAAGGGACTCGCAGGAGTCTTCTCCAGCACCAGAGTTCAAAGGCCTCCATTCTTTGGCATTCAGCCTTTCTTATGGTCCAACCTTCACAGCCATACATTGCAACTGGGAAAATGTCTCTGCTTTTTAGTCTGCTGTCTAGATTTGCCATAGCTTTCCTCCCCAGGAGCAAGCGTCTTTTAATTTATTGGCTGCAGTCCCCATCTGCGGTGATCTTGGAGCCCAGGAAAATAAAATCTGTCACTACCTCCATTTCTTCACCATCTATCTGCCAGGAATTGAAAGGAACAGATGCCATGATGCCATCTTCTTCTTACAAGCCTTCATTTAGTGACCATTTGAAGTTACAGTGGCACTGGAAAGACTATCTTACAACCATCCTCACACTTAACAATTGTCACTGTTGTCCCAGGGTCATGTAAATTGCATACAAAACCATTTCAATGAATGCTAGCTAGAGAATTCTGGGAGTTGAAGTTCACACATCTTAAAGCTGCCAGGTTTTGGAAATCCTGCTTTAGAGAAAAAGAAAAATGTCACATTATTGTCATCTAGATTTTTCCAGTCCGGGTTATGGATCAAGTTTAGGATCATAAATACCATCTAAACCAGGGGTCTCCAACCTTGGCAACTTTAAGACTTGTGGACTTCAACTCCCAGAGTTCCTCAGCCAGCTTTGGAACTCTGGGAGTTGAAGTCCACAAGTCTTAAAGTTGCCAAGGTTGGAGACCCCTGATCTAAACAGCTCAACCACTCCTATTCCATTGATTGAAAGTTCTTCCCATTCTTAAGACTTTTTTTCCCGACGCTAATATTTAAAATCCTTTGTAACTGGAGATGCTGAGAATTGCAATGAATCTTTGCACATGGTACTTGAGTGTGTTAACTCCTTAGCCTGTTGCCCTAAATTCCATTTTTCCTTCTTCCTATTAATATGTTTATGATGTTCCAGCTAATTAATCTCCTATACTTCCTATTCACTGTTAAAGGTCAGATGGAATACTTAGAAAGCATGCATTTTAATTCAGCTAATTAGTACAAAACATTGTTAACATTGTTGAGCATTTACAGGATTTAACAGAAAAGACCAACAATTTCTCTCCCTTGACACAATCACACAGGCACATAAACCTCTTTAAGCAGGTTAATTACAAATCTCCAAAGAATCTTCCTATTTGTTGCATATTATACTGTATATCCGGTTAAGCTACAAAAACAGATCCCATTAAGTTGTTCCCTGATTGCAGATTCAGAAGTTCAAGGTCAGTCTGAGATCAGTTAAACCTGGCTTCAGTTCAGAATAATAGAGTTGGAAGGGACCTTGGAGGTCTTCTAGTCCAATCCCATAGCCAAGCAGGAGTCCCTATACCTTTCCAGGCAAATGGTTGTCCAATCACTTCCTAAAAAACTCCAGTACTGGAGCACCCACGACTTATGAAGGCAACTCATTCCACTGATTAATTGTCCTCGCTGTCAAGACATTTCTCCTTAGTTCCAGGTTGCTTCTCTCCTTGATTAGTTTCCATCCATTGCTTCTTGTCTTGCCTTCTGGTGCTTTGGAGAATAGGTTGACTGCCCTCCCCCACTTTTCTTTGTGGCAGCTCCTCAGATATCAGAACACCACTATCATGTCACTGCTATCATCTCACAATTCTAGGAAATTGAGCTTCATTTCAGAGGTGAAGCAGGGTTGATTGTTTTTATCTTGAAAGAGACACAACCAGGAAATGCTGAGAGTCTAAAATCAACTCAGAATGTATATACAGTCCTTCCCAGGGCTAAGTATGACCCAGATTCAAAGTTTCAACAGCTTACTTTCTCCTCCTGGTCACAAGACCACATTTTGGGCCGTTGACAACTGAACATGATGTAGAGCTGTTTGCACCATCTTGTGGTCATGTGACCAAGTATTTTTATTGTTATTTTTATTTTTTGCCAGAAACTTTAGCTTACTTCCAATTTCTAGCCAAAAACACCCATCGCAGGCAATGGATTTACTAAACAGTTGCCACAAATATAAGTCAAAAATCAGGAACCGTTATGTGGTAATCTGCCTAACAACAGCACAATTTACAATTGTAATTCCAGGTTCAATTACAGTTGTAAGTCAAGGACTCGCTGTAAACAACAAACAAAACAACCCACCATCTTAGAAGAGTGTGCTGGCAAATTACTTCAGGACTATTGCCAAGGAAGCTGCATGGTTTTTTTTTACTGAAAAAGTTTTACAAAACTTTTTTTCCCCCTTTCCCTCCCCTCCCCTCCTTTCACAAACCCCTTCCTCCCCCCCCCCGACTTCCCGGAACAAACACAAGGTATGGTAAAAATAAAACAAACACATGCTAAAAAATTTTCCCTCCTAACTCAATTATACTCAGATGCTACATGTTTAATTTATTAATTAAACTATCATTAATTCTGATTGTGCCTCTCCCCCTGACCTTTATTCTAAAGCGAACTAGGGAAAGCCACCTCTGAGATGCTTTCTTGAACTGTACTCCTGCTTTGGCCTCAGATTTCTCTTATCTAACTTTGTCTAGGTTGCTGCTCTCTCTCCTCTTCTTCCAGGTAATTCTCTCTGTTACAAGTAGATACTGCTAGACAGGATCGATGATTCCTTACACTGCCTTGATCTAGTTAAAAGTTTTTTCCCCACCCTTTACAAACACCACTGAAAGACCTAATATATTTAATGGATGTAATTCTCCTTTTTAATGACTATCCCCTGGTGGTTCCACAGTGTAAAATCCAAAGATGAACAAACCAACGGCAGCCATTTTGTTAAAGATCCCGCAGCGGCCATTTCCCAAAGAACAGTGTCAACTTTTCCGTTCTCACAATAAGCAGCAAAATACTTCTATCACACTTCAGGAAGAGGCTGTTTAAGTAGTGTTACAACCGCCACCCAACAGGCCACTAAACCTTATCTCTAGAGATAAGATAAAACATCAAAGTGATTGATTCCTAACTGTGTATGTCATAGCTCAACATCACCAGTCAACTTCAGCTTATGAAAACTTAGTGCTTGTCCGCGTGAGACTGAAAGCGAAGAACGGGTTGTCAAATTCTCAGTGGCTTTTTTTTGGTCAACTTTATCTTCCTGCTGTTTGCGGCAATTCCTATGCAAGTCCAATCATCTTTCTCTCTCACTCTCCTTTCTTTCTCTCTCTCTCTCCCTCCCTCCCTCCCTCCCTCCCTCCCTCTCTCTCTCCCAGCCTCTCCCTCTCCCTCTCTCTTTTTCTTTTTCTTTCTCTCTCTTTCTCTCAGTTCTGTTTATTTTATTCTTTCTTTCTGTCTCTTTTTCCTCTCTCTGTCTGTCTCTTTCTCCCTCTCCCTCTCTTTTTCTCTTTCTTTCTTACTCCCTCCCTCCCTCCCTCCCTCTCTTTTCTTCTTTCCTTTTTTTTCTTTCTCACTCTTTTTAAAGTTCAACATTATTTATTATATATTTAATATTCTTATCTGCATTAATATTTAGGATGTGGCAGCTGAGATCAAAGTCTCATGGGATTAATCCTAGTCTGAAACACTTGCAAAACTTCAGCAAAGCAGAGCCTTGTGTATTTTTGGAAGAAGGATATTTCCTATGGCTGCTATTATACAATTGTATCTAGAACGAGTTTATGCAAGTCCTTTTCAAGTTTGGAATTTTCCTTTGACAAAGACAGAGCAATGACAAAATGATAAACGTGGAAGGCTGCTTATAATTAACTTCTATTAAGAAGAATATAGAGCAGAGTTTCTCAATTTTGGCAATCTGAAATTGCCATAGTTCCATAATTCCCTAGCCATTGCTGAAAATTCTGGGAATCAACGTCCATTCACTTTCCATTTGCCAAGGTTGGGAAACACTGATCTACAGCTTAATAATAATAATAATAATAATAATAATAAATCCTTCTTATGCACTTCCATGCTTTCTACACGTTGCTTATGATACTGAGGGAATTTACTTTACATTGTATTAGTGAAAGACGCTACCAGATTATAAAGCTGTGTTTCTCAACTTTAGCAACTTTTAAGATGTGTGGAGAAATGGCTGGGGATACAAGCTGGCTGGGGAATTCTGGGAGTTGAAATCCACAGGTCTCAAAAGTTGCTATGGTTGAGAAACATGGATTTAAAGGAAACCAGTTCTGCTTCCCTGAAGTTAACAAATTACAGGAGACCAATAGCAAGTTAACACAATTATGTGCAATGAGTACACACAGAGAGACCTATACTGCGCAGACTGTGACTCATTCCTGCTATTGTGTTTCAACAGGGATATGTTCCTGCAGGGATGTTCGCATAGGATCTGATTTTTGTGGCTGCTTTTAGCAACCTCGAGACATAAATTTGGAATACTTTGACACATATTCTGCGTTTGACTCAGTTAAGAGGATATGGGCTTTGGGGCAGAATTCAGAGTGGACAAATTAATTAAGGGAAGGCTTTGATTAGTTATTTATATTCTATTTCTTTCAGGTATACAACAATTTTATTCTTTTGCCAATTATCTACACTGCCCATCTCACTTAAGTAATGCTGGGAAATTTGCAATCAAACCACAGAAAGAGACATGCTTAAAAATAACATTAAAACAGTTAAAAAGTTAAGAATTACAAGTCCACTAGGACTCCAAGGTCCTCCTCTCACTTGCTGTTTTTGAAACCTGGTTCTAAGACAGTAACTGTGAGAAGGACCTTGGAGTCCTAGTGGACAATCCCTTAAATATGAGACAGCGGCAGCCAAAAAAGTGGATACAATCCTTGGTTGTATCAACAGAGGCATAGGATCAAAATCACATGAAATATTAGTAGTGCTTTATAAAACCTTAGTAAGACCAAACCTAGAATATGGCATCCAGTTTTGAGCAATACATTACAAAAAAGATGTTGAGACCTTGGAAAAAGGTGCAAAGAAAAGCAACTAAGATGATTAAAGTCCTGGAGACTAAAAACAGTTACAATATTTGAATTTGGCCAGTCTAGAGAAAAGAAGGACTAGGGGGGACATGGTAGCAGTGTTCCAATATCTCAGGGGCTGCCACAAAGAAGAGGGAGTCAAGCTATTCTCCAAAGCACCAGAAGGCAGGAGAAGAAGAAATGGATGGAAACTAATCAAGGAGAGAAGCAACCTGGAATTAAGAAGAAATTTCCTAACAGTGAGGACAATTAACCAGTGGAACAGAAGTTGCCTTCAGAAGCTGTTCACCACTGGAGGTTTTAAAGAAGAGATTAGACAATCATTTATCTGAAATTGTATAGGGTTCCTGCTTGAGCAGGTAGTCAGACTAGAAGAACTTTTTAAGGATAATCTGGGTTCACAACCAAGATTGTGGACTGTTGAGCAGAGTACCCTACGCATGAAAACGACTGAAACTGGATGTATGCAATAACAGTCAGTTGCAGACAAACTGGGGGTTTGATATTCCTTTACTTTTAGGGAAAAGGCAAAGTCATAGTCCAAAAACAATTCCAGGTCATACACATATAAAGCCAGTCAGGGATGTTACAAAGTCTTCTTACCAAGTCTTCTTGCAAAAGAAACAAGATCTTCTTTCAGTTCAGCAAAACACAGTTCAATACACAACAGTCAGTATCTTGAGGAATCAGTAACTAGCCATGATCAAGAAACGATCATAAAGCTCACATATACAGTTGCAGCATGTCATCAGGTTACAATGCTGTAGCGTCCCTGTAGATTCCCCACAAGCCATAATTTAGTGGTCCTTTTATACATTGGCTACAGAGCTCAACCAATCAGGATGCTTACATGATGCAGCACAGCCTAAAAGCAATATCATGCCTTTCTATAAACATACATAGTTAGTTTATATATTGCCTGGCCAACTAGTTAGGCAAATAACAATTTCCTGACAGACCTCAAGGTCTCTTCCAGTTCTATTCTGATTAACAAGATTAAAAAAAGGAGGTGACTGTGCCCTCAAGCCACCAGGATTGCCTGCCACTCTTAGATTTTTGTGCTATATTATAATATAAATATAAATCAATATAAATCATAAGGATTGCCAGCAACATAGTTACAGTCATACAGTCATAAGTGAAAAGAGATTGGTGATGGGAGCGATGAGAAGATTAATAGTAGTGCAGATTTAGTAAATAGTCTGACAGTGTTGAGGGAATTATTTGTTTAGCAGAGCGATGGCCTTCGGGAAAAAACTGTTCTTGTTTCTAGTTGTTCTGGTGTGCAGTGCTCTATAGCGTCGTCTATAGTGTCAAGAGTTGAAACAATTTATGTCCAGGATGTGAGGGATCTGTAAATATTTTCACGGCCCTCTTCTTGATTCATGCAGTATACAGATCCACAATGGAAGGCAGGTTGGTAGCAATTATTTTTTCTGCAGTTCTATGTTGGGTTGTAGAACCGAACCAGACAGTTATAGAGGTGCAAATGACAGACTCAATAATTCCTCTGTAGAACTGAATCAGCAGTTCCTTGGGCAGTTTGAGCTTACTGAGTTGGCGCAGAAAGAACATTCTTTGTTGTCCTTTTTTGATGATATTTTTGATGTTAGCTGTCCATTTTAGATCTTGCGATATGGTAGAACCTAGAAATTTATGAAACATCTGCAAGAAAACCACCAAGCTCAGAGAGAACCAAGGAGCCCATTTTTTTCAGTGTTTTAGCGACTTCGAAAGGTGACTAAACCAATAGCTATAAGCCAAGGATTATCTGTACTGTGACAATGCACTGAAAGTTCAGAAAACTGAGAATTGAAGACTGGCTTCTTTAGCTCAGAACAATCCTGAGTTTTAAGAAGGAAATATGGCAGGAAAGGTGCCAAAATGGCCAAGCTTCTGCAAAAATTACTATTCTGCCATTATCCTCAGTGCCTGGACAGAGATGATAGCATTGAAGATGTACTTAGGCCTAGCCCAAGGGTCTGCAAACTTGGCTCTTTTAAGACTTGTGGACTTCAACTCCCAGAGTTGAGGTCCACAAGTCTTAAAAGACCCAAGTTTGCAGACCCCTGGCCTAGCCAGTAAGAGTGGGCAAATTCTTCAGTGCTGATAGAAAAAGCTCAATTAGGGAATTAGAGGTCTGCTGCAGATATGACAATGATGCAAAGCCAGCAATGTGCCCTAAAGGTGCTTGTACAAAACAGCTGGACTTCCCTTGTTTTTCCTTGAAGATGTTTTGCTTCCGATCCAAGAAGCTTCCTCAGTTCTGTAGAAACCTCTTCAGTTCAGTTTGGAACTGAAGAAGCTTCTTGGATGAGAAGCGAAACGTCTTCAAGGAAAAACGAAGAAAGTCCAGTCGTCTTTTGAAAAAAGCCCCTTTCACACACCGTGACTTGGATTGTCGTGACCTGGATTGGTCCACAGACAAATCCTGCAGGTGCAGAATGGGAGATATCCTTCATTTGTTCCTATGGGAAGAGTGTGTGTGTGTGTGGTGAAGTGTAATCTGGATTCCCAGGAGGAAGAAGCTGCATTCCAGAGGGCAAAATATTAGATAGTTTGTCCAGGAGGAAGAGAGTTAAGAAGGCTCCTCCCTAGCAAATCCTTCATTATATCCTTCATTGCTTCAGTTTGGGAAGATTTCTGTCTAACAGTGAGGAACAATAAAGAAAATTGCTCAGAAGTAATTCTATGTGTGAGGAATGCAGTGGCTCAAGGGGCTAAGACAGCTGAGCTTGTCGATCGAAAGGTCGGCAGCTCTGCGGTTCGAATCCTGGTGCTGCCGTGTAATGGGGTGAGCTCCCGTTACTTGTCCCAGCTTCTGCCAACCTAGCAGTTTCAAAAGCACGTAAAAAATGCAAGTAGAAAAAATAGGGACCATCTTTGGTGGGAAGGAAACAGTGTTCCGTGCACCTTTGGCGTTGAGTCATGCCGGCCACATGACTACGGAGATGTCTTCGGACAGCGCTGGCTCTTCGGCTTTGAAACAGAGATGAGCACCATCCCCTAGAGTCGGGAACAACTAGCACATATGTGCGAAGGGAACCTTTACCTTTACCTAATTCTATGTGTCTTTCTTGTTTCTTGGGGTCTGACAGAGAGGTTCCATCCTCACCCTCCATTTCTTCTTCCTCTTCCTCCCTCCCTCCACTTTACAGCTCACCTTTTGGTCAGGAACTCAAAATGGTATTGAATATATAGCTACAATACAGGTAGTCCTTGACTTATGACAATTCATTTGGTGACCCTTCACATATGGGTCATATGTGAAGGGACATATGAACATTTTTCATACTTAAGACTGTTGCAACATCCCCATTGCCGTGTGATTTACATTGGATGTTTGACAACTGACTCATATTTATCACCACTGCAGTGTCTCAAGGTCAGTTTTTTGTGATCTTTTGACAAGCAAAGTCAATAGGGAATCCAGATTCACTTAACAACTGTGTTACTAACTTAACAACCACAGTAATTCACTTAACAACTGGGGCAAAAGAAGTAATAAAATGGGGCCAAATACATTTTAAATCTTTCTCACTTAACAACAACAAAAATTGGACCCCATTGTGGTCGTAAGTTGAGGACTACCTGTAATGGAGGCAGAAATCCAAATGTCTGGAGGGTATCAGATATGGGGAGCACCAGTTTGAACTGTGATTGTTTTTCACTCTTTATCATCACTCAAAAATCATTGTATTGGATATGCAAAGAACAAAACTGATCTTTGCATGATTCTGTACTAGGAAAAATGTACCTTTACAGACAAAGCAGTAACTCAATCAGAAATATAGATCTGCTGTATGATAAAGAGATCTGTTGTGAAAATGGATATCATTTGACAAGGAAAGGTCCTGACTCTGTCATAACTTGCTTGTAATCCCAGAAAGAAGACACCCACCCCCCAAATAAATCCTCTGATATTAGATCCTGTTCCAAGTTTTCTTTTCTTTCCTGAATGGAAGCCAAATATTCATAGTCTTTTATTTGGAAAGGATGAGACAGTCCGTCTCCTGAAATTAACATGGTAAGACTTGAATAGCAGCACCTATTGTCTAATTGAGAAACTGTGATCCTGTTATTCCAGCCCCTTTTGAATGTCCTTTCGCATCTCATTCAGGATGTGCCCTGATAACCCCCTTCACCAGGAACTGCAGGAACAGTGGGGCACCAAGGAATTGGAGCTCCAGGAAAAGACAACATCATAAATCTCAGCCTGAAAAGGGACAGGGAAGGTGCTGACTGGTGGAAGATAGGAGAAGGCATGTTGAAAAAACATAAATGAGATAAGCATTGTGGAGATAGCCTTCGCCTTCCAAAAAATTTCAGAACTTTAACATCCATCAGAAGAAGAAATGTAGCACTTTCATCAATCCAAAGTAGGACAGTAGAAGATGTCTGTCCACCCACGTACCCGTGATTCTATAATTCAACCTTCTCACATTTGATGCCTGTCAGATATGTTGGTGCTAAGATTTCCCAACATGTTAAACCAGCGTAGATGGATCCTTCAGGTGCTTCCAAGTCAAAACAGAAAGCCCTCGGCGTTTCTGTATGGAATGGAATGATCAGCATTTTGATCCAAAACACCTGTAAGGCCATCAAGTTGGATAACGTTAATCAAGAGACACAATCTATATCTAAACTGGACATTGTGAGGTCAACATTTCCATTCTCCAAGTGCAAGAAACGAAGTTGTACTTTGCAAAGAGCCTGTCAGAAGGGCATTACCACAGTTAGTCCAACCCATGGACAGGCAAGATTATCCTTTCTAAGATAGGTTGGCAGGCAAAGTGTCAAGAGAGTGCTTGATAAGGCAAATTCCTGAGGTCTTGTTTTCCTCTTCTCTTCAAAACTCTGTATGAGAATGGCTACTTGACCCTTCAGCAAGTTATGTTCTTTTCCAATGTTTTGGTCCTGGTTGAGGACTTCTGGCGAGAGCTCTAATTGCAACCTTACCCAGCTTCACTCTCAGACCTTCTTGTGACAAGAAGGCACACCTAGATTAGAGAGGAAGAGTTGCTTCATTTGCACTTGAATGCAAATGGACTGGATTTTATGTTTTTTGAACTACAGCGTGAAAGGAAATGTGGTGTCTTTTAACCTTGCTTCAAAAATTCATTTCTTTGAATAGCTAAGCCCACATCCAAATCACTGTTCATCCCGCTAAGATATCTCCATGGTTCTTGATGGATGAGTGCTAATATGTGCCCCACTTTTATGAGCAGTATTCCCAGCTCATTTATTATGGCATTGTTTTGAAAAACTGGTCCATATGTGAGCTGTGGTAGGACAGTGGTTAGAATTCAGCATTGCAGGCTACTTCTGCTGACCTGCAGTGCAATTTGGGAGTTCGAATCTCACCAGGCTCAAGGCTGACTCCTTCCAAGGTCAGTAAAATGGGAACCCAGATTATTTGAGGACAATAGGCTGACTCTGTAAACAGTTTAGAGAGGGCTGTAAAAACACTGTGAAGCGGTATATAAGTCTAAGTGCTACTGCTATCAATCCAGAGCTGTAAAAGTTGATCTGACCATTACATAAATCCATTACATGAACAAGCATTTTCCATAGACTGGAAAAATGGAACTGGGTATGTCTAGTCTAGCAAAGAGAAGGATTAAGGGTGACAACATAGCAGTCTTTGAACATCTAAGGGCTGTCACAAAGAAGAACGGATCAATCTATTCTCCGAAGCACCTGAAGGCAGGATAAGAAGAAACAGGTGGAATCTTACAAAGGAAGTTTCCTGAGTCAGTCTGAGTCAGTCAGCAGGACCAGAGTTTTAGTCTTCTTGGCTTTCAGACTCATGCTGGAGCCCATCCTTAGGGAACCTCCCTCTAGCAGACTGGTTTGGGCTATTGTATGTGTGGTATTTACTATATATAGTGCCTATTGTTTGTGGCTTTTTAATTGTTGGCTGATAAAAAGTCACACATATATAGAATAGAATAGAATAGAATAGAATAGAATAGAATAGAATAGAATAGAATAGAATAGAATAGAATATAGAATAGAATAGAATAGAATAGAATAGAATAGAATAGAATAGAATAGAATAGAATAGAATAGAATAGAATAGAATAGAATAGAATAGAATAGAATAGAATAGAATAGAATAGAATAGAATAGAATAGAATAGAATAGAATAGAATAGAATAGAATAGAATAGAATAGAATAGAATAGAATAGAATAGAATAGAATAGAATAGAATAGAATAGAATAGAATAGAATAGAATAGAATAGAATAGAATAGAATAGAATAGAATAGAATAGAATAGAATAGAATAGAATAGAATAGAATAGAATAGAATAGAATAGAATAGAATAGAATAGAATAGAATAGAATAGAATAGAATAGAATAGAATAGAATAGAATAGAATAGAATAGAATAGAATAGAATAGAATAGAATAGAATAGAATAGAATAGAATAGAATAGAATAGAATAGAATAGAATAGAATAGAATAGAATAGAATAGAATAGAATAGAATAGAATAGAATAGAATAGAATAGAATAGAATAGAATAGAATAGAATAGAATAGAATAGAATAGAATAGAATAGAATAGAATAGAATAGAATAGAATAGAATAGAATAGAATAGAATAGAATAGAATAGAATAGAATAGAATAGAATAGAATAGAATAGAATAGAATAGAATAGAATAGAATAGAATAGAATAGAATAGAATAGAATAGAATAGAATAGAATAGAATAGAATAGAATAGAATAGAATAGAATAGAATAGAATAGAATAGAATAGAATAGAATAGAATAGAATAGAATAGAATAGAATAGAATAGAATAGAATAGAATAGAATAGAATAGAATAGAATAGAATAGAATAGAATAGAATAGAATAGAATAGAATAGAATAGAATAGAATAGAATAGAATAGAATAGAATAGAATAGAATAGAATAGAATAGAATAGAATAGAATAGAATAGAATAGAATAGAATAGAATAGAATAGAATAGAATAGAATAGAATAGAATAGAATAGAATAGAATAGAATAGAATAGAATAGAATAGAATAGAATAGAATAGAATAGAATAGAATAGAATAGAATAGAATAGAATAGAATAGAATAGAATAGAATAGAATAGAATAGAATAGAATAGAATAGAATAGAATAGAATAGAATAGAATAGAATAGAATAGAATAGAATAGAATAGAATAGAATAGAATAGAATAGAATAGAATAGAATAGAATAGAATAGAATAGAATAGAATAGAATAGAATAGAATAGAATAGAATAGAATAGAATAGAATAGAATAGAATAGAATAGAATAGAATAGAATAGAATAGAATAGAATAGAATAGAATAGAATAGAATAGAATAGAATAGAATAGAATAGAATAGAATAGAATAGAATAGAATAGAATAGAATAGAATAGAATAGAATAGAATAGAATAGAATAGAATAGAATAGAATAGAATAGAATAGAATAGAATAGAATAGAATAGAATAGAATAGAATAGAATAGAATAGAATAGAATAGAATAGAATAGAATAGAATAGAATAGAATAGAATAGAATAGAATAGAATAGAATAGAATAGAATAGAATAGAATAGAATAGAATAGAATAGAATAGAATAGAATAGAATAGAATAGAATAGAATAGAATAGAATAGAATAGAATAGAATAGAATAGAATAGAATAGAATAGAATAGAATAGAATAGAATAGAATAGAATAGAATAGAATAGAATAGAATAGAATAGAATAGAATAGAATAGAATAGAATAGAATAGAATAGAATAGAATAGAATAGAATAGAATAGAATAGAATAGAATAGAATAGAATAGAATAGAATAGAATAGAATAGAATAGAATAGAATAGAATAGAATAGAATAGAATAGAATAGAATAGAATAGAATAGAATAGAATAGAATAGAATAGAATAGAATAGAATAGAATAGAATTTTTATTGGCCAAGTGTGATTGGACACACAAGGAATTTGTCTTGGTGCATATGCCCTCAGTGTACATAAAAGAAAAGATACCTACATCAAGGTACAACATTTACAACACAATTGATGATCAATATATCAATATAAATCATAAGGATTGCCAGCAACAAGTTATAGTCATACAGTCATAAGTGGAAAGAGATTGGTGATGGGAACGATGAGAAGATTAATAGTAGTGCAGATTCAGTAAATAGTCTGACAGTGTTGAGGGAATTATTTGTTTAGCAGAGTGATGGCCTTCGGGAAAAAACTGTTCTTGTGTCTAGTTGTTCTGGTGTGCAGTGCTCTATAGCGTTGTTTTGAGGGTAGGAGTTGAAACAGTTTATGTCCAGGATGCGAGGGATCTGCAAATATTTTCACGGCCCTCTTCTTGATTCGTGCAGTATACAGGTCCTCAATGGAAGGCAGGTTGGTAGCAATTATTTTTTCTGCAGTTCTAATTATCCTCTGAAGTCTGTGTTTTTCTTGTTGGGTTGCAGAACCGAACCAGACAGTTATAGAGGTGCAAATGACAGACTCAATAATTCCTCTGTAGAATTGGATCAGCAGCTCCTTGGGCAGTTTGAGCTTACTGAGTTGGTGCAGAAAGAACATTCTTTGTTGTCCTTTTTTAATGATGTTTTTGATGTTAGCTGTCCATTTGAGATCTTGCGATATGATAGAACCCAGAAATTTGAAGGTTTCTACTGTTGATACTGTGTTGTCTAGTATTGTGAGAGGTGGAAGTATGGAAGGGTTTCTCCTAAAGTCTACCACCATTTCTACGGTTTTGAGTGTGTTCGGTTCCAGATTGTTTTGGTTGCACCACAAGGCTAGTCGTTCGACCGCTTGTCTATATGCGGATTCGTCATTGTCTCGAATGAGACCAATCACTGTTGTGTCATCTGCGAACTTCAGTAGCTTAACAGATGGATCATTGGAGATGCAGTCATTGGTATACAGAGAGAAGAGAAGTGGGGAGAGCACACAGCCTTGGGGGGCCCCTGTGCTAATTGTACAGGTATTTGATGTGATCTTGCTTAGCTTCACCTGCTGCTTCCTGTTTGTTAGGAAGCTTGTGATCCACTTACAAGTCTGTTGCGGTACCTGTAGCTGGTTTAGCTTAGTTAGAAGAATGTCTGGAATGATGGTATTGAATGCTGAACTAAAGTCTACAAAAAGGACCCTTGCATAGGTCTTTGGAGACTCAAGATGTTGTAGGATGTAGTGCAAATATCAATAGAAGATAATATTTGCAGCTCAGGGTTGAACTGTGGAGTCCCTGATGCTCTCTCAGCTTGGCTGTTTTATTGAGGACACCTCATTATCAAACTGATAATGTTACCTAATTTGATAATGAAATGGCTGCAAGCAAACCACCAAGCTCAGAGAGAACCTCACCACACAATAATATATGTTAATTATTTGCCTTGCCTTGCCTTGCCTTGCCTTGCCTTGCCTTGCCTTGCCTTGCCTTGCCTCGCCTCGCCTCGCCTCGCCTCGCCTCGCCTCGCCTTGCCTTGCCTCACTTCTTCCTTTCTTTCTTTTTCTTTCCAACTCAGTCAATGATTCTGGAGTGCTTACAATTTCAAAACTATGCACACAATAAAAAATAAATAAAAACAATAAAATCTATGTGTCCAGGGCACTTTTTAATCTAGCCGTCTTGGTTCCTCTCATTAGCCACCATATTTAAGTCACAATCAAAGATTTTTGATGCCATCTTGGACTGGATTAGAGATGGGTAAGATTTCAACCCGAGACCTTCAGCATGGAAGCCATAGCATCTCACATCAAATCCTACTTTAGCTGCTTTGTGATTCTTGGCATAATAGAGAGATAAAACAAGCCACTTTATGCCTATTTAAATGGTTTGTCTAGCTCAATATTAGCCATTCTAACTGGCAACTGCTATTTCAGAATGCAGCATGGAAACCTCTATGCGCAATGCCTGAAGTATCCACGTATCCATGGGAATTAATTGATCATGTGTCATCAAGTCCTTTTCAACTCAACTAAAGAATCCAAACACTAAATACAAACTCGATGGACATTATCTTACAGATGACCCCCACTCTGTCAAAGACCTTGGAGTTTTCATATCCAATGATCTAAGTGCAAAAGCCCACTGCAACTACATCGCAAAAAAGGCTCTAAGATTTGTAAACTTAATATTGCGTAGCTTCTTCTCCAGAAACACTACACTACTTACTAGAGCTTACAAAACATTTGCTAGACCAATTCTTGAATACAGCTCGCCTGTCTGGAACCCATACCACATTTCAGACATCAATACAATTGAACGTGTTCAGAAATATTTTACAAGAAGAGTTCTCCATTCCTCTGAATACAACAAAATACCTTATGCCACCAGACTTGAAATCTTGGGTTTAGAAAACTTAGAACTCCGCTGCCTTCGACAGGATCTGTGTTTAACTCATAGAATCATCTATTGCAATGTCCTTCCTGTTAAAGACTACTTCAGCTTCAATCACAACAATACAAGAGCAAACAATAGATTTAAACTTAATGTTAACCGCTTCAATCTTGATTGCAGAAAATATGACTTCTGTAACAGAGTTGTTAATGCTTGGAACACACTACCTGACTCTGTGGTCGCTTCTCAAAATCCCCAAAGCTTTAATCAAAAACTGTCTACTATTGACCTCACCCCATTCCTAAGAGGACCATAAGGGGCGTGCATAAGAGCACAAACGTGCCTACCATTCCTGTCCTATTGTTTTCTTTCATTATATCCAATTAATATAATTATTGCATGCTTATGCAGTTTTATGCAAAACTGAACACTTTAACAACAGAATAATCAGAGAAGCCATCGAGATAGAAAAACGCCCACACAGCATGAACAAACGAGATGATACCTCCCGCCTACCAGCCATTTGGAAACCTGCCCTTATTGACAAACGTGTCCCTAACACGAGGAATGACACCAGACCCACACTCACGAGGTCCACACAGGATGTCACCACCACACATCCACCCAGAAAGCAGACCCAAACCCACACTGATCAGGAAGCACGACCAAGGACCAGAAGCCAGACCGCAGCTGCAACATTAGCCACTTCAAACCCCTCCAATCCATACATGCAGCAGACTGACACCCACTACGAAGATGTAGCACGACCACGAACACGAAGCCAAACAGCAGCAGTGCAGCTCACCAGCTCAAATCCCCCTGCAGCACAGATTAGACTGAGCACAACCAAGCCCCCACCAACACAGGACACACCCCCAGCCAATCAGAGCACAGAAAACCCCCATCCAATCAGAGCACAGCCAAGCTCCCACCCAATCAGTTCAAACCCCCACTAGCAGTTAAAAGGAAGAAACAGCTGCGATCACACATTGCTCCCAGAAGCACGAAGCTGAAGCCTGAAGATGACGAATGAGACTTCGTCGAAACGTCGCCAAGACACTTCCAATTTTACACGGGAGAAAACCCGAACAACCAAAGACCTATATATATATATATATATATATGCTTATATATTATATAAGGGCCTCTTGTGGCTCAACAGGCTAATGCAGTCTGTTATTAACACAGCTGCCTGCAATTACAATTACTGCAGGTTCGAGTCCCACCAGGCCCAAGGTTGACTCAGCCTTCCATCATTTATAAGGTAGGTAAAATGAGGACCCAGATTGTTGGGGGCAATAAAGTTGACTTTGTATATAATATACAAATGGATGAGACTATTGCTTAACACAATGTAAGCCACCCTGAGTCTTCAGAGAAGGGCGGGATATAAATTCAAATAAAATATATATATATAGTTACTTTCATGCTTATACTTATATATAATGTTATGACAAAATAAATAAATAAATAAAATAAATAAATAAATAGTGACCACATAGATTTACTCGATGGGTCCACAGGGCAGGGCTCAAAAAGGTAAAATAGAGGCCACAAGCATGCAATACTCTCTTTTTTTAATTATGTACCAACACTTCAATTCCACCGTTAAAAAGTTGGCTGGGTCCACACCAAAGCCAAAGCAAAATTGAGAAATTGTGTGAGGCCAGCCAGTTCTTGACCACTTATGAATAGAGTAACAGATTGTGAAGAAATTCATGTAATCACAACAGCTTGCCAAGGGTATCTGCAAGAAATACCAGTTGCCGGGAAGCAAGAACTGATGGGACTAAAAACAAACAAAGGAATAGAAAATGAAGAAGCGAAAGTGCTCTGGGACTTCAGAATTCAAACAGACAAGCACCTGCCACATAATTCCCCAGACTTAACAATTATCAGTAAGAAAGATAAAAAAAAAAATCTGGAGGAAATCACAAAACAGAAAGACCTGCAAATAGAAGTCTGACTGGTAAAAGAAAGCAAAGATAGTAGACATTTTGCTCCATTTTATGATCTTTCTTTCAATTGTTAAGATAGTAACAGGGGTGTTATGTGAACCGGGCTTCCCCATTGACTTCGCTTGCCAGAAGATCGAACATGGTGATCACATGACCCCGGGACCCTGCGACCGTCATAAATATGAGTCACTTGCCAAGGATCTGAATTTTGATCATGTGATGATGGAGATGCCATCTCCATAAGGACATAAGGGTCCTTGAGTGGCTCAGACTGCTAAGTCTGTCTGTTATTAACAGCAGCTGCTTGCAATTACTGCAGGTTCAAGCCCCACCAGGCCCAAGGTTGACTCAGCCTTCCATCCTTTATAAGGTAGGTAAAATGAGGACCCAGTTGACTTTGTATATAATATACAAATGGATGAAGACTATTGCTTGACACAGTGTAAGCCGCCCTGAGTCTTCAGAGAAGGGCGGGATATAAATGCAAATTTAAAAAAAAGATGCTGCAATAGTTGAATGTGTGAAAAACGGTCATGTCACTTTTTTTCAGTGCCATTGTAACCTTGATCCCTAAGCGAAATGTGGTAGTCAAGGACCACCTATATATATTATACCAGCTATGCACAAGACAAAGCATAACCGCAGGGTAAAAAATGCAAAATCATAACATTAGTCCTAAGCAAAATGCACCTTGGTGGGGATATATCTTTGGGGAGATATTTCAAAAACTCACCTTACAGGTTGGTCTTCTCCAGATTGGCCTCCCAAATCTTAGGTAGCACAGTCTGTTGAAGCAGCAGCACCCTCAAATGTGCACAATCTTAAATGTGTTAAGGCTCAGAACAAGATCTTGATCCCCTGGGGGAAAAAAATCCAAGAGTTAATTTTAATTGACCAGAATTCCAAATTCTCCTTCGAATTCTAATTTTAGTATTCTGCCCTGTTGGATTGTGTCCCTAACCTCAGCCAGGACCATTTTTTTCCCCTTGCATACAAACATACAGACTGAAATAATATGTCGCACATGTGTCCCATTTTCACCTTAAAAATGAAATCTAAGGAAACCTGTGAGTGACAGAGAAAAAGCAATAATTAAACTGAATGCTTGGTGGATTTCATTGTGCTTTCATTTTTTTCCAAACAGAGGTAAAATATGTCACCCTTAATTGTAGCAAGCTTCTTTGATAGCATTTGCATCTTATGAAAAGATTTTTTTTTTTAAAAAAATCATACTGTATTCTTTTTTTCTCATGAAATTAGCAATCCCCCACTTCCACTCTCAGTTCTTGTGGCCCAGAATATAACTATACTCTGTTTCCATGTGGGTATCCCAAATAAGCAACACAAATATTTTAAAAGCAGTTTTACCACATTAATTCGGTTATGTATTTCTCCTCCTCCTTCCTCTTCCTGTTTATCTCCTCCTCCTTTTCATTCCCATCCTCTTCCCATTCTTCCTTATCCTCTCCTTTTTAACCTTCTCCTTCTTCTCTTTCTTCATTTTCACCTTCTCCTTGTTTATCTCTTTCTCCTCCTTCCCCTTCTCCTTCTCTTTTTCCTTTCTCCCCCACCTCCTCCAGATATGATTGATACAAAACCTCCTCAACTTCCTGTATTAACTTTCTGTGTTAACTTTCTGTATTAACTGCTTAGTCTCCCTCAGAGCCGCGTGAAGTGAAAATAGGCCTAATGCAATATTTTTGCATCTCAAAGCTCTTTGTGCTAGACAAGTCATTTGTATAAATGCATTTAATGTCCTGGTTTATTTTAAAATAAGTGCAACCAGGAGGCAGAGTCTGAGTGAACAAGATTGTTTAGCATTGAAACTCTCCTTGCCTAAACCTTGGGCAGTTTGAAAGTTTATTTATCTGTGAATTCCAAAATAAATTGAACCAATCCATTTTACTGAACAACCTTTTCAAACATGGAGCCCAGGAGATGGTTTGGACTTCATCTCCTGCCAGGTCATGCTGACATAGTCAGGGATTATAAGAGTTTTAGTTCAAAATATCCCAAGGGCACCAGATTGATTAGTCTTGGGCTGATGAATACATCTGAACACAGATTTCACACTTCTCTAAATGTTGATGTGAATTCTCAGTTTAAAAGGAAACAGCACATAAAGTTTTGTATGGAGGGATAAAATATATTTAGAAATCTGTACTTCTGAAGCAAATACATTTAGAATTGCCAATTTTGAAAGTTTTGTATGGGTATTTTTAAAATCACAAAACCTCATAAAAAAGGGACAGTGTTAAATTATTAGGGGTGTGGGCCAAACACCCCAGATCTAATTCCAACCAGTTGAATGAAGTCAATTTGGAAAAAGGAACAGAATAACAAAATAATGGAAGGAACTTGGAGGTCTTCTAGTCCAACCCCCTTCTCAACCAGGAATCCTATCATTTCAAGCAAATGGTTGTCCAATATTTTCTTAAAAACCTCCAATGTGGCAGTGGAACCCCCAATTTCTGGTGGCAAGCTGTTCCACTGATTAATTGTTCTATCAGGAAATCTGTAGGTTGATTCTCTACTTGATTAGTTTCCATCCATCGTTCCTTGTTTTTCTTTCAGGTGCTTTGGAGAATAGCTTGACTCCCTCTTCTTTGTGGCAGCCCCTGAGATACTTGGAACACTTGGAAGACTGCTATCATGTCTCCCCTAGTCCTTCTTTTCATTAAACCAGACATACCCAGTTCCTGCAACCGTTCTTCATATGTTTTAGCCTCCAGTCCCCTAATCATCTTTGTTGCTCTTCTCCGCATTCTTTCTAGAGTCTCAACATCTTTTTTACATCGTGGCGACCAAAACTGGATGCAGTATTCCAAGTATGGCCTTACCAAGGCATTATAAAGCAGTATTAACACTTCACATGCTCTTGATTCTATCCCTCTGTTAACGCAGCCTAGGACTGCTTTGACTTTTTTGGCAGTTGCACACTTCAGCATATCGATCAACAGTAAAGGAACAAGCAGTCAAGAAATATGTCACAAACTAGCGCACAGAGATAGTATTGAAGGACTTGGAAAAGGTATTCAAATGCCATGAAGCACAAGATAAACATTGTGCATTGCACACTATTCCCTGTCACAGTCTCTGGGAGTTAAAATTGGACTTTGAAGAAGCAGGATAAGAAAAGTGTTGGCTTCTTTAAATTTTGTTGGAGAAGATTCATGGGAATACAGTGGAAACCAATTAGTGGATCATTAAAAATGTCAACCCACAGTTCTCATTCAAGGCACAAATGACCAGGCTCGGATTATCATATTTTGGATATATTATATGAATACCATCATCATCATCACCACCATCATCTATTAAATTTATATGCTGCCAATCTCTTGGTGCTCTCTGAGGTTGTATTTTTCTTACAGTCATTTCATTACCTAACTAGGTAACGTTATGGGTGTGATAACATTAGTAATGATGTTACCTAGTTGGTTAATGAAACATTTGCAAGAAAACAACCAAGCTCAGAGAGCAATAAGAAACTCCTAGTAAATTAAGTTTCTTTGAAACAGCAGCATTTAAAAGCATTTAAAAGAAAACAGCAAGAGCTGAAAAAATAAATAAAAGTTGTAAGGAATCTTGATCAACTTAATCAAATCCTCAAATTCATTTTTAGCTATAGTAAGGCTCTGGTGGCTCAACAGGCTAATGCAGCCTGTTATTAACAGCAACTGCTTGCAATATTGCAGGTTCAAGTCCCAACAGGCCCAAGGTTGACTCAGCCTTCTATCCTTTATAAGGTAGGTAAAATGAGGACCCAGATTGTTGGGGGGCAATAAGTTGACTTTGTATATAGTATACAAAATGGATGAAGACTATTGGCTGACATAGTGTAAGCCGCCCTGAGTCTTTGGAGAAGGGTGGGATATAAATGCAAATAAAATAAAATAAATAAATAAAATAAAGTATCATTTTTTCTAGTATATTACTTGATATACAATATTTCAGAAATCTGAATATAGATGCTTAAAATATTAGCATTTCTCAGACTACATATTATGTATTTGTTCATCAACTATATTGCCATCCTTCCAAAGGATTCCTGGGAGGTGACAACATAACTTCACGAAACAACATCCAACAAAATATTACACAGCCCTACATAATTAAAAATAACTATAGTTTTTATTTAAATGCCTCTCAAGCAACAACCTTTAAATGTTCTCCTAAGCAATTCTGCCTTTACTGAATTTCTAAAAAATGGGAGGGAGAACATGTGAATTTCTAGGTAAGGTTGTTTCCTTTCCCACAATTCTCTTGCATGGCGGGGGCGAGGGGGCAGGGTACATCAGCTTCTATTCAGGTAGTTCTCAACTTACAACCATAACTGAGCCCAAAATTTTGGTTGCTAAGTGAGACAGTTGTTAACTGAATTTTGACCCATTTTATGATTTTTCATGCCACAATTGTTGAGTGAATCATCGCAGTTGTTAAGTTAGTAATGCATTTTTTTTAATTTGAATTTATATCCCGCCCTTCTCCAAAGACTCAGGGCGGCTTGCACTATGTCAAGCAATAGTCTTCATCCATTTGTATATTATATACGAAGTCAACTTATTGCCTCCCAACAATCTGGGTCCTCATTTTACCTACCTTATAAAGGATGGAAGGCTTTGTTAAGTGACTCTGGCTTCCCCATTGACTTTGCTTGTCAGAAGGTTACAAATGGTGATTACTTGACCCCGGGATATTGCAATACTCAAATATTAATCAGTTGCCAAGTGTCTGAATTTTGTTCATGTGACCATGGGGATGTTGTAGCGTAGTAAGTGTGAAAAACAATCGCAACTCACTTTTTTCAGTGCTGTTGTAATTCTATTCTATTCTATTCTATTCTATTCTATTCTATTCTATTCTATTCTATTCTATTCTTAATGGTCACTAAATGATTGCCTGGGGAAATCAGGAGATTCAGGCAGTTCAAATGGCTATAAAGATTTATTGGAAGCTTAAGTTCTCCAGAAGAATCTGAGCTACTAATAGTCAAGGGTAAGGGGTAGGAATTAAGAAGGCAATCAAGATGGGCTGGACTTAGACCTCTTGCAGGCGTGCAGGGACTCATGACTTATGATGCATTTGACCCTTCCCTCGGGCTCAGCCTGGTTATCTCCATTGTTAACGGAAGACTATTTGTATATCCTCAGAGAGACATTAATTTGAAGAGCAGCCCATAGTTTCGGCAGGACATAAATTTTGCTTATTCTCCTCTTCAAGATCTCTGTCTCTGTTCTCGTGGCCGTTAGTCTAAGACTACTCACTCAGATTGCAAAGATGGCTAACAAGCATCTGAGGATGAGCCCCACAAATTCCAAAACACAACACAATTCCATCAAATGCCACAAAATTACCATCAAAATTCCCCAAAAGAAAGTAAGGGGGAAATCAAAGGGAATCTCAGAAATTAAGATGGTGTAGGTAGAATAACAGTTTTGCAGCCTGCCTGCCTGCCTGCCTCCTGTTTTATGTTTAAAATGGGTATCAGATTTGAACTTTGAAGATGTTTAATTGCTTTGGTAGAGAAATAGAAGAAATTCTGTTCTTTCAATCCTGGAGAAGTTTTTGTTTCTTAAGATAGTGTCCTTGATGGGACAAAGGAAACAGGAAGTCTTTCAAAGGATGATGAGTTCAAGCTCAGGATTTTTTTTATTTTAGTTGTTTGTTTATTAAATTTATTCACCAATTCATAACTATTCCAAATTCATAACATTTTTTAATTCTTCCAAGTAGAGCAAAGAGAAACATTTTTTTTTCTCCCTGAAACCTCAGCTGGATCTGTCCGAAGCTTTCTCCCCTTTCCCAGGTGGCCAAATTAATATTTGGATCAAGTTAATTTTCCCATGACTCATGGCTAAGTGATTCAATCTCATTTTGAACAGCTTTGAAATGGAAATGACCTTTCTGTTCAGCTGCAAGCAGGCCCAGGTAGAAATTTTTAAGCTGGTGGAAGCTATTCACACATGCAGAGGCCAAATACCAAAAAAAGGTTCATTAGACAGCATGTTGCACACCTAGGAAGAACTACTTGCGCAGCTTTGATTGCTCATAATTTCCTTGCTGTCTTTTCAACAAATACATTTAAAAGTAGTTTTAGACAAATACAATAACAGGTTTCTAAAGGTTAACAATACGCCTGGGGCATGTTTTTGCACCAAACACAACTCAGGATTTGCATACAATTATAAAATTGGTTCAGATAATGCAACCTCCCCCTCCTTCTCCCTTCCCCTACTCTTCTCCTTCTGCTTTCCCTTCCCTTTTTCTTCCTCTTCCTCCTCCTCTTTCTCCTCTTCCTGCTTCTCCTTCTGTTTCTTCTTCTCTTCCTCCTCCTTCTCTTCAAAACTTTTATTTCTGTACCGAAGCAGAAGAGAGCACCTCTAAGTTTCACACTCAAGGAACTCACCAGAAATCAGGCTCTGTTATTTTTACACAATTTACCATAGGAAACAAAAGTAAGTCTAGACTGAGGTCTTTGTTTTCAATACGGCTCTATAGTTTTTCAAGTTTCATGCTTGGGAAACTTCTTTGTTATTTAGTCTCTCTGAAAGGATAAGATTGCTTGTACCTTCTTCAAAAGGTCTCATCTTAATAAAGCGATCAGACAATTTGGCATGTACTGGAATGGATGTCTTGATTTATTTTTCTCAACTTTGCATTCAGTGGGGAAAAAAGAATTTCTTATGATTTTCTTATTCTTTTACTGTAGAAATAGTCTGTTCAGATAATAGGTAAAATAATGGGAAAGAAGTTTAGTTATCACCAAATGGATGGTTCCTGAATCTACTAAAAAAATTTCTATGCCGTCCCCAATTTGTTTTGGGGATTGGAGACTATAACCAGTGGTGGGATTCAGCCAGTTCGCACCACTTCGGGAGAACCGGTTGTTAACTTTCTGAGCAGTTTGGTGAACTGTGGTAGCTCAGGCTGGTAAGAACCCTGTTATTAGAACACAGCAGCCTGCAATTACTGCAGGTTCAAGCCCGGCCCAAGGTTGACTCAGCCTTCCATCCTTTATAAGGTAGGTAAAATGAGGACCCAGATTGTTGGGGGGGCAATAAGTTGACTTTGTAAATATACAAATAGAATGAGACTATTGCCTTATACACTGTAAGCCGCCCTGAGTCTTCGGAGAAGGGCAGGATATAAATGTAAATAAATAAATTTTTAAAAAAACTGGTTGTTGGAAGAAATCATTAGGGCAGAGAACAGGTTGTTAAATTATTTGAATCCCACCACTGACTATAACATATGAGGAATGAAAGAAGAGAGGGTCAGCCTATTCTCCAAAGCACTTGAAGGCAAGATAAGAAATATTGGGTGGAAACTAATCATGGAGAGAAGAAACCTAGAACTAAGGAAAAATTTTCTGGCACAGCAATCAGTCAGATTTGTCTCCAGATTTGTCTCCAGAAGTTGTGGGTACTCCAATGCTGGAAGTTTTTAAGAAGAAATTGGACAATCATTTGCTTGAAATGGTATAGGGTTTTCTGCTTGGTTTGGACTAGAAGACCTCAAACATCTTTTCCAACTCTGTTATTCTGTTATTTGTAGTTAGGGCTCAGGGACCAAGGAAGTCATGCTTCCTTCCTGCTCCAGATTCCATCAGTCTTCATCCAAATTGAAATCACCCATCCTTAGTGCCACAGGACGCTCATTATTCTGGTGCTTGGGTTTTTTTCAGACAGCTCACCCATCTTCCCTCAGACTTCATGGTTTTTGTTGTAAACTCCTACTTATCTTGATTTCTCTTTTAAAACAATAAAATACCTTATCCCACCAGACTTGAAATCCTAGGCTTAGAAAACTTGGAACTCCGTCGCCTTCGACAAGACCTAAGCTTAACTCACAGAATCATCTATTGTAATGTCCTTCCGGTTAAAGACTACTTCAGCTTTAATTGCAATTATACTAGAGCAACTAATAGATTTAAACTTAATGTCAACCGCTTTAATCTAGATTGCAGAAAATATGACTTCTGTAACAGAATCATCAGTGCTTGGAAGACTTTACCTGACTCTGTGGTCTCTTCCCATAATCCCAAAAGCTTTAACCAAAAACTTTCTACTATTGACCTCACCCCATTCCTAAGAGGACCATAAGGGGCGTGCATAAGAGCACAAACGTGCCTACTGTTCCTGTCCTATTGTTTTTCTTTTCTTCTTCCTATATATATATATGCTTATACCTCCGAATATTTACTCATATATGTGTTTATATACTATATAATCTTTTTGTATGATACCTACATATATTGTTGTGACAAAATAAATAAATAAAATAAAATAAATAAACAAAAACAAATTTTTTTCTAAAGTCTCCCTATCCACCTCTTGTGTGAGAACACCTACCCTCCCCAAGTGTTTTGCATACCAAAACCAAACAGAGTTTAGGAAATCACGTTAAGCCCATTTCTTTATTTTGAGCACCTATGAATATATAGCTTTTGAAGAAATTAATATAGGTATAGTAATTTTTACAAAGATAACTGCAAGAAATACTAACTTCATGCAAGCAAGAACTGATGAGGCCACAAAATAGACAAAGTAATAAAAAAATGTTTTGTTTTGTTCCATGCCAAAACTCAGAATTTTGTCTTCTTTTTATCTCATTCTTTCGCTCAACTGCCTCGTCTTTATTCACAAATTTTATAAGAAATTTCCACTAACTGGGAATTGGGTATCTCAACCTCTCTATCCAAGTTCTGTTACTTTTTTTCCCCAATATTGTTACTATTAGCAGCAGATTCACAAACATTCACTCCCACCAACATTATTCGGAAGGAGGGGGCAGCAGGAAGTCTCAGGGATGTACATTAGACCAAAATATAAAAGTGACAAATTACTTGTCTCAGTCCTTGTAGCTGGGAATCTGAGCATGGAGCCGAATTTCAGAGGGTGGCGTTGGCTGACTGGATTCAGTAATCCAAGTGTGGCCTGACTACTGCAGTATAAAATGGTATTATGACTTCTTGTGACCTTTTTTTAAATTTCTTTTTGCCACAACAGTATACACAAACATTGTCATAAATAAAACAACATATCTTGAAGAAAATATATATATATATTTGTTTTCTGAGGTTTTCGCGGGTGTTTGTATGTAGGTCTTTGGTTGTTCGGGTTTTCTCCCGCGTAAAATTGGAAGTCTCTTGGCGACGTTTCGACAAAGTCTCATTCGTCATCTTCAGGCTTCAGCTTCGTGCTTCTGGGAGCAATGTGTGATTGCAGCTGTTTCTTCCTTTTTAACTGCTAGTGGGGGTTTGAACTGATTGGGTTGGGAGTATCATCATTGTATCATCATTGGGAGATGATACCTCCCGCCTACCAGCCATTTGGAAACCCGCCCTTATTGACAAACGAGTCCCTAACACGAGGAATGACACCAGACCCACACTCACGAGGTCCACACAGGATGTCACCACCACACATCCACCCAGAAAGCAGAACCAAACCCACACTGATCAGGAAGCACGACCAAGGACCAGAAGCCAGACCGCAGCTGCAACGTTAGCCATTTCAAACCCCTCCAATCACAACACGAAGCCAAACAACAGCAATGCAGCTCACCAGCACAAATCCCCCTGCAACTCAAACTAATCTGAGCACAACCAAGCCCCCACCAACACAGGACACACCCCCAGCCAATCAGAGCACAAAAAAACCCCATCCAATCAGAGCACAGCCAAGCTCCCACCCAATCAGTTCAAACCCCCACTAGCAGTTAAAAAGGAAGAAACAGCTGCAATCACACATTGCTCCCAGAAGCACGAAGCTGAAGCCTGAAGATGACGAATCAGTCAAAACATCGCCAAGACACTTCCAATTTTACACGGGAGAAAACCCGAACAACCAAAGACATATATATATATATATATATATATATATATATATATATATATATATATATATATATATGTATGTATGTAAAAAAAATATGCATCAACTGTATTAATTTGATATAATGAAGGGAACAATAGGACAGGAACGGTAGGCACTTTTGTGCTCTTATGCACGCCCCTTATAGTCCTTTTAGGAATGGGGTGAGGTCAATAGTAGACAGTTTTTGGTTGAAGATTTTTGGATTTTGAGTAGAGACTATAGAGTCAGATAATGAGTTCCAGGCATTAACAACTCTGTTACAGAAGTCATATTTTCTGCAATCAAGTTTGAAGCGGTTGACATTAAGCTTGAATCTATTTTTTGCTCTTGTAATATTGCAATTGAAGCTGAAGTAGTCTTTAACAGGAAGAATATTGCAATAGATGATTTTGTGTGTTAAACACAGGTCATGTCGAAGTCGATGGAGTTTTAAGTTTTCTAATCCCAGGATTTCAAGCCTGGTGATATAAGGTATTTTGTTGTTTTCAGAGGAGCGAAGAACTCTTCTAGTGAAATATTTCTGGACTCGTTCTATTGTATTTATGTCAGAGATGTGGTATGGGTTCCAGACGGATGAGCTGTATTCAAGAATAGGTCTTGCAAATGTTTTGTATGCTCTAGTTAGTAGTGAAGAGTTTTTGGAAAAGAAGCTGCGTAAAATTAGGTTTACAACTCTTAACGCTACAACCTTGACGCTATCCCTCTGTTCATGCAGTTTAGGACTGTGCACTGGCTTTTTTGGCAGCTGCAGCACACAGCTGTCTCATACTTAAATTGTGGTCCACTAGGACAGGGATCTCCAACCTTAGTAACTTTAAGTCTTTGTGGACTTCAACTCCCAGAGTTCCTCAGCCAGCTTCACTGGGAGTTGAAGTCCACAAACCTTCAAGTTACTAAGTTTGGAGACCCCTGCACTAGGACACCTAATCCTGCTCACAGTTGAACCAGGTACCACCTTTTCTATGCTTTTGCATTTGGTTTTTCCTGCCTAAATGCTTTTCTCACCACTGAACTGCATGGATTCAACCCAATGATCAATTCTATCAATATCCTCCGAATCTTGAGTCTACCTTCCAAAATGTTGGCAATTTCCCCCAACTCTGCAAATTTGATCCCTACTTCCAAATAACAGAATAACAGAGTTGGAAGGGACCTTGGAGGTCTTCTAGTCCAACCCCCTGCTTAGGCAGGAAACCCTGCACCACTTCGGACAAATGGTTGTCCAACATCTTCTTGAAAACTTCCATTGTTGGAGCATTCACAACTTCTGGAGGCAAATTATTCCACTGATTAATTGTTCTAACTGTCAGGAAATTCCTCCTTAAATTCTAGCTTGCTTCTCCCCTTGATTAGTTTCCATCCATTGCTTCTTGTTCAGGTGCTTTGGAGAATAGGTTAAGAGAACAGAACTGAATGACTGAGTTGGAAAGGAACTTAGAGGTCCTCTAGTCCAAACCCCTGCGCAGCAGGAAATCCTATACCTCTGGTGACAAACCTAGTGCATGTGTGGCAGAGGTTGCACTCAGAACCCTCTCTGTGGGCACACGCTCCGTTGCACCAGCCCAGCTCAATCATGTTTCTCTGTCACGTTTCTCGCCGTCATTGTCAGGGAAACAAAAGTTTGTGGGGGGGGGGAAAAGTTTATTTGATCAATTCCAACTTCTCATGAAAGAAAAAGATCTCGCAAAGTTGGAATTGATTGAGTGAACTTTTTTTTTTTTTAATTCCATAAATTTCGTTTCCCTGCAAACGACGGCGAGAAATGCGACAGCGAAACGTGATATGAGCTGGAAATCAGGTAGGCAAAGAAATGCTTGGGGTGGATGTCAGCAACCTGTGGCTCCAGAGCCGCATGCAGCTCTTTCATCCTTCTGCTGTGGCTCCCTGTCGCCCTGTTGTGGCAAAGGGATGAAAGAGCTGTCGCCCTGTTGAAGCAATGGTAATGGCCATAGTCTTAGCATGGCAGTGCACTTGCTGAAACAGAATTCGGCCTTCGCCGTGGTGCATTTATTGTTGCTGCCTCCATGGCCTTCCCACTGCTCTTGCAGCGCCTTGCGCAGCACAGTGAAATTTAGCACGCTTTACAATGGGGAGACAAAGTCCCCTCCTCCCGGAGCCCATTATGATGCAAAGCGGCGGCGGCGGCTTGCTCTCGCCTCCTGGATATCAGTTGCTTTTCCTGCAAAGGCACTAGTGCTGTGATGCCCCGCCTCCCTGCCAGCCAGCTGGTCTTCAGCATGCTGCTCTTAGGCTCATTGGCCTCCAGACGTCAGATTCCCACCACCCAGCACCAGTTCAGGGGTTGCTTCCCCCCCCCCCGAGGGGAGGAGGGGAGAGAGAGAAACTGAGAGAGGCAGAGTGAGAGAGAGGAAGGGAAAGAGAGAGAGAGTAAGAAAGAGACAGAGGGGGAAGAGAGAGAGGGAGGAAGAGAGAGAGAGGAGGAGAGAGAGGAGAGAGGAGGAAAGAGAGAGGAGGAGAGAGAGAGAAGGAGGAAGAGAGAGAGAGAAGGAGAGGGAGGGAGGAAGAGAGAGAGTAAGAAAGAGACAGAGGGGGAAGAGAGAGAGGGAGGAAGAGAGAGGGAGGGAGGGAAAGAGAGAGAGGGAGGGAAAGAGAGAGAGGGAGGAGAGAGACAGAGAGAAAGAGAGAAGGAGGGAAAGAGAGAGAGAGAAGGAGAGAGAGGGAGGGAAAGAGATAGAGAAGGAGGAAAAGAGAAAGACAGAGAAAGAGAGAGAAGGAGGGAGGAAAGATAGAGAGAGAGGGAAAGAGAAATGATATTACAAAAGTTTTCCTTTTTTATTGCTAAACATAATATTTCAAAAGCAGAAAACTAATGAAGGGGCATAAAAGTGCACGTATTACATTTTTCTTAGAACAATTAGCTGAACTCTGTCTTGTTTATCATTATTTTAGTTAATAAAACCTCATTATTCAGGTTAAACTGCTGTGTTGGCACTTTGCAGCAAATAAGTGGGTTTTGGGTTGTGCAGTTTGGGCCTCGGTCTCTAAAAGGTTTGCCATCACTTCCCTACACCATTTCAGATCATTTATGAAGCTATTCAAGAGCACTGGGCCCAAGAACAAATCTTTAAGTACCCCCCTGCGTATTTTCCTCCACACATTAAAAAGTGTTCTACTTTTTCTCAATTGTATCAAAACTGGAAATTGCTTTAAGCATTGAATGGATTTTTTTCTTTCAATTTTATTTTCATTGAAGTTTTACTTTTTCTTGGTTGTCTAACAGCCTGCACAGAAATTACCATGGCATTTTTAAAATTTCTTCTAGCTCCCCTAACCTGGACTGGGCTCTTTGTTATCAATAAAGCTGCTGTAACTTTCTATGCTGCGTGCTGCATGAATCTTCATTATTATTTGGTCTGCCTCATAGGTTAAAGTTGCTTGTAACTTTTTCAAAAGGTCTCATCTTAATAAAGGGATTAGTCAGCCTGGCATACTGGTGTCTTGCTTTATTCTTCTCAACTTTGCATTCAGTGGGAGTCAAAAAAACAGAATTTATTTGTGCTTTTCATATCTCTCCCCCTATATAGGTATTTATGGCCAACCTAAGGAGTTTTTGTGGTCAACACTTCTAGCTGCTGGAGGCACAATTAATAACTCTGGCTACAGTTAACACTTAGATTACAAAAAGTCCCTAATTTTTTATTAATAAATTAATGAAAATTAGGCAAATCTCAACTCATCCTACATTCTCCCCTTCAATGCCAAAGTAACCTTTTAAGTTCTTTGATCTTTACAAATGCTCTTGATAACTCCTAGGTAAAGGTAAAGGTTCCCTTCGCACATACGTGCTAGTCGTTGCCGACTCTAGGGGGCGGTGCTCATCTCCGTTTCGAAGCTGAAGAGCCAGCACTGTCCGAAGACGTCTCCGTAGTCATGTGGCTGGCATGACTTAATGCCAAAGGCGCACGGAACGCTGTTACCTTCCCACCAAAGGTGGTCCCCATTTTTTCTACTTGCATTTTTACAAGTTTTTGGAACTGGTAGGTTGGCAGAAGCTGGGACAAGTAACGGGAGCTCACCCCGTTACACGGCAGCACTAGGGATTCGAACCGCTAACCTGCCGACCTTTTGATCGACAAGCTCAATGTCCTAGCCCCTGAGCCATCGCATCCCTCTTGATAACTCCTATCTTTGTTTAATTTGTAAGAATTTAGCAACATAATCTTAATGTTTGATTGTCGCTTTGGGGTCAGATTCTTTATCAGATAGATGTACAGTGGTACAAAAGAGATATATAAGGTAAATATAAAAGAATTCATGATGAGAGCAAGGATAAACACAAGTTTGGAGAAAGTGCTGTCAAAAGTTAACAAAACAAACATGAAAACCTCTAAGGAAATAAAAAACGACTGTCTAAAACTTCATTCTGAGTGAACCAGTTATGTGACTTCTTGCTCTTTTAGCTCAAGTATGATAAAGCATGTCTTAATCCAGTTTACTTTCAGTGTAGTATAGCTCCCAACAAAACGTATAACCATGCAAATATGCCTGACCAGGCAACCTAATATAGTACAACAAACACAAGCTGTGAAAGGGGTAACACTTGTTGTTATTAGTTGCGAAGTCGTGTCTGATCCATCACGACCTCATGGACAACGTTCCTCCAGGCTTTCCTGTCCTCTACCATCCTCTGGAGTCCATTTAAACTCACACCTACTGCTTCAGTGACTCCATCCAGCCACCTCGTTCTCTGTCGTCCCCTTCTTCTTTTGCCCTCAATCTTGCCCAGCATGAGGCTCTTCTCCAGTTAGTCCTTCTTTCTCATTAGGTGGCCAAAGGATTTGAATTTCATCTTCAGGATCTGGCCTTCTAAAGAGCAGTCAAGGTTGATCTCCTCTAGGACTGACTTGTTTGTTCGCCTTGCAGTCCAAGGGACTCGCGGGAGTCTTCTCCAGCACCAGAGTTCAAAGGCTCGATTCTTTGTGCTCAGCCTTTCTTATGGTCCAGCCTTCACAGCCATACATTGCAATTGGGAAAACCATAGCCTTGATTATACGCACTTTTGTTGGCAGGGTGATGTCTCTGCTTTTTAGTAAGCTGTCTAGATTTGCCATAGCTTTCCTCCCCAGGAGCAAGCGTCTTTTAATTTCTTGGCTGCAGTCCCTGTCTGCGGTGATCTTGGAGCCCAGGAAAATAAAATCTGTCACTACCTCCATTTCTTCACCATCTATCTGCCAGGAATTGAGAAGGCTAGATGCCATGATTTTAGTTTTCTTAATGTTGAGTTTCAAGCCAACTTTTGCACTCTCCTCCTTCACCTGCATCAAGAGGCTTTTTAGTTCCTCTTCGTTTCTGCCATTAGAGTGGTATCATCTGCATATCTGAGGTTGTTGATATTTCTCCTGGCAATCTTAATTCCAAATTTTGATTCCTCTAGCCCCACCTTTCTCATGATGTGCTCTGCATATAAGTTAAATAGGCAGGGTGATAGTATACAGCCTTGCCGGACTCCTTTCCCAATTTTGAACCAATCAGTGGTTCCGTGTCCAGTTCTCACTGTTGCTTCTTGACCCGCATACAGGTTTCTCAAGAGACAAATAAGATGGTCTGGTACTCCCATCTCTTTAAGAACTTGCCACAATTTGTTGTGATCCACACAATCAAAGGCTTTAGCATAGTCAATGAAGCAGAAGTAGATGTTTTTCTGAAACTCCCTAGCTTTCTCCGTGATCCAGCGTATGTTGGCAATTTGATCTCTAGTTCCTCTGCCTCTACGAAATCCTGCCTGTACTTCTGGTAGTTCTCGATCCACATACTGCTGGAGCCTAGCTTATAGGATTTTAAGCATAACCTTACTAGCATGTGAAATGAGTGCAGTGGTGCGATAGTTTGAACATTCTTTGGCATTGCCTTTCTTTGGAATTGGAATGTAAACTGGCCTTTTCCAATCCTGTGGTCATTGTTGAGTTTTCCAAATTTGCTGGCAAATTGGGTGTAGCACTTTTACTGTGTCGTCTTTTAAGATTTTGAATAGTTCAGCTGGAATACTGTCTCCTCCACTAGCTTTCTTGTTGCTCAGATTTCCTAAGGCCCATTTGACTTCACATTCAGGATGTCTGGCTCAAGGTCAGTGACCACCCCATCGTGGTTATCAGGGATGTTAAGCTCATTCTTGTATAGTTCTTCTGTGTAATTTTTCTACCTCTTCTTAATCTCTTCTTCCTCTGTTAGGTCCCTGCCATTTTGGTCCTTTATCATGCCCATTTTTGCATGAAACGTTCCCTTCATATCTCCAATTTTCTTGAAGAGATCTCTGGTCCTCCCTATTCTATTGTTTTCTTCTATTTCTTTGCACTGTTCATTTAAGAATGCATTCTTATCTCTTCTAGCTATTCTCTGGAATTCCGCATTTAACTGGGTGTATCTTTCTCTTTCTCCCTTGCCTTTCGCTTCTCTTCTTTCCTCAGCTATTTGCAAAGCTTCCTCAGACAGCCATTTTGCTTTCTTGCATTTCTTTTTCTTTGGAATGGTTTTAGTTGCTACCTCTTGTACAATGTTGTGAACCTCCGTCCATAGTTCTTCAGGCACTCTGTCTATCAGATCTAATTTCTTAAATCTATTTGTCACCTCTACTGTATATTCATCAGGGATATGATTTAGTTCATACCTGAGTGGCCTGGTGCTTTCCCCTACTTTCTTTAGTTTAAGCCTAAATTTTGCAAGAAGAAGCTCATGATCTGAGCCACAGTCAGCTCCTGGTCTTGTTTTTATTGACTGTATAGAGCTTCTCCATCTTTGGCTGCAGAGCACATAGTCAATCTGAATTCTGTGTTGACCATCTGGTGATGTCCATATGTAGAGTCATCTCTTAGGTTGTTGGAAAAGAGTGTTTGCTATGACCATCATATTATCTTGACAGAATTCTATCAGCCTGTGCCCTGCTTCATTTTGTACTCCAAGGCCAAACTTGCCTGTTATTCCTGTAATCTTTTGGCTTCCTATTTTAGCATTCCAATCTCCCATGATGATAAGGACATCATTTTTTGGTGTTAATTCTATCAGGTGCTGTAGGGCTTCATAGAACCAGTCAATTTCATCCTCTTCAGCACCAGTGGTTGGGGCATAGACTTGGACTGCTGTGATATTGAATGGTTTGCCTTGGATTCAAACTGAGATCATTCTGTCATTTTGGGGATTGTATCCCACTATTGCTTTTCCTACTCTTTTATTAATTATGAAGGCTACTCCATTTCTTCTGAGGGATTCTTGCCTGCAGTAGTATACCTTATGGTCATCTGAATTAAATTCACCCATTCCTGTCCATTTTAGTTCATTGATTCCTAAGATGTCAATGTTCAGTCTTGTCATCTCTTGTTTGACTATGTCCAGCCTACCTTGATTCATGGATCTTACATTCCAGGTTCCTATGGAGAAAAAAATCTTTACAGCATTGGATTTTCCTTTCACCACCAGATACATCCACAGCTGAGCATCCTTTTGGCTTTGGCCCAATCGCTTCATTGTTTCTGGTGCTACTAATACTAGCCCTCCGCTCTTCCCCAGTAGCATATTGGACACCTTCCGACCTGAGGGGCTCATCTTCCGGCGTCTTATCTTTTTTCCTTTTTGTACTGTCCATGGGGTGTTCGTGGCAAAGATACTGGAGTGGGTTGCCATTTCCTTCTCCAGTGGATCATGTTTTGTCAGAACTCTCCGCTATGACCTGTCCATCTTGGGTGGCCCTGCATGGCATAGCTCATAGCTTCATTGAGCTACGCAAGCCCCTCTGCCACGACAATGCAGTAATCCATGAAGGGGAAGGGTAACACTGCTATACATTAAAAACAGAAATCACCAACATACTATTACACATGGCAGTAGCATAACCCACAAACTAAAAGCCCTCCAAAACATCCTAAGTAAACGAAAAAACAAAACAAAACCAGAAGCTCCAGAAGAAGAAAAAAAGGAGTCATCTACAACATACAATATAAGGACTGTAACGATGTAGGACACAATGTAGGACAAACAGGCAGAAGGCTAGCAGAGCGTATCCATGAATACCAACTATCAATCCTAAGACATGATGAAAATTCCTTAATTTTATAACACATGGACAGACTTAACGGAAAAACTTCGAGCATTTTAGACCAACCCAGGTCCAAAAATGCTAGAGATTTCCTGGAAGCCTGCCACTCTGACAAATCAACCATCAGTGGACACCCAGAGATAAACAACATCTACATGCCATTCAACAGATAAAAAACAAAAAAAGGAAACAAAAAGACCAAAACACCTCCTCGCCAGCAATGAACACCTTAATGAGCAGAGATTGACACCAAAATTAACACTAAACCAACAATCAGGAAGTAAGCAATAGCTCAACCAAGGAATTACCAACTCGGACAAATAAGCTAACAGTAAACAAAAGTGTAATCAATAATAATAATAATAATAATAATAATAATAATAATAATAATAATAATAATAATAATAATAATAATAATAATAATAATAATAATATTTTAATTTGTATACCGCCCTTCTCCCGAAGGACTCAGGGCGGTGAACAGGCAGATAAAATATAAATACACACAATAATTAAAAACATCCCTTAAAAAACTAATTTAAATGCCCAAAATGTTAAAAAACGTACTCCCCCGTAAAATAACAAAATTTAAAAAACCCATCCAATAAAAATAAAAATCAGGCTAGTCCAGCCATACGAAATAAATAAGTTTTAAGTTCGCGGCGAAAGGTCCTAAGGTCAGGTAATTGTCGAAGTCCGAGGGGAAGTTCGTTCCACAGGGTCGGAGCTCCCACAGAGAAGGCCCTCCCCCTGGGGGCCGCCAGTCGAAACCATAAGACCACTCCTGCCAACACTGATATGTACTGATGATGTTACCTAGTTTGGTCTGCAAGAAAACAACTAAACTCAGAGAGCACCAAGGACCCCTCAGTATTCTGTTTTAATTTGTTCTATGTTGTTCTATATCTTAGCCACAAATCATTTACCTACTGCAATATAGTACTTTGTACTATCACTTGGGATTTTCCCTTATATCTATGTTATTAACACAGTATCTGGGTCTTCAAACACAAATGTTTTCTGGTTCTCCTCATTCAAAGATATAGAACAGAAAGCATATTTCAAATTTAATACACTAAACTATTCATCTTGATTGGAAAGGATGGCCAACAAAATACAGTGGTTTGCAACCACTGGGTAGAGAGTCTTTGTTTACCCCACTAGTGGAATTGGGTTCCTTCAGTAGCAATATTGGGGGGTTAAAAGGAGATTGTCTTCCTTTATCACAACTTTTTACAAATTTACAAATCCACTAAGACATCTAGATCTCTCTCACAGTTACTACTGTTGAACCAGGAACTGCCTATTCTTCACCTGGGCATGTGATTTTTCCTCCCTAAGTGCAGGACTTACTTTTCACACCATTGAATTGCATCTTGTTGGATAGAGTCCAATGCAAGAGTCTGTCAAGTCTCTTCTGAATCCTGAGTCATCTTCCAAAGGGTTAGCAATTCTCCCCAGCTTGGTGTCATCTGCAAATCTGACGAAATCCCCTTCTATCCCTACATCTAGATCAGGGGTCTCCAACCTTGGCAACTTTAAGACTTGTGGACTTCAACTCCAGCTTTGCTGGCTGAGGAATTCTGGGAGTTAAAGTCCACAAGTCTTAAAGCTGCCAAGGTTGGAGACCCCTGATCTAGATCGCCTATGCAGATGTTGAAGAACACCAGACCCAAGACAGAACCTTGAAGTATCCCACTATATGCTTCTATCTGTAAACGTAGTTCCTTTGAAAACTTCCTCACTTTTTCTGACTTCTACTGGAACTAGATATTGCTTTATGCATAGAATAGATTTTTTCCCCCTTTGAAGTTACATTTTTAGTTTTTCTTGGTTGTTTAACAGAACGCCTACGCAAAAATTGCCACAGCATTTTTTTATTTCCTCTTGCTCCCTTAAGCCTGGACTAGGCTCTTGGTTGCTTGTCAATCATTATTATTATTTCGTCTGTCTCATAGGTTAAGGTTGCTTGTAACTTTTTCAAAAGGTCTCATCTTAATAAAGGGATCAGGAGGTTTGGCATAAACAGGAACAGATTTTTTTGTTTTATTTTTCTCAATTTTCCATTCATTGGGGGGTGGGGGTCAAAAACGGGGTTTTTTTGTGCTTTTCTTCTTGCTCTCGCTATATAGACAACTTGAAAACTAGACACTTGTTAGTTCATTTGGAGGGGGGCAGGGAGGAGAAAAATGGCAGCTGGGGATTGAAAAGAAAGAGATTGGAACAATCCTGATTTCACAATGGATCATGCAGACACTTACAGTCAGTCCTTGATTTATAATCACAATTGGGATTATAATTCCGGTTGCAATAGAATAGAATAGAATAGAATAGAATAGAATAGAATAGAATAGAATAGAATAGAATAGAATAGAATAGAATAGAATTTTTTATTGGCCAAGTGTGGTTGGACACACAAGGAATTTGTCTTGGTGCACATGCTCTCAGTGTACATAAAAGAAAAGATACCTTCATCAAGGTACAACATTTACAACACAATTAATGGTCAATATATCAATATAAATCATAAGGATTGCCAGCAACAAAGTTACAGTCATAAAGTCATAAGTGGAAAGAGATTGGTGATGGGAACGAAGAGAAGATTAATAGTAGTGCAGATTTAGTAAATAGTTTGACAGTGTTGAGGGAATTATTTGTTTAGCAGAGTGATGGCCTTCGGGAAGAAACTGTTCTTGTGTTTAGTTGTTCTAGTGTGCAGTGCTCTATAGCGTCGTTTTGAGGGTAGAAGTTGAAACAGTTTATCTCCAGGATGCGAGGGATCTGTAAATATTTTCACGGCCCTCTTCTTGATTCGTGCAGTATACAGGTCTTCAATGGAAGGCAGGTTGGTAGCCACTGTTTTTTCTGCAGTTCTAATTATCCTCTGAAGTCTGTGTCTGTCTTGTTGGGTTGCAGAACCGAACCAGACAGTTATAGAGGTGCAAATGACAGACTCAATAATTCCTCTGTAGAACTGAATCAGCAGCTCCTTGGGCAGTTTGAGCTTACTGAGTTGGCACAGAAAGAACATTCTTTGTTGTCCTTTGCAATCACAAATTGAGGCATCACATGACCAGACCCAAATTTTACGACAATTTTTTATGGCACTTGTTAATAATAATAATAATAATATTTTAATTTTTATACCGCCCTTCTCCCGAAGGACTCAGGGCGGTGAACAGCCAAGTAAAAACAATAAAATATATTACAATAAAAACTATTTAAAAAACTTATTCAATGTGGCCTAAATTTAGATATAAAATACATAATATAAAATAACCCCATTTAAAAACGAATTAAAAACCCCTATCAAGCCAGCCTTGCTCGGAAGAATAGGTACGTCTTCAGCTCGCGGCGAAAAGTCCGGAGGTCAGGAAGTTGTCGAAGTCCTGGGGGAAGCTCGTTCCAGAGGGTAGGTGCCCCCACAGAGAAGGCTCTCCCCCTGGGGGTCGCCAGCCGACACTGTTTGGCTGACGGCACCCTGAGGAGACCCTCTCTATGGGAGCGTACTGGTCGGTGGGAGGCATGTGGTAGCAGAAGGCGGTCCCGAAGATATCCCGGTCCTATGAAAATCTTGCGGTTATAAGTACGAATCCACTCCCCTTTTTTGCCATTAAAAAGCTGGTTGTAGGTCGAAGACTACCTATATTTAAAATATAGCAATGCTTTAATTTTAAATTCAGCCAATCTAAATGCATTTGTTATTGTCAATAACAAATGTATCCAGGAACCATCTATTGCAGGGGTCTCCAACCCTGGCAACTTTAAGCCTGGAGGACTTCAACTCCCAGAATACCCCAGCCAGCAAAGCTGGCTGGGGAGTTCTGGGAGTTGAAGTCCACCAGGCTTAAAGTTGCCAAGGTTGGGGACCCCTGATCTATTGCTCTTCTACTTATGTCTATACTACAAATGTTAATTCTTTTTCATTCTTTCAAATCCAAATGAATGCCAGAAAGAAATGATATAAAGTTACCTGGCACTTTGTACCTATCAGCCAGTGGTGGGATTCAGTCAGTTCGCACTACTTCGGGAGAACCGGTTGTTAACTTTCTGAGCAGTTTGATGAATTGGTTGTTGGAAGAAATCATTAGGGCAGAGAACCGGTTGTTAAATTATTTGAATCCCACCACTGCTATCAGCATTATAACTTTCTGAAAACTGAATGGGACAGAACCAAATCTGGAGCAGGGGAGGAGCTGCCAAAGAAAATCTGAGTTTTAAAATGGGACTGATCCAGCTGGGGGCTGCAGAGGAAAAATATTCAGAAATAATTATCTAGAATAGTGTTTCTAAAACTTGGCAACTTTTAAGATGTGTGGGCTTCAACTCTCAGAATTTTCTAGCCAGCAGGCTGGCTAGGAATTCTGGATATTGAAGTCCACACAAGTCAAAGTTTCCAAGATTGAGAGACACCGACTTAGAGCATTGCTATATTGCTTATGCTCCATTCTAAATCCCCCCCTTTTCATATGACCCAAAGCAGAGCATATGCAGCCCAGTTTGTGCTTCTCAGTGTGCATAAATAATCCTGGCTTGCCCTGTTTAGCGACCATTCAAAGTTACAATGGTGCTGAAAAAGTAATCTTGGGACTGGTCCTCGAACTTATGACTATCAGTGTCCTTGTGTACTCTCATGTAATTGCAACCTGTGGGTGCTTACTACCAGCACAGTGTCACAATGTCACCTGGCTCCATCTGCACAGTTCACAGACAGCTTCCCACAAGCAGAGTCAATGGAGAAGCTAGAAGCAAAACTACAAGTCATGGTTACATGTTGTCTCACTTAATGACTGTGATTTGCGTAATGGCTATGGTGGAAATGAGGTCATAGGTCTGCCACAGTCAGGTAATGTCTCACTTAATGCCAGTTCCAGTTACGGTAATTAAGCAAGGACTACCTGCACACACACACACACACACACAAATGTGCATACACAAAATATAAAGAGAAAGTAGAAACACATAGAAATCCACAATCCACGCATATGGAATATATATTACATTATCACATAAAATATCACCTATGCGCACTGATATTAAAGAGGGGAATGAATTCAGAATGTGAGGTTTAGTAAATACATTCACAAAGAATAGATTCATTCAAGCAGGACTGGCATAATAGTGTTGAATTTTAATTGGGGTTTTGTGAATTTTAAAATTTAAAATTTTAATTTTAATTATCATTAATTATAATTTGCAATGTTTTAACTGTTGTTTTTAATTGTATATATTTTGTGTTTTATTTTTTGGCTGTACACCGCCCTGAGTCCTTCGGGAGAAGGGCGGTATAAAAATTTAATAAATAAATAAATAAAATAAATTTGCAAAACGTTGTGCAGAAAAATAATTTAAAAGCAGAAAAATATGTAGATAATAGATACACCATTATTTCCAAGAAAATGTAGGTTTGGAAAATATTCTAGTTTTGTAATAGTTTTTTTTCCTCCTAAAATATAATGTAATATATAATAAGTGTGTCTTTGCATCTCAAGCTGTATAGGTCTTTCAAGAAGTATCCTAAAGCAAGTTTAGATAATTTCCAGGAAAATATGTCTGTGTTTGTTGCAAGAGGTACAAGAAATAGATAAAATAGTTTCAAGAGACTAGACACAAATGTGCAATTGAAAAAAACCCTGATGGAAACAGATTGATCTGTGCTAGGCATTGTTGGACACAGGCTGCCATCCGCCGTTCTTAAGCTGAATTGGAATAAAACGTGCCTGCCAAGGTTTTCTTTTGAAAGAAGAAAAGGTTCACTTAAACCTAGAAAAATAGCTGGGTTCCATCATGGCTAGGTTGCTGATTTATATATTTATTTGTTGACTCTAAGACAGGGGTAGTCAACCTTTTTATGCCTACCGTCCACTTTTGTATCTCAGTTAATAGTAAAATTTTCTAACCACAGTAATGTGCCGTGTATCATCGTCTGCGCATGCCTCTTGCGCATCGTGGATTGGGTTTGGGGGGGCGGCGCCGGCTACCAGCTCTGTTTGTCTGTTACAGCTGGGTGGTGTGGGGGGAGATGCGCGAGCTATTCTGGGACGAGGCTCTTTTGTTTGCGGTCGCACTATAGCGCCATTTAGTTTCACTTACGTAATGAGAACTAAACGAGATACAAATAGAAATTTGTTTTCAGAAATTTAAATTTTCACGGGGAATTTTACGAAAACCTAATGAAACAGTTTTTAAATAATGCTATGAAATTTTTTTAAAAAGTCAATTAAATTAAAAAAAAAGGAAAGTGCTTCAGTATTTGACAAAACCACTACCGCCCACCATGGAAGTTGGAACGCCCACTAGTGGGCGGTAGGGACCAGGTTGACTACCACTGCTCTAAGAGATGGATGGAGGGATGGATGGAATTTTAATTAAGTCACAATCAGATACATTACAGGTTTTCCACTGCTTCTATCAACAATCTGTATGGTTGAACTTTTTTTAACACAATTGTGGGAGAAGGCAATTCCATCTCGCCAATTCCTTTCTGGCTGGGTGTGAGCCATCAATGACTGCCCTGCCTTTGTAGCACAAAGCCCATGCAGAATCCCCTTGTTAGAATGCACAATAACACAGCTGGAAGGGACCTTGGAGGTCTTCTAATCCAACCTCGTTTAAGCAGCAGATCCTATACCATTCCAGACAAATGGCTGGCCAGTCTTGTCTGAAAAATATCCAGTGATGGAGCGCCTCCATAACCTCCAGAGGCAATTGGGAAATTCTGAGGAAGGAAGGACGGAGGGAGGGAGGGAGGGAGGGAGGGAGGGAGGGAGGAAGGAAGGAAGGAAGGAAGGAAGGAAGGAAGGAAGGAAGGAAGGAAGGAAGGAAGGAAGGAAGGAGAAAAAAGGCTGGTGTGCACAAATTGTCAGGAAGGCATTATTTAAAAAGTAATCCTGTTGCATAATGGGAATAGCGTTCTGCTTCTGAATCAGCACAGCTGCTTAAAAAAAAAAATCCAGCTGGGAGAAAAGAACATTAATGCAACCTAATGAAAAGTGATGCATTTCCTTCCCCTTCCTTTCTGTTTATTGTCTTAATTGTTTAATGCACTCAAAGTTCATCTTCAATGGACTCCAATGCTTTTCACACACCGGTCTTTCAATCCTAACTAAAGTGACCACTTTGAGATATGGTTGCCTCCTACCATTCAATTTAGAAAAAGCTTATGGGAGTAATAAATACATGCACACTGTGGGAGAAGCATGAACTTCTGCTTAGTGGTGTCAGGGAAAGAAAATCTAGAAATGTTTCAGGGCATTTGGGCAAAATGACATCTTTGCTTTTTCATGAAGTAATTTATTTTTGACTCTGCCTTCAAAATCCAGAACAAAGTATGGGGAAATTTAATGTTAAGGTTCTATGAGATGGAAATGCCCTTATATCACCCATCCCATCCACTCCAATAAAAAAAACCTGACCACTCCTGACCTGTCAAGGAATTCTCAAACAATAAAACGGAAGACCCCTTAGGTCCTTCTACCTCTATTGAAACTTAGGCTGAAACTAAGGGCACTTCCTATTAGAACATTTGCAAATACTGTCTGGTTCGGTTCTGCAACCCAACAAGAAAGACACAGACTTCAGAGGATAATTAGAACTGCAGAAAAAATAATTGCTACCAACCTGCCTTCCATTGAGGACCTGTATACTGCACGAATCAAGAAGAGGGCCGTGAAAATATTTACAGATCCCTCGCACCCTGGACATAAACTGTTTCAACTCCTACCCTCAAAATGACACTATAGAGCACTGCACACCAGAACAACTAGACACAAGAACAGTTTTTTCCCGCAGGCCATCACTCTGCTAAACAAATAATTCCCTCAACACTGTCAAACTATTTACTAAATCTGCACTACTATTAATCTTCTCTTCGTTCCCATCACCAATCTCTTTCCACTTATGACTGTATGACTGTAACTTTGTTGCTGGCAATCCTTATGATTTATATTGATATATTGACCATCAATTGTGTTGTAAATGTTGTACCTTGATGAAGGTATCTTTTCTTTTATGTACACTGAGAGCATATGCACCAAAGACAAATTCCTTGTGTGTCCAATCACACTTGGCCAATAAAAAATTCTATTCTATTCTATTCCCGTAAGTACCAGGCTTAGGGCCTGGGTACTTACGGGACCGCCTGCTGTTACCACATGCCTCCCACCGACCCGTACGCTCTCACAGAGAGGGACTTCTCAGGGTGCCGTCCGCCAAACAATGTCGGCTGGCGGCCCCCAGGGGAAGGTCCTTCTCGGTGGGGGCTCCCACACTCTGGAACAAGCTTCCCCCGGGTTTACGCCAAATTCCTGACCTTCGGACCTTTCGTCGCGAACTGAAGACACATCTGTTCATTCGCGCGGGGCTGCCTTCAATTTTATCAATTTTAAATTTTTTATTAATAATTTTAAATGGGGTTTTAGTCTATTATATATTTTAACTTCTTAGGCTAACTATAAAATAAGTTTCTTAATCGTATTTTAAATTGTACATTGTATTACCTGTTTTATTTTGCCTGTACACCGCCCTGAGTCCTTCGGGAGAAGGGCAGTATAAAAATCAAATAAATAAATAAATATTCTATTCTATTCTATTCTATTCTATTCTATTCTATTCTATTCTATTCTATTCTATTCTATTCTATTCTATTCTATTCTATTCTATTCTATTCTAAATGCTAGCAGATCAGTCATAATCTAAGAAAATCCCCTGTAGATATGGAAATACCTGTGGGCTGACTTTTAAAGAGAAGGACTGATATGACAGTAGTCTTCCAGTATTTGAGGGGCTGCCCTAAAGAAGAGGGGACTGACTTATTCTCCAAAGCACCAAAGAGGGTAGGACAAAAAATAATGGGTGAAAATTAATAAATGAGAGATCCAACCCAGAATTAAGGAGAAATTTCCTGACAGTGAGAGCAATGACTCAATAGAATGGCTTGCCTTCCGAGGTTTTGGTGTATCACTGGAGGCTTTCCAGAGGAGTTTTGACAGCCATTTGCCTGGAGCGTATAGGCTTTTCTGTCTAAGCTAGAAGCTTCTGAACTAGAAGACTTCCAAGGTCCCTTCCAACTCTGTTATTCTGCATTCTGAAATTCTTTATCCACACAATGTGACTCTCTTGATGCCAGATGCAAAATTTAACACCTAGAGAAAACAAAGGGACAGAGATACCACACGCAGTGAGAAAACTAAATTTCCTCCTTACCAGACCCTGTCTTTTTAACTCCTGGCCACCTTCAATTGCGAAACTGTTTGTTATGTTGTCAAATAAAGCTTTCCTTTGCTTCAAGCAATTGTGCCGTCTTTTCATTGGAACCTGGCTCAGAATGAACCAGAATTTTCTTCTCATAGTTCCCATGGCTTTAGTTAGAAAAATAAATGTATCTATTAGGTTGCATATGTCTACCCAGAATTAAGTTTGGCTGTATGTACACGTTTATACAATATCAGCTAAAATGGGACTGAGCAGTCTTAGAATCAGGGGTGAAATCTAATTTTTTTTGCTACCGGTTCTGTGGGCGTGGCTTGGTGGGCGTGGCTTGGTGGGGGTCATGTGTCTGGGTGGGCGTGTCTATGTAACCATGTGACTGGGGGGATCAAAAGACAGAAACTCACTAACAATGTCCTGCTGGAGCAGGGTTGGATTATCCTCTGAAGCTGCGTCTAGTGCCAGGTTTGTAGTCCTTCCTTCCTCTCCTTTTTTCTCCCTCCCTCCCTCCCTCCCTCCTTCCTTCTTTCCTTTTCTCGCTCTCTCTCAAACAAACCCTCCACCCCCCATTTTTTGCCTAGCAGGCTTCACCTTTTTTACCTTTTAAAAAATGCTTTTAAAAGTAAAAAAAAAAGAGAGGCTCTGACGACCGCGTGGCTCAGCTGGGCATGGGGGGTGGGAGAGAAATTTGCTACCGGTTCTCCGAACCACCCGCCACCATCACTACCGGATCAGCCGATCCAATCCGAACAGGGAGCATTTCACTCCTGCTTAGAATCTGATCAACACAGAGATCTCCACTTAACTAATCAATTTGGAGAAGAGGCTGTTATTCCAGAATGTCCATTAAATCAGATATATGTCACTGCATCACTTTAGTTGCATGATGGTGTCATGGTGTCAATGAATAAGTTGTTGGTATTGATTGAGGTCCTTTGTATGAAGATATCATTTCTAACTGAGGTGAACTTATTCACTGATATTTAATAGATAGTTGGGAATAACAGACATTATACAAATGACATTGATGCAAATTGACCTAAACTGATAGTGGTGACTTAATTTGCTATTTTGTGAATGCAGCAATTTCTATCATTATAACACAATGCATTATTGATCACCACAAAAATGTCTTTTACATTAAAAAGAATCCATTGTAGTAAGGTCTATTAAATCAAATAAGAATGCGGTATTCATTGATTAAAGGTATTAAGTTTGTCGGCTGGAAAGCTGACAGGCCAGATTCAAGACCCAAGTTCTACGTGATAGGAAAACTCCTGTTACCCTCTGCTCCTGCCCACCTAGCAGTTCAAAACATGTACATGAGAGTAGATAAATATATAACATTTCAGTGGGAAGGTAACAGTGTTCCATGCACCTCGACGTTTAGTCATGCTGGCCACATGACCATGGAAAATATCTTTGGACAATGTTGACTTCCCTGGCTAGGAAACGGAGATCAGCACCACCCCTAGAGTCAGAAACGACTGCATGGGGGAAACTTTTACCTTTACCTTAAATCAAGTTACACTCTATTACGACTTACGTGTTTTGGCATTGCTTCTTCTATGCACACTGAAACTGTATTTTGTAAAATTCAGGTTTGGTGTTAAGGACATTGTGTGAAGCTACAACCTGAGAATAATCAACCACAGATCAAAATAGACCTTAAATTAAATTAGAATAGAATAGAATAGAATTCTTTATCAAGTGTCAATCAAGTGTGATTGGACACACAAGGAATTTGTCTTTGGTGCATATGCTTTCAATGTACATAAAAGAAAAGATACATTAATCAAGAATCATAAGGTACAACACTTAATGATAGGGAAACAGTCAATATAAATCATAAGGATACCAGCAACAAGGTTACAGTCATATAGTCATAAGTGGGAGGAGATGAGTGATAGGAACGATAACAAGATTAATAGTAATGCAGACTTAGTAATTAGTTTGAAAGTTTTGAGGGAATTATTTGTTTAGCAGAGTGATGGCGTTCAGGAAAAATGGTTCTTGTGTCTAGTTGTTCTGGTGTGCAGTATTCTATAGCGTCGTTTTGAGGGTAGGAGTTGAACAGTTTATGTCCAGGATGCGAGGGGTCTGTATTTTCACAGCCCTCTTTTTGACCCGTGCAGTATACAGGTCCTCAATGGAAGGCAGGCTGGTAATAATTAAGTTAAAAAATGAATATGGAATGATTTCTCTTCAATTTTTATCTGAAGTAAAAACATGCAGTGTTTGGAACTAGCCAGATCATCCATGAAAAGATACAAAAGGTCAGGAAAAATATGAAAAAGAAAAAAATATGTGAAAATTATTCTCCTCTGTGAAAAGAACAGTGAATGATCTTCTTCAGACATAAGATACTTTTGATATTAATTTCAGACCTTCCTGTTCAACGCCACCCTAGCAACTGATATGCTAGTCTGAACAGAATCATTGCTATATATATATATTTTATTACCTTTATGTAAACACTTCACCTTCTGGAAGGTTTTTGTTTTCAGTGAAGATGCTGTGAAATGGAAATAGGTTTTGGAGCCTGTCTAAAGTTCACTGTTTCATTTACACCTAGCCCAGACATTTCCATATATGCAGCTAAGACCCTGGATCTTTATTTAATCTTAAGGAGGAAAAGAACCAGTTCCTGTGTACCTTCTGTGAGAACGCAACATGGTAAGATTTTGAGATGAGTGATATATCTCTCCCACTTAGAAAAAAACCCCTCTTTTTCCCACTCTGAAAAGCCTAATCATTGCCAGCTTATTGCAAGTTCCTAAGGACAAAAAACAAAACAAAAACAGTGAAATAAAACATAAGTAGTCCTCGACTAGTTACGGTGGTAAGTAATAAAAGTAAAGTAAAGTAAAAAAAAACCTAAAGTAAAGTATAAGTAAAGGTAAAAGGGTGGCTTAGTGGGTAAAACGCTGAGCTTGTCAATCGAAAGGTCGGCAGTTCAGCGGTTCGAATCCCTAGTGCCATGTAATGGGGTGAGCTCCCGTTACCTGTCCCAGCTTCTGCCAACCTAGCAGTTTCGAAAGCACGTAAAAAATGCAAGTAGAAAAATAGAGACCACCTTTGGTGAGAAGGTAACAGCGTTCCATGTGTCTTTGGCATTGAGTCATGCTGGCCACATGACCAAAGAGACGTTTTCGGACAGCGCTGGCTCTTCGGCTTTGAAACGGAGATGAACACTGCCCCCCAGAGTCGGGAAAGACTAGCGCATATGTGCGAAGGGAATCTTTACCTTTACCTTTAGTCCTCAACTTACGACCACAATTGAGGCCAACATTTCAGTTGCTAAGAAAAGATAATTGTTAAGTGAGTTTTGCCCCATTTTACGACTTTTTTGCTAACCGAATCACTGCAGTCGTAAAGTTAGTTAATAGAAGTGCTATTTGAATCTGACTTCCCCATTGACTTTGCTTGTCAAAAAGTCACAGAAGATTATCACGTGACCCTGGGACACCACAACCGTCATAAATATGAGCCAGTTGCCAGAGGTCGGCATTTTGCTTACCGTGGGGATGCCGCAACAATTGTGTGAAAAACGTTCATAAATTTACCTTTTTTCAGTTCTGTTGTAACTTTGAGTAGTTATTAAACATAACATAACATAACATAACATCAGAGTTGGAAGGGACCTTGGAGGCCTTCTAGTCCAACCCCCTGCCCAGGCAGGAAACCCTACACCATCTCAGTCAGATGGTTATCCAACATTTTCTTAAAAATTTCCAGTGTTGGAGCATTCACAACTTCTGAAGGCAAGTCGTTCCACTGATTAATTGTTCTAACTGTCAGGAAATTTCTTCTTAGTTCTAAGTTGCTTCTTTCTTTGATCAGTTTCCACCCATTGCTTCTTGTTCTACCCTCAGGTGCTCTGGAGAACAGCCCAACTCCCACTTCTCTGTGGCAGCCCCTGAGATATTGGAACACTGCTATCATGTCTCCCCTAGTCCTTCTTTTTGTTAAACTAGACATACCCAGTTCCTGCAACCGTTCTTCATATGTTTTATCCTCCAGTCCCCTAATCATCTTTGTTGCTCTTCTCTGCACTCTTTCTAGAGTCTCAACATCTTTTTTACATCGTGGCGACCAAAACTGGATGCAATATTCCAAGTGTGGCCTTACCAAGGCATTATAAAGTGGTACTAGCACTTCACGTGATCTTGATTCTATCCCTCTGTTTATGCAGCCCAGAACTGTGTTGGCTTTGTTAACAGCTGCTCACTGCTGGCTCATATCTAGATGGTTATCCACTAGGACTCCAAGATCCCTCTCACAGGTACTACTATTGAGCAAGGTACCACATATACGGTACTGGTGCATTTTGTTTTTTTGGCCTAAATGTAGAACCTTACTTTTTTCACTGTTGAATTTCATTTTGTTAGATAGCGCCCAATGTTCAAGTCTGTCAAGATCTTTCTGTAACTTGAGCCTATCTTCTGGAGTGTTAGCTATTCCTGCCAGCTTGGTGTCATCTGCAAATTTGATGAGTTCCCCATCTATCCCTCGTCCAAGTCATTGATGAAGATGTTGAAGAGTACTGGGCCTAAAACAGAGCCTTGGGGTATTCCACTGCATACTTCCTCCATGTGGATGTAGTTCCGTTGAGGACTACACGTTGAGTGCGGTTGGTCAGCCAGTTACGAATCCATCTGGTGGTGGTGCTGTCTAACCCACATTTTCTACTTTATCTAGTAGTAGGTTATGGTCTACTTTATCAAATGCTTTACTGAAGTCCAAGTAAATTATATCAACAGCATTCCTCTGGTCTACTAATTTTGTCATTTTGTCAAAGAATGCGATAAGATTAGTCTGGCATGATCTGTTTTGACAAACCCATGTTGGCTTTTGGTTATTACTTTGTTTGCTTCTAGGTGTTCGTGATTCGTTGCTTGATTATCTTTTCCAGAATCTTCCCGGTATTGAGGTCAGACTGATAGGTCTGTAGTTTCCTGGATCTGTTTTTTCCTTTTTGAAGATGGGAACTACATCAGCTCTTTTCCAGTCCTCTGGCAGCTCCCCTGTGCTCCAGGATCTTTGAAAGATATAGTTCAGTGGTTCTGAGATCACGTCTGCCAGTTCCTTCAGAACCTTGGGGTGTAATCCATCCGGTCCTGGTGATTTGAACTCGTCTAGGGTAGACAGGTGTTCACTTACCATTTTCTTCCCTATTTTAACTTGTGTTTCTAATCTGTTTTTTGTAGTGCTGTTTTTGATAGTTTGGATTGTTTTTTCCTTTTGTGTAAAGACAGATGCAAAATATGAGTTAAGTAGATCTGCTTTCTCCCTGTTGCTTGTCATCTTCTTGCCACTTTCTCCCAGCAATGGGCCAATTGTTTCCTTGACTTTTTTCTTGTTTTTAACATGTTGGAAGATGCTTTTTTTATTATTTTTTGCTTTTGTCGCTAGCCTTTGTTCATTGTGAGCCTTAGCTTTCCTCACTTCATCTTTACAGGCTTGGGCTATTTGCTGATATTCTGCCTTAGTTATTTGCCCCTCTTTCCACTTTTTATATTTGTCCTTTTGTCTTTCAATTTGTCAGATAGTTCTTTATGCATCCATGCTGGTTTCTTTTGTGATCTACTATTTTTCTTCTTCATTGGTATTGTGTTAGACTGTGCTTTTATAATCTCACTTTTCAAAATTTCCCAAGCTTCTTGAGTTGTTTTCCCCCTGAGGATTCTCATCCATTGAATCCTTCTCAAGATCTCTCTAAGTTTATTGAAATTAGCTCTCTTAAAGTCCAAGACTCTAGTTTGACTTTGTTCTACTACTTGTATTTGCTTAATGTTGAATTCCAATATTGTGTGGTCACTTGCCCCCAAGGTTCCTGTAGCTTCAACACCTTCTATCATTTCATCTCTGTTAGTGAGAATTAAGTCCAATATGGCTGATCCCCTTGTCGCCTTCTCTATTTTTTTTTTTTTTTTTTTGGGAAACAAAGTTGTCTGCTAGGTTTGTTAGGAACCTGTTGGATCTTCCACTTGGTGCAGAGTTTGTTTCCCAGTTGATGTCAGGGTAGTTAAAATCCCCCATTACTACTGTGATGTGCTTCCTACATACCTTAGTTAGCTGACTAGCAAAAAGTTCATCTACTTCCTCTGTTTGGTTGGGTGGCCTATAGTATAGACCTATGGCAATATCGTTTTTCACCCCTTTTATATTGACCCAAATACATTCAAGATGATTTTCATCATTGTTGTGCTCTATTTCTGTAGAGATGTAGTTATTTCTTATATATAGTGCAACTCCACCTCCTCTTTTATTTGGTCTATTTCTTTTAAATAATTTATATCCCTCTAGCTGTATGTTCCATTTGTCAGTTTCATCCCACCAAGTTTCCGTAATGGCAACAATATCATATCTACCCTCATTTACTTGGATTTAAGTCGAAGGCTACCTGTAAATGGAATTGTTGGAGATGATAAACCAGATTTAGGACTATATACAATCAAGCTATTGATTTTAAATGAGCTTGAAGTAGTCATCTTGACCTCTAGAAGTCAGCCGGACAACTCAGTGTTCAAATATAAATTTAATAAATAAATACCCCTTCCCCAGAGTTGCTTTGGATAGCAAATTTAGTGGCGTATAAATTTAATAAATAAACAATAAATGTCAACTATCTATCCCAAGGAATCAACACTTCAAAGTCTCATTACTTAACCTCAGGCCCATAATAACTCAAGACTCGCAACAATTTGGATACAGCCCGGAATCAACAAAACCTATCAATGAAGGAGCATCTTCACTGTTAACAATCATTACTTCCCTTTAGATTCCTTTTCTGCTGGCATCACCTCGTGGCTATTAAAATCCACCTCTTATTTACTCAGAGGACTAGTTGCTTAGAAAGAATTCCAACTTTAATTTAACCACAACATCAGACAAACGCTGTAGATCATGTCCATTTGGAAATTCAGAACTTCCCTGTTCTTGGCTGAATACAGATGACCCTTGATTTACAACCACATGTATTGCTTGTCCTGCAGTATTTTTAAGTTTTGTCTAAGAGGTAAAGGAATGACAGAAACTCCCCACAATTTTTAACAATTTGGTTTCAAAAACTCAAAGAGTAGGCTGTCAATGGGACATGACACCTAAGTTTCCACGTGCAGAATTTATGTGCCTGTGTTTTCCTAATTGTATTTATTTTCTCAATTAATTAGACTTGTTGCTTGAGAACCCACTGTAAATTGAAAAGGAAACAAAAATATGTATGATTTTTCATCTGGGGAAGAAATTAAATGATTTATAATTTTTAAAAAACCACTACTTTTAATTGGAAAAGCCCAACTGTCAAAATAAGGGGCTACAATGGCCATAACTTCGAACCAATTGTAAAATGCCTCATTCAGTGCCATTTTTAACTTTGAACCGTTACTGGTACATGGAAAGTGTGGACTACCTATATCTCTTAAATGGTTCGTATATAAGGTATATCTCTATGTATCTGTTGATGGCCGATTTATCAGATTTTCTATTTAATGAACTTCATCTGGCCAGTTTTAAGAGACGTATCAAGGTTCAAATATAGAACACAGAACATGGAAAAATAGAGTTGGAAGGGACTTTTGAGGTCTTCTAGTCCAACTCGGAGCTCAAACAGGAGATCTTTTACCATTTCAGGCAAATCGTTATCCAATCTCTTCTTTAAAATTCTAATGATGAAGCACCCAACAGCTTCAGAAGGAAAGCCATTCCACTGTTTAATTGTTCTCACTGTCAGGGAATTTCTCTTACTTCTAGTTAGATTTCCACCTATCTTCCACCTATTACTTCTTATCTGCCCTCAGGTGCTTTGGAGAATAGCTCAACTCCTCTTCTCAGTGATAGCCACTCAAATATAGGAAGACGGTTACCATATCACTCATAGCCTTCTGTTTGTTAGATTAGACGCACCTATGTCAATTGTTCATCATAGGGTTTAGTCTCCAGACCAGTGTTGGGATTCAAAAATTTTTTACTACCAGTTCTGTGGGCATGGCTTGGTGGGCGTGATGGGGAAGGATACTGTAAAATCTCTATTCTCACCCCACTCCAGGGGAAGGATACTGCAAAATCCCCATTTCCTCCCGATCAGCCGGGACTCAAGAGGCAGAGAATAGATGGGGGTGGGGCCAGTCAGAATTTTTACTACCGGTTCACCAAACTACTCAAAATTTCCGCTACCGGTTTTCCAGAACTGGTCAGAACCTGCTGAAACCCACCTCTGCTCCAGGCACCTTGTCAACGTTGTTCTCTTCTCTGTAATTTTTCTACAGTCTCAGCATCTCCTTTGTATTGAAGCGACCAAAACTGGACCACAAGAATGGTCTTACCATAGGATATTATAAAGTAGTACTATAACACTTCATGTGATCTTGATTCTATCCCTCTGTTGATGCAGCCTAGGACTGCGTTGGCTCTTTTGGCAGCTGCAGAACACTGCTGGCTCATGCCCAAACCTAAATTTATCCAAGAATTAGATACCCATCAGTCAGCGTGGCGGCTGGTGGTTACGGATGCTTTTTGGTGCTTTTATAAAATGGATGTCATACAATGGATCCCCTTAAAGAGTAAAATTATTGCTCCTTCTTAAAAACAAATGCGCAGAAATCACTATGACCTGTACAATTTATCCCACCCCACAAATATAAGAATTGCAGAGGATGTGAACATCCTTGTTAAGTTGGTTCTGCGGAAGGGGAATTAGCAGCTGTTTGTGTATTGATTGAAAGACTTGTCTGGCTGAGCAGAAATCCAGTATGGAGAAAGGAAATATTGTAGCCAGTTATCTTGGCCTGGAGTGCCCTAGACTCCTGTCTCCATTTGAAGTAAAAATTTATATGGGATCTCACCAACAGCTGCTGGCCAGCTTCCCCGTCTTAAAAGACTTGGCAAGTTCATTGTAGGAGTGTTAGGGCAGTGCCTAGTTTAAAAATGATGTTGAAATCTTCTTGTGCAAATATACTCACTCTCTATTCTTCAAAGCTGCCCCTCTTTGTTTTAGCTTGGAGAGTTTTGAGTATTCTTCCAATATTGGCCACAAGAAGAGCGGGTCGACCTATTCAACCTGAAGGCAGGACAAGAAGTAAAGGATGGAAGCTTATCAAAGATAGAACCAACCTAGAAATAAGGAGAAATTTCCTGCCAGTGAGAACCATTAATCAGTGAAACGGCTTGCCTTCAAAAGTTGTGGGGGGCTCCATCACTGGAGGTTTTAAAGAAGAGAGACAGCCGTTTGTCTGAAATGGTATAAATTCTCCTGCTTGAGCAGGGGGTTGGATTAGATTTGCAGACCCCTCGCATCCTGGACATAAACTGTTTCAACTCCTACCCTCAAAACGACACTATAGAGCACTGCACACCAGAACAACTAGACACAAGGACAGTTTTTTCCCGAAGGCTAAACATCACTCTGCTAAACAAATAATTCCATCAACACTGTCAGACTGTTTACTGAATCTGCACTACTATTAATCTTCTCATAGTTCCCATCACCAATCTCTTTCCACTTATGACTGTTTGACTGTAACTTTGTTGCTGGTAATCCTTATGATTTATATTGATATATTGACCATCAATTGTGTTGTAAATGTTGTACCTTGATGAATGTATCTTTTCTTTTATGCACACTGAGAGCATATGCACCAAAGACAAATTCCTTGTGTGTCCAATCACACTTGGCCAATAAAATTCTATTCTATTCTATTCTATTCTATTCTATTCTATTCTATTCTATTCTATTCTATTCTATTCTATTCTAGAAGACCTCCAACTCTTATTCTGTAATTCTATCTTCTATCAGGTTTGAAAAGGAGTTGGAATAAAGCTAGGAGTGGAAAATGAAGAAGTAGATAAGCAAAACGTGTTGTTTTTGTTGTTGTTGTTTTTTTATTGAAAAAGTTTTACAACAATTAAATTTTTGACGGGGTTGAAACAAGAGTATTATGAGGACAGGTTAGAATTCTGGGACCTTTCTATCTTAGATTTTTTTTAAAACTAAGGCGGCAATGTGATCCTGTTTATAAAATTGTAAATGATATCAGGAAGAGCTTTCCTCCTCTCAGCATTAAGTCCGGGGGTCCACTAGTGAAACTGATTGGAGGATTTTGAAGAGACAAAATGAAATAATTTCTCCCGTGTAATTTGTGCATAACTAACCTGTGAAATTGTTACTGCAAGATGTGATGATAGCCATTAGATTTAACAGGAAAATGGATAAATTTGTGGAGGGCAGATCTGTTACGTCTTGTGGCTCAATGGCACCTTACCGCTATAGGAACGAGAATGAGAGAAGGGTAGATCCCCATCTCTTATTTTGGAAAATCCTAAAATATCTGACCCACACTGTGAGAAACAAAATGCTAAATGACTGTAGAACAGGTTGTGGCCTGATCCTGCAGGATGTTCTTATTTTCTAACTAACTAAACTTCTGATATGTCTGCTATTGCCAACCTTCTTCTAAGGAGTTCCAGAGTGTGTGTGTGTGTGTGTGTGTGTGTGTGTGTATTTTTTCTGAGGTTTTCGCGGGTGTTTGCATGTAGGTCTTTGGTTATTCGGGTTTTCTCCCGCGTAAAATTGGAAGTGTCTTGGCGACGTTTCGACGAAGTCTCATTCGTCATCTTCAGGCTTCAGCTTCGTGCTTCTGGGAGCAATGTGTGATTGCAGCTGTTTCTTCCTTTTTAACTGCTAGTGGGGGTTTGAACTGATTGGGTGGGAGCTTGGCCACCAATGCCAATTGGATAACGAACAAAAATACAAACAAATAGAAGGAGCACCCATGGGATCACCCCTCTCACCTGTCATTGCCAACCTCTACATGGAACACTTTGAAACCCAAGCACTAGAAAAATCTGATCACAAACCCAAACTCTGGCTCAGATACATAGACGACACTTTCATAATTTGGCCACACGGGAAAGAAAAACTTGACAACTTCCTCACACACCTCAATAGCCTACACCCCAAAATACAGTTCACCATGGAAACAGAAGTTAACAACCAACTTCCCTTCCTGGATGTCTTAGTCTACAAGAAACCCAATGGCTCCCTAGGACACACCATCTACCAGAAGAAAACACACACAACCCGCTATCTGCACACACTCTCATACCACCACCCAGCACAGATCAACTCCGTAGCCAAGACACTCATCTCTAGAACAAAACGCTTAGCTGAGGAACAACACCTAAAAACCGAACTACGCACTCTCACAAATGTACTAACATCCAATGGATTCCAGAGAAATAAGATTACCAAACTAATTCAAAAAGAACCCCCCACTAAAATCCAAGACAGAGAACAAGAAAACGGCACAGCTCTCCTCCCATATATAAAAGGCACCACAGACAGAATCAGCAAGATCCTCAAACATAACATCAAGACAGCACTCTGCACAAACCAAAAAATATCCACCATCCTAAGAAACCCCAAAGACAAAATTGAGTTAGAAAATCAAGGAGTATATGAAATCCCATGCACCGCCTGCCCCACCACATACATCGGACAAACCAACAGAAGAATAAGTGCACGCATTGAAGAACACAAGAACTCAGTCAAAAAAGAGGAACCAACTTCTTCCCTGGTCCAACACCTTAAAGCCACAGGATACGATATTGACTTTAAAAAGACCAGAACTATCGCCAAAACTGAACACTTTAACAACAGAATAATCAGAGAAGCCATCGAGATAGAAAAACGCCCACACAGCATGAACAAACGAGATGATACCTCCCGCCTACCAGCCATTTGGAAACCCGCCCTTATTGACAAACGAGTCCCTAACACGAGGAATGACACCAGACCCACATTCACGAGGTCCACACAGGATGTCACCACCACACATCCACCCAGAAAGCAGACCCAAACCCACACTGATCAGGAAGCACGACCAAGGACCAGAAGCCAGACCGCAGCTGCAACATTAGCCATTTCAAACCCCTCCAATCCATACATACAGCAGACAGACACCCACTATGAAGATGTAGCACGACCACAAACACGAAGCCAAACAACAGCAATGCAACTCACTAGCTCAAATCTCCCTGCAACTCACATTAATCTGAGCACAACTAAGCCCCCACCCAAACAGGACACACCCCCAGCCAATCAGAGCACAAAAAAACCTCCATCCAATCAGAGCACAGCCAAGCTCCCACCCAATCAGTTCAAACCCCCACTAGCAGTTAAAAAGGAAGAAACAGCTGCAATCACACATTGCTCCCAGAAGCACGAAGCTGAAGCCTGAAGATGATGAATGAGACTTCGTCGAAACGTCGCCAAGACACTTTCAATTTTACGCGGGAGAAAACCCGAATAACCAAAGACATATACATATATATAAGTACCCGGGCCCTAAGCCATGGAGCGCTTTAAAGGTGGTAACCAAAACCTTAAAGCGCACCCGAAAGACCACAGGAAGCCGGTGCAGACTGCGCAGGAGCGGTGTTACGTGGCAGCAGCGTGAGGCTCCCTCAATCACCCGCGCAGCTGCATTCTGAACTAACTGAAGCCTCCGGGTGCACTTCAGGGGAAGCCCCATGTAGAGAGCATTGCAATAATCCAGACGAGAAGTGACAAGAGCATGAGTGACCGTGCATAAGGCATCCTGGTCAAGGAAGGGGCGCAACTGGCGGACCAGGCGCACCTGGTAAAAAGCTCTCCTGGAGACAGCCGCCAAATGATCTTCAAACGACAGCCGTCCATCCAGGAGAACACCCAAGTTGCGCACCCTTTCCACTGGGGCTAATGACTCGCCCCCAACAGTCAGCTGCAGTTGCAGCCGACTGTACTGGGGTGCCGGCATCCACAGCCACTCCGTCTTGGAGGGATTGAGCTTGAGCCTGTTTCTCCCCATCCAGACCTGCACGCTTCCAGGCACAGGGACAGCACTTCGACAGCTTCGTTGGGGTGGCCCGGGGTGGAAAAGTACAGCTGCATGTCATCAGCGTACAGATGGTAACTCACCCTGAAGCCACTGATGACCTCGCCTAGCGGCTTCATATAGATGTTGAACAGGAGAGGCGAGAGAATCGACCCCTGAGGCACCCCACAAGTAAGGCGCCTCGCGGTCGATCTCTGCCCCCCGTCAACACCGTCTGCATCCGGTCAGAGAGATAGGAGGAGAACCACCGATAAACGGTGCCTCCCACTCCCAAACTCTCCAACCAGTGCAGCAAGATACCATGGTCGATGGTATCAAAAGCCGCCGAGAGATCTAACAGGACCAGGGCAGAGGAGCAACCCCTATCCCTGGCCCTCCAGAGGTCATCCACCAACGCGACCAAAGCTGTCTCTGTACTATGTCCGGATCGGAAGCCGGACTGGAACGGGTCTAGATAGACAGCTTCATCCAGGGAGCTGCCATGCCACCACACTCTCTACAACCTTCGCCACAAAGCGAAGGTTGGAGACTGGACGATAATTTCCTAAAATAGCCGGGTCCAGGGAAGGCTTCTTGAGGAGGGATCTCACCACCGCCTCTTTCAAGGCGGCGGGGAAAACCCCTTCCAACAAAGAAGCATTTATAATTCCCTGGAGCGAGCCTCGTGTCACCTCCTGTGTGGCCAGCACCAACCAGGAGGGACACGGGTCCAATAAACATGTTTTAGTGTCTTAGCAATAGCACCTAGACTTATATACCGCTTCACAGCACTTTACAGCCCTCTAAGTGGTTTACAGAGTCAGCCTATTGCTCCCAACAATCTAGGTCCTCATTTTACCCACCTCGGAAGGATGGAAGGCTGAGTCAACTTGAGCCAGTGAGACTCAAACTGCTGAACTGCTGGCTGTGGGCTGTCAGCAGAATTAGCCTGCAATGCTACATTCTAACCACTGCGCCACCCCGGCTCTTACCTATAAAACCAAACTGGCTATATCACACTTTATCCATTTTGTAGATCTGATTAATTTCCCATAGAATGAATGTCTAAGTATCAGTCTAGCAATTAAACCACCTGAGTTAACTGGTCATTTTGTAAAATCCTCAGGTGAATCTCACCCTCTCAAGAGCAAGCTTTCCTCCGTTAGTAAATATCTATGTGATGTACAGATTCCCAACTTTTTATTTTTATTTTTTAGTAAAAAAGTTTTATTTTTACAATCATGTCAAACAATTCATTCAATGTACAGTTATATACATTTAGTCGGGCCTGCCCAGTCACCACCCCCCTTTTTAACACTCCCCTCTTCTACCTTCTTTTACTATCCAAACCTTCCTCTCCTTTTCTTATCTACATCCTCTCCTCCCTCCACCCTACACCTTCCTTCTCCCTCTTCTACCCCTCTTCCTTCCTCTTCTCCTCTTTCCTACCTCCTACTCTCTCTTTTCTCCCTCCCCACTGTTCTAAAATGATAACTGGGCAGACCCGACCCTACATTAATTATATTTATACATCTTCAATAATCCCTGTACATTCACCATCACTCCATCTCTAGCCTCAACCCCCAATTCCCTCCCCATACCCCCGCCCCCACCCCGACTTCCCAGAACAAAATGCAGGGTATCAAAACTAACAATCATAATCTAAAATAATTCCTAAATTATAATCTCTAGTCTTTCCACACTTAATCACACTCTCAATTCCCCTCTCCTTCAGAAATATATCTAATACAAAATATTTCCCAAATTTACTCATATGCTATTCGATATTTTTTTATCTGATACTTATTCTGAATATAATCAATCCACATTTTCCATTCTAAAATATATTTTTCTTGTGTATAGTCTTTCAAATAAGCAGAGATTTTTGCCATTTCTGCCAGATTTGATACTTTAAGTGTCCATTCTTAAATTGTAGGTAATTCTTCTTTCTTCCAATATTGAGCAATCAAAAGTCTTGCGGCTGTTATTAAGTTCAAAATCAATTTAGTCTCTATAACTGTACAGTCCATAATTATTCCTAGTAAAAAGAACTGCGGAGTAAACTTAATCTTCTTTTTCAAAATATTCTGCATAATCCACCATACTTTAATCCAAAATGCTTTAACTTTTTTACAAGTCCACCATATATGATAATAAGTGGCATCTTCACAATCGCATCTCCAACATTTAGCCTGTACATTAGGATACATACATGACAATTTTTTTTGGGTCTATATGCCATCTATAAAACATCTTATAAAAATTTTCTCTCATATTTTGCGCTTATGTAAATTTAACATTCCTCACCCAAATTCTTTCCCAAGTTTCCAACATTATTGGTTGCTGAAAATTTTGTGCCCACTTAATCATACAATCCTTAACCAATTCAGTCTCTGAGTCTATTTCTACTAATACATTATACAACCTCTTAATATGCTGTTGGCCTTGATCTCTCATTTGTTTTAACAAGTTATCCTCAATTTGCCTAACACCTATTTTTTGATCTAATTTCCATCTAGCTTGTAATTGTCCATATTGGAACCATGTATAATTTTTCCCTTCTTCCCCCATCTTTTCTCTAGATTTTAATTGTAATTCCCCCTTTTCCATAAAAAGAAGTTCTTTATAGGTAACTACCTCCATCTTTTGATATATATTTATATTTTCTATCATGTGTCTCGGGATTGCCCATATTGGAATCTTTCCATCTAATTTATATTGATATTTCCTCCAAACCCTCAATAATGCATTTCTAATTATATTATTTTTAAATATTTTATCTACTTTCTTATCATATAATAAATAGGCATGCCACCCATATAACAAACCATAACCTTCTATATTCAAAACTCTTTCCTCAGTTAAATTAATCCAATCAGTAATTAATGATAAGACAACTGCTTCATAATACAATTTTAAGTTAGGCATTTTAAGACACCCCCCTTTCCCTTGTATCCTGCATTATTTTTAATTTTATTCTTGGTTTTTTGCCCATCCATACAAATTTATTAATCCCCTTTTGCCATTCCTGTAATTTAATATCATTCTTAAGCACCGGTATCATTTGAAACAAAAATAAAAACCTGGGCAAAACATTCATTTTTAAAAGCCTTTGGTAATTTCGCCGGGCTTGATATCTTCCTTAAACTTTTTTTGTCTTTCTGAGTATCCAACACACCATTCCAGTCACCCATTAATATATATGATTTATAATCCCAAAATACTATTCTTTTATGTAAAAACTTGAAAAAAATTTCTTGTTGTTGATTCGGAGCATAAACTCCTATTAATAATGTCTTCTTTCCCTCCAACAAAAGTTCGATAGCAATATATCTTCCTTGCTTATCCACCTCAATTAATTTTGCCGATATATCCTTCTTTATATATATAACTAAACCATTTTTTTTTCCAAAGAGGAGGCAACAAAATGTACTCCCAGTTTTGAATTTATCAAATATTTCTGGTCTAAAGATCTAATATGTGTTTCTTGTAAACAGGTAATGTCATTTTTAAATTGTTTCAAATAGTGAAATACTTTCCTTCTCTTCTGCGGTGAATTCAAACCATTAACATTCCAAGATAATAGTTTAATTGCCATTATCGGCCAAAGGAAACTTTTGGAACACTAGCCGGAGATCACATTTTGCTTTAGGCCTTAGGCCTTGCTCCTCCCAGATTCCCAACTTTTTAAGAAAAAAAGCAACTTAATTTCTGAACTGATATAGACCATACAGGTAGTCTTTGTCTTTCAACCATCTGTTTAGTGACTATTCAGAGTAATGATGGTACTGAAAAGAAAATGACTTGCCATTGGTCATGATAGAAGTGTTCCAATATCTCAGGGGCTGCCATAAAGAAGAGGATGTCAAACTATTTTCCAAAGCACCTGAGAGTAGAACAAGAAGCAATGGGTGGAAACTAATCAAGGAGAGAAGCAACCTAGAACTAAGGAGAAACTTCCTGCAGAAGTTATAAATGCTCCAACACTGGAAATTTTTAAGAAGATGTTGGATAACCATTTGTCTGAAGTGGTATAGGGTTTCCTGCCTGGGCAGGGGGTTGGACTAGAAGACCTCCAAGGTCCTTTCCAACTCTGTTGTTGTTGTTGTTGTTGTTATTCTATTAAAATCATAAGAAGCCGTGTCTCTTCTGGAAGCCAGAGAATGCTTCCCCACACAACTCAATTAAAGTAATACAAAAGTGGTGATGTATATTCTCCAGAAACACTACACTACTAACCAGAGCTTACAAAACATTTGCTAGACCAATTCTTGAATACAGCTCACCTGTCTGGAACCCATACCACATTTCAGATATCAATACAATTGAACGTGTCCAGAAATATTTTGCAAGAAGAGTTCTCTACTCCTCTGAATACAACAAAATACCTTATGCCACCAGACTTGAAATCTTGGGTTTAGAAAACTTAGAACTCCGCTGCCTTCAACAGGACCTATGTTTAACTCATAGAATCATCTATTGCAATGTCCTTCCTGTTGAAGATTACTTCAGCTTCAATCACAACAATACAAGAGCAAACAATAGATTTAAACTTAATGTTAACCGCTTCAATCTTGATTGCAGAAAATATGACTTCAGGAACAGAGTTATTAATACTTGGAACACACTACCTGACTCTGTGGTCTCTACTCAAAATCCCCAGTTTTTTTAACCAAAAACTGTCTACTATTGACTTCACTCCATTCTAAGAGGTCTGTAAAGGGCATGCATAAGAACACAAACGTGCCTACCGTTCCTGTCCTACTGTTTCCTTTCATTATATCCAATTAATAGTTATTACATTCTTATACTCATATATATGCTTATATGTTATATAGTTGCTTCATGCTTATGCTTATGTATGCTGTTATGACAAATAAATAAATAAATAAATATCCAATGCTTACCCAATGTCAAGCAGCTATAGCAAGACTACCTCCTATTTTTCACACAACAACCTCAGCCTAAACTGTCTGACTAGAAGTTCTCTAACCCTAACAATTCTATGATCTTATGAATCTACTAACTGTGTTCTTCAGAACTGTGGTTGTAAGTCGAGGATATATGTGCTTAATTGTAAGGTTACAGTGGCAGAATCCTGCAAGTCAAAAGGTACCAGTATGTATCAATCCCCTCAGTTTTACAGAAACTAGGGAGGGTCCTTAGATGTGAGATGTTTGCCATGCCCCAATTCCTTCTGTGGGCTCAGCTGCCTCTTATCTGATTGTTGCCTAGCCTGTGGCTCTTCCTCCTGTTTGTTTGAGGCCTACCTGTATTGTTCTACAACTGCTAATTTTGCCCTCCTCAGGTGAGAAAGCACCTCGGTGCTTTACTGAGAAAACACAATGGGACTGTGCACCAAAAATGGTTCCAGGGAGCAGAGACTAGCATGATTTTTTTTTAATGTTTTCTTATTTGACCTAATCCATGGAGGTGGGTTTTCCCAGTATTTTTAGGTAAAGACCTCAGGCAGCTATAGAAAAAAAAATTTCCATGATTTATAGCGAAACCAGGTCTTCCCTTAATTATGGCCGTAGATAGCTATTAGGAAATAGCACCACGAAATCTGTGTGTAGGTGGGTTGATTAGACAGACCTGCAACTAAAGAAAGCAAATTTTTCCAACCCTGCTGATTGCAACACCTTTTCGAGTACATAAGGGAAAGATCCTTCTGGCATTTGCAGGAGAAGCCAATTCAAAAATAACAGGGCAAAAGAGCATCCCCCGAGCAGAGTCAAACTCTTTGCTGAACCCTTCACATTCGTATCTTTCCCTATAGCCTCATTGCTAGGCAACTAAAATTGCTGGAGAAGATTGATCAAGGCAACATGCTTAATTCCTCATTTGGCTGATGAAGGGGTCATAGTCGGCAGTCTCTAACTTTGGATCCAGCTGGCTGGACTCCAATTCCCACAACTCCCAGCCAGCATGGGAATATATGATGAGGACACTTGTTCCAGGAAGGCTACCACTCAACAATTCCCCATCACCACGAGGATCAAGTGTCATTAGGAATTTCTCACACGCCAACAATCCACGCAAAGATTGACAAACAGGCTATGCCAAAGAGATACACTTCCATCTGCTTCAGACCCAATGCAAATGTTTCCCGCTTCCCCATTAGCCAATCCTCTTTCTGCAAGCATGTTTCATCAGCCAAAATAAGTCCTGAAGTGTAACAGATGGCATACTGAATATCTCTCCTGACTTGACCTTCTGGGTGGTGGCCCATCTCTTCAACCTTTGTTCCACCCAAGCCTTCTGCCTGTTGCATTTAGGGCTGCCGGCACACTATCTCCAAAACTCCACGCAGAGAGAAGAAGCAGAAATTCCTTCTGGGCCCAAAGGGAAGCTGCTGAGATGGGAAGTCACAGATTGTCCATCAGCATCACATCAGAGGCCGCAGACTTCAAAATATGTATGAAAGGAAAGAGATGAGGGTACCACAACCAAAGCAGGATGTCACATCCTCTCAGCTGGGCATTCCACCGTGTAACAACCATGATGCCAGAGTCAGAAGGCGGCTCCAACGATCCTTTCAAATACAGCTAAATATAACAATGTGAAACACTTTCTACCAAACAAAGAATCATCTACAAGCTCCAGGTAATTGCTGCCAAAAAATGTGTACACCTGGCAGAGAATTTGATAAGCAGAATTTTTAGGAAAAAGTGTATGATTTTTAACAGTTCAAATAGGAATGAAATTTTTCCAGCCCTGCCTGTTTGCTTACCCTGTTTCCAGAATAAATATTGTAATACAGGTAGTTCTTAATTTATGACTGGTCTTATGATGAACTCTCCCCAAAGGTACTTAAGACCTGTTTCTGATGATCACACACACTTACATCCATGTGACTACCTTTTGGGTGCTCAGCAACCAGCTCACCTTTACGGCTGTTTGCAGCATCCTGTGGTCATACGACTATGATTTTTTTAACCCAAAAACAAAATTTACTTCCAGTTGTTGGCAAAAACTGCCCAGAGCAAACAATGGGTTCTCTTAATGGTACAAAAAAGGTTGTAAAATTGAGTCGGTCATGTGGGTGACCTGCTTTACAACTATCATGACTTACAGCCTAATGGGCAAGCTCTATTATGGTTGTAAATCAAGGACTTCGTGTAATGTCATTTGCTTTTACATACTTCTTTAACTATCTATATATTTATTTTGCTGCCTTCCTCACTGGATACCTATAAGGTTTATTAATCCTTATAAGGCCTTGTGAGTAACTGAAAAAAAGTTACATTTGAAAAACAGTCTTTCTTGATTTATACCTTAGATTCTTATCCGTGATTCTCCTATCCTTATCACTAAACTTTTATTATTTTTACTCTTTTGTTTTTGTTTTCCTTGCTAAAATGTTCCAAATCTCTGAAAAATCATTTGCTAGCAAAAGGAGGAGAAAGAAGCAGAATCGTGCTGAATAGAAACTTAGGAAATGTGGTGGCACAATAGCTGAAAACTGGCAACAGAAGTTTCTAACATTATGAAATAGAAACTTGCTTAATTTCAGTCTCTCGTTTACCTAGGAATCCCAGGTTGAGTAACCAACATTTAATGACCAACCTGAAAATTTTTAGAAATATGGTTTTAGCATTAAAAAAAATGAAAAACAATTGCATTAAATTTTAATTAAATTAAATTAAAATTTAATTGCATTAAACCAATAGTTTTGCAGAACAGATAGATAGTTCTTGCCTCCACTCTTTGAAAAACTTCTGTGATTTTATAATGAAATAAACAGGAAATCTAGTTTTATTTCAAGTGCTCATTGCTCCTTTTGGAAACTTTAGAAATGAAATTTCCCATTTAGTTCAAAACTTGAGATCAATGACAGGAAGAGAATGTTTTTTTTCTGAAATGGTCTTCAAGGCAAGATCATTTTGCCCAATTATGCTACTTTGTTCTCCCATAAAATTTGGAGAAGCTTCTTCTGACCTGGAAAATCTACCCAATTAGAGATTGAATGAAGCTACTGAAAAGAAAAAGTTAAGATGGGATGTAAGTCTTCAACTCATCTATGCATTCCAGCTGCTGCCTTGACTTTTCTTTCTTGTCCGATTTCTGGTCAGAACCTTAACAGTTCCAGTGATCAAATTGTCACCATCAGTTAAAAAAAAGACTCAATCAATGGGGGATCTTCCTGAGTGTGTTCCCCTCATCTCAGGAGCAAGTGGTTAGTCCTTCAATTTGCTGCTTGAAAGAACAGTTATATCAATGCTTGTTGTATTCCATTGTGTTTTGTGGAGAACCAATTTCTCAAATATCATGAGTCTTGATTCAGATCTTCAATGAAATCTCATGCATCAAGGACAAGAAAACCAAAACTAAGTGCTTTAGTTATTTGAGTATAGAGAAGGGGAAACAATTTAGAGATGCTATGAAAATCCATTTCCTAACTCATCCTTTACTAGCCATGAAGCATATTCATCTTCAATTTGCTATTTTTACTGGAACGTTCACAATTTCCCTGAATTATAGTCTTGCTTGCATATTAGTCTCTAACTTGAAAACTCTGTTCTTCTACTTTATCTTTATGGTACCTGCACTCTACCAACAGGCCGTACGGATTTAGCATTTATCTGTACCAGCCACATAGATTAATTAGGTTGGCAAACTCTCTTTGGTGGTGTTCCCACATTTCATAGAAATCTTTTTAGTCATGTGTTTTATTTTCTTATATTGTTGGGAACCACCAGAAGTCATTTAGGAGATGGGCAGTGTAGAAATTTAATAAATGTTGAATGAATGAATGAACTAATGAATATAATAATGAGAACGATCAGTGTAAAGGCTTACCTCTGGAAGCTGTGGGTGCTCCATCACTGAAGGTTTTCAGAAGAGACTGGACAGCTATTTTGTCCTGAATGGTATAGAATCTCTTACAGCAGAAATTTTTGAAGAGTTTGGTGAGATAAGCCAACCAAATCTTGCAGCTCTTGAGTGCCCTCTAAAGACCAAGGATTGTGATTTTCACGGAAATTCTTGGCAAGATGGAAAGCCAAATCTCAAAATTAGTCTCCTGAATTTGGCACTTGATAGATTGGACTGGAATTCCAAAAACTTCCAATCATCTTGCCAACTCTGGCATTGTTCACTGGGAATTTAGTCAGTTGGGAATTTAGTCAGTAGCAGGTCAGGATCCATCGAATCCACAGCATGCTAATTTTCAGAAAGAGAGGAAGTATTTCACATAGAAAATTTCAGGAAGTATTTTTCTGGATGTGAAGCTTGGTAAACTTGAATGTGTTACACTGCAGAACAAATCAATTACTTTCAGTTATTCTTTTTGTTCCTCTGATATTTTTTTGAGTAACAGAAGCTCTTTTAAAAAATCAAGAATATACTTATATTGCTGTTTTACATTTCTGGAGTTTAATTATAAAGCATATATGCAAATGCAACGTAGTCCTAGCAACCTTTTCTATCTTAAATAAAGTATTGAATTTTAAATAATCAAACCAGACTCCTGAATATGTCAAGATGAGATGGATTAAAGGTTTCTTAAACTCTGAGCATGAGAAGATGTATAATCCTTTTCCTTTCTTCCTTTTTCTCTGAAATGCCATTTTAGACCACCTCTTTGTTTTCTAAAAAACCCAAAATAATAATTATGGAATCTCTTCCTTAAATCCAATACAGGAAGCCTCCGATTTTCAACCATTCTTTTAGTGATTGTTCAAAGTTACAACAGCCCTGAAAAAAGTGACTTATGACTGGTCCTAATATTTATGACTGCTGCAGCATCCCCAGGGTGACATGGTCAAGGTTCGTATGCTTGGTGACTGGCATGCATTTATGACAGTTGCAGCATGTTGGGATCATGTGATCACCATCTTTGATCTTCCCAGCTGGCTTCTGACAAGCAATGTCAATGGGGGTGGGGGCACCAGATTCACTTGACAACTTCGGTGATTTGCTTAACAATTGCGGCAAAAAAGGCCATAAAATGAGGTGCAGCTCAACAACTCCATCGCTTAGCAGTGGAAATTTTGTGCTCAATTGTGAATGTAAGCTACCTATACCTTAATTTTTATGTTGTTGTATCGTACTTTCCTGCAAAACAACTGCCAATCCCCCTTTTTTTCATGAGGGTTGGTCAAATTCCCAATCCTGCTGCCAAATCATTAAAATTGGCCTTTCTATGGCCATGAACAGTCAAAACCCCATTACAGGCTATACATGTTTCCTTTAGAATATCATTTGCCTCTCTAACCCAAAAGCGATACATTAAAATTGAGGCTCCGGCTGTGATTCAGAGAGTCACTGAAACAGATGTAAACCTTTGCTTTCGCCTAAAGAAAAGTGGTCATTTTGCAGCAATTTGTGGTAGAAACTGTGGGGTAAAGATGGGACAATAAAACAGCAAAACATACCTTTGTGTAGACATACACTTGCACCAAAATAAGCTAAGGCAGTCTCATACCTGATCCTACAATTTTGATAAAAAACAGAAATCAGAATAGAAATATTGGGAATATCTTTATTTCAAAACACTTTACTCAAAAATCACAAAATAACACTCTCAGGACATCAACACCTGTCAAATAAACAAGTTGCAGAAGGGGAAAAAATAAAAATAAAAGCAGTGTTAAAACAGGGTGTTAATTGGCCAATCTAGAGATGAGGTCACTACGACGGTAGTAAGAATGCTTAGTCTGAAGAATCAAGAGAGATTTAAATTCAGGACAGTAATACCGTTAATGTATTATAATAATGTATTACTACAAACAAACAGCAATCAGTTTTCTCTTAAAAAAATAATAGCTGGCCATAATAAAAAAAAATGAGCTGGCCTACTACAGCAGTAAAGATACTCAAATGACTGAATTCACACATGAATGTATTATTATATGGTTCATTTGGTTTTACTTTAGTAAGTTGCCTGACCCAGCCATTGTAAATCCAGTCACTGATGTTTTTGTAATTACATCACAGTTTAACAAACCATGGCAGTATATGTGAGCTCAATGTGAGATATTGTTGTAAGACGTTTAAACAGAGTGTGTATGTGTTTTATGCTGTATACCCAGATTTTAAATTAGAAATGTGGATTTAATCAAATTCCCATGAAGAAAGCAGCTGAATGGGGAAACTGGGGGTGGCTGGGGGAGGGAAGAGGAAGGAAGAAAATAATAGATATTATTCTAAAAATGTCAAATGAAAATCTGATATAATCTTAACAGAAAAGAATAAAACACTTCTAAAGCAAATATATTAGAAAAGCCTTGAATAGATAGCAATGAAAAAATCTTGCTTATATTCCCAGTAGTTTTTTCCTAGTGTTTCATGAAAGAATCCCATAAATTTGAATATTTAATGCGTAACTTAGAAAAGCAACCCTATCAACCCCCAGCACAGAGAATGTTTCAATTTCATATGGCAAATTTCATAATTTTTATCATAGGAGAAGAGCCAAAGAGAATGGTTGTGAAAGCTTTTTTTAGCAGCTACGTCTCTGAAAATACAACACCAAACTTTTTAAGTTCAACCAACTTTTCTTTCTCTAACTTCTGCTGCGGTTTGTTCAGCTAATTCTTCTTTCTTCTTGTTATAAACCTTTAAGAGATACTCATCCGGTTCAATTCCTTTTTCACGTAACTCAGACATGATTTTCCCTAGCTTTTCTGGTGTCCTTGCATTCTGTAGTTTCCGAGTTGTGATATACAAAGTAAATTCTTCCAGGGTCATTAGCTTACAAGAATCAACCTCACAGATATTCCTGACATCTTCAGATTTATTCACTTCTGGGAAGAAAACAAGGCCGGACATTTTCTCCAGATCTTCAATGCCGACTTGGAATTCCTGAAGCTGATGGTCAAATCCAATAGGACGGTTTGGTACCACAAAGGCTCCAAGTAGCAAAGGATCTTGAAACACTTCACTTCGCCTGGCAAGAATGACTTTGTAGAGATGAGAAGGTACAGCCACCTCGTCTTTCCCAATTACCTATCAGCAGAAGGGAGAGATTCACTCAAATTCATTTATCTGTGCAGGTTCTCAATCACCCAGGCCATGGTTGTCCCAAAGGTGTTTTTCTAAAAGGCAACTAAACTTTCTTGTTGTTGTTTTTCCTTTGAAAATGTTTTGCTTCTCACTTAAGAAGCTTCTTTGGTTCTAAGGATTTATATTCTTGTAGTCATCTGGTCATTAGCACTTTCTCTGAGAGTCATTAAGGCCACTTGAAGATTTAACTGTATCCTCAGGATCACCTGAATCAGAGTGCAAATATGTTCTGTCCCCCTCGCCTCAATCAGAGCCGGCACTATCAGCTCTGGCAGCAAACTAGCGAGCGTCTGCCAAGTGTCTCTGTTATCTATCTTGATGAGTCAACCAGGAACAAACAGTACTTCAGCTCTAGTTAAGCAGTTGATTTGCTTGCTACAAAGAGGTATAGGAGCCCTTGCTGCTTTTATATCCTATGGGGTGTGGCTCCATGACTCAGCACTTCCTAGGCCTGCCCCACCTCTGCTTCTGTTGTTCCCGCCTCTCCTGCCTATGAAACCTAGGGTCCAGCCAGGCCTGACTGTTATCAGCCGGGTCTAGAGGCGTGGCCTGGGGGGCGAAAGAGTCAGGGGATGGAGGCCTCGTTATCTCCTCCACCTGGCCTGCCTCTGGCTCCTGGAGCTGAGCCAGGGAAGCCGGTGCTCCCGAGGTAAGTCCTGATGGCCCTTCCCCCTCACTTTCTGAGTCACTTTCTGGCAGGGGGCCCGGCTCAGGGGGCGCAGACACAACAAAATGTGTTTGGAACTTTCAAACCTGTGGTTCTCTTTGTCCAAAATGTGGACTTTGCTGACTTCCAAAAAAATAACCCTTGTCTTGCAGATTCAGCAGTCCATCTGCATCCCCACCATCAATTAGAATTGAAGCAGCTCCTTGGATGAGAAGTGAAACATTTTTTCAAAGAAAAAAAACCAAGGAAGTTTAGTTGCCTTTTGGAAAAACACTCATCTTAAATTAGGGCACAATCCAGATCTCATTTGGATGAACATGGAACTGCCATCCCAACAATAAGAAGAATTATTGAATAAACACAAGCCAATGGTTGACAATGTATCTACCCATTTTAAAAAAGTATTTAAAAGGGAAACCAGTTAATTATCCCTCTAGATTGATACAATGCAAAAAGATTGGAAAAGAGTTGTTAATTCCTAGGAAGGTAGAGGTAGTCCTCAACTTATGACTACAACTGATGTTAATTGAGTCATAGCCTATTTTACAAACTTCATTGCCATTGCTGTTAAGCAAATCACTGCAATTTAATTTAATTAATTCATTAATGAGAGCCAGTTTGGTTTCTAGGCTAGAAACCAGGAAACTGTGAGTTCTAATCCTGCCTTAGCCATGAAATCTGTCTGGATGAATTTGGGCCAATCACTTTCTCTCAGCCTAATCCATCTCATAGGGTAGTTGTTGAGGGGAAAATAGGAGGAGGAAAGAACATTAAGCACGATTGCTTTCTTGAGTTACTTATACAGTAATAAAAGTAGGATTAAAAACACCTAATAAACTAGTCATGCATCCTTACACATTAACACATGTGCAACAAATATAAGCAAATATATATAACATACCCCAAACATGTTATCAAAAGCCACACAAAAGGGAGAGACAGAATATTCAGTATGTTTGACAATTAATTCAAACTTCATTAAAAAATACCAAGTTTTAAAAGTGTGGTTCCACATTGCTGCGACTCTAAATCACAAGAACAAAGCAACATACTAGTGCATATTGCCTGATGTGTAGAAAATTCTTAAATTCTTTATCCTTTTTCCTTTGAGAGTGTATTGGAAAACGTTAGCTTGGTAGCCCCACTGAAATTCTCAAAGTAGCATCTGTGCACTTTATCTTTCTAAAGGCTAAACCCATTGAGCGCTGTAGAGATATAAGCTTTTCCAGCTTTGTTCTTTATAACAAGAGAGTTTGAAAAATGTGACATTCAGAGCATAGATCTGAAGTGAAAAGTAGATCGTTTCTGCATGTTCAAAGCTTCAGCATCCCTGGGGAGGCTAGGAAGGGAATAGAAGAGAGGGCAGGCCCATTGCAAACAGTGTGAGATTTAACAATCCACAATCCTCTAAAACAGAGGTGAGGAACTATGGCCCTTTTATGATTTGTGGACTTCAACTCCCAGAATTCCTGAGCCAGTTATGCTGGTTCAGGAATTCTGGGAGTTGAAGTCCACAAGTCTTATGAAAGAGCCATAGTTTATCACCTCTGCCTTAGAACATCTGGTCTGAAGGAATCATTGCTTTTCAATTCTGAGCTCTAATATTCCTTTATGATTTACAGTGGGTGGTAGCAGCATTTTGCCTAGAAGTAGAATCTAACTATTAACCTCCTGACAAACATAGCAACTAAAATCTTATTTTCACCATGCGAAATGCACTCTAACAGACCTTTTATGATTATAGGGCGTTCTTCAGAGAAGTAATGTGCATTGTTCCACATGATTGCTCAGCTCAAAGAAGCCGGGGGAAAAAAATCAGCATGTTAATTAGCTATGTCTGTATAGATTTAAAAGGATTAGCCTCATCCTGAAATATACCATGAGGAAATCCTGAAGCTTGGTATGTGTGATGCTTTAGCGCCACCCAGTGGATGTTTTAGCCAACCTTCATAACTGTAGCATTCCATCTCCTTTATTTAAGGTCAATAGTTCTCTTTAGGACAGACAACTGTACCCTTTTATGGAGACCAGAAAATATAATAAGATAAAGCCAAAGCCAGTGGTGGGTTGCTACCGGTTCGGATCAGTTTGCGAGAACCGTTGGCAAAAATCTACCAAGTTCACAGAACCGGTAACGATGCCCAGCTGGCCACGCCCCCGAACCGGTTCCCCGGTCACCGCTCGCTCGCCCCACCTGCCTTGTTCACCACCGCCATGTTCTTTTTTTTTTTATTCAAAAAGTTTTACAAAAATTTTTTCCCCCTTTCCCCCCCTCCTCTCCCCTCCCTTCACAACCCCCCCCCGACTTCCCGGAACGGGCACAAGGTATAGTTAAAAATAAAACAAACATATGCTAAAAAAAATTCATCCCAACACCACCGCCATGTTCTTCACGCACGCACATCCCATTGCCTTGCAAATCCAATGGGATGCTCATGCGGGAAGAACATGGTGATGATGGCAGAAGCTTTTTCGGTACTTTTCAGTATCCTGTGGAGAAAATGGTTGGCAAAGAAGCCTTTCCTGCAGCGGCGGCTGGCTGGGGGCCACTGAAAACTTTGGTCAACTTGCCTTCCAGACTCTGGACCAATTGTAGAAGGTAAGCAGGTCGGTGGGAGGGCGGGGGAGGGAGAGTGGTGGAGGGGTGATACCAAAGGCGGGTGGACCAATTCACGCGGGGAGGGAGGGAAGTGTATGGGAGATAGCGGCAAAAGAGCTCTCTCCCTGCCTTTCCCCAAGCCAGCAGCATGCCCGGAATTTCTTGCCTTGTCTGCTCTAATATCTTGAATATTGCATAAAAATAGAAGTTCCCCGTTTATTAAAAGAATGATTTAGTTTCGGTGGTTCATACTAAAATTTTGTGGAAAAAATTAAGCAAAACCAGGTTCTTTTGCTTTTTGGAGTATGCTCAAGTGACAAGAGATGTGTTGTTTTTGTGGGATTGCCCCCATCTGGTCTTCAGTATGTGGCTCGTTGGCCTCTGGACGTCAGATTCCCACCACCCAGGACCAGTTCAGAGGTTTCTTTCCCTCCCCGACAGACAGAGAGAGGGATGGAGGGAAATAGAGAGTGAGACAAAAGACACAAACAGAAAGGGGGGAAAGAAAGAGACAGAGACAGAGATGCCTGTTTACAAGAAAATAGAAAAATGGCTCTTTGAGTGCTTAAAGTTGCAGACCCCTGGGTTAGGCAAACACCATGGTCATTAAGTGAACCTTGTGGTCATTAAGCGAACACTGTGGTTGTTAAAAAGTCCATTTTCCCCAATGAGCATTTCTAACCAGAAACCAGAAGGAATTGTTGGAAACTGGCCAAAAACATAGAAAACCTCAGTCACATGACTGTGTGGGATGCTGTAACTGGTCATAAATGTGTGTGTGTGTGTGTGTATGCATGGCTGTCAAAACTCCAAAAACAGGTCAAGTAGCTCTGGGGAGGTCTGTCGTAAATTAGAACACTTGCTAAGCAACCAGCCAATAAGCGAGGACCACTTGTATTTGATTTGCCTTAAGGGTTCAGAGCTGTATGGATTCTGATTTCCTTTGATCTTTTGGGGGATTGCAAAAGATCCGGATGGGGGAAATCCCATAGGGGGAATTAGGATCATGACCACCTAGCCACTCTCACTCAATCACATGACCACCAAGCCATACCTAGTGTCACATGACCACCAAGCCACGCCCACAAAATAAGCCACACCCACAGAACCGGTAGTAAAAAAAATTAGCACCCACCCCTGGCCCAAGCAGTCCTAGGCTGCATTAACAAAGAGATAAAATCAAGATCATGTGACGTGTTAATACTGCTTTATAATGCCTTGGTAAGACCACAATTAGAATATTGCATCCAGTTTTGGTCACCACAATACAAAAAAAAAAAAAAAGATGTTGAGACTCTAGAAACGGTGCAGAGAAGAGCAAGAATGATGATTAGGCAACTAGAGGCTAAAATATATGAAGAACGGTTATAGGAATTGGGTATATCTAGTTTGATGAAAAGAAGGACTAGGGGGGTGACATGATAGCAGTGTCCCAGTATCTTAGATAGTGCTCTAATATCTAAGGGGCTGCCACAAAGCGGAGGGAGGGGGGGTTCCACCTATTCTCCAAAGCACCTGAGGGCAGGACAAGAAGGTGAAAAGTAATCAAGAAGAGAACCGACTTAGAACTAAGGAGAAATTTCCTGACAGTTAGAACAATTAATCAGTGGAACAACTTGCCTCCAGAAGCTGTGAATGCTCCAACACTGGAAGTTTTTAAGAAGATATTGGACAGCCATTTGGCTGAAATGGTATACGGTCTCCTGCTTGAGCATTACATTGGATTAGAAGATGTTCAAAATCCCTTCCAGCTCTGTTATTCTGTTTTTCTCTGATTTGTGAATCTCTATTGTATCCACACATAAAAAAATCATAAAGGAATCATTATTTTATGGCAGTAGCAGTGAAACATATTAGCTACAAAACCTTCATTTCTTTCCCAGCTTAATAGCGATTTGCTATAGTTAAAAGCCAGTACATATTAAACAAAATATAGAATTTTATACTGCAACTGCTTGACATTTTATGCTTTAGTACAGGGGTCTCCAACCTTAGTAACTTTAAGACTTGTGGACTTCAACTTCGACTCTGGGAGTTGAAGTCCACAAACCTTAAAGTTACTAAGGTTGGAGACCCCTGCTTTAGTACACTTATATATTCATGTTTCTCTTCTGAATGTCATTCCTGTAGCCAAAGCTCAATCTCCCTATTTAAATGAAATTAATATGTATCACCCTAGATTTATGTTGTGTGGGTGTGTTATTATTTTGGAATTCTAACACATCTGAACTTAGGTTGCTTGTGCTCACTTCCTCCATGTTTGGCATATCTGAACCTCACATTTGAACCTTATTCAAAGATTTTTTATTTTTTTTACTGTTACTGTTGCCTATTGGGAGACACAAGTCTGTTTTTATTCCTATCTTCTAAACAGAGATAACCAGGAATATTAAGTTATAATAAGCCCCCACAGGGCTCGCACCAGAATTATAAAATGAGTAATAACAGAAGAAAGGATATTGGTTGGCGGCAGATAAGGGGAGGGAAATGGAGTTTAGGGCTGTGATATGTTGAAAAACCTGCAGTGAAAAAATCACATTCTCTCTTTAATATCACCTGGTGTGGCTCAGCTCCCCTTGATATTTCATCTTTTGTGTATGATGTGTTAAAAGGAAGGCTGCATGAACTGTTCTGTTTAACCAGAAGGCAGTGATGCTTTTAATGTGCTGTTCCCATAGAAAGTAAAACTGTATGAATCCAACTGTCTCTGCTAAGCACCTGAGAAAATGGCAAGATATGGAAGCCTTGGGAAATAGTCAGGTGCTGAAATAGGAAGGCAAAGAGGACATGCAGGTAGAGGACATACGGCCCTGATTGAGCCCAAAATCTATGTTGCTAAGCAAGATGTTTGTTTAGTGCGTTTTGCCCCGTTTTATCACCTTTCTTGCTACAGTTATTAGGTGAATCGCTGCAGTTAAGTGTATGTGGCTTTCCCTGTCAGCGTTCCAGAAAACCCCAATTTGGCCCCTTTCAAAGCCTGCTGAAGTCCCCATTGGCTGCCCTTGCCAGAAAGTCGCAAAAGGGGATCGATCACATGATCCTGGGACACTGGATATGTCGTAACTATGAGTCAGTTGCTAAGCAGCTGAATTTTGATCATGGGGATGCTGCAACAGTTGTAAATGTGAGAATTGGTCATAAGTCACTTTTTTCAGTGCTGTTGTAACTCTAGATGCTACCTACACTCTTTAATATAATAATATCAGAGTTAGAAGGGACCTTGGAGGTCTTCTAGTCCAACCCCGTGGGCCGTGGTGTGGCTCAGGCTGTAAGAAGCCTGTTATTAAAACATAGCTGCCTGCAATTACTGCAGGTTCAAGCCCCACCAGGCCCAAGGTTGACTCAGCATTCCATCCTTTATAAGGTAGGTAAAATGAGGACCCAGATTGTTGGGGGGCAATAAGTTGATTTTGTAAATATACAAATAGAATGAGACTATTGCCTTATACACTGTAAGCCGCCCTGAGTCTTCGGAGAAGGGCAGGATATAAATGTAAAAAAAAAAAATCCTGCCCAGGCAGGAAACCCTACACCACTTCAGACAAATGGTTTTCCAACATCTTCTTAAAAATTTCCAGTGTTGGAGAATTCACAACTTCTGGAGACAAGTTGTTACACTTGATTAATTGTTCTGTCAAGAAATTTCTCCTTATTTCTAAGTTGCATCTCTCCTTGATTAGTTTCCACCCATTGTTTCTTGTCCTGCCCTCAGGTGCTTTGGAGAATAGATTGATTCTCTCTTCTTTGTGGCAACCCCTGAGATATTGGAACACTGCTATCATGTCTCCCCTAGTCCTTCTTTTCACTAGACTAGACATACCCAATTCCAGCAATGGTTCTTTGTATGTTTTAGCTTCCAGTCCCCTAATCATCTTTGTTGCTCTTCTCTGCACTCTTTCTAGAGTTTCAACATCTTTTTTACATCGTGGCGACACTACACTCTGTGTAGTGGATCTCTCCTTAACGAATGAAATAAATGGTTGTAAGTCGAAGACTATCTGTGTTGTAGAGCTAGGCAGGTGTCTATCAGGAAAACTAATCATGGACCACTAAGTCACATCCAGAGTTGCAATGAAAAGTATTTTCTGAAGCTAAAAAGACTAAAACTGTGCAACTGGGCAGCCAGTTTTTCAAAGGGAAGTGGATAGCTCCATGAAGCTATAAATAGCTATTAATGGCTACTCAGTGACCCAGAATGCTGGACTAAACAGAAATTATTCTTGGTTTATAACAGATCCTGGCCCCATAATTTGTACGGATCACAGAGATTCTGAAAACACAAAGTGCAACTACTATATAGAGATAATCCTTGACTTACGATCACAATGGAGCCCAAAATTTATGTTGTTAAGTGAGAAATTTGTTAAGCGAGTTTTGTCCCATTTTCTTGCCACATTTGTTCAGCCAATCACTGCAGATGTTAAGTTAGTAGCATGGTTGTTAAGTGAATCTGGCTTCCTCATTGTCTTTGCTTGTCAGAAGGTCGCAAATGGTGATCACGTGACCCCAGGACACTGCAACCGTCATAAATATGAGCCAGTTGTCAAGCATCCAAATGTAAACCATGTAACCATGGAGATGCTGGCACAGTCGTAAGTGTCAAAAATGGACATAAGTCACTTTTTCAGTGCCATTGTAACTTTGAACAATCACTAAATGAACTGTTCTAAGTCAAAGATTACCTGTATACAGGTAGTTCTCGACTCAAAACCACAAGTGGGACCAGAATTTCCATTGCTGAGCAAGGTGGGAGTGAAGTGATTTGTGCATGATTTTACAACCTTTTTTGGGCATAGTCGTTAAGTAAAATCACTGCAGTTAAGTGAATCATGCAGTCATTATGCGAGTCAGGCTTCTCCCATTGGCTCTGCTTATTGGAAGCTGGCTGGGAGGATTTCAAATGGCGATCACAGGACCTTGGGATGCTGCAACCATCATATTTACATCCCAGATGCCAAGTGTCCAAATTTTGAATCCATGACGCTGGAGATACTACAATGGTCATTAGTGCAAGGACAGCTGTAAATCACTTACATTTAGGCAAGGAAAACCAAATGTATAAGTACATGCTAGGTGACACTCAGCGCAATGCCAGTAATTATGAGGAGGATCTTGGCGTCCTAGTGGACAATCACTTAAATATGAGCCAGCGGTGTGCTGCAGCTGCCAAAAGAGCCAATGCAATACTAGGCTGCATTAATAGAGGGACAGAATCATGATCACATGAAGTTCTAGTACCACTTTACAAAGCTTGGTAAGGCCACACTTGGAATATGGCATCCAGTTCTGGTCGCCACAATATAAAAAAGATGTTGAGATTCTGGAAAGAGTGCAGAGAAGAGCAACAAGAATGATTAGGGGCGGAGATGGAGTTTGAAACAAACAAAGAATAGTTACAGGAATTGGATATGTCTAGTCTAATGAAAAGAAAGACTAGGGGAGACAGGATAGCAGTGCCCCAATATTTAAGGGACTGCTACAAAGACAAGGGGAATCAAACTATTTCCCAAAGGACCAAAAGGCAAGACAAGAAACAACAGATGAAAACTAACTAAGGAGAGAAGCAGCCTAGAATTAAGGAGAAATTTACTAACGGGGAGCAATCAACCAATGGAATGGATTGCCTTCAGAAGTTATGGGTGCTCCATCACTGGAGGCTTTCAAGAAGAGACTGGATAACCATTTGGTGTAGGGTCTTCTGCTTGTGCAGAGGGTTGGACTAGAAGATCTCCAAGATCCCTTCTAACTCTATTATTCTAGGTTCTGGGTTCTATGAACTTCTTTCAGTATTACTGTAACAATCATTAAACGAATGGCATCAGTGAAGGACTACCTGTACCTAATCAGGAATCTTGTTTGTTTATTGGGATATATTTTGACAATAGCAGTTTCTGTTTAAAGAGAAATCTCAATAAAGACATGCATGACATACTTACACTTTGGCAGATCAAATCTCACCAGGCTCAAGGTTGACTCAGCCTTCCATCCTTTATAAGGTAGGTAAAATGAGGACCCAGATTGTTGGGGGCAATAAGTTGACTTTATATATAAATATACAAATAGGATGAAGACTATTGCTAACATAGTGTAAGCTGCCCTGAGTCTTCGGAGAAGGGCGGGATATAAATGCAAATAATAATAATAAAAATAATTATTATTATTATTAATAATAATAATAATAGTTTAAGTGCTTTTGCTATTGCTATAGCTGTAATCTCAAAAGTGGTTTTTATTTTTGAAACGGCAACTGGATTGATTTTACTGAGGAAAAAGACAATATTTCGCTTCCTATCCTGGAAGCTTCATCAGTTATAATGGATGGTGTTAGAGATGGAAGGACAATTATTGACAGAAGAGGAAGGATAAGACCCCACTTTACCCCTACTTTACTTATTTGTATCTTATGACTATCATTAAGTGTTGTATCATTAAGTGTTAAATTTGTGCCCTATGACTATCATTAAGTGTTGTAAGTGTTGTCCAATCACACTTGGCCAATAAAAATTCTATTCTATTCTATTCTATTCTATTCTATTCTATTCTATTCTATTCTATTCTATTCTGTCCTTTTGGCTGTTCTAAGAAGATACCTGTGATTCAGGTGACCATGAGGTCACAGATAAAGCCTCAAATAACCACAATGGCTCTCAGAGAGTATTAAGACCATTTGACTGCATACAAAACACAATTTTTCCATTTCCCTCCACCATCTTGTGAGAACTATCATCCCCCCCCCGCCCCAACAAATGAATCTCAACTGTCAATAACTGTCCTTCCATCTCCAACCCCATCCATTAAAACCAATAGGATAGGAAGCGAAAGTTTTCTTCTTCCTCAAAAAAATCAGACCAGTTGCCTTTTCAAAATTTAAAAAACACCACTTTTGACATAACCGTGACCTGGATGGCTAAGAATCTTCATAGACATAGGTGTAATTAAAAGTGTAAACTTCATGTGCCACACAATGGGAAGAAATTCTACAGCTCTGTGAGAGCTTCTTCAATTCTATGATTCTAATCAGTACTGTACTTTGGAATAAGCTGTTAATATATTCCAAATGGAATCAGAAAAAAAAGTTCCTTGATTTCAAGCCTGTCCCATTTATTGCAATGGAATTTATATGTCCCAGTTTTCTTTGTACCATCATTACAATTTAGCTTATGGCTGATGACAAATGAAATAATCTCCGGTAGATTAATCATCACCCTTTCAATCTCTCTCTCTCTCTCTCTCATTTAACAATTAATGCAAATTTCTTATATAATAACAAACCTTTGCTTTTTCAAAATGTTAAAGCAATTTTAAGATATAATAAGCAAAACATTTTTTATTGTAAGGAAGGGCATTTTTTAATGCTTTATATCTCATTTTATTGTAGAACAATGCTGCAAAAACAAAGGATTCTGACTGATCTGGCAAGCTAGGAGATTTAGTTTCACCACCTCTTCTATAATTCTAGATAGGCATCACATTCTAAACTAAATTATAATGGAAGGAAAGAAATAAAAAGAAACTGACAGTCCCACACACTATACTCTAATGAAATTCTGCTTTAGGCTGAAAATATGCTGTTAAAAACTTTAGATGAAGCGGGCCTGAAAATAAATACTATTTTGAACATTACTGAAAAGTTTTTTTCTTTATTTGAATATAAAAATAGGATTGTATGATTGATAAGTAGTCCTTGACTTACAACCATTTGTTTAATGACCATTCAAAGTTACAATGGCACTGAATTTAGGATCATTTTTCACACTTACGACCATTGCAGCATCTCCATGGTCAAGGAATCAAAATCCAGACACCTGGCAACCGGTTCATATTTATGCCGGTCGCAGTGTTCCCCGGATCACGTGATCCCCTTTTGCAACTTTCCGACAAGCAAAATCAGTGGGGAAGCCAGATTCACTTAACAACCATGTTGCTAACTCAACAACTGCAGCGAATCGTTTATCAATGGAAATTTGAGGAAGCTTTTTTTTAATGTATAAGTAAGTGTATATTTATTGCCTTTGGGTTGCATATATTTTTCTATTACCAGGTAGCCCTTGATTAACAACAGTAATTGGAACCAAAATTTTCATCACTAAGCAATGCCATCAGAAAGTATAATACACACATACACAGAGAGAGAGAGAGAGAGAGAGAGACAGACAGACAGAAGTACATAATTTGATTCTACCAGTTAAATTAAAATTCTGATTTACCAAATAAACGTTGCAATAATATTTACTTTTTAGCATTTTAAAATTGTGTTACTGGCAAGTCTGAAAGTATTTGATCAATAAGAAAAATCCCGAAACAACTTATATGATTATTATTATTGTACTGTAAAAATACAAAGGGTGGGTGGGTGGGGGAAGGTTAATGGAACAATACTGGCATTTTTTCCCCTAGTGTAGAAAATAATACACACATTTTTAAAAAACCTTGAATTTATTCTAAAAAGGTAAGGTTTGCTTTTGAGAAAAAAAAAAGGAAAGCAAATGGAAATCTGTTTTTACCTTGTCCCCAGTGAGCAGCCTGAAATGTGACAGTGGCGCTTTCAGCATTTCAGAATCCCTACGTACAATGTCATAGAGCTCTTTTTCTATAAAGGGGAACATTGGTAGCTCAGAGTTGAAATGAGGGGTCCCTGGTGCTCCCTGGTTTTCTTTCACTATCCAAACCAGTGTTAGAATTTTGAGTGTTAGAATTTTGAGTTAGAAACAGCTGCCATCTAGTGGCTGTTTGAGATTTGCAGGCCAGCTACAGCAGCCTTAATTAAATAAGAAATATCCTAGTATGGGTCATGAAGTTGCTTGCTGTATTGCAAGGAAGAAGTAGAGTATGAAAGACAAACGTATCAAGAAAGATCTTACAGATTCAGTGTTCTCTAGTGGCAAACCTATGTAATGCGACCAGAGTTAACAAAATTAGTGGTAATCCCTGGGCTTTTGTCACCCTGACTTATCAAGACCTGACAGCCGACATACCTGACTGAGCTCTGCAGTTCTTTCTGTATTAAAGGCAAAGTCAACGAAATTCAAAGAGAATTCACAAATATTATCTTTGTAACCCAGTGATTTTTTTGGTTTCCAAAACTGCTTTTTGGTGTGAAAATCAAGAACAAACAAACGAACACTACCTTATTCTTAAACAGTGTTACTCAACTATAACTGAGGCCTCACCAAATTGTGATATAGATAGCCCTGAAATTACAACCATCCGTTTAATGAACATTAGAAGTTATAATGGCACCAGGGGGAAAAAATTCCAGTGATGACAGTAAGTGTGAAATTTACGACCACTGCAACATCCCCATGGTCACATGATCAAAATTCAGGTGCTTGGTAACTGAAATGTATTTAGGATAGCTGCCCTGTCCCTGCCGGGATCCTGTGATCAACGCTGGTGATTCTTCCCAGGTGGTGTCTGACAAGCAGAGTCAATGGGGGAAGCCATTATATTGCTTAATGACAATATAAATCACCTAAGAATGACAGAGATTCGCTTAACAACCATGACTGGTAAAACTGTTTTACCAGGGCATGACTCACATTACCACTGCCTTGCTTAGCAACAGAAATGGGCAACTGTAGTCATAAGTTGAGGACAACCTATAATGTCTGTAAAGATGATAAATCAAGCCACGGAGAATCAAAAGTAAGATATGATGGCAATATCAATATCGGCTTACTTACAAATGAACTACTGTAATCCATTTTAAAAGCTGCTGATGCTAGAGGCCATTAAAACATTTAGTTATATCATAATAATACTATCAATTAGTTATATATGGTGCAGACATTTATTGATTTTAATTCCAGCCAAAGGCAATGGATTCTACTGTCAAACAATACAAATATTTCTGATGTATCCTGATTGAAATTAATTTAGCCACAAACTCAAAACCAGAAACAAGGAAAGATATTAATTCCAGACATCCATTTAACTGCAATGGTCTTCTGATACAATTTGGAATCACAAGGTCCTTATTTTACATTAAGGCTTCTTTTAACTCCAAAGTACTACTGTACTACACCTGAATGACACTTGACACTTACCATGAAATATATTTCTTCAGATAATGTTATTCCAAGTGATCTCACCTTACAGCCTCAAACCTTGACTATCTTAAAAGGGTCCTTTCAAAAAGGGAATTAATAACAGAGCTGCATAAAATCCTCTCGATCAATTGTTTCCTTTGTGTTCAGCTAGAATAAGTAGGATTAGGATATTTTTATTGATTTGGTAGGAGCTTATTATCTACTGAAAATCCACTATTAGAGCTTTTTACAGTGTTTTGAGTCAATATTAAGTAAAATATTCTTCCTTTAGTGTGTTTTGGGTCAACAGTAAGTGAAATCTTGATTCTTAGAGGCTTTGAATCCTGTTTCACATATTGTCAGAAATTATGAAAACATGCAAAACTAATTAAAACAGTTCTTCAGAAAAGGGTAATAAATATTTTTCAAAGCCCTCCATGAAACAGCAACAAATTCTTCATTATTAAAAGGTCATTATTCTTAAAAAATTGTGAGAAAACATTAGCATATGTTTAGAATGCATTAACTCTCACATTCTGCGTTATTGACTTTCTGTGTCCTTTTCGGACTTCTGTTTCAAAATAGTGGTATTACTCTTTGAAAATATGTGCATAGTTTTACTTTTTGTCCTAAATTGTAGGAGTAGCCCTGATATGTATTTGCTTTCCAATATCATTTGAAAAGAAATTATAACTGTAAAGTTCATTTTCTCAGTACAATCATATATTTTGATTGCCAGTCAATTATAAAGTTTTCTTTTACGTTCACTGTTTTGTTTGTCAGATTTATAACCCAAATCGTAATGCAGGAATGCACAACTGTGTTTGTAGCATTCCCTTTTTCAATTTCTCCATTAAAAATAACTGAGGAAATATTTGGCCCAAAGTCCTTCAGCCATCTTCCATAGCCAAGGATGGATTTGAAACCGGATCTTTTTCATAGTGACCCATCATCTTAATCCATACATTGCTGGTGAACGTCTGTGGAGATTCTCAGTCATCCAGGTCTTGTCTCAAGGGTGCTATTTTTTTCTCCAAAAGGGAGTTGGACTGTTTTTTCTTTGAGGAAGAAGACATTTCGCTTCTCATCCCAGGAGCTTCTTCAGTTCTAATAGCAGGGGGATGGAAGTTTTCTTTTCCCACCATCAGAACCGATGAAGCTCCTTGGATGAGAAGTGAAATGTTTTTCTTCTTCCTCCTCAAGGAAAAAAAACAGTCCAGTTGCCTTTTGAAGAAAAAAAAAGCCCCTTTGAGATTGTAGCTGAATCTATCACCGACATTATCCTGACTGACTGAAAAATTCATTGTTTTTGACAGAGCAGCTGAGGAAAGGCTTCAAATATTCAGAGAGTATTGCCAGGAGGACAACAGAAGGGCAGAGCCAAACTGATTATGCATTTTGCAGCCGACAAAACTCTAAGGAATTGTAATTTCTGCATTTGTTAAATGAAAGGGATGTGCTCCTAAGAGCACTCCTGCTGTATAAAAATAATGAGCCATCGGACAAATTATAAGAGTATCTCTGTAACAGGCCAATCAGTTCATGGGAAAATGCCCAACTCTGAAGCATTTCCAATTCATTTGATCACAATATCACCTGGCCACCTATCATAGAAACATTGAATGCCAGAGTTGGGATCACCTACTTCAATTCCCTGCAGAAATTCTACAGAAAATCAGAGACTGAGGAATGGAGAGGAAGTGTGGAAAGTGACTGATTGAGTCTGTGTTTGTGAATATGTATAATGGAAGGAGGGAGGGAGGGAGAGAGAGAGAAAGAGGGAAAGGGAGAGAAAGGGGGGGAAGATTCTTCTATGACACAGGGCTATATGGCTTACCGTCTAAAATGATATCGTTTACTTAAATAGAACTGTATTTAATTCACTAAATATACCTTTTTTATCCCTTAATCCGTTTTGAGATTTTTTGACAGACAATTTGTCGCAATTCAATAAAATACAGGAAAATCCCTTAAACAAGATGATTTCGTTGAAGTGTAAAATAAATATGAAGAAAAGCTCAAATCATACCAAGTGCTGCGATGAAGCTCTAAATTATGCATTTAATCTGGGCTTGATCTGAGTGAAGCAGAGGAAGAAAAATTATTGGGGGAGAAAAGAGCTTATTTAAAAGCAAAAAGCTGCCAGAGGACAAAACTCACTTTACAGGGGATCTCTAGAGCAGCAGTCACCAAATGGTGGTCCATGGACCACTGGTGGTCCACGAGAAAATTTTGGTGGTCCACAGAAAAATTATTGGCATTTTTTATATTGCATTAAATCAGGGGTCCTCAAATTATGGCTCCTGGGCCGGATACGTGCAATGAATGTTGTGTTGCTGCAGAGAGTCTCCCCCTTCGGGGTCTTTTTGTGCGGGTCAGAGAGGGGCAGAAATTCTGACTTGGTGTCTGTTTCAGCCTCCTGGTGTGGGGCTTTGGGCAAAGGCTGGAGGGAAGTGCCGCTGGTGGCGAAGAGCCGGAGGGCCTTGTTCCAGTGGGACTGCATCATGGCTTCGAACTGGCTGACCATCTCAGCCTGCTGAGCCTCCAGGCACCGGTACCTGGCCTTGCACTCCTGCAGGTCTTCCCTCTGCTTGGAAAGCCTATGCTCGTAGTCCTCAGTGAGGTGCTTCTGAGCCTCCTTCTGGGCCAGAGCCAATTTGAACTGAGCTGTTTTGCCAACTCTTTCTCATGGTGGCTGCTTAGCTCCGACAACTGTTTCCTGTTTCCCTAAGGAGCCCGGGCGGGCAGGCGAGGAGTGGCTGGGAGGGGAGGGGCAAGTAGAGGCTGGCAAGGCACCCCTTGACTTGAATGACATCGAGTTGGCCACACCCACTCAGTCACATGACTACCTAGCCACACCCACCCAGACGGACATTAGGCAGATCATATTAGTGGGTACACGGGATTTAAAATTATGAATTTAGTGGTCCCTGAGGTCCAAAAGGTTGGTGACCCCTGCTCTAGAGAACAGCATCCCCAAGACTAGACGATGTAATTTTTATTTACTCTGGGGGAAAAATGAAACAGTGAGTTTTGCCTTGTGGTGACATGAATTTTTCCTATGGGCATTCTTTTACATTCCCACACTTGTATTAGGCAAGTGTATCCTCAGATTCCAATTGTGGTCATCACTCTATATTTTCAGAAGAACTGAACATGAGCCAAAAGGCAGAAAACTGTTATATCCAGTGGGCACACTTGGAACTTTGAGAATGTTTATGTATTTACTTATATCCCACTTTTATTATTTTTACAAATAACTCAAGATGGCAAAGATATCCAATACAGGCAAATCTTCCTTCTGTTTTCCTCACAACCACCTTGCGAGGTAGGTTTGGATGGGAGAGTGAAAATGAGTGGCCCAAAGTCACCCAGATGGTGTCCATGCGTAATGCAGGACTTGAATTCACCATCTCCTGGTGATTGGCTGGTTTTCATGTTTGAGGTGGGACTAGAACTCACTATCTCCTGTTGATTGGCCCAAAGTCATCCAGCCGGCTTTTATGCTTACAGTGGGACTAGAACTCTCAATTGCCCAGTTTCTAGTCTGTGCCTTAACCACTGAACTGAACTGGTTCTCATATACTGTATATATTGGACAGAGACTTAATAATTAGTAATTACTTAGTAATTATAACATATTGTCACTTACTGTCACTTACCTTAGGCCAGTGATGGCTAACTTTTTTGCCATCACGTACCAGGAGCGGAGGGGAGGGAAGGTTGCACGCATGTGTGCCCACATCCATAAGTCTATGCGCCCCACGCATGCGCGTGCAACCCCCCACACTTCCCCTTAAGCTCCTGGCATGCAATGGCACGGTGGGCCCGTTTTACTCTCTCCCCAGTCTTGAACCTTTCTAGGAGCTTGGGGAGGGCGAAAAAAGCCTCCCCCGCACCCGAGGCCCTCCAGAGGCTGGAAATGGCCCATTTGCCAACTTCTGGTGGGACCGGAAATTGGCAAACAGGCCATTTCCGGCCTCCGGATGGCCTCCGCGGGGATGAAGAAGGCCGTTTTCGCCCTTCCCAAGCTCCTGGAAAGGCTCTGGAGCCTGGGGAGAGAGAAAAACGGACTTTCCCCCCTACCCCCAGCCCCGAGACCTTCCAGAAGCAAGAAACAGCCTGTTTCCCTACTTCCAGTGGCCCAGAAGGTCCAAAATCAGCTGGCAGCCATGTGCATATGCGCCGGAGCTGAGCTCACATGCCCACTGATATGGCTATGTGTGCCATCTGTGGTACCCATCCCGTAGGTTTGCCATCACAGCTCTAGACTATTTCTCACATATATTCTTATATATATATTTCTTATGTCTGTATGTTACACACACACACTATAGTTAATGACAACCCAGCAAAGCACTCTTCAACTGTCCAGGCACTTCTATTTCTGAAACATTTTCCTCATGCATGTGAGAACTCAAGACTGCATTCATTACAAGTCCACACAAAGAAAGTGCAATAAAACGAAGAGGCAGCCTTCTCAGAATACATCCTAACCTGATAGATAACCTTCTTCTTCCCATCTTCATCCAACTGAGGTAACATCAAGGGTCCCGAAACAACCCAGACGTCTTCAAATCTTTCAGTCAGCTCCCGGCAATACATCTCCACTCTGTAAATATGTCAAACAGGCCAGGTAAACTGATAGGCTGGTTCCTTTAATAAAGTATCTCACCTCACCCTCTATAGTAGTGGTGTCCAACCTTGGCAACTTTGAGACACAGCTATGGACTTCAACTCCCAGAATTTCCCCCTCCTGCATTGCAAAATGCCATTATTTGCATAAGGCTTAAGTTGCATGACTAGGTGTTGCTCCACAAAACAGTGAGCGTCCAAACATAATAACTGTATTTACTTCCATTTTTCTACTTTATCTTTATTTCAAGGTGAATTGTACATTGTGAGAAGTAAGTTTAAAGTAAGTAAATTTTAAACATCTCTATAAGCGCAAATTTAAAACTGCAATTGCCCCACCAGGGAAGAAAAAAAAAAGTTGGAGTGTGCTTTGCTCTGAAACAAAAACCGATGAAGCAGTTCTGAAGGGTCTTTTTTCCTTAGCATCATCATTTTCCAACACACAAGTATCTTCGGGGAGGGGGAACACAAGGTAATTTATTCAAACTTGTATCCACTGATTTACATTCATTCCTTTCCTTGGGGAAGTTATTAGTGGTGATATTTTAGTGACATTCAGCTTTGCTTCTGAAGAAGTCGTCACCTTAGTTGCATTGAAGAGCCTTGGGGGGCAGTGGTTCAGTATTGTAGGCTGGCTCTGCTGACTGCCAGCAGTTTGAATCTCACCAGGCTCAAGGTTGACTCAGCCTTCCATTCTTCCGAGATGGGTAAAATGAAGACCCAGATTGTTGGGGCCAATATGCTGACTCTGTAATCCGCTTAGAGAGGGCTATAAAGCACTGTCTAACTGCTATTGCTATTGTCGTTCCTTTTCTCCTTCCTTCCTTTCTTTCTTCCGTCCATCCGTCTTTTGCAGTGGTTAGAATGCAGTATTGCAGGCTAACTCTGCTGGCTGCCAGCAGTTTGGCAGATCGAAATTCACCAGGCTCAAGGTTGATTCAGCCTTCCATCCTTCTGAGGTGGGTAAAATGAAGACCCAGATTGTTAGGGCAATATGCTGACTCTGTAAACCACTTAGAGAGGGCTGTAAAAGCACTATAAAGCAGTTATGTAGGACTAAGTTATATTGCTATTTGATTTGCATTCAGCTGATAGGGAGGAAATAAGGGAGGAAGCGAGTTGGACAGATAAGAAATACAATGAATGAATGATTGAATGAATGAATGACTTGCACCTTACTGAGGGACTAGAGGTAACAGCATCTCTTTATAGGTGGCAAACAGAGGACTGACAGTTCACGGACTTGCCTGCATCACTGTTGTGACCCAGACTTGAGCAGGTAGCAACAAACGCAGTCCTTAATGAAAATAAACTTTATTCAAGCAGCTGGGAATTCCCCCATTCCCAGCGTCGTGAAAGTCAAAAGAAAGCAAAGGCTTCTCACACAAAACAGTCTGTCATTATTTCCAACCTGGTCCAATTTAGATAATTGCCAAAGTCCTTTGCAGATAAGCGTCTTGAGCAGAGAATGGAGAGCTGCCAAGGTTTTCTCAGAGAAACATCCAGAGCAGAGAATGGGACAAGCGCAGCTCCAACGTTGTTTTCCGGCAAACTGAGACACCGATGCCGGTCTCCTTTTAAACCTTATGGGAGGGGCCAATTATCTCTTGGCTCTACCCCCGAGGTGACCTCTCTGCTTGAGCTGCTCCTGCCTCTTGGCAGCTCTTCTCATTCAGGCATTAGGGACAGACTCTCCCAGTTCCTCCTCCTCTCGCTACTCTCGGCCTCTGGAGGCTCTGGAGTCCACACCCCATTTCTCAATGGCCCTGGCCTCGCCACCGCCTCATCACTGTCCGATTCCGGCACCAGCACTGTAGGCTGCTGACGGACCACAACAATCACTAGCTACCAAATTAGCAAAAAATATTATTAATAAAGAGAATATTTGTAGGTCAGGATTGAAATGAGGGTTCCTTGGTGCTCTCTGAGCTTGGTTGTTTCCTTACAGAAGTTTCATTACCCAAACTAGGTAACATCACCAGTGCTAGTGAGGTGATATTACCTAGTTTGGGTAATGAAAATTCGCAAGAAAACAAGCAAGCTCAGGGAGCACCAAGGACCCCTCAAAAATTATTATCCCACTGTGTTTTCCCAAAGGTGTTTTTCTTTCAAAAGCCAGGTGGACTTTCTTGTTTTGCTAGAAGATGTTTTGCTTCTCATCCAAGAAGCTTCTTCAGTTCTGGAAGCTTCTTGGATGAAAAGTGAAACTCTTCTAGCAAAACACGAAAGTCCGCCTGGCTTTTGAAAGAAAAACACCTTTGGGACAACCATGACCTGGATGGTTGAGAATCTCCATAGACATTTATTATAGTGTTTCCCTTGCTTGAAACAAATTGACTGCTTCTCGGCAGCGTGGATCTAATTCCTCAATTTCCATCCCCTTTCATTAGATCTGTGTATCTTTTAAAGCAAGGATCCCCAACCCCGAGTCCGTAGCCCGGTTGGCAACAGGCCACACAAGTGGCCATGAAGCTGCATTTGCGCAAGCAGAGCATGAAAAACCATCCCCTCTCCCTCCCCCACTGCTGCTCCAGAGAGCTCGAAAAGTTGGAGACCATTGCCTTAAAAATGTTATGCACCCTGAGTATCCAAGAAGGGAGATATTATATGTTGTCTCCAATCACACACAGATGCACATAAAAAAACTCAGGATTAACGTGTCCACCGTACATTCTTGGCAAAAATTATCTCACTGGATGAGGTATGACTGTAACTTTGTTGCTGGCAATCCTTATGATTTACATCGATATATTGACCATCAGTTGTGTTGTAAGTGTTATACCTTGATAAACGTATCTTTTCTTTTATGTACACTGAGAGCATATGCACCAAGACAAATTCCTTGTGTGTCCAATCACACTTGGCCAATAAAAAACTCTATTCTATTCTAGTTGCAGAGGCTTTTGGGGCCAGATCATCTAAATTCAAAAAGCATAGATGGTCCTTGACTTACAGCCATTCATTTAGCAACTGCTGAATGTTGCAACGGCAATGAAAAACCGATCCTCATAACTATTACAACATCCCCATGGTCAGTGATTAAAACCTGCTTGACCTAGCAAGAATTTACACCAGTTGCAGCATCCCTGGGTTGCCCTTCTCAACCTTCCCAGCTAGCTTTCAACAAGCGAAGTCAACCGAAGAAGCCAGATTTGTTTAACGGCAAGATTCATTTAACGATCACAGTGATTTGTTTAACAACCGTGGCAAAACAGTTCGTAAAATCAGTTGCGATTCACTTAACAACCGTCTTGCTTAGTTACAGAAATTCAGGTTGCAACTGTGGTTGTAAGTTGAGGACCATGCTTTCTTTCTCTGAGAACGTTTTTACATTTTGTTTTGTTTTGTTTTCCTCTGATCTTTTCCCCCCAACTTGAGGTGTTTCCCTTATTTTGGTTATTCTTCCTTCCAATTGTGGTTGAAGTGTGATGATAATATTTAAACAAAACTCATCCTGTTCTTAGTATGCCTGTTAAACACACCCACCTATTCCAGAAACCAGCATTATTTTCATAGTTCTGAGGCACGATGTTGGATAGATAAAATGTTTCTGCCATGGCTTCCTATTTTAAAAAAATAAGAATTAAAATTGAGTTTCTGATGGATGCCTACATTAGTTAAGAACTCAGAATTGAGCATCATATTAGCAGAATTAAGTCAGACATCAAAGCAGAGCTTGTGTTCGGTAGAATATTAATAGACTGATCTATAATTCTTACATCAGTCAGCATTACAGGGCAAGACCAGATCCTTCGAATTCGGTCTGCTTTTTAATCAACTTGCTTCCCTTCCCTAAAAACCTAGGTACAAAATTGCAGAGATTCCATAAGATTCACGTCATTGTTTGGCTGTTCTCTAACAGAGTTAGGAGTCAGATTCCAATGTTAAGCCTTTTTATTTATTATATCCTGTCTTTATTATTTTTACAAATAACTCAAGGCAGTGAACAAATCCAACACACCTTCCTCCTCCCATTTTTTCTACAACAGCAACCCTGTGAGGTGAATTAGGGTGAGAGAGAGACTGGCCCAGAGTCACCTGGCTGGTTTTCCTGGCAAAGGCAGGACTAGAATTCAGTCTCCTGGTGCTTGGCACAAGATCACCCAACTGGCTTTCATGTCTAAGGTGGGATTGAATTCGTTGTCTCCTAGTAACTGGCTCATTCACCCAGATGACTTTCATTCCTAAGGTGGGACTAGAACTCATTGTCTCCTAGTGACTGGCCCAAAGTCACCCAGCTGGCTTTCAGGGTGGGACTAGAACTCATTGTTTCCTGCTTTCTTACTTGAAGCCTTAATTATTAGACCAAACTGGGTCTCTTTGCATTCTCTTTTTGCAAAAAGAAAAAAAAAACTATTGTATTTTCTCAGGCAAAAAAAATATTGCATATTTTTACATGCAATTTTGTTTAGTTGAAAATGGCTCAGTGTGAATTGTTTTCAACCTTCCATCCCTTCCCCTTCCAAGAAACAAGGAATCAAACTCAATCCTACTGGTGAATGCTTGTTGTCCCCTGCTGGTGCCATATGACCTCGTGACCAGCCACTGCCGATGTAATCTTCATTCACAGCACTGAACATGAAAGGGATGTTGGGGTCTGCTTTAAATTTATAATGTTTTCTGTCTGCATTGCCTGTGGAACAAGATACCAAACAATTCGATTACATTTTCTTTTCAAAAATCAGTTCTGTACTGAAAGCAACTTACACAACTGCCATTTTTTTTAAAAAAAAAAAGATATCTAAAGCAGACTTTAAGTGGTTGTTAACTACTCTGAGCAGAAATGGGCATCCAACGTTCCCATACATATAGTCTTGAGGTAAACTGAATTGAACTTAAATTTCTTCAAATGCTGAAAAGATTATTCCAAAGCTGTATTCATTCACCATCTAAGCAGATATTCCATGAGAAAGAGGTTCTCTAATGCTGTGACTTCCTTAAATAATACATGAATTTGTAAGATTCCCTCCATGATTTTTTTTTCCTTTTAAAGATCCTGTACCTCCTTGCATCAGGGTAGAGTCAGGGTGACTGAATGGAGCTGAGCTTTTTCTGGCCGGATGCCCTTCCCAACACCTACGCACAGCTCACAGCAGATATTTTCTCTTTGCACCCAGAGAGAAAAATATCGGCTGCTACTTAGGATTGAACTCACAGCCTCCTGATTCTGAGGCTAGAGCTCCACCTCTAGGCCACCATGCTGCTCATAAGATTCTCTCCGTGAATGTTAGGATAATTCTAATAATAGTAATGAGGAGGAGGAAGAGGAGATGATGAAAGTGGATGGGTGGTATAGGATTCCTGTTTTTTTATGGCAATTCAGATAGCTTTCAGTAAGGCTGCAAAAGTTTGGAGGCTTGACCACACAAAGCAGGATCAAGTCAAAAATGCAAGCCAAATCATAAAAGCATAAATATGGAAGCCAAAGTTCACCCTATTGGCCACTTCATTGCCCTATTACAGCACATTCCTGAACCAACATTTGGGGGATGCATTGGAAGTCAGTTCCTATCAGCCAAAGATAACAGGATCATACTGAGAACAATGGGAGGTAGTCCAACCTAATTGGAAAGCAGGACACAAGTGTCACTCAAGGGGAAACTGACTTCATCAATCTTGGTGTAAAATGACTGGAATATAGATAGCCCTTGAATTATAACCATTTGCTTAGTGACTGATCAAAGTTACAACAGCACTCAAAAAAGTGACTTATGACCAGTCCTTACCTTTACAACAATTGCAATCTCCCCATGATCAAAATTCAGGTACTGGGCAACCGTTTTTATAACAGCTACATAAATACATGTGATTTGTGGCTCACCATTTGTGACTTTCACAGCTTTTGACAACCAAAATCAATGCCAGACTTGCTTAACAACCATGAGAGTCATTTATCTACCAGAATGATTCACTTAACTTTTTAAAAAGTTGCAAAAGTGAGTGTGATTCACTTAACAACCTTCTCACTTAGCAAGAGACTTCTGGTCTCAACTGTGGTTGCAACTTGAGGATTACTTATATTCATCTCTAGGTGTTGACTTTCATTCCTTTCCGCTCCCACCACATCACTACCACAGTAATCTAGAATGACGCCAGGCCCCTTTCAGTTGCCTGGGGATGATGGGATAGATTTCACGGCACCTGGATGCAAGCTGATTGGCAGGAAAGGAAGCAGCAGCTTGCAGGGCATGGCCATTGGAAGCAAAATTATGGCGCACCTTTTGCTTGCAAACGAGTCCCAAAAAGCAAGCAGGAAGGCGAATGAACTTAAAAGAATTCTAAAGCGTGTGCAAGCGGAAACTTCGATTCATCTTAGAAAACAACCCCATGCATATTTCTATGAAAGCAACCTTCGCTATACTTAGCCTTATTTTCAGATGAATTCAGGTAGTCCTTGATTTACATTCATTTTAAAGTTACAATGGCTCTGAAAAAAGTGGCTTATGACTGCTTTTCACACTTACAAATGTTGCGGCATCCCCATGGATTCAAACACTTGGCAACTGACTCACATGCAGTGCCCTGGGGAGGTCATGTGATCCCCATTTGCAACCTTCTGGCAAGCGAAGTCAGTAGGGAAGCTGGTTCACCTAAGAACCAGGTCACTAACTTAACAAATGCAATGATTCACTTAACAACTGTGACAAGAAAGGTCGTAAAATGTGGCAAAACTCCCTTAAGTATGCATTTCTAAGATGAATCGAGGTTTCCACTTACACACACTTTGGATTGGTAAATTAAGTCTCACTTAGCAACAGAAATTTGAGGATCACTTGTGGTCATAAGTCGAAGATAAGATTGCAGCCAGGGGAACAAATCTTCTATTGCAACTCTATGATTCATACATGGCAAGGAGTCCCTCTCTTCTTAGAAGGAAATTAATTACAATATCCAGACAGAGAAACTGTTTAAATACCTGATGTTTTATATTTGGAAATATGTTCAATCACCCATCTAGGTACTCGTTTTGCCTGATCATAAGAGAGAGCATGATTGGTGTAATATCTGATCTGAGTTCCAGCTGCAGGAAATCCATATCTTTCCAATATAGATTTTGGTCCAGGTTCTAAGAGAGAAAGAAAAAGAACTTTGTTTTGGAACAAAGGCCTAGAGAAATCACATCATATCTTAAAAATCAGAGCCACCTTTTTACAAACCAGAAAAGTAATTATACAGTGTCATAATCTTTCAAGGATTATATGGCACTTTATAACTGGTTTCAATTTCATATTTTTATAGCAACAGTAATACAAATATGTTTAAGTCACCTCAGTGGTCAAAATATGCAATTACCAATAATTGTGCTCTATACTGCAGAAACACAAGTCAGAGAAAACTACTTTTCAGTAGTGCTGGATGATTTACATTGTAGGAAGAAAAGAAACGGAAGGTGTATTTTTTAAAATACATCTGGGCCCTAGGGTTTTCATTTGCAACCTTCCTAGGGATGTCCACGTGATTCATTTAATAACTGTAGTGATTCACTTAACAACCATGGCAGAAAAAGTCATAACATGGGGAATAATTTATTCCCCATGTTATGGCATGGGACCGGGATATTTACGGGACCGCCTGCTGCCGCCAACAGCCTCCCATCATCCGGTGCACTCTCATAGGGAGAGCCTCCTTGGGGTGCCCTTGGCCAAACAGTGTCGGCTGGTGGCCCCCAGGGAATGAGCGTTCTCTGTGGGGGCTCCGGCTCTCTGGAATACACTACCTGTGGGGCTACGTCTTCTTCCTGATCTTCGGACCTTTAAACACGAGCTCAAAACTTTCTTGTTTCACCAAGCAGGGTTGGCCTAATGATTTTATTTATTTATTTTTTATTTATTATTTACATTTCTATACCGCCCTTCTCCGAAGACTCAGGGCGGTTTACAGCCAAGTTAAAAAGACATATACAAAAATTAAAACACAATATTTGAAATTTAAAAATCTAAATCCATAGGCTGAATATTAAAATAACAAGTAATAAAACCACCATTAAAAATTACCCTTAGGCCAACCCTGCTCGGTGAAACAAAAAAGTCTTGAGTTCGCGCTTAAAGGCTCGGAGGTTTTTAGTGGGGCTTTTAAAATTTTTAGAGTTTTATATTTCTATTTTAATTCGTTTAGCATATTTGAATCAGATTTTTAACTTGTATTGTATTTTAACTTTTTTGATATTTATGTTTTATTTATGCTGTACACCGCCCTGAGTCTTTGGAGAAGGGCGGTTTAAAAATTTGAAAAATAAATATAAATAAATAAATTCACCGCCCTGAGTCCTTCGGGAGAAGGGCGGTATACAAATTAAATAATAATAATAATAATAATAATAATAATAATAATAATAATAATAATAATAATTGTTGTTTTGTTGTTGTTGTTGTTGTTGTTGTTCTTATTATTATTATTATTATTATTATTATTATTTAAATATTTAACAACTGCCTTGCTTAGCAATGAAAATTTTGGTTTCAATTGTTGTTGCAAGCCAAGGTCTGTTTGTTACGACCACTTATTCCGCAACTGTTCAAACTTACGATGGCGCTGAAAAACAAAACCCCTCAAAGTTGCGCCCAAAGTTGCAGCATCCCCATGGTCATTATGATCAAAATTCAGAAGCTTGGCAACTGATTCATATTTATGACGGCTGCAGTATCCTGAGGTCACAGGATCACTTTTTGTGACCTCCCGACACGCAAAGTCAATGGGGAAACCAGATTCACTTTACAACCCTGTTATTCATTTAACAAGTGCAGCGGTTCACTTAACACCCGTGGCCAGAAAGACTGTAAAATGGGGCAAAACTCAACAACTGCCTCATTTAGCAACAGAAACGTAGGGCTCCATTGCGGTCGTAAGACAAGGAAGGACGACCTGGTACCCCGTGATAAATTGAAGCTGCTGTTCCTTCCCATTCATAGGTAAGATCTTGGCAAATAATAATTCTGGGGAACCAAAAATCAAATTCTGACTTGACCCTTGGCACAGTAGGCTATCTCCCATCGTCCGGTGCATTCCCACAGAGAGGGATTCCTCAGGGTGCCGTCAGCCAAACAATGTCGACTGGCGGCCCCCAGGGGGAGAGCCTTCTCTGTGGGGGCTCCTACCCTGTGGAACGAGCTTCCCCTCGGGCTTCGACAACTACCTGACCTTAGGACCTTTCGCCGCGAACTTAAAACCTATTTATTTCATATGGCTGGACTAGCTTGATTTTTACTTTTAAATTTTAATTGAATTTGATGGGTTTTTAAAGTTTTGTAATTTTATGGGGGTGTATGTTATTTTAATATTTGGGCAAATTTAAATCAGTTTTTTTAAGGAATGTTTTAACTATTGTGTATATCTGTATTTTATCTGCCTGTTCACCGCCCTGAGTCCTTCGGGAGAAGGGCGGTATACAAATTAAAATATTCATTCATTCATTCATTCATAAAAACAAATGCCAGGGATCTGATTAATATGAATTTATATACATTGCACTAGATTTGGACATCCGTAGATTAATGTCAAGAGAAGTGATTGATTGGATGCCACATGTCTTTACAACGGTCCATTTCAAATTCATTTGAATTTCAGGGCCGGTTTAGCTCTGCCTGGTAAGGCCTGTTATTAAGAACACAAAGCCTGCAATTACTGCAGGTTCGAGCCCGGCCCAAGGTTGACTCAGCCTTCCATCCTTTATAAGGTAGGTAAAATGAGGACCCAGATTGTTGGGGGGGCAATAAGTTGACTTTGTAAATATATATACAAATAGAATGAGACTATTGCCCTATACATTGTAAGCCGCCCTGAGTCTTCGGAGAAGGGCGGGGTATAAATGTAAACAAAAAAAAAAAAAATTACTTCATTCCTTTTCCCCTAGTAGTCAAAGTACCACCAGGTCTGACTGGATGTTGCTAAGCAACGACAGTTTGGTTTTAAACGCCTTTGTTCCTTTCTTATGGAACGGCCGGCGGAGTATCCCGCACCTGCGCACTCGCCCCTCTAGAGCAGGGGTCTCCAACCCTGGCAACTTTCAGACTTGTGGACTTCAACTCCCAGAAATTCTCCAACCCTGGCTTAGGAACTCTGAGAGTTGAAGTCTACAAGTCTGAAAGTTGGCAAGGTTGGAGACCCCTGCTCTAGAGCCTCCGCTCAGCCACGCCCACTTTTCCGCGTCATTTCGCTTTCCCCGGGCGGGTCGATCGCTACGCGCTTGCGCAGCCTCGTCCTTACCTCCCAACGGCGGTGGTGTTGATGGGAGCGGTTGTTCTGGCTGGGGCGCGGCGGTGCTCGGTGGCCAGTCGGGCTTTGTGAGGAGATTTTTGGAGAGCAGCCCGGAGATTGTGGCGCCCAGGGCCGCTCCGCACACGAAACCGCCGAAGAAGCGGTTCCGAACGAGGCGGGCACCTATCGCCTCTGCCATTGAGGCCCCGTCGGGAAGGCCGTCAAGCGAAGAGCGAGGCTTTTCTCCGCCCCCTTGGCCGGACTGCGCAGACTCCCCGCTCTGCCTCGCGTGTGGGGGGGAGGAGAGGGGGAGAAGCGGAGCGCGGGAAAGTTGCTCTTCCATCAGCCAGGCCCGTGCTCTCTCGTCCCATCATCCTCATCCATCCCCGAATACAAATGGCCCTCGACTTACAGCTGTTCGCTTAGTGACGGTTCAGCGTTACAAGGGAACTGAGAAAAAGTGATTTAAGGACCATTTCTCACATTTAACGACCGTTGCAGCAATGCCCATGGCCACCTGGTCAAAATTAAGCCACTTGGCAACTGACTCCTAGTTATGACTTAATAGAATAGAATTTTATTGGCCAAGTGTGATTGGACACACAAAGAATTTGTTTTGGTGCATATACCCTCAATGTAAGATATCTTCATCCAGGTACAACGCTTAATGATAGTCATAGGCTACAAATAATCAGGAAACAATAGCAATATCAATATAAATCATAAGGATACCAGCAACAAAGTTATAGTCATAAGTGGGAGGAAATGGGTGATGGGAACGATGAGAAAATTAATAGTAGTGCAGATTTAGTAAATAGTTTGACGGTGTTGAGGGAATTATTTGTTTAGCAGAATGATGGCGTTTGGGGAAAAACTGTTCTTGTGTCTAGTTGTTCTGGTGTGCAGTGCTCTATAGCATCTTTTGAGGGTAGGAATTGAAACAGTTTATGACCTACAAGAGGGGATTAAGTATAGTGTCACTTAATCCCCTTTTGTCACCTGGCAAGCAAAGTCAATGGAGAAGCCAGATTCGCTTAACAACCGTGTCACTTAAACGTGGTAATTCACTTAAGACTGGTAAGAAAGGCTGTAAAATTGAGGACTACCTCTAGGGTACAGTTTCAAGAGCAGGGGTTATAACCAGTTAATGGAATAAGAGTTGAAAGGGACCTTGGAGATCTTATAGTCCAACCCCAAGCAGGACCCCTGTGTCATTGCAGACAAATGGCTGGCCAGTCTCCTTTTAAAAGCCTACAGTGATAAGAGTACCCACAACTTCTGAAGGCAATTTTTTCCGGATTGATTGTTATTGTCAGAAAGTTTCTTAGTTCTAGGTTGGATCTCTCCTTGATAAGTTAACCCTTACTACTTGTGCTGCCCTCAGGAGCTTCGGAGAATAGGTTGACCCCCTCTTTGTGGCAGCCCCTCAAATATTGGAACATTGATAGCATGTCACGCAAAGTTCTTTTAATTAAACTAGACATACCCTATTCCTGAAATCATTCATGTGTTTTAGTGTCCCCTAATCAAATTTGTTGATTTACTCTGCACTCTTCTAGAGTCTCAACATCTTTTTTATATCGTGGTGACCAAAACTGAATGAATGAGCAGTTATTGTTCTCAAGGAGTCATATGAGAAATGAACTGTTGTGGAGGACTGCTGCCACCACCACCCCCTGCTGCTGCTGCGAGGCGTTGGACAACCAATGGGCCAAATATAGCCCGCAGACCTTAAAATGTCCAGTTTAGCTCAGGAGTGTGTGCATAATATACTTGTAATTCTCTGAAATTTGGCTTGGAGGCATGAAAATAAAGCCACAGAACAGACAAGGCAATCTCTTGGATATAGTGCCACTGGGAAATCCCAGTCTGTAGGCTGGACTGAACTTGAACTGCTATCTCAAACAGACCACTTCTATTTTGTCATGAAGAAAACCATGGCTGCATCCATGAAATCATCCAGATCTGAGCTGGGTTTTAAAGCAGCCTTTAGTGTCAGCAGGTACAGCATCTCATTCAGCCTACGTGTACTCTGAAGCTAAGCAGTTTGGAGTGGTTTTTTTTTTTTTTGGGGGGGGGGGGGGGACCAACCACCAGGAAATTGTGGCCATAGAAAAGGGGAAAAACCTGGGAAACGAATGTCGCAAACCATATCTGTTGCTTGCATAAAATGTCACCAGGAGTCAGGCTCAATTTGAGAGTGTCTTTGCTGTCTTGCATAGCAGAGGTAGATTTTCTTCTCTTATTCTGTACAACAGTTTGTGGGCAAAGCTGGCTGGATTCTCAAATCTATAATTGGTTGTATATAAATCCCAACAGGTTCACGCCATACATCAAGACAAAACTATACCAGACCCACATGGTTTAGTGTCATCTATGTACTCAGTACCAATTTAATTTTGCAAGGAAGCCCTTTTTAAGAAGTATTTGAGGTTCAACTAGTGATATCCATAGGGGGAAGGCATAAAAAAAATCAAGATAGTAGTTGTAACACTATTTCAAGCCCTGTTCTTTTGCAAGTGCCACATTGCATGTACAGGTAGTCCTCTACTTAAAACCATTTGTTAACAACTTTGAAGTTTCAGTGGCACTCAAAAAATGACTTAGGACCAGTCCTCACACTGAAGACCATTGCAGCATTGGCCACTGCCGTATGATCAAAATTTGGCACCTGGCAACCAGCATGTATTTATGACAATTGTAGCTTCTCAGGTCACTAGTTGTAACTTTCCCAGTTGGCTTCTAACAAGCAAGATCAATGGAGAAAGCCAGATTCACTCAATGTAAAGTACTGTATGCTTCACTTAACAACTGACAAAAAAGGTAAAAAATTTGGATAAAAATCACAAATGTCTTGCTTAGCAACAGAAATCTAGTCTCGACTGGATCATAACTCAGATTATCTTTATGTATAATTATCATACTAGCTACAACTTCCATCTTGACTTTTGTTAAACCCCGTGCCCCAACTGTAGATTCCTGTGGGTTCAATGCAGCAAAGGTATTTTTTAAGCAGAATTCATTGTATTAAACATGGTTAGATTTGCAATTGTCTAATGTTTCTCTTTTAAAGAATATATAGGTACTGTATGTAATGGGTCCACATAGTTGTTTTTCATGTTTAATTAAACCCCCATGGTGAAAATAATATCAAATAATTGATTGCATGGATGAGAAGAAAAAAAATACGAACAGCCAATAAGTGGCAATAAAATGTGAAAGATCTTCAATTAAAACTGAAATGTAGCAATAGCAACTGCCAAGCACTACTGTCCTAAATGGATATTTGATACCTTTATGTGTGCATTTCAGTTGTGAAATTTGATCAGTTTTTAATGTTTGAAATTCACCATCACTTAACTATTTACCTTCCTTCATATGTGCAATTTGACTTTCCCACTCCTGTATCATCTGATGGAAATGGAATGTAATCCTGATGTTAAAATATGCCATATTAAATGTATTGATCTTTGAGTGCCAATGTTGAAGTATATCTGATCAAAATTATCTTTACACTTTAAAAGCTTGAGGTATTTCCTATGAAATTAGTAAAGGAGTTGCCAAAAAAGTCCTTCAGGCTTGTGAAAACTGTGAGAAGAGTGTGTGCATCACATAGGCAACATGTTCCAGTTTTCCAGTAGCATATAGCTAATGAAAATTATATGCTAGCTATTAAATCAGTTTAGAAATAACCACTGAATATAAGAAAGTTTGATTATTCCTGATCTAAATCATGAGGTTTTTAAATTCTTCCATCAGACTAAATAAGCTGGTGTACTTACTTAAAACTAATTATTATAATTATATTAGTAATGTATATGTACTTGAATAATAGTATTATCTAAATGCATTAGCTAATTGAATATAGAATTGTAACTACTGCTAAAACGATAGACACTTTTTTGTTGTATTTTTCCACTTTTATAAAAACGTTTTGTTTTTTTCTTTGATGATGCACCGTACATATTTTTATCTTGTTTTCCTTCTTTATCATTAAAAAATACCTGTTTAATTGAACTTTTATTTCTGTTCTCCCCAGACCAGAATTTGCTCTGCAATCATTAAGAGAAATACTGACTGACCATCCCAGGCAGTAGGTTCATACAATTCAGTGTGTCTTTGTCTAATGACGGCCTCTTATAGTGACCATCTGAGTTTACAATGGTGATAAAAAAATAACTTTGCAACCAGTGCCTGCATTTACTTCTTGCAGTGTCCCTCAGTCCCAGCATCACTATTAGTATGCATTGTCCTTTTCTCCCCCTCCCTCGCAGAGTGGAGAGATTCTTGGTATTCTCTGAGCTTGTTTTCCTGCAGACGTTTCATTACTCAAACAAGGTAACATCATCAGTGCTAGTAAGGAGTGTTAAAGGAGTGTTACCTAGTTTTGGTAATGAAACATCTGCAAGAAAACAACCAAGCTCAGAGAGCACCAAGGAAACTGCAAGTTAACAAGCTCAGTTCTGTGATCTTAATTAGTTGATTAGGATTTTTCACTCAGTGACTGCTTTTCTTAACAACCAAGTTACTGGTCCCAACTACAGTTGCTAAATGCGAACTATCTAAAATGTGATAATGTATAATGTGTGTTATGTTTTGATACACATAAATCATCTGTACAACAGTGTCCTCTTAGACTGAAGCCCATTTTAGAAGTTGGGGTTTTCCATATTCCACACAGAATTTCTTTGCAACATTATCAATTTATTCTTATTAATTGTTCTATCCACCACCACAAATTTTCCCATTTATTAAATCTCCATTCATGCTATAAAATGCTTGCATTGCAAGTGTATGGTAATATTGATCAATGGTTAACAATGGCTACAGGAATTAAAATAAATGAAACCGCTACCCAAATATGATTAAGTATTGTATGATTCACCATAGTGGCATGTTACTGAACTGCAAAATCTCTGATGAAAAAGAATAGAATTAGAATTAAAAATCACAAAACAAATGGGTAATTTGCCATTTAATGTTTATTTTCATATAGGAAAAAGATAGACTTTGAAATAGTTTTTTCTACATTTCCACCCCCTATTTGCTGGAGTAGAACTGCTTCACACAAGGCAAAAATACTACATTCATACTGTTTTATTTGGGCACCCTGTACTTAGCTGAAGTAGTGATACCCAAACTGGCAGATCTAATTTTTAAACATGAGACTCATTTCTAAAATACAACAGTAAAAAGAAACAAAGATCTATTGCAAATGCATGAATTAGGATACAATGCTTCAAAACATTTCCATTTAAGAATTGCAATACAGTGAATGTCTTCTTTAGGCCATCTTACATATGCATATCTATATTATATATAATATAATATAATATATATATATATATAAATCAGCACACTTTTTCAGTTCAAAAGGGGTTACAGCTATGAGCTCCTCTGTTTAATTCTCTTTCTTTTAAGTGGATACTTACGTTTTGTTAACTCAGTAGTACAAGCTATCTCTGATCTACATTCTTTTTCTTTTCTTTTTAGCTACTAGAGTGAAATATAACCCACAACATTTACATTTCACATATCTTGGTATACAAATGGTACATTGGAATATGAGCCAAGGACCAATAATCTTTTGAATTATTTCATCATTTGATAGAGCTTTCTGCATTTAGTATTTCCTAAATTAATTCTTATTCCTGAAGTTTGTCAGGAATCCAAAACTGAAAATTTTGTAGAAGTCAGCAAACTTCTGTTTAGACCAGATAATGCAGTTCATTAATAAGATGCAACTATTTGTCATAAAATTATTTCACAATTCACTATGTTAAGGTAATTTTAAGACCTTTATCTGGTTTCCTTGAATAAACCTCACAATTTAGAAATCCTTGAAAAAAACCACCAGCACCAAATATTTGGATTAAATTAGGGAGTTTTGTTTTGTTTTGTTTTGTTTTCCTTCCAATTTTTATTCTTCAACTTTTAGTGTAAATTTCTAATGCTACAAAATAAAGAAAGCTCTTTCCATTAGAATTGACAAACTACTTAGGTTGACTTTACATTAGAAAAGTCACAGAGACAATATACATTGATAGATGAAAAATTGTAGAGTTCCATTTGCATTTTAAAATGTGGACAGCAGCAAGATTGAAGGCCCTTGGCATTTGTAAATGTAGGGCATAACATTGGAGACCAAGAACAGTAACCACTTTGATGTGTCCAACAATATAAATTAATATGAAAAATAGCTTTAATAGAGAGGTTTTCCTCTTACTCATCACCAAAAAAACTATGAATAATTGATGTACTTATATGTTTAAAAAGAAAAATATCTGTGAAAATTAATCTGTTGTACCATCAAACTTGAAGTTTGATGGGAAGATTTTATTTCAATATATTGATGATCAGCAATGAGAGTTATGGGAATATATAAATAGATTTTTTTAAAAAGTGCAGTTCCTACCAAGTCAAGATCAGTGAAATTAATGCTATAGATTTTTATTTCGTAGAAAATGGTAATGTTCTATTTTGCTGTAACAAAGGAATGGGGTAGACCAGTCTTCTGAAGGGCTCAGTAAACAATTCCTGTGCTCAGTCCGTTACACCCCTTTCCCAAAACAATTATCCTGTCGTGATATCCTTCCGGACCTCTTTGCTATTAGAAGTAGAAAGCAAAGTTGTCAAGAAATTTATCCTAATAGAAAACTGAAGCAGTAGAAATCCAAGTATAGAAAAGAAGCATTTTTCTTGCCACTACATAAATCCAAGAAACTTGTGTACTTGACAAAGAAACCTGTTATCTTTGTGGGAAATAACCACCAGCTTATTTTTACAGGTTTACTCCTTGAGGATTCGTTCCATTCCCCTCTCCCTCAAATTTCTTCATTTTAAAGAAAGATTTCTTGTTTGTGAATGCTGCTAGTTTGGTAAGAAGAATCCAGAAAAAAATATTGCATTAATGTGAAATTTGAGGATGATAAACCCTCAAATAGATTGGATGAAAGATCAACCCAGAAATAAGAAAGTTACAAAAAGCAGTTTCTAACTTCTAAGCCTCACTTTACCTTAACCCTGACTGGAAAAAAAGTTTAGAAGAGTTTACAGCAGTTGCTTTGCATTAAAATAAATGAAGGCACAAATAAAAAGCATTAGAATTCATAGCTATCAGACCTGAAATGGTAACTTCCTTGAGGATGTGTCCACTAAAATAGCCAGTTGTGTTTATGACTAAGGGACACTAAACTCAAGTCTCAAATCTTTAAAAATATTCAGAAAGAGCATATAGACCTAACAGATTTTAGAAAATTCACTAAAAACCTTTTACTAATTAACAGACACTGAAATAACTATTAAGTAGTGGACCTATATTCTGTGCCATTGGGCTGGCAATAGATTCTAGAAAAAGTAGAAATGCATAAAATAGAATCTACTGAAAAGATTAAAGAGAATACATTCACACTAATATATATATATATGTTTTAGGCCATTAAATTGCTTTTAAGCTTTTTGCTGAACTGCCTAAGATTTCTACTTCATATAGCTCACAATGCGTACATTATTGATAGATAAAATGGCACAATATGGGGTTTATACCCCACAATGCTAGAAGGTAGAAATAGCATCAATCTTTCTCTGTCTCCTACCAAGCCAGCCAAATATAGCATAAGAAAGACCCAAGTGATTTCTCTTATAAAACATGGATTCCTATCTAGATTGTTGGATTTTACTATAGGAAAACTGCTGCCAAGATGTTATGAGCTCTCAAAACAATTATGTGGCTGCTGATCATTCTGGGATTCTCAGCATATATTTAAAACTGTTTAATGTAGGAATGTATCCCTGAATCAAAAATTGAGATATCTATAAAAATAAATCACTACCTTGAGATATAAAAAACTAAAACACATCTTTGGGGAATTCTATCACATGCATATTGCCTTAGTACATCCCGACTTAATTCAGTTAGTAGAACAGTTTCAAAACATCATGGTTAAGAATTTGGGAGAACCAAAGTAAAACTTACACCTATATGATCTCCACTTTACATGTTTTGTTGGTATATCAGTGTATCTGAACCGGGGCAGTGGTAAACATAATTAGCTTTTTCCTTACTAATAAATATCAAAATCAAGTTTCAAAATGTTTGAATAACTTGTACTGAAAAATGAGAAAACCCTGTATGTCACAGACAATTGGAAAAGACCGAAGGCTCTAAATATAATTTATTTTATTTTTTATTTTATTTATTTATTCAAATTTTTATACCGCCCTATCTCCCGAAGGACTCATGTGCTTTTAGTTCTTAAAAATATTTTTTCCCTGCTTCTAGATTAAGAATTCAAACTTGGCAGTGAATCTTTACTATGATCAAAAAATGGCATAGATTTTTTACTTGCTTATTGATTTTAATTTAAGTCCCTATGCCAAAGAAGGAACGACACAGCTACGTGGATAGGCTGATCCTAGAGATACAAACATCTCAATTGCAGCTAGTTTTGTTTTTTTTTAATGGATATGGATTGGACAATTTTATGAAATGAAATATATTCAAACTACCTCTACTTATGGTAATTGACATAGTTATATTTAGACCAAATTTTATTTGGATTTTTTCTCTCTCATGCATAGCTACACTTGTGACTGAGCTCCCTTATTGCTTTATCAAGAACTTTCTTAACATTAAATATACAAGACCAACTGAAGGCCAGGAAGATTAAAGAGCTGCGCTGTTTAGGAAAAAATGCGATTACACAACAGGAAAACTGCATCATTAATAGGTAAATGTGACTGTCAGACAGTGGAGATGCTATAAGCTAACCTTTTTCCACCTGGAGTCTGCCAGATGGGTCTGGATTGCAGAATTTTGAGCCAACAGCAGTTTTGGCCATGTAGTATGAGAATTCTAGGAGATGGATACCACATTTGGGAAGGCTGAGAATCCAAGAAGCTAACAAAAAAAAAAGATATGGACAACATATATTAGCTAAGGAATATGTATATGGTCACATTTGAATCATAGCTAACCACACAACCAAAGCAACTGGCAATGATCTGTAAGCAAGGAAAATGTAAGTAAGAAGCAGTCAATCTGGCTTAAAGTTAGGTTTAATTAATTCAGCCCGTCTGATGAACAGACTCACAGTTTCTCTCTCTATGCAGGAAGGACTAAGAACACTCCTAATGGACAAAACACAAAAACAACCTCTATATGGCACTTTCAATAAATACTTTAAAGCTTCTCAAAACTTTCTTTCAATGGAAAAGCAAAGCAACTGCTGTATCAAGCTTATTTGAACCATTAGAGGAATAATGCTGTGAGACAGAAATAAGCACACTTGAAGCAATACAGCAATAACAGCGTGTATCTTCCTCACTGCTAACCGTGCACTGTGACTGTTAGTGACATTCAGATGTCAAGGTTTATTTCATCTTAATGGATCTATTTTCCTTCACTTCGTTTTTCCTGAAGCCTCTGTTGTTAAGGGCAACATTGTCGTCCATAAAGACATAAATTAGAACTTTGTTGAGGCCTCCTAATTGGTAGCCTTCCAAATAAAGCCTATTACTCCTATATGTAAAATTATAGTTCTGCTCAAGAAATTACATTGTGACTGCAGAAATCAAAGGAGTTTCTAATAACTTGGCAAGTCACAATACACGGGTGGGTCCCATGTTGTCTTAATTTGATTCTCCACAGTATTCTGAATGCATTAAGTCACTGACTCTTTTAAGATTTTTTTTTTTCTTAATAGAGCCAGTGCCAAATCAAGTTTCCGAATCAATCAGATGCTTAATCTTGATATATAAAACAGAGTGAAGAACAATAAAAGTCTATTCCGGGGGGGAAAAAATGGGCAGTCCATAACCAATGAAACTATCATCTTGTTTAGTCAATCGTATGCAAAATTAGTCTTTTAACATACTAGTCACTGACAATTGTTGAATAAATCCCCAAGAAGTTCACGGTGCCTGCAAAAGTTGCAATGACACTAAAATGACATCTGTACAGTGATGTAATTCTGCAAATGCCACCATTATGTACAAGTTGCAGGACACCTTGAGACAAAATATATACATTATGGTATCTGTATGATTACATACATGTCACCACTTGTTCCCTAACAGAAGCCCACTCCTGAAGTTCAGAAAAGGTGCCTGCATTTGCCATCTACAACCATTTTTGAAGTAATAAATTAACTCATCTTCCTCAATTAATTTTAACTTATGCAAAAGCAAACATTACGTATTTCAGAGTTGCACATGGTTACTTTAAATAGTTTAGAGATTCAAGCATTGAGCAAAGAGAAGAAGCATCAGTATTTTTACTTCATTAGAGAGGCAGCTGTTTTTCCCAAGAAAAGGATAAAATTGCAAATTTCAATTCTTCCCCCCACCCCTTGAAATAGATACAGAAGCATACAGAGTGAAACTTTTTTTTTTTTTTTAACATTCATAAGCAGTCAAAAGCAACTCTCTTCTTGTCTTACAAAGTGAAAAAGGCGGTTCGTTTTGGGCACCCCTGCTTCCACATGCCCAATTGGCAAGATTAGTTTCCTTTTGCTGTTCTTTATTTGCTAGAAAAGCTTCTCTGAGATTCTCCTACAGTTAATTAAATGTTTTGGGGAAAAGGAATTGCATTGCAACCTTTTATGTTTTTACTGAATGATCAAATTTGTATTGCGTTAACTGGGTGTCAGTCAACCAACAGCTGAAAAACAAATCTAAAGAAAATAATTTGATTAGCATCTCCCGAGGGAAATATTTCAAAAAGGAAATGCTATACTAATAATTGTTTGCTAAAACAACTTGTGCTCCTGCTACTCTCACCAATTCTTTTTAAAAAATGGAAACAAGCCTTCACAAGTAATGGTGAATATGTCCAGGAATCTTGTATAGCCAATTCCTCTAAAATTGTTTATATGTATTTACAATGGTGCTTTATAGAAAGAAAAAAGAAAAGAAGTGGTAGCATTTTCTAAAAGATTGGGGAAAATTTTTTCTTTTTTCTTCTTCTTTTTTTAAAACTCCCTTTTCATAAAAGCCAACTTACATTAAAATTTACATACTCCAAGGTAACACAACTAACAAAATATATAATAAAACTCATACAAGTAGAAAATTTTGAGGTATTTCTGGTTTGAGGTGGTCTGTGGTCATGAAGGTTTTTTTTTTTTTTAGTTAAACCTCAAAAGCCACTTCATGTGTTTGTGTATTCTAAGTTTTTTTTTTTTATAAATCATTGCATGTTTTGCAGGTTAAAAAAATATTTAAATGTTATATTGGCAGCATTAGGAGTATTCACTGACTAGAGCGGATTTTATGGCATAGTAGAATTAATAGTATTGAAAATATGCACCACTGTTAAGACGAAAAAGTTGGGTGACAGTCTTCAGAGAATGAAGAATCAAGAAAAATCAAAACCCATCAATTTCAACCAGCTGCGAGCTGTACTGAAAGCAAAGGAATTTGTGTAAAGTGTGAAAGTATACTTAGAAACAGAACTCTATAAGAGATGTTAGTTGCCAAGGTTGAGAAACATTGGCCTAAACTATACCTATTCCTACCATAAATCAAAGAAAGATAGACAACTGTATTCAACTGTATTCAACCGCCATGACTTTTGCCAAAGGACTACGGAGATGTGTCCAGAGAAGGTGTCAAAAAAGTTAAAATGGCCATGATCACAGCAGCCATCTTGATTTATTTTTTTTTATACACACATGTACATTCTGATGAAGACCCAGGAGGCAATTGGTGATGGTATTTCTAGGTGTCCTTAATGGGGAAAGTTAATCTCCCTTTACAATGCCTGATAGTCGTAGCAGCTAAACAGCCTTGACATTTGTCCTGCAGGTATTAAGATCTAAGAGTGAGATTGAATTTTATTAGTCCTGGCTACATTTACTTGGAAGTAAGTTTTACTGATTTCAATGAGTCTTCAAAGAAAGGCTGTTTCACATCATGAATGACATTGAATACCAAATGCCAATACAAAACTGGCTCCAGGTTAGATGCTTGTTGTCTTTCGTGTGTTTTTTTTTAATTTTATTTTATTAAAATGGCAGAAAAATTGTTTAAATTTTGCCCTGTTAGACAACTGAGGGAAATCTGCAGTTATTGAATCCTAAGACCTCATTCTCTGAACTTATAAATGTAATAGAAAGGGTTGGTTTCATTTAACATTACCCAAGCCTGAGATATTTTAAGAATCCATTTGTATCAAATGATTTTGTGACCCAACTTTTTCTGCATGTTGTAGCAGTTTAATATGCCTCAAAACTTGCCCATCCTCTCATTAACTGTTTTCCTGAGAAGTAACTCTTTAGCCACTGTTTCTCCAAATGCTGCAAAAGTCCAACGTCTCCTTCCCCATCCAGCCCTAACTTCTCATTTTCAATTCTACCATCAGAGTTAATATTCTCGACTCAATCACTCCCCCCCCCCACAAAGAACGCAACACCCGTTAGACCCGTAAAAGACACATCTGCTTTTTTCTTCTTCTTCTTTTTTTTTAAGCTCACTGTCTAAAATAGAAAAGAAAGGAAAGGAAAAGTAGGAGGAGGAGGAGTGGGGGGGGAATCCGGTTTTTGAGAGGTGTGATCTCATGGAACAGTCTTGATTTTGCAGCATGTATAAGAAGATGAGTAGGTTGTTTCCTTGTTATCACTGATATTTGGTGTAAAAATTGCAGGTTAGTTAGAAGAGAAAACAGGTTGAAAAAGAAACGAAGAGAGTTCACTGAGGCTTTGAGGTACCTGCACTGTAACTGCATTCATTAGTCGGCACCTGGACGCTTTCAGAGTGATGTCTTTCTCTTATTATTATTTTTTTTTTCTCTTTTCAATACAGTAGAGCAATATGCTGGTAAATTGATTCAATCAAAACAACAACAACAACACAACAAATAATAACAATAGCAAGAAAAGTCAAGAAAATAGCAGCTGCATTCATGTATATGTATGCGTGTGTGTGTTGAATTCTGCAATTTTTTTTTTTCGGAAAAAAAAAATCCACTGCGTCTGAAGAGACCAGTGGGAAAAAAAAAAGGCAAACAAGGACTTAGATACTTGACTCTTTGGGCAGCAAATCTACGTTGGTGACAGAGGTCACGATGGAAACAAGGCAGTCGAGGGTACTACCATTGGCTGACTTGCGAATCTGGGCGACGCGCTCTTCCACACAACCGGCTGACAGTCTGGCCTCCGCATCATGATCCCAGCATTCTTCAATCGTGACACACAGCTGAGCTATGGCCTGCAAAAAAGGAAGGAAGGAAGGAAGGAAGGAAGGAAGGAAGGAAGGAAGGAAGGAAGGAAGGAAGGAAGAAAGAAAGAAAGAAAGAAAGAAAGAAAGAAAGAAAGAAAGAAAGAAAGAAAGAAAGAAAAAACAGCGGGGGGTGGGTTAGTCAGAGAAAGTGGATCGATGTAGCTTCAGGATGCCAGATATACAGGTCACATTCATGGTACAACTGTAATGTACTACAACCCCATTAGGGTTGTAAGTTGTTAACAGTCACAAACAAGTGAGTCATGTGACTGACCAGATTCTACTAATTTTTGTTTTGTTGATTGTTAAACAAATAGCAATAGCACTTAGACCTAAATACTACTTCACAGTGTTTTCCAGCCCTCTCTAAGCAGTTTACAGCAGGAGTCTCCAACCTTGGCAACTTTAAGACTCTGAACTCTGGAAGTTGAAGTCCACAAGTCTGAAAGTTGCCAAGGCTGGATACCCCTGGTTTACAGAGTCAGCATATTTCCTCAAACAATCTGGGTCCTCATTTTACCCACCTCAGAAGGATACTAAACCACATTGGCCCGCCCAGCCATAGACCTTTGGGGGGAAAAATACAAGCATCAAGAAAGGACCTACAGGGTGTTTAAGCCAATGGTCCTTGAACACAGGACGCATCTTCTTGTGGACCACAATCTCCTGCAGCTCCTCAAGAGATGGGTGTTGGCCGATTTCTTCTTCAAAAGGCAGTAGGTAGTCATCCACGGGACCTAATTTTGCAAGAAGAGATGGCATTGCTACCAAATGCAGGTCATTGGAACCAACAAGCAGCTCCGACCAATTGGCATCTCATCCATTGCTTTATTAAGCTGTATGCTTCACACAAACATATACTGATTACTTATGTTTAAATGGAATCATTTATTTGAGATTAAGGTTGCAAATCAATGTTATTAGTCATTCACGTAGCTCTGCAACTCCATAGGGGCAATCAAAGCAGGTTCTTAGTCTGTTTCCCTCCCTTCACCATTACAATCTGCCTGTACATCCCCTCACTCACTCCTCCAGTAGTGATGTTTGTCTGTTTAGTTAAAATGTGTATATAGCTGTCCATCTTCCAGCCAACTCTGGGCAGCTGCTTAAAGAACTACTTACTGTATTCTTATTAGTCCTCTTGGATCAAGAGATAGATTTACTAAGGACAGGATGTTTTAATAAAGGTTCTCTAAAAGACAAAGGCTGAGCTGCAAGAATTTGGTGAAAAGCAAGGGAAGGGAGAATTACTCTCAGATTCGTATCATTTTTACGTATTTTTGTTCTGAGCTGGTTTTTCATTTATTTTGTTTTTTAAAAAAGCTAAGAAATATATTGTGTTGATATGCTACAAGTCAACACCTTTGTCAAGATCAAATCAGATTAGTTTAATTTAATTGCTGTAATTGGAGTTTGCAAAAAGTGAATCCTAGGAAGATTCCTGAGAAATTTTGGTAATAATCTCCATCCCATAACTGTCAGAAAATTCAAATCTTACTTTTCTTCATTACAAGATCATGCTCATAAATATGGCTCAGGCATGTCCTGTTTGGTATTTCACTTATTAGCTTATTAATTCTCAAAGACTCTACAGTACACATTCCAACTGCCCCTTAATGAAATTAAACTTATAAAACTTGAATGTGCCAAAATCTAATGGTTTAGATTTACTTGGCGCTGAAACATCCAAATAACAAAACTAAACTTAGGCTAAGTTTTCTAATAACTTACCTTGGTCTCAGTAGTCTAATATTGGTAGATGAAGCAAAATTTATAAAACCTTTAGCTTTCTCTAAATCTTCTGCTTTGAACAAAAGTCTGTCACTTTAAGAAAGACTTTGTATACCGTAATTTAAATGTCTCAAAACACTTACAAATTTCAACAGTTTCCATTATATGGGACTAGATAGTCTGTATAGGTATGGGAATTATCTTGAGTCACTTGGAGTATCCCTTGGGAAAAATATCCACACAGATGTTCTGAATTAAATTTTCATAAATTAACTCCAAATGGGTTGGACATACAGTATTCATAATTTCTAAGGAAGCAAGAACAACATGTAAAAAGGATATTGGAACTCACCATCAGTTGCTTTGCATCTGGAAATCAACTCCCACAATACCAGGCCCATGGCATACATATCAATTCTCAGGAAGGAATCCCTCTGGAAATTAATTGCTCCTTCCAGGACCTCAGGCGCCATGTATCTTCTGGTTCCCACCTATAATAGGCACAGGAATCAGTTACTGGAACTAAATTCATACTTTCAAACTCTGGTTCTTTAAAAGAGAGAAAACAACAAAAAGGGGGAAAGGAAAAAAGCAGAAGTAGTAGCAATTGTTGATATTACCTTGGCTACAGGTAGTCCTCGAGTTATCACACCTTGTTCAATGACTGTTCAGAATTAAGATGTCGCTGAATGAAGGTACTTACAACTGGTCTTTGAAGTTGCAGCTGTCACAGGGTTCTCATACTCATGGGATCACAGTCTGGGTGCTCGAGTATCTGGCTCACAATTATGACGTCGTAGTGAGCCAATGGTCACATGATTGCCTTTTGCAACCTCTCCCGCTGGCTTCCCATGAGCAGTCAAAGGGGAAGCCAGCAGGAAAGTCAGAGGTTGTTTCCATTGCTTTTTCTCCCAGGGATCTCATACTCTGTCTGCCCACCTATGCTCTGCAGTACCTGCCTACCCCCATGACCCTACTGGTTAGCAGCACTGATGAAATTATCTAGTAGGGTAATGAAATGTCTGCAAGAAAACAACCAAGCTCAGAGAGTAGAAAGGACCCCACAGTTCAACCTTGAGCTACAAAGATTATCTTCTATCGGCAAGACATTGAACCGTCTACCAGTTCATTCTTCATCATTTTGACAAGATCAATTGACTTGCTGATGCTTACGAAAGAATACAGGTAGTTCTCACTTCCTAATCACTCATTCACTGACTGTTCAGAGTTACAATGGCGTTAAGAAAGAATAAATTGTACGCTATCATGTGCATACAACAATGGTAACTAGTTTTTCAAAATACAGAACCTAGACACTACATGAAGTAGCATAGATTTGTCTTATCTTCACCTGCCTTCCAAATTCGATTCGCGAAACGAAGTAGTTTAAGCTAACCTGCAAGTTTACCTGTCCATGAGTGTCTCCTGGAGGCTTCCCGGGTTCAAAGCGCACAGCCAGTCCGAAGTCAGCAAGCACGGCAGTCAAATCATTCTTCAGCAGCACATTCTTGCTCTTGAAATCCCTGCAAGGAAAAAGCAGAAGTAGTAGCAATAGTTGATATTACCTTGGCTACAGGTAGTCCTCGAGTTATCACACCTTGTTCAATGACTGTTCAGAATTAAGATGTCGCTGAATGAAGGTACTTACAACTGGTCTTTGAAGTTGCAGCTGTCACAGGGTTCTCATACTCATGGGATCATAGTCTGGGTGCTCGAGTATCCGGCTCACAATTATGACGTCGTAGTGAGCCAATGGTCACATGATTGCCTTTTGCAACCTCTCCCGCTGGCTTCCCATGAGCAGTCAAAGGGGAAGCCAGCAGGAAACTCAGAGGTTGTTTCCACTGCTTTTTCTCCCAGGGATCTCATACTCTGTGGCACAAACCTCTCTGCCCACCTATGCTCTGCAGTACCTGCCTACCCCCATGACCCTACTGGTTAGCAGCACTGATGAAATTATCTAGTAGGGTAATGAAATATCTGCAAGAAAACAACCAAGCTCAGAGAGTAGAAAGGACCCCACAGTTCAACCTTGAGCTACAAAGATTATCTTCTATCGGCAAGACATTGAACCATCTACCAGTTCATTCTTCATCATTTTGACAAGATCAATTGACTTGCTGATGCTTACGAAAGAATACAGGTAGTTCTCACTTCCTAATCACTCATTCACTGACTGTTCAGAGTTACAATGGCGTTAAGAAAGAATAAATTGTACGCTATCATGTGCATACAACAATGGTAACTAGTTTTTCAAAATACAGAACCTAGACAGTACATGAAGTAGCATAGATTTGTCTTATCTTCACCTGCCTTCCAAATTCGATTCACGAAACGAAGTAGTTTAAGCTAACCTGCAAGTTTACCTGTCCATGAGTGTCTCCTGGAGGCTTCCCGGGTTCAAAGCGCACAGCCAGTCCGAAGTCAGCAAGCACGGCAGTCAAATCATTCTTCAGCAGCACATTCTTGCTCTTGAAATCCCTGCAAGGAAAAGCAAAAGGAAAGGAAGAGGGTATTTAATGTAGTGCATTATCAATCTCCAAGATAAAACCATCTGCGTGAGATTTTTGCCACCAATGCCATTAATAGATGGATGCAAACCCAATTTATGAGAAAGATGGGGAGGGGGGAATCAGTGAGGATAATATCCAGGCCAACATTAACACAAATTATGTGCAATGGCATCCTTCCCTTATTGCTTGTGCTCTTAAGTCCTTTGCCAGCTCTTTCCTAGAAAGCAGGTTTGGCGTCTAGAATGTTGCCTTGGATTTTGATCTCCACCCGGAGTTTCACTCAGCTGCATTACTTCCTTATCTACCTCTTAAATTAATCCCTTGTGCTTATTAAGCAACTCCTGGAGTTTCCTTCAGTAAGGGTGGAGAAGAACAGGGAAAAAATAAAGAAAGAAAGGGGCTGAATATAATTAAATTACAGAATTGAGGCAGCAGATGGTAGACCCACGTGTGCCTGGCATTGTAATTCTCTTGCCATCAGTTTAATTGACTGTGGTATCCCAGCCGGTTGGATCACAGGACAAGTGTGGGGCCAAGCAATATAATTAATGAGGGCAGGTTCTGTGGGGTTTTTTTTTTTTATCCCCCGTGAAATGCTCTGTCAGAATACGTTACAAAGAGAGATGCCATCATGGAGAGAGAAAGCTCACAAAAATGGGTGGAGGGAAAATGCAACGAATTCCCAGGGTGTACAGTATCCCAAAGAAAAATTGTCACCGCCCACTGGACCCAAATTTTTTTGCTTTTTTTTTTTTTTTTCCAAGGAGGGAAAGAAAAGAGGAAAGATAGTTCCCAGGCACTGGGTTACACGTTAAAGCTGTTAAAATTGGCGGAGAAACTATCAGAGACCTTATGCCAGATTAGTCAAACTTCTGACAGCCAAGTACACCCGAAACCAAGATTCTCACAGAGGCTTCTCCATCCAGATTTATTAAAAGAGAAAGGGGATTAGGCTACAGAATTCACAACAACTAAATCCTTTCATTATTTGGACCTCCGTTTGAATTCGGTAAGCCCTAGCTTTGTGTGTTCTCCTCAGCTGCCGATGAGAGATCTGTTTTCCGGATAATGAAAGAAAAGGTGCAGATATTTTGGGCTTGTAATTTTTTTACAAACCACCTTTCTCTTTTGCAGGGATTGGAAAGACTAACATTATTTCTAAAGACGGATGAAGATTAAGATACGGGTGGGTATTCTAAGGGTTCTCTGAGAGTGCCTCAGCAGATATTTCGTGGCCCTTAAGAGTTGTGGACAGGGCCACCAATTTTTCTCCTTCCCTCCTCTCCTCTTCCGTTCTTTCTCCTCTCCTCTCCCCTCCCATTCATTTTTGTCCAGACAAAAGAATAGGAAGAATATCTCCACTGAAGGAAACGGTAGTTCCAATACATGAATGATGAATGAAGGAATGGAGTATGTTTGAAGTGGATTTATTGTATCTGAAATTAAGTGCCATTAGGGGGCAGCACAGCACCAAAAAGCTAGGTTTAATCGTTTTCAATTTCTAGCTTAGTAGAACCTTTTCTGCAGGTTCCTATTGTTTAAACAATCCTGGTGCAACCAGCGTGGAAGCTCCCAGATGGCTCAGGATGTCCCATTGCATTGTTCTTCCCTTGTCTGTGTTCGTCCCCCTCACTCTCACACACACACCCCAGCAATTTAGCCTACTACTTCAAAGGAAAACGGAGGAACGGCTAATGTTCCCATAAAGAGGCACAATTCCCTTGAGGAATACGCAACTTGTTTAGATTGGAAGTGGGAGTGATCAATACATCACCTTGAGCTCCAGCCCAAGGACAGCAGGATGAACATCTAAAAGTACGTAAACGAACTTTGATTTGGCGCTAAGGTAGACTAAAAATGGGACCCACCTGTGGGCGATAGCAGGCTTATGTCCTCCCTTGCACCAGGGGATGTCCTCATGCAGATAGGAGAGTCCGCGGGCCATGGTTTCTGCCACGTGGCAGAGTTCGTTCCAGTTGAGAACGTTCCCCTTCAGATAGTCAGTCAAGGAACCCTGGAGGAACAAACCTAGTTGATGTCTGCGACTCTTTGACACACTCCGTGAATCTTTACTCCAACGTGTGTGTGGCATTTACTGTGAACTCAGCCAGTATTTTAAAGCAGGAATCTTAAGCATCCTTCTCTGGGAGTCAGCCCAAGGGTCAGTTCCAAAAACATGACTCTGCATAGAATGCACACACAACGAGTGCCCAGAATTAACAGAGAGCTGGAAGGCACCTTGGAGGTCTTCTAGACCAACCCCCTGCTCAAGCAGAAACGCTATACCCAGTGGTGGGATTCAAGTCATTTAACAACCGGTTCTCTGCCCTAATAATTTCTTCCAACAACCAGTTTGCCAAACTGCTCAGAAAGTTAACAAACGGTTCTCCCGAAGTGGTGCGAACTGGCTGAATAGACAAATGGCTGTCCACTCTCTTCTTGACCCCCCCAGCACCCACCCCGCAGTGTTGGGGCACCCCCCCCCCACCAACTTCTGGAAGCAAGTCTTTCCACTAATTAATTGTTCTAACTGTCTGGAAAGTTCTCCTTAGTTCTAATTTGCTTCTCTGCCAGTGACATTCGTCTGCAGGAGAGAATTAAACACAAGCTTAAATATCCTCCAAGGGGAATAAATGGGATTGAAAATTAATGCTCAATTTGCTTGGCCGTTACTGAGTTTACAGCAATACATGTACAATGATTGGGCCCACTTACAGGTAGTTGTCGAGTTATGGACATAATGGAGCCTTCCTATAATGGTCGTAACTGCCCCATGACTGACCTTTTTGATAGTGAAGTGACTCACTGCAGCCACTAAGGGAACCAATGATTCACGATGAGAGGTTTTGCCAAAAACTGAAAGTAAATGCTGGTTTTTTCACAAAAACACCATGAAATGCAGTCAAATGACGGCAGGATGCTGCAAATGGCTATTAATGTGACTTGGTTGCTGAGCACAAAGTGTGATTGTGACAGCCGGGGGCTGTCAGAATTTTTGAATCCAGATTGTAAACACCCCCTTCCCTCAAGTAACTATTTGGGAACTTCAAACGGCCATTAAGTGACCAGCCGTAAGTCAAAGACCACCTGTACTGTATCTGCAGGAGAAGCTCTTCTGAAGATGCACCTGTTGCCAGAAGCTTGGTTATTGCCTCTGAGCTAGAAGGTGGGGCGGGGGGCTTCTCCTGGGTTGCTAAGAGTCTGTGAAATGCTCTCCACGAGGAGATGGCATTCTTGGTCCTTCTGACGTCAAGAAAGCATCAACCTAGTCAGCCCTTGTTACCTTCTCGTGGAAAGCGGTGATCAGCCACAGCTCCGTCTCCAAGTTTGTTCCCCTCTTCTCGGCTGCAATAAACTGCAGAAGGTTGTCATGCTTCATTCCTGGGGTGCTGAAGATATCCCTTTCGCTTTGCCAAGACTGCTTGTCCTAGAGAGATGGCAGAAGGTTAAAAAGTGGAGAAACAGACAAATCTTTTCGGAGAACCAATGACAACCCGAGACATTTGTGATGTTACAGCCACTGCTTTTATATCCATCAATCCAAACAACAACAAAAATACTCCTGGTAATTTGACCATCTTTGCATTTCCTCCCTTTTCTTATTTTCCAGAGCTCTTGGCATTTTCGTATTTGCAAGTGCAGCTTGCTGTAGAGATGGAATCAACAAATATTGGGAGGGGAAGGAGATAACTGCACCCTTGCCATTTGAAGCACGCCAAGCTTTGGTCAGAAACAAGTATGGTAGACACTGATGATTGTCCGGCGGATGATTGGCTAACCGTTCAGACGGCTACCCAGGCCAGATAACACAATCAACTTTACAGGGAGGGCTGCTTCTGCATTTCCTGAATTTATTTTAATTTTAAAAAACGGGAGAAAAGAAAATACCCTCTTCTGATCTCCAGCAATTCCCACCAAATTGGACAGTAGGTGGATTCTGGGCCCCATGTTTTTACTTTTGGTTCACATGTGGCTTTTTTTATGCTACATGTTTCTCCTAGCTGCTGTCTTGGCTCGAAACTCCCCACTGTCGGTTGGGAAAAAGTAGCTAAGCTAGGAAGTTCTTCGAACTTTCAGGAGCAAAGGCTGCAACCCCCTTCTTTGCTTGTCATGTCTCCTCCACTGAAATAGGCACTAATGAAGGAGCAGCTATCTGCTTCCTCCTTCGCATTCCAAGTTTTCTGATTTATCTGTACAGGAGATGGTGGATTAAAAAACAACAACCCAGGAACCAGAAAAAGAAGCCTGTGAAATGATGCAAATACAGATAGTCCTCAGTTTACGACCACAACTGAGCCTAAAATTTCCACTGCTAAACAAAACCGTCGCTAAGTGTGTTTTGCCCCATTTTATGACCTTTCCTGCCACAGTTGTTATCACCGCAGCTGTTCAGTTAGTAACCTGATTGTTAAGTGAATCTGGCTTCCCCATTGACTTTTACTTATCAGAAGGGCGCAAGAGGCAATCACATGACCCCGGAACCCTGCAACTGTCGTAAGTACATGCCAGTTGCCAAGCATTCCGATTTTGATCACGTGGCCATGGGGATGCTGCAAAGGTTGCAACTGTGAAAAACGGTCACAAGTCGTTTTATTCAGTGACGTTGTAACTTCGAACAGTCACTAAATGAACTATTGTAGGTTGAGAGCTCCCTGTAATAAATGGTTCCAAAGATAACCTCCCCTTTTTACATGTTTAGCATTGTTTAAGTTTGATGAATGTCTCACAGAAACTTAAGCTATCAAAAATCTGTTACTGTAAAATTTGTTTTCTTAGATGACCCAGGAAAGAAGAATAAAGTTTTTAATGATTTCTCTCAATCTGAACATAATAGAGTCTCAGGTTTTTGCCAAGTGCATTATTTATGTTTAACTCTAGCAAGGATGGGCTATCTTTTTAAGATTAAAGGCAACGACAAGCCATAGATTTAACGATTTCCCTCTTCTTGCATTAAAAATTACAATCCTTTGGCAATTTGTGGGAAGGCTTTAGGATACGGTTCCAAGACTTTGGAATCAACGTGCCTTGAAGTGTGATTTGAAATATTTTATCCCCGCTGTCATGCCTGAAGAAGCTGCCAAGATAAATAACATAAAACAGCAATATATAAAATGCTTGCAGATTCACGGAGCTGGGAACTTATTGCCATTCACTTGTGCGTACAACAGAGGCTGCCTGCACACTTACAGAATAAATAATGGCTTAGCGTGAAATCCAAAACAGACCCCCCAAGCCATTTGGCTAGGTCTTGAATCATGCAACTGCGTTTTGATCTATGAAACAAGGGAGATGTAGCTGAGCAAAGCAGGGGACAAGAGCAATGAACCTTTAAGGGAGGAGAAACTGTAACTCAGGCCCGAGGAAGTGTGAAAATAACCCTTGATTTGTTTGGCATAAATTGGGGGCAGAGAGAAACCATTAAACTTTCAAGCTTGAGTTTTTCCTACCTCACAGGTGTTTCTCAATCTTAGCAATACTTAAATGATGTAGACGTCAACTCCCAGAATTCCCCCGCCAATATGGCTGGCGGGGGAATTCTGGGAGTTGAAGTCCACCAACTTCAAGTGGTCAAGATTGGGACACACTGCTACAGACTTCTACTTACCTTGAAGACTTAAAACATGGACCTCTTGATAAAATTGCTAACCTGGAATTCTGTAAACAAGTTCTACCTTACTCCAGGTGTTATTGGAAAGCAATTCCATTCCTCACCTGTACGGGGAAGATTTTCACTGCCACAAAGTCATTCATCAGTTGTGCTTTCCAGACACAGCCAAAACGACCTCTGGCTTTGACTTCTAACAACTGCAGAGGCTTCAGTCCAACCATTGGAGAAGGAGGTGGGGGTCCGGGGTCCTAGGAGAGAGAGGTAGGGGGGTGATAGGAATCAGATAAAATTGAAATATTGTCAGTGTATGGAGGAATTTCTTGTAGGAGCTGGCAGGTGCCAATGACTGACATAAATTGAGAGGATGTCTATAGAATATCTTATTTTTTCCTCAATAGAGCAGTTTTTAGTCAATTTGATCTGGAGGAGTAGACCAAGAATAGGAAATCCAAGGATTGCAGGTCAGGAATCTTCCCCTAGCATTTTCACTCTAGTTTTAGCTTTGTTTTTACAGGCTATGCAGTGGTGGTCTACATAAAAAGGCAAAGGGTTCCCCTGTCCAGTTGTGTCCAACTCTAAGGTATAGTGCCCATCTCTGTGTTTTGGCTGAGGGACCCAGCATTGTCCGAAGACAATTTAAGCAGTCATGTGGCCAGCATGGTTATACGCCAAAGGCGCATGGAACGCTGCTTACTGTCCCAGCAAAGTGGTACCTATTTCTCTACTCGCAGTTACCTGCTTCGGAATTGTTAAATGGGCAGGAGCTGGAGCAAGTGACGGTAGTTCACCCCATTGCGTGGTACTTAAAGCTCAGCATCTGTAACCGCTGAGCCATTGCGTCCTACGCTCAAGTTTAAATTCAATTTATTTTACACCACTGGAATGAAGGACAACACTGAGTTCCTTGAACAGATAACTAGTTTACCAGAAACCTCTCTCATCTTACATACCTCGCTGACATCGACGTGCCCATACGGAGGTTTGCGGTGACGGTACATCCAAAAAGCCAGCAAAACGGCAATGGAGACAGCAGTCATGGGAAACAAGGAATAAACCACCACATGGAGAAGCGAGGCATTTGGAGGCGGTGGCTCATAAACCACTGAAAGAAAGAAAATAGTAACCCTGTTTAGAACAGGTACAAATGTCAGTCTCCAACACCCTGCCTTCAAGGCAAGGTAGAAGCTACAGGTAGTCCTCAACTTACAACCACAATTGAACCCAAAATTTCTGTTGCTAAATGAGACACTTGCGTATGTTTTGCCCCAGATTGAGACCTTTCTTGCCACAGTTGTTAAGTGAAACACCGCAGCCGTTAAGTTACTTGCCCGGTTGTTAAATGAATTTGGCTTCCCCACTGACTTTCTTTGTCAGAAGGTCACATGATCCCTGCAACTGTCATAAACATGAACCAGTTGCCAAGCTTTTGAATTTTGATCACGTGACCATGGGAATGCGGCAGTGGTTGTTAAGGGTGAAAAACGGTCACAAGTCACTTTTTTCAGTGCTGCTGTAACTTTGAATGATCGCGAAATGAACTGTTGTAAGTTGAGGTCTATCTGTATCCTAACGTGACTATTTCAACCAATTTGATGTGAATGTTAGTACTTGCCCATATTAATAATCGCTGCAGTTTCCTTAAGCATTCGTAAGTTCCACAATATCTTTATCTCCTATGAAGAGCCCCCCAAAAATTCTTCCCCCCAAATGATAGTGCTTAAGAGCCCTACCATACTTTTTTTTTTCTTCCAGGAAAAAAAATCAATTTGAAAGAGAGGTGAGGGGGAAAAATTGAGTTTGTGAAGAAGACCCCCATGTTTCATTGTATAACCAGACAGGTACAAGTACCTAATGACTGTTATTTTGGGGTCTTGGAATTTAAACTTTAGTTTCAATTCAGTTAAAAGAACAGGAATTTGTAAAACATTATATTGTGGCTTTTAAAATATTATTTTAATCAAAACATTTTAGAGAGGCATGCATATATCACTGGACAGGCTCCAAAATGTTTTGATTTTGGCTCCTGAAAAATGGTCTATTAAGGACCAATATTTTTCATAATTAGTACATTCAGCTGACAGACTGAAGCAAAATTGCAGCGCAGCGGCTTAGCTAGGAATGAACAGTCCATTGGTCCACAATGATCCAGTCATGTCCACCAACTGTCCCTTAAGTGGGCACCATTAACAAACGGCAGTTGTTTTGAAGATGGTTCAACATGTTTGCCATGTCTTCAGAACAAGAGATTCTGAACAGCAACATCTGCAAGAATCTGCAGTGAAACTGAAATGGAGAAGCATAGATCATGACTCTTATCACACAAAACACGTGACCCCGAGACTCATGCTAAGGAATTTGATTCAAGTGTTAATCCACATTTGGCATCATGGCATCACTAGGCATTTGGCATCAAATTTCCCTGAAATTTCTTATTTATTTATTATTTCATTCATTTTTTAAAAATTCCCCTTACATCAAACCATCTGTAGTTTGTTTATTGAATCAACAGAGTGAAGCAGCTCACTGCTTATTACTTAAATTATCTCAAGAACTTTGATTCAATTTTTCAGTCAGCTATTTCTCATCAGGACAAAGAGCAGAGGAGTAGGGTTTGGTCTATAAAGGAAGAACATTGTGTTCTGTTTTTTTGGATGGCCACTACACTCCGGATTACTTTATGTCTTCTAGATCACTAATGTCTGACCTCCTGTATCCCCGTAAAAGAATTGTAGGAAGCAGTGTGACCTGACCTACTGTTAAATATGGCCCTAACCTAAAATAAAGACCAACTGATCAAAATCACATTTTATACAGAAGAAGAGGAGGAAAAGCAGGAGGGGGAAGGTGGATCGGAGTCATGAAATTGTTGAGCAAACTCTTTTTCTAGTCATAGACTTTTCAACCTGTAACCTTTTAACTCTATCAACGGATTTTTAAAAGTTAGCTCTTCCAACAAACATTCAGCCTTCCAGAATATGCCCCTGAGTCCCTAGGGCGGTATATAAATGTGAACAAATAATAATAATTATTATTCTAAGAGGGAAAGGAATTCTCTTATTTTTTTATCTTAGAAAATTGCACTGAAATTCATTAATTCAACCAGAATAACAGAGTTGGAAGCAGCGGTGAAATGCACTTATCTTTGCTACTGGTTCAGGAGTGTGAGCATGTGCACGCTCACTACGCTCATGTGCTGCACCTCTTCTGCGCATGCGCAGAGCCTCCTGCACATGTGCAGAGGGTTAAAAACAGGACGTAATGACGTCCTGGCAGGTGGGCGGAGCAGTTCGCACAAGCTGGATAGCAGTTCGCACAAGCTGGATAGATCCAGCCAGATTTCACCGCTGGTTGGAAGAGACATTGGAGGTCTTCTAGTCTGATCCTCTACTCAAGGGGGAAACCCTACACTATTTCAGACCAATGGATGTCCACTCTCTTCTTAAAAACCTCCAGTGTTGGAGCACCCACAACTTATGGAGGCAAGTCGTTCCACTGATTAACTGTGAGGAAATTCCTCCTTAGTTCTAGGTTGGTTCCCTCCTTGATTAGTTTCCATGCGTTGCTTCTTGTCCTGCTTTGAAAAATAGCTTTTCTTTGTGGCAGCCCGTCAAATACTGGAAGACTGCTCTCATGTCACCCCTAGTCCTTCTCTTCATTAAACTAGACATACCCGCTTTCTGCAACCGTTGTTGATGTCTTTTCATTGCCAGCCTCCTTTTTTCAGAACCTGAAAAAACTACATTTTGTAAAAAAAAAAACACGAAAAAGGAGACTTATTTTACTGGGATTTATACTCTTTGACTCTCACCTTGTGGGCCATTAGGTTCAGGCAAGTGAGTGAACTTTTCATTGCAGAAATTCCCTTCACAACAACAGAAATAGACTTGTGGATTCTCTTCTGTGGCCACACATTCCTCCCTGTAGATTAAAACAACACAAAAGAAAAGAAGCTAAGCCAGTGAATTCCTGCATTGTTCCATGCAACTGGACCTGCTTCACTGTGCAAGCAAATTCTTTTTCAACTGAATAGAGTACAGGCAGTCCTCGACTTATAACTGGTCACTTAAGTTCTGATGGACCTATCTGGAAGGTACTTATGACCCAGAGCAGGGGTGAAATCCAGCAGGTTCTGACGGGTTCTAGAGGACCAGTAGCGGAAATTTTGAGTAGTTCAGAGAACCGGCAAATACCACCTCTGGCTGGGCCCAGAGTGGGGTGAGAATGGAGATTTTGCAATATCCTTCCCCCAGGAGTGGGGAGGGAATGGGGATTTTGCAGCATTCTTCCCCTGCCATGCACACCAATCCACGCCCACAGAACAGTAAAAGAATTTGGATTTCACCACTGATCCAGAATCAAAGTTTTGATGGTTGGGGGCCCTCTACGGTCATGCGAGCACTCTTTGGGTGCTCAGCAACCGATCACAATTTCAAAACCAGGTCATAAGTATCTTTTTGGAGGTCCGTTGCAGCATCAAATGGTCACTAACCAACCAATCGTAAGGACTACCTGCAAGGCAAATAGAGGCTCCATGACTCATTCCTGATGATTGCAAGAACCATGGTCAGTTCAAAGAATTGTTCCTACCATCAGCCCACGTGGAATGCAGTTCCTTTTTTTTTTTTTTTTTTTTTTTTTTTTTTTTTATTCAAAAAGTTTTTATTAGTCAAAAAAGGTTTATACAAATACATATCAGGTATGGTAAATTTTCATTTTTCTTATCTAAAATAAGAATTTTACTCAAATTTTTTAACACATACAACAGCCATAAGGCAAGCAGGTGACACGAAGTAGCTAAGTTTGCAAATTTTAAATACGTAATAAAGAAGAGTCAAGAATAAACAGAATATCGTACAAAAGAGAATAAGGAAAACCAACACAAATATCTTTATCACTTCCTAGTTTTGGATCTCAGAACTCTGGGTTCAGCCTGACCCAACTCCAGGGCCGCAACAGCGGCAGCCGCTTCAGCCCCATGATCTATAACCTCCCCTTCTTCAATTCCTGGGTCATCTGATTCCAGGAAGGCTTTGTGTTCCTCCACATAGGCCGTAGCCTCCGCAATTGTACTGATTTTTTTCGTAATGCCCTCCCGGAAAATCATCAATCCTCTGGCATCAGCCATCTGAAGCCCACTCCTTCTGGTACAATTTGCTTGACAAAAATAATATTTCTTTCTTTTTCACGTACCTGTCTGGGAATCTGCCTCAGAATGGCTATCTCCTGCCCCTGTAAATCAGTGCCCCACTCCTATGTTTTCTAAGAATTTCATCTCTCGCCTCTCTTCTCACAAATTTGACATGAACCTCTCTGGGAACTGCATGCGTATGCATATTGCTAATTAACTCTATAAACTCGATCCACATCCCAATTCATGAAATCAACACCTCTCCCAAGAAATTCTCCCAACAATTTAGTCACAACATCTCTCAAGTCTTCTTGGTCCACTTCTTCCAAATTTTGAAACCTAAGGAAATAAGACATTTTATCCATCTGTAGTCCAAGCACAGCATTGCCTGTCGCCTCTCTTTTCTGCACTGCCCGATCTCACCCTCCAAACCTTCCACTTTCTGCTTGTTTTCTGCTGAAACTTGTTGAGTATCCTTTAAATCCTTTTGGATAGTCACAATTTCTGCTCTTATTTCATCCAATTTCTTGTCCATATTAGATAACTTTTCCAAAATTCTCCATCTCTCCAGCAGTTGGTCTCTGACCTTTGCCATTAAGGAAAAAAATACAAAATCCTCAGGCAGGCACAGTATCCTTGTAATTTCCTCCGGATCCACCAGGGGCACTCACAGGAGCAACGAGTCCAGAGTACAGTTAGTCAACCAGGAAGTCAAGGGAAGTGATGTCATCAAAATTCTCATAGTGAAGGCGGAAGCTGGACGCCACCACTGTTCCCCAGAAGGAGGGGGCCTCAAACCTTCCCTCCTAAATTTCTCCATCACCTCTTCTCCAGAGCTCCACAAAACCGTAATCTTCTTATTTTAAGTTCTCCTCTCTCCAGAATAACTCGTGCTCCTTCCAACCGCAGGGGAGAGAAAACCCCCGCACCGGAGCACTCCACCACGCCACCGATATTCCTTCCTTCTCCTCCTCAATTCTTCTCCGTTCCCTGTTCACCACCAGGCTGCTGCAGTTATAGATCCAATGCCCCGGTGTCACTGGGCACAGCGGCCCAGGCGACGACCAAAATAATGGCCGCGGCCTGTGGCCTCCGAACCCCGCCGAGCCTAGGACGCGCCAGCATCGGTCCCCACAGTCCTGTATGTCGGCTGGGAGACCCCTGGCGAGCCGTCCGTGCGGCAGGTGTCCTTTTCGGAACACCTGGCCCCTGAGGGCCTCGGCGGCGGCCGGATTCGGGCGCTGGAGGCAGGAGAAGCCTTCCAGACGTCCGTTGCCGCTGGATACCGGAAGTCGTCTCCGTGGAATGCAGTTCCAAATAGGTCCAGACCACCCAATATATTTGTTTTTCTCTCAGCAATGACCATCATCCCACTTCTCATTATAAATCTAACTTTTTCTTTCAACCACTATTACTCATGTGGCTGTAAACATTTAATAAACTCCCGGAGCAAAGAGAAAACCAACTAAGTGCATTTAAAAGGAATACAGCTGAGTGGTTTAGCTGACGCCATCAAAACAAAAATAAAATAGAACGCAGATGCTTGTATGGCCATCATGAAATGGGCAATTAATGGGCAACAGGAGCTCAAAAACAGGTCCACAGTTCCAGTCATTCTGCCCTCGACCCTCCTAACTTGTTTTTCTCCAGATTGCCGCTCCAAATGATTAATTTTCTCCTTTTTCTACAGAAAACAAGCAAACAAGAGCACATGGTTTGCTACGTACAGGATATTCTCTTCAGCAGGCTGGAAAAGGACTCGGCTTTCATTGTGCTAAAACACCTGGGAGATATTTTTTACTTTCCTTGATTCTACAATTACGTGAAAAAGCAGGCAATTGTTGACCTAATGTAGAGACCTTAAATTGAAGTCAGCATGACCGACAGTCTTCCCACTCTGTGGAAATAGCCCCTTTCAGCATAGAATACCTTCTTAAGGTGGGTGAAGGCAAATAGAGGCATTTCAGTGCTCGGAGGGTGTCTGAGTGGGTGGAGAGACATTTGTTAAGGGAGTTTTGCCCCATTTTACAACCTTTCTTGCCACTGTTGTTAAGTGAATCACCGCAGTTGTTAAGTTAGTGACAGGGTTGTTAAGTGAATCTGTCTTCTCCGTTGACTTTGTTTGTCAGGAGGTCACAAAAGGAGGACCGTATGACCCCGGGACACTGCAACCGTCATAACTACGAGTCAGTTTCCAAGCATCTCGGTTTTGATCACACGACCATGCTGCAAGGGTCGTAAGTGTGAAAAACAATCATAAGTCACCTTTTTCAGGGCTGTTGTTAACTTCAAGCGGTCACTAAATGAACTGTTGTAAGTCAAGGACTACCTGTACAGCCATGGTTTGAAGGGGTATGATGATTGAATTGGATATTTTACCAGAATTGTGTCAATTTTGCTGGCCTTTTGTAAATTCCTAGCTCTGTGCCCAGGTTTTGGGTCCCGAATGTGTGAATGGACCTATTTATTTAGATCTTGATTTATTGATTTTATATTTTTAAAATTATTTTTGTAAATAAGGCAGTAAAGTATCTAACCCTCCTCCTACTTTTCCCACAACAACAACCCTGTGAGGTACATTGGACTGAAAGGGAATGACTGGCTCATAGTCAGCTAGCTGGCTTTCATGCCTAAGGTGGGACTAGAATTCAAAGTCTCCTAATGATTGGCCCTAAGTCAGCCAGCTGGCTTTCCTTGGTTAAAGAGCATTCTTGGTGTATGATTTATTGTTGCCCATGTATTTAAATTTTGGTTGGATATTTTTGTGGTTGCTAGAATTCAAAAATGACTTGATGGCACGTAATCAATCAATCAATCAATCAATCAACTTACTGCATTTGTTTTTATTTTATTTTTAATTTTGTTCAGTGCCCAGTCACCCAATCGCTACCTGACTCCATAGCAGTTCTGTTTGCTATACAATATGAAAAACAATTAACATATTCATTGTTTTAACTTCCATTAAGTCTGCTTTGTAAATCCCTATTTAAGCATCAAGAAGAATGAAAATCAAATGAGTGGCTTTTACAGTCTGGCTACTGTAAGACTTTCAACGCCCCACTCACTCTGACCCACTGATAAAATGACATAAATAAAATACGCCGGATGGTATGATTTAGTGTTACAGAAGAACACGCTGAGCTGGAAGGCGGAGTTAAATGCGCCATCAGTTTGGACTCATTGTGTTGCCACAATAGATCCAAGTTCAGCTCCCCGTGATTTCCATTGAATTTAGCCAATTTAACTTTGACCATTAGTGGACTAAATTCTTTTTTTTTTTAGATAGCAATAATAAACTCTTGTGTTTTGAACTCTAGGAATCCTCCTGGTTATTTGCGCCTGACAGTTGTTTACATTAAGAATATGAACCACGGAGCCAAGATTCCATGGCTGACAGCCGATCTGTGGCCATTCCTGTGATGTGAACGACTAAACAGGAATTTAGGACAATGTCTCTATTTCAAGAGGAATTCCTACCTCTTCACTCTTACCTGTCATAACAATTGAAGTCATCAAGCCAACATCCTTTCTTCACTAGTTCGATGGATCCAGAGTTGTTTCTCCAGGATGCGTAGCAATGCAGGCGCTTGTCTTTTTCACCTTCACAACGCTCCACTCCACTCTGGTTAGTCTTCTCCAGTTCCCAGTTGGCATTGTAGTAAACACATTCTCTCGTCTCCGCTTCTCCCTGGCCAGATCCTGGAGGAAGATACAAAAGAATCAAACATTAATGACCATATTGTGGGGGAGGGGGGGGGAAATAATGAAGGCTGGTCATTGACCGTGCTGACCAGGGATGGTGAGGCTTGCAGTCCAGAACATCTGAAAGATACCAGATTAAGTAAGGTTACCGTCCATATTTCTTGCATTCCCAGAAAGACATAAATAAGACTATAAAACGAGACCAAACTCCACTCCCCACTAGCATTGATGATGTTGCCTAGTTTGGAAATGAAACATCAGCACGAAAAGAACCAAGCTCAGAGAACACCAAGGCAGACAACTCAAAACCTTCTAGATAAAACTAAACCCACTACTTCCAGTATCCTCATTATTGCTGTCAAGCTCACTGGATGACCACGCATGAAACCTGTAAAAAGATTAGATTGCCTATTCCCCAAGTTTGCACATACAGAAAGTCCTCACTTCATGACCAATTCGAAATTACAACAGACGTCCCCAGAGCTACTTATAACCAATTTTTTCAAAGTTGGGATGGCCTTCACCAGAGGCAAAGGACACTGGAATGTCAGAGCATCAAAAAATGGACACAATTAGTGTCTGGGAAACCAAAAGGACTGACTGGTGGATGTTGCTTGCACAAAACCCAACACATCTGTCTCAGATTGGAACCAGAGGAAGAGGACAGGGTTTTGGTGGTCAGGGACCACACTCAAAACTTCCTTTAGAAGAGAAGACCGCAGTGGTAGAAACAAAAACGTAAAATGGATAAGGGAGAGGTTTTCTCTAGAGTAGAGTGAAGCCTGAGAAGTCACTTCTCATCATTTGCAATTTAGGATTCTTTGCCTCAAGTGGTTTTTTTTTAAAAAAAAAAACTTTTTATATTTTTTGGCCTCTGTTTTTTTTATTTTTGGGCCAACTCATTTCTCAAGGGCCAGAGGGCTGGCAATTCCCACATTCATACAACAACTTTTGCCAATCGGTTGGGAAATGAAGATTGTGTAAACCTCAAGTGACAATAATGTCCCACAATGTCCTAAGGTTTCTCGGATGAAAAGAGGGGCAACGAACTCATATAAAGCTAAATAAGATATTTATTTGCATCTCTCTGTTTGCTTTCTGTGGTTTTATCTATTTTAAGGCCCTCTTCATCTCATCCAAGGAATTCTGCTCAATTTCCTTAGATTTCCAAAGCAGAATCCAAATGACTAAGAAATAGAATATTGATCTTTCTAGGGTTTATCAGATTTCCCAAACTGCTGGCATTCCTAATTATTTAACAAAAGGCTCATATTGGATGCTCATTTTTTACATCCACTGATCTAACCTGATCTAATACAAGGACATATCTTTGAATTACAATGTTCAGATTATTTTAGGCTTGATAATTGTGACACAAGTTTATTTTTCTGCAGCTAGCAAATATATATATATAATAATCATAACAATGAAATATAGTCTGTACTGCTTATTTTAAGTTACACTAGTTAAGCAGTTTTAAAATAAAGTATATTCCTATTGGTAGCAGGACTTACTGTATTGTTACCAATTCGCAACTGGACTGAAACAGCCAAATAATTGTGGGTTTCAAAATTGTGTCAATAGTTTTGAAGATTAATTAAATTGGTTAGTTGTTGACAATATCAAACTATTTTAATATTTTTTTGCTTCCTGCAATCCGTAGAAAAACAGGATCAGTTTTATTATGCAAACAGGTATCTCTCCACCTTTTGTAGAATTTGGGCATGTATAAAGAGAAGAAGTCTTCTGGAATGAAAAAAAAAAGTCAAGAAATGATAATTATAACAACAGGCTTCATCTTGGTATCAAAAGTGAAGATATATGGGGAGACGACTTCCGGTATCCAGCGGCAACGGACGTCTGGAAGGCTTCTCCTGCCTCCAGCGCCCGAATCCGGCCGCCGCCGAGGCCCTCAGGGGCCAGGTGTTCCGAAAAGGACACCTGCCGCACGGACGGCTCGCCAGGGGTCTCCCAGCCGACATACAGGACTGTGGGGACCGATGCTGGCGCGTCCTAGGCTCGGCGGGGTTCGGAGGCCACAGGCCGCGGCCATTATTTTGGTCGTCGCCTGGGCCGCTGTGCCCGGTGACACCGGGGCATTGGATTTATAACTGCAGCAGCCTGGTGGTGAACAGGGCACGGAGAAGAATTGAGGAGGAGAAGGGAAGGGAATATCGGTAAACGTGAGTGGACTGCTCCGGAGTGCGGGGGTTTTCTCCCCTGCGGTTGGAAGGAGCACGAGTTATTCTGGAGAGGAGAACTTAAAATAAGAAGATTACGGTTTTGTGGAGCTCTGGAGAAGAGGTGATGGAGAAATTTAGGAGGGAAGGTTTGAGGCCCCCCCTCCTTCTGGGGAACAGTGGTGGCGTCCAGCTTCCGCCTTCACTATGAGAATTTTGATGACATCACTTCCCTTCGGCTTCCTGGTTGACTAACTGTACTCTGGACTCGTTGCTCCTGTGAGTGCCCCCTGGTGGATCCGGAGGAAATTACAAGGATACTGTGCCTGCCTGAGGATTTTGTATTTTTTTTCCTTAATGGCAAAAGGTCAGAGACCAACTGCTGGAGAGATGGAGAGAATTTTGGAAAAGTTATCTAATATGGACAAGAAATTGATGAAATAAGAGCAGAAATTGTGACTATCCAAAAGGATTTAAAGGATACTCAACAAGTTTCAGCAGAAAACAAGCAGAAAGTGGAAGGTTTGAGGGTGAGATGCGGGCAGTGCAGAAAAGAGAGGAGACGACAGGCAATGCTGTGCTTGACCACAGATGGATAAAATGTCTTATTTCCTTAGGTTTCAAAATTTGGAAGAAGTGGACCAAGAAGACTTGAGAGATGTTGTGACTAAATTGTTGGGAGAATTTCTTGGGAGAGGTGTTGATTTCATGAATTGGGATGTGGATCGAGTTTATAGAGTTAATTCGCAATATGCACGCACGCATGCAGTTCCCAGAGAGGTTCATGTCAAATTTGTGAGAAGAGAGACGAGAGATGAAATTTTAGAAAACATAGGAGTGGGGCACTGATTTACAGGGGCAGGGAGATAGCCATTCTGAGGCAGATTCCCAGACAGGTACGTGAAAAAGAAAGAAATATTATTTTTGTCAAGCAAATTGTACCAGAAGGAGTGGGCTTCAGATGGCTGATGCCAGAGGGATTGATGATTTTCCGGGAGGGCATTACGAAAAAATCAGTACAATTATGGAGGCTACGGCCTATGTGGAGGAACACAAAGCCTTCCTGGAATCAGATGACCCAGGAATTGAAGAAGGGAGGTTATAGATCATGGGGCTGAAGCGGCTGCCGCTGTTGCGGCCCTGGAGTTGGGTCAGGCTGAACCCAGAGTTCTGAGATCCAAAACTAGGAAGTGATAAAGATATTTGGGATTGTGTTGGTTTTCCTTATTCTCTTTTGTACGATATTCTGTTTATTCTTGACTCTTCTTTATTACGTATTTAAAATTTGCAAACTTAGCTACTTCGTGTCACCTGCTTGCCTTATGGCTGTTGTATGTGTTAAAAAATTTGAGTAAAATTCTTATTTTAGATAAGAAAAATGAAAATTTACCATACCTGATATGTATTTGTATAAACCTTTTTTGACTAATAAAAACTTTTTGAATAAAAAAAAAAAAAAAAAAAAGTGAAGATATATGGCAAGAAGAATGAATTAATCACAGCCATTTTCAAACCAGTTTCTACACATGGTAACAATCCATATCAAGCTTTATCTTATTATTATTGCATTAAAAAAGTTTTAGGTCTCAGATCAACATAATCTGATAGAAGATAATCATGACTATAAGAAAAGTTTATAGCATTCTGGAGGAGGAAATACCCTTCGTCTTTTCATGGATGAAATGTAGTGATCGTCTTTTTTAAAAAAAGCAAGGAAAATATAGGAACTAAAGGCAACTGTTGCATTCTGTAAAGCTTTGCAACTTTAATGCTGGGAAAATGCTTCAGGAATCAAAGGAATTGTTTTCAAATAACTTCGTTTCTCAACACAACACCCGCACTTCTGCTGTGCAGAAAGATTAAAGAAACTCCCACAGATTCCCAATTTAGTGATCAGATGGGCCATGTAAACATAGAAGATTTGCACTGAAGGAAGGATTTGATAAAACTTTCAGAGATGAGATGGGGCAATTCCACGGGTATTTTACAGAATGTGTAGCAAAATCTAAAATCTACTCACACCAGACTGTTTGTTCATTTCCTTTCTTCTGTCTGTCTTTCTTTTCTTTCTTTCTTTTTTTTCTCCTCCTCCTCCTCCTCTTTTCCACTCTTTTCTTCCTTCCCCTTCCTTCCTTCCTTCCTCACTAACTCACTCTTGTTCCTTCCTTCTCCCTCCCTCCTCTTTCCCATTCTATTTTCCTTATTTCCCTCCCCTCCCTCCTTTTTTCCTTCCTCCCTCTCCCCCCTCCCTCCCTCAGTCAGCCAATGTAACCTGGGAGATAAAGATATAAAGGAACACTTTATAGCAATGTATTATTTTCAGTGAGAAAGGGGGTAAACTGAATTACATTGTCCCACACATGCCTTGTAAACCACAGCGTTGAAAAACTTACTGAAATAAGTTAACATTAACTAATAATTTGTCTGCCTTGAATGAAAAGCACCAATTTGTCTGATTACTTCCTGATTGGCTCCCAACAATGTAGTTTTCAGCCCTGACAATTCTTTAAACTGCGTGAATTTCAACTCCCAGGGTGCCGCAGCCAATAAGCCGGCTGAGGAATTCTGGGATTCGAAGTCCACACCTCTTAAAACTGACTAAAGTTGAAAAACACTGTCCTGCAAACACCTAACAGCCAGTTTAAGAGTAACATCCAAGAATTCGCAGATGATAAACAGATGTTTTCATAGCCACCTTGAGCACTCTGGCTCCTACAGCCAAGTTGTAATATATTTCTGTACCTATTATATATACCCTGTTGAAAAAAACATTCCATTTTTGCAGGCAGAACACAGTATTTCAATATGCACTCAATCATTAACCTGGAACCTGGGTTGTTGTTTTTTTTAGAAGCTTCTCATCTTTCCCTCCCTAATAAACTTATTGTTTTCTTCCTGGTTAATCAATCCATCATGGAACTGAGTGAGAATTAGTAGAAGATAAATGTGGGAGGTTTTGCCTTTGTATTCTGAATGGAGTAAGTCAGAACCTGTAAGCCTTCTTTTTCCCCCCCCCATTGATCATACCTAAACTGTTTTGGACGCATTTTTTGGCTGAAGAATAGGTTCAAAATGTCACGAGTGGATGGATGAATGAACAACAAAGTTTTGGTATTGGTTCTTCTTTGATCAACCTCACGCCTGTTGGATTTAGTTTTATATCCCACGGCGGAGGTTTAAGGATACCGCATGGAATGTGTTATTTTTCCTACAACATCCTCCTTTTCTCCAGTCAAAGGAAGCCTTTTATCCCAACAACAACCTTAGGAGGTAGGTGGGAAGAAAGAGAGCAATTTGGCCCAAAGTCCTACAATGGCCTTCCACAGTTTAGATTGCCCTTGTCAGATGGATTCCCTTGTTCCTAATCCTGACACCTGAACCCCTCACTGCCGTAAATTTCACTTTGGAAAACATCTTTGTATGATCAGATATAATAAACATTATAAAGCAGTTAAACAGGTAAGAGAAAAAAGGTCATAAGTCTCTACTTACAAGGGAGAAATCATAAGCCTTCCTTCAAAGCTGAGACTGTACAACTGCTTTGTTAAAAATAAGTGTTTTTTATCTACCAGAGTGGGAAAAAAATTATAGATATACAGCTTTTAAAAGTAGCTGTAGAATCATTTCAGGTCAGAAGTCACTTACGGATGCCCTAAAGCAGCTTATCAGATGCTCTAAATCTGCTTCAAAGGGTGCGGAGTTGACCAAAATTGCTACTCTACCTTTTCAATAATCCTATTGGTCCTTCCTGACATTTTCAAGTACCATAATTTTAAATCAGGTGTCTTGATAATCTAAGGAGGAGCCGGGACTGAATGCAATACCAAATAAGCAGGCAAGATGCCCTTATGCCCTTAAGTTCATAAGGGCAAACTTCAGGTAAATCAAGGCTCCTAAGAACTAAATTAGATTTGTTTTTCCACTGTTGGTACCTTCTTGCCACTGAACAATCTAAGTTGTTCATCCATCTTCTTGGCAGAGTAAGATAGAAACTGGATCGTTTATCTCGGGGCTGTCAAGACAGACTGTGTCAAACACTGTTATGAAGTTTTCTGCACATCTGGATCCAAATATATTAGGAAAGATGCCTGAGAAACCCTGGAATGGAATTCCTCAGTTCAAGATGCCTATTCTCTTAGTAAATCTTAACTATGACTACTGGCATATCAATGAGAAAGGAAAAGCAAAGTCCCACTCTGATTTAAACAGAAAAATGAACATTTGTCTAATTTTTCAGGGATAAACTTTTAATGTCAATCCCCTCCCACTAATTCAAGGCCTAACTCTTTGAAGAAGTCTACAATGCATGGAAAGATGGAAAGACAGACAAGAAGACAACCAGAGGCAAGGTGGAGAGACTCAGTTATGGTAGTGAGGAATGCAACTTGGAAGAGTTGAAGGACCAAGTTAGAGAATATCGTGCAGAAAAATCTATCTATGTGGTTGCTAAGAGTCAACTTGGCCTGTAACTGGTCAATTATATTTGTGAATCCCTTGTTCACTCGTTTGTACCCTAATTTTTATCCCTTTTTTATCCTAAAAAATTGCATTTAAACCTGAACATCCAAGAATGTTCAATGAGTACATAGGGCAGCTGTGGAGTGAGATCCCTCCACTGATTCAAATGGTAAGTCTTTGTCTTGACTTATGGAATCCCCAATGTATTTGCTCCGAGAATCATAATTGCTAACAACACACATATATTTAATGTTTCTATGTTCATAAATGCCATGATAAATGCATCTACAACAGCCCCACATGGGAGCAGAGTTCTCAGTGCTCAAAAAAACAAACTTCAGGGAATTGTTAATCCACAGATGAAAATGAACTGCAGATGCACTAAATAAAGCTGGCAACAAGGAGGGGCGGGGAGAGAATTAAAGATGACAACTGACAAATTTTTCATCTAACTAATGATAGAACAGGCCAATCATTCTTGACAAGAGTGACAAGACACATGTCCAGTCTTAATTTCCCTATCAGATCAATGTCTATTCTGTGGCAAACGAAGTTCAGCATAGTTTAGAAGGCCAACATTTGAGCTCACAGGACCTTCCAAATTATGTAGAATTAGTTTGTCAGAATAGTAAATTTCATTCTGTTTTAGAGAGGTTTAATTGAGTATGTATGTGATTGCAAGTTATTTCTCAGCAGGTCAAAACAGGACTGCATGCATAGACTTCTGCTTGGCTGGCTCAAGCAGGCATGCACAGTTTCAGGCCCTCTTTCAGCAAACCCTTTGCAGTTGTGGAAATGACTCTTGTTCCAGTTAAAGCAGGAAAAGTGACCCAAGACTGCTCTTTAACGAGCAAGGCTCCACAATCTATCATATAATACAAAATAGAATTGGAAGGGATCTGGGAGATCTTCTAGGCCAACCCCCTGCTCAAGCAGGACACCCTATGCCATTCCAGATAAATGAATGTCCAGTCTCTTCTTTATTGCCAGGTGCAGCCTTTCTTCTGAAATCAAGAAGCCTTAATGAGAAGAGCCAGACATTCATAGTAGAAACAGAATGGCCAAGGTTGGGCAAAAAAGCAGTAAGAGCAAGAGTGACATCCAACTTCCTGCTGATTTCCCCAAATGAAACCTGGTGGGAATCTGGAAGGGAGCACTGGAAATCTCCTCTTCCCTTTCCAGCAGGCTGGTAAGTGGCTGGTACTAGGGAGCAAGGGATTGCATGACTGCCTGGGAAACTGTCATGGAACATTGAAAAAGAAGATCATATGACTGCAGCGGCCAACCCAACAGGCACAGCAGCAGCCAGTAGCACTTTACGAGCCACAGCTTCCCCAAATTTCATTCCCATGGGAATCATGAATGCTGGATTTTGAACATATTCTGTAAGTTAGCTCATTTGAGGTACTCTAGATCGAAGATGGTTGCTCTCTGATGCACCATTTTGCCCACTTAAGGGTCATGACAACTAGAGTTTTTGAGTAAAGGTCAATGAAAATATAACTCTTAAGGAGTTATTTCAGTAGTTTGGGTTTCCCTACTTTCCCTACTACTTTTGTCTCTAGTCTCTCACTTCAAATAAAACAATGGAAGTTAATATGAACCTGTCACAGGATACAGTGAAAATTAAGGATGTAGTGGTGGACAGGTGAGATCCAAATAGACACCTTTGCCCCTATTTCTATCAAGGTCTTAAAAAAATTCAAAGAAGATTCTACCACTATTTAAATACCAAGATACCTAGATGTTAACACCTAGCAGAAAGCTCAAGGAGGTGAGTCCTATCCTGTTTGCTCCCCCTCAAGGCCAAACTGGAAAGGAAAGCAAATTTCTTTCCATGATCCCTGCCAAAAAAAAGAGTGGAAAACATAAGGCCAAGGGAGTTTTGGAATGCTGTTTACGAACTATTCTCTCTTTTTCAGCCATATATATTGGTGGGAGTGAGTGACCTTAAATGGGTTGCTTCTAAAGAACAACACAGCCATAAAAACTATGCTCTCTCTCTCTCTCTCTCTCTCTCTCTCTCTCTCTCTCTCTTTCTTTCTTTCTTTCTCTCTCTCTTTAACGTCTCCATAATCTAAACCACTCCGACTTTTTAGGAATCATCTAATAAGACACAGAGGCAAAGGCTGCCTTCTCTTATGGAAGCTCATTTCCTACAAGAGGAGAGCTATTCCCAATCTCCCCCTCTCCCACTTGCTTTGAAGTGAAATTAACCTTCAGCTAACGAGAAAACAAAGGAGACAAGTTGTTGTGTTTGTCTCTTAAAAGAGAGTGGCATGGGGAATCAGGAAGCCTTGCAAGACCACATGCTCCTCAAGGGGCCTAGAAGGAAGCCAAAGAGATTCCTGAAATACTTCAAGCGGGGAAGAAGCCAAAAACCCATAAAAAGATGGCTTGGGTGCCTTCGGTTTTCACATTCCGGGAAAGAATTTTAAAAGCCACCCTCCCCTACCATTATATTTTAGGTGTTAGCTTCCTACTCTGCTGGGTATATATTCTATTTCAGGGACCACAAAAGTATCTTGAGGCAACTGGAAAATTCCAAGAAGTGGCCTGTATCACTGTGAATAAAAAACAGAGGAAGAAGTTAGGAAACTCTAGAGGAGTGGTCTGCAAACTTGGCTCTTTTAAGACTTGTGGACTTCAACTTCAACTTCAAGACTTGAAGCTGACTTCAAGCTAGCTTTGCTGGCTGAGGAACTCTGGGAGTTGAAGTCCACAAGTCTTAAAAGAGCCAAGTTTGCAGACCCCTGCTCTAGAAGATTTTTGGCCAGGTGCCTCTGTGGTGCCGATTTCTTTTTTATTCCTCTCTTCCCAAGTTTCACCCTCCCATCTTGGCTGCTCCTACTGCCCTCCGAGAACTTAGTCCTTCCTAGGTATCTCTAATTCGTTTGCTTTACATCCTTTGCATTAAGCTTTCTTCCCTCTTGGTTATTTCCTATTTTTGAACTTTGCTCTAAAGCTATACACCTGTTTTTTAGATTAGAAACAATCCTAAAACAGGGTGGAGCTAATTCACTGATTATTTTTTTTCCTTTTCTTTTCCATATGGAGTTTCCCATACCGGACTCCCATACCATTTAGAGCAGGGGTATCCAACCTTGGTCCCTTTAAGACTTGTGAACTTCAACTCCCAGAGTCCCTCAGCCAGCAAAGCTGGCTGAGGAACTCTGGGAGTTGAAGTTCACAAGTCTTAAAGGGACCAAGGTTGGAGATCCCTAGTTTAGAGGGTAGGAGAAGAAGCAATGGGTGGAAACTAATCAAGGAGAGAACCAACTTGGAACTAAGGAGAAATTTCTTGACAATTAATCAGTGGAACAACTTGCCTCCAGAAGTTGTAAATGCTCCAACACTGGAAGTTTTTAAGAAGGTGTTGGATAACCATTTGTCTGAAGTGGTGCAGGGTTTCCTGCCTAAGCAACTCTGTTATTTTATTCTATTCTAGTTAATAAGGCAGGACAAAATAAAAGGCTCTGGAAGGACCATCCAGGTTGACAAATGGTTTTTCGGGTTTCAATCAGGAGTCTATTTGGTCCCACTCTAGATATCAAAGAACTGTCTTCTTATATTCTTTTTTCTTTAATTCATTTATATCCGCCTTTATTATTTTTCTAAGTAACACTTTTTTTTTCAACCCAGCTGTAGCTTTCAATGGTCATTAAATGAGTGTTTGTAAGTGTTTGAACTATTCTACTATGGCGTCAACATCTCAGCAGTTTTAATCCCTAGAATCAAGTTGGCAACTTCCCAACTGTTACGGAAACCTCACCTCCGAAATAATATCCGCCTTTTAAATTTTTTTAGCCAGATTTCCTCTTCTTGACATCTTATAGAAATAATAGCAATTCTCGAACAGGGAAAATATTTCTTTAAAACTTTGAGAGATGTGCAGATAAAATGCATTGGGAAAGTCAGCTGCCGTAAGCAAGGTTAATGTTTTTGACAAGAAAGTCTATAGATTTTTTTTTTTAAGGGTTATGCATTTGCCTCTTTTCCCTACCAACTTGGGATCTTTTAGATGTCCTTCAGCTCTTAGGGCATTTTTTAAAAATGGAAGTTTAAGTCCTACCTATCTGGAAAGTGCTAGATTAGGAAAGGCTGTTCTGCAAAAATCATCACAGCCGAAAATCCATGCAAGGGCATCTAACTTTCCTTGCATCTCTTGACTGGGCAGAATTAAATACTTAAAACATCTTTCTGAACGAAATGCATGTAATTCTTCACATGCTCATTATCTTGTTAGACTAGGCAGAGGAAGGAATGAACCTAAATCCCCACTGATTGCCTGGTTTAAGGTAATTAAAAGGACTCTTTTTATTTCCCATATTCCTCTTTCCCTTTCTCTCCCAACAGACAGGGAAGTATCTGGGAGAGGGAGCAAGGGAATCCGAGAGTGGCTGGAAAACTGTCACAGAAGGTTGAAAATAAAGATCACATGACCACAACAGTGGCTGGTAGCACTGGAGTAGTCATAACTTTCCCTATGTTTTAGATGCATTCTGTAAGTTAGCCCATTTAAAGTGCTTTGGTTCAAAAACTATTGCCCTATGATGCAGTGTTTTGCCCTGTTAAAGGTCATAATAATGAGCCTTCAGTAGTAAAAAGATTTTAATTCCCCCCAAATTTTAAAAATTTCCTATTTCCTATCCCCACACCTTTTCAAATATACACCCTTTCAGTAAAGCATCTGGTTCAGATAGGACCATTAAATGTTCCTCTAGAATTTTCTCCTTGAAGATGTCATCATAAATCCAAGCTATTCTCTCTGGGTGTGAATAGTTTGCTGAAAATGAATCAAGGCAAAAAAAAGGAAGTTCCCCAGACAAGCCTGAGTTAAAGGCAGTCTTCAAACACACTAAACTGAGATTGAAAACTGAGGAGAAAAGGGGTTTTTCTGCCTGCGAAAGCTGGGCTCAGCAATTATTCTCACTGGGAGGGATATTGTCACTATCACAACTCTGTGATTCATCCTTGCTGCTCTTCCTTTCCTACTAAAAGTAATATGCTGCTCAGAACCAGCTGGAACGAAGTAAGGTAGAAATGCTACTCATAGCTCAGTGAATTAGAATGCAAGTATGCAGGACAAACTCAGAGGCCAGAGAATAGATTCTAGTATCAAACCGATTAAGGTGGATTACTTGCAGAAAAAAGTGGTAGGTGTGGATAACATACCCCAAATTCCTTCCCATTTGATGAACCTTCTCTGGAGAATGACTGTCTCTGGCTTCCTAGGTTGGAAAATAAGTCTATGGATAGAGATGGACAACCGGCCATTGCAACAAGTTAATTAGCAAAAATGTAAGAAGGGTAAACTAGCCAGTTCCTAGCGCTAAGAGAAGAGGAGCAAGGTGGAAAGACTCAGTTACAATGGCGATGAGTGCATTTTTGGTCAACGTGAAAGAACAAATTAAGGATAGTATGGAGAAAATATATGCACAGGTAGTTTTTGACCTACAACCACAATGGGGATCAGAATTTTCACCGATAAACAAGACAGTCGTTCAGTGAGCAAAGCAACCTCTTTTGCCATAGTTATTAACACATCACTGGAGTTGTTAAGCGAATCACATACTTGGTAAATGAATCCAGCTTCCCCATTGATTCTGCTTGTCAAGAGCTGGCTGGAAAGATTGCAATGGTGATCACTCGATCCCAGGATGCTGGAACCGAGTTAAAATGCTGGTTACTAAGCGCCTGAATTTTGATCAATTGACCGTAGGGATGCTGTATTGGCCATAAGTGCAAAATTCAGTAGTAAATCACCTTTTTCAGTGGCAAAGTAAGTTCAAATGGTCACTAAATGAATGGTTGTAAGTCAAGGACTACCTGTACAGGTAAAAAGTAAGGACTTTTAAGAGGCAATTTTTTTTTCTCATCAAAGGGAAAAATATGGATTTGGAAGCCCTGCAGGAAAAAAAAATCATCTTAGTGATCTTATTTGTCTAGCTAATTTAGCCTATAAGGGCAGTTTGATACAATAAATTACATCTAAATTAAGATGCAAATGAGGACATTACTAGTAAGGGAAGAAAAGCTATTATGCTACTAAGTATAATTTGTTTCAGAAGACCTGACGGACCAGGTTAGGAGAAAATCTATCTAGATAGTTGCTAAGAGTTGACACTGATTTGATAGCACATAATTATCATCAATCATCAGCAAATAGAAGGTACCATAAGGTTTGGTTGTGCAATTTGAACCTTCATAGCAGCTTTTTTTTTTTTTAACTCATCGGTGTGATGGATTTCAGCAGCTATCATTCTTCAGTCAGGAGGGTAAGAATGATGGGAGTTGAAATCAAACACATTAGAAGATGAGTCTTAGAAGATCAGCATAGTCTATCTTAGCCCATGGAACTCTCTAAGACACAATGTGGGATGTCTGGAAAAGGAATGGAAGAAAGAACAGATATAAATTGTGAAAAGACAGAAGGAGAATCAGGTTGCGGCTTAAGAGAATAATAAAGTTGGAAGGAACCTTGGAGGTCTTCTAGTCCAACCCCCTCCTCAAACATGAAACTATAGCATTACAGACAAATGGCTGCCCAGTTTCTTCTTGAGAACCTCCCATGTATAACTTTTGGAGTTTAGATCGTAACCTCGGCCCAGGTGGTCAGAAAGCTGGAAAGAAGCATTCCAAATTATTCATAATCAAGTCCTCCTTAATGAACTTGCAATAAACAGAATTGGGAAATTCCTATTTCAGTTTCCAAAATTTATTTGGATTTGCAAGAGATCTATGAAGGAAAATGGAGCAAAGGTATCTTACCTCTCACCCCCCGAAAAATGGTTGCTACTTTAACTGCAGAAATGAGATAAATATGTCATTTTGTTTGTGTTTAGGTTCTTATTTAATTTGCATTTAATTAACTCTTTGTTGCAAGTCTCTAAAATCAAAATCACTCTTGCACTCCCTTTCCTTTTATTTTTTAATGAGGCTTCTGCTGATATTTAATGTTCATAACTATAGCCTCTGGCAAGGAAAGATTATTCTTTTAAAAACAGAAAACTTATCAAATCATACCGGTTGTTTTTGGGGTTTTTTCTGTTTTGCAAAAAAAAAAAAAAGGCATCCACATAAGCTACATTTTTTGGCTATGAAGTCTGTGTTAAGATGCCAAAAAAAAAAAGGGAGCACACTTCCCCCTTTTTCCTCTTACAGATTTGAATATTTTGTTTGGCTGATCCAGCAGACGAAAAAAGAAAACTGTAAAGGTAAATATCATTATCTTGTAGAGTATGAGAATTCGGGCATTAAACTGAAAACTTTCTTTATCAACTGTGCTTCCCAGATGGCATTTCAACCAAACAACTGATAAAGGCTGGTATGAAATACACACAGAGTGGCTAGTTTGCAGAAGAAAATGCCATCTGCATTTTCTTAAATCTGTTCCACTTGATTAAGAAGCATTGGTTTTAATGTGTGTCCCCCCCTCCCTTTTTTTTTTAATTGTTTGGTTTTGGAAGTTGAACGGGTTTCCAGGGGTTAGCAGATGGCCCTCAAGTGCACAGAAATGCCCTCTCTTTCACAGTAGAAACAGCTGTGCAGCCATCTGAAGTTTTTTTCCTCTTCAATCCCAGGGGAAGAACTCAAGAGGAAACTAGACAACCCTACAGAAATGTGATTTTCTAGTACTTACTTACTAGCTTGTCCGTCCTTTTTTTGCTCAGGGCCGTCGTAATTTCGAATGGTCGCTGAATGGTCATTAAGCCGAGGAATATCTGTATTACATTCGCTACTTCTAGAAATAAAGGCTAGAGAATCGCATTTTATAATGGTTGCATCATACTTCTTTGATTAACCTCAATACGTGTGGACCACTCCCAGAATTCCTAGCAAAGACCACGCTGGCTGGTGAATTCTGGGAATTGAAGTCCATACATCTGGAAGGCACCAAGTCACCCATATCTGCTTTTTGCTTTAAGGAAAACAGGGTAAGCTACACTCTTGGCCAGGGGTCTCCAACCTTGGCAACTTTAGGACTTGTGGACTTCAACTCTGGGAATTGAAGTCCACAAGTCTTAAAGTTGCCAAGGTTGGAGACCCCTGCTCTTGGCTGTATGTACGACTTCAGGGTTCATGTAAAAAAGGGGCCAGGTTTGTGTTGCAATGACACAACTGCCCCGGTTACACTGCTGCACTTCATCTACAAGGTTGGAAAAATAACCAGCGCGCCAGATTAAAGGACCACTGTAATCAATACCTCTAAGGAAGTAGAAGCTTGATACCCCATTTGGTCTCAGCTACAAGACACCATGGGCTCCCTCTTTCTTACCCTCTTCCCCCTTGATCTGCAGCCTCCCCGGTTTTTTAACCCACATCTCCACCTAGTCCCAAAAAGTGATTTGAGAACGTCTTCAAAAATAAAAAAATTATAAGCAAACATTCTTCCTTCCTTTCTCCTTCCTTATTTCTCTCTTTCCTCTTTTTCTTCCTCCATCACTCCCTTTCCTCTCATTTCCTTCCTTCCATTTTCTTCCTTTCTCTTGCTTATTTCCTTCCTTCCTCCCTTCTCCCTAATTTCCTTTCTTTCTTCCTTCCCCCTCCCTCATTTCTGTTATTGCTTCCCGTTCCCTCCTCCATCCCTTCCTTCCTTTCCTTTCTTTCTCCCACTCCGTCCTCAACTCCCTTCCTTCTACTCCCTCTCCCTTCCCTCCCTCCCTCCTTCCTTCCTTCCCCCTCCTTCATTTCCTTCCTTCCATTCTTCCTCCTGTCTTCCTCTTCCATTCCTTCCTCCTTCCCTCCCTCCCTCCGAATTGTCATTTCTCCATTCCAATTATTTTTCTCCATTAGCCTTCCACCACTATCTCTTGCTCACATTTGAACTTTTGTGCTTTGGTTCATCTATCCTTGTCTCACATCTCCACTCTTCGACTTTGCCCTGAGAAGTTCTCTCGTATTCCCACACCCTTCTTCTGGCAGCCCTACTCTCATCTCTGAACTACAGCCAGGGAGCCACGACCTCTCCCCCACCTCGAATGGAGGCTCCAGTGCCCTTTCACCCCTGCAGAGTGTTGGAGATGGAGTTTCCATTCCTGAAACAGCTGACCTCAGCTCACTTCCAGGCAAGGTCACCTTGCTAGACCCACTACCACAATTCCCTAGAGAAAACAGAGGCCATCTCAGCCTGTTTTCATTGTTTGCAAGGGAAGAGCAGAGTTCCGCACACCCCAAAACACCCCCCTTTTCCCTAACCAGCACAACTGCAAGAGCTCCCCCCCAATCAAAATATGTAGAGACCTGCCCTAGAGACAAAGCATGAAAATAGAAGGGCTTGAGGTAAAGTAGCTTTCACACCCTGCCTGTTTTATTTTATTTTTAATTGATGTATTTATTCTTGGCTTGGAGGAAAATACTTGACTGCCCACCAGCAATATCCAAACAGGAAAGCTGAGGGGGGTTCCCCCCCCACAAGCATCTCCCCTCCCCAGCAGCACTTTCATTATTGCCAAGATCAAAGGAAGATCAGCCATTCAAGTGGCTGAAAAGAACCCTCAAAAGGTTTGTGTTTCACCCATTTTGCACCTAAACTGTCAGAAGCCTGTTAATTTATTTTTAAGAAAAAAAAATTAAAATAAGATTCAATGATCAAAAGGAAGATTTTGAAATAGAGGAGGGGGGTTCACAAGGTCTTTATGGACATTAAAAGGTGTTGCAACGTTGCCTCTACGCTTTTTTTTTCTTATTACAGAGAACCCACTCTTAATAACTAATTATCCATTGATTACCATATATATTGCCCTGTGTACTGCTTGCATGAGTAGCTTGTCTCAAACCCTGCAACCTGCAAGAAAATTTGAATTAGAGGAGGAGTGGGTCAGGTTTCTCACGCCTCTTAAGAGCCCCCCAAATATGGAAAGAATAGAGGAGCTGTTTTATTGGCTCCGAACTTCACAGAAAGTGGGAACATTTAGCCGGGGAAATAAATACTCTAGTATTGGGACGATCAGAAAGAAGGGCAGTGGGTTTTTTTTCTAGATAAACGAGACGCCCCTCAGAATTTAGATTTCCTACCAATAGAAGATAATATTTGTTGGTTTTAATGTTTTTGCCAGGTTGCGGGAGGGAGGGGAAGGTTAATTGGGGGTTTTATTTATTTACTTTTTTAAAAAATCTAAATGTAAATAAAATACAGGCTTTGTTTCTGCACAAGCTGCCCAGAATCACCATGAGAGTGTTGGGTGGCCATATAAATTTTTATAAATAAAATAAAATAAACAAACATAAAAGCTGCCTTGCTTTCTGACTCCTCTAAGCTTTCCAGCAGTGAATGCTGCAAAAATCTAATCAACACTAGAGGGAAGCAAAGTGATGCAGAAAAGGCAGGTCTTTACTGCCACCTAGTGTCGGCCTGTGTTTGCTGCAGCCCTGAGATAAGTAGCCCTGAATTTCCTCCCTTCTCCATTTTTTCTGGCCACCCGGGTGTGCCTAACAAATTGTAGTGATTATGTTCAAACCTTCATTATGAAAAGAAGGGGAGGCAGAGCACCCGAAGCCCCGGGAATCTTTGAAGTTATCTAAGGAGCCAAAGGAAGACAGTCTTCCTCCCTCCTTCCCACGCTACCTCCATGCATTCATTCGCAGAGGCAGCTGTCTGTTTGGCAAGTAGCCAGCTGGAAAGTAGAAGGATTTTCCTTTTCTCCCACTTACCCTCGCTCAAAAAACTTCTTTCTCAGTACACAATGCTATTTATAGCAGCTGGCAAGAAACCAGCTTCGGTTCAACCACAAAACCACAGATTTAACTCACGCAGAAGCGCACTTGTTATTATCGGCTGGCAGTGCAGATAGCATAAAGGATGCTTCCTTGGGAATCCAGCAGCCCATCATCCACCAAAGATGCTGCCCATTAAAAAGTGGGGGGAGGAGAAAGAAGGGGGAGAGGGCAAGAGAGATTTGGGCAAGGGAATTGAAGTCCACTCTGCCTTACAGTTGCCAAAGTTGAGGAACGTTGTTTTATGTTCCTGGTTTGGCATTCTTGGTCCAAGAGGACCCCGCCGGCCAGTTTGCTGAACTTTTGATGGAATGACTATGCATATGGACCAGAGAAAAGTCACTTTATGACACTACTAGCCCAAAAGGTCCAGAAAGAACCCTTACAGGGCAAGGCTTTCTCAGTGGTGGCCCCCTTGTACGACAGGATTACATCCCCCAAACCTTGCCAAAGAATCCTGTTCTACAGCCCCGGTTTTTATTTCTGATCAGGCATACTTTATTCTAATTTTGTAAATGTCCGAGTTATTTTTGTAAGATGAATAGCATATACATGTATTAAATAATCATGAGCAATAAAGATCTTCTGCCAGTCCCACGGTGGAAAGGCGATACAAAGATTGAACATATAAATCCATCCAACAGGGCTCAGCTTCTTAAGCTGTCAGCTTTATTCAGGATGCTGATAAAACTGAGGGCTCCCCTACACCAGTGAATAAATAAATCTCCCTGAATATCAAAAGTAAAAACAAAGAGAAGCTTTTCAGACTTCTATCTGAACACACCGAGTTTAAAATATGTATTTTTTTTTTCCTATTATCTCCACTGAGACAGTATTACGTAATTTTCCAACGTGCAAACTTGGAAAAAATATTTAACTGGGTTTATGCTAACCTGAATTTGGCTTGTTTCTCTTTAGCTTACATTGTGTGGTAGAATGTATATGCCTATTCCTCGATTTACAACCATTCATTTAGTGACTGGGTAAAGTTATGCTCTACCTGAAAGAGGGGACTTAAGACTTCAAAGTTCTGATGGTCACTCCCACTCCTATGGTCAAAAGACTGCATCTCAGGTGCTCAGCAATATGGCCACATGTACAGCCGGTGCGTCCTGTGGTCACGTGGCCTTGCTTTATGACGGTTTCAAAAAAAAACAAAACCCACCACTTACTCTCCATTTTTGCAAACCCATGCTATAGTGAACAATGAATACACTTAACAACTGCTGCAAAAATGTTGTTAAACTGGGCTGCAACCAACTTGTTTTATCACAATTACAACTTACGGTCATAATGGGCAGGCTCCATTATGGCCGTAATTCGAGGACTATCTGTACCATGATTTATTATTCACTTCGCACTTTGAACAAACCACTGTTTAAATCCTGCTCCACAAAGCCTGGCTCTCTAATGAATCTTAAATGTGCTGCTTTGTAATTCATGTTAAATTGTTTCTCCTCTATTCCCTAGAAGAATCATGCAGAATAAGCAGAATTTACTTCCCATGATTTATAAAGGCCACAAGATGTTGCTTTATTTAGCTTAAAAGGCTGGTCTTCCCTGCGTTATTCAGAATCTCTGGCCATAACTTGTAAGGTTGCTTATTCAACACAGAAAGTGTCTATTTGATAATTCAGGCTCCCTCTACGCACATTTTCTACGAGGAGGTAGCCCCTCCAAAGGTGATGGTACATATGAGCCGTTTCCTATTGTGTGCTGTAATTATTTGTTATAATAGGGAATAAAGGCTTAATTAGCTTCCAAGCTGCAGATATGATTTAATTAGCTCTTGTGCTGTATGTACAAGCACCTGTCTAGGTAAAACCAGCACTTGCTTATTCCATTCTAAAAAGAAGAATGGACTGGATAAGCCCCTTGCATTTTATTGACTGATTTTTATTCCACCTTTATTATTCTTCTAACTAACTCAAGATCATGTTTAAGGAGGGGCTCGAATTCGCAGTCTCCTGGTGGATTGGGCCAAAGTCACCCAGCCAGCTTTGATGCCTAAGGCAGCACTAGAATTCACCGTCTCAAGGCTTCTAGCTGGGGCCTTTACACCAAACGGGCTGTGTAATTAAAAGGAAGAACTAAACAAAAGAAAGTATGAAGAAACAAACAGAAAAATATATGTTCATTAGAGCATAGCACTCTGTGCTTGGAAGCACAAAGAAACCTGAAATGTTTTAAGCAAGTGGAACGCAGATTTATAGTCCTGAAGTTGCTCCTCAAAGACTTTTTAGATTTATGCACCCACTAAGAAAGCATAAGTGATAAGAAGTAGCATTAATTCCTTTTTAAAATAAGATCTGACTTCCTTCCGAGATAAAGGTGAGCAAGTGATTCATTGCCAATAGTTGTGGGAGGAAAGGAAGGAGAGCTGTAGAATTTAAGTACAACATCTAGGAGATGACCTCTCCATTTCTCCTTCTTGTTGGGTGGCCATATTTAAATTAAGTCTTATTTTAAGAACTGTGGGGCACCTACAACTTAAAAGCATCACGCAGGCTTCCCAGCTCTACTAATCAACCGCCATTGACAGAAACTTTTCCATGCCTGTCCTAAATTAATGCACTTCCCGATGCCTATGAAACAACTCATCACAGCCATTGGCAGATTTGAAGCGGCCAATGACGGATTGATCTTGCAGGCCAATGTGGGCCCACAAATCTACTTGGGACTAACTGTGATCTGAAGTCACCCTTTGAGTCCTTTCCAATGCAGCATCTCTATAAGAGAGTGGCTCTCAAAACTTTGAGGTCCTTTGAATTCCTAGAATAATTGAGAATCCCTGTTCTGTCTAGATAGAGTTGGCTTTACTCGTTCAGCTTATGAACAGTACGTATCAATCATTAGCTGCTGCACACCTGCCATATTTGGGAATGAACTGCAGCGAAGGTAGGAAAGACCGTCATTAAGTGAATCCAGTTCCCTCCATTAACTTTACTTGTTGGAAGCTGGCTGGGAAGGTTGCAAATGGTGATCACGTGACCCAGGACACTACAGCTGTCAAAAATATCAAGTGGCCAAGAGTCAGGTGACCTTGGGGATGCTACCATGGTCATTAAGTACAAGAAGTGGTTGTAAGTCGCTTTTTTCAGTCTGTCTGTAACTTTGAATGATCGCTAAAGGAATGTTTGTAAGTCGAGGACTACCTGTATCCTTTTGGCCATTGTTTAAAGCGGGGGTCTCCAACCTTGGCAACTTTAAGACTTGTGGACTTCAACTTCCAGAGTTCCTCAGTCAGCAAAGCTGGCTGAGGAACTCTGGGAGTTGAAATCCACAAGTCTTAAAGTTGCCAAGGTTGGAGATTCCTACTTTAAAGGGTACATCACTTGGTCAGAACAGGTATTATCTGGAGGGGGGGGGGAAACATCTTTCTAGGTAAGATACTCATTTTTATCACAGAAATCTTCCCCTAACAGTGACAGTTTTAATTCCTCCCATCTTAACACATCCTTCCTAATTTCATTCCACATTTTAATATCATTCATTTGTGGCCTCTTGGTTTTTAGTCTAGCACCTTAACCACTGGGTAAGATGGTTCTGCAATATCTCTTGCCTAGTTTTCTCCCCGATACTCTTGAAACCTGGCAACTTTAAGTGGGTGGACATCAACAGTCTGAATTCCCCAGCCAACTTGGCTAGCTGGGGAATTCTGGGAGTTGAAGTCCACATATCTTCAAGGTGCCAAGTTTGAAAGCTACTGATCTACACCCACATACAAGGATCTTACGTCTTGTTCATTTGCATATAATAACATCCCATCTAAGGTACAGTTTTTTCAAAATTAAGAGTGTCCATTTTACCTACTCTAAGATTAGAAAAATGGTTACTTCTGGGAAGTGAAAAAACAGAATCTAAAGAAGATCTCCTGAATTTTACCATACTTCCTCCAAATCTTTTCAGGGGCCACCTCTGTTTCCTCCCCACCCCTTCTTCGCATATAGTAGCCAAATGTTTGCAAACCAAATTCCCACCTCCAAACCAAAGAGCCAGCAAAACCATTAACCTCATTAAAAAAAAAAAAGAAGTTACCAACTGCTTACCCTTTTATTCCATTTCAAAAAAAAAATTGTTTTTTTAAAAAGCACGGAAGGCAGTTTTCATTAAATGACAACTTTTGGAGAATGCGCCAAATTCTTTCCCTGGAGGAAAGGAGCAAATTCTAAGAAATGACGTTGTTAGAAGAGTTTGCTAACTTTCCCTCGGCTGACAAGTCGGGTTGTTTTCATTTCGGCAGGCTGCGCAGCCACCAGCAGGCGAGGACACACAAAAGAGGTTTCTTATAAACCCCTTTCATGGGACGGTTCTATTGACATGGCAGCTCTGAAAACTCCCAAGCCAATTTAAAATTTAAATAACATTCTTCTGTTCCTCTGTTACTATAGTCAATTGCATGCACACACACGCGTGCGTGCACACACACACACACACACACACCTCAGCTATTTTCACTACACAACTTTCTCCCCCTCAATTCCTCTCCATACACAACTGCCTTCCTCAAAAGAAGGCAGCAGGACTGAATGGGTCACAGGGCAATGGATAGCTAACAGCAAAGAACCGCCATTTAATACAAATGCATATTACCCTGCATTGGAGCACCAGGTGTTTAGCTACGTTTCCCACACACCCTCACCCCGAACCAGGCAATGTTTTTGTTCCTTTTTACAAAGAGAGCTAGACACCCTAGCAGTTGGTTTGCAAGCTGCCCACCGCCCCCCCCCCGCTCCTCCCCCACCCAATGTGCACCCACTTTAAAAATCTAGAGGGACCTTAAAAAAAAAAACACCAACAATCCCAAATCTCCACTTTTCTAAGTGACAGGGGTGATAAATCCAACCAAAGAATGTTGGTATGATTTCTCACCGCTGTGTAAATGCAACTTTGCAAACATGGGAAGCTGCAGGGCAAAACTTCAGCAGGGGTGGGTTTGCGGTTGGCCATAAATGAAAATGCAGAGTAATTCTTGCCATGTCGATCTGTGCAAAAGGGATAGGATTTTAGTTCTCTTTCTCTTGCACCCCAAACCCCCCATTCCTTGACTTGTCTACTATTTCCTACATCTCTCTCTCTCTCTCTCTCTCTCTCTCTCTCTCTCTCCCTCCCTCCCTCCCTCCCTCCCTCTCTATCTCTCCCTCTCTCTCTATTTCATACTATCTTTTACAGCTTTACTTCAAAATCTGGTCAAAAATCAACAAGGAGTGTGTTGGAATAGTCCAAAGGTCATTCATGGGGTTTTAGCCCTGTTGAAGATGCGTTTGCAAACACTTACCAGCAGGGGGACCACTAAGCGCTCGCTGAAACATCAGCCTTCAATGTAATCAATGGGGCTATTAAACAAAGGAAATTAACAATACAACTCTGGATGGAAAGCAATACATTATTCATTAGCGTGTAGCAGCAGTGCCCCCAGGCCGTATTTGGGGCCAGTTTCCACATGACTTTTCCATTCAGAACAGGCATTTATGTACAGCTGGTAGGGAAGCTCTTTGGCGTTAAAGGAGGAACAGGCCAAGAATATTTTGTAAGACAATAAGCATTTTTCCACACTGAGGAAAGAAGAAGAAGAAGGAGGAGGAGGAGGAGGAGGAGGAGAAGAAGAAGAAGGAAAGCAGTATGCTAGCAACTTGAGGTCTTCAGAACATGAAGGGAAGCGTGGTGGGTTAAGGATAAAGCACATACTTCCTATGTCAAAGGTCTCAGGTGTGAGTTCTCCACATAAAGGTGGACATTCCTTAGCTCAGGGGTTTCCAACCTTGGCAACTTTAAGACTTGTGGACTTCAACTCCCAGAATACCTCAGCCAGCAAAGCTGGCTGAAGAATTCTGGGAGTTGAAGTCCACAACTCTTAAAAGTTGCCAAGGTTGGAGACCCCTGCCTTAGCTGATGGGACCCACCCTGCCTGCATAAATTGGACAGCTTAAAACACCTAGGAGAAGAGATGGTCTTAGGGATTATCTCCAAACCTTTCTCTGGCTGGACGAGTGGGGTGGGTGGGTGAAGGGCTAAATGTGCTATCCACATTGGGGAGATTAGTTGGGGGGGGAATATTTTAAAGCATTACAGAATTCATAGTTTGCTCTGATTGTGCAATCTGACAGCTGGCCAAACAAACTGTTCTTGCAACATGAAGGCCTTTATCCAAATACAGATTTTTCACTCCTGCTTTTGCAGCCCCGCTTTGCAATTCAGACTTAAACAAATAGTTGAAAATATGTTTCCCACACATAAATTAACACATGAAACTACTTGCCTAAGAATGATCTTGACCTGCCTCAACAAATGAGGTGCCCTGCATTGTGTTCTGGAAAATAGTTAAGACCAGTGTTTTCAATCTCTGGCAACTTTAAGATGGGTGGACTTCAACTCCCAGAATTCCATGTCAGCTAGAAAATTCTGGAAGGAAGTGAAGCGGGAGGAAGGAGAGACAGAGAGAAAAGAAAGAAAGCAGGAGGAAGGGAGAAAGAGGAAGGGAGGGAGGACAGGAAGGAAGAATGGGGAGGGGAAAGGATGAAGACAGAGAGAGAGAGAGGGAGGAAGGATGGAAGAAGGGAGGGAGGGAGGGGAAAGGAAGGAGAGAGAGGGAGGAAGGAAGGAAGAGGAGGGAGCGAGAGTGGGAGGGAGGAAGAGGAGCGAGGGAGGAGGAAGAAAGAAAGGAAGAGAAGGAGGGAGTGAGACAGGGTGAAAGGAAGTAAGGAAGGAGGAGGAGGGGGAGGGATGGAAGGTGCAAGAGAAAGGGAAAGGAGGAAGGAAGAAGAGGGTGAGGGAGAGAGACGGAGTGAGAAAGGATGGAAGGAAGGAAAAGGGGGAAGGGAGAGGGGGAAAGAAAGAATGAAAGAGGAAGGAAGAGGGGAATGGGGAAAGGGATGGAAAAAGAGGTAGGGGAAGGAGAGAGGGAGGAAGGTGGAAAATGAAGGGAGGGAGGAAGGAAGGAAGAAAAAGAGTTGGGAGGGAGGGAGGGAGGGAGGGAAGGATGGGGCAGGGAGAGAGAATGAGGAAAGAGGATGGGGAAATGGAGGGAGGGAGAAAGAAGAAATAGAGGAAGAGGGAGGGAGGAAGAGGGAGGGAAGGAGGGAGGGAGAGGAGGAGACGGGATAGAGGGAGAGAAGTGAAGTTTGAATAAAGGAAAGAAGGGAGGGAAGGAGGGAGGGAGGAAGGAAGGAAAGAATCTGAAATCATCAAAAGCAGAATGTACCCATTTTATTTAAGGCTGCAAAGATGGAGTTTGTATGCTTTGAAAAATCTGGAAAATTGGTGGAATCCAACTGCCTCTACATGAAATATTCTTATGGATTACACAGTTTGCAAGAAGCTGCTGTATTTTCAAAGTTGGCATTTTATTCTGATCAGATAACTTCCCAGAGTAATGATCAATCATTGCTACCAAAAAGTTTACTCATTAACAGAAGTGAAGAAAGTTTTTTTTTTTAAAAGCTGGCAGTATTACAACCTCCATGTTTCAACTGATTTTGAGGGTTCAGATGATCTTTTTTCCCAATGTTTCAAATAAAGGGGAAAAAAATCCCCCTTTAAACTGAGTGGTGCCACAAACACCTCTCATAATATTTTATTTAAAGTTTTCAAAGCCCTAAAAATCCAGCATTTAATTCTTCGTATTAACTTGTTGATGGGCTTGTTAAACAAGTTGGTGCATGCAAAGAAATCAAGCGGTGCTTTAAGTCTAGTGTAACTTTAATTGTAATTTAATTTAAAATTAATTAAAGTCGACCACTTAAATAAATAAATATATCGTCTAGCCTGCCATCTTGACTTTTTTGACCCTAACCTGCAACACCCCTAAGCAGAAGCAAATCACAATTTCAAACTTGGTGCTTCCTTGAACAGTTGCTTAGCTCAGGTGTGGCTATACCTGGGGGGCTTTTCATAGAAGTCTGCATTTCATCACTCGGCTACAACTTTTCCAATTTATTAATCTAACACTTCAACAGTGCTTTCAGATCAGTTGTCTGAGGCCCATTTTGCCCAGAGGGAGAATAGAGGTTGTAAAAGTAGCTTTATCCTACATTACCATGCGGCAATTCCATGACTAAGAAGGGATTTAAATCTTAGTTCCGAAAATTCATCTGTAGCGCAGACAACCCCATTTATTTTAGCTTCTAATCCAGAAGACATCTTAATGATATCCTGATTTTAAGATATTGATTAATATGTTGTGGGTACCCAAAGTCTGTTATTAACAGCAGCTGCTTGCAATTACTGCAGGTTCAAGTCCCACCAGGCCCAAGGTTGACTCAGCCTTCCATCCTTTATAAGGTAGGTAAAATGAGGACCCAGATTGTTGGGGGGGCAATTAAGTTGACTTTGTATATAATATACAAATGGATGAAGACTATTGCTTAACATAGTGTAAGCCGCCCTGAGTCTTCGGAGAAGGGCGGGATATAAATGCAAAAAAAAAAAAGTCTGAGCCAAAGTTTGATTTAGTGGTTATAAGGCACCCAGCTAGAAACCAGGAGTTCTAGTCCTGCTTTAGGCATTAAAGCCAGCTGGGTGACTTTGGGCCAATCACCTGGAGATGGTGAGTTCTAGTCCCACCTTAGGCATTAAAATTTAGTTGGGTGACTTTGGGCCAGTCCCTCCCTCCCTCTCTCTCTCTCTCTCTCTTTTAGCCCAACCTACCTCACAGGGTTGTTGTGAAAAATAGGAGGAGGAAAGGTGATTAAATATATTCACCCTCTTGAGTTATCTATAAAAATAATAAGGATGGGATCAAAAGAAAGGTCTAAATTTGTCAAATAAATGGATTTGACAAATAGGACTACTGTACCACCCACTTTTAAGAAGAAACTGTGAATTGGCTGCAGGGCTTAAGGTAAGCATCGCAGCAAACCCCAGGTTCAATTTCCAGGAAGAGAACAAAGTTGATTGGCAAATATGCATTTCCACATTGCAGAATTCAGCCGGGGATGGGGTGGGGGTGGGGGGTGGGGGGGGAAATGACTTCCCAGGGTGAGCTGAGGACAGGAAGAAAACAATTTGTCCTATTTTCCCAGGATAGGTGAGGGCAGGAACCAACCCCACAGCACTTCTGTGGCTCTCACTCTGTGCAATCGGAATTTGCGAAAGATGCAACAATACTCGCCTCAAAAGGGATTGATTTATTGAGGGCAGAGAGGTTGGTTTCCTTGTTTAGATCCTGCCAATCAGATTCCACTCACGGTGGCGAGGGAAAAGCTGATCTGATGCATTAACTCACCTTAGGCTCACAAAGGCCTCTGCGAGAATCTGTCCCTTCCCCCGCCCCTCCCAAAGAGATTCACTGCGTGAGCCACGAAAATATCTACCCTGCAGAGTGGATGCGGTACAAAGCACCCGTTTCTGATCGGGGGGGGGAACCTCGTTAAATTGCCCCCCCCCCACAGTCTGAGGCTGAAGCCCGTTGGGTGTTCGATTACAAAGTGAAATAAGTTGCTCAACCTGATAGGCAGATTTTTTTTTTAAAAAAAAGGCGTAGCTAGATATAGGAACTTTTGCATTCCCGCACACAATAAACTTCAGCTGGAAATGCTAGAATACTGGGCTTCCTGTATGCACACCGAAAGTGTGACACTAGGATTACACAACGCTACTGTTTCCACACTCGTGGGCTGCCGGGGTTATGATGTTTGGGCCAGCATCGGAGAGAACCTGTGTTCAAGTTCCTACCATCGGCCCTAGAAGTCCCCAGGTGACTATGGGAAAACTCCTTGATCTTCCTTTCTCCCTCAACCCAACCTACCTCACAGGGTTGTTGTACAAGAAGAAACAACCCGCCAACCAGAGCTCTGGCTCAAAGAGCAGGATATCCACTTAATAAATCAATGAATGATAAAAGAATGGAAAGGGGAAAACTACAGATATGTCAATGTTCCAACTCAATAGGTCTTCTCAAAAGCAAAAGCCAGGCAGGTAGTCCTTGACTTACAAGTGAGCCCAAAATTTATGTTGCTAAGTGGGAAGTTTGTCCTGCCCCATTTTTCTGCCTTTAATTGCCACAGGGGTTAACTGAATCCCTGCAATTAAGTTAGTCACACAGGTGTTAAAATGGATACTGGCTTCCTGTATGCACACCGAAAGTGTGACACTAGGATTACACAACGCTACTGTTTCCACACTCGTGGGCTGCCGGGGTTATGATGTTTGGGCCAGCATCGGAGAGAACCTGTGTTCAAGTTCCTACCATCGGCCCTAGAAGTCCCCAGGTGACTATGGGAAAACTCCTTGATCTTCCTTTCTCCCTCAACCCAACCTACCTCACAGGGTTGTTGTACAAGAAGAAACAACCCGCCAACCAGAGCTCTGGCTCAAAGAGCAGGATATCCACTTAATAAATCAATGAATGATAAAAGAATGGAAAGGGGAAAACTACAGATATGTCAATGTTCCAACTCAATAGGTCTTCTCAAAAGCAAAAGCCAGGCAGGTAGTCCTTGACTTACAAGTGAGCCCAAAATTTATGTTGCTAAGTGGGAAGTTTGTCCTGCCCCATTTTTCTGCCTTTAATTGCCACAGGGGTTAACTGAATCCCTGCAATTAAGTTAGTCACACAGGTGTTAAAATGGATACTGGCTTCCCCATTGACGAAAGTCGCAAAAGAGGATCGATCCCATGACCCCAGGACACAGCGGCCGTCATAAAAAGGAACCAGCTGCCGAGCATCCAAATGCAAATCGCAAGACCATGGGGGTCATAGGTGTGAAAAATGGTCTCCCTTTTCAGCGCCGTAATTTCCAACGGTCACTAAATGAACCGTTGTTAAGTCGAGGACTACCTGTACTTTTATCTGAACGGGCCTTTTCTTGATGGCAGGACAATTATTTCGAGAGCAACACAGAACACAGTCTCCAGGGCTCCCATCGCCCCCCTTAGTGCACTTCCCGTGAAGGATGGGGATAAGAGCATGGTGCTATTTAGATTAAGGGGGATTAGGGAAACTATAAAGGCTCCCCTCCCCCCACCTTGCTAATACTATCTCTTTCCCATCTTCCATGTCAGAGTAAAACACAGGATAAATCTTGTTTGCTGCCAAATTCCCAGAGACAAAGGGGAGATTTTTTTTCTCTCTCTCTCTCTTTTGAAAAGTTGACACATTAACCACCTCCCTTCCTTTAACTTAAATAGTCTTTTGCAAAGAGATTCCCAAGAATTGCCAGGAGTATCTTCCTCACCCCACCAGCACTTTCCCCCGGAAATTCCCAATCAGGCATGCCATTGTCAACCCCTTGCTTGGTTAAGTTAGTTCGTTCGTTCGTTAATTATTATATTTTCATCCCGCCTTTATTACTTTATAAGTAACTCAAGGTGATGAGCATACATAATACTTCTTCCCCCTGCTATTTCCCCCACAACAACAACTTCAAACGTATTATGCGTCAAATTCTTGCCTGCCCTGAATTTTGAGGGTGAGCTGGAAGTTCACAGAGGTCACATGAAGAGTTGGGCTTCTTCCTGAAAAAAAGTCAGGCTTTTAAACTTGAAAATACTTCAAATTCTTACGAAGTTCCTAAGAAAAGTACAGGTACTTCTCGACATACAACCACAACTGAGCGCCACATTTCTAAGCGAAACATTTGTGGGGGTTTCTTTGCCCCGTTTTACGACTTTTTTTTGCCACGGTTGTTAAGTGAACCACGGCAATTGTTAGTTAAGTGAAACTGGCTACCCCCCCCCCTTGGGTTTGGTTACGAAAGGGGATCACGTGACCCCTGGACTCTGCAACTGTCATAATTACATGCCAGTTTCCCAGTGCTTGAATTTTGATCACACGACTTTGGGGAAGCTGCAATGGTCTTAAGTGTGAAAAACGGTCATAAGTCACTTTTTTTTCAATGATGTGGTAACTTCAAATGGTCGCTAAACGAAGCATTCCAAGTCAAAGACTATCTGTATTTGGACAAGGGCTTGAAGGTGGTTTTCCTCAACCAAATCTTCCCATGTATCATGTTTAAACACCCAGAAGACAAGAAGATGGCATTTGGGGGTCTCCATTTTGAGTGTTTTTTATCATCTACTCTGCAGACATCCCTCTGCCTTTGTGCATAGTCCTCCAACATGGGATTCCCCAAGCACTTCCATCAAGGTTTAGGACAGGGGTCTCCAACCTTGGCAACTTTAAGGTTTGTGGACTACAACTCCCAGAGTTCTGTTCTTACTTTCTCTTATTTGAAGAGACAGAGTCATGGCCATAAGACCTTCGCAAGGTTCATCTGGTTCACTAATCGTACCTATCTTGGATCAAGGGACTCTACTTAGAGTCTGTCTCTCATAGCTTGGTCATCTTTCTGTTGAAGTTTTGTAACGAGCTCTACTTGAGGTTGACCGAAAAGACCATTCAGAAGCTACAGATGGTCCAGAATATAGTGATATGGGGAATAACAGATGTGGTCCACGCTTACATCCTTTTTTGCTGCACTACCTACCAGATGCAATTCAGGCTATGAAGCGCTTCATGGCATAGGACTTGGTTACTTGAGGGACTATCTGCCTCCGTATGTTTAGGGATAGGGTTGTGGATTGGTTTTTTTTTTTACCTTTTAATTCTATCTTCCGGTCAGTTGTATTTTATTTTCTGGTGTACGTTTATTTTCTTTTAAATTTTTAATTGTAAGCTGACCAGAGCTTGCTGTGAACTTGGACAACTTCAAAATAAATAAATAAGTAATGAACTTAATACTGCAGCTTACTTGAGTTTTTTTTTTCCTTCAGCCCAGCATTCCTAGTTGATCCTAACCAATGCTGGTGGTATTGATGTTTGAAGAAAAAAAAAAACCCTTCCAGTTTAATCATCAAGGGCAAGGCAGCTTACATGCTGGATCAGAAATTGCATCCTTATGATGTAACAGAGTTGGAAGGGACCTTGGAGGTCATCTAGTCCAACCCCCTGCTCATGCAGTTCGAAGCGCTGAACTGCCGACCTTTCTGATCGACAAGCTCAGTGTCTTAGCCACTGAGCCACCTAGCCGGGCTAAAATGACACTGAAACTTGGAAGTGTTTCCTTCCTCCTCTTACTTCCTCCTCCCTACCTCTCTCCTTCCTTCTTTCCTCCCTGTGTGTCTTGATATCCTGAAATAAAACGCTACTTGGGTTCTTTGCCAAATCACAAGAAAGAGAATTGTCCACCTTGCTTCAAAAGCCTCCTGTTCGTTCTTGAACGAAACTAAGACAAGTCTTCCCATTTTGTTGTCAAATGTTGATGAACGACGTGCAAATATATTGAACTCTAGTCCAGGGGTCTCCAAACTTGGCAACTTTAAGACTTGTGGACTTCAACTCCCAGAGTTCCTCAGAACAGCAAAGCTGACTGAGGAATTCTGGGAATTGAAGTCCACACGTCTTAGAGACCCTTGCTCTAGTCTATACAAGAACAAGAAGTGGGACAAATTCCTACCTATCCATGTGGCCCTTCCCTGTTTTACTCTGATAGAATAACAGAGTTGTAGGAAGGGATCTGGAGGTCTTCCAGTCATCCCTGCTCAAGCAGGATACCCTATATACCATTTCAGACCAATGGTTGTCTAATCCCTTCTTAAAACCCTCCAGGTTTTGGAGCACCCACAACTTCTGGAGGCAATTCGTTCCACAGATAGAATTGGAAAACTAAACTAAAAGTTCTTCATGTCCAGAGAGAGAATTTCAGAATTCTATTCTCTTTCAAGTGAATATAAATAGCTTTTCTCTTGTTGAATTCCTACAACCTCATTCCCCATTTTATTCTGGGTTCATTTGATAACCAGGACACAACAGGGTGCCTTGAAAATAAATACTGAGTCAATTATAAATACGTTGGAATGCTAGGAAGGAGGAGCCCCATGGAATGTGGTGAAGTGCTAAATGATAAAGAGAAAAGGACTTGCTGTATTTAAGACTCGAATCTTCAACTCTAATTTCCCCCCCACCAGGAGTATTACAAAACAAGGAAATGATAAGTGACTTCTTGTTGCTTTCTTTTCCTTACTTTACTAGGACTCAAGAAACTACGTTTATTTTTAATCGTTTTTTGGTCCTTCCACCAACCTTCATTTAGGGACCGTTTGAAGTTACAACAGCCCTGGAAAAAAAAGCGATTTATGACCATTTTTTCATGCATAAGACCACTGTATAACATCCCCCATGGACACGTGATCAAAAGAACAGAAACGTCAGGTTCGGTTGAGGGTAAGTTGAAGACTAACCGTGTACAAGATAATTTCTGGGATTTCAATTACTGAAATGAAATGTTCATTAATGATAGCCTAATGCACTATTCCATTGAGTATTAGTTCTTCTGCAAAGGTGACTGCACCTTTTCCAAAATAAGCTTAAAATAAATACGGGCCCTTTATAGCTGACAGAGTTAACTTTGTCAGCCATGGACTCATCCTTCAAATGTTGTTAAAGGACCACCCCAGGACATACACTAGCTGGTGCTTTCCTTATTGTGCAAAGGGTCTGGAGGACAAAAGAATTACACAAACAACAGTGACGAAAACCCAATTCTGTATAACAGAAAGTAAGCTGGGTCTTCCCAAAAGCAAGATTTTGCTCTTGTTCATGTGCAAAATATATAAGTCAACATGAACCAAGAAGGAAAAAAATGCTATAATCCTATGGATGGAGTTGTGTATCTCTCTCTGTCTCTCTGTCTCTCTCCCTCCTTCCCTCCCTCTCTCTCTCTCTCTGTATGTGTGTGTGTGTGTGTGTGTGTGTGTGTGTGAAGTTAAGTTAAACAGAATGGTTGGCTGGAAAGGAGCATTCATGAGAACAGATTGCGATTCTCTTCAGCTCCTTTATTGCAAAAAAAGCCCTACTGTTTTCATTCTGCTTTCTTTAAAATAAGTAGCTTGAGTATTGAGGATCCAATGAAAATTTAACAAAAAAAAACAAACAATAAAAGATTATTTCTCCATGACCTTCCAAGGAAAACACGGATGAAAGCCGGCCTAAAAACCCCATTCCCCAACCCACTTGGGTGTCAAATAATGTGCTTGTAAACAAAAGTAATCAAAATAGCCTACAGGCAGACTCTTAATGACTATATTAAAGACATATAATTAAGCAGCAACATTTGGTAGCAGCAAACATATCGCCCCACCTAAAGTGCAGCTGCTGAGGGTTGTCAAGTCCTGCCACTAACAGGCAGCCAAGGCATTCCGGAGCCGCGTAGGAGAACTGCTCTTTACAATTTGATGGTATGATCAAAAGCACGCTTGGGCTGGGTGTAAACAGAAGATTTGGTTCCTGTCCCAGCTATTTTGGACTCCACATCAGTGGAGTGAACCTTGGCAACTTGGAAGAGGAGTGGACTTCAACTCCCAGAATTCCCCATCCTGCCAATCATTCCTCAAACCGCACACCACCCTTGCAATGCATTAAAAAAACAGATTGTGGTTTGTTTGTTTGTTTTTTAAACGGGAGGGAAATTAAAACAACGATTAAAAATTGCAACATCTACCGAAGATTCATTCATTTACTTACTTACTTAGCTGGCTTACAGGACACTCCATTCAACGACTGAGGCTTATATAAAACAATAAAAGCAAACGCGTTGGTTAGAAAGCTTTCGTGCCGCTGGGAAGGGGGTTGCTGGTACTGAGAAGATGAGAAAGGTTACGTTTAAAAAAAATGGTTTAGATTACAATTTCAATGCGTATAACGAAAGTAGACCAAAAGAAGTTCCTTGGGTGGACTAAGAAATGACCTGTAACACAGACCTCAACAAGGATTCCTCTATTGCCCCAATCTGAATGCCTGCTAGGTTTACCCCAAAATCTCAGCTTCCTTAATAGCTAGTCAAACTTGGCTTCTTAGGTCAGTGTCAAAGTCATAGAAACCTTTCTACCTCATGACATCTAGCATCTTATCTACAGCTTTGCATCTCTGTTTTGACCCAAGGGAACGGATCTACAGAAACCCATAAAACCTTTTGCAATGTGCACAAAAAGGCAAGGTTCAACTCATGAAACCTTGCATTAGCTAGGAATTTAATTTTTTTTTCCAGCTGGTTGCAATGCTGTGGGATATAATATCAAAGGTCATCTTTGTTCGCAAATGTCTGCAACTTTGAAATCTGGATCTGGATCATCTCTGGAGCCTTTTGCCGGCAAAAAAGTTTTAGCAGGGCTATGATTTCAATAGTGTTACCCTTTCAAAATAAAATAAAATAAATGATCCTATGCACCGAACAATCAAACTATGGGATGCATAGCTTTAAAAGTGTACAAAAAGCCTATTTACTTTGGAAATATCGGCATTATAAAGTTAATGGATACTTTTCCCTCCGCGGTGGCAATAAACTGGCTGGGTTTGTTTGCAACAACTTTTAAAAAGTTTTTAGACACCTAACGGAATCTGCCCTTATCATGGATTCAAATAGAAACAGAAGCTTTCTGCATCTCCCTTTCAGAGATGAATGCAGCCAAGTGAAATCAGGTGTGGAAGGCCCCACCCTGCAGTGATATCATAGCATATGTCCCTCCTTTTCCAGCCCATGCTGGCAGTGGGCTTTCTGCCAGTAGGAAATCAGTGATTTTGCCATTCTCTGCTTGGAATTTTAAATAAAGCTTCTGGGAATCACTTTAGGTCAATTTCCCTGCTCTCTGCCCGGCTTTTTGCATCCTAGCCCCCGCCCTGGTATAGATACTGCTAAGAAATGTTATCTGGGCTTTAAAATGATGCAATGCTAGGAACACCAGAGCTGCTCAGGTCATTCCTGGTGGAATTACAGTCCACAACTACGTAACAGTCCCTGGGAAGCAATCTTTGTTCCTTCTCTTTTAAGGGCATAGAAAAATATCCAAAAGAAGATACCTGTACTAACAGGTAGCAACAGACAAGAGAAGACCATGTTTTGAGGCAAGAGACTTGGGAACCCAATTCATATAGTCCTCAGCTTACGACTACCACTGGGACAAGAAAATATGTCATAAAGCAAGGCATCATGTGACCATACCAGATTTTATAGCCCTTTTTGCCATGTTAGACAAATCACTGAGCTTGTTAAATAAAACATCACATGATTGCAACGGGCAGTCTTTCCAAGGTGAGACTAGAACTCAAGTCTCCTGGGGATTGGCCCAAAGTCACCAAGATTGCCTTCCTGGGATTAGAATTTACTGGCTATTGGCCCAAAGAGAGCTAGTCATTTCTTGTGCCTAAGGCAAGACTAGATCTCAGTCTCCTGCTGATTGGCTGGAAGTAACCCAGCTAGTTTTCATAACTAAGATGGACTAAAATTCACAGACGTCTGGTTTCTAGGCCAGTACATTAACTATTACATCAAACTTCTTTGTCTTTTGGCCCAACTTTTAAAGTATTAATGTGTACTTAGGAACTCATGGAGTCACTGAAGCAGTCGGCATGAGCTTAAATGGACTCCAGAGGATGGTAGAGGATAGGAAGGCCTGGAGGAACGTTGTCTATTGGGTCGTGATGGGTCGGACACAACTTCGCAACTAATAACAACAAGGACCTCATAATGTTGGTTCTAGAAGCTATGCCTAATTTTGCCTAAGAGTAACTGCTTTAATTGCATTTTAAAAGTTGCTTTATGCTGCTGTTTTTTTATTATTATTATTATTATTATTATTATTATTATTATTATTATTATTATTATTATTATTATTATTATTATTATTATTATTATTATTATTTAATTTTTATACCGCCCTTCTCCCGAAGGACTCAAGGTGGTGAACAGGCAGATAAAATAATACAATATATTACAATAAAAACACTATTTAAGAAACTTATTCAATATGGCCTAAATTTAAAATACAATACAAAATATAAAATAAACCCCAATAAAATCCATGTTTAAAGACCCTATTTAAGCCAATTTAAGTTTCTACCTGAATTTTATCTTAACATTTTGTAAGCTATCTGGTAGAGTAGAATACATATTTTGCAACAAGCAAAGAAATGAATGAACGGGTTGCATTTAAATCAGGAATGGATTTAAATAAGATCTCCATAGAACAGGAATTTTATTTTTATTTTTTTGGTAATCAATTTTGCACACCTCCAACCTGCAGGCAGGGGAAAAAAGAGGGAGCAGGGAGTTAAATTTATAGCTACCAAACTGTACACCGAGAAATGCCAGCTGCATTCAGCAAAAGGAAGTATGGAGAGGAAAAGAGAGAGACAGGAGGGGGGGGCAGAATAAGAGTGATAATACTTTCGAAATAAAGAATATTTTCTTCCTATCCAAGTATCTGTTCTCTGGACAAGCCAGCGGAGTTTTAATTATACAGACATCTTTTGACATTACAGTTTGCAGGAATGAGCGAGAGGTAGGGGCTGTGTACCATTGGGAAAATAAATTCTTCCTTCTTCTATTTCATTAATTCCTATCTGGGTTGGAAGCCTGAGGACTAGGTAAGAGATAAGCATTGGGAAGCAGATAACTCCACCCAACTTCCTGCCAATGAAAGGTTGGGAAAAGTAAGGAGGTGCCTCCCTCAAGAGCAGCTACAGATACAGAGTGGGGCAAAAGAGCACCTTTGAAGAGAACATCAAGTTTTGAACTGGTATGGCAAGAGATAAGCACCAAGAATGGCAATGACCAGGGGTCTGTGCTGGGAAGCAGGGATTAGCAGTTTCAAGGAGTAAAATAAGGCCTCGATTTACGGCCACAAGTAGAGGCCAAGGTTTCCATGGCTAAGGCGAGGCAGTGGTTAAACTGAATTTTGCCCCATTTTACCGCCTTTCTTTCCCCAATTGCTAAGTGAATCACTGTAGTTATTAAGTGGTGCTTATTCACTGAATCTGGCTTCCCCATTGACAATGCATGTCAGAAGAGTGCAAAAAGTGACCCCAAAAGGACTTGGCAACCACCATAAATATATGTCAGTTTCCAGGCATCTAAATTTTGTTAACATGACCATGGAGGCCTTAAATCTGGAAAACAAAACCACATCGTAAGCCATCGGGTTTTTTTTCCAGTGCTGTTGTAGCTTCAAATGGTCACTAAACGAACGATTGTAAATTGAATTAGGACTAGTTGTTTAGTTCTGATGGTTGAGCTCACTGTGGCCACGTAACCTCACTCTGAACTGATCACACCCTATTCCAACACTTTCACCGCTAACTACCTCATCCTGCCTTAAGACATTTTCTGGAGTCTACTGAACTACAGATCCCAGCATTGATTACTCCTGTAATGGTTGTGGCTGCTGGGAACTGTGGTTCATCAATACGTGGATGGGCCATGTGTTGCACGTGTTTGTCTTTAAGAGCATCTTTCAGAATTTCAGACTACTTCATTAAACTTTTTTTAAATCTCGCCTCTATTATTTTTATAAATAGGGTGGCAAATATACTCTTGCTTCCTCCTATTTTCTTTAAGTGGGTTAGGGTAAGAGAGATTGACTGGCTTAAAGTCACTCAGCCAGCTTTCACGCCTAAGGTGAGACTAGAACTCACAGTCTCCTAGTGATTGGCCCAGAGTCCCCTAGCTCAAGGTCTCCAACCCTGGCAACTTTAAGACTTGTGGACTTCAACTCCCAGAATCCCTCAGCCAGCAAAGCTGGCTGAGGAGCTCTGGGAGTTGAAGTCCACAAGTCTTAAAGTTGCCAAGGTTGGAGACTCTCGCCCTAGCTGACTTTCATGCCTAAGGCGGGATTTACAACTATAATTCCAGCTTCAATTGTGGTTGTAAGTCAAAGGCTACCTGGAATTGGCCACCATTGCCCATGATGTGGCTTTAAGATAAATGCTAAAAGAATTCTCCTTCAATTAGCCCAGACGGTAGTAAAACATGCTCATTCGTGATCCTTATCTTTTTCAAGTTCTCCCCAAAGGGATCTTCAGCAGCAGGAATGTTGTATCAAAGCTTTGAAAACAGCTGCCTGTTTCAAATAGGATTTATTTGAATGCCATTAATTCTGCCCATGTTATGCTCCTTGTCCTACTGGTGGCATATGTTTGAATTTACTTTTACTACCCTTAAATTGGAACATGATGTAGATTTTCAAACATTTATCCCAAATATTTTTATCCTACTTTTCTCTTTAAAAAGAAGTTAGGCCCTGTCGTCTCTGCTCAGAAATACAATCTCGTGCCAAGATTCGCATTATCTCGGCAAACCACAAAGTGGTTTGCTTAGCTTGGCTTATCACAATGTTTGAATAAAGGTGCCAAGGGCAGCGTGATTTACTTTTCAATTAAGTTTACTTAGGGCTGCAATTTAAACAGTAATCATAAGAAATCTGGAAACCCTACAGGAAAGCTGGTGGGGGGGGAGAGGGAAGAGGGGGAAAAGAAAGAATTAAATCAGACAAATCCGAGCAATTTGGGTTTCCAAAGGATCTAAGCTAACTCATAAATGAAGTTAAGGAAGAGTGCTATCTTGTATGTGCTTAGCTGAAAGTAAAGCCACTTAAATTCAGTAGGATTTAATCCTAGGTAAAGTGTGAATGAAGTTACAGCCCTAAATTAATTGTCCTGCCTTTCAAAAACATGCTTTTTAAAGGTTCTAACTTTTAGATTTTTAAAAAATGGGCTACAATCTTCCGTACAAGTTGCTGTAAAATAACACTTCTGTTTAATTATTAAGAGCTGGGAACACAAGCTGTAGATCCCAACAGGCAGAGAACAGCTGTTAGCTCAACAGAAAGTCATTCACATCCCAAAGTTGGAACTATGAAATTCTATCAACAATAACTGTAAAATGACTCTAGGAACCCTCAGAGTTTTGAACTAGCTTTCATATTTAGGAGAGCTATTTTTAGCTAACTTCAGTTTGTCAAACACTAAGTTTGAAGAGTTTTACACTTCAGGAACAATCTGCAAGCAAATAAACCAGAAAGGGTAGATGGTCAAATATGCAATGGGTAAGTTTCTTTTTTAGCATCAATGCGTGCAGGAGAAAATTAATCACTGATGACCTGGCCTTGTGCATAACTGATTATAAACTGATTAACGCAAGGACTGTAGACCTTTGCGTGTATCCCCTAGAAGTTATGTTTCATCAGACACCTCCCCCAAGGTGTTTATCACTAAATAAATATTATTTGGATTGCTTTTGACTTCGTTAAGTTAGATTCAGCAAATAAATGCCTCATTGTCAATGGAGGGTTGTCACTCAACCTGATTATTTTTTCCTTCATACTGTATATTAAGTCATGCACATACATCTGGATAAAGCTGTTGAGCTGCTGGCATTTGACACTGAAAGTAAACTTAAAAATGTAACCCACCAGGTCTCACTTTGATTTCCTAATGTTCAAGAGAGATGCTAAATTTACACTTCATGACTCTCAAATGCTGCGGTTGATTTAGACTCTTGTCATAAATGTAGTGCTATGCTTTGATTGTTCTATGTCTATGCTATCCCTTGATAGTGCTATGCCTTGATAGTTGGGTCATTGTTATGAGCCAACAATCAAGGCAAGTAGTCCTCGTTTAATGGCTGCCATGTTTAGTGGCCATTCGAAGTTACAACAGCCCTGAAAAAAAATAACTTGATGAGTGGTCCTTGAAACAAATGACCATCCCAGCATTAACAGTAATGGATTTGGGGGCATTGGGCAATCAGAATGCATTTATAACAATGACAGTATTCCATGCTCACATGATCACCACTGCAGTGCTTCGCGGACAGCTTCCGACCAGCAGAGTCAATGGAGAAACTGACACCTGATGCTTTGCTTAATTACTGCACCACTTAGTGACAGCCCCTGGTTCCAATTGTGTTTGTTAAGTGAGCACTACCTGCAGGAATGTAGAAGACAATCTATGGAAATGCAGAAAGCCAGTATGTTAGTGTACTTACCCAGCAGGAAGACAATCCTTAATTTAGGAAGACTAGACAGGGGAAAAGCTGTAAGGACAGAACACACCCCTAAGCAACACCCAGTTAGACTTGCCATCTCCAGCCTCTTTTGCACCAATCATCAGGAGATAGTGAGTTCTAGTCTGGCCTTAGGCATGAAAGCCAGCTGGGTGACCTTGGACCAATCCCTCCCTCAGCCCAGTCTCTTTCTCCCCAACAGGGTGGTTGTGGGGAAAAAGGTAAGAGTTGTGTCTGAATTTTGGTCATGAGACAATAGGGATGTGTGAAAAATGATCACAAGCCACTAAATTCAGTGCCATTGTAACTTCAAACAATCATTAAATGTGTGGCTGTTAAGTCAAGGCGTACCTGTACAGATTTGCCACTATTTACTAGAATATTCTGGTTTTCCTTTGCAATCTGTAGCCCTGGAGTTTCTTAGTGGCCTCCCGTCCAAGTGTCATTATAATAACTGACCCTACTTAGTTTTCAAGGCCAGCCAAGCGCTCACCACTCTCTACCTAGACTTCTGAAAACACGCTTTTCCACCTAACAATGGTCAGGTGGTATGAAACCCAGGGTAGCGGACTGGTGGGGTCCATTTACCCAGCCCCGATGCCAATTCCTCATATGCGCAAGGGGCCCACCATGGACATTAATTAAGGCAATCTGGCCGGATCACAGCTTCTGCTTTGTTCCCTTGCGCATGTCAGAAATGACTTTCATTCATGAGAGGTGACCGTGAGACGAGGATTATACTGAAATAAATAAAAGTATTTGAAATATGGCCTTTCTCGTGATGCCTGTTTGCTTATTGAGATCACTTGCCACAGAATGGCTTTGGAATCTTTGGAGGTGTGGGATACATTAACCTCTTTAATGCCGGTTTCAATGGGACCACAGATGATGTCATTCTAACAGCCTCCATTGTTGCTTCTGAATTTCCTGGTGGTTGTGTACATATTGATAAGGCACTCAATTAATGGCTGGTTTGGGGACTTCTGGGATTCGAAAACCACACATCTTAAGGTTGCCAAGGTTGAGAAACATAGTGCTAGGATGAGGGCGCCTATCCTTTACAGATAATCCTCGACTTAAAGCAACCTGTTTAGCGACCAAAATTACAACAGCACTGAAAAAAACTAGTCTTTGTACTTACGACCAAGGTAGAATTCTGATCACGCAATCGACTGGATCATATGTGTGATTGCTGCAGTGTCTCAGGGTCACGTGACACACACACACACACCCTTTTGCAAACTTCTGAGAAGCAAAGTCAGCGGAAAAGCCAAATTCACTTAACAACCGGGTTTCCTAACAACTGCAGTAATTCACTTAACAAGTTATGTGTCAAGAAAGGTTATAAAATGAGAGCAAAATTCACTTTATTTTGTTTAGCAAGAGATTTTGGCTTCAAATGTGGCCATAGGTCAAGGACTACTTGTATTTATCTGCTCAGAAAGGATAAGGATGGAGAACATGCAATTCCAAGGTTGCATAAGGCAGGGGTCTCCAACTTTGGCAACTTTAAGCCCAGCAGACTTCAGCTCCCAGAATCCCCCAGCCAGCTTTGCTTTGCTGACTGAGGGATTCTGGGAGTTGAAGTCTGCCAGACTTAAAGTTGCCAAGGTTGGGGACCCCTGGCATAAGGCACTCAAATACTACTTTTGCTGCTGTCTTCTCTCTCCCCACTAGGGTTATTAAAAAGGGTTGTTTCTCGCCAGGGTGATTTAGAAAACAGATGCCCCCACCCCCCAAAAAAGGGGCATGCTTCTGTTAAAAAACCCAGAAATTTATCCTAAACAAAACTGTACCCACGTATACATGGATTCATTCTGCAAACATTAACATTGAACTCTCCCACAAAGTGGAACCACTCTGAGAGCATATGGGCTAGTAACTTGCTTAAAACTAAGCAGTCAGGAACAGGATTAGAATTAAGGAAGGGCTGAATTCCATGAGAAGGGGGGGGGAAAAGAGATATGAAAGGAAGTGAAACAGTATCATAGCCTTCAATCAAGCAGGCATCACCTTAACTCATCTGACTTTGATTTCTGTTGTGATTCAATTTTAACCCAAAAAGAAAATGTCCCACCCATAAAACGAGGTTTTGTGGGAAATTGTAGATATTGCCACCACATGCTGTAATTTGTGGGTAAGTTTCAGTTGCTGAAATGTGCCAAACAGATGTGCAAATGATCAAAAATACTGGCATGCTGATTGGAAAACATGTGTTGTCTTGGCCGCAAAAAACTGATATTTGGGGGGAAAGACATTTTTGTCCTTACTCCCCTCTTCACCGCAAATTATCCCAAAAGCCAGGAAAGGGGAGGGGCCCCCTCCCACCCACCCACCCACCCCCAGCTGCTGAATGAAAGATAACACAACTATGTGTTGAAATTTTGCTAAAGGGAAACTATTTTCTGGTGTCAACAGTTAACTGCAGCTTGATGGATCCTGACTTTAAAAAAAAAATCCCTAGAAGAGTTAATTTTTCAATCTCTGCATATATGAAAACTACAAACATTTGCAGTTATAACCCCAGAATACCTGGGGGGGGGTGAGGGAAAAGCATTTGACAAAAAACCAAATTGTTTCCCTCAACAATCTTTGCAACTTATCTTTAAAATGTTTCTTTCCCCCGCCCCCCCTTTCAAAAAGCGGAGGAACAGAAACAAGGAAAGAAAGAAAGAAAGAAAGAAAGAAAGAAAGAAAGAAAGAAAGAAAGAAAGAAAGAAAGAAAGAAAGAAAAAAAACCCAGCAGGCTGAGCAAATGCTTTGAGAATGTAATTCCAAGAAATTCAGAAAGGGCAACCTACTCTAGCAGCATCCTCGAAGCGGCTTTGCAATTTTAATAAAACAGTATTTGATTTCTTTATTTGAGAAGGGTCTTGACATTATGAATTCTCCGCTGTCCGAAGATTCATCAGAAAAATATCGTTAACAAACAGAACTGAGGGGAGAAAAGAGAAGCTGAAAACCCAATCAGCACCAGGTTTCATAACCTTGCCTGAAAGAATCTTATTAAATCTTAAGGGATTTAATATTTCTTCACCGCACAATTTAACTAGGGCAGAATTTACAGAATTTGGATCACCAGCTTCATGAAGTTACTGGTTCTGTTGGGTTTTCTTACTTGACTGTTTTGAGCCCTTATCCATTAGCTTCAGATTCAAAGCATGGTGCAGATCAGAAAGTGATCAGTCCCATTAAGCTCATGATGTGAACTTGAACGCTGCCAGGTTTTGGAATAATTAGGGTTTAATTGATCATAATTACTGGGTGCACAATTTTCCAGAACCCTAGCACTTGTGATATCAAGTGGTCTCTACACCAGTATTCAAAGTGAATTCAAGTATTTCTTTAAAGGGACTTTAAAAAAAAAACACAACCTAGCTGCTTACCTATTGTGGCTTAGCAATGCATTCAATCCAACCCATTCGTGCTAGTTCCATAAACCACGATTGAAACTTCTGCCTTAGCATTAGGTATGGATATAACTACGCATATCTCATCCTTTAATTCCGTACCTACCACTCAGCTTGCTGATGAACAGTTAAAAACCTAGACAAATTAAATTACATTTCTATTTAAAAGTTACAGTAAGGACACCTAATAATAATCTGAATGCAATGCAGCCAATATATTAAAGAGATGTTTCAGAATTCAGTATAGTACAGACAGCTGATGCACATAAGCTTAGAGAAAATCCTTGAATTCTCCTAGTTAAAAATTTCGGGAGAACAAAGCTAGAAAAAGCTTTGGAAATTTATTTATTTAGAGCCAATAATATCAGCGTGGAAGTATCCAAATGGAGGAGCTTCATGTGTTATTCCTGCCCACCAAATCAATTTTCACTCTCCGTGGGAGGGTGTGCAATTGCTGTCAAGGCAGGTACTGAATAAACATTACTTTGCAGAAAAATACCAAAAAAAGAAAAACGAAGCCCATCATTCTTTCCTTCCTTCATCGTTATCATGGAACTATATATTTAAAAATGTCATTAATAATGTTTTGTGCCAGGGGCAACATGGTTACTCCCTGAGCAGGCAACTTACATGTTGTCCTTATGACGGTTCACTTAGCAACTGTCTGAAGTTACGACAGACCCAAAAAGGGATTAACAACCCAGTTTGAAGTTCTGATGGACAGGGGGGCCCCCTGTGGTCACAGGGCTGCTAGTTCAGTATTTGGCAACTGGCTCATGTTAACAGCCATTTGCAACATTCCACAGTCAAGTGACCACAATACATGGTTTGCAAAAAAAAAAACAGTGTTTACATCCTGTTTCTAGCAAAAAACAAAAACAAAAACCCAACATCCCAACAACTGATTTGTGTTAATTGTGGCATTTGCTTAACGACTTCTGCCAAAAAGGTTGTAAAATGAAGCATGCTACACAGTGGCTTGCATAATGATTATTATGGCTTATGACTGTAAATGTGGGCTTGATTATAGTCATAAGTCGAGGATTACCTAAACATGCATGAAAACCTGCCACGACGTTTCCAGTTCAAAATATCTAGTAGTTAATTTTCACCTCAGGTTAATTTTCACCCCTAATTTTCACCCCAGGTGAAAATTCACGTTCCAGATGAGTTAGGATTGTAATTTCCAGTTTGCCACATCACTGGGAAGATTAAAAATGATGATCACCTGATCCTTGTCATAAATACATGCCAGTGGCCAAGGCCCTAAACTTTCCTGATCATGCGGATGCTGCAGCAATTGTTAAGTGTGAAAAACAGTCGTAAATCACTTTTCTGAGCCCGGTTGTAACTTTGAATGGTCACTTAATGAACGGGTGTAAGTCAAGGACTACACGTGCCAATTCTACAAATATTTTTTTCTAAAAAAAAAACCCCACATGAATGTGGGTACAATCAAAATACACTTTGGGGCGCGACCATCTGCTTTGGTTTGACTTGTAGATATAAGGTGTATAGAATCTACCGATCACCCTTGTGCTCATATGATCTCAATAGATCCACTGCTTTGTGGAAGGAAGATGCAAACCAGGGAACGAGCTTCCACTAATTGATATAGATTGGGATTCATTCATAAATTGTATGCTAAATGGGACAGGATTTAACTCTTGTAGCAGCAGCAGCGGCAGTTATTATATAGGATTACAGTTCATAACAAATCTGGATGTTATTATGGGGTCTACTAGTAGCATTTCCTTCTAGAAACACGCTACATGTGTTTGCAATTCCCTCTCTTTTTCTCTCTCTCGCTCCATAAAAAGGAGGAGCCTCTGGAATTGATACTTGGGAATAGTTTGAAATAAGCCAATTATACATTGGTATAATGTTAGGGTTGTCTGAAATGGCATACTTGTAATCCTTGACTTGCAAACCATTCGTTTAGTGACCACTTGAAGTTAAATGGCACTGCAAAAAGTGACTTCATGCAGCATCCCCCCCCTGGTCACGTGATCAGAATTAAGATGCTTGGAAACTGGCATGTATTTACAGCGGTTGCAGTGTCCGGGGGGGGGGGGGAATGTCACATAATCCCCCTTTGCGAACGTCGGCCAAGGAAAGTCAGTGGGGAAGGCAGATTTTCGTAACAGCCCTGCTACTGACTTAACCACTGCAATGATTCGCTTAACAACTGTGGCAAGAAAGGTTGTAAAATGGGGCGAAACTCGGTTAACAGCTGTCTTGCTTAGTGATGAAAATTTTGGGCTCAGTTATGGTCATAAGTCGAGGACTACCTGTGCGTGTTTTATTGTTGCGGGCTTTAAGCCACCAAGAATTATAATATATAATGTGGGTGGCCCTATCAGTGCTTTGAATAAATAACCCCCCTTATACTTTATTTGCAAAGTGGAGAAAAACATACAAGGAACGGGAAAAGGGAGTTATTAAAAAGCTGAATTCATCAGTACAGAAGAGCAGTGCGTAGGTTCCTAAGGTTAAGCACAGGTAAACTTTACTCTCACGATAACAATAGGATCAACTGATCCAATTTTGAAGGAGACTAAGTAATTCATATTGCAATGTGGGCTGGCACAGTTCATAACTGTTCGGTGCCTCTTAAAGAAGCCTTGTCCCCTCTTAAGTTCATATTCCCCTGGGAGTGGGGGAGAGAAATTTCATTAAGATGGTATTTACACTCGCATTCATGTTCCTTATTTTCTTCTTCAGTTCCAGTTCCTTGCACAGTCCTAATGGAATGAACAGATTGGGCAAATGGTGGATTCTCAAAGTAGCCCCTAAACACTCAACCCCACCCTCTAAGTCAGCTTGTCATTTTCCAAGTTCAGGCTGAGATTCCACCCTCTAAGTCAGCTTGCCATTTTCCAAGTTCAGGCTGAGATTCCACATTGTATTTTGACTGTAAATAGATGAGATTTGTCCAGAACTAATTTTTTTATTGACAGTCATCACTTCTTTGTCACTAAATACTGAGTTTATTTTTTTCCACAAAGTTGCAGCTGTCATAAAGTTGTTTCACTTGAGTATTTATTCTATATCCTTCAATATGTTAAGATAGAAGCATTTCTTGCCCAATCGACAGATAAACAACACACTGGGCATTTTTAAATGCAATACTAAAATCACGTTGCCATTTTTCTAATGGTTCCTAAGACCATGCCAGTTCATGAAATGAGATAGGCTTGTTTTGAAATAAACTACAATGAAATCACTGGATTATGAACGTTACTTTTCTCAGTTAACATTTGTGGTTAGGTCCAAACCCCAGATTCTTGGGTCATAGAATCACAGCCTCCCTTGTGTTTGTATATGTTTGAGAACTTTAAAAAAACAAACAAACACTGAAGAAGACCACAATTCACATCTGAAGGATCTAGCTGCATTCCTGGTTTATATATGTATGTATGTATGTATGTATGTATGTATGTATGTATGTATGTATGTATGTATATATAAAAAGCAGGTAGTCCTTGACTTATAACTGTAATTGGAACTGGAAATCCAGCCGTAAGTCATTATGGTTATAAGTCGAGGCACCCATATGACTGGAAGTAAATTTTGCACCCTGTTTTGTAGCAGTCATTAAGTGAATACTGCGGTTGTTAAGGAAATGCAGAAACTGTTAAGCAAGCATTAGTGTTGTTAATCAAACCCATTGGTTTAAATGAGTTGTTGTTTTTTTACAGAAACATTGAGAAATGACTGTGCGACACCACAACTGGTCACAAAACTGACTCACCCAAAATCCGGTCGTGGGACAGCCAGGGGTGTTCTACAGGTGTGTGGAGGATCATAAAACGACAGTCGTTAAATCAAGGACTACCTGTAGAAGGACTTTAAGGGAAAATTCGAAGAGGACATGCAATACCATACAATTTCCCACGCCTTCCCTTCGCTAAAGAGAGTAAGGGGCAAGAATGAGGATTTACATTAATGATGAACATTCTCTTAAAAACTCTGCTTCGCACTGACTGAAGGCAAAACCCATTTTAATTCAATTGGTTTTCACTTCATTTGGTGATCCACATTTGCAGGTCTACAATCAGCTTCTCCCAATTAATTTCCTTGTTGTGCAAACCATGATTGACCATGACTAGATATTTAAAAGATAACTTTAAATACAAAAATCTCCAAGATCAGATAAAAGAGTCTTGGGTTTGTTTGCAACAGTGTCAGAACCAGCAACCTATGTAAAATAATGTTATCTTTGCATGGAGGTCTCGTTTATCAATGCAATCTGAAACCTGTCCTTCAGTATAATTTTTCCAGTTCTTTTAGAACTGTTCATTTTGTTCAGGGACACCCAAACAGCTGTGACAGCTGATGGAAAGAGGAGGAGCCTCTCCAGCTCAATACCATGCCCCTCATCCCAGCTTGTTCAGAATTACAGGTAGTCCTTGATTTTACAATCACAATTAGGACCTGGATTTCTGCTGGCCATTAAATAAGTCATGCCCGATTTTACGACCTTCTTTGTCATGATTTTTAAGCGGTTCTTAAGTGAATCACAGAGTTATTAACTGAATGTGGCTTCCCCCACTGACTTTGTCAGAAGCCGGCTGCGAAGGTCGTAAACGTGGACTCACTTGAATCCAGGACCTGCAACCCCGTCATAGTTTGGTTGCCAAGCACCTGAATTTTAATCATGTGACCGTGGCAATGCTGTCATAACCATAAGTGCTAGAACTGGTCATAAATGATTTTTTTTTCCAGTACCATTTTAACTTCAAGCAGTTGTTAAAAAAATGGCTGTAACCTGAATAGAGTGATAAACCTTTAAATCAGGAGAAGCTGAGAGAGAGAAACAGTTCTTCTAAACAAGGATTGTCTAGCCTTGGCAACTTTAAAACTTGTGGACTTCAAGTCCCAGAGTGGTTTGCTGGGGAATTCTGGGAGTTGTAGCCCACAAGTTGCCAAGATTGGAAATCTCTGTCCTAAACCTCAGCCATCACACTGGTTTGTGTTTTTTTCCTGGCTTCTAATTCAGTGTTGGATTACTCTTTAGTAAACAGGTTTAGGAGGAGTATTCATTGGGCATTCCTTTAAAGTAAGTACCACAATCGTCAGAGTTCTGATATTTAGAGTGGCACAATCTATATCTAACCATAGATTTTTGTTAATAGGGTCTTGGACAATAGTTCAAGAGTTTTTGTTTTTAAGGGCCCGGCACCATTAACTTTGGCACAGCAGTTAGTTGAGTTTAATTAGCAAGCTAATGAAACTGGTCTCCTGCACAAGAGGATAAATGAAGAAAAGTGTATGGGATACAATTGATCGCTTTTTAAGAAAGCAAGGTGAACTTTTGTTGTTTTCTACCAGGAACTGCTATTCTTACAAGGCAGATTTCTGTTCAAAGCAACAGGGACTGTGAAATGAGCCGTTTCTGAAGAGTTGAGTTACGGGATAATTGGCAAACAAAACCATGGAGAAGGACGTGGCCATCACCAAGTGTGTGTATACTCAAGTAGATAAGCAAAGTACCAAACCATCTTTTGCTTTCTTTACAGGATGCCATCGCTGCTCCTCTATTTTAGGAAGGGGCCTGATGGCTTGGCATTTTAAAAAACAACAACAACTTGACAGTCTGCTAGTTACTTATTCAATACACAGGCATGCACACACAGAGACATCATGCATACACACAAACACAAGGCTTCAACACTTCAGCTTCAGCTTTCCAGCTAAGCATTTCTAGGCAGGCATAGGAATTTAAGCTTCCTTAAAACTACCTTTTAAAAGGCAGCCGGGGTTAACTGTTTACCTACCCCTAGGGATAGCCTCACTATTCCCATCCTTCTTATTTAAATTTTCAGAATTACATTTTAAGAAAGCCAGCAAAAGCCCCACAAGCAAGCTGCTGCATTATTTCTGAAAGGCGACTTTTGATTGCATTCCAGTATGGGTATAAATATAAGCACGGTTCCAACATTAAAAACACCGGGTTTTGTTTTGGAGAGCAATAGGAAGGACAAATAAGCAGGGTTTTTCTGCTCAAGCAAGCAAGCGCAGCGGATAAAACAAAAATCTTTTTAAAACAAAAATCACACACAGGAGAGAGATGACCTAAAAATAGCTCCTTCATATAAATCATGTTTCCAAAACGAGGAGCAGTTGGTGACTGCAGGCATGCAGAATTTTGATACTGCAAGCACACAGGCACACATCTAATATTGTTGCTCCAACCTATGGTGGTCTTTCCAGAAATCTCTAGATGGTACCAGTGGGCTTTCCACGCCAGCAAAATTTCTCCGAAAGACCCCGCAGCTCAATTCAAGCAATGCCTGGGTGTTTGGACCACTAGCACACACTGCAAAATGCTTTTTTTTTTTTTTTTTTTTTTTTGCACATTGAAGCTGCATTAAAATGGGGGGGGGGGACGGGGACGGAGAGAAAAGGAAAATGGAGCGAGCTTTGTTTACAGCACCGACCGGCGAGGAGGCAGTGACAGTGAATGTATAATGGGTACTCTGAACAAAGAAAACCCAGCGAAGCAGCCACTTCGCCGGCTTTAACCCCTGCCAGGATTTCGAGCCCGCTCGAAAACGAATCTGCAGGAGCCGCGGACATAAAGCGAGGGAGGAAACGGTTAAAGGGAGAAAGGGAACCTACATGTATCTAGCGTGGCACAGAAGAGCTACGAAGGACGGGGGTTCCCTCCCTGAGTGCTTTGTGGGGGGACGGGACTCTGAGAGAGGCAATGCCAGGGTGGAGGGACCATCCTGAGGCCCGTTCCTAAAGGAGAGGAGTTGCCGATGGTACCCCGTAAGGGGGGGGGGGGAGATACCCAGCAAACCAACTGAGCAGCATCTTGCAGCTTGCGGAAAGATGCTCGCGCAGCAAACGGGCTGGGCAAAGGGTAGCGTGGGACAACTTATGGCCAGAACCAAAGCAAGCCACCGGGCGAGCTCAGGACACGCAACCAGGGCACCCTCGCCAAATGGAGGGACCCATTTTCTATCCCTGGTAAGCCTTGGGAAGGGTCCCGAGGGGGTAGGGGGCAGCCGTGCGAATGCCCGGCCGATGCTTTCCAGGGTCCAAGCCCCACCGCCCCCTCCCCTCCCGCGCCGTCCAGTGACGTCAGCCCTCCCTGTTGTTGTTATCCCGCGGCCACGAGATCGGGGTGTTGCGCGCGCCGCGTTTTTTGGCCGAGCCGGCGTCGGCTACCACAGCCGCCGCCGCGCTCGACGTTGCTCCAATCACCCCCCCCTACCCCCAACGAAGGGTGATACCTCTCCCCCTTCCGCGGACCCCTCCCCCATCTCCTAAAGTCATCTAAACAAGGAGGGGGGAGGAAGAACGCATAACAAAAGCTGGGCTAGTGAGACCCCCTCGCCCCCCCCCCTTACGCGCCAATGCTCGCCTCCCGGCGCTGGTGGAAGGTTTGCCGAGCAAAAGAAAGGAAGGCGCAACACGCCGCTTCCCGCCCCGCCGTCATCACCACCACCTCCTCCTCCTCCTCAAGGCTGGGGCGGGAAGAGAAAAGCAGATTTCCAGCGGGATCTGTGCGGTGGGACAATAAGGCAACATTTCCATAACAAGAGGAAAGGGTCTGGCAGCAAAGTTGCAGCCCGGGGCTGAAAAACATCCCTTTGCTCCGCGCTCCCCATGCACGCGCACACCTCCCCCCCCCCGCTCCTTTCTTTAGCAATCGGGATCGTCTCCTCCTAAGGGGGGGGGGGAAATACCAAAATAGTGAAAAACCAGACACGGTCCAGGCAGGCATAAATGTAAACCAATCTGCACCGCCCCCCCCCAAACCTTTCCCTCCCGAGCCCCACAGTCGAGCTTCGTTTGGGAAAAGAAAAGAAGCCTGCCTACAAAAGCAGCACGAAATAAAATTCCTTCGGGAAAGTTGCTTTGGAGCAGGGCCTTGCCAAATCCCGGGCGACACCCTCATCCGCTTGTTTACATTCGCAACTTCTCCGCTAAAGTGCTTGCATCCCCACCCTCCAACCTCTTAAGAAACCCGGCCCGACTCGGGCGAAAGTTGAAAGATTCCCCCAGGGAGGAGAAAGAGTCAGCCGCCCTCCTGCTCCAGCGCCGTCCAGCAGCGTTTGCAAACTGGTTTGAAAAGAGCGCTCTGATCCATTCAACCACCGGGTAGTTGCCGCCAATAAACGCGGAGGATCGCCAGTTTTCTGGCTGAAAAGACCGCTTTTCAAACCACGCAAAAAATCGTCCTACAGCGCTGGGTAGGAGCCGGCGGTGCATCTCACGGCCGCAGGATTTCGGATAGCCGTTTAACACCGGGCGTTATCTTGAAAAGAGGGTGCAAGGGGAGAAAGAGATGGAGGAGCCACGCGCATAAAGGAATCCCCGGGGAACTCGTGAAGAGGAGGGAAAAGCGAGGAGGAGGAAGAACGCATAACAAAAGCTGGGCTAGTGAGACCCCCTCGCCCCCCCCCCTTTCGCGCCAATGCTCGCCTCCCGGCGCTGGTGGAAGGTTTGCCGAGCAAAAGAAAGGAAGGCGCAACACGCCGCTTCCCGCCCCCCGTCATCACCACCACCTCCTCCTCCTCCTCAAGGCTGGGGCGGGAAGAGAAAAGCAGATTTCCAGCGGGATCTGGGCGGTGGGACAATAAGGCAACATTTCCATAACAAGAGGAAAGGGTCTGGCAGCAAAGTTGCAGCCCGGGGCTGGAAAACATCCTTTGCTCCGCGCTCCCCATGCACGCGCACACCTCCCCCGCTCCTTTCTTTAGCAATCAGGATCGTCTCCTCCTAAGGAAATACCAAAATAGTGAAAACCCAGACACGGTCCAGGCAGGCATAAATGTAAACCAATCTGCACCGCCCCCCCCCAAACCTTTCCCTCCCGAGCCCCACAGTCGAGCTTCGTTTGGGAAAAGAAAAGAAGCCTGCCTACAAAAGCAGCACGAAATAAAATTCCTTCGGGAAAGTTGCTTTGGAGCAGGGCCTTGCCAAATCCCGGGCGACACCCTCATCCGCTTGTTTACATTCGCAACTTCTCCGCTAAAGTGCTTGCATCCCCACCCTCCAACCTCTTAAGAAACCCGGCCCGACTCGGGCGAAAGTTGAAAGATTCCCCCAGGGAGGAGAAAGAGTCAGCCGCCCTCCTGCTCCAGCGCCGTCCAGCAGCGTTTGCAAACTGGTTTGAAAAGAGCGCTCTGATCCATTCAACCACCGGGTAGTTGCCGCCAATAAACGCGGAGGATCGCCAGTTTTCTGGCTGAAAAGACCGCTTTTCAAACCACGCAAAAAATCGTCCTACAGCGCTGGGTAGGAGCCGGCGGTGCATCTCACGGCCGCAGGATTTCGGATAGCCGTTTAACACCGGGCGTTATCTTGAAAAGAGGGTGCAAGGGGAGAAAGAGATGGAGGAGCCACGCGCATAAAGGAATCCCCGGGGAACTCGTGAAGAGGAGGGAAAAGCGAGGAGGAGGAATCTTGTTTGCGAGGGAGAGCCTGCATTTCCTCCGCTTCCAAGCGAAGCATCGCCCGGCGAGAGTCCGGAGCAAAGCCTCGAGGCCTCGCGCGCCCTGCGCCTGTGCTGGAGGGAAAATGAGATTATCTTTCGCCAGGGCTAAAAGCCGGAGCACGCGAGGCGAAGGGAAAGCCGAGCCCCGCTATCCTCTCCGGCTCCGGCTCAGCTTTGTTTCCCCCAGCACATGCCTCACGGGAAGCCGCCTTGCGCTCCAAGAAGCGCACCGGCCTTTCGGGTCCTTTCCAACGGGACACCGCTCCCCTCCCGTGTTTCGATCCGCGATCAAAACACGCGGCAACGAGAAGGAAGCAGAAGCCAGAAGCCACGATTGCCCCCAGTGGCTCCCGCGGCGCCGAAGTGCGCTTGTTTTTGTTCCTTTTCCCTCTCCAGTTAACCAATCTCACCCCGTTTAACACTTGGGGTATTTCCCCGATTTATGTGTTTGCACATCGTGTTTGATGCTGCTGGGTCTTCTTAAGGGAATCACTATTATTATTATTATTGTGAATAATAGGATTATTATAAGGCCCAGCTCACACACCCCCTTTTTTCTTTATTAACAAAGGAGGAGCGCAAACTTTTCCCGATACTTACGTGTGCAAATGCTTCCCCAGAGGAAGGCGAAAGTTAGCCACGAAGTCTTCATTGTCCCTTTTTGTCTCCGTCTCTTCCTTCTGCTTCTGGTCTGCTGGTGCGAGGAAGGGTCGGCGGGGGAGATGAACGGCCGACTGGAAGGGAAGGCAGACTTCAAAAAACTGGCTCTGTCCTTTTCAAAAGCAGTGAAACGGGAGGATTAAAACCCTTCCCGGCTCTCCGTAAGCAAAGTCCCGCAACAGGAGAGCCGAGATGTCGGGTCGGCTTGAAATCCTCAAGACAGGTGGATCGCAGGCTGCCCGGTTCCCGGCGCAGGGCTGCCGCTCCAGCTCACGGAGATGCGTTGATCAGAAGAGGATCCGCTTCTCCGGATCTGCTGGGTGCTGGTGGCAGAGAAGCAACCAAGCCCTCAGCCAACCGCTCCTTTCCAAAAGCGTCCCTCTTCTCGGTCTTCTTATTCAGCAGCCGCGGCGGCAGGAGGAGGGGGTGGGCAGAGGAAAAGCCTAGGAGGCGGAGGAGAAGGCGCGGCGTAGCCCACTCACTACAATTATCTGTCCCCTCCCCCCAATTAAATTAAATCTCCCTCGCTCGCGCGCGTCTAAGTCCAGAGCAAGGGGCGGCGACAACAGCAGAACAAACTTTGCCTCGGGGAGTCCGGGGTCTCCTGGGCAGGCACCACTCAGGCAACGGCCAACATCATTATCAAAACGGAGCGTGAGTCGCTCCTGCGGCTTCGGTCACGTCCTCCTCCTCCTCCTCTTCCTTCACCGCCGCCGCCTATGCTGTTCGGGCTGGGAGAAGAGGTGGCGAAGGCGTTGCTGCAGGGGACAGACGGAGCGCGATAGGCAGCCTCGCTTTTGGGCATCGCTCGCCGGCTCGGCCGCTCGGGAAACGGGCGAGCAGCGTGGCTGCCGCTACGAGCAAAAGGCGAGATTGAGGCTGCAGTTGCCATGAACAGGCAGGCAAAAGCAGGCAGGCGCGCTCACGAGTCCGCCCGGCGCGCGTTCGAGCCCGCCCCTTTCCCCTGGTTTGGGGGAGGGGGGGGCGAGAACGGAGGATGAGGTGTGGTGTTTGGAGGAGAGGCAGGAGCCCGGATGTTGGGTGCAAAAGTGGGGGCCAGAGCAGGGAGGCGGGACCAGGGAGGATGCTCGGCAAATGACTGGGGCGGGCAGCTGCCCGTCAGGGTGCCCGCGAGGACAGGGCTAGTCCCGGAGGAGAGGCGGACGGCAGGTAGCGCGCCCGTGCGCGCGCCTTGCCGTCCGAGAGTTTGGGATTGGCACCCCGCCTTCGCCTCTGGAAGTGTGAGCTGTGACGAAGAGCTGTATCGCTGGCCTCTCTATGGAGCCCTGCACGTGTGGTTGCGCACACACGTGTCCCTAGTTGCAGCTGTCCAAACCAAGTAACGCGGGGAGGTCACTACCCTCTTGCCCGGAAGGAAGTCCTGCCAAGTGGAGAGGGATTTGCTCCCCCATAAAGCACTAGAGTGGGGCTTGAGGACTTCCTATTGAGACCCCTTTGGCCCTTCAGCGTCTCCACATAGGCGTGTACCCTGGTCTCCGGAATATCACCTTCCTAACGCCAGAGGGAGCGACCTCACATTGGAAGGAGAATACGGGCTAGGGGTTTCGCGGGCCGCTCACATCTCTAGGAGAACTTGGCTGCTGATTCCAGCGAGCCAGGATTTGCATGAAACGTGTATAAATCCTGGGTGGAGTGGGGAAATTAAAGGGCAGTTGAGCCGTTATTAATATGAGCCGCGTGACTTAAAAAAAAATGTGCAGGCTTGCCAGGGGTCCTGAATTCTAGTTTAGTGGAAAGCCCTCAAACCCTCCTCTGAGTTCTATTCTAGTGAGCTGCTAAGTGTGCCGGCCTTTTGATTTCACCTAATAAAAGCAATAGATGGTAAACTGGCAGAAATTAATCACAGGCAGACTTTTTTAATTCTTGGGATAGGAGACAAAAAGGAAATCCCAGATGCCAAAGATGCAAAAAAATAAAATAAATAAAAATCCAAAAAAGATGACAACAGCCAAGGGGGCCATAATGTTGCAAAGAGAAAATGGCCGGGTTTAATTGCCAAGCTCAGCTTTGAGAAAACTTGACCGTGGTATAAAGTGTCGTATAGCAGTGTTCCAATATCTCAGGGGTTGCCACAAAGAAGAGGGAGTCAAACTATTCTCCAAAGCACCTGAGGGTAGAACAAGAAGCAATAGATGGAAACTAATCAAGGAGAGAAGCAACCTAGAACTAAGGAGAAATTTCCTGACAGAACAATTAATCAGTGGAACAACTTGCCTCCAGAGGTTGTAAATGCTCCAACACTGGAAATTTTTAAGTAAATGTTGGATAGCCATTTGTCTGAAATGGTGTAGGGTTTCCTGCTTGGGCAGGGGGTTGGACTAGAAGACCTCCAAGGTCCCTTCCAACTCTGATATTATTATTATTATTATTATTATTATTATTATTATTATTATTATTATTATTATTATTATTATTATTATTATTATTAAATATCATTACCTCTGTTTCCCAATTGCAATAAATTAATAGCACGATCCTTCTGGGAGAATGGCCCCAGGGAAATCCATATTGGATCAGTGCTATAGAACCTTTGCTCTCCTCTTTTCCTTCCTGCTATTTCCAAAACGGAATTGGGAGTCTGATTGAAAATGCATTGCTGTGGTTTTGCTATTTGCATTTTATTTATTTATAAAATTTGCATGCCACCCATCTCAATATCCAAAGGACTCCGCTATGTTCAGAGCCCAGTCTTCATTACTTTCCTGCTAAAGGGGCACCCAAGAATAAGCAGTCTCTCGAATTAATATTAGGGAAAACAGCAGGTGGTGACCAAGCAAGGAAGCCCACAAGGTTTGTCAGCAGCAGACTAATTGGACCTATTTGGCTTTTCGAAGCTGGAGGAAAAGGGGATTCCCTTTTATTCTTTGCCCCTGGTTGTTCTTGGGGTGGCCTGATACCAGCATTCAATCCTGAACCAGATGTTGCAGACCTCAATGGGTGAAACCCCTGGCCTCAATTCGGACGTTCAGCTGTCTTCCTGACTTTCTGCAATCCCCTGCAGGAAAAGATTTCTGCAACATTGTACACCATACAGAGTTTTCTAAAGAGTTATTTTGTGTCACAGTGGCTGTTTTTTTGTTTTTTTAACCAGTGTTACCTGTAGGTTGTTTCCTCCTAGATAGATACAGTATCCCATTCTGAAGTCTGATCTTCGCTAGATATCGGGTCAAAATACAGCATCTAACTCTCGTGTCTAGATAGCAGTTTTGTAAGGAAATATTGCAGCTGAACAGTGAAGGATGCTAACGAGATGAAGTTAAGCAACATCTGAAGGTTATACATGGCTCACCCACGTGTTAGGGGAAGGTTGGGGAAAATACTTGACCTATCTCTTATCTGTAGCGTATGCATGTTCTTATCTGGAACAATGTGTCCAAAATTATCAAGGTCTTTTGAAGGCACCTGGGGGAAAAAATTGTATCTAGAGACTTTCTCTCTTTCTCTTTCTCTCTCTCCCTCCCTCCCTCTTCTTTATTATTTGAATAAACAACTCAAGATGATCATCATTTTCCCTACAACAATAACCTGTAAGTAGGATGGGCTGAGAGAGAGTGACTGGCCCAAAGTCACCCAACCAGCTTTCACAGCTAAGGTGGGACTGGAGCTCACAGTTTCCAAGTTTCTTAACGGGTGCCTTAACCACTAGACTAAACGGTGGAATATATAAGTGGAATTGTAAATGGGGAAGAGCTAGACAGACCCTTACTCCATGTGTAATCAAGTCTCATCTACTACATCTGTGATCTCAGAGAAATGTTTAGAAGTGTCTCACACCTACCTGATAAATACTTTTGATTGTAAGGTAGGCTGCTCCCTCTACAAGTTCTGGTGAAGAGATTGTTATGCTCTCACTTCTTGCAACATATCTGTGGCCTGGTTGAACTAAAAAGTGTGCGTGTGTGATTTTCTCTGAGTGCCGCATTTCAGGCTCTCCCACCATGGAGAGAGAAAAAACCCCTGCAGTCTTGAATTCCAGTCTTACAAGCACATTCCTGGTCAAGAGGGAAAAATGGTCCTTCTACAGATGGTAGGAATTTCAAAATCCATCCAGTTCCCTGGAGTAATGTCACTATTATGGGCTCATCTCACCTCACAGGGTGGTTGTTATGGGAAAACAGGAGAATGAATATCAGATATCTTTGCTACCTTGAATCATTTATAAAAATAAAGTCAGGGTATAAGGTAAAGGTAAAAGTTCCCCTCACACATATGTGCTCGTCGGTCCCAACTCTAGGGGACAGTGCTTATCTCTCTTTCAAAGCCGAAGAACCAGCGCTGTCCGAAGACGCCTTTGTGGTTGTGTGTCCGGCATGACTCAATGCCAAAGGTGCATGGAACACTGTTACCTTCCCACCAAAGGTGGCCCCTATTTTTCTACTTACATTTTTACCTGCTTTCGAACTGCTAGGTTGGCAGAAGCTGGGACAAGTAACGGGAGCTCATCCCATTATGCGGCACTAGGGATTCGAACCGCTGAGCTGCCAACCTTTCGATCAACAAGCTCAGCATCTTAGCCACTGAGCCACCGCATCCCTTAAATCAGGGTATAGATGTATATTAATTCTAACCTTCGTGTATTTCTATTTCACCTCTGATTTGGGAAAGAAAAGGAAAAAAAAAGAGAAAGGGCTAATTAAGTTCTGTTTAAAAGATTTTCTTAATGAGATCCTGCGGTGATTATCCATGAAGAACAAATGTTTACTTAGGAAAAGAAAGAAAGCACTCCTCAAGGATTATAAAAAGACATTAACCCATTTCCTACAGGGTGGGGATTTTTTAAGGGAAGCAGAAAGACCCCCACACACCTATATCTATGCAACATGTGTCAAAGTCAGAAAGCAAGATGGATTTAAGAAAGGGAGGTGACACTTATCCTCTGAAGGGAGAAGGTAGAAATTTTTAACAATGCAAATCAATTTTTAATAGATTTTTATCCCTCCTTTTTATATATAATTACAGGCAGCTATCATGTCTAATATGCCTGCCTTATTTCCTCCAAACAACAACCCTATGAGTGAGTTGAACTGAGAGAGAGTGATTGGCTCAAAATCACCCAATTGGTTTTCATGCCAAAGGTGGGACTAGAACTCACCACCTCCTGGTGATTGGCCCAAAGTCACCCAGCCAGCTTTCATGCCAAAGGTGAGACTAGAATTCACTGTGTTGTGGTGATTGGCCTAAAGTCACCCAATTAGTTTCCATACCTAAGGCAGGACTAGAACTCCCAGACTCCTGGTTTCTAGGCCAGCACCTTCAGTACTACATGAAGCTGGCTCTCAGTGTCCTCTGTTAAGTATCTTCCAGGCTATAAAAAGTATAACCAAGCTTTGCTGAGTAATTGAAATGTTCATGCTATGCCCATTTATCAGTAGACATTTTCTTGGAAAAACAAAGCTGAACTTTCTTTGCCTTGCTTGGCTTGTTCTCAGGAACCTTAAACAAAGCCACAAAACATTTGCGAGAGCGTGGTTGTTGGAAAGATTTGACTTGAATCTGAAGAGAGTCACAAGTTGCATCTTGGAACTTGAAATAGGCAAGGATTAAAGGGGTGGGGTGGTGGGAGGAGAAATTCACAAGATATAAACATAGTGATTGAGTTGTGTAAGATTGTGATAGGAAACATCAGGAATACCAGGGGTGTAGCTAAAGGAGAGAGTTAAGAAATCAACATCCTGAAAGAAAGCAAGGGTGTGTCCTTTCTGAATGTTTGCCAGAAAAGCAGCATGCAACCATTCCTAGAATCACCAAGAATCAAGAATGACTGGAAGGAGGCTTTATTTCTAGGAGTGAAAGAGGTGTACTTTCATTGACCACGTACCCCACTTTGCTATTGTGCATGATGTGAATGCATTATGAACGTTGAGAACATGTTGTGGGTGCTCTCACAAAATGGCTGCTAAAATGGGCATGGCTGGTTGTAAAACAAATTTGCTAGAAGGTGTGTTTCTGCCACTAAAAGCCCAGCAGGATTTTAAATGACAGCTTCATGAGGATTATGAATTAGAATGTGGTTACTTCATTGTGCCATGTGTGGTTTTATTGCTTCCCACCCTAGTACACATTCTGTCCCTCAGACTCTAAAGCAGTGGTTTGTCAAACTTGTTAAGATAAATGAACTCCAACTCCCAGAATTCCCCAGCCAGGATGGGAAATTCTGGGAGTTGAAGTCATGCATGTCAGCCAAGGAATTCTGAGTTGAAGTCCATATATCTTAAAGTTGCCAAGTTTGAAAAACATTGCTGTAAAGGGACAATTGAAAACAAAATGTTTTATACTGGAGCGTTAAATAGTGTGTGGTACAGTAGGAACCAAAAAAAACTAGACCCCAAATTTCCAAATAATTAGAGAAATTCATTTTTCCTATGATGACACCCACATTAACTGAACATCTGAACTGGCTGCGCAATGAAAACTGGATTGAGGCCAACACTAGTCAGAATAATCCAGTTGAAACCCATAAGGTTTAAATAATAAGGATATCGAGTTCAACACTGTTGCTAAATTAACCAATTGCATTGTTTATAGAAAAATGACAACAGCTATTTTATAGTTAGGCAGGGGAATGTAAAATTGGGTGGTCTGAGATGTTTCCAAGGAGCTCTAATAAACTTTAATTGTTGTTGTGTTCCATTTGGTCATGGAGACAGGAGTTTGGAGCGATGGAGAGTTGGAGCAAGAGATGTTCTATGTGACTAAATGAAACACAACCATTAAAAGTTTTATTAGGAAAGGAGGGGAAGGATCCATGAAGCCAAGTCAAGGAATCTTTTTAGAGCAATGTTTCTCAATCTTGGCAATGTGAAGATATGTGGACTGCTTGCTGGGGAATTCTGGGAGTTGAAGTCCGCACACCTGCAAACTGCTAAGGTTGAGAAACACTGTTTTAGAGGATCATAGAATGTGGCAAATGCAAGAGAAAAAAGCGACCACCAAGAAAAACATCTCTTGGAGCATTTTTGCATAAAAATAAATGAGGGGTAAGTATTGAGAAGTCTTATCTGAGAAACTGGATATTTTATTTTTGATCCAAGGTGTTTTGGGATTGGGATTTATTTATTATTTATTTATTTATTTAAATTTTTATACCGCCCTTCTCCCGAAGGACTCAGGGCGGTGTACAGCCAAAGTTAAAACAATTAAATATACAAAATTAAAATATCAATTAAAATACATATTCAATAATGGCCAAATTAAAACCATCAATTGACCCAATCTAAAATACCCCATATAAAATTACAAAAAATTAAAATTTGAAAATTTAAAAATCAAGCCAGTCCCGCTTGGATAAATAAATAAGTTTTTAATTCCCGGCGAAAGGTCCGAAGGTCAGATATTTGGCGCAAACTGGGGGGAAGTTCGTTCCAGAGGGTAGGTGCTCCAACAGAGAAGGCCCTTCCCCTGGGGGCCGCCAGCCGGCATTGCTTGGCGGACGGCACCCTGAGAAGACCCTCTCTGTGTGAGCGTACGGGTCGGTGGGAGGCATAAGGTAACAGCAGGCGGTCCCGTAAGTACCCGGGCCCTAAGCCATGGAGCGCTTTAAAGGTGGTAACCAGAACCTTGAAGCGCACCCGAAAGACCACAGTAGCCAGTGCAGACTGCGCAGGAGTGGTGTTACCTGGGAGCAACGTGGAGCTCCCTCAATCACCCACGCAGCTGCATTCTGGACTAACTGGAGTCTTTGAGTGCACTTCAGGGGTAGCCCCATGTAGAGAGCATTGCAATAATCCAGACAAGAAGTGATGAGAGCATGAGTGACCGTGCATAAGGCATCCCGGTCCAGAAAGAGGCGCAACTGGCGAACCAGGCGAACCTGGTAAAAGGCTCTCCTGGATACGGCCGCCAGATGATCTTCAAACGACAGCCGTCCATCCAGGAGAACGCCCAAGTTGCGTACCCTCTCTGTTGGGGCCAGTGACTCACCCCCAATAGACAGCCACGGTTGCAGCTGACTGTACCGGGGTGCCGGCATCCACAGCCACTCCGTCTTGGATGGATTGAGTCTGAGTCTGTTTCTCCCCATCCAGACCTGTACGGCCTCCAGACAACGGGCCAACACTTCGACAGCTTCGTTGGGGTGGCCCGGGGTGGAAAAGTACAGCTGAGTGTCATCAGCGTACAGCTGATAACTCACCCCGAAGCCACTGATGACCTCGCACAACGGCTTCATATAGATGTTGAACAGGAGAGGCGAGAGAATCGACCCCTGAGGCACCCCACAAGTAAGGCGCCTCGCGGTCGATCTCTGCCCTCCTGTCAACACCGTCTGCGACCGGTCAGAGAGATAGGAGGAGAACCACCGATAAATGGTGCCTCCCACTTCCAAACTTCCCAACCGGCGCAGCAGGATACCATGGTCGATGGTATCAAAAGCCGATGAAAGATCTAACAGGACCAGGGCAGAGGAACAACCCCTATCCCTGGCCCTCCAAAGGTCATCCACCAACGCGACCAAAGCTGTCTCCGTGCTATACCCGGACCGGAAGCCGGACTGGAACGGGTCTAGATAGACAGCTTCATCCAGGTACTGGGGAAGCTGCCATGCCACCACACTCTCTACAACCTTCGCCACAAAGCGAAGGTTGGAGACTGGACGGTAATTACCCAAAATAGCTGGGTCCAGGGAAGGCTTCTTAAGGAGGGGTCTCACCACCGCCTCTTTCAAGGCGGCGGGAAAGACCCCTTCCAACAAAGAAGCATTTATAATTCCCTGGAGCCAGCCTCGTGTCACCTCCTGAGTGGCCAGCCCCAGCCAGGAGGGACACGGGTCCAGTAAACATGTAGTGGCATGTAACCTCCCCAGCAACCTGTCCATGTCCTCAGGAGCCACAGAATCAAACTCATCCCAAACAACATCAACAAGACGTGTCTCAGTCATCTCATCCGGATCATCACAATCTTGGTCCAAACTATCCCGAAGCTGAGCGATTTTATCGTATAGATAACCACTAAACTCCTCAGCACGTCCCTGCAAGGGGTCATCCCGTCCCCCCTGGTGTAGAAGGGAACGGGTCACCCGAAACAGGGCGGCCAGGTGGTTATCTGCCGACGCAATGAGGGTGGAAACGTAGGAACGTTTCGCCACCCTCAGTGCCACTAGGTAGGTCTTCGAAAAAGACCTAACTAGTGTTCGATCAGCCTCGGAACGGCTGGACCTCCAGGTACTCTCTAGGCGTCTTCTCCGGCGTTTCATCTCTCTCAGCTCCTCAGAGAACCAAGGAGCCAATTGAGATCTATGCCGGGTCAGAGGCCGCAAAGGCACGACACGGTCCAAAGCCCCAGCTGCGGCCTGTTCCCAGGCCGCAACTAGTTCTTCAGTCATGCCGTGGGCAAGATCCTCAGGAAACGGCCCAAGCTCCATCAGGAACCTCTCGGGGTCCATCAGGCGCCTGGGACGGAACCAACGCATTGGTTCCATCTCCCTGCGGTGGTGAGCAGCGGTCTGAAAGTCTAGGCAGAGGAGAAAATGATCTGTCCATGACACCGGTATCGTCACTAAATCCCCTAATACCAGATCATTAAACCACTGTCCAGAGATATAAATCAAGTCCAGTGTGGACCCCCCCATGTGTGTAGGGCCATCAGTTACTTGGATCAGGTCCAAGGCCATCATGGAAGCCTGGAACTCCTGAACCACTGTCGACGACAAGCCGGCCGATGGCAGATTGAAGTCCCCCATAACCAAAAGTCTGGGGATCTCAATCGCCACCCCGGCAAGCACCTCAAGCAGCTCAGGCAGGGCTGTAGTCACGTAGCAAGGAGCCAGGTACGCGATCAACAGACCCATCTGATTCTTATGGCCCCACTTCACAAGAAGGGATTCACAACCGGCTATCTGAGGTACAGTGGACTCCCTCGGCTCCAGACTATCTCTCATCATAACCGCCACCCCGCCATCCCTACCCTGGGCCCTCGGCTGATGGAATGCTCGGAAACCCGGAGGGCACAGTTCAACCGGGGTACACCCCCTTCTGTGCCCAACCAGGTCTCCATAATGCCCATAAAGTCCGCAGACTCCCCCTGAATATGATCACAGATCAGGGGGGCCTTATTGACCACGGACCGGGCATTGCACAACATCAGCCGGAGGCCCGGGCTCTGAGGATCCTGACCTTCCGGGGAACGGGTAAGAACTGAGGGACCGGAGCACGTTATCGATTTTAAACAGGGAGTCCGTGCTCCCAGAAAATGATACGGATGCTGCTGGTAGAAGAAAAAGGATCTGTGATCAATTCAAAAATGTATTATCCTGTTTTCCCTAAAATAAGACATCCCCTGACAATAAGCCCAATCGGGCTTTTGAGTGCATGGCAATAAGGCCAAGCGCTTATTTCAGGGTTCAAAAAAATATAAGACACGGTCTTGTTTTCGGGGAAACATGGTATACATTTTTAAACCAAAACCATTCAGTGGCGAAAGGTGAATAAGTAGGATGTTATAGATATGTAGGGTGCATTCTATAATATATCTTTATTTCTCTCTCTAGCAAGTAATAAATTTTTTTGCAGCTACTACCCTAGTAAAAATATTAAACCATATTTAGTAGCAAACCACTGCCTGCCTCTTTCCTTAAACCCATTTCAGCTTTCACATCATCTTTTGCTATTCCTGCTTTCCATTCCTAGCAAGATTTATGCACTCAGATGAGAAATTATGCCAAGCAAACATTATTGAGCCTTGTAATTAAATATTTTTATATCAGCTCCTTGGTAGATCTGGTTCTTCAGACAATTCTGTTTGTCTTTCCAAGATCTTTAAAGTTCTAGTTTTATACATTTAAAAAACTGAATTCAGGGAAGGGGAGGAGAGAGGGATGCACCGAGGCCTTTTTTTATAGGAGTCAAAAACTAAGTTTCATAACGAGAAAATCACAAGTCTAAATCAGAGGGCCTAAAGATTGTATATCATAACTCAAACTGCCAACCAGGCTGAGGAAAACCAGTCTGACAAGTTCTTTGCTTTCTAGCCAGTTGCCCAAAAGGCTGTTTTGTTTTGTTTTGTTTTTTTGCCTGCCTTCAACCTTCCCCCACCCTGCACCAATGCACAGAATTATCTGTATTTAACACAGTTCTGCATCAGGCTTCACCCCCCAGACCGTAGTCCCTTCCTTAAAGCAAGCTATTCTGGGTCTCATCTTAGATCTTAGGACCTGGATCCTGAGAATTTCAACACGACACCATCTCCCTAAGTCTACTGCAGGACACAGGTAGTCACTTTGATCTTGTGAAATATGAATGCGTTATGAATTTTGAGAACATGTTGTGGGTGCTCTCGCAGGTGGGCCTGGTTGGTTGTAAAATACCTTTGCTAGAAGGTGTTTCTGCCACTAAAAGCCCAGCAGGATTTTAAATGACAGTTTGGTTTTAACTTTTTCCAGAACAAGGTAATCCACTAAAGCCAATATATGAGGGTCACAAATGTGAGGATTGCTTCATTGCATCATGTGTGGCTTTATTGCTTCCCAACCTAGTATACATTCTGTCTCTCAGACTCTTAAATCAGTGTTTTGTCAAACTTGTTAACATACGTGGACTTCAACTCCCAGAATTCCCCAGCCAGGATGGGAAATTCTGGAAGTTGAAGTCCACACATCTTAAACTTGCCAAGTTTGAGAAACATTGCTGTAAAAGGACAGTGGAAAACAAAATATTCAATACTGGAGCTTAAACAGTGTATCATATTGTGGAAACAAAACAAAAAAAACTAAAACAAAAATATTCCAAATAATTAGAGAAAGTTCTATTCTATAATGACACCCACATTAGCTTGATAAAAGTCAAATGCATTTTATTTTCCCAGACTTCTTAATAATATTTTAATTGTATTTTGTTGCATTGTTTTAGATGTTGTTTAGCACACCTTGCTCTTGCCTAGTTTTTATTTTTACTTTTTTTAACTGTACAGTATTTATTTTAACAGTGTTTTATTATTATCATACAGACATCTTGACAGTTGAGCAATTTAATCTTTTTATTTTATTAAATAATGAATTAAAGTTAACATAGAGTAAAACAAAGTGGAGAGCAAATTTCCCTAACCCAGACTAAGAAATATTTTCAAAACTATTATCCCCAATATATATATATATATATATATATATTTGTTTTCTGAGGTTTTCACGGGTGTTTGTATGTAGGTCTTTGGTTGTTCGGGTTTTCTCCCGTTGTCCACAAACACAACATCAAGACAGCATTCTGCACAAACCGAAAAATATCCACCATCCTAAGAAACCCCAAAGACAAAATTGAGTTAGAAAATCAAGGAGTATATGAAATCCCATGCACCGCCTGCCCCACCACATACATCGGACAAACCAACAGAAGAATAAGTGCACGCATTGAAGAACACAAGAACTCAGTCAAAAAAGAGGAACCAACTTCTTCCCTGGTCCAACACTTTAAAGTCACAGGACATGATATTGACTTTAAAAAGACCAGAACTATCGCCAAAACTGAACACTTTAACAACAGAATAATCAGAGAAGCCATCGAGATAGAAAACGCCCACACAGCATGAACAAACGAGATGATACCTCCGCCTACCAGCCATTTGGAAACCCGGCCTTATTGACAAACGAGTCCCTAACACGAGGAATGACACCAGACCCACACTCACGAGGTCCACACAGGATGTCACCACCACACATCCACCCAGAAAGCAGACCCAAACCCACACTGATCATGAAGCACGACCAAGGACCAGAAGCCAGACCGCAGCTGCAACATTAGCCATTTCAAACCCCTCCAATCCATACATGCAGCAGACTGACACCCACTATGAAGATGTAGCACCACCACAAAGCCAAACAACAGCTATGCAGCTCACCAGCTCAAATCCCCCTGCAACACAGACTAAATTGAGCACAACCAAGCCCCCACCCAAACAGGACACACCCCCAGCCAATCAGAGCACAAAAAAACCTCCATCCAATCAGAGCACAGCCAAGCTCCCACCCAATCAGTTCAAACCCCCACTAGCAGTTAAAAGGAAGAAACAGCTGCAATCACACATTGCTCCCAGAAGCACGAAGCTGAAGCCTGAAGATGACGAATGAGACTTCGTCGAAACGTCGCCAAGACACTTCCAATTTTACGCGGGAGAAAACCCGAATAACCAAAGATCTATATACATACATACATACATACATACATACATACATACATACATACATACATACACACAGGTAGGTAGGCATTCATACGTATATGCTCAGAACTTGATGAAGATTGCCTTGGGAGGCTGCGAATGTTCGCTTTTCTAACACAGCAGATAAGGTGACTAACTTGTACATCAGCATGCATTCCTTAAAGCTATTTCATTGCCTGGAAGCATTCTGCCTAATTGTTTCCTAAAACAATCATTCACAGTAAATAGCAAATTATGCAGTAATGCACTCACATATGTGTAGGCACACACACAAAAACAGTTGTTTTGCATTTAACTGCCCTGAATTGAATGGATTGGATTTATCTTCATCCAGGCGGGTTGTTTTTTTTTTTATTTGCATTTATATCTCGCCCTTCTCCGAAGACTCAGGGCGGCTTACACTATGTTAGCAATAGTCTTCATCCTATTTGTATATTTATATACAAAGTCAACTTATTACCCCCAACAATCTGGGTCCTCATTTTACCTACCTTATAAAGGATGGAAGGCTGAGTCAACCTTGGGCCTGGTGGGACTAGAACCTGCAGTAATTGCAGGCAGCTGTGTTAGTAACAGACTGTCTTACCAGTCTGAGCCACAGAGGGTTTTGAACTCTTGAAGGGGGGGGGAGTTACATTTGTCCAGCCCTTAACAGTATCTGTAGGTCCTTTTATTTTATCAATCCCTGCTTCTGAGAAGTTTCAAGCACTTGTGTTTCACCCAAAGGTTTCTTTTCTGAATGAAACCTGTAAATCCTCTACTAGAATTGAGAAACTGGATGTGATTTCAGGATGTTCTTGTTTGGATTTCATATGGGGCACAATGGAGCAGGCGATCTTGAAAAGAAAATACTCTTTTAGATAAGAAGGGTCAAGACTTGAGTGCTGAAGCAGTTTTGGAAATCAATTTCTGCTCGTATAAGAAAGCCTTTTCAATATTTCCTGAAAATAAACACTGGCTTTCTTAAAAGTCTTTGCAAGAAGTACTTAGCCCAGTAATTAGATTATCCGACTTGTTTGGTGTCTCATGATCAGAATTTTCTAACTGATAGGCTGGCCTCCTATCTGCTCTCCCCCAGTGTTTACTCTACCCCTCACCTGATATCTGTGCAGGTGGGAAAGAAGTAAGAAGTGTGACTGACAGTCGTTGGTCCCGCTGCATGGCATGATAAGTGTTTACAAACACAGAGAGAATGAACACTTCTGGGTTGCACCAATATCTCTGCATAACAGAGTTAGAAGAGACCTTGGAGTCTATGGAGATTTTCAGTCATCCAGGTCATGGTTGTCCCAAAGGTGCTTTTTCAAGAGGCAACTGGACTTTCTGGTTTTTCTTTGAAGATGTTTCACTTCTTAACCAAGAAGCTTCTTCAGTTCTGAGCTTCTTGGATGAGAAGCGAAACATCTTCAAAGGAAAACCAGAAAGTCCAGTTTCCTCTTGAAAAAGCACCTTTGGGACAACTTCGGAGGTCTTCTAGTCCAGGGGTCTCCAACCTTGGCAACTTTAAGACTTGTGGATTTCAAATCCCAGAATTCCTCAGCCAGCAAAGTCCAAGTCCACAAGTCTTAAAGTTGCCAAGGTTGGAGACCCCTGTTCTAGTCCAACCCCCTTCTCAAGCAGGAGACCCTATATCATTCCAGATCTATAGCTGTCCAAACTCTTCTTAAAAATCTCCAGGGTTGGAGCACCCACAATTTCTAGAGGCAAGCTGTTCCATTATTGTTCTCACTGTTACCAAATTTCTCCTAAGTTCTAGGTTGCTTCTCTCCTTGATTAATCTTCCCTTATTCCTTTATTTCTTCCTTCTGCAAAACCTGAGCTTTGCAGGTTATAGGGGTTTTGTTTTTTGTTTTTTTTTGGAGGAAGAATGACCAATGCCTAACCCAGTATTTTAGCAACTTTTAAGACATGTGAAATTCAACTCTCAGATTTCCCCAGCTAGCATGTGGGTAAACTGCCAAATGGGCACCGAACCATCATTTTTGTGGGGGTCCATGATGCTTTCTGAGATTGGTGGTTTTCTTGCAGACTACCCAAACGAAACTAGTTTAGGTCCAGCATGATGTTGATGTTACTTGGTTTGCGCAATGAAACATCTGCAAGAAAACCACCAAGGCCAGTGATCGTCAAGGACCTCTCCTGTGCTATAGGTATTCTTCTTTATTGGTATCATTTTTTGTCTTTGTTAAGAAGGGACACTCTTTGATGCCGATGTGAGAAAAAGGCCTTCTAAAAAAGATGCTAGTTTGGTACTTTGCTTTGCAGCACACCTCTGGGGAAGCCAGAGGAAGTGGTAACATGCACACATGCACTAGACGGCAGCACTGAATTTATAGCCAACAGCCCTGGAATTTCTTTAATCCTGAGATCAGCAACAGGCTGATGTTGCTACCTGCATCATGTGGAGACATGTTTGTATTCATGATTTGCATGATACCACAAGAATAAACAAAGCAGGCTTTGGCGATGTTCCTTCCAAGCTGTTCGCCTAATTCAGAAAAACCTAAATATCCTTAAACTCTGATTTCTACAAACAGAAGAGTGGCTAAGATCCTTTGGTTGACTTTACAGATCCGAACAAACAAGAATACTTGTTTGATTGTGGTTTTGCAGGACTTGCAAAATCACAAACTGGGGTTTAATGGATTAGCAAGCTCAAAGCAATTATGGTTTATTCAGTAAATCATGGTTATGCAAAGGGTGGCAGAACAGGGTATTTGAATCCAAGCTGTGTCTAAGCAAATGCTCAATATTGTACAGAATTAACAGCCTGAAAACTGCCAGGTTTGAAAAAGCAAAGGGAAGTTAAATATACTTTTGGTTGCTCAGTTTTTAATACAAGTAGCCGTCTACTGTTAACAATTCATTTAGTGACTGTTCAAAATTACAACAGCATTTGTAAATATTTGCTAGAAGTAGAATTGGAAGAAGAAGTAGTGAAAGGATGTATGATCGCATGGGGTCAAAATATTGGACATAATATAAATTTATCAGATTGGGAGAAAATATGGAACAGAAATTATAAACTAACCAAATCAGCAGCATACAAAGAAAATGCATATAAAATGTTCTATAGGTGGCACCTGCCCCCTTCGAGATTAGCGAAAATGTATCCCAAAATGTCTCCCATATGCTGGAAATGTAAAAATAAAGAGGGAACATATTACCATATGTGGTGGTCCTGCCCCGAAGCACGTAAATATTGGTTAAAAATTAAAAAGTGGCTACAAGAAATCACGAATGAACAATTGGATCTAGAACCCGAACTTTTTTTATTGGGGATCTTTAAAAAAAAATACGTGAAGAGTGTAAAATATTTAATACTACATATATTAACTGCTGCTAGGATGGCCTTCGCTCAATGTTGGAAACAGCCATGTGTGCCCACAGAGAGACTTATTGTACAAAAGATTATGAATTGCGCAGAAATGGACAAACTAACTTTGAGTCTGAAGGATAAGGAGACATCAGTATTCTATGGTATATGGGAACGGTGGTATGGATGGATGGAAAGGAGATAGGAATATTTAGTTACTAAGCATAATCAATAGATAAAATAAGAACACAAATATGTATAATTTAATGCTTGTCATTACTGCATGGATTATTATTAGATGAAAAACACCACAAATAAGCTGTTAAATGATATAAGCCTTTTTCCCCCCTTTTTTTTATGCTTTTAATGTAAAAAAGTTTAATAAAGTATATATACGCAAAATTACAACAGCACTGAAAAAAGTGATTTATGACACTTTTTTCACATTTACAACTGTGGCAGCATCCCCATGGTCATGTAATCATAATTCGGACGCTTGGCACGTGGCTCATACTTATGACGGTTGCAATGTCCTGGGATCATGTGATCAGTTTTTGCAACCATCTGATAAGCAAAGTCAATGGGGAAGACAGATTCATTTAACGACCGTTACTAACTTAACAAATGCAACAAATTCACTTAACAACCATGGCAAGAAAACTTAAAAATTGGGCAAACTCATTTTACAAATTTTTCACTTAATAACATAAATTTTAGACTTAATTGTGGTCGTAACCTGAGAAATACATCTACTGTTCTTGCTTTTTTTTTACACTATTACTCAGAATAGTCCTACAATATTTAATTATGTTTGTTCCAATTTGGATTTATATTTTTTCCTTCCTTCCTTCCTTCTTTCATCCCTCCTTTCTTTCTTTCTTTCTTTCTTTCTTTCTTTCTTTCTTTCTTTCTTTCTTTCTCTCTCTCTCTCTCTCTTTCTTTCTTTCTGTCTCTCTCTCTCCCTTTCTCTCTCTCTTTCTTTTTTCTGCTTGATAAAAAGTAAAGAGCTCATCAGTCATGGTTCTTAAGGTTTGATAAGCTTGTAATGGCTTATAATATTTGCTCTCCAATCTTTGAAGAGCACAGGAAAGTAAAATAATAATATCTCACCATATTTTTTATCTGACTCCTCCGGTGACACCTATCCAGTGTGGTTAAACCTCTGGCATAGCTCTCATCTTCCTTGAGAGCAGACAAACACCACAATCACATCAAGGGGACAATAACAATAACACCATCAAACAAGAACATCTGCTTGTCCCAGGTCCTTGGGAAAAAACTCAGTAGGTGGATAAAAATGCCAAATTCAGTCTGAACATCTGGCTGACTGTGTGATGAACCATAATAATAATAACATTCCAGATTTGGCAATTCTTAATAAGAAGACAAGACAGGCAGGATATTGGAAGTGGCAATACTTGGAAATAGCAGAAGAGAAGAGAAAGAACTGGAGAAAATCACAAAATGTTAAAACCTGCAAATAGAAGTCAAACAACCATGGCAAAAGAAAGCAAAAGTAATAGAAATAGCAATAGTAATAGAAGGGCAATCCCGAAATATCTGGAGCACCACTTGAACATTATCGCCATTGACGAAATCCCCATCAGTCAATTACAAAAGGCAGCTTTACTTGGAATAGAATAGAATAGAATAGAATAGAATTTTTTATTGGCCAAGTGTGATTGGACACACAAGGAATTTGTCTTGATGCATATGCTCTCAGTGTGCATAAAAGAAAAGATACGTTCATCAAGGTACAACATTTACAACACAATTGATGGTCAATATATCAATATAAATCATAAGGATTGCCAGCAACAAAGTTACAGTCATACAGTCATAAGTGGAAAGAGATTGGTGATGGGAACTATGAAACGATTAATAGTAGTGCAGATTTAGTAAATAGTTTGACAGTTTTGAAGGAATTATTTGTTTAGCAGAGTGATGGCCTTCGGGAAAAAACTGTTCTTGTGTCTAGTTGTTCTGGTGTGCAGTGCTCTATAACATCGTTTTGAGGGTAGGAGTTGAAACAGTTTATGTCCAGGATGTGAGGGATCTGTAAATATTTTCACGGCCCTTTTCTTGATTCGTGCAGTATACAGGTCCTCAATGGAAGGCAGGTTGGTAGCAATTATTTTTTCTGCAGTTCTAATTATCCTCTGAAGTCTGTGTCTTTCTTGTTGGGTTGCAGAACCGAACCAGACTGTTATAGAGGTGCAAATGATAGACTCAATAATTCCTCTGTAGAACTGAATCAGCAGCTCCTTGGGCAGTTTAAGTTTACTGAGTTAGTGCAGAAAGAACATTCTTTGTTGTCCTTTTTTGATGATGTTTTTGATATTAGCTGTCCATTTTAGATCTTGCGATATGATAGAACCTAGAAATTTAAAGGTTTCTACTATTGATACTGTGTTGTCTAGTATTGTGAGAGGTGGAAGTATGGAAGGGTTTCTCCTAAAGTCTACCACCATTTCTACGGTTTTGAGTGTGTTCAGTTCCAGATTGTTTTGGTTGCACCACAAGGCTAGTCGTTCGACCTCTCGTCTATATGCGGATTTGTCATTGTCTCGAATGAGACCAATCACTGTTGTGTCATCTGCGAACTTCAGTAGCTTAACAGATGGATCGTTGGAGATGCAGTCATTAGTATACAGAGAGAAGAGAAGTGGGGAGAGCACACAGCCTTGGGGGGCTCCTGTGCTAATTGTACAGGTATTTGATGTGATCTTGCTTAGCTTCACCTGCTGCTTCCTGTTTGTTAGGAAGCTTGTGATTCACTTACAAGTCTGTTCCGGTACCTGTAGCTGGTTTAGCTTAGTTAGAAGAATATCTGGAATGATGGTATTGAATGCTCTCTCTCCGTCTACAAAAAGGACCCTTGCATAGGTCTTTGGAGACTCAAGATGTTGTAGGATGTAGTGCAGAGCCATGTTAACAGCATCATCTGTTGATCTATTTGCTCGGTATGCAAATTGCAAGGGGTCTAACAGTGGATCCATGATGGATTTCAAGTAGGAAAGCACTAGCCTTTCAAAGGTTTTCATGACTACAGATGTTAAAGCAACTGGTCTGTAGTCATTCAGTTCCTTGATAGTGGGCTTCTTCGGCACTGGGATGATGGTAGAGCATTTGAAGCAAGAAGTAACATAGCACATCTCTAGTGATTTATTGAAAATATGGGTGAAGATGGGGGCCAATTGGTCAGCACAGACTTTTAAGCAAGAAGGAGTTATCATGTCTGGGCCTGGAGCTTTTCCTGGCTTTTGTCTGTGAAATAGGTCCTGCACTTCCTTATAAGGAACAGCTTATATCCTGTGACGATACCTTTAACACCATCAAACATCCACATTTGCCTATCTTAGATGCTTGGAAAGGATTCAACGGGTAGACAAAAATGCCAAATCTGGTCTGAACATCTGGCTGATTGTGCAATGAACCATTATTTGATCATTACCAGGAGAAGGTTCCTAGCTTCCCTCCAAAATTAAGCCGAAAGAATCAGGATTAAATGCAAATTATGTGTTTCAATGAGTGTTAATATACAAACGTATACACACACGCAGATGCACAGATGTACATACACATATGTATGCTTTATGAATAAGATCTCAAATTAGTTTCCCAAATATGAGTCATTTTACATCTTTGCCATATGTCATTTCAACTCAATAAAGTCTTTTTGCTTGGCTAGCAATCATCTCCAAACATTGCTATTAATGAATACATATTTTGCAACAATAATTAGGCAACAACTAATTTACACAGATTACAAACAGGGGAGAGTCGCTTTGGAAGAAAATAAAATGGAAAGATAAACACACCATAAATATCAATATAAGAATCAAGTTTTACTGATTTTTTTTCTTTCACACCCACCCACATATTTTATGAGCAGAGTATTGGCCATATCATATCGTATACAAGTTGTCGTATCCATACACATTTTACATAGTTATAATTTCTGCCAAAATAATATTTGTTCATATTTTTAATCATATCTTAATATTCCTATGCTTATTATATAAACAACATCTTCTTCTGCCCTCAAATTCTAATTTCTCCATTTTTAATCATATATGTTCTCTTTTAACTTTCATAGTAATTCATTCTTCATCCTGATAGATTTCGGTTCTGCAACCCAACAAGAAAAACACAGACTTCAGAGGATAATTAGAACTGCAGAAAAAATAATTGCTACCAACTTGCCTTCCATTGAGGACCTGTATACTGCACGAATCAAGAAGAGGGCCGTGAAAATATTTGCAGATCCCTCGCATCCTGGACATAAACTGTTTCAACTCCTACCCTCAAAACGACGCTATAGAGCACTGCACACCAGAACAACTAGACACAAGAACAGTTTTTTCCCGAAGGCCATCACTCTGCTAAACAAATAATTCCCTCAACACTGTCAGACTATTTACTGAATCTGCACTACTATTAATCGTTTCATAGTTCCCATCACCAATCTCTTTCCACTTATGACTGTATGACTATAACTTGTTGCTGGCAATCCTTATGATTTATATTGATATATTGATCATCAATTGTGTTGTAAATGTTGTACCTTGATGAACGTATCTTTTCTTTTATGTACACTGAGAGCATATGCACCAAGACAAATTCCTTGTGTGTCCAATCACACTTGGCCAATAAAAATTCTATTCTATTCTATTCTATTCTAAATGTATTCAGGGTTGCCTTTCTTCCGTTTCATCTTTTTTGTTTTACAGCAATCTTTCTTCTCTTTCTCCTCTCTTTCCTCTCCCTCCCTTCTTTTATCCTTCCTCCTTTCTTCTTTCCTCCTCTCCTACTCCTTCTCTACTCCCACTTCCTTTTTCCCCCTCCTCCTTTCTTCCTCCCTATCTAACCTTCTCTCCTACTCTTATTTTCCATCCCTTTCTTCCTCTCCTCTTCCCTTTCTTCTATTCATCTCTCTCCTTCCTCTCTTCTCCTTTCCTTCCATCTCCTTACTCCTTCTTCCATTCTCTCTCTATTGCTGTATTCATTGTCAGTTCAGTATTTTCCACTATGGTGTCCAGGCAACCCCGATTTTTCCTCCATTTATTGAATATATTTCTCAGAATTCCCATCACATTCTTTAATTATTAACAATGTATTTCAGCTTATTCCATTTTTACCTTTAGACCTTTTAACTAAATTAACCTTCCACTTCTTATTTTCTTTAATTCCTAATTTCTTATTCCCACATCAATGAATTGTTTTTTTCTTTTATTAGCATTTCAATTTTATATCTCAATTTCAATTATTTTCACATATACACCATTCTGTCTTTCACATTGCATCTGCTGATCTATTTTACATTAAACAATATACTTCTTTTTTGCTTCTTACATACATTTCATTTCAGCCTTATTTACATCATTTACTAATATTTTGTATCTTAATTTCAATTAATTATTTCCTTTTATAGTAATCTGTATATTTCTTCTGATTTACTTCTTACTTCAATTTCTACTACTAATACCATTCCCTTAAATCAACATATTAATGGTTTAATTCCCTTTCTGCTATCCATTTTTCTTCTCTTTTTAACCATTTTCTTTTGGTCTCTCCAAAATTCCATTTCTTAATATTTTCCTCCCTTTCTCCCATTCTCTTATTTCCTTCTTTTTCAAGTTTCAAGTGTTATCTTACCCTGGCTCAATATTTTAAGAAGCCCAGAGAAATATTATAATGGATTCCACTTCTTCACTTCATTTCTGTTTGATATTACGTAGTTCCCAATTATTGTCCTCAAGTCTCAATATCTATGAAGATTCTCAATCTCAATCCAGGTCATGATTGTCCCAGAAATGTTTTTTCAAAAAGGCAACTGGACTTTCTTGCTTCCTCCCCACCCCTTTGAAAACATTTTGCTGCTTCTAGGACTGAAGAAGCTTCTTGGATGAGAAGCAAAACATTTTCAAAGGAGAAAAAAAACAACCCCAAGAAAGTCCAATTGCCTTTTAGAAAAAGTATCTTTGGGATAACATCATCTCATAGAATAACTCAAACCATAAATAAACAAGGAATATTACAGGTCAATAAAACGGTGGCTAGGCCTAGTTGCTTGGTACAGCTCAGTATTCTGGGGCAGAAAAATAATATTGGAAAACAGTTTGAGTGGTGGCCCCTGAAGTTGGTAGGAGTTATTGATAGCCTCAGCATGAGACCAAAAAAAATCTATAACAGAGTCAAAAAGCTCAAAAGCCTGAGCAGAAAATAACATCATGCGCTGGTCAAGACTTTCATGATGGGAGGAAAACATTAGCAGGAGTGTGAGTTATATATATATATATAAAGTTATATATATATCCTTATACCAACAATAATGGCACTTCAGATGTGAAGAGCAGTAAGGAGAATTATACATCCTGAGAAAGGACAAAAAACACTTCCGAACGAACTTCTAATGCATTTCTCCATCAATGACTTTGTTCCTTTCCAAAAAAGAAGTCAAGAAGAAGACTTCAAGCAACTAGTTTTTTTCCACAGTTATACCTGTTCTAGTATTCTTCCCCCAGCTTTTTTATTTATAGATAACCATTTGTACCTAATCAAGTTTGCAGGATTTGATTGGCTTTCATCATATTTGATTCATCACTGAGTCAATTTATACTTTATCCCAGGATTCCATTTGGTAGGATTTTACCGAAAAAACAACAGCAAGCAAAATAGAAGTCATAATTGATCAAGTAGAAGGACTGACGCAAAAGAAGCAGAAAAATTACAGCAGTTTAATAGATATGCAATTAAAAGGCATTTGGAGGAAGCTTCACTGGAGTGGTAGATGTCATATTAATTTACGAGGTCAGTCAACAGTAGTTGGCTTCCGCTTTTGACTTTGATTGTTGGAAACTGGCTGTGGGAAGGTCCCAAATGGTGATCGTGTGATCCCAGGTCACGGCAACCTTTGTAAAAACATGCCAGTTGCTAAGTACCCAAATTTTGATCGAATAACCATGGGGATGCTATGATGGTTATTAAGTGTGAGGACCAGTTGTCTCTAATGCTGCTGTAATTTCCAATAATTACTAAATGAATGGTTATAAATTGAGGATTATCTTCATTTCATTGGGTTTCAGTAGATATCTTTCTACCTCTGCGGTTTCAATGGTTATTCTTACTCCTCCATCTGAAAACAAAACAAAACAGAATTTTCTGTGTCTTTACTTGGGAGGCTTAAAATCCATAAAAAGATAGCATTAACAATAGCAGTTAGACTTATATACCGCTTCACAGTGTTTTGCAGCCCTCTCTAAGCGGTTTACAGAGCATACTGGCCCCAACAATCTGGGCCCTCATTTTACCCATCTCAGAAGGATGGAAGGCTGAGTCAACTTTGAGCCGCTCAGAATTGAACTCCAGGCTGTGGGCAGAGTTTGCTTGCAATACTGCATTCTAACCGCTGCACCACCACAGCTCAGGTGACAGAAAAATCAGATATTTATATACTCACACAATTGTCATTAAACAAATGTGAATTGTGTGAATTCTGATGACATTTTTTCTTCTTTGGAATAAAAATTAAAAGTAAATTCCTTTCCTCATTTTGAATCTTAAAAAAGCTAGATTGGAAGAAAATTGACTCGTTCAAGCTATGGTGCTGGAAAAGGCTCCTAAGTATTCCTTAGACAGCAAAGATGAGTAACAAGCAAGTCCTGGAGCGCATAACACCAGATATGTCACTGGAAGGCAAAATCACAAAACGTTGTCTCGCTTACATTGGCCTTGTCATGCGGGGAAATAAACTGGATAAAATAATTACATTTGTAGAGTTAGTGGTAAAATGAAACCAGGTTGTCAAAAAAGCATGGTGGCTCGACACCATCAAAGCTGACACCATCCAGAGCATAAAAAAGCTCAAAGAAGTAATGCAAGATCGAAAGATGTGAAGAGACATGACCCATAGAGTCAACAAGAGTCAGACATGACTGAATTGATATCATCATCATCATCATCATCATCATCATATGAGCCGCTGTGGTGCAGTGGTTAGAGAGCAGTACTGCAGGCTACTTCTTCTGCCTGCCGGCTGCCTGCAATTTGGCAGTTCAAATCTCAGCAGGCTCAAGGTTGACTCAGCCTTCCACGCTTCGGAGATGGATAAAATGAGGACCAAGATTGTTTGCGGGGAATAGGCAACTCTGTAAACCACTTAGAGAGGCCTGTAAAGCACTATAAAGTGGTATATAAATCTAAGTGCTGCTGCTATTGTCATCATCATCATCATCATCATCATCTTTAATGGAATCTGGTAGGAAAAAAATCCAAGACGATGTTTCTGCAGGGCACCTATTTTAATCTTCCATGAAGGTTGATATTATAAATGTCTCTCATCAGAAAAACACACTTTTTTATTCCTCGCAGGGGCATTCCAAAGTATGGTCCTCCATGACACAGCTTCACTCTCAGGAGGTTTATTTAGTAATATCCCCTGGCCAGTTTATATTTAGGGTAATAAAATCCCTCCACCAGCATTCACCACTTTTTCAAATTTTGCCTGCACTGAATTAATTGCTTATGTGCCACGAACTCATTAGCGACCACATAGGCAGACCATTTTCAGGAGGATCTGGCCCTTCAGCTCTTTTAATGACGTCCACGCCGCCACTGGAACCGAATCCATCCACCTTGCTGCTGGTCTTGCCTTTTCTTCTCCTTTCCTTTCCACAAAATTATGCTGGCTGGTGCGTTTTCATTTCACCTTTTCTCTTCCTCACTGAGATCTGCTGGAGGATTGCTTTCAACCGTGCGCAAATCCTCCCTCCGCAGAAACATCTCCATCTTTAAGGCTCCATGAGAGATAATGGTGAGCCTCATTATGACGAGCCAAAGGAAATTCTCCTCCCATTTCTATGACAAATAGCATAGTGCTGTCTTTGGAGACCAATCGTTCTCAACGTCCCTCAGGCTCGTGAAGAATTTTTTTTTACCTCAGACAAATGTAGTACCATCACTTCAGGGGCCTTCTGGGCCCATAACCTGTCAGAGAATTGCACAAGTGGTGTCTAAAAGGAGTCAGAGGTGCTGCAATGAACTTGTCGTTTTATATAAATAAATATATTTTACATAAATATTTACAGCAAACAAGATAATTAGGCAAAAAGGAGCATCATGAGGTAAAACCAGTGGTGGGATTCAAGTAAATTAACAACCGGTTCTCTGTCTAATGATTTCTTCCAACAACCAGTTCGCCAAACTGCTCAGAAAGTTAACAACCGGTTCTCCCGAAGTGGTGCGAACTGGCTGAATCCCACCACTGAGTAAAACGCAGGGCGCACAGAAGAAAAAGGCGGGGGAAAAAAGGGAAACTCTCTTTCCACACCTACAGCAACCAATCACAGCGCAGATTGCCTCACACAGGAGCCAGCCCTCTCCCATCAATCAACTGTAACCGTGTGATCTGGCTCATTGTACAACCCCATTGCTCCAGCTAAATTTAAACCTCTTAACATAGATCTTTTCCAGGAGATCCTTCAGCTCTTCCAAGAATGTCCAAGTCACCACTGAAACGGAGTCCTTCTGCCTTGCTACTGGCGGTCCTCTTCTCCTGTTTCCTTCCATCTTTCTCAGCATTACAGCCCTTTACAGAGAGCTAGTTCTTTGCACCATGTGTTCAAATTAGGATAATTTGAGCTCGATCATTTCCACGCTATGAGAAATGGAAATAGCAGGCTCACCTTTTGTTAACGCCATTAGTTTAAATTGTATGAATTGCAGGACTACAGTGGCTAAATTTCTCCCTGATATAGCTTTCATAATTCCAGGGGTAACACAACACCTACTCTTCAGCCACTTGTGAAAAGACTCTTTATTTGAAGAGTCATGGCTGTAAAACCACTGGGTGACAACTTAATGAAAAATTGAATGCTGCATTTAATTTTCCTTTTTAAGATCTGGATGGGAAAGATCAAGGAGGCTCTAATGTTTGCAAATGATCTATGCAATCGGAGAAAGAGGCATGCACTTTGTATTTAAGTGAATGCACGCACCTAAATACCAATACTTAAACTGGATAATGGATATAAAGCATCTACATCATATAGTATGATGCTAATCCATAATCCATTGGAATCTATTATAGTTTTTGCAATGCAATCTATTATCAATGTAATCCCACTGGAGGATTTAAAAAATAAAAAACAACAACCCACAACCCCACACCAATCCTTTATCTCGATATTGTGCAGGGCATACCTTGATTGGAAAGTGTTGCTCTTAAATAAAGTAAAATAAGATTACAGTTTGAGCCTAATGATTTTAGAAGTTTCATGGAACAAACTACAAAATGGATCTAGGACAATTGATCCCAGCTGCCTGGCCTCACCCACTTCACCGCAGGCCCCAGCCGCAGCTGACCCATCGCGGGCATTTGTCTGCAACTGGCCCTCTGCAGCTCTATTTAATAGGAAATGCTGCCAGTTTTTTGCACATCCATCCCCCAACTTCCCGAACTTCCCGGGTTTTCAGGAGGTGGCCATTGCCACCGCCCATTGTATCCTGCCTGGCTCCACTTTGCACCCAGCTCCTCCTTGCAACATGTCCCACAGGAGCTGGGTGCAGGACACAATGAGCAGTGATGGTGCCAGAAATCACAGGGTGGAACCCAACACCTTCCTTTGGGAGGTGGAAGGGCACTGTGCCACTCCCAGGAAGGCATGCCCACAGGGGAGAAGGGGAAATCTGGTTGCCCCGCATCATTATTTGTCCCACACAGCCAATTGGCTGGGGACAAGTGTCCCTCTGCAAATTCCCCAGGACAGGGGACTAGGGAATCAGTGGCAGGCAAACAATGGTAGGAGGAAAATGCCAGCAAAGGATCAACTGTGGACAAATGCCCACAATGGGTTGGCTGTGGCAGCGGCCCCACGGTGAAGTGGGCATAGCCATGTACCAGTAGTTAATTGTCCCATACAAAATAACCCTATTGGCATCTTTGAGATGTACCAACCACGGAGATTATAGAATTTCCAGTTTTCCAGCTCAAGGAATTTTTCTCCAGATTGGAGTGTGTGGACTGATGATCCATGAGATGTAGAATCCCTATCTTGTTCCCGTGGTCAACATTTGAGAGAGAGAGAGATATATAGTTTGGTCTAGAGGTTAAGGCACAAGGCTAGAAATGGGAGATGGTAAATTCTAGTCTTGTCTTAGGCATGAAAGCTGGTTGAGCCAATCACCAGGAGACTGGGAGTTCTAGTACCAACTTAGACATGAAAGGCAGCTGCATGACTTTTAGCCAATCACTAGGATATGGTGAATTCTAGTCCTACTTTAGACATGAAAACCGGCTGAATGATTATAGGCCAATCATCAGGTGACTGTGAGTTCAAGTTTCATTTTAGGTATAAAAGCTGGCCGGTTAACTTTAGAGCGATCGTTCATTCTAAGCCTAGCCCACTTCACAGTTTTGCTGTTATGGGAGAAATAGGAGGAAGAAGGAGTATTATGGATTTCCCCCTTTCTACTACTAAAGTTAGTGATGCTAGGACTTCTTAAGTTGGAGCCTGGTGGAGAGGAAACCCTACCACTTTTAAAAATGTTAGCACATTATTCCTAGGGTTGAGCTGTTGCAATCATACATTAATATCCAAATATCTGTGGTATCCAAAAAAGAACATCCAGATTCAGTCACAGTTTTGTTCCATATAGCAGCAACCTTGTGAACTCTCAACTTTCCTTTTTCTGCTATGTATTCAAAATGGACAGTGATTTATATATATGTATGTATGTATGTATATAGCATGTGTATATGTATGTTATATATATGTATACTTTCTTTTGAGAGCAGGCAACAGAATTTCATTTCTAAAGTGTGCCAGTGTGCTCACAGTAAAAAATGACAATAAATGTTAACTTACCTTAATAGGGCTCATGGCTAGTATTTAGAAATTCCACTTTTGTTCTTAGCCTTTCCATGATTTTTGCATGGAAGGATGGCAAGTGTGGAAAGAAGGACTAAATATAATTAAACTACTTAATAACTTCTGAGAAATTGAAGGAATGAGCAAAGTGTAAATTTACCTTATCAGTATAATAATAGGAAGCAAAGCTGGACAGGTTGGTCTGAAAAACAAGAAAACGAATGACTACTCACTATGCATTACGTCCCCATAGTGATATTGATAGATTATACCTGCCCTGCAGATCTGGAGGGAAAGGTTTACTTCAGGTCAAACAACCTGTCAAAGAAGAAATGCATGCATTGACTAATGATGTAAAGAGAGTCAAGAACAGACATTGATGCGAGTTAAAAACTGGATCTTATTAAGTTCTTATTATTTCTGTTTGCACAGAAAACAAAAAGCGAGCATCAAAATAATACAATAAAAGCAGGAGCAGGATGCTGGCAAAAAAAGAAAAGAAAAGAATGCATCACATGGTCAGTTTTTACAAAAGATTGAGGGGAAATGGGATAAAAAAAAACGTGGCAATGGGTTACCAGAACCCTAATGAAAGAGACTGAAGGTTTGACTTTGGCTATCTAAAGGCAAACTATTCTAACTAATTTAATCAAGGCCAGAATTGTGGGGCGGGGGGAGGGAATCATCAAATGATTCAAAAGGCAGATTGTGCAAAGAAGCAGTAGATTGTGATTCCACAACCCCTGGGATGTCCACAGCACATCAGAAACCAGTCCACACATATGAGCATGTGTGCACATCTGCACATATGTGGGATGCAGGTAGCACATGAAACCATGCCCCCCTCCCCCATATAGTCCATGGGAAAACTTATTTCCGTAGAACCAGTCCCTGGCGGACAAAATGTTGGGGACCATTGCAGTAGATCACATTTTCAGCTCTTGCAAGACAATTACACAAATCGACTAGAAATAACGATATAACACAGCCCCCATAATGATTCACTGGAACATCTGTAAAAATTATCACGAAAATGGCAGGTTACAATATTGTGGGGTTTCTGAATGCAGACTGATAAAAGTTTTGGCACTTACATGAGGGAGGTGGGGGATAATTTTGTTATATTGTACTGTATTAATTTGTTTGATCCTTTTTGTTAGTTTTTATTGTTTTTAAGTGTGGTCCTTTATTTTGTAAGCCACCTTGAGTCTCCATGGGTGGATAGGCGGCAATATAAATTCAATAAATAAATAATAAATAAACAAATAAACATGCCAGATATAACTGTGCTTGAAAAAGAAGAAAATGTAGATAATTGATTTGACAATAACCAGAGGACGGTAGAATAGAAATAAAAAAGAAACGGAGATCACAAAATATCAAGATCTGAAAATGGAAATTGGAAGATTATGGCGTAAATCAGCCATTGTGGCCCTAGTGGTTATTGGCACGCTAAAAATACCAAAAAGTCTTGGATGGCAGTTAGAAAATCTGTACATTGACAACATTTCCATCTGTCAGTTGTTAAAGGCCACTCTGCTTGAATCTGTATATATACACTACACTGATACATTACTATGTCCTAGGTTCTTCGGAAGATCTCGGTGTGTATGAAGGCCAACACCAGCTAAAGAACTGGAAGCTGTGATTTCACATTGTTGTGAGCTGATAATAATAATTGATAGACTCTATTTACCAAAGAGTTGGGCAAGGAATTTTGCAAGTGCATCTCACAGTTGCTGGTGGGGGAGGATATTGGAAGAATAGCTGAAAGACAGCAAAGGAATGCACTGAAGTTACTACACCATGAAGGTTTACTAAATACCAAAGAGACCAAATGGGCTATAAGAAAAACCAAATATAGAAAAAGAGAAATGACAAGGGAAAATATTACATGGCCAGTATAGGTAACCCTTGACTTACAACAATTCATTTAGTGACCATTCAAAGTTACAATGGCGCTGAAAAAAGTGGGGGTTATGACCACTTTTCACACTTACCACTGTTGTAGCATCCCTATGAACACATGCACAAAATTCAGGAACATGGCAAGTGACTCGTATTTATGACCATTGCAGTGTTCACGTGATCATCTTTTGTGACCTTCTGACATGCGAAGTCAATGGGGAAGCTGGGTTCACTTTAACAGATGTGTTACTAAATTAATGATTCACTTAATCACTCTTTTTTTTATTTGCACTTATATCCCGCCCTTCTCCGAAGACTCAGGGCGGCTTACATTATGTTAGCAATAGTCTTCATCCTATTTGTATATTTATATACAAAGTCAACTTATTGCCCCCAACAATCTGGGTCCTCATTTTACCTACCTTATAAAGGATGGAAGGCTTTGGGCCTGGTGGGACTAGAACCTGCAGTAATTGCAAGCAGCTGCTGTTAATAACAAGACTGTCTTACCAGTCTGAGCCATCAGAGGCCCCTAACTCTGGTTAGAATGGTCATAAAATGGGGCAAAATTCACTTAACAAATGTCTCAACGTAAATTGTGGTGGTAAATGAGGATTATCTGCACTACAGTGGGGAATGTTTACTAAACATCAAAAAGATGAAACAGGCCTATGAGGAAGACCAAATGAAAAAAGAGAAATGGCAAGGCAAAGAACTTCATGGCCGGTATAGGAAGTCTTCAACTTACAATCATTTGTTTAGTGACCGTTCGAAGTTACAACAGCACTGAAAAAATGACTTATGGGTGTTTTTCACACTTCCAACCATTGCAGCACCCCCCATGGTCATGTGATCACTATTTGGACGCTTGGCAACCGGCATGTATTTATGATGGTTACAGTGTGCCAGGTCATGCAATCCCTTTTGTGATCTTCTGACATGTAAAATCAACGGGGAAGCCAGGCTCACTTAAAAACCAACTCAATTTCAGTGATTCGCTTAACAACTGTGGCAAGAAAGGTCGTAAAATGGGGCAAAACTCACTTAAGAAGTATCTCGTTTATCAACATAAATTTTGGACTCAACTGTGGTTGTAAATCAAGGGCTAAAGGTAAAGGTTCCCCTCACAGATATGTGCTAGTCGTCCCCTGACTCTAGGGGGCGGTGCTCATCTCCGTTTCAAAGCCGAAGAGCCAGCGCTGTCCGAAGACGTCTCCGTGGTCATGTGGCCGGCATGACTCAACGCCAAAGGCGCACGGAACGCTGTTACCTTCCCACCAAAGGTGGTCGCTATTTTTCTACTTGCATTTTTTTATGTGCTTTCGAACTGCTAGGTTGGTAGAAGCTGGGACAAGTCATGGGAGCTCACCCCGTTACGCAGCACTAGGGATTCGAACCGCTGAAATGCCGACCTTTCGATCGACAGGTTCAGCATCTTACCCACTAAGTCACTGCGTCCCTGTTAAATCAAGGACTACTTGTACATTACAAAAAAAAAAAAGTAGTTATAACAGAGGAGCTATGTTCTGGTTGAACAAGATCAAGCCTTATGACAGACCAGAGCATTGTATCCACCATAAGCCACATGTGGCCCTTTGGGTGTCTTTGTCCAGCCCATGGGAGGTCGATCGGAAATTAGAAATGAAATGTAAATAAGCATTTGGCAGGGGGCAGGTGGAGAAATTGAGTGCACCCCTTCAGTTAGCTGGCAGCTGTGGGAGGGTAAGGATACAAAACTCTTTTCTGCATCTGTGCAACACCTGCCCTTCCCCTGGAGCAGTCTGAGGAATTCAGGTGATGGAGTTTGAGGACATCAAATCAGGTTACATTGGCTCCTCATGTAGCCCCTTGGGAAAATTAATTGGTCATCCATGCCTTAGGAACAAATATATGCCAAGCCAGAATTGAAAAGACAGCAACAGATACCAAGTGCCACCTCTGCAAAGAAGCTGAAGAAAGGGTGGATTGTTCGCTTAAGCTGCTGCTAGATCGCACAGACTGACTACAAGCAACTACATGGCAAAGTAGCAACAACGGTGCATTGGAATAGCCACAGGAAATACCACTTCTCTGCAAGCATGTATTTATGATGGTTACAGTGTGCCAGGTCCCTTTTGTGATCTTCTGACATGTAAAATCAACGGGGAAGCCAGGCTCACTTAAAAACCAACTCAATTTCAGTGATTCGCTTAACAACTGTGGCAAGAAAGGTCGTAAAATGGGGCAAAACTCACTTAAGAAGTATCTCGTTTATCAACATAAATTTTGGACTCAATTGTGGTTGTAAATCAAGGACTAAAGGTAAAGGTTCCCCTCACAGATATGTGCTAGTCGTCCCCTGACTCTAGGGGGCGGTGCTCATCTCCGTTTCAAAGCCGAAGAGCCAGCGCTGTCCGAAGACGTCTCCGTGGTCATGTGGCCGGCATGACTCAACGCCAAAGGCGCACGGAACGCTGTTACCTTCCCACCAAAGGTGGTCCCTATTTTTCTACTTGCATTTTTTTACGTGCTTTCGAACTGCTAGGTTGGCAGAAGCTGGGACAAGTCATGGGAGCTCACCCCGTTACGCAGCACTAGGGATTCGAACCGCTGAAATGCCGACCTTTCGATCGACAGGTTCAGCATCTTACCCACTAAGTCACTGCGTCCCTGTTAAATCAAGGACTACTTGTACATTACAAAAAAAAGTAGTTATAACAGAGGAGCTATGTTCTGGCTGAACAAGATCAAGCCTTATGACAGACCAAAGCATTGTATCCACCATAAGCCACATGTGGCCCTTTGGATGTCTTTGTCCAGCCCATGGGAGGTCGATCGGAAATTAGAAATGAAATGTAAATAAGCATTTGGCAGGGGGCAGGTGGAGAAATTGAGTGCACCCCTTCAGTTAGCTGGCAGCTGTGGGAGGGTAAGGATACAAAACTCTTTTCTGCATCTGTGCAACACCTGCCCTTCCCCTGGAACAGTCTGAGGAATTCAGGTGATGGAGTTTGAGGACATCAAATCAGGTTACATTGGCTCCTCATGTAGCCCCTTGGGAAAATTAATTGGTCATCCATGCCTTAGGAATAAATATATGCCAAGCCAGAATTGAAAAGACAGCAACAGATACCAAGTGCCACCTCTGCAAAGAAGCTGAAGAAAGGGTGGATTGTTTGCTTAAGCTGCTGCTAGATCGCACAGACTGACTACAAGCAACTACATGGCAAAGTAGCAACAACGGTGCATTGGAATAGCCACAGGAAATACCACTTCTCTGCAAGCAAGAATTGATGGGATGACAAAGTAGACAAAATGAAGAAGCTGAACTGCCCTGGGTCTTTCAAATCCAAACAAGAAAGCATTTGCAACATAACACCTCAGATTTAAGAATTATTTAATTTAAGAAGACAAAAAGAGGCCATTCAGGGGACGTTATAATACTTGGAGACAGCAGAAGAGAAAGCATTAGAGAACATCATAAAATAGAAGATGTTCAAATAAAAGTAGAATGATGGTGGCAAAATAATGCAAAGATAGTATCAATGCAAATAGGTGCCTTGGGTGCTTCCCCAAATCCCCAAAACTTTTACCTTAGACTGTCTACTGTAGACCTCACCCCATTCCTAAGAGGTCTGTAAGGGGCGTGCATAAGCGCACCAGCGTGCCTACCGTCCCTGTCCTAATGTTTTCTTTTATTCATACCCTTTACATGTGTTTATAATTATGTTTACACTTGTATCTGTCATAAAATACATGCTTGACAAAAATAAATAAAAATAAAATAAACATCTGGAACACTGCTTGAACACCATCGGCATTGACAAAATCACCATCAGCCAATTGCAAAAGGCAGCTTCACTTGGAACAACTTACATCCTGTGGCAATACCTTTAATAACATCAAGGAAAAACATCCATCTGTCCTAGGTCCTTGGGAAGGACTTGATAGGTGGACAAAAATGCCAAATCCAATCTAAACATCTGGCTGAATTGTGTGACCAACCATAATTTACTAAACTTGTATGAAGCTCAACTCTTAATGACCCTGGGTGGCTCACAACAATCAAAGAAATTACAATAACATCAGTGCATTTATTATACACACTGGACTGCAACAGTATACATAATGGCAATTTTATTTTTGTTGTAATAGCAAACTAATTCACATTTTGTGAAGATTTCCTTCATTGTTGAAATGGAAGCTGGATAGTCACGGTCAGTAATACTTTAATTTAGATTTCTGCCCTAAGCAAGGGGTTAGGTTGGAAGGTCTCCGTAGCCACCTTCCAACTTGAAATGCCATATTTTACATGCAGCACAAAGTACCCTATTTTTTGCACTATAAGACATACTTCCCCCCCAAAAAGTGGGTGGAATCAGTAGAGGAGGGGGTTGATGTGGTGGCAGCATTCACTGCCGCCTGTCACTACCACGCCTGTCACCACCGCCACCTGTCACCACTGCTGCTGTTCGCTGCTGCTGGGGAATGCTGATTGGTGGTTGGACTGACCTCCCAGAATACCTCCAATCAGCTGTTCTAGGTGGCAGGTATTGCCACTGCCAATCGCTGCTGATTGCTGCTGCCATTCTCCACCACCGCTGCTGCCACCAATCACCGATGGCGAACAGTGATTGGCAGTGGCAATTGGCGCCAATAAGTGGAGGTGGAAATTCCCCACCATCTAGAACAGCTGATTGGCGGTATCCCAGGAGGCTAATCCAACCACCAATCAGCTGCTTGGCAGTGAAGGCTCCAGTGTTCCCCAGCGGCGGAAGCAGCTCAGCTCAGTTGACCAGTGATAGGCACAATGGAGTGGAGCCCTGCTGAGCACCTGCAATAATGTGGTGAAGCTGACCAGCCTGTTTTCTATTTGCTGCAAGGACACTAGCCAGATGGATGCTGGGAGGCAGAGGCAGATTTTTTATCTTGATCTCCTCCTCTAAATCTAATGTGCATCTTATGATCCGATATGTCTATAGTGTGAAAACTATGGTATATAATCAGTTTGCAGTTGGTTGTGTGCTGTCCCACTGTGCTTAGAAAGCTATAAGGTAAAGGTTCCTCTCGCACATACGTGCTAGTCGTTCCCGACTCTAGGGGGCGGTGCTCATCTCCGTTTCAAAGCCGAAGAGCCAGCGCTGTCCGAAAACATCTCCGTGGTCATGTAGCCGGCATGACTCAATGCCAAAGGCGCACATAACACTGTTACCTTCCCACTAAAGATGGTCCCTATTTTTTCTACTTGCATTTTTACGTGCTTTCAAAACTGCTAGGTTGGCAGAAGCTGGGACAAGTAACGGGAGCTCACCCCATTACATGGCAGCACTAGGGATTCGAACCGCCGAACTGCCGACCTTTCGATCGACAAACTAAACATCCTAGCCCCTGAGCCACCACGTCCCTAGTAGTAAGCTATAGTTTATCCTTTAGTACAGGGGTGTCAAACTTGCGGTGACATTGTTGTCACATGATATATCGCGACTTTCCCCCCCTTTGCTAAACCAGGGGTGGGCGTGGCCAGCCCGTGACACATCTGGGCCACAGGCCACGAGTTTAACACCCCTGCTTTAGTAAAATGCTTCTCAGCTTTGGCAATTTGAAGATATGTGGACTTAAAACTCTCAAATACTGATTAGGGGATTGTGGGAATTGGTGTCCACATATCTGCAAGTTGCCAAGATTAAGAAACTCTGCATTAGTATGTTTTGTGAACTCAGGCAACTGTGGCTTACTGGACACATGGTTAAAAAAGCTGAGACACGGAATGATAAACTCAGCTACCATTGTCTTAACTTACCTCTTTAGAAAAATGCATGAAGTCTGCACAGTGGTGGGATTCAAATAATTTAACAACTGGTTATCTACCCTAATGACCAGCTGGGTGGGCATGACCAGGGTGGGTGTGGCCAGAGGGTGTGACAGGCAGCACTCGGACTCCTGCACCCCCTGGGAGCAAAAACAGGCCGTGTGGGGAACACGCATCTCCCCCACATCTCATTTTGGGTCTAGTAAGCCTCCCTGAAGCCTCCTGGGAGTGAAAACACGCCGGAGGGGGTGCTGCACCACCTGTGCCCTGTTTTGGGCATAGTTGGCCCCCCTGCACTTACCTGGGAGTGAAAATGGGGCATGTGGGGACTCCTGGAAGGGGTGGGTAGGGGAGGGGCCACCCAGCAATTTAACTACTGGTTCACCTGAACCATCCTGAAGCAGCTGAATCCCACCACTGCTGCTGTTCGCTGCTGCTGGGGAATGCTGATTGGTGGTTGGACTGACCTCCCAGAATACCTCCAATCAGCTGTTCTAGGTGGCGGGTATTGCCACTGCCGATCGCTACTGATTGCTGCTGCCATTCTCCACCACCGCTGCTGCCACCAATCACCGGTGGCGAACAGTGATTGGCAGTGGCAATTGGCGCCAATAGGTGGAGGTGGAAATTCCCCACCACCTAGAACAGCTGATTGGCGGTATCCCAGGAGGCTAATCCAACCACCAATCAGCTGCTTGGCAGTGAAGGCTCCAGTGTTCCCCAGCGGCGGAAGCAGCTCAGCTCAGTTGACCAGTGATAGGCACAATGGAGTGGAGCCCTGCCGAGCCACCTGCAATAATGTGGTGAAGCTGACCAGCCTGTTTTCTATTTGCTGCAAGGACGCTAGCCAGATGGATGCTGGGAGGCAGAGGCAGATTTTTTATCTTGATCTCCTCCTCTAAATCTAATGTGCATCTTATGATCCGATATGTCTATAGTGTGAAAACTATGGTATATAATCAGTTTGCAGTTGGTTGTGTGCTGTCCCACTGTGCTTAGAAAGCTATAAGGTAAAGGTTCCTCTCGCACATACATGCTAGTCGTTCCCGACTCTAGGGGGAGGTGCTCATCTCCGTTTCAAAGCCGAAGAGCCAGCGCTGTCCGAAGACATCTCCGTGGTCATGTAGCCGGCATGACTCAACGCCAAAGGCGCACGTAACACTGTTACCTTCCCACCAAAGGTGGTCCCTATTTTTTCTACTTGCATTTTTACGTGCTTTCAAAACTGCTAGGTTGGCAGAAGCTGGGACAAGTAACGGGAGCTCACCCCGTTACATGGCAGCACTAGGGATTCGAACCGCCGAACTGCCGACCTTTCGATCGACAAACTCAACATCCTAGCCCCTGAGCCACCACGTCCCTAGTAGTAAGCTATAGTTTATCCTTTAGTACAGGGGTGTCAAACTTGCGGTGACATTGTTGTCACATGATGTATTGCGACTTTCCCCCCCTTTGCTAAACCAGGGGTGGGCGTGGCCAGCCCGTGACACATCTGGGCCACAGGCCACGAGTTTAACACCCCTGCTTTAGTAAAATGCTTCTCAGCTTTGGCAATTTGAAGATATGTGGACTTAAAACTCTCAAATACTGATTAGGGGATTGTGGGAATTGGTGTCCACATATCTGCAAGTTGCCAAGATTAAGAAACTCTGCATTAGTATGTTTTGTGAACTCAGGCAACTGTGGCTTACTGGACACATGGTTAAAAAAGCTGAGACACGGAATGGTAAACTCAGCTACCATTGTCTTAACTTACCTCTTTAGAAAAATGCATGAAGTCTGCACAGTGGTGGGATTCAAATAATTTAACAACTGATTATCTACCCTAATGACCAGCTGGGTGGGTGTGGCCAGGGTGGGTGTGGTCAGAGGGTGTGACAGGCAGCACTCGGACTCCTGCACCCCCTGGGAGCAAAAACAGGCCGTGTGGGGAACACGCATCTCCCCCACATCTCATTTTGGGTCTAGTAGGCCTCCCTGAAGCCTCCTGGGAGTGAAAACACGCCGGAGGGGGTGCTGCACCACCTGTGCCCTGTTTTGGGCATAGTTGGCCCCCCTGCACTTACCTGGGAGTGAAAACGGGGCATGTGGGGACTCCTGGAAGGGGTGGGGAGGGGAGGGGCCACCCAGCAATTTAACTACTGGTTCACCTGAACCATCCTGAACCAGCTGAATCCCACCACTGAGTCTGCATCTAAGCAGTGTGAGCCAAAACATGAAAGGATCCAATTTTTAATTCGTAGGATGCATGTTAAGCTTGCAAAGCCCCCAATTGGTCTCTGACATCTCCACTTAGAACAGGAAGCATTTAACCTGAGGAACGAGTTCAAATCATGCAGCAAGACAATTCCTGAGTGGCGTAAGGCAGCAATTCAGGGTTAGCAATTTGCTTTGATCAACTGCAGGACAGAGAATTTTCTCTGCTGTGTGGATAGGGTGTTTCTTTTATACTCTATACATGCTTCACAACAATGCTTTGTTGTGTTGATTCACAGGATTGTAGGCAGCAACAAAAGGACAGGGCTGGCAAACAAGGCAACATCACATAGGCAATTGATTTGAAACAGAATATGAAATTGATATTAAAAAAATATTGCCAATAAGCAGTGTAAATAATAAATATAATAAGCATAATATCCAGATTGTTGTTTTTAATGTAAAGTCCAAACAGTAGTCACTATGAAAATAACTGATCACTCTTTTTCACTTGTTCTTGCATTTTTAAAAATTTTCTTCCTACTTTAATGGAACTTAAAGGTAGTCATCACTTACTGCTTGCCTCATTCAGCAATGAATGAGTTTGGTACACATTCTAAGTAGCAAACTCATTTAAGTAACTGTATTAACTTAAAACAATTGATGTTTTAAGTTAGTACAGTGTAGCAATAGCACTTAGACTTATATACTGCTTCATAGTGCTTTACAGTCCTCCCTAAGCAGTTTACAGAGTCAGCCTATTGCCCCCCAAAATTTTTCTTTCTCTTTTTCCCCTTGCAGAGTGGAGAGATTGGAAAAGAAGGGATTACAAGAGAGTTAGCTGGCACCAATGGGGAATATATATTGAAATGCACTTGGGCCATCAGCCGTGAGCACATTTATACAAACAGCCCAGACAATTTTCCATTGTGCACCTGCTTACTCTCTTGTAATCCCTTCCTCTCCAAATGAACCTCCTTCCTCTTCCACCTCCTCTTTTATCATTTCGGATGTCAAGGGAGATACAAAATTCTGGTTCTTAACATAAATGCAAATATTAATTTTCCTCTTGCCAATTACCCCATTGCCAGGTGGTCATTCCATAGGGGAGTGGAAATGGGGAAAAAGGAAGGCCAGTTGCATTCAAGTGATTTCCTTCTTAGGGACTGCTTTGCTTAACAAAGGAGTTGCTGGTCCCAATAATTAAACCTGGTCTTTAAACAAGGACTAGCTGCACAGCCAAAGCACTTCTATTGCTTTCATAAAAATTACCCAAAAGTAGTAAAATCAGGTGCAACTCACTTAACAACCACCTTGCTTAGGAATGGAAATCCTGATTCCAAATGTGGTCATAAGTTACCTGTTAAGTTAAATTAAGTTAAGGGCCGTGAAAATATTTGCAGATCACTCGCATCCTGGACATAAACTGTTTCAACTCCTACCCTCAAAACGACGCTATAGAGCACTGCTCACCAGAACAACTAGACACAAGAACAGTTTTTTCCCGAAGGCCATCATTCTGCTAAACAAATAATTCCATCAACACTGTCAGACTATTTACTGAATCTGCACTACTATTAATCGTTTCATAGTTCCCATCGCCAATCTCTTTCCACTTATGACTGTATGACTATAACTTGTTGCTGGCAATCCTTATGATTTATATTGATATATTGACCATCAATTGTGTTGTAAATGTTGTACCTTGATGAATGTATCTTTTCTTTTATGTACACTGAGAGCATATGCACCAAGACAAATTCCTTGTGTGTCCAATCACACTTGGCCAATAAAAATTCTATTCTATTCTATTAACATGAGAAATCCTTATGATTTATATTGATATTGATTGTTTCCTGATTGCTTATTTGTACCCTATGATTATCATGAAGTGTTGTATCATTAAGTGTTAAATTTGTACCCTATGACCATCATTAAGTGTTGTAAGTGTTGTACCTTGATGAACGTATCTTTTCTTTTATGTACACTGAGAGCATATGCACCAAGACAAATTCCTTGTGTGTCCAATCACACTTGGCCAATAAAATTCTAGATTCTAGATTCTTCTAGATTCTAGATTCTAGATTCTAATTCTAATAAAGGACACTTCCATATCTCCATGGTTTTTATTCCCCAGTCTTGAGAAACCATATTAAAACTGGACTCTAATTGTCTCGTCATCTGCTGATTGAAGAACTGACAAGGAACAATTGTAACTGCTTCATTGATGCTAAAGTTGCCTTCATCCACACTTTAAGAGAGAGAGGGGGGAGGGAGGGAGGGAGGGAAAGAGAGAAAGAGAATGCAAAGAAATGTAAAAATGCTAGTCTTCTATTTTAAAAAAAACAAAGGCCTGATGCAAAGGTTCCTTTCAATGTAGAGGCAGTCTGTTTCTTCCAAGCTCTGCAAAACTGTAGTTCTTTTTGCACTGCAGCTGAATCAGAAATAAATCAATTTAGTTGCCCCAAAGAAACAACTGCATGAGATCACAGGGGCATGGAGCTAATAGGGGAGGTGCACAAAACCCTTGGATGGAAGTGCCCAGAGGCAGATGAAATATTGCACCATTTTGCCTCCCCCTTCAGTTTCCTTTTCATGACTTATGTGCTAGAAAGGACAGTGTTGATGCTCGGCTGCTCTCTTCTGTCAGTTCTAATCAATTGAACTGTGCTTAGTCCTTCCGCAAAACCCATCAGGCTTATAGTTCGTAAAGTTGTAGAGCCAGCCTGGGCTTTTTACGGCCCATGGGCCTTTGACTGTCCCGGCCCAACCCACATATGGTCAATTGGAAATTAGAAATTAAATGTAAATAAGTAAATAGACCATGCACGCAATGCAACCTCCAGCCAGCATAAGCCACCCTTATTTTGAGGGTTACTATTCTTTTTTCAAGGGACGCGGTGGCTCAGGGGCTAAGACAACTGAGCTTATCGATCGAAAGGTCGGCAGTTCGGCGGTTCGAATCCCTCGTGCTGCCGTGTAACGGGGTGAGCTCCCGTTATTAGTCCCAGCTTCTGCCAACCTAGCAGTTTCAAAAGCACGTAAAAATGCAAGTAGAAAAAATAGGGACCACCTTTGGTGGGAAGGGAACAGCGTTCTGTGCGCCTTTGGCGTTGAGTCATGCCGGCCACATGACCATGGAGACGTCTTCGGACAGCGCTGGCTCTTCGGCTTTGAAACGGAGATGAGCACCGCCCCCTAGAGTCGGGAACGACTAGCACGTATGTGCGAGGGGAACCTTTACCTTTACCTTATTCTTTTTTCAATTTGTGTATATGTGTGTGTGTGCGCGTGCGCACTTGCCTACCCACCTTCACAGCTTATTATGACAGACAGACAGATAGACAGACCTAAAAGCCAGGTAGGAAAATTCTGACGTCTCTGAGACAAGATAATCTCTCCAAAAATTTAGTGCGGAAATTAATTCTAGGAGTTAAAGGCCACATATCTTCAGGTTGCTGAGGTTGCAAAAAATCAGTACAAGTAATCCTTGACTTATGACCACAATTCAGCCCAAAATTGTATGTTGCTAAGTGAGAAATTTGCTAAGTGAGTGTTGCTCCATTACGATTTTTCCTGCCACATTTGTTAAGCAAATCACTGCAGTTGTTAAATTAGGAAAAATGGTTGTTAACCAAAACTGGCTTTCCCATTGAATTTTCTTGCCAGAAGGTCACAAAAGTCGATCCGGTTGAGACACTGATGAGACAACCTAAATATGAACCAGTTGTCAGGAGTTCGAATCTAAGTCATGTGACCATGGTGATCTTGCAACAGTCATAAGTGTAAAAAATGGTCATAAGTCACCTTTTTCAGTGCCTTTGTAACTCTGAACTGTCTCTAAATGAGCAGTTGTAAATCGAAGACTACCTGCATAGCTTATTTTTCTTGGTAAGTCTGCCATTGCCGATATGTCACTGTGCATATTTTAAGGCACATGAAGCTGTTCATATGTTTGATAGGACATGGACCAAAAGGAAGGTTCAGTAGGTATGAAAAAGGTTGCTCCTATTTGTGAGATGAGATAATTGGGCTCTTGTGAATAATAGCATTGGAATCTCTGCATTTGCTCTAATTAATGTTATTATCCTGGCCTTCTTAGCTGCAGTAAACTTCTCCTTTGAAAGATTGCAAGCATACTCTATGCCATGACATTCTTGCTTAAAAGTGCAGCCAGTTTATTGGGCTAGAGTAAAAAACCGATCAATGAATTTCGTTATAACTATGGATGTTTGAACGGTTCTGTAATTAAGATTTGATTAATCTCCAAAACTCAGTTTAACTTAGATTAAACCTGCATCGATTGTATTTCTTCACAATTTCAAACTAGGTGCAGCCAACTTCCCAGGTCATTACAGAGCTGGTAATCAGCTGCGAAGGAGGAAATAGATTAAAAGGGAATGCAACTTCACTTTTTAGAATATGCAGCTGCAAATGCAGACCAACTCAGAACAAAGAGAAAAAGCATGAAAACAGATTGCAGCTCTATTTCCGTGAACCTTGCAGTTGAACAAGCAGTACATACGTGGAGTCCTTGACTTACAACCTCTTGGTTTAATGACCTTTGGAAGCTACAATGGATCCTTAAAAAAGGACATGAACCAGTTTCAAAGTTCTGGGTCTGCCCACCCAAACCCCCCTTTTTTATTATTATTTTATTTTAAAAAATTTTTAACATTACAAACAAAAAAAAAGAAAATACATTTTTCCACCCTTGTGCTATACATAAAAAAAAAAGGAAGATTTGGGTCTTCGGATATATCCTCATGATTGCCAAAATCCACGTTCTCGAGGTACAGGTACCGAGGCGTCCAATGTTCCAAGCGCATAGTCCACGAATGGTTTCCAAGTCTTCCAGAAAATATCTTCTTTATACACACCACTTCTAATTTTAATATCACATGTCATTTTATCATTTAAGGCTAATTTCCACATTTCAGAATTCCACTCTTCTATTCTAAAAATCACATCTAATTTCCAATATCTAGCTATTATAATTCTACCTATTATAATCATAATTCTAATCAATTCTTTTTCATATTTTGTTAATTCTATTTCCTTAATTACCAACAATAATATAGTTTCCACTCTCAATATTATTACTTTCCCCATCATTTCAAATATCATTTTCTCCAATTGTTGCCAAAACTTTTTAACCTTATCACATTTATACCACATATGTTCATAAGTCCCCAATTCCATCTCACATCTCCAACATTTTTTACTCCAACATAATTTTTTTATCCATTTGTGACAATCTTACTGGAGTCAAATACCATTTCCAAACAACTTTATAATTATGCTCTTTAATCCTTATAGTCACATGACTGTATTGTGGGTGCTTGGCAATTGACACACATTTACACTGTTTGTGGTGCCCTGTGGTACATGAATGCAATTTATGATGTTTTTGCAGGAAACTGGCATTTACTTCTGGTTTCTGGCAAAAACCGCCTCATATTGAACAATGGGTTCACCTAATAATCGCCATAAAAAGGTTTTAATATTGGGTTTGGTCACACAACTGTCATGACCTACAACTGTAATTGTGAAGCTTAATTATTCAAGGACCACCTGTAATTGCAAACTTTGCCATCCAGTTGGCCTCTAGATGGCAGACAAAAAGTTCAGAAACACCAGCTCTTTGCTACCATCTTGAGGTCATTTGCAGATTTGCAGCCTAGATATAGTTCCCTAGATCAGGGGTGTCACACTGGCGGCCTGCAGACCAGATATGTCACGCGCAGGCCACGCCCCAGCCCAGCTCCACAAATGGGGAAAATGTCACAAAATGTCATGTGACGGCAACGTGGCTTCGCGAGTTTGACATCCATGGCCTAAATAAACTATACTGTACTTCCAAACCTACAAAGTCTGGCAGGCAGAGGTAGATAAATAACCAGCACTTTTATGGTTAATAATTCTTAAAAGCCATGAAGTGAACCTATCAGAATAGAACCACATGACTACTTAAGAACAACAATGTGGCACATGTCTAAGGCTTTACAGTTTCCTAAGGATTCTGGGAGTTGTTGTTTACCACCTCCAGATAGGTCACAGACTCTTTCCCCACGCCTTAAAAAAACTTCTCCCAATCTGGGCATCTTCTGAGGCAGTTTCCCAAAATTTTACTTTCATTATGTCCGTTCAAGTCCTTTCTTTAAAAGGCTGAGCCAGCCAGGAAGTGGAAGTGAGGGATGAAGTCACAAAATATAGGTGCTCCAATACTGGAGGTAATTAATAAGAAATTGGCTAGCCATTTGTCTGAAATGATATAGGGCCATGATGGCACGTGTGCTTAAAGTGGCAAGTGAGCCATGTTGCCTGGCACGTGCGGCGTCACTTGTTCCTCTTCCGGGTTTCTGGTCTGCATGCACATGTGATGATCAGCTAACCTTTGTACGTGCAGCAGTGCTGGAAACTGGAAGAGCTGGTCTTCCGTTTTCCAGCGTGAGCATGCACGCCGGACAGCTGATCGTCGCACACGCATGCGTGCCAGAAACAAAAAGACTAGCTGGCCGGCATGCATATGGAAATTCATTTTCCGGTGCGTGCATGCCCGCTGGGCAGCTCCTCTTCCGAGTTGCGTCCCAGATGAGCATGTGCAGAGCACGCTTGTGCGCGCTAGAAGGTCCCTTTGAGATACCTTCAAACTGTGTTATTCTGTTCTGTTCTGTACTGCTAGTTTAGGGTTCAAGCCAATGATTGGAATTCAGCTGGACAAAGGGCCATTGGTATACAAGTCACAGGATATAACAGAGACCATGTTATTAAGTTAGGGGCTAGCCGTGTGTGTATCTGTGTATCTGTGTGGGTGGACAAAAACCATATTTGAATGTGGATTATAGAGTGGCCAAAAACTGAAGAAGCTTCTTGGATGGGAAGCGAAATATCTTCAAGAAAAAAAACCAGGGAAGTCCAGTTGCTTCTTGAAAAAAGCACCTTTGGGACAACCATGACCTGGATGACTGAGAATCTCCATAGATAGAAAGGCCAAAAATTTGCTGAACTTTAAGCTTGTTCTTCGACACTCACCTGCCGCAATCAAACTGAAACTACCCCTAATTTTTTTAATTATTTCTAAAGCTGTGCACCAATGGAGAATCTCAGTCCACCCTGTCTGCAAACCAAGACATGCATGTTTTTTCTGAATTTCCCAAACATTTCTCAAGAGTGGAACATTCCTGTATGAGGACACTAGCTCTCTAGCTGATCGTCCTCCCAATTTTTTTTAATTTTGCATTTATATCCCGCCCTTCTCCGAAGACTCAGGGTGGCTTACACTATGTTAGCAATAGTCTTCATCCATTTGTATATTTATATACAAAGTCAACTTATTGCCCCCAACAATCTGGGTCCTCATTTTACCTACCTTATAAAGGATGGAAGGCTGAGTCAACCTTGGGCCTGGTGGGACTAGAACCCGCAGACTGGCTTAATTTATTTAAAGATGCATTTAAAAGATTTATAGGCCACTTAACTTGCCAAGATGTGAGTCCGGGCAGCATATAACCATAAAAACTAATCATAATATCCAGTGGTGGGATTCAAATAATTTAACCACCGGTTCTCTGCCCTAATGATTTCTTCCAACAACCAGTTCGCCAAACTGCTCAGAAAGTTAACAACCGGTTCTCCCGAAGTAGTGTGAACTGACTGAATCCCAACACTGATAATATCTCAATAACAACAACAAAAATCATCTGAAAGAACAAAACACTCAGTTGAAGAACAGTTCACCTGGCATCCTGGGTCCAGCCACATTGGGTTTTCTTTGGATTTAATTTGAAAGAGTGAGAAGGCAAAGAAGCAAAAGAGAAAAAGAAGTATGAAAGGAAGGACCTTTACCCATTCCTTGGTCTTCTTGTAACTAAGGGCCTGCATTTGCTAAACACAGGAAGGCTAATTACTGTTTGTGTGTCTCTGTGTTTCCATTGTTTTGTTGTAAATCCAGCCTGTGCGGTTAATTTAGAGTTCAGAGTATGTGTGAACCAAGTAAATAGTTTAATTTAGAACCCGAGTTAATTGTAGTGGATGAATGCAGGACAAGAATGAATGACTCCTTCTGAAATAACCCTTTGAAGACATTATGAAAGAAAGTTTTTCTTTTTATCAGATCAAATGGGACCTGGTAAGGGGAGAAAATGCAGGATAAATTTCCTCCCCAGCACTAATAACTTTCTTCCAATTGAAACAGAGAGAGGAGAAATTCTTAACTAATCTGCACCTAATCCTACATCATAGCAATTTACATGTACCAATTATACTGGCACTAAAACTACCCTGCCTGTAATTAATATTTTCTGTCTCCCAGGATTTAGGTTAAATTATGTAAAAGGTTTGACCTTTTTAAAGACCTTTTCTTCATCTTAAAAGAGCCTCCTAAACACTACAAGTTTTTATCCCTCTTTTGTTTAAGGAATCTTGCTTTTTTTCCCCCCAAAGAGCACAAATATTCCAAAAATGATTTTTCTGGAATTAGCCGATTAGTGCAAGCCACTATATTTTCATGCTTCTCACTCATCCCCAATTCAGACCTGAAGAAGAACTGAGCTACAACGCAATGATGCTTCCATTCTATATTTGCTGCTCTGAACTATTCTACCTATGTCTTTACCAGAATTCCTCACCTATTCAGACATCATAAAACAATCGGGGTGCAAATTAGCCAGAGGTCCTTTCAGAAAAGAGGGAGGTGGTGCTACAGGGGGGCATTGATCCAGTGTCAGACGCTTGGTAGATGTGTGTGTCAGTCTAGACAATCAGCTGTGAAGCTCAGGAGCCCCAAAGCTTTGATTTATCACATTTTTGCACACACACATACCCAAGTCTGAGCCAAATGGTCAGCAAAGCACAGTTGCTATTCCAGAGAACTAACTGCTAAGAATTTGCAAGAGCTCCTGTTCCCTCAACTCTTGAAATGGCCATCCTTTTGAGGATCATATTGCAAACAGTGGTGTTTTGCACCGTTTATAGTCCATGGCTGAGGAAGGGTAAAGGCTTTCAAAAGGACAAAAATACAATGATTTATTTTTATTTTTACAAAACACCTGAGGGCAGGACAAAAAGCAATGGGCGGAAGCTCATGGGAGGAAGATCCAAGCTGGAACTAAGGAGAAACGTTCTGACAGCAAGAACAATTAGTTAATGGAACTAATCATCTATTTTATTTTATTCTCTTATTTTCTCTTATTTTATTTAAATTATTTTATTTTATGACTTTATTATTTTATTTTTTTATTTATATCCCCTCTGTATTATGTTTACAAATAACTCAAGGTGGCAGACATAACATAACATAACATAACATAACATAACATAACATAACATAACATAACATAACATAACATAACATAACATAACATAACATAACAACAGAGTTGGAAGGGACCTTGGAGGCCTTCTAGTCCAACCCCCTGCCCAGGCAAGAAACCCTACTCCATCTCCAACACCTCTTCCTCCTCCTATTTTCCTCATACAACAACCCTGTGAGGTGGGTTGGGCTGAGATAGAGTGACTAGCCAAGGTCACCCAGCCAGCTTTCATGCCTAAGGCGGGACTAGAACTCACAGTTCTAACCTTCTGCTTTAACCACTAGACCAGGGGTCAGCAACATGCGGCTCCGGAGCCGCATGCAGCTCTTTGGGACCTCTGCTGTGGCTCCCTGTCAGGTGATCCCACCACTGACTGGCCCCGCCCCTCACCCTCCCCTCCCAGTCACTCCTCGCCTGGCCTGAGAAGGTAAGAGCGACGGCTGGGGATGGAGAAGTGGCCAGGGCAGAGACAGAGAGATACAGAGAAAGCGGGAGAGAGAGAGAGAGACATAGAGAGAAACAGAGAGAGAGGGAGGGAGGGAAGGAGGCGGGGGGGGAGAGAGAAAGATGTCAAAAGGATTTTGTGGTTCCCGGTGGTGTTTTTTAACAACTGGTTCTCTGCCCTAATGACCTGCTGGGTAGGCGTGGCTGGGGGTGTGTGTCATGTGACTGGTGGAAGTGAGTGACATCGAGTTGGCCACGCCCACCCAGGTTTTGTGGCTCCTGGTGTTTTCTTTTCTGTGGGAAATGGGTCCAAATGGCTCTTTGAGTATTTAAGGTTGCAGACCCCTGGACTAGACCAAAGTGGCTCTCTTCAAGAAAAGATTGGACAGCCATTTGTGTGGGATAGAATAAGGTGTCCTGTCCTAGGTGGGGGTGGGTGGGACTAGATGGCCTCCAAGGTCCTTTCCATCTTTATCAGTCTGTGATTCTATGACAAGAGCTTCATATCTTCTGAGTGGACATCAGTGTACTCAACTATCTCAGTAAAAGACGTTTGCACACCAACCTGGTGGACAAGGAAATGGCTTTAATTTACTAGACCTATTTATCGATTAGCTACATTTCTTTAAAATGCATTAATCTTCATCCTATTATCTCCTGGATCAATTACTTTAATCAATTAAAGTTTAATAAATGTATCTGTTTCCAAAAGGTCTCTTGGAGAGCTTTGTTTATTTTTTAAAAAGCAGCTCCATACTTATCTAATGCTATTGACAGGACTCATCCAACTACTGTAGCATTTTTTTTTAAAAAAAAATCTCAACACTGGTTGATCCTAATAAAGGCGTTGCCCAGAAATTAAATCTGGATTCCCTCCATAAATCAGCATAGTTGTATTTGCTTTTTATTTGCTTTTTAAGTTATACACTTCAGTAAAGAACACAAGGACCCATTTAGTATATTTTTGATATCATTGTTCATACTGGTTTATGCAGAATTGCTCAGAATTTTAAAATTATTTTTAAATGAATTTTATATTTTTAAAATCAAATACATATGTAAGGCATACTTTGAAACTAACGTATGTCTAGATTTCTGGTCCTGCATCTGGAGTGTAAGCTCAGGGCGAGATGTATTTCTGCACACAAACTCACATTATTTTTAAATGAATTTTATTTATGATTGATTAAATTTGCTTGCCACCCATCTTGCCATAGGGCAACTCATATTTTTAAAGTCATAAAAATCTTTCTGAAATTGTATAGGATTTTCTCCTTGAGCAGAAGGGTTGGACTAGAAGACCTCTAAGGTTCCTTCCTGCTCTGTTATTCTGTTATATATATATATTTTAAAAAATAACCTGCTTCTGCAACCTGGAGTTTGGGCTTAGATGTATTTCTATGAAACACACACACACATACACTTTTAAAATGAATTTTATACTTTTAAATTTTTTTAAAAAAAATATACCTAGTTCAGGGCTAGATGTATTTCTATATCTACATACAAACAGACTCCCATTCTTGGGTGGAGAAGGCAGAATTTCGTACAAGAAGAGGTTGTACAAGAAGAGGTTGACTTATGACCACAATGGAGCCCAAAAATTTCTGTTGCTAAGTGAAACATTTGTTAACTGAGCTTTGCTCCAGTTACAACCCTTTTTGCTACAGTTGTTAATTGAATCATTATTAGTTGTTAAGCTAATAACCCGGCTTCTCCATTGACTTTGCTTATCAGAAGTTCCCAAAAGGGGATCACATGACCCCAGGGACAATTTAATTATCATAAATATGAACCAGTTGTTAAGCATCTGAATTTTGATCTTGTGACCCATAGGGATGCTGCAGCGGTCCTAAGTATAAAAAATGATCATAAGTCACTTTTTTCGGTGGTGTGGTTAAGTTTGAAAGGTCACTAAATGAACTGTTGTACGTCGAGGACGACCTGTGTCCTTCTTACAAATACCCACAATATTACAAAGGCCAGAAAAACATCATCCCATCTCTTGATTAGTCCAGTGAAAGCTGGCGTGACTCTACTGTTGGCTGTAGATCCAACCTCTGGGGTGCTTTTGGCTCTGTGGACAGAGATTAGAGCTTTTATCCACCCCAAAATTAATCCTGAGTGAGCAATCGGACATCTCCACCCACCAATAGACCATTCTTCCTCTCTGCTTCGCTGTGATTCACAAGGGAAGCAGATAGGATTATGATGCTATCAGCAACACTGGCTTTCCTGAAAGTGATGTTCTCCAGATGTTTGAAGGGTACCATTCCCAGAAGTCTCTCAGTTGGATGTGCAGTCCCCAGCACCTTGGAGGCCATATAGTCCTTGACTTACGATCATTCATTTAATGACCGTTAGAAGTTACAACCGCACTGAAAAAGTGACTTACGATCATTTTGCAATGCTCTCTACATGGGGCTATCCCTGAAGTGCACTCGGAGGCTTCAGCTAGTCCAGAATGCAGCTGCGCGGGTGAATGAGGGAGCCACACGTTGCTCCCGGGTAACACCGCTCCTGCGCAGTTTGCACTGGCTACCTGTCGTGTCCCACTCCTCCGCTGACGGCCGGGTCAGGGAAATCCGAATCAGGCTTGCCTCTGCAGCTCTGCCCAAAGTCCTTGTAAACTCTCCTGGATGGAGAGATTTCTGATTGGAGTAACTGGACTTTTGAAGTAAATATGTCATTTATTTAGGGATGGAGCTTCCATTAGCCCGTTTTCAAGTACATAGCTCCAGGTTGGGAGACAGCACCTCTACCTTCTCTTTGCAGTCGTTTTTTCCGCTTTTTAACCAAATCCCTTCATATTTAGTATCATGCTTGCATGACATCTGATTTTTATGGTAGCACATGCCGGGTTCCTCAGCTGATTAAACTTGTTTTAATGAAAGCCACTTAGTAGTATTGGAAATCATAAAAACAGATCAACCTATTTACTAACGTTGTTTAAAAAAAGAAGAAATGTTTTATGCCTCAGTGTTTTTCTTATTCATATTTTTTAAAAAAAAAAAAACCCCGAAGAAATGTGAAAATCAGCTCAGATGCCTGGGTTTATTTTATATTCTCTCTAGTGGCAGATTTATCACAGTCCATAAAACAAGCTGCTGCATCTGGTGGTGAAAAGAACTTAAAAGTCAGAGAAAAGGAGGACGCCACGAGGAATTCCATAATTAACTCTCAGCTAACTATTTTCTGCTCATTCCTCTTCTTGTACGCTGCATTTTGATATAATTAAAGCAAAAGTTGTACATTGAGCCTAGCAGCATTGAGGAAATGCGCATACATTCAAAGTTGTTGGAAGTTTTATGGGAAGGACCTTGTGGTTTTTTCTCTATCATCTTCTCACATCCTCTTCTATTTGTGTATGGGAAGTGCTCAGTTTATAACAGTTCATTTAGTAACATGTGACTATTTTCACACTTACTACCATAGTAGCATTCCCCCCTGGTCACATGATCAAATTTAAGATGCTTGGCAGCTAATTCATATTTATGAGAGTTGTAGTGTTGCAGGCAGTGGTGGGCCGCAACCAGTTTAACAACCGGTTCTGTGAGCACCGCGCTTGCGCGCAGCGTTCAATATACATCAATTTGAGGCTCAGCTGCTTACCTTCTAAGGCCGCCCTGGTAAGTAGAACAGCGGAGGCGTGGAAATCAGCTGTACCGCGTGAATCAGCTGAGCCAGAAAGAAGCAAATATAGGGCAGGACAGGGCAGGTGCAGGTGGGCGGGGCCAGCTGATCATCGGAACTATTGGTTCGCCCGAACTGGCCCGAACCGGCAGCAGCACACCACTGGTTCCAGGGTCATGTGATCCCCTTTTGTGACCTTTTGACAAACAAAATCAAGAGGGAAGCCCGATTCACTTAGTAATCATGTTATTAGCTTAAGAACTTCAGTGATTCACTTAACAATTGTGGCAAGAAAGGTCGTAAAATGGGGCAAAATTCATTTAACAACTGTCTCACTTAGCAACATAAATTTTGGGCTAATTGTGGTCACAAGTCGAGGACTACCTGTACTTGTGACCTTTCATTTAAAGACAGTTCAAAGTTATTATAAATTTAGAAAAAGTGCTTTATGGCCTGTATTTACAACCATTGCAACACCCAAATATTCACCAATATTCTGTACCCTATGATTATCATTAAGTGTTATGATTTACCTTATGATTCTTGATGAACCTATCTTTTCTTTTATGTACACTGAGAGCGTATGCACCAAGACAAATTCCTTGTGTGTCCAATCACACTTGGCCAATAAAAAATTCTATTCTATTCTATTCTATTCTATTCTATTCTATTCTATTCTATTCTAACATTTCTGTCTGGGTAGGAAGTTCACGTTCACGTGGGACGTGAACTTCCAAAGGATACAAGCATAAGGTTGAGTGTGTCTTTTCTGCTCTCACTCCATTAGATTGGTTTTTTTGGGGCGGGATTTGTAAAAAGAAAAAGACATTACCTCGTTAGATATTGCTTATCATATTAGGGCCAAGTAGGAAGTCAAATAAATGTATATCTGGGAATGCAGTCCAAATGTATGCATCAGGAAAACAACTTTATTATCCATTTATGACATTTGGCATCCATTCAAATATGCATGTACAGATAGAAAATCAAAGGCCTCCTGGATCATCCAGCTGCTATATTTAAATTAGCCTGAGGACTTTAAAATGCATGGGCATAAGAACAACAATTATCTGTGCTTTTTAAGAAAAATGATTTCCATCAGCAAATAATAGCTATACATTGGCTAGAAACAGGCCTAAGATCAAATCCAGTTCCTTATCTGTGTATAATTTGTAGACAGAATCTTGCCATATTAAAGTTATAATCTTTTAACCTAATAGGGTAATTCCAGAACATTCTCGGGTGGATACCCGAAAATTTTGTTTTCTCTTGGATCCAGTTCAGGACTGTGCAGTCTCTTGGTTAAGGCCCTTCTGGAATGTGCTGCCTCCTTTATTTATTTGATTTTTTTTATCTCTTATAACGTACACGGTAGTCCTCGATTTACAACAGTTCATTTAGTGACTGTTCAAAGTTACAACAGCCCTGAAAAAAAGTGACTTACGGCCATTTTTCACGCTTACAACCTTTGCAGCAGCCCCACGATCAAGTGATCAAAATTCAGATGCTTGGCAATTGGTTCATACTTTTTTTTTTTTTTTTTTTATTGAAAGAGTTTTATAAAAAAACAAAAACATTTTTCCCCCTTTTTTCCCCCTCCCTCCCAAAAAAACAAAAAACAAAACACCCCTCCTCCCCACCCCCGGCTTCCCCGGTCAATCACAAGGTAAAGATATACATAAACCAAACATAGAAAAAAATTTTCCCTTCCAATCCAAACAACCACATCCAAAGCTTTTCGCCCCCCACCCCCCTCCCCATTACATAAAATAACTTTCTAATTATTCAAAGGCAATCTGATATTTCTTAATCTGATATCTGTTTTGTAAATAATCAATCCATTTTTTCCATTCAATTAAATATCTTTCCTGCGTATTGTCTTTTAAAAACGCTGAGATTTTAGCCATCTCAGCCAAATTAATAACTTTCAATATCCATTCTTCTATTGTAGGTATCTCTTCTTTCTTCCAGTATTGTCCAATCAACAGTCTTGCTGCTGTTATTAAGTTCAAAATCAATTTAGTCTCAATCCCTGTACAATCCGTTATAATTCCCAAAAGGAAAAATTGTGGCAGGAACTTTATCTTCTTCTTCAGTACATTTTGAATAATCCACCAAATTCTTATCCAAAAGACCTTAATTTTCTTGCAAGTCCACCAAATATGAAAATATGTAGCATCATCACAATCACATCTCCAACATTTCGCTTGGATATTAGGATACATACATGATAATTTTTTGGGATCTAAGTGCCATCTATAAAACATCTTATAAAAATTTTCCCTTAAATTCTGTGCTTGTGTAAACTTAACAATTAAAAGCAATTGGTTCATACTTATGACTGTTGCTGTGTCCCAAGGTCATGTGATTACCTTTTGCAACCTTCTGACAAGCAAAATCAATGGAGAAGCCAGATTCACTTAACAACCGTGTTACAAACTTATCAATTTGAGTGATTCACTTAACAACTGTGGCAAGAAAGGTACTAAAATGGGGCAAAACTCACTTAACAAATATCTCACTTAACAACAGAAATTTTGGACTCAGTTGTGGTCGTAAGTCGAGGACTCTCTGTAATAAAGTAACTCAAGATGGCAAACATATCTAATATTCCTTCCTTCTTCTATTTTTCCCACAATAACAACCCTATGAGATATGTTGGGCTGAAAGACAATGATTGATCTAAATCAACCAGCTAATTTTCACGTTTAAGGCAGAATTAGAAATCACTATCTCCCGGTATTTGTTCTAAAAATCACCCAAATGACTTTCATGCCTAAAATGGGAGCAGAACCGGTGGCGGGATTCAGCCGGTTCGGGCGAACTGGTAGTTAAATTGCTGGCTGCCCAGCCCAGCCCCTCCCCTTCCTGCCCCTTCCAAGAGTACCCACGTGCCCCATCTTGGCTCCGAGGTAAGTGCAGGGAGTAGGCCCAAAAATGTGGCACAGGAGGGTGCGGCGTGGCTCCCCGTGGCCATTTTTGCTCCCAGGGGGTGCAGAAGGCTGAATGCTGCATGTCACACCCTGGCCACGCTCACCCAGCAAGTCATTAGGGCAGAGAACCAGTTGTTAAATATTTTGAATCCCACCAGTGATCAGAACTCACCGATTTCTGGTGCTTGGCGCAAAGTCACGCAGCTAACGTTTATGCCTAAAGTGGAACTAGAACTCACAGTCTCTGATTCCTAGACCAGCACTTAAACTTGCAATTTCATATGTCGGATTCTAAAAGGAGGCAAGAAAACAAATTTCGTGTTCTTTAGATATTTTGGACAATTCCATCTATTATCTCTTCTTCTTGGCTAAACTTTTTGGATCAGATGCAAAAGCACCAGAAAGCCTCATGTTGCTTAATCTTGCCTGTCAGTAGAATTTTCCGCATATCAGATCTGTGCTCTAGGGATGCCTTTTTTATCTCAAGACAAAACGTCATGAGAAATATCATGGCTTGAAGAAAGAAGCAGGGAGGGAAAAAAGAACTAAAAGGATTAGATGGTAACTCTAACCCTAAACTCTTGTCCAATGATGAGCAAAGTCAACTATTTTGCACACTTGTGCAAATGAACAATGCCAGCTTATCAGTTTGTTGTCACTCTTGTTTTTCTCATCATTGTCAGGGTTCTTACTTGCCCGCCCTAATACTCAGAATAGAGACTGCTAAGCATTTTATCTGTTATCTCAACCAGGTGCTAAATGCGTAGCCTCGTGGCCTCAAAACTTTCCACCAGCTTCTACAATGTGTCACTTGTATTGTGTGGGAAAGTTCCTTTGGAAATTCTTGGATAGGGCTGAGGTTTTAAAAGGGATTTTCCCAGGAGAAAATTAGGTAAAGGTAAAGGTTCCCCTCGCACATACGTGCTAGTCGTTGCCGACTCTAAGGGGTGGTGCTCATCTCCATTTCAAAGCTGAAGAGCCAGTGCTGTCCGAAGACGTCTCTGTAGTCATGTGGCTAGCATGACTCAACGCCAAAGGCGCACAGAATACTGTTCCCTTCCCACCAAAGGTGGTCCCTATTTTTCTACTTGCATTTTTTACATGCTTTCAAACTGCTAGGTTGGCAGAAGCTGGGACAAGTAACGGGAGCTCACCCCGTTATGCGGCACTAGGGATTCGAACTGCTGAACTACCAACTTTTCGATCGACAAGCTCAGTGTCTTACCCACTAAGCCACCACGTTCCTTAGGAGGAAATTAGTTGGACCATAAAGAAAACAAGCCGCAAGATGGAGAATTACAAATAGAGGATTACCTTGATTATGGGACATCTATTATGGAAGAACGTCTGCAGAATGTCTACCTTAATATCTTTTCAGCACCAGGTAAAGCTGTTCCTCTTCCTAAGTATTTCTGTTGTTCTCTACTGGATTGAAGGGTATGCTTTTCAGTGTAAGAATGGATTGCATATATTTCATAGCCAGTTTGGTGTAGTGTAAAGGAGCTGGCCTAGAAACCAGGAGACAATGAGTTCTTGTCCTACCTTAAACATGAAAGCCAGCTGGGTAACTTTGGGCCAATCATAAAGCTGGCCAGGTGACCTTGGGCCAGTCATTCTCCCTCCACCCAATCTACCTCACAGGGCTGTCGTAGGGAAAAAGAGGAAGCAGAAGCAGTACTATGAATATTTGCTACCTTTATAAAATAATAATGGTGGGATAAAAATCAACCAATCAAACAAACAAACAAACAGATAAATAAGTGTCATATCTTTATTATGCAGCTAATTAACTTCAAATGATTCAGAAAAAACTAAAAGAGACAGGACATGTTAGTTCTTGATTGGGACAGTTCTATAAAATCCCATTTCTACAAGTTTGATTAGGACTGGTTTTTTTTTTCATTTGATGTCCAGAAGAAAAGATAGTTCTTTGCATCTCAGGGTCTGGTTCTGTTTTCAAATTCTTTCTTCCATTCCCCCATCTCCAGTCTCGCACAGCCATTGGAAGCATTTAAGAAGTGTTTGAAAATTTCTTAAAGTGAAAGTGTTTATTCCATCAAGGGCACTGACTGCTGGAAGTGCCTACGAGCAGTTGTTGAGAATAGGGTAGGCCTGCTTTGTCGTAAATCATATTATTACAGTAGAGGTAAGTTTAGGCTTTTATTGTGGTATTATTTTCATTGTGGTTGTAAATATCATACTGTACACATTAATTTTAGACCTGCTGTTTATTTCTTTTTTGTTGATTTTTATTGTGGGTTGGTAGGGAGCACATTATAAATAAAATATTGGTTTCTTTACAGCACCTTCTTTAGCTGAGAAGCCATGTGCTTGAAGGCACCAGATATAAGGAGTCTCTTTCGCCCTATTTATTAATTGTACAGATTTGTTTGTTTGTTTATTTATTTGTTTGTTTATATGAAAATAAAGATGTGCCATTAATTTAACCACCACTGCAGTTGGCAGTTGGCTGTGTAAGAATAGAAGTAAAATCTTTCTCTTCCTTTCACGCATTTAAGTTGACAGGTTCCAGGGATTTCCAATTCTCTTCATCTTAAGAAAAAAGATACAAGAACAGCAGAGTTGGAAGAGACCTTGGGTCTTCTAGCCCAACCCCCTGCTCAAGCAGGAGACCCTATACAATTTCAGACAAAAGGTTGTGTTGGATCAGGCAATTGAGGAGGCTCGAGACCAAGCTAGTGACAACAGTTCTTTTATTTAGTGTGGGACTTCAGCAAGGGGCACTGGCAGAAGGTGCCCCTTTTATACACACCTGGCTGAGGTACCAGCCAATGAGATTTGAACGTTTTCCTGCCGAAATTCCCACCGATAGAATTGTACACAACACTCTTCCCCTCCCAGAAGGCACTTTGCCTGGTTTTTGCATTTATTTACATATGTAATCGCGCAAGTAGGCAGGGTGTTCCCTGTGCCTACTTGACTTGCGCAGTGCAGTTTTGGTGGGGAATGTGTCGTGTCCCACTCCTCCGCTGACGGCTGGGTCCGGGAAATCCGAATCAGGCTTGCCTCTGCAGCTCTGCCCAAAGTCCTAGCAAAGTCCTCAGAGCAGGCAGGAGACCAGTAAGTGACTTCAGCAAGATAAGTTTGACTTTTGCCTGACTCAGAGACTGCCAGAAAGTAGCTCCTTTATATAGGCCATGGGGTGTGGCTCCATGACTCAGCACTCATTAAGGCCTGCCCTCCTTCCTCTGTTGCCTCCGCCTCTCCAATCTTCTGATGCGAGGGTCACTCCAATCAGCTGTTCTTGGGAGTAAACCCTCCTCAGGCTCACCTGCTGTGGAGGAGGGGGAGGGGTCTAGCTGCTCCGTTTGCCTGGGCATGGAGTCAGGGCTGGGGCCGGGAGATTCTCCTTCTTCTGCAGTTTGTGTGGGCATGGAGCCAGGACTTGGGCCGGAAGGCATACATTCCTCAGTGTTGGGGAGCAGGTAAGAAGGCCCCGGCTGCTCTGAGGGCGGGCAAGACACAACAGAATGCATGCTGGTCGGAGGCGCTTTCTGTTCCTCCCAGCTCTTCCATTGGGCCCTTTTTTGTGGATTATTTGCTGTTGGTTCTTCGCTCCCTTGTGGATTTCTTGCTGTTTGGTCGTTGCTGGGAATTATTGGCAGTTCTAAGCAGCGCTGGACACCGAAGTCTTCAGAGAAGTCCTCTGGTTCCCTCAGGCTTGAGCTAGCTATTGGAAGGATTGGATTGTAATTAGAGCCTGGCTTTTGTGGTATTTCTACTATTCGTTTGCATAGCTGGTCTATGTGTTTCCTTTCGATCCTGCTGTTGCCCATGTCAACGGTGTAGGATTTTGGTCCGGTTATCCCTGTCACCCTGCGGGACACCCATGTGGAGTCTTCGGTGAAGTTTTTTGCAAATACCAGTGCTCCTATTTGAAATCCCCTTGTGCCTTCCCCTCCCCCCTGGTACTCATCGGGGGAGTAGTTGGGGTTTAATTGATCTAGGGTGCACCGTAGCTTTTGACCCATCAAGAGTTTGGCTGGGCTTAGGCCTGTTGCCGTGCAGGGTGTCCCGTGTTGGGCTGTCAAAAATACAGCAATCTGCTCCTGCCAATCTCCCGGCCCTAGGTGTGCCAATGCTTCCTTTGTGGTTCATACAAATCTCTCTGCCAATCCATTGGTGGCCAGGTGATAGGGGACAGAGAGGGCTTGGCGGATCCCCAATTCGGCTAAGTAGCCTTCGAACTGGGTTTTGGTAAATTGGGGACCATTGTTCGACACTAGGGTGTCGGGAAGCCCCTGGGTGGAAAATAATTTCCGAAGTACCTTAATTACGGCTTCTGCTGTGGTTGACCTCATTAATATGATCTCCAGCCATTTGGAGAATGTGTGTACAATAATTAAGAATGTTTGGCCATGAAAGTTAATGTGGATACGGGACCAAGGGCCTCGGTGCTGGTCCCATTCCCGCACCAGGGTTGTGTCTGGACTTCTGGCACTGAGGGCATTGGGCTACCCAGTATTCTATATCAGTATCCATGTTTGGTCACCATACATAGCTTCTGGCCAAACCCTTCATACGAATGATATCTGGGTGACCCTCATGCAGCATTTCTAAAACCCATACATGCAAACAAGATGGTACAACAACCTGAATGCCCCATAGCAAACACCCCCCTTGTGTGGACAGCTCGTTTTGCCTTGTTTCAAATTGTCTGAACTCTCCTGCCACCCATTCCCTGGGCCAACCCCTCTGTACCCAGCCTAATACGGTTAATAGTAATGTCTCTCCGCGATGTCCTAGCCACCTCCGCTGACGTTAGGGGGCCAGAGTTTAGAGAGCCAATTAGCAGTGCTGGTCTCCCTGGTGTTGGGTCCTCTACCAGCTTTGGGAGTGAGCACCTGCTCAAAGCATCGGCATGGCTCACGTCTTTGCCGGGGCGGTGGACCAGGGTGTAATTGTAAGCTGCCAGGAATAGTGCCCATCTTGTCAACCTCGGTGACATAGCAATGGTGTCTCCGCCAATAGTCCTAGCAGTGGGCGTTGATCAGTGATGAGTTTGAATTTTCTCCCGAATAAGTATTCGTGGAACTTTTTTACGCCGGTGACTGCAGCCAGGGCTTCCCTCTCCAGTTGACTGTAGTTCCGTTCGGCACTGGACAGGGTTTGGGAGAAATAGGTGACTGGCGCTTTGGAGCCATTGGGCAGTCTGTGGCTTAGGATGGCGCCCACTCCGAAGGGGGAGGCATCGCAAACCAGGACTAGGGGGATGGTGTGGTTTTATTGAATCAAGAGGTTATCCTTTGTCAGTAGTTTCCAAAGGGGGAGGCATCGCAAACCAGGACTAGGGGGATGGTGTGGTTTTATTGAATCAAGAGGTTATCCTTTGTCAGTAGTTTCCAAAGGAGGAGGCATCGCAAACCAGGACTAGGGGGATGGTGTGGTTTTATTGAATCAAGAGGTTATCCTTTGTCAGTAGTTTCTTGACTCCTGTGAACACTGAGCTTTCCTCTTTGCCCCAGACCCAGGGGGTTTTCTTCCCCAACAGCCTATGGAGTGGCTCTGCTATGATGCCCTTTTGTTTGAGGAAGATGGCATAAAAGTTCAGCAGTCCCAAGAATGCCTGTAGCTTGATTTTGTCCCATGGGATGGGAGCTACATGGATTTTGTTTACATTTGTTTACATTTATTGCCTTGATCTTAGACTCGGTGGGGTGGATGCATGCTTGGTCAATGCAGTAGCCCAAGAATTCGACGGACAGGACTCCAATCTGGCATTTCCCAAGTTTAAGTTGCAATCCTGTGTTCCTAAAGATGGTCAGGACTTTGCGCAACCTGGTATCTGTTTTCAGCAGATACCAGGACATCATTGAAGTAAGGCACCACCCCGGGGATCCCTTGTAGTAGCCTCTCCATTAGGTTTTGGAACAATCCAGGGGCGACGCTGACCCCGAATTGAAGTCAGGTGCACTTAAAGGCCCCCTGGTGTTTGACGATGCTTTGTGCTTCTGCAGTGGCATCATCCACAGGCAACTATTGGTATGCCTGTGTTAGATCCAGTTTTGCAAAAAATTTTCCGGATCCCAGGGAATGCAGCAGATGCTGCACAATCGGCACTGGATAGGCGCTCTTCTGTAGGGCCTTATTAAGGGTCGTTTTGTAGTCCTCACAGATGTGGATGGATCCATCAGATTTAATGGGGGTCACTATGGGAGTCTCCCATCTGGCGTGGTCAATGGGAACAGGGATCCCTTGCTGGACTACTTTGTCCAGCTCTTTATCTGCTTGAGTGCAAAGGGGACCCATCCGGCTTTAAGTCTTATGGGGGCGATCCCAGGGTCAAGGTTGAAAGTGATAGGGGTCCCCAAGTACTTGCCCAGGGTTCCAGTGAAGATGTCCTGGAATTTGCACAGAAGGTCGTCCTTCATACTTCCACGGCCAGTGCGAATCTCCCTGACTCCGTAGAGACCCATCCCCAGGGCTCGGATCCAGTCCGAGCCCAGGAGGCTCCGGAGGTCTCTGCGGATGATGGTGACCGGTAGCTTCTTTTGGTAGGGTCCATACATGACGCTGACGGTGGCGATGCCTTCCACAGGGACCCTGTTTCCCTGGAAAACATGTACTCAGAGTCATTGGGGCTCCAGCTGATTTTTTCTGATGTGCGGGAGTGACTCTTGGACTGTGTTCCAGGAGAGGATCGTGATGGATGATCCAGTGTCGATCTCCATCTTGATCTGTTGTCCATCGATGCCGACCATCATGAACGTTTTGTCTTCGGGGCTTGTGTTTGCCTGGCCGATCCTGACTTGGTTTGAATTCACGCGCCTGCGCAAAGATGGCTGCTGGCTGGTTGGCTTCCATTCCGCGGGGTCTCTCTGGCAGGAAGGTTGAATCGCCCTGCATATGTGGGCCAAGTGACCATTCTTCTCACACCGGCGGCATGTGGCTTCGCGGAAACGGCAGTTTTTCCGATGATAGTCACCCCCACAACTGGGACATTCTTTTCCACTGTCACGGCTGGACTAATCTGTTCAGAAAACCGCCTCTTCTCCGATCTCCTTGTCCCCATCCTCATTTCTGGTGATCACTTGGTGGATTGGTGTTGCGATGGCTGGGGTGTTGTTCGCCCCTGGAAGCTGCATAGTTTCGGCGGCCTTGCTGGACAGTTCGTGTCCCTTGGCTTCGTCGATCGCTGCTTGCCATGTCAAGTTGCTCTTGGAGTCAGGTATCTTGTACTCCACATATAAATTGTTCGAATAGGGTGTCGTCTAAATGGTCCTGGTACTCGCAATGGGTTGCCGCTTTCCACAGAGCAGCAATGTAAGCACAAATGGGTTCTCGCTCACACTGCAGCCGCTGATGGAGCTCGAAACACTGGGCGAATTTGGATGGGGTTGGCGTGTAGTGAGCCTTGAGTGTCTCCTTCAGGACGTGCCATGGCACACTCTGCACTGGGTTGGATCAGAGAGCGATTCGGCCACGTCGAAAATGGCAGGTCCACAGTGGTGGAGAAAAACGGCTCTTTTCTGATTGTCCGGCAACCCATGGAAGTCGTTTGCTTCGAGGAAACAATCGAATCTTGCCATGAACATTCCCCATTTCTCGGTAGTTAGGTCGAAAGGCGTTAGGGAGTTGGCGGGGTTGGTCATTCTGTCAGTCCGTGCAGTCGCCAGTCTCTCATCGTCGGTTCATTTAGCTTGCTCGTGCCGGCCTCAATCCCATCCTCGTTGCCAATGTTGAATCGGGCAATTGAGGAGGCTCGAGACCAAGCTAGTGACAACAGCTCTTTTATTTAGTGTGGGACTTCAGCAAGGGGCACCGACAGAAGATGCCCCTTTTATACACACCTGGCTGAGGTACCAGCCAATGAGATTTGAATGTTTTCCCGCCATAATTCCCACCAATAGAATTGTACACAATAGGTTGTCCAATCTCTTCTTTAAAATCTCCATATTGGAGCATTCACAACTTCTGCAGGTGAGTTGTTCCACTTATTGATTGTTCTAACTGTCAGGAAATTTCTCCTTAGTTCTAAGTTGCTTCTCTCCTTGATTAGTTTCCACCCATTGCTTCTTGTCCTGCCTTCAGGTGCTTTGGAGAATAGCTTGACTCCCTCTTCCTTATAGCAGCCCCTTAGATTTTGGAACACTGCTATCATGTCACCCAGGTCATTCTTTTCATGAAATTAGACATACCCAATTCCAGCAATCGTTCTTCATATATTTTAGTCTTCAGCCCCCTAAAGCAATAGCAATAGCACTTAGACTTATATACCGCTTCACAGTGCTGAATACCATCTCTGGGTAAACTTTAACTCCTAGAGATCCCCAGCCAGCACGCTTTATATTGTGTGGATTCCCAAAATTCTCCAGCCAGCTTGATGTATAAATAAATCTTTGCACAACACTAGTATTATCTCCTTCCTCCCAAAGCTATGTACAACTTTGAGTTTAGGTCTTACTCTCAACACTATGAATTTCTGATGGTCACTTGCTGTCAGAACAAGGTGGGGCCTTCTTTGCAGTAGCCTCTGGCATTTTCTTTTTATAGGCAATTACAAACTGCTTCAGGATTTCAGCATCGGGAAGTAGTGCAATTATATTTGTAGTCCAAAGATTGTAAAACAGCCTGAAAAGCCATTCGGAGGTAACCAGTCAAGATTCTACCCAGAATAGCAGGCTCCTTTTTCAGTTGGAAAGATAGATATTTAAACAAGAAAATCCACATATTAAAAAGCTGAATATAGTGGAGTTAAGTGCCCTTTTTAATCCAATTTGTTGCTGCTCTCTATACTAATCAATTCAGAATTTTCTAAGAAGCTTCCAAACAGAACAGCTGGTCTCCATATTTCATTCTATTCCAGGGTTTCTCAACCGAACAACTGTCAGATAGGTGAACCTCAACTTCTACCATGCCACAGCCAGCATGGTCAGTACAGGTCAAACCCCTGAGAATTCTGGGATTCAAAGTCCATCCCTTTGGAAGTTGCCACATTTCTGATAGACAGTGTTTAGATATAGTTTACATCCTTGTTTGAAAGGTTGTATCATGTTGGATCAGGATACTGCTCCATAAATCTAAACCAGGACATAGAACAGGGTGATGATTTCAAAACCATATATAAGAACACATTTATCCCATCTGCTAAGAGTTTCAGACTGTTCTGTCAGACCTCTTGGAAATGTCTAGTACGGCACTGATAAAGCAATATAATCTGTTTAATTTATTCAGGTATCTAATTTATTAAATGAGTACCCTTAGGCATAGAATCCAGCTGAGTCACTTTGGACCAGTTCTCTCTTTCAATTTTAGGAGGAAGGCAATAGGAAACAAGAAAACTGCATTTGCCAGAAGTCAGGATTAACTTGAAGGCATCAGATTATCTATCTATCTATCTATCTATCTATCTATCTATCTATCTATCTATCTATCTATCTATCTATCTATCTATCTATCTATCTATCCATCTATCTATCTATCTATCTATCTATCTATCTATCTATCTATCTATCTATCTATCTATCTATCTATCCATCCATCCAACATCTATCTACCTACCTACCTATCCACCCACCTATCATCTATCATCCATCCATCCATCCATCCTTCTATCCATCTACTCACCTACCTATCATCTATCTATCCATCCAGATCTATCTATCTATCTATCTATCTATCTATCTATCTATCTATCTATCTATCTATCTATCTATCTACCCATCTACCATCCATCCAGCATCATCTACCTATCTACCTACCTATCCATCTATCTACCCATCTACCATCATCCATCCATCCATCCATCCATCTACCCATCTACCCACCTACCTATCACCTATCATATATCTATCATCCAGTATCTATCTATCTATCTATCTATCTATCTATCTATCTATCTATCTATCTATCCATTCATCCATCCATCCATCCAGCATCTATCTATCTATCTATCTATCTATCTATCTATCTATCTATCTATCTATCTATCTATCTATCTATCTATCTAATCTGTCCATCCATCCATCTATCCATCTACCCATCTACCTATCATCTATCCATCAGCATGTATCTATTATCTATCAATTCATTCATCTATCTATCTATCTATCTATCTATCTATCTATCTATCCTATCTCTCCCTCCCTCCCTCCCTCCCTCCCTCTCTCCCCCTCTATCATTATCATCAACAACAACAACAACTGAGGGGAGATCAATATTTTCATTGGGTCACCATAAGCCCAATAAGTTTTGAAAGGTTGTAAAAAAAAACCTTCTTGAAAAGGAGGGATATCGATACTAATGTATAAGTAGCATCCAAGTATACATTTAGACATGCAGTCATACAAGCAATCTTCAACTTGCAACTATTCATTCAGAGACTATCCAAAATTACAATGGCACCAAAGAAGTGACTTATGGCTGTCGCAGCATCCTTACAGTCATGTGATCAAAATGCAGGTGGTTGACATTTATTGGTGGGGTATCCTGGGGTCAGGTAGTTGCTATTATGTGACCCAGCTGGCTTCCACCAAGCAAAATCAACAGGAAACCAGATTCACCTAATGACCACATGATTCACTTAACAGCTATAGTGATTGTTTAAAAGCCATGGTAAAAAAATATATATAAAATCAGACATGACTCACTTAACAACCATTACTTGCTTAGTCATGGAAATTTTGGTCACAATTATGGTCGTAAGCCAAGGAGTACCAGTATATACATACACCAGCCTTTCACTACCCAAAACATTGATTCCAAACTTGAACAACCGAACAACCACCTGGACAGATGTAACTTATTTACATCTCCTCCTCAATACTCAATTTTCCTTCTGATTTTCATTTGTTTCCATCAGGGAGGTGGAGAATTGAATTAAAACCTAAATGAAGACAACCAACCAAGAGAGGTGGATGGGAGGAAAATGAGGTACGCCTAAAGATGAAACCCAAACTTGGGAACTGCAAAGGGAGTGATTAGAGCAGCAGGAGGAAGAGACACTGTTGTAATCAGCAGAAGAGGCCCGTCTAGTAAATAACAGAGATGAGAGATGTTCTTTACAAGCCTTTTCAACTGTCTCTTTGCACATGTGTGCAACACACACACACACACACACACACACACAGGTCTCTTCCATGCTAAGCTGAGTTATGCCCTGAAAATCAATAGAATAATAGTTACATTCCACTCATCTTCAAGCTGCCAAGCTGAGAAACACTGGCTTCCAGTGGGCTTTATGTGGACTTCAACTCCCAGAGTTCCCCAGCCAGCATTCTGGGAGTTGACGTCCACACCTTGCTGGCTAGAGAATTCTGGGCCTTGAAGTCCACCTATCTTCAAGTTGCCAAGAATGAAGCTGTGCAAAGGTCCATCTAGTCACGGCTTCCAGGAGATCAAACAAGAGGGATATCTATGATGCTCTTAATACCTGTTGTGTCTTGCCCGCCCTCAGAGCAGCCGGGGCCTTCTTACCTGCTCCCCAACACTGAGGAATGTATGCCTTCCGGCCCAAGTCCTGGCTCCATGCCCCCACAAACTGCAGAAGAAGGAGCATCTCCCTGCCCCAGCCCTGACTCCATGCCCAGGCAAACGGAGCAGCTAGACCCCTCCCCCTCATCCACAGCAGGTGAGCCTGAGGAGGGTTTACTCCCAAGAACAGCTGATTGGAGTGACCCTCGCATCAGAAGATTGGAGAGGCGGAGGCAACAGAGGGAAGGGAGGGGCAGGCCTTAATGAGTGCTGAGTCATGGAGCCACACCCCATGGCCTATATAAAGGAGCTACTTTCTGGCAGTCTCTGAGTCAGGCAAAAGTCAAACTTATCTTGCTGAAGTCACTTACTGGTCTCCTGCCTGCTCTGAGGACTTTGCTAGGACTTTGGGCAGAGCTGCAGAGGCAAGCCTGATTCGGATTTCCCGGACCCAGCCGTCAGCGGAGGAGTGGGACACGACAATACCTCTGTGTTCTCTGACATTTCTCTTAGTGCCAATCAGTTTCCTGACTCACCTAATTTTTAAAAAACATGTCTTAAAGTAAAATAGGGAAAGGTTTTTTATTATTATTATTTTTATTTCTTTTCATCACAACAGTATACACAAACATTGTCATAAATAAAACAACATATCTTGAAGAAAAAAATATATATATAAGTAAAAAAAATATGCATCAACTATATTAATTTGATATAATGAAAGGAACAATAAGACAGAAGACAATAAGACTATTGTGCTCTTATGCTTGCTGCAAAGCAAAGTCTAAAGTAGGAGTCTCCAACCTTGGCAACTTTAAGACTTGCGGACTTCAACTCCCATAATTCCTCAGGAGACCCCTGGTCTAAACCAAGGGTGTCAAACTCAAGGCTTGTTGGCTGGATCCGGCCATGGGATGCATAGATCTGGCCTTCACCTTAGATACAGTGAAGAACTGAATCATGGTGCCTCTGCCAGCAAAATTGGTCTCGGGGGGGAGGGGCATGTATGGCCCTTCCGACCTCCATTTTCGGTCATGACGGCCTCCTGCAACCCTCTGCCAGTAAAACCGGAGTGTGCCCCCCCTCCCCGAGCTCCATTTTCGCTGGCAGAGGGCTGCAGGAGACCCTCATGACACAAGTGATGTTGAGTTGGCCATGCCCACCCTGGCCACAACCCCCCCTCAGCCCCCCAAGGGCAAACACAATCCTGATGTTGCCCTCATTGAAATAGAGTTTGACACCCCTGGCCTAGACTCTAGGATCATCTTTATTTGTGCCTCTCCATTTGAGTTCCAGAGAGGGGCACCTGCAGGGAGAGGGGTTAAAAAAAATCAAGATGGCAACAGCAACTATGCAATAAAAACCCCTACTCTCTTTTAAGGTAATGTTGATCGAAAAGGGGCATGGTTTCAATGCCTTGTTGGATACCAGCGTGATAATAATGATGTAAATATGCTACAAGAGAAGGTGGGGTGGGGGAAGTTATATATCTTGAGAAGCAGAATAAGAACTGGTTAGATTTATAGAAAATGGTTACAGATATAGAAAATATTGCAGGAGAAAAAAAACAAACCACAATGAAGTTTGGCAAAAAGTCAATCCTTGCCGTAGAGAGATAATTCACTTTTCATAATTTTCACTAAATTTTGTTAAGTCTTTTTTGTCTGGTGTCGGTGTGCTGTTCTCAAAAGAGAGGGTGTGAGGCAAATTGCAATTTTAATAATGTGAGCAAAGCTAAACATGCATCACAGTCCTGAACACACGCTTCCTTTGTGAAATGGAAGAAAGGAAGAATCAGATAATAAATGAAAAAGGAGTAACTGAAGTAGGTAAACCCTTTATTTTATTTCTGGATTCCTGCCAATCTGTGTCACCGTTTGTCACCTTAAACGAGAGCTTCAAATATTAATTATAAAACTCTTCTATTTCTGTTGCTGCTAACGAAAAGAACAATGGCTCAAGGTTATTGACACATAAGCCCGATTTTTCACATTTCGGTTATATGTTTTCAACAAATTACGGAACTAATCTGACAATTTCTTTTAGCTGCTAAAATCCCGATGGGATCTGACAGGTTAGTTTGGTGGAAGCCATACTGATTGTAGCAACAGCAACAGCACTTAAGAATTAAATAGTGGTACCATGGTATTCAACTGCCTTGAAACGTATCAAACTTGGGACTCAAGGCATTTTGATGAGAAATTTTGCCCCGGTACTACTTGTTTGCTTGTTACTCAACACACAAGCTAGAACCAGTGGTGGGATTCAGCAAGTTCGCACCACTTTGGGAGAACCGGTTGTTAACTTTCTGAGCAGTTTGGCAAACTGGTTGTTGGAAGAAATCATTAGGGCAGAGAATCAGTTGTTAAATTACTTGAATCACACCCCTGGCTAGAACTTGTCATTATTCGTTGCCTTGAAACTCACTACCCTTTCCTGCCAAAACAAAGGTTGATGTGTTAGTCAAGTGGAAGTCTTGATCTCTGCACATCCTCTTATCTTATCTTCTGTGGTCATTTTGTGTGTTTGTTTTTGAGCTCCCGCCCCCATCAATACAGGCAAAGTGAAGTGTTTATTTTATTTAATCTCAGTGTTTATTATTATTTTTAGGTTTATTTCTCACCTAGACAATCCTATCTTTTTAAATATTTATTTTATTTATTTTTTTATTTTATTTATTTTGTCACAACATCATACAAAAAGATTATATAGTATATAAACATATATATGAGTAAATATTAGGAGGTATAAGCATATATATATAGGAAGAAGAAAAGAAAAACAATAGGACAGGAACGGTAGGCACGTTTGTGCGCTTATGCACGCCCCTTATGGTCCTCTTAGGAATGGGGTGAGGTCAATAGTAGAAAGTTTTTGGTTAAAGCTTTTAGGATTATGGGAAGAGACCACAGAGTCAGGTAAAGTATTCCAAGCACTGATGATTCTGTTACAGAAGTCATATTTTCTGCAATCTAGATTAAAGCGGTTAACATTAAGTTTAAATCTATTGGTTGCTCTAGTATTATTGCAATTAAAGCTGAAGTAGTCTTTAACAGGAAGGACATTACAATAGATGATTCTATGAGTTAAACTTAGGTCTTGTCGAAGGCGACGGAGTTCCAAGTTTTCTAAGCCTAGGATTTCAAGTCTGGTGGCATAAGGTATTTTGTTGTTTTCAGAGGAATGGAGAACTCTTCTTGTAAAATATTTCTGGACACGTTCAATTGTACTGATGTCAGAGATGTGGTGAGGGTTCCAAACAGGCGAGCTGTATTCTAGAATTGATCTAGCAAATGTTTTATATGCTCTGGTTAGTAGTGTAGTGTTTTTAGAAAAGAAGCTACGCAAAATTAGTTTTACAACTCTTAGAGCCTTTTTTGCTATGTAGTTACAGTGGGCTTTGGCACTTAGATCATTTGACATGAAAACTCCAAGGTCTTTAACGGGATGGGGGTCATCTGTAAGGTAATGTCCATCAAGTAATGTCCATCAAGTATCAAATGTATCAAATATTGCCTTAAAACTGTGCATTGTCTTTGATTTACATTATTCTTTATGGGAAAAAATTCATTCGGTATTCATTGCGCCTCCCGGAACCAATTAACGAATACCGAGGTTCCACTGTTTACTGCTTCCTAGTGCAATACAAGTTGCATCCCTTTCTATACAGTACATGTTGTGATGTTAAATATATCTGAAAGGGGTGGAGCTTGAGGTGAGATGATGCAATGCTGTTGTTATCATTTTGACAAGAGGAGGAGGAGCCTCTGAACTCTCAGGCGACACCATACACCTCCGATTTATCCCTACAAGTAGTTCTCGACTTATGGCTGTAATGGAACCTGCCAATTACGGTCATAAGTTGAGACAGTCATAAAATGTATCATCATGCAACCGATCTGATTTTATAATATTTTCCATGGCAGTTAAGTAAACACAGTGGTCAATAAGGGAATAACGCAGTCATTAAGCAAATGCCACTGTCGTTAAACAAACACATTCTTTGCTACGGGGCATTTTTTTCTAAAACTGGAAATCAGTACTAGTTTTTGCCAAAAATGTAGATCACAGTCACATGACCACAGGATGCTGCAAATGGCTCTAAATGCAGAGTGGTTGCCAAGCACCCCAAAATGCGGTCACGTGACCAAAGATGAGGGTCAACCATTGGAACTTTAGAACTTGGTTGTAAGTATATTTTGTAGGTATCTGTTGTACCTTTGAAAGTCTTGTTAAGTGACTATTTGTAAGTCAAGGACTACCTGTATTATATTCAAGAGAGATGCAGTTATTTAAGCACTTCAAATGCCAGAGAAATATGTAAACAAACCGAAACCTTCAATTTCCTCATTCCTCAGCACTTTATAAAACATGTTATTTCAATTATGGGAGAAACATTAAAGAAGAGACAGAGAATTGAAATAATTCTCTCTCTTCTTTAATGTTTCCCTCATGTTTAGATGAAAAAAAATAATAATGGATGTACTTCAGTAATAAATCTTCCGGATTGGAACTTATGTATTCTCCTTTATCAGTATTTAGGTGTGAGTTTTTGCTCCTGACAGTTCACGGATGCTTAAGAACCTGTTGTCACTACTGAAGTGCTTTGGAGAAAATGAAAGTGGGTTTCCTCATGTCATTTGGAGTGGTCTTAAAAAAGGGATTTCCTGCTACAGAATTTGGATTCTTTAGCCAGGTATAAATGGAGTATAGAAAGTCAAGTGCACCAATTAGACCAGGCAAAGAAATCAACAACCCACTACAATTTATCTGCTGTTTCAACTCAAGCAGTCTCTGGCCAGCGCACAGATATTAAAGTTAAAACAATTGCAAATAATAACAGTAATAATGAGATAATAACAAGACCTGGCAACTGCTAACAGCTAGAAAGTTGAAGACAGATAGAGAGGCAGATTCTGGCTGTACAATATCGAGTCTGAAGAACAAATGCATACAAAGTCAGAATTGAGAAGACAGCAACAGATAGATCATTTGGTTAGCTGCTGCAAGAGCATCGCATAGACTGACCACATACAACGGAATGACAGAATAGCAACAATGGTGCATTAGAAGATCTAAAAGAATACTCAAGCAAGAACCACAAAACAACAACAACAAAATAGAAAATGAAGAAGCTAAAGTGCTCCAGGACTTTAGAATCCAAACAGACAAGCATTTGCCACAGAACACCCCACACTTAACAACTGTCAATAAGAGAGAAAAAAAGTATGGATAATGGATATTGTAGTACCTGTAGAATTAAAGAGAGAGAGTGGGGAGTGGGAAATCACAAAAGATCTGTAAATAGAATGATTGTGGCCAAAGAAAGCAACAATAATTTTAATAGTGATCGGAGGTTCGGGGACAATCCTAAAACATCTGGAGTACAACTTGAACACCATCGGCATTGACAAACTCATCCTCCGTCAATTGCAAAAGGCAGCTTTACTGGGAGCTAGCTACATCCTGCAATGAGACCTTTAATGTTATTAAACAAGTCCCTGGGAAAGGCTTTGAAGGGGGATAAAAATATCAAATCCAGTTGTACGACCAACCATAAAAATACTGTACATAAAAAAATCCCAGATCAATTTTAGCACTACTAGTGTATTTCTATCTCTGGGCACTATCCAAAATTGTCCAGGATTTTCTGGATTTCTGGAAAGCCTACGGAAAGTAAAGTATGTTGTTATCCTTAATGGAATGAAGATCCAGAACTTCCAAATCCTGATCCTATCCAAAGCAGAATGAGACAACTTCCTGCAGCCAACTCGCTATGGCCAATTCACTGTGGGACAACTTGCTGAGGGGCAATTCAAAGATTCTATTTAATTATTTCAAATCATTTAAAAATTATTTTAATTTTTGTCATTCACATTCCATTTTCTCACCCCTTTGGTATTCTTTTTTTAATGATTCTGTTCCATCATTTCTTGATATTAATGTAACTCTTGTCCCACAGCGAGTTGGCCTGTGGCGAGATGCAGAGGTGGGTTTCAGCAGGTTCTGACCAGTTCTGGAGAAGCGGCAGCCGAAATTTTGAGTAGTTCGGAGAACCAGTAGTAAAAATTCTGACTGGCCCCGCCCCATCTATTCTCTGCCTCCCGAGTCCCAGCTGATTGGGAGGAAATGGGGATTTTGCAGTATCCACTTCTCCTGGAGTGAGGTGGGAATGGAGATTTTACAGTATCCTTTCCCTGCCACACCCACCAAGCAACACCCACAGAACCGGTAGTAAAAAAAAATTGAAATGCACCACTGGTGAGATGGCTACAATGAGTTGTCCTAGATCTTATCCAAACAGACTCTTTCTCCAAATTTCAAATGAGCAGCCCAGTCCCAGTTAAAATAGGGTTGGTGAGGTAGAAAATAGAGAAAAAATTCACAAAAGGTATACAGGTAATCCTCAACTTAGAACAGTTCATTTAGTGACCATTCAAAGATACAACAGCAATGACAAAATTGAGTTATGACCATTTTTCATACTTACGACCGTTGCAGCATCCCCATGGTCATGTGATCAAAATTAAGAATGCTTGACTCATATTTATGACGGCTGTAGTATCCCAGGGTCATGTGGTCCCCTTTTGTGACCTTTTGACAAGCAAAGTCAATAGGGAATTCAGATTCACTTAATAACCGTGCTACTAACTTATCTGCAGTTATTCACTTAAGAAAGGTAAAATTTCTATCACCCCCAACAGAAAACCATGAGAAAAGCCATCCTTCTCTATAATTCTCTATAACTGTCTGGTTTGGTTCTGCAACCCAACAAGAAAAACACAGACTTCAGAGGATAATTAGAACTGCAGAAAAAAATAATTGCTACCAACCTGCCTTCCGTTGTGGATCTGTATACTGCACAAATCAAGAAGAGGGCTGTGAAAATATTTATAGATCCCTCACATCCTGGACATAAACTGTTTCAACTCCTACCCTCAAAACGACGCTATAGAGCACTGCAACCCAAAACAACTAGACACAAGAACAGTTTTTTCCCGAAGGCCATCACTCTGCTAAACAAATAATTCCCTCAACACTGTCAAACTATTTACTGAATCTGCACTACTATTAATCTTCTCATTGTTCCCATCACCCATCTCTTTCCACTTATGACTGTATGACTGTAACTTTGTTGCTGGTAATCCTTATGATTTATATTGATATATTGACCATCATTTGTGTTGTAAATGTTGTACCTTTGATGAAGGTATTTTTTTTTCTTTTCTTTTATGTACACTGAGAGCATATGCACCAAAACAAATTCCTTGTGTGTCCAATCACACTTGGCTAGTAAATTCTATTTTATTCTATTCTTTTTTTTTATTTGATTTTGTCACAACAGTATATACAATCATCAACATAAACAATAACTCATCGTGAGTGCAAGAAGCTGGTTATGTGTAAAAGTCATCAGAGTCTGAAGAAGTGGTGGTATCCTGGTCAGTCGAGATCTTAAACGACAGTCATTGGGTAAAGTCCTTAGCAATGAAACGAAGAGATCAAAAAAGTGCATGGTGTAGACAGCATAGTCCTAGGTGGAACTAAGATGGTCCATCACCCAGGTTCTCACGAAGATTCCAGAATGGAAAGAAGAGAAGAAACATTAAGTTTAAATCTATTGGTTGCTCTAGTATTATTGCAATTAAAGCTGAAGTAGTCTTTAACAGGAAGGACATTACAATAGATGATTCTATGAGTTAAACTTAGGTCTTGTCAAAGGCGATGGAGTTCCAAGTTTTCTAAGCCTAGGATTTCAAGTCTGGTGGCATAAGGTATTTTGTTGTTTTCAGAGGAATGGAGAACTCTTCTTGTAAAATATTTCTGGACACGTTCAATTGTACTGATGTCAGAGATGTGGTGAGGGTTCCAAACAGGCGAGGGTATTCTAGAATTGGTCTAGCAAATGTTTTGTATGCTCTGGTTAGTAGTGTAGTGTTTTTAGAAAAGAAGCTACGCAAAATTAGTTTTACAACTCTTAGAGCCTTTTTTGCTATGTAGTTACAGTGGGCTTTGGCACTTAGATCATTTGACATGAAAACTCCAAGGTCTTTAACGGGATGGGGGTCATCTGTAAGGTAATGTCCATCAAGTAATGTCCATCAAGTATCAAATATATCAAATATTGCCTTAAAACTGTGCATTGTCTTTGATTTACATTATTCTTTATGGGAACAAATTCATTCGGTATTCATTGCGCCTCCCGGAACCAATTAACGAATACCGAGGTTCCACTGTTTACTGCTTCCTAGTGCAATACAAGTTGCATCCCTTTCTATACAGTACATGTTATGATGTTAAATATATCTGAAAGGGGTGGAGCTTGAGGTGAGATGATGCAATGCTGTTGTCATCATTTTGACAAGAGGAGGAGGAGCCTCTGAACTCTCAGGCGACACCATACACCTCCGATTTATTATGGCTGTAATGGAACCTGCCAATTACGGTCATAAGTTGAGACAGTCATAAAATGTGTCATCATGCGACCGATCTGATTTTATAATATTTTCCGTGGCAGTTAAGTAAACACAGTGGTCAATAAGGGAATAACGCAGTCATTAAGCAAATGCCACTGTCGTTAAACAAACACATTCTTTGCTACGGGGCATTTTTTTCTAAAACTGGAAATCAGCACTAGTTTTTGCCAAAAATGTAGATCACAGTCACATGACCACAGGATGCTGCAAATGGCTCTAAATGCAGAATGGTTGCCAAGCACCCCAAAATGCGGTCACGTGACCAAAGATGAGGGTCAACCATTGGAACTTTAGAACTTGGTTGTAAGTATATTTTGTAGGTATCTGTTGTACCTTTGAAAGTCTTGTTAAGTGACTATTTGTAAGTCAAGGACTACCTGTATTATATTCAAGAGAGATGCAGTTATTTAAGCACTTCAAATGCCAGAGAAATATGTAAACAAACCGAAGCCTTCAATTTCCTCATTCCTCAGCACTTTATAAAACATGTTATTTCAATTATGGGAGAAACATTAAAGAAGAGACAGAGAATTGAAATAATTCTCTCTCTTCTTTAATGTTTCCCTCATGTTTAGATGAAAAAAAATAATAATGGATGTACTTCAGTAATAAATCTTCCGGATTGGAACTTATGTATTCTCCTTTATCAGTATTTAGGTGTGAGTTTTTGCTCCTGACAGTTCACGGATGCTTAAGAACCTGTTGTCACTACTGAAGTGCTTTGGAGAAAATGAAAGTGGGTTTCCTCATGTCATTTGGAGTGGTCTTAAAAAAGGGATTTCCTGCTACAGAATTTGGATTCTTTAGCCAGGTATAAATGGAGTATAGAAAGTCAAGTGCACCAATTAGACCAGGCAAAGAAATCAACAACCCACTACAATTTATCTGCTGTTTCAACTCAAGCAGTCTCTGGCCAGCGCACAGATATTAAAGTTAAAACAATTGCAAATAATAACAGTAATAATGAGATAATAACAAGACCTGGCAACTGCTAACAGCTAGAAAGTTGAAGACAGATAGAGAGGCAGATTCTGGCTGTACAATATCGAGTCTGAAGAACAAATGCATACAAAGTCAGAATTGAGAAGACAGCAACAGATAGATCATTTGGTTAGCTGCTGCAAGAGCATCGCATAGACTGACCACATACAACGGCATGACAGAATAGCAACAATGGTGCATTAGAAGATCTAAAAGAATACTCAAGCAAGAACCACAAAACAACAACAACAAAATAGAAAATGAAGAAGCTAAAGTGCTCCAGAACTTTAGAATCCAAACAGACAAGCATTTGCCACAGAACACCCCACACTTAACAACTGTCAATAAGAGAGAAAAAAAGTATGGATAATGGATATTGTAGTACCTGTAGAATTAAAGAGAGAGAGTGGGGAGTGGGAAATCACAAAAGATCTGTAAATAGAATGATTGTGGCCAAAGAAAGCAACAATAGTTTTAATAGTGATCGGAGGTTCGGGGACAATCCTAAAACATCTGGAGTACAACTTGAACACTATCGGCATTGACAAACTCATCCTCCGTCAATTGCAAAAGGCAGCTTTACTGGGAGCTAGCTACATCCTGCAATGAGACCTTTAATGTTATTAAACAAGTCCCTGGGAAAGGCTTTGAAGGGGGATAAAAATATCAAATCCAGTTGTACGACCAACCATAAAAATACTGTAAATAAAAAAATCCCAGATCAATTTTAGCACTAATAGTGTATTTCTATCTCTGGGCACTATCCAGAATTGTCCAGGATTTTCTGGATTTCTGGAAAGCCTACGGAAAGTAAAGTATGTTGTTATCCTTAATGGAATGAAGATCCAGAACTTCCAAATCCTGATCCTATCCAAAGCAGAATGAGACAACTTCCTGCAGCCAACTCGCTGTGGCCAATTCACTGCGGGACAACTTGCTGAGGGGCAATTCAAAGATTCTATTTAATTATTTCAAATCATTTAAAAATTATTTTAATTTTTGTCATTCACATTCCATTTTCTCACCCCTTTGGTATTCTTTTTTTAATGATTCTGTTCCATCATTTCTTGATATTAATGTAACTCTTGTCCCACAGCGAGTTGGCCTGTGGCGAGATGCAGAGGTGGGTTTCAGCAGGTTCTGACCAGTTCTGGAGAAGCGGCAGCCGAAATTTTGAGTAGTTCGGAGAACCAGTAGTAAAAATTCTGACTGGCCCCGCCCCATCTATTCTCTGCCTCCCGAGTCCCAGCTGATTGGGAGGAAATGGGGATTTTGCAGTATCCACTTCTCCTGGAGTGAGGTGGGAATGGAGATTTTACAGTATCCTTCCCCTGTCACACCCACCAAGCAACACCCACAGAACCGGTAGTAAAAAAAAATTGAAATGCACCACTGGTGAGATGGCTACAATGAGTTGTCCTAGATTTTATCCAAACAGACTCTTTCTCCAAATGTCAAATGAGCAGCCCAGTCCCAGTTAAAATAGGGTTGGTGAGGTAGAAAATAGAGAAAAAATTCACAAAAGGTACAGGTAATCCTCAACTTAGAACAGTTCATTTAGTGACCATTCAAAGATACAACAGCAATGACAAAATTGAGTTATGACCATTTTTCATACTTACGACCGTTGCAGCATCCCCATGGTCATGTGATCAAAATTAAGAATGCTTGACTCATATTTATGACGGCTGTAGTATCCCAGGGTCATGTGGTCCCCTTTTGTGACCTTTTGACAAGCAAAGTCAATAGGGAATTCAGATTCACTTAATAACCGTGCTACTAACTTATCTGCAGTTATTCACTTAAGAAAGGTAAAATTTCTATCACCCCCAACAGAAAACCATGAGAAAAGCCATCCTTCTCTATAATTCTCTATAACTGTCTGGTTCGGTTCTGCAACCCAACAAGAAAAACACAGACTTCAGAGGATAATTAGAACTGCAGAAAAAAATAATTACTACCAACCTGCCTTCCATTGAGGACCTGTATATTGCACAAGTCAAAAAGAGGGCTGTGAAAATATCTACAGACCCCTCGCATCCTGAACATAAACTGTTTCAACTCCTACCCTCAAAACGACGCTATAGAGCACTGCACATCAGAACAACTAGACACAAGAACAGTTTTTTCCCGAAGGCCATCACTCTGCTAAACAAATAATACCCTCAACACTGTCAGACTATTTACTAAATCTGCACTACTATTAATCTTCTCATTGTTCCCATCACCCATCTCTTTCCACTTATGACTGTATGACTGTAACTTTGTTGCTGGCAATCCTTATGATTTATATTGATATATTGACCATCATTTGTGTTGTAAATGTTGTACCTTTGATGAAGGTAGTTTTTTTTCTTTTCTTTTATGTACACTGAGAGCATATGCACCAAAACAAATTCCTTGTGTGTCCAATCACACTTGGCTAGTAAATTCTATTCTATTCTATTCTTTTTTTTTATTTGATTTTGTCACAACAGTATATACAATCATCAACATAAACAATAACTCATCATGAGAGAAAAATTATATATAAGTAAAAGTATGCAACAACTATGTTAATTTGATATAATGAAGGGAACAATAGGACAGGAAAGATAGGCACTTTTGCGATCTTATTCTTCTTAGGAATAGGGTGAGGTCAATAGTAGACAGTTTTTGGTTGAAGATTCTAATGCAAAGATTCATGCAAGATTCATAAAATGCAAAATTCATAAAAAATGATACAATATGCCTCCATTCAAACATTTTTGTTTCAATTTTTTAAAAAAAATCATATTTTCCAAATTGCTTGCAAGCTTCTACGAAAAAGCTAAACTTTTAATGCAGGGAGACCCAGGGCCTGAACATCCCTGTTCAAACCAATATCAAAGGTTCCAAGTTAGAGGGAAAACAAACAAACAAACGAAAAACCATTGGAAGCAAATGGGATGCAATTTTAATGGGACGAGAAGTGAAGCTTTTTTTATGGAGGAGGCTGTCTGGTAAACGTCCAGACATCAATTTAGTACCTGTAAGGATTTTGTAAGGGAAACATCATGTAGCATGAGCAAAACTTACCAAAGGACTATGTAAAACATATTCCAGTGACAATAGAATGTACTTTCGAAAAATCTATATTTCATGGTTTAAAACATTCTGTTTTTGTCTTCCATTAAAAAAAAATGTTCCTTGATCTCTTGCTAATGTCTTTGGGAAAGAGAAAATTTGAAGATGATACTCCTTACAGATTTTTGACTTACAGGCATTTGTTTAGCGACTGTTCAAAGTTATGATGCCACTGAAAAGACAGGTCCTTGCACTTAGGACCATTGCAGCATCTTTCAATCAATCGATCAGAACAGAATTCTATTCCTGAGAATAGAACTGGAAGGGAACTTGTTCTTCTACATCCTGTTCAAACAGGAAACCCTATAAAAATGAGATGTTTGTCCAATCTCTTCTTAGAAACCTCCAGTGATAAAGCACCCACAACTTCTGGAGGCAAGCTGTTCCACTGGTTAATTGTTCTAACTATTAGGAAGTTTCTCCTTAATTTCAGGGTTTTTTTCTCTCCTTGATGACTTTCCATCCATTGGTTCTTGTCTTGCCTCCTGGTGCTTTGGAAAACAAGTTGACCCTCTCTTTCTTGTGGCAGCCGCTCAAATACTGGAATACTGCTATCATGTCATCCTTAATTCTTACTTTCTTTTAGACTAGCCAAACCCAAATCCTGCAACCGTTCTTCATGTTTTTTGTCTCCAGGCCTTTGATCATCTCAGTTGCTCTTCTTTGAACTCTTTCCAGAGTCTCAACATCTTTTTTGTAATCTGGTGATCAATCTGGATGCCGTATTCTAGGTGTGTTCTTACTAAAGATTAACTAATTAATAAGTACTAATTACTAAAGATTTAAGGATCTGTATGGTTTCATGATCAAAAGACTGCCCTATATCAACATGGTGGCTCTGAACCACTCTCCAGTTCTGAGGCTAATACAGGGGTTAATTCCTAGGCCACTTAAACTTGTAATAAACACCTATTAATCTGGATGAAAGGGGTTGCAGAGGAGACCCCCATGAAATAAATTCTGTCTGTTGTATGTTATTACACTTTCAGTGGGATTTTCAGAAAGCACCCCAGGTCTTGGTGCGCAGAACGGTGAAGTAAAAAAAAAGCCATTTTATGAGTTTTAGGAAAATACATTTATCCCTATTCACTCCTAAAAGAGGGGTATCAAGTGGTTTAGGCCAAGGGTCCTCAGTACCTGACCTGTGGTCCACTATCGGGCCTTGAGCCATTTGGAAGTGGGCTGCGGAAGTGGTGGGCAAGTTCACGCAGACATCCCCATTTGTGTGAGCAGTTACACGCCACTGGCGCAAACCATACCAGGGGTGAAATCCAGCAGGTTCTGGAGAACTGGTAGCAGAAATTTTGAGTAGTTCGGAGAACCAGCAAGTACCACCTCTGGCTGGCCCCAGAGTGGGGTGGGAATGGAGATTTTGCAATATCCTTCCCCCAGGAGTGGGGAGGGAATGGGGATTTTGCAGTATTCTTCCTCTGCCACGCCCACCAAGCCACACCCACAGAACCGGTAGTAAAAAAAGAAAGAATCCTACCACTGAACCATCCCCTCACCCACAATCCACAGGGTTGCAAAACTGGAAGAGTTGGAGAACTCTGGTTTAGGATATATTTGTACTCTTATGGATCACCTTTGTCTGGAGGCATCTCCAATTTTCTTTCCGTTCTTTTCTGTTTTTTAACTGTGAGCCAGGAAGAGTGGGGGATTTTTTTTTAGTTGTGTAGTCTCGACATCTAAATATTAATTACAATAACCATTTCGTTTTTATATATTAGGTCCAGCCCAGGGAGAATAAACTCTATAGGGAGTTTTGCTCACTAGCTGGTGCTTTTCTTGATGTCTCTTGAGGGGAGGTTCAGCTCTATAAGTGTGCTTAATTATACTCAGTCCAAGTTTTAAAAGATAAACAGAGATGTCCACAAGGGAAGTTCTTCTGGGCAAATTAATTGGAGAAATCCTGACGTAGTCCAACCTTGCTATTTAAGTGAGTGATTATTAGTAAGAGAATTCACCAGAGAAAGAAATAGCTTGTTGACCTTAGACCAGTCTGCCACTCAAATTTGAGTAATTGAAAGAAGAATAAACTTTTGACTTTGGATTTTGAAGATCAGATCGGACTTTTTGGATTAACCCGAAAAGTACTGTAGTTTTTTTTAAAAACGATAGCTTATAGGTAGTCCTCGACTTAGACCATAACTGAGCTAAAAATTTATGTTGCTAGGTGAGACATTTGTCAAGTGAGTTTTGCCCCATTTTACAACCTTTGTTGTCCCAGTTGTTAAGTGAACCATTGCAGTTGTTAAGTTAGTGACACGATTGTTAAGTGAATCTGGCTTCCCCATTGACTTTGCTTACCGGAAAGCTGCAAAATGACCTGCCATAAATATGAAGCGTCCGAATGGCCAAGCGTCCAAATTTTGATCAAGTTAGCCTGAAGATGCTTGCAACAGTTGTGTGAAAAGCTGTCATAAGTCACTTTTTTCAATGCCCTTTTAAATTTGAATGGTTACTAAACCAACCATTGTAAGTCAAGGGCTACCAGTATTTACATTTGATATCGACTACTGCAATGCTCTCTACATGGGGCTCCCCTTGAAGAGCACCCGGAGACTTCAGCTAGTCCAGAATGCGGCTGCGCGGGTTATTGAGGGAGCGGTTCAGAGCTCCCACGTAACACCTATCCTGCGCAGACTGCACTGGCTACCTGCCGTTTTCTGGGTGCGCTTCAAGGTATTGGTTACCACCTTTAAAGCGCTCCATGGCTTAGGACCGGGCTACTTACGGGACCGCCTACTGCCGGCCTCTATCTCCCAGCGTCTGGTGCGTTCCCACAGAGAGGGACTCCTCAGGGTGCCGTCAGCCAAACAATGTCGACTGGCGGCCCCCAGGGGAAGGGCCTTCTCTGTGGGGGCTCCGACCCTGTGGAACGAACTTCCCCTCGGGCTTCAACAACTATGACCTTAGGACCTTTCGCCGCGAACTTAAAACCTATTTATTTCGTATGGCTGGACTGGCCTGATTTTAAATTTTAAATTTTAATTGTGGGTTTTAAATTGTTGTAATTTGTATGGGGTGTAATGTTATTTTAAATTTCTGGCATACTTGAATCAGTTTTTTAAGGGTTGTTTTAATTATGGTGTATGTTTCTGTTTGTATTTTATTTGCCTGTTCACCTTGAGTCCTTCGGGAGAAGGGCGGTATACAAATTAAAACATTATTATTATTATTATTATTATTATTATTATTATTATTATTATTATTATTATTATTATTATTATTATTATTATCATTATCTTACAATCGCTTAGATGAAATTAAGAGAAGAACATTTAATGAAGACTGGTTTTTAGTCTGTAGAGCAGGGATGTCAAACTGGCAGCTCGTGGGCCGGATGTGTCATGCATGGGCCACGCCCATACCAGCTCCACGAAGGGGTAAAAGGTCGTGAAACTTCACGAGGCACCGCGAGTTTGACACCTGTGATGTAGATTATGAATATTTTAGGATATTTTATAAATGTTGTTTCTTTAAACTTAGAGAGAGGTGGCTGCCTTGGTAATATCTCTGTATTTAAAAAAAATGGAGGTCACTTTTATTATATTTGTTTGTGGGTTTTTTTGTCATTTTAATTTGTTTTGTCATTCTCTTTCCCTTTTAGATTAGTTTGTATTTTGGTTATGATGTCGAAACTTGAATATATTAAAAAACATAGTTGAATAGTTGAGAATTTCTCCCTAAAAAATTTTTTTTTTGCAAGAAATTAAGTGGTGGGATGGGGCTGGAGTCAGCAGAGAAAGCAATTCATAGCTAGTGAATTGTAGAGATTCCCTCCAAAGTTTTTTTTTTTTTTTTTTGGTCTATGAATGGAAAAGACTATGCAGAAAGTACAGTCTAAATCCAAATTTAGTTGGATGAAATTTATTTAATTTCTCACAAAGCCTAGAAGAAATCCGGGACTCCTCCTAATTCAATGTGGCTTCACCTACTCTATCTATCATCTATCTATCTATCTATCTATCTATCTATCTATCTATATCTATCTATCTATCTATCTATCTATCTATTTTATTATACGCTTTTATTAATATGTTTTCAAACATCTTTGCCCCATTTGTTGGGGATGTCATTGTTACTGCAATCACTGAGTAAGGCTTCCCACTTCCCAAAACTTGCCCTTTCTCTTCTTATTAATCCTGTATTTATTAATTTTTCACATGAGACCCAACCTACTGATTTGCAAAATCTGCGGCCATTTGGTATGAGCAAAAAACAATGCAACACACATTTTTTAAAAAAATGGAGGTCACTTTTATTATATTTGTTTGTGGGGTTTTTTGTCATTTTAATTTGTTTTGTCATTCTCTTTCCCTTTTAGATTAGTTTGTATTTTGGTTATGATGTCGAAACTTGAATATATTAAAAAACATAGTTGAATAGTTGAGAATTTCTCCCTAAAAAATTTTTTTTTTGCAAGAAATTAAGTGGTGGGATGGGGCTGGAGTCAGCAGAGAAAGCAATTCATAGCTAGTGAATTGTAGAGATTCCCTCCAAAGTTTTTTTTTTTTTTTTTTTTGGTCTATGAATGGAAAAGACTATGCAGAAAGTACAGTCTAAATCCAAATTTAGTTGGATGAAATTTATTTAATTTCTCACAAAGCCTAGAAGAAATCCGGGACTCCTCCTAATTCAATGTGGCTTCACCTACTCTATCTATCATCTATCTATCTATCTATCTATCTATCTATCTATCTATCTATCTATCTATCTATCTATCTATCTATCTATCTATCTATCTATTTTATTATACGCTTTTATTAATATGTTTTCAAACATCTTTGCCCCATTTGTTGGGGATGTCATTGTTACTGCAATCACCGAGTAAGGCTTCCCACTTCCCAAAACTTGCCCTTTCTCTTCTTATTAATCCTGTATTTATTAATTTTTCACATGAGACCCAACCTACTGATTTGCAAAATCTGCGGCCATTTGGTATGAGCAAAAAACAATGCAACACACATTTTTTTTAAAAAAAAATTAAAACAATGCTTTTCCTTCCTATCCTAACATACCTTCCCTAAAAGAGGTTTTATTATTATTGATATACTCGTCCTCTGTCCTTGCCTGCTGAATTTGGGCATTTAACTTGGAAAAGGCTAAAATGGATAATGAGTTTTTTTCAGTCAATTGTTTCTGAATGTCGATACAAAGCCAGCATCGCCAACTCACAATATCATTATGCAATCAATAGCAATTAGAATCTCATCAAGCCCTGGATTTTAATCATTCACACCAAAATACCCGTTGTTGCATTGTTGTATGTAAATATCTGAAAGAACTGGCTGGTTGACAGAATTAAGGGCTGTTTTGTTCGAAGAAGCGGGAAGGCCCTGTTGCTTACAAAGAACCTGCAAAAAGAATTGTCGACTTACAACAATTCATTTAGTGACCATTTGAAGTTATAACAGCACTGAAAAAAGTGATTTATGACCACTGTTTTCATACCTACCACCATTGCAGCAACCCCATGGCCATGTGATAAAAATTCAGGTACTTGGCAACTGAGACATGTTTGTTTATTTATTTATTTATTTATTTATTTATTTATTTATTTATTTATTTTTTAATTTTGTCACAACTTTATATACAGGAACATATATTGAAAGGAAACAATAGGACAGGAACGGTAGGCACTTTTGTGCACTTATGCACGCCCCTTATAGTCCTCTTAGGAATGGGGTGAGGTCAATGGTAGACAGTTTTTGGTTAAAGCTTTTAGGAGTTGGAGAGGAGACCACTGAGTCAGGTAGTGTATTCCAAGCATTAACAACTCTGTTACTGAAGTCATATTTTCTGCAATCAAGATTGAAGCGGTTGACATTAAGTTTGAATCTGTTGTTTGCTCTTGTATTATTGCTATTGAAGCTGAAAAAGTCTTTAACAGGAAGGACATTGCAATAGATGATTCTGTGTGTTAAACACAGGTCTTGTCCGAATCAATGTTTATGATAGTTGTTGCAGTGTCCCAGGGTCACATGATCATCTTTAGTGATACTCTGACAGCAAAGTTAATTGGGAAGCCAGATTCACTTAACAATCGTGTTGCTAACTTAACAACTGCAGTGATTCACTTAATAACTGTGGCAAGAGAGGTCATAAAATGATACAAAACAAACTTAATACCTGTCTCATTTCGTAACAGACATTTTAGACTCAATTCTAGTCATAAGTCGAGGATTATCTGCATATGTAGCTCAGGGCTGAACTATGGTGTCCTTGGTGGTCCCTAAGCTTGGTTGTTTGCTGATATTACTGAGCGAGAATCTGAAATGTCTGCATGCAAATAACCAAACTCAAAGAGCACCAATGACTCCAAAGATACTTCTCACTCAAAGTATTAATGACCAGGCTTCTAATATTGTGGTTTGGATACTTCATATGGAGACTCAATTCCCATGAGAATCCATAATACTTGGAAAAGTTGGTTGAGAAAGGATTCAGCTTTAATGGATTTGATTACAACAGTAATTAAGGCACCATGCAGAACCCTGAAAGACCAAACCGAAGGCAAATCTTTCTGGAGAGAAGTTATCCAGGTGTCATTAAGAGTTCCCACTGACTTGATGACAATCAATCAATCAATCAATCAATCAATCAATCAGAGATTCAAATTATTATTAATTCAACACAAATGATTATTTTACATCAATTGGATATCTATTTAGTTTTTGAGAGAGAAGTTATTCCTGTATTAATTTTGACCTAGAAGACTTATTGATTTTTGTAGATACACATATTCTTTTGAACAGTCTGCTAATGGTTGGGACATTAATAGGAGGACAATGGAAATGAACACTGTGTACTTCAGAAAAACACTGTTATTATGCATTTAGAAGGATAGCCATTTGCCGTCAATTATACAGTAGCCTACGTTATCGGTCTCCAAGCTGAGATACACATAGTGGAGTATAGAGAGCATATTACAAAATTTTAGTATGCCTATACATTAATTGTCACACTCGATCGAAGTCTCTTCTTTACACATCCGTGGTCGTTCCACCAATTAAGGAGGTTTCAGAGTTCAAAGATCAAAATCACATTTTCTGTGGATCTCCAATGACCAAAAACATCACCAAGAAAATTTCATAGGAATTCTCAAACATGGCAGGAATAAGATAGAAAAACAGGAGCTTCTTCCATTGGAGAACTCTTTCCGAGAGTTTTTTCAGGTCAGGGAATGGGGGAGGGGCACCGAAACACTCTTCTCCATCCTTTCCAACCAAAACATCAGCTCAAAAATGCCCCCAAGAGAATTTGAAAAGGGTTGTCAAAACCCTGAGAACAAGAAGCAGGCCTGTTTTTTTAGGGGACACAAATCTGTAACGCTACAAGTAGTCCTCAGCTTATAACTACAACTGAGCCCAAAATTTCTGCTGCTAAGCAAGGCAGTTATTAAATGAGTTTTGCCTAACGTTACGACATTTCCTGCCACAGTTGTTAAGTGAACCTCTGCACTTGTTAACTTAGTAACACGGTTGTTAAGTGAATCTGGCTTCCTCGTTGACTTTGCTTATCAGAAGGTCACAAAAGTGAGTCACATGACCCTGGGAGGATTCTGCAGCCGTCATAAGTATGAGTCAGTTGCCAAGAGTCTGAATTTTGATCATGTGACCATGGGTGTGTTGCATTAGTGTGAAAACCGATCGTAAGTCACTACTTTCATTGCAGTTTTAACTTCAAAAGATCACTAAACAAACATTTTGTAAATCGGGGACTACTTGTACAAGGCAGATTTCCGCAGTCTGAATCTGAACATTGAAAAAAAAATGGAAAGAAATAGAAATTGCTCTTGCAAATAACAATGATCTCCCAAGCCTTTTAATTCAATCTTTGCTCCCAGTGTTTCAACATATGGCCAGGCTCTTTTATCTGCTAATGGATTCAACAGCGGCACTAAATCTAAGGCCTAAATCTCTCCTGCAAGACATTTGCTGAATTATGGGACTGACACCTGTGTGGCTTAATGCTACCCTCAATTCCACCGGGCAGGAAATGCAAGGCATTTCTGGCGAAGAAGGAAATGCAAAGAGAATCTTCGTGTAACAGGTTAAGAGTGTAACGTCATGTAAGGGAATGCGTTTTTAGTCTGAAAACTTTGAGGGCTCTAGCAAAAGCTTTGTGCAAGAGATAAAGTTTTATTGGCTTTTAATGTTTGTATAAGCCACCCAGAGTGCCTTTGAAGTGAGGTGAGTGACAAGCAAATCTAATAAATTATGTGTGTGTGTGTGTGTGTGTAGGTCTTTGGTTATACAAACACACGCGAAAGTCTCAGAAAACATATATATATCTATATATGTTTATAAACATATATATATATAAAACATACATACATACATATATATATATATATATATATATATATATATATATATATATATATATATATATATATATATATATATAGGTCTTTGGTTGTTCGGGTTTTCTCCCGTGTAAAATTGGAAGTGTCTTGGCGACGTTTCGACGAAGTCTCATTCGTCATCTTCAGGCTTCAGCTTCGTGCTTCTGGGAGCAATGTGTGATCGCAGCTGTTTCTTCCTTTTAACATATATATATTTGTTTTCTGAGGTTTTCACGGGTGTTTGTATATAGGTCTTTGGTTGTTCGGGTTTTCTCCCATTGCTCCCAGAAGCACGAAGCTGAAGCCTGAAGATGAATGAGACTATATATATATATATATATATATGTGTCTTTGGTTATTCGGGTTTTCTCCGCGTAAAATTGGAGGTGTCTTGGCGACATTTCTCCTAGAAGCACGAAGCTGTAAACACCTAGCCTGAAGATGAAGAATGGAATTTCGTCGTAACGTCGCCAAGACACCTCCAATTTTACACGGGAGAAAACCCGAATAACCAAACCATACACACATACACACACACACACACATATATAAACATATATATATGTATATGTATATGTGTGCATATATATGTGTGTGTGTGTGTGTGTGTGTGTGTGTGTGTTTTCGTAGGTTTTCACGGGTAGGTATGTAGGTCTTGGCATATTCGGGTCTTTTCCCGTGTAAGGTCGAGAGTATCTTGGCGACAGATGGTAAGTAGGAACAAGTTGTGTTAATATCTGTTTGGGCATCCACTAGCCTGCATTAACAGCCTCAGCTAGTCCTTGACTTATAACCACAATTGAGCCCAAAATTTCTACTGCTAAGCAAGGCAGTTATTAAATGAGTTTTGCCTAACGTTACGACATTTCCTGCCACAGTTGTTAAGTGAACCTCTGCACTTGTTAACTTAGTAACACGGTTGTTAAGTGAATCTGGCTTCCTCGTTGACTTTGCTTATCAGAAGGTCGCAAAAGTGAGTCACATGACCCTGGGAGGACTGTGCAGCTGTCATAAGTATAACTCAGTTGCCAAGAGTCTGAATTTTGATCATGTGACCATGGGTGTGTTGCATTAGTGTGAAAACCGATCGTAAGTCACTACTTTCATTGCAGTTTTAACTTCAAAAGATCACTAAACAAACAGTTTGTAAATCGGGGATTACTTGTACAAGGCAGATTTCCGCAGTCTGAATCTGAACATTGAAAAAAAAAATGGAAAGAAATAGAAATTGCTCTTGCAAATAACAATGATCTCCCAAGCCTTTTAATTCAATCTTTGCTCCCAGTGTTTCAACATATGGCCAGGCTCTTTTATCTGCTAATGGATTCAACAGCGGCACTAAATCTAAGGCCTAAATCTCTCCTGCAAGACATTTGCTGAATTATGGGACTGACACCTGTGTGGCTTAATGCTACCCTCAATTCCACCGGGCAGGAAATGCAAGGCATTTCTGGCGAAGAAGGAAATGCAAAGAGAATCTTCGTGTAACAGGTTAAGAGTGTAACGTCATGTAAGGGAATGCGTTTTTAGTCTGAAAACTTTGAGGGCTCTAGCAAAAGCTTTGTGCAAGAGATAAAGTTTTATTGGCTTTTAATGTTTGTATAAGCCACCCAGAGTGCCTTTGAAGTGAGGTGAGTGACAAGCAAATCTAATAAATTATGTGTGTGTGTGTGTGTGTGTGTAGGTCTTTGGTTATTCAGGTTTTCTCCCGCGTAATACATACAAACACACGCGAAAGTCTCAGAAAACATATATATATATCTATATATGTTTATAAACATATATGTTTATAAACATATAAACATATATATATGTTTATATATATATAAACATACATATATATATATATATATATATATATATATATATATATATATATATATATATATATAGGTCTTTGGTTATTCGGGTTTTCTCCGTGTAAAATTGGAAGTGTCTTGGCGACGTTTCGACGAAGTCTCATTCGTCATCTTCAGGCTTCAGCCGCAGCTGTTTCTTCCTTTTAACATATATATATTTGTTTTCTGAGGTTTTCACGGGTGTTTGTATATAGGTCTTTGGTTGTTCGGGTTTGCTCCCATTGCTCCCAGAAGCACGAAGCTGAAGCCTGAAGATGACGAATGAGACTTTGCCAAGACACTTCCAATTTACGGAAATATATATATATATATATATATATATATATATATATATATATGTGTCTTTGGTTATTCGGGTTTTCTCCGCGTAAAATTGGAGGTGTCTTGGCGACATTTCTCCTAGAAGCACGAAGCTGTAAACACCTAGCCTGAAGATGAAGAATGGAATTTCGTCGTAACGTCGCCAAGACACTTCCAATTTTACGCGGGAGAAAACCCAAATAACCAAACCATACACACATACACACACACACACATATATATAAACATATATATATGTATATGTATATGTGTGCATATATATATGTGTGTGTGTGTGTGTGTGTGTGTGTGTGTGTGTGTGTGTGTGTGTGTTTTTGTAGGTTTTCACGGGTAGGTATGTAGGTCTTGGCATATTCGGGTCTTTTCCCATGTAAGGTCGAGAGTATCTTGGCGACAGATGGTAAGTAGGAACAAGTTGTGTTAATATCTGTTTGGGCATCCACTAGCCTGCATTAACAGCCTCAGCTAGTCCTTGACTTACAACTGTTCATTTACTGACCAAAGTTACAAAGGCACTGAAAAAAGTGACAAGAGTTTTTCACACTTAACGAGCATTTCTGTGGTCATGGTTTTTTTTTTAATTTACATTTATATCCCGCCCTTCTCCGAAGACTCAGGGCTGCTTACAGTGTGTAAGGCAATAGTCTCATTCTATTTGTATATTTACAAAGTCAACTTATTGCCCCCCCAACAATCTGGGTCCTCATTTTACCTACCTTATAAAGGATGGAAGGTTGAGTCAACCTTGGGCCTGGTGGAGCTTGAACCTGCAGTAATTGCAGGCTACTGTGTTCTAATAACAGGCTCCTTACACCTGAGCCACCACGGCCCCACCACGGCCCACCACGGCCCCTGAAGTTTAATGTGCTTGGCAACTGACTCATATTTATGATGGTTGCACATGTCCCTTGGGATCATATGATCTGCTTCTGCGACCTTCTGACAAACAAAGTCAATGGGGGAAGCCAGATTCACTCCACAACCATGTCACTAACTTAACAACTGCAGTGATTCACTTAACAACCATTGCACGAAAGGTTGTAAAATGGGGTAAAACTCACTTAACAAATGTTTCACTTAGCAGCACAAATGTTGGGCCCATTTGTGGTCATAAGTCATGGAATATTTGCGGGGTCTTGTAGTCAGATGACTGTCATTTAGAACATTTTTGTCTAAAACTAATTTAATGCCAGTTTTTGACAAAAACACGCCATAGCAACTATAGGTTCGCTTAATGACCGTGCCATTTGCTTGACAACTGTGCGTTCACTTGAAGACCATGGTGACTCGTTTAATAGCTATGATTAAAAAAAGCTAAAATCGGTCATGTGATGACCTGCTTTATGACTGTCATGACCAGTGATGGAATTCAAATTTTTTTACTACTGGTTCGGTGAGTGCGTGCTTCAGACTGAAAATGGAGCATTTAGAAGCTCAGCTGCTTACTTTCCACATCAGCAACAGCGTAAGTAGAACAGTGGTGGTGGTGGGATCAGCTGTGCCGCACGATTGAGATGAGCTAGAAAGCAGAAAATAAAGGACAGGATAGGTGCAGGTGCAGGGTGCAGGGTGCAGGTGCAGTGGTGGGATTCAGCCAGTTCGCACCACTTCTGGTGGCTCAGACTGCTAAGACAGTCTGTTATTAACAGCAGCTGCTTGCAATTACTGCAGGTTCAAGTCCCACCAGGCTCAAGGTTGACTCAGCCTTCCATCCTTTATAAGGTAGGTAAAATGAGGACCCAGATTGTTGGGGGCAATAAAAGTTGACTTTGTATATAAATATACAAATAGGATGAAGACTATTGCTAACATAGTGTAAGCCGCCCTGAGTCTTCGGAGAAGGGCGGGATATAAATGCAAAAAAAAAAAAAAAAAAAGAGGACTACCTCTTCTTGTGCATTCACGTCACTAGAAAATGCTCAGTTCCTTTTAAAAGAAGCCCCAGGCCCAGGTTCTCCCCTTCTATAAAATCCCATCTCTTCTCCAATGCTTGACAATCCCATTGCTTCATGTGGACATTTGGCAATTGGCATATATTTATGAAGGTTGCAGTGTCCTGTGGTTATATGATCACCTTTGGTAACATTCTGACAAGAAAATCAATGGGGAAGCCATTTAACAAGTGACAAGTAAGAACTGTATTACTAACTTTACAAAATTATAAAATTCGCTTAACAGCCGTCATTTAGCAACAAATGAGGACCCAGATTGTTGGGGGGGGGCAATAAGTTGACTTTGTAAAAATATACAAATAGAATGAGACTATTGCCTTATACACTGTAAGCCGCCCTGAGTCTTCGGAGAAGGGCGGGGTATAAATGTAAACAAACAAAAAAAAAAGTTGGGCTTCAATTGAGGTCATGACTTACGAGCATAATGGGCAGGCTTCACCAATTATTTCTTCTGTAATCCTTCAAAGTTAACTTAAATCAAGGACTAATCCCAGGTACATGACTGTAGGATGCTGCAGGTAGCCACAAATGTTACCAAGCAGTCACGTGACCATGGGGTGGGGGATGGAAGGGCAGATGTTCAAACTTTGAATTGAGGTTGTCAATTCGGGATCCATCATAACTTTGAACAGTCACTAAGCAACCAGTTGTAAATTGAGGACAAACTTATCGATCTGAAGGAAAGCAGAACGCAAACTTGAAGATCAACAAAGAGAAATATACTTTTCTATTCCTGTATCCTTGTGTTCAAAGTAAATCCTGAGCTCAGCAAAGAATCAGGGAAGCATTTTGTAACATTGGTGGAGATCCTGTTTCTACATCTTGATTTCTGTTGGTAGCTGGTGAGCCAAGAAGTGAAGATTTTTTTTAAAAAAAAAATTGGCTATGAAATTTTCTTCATAATTACTCTCTGTTTTGGTAGCAGCTTAGGGATTTTGTTAAATGGAGCAGTTACTTTAAGAGCCCTGTGTTGGAGGAAAAATCCAGTCCAGTTCCAAGCCGGGAGAATTTTTTTAAAAAAATTAGTGGAAACTGGCTACAAGGAAAGAAGGTCTCTGTTTATTTGGTTTTCAGAAACTTCAGTGACAGCAGTATTTTTTTGGAGTGGCAGATGAAATGGTTGAGTGAGTGGATGGCTCTTTATAGGGTTTGGTGATTGAGATGCTCCAGAGGGTTGTGCAATGTAGCGAGCCTTGCATCTTTTGCTATTCTAATAGTGGTGGGTAAATACCATTATGCCCTAAATGTCCTGTCCTGTTCTGAGAATTTGAGTGGAGGAATGTAGATTTTAGGAGTCTTTGTTTTTCTACTGGTTTTTTAACCCCATCAGCTCAGCCTTTGGTGGGAGTTTGTGGCTGAAGGCGTTTTGTTTATGAATACATTGGCCCAGTCTTTCTGAATGGATACAAAATCTCCATTCTTAAAGACCAGTCTCTTCTGGCAACAAGACTGGGGCTGCTTTCTGCCATTAAGAACATGTTTCTCCATTTCTCCTTTGGGAAAATATAATATTCTGCCTCTTTTAATATCCCCCCCAAATATTTCATTCTTGCGATGGGGGGGGGGGAGCTTCCTAGTTCCTGGTTGTGTCTGATTGTACTGGGAAGACCGATGGAATCTTGTACAGAGAGACTTCGGTACTCAACTGCTTTGGAACTCATCAAATTTGGTACTCAATGGATTTTGATTAGAAAATTTTGTCCCAATATTTGTCTTTTGTTTAGTATGCGTAAGCTAAAGTTGCTGATTGCCTTGTGAACTTGCTACCTTTCCAGCTGAAACAAAAGATTGACATATTAGTCACTCAGTAACTCTTGCCCTGTGCACATCCCCTTGTAGTCTTATTTTAGTTATCTTATTCTGTTGTGTATTTTTGTGCTTTTTTAAAATCAGTACCCGTAAAGCAAAGATTTCATTTTATTTAATCTAAATAAATAATCTAAAAATTAATTTTTAGGTTTATTTCTCACGTAAAGTAATGATACATAACCCTGTCTTTTTATGTATTGCCTTAAAAATGTGCATTGTCTTTGGTTTGGGAATGCATTAAATTTATTGACATTATTCCTTATGGGAAAAAATTGTTAGGTGCTCGTTGTTTTGGGTGCTTACTGAGCAGTGGTGGGATTCAAATAATTTAACAACCGGTTCTCTGCCCTAATGATTTTTTTCCAACAACCAGTTTGCCAAACTGCTCAGAAACTTAACACCCGGTTCTCCCGAAGTGGTGCAAACTGGCTAAATCCCACCACTGTCACTGAGCCCCCTGGAACCAATTCATGATGAGTCCTGAGGTTGCATTGCAAACGGTTGTGAATGAAGATGCTCAACCAGAGAAATGGGGGGGGGGGAGCGGAAATTGCAGTCGTGTGAGTTGGATTGATTATTGTGATTTATTTTGCTGACTGATCAATTCCATTTTTAAATTATCGGGAATTGCTATTAAATTATAACTCTAGGAATATCGTATTTGCAATTTCATAATAATATCAGTAAAGAAATATGGATAAGTTGCTCTGTATTATCAGAAAGGAGTTGAGGGCTGGCTTTTTAAACATTACTTTACTTGATCTTCAGCATGTCTGAAAATTCCTTCCAAATTTCTTTTGGTCAACTGGAAGGAGCAGTTGATTCAGAACAAAGACATTTTTAATTTCTTTTAGGGCTGGTGCCCTGTTTTAAAAGAAAAACATCAGAAACAAACATGCCGACATTCTGCACAAGTAGTCCTCAACTTAGAACCATTCATTTAGTGACTGTTTGAACTTAGACAGCATTGAAAAAATGGCATTAGTAGAGTTAACTTAAGGGATGTGGTGGCTTAGAGACGCTGAGCTTGTCGATTGAAAAGTTGGCAGTTCAGCAGTTTGAATCCCTAGTGCCGCGTAATGGGGTGAGCTCCTGTTCCTTGTCCCAGCTTCTGCCAACCTAGTAGTTTGAAAGCACGTAAAAAATGACAGTAGAAAAATAGGGACCACTTTTGGTGGGAAGGGAACAGCATTCCCTGCGCCTTTGGCGTTTAGTCATGCTGGCCACATGACCACAGAGACCTCTTCGGACAGCGCTGGCTCTTCGGCTTTGAAACGGAGATGAGCACCGCCCCCTAGAGTCGGGAATGACTAGCACACATGTGTGAGGGGAACCTTTACCTTTAGGGTTAACTTGCTCACTGCCAGGAGTTCAATCCTGACCAGCTCAAGGTTGACTCAGCCTTCCATCCTTCCGAGGTGGGTAAAATGAAGACCCAGATTGTTGTGGGCAATAGGCTGACTCTGTAAACCGTTTAGAGAGGGTTCTGAAGGTCTGTGAAGTGGTATACAAGTCTAAGTGCTATTGCTGTGGCTATTGTTTTGCACACTTACAACTAGTGTCGCATCCCCGTGGTCACATGAATAAAATTCTGGCATTTGGCAACTGGTATGTATATTTGACTCTTGTGATCTCATCGTATCATGTGATCCCTTTTTGCGACCTTCTGAAAAGTAAAGTCAACGGGAAAGCCACTTAACAAGTGTGTTACTAACTTAACAACTGCAGTGATTCACTTATGGCCAGAAAGGTCATGAAATGGGGCAAAACTCGCTTAACAACTGTCTTGCTTAGCAACAGAAATGTTGGGCTCAACTGTGGTCGTAAGACAAGGACTAGAAGTCTTCTACTGTATCTGAATTCTCTTGAGAGAACAGACCTTGTGCCAAAGTTTCAGCCATATCTGGCCCACCTCTTACTATCGCAAGCAGCCCATGAGAATTCTCCATCCAGGATGGCAGGAAGGAACATGAATACACATCTATGATGATATGATCACACGTACATCCGAGGGCTGGGTGTCATGACGCCAGTATGGAATTTGCAGTGGTTTTGTGTTAATTTTGCCAGACGAGTGTCATTGTCTTAATGTCATTAGTTGTAATGTCATGGGGGGGAAACTTTGGGAGACAGAGAGAAGAGACTTCCGCTGACTTTCTGGTTTTTCTTTGAGGACGTTTCGCTTCTCATCCAAGAAGCATCTTCAGAAGGATTTCCATTCCCTACCATCCAGTCAGAGTTGAAGAAGCTTCTTGGATGAGAAGCAAAATGTCTTCAAAGAAAGTCCTGGGGGGGGGGGAAAATAGGACCTTTGGGATGAGATGCTGCCTAGGAACGGTCAGAGAAGAATCAAAATAGCCCGCAGCTATATCATGGATGGGGAAATAGCCTCAGAAGAGGCCCACCCATGTCTCTTGGACTGTAAAGGAGACAGCTGGAGAATGGTCCTTTCACACTTTCAAGACTCAAGCAATGCTGTCACTGCCCTCTCACAGAGCTTGGAGGATGTGGAGCAAGGGTCTGAATGGGAGACGCAGGCTTTGCCCGAACACTGACTAAACGGCTTTGGGTGGAAGGAACTTCAAGATCCGGGACTTTGAAGTTTTTAGTTCCATATGGTGTTGTGCTATCCCAGACAGACCAGGTTTGCAATTTGGGGTTTTCCTGGATTTGAGACTCTTGTTCGAAAAGCAAGTGGTACTTCATATGCGAGGAATGTATTTGCAGGAGCTCCATCAGGTGAGAACTTCTGGATAAACGTGGAGACAGCAGCAAATGACCAACAAATTCAGTGGCATTCAGTGACCTCTTCTAATGAAGGGATGGTGAGATTGTCTGGGTATATGTCTGTGTGTTTGTATGTCTGTATCTCTCTCTCTTCCTTCCCTCTCCCTCTCCTCTCTTTCTCCCCCTCTCTCTCCCCTCTCTCTCCCCCTCTCTCTCCCTCCCTCTCTCCCTCTCCCTCTCTTTCTCCTTCTCTCTCTCTCCCTCTCTCTCTCCCTCCCACTCTTCCTCTCTCCCCCCCTCTCCCTCTCCCTCTCTCCCTCTCTCCCTCTCCTCTCTTTCTCCCCCTCTCTCTCCCTCCCTCCCTTTTTCCCTCTCTCCCCCTCTCTCTCCCCTCCCCCTCCCCCTGTTCCCCTCTCTCTCTGTGTGAGAGAAAGAGGGGAGAAAGAGAGACTTATCAACCTTTGCAACACTACCCAGAATCACTCTGTGAGGTAGAGGGGCGGTTTCTGAATATGAAGTATAAATAAAATAAAATAAACATCTGAAGCAGCAACATTGGTGTCTCCCTGTCTTTGACTGGCTGGAGTCCCATAGCGATAAATGCAGATAGAATAAGAGTTTTTAAAGAAAACCTTTGGAGTCAAGAGACAAGCTATTTCTCTAAGCAGAGCAAACCAGAAATGGATCGAGTTGGGTTGTTGTTTTTTAACAGCTGATTGAAATGGATCCATGCGGAATGGAAGGAGAACCCAACCCACAGACAGGGATTTAGCTGTCCACTGTAGGAGCTCATTCAGAATTCCTGAATTGCTGGAAACAGATAGAAAGAATATTATGCCAGCTGGGCAGGGCAGAAACAGCCAGACAGCCAGAGTCAAAGGGAGAGATGGAAACAGCAATATTTGAATAAGATGGACTACTTTCAGACAAAGGTGGTCACGCTAATACAATGTCACAAATGAGCGAGAGAGAATTGTTAAAGTAGTCCATGGTCAATTGGGCAGCGAGACACTTAAAGGACTGGTTATTTTCTCGCTAGTTGCCTTCTGATTGTTGCTTTAAAAAAACTGCGGATAGAGAGGAAGCCAAGAAAGGGCCGCTGAAGTGCATCCTTTGGAACAACACCTGTTACAAACATTGTTCATGATACCTGAAGATCCCTCTCTTAGATAGGGCTACTATTTTGAATCCAGGTGGAATACCTTAGAAAGCACCATTTTTAATTACAGATAGTCCTTGATTTATGATCACAAGTGGGACCAGAATTTCTCTTGCTAAGCGAGAGGCTCCCTTGTTAAGTGTGTCATGCCCAATTTTATGACCTCTTTTTGACATTGTCGTTAAGTGAATCATGCAGTTGTTAAATAAATCTCGCTTCCCCTCCCCCCACTTTGCTTTTGCTTGTGGTAAGCTGGTTGGGAAGGTCACAAGTGGTGATCGCATGACCCTGGGATGGTGCAACTGTCATAAATACAAGCCAGTTGCCAAATTCTGATCATGTGACCCTGGAGGTGGTGCGATAGTATGTAAATGCAAGGACCAGTATAAGTCACTTCTTTTCAGTTCTGTTGTAACTTTTTTTTTTATTTGATTTTGTCACAACAGTATATACAATCATCAACATAAACAATAATTCATCATGAGAGAAAAATTATATATAAGTAAAAGTATGCAATAATTATGTTAATTTGATATAATGAAGGGAACAATAGGACAGGAACAGTAGGCACTTTTGTGCTCTTATGCACGCCCCTTATAGTCCCCTTAGGAATGGGGTGAAGTCAATAGTAGACAGTTTTTGGTTGAAGCTTTGGGGATTTTGGGAAGAGATCACAGAGTCAGGTAGTGAGTTCCAAGCGTTAACAACTCTGTTACAGAAGTCGTATTTTCTGCAATCAAGTCTGAAACGGTTGATGAATGGTTGTAAGATGGAGACTACCTAACCTAAAAATGCAGACTAATCACATCACAGATATTTATAACTTTTGCACAGCAAACTGGGGACTGCCTACCCTTAAAGTGGGAGCTGTGGGTTGTAGTCTGCCTCAAACAGGGAAGCCAGCTGATGAACTTTGGGCCAATCACCAGGGAACAGGGAGTTCTAATCCTGCCTTAGACATGAAAATCGGCTGGCTGACTTTGGACCAATCACTCTCCCACCTCAAAGGTGTTGGAAGAAATATTCATCTGGTTCAGTTCCAAGCAGGGAGAAAGACACTGCAAACATGGAGGCTGATTGGAAAGATGGTTTATCGATGGATAGGACTACATGGGTTTGAAGTCCTGGGCAGTTGCCCACATGGAGTTGAGAGTGAAGGTTATTTATACACCTTCAAAGTAATATATACCTTATACAAAGTAATAATCAAAAGCCAAAATGGGTTTGTCAAAAACAGATCATGCCAGACTAATCTTATTGCATTCTTTGACAAAGTGACAAAATTAGTGGACCAGAGGAATGCTGTCGATATAATTTATTTGGACTTCAGTAAAGCATTTGATAAAGTAGACCATAACCTACTACTAGATAAAGTAGAAAAATGTGGGTTAGATAGCACCACCACCAGATGGATTCGTAACTGGCTGACCAACTGCACTCAACGTGTAGTCCTCAACGGAACTACATCCACATGGAGGGAAGTATGCAGTGGAGTACCCCAAGGCTCTGTTTTAGGCCCAGTACTCTTCAACATCTTCATCAATGACTTGGACGAGGGGATAGATGGGGAACTCATCAAATTTGCAGATGACACCCATTTAGATATGAGCCAGCAGTGTGCAGCAGTTGCCAAAAAAAGCCAAAACAGTTCTGGGCTGCATAAACAGAGGGATAGAATCAAGATCATGTGAAGTGTTAATACCACTTTATAATGCCTTGGTAAGGCCACACTTGGAATATTGCATTCAATTTTGGTCGCCACGATGTAAAAAAGATGTTGAGACTCTAGAAAGAGTGCAGAGAAGAGCAACAAAGATGATGAGGGGACTGGAGGCTAAAACATATGAAGAATGGTTGCAGGAACTGGGTATGTCTAGTTTAATGAAAAGAAGGACTAGGGGAGACATGATAGGAGTCTTCCAATATCTCAGGGTCTGCCACAAAGAAGAGGAAGTCAAACTATTTTCCAAAGCACCTGAGGGTAGAACAAGAAGCAATGGGTGGAAACTAATCAAGGAGAGAAGCAACTTAGAACTAAGTAGAAATTTCCTGACAGTTAGAACAACCAATAAGTGGAACAACTTATTGATTGTTAATTTTTTTATTAAATTATTATTAAGCCTTAAGTCTCTACTCAAAATCCCAAAATCTTCAACCAAAAACTGTCTACTATTGACCCCACCCCATTCCTAAGAGGACTATAAGGGGCGTGCATAAGAGCACAAAAGTGCCTACCGTTCCTGTCCTATTGTTCCCTTCATTATATCAAATTAATATAGCTGATGCATATTTTTTTACATAATATATATATATATTCTTCAAGATATGTTTTTTTATCTATGACAATTGTTTGTGTATACTGTTGTGACAAAAAGAAATAATAATAATAATAATATAAACTTGCCTGCAGAAGTTGTGAATGCACCAACACTGGAAATTTTTAAGAAAATGTTGGATAGCCGTTTGTCTAAAATGGTATAGGGTTTCCTGCCTGGGCAGGAGGTTGGACTAGAAGACCTCCAAGGTCCCTTCCAACTCTGTTATTATGTTATGTCATACCCTCTCTGGGCTTTGAACTTGAGCTTCCTGTTCCTGTGGCAAAAGCATGTATTCTATTGGTTGCTGTCAAACTCCCATGGACCTATGCAGGGGTCATAGCAGATTTTGTCAGTTATCTGACTCAAGCTTGGTTGAAGCTTGGGCTGATGCAATGAAGGGGCTTGTTGTGCAGTTCCTATTGTGGCTGACTGGCTTTTCCCTGAAGGATAATCCCATCATCCTGGAGCTGAAGGTCTTTTGTTTTGTAGATAGGCTGGCCCAGTCTTTCTTAATGGGCACTAAATATCTGCTGGGGGCAAAGAGCAGAAGCTCTGAGTTTCTCTCTCCCTTAAGATTTCTATTTCTCATCTAGGGAAAATATAATATTCTGCCTTTTTAATATTTCTCAAAATATTTCATTCTTCTAGGAGGGGTGACTTCCCTCATTGGGTTGTTGTTATGGGGAAAATAGTAGGAGGAAGGTATGTTTGCCAGTTTGAGTTATTTGTAAAAATAATAAAGGTGGGAAAGAAAGAAAGAAAGAAAGAAAGAAAGAAAGAAAGAAAGAAAGAAAGAAAGAAAGAAAGAAAGAAATAGGGCAGGGCAGGGAAGTGGGTGGCATGAGGTGAAGACGAAAAATAGGTGCCATTGAGTTGAAATATTGTTTAACAGGAAGCAAAACCAGCCTCTGGTTATTCAGACATACTCTTATAAAAATTGCAATTTTGTCCTACTAAACCAGAAAAAGGAGATGTGATGGCAACTTCTGGAGGGTGACTGGAAGACTCCACTCCGTAATTTGTGGGGGCTACAAGCTAAGACCTCTGTTCTAGTGAGCTCTGATCCAGAAATGGAGCCACAGCGTAGAGTTTATATTTCAGTAAGAGTTGCTAATCCTCGTTTCTTGACAAGATTCCTTCATGAAAATGTTGATTATGATAATGATGAGAATGATATTTCCGAGTGTTCAGAGGCCTCCTTAAAGTTCCGTAAATCTTGCAATAACCATTTGTAAGATGATGTGTTATTATTCTGATTACACTACAAAGGAGAGTTTAAGACTGAGAGATAATAGCTAGCCTAAGGCTATATAATGTGTTTGCTGATAATAAGGTCTTTCATCTAGGTGCCCAAGCTAGATGATTTTATGGCGCTGTTCATGCTGCACCCTGTTTCCAGAAGAGGCCACATATTCCTCTAGGACGCTGAGATATTGGGCATATAAGGCATAATTTGTGGTTCCTTCACAATACCTGGTATTTAAAACTATATTTCCCCTATTTCCGAAAATTCCATGATTTTTTTTCCTCCTCCAAGTCATAATTTGCTCTGGTCCTTACATATAACACCTATAGTCCTAGACACCTGATTGAATTCCAGCATTCAGGTGATGTCCATCTATGAATATCTCTGCTTGATCTTTTTTTTTTAATGAAAATATTTTTAGTGAAAATATTTGCAGATCCCTCGCATCCTGGACATAAACTGTTTCAACTCCTACCCTCAAAACGACGCTATAGAGCACTGCACACCAGAACAACTAGACACAAGGACAGTTTTTTCCCCGAAGGTCATCACTCTGCTAAACAAATAATTCCATCAACACCGTCAAACTATTTACTGAATCTGCACTACTATTAATCTTCTCATAGTTCCCATCACCAATCTCTTTCCATTTATGACTGTATGACTATAACTTGTTGCTGGCAATCCTTATGATTTATATTGATATATTGACCATCAATTGAGTTGTAAATGTTGTACCTTGATGAAGGTATCTTTTCTTTTATGTACACTGAGAGCATCTGCACCAAGACAAATTCCTTGTGTGTCCAATCACACTTGGCCAATAAAAAATTCTATTCTATTCTATATTCTATTCTATTCTATTCTATTCTATTCTATTCTATTCTATTCTAATGAAGATTAGGAAGTTGGCCCTAGCTGTCATTTTAATTCCCCCCAAAGTAGCACAGCTTTAGGATAGAATCACAGAGTTGGAAGGGACTTTGGAGGTCTTCAAGTCTGCCCAGGCAGGAAACCCTAAACCATTTCAGACAAGTGGTTGTCCAATCTCTTCTTAAAAATGTCCAATGTTGGAGCAACTACAACTTCTGGAGGGAAGCTGTTCCACCGACTAATCGTTCTCACTGTCAGGAAATTTCTCCTTAGTTCTAAGTTGCTTCTCTCCTTGATTAGTTTCCATCCATTGCTTCTTGTCCTGTTCTCAGATGCTTTGGAAAATAGGTTGACCCCCTTTTCTTTGTGGCAACCCCTCAGATATTGGAACACTTCTGTCATGTCACCCCAGTTCTTCTTTTCATGAAACTAGACATACCCAATTCCAGCAACTGTTCTTTATATGGTTTAGCCTCCAGTCCCCTAATGGTGTAATTCAGCCAGTTTGTACCGGTTCAGGTGAACCAGTAGTGGCCATTGCAGGTGGGTGGCACAATATAACTGGCAACAGCCCCTACAGAAATTCATTATGGAAGGGCTGAGCATATATTTTAACAGTTTGAATTGTTACTGTTTTATTTTTAAGATTGGAGGGTTTTTTTGTTTTTTTTTAAAGGTTCTTGGAATTTTGCCCACCCTTCCTCTACATCAGAAGTCTCCAAACTGGGCAACTTTAAGCCTTGTGGAGTTCCAGCTCCCAGAATTCCCCAGTGAGGAATGCCATGAGGAATGGAGAACTTGGGGAACTTATTATCAGCCATGAGGCTGGCTCAGGAATTCTGGGAGTTGAAGTCCACAAGTCTTAGAGTTGCCACATTTGGAGACCCTGCTCTAGAGAACTCCATAATGAGTGCAGTCGGGCGGGCGGGGGGCGGGGGGAACAGAGGATATGGTGGTCCTTATTTTACCCACTAACTCTGTCCTTACAGAATTGCAATTTCAGTGTTTTGCTGTAAAAATTGCCAGAAAACTGAAAACATAAATATAGCAACATAATATTAAGTATAAGCAATATAGTACCAAAAATGCAGCAGGTAACAATTACAGTATTTTACAAAGATTCCCCTTCCCAGCGATGGCTAATGCTGCTTTTCCAGGTTTATTTATTTATTAAATTTATATGCCACCCATCTTACTATCCAAAGCAACTCTGGGTTGCTTTTGCTATCTCACATGGTCTTTGGTGCATCCTCTTCTTGGACATCATCAGGGCTGGGTTTCACATATTGTTGCCACCTTCTGCGCATGTGGCTGGCCTCGAAAACGTGGCTAAATAGGATGGCAGTACCATATTTTTCGGTGTATAAGACGCACCTTTTTAGCCGCAAAAAGAGGGTGAAAATCTGGGTGCATCTTATACACCGAATGTAGCCCCACCCACCTGCCGCCGCCCCCCACCCTTTTGAGGCTGTCGGCCTCTTTGCATTGCACAGCCGCGCATCCTCATGAAAACGGTCTTGCATCTGCCGCGGCACTTCAAAGGGCCGCACTACAGCTGATCAGCGCTGTAGGCGGCTAGTAGACCGGTGCCTCTATTTTCAAAGAAGGTAGACTGGTGCGCTCCCAAAAAAGGCAATGAGTAGACCAGTGCCTCTATTCTTAAAGAAGGTAGACTGGTGCACTCTAAAAAAAGGCAAGTAGACTGGTATGGCTCTACTAGGCAGAATTCTTTTTTTCTTGTTTTCCTCTCCCAAAATTAAGGTGTGTCTTATACTCAGGTGCGCCTTATACACCAAAAAATATGGTATGCCTGGGCAGGTGGGCATGCTGAAGTCCCTGCTACTGGTTCACCTGAACCAATCTGAACCAGCTGAATATCACCTCTGGACACAATGCACTAATTCTTCTGTCTTAAGGACTAGAAACTTCAATTTTTCAAAAATACACACTAAGATCTTCTAGCTACTGAATTTTATTAGCCAGGAAATGCATTTCTGCATGGGTTTTCTCTTATATAAATATGCATCTCTCTCTCTCCCCCCCCCCTCTCTCTGTTCAATTTTGCTGCATTATTGTCATAAAGTTGAAATTTACAACTGCAGCAGCAGAATTCACCATGATAATGTTGATTGACGGGTCTTCTTGCGTTAAAAGGGGAATTGGTGGACGTACAACAAAACCCACATCCTCAACGCAAGGCAGGCAAACAGCATTTGCTTCAACCGGCACATTAACACAGTAAAAACTCCTTCTATCTTTTGGTGATGGGTGAGAGCAAAGCTTTTACTTATTGGCTCCCTTGTGTGATATAAACCATCATTACAAGATACATTTTCTTTCCATTATACCGTAAGAAAAACCTTCCACCTTCTGACCTAAATATACATTCCCTCCAGGGCATCCTATTTGGTAAAGAACATGGTAGAAATCTAATCTCCTTTTAATCAATAAAACACCAAATGATGTTTCTATTTAATGCAAACTTTGCTCCTTGCCATGTAATGAACCTGTTTCTATTAAGGATACAACCATTAATGGAATAAGTAATGGGTCCCTGCTTAAGTTTCTAATGCCACATGCTTCTAATTTCGCTTCGCAGTTTGGTTGTAAAGCTTAGGCAAAGCACTCTAGCTAAGGAAATGCACAGGGAGCTGCCTTTCGGATCATAAAATATCCATTTCCTGCCTCTGATGAAGATAAAGATGGTGGTGGCGATGATGATGATGACTTTCAGGTCTCTGATAGCAATTCATTCCTGATAAGTGGCTGTTATGATGACATATTACTGGAACGTCGAGAGCCTGCATACAGAAATACCGCTTATACTTAATATTGTTAATGTATTCCACGGTACTTCATGCAGTGCCAGCTGCAGTTCTAACAGAACTTTCAGAAGGGAGCTTGGACTTTCTGCTTTCCTCCTCCAGCCCCAGGACTTGTTCCTTCTGTGCTCTGACCCCTAGGTTGTAAGTCTGAGAAATGGGACTTCTGTCCCCACTGCTGCAACCTGCGAGCTGCTTTGATGTCTAAGAGGGGGGTTGGGGAGGCTAGAATTCAGGGTTTAACCTGGTGCTTTTAACTACTACAAGTTAAAATTGAGTTGTCTATGGAGAGTCTCAATCATCCAGGTCATGGTTGCTTTTTCAAGAGGCAACTGGATTTTCTGAGTTTTTCTTTCTTTCTTTCTTTCTTTAATCATATTTATATACCGCCCTATCTCCCGAAGGACTCAGGGCGGTTTCTTTGAATTCAAAGAAACACCAGAAAGTCCAGGTTGCCCCTTGAAAAAGAACCCCTTGGGTTAAAACTGACTTACGACCACAGTTTTATATTGCTAAGCGAGACAGTTGTTAAGTGAGTTTTATCCGATCTTACCACCATTCTTGCCACAGTTCTTAAGTGAATCACCGGCTGTTGTTACGATGAATCTGATTGCCCCATTGACTTTGCTCATCAGGAGATCGCAGAAGGTGATTACATGATTCCCCAGACATTGTGACCGTCATAAATATGAATTCAGCAACTGAATTTTGGTCATGTGACTACAGGGATGGTGCAACGGTCACAAGGGTGAAAAATGGCCGTAAGTCACTTTTTTGGGGCCATTCTAATTTTGGTCACTAAATGAATGGTTGTAAGTCAAGGACTACCTGTGCATCAAAGTGAGATTTCAAGAGTCATTACATGAATCTGTAATGAAAAAAAAAAGCCAACATAGTTCTGGGCTGCATAAACAGAGGGATAGAATCAAGATCACGTGAAGTGTTAATACCACTTTATAGTGCCTTGGTAAGGCCACACGTGGAATATTTCATTCAGTTTTGGTCGCCGCGATTTAAAAAAGATGCTGAGACTCTAGAAAGAGTGCAGAGAAGAGCAACAAAGATGATTAGGGGACTGGAGGCTAAAACATATGAAGAAGGGTTGCAAGAATTCGGTATGCCTAGTTTAATAAAAAGAAGGACTAGGGGAGACATGATAGCAGTGTTCCAATATCTCAGGGGTTGCCACAAAGAAGAGGGAGTCAAACTAATCTCCAAAGCACCTGAAGGCAGGACAAGAAGCAATGGGTGGAAACTAGTCAAGGAGAGAAGCAACTTAGAACTAAGGAGAAATTTCCTGACAGTTAGAACAATTAACCAGTGGAACAACTTGCCTACAGAAGTTGTGAATGCTCCAACACTAGATATTTTTAAGAAAATGTTGGATAGCCATTTGTCTGAAATGGTGTAGGGTTTCCTGCCTGGGCAGGGGGTTGGACTAGAAGACCTCCAAGGTCCCTTCCAACTCTTTTATTATGTTATGTTATCTCCATAGGTAATAGATGCAATCTACATAGACCTCTGCAAAGCTTTTGACTCAGTAGTACATGATAAACTTCTCCTAAAACTAAAATCCTATGGCATTTCAGGACCCTTTCACAATTGGATATCTGCTTTTCTGTCTAACAGACAACAAGTGGTTAAAATTGGCAATGCTCCATCAAATCCTGTTCCTTTCAAGAGTGGTGTTCCTCAAGGTAGCATTCTTGGACGAACACTCTTTATACTATACATAAACGATCTTTGTGACCATATCTCAAGTAACTGTATTCTCTTTGCTGATGATGTCAAACTATTTAACATCACCAACAATACATCTACCATTCAAAAAGACCTTGATCATCTAACCGCTTGGTCTAAAACTTGGCAACTCCAAATGTCAATCAGCAAATGCTCAGTCTTACATATTGGAAAAAAGAACCTAAACACTAAGTACTTGCTTGATGGACATTACCTTACAGACGACCCCCATCCTGTCAAAGACCTTGGAGTTTTTATATCTAATGATCTAAGTGCCAAAGCCCACTGCAACTACATAGCAAAAAAAGGCTCTAAGAGTTGTAAACCTAATCTTGCGTAGCTTCTTTTCCAAAAACACCACACTACTGACCAGAGCATATAAAACATTTGCTAGGCCAATTCTTGATTACAGTTCACCTGTCTGGAACCCATATCACATTTCTGACATCAATACAATTGAACGTGTCCAGAAATATTTTACAAGAAGAGTTCTCCACTCCTCTGAAAACAACAAAATACCTTATCCCACCAGACTTAAAATCCTAGGTTTAGAAAGCTTGGAACTCCATCGCCTTTGACAGGACCTGGGTTTAACTCATAGAATCATCTATTGTAATGTCCTTCCTGTTAAAGACTACTTCAGCTTCAACTGCAATAATACAAGAGCAACCAATAGATTTAAACTTAATGTCAACCGCTCCAATTTGGATTGCAGAAAATATGACTTCTGTAACAGAGTTATCTGTCCTTGGAACGCATTACCTGATTCTGTAGTCTCTTCTCATAATCCCAAAAGCTTTAACCAAAAACTATCTACTGTTGACCTCACCCCATTCCTAAGAGGACTTTAAGGGGCGTGCATAAGAGCACAAACGTGCCTACCGTTCCTGTCCTATTGTTTCTTTTTCTTATATATATATATGCTTATACTTCCTTGTTTCTCCTCATATATATGTTTATATACTATATAATCTTTTTGTGTGATGCTTGTGTATATTGTTATGACAAAATAAAATAAATAAATAAATAAAATCCTGGTGCCATAAAAACTTCGGCAAAATCTTTTGAAACGTTTAGTCATCTTAAAGAGGGAAGTGAACCAGGGTCCAAGGGGGGGGAAAAAGAGAGAATGCCATGGAATATATCTGAATTTTACTATGCATGTTGATTCTGCCTCTCCCATCTTGCCCAAAGAGAAGAGAAGCAGAAGGGGAGTTTGGATATTGCCAAGAACAGGGGTAGAGAAAAAGATGAAAAATGCCTCTGTGATTTGCAATCTGACAATCTTGTTCCATTTTGAGTCCCTTTTTAAAATGTATAGGTGCTGTTTCAGTGTTAACAAATGGCCCTTTGGGGCGATAAAGCATGCAAATTGGCCTGCCGAGTATTTTAGAGGCAAGAGATTTCCCTGTTCAAATATCATAAATATCTCCATGTAGGAGCTGTGCTAACAATGAGCGGGGCCTCTCTGAGCGTTAACTAATTCTCACAGAAGTGCCTCTTGCAGCAGGAAGATTTTTCATATGTCATCTATCAATTCTTTGTTTTTAAAGATGGAGGCAGTTTGAGACACAGCCTCACCTGACATAAATCAAAAATGGCATTTTCTGCTAGCAAGAGTTTAGGATCTTGTTGCGGCTGTTAAGAGAGTGTGCATTTATGTTGGTGCAAATGCACATAAGAAACTGGACTAGGCCATCTGTTATGAATAGGAGAAAAACTGTGACCAGTAAGGGAAGGTGGGGTTTGGATTTGGGGAGTGTGTCCCTCACAATTGATTGAGAGGACGAAGAGGAGGACTTATGCTCATTTGGAGAGAAAAGGATTACAAGAGAGTAAGCAGGCACATAATGGAGAATAGTCTGGGCTGATTGTTTAATTGTGCTCAGAGCTGATGAATCTAGTACATTTCAATATGTATCCCCCAATATGTATTCCCGATTCTGTGCCAGTTTACTCTCTTGTAATCCCTTCTTCTTCAATCTCTCCACTCTGCAAGGGGGGCGGGGGGAGAAAAAACTCAGGCATAGGATAATATATTAATGGTAATGATTATCACATGACAGTAATACTGTAATGGTTAGGGTTAGGCATTATCAGCCCAATCCATTGCAAGAGGCACGGATTCCCTTTGAAGGGATCCTAGCTTGCAAATGCTCATCTTTGTTGGCTCCTGGCTTAATGTTGGCCTACCTAGAAAGAAAGCAACCCTCCACAAAATACTGTAAGTCAGCCTCCCCCCCCCCACCCCCCGTTAGGTAGTGATTAACTTTTGGGGATATCGAGATCTCTGCTGCAGTTCCTCCTTGTTCAACAGTTGAAAGTCAGGGTGACACCAGCCACCTATAAACATAATGTGGTCGCAGTTTGGCTTCTTATTCTTTTGTTTGTTTGTTTTTTAAGTTCTATTTTCTGACCCATTACTGCATCAGAAATGAAGATCAATTGAATTTGATCCCGGCACAATTGCATTATGCAGCCAAGAGCTCTTTTATTCCAAATTGGATAGGAAAGCTTGCTTCGTACGTAAGTTCTTTTACACCCTCCTCCTCTACATTCGTACTCATGCATTTGCAAAATGCAATGCAGATAGTCCTCGACTTACGACCACAATTGAACCCAAAATTTCTGTTGCTAAGTGAGATGCCGCCTCATTTTACGACCTTTCTTGCCCCAGTTGTTTTTTGGTTTTAATTTGCATTTATATCCCGCCCTTCTCCGAAGACTCAGGGCGGCTTACATTGTGTTAAGCAATAGTCTTCATCCATTTGTATATTATATACAAAGTCAACTTTTTATTGCCCCCCAACAATCTGGGTCCTCATTTTACCTCCCTTATAAAGGATGGAAGGCTGAGTCAACCTTGGGCCTAGTGGGACTTGAACCTGCAGTAATTGCAAGCAGCTGCTGTTAATAATAGGCTGCATTAGCCTGTTGCGCCACCAGAGGCCCTGGTATGGCCTTGTTAAGCAAATGACTGCAGTTGTTCAATTAGTAACACAATTGTTAACTGAATTTGTCTTCCCCATTGACTTGTCTGAAGGTCACAAAAGGTGACCACATGACCCCGGGACACTGCAATCGTCATAAATGTGAGTCAGTTGCCAAGTGCCTAAATTCTGATCACATGACCACACGGATGCTGCCCAATGTTCATGAGTGAGAAAAAAGGGTCATGTCACTTTTTTTCAGTGCCATTGTAACTTTGAACGGTCACTAAATGAACTGTTGTAAGTCGAGGACTCCCCCCCATGTATGGGATGGAAAGTGAGGGTAGCTCAATTCTGTATCTGTACCTTATGTTTCCAACAATGTTACAGGATCATGTCTCCCCAATGGGGTCTACGCATCCTGTTAATAGGATAGGACAGGACAGGACAGGACAGGACAAGATTAGAGTAGAATAGAATAGAATAGAATAGAATAGAATAGAATAGAATAGAATAGAATAGAATAGAATAGAATAGAATAGAATAACAGAGTTGGAAGGGACCTTGGAGGTCTTCTAGTCCAAATTCCTGCTCAGGCAGGAAAATCTATATCATTCCAGACAAATCTCTACTTAAAAACCTTTAGCAACATGAGGACAAACATCTGAGGTGCATTTTGGGTATGTTCTGGTTTAATGAAAAGAAGGACTAGGGGAGACATGATAGCAGTGTTCCAATATCTCAGGGGCTGCCACAAAGAAGAGGGAGTCAAGCTCTTCTCCAAAGCACCTGAAGGCAGGACAAGAAGCAACGGGTAGAAACTAATCTAACTAACTTGGAATATTGCATCCAGTTTTGGATGCCACGATGTAAAAAAGATGTGGAGACTCTAGAAAGAGTGCAGAGAAGAGCAACAAAGATGATTAGGAGACTGGAGGCTAAAACATGAAGAACGGTTGCAGGAACTGGGTATGTCTAGTTTAACAAAAAGAAGGACTAGGGGAGACATGATAGCAGTGTTCCAATATCTCAGGGGCTGCCACAAAGAAGAGGGAGTCAAGCTATTCTCCAAAGCACCTGAAGGCAGGACAAGAAGCAATGGGTGGAAACTAATCAAGGAGAGAAGCAACCTAGAACTAAGGAGAAATTTCCTGACAGTTAGAACAATTAATAAGTGGAACGACTTGCCTGCAGAAGTTGTGAATGCTCCAACACTGGAAATTTTTAAGAAAATGCTGGCTAACCATCTGACTGAGATGGTGTAGGGTTTCCTGCCTGGGCAGGGGATTGGACTAGAAGGCCTCCAAGGTCCCTTCCAACTCTGTTGTTATATTGTATTATTATTAATCAAGGAGAGAAGCAACTTAGAACTAAGGAGAAATTTCCTGACAGTTAGAACAATCAATAAATGGAACCATTTGCCTCCAGAAGTTGTGAATGCTCCAACGCTGGAAGTTTTTAAGAAGAGATTGGACAACCATTTATCTGAAATGGTGTAGGGTTTCCTGCCTGGGCAGAGGGTTGGACTAGAAGATCTCCAAGGTCCCTTCCAACTGTTCTCTTCTCTTCTCTTCTGCCCACACCTTCCTTTCCTGAAAGACCAGCAGCATTCAGGCTCAGGAAAGGCTGGCTTGTAGTATCATGGTCTGCTGGCCAAGTGGAGAATTGTTACTTTAAATCCACCGTCCTCCGTTTTATCTGGTTTGAGCTGGGATGTAAAGTGAGGACTCGGGAGATTTCCTTTAAAGCCAAGATAAATGATGTGTGTCAGTATTTTCTGAGAAATAGTGACCAACCTCATTTTTCCCTGTGTAACCTCAGCAAGAGTGATATCCACATCTCGTAAAGTGAAGTGAAATGGTTATTTGTGTGAAACCTTGACCCCCACTGACATTGCTTGCCTGGCGCAATGAAGCTGTCACAGCTCAAGAAGGCTTTCAGCTGAATTCGGGAAAGCTAATAACCCCTTTTCCGTTCAGCTCTTTTTGCAGAGGGGCAGCAAATAATAACTTATAATGTGTTTCTTTGCTAATTATCCATCTGCATACTTTTATGGGAGGGAAGAGAGAGAAGGAAGGGAAGGAGGGAGGGAGGGAAGGAGGGAGGAAAGAAAAAAGAAAGGAAGGAAGGAAAGAAGGAAGGAAGAAGGAAGGAAGGATGGAAGGGAGGGAGGGAGGGAGGGAGGAAAAAGGGAAGGAAGGAGGGTGGGAGAAAGGAAGAAAGAAAAGAGAAAGAAAAAAGAAAGGAAGGAGGAAGGAAGAAAGGAAGAAAGAAAAGAGAAAGGAAGAGAAAAAAGAAAAAAGAAAGAAAGAAAAAGAAAGAAAGAAAGGAGAAAGGAAGGAAAGGGAAAGGGAAGGAAGGAGGAAAGAGGAGAAGGAAGGAGGGAGGAGAGAGGGAGGAAGGAGGAGGAAGGAAGGAAGGAAGGAAGGAAGGAAGAAAGAAAGAAAAACAAAGAAAGAAAGAAGGAAGGAGGAGAAGGAAGGAGGAGGAGAAAGGAAGAAAAGGAGGAGGAGAAAGGAATAAAGAAAAGGAAGGAAGGAAGGAAGGAAGGAAGGAAGGAAGGAAGGAAGGAAGGAAGGAGAAAGGGAAGAAAGGGGGGAAGAGGGAGAAGGAAGGGAGAGAGGGAGAGAGGAAAGAAAGGAAGAAAGAAAAAAGAAAGAAAGAAAGAAGAAAGGAAGGAAGGAAGGAAGGAAGGAAGGAGAAAGAGAGGGAAAAGGGAAGGAAGGAAGGAGGGAGAAGGAAGGAAGGAAAGAAGAGGGATGGAGGAAGAAGGGAAGAAAAGGAGAGAGGGAGGGAAGGAAGGAAGGAAATACAGAAAGGAATACTGCAAAGTTTAATCAAATCCCAGCAGATAGTCTGTGTTCCAGCCCTCAAAGCAAAAGTCTGATATTTCCAATCCAGGGACAACTGAGGAGATCAAAATCTCTGCCCTGATTATATGTCTGTTGGCACAAGAAAAAAAAAGAGGCAGGAATACAACTCTCATTGGAGACTAAAGATCCCATCATTGGAAACTGCCTCAATACAATGAGATATGGTACAGTCCTTAGTTGTAAATTTCCACGTATAAACTATCACTCCTTTGAGGTGGGCTACTTTAAAAAAAGAGGCATGACAGGGTCCCAAAACGGTCTTCTGTGGTATAACATAATTTTGAAAGCCTCTCCAAATTTGTCTCTGTCCCGTCATATACTAAACAAGATTACCGTTTATTATTTGCTCATTCACTCCTTTTCAAAGTTGGAGCCATATTCCTTCTCCATGAATGAGAATTCAGGCGTTCCTTGAGTCACAACCGTAATGGAGCCTGACCATCGTGGTCATAAGGGCCTCTGGTGGCTCAGCAGACTAAGTCTGTCTGTTATTAACACAGCTGCTTGCAGTTACTGCAGGTTCAAGTCCCACCAGGCCCAAGATTGACTCAGCCTTCCATCCTTTATAAGGTAGGTAAAATGAGGACCCAGATTGTTGGGGGCAATAAGTTGACTTTGTATATAATATAGAAACGGATGAAGACTATTGCTTAACACAATGTAAGCCGCCCTGAGTCTTCGGAGAAGGGCGGGATATAAATTCAAAAAAAAAAAGCTGTGGCAATCATAAAATAGTTACGTGATTTTACAGACAATTTTACAACCTTTTTTTTGTGTGTGTGGCAGACATTAAACGAAGACCGCTGTCCTTAACTAATAGCTAGCTATGGGTCCAGTTTTGCTGAAAATTGTAAATACTATTTTTTGGCAGAACCACCATAAAATGAAATCATGTGACTACAAGGAGAGGGCCTTCTGTATGTAAAGGTTGTAAAAATTAGCTCTGTTCCTTTTATGTCTCTCCTCCTGACCATTTCCTGATATTTTGGGTGATGTCTAAGGGCCATCCTAATCGCTGTCCACATTCAGAGCACACGGGCTCGAAAAATTGGATGCATTCTCGATAATGAACTTCAGTTACACAATAAAGCTGTGACGCTAGGCAGCATATTCCCACGTATATCTCTGTGATATCCTGCAGTTTGTCAGTTAATTGATGAAAGTGAATATTAATACTTCTGTGAACAGAGGAGACTTTGTTTATGCATTTATATATAAAATGCTATTTGAGGTAATAACATAAAACATGCAACAGTAAAATATCAATAAAACATAATAAAAATGTCAATAAAAACCATCCAAGCTAATAGCAGAGGCAGGGAGGGAAGCATGCATCTCCAATTCAAAAGGGTATATGTAGATCCCCTGAACTTGGTCGCTTGTCTGGTGTTAATCCCTATTTATCTGGGTGATGGCTGCTGCAGAGGATATGTTCTGCTCTTTTATTGTCCCTTTTGAATTGTTGGAAGAAATGTCCATCTGGGTTCGGTTCCAGGTGGGTAGAAAGATGCTGGAAACATGGAAACTGCTTGAAAAGATGGAGAGAGAGAGAGAGAGAGAGAAAACTGAAGTAAATCCTTGTTTTTATTGTCCTGTACCGTCTGCCAGATGGTAATAGTTCAAAAAAAGGGTGCCCAGGATGAGATGGATCCTTAAGATTGGTGGACTTCAACTCCCAGAATTCCTCAACTAAGGAACATTGATGTTCTAGGATATTTTTGTACCTCTCCAATGTAGTCAACCATTCCAGAATTCTTAAATGGTTCCCCCATTCAAAAAATGACCAAGGCCAACTCTACTTAGCATCTGAGATCAGCCATGCTCAGTTAAGTACTGCCCCTGCTGAATATATCAGGACTGCATTTCTGTTTTTGTATTTTCTACTTCAAATTGATGGCAAACCATGCCTTTGGTTTTTTTTTTTAACAACTGAAACTATAGCTGTCCAATTTTGCCCTGTTTATATTTACTACCAGCTATAGCTACACTAACTCCAGTGACCAACTTCCTTCCTTCTACACTCACAATAAATAATTACTGGTTTTAGCAAAATCTACTTTTCCTTCAATATCTCAAACCAGCATCCCAAGAGAACTCTGGGTTATTCATAATTAGTAGTTGGTTGATTGATTGTTTATTAATCATTGCTTTATTAATTGAATAACCAGTTAAAAGGCATGTCATTAATCAAAAAACACGTTTGCCTAGAAGGTGTATCATCTTTTTTTCATCACTCCAGGTCTGGCTTCATTTCCTTCGTGGACCCCAGAGAAATGCTGGGTGAATTGTAAAGTAATTAAGAATATATTCTTTTTTTCTTTCATATCCCTTAGAGAGCACCCAACGTTTAGTGCCTGGAAATAACAATTAATTAGTCAATGTTTGCATCACATTTTTGAAGGTGTGAAGTGCTCGAGCGGTATTGCCAAGTATTTTTGTTAATTGTTATTAGCAGGAACCAAGGAGCCAAGAAAATAAGCACGCAGATATATCTATATCTAGATGGTCAAATAGATGATATAGAAAAGGATATATATGATATAGATATAGATGATGATAGCAATATAGATATGATATACAGATATAGATGATATATAGATATAGATGAGGTAGATAGAAGATATATAGATAGATAACGATATATATATTCCCCCAAAATAAGACATTCCCTGATAATAAGCCCAATTGGGCTTTTGAACGTATGTCAATAAGGCCAAGCACTTATTTCTGGTACTGGAAATCGGCAAGCAGGCTGTTTCTGGCCTCCAGAGGGCCTCCGGGTGTGTGTGTGAGAAAGGCTGTTTTCACCCTCCCCAGACTCCTAGAAAGGCTCTGGAGGCTGAGGAGAGAGAAAAACAGGCCTTCCCCACCACCCCCAGAGGCCCTCCAGAGGCAGGAAACAGGTTGTTTCCCTACTTCTGGTAGGCTCAGAAGGCCCGAAAATCAGCTGGCCGCCGCACGCATGCGCACAGGAGCTGAGCTCATGTACCCACCGATATGGCTACTCATGCCACCTGTGGCTCACGTGCCATAGGTTCGCCCTCACAGATATAGATAATATACAATATATTTTTTATTTATTTATTTTATTTGTCACAACAACAACAACAACAACAACAACAACAACAACAACAACAATAATAATAATAATAATAATAATAATAATAATAATAATAATAATAATAATAATAATAATAATAATTTAATTTGTATACCGCCCTTCTCCCGGAGGACTCAGGGCAGTGAACAGGCAGATAAAATAAAAACAATACATTTCAATAAAAACAATATTTAAAAAACTTATTCCAATAGCCTAAATTTAAAATACAATACGAAATATAAAATAAACCCCAATAAAATCCATATTTAAAACCCTATTAAGCCAGTCCTGCTCGAAAGAATAGATATGTTTTAAGCTCGCGACGAAAGGTCCGGAGGTCTGGAAGTTGTCGAAGTCCTGGGGGAAGCTCATTCCAGAGGGTAGGTGCCCCCACAGAGAAGGCTCTCCCCCTGGGGGTCGCCAGCCTGCACTGTCTGGCTGACGGCACCCTGAGGAGGCCCTCTCTATGAGAGCGTACCGGTCGGTGGGAGGCATGTGGTAACAGAAGGCGGTCCCGAAGATATCCCGGTCCTATGCCATGGAGCGCTTTAAAGGTGGTAACCAACACCTTGAAGTGCACTCGGAAAACCACAGGTAGCCAGTGCAGCCTTCGCAGGATCGGTGTTATATGGGAGCCACGAGTGGCTCCCTCTATCCTGTGGCTGCATTCTGAACTAACTGAAGTCTCCGGTGCACCTCAAGGGAGCCCCATGTAGAGAGCGTTACAGTAGCCCAGGCGAGAAGTGACGAGGGCATGAGTGACCGTGCATAAGGCATCCCGGTCTAGAAAGGGGCAACTGGCGGACCAGGCGAACCTGGTAAAAAGCTCTCCTGGAGACGGTCGCCAAATGATCTTCAAAGGACAACCGTCCATCCAGGAGAACCCCAAATTGCGCACCTCTCCATTGGGGCCAATGATTCGCCCCAACAGTCAGCAGGGGTTGCAGCTGACTGTACGGGGATGCCGGCAGCCACAGCCACTCAGTCTTGGAGGGGTTGAGCTTGAGCCTGTTTCTCCCCATCCAGACCCGCACGGCCTCCAGACACCGAGACAACACTTCGACAGCTTCATTGGGGTGGTCAGGGGTGGAAATGTACAGCTGGGTGTCATCCGCGACAGTTGATAACTCACCCCAAAACCACTGATGACCTCGCCCAGCGGCTTCATGTAGATGTTGAACAGGAGGCGAGAGAACCGACCCTGTGGCACCCCACAAAGGAGGCGCCGAGGTCGACCTCTGCCCCCCTGCCAACACCGTCTGCGATTGGTCGGAGAGATAGGATGAGAACCACCGAAATACGGTGCCTCCCACACCCAATCCCTCCAACCGTCGCAGCAGGATACCATGGTCGATGGTATCAAAAGCCGCTGAGAGATCAAGGAGAACCAGGGCAGAGGAATAACCTCTATCCCGGGCCCTCCAGAGGTCATCCACCAATGCGACCAAAGCTGTCTCCGTGCTGTACCCGGGTCGGAAATCGGACTGGAACGGGTCTAGATAGACAGATTCATCCAGGTACTGGGGTAACTGGTGTGCCACCACACTCTCAACAACCTTCGCCACAAAGCGAAGGTTGGAGACTGGACGATAGTTACTCAAAACAGCTGGGTCCAGGGAAGGCTTCTTGAGGAGGGGTCTCACCACCGCCTCTTTCAAGGCGGTGGGAACAACACCCTCCCTCAGAGAAGCGTTAACAATCCCCTGGAGCCAGCCTCGTGTAACCTCCCGGGTGGCCAGCACCAACCAGGAGGGACACGGGTCCAATAAACATGTGGTGGCATTCAGCCGCCCCAGCAACCTGTCCATGTCCTCGGGAGCCACAGGGTCAAACTCCTCCCAGATGGTCTCAACAAGACTAGCCTCCATCACCTCGCCCGAAACTACCCAGTTTTGGTCCAGACCGTCCCGAAGCTGAGCGATTTTGTCAAACAGATACCTGCTGAAATCCTCAGCACAACCCTGTAAGGGGTCATCGCAACCCTCCTGGTTAAGGAGGGAGCGAGTCACCCTAAACAGGGCGGCTGGGCGGTTCTCTGCTGACGCAATGAGGGTAGAGACATAGGCCCGCTTGGCCTCCCTCAATGCCACTAGATAGGTCTGAATAAAAGACCTAACTAGTATTCGGTCAGCTTCGGAACGGCCGGACCTCCACGCGCTCTCTAGGCGTCTTCTCCGGCGTTTCATCTCCCTCAGCTCCTCGGAGAACCAAGGAGCTGGTTGAGATCTACACCGGGTCAGACGCCGCAAAGGCACGACACGGTCCAAGGCGCCCACCGCGGCCTGTTCCCAGGCCGCAACAAGCATCACACAAAAAGATTATATAGTGTATAAACATATATATGAGGAAATATAAGGAGGTATAAGCATATATATATGACACCAGACCCACACTCACGAGGTCCACACAGGATGTCACCACCACACATCCAGCCAGAAAGCAGACCCAAACCCACACTGATCAGGAAGCATGACCAAGGACCAGAAGCCAGACCGCAGCTGCAACATTAGCCATTTCAAACCCCTCCAATCCATACATGCAGCAGACTGACACCCACTACGAAGATGTAGCATGACCACGACCACGAAGCCAAACAGCAGCAGTGCAGCTCACCAGCTCAAATCCCCCTGCAACTCAGACTAATCTGAGCACAACCAAACCCCCACCCAAACAGGACACACCCCCAGCCAATCAGAGCACAAAAAACCCCATCCAATCAGAGCACAGCCAAGCTCCCACCCAATCAGTTCAAACCCCCACTAGCAGTTAAAAAGGAAGAGACAGCTGCAATCACACATTGCTCCCAGAAGCACGAAGCTGAAGCACGAAGATGACGAATGAGACTTCGTTGAAACGTCGCCAAGACACTTCCAATTTTATATGAAGAAAAAAGAAAAACAATAGGACAGGAACGGTAGGCACGTATGTGCTCTTATGCACGCCCCTTAATAATAATAATAATAATAATAATAATAATAATAATAATAATAATAATAATAATAATAATAATAATAATAATTATTATTATTATTATTATTATTATTATTATTATTATTATTATTTAATTTTTATACCGCCCTTCTCCTGAAGAACTCAGAGCGGTTAACAGCCAGATAAAATACGATACAATAAAATCACTATTAAAAAACTTATTCAATATGGCCAATAAAATTAAATTATAAAATACATATTATAAAATAAAACCCCATTTAAAATCCAATTTAAAAACCCCTTTTTTATGCCAGTCCTGCTCGGAAGAATAAATATGTCTTCAGCTCGCGGCAAAAGGTCCGGAGGTCAGGAAGTTGTCGAAGTCCTGGGGGAAGCTCATTCCAGAGGGTAGGTGCCCCCACAAAGAAGGCTCTCCCCCTGGGGGTCGCCAGCCGACACTGTTTGGCTGACGGCACCCTGAGGAGACCCTCTCTATGGGAGCGCACCGGGCGGTGGGAGGCATGTGGTAACAGAAGGCGGTCCCGAAGATATCCCAGTCCTAAGCCATGGAGCGCTTTAAAGGTGGTAACCAGCACCTTGAAGTGCACCCGGAAGACCACAGGCAGCCAGTGCAGCCTGCGCAGGATAGGTGTTATATGAGAGCCATGAGTGGCTCCCTCTATCACCCGCGCAGCTGCATCCTTATGGTCCTCTTAGGAATGGGGTGAGGTCAATAGTAGAAAGTTTTTGGTTAAAGCTTTTAGGATTGTGGGAAGAGACCACAGAGTCAGGTAAAGTGTTCCAAGCACTGATGATTCTGTTGCAGAAGTCACATTTCCTGCAATCTAGATTAAAGCAGTTAACATTAAGTTTAAATCTATTGGTTGCTCTTGTATTATTGCAATTAAAGCTGAAGTAGTCTTTAACAGGAATATAGATGAAGATATAGATATAAATGATAAAATAGATATAGATACAAATACAGATACACTCTCACACATGCATATAACATACACATAGATGAAGAATTTATTTTAACAATGCCAGTTTCTTCCAAAATTAACACACTAAAGGAAAAGTTGGAAAACTGAGTGGATCGTGGCCTCTGAATATATACAAAATGTCATTCATACGAAACTGGCAGGTTGTTCAAAAACTTAAATATTGAATCTCATAGATATGGCAAGAATATTCATAGAAAACCTCTAGCCAACTTCTAAGTGGGGTATCCACAGCCTGTCAATATGGTGGCCACGAGTATGCCATCATCATAGCCCCGCCCAGAGGACATAAAAAGACATTGTGGCTGCCAAACTGAGTTTTTTTTCCACTAACCCCTGAATAAATCCTTTGATCTGGTTTGCTCTAAAAAGAAAATGGGGTGAGATATATGGCACTCGTTCTAATGGTCTTTGGACCCTCGGGACGCTTACACCCCAGTCTTTTGGGTTATATAAATACTTTGGACTGCAACCATCTTTAATGTCACAGGACGTTTTCTGTACTTGGCACTTTATTTAATGCAAATAAGGAAAAAGCACCCCTAAAGATGGCAGCCGGGAATGGAGTGGGGAGAAGTAGAAAGAGATATTGAAGAGGTATTTTCTTGTGGGATGTTCTTTTTCCTTTTGCAAATAAGGGAGAAAAAGCTTTGAAGTTGTGGTGGTTCCTCAGGATGGTTCCTCAATCAGTGGATGGGCAAATTAACTCAACCTTCTTCAGGCTGGTATCCTCCTATAGTGTGGAAATTGGAACATCTAACGAAATAAGTAATGATGCTGGCTAGGAATGCTGGGAGATGTAATCTGAATTGCAAAGAATTGAGGAAGGAATGTGAAGTCCTTGCTGCTCTTTGGGCTTGGTGGCTGTTTGCAACATTTTATTACCCAATTAAATAACATCATCAGTGTTAATGGGTGTGGGGTTTGTTCCTTGTTTATATACAGTACTTGGTGCAGGTACCGTGTTTTCCCGAAAGTAAGTCTCTGTCTTATATTTCTTTGAACCCTGAAATAAGTGCTTGGCCTTATTATTGGGGGGGGGGAGTGTTATTATTTTGGGGGTGCAGGAGCGGCGAGCTGCTGTGTTGCACTGCTGTGGCAGCACAACACAGTCGTTCGTCAACTGTTCACTGGGGCAACCAAAGATGGGAATCTCCCCGGTGTTCTTGGTACTCACCTGCCTCCCATCCATCCATCCATCCATCCACCCATCCATCCATCCATCTATCCATCCATCCATCCATCCATCCCCCTCGCCTGCAAATTCCTGCCCTGCTCCTGCCTCTCCGCCGGGCGACCCCTGGCAGCCCCAGATGCCCAAAGCCTGCTCCCACCTTGCTCCCTTTTCCACAGCACTGGCTCGCTCCTCTTGCCGTCTCTTCTCCCCCCCTCACCAGGGGCCAGAGAGACACAAAACGGTGTCTTACCTGCCTTGTACCTCCATTGTGTGTCTTGCTGTTGTCTGCAGGCAAACACATCGTAGGGTAAAACCAAACTTTTTGCGAGTTCGTTTTTTTACCCTACAACGTGTTTGCCTGCAGACAACAGCGAGACACACGACGGAGCTACAAGGCAGGTAGGACACATCTCGCATCTACCCAGCTCCACCCCTCCCCATCTGCCACCCCCAAATTGCATCCAATTTGGGCAGGGGCAGGAAGCCCTGCCATGCCCAGAGAGAGGGGGAGAAGAGATGGGAAGAGGAGCGAGCCCTGTCTCGCTCCATGCTTCTTGCTTCTCCTCCATCCCACCTGAGCCAGACACTGTGGAAAAGGGAGCCAAGTGGGCACGGGTTTGGGCGTCTGGGGCTGCTGGGACTCCACCCAGTGGAGAGGCGGGAGCAGGGCAGGCGTTTTCAAGCAATCGCTTCCCCTTTGCCTTCTCTCCCAAAAGCGCTCCTTGGCTGTAGCCACTTCTGCAGCAGGAGACTCGCATCTTGCTCCGGCCTTTCCGAAAGGTAGCAGCAGCTATCCACAATTTTTTAACCCTTATTTCATCCCGACCCACGTGGTCCAGTACAGTCAGGACAAAATAAGGGTAAAAAATTGTGGATAGCTGCTGCTAGAAGCTATAGAAGCTTTGGAAGGCCGGCTCTAGGAATATGGGGTGCATCGCTTGGCCTCCTGCTGCAGAAGTGGCTGCAATCGATGGCAAAGGTGGCAACGCTTGCTAGAGGCACTAGCTGGAGTGGCACCGTGAATCAGCTCTGAATGGCAGCCTGAGCGGCTCAGCTGATCAAATTAAGGGGCTGAGAAGCCCTGAGGTGACCAGGGAAGGGAAGGGCTGCCTCCTGTGCTAGCCATGCCCACCCCGTCACTAGGGCTTATTTTTTGGGGAAGGTGTATATTTACGCCCACCCCAAAAATCAGGGTTGGGCTTATTTTCGGGACAGGTCCTATTTTCGGGGAAACACAGTATGTTTTTCTCCTTGGTAGTTCCTAAATTAAAGTACAGTTTCCCAGTTGAAACTAGATAGAGCATGTCAGAAGACATGCTGAAAATTCCTTAATCTCACAACAGATGGACAGACTCAACCATGGTCTCAACTGGAAAGTTGCGAGCATCCTAGACCAAGAAAATCCAAAAAAAGCTAGGGAATTTATGGAAGCTTGGCATTCAGACAAACCAGCCATCAATGGACACAAAGAAATAAACTACATTTACACACCGTTCAAAGGAGACAATTAAAAAAAAAGGCTTAGGTAGAAAACCAAACCACTCCAGCAGAACAACATCCATATAAGCAGAAATTAACACCAGACAAACAATCAAGCAGAAAACAATACCCTAATCAAGGAACCAGCAAGAACATTTTCACCAACAATGGTAGGTGTTGCATATAAACTGAATGTAAACAGGGAGCAAGTTCCACATTCACTATCGCTGATGATGTTACCTAGATGGGTAATGAAATTTCTGCAACCAAATAACCAAGTTCAGAAAGCATTCCAAAGTTCAATCCTGAACCACATATATTCTCTTCTAGGAAGAAGATTTTTTTTTCTTTTTCTAATCCATGCTACTGCCCTTATAGCACCTCCTTCCAATTCAACATTGATGCATAAACCTGTTTTTTCGTGGCACCATCCTTTTATGAAAAATTCTAATTAAATGTGTCATTGTTATTATCCTTTCTCATGAAATCCCCCTTTATAAATGCATCGTAATGTACCTTCTGACTGTAATCAGATATTATGCTTCCCAAGATTCTTGTACATTTTTTCTAAGCTGAGATGTGCATTACAAAATTAAGAAGAGTGAAATCTGGAGGTCAATTTTCTCTTCATCTAGACATTAGTACAGGCTGAGATCAGGTTAGTTCATATTGAAATTCAAGTGACTCAGATTGCTCCATCAAGCCCGTTTTCCTAAAGTTCTATCTTTTGCATTGCTGCTTCTACTAGTGGGAAATTGGAGAGCTTTCAGTTGAAGGAGCTGCTGGTTAGAATTAACTCTCTGTGCTAAAGAGACTCTGAGCTAAAAGGTTCAAAAGTAGAACGGAACGGAACGGAACAGAAAAACAGAACAGAATTCTTTATTGACCAAGTGTGAGTGGACACACAAGGAATTTGTCTCTGGTGCATCAGCTTTCAGTATACATACAAGCAACGAAGTAATAAGTCATAGGTCATAAATCATAAGATACAATCATAAATCATGAGATACAACCAACAAAGTGATAGTCAGAATGTACGAATAGGAGTAGGTAATACAAAAGATGAAGAAGATAATAGTAATACAGCCCTACAAAGATGGTTAAATATCCTTAGGCATAAGACAGTGCTGTGGGAATTAGTTGTTTAGCAGAGTGATGGCACGGATGGGGGGGGGGTGAAATTATTTCCCTGTCTAATTGTTTTGGCATGCAATGCCCTATAGAGCAGTGGTTTTCAACCTTTATAGTGCTGCGACCCCTTTAATACGATTCCCCACGATGTGGCGACCCCTTTAATACAATTCCCCACGGTGTGGCGACCCCAACCATAAAATTATTTTCATTTTGAATTTATCACGCCTGAAGCCGTATTGGCTAGCGATCTGAACTGCTTGCGATTGCCTTGAGGACGGAGGCATTAAAGCAGAGACTCCTCCCCTATTAAGTTTATCGCGCCTGAAGCCAGATTAGGCTAGCAATTGGGAGTGATTGCAGCTGGCTTGAGAGGGAGACATCAGAGCAAAGATTTCTCTCTTTTTTAATTCATTGCGCCTGAAGCCAAATTCGGCTAGCGATTTGAAGAGCCTGCAGCTGGCTTGTGGAGTCAACCACTGGAGCGCGATTCTTCGACTCGCAAGTATACTTCCCATATTTCCGATGGTCTTAGGCGACCCCTGGCAAATCGTCATAAGACCCCCAATGGGGTCCTGACCCACAGGTTGAGAACCACTGCTATAGAGGCATTCTGAAGGGAGGAGTTGAAACAGTTTATGTCCAGGATGTGAGGGATCTGTAAATATTTTCACAGCCCTCTTTTTGATTTGTGCAATATACAGGTCCTCAGTGGAAGGCAGTTTAGTAGCCATTGTTTTTTCTGCAGTTCTGCAGGAAACTAATCAAGGAGAGAAGCAATCTTGAACTAAGGAGAAATTTCCCAACGGTGAGAAAAATTAACCAGTGGGACAGAAGTTGCCTCCAGAAGTTGTCACTGGAGGTTTTCAAGAAGAGACTGGACAATCATTTGTCTGAAATGATATAGAATCTCCCGTCTGAGCAGAAGACCTCCAAGGTCCCTTCCAACTCTATTATTCTGTTAGATGAGGAAAAACCGTAATAAAAAAAAAATATCGCAGGATACTGCAGATGGCTGTAAATGCCGAATAACTGATTGCACAGGGTGACCCGACAGTCAGAACTTTGAATCCAGTTTGTAAGTCCCCTTTTTACAAATCTGTCGTAACTTTGAATGATCGCTAAGCAATCTGTTGTAAATCGAGAATTACTCTACAGCAGGGGTCTCCAACCTTGGCAACTTTAAGCCTGGAGGACTTCAACTCCCAGAATACCCCAGCCAGCAAAGCTCCCAAATTCTGGGAGTTGAAGTCCTCCAGGCTTAAAGTTGCCAAGGTTGGAGACCCCTGCTCTATAGCACTAGACTGCCCAGAGCAACCTTCTGTGAGATGAGTGCCTATATAAACACGGTGAAATCAATCAATCAATAGTAAATGCTACTTCAGAGAAAGATACACACCTGGCCAAGCCATCACAATGACCTGAACTGAAGTCACGATATGTCACAAAGATTGATAATGCATTTTAAAAGGTGCTTCTCTGTCAAATTTCATTCTTCCCCACTGAGGAATTTCTTTGGGCAATGCTCAGCTCCCCGGGGGTGGGGTGGGGGGGGGCTGAAGCCATTTCTGCAATTCCCAGAGCCCCTGATATTGCGGCTGTTAAAATTTTTGCAGCTGCTTCCCTCCTTTCTGAGAGGAAAAAAAAAAATACACAAAATTTAGCCCATGGGTTCAAAGCTTAACTCAGTTTCAAGCATCAAAGGAAATCCTAACTCCCAAAGGAGAGGCAGCTGGAGTCATCGGATGTTACTGTCCACTCACTGAAGCTTTGGGCCGTCAGAGGTTTCCTGCCCTGGTGGATAAACCTCCAGGAGCCCCTTGCCTTGGGTGGGAAACAAGGCATCAAGCAAGGATGAGCAGAGAATAATAAGCAACAGCTACCAGCCTCGTGGTCAGGATTGTTATATCGTTATATCCAATTAATATAGTTATTACATACTCATATATATGCTTATATATTGCATAGTTATTTCATGCTCATGCTTATATATATATATACTGTGTGACAAAATAAAATAAATAAAAATAAATAAATAAAATTGCGAGGCAGGATGCTGTTTAAGGCTTTTAATCCCCTGCCAAACCTAAGGAGGGCAACTTTTGTGACATCAGCCTCCGATCCACCACGAGACCACCAAGAGTAAACTCCAGGGTCATTTAGATCAGTGGCCCCCAATCTTTCTGGCTCCATGGACTGGCAGCAGCAGAGGCATTGGCGGCGGCAGGGGAGGGAGGGGATGGTTTCGCGCATGCAACCGAGTTCCTGTGCATGCACAAATGAAGTATTGCACGCTCGCCTGCCACTTGCCTGGACAGGTTCCTAATGGCCACAGACTGGTAACTGGTGCTCAAACACACCGGGGGATGGAGACAGCTGGTTTAGATCCTATCTCACCAGTTTGGAGGTCTCTCTACATGTGATATCACGGCACAGTCTTTTCTTTTCTTTTTTCTTTTCTTTCTCTCTCTCTCTCTCTCTTTCTTTTCATTGCTCCCTTCCTTCCTTCCTCCCTTCCCTTCCCTTCCTTATTTATTTATTTATTTATTTATTTATTTATTTCCCTCCCTCCCTCCTCATCCCTCCTCCTCTTCCTCCTATTTATTTTCCTTCCTTCCTTCCTTCCTTCTGCCCATGTCAACCTTAAAGGGGCCCTGTGAGATGCACAAGCAATATTTCTCCTCCTGTTGATCTCCTTTGACACTGATCCCATTTCATCCCCAGCCAATGAGAGAGGCAGGCTTAAATCTATTTTCTTTTTTTTAAAATTTGAATTTATATCCCTCCCTTCTCCGAAGACTCAGGGCGGCTTACACAGTGTTAAGCAATAGTCTTCATCCATTTGTATATTATATACAAAGTCAACTTTTATTGCCCCCAACAATCTGGGTCCTCATTTTACCTACCTTATAAAGGATGGAAGGCTGAGTCAACCTTGGGCCTGGTGGGACTTGAACCTGCAGTAATTGCAGGCAGCTGTGTTAATAACAGACAGACTTAGTCTGCTGAGCCACCAGAGCCCCCTAAATCACCTTTAGCTGCACCTGAACTCAAGTCACCTCCCACTTCCCCCCTTGCACAGACGCCATGCAAGGGCAACCCTAAGATACTGAAAATGCATTAGGGTTTGTCACCCTAAGATAAGTCCATGAGATGATTAGCAGAGAGGAGGCAAGAGAAGGGCCCACATGGAGAGCAAATACATAGCAGGCTGGCCTATTTTTCTGACGATTGAAGGAAAGATGGAAAACTCTCTTACATAGACAGGGCTCTATCTTGCAAAGAGGTGGTTCAAATGGTCCCTGAGTTCTGGACTAAAGGTAGTCCTTGAATTGTGACCATGGATTTAATGACATTTTGACGTTACAACTGTGCTGAAAGTAATGGCTTACAGGTGGCCCTTGCACTTAAGGACTGCCCCATGGTCACCTGATCAAAATTTGGATGCTTGGCATTGGGCACGTATGTACGATGGCGGAAGGGTCACGTGTTCTTGCCATTTGCGACCTTCCTGGGGGATTTTTTTTTTTTAATTTGAATTTATATCCCGCCCTTCTCCGAAGACTCAGGGCGGCTTACACTATGTCAAGCAATAGTCTTCATCCGTTTGTATATTATATACAAAGTCAACTTTTATTGCCCCCAACAATCTGGGTCCTCATTTTACCTACCTTATAAAGGATGGAAGGCTGAGTCAACCTTGGGCCTGGTGGGACTTGAACCTGCAATAATTGCAAGCAGCTGTGTTAATAACAGACAGACTTAGTCTGCTGAGCCACCAGAGCCCCCTAAATCACCTTTAGCTGCACCTGAACTCAAGTCACCTCCCACTTCCCCCCTTGCACAGACGCCATGCAAGGGCAACCCTAAGATACTGAAAATGCATTAGGGTTTGTCACCCTAAGATAAGTCCATGAGATGATTAGCAGAGAGGAGGCAAGAGAAGGGCCCACATGGAGAGCAAATACATAGCAGGCTGGCCTATTTTTCTGACGATTGAAGGAAAGATGGAAAACTCTCTTACATAGACAGGGCTCTATCTTGCAAAGAGGTGGTTCAAATGGTCCCTGAGTTCTGGACTACAGGTATTCCTTGAATTGTGACCATGGATTTAATGACATTTTGACGTTACAACTGTGCTGAAAGTAATGGCTTACGGGTGGCCCTTGCACTTAAGGACTGCCCCATGGTCACCTGATCAAAATTTGGATGCTTGGCATTGGGCACGTATGTACGATGGCGGAAGGGTCACGTGTTCTTGCCATTTGCGACCTTCCTGGGGGATTTTTTTTTTTGACAGGCAAAATCAAAGTGCAAGTGGATTCACTTAATAACTATGGTGATTTGCTTAACAACCACGAATCAAGAAGAGGGCTATGAAAATATTTACAGATCCCTCACATCCTGGACATAAACTGTTTCAACTCCTACCCTCAAAACGACGCTATAGAGCACTGCACACCAGAACAACTAGACACAAGAACAGTTTTTTCCCGAAGGCCATCACTCTGCTAAACAAATAATTCCCTCAACACTGTCAAACTATTTACTGAATCTGCACTACTGTTAATCTTCTCATCGTTCCCATCACCAATCTCTTTCCACTTATGACTGTATGTCTGTAACTTTGTTGCTGGCAATCCTTATGATTTATATTGATATTGATTGTTCCTGATTGCTTATTTGTACCCTATGACTATCATTAATTGTTGTATCATTAAGTGTTAATTTTGTACCCTATGACCATCATTTGTGTTGTAAATGTTGTACCTCGATGAAGGTATCTTTTCTTTTATGTACACTGAGAGCATCTGCACCAAGACAAATTCCTTGTGTGTCCAATCACACTTGGCCAATAAAAAAATTCTATTCTATTCTATTCTATTCTATTCTATTCTATTCTATTCTATTCTATTCTATTCTATTCTATTCTAACCGTGGCAATAAAGGGCGTAAAACCAGGTGCAAGTCACTTAGTGACTGCATCACTTCGCGACTGACATTCCGGTCCTAAATGTGGTCATAAGTCGAGGACTGCCTGTACCCCAAAACCAAAACACCAATGTGTTCCGGGAAGAAAGTTTTCCTGCCACTCTTCTGGAATGCAATTAAACCTCCATTAACCCGTCTTGGTCCAGAGTCAGGAAGTTAGCCAGGCCGCAGCAAATGGTATCCAGCCCCTGTGCCTCCGCCTCCCCCCCCCCAGCGCCACCACCCATTTCCACCCCTCACTCCTGCTTAATGCAATCAGCTTAGCAGCAGAAAGGGTCTTTTGAGTCAGGCCTTGCTTGAATGTAGCACAAGGGCCTCCTTAATTTAATACAGCTCAGAGAAGAGAAATAGGCAGGGACAGATGTTCAAATACTTTCACCTTGGCAACCGGGGAACGCAAGCATGCCAAAGACATGGAAGGGCCAAAGGTTGTCGTGGGCGGGTGGAGGGGGGGTGGGCTGAAAGGGGGAAGAGGAAGAGAGGAAAAACTTTCTTAGCAGCGGCCGTCGCTTCAGGACAACCGGTTCCAGACGGAGGAAAGAGCAAAACAGGAGATGGGTTTTGTTGTTGTTGTTGTTTTTAAAATGCCCCAAAAACTGAATAAGGAACTCAAGGCAGTTTTGCACACAGTGGAAAGAGCTTAACTCTGAAGCAATCGTATTTAAACCTGTCACCATAACACCAGAAGTTCAAGGCTAACAGATTCCTCATGCCAGGTGCCGATTTCTGGTTTCTTCTGCTGCACCCCCTTTCTCCCCCACCCACCCCCACCCCTGTTTTTACACCCACACACCCACACACACGCCAGGAGCAAATTACAAAATTCCAACGTCCAGCCAGATGGTGGAGGGGGGAAATAAATCTGACCCAGGAGGGGTCTGTCCTCCCTTCGTCCCTTCCCCTAAAGGCCAGGGGCTCCCTCTAATGTTTTGCAATGGGTGGGGTGGGCGAGGGGCACGCAGCTGCCTTCCTGGTTGGGGAGGGACCAAGCCAACCCGCAAATCAGGACAACGGGAGATATTCCTCCAGATTCACTCCAAAATAGAACAACGTTTCTGCTCAGCATCTGGGCTGGGTTGAATAATGCAAGGGGGAGCAACTCGACCCCTCGGGCCCCCCCTGGGGGGGAGGGGGAATGGGTGGGGGGTCCTGGCTAGTGACAGAAATTCACACATGCAGGCTATTTTAAGAAGTTGTCACTGTTCGAAGTATTTGCACACCCCCCACACACACCTGCATCTTTCAGCATCTGTTGCACAAGCGTGTCACAAACAGGGATGATAGTTACCATTAAAAAGGGCAGGGGGAGCCAACCATGGGTGACCCAAAATATGATGTGGGTAAAATGGGGGAGGGGCAAGGGAATGATGTTAGCTTGTATTTCCCAGGACTGTTTTATTTTATTTTATCTTTAAAAAAACAAAGCAGGAAGCTAGAAAACTGGACACTCTTGAGTTCTTGTCCCGCCTCAGGTATGAAAGCCAGCTGGGTGGCTTTAGGCCAATAACTAGGAGACTGGGAGTTCTTGTCCCGCCTCAGTTATGAAAGCCAGCTGGGTGGCTTTAGGCCAATAACTAGGAGACTGGGAGTTCTTGTCCCGCCTCAGGTATGAAATCCAGCTGGGTGGCTTTAGGCCAATAACTAGGAGACTGGGAGTTCTTGTCCCGCCTCAGGTATGAAAGCCAGCTGGGTGGCTTTAGGCCAATAACTAGGAGACTGGGAGTTCTTGTCCCGCCTCAGGTATGAAAGCCAGCTGGGTGACTTTAGGCCAATCACCAGGACACTGGGAGTTCTGGTCCCTCTTTAGGCATGAAAGCCAGCTGGGTGACTTTAGGACAATCACTAGGAGCCTGGGAGTCCTGCCTTAGGTGACTGAAAGTCAATTAGATGGTTTTCACCAGTCCTCTTCTCTTTCCAAAACCCATCTTACAAGATTTCTGTGGGGAAAATAAGAAGGAGAAACATTATGTACCTTGATTTACAGGTACAACATAGAATAACAGAGTTGGAAGGAACCTTGCAGGTCTTCTAGTCCAACCCCCTGCACCTCAACTTATGTCCACAACTGGGCCCAAAATTTCTGTTGTTATGCAAGATTTGTTAATTGACATTTGCCCCGTGTTATGACTTTCCTTGCCACAACTGTTTCTAAGTTAGAAACAAGCTTGTTTAGTGGATCGGCTTCCCCACTGACTTTGCTTGTCAGAAGGTCACAAAACGGGATCACATGACCCCAGGACACTGCGACCGTCATAAATATGAACTAGCTGCCAAGTGTCTGAATTTTGATCACGTGACCATGGGGATGCTGCAATGGTTGTAAGTGTGAAAAACTCATAAGTCACTTTTTTCAGTACCTCTGTAACTTGGAACGGGCACTCCATAAACTGTTGCAAGTTGAGGCGTACCTGTACTTACCAAGGAATAAAGGCTGAATTTTAAAAATCTAATAAATTAATGATCTGTCTGCCTCTCTCTCTCTCGTCAACTTCCATAGATACTTACATCACACACGAATATAATGCACCATGTCAGAAGAACCAGATACAACTGCTACATGTTTTCTGCAATTAATTTTTTTTAAAAAATCCAACCTTTCAGCATTTATTAATTTGTTCCTTCAATTTTCATAACTCCAAATCCATCAAGGCTGTTTTCAGCCATGCATGGAGATTTCTCAAACCTCCCTCAAGGTTTCAAGCCACATGGCTGGCATGCAGCACCTTTTTCTAAGAAATCAGCAAACTTTTTTTTTTAAAAAAATGTGATTTATGAAAGGTTGAGGTCTCAGGAGCAAGGGAAGAGATAGAGGGATGCCCGCATATCAGCAAAGCTGCATTTTTAAATTTTATCGTGGATTGCGGCAAGGCTAAAGTAAAACAGATGTGTTAAAGTTATTGAAGGCTTCACCCCCTTTATTTTATGATTTTATTTTAATTATTTTTTTCTTTTGTTATTTTATTTTAATTATTTTTTCTTTTGTTGTTTTAATTAAGTTATTTTTTTATTTGACTTTAGTTATTTTTTATTTTGTTGTTTTATTTTAAGTTGTCTTATTTTATTTGGTCAAACATTGCAAAGACTACGCCATAGAGTTGTTGTTGTTGTTGTTGTTGTTGTTTTTGGAGGGCCGCAGAAATGGCACTGGAGAGCGAATCTTGCCTGTCCTGGCTTTACGGAATTCACTAAAAAGATACCTTTAAAATTATCTATTCCCCTCCAGGGGAATTTTACGGTGGAGAAAGTGAGGGAGTTCAGGTTTTCCTGTGGCTAGCACGATCTTTTGCACAGATGTAAGGCAGGTTGTTTGTATTCCCTTGCTTTTAATTTAATTGAGACGGCCTCCCACTCAACACATGACTCCGAGGGGTTGCCCAGTGAAAAATCACAAACAACCACCAGAAAGGATGAAATATAATAAAAACATATTGCAGAAACTGTGCAACCAGAAACAAAGACAAACCAAGATGGGGAGACAATCCTGGTTTCCAGAGCCGCTTGAAAGACAGGCCAGGATGGGGAGACCTGGAACTCAGGGGATGCTATTTTGCTAGGCAGGGGCTACGATGGAGAAGCCGCAGCTCCTGGATTCCGCCAGGTGACACGATGGGACTCACGGCATGTCAGCTTTGTCATATCTTACAGGATGAGAAGAAGTAATCAGAGACAAGCCAACTCACCACAGCCAACTCACCACAGCCATCTCATCCCTCAAGGACCAACCTTCTCAGTTTCCCCCAGTCAGTGACGGGATTCAAATAATTTAACAACCGGTTCTCGGCCATAATGACCGGCTTGGTGGGCATGGCCAGGGGATGTGACAAGCAGCACTAGGCCTCCTGCAACCCCCCAGGAACAAAAACAGGCCACGGGGGGGGATGCACCGCCCCCCCCCCCCCCGCATCCCATTTTGGGCCTAGTAGGCCTCCCTACAGCCTCCTGATGTTATAGAAAACTTACGTCTTAAAGTGAGGAGACAAGACCACGAAGGATTTGAGAAACAAGAATTAATTTATTATTTGCACAAATAGGAAACAGACCCCCCACTCACGTGGAAAACAAAGGTCTGAGCCTCGAGCAAAGCTCAAGCATAATCTTTTATACCTTTGGTTACAGATATCACATAAGAAAAAGAAGAAGTTATCCTAATTGGTTGAATTAGACAAAAGCCCATATATGGACTACCATTATCATACACCATCCGGATACATATGTTGATAGTTACTGGAACAGGTTACAAAGAAGAGCATGTAGAAATATTCCTGTGCTTTACAGAAAGCTTGCAACACCACACCTCTGCCAAGCAATATATTTCCGCTTTTATGTCACACGTCGACTTCTATCTCTAATACATCTTGTTATAATCCTAACAAATAAACATAAATCACTTGTATTATAAAGCATTGGGGTCCAATCTTCACTGGGAGCAAAAATGGGCCATGGGTCTTGGTCCCTTGGACTTTTTGGGCCTAGGAGACCTCTCTACGCTTACCTGGGAGGCAAAATGGGGCACGTGGGGATTCCTGGAAGGGCTGGGGAGGGGGGATTGCGGAGCCAGCCAGCAATTTAACTATCGGTTCGCCCAATGGTGGGATTCAAATAAATTAACAACCGGTTCTCTTGCCCTAATGATTTCTTCCAACAAGCAGTTCACCAAACTGCTCAGAAAGTTAACAACCGTTCTCCCGAAGTGTTGCAAACTGGCTGAATCCCACCACTGGGTTCGCTCGAACCGATTGAATCCCACCACTGTCTCCAGTCTGGAAAAAAAACACACCACCCAGCAGAGTCCCTCTGAAACATCTGTTTAACCTTCCTATTTCTAGTCCTGCTTTAGCCATGGAAACGTCTGGAGGATTTCTGGGGCCTCTGATTCTTTCCTGGAGTTGATACTTCTGGAAAAATGAATAAATAAATAGGAGAGAGCGTCATACGCTGAGCCCTTGACAGAAGATCAGGTGTGAAATCAAATGAACGAAAAACATCCTGTGGGTTTTAATTGCGGGTAGGGATTATATTCGCCCTTGATAATCCACTCTCTTGTAAGCCTTCTGCTTCACAGAAGGGCAGAAAGGAGAGAGAGAAAAAAATCAGATTTAGAGGCTTACCTGTGCCTGGCTATCTTGCTAGGGGAATACCAGTTGGGGAATTCTGGGAGGTGAAGCCAGCTACCAACCTTGAGAAAGACTGTTCTAGCTATCCCAGGTTTTTCCACAGGAAGACTCATGCAAGGTAGATTTCATGTTGGACTCATTTTATTTAGATCTCAAAACTCTGGCTCACCTCAACAGAGATTTTATTATAACAGAAAGAAAGCAGATTTGCCCGGCTACGGAGAATAAAAGGGTTCCCTATCACCAGTTTTCCATTTGAATTAAAAAAACACCTTCCCTTTTCATGAACCTATGATCTTTTAATCTGCCTTCTGAATAAATGGATGTTTGCTTACAGCCACTAAGGAATGTGGCAATATCTAAGTGGCAATATCTAGAGGACCACTAAGTCAGGCGTCTCCAACCTTGGTCCCTTTAAGACTTGTGGACTTCAACTCCCAGAGTCCCTCAGCCAGCAAAGCTGGCTGAGGAACTCTGGGAGTTGAAGTCCACAAGTCTTAAAGGGACCAAGGTTGGAGACCCCTGCACTAAGTAATGGTCAGAAGATGGAGGGGGGGGGGAAGAATGTGTTTGGGGCAGAGGTCTCCAACCTTGGCCGCTTTAAGGTTGGAGACCTCTGGTCTATGGCACTGTTGAGCCCTGGTATGACTTTTACCTGCCCAACTATATTAGCCCTGGTTTTCATTTAGGCAGCCATCTATTTTATTTTTTTATTTTCTGCTCTATCCAATCCATCAATGACCCTACCAGGAAGATTTGCAATTAGGATCAAAACCTGTAAGATAATGGCCACAATGTCACAATGTATTTATTTATTTGTTTATTCCTTCCTTCCTTCCTTCCTTCCTTCCTTCCTTCCTTCCTTCCTTCCTTCCTTCCTTCCTTCATTCATTCATTCATTCATTCATTGAATTTATAGGCCACCCATTTTATCTCAAGGTAACTCTGGGGTAAAAACCCCACCCTTTTTGTGCATGCAGGACTTGGGTCAAAATGCTGTCTCCACCTTCTTGCAGATATTGGTTTCCTTTGCGTCCAGCCAGCCAGGAAATCATCAACTGGACGTTAACAGAGGCTCATGCAAGAATTTATCAATGAACCACATGTTTTTAAAGACCTGCCTACAGAATGTAAAGGGATTGGTGGCGGCTTTCCCAGAAGGAACAAGAACACAGGAAAATTCACCAATGAGGAGCTATGAGCATCACCCAGAGTGACCCCTGGTGGTGCAGTGGTTAAAGTGCAGCATTAAAGGCAAACTCTGCCTACAGCCAAGATTTCAATCCCAACCAGCTCAATGTCGACTTAGCTTTTCATCCTCTGAGGTTGGTAAAATGAGGACCCCAGATTGTTGGGGGCAATATGGCTTTGTTGGGAGCCTCTGTGGCTCAGACTGGTAAGACAGTCTGTTTATAACACAGCTGCTTGCAATTACTGCAGGTTCTAGTCCCACCAGGCCCAAGATTGACTCAGCCTTCCATCCTTTAAGGTAGGTAAAATGAGGACCCAGATTGTTGGGGGCAATAAGTTGACTTTGTATATAAATATACAAATAGGATGAAGACTAGTGCTAACATAGTGTAAGCCGCCCTGAGTCTTCGGAGAAGGGCGGGATATAAATGCAAATTTAAAAAAAATGCTGACTCTGTAAAGCGCTTAGAGAGGGCTGTAAAGAACTGTGAAGCTGTACATAAGTCCGAGTGCTATTGCTATCACCAGCCAACTGCCAACAAGAATATCTAGACAGGTGAATAACTAATTGAAATCTTGACAACAATTTGAAAGCCAGCATTAATTTTAAATGATTTCAGTACTGGAGACAAATAAGTTTGGTTTCTGAGACTACTTTGTTTATTTATTAAATTTATAGGCTGTCCCAGTGGTAAAATCCATTTTTTTTACTACCGCTTCTGTGGGCATGGCTTGGTGAGTGTGGCTTGGTGGACATGGCAGGGGAAGGATACTGAAAAATCTCCATTCCCACTCCACTCTGTGACCAGCCAGAGGTGGTATTTGCCTGTTCTCCGAACTACTCAAAATTTCTGCTACCAGTTCTCCAGAACCTGTCAGAACCTTCTGGGTTTCACTCCTGGGCTGCCCATCTCACTGTCGAGCAATTCCAGGCAGTTTACTATGCCATAAAACACAAAATAAAATGATCATTAGAGCATTAGAAACATTTCACATTCAAATTAAAATATTGAAATTGACCAAAAGCTGAATACCTAAATGTGGTGAAGGTAGGAATCTTCTCCTTATCTATTAACTAGATCTATCAGGGCCCCAGATAGAATGAACCTGAAAATTTAACATTTTCTCTGATTCTGGAGTTCACTCTAGATTTTTTCTGTTTCAGAAAACTCTTTTCTAGTTGGGAACAGTCTAAATTAATTCAAATGGCAACACTAAACGTGTTTTGAACACACACACACACACACACACACATACCGCTAAGCCTGGGCTGTTGAACCCCACTGGCTCTAATTTATTAGAGCAAATCAATACTAATTATTTTAGTGTAAAAGCCTTCAGAGTGTTTCTTTCAAAGTTGTAATGATGATCTTCTACTAGCTACTTGTAACTTTACTGTATCATCCTTCATTGCAACACATAGGGCTAAAAACAGTGAGCGGAATAAACCGCTTTAGGCAGAATGACGCTAGGCGAAGACTTGGCAGAAATATAGATTTTTAATGGGAGAACACCCTTGAATGTCCTACTGGCAGCCAAACAAAGAGAATGGATGTCTTGAAAATAAATAATAAGAGGAGAATAAGTAGGGAAAGCATCCAATCCAAGGTGGAATTAATGTTAAATTCCTTTTACATAGATCCCAAAATCTTGATTCACATCAAGAGAGATGTTATTATAATAGGAAGTGCCAGGTTCAAACTGGTAATTCAGATATGAATAAAATCAATAATATATAAATGATCCCAACAGTACATGCAGTTAGCCAACTCTTGACAAGATATTTTACCTTCTCGGTGAGCAATGATTAAATTCTTGGGATTGGGTAAGTGGACATCAGATGGACTATTGTGTTTCTCCCAAGGAGACAAATTTATTTATTCATTAGATTATATTATAATATATTAGAGCAGGAGTCTCTAAATTTGGCAACTTTAAGACTTGTGGACTTCAACTCCCAGGAATTCTGGGAGTTGAAGTCCACAAGTCTTAAAGTTGCCAAGTTTGGAGACCCTTGTGTTAGAGGATCGCTGCTGTAATACAGTATTTTCTTGTTTATCAAGACACATTCCTCTATTTGTTGCACAATAATAATAGCTGTCTTGATTAGAAGATATTTATTTTATTTATTTATTTATTTATTTATTTATTTATTTATTTATTTATTTAATTAGATTTTTATACCGCCCTTCTCCCGAAGGACTCAGGGCAGTGTACATCCAAATATTAAAAAACACACAATATACACATTAAAAACAGAATTAAAACAAGCATATTACAAATGGCCGAAATATAAAACAATTTAAGATCATAAAATTATAAATAGCCCCAATTAAAATTTAGTAAAACTTTTAAGACTTTTAAGCCAGTCCCGCTTGAATAAATAGGTGTGTTTTCAGCTCACGGCGAAAAGTCCGAAGATCAGGCACTTGACGTAAACCAGGGGGAAGTTCGTTCCAAAGCGTGGGAGCTCCAACAGAGAAGGCTCTACCCCTGGGCGCCGCCAGCCGACATTGTTTGGCGGACGGCACTCTGAGAAGGCCCCCTCTGTGTGAGCGTACGGGTCGGTGGGAGACATCAGGTAACAGCAGGCGGTCCCATAAGTACCCGGGCCCTAAGCCATGGAGCGCTTTAAAGGTGGTAACCAAAATCTTAAAACGCACCCGAAAGACCACAGGAAGCCAGTGCAGACTGCGCAGGATTGGTGTTACATGGGAGCAACGAGTGGCTCCCATTACTACCCGCACAGCTGCATTCTGGACTAGCTGCAGCCTCCAGGTGCACTTCAGGGGCAGCCCCATGTAGAGAGCATTGCAATAATCCAAACGGGAAGTGACAAGAGCATGAGTGACCGTGCATAAGGCATCCCGGTCAAGGAAGGGGCACAACTGGCGAACCAAGAGTACTTGGTGAAAGGCCCTCCTGGAGACGGCCGCCATGGTGGCCCAATGGTTAGAATGCAGTACTGCAGGCTACTTCTGCTGTCTGTTGGCTGACTGCAATTTGACAGTTCGAATCTCACCAGGCTCAAGGTTGGACTCAGCCTTCCATCCTTCCGAGGTGGGTAAAATGAGGACACAGATTGTTGGGGGCCATAGGCTGACTCTGTAAACCACTTAGAGAGGGCTGTAAAAGCACTGTGAAGCAGTATGTAAGTCTAAGTGCTACGGCTGTTGCTATCCTGAAGAACCAGATAGGGATGTTGGTCTTGAAAGCCAAAGTAGTTACCCCAAATGAAACTGTTCTCCATCTACCTTCTCCGTCTCTTTCTTCCCTACCAACTCCGTTCTCCATGAAAAAAATACTTCAGACTACTTGCACTCACCAACAGAAAACTACCCATCTTTAACCTAATGCTATAGGGCAGGGGTCTGCAAACTTGGCTCTTTTAAGACTTGTGGACTTCAACTCCCTGTGGGAGTTGAAATCCACAAGTCTTAAAAGACCCAAGTTTGCAGATCCCTGCTATAGGGTCTCCTGCTTGGGCAGGGGTGGGTGGGTGTTGGATTAGATGACCCACAAGGTCCTTCCATCTGTTAATCTACTGATTTTAGCTTCCGCTTAAGTAACCATCAGCCATCACGGATACATAAAGCAAATGCATGACGCTAGGATGAATCTTACTCAATAGCTAAAATGCTAACAAAGGTCCCTTCCCTTCTGAATCCTTTGCATGTTTTTAACTGCAGGTAGTCCTCGACTTACGACAGTTTGTTTAGTGACTGTTCAAAGTTACAACGGCATTGGAAAAAAGTAACTTATGACTAGTTTTCACATTTGCAACCGTTGCAACATCCCCACACTTGGCAACTAACTCACATTTATGACGGTTGCAGTGTCCCAGGGTTATGTGATCACCTTTGGTGACCTTCTGACAAGCAAAGTCAATGGGGAAGCCAGATTCACTTAACAACCAGCTTACAAACTTAACTGCAGTGATTCGCTTAACAGCTGTAACAACTGTGACACTTAACAAAGGTCTCACTTAGCAATAGAAATTTGGGGTTCAATTCAGTGGTGAGTTTAATTTTTTTTACTACCAGCTCTGTGGGGATGGCATGGGAAGGATACTGTAAAATCTCCATTCCCTCCCCACTCCAGGGGAAAGTTACTGCAAAATCCCCATTTCCTCCTGATCAGCTGGCTCTCGGGAAGCAGAGAATAGATGGGGGCAGGGCCAGTTAGAATTTTTACTACCGTTTCTCCGAACTACTCAAAATTTCTGCTACCAGTTTTCCAGAACTGGTCAGAACCTGCTGAAACCCACCTCTGGTTCAATTTTGGTGGTAAATCAAGAACTACCTTTTTACTACTCCTTGTGTGCAGTAAAATTAGTCCTCCTCATTCTCTATCACCCCATTTTGAACCTATTTAACTTAATTCCCCACCCCCAAAATAGTTAGCCAAAATTCATTTCTTAAACAAAATCTTTCTAGATGGGGAAGAATAAATACCTAATATCCTATTTAAAGGAACTCAGGTTTAATGCACATCAAAAGGACAACGGGAGAAGCTCAAACCAAGTAAAATCCAGATCAGATACCAATAGCAATAGCACTTAAGACTTATATACTACTTCGGACTGTGCTTGACAGTCCTCATTAAGCGGTTTACAGAGTCAGCCTATGGCCCCCAACAATCTGGGTCCACATTTTACCAACCTTGGAAGGATGGAAGGCTGCGTCAACCTTGAGCCTGGTGAGATTAGAATTGCAGTACTGCACGCTAACCATTGGGCCACCTCAGCTCTTTGTGTAGAAATGCATTTGTCCTCTAGGTGGAGCAAAATGACACAGAGAAATTTCCATTGTATACTGGCATCTAGTGGCCACCTGGATAACTGCACTCCAGTCATAGTACCTATGCAAATTGCTGGCTCTTCTCCATTTGTGCAGGAGTATCTTGAGCAACTGCCACCATTGACAGCAACATACACATGTGAGCCCTCAGCATCACAACAGTCCTTTATTTCTCAGATATTTATTTCATTTTATGGTAGTAAATTCATAGTAATTATCCCTATTCTCTTGGTAACAGCTGATCTGATAATAGGCCTTTCTGAGAAGCTGCCAACGGCTTCTAAATTCAGATGGTAGCGACTCTTGACAATTGGGGAACGTTTGCTGATTTTGCACAGCAAGTTTGCGTTACCAAAACAGCACAAACTGAACTATCAAAGTTCAATTTGACACCAAGCTGTAAAAGGCATTGTAGAAAGTGAGCACCCACCCCCTCGCCTAAAAGATTGGAATATATTTTGAGAAATATTTAAAAAGGCAGGATAAAATATTTCCCCTAAAATAGAAATAAAAATCTTAAGGGAAATGGAAACTCAGAGCCCCAGCTCCCTTTCACCAGCAGATATTTTGTGCCCATTGAGAAAGATTGGGCCAGCCTCACTACAAAACAAAAGACCTTCAGCTCCAGGATGATGGGATTAAAACATGAGCCTTCAAGACATAATAGGATTAACCCTCTACCATCTAGCAGCTGTTGTGACCCAGGCCCACGTAGGTAGTAATAAACTTAGTCTGTGGAAAAATAAACTTTATTCGAACAGCTGGGAATTACTTCATTCCTGGCGTCGTTCAACTCAAAGTAAAACAAATGCCTCCCAACACAAATTCCTCAGTTATCTCACAAACCTTAGTCCAATTAGGCAAACTGCCAAAGGCCCTTCCTGGCAAACGTCCAGAAGCCACAAAAGCAAAAATGTACACAAAGCAGAGGACAAAGCAGAAGATGCAGCTACAATGTTGTTTTCCAGCAAAGCTGAAATGACGGTGCTGTTTGTTTTAAGCCTTATGGGAGGGGCCAATCATTTCTTGGCCCTACTTCTGAGTCGTCCTCTCTGCTTGAGCTGCACTTGCCTTCTGGCAGCTCTTCTTATGCGTGCATTAGGAACAGGCTCCTCCTGTTCCTCTGCCTCACTACTATCAGTGTCTGGAGGCTCTGGAGTCCGCACCTCACTTCCCGATGGCCTTGGCCTCACCTCAGCCTAACCGCTGTCCGATTCCGTTGCCAGCTTGGTAGGCTGCTGATGGACTGCAACAGCAGCAAAGCTCACTATATTGCACACTCTCCTAAGGACATGGTGTCACTCTCCAAACTTTAACCAAACGTAGCTCAGACAACTAACAGAGCCAGCTATGACCCCTACAACAGCCAACAGAATACATGTTCTTGCACAGGAACAGGAAGCTCAAGGGCAAAGCCCAAGAGAAGGTATAAACCCCCCACCACACTCCACTCTCAACTCCATGTGGTCATCTGCCCAGAATCACACATGGTTGGTGGTTCTGCTTCATCAATAAATGGATCCTCTTTCCAATCAGCCTCCAGCCTCCATTTTGTCTCCAGTGCCTTTCTCCTGACTTGGAACTGAACCAGATGGATTTTTCTTCCCACAGGCAGCAGGCCTAAATTAAATATTTCTGCCCAGTGTATATAACCATTATGAAGGAAAAAGTTGATTGATAGGAGAGCAACAGAGATGCATAACAATATGAGGGAACAGTATTGGGGGAATTCCCGTGCTATCTTGGGAATCCTTATCCACGAATCCAAAATCTGTTTCATTTCCTTCCTTCTTTCAATAAATTTATTAAAGTTTTGAACAAGAAAGATTAAAACCTAACAGAAACTAATAATTAATATGAGAAAAAGGGGAGGAGAGGAGAAGGGGAGGGGAGGATGAAGGAAGGATAAAATACAGAAGAAAAGGAAGAAAAAAGAAATATTAAAAAATGACTTCTGATCAGTATGTATTAGTGTTGCTTTTTAATTCTAACTCGCAGGTGACAGAATGGGAACGCGAAGACCATAGAAAAAAATCAGAGTCCATGTGTCCAGAGTGGTATAGTATCTTCTGTTTGAGCAGGGGGTTGGACTAGAAAATCTCCAAGGTCCCTTTCAACCCTAATATTCTATGTTCTATGCTTGCCTAATAGTGGGTAGCCCTGGTGTTGATCCTATCATCTCCTGCTCCTTCTGGCTTAGTTTTTATTTGCAAACCCAAATCAGAGGCCATTTGTTGTAAGTCTGTAAGCCTAATTCACACACAGTAAATCTGTGTGTGAATTAGGTGGCCATATCAATTTGTTTAATAAATAAATACATGATACTAAAAAAGGATGGGATGAATCCATCCAATACCTGGCTCGCAGCATGTCTAAAGGTAGGAAATTGTACTGATCAAGTAGTAGTAATAATAAGAAGAAGAAGGCAACTATCATTTGACTGCATCTCCAGTCTACAAGTGAGATTTCCAAGAACATAGAAAATAGAATAGTAGGGCTGGAAGGGACCTTGGAGGTCTTCTAGTCCTACCCCCTGCTGAGGCAGGAGACCCTATACCATTCTGGAGGAATGGCTGTTCAATCTTTTCTTAAAAACCTCCAGTGATTCAGGATGGAAGTCCTCCCACTGATGAATTGTTCCCACTGTCAGGAAATTTCTCCTTAATTCTAAGTTGATTCTCTTTAATGATCTTCCACCTGTTTCTTCTTGTCCTGTTCTCAGGTGCTTTGGAGAATAAGTTGACCCTTTCTTTTCTGTGACAGCCCCTCAAGTACTGGAAGACAATTATCATATCATAGCATCTCTAGTCCTTCTCTTTGTTAGACTAGCAAACCCAGCTCCCTCAACCATCAGTCTTATGGTTTAGCCTCCAGATGCCTTGTTTTCTTTGTTGCTCTTCCCTGCACTCTTTCTAGGGTCTCAACATCTTGACCAGTTGAGCAGTACTGGATGCAATATTCCAAGTCTGGCCTTACCAGTGGCATATAAAATGGTATTATCAGTTGACGTGATCTTGAAACTATCCCTCTGTTGATGCAACCTAGGACTCATTAGAAGAAGGAATAATCTTTCCCAGATCTTCTTCCAGCTTGTGTCATGTCCCACTCCTCCTCTGACGGCCGGGTCTGGAAAGTCTGTCTCAAACGTGGCCACGAAGCCTCTGCAGCTTTGCCAAAGTCCTGTCAGGGCAGGCAGGAATCCAAGGTGTGACTTCAGCAACCAGATTAGACTTTGCCTGACTCAAAGAATGCCAGAAAGCAGATCCTTTATATAGGCCATGGGGTGTGGCTCCATGACTCAGCACTTATCCAGGCCTGCCCCTCCCTTCCTTTTGCTGACGTCGCCTCTCCATTCTCCAGAAGCGTGGATCTGTCCACCCTCCAGCTGCCGGCAATTCTAGCTCGTGACTGGCTTCATGTTCATCATGCTCACATGCTGTGGGGGGGAGGCTTATTTGCTCAGTCTGTCCGGGCATGGTGCCAGGACTGGGGGCTGGAGGCATGCCAGGCCCTTCATCTGCACTATCAGTCTCTGGTTGAGATAAACGGAGGTGAGAGGGGCCCGGCTGCAGAGAGGGGGGCGGGCGAGGCACAACAGCTTGGATGTCCTACCATCCATTGGGGAACTGTTGATGTTTTGAAGACATAGCTCACAACTACCTCTTTTCAAATTCTCAAGAATCCTGGCGTCCGCTCCAACTTCCTTCTTTGCCCTTCTTAATCCTTCTGTTTTAGAAAATGACCATTACTCCTCCTCTCCTGCTACAAATATTATTTTGTTTTCTAAAAGGGCAGAGATTTCGTCAATTAGAAATGCGGAAGAGATCAGTCAATATGCAGGCTGCCACTATGTGGAGGGATAGCTTGACCAAGCAGGAATTACCAAGGGGAATTTCTGATTAAATAAGGCAGAATTCTGTCACTTTCTAAATCATGAAATATTGATGAAGCAGTGCTCCATGGTGTTGATCTTTGCTCTCTACTCGGTATGTATGTGTGTGTGTGTGTTTAGGATGATGGTGACAAAGTTCTGCAGGACCAGCTTTGCTCACCCTCGGATGCATTGGACTACACATGCCATAATTAATACACTAGCCATGGTCCTGATTGAAGTGTGGTAGCATATGGTTATTTGTTTCAGAGGTGGTGCTTACATTAAATGACTACAGGTAGTCCTCGACTTACAATGGTTTGTTTAGTGACTGTTCAAAGTTACAACGGCACTGGAAAAAGTGACTTATGACCATTTTTCACTTTTATTACTGTTGCAACTTCCCCATGTGATTTACATTCAGTTGCTTGGCAACTGATTCATATTTATGACGGTTGCAATGTCCCGGGGTCATGTGATCACATTTTGTGACCTCCTGACAAGCAAAGCCAATGGGGAAGCCAGATTCACTTAACAACTGGCTTACTAAATTAACAACTGCAGTGATTCACTTAACAGCTGTGGCAAGAAAAGTTGTAAAATGGGGAAAAGCTCACTTAACAAATGTCTCATTTAACAATAGAAATTTTGTAATCGTAAGTCAAGGTCTCCCTGTATAAAACATCTGCACCACCAATCCTGAACAGCTGATGCAGCTGAAAAACAATTTTAAAAACCACTACAGGTTATCCTCGAGTTATGACTGTAATGGAGTCTCCTGTAGGTTGCAACCATTATAAGATGCATCCGTTGCACGACTGATGCATTTGGATGATCGTTTTTGAAGTGATGGTTAAGCAAATGCAATGGTCATAAAGTAAACATCGCGGTCATTAAGTGAACACAGTGGTGGTCATGGCACAGTTTTACAAAAAACCCAAACGTGCCGGTTTTTGGAAAAATGGTCATGGTCACATGATCAGGGGATGCTGCAAACAGCCATAAATGAGGCCAGGTGGCTGAGCATCTGAAGACCAGCTATGTGATTGCAGAGGGTTTGGCGGGGGGGGGGGCAACCATTGGAACTTCAGATCTGGGTCATAAGTCCCCATTTTCAGGTCGGTTGTAACTTTGAGTGGTATTTGAATGGTGAATTTGCTAAGTGAATCATAAATTTTCTTAATAAAGACATAAATAACAAATTATGTCTTCTCCTAATGCACAAAGACCTGTTATTCAGTACAGATTACAGATGATTTCTCCAGATCAGTAGTTGGGCACCCATGAACCAGGGTGTTCAACCGATCAGATTTATTCCTTCTCATTTGCTCTTGGGCAACTCCATAAGTAAGTAAGTATCCCTTAACTCTCAATCAGCATGTATTGGAGAAATGAGTTAAGTAGGGGTAACTTCAGTGGTGGGATTCAAATAATTTAACAACCAGTTCTTTGCCTTAATGACAGGCTGGGTAGGTGTCGCCATGGTGGCCATGGCCAGGGGGTGTGATAGGCAGCACTTGGCCTCCTGCACCCTCCTGGGAGCAAAAATGGGCCACGGAGGGGACGCACTGCCCCCTGCCCCCTGTTTTGGGCCTAGTAGGCCTCCCTGAAGCCTCCTGGGAGCAAAAATGGGCCACAGAGGGGCACTGCCCTCCCCTGTGCTCCGTTTTGGACCTAGGAGGCCTTCCTACACTTACCTGGGAGCCAAAATGGGATACATGGGGACTCCTTTAAGGGGCGGGGAGAGGCGGGGCCAACCAGTAATTTAACTACCGGTTCGCCTGAACCAGCTCGAACTGGCTGAATCCCACCACTGGATAACTTCAAGAAGTAGGGAATTTTATCTTGATTTATCTCCCTGAGTTTGGAAAGTTTTCCCAGTTGGTGTCAACAGTTATATTCTTTTCAGCATCAGTCTAATGAAAAGAAGGACCAGAGGAGTCATGATAACAGTGTTCCAATATTTGAGGGGCTGTCACAAAGAGGAGAGGGTCAACCTGCTTCCCAAAGCACCTGGAGGCCAGACAAGGAATAGTGAATGGAAACTGATCAAGGAGAGATTCAACCTAGAAATAAGGAGGAATTTTCTGACAGTGAGAGCAATCAACCAATGGAACAGAAGTTGCCTTCAGAAGTTGTGGGAGCTTCATCACTGGAAGCTTCCAAGACTGGACTGCAATCTGTTTGAAATGGTGTAGGGTCTCCTGCTTGGGTGAGGGGTTGGATTAAATGATTTATAAGGTCCCTTCCAATGTTAATCTGTTATCTAAAAATGCTAAACAAGGACTTAGAATAACAGCTCTGGAAGGGACTTTTGAGGTCTTCTACCTGTTCAAGCAACAGATCCTATTTCACTCCAGGCAAATGGCTGTCCAGACTCTTCTTGAAAACCTTTAGTGATGGAGCACCAACTTTTAGACTTAAGCCATTCCATTGATTAATTGTTCTCACTGATAGGAATTTTTTCCTTAGTTCTAGGTTGATCTCTCTTTAATCATCTTCTGTCTGTTATTTCATGTCTTGTTCTCAGGTGCTTTGGAGAATAGGTTGATCCCTCTTCTGGGTAACAAGTGCCTCAGATATTGGAAGATTGTTATCATGTCATTTCTCTTTGTTAGACTAAACATACCCAAGTCATTCAATCAGTCATCATTAGTTTTAACTTCCAGATCCCTTATCATCTTTGTTGCTCTTCTCTGCACTCTTTCTAGGGTCTCAATGGTGGGTTTCTTTTTAATATTATTGAGACAAGAAGTGGACATGGTACTCCAAGCGTGGTCTCACCAGTGTAATATAAAGCAGTATTGTCACATCACATGATCTTGAAATTATACATCAGTTGATGCATCCTAGGGCTGCAGTAGCTTTTATGGCTTTTGTAGCACACTGCTGGCTGCAGTGGTGGGTTTCAAAAATTTTTACTACCGGTTCTGTGGGTATGGCTTGGTGGGCATGGCAGGGGAAGGATACTGTAAAATCTCCATTCCCACTCCACTCCTCCACTCCACTCTTTGCAGGATACTGCAAAATCCACATTTCCTCCCGATCAGCTGGGACTTGGGAGGCAAAGAATTGATGGTGGAGGGGCCAGTCAGAATTTTTACTACCAGTTCTCCGAACTACTCAAAATTTCCGCTACCAGTTCTCCGGAACTGGTCAGAATCTGCTGAAACCCACCTCTGCACCTCACCGCAGGCCAACTCGCTGTGGGATGTCAATAATGTGCTGTTGTTTTTTTCAATACTGATATAATTCAAACTAAATCCATGTTAGATTGCTTATTTTATTAGCTCGTTTTATGGTTGTCTCATTTTTATTACTCAGTTATATTATTTGATCATTGTGTACAATGGTCCTGGGTTTGCCAAGTTAATGAGCTGCTGCCCTCTTTATTTGCTATCATCTAGCGACCTTAGAATTAATAAAATTAATAAATGGTGGCATTCCTATTGGGGTGCTCCAGGGAAGCAAACGGAGAACAGAATTATTTTCCATTGTCTCTTCCTGTAACTCTCTCTTCCTGCCTTCAGGTCTTGACATCTTATATTATTTTACTTTGCTGTCATATTGTTCTGTGTTGCAATAGTAAAAGTACATTATAAAAGCAACCAATATTAAACTAATTTTATCACCGAACTGGTAATAAAGTTTAACGCCAACTGTAATGTTGTTGCAGCACAGAAATATTACGAAAGGCCAGTAATATCCTGTTAAAGTCATTTTTCTAGAGAACACTCTGAAATCTGCTAAGAGATCTTTTGAAGATGAATAAACGAATGTGGATAGGTGTGATAGAAGTGGGGGGAGGGGGGAAGAATGTACTGTACACACCCAGTTCTGGGGTTTTTTTTTTTAGTTGGTTTGGTAACTTAGAAGCATTTATAATTTCAATAGAATCTTTGATCACCACTATAGATGGGGTGGGTTTTCGAGGAAGAGATCAGAGAGAGAAATCGATACAGCAAATTGGCACAGAGTGTAAATAAAAGGGTAGGAAGATGGATGGATTTTTTCCGCCATTGTGCTGAGTCCAGAAGAAAATTACCTTAAAACAGCAAGAAAAGCATATTGATCTATATTTGCCCCCCAGAAATTCTAGCAAGTCATAACTCCACAGCTTTTCAGAATCCAGGTTTTCCCAAATTTCTCCAAAGAGGAGGAAGAAAGAGATTTTCAGCCATCCAGATTATAGTTGTCTCAAAGGTGTTTTTTTAAAAGGCAATTGTCTTTTTCTTTGGAGGAGGAGGAGGAGAAGGAGAAGGAGAAGGAGAAGAAGAAGAAGAAGAAGAAGAAGAAGAAGAAGAAGAAGAAGAAGAAGAAGAGGAAGAGGAAGAGGAAGAGGAAGAGGAAGAGGAAGAGGAAGAAGAAGAAGAAGAAGTTGTTTCGCTTCTCATCCAAGAAGCTTCATGAGTTCTGGTGATGAATAATCCAGAACCAGTTAAGCTTTTTAGGATGATAATTAAACCTCTTCTCCTTCCTCAAGGAAAAAGACAGCCCAGTTGCCTTTTGAAAAATCTTCTTTGTGAGGCAGAAAGAAGAAAACACCTCATACAATTATCAAAGACAGGAGATCCCCTTGGTGGTGGTAGAATTAAAGGTCTACTCAACAGATTAAAGGACTGCTGAGTTTTCATTGAAAGTTGAGGGATCAGAAGGACCTCAAAGTTTCAGAGAAACTTCTATAATGAAAAAATAACACATGCACAGTCCTCTGGTGATTACGTTGCTAAACAACCACAAGAAAACATGTTCCACTGATGCTGATTTCTTCAGGATTCTTCATTTTGAAAGAATTTCTAAAGTAAATTCCCTTTCACGAAACTGAGCATACTTGGGTAAAAAAAACAGAAAAAGAAATTCTTTTGTAGCATCAACTTTTATGGTGTTAGAGATGATGAAAACACAGCATGTCTTTAAACACAGTTTGATTCTCACTTTTTAAAAAACTTTGTTATAAAACTCTCTGTAGCCTGAATTACTCACCCTGAATTTTCAGAGGGATTTCAACTAATGTTGCTAAAAGATTGGCTAAACAACTAGAATAAAAATCCTTAGGTATATTGGACAATCTGGGATTTTGTTGTTGTAGCAGGATCCAATTTGAATCAGTCACCAAGATGAAAACTTTATTCTTCCAAATTACTGGGCTACTGCTGGAGCCTATAATTAGGAGCCTCTCTCTCTCCAGAATGTGTGCACGGGGCACACATATTTGTTCTTGTACATGCTGACTGCTGCAATAATGCTTTATGTGCGAACAATGGAAAGATACATTAATTTCCACCATGGAAGAACTATTATTGTTGTGTTGTTGTTGTTATCTCTTTTATTCAATAAACATGAAACTCAGTCAACTGAAGATTTAAAAATGTATCACAAATACCATTGACTGGCGCTGATGGTTGATACAGGTTTCTGCCAGCGTCCTAGGTATCAACCAAGTATCTTCTTAAAATATATGATGTTCCGAGTAGCGCTAGTTTTCTGCAGTTCCGCTGGTGTTATTGCAGGAAGCTGCCATTTCTTGATATGTTTTGTAAAATTCTTGGACATGGTATTAAGTGCCCTGATGACAATGGGTATCACTGTTACATGTTTCATCCATAATTGCATAGTTTCGATGGCCAGGTTGCGATATTTCATGATTTTTTCCAGTTCTTTTTCTTTGACTCTGGCATCTCCTGGTACCACAATATCAATAAATTGTACGTTTCAGTTTTCAACAAGTGTGATATCTGGCGTGTTGTGTTCCAGGTTTCAGTCTGTCTGTATTTGAAAGTCCCACAAGATGATGATGATGATGATGATGATGATGATGATGATGATGATGATGATGATGATGATATTATTATTAATTATTATTATTATTGTTATTGTTATTGTTATTACAATCAGGATAGCAAATCCCCCCCTTTTTTTTTGAAGAATGGCTGGAAAAATTGATGGAGCTAGCAGAGATGGACAAATTAACTGCTTTAATCAAAGAAAATATACGCAAGTTTGTTTCTACTTTAAAACTGCATTATTGTATGTAATATTAACTTTTCACATCTTTTGCACTTATGTCCCGCCTAACATCTAAAGATATTGGAAGCTTCAATTTATTGTTGAATAGGAAGACAGATGAAAGAAAGAAAGAAAGAAAGAAAGCCTGGGATTTTCCATTTTTCTTTGCGATGCCATTTTTCAAGAGAAGTGACATATTTATTTGCCCAGTACTCAACTTCTACGAGGTCAGACTGGACTTCAAGTTTCACTTTGATTGATAAGGAAGTGCCCAACAGTTGAACTGATCAATAGCTTCTTATTTGGGTCAATGGCCATGATTCACCAGGCAGAACAGTGGCTCCCAGCATGTAGTGTCCTTCCCTGGAGCAGGCACCAAACACCTGCACAAATCCTAGTCATGTATAGGTAATCCTTGGCTTACAACCGTTTGAAAAGTGACTTATGACCAGTCCTTGTGCTTATGAGTATGGCAGCACCCTCAGAGATATGTAATCAAAATACAAGTGCTTGACAACAAGCATGTATGTATGATGTAATTACCAACTGCAACTTTCCTGTCTTGCTTCTGGCAACAAATTTCAATGGGGAAATCTTTGTTTAATGATTGTGTGATTCACTTAATGACTGCCATGATTCATGACAAGAAAGATTATAAAATTGGACTTGACTGCCTTACAACCCCCTTACTTAGCAATGCAAATTCTAGCACTAACTGTAGTTGTAAGTCAACGACCATCTCTATTGGAATTAAAATTTATTTATTTATTTATTTATTTATCTTATTAGATTTTTATATCGCCCTTCTCTCGAAGGACTCAGGGCGGTGTACAGCCAAATAATAAAAACCCCACAATATACACATTAAAACAAAAACTTAAAACCAAGCATATTACATAAATGGCCGAAATTTAAAACAATTTAAAACCCTAAAATTCATAAATAACCCCAATTAAAATTTAATAAAACTTTTAAGCCAGTCCCGCTTAATGGGTTTTGGCTTGATCCAGGAGAGTTAGCTATTTATGTGTTTGTTTATTTAAATATATTTGTGCACTGCCACAACAAAAATGGTTCTTGATAGCTCACAAAAATATAATATAAAACAAGCCCTTTAAAAATATTCTTATGTGAAGGGTCTTTCGTGGTTTAAACATCTGATTTATTAACAATCTTGAAGTAGCACCCAGAGTTGTTGTTTGTTTTGGTCTTTTGGACAGAATTGCCCTTTTTATTATAAATATTGGATTTTTGGAATAGCAATTTTTTTGCGGAGAAATTTAGTGTAGGGAATCTAAAAAACTTCTATCAGAATGAGTGGATATCTTCCAAATAGAACTTTGAAATCATACTGGCATAGAATATGTCCAGAACTGAGATTTAGAGATTTCAGAGACAGGTGAATAAGATTTTAATCTATTTTTGGAGGATCGAAGAGAATGTCTCAAAATCTTAATCTCCAGACCACCTCTGAGATTGACAATCCTGCCAAACCAAGGTTGCAAATCTATGTTTCTCTGCTCAAAATGGATCTACAGCCCAGCACCCAGAATCCGCAGGTAAATTGTTAGTTCTCATATCTCATGAAGGTCCTTTTTCTGCCTTATCAACTAGAGATGAGCAATATGTTTTCACGGGTCTCAACACCCAACATACCTTCTGAATTTAAGCCAGACAAAAAACAGTCAATGTTGAGTTATCAGAAGGGATTAATTATAAAACAGTGCAGAATATTGAGCTTTTTCAATCTTACAAAGTTTTGCAAATCGTCAACTATGAGAATGAAGAAACCCAACTGGGGTTTCATTAAACTGCTTGAAGGCCTACTTAGTAGCCTTTTTCTTCTCAATTGGGCAATTCTCTTCTTCCAAGCTTCCAAACCATGATAGATGTCTTTTCTGAAGATGTCTATTCTGGAAGGAGTGGGGGGAGACCCTCCAGATGTCTACTGGGAGAGGGAGAGAAGGAGGAAGAAGATGGGGAAAGGGAGCGGAAGAATGAAGGAAGAGAATATGGGGAAGGAGGAGGAAGACAAGGAGACAGAGAGGGAAAAAGAAGGAAGAAGGAAGAGAAAAAGGGGAGGGGGAAAGGAAGAGGAAGGGGGAGGAGGAGGAGGAGGAGGAGGAGGAGGAGGAGGAGGAGGAGGAGGAGAAGAAGAAAGAAGAGGAGAAGAAGGAGAAGATGAAGAAGAAAAAGAAGAGGAGGAGGAGGAGGAGGGAGGAAGAAGAAATGTCTTAAAAAGCAGGGCATGGATTTGTAAATGAACCTCAACACAGAGTAATTACACATCGTCATTGATGTCTCAGTGTTATAATTGCACCATACACTCTGCAAGGTGACTAAAGGGTGAGAAAATCACATATTTACTTCACATAGTAATGCACTGTATACAGTAATTACTCTGCCTTTCCTTGGCACTTAAGTTATCAGTGAATGTCCCCCAATTATCACATTTCTAAAGGAGTCCTACATGACGGTGATCCATGGCCAGGAATTTAAAGCTTTAGAAGCTGCAGTCCTTTAATAGTTTTACACATAAGTTGTTGTTATTGACAAGTGTGTGTTGCCGAAAGAACATTGAGAAACAGCATCAGGGCACATTGTTGCGGGTGGCCTTTATATTGCTAATTGTTTGCAACTCACCTTCAGAATCCTGGATTTTATTATTTATTTATTTATTCGAATTTTTATACCGTCCTATCTCCCGAAGGACTCAGGGCGGTGTACAGCCATATAAAAGCATAAGAATAATACAAATAAAAACAACAATTAAAAAACTTATTAATTAGGCCAAAATTAAAATATCACTAAAATAGTATAAAACCCCATTAAAACTAAATTTAAAACTAAAAACCCTAGGCTAGCCCTGCACAAATAAATAGATGTGTCTTAAGCTCGCGGCGGAAGATTCGGAGGTCGGGAAGTTGGCGCAGCCCTGGGGGAAGCTCGTTCCAGAGGGTGGGAGCCGCCACAGAGAAAGCCCTTCCTCTGGGTGTCACCAGTTGGATCTCTTCCATGGGGCCCAGGAGGACTGCAGGAAGTGTCAAAAAAGGCAATATGGAGGCTGTGATAATCCAGTTGTGGTTGTCGTCACATTTTTTAACTCCACCCTTTTGCGGAAGGCCCTGGTGTGACCCTTTTACATAGAGGTTTAAAGGGAGTTTAGAAGTAGAGGTAGAACTTGGCTTACAACAGTCTGTCCGAGGTTACAATGCCGCTGAAAAAAGTGACTTATTATGACCATTATGGTCACATGATCAAAGTATTTATGACGGTTGCAATGTCCCAGAGTCATCTGCAACCTTCTGACAAGCAAAGTCACTGGGGAAGCCAAATTCACTTAACAACCGTGCTACTAACTCGAGAACTGCACTTAACAAATGTGGCAAGAAATTAGGGCAGAAATAATTGAACAACTGTCTCACTTAGCAATAGAAATTTTGGGCTCGATTGTGGTCGTAAGTCGAGGACCGCCTGTAACAAGACAGAAAAGGCTTTTAAATAATTTAATCTGAGATTTCTTTCCACCCGAGGCAGTCAATGATGTTTTAAACAAACTAATATTGTACATAATGACTCTTTGCAAATTGAAATTCTTTGGAATCATGCCACTGAATTAAAAGAAAAGGGGTCAGAGAAAATAAAGAATGCTGTTTCTACTGTGGTAGTTTTATTGATCGGATGGGAAGCTGTCGTAAACCACCGGGTGCCCTTATGGAGTTGGGTGTACATAAACTTATAACAGATAAATGAAAACAAAGACAGGGCGGAAGTGGAGAAAATCTTCCTAGCACAAAATGCATGGACAAAATTAGGAAAAAAAGGAGTGGCCCTACATTGAGTGGGGGAGGGGGAAATGCCCCCACCAAAAAAATTAACCTGGGATCTTCTTCATACAGCACTGCATGGGGGCAAGAATGCAGATCTCATTTTATTTATTTACATCTCATCTTTATTCTTTTCTTTTGTAAACAACCTAAGGTGATGAACATAGCTTCCTCTTCCTATTTTCCCCACAACAACCCTAGAAGGTATGCTGGACAGATAGAGAAGGACTGTCTCTAAGTGAACCCATTGGTTTTTGTGCCTAAAGTGGGACTAGAATTCACAGACTAGTGGCGATTGGCCCAAAGTAACTCAGCTGACTTTCGTGACTAAGGCGGGACTAGAACTCACCGTCTCCTGGTGATTGGACCAAAATCTCCCAGTCCCAGCTGACTTTCATGCCTAAGGCAGGACTAGAACTCCTGGTGATTGGTCCAAAGTCACTCGGCCTGCATTTAAGGCAAGACTAAAACTCACTGTCTCCTGGTTTTTAGCCTGGTGTGAACCAGTAGTCCAAACTGGTCTTCATACATGCATACATACATACAATTTAGAGGCTACCGATAAGCAGTAACTTTTGGAGGCTTACGAGGAAAGAGTGAGAAAAAAATAGCAAAATGGAACAAAAGCACAATGGAATAGAAGGAAGAGACATTTAATCTTTGGGTCTTTCCTGCCCATTTTTGGTGCAGAGGCTGGAGGAGCATACCTTAGCGCCTTACATTCATCCATTCATTCATTCATTTAGTATTAGACTTCTGCACTGCTCATCTCATCAAGACAACTCTTTCTCTGGTTATTATCAGAACTTGTCCAATTACATTCCTATTGCACTGCCTTTTTATAAAAGAAACATGCATGCCATCACAGACAAATGGGAGCATTCTGCGGAGATTAAAAAATAGAATAGAATAGAATAGAATAGAATAGAATAGAATAGAATAGAATAGAATAGAATAGAATAGAATAGAATAGAATAGAATAGAATTTTATTGGCCAAGTGTGATTGGACACACAAGGAATTTGTCTCGGTGCAGATGCTCTCAGTGTTCATCAAGGTACAACATTTACAACACAAATGATGGTCAATATATCAATATAAATCATAAGGATTGCCAGCAACAAACTTACAGTCATACAGTCATCAGTGGAAAGAGATTGGTGATGGGAACTATGGGAACTATACTATTAAAAAATAAAAATCAAGGCAGCCCCCAGCATTCATGTGGTTGAAACTGTACCCCCTTTTGGATGCGTAAAAAGGGATAGGTCTTCAATCACACGGGTGCCACCTTGAATTTTTTGACCTAGTTGCCCAAAGGATTGGTCCCACCAGCCTCATGTTATCAATTTCCTTTCTAAAGGCCTCCAGTGGAGTAAATTTAACAGGATTCTCATCCTTTCGCCATTGCTTTATGCGATGCTTTCTAGTACTCCTGTTTGTTTTTGTCCTTTTTCTGGGCAAATGGCCATGCTTTCCAGCAAAGGCCTACTTTTATTTTCATTGTCCAAGAAAGTGTTGGGGTTGGTGAGGCATTCTTGGAAATGAAAGAGAATCTCAGTGGCTGTCACATAATCGCTCTGGAGAAAGTTTAGTTTTAGTTTAGTTTATTTATTTTTTGTCACAACAGTATATATAAGCATAAGCATGAAATAACTATACAATATATAAGCATATATATAAGCATAAGTATATAATAACTATATTAATTGGATATAATGAAAGGAAACAAAAGGACAGGAACGGTAGGCACGTTTGTGCTCTTATGCACGCCCCTTACAGACCTCTTAGGAATGGGGTGAGGTCGATAGTAGATAGTTTTTGGTTGAAGCTTTGGGGATTTTGGGAAGAGACCACAGAGTCAGGTAGTTTATTCCAGGCATTAGCAACTCTGTTACTGAAGTCATATTTTCTGCAATCAAGATTGGAGCGGTTCACTTTAAGTTTAAATCTATTGTGTGCTCCTGTATTGTTGTGATTGAAGCTGAAGTAGTCTTTGACAAGAAGGACATTGTAATAGATAATTCTATGAGTTAAACTCAGGTCATGTCGAAGGTGATGTAGTTCTACATTTTCTAAACCCAGGATTTCAAGTCTGGTGGCATAAGGTATTTTGTTGTATTCAGAGGAGTGGAGAACTCTTCTTGTAAAGTGGAATCCTATGAGAGGGTCTCCAGCCTTTGGAAGAAGTCAGAGAGGAAGAAAGCCAGCAGAGATCAGAGTGGCATGGTGCATTAGCAGGACCTTCCCAGAATTCCAAAAAGACAGTGCTGATAGATAAACCTGGGCCTGAGGCAGGGCAGGGATGCCATCGGGTCACGAAGAGACTCTGCAAATAAACGAAGGTCTTGTTTTTTAACTAATAATAATAAAGTGTTTTGTCAAGTAGGATGAGAGGGAGATGGCTGTAGGTGCAATGGGACCTCAGATTTAGAGGGAGGCTTTTGCCTCCCACCGACCCGTACGCTCACACAGAGGGGGCCTTCTCAGGGTGCCGTCCGCCAAGCAATGTCGGTTGGCGGCCCCCAGGAGAAGGGCCTTCTCTGTTGGAGCCCCTACCCTTTGGAACGAATTTCCCCCTGGTTTACGTCAAGTGTCTGATCTTCGGACTTTTCGACGTGAGCTGAAAACGCACCTATTTATTCAAGCGGGACTGGCTTAAAATTTAATTGGGGTTATTTATATTTTAAGATTTTAAATTGTTTTAAATTTTCGGCCACATTATAATATGTTCTTTTTTAATCTCTTTTAATGTGTATATAGTGTATTTTTACTTGGCTGTACACCGCCCTGAGTCCTTCGGGAGAAGGGCGGTATAAAAATCGAAATAAATAAATAAATAAATAAATAAATAAAGGAGGGAGGAAGGGAGGGAAGGTGGGGAAAAGGAAGGAAGAGAAAAGAAGGAAGGGATGGGGTTAAAGGAAGGAAGGAGAGAAAGGAGAAAGAAAGGTAAGGAAAAGGAAGGAAGAGAGAGGGAGCGGAAAGTGAGGGACAGATAAAAGAAGGAAGAGAGAGGGAGGGAAGGAAGGAATGGAGAGAAGGAAAGAAAGAAAGAAAGAATGAAGGAAGGAAGGAAGGAAGGAAAAGAGAGAGGAAGGGAAGAAAAAGGAAGGAAGGAAAAGAGAGAGGAAGGGAAGAAAAAGGAAGGACAAGAGGAAGTGGGAAGTGAGGGAGAGAAAAGGAGGAGGAAGGGATGGGGTAAAGGAAGAAAAGAGAGAAAGGAGAAAAAAGAGAAGGAAAAGGAAGAAAAAGAGAGGGAGTGGAAAGTGAGGAAGAGATAAAAGAAGGAAGAGAGAGGGAGGGAAGGAATGGAGAGAAGGAAGGAAGGAAGGAAAAGAGAGAGGAAGGGAAGGAAAAGGAAGGACGAGAGAGGAAGTGGGAAGTGAGGGAGAGATAGAGGAAGGAAGAGATAAGGAGAAGGAAGGGATGGGGTAAAGGAAGGAAGAGAAAGGAGAACAAAGTGAAGGAAAAGAAAAGGAAAAGAGAGGAAGGAAAAGAGAGGAAGGAAGAGAAAGGAAGGAAGAAAAGAGAGAAGGAAAGAAAAGGAAAAGAGAGGAAGGAAGGAAGGAAAAGAGAGGAAGGAAGGAAAAGGAAGGACGAGAGAGGAAGTGGGAAGTGAGGGAGAGATAGAGGAAGGAAGAGATAAGGAGAAGGAAGGGATGGGGTAAAGGAAGGAAAGAGAGAAAGGAGAACAAAGTGAAGGAAAAGAAAGAAAAAGAGAGGGAGTGGAAAGTGAGGAAGAGAAAAAAGTAGGAAGAGAGAGGGAGGGAAGGAATGGAGAGAAGGAAGGAAAAGAGAGAGGAAGGGAAGAAAAAGGAAGGACAAGAGGAAGTGGGAAGTGAGGGAGAGAAAGAGAAAGGAAGAGAAAAGGAGAAGGAAGGGATGGGGTAAAGGAAGGAAAGAGAGAAAGGAGAACAAAGTGAAGGAAAAGAAAGGAAAAGAGAGGGAATGGAAAGTGAGGAAGAGATAAAAGTAGGAAGAGAGAGGGAGGGAAGGAATGGAGAGAAGGAAGGAAGGAAGGAAAAGAGAGAGGAAGGGAAGGAAAAGGAAGGACGAGAGAGGAAGTGGGAAGTGAGGGAGAGATAGAGGAAGGAAGAGATAAGGAGAAGGAAGGGATGGGGTAAAGGAAGGAAAGAGAGAAAGGAGAACAAAGTGAAGGAAAAGAAAGAAAAAGAGAGGGAGTGAAAAGTGAGGAAGAGATAAAAGTAGGAAGAGAGAGGGAGGGAAGGAATGGAGAGAAGGAAGGAAGGAAAAGAGAGAGGAAGGGAAGAAAAAGGAAGGACAAGAGGAAGTGGGAAGTGAGGGAGAGAAAGAGAAAGGAAGAGAAAAGGAAGGGGTGGGATGGGATGGGGGGAAGGAGGGAAGGAAGGAAGGAAGGAAGGAAGGAAGGAATTTTCATGTAGTAGATCAGCTATTTGTGAGTAAAAGAAGAAAGCAATAAATACGTTGAGAAGATGGGAGCTGCCGCCTGGAATGCAAATGGCCTTCTATGACAAGCCATCCCTCGAAGCTGTCTGTCAGATGACTAAGGGATGGAAGGAGCAAGAGCAAAGCTGTCTTGGAATACAAAGCAAACTCGCCTGCTGATAATTAATGTAATAACGACAGACACTCTTTGAAACAGGGAGGTGGCCTGAAGGTCACCCTGCCCAACGAGAAAAGCAGCTAAGAGGCAATTATTCAAATGAATGGGAAGCTGGATCCCACTCCCCCAGGGGCTCCTCGCTGGAGGCCCAAGTAGCATGCAAACTTTTTCTTCTTCTTCTTCTTTTTTGCAACAGTTTGAGGAATAACTGATGGTGTTTCCCTGCACAGTTATTTATGATTTGTTTTTGATTGCACTGCGGATACCCGAGTGTAATTAAACAGCCGTGGCCTCTTTGCACAGTGCCTCCGCCTAATTTTTTTCAGAGATAGATTTCAATTCAGTTGAGCTTCCTTCTGTCCAAAGGAGATGATCAAGTAAGTACTACAACCCACTTAGCGGTGAAATCCATTTTTTTTTTTACTACCGGTTCTATGGGCGTGGCTTGGTGGGCGTGGTGTGGCTTGGTGGGCGTGGCTTGGTAGGCATGGCAGGTGAAGGATATTGCAAAATCTCCATTCCCACCCCACTCCAGGGGAAGGATACTGCAAAATCCCCATTCCCTCCCCACTCCTGAGGGAAGGATATTGCAAAATCTCCATTCCCATCCCACTCTGGGACCAGCCAGAGGTGGTATTTGCTGATTCTCCAAACTGCTCAAAATTTCCGCCACCGGTTCTCCAGAACCTGCTGGATTTCACCCCTGAACCCACCTCCCCCCAACCCCCCCGGCTCCAAATTTCCACACAATTCCAATCACTTAATGTAATTTTTAAAAGAAAATCTCGATCTGTTCAGATCCTCAACTTACAACCATGATTGCTGTAAAGCCCAAAATTTATGTTCTGGAGACAATTATTAGGTGAGTTTTCCCCCATTTTATGACCTTCCTTTCCACTGAATCACTGCAATTGATCGGTTATTAACGTGGTTGTTAAGTGAAACTGGCTTTCCCATTGTCTTTGCTTGTCAAAAGGCTGCAAATGGTGATCACACGACACACCCACCCCAACACACTGCAAACATTCGTAAATATCAGCCAGTTCTGACCAGTTCTGGAGAACCGGTGGAAGAAAATTTGAGTAGTTTGGAGAACCGATAGTAAAGATTCTGACTGGCCCCACCCCTATCTATTCTCTGCCTCCCAAGTCCCAGCTGATCGGAAGGAAATGGGGATTTTACAGTATCCTTCCCCAGGAGTGGGGTGGGAATGGAGATTTTACAGTATCTTTCCTCTGCCATGCCCACCAAGCCACATCCACAGAACCGGTAGTAAAAAAATTTGAAACCCACCAGTGTGTTGTAGCAGTCATAAAGTGACACTAAAGTCACCTTTTTCAGTGCTGTTGCAACTTCAAACGGTCACTAACTGAATGTAAGTTGAGGGCTACCTGTAGTTGAAGCAGAGGCTAATTTGAGAACACGACACAGAACAGAGTCTGCCCACTAGGAATTATTGGGAACTGCAATTAGCCGGATGGCCTAAAGAAGGCGCTCCACTTTGCTGAGCTTGTGATCGTTTCCACTTCCATTTTAAAAGGCTCAGTGGTGGGATTCAAATAATTTAACAACCGGTTCTCTGCCCTAATGACAGGCTGGGTGGGCGTGGCCATGGTGGGCGTGGCCAGGGAGTGTGAGAGGCAGCACTTGGTCTCCTGCATCCCATTAGGAGCAAAAACAGGCCATGAGGGGGGACTGTGCAACACCCACCCATCCCGGTGCCCCATTTTGGGCCTAGGAGGCCTCCCTGAAGGCTCCTGGGAATGAAAATGGGGAATTTGGAGACTCCGGGAAGGGGCAGGGCGAGAAAGGGCGGAGCCAGCCAGCAACTTAACTACCGGTTCGCCCGAATCAGCTCGAACTGGCTGAATCCCACCACTGAAGTGGCTTCCTGCTTAATTAACTTTGCAGATAGAAGTGGCCGTCACATGGAAAGGATCTTCAGCATCTTAAGGAACCAGCAATAACACTCCTACCAACACAGGCAGGGTGAGCTGCTGTATATAAACAGAGAGCCAACCCCACTCCCTTCTCTCACTGATGAGATTACCTAGTTGGGTAATGAAATGTCTACAACAAAACAAGCTCAGGGAGCACCAATGACCCCACAAAGATTTTTTTGTTTATTAATGGGTAGAATCTCTGGGATCTTGAAAGGAATGTTTAAATCAGCAATCCCCACCCAGCCTTTCGGACTTGACAGCCTGGCAGGGGTGGGAGAGGAGAAACGGCCCACCACTCGCACAAGTTTTTATTTATTTTATTTTGTTGAGTGCATATTAGATAATATATATAAGCATGAAAAGGGCCTCTGGTGGCTCAACAGACTAATGCAGTCTGTTATTAACACAGCTGCTTGCAATTACTGCAAGTTCAAGTCCCACCAGGCCCAAGGTTGACTCAGCCTTCCATCCTTTATAAGGTAGGTAAATTGAGGATTCAGATTGTTGGGGGCAATAAAAAGTTGACTGTATATAAATATACAAATGGATGAAGACTATTGCTTAACACAATGTAAGCCGCCCTGAGTCTTCGAAGAAGGGCGGGATATAAATTCAACTTAAAAAAAAATGAATTGAATACATAAAGTGAATACAACTAAAGGGAACATTAGGACAGGGACAGTAGGCATGCTGGTGCTCTTACGCACGCCCCTTACAGACCTCTTAGGAATGGGGTGAGGTCAACAGTAGACAGTCTTAGGTTAAAGCTTTGGGGATTTTGGGATGAGACCACAGAGTCAGTTTGAACCGCTCTAAACTTTCACAAGTTTGCATCTATTGTGTGCTGGTGTATTGTTGTGGTTGAAGCCGAAGTAGTCATTGACAGGTAGGACATTGTAGCAGATGATTTTATGAGTTATGCTCAGGTCATACCGAAGGCGGTGTAGTTCTAAATTTTCTAAACCCAGAATTTTAAGTCTGGTGGAATAAGGTATTTTGTTGCGAGTGGAGGAGTGGAGGAACTTGTGAACTATTTCTGGATGCGCTTGATGATATTAATGTCCGATATGCAGTGTGGGTTCCAGACAGATAAGCTGTATTCGAGAATTGGTCTAGCAAATGTTTTGTATGCTCTAGTTAGTAGTGTAATAATACTGGAGAAGAAACTACGCAAGATTAGGTTTACAACCCTTAATGTCTTTTTGGCGATGTTGTTACAGTGGGCTTTATTGAGCTGTGTGTGCACATACATGTACCAGCCACTTACATGGCCTGGTTCCCAACAGGCCATGGTCCAGGAGTTGGGAACCCCGGTTTAAATTGCCATCTCTGGTCAATTTCAGCCACTTTGTCAATTTTATTATCATATGTTTTAGTGTAATTTCTTCCCTTTTGCTCTAGAAATGGCTGCAAGGTTGGGATGGGAGGAACAAAAGAAATCTGAACGACAGGGAAAGTTTGAGTTCCTTCCCAGGTACTTCAGGAGTACCAACTATATCTAATTAATTTAATGGTAATGAAATGTGCAGATGTACTCCATTAAATAAAATATGGTGGTTTAAGTCGAGTGCATCCCCCTTCATCCAGGCCCAGCAAACCACAAGATTGTTATTGTGAGGAAAACAGGAAGAAGAGGGCACTGTCTTGAGTCTTGAGTTATAATAAAGGCAGAGTGAAAGAAATCAAATAAATAAATTAAATTCCCACCAGACTTCAAAAGACCTGGCAAATGCAGAAAACTGGGTTACGAAAGGGTATTTTGATACTCCATAATGTGAAATGTCAATAGCAAACCAGTAGGAAGTCGATAAAGGTTTAGCCAACAGCTGGATAAACTGGATTTTACTTTAAATTTTGCAGCCTTGTGCAGGTAATCCTTGATTTATGACCACAACTGAGCTCAACATTTCTGTTGCTAAGCGGAAACATTTGTTAAGTGAATTTTACCCCAGATCTTTCTTCCCGCATTTGTTAAGTGAATCAGTGCAGTTGCTAACCTAGTAACTTGGTTGTTAAGTAAATCTTTGACTTTGCTTGTCAAAAAAGATCACAAAAGGTAACCCGGGGACATTGCAACCGTCATAAATATGAGTCAGTCTCCAAGCATCTGAATTTTGATCACATGATCACAGAGATGCTGCAATGCTCAGAAGTGTGAAAAACAGTCATAAGTCACCTTTTTCAGCACTCTTGTAACTTTGAATGGTCACTAGATGAACTGTTCTAAGCAGAGGACTACCTGTATTTTTGTTTTTGCTGTTTTTTTTTCCTCCTTATGCAATGAAATACACCACGAGGTAAAAAAGATGTTAATACTCTGAAACTGCACAGAGAAGAGCAACCAAGATGATTAGGGAGCTGGCAGCTAAAGAACATATGGTTGTAGGATATGGGTATGCCTAGTTTAATGAAGAAAAAGACCAGGGGAGACATGATAGCAGCCTTCCAATATCTCAGGGGTTGCCACAAAGAAGAGGGAGTCAAACTATTCTCCAAAGCACCTGAGGGTAGAGCAAGAAACAATGGGTGGAAACTAATCAAGGAGAGAAGCAACCTAGAACTAAGGAGAAATTTCCTGACAGTTAGAACAATTAACCAGTGGAACGACTTGCCTCCAGAAGTTGTGAATGCTCCAACACTGGAAGTTTTAAAGATGAGATTGGAGAACCATTTGTCTGAAATGATAAAGGGTTACCTGCCTGAGCAGGGGGTTGGACTAGAAGGTCCCTTCCAACTCTGTAATTCTATTCTATTCTAAATACGTGGCACAACTCAGAAACAAATGAATTTTAAAGGTGCAGCTCAGATTCACAGGGCCCACCGTCTCCAAAAAGGCTGTATTTCCCATTTCTTTCTTCCTCCCTCCCAACCTCTCCTTGCTAACTGCAGTAATGCTATCCTTCCCATCCAGCCAAGCTTGACGATAAAGAAAGATGGAAGAGTGGGAGGAACAGGTCACAGAAATGGCTGTGCCACAGGTCTCATGCTTTAAATCACACTTTGCACCTGTAAAATAAATGGCCGGGCTCGGGAAGAGCAGAGGGGGGAGATAGGGGATGAGGCAGAAACGATCCCCCGCCGGGAATCGATACAATGCATTTAGTAAGCAGGGTGACAGAGACAAAAACGCATGTCAGTCGGGGTGTGCATTCATTCTGCGTCCCCTCCCCCCCCGGGGTAATAATTCTCCAGCTAACAGGTAGCCATTCTCAGCTGAATGATCCTGTCTTTAAGGAGAAGCTGCTGGCAGCGCTATTCCTTACGTCCGGAACTAAAGAATTTCCCACCAGGTTTGCAAAGAGATGTACAGGTTGCAAAGAGGGTGCATGGCTCGTCTCTTGAACCAGCCTTTTTGTCGTGTCCCCCTATTCCTCCCCCCCAAAAAAATCTGACTGACGTGGGGAAAAACGGTGCCTATAACAGAAAGGAGGAAGGTTGAGATTAGGGCCTGGATAGGAACTGAAAGAGAGAGCTGCACTTCCTACCAAAGATAACACCCACCCAGAGCGATTGAAGGATAAATTGCTTATCATTTAGTAGGCAGGTTTGCAAGGAGAAGCTCTTTTTTTTTTTTTTTTTAAGGGTCAGGATGATAGCTGCAATGGTACCATGGAAACTTTGCCTGTTTTTCAATGCCAGTGGCAGCTGCCATATGGACATCTAGCAAAGTTGAAACCTTGGGTTTTTTGTTTTTTTTCCCTCTCCCTTTTTTTCCTCAGGTCTTGTCTATTTTATTGTGAATCTAAGGGCAGGGATTATATAACTCCTAATGCTTTTAATCAGCTTTTGATTAAGCAGTGGGCTTAACATGTCCATACATCCTCTCTCTCTCCCTCCCTCCCTCCCTCTCTCATACACACACATCTTTTGTTAGCTAACTTTTCTCTTTCTTGAGTGTTTAAATTCAATCAGAATACAGCTGGGAAGGGAATTTGGAGGTTTAACAGATTAACAGAGTTGGAAGGGACCTTGGAGGTCTTCTAGCCCAACCCCCTGCTCAAGCAGGAGACCTTATACAATTTAGACAAGTGGCTGTCCAGTCTTCTCTTAAAAACCTCCAGTGATGAAGCACCAACAACATCTGAAGGGTTCTGTAATTCTAATTCTCTAATTCTCATTCTCTAATTATAATTAATAATTCTAATTTTCTAATTCTGGCTTCTTTAATTCTATCTCACAATTTTCTTTTTCTTTCTTTCTTTCTTTCTTTCTTTCTTTCTTTCTTTCTTTCTTTCTTTCTTTCCTTCCTTCCTTCTCTTTCCTTCGTTCCTTCGTTCCTTCCTTCCTTCCTTCCTTCCTTCCCTCCTCCCCCCCCCCTCTTAAAATACCCTTAGCAAAGAAATTATGTATATGTATGTATTGTATATGGATTTATATGCATGATTTATGGGTGAAATAGCACATTTTGACTGTACATCTTTGAAAAAAATATTTCCATTTTTTATTTAATGGCTCATTTCCTTAGTAAAATCTGCCATTGGATTGAGAAAGCATCCATTCCCTTGAAGCGTGATTTTTTTGGTTTAATATCCGACTGCTGAACTCAGTGATCACGACACCTCGGATTAAGGTCGTCACTCATGGCAGTCATTAAGCGAGTCATCACGTGATCTGATTTTACAATCTTTTTTTGCAGATTTCATTTTCATCAGTGATACTTTTTGCTGGAAACCAGAAGTAAAGCTTGACACCAGCAAAAAATGCTGAAAATCATGCAAGACGCTGCAAACAGCTGCAACTGTGAGCTGGTTGCCATGTTACCCCAAATACAATCCCATGACTGTAGAATGTGTTGTGTGCACAGCCAGAACTGGGTTTTAAGTAGCTCTAGGAAGTCTATCATAACTTTGAAGGATCACTAAGGAAAAAATAAAAAGAGTCCCTGAAGATTTTACTCCACTAGTCATTGCAGACTCTAGGGGCAGAGCTCTGTTTTAAGGCCATTGAGCCTGTATTGTCTGTTTCTGCAGTCATGTAGCCAGCATGATGTCGCAGACTACTAATAGCACTTAGACTTATATTCTGCCTCCTAGTGCTTTACAGCCTTCTCTAAGCCTATTTACAGAGTCAGCCTATTGCCCCCAACAATCTGGGTCCTCATTTTACCCACCTCGGAAGGATGGAAGGCTGAGTCAACCTTGAGCTGGTAAGTCGAACTACCGAACTGCTGGCAGCAGGCAGTCAGCAGAAATAGCCTGCAGTACTGCATTCTAACCACTGTGCCACCATGACTCTTAGGTTGTTTCATCCCCACTGAAGTGGTACCTATTTATCTACTGGCATATGCTTGCTTTCGAGCTGCTAGGTGTGCAGGAACTGGGGTGAGGACGGGAGCTCACCCTGTCACATGGCGCTTGGGTTTCAAACCTGGACTGCCAGCTTTCCAGCCGACGAACTCAGCATCTTAACTGCTGAGCCACCATGGCTCCCTAAATGACTGGTCTTTAAGTGAGGAATTCCTGTATATTGGAAGTTCTAGTCCAAACCCCTGCTCATGCAGGACACCTATACTATTTCTTGAATGATTATATTTTAAAATCTGAAGAAAGATTATATTGTAAAATCTGCCTGGCCAATACTAAGCCCACTCTGGAAATTACCAACGGCAATGTGTCATGGGCCATGACTCATATATTTTTCTATGGCTTCTACTAAAGCTGACTTTTTGCAGTGGCCTTCAGGGATTAGAAACCCTTTCTGATTGTTATCTTTTTGGGATTGGATGTTTGCCTTTAGTATCATTGGCATTTGGTAATTATCACAGTCATGGTCATCTAATTATCCTTTCAAGGTTTACGCCTTCAAAAGGAACCTTAAGAGCATTTCAAATTAAATCAAATGGAATATTTGCGTTTTCCTGAAAACAGACAGATTAAAAATGAACAATGAACCATTTAATGGCACGTTAGTGGAATTCTGCAAATCTTTTTTGGGGTTTCCAGATCTTGTGCTTGACAACATCATTGGGATTACATAAAAACTCCTGCAGCACAAAACTTTGAAACTCCTGCACCTACACTTGAAATCAGAAATTTTTCTTCTAGAACTAGACATATCTACTGATCACAGTAACAATTATATATGCTCAAAAATTAAAGTGACCGAATTTCAGCGATGGCAAAGCGGGACACCATTGACCGGGGGGGAGGGGGGAGGGGGGCTGCACATGCGCGCTGAGTCTCGCCACCTGGCTGAAGGAGGAGGAGCGGCTGCTGCTTCTCAGCTCTTCCAGGCAGGCTCGGCTCTCCTCGGCTCTCCTCTCGGCTCTTCCAGGCAGCAGGTGATCTCGCGCCCCCTTCTCCGCCTCCTCCTCCTCCTCTTGTGTTGCCGCCTCCCATTTTCAGAATGGGAGTGGGGGGAAAAATCGGGAGTTTTTTGAAATGCCGCGGGACGCGGGACAAATTATTAAAAAGCGGGACTGTCCCGCCAAAAGCGGGATGTCTGGTCACTATATCAAAAATGTAAAGAAGCACCAACTTTTACAATAGAAGAATGGAAAAGCTAATGCAATTGTCAGAGATGGCAAAGTTAACTATTTTAATTAGAGAAAAGAATATAACTTTTGCTCCTCTTGGAAATTGCTTTTTGAGTTTTTGCTCACAAGAAATAAAATGATTTTTTGATTTGGAGTTTTAAACAGGTTGCTGTAGAAATGGCTAGCATTTATTATCTTTATATAAGTAAAAAGTTGAGGTCATAATTTTATTATGTAACTTTACTGTCATGGAAAAAGTTAGAAGCCACTGTGTTTTTTTTCCTTTCTGTCTCTTTCTTATTTTATTTCCCTTTCTTTTTCTCCTTGCCCATTTCCCCATGTTTTTATTTTTGTTTATATTTTATATTAAGAAAATAACGAATTACTAAAAAAGAAGAAACTCCTGTACCAACGATGTTATTTCATAGAATAATGAAAATATTTCAGTGTAGACCTACAATCTGACTTTCCTAGAATTTTCTTCATTTCATTTCATTAGTTCTATTATTTCCAATTTGGTTCTAGCAGAAAGCTCTATATGTCTTTCAACTGCAGGCTTGGAAAATTGTCGACGAGGATCTGGATTTTTTCAGTAATTCTCATATACAATAACAAGCAATTGCAGATGCTGTCCAAACCTGGCCCATTCATATTGATGTAATTTTAAGATGCATAAAATGCATATATCTGTCCTTTCTAGTTCTGGGCTATACAATTTAACCTCTCAAAATTTTATTAAACCACGCAGTATTGAGTGGAAATTACAGGGAGGCATAAGGCCAGCTTCTCAGATGGAAAACTATTCAGCTCGCAAAAGAATACATCATTATATAATCCATAATAACTTCAAAATTGCAATTCCAAATGCCACAAGGTTGTTTTTTTGATGATAGATGAAAGGTTCCCTCTAAAAATCATCCATATTTCAAAATTGTTCAGATGCAGTTTTATTATGGTTTTTATGGCTAGATGCCTTTCTACCAGTCTCATCATTTCAATGAAAAAAACAATCATTTTTTGTTGTTGTTGTTATTGTTAAAATTTCTTTCAATAGAGAAGAGAATTTTAATGCTCTCAGGAAGGGAAGGTACATTATACCCAAAATAACAAAATTGTCCTCTGAAGAGGAAGAAACACTAGTGGGTCAACGACATCTAGATCAGGGGTCTCCAATCTTGGCAACTTTAAGCCTGGAGGACTTCAACTCCCAGAATTCCCTAGCCACCAAAGCTGGCTGGGCAATTCTGGGAGTTGAAGTCCACCAGGCTTAAAGTTGCCAAGGTTGGAGACCCCTGATCTAGAGGACATTGGGGTGGTATGCACCTCCCTGGGTTGAAGGTGACATTGGTGGGACATCCTTCACCAGTATGGATGTCATCCCAGCAAATATGCAGGCTAGATTGTCCAGCCTACCACTCAGCCTTGGTAGAAAGATGAAGTTTTATGAAAAAAATGAAGACAAATATTACATCTAACAGCCTAGCAAGAGCAGCTGAGGCAGACCTTCAGAGCTTTATCAGCCTAGCCAAATAGATCATTAAACTGAGTTGTCACAGCCTCCCAATTGTTGCAAGCAACTTTGGCATCTATCTCTCACCATCTTCTCCTGGTTTAGATCAACTGCAGGTTATTCCAGATAACCTGTTATGATGAAGAATATAGATGTATCTCCATGCTCCCTTTAATTTTCAGGATCATTTCCAGAATAACAGAATTGGAAGGGGCTTTGGAGGTCTTCTAATCTAACCCTTTGCGCTGGCAGGAAACTCTATACCATTTCAGACAAATGGTTGTCCAATCTCTTCTTAAAAGCATCCAGTGATGGAGCACCCAGGACTTCTGGAGGCAAGCTGTTCCACTAATAAATTCTTCTCAATGTCAAGAAATTTCCCCTTACTTCTAAGTTACTTCTCTCCTTGATTAGTTTCCATCCATTGCTTTTCATCCTGCCTTCAGGTGCTTTGGAAAATTGGTTGATCCCCTCTTCTTTGTAGGAGACCCTCAAATATTAGAAGTCTGCTATCATGTCATCCCTTGTCCTTCTTTTCATTAAACAAGACATACCCAATTCCAGCAACTGTTCTTCATTTGTTTTAGCCTCCAGTCTCCTAATCGTCTTTGTTGTTCTTCTCTGTACTCTTTCTAGAGTACTACTATGCCACCTTCGACATGACCTGAATTTAACTCATAGAATCATCTATTACAAGGTCCTTCCTGTCAAAGACTACTTCAGTTTCAATTGCAACAATACACGATATAACAGATTTAAGCTTAATGTTAACCGCTCCAATCTTGATTGCAGAAAATATGACTTCAGTAACAGAGTTGTTAATGCCTGGAATAAACTACCTGACTCTGTGGTCTCTTCCCAAAATCCCAAAAGCTTCAACCAAAAACTGTCTACTATTGACCTCACCCCATTTCTAAGAAGTCTGTAAGAGGCGTGCATAAGAGCAAAAGCGTGCCTATTGTTCCTGTCCTATTGTTTCCTTTCGTTATATCCAATTAATATAGTTATTACATACTCATACTTATATATATGCTTATATACTGTATAATTATTTCATACTTATGCTTATATATACTGTGTGACAAAATAAATAAAATTTTAAAAAAGTATCAACATTTTTTTTTACATTGTGGTGACTAAAACTATATACAATATTCCAAGTGTGGCCTTACCAAGGCATTATAAAGAGGTATTAAACTTCTTGTGGTCTTTTGTTTCCACATGGAAACCGCTTCTGAACTTCATGCTTTATGCGGGAAAGAATGAAACTATGATTTTGGGTTTTACAGATTAGATTGATAGATCTTTATAGAAATGTCATACTATTATGGAAAAGCAAAAAGTTTTTATTTGATGTTAATGCCTTATTTTACTGTAACAGAGACAGTTGGAAGTCAATGCTTCTTTTTCTTTCTTTTTCTTTTTTAATTTTTAATTTACATTTATATCCCACCCTTCTTCGAAGACTCAGGGCAGCTTACAGTGTATAAGGCAATAGTCTCATTGTATATTTACAAATATACAAAGATTTTCCTTATCTTTCCTCACTCCCCCCTTTCCCCTCCCCCCTCATTGCTCTTCTATTTACCATATTTTTCAGACCATAAGACTATAAGAAACAGAGGTTGCCTCTGCTGCCTGTTCACCACTGTTGCAGCCCATTCGTCACCATGGCCCATTCAATTCTGTGGCCTGTTTGACGTGACCCATTCACTGTAGCCCATTCGCCTAGAACAAGCTGGCTGGTGCCACACAGGGGTGAAATCTACTTACCTTCTTTACCAGTTCAGAAGTGTACGCGTTGTGTCACATGTGCATGCACAACATCTGTGCATGCACAAAATCTTTCTGCGCATGTGCAGAGGGTACAAAACACATTACTTCCTGGTTAAATGCTATAGAGCACTGCACACCAGAACAATTAGACACAAGAACAGTTTTTTCCCGAAGGCCATCACTCTGCTAAACAAATAATTCCCTCAACACTGTCAAACTATTTACTAAATCTGCACTATTATTAATCTTCTCATCGTTCCCGTCACCAATCTCTTTCCACTTATGACTGTATGACTGTAACTTTTGTTGCTATCATTAAGGGTTAAATTGCAACCTATGACCATCATTTGTGTTGTAAATGTTGTACCTTTGATGAAGGTTTTTTTTTTCTTTTCCTTTTATGTACACTGAGAGCATATGCACCAAAACAAATTCCTTGTGTGTCCAATCACACTTGGCCAATAAATTCTATTCTATTCTATTCTATTCTATTCTATTCTATTCTATTCTATTCTATTCTATTCTATTCTATTAAAACCAGGAAGTAATGACAGCCGGGCAGGTGGATGGAGCCTCACACCACAAATGCTACCAGTTCTCCGAACCACCAGCCATGATCACTACCAGATTGGGCGATCCAGTCCAAACTGGGAGCATTTTATCCCTGGCACCACAACAACCCCTCATCCCCCCACACGCTGCCATATTCGCTGTATAAGATGCATAAACATTTCCACTCACTTTTGGGGTGGAAAAAAGTGTGTCTTATACCCCCCAAAAAATATGGTACTTTTGTATTTTATAATACTCTATAACTTAATTTTTTTAAAAAAGTTTTAAAAACAAATCATTGATGAAGACATTGAAGATTGCTGGGCCTAAGACAGAACTTTAGGGTACCCTACTGCATGCTTTTCCAGTGAGAATAGCAATAAATAAAAAAATTAATAAATAAAAATAAAAAATCTATGATCTATACTGGTAGTCCTCAACTTACAACAATAATGGAGCCTGCCCGTCACAGTCGTGACAGTCATATATATGACCAACCTGATTTGATAACACATTTTCTTACAGTATTCATTTAAAAAAAAAAACTTGGCAGTTGTTAAGGGAACCAGCTGTTTGCTATGGGTATAGTTCTGCAAAAATTAAAAGTATCGGTTTTTAGCAAAACCACGGTAAAACAGAATCACATGACCACGGAACACATCAAAGAGCCATAAATGTGATTGGCTGGAATTTGGTCATATGACAACAGGGGGAGTTATCACATTTTTGAATCCGGGTTGAAAGTACTCACAAGATACGTCCATAATTTCGAACGGTTGCTAAGCAACTCTTAAAAGTGAGGACCTCTGGAGAGAGGTGCTTAAAAAAACCCTCAAGATGGTGGCCCTGGCTGTATGACTGAAGCCCCCTCCCCTTTTTATATGTGTGATAAATGTCAAAAAGAATGGGGTTTTGATCGTGGGGTCAAAGCTGCCCTGCTTGAATTTTTGGACAATGCTTCCTGCCCTGGTAGGTGGGGTCAGCCATGTTCAGGAACGACACCATAAAGCTGAGATCGCTTTGCTCTAAGTCGAGAGAGATGGCATATTTGTGGCGTTTCTACATCAGGGTGAAGCCAAATCAAGCTGATTTATATCCGATTAAGGATCTCTCTGCTTTGGGGGTGATCTTGGGAGCATTAACCTGACATCTCGGTTCAAAGGCAGAAATGGAACAGCTGCTCTCCAAGGGGGCCATATTATATAGCTGAAAAGGTCAGGTTTGGGCAGACTGAAAAGGCCACACAGCAAATAAATAGACCGACTACATCTCAGGCTCATTTCATATGTGCCTCCGATGCTCCAGCCAACAGCCGTGACCACAGCTGGGGCATTATTTTTTTTCTCTCTCTCCCATTGACCTTATACATCATCATTTACCAAGCATTAGTCTCAGAAACTATTGTCACAAGAGGAGAGTGAGGGAAGACAGCCCACTCATAAGCACCACTACCCCACATTTCAGCACAGAGTCATCAAGTCCTTATACTTATAATAATAATAACAACAGAGTTGGAAGGGACCTTGGAGGTCTTCTAGTCCAACCCCCTGCCAGGCAGGAAACCCTACACCATTTCAGACAAATGGTTATCCAACATTTTCTTAAAAATGTTGGAGCATTTACAGCTTCTGCAGGCAAGTTGTTCCACTTATTAATTGTTCTAACTGTCAGGAAATTTCTCCTTAGTTCTAGAATAGAATAGAATAGAATTTTTTTATTGGCCAAGTGTGATTGGACACACAAGGAATTTGTCTTGGTGCATATGCTCTCAGTGTATATAAAAGAAAAGATACGTTCATCAAGGTACAACATTTACAACACAATTGACGGTCAATATATCAATATAAATCATAAGGATTGCCAGCAACAAGTTATAGTCATACAGTCATAAATGGAAAGAGATTGGTGATGGGAACTATGAGAAGATTAATAGTAGTGCAGATTCAGTAAATAGTTTGACAGTGTTGAGGGAATTATTTGTTTAGCAGAGTGATGGCCTTCGGGAAAAAACTATTCTTGTGTCTAGTTGTTCTGGTGTGCAGTGCTCTATAGCGTCGTTTTGAGGGTAGGAGTTGAAACAGTTTATGTCCAGGATGCGAGGGGTCTGTAAATATTTTCACGGCCCTCTTCTTGATTCGGGCAGTATACAGGTCCTCAATGGAAGGCAGGTTGGTAGCAATTATTTTTTCTGCAGTTCTAATTATCCTCTGAAGTCTGTGTTTTTCTTGTTGGGTTGCAGAACCGAACCAGACAGTTATAGAGGTGCAAATGACAGACTCAATAATTCCTCTAAGTTGCTTCTCTCCTTGATCAGTTTCCACCCATTGCTTCTTGTTCTACCCTCAGGTGCTTTGGAGAATAGGTTGACTCCCTCTTCTTTGTGGCAACCCCTGAGATATTGGAACACTGCTATCATGTCTCCCTTAGTCCTACTTTTCATTAAACTAGACATACCGAGTTCCTGCAACCGTTCTTCATATGTTTTAGCCTCCAGTCCCCTAATCATCTTTGTTGCTCTTCTCTTCTGCAACATGGATTTCTGCAACTTCTGCAACATGGATGAAGAAGACCTATTGATGTGGTCTATTGGGCCAGAAGGTACCTCATCCTCTTAACGACAGGTGGCCCTCCTCGACTTATGACCACATTGGAGCCCAAAATTTCTCTTGCTGAGTGCAACATTTGTTAAGCAAATTTTGCCCCATTTTACGACCTTTCTTACCCCGCTTGTTAAGTCAGTCACAGGAATTGTTGTGTTAACAACACGGCCGTGTAGTAAATCTGGCTTCCCCATTGGCTTCGCTCGTCAGAAGGTTGCAAAAGGTGATTGGAAAACCCCAGGATTCTGCAATCGTCATAAATATGAGTTGCCAAGCAGAATTTGATTACGCGACCACGGGGATGCTGCAGTGGTTGTAAGTGTGAAAAATCAGTCCTAAGTCACTTTTTTCAGTAACTTTGAACGGTCAGTAAATGAACTGCTGTAAGTGGAGGTACAGCAATGGAGGTAGTGAAATCTTCATCTCACAAAGCTTCTAAGAAGACGTTTGACAGCCATTTATTATCAAGGATGATTTAATTGGTTTTCCTACATATCAGACTAGATCATGTGATCCTTCAAATCCTAGAATTCCACAGATAACTATGCTGGGGTCTGATGTTCATTTGAAGTCCATACATCTTCCAGTGCCAAGACTCAGGAACATTGGCTGAGATGATTCTTATGGTCTCTTGAAATTCCGTAATCCTACGATTCTGTAATAATTGTGCTTCCTTTAGCAAAGAGATCAGTAGCTTTATTTAAGAAAGACATTCAATGTCTCAGGTAGCATATAATGAACTACGAGAAGAAACAGAAAACATTGATCCCAATTGAATCTATTTAGGTATTTTTTTTAAAAAAAAATGTGGGGTGTGCCCCAAGGAATTACTAAATAACATTAGAAGGACATCTTTACTTGATTTGTCGAAGTAAATTGCTGATATGAATTGCTTGTCAACATTTGAGTTAGCATTTTTTGATAAAGGGCAAGGAATAAAATCGTTGAGTGATGATTAAATATTTCAGAGTTCTGAAATAGAAAAGTGTAAATTTCCCGACCTGTCCTTTTCTTCCCTTGTTTTCTTCCCATTAATTTTAAAATAAAATAAAATTTACTGGGAGGGGAAAAAAACCCCAAAAGGTAGTGTTGCGTTGGAAACATTCACACATGCAAGGAAACAGATATATACAAATATCACAGGGGCTATAATTTAAATGACCGGCCAGGCTGCCAACATGGCATCACTCTGGGGCATTGCGAGAAACATAAAAGTAGCTTGAGTTTGGGGATTTGGGGCCGGGGTTTTATTTTTAGTACTGTCTGTTATTACTGCAAAGGATTTTTATTTCTTTCTTTCTTTATTGCTGTAATTTATGTGCATCTCAGCTTGGGGAAAGGGTGGTTTTAATGCAAGAAATAGCAAGATTAACTAAAAGCTGCAAAAACCAAAATAGTGATAATAATTTTTTCCATCGATTAACATGCAAGGAAAAGGGGACCAACAGCAACTAACTGCAACATTATGAGATGGGAGGGGCATATAAACATTATGAGATGGGAGGGGTTGTAGTCCTCAACTTACAACCATTTATTTCGTGATGCTTTGAAGTTACCACGGAATTTACGAGCACTCCATTTACCTACGACTACCATTGCATTCCCATGGTCACATGATCAGAATTCTGGCGCTTGGCAACAGGCATGTATTTACCATGGTTACAGTATCCAAGGCAGGGGTGAAATCCAGCAGGTTCTGACAGGTTCTGGAGAACTGGCAGTGGAAATTTTGAGTAGTTCAGAGAACCGGCAAATACCACCTCTGGCTGGCCCCAGTGTGGGGTGGGAATGGAGATTTTGCAGTATCCTTCCCCTGCCACGCCTACCAAGCCACGGCCACAGAACCAGTAGTAAAAAAAATTGGATTTCATCACTGATCCAAGGGTCACATGATCTCCATTTGCATCATCCCCATTGTCGTGTCCCACTCCTCCGCTGACGGCCGGGTCAGGGAAATCCAAATCAGGTGTGCCTCTGCAGCTCTGCCAAAGTCCTAGCAAAGTCCTCAGGGCAGGCAGGAGACCAGAAAGTGACTTCAGCAAGATATGTTTAGACTTTATTTATTTATTTATTTATTTATTTATTTTATTTGATTTTTATACCGCCCTTCTCCCGAAGGACTCAGGGCGGTGTACAGGCAAGATAAAACCAGCAATACAAATCTACAAGTTAAAATGTCATTTAAAAAACTTATTTAAAAATTAGCCTGAAATTAAAATTACCATAAACTAAAAACCCCGTTTAAAAATTAATAAAATTTCCTATTAAAAATCCAATTTAGGCCAGCCCCGCGCGAATAAAGAGATGAGTCTTGAGTTCGCGACGGAATGTCCGAAGGTCAGGTATTTGGCGTAAACCCGGGGGAAGCTCGTTCCAGAGTGTGGGAGCCCCCACAGAGAAGGCCCTTCCCCTGGGGGCCGCCAGCCGACATTGTTTGGCGGACGGCACCCTGAGAAGTCCCTCTCTATGGGAGCGTACGGGTCGGTGGGAGGCATGTGGTAACAGCAGGCGGTCCCGTAAGTACCCAGGCCCTAAGCCATGGAGCGCTTTAAAGGTCGTAACCAACACCTTAAAGTGCACTCGGAAGGCCACAGGTAGCCAGTGCAGTCTGCGCAGGAGCGGTGTTACATGGGAGCTACGAGTAGCTCCCTCTATCACCCGCGCAGCTGCATTCTGGACTAACTGGAGCCTCCGAGTGCACTTCAAGGGGAGCCCCATGACTTTGCCTGACTCAGAGAATGCCAGAAAGCAGATCCTTTATATAGGCCATGGGGTGTGGCTCCATGACTCAGCACTTATCCAGGCCTGCCCCTCCCTTCCTTCTGTTGCCTCCTCCTATCAAGTCTTCTGACGCGAGGGTCACTCCAGTCGGCAGCTGTTGGTAATAGACCTTCCTCAGGCTCACATAATGTGGAGGAGGGGGAGGGGTCTAGTTGCTCCGTTTGCCTGGGCATGGAGCCAGAGCTGGGGGCTGGAGGTTTTTCTTCCTCTTCAGCCTGTCTGGGCATGGAGCCAGGGCTGGAGCCGGGAGGCATACTAGGACATTCTTCAGCATTCGGAAGCAGATAAGAAGACCCCGGCTGCGGTGAGAGCAGGCAAGACACAACACCCATACAGCTTCCAATAAACAAAGTCAATGTGGGAAGCCGGATTCAACTAATCACCATGTGATTTGCTTATGGAATTCCTTGATCCAGTTGTGCTCATAAGTCGAAAACTACAGATAGAGGTATAGGTAGTCCTCTACTTATAACAGTTCACTTAGTGACTGTTCAAGATTACAACAGCACCGAAAAAGTGATTTTGATTGTTTTTCACATTTACAACCCTTGGCCACGTGATCACGTAATAGCTCAGGCTGTTAGAAGCCTGTTATTAGAACACAGCAGCCTGCAATTACTGCAGGTTCGAGCCCGGCCCGAGGTTGACTCAGCCTTCCATCCTTTATAAGGTAGGTAAAATGAGGACCCAGATTGTTGGGGGGGGGGCAATAAGTTGACTTTGTAAATATACAAATAGAATGAGACTATTGCCTTATACACTGTAAGCCGCCCTGAGTCTTCGGAGAAGGGCAGGATATAAATGTAAATAAATAAAATAAAAATAAATACATAATAAATAATCAAAATTCAGAGGCTTGGCAACTGACTCATATTTATGACAATTGAAATGTCTTGGGGTCCTGTAATTAGCCTTTGTGACCGTCTGACAAGCAAAGTCAGTGGGGAAGCTACATTCACATAACAACCGTGTTACTCACTTAACAACTGCAGTGATTCACTTAACAATGGTGGCAAGAAAGGTCACAAAATGGGGCAAAATTGTCTTAACAGCTACTGTTGCTTAGCAACAGAAATCTTGGGCTGAGCTGCTGTTGTACATCATTACTTCCTATACCTATATTACTTAAATTTATTTATATAACTACCGTAAATAAAATATTTACTTCCGGGAACAGGGGAGTCAGAGAGGTCAAAACTCCAGTTGCATATAACTAATCCTTGACTTACGACCACCACAGTTAAGCCCGAAATTTCCATTATTAGGCAAGACAGTTGTTAAGTGAGTTTTGCCCCATTTTATGACCTTTCTTGCCACAGTTGTTAAGCGAATCACTACAATTGTAACTTAGTAACATGATTGTTAAGTGAATCTAGCTTCCCCATTAACATTTCTCGTCAGAAGGTGGCAAAAGTTGATCACATGACAGACACCAGGACATGGCAACCTTCATAAATACATGCCAATTGCCAAATAATAATAATAATAATAATAATAATAATAATAATAATAATAATAATAATAATAATAATAATAATAATAATATCAGAGTTGGAAGGGACCTTGGAGGTCTTCTAGTCCAACCCCCTGCCCAAGCAGGAAACCCTACACCATTTCAGACAAATGGCTATCCAACATTTTCTTAAAAATTTCCAGTGTTGGAGCATTCACAACTTCTGCAGGCAAGTTGTTCCACTGATTAATTGTTCTAATTGTCAGGAAATTTCTCCTTAGTTCTAAGTTGCTTCTTTCCTTGATTAGTTTCCATCCATTGCTTTTTGTCCTGCCCTCAGGTGCTTTGGAGAACAGCTTGACTCCCTCTTCTTTATAGCAGCCCCTGAGATATTGGAACACAGCTATCATGTCTCCCCTAGTCCTTCTTTTCATTAAACTAGACATACCCAGTTCCTGCAACCGTTCTTCATATGTTTTAGCCTCCAATCCCCTAATCATCTTTGTTGCTCTTGTCTGAATGTCTGAATTTTCATCATGTGACTCAGTGGTGGGATTCAAATTTTTTTTTACTACTGGTTCTATGGGTGTGGCTTGGTGGGCGTGGCATGGCTTGGTGGATGTGGCAAAGGAAGGATACTGTAAAAACTCCATTCCCACTCCACTCTAGGGGAAGGTTACTGCAAAATCCCCATTTCCTTCCAATCAGCTGGGACTCGGGAGGCAGAAAATAGAAGGGGGCAGGGCCAGTCAGAGATGGTATTTACCGGTTCTCTGAACTACTCAAAATTTCCGCTACCAGTTCTCCAGAACTGGTCAGAACCTGCTGAATACCACCTCTGATGTGAATGCTGCAACAGTCATAAATGTGAAAAGTGATCAAAAGTCCCCTTTTAAAATGCTGTTGTAAGTCAGAATGGTCATTAAACAAATAGTTGTAAGTAGAGGACTACTATACTAGTGGTCCCGGTCATGACTTCTTCTTTTTTGACACCTCTTCCCTTTGTAGAAATCTTCCATTTTTTGCCAACATGTATAAACCAAACTAGGTCATGAGATAACCTGATTCAGCTCATAAATTGGTCATTTGTTCACTTCGTAGCATTAAAAAAAAAAGAGGGGGGGATTCCGCATTCTTTTCTTCCGCCGGCCTGTTTATGTAACCACTGGTGCATTATTTGGCTGTGAGGCAAAGAAATACTTTAATAACTACCAGGCTAAATTTGCTGTAGCCTCCCTATCAATTATTCCTTGGATTAATGATTGCTTTGAAAAGAATGACAAGGGCTTTTATTGATGAAGTCCAACGATTATTACAGAAAGATGGATGGATAGAAAAGGCCGTGCTTCTGGGAGATTGATCACCAGAGAAAGAATTAAAACTGGCCCGCCAACAAGATGCTCTTATTTTTAAAATAGAGAGGGGAATTTGAGAAAGATTAACCGTTTTGGCTGTAATCCCTCACTTGGTGACAACAACCACCTCCTTAGATCTTTGCGCTAGTTCAATCACTTTTTAGGTAAGATTTAGCCGGGCGATGAATGCAATGAACTCAGATATGGATCATGAGCTGAATTTGAGACCACAAATATTAACGCAGCTTTAATGGTAGCCGTGAAATCACTAAATGAAGGAAAATAATAATTCCGTTGCATTTTGTTGGACAGATGTCCCAATTCAAAGACTATGTGTCTATGGAGATTCTCTGTCATCCAGGTCATGGTTGTCCCAAAGGCACTTTTTTTAAAGATGCAACTGGACCTCCTTTGTTTTTCCTTGAAGACATTTCGCTTCTCATCTTCAAGGAAAAAAACAAAGAAAATCCAGTTTTGCTTCTTTTTTTCCCCTTGAAAATGTTTAATTTATTCAAAGATTAAAATACAAAACACCAAAATGTTAAAAAACAAAAACAAAATAGAAATAAAAGGGCCTCTGTGGCTCAGACTGCTAAGACAGTCTGTTATTAACACAGCTGCTTGCAATTACTGCAGGTTCTAGTCCCACCAGGCCCAAGATTGACTCAGCCTTCCATCCTTTATAAGGTAGGTAAAATGAGGACCCAGATTGTTGGGGGCAATAAATTGACTTTGTATATAAATATACAAATAGGATGAAGACTAGTGCTAACATAGTGTAAGCCGCCCTGAGTCTTCGGAGAAGGGCGGGATATAAATGCAAATTTTAAAAAAAACAATAACACAAAAGACACTGACAAAAAAATGTCTTTAAAAAAACCACATATAGACATAATACCCTCCCTAGTTGAATTCTGATTAATATAATACAGCAGTGTTGGTTTCCGCGAAACAGGCCAGAAGAATTTTAAACTGTTGAACTACTAAATCTACTTACAAATTGTTAGCCTGTCATTTATCAACTATATTAATAACAATCCAGCTTTGCTTCTGACTGAACTGAAGAAGCCTCTTGGGTGCGAAGCTAAATGTCTTCAAAGAAAAACAAAGAGAGTCCAGTTGCCTCTTGAAAAAACATCTTTGGATTAAAGACCCCTGAGACTGTGGACAATAAAACCATCCAGACAATCTGCGACAGGGCAACGAAAGGCATCAAGGCTAATCTAAGAACTAGAAACTAAGCTCTACAATTGCTAAATAGAGATTAGGAGAATTAAGAGGTATTCTTAATCCTCAGAAAAGACAAGTGAGGCCAGATCTGATCATCCTCTTCAAGTATCTCAAGAAGGGGCGTGGGCGTCAGGGGGGCTTCATCCGACAGTGTAGGACTCATAGAAAGAGATTTTCAAATTCAGCAGAGCAGGTTCCCACTGAATTTTTTTACACGTATATTCACAACAGATGCATAATACAGGTAGTCCTCGATTTACAACCTCAATTGAGCCCAACATTTCTGCTGCTGAGTAAGACATTGGTCGAGTAAGTTTTGCTCCTTTTTTGCCACAGTTGTAGAGTAGAGTCACTGTGGTTTGTAACATGTTTGTTAAGTGAATCTGGCTTTACCCATTGACTTTGCTTGTCAGAAAGTCACTAAAGGAGATGACATGACACTCCAACCATCATAGTATGGTCAGTATGAGTATATGTCAAGTATGAGTCAGTTGTCAAGAGTCTGAATTTTGATCACCTGGCCATGGAGATGCTGCAACAGTTACAAATGTGAAAAATTGTCATAAGTCACCTTTTTCAAGGATGTTCTAACTTTGAACGGTCACTAAATGAACTATTGTAAATGGAGGATTACCAGAAGTAAAAACCAAAAGATAGTGAGTTCTTCTATTTATCAGTTCAAGTGGAATCTTGAATTAAGGATTCCTATTTCTAATAGGATATTCTAATTTGGATTTTTGCACCCAATAGAGAAATGACCTCAGTGGCTCTTTCCAGTCTAAAAATTGCATGATTCCAAAGTCCTTTTAATATTTATAATGTTCTTATTGCATTCATTGAGGAATAACTAGGAATAACAAAAAAAGTCATATCTTTGTTTGTTGCAAATTCAAGTTCCAGCCAGAAACCTAGGAATTATCTAAGTAACATCGTAAGGTATAACATGCTTAGCAAAGTGGTTTTCGTAAAGACATAGCAGATACAGCCTAAAATATTTAGTTCTTTAATTCGCTTGTTATACCACCTAACGTGCCAATAGCTATGATAATTTTCCAAGCTCTTCTTCATAATATATCCATTTTGATCATTAGATTGCTATATTTTGTACTTTTTTCCTATTCCTTTTCATCAATTCTCCTGCCGCAGGCAATTGCCACATCTACAAAAAATATGCTTTTTCTTTTCAAATATTTCTACCCGGTGTGTGGTGTTCTAGATGGCAATCTAGATGTAAAAATCTCATAAAAGTTTAACATGATTAACAGTTTTTCAAGTTGTGCTTATACCGCATCCAGGAAACTCACAAATTCTAATATTTGCACAGATGACAATGGCTATTCTCTCATGCCATAGTTTGTCTGAGTGGCTTTGCTGCCTCTGCTAAATACATAATTCATGATTCAATATTTTTCCTTTACAAAGTCCGCATTTGGGACTGTTTGAGACAAGTTCGATCCCCTGATTTTCTTTTGTTTGCAATGCTTGTTTGTGAGGCACAAAAATTCATCCTTTTGTGTCTTTGATGGGGACAGTTTGTAACCATTGTCAATTCCTGATCTAGCTCACTTTTTTTCCGGTTTCTTCTACTTATCAGCCATTACCTACCCAATTCTCTAAATGTTTTTCTAATGATTCACTTCTATAGTCCCTTTTTTTGCTTCTGATACTTTCAGCTATTTTGTAAATGGTGATGATTATTTTCTCTCTGCTTGCTTTGATGTAACAATTTAATCCATCTTTCTCTTCTCCAGTCATCTAACTGGATTCTAAAATTCTATATTTCAGAATGGTCTTATATCAGATAGAGATAGATAGATAGATAGATAGATAGATAGATAGATAGATAGATAGATAGATAGATAGATAGATAGATAGATATAGATAAATGATAGACAGACAGATAGATGATAGATGATGGATGGATGGATAGATGATAGACAGATGGATGGATGGATGGATGGATGGATGGATGGATGGATGGATGGATAGATAGACAGACAGACAGACAGACATATATAAATGTTTGATAGATATAGATAAATGATAGATAGATGATAGATGGAGAGAGAGAGGGAGAGGATGGAGAAAGAGAGAGATGATACAGATAGACGGATATGCTTACAAGAAGTCATGGGCAGAATTATGCCCTTGTTCTTTTTTGGTATCTGCTGGAATATAAATGAACCAGAGATTGAGATGAGCTCAATTAAGACCAAATATGGTCTTAATTGACACTCAGAATTCACCTGCAGGATAAAGAGGACCTTTCAGAACAAAGTGGTTGAAACCTTACAGATGCCTGGGCAGTTGTTCATCTGATGGAAGAACCTCTGTCTCCTGGTGTGCTTTCAGATATGGTTGTTCCAGCCACCCAGCCATATCCTTTCCTAAAGGAAGAAAAGAAACAGAAAAGAATTGGATGAGAGGAAGAGATGGATGTGATGATTAGATGGATGAGCAATAGGTAGAAAAAACGAAAAAACATTTTGCACATTGGTTTTGTACCTGCCAGTTGGTTGCATCACACACGCAGGGAAACAATTACAATAGACTAGGGAATAATCTTGGGAGACATCAGGCTAGACCAGGAGTCTGCAAATTTGGCTCTTCTAAGACTTGTGGACTTCAACTCCCAGCTGAGGAACTCTGGGAGTTGAAGTCCACAAGTCTTAAAAGAGCCAAGTTTGCAGACTCCTGGTCTAGACAATGGTCTGGTAAGAGAAATCTGAATAGGAGGTTGGATTAGAAAACCTCCAACTCTGTCATTCTGTTATTCCTTTAATTTAACCTCTTGTGAGAGGTAGAATAGAATAGAATTTTTTGATTGGACACACAAGGAATTTGTCTTGGTGCAGATGCTCTCAGTGCACATAAAAGAAAAGATACCTTCATCAAGGTACAACATTTACAACACAAATGATGGTCAATATATCAATATAAATCATAAGGATTGCCAGCAACAAAGTTACAGTCATACAGTCATAAGTGGAAAGAGATTGGTGATGGGAACTATGAGAAGATTAATAGTAGTGCAGATTTAGTAAATAGTTTGACAGTGTTTTGACAGTAGTAAAGGTAGTACAGTAGTCCTTGACTTATGACCAGCTGCTTAGTGATTGAAGTTATGACAGACCCTGAAAAAGCTACTTACAACCCAAATTTGAAGTTCCAATAGCTTCCTCTCCTCGCGCCTCTGGTCACATGACCACATTTTGGACACTTGGCAACACTTGGCGTTTACAATATTTTTGGTGGAAAGCAATGTTTACTTGAGCAAAAAAATCCCACTCCAAAGCAAACAATTGGGTTCATTTAACAACCGTGGCCTTTCCTTAACAGCCAGAGTGTTCGCTTTTTGACCACTGCATTTGTTTCATGACCACCACAGAAAAAGTTGTAAAGTTGGGCACCATCGTGAGGTGGCCTGCTTAAGGACCATTACAATTTATGAATGAAATTGTGGGTTTAATTACGGTCACAAGTTGAGGACTACCCGTGCTAATATTCTTGGTTTTGGTTTCCTAGTCTGGACTGTTTTGATGAGCTGACATCAGTGGAGCAATGTTGTGGGAATGTATGGATTTGTGCACCACTCAGCTATGATCTAACACAGTGTTTCTCAACATTAGCAATTTGAAGATGTGTGGACTTCAACTCCCAGAATTCAACGCTTGTTGGGGAATTCTGGAAGTTGAAGTCCACACATCTCCAAGTTGCCAAGATTGAGAAACATCGGTCAAACGTTTCAGTTCTATCACAATGTGAGCCAGAACTAAATAAAATCTCCTTGGAGGGGGGGTGTCTGGTTTTTGATCTGCTGTTTCCCTTCTCTCATCAAATTTTATTCAGGTTTCCCTAATTATATTATCATATTTCCATGGCACAGTTAGATTCAATCAGTTAGAAAATTCCCAATATGTTCCAGCAGGATATTTATTTATTTTATTTATTCATATTTTTATACCGCCCTTCTCCGAAGACTCAGGGCGGTGTACAGCCAATAAAACAACAGAAATCCTAAACAAATTAAAATACTATAACAAGTTTAAAAATCTGATTCAATCGCTGTATACTTAAAATATTAGCTAAAATTTTCCAAAAACGGATACTTGGGAGATGTTACTGTATGGGAGCATTAAAAAAAAACACAACTTAACAGATGCTTCCTGAACAAAAATACAATATAAAACCAAAATATCTCCTCAAAAAAAAAGGGGGGGGGACTATCCTGATTTAACTCACATGTTCACATGTTTGCCTCAAATCCTGGACTTATAGCAAAAATTCAGAATGGCCCACGGCCACCAAAGAGCGTATACCCCTATTATGGGCTTTGGATATTTTGATCCTGATTCAGTGAGCTTTTTCTGACTTCCTCCCAAGAAAACAGCATGTCGGCGATGGCGTGTCCAGAATTTCACACCACCTCCTATCCTCTAAATAGCCCACGTTATGGGATAACCGCAGAAACATTTTCCTGGAGAGTTTTAGGCAAAGCCTATCCCATTTGGAACATTTTCATGTGCTGGCTGAAGGCTTGTATCAAAATGAAAACCCGTCAATATACAAGAGCTACGTTTTTTTTCTGGAGAAATGAAGTTCTAACAAATCGAGCCAGGCAGATTTAATTCCCAGCCTGCGTGACTATTTCCAAGTCACCCACAGCAGAATAATTAATTTTGGTAGCCGAGCCTATAAAAACATTGCATATTTTTTTTTTGAGCCAGCCCATTTCATTGTCCCCCAAATGCATTTTCAGAAAGGCAAAGGGAGTTTGATGGGGTCAACATAAATTCCAAGGTTAATTAATAGGCTTACTGAACACAAATCTGCAATCATTTATGTTAATAATGCTTTTTTTGAAAAAGGAAGCGCACCATGGCATTGTTTCTGCTCCAGACTTACATTAAGGTAAGTAATTGATACTTGCTTTTCCTGCCCAGTAAGTCGAAGTGGGAATACTGGTTTGGAGGTGGAACATGCCCACCCAACTCTGCAGTTTAATTTAGCTTGCATTAAATTGTCAGGTAAGCATCGCGCACTGGCCAGCCTCATTAACAAGGCACAGTGGGGATCGGCAATGGGGACAGAGCAAATTTATGCGAACATATGCTATGGTGCTTAAAGACTAGAGGAAAGCATCTTAAACCCACTGTCTGAATGTGCCTTAAATCACTAATGCAAAAAGGGAAATCAATCAGAACACCCTTCTGTTTTACTAGCCATTTTCTACTTGAGTGTTTTCAAAAGCAAATGATAATCATGCTTTAAATATGAAATATAGTTCTGGCTGTTTGGAACTACAGCATCTTTAGATAGTGTGGAACTAACCCACATGAAGTTTTGCTTAGATTAATCAGACTTTGCTTTCCTAAGGAAGCCAGGCCTGAGCTATAGACCAAGTTCATAACCAAAACCTTGGCTGCAGTCTTGCACACATTTTACAAGTACCGTAAATCCCATTGACTTCAACGCAATTGAAATGCTCACGACCTTGTGCAGAATTGTAGCCAGTGTCAACAAAGGAGTCATTCACTTTGATGAATTTAAGATATAAAGAATGTTCTTTGGGCAATCACTCTCATTCCAGCTGTTGATGTCCAAACACAATACAAAATTATAACGGAGCCAAGATTATTTGTACTTTATATGGAGAACGGCCATGCCATCAACCACAAGGCTAATCATTTGCAGAGCTTCTCTGCATTAAACCAAGCTAATTGGAACAAAGCCTTGATTCATAGTTTTAATGTCACCATATATGTTCCCATTGGGAAAAAGGTTGTGTTTGGATCTACAAATGTTTAGCATTTAGAAAAAAAAAGTCTGCATTTATGGAATGGCATGATTTGTGAAGGAATGTGGTGAGGAGGTGGGTCCCCAGGAGTGAAGGGGTGAATTTCAGAGAAGTAAGAGGAAACTAAACTCAAATACTATATGTGACAGAAAGAGGGTGAAGCCAAACCCTCCCATATAGTTCACAGAACATGTTGTAGATGCAGGTATCAGCCTTTAGTCTGGCAAGATTTTGTCTATAGGCATGAATTAATAAAATAACTCAGCTTGGAAGTGAGTTGTCATTTTTCGGTTTGGGCCCGATACCATCCTCTCTCATGTAGAACATTTCCATTATCACCGCTGGATACTACATGTGTACACACAAACAAACAAACATTGATATTAATATATTTGGTCCATCCCAAATATATTAATTTATCTAACTCAGGGGTGTCAAACTCGCATCGTCATGTCATCATGATGTGACATATCATGACTTTTCTCCCCTTTGCTGGGCATAGCCAGCGTGTGACGCATCAGTCCCACGGGCCCTGGGTTTGACATCCCTAATCTAACTTATCCAAACCCAACTTTATTGTACTGTCTCCAAGTTTTTGAGTACCTGAAAAGCCATGGACTTTTTCCAACACTAAAAAGAGTATAAAGGGTCATTTTTCTTTTGTTTTTTATCATTGACCACCTTGAGCCAATGTGCTGGTCAAAAAATCTTGGAGAGTAAGATTATTCACTATTTCTCAATCTTGGAAAATTGAAAATGTTTGGATTTCAACTCCCAGAATTCCTCAGGCAGCAGGATTGGCTGGGGAATTCAGGAAGTGGAAGCCCACATGTTGTAAAATGGCCAAGATTGAGAAATACTGGGTTAAATAAATGAGTGAAGTATTGCTAAATTTTGCAATGTTTTGGTTATATTTTGGCATGAAAAGGCAACCACCGGATCCTCTTTGTTTGCACAGATGAAGGGTAAGCAAACTGAAAATCTGTGTCTTAAACAGAGAGAAAGTAGGCAAGCTCAGCTGGTCAGTATTTTAGGCTTACAAAATCCTGTGGCAAAACCTTTTATCCCAGCCCAAATCCTCCATTCATGTTCGGAGACTGAGCTTTGTCCCTTTTTGTTTAAATTAATAAGTAGAATTTTTAAATTCACTGAAAATGAATAAACAAAAACACAGAAAGTAAGAAAAACATAGTAAGGAATTAAAAAAAGAAAAAAAACTAATTAATAATCATTATCATTTTAACCTTTTCCCTATACTTGCCATGCCCTTTAAGTTCCCAAATCTCAAAATCATCAATCTGATCTTTTCTTCTTTCAACAAAAAAGTTCATATAACGTTTTTAGTCTTTCAAAAAGATCTTTGACATTTCTTCCTCTGACCAGAATGGTTAACTTTCCATTTCTGCAAGTTCAGAATTGATTTTATAATTTACTGTAGGATATTTCACTGCTTTTCCAACTTTTTGCATACAAGAATCTTTCTACAAAGGTGCTTTTTTCAAAAGGAAGCTGGACTTGTTTTTCCTTGAGGATGTTTCACTTCTCATCCAAGAAGCTTTTTCAGGTCTGAGTGAATGGTAGAGAATGGAAGGATTGCAGTCATCTGGTCCTTAGCACTCCCTCTGAGAGATGTTGAGACCAGTTGAGGTTTAATCTATGCCCTCAGGGCCACCTGAATAGCGCAAATGGGTGTAGAATATTTCTGGAACTGCTGAAGGGATTATGTTATACAGTCCTGTGTTCTACAGATGTATTGTAGAACTGAGTCTTTCAGCAGTCCCAAGAAGGATCCATGCCCATTTGCGCTATTCAGGTAACCTTGAGGGCACAGATATTCTTCCAAGTGGCCTCAGTGAGTCTCAGAAAGAATGCGAATGACCAGATGAGCGCAAGGAATATAAACCCTTCCATCCTCCACAATTCAATCAGAACTGAAGAAGCTTCAGAGAAGCGAAACGTCTTCAAGGAAAAACAAAGGAAGTCTATTTGCCTTTTGAAAAAGCACCTTTGGGACAACCGTGGCCTGGATGAATGAGAACCTTCATAGACATTGATCTTGCGACAGTGTGCTTGCTCGACCTGTGTACTCCCATAGGTATAGTGACCAGATTTTAACATTGGTAAAGTGGGACACCATTGACCGGGGGCGGGGGGCGGGGGGGTTCTAATTTTTTTACTACCGGTTCTGTGGGTGTGGCTTGTTTGGTGGGTGTGGCTTGGTGGTCATGTGACTGGATGGGTGTGGCCAACTTGATGTCACTCACGTCAAAGGTTAGGGTGCCTGGCCTCTCCTCGCCTCAATTTGTATCCATCCATCCATCCATCCATCTTCTGTCTGTCTATGTCTGTGTCTGTCTGTCTGTCTATCAATCATCTATCTATCTATCTATCTATCTATCTATCTATCTATCTATCTATCTATCTATCTATCCATCCATCCATCTATCTATCATCTATCTATCTATCTATCTATCATCTATCATCTATCTTTCTATCTTTCTATCTTTTTATTATCTATCTATCTATCTATCTATCTATCTATCTATCTATCTATCTTTCTATCTATCATATGTCTGCCTAACAATCCCTCCATCCATCCATCTTCTGTCTGTCTGTCTGTCTGTCTGTCTCTCTCTCTAATCTGTCAAATTTGTCATCTGTCAATCTTATCATCTATCAGTATCTGTCTGTCAATCTGTCAGTCTGTCTACCAATCCTTCCTTCCTTCCACCCACCAACCCACCCACCCATCCATCATCCATCATCTGGTAGCCTTAAAGCTAAATACATGTATATGTATGTGATCCCAAGAGTTGGCCCTGCCTACAGGTATCTCTGTCTCGAAATTTCTCCTTAAATCTGAACTGCCTAACTATGCTTGACGGTCCCTTTACAGCAGCGCCCAGTTCTCCCTGCCCCGCCCCACCCCGCAAAATGCAAAGTCCTTCCTTGTTCCACAAGCTGACAACGACCAAAAAAAAAAACCCCAAGAACGTGCTGACGTTGTTGCAGTCTAATAAACTTTTCGCGGCTTTGCCTTCCTTCCCTTCTACAGCGCAGTGATCAAAGGTGGCGTAAGACAAGCGTGGCCACCCTCAACCCCCCCTCCCCCAAAAAAGATCTCTCTCTCCATTTGCTCAGAGTGAGACGCTGCCTCCCTTCTGCCGGCTCCTTCCTCTTGCAAGAGGGGGACTCTCCAGGTTGCCCTCCTCCCTCCATCCCTCCTCTTATGTATTTGGACTTTAGGAGGGAAGTTTGTCCAGCGATAGCCTACTAATCCAATACAATGGGACATTACCACTATTACTAGTCTGTGATGCATCGCCCTACGGGGTAGGGGCTGTCCTCAGCCATAGGTTACCGAACGGATCGGAAGCCCCCATAGCATACTTTTCCCGCACAATGTCAGCAGCAGAAAGAAACTACAGCCAACTAGACAGAGAGGCCCTGGCCATAGTTTCGGGAGTTAAAAAATTCCATGAATACCTATTTGGGCGACAATTTGAAATAGTAACAGACCACAGACCATTGTTGGGACTCCTGGTGGGGGACCGTCCAACACCGGTTGCGCTGTCACCTCTGTGTCCTGTGTTGGTGGGGGCTAATGTTAGCCATTTCAAACCCCTCCAATCCATACATATAGCAGAAAGACACCCACTATGAAGATGTAGCATGACCACAAACACGAAGCCAAACTACAGCAATGCAGCTCACCAGCTCAAATCCCCCTGCAACTCAGACTAATCTGAGCACAACCAAGCCCCCACCAACACAGGACACACCCCCAGCCAATCAGAGCACAAAAAAAAACCAAAACCCCATCCAATCAGAGCACAGCCAAGCTCCCACCCAATCAGTTCAAACCCCCACTAGCAGTTAAAAAGGAAGAAACAGCTGCAATCACACATTGCTCCCAGAAGCACGAAGCTGAAGCCTGAAGATGACGAATGAGACTTCATCGAAACGTCGCCAAGACACTTCCAATTTTACGCGGGAGAAAACCCGAATAACCAAAGACCTACATACAAACACCCGCGAAAACCTCAGAAAGCAAATACACGCGCGCGCACACACACACACACACACACACACACGAATATAATGTAAGTAATGTAATGTCATGTAATGTTCTAAGTAATGTATGTAAAGTAAGTAATGTACCTTGAATTTAGTGTGAATTCAGTGTGTATCTACGAGTCAGCATGTAGACTCCAGGGTTCCTTCATTATCCTTGCCAGCCAAGCCTTTTCCAACCTTGTCAAAGTGAAGGTGGAGATCTGTGATATCCTAGTCAGATGCCACTGAAGGACAGCACTTCAAAACATCCAGTTTTGGTCGCCATGATGTAAAAAAGAGGTTGAGACTCTGGAAAGAGTGCAGAGAAGAGCAACAAAGATGATTAGGGGACTGGAGGATAAAACATATGAAGAACGGTTGCAGGAACTGGGTATGTCTAGTTTAATGAAAGGAAGGACATGGGGTGACATGATAGCAGTACTCCAATATCTCAGGGGATGCCCCAAAGAAGAGGGAGTCAAGCTATTCTCCAAACCCCCTGAGGGCAGGACCAGAAGCAATGGATGGAAACTATTTCAAGGAGAGAAGCAACCTAGAACTAAGGAGAAATTTCCTGACAGAACAATTAATCAGTGGAACAGTTTTCCAACAGAAGTTGTTGAATGCTCCAACACTGGAAGTTTTTAAGAAGAGATTGGACAACCCATATGTCTGAAATGGTGTAAGTTTTCCTGCCTAAGCAGGGGATTGGACTAGAAGACCTCCAAGGTCCCTTCCAACTCTCTCCTCTTCTCTCCTCTCCTCTTCTCTCCTCTCCTCTCCTCTCCTCTCCTCTCCTCTCCTCTCCTCTCCTCTCCTCTACCCTACTCTACTTCTGCAGTGATTTCTGATGGATTCTCCAAGGCAGTGTACACAGAATTGGGGTGGTTATCAATGAATAGAATAGAATTTTTTATTGGCCAAGTGTGATGGACACACAAGGAATTTGTCTCGGTGCAGATGCTCTCAGTGTACATAAAAGAAAAGATACGTTCATCAAGGTACAACATTTACAACACAATTGATGGTCAATATATCAATATAAATCATAAGGATTGCCAGCAACAAAGTTACAGTCATACAGTCATAAGTGGAAAGAGATTGGTGATGAGAACGATGAGAAGATTAATAGTAGTGCAGATTTAGTAAATAGTTTGACAGTGTTGAAGGAATTATTTGTTTAGCAGAGTGATGGCCTTCGGGAAAAAACTATTCTTGTGTCTAGTTGTTCTGGTGTGAAGTGCTCTATAGCGTCGTTTTGAGGGTAGGAGTTGAAACAGTTTATATCCAGGATGTGAGATGTCAAATTGCACATGGACCTCACAAGGAATGGGAAATCAAGACAAACTGCTATGTTAGGATATTAAATTTAGTAGCTGGAACAGTAAAATTGTACAATGGGCGAGAACACAAAGTTGTAGTTGATTGCCGGCTCCTGCATGAGGCAGTCTACGCTATGATTGGTTGTTGTGGGTGTGGAGGGGGAGTTTCCCCTTTTTCCTGCCTTTTTCTTCTCTGTGCTCTGCATGCTGTCTGAAATTATCTCATGATGTTCTTGTGTTCTCTCACTATCTTGTCTGCTGTAAATATAAAAAATAAATTTATTTATATAAAACTGCAAGTTTGTGCCCGCGTCTCTGACTTCATTTGGATACTTGCTGCGCAATTCCCTGACATGCTAGGTTATCCTCCCAGATGACTTCAGATGTATTACCACCACCATCACCCAAAAAAACCCAATCATAAGTCACTTTTTTTCAGTGCCGTTGTAAGTTTGAACGGTCATTAAATGAACAGTTGACGGCTACATGTACAGCTGAGCAACTGGGGGACAATGGAAAGGAGAGATTTTATTTTAGAATTCTACTTTGAAATGCCACCAATCCAGAGATTTATCCAATAACACGGAGAAGATTATTCTGTTAATTCTAGATGAACTTTGATTCCTAATCAAGTAGCTGGGTTGCAACATTTTCCCACAGATCAGCTTTGATGATTCTGTTCGGCTTTTGGCGGCATTTAAATTGTTCAAAGCGAATTCCATTTTGTACCTATTCAGTTTATGATTTTGCTATTAATTTTGTTGAGGTCGCGAGGGAGGGTCAAAAATCCTCTTGAAATATAATATAATATAATATAATATAACAACGGAGTTGGAAGGGACCTTGGAGGCCTTCTAGTCCAACCCCCTGCCCAGGCAGGAAACCCTACATCATCTCAGTCAGATGGTTATCCAACATTTTCTTAAAAATTTCCAGTGTTGGAGCATTCACAACTTCTGCAGGCAAGTCGTTCCACTGATTAATTGTTCTAACTGTCAGGAAATTTCTCCTTAGTTCTAAGTTGCTTTTCTCCTTGATTAGTTTCCACCCATTGCTTCTTGTTCTACCCTCAGGTGCTTTGGAGAACAGCCCGACTTCTTTGTGGCATCCCCTGAGATATTGAAACACTGCTATCATGTCTCCCCTAGTCCTTCTTTTCATTAAACTAGACATACCCAGTTCCTGCAACCGTTCTTCATATGTTTTAGCCTCCAGTCCCCTAATCATCTTTGTTGCTCTTCTCTTCTGCAACATGGATTTCTGCAACTTCTGCAACATAGATGAAGAAGACACGTTGATGTGGTCTATTGGGCCAGAAGGTACCTCACCCTCTTAATTAGCTCTTCTCTGCACTCTTTCTAGAGTCTCAACATCTTTTTTACATCGTGGCGACCAAAACTGGATGCAATATTCCAAGTGTGGCCTTACCAAGGCATTTTAAAGTGGCACTAACACTTCACATGATCTTGATTCTATCCCTCTGTTTATGCATCCCAGAACTGTGTTGGCCTTTTTAGCAGCTGCTGCACACGGCTGGCTCATATCTAAATGGTTATCCACTAGGACTCCAAGATCCCTCTCACAGGTACTACTATTGAGCAAGGTACCACATATACGGTACCGGTGCATTTTGTTTTTTTGGCCTAAATGTAGAACCTTACTTTTTTCACTGTTGAATTTCATTTTGTTAGATAGCGCCCAATGTTCAAGTCTGTCAAGATCTTTCTGTAACTTGAGCCTATCTTCTGGAGTGTTGGCTATTCCTGCCAGCTTGGTGTCATCTGCAAATTTGATGAGTTCCCCATCTATCCCCTCGTCCAAGTCATTGATGAAGATGTTGAAGAGTACTGGGACTAAAACAGAGCCTTGGGGTACTCCACTGCATACTTCCCTCCATGTGGATGTAGTTCCATTGAGGACTACACGTTGAGTGCGGTTGGTCAGCCAGTTACGAATCCATCTGGTGGTGGTGCTGTCTAACCCACATTTTTCAACTTTATCTAGTAGTAGGTTATGGTTTACTTTAATTTTTTGCATGCAATCATTTTATGGGCTATTTAGCCTAGTACAGGTAGTTCTCGGGTTTCAACCATAACAGAGCCTGTTCATCTGTGGTTGTAGCTCATCGTGGTTGTAAATCAAGTCAGCATTGTGACTGGCTCAATTTTAGAACTTTTTTGGTGGCTGAATCAGCATGGACATTAAGCAAATCTATAGTCATTCAGTGAATGCTATGATGCTAAGGGCAATGATTTGCTATTTATTTATTTATTTATTTATTATTTACATTTCTATACCGCCCTTCTCCGAAGACTCAGGGCGGTTTACAGCCAAGTTAAAAAGACATATACAAAAATTAAAACACAATATTTAAATTTAAAAATCTGAATCCATAGGTTTTGCGCATGGTTTTGCCAAAAAGCAGAAGTAAATTACAGTTTTCAGCAAAACCACCATAAAATGTGGTCACATGACTGTAGGATGCTGCAAATTGTCAGGAACTCTAGTGGTATAGAGCAGTATTGCAGGTAAACTCTGTAAGCAGTTTGATCCTGACCAGCTCAAGGTTGACTCAGCCTTCCATCCATCCGAGGTCAGTAAAATGAGGACCCAGATTGTTAAGGCAATATGCTGACTCTGTAAACCGCTTAAAGTGGGCTGTAAAGCATTGTGAAGTGGTATATAAGTCTAACTGCTATTGCTAATGCTATTGCTAAATGCCCCCTGGCTGCTGAGCGCTTGAAGTGCAGTCATATGATCACAGAGGGACTCTGTCAGAACTTTGAATCTGGATCACAAGTACTCCTCAGGTAGGAGTGTCGGGACTTCAAACAGTAGCTAAGCAACTGGTCATTAGGCAAGGACTTATACACATTTTTCTGTGCTCTTTTGTCAAATAGCATATTGCTACAAAAAGATCCAGAGCATCAAATCTCTGTTCTGGATACAAATCCAGAAATTGTGAATCAAGTTGGAGGATATTAAAATGTGACCCAAATGTTGCGTCCTAATAGCCTTCATCTTCACTGATATCCAGGTTTAGTGACTGAAGTTACAACGGCATTGAAAAAAATGATTTAGCCGTTTGGCAACCAACTCATGTTTATGATAATTGCAGTGTCTCAAGATCAACTCAGGAAGCTCAAACTGCCCAAGGAGCTGCTGATCCAATTCTACAGAGGAATTATTGAGTCTGTCATTTGCACCTCTATAACTGTCTGGTTCGGTTCTGCAACCCAACAAGAAAGACACAGACTTCAGAGGATAATTAGAACTGCAGAAAAAATAATTGCTACCAACCTGCCTTCCATTGAGGACCTGTATACTGCACGAATCAAGAAGAGGGCCGTGAAAATATTTGCAGATCCCTCGCATCCTGGACATAAACTGTTTCAACTACTACCCTCAAAACGACGCTATAGAGCACTGCACACCAGAACAACTAGACACAAGAACAGTTTTTTCCCGAAGGCCATCACTCTGCTAAACAAATAATTCCCTCAACACTGTCAGACTATTTACTGAATCTGCACTACTATTAATCGTTTCATAGTTCCCATCACCAATCTCTTTCCACTTATGACTGTATGACTATAACTTGTTGCTGGCAATCCTTATGATTTATATTGATATATTGACCATCAATTGTGTTGTAAATGTTGTACCTTGATGAACGTATCTTTTCTTTTATGCACACTGAGAGCATATGCACCAAGACAAATTCCTTGTGTGTCCAATCACACTTGGCCAATTAAAATTCTATTCTATTCTATTCTATTCTATTCTATCATGTGATCATCCTTTGTGACCTTCTGACAAGCAAAGTCAACGGGGAAGCCAGCTTCCACTTAACAACCATGTTACTAACTGAACAACTGCAATGGTTCACTTAAATACTGTGGCAAGAAAGGTTACGAAATGGGGCAGAATTCGCTTAACTGTCTTGCTTAGGAATAGAAATTTGGGGACCAGTTGTGGTTCTAAGTCGAGGACGACCTGTAAGCCTTCTTCGAGGCTCAATTCTTATCTATTTGCTAGGATTTTATAGTTGCTATGTTCTTCTATATCAACGCCTCCAGTTTAACAAAAAGGAGCGAGCAATGCCCTAACTCTGAATTGAGGCATTGGCATAGAATTATGGAGATTGATGGAAAAGTCTAGGGTGATATCCCAAGAGATAAAATTGACACTTGTGAAAAGATGGGATTCTTATCTTCAGATGGACAAGCATCTGAGTGACAGAAGGGAAGATGAAGTGGTTCCCATATCAGACTACAATTGAGAAGACTTTCATTCTAGTCCCCCAAAATATTTGCAGATCCCTCGCATCCTGGACATAAACTGTTTCAACTCCTACCCTCAAAACGACGCTATAGAGCACTGCACACCAGAACAACTAGACACAAGAACAGTTTTTTCCCGAAGGCCATCACTCTGCTAAACAAATAATTCCATCAACACTGTCAGACTATTTACTGAATCTGCACTACTATTAATCTTCTCATAGTTCCCATCACCAATCTCTTTCCACTTATGACTGTATGACTGTAACTTTGTTGCTGGCAATCCTTATGATTTATATTGATATATTGATCATCAATTGTGTTGTAAATGTTGTACCTTGATGAAAGTATCTTTTCTTTTATGTACACTGAGAGCATATGCACCAAGACAAATTCCTTGTGTGTCCAATCACACTTGGCCAAGAAAATTCTATTCTATTCTATTCAATCAGCTACAGAAGTGGCAAAGCAGGAGTACCACGTACAGGTAGTTCTTACAACCATTTGTTAAGTATCTGCAGGTACTGTTACAATTATGCCCAAAATTTCTGTTGCTAAGCGAGACATTTCTTAAGTGAATTTTTCCCATTTTGCAACCATTCTTGCCACGGTTGTTTGTGAAGCGCTGCAATTGTTAAATTAGTAACATGGTTGTTAAGTGAATCTGGCTTCCCCATTGACTTTGCTTGTCAGAAGATGCAAAAGGGGACCACGGGGAGACTGCAACCGTCATAAATGTGGGTCAGTTGTCAAATACCTGACTTTAGATCACATGAACAAGGGATGCTACAATGGTTGCAAGTGTGAAAAATGGCCATAAGATGGCCCTCTTTTTTGTAACTTTGAACAGTCGTTAAATGAACGGTTGTAAGTCAAGGACTACCTGTATTCAAACTATAATGGCGCTGAAAAAAAATGACTTACAACCAATCCTCACATTTATGACCGTCACAACATCACTATGGTCATGTGATCAAAATTCAGGCACTTGGCAACTGGCATATGTTTATAGTAGCTGCAGTGTCTCAGGATTATGTGATCTCCATTTAATAACCTTTCCATCTGGTTTCTGACAAGCAAAGTCAATGTGGTAAGTCGGAGTCACTTAATGACTGCCTGATTCACTTAACAACTGCATGGTTCATATAACAACCATGGTAAAAGAAAATTGTAAAAATCAGATACCAGACTCAACAACCACCTCGCTTAGGAACAGAAACTTTGACCCAATTTTTTGTTGTTAAGTCAAGGACTACTTGTATATAAAATAAATCCTCAGTTTCCTTTCTACTCTGAATTTCCTAAATCTGTCACTTCAAAGTCCAATAGTGCAGTTGGGGAAACAAAACACAGAACACCGTTGCAGGTTGTCTTGTTTTTTTTTTCCAAAGCAGAAAACATGACATCCTTTTCAGGTTCCTTCGCGGATTTTCTTCTCCCAGCAAAATTTATTCATAAAACAAGTCTTTTAAAATATATTTTAATTCACAATACGCAGAAACTTCCCTTCAAGTTCAGCAGCAAAGAAAATAAAGATTCCTTGAAGTGGATGTCATAAAATATTAAATTGCGGATAGTCCTCGACGTACAGCAGTTCATTTAATAACTGTTCAAAATTACAATATCACTGAAAAAAGTGACCTATGACCATTTTTCACACTTACGACCATTGAAGTATCCCCATGGTCACCTGATTTACATTTGAATGCTTGACAATTGGTTCATATTTATGACGGTTGCAATGTCCCAGAGTCATGTGATCCCATTTTGCAACTTTTTGACCAGCAAAGTCTATGGGGAAACAAGATTCACTTAACAACCATGTTACTAACTTAATAGCATCAGGGATTCACTTAACAAATGTGGCAAGAAAAGTCATAAAAGGGTGTGCAAAACTCACTTAACAAATTTCTCACTTAAAAACATAAGTTAGGGGCTCGGTTATGGTCATAAGTTGAGGACTACTTGTGCCTGAATTCCACTAAAGAAAATGTATGATCAGCTGGGAGAAAGTCTTTTGGGTGCGCTTTAAGATTTTGGTTACCACCTTTAAAGCGCTCCATGGCTTAGGACCCGGGTACTTACGGGACCGCCTGCTGTTACCTCATGCCTCCCACCAACCCGTACGCTCACACAGAGAGGGCCTTCTCAGGGTGCCGTCCGCCAAACAATGTCGGCTGGCTGCCCCCAGGGGTAGGGCCTTCTCTGTGGGAGCTCCTACGCTTTGGAACGAACTTCCCCCTGGTTTACGCCAAGTGCCTGATCTTCGGACCTTTCGCCGTGAGCTGAAAACGCATTTATTTATTCAAGCGGGACTGGATTAAAAGTTTTTATTTAATTTTAATTGGGATTGATTCTTTTTAGGAAATGGGGTTTTATTATTTTAATCTGTACTTTTAAACTATGGCCTATTTAAATAAGTTTTTTAGTTAGTTTTTTTATCCTGTTTGATATTTGTATTTTATCGGCCTGTAAACCGCCCTGAGTCCTTCGGGAGATAGGGCGGTATAAAAATATCGTTAAATAAATAAATAAATAAAGCAAGCTCGTACCCCCTAATTGGTCTGTGCATAGTCAAGGATCACTTAAAAAAAAAAAAAACTCTTGTGAAGAGCTGGGAACTGTGGAAATTCGCCAAAGCTGAAGTAATTCCTTCTGAATGTGGTCCCCAAGGAGACTGGGCCAAGCAGAATAAAGGTATCGACCACGGCCTTTCACCCAAGAGGAAAGAGCCGGCGCTGCGTGCGAAGCGCCCCGACCACTTCATTAAGAAAGCCTCTTGAGCTGCTAGAATTAATGCACTCTTGAAAATGTCAAAAAGCCCACGCAAAGGATCGAGATGATATTTTCATTTATGGATTAGTTTCTTCCGTCGCCTTCAATTTTTCTTTCCCGATGTTCCTTTTTTTTTTGTTCTTGTTCACTATTCATCTCTCTTTACTTTTCCAGTTGGCTTTCTGGGCCTTTCTGCGTTTGGAATGCAGGGCAATTGGAACGGAGAAGAAGAATTTCAGGCACATTTGGGAGGAACCGCCAAATTCTGAAGTGCGGGAGGAAGAAGGAAAGTGTGTGGGGAGGAGGAATTGTGTGACACACTACTCTCTTTTCTTTTTCTCATGTGTCATCCTCATAACATTTTTATAACAGAATAACAGTTGGAAAGGGCCTTGAAGATATTCTACTCTTTGCCCTTTCTGGCCAAATAACACCATTTAGGTAAGTATGATTCAGGACAATGGCATAGCTGCTGTTTCTCTAGTAGACTCCAAAATAAGAAACAATGCACAGGTAGTCCTTGACTTACAACAGTTTATTTAGTAACCATTTGAAGTTACAACGACACTGAAAAAAGTGACTTATACTTACAACCTTTTTGGTACTGTCCATGGGGTTTTCATGGCAAAGATACTGGAGCGGGTTGTCCTTTCCTTCTCCTGTAGGAAAGTTGTCCATGGGGTCACGATGGATCGGGCACGACTTCGCGGCTAACAACAATACTTACAGCCATTGTAGCAACCCCATGGTCACAGGAGGAAAATTTGGACACTTGGCAATTGGCATGTATTTATGATGGTTGCAGTGTCCCAGGGTCATGTGATCACCTTCTGCAATCTTCTGACAAGCAAAGTCAATGGGAAAGCCAGATTCACTTAACAACCATGTTACTAAATTTAAAAAAAAATTGCATGCAATGATTCACTTAACAACTTAATCCATCAGAATAGAGCTGGAAGGGACTTTGGGGGTCTTCTAGTCCAGAGGTCTCCAACCTTGGTCCCTTTAAGACTTGTGGACTACAACTCCCAGAGTCCCTCAGCCAGCAAAGCTGGCTGAGGGACTCTGGGAGTTGAAGTCCACAAGTCTTAAAGGAACCAAGGTTGGAGACCCCTGTTCTTGTCCAACCTCCTGCTCAAGCAGAAGACCCTATACTTGCCTGCTTTGACATCCCTCTTCTGCAGATGCTGGCAAATAGAACTAATTTTTAAGAATAAGGACCAAAATTTATGATTTGAGAAGCGGTTGGAGCCACATCTGTGATGAAGGAATGTAATTAAGCCAAAGACAAATCTCTCTACATTGTGCTGGGAAGTGAATTAGTTGGAGGGAAAAGTTGGCCAGCAATCTGGAGCTCTTCAGCTATTTAGTACTACAGAGTTCATCATCCTTGGCCATAGAAGCTGATTCTGATGGAAGTTGTAAACTACAGTATGAGGACAACTCCTATTCAAGATTTGATGATTTGCAATCTCTTTCCAGTTTTGTGCATGTATGCACCTGTTTTCAGCCATGTAGATTTAAGAAAACATCTCTGTATTGTTTGTGCATGTGTGTAGATGGTATATTTGTCTATGCAGATGATCAAAGATCCCCTGTGTATTTGTGTGCATTACACACCCAGAGCAAAACACAATCTTCTGATTTTATATGAATATCAATACCAAGATCTGTTAATCAATGCACACCTACAGTTTTTCAGCTTAGATGTCTTTTAAAATACTCCATCATTTTCAAAAGAAGATTCTACCAGGAAATGTCTAAGGAATAAATACCATGGGTTTATTTTTAACCTTTTACTGCGGGGAAAAAGAGAGAGGAAGAGAGATACGTAATAATCTCACTTAAAGGGATGATTCACATTAATGCAATGCAGAAATTGACCGTTCTTGGTAAAAGATGGCCATCACAATCTTCTCTAAATGCAAGCAAAACTGAAAAAATAATAGTGTAATCCACCTACTCATTTCAATAACATAAATCTCAACTCTTTCTTCATTTGAATATTTATATAGGTATTTATTAAATTTATATGCAGCCCATCTCATCAATAAAGTGACCCTGAGTGCTGGAGAAGGAGACTCATATTGGTCTATGGTAGTCGAAATTCAGAAGTCTGATTACACTTTACACATCTTGGTGTCCTAGTGGACAATCCTTGAAATATGAGCCAGCAGTCTGTGGCAGCTGCCAAAAAAAAGCCAATGCCCCCTTGGCTGCATTAATAAAGAAATAGAATCAAGATCACTTGAAGTGTTAGTACCAGTTTATAATGCCTCAGTAAGACATTATTTGGAATACTGCATTCAGTTTTGGTCCCCATCATATAAAAAAGATATTGAGACTCTAGAAAGAGTGTAAGAAGAACAACAAAGATTATTAGGGGACTGGAGGCTAAAACATATGAAGAACGGTTGCAGAAACTGGGTATTTATTTATTTATTTATTTATTTATTTATTTATTTATTTTTGTCACAGCAATATATGTAGGCATCATACAAAAAGATTATATAGTATATAAACACATATATGAGTAAATATAAGGAGGTATAAGCATATATATAGGAAGAAGAAAAGAAAAAAAAACAATAGGACAGGAACGGTAGGCACGTTTGTGCTCTTATGCACGCCCCTTATGGTCCTCTTAGGAATGGGGTGAGGTCAATAGTAGAAAGCTTTTGGATAAAACTTTTAGGATTATGGGAAGAGACCACAGAGACAGGTAAAGTATTCCAAGCACTGATGATTCTGTTACAGAAGTCATATTTTCTGCAATCTAGATTAAAGCGGTTGACATTAAGTTTAAATCTATTAGTTGCTCTAGTATTATTGCAATTAAAGCTGAAGTAGTCTTTAACAGGAAGGACATTACAATAGATGATTCTGTGAGTTAAGCTTAGGTCATGTCGAAGGCGACGGAGTTCCAAGTTTTCTAAGCCTAGGATTTCAAGTCTGGTGGGATAAGGTATTTTGTTGTTTTCAGAGGAATGGAGAACTCTTCTTGTAAAATATTTCTGGACACGTTCAATTGTATTGATGTCAGAGATGTGGTGAGGGTTCCAAACAGGCGAGCTGTATTCTAGAATTGGTCTAGCAAATGTTTTATATGCTCTGGTTAGTAGTGTGGTGTTTTTGGAAAAGAAGCTACGCAAAATTAGGTTTACAACTCTTAGAGCTTTTTTTGCTATGTAGTTGCAGTGGGCTTTGGCACTTAGATCATTTGACATGAAAACTCCAAGGTCTTTAACGGGATGGATGTCATCTGTAAGGTAATGTCCATCTAGTATGTATTTAGTTTTTGGGTTCTTTTTTCCTATATGTAAGACTGAGCATTTGCTGGTTGAAATTTGGAGCTGCCAATTTTTAGACCAAGCGGATAGATGATCAAGGTCGTTTTGAATGATAGAAGTATTGTCTGTGGTGTTAAATAGTTTGATATCATCAGCAAAGAGAACACAATTACTTGAGATGTGGTCACAGAGATCATTAATGTATAGTATAAAGAGTGTTGGTCCAAGGACGCTGCCTTGAGGAACGCCACTCTTGACAAGAACAGGATTTGATAAACATTGCCAATTTTGACCACTTGTTGTCTGTTAGACAGAAAAGCAGATATCCATTTGTGGAGGGGTCCTGAGATGCCATAGGATGTTAGTTTTAGGAGAAGTTTATCGTGTACTACTGAGTCAAAAGCTTTGCAGAAGTCTATGTCTAGTCTAATGAAAAGAAGGACTAGGGGAGACACGATAGCAGTCTTCCAATATTTAAGGGCTTGCCACAAAGAAGAGGGAGTCAACCTATTCTCCAAAGTACCTGAAGGCAGGACAAGAAACAATGGATGGAAACTAACCAAGGAGAGAAGCAATATAGAACTAAGGAGAGATTTCCTGACAGAACAATTAATCAATGGAACAACTTGTTCTAGAAATTAACAAATGTTATAAATGTGTTGGCGGGAGGGGGCAGAGATCGACCGCGAGGCGCCTCTTATGTGGGGTGCTACAGGGGTCGGTTCTCTTGCCCCTCTTGTTCAACATCTATATGAAGCTGCTGGGTGAGATCATCCGTGGTTTTGGGGTGAGGTGTCATTTGTATGCTGACGACATGCAGCTGTACATTTTCACCCCAAACCACCCCAGCGAAGCTGTTGAAGTGATGTCCCGGTGCCTGGAGGCCGTATGGGTCTGGATGGGGAAAAATAGGCTCCAGTTCAACCCAGCCAAGACCGAGTGGCTGTGGATGCCGACATCCCAGTATAATCAGCTGAGGCCATCATTGACTGTGGAGGGCGAGTCTTTGGCCCCCATGGAGAAGGTTCGTAATTTAGGTGTCCTTCTGGATGCACGGCTGTCGTTAGAAGAACATATGACAGCCGTCTCCAGAGGAGCTTTTTATCAGGTCCGCCTGATACGCCAGTTACATCCCTTCTTGGACCGGGATTCCCTATGCACAGTCACTCACGCCCTCGTCACTTCCCGCCTGGATTACTGCAACGGTCTCTACATGGGGCTCCCCTTGAAGAGTACTTGGAGGCTTCAACTGGTCCAGAATGCGGCCGCGCGGGTGATTGAGGGAGCGGTTCGAAGCTCCCATATAACACCTATCCTGCGCAGGCTGCACTGGCTTCCGGTTACCTTCCGGGTGCAATTCAAGGTGTTGGTTCTCACGTTTAAAGCGTTCCATGGCTTAGGACCGGGTTACTTACGGGACTGCCTGCTGCTACCAGTGGCCTTTCATCGACCAGTGCGCTCCCACAGAGAGGGTCTCTTCAGGGTGCCTTCGGCCAGACAATGTCGACTGGCGACCCCCAGGGGGAGGGCCTTCTCTGCGGGGGCTCCAGCCCTCTGGAACAAGCTACCTCCAGGGATACATCGACTCCCTGACCTCCGGGCCTTCCGGCATGAGCTGAAGACTCTTTTATTTCATCATGCAGGACTGGCCTAATAATTTTTTAATGGAGGTTTTTAATAGTTTTTAGAATTTTCAGCCTATTTAAATTAATCTTTTAAATTTGTTTTTAATTTTTATATTTGTTGTTCTTAGTTGGCTGTAAACCGCCCTGAGTGCTTCGGGAGAAGGGCGGTATAGAAATTGAAATAATAAATAAATAAATAAAAATTGTGGATGCTCCAACATAGGAGATTTTTAAGAAGAGATTGGACAACCAATCTCTGTTTCTCTGAAATAGTACAGGGTTCCTGCTTGAGCAGGATTTTGGACTAGAAATCCTCCAAGGTCCCTTCCAAATCTGTTATTCAGATTAAAACATTTTATTAAAACAACTTGCCTGCAGAAGTTGTGAACGCTCCAACATCTGAAATTTTTAAGAAAATGTTGGATAGCCATTTGTCTGAAATGGTGTAGAGTTTCCTGCCTGGGCAGGGGGTTGGACTAGAAGACCTCCAAGGTCCCTTCTATTGTTATGTTATGTTATACTATGTTATTAACATACAACCTGCTAGACTGAAAAGATCTTATAGGACACCTTCCAATTTTTCACTTCATTCTGGTAACATTCATCCTTCCCACTTAACCAGAAGAGTTAAAGCTCTCACATGTCTTGATTTCTGCAACATGCTAAGCATGATAAATATTAATCTTAGTTTTGGTGGCTGAACATGCTGCAGAAATCTAATTCCTTTGGCTCACCTTGGGTTCAAAGTATTGCTCAACCTCAAACTATGGGTTAATTCAAATTTAGCACATCATATGAATATGCAAGCAGCCCCTCAATTTATCACCACGGTTAGACCAGAATTTCTGTTGCTAAGCAAGATAGTTGTTAAATGGGCTGCATGTTGTTGTTTTTTTACAAATATGTTGGCTATAGTTATGTGACTCACTGCAGTTATTAAGTGAATCATGCAGTCATTAAGCAAAACTAGCTTCCCCCCATTGAGTTTGCTTGTTGGAAGCTGGATGGGTTGAAAAAAGGTTGAAAACGGCATTCACATGACAACTGTAGCTGCTGTAAATATATGCCAGTTGCCAAGCACCCAAATTTTGTGCATGCTGCCCTGGTTATAAATGTGAGGACTAGTGTTAAGTTATTTTTTTCACTGTTGTTATAACTTTGAACGATCGCCAGACAAAGGCATGAAAGTTGCTTGTCGGCAGTCAATGCACTGTAGATTTTCACATTTAAACATACTTAAACATAGTTTTCTTATAGGTAGATCATGATTTAAGGGTAGATATAGAAACTGTGTCAGCATATCGTGGCAATCTGGAAGGCAGTGTTTTGTGGGTTTTTTTTTATTATTATTTCTTTTTTTTTTCTTTTTTTGCTTTTGCCCAGCTTTGGTCTCATCCAAAAATCAATAAAGGAAACCTTTTAAAATGACAGTTAAGGCAGCAAGTCTCTTTGTTATGTCTCCATGCACCTCAGATACAGCAAGATTAGAACACAGCATTCTCTGTACCTGCTGATAAAAGATCTGAATATCAATAAAGGCTTCAAAAGACAAACTTTAATGCCTCTGTTGTTGCTTTTATTTTTCTTTTTTTTTAAAAAAAAAAATCACTCTGCAAGAGATGCCTCAAAAAAGCACCAGAACAATCTAAAGGAATAAAAGTAGGATGTGGTGAGAAATGTATTTATTTTACTTATTTAAAACATTTATATAGGTGCCCGTATTGTAGTCTGGGCAGTTCTCAGTAAGAAATTGAAACAATATCAATAATAAAACAGCACAATACATAAATATATTAAAACCATATACATTAAAAACCTGGCACCAAAGACAAATTTGTGACGTGGTCCTTCATAAAGTCGACTCAAAGATTGGCATTCTAGACTGTTTCTAAACCCTGGCAACTTTAAGATAGGTGGACTTCAATTCCCAGAATTCCTCAGCCAACCATAGAGTTGCAGTCTTGGAATCCCAGCAGTGCCTGTCTCTTGATCACGTTTACCTTAAAAGACTGACATCAATCATCCTTTACGCATAATTACACCAAAAGTATCACTCAGCTAAGAAGATGGTTCACACATTCAGCTGTTAATAAGGTTTATCGGTGGTAGGAGACAATGCAAGGTGAGACATACTGACTTGTGGTTAGGAACCATTAAGTTAAGGCAGGGGCCTGCAAACTTTGCTCTTTTAAGACTTGTGGACTTCAACTCCCAGAATTCCTCAGCCAGCAAAGCAAAGTAAACCAAAGTTGAAGTCCACAAGTCTTAAAAGAGCCAAGTTTGCAGACCCCTGAGATAAGGAAACACTTACAGCAGGCTCATTTGTGATCCAAAGGTCTTCTTCTAAAGCAGATTCAAAATAGGCCCAGCATGGAGCTCTGTCAGTGGAGAAAGCAAGACATTTAATTTTAATTTATTCATTAAATTTATATGCCATCCATCTCATTATTGAGTGACTCCGGGAAGTATGATGAGTTCATTGTCCAACTGTTGCAATGTTGAAATTTGCATCCATCATAAGTACATAATGGTACAGATAGACCTCAACTTACGACTATAATTGAGCCTGGACTTACAGTTTTAAATTGTTATGGTCATAAATTGAGGCACCCATAAAACTGGAAGTAATTTTCCCACCTTTTTCACAATGGTTGTAATGTTGGAAACTGGCAAAAAACCATGAACCATGGTTATGTGACTGGGGACTGCCATGAAGAATCATAAACCTTTTCAATATGTGATCATGTGATTGGTGTTTGTGTATTTGTGTGTGTGATAATTTGTGATGGCCATTTATGATGGCTTTATGGGGTACAAACCAGCCATTCTATGGCCTTGTAACTTCAAATGGTCATAAAACAGCCAGTCATTAAGAACTACCTGCATTCTCTACCCAATGGAATCATTTATTTATATTTATTTCTTGAATTATTGGTGTGAAGGCTACCAGTACAAGTATCTTATGAACATTTTGAACAATAGTATAAACTAAGATTCACAAGCTCTTAGTCTAAAGTAGAAGCTGCTGATGTATTCCCTTGTTTGGGAAGACCAAATACTCAGAACTGATCCAGAGCTGGAAAATGAGTCCGAAGTTACTCAGCCAGTTTTCATGCCTAAAGTAGGATTAGAACTCACTGTCTCCTAGTGATTGACCCAAAGTCGCCCAGTGAGATTCCATGCCTAAGATGGAACAGAGAATTCACCATCTCTGAGTGATTGGCCTGAAGTCCTCTAGTTGGCTTTCATGCCTAAGATGGGAGTAGAATTCACCGTCCCCTAGTGATTGACATAAAGTCACCTAGCCAGCATTCATGACTAAGGTAGGACTGGAACGCATGGTCTCCTCGTGATTTGCCCAAAGTCATTTAGCTGGCCTAAGGCAGAACTAAAACTCCTCATCTCCTGATGATTAGCACAAAGTCACCCAGCCATCTTTCACAACTAAGTCTTAGTAGAACTCCCAGTGTCCTGGTCTTTAGCCTAATGCCTTAACCACTGGACCAAACTGGTTTTCTAGACCTCTTACTACTTTCCCTCCATAAGCATTGTCCAAATGGGCCAACTGATTAATACTCTGACAACTCTTTGTTTCCTTTGCACTCTCTGTTCTCCATTACTGATTGATGAATTGTCTTCCTCAGCAATCTGCCCAATTTATTTTTATTGTGAGCTACTCCATTATTATTATTTTTTTAAAGCAATCATCTAAAACTTCTCCATTTTCTTACTTTCTTGCCTTCAATTGTTCCTTTGCCTGGATCTTTTGCAGGATACAAGCTGCCAAATATGGCTGATCCTTAATTTAGGAATAAAACTTAAACCTAAAAGAAACCTAAAAGTAATGAATAAACATTATATGAAGTACAGATATCAGGAGGGACAAAGTGCACAATGTGAATAATAAAATGAAATTGTGAACTTCAATAAATTCTTTTTAGAGGAAAAGTGACTGAATAAAAAACAAAAGGAGGAAAAAGAATTATTCATATGAAGATGTAAAAATATTAAAGACAGGCAATATATTGCCTCAGTGTGCATCAGAGTGATATTAAAAGGATGTTATAAGTCCCAAGTAAAGAAAAGCACTTACAGAAAAAAATGTCAGATTTCAGAAATAGAAATATTGAGATTCTGCACTTCTTTAAAATGGAGTCAACATTTCTTGCATTAACTAGGGGGGGAATCAAAGCAATTGACTGGGGAGTGGGTATTTATTATGGTGATTTGAGAAATGTGGAGTCCATCTTAAAGAAGTGCAGAATCTCAATATTTCTATTTCTGAAATCTGACATTTTTTTCTGTAAGTGCTTTTCCGTACTTGGGACTTATAGCACCCTTTTAATATCACTCTGCTACACATTGAGGCAATATAATGTTTGTCCTTAATACTGTTAAATCTTCAAAAGAATAATTCTTTTTTTTCCCCTTTCGTTTTTTTATTCAGTCACTTTTCCTCTAAAAAGAATTTATTGGAAGTTCACAATTTCATTTTATTATTCATATTGTGCACTTTGTCCCTCCTGATATCTGTACTTCTTCTAATGTTTATTCATTACTTTTAGGTTTTTGAATGACACAGCATACAATATGTTCAGCTGATCTTCAATTATACATGGGAAAATGTAACTTTATCACATTTGTAAATAGTTGTTTATTCATTTGACACTTTCCATCCTTCCCCCACATTTTCCTCATATTGTTTGTATGTACAAGTGTATGTGTGTGTATACAAAAAGGAAATAAGAGGCAGGAGTATTTGGTATTACATAGTATTTGGTGTAGGGTTTCCTGCCTGGGCAGGGGATTGGACTAGAAGACCTCTAAGATCCCTTCCAACTCTGTTGTTGTTGTTGTTGTTGTTGTTGTTGTTGTTGTTGTTATTATATGCTTACTGCCTTGAACTGAGCTATTCCTTCATTTGAGGTTTTCAATAAGAGAAAATTTGGCCAAGGTCGCCAAATCAGTAGTAATGGCCGGCTGGCCACGCCCACGAACCAGTTCCCCAGTCGCCACTGGCTAGCCCCACCCACCATTTTTGTCACCGCCATGTTCTTCGCACATGCACATCCCATTGCCTTGCAAGTCCAGTGCACAAAGAACATGGCGGCGATGGAAGCAACTTTTTCCGATACCTCTGGTACTTTTCGGTGGCCTGAGGCAGGGAGGCTCTCAAAGAGGTGGTGGCTGGGAGGCTTCTTTGCCAGCTGCTTTCCAGCAATGGCGGCTGGCTGGGGGCTGCCAAAAACTCCAGTCAGCTGGCCTTCTGGACTGTGGACCAGCCACCGCGGAAGGTAAGCAGCCCGAAGAAAGAAGCGGTGGGGGGGGGGAAGAAGCAGGGCTAGGGCACTAAAGGAGGGAAAATGGGGGCGACTGACAAAAGGAGGGTGGGGGTAGATAGGTGGAAAATCCACTGCCTATACCTACACAGCACATGCTGGCTGGGGAATTCTGAGAGTTGAGTATACACTGTGGTAGCTCATGCTTACACATTCTAAAAAACCTGTCCTAATTTCTCCTATCTTATGCCGAGCAAAATCAAAGTAAGGTTAACTTTGGGTTGCTTTCTCATACTTCTTTCTATCTCTGGACCGTGTGATCTCTTTTTTCAAATCCCTCCTTAATAACTCTGAAACTTTCCTCCAAGCCACCTCTGAATTTATTTATATTGTGGAGTGATTTGCAATTTATCCCAGGCAGGTGAGTTCCAGTATTCTCACCATTTGTATATGAAAATCATCCCTTGATCTTAGGCACCCAGGAGTCAGTTGTGTGCTCATGATTGCAATTTGGCTTGTTTGCCCCTCCAACCAATATGGACATTTCTGCCCTTCTTCCTGCATATTTTCCTAGAGTAACAGAGGCAGTCAGAAGCTACTCCAAGTAGATCCTCTTTGGTCTGAATAGTCTTGAAACTTGCTTGGCCAAACATTTTAGCAAGCTGTCCGAATGTCGAGGCATCTCTTCCTTTGCCTTCTCAAAGCGCCTCTGTGAATTATGGGGTACAGTACAGGCAATTAACTTGAATATTAATTATCTGTAGTGAATGTACCTTTTCTTGGGGCTTGAAAAAAAGCAAATTACTTAAAGAAGGATTAATTAAGATGATGTAATCTTGACCACAAACAATACTTCCTTTCCAGGGATAAGATGATCTGACTGAAGTCTCTCTTTCATTAACATCTGATGACTTGACTTGACTTGGAAGCAGTGATGGTATTCAGCTGGTTCTAGGGTCCGGGCGAACCGGTAGCAGCAGCGGTGGGAGGCTCCGCCCACCCACCTGGATGTAATCATGTCCTGTTTTTGATGCTCTGCGCATGCGCGGAAGGTCCTGCACATGCACAAAGATGATGCGTGCGAATGAAGTGAGTGCTCACATTTGAGAACCAATAGCAAAGGTAATTGAATACCATCTCTGCTTGGAAGGATGCACTGGTAAAAGGTACATGTACCCAGGGTCAGTGTGGCATTGTGCCCTACCTGCACACTTCCCTCTCAGCCCTCTTTCTGATAATATAATTAGCTCCTAGAAACAAGCTGGCCTCAGAAGCTGGCCTAAAACTCCATGTAAAGGTGAAGGTTTCCCCTCTCCAGTTGTGTGTGACTCTAGGGGGCTATGTTCATCTCTGTTTCTTAATCAAGGGAGCCAGGGTTGTCCGGAGACATTTCCTTGGTCATGACTGTATGCTGTATGCTGAGGTGCAAGGAATACCATTACCTTCCCACCAAAGTGGTACCTGTTTATCTACTTGCATTTGGGGTCGCTTTACCTGTCTTTGGGGTGGGTAAAGATAAAGGTAAGGGTTTTCCCTGTCCAGTCGTTCTGAACTCTAGAACAGGGGTCTCCAACCTTGGCAACTTTAAGACTTGTGGACTTCAACTCCCAGAATTCCTCAGCCAGCAAGTTGAAATCCACAAGTCTTAAAGTAGACAAGATTGGAGACCCCCCCCCACCCCCGCTCTAGAGGGCAGAACTCATCTCCATTTCTTAGCTGAGGGAGCCAGCATTGTCTGAAGACATTTGTCTGTGGCGGTGTGGTCAGCGTGACTTTATGCCCAGGTACACCAAACGCTGTTACTTTCCCACCGAAGTGGTACCTATTTATCTACTTGCATTTGAATGCTTTCAAACTGCTAGGTTGGTTGGAGTGGAGGCAAGTAACGGGAGCTCACCTCTTGCGTGGCACTCAGGTCTCATACCCACACCATCAGCTTTCCAGATGAGCCATCATGACCCCATAACCTCAATATAAAAAAGTTGGAAAAAAGAGGAGATCTTGGTTTCCAAAACTGATGAAAACTTTGAAGCTGGTGAAAGAAGATCCCAGAAATCCACCTGGTTCACATATTTTGCTGAGCTATTTGCTGAGTGCTGAACCACGGTTTGTTGAGTAAACAATTATTTATGGATAGGTTTCCACAAGGCTCTGAACCTTAAACACTGTCTTATAAAAATCACAGGGACTAAGTGTTCCAACAGAATTCTATAGGAGGACTGTGGAAAGCTTTAAGGAGGACCATTCCTGCATTATTATTATTTTTTTATTTTGTCACAACAGTATATGCAAACATTGATATAAAACAACAACACATCATAAAAACATATATATAAGCAAAAGTATGCAACAACTATATTAATTTGATATAATGAAAGGGAACAATAGGACAGGAACGGTAGGCACTTTTAGGAATGGGGTGAGGTCAATAATGGACAGTTTTTGGTTGAAGTTTTTGGGATTTTGAGAAGAGACTACAGAGTCAGGTAGTGAGTTCCAACATTAACAACTCTGTTACAGAAGTCATATTTTCTGCAATCAAGGTTGAAGCGGTTAACATTAAGTTTGAATCTATTGTTTGCTCTTGTATTATTGCAATTGAAGCTGAAGTAGTCTTTTACAGGAAGATATTGCAATAGATGATTCTGTGTGTTAAACACAGGTCTTGTCGGAGTCGGCAGAGTTCTAAGTTTTCTAAACGCAGGACTTCAAGTCTGGTGGTATAAGATATTTTGTTGTTTTCAGAGGAGCGGAGAACTCTTCTTGTAAAATATTTCTGGACGCGTTCAGTTGTATTAATGTCAGAGATGTGGTATGGGTTCCAGACAGGTGAGCTGTATTCAAGAATAGGTCTAGCAAATTTTTTGTACGCTCTGGTTAGTAGTGTATAGTTTTTGGAAAAGAAGCTGCGTAAAATTAGGTTTACAACTCTTAGAGACTTTTTTGCTATGTAGTTGCTAGTGGGCTTTGGCACTTAGGTCATTTGATATGAAAACTCCAAGGTCTTTAACAGGGTGGGGGGTCATCTGTAAGGTAATGTCCATCAAGCTTGTACTTATTGTTAGGGTTCTTCTTCCCAATATGTAAGACTGAGCATTTGCTGGTTGAGATTTGGAGTTGCCAAGTTTTAGACTAATCGGATACAAAGTCAAGGTCTTTTTGAAGGGTAGAAGTATTGTTGATGGTGTTAAATAGTTTGACATCGTCAGCAAAGAGAACAAAATAACTTGAGATAAGGTAACAGAGATCATTTATGTGTAGTATGAAGAGTGTTGGTCCAAGAACGCTGCCTTGGGGAACGCCACTTTTGACAGGAACAGGATTTGATAGGGCACTGCCTATTTTGACCACTTGTTGTCTGTTTGACAGGAAGGCATTTATCCAATTGTGAAGAGATCCTGAAATGCCGTAGGATTTTAGTTTTAGGAGAAGTTTATCATGTACTACTGAGTCAAAAGCTTTGCAGAAGTCTATGTAGATTGCATCTATTGCTTTCCCTTGATCAAGGTTTGTAGTCCATATGTTTTTGCAGTGGAGAAGTTGTATCATCATATCACCTTCAGGTAATTATAGTTGGTGGCATAATCGGCAAGATGTTTAGTTTAGATTTGCCATTTTTATCCACCTTCTGAAGCATCAGCGACAGGCAAAAGCTGTTAATTAATAATATTAAAGGTATTATTGCAGGATGTAAGCTGTTCCAGGTAAAGCTGCCTTTGCAGTTGATTGATGATGATATGGCCAATGCAGATAGTCCTCAAGTGATGTAGCCAGATATTTTGGGATAGCATCCCAAGGCATCTATTACTATTATTGATGCTATTGTTGCTTTCTTTTGCCACAGTCATTTTACTTCTATTTACAGGTTTTTTGTACTTTGTTATTTTCTTCAGTTCTTTTTCTTCTCTTCTACAAGGTACTAGTTCTTTCTTTTCTCTAGGCACTACAAAAGCCACTATCCAGACTTTTTTGTCTTTCTTATTGAAAATTGTTAAGTCTGGGATGTTATGTACTTGGTGCCTGTTGATTGGAGTTCTAAAGTCCCAGAGCACTTTAGTTTCTTCATTTTCTATGACTTTCTCTATTTCATGGTCCCACCAGTTCCTATTTGCAGGCAAATGGCATTTCTCGCAGACCTTCCAATGCGCCATTGTTGCTACTTTGCCATGCCGTTGTTTGTAGTCAGTCTGGGTGATCTTCTTGCTGAAGCTAACCAATGATCCACTGTTTCTTCAATCTCTTTGCAGAGACAGAACCTGCCATCTGTGGTTTCTCAATTTTGGCTTTTCACCAAGTTTAATCCCCCACTGTCTCTTTCTTCAACTTTCCTGCTCTTAGCCTTTGCCCGGTCTTATTGGCAACTGCTCTGACTTTTCTTTTTTGTTACATACTGGCCATGTAATACTTTGTCTTGCCATGTCTCTTTCCTATCCTTCATTTGGTCTTTCTTGTAGATCAGTTTGGTCTCTCCAGTACCCAGTAAGTCTTCATGGTGCACTAGCTTCAGAACGTCTTCTTCATTGTCCTTTAGATAGTCTTCCAATGGTTTTCTTTTTCTTTTTCAATTGTCAGTATGTGGATGAAGGATTTGATTCATTTTTGTTATTTTGTGGTCTTCCTAGCCACAGCTTTTTATTCTTTTTGAGTCCAATTTATTATTCCAGCTGTGTATGCAATGGCTGAAATTGCTCATGTGTTAATTATCTTGATGGTATTTCTCCACTGAGTTTGGATTTTAAGATGTTCTATACTCCCATGAAATATTCACTTCTAGCCTTCTTCTTGACGCCCAGTTATTTGTGGTAATCTTCTCCAGACTCTTGATGTTATTTCCATAATAACAGGCATCTTGATTCCTTTAATTTTTCCACTATTTTTCTCCTGTTGATGGTGAGGGTGGCATATTTGTGCAGCCCAAATTCCATTACAGTTGTTTTGGCTTTATGTACAAATTATGTTGAGCAGCAATTCTATTTCAAATGGGTTTTTTTTTCCCCATACAGTTTCAGATTGTTCATGAAAAGGAGGTGGGACAGCCTGGTGGATATTTTTGATGTTTGATAGCCTGACTTGTTCAGTATTGTTGACAAAGGAATCAATGCAATGACAAACAGTAGCCGTGATAGTTAGTCTCCTTGAAAGATTCCTCTCTTGATATTAACCTCTTTGTGATCTTTGCACAAAGCTTCTAATGTTTCTACTGACTCCTGTTATTTCTAGGTACTTGATTATTCAGTCATTGGCAGGAAGTCAAATGCCTTCTTGTAATCAATCCAAGCTACATCCAAGTTGGTCTTCCTTCTCCTGCAGTTTTCCAAAATCGTTTTATTAGGAGCTAATCTTTTGTTCCTCTGCTGTTTGGGCAGTTACCTCAAGTGGAAAGTGCTTGTTTTCAAACAAGATGCGGTTGGACCACACAGGTTACAATAGCAGTTAGCAATTTGAAAGTTGAATGTAAACAGGTGATTGGCTGTCTGTGGAGAGTCTCAGTCATCCAGGTTATCCCGTACCCTCCCACCATCCTATCAGAACCCATCCTTCCCAAATTCTTCTTTCTCTTCTTAATTTTTATATATTTCAAATCCAAATTTTACACTCTCATTCAAATCCAATTAAAATATCTTTACAGGGCCTTTTTTAAAAAAGTTTTTCTTTATTCTTCCTTTAGGGTTGAAATTTTTTCTTAAAAGTTTATATCCAATCCTTTACATTTTTCTTTCGGGTTTCTTTTCCTTGTAATACGTTTAAGCTCTCCAGATCCAATTTCCAAATCCAAATCTCAAACTCCATTTTGGGCTATCGTGTTTTTACTTCCATTTTGTTCTTCTCCCTTCATTAACATTCCCCAGCGCTAATTAGCTGCTATTTCCATGCCGGGACTCTTTTCAAAAATTTCAGATTGTTCCTTTATTATCTGTGAGCTGGTCGATCATTCACCCGGTACCAAAATATCGCTCCTGCATAATTCTTAGTTCATTTGCCCCAGTTTCATGACGATCTTGGCCTCTGCCCCTGCCGCCAGATTGAAGGAACAACATCTCAAGGAACTTGTCTGCTCCTACAAGTTTTTATTTTTATTTATTTTATTTATTTTGTCACAACAATATATGTAGGAATCATACAAAAGATTATATAGTATATAAACATATATGGGTATAAGCATATATATAGAAAGAAGAAAAGAAAAATAATAGGACAGGAATGATAGGCACGTTTGTGCGCTTATGCACGCCCCTTATGGTCCTCTTAGGAATGGGGTGAGGTCAATAGTAGAAAGTTTTTGGATAAAGCTTTTAGGATTATGGGAAGAGACCACAGAGTCAGGTAAAGTGTTCCAAGCACTGATGATTCTGTTACAGAAGTCATATTTTCTGCAATCTAGATTAAAGCGGTTGACATTAAGTTTAAATCTATTAGTTGCTCTAGTATTATTGCAATTAAAGCTGAAGTAGTCTTTAACAGGAAGGACATTACAATAGATGATTCTGTGAGTTAAACTTAGGTCTTGTCGAAGGCGACGGAGTTCCAAGTTTTCTAAGCCTAGGATTTCAAGTCTGGTGGGATAAGGTATTTTATTGTTTTCAGAGGAATGGAGAACTCTTCTTGTAAAATATTTCTGGACACGTTCAATTGTATTGATGTCAGAGATGTGGTGAGGGTTCCAAACAGGCGAGCTGTATTCTAGAATTGGTCTAGCAAATGTTTTATATGCTCTGGTTAATAGTGTGGTGTTTTTGGAAAAGAAGCTACGCAAGATTAGGTTTACAACTCTTAGAGCTTTTTTTGCTATGTAATTGCAGTGGGCTTTGGCACTTAGATCATTTGACATGAAAACTCCAAGGTCTTTAACGGGATGGGGGTCATCTGTAAGGTAAAGTTGTCCAAGATGCTTCACTTTCTTCACTATTCCTACAAGTCAGTTCCCGTACGAAGACCCCCCCCAATGGTGGTTTGTCTGGCTCATCAGGGCCCCCTACCTTCTAGCCAGTCTTGCCTTGACACTTCTGGTTCTCCATCCCCTTGCCATCACAACCAACGAAGCTTCTTGGATGAGCAGTGAAACATTTTCTTCTTCTTCCTCAAGAAAAGAACAGTCCAGTTGGCTTTTGAAGAAAAGAAGTTACCTTTCAGGTAATTGGCTGTAGATGTGTAGTGTTGTCCCTTTTGTAGGATCTTTTGTTATCAAGTAGACTTTGTCAGAAATATCATCACACTCAATGTCTTCTTGTTTGTTTTCCATCATTTAGTATCTAGTTCAGCTTCCAAAAAAAATAGAGGGACAAAAAAATAGATTTTTTTCCCCAAAAAATAGAGGAAAATATGACTTCGGTAACAGAATTGTTAATGCCTGGAATGCACTACCAGACTCTGTTGTCTCTTCCCAAAATCCCCAAAGCTTTAACCAAAAACTATCTAATATTGACCGCATCCCATTCCTAAGAGGTCTGTAAGGGGCGTGCATAAGCGCACAAGCGTGCCTATCGTTCCTGTCCTAGTGTTCCCTTTGATTGTATCCAATTTCATATAGTTATTACATACTTGTGATTATAGTTATGCTTAGATATCGTATAGTTATTTCATGCTTATGCTTATATATACTGTTGTGACAAATAAATAAATAAAATAAAATAAAATAAAATAACATAGCCAATACTGAGCCTATGCAACCTACTTCCCCATAGTTAGCTGAAACGTGATTTACTTAGTTAATCCAATTTTCTGGTTTGTACACCCTGAAATCACAGACTGACCACATGAGATTAATATTGCTTGTTAGTAGCTCTACTTTAACTGCAAGGGAATTTGAGTTAAGTTGGGTCCTTGACCTTGTGTTGTTCAACAGTTTAATCAAGGACGTGGGACAGCTCATAAAATTTGCAAATGACACCGAACTATGAGGGGTTGCTGACACTTTAAACCAATGTTTTTCAAACTTGGCAACTTTAAGACGTATGTGGTTCAAATCCCAGAATTCCTCAGCCAGCACACTTGGAGTTTAAATCCACACATCTTAAAGTTACCAAGTCTGAAAAATGCTGATTTAAATGAAAGAGAGATTGGGTGGGGGGGGAATCTAACCAGACTTAAGCAGTGAACAAGATGAAATTTTACAGGGGAAATATAAAGATCTGCACCTAAACAAAAACCAAAGGCATATGGCAGAAATCTGGTTTGTTAGTAGGCATTTGAAAAAGATCCTGGGCTCCATGTCCATTAAACATGAGCCAGCAGTGTGACACAAAAGCCACATAGACAACTGTATTTGGGGGCTATATTAGCTAAAACATAGAATCTACCTATAGGTAATCCTTGACCGAGTGACCATTTTTACAATAGCACTGAAAAAAGTGACTCATGACCATTTACATACTTATGACCGTTTTTCACACTTATGACTGCTTTTCACACTTATGACCATTGCAGCAGCCCTGTGGTCACATGATCAAATTTTGAATGCTTGGCAACTGGCATGTATTTATGACAGTCTCCCGAGTCACATGACCACCTTTTGCGAACTTCTAACCAACAAAGTGAGTGTGGAAGCCAGATTCACTTAACATGTTACTAACTTAACAACTTCAATTATTCACTTAAAAACAGTGGCAAGAAAGGTTTTTAAATTATAGATATAGATATAGATATAGATATAGATATAGATATAGATATAGATATAGATATTCGTAGGTTTTCATGGGTATAGATATGTAGGTCTTGGCATATTCAGGTCTTTTCCCGTATAAGGTTAAGTCAGGATACGGTTTTCCCAGTTGCAATGTATGATTGTGAAAGTTGGACCATAAGAAAGGCTGAGCGCCAAAGAACTGAGGCCTTTGAACTCTGGTGCTGGAGAAGACTCCTGCGAGTCTCTTGGACTGCAAGGCGAACAAACAAGTCAGTCCTAGAGGAGATTAACCTTGACTGTTCTTTCGAAGGCCATATCCTGAAGAGGAAATTCAAATATTTTGGCCACTTAATGATAAGGAAGGACTCGCTGGAGAAGAGCCTAATGCTGGGAAAGATTGAGGGCAAAAGAAGAAGGGGATGACAGAGAACGAGGTGGCTGGATAGAGTCACTGAAGCAGTAGACGTGAGCTTAAATGGATTCCAGAGGATGGTAGAGGATAGGAAGGCCTGGAGGACGTTGTCCATGGGCTTGTGATGGGTAGGACACGACTTCGTAACTAACAACAACCACACACACACACACACACACACACACACACACATCAAGTCTTTTGAGATGATCTGAGATGTTTGGTCTTGATACTGATGGGAGATATGGCAGCAGTTTTCAGTTATGTGATCTTCTGCTATTGATAAAGCCAGCATCTTTAAGCCACTGAGCCTCTCTCTATTCAGGGGTTTGAGTCCTAGCACCAGGTGACAGGGTGAGCTCCCATTGCTTGCCTTAGCTCCTGCCAACCTAGCATTTCAAAAGCATGTTTCACGCAAATAGATAAGTACCACTCCAGTGGGGGGAAAACTAAGAACATTTTGTGCTGAAGCAAGGGACCAACTACACCAGTCCTGGGGAAAAACCCTCAGATAATGCCAACTTTCCTGCAGACCACCATTAGCAAGTTCACCCCCTGTGGTATACCCTAAAAACTAAACTGAAAGAGCTAGTAATTTTAGGCAGCTGAACATCTACTCTGTAATAGCATTGTAGACTCCTGGCTAATGTACCACTGCCATACGCTAAATCAATCAATCAATCAATCAATTATCTGAAGGGTTGTTACACAGAAAAGCAGGACCAGAGATAAAATTATGGGATAAAACCACCAGGCAGTAGGTTCAGGCTATTCATCAGAAGGAACCCTTGACTGTATGAGTTTTTGGCCGATGGATCGTACTGGGTAGACAGGACTGACCAAGATCTCTTATCTCAAGTAGGTGGTTGGAGTAGATTACCTTTTACTTTCCCTTCCAACTGCAGGATTCTATGATCCTGTAAAAATGTGACTGGCTGGTGTATGAAAACATAGCTAAAGACTCATCTTCTTAAAGGTGATTGGACTCATGCCAGAGGGTGAAGTTGAAAGGAAGACCACTTGTCCTGAAAAGACAGAAGACGGAAGTCTTCTGCTTTGTTTCACAGGATATTTCTGACTAAAACTGACTAATATACTTCATCAATGGTCTCTGGAGGCAAAAAGCTTTCTAGATTGAGAGATCTGCTCACACTATTATAAAAAAAAAAAAAAGCCATGACAGTACAACTGAAGTTCCTCACATTTTTATATATGTTTCAAGTTGCACTATTAGGCCACCCTCTAGGTGTTTTTTTAATCATACCAGCAACTTCACCCCAGTTGCTTGATTCTCAGTTGGGCAATGCCATTGCATGCACTTTTAATATTAACCTAGATTTTCAGGCAACGGTTCATGAACATTTTGTTGGGATAAAGAGAAATGATGTCCTCTATTAATTGTTGAATGTTGAAACTCAACATTAAGAAAACTAAGATCATGGCATCCAGCCCTCTCAATTCCTGGCAAATAGATGGGGAAGAAATGGAGGTAGTGACAGATTTTATTTTCCTGGGCTCCAAGATCACCGCAGATGGGGACTGCAGCCAAGAAATTAAAAGACGCTTGCTCCTGGGGAGGAAAGCTATGGCAAATCTAGACAGCGTACTAAAAAGTAGAGACATCACCCTGCCAACAAAAGTGCATATAGTCAAGGCTGGTTTTCCCAGTTGCAATGTATGGCTGTGAAAGTTGGACCATAAGAAAGGCTGAGCGCCAAAGAATTGAGGCCTTTGAACTCTGGTGCTGGAGAAGACTGCTGCAAGTCCCTTGGACTGCAAGGCGAACAAACAAGTCAGTTCTAGAGGAGATCAACCCTGACTGCTCTTTAGAAGGCCAGATCCTGAAGATGAAACTGAAATACTTTGGCCACTTAATGAGAAAGAAGGACTCACTGGAGAAGAGCCTAATGCTGGGAAAGATTGAGGGCAATTGAAAATACACCTCCAAAGTTGTCTTGCTTTTGCCATGGTCCCAAGGTTAGCCAGGGGTCCATGCTCCACAAGAAAGCCCATTTCTGCTCATATGCCACTTCTAGTTTTACGTCTCAACTGAGAAGTTCCAGATCTAGCTGCAGAAATGTCTCCACCTGGAATTTGAAATGATTGCTTTCTAATGAAAGTGGCTGGTAACAGAATTTTATTCAACTTTAATGCTTATCGTATTATACTAAAATTATCATTGTCACGAGTTTTAATTGGATGGAACAATACATTATAAGACAACAATTTTGGAACCTCAGATAGGTTAACTTTCAAAATGTGCCCAAAATCTGAGACCAAAGTGACTGGAGGAAGTGAAATTTGATGAAGAAATGATTTCTTTAGTGCTACTGTTGTGCTGCTGGGGCTGTTGCTGTGGTCAAATGAACTTCATCTGCCACATTCTTTGACAGTTTCCCAGTCAATCCCAAAATCCATCTTTCACCTACAGCCACTAACCTATCAACTGGGATGAGGTGGGATAGGATGTGAAAGGAAGGAAGGTATGCTGACCAGGACAAGGCATGAAGGTCACACAGCCTTTTGAGAGTTCAAACTCCCCATTAATGCTCCAAATTTCCCCATACATGCTCCCATGTTCTTGGCATATCCCAGAGCAAAGTGCGCACACCAGTGGTAAGTTGCCCCCAGTTCAGACCGGTTTACAAGAACTGGTAGTAAAACTGGTGGGAGGCTCCACCCACCAACCCGGACGTCATCAGGAAGCTTCTGTGCATGCGCAAAAGTGTGCGGTCCCATTGCCAACTGGTAGTAAAGCTAAGTAGAACCTACCCCTGGCACGTACACACACATGGCAGCCTCTGGCTGCACCCAGTCCAGCCAAACAAAGGAACATGGAAATGAGTCCATGAAGCAAGGAACAAACAATGAGTCCACAAAGTCAGGAAGAAGGCACTGAGTCCACAAGTAAGGAAGAAGCAAACAGTCCTGCAAACTCCAAATGTCTTTACTGGCACACCAAACTCTACCAATTCAGCATTTGTTCCTGACAAATGTCCCTCCCTACAGCATCTCCTTAAATCTCAGTCCCCAGGTGTGCCTTCTGAAGAGGGCATGGCACTATCTTCCTGAGTCGTTGGGTTGGCCTGTACTGTTCCTGCCTTCTCTCCACTCTCCGTGCTCAGGGATCAGGAGGGGGTGGTCCTTGCTCATTGCCTGAGCTCCGTTGCTCCTCATGCCCACTGCTTGCCCTTTCTTCTTCATCCTGCCCCCATTTCTCCTTGATAACAAGCCATCCCAATCTGAAGGGCCCTGGGCTGCCTCAGTTTGCTCCTCCCCACATTCCTTTGAAGCTGCCCCCTCAATCTCCATCCAATGGGGCTCCGATAGGGGCATGACAGAAGGAAGGGAGGGAGGGAGGAGGAAGGGAGGGAGGGAGGGAGGGAGGGAGGAAGGAAGGAAGGAAGGAAGGAAGGAAGGAAGGAAGGAAGGAAGGAAGGAAGGAAGGAAGGAAGGAAGGAAGGAAAATTTGTAATGTTCCCTGCTAGATTCCCACATGCAAAGTCAATGGGGATGTCAGCTGGAAGTCAGAAATCTCTCCTGCTCCCATTGCTTTTTTGCCCATCCTTCTGTTTTTCTATTTAGATAAGTAATTATCTCTGAACTGATGATCCAACATGGTAAGTAATTATCTCTGAACTGATGACCCAACAAAGCATTTTCTAGTCCTTTATAAGACCCAATTTTCAAATACTTTAGATTCTACAATTCTGAGGTCTACATTCCAATTTATCTATATAGCTTGGTACTTCAGTAACTCAACAAGGAGAACAATAACTTTATAGGCTGTTAGGACCATAACATAGTTAACTGAACAGTGCAGCAACTAAGCCTCGATTCCTGGAATCTAATACGTCAAAGAACATCTGTTGATATTTTAATGTTGTTTTGCTCCACCGTATCTTGGTAAGCTTTGGTATCAAGGTCATTCCACAGATTGCAGATGTGTCCTCTACGTGATTGATTAGCAGATTCTCAGGATGAAAAAAACAGAGGTAGAAAAAAAGATTTACAGAAAATGTTTTTTTTCTTCAGCAGAAATATCTAGAGGCCAAATCTTAAAGCAGAATCTGGCCAGCAGACAGTCAACAGCAGGTTTCCCAACCTTCGCAAATTAAGTTGGATGAACTTCAACACCCATGCTGGCAGGGGATTCTAGGAGTTGAAGTCCTCCAGCCATCTTAAAGTTGCCAAGGATGGGAAACCCTGGTCTATAAGATGACTTTGTACCAATTTTGCTCCCCAGGAAATAGAAGAAATCAGATAGGTTAAGCTTTCAGATGGGTTCAGCCCCTTATTCTTCTCAAGAGGGTTTAAAATAGAAATCTCCCCAATAAAAATAGGAGAAAGTTCTCCCTGCAAGCTTGCATAATGTCCTCACATCACTAACCCACTCTAATTTCATATTTTAAGAGCATCCTTTCTCCACCTACCAGTCATGTAGCTGCTAAAATATTGGTGAACTGGGCTGTTCCGTCCAGCAAAATGTTATATATATCCCACCACTGGGTATTCAACCTATGATTGATTCTCTAAGCTCTTCGTATTTCCCTTCCTACACAAAGGCCTTGGCGCATATGGTTTTCCCTACCAACGCCAATATTTTTTATTTGTTTATGCTAAAGCTTTTATCAAGGATGGGTATTTAATTGACTTTATCTACTGCAGGTAGAACTCTTTAAGTACCATCTAGCCTCGGAATGCTAATTACAATTCAGGCAACCACCAAACACGCCATAACTAACGTTTATTGGGCCATGAAATGTTGCACAGTTAATAATTACAGATTCCTGCAGATAATAAAATTTGGAGCATTGAAAGGAGGGTAGCTGGCTTTCTTGTGCATGTGGCATTTTGCATTTTGCAAAGCTGTAGCTTTGCTGTCCTGGATTTGGTAAGGATTTTATCTGAAGTTTTTCATGTGCTGGATTCAGAATTTTTATAGATTGGAACTTCAAATGACTTCAGTGAAAAGGAGGGGGGAGGATTATGATCAATAGGAGAAGAGTTTCTAAATCACAGGAAGCAATTCAGGGCTACACAGCTTAAACTCAGTACAAGTGTTGTTCCCTGTATTAAAAGGTAAAGGTTCCCCTTGCACATATGTGCTAGTTGTTCCCGACTCTAGGGGGCGGTGATCATCTCTGTTTCAAAGCCAACTCCATGGTCATGTGGCTGGCATGACTAAAAGCCAAAGCTGCACGGAACGCTGTTACCTTCCCACCTATTTTTCTACTTGCATTTTTTTACGTGCTTTCGAACTGCTAGGTTGGCAGAAGCTGGGACAAGTAATGGGAGCTCACTCCATTACACGGCAGCACTAGGGATTCGAACCGCCGAACTGCCAACCTTTCGATCGACAAGCTCAGCGTCTTACCTACTAAGCCACCTTAGTTCCCAGTATGGAATACCATATTTTATATTTTAAAAAAACAAAACAGATACTAAACAAGACTATCCTGTGAAAGATGGTCAAAAAAGTCAAACTAATGGTCCCAGTTGTGCACGTGACACCACTGGCCCTTTTTATGTGTGTGTAAATGTGGACCAATTTCTGAGTGCACAAAATGCAATCACGTGACCATCAGGACAGGCTGTCAGAACTTTGAATCTAAGTTGTAAGTATTCCTGGGGAAGTCTGTTGTAACTTCAATTGATCACTAAGTGACCAGTCATAAATGAAGGACTACCTATACTACTTTTACTATAAAGTTATAGCAACAGAATCGTGGTAAGTGTGGAAGCACCTCTCGCCTCCCTGCCTTTACATCCAAGAGAGGGTCAAACCTGAGATGCTTTTTCAAATTGAATATTTGCTTCGGGCTCAGATTTCTTCTATAGCAGTAGCACTTAGACTTATATACCACTTCACAGTGCTTTGCAGCCCTCTCTAAGGGGTTTACACAGTCAGCCTTTTGCCCCCAACAATCTGGATCCTCAATTTACCCACCTCGGAAGGACGGAAGGCTGAGTCAACCTTGATTCAGGGATTTGAACTGCCAAGTTGCAGGCAACAGGTAGTCAGCAGAAGTAGCCTGCAGTACTTCACTCTAACCACTGCGCCACCGTGGCTCATTTATCTGTCTCTTCATCCTGTTTCCCATATTTATTCTCTTGGCTTTTTACACACCATTGCAATACCATTGCTGGCCCGTCTGCACACATCTCGTAATATCACACAAATGGACATATGGGGTGGAGTTTCAGAAGACAATAATGTCTCATTTGCCTGAAAAGCAGAAAAAAAAAACTGGAGATGAACCAAAACTACTTGGCTATGTTGGCTTCTTTTTTCTGTTCCATCATCTCATATACATTGTGGGTGTTTCTCATGTTCTCTCATCCAAGTACAGACCACATCTAAGTTCAGGAAAGTGATGCCACTATCCAGAAAAGATACAGAAGGGGGGGGGTCATACTTCCCAACAGCACAAATGAGGTTACAATTCTTCTTGTTGCTAAACGCTGTTCTCTCACAATACTAGACAACACAGTATCAACAGTAGAAACCTTTAAATTTCTAGGTTCTATCATATCGCAAGATCTAAAATGGACAGTTAACATCAAAAACATCATCAAGAAAGGACAACAAAGGCCATATTCTGAATATACAAGTGGGGAAAAAAATTGAATTTGAGAAGATGGATTAATTTTAAAAATGGACTGTAAGAAGAAGTAATATGTGAAGTTGGTATTGCTTCTTTTCTTTTTTTCTTGTTATTATTCTTTCCTATCTCTTTATTTTTATTGTGAGGGGATCTAAAGTTTTAAATTTTTAAAGGTGGGAGGTTATGTATATTTTGTATACCTTAGCTAGTGATTGCTGGTCATAATACCCGGTATTTGCTCTGGGAAGTCTGGGGGGGGGAAAGGGGGGGAAATGATACATGGATTGATTATTAATGTACAGTAATTTTTGAAGATATGAAATTAAAATTTAAAATGATATTGAGGATGCTCGACTGCCATTTCAGAAAGAAAAGGAGAGAGGAGTAGAAGGAGGGAAGAAAGTAGGTAGGAAAGAGTAGAGAAGGAGGAGGGGAATAAGAAGGTTAGATAGGGTGGAAGAAGGGAGGAGTGGAGAAGGAGGAGAGGAAGTAGTAAAGTGAAGGAGATGAAGGATGTGAAAGTAGTAGAGGGTAGAGAGGGAGGTTGTGAAGAAAGGAAGTGGCAATCGGGCAGGCCTGAATCAGTAATAAATAAAAATTAATGATTAATGATGGATAATAGTTTGTACATAAATATGATGTTGGAAAATGGAAATAAAAATTATTTATAAAAAAGGGGGGGGAAAAAAAAAAGAAAGCAGAACAAAGACTGTTCTTTCTGCGCCAACTCAGTAAGCTCAAACTGCCCAAGGAGCTGCTGATTCAGTTCTACAGAGGAATTATTGAGTCTGTCATTTGCACCTCTATAATTGTCTGGTTCGGTTCTGCAACCCAACAAGAAAAACACAGACTTCAGAGGATAATTAGAACTGCAGAAAAAATAATTGCTACCAACCTGCCTTCCATTGAGGACCTGTATACTGCACGAATCAAGAAGAGGGCCGTGAAAATATTTACAGATCCCTCACATCCAGGACATAAACTGTTTCAACTCCTATCCTCAAAACGACGCTATAGAGCACTGCACACCAGAACAACTAGACACAAGAACAGTTTTTTCCCGAAGGCCATCACTCTGCTAAACAAATAATTCCCTCAACACTGTCAAACTATTTACTAAATCTGCACTACTATTAATCTTCTCATAGTTCCCATCACCAATCTCTTTCCACTTATGACTGTATGACTGTAACTTTGTTGCTGGCAATCCTTATGATTTATATTGATATATTGACCATCATTTGTGTTGTAAATGTACCTTGTGAACATATCTTTTCTTTTATGTACACTGAGAGCATATGCACCAAGACAAATTCCTTGTGTGTCCAATCATACTTGGCCAATAAAAAATTCTATTCTATTCTATTCTATTCTATTCTATTCTATTCTATTCTATTCTATTCTATTCTATTCTATTCTAGATTAGTGCTTCTTAATCTTGGAAGTTTTCAGATGTATGAGTTCCAGCTCCCAGAATTCTTCAGCCAGCATTGCTGGCTAGGGAATTCTGGGAATTGGAGTCCACACATCGGAAAGCTGCCAAGATTGAGAAACACAGTTCTAGGCCTTTGTTAGGTTAACATACTGTACTGTTAACATTAACTTTCTGTGTATATTGCCTTAGAGAATCAATAGAGGGAATGAAATATGGTTTTGTTAAATTCTCTAGGGGGCTCTATGCATTTAGCTTTCGCACTATTTTCAGAAAATAAACATCAATATAAAAATAATGAGGCTCATAAAATAGAACCCTGGCCCAGGGAGCTGAGCTAGCTTTTAAGAAACAAGCAGAGATTTATATGGGAGGCATCTGGTTGGAATAACAGTGGATGCCCTTCAAAGAGAGGTCATTGGAAGCAAAAAAAAAAACAAAAAACAACAACGGCCTTTGAAGTGAAAAATTCAAAATGGTTGCTCTGTACAGAGCTGTTCGGACTATCCATGGTGCAGTGGGCACTTTGGAGGAATATGTCAATTTCAGAGATGGGTTTCAGCAGGTTCTGACCAGTTCTGGAGAACCAATAGCAGAAATTCTGAGTAGTTCGGAGAACCGGTAGTAAAAATTCTGACTGGCCCCACCCCCATCTATTCTCTGCCTCCCAAGTCCCAGCTGATCGGGAGGAAATGGGGATTTTGTAGTAACCTTCCCCTGGAGTGGGGAAGGAATGGAGTTTTTACAGTATCCCTTCCCTGCCACACCCACCAAGCCACGCCCACTAAGCCATGCCACACCCACTAAGCCACGCCCAATTTCTGGTCAATTTCTGCTAAGAGAGCTGCCATGATGGTAAAGACATTTGACCTACACTTGAAGAGATTGAGGTAAATAACATTTTTCAAAAGAAGAAGAAGGAGAGATTGAGGTAAAACCATGTGGCGGGGAAGTCAAAAAAAGTTGGGCTGATTACCACCATCACCCAAATCAAGTGAAAAATAAATAAATCAAGCTGACTGCCATCATGACCCAATCAAAGTGGGGCTAAGGTCAAAAAAGTCAGATTGGCGGCCACCATCAGCCAATTATAACCCAACTAAATAAAAAAAAATTAATCTGGCTGCCACCATCATCCGATGAAAGATTTATGTTTTTATCTGAGTCATAACAGCGTGGAATCCATTGGTCATTCGTTTGTTTGGAATATACACTATTTTTAAAGGCTGTTAAGATTTTCTGGAATCTCCTACCTAAAAGTTACCAGATCTCCTTAAAATCAAGACAAGGTCACATGGTGCTACTACATATCGCAAGAAAGAGAGAGGGAAGGGAGAAAAGTAAAGGAATCTTAGTTAAATTAATGGGAAATACGTAAAAGTGGCCTCCAAAATTCAAAGAAGAGAAATCTAAACTGGAATTTTTGTCTACCTGCGTGGAAATGGAAAATAGCTGTTCCTGACTTAGATCAGATAAAGTCCTTCTTTTTCAAAATTACCTTATTCTTTTCCTGTTTCCAAAAGAGAAAAGAGGGGTATTGGAATCCTCAGCTTTCTTTCTAGAGGAAAAGAAGATTCTGCAATGGATGACATGTAATAACAACTGCATTTATAAAGTGAATGTCTTTGCATAACAACCTCTCCTTGAAATGTGTTGGCTTTCTGGTCTTAAGTCTCTTCTTGACTAACCCGAGAACACATGGTGGATACTTGTAGAATAATACGGTTTGGTTCTTTTGAAAGAACTAAAAGTTCTTCACTTTTGAAAGCAAAAGTTTGAAAAAAAATGTTAAAAGAAAGTATAAGGTCAACCCATTGATTTTCTTTATTTAAGATAAAGCTGAGAAATAGGGAGGGGGAAGAAATATGTGAATTCTGACCTTACTTTCTCTAGGAATATTGTGATCAATTCCTCTATGGCCAGCACTCTCAGAAAACACTCAGAAAACACTCATCCGGCAGTTGTTTTTGAGCTGAAGAATTGAAAAGCTTAAGAAATATTTTGAAAAAATATATATCCTTTTTTTCAAAATGTTTCATATATGTATTCTTTCAAAATAGATATATGTGTGTGTACACGATAGCAAACTGAAAACAGGAATTAGTTGAGGGATGTATGCAAAATTTGCTCTGTTGGCTAGGATCAGCTTTGTTTTACAGTTTACCTTAATAAACCTAAAAACAAAATAGAATGCCGTACCTCTATGGGTCTTAAAGAAGGTGCTGGCTGTAGTCTAGCACAATTAAGGGGTTACATACAAAATAACAGAGTTGGAAGGGACCTTGGAGGTCTTCTAGTCCAACCCCCTGCTCGGGCAGGAGACCCTATACCATTCCAGACAAGTGGCTGTCCAAGCTTTTCTTAAAAGTCTCCAGTGATGGAGCACGCACAATTTCTGGAGGCAAGCTGTTCCATTGATAGATTGTTCTCAGTCTCAAGAAATTTCTCCTTAGTTCTAGGTTGCTCCTCTCCTCGGTTAGTAGGTTTGGTGATAGGTTGATCCCGTCTTCTTTATGGAAAGAAGACCCTTAGACATTGGAACACTGCTATCATGTCATTCGTTAGTTAACTGGTATTCAATGAATATTCAGTTAATATTCACACAATTAATCCTTGATTTAGCAATAGCATTAGCACTTAGACTTATGTACTGCTTCACAGCGCTTTCTAAGTGGTTAACAGAGTCAGTCTATTGCCCCCAACAATCTGAGTCCTCATTCTACCAACCTTGGAAGGATGGAAGGCTGAGTCAACCGTGAGTCAGTGAGGATTGAACTGCCGAACTGCTGGCAGTCAGCAGAATTAGCCTGCAGTGCTGCATTCTAACCACTGCACCACCACGGCTCTTACGACTGTAACCGAGCCCTGCAATTACGATTGCAAAGCAGGATGATCATAAAGCAAGTCACCAACAACCAGACATTTGAAGGAGAGGTGTTATTGCATCAGTCATTAAGCGAATGCCACAGTTATTAAGAAAATCTATTGTTTGCTATGGATCAGGTTTTGCCTGAAATGAGAAGTAAACACACTAAATCACAGTCATGTGACTGTGGGGCATTGCAGGCCAATTGCTGGGCACCCAAAATGTGGTCATGTGACCACAGAGGGGAAAATGAATTTCAAACTGGATTGTAAGAACCTTTTGGTCCATTGTAACTTTGAACAGTTGCTAAGTAATTGGTCATAAACTGAGGACTGCCTCTAACTCTATACATGGATGTTTTACAATGTGAGACAATATGGTCTGGGGGAAATTAAGATCTCCCTTCAGGAGACACAATTTTATCCAACAGTGGCAACCAGGTGCAGGGAGAATTCAGAGCTCTTGTCGTGTCCCACTCCTCCTCTGATGGCCGGGTCTGGGAAGTCTGTATCCAGCGTGGCCACGAAGCCTCTGCAGCTTTGCCAAATTCCTGTCAGAGTTCTCAGGGCAGGCAGGAATCCAAGGTGTGACTTCAGCAACCAGATGAGACTTTGCCTGACTCAAGGAATGCCAAAAAGCAGATCCTTTATATAGGCCATGGGGTGTGGCTCCATGGCTCAGCACTTATCCAGGCCTGCCCCTCCCTTCCTTTTGCTGACGTCGCCTCTCCATTCTCCGGAAGCGGGGATCTGTCCACATTTTGTCCTCCTGCTCAGCTGCCGGCAATTCTAGCTTGTGGCTGGCTTCTTGCTCACACGCTGTAGGAGGGAGGTTTGTTTGCTCAGTCTGCCCGGGCATGGTGCCAGGGCTGGGGGCTGGAGGCATGCCAGGCCATTCTTCTTCACTATCAGTCTCTGGCTCAGATAACAGGAGATGGGAGGGGCCCGGCTGAGGAGAGGGGGGTGGGCGAGGCACAACAGCTCTGCTCATTCCCAAAGCCAACCAAGAATTTACTAAAAGGTTGAAGAAACAGGTCTTCTTCAACCTTTGAAGGTTGAAAAAGAAGGTAAGAAGGTTGAAAAAGACTTCCTCCTCCTCCTCCTCCTCCTCCTCCTCCTCCTCCTTATTCATACCTCAGTTCTAACATAAAAGATGGAACATGATCACTGAAGTAAAAACAAGAATAGAGAAAGCTTGAACAGCATTCTTCAAAACGAAAAAGGTCTTCCACAGTCACAACATAAGTCTAAGATTGAAAATCAGTCTTGTCAGATGCTACATCTTTTCTATCCTGCTCTATGGAGTGGAGAGTTGGTCTCTGCCAGAAAGCCATTTGAAGGGACTAGAAGCATTTGAAATGTGGATTTACAGGCAACTGTGACATATACGTTGTGTTGACAAAATCAGAAATGAGGTGATAAGCCAAGGAAAATCATCAAAAGCTAAGGGAAATCATCAAAACCATAAAGAAGCTAAAATTAGAATATTTTGGACATGTGATGCAACACCCAGAAAAATACGTCATACTTCACTTAATCCTCCAGGGGAGGATCGAAGGCAAACAAGGTCCAGGCAGAAGAAGAGTACCCCAAGGCTCTGTTTTAGGCCCAGTACTCTTCAACATCTTCATCAATGACTTGGACGAGGGGATAGATGGGGAACTCATCACATTTGCAGATGACACCAAGCTGGCAGGAATAACCAACATTCCAGAAGATAGGCTCAAGTTACTGAAAGATCTTGACGGATTTGAACATTGGGCGCTATCTAACAAAATGAAATTCAACAGTGAAAAAAGTAAGGTTCTACGTTTAGGCAAAAAAGAACAAAATGCACAGGTACATGCATCCGTATATGTGGTACTTTGCTCAATAGTAGTACCTGTGAGAGGGATCTTGGAGTCCTAGTGGATAACCATTTAGATATGAGCCAGCAGTGTGCAGCAGCTGCTAAAAAAGCCAACACAGTTCTGGGCTGCATAAACAGAGGGATAGAATCAAGATCACGTGAAGTGTTAGTGCCACTTTATAATGCCTTGGTAAGGCCACACTTGGAATATTGCATCCAGTTTTGGTCGCCACGATGTAAAAAAGATGTTGAGACTCTAGAAAGAGTGCAGAGAAGAGCAACAAAGATGATTAGGGGACTGGAGGCTAAAACATATGAAGAACGGTTGCAGGAACTGGGTATGTCTAGTTTAATAAAAAGAAGGACTAGGGGAGACATGATAGCTGTGTTCCAATATCTCAGGGATTGCCACAAAGAAGAAGGAGTCAAACTATTCTCCAAAGCACCTGAGGGTAGAACAAGAAGCAATGGGTAGAAACTGATCAAAGAAAGAAGCAACTTAGAACTAAGGAGAAATTTCCTGACAGTTAGAACAATTAACAAGTGGAACGACTTGCCTGCAGAAGTTGTGAATGCTCCAACACTGGAAATTTTTAAGAAAATGTTGGATAACCATCTGACTGAGATGGTGTAGGGTTTCCTGCCTGGGCAGGGGGTTGGACTAGAAGGCCTCCAAGGTCCCTTCCAACTCTGTTGTTATATTATATATATTAAGAACATCATGGTTTCAAAATCCAAGGGACTGGTTTGGACAAAACTCAACAGCACTTTTTCGTGCAGCTGTTGATAAAAATAGATTGCCAACATGATCGTCAATGTCCAATAAGGGATATGGCACAACAACAACAAGTAACGGTACTCCATCACTGGAGGATTTTAAGAAGAGAATGGATAGCCAGTTGTATGAAACAACGTAGCCATGATTCTCGATTGGCTGATCATTTTGGATTTCTAAAGACCCTTCATCTGATTAGACGGCAGTTTTGGTGTCCAAAGATGAAAGCTGATGTGGACGACTATGTAAAAAGCTGTGCCACATGTGCCAGCAATAAGACAAGACCGGGGAAGCCTCCCGGCTTGCTTCAACAGGTAGCTGAGCCCAGCTGCCCATGGGAAGAAATAGCTATGGACTTTATCGTAGAGCTCCCGGAACGTGGTGGAAAGTCTCCTGCTTGAGCAAGGGGTTGGATTAGCCAACCTCCCAGATCTCTTCCAACTTTGTTATTCTGGTCACAGTTGAATAGCTCAGCATTGCATACCTTGAACACATATTTATCAATGAATAATCCATCTTCTGAGATGTAATAACTGTGTTTCTCCAAAAAGAAAGCCGGGTCTTATTTTCTTTTGTCACCCGAAAAAACAGCTAGGCCTTCTTTTTGGAGGGTTCTAATTATTGAGTCACCTCGCGGCACTGGCACTAACAGTCCCACCCAGCAGGAGCCCACTGCTGGCTCGGGAGGCATCTGAAGGCGAAATGCGATGCGCGTGAGTAGCGGCAAGTAGCTGCAGAAGAAGTGGCCACAGAAGAAGGCAAGGAAGGTGTCGGGGTGTGCGAGGCCTGGTAAGTAGGGCAGCTCCACCCCTTATCCAGTGGTGGGTTGCCCCCGGTTCACACTGGTTCTATAGAACCGGGAGTAAAACCAGCAGGAGGCTCCGCCCACTGACCCAAACATCATCAAAAGGGATCTGCGCATGCACAGGCACGATGCAAACCTGTAATAAAGATAAGTAGAACCCACCCCTGTCCCCATTCCCACCCTAGCTTATTTTTTACCTGTGTGTCTTGCACCCCCCCCTGCACCCTGGGGTGGGCAGGGTCTTAATTAGGGCTCGTTTTGTGGGTGGGGCTTAATTTGATTGCCTGCACTCAAAAATGTGAGAGGGCTTCTTTTCGAGGTTGGCCGTCTTTTTGGAGAAACAGTATAAAAAATTCAAGTCTGTATTTATGATAAAAACATTAAGGAGGAAACCCTCCTAGGCAGCAAAGGGTCGGTGGTCTTCTAAATGTGTGGTTTCCAAAGAAAGTTTGAAGCAAGGTTTTGATAATTATAACAAGTAACCAGTACCAATAATAATATGTTTAAATATATTAACTATTATTTATATTTAATATAATAAAAGAGTTATATAATTATGTAATTGTAAGTATACTATGTAGGACACGGTGGCTCAGGGGCTAGGACGTTGAGCTTGTCAATCGAAAGGTCGGCAGCTCGGCAGTTCGAATCCCTAGTGCTGCCGTGTAACAGGGTGAGCTCCCATTACTTGTCCCAGCTTCTGCCAACCTAGCAGTTTCGAAAGCACGTAAAAATGCAAGTAGAAAAAATAGGGACCACCTTTGGTGGGAAGGTAACAGCGTTCCATGCGCCTTTGGCATTGAGTCATGCTGGCCACATGACCACAGAGACGTCTTTGGACAGCGCTGGCTCTTCGGCTTTGAAATGGAGATGAGCACCGCCCCCTAGAGTCGGCAACGACTAGCACATATGTGCAAGGGGAACCTTTACCTTTACCTTAAGTATACTATATGTGCATTGGAGAACCTGCAAGAAATCATTTCTCTGCAAGCAAGAGCTGGTGGAACCACAAAACAGACAAAATAATGGATAATGAGGAAGCTAAAATGTTCTAGGACTCTAGAATTGAAACACACAAGCACTTGCCACAAAACACTTAACAATTGATAATAAGAAAGACAAAAAAAGTTTGAAGTGGACTTTGCAGTACTTGGTGGCAGCAGAAGAGAAGAGAAAGGACTTGAGAAAATCAGAAAATTTCAAGACGTGCAAATAGAAGCGACAAAAGAAACCAAAAGAAGAAAACAAAGAGAATACCAATAGGATTAGGTGCCATGGGGTGCAATCTCAAAACTTCTGGAGCACCACTTGAATGACCCAGCACTGACAAAATCATCATCTTTACTTGAAGCAACTTATAACCTGCAATGATAGCTTTGCTATTATAAAACAGCATGTCGGAAGGACTCAATAGAAGGGTAAAAATGCCAAATCTAGTCTAAACACCTGGCTGACTTTACAATCAACCATAATGCTGCCTCCCCCCTTTTTTAAAAGACAGGTTGGAAAAGTCTCATTTGACTTGTGGTGGCACATTTGCATCGTAGCTTGTTGGCGGCACAAAGCACCATTGGTTGATCACTTCAAAGAGAAGTGATGGTGGCTCAGCAGACTAAGTCTCTCTGTTATTAACACAGCTGCTTGCAATTACTGCAGGTTCAAGTCCCACCAGGCCCAAGGTTGACTCAGCCTTCCATCCTTTATAAGGTAGGTAAAATGAGGACCCAGATTGTTGGGGAGGGGCAATAAGTTGACTTTGTAAAATATACAAATAGAATGAGACTATTGCCTTATACACTGTAAGCCGCCCTGAGTCTTCGGAGAAGGGCGGGATATAAATGTAAAAAAAAAAAAAACCTGTCTTGACTAGTGAACCCAAAATAAGGAGACGCTCTCCAGAACTTTAAATTCCCAAAAGTAAAACTTTATTGGATACACTATTTTGGAACTGAAAAATCAAAACCAGCTCCGGTTTTCCCGCGCAAATGCTTGCTTAGTTAAACAACTTTCTTCCCACCCCTAGGTGATCACATTGTTCAATTATGAGATGTCCTTTTATTATGGGAACAGTCCATCTCTTTTTCAAGCACCTTTGGTAGTGACCTTGATGGTTGACAGGCTGTCATGGTTCATACACAAATTCTCAGAATTCTATTTTACTCTTCCCCCCCCCCATTCATTGGCATGTTGAATAGTGTTAAGATTTGAAGGAAGCAAAGTGGTTCAATATTGACATAAGGTTTGCATGGGGCTTGGCTTGCTTACTTGAGTCACCTGAGCAAAAGTTCCATTTGCTGGTTTCATTCTTCCAATCCTCATTGGTCAAGAGGTCATGCTGCTTCACACAAGTTCTGCTCAAATATTCTGACATTGCTTTAGAATTTGAAGGCTAAATTTCAATTCCAAGCTTTGGATTTCATTTGGCGGAAATTCTGGATCTTGCATTTGATAGCTTGGAGTTTATCCACCCTTCTATGATAACATCTTCTAAATATAGAAGAATAAATGTTACTTCTGCTTCCTTTGCCATACAATGCAGTCCATCATTTAACCGAGAGCCTGTTTCCAAGGCAGTTCCCTTCATGTTAGCGTGAATGCATTCACTCCTTATTGATCATTTGTCAAATCATACACATGGTTCTGAATCCGATTAAGCAGCATTTCCTCCAAAAGTCAATATTTATTCATTAACAACCTTTTAGCAAGTTAATTGAAAGTGACAGGTTGCATTTTTTGCTTAACAGATTGGTATATTTCCCTCTTTTCTCTCTCTTTCCCTCCTACATAATTTCTACTTTACAGTAAATATAATGAGACTTAAAAGTTAATTCTGAACATCCGGCAATGCAAGGCCCACAAGACCAGATGATGCTTTTGCGACATGTTGCATGAGGGAGTAAAGTTGGAATTGCTGCCTGCTCTTGTGAAAAATAGCTACAGTCAAACAAAAACACTTCCCACCCATCTCACTCACTCATTCACTCACAACTTGATTCACAAGCATTCAGGTGGGTGTTGCAGCTGTGTGTGATCCTTTGTATTTATTTATATTGAAGAGCCATGATGGCGCAGTGGTTAGAGTGCAGTATTGCAGACTGATTCTGCCCACTGCCAGGATCCTGACCGGCTCAAGGTTGACTCGGCCTTCCATCTTTCTGAGGTGGGTAAAATGAGGACCCAGATTGTTGGGGGCAAGAGGCTGACTCTGTAAACTGCTTAGAGAGGGCTGTGAAGCGGTATGCAAGTCTAAGTGCTACTGCTATTTATTTGTGTCTCATCCTTATGATTTTTGTAAACAACTCAAGATGGTGAACATACATAACAGTCCTTTGTTCCTATTTTCCCTATTTTCCCCACAACAACAATCCTGTAGGATGGTTTAGACCAAGAGAGAAAGAGACTGGCCCAGAGTCTTCCAGATGGCTTTCATGCCTAAGGCGGAGTAGAACTCATGGTCTCACAATTTCTAGCCTGGTGTCTTAATTACTAGACCAAACTGGTTCTCTATACCAAAAGTACCAAAAACCTTCTATGATGAAAGGATTAGCCAGTGATATCACTGTTGACCGGGGGATGCCCAATTAGAGGCTTCCTTCATGTCCTTATCAATGATCCCATTGAAGTGGTACTTATTCATCTACTCGTATTGGATGGTTTCAAACCGCTAGGTGAGCTGGAGCTGGAGCGAATGATGGGAGCTCACCCCATCGCACAGCAGGATGTGTGGCTCAAACACAGGCTTGCAATTTGTCAACCCAGCCTTCCAACCATGTCAGTCACTGTTCTCCACACTGGCACTCTAATAATAATTGATCATAATTGATAATCCAATGATCTGTTCTAATCGATAATATTATTAATTATTATAAATTAATAATATAATCTAATTAATAATTATTATAATTGAATTATATTTGGCATTTTATCTGGATCAGATTCTTGCAAGAGGAAGTAAAAATGCTACCAAGAGGGAAATATCTGAAAGATGTTCCTGAAAAATGGAACTGTTTTTCCATCATGTCTGTTTTACCTGCTCTGGTTATAATAAAATAAATATGACATGGTTTAGTTGCATATATCCTGTTTAAGCACTTTAAACATTTGATTTCTCAATTTTCTCATCCTATCATTGAAATTAAGAGGGTATCCACTTTGTCTCTTGATTAAATCCAATCTTAAATTTACATATATTTTAAAGAATGTCAAATCAGTCTCATTAGATTTAAGAGGGAAATTACTGTATCAAAAGATTCTAAAGATTTATTGGATATCCCAAAGAATATATTTTGAAAGGATGGACATTGGATATCATAAGGTCATTTACTCACATGATTTTCTCTTTTGAATTATTGGCATTTTTAAACTAACATTTTAATATGTTTATGTAGATTTAGGGTGAAATATCAGAATGTTAACTATGTTATATTGAATTACATTCCAAAGGTGTGAAATTTAACTGTTTTGAGGAGCATTTGTTATATCATGTGTGGGGAAATGCCAAGACAATTAAAAATAACATTCTTCTGCCTATTAAGGATTGGATTCAGGAAATGTACATATAATTTATCAATTACTAAAAAGTCAACCTTTCCCCCCTATTAAAATGAATAAAATGATTACAACATATTCCCCTTTGGCACAAATCTCATAACTTTTACTACAAAAGAATTTTATTGTTTTATTATTGTATTATTGCTTGGGAATGTTTATGCAGTATTTAAATATTTGATATAACACCATAGACTTGGATTATTCATTGTTTTCTTCTCTATTTTATTTTGTTTTGCTGGTTACTGTCGATTAGTTGATCTTTGAGAGTGTATTCTGTGCATGTGAATTGGGGTTTTGTGGAATATTTTTTCTGTACTCCTTTCCAAAATTATTAGACCCATTCTTGTACAATTCCCTTGTGGAGAAACTGTCAACCTTGAAAGCTGTCCATCACTCAGTAGAATCTGATTATTTCCCAATAATATGAGCAGAATTAAAGTAAGCATTGCAAAACAAGGTTGCATAGGAAAACACGAACTTATCCAAGGCTGATCCAGACCCCAAGGTCTTCACCAACCTTGGTGGCTTTCCTGAAAAAAACAGAGATATAGATTCAGACATTGCGTGGAAAATATGTGCTCGGCTATTTAACGACAGTGTTTTCAAGCGCTTTTCCATCCAAGTGCCCTATCCTTGTTTCTCTTGATAGCCTGATAGCCCAAGCCATTTTCCCTTGCATTCCAATCAAATGATGCAAATAGAAGAGATTTATGCGACCCGTGCATGCAAATGTGTCATACATTTTTCACTGGTGTTTTTGGCCCTAGATTTATGAATAACCTTGGTTATCCATTGGCTGGGCTAACCCCCATGGTGCAGTGGTTTCAAATATCTCTTCTACTACCTTTGCAGATGATCAAAAAGTAATAAGTCACTGTGCATGGCAGGCCAAGAGAGTGGAAGGGAAATTTTTCGCACCGCAGCCTAGAGCACCTCTTCTGAGCCTCATTTTGCATAATCACAGCTCGCATTTCCCCGTCAGAAATGGCTTTCTTTTAACGCTCTCTAGTTACGCTGCCTGCCATGGGACCTCAGCATTCCAAATAAATTGAACTCTACTGAAACAATGTCATCGGGCTGCACGCAGCCACAGAAACAAATGGATTCTCAGCACCAAGGAGGAATAACTATTTTAACAGAACATTTTTATGACAACGTCCACATGGAAAGGCAGGGCGATTTTGGTGCTCAGCCAAAACACAGTATTTCGGATCAAATCACAGAGCCTTTGCGCAGCACTCCGCTAGTGGCACTAATTAAATGAAATTTATTTGCAGGTTCAGTTCTTAAAGCTGTAAACCGACAAATTAGCAGATAAAATGGGTTCTATCCACCACAGGCTATTTTCCTCCTTACCTATGAAACAGAATATGGGAAGCTAACAGAATAACAGAGTTGGTAGGAACCTTGGAGGTGTTCTAGTCTACACACACAGAGAGAGAGAGAGAGAGAGAGATATGCTCAGATAAGAAGCCCTATAGCATTTCAGACAACTGGTTGCCCAATCTCTTCTTTAATAATCTCCTGTGTTGCAGCATCCACGACTTCTGGAGGCAAGTTGTTCCACTGGTTAATTGTTCTAACCGTCAGGAAATTTCTCCTTAGTTCTAGGTTGCTTCTCTCTTTGATTAGTTTCCATCCATTGCTTCTTTGGAGAATAGGCTGCCCCACTCTTCTTTGAGGCAGCCCCTGGAATATTGGAACACTATTATTTTGTCAGCCCTAGTCCTTCTTTTCATCAGACTAGACCAGGGGTCTGCAAACTTGGCTCTTTTAAGACTTGTGGACTTCAACTCCCAGAGTCCCTCAGCCAGCAAAGCTGGATAACTCTTCAACTCCCAGATAACTCTGGGAGTTGAAGTCCGCAAGTCTTAAAAGAGCCAAGTTTGCAGACCTCTGGACTAGACAAACCCAATTCCAGGAACCATTCTTTGTTTGTTTTAATAATTCCAGCAACCATTTTTTGTATGTTCCTTAATCATCTTTGTTGCTCTTCTCTGCACTCTTTCCAGAGTCTCCACATCTGTTTTAGATTGTGGCGACCAAAACTGGATGTAATATTCCAAGTGTGGTGGAATGAAAGGAAGCAGGGGACAAAAATTGAGAGATTATTTCAGGGGTTCCTCCAAAATAAAAATAAAATAAAGGTTGAGAAAGACTGCTGTAGATTCACTGATATCATTTTGATATCATTTTGATATCAGCACAAGAGTTACCTATTTCACAAAATGACAACCCATGGAAGACACTATCTCATGATATCCATCCTCCTTCCATGATTCAGGAGACTGAACATGTAAAATGGACATTAAAGTTAATGAGATCTTGGAACAAAGTTAATTAATAAAAGCCACCTGAAACTTCCTCCTAATTGTATTAAGGTCCTGAAAAATGCCAGACAAGAAAAATAATTTGAGACACGTGTGTTTCTTTCCTTTTTCTACATCTCCATAATTTCTTTTCTCTATTGGTTTTCTCCTTTAAAGGAAAGGGAGTACAGGACAAAAAAATTGTTTTTAGGATTCTACCCTAATATTTACTAGCATCAATCCTTTTAAGCATTACAAACGCTGAAATTCAGGTTGAAATACCACACAACAATATTTATTGTCGATTATATCAAGGCTAGATTCAATTCATCACCATCAAGCTGCCCAGTTCCTCCACTCGATACAGGTTTTTTATAAAAATAACTTGCAATGTGACAAAACAGCTGAAGAGTTCATTTGATCTCTTGCTAATGACTCTAGAAGCTGGAAACGTTATTGGTGTTGTGTATGTGTTTGTGTTCACAGTCTTGCATGGGAGATTTTATAACATCCATCTCTTCCTTAGGAGACAAGAACACTATGAAAAGTTCTATACCAAGCAACAGTTTTTCCATCAACACCCAGTGAATAGCCTCTTTTCGCTTCTGTGACTCATACAATAGACAACTCGCTCTTCACTTAGTTTAGCAAAAGATGTGTCCAGAGCCATGCTTTTTCTACTTAATGCGAGACCTGGCTAATGCAACATGAAAAGAGAAGTCCAATATCTGAAACCAGAAATTACATAGTCCTTTTTCAGGTCTGTCTCTCTGTCTGTCCATCTGTCTGTCTGTCTGTCTCTCAATCCGTCTGTCTGTTTGTAGCTAGCTAGCTAGCTAGCTATGCTCTCTCTCTCTCTCTCTCTCTCTCTCTCTCTCTCTCTCTCTCTCATACACAACACACACACACACACACACACACAGAGACATCTACCTATCAATCTGTCATCAATATTTTGTCATCTATCATTTATCAATCACCCATCTATATCATCTCTCTCTCTCTCTTTCTCTCTCTCTCTCTCTTTCTATCTATCTATTCTTCTATCTATCCTTCTATCTAATCTAACTATTGATCTTTCTCTCATCTTTTTTATCATCTATTATTTATAAATCTTCTATCATTATCTATCTCTATTTCTATTATTTATTTGCAGGGGTAAAATCCAGCAGGTTCTGAAAGGTTCTGGAGAACCGGTAGCAGAAATTTTAAGTAGTTTGGAGAACCGGTAGCGGAAATTTTGAGCAGTTTGGAGAACCGGCAAATACCACCTCTGGCTGGCCCCAGAGTGGGATGGGAATGGAGATTTTGCAATATCCTTCCCCTGCCACGCCCACCAAGCAATATCACACCCACCAAGCAACACCCACAGAACCAGTAGTAAAAAAATTGAATTTCACCACTGTCTATCTGTCTAATACCTCTAAGCCAAACACAGCTAGATGAGTTAATTTTAATTCATTATAAAGATACATTAACAGAATCTTGCAAAGGTACAAACTTCCTGCTGCCACTTTTAACTGCTTGATCCTGCCTAAGTTTTTTTTTTCCTAGCTGTTAAGCCCCTGGGGACTCCTCCCTCTTCTTTCTCATGGTTTCCTAGGCAGCATCTCTTCCCTTCTTTCCTGAAAAGTCATCTACACTTTCTGTTACACCAAGACTAAAATGGGCATAACTCAATATCAGACAATAATTTCAAACCTCTTTCAACCTCTGTAACTCTTAAAGTTTAAGCTCTGTTTTTAACTACAGGTAGTCCTCAACCTACAACCATTGATTTAGTGACTGATCAAAGTTACAAAAGTTGCAAAGTTACAATGGTACTGAAATTGAAATTAACACCATACGACCACTGAAGTATCCCCATGGTCATGTGATCAAAATTCAGACACTTGGCAACTGGCATGTACTTATGATGGTTGCAATATACCGGGTGGTGTGATCCAGTGGTGGGATGCTGCCGGTTTAAGAACCGGTTCGGTGAACACGCATGCAGGTTCCTAAGACACTTGCATGCAGTGCTGAAAATGGAGCATTTATTTATTTATTTTATTTTTATTTGAATTTTTTTTTATATCCCGCCCTTCTCCGAAGACTCAGGGCGGCTTACACTGTGTTAAGCAATAGTCTTCATCCTATTTGTATATTTATATACAAAGTCAACTTTTATTGCCCCCAACAATCTGGGTCCTCATTTTACCTACCTTATAAAGGATGGAAGGCTGAGTCAACCTTGGGCCTGGTGGGACTTGAACTTGCAGTAATTGCAAGCAGCTGTGTTAATAACAGACAGACTTAGTCTGCTGAGCCACCAGAGGCTCAGCTGCTTACTTTCCAAGTCAGCAAGGGTAAGTGGAACAGTGGGAAGGGAATATCAGCTGTGCTGCATGATTGAGATCAGTTACAAAGCAGGAAATATAGGACAGGATAGAGCAGGGAGGAAGGGAGGGGGGGGCTAACTGATCACCTGAGCTACCGGTTTTACCAGCTGAATAACTGAAAAGGTGTGATCACCTTTTTGTGACCTTCTGACAAGCAAAGTCGATGGGAAAGGCAGATTCACTTATTAACCATGTTATTAGATTAACCTCGGTTAACAACTGTGGCAATAAAGATGGTAAAATAACGAAAAATTCACTTAACAACTCCCTTCCTTTGCAGCAGAAATGTTAGACTCAGTTATGGTCAGAATAACAGAGTTGGAAGGGACCTTGGAGATCTTGTAGTCCAACCTCCTGCTCAAGAAGAAGACCCTATAACATTTCAGACAAATGGTTGCTCAACCTCTTCTTAAAATCTTCCAGTAATGGAGCACCCATAACTTCTTGAGGCAAGCTGTTCCACTGGTTAATTGATCTAACTGTCAGGAAATTTCTCCTTAGTTCTAAGTTGCTTCTCTGCTTGAATTAGTTTCTATCCATTAGTTTCCAGTTTCCATGGTTTTCAGTCAAGATCTGATGTCACTTTTCACAATTTTTATTTGTAAACCACAGAGTATCACTTAAGTGAAATATGTGGAGAGAAAGAGAGGGGGGGGGGAGAGCGAGGGAGAGAGAGATGATAGGTAAATAGATAGACAGACAGACAGATAGATGATAGATAGATAGATAGATAGATAGATAGATAGATAGATAGATAGATAGATAGAGATAGATAGATATAGATGATAGATAGATAGATAGATAGATAGATAGATAGATAGATAGATAGATAGATAGATATTTATTTATTTATTTAATTAATTAAACTTTTATACCACCCTTCTCCCGAAGGACTCAGGGCGGTGTACAGCCTAGTAAAAATACAATGTATAAACATTAAAAGAAGTTAAAAGAAATATTATAACGTGGCCAAAATTTTTAAAACCATTTAAAATCATAAGACATAAATAAGATAGATAAGATGATAGATAGATAGATAGATAGATAGATAGATAGATAGATAGATAGATAGATAGATAGATAGATAGATAGATAGGTGATAGATAGATAGATAGATAGACAGACAGACAGACAGACAGACAGACAGACAGACAGACAGACAGATAGATAGATAGAGTAATTGATTGATGGATAGAGATAGATAGATAGATAGATAGATAGATAGATAGATAGATAGATAGATAGATAGATAGATAGATAGATAGATAGATGATAGACAGACAGACAGACAGACAGACAGACAGATAGATAGATAGAGTAATTGATTGATGGATAGAGATAGATAGATAGATAGATAGATAGATAGATAGATAGATAGATAGATAGATAGATAGATAGATAGATAGATAGATAGATAGATAGATAGATAGATAGATAGAGCAATTCATGTCTTTAATCTCTCTGCCTTGCTATTTCTTACTCCTTGACTGTGCCTACTTAATGCCTTTTACCCTGGAAGGGAATTGTGTGATGGATATGGATATATGTAAAACTTTGATAATCCTTTTTTTTTTTGGCTTGTATTGATATTTGACGTGGACTATATAGGATTTCCAGGAAATCCCCATTTGGGAATTGAACTGAACCTGGGCCCCTTCTCTCTCTCTCTCTCTCTCTCCCTCTCTCCCTGTTCTCTTTTCTGCCTTTACTTTGGGACAGGAATAAATATATTGCTCATATATTCATTAAATATATCGAAGTGGTACCCTGGAAGTTAATGTTTGCAATATCTACTAACGTGGCAAGTGTTAAGGCAGGGAAAGTAGGTTTAATTTGATAAGGTTCAAAAATCTGAAAGCCATTTTTTCCCCCTATCAATCCATACAGAATTAGAAACAGTTTTCCATCAATCCATCATGCCCCCAAAATATATTTTTAAAAAATTATTTCAACCCCATCTATCTACAGGGGTTTTTTTTTTCCCCACCAGCTTCCTACACTCGTCTTTTCCCTCCCCAAAGTAGTACCATGGAAATAAATACCACCAAGATAACAGACAAGAGGAAGTGCATGGAGAGGGATTCAAGCTACAAATGCCAAGATAATACTCAGTGGGCTTAATTATGGTTGCATATTTCCCAATATCCACTGGGAAGTAAAGAGTTTGTAGCAAATCAAATCCTAGAGTTGTATTTTAAGGCAATTGGGAGCAGGGGAATAGCTTATGAATGCAGAAAAATATTCTCAGCTATTGAATGCAAGCCTGCTGGGGGCGGGGGTGGGGGAATGGCAAATCCAGTAGAATCTTGGTCCAATCTAAGTATGAGTGAATCTTGAAAAATCTGCTTTGTTCTACTTTCTGCTTGGACATTATTTTTGGCCTACAGATTTATTTTTTTAAAAACTGGAATATTCATTACTCTGACCTGGACTGGTGTTACACTTTCACAAACACAGGATGATCAGATGATCAAAGTGGAGCAAGAGAAGGAAACATGGAGAGCAGTAGTTTGTTAAAAAGACTATTTTTTTAAAGGATGTTGGGGGGGGAGGGGAACCAGATTTTCCTAAGGCATATCATCCACTTAAAAGAAAAGGAGCAAAAACCTACAATCCATCCATAGATTTATTTTGTTTTGGAAAAAAGCAAGGTTTTATACCTAGGCACGAAAAACCAAAGGTACAAGTACTGATTAGGCAAAACCTGACTCATAAGCAATCCCTGGGAGAGGGATGTTGGAGTCCTAATGGATGATCACTTAAACATGAGCCAGCCGTGTGCAGTCAATGAAGCAGGACCACAATGCTTTATAATACAAGTGCTTTATGCTTATTTGTTAGGATTATAACAAGATGTATTAGAGATAGAAGTCGACGTGTCACATAAAAGCGGAAGTATATTGCTTAGCAGAGGTGTGGTGTTGCAAGCTTTCTGTAAAGCACAGGAATATTTCTACATGCTCTTCTTTGTAACCTGTTCCAGTAACTATCAACATATGTATCCGGATGGTGTATGATAATGGTAGTCCATATATGGGCTTTTGTCTGTGACAACCAATTAGGATAACTTCTTCTTTTTCTTATGTGATATCTCTAACCAAAGGTATAAAAGATTATACTTGAGCCTTGCTTGAGGCTCAGACCTTTGTTTTCCACATGAGTGGGGGTCTGTGTCCTATTTGCGCAAATAATAAATTAATTCTTGTTTCTCAAATCTTTCGTGGTCTTGTCTCCTCACTTTAAGACGAAAGATTTCTATTACACCACCACCAAAAAAATGAATGCAATCCCTGGTAGTATAACAGAGGTTTAGGATTAAATCATGTTAACTATTAGTACAGTTTTATAAATCCTTAGTAAGACCACGCCTGGAATACAGCATCCAGTTTTGGTCACCGCCTTACAAAAAAGATGTTGAGACTTTGGAAAAAGTGCGAAGAAGAGCAACTAAGATGATTAAAGGCCTGGAAACTAAAACATATAGAATTTTTTATAGAATTTTATTGGCCAAGTGTGATTGGACACACAAGGAATTTGTCTTGGTGCATATGCTCTCAGTGTACATAAAAGAAAAGATACGTTCATCAAGGTATATCAAGAACAGTTGCAGGAATTGGGTATGGTTAGTCTAGAGCAGGGGCCTCCAAGCTTGGCAACTTGTGGACTTCAACTCCCAGAATTCCTCAGCCAGCAAAGTCCACAAGTCTTAAAGTTGCCAAGCTTGGAGGCCCCTGCTCTAGAGAAAAGAAGAACTAGGGGTGACATCATAGCAGTATTCCAGTATTTGAGGGCTGCCACAACGAAGAGTGGGTCAACTTATTTTGCAAAGCACTATAAGGTAGGACAAGAAACAATGAATGGAAACTAAGCAAGGAGAGAAACAAACTGGAGTTGAAGAGGAACTTCGTAACAGTGAGTACAATTAACCAGTGGAACAGCTTGCCTGTTCATATGTTCATATACACTTGGAATATTGCATCCAGTTTTGGTCGCCACGATGTAAAAAAGATGTTGAGACTCTAGAAAGAGTGCAGAGAAGAGCAACAAAGATGATTAGGGGACTGGAGGCTAAAACATATGAAGAACGGTTGCAGGAACTGGGTAAGTCTAGTTTAATAAAAAGAAGGACTAGGGGAGACATGATAGCAGTCTTCCAATATCTCAGGGGTTGCCACAAAGAAGAGGGAGTAGGGCTGTTCTTCAAAGCACCTGAAGGTAGAACAAGAAGCAATGGGTGGAAACTAATCAAGGAGAGAAGTAACTCAGAACTAAGGAGAAATTTCCTGACAGTTAGAACAATTAATAAGTGGAAAGACTTGCCTGCAGAAGTTGTGAATGCTCCAACACTGGAAATTTTAAGAAAATGTTGGATAATCATCTGTCTGAGATGATGTAGGGTTTCCTGCCTGGGCAGGGGGTTGGACTAGAAGGCCTCCAAGGTCCCTTCCAACTCTGTTGATATATTATATTATATATTATGTCACGCTCTGAGGAAGTCAAGAAATTCAGGAAGTTCAGATGAGTATAAAGATTTATTGCATGCTTAAACTCTCTACAAGAATCTGACCAACTGACAGTCAAGGGAAATGAGAGGGAGATAAGAAAGACATTCAAGGTGGGGATGCAGGGACTCATGACTGATGATGCATTTGACCTTTCCCTCCAGCTCGGCCTGGTGATCTCCTACATCAGCCAACTTTTCGGACCTCAGGGAACACTAAATTCATAATTTTAAATCCTGCAGACCACTAATATGATTTTTTTTAAAAAAAAGATTAATAGTATTTAGTGCAAATAAATTTTTCCAGACCAACAGTTGGTGACTGCTGTCCTACATCATATTTTTTTTCACTTCTACCCTAGCACCCCATGGAAAGTCTAGGAAAGGAAGAGACTACTTAATTCAAGAAGGATCACAATTTTCTGGGTTCTGCTGGTGACTACGATCATCTTTTGCTCCTCTGTTTTGAAAAACTAGACAAGGACCCTTTAAAAATCATAGCTGTTTCTGCCAAGGAGATGTTTTGACACAGTTCAAATTATCTCAGCGCTTTGCTAAAATCAGTAAAATTCACTAGAAACTTTTTGTGCTCCCGATACTTGTTTAAAGAGATCTGCCTTTGCTTAACTTGACATGCCAAAATGATATGACAAGAATCCATTTCCTGAGAGCATTCAGTCCCAACTAAAAGAAGGGATATTGTTGATAACCTCTTGAGACACATGACCTCTTTCTTTGGAAAGTAATAGCAGTAAACAAAATAGTTCCTTCCAGTTGAACTCAATTCCTGGTACTTTTTGAATATCTCCATAAAAGGTTCTTAGATTGGCTGAACAATGCAAGAGTTCTGATCCTTCTTAGCTTCCAGGCTCAGTAAGGACAGAATGGCTTTCTCAGAGAAGATTAGCTTCTCAGTGTATCACCACAAGGTTGGTTACAGTGAGTAGCCACTATAGCAGAAGAAGAAGTAATAAGCAAAATCTACAACTGTACAGAGATGGACAGACTTACTCTAGAACTCAAAGATAAAAGTGAATCAAGGTACTATGAGGTCTGGAGTAAATTCTACGAGTAGCTTGAGAGGAGGAAAAATGCCAAAAACAAGAGATAAAGAGTGTCTGGAAATGTATACATCAATGTCTATTGTACTTGTGAGAGTATAATAGATTTATAAAATATGTATATAGTTGTAGGAGTTGTAGTAATCAAGTTATATACTTGATATATAAGGAATTAGAAGATATGTAAATTTGTATATAGATTGAGGAATATATGATATAGTAACTTGAACTTGACATAAATATTAGAAACCAGAGACGTGGAGCAATGTCCATTGTTTTTGTTTGTTTTTAAATCTAATAAAAAAAATTTTTTTTAAAAAAAGCTTCTCAGATTGGCTGACCAATGCAAGAGTTCTGATCCTTCTTAGCTTCCAAGCTCAGTGAAGATAGAATGGCCTTCTCAGAGTAGATTAGCTTCTCAGTGCATCAACACCAGGTTGGTGACAGTGAGTGGCCACTATAGCAACTAGCTAAGGCGTTCTTACCTAACACAGAAGTGTCTCTGCTTTTAACTACACTTGATGTAGGGAATATTTCTCTTCTTCCATAGAATAGATTTTCCAAGAAACTAAGAAGAGTGTAGAACAGTCTTTCTCAACCTCGGCCACTTGAAGATGTGTGGACTTCCATTCCCAGTTCCCCAGCCAGCATTTCTCACGCTTGTAGCTATGGGATTCTGGGAGTTGAGGTCCACATGTCTTCAAGTTGCCAATGCTGAGTAAACGCTGGTGTAGCACCCTCGCGACTCCATGATATTTGTATGCAGAAACTAACCACCTCTATCATGCAAATGCATAATCAGGACCAAACCATTAATTATAATGGTTAATGCGTTTGCTGGTGGGCAAAATGAAAATAGTTAATTTTATTTGCATCCTGTCAGAAGAAGGCGAGAAAATGCTTAGACGGGGCCTTAGCAGAGAAAGAGAATGGATTTTTATTTTGGTCTCAACATTTGTCATTGCAAGGTTCAAAAGGAAGCGACTGGATTGTTACTAGACAAAGCAATTTGTTTAGACTTTTTTTTAAATCCCACCTTTATTATTTTTAAATAACTCAAGGCAGTGAATGCTTTTCCCTCCTCCTATTTTCATTAGGTGTGTTTCTCTGAAACTAAGGTCCACATCTACGGACGTGAAAGCTCTTGGAAGCGCCAGATGCAATACAATGATACAATAGGCTAGATATTGTACTAATAGGAGATGGAAATGGACAATGTCAGTTGGGCCGCAATTATGTGTAGAGCTGGTTGTCCCTAACTTACAACCACAACAGGGATCACAATTTCCATCACTAAACAAGGCAGTTTTTGAGGTGTGACCCATTTTATGACCTCTTTTGCCACAGGTGTTAAGCAGATGGCTGCAGTTTTTAAGTGAATCATATTAAATTATTAAGTGAATTCAGCTTCCTCTTTCGGTTTTTCTTTTTAGATACAGCTGGGAAAGTTGAAAATGGCAAAGAAGGGATGGAGGAAGGAAATAAGGATGAAGGAAGGAGGGGGGGAGAGAGAGGGAAGGAGGGCAGAGGAGGGAGGGAGGGAGGGGGAAGGAGGGAGGAAGAAAAGAGGGGAAGGGACGGAACAGAGGGAGGGAATGAGGGAGGGAGGGAGGAAGGAGGGAGAGGGAAGGAGAGAGGAAGAAAGGGAGAAGAAAGGAACGGAAGGAGGGAAGGAATGAGGGAGGGAAGAAATAGGGAGGAGGGAGGAAGAGGAAAAGGGAGGAGGAGGAGAGAAGGAAGGAGGAGGAAGGAATGAGGAGGAAGAAATAGGGAGGAGGGGAGGAAGGAAGGAGGAGAGGGAAGGAGAGGAAGAAAGGGAGAAGAAAGGAACAGAGAGAGGGAAGGAATTAGGGAGGGAGAGGGAGGAAGAGGAAAAGGAAGGAGGAGGGAGAGAAGGAAGGAGGGAGGAAAGGAATGAGGGAGGGAGGAAATAGGGAGGGAGGGAGGGGGGAGGAAGGAAGGAGGGAGAGGGAAGGAGAGAGGAAGAAAGGGAGAAGAAAGGAACGGAGGGAGGGAAGGAATGAGGGAGGGAAGAAATAGGGAGGGAGAGAAGGAAGGGAGGGAGGGAGGGAGGGAGGAAAGGAGGAAGGAAGGAAGGAAGGGAGAGAAAGAAGGGACCATAGTTTGGGTTCCAGCTGGCATCGGAGACCACATCTAACGTTCTTGTTACAATAAATATTAGCCGGGTTGGGGGCTTTTGCTCCTCTCCAGTCTCCCACCAGCAGGACTTCTATTCTTTGATCTGCAACCCAGAAACGGGGCTGTTAATTCTTTCTGAATGAGTGCTCTGGAGGAGATGAGCAGCGGGTGGGGGCAGGGGAGTGAAGAGGGAGGGGCTGCATCAGGGGGAGGGGGGAGGGTGAGATGGGTTTAACTCCGAGATCCATTGCAAAACTGTTTATTCTTTAGCAGTGCTCGTGGCCTACTTAAGTCACTATTCTTTCACTCCTGCCGAGCCCATCTGCTTTCTTCCTGCTGCCTTCCTGCTGCCACGGGCAGACAGCTGGCTCATGTATTTCTAGCTACTGTATGTAAATCCTCGGAGGCCCTCTCTATCTGGTTGTGTGTGTGTGTTTGCGTGCATGTGTGTGCATATATGTGTGTGTGTATATCTGTATGTGTGTGTACGTACGTACGTATACTGATGGGCAGCGGTAATTGGCAGAGTAGATACGATGGAGGGATACCATAAGGAGCAGACTTTGTGAGTTGGCCTTGGGGAGTTCAAGAGATGCCATCTGATCCAGGAAATTGGCACTATTGGGGCGGCCTGCCCTGCCCTGCCAAAAGGCACACAACCCCATGTAGCAACCAAGAGGGGTGGATTACTGTCCTCTAATCTTCCGTGTATTGACAGTCTCTAAATTCAATGGACATAGCCATAGAATCAGCTGCCATAAATACATGCTGGGAGAAGGGAAGGGAAGGGAAGGGAAGGGAAGGGAAGAGAAGAGAAGAGAAGAGAAGAGAAGAGAAGAGAAGAGAAGAGAAGAGAAGAGAAGAGAAGAGAAGAGAAGAGAAGAGAATTAGAGTAGAGTAAAATACAGATTATAAAAGACTAGAGTATAACTGCATACAAGAATAGACTAGATTAGACTGTTGAGACTAAACTAAACGAGACTAGACTACATTAAATACTTTATTTGGCCAAATGTAGTAGTCACACAAGGAAGTTGTCTATGGTACAGAAGCACTCATAATATTGCAGCCACAATCTATGGGTCAATAAACATGGGACAGGAAAGGAAATCACACACACACACACACAGCTGGGCCTGGAGAGGTTGTTTTTAGCATCTATTCTCAGGGATGCAGGCCAGTTCAAACCCCATTGATCCTCCTCTCCTTCCTTCCTTCCCTCCTTCCTTCCTTTCTATTGTTATTATTAGTAATAATAATTATAGTAATAATGATCCTTTTATTAATATTTTGCAAATAACTCAAGGCGCCAAATATATATGTGACACCTATCCTGCGCAGACTGCACTGGCTACCTGTGGCGTTCCGGGTGCGCTTCAAGGTTTTGGTGAACATCTTTAAAGCGCTCCATGGCATAGGGCCGGGCTATTTACGGGACCGCCTACTGCTACCGAATACCTCTCACCGACCCGTGCGCTCTCACAGAGAGGGACTCCTCAGGGTGCCGTCGGCGCGACAGTGTCGTCTGGCGACGCCCAGGGGAAGGGCCTTCTCTGTGGGGGCTCCCACCCTCTGGAACGAACTCCCCCCAGGACTCCGTCAACTTCCGGACCTCCGAACCTTTCATCGCGAGCTTAAAACTTATTTATTCATTTGCGCAGGACTGGGTTAGTTTTTAAATTTATGGGTGTTTTAATGGGTTTTATTATTTATTCTAAATTTTAATCTCGGCCAATTTAATAAGTTTTTTAATCGTATTTTAATTGTATTTATATTGTAATATTTTGTATTTTTATCTGGCTGTGAACCGCCCTGAGTCCTTCGGGAGAAGGGCGGTATAGAAATTTAAATAATAAATAAATAAATAAATATTCAGCACACCTTTCTTCTCCTATTTTCTCCAGAATAATAATTCTGTGAGGTGGGTTGGGCTGAGGGTGGTGGTGGGGACTGACCCAGCTGGCTTATGTAGCCCAAGCAGGACAAGAATTCAGTCTTCTGCATTCAGCCTGACACTTGAACAACGAGATCAAACTGGCTCTCTCCAATCGGTTGACTTATTTCTTGGCTAATCTCAGATATGTGGAGAGCTGAACCTTGCCTCTCCCTGCCTTGTATTGGGGGCCTGGATTGGGGGGCCTGATGGAACTTCACTTATAGTCCCAGCGGCTGTCAGGGGTTGCAGGCAATTATTTAAAATAATTTAAAAATGATTTTAATTTTTGTTTTTCATATTTCATTTTGTGTCTTCTTTGGCAATCTTTCTTTAATGATTCTATTGCACTATTTCTTCTCTATTAGTCTAACTCTTGTCCTAAGGCGAGAGCAAGTTAGCCCTAGTGAGTTTTTCTTGTGGCAAATTGGCTGTGGTGAGTTGGCCTTGGTGAGTTGGCTGTGATGAGTTGGCCCTGGGTAGTTGGCTGTGGTGAGTTGGCTGTGGTGAGTTGGCTGTGGTGAGTTGGCCCTGGGTAGTTGGCTGTGGTGAGTTGGCCGTGGTGAGTTGTCATGGCAAGACCCTCCTCCCTCAACTAGAGTGGAGTCATTGGCTTCATCACTGCTGGAATCATGCCGATCAAAACTATTGACTTAAGATGCCCCCCACTTCCTCTTTATCCTCCTCATCTCAGGACGTGTCCAGCAGCCCCATAGGGCAGCCTAAGTCCTCATGGGAAGATCAAAAAATCAAGATGGCAGCTGCTATCCTGCAGTCAAAGGCTGCCTCCTTTTGTATATGCAAGCAAAGGAAGAGCAAGCTTGGAATGAATATGGTGACCATTTTTTTCATTGAATTCCCCTAAGTCTCATGCATTGTCTTGGCTAGGATCTCCCAATGATCCTTAACCCAAAAGCCTCTTTTGGAGCTTCTCCGCCACCCAAGGCTCTCTGGCTTGCCCAGGACCTGCCACAATGCCTCCTTCTCAAAGCAGGCCTTCAGGTGATTCCACCCAGGAAGATGGCCAGGCAGAGGCAAGCATCTAAACCTGATCTCCTCTCCTTTCTGCCCTTCTGTGAAGCAGAAAGCTTCCGAGAAGCTGTTCTCAAGACCGAATATAATCCCCGCCCGCAATTAAAACCCACGGGATGTTTTTCGTTTATTTGATTTCACACCTGATCTTCTGTCAAGGGCTCAGCGTATGACACTCTCTCCTATCTTCTTTTCCCAAAAGCATCAACTCCAGGAGAGAATCAGAGGCCCACGAATCATCCAGAAATTTCCATGGCTAAAGCAGGACTAGAAATAGGAAGGTTAAACAGATGGTTCAGAGGGACTCTGCTGGGTGGTTTTTTTCCCCCAGACTGGAGACAGTGGTAGGATTCAATCAGTTCGGGCGAACCGGTAGTTAAATTGCTGGCTGGGTCCACATCTCCCCTCCCCACCCCTTCCAGGAACTCCCAGGTGCCCCATTTTGCCTCCCAGGAAGCCCAAAAGCAGAGAGGTCTCCTAGGCCCAAAACATCCAAGGGACCAAGACCCATGGCCCGTTTTTGCTCCCAGGGGCCCCAAAAGGGAGCACAGGGGAGTGGTGCTTCCCCCGTGGCCTGTTTTTGTTCCCGGGGGGTTGTGGGAGGCCCTGGCCATGTCCACCCAGCCGGTCATTTTGGCAGAGAACCGGTTGTTAAATTATTTGAATCCCACCAGTGACTGGAGGTAACTGAGAAGGTTGGTCCTTGAGGGATGAGATGGTGGGGACAATGGTTTCCTTCTCAGACCAGGCTAATCTGAGGTTGGTGGTCCTGAGAGAGTTCTTCTCACGTTCCCTTTAGTCCTGGTCACAGCAGGTGTTGGAATTGGGGACCTGGGGTGTATGATGAGGGGCAACTGACCTGGCTTGATCTGAGCTAATACCTGCCTGTTCCGTGGAGTTGCTGAATCCAGAGAAGAGATGGCCGAGTCAGGGGATGAGGAGAGTCAGAAGATGTGGCTGCAGAGGGACGCGGCCATTCTGGTGAAGTGCCTGCTATGGACTCTCCCTTCTAAGCCCCTGAGTTCAACTCCAATGCTGGTCATTATCTCCTTGGTGGCCCTTGGTGGCCCTGGACTCAAGCTGTGGCTTCGGTTTAAGATTAGGTGGGCACCTAATCTTGTACAGCTGGTCCTCCACTTATCACCGTTTGTTTAATAATGGATCAAAGATATAACAGCCTTGGAAAAAAATACTTTCAACCTGTACTCGCACTTATAACCTCACTCCACTCCCCCAGTCATGTGATTGAGAATTTGGGCGCTTGGCACCCGGCTCGCACCTATAACCAGTTGCAGGTTCTGTAGCCCATAATCACGATTTGCAATTTTTCTTCCAATTTCCAACAAACACACAAAATTCCCATTGAGGAAGCTGGATTCATTTAACGACTGTGCTAATTCGCTTAAAGTTCTCCATTGAAATTGTCATAAAATCAGGTCCGATTCAGTTTATGACCACAACATTTATGAAGCAAATTTCAGTCCCGGTTGTGGTCGTAAGTCGAAAAGTCTTTGTAACAAGGTTCTCTTTATCCAGGCCTTCGTTCTGTGTAATGGTTTTCCTGCCTGAGCTGCTCCATGCGGTGGTTGCGTTGATGTGTTGATTTTCCCAGACTTCAACCTGCTTTGCCTTGGAGTTGAGTGTGAAGCTTGTTGGGTGATCATGGCTACCATGGATCTGATCTAAGTCATCAAGGTCTGATCCACAGTATGTGTGTGTGGGGGGGGTGTCTACATGTGATCTGTTTTTTTTCTCTCATGCCTTTGTCATCTCTCCTCTGGATCCCTGCAATGTGAACTACATACAGCTTCTCTTGAAGACCACTTGAAAGCTGTAGATAGTCCGTAATGCTGCACAAGTGGTCATGGGTGAACTCTGAGAAGTCCATGTTACACTCCTACTCTATGAACAGCACTAGCTGTCACTCATCTTTTGAGTAGGTTGGTAGTCCTCAATGAGCTGTTCATCACATTGAGCAGGAGTTCCCAACTTTGGTAGCTTTAAGGTGAGTGGACTTCCACTTCCTCTTTGCTGGCTGGGGAATTCTGGGCATTGAATGTCTGTCTCGAAGCTGCTACGCTGGCAAGCCATGGCGTAGAGCCTAGTTATTTGCAGGGCTGCTTGTCTCTGATTACTTCTGCCCATCCTGTAAGATAGGACATGCCCTGACATGCCCTGAGCCCCATCATATCACCTGGCAGTATCCAGGAGCTGCGGCTTCTCCATCGTAGCCCCTGCCTAGCAGAATAGCATCCCCTGAGTTCCAGGTCTCCCCATCTTGGCCTGCCTTTCAAACGGCTCTGGAAACCATCCTGGTTTGTCTTTGTTTCTGGTTGCACAGTTTCTGCAATATGTTTTTATTATATTTCATCCTTTCTGGTGGTTGTTTGTGATTTTTCACTGGGCAATCCCTCGGAGTCATGTGTTGAGTGGGAGGCCGTCTCAATTAAATTAAAAGCGAGGGAATACAAACAACCTGCGTTACATCTCTGCATCGTGCCAGCCACAGGAAGAAATAACGACAAAATAAAATAAAATCTAAAATGATATGAATTAAAATAAACATCTAGCCTTCAATAGCTTTTAAGACATCTGTTTGATTTTAGCCTCTCCTGCAGTCAAAGGCTTGTCTCTCTCTCTTTTTTTACATGCATATAAAATAAAATCAGGTTTGAACTGAATGGTCACTAATAAAAGGTTGTAAGTTGAGGACTACCTATATATAAGCTTCTGCTTCTCCCTCTTTCTCTCTCTTACACACACACACACACACACACAATACACACACGTGTGTATAATATGTGTGTGTGTGTGTGTGTGTGTATGTATATGTGTGCATGTACATATACACATATACATTTTTGTATACAAATTTTGTGTGTGTGTGTGTGCATTGCTATTTTGTTGTATGTTCAAAAACAGATGATTGAAGGATCCTTGCTGTTCCCTGAGTTTTGTTGTTTTCTTGCAGATATTTCATTACTCAACTAGATGACATCATCAGTGCTCCTCAGAGAGATAATTGTTTATGGCTTTTCTGTTGCAAATAAAACGACCAGGATTTTTTTATATATAATAATTTTAGTTTCTGTAAGCCCTGTGGCTCAGTGGCTAGGACACTGAGCTTGCCGATCGAAAAATCGGCAGTTCAGCGGTTCGAATCCCTAGTGCCACATAACGGGGTGAGCTCCCGTTACTTGTCCCAGCTTTTGCCAACCTAGCAGTTCGAAATCACGTAAAAATTCAAGTAGAAAAATAGGGACCACCTTTGGTGGGAAGGGAACAGCGTTCTGTGCGCCTTTGGCGTTGAGTCATGCCGGCCACATGACCACAGAGATGTCTTCAGACAGCACTGGCTCTTCGGCTTTGAAACAAAGATGAGCACCGCCCCCTAGAGTCGGGAACGACTAGCAAAATATGTGCGAAGGGAATCTATGCACCAAGACAAATTCCTTGTGTGTCCAATCACACTTGGCCAATAAAAATTCTATTCTATAAAAAAAAATAATTCTAAATTCTATTCTACCTTTACCTTTAAGCCCTAAGAAAACATCTTTAATCTTTTTGCTAATACATCCCATTTAAAAAAAGTCCTACCACCAGTGGTATCTGGGAAGAATGGCCAAGGAGTAAAAATTGGGACCACTTCAATTATGTAATTGGAGCACTGTTCCTGTGAATAACTCTTGTCTTCCACTTACGACCACAACCGAGCCCAAAAATTCTGTTGCTAAGCGAGTTTTGCCTCATTTTAGGACCTTTCTTGCCACAGTTGTTAAGTGAAACATTGCAGTTATTAAGTTAGCAACACGTTTCTTAAATGAATCTGGCTCCCCCATTGACTTGGCTTGTTGGAAGATTGCAAAAGGGGCTCACGTGACACCCCCCCTCCAGGACACTGCAACCATCATAAATATAAGTCAGTTGCCAAGCATCCAAAATTTGATCTGACCATGGGGAGGCTGCAGCGGTCATAAATGTGAATAACAGTCATAAATTGCTTTTTTTAGTGCCGTTATAACTTTGAACAATCACTAAACGAACTGTTGTAAGTTGAGGACTACCTTTATTTGACCCATCTCTTCACAACTGACACTGCAGAAGAAATGTGTGAATGCCACATTCTGATATGAACTACTGAGCTAGGACAATGGGGAGTAAAACCTGGCCAATCAATAACTTTTATAATTTACCTGTTCATTTGCGGTAATGAGCAAGCCAATGTTTCCAGCCTTAACTCCCCACACATTTTCTATTGGCAATCATGGATAATGATGGGGCAATAAACTATTATATCGTTGAGCCATATAAAAAAATATATATCAGAAGCCAGGAAAGGGTTAGGAGTGGGACTAATGATAATAGGATGAAGAAACACAGAAATTGTAAGCTGGTTCATTAAAAAAAAATCCAATAGACTGTTACTTTTACAGGGCAATTAGTTTTGCAATCTAAGACCCCATTAGAGGGTTACATTGGGCTTAAATGCCTAACTAGCTACTCCAAAATAAGCTGGATTTTTTGTGTACATCCTGGAATGTTATTGTCCTCATGGCAGCCTGGTCTTTTGACAGATCTTGGGTAGGAAGGAGACGTTGTTCATTTGGGTGAGGGGCAAAACTGGCAGAGAATTGGGGAAGGGCATTAGCTAGAATGTAAGGTAGAGAGGACTCAAGAAAATCTAGAAGCAAACATAGTAAGAAAGAGGAAAAGGGTTATGGAGCTGTGGAAAAGAGAGCAGAAGTAGAGAATTACAATATGGGAAGTCTCCTTTCAACTCAACTCAACTCCTGAAGGCTGCATCCTATCAAACTCAACTCAACTAGACTTCTTCAATGCAATGACAATTATTAAGGAAGAGTACCCGTTGATTTCTTTTAGGGTTAAAATGTGAAAGATAAGCCTCCTTTGAACTTAGTTCAGTTCTTGAAGACATGAAGGAAACGCCCATGTCATGACAACAATTTTTTTTTTAAAGTCACTGGTTTCTTCTAGGATTATAGGTATAGAAGATAAGGTCTCCTCTGAACTTAGTTCAAGTTCTGTGTCATTTATTTCAAGGATATGTCCATGTATATTTCTGGACAGATATATGAAGATGGTTGACCATTTTGTTCTTCCTAACTATTGTTCTAGCTTCTCATTTCTGGGATTTTGTGGTGGTTACCTCTCCAAGAACTAAGCAAGCCCATCTCCGTTAACTTCCAAGCTGAGAAATGGGATGCTACCTGCTGACATGTATCTAATTAGGGAAAAGTAACAAAACATCTAGCTCAGGGGCTAGAATGTTGAGCTTGTCAATCGAAAGGTCGGCAGCTCAGCGGTTCGAATCCCTAGTAACGGGGTGAGCTCCCGTTACTTGTCCCAGCTTCTGCCAACCTAGCAGTTTTGAAAGCACGTAAAAAATGCAAGTAGACAAAATAGGGACCACCTTTGGTGGGAAGGTAACAGTGTTCCGTGCGCCTTTGGCGTTGAGTCATGCCGGCCACATGACCACGGAGACATCTTCAGACAGCGCTGGCGCTTCGGCTTTGAAATTGAGATGAGTCGGCAACGACTAGCACGTATTTGCAAGGGAACCTTTACCTTTGCCTTTACCTTTACCTTTACTAACAAAACATAAAGGTAAAGGTAAAGGTTCCCCTTGCACATACATGCTAGTCATTCCATTCCTGTTTCAAAGCCAAAGAGCCAGCACTGTCCGAAGACGTCTCCGTGGTCATATGGCCGACATGACTCAACGCCAAAGGTGCACGGAATGCTGATACCTTCCCACCAAAGGTGGTCCCTATTTTTCTACTTGCATTTTTTACGTGCTTTCAAACTGCTAGGTTGGCAGAAGCTGGGACAAGTAACGGAAGCTCACCCCATTACTAGGGATTCGAACCGCTGAACTGCCGACCTTTCGATCGACAAGCTCAGCATCTTACCCACTAAGCCACCGCGTCCCCTCTAACAAAACATACCACGTCCCTTATAGATTTACTCTTCCATATTCAAGAAGGATGGGATAAACTTCATGAAATTAAGGTCAGATGAGTACCGCCCCGACTCTTCGCTAGTGAGTGAGTGATATTTTCTTTGGTGGCTTTCAATGTCCAGGCTTTTCATCTTCCTTAGAGGTAAATTTCATCCCCGCAGCCACATTTTTCCACACACTGAAATGCTACAGTCCAAGAAAAACCTGACAACTTGTCCCCCACCCCCAGTGATTGGGGAGGAAAAAAAATAAAAGACTCTAACACTACAATAATGCCTACTTAGCAAAGGCTTTGCTGTTTAGCTACTCAGCTCTGCCCAAGCAAATGCAAGAGTGGCTTGAGGAGAAACAGATTCTCCTTCATTGAATCAGAAGCAAGAACTTCATTGCTTCTTTTTATAAAGCGATGAATGGTAGCCACGGGGATGATGCTGAAGGAGCTTTTGTTATCTGCAAATCTCTGCTTTTTTCCCAAAGCCACTCACCTGGGAATACTTCAGACCTGTCACACAAGGACACAAAAGAGATTTTTGTATCAGTTCCTGGGGGACAAAGGAGGAGATCTTTGCAAACTCAACATTCACAAATGTGTTCCAAGCTGGTAAAACCATAGTTCAAGATCTGGAGTCATCTAGTCCATCCACCATTTTGTTTGGAAATTGGAGCATGCCCAGTGGCTGTCCAGTCTCTCAAACACATAGCAATGCATCCATTACTTTCCATTGATCTGCTCTTATTTGTAGGGAGATTTTGCATTCTCAGTTGGAATCTGCCTTCGAATAATTTCACATCATTTGTGAAGAATAGATCACGAGGTTATCTCTGTGACATCCAATCCAGTATACAGTCCTCAATTTACGACGACAATTGGGCCCAAAATTTCTGTTGCTAAAGTAAGACTGTTGTTAAGTGAATTTTGCCCCATTTTGCAACCTTTCTTGCTATAGTTATTAAGTGAATCACTGCGGTTGTTAAGTTAGTAACACGGTTGTTAAGTGAATCTGGCTTCCCCCATTGACTGTGCTTGTCAGAAGGTTGCAAAAGGGGATGACATGACCCCGGAAGACGCTGCAATTGTCATAAATACACGCAGTTGCAAGTGTCAAAATTTTGATCACATGACCCGGAGGACGCTACAACAGTTGTAACTGCGAAAAATGGTCATAACTTGATCATAACTTTTTTCAGTGCTGTTGTAACTTTGAACAGTCACTAACTTGAAAATCACCTGTTTCTCACTACTCCTCCAGTCTCCTTCCTCAAGGGTAAATATCCCCAAAATCTTTAATTTTGGGTCCCTCTTTTTGATGGATCTTGTCTTTCTCTGAATTGTTCTTAAATGTGGAGCCCAGTACTGGCCTATTGTGCCAAAAATGTTGTGTCTCCTCCAATCTCACCTCAGCCGGGGTCTTCTTATCTGCTTCCGAACACGGAGGAATGTTCTAGTATGCCTCCCGGCCCCAGCCCTGGGTCCATGCCCAGACAGGCTGAAGAGGAAGAAATACCTCCAGCCCCCAGCTCTGGCTCCATGCCCAGGCAAACGGAGCACAGCATGTGAGCCTGAGGGAGGTCTATTACCAACAGCTGCCGACTGGAGTGACTCTCGCGTCAGAAGACTTGATAGGCGGAGGCAATAGAAGGAAGGGAGGGGCAGGCCTGGATAAGTGCCGAGTCATGGAGCCACACCCCATGGCCTATATAAAGGATCTGCTTTCTGGCATTCTCTGAGTCAGGCAAAGTCTAAACATATCTTGCTGAAGTCACTTTCTGGTCTCCTGCCTGCCCTGAGGACTTTGCTAGGACTTTGGCAGAGCTGCAGAGGCACACCTGATTTGGATTTCCCTGACCCGGCCGTCAGCGGAGGAATGGGACACGACAAAAAATGGGAATTGTCAACATAAAACAGAATGGGATGATTGTATCTCCAGTCTTGGAAATTATATTTCTGTGGGTAAAGTCTAAAACTGCTTTTTCCTTTTCTGTGTTTTTTTTTTTTTTAACAATCTCATCATTCTGCAGAACTCCATTTCTCATATCACTCTGTTTTCGCAAAAAAACTGATTTCCCTATTTAAATATCAGTTTTAGAATAGAATCTATACAAGTAATCCTTGACGTACGATGCCCATTGGGATCACAAGTTCTGTTGCTAAGGAAAGGGGAAGTTCATTGACTCATGCCCGATTTTATAACCTTTTTTACCCCAACTGTTAAATAAAACACTGCAATGGATAAGTGAACCGCAGGTTAGTTGAGCAAATCCAGTTTATCCATTGATTTCGCTTATTGGAAGCAGTGCCAGTTTGCCAAGTGCTCAAATTTTGATCATGTGATCATGGAGATGCTACGCTGGCTGTAAGTGCAAGGACCAGTCGTAAATCACGTTTTTCAGTGCCGTTTTAACTTGGAGCAGCTGCTAAACAAAAAGTGGTAAGTCACTAGCTCCTGTTGGCATTCATTGACAGCCAGGCTAAGCTACACTGTGCTTCCAAGATTATTACAGTGTTTTAATTTTCAGTAGCCACCTGCTATTTAATTATTTACTTTCTTCTTCTTCTTTTCTTTTTTTTTGCCACTCTGCACATGCTCAAGGGTTCATACTCCCACAAGGGCTCCTGCTGAATTCAAACTTACAATGAAATTGCATAAGGCACCATAAGGATAGCAAGAAGAAGACCGTGAGTTCAAGTCCTGCCTTAGTCACAAAATCCAACTGGAGGACTTTGGGCCAGGGTCTCTCTCTCTCTCAGTCCAACCCACCTGTTGTGGGGAAAATAGGAGGAGGAAGGTGTGTTGGCTATATTTGGTGCCTTGAGTTATTGTACGAATAACAGAGGCAGGACACAAATTAAAGAAATAAAAATATAAGCACATACATACATAGATACATAAAGGGGTATCATGGTTAAGCAGGAATTCCTAGTCCAGCCTCCCTTTTGCTTATGGCAGAATTCAAATTCCCTCTTTTAAAAAAAGAAAAAAAAGAAAAAATTACCCGAGGTAGTCCTCGACTTACGACCACAATTGACCCCCCCCACCCAGAATTTATGTTGCTAAGCAAGGCAATTTGTTAAGTGAGTTTTGCCCCGTTTTATGACCTTTCTTGCCACAATTGTTAAGTGGATTCACTGTCATTGTTAAGTGAGTCACACGGTTGTTAAATGAATCTGGCTTCCCCCATTGACTTTGCTTGTCAGAAGTTCGGAAAAGGGGATCACGTGACCCTGGGTCACTGCAACCGACATAAATACGAGTCAGTTGCCAGGCTGGTCAATTCTGATCATGTCACCTTGGGGATGCTGCAAAGGTCATACGTGTGCAAAATAGGTCACTTTTTTCAATGCGTTATGATTTTGAATGGTCACTAAGCGAACTGTTGTAAGTTGAGGACTGCCTGCGTTGTGGTACGTGCGAAAAATAAATAAATTTGTTTTATAAGCCTCCTCGTGATATTTTATAACTTCACAAACTGCTACAGGAATTGTGCGGGGATGGAAGGCTGTTGAGGAAGCCCTGCAGGCTGGCTAATAGGAATTCTTTACAAGCTGGTTTTTCACTGTTTAAACTGACTTCAACAGAAACATAGGGGCCTATTTTTCAGACCAGGGCTGGGCAGTTAACCTTCCCAAGGGGCCACATGAGAAACTTGGATCGCAGCCAGCCGGACAGGGACAGTGAAAGAAATGTGGCCCGCGGGCTGCAAAGTGCCCAGGTCTGTTTCAGATGGAGCCAAGCAGAGAAAAACAAGCCGTTGGCATTAAATCTAGCAAGAAAGCATTAAATCTGCATCTCTTCTCAAGCCGGCTTTATTGGGAAAAATTATCTTCCCACCTTCGATGTCACCTCTTCTCTCTTTTCTGTTCTGTTCAATCCTCTCCCCTTCTCTCTCCTCTCCCCCTCTCTCTTCTTTCTCCTCTCTCTTCTCTCCTCTCCTCTTTCTCCTCTCTCCACTATCTTTTCCTCACTATTCTCTTTCTCCTCTCCCCCTCTTTTCTTCCCTCCCCTCTCTCTTCTCCCCTTCTTTCTCCTCTCTCCTCTCTCTTTCTCTTCTCTCTCTCTCTTCACTATCCTTTCCTCATTACTCTCTTTCTCCTCTCCCCTCTCCCCTCTCTCTCTCCCTTCTTTTCTTTTCTCTCCCTCTCCCCTCTCCATTCTCTTCTCTTCTATCCACTCTCCTTTCCTCACTCTCTCTCTCTCTCTCTCCCGTCCCTTCTCTCTTCTCTCTCCTCTCTCCACTCTCCACTATTCTTTCCTCTCTCCTCTCCCCCTCTCTCCTCTTCCCTCTTCCCTCCCCTCTCTCCTTCTCTTCTCTTCCTCTATCTATTATCCTCTCCTCACTCCTCTCTCTTTCTCCTCTCTTTTCTCCCCTCTCCTCACTCCTCTCTCCGTCTCGTCTATCCCCTCTCCTTTCCTCACTCCACTTTCTTTCTTTCTCCTCTCTCTCTCTCTCTTCTCTTCCCTCTCTCGTCCCCATGGCTGGCTAGTAAATTCTGGGAATCAGAGTCCATACATGTTATAGTTGCCAAAGTTAGAGAAACACTAGTCGGCAGGTGGGAGCACTGAGCTTATTCTTTTTCTCTGCCAAGAAACAATTCTGTCACAGGGCTGGAGTTAAACTTGGATATATCCTTTCCTTTAACATCGCAGGTGTAGAATCGGAGAAAAGGACCACTTACCGTAGAGGTAAGAAAGCTCTTAGTCTTCTCCTTTCTCTTTTATTAGTGGAGTGGGCCGGTCTACTTCTTGCCCTTGCAGGAATCCAAATTATCACATCCCTGGCAGAGATAAGTGTCTTGATTAGACAAAAACATCGGCTGAAGCATCTCTCGGAAGCAAAGCACTGAATCAAAACCACAAAGGAGCAGAGAACTACACTGCACACGAAACTAAACGCGCAGTCCGAGAGTTTTTGATCAAGGCACATAGTTTGCAGAGACCAGATTTCACAAGATTCTTTTCCCGTAGTCTGACCAGCTCACCCATGATAATCAAAGATTGTCCAGTTGATCAGCATTTCCAGTGGTGGGATTCAGCCAGTTTGCACCACTTCGGGAGAACCGGTTGTTAACGTTCTGAGCAGTTTGGCAAACTGGTTGTTGGAAGAAATCATTAGGGCAGAGAACCGGTTGTTAAACTACTTGAATCCCATCACTGAGCATTTCCTAATTTGACCAAGATGCGTTGACTATCATTAGAACATCAACTCAACCAATCATTTCAAGAAGCTTCATTCCAGGGGTGGATTTCAAATTGTTTTAATACTGGTTCTGTGGGCGTGGCTTGGTGGGCGTGGCAGGGGAAGGATACTGTAAAATCTCCATTCGCCCCCCAATCCAGGGGAAGGTTACTGCAAAATCCTCATTTCCTCCCGATCAGTTGGGACTTGGGAGGCAGAGAATAGATGGGGGCGGGGCCAGTCAGAATTTTTACTACCGGTTCTCCGAACTACTCAAAATTTCCGCTACCGATACTCCAGAACTGGTCAGAACCTGCTGAAACCCACCTCTGCTTCATTCCAACAAGCATAAAATTGTCTGGTATAATTCTTTTTCATACTATAGTGCTTTTTCATGAGGTAACTGGACTTTTTTTGTTTTTTCTTGAAGCCATTTCGTGTCATGAGAATGCTGGGCTTGCTTGGGCTAATTTGTTTTAGAAACAAAATGAAGAGTTTAGGTCAGCCCCAAACATTCTTTAAGTCATTGCTTTTATTTACAGTAATTTCCCTGACTAAATAAGTTCTCCTTGCTATCAAGTAGACTGACTCCAGTCTCACCAGCCAAGTTAAAAACTTCCCCATATGTCCAGGAAGAATCTCCTAACAGAGGCTATTCTGAGTCATTTTATCTTTGTAAGAATATGGAGGTGCATTTCATTCCTATATTATTTTGTATTATTTTGTAACCTCTCACTGAATAAAATAAAGGGCCTCTATAAAATGTAAAATTGTCCCATCTTGCAGAAAAAATTAAAGTGATGTATTTGAAACAATGGTAAAATGTAAAATTTATTACTACCGGTTCTGTGGGCGTGGATTGGGGGGCAGTAATTTGACTGGGTGGGCGTGGCCAACTTTTTATTTTTTACTTTTAAAAGCATTTTTTCTACAACCTCTTCAGCTGAAGAGGTTGTAGAAAAAAATGCTTTTAAAAGGCTCCTCTGATGATCTCAGCTGAGTTGTCTAATCATCAGAGGCTTTTTTTTTTACTTTTAAAAGCATTTTTTTTGCCTTTAAAAAAAAAAAGCCTTTAAGGATCAGGCAACTCAGCTGGGATCCTCGGAGGAGCTTTTTAAAAGCGTTTTTTACAACCTCTTCAGCCAAAGACTGACGATCCCAGCTGAGCCGCATGATCATCAGAGGCTTTTTTTTAACTTTTAAAAGCATTTTTTCACCCGAAGAAAAAATGCTTTTAAAAGTAAAAAAAAAAAACTCTAATGATTGCGTGGCTCAGCTGGGCATGGGAGGGGGCAGGGATTTTTGCTACTGGTTCTCCAAACCACCTGCCACCATTGCTACTGGATCAGGCGATCCGGTCTGAACCGGGAGCATTTCAGCCCTGATTTGAAAGCTTCTTTTGATTTTACATACGATACATTTTGGACATAAATATAGGATGTCAAACTATAGGCTTCCATGATTTTCTTTTTATAAATTCTCGCTTGATAACCGCTGAAGTAATCTTGATACACATTCTAGATCGGGGGTCAGCAACCTTAAACACTCAAAGAGCCACAAAGGTCCTAACCTGCAGGCCTCCTTTCAATTCTGGAGCCAACTGGAAGTCCGGTTCCCCCACCATAGAGTCTCCTGCTAGCGTGCCGTCCTTTTTCCTCTACCTGTCCTAACCGAAAGCCCTAACAATTGTGGAGCTGACCAGCAACAGGGAGCTACAGCAGACGGATGAAAGAGCCACATGCGGCTCCAGAGCCACAGGTTGCCGACCCCTGCTCTAGATCTTCAAATCCTAGATGATGGGTGGGCTTTGACCATACAGTCACAGTTATATCTTATAGCATTCGTATCTAATAATACTTGTGGAGCATACTTCCATATAATGTTTCAGGGGAAACCACTGCATGTGTTGTGTCTACGCCCGCCGAGCCGGCCTTGCTGCCAGAAAGTGACTTGGACAGTGAGGGGGAAGGGCTGTCAGAACTTACCTCAGGAGCACCGGCTCCCCTGGCTCAGCTCCAGGAGCCAGAAGCAGGCCAGGTGGAAGAAATAATGAGGCCTCCATCCCCTGACTCTTCCCCCCCACCAGGCCACGCCTGCAGACCCAGCTGACAGCAATCAGGCTTAGCTGAATCCTAGGTTTTGTGGGCAGGAGAGGAGGGAACAACAGAAGCAGGGGTGGGGCAGGCCTAGGAAATGCTGAGTCATGGAGCCACACCCCACAGGATATAAAAGGCAGCAAGAGCTGGTGTGTCTCTTTGTAACAGGCAAATCCACTGATTGACTAGAGCTGAAGTTTGTGACTCACCAGCGTCATGGAAGATAATGAGGGCTCTTGGCAGACGCTGGCTCTTTTGCCACCAGAGCTGATAGTGCCAGCTAATTAAGCCATCATTCGGACAGAGGCAGAGGAGGACAGAACAGCATGCACAATTTGTAGACACAGGCACCTTTCAGCTCAACTCACCTCACAGAGTTGTTGTTATGGGGAAAATAGGGAGGAATGTATATTTGGACACGTTCGCCACCTTGATAGTCCTCGATTTACAACAGTTCATTTAGTGACCGTTCAAAGTTACAATGGACTGAAAAAAGTGGCTTATGACTGTTTTTCACACTTACAACTGTTGTAGCATCCCCACGGTCAAGTGGCCAAAATTTCAGATGCTTGGCAACTAACTCATATTTACAACGGTTGCCATGTGCCGGGGTCACGTGATCCCCTTTTGCGAACTTCTGCCAAGCAAAGTCAATGGGGAAGCCAGATTTGCTTAACAACGGTGTTCCTAACTTAATAAATGCAATGATTCACTTAACAACTGTGGCAAGAAAAGTCATAAAACGGAGCAAAACCTACTTAACATATTGTCTCACTTAGCAAGATAAATTTTTGGGCTCAGTTGTGGTAGTAAGTCGAGGACTACTTGTATTTGTAAAAATAATAAAAGTGGTACAAATAAATAAACAAACAAACAAACAAATAAAAATAAATCATACCATCTTCTCAAAACTCTCTCAAGAACTAGCCTGTGCTGTATTTCATTATCTGAATACAGTTTGTCATTTGCTTCATGATGTCATGGAAAATCCAGTGTCACAATTCCCCTTCGGGAGTTAAGGGCCCTGTATTCCCTCTGTCTCCTACTGGATTGAATCGGCATCTATTTTTTCCCATTCCCAGCTTTTTCTTCCATGCTCCATACTGCAACGTCCATCACATTGCATTTCATATTTTTATTTATTTTATTTATTTATTTTATTTGTCACAACAATATATATAAGCATCACACAAAAAGATTATATAGTATATAAACATATATATGAGGAAATATAAGGAAGCATAAGGAAGTATATATATATATACTTATATATATGTAAGTATATATATATATATACTTATATATGTAGGTCTTTGGTTGTTCGGGTTTTCTCCCGTGTAAAATTGGAAGTGTCTTGGCGACGTTTCGACGAAGTCTCATTCTTCATCTTCAGGCTTCAGCTTCCTGCTTCTGGGAGCAGAAAGCTGAAGCCTGAAGATGACGAATGAGACTTCGTCGAAACGTCGCCAAGACACTTCCAATTTTACACGGGAGAAAACCCGAACAATCAAAGACCTACATACAAACACCCGTGAAAACCTCAGAATACTTATATATATATATATATAAAGAAGAAAAGAAAAACAATAGGACAGGAACAGTAGGCATGTTTGTGCTCTTATGCACGCCCCTTATAATCCTTTTAGGAATGGGGTGAGGTCAATAGTAGAAAGTTTTTGGTTAAAGCTTTTGGGATTATGGGAAGAGACCACAGAGTCAGGTAAAGTATTCCAAGCACTGATGATTCTGTTACAGAAGTCATATTTTCTGCAATCAAGATTAAAGCGGTTAACATTAAGTTTAAATCTATTGGTTGCTCTTGTATTATTGCAATTAAAGCTGAAGTAGTCTTTAACAGAAAGGACATTACAATAGATAATTCTATGAGTTAAACTTAGGTCTTGTCGAAGGCGACGGAGTTCTAAGTTTTCTAAGCTTAGGATTTCAAGTCTGGTGGGATAAGGTATTTTGTTGTTTTCAGAGGAGTGGAGAACTCTTCTTGTAAAATATTTCTGGACACGTTCAATTGTATTGATGTCAGAGATGTGGTGAGGGTTCCAGACAGGCGAGCTGTATTCTAGAATTGGTCTAGCAAATGTTTTATATGCTCTGGTTAGTAGTGTAGTGTTTTTGGAAAAGAAGCTACGCAAGATTAGGTTTACAACTCTTAGAGCCTTTTTTGCTATGTAGTTGCAGTGGGCTTTGGCACTTAGATCATTTGACATGAAAACTCCAAGGTCTTTAACGGGAATGGGGTCATCTGTAAGGTAATGTCCATCAAGTATGTACTTAGTGTATGGGTTCTTTTTTCCTATATGTAAGACTGAGCATTTGCTGGTTGAGATTTGGAGTTGCCAAGTTTTAGACCAAGCGGTTAGATGATCAAGGTCTTTTTGAATGGTAGATGTATTGTCGGTGGTGTTAAACAGTTTGACATCGTCAGCAAAGAGAACACAATTACTTGAGATATGGTCACAAAGATCATTTATGTATAGTATGAAGAGTGTTGGTCCAAGAACAATATCTCATCTTGGGAAGCCATCACAATTTGAATCTAAATGGTCCAATTTAATATGGGTTATGGGGAGAGGCAGAAGATAAATGTAATATAAAAAGAAATGTGTTGTTTTTTTTAAATCCAGAGCTGTACTCCCCCTGCTGTACAGTAGAGGAAGTCCACCTTTTTTTCCCCCTGGCCTGTCAACTGATCAACGTCAATGAATATTTGGCCTCTAATGATCCAGCAAAACCTTCAGCGTTAAGCAAATCCTCCTCCCATTTTTTTTTTAAACAATGAAAAGAATAAAGAGAGCCTTGAGCTATACCTGGAGGGCAAATTTGCTTTTATGAGCCTCGGAGCCTGAATAATTCAGGCGTGTTCATTTATTATTAATTAATATTCCATGAACAAGCCTGGTTTATTCGCCCAAACAAAAGAAACCACCTGCCCACCCCCACCCCGACCTCCTTCCCCCTCTCCCAGTCCTGGACGATTCTTTTCACACCTCGTTGCTGCTTCAGATGAGCTCCTCACCAGAGCCAGCCAGCTGGATTTGGCACAAGCCTATGCAATGGTCGGTTCTGCCAACTGGACGGGAGCCCAGCAAGATGTTAGACCAGCGCTTTTCAAACCTGGGTAAATTACCCAAAATTGGGTGAAAATGGTTTTTCATTCGTAACAACACGTAAACCCCGTCATCCATCACCACAGGGACATTAAAATTGACTTGCTCACGTAATAAAATATATTCAAAGATCCTTCGAAGTATTCCTATTAAGACAAAAATAAATGAAGTTACAGTAATTTGTGGGAATGGCGTTGAGATTGTTCAGCGATATTGTTTGTATAATGCAGATACTCCATGACTTATGACCGCAGCTGAGCCCAAAATTTCCACTGCTAAGCAAGACGAAATTAAGTGAATTTTGTCACATTTTACAATCTTTCCTGACCCAAATGATAAGTGAATCACTGCAGTTGTTAAGGGAATAACATGGTTGTTAAGTGAATCGGGCTTCCCCATTGACTTTGCTGGTCAGAAGGTCACAAAAGGGGATCATGTGACCCCAGAGAGACTGCAATAGTTGTAACTATAACTCAGTTGCCAAGTATCTGAATTTTGATCACATGACTGTGGGGATGTCGCAATGGTCGTAAGTGTGAAAAATGGTCATAAGTCACTTTTTCGAGTGCTGTTGTAACTTTGAATGGTCACTAAATGAATGAACAGGTAGCCCTCCACTTACAACCTGTAAAGCAGTCCTTACTTTACAAGATGCAGGTCACAGTCTGTACAGGTAGTCCTCAAGTTATGACCAAGTTACAACCAAGCTCAGCGACTCGTTAAAAACAGGAAGGTGCTGAAGGAAGGGGGTTGCTGTCAGGCTTCAAAGTTCAGACAGAGTTTCTGATAAATGATATTTTGAGCAGTGAAGGAAAATGTTTGAGGAACAGTGTGTTAGACTACGGGAGGAAGAAGAGCAGAAGACCTGAAAGTTTCAGATTTTACCTTTGACAAACATGCAGCCACTACCCACTACCTAAGTAGGTAGGACATTGCGGTAAATACCAGGAGACTGTGAATTCTAGTCCTGCCTTAGACACAAAGCCAGCTAGGTGACTCTGGGCCAGTCTCTCTCTCTCTCTTTTTCCCCCCCTCCCTCCCTCCCTCCCTCTCTCTCTCTCTCCCTCTTTCTTTCTTTCTTTCTTCTCTCTCTTTCCTCTTCTTATCTCTCTTCCCTCCCTCCCTCTCTCTCTCTCTCTCCCTCTCTCTTTCCCTCCCTCCCTCTCTCCCCTTCCTCTCTCTCTTCTCTCTCCTCTCTCTCTTTCTTCTCTCTCCTCACTCTCTCTCCCTCTCTCTCTTTCTTCTTTCTCCCCTCTCCCTCCCTCCCTCCCTCTCTCCTCTCTCTCTCCCTCCCTCCCTTTCCTCTCTTCTCTCTCTTTCCTCCCTCTACCTCCTCCCTCTCCCTCTTTCCTCCCTCCCTTTCTCTTTCTCTCTCCTCCCTCCCTCTCTCTCTTTCTTCTCTCTCCTCTCTCTCTCCCTCTGTCTCCCTCCCCCTCTCTCTTCTCTCTCTCCCTCCCTCCTCCCTCCCTCCCTCTCTTCTCTCTCTCTCCGTCCCCTGTCCCCCCTCTCTCTCCCAAAGCAACTCCCCAGGGACCCGTCTGAGCAATTACTAGGGTTCAACACAATGGGAGGGGGAGGGGGAGAGAGAGAGAGAGAGAAATGCCTAGCTTCACAGTTTCCATGCTGACTTTCTCTTCTTTGTGTTCCGCATGAATTCAATTACATTTGAACAATTAGCAGGGAGAATTTAAACATTTCTGTTTACCGATCCACTTAATAAACCTTCTGTGGTTTAATTCTTCATTTCTGGACTGAGAGGAAACAGAATGAATAAATTATGGAGGTCTTTCCACCGTTTTTTTGGTGGATGTTCGAGCATCTCTGCTGCACAACCATACTAAAAGCACTAGTGAGGAGGAAACTACACACACACACACACCACTAGCTTGGCTGTGTTTTTTCTGAGTTTGCCAGCACTGTCCTGGGCTGTATCGCAACTGTAGGTTTCCTAAACTGGGTTTTTCGGTTGCTTGAGTCATTGGGACTTTACTTGATAGCTTAATAAACATGTATAAGGATTTAAGCTAGATCCATAGTCTGTTCTCCTGTTTCATCGCTTCTTCTTCTTTTTTTAACATCTGAAATATTGCAGGTTTTGTGTGCTCCAAGGCGGTGCTCATTGAAAATTGTGATGGGCCTGGTTTTGTCACAATCTTAATAATAATAATAACAACAGAGTTGGAAGGGACCTTGGAGGCCTTCTAGTCCAACCCTCTGCCCAGGCAGGAAACCCTACACCATCTCAGACAGATGGTTATCCAATATTTTCTTTAAAAAACTGGAAATCTTGTGAGGCTTCTTGTGGGATTTTGGAATTGGCTCACTTCCTCTCTTGAAGAAATCTAGCAAAGGCAGGTGTGTAACAGTCTTTTTTTTTTTCCTGGAGTCACAAAATAGACAATGAAGCTACTGAAGTGGGAAGTAACTTCAGCCATTCAGTATCAACAGTAAAGCAATCAACGGTCAAGGAATAGGACCAGAAATCATTGTCTTGTGGAGGTAATGAATGGGTTCCTATCACCCACAAACGGCCCAGTTTCATTTTTAGAATAGAATAGAATAGAATTTTTTATTGGCCAAGTGTGATTGGACACACAAGGAATTTGTCTTGGTGCATATGCTCTCAGTGTACATAAAAGAAAAGATATGTTCATCAAGGTACAACATTTACAACACAATTGATGATCAATATATCAATATAAATCATAAGGATTGCCAGCAACAAGTTATAGTCATACAGTCATAAGTGGAAAGAGATTGGTGATGGGAACTATGAAACGATTAATAGTAGTGCAGATTCAGTAAATAGTCTGACAGTGTTGAGGGAATGATTTGTTTAGCAGAGTGATGGCCTTCGGGAAAAAACTGTTCTTGTGTCTAGTTGTTCTGGTGTGCAGTGCTCTATAGCATCGTTTTGAGGGTAGGAGTTGAAACAGTTTATGTCCAGGATGCGAGGGATCTGCAAATATTTTCGGCTAATATGTTGGGTAGACTTTCAGTTGCTTTGGTTTAGTTTAATTTTCAAGCACCATTTCCATCAAAAGACCTATCTAAACAAGTTGGGTCTCTTCATAATCGTCTTAAGACAGGGGTCTCCAACTTTGGCAACTTTAAGCATGGCAGACTTCGACTCAAGCAAAAGCTGGCTGGGGAATTCTGGGAGTTGAAGTCTGCCAGGCTTAACGAAGCACGGTTGGAGACCTCTGGTTTAAGAAACGTAATCTCCAGCACATGACCATTTCTGATGGATGGAAGGCCCCCTCCTCAAAGGAATCTGCAGGTGAGGGAGTAAAAGAAGTGAAGTTGCAGCCACACTATCATAACCCCTATTCATTCTTTGCAACACACAAGTTACATTGCTCCAATCAGAGCTGGTATTCAGCTGGTTCTGATCGGTTCTCCTGAACCAGTAGCGGAAATCGCCCGTGGGTCTGCCCCCCTGTCTCCCCTGTCCCCCCTGCCCCAGCTCTATGTCATTCTATTTAGGCATGTTTTTGAGGCCAGGCGCCAGAGCTGGGTTTCAGCAGGTTCTGACCAGTTCTGGAGAATCGGTAGCAGAAATTTTGAGCAGTTCGGAGAACCAGTAATAAAAATTCTGACCCCATCTATTCTCTGCCTCCCAAGTCCCAGCTGATTGGCAGAAAATGGGGATTTTGCATTATCCTTCCCTTGGAGTGGGGTGGGAATGGAGATTTTGCAGTATCCTTCCCCTGGAGTGGGGAGGGATGGAGATTTTGCAGTATCCTTCCCCTGGAGTGGGGTGGGAATGGAGATTTTGCAGTATACTTCCCCTGGAGTGGGGAGGGAACGGAGATTTTGCAGTATCCTTCCCCTGGAGTGGGGAGGGATGGAGATTTTGCAGTATCCTTCCCCTGGAGTGGGGTGGGAATGGAGATTTTGCAGTATCCTTCCCCTGGAGTGGGGAGGGAACGGAGATTTTGCAATATTCTTCCCCTGGAGTGGGGAGGGATGGAGATTTTGTAGTATCCTTCCTCTGGAGTGGGGAGGGAATGGAGATTTTGCAGTATCCTTCCCCTGGAGTGGATGGGAATGGAGATTTTACAGTATCCTTCCCCTGCCATGCCCACCAAGCCAACCCACCAAGTCATGCCACGCCCACAAAACCAATAGTAAAAAAAAAATTGAAACCCACCATTGCCCAAGTCCCAGCTGATCAGGAGGAAATGGGGATTTTGCAGTATCCTTCCCCTGGAGTGGGGAGGGATGGAGATTTTGCAGTATCCTTCCCCTGGAGTGGGGAGGGAATGAAGATTTTACAATATCCTTCCCCTGCCATGCCCACCAAGCCACACCCACCAAGTCATGCCACGCCCACAAAACCGATAGTAAAAAAAAATTGAAACCCACCATTGCCCAATCCCAGCTGATCAGGAGGAAATGGGGATTTTGCAGTATCCTTCCCCTGGAGTGGGGAGGGAATGGAGATTTTGCAGTATCCTTCCCCTGGAGTGGGGAGGGAATGGAGATTTTGCAGTATCCTTCCCCTGGAGTGGGGAGGGATGGAGATTTTGCAGTATCCTTCCTCTGGAGTGGGGTGGGAATGGAGATTTTGCAGTATCCTTCCCCTGCCACGCCCACCAAGCCATGCCTTCAAGCCACACCTACAGAACTGGTAGTAAAAACATTTTTGAAACCCACCACTGCCGGCCGCATGCGTGGAAGGCACATGTGCGAGCAAAGCACATTGTCAGCTTTGGAAGCCATACTGACACTGTATGTTCATACTGACATACTGAATGCTGACACACATGCAGGGAAGGCCGGTGCACGTGCAAAGCACGTGCGTGTATGCACAAAGCAAGCGTGCACAGGGTGGGGGGCGAACCGGTAGTAACATAAAGTGAAACCCACCACTGGCTCCAATGTTGCAAAAATCCCTAAACAGCGACCAAGGTGTTTGATCCAGGTTGCCTTACTGAGGATCTTGAATGCCTTCCTAATTTATTTTATTTTATTTTATTTGAATTGAGAGAAGGAAGGGGAAGCACTGCAGAATTCTGCTGCTTTTATAAATAAATCCCTAGAGGAACGAATGCCATTTGGTGACATTTGTGCTGCAAATTGAAAATTCAGGTTTCTCCCGATGCATTTATAATCAGCAGTTCCATTTCTCCTGGCATCTGGGTTAACTTATCACCCAGACATCAGTGTAATCTGGATTTTCGCTAGCCTATTGAACTTCTGTGCTGCATTCTTGAAGGTTATTAATTCCTGATCAATAGCAAAAGTCACAGCCCTTTTTCTCCTGCTGTTCCGCCCTCCACCTTTCCATCAGCAGTTTTCTACCCTGTCACAAACTCATTTGCTAACTACATTGTCTTACAACGTTCCTCTTTTGGTCCAGCAGATTTCTCTGCATTTCTGCATCATTTATGGAAGCATCATCTCCTGACTGATTTCCATCCAATAAACTGAAGAAAATAAAGATGAACAAAGGCAGATTAATCAATCTTGGAAAGTAATATTGCATGCGGACCAACGGGGCCAGGCAGCATGGATCTAGACAATAATATTGTGCTTTTCGTGGAATCCTTTGGTGCTCTTTGAGCAGGGTTGTTTTCTTGCAGATGTTTAATTAATCAGCTAGGTAACATCATCAGTGCTAGAAGAGAGAAGGGTTTGCTCTTTTTTTATATACTGGTGGCTTGTACTGGTGGGGATATTCTTGGTAGTTCCTTGATTAGGCTGTTGTTTACGCTAACTTGTTGCTTTCTGGTATTGCTTTCTAGATAGTCTTCCAAAGGTTGATTAGTTGTGATTATATACCATCAAGTCAATACCAGCTCTGAGTGACTATATAGATTTTCTCTAGGAGGAACTGGACTGACCTAGTTTTTTAGGTCTTTCTTTTCCAAGGATGAGTGTGTGAGAGAATGTATATGTGAGAGAGAGATCAACACACAAAATGAGTCCAGATTATTCACTATTTTGGAGTGAATTGATTCTTCAATCCATTCACTGTACAGTAAATAGGCTTATTTACTGTCTGGTTCGGTTCTGCAACTCAACAAGAAAAACACAGACTTCAGAAGATAATTAGAACTGCAGAAAAAATAATTGCTACCAACCTGCCTTCCATTGAGGACCTGTATACTGCACGAATCAAGAAGAGGGCCATGAAAATATTTATAGACCCCTCGCATCCTGGACATAAACTGTTTCAACTCCTACCCTCAAAACGATGCTATAGAGCACTGCACACCAGAACAACTAGACACAAGAACAGTTTTTTCCCGAAGGCCATCACTCTGCTAAACAAATAATTCCATCAACACTGTCAAACTATTTACTAAATCTACACTACTATTAATCTTCTCATCGTTCCCATCACCAATCTCTTTCCACTTATGACTGTATGACTGTAACTTTGTTGCTGGCAATCCTTATGATTTATATTGATATATTGACCATCAATTGTGTTGTAAATGTTGTACCTTGATGAAGGTATCTTTTCTTTTATGTACACTGAGAGCATATGCACCAAAGACAAATTCCTTGTGTGTCCAATCACACTTGGCCAATAAAAAATTCTATTCTATTCTATTCTATTCTTAGCAATACTTGGTTTTAGATATAGGATATCAAAGAAGCAGGCCATCAATAATCCTGTTCCTTACTGGGTCTAGCAGCTATCCAACTCAGCTTGGACATTTATTCTTTTCCTCATATCATATTATTGGCCTCCCATCTTTTTTTCCAGCTGTTCGAGACAACTTAAATGGAAATTTCTTTTTATTTTATATTCACAACAATGGTAAGATGGGCTTGAGAAATGTATTAGCCTAAATCACTCAAGAGAGTTTTCATGGATAACACTGGATTTGAACTGAGGAATTGATTAATCTTGATTATATTAATCTTGATTATATTGACCATCAATGGTGTTGTAAATGTTGTACCTTGATGAAGGTATCTTTTCTTTTATGTACACTGAGAGCATATGCACCAAGACAAATTCCTTGTGTGTCCAATCACACTTGGCCAATAAAAAATTCTATTCTATTCTATTAAACCTTGTCCCCTGCAACCTGGATCTTAGCATACCTATTACAGGTAGTCCTCGATTTAACGACCCTAGCCGACCCCAAAATTTCTGTTGTTAAGTAAGATGTTTGAAAAGTGAATTTTTTCCTCATTTTATGATCTTTCTTGCCACAGTTGTCAAGTGAATCACTGCAGTTGATAAGTTACTAGCCTGGTTGTTAAGCGAATCTGGCTTCCCCATTGACATTGCTTGTCAAATGGTTGCAAAAGTCCCATGACCAGTAACGGTCATAAGTATGAACCAGTTGCCAAGCATCTGAATTTTGATCACATAATCAGGCAGATGCTACAAACTGTGAAAAATGGTCATGTCACTTTTTTCACTGCTGACTTTTTAACTTTGTAACTTTGTAACTTTGAACGATCACTAAATGAATTTTTGTAAGCTAAGCTCTATCTGTACAAGGCCCCCAATATTTTTTATAGAATTTATTGGCCAAGTGTGATTGGACACACAAGGAATTTGTCTTGGTGCATATGCTCTCAGTGTACATTTGTTTAGCATTCGGGGGGAAACTGTTCTTGTGTCTAGTTGTTCAGGTGTGCAGTGCTCTATAGCGTCGTTTTGAGGGTAGGAGTTGGAACAGTTTATGTCCAGGGTGCGAGGGATCTGCAAATATTTTCACGGCCCTCTTCATGATTCATGCAGTATACAGGTCCTCAATGGAAGGCAGGTTGAGAGCAATTATTTTTTCTGCAGTTCTAATTATCCTCTGAAGTCTGTGTTTTTCTTGTTGGGTTGCAGAACCGAACCAGACAGTTATAGAGGTGCAAATGACAGACTCAATAATTCCTCTGTAGAATTGGATCAGCAGCTCCTTGGGCAGTTTGAGCTTCCTGAGTTGGCGCAGAAAGAACATTCTTTGTTGTCCTTTTTTAATGATGTTTTTGATGTTAGCTGTCCATTTGAGATCTTGCGATATGATAGAACCTAGAAATTTGAAGGTTTCTACTGTTGATACTGTGTTGTCAAGTATTGTGAGAGGTGGAAGTATGGAAGGGTTTCTCCTAAAGTCTACCACCATTTCTATGGTTTTGAGTGTGTTCAGTTCCAGATTGTTTTGGTTGCACCACAAGGCTAGTCGTTCGACCTCTCGTCTATATGCGGATTCGTCATTGTCTCGAATGAGATATAAACCCAAGAATGCTGGGATGCTTCTGTACACATTAGAATTTACTTTCTAACTCATAGCAATGAGTTTTGTAGGTTGAGCTGCTGCGACAATTTCAATCATCTCATGTGTCAAGAAGGGAAATATTGTCCATTTGGGTAGGAGTCAAAACTCACAAAGGACAGGCCAAGAATCTAGAAAGGGCACCAGCTACGGTGTAAGACAGAGAAGACCCTAGAAGAACTGGAAGCCAGGAGGACGAGGGAAAACTCCACTGTACTTCAAGTAATAGAATAAGAAAGATAGATGGGAGGAAAAGGATGGTGGAACTGTAGACAGCGAGCAGAAGTAGAGAATTAAGAGAATGGAAAGTTTCATCAGTACAGTAGTGGCCAAAATTGTGGAAACCTTTTGGGAAAAGAGTATTTTTGAGGTTTGATGGCTAATAACACCACTTTTTTTTTTTTTAGTTTCAAGATAATCATATTCCCCAGCTGGAATGGCCTGGTGAATAGCCCAGCCCTTAACCCAATTGAAAATCTATGGAGCCGACTAAAGAAACTTTTTAGTCAGAAACGACCCAGTAATAAAACCCAGTTAATAGAAGCCATCATTCAGTCTTTGGTTTCACATGATAACAGCTGCAGAACTAAAAGACTTGGTTCACTCGATGGGACAACATTGTAAGGCCGTAATTCATGCTAAAGGTTACCCAACCAAGGATTAACTGACATGGTGATAATTTTTGTATATCTTGCTTTTTATATGGTGATAATTTTTGTATATTTCATTTTTTTCTACATGTTTCACTTTTCTTCTGTATACTGTAACTGCTACTCTAATAGCAAATCCTTCATAAAGTTATTGCATTACATTCTTGACTAGATTATCTTTCCATTGATATATAACGTTATGGTACTACTAAAAAAAAAGTGATATTATTAGCCAGTTTTAGAAAATACACTTTTTCCCAGAAGGTTTCCACAATTTTGGCCACTACTGTATTTCATCCAATTCCTAAAGACTTTAAGGACATGTCCATTCATTTAGTGTCCTTTCACGGTTGTTGTGGCACTGAAAACAGTGACTTATGATTGTTTTTCATTTACGATTGCTATAGCATCCCTCATGGTCACATGATTAAACTTTGGCTACTTGCCAACCGGTTCATATTTATGACAGTTATGGTGTCCCGAGCTCATGTGATCCCCTTTCGCGACCTCCTGACAAGCAATGTCAACGGGGATGCCAAATTTACTTAATAACCGTACTACTAACATAACAACTGCAGTGATTCACTTAACAACCATGGCAAAAAAAGGTTGTAAAATGGGGCAAAATTCATTTAACAACTTTCTCACTTAGCAATAAACTAAACTGTGGTCATAAATAGAGGACTACACACATATATATATATATATATGTATATATATGTATATATATATGTATATGTATGTATATATATATATATATATATATATATATATATGTAGATCTTTGGTTATTCGGGTTTTCTCCCGCGTAAAATTGGAAGTGTCTTGTAGCGTTTGACGAAGTCTCATTCGTCATCTTCAGGCTTCAGCTTCGTGCTTCTGGGAGCTTCAGCCGTGCTTTTGCTCCCAGAAGCACGGCTGAAGCCTGAAGATGACGAATGAGACTTCAAACGCTACAAGACACTTCCAATTTTACGGGAGAAACCCAATAACCAAAGATCTACATACAAACACCGAAAACCTCAGAAAACATATATATATATATATATATATATATATATATATATATATATATATATATATATATATATATATATATATAGGTCTTTGGTTATTCGGGTTTTCTCCCGCGTAAAATTTGAAGTGTCTTGGCGACGTTTCGACGAAATCCCATTCGTCATCATCAGGCTAGGTGTTTACAGCTTCCTATTTGTAGGAGAAATGTATGATTGCTGCTGTTTCTTCCTTTTAACTGCTAGTGGGGGTTTGAACTGATTGGTTGGGAGTTTGGCTGTGCTCTAATTGGATGGTGGGGTTGGCTGTGCTCTGATTGGCTGGGGGTGTGTTCTGTTGGGGGGGGCTTAGTTGTGCTAGGTTGGTTTGAGATGCAGGGGGATTTGAATTGGTGAGTTGCATTGCTGTTGTTTGGCTTCGCATTCGTGGTCGTGCTTCATCTTCATGGTGGGTGTCAGTCTGCTGCATGTATGGATTGGAGGGGTTTGAAATGGCTAATGATGCAGCTGCGGTCTGGCTTCTGGTCCGTGGTCGTGCTTCATTATCGGTGTGGGTTTGAGTTTGCTTTCTGTATGGATGTGTGGTGGTGACATGCTGTGTGGCACTCACGAGTGTGGGTCTTGCGTCATTCTTCATGTTAGGGACTCGTTTGTCGATAAGGGCGGGTTTCCAAATGGCTGGTAGGCGGGAGGTATCATCTCGTTTATTCATGCTGTGTGGGCGTTTTTCTATCTCGATGGCTTCTCTGATTATTCTGTTGTTAAAGTGTTCAGTTTTGGCGATAGTTCTGGTATTTTTAAAATCAATTTTATGTCCTGTGGCTTTAAGGTGTTGGACCAAGGAAGAAGTTGGTTCCTCTTTTTTGATTGAGTTCTTATGTTCTTCAATGCGTGCACTTATTCTTCTGTTGGTTTGTCCGATGTATGTGGTGCTGCAGGAGGTGCATGGGATTTCATATACTCCTTGATTTTCTAACTCAATTTTGTCTTTGGGGTTTCTTAGGATGGTGGATATTTTTCGGTTTGTGCAGAATGCTGTCTTGATGTTGTGTTTGTGGAGGATCTTGCCGATTCTGTCTGTGGTACCTTTTATATATGGGAGGAGGGCTTTGCCATTTTCTTGTTCTCTGTCTTGGATTTTAGTGGGGGTTTCTTTATGGATTAGTTTGGTAATCTTATTTCTTTGAAATCCATTGGATGTTAGTATGTTAGTGAGAGTGTGCAGTTCGGTTTTTAGGTGTTGTTCATCAGCCAAGCGTTTTGTTCTGGAGATGAGTGTCTTGGCTACAGAGTTGATCTGAGCTGGGTGGTGATGTGAGAGTGCGTGCAGATAGCGGTTTGTGTGTGTTTTCTTCTGGTAGATGGTGTGTCCTAGGGAGCCATTGGATTTCCTGTAGACTAAAACATCCAGGAAGGGAAGTTGGCTGCTGTTTCTTCCTTTTAACTGCTAGTGGGGGGTTTGAACTGATTGGTTGGGAGCTTGGCTGTGTTTTGATTGGGTGAGGTGTGTTCTGATTGGTTGGGGGTTTGGCTGTGCTCTGATTGGATGGTGGGGTTGGCTGTGCTCTGATTGGATGGGGGTGTGTTCTGTTTGGGGGGGATTGCTTGTGCTCAGGTTGGTCTGAGATGCAGGGGGATTTGAGTTGGTGGGCTGCATTGCTGTTGTTTGGCTTCGCGTTCGTGGTCGTGCTACATCTTCATGGTGGATGTCAGTCCATATATTTGTTTTCTGAGGTTTTCGCGGGTGTTTGTATGTAGGTCTTTGGTTATTTGGGTTTTCTCCTGTGTAAAATTAGAAGTGTCTTGGCGACATTTCGACGAAGTCTCATTTGTCATCTTCAGGCTTCAGCTTCGTGCTTCTAGGAGCTCCTAGAAGCATGAAGAAGCATGAAGCAGTGCTCCTAGAAGCACGAAGCTGAAGCCTGAAGATGACGAATGAGACTTCGTTGAAACGTCGCCAAGACACTTCTAATTTTACGCGGGAGAAAACCTGAATAACCAAAGACGTACACACACACACACACACACACACACACACACATATGTAGTCCTTAAAACATCTTTCAGTGGTAGTGCTTTAAACAAAATTTTCAGTATTATCCTGCATGTCACAGTCAAAGGTGGAACCTATAGTCTTTGGATTAATAAGCAAAGAAGCTTCTTGGATTAAAATATGATTCATTGCTCCTAACGTATTGTGTGTGGGGAGGAGTTCCCATATGCAATTATATGCAAATTCAGTCGATAGCTTAATCAACTAAAGCTGATCCACTCAATCCATCAAACTGTCCTTAATCAAGTCTCAGTTTTCACAGAGCAATATTAGTCAAGTATGCCACTGTCTTTTTTTTTTTTTACATATTTTCTTTTCTTTTTTTTAATGTTTTCTTTGTTTCGTTTTTAAAAACCATCCTATTCCTTACTTGGTGGCTTTCTGTGATGGGGGAGGCAATCTCTTATGTACATTTACACCAGGGGTGGTATTCACTCACTTTCCCTACCAGTTCGCAAATGTAAGCATGCACACACACTGGCTCGCTTCACTTGTATGCACCCCATCCACGCATGCGCCCCACCTTCCGTGCATGTGCTTTGCTGGCACGCGCGCCTTCCGTGCATACACCCAGACACAAAAACATGCCTATATAGGACGGCATAAAGCCAGGGAAGGGTGACGGCCCAATCTGTGATTTCCTCTACCGGTTTGGGTCAACCGGCTAAATACCGATTCTTATTTACACATTGACTGGGAGTTCAGATCAGCAGGATTCCCTTGCCAAAACTTGCTATCGATGGCGCATCCTAACAGATCAGCCAGCTATTAGACAGTTTTACCAGGCAACAGTAACAAGAGTTGGAAGGGACCTCGGAGGTCATCTAGTCCAATCCCCTGCTCACGCAGGAGACCTGTAATAGGCTATGCCAAATAGCTCCTGAATTCATGCTGAGATTATAGGTAGTCCTCGACTTATGGTCATAATTGAGCCCAAAATTTCTGTGGTTTTTTCCAAGTTGTAAAGTTGAGTTATTACTTTTTTTTTGTCAGAATTGCTAAGGGAATTACTGCAGTTGTTAAATGAATGATGCAGTCATGAATTGAATATGACTACCCCCTTGACTTTGTCAGAAGCCATCTGGGAAGGCTATAAATTCTGATCACATGACCCCGGAACAATGCAACTGTCATAAATACTTGCCAGTTGCCAAGTGCCCAAATTTTTATCATATGACCACGGATATACTGCAATGGTCATGTGAAAACCGGTCATAAGTCACATTTTTCAGTGCCATTGTAACTTTGAGCAGTCACTAAGCAAATGATTGTTAAGTCAAGGACTACCTGTATCTGTATTTGGGCTATCACAAGTTTTTTTTTTTTAATGCACTTATAAGACCAAGACTTCTTGTGCCAAAGTAAGATTTTGTAGTCATGATGTCTCAGAATTAGAATAACAGAGTTGGAAGGGACCTTGGAGGTCTTCTAGTCCAACCCCATGCTTAGGCAGGAAACCCTACACCACTTCAGACAAATGGTTATCCAACATCTTCTTAAAAAACTTCCAGTGCTGGAACATTTACAACTTCCAGAGGCAAGTTGTTTCACTGGTTAATTGTTCTAACTGTCAGAAAATTTCTCCTTAGTTCTAAGTTGCTTCTCTCCTTGATTAGTTTCCACCCATTGCTTCTTGTTCTACCCCCAGGTGCTTTGGAGAATAGTTTGACTCCTTCTTTGTGGCAACCCCTGAGATATTGGAAGACTGCTATCATGTCTCCCCTAGTCTTTCTTTTTATTAAACTAGACAAACCCATTTCCTGCAACCGTTCTTCATACGTTTTAGCCTCCAGTCGCCTAATCATCTTTGTTGCTCTTCTCTGCCCTCTTTCTAGAGTCTCATCTTTTTTTACATCGTGGCGACCAAATTATTATTCATGGATTCCTTCTTTTTCCTACCTATTTCATTTGTGTTTAATTGTTTCTTTCTGTCTTGACATGTTTGATTTTCTGGTAACAGCTAGAACTACTACTTAGTCAGAGAGTAATTGCTAGTGTGTGGTTAATTAGTTGAGTTAATCAGCAATGTTTAATTGGTGTGGGAAAATAAACACGCAGTAACCCTGGCCTCTGCCTGGATAGGCTATCAACAAGGAGGTCAGCCAAAGATAATTCATAACATCGGAAAATCCCCTTGTAGCAAAGGGAAGGGTAGATGTAGCTGTCACCCTCTGATGTTTTACAGATGCTCTATGGATGTGTAGGTGTTTTAAACATCTAACTCTAACCTCCATCTCTAAACTGTAAGGAAGCATTTTGCAGCCTCAGTTATCTTGATTGCTAACAAGCTTAGTTATACAAAGAAAAACCTCTCCATAATGGCTTATTTATATCATAATGATTTCTACTGTACATATGATGGTTTGTCAGCCTTAGTAGATAGATCAGCCAGGGAACATGACCAGATGAGCTAATTCCACTTTATTGTAAAGCAAATTGACAGAATCTTGCAAGTGGGAAAGTATAGTTCTCCCCATCTCCTTTACAGCTAAAGAAAACAGAGAGGGTCTTTTGTGAGTCCCTTGCCCTGCCCACTATCCAGGCTGTGCTATCTCTCGAAAAAAACCATGGGATGATTTTGAATTCACTCAAAGCGAAAACTCTAACTTTGGGGCAGGAGGAGATGCTGGGGACAATTTGCCGTGGCCAACTCGCCATGGCCATCAGATCATGACCAACCTGCCACAAGCGTCTTGCCGTGGCCAACTTACCGTGGGACAACTCGTCACAGGAAATTCCATGCGGGATAACTCAACGCAATGAATGTTATCCAACACTGTTTCTTTGACATGATTTCTATCAACAAAAAATGGACATTATATTGAAGAAACTGGCAGATAGCATTTATTGCGTTGAGTTATCCCATATGGAATTTTCTGCGGTGAGTTGTCCTACGGCAAGTTGGCCCATGGCCATCTGTCCTACAGCGAGTTGGTTGCAGAGAGCCCAGTTTACCCAGTGGAGAGGAAACATCGGGCCAGCATGGCTTCAGCCCAGTTTACCCATTGCGAAGAGGAAACATGCCAGCAATTTGGGGAGTGATATCAAGCTGGCCACACTCACACAGTTGGTCACACCCACCCAGTCGGCCATGCCCCTCCCGGCCCCCCAAAGGTCCACTACAGACCTGATGCAGCCTTCAATGAAATTGAGTTTGACACCTCTGCTGTAAAGCAAGGGCAAATTTAAACGTAAGCCAGTCCTCTTGCATGAAAAGGGCTGGGAAGTGGCTCACCAGGCTAATGCAGCCTGTTATTAACACACAGCTGCCTGCAATTACAATTACTGCAGGCTCGAGTCCCACCAGGCCCAAGGTTGACTCAGCCTTCCATCCTTTATAAGGTAGGTAAAATGAGGACCCAGAGTGTTGGGGGGGCAATAAATTGACTTTGTATATAAATATACAAATAAGATGAGACTATTGCCTTACACAATGTAAGCCGCCCTGAGTCTTCAGAGAAGGGCGGGATATAAATTCAAATTTAAAAAAAAAAGATTTTGGAAAACACAGCCACACCAGAAATGAAGGTTTCATCTTGAACTCTGTCACTGGAACAGCCTGTAGCTAGTGCTTCAATATCTGAGCAAACCTTATTATCAGTTGAATTTCTCTCTTAAGTCTTCGGTGATTCAGTCAAGTGCTAGAGTCTGTCCTTTATAAAGTCCCTTTATTGGATTTTGCCAGGGTGGGTTGTTAATGGGAATCAGGTTATTATGAAGACAAGGAAAGAATATTTCTAATTTGAGTTTAGGCTGATAACAGATTTTCAGGGTTTTTATGTAAATGCAATGGAATTAGCAGAGTTGGACATGATCATGCCACAGCTTCACAAATACTTGAAGTGTGGAAATAGGGGGAAACTTGCCAGAAAGAAAAATATTAATTATTTTGGGAGTAGTTTCCATCCAGGTTAGAGTATTGCCATATGTGGTTGGTTCTCTAAAGACCACCTGAAAATGTTCATTGATCCAAAATATGGCCACTGGCATTTGAATGGCTTTAAAGAGATCTGGCATAAATATGTCTTTACTTCCTCTGACCATCGAATATGGGTAGTCCTCGGTTTACAACATCTAGTGATTGTTCAAAGTTACAACAGCACTGAAAAAAGTGACATGATTGTTTTTCATAATTATAACTGAACACACTCAAAACCATAGAAATGGTGGTAGACTTTAGGAGAAACCCTTCCATACTTCCACCTCTTACAATACTAGACGACACAGTATCAATAGTAGAGACCTTCAAGTTTCTAGGTTCTACCATATCGCAAGATCTAAAATGGACAGCTAACATCAAAAACACCATTAAAAAAGGACAAGACTGTTCTTTCTGCGCCAACTCAGGAAGCTCAAACTGCCCAAGGAGCTACTGCCCAAGGAGCTACTGCCCAAGGAGCTGCTGATCCAGTTCTACAGAGGAATTATTGAGTCTGTCATCTGCACCTCTATATAGTTTGGTTCTACAACCCAACAAGACAGACAGAGACTTCAAAGGATCATTAGAACTGCAGAAAAAACAATTGCTACCAACCTGCCTTCCATTGAGGACCTGAATACTGCACGAGTCAAAAAGAGGGCTGTGAAAATATTTACAGACCCTTCATATCCTGGACACAAACTGTTTCAACTCCTACCCTCAAAACGACGCTACAGAGCACTGCACAACCAGAACAACTATACACAAGAACAGTTTCTTCCCGAACACCATCACTCTGCTAAACAAATAATTCCCTCAACACTGTCAAACTATTACTAAATCTGCATTACTATTAATCTTCTCATCGTTCCCGTCACCCATCTCCTTCCACTTATGACTGTAACTTTGTTGCAGGTATCCTTATGATTTATACTGATATTGATTGTTTCCTGATTGCTTATTTATACCCTATGATTATCATTAAGTGTTGTACCTTAGAATTCTTGATGATCTTTTCTTTTATGTACACTGAGAGCCTATGCACCAAAGACAAATTCCTTGTGTGCCCAGTCACACTTGGCCAATAAAAAATTCTATTCTATTCTATTCTATTCTATTCTATTTTATTCTATTCTATTCTATTCCTTTACTTCCTCTTACCCTCGAATACAGGTAGTCCTTGGCTTACAACATCTAGTGACTGTTCAACGGCGCTGAAAAAAGTGACATGTTTGTTTTTCACAATTATAACCGTTGCAGCGTCCCATGGCCACGTGATCAAAATTCAGGCACTTAGCAACTGAGTCACACTTACAACGGTTCCAGTGTCCTGGGGGGAGGGCCAGTGTCACGTGATCCCCTTTTGTAACCTTCTGAGGAGCAAAGTCAATGGGGAAGCCAGATTCACTTAGCAACCAGTTTACTAACTTAACGACTGCAGTGATTTGTTTAACACATGTGGCAAGAAAGGTTGTAAAATGGGGCAAAACTCACTCAACAAATGTCTCGCTTAGCAGCAGAAACTTTGGCCTTGATTGTGGTCGTCTAGAAGACTTTCAGCACAGTGGGAAAAAGCAGATAGGAGCGCTCAAGCAACATCATAAAGGGGTGAAATGCTCCCAGTTCAGATCGGATCGCCCAATCTGGTAGTGATGGTGGTGGGTGGTTCGGTAGAACCGGTAGCAAAAATCCCGGCCCCCCTCCCCTGCCCATGCCCATGCCCAGCTGAGCCATGCAATCATCAGAGGGTTTTTGTTGTTTTTTTAAAAGCATTTTTTCTTCTGCCGAAAAAATGCTTTTAAAAGTTAAAAAAAAAGCCTCTGATGATCGCATGGCTCAGCTGGGATTATCAGAACCTTTTAAAAGAATTTTTTCTCTGCAACCTCCTCAGCCGAAGAGGTTGTAAAAAAATGCTTTTAAAAGTAAAAAAAAAAAATGTTTGCCACGCCCGCCCAGTCACATTACCACCACCAGCACCAAGCCACGCCCACAGAACTGGTAGTAACAAATTTTACATTTCACCACTAGCCACATCTCAATTTTCCTCCAAGTCACAAGAGAAGGCTGTACATATGATGGTTTGTCAGCCTTACCAGATAGAAGAGAGAAAGAACCTGGCCAGCTTATTGATTGCCTGCTTATTTATTCATTCATTTGTTTGTTTGTTTATGAAATGTATTGGCCACCTATCTTACCATTGGGTGGATGTGGGCAGTATACAATTATAAAAATGTATCTGTACCTATACATTAAAACATAAATAAATTAAAACCAAAGATTAAAATCTAAGGAGACATGGTGAGGGAGGGGGCTAAACAACTAATTGGTAAACAACTAATTCCTACAACACTGCCAAATTCTCTAGTAAGGCTGTAGTGCTATGATTATTCTCATCTTTCTTATTACCTATCTCTTTGTCATCTTATGACTATAACTTTGTTGCTTGTATCTTATGATTTATATTATTTTATTTACTATCCTAGTATGATTTATGTTGATTGCTTATTTAGTATCCTATGACTATCAATAAGTGATGTATCTTATGATTTCTGATGAATGTATCTTATGATTATCAACAAGATTTATCACTTATTCCTTGTATGCACACCGAATACTTACACACCAGAGACAAATTCCTTGTGTGTCCAATCACACTTGGCCAATAAAAAATTCCATCCCATCTCACTCCATCCCATCCCATTCTATTCCATTCCACATTCTATTCTATCCCATCCCATCCCATCCCATCCCACCCCACCCCACTCCACCCCACTCCATTCCATTCCATTCCATTCCATTCCATTCCATATTCTATTCTATTCTATTCTATTCTATTCTATTCTATTCTATTCTATTCTATTCCATTCCATTCCATTCCATTCCACATTCTATTCTATCCCATCCCATCCCATCTCATCCCATCCCATCCCATCCCATTCCACATTCCATTCCATTCCACATTCTATACTATACTATTCTATTCTATTCCATCCCATCCCATCCCTTCCCTTCCCATCCCATTCCATTCTACATTCTATTCTATTCCATCCCGCCCCGCCCTGCCCCACCCTGTCCCATTCCGTCCCGTCCCGTCCCATTCCATTCCATTCCATTCCATTCCATTCCATTCCATTCCCTATTCTATTCTATTCTATTCTATTCCATTCCATTCCATTCCATTCCATTCCATTCCATTCCACTCCATGCTATTCTATATAATTCAACTCTATTGTAAAGCAAATTACAGTTGCCCTCGTCTCCTATACAGCTGGAGAAACTAGGGAGTGTCTGTTCCGAGCCTCTTTCTCCACCCAATATCAGCGTTAGGAAGCTTTCTGGGAACTGAAAACAGCGAATGGGCTGAGCTGCCCACTGGGCCTCAGAGCACTGTGCTATTTATAAAGGGAGTCAAGAAAAAAAGAACCCGTCATTGTTCAAACTCAGCATGAGTAAGACAGGGGCAGTGATCTCCAGAAGCTTTCCATCCATCTACGATCATTTTTGACTCTCGATGGGGTTGCGTTTCCCCAGAGAGAGCAAGTCCACAGTCCTTCTGGAGAAACCAACGAAGAAGAAACCAGCAAGAAGGGCTTTTGCTCAGCCCCAGCTGGCACGCCAGCTGCAACCTCCCCTGATCCAGGATGCTCTGAGGACAATCACTTAGATCCCTGTTATCTCCCGATTAGAGTTCTCGGATTTGCCCTGCAGGAAGCTACCTCTGAGCACCACCTGAACAACAGCTGGTCCCAGAAGGCAGCATCCTGGGCGTTCATTGGCCAGTCTTGCTAGGGCCAGCTTAGAGCCATCATTGCAAGAGATACGGCCAGGGTCATTACTATAAATACGGTCACGGCTAAAGTAGAAAGTAAAGATGACGATGAGACAGATTTGTTATCGATGCGATCAAAAAAAAAGGGAAATGTGCTGAAATCCAAATGAAGAAGAAGAATTACCGAAACATCTCAGGTAGACCCTCTCCCAATTCACAATAAATGAGGAAATAAATGCACATGCATGTAAGACAAAAGAAAGAAAACACCATCAGATAGTCCTTGACTTATAACCACAACAGAGCCTAAGTGAGACATTCGTTCAGTGAGTTTTGCCCCCTTTTACGACCTTCCTTGCCACTGTTGTTAAGTGAAACACTTCAGTTGTTACGTTAGTAACATGGTTGTTAAGTGAATCTAGCTTCCGCGTTGACTTTTGCTTGTCCAGAAGGTCGCAAAAGGTGAACCCACCCACCCCAGGGACACTGCAGCCGTCATAAATATGAACCAGTTGCCCAACCAGGTGAATTTTGATCCCGTGGCCCTGGGGATGTTGCAAAGGTTCTAAGTGGGGAAAAATAGTCATGTTGATTTTTTTCAGTGCTGCTGTAACTTTGAATGGTCGCTAAATGAAACTGTTGCAAATCGAGGACTACCTGTAAAAGTAGTTTTTAATCTTCCCTGGAATTTATTTCTGAACTAACTTGCAGAGCTCATAGGATAACCTGGATATCTGCAAGGCTACCTTTCCTAATTAAACTCCATCTGCCCAGCCCAGATGGCTGAGGTAGTCCTCGATTTATAACCGCAATTGGAACCAGAATTTACACTGCTAACCAATTGTGGTTGTTAATTGCGTCTCCCCCTGATTTTATCATCTTTTTGCCAGTTGTTGCAGTTGTTAAGTGAATCATGCAGTCATTAAATGAACTCCGGCTTCCCATTGACTTTGTCTGTCAGTAGCCTGCTGGGAAGGTCGGAAATGGGGATCACGTGACCCTGGAAGGCTGCAACCAAGGTAAACACATGTGGGTTGTCAAGGGTCCAAATTCTGATCATGTGACCACGGGGATGCTGCAAATGGTCATAAGTCACTTTTTTCAGAGCTTTGAATGGTCACTAAACAAACATATTTTTTGGAGTATAAGACGCACCTTCCCCCCCCCCAAAAGAGGGTGAAAATCTGGGTGCGTCTTATACTCCGAATGTATAAGCTTCCTGAATGTATAAGCCACTCAGCTTCTCAAACGGAGGTTTCAGAGGCTGAAAGAAGCTTCAGAAAAGAAGCCCCCAAACAGAGCTTCAGAAAAAATAAAGCCCCCAAACAGAGCTTCAGAAAAGAAGCCCCCCAACAGCTTCAGAAAAGAAGCTCCTAAACTGAGCCTCAGAGGCTTTTTTTCTGAAGTTCTGTTTTGGAGGCTTTCAGAGGCAGAAAAAAAAGCAAAAAAAAAAAAAAGCAAAAAAAAAAAAGCAAAGCACAGAGCTCACAACCAAGGAACCTGTTGCTAAAATTCACTTCTGGGAACAGCTGATTGGAGGTATTCCGGAGGCCGATCCACCTGCCAATCAGATTTTTTCTTATCTTCCTCCCCAAAAACTAAGGTGCGTCTTATACTTCGAAAAATACGGGTAAGTGAAGGACAACCTGCTCTGAGGGTACCCCTTCTCACAGAAGGAATCTTAATATGAGGCTCCTCTCCTAGGGTAGGGGTCTTCGCTGGCTGAGGAACTCTGGGAAGTCCACAAGTCTTAAAGTTGCCACATTTGGAGACCCCTATCTCCAAAGGACAGGGAGACAGGACTGCCTCTATTATTATAGCTTTTCAGAGACTGATAACAACTTTGTTTTTCCAGTAGAATAGAATAGAATAGAATTTTATTGGCCAAGTGTGATTGGACACACAAGGAATTTGTCTTGGTGCATATGCTCTCAGTGTACATAAAAGAAAAGATACGTTCATCAAGGTATAACATTTACAACACAATTGATGATCAATATATCAATATAAATCATAAGGATTGCCAGCAACAAGTTATAGTCATACAGTCATAAGTGGAAAGAGATTGGTGATGGGAACTATGAGAAGATTAATAGTAGTGCAGATTCAGTAAATAGTCTGACAGTGTTGAGGGAATTATTTGTTTAGCAGAGTGATGGCCTTCGGGAAAAAACTGTTCTTGTGTCTAGTTGTTCTGGTGTGCAGTGCTCTATAGCGTCGTTTTGAGGGTAGGAGTTGAAACAGTTTATGTCCTGGATGTGAGGGATCTTCAAATATTTTCACGGCCCTCTTCTTGATTCGTGCAGTATACAGGTCCTCAACGGAAGGCAGGTTGGTAGCAATTATTTTTTCTGCAGTTCTAATTATCCTCTGAAGTCTGTGTTTTTCTTGTTGGGTTGCAGAACCAAACCAGACAGTTATAGAGGTGCAAATGACAGACTCAATAATTCCTCTGTAGAAGGAGAGCTTTGACAATTGGTGTGTGTGTGTGTGTGTGTGTGTGTGTACTTGCATGTGTGTCGGCGTGTGTGCCCCTGTGTGTCATTATAATATTGTTATTGTTTTTAAAATGTAATTTTATTTTATTGCTATTTCAGTATCTCTAAATCACCTGCTGCGCGTGAGAATTGAGGCAGCAGATAAATTGCATAACTAAAGTGCATAAATGAATAGGATGTCTAAGTAAATAGGTTTGCCGGCTACCTGCAGATGTCATTTACTGACAATGACCATGCCAAGCTGAAAGAAACAAAGCAGAAACTGGGAGGAAAAAAGAAAAGGAAAAACAGTTAGTACCTCAGAATGGCAGCCAATTAAAACGGTTTAAATTGAGTAATCATCTACCATTTAACTGGTAAAATTTATGTACTACCCAAGCTGGCATAAATGTCTTTTTTTTTTTTTTGATGGATGGATGGAAGGTTGTAAACAATAAATTACAATTTCATAATCCCAAAGCCAGAAAGCTTCATCAGAAGAAAAGGCTGTTTTTTTAATCTTTTCTATCTCCTATTACCCTTGAGCCAAAGTATTTGAAAATATAAATACATTGCTGTTCATTCAGAATTCTACAGATTACCAATCCATCACCTTTGTTCTGTATGATTGAGCCAAAGAGGCTTCTGTATTTTCTAATTTTCTTTTTTTTTTAAATATATATTTTAAACCTTTATTGTTAAAACAAAAGTTGGACATGGTGGAACCATCTCGGAGATATCTCTGCCATACAAAATATAGCATAAGTTTCTTATATCTTCAGTAGACATTATTACTTACTAATTCTATACACATACTTAACTTCCAGAAGCACGAAGCTGAAGCCTGAAGATGACGAATGAGACTTCGTCGAAACGTCGCCAAGACACTTCCAATTTTACGCAGGAGAAAACCCGAACAACCAAAGACCTACATACTTAACTTCTTTTATATGTTTACAGATATATACTATATTACATATATTGCATCTTGTTCTTATCTGTTCCGACTTCCATTCCTTAAATCTAACCATTGGTAAAATTTATTCCAAATCTCATAGTATTCTGTCTCTCCTTTATTTTTCGGTTCTAATATCAGTCTATCACCTTCTGCACATTCAAGTACTTTCTATTATTTCCCAATCTTTTGGTATGTTTTCCATTGTTGGCCATAAACTACTCTTGCTGCTGTTACGATATGCAGTGTTAAATATGTTAACCCTTTACTTAAACCTTCTTTTATAATTCCTAATATAAATAGTTCTGGTTTGAGTTCCACTTTCTGTCCTGTCACTTCTTCTAACTACATTTGTATTTACAAATTTTCAAAGAAAGCCGGAATGCATTCCATATCGTTTTTTCCTATTCAGAATTTTATGGAATTGATACCCCTGGGATATAGTTTAAAATAAGTCAAAATAAATCAAAATGATGTGATTAGAGTTCTACCTTTTTGTCTGTTTGTTTTTATTTGACACACACACACACACATACACACACACACACACACACACACACACAAAGCAGACAGCGTTTTTCCTCACAACCACTGGGACGATAGATGGTTTTAAGTGTTGAACAGGTAATCCTTGACTTACAACAACATTAAGTCAACAACAATCAGAATTTCTTTCACTAAGTAAGGAGGTTGTTAAGCTAGTTGCGCCCAATTTTATGACCTTGCTGCTATGTTGTTATCTGAATCACTAAGTTGTTATGTGAATCACACGGTCATTAAGTGAATCCTCTTTCCCTAATTGACTTTGCTTGTTGGAAACCAGGTTGTAACATGATCACATGCCCCTGAGATGCTGCAACTGTTGTAAACCAGTTGCCAAGTGCCCGAATTTGGTTCACTGGCCAAGTTTTGCTCACTTATGACACTCATAATTGCAAGGATCTGGTCATAAAGTCACTTTTTCAGTGTAGTTGTAATTTCAAACAGTTGTTAAACAAATGGTTGCATGTTGAGGACTATATGTATTAAATAGGATATTAATGTACCATACATTAATATGGTACAATTCTGCTGTTAAGTGAGTTTTGCCCATTTTATGACCTTCCTTGCTACAGTTGTTAAGTGAATCTCTGCAGCTGATAAGTTAGCTTTTGTTGTTGTTAGTTGCGAAGTCGTGTCCGACCCATCGCGACCCCATGGACAACATTCCTCCAGGCCTTAACAGGGTTAAATCAATGCTTCCCCATTGATTTAAAAAGGGGACCACATGACTTTGGGACACAGCAATGGTCATAAGTATGAACCAGTTTTGCCAAGCATTTGTATTTTGGATTACATGACCATGGGGCTGCTACAAAGATTGTAAATGTGAAAAGTGGTCATAAGTCATTTTTTTCAGTGCTGTTTTAACTTTGAATGGTCCCTAAATGAACTGTTGTAAGTCAAGGCCTACCTGTAGTTATAAACCAAGAGGAGGGTTGGATTGGTTGGGATATGCCAGTTCCTTTCTGATTGCAGAGGTAGGCAGGGCTAATCAACTCCAGGAGAGAGAAAATAGCAGTAAAGTGGGCCCAAGGGAGATATATTAGGGAGCATCAGGTCAAAAGTGGCTTATGACCATTTTTCACACTTACGACTGCTGCAGCATCCCTGTGGTCACATGATCAAAATTCTATAGCACAGGCAACTGATATGTACTTACGAAACTGCAGAGTCCCAAGGTCACGTGATCCCCTGATGCGACCTTCTGATAAGCAAAGTCAATGGGAAAGCCACTTTCACTTAACAACCCTGTGACTAATTTAACAACTGCAGTGATTCACTTAACAACCGTGGCAAGAAAGGTGGTAAAATGGGGCAAAATGCACTTAACAACTACCTAACTTAGCAACACAAATTTTGAGCTGAATTGTGGTCATACGTCAAGGACTAGCTGTATCTTCCCTGTCCAAAATTTGAATATTATTGTCCTCAAAAGAATGTCCTTTTTCTTTTAAATGAAGAATGCACTGGCAATTCTGGTCCTGTGGTGTTGCTTCTCCTGTGCTGAGCCATTCAGTAAAGGCTGTTTGTTTTCTCCAATGTAGAGTACTGAACCCTTCTCACTGCACTGGATTGCATATACCGGAAGCTGTTGTGTTTCTACCCTACAACAGGGGTGAAATCCAGCAGGTTCTGACAGGTTCTGGAGAACCGGTAGCGGAAATTTGGAGCAGTTCGGAGAACCGGTAGCGGAAATTTGGAGCAGTTCAGAGAACTGGCAAATACCACCTCTGGCTGGCCTCACAGTGCGGTGGGAATGGAGATTTTGCAATATTCTTCCCCCAGGAGTGGGGAGGGAATGGGGATGTTGCAGTATCCTTCCCCTGGAGTGGGGTGGGAATGGAGCTTTTGCAGTATCCTTCCCCTGCCACGCCCACCAAGCCACGCCCACAGAATCAGTAGTAAAAAACAACAACAATAAACAATACAACAATAAACTAGCATATCTGGAATTCCAGTGACTATTTTACCTTGCCTATCTCCAACAACTTGCGCTTGTAAAGCTTGACATCCTGGTACCTGTACAACCAGGTGTTCCACCTGAATTGACTCAACTTTCTACGTTGGTCAGGAGAAGATCCTTGTAATTCCCTACTGCTGTGGGATGGGGACAGCTAAAGCCAAAAGGTCGTGCTTCTAAGTGACAATCATACCCTTTGGACCTTCTTCGGATTTTATGATTTAATTATCAAACGGCATTTTAACCGGACTGTGAATGTTTCAGGGGTTTTTTTCCCCCCCATCATGTGAGCCACCAGACTGTGGCAGAATATACATGCAATAAATAAATCAATGAATAAATCCATCTTGCTTTCCCAATGATACTGGAAGGTCAGTGACATGGAGAAATGCTGACTAATGTTCTTCCATTGAAATTTCGAAAAGTAATTTCTCAGCAAGGTCAGCTTTGAATTAAAAAGACTTAACCTAGCATTTTTGGATTTAGTTTGGTCTAGGATAGTCACAGTTTCCCAGCTGAATCTAAGACTGAGTCTCTCCATGTGTGGTGAGATTAAGAAGTTGTATATTCTGACTCCTAGTTGGCGCTCAAGAATGTGCTGTGCCAATCACTACCATAGTTTCAAATGGAAAACTGTAACCCAATGAAGGCCCCACTAAGGTGAAAACTATATCGCCACAAATACTGGCAGGGCAAAGTATAGTATATATGGGCCTCTGGTGGCTCAGGCTGGTAAGACAGTCTGTTATAAACACAGCTGCTTGCAGTTACTGCAGGTTCAAGTCCTACCAGGCCCAAGGTTGACTCAGCCTTCCATCTTTTATAAGGTAGGTAAAATGAGGACCCAGATTGTTGGGGGCCATAAGCTGACTTGTATATAATATACAAATGGATGAAGACTATTGCTAACATAGTGTAAGCCGCCCTGAGTCTTCGGAGAAGGGCGGGATATAAATATATATATATATATATATATATATATATATATATATATATATATATATATATATATATATATATATATATATATGTAGATCTTTGGTTATTCGGGTTTTCTCCGCGTAAAATTGGAAGTGTCTTGGCGACGTTGACGAAGTCTCATTCGTCATCTTCAGGCTTCAACCGTGCTTCTGGGAGCAATGTGTGACTGCAGCTGTTTCTTCCTTTAACTGCTAGTGGGGTTTGAACTGATTGGGTGGGAGCTTGGCTGTGCTCTGATTGGATGGGGTGTTTTTTTGGGGGTGCTCTGATTGGATGGGAGTGTGTCCTCTTTGGGTGGGGGCTTGGTTGTGCTCAGATTAGTCTGAGCTGCAGGGGGATTTGAGCTGGTGAGCTGCACAGCTGTTGTCCGGCTTCATGTTCGCGGTCGTGCCACATCTTCACAGTGGGTGTCAGTCTGCTGCATGTATGGATTGGAGGGGTTTGAAATGGCCAATGTTGCAGCTGCGGTCTGGCTTCTGGTCCTTAATCGTGCTTCATGATCAGTGTGGGTTTGGGTCTGCTTTCTGGGTGGATGTGTGGTGGTGACATCCTGTGTGGACCTCGTGAGTGTGGGTCCGGTGTCATTCCTCGTGTTAGGGACACGTTTGTCAATAAGGGCAGGTTTCCAAATGGCTGGTAGGCGGGAGGTATCATCTCTTTTGTTCATGCTGTGTGGGCGTGTTTCTATCTCGATGGCTTCTCTGATTATTCTGTTGTTAAAGTGTTCAGTTTTGGCGATAGTTCTGGTCTTTTTAAAGTCAATATCGTGTCCTGTGGCTTTAAGGTGTTGGACCAGGGAAGAAGTTGGTTCCTCTTTTTTGACTGAGTTCTTGTGTTCTTCAATGCGTGCACTTATTCTTCTGTTGGTTTGTCCAATGTATGTGATGGGGCAGGCGGTTCATGGGATTTCATATACTCCTTGATTTTCTAACTCAATTTTGTCTTTGGGGTTTCCCCCTGCAAATATATATATATATTTGTTTTCAGAGGTTTTCATGGGTGTTTGTATGTAGGTCTTTGGTTGTTTGGGTTTTCTCCCGTGTAAAATTGGAAATGTCTTGGCAATGTTTCGACGAAGTCTCATTCGTCATCTTCAGGCTTCAGCTTCGTGCTTCTGGGAGCAATGTGTGATCGCAGCTGTTTCTTCCTTTTAACTGCTAGTGGGGGTTTGAACTGATTGGGTGGGAGCTTGGCTGTGCTCTGATTGGATGGAGGTTTTTTTGTGCTCTGTTTGGGTGGGGGTGTGCCCTGTTGGGGTGGGGGCTTGGTTGTGCTCAGATTAGTCTGTGTTGCAGGGGATTTGAGCTGGTGAGCTGCATAGCTGTTGTTTGGCTTTGTGGTGGTGCTACATCTTGAAGATGTAGCACCACCACAAAGCCAAACAACAGCTATGCAGCTCACCAGCTCAAATCCCCCTGCAACACAGACTAAATTGATCACAACCAAGTCCCCACCCAAACAGGACACATCCCCATCCAATCAGAGCACAGCCAAGCTCCCACCCAATCAGTTCAAACCCCCACTAGCAGTTAAAAAGGAAGAAACAGCTGCAATCACACATTGCTCCCAGAAGCACGAAGCTGAAGCCTGAAGGTGACAAATGAGACTTCGTCGGGGAGCGAAGCTGAAGCCTGAAGATGACGAATGAGACTTCGTCGAAACGTCGCCAAGACACTTCCAATTTTACGTGGGAGAAAACCCGAATAACCAAAGATCTACATACAAACACCCGCGAAAACTATATATATATATATATATATATATATATATATATATATATATATATATAGGTCTTTGGTTGTTGGGGTTTTCTCCCGTGTAAAATTGGAAGTGTCTTGGCGACGTTCCGACGAAGTCCCATTCGTCATCTTCAGGCTTCAGCTTCGTGCTTCGTGCTTCGTTGCTCCCAGAAGCACGAAGCTGAAGCCTGAAGATGACGAATGAGACTTCATCGAAACGCCGCCAAGACACTTCCAATTTTACACGGAGAAACCCAACAACCAAAGACATACATAGACACACGCGCGAAAACCTGAGAAAACAAATATATATATATATATATATATATATATATATATATATATATATATATATATATAGGTCTTTGGTTGTTCGGGTTTTCTCCCGTGTAAAATTGGAAGTGTCTTGGGGACGTTGCGACGAAGTCTCATTCGTCATCTTCAGGCTTCAGCTTCGCTTTGCTCCCAGCATTGCTCCCAGAAGCACGGTTGAAGCCTGAAGATGACGAATGAGACTTCATCGAAACGCCGCCAAGACACTTCCAATTTTACACGGAGAAACCCGAACAACCAAAGACCTATATACAAACACCCGTGAAAACCTCAGAAAACAAATATATATATATATATATATATATATATATATATATATATATAGGTCTTTGGTTGTTCGGGTTTTCTCCCGTGTAAAATTGGAAGTGTCTTGGCGACGTTTCGACGAAGTCTCATTCGTCATCTTCAGGCTTCAGCTTCGTGCTTCTGGGAGCAAACGTCGCCAAGACACTTCCAATTTTACACGGGAGAAAACCCGAACAACCAAAGACCTATATACAAACACCCGTGAAAACCTCAGAAAACATATATATATATATATATATATATATATATATATATATATATATATATATATATATATATATATATATATATATATATATATAAACAGGAAAAAACTCCACTCTCGCTAACACTGATGACATTACTTAGCTGGATAATGAAACATCTCCAAGAAAGCAAACCCCACAGTTCACTCCTATGCTACAAACCAGTGGTGGGTTACTACCGGTTCTGTGGGTGTGGCTTGATGGGCTTGGTATCGCTTGGTGGGCGTGGCTTGGTGGGCGTGGCAGGGGAAGGATACTGTAAAATCCCCATTTCCTCCCGATCAGCTGGGACTCAGGAGGCAGAGAATAGAGGGGGGTGGAGCTAGTCAGAATTTTTACTACCGGTTTTCCGAACTACTCAAAATTTCCGCTACCGGTTCCCTAGAACTGGTCAGAACCTGCTGAAACCCACCTCTGCTACAGACATTCCTTCCTATTGGAAGATATCTGTTCAACCTGAGGGTGAGGAATTATTAAATTTGTTTATACTTGTGAGGAAGATTGGAAGTCAGTTCTTTGTGTATTTCTTTTCTTTCTTTCTTTTTATCTTGTCTTTATCTTTTTAATATATAAATAAACCAAGGTGGCAAACAAAGGCAATTACTTCTTCCTTCTCCTATTTTCTCTACAATAACAACTCTGTAAGTTGGATTGGACTGAGAAAGAGGCCCAAAGTCACCCAGCTGGCTTGCATGCCTAAGGCAGAACTAGAACTCACCATCTCCTGGTCATTGGCTCAAAGTCACCCAGCTGGCTTTCATGTCTAAGGCAGGACTAGAACTCAGAATATCCTGTGATTGGCCAAAGTCACCCAGCTGGCTTTCATGCCTAAGGCGGGACTAGAACTCACCATCTCCTCGTGATTGGCTCAGTCATCCAGCAAGCTTTCATGCCTAAGGCGGAACTAGAACTCAGAGTCTCCTGGCTTCTAGCCTAGTGTTTTAACCACTATATCAAATCCACTCTTTATACTACTTTATTTTTCTTTATCGTATCTTTTTTCTCCTCTCCCCCCTTTTTTCTTATTCTTTCTTTCCATTCTCTTCTCTTTCTCCAAGTTTAGATTTTACTATTGTGATTAAAATTCTTAATAAAAATTTTGTTCGACTATAACCCTTGAAGTTCTTGGTGGTCTCCCATCCTGGTAGTGAATAAATCCTGTCCTACTTAAGTGTTTTCTCAGATGAAGCATATTTGACTGGTTGCAACTTGCTAACCGAGGTTTCAAATTATAGGAGAAGCTATAAGAAAAGTATCTCATTCAAGATGCAGGATTTATTTAACTGTTTATTTCCTTTACACCCTGACCTCTTACCAGAACTACATATGGGGCAGTTTACTGGATTTTAAAACAATTAAAGCCATTAACAGCTAACATAATTGATTTTTTAAATAGTTAATGCAATCGCAATAATTGAAAAATAATAAAATGCTGCGTAGAAGCCCACCCAATTAAATTGGATCATAAAATACACTCTTAAATAAAGTTTAAAAACATAGACAGAAGGAGCTCCTTGGATTTCCCTGAGGGGGGGGGAGTTTTTAAGGTTTGGGCTTGCTGCTAAAATGTCATTGTCTCCTTGGCAAAGTAACAGATTCAATCAGAATCTTAAATGCTCAGGAGAGAGAGAAAAAATACTGCTTCCCAACAATCTGCATCTAAGGCCCTTTAAAGGCAGGAACATCAAAATTGGTCTCTTCTAAAATGCTGGCTGATGTGCATATTTTACACAAAACACGTGCATTAAATTCATGTCTATTTTATAGTTACTTATTTATATCCCACCTTTATTATTTTTTACAAGCAATCCTAATACCTAACCCTCCTCCTGGTTTCTCACTACAACCCTGTGAGAGATAAATTGGGCTGAGAGGAATTGGCCCAAGGTCATCCAGCTGGTTTTCCTAAGGCTGGGCTACAACTCACTGTCTCGTGGTGATTGGTGCAATATCACCCAACTGGTTTTCATACCTAAAGCGGGATTAGAACTCACTGCCTTCTGATGATTGACCCCCAGTATCATCCAGCCAGTTTTCATGCTGAAGGCGGGGCTAGAACTCAGTGACTCCTGGTGATTGGCTCAAAGTCACCAGCTAGCTTTCATGTCTTAGGTGGGATTACAACTTGCAGTCTCACACTTTCTAGCCTGATACCTTAACCACTAGACAGCTCACAGAAAAATTAATCAGTGGAACGACTTGCCTCCAGAAGTTGTGAGTGCTCCAACATTGGAAGTTTTTAAGAAGAGATTGGACAACCACTTGTCTTAGGTACAGCCTGAGCAGGTGGTTGGATTAGAAAAACTCCGAAGTCCCTTCTGTTATTCTGTTAGACCAAACTGGCTCAACCGCCTGCTGCTACCGTTTGCCTCCCATCGACCTGTGCACTCTCATAGGGAGGGCCTCCTCAAGGTGCCGTCAGCCAAACAATGTCGGCTGTCGGCCCCCAGGGGGAGAGCCTTCTCTGTGGGGGCACCTACCCTCTGGAATGAGCTTCCCCCAGGACTTCGACAACTTCCTGACCTCCGGACCTCTCGTCGCGACCTGAAGACGTATTTATTTTTTTGTGCAGGACTGGCATAAAATAGATATTTATCATTAATTTTAATGGGGCTTTATGGTTTTATTGTATATTTTAATTAATTGGGCCAAATTGAATAGGTTTTTTAGAATTGGTTTTAATTGTATTTTGTACTTATTTATTGTTGTTTTACTTGGCTGTAAACCGCCCTGAGTCCTTCGGGACAAGGGCGGTATAGAAATTAAATTATTATTATTATTATTATTATTATTATTATTATTATTATTATTATTATTATTATTATTATTATTATTAAAGTTGGCTCTTAGTTATTTGTGAAGATTTTAAAAAAGGAAAGATTGTTGTTGTTTTTTGTTAACTTCATTTTTCTGACTACAACAAGGTACACTTGTCAGTCAACAAGGATTTCCTACAGAGTCCGAATATCTGTATTTAATTTCCCAAATGCATTAAAAAAAAGGTGTACAATGTACATTATAATCCCTTCTGTGTAATTTTGCACAGTTCACCATACAAAAATAGATATGAACATAAATGCACATAGTAGGGAGAAATGCATCTCAGATGCAATATATTGTTCTTCAAAGCATCACAAAAATTTATTTATCTATTTATTTATTCAATATTTATATAACCGCCTATCTTATATCAAATTCTGGCTGGCTCCCAATCTATTGTTAGGATCGCTCTGTCTTTTTATCCTTATTATTTATTTATTTATTTAGCACATGGTATAGAGAACGTGGATAAAAGTGGCAAAAATAGATAAAAGGAGCACATAAAACCATGATACGTGCATGATGGAAATATATACTCAATTTTATCATTACATAAGAGGAGGCAGGAAAAAAGAATAATGTTTGCCTTTCACACCCACTGCCTAACTTCGAGAAAAGGCTTACAAAAAAAATTGTATTTCAAAAGTGTGTATAAAAACGGGCAACAGTTTCCTGCTTAATTCATACTTCTAGAACCAAAAGCAAAGCATTTTGTAAAAACAGTACAAGCAGAATTGTTCATTTCTAAGAAACCAGGATCTGTGGATGCATACAAAGATAGGCGCATAACTGTATGCAGATTACACACAGCAATATATTCTATTCACAGACATGTTTATCTCTGCATGAAAACACTTGCTTAGAACACGCTACACCGCCATCTGTCAAATAAATCTGACATAATAAATATGTCATTGTACTTAACCAGCGCTAAAAAGAAATAGAGGATAAGAAGTCAAGAGATGGCTGCATTTTAAAACAAATTCACTCACATCCACCAACACATGCAGTCAAAATGGCAGGAATTAAAGCAATCAATCAAGGGGCTCTCAAAATGTCAACATCCTTGGAATAACATTTTGTTGTGAGCTATTGATTGGATCCTGCAGCACCAAACTGCAAATTCTGGTATTTGGAGAATAAGATTTTATGCTGGAATAACTGAAATGAAAATCTGAGCAAGCACTTGGGGGATTTGGAGAAATCCCTCAAAATTTTGACTTAATTGTGTTAGGATATGGCCAATAGAAGTAATTCCTCCCTCCCTCCCTCCCTCCCTCCCTTCTTTTCTTCCCCTCTTTCAGACTACAATTAGAATAGAATACAATAACAAAGTTGGAAGGGACTTTGGAGGTCTTCTAGTCCAACCCCCTGCTCAGGCAGGAAACGCTATACAATGGTGAACCTATGGCACGCCTGCCACAGGGGGCGCGCCGAGCCCTCTCTGTGGGCATGCCAGCCATCGCCCCATCCCACCTCCACCACGCATGAGTGCGCGCCTCCCGCCAGCCAGCTGGTCTTCAGGTCTCTGCCACGCATGCGCGGGAGATGGGGTGCATGCGCAGAGGGGTGCAAGAGGCTTTTCAGGCCCAAAACGGAGTGCGGGGGGGCTCATGCATGCGCAGTGCACATGCACAGGGGGATGCTCACATTGCATTTTGGGGGTTCAGGAACATACATGTGAATTCGTGCACGCTTTGGGTACTCAACACCAAAAAAGGTTAACCATCTACTTCCCTATATCATTTCCAACAAATGCTTCTCCAATCTCATCTTTAAAATTTCCAGCGTTGAAGCATTTACAACTTCTGCAGGCAAGTTGTTCCACTGATTAATTGTTCTCACTGTCAGGAAATTCCTCCTTAGTCCTAAATTGCTTCTCTCCTTGATTAGTTTCCACCCATTGCTTCTCGTCCTACTTTCAGGTGCTTTGGATAGCTCCCTCTTCTTCATGGCAACCCCTGAGATATTGGAACACTCCTTCGTTCCTTTCCTTTCCTTTCCTTTTGTAATGTATTTTGAACTTCGAGAGGGAATTTTGGGCGGGAAATTGCACGTTGCTGATTGGTTGAAGCCGCAGCCAAAAGAGTATTTAAAGAGGGGTTTTTGCCGGTTGTCTTTTGCTGGGTCACAATAAACTAAAGAGCTGTTGCTACTCGTTGGTCTCCTGCCTCTTCATTGCCCGAACTTAACACCTTTCCTTTCCTTTCCTTTCCTTTCCTTTCCTTTCCTTTCCTTTCCTTTCCTCTCCTCTCCTCTCCTCTCCTCCCTCCTTTCCTTTCACTTCCTTTCTTTTCCATTCCATTCCAATTCCCAAGGCTACACTAAGTTAGAAATAGTAAAACCCAAATATGACATTATAAAAACAACTATCCAGTGAGAATATCATTCATAACTATCCATAGAAAATGGCAGAAAAATACTGGTAGCCTATCAAGTCTGCCTTTTGAGTATTTGGAGCGTTTGTTTTTGTTTTCTTTCAAATGTAATTATTTTAAAATTATTATTATTTGTTTTTTATTTTATTATTATTTATTTATTTTTACTTTCTGTCAGATGATGGACGTGTGTTTATACCAAATATGTTTAAACTTACTATGTTTAAACTCATGTTTAAACAGTGACATAACTTCCTGGTCACTTGTTTCTGGACATTCTTGAAGATATTTACATTCTTGCTTTTATTTTGTGGATTAAGTTTGGGTAATTATTTTTTTTTCCTCCTGCCCCCACTATGGTTTTCTATACCCTTTGAGCCAACATGGGCTATGGTGATGAGGCTAGAATCAATGAGAGAATGAGCCATATTTTCAAAGCAATATAATTATTGCTTTGACTGATCTAACTAAAGGTAAAGGTAAAGGTTCCCCTCGCACATACGTGCTAGTCGTTGCCGACTCTAGGGGGCAGTGCTCATCTCCGTTTCAAAGCCGAAGAGCCAGCGCTTTCCGAAGACGTCTCCGTGGTCATGTGGCCGGCATGACTCAACACCAAAGGCGCACGGAACGCTGTTACCTTCCCACCAAAGGTGGTCCCTACTTTTTCTACTTGCATTTTTTACGTGCTTTCGAAACTGCTAGGTTGGCAGAAGCTGGGACAAGTAACGGGAGCTCACCCCGTTACACGGCAGCACTAGGGATTTGAACCGCCAAACTGCCGACCTTTCGATCGACAAGCTCAACGTCCTAGCCCCTGAGCCACCGTGTCCCTAATACTGATCTAACTATTTAATTTAAATAACTTAACTAATCAAGGTGAGAAGCAACCTAGAACTAACGAAAAATTTCCTAACAAGGGGAGCAATCAACCAATGAAACAGCTTGCCTCCAGAAGTTGTGAGTGCTCCATCACCAGGATGGTTTTTAAGAAAAGATTGGACAGCCATTTCTCTGAAATTATATCAAGTCTCCTGCTTGAGTAAGAGTTGGACTAGAAGATCTCCAAGATCCCTTCCAACTCTGTTATTTAAATGCACAAATATAAATGCATCCATTCTTAAAAGAATATTCAATAATGGGCAGTAGGAGATTACGAACCAAACTCAGAAGTTGGAGCTACAATACTTCTACAATTTCCAGTCAGCATGGACATTAAGAATCCTGACAGATGAATCCCCATCTTCAATCCCCAGACAGAAAGTAAAAGCCCCTGCAAACCCCCAGCAGCCCACTCCTGGATTCAGCTTATTTCAGAAGGCTCCTTCCACTAGACACATGAAGAAGAAATCTATTTTGGGGTAGCTGTGGCCCCAATGCTTCTAAAAAGGGATGTCATCAGGGCCTCTGGCCAATATTTTTTATTAGTTTATAATATAAAATACAAAAGAAAATAGTAGGAAAATGGGATAGAGAAGAGAAGGGGGAAGTGTAGGGAAAAGGGGAAAGAGAAAGAAAATACTTTTTACTTTTACATAATAATATAAACTAGCCACTGCTATAGCAACCAACCTATCTAATCGGTAAAACTCAAAATCAGCTTCATTTTTTTCCCACCTCAAGCACAAAGTCCAGAAGTGGTTTACAATTAGAAACAAAAGTAATTTTGTTTTTGTTTTCTTTAGTCAAAGCAGTCAATTTAGCCATTTTAGCCATAATAACTCTGTTATTATACCTGCAATAATAAAATAGATTTCCAGCAATACTTGTGGAATTCTTTTCATGACTTAGGCCAACAACAGCTCTAGAAATTTGAGATCATTTTCCAGGGCCCTCATGCCAGGGAGAAACACAGCATCCCTTCTGATAGAACAAGAAAGAGAAGAGCAATAAAGAGGATAAGGGGACCGGACGGGCTAAAATATATGGAGAACGGTTACTTGAATTGCTTAATGAAAAGAAGGACTGTAGTGACATGATAGCAGTCTTCCAATATCTAAGGAGCTGCCACAAACAAGAGGGAGTCAACCTTTTTCTCCAAAGCCCCTGACGCCAGGTGGAAGGATCTTGATTGCAGAAAATATGACTTTTGTAACAGAATTGTTAACGCTTGGAACACACTACCTGACTCTGTGGTCTCTTCTCAAACTCCCAAAAGCTTCAACCAAAAACTGTCTACCATTGACCTCACCCCATTCCTAAGAGGACTATAAGGGGCGTGCATAAGTGCACAAAAGTGCCTACCGTTCCTGTCCTATTGTTTCCTTTCTTTATATATACGCTTATATGTTGTATGGTTGTTTCATGCTTATGCTTATATATATATATTTATTTATTTATTTATTGCATTTTTATACCGCCCTATCTCCCTAGGGACTCAGGGCGGTTTACAGCCAGATAAAATATACATATAAATACAGAATAAAACCACAATTAAAAAACTTATTAAATAAGGCCGAATATTTAAAATGGAAATACAAATAATAAAACCCCATTAAAAACCAAATTCAAAATTTAAAAATTCTAGTCCAGTCCTGCACAAATAAATAGATGTGTCTTAAGCTCGCGGCGGAAGGTTCGAAGGTCGGGAAGTTGGCGAAGTCCTGGGGAAAGTTCGTTCCAGAGGGTGGGAGCTTCCACAGAAAAGGCCCTTCCCCTGGGTGTCGCCAGTCGCCACTGCCTGGCTGACGGCACCCTGAGGAGTCCCTCTCTGTGAGAGCAGACGGGTCGGTGAGAGGCAATCGGTGGCAACAGGCAGTCCCGTAAGTAACCCGGCCCTATGCCATGGAGCGCTTTGAAGATAATTACCAAAACCTTGAAGCGCACCCGGAAGGCCACAGGTAGCCAGTGCAGTTTGCGCAGGAGAGGTGTCACATGGGAGCCACGAGGGGCTCCCTCTATCACCCACGCAGCCGCATTCTGGAGTCTCCGGGTGCTCCTCAAGGGGAGCCCCATGTAGAGAGCATTGCAGTAATCCAGACGAGATGTCACGAGAGCATGAGTCACCGTGCATAGGGCATCCCGGTCTAGAAAGGGGCGCAACTGGCGAACCAGGCGAACCTGGTAGAAAGCTCTCCTGGCGATGGCCGTCAAGTGGTCTTCAAAAGACAGCCGTCCATCCAGGAGGACGCCCAAGTTGCGCACCCTCTCCATTGGGGCCAATGACTCGCCCCCAACAGTCAGCCGCGGCTGCAGCTTAAAGTACCGGGATGCCGGCATCCACAGCCACTCTGTCTTGGAGGGATTGAGCTTGAGCCTGTTTCTCCCCATCCATATACACTGTTGTGACAAAATAAAAAAAATAAAAAAAAGGAGGGATCCAACCTGGAACTAAGGAGAAATTTCCTAGCAGCCAGAACAATTAATCAGTGGAACGGATTGCCTTCAGAAGTTGTGGGTGCTCCATCATTGGAGGCTTTTAAAAAGAGATGGGGTAGCCATGATTTAGGATCTCCTGCTTGAGCAGGGGGCTGGACTACAAGGTCCCTTCCGACTCTATTCTATTCTGTTTCCAGAATCAGCATAGAAAATTTTTGCTTTGTGTTCAAGGCATCCTCTAACGGAATCTCCGAAAAGGATTACATTAATCAAAAGGGTGCAGATGAAATTACAGTGGTGTCTTAGACGACTGTCACTTTGACCGGGAGCCTAAAGGGGTGACCAATACCAACGGCTAAAATGCAGCAACCAGACCTTCAGGGGTCTGTCCCCCTCTCACCCACCTCGTTTGCTTCTTGCCCCGGGGTTCATCTAACCATCGAAAAGAACCATCCCTCTCCATGGCACTTGTGCAAATTTTTAACAGATGGCCTGTAATAAGTAAATTGAAAAGTGCAAATAAGGTTAAAACAATTTTTCGTTATTGAATATCATTAGCTTCAAGGCTGCTCACTTTAAAATGCTAATTAAGTTTTCCTTCTCCTTTCGTGGGGTGCTGGAGAAGACAAATGGCGGGAGAGTACATTAATCTTATTTGCAAAAGGACCGACCCAGGAGAGGGTGGGGGGGGGGGAAATCTGATGAATAGATCTTCATTCCTTCAAGGTTATACACTGCATTTTTGATTTTTCCCCCCCCTACAGCTCGCACCTCCTTGGACTAATTAATTTTTTCTCTAAAATTAAACAGGGAGGGGGGGGGTCAAGCTTCACGGACTAAGGTGCATGGATTAAATAGGAAAAACTGCCTGTATTTGCCTATGAGCCCTGAATCTTACTCATAATTAATCAGACCCAGGTTCTGTCTTAGCAAACTGTCATGCACATGTTCATCCAACAGGGGGTGTCTGCAGGTAAGGTTGAAAGAGTCAAAATGGCATCAATGCTCATAAAAAGTGGGCGGAGATTTGATCAAACCATCACGTTTGATCTTTTGGGGTGACAATCTAGAAACCTAGGATATAGTGACCAGACGTCCCGCTTTTGGCGGGACAGTCCCGCTTTTTAATAATTTGTCCCGCGTCCCGCGGCAATTCCAAAAAGTCCCGATTTTTTGTTTTGTTTCACTCCCATTCTGAAAATGGGAGGCGGCAACGCAAGAGGAGGAGGCGGAGAAGGGGGAGTGGCAGAGAAGGGGTGCGAGAGGGAGGAGAGACGCCGCTTGACTTCACCCGAGAGGAAGAGAAGAGCCGAGAGGAGAGCCGAGCCTGCCTGGAAGAGCGGAGAAGCAGCAGCCGCTCCTCCTCCTTCAGGCAGATGGCAAGACTCAGCAAGCATGCGCAGCCCCCCCTCCCCCCCCTGTCAATGGTGTCCCGTTTTGCCATCGCTGAAATCTGATCACTTTAACCTAGGAGACAGTAAGTTCTAGTCGTGCCTTAGACATGAAAGTCATCTGGGTGATTTTAGGTCAATCAGCAGGAGACTGTGAGTTCTAGTCCCGCCTTAGGCATGAAAACTGGTTGGGTAATATTGGGCCAATCACCAGGAGACAGTAAGTTCTAGTCCTGCCTTAGGTACGAAAACCATCTGGATGACCTTGGGCCACTCCCTCTCAGCTCACCTTACCTCATATGGTTTTCGTTGCTGGGAAACTAGGAGGAGGAAGGGTAATCAGTGCTCCTTACTAGCAAACCTACTCCTTACAACCACTGATGCTATTACCTAGTTTGGGTAATGAAACGTTTGCAAGAAAACAAGCAAGCTCAGAGAGCCCCAAGGACCCCTCATTTCAACCCTGAGCTACAAATATTCTCCTTTATAAGAATAAAAAAAATAAATTGTGCAGCCTTCCTGAGGCTGGAGCCCTCTATCTCTACTTGGGTTAAACTTTAGGAATATGTAAATTCATGCACAAATCCAGCCTGTTTATTGCTTGTTTTGCCTCTGTGGGCCTAGCCTTTGAATGAAGTAGCTGGACAAACATGCACTGATCCAGTGAAAATCCAGATGTTTGTTTCCACTCCAACTTTTTTTTTATTTGCATTTATATCCCGCCCTTCTCCGAAGATTCAGGGTGGCTTACACTATGTCAAACAATAGTCTTCATCCATTTGTATATTATATACCAAGTCAACTTATTGCCCCCAAAAATCTGGGTCCTCATTTTACCTACCTTATAAAGGATGGAAGGCTGAGTCAACCTTGGGCCTGGTGGGGCTTGAACCTGTTGTAATTGCAAGCAGCAGCTGTTAATAACAGACTGTCTTAGCAGTCTAAGCCACAGAGGCCCTGTGAAAGTTTCTGAAGGATTTTCACTTCATCTTCCATTTTGGAACAAAAATATTCCACCTTCTCACAGTAATGGGCGGAGTCCTGCCAGATAAATCTGGAAACGTTCAATAAATTACATTTAATATACAATCAAGTAGTACCGGTTTATTTCTTTCCTTACATAGCTGCCCAATTGAGATAAAGTGATCCTGAGTGGTGTGCAAAAAAGGGAAGAAAACTCAAACCAACAAATATTAATAAACCATATCATCATCATCTTCATCTTCATCTTCATCATCATCACCATTGCCTATCCACTGCAGGATGAAGGCCTCTCCCGCATGTTTCCAACCTGTCAGAATATGCACAGTATGACTAGTTTTGAGACAACCCAGGAGCAAAATACAGTAAACAGTTTTGTCTTTCAAATAGTGGTTTATCTACAAGGAATATATACATACATGTACTAGGCAAAGTCAGGCAATCAATCATCAACTATAACACGGAAGCACACGGGGGGAGGGGGGGAGAAAGAAAGAGACCCTCCACTTTTCCAAGCTTCCAGAGAGCAGGGTTTTCCTACAATGTGTCTGAGTTGGGAAAATTTGAGTCAGGTCATTTGTGCCTCAAATGAGAATTTTGGGTTGGATCGGGGGCTGGGGGGTGGGGGGTGGGGGAGGACATAGATAAACTTTTCATTTAATTATTCTGCACTTTTTTTAAAGTATAGTCATCCAGAGTCCCTCGGATTAAAATAAATAAAAATAAGTACATGTAAATTTTAACCCTATCCACTCCAATGGAGCCTTTCTGACATGGGCCTCTGCAGTCGACAGAGGTCAACTTTTGGCTTCCTATCTCAGAAGACCATGCTTCAAAGCCCTACTGGATGGATCTCAGTCAAATCAAAGGCAGGGAGATGGTTGGCTGGATGAATAACAAAGGAGTCACTTTTTCCAAGGATATTTTATTGATCCATGTAACCCAATTATGCTTTCTAAGGGAAGGGAAGTAAGCACAAGGCATGGAGCACCATATCTCTTGAGCCAAGAGATGTTCTCCAGACCAAAATAGAATCAGAAGAAGAGATCGCCCATCAGGTTTTGTTGGGGTCTGCAAACTTGGCTCTTCTAAGACTTGTGGAGTTTGCAGACCCCTGTTCTCGATCATAACTTCTGGGAATAATTTGCCACAGCCAGAACTGGAGAAAAAAATTAATTCTTCCTCCCCAAACTTTCTCTCTTTATTCGTCTTAGTCCTGCGAGGGAGACTGTGCATACTGCACTTGCACCCTCATAGGCATCCCTGCAATGAACCATAAACTGTGACAACTAGTCAGTGCAGAAGTATATAGAATCCACTCTTCTGCATAACAGTATAACAGAGTTGGAAGGGACCTTAGAGGTCTTCTAGTCCAACCCCCTGCTCAGGCAGGAAACCCTATACCATTTCAGACAAATGGTCATCCAGCCTCTTCTTAAAAACCTCCAATATTGGAGCACCCATAACTTCTGGAGGAAAGTTGTTTCATTGATTAGAATAGAATAGAATAGAATAGAATAGAATAGAATAGAATAGAATAGAATAGAATAGAATAGAATAGAATAGAATAGAATAGAATTCTTTATTGGCCAAGTGTGATTGGACACACAAGGAATTTGTCTTTGGTGCATATGCTCTCAGTGTACATAAAAGAAAAGATACATTCATCAAGAATCATAAGGTACAACACTTAAGGATAGTCATTAATTAATTGTTCTAATTGTCAGGAAGTTTCTCCTTAGTTCTAAGTTGCTTCTCTCCTTGATTAGTTTCCCCACATTGCTTCTTGTCCTGCCCTCAGGTGCTTTGGAGAATAGGTTGACTCCCACTTCTTTGTGGCAACCCCTGAGATATTGGAGGACTGCTATCATGTCTCCCGTAGTCCTTCTTTTCATTAAACTAGACATACCAAATTCCAGCAACCGTTCTTTATATGTTTTAGCCTCCAGCCTCCTAATCATCTTTGTTGTTTTTCTCTGCACTCTTTCTAGAGAGCAGAGTTTACTCTTCAACATAACTAAACATAACAGCTAAATAGTATTCAATCTGTGTTCCAGACAAGTTTTTCTCAGGATGGTGTGTGCCAATTATTCCTCTATTTTGATCCCTCCCAATGTATGGGCTCCAGGGCAATTGTCACCCCTTCAACTGTAGAGAGCACTCCAGCAGGAAACAAATAATACACCTTCTTTGAATAGACCAGTCACCTGGGCTGTGAGAATCTCCCATAAATTGCTTGCAAAGAGATTCTCTTTCACAATTTTTGTTTGTGCCTTCAAGGTGTTACTACACTTCAGAATGTCTGCAAGAATACAGAAACTGGACAAGACGTGAAGATAAGGGAAGGGAAGGGAGGGGAAGGGAGGGGGGAGTGGAGGAAAGAGAAGAGAAGAGAAGGGAAGGGAAGGGAAGAGAAGAGAAGAGAAGAGAAGAGAAGAGAAGAGAAGAGAAGAGAAGAGAAGAGAAGAGAAGAGAAGAGAAGAGAAGAGAAGAGCTTTATTTATCCAAGTATGGTTAGACACACATTGAATTTGTCTCTGGTGCACTTATGACCTACTGTCACATGATCAAAATTTGGGCCCAAGGCAACCAGCATGTATTTTACAATGCTTGCAGTATCCTGGGGTTATATGATTGCCATTTGCAACCTTCCCAGTTAGCGTCCGACATTCAGAGTCAAGGGGGGGGGGAACCAGATTCATTTAATGACCGCATGTTTCATTTAACAACTGCAGCGATTTGCACAACAACCATGGGAATAAAAGTTGTAAAATCAAGAGTGACTCAGTTAACAACTGCCACATGTTAGCAACAGAAGGTCTAGTCTCAATTGTGGCTGTAAGTATTTACGGGACCGCCTACTGCCACCATTAGCCTCTCACCGACCAGTGCGCTCTCACAGAGAGGGACTCCTCCGGATACCGTCAGCTAAACAATGTCGGCTGGCGACCTCTAGGGGGAGGGCCTTCTCTGTGGGGGCCCCTACCCTCTGGAACGAGCTCCCTCTGGGGCTTCGTCAACTCCCCGATCTCAAGTCCTTCCGCCGCGAGCTGAAGACGTTGCTGTTTCGAAGAGCAGGACTAGCCTGAATGTAGTTTTTTAAATTGGGATTTTTAAAAAAGGGGTTTAAATGAGGTTTTAAATTTGTATTCAAAAGTTAGAGCATCAATTGAATTCAACTATCTATTCTTTAGCTGTTTTTAATCTATTATATGTTTTCTGTTGTTTTTTGTCTGTGAACCGCCCTGAGTCCTTCGGGAGAAGGGCGGTATACAAATATAATAAATAAATAAATAAATAAATAAGTCTTACCTTTGTTGTGTTACACAAGAAAATACTTATTGTGTTAAGTTTGTCCATCCCAGGCAGGACTATCCAGGCACACTGTCCCTCCCGATCCCCAAAACAGAAAAATTGAAGAGGAATCGGCAGAGATCAAATGGGGGGGGGAGGGGCTGAATTGTGTGTGTTCTCAAACCTGAACCCCCAGCTCCGATGCTTCAGTTTTGTCAGTGCTTTAAAAGCAAAGTGTCTCTAGGAAGCCCCAATAGTTTCTTTCCATTTCCATGATCAAGGGCTTTCGGCAGCAAAGAAAATAATTTTTCATTGTGTCAAGCTTATTGGAGAATCAATAAACGTTTTGCAGATGGATTAGAGGTGGGTCTCACGGACCACGGTGTTAAAAGGGAACAGCTGCAGCTTGGTATTCAACATCCGAAGAACTGGAACTTAGCAAAAGAAGCTTGTGAGAATTAAACAGGGAAAACAAAGGTAACTCTGCCGTGATCCTAGCCTTCTTCTTTGAGCAATGTCCTTTCTTAAACACCACTCCATTATGTTCCCCCCAAAAAACCCTTGCATTTTATTTTATTGTTTTATTTTTAACCCTTACAGCGGTGTCTGTCTTGCTCAAGTAGAGAAGCAACCTGGAGTTAAGGAGAAACTTCCTCACCGTGTGAACAATTAACCCGTGGAACGGCTTTTGCCTTCGGAAGTTGTGGGTGCTTCACCATTGGAGGTCTTTAAGAAGAGACTGGAGAGCCACCTGTCTGAAATAGTATAGGGCAGTGATGGCTAACCTTTTTGCTGTCGCATGCCAAAAGCGGGGGGAGCACGGGGGGAGGGGTTGCACATGCACGTGCCTACACCCATAATTCAATGGGGCCGTGCCCCCCTCCCATGCTCCTCCCCACTTTCGGCACACGATGGCAAAAAAGTTACCAGTGAGCTTGGTAGGCCCGTTTTTTTGCCCTCTCCAGGCTCCAGAGCCTTTCTTGGAGCCTGGGGAGGGTGAAAACGGCCTTCCCCATCCCTCGAGGCCCTCTGGAGGCTGGAAACGGCCCATTTCCTGACTTCTGGAGGGCCCAGAAGGCCTGAAAATCAGACAGCTGGCGTGTGCATGCGCAGTGGAGCTGAGCTAGGGCAACTCACCCATGCCTACAGATGTGGCTCCATGTGCCATTTGTGGCACACGTGCCATAGGTTCGCCATCACGGGTATAGGGTCTCCTGTTTGAACAGGGGGCTGGACTAGAAGACCTATAAGATCTCTTCCAGCTCTATTCTAATCTAATTAACAGGTTGTTTGCCAGAGACCTGGGCCTTTTGAGGGTTGAGGACTGGATCTCAGCTGTTCCTAGCCCTGCCTTCCTCTGGATAGAGAGCTCTGATGTCACTCCTGGGATCAGTGGGAGCCCCTCTCCCAGTTTAGGCGTTATAGCTACGAGTCCTCCTACCATCACTGGGACCACTTTGGCCTTGACTTTCCACATCCTCTTTAGTTCCTCCTTCAGACCCTACTTGCCAGTTTCCTAGCCTCCTGTCGTGTCCCACTCCTCCGCTGATGACCGGGTCAGGGAAATCCGAATCAGGCGTGCCTCTGCAGCTCTGCCAAAGTCCTAGCAAAGTTCTCAAGGCAGGCAGGAGACCAGAAAGTGACTTCAGCAAGATATGTTAGACTTTGCCTGACTCAGAGAATGCCAGAAAGCAGGTCCTTTATACAGGCCATGGGGTGTGGCTCCATGACTCAGCACTTATCCAGGCCTGCCCCTCCCTTCCTTCTGTCGCCGCCGCCTATCAATTCTTCTGAAGCGAGGGTAACTTCAGTCTGCAGCTGTTGGTAATTGACCTTCCTCAGGCTCACATGCTGTGGGGGAGGGGGAGGGATCTAGTTGCTCCGTTTGCCTAGGCATGGAGCCAGAGCTGGGGCCTGGAGGTACTTCTTCCTCCTCAGCCTGTCTGGGCATGGAGTCAGGGCTGGGGCCGGGAGGCATACTAGGACATTCCTCAGTGTTCGGAAGCAGATAAGAAGACCCCGGCTGCGGTGAAAGCGGACGAGACACAACACCTCCTTCCTGACATTGCTGTCACTTGGCACCCCTATATCTAGCACTATCACAGTCCTTTGCTCCTTGTCTACCATGATGTGGGATTGATTGGTCAGGACTTGCCTGTCCATCTGGATCTGGAAATACCACATAATCCTATTCTTATTCTCTACGACCTTCTGTGGGATCTCCCCTCTGGACTTAGGAGGGTCTGGCCCAGTGGTGAAATGCTCCTGGTTCGGACTGGATCGCCTGATCCGGTAGCGATGGCGGTGGGTGGTTCGGAGAACCAGTAGCAAAAATCCCTCACCCCCCGCATGCCCAGCTGAGCCGCGCGATCATCAGAGGGTGTTTTTTTTACTTTTAAAAGCTTTTTTTCTTCTGCCGAAAAAATGTTTTTAAAAGTAAAAAAAAAAAGCCTCTGATGATCGCGCTGCTCAGCTGGGATCATCAGAACCCTTTAAAAGCATTTTTTCTACAATCTCTTTGGACGAAGACGTTGTTTAAAAAAAAGCTTTTCAAAGGCTCCTCTGGCAATCCCAGCTGAGTTTTGTTTTTTGTTTTTTTGTTTTTTTACATTTATATCCCGCCCTTCTCCGAAGACTCAGGGCGGCTTACATTGTGTAAGGCAATAGTCTTCATTCTATTTGTATATTTATATACAAAGTCAACTTATTGACCCCCCAACAATCTGGGTCCTCATTTTACCTACCTTATAAAGGATGGAAGGCTGAGTCAACCTTGGGCCTGGTGGGACTCGAGCCTGCAGTAATTGCAGGCAGCTGTGTTTAATAACAGGCTTCTTACAGCCTGAGCCACACCGCGGCCCCTCATTTTGGGGGTTGCCTGATCGCCAGAACCTTTTAAATGCATTTTTTTACAACTTCTTTGGCCGAAGAGGTTGTAGAAAAAATGCTTTTAAAAGTAAAAAAAAAAAAGTTGGCCACACCCATCCAGTCACATTACCCACCAGCATCAAGCTACGTCCACAGAACCGGTAGTAACAAATTTTACATTTCACCCGTGGTCTGGCCATACATTGTCCAGATGTTTCTGTACACAACACCAGCTGCTTGGCTGGGTCGTTCAATGCAGCAGTCACCAACTGGTGGTCCATGGACCACTGGTGGTCTGCGAGAAAATTTTGGTGGTCCACAGAAAAATTATTTGCATTTTTTATATTGCACTAAATCAGGGTTCTCAAACTATGGCCCCTCAGCAAGATACCTGCAAACTATTGTGTTGCTGCAGAAAGTCTTCCCCTTTGCGTTTTTTTTGTATGGGTTAGAGAGGGGCAGAAATTCCGACTTGGAGTCTATTTTAGCCTCCTGGTGCAGGGCTTTGGGTGAAGGCTGGAGGGAAGCGCTGCTGGTGGTGAACCGGAGGGCCTTGTTCCAGTAGGACTGCATCATGTCCTGGAACTAGCTGACTATCTCAGCCCAGTGAGCCTCCAGGCACCTGTACCTGGCCTTGCACTCCCACAGGTCTTCCTTCTGCTTGGAAAGCCTATGCTCCTAGTCCTCAGTGAGGTGCTCCTGCTGATCCTCCTTCTCGGTCAGATCCAATTTGAACTAAGCAGTTTTGCCAACTCTTTCTCATGGTGGCTGCTTAGCTCCAACAACTGCTTCTCGTTGGGGCCCTAAGGAGCCCGGGATGTGGAGGAGAGGAGTGGGTTGGAGAGGTGAGTAGAGGCTGGCAAGGCGCCCCTCAATGTGAGTGACATTGAGCTGGCGATGCCCACCCAGTCACATGATCACCTAGCCACGCCCACCCAGCTGGTCATTAGGCAAATCATATTAGTGGTCTGCGGAATTTAAAATTGTGAATTTAGTGGTCCCTGAGGTCCGAAAGGTTGGTGACCCCTGGTTCAGTGTACGCTGTTCCTGCCTGCATCTTACTCTCTCACATTATGTATTGGACTGTCCGTGAGGCATCTTGGATCCTGCCCATTGTGGTAGACCCCCGGTTCTATAGATCTGAAGCATGAGCCTCTAAGTCTTTTTGACAGGGTTTCTGCTCACTGGGGAATTCTGGAGGTTGAAGTCCACATATCTTAAAGTCGCCAAGATAAAGAAAGACCGCTCTACGGGGGTCAAGACCGAGAGAGAGATGAAGTGGGTGGGGAGGCATATTGCCACTTCATTTTGAGGTTCACATGCCTTTTCAAATCCGACCATAATTACAGACTATCTTTTCAGTTCTCTGTACCACAATCCCTTTGCAAATATTTGTCTAAAAATAGAAGAAGAAACACAGAAAGGAGAAAATGTTCTAGCATTTTAGAAGTTGAAATTATGAAACTGGTGAATCATAGAATCGTAGGGCTGGAAGGTAACAGTTACAAGAATTGGAAGGTACCTTGAAGGTCTTCTAGTCTTGCCCCCTGCCCATGGCAGGACATTAGCTGCTAGATAGTAGTTTGCTGGTTCACGCGCTGCACTGAGTAATAAAATGCTGACCAGATTTGTCACGTATTTGTACTCAGCAGTGAGAATCAAGGCACTGAGCAACCCATGACTAGAACTAACTATAGTTAGTAAGAAATATCACAATTCCAACATTCTTTCCAAGTTGTAAGAAACTTCCTGCCTGGTTAAGTTGGAGCCACAAGACCATTTCATTCCATCTCCAAAAAGCTACACTTGGTTGGGTTTGATCAGTATTAAGATGGGAGACCACCAGGGGATACCAGAATTAGTAGTAGTCTAAAGTGGGTAGTTTTTTAAAAATCCAAAGAAAATTCCTGCCTTGTTGCTTAAAAAAATTCTGCCTTGTTGCTTAAAAAAAAAATTATTTAGGTGTCTCGATGAAGTCACCAGGAGGTGTATGTGATAGGAAGGGTCTTTACCATTTTTACCATTAGACAGTCCGTCCTTAATAATGAGTTGCTTAGCAACTGTTCGAAGTTACAACGGATCTTCTCCTCAGAATTATAACAGATCTTCTTGGAACTACGGATATGACCATGTTTTGGGCACTTGGCAACCTGCTCACGCTTAAGGCAGTTTGCAGCATCCCAGTCATGCAACCACAATTTTTTGCATTTTTTTTTTTTTGCCAGATTTCTGCATTTGCCTCCAATTTCAAACAAAAGCACCCTTTGAGGGAAAAGGGGTTTCCTTTATGGTTGCAGAATATGCTTAACAATTGCTGCAAAAAAGGATCATAAAATCAGGCAAAGTCATGCAGTTGGACCTGCAACAATCACTTCTTACGACTGTAATTCCAAACTCAATTGTGGTCATAAGTCAAACTGTATATATTTGCAAAGCAGTCAGCAGCTCTTGTTTGATTGACAAATTTCAATCCTCAAATTTCATTTACTTTTCTCAAAACTTGTTTCATTTGGGGTTTACAGATTTGAGGAAGCTTAAATTTGGTTAGGGCTGGCTTAGAACCAAACAGATTCCAAGAGATGATCTGATAAATTGAAGTTATTCTTGTTTCTGTTCCCGCCTGGACGATTGACTTACTCCAATTCTAGCTCTGATGATGTTATCCATTTAGTTGTGTCTGACTTTATGGCGACTCAATGGGCAGGGTCTCTCCACATCTTCTGCATCCTGCATTACTTGAGTTTTTCAATGCTCTAGTCTAGCTGGTGTCAGCTTTGATGGTGTCCATCAACCATGTTCTTGGGAGGCCTGGTTTCTTTTTACCGCTAACTCTTCCAACTCATAATTGCTTTCTCCAGTGAATTTCCCAGCATGACACAGTCAGAGACAGTTTTGTGATTTTTGTGCCTTCCACATGTCTGGTGTTATGCGCTCCAGTACTTGCTTGTAGTCACCTTTGCTGTCCAAGGAATACGCGGGAGCCTTTTCCAGCTAAAGCAAATCGATTTTCTTCCCGTCTTGCTTTTTTAAGGTACAGCTTTCACAACCATAGGTAGCTCTAGCAGACATAATTAGCTGGACCCCAAAGAATGTCTAGTATCTAGTTTATATCTAGTTTAATAAGAAGGATGAGGGGTTGAACCGATAGCAGTCTTCCAATGTTTGAGGGGCTGCCGCAGAGAAGAGGGAGTCAACCCATTCTCCAAAGCACCTAAACACAGGACAAGAAGCAATGGATAGAAACTGATCAAGGACAGAAGCAACCTAGGACAAAGGAGGAATTTCCTGACAATTAGAACAATCAATCAATGGAACAATTTTCCACCAGAAGTTATGGGTGCTCCAACATTGGAGGGTTTTAAGAAGAGACTGGACAACCATTGGTCTGAAATGGTATAGGATCTCCTGCCTGAGCAGGGGGTTAGACTAGGAAGACCTCCAAGGTCTCTTCCAACTCTGTTATTCTGAATGAACAATGGAATTTAAGTTTATGTTTGTTCCCTATTGACAGTGTGAAGGTTCAAAGCACTTGAACTGTAACTCATTTATAATTGGGTCACGGAACGAAATATAGACTGGAAATCACATTGTTCTACAATGTACTTTTAGTCCATTTCTATACTAAACCCTGAAAGAGCTGCTAAATTCCCACATGGCGGTGCATTTTCAACCCAAATTTACATTAGCTGAACAGACCATTCTTTTCTCTTGTACTTCTAAGAAGGTGGAAGGCTGTGCGTCTGAATTCCAAAAATCTTAGTTTACAGAAATTGGTTCAGATAAATGATTCCCATAATAAGGTGAATGCATTTTGGCAGGGCATTCGGCGCAGATCTTTTTTTAAAACTAAACTTTGACAAGCACATCAAGATGATGAAATTGATGGATTTTCAAATGTGGGTGAAAGAGGGGATGAATCGCAGGAAGTACAAATTGTGACTTTCCAGGAGAGATCTCAATGTACCACCCAGCCTCTAACAGAACATCTGACAAGATCCATTTTGGAATTTGGTGGGTCATTCTGCTTTTCTCCATAAGGTAATCGCTAGTTGTTTTATGACTTCAGTTCCAAATTTCCTAACTAAAGGGGTTTTTTTTGTTTTTGTTTTTTTAGCATTCCAATTCGAGTGTCTCTGAAAATTGCCAAGATGGATAAATCATGACTTATTTTCAACTATCCAATGCTACAATGGTCAAAGGAAGTACATTATTTCCATCCAACATGTACAGCTCTTCCAAACTCTTGAAACTAGGTCAAGCTGACTTCTCTACTGCTAGCCTTGAAACACAGAGGACTTTCTGAGACCATCAGATCATATTCAGGTTGACCAGTGATTTGATTATGTGCCATCAAGTTGGTGTCAACTTTTAATGATCACATAAATAGATTTTCTCCATGATGTTCTGTCCCTATTCTGATTCTTCAGATTTTCAAATAAGTGTGTCCATTACCACTGTTATTGAATCCATCCCTCTTGCTGCTGGTTGTTCTCGTCTCTCCTATCATTCCCAGCATTATGGACATCTCAAAGAAGTCAGGTTGATTGACTGTGCCATCAAGTTATTGTCAACTCTTAATAATCACATAGACTTTATTCATTTATTAATTTTTTATGCCACCCATCTCCACATGAGGTGACTCTAGATAGATTCTCCAAGAGAATCTGTCCCTGACTTTAGATCTTTAAAATTAGGTCTTAGCATAATGTGTCCCAAAAAATGATAATTCATACTTCATTTCTAGAGGAAGCATGAAGCATGATGAACTAAGAACATCTCTATGACAGTGGAGACGACAACTATGGCGAAGACCAACCAATCTGTCCCACATGTGCTCCAGATGGTTGCTGGGAGGCAAAAGGGTCAGCTACCTTGCTCACAAATATAGCACAGCCTTTTAAAGAACACCGGGTCTGCTAACTTCACTTTGTAATCACTTTTTGAAATTCTCTATTTAACCCTATTAAGTATATTAGAGATCTTCATAAAGACAAGTTTGAAAAGCCATGTGCTGAGTTTAATTTCATTCTTGAACAAAAAAACCCCTATAAATTTAAGAATCTAAAGAATGGAAATAAATATAATTAAATTAAATAAGATTTTGATCCCTGCTTTGGAAAAGAAGCATGGAATTGTTGTATATATCAGGAAGGATATACCAGCTAAGCTAATTGAGGCAGATATTCAAGGAAGATTTATTGCTATTGAACTGGTGATAGATGCAAAAAAGACTTTGTTGATAGGTATTTACGCACCTAATCAGCAACAAGAAAAGTTTTACAAAATGTTACATGAGAGGTTGACCCTCTGGGATTATAGTTCGTTTATTTTATTAGGAGACTGGAATGGAGTAATTGATACAAGAAGGGATAAGAGAACTTCCTCCAAGAAGATACCTATACATGCAAAATTACCAAAATCTTTTTTTGAAATGATGGAAGACTTTGAGTTTAGAGATATATGGAGGTTACGGAATCCAGATGAGAGAGATTTTACTTTTTTCTGATAGGCATCAATCTTTTCATGCATTGATTTTATTTTAATTTCTAATGACTTGCTTTCTAGGGTGAAGAAAACGAAGATATTTTCGAGGTGTTTAACTGACCATAGCCCAGTATGGATGGAATTATTACAAGGGAAAAAAGGTGGTAGAACATGGAGGTTGAATGAAAATCTGTTTAGATATGAGGATAATGTAACTTATTGTAAGAAACAGTTAAAAGAATTTTTTGATTTTAATATGTACAAAGGGACACCTATAGGAACTGTGTGGGAAGCGAGCAAAGCGTTTATTAGAGGATATTGATTTTATTTGGACAACAGGCAAAGGAATAATAAACAAAAGCAGCGTAGATATTTGGAAGAAGAAATTCAAAGGAAGCAACAGTTATTAATTCAAAACCCACAAGATCATAAACTTAAAGAGGCTATAAAAATATTACAGAGTCAATTTAATATGTTAATGGCAGACCAGGTGGCAACGAATATACAATATGCTAAACATAATACTTTTGTAATGCAAATAAACCTGGGAGATGGTTGGCATATAATTTAAGGAAGAAACAGAAAGCACGTGTCATACAAAAATAGAATATAAAGGTAAAGAGACATATCAACAGGATAAAATTAAAAGGCATTCTCAGAATTTTATACTGCACTATATGCAAAAGACAAAATATTGGATAGGGACATTTATGATTATTTGAAAGATTATAAGGTGAATATTCTAACATTAGAACAGAGGAGGAGCTGAACCGGCCGATAGCTACTGGAGAAATAGTGGAGGCAATTAAACAATTAAAATGGGAAAACCCCTGGTACTGATGGTCTTACAGCAACTTATTATAAAAAACCACAGGATGAATTATTAGGCCCACTTAAAGAATTATTTAATCAGATACAATTAGGAGTGGCAATACCCTCGTCATGGAAAACATCTTTTATTTCACTGATACCAAAGAGGAGCAAGACTGCTCTAAACCTGGTAACTATAGGCCGATTTCACTTTTAAATAATGATTATAAGATTTTTGTAAAAATAATAGCAAATAGATTAATGTTAGTTTTACAACAAAGAATTCATACTGATCAATCTGGTTTTATAAAAGGGAGGCAGATGAGGAATAATGTTAGACAGATTATTAATATATTGGAATATTTGGAAAAGAAGAATACTTCAGTGGCACTTATTTTTTTGGATGCAGAGAAAGCCTTTGATCGATTGCATTGGGATTTTTTATTTAAATTAATAGAGAAAATGCAATTTGGAGACTGTTTTATTAGAATAATTAAAGCGATTTATGGAGAGCAAACAGCACAGATTATAGTAAATGGTAGTTTGACAGAAGTTATTAAGATTGCGAAGGAACAAGACAGGGATGTCCCTTATCACCATTATTGTTTGTTTTGACTCTGGAACCATTATTAGATAAAATACGAGAATTAATGAAAATAGAGGAATTAAGATTAGACAATATGAGTACAAAGTTAGAGCTTTTGCAGATGATGTAGTGGTTACGTTAATGAATCCTATAAATTCAAGTAGATTTTGTTGGAAGTAATTGATAAATATGGAAAGGTATCAGGATTTAAAATAAATCAGAATAAAACAAAAGTGATAATTAAAAATATGTCTATACAACAGAAACAAAAACTAGAGGAAATGACAGGATTTGAGGTAGTAAAAAGGTTAAATATTTAGGGTCTATATTAGCTCATCGAACAAGAAACTTTATAAGAATAATTATGACTTGCTATGGCAAAAGTTCAGAATGATATGAATGGCTGGAAGAAATTGCAGTTATCCCTATTGGGAAGGATTGCGGCTATTAAAATGAATGTGTTACCTAGATTTTGTTTCTGTTCCAGATGATACCTATAATTAAAAAGGATAAAAATTTGGAAGATTGGCAGAGTGGGATTAATAAATTTATATGGCAGGGTAAAAAGGCGAGGTTAAAATGAAAATAATACAGGATTCACGGGAAAGAGGTGGTTTAAGAATGCCTAACTTTAAACTATATTATGAAGCAGTAACCCTTTCAGTAATAAGTGACTGGTTTAACTTAACAGAGGAAAGAATTTTGAATATAGAAGGTTATGACTTGTTGTATGGATGGCATGGGTACTTATTTTATGGAAAAAAGTGGATAGGGCTTTTAAGAATCATGTGTTGAGAAGTGCTCTTTATGGTCTGGAAAAATATTCCTATAAATTAGATTATAAGATTCCTATATGGGCGAGCCCTAGACATGCAATAGAGAATATAAATATAGAACAGAAACAGGAAATGATTACATATAAAGAACTTTTGTATGCTGAAGGAGGTAGATTGCAATTAAAATCATTACAGGTATTAAATGAAGAAGGGAGGAATTATACTTGGTTTCAATATGGGCAAATAAGTGCTAGATGGAAAGAAGATCAAAAAATTGGTATAATGCAAAGGAGGAAAATTTAATAAAGCAAATTAGAAATCAGACCCAGGAGCATATAAAGAGATTGTATAATGTGTTGCTTGAAATAGATTCGGAAAAGGATTTGGTAAAGGATTGTATGATAAAATGGGCACAGAATATTCAGGAACCAATAATGTTGGAAACATGGGAGAAAATTTGGGTTAGAAATGTTAAGTTTACACAAGCACAGAATTTAAGGGAAAATTTTTATAAGATGTTTTATAGATGGCATTTAGATCCCAAAAAATTATCATGTATGTATCCTAATATCCAAGCGAAATGTTGGAGGTGTGATTGTGATGATGCTACATATTTTCATATTTGGTGGACTTGCAAGAAAATTAAGGTCTTTTGGATAAGAATTTGGTGGATTATTCAAAATGTACTGAAGAAGAAGATAAAGTTCCTGCCACAATTTTTCCTTTTGGGAATTATAATGGATTGTACAGGGATTGAGACTAAATTGATTTTGAACTTAATAACAGCAGCAAGACTGTTGATTGGACAATACTGGAAGAAAGAAGAGATACCTACAATAGAAGAATGGATATTGAAAGTTATTAATTTGGCTGAGATGGCTAAAATCTCAGCGTTTTAAAAGACAATACGCAGGAAAGATATTTAATTGAATGGAAAAATGGATTGATTATCTACAAAACAGATATCAGATTAAGAAATATCAGATTGTCTTTGAATAATTAGAAAGTTATTTTATGTAATGGGGAGGGGGTTGGGAGACGAAAAGCTTTGGATGTGGTTATTTGGATTGGACTTTACCTTGTGATTGACCCGGGAAGCCGGGGGTGGGGGAGGGAGGGGGGTGTTTTGTTTTGTTTTTTTTTTGGGGAGGGAGGGGGAAAAAAGGGGGAAAATGTTTTTGTTTTTTTTAAAACTCTTTCAATAAAAAAAAAAAAAAAAAAAAAAAAGATTTTGATCCCTGAAACTTATGAACAAATTATGGGTCCAGACAAAGTTTTACTATATGCTTTTGAAAATAATTATACAGTTTTCTGTATAATAAATAAACAGTTTTCTGTAAGAACCAAATTGATTGTTTATTTTAAGTTGTAACAGAAATTGGAGGCTTTATGATTTCAGAAATTCGGCACCAGAGGGGACTAAAGATTCCAGGCATAAAAATTTGGAAAAGATTTTTAAAAAGTGTGAATAGAATAGAATAGAATAGAATAGAATAGAATAGAATTTTTTATTGGTCAAGTGTGATTGGACACATAAGGAACTTGTCTTATTGCATAGGCTCTCAGTGTACATAAAAGAAAAGATACATTCATCAAGAATACTAAGGTACAACACTTAATGATAAACTTGTAAAAGTGAAGATTTATAAAAGACATAAAATGTTACAATATTGGAAATATTCCAGAAAATTTTCAAAAAATAGGGCCAGAAATCAGTAGTTACAATGTCAAAAATGGAGTTTGCTTCTATGGATAGACTATGCCCCCAAAAAATGGCTTTCAATATTCTTCACAGAAAGTATAAGCTCACTGTCTAAAGTTACATATTATTCTGCTTCCTACCGTTTTGTTTTGCTTTTTCATTTCTACACAAAAAGTCAATTATAGGCTTCCAATCACCAATAAATGTAGATAATTAGATTTCTCTAATCAAAGACGTTTCCTCAAAATCTGTCAACTTCACCAACCATAGTGGCTAGTGTTGAATTTTTCTGTGTATATAATCATCTCACTGCAAGAAGCTAAATCAGTTCTCAAAAAGAACAAACATTATCTGATCAGGTAAATCCAAAGCTAATTTGAAATTGCAAAATCCCTGTTTGGAAGTGCTACTAGAGGTATTCATGGATATTGAAGGACCACTTGTGTAGATAGTGATGAACAGAACAAAAACAAAGCATTTATTTCACAGTACTGTTTCAATTACAAAACAAAGGAATGTTTCATACAACTGTGAGTCAAGTTTCTTTCACTCTTCAATATGCTCTTCATTTAAATCAATACTGATAGATTCTCTTTGAAGATACTATTTTGATTTACTCAGCACCTTCTGCTCAAGTTCCACGTATCTTTTAAGTAAAGGTTGGTAGATCTAAAAGAGAAAGGAAATACTATGGGTTAACAACGGCCAGTAATGAATTTGTGTACGATATTGTTCTTATAGATTATTTCATGATCACTGTGGAATATTCCTCATTCGAAAAAGTGACCTATTGAAGGAAAGGAAGAATGTCAGTTACAAAAAAGGATATAGAAGACTATTGCACTGGAACATCTGGAGAACTTCGTAAGTGCCATCAGGCAAACAAAGACAGGCCCATGTTTGCTTTTCCTGGGAGCAGCATCTAATAGGCAGAGGCTCAAGGTTGACTCAGCCTTCCATCCTTCTGACATCAGTTAAATTAGGGCCCAGACTGTTGGGGACAATATGCTGACTCTGTAAACCACTTAGACTGGGCTGTAAAGAACTACGAAGCTGTATATAAGTCTACGTGCTGTTGCTATTGCTATTGCTGATACTGTTTATAAAATTTTGAAATTAAGACCCCTTCAACTTCTTGTGAAATGTCCTGTATACACAAAACAGGGATTGTCCTACCAACTCATCCTTTCATGTGATAATACAAAGTCCAAAGAAGAAATTACAGAGAGCACAACGGCTGAGAATTTACTCCGAGACTGTTATTGGTTGCTCTGCAGTATTTATCCTAAATTTGACAGATGGAGCTACTTAAAAAAAGTATTTCATTTGTCAAACAGAAGAGCTAATAGACATATCAAGATAGGGCAAAAAAAGATTCTAAAATACAGGCACAGAGGTTGACATATAAAATGATCTACTGACCTCTAATTTAATTAGACAAAAGATTCAGTTTTGGAAAAGAGAGGAAGAAGCATTTTTGTCCAAAGACAGTTGGCCACTTGGAAATACAAGTTCTTTCCACAATCCATCCATCATAACTGAAGATAAAACTTGAATTCTGGCCTGAGAAAACTACTAAAGGGCCAAAATGTATTCTTGTTTACAGCCACCCATATTAGATAAAGGAAAAAATATATTCTTTTTCCCCTGCCTTTTGCTTGTAAAAATCTTAACATTTGGGAGAAGATGTCATTATGCATTCAATGTACATTATATGTTAGATTGCCATAATTTAGAAGCGGGATCTCCAAACTTGGCAACTTTAAGACTGATGGACTTCAACTCCCAGAATCCCTCAACCTGCATGGTTGGCTGAGGAATTCTGAGAGTTGAAGTCCATAGTCTTAAAGTTGCCAAGTTTGGAAATCCGATTTAAAATCATGGGTTCATTATGTTAGAAGGAGATCTGGTCCAGATCTCTACAGAGGGATCTTCATATCCTCCAGGACAATCATCCAGGATTCCTCAATTTTTTCTTGAAAACTTCCAATAATGAGACACCCATAACTTCAGGAAGCAGGCTATTCAAAGCTTAGTAGCACTCAACAGTTAAGATGTTTGCCCTTATTTCAAGTCTGAATCTCCCACAAAAAATCTTCTACCTTCTGATCTTATCTTCTATTAGAAAGTCTGGAGTTAGTAGCACGGGCAAAGCTACAGAAGCCAACTGAAAAACAAGCCTGTCAGTAGAGGGCTTTAACTTGGTTAATCAACAACAGATCTGTAGGGTAACTCCTGGGTTTGTTTTTGTTCATGACTTCAATGTGTGTGTAGATCTGGTGGATATTATTGAGAACTCTCTGAAGAAGAGTAGTGAAACAACTAGATTTTGGGTCTTGCACCACTCAGGATAGAAGAAGTGGGATGAGGCTGATCTTGCAGGGGTTTTTTTTGGGGGGGGGGTCTGCTGCAAAGGTGATAGGCAGTGAGTGTCTGTTCACGATGGGGGCCAGAGAGGCTAAGCCAGAGAACCAGCTTGTGAACATCTTACATTGCTAAATAGCAAGGCCCTTTCTTGATTTCCTGGAATTGGTGGTGGACCAACCTCGGTTTTGGAGTACTGTATTTGCTCTTGGGATGGATTCCAGAGAAGTTCAGAAGTTCAATGTCACCATAGGCTTGTCCCATTCAAGAGGTTCTTTTCCTTTATACAAAGGTAAACATACAATGCAGGGCCTTGCTTCTGGATAGAGAGGTCACTTATGTCCCGGTCGTCTCTCATTTGGATTAGTGCAATGCATGGGTACCCTTGAAGAGTATTCAGAGGCTTCAGCTGGTTCAGAATGCAACAGTGCAAACAGTTCTGGAGGCCTCTAGGATGGCATATGTAATAACACTATTATGTGAGCTATACTGTTTGTCGTGCTTCCAGGTCCAATTAGAGATGTTGGTGGTACCTTAATGCCTTAACGGATGTGAGTCCAGGATATCTGAAGAACCGTTTTGTTCCAATGGGATCAGCCCATTCCACTCATCCTGCTGCAAACCCGTCGGCCAATGAATTTTGGTGGGGTCTACGAGAAAAAGTCTAGAGGGACACGGTGGCTCAGGGGCTAGGACGTTGAGCTTGTCGATCGAAAGGTCGGCAGTTCAGCGGTTCAAATCCCTAGTGCTGCCGTGTAATGGGGTGAGCTCCTGTTACTTGTCCCAGCCTCTGCCAACCTAGCAGTTTCGAAAGCACGTAAAAAATGCAAGTAGAAAAAGTAGGGACCACCTTTGGTGGGAAGGTAACAGTGTTCCGTGCGCCTTTGGCGTTGAGTCATGCCGGCCACATGACCACGGAGACGTCTTCGACAGCACTGGCTCTTCGGCTTTGAAACGGAGATGAGCACCGCCCCCTAAAATCGGCAACGACTAGCACGTATGTGTGAGGGGAACCTTTACCTTTACCTAGGAGAAAAATATTTTCTGCCACGGCCCCTAGCCTGTAAAAAAATTTCTTGCTGAAGATGAGATATGTTCCCGGTCTTCCGGAAGAACCTTAAAACCTGGCTCTACTAGTTGTCTTGGGCCCTGATGGGGGTATGCTAGGTTGGGGGTGATTGGTACAGTGAAAGAGAAGGAGCGTCCCACTCTACACGAGATCTTGAGGTTTTCTGCCCCGTATTTTAACTTTTGGAATTTTAGGTGGTTGTTATAATTTTGAATTGTTTTTATATTTTATTTTTATTGCATTGTAAGCTCTCCAGAGCCGCTTTGGATACTGAAGTGGGTGGCACATAAATTTAATAGTACATAAATAAATAAAAATTCATGCATGAGCAGATGACAGCGGATCTGAGATTAGGAGGCAAGAGGGTGAGCTCTTTGTGATGGCCAGATTGTGCCCTGGTTGCTTTGACACTCAACATTATTGACAGCTTCAAGGTGGATGGTCCAATTAAGGTGATTCAGGATCTTTAAGCTGCTCACAAAAGTGTGTATAGTCAAGGCTATGGTTTTCCCAGTTGCAATGTATGGCTGTGAAGGTTGGACCATAAGAAAGGCTGAGCGCCAAAGAATTGAGGCCTTTGAACTCTGGTGCTGGAGAAGACTCCTGCAAGTCCCTTGGACTGCAAGGCGAACAAACAAGTCAGTTCTAGAGGAGATCAACCCTGACTGCTCTTTAGAAGGCCAGATCCTGAAGATGAAACTCAAATACTTTGGCCATCTAATGAGAAAGAAGGACTCACTGGAGAAGAGCCTGATGCTGGGAAAGATTGAGGGCTAAAGAGAAGGGGACGACAGAGAACAAGGTGGCTGGATGGAGTCACTGAAGCAGTAGGCATGAGTTTAAATGGACTCCAGAGGATGGTAGAGGACAAGAAGGCCTGGAAGAACGTTGTCCATGAGGTCGCAATGGGTCGGACACGACTTTGCAACTAACAACAACAAAATAATATGAACACTATTTTGGTCAGTGCTGCAACAACCCTCAACAACTTTCCAGCTACAAATCCAAAGTTCTGGTTTTAACCTATCAACATAGCTTGATATCTACATATCTGGGGATCACCTCCGTCCTGTAGAACAGACCAGATCAGAATGTTTGGCCAGAGCGGGCTGCTGAAATTCCCTGTAAATCAAAGGGAGAGTCTTAAACCTGATATTTTTCATGGTATTTCTACTCTATATCTATACCTTCTCTCTAGAAATCTGAATGATGCTTACCATAGTAACCCTGTGGAGAGCTGGATTATTTTGTGCGGCTTTAAAGAATGAAGAAGAAGGACGCAACTGAATTAGGTCTGTGTCGAGGGTGAAGAAGATTTGAATGTTTCTATGGTTATCCCCCCCACCCCCGCCATTGTATTGGCTTTATAGTCAAGCTCCATAAACTGCCAGGAGTCTTTGGAGACCTGGCAATACAGAAATAACGTAAATACAAGTGTAGTGCAGTGTCTACAGAGATACTCAATCATCCAGGTCATGGTTGTCCCAAAGGTAATTTTCCAACTAGACTTTCTCGGTTCTTTCTGTCCTCAGAAGTTTTTTAGATGAGAAGAGAAATGTTTTCCAGTTGTCTTTTGAAAAGCACCTTTCGGGCAGCGTGATGCAGTATTGGAGCTGCTGCATTAAGTGTGTTGGACACACGGGTTTTTAAAAGTGGGACATAAATCTCATACAGGTAGTCCTTGACTTACGACCATTTGCTTAATGCAGGGGTGAAATGTAAAATTTGTTACTACCTGTTCTGTGGGCGTGGCTTGGGGGGGTAATGTGACTGAGTGGGAGTGGCCAACTTCGCTTCTTTTCTTTTTTTTTTTACTTTTAAAAGCATTTTTTTTTATAACCTCTTTGGCCGAATGCTTAAAAAATGCTTTTAAAAGCCTTTGATGATCAGGCAACTCAGCTGGGATCACCAGAGGGAAAAAAAAGCTTTTAAAGAGTTCTGACGATCCCAGATTCTGACAATCTTTTAAAAGGTTCTGGCGATCAGGCAACTCAGCTGGGATTGGCAGAGGAGCCTTTTAAAAGCATTTTTTTACAATCTCTTCATCTGAAGAGGTTGTAGAAAAAATGCTTTTAAAGGGTTCTGACAATCCCAGCTGAGCCGCGCGATCATCAAAGGCTCTTTTTTTTACTTTTAAAAACATTTTTTTGGTGGAAGAAAAAATGCTTTTTTTTTAAAAAAAAAAAACCTCACTTTAAGTCACTTTAAGTCACTATTAATGCCACTATAGTAGCATCCCCAATGATTTATGTGACCAAAATGTGGGCGTTTGGTAACTAGCATGTATTTACTGTGGTTATGGGACCACCATTTATGAACTTCCCAGCTGGCTCCCAACAAGTAAAGTCAATGAGGGAGGGCAGATTCACTTAAGGACTACCTGATTCACTTAACAACTGAAGTGATTCGCTTAATAACCAGGGCAAAAAGGGTTGCAAAATTGGGTGCCACTCACTTAACAACGGCATCTGACTCCTACTTATGATGGCCGCAGTGTCCCAGTGATCGCCTTTTGCAGCCTTCCCACAAGCAGAGTGAAACTGGGAAGTCCGATTCACTTAACAACCGTTACTAATGTAACAGCTGCAATGATTCACTTAACAACTGTGGAAAGAAAGATCGTAAAATGGGGCAAAATTCACTTAACAGATATATCACTTAACAACGTTAAATTTTGGGCTCAAGTGTGGTCGTAAATCGAGGACTACCTATAGCTACCATCAGACTCCTCAGCATCTCCTCCATGTCCCGTAGACCAAACCCAGAACTTGGCCAAAAGATGTGTTTAGCTGCAGCTATTCTCCGGGGCCGGATGGGGTAGGGAGAGGAGGGGCCGTGTGGCAGGGTGGTCTCTTGCTGGAACCTAGCTTGACTTTTGTCCAGACAAATGAGACCGGCGGCGAAGCATTTTTGTACATTAACAGGGAAGATAAAAATGTCTCCACTGTCCCTATATTAGCAATTCTTTTACAGCTCCATTTTAATGCTTAACTCGGTCAGTTTCTATGGAGATGCGAGTGGTGAGTGGTGGACTTTCGCTCTGGTCTCCTTGTTCTGTGCATCAGCCACTTATTACAGCGAGACGCATTATGGATGGCAAAGGACTTTAAGCTAAGCACACAGTCTGGAGATGATGGCAGGCATCTGGGTAACCTTTGGGTGAAATGCACCATCGTCCCACTCACCGTGGCTCGAAAGCTCTTCAGACCATGTCTGTGCCCACCCACCTCATTCCCCACATATCCGCTCCAGCACTTTGCAAAATCCCATTAGGGCCAACTCAATACTCAGAAACAGACCTAAAAACTTCTGCCGTGAGCCATTATATAAACGGAAGACGACCCTCGACTTAACAACCATTTGATTGTTAAGTCCTTGAAGTAATCACGGCACCGAAAAAAAAGTTATTTGCAAACAGCCCTCGCACTTAGGACACCCCCCCCCACCTCAGCATCCCCAAGGCCACCTGATCAGAATTTGGGCACTTGGCAAGCCGCAGGTATTTATGACGGTTGGCGGCATCCCAGACTCCCGTGTTTGTTTTTTTCCATTTGCGAGAATCTCTGACAAGTGAAGTCCATTGGGAAAGCTGGGTCCGCTTAATAACTTCGGTGACTTAACTTGAGAACCACGGTGAAAAAGGTTGCCAAATTGGGTGTGACTCACTTACTGACTGCCGTGCTTCGTGATGCAAGTCCTAGCGGTGGTCCTAAGTTGAGGACGGCCTGTAGCACAAGGCGAGCAACAAGTGGGAAGCCAGGAGAGCAGAGGGTCACGGTACATGCCTTGGGCAGAGTTCAGAGTGGCGCAGCGGTTAGAATGCAGAATTGCAGGCGAACTCTGCCCACTGTCAGGAGTCCGATCCTGATCGGCTCAAGGTTGACTCAGCCTTCCATCCTTCCGAGGTGGGTAAAATGAGGACCCCGACTGTTGGGGGCAAGAGGCTGACTGTGTACATTGCTCAGAGGCTGCTGTAAAGCACTGTGAAGTGGTATATAGGTTTGAGTGTCGTTGCTATCTTGGTAACTCTTAGATTTCCTTCACATGGGGAGACTCCCAAACTATTTTAGGGGGTGTTTCCAGGGCCCATTTGCAACAAGATGCTGGGGAGGATCTATAGGGACCGTCCAAAAAATTAACATGGCAGCCACAACTGAGCAATCAAGTTATAGGTGCTATCTTGATTTTTGTGAAAATCCTTAGAGAGTCTGTCCCAAACACCCTGCATAAGCTTGCTAGATTCCTTCCTAGGATTCACATCCTCCGATGTGTCATTTAAGTGTCATATTCCCCCCTCCCAATGAAATATTTTTATTCAAGGAAGGCAGATGACAATCTATATGAGGCAAACAGGAGAGGCCTTATCCCAATAGCACCAGTTTTTCCTTTTCCTCAGGTCTGTTGGGTCCAAGCGTTTCTGGAAAATATCAAACCCAGCAATATTTCAGAGAGAAAAGGGAGGAAGGGGGAGAGAAGGAAGAAAGGCAGACAGAGATGGGGAGGGAGGGAGGGAGGGAGGGAGGGAGGGAGGGAAGGAAGGAAGGAAGGAAGGAAGGAAGGAAGGAAGGAAGGAAGGAAGGAAGGAAGGAAGGAAGGAAGGAAGGAGAAAAGGAGGGAGGATAGATTTTTTTTAATTTGAATTTATATCCCACCCTTCTCCGAAGACTCAGGGCGGCTTACACTGTGTCAAGCAATAGTCTTCATCCATTTGTATATTATATGCAAAGTCAACTTATTACCCTCAACAATCTGGGTCCTCATTTTACCTACCTTATAAAGGATGGAAGGCTGAGTCAACCTTGGGCCTGGTGGGATTTGAACTTGCAGTAATTGCAAGCAGCTGTGTTAATAACAGACAGAGTCTGCTGAGCCACCAGAGGCCTAATAAAGAAAGGGAGGGAAGGAAGGAAGGGTAGATTAAGGGAGGGAGGGAGGAAGGAAGGAAGGAAGGGTAGATGAAGAGAGGGAGGGAGGGAGGGAGGAAGGAAGGAAGGAAGGAAGGAAGAAGAAAAGGAGGGAGGGAGGATAGATAAAGAAAGGGAGGGAAAGAGGGAGGGAGGGAAGGAAGGAAGGAAGGAAAGAAGGGTAGATTAAGAGAGGGAGGGAGGGAGGAAGGAAGGAAGAAAGGAAGGAAGGAAGGAAGGAAGGAAGGAAGAAAAAAGGAGGGAGGGAGGATAGATAAAGAAAGGGAGGGAAAGAGGGAGGGAGGGAAGGAAGGAAGGAAGGAAAGAAGGGTAGATTAAGAGAGGGAGGAAGGAAGGAAGGGTAAATGAAGAGAGGGAGGGAGGGAGGGAGGGAGGGAGGGAGGGAGGGAGGAAGGAAGGAAGGAAGGAAGGAAGGAAGGAAGGAAGGAAGGAAGGAAGGAAGGAAGGAAGGAGAAGAACTAAAGAATGGAAACTTCAGGCATTGGAAACCTAAACAAAAACATCACTAAAAAAACATAAATTGCCATCCTGAAACTCCCATATTTTCCTTGCCAATTTTAATGCACTGGATTCATTCTTCCCAAGCTTTTTGGTATGTGGGGCCTGAGTCCCTTGACCCAGTCGGACAAAAACAGTTGCTGGGAAGTCTTCCTGTTCTGACTTTTGACCAAGATGGGCCGCAACAAGATATAATGGCCAATTTCACTGCTTCTGAATTCTATCCTCTGATGTCCATTGGGGGGAGGGGGGGGGAGGAAGCAGGGAGAGTGTTCATATTTCTGCGGACAGTGACCCATCTGGTCACTCACTTAAGAGTCATCAGTTAGCCTACAGACCCTGGGGGTCACATTCCTCCAAATGCAATTGCTGAGAAGGGATAACACATTTTTTTTTGCCAAGTTGAGCTGAGAAAAATAAATAAAATGTAGCAGATAAGTACGAAAATAAGTAAAAGGCCAGGAAAGTAAACAATAGCAGAAAAAAACAGAAAAGAGGAAGTTTGAGGGGCTGCCACGAAAAAGAGGGGGTCCACCTATTCTCCAAAGCACCTAAAGGCAGGACAACAAGCGACGGATGGAAACTAATCAAGGAGAGAACCGATCTAGAACCAAAGAGGCATTTCCTGACAGCGAGGAGAATTAGCCAGTGGAACGGCTCGCCTCCAGAAATGGTGGGTGCCCCAAAACAGGAAGCTTTCAAGAAGAGACTGGACATCCATTTGTCTGAAATGGTATAGGGTCTCCTGCTTCAGCAAGGGGTTGGACTGGAAGATCTCCAAGGTCCCTTCCAACCAGTGGTGAAATCCACCAAGGTTTGCCACCAGTTTGCTGAGCAGGCATGCGGGTGCGTGCCAAATGCACGCTTCACACAGAAAAAGAAGGCTTAAGAAGGTAAGTAGAACAGTGAGGGGAGGGGAATAGCTGTGCTGCATGATTTAGATTCGCTAAAAAGCAGGATTTCCTGCTTTCTTTCTTTTTTTTTATTCAAAACGTTTTATAAAAAAAAATATCCCCCCCTTTTCCCCCAACCCCCCTCCCTTCACTAAACCCTCCCCCCTCCCCCCTGACTTCCCGGATGAAGCACAAGGTATAGTTAAAAATAAAACAAACATATGCTAAGAAAATTTTCCCCCAAAACTATTATACCAATTTTCCCTTTCTAGCTCTGGCTTCCTCCTAACACATCCAAAATCCTTCAAGAAGAAAAATATATATATATAAAAAATAAGAAAAATAAGAATTAAGAATAACAAAATATATAAATCAATAAAACAAATTAATCCTAAAGTATATAAAATCAACTAAAACATAAAAATGCAATCCAGTTCATAAAATATCTCCCTTATAGCTTCTATAACCATATAATTTCCCCCCCCCAGGTCTTCCTTACATAAACTCTTTCAAAAATATTCTATTCAAGATACAATACAACATATTATAAAATTTCAATACCAAGCGTTACAGTAACTATTCAAGTGGTCCTGGTCATTGTCTTTCGGGGACAATAATATTTTTGTCTATTAATAATTCAAAGAATAATACTTTTGTCTCTTGCCATTTTTTTTGATGCATTAATCTCTGTCTTTCCTTCATTTCTCGATTTCCTGCTTTCTATATATCGCATGGCACAGCTGATCATTGGAAATACCGGTTCAGAAGAACCGGTATATTTTATTACTACCAGTTCGCCCAAACTGGTATCTTTTGTTCATACCGGTTCGCTCGAACCGGTATGAATAGTAGCCTTCCATCCCTGCTTCCAACTCCAACATGTTCTATATTCTAAGTATAGGTGTTTCTTGAATTACAACCACAATTGTAATTTTGTTACTAAATGGTTGACAAGTAACTTGTACCCAATTTTACTACCTTTTTTCCCCAGGGTTGTTAAGCAAATCAATGCAGTTGTTAAGTGAAACACATGATTGTTAAGTGAATTTGTCTGGCTCCATTGACACTGTTGGTCAGAAATTGGCTGGAAAGGTTACAAATGGCATTCGAATGATCCCAGGATGCTGGAATTGTCATAGATACATGTCATTTGACAAGCACCTGAGTTTTGTTCATGTGATAATAGGGATGCTGCAATGGTTGTAAGAGGGAGGACTAGGCATGTCACTTTTTTAGTGCTGTTGTAAATTTGAGCAGTCACTAAATGAAGACTACCTTAATCAGCCCTGTAAGATAGTTGTATATTTGAGATGGGCAGTTACATAAATTTGAAAAAAATAAATAAAGTAATGTCAAATATAGGTCAGCATTGTTTTCACTCTCAACAGCTGTAGTTTAACAGAATCTTGCAAATCTGAATGTATTTCTCTCGTCCTCTCCTTATCTTGTGTGAATTATGAAGAGGTCTGTCTGAGACATTTTTTAAGGCACTTCCTTAGTCCCATCTCCAACTCTACTTATTTAGCCCCTGCCTTGAGAGTGTCAATTAAGGCCTCTCCTTCTTCCCATAGGAAAAGGGGTGGGGGTGGGAGTAGGGGTAAAGGAGGGACAAGAAAACAGAAAGAGACAAGGTTAGGAAAAGACGAGGGGATGGAGGAGGAGGGGGGAAGAGAAGAAGGAAAAGGAAAAAATAGAAATAGAAGAAAAAGGGGGAAAGGGAGAAGAAAAAAGAGAAACAGAAGAAGGCAGAGGAGAAAAAGAGGAAGAAAAGGAGGAGAAGGAAAAGGAGAAGAAAGCAAGAAAAGGCAGAGGAGGAGAAAGAGGAGAAAGAGAAGAAGAAAGAGGAAGAAAGGGAAGGGAGGCAAAGGAGAAGAAGGAAAAAGAGCCGCGGTGTGGCTCAGGCTGTAAGAAGCCTGTTATTAAAACACAGCTGCTTGCAATTACTGCAGGTTCAAGTCCCACCCAGCCCAAGGTTGACTCAGCCTTCCATCCTTTATAAGGGAGGTAAAATGAGGACCCAGATTGTTGGGGGGGGGCAATAAGTTGACTTTGTAAAATATACAAATAGAATGAGACTATTGCCTTACACACTGTAAGCCGCCCTGAGTCTTCGGAGAAGGGCGGGATATAAATGTAAATAAAAATTAAAAAAGGAAAAATAGAAGAAAGAAGGAGGAGGAGGAGAAGAAAAAGAGGAGGAGAAGGAGAAGGCACCGAAAAAAGAGGAGAAGGAAGAGGAGGAAGAGAAGGAGAAAAAAGGAGGCAGAGGAGGAGAAAGAGGAGAAAGAGAAGAAGAAAGAGGAAGAAAGGGAAGGGAGGCAAAGGAGAAGAAGGAAAAAGAGCCGCGGTGTGGCTCAGGCTGTAAGAAGCCTGTTATTAAAACACATCTGCCTGCAATTACTGCAGGTTCAAGTCCCACCAGGCCCAAGGTTGACTCAGCCTTCCACCCTTTATAAGGGAGGTAAAATGAGGACCCAGATTGTTGGGGGGGCAATAAGTTGACTTTGTAAAATATACAAATAGAATGAGACTATTGCCTTACACACTGTAAGCCGCCCTGAGTCTTCGGAGAAGGGCGGGGTATAAATGTAAATAAAATTTTAAAAAAGGAAAAATAGAAGAAAGAAGGAGGAGGAGGAGAAGAAAAAGAGGAGGAGAAGGAGAAGGCACCGAAAAAAGAGGAGAAGGAAGAGGAGGAAGAGAAGGAGAAAAAAGGAGGCAGAGCAGGAGAAGGAAGAGAAGCAGAAGGAAAAAAATAGGAAAAAAGAAGAGAAAAAAGAAGAAGGAAAAGAGAGAGAAGGGAAAAAAACACATCCCTCAAGTCTCCCCAGAAATAATAATAATAATAATAATAATAATAATAATAATAATAATAATAATAATAATAATAATAATAATAATAATAATAATAATAATAATAATAGAGGTTCCATGAAATCCTGACCTCATTTGCACACAAGACATGACTGTATCCACTTTGCATCATTGGCCACCATGTTCCTTGCACAGCTTCTCAATGGGGCCTTGTCCCTCAATCGCCAAAATTGTCCACCCGTTCTCCACCCACAAAACAAAGAAAAGCGCTGCACAAAACTGAGACCCAGAAGACAGAAAAGGCTCCAAGTTCCTGACTATCCTAACAAACCTTCCCATCCTCCCAGCCGAGTAGGACATCTTATTTTCCTTGGAAATATATATATATATATATATATTGCAACCAGCAAACTACCGAACAAGCACTTATGGCTACATTAAGAGCATCAATATGTCAGGCAAAAATAGCTCTTTTATTTACTGAAATATCTACAGTCAAGCCTCACTAATTCTCACTTTGATTATCTGCAGCCTTGATAAAGTCAGCTTGCTCTGTTCCAACTGAGATTTAATAGAATGGCCTCCCCTATAGCTGAAAGCAAATTTGCTGCCAAAATTGCAAGCTCCGTGTTCCTTCTTGGCTGCAAATCTTATTAGTAGCATTATTGTTTTTACAACTGAAAAGCAAAGAAAGAGAGAGAGAGAGAGAAGGGGCCTTATTATGACACCTTTATATATGGGCGTACACGGGAGACACTGGAGTGATCCACTGGGCTTTAAATTAAAAGTGTCAGATGAAACGAACAGCTACATTTAAGGCTACAGCGTTTTTGACTTTTATTGGACTTGACTGCTCAACTTGCTAATTTGCAAAATTCTAGCCTCTGCTGCAACGGCCATTAGCATGAATAACTGATGCTTGGCTTTGGTTTCAAATCCATGCGACCGTGGAAAGGAAATAAAAGTTTTTTGTTGTTGCTGTTGTTGTTATTGGTGTTAAATCTCCTCTAAACATTCACGTCTTCTAGTGTGGCGGAGTGCCCTGGGAGCAGGGTTCAAAACACCTGGCACCTGCACCTGGCCCCGCCCCTTTTTAAGATGCGTTGAGGCAGGTGATGAGATAGATGCCACTGCCATGTTGATGGTTTTTGACCTCCCTAGCCAAGCCACCCCATTATGGCCTCATGCCATAGGTTCCATTATGTAGCTTAGAATTCAATATTCAAATCCTTGAAGGGTGATCCCCAGGAAGAGGGTGGTCGATTTATTTATTTATTAGATTTCTAGACCACCCTTCTCCCGAAGGACTCAGGGCGGTGTACAGCCTTATTAAAACACATAGGTACACAATACAAACCCCAAATTTGCAATACATTTAAAATGAAATATTTAACCGGCCAATTTAAAACTAAAATGGTCAAAAGACCGATATAAAACCCTAAAATATAAAATTATAAATAGATAATACAATTTAAAATTCAATTAAAATTAAGTTAAACTAAAATATTGAATTAAAATAATATTAAGGCTAGTCCCGCCCGATGGAATAGCAGGGTCTTCAGTTCCCGCTTGAAGGTACGGAGGTCGGGAAGTTGGCGTAACCCTGGAGGGAACTCATTCCATAGGGTCGGTGTTGCCACAGAGAAGGCTCTCCCCCTGGGGGTCACCAGCCGGCACTGTTTGGCTGATGGCACCCGGAGCAGGCCCGCTCTGTGGGAGCGCACAGGTCGTTGGGAGGCTATCGGTGGCAGAAGGCGGTCTTGTAAATAGCCCGGTCCTAAGCCATAGAGCGCTTATGGACTGATTATCCATACCATCTGAACGAAAGAATTGGGACTAGAGAGTAAAACTTTTACATGAGAAGACTTGGAATAAGGGAAGAATGTCCCAACCGTGAGAGCTATTAATCAATGGGAACATTTGCCTCTTCCAGTTATCAATGTCCCTCACTGAAGGTTTTCAATCCAATGTATGGAGAGATATGAGGATCTTGATTGGAACTATATTAGAAGGTCTCCAAGTGTTGTGTCTGCAACCCCCCCCCAGCCGGGCCTCCTGCCAGAAAGTGACGGCAAGTGAGGGGGAAGGGCCATCAGGACTTACCTCTGGAGCACTGGCTTCCCTGGCTCAGCTCCAGGAGCCAGAGGCAGGCCAGATGGAGGAGATAATGAGGCCTCCGTCCCCTGATTCTTCCCCCCAGGCCACGCCTCCAGACCCGGCTGATGGCAATCAGGCCTGGCTGGACCCTAGGTTTCGTAGGCAGGAGAGGCGGGAACAACAGAAGCAGGGGTGGGGCAGGCCTAGGAAGTGCTAAGTCACGGAGCCACACCCCACAGAGTATAAAGGCAGACCTGGCTGCTCTTCTGCTCTGTGACGAGCAAAAATTGAGCTGAATTATTTGACTCGGGGAGAAGTGAGCTGAACTCTTTGACTCTTGGAGAATTGAGCTGAACATTCAGCCTGGACTGCTGACTTCCTGGTTGCCTGGCAACCCCAAGATAAAAGGGAGACTTTGGCAGGCAGCTGCAGATTCCCTGCCAGGACTGACAGCAGCCATGAACTCAATTACTGGCTTATTTAGCCAGCTCGCATGGCTGAGACTGGGAGGGGACAGAACACCAAAGTTCCACCTCTGTCATTCTCTGAAACTATGAAAAGTAGTTTCAGGTGTGATGGATGCACCTACCAGATTTCCCCAAAAATAAGACCCAACTGGAAAATAAACCCAAACTTGATTTTTCAGGCTGCTTGTAATATAAGCCTGACCCCCCCCCAAATAAGCCCCAGTTGAGCTTGCCAGTCAAACGCATTTACCGTGTTTGCCCAAAAATAAAACCCAGTCTTATGTTTTTGAGGGCTCCACAACAATCACTAGGGCTTATTTTAGGGAAATATGATTTTCGGGTTGTATTTCCCTGAAATACGGGGCGTCCTACCTCCAATGTCCACATAAGAAGTGGTAAGCGCATGGGCACCGATGGTATCCAGCAGTAGCTACAGCCCACTGGTCCCTTGGTTGGTGCACTCTGGTGTTGTGCAGCTCAAGCAGCGCAGGTGAGTTGATTCTCTGTCCAAGCATCAGTCAGAGGCAGAGGCGCAAGCGGGGAGGCAGGCAATCTGGATGCACCGCAATGGCCGAGGGAAAGCTGAGGGTTGGTGAGCCAGAATGGGCAGGCGACCACAGGAGGCTCGACTTCACGCGGTGGCACCAGCAGCAGACAGAGGCACAGGTGTGGGACGGAAGGCAGGTGATCCTGACTCCTGACGTGCCGCGCAGGCTGCAGGCAAGCCACGAGACTCAAAGACGAGCCTCCCGTGGCCAGCCACCCACTTCAGCCCACCAACTCTCGGCTTTCCTGCGGCCCACGCAGCACGTCCGGATCAACTTGCCTTCCCCCCAGTGCCTCTGCCTCTGTCTACTACTGGTGCTGCCACGTGAAGATGAGCCTCCTGTGGTTGGCCGCCACTGCAGCCCACCGACTCAGCTTTCCCGTGGCACATCCAGATCGCATGCCTCCTCCCCGCCTGATGCTTGGATAGGTAATCAACTCACCTGTACTGCGCGGGCTGCATCTGCTGCCGGACACTGTCAGCTCATGTGTGCTCGCTGCCTCCTATGCTGGCCACACCCAACCCCCTTTATTTATTTGGGTAAGGTTTATATTAGGCGCACAATTAAAAATCAGGCTAGGTCTTATTTTCGGAAAAAACACGGTAGTACCTTATTTCCTCAAAAACAAGACCTAACCAGAATACAATCTGTAATGTATCTTTTGGAGCAAAAATTAATATAAGACCCCGTCTTATTTTCAGGAAAACATAGTACATCCTTTACTTACAATTAGGCCAAAAATTTCTGCCACTAAGCAAGGCAGCTCTTAAGTAAATTTTGCCCCAATTTTATGATCTTTTTTTGTCAGTTGTTAAGTGAATCACTGCGGTTGTTAAGTGAACCATACACTCATTAAGCAAATCTGGCTTCTCACATTGATTTTGCATGTTAAAGGCCAGCTGGGAAATGGTGATCACATGATCAGTGGGATGCTGCAATGGTCATTAGTGTGAAAACCAGTAACTCACTTTTTTCAGTGCCTTTGCAACTTCAGTCACTAAACAAATGGTTGTAAATCGAAGGCTATCTGTACTCATTTGCCGAGTCCTTTGATTGCTCAGAGGTGGGAAAGAAGGGGAAGCATATATAAAATGAATGAGAAGGAAGGAAGGGCAGGAATTTAAAGCTTTAGCCCTATTCACATTTCGCATTAACCAAGTTGGCATTCACATCTGAACAAACAAGAAAATTATTGTGCTTGTTAAAGTTGTTAGAGGCCATTTTGTAGGGCCTGTGACTTGTGTGCATGTATATGTACGTGCACCTTTTGGCTTAATTAACCAACAAGCCAAGCATCTCCAGCTTTAATAGATTGCTAAACTACTCCAGCATTTTAATGTGGCCATAATGGCTTCTTACTGTCTGTTAGCACATACTTAGTGTTATAAAATCTCCCGAGTTATTTCAGTCATGCCCACTGCTCTGGATTAATCTTCCTTTTCTAAAAGAAATACTTCCAAATCTTCCTTTCTCTACTCTTAATGGGGCGGGGGGAGGTGGGGGAAGGACCATAGAGAGTGAGAACTTTGACAGATTTCCTGGAACAAAATGCAGAAAACTTCATGGGCTCAGCTGGCCATTCCAACCTCGCCTAGATGGATAATGAGCAAAAGTTAATTACCATCCGATGGCCTTTTTAACACCCTATTCATTTCCAGCTGATGGGAAGAAGGATCAGCTGCTTCGGGCCAGCTCTTCCAAACCTACATCATCGTCATCGTGATAAATGTGGGCCTTCAGCAAGAATCCCAGTCACAAAAGACAGTCTTCTTCTGCTTAGCTGGTAAAACTCTCCACAGCTTTATATCTGTGATGGGAGAAGGTTGCTCAACCATTTGATGTCCAGATGTTGTGTCTCTTGTTGGGACCTGTGTTGACTAAGACCAGTAGGAGCTGGACACCAACTCCCACTCCCACTCGCAACAAGACAAAGATTTAAAACACTTTCGCTCATACACAACCCCCTTGTTGTGATCTGTCAGCAGTCTAAGGAGCTGCCAACGGAGTCGGACAGTGATGAGGCTGAGGTGAGGCCAGGGCGATCGGGAAGTGAGGTGCAGACTCCAGAGCCTCCAGAGACTGACAGTAGTGAGGCAGAGGAACAGGAGGAGCCTGTTCCTAATGCATTCATGAGAAGAGCTGCCAGAAGGCAAGAACAGTTCAAGCAGAGAGGACAACTCGGGAATAGGGCCAAGAGATGACTGGCCCCTCCCATAAGGCTTAAAACAGACCAGCAGCGGAGTTTCAGCTTTGCCGGAAAACAACGTTGTAGCTGCGTCTTCTGCTTCTTTGTTTTTGTGGCTTCTGGACATTTGCCAGGAAAGGCCTTTGGCAGTTTGCCTAATTGGACTAAGGTTTGGGAGACAACTGAGGAATTTGTGTTGGGAGGCAATTTTTTTACTTTGAGTTGAACGACGCTGGGAATGAAGTAATTCCCAGCTGTTCGAATAAAGTTTGTTTTTCCACAGACTAAGTTTATGACTACCTACTTGGGCCTGGGTCACAACACCCCTCTCTGCAAGATCAGCAGGCGATGGGCACATGTGGATGAGTTGTGAACAGGTAAGATCCACCTCACATGGTGCTAGGCAGCACCAAAGAGATTGGAGGGAAAGGAATATGGCCAGCAAGTATCCCTCGAAGTGCCTGCTGCAATCTCACAATCGAGAGTTGCCTGTGTGTAGTAGTACTCAAACTGTTGGAGGAATACAATCCGTTATCAGATTGGTCCATTACCAAAAGAATCGACAGATGGAAACTCCTAGAAAATTCCGTCTAGCCACTGCAGAATAAAAGTAAGAGGAGGTGGTATAAAAACTGAATATGTTTAAGTCAAAGCTCGAGGTTGACTCAGCCTTCCATCCTTCCAAAGTGGGTAAAATGAGAACCCAAAATTGTTGGGGGCAAATACGCTGACTCTATAAACCGCTTAGAGAGGGCTGTAAAAGCACTAGGAAGCAGCATATAAGTCTAAGTGCCATTGCTATTGCTATTTTACACAATATGGGTTTTATTTTAGATGTGTAGCAATTGCTGGTATTCTTTCATTGCAGGAGGTCCTCAACTTACAACCATTCGTTGAGTGACCACTCAAAGTTACAACGGCATCGAAGAAAGTAGCTTATGAACATTTTCACACCTGCAACCGCTGCAAAAGTCCCATGTTCACGTGATCAAAATTCAGATGCTTAGCAACTGGCATGTATTTATGACGATTGAGCTGTCCCAGTTCACCTTTTGTGACCTTCTGATAAGCCAAGTCCATGGGGAAGTCAGACTCATTGAAACAATGGGTTGCTAACTTAACGACTGCAGTCATCCACTTAACGACTGTTGCAAGAAAGGTCGTAAAACGGGGCAAAACTCAGTTAAACAGCGTCTTGTGTGGCCATGGAAAATTTGGGCTCATTTGCGGTTGTAAATTGAGGATTAACATCTGTATAGTTTCTTCTTCTTCTTTTCTCTCTCTCTGGAATAAGGATCCTTATCGGACGTCCCTGTTCATTATTTCCAAAGAAGCCTGTTGGGGGTTAGCTGATAGACCAGGAATCCACTGGATCTAGCAAATTCTGTTAAATCAGGGTGTCAAACTCAATTTCATTGAGGACCTCATCAGGATTGTCTGACCTTGGGAGGGATGGGTGGGCATAGCCAGAGTGAGAGTGGCCAGTTCATCACTCGCGCTGGGGGACCCTGTGGCGGCTCAAGCTCTCTGCCAGCGAAAATAGGCTCCCAAGCTCCTAAATAGGAGCCTAAATAGGCTCCCAAGCTGCAACGGCCTCCTGCAACCCTCTGCCAGCAAAGACGGAGCTCAGGAGGACCACACACAGCCCTCCCAAACTCCATTTTCGCTGGCAGAGGCACCACGGACTGGTCCTTTGGTATTTCCATGGCAGCCACGCGAGCCAGATCTGAGCATCCATGGGGCAGATCCGCACGCCCCACCCCACCCCTCCCCACCCCAGCCTTGAGTTTGACACCCTTGTGTTAGAGGAAACACATGTTGTGATCAAGTAATTCACAAGTCTAAGAGAATGTGCTCATTCAGAATTGCAAGATGGTTATGGGTCCTACAACGCAGAAGAGTTAAGAAACTGAGGGAGGTCCTTGCTCTCTGAGCTTGCTTGTTTTCTTGCAAACGTTTTATTACCCTTACGAGGTAACATCATCAGTGCTAGATCAAGAAACTGATAGCCACCTAGCTCAAGATTATTTTTACTGTGACAGCTACAGTAATGGAATCTCACAAGATTGAATGCGTTCCCCCCCTCCCTTCATGTATTTTTGTATGAATTAGAGAGGGGCTTCTCTGAGACAGTTTTTCCATTTTTGTTTTTTATTTTTGGTCCAACCACTAGCCCATCTTATCTGACCATTGTCTTAGTAGTCCTTCATGGCCATTCCCTCTGTCCTCCACAACAGTACATGGCTCAGTTTTAGAGCATGTCAAATTTTCGAACTTTCAATCTCTAAACATTAGGGGTGCTCAAAAGTTGTGACACGCCTCAGGGATTGTAAAGATATTTTGGTTACTTTAATATAATTTAAATGTGCTTGGTAAGTCACTACATAAATATTGTAACTTTTTAATGTTTTGTTTGTTTCATTTAACAAAAGCCTGATGTTTAGGTACAGTGGTACCAGAAGTGGGTTTCAGCAGGTTCTGACCAGCTCTGGAGAACCGGTAGCAAAAATTTTGAGTAGTTCAGAGAACTGGTAGTAAAAATTCTGACTGGCCCCGCCCCCATCTATTCTCTGCCTCCCGAGTCCCAGCTGATCAGGAGGAAATGGGGATTTTACAGTATCCTTCCCCTGCCACGCCCACCAAGCCACGCCCACCAAGCCATGTCATGCCCACCAAGCCACACCCACAGAACCGGTAGTAAAAATTTTGGAAACCCACCACTGAGTGGTACCTAATCCTTTATTGGTTCCAGGAAGCGTGAAACAATTTTTCCCCATAAGGAATAATGTATTGAGTCACAAAGAAGCCAACAGTGACTTCTAACTTATGTGTTGAGTACCAAACAAATGAGTATCGGGACCAAATTTTCACATCAAAATGCTTTGAATACCAAATTGGACAAGTTTCAAAACAGCGGAGTACCAAGGTACCACAGTATGTGAAAGAGACAGGTAGTTCTCGACTTATAACGGTTCGTTTAGTGACTGTTCAAAGTTACAACGACACTGAAAAAAAGAGACATTTTTCATACAACTGTTTGAAATGTGTTTGAATATTAGTATCCGAACAAACAACATTCAGACTAATTTTCATCTCATAAAAAGGTATTTAAAGACCTGTGTTCTGACAGACAAGCACAATTCAAAACGCACTGACGATGTCTCCTTGAATGGTGATGAAAAATTTGCAACCAAATTGCCAACCCCAGAGCTACCAACAGTGGCAGCAACACTGTAGTCAGACAATTAAAATTCAGATGCTTGGCAGCTGGTTCTTATTAATGACAGTTGCAGGGTCCCACGGTCTTGTGAACACCTTTTGCGACCTTCTGACAAGCAAAGTCAATGGGGAAGTCAGATTCATCTAACAACCATGTTACTAACTTAATAACTGCAGTGATTCACTTAACAGGTTTGGCAAGAAATGGGGCAAAATTCAGTTAACAAATGTTAAAGCAACAGAAATTTTGGGCTCAATTGTAGTCATAAGTCGAGGATTACCTGCATTTGATTTCAGAGATGGAACAGTCAGGGGGAATCTAGAATGTAGAATTTTTTTTAATAGAATAGAATAGAATAGAATGTATAATCAATCATCCATTTACGACCTGTCACTTACATCAGTCAACAAAAAGATACTTATGACTCAGTTTTGATACCCTCCCCTTCCTGGTCATGTGATTGCATTTTGGGTCCTCAGCAACCCAATTTGCATTTACAGCCATTTGCAGCACCCCGCAGTCACATGATCACAGTATATAGTGTTTTTTGCTGAAAAATAGCTTTTAAGACCAGTTTCCAACCAAAAAAATGTTCATTGTGGGCACTGGGTTCACTTAATGACCGCACTATTCACTTAACAACTGCCGCAAAAAATATTATAAAGTTGGTCATATGATGACCTCTTTAACAACCGGAACAACTTGCAACCATAATTTTGGGCTCAATTACAGTCATAAATCAAGGACTACCTACAATATAAATATTTATGGTAAACCACCTTGAGACTTTGGTGATGGCTATATAAAAAAGCTAAACAAATGAATAGAATAGAATTTTTATTGGCCAAGTGTGATTGGACACACAAGGAATTTGTCTTGGTGCATATGCTCTCAGTGTACATAAAAGAAAGGATCCGTTCATCAAGGTACAACATTTACAACACAATTGATGGTCAATATATCAATATAAATCATAAGGATAGTATACTGGCAGTCGTAATTTTGATGACAAATTTTTAAAAGTTAACAGGGTCCAAATCTGAATTTTGCCAGTTTTAAAACAGTGGTTTTCTTCAAATATTTTTCCCCTGAGAACTACTAAATTCTAAATTAAAACAACTATACATTAAACATGTAAATTTTAAAAATGAGTCATAAAATCTAAATTTAGCAGCTAAAGTTGTAAATTTTAAGCCGAAATGAAATAAATCTGACGTGAACAAATTCCTCTAACTGCATTAAACTGACTGTTTCTCTTAAGGCTGGTTTCTGCTATGACTGACTTTTCGAACTCGGTCTGAAATAGGCCCTAAGAGTTGTAAACCTAATTTTACACAGCTTCTTTTCCAAAAACTCTACACTACTAACTAGAGAATACAAAACATTTGCCAGACCTATTCTTGAATATTGCTCATCCGTCTGGAACCCATACCACATCTCTGACATAAATACAATAGAAAGAGTCCAGAAATATTTTACTAGAAGAGTTCTTCACTCCTCCGAAAACAACAAAATACCCTATACCAACAGACTTGAAATCCTGGGATTAGAAAATTTACAACTCCGTCGACTTCGACATGACCTGTGTTTAACACACAAAATCATCTATTGCAATATCCTTCCTATAAAAGACTACTTCAGCTTCAATCGCAATATTACAAGAGCAAAAAATAGATTCAAGCTAAATGTCAACCGCTTCAAACTTGATTGCAGAAAATATGACTTCTGTAACAGAGTTGTTAATGCTTGGAACTCATTACTTGACTCCATAGTCTCTACCCAAAATCCCAAAAACTTCAAACAAAAACTGTCTACTATTGAACATGAATGTTCTTAGCAGGTGTTTTAGTGAGTATATCCATGATACCCCAAGAATTCATGTAGAGGCCTGTTTAAAACTATTTATGATAGCAGAGATAAAGTGTCTCAGTGTCAAGATCCAATTTTCCTTCCAGGATCAACGGGGGCCAAAGTTTGACTTTAAAAAAAAACCTTTTTAATAGTTTTTTTATACAGGAAGATCTCAACTTACAATCACAATTGGGACCAGAATTTCTTAACAGATTAACTGAGTTGGAAGGGACCTTGAAAGTCAACTAGTCTAACCCCCCACACAAGCAGAAGATCCCACACCGTCTCTGACAAATGGCAGTCCAGTCTTTCTTGAAAGCTTCCAGTGGTGAAGCTCCCACAACTTCTGAAGGCAAGCCGTTCTATTGGTTGATTATTCTCACTATCAGAAAATTTTTCCTTATTTCTAGGTTGAATCTCTCCTTGTTCAGTTTCCATCCATTATTCCTTGTCTGGCCTTCAGGTGCCTTGGAAAATAGCTTGACCCCTTCCTCTCTGTGACAGCCCCTCAAATATTGAAACACTGCTATCATGTCTCCCTTGGTCCTTCTCTTCACTAGATTAGCCAGGCCCAGTTCCTGCAACCGTTCTCCATATGTTTTAGCCTCCAGTCCCCTAATCATCTTTGTTGCTCTTCTCTGCACTCTTTCTAGAGTCTCAACATCTTTTTTATAATGTGGTGACCAAAACTGGATGCAGTACTCTAGGTATGGCCTTACTAGGGCTTTATAGAGTGGCATTAGTACCTCATGTGATCTTGGCAGTATCCCTCTGTTAATGCAGTTTAGGATTGCATTGGCTTTTTTTGGCTGCCGCTGCACATCGCTAGCTCCTATTTAACTGGTTGTCCACTAAGACTCCAAGATCCCTCTCACAGTTACTGCTATTAAGCCTGCTTTCCCCAGTCCATATGTGTACTTTTGGTTTTTCTTGCCTAAGCGTAAGACTTTACTTTTCTCTACACTGAATTTGGTTTTGTTAGATAGAGCCCAGTGTTCAAGTTTGTCAAGATCCATCAACTTACAATCCCAACTGGGACCAGAATTTCTGGTTGTGCTAAGCAAGTGGATGTGCCCAATTTTTTTGCCATGGTTGTTAAGCGAAACATTGCAGTACAGTGAATCATAAAATTGTTCATCAAATCCGGCTTCTCCTGTTGACTTTGCTTGTTGGAAGCCGGCTGGGAAGATCCCAAAGGGCCTTCAAATAATTTTAAATACACACCGGTTGTCAAGGGCCTGAATTTTGATCAGGTGACCATGGGGATGCTGTAAGAGTTGTAAGCGTGAGGATCTGTTGTTAAGTCATTTTTCTCTGTGCCATTGTAACTTCCAATGGTTGCTAAATGAATAGTTATAAATTGAGGATTTTTTTTTATTTATTTGAATTTATATCCCGCCCTTCTCTGAAGACTCAGGGCGGCTTACATTGTGTTAAGCAATAGTCTCATCCATTTGTATATTATATACAAAGTCAACTTTTATTGCCCCCAACAATCTGGGTCCTCATTTTACCTACCTTATAAAGGATGGGAGGCTGAGTCAACCTTTGTACTTGTACTGTGGTTTTGACAATGCAAGAACACCAGAAATCCCAACAGAAATCCAGTAGCATCTACACTGGGAAGGTCAGGGGTCAATATCAGCAAGATGGTTGAGGGAACATCAAAACCCAAGTCCCCTCCCCCCCTCCCACTTTTGAACTGCACTTGGAAACCATGACACACCATTAACTATCTTAGCAATCTGGAGCCCTCCTACAGACGTTTCTGAATGTCAAGGACTATAGAAATAATGTTTGTGTAACTTAATGCCATCCAGAAATAACCCTTTTCCATAAATTAATTCTACCCATTTTTTTTAACCAGATGCTGCAGAATCAGCTATAGGGGAGACAAAACGTTTGTGTGTGTGTGTGTGTGTGTGTGTTGTTGTGTGTGTGTTTATATATTTGCCTAAGTGTATATAAACAAATATATATATATATATATAAAAACAAATGCAAACCCGTGTAAATTTTGCCTTTTGAAGGTTATTTATACGGAAGTGTCTGTTTGCATTTCTTTTCTCGCTGAAAACACCTATTTTGTATACCCTGAAAGCAAACTGGAGGGTCTCTGATCAAGACAACACTTCACACAGTTATTTTACAGAGAAGACAGCACTTAACCTCTGGTCGACTTTGAGGTTTATAAAAAGAACCATCACTTAAATGAAAGCTGCTAAACTCAACAGAACAGAATCAGAAAGACAAGGAAGATGCAGCCTGTTAAAAACAGAACTAAACTGACTCATCAGATTATAAACTTCCCTGGCAGTTTTCATATTAACACTCTGGATTATTGGCAAACTCTCCGGCTTCTGCCACGGTGATACGCGTGGAGGAATCCATACCGCCAGCAGACAAAACCGTACAGTTTTCTATCACGGGGAAATGAGGGAGGCCAGGGGGAGACAGTATGGGGGCATCAGAGGTTGTCTTCTCCATAACACAGGAAAACCTAGGATTGACATCTCACCATCAAGGTAAATAGAAACACAGCACAACGGAAGGCAGGCATAGGGATGCCCCAAGGGTTTGTCCAATGTAATTTGATATCCCGACTATGTTTCCCAGGAGCTCTGGAATCCCAGAGAAGTTCATCCAGATCCACGAGGACAGACAAAAAAAATATAAATGCCCGCCTGCATTAATCTCCTTCAACTACTAGGCAGTCAAGAATTCAATATTGGCCTTGGGTTCTACAGCACATGTGTAATTCAGGAAGCAAGCCTGGGTCAGTGCATTCATAATACGCCATAATGTGAGGTTAGGATTCACCAGGGAATAACATTTTTGTGGGAAGAAGTATCGCTTCTTCAATGAGTGCTCTAAAGCAGGGGTCTCCAACCTTGGCAACTTTAAGATTTGTGGACTTCAACTCCCAGAGTTCCTCAGCCAGCAAAGCTCTGGGAATTGAAGTCCACAAAGTTGCCAAGGTTGGAGACCCCTGCTCTAAAATATAGGTAAGCAGCCTGATGGCTTCCAGGTGTTTTAAACATATGCCTCATCCAATCTGTCCAGCAGCAAGGGACTGTGGGACCTATAGCCCAAAACATCTGGAGGGCATCCTGTTGTATGCCTCAATGCTAAAGATATTTATTATGTACATATTTTATTTATTTATTTATTTATTTAATCAAATTTTTATACCGCCCTATCTCCCGAAGGACTCAGGGCAGTTTACAGCCAGATAAAAATACAGAAATCATACACAATAAAAACTAAGTAAAAAACTTATTTAAATAGGCCAAAATTTAAAATTACAATTAAAATGATAAAACCCCATTACCTAAAAATTAACAACTAACCCCAGTTAAAATTAAGTAAAACTTTTAATCCAGTCCCGCTTGGATAAATAAATGCGTTTTCAGCTCACGGCGAAAAGTCCGAAGATCAGGCACTCGGCGTAAACCAGGGGGAAGTCCAAAGCGTAGGAGCTCCCACAGAAACCGTCATAAGTAAATGCCAGTTGCCAAACAACTAAATTTTGATCACATGACTGTGGGGATACTATCACAGTCATAAGTCATTTTTTTTCACGGTCACTAAATGAATGGTCCAATGTTTACAGGGATTCTCAGTCATCGAGGTCATGGTTGTCCCAAAGGTGCTTTTTTTCAAGAACCAAGTGGACTTTCTGGTTTTATTTTGAAGGCGTTTCGCTTCTCATCCAAGAAGCGAAAATGAGAATGAATGAGAAGCAAAACATCTTCAAGGAAAGAAAAATGAAGGAAGTCCAGTTGCCTCTTGAATAAAAAAGCAGCTTTGGGATAAATGAATGGTTGTTAAGTCAAGGACTACCTTGTGTGACCGTTGTAATTTTAAAGCCAATAGGACTAAGGGGAAAAAAAATAAATAAGGCCGTCTCCTTACCTGACTTGCGCCTACAGCTGGAGTAGCAGCTAATCGGGGCCCCGGTGCTGATTTCACAACATCGGTCAAGGACAGTCCTGTCTCTGCCACAAGTCCTAGGAATAAGATCAATGGGGAGAAACAAGATGAGGAATTGTCTGAACTCCTTGGCAGATGCATATGTTGCATTGATCTTCCCCAGACGGGTCAGTCTTCAGAAGTGAAGGATAAAGAGTAAAGATTTTATTTTCAAATGCACGGATCTAGGCATGTGGGGGTCTCAGAGATCACATCTGGGTCAATAATTCAATTTGTCCCATGGAGGGTAAAGCTGGCCACACAGTTGCAAGTTCAACAGTATCAGTGATCGCTGAAGAATGATGATAAGGCAGCCACGAGAGGCGGACTGGTGAAGAAGGAATAAATTGAAGGCCCAGGACCGTTTTCCTTTTAAAAAGGAGGTGTACAAAGGGGAAACTTCATTCAGCCTTATAAACAAGGCCGCTGACCAGAATTCATGGTCTGATTCAAGAGGATAAGCCCTATTAGTGCACTCATTCAAACACACTCACACAAAGTAGTGTGGGACTTGCCTTGTGGGACATCCAAGTCTAAAGAAAAACCTACTTTGGGAGGGTGGGTTTTTATTCGCCAAAGACAAGACCAGGGTTTTCCGATCTTGACCCTTGGGGAATTCTGGGAGCCCACAAGTCTTAAAGTTGCCAAGTTTTGAAAGCCCTGGTCTAGAATATAATAATTCAGGAGCCTTTTAGAATACCACAAAGCTGCTCTTGGCCAGAGAGTTAACACAAAGATACATTAGTTTTATGTGACGTTAAAGAAAATACAGGACTCTTCCACAAAAGTTGATTTATCATTAGCAGCTACAAGGAGAACCTTTTCATAATTTTTTTTAAATTTGCATTTATATCCCGCCCTTCTCCGAAGACTCAGGGCGGCTTACACTGTGTTAAGCAATAGTCTTCATCCATTTGTATATTATATACAAAGTCAACTTATTGCCCCCAACAATCTGGGTCCACATTTTACCTACCTTATAAAGGATGGAAGGCTGAGTCAACCTTGGGCCTGGTGGGATTTGAACTTGCAGTAATTGCAAGCAGCTGTGTTAATAACAGACAGACTTAATCTGCTGAGCCACCAGATGCCCATAATCCTGGTGACCAGAACTGTATTGCTCTGAGACAGGGATGTCAAACTCAAGGCCTGGGGGGCTGGATCCAGCCCGTGGGGTGTTTAAATCTGGCCCGCAGAGCTGCCCTGGAAAAAGCAAAAGACCAGCCACAGAGCCTCTGCCAGAAAAACGGGCTCCCAAGCTCAGTTTTGAACTGTGACGGCCTCCTGCAACCCTCTGCCGATGAAAACAGATCTCGGGAGGGCCACATGGAGTTCGGGAGCCCATTTCCACTGGTCCTCCACAGGTGCCCCCAATATGAGTGATGTCAAGCCAGCCACGCCCACTCCCCACCCCCCCCCGAGGTCAAACAAAACCCTGATGTGGCCCTCAATGAAATCGAGTTTGACACCCCTATTCTAAGAAGCATTATAACAATATAACAATTACAACAATACACAAGAATAGATTCAAACTTAGAAGTGAACCGCTCCAATCTCGATTGTAGAAAATAGGACTTCAGTAACAGAGTTGTTAATGCCTGGAATGCTCTACCCAACTCCATGGTCTCATCCCAAAATCCCCAAAACTTTAACCTAAGACTGTCTACTGTTGACCTCACCCCATTCCTAAGAGGTCTGTAAGGGACATGCATAAGAGGACCAACGTGCCTACCATTCCTGTCCTAATGTTCCCTTTGATTGTATCCAATTCGTATGGTTATTTTATGCTTATACTTAGAATAGAATAGAATTTTTATTGGCCAAGTATGATTGGACACACAAGGAATTTGTCTTGGTGCATATGCTCTCAGTGTGCATAAAAGAAAAGATACATTCATCAAGGTACAACATTTATAACACAAATGATGGTCAATATATCAATAAATCACAAGGATTGCCAGCAACAAAGTTACAGTCATACAGTCATAAGTGGAAAGAGATGGGTGATGGAAACGATGAGAAGATTAATAGTAGTGCAGATTTAGTAAATAGTTTGACAGTGTTGAGGGAATTATTTGTTTAGCAGAGTGATGGCCTTCGGGAAAAAACTGTTCTTGTGTCTAGTTGTTCTGGTGTGCAGTGCTCTCTCTATATATTTATATATATATATACTTATATATATTGTTAGTATGTGTTTGACAAAATAAATAAATAAATAAAATTAAAATATGCAGGAAGCCCTCAATTTATCACCACGGTTAGACCAGAATTTCTGTTGCTAAGCAAGGTAGTTGTTACATGAGTTGCATGGTTTTTTTTTACAAATGTGTTGGCTATAGTTATGTGACTCACTGCAGTTATTAAGTGAATCATGCAGTCATTAAGCAAAACTAGCTTCCCCCCATTGAGTTTGCTTGTTGGAAGAATGCACTGATAAGGTCCTCTTTTTTTAAAAAAGTCCTGCCTTCCTCCTCCTCACTGTACAGCTATGGTTATCTCAGTTCCCCACAACATAGCAGCCCCATCCTTCATACACATGCTGCCCTTCCGGGAATGAAGACTAGAAGCGATTGATTCATGGAGCCACAAAGCCAACTTAAGCAGAAAAGGCCATGGGGTGGGTAGTGGAAAAGAAGCATTTTTCTTCCACTGTAAGGGGCCCTCCTCCATGGCATTTCACATGGTTAATAAACCACCCACCCTTCTCCGATTCCTCTCACTTTGCAATACAGCTACTCCTCAACTTACAACCACAATCGAGTTCCAACATTTACGTTGCTAAGTGAGACAGTTGTTAAGTGAGTTTCGCCCCATTTTACGACCTTTCTTGCCACTGCTGTTACGCAAATTACTGGAGTTCTTAAGTTGGTAACATGGTTGTTAAGTGAATCTGGCTTCACTGTGGACTTTGTTTGTCAGAAGGTCACAAAAGGGGATCACGTGACTCCAAGACATATATGCACACCCGTTATGGTCCTCTTAGGAATGGGGTGAGGTCAATAGTAGGCAGTTTTTGGTTGAAGTTTTTTGGATTTTGAGAAGAGACTACAGAGTCAGGTAATGAGTTCCAAGCGTTAACAACTCTGTTACAGAAGTCATATTTTCTGCAATCAAGATTGAAGCAGTTAATATTAAGTTTAAATCTATTGTTTGCTCTTGTATTGTGATTGAAGCTGAAGTAGTCTTTAACAGGAAGGACATTGCAATAGATGATTCTATGAGTTAAACACAGGTCCTGTCGAAGGCGGCGGCGTTCTAAGTTTTCTAAGCCTAGGATTTCAAGTCTGGTGGGATAAGGTATTTTGTTGTTTTCAGAGGAGTAGAGAACTCTTCCTGTAAAATTCTTCAGGTAGTCCTCGACTTACCAACCACAATTCGGACTGGAAGTTCCGTCACTAAGCCAGGTGGCTATTAAGCGAGTCGTGCCAGATGTTATGGCCCTTTTTTGCTGTGATCATTAAATGAATTACCATGGTTGTTAAGTGAATCTCATGATTGTTAAATTAATCCAACTTCATTGACTTCGCTTGTTAGAAGCTGGCTGAGAAGGTTGCAAATAGCAGACATGTGACCCTGGGAAACTACAAGTGTCTTAAATCCATGCTGGCTGCCAAGTGCCCAAATTTTTATCATGTGACCATGGAGACGCTACGATAGTTGTAAGTCAATTTCTTTTCCAGTACTGTTCGAGAATGATCAATGCGGCACAAGAAACCACTGGTTGCCCTCTAACACCACTGGATGACATCACCAGGTCTCGCTGCTTTAGCAGACTAAGGAAGAAACTTAGAGATGATTCACACCCTGGTCAGTGTCTCTTCCCACTTCTACCATCGGGCAGAAGACATCAAAGCATGGCCAGCCGAACAAATAGGTTTGAAAATACTTTCTATCCTTGGGCTGTCAGAGTCTTAAACACAACCACAACCACTCCGCACACAAGCAGAAACATATGTCTAGTTTTTCTTTTTTTTTTCTTTTTCTCCCTCCCCCTCCCCCAATTACTTGCATAATCCTTATGATTTATATTGATATATTGACCATCATTTGTGTTGTAAATGTTGTACCTTGATGAAGGTATCTTTTCTTTTATGTACACTGAGAGCACCAAGACAAATTCCTTGTGTGTCCAATCACACTTGGCCAATAAAAAATTCTATTCTATTCTATTCTATTCTATTCTATTCTATTCTATTCTGTTCTGTTCTGTTCTGTTCTGTTCTGTTCTGTTCTGTTCTATTCTATTCATAGGGATTATTCTTTATACTATTTATGTTGTTTGTATTTTTTGTCATGGATTGCACCAGTGAGGCTAAAACCAATTTCGTTGTATTCATGATGTACAATCTCAGTAAAGGCTTATACTAAATGGCTAAACAAATGGTCATAAATTGAGAATCAACTGTAATGGCTGTGTTCCCTATGCTTTCAGAGTCTTCTGGCTGACGTACCATGGATGGCCCTGTAAGCGGAACCTAAGCAGGCTGAATTAGCCGTATCAATTATGTAGACTGGAACATTGAAGACATCGGACAGGATCTGAAAAGGGAAAAGAAAAAAGTCCATCACAACTTGATTAAGAAGCAAAAATCACTCTGCAGTTTGCTTCCGTTGTCAAGACAGGCAAGATTTGCAGCCAGAAGAGATCCGATGCCAGAAATCACCACTGGGAAATTAATTAAAAAGTAGCTTAAGGCATCTTTCGGATGGAGAGGCGGATCAGCAGAAAAAAAAATAATAGGTAATAGGTTAAAGTTAAAGTTGGCGGATAAGGCTCTGGGGATGTAGGTTGAAATCCATCCTCAACCACGGAACCTTATGATGTAGAAGAACACAGGAATAACTTTGACGAAAGAATGGATGAAAATCATTATAGGAGAAAACATCAGTACTCAGGCCTGGGAAAATAAGGGAAAAAACACAGTATACCTCAAAATAAACTTTCCTTGTTTCTTTTTGGTATAACACAAAGTAGATAGAAACTCCTGTAGGCTTTCAAGATTCTTTTGCTACACTGTACGACAATAAAGTAAATTCATCTGATGTTTTAGTCAGTGACTGTTTCCTGGCCTATCTCAAAGAACGATACAAAATGACTTTAGGCCAGCTGCTCTTTCTCAGCGGACTTCAAGGCCATAAGGTTGTGGTTGGGATAAAATGAAGGGGAACTTTCATCTGAGCATCCCTCACACCTTGGAAAAAAGGTGAGTTATAAATCTAATGCCTGCATCCAGTTTTGCATCCAGTTTTGGTCGCCACGATGTAAAAAAGATGTGGAGACTCTAGAAAGAGTGCAGAGAAGAGCAACAAAGATGATGAGGGGACTGGAGGATAAAACATATGAAGAACGATTGCAGGAACTGGGTATGTATGACTGTATGACTATAACTTGTTGCTGGCAATCCTTATGATTTATATTGATCATCAATTGTGTTGTAAATGTTGTACCTTGATGAACGTATCTTTTCTTTTATGTACACTGAGAGCATATGCACCAAGACAAATTCCTTGTGTGTCCAATCACACTTGGCCAATAAAAATTCTATTCTATTCTATTCTATTCTATTCTATGTCTAGTTTAACAAAAAGAAGGACTAGGGGAGACATGATAGCTGTGTTCCAATATCTCAGGGGCTGCCACAAAGAAGAGGGAGTCGGGCTGTTCTCCAAAGCACCTGAGGGTAGAACAAGAAGCAATGGGTGGAAACTGATCAAAGAAAGAAGCAACTTAGAACTAAGGAGAAATTTCCTGACAGTTAGAACAATTAATAAGTGGAACGACTTGCCTGCAGAAGTTGTGAATGCTCCAACACTGGAAATTTTTAAGAAAATGTTGGATAACCATCTGACTGAGATGGTGTAGGGTTTCCTGCCTGGGCAGGGGGTTGGACTAGAAGGCCTCCAAGGTCCCTTCCAACTCTGATGTTATGTTATGTTATAGATTATGGAGAGTCCCTGGATTCTGTAAATCCTATCAAATGAATCCAGTTTTATGGAAAAATACATGAGGATGGGTCACTTGGCAGCAATTCACCATGAGCCAAAAATCAGTTTAAAACAAGAGCGGGAATGGAATTTTAAAGTTATCCAATACCGTCTGCATTCTGTTTTGCGGCTTGCAAGCTAATGGGCAACTGGGTTTTTAATCAAAAGCCAGATCTAAAGAAATATTGCACTTATTAAAACCAAACAGTCTGCTGGAGATCATATTATTTTTGTCAGAGATGTCTCAGGATTTGGGAAGAACCCCAATAGCCAAAATCTGGACTACTTTTCACATTAAGCCTGCAGTAAAAGAATATTTCCCTTCCAATCCTGGAGTGTGCAAATAATATCTGGGAAAACAAAATACTGAATTAAGTCCAGGAGTTTTGAGGACTATTAGAAGGATGGAGAAGATACTAGACCGAGATGAATTTACATGGTTACTTTTGCAAATCTTGTCTTTACCCATTTTTGGGAAAAAATAAAATCCCTATCCAACTTTTTGTCCTTGAGAAATACTGGTCTTTGGATTTCTTAGGTCCCCAACAGTATAGCCACAGAGAAACTAAGAGCAATCAGTTACTTGCAAATTATGGGCAGCAAAAAGGAAGGAGGCCATAGGACTGGGTTGAACTATTTCAATCTCACTTAAAACATTCACTGGGGAAAAATGCAAGGATGTTTAAATATGTAAAAAAAAAAGAAAAGTGAGAAATATTTGGAGCTTGGCATCTGCTAATTAGGCAGAATTAATTGGGTTGCTGACTTGGCTTCAACATTCCATTCAGAGTTCCTTCTCTTCCAAAAACCCTAAAATAAATTTCCTAAAAATTACATTCTCAACAGATCATTTCTGCATGCTCTATGATCTTAGCCGAGGTCAATTGTCGGCAGATCTTTATTTTTATTTTTTTATAATCCTGCAAAACATGGTGCAGGTAGCCTTTGACTTACAACTATTTATTTAGTGATCATTCAAAGTAACAATGGCACTAAGTAAAAGTGACTTACAACTGGTCCTCACACTTATGACTATTGCAGCATCCTTACTGTCATGGGATTAAAATTCAGGATTGGCAACCAGCATGCATTTACAACAACTGCAGAATCCTGGGGTCACCGTGATCATTGTTTGTGACCTTCCCAGCCAGTGTCTTAACAGTAACAGAGTTGGAAGGGACCTTGGAGGTCATCTAGTCCTACCCCCTGCTCACGCAGAAGACCTGTACTAGAGACTCAGTGTCTGACAAGCCAGTCAAAGGGAAAAGCCAAATTCTGCAATCATTCACTTAACAACCATCTTGCTTAGTGATATAAATACTGATCCCAATTGTGGTTGTGAGTGGAGGATTGCCTGTAACTGTTTTTTGTTAACAGGATGCAAAGAGGCAAACGTTACAGAACCTTAGACAGTTGCAATCAAATACAACCGTAATACACAATGCTAGTAACACTCAGACAATAGCAAAAGGTTCCAATAAAGTTGTGGCTTATTGACTGATCCCAGTTGTTGACTTTGAAAAGCATCTGCTTTAATTTGCCTTTTCTTGGAATTTACAGATATGAACCTCTGTGGTTTTCCGTCTACAGATAGACATAACCTTTTCTTCTTGGTGTCATGTCACAGTCCCACGATGTGTCAACTGAGGAAGCCAAAGGCCTCTTTCCAAGTGTGGATGAGCTGGACTTCATCAACACTGACAACAGGAAACCGTGGCTGAGAGAATAATTTAGGAAGGGCCCTTTTTTTTTTAAACTATCTTGCTTTCAAGTCCCTTCTTAAGTTCTCAAGAACTGCTGGTTCTCTGCGCAGAGTACAGACAGTCAGTGTGCTGCGAATAATACATTATATTTGCACTCTCACGGATTCTAAAGTTTCAAAATCACAGAACAACTCTGAATGACTGCGCAAACATAGAATCCTAGGGTTGGAAGAGGTCTTCTAGTCCAGAGGTCTTCAACCTTGGCCACTTTAAGCCTGGAGGACTTCAACTCCCAGCTTTGCTGGGATTCTGGGAGTTGAAGTCCTCCAGGCTTAAAGTGGCCGAAGTTGGAGAGCCCTGTTCTAGTCTAATCCCCTTCTCAAAGTTTATGCCATCCCGGTCAAATGATTATCCAGTTTATTCTCAAAAATCTCCAGTGATGGGAGCACTCACAATCAGGGAAGCAACTGTTCCACCAATTAACTGCTCTGTCAGAAAATTTGGAAATACAAACAAATAGGAAATAAATTTGATGAAAATTAATTTCTTACTTCTAGGTTGTGGGTTTCTTATCCTACCCTCTAGTGCAGAACTTAAAATTTTAAGAATTCTGGGAGTTGAAGTCCACAACTCTTAAAGTTGCCAAGGTTGGAGATGCCTGCTCTAGTGCCCTATAGAATAAGTCAATCCCTCTTCTCTGTGATAGCCCCTCAAATCCTGGAAGACAGCTGTCATAATCCTGCCTAATCCACCTAGTATGTAATATTTACGCATAATAGATGCTGAACAGCAGATTGTGCTTAGCAGGATCTAATTTGAGTGGAGGTTTCCATGGTTGTTTTCCAGACCAACTGGGGCTTGAGCCAGACAGATTCTTACCTAGGAGATCTACAGATGTACAGATGACAAGGACGGTAAATCCTGAATGGCCTTCCCTACAAATGGTCATGTAAACATCTCCTACGCAAATTTCACTGCTGGCTAATTGCTCCTAAGTCTCTGCCCACTCAAGACCTTGGTTCCCTAGTTTTGATTGTTGACTCAAGAGCTCACCAGCTGGCTAAAATGGCCCGCTGGACACTGACCTCAAATGCAAAAAAAAAAGCCACACTTACTTGTAAGATTGCCTTATTATGGGAAGCCCCGCCGGTAGCCAAGATTTTTGTGGTTGGCACTGCAAGCAAAGAAGGAATGAAATTAATGGAGGTAGGGCAAGATCCTATCTACATTACAGAAAACTATAACGGGCTACAACTTCTTAATGATAGAACTCATTAATAACGGCACTGAAAATACCAAAAGCTGACACATCTGTTAATTGGCTTAGAGCAGGGGTCTGCAAATTGGCTCTTTTAAGACTTGTGGACTTCAACTCCCAGAGTTCCTCAGCCAGCTTTGCTTCTGGGAGTTGAAGTCCACAAGCCTTAAAAGAGCCAAGTTGGCAGACCCCTGGCTTAGAGGGTTGGATATTGGCAAGTCAGGCGGGTCTGGCAAAGAGGATTTCATTCTGGTTCTGAATTCTGGCTTGGCCCTTCAAATGCCACGCAAAGCAATGAAGTTAAGCACTGGTATCAGACCCACCATTTACATAGTTGAGGAATTCTGGGAGTTGAAATCCATGAGTTTTAAAAGTTGCCAAGTGTGGGAGGCCTGCTTCAATCACTGCGCCAAACTGGCTTAATTTTACAGTGCTGTTTTTATCTTCTTATTGCCTCAGTGGGGCCTTTAAGGGTACAAAAAGAAATAAAAGAAGAGCTGTCAAGGCAGCAAACATCCGGAAACCATAGTAGTCTTCAGCATTCCTCCTAAATCAGATGCCAAGGAAGGTCTGGCAAAAGCCAAGGCACCCTTCACCAACTTTTCACAATGCATTGCAACAGCTCAGAATTTGTTTTTCAGATTTTTATCTTGCCATTTTTTTTTCATAGACCAGATTTAGTCCTCGACTTATACCAGTTCATTTAGTGACTGTTCAAAGTTACAATGGCACTGAAAAAAAGTGACACACGACCGTTTTCAGAGTTACAATTTTTTGCAGCCTCTTCCTGGTCACGTGATCAAAACTGAGACGCTTGGCAACTGGTTCGTATTTATGACGGCTGCAGTGTCCCGGGGTCATGTAATCCCCTTTTGCTTCCCCGTGGACAAGCAAAGTCCATGGGGAAGCCAGATTCATTTAGCAAGCATGTTACTATCTTAGCAACTGCAGAGATTCACTTAACGACTTTGGCAAGAAAGGCTGTAAAATGGGGCAAAACTCGCTTAACAAATGTCTCACTTAACAGATGAAATTTTGAGCTCCATTGTGGTCACAAGTCGAGGACTACCTGTACAGCTCAAGGATGAGAAGATACCTAACTCTCCTTCCTCCTTTTATTTTCCCCGGAACAACAACCCTGTGAGGAGTTAGGTTAAAAAAGAATGAATAGCCCAAGGTCACCCAACCAGTTTTTCATGCCTAAAATAGGATTAGAACTCGCCGTCTCTTGGTTTCTCAAGCCAACATCTTAACCACTACACCAAACTTTCACTCTCAGCAAACTTGTCCTAGCCTGCTGGTAAAGAATCTAAGGGCGATGGAGACCCAGCAGCCTAACAAAACTTTCCTTAATCGCTATAATACTGAAATGAGACAGATATCCAAACATTTTGGGGGTGGGGGTGGGGGTGGGGGGGAAATCTGCAGAAAGGTTGCATTAGAAGGACCGCCCTTAAGGGGTGCCACTTGGCCAAGTTTTCATCAGAAGAAGATCTGCTCTGAATTACCTCCCCATGAAAGTCAAGGAAGAAGTAGATTCTGGGAGCTGAAATCCTCCAGGCTTAAAGCGGCCAAAGTTGAAAACCCCTGGACTAAAAGACAGTGTTCTTGAAAATAGAGAGCATTTCACCAAGGCTGTCATAGCGACGCCATCTTTAACAGGATGTGTAACTTATGATTAATGGTTGTAACTATGATTTATTACCAATGACCCATTACTTGGTGTTAATACCACTGTGAAGTTACGCACTGCAGACTAATTTCTTGTCCGATCACACTTGGCCAATAAAAAAATTCCATTCCACTCCACTCTATTCTTGGTACTGCTCCCAAAGGCAGAAAGGTTAGAGAGAGAAATGTCAATGGAGATTCTCAGTCATCCAGGCCATGGTTGTCCCAAAAGTCCTTTTTCAAGAGGCAACTTGACTTTTTGGCTTTTCCTTGAAGATGCTTCGCTTCTCATCCAAGAAGCTTGTTCATGGGCGGTGAATGGAAGGATTTATACTCCTTGCAGACAGCTGGCCATTTTCATTCTTTTAACAAGTCTTTAAGGGCACCTGGAGGTTTATATGTGTCTTCAGGGTCATCTGACTGGTGCAAATGAGCGTGGAGCCTTCTTGGAACTATTCCTCACCATCCAGTCAAGAGCTGAAGAAGCTTCTTGGATGAGAAGCTAAGAGGCTTCAAAGAAAAACCAGAAAGTCCAGTTGCCTCTTGAAAAAGCACCTTTGGGGCAACCATGATCCTGGATGAAAAAGCACTTTTGGGTTAAAGAGAGAAGTTCCCCGATGATGGGCTCCAGCAGGGGTCCGAAAGCTCAGAAGAGTAAACCTCTGGTCCCGATGACTGACCCAGATTGGATCCTGCAACATTATCCTAGGACACGTATATTTGCCTTCATTCATGAGTATTGCTTTGCTCACGTACAACACCCAGAATCTTCGATGGCCTTAAATGGTATTATGAATATAGGAACTGAAGGCCCACACATCTGGAGGGCACCAAGTTGGAGAAAGTGCTTTACATTACACTAATTTAACATTGCCGTGGGATGTGGTATGACCTTGGGAGACAGGAGAAAGATCCGCAGAACTAGACTACAGACAGATAGATAAGAGACAGCTGAGCCTGCAGAAAGAACAGGCAGGGCAAACATCCCAGAAAGAACTCCCTCCTTAGTTTGTTGGACTAAAATGGTGAGAGAGGAAATGTTGCACTTTCACACCTGAAAAACTGTTAGTGTTGTGTCTGCGCCCCCCGAGCTGGGCCCCCTGCCAGAAAGTGACTTGGAAAGTGAGGGGGAAGAGCCATCAGGACTTACCTCAGGAGCACCGGCTTCCCTGGCTCAGCTCCAGGAGCCAGAGGCAGGCCAGGTGGAGGAGATAACGAGGCCTCCGTCCCCTGACTTTTTCCCTCCCCAGGCCACGCCTCCAGACCCAGATGATGGCAATCAGGCTTGGCTGGACCCTAGGTTTCATAGGCAGGAGAGGCGGGAACAACAGAAACAGGGATGCGGCAGGCCTAGGAAGGGCTGAGTCATGGAGCCACACCCCACAGGATATAAAAACAGCAAGGGCTGCTATGCCTCTTCAGAGCAGGCAAATCAACTGCTTGACTAGAGCTGAAGTACTGTTTGTTGACTCATCGGTATCGAGGGAGATAACAGAGGCACTTGGCAGACGCTCGCTAGTTTGCTGCCAGAGCTGATAGTGCCGGCTAATTAAGCCATCGCTCTGATGGAGGCGAGAGGGACAGAACAGTTAGTGTAACTTTACAATAAGGTTGGACTTAATATTTTTGGAATGCGCTTCTTCTTTGGGAGGCCTTGACAGGCTGACAGGCATAGCATGACTAACCATAAGTGGCCTGCTTGAATTTTCCGAAGTTGTCCACAAGGGAAGAACGAGAACGTCAAGATGATGGTTTCGATCACAGAGTCAAGTCTTATCTTTCTTCACGCAAATGTCCCCCTACGGAAACCTCTGCCTTCCTTTGGTGCAGGAACTCCCAATGCAGTCAAGACCAGCGCTGAGAGTTTGAGTGTCATCCACCAATAAATTTAATCAGAAATTTCAACGATGCACAAATTGGGTTTAAAAAGCCATTAGGTTCCACATCACTGTCAATAAATAACTCAAGCGCTCAGCCCCGGTAATCCCTTGGAGGAAACAAGTTTCAATTCTACTCGTACGCGGTGGCAGAAGCTTGCCAATATTTGTAGAAAGGTGTTACAAAAGCCACTGGAAAACCTCTGGAAACCACTACTCCCAGGAGACTTAAACAAACTAAGCAAGCATGCAAAGCCGCAACTAAAACCATCTCTTACGGTTTGGTCCTCATCTCCTTCTTCTGGTAGAAAAGCATCTTTGTGCTTTTCTACCAGACCTGCACACGGCATTCTGGGAAAAGAAGCGGGAAGTTGTGATGCAGAATGTCAGGGAAGACATTAGCAGCGATATCGCACTTTCTTAGGATTCACATATATCTGGGATTTCCAGGAGATTTTAAGGTAATCCCAGTGCTTCAGGAAACAGCACCTGGCCAAGAAACAGGAGCCAAAAATACAGCATTACAAGCACTCAACACCTAAGGTGGGAGTGTGTATCTAGGACAACTCAGCATGGCCAACTCACTGCAGCCAACTCGCCACAGGACAACTCACTGCAGGACACTAATATTGAAGAAATAGTGGAAGAATCATTAAAGAAAGGATACAAATGGAGGGACAAAATTAAATGTCCTCTTGTGGCTCAACAGGCTAATGCAGTCTGTTATTAACACAGCTGCCTGCAATTACCATTACTGCAGGTTTGAGTCCCACCAGGCCCAAGGTTGACTCAGCCTTCCATCCTTTATAAGGTAGGTAAAATGAGGACCCAGATTGTTGGGGGCAATAAAAGTTGACTTTGTATATAATATACAAATGGATGAAGACTATTGCCTTACACAATGTAAGCCGCCCTGAGTCTTCGGAGAAGGGCGGGATATAAATTCAAAAAAAAAAAAAATGTGAATGGCAAAGATTTTTTTTTTTTTTAAAAAAAAGATAATTATTTTAAACACTTGAATTGTTGAATTGTCCTGCAGGTGAATTGGCCATGGGGAGTGTCTGCACAAATTGGCTGCACCAAACTGTCCCATTATGAATTAAGGGGGTCCTGGTTCAACAAAAGTTCCCTCGGTCAACAATATCAATATCTGGAAGAACTGAAGTCCAGGCAAAGCCCCAGTAATAATCTAGAATCTAATACAGAGGATTGTGGAGTCCTTAGTGGTCTCTAAGCTTAGTTTGCTTGTATATGTTTCATTGCCCAGTTAGGTGCACTGATGATGTTACCTGGTAGAGTAATAAAACGTCTTCAAGAAAATAGCCAACTTCAGAGAGCACCAAGGACCCCACAGTTGAATCCTGAATTTCACAGATTGTCTACTCCAGAAAACCAGAAGAAGGGAGAAAATAATCAGATGGGGGGAGAAGAGTCTACTTGGGGTGGGGTGGGGTGGGGTGAGGTGGGTTGCGTTCCTGGCTCAAAGACTTGAGCTATTCTTCCACACCTGACAAAAGGAAGTTGAGTGATATCACAACATTTCCTTCCAGCCTTTTTTTTTTTAACTGTCCATCTCTCCTACCGCTTAAAGCAGGGGTGCCGAACTCAAGACATGTAGGCCAGGTCTGGCCCATGGGGTGCTTAGATCTGGCCCACAGGGCCGCCCTGGAAACAGCAGACCAGCCCGCGGTGCCTCGGCCAGCAAAAACAGGCTCCCAATCTCCATTTTCAGCTGGGATAGCCTCCTGTAACCCTCTGCCAGTGAAAATGGAAATTGGGAGCTCCATTTTCACTGGCAGAGGATTGCAGGAGGCCGTCCCAGCCGAAAACGGAGATTGGAAGTCCATTTTCACTGGCAGAGGATTGCAGGAGGCCGTCCCAGCCGAAAACGGAGATTGGGAGTCCATTTTCACTGGCAGAGGGTTGCAGGAGGCCGTCCCAGCCGAAAACGGAGATTGGGAGTCCATTTTCACTGGCAGAGCACTTGTGCTGCCACAGGCTCCCCTGATACAATTGATGTCAAGCTGGTCATGCCTACACTGGCCCTGCCATGCCTCCCCCCCAACCCCGAAGTCAAACACAACCCTGATGTGGCCCACAATGAAATCAAATTTCCGAGCAGCCCCAATTTTCTATTAATATATACTTTCTTTTCACTTTCCTTTCAATTTTACCCATTACATACCTATCATCATAATTGGGGAAATTGGAGAAATATTGGACAACAAAGGAGAAAGAAAGGAGAGAGGAGCAGAGGGTAAGACAGGAGAGGAAAAGGAGAGAGAAGAATGAGAAGGAGAGAGAGGAATGGGAGAAAGGAAAAAGGAGAGGAAGAAAGGATAGGGGGAAAAGAGCAGGAGAGAAGGTTAGAAAGGGGGAGAAGAATGGAGGAGTGGGAGAAAGGAAGGGAAATTAGGGAAGAGGAAAGAGAGGAGGAAAGAAGAAAGGAGGAGAGGAGAGGAGAAGGTAGGGAAGGGAAAGAAAAAAGAAGGAGAAGAAGTTTGTTGTAAAATGAGGGAAAAAGAAAGAGTAGAAGAGCAACCCCGAATGTAATTAAAAATTTATTTTTACATTTTTCTTTCTTTAGAAAATATAGAATAAAATAGAATAGAATTTTTTTTTATTGGCCAAGTGTGATTGGACACACAAGGAATTTGTCTTGGTGCATATGCTCTCAGTGTACATAAAAGAAAAGATACGTTCATCAAGGTACAACATTTACAACACAATTGATGATCAATATATCAATATAAATCATAAGGATTGCCAGCAACAAGTTATAGTCATACAGTCATAAGTGGAAAGAGGTTGGTGATGGGAACTATGAAACGATTAATAGTAGTGCAGATTCAGTAAATAGTCTGACAGTGTTGAGGGAATTATTTGTTTAGCAGAGTGATGGCCTTCGGGGAAAAACTGTTCTTGTGTCTAGTTGTTCTGGTGTGCAGTGCTCTATAGCGTCGTTTTGAGTGTAGGAGTTGAAACAGTTTATGTCCAGGATGCGAGGGATCTGCAAATATTTTCACGGCCCTCTTCTTGATTCGTGCAGTATACAGGTCCTCAATGGAAGGCAAGTTGGTAGCAATTATTTTTTCTGCAGCTCTAATTATCCTCTGAAGTCTGTGTTTTTCTTGTTGGGTTGCAGAACCGAACCAGACAGTTATAGAGGTGCAAATGACAGACTCAATAATTCCTCTGTAGAATTGGATCAGCAGCTCCTTGGGCAGTTTGAGCTTACTGAGTTGGCGCAGAAAGAACATTCTTTGTTGTCCTTTTTTAATGATGTTTTTGATGTTAGCTGTCCATTTGAGATCTTGCGATATGATAGAACCCAGAAATTTGAAGGTTTCTACTGTTGATACTGTGTTGTCAAGTATTGTGAGAGGTGGAAGTATGGAAGGGTTTTTCCTAAAGTCTACCACCATTTCTACGGTTTTGAGTTCTTTAGAAAATATATGTACATGTGTGCGATCAACTATACGAGAATGTTCATTTACAATATGTTTATAAGAAATAAAATTTTTATTAAAAAAATGAAATCAAATTTGACACCCCTGGCTTAAAAACATCTCAATTCTTCCTTGAAAACACGTCTCTGCCTCCCCTAGTTGCAAAACTGCTGAGCTAGCATTTTGAGCAGCTGAGATAAGAATGGTAAGAGCTGTGCATCTCAGTGTAGTAGACTAAAGAAGGCCTTTGGTCCTTAGCTAAAGGGGGGGAGTTTCTGTGCCATCCCTAATCTCTTTTCTTACTTGGAGTTGGTCTCACCATCTGGAAGGCATCCAGATGAGGGACCCTGCCTTAAATCTGGATCCATGCAAGGCATATTAAAATCTCTTTTGCTTCTCTACATTTTAAGCAAGGAACCATCGCTCCCATGCAGCTTAGAAGCCACGATACACATGTTTATCTTTTGGAAACCGGCAGCTGCGTAAAAAGCCTCTTTCTAAGAATAAAACACACATCTCTTCTGTCGGCCTGGTTATATAGATGATGGATCCTTCAAGCAGGAACCAGGTGGTAGTCATCTAATTCAACGGATGGATTCTCAGAATTGGATGCTGCTGTTGCCTAGCAACCAGAAGATACTTACAGCTTGGAAATTTAGCGTATAGAATCCAGTAGCCTATAGGAAAACCACACGATCTAATTTATCATCTTAACTAAGAGCAGGAAAGAAGCCATAATCCCAATTATGCACCGCTTTCCCTAACCAGATGCCCTCTAAATGTATATACCGATAGTCCTCAACTTATAACAGATCATTTAACGACTTAGGGTTGCTTTTCAGAGTTACGACTTTTGCAGCATCCCCAAGATCATGCGATCAAAATTCAGATGCTTGGCAAATGGTTCATATTTATGATGGTTGCCATGTCTTGGGGGTCATGTGATCCCCCTTTTGCGACCATCTGACCCAAGCAAAGTCAATGGGGAAGCCAGATTCACTTAACGACCATGTTACTAACTTGTCAACTGTAGCGATTCACTTAACAGCCGAGGCAAGAAAGGTTGTAAAATGGGGCAAAACTCACTTAACAGATGTCTCACTTAACAACAGAAATTTTGGGTTCAACTGAGGCCGTAAGTCGAGGAATACCTATACAACCACAATTCCCCAGAACATCCTTATAGGTAGCTTTTGACTTATGACCACAACTGGGAACAGAATTTCCACTGCTAAGCAAGATGTTAAGGAAGTTGCACCCAATTTCCTCATCTTTTCTGCCACGGTTTTTAAGCGAGTCATGCAGTTGTTAAGTGAATCCAGTTTTCTCCATTGATTGTGCTCGTTAGAAGCCATCTGGGAAACTTGCAAATGGGATTCACATGACCTGGAGATGTTGCAACCACTGTCAACACTTGCCAGTCGCCAAATGTCGAAATTTTGATCAATGATAGTTGGGAATGTTGCAGGGGGTTTCCAGAGGTTTTTGAAAGAGAAGCAAAGCTTTCAATGTCTGCCAAACCCTCAAAATAATATTGCGCTTTTGACATGTATTGCAAAAAAGAAATATCCAGAGGCATTCCACATCTGCAAAACATTTTTTTAAAAAAAGGAAGAAAGGCTAATGGCTCTCTTTAAACTAGCCATTTTTCAGCCAGATTTCAGCATCCGGAATTTCTAGAAAGCTCAAAAGGCTAGTATTCCAGATTGGGAGAGGCCAAAAAAATGCACCATGGGTGACCCTCTTGTACAATGAATATATCCTATGACTCTTTTGCATCCTATGATGCAAAAATAAGAGAAATATTAGATTGCCACAATACAAAAAAGATGCTGAGATTCTAGAAAGAGTGCAGGAAAGAAAGCAACAAAGATGATTAGGGGGCTGAAGGCTAAAATTTATGAAGAAGTCTGGCAGAAATGGGCATGTGTAATTTAATGAAAAGAAGAACAAAGGTGACATAATAATAGTGTTCTAATATTTGAGGGCTGCCACAAAGAAGAGGGGATTAACATGTTCTCCAAAGCGCCTAAAGGCAGGACAAGAAGCCATGGATGGAATGGATGGAAACTAATCAGCCGAATTAAGGAGAAATTTCCTGACAGTTAGAACAATTCATTAATGGAATGACTTACCACCAGAAGTTGTGGATGTTCCATCAGTGGGGTTTTTAAAGAGGGATTGGATAACTATTTGTCCGAAATGGTATAGGGCCGTGATGGCAAACCTATAGCATGCGTGTCAGAAGTGGCATGCAACGCCCTCTTTGATGGCATGCAAGCATCGCCCCAGTTTAGCTCTGCTGTGCATGCCCGCGCGCCTCCCACCGGCCAGCTGGTCTTCAGGTCTCTACTGTGCATGCGTGGGGCGCGTGCGGGGAGCTGCATGCATATGCATGGGGGCAGAGCACATGTGGGGGGTCACCCGTGTATGTGCAGGAATGGAGCAATGTGGGGGTGCATTTGCATGGGGGTGGGGCGCATGAGCAGGGGCCGCATGCACATTGCATTTTGGGGGTTTGGCCAGAAAAGGTTAGCCTCACTGGTATAGGGTCTCCTGTTTGAGCAATGAGTTGGAAAAAGGAGACCTCCAAAGTTCCTTCCAACTGTGTTATTCTGTTAAAATAAAAGAAAATCCTCTCCAGATTTACAGAGGGGATCTGTAAATGGATATGAGGGGAGGAAATGATAATTGCCCCAGATAATTGCAAGTAGCCACAGTTCCCTTCCATACGCCTGCTTCTTGCTAATAGACATGCAACCTATGTGCACCCTTGAAGATACTTTGTCTTTGGCAGCTGTCAAATGTCCTGTGGGAAGCATGTAGAATAGGTTGTTCATATGCAGGTCTCTATTTTTAGATTCCTACGCATTATCAATATTCTCCACATTCCCAGAAATAGCATGAAATGTTGACTCCTCCCCCCCAAAAAACCTCACTTACACACTCTCTCTCTTTCTCTATCATAAGGCTTCCAGGAGTCCAGAATGCTTGGTAGGCCAACGAGGTTAATTATACAATGAATAAAATAAAGTCCTCGAATAAATTGGGCATTTAATAGGTAACGGAGCAAAAGCTGACAGGAAGCCAAAAAAAACCCCATGAACCTGCAAAGAAAAGAGACTTAGGTGATATCTGTTGTGAGTTTCATCCTAATCATTAGGATAGTTCTCAGCAATGGGCTGGACAAGGGTGCAAAAGTGGGAGGGGTTTCATGCTACCACAGATTAATGTATAGACATCTTCAAATTGAAATGCAAAACTTGTTTGAAATCAGTGAAGCCACACTTTAGGGAGCAGCATGAAGAGCAATCCACATAATTAACAATATCCAGCAAAATTCCTCCCTTGGAAGAAATGTTATTCTGCAGTCCTTTCCTACTTCTGTTTTACTCCAAATTTGTTGGGGCGCCAATGCCACTGCTATGTTAAGGGTGAAGCCTAATGACCTCAGTCAAACTTGTGAATGCAAATTGAGCCAAGGTTGTTATCCCTATGATTTGGGGGAGATGGTAAGCAATAATTCCTAGGAGAGGATTAGAAAACTGACAGTGCAATTTTCCACTGATCTGGAAATCAGAAACATACAACTGTAATGTTTGCCTACACCAGGAGTGGGGAGTTATGGCCCTTTTATGACTTGTGGACTTCAACTCCCACAATTCCTGAGCCAGCCTTGCTGACATTTGCTAGACCAATTCTTGAATACAGCTTGCCTGTCTGGAACCCATACCTCATTTCGGGCATTAATACAATTGAGCGTATCCAGAAATATTTTACAAGAAGAGTTCTCCACTCCTCTGATTACAACAAAATACCTTATGCCACCAGACTTGAAATCCTGGGTTTAGAAAATTTAGAACTCCGCCGCCTTCAACATGACATGAGTTTAACTCATAAAATCATTCGTTGCAATATCCTTCCTGTTGAAGACTACTTCTTCAATCACAACAATACACGAGCACACAACAGATTTAAGCTTAATGTGAACTGCTCCAATCTCGATTGCAGAAAATATGACTTCAGTAGCAGAGTTGTTAATACTTGGAACACACTACCTGATTCTGTGGTCTCTTCCCAAAATCCCCAAAGCTTTAACCAAAGACTATCTACTATTGACCTCACCCCATTCCTAAGAGGTCTGTAAGGGACGTGCATAAGAGCACCAGCGTGCCTACCGTTCCTGTCCTAATGTTCCCTTTGATTGTATCCAATTTCGTATAGTTATTACATACTTATGCTTATATATATGCTTATTCATTGTATAGTTATTTCATGCTTATGCTTATATATACTAATGTGACAAATAAAATAAATTAAAATAAATTAAAAAAAGTCATAAGGGGGACATAGTTCCCCACCTCTGGTCCACAAAATAAAGTTTAAGATACAAATTTCCTGAAAAGAAGAATGTCTGTTGAGATTCAGAAGAATAGGCAGTATACAGACACCCAGTTTGTTCAAGTGGTTAAAGCACCAGGCTGTAAACCAAGAGATGTGAGTTCTAGTCCCGCCTTAGTCATGAAAGCCAGCTGGGTGACTTTGAACCAATCACTGGGAGACAGTGAGTTCTAATCCCGCCCCAGGCACAGTGGTGTATTAACCATTAAGCAGACTAAGCACGTGCTTAAGGCACCAGGCCCAGAAGGGGCATCACAAAGTTGAGAAAGAAAGGGGAAAAAAACCAAATGAGGATTTGTACAGTATGTACAAAGGAGGGGGGCACCAAGATTTGTCACCATTGAACCTTAATCTACCACTGCCCAGGCATGATAGCCAATTGGGTGATTTTGGACCAATCACCAGAAGATAATGAATTTAAGTCCCTCTTAGCCATAAAAGGACAGGTCCTGAAGATGAAACTCAGATACTTTGGTCACCTAATGAGAAGGAAGGACTCAATGGAGAAGAGCCTGATGCTGGGAAAGATGGAGGGCAAAAGAAGAAGGGGAAGACAGAGAACGAGGTGGCTGGATGGAGTCACTGAAGCAGTTGGCGTGAGCTTAGACTCGAGGATGTAGAGGATAGGAAGGCCTGGAGGAACGTTGTCCATGGAGTCACGATGGGCCAGACACAATTTTGCAACTAACAACAACAAGCCATAAAAACCAGTTGAGTAACTTTGGGCCAGTTCCTCTCTCTCAGCCCAGCTCACCTCACAGGCTTGTTGTAGGAAAAATAGGAGGAGGGACGATATGTTTTGAGTTGTTTGTAAAAATAATAAAGGTGGGGATACAAATCAATTCAAATAAATAGGAAATAACACAAGTAGTCTTCGACTTACAACCTATTGCTTAGCAACCTTTCAAAGACACCATAGACACCACCACCCCATAATATTTACAACCCGATTCCAAAGTTTTGACACCCCTGCAGTTATGTAACAGCATACTGAGCACTTGGCAAACACTTGCGTTTACTACCGTTTGCAGCATCCCAAAATCAAAAAATGGTATTCACTTCTAGTTTACAGCAAAAATGCTTCATAATGAATAACAAGTTCACTATTGTTAAGTGAGCGCAATCATGGTGCTCTCTTAGCAACTTTCCCCCAAGAGGGTGTAAAATTGAGTCGGTCACGTGGGAACTGACCCAATGACAAGCTACGGCCGTAATGGGAAGGCTCCATGATGGTCATAAATTGAGGACTGTCTCTGCTTAGCTGATATTTATTTTATTTATTCATTTATTCAATTTCTTATAGCTGCGCAACTCCACCAAATGACCTGGCTGGCCTATAATTCTAAAAATACAAAACCATTAAAACTACTAAAAATCAGTAAAACAGTAAAATTCAGTTCAGACTGGATTTGGCATTTTTATCCACCCATCATGTCCTTCCTGAGGACCTAGGAAAGCCAGATGTGGATGTTCAATGGTTTTAAAGGTTAACATCGCAGGATGTAAACTGTTCCAAGTAAAGCTGCCTTTTGCAATTGACTGATGCTGAATTTGTCAATGGCGAAGGTGTTCAAATGGTGCTCCAGCTGTTTTGGGACTGCATCCAAGGTGCCTATTATTATTGGTACTGCCTTTGCTTTCTTTTGCCACAGTCATTCTATTGCCATTTACAGATCTTTGCATTTTGTTACATTCTCCATTTCCTTCTCTTCTATTTTGCTGATTATTATTTGGCCACCATTATGGTTCATGCTAAGCATGAAAAGCTGAATTCTGCAATTCTGTGGTGGAATGGCTCCATTATAGTCCTAAATTGAAGATTACCGGTACATATATTGCTAAATAAAGAACTGGAGGGATGGAAAAATCTGAACCCCATCTGCTTGTATGGGGTGGCTTTGCCCCCTTGCAATGATACGTCTCTCTTCCAGGCTTTGTCCCAACTCAATTAAATGCAGCCTCAGCATTAAAAGTTTCCCTAGTGCTATTTTAGAAGACAGACAGACAGACAAACAGACAGACAGACAGATAGGATGATAGATAGATAGATAAATAGATAGATGGATGGATGGATGGATGGATGGATGGATGGATGGATGGATAGGAGGGAGGAATGATAGATAGACAGACAGACAGACAGACAGACAGACAGACAGACAGACAGATAGATAGATAGATAGATAGATAGATAGATAGATAGAATAGATGGATGGATGGATGGATGGATGATAGATGGATGATAGATAGCTAGATGAACAGACATATTGATTGACAGGTATAAATAAGCAGACCACAAACAGATAGATAGACAAATTTAGATAGATAGACAGATAGTCCAGGATTTATTTATTTATTTATTTATTTATTTATTTATTTATTTATATCCTGGCTTTACTATTTTTACAAATAACTAACACAGATAATACTCCTTCTTCCTCCTATTTTCCCTACCATAGCTTTGGGTGAGAGAATGACTAACCTCAAATCACCCAGCTGGCTTCAGTGACTAGGTCGGGACTTGAACTCATAGCGTCCTGCTTTCTAGACTGGTGCTACACCCTTATACCAAAACTGGTTCTCTATGATGTATCTCTAAATGACAGTATTTGGTGATATTATCCTAGCAGCTTAAGTTATGGCGCCTTCAACCCGGGTTGGCTGAGCTCTAAGGTGTGGCTCCTACTCAGATCAGCCATGCACGAGAATTACAAGCATTGGGAATCTGAGTCAGTGCTCAAAAATAATATCATCATCTGTTTCTTACCCAAGGACAGTGGTTTGCCTTTCAGAAAATATCAGTGTTTGTTGCCTGGCGGCCTTGAATTATTCATCAAGCTCCGCCACTTTCTTGTCCAATTCACTTTGTCATTTCCCTCCAACTTATTCCCAGCAGCTCTGATGAAAATATAACACAATAACACCTGCTTACAAGAGGCATTCAATTTACTACATGCCTTGATTGAAAAGACATTTCCTCTGCTCCCAAGTTAAAATTAGATGCTCTTTTTTTAATGGAAGATTCGTGTTTTGGGGTAGAGTACAGCAACGTGATACACAACGCGGCAAGACTTCCTCAGCAATCTTATCCACAAAACCTGAAAGTTTTGTCCTTTTTCTAAGAAAAGAAAAGAAACATGATATGACATTGGAGCAAAGTATGAAATTCCACCCACAGCCACAAATAGTAAGCTGACTTTAAATTAAGAGTTTCTGGAGAATTGTGGGCAGACTGCTGTACACAGAGACACGACTTCCCACTCCTGTATCCAAACTTGGTCCCTTGTTTTTCAATCTCCATTCCTTCAGCTAGAACTTTCTTTTCCAACCAGATGTTCTCGATCCTCAGATAGACGTTTGTGTGTACGCAACCTTGGATAATTTGGCAGCAGCACCTAGTTGGCCTTGGACACCCAATGAGTCTTCCCATCTGCAAGAAGGGACGATAACTTAGCTGGCCATGAAAAGGAAAATCAGGGTTGAACAGCCTTAGTCCTTAGGTGGCAAAGCACAAGGAAATGCCAAGGCAATCAACCAGATGGAGAAGTAAAACAGGTTGAAGGTATCTACGTCATCTACAACGGTTGAGTTTGATTTACTGATTTTACGTGTCAGAAGTCAGCTGGGAAGGATGCAAATGGTGATCATGTAACTCTGGGATGCTGAAAACCATCATAAATACATGCCAGTTACCAAGGGCCTGAATTTTGATCACATGGCCATGAGGATGCTGCAGTGAGTTATGACTGTAAGTCACATTTTTCAGTACTGGTGTAACTTGTATAGTCACTAAATAAATGGTTGTAACTTGAGAACCACTTGTAGAAACTCATGATCTTGATGCAAACAAGGCATGGTAGTCAAGCAGATCTCTATGAATCTCTCTTTAGGATGCCTGTCATGGGCAGAGGATTAGTTACCACACTTATAGTAGGTTTGGTGGTTTGTAGGTCTTGCAGGCTCATTAGATTCATAATGAGCCTGCAAGACCTACAAAGAAGACTACACAAGAAGATAGTGAGTTCTAGTCCCCCATAGGCTTGAAAGAGGCTGGGTGACTTTGGGCCAATCATCAGGAGATGGTAAGTTCTAGTCCCACTTTAGGCATGAAGATCAGCTGGGCCAGCAACCGTCTCTCAGTCCAGCCTATCTCACAAGTTTAAGTGGGGAAAGCAAGAGGAGGATGGAATATCAGATACATTCGCCGCCTTGACTAGCAGGTGACAAAGGAAAGATATAAATAATTAAAAAAGTTACAAGATATCAAAATCAGGGTAAAGCTACCCTTTCCATTCGTATAATACAAATTTCTCCCTATCACAATTTCCACACGATGTTAAAAAAAAAACTAGCAAAGTTTCATTCAATATTTAGTCCTAGTTATTTTATTTTTAAAAAAATCTCTCTTTAGAGGAAACTCTAACCATTTCTTCTTCTGGCAACCTTTCAATTATGGTAAATTTGCAAATAAACTCTTGGACTCAATTCTAGACACCATAGGTAGTAAAACTAGAGTAGCTGATGTGAATTCTTCCTCCACCCACCCAATCTATTCCAGTCTTTTCACAGCTTTTATCCAGGTTCACTGCTTCCCAGCAAGTCTGATCAGTTCTTCGGTGTACAGAAATGAATGACATATTTGCTAATCGTCCCATTAAACTTTCCACCTTTCGGCATAACAAAACCCGTACCCACCAAATGACTTTTTCAAGGACACTTCAAGGCATCTTGATTTTGTAAACAATCAACCCAACCAATGAGTTGACACCCTCTGTGTTTATTCAAAATGTGGTGCATATATAAATACACACCACACACATACAAGGCAATCCTTCCAATAACAGGGAAATGGAGCAATTATTTTTATTCTAAGAAATGGAAAGTGCAAAAGAAGAAGATGCAAACAGTCAAGGAAAGAATGCTGACTTAATGCATTTTTACCCCCAAATTGATTCGACATTCTGAAAATTATTGTGAGGGGCAGGGGGGACCCTAACATAGCTTTCTCCAAAGAGGTTTCCTTCAGCTATGCTAAATGCTTTATCCAAGGTAGCTGGTAATTCTGGAAGCTGCAATCCAAAACATCTAGAGCAGCGGTCCTCAACCTGTGGGTCGGGACCCCGGTGGGGGTCGAATGACGATTTGCCAGGGGTTGCCTAAGACCATTGGAAATATGGGAAGTATACTTGCGAGTCGAAGAATCGCGAATTCGACTTCAGGCGCAATGAATTAAAAAAGAGAGAAATCTTTGCCCTGATGTCTCCCTCTCTAGCCAGCTGCAATCACTCCCAATCGCTAGCCTAATCTGGTTTCAGGTGCGATAAACTTAATAGGGGAGGAGTCTCCGCTTTAATGCCTCCGTCCTCAAGGCAATCGCAAGCAGTTCAGATGGCCAGCCAATACGGCTTCATGCGCGATAAATTCAAAAAAACAGTTTGCCGCTTTTTTTCCCCTTCTGCGGCTGCTTTGGCGCGCTGAGATCGCTGCCTAAAAAAATAATTTTACGGTTGGGTCGCCACATCGTGGGGAATTGTATTAAAGGGGTTGCAGCACTATAAAGCTTGAGAATCACTGGTCTAGAGGGTATGTTGCTGAACACATGTTTTTTTCGTTGCCATTTAATAAAGAAATTTGGTATTTGTCTCCTCTTATTGTTTTGCAAATGGGGACATTAGCAAATACTGGTGTTGAAACTATGTTTTTCCCCCCAAATAAATTAATATAATATGTGAACATAGCTCTAATAGCCCTCAACTGTCAGGGAATAGATCTGGAATTTGAGAATGCTGTGGAGTATTTCACAAAATGGCTGACCCAGGAGGCCTGAGCTGATAAGAGACATCAACTGCCAAAAATTCATTAAGCTAAAAGGGAGGCATTCCTTCCAACTCACCAGAGATTAAGGCAAAACCCGTCTGAGACAGAAAGCAAAATTCAGAGATAGTACAATACACAATAAAGCAATGAACCTATGTTCCAAATGCCAAATTTTTCTCTTCTCAAACAACAAAATTCCAATTTCACATAAGCAAAGGGATAATGTTCAGAAACCGCAAGACACAGATAACTTTTAAAGGAAAAATGAAGCTAAGTAAACATAAAATCAGGAGAAATGGGAGATGCCAAGGAACGTCCTTGGGAGGTAGGGTGAAGGAATTCAACTGCCCCATTCAAAGCTCTACCGTTGTAATAAACTCTCAGTCAAGGAGGAAAAATCTACTGGAAGCTCTCCACATTCCATGTTCCCCTTGATGGACAGTGATAGTGAAAACCACATGGCAAGGTTTTAGACAAGTATGACCAGTCAACTTCCATTTTGCAGCCAACTTCAGAAGCTTGTGAATCAAATGACTACCTTGAACTGAACACACTCAAAACCGTAGAAATGGTGGTAGACTTTAGGAGAAACCCTTCCATACTTCCACCTCTCACAATACTAGACAACACAGTATCAACAGTATAGAAACCTTCAAATTTCTAGGTTCTATCATATCGCAAGATCTAAAATGAACAGCTAACATCAAAAACATCATCAAAAAAGGACAACAAAGAATGTTCTTTCTGCGCCAACTCAAGAAGCTCAAACTGCCCAAGGAGCTGCTGATTCAGTTCTACAGAGGAATTACTGAGTCTGTCATTTGCACCTCTATAACTGTCTGGTTCGATTCTGCAACCCAACAAGAAAGACACAGACTTCAGAGGATAATTAGAACTGCAGAAAAAATAATTGTTACCAACCTGCCTTCCATTGAGGACCTGTATACTGCACGAATCAAGAAGAGGGCCGTGAAAATATTTACAGATCCCTCACATCCAGGACATAAACTGTTTCAACTCCTACCCTCAAAACGACGCTATAGAGTACTGCACACCAGAACAACTAGACACAAGAATAGTTTTTTCCCGAAGGCCATCACTCTGCTAAACAAATAATTCCCTCAACACTGTCAAACTATTTACTAAATCTGCACTACTATTAATCTTCTCATCGTTCCCATCACCAATCTCTTTCCACCTATGACTGTATGACTGTAACTTTGTTGCTGGCAATCCTTATGATTTATATTGACCATCAATTGTGTTGTAAATGTTGTACCTTGATGAACGTATCTTCTTTTATGTACACTTAGAGTATATGCACCAAGACAAACTCCTTGTGTGTCCAATCACACTTGGCCAATAAAAAAATTCTATTCTATTCTATTCTATTCTATTCTATTCTATTCTATTCTATTCTATTCTATTCTATTCTATTCTATTGAGTAATATGGAAGAATGCCATGCATTGTCTAACGAGATTCTCAGCCATCCAGGTCATGGTTGGTTGTCCCAAAGGTGTTTCAAGAAAGTCCAGTTGACTTCTGGAACAGCACTTTTGGAGCAATTCCATGCATTCATTAAGAACTAAGACAGGCATATGCAGAATTCATCCCCTGAAGAGTTGAAAAGGCCTTCCCATGCAGCTCCAGAAGTCTACCGATACATGACCTGCTTTGAAAAGGAATTGTGGAAAGCTCCTAAGTTGAAGCTGATAGGCTTCCAGCTTTATAAGCTTCTTATGTTCTTCAGTCTAGATCTAAATAAACAGCCTGCTCCACTTATAAACTCCCCTACTCCTGTTATAATGTCATTAAGCCTCTTAAGCTGACAGTTCCCTCTTGATTCTGGCTGGTAGGTTTTTCTTCATTCCACAGAGACATTTGCACCCTGGACACATATACAGGATATTTATATTTTAATCAGCAGGGCCCAGGGAGCTGGGTGGAAGGTGAAATGGTAGGAAGCTTGGCATAAAATAATAAAGAAATCCAGTTTCTGCAAACCGAAGATTTTGCTCCAGAAGCTGCGATCAGCAACAACTTCTAAGAATGGGGTGGTTTTTGTCTGCAGCCACGTATGAGAAAGAGGATCAACCAGTAAACCCTCCAGATAACTTCATGGGACCCCAGGGGGAAAAGACACTTCTGTGGGGTCCTTCTAGCACTATCATGATTTTCTTCTTCCAGACATTTCATTACCCAAACTAGGTAACATCATCAGTGTTAGAAGGAAGTGTGTTAGGTCTTGTTTTTATATACTAGTCGCTTGTCCTGTTAGTGGGAATGTTCTTGGTGGATCCTTGATTAGACTATTGTTTTACGATTAGCTTGTTTGTTTGCAACAGTAGTTCCTTGATGGGGATTTACTTTACTTCTTGATTGTTGGTCTAATATTAATCTTGGCGTCCATCTCCGCTCTTATAGGTATAGATTGCTGGTGAGAACATGTTTCGGCTTCTTGATTATCTCTTTTGACAGATATGTAGAAGTTGTTTATGTTCCTGTTGATGGCCTATTTAGCTGAACGGTAGACCTCCAGGAATTCTCTGGCATTTTTGGTCTTGGCTTGAACTAGGACCGTGATGGCGAACCTACGGAGCCATATCGGTGGGCACGCGAGCGTTGCCTTAGTTCAGCTCTGGTGTGCATGATTTTCAGGCCTTCTGGCCCCACCGGCAGTCAACAAACGGGCCATTACCGGCCTCCAGAGGGCCTCAGGGGGTGGGGAAGGCCGTTTTTGTCCTCCCCAGGCTCCAAGAAAGCCTCTGGAGCCTGGGGAGGGCAAAAAAATGGGCCTACCGGGCCCACTGTGCCATCACATGCCAAAGGCGGGGGAAGCACAGGGATCATACGCGTATGCGCAGGGGGGGAAGGGCACAATGAATTATGAGTGTGGACACACACATGTGTGACACACACACCCCACGCTCCTCCCGCTTTTGGCACATGATGGCAAAAAGGTTAGCTATCACTGCTCTAGGATGATCCCTCCCACCAACACCGGCAGAGGAAGGACCAGTTCAATCCTGAGCTACAAATATTCTCTTCTATCAAGACAGCTCAGCTGGGTAAGACCAAAGGAACCGAAGCGATTACTTATCCGGTTGCAGGTAAACGTTGGCTGGCTTCTTTTTTTTTTTTTTAATTTGAATTTATATCCCGCCCTTCTCCGAAGACTCAGGGCGGCTTACACTATGTCAAGCAATAGTCTTCATCCATTTGTATATTATATACAAAGTCAACTTTTTATTGCCCCTGGGTCCTCATTTTACCTACCTTATAAAGGATCGAAGGCTGAGTCAACCTTGGGCCTGGTGGGACTTGAACTTGCAGTAATTGCAAGCAGCTGCTGTTAATAACAGACAGATTTAGTCTGCTGAGCCACCAGAGGCCCTAACACTTTTCCTCCAGGGGACTCTGGCTGCAGCTCTTAAACAAATATCTAAAGATGTCGAGCCACCACCTTCTCTTGTGGACTGCAAATAAAAATGCAGAAAAGTCACAGCTGCGGCCAATTTGCATCACAACCTTGCTCACCACAGCTCTAAAAGAACCATTAAGTCGGACTGCCGAAAGAGATGCTACCAGAAATACCAGCCACAGGAGCCTGTGCTTGAATCAGCGTCCTAGGTCTTCTTCCTAATTGAAGAGAAAAAGTCTAGAGCAGGGGTCTCCAACCTTAGCAACTTTAAGACTTGTGGACTTCAACTCCCAGAATTCCTCAGCCAGCTTTGCTGGCTGAGGTATTCTGGGAGTTGAAGTCCACAAGTCTTAAAGTTGCCAAGGTTGGAGACCCCTGCTCTAGAGTCATAAATCTACAATGGATTATTACCCCATCTAAACAAATATCATTTTGATGTGTCTGGGACCCTCCAATCATCTTTTTCCAAATATGTGGATATTTGGGCAGAGCAGCGAATTCTGGAGATGCATTGGTTAGCCTCCTTAAGGGTGGACAATCTGGGATCACAAGAAGCTTTCCCTCATTTCTTCTATTTATTATAGTGCGCGAGCAGGTTTTTTTTTTACAGCACACAAATACCCTTTCACGCATGGTTTGGAAATGATGGCATTAAATCACAAAGGAGTGAGATTTGCAAAATGACACCAACCATACAAAGCAGAGGGCAAAGAGTTTGTGCGTCCGTTTGGCCAATGTTAGGATTTAGCACCAGGATTAGAATTGCCATTCAGCCAGGTGGTGGAGAGGAAGGGACATCCGCCCCCCCACACATACATACTCAAAAAAATAATAATCATCAAATCCTTAAGACATCCGCATGGCATTTTTAGCTGCTCAAGGAAACAGAGTTCTGCCAGTACCAATCTTGCAACTATATCCATTGAGGCATCCATAATGCCGTCTTCTACAAAATCAGCATACGCTCAGCTTTTAAGCACATAATTCAGCATTTTCATGAACAAGGAACTTAATCGTGCCTTCATTTTAAAAATCAATGAACGCTGTCCCCTTGCCAGCTCAGGAATTTACAACAAGCAAGCCTGCATGTGGAAGCATTCATACAGTCAGTGTTTTGCACCTGGTTACCTGGTGCAAAGTATATATTTTTTTAACATAACCCCTTCCTACATAGAGTTATGGGGATATTTCACAAAGGTGCATAGATATTTTCCCCCTTTGGTTCCGAATCTGCAGAAAATGAACCAATGTTCGTTTTAAAGAAGATTAAAAAGAAAAAACCTAAAGGGGAAAAAAACCTAAAAAGCCCATCATCTTGCCATATCTTCAGGTTCACTGCTAAGAAATGATCAATAGGAATGATCAAAGAAATGGTGAAGCATACAAGAAAATAATTCCACGTTGGCCTTTGAGAATTAGTGTTGGTCGAGAGCTTGGCTTAAGAACCATCCCCTCCAATAGTTCATATCTCACAGGAGGCTCATAAGCCTTCCTGGATCAGGCCAAGACTAATTCTAAATCACCATTTGGTTTCTCAGAGTAACTGGTAATGAAGGATGATACCCACCCTGGAGGTAACACAGGGTCTCTAGACTGATGGATCTGTCCTCCATGAATTTATCCAGTTCCTTGTGAAAACCATCTAATCAACCATCTGTAGAGATTCTCAATCATCCAGGTCATGGTTGTCCCAAAGGTGCTTTTTCTGGAGGCAACTGGATTTTCTTTCTTTCTTTTTTTCTTTTGAAGATGTTTCACTTCTCATCTAAGAAGCTTCTTTCTAACAATTGCTGTGATTTGCTTAACAACTGCAGCAAAAAATGTTCATAAAAATCGGGTGCGACTCACTTAAGTGCCTTGCTCAGCAGCAGCAAATTCTGGTCCCAATTGTGGTCATAAATCAAGAAATACTTGTAAAAAAAGGATTATTGTGGTCTCTTTGACACCCCTACATCAAAACTGAGTGGCCCTCTCTCAACAGAGGGGGAGGGATGTGACATGATCTATCTCCAGTCCCTTCCGCAGTTCAAGAAGGCTCCACACCCATCTGAACCACTCGGGTGACTCTGAGAACACAGATAAAACTCAACAACTCTCTAAAAGGATGCAAATGACCAGCTGCCTGCAAAGAGTATACATCCTTCCATTCCCCGTCATCCAGTCAGAGCTGAAGAAGCTTCTTGGATGAGAAACGAAATGTCTTCAAGAAAAAAAAAACCAAGAAAGTCAAGTTTTCTCCAGAAAAAGCACCTTTGGGACATCTAATTAATTCCCATGTCTTGGCAGGCATGAATTCCAGAATCTTTTTCTCTTGTTGCTCGTTCAACATTTCCATCTAATCAAGTTAGTTGGATAGTACCGGTCCTAGTATTTTGGAAGAGGAAGAAAAAATACCGCCTAGCCGAGTGATGGCTAACTTTTTTCTCCTCGGGTGCTGAAAGCGTGCGTGCATGCACGTGTCCACACCATAATGCAATGCCCCCTGCGTGCCCCTCCCCATGCATGACCTTGCGACACCCATCCACCCCGTTGCCCCACCCAACCCTCCACAAATGTGCACACGACACCCGCCCCCGCACCACATTTTGGGCCTAGTAGGCCTCCTTGAAGCCCATTTCCGGACTTCTGGTAAGCCTGTTTTTTGCCCTCCTCAGGCTCCAGAGGCTTTCCTGGAGCCTGGGGAGGGCAAAAACAGCCTCCCCGGCCCTCCAGAGGTTGGAAAGGCTCATTTCTGGACTTCCAGGAGGCCTGTTCTTCACCCTCCCAGAGCCTCCACACGAGCCCTGGATGTAACTTGGCATCAAAATGGGCTGCGTGGAGACTCCTGGGAGGGGAAGGGAAGAGCGTCATGGGCATAGCCAGCCCAAAATCAGCTAGCCGGCGTACGTACATGCACACTGGAGCTGACCTATGGCAACGGCTCACGTGCCCGCAGATCTAGCTCCATAGGTTTGCCATCACGGGCCTAGTCCATGCCATTCATACATTTATACACCCTGATTGTACCAAATATCTTAGTCTTGTTTGTAGGAAGATGTTTAAGCCATCAGATCATTCAATTCCACACTTTCCTCAGTCCTAATAAACAGTGTTTCAGACACAAGTATACTGTAAATTTGTATCAGGGTTTTATATTGTAAACCTTTCCTAATGAACCGTACATTCAAAAGCAAGCCACCTGGATACAGATAGTCCTCAACTTACAACCATTCATTTAGAGACTGTTCAGAGAGTGGTGCGGGTAGCCTAGAGGTAGTGCACGCATCTCACAATCTGTGAGTTGTGAGTTCAATCCTAAATAGACGCAGTTATTTCTCTCTCTGGGCACGATGAGTATATATATCTGTTGATGAGTATATATATGCTGAATTTTATAACCCTGCACTGGCGACAGGAAGGGCATCTGGCCAGTAAACACTCAGCTCCATTCAGTTGCCCAGACTCCACCCCTCAAGGGATTATGGGATCATTAAAAGGAGATGATGATATGGAGACTGTTCAGAGTTACAACAGAAATGAAAAAAAAAATGATTTGTGATCATTTTTCACACTTATGACTGTTGCAAATCCCCATTGTTACATGAGCAAAATTTGGACGCTTGGCAACTGATTCACATTTATGATGTCCCAGGGTCATAGGATCACCTTTTGCGACCCTGCAAAGTCACTGAAGAAGCCAGAATCACTTAACAACTGGGTTACTAACTTTTATTTATTTATTTATTTATTTGCATTTATATCCCGCCCTTCTCCGAAGACTCAGGGCGGCTTCCACTATGTTAGCAATAGTCTTCATCCTATTTGTATATTTATATACAAAGTCAACTTATTGGCCCCAACAATCTGGGTCCTCATTTTACCTACCTTATAAAGGATGGAAGGCTGAGTCAACCTTGGGCCTGGTGGGACTAGAACCTGCAGTAATTGCAGGCAGCTGCTGTTAATAACAGACTGCATTAGCAGTCTGAGCCACAGAGGCCCAACTTAACAACTGCAGAGATTCACTGTGGCAAGAAAGATTGTAAATGGGGCAAAACTTAATTAACTGCCTCACTTAGCAACAGAAATTTTGGGCTCAGTTGCAGTTGTAAGTTGAGGGCTACCTATATGTTCCTGGTGATACGTTGGTATAGTATTTCTGATAACAATATGGAAATGACTGCCATCAATCATCTGGAATTTATTGCCAATTCCCATCCAAACATTAACTGAGCCTGAACTGTTTAATTTGTAAGCTTAAACAAGGTTGCTTTCTTGAGATCATCAAGATAAAATACATTACATTCACTAAACTTTTAGGAACAGTGTGAAGAAAAGGATTTATTAACTATGTACAACTAAATGCAATGAGTTTGTCTGTTGGTACCCACAAGTCAGGCCAAACATTATACCACAACAATTTTTGAATCCACTGACTTAAAAGAATGTATAAAAAAATCCAGGACATTACTTTTTGTGGAATTGAAATTTCCCAAACCGGTTTAATTCACAAAGGAGTCCATGCAATCATGCGGTCTGACATTCCCTGCCAGTTTCCTTCAAACAAAGTCAGTGGGAAGCTGGCAAGAAGTCACAAGCTGCTCCTGTTCCCATTGCTTTTTTTTTTGGTCTGCCTGTGGTCTTTCTGTTTATCTGTTTAGGTTAAGTAAATATGGACTTATTACTGAAGTTCATTCACCACTTCAATTATTTTTCTACTTCTGTTGGAAACAGCCAGGAAAAGTTAATTTCTTAGAAAATCATGGGACCATCCTGCATTTAAATGGAAAAAAAAAATGCCGTCAACCACAAGTTTAATGTTCATTCTGGTCATTCAGATCACACCTTTTTCTTAAAGAAGACCCCACCTGTCACACTGTTGTCTTGTAAATCAGGGGTCTCCAAGCCCAAGCTATGGGCCACTACCGGGCCACGGACAGTTCGAAACCAGAGCGTGGGAGATGGGCAAGCATGGACAGTCATGAAGCTCCATTCGCGTGAGCAGCAGGCAAGAGCACATGTGAATGGAGCTTAGTGTGTGAGCTTAGTGTAGGAACGCCCTCCGTTTGCGTGTCCGGAGCTTCACGCGCGAGCACCAAAGTGCCTGTCACTCGCATGTGCCTGTCACTCACACCACCCTCCCCGATGGGCCTGGTTGGGCCACCAAGCTGGAAAGATTAGGGACCACTGTTGTAAATCATATTTCTCCAAAGATATCTGGCAGTATAGTTTTGTGGGCCTATCACTATCCCTTAAGGAGGAGATGGAACGTGAAGAGCTTCTAGTAGATTTTTTTCCACCTTGACTAAAAGATTATCACATGCCAAAGTCACAGAACCCTTGGCATAATGCAATATGGCATAAAGATGAAGGCATTCTTCATTTGTCAAAAATAATTAAACATGTCACCGACATTCTGCATAACTCAAGAGCCAGCTGAGAAAAGAGCAGTAAGTCTCCAGTTCCATTTGAGTGACAAGGTCAGCTCTGCCTCCTTTTTCCTCAGCTGCTTCCCCTTCTCTGGGCCTGTTCATTATGCCATAAATTAATCTGTAAAATTGGGACAGACTACATAATGTAATTAGCCTAGTCTGTTCAAACACAGCAAACTTATATGGGGTAGCAAATCAGAGGTGCGGAGTGATCTGTAGCCAACAAATGACAGAAAGGTTAATTTGTGCAACCCCTACTCCAAAAGGAAGCCTATTGAGTTTCAAGACCTTCAGGTCCAGAGGTCAGGAAAGTGTCACCTTCTTGAGACTGAACTTTAATTTTTTTTCTTGAGTCTTCCACATCACCACATCATGAACACGAGTGGGACTCTTGAGGAGACAGCCTTATGGGCTTCTTGGCATTCTCTGAGCTTGTTTTCTTCCAGACATTTCATTATCCAACTGGGTAACATCATCAGTGTTCATCACTGGTGATGCTTTGTTGCTGTTGTTAGTTGTGAAGTTGTGTCCGACCCATCGTGACCCCATGGACAACGTTCCTCCAGGCCTTCCTGTCCTCTACAATCCTCTGGAGTCCATTTAAGTTCAGGCCTACTGCTTCAGTGACTCCATCCAGCCACCTTATTCTCTGCTGTCCACTTCTTCTTTTGCCCTCAATCTTTCCCAGCATTAGGCTCTTCTCCGGTGAGTCCTTCTTTCTCATTAGGTGGCCAAAGTATTTGAGTTTCATCTTCAGGATCTGGGCTTCTAAAGAACAGTCAGGGTTGATCTCCTTTAGGACTGACCGGTTGGATCGCCTTGCAGTCCAAGGGACTCGCAGGAGTCTTCTCCAGCACCAGAGTTCAAAGGCCTCAAGTCTTTGGCGCTCAGCCTTTCTTATGGTCCAACTTTCTTGATTGTTTTCTTGCAAATATTTCATTATCCAACCAGGTAAGATCATCAGTGCTCATCACTGATAATGTTACCTAGTCGGATAATGAAACATCAGCAAGAAAATAACTAAACTCAGAGAGCATAAAAGATCCCACTGTTCAAGCCTGACCTACAAATATTCTCTTCTATTGATATATCCTTTTATATGCCAAATTGTCCCACATCGAATTATTCATCAACTATGTCCCAAGATGCTTTCACTCTTTTGCTAAGAAACCACCAAAACACCTCCTTTTTCATGACCAAAAACTGAAATACAGAGCTGCCCAGAGTTTATCCAACACACATTTTATTGGAAACAAGTTTTTCCAAAGATTTTCAAAACAGAGTTTTCTAGCGATATCTTAGAAACATTTGCCACAGAAATAATAATTTCCAGAAAACAGAAGAATACATCAGGTGCATATCTATTTATTCTTTGTGTTCCTTTCACTTCTACTTGTGAGTGTATGTGTGTGTATATGTATATCTTTTATACATACATATATTATATATATACATATGCATGTACATGTACCTGTGTATCTTCTTCTCAGACACAGTGGTTAAGGTATTAGATTTGGATCAGTGTATATTCTGCCTGCCTCCCTGCCTATCCATCCATCCATCCACCCACCCATCCATCTATCTTAAACTGAGAACTGTGCTGAAAAATCTGAAATATGTACAGATGATTAACTGTTAAGTTGAAAGTTAGAATTAACATGATTCACAGTACAGACTTCGTGAAATTCTTAAGCATTATCCTTAAGCACACACGATCGCGTTTCAAGGTGGCCTATTTGGGGAATCCTTTCCAAAATGACAACCAACTGATTTGACTCCTTTTTGTCATATGTTCTGATTATCTATAGAAGTCAACTAAATCTAAAGTGCTTTCTACTCCAGAACGCCTCATTTTGTTTCCCGATTCTGGACATTTCCATTAAGTGCACAAAGCCTATAATTAATCTACTTAGACTAGAAACACCATTTGTAAAGCACTATTATTATTTGGTGGCTTCCCAGAAATTAGTCCTGCCTCCAAAGAGGGGAAACTATGAGCAATGGAGCCATTTCTTAGCAAGTTAGAAGTTGTTATTCTGAGGATCCATTAGGGAGAATCCTTCATTCAACCTTTGTACCATTTTTTCTTTAAAAGAGTTGGTTAATAAATGCAATAAATATGTCCAGCTCTCAACCATGTTAAACAGCCTTAGAGGTTTTTTTCCTCTTCCTAGACCAAACTAACAGATCTCAGTCAGCTTCATATATAACTCTGATCACAGATTCCAACTAGCTGCATAACCTCATTTCTAAAACATTTATTATTTAATATTGTTATTCCCACTATCTAATTTTCTAAACAAACCCAGGCCACCAAGCTGATCCATGGCCATGTAATAGTGCATCTAACATTCTTTTTTTGCTAAATCAATATTCTGGGATCTTGCTGGATAGCAAGGATGAATTTATTCATGCCCAAAACATGATAATTCAGCTACCAGAGGAATCAGATATGGTTGGAAATCAGGAAATCCATGCTCGTTAATCATATCGATCTTTTAACTGTATTAACGAAATCTGCATGAATTAGATTTAAGTGCAAATAAAAAAGCTAAGTCCCAGGATGTTGCAGGCAAATTCTCAGTTCTCCCTGACAATAAAGAGAACTATAAAAGGTTATCCAATTATAAATGTGTTCGTTTCTTAAGGAGCCTCAAGACATTTTGTTGGTTTTGCTAGAGAAGACTAATAAGGGTACCTCCTGGAAATGCTACTAAAATTCTTCTTGTTATCAGTCTCTGTATTCATACTAACGGTATTAAAATTATTTCCATAAATTAGCCCGGGTAGCTAGCTAATTAACTGACTAAATACTGCACAATATAATGGAACAAAATGAAGATAATTAAACAATGGAAAAATGTCACAATATATCAACATATTCTCAGTTTTTCACTTGTTATTCATACTCGAATCCATTTCTTTTAGGTGTTTAATTAAACTCTTCCATCTCTCTCTCTCTCTCTCTCAGAATGTGGGATACATGCATTCTTTTCCTTTCCTTCATGTGGTTAGTTTTCCTTCCCCGTTTTACTTAAGATGGTTTATAAATACCGTGTACAGATAATCCTTGATTTATGACTAGTAACTGAGCAACCATTCAAAGTTACTATGGAACCAGAAAAAGGTACTTACGTCCAGTTTCTGAAGTTATGACAGCCGTCCTCTGCAGTCACATGACTGCATTTGGTACACTAAACTAGCGGCCCCCAACCTTTTGGGTACCAGAACCGGTTCCATGGAGAAGGGTTCTTCCGCGGACCGGAGAGGGCCTGGTTTCACGTGCTGCCTGCATCCTGCGGGTGGGGCTTGGCTTGTTGCACGGCCTGGTTTCTGGCATGCTGCAACCCGGTGCCAATCCACAGATGGGGTTGGGGACCCCTGCACAAAGCAATCACCCCTCATTCACAGGCTCTGGCAATGTCCTACAGGCACATGACCACAATTTATGACAATGTTTGCCAAAATCTGGCATTTTCTTCCAGTTTCTAGCAAAATCGCCCTATAATGAACAACGGGTTTGCTTAAAGATCGTGGTGTTTGCTCAGTGACCACTGTGTTTGCTTAATGACAGCTGGGTTCACTTAACAACCACATCAAAAAAGTTGTAAAATTGGATCAGTCATGTCACGATCTGCTTCATGACCGTCACAATTTACAACCATCATTGGCAGTCTCAATTACGGTCGTAAATCAAGCCGTACCTGTGTTTTAAAAATTAATTTCTTTGTAACTAAAATTTTTAACTGATTGCCATTTTTTTAGCCTAATCACTAATTCAAACAAGATGGCAAAGATAAAGTATTACCATTAATCATTATTTTATCTCCCAACATACACCAATTTTAAAAAATGATATAAGCTCTTAATACTCAGTTCCAAATAATTGATTGGTCAACCAAAATTCTAACTAGTCCCCTCCTGGATTTTTATTACAAGTTCCTGAATCTTTTCCAATTAGAGAAAAGAAATAATTATAATTGTACTTAATCAACTGTCAATAGTATACAGCTTTAATACAGACAATCTATTTTGTAATGTTTTTAACTTTGAGGGGACAAAGAAAATTATTTTGCATTCAAAAACTTTGAACGTTGAAATGCTATCTCTCTAGCTTGCAGAAATTTGCAGAATAAAATCAGATTCTTCAAAGATTGCAAGGCACATTGGCTCTGCAGTTAAGACGATGTGTTTGTCGGCTGGAAAGCTGGAAGCCCAAGTTTGAGACCCCAGCACTTGTGAATTCCCGTTCCTTATCCCAGCTCCTGCCCACCTAGCAGTTTGAAAGCTTGCAAATGTGAGTAGCTAAATATGTACCTCTTTGGTGGGAAGGTAACAATGCTCCATGATGTCATGCTTCCAATTGTGGAAATGTCTTCATATCACGCTGGCTCAATGACCTTGAAACGGAAATGGGCATTGCCCCCAGCAATGACTACCCTGTTTCCCCGAAAATAGGATCTACCTGAAAGTAAGTCCTAGCTTGCTTTTTACACGTGCGCCCAAAATAAGCCTTAATGAAGATCCCGCCCACTCCAGGGTGCATGGGTAAAAATTAAGCTAGGGTGGGGATGGGGTGTTTGGAGCTGCCTTACCAAGGGTGAAATCTACTTACCTTCCTTACTGGTTCGGAAGTGCAGGCACCATGCGCACGTGTGTCACATGCGTGTGCAGACCTGCGCATGAGCAAAACTTGTGCATGCGCAGAAGATAAAAAACACATTATTTCATGGTTAAAACCAGGAAGTAATGACACCCGGGCGGGTGGGCGGAGCTTTGCTCCGCCATCGCTACTGGATCACCGAACTACCAGCCACGATCGCTACCGGATCGTGTGATCCAGTCCGATCCGGGAGCATTTTACCCCTATGCCCTAGTATTTACTTTTTGACAGTTGTAGCACACCTGCCGACACCTGCCTTGCCAGCCCATTTCTTCTGCAGCCAGCAAAGCTGGCAAGGCTTTCCTAAAGGCCTCTGTAGCTGATAACAAAGTTCCGAACCAGAGCTCTGTTATTGGCTGCAGAGGCCTTTAGGAAAGCTTTGCCGGCAGCAGAAGTTTATTATTTTATTTTATTTATTTTATTTGATTTTTATACCGCCCTTCTCCCGAAGGACTCAGGGCGGTGTACAGGCATAATAAAACCGACAATACAATATACAAGTTTAAAATACGATTTAAAAAACTTATTTAAATTAGCCCAGTGATTAAAATTTACCATACTAAAACCCCGTTTAAAATTAATAAATATAACATTAAAATGTACAATCAGGCCAGAAATGCACTAACAAGGGAGATAAGAGCAGCAAAAAGAAGCTACTCTGAAAAGCTAAAGAATCAATTTTCAGCAAATGAACCAGCAAACATGTGGAAAACTCTTAAAAATATCACCGGCTATGGCAAACCTCCTTCCCAGGCTGAAGGTAATCAACAACTGGCAGATGACCTGAATGAGTTTTACTGCAGGTTTGAAAGGAAACTACAGCCACCTATCTCCACAACCCCCATCTCAGACACAGCAACAACAGCCAAGCCTCCTACAACTGACCCCATTTCATTGGGTTCACAACCCCTAGTGATCACAGAAAAGGAAGTGCAGGCACCATGTTGACTGTCACATGCGTGTGCAGACCTGCGCATGAGCAAAACTTGTGCATGCGCAGAAGGTAAAACACATTATTTCATGGTTAAAACCAGGAAGTAATGACACCGGCGGGTGGGCGGAGCTTTGCTCCGCCATCGCTACCGGATCACCGAACTACTGGTTACGATTGCTACCAGATCGCACGATCCGGTCCGATCCGGGAGCATTTTACCCCTATGCCCTAGTATTTACTTTTGACAGTTGTAGCACACCTGCCGACACCTGCCTTGCCAGCCCATTTCTTCTGCAGTTTGTGGGCATGGAGTCAGGGCTGGGGCAGGAGATGCTCCTTCTTCTGCAGTTTGTGGGCATGGAGTCAGGGCTGGGGCAGGAGATGCTCCTTCTTCTGCAGCCAGCAAAGCTGGCAAGGCTTTCTAAAGGCCTCTGTAGCTGATAACGAAGTTCGAATCAGAGCTCTGTTATTGGCTGCAGAGGCCTTTAGGAAAGCTTTGCCGGCAGCAGAAGTTCCTGAAGGCCTCTGACACACGCAAGTGGGGTGAGTCAGTAGATGGCATCCCGAAAATAGGATCTACCTGAAAGTAAGTCTAGCTTGCTTTTACGTGCCCAAAATAAGCCTTAATGAAGATCACTCCAGGGTGCATGGGTAAAAATTAAGCTAGGGTGGGGATAATGTTTGGAGCTGCCTTACCAAGGGTGAAATCTACTTACCTTCCTTACTGGTTCGGAAGTGCAGGCACCATGTTGACTGTCACATGCGTGTGCAGACTCATGCATGAGCAAAACTTGTGCATGCGCAGAAGATAAAAACACATTATTTCATGGTTAAAACCAGGAAGTAATGACACCTGGCGTGGGAGCTGCTCCGCCATCGCTCTGGATCACCGAACTACAGCCACGATCAACCGGATCGTGTGATCCAATCCCATCCGGAGCATTTTACCCCTATGCCCTAGTATTTACTTTTTGACAGTTGTAGCACACCTGCGACACCTGTTTTGTTAGCCCATTTCTTCTGCAGCCAGCAAAGCTGGCAGGCTCTAAAGGCCTCTGTAGCTGATAACAAAGTTCGAACCAGAGCTCTGTTATGTGGCTCAGAGGCCAAAACTTTTACCGGCAACAGAAGTTTATTATTTTATTTATTTATTTTATTTGATTTTATACGCCTTCTCCCGAAGGACTCAGGGGTGTACAGGCATAATAAAACCGACAATACAATATACAAGTTTAAAATACGATTTAAAAAACTTATTTAAATTAGCCCAGTGATTAAAATTTACCATACTAAAACCCCGTTTAAAATTAATAAATATAACATTAAAATGTACAATCAGGCCAGAAATGCACTAACAAGGGAGATAAGAGCAGCAAAAAGAAGCTACTCTGAAAAGCTAAAGAATCAATTTTCAGCAAATGAACCAGCAAACATGTGGAAAACTCTTAAAATATCACATTGCCATGAAACCTCCTTCCCAGGCTGAAGGTAATCAACAACTGGCAGATGACCTGAATGAGTTTTACTGCAGGTTTGAAAGGAACTACAGCCACCTATCTCCACAACCCCATCTCAGACACACCAACAACAGCCAAGCCTCCTACAACTGACCCCATTTCATTGGGTTCACAACCCTAGTGATCACAGAAAAGGAAGTGCAGGACCTATTTCACAGACAAAAGCCAGGAAAAGCGCCAGGCCCAGACAAGATAACTCCTTCTTGCTTAAAAGTCTGTGCTGACCAATTGGCCCCCATCTTCACCCATATTTTCAATAAATCACTAGAGATGTGCTATGTTCCTTCTTGCTTCAAACGCTCTACCATCATCCCAGTGCCGAAGAAGCCCACCATCAAGGAACTGAATGACTACAGACCAGTTGCTCTAACATCTGTAGTCATGAAAACCTTTGAAAGGCTTGTGCTTTCCTACCTGAAAACCATCACGAATCCGCTGTTAGACCCCTTGCAATTTGCATACCGAGCAAATAGACCAACAGATGATGCTGTTAATATGGCTCTGCACTACATCCTACAACATCTTGAGTCTCCAAAGACCTATGCAAGGGTCCTTTTGTAGACTTTAGTTCAGCATTCAATACCATCATTCCAGACATTCTTCTAACTAAGCTAAACCAGCTACAGGTACCGGAACAGGCTTGTAAGTGGATCACATCCTTTTTGCTAAATCAATATTCTGGGATCTTGCTGGATAGCAAGGATGAATTTATTCATGCCCAAAACATGATAATTCAGCTACCAGAGGAATCAGATATGGTTGGAAATCAGGAAATCCATGCTCGTTAATCATATCGATCTTTAACTGTATTAACGAAATCTGCATGAATTAGATTTAAGTGCAAATAAAAAAGCTAAGTCCCAGGATGTTGCAGGCAAATTCTCAGTTCTCCCTGACAATAAAGAGAACTATAAAAGGTTATCCAATTATAAATGTGTTCGTTTCTTAAGGAGCCTCAAGACATTTTGTTGGTTTTGCTAGAGAAGACTAATAAGGGTACCTCCTGGAAATGCTACTAAAATTCTTCTTGTTATCAGTCTCTGTATTCATACTAACGGTATTAAAATTATTTCCATAAATTAGCCTGGGTAGCTAGCTAATTAACTGACTAAATACTGCACAATATAATGGAACAAAATGAAGATAATTAAACAATGGAAAATGTCACAATATATCAACATATTCTCAGTTTTCACTTGTTATTCATACTGAATCCATTTCTTTTAGGTGTTTAATTAAACTCTTCCATCTCTCTCTCTCTCTCTCTCAGAATGTGGGATACATGCATTCTTTTCCTTTCCTTCATGTGGTTAGTTTTCCTTCCCCGTTTTACTTAAGATGGTTTATAAATACCGTGTACAGATAATCCTTGATTTATGACTAGTAACTGAGCAACCATTCAAAGTTACTATGGAACCAGAAAAAGGTACTTACGTCCAGTTTCTGAAGTTATGACAGCCGTCCTCTGCAGTCACATGACTGCATTTGGTACACTAAACTAGCGGCCCCCAACCTTTTGGGTACCAGAACCGGTTCCATGGAGAAGGGTTCTTCCGCGGACCGGAGAGGGCCTGGTTTCTGGCATGCTGCAACCCGGTGCCAATCCACAGATGGGGTTAGACCCCTGCACAAAGCAATCACCCTCATTCACAGGCTCTGGCAATGTCCTACAGGCACATGACCACAATTTATGACAATGTTTGCCAAAATCTGGCATTTTCTTCCAGACATTCTTCTAACTAAGCTAAACCAGCTACAGGTACCGGAACAGACTTGTAAGTGGATCACAAGCTTCCTAACAAACAGGAAGCAGCAGGTGAAGCTAAGCAAGATCACATCAAATACCTGTACAATTAGCACAGGGCCCCCAAGGCTGTGTGCTCTCCCACTTCTCTTCTCTGTATACCAATGACTGCATCTCCAATGATCCATTTGTTAAGCTACTGAAGTTCGCAGATGACACAACAGTGATTGGTCTCATTCGAGACAATGACGAATCCATATATAGACGAGAGGTCAACGACTAGCCTTGTGGTGCAACCAAAACAATCTGGAACTGAACACACTCAAAACCGTAGAAATGGTGGTAGACTTTAGGAAAAACCCTTCCATACTTCCACCTCTCACAATACTTGACAACACAGTATCAACAGTAGAAACCTTCAAATTTCTGGGTTCTATCATATCGCAAGATCTCAAATGGACAGCTAACATCAAAAACATCATTAACAAAGGACAACAAAGAATGTTCTTTCTGCCAACTCAGTAACCTCAAACTGCCCAAGGAGCTGCTGATCCAATTCTACAGAGGAATTATTGAGTCTGTCATTTGCACCTCTATAACTGTCTGGTTCGGTTCTGCAACCCAACAAGAAAGACACAGACTTCAGAGGATAATTAGAACTGCAGAAAAAATAATTGCTACCAACCTGCCTTCCATTGAGGACCTGTATACTTCCCTCGCATCCTGGACATAAACTGTTTCAACTCCTACCCTCAAAACGACGCTATAGAGCACTGCACACCAGAACAACTAGACACAAGAACAGTTTTTCCCAAGGCTATCTCTAGCTTGCAGAAATTTGCAGAATAAAATCAGATTCTTCAAAGATTGCAAGGCACATTGGCTCTGCAGTTAAGACGATGCGTTTGTCGGCTGGAAAGCTGGAAGCCCAAGTTTGAGACCCCAGCACTTGTGAATTCCCGTTCCTTATCCCAGCTCCTGCCCACCTAGCAGTTTGAAAGCTTGCAAATGTGAGTAGCTAAATATGTACCTCTTTGGTGGGAAGGTAACAATGCTCCATGATGTCATGCTTCCAATTGTGGAAATGTCTTCATATCACGCTGGCTCAATGACCTTGAAACGGAAATGGGCATTGCCCCCAGCAACGACTACCCTGTTTCCCCGAAAATAGGATCTACTTGAGAGTAAGTCCTAGCTTGCTTTTTACACGTGCGCCCAAAATAAGCCCTAATGAAGATCCCGCCCACTCCAGGGTGCATGGGTAAAAATTAAGCTAGGGTGGGGATGGGGTGGTTGGAGCTGCCTTACCAAGGGTGAAATCTACTTACCTTCCTTACTGGTTCGGAAGTGCAGGCACCTCGCGCACGTGTGTCACATGCGTGTGCAGACCTGCGCATGAGCAAAACTTGTGCATGCGCAGAAGGTAAAAAACACATTATTTCATGGTTAAAACCAGGAAGTAATGACACCCGGGCGGGTGGGCGGAGCTTTGCTCCGCCATCGCTACCGGATCACCGAACTACCAGCCACGATTGCTACCGGATCGTGCGATCCGGTCCGATCCGGGAGCATTTTACCCCTATGCCCTAGTATTTACTTTTTGACAGTTGTAGCACACCTGCCGACACCTGCCTTGCCAGCCCATTTCTTCTGCAGCCAGCAAAGCTGGCAAGGCTTTCCTAAAGGCCTCTGTAGCTGATAACGAAGTTCCGAATCAGAGCTCTGTTATTGGCTGCAGAGGCCTTTAGGAAAGCTTTGCCGGCAGCAGAAGTTCCTGAAGGCCTCTGACACACGCAAGTGGGGTGAGTCAGTAGATGGCATCCCCCGAAAATAAGACCTGATGCTTTTTTTGGTGGCAAAAAAAATATATAAGACAAGGTCTTATTTTCGGGGAAACAGGGTAGCAGTGACTCCTTTTCAAAGAAGGCAGTTTGAGAACACATAGTTGAAGAGAAAACTTGGGCTGTTTATAATTCATTGAAATGATAGGTGTTGTTAAATGTTGGAAAACACATTCAATAATTATACCAAGCAATGCTCCTTTATCTTTCCTAATACAGAAGATTCATTTAGATCAGTGGTAGTCAACCTGGTCCCTACCGCCCACTAGTCATTGTTCCAGCTTTCATGGTGGGCGGTAGGGGTTTTGTCCGATACTGAAGCACTTTCCTTTTTTTTATTATTTAATTGACTTTTTAAAAAAAAATTCATAGCATTATTTAAAAACATTTTCATTAGGTTTTCATAAAATTCCCCGTGACAATTTAAATTTCTGAAAATATACTATTTGTATCGCCCGCGCATAAGTTTAGTTCACGCTACGTAAGTGAAACTAAATGGCGCTGTAGTGCGGCCGCAAACAAAAGAGCCTCGTCCCAGAATAGCTCGTGCATCTCTCCCCACATCACCCAGCTGTAACAGACAAGCAGAGCTGGTAGCGAGTGCCCACCCCAAACCCAATCCATGATGCGCGAGAGGCATGTGCAGACGACGATACACGAGCATTACTGTGGAACCGGTGGGCGGTTAGAACATTTGACTACTAACAGAGATACAAAAGTGGTGTCGTGTCCCACTCCTCCGCTGACAGCTGGGTCAGGGAAATCCGAATCAGGCTTGCCTCTGCAGCTCTGCCCAAAGTCCTAGCAAAGTCCTCAGAGCAGGCAGGAGACCAGTAAGTGACTTCAGCAAGATAAGTTCGACTTTTGCCTGACTCAGAGACTGCCAGAAAGTAGATCCTTTATATAGGCCATGGGGTGTGGCTCCATGACTCAGCACTCATTAAGGCCTGCCCCTCCCTTCCTTCTGTTGCCTCCGCCTCTCCAATCTTCTGATGCGAGGGTCACTCCAATCAGCTGTTGTTGGGAGTAAACCCTCCTCAGGCTCACCTGCTGTGGAGGAGGGGGAGGGGTCTAGCTGCTCCGTTTGCCTGGGCATGGAGTCAGGGCTGGGGCAGGGAGATGCTCCTTCTTCTGCAGTTTGTGTGGGCATGGAGCCAGGACTTGGGCCGGGAGGCATACATTCCTCAGTGTTCGGGAGCAGGTAAGAAGGCCCCGGCTGCTCTGAGGGCGGGCAAGACACAACAAGTGGGCAGTAGGTATAAAAAGGTTGACTACCCCTGACTTAGATCATTTGAATGATTTGGTTGCTTGAAAATACAAATTTAGAGTTTCTCCAGGAATCTTCTCATTTCTTATGGACCAGATCTCTTAAGTTATTTATACAGAAACAGAAAAATGCTGCCTAGCATTGACCAAGTAACAGGAGAGAGAAAACTCTGCAAAGCAGAAGAGATACTAGGTACAGTAGCATATAAGCTATATCTGGCCAAAGAGCCAATCCTATCACCGCTGTAGAACAGAACAATTCATCTGTATTTTTTTCTCTGCAATAAGCATCCATTTTAAGCATCTAACCTCAGAAGTATGAAGCAACAAGAAAATATCCCATCCCACCCCATAGCTACAAGTACTCCTCAATTTATAACAATAAATGAATAAATAAATAAATAAATAAATAAATGAGCAAACAATAGATTCAAACTTAATGTCAACCACTTCAATCTTGATTGCAGAAAATATGACTTCAGTAACAGAGTTGTTAATGCTTGGAATACGCTACCTGACTCTGTGGTCTCCTCTCCAACTCCTAAAAGCTTTAACCAAAAACTGTCTACCATTGACCTCACCCCATTCCTAAGAGGACTACAAGGGGCGTGCATAAGTGCACAAAAGTGCCTACCGTTCCTGTCCTATTGTTTCCTTTCAATATATGTTCCTGTATATATTGTTATGACAAAATAAAAAAAATGAGCCTGGAATTACAGGTGCCAATCATCAAGGGGTTATCATGTGACTTATTCAATTTTATACCATATTTTATAGTAGCTGATATGTGAATACTATGGTCATTAACTGAGCCAATAGTCTGCAATGGATGCTTAATTTTTTTTTAAAACAACCATTTTACCCCTTTATTCGGGGTGGAGTCAGGGCAACTCAATGAAGCTGAGCGTTTACTGGTCGGATGCCCTTCCTGATGCCTATGCAGAGTTCGCAGCAGATATTTTCTCTTAGCACCCTAGGAGAGAAACATCTGCCGCTACCTAGGATTGAACTCTCAACCTTCCGAGTGGGAGGCGTGTGTCTTCACCTCTAGGCCACTGTGCTACTTACCTGAGTGGTTTATTTAATAGTTAAACTATAATCCAGTTTAGTGTGATGTCATGCCAACACACCCATTATGTTTTGTGATGGATCTGTAATGCAACATAATTTTGACCGCTGCACCTTCGCAGCATATTTTTATTGCTGTGATTTTGCTGTTCCCAGAAGCGTCAACATTCCAGTATCCATAATCTATGGAGAATTAAAACTGAGATAAAAGCAAAAAGATTTCTACCACAACAGGACTAATTTCTCCCTGGGTAGAACATTTAATGGAAGATATTGTGCTTGCTGACAAGTCAGGCACTTGCACCGCATTAAACAGATCAAATCTAATTGGAATTTGTTCCGTGCTACTGCTCTACAGATTGTCAATAAAAACAATATCCACATTGCATTTCAGGTTCACTTCATTTGCATTCCCTAATTTAGAGTTTAAGTAATTTAACAATAGTAACGATTTCATTCAAATTAAAGTCCAGGCCAAAATTAAAAACAATTTTAAAGTGGTGTTAGAAAACATTTCATTAAGTACCTACTACAGTACTACTTGCTTTCTTAATATCTCAGTCAATCTCTCCCTCGCTTTGCAACAAACACTAAGCTTCTCCTGTGCAGCCAAGCTTTAGACAAGCCTTGTTAGATTTATTGGCATTATTTCATGCAATTAATTAATAGATATTAGAGTTCTGCAAGGAAAAAAAGTGCACAAAGACTGGCACTAAAATAAATGAGGCCATTTGAAAAAAAATTGCATTCCACCAAGATAATTGCTCTCTCTCTTTCTCTCTCTCTCTTTTTTTTTTTAAATTCAAATACTTTCTTGATGGGAGCCATCAAGGAATATTCTGCCAATTATCCTTTCCGCTAAATGCTGGAGGCACCACATTTAGCTACAAGGCTCTTAGCTGTTATAAGGGGAAAGCTGCAAGGCTGGATGGACAACCCACATAAGCAGTCACTGCAGCTTTCTCCAATCCAGAAGCACGAGGACTACAGCCACCAAAATTCCCAGCCCACATAGTCTTGATACTAAGGCTCAGTTTTCTTTCCAAGAAAGGGCAGATATGAGATAACTAGAAACATATATAACCCTTGTTTCCATACAAGGATGGAACGGCTCCAGTATCTGTGCAATGGTTGACTTGGAATGTTTGTTTTGTTGCTATAACTTGCTGTGATTGAGAGAGACAATTGAAAAAAAAATGCATGTTTAAAATTAGGAATTTACAATTCTTTTATTTGAACTGAAAGACACACACCACTGAAAGAAGCTTAACAAGTATCACTGGGCAAAGAGCTGACTGGGGCTATTGGCTGGGGAATTCTGAAGTCCACACATTTTAAATCTGCCAGGTTTTAAAAGCACTGCTTTACAACACGGATGTCCAACCTTGGCAAGCTTACTGTGGACTTCCAACTCCCAGAATTCTAGAGGAAGGGTCCCCAATCCTTTGGGCTGTTCGGAACCAGGCCGTGAAAGTGACGGGTGAGCACATGCGCACCCCCACTTGCGCAAATGGTGGGAAAGCACGCACACACGTGCTCCTTTTGTGCAAGCCGATCCACAAAGTCTAAAATGGGGAACTATGATTTAGAGCACGGATCCCCAAACCCTGGGCCACGGCTCACTATCGGGCAAAGGCCCATTTGAAACCAGGCCACAAGAGGAGGACTAGCCTGCATGCAGGAGCACAGCTCCAATAACACAACGCACATGTGTGCCAACCTCCCGTTCACATGGCCCTCTCCCCCACCCCACCCCACAAGCCGGGCTGCCAAGTCGGTTGGGGGCTGCTGCTCTAGAGGATGTACGGTTGTGTTGTGTCCTGTGGTTTCTCTAGTGCCCTCTTTTTAAAAGTAAAGGTTCCCCTCGCACATACGTGCTAGTCGTTGCCAACTCTAGGGGGCGGTGCTCATCTCCGTTTCAAAGCCGAAGAGCCAGCGCTGTCCAAAGACGTCTCCGTGGTCATGTGGCTGGCATGACTCAATGCCAAAGGCGCATGGAATGCTGTTACCTTCCCACCAAAGGTGGTCCCTATTTTTTCTACTTGCATTTTTTACATGTTTTCGAACTGCTAGGTTGGCAGAAGCTGGGACAAATAATGGGAGCTCACCCTGTTACGCGGCACCAGGGATTCAAATCGCTGAACTACCGTTACACAAAACAGAAATCAGTCAGTGATGGAGGGAAATGAAGCCCTCAGATTGAGAAGAAACCGTTTTTCAGCACACCGGTAGTCCTCAATTTACAACAATTTGTTTAGTGACTGCTCAAAGTTACAATGGCACTGAAAAAAGTGAGTTATGATTGTTTTTCATACTTACAACCATTTTGGCCTCTCTATGGTCATGTGATCAAAATTCGGGCACTTGGCAACTGGCTCATGTTTATGACAGTGGCAGTGTCCCAGGATCATGTGATCCCTTTTTGTAACCTTTTGACAAGCAAAGTCAATGGGTAAGCCAGAGTCACTTAAACAACCATGTTATTAAATTTACAATTGCAATGATTCGCTTGACAATTATGGCAAGAATGGTTGTAAAATGGGGCAGAATTCACTTAACAACTATTCTGCTTAGCAACAAAAATTTCGGACTCAATAGTGACTATAAGTTGAGGATACCTGTATTTCCCAATGTAAATTTTACTGCTCACATTCCCAGAACAAAATAACCACAAAAGGACAAAGTAGTTCTTGTAACTCTCTGAGCTGCGTAGCTGAACTTAGATGTTCCACACAATTAAATCAGAGGCACTTAGTTACAGGCAGTTCTCAATTTATGGCCATAATGGAGCCTCAAATTTCGGTTGTATATCATGATGGTCACTAAGTCGAGGCACCCAGGTGACTGACTCAATTTTACAACATTTTACAACATCATGGACTGCAGGTGTACCCCATCTTCGGAACCAAATTCAAGTCATATGTACCTTTTTAAAGATCCTATGTAACTTTGACCAATTGCTTAAGTCAAGGATTACCTGTATTTGGCTACAGATTTTCCTCTGCAGTACAAAATCTTGTCTCATATTTTAAAAAGTGCCATGAAAACACTACTGATAGTCCTTGACTTACAACTGTTCATTTAATGATGTTCAAAATTACAACAGCATTGAATAGAATAGAATAGAATTTTATTGGCCAAGTGTGATTGGACACACAAGGAATTTGTCTTGGTGCATATGCTCTCAGTGTACATAAAAGAAAAGATACGTTCATCAAGGTACAACATTTACAACACAATTGATGGTCAATATATCAATATAAATCATAAGGATTGCCAGCAACAAAGTTACAGTCATACAGTCATAAGTGGAAAGAGATTGGTGATGGGAATGATGAGAAGATTAATAGTAGTGCAGATTTAGTAAATAGTTTGACAGTGTTGAGGGAATTATTTGTTTAGCAGAGTGATGGCCTTCGGGGAAAAACTGTTCTTGTGTCTAGTTGTTCTGGTGTGCAGTGCTCTATAGCGTCGTTTTGAGGGTAGGAGTTGAAACAGTTTATGTCCAGAATGCGAGGGATCTGCAAATATTTTCACGGCCCTCTTGAGGTGACTAATGACCATTTTTCAATGGTCATTCAATGGTCATTTTTCAATGGTCATTCAATGGTCATTCGTGGGGATGCTGACTGTTGCAGCATCCCCACGATTCAAGTTCTTGGCAACCGGCATGTTTCCTGATTGCTTATTTGTAGCCTATGATATCATTAAGTGTTGTACCTTATGATTCTTGATGAAGGTATCTTTTCTTTTATTGTACATTATTATTATTATTATTATTATTATTATTATTTATTTGATTTTTATACCGCCCTTCTCCCGAAGGACTCAGGGCGGTGTACAGGCAAAAATAAAACAGATAATACAATGTACAATTTAAAAAGCAGATTAAAAAACTTATTTTAAAATTAGCCTGATAGGTTAAAATATACTAGACTAAAAAACCCCATTTAAAATTAATTAATAAAAATTTAAAATTTAAAATTAATAAAATTCAATTCAAGCCAGCCCCGCGCGAATGAAAAGATGTGTCTTCAGTTCACGACGGAAAGTCCGAAGGTCAGGTATTTGGCGAAAACCCGGGGGAACCCCATCCCAGAGTGTGGGAGCCCCCACAGAGAAGGCCCTTCCCCTGGGGGCTGCCAGCCGACATTGTTTGGCGGACGGCACCTGAGAAGTCCCTCTGTGAGAGCGCACGGGTCGGTGGGAGGCATGTGGTAACAGCAGGCGGTCCCGTAAGTACCCAGGCCCTAAGCCATGGAGCGCTTTAAAGGTCATAACCAACACTTTAAAGTGCACCCGAAAGGCCACAGGTAGCCAGTGCAGTCTGCGCAGGAGCGGTGTTACGTGGGAGCTACGCGTAGCTCCCTCTATCACCCGCGCAGCTGCATTCTGGACTAGCTGAAGCCTCCGAGTGCACTTCAAGGGGAGCCCCATGTAGAGAGCATTACAATAATCCAAGCGAGAGGTAACGAGCGCATGAGTGACTGTGCACAAGGCATCTCGATCAAGAAAGGGGCGCAACTGCCGAACCAGGCGAACCTGGTGGAAGGCCCTCCTGGAGACGGCCGTCAAATGATCTTCAAACGACAGCCGATCATCCAGGAGGACGCCTAAGTTGCGCACCCTATCCTTTGGGGCCAGTAACTCGCCTCCAACAGTCAGCCGCGGCTGCAGCTGACTGAATCGGGATGCCGGCATCCACAGCCACTCCGTCTTGGAGGGATTAAGCTTGAGCCTGTTTCTCCCCATCCAGACCCGTACGGCTTCCAAACACCGGGACAGCACTTCAACAACTTCATTGGGGTGGCCCGGGGTGGAAAAGTACAGCTGAGTGTCATCAGCGTACTGCTGGTATCTCACCCCGAAGCCACTGATGATCTCACCCAACGGCTTCATGTAGATGTTGAACAGCAGGGGCGAGAGAATCGACCCCTGCGGTACCCCACAGGTGAGGCACCTCGCGGTCGACCTCTGCCCCCCTGTCAACACCGTCTGCGACCGGTCAGAGAGATAGGAGGAGAACCACCGGTACACGGTGCCTCCCACTCCCAATCCCCCCAACCGGCGCAGCAAGATACCATGGTCGATGGTATCAAAAGCCGCTGAGAGGTCTAATAGGACCAGGGCAGAGGAGTACCCCCTGTCCCTGGCCCTCCAGAGATCATCCACCAATGCGACCAAAGCTGTCTCCGTGCTGTATCCGGGTCAGAAGCCGGACTGGAACGGGTCTAGATAGACATCTTCATCCAGGTATTGGGGTAGCTGTCGCGCCACAGCACTCTCTACAACCTTCGCCACAAAGCGAAGGTTGGAGACTGGACGATAATTACCCAAAATAGCTGGGTCCAGGGAGGGCTTCTTGAGGAGGGGTCTCACCACCGCCTCTTTCAAGGCGGCAGGGAAAACCCCTTCCAACAGAGAAGCATTGATAATCCTCTGAAGCCAGCCTCGTGTCACCTCCTGAGTGGCCAGTACCATCCAGGAAGGGCACGGGTCCAGTAAACATGTCGTGGCGTGAAGCCTCCCCAACAACCTGTCCACGTCCTCGGGAGCCACAGGGTCAAACTCATCCCAAACAGACTCGACAAGACGTGCCTCCTCTCCCTCGCTTGGATCATCCCAATTTCGGTCCAGACCGTCCCGGAGCTGAGCGATTTTATCGTATAGATAACCACTAAACTCCTCGGCTCGTCCCTGCAAAGGGTCATCCCGCACCTCCTGGTGAAGGAGGGAGCGGGCCACCCGAAACAGGGCGGCCGGGCGGTTATCTGCCGACGCAATGAGGGTGGAGGCGTAGGAGCGCCTCGCCTCCCTCATTGCCACTAGGTAGGTCCTAGAATAGGACCTAACTAGTGTCCGATCAGCTTCGGAATGACTGGACCTCCAGGTGCTCTCTAGGCGTCTTCTCCGGCGTTTCATCTCCCTCAGCCCCTCGGAGAACCAAGGGGCCGGACGAGATCTGCGCCGGGTCAGAGGCCGCAAAGGCGCGACACGGTCCAAGGCCCCAGCCGTGGCCTGTTCCCAGGCCACGACTAGTTCCTCAGTCGTGCCGTGGGCCAGATCCTCAGGGAATGGCCCAAGCTCCGTCAGGAACCTCTCAGGGTCCATCAGGCGCCTGGGACGGAACCAACGTATAGGTTCCGTCTCCCTGCGATGGTGAGTGGCGGTACGGAAGTCTAGGCGAAGGAGAAAATGATCGAACTATGACATTGGTTCTGTTACTAAATCATCTAATTCCAGATCATTTAACCACTGTCCAGAGATATAAATCAGATCCAGCGTGCCTCCCCCCATGTGCGTAGGGCCATCATTTATTCGAATCAGGTCCAAGGCCGTCATGGAAGCCTGGAACTCCCGAGCTGCCGTCGATAACAAGCCAGCCAATGGCAAGTTGAAATCCCCCATGACTATAAGTCTGGGGGTCTCAACTGCCACAGCGGCAAGTACCTCCAACAGCTCAGGCAGGGCTGTGGTCACGCAGCAAGGAGCCAGGTACGCGATCAACAAGCCCAACTGATTCCTATGGCCCCACCGCACATAGAGGGATTCACAGCCGGCAATCTGAGGAACAGTGGCCTCCCTCGGCTCTAGATCTTCCTTAATGACAACCGCCACCCCCCCACCCCTACCTTGGGCCCTCGGCTGATGAAATGCTCGGAAACCTGGAGGGCACATCTCAACAAGGGGAACCCCCCCCCCTCTGGGCCCAACCAGGTCTCCGTAATGCCCATGAGGTCCGCGGACTTGAAAGCATACGCATCAAGACAAATTCCTTGTGTGTCCAATCACACTTGGCCAATCAAAATTCGATTCTATTTATGACAGCATCCCTTGTGAAAGACGATCACACTTACCACCATCACCGTTGTCTCCTAGTCAAGTGGTTGCAATTCATGCACTTGGCAACTGATGTATATTTACAATAGTTGCAGCTTCCCAGGGGCACATCATTGCCTTTAAAAACTTTCCCAGGGCTTCTGACGAGCAAAGTCAATGGGAAAAACTGGATTAACTAAACCACTGCATGGTTTGCTTAACAACTACAACAAAAAAAAGTATGTAAAACAGGGCAAGATTCACTCATATCGCTTAGCGACAGGTGTTACAGTCCCAATTATGGTTATAAGGACTACCTGTAATGTATTTGGAAGGGGTTCTATATTATTATTATTTTTATTATTTATTATATTTGTATACCGACCATCTCCCGAAGGACTCAGGGCAGTTCACAGCCAATAAAACAACAGAAAACATATAATACATATAAAACAGCAAAAAGAATAGACAATTAAATTCAGTTGATGCCTTAAAACTTTTAAATACAAATTTAAAACCCATTTAAACCCCTGATTTAAAAACCCCAATTTAAAACTACGTTCAAGCTAGTCCTGCTCTTCGAAACAGCAACGTCTTCAGCTCGCGGTGGAAGGACCTGAGATCGGGGAGTTGACGAAGCCCCAGAGGGAGCTCGTTCCAGAGGGTAGAGGCCTCCACAGAGAAGGCCCTCCCCCTGGAGGTCGCCAGCCAACATTGTTTAGCTGACGGTATCCGGAGGAGGCCCTCTCTGTGAGAGGGCACTGGTCGGTGAGAGGCTAATGGTGGCAGTAGGCGTTTCCGTAATCTAATGACCAATTATGCCAAGCAGGTGGAGTTGCATCTGAAGACTCACCTTCACTTCCTTTTAAATTGTGCTTTACCTGTCTTAAGCTTTTTTATGTATTACTCAAGGCAAAATGGCATTCTAGTGTATATTTGTTTAGAAATTATCCTGCTGAATTCAGGGAAGTGATCAAAAGCTTTGAGGGTTGTAGGTTCCCTGCATATATATATTTTTTTTGTGTAAACATCTTCTTGTTTAAAGGTTATAGTAAAAGATCATTATGACTTGTAGCAAACTCCTGAAACTAGGTGTCTATGTAGATTCTCAGTCATCCGGGTTATGATTGTCCAAAGGATTTTTTTTTCCCAAGAGGCAACTGGACTTTCTGGTTTTTCTTTGAAGACGTTTCCCCTTGTCATCCAAGAAGCTTCTTCAGCTTCTTGGATGAGAAGCGAAACGTCTTCAAAGAAAAAACAGAAAGTCCAGTTGCCTCTTGAAAAAGCACTTTTGGGAGACTTGAAGTTAGGGCAACCGTTTTTGAGCTGCAGAAATCCGCCTGGAAGCAAAGAAATATAAAGAGAGCCGAATTCTCTGCAGCTATTCAAGGCGGCATGGATTTATTCAGCCCAAGCATGATGATCCTATAAATGCCTTTTTCAACCTTCTGCATATTCTTGACCAATTCCAACTTCAGATACTGAAGTAAACTTTCATCAGAACTCCGCATTAACAGTGGTAGGGATAATCATACATTTAATAACTGGTCTGATGAATTCCATCTGGAATACGAAGGCTTAGAGCCCTTGATAAATTTAATGGAACCATTTAAATCTGAAGTATTCTTTAAATATAAAAGGAGTCCTTTTAATACAAAAAAAATCACTCAAGCAATTCTAGGCTTTCATTGCTGTGGAATGAATACACGGGCTTAGAATCCAAGTTTAGCCTTAATATGAAAACTGCCATTGACAGCAGGTAAAGAAACTGCAACAACGCCTTATGGCCCCGAATCAAGAATGGAAGACAAATAACATGAGAATCAGCAAAGATAAAACAGAAGCAATGACAATCAGAAGGGAAAAAAATCATACACTGGAGCCATGATGGCGAACCTATGTCACGCGTGTATCAGTGGGCACACGAGCTTAGCTCCGGCGCGCATGTGCGTGCCGGCCAGCTGATTTTCGGGCCTTCTGGGCCCACTAGAAGTAAAAAAGCTGTTTCCTGCCTCCAGAGGGCCTGGGGGTGGTGGGGAAGGCCCATTTTTCTCTGTCACCTGGCTCCAGAGCCTCTCTATGAGTCTCTGGAGGCTGGGGACAGCAAAAAACATCACTTCCTGTCAAAGCGGAAGTTGGCAAACGGGCAATTTCTGGCCTCCGAAGGGCCTCCGGGGTGGTGGGGAAAGCTATTTTCGCCCTCCCCAGACTCATAGAGAGGCTCTGGAGCCAGGTGACAGAGAAAAATGGGCCTACCAGCCATCGCATGCCAGAAGCAGGTGGGGGAGGAGGAGTCACATGCGCGGGGATGGGGCACATAGAATTATGGATGTGTGCACATGCGTGCGCGACCCCCACCCCCACCCCTCCGCCTCTTGGCACGCGATGGCAAAAAGGTTAGCCGTCACTGCCCTAGACATAGCAGTAAGAGGAACAAGCATAAAATAATTATCAAAGTTCAAAGATTTAGGAACAACGTTCTGTGAAGATGGTAAAATAGATGGAAGAGATTAACATAAGACGCAATAAGTCAAACGAAGGGTTGGGACAGCTTGCTCCACTCCTACAACATAAGGCAGTACGGATCAGCACAAAAAAAGCATCTCCTACAAAGCAAATTCATCCCCATTCTATCCTACCAGTGCCAAACATGGACAATAAAGCAGAAGCAAGAGTTATTCACCATGGAAATGAGATGCTTGAGGGAAACTACTGAGGTGACCAGAAGGGATAAAATCAGAAATCAGAAAATCAGAGATAGAATAGGCAAACAGCCAATCTTAAATTACATAAATTACAGGAAATAAAGTGGTTTGCTCACCTGGAGAGGATGTTGTGGGATTCCATACCATACAAGACATATAAAACAAGAAGAGAAAGTCAAAGAACACACGCCGCCTTCGACATGACCTGAGTTTAACTCATAGAATCATCTATTGCAATGTCCTTCCTGTTGAAGACTTCTTCAGCTTCAATCACAACAATATACGAGCAAACAATAGATTTAAGCTTAATGTTAACCACTCCAATTTTGATTGCAGAAAATATGACTTCAGTAACAGAGTTGTTAATGCTTGGAATACACTACCTGACTCTGTGGTCTCTTCCCAAAATCCCAAAAACTTCAACCAAAAACTGTTTACTATTGACCTCACCCAGTGGTGGGATTCAGCCAGTTCGCACCACTTCGGCAGAACCGGTTGTTAACTTTTTGAACAGTTTGGTGAATTGGTTGTTGGAAGAAATCATTAGGGCAGAGAACCGGTTGTTAAATTATTTGAATCCCACCACTGACCTCACCCCATTCCTAAGAGGACTATAAGGGGCATGCATAAGAGCACAAGCGTGCCTACAGTTCCTGTCCTATTGTTTCTTTTCGTTATATCCAATTAATATAGTTATTACATACTCATACTTATATATATGCTTATATATTGTATAGTTATTTCATGCTTATGCTTATATAGACTGTGTGACTAACTAACTAACTAACTAACTAACTAACTAACTAACTAACTAAATAAATAAATAAATAAATAAATAAATAAATGGCAGAGCCAGAAGGTGACAGAGAGACAGAAGACAACAGTATCAAATAACAATGGTTGAGGCTGCCAGAAGGAGGAAGAACCAGAATTTTGCATTCTCCTCGAGAGAACAGGAAGGGGAGGAGGAGGAGGAGGAGGAGGAGGAGGAGAAGGAGAAGGAGAAGGAGAAGAGCAGGAGGAAGAGCAGGAGGAGGAGAGGAAGAGGAGGAGGAGGAGAAGGAGAAGAAGAAGAAGAAGAAGAAGAAGAAGAAGAAGAAGAAGAAGAAGAAGAAGAAGAAGAAGAAGAAGAAGAAGAAGAAGAAGAAGAAGAAGAAGAAATAATCCAGTACTACCAGTATCACTAATCATGATAGGCAACATAGGTAATCTTCAAAATATTACCACAATTGGGAATTGTCACACCCACATTTATGACCTTTATATTTTTCTAGAACCTAGGAAATAGGATTGATGTGTACTAAAATGCTAAGTTTTCTTTGGGCTAGAAGAGATTATACAGATAGTCCTCAATTTACAACCACAATTAAGGATGAGAATGTCCATTGCTAAGCAAGGCCAGTTGTTAAATGAGCTGCTTTGGATTTTATGACAATTTTTGCCACAGTTGTTAAGCAAATCACTGCAGTTGATCAGTGACTCATGTGATCGTTAAATGAATATGACTTCTTTCACAGACTTTACTTATCAGGAGCCAGCTGGGAAGGTCACAAATGGCAATCACATGACCCTGAACACTGCAATTGTATTTCATTATAAATACATACTGGCTGAGGAATTCTGGGAGTTGAAATCCACAAGACTTAAAGATGCCAGGGTTGGAGACCCTTGACTTAGAGGGCCTGAGAAAGGAGAGCGGAGGTGGCACAATGATTAGAATGCAGTATTGCAGGCTAACTCACAGCTCACTGCCAGGAGTTCGATCCTGAGGGGGCTCAAGTTTGACTCATCCTTCCATCCTTCCAAGATCGGTAAAATGAGGAGCCAGATTGTTGGAGGAAATAGGCTGACTTTGTAAGCCGCTTAGAGTGGGCTGTAAAGCACTGGAAAGCGGCATATAAGGGCTACTGCTATTACTATTAGGTTGAGAAAGACAGATGTATCTCCCTCCTGCACTTTGAATAAATATATACAAGGAAGCCTCAACTTACAACCATTTAAGAACCATTCAATGTTACAATCATTGCATCTCCAATGATCCATCTGTTAAGCTACTGAATTCGCAGATGACACAACAGTGATTGGTCTCATTCGAGACAATGACGAATCCGCATATAGACAAGAGGTCGAATGACTAGCCTTGTGGTGCAACCAAAACAATCTGGAACTGAACACACTCAAAACCGTAGAAATGGTGGTAGACTTTAGGAGAAACCCTTCCATACTTCCACCTCTCACAATACTTGACAACACAGTATCAACAGTAGAAACCTTCAAATTTCTAGGTTCTATCATATCGCAAGATCTCAAATGGACAGCTAACATCAAAAACATCATTAAAAAAGGACAACAAAGAATGTTCTTTCTGCGCCAACTCAGTAAGCTCAAACTGCCCAAGGAGCTGCTGATCCAATTCTACAGAGGAATTATTGAGTCTGTCATTTGCACCTCTATAACTGTCTGGTTCGGTTCTGCAACCCAACAAGAAAAACACAGACTTCAGAGGATAATTAGAACTGCAGAAAAAATAATTGCTACCAACCTGCCTTCCATTGAGGACCTGTATACTGCACGAATCAAGAAGAGGGCTGTGAAAATATTTGCAGATCACTCGCATCCTGGACATAAACTGTTTCAACTCCTACCCTCAAAACGACGCTATAGAGCACTGCACACCAGAACAACTAGACACAAGAACAGTTTTTTCCCGAAGGCCATCACTCTGCTAAACAAATAATTCCCTCAACACTGTCAGACTATTTACTGAATCTGCACTACTATTAATCTTCTCTTCATTCCCAACACCAATCTCTTTCCACTTATGACTGTATGACTATAACTTGTTGCTGGCAATCCTTATGATTTATATTGATATATTGACCATCAATTGTGTTGTAAATGTTGTACCTTGATGAACGTATCTTTTCTTTTATGTACACTGAGAGCATATGCACCAAGACAAATTCCTTGTGTGTCCAATCACACTTGGCCAATAAAAGTTCTATTCTATTCTATTCTATTCTATTCTATTCTATTCAATGGCACTGGGGGGGGAGGGGAAATTATAACCAGTCCTCACACTTATGATATTTGACAGCATTATTACAGACGTGATAATGTCTGTAACAATGTCTTTAACGTGATCAAAATCCAGATACTTGGCAACTGGAATGAATTTACAACAGTTATTTATTTATTTATTTATTTAATCATATTTTTATACCGCCCTATCTCCCAAGGGACTCAGGGCGGTTTACAGCCAAGTAAAACATAAACATAAATACAAGTTAAAACCCCAATTTAAAAAACTTATTAAATACGGCCGAATATTAAAACCACAATAAAATAATAAAACCCCATTAAAACCAAATTTAAAATTCAAAATTCTAGTCCAGTCCTGCGCAGATAAAAAGATGTGTCTTAAGCTCACGGCGAAAGGTTCGAAGGTCAGTTGCAGCACCCTGGAGTCATGTGATCACCATTAATGTCCTTCCCAACCAGCTTCCAAAAAAACAAAAAAACAAAATCAGATTCATTAAACGACTGTGCAGTTCGCTTAATGACTGCAGTATTAGCCTAACAACTGTGGCAGAAAGGATTGTAAAATCCGAAGCAATTCACTTAACCATTGCTTTTCTTGGCAATGGAAACTCTCATCCCAATTGCGGTTGTAAGTCGAGGACTTGTACAATCTTTCCTGGCCCAAAGAAAACCTAGCATTTCAACCTGGCTTCTTTCATCAATCATATTTCCTGGTTCTTCTAGGAAAAAAAAATTACAAAAAAGGCTAGAAATGCAACATCTTCACTTTGCACCACCCGTTGTTATTCTACTCTTGCAAAAACTTGAGAGCGATGTAGGTCTTCCATAAGCAAATCTCAACTCTAGGCAAAATGAACCAAAGGCTCTACCAGACAAGCCAACGATTCAGCACCTCCAATTGCAATGTGAAAGTGGTGTGCTATTTGTAATTAAAAGGGATATGTAAAACTGTACCGCATGTTTCCTTGTGGGGAAGAGATTTGATTTGTACAAATAGGATCTACCTGAAAGCTGACACATAACAATAAATCAGCTGTTAACAGTCTCTCTACAGTTGCCTTCTAGACAACCAAGCAGCTTGGACTGGCAGGAATGGAAAGGAAGGGTAACATTTGAATTAGTAGCATTCTGAGGCAAAGATTGACAAACACATTCATCAGTTTATTTGTAGCATGCATACACCCTGTAAAAATTGATTTTGCCCTGTCAAACTATCAACTGCAAAATTATTAAGAATCTGCCTTTAGAGGCCAAGCATGCTTTTGGAAATTCAATTTAATTGCTTCCTTCAAAATTCTTTGGATTGTTTTTTTTTCTCCCTTAGCAGAGCATGGATATTTAACTTTATCAACTCACTGTTGACTTCTTTGATCAGAGAAAAGACAATATCTACATTTATTGCTGACTAGAAAGTCCTTATAGATTTTTTTTTTGCGCAGAACAGGAAAAAAAAATAAACAGATAATTTATGGTTTTCATAATTAGACAGGATAGATTTTTAGAAAAAAAGGAGTGAAGTGGCAATCATAGAGTAAGAGGTAAATTTATAATTGTACTTATGCTATAATGAAGATACTTTCCAAGGAAGTTACTTCTTTGTATCTTTTCTATTTTTCTTTTACTTTTTCCCCTTTTGTTGCAGTTCAGCTTTTTCGTTTTCTTTTTCTTATTTTATATTAGTTTGTATTAGTTTTTATCTTTCTTCTTTAAAATCTTTAATAAAATTATATGAAGAAAGAAAGAAAGACAAGTAGTTCTCAACTTACAATCACAATTTTTGTTGCTAAGCAAGGCATTTGTTACACGAATTTTGCCCCAAGTAATGGACTTTCTTGCAACAGTTGTTAAGTTAGTAACATGGTTGTTAAGCGAATCTGGCTCCCCCATTGATTTTGCTCGTCAGAAGGTTGCAAAAATTGATTCTGGGACAATGCAACCGTCATAAATATGAGACAGTTGCCCAAGAGTCTTAATTTTGATCAGATAATCATGGGATGCTGTAATGGTCATAGGTGTGAAATTTGATCGTAAGTCCCTTTTTTTCATTGTTGTTATGAGTTCAAACAGTCACTAAATAAAGTGTTGTAAGTGAAAGACAATCTGCGAAGACAGCCCATCATCCAGAAAGATACTGGGATGATAAGTCTTGTGTCAGTGGGAAGGGCCAGGCAAATTTTAACATTTGGTCCAGAAATACTACCAATAGTACTACCAATCCAATACAAAACTGGGGGAAAATGTATTCCTGCCAATTCATCATCCTCCAGAAATGTCATCCCCACCAAGCTGGGGATTATTGCTTGCTTTCTAGTAGCATCTTTTTTTTTTTTGTTTACATTTATACCCCGCCCTTCTCCGAAGACTCAGGGCGGCTTACAATGTATAAGGCAATAGTCTCATTCTATTTGTATATTTTATACAAAGTCAACTTATTGGCCCCCCAACAATCTGGGTCCTCATTTTACCTACCTTATAAAGGGTGGAAGGCTGAGTCAACCTTGGGCCGGGCTCGAACCTGCAGTAATTGCAGGCTTTGTGTTCTAATAACAGGCTTCTCTATTGCCTGAGCTATCCCGGCCCTTTATCTTCCAAGCCACTTCCCCTCCCCTCAAATGCTATAAGGATTTCCCACTAGAAAACCTGCCTGTCTTCTACTTTAGAACCACTGAGGCAAAATGCGTGAGATACCATTTAAATGCAGAGTTAGAAAAATAGCGAATCGGGCCTATGGAAAGGGTCGCCATGACATTACCAGAAAAAGATGGATTCCTGGCATTAGGTTTTACTTTTAGCGGTATGTTGGAAAATTCCTTGACTGGCCAGGTCGATTGTGATGTAAATTTTAAAAGGTCACACCACTTAGGGTATTCCTCTTCCCAAATCACAAAAAAAAAATTTTTTTCTCGGCCTTGGTAACTTTGAAGTGTGGAGTTCAGCTCCCAGATTCCACCAGCCAGCATGCTAAGGAGAAACTAAGGAGAAATTTCCTGTCAATTAGAACAATTAACCAGTAGAACGGCTTGCCATCAGAAGTTGTGGGTGCTCCAACACTGGAGGTTTTCAAGAAGAGACTGGACTGCCATTTGTCTCAAATATATAGGGTTTCCTACCTGAGCTGTGGACCCGGTGGCTCAGGGGCTAGGACGTTGAACTTGTCGATCGAAAGGTCGGCAGCTCAGCGGTTCGAATCCCTAGTGCTGCCATGTAACGGGATGAGCTCCCGTTACTTGTCCCAGTTTCTGCCAACCTAGCAGTTTTGAAAGCACATAAAAATGCAAGTAGAAAAAATAGGGACCACCTTTGGTGGGAAGGTAACAGCGTTCCGTGCGCCTTTGGCGTTGAGTCATGCCGGCCACATGACCATGGAGACGTCTTCGGACAGTGCTGGCTCTTCGGCTTTGAAACGGAGATGAGCACCGCCCCCTAGAGTCGGCAACGACTAGCATGTATGTGCAAGGGGAACCTTTACCTTTACCTTTACCTGAGCTGGGTGGTTGGACTAGAAGACCTCCAACACCCCTTCCAATTATGTCATTCTGTTATTCTGCAAAAATTGAGAAACTCTGCTCTCTAGGACTATCCAGGCAGCCCCAGGAGGGAAGGGAATATTTTTGAAAGAAAAATAAAAAAAACCTACACTCAATTCTTCATTAGCAAAAAAGTGTGCCCAATTCAACAGCCTACTTTCTTTTCTCACTGGAGGCGCTGAAAATGAATGGCTACCACCTTTGGAATTCCTTCTATGTCACAATAAGTTTACAAAAACAGCAATGTGCAAAAAAGATGCAGTAAAGGTGAGTAAAGCAAGACATATATAAATATATATAAAGATAATTTAGTCCAGAGCCACTTGGCAGTGAGATATTAAATATAAATGTAATATACTGAAAATAAATAAATAAAATTATGCATGGTATGAAAATATAGACCCAGAGAAATTTTGCTCCCACCCAACATTTCTTTGGCAAGACAATTGTTAAGTGAATTTTGCCCCACGTTACAACCTTTCTTGCCATAGTTGTTCAGTTAGTAACGTGTTATTAATTTAACAACTGCAATGATTCACTGTGACAAGAAAAGTTGTAAAATGGGGCAAAGTTCACTTAACAGCTGTCTCGTTTAGCAACAGAAATTTTAGGCTCAATTGTGATTGTTAAGTCAAGGACTGCCTGTATTATGTTTCTAGCCACATACTGTAATTCTGATCCATATGCTAAATACTTGCAATTGGAGATCCATCAGTATTTCCCCACTATTATACTATGAAGTCATGAGGAATTTTACCTTGCCTATGGAGACGTTATCAAGTTTAGTTTCCACCAGTCTCCCTCTGGATCTCTGGCCCATCACTTGGTAGTCTTGAAAAGCTCATTTTGCATTTTTAAAGAAAAATAAAGTATCCCAGCTATGGGCCTTCTGCTATCAAACACAAAAGAGAGTATCTTCAAAGAGAGTGAGCGATGAACTGAGGAACGAGATTCTAGTTAATAGATGAATCTTAACTATATCCTGCAGAGCTCTAACATTTCTTTCATAGGGCAAGGAAGAGCAGAATAAATTATACAAAAAAGGCAGACCGAACATATTTGCATAATAAATTCATCACATTCCATATGCTCATATGGTAGCTGCATGGTGTTTTCTTAGCATATGGGTTGGGGTTACCTTGGTGAAGGGTTTATTTTTAGCAGCTCAACAATTTGATCCCCGAGAACTTTTGCAAAACTCTGGGGAGCCCAAGAAACAAGGCCTACAGGCATTCTCACAGTAGATCCAATTAAATCATTGACTTCAATTGTTACACACAGTTTTCAAAGGAGTGGAAGGGAGGCACATAACACACAAACACTCACACACACACATGCACACCCAAAAAGGATGATAATTAAATAAATAACACCGCTACCCAAACCCATTTGTGTTAATACTTTTTGTTGGGGGGAAAAAATGGGCAGAATTGGATCAAACTCAAATGTAACATATATTCATAACTCAGCTAGTGGTAATAGAGCCAATTTGGGCCTAATGATTAAGGCACCAGAGTATCTAGGAGACAGTGAGTTCTAGTCCTGCCTTAGGCATGAAAACTGGCTGGATGACTTTGATCCAATCACCTAAGACAGAATTCTAGTGCCACTTTAGGCACGAAAGCCAGTAAGGTGATTTTGGGCCAATTGCCAGGAGATGGTGAGTTCTAGTCCCGCTTCAGGTCTGAAAACTGGTAACGTGACTTTGGATCAGTCATTCTCTCTCAGCCCAATCGAGTTGTTGTTGTGGGGAAAATAGGAGGAGGAAGGCATATTAGATATTTTTGCTGCCTCACAATATTTATATAAAAAATAAAGTCAGCTCAATAAAGAATGGAATAATAACAGGAAGAGCTAAATATCAAATGATTTCAATGATTCTCTTCATGCTGGCTGTGGAATTCTGGGAGTTAAAATCCACACATCTTAAATTTGCCAAGTTTGAAAAACACTATTTCAAACTGATGTGAAATACGACACAGGGCATCCTTGAAGGATTTTCTCTGTCATTTTATATTAACAGGGACACAAAGTTAGAGGGGCAAAATCTGTATGTTTTATGCTTTGTAGCTGGAAACCGGCCTCGATATTCATCTGAACAGTTAAACAGGAGGGATTAAATGACCAAACGAACATATAAAACAGCTATGAGATGGGATCTAATGCCCTCTTCTGGACAGAAAGAGTCCCGAAATATGAGTTGATGACAAATGTTGAATAGCATTAAGATTATATTCCCATAACAGTATTTCATAATTCTGTTGTACCGCTAGATCTTATATAACACCCTGCAAGGAAAATACTTAAATTATGCTAAAATCCTCCCCCATCAATATTAGACCAACTACCTAACTTATTCCAAATTTTGCAAACACTTCTAAGGCATTAAGAAAAGAGCCACCACCATTTTATACATCTCAGGCATATGTCACATTCTAATGTATATTTGTTCAGAACCTAAACTGAATCGAATTGAATACTTTATTTCGCCAAATGCGATTAGACATACAAAGAACTTGTCTTTGGTACAGAAGCACTGAGTGCACATACAAAGCAACAGGGAGAATAATAATAATAATAATAATAATAATAATAATAATAATAATAATAATAATAATAATAATAATAATAATAATAATAATAATAATAATACCAATAAAAGCGGGAGGAAAATAAAAAAAGGATAAATAATAGTACTACAGCCACACTGTGTGTAATAATATCTGATTGTTCATTTGGCTAGGATGAGGGCTCGTCAAAAACAAACCTACTCCAAAACTCACATACACCAGAAAAATCATGGCATACTCAATTAGATGACTCTGATTTGTATTACTTGATATTTTCACTACCTCAGCTAAGGAGGAAGCAACAAAGAACAGGAAGAGCTGCTAAAATAGGACATGTGAACAATTTAGGCACCTTAAGACTGAAACCTTCCCAATGATTGCAGCTGTGAGGAGGTCTTAGCTTGAAGTTAAAAACCAATTAGAGTTTAGCCTCATGCCTAAACACTACATTGATTTCTTTTAATTCCTACTACAGAGGTGCTATTCCTCTAATATCCTCTCTAAACCATTAACAGACATACTAAGAGCTCCCTACAAAGTTGGGAGCTGTAAACACATGTTCATCAAAACACACTTGCAAGCAGAAATTAAGCAGTTTTAATGCCATGGAGTAATTCTATCTTGAATTAACTCAGCAAGGGCTTCCCGTAGACATAACCGCTTGAAAAAAATGGGGGCAACCAACAGAATCTGCCTGCCTGTAGTCCATTGACCTCAAGTAGTCACATGGATAAGAAGAAGACTGAAGACAATTTTGAAGACCAGAAGATGAGGTCTCCTTGGTAGGTCACAGCACTCATTTCCCCCTGTGAACCAGCCCTTAATTTGGAGATATCTGCAGGACAAAATGAATCCTGCACCGATACTACAAGTTTGGTCCCTTTTGTGCATGAATCTTGACACCATACAGACATGAAAAGGCTAGAGCTTGCAATGCAAAGTTCACTTCTTAATCTTGATAAAGGACCTCTGGACACTGCTGCCTCGCTAAAAACAGAATCGTTAATTTCAAATTAAAGTGTGCTTTAGTTAATTGAATGTATTTTGCTGCTGTTTATCAATGCTACTTTTCAGGTCAGTGTACAATTTAAGCAACCTTATGTTTATTAACATTAACATTTTAGAAACCATTATTAATATTGATATGAGCTTTTTCTTGTCTTTAAAGGTATTCGTTCAGTCATTCATTCATTTAAATCTTCCCATCTCTCATCTGACCTAAGTGACCGTAGGGCCCTTGAAACTCTATGAATTAGGTTGTTTTCTTGCCAATTTTTCATTACCCAACGAGGTAACATCATCGATGCTAGAAGAGAGAAGGGTTTGCTCTCTGTTTATATACAAGTGGCTTCTCTGCCAATATGATTGATTGTTCCTTGATTAGGCTGTTGTTTACTGGTTCAAGCAGTAAACAATACCCCAATCAAGGAACTACCAACTGTGCAAGCAATGAAATAGTAAACCCCTCTCCCTTCTAGCACTGATGATGTTACCTAGTTTGGTAATGAAACATCTGCAAGAAAATAACCAAGCTCAGAGAGCACTAAGGACCTCACAGTTTACCTGTCAGATGTAATGTTCTCTTCGTTGGTCACTTAAGTAATTCTAAGTGACTTATATCTAAATCATCACAGTATTAATAATCTCTAGTTAATACCATATAAATACCACCGTACCTAAATAATATAATGTATCACATTTCTTTTAATACAATAAAACAATTCTTTAAAAAAAAATGGAGAAGACCGAATGACCCACTTCGCAGAGATGAGTAGGTAACTAACTCATCTCTGAGTAGGTAACTAATCAAATTTCCCATTATCTTAGTGAAAAGAAACTCACATATTTTATAGCCCAGCTTTTCTGCATGGATCCTTTTGGCCATGAACTGTCCTTCGATCAAGGCCCGTATTTCCACTTCCTTTGGGAAAGCTGGTGTCTGAAAAGAAAAGAAACATATAAGCCTCCAATGCAATCTGTTTTGGAGAGGCAGCTGGAATGCTAGCTTGTACAGGTAGTCCTCGACTTACAACCATTCATTTAGTGACCATTTGAACTGAAAAATGTGATTTAAAATCAATCCCCACATTTACAACCGCTGTAAAATCCCCACGGTCACATGATCAAAATTTGAGGGTTTGGTAACAGGCATATATATTTGGAATAGTTTCAGCATCGTGGGATCATGTGATAGCCATGCTATCTTCCCAGCTGGCCTCCCATGAGCAAAGTCAGTGGGGGAAACTGGATTTGCTTAATGACCAAATGATTCACTTAACAACCAAGGCAATAAAGTTTCTGAAATCGGGTGTGACTCACTTAACAGCCACTTTGTTTAGCAACAGAAATTCTGGCCTCAATTGTGGTTTTAAGTCGAGGACTATCTGTATGCTGCCTCTGTGGATTTCTCAACAACCGGATAGTTGCTATTTGCAACAGTTGTTCAGTCACACACATGCAAGCCTCCCAGAACATTACAACAGCCCCGGAAGACTGCTTGTAAATCATCTGCTAATTTGTGAAATAATTGGTGTATTCTGGGAGTTCAAATCTAAAATAACTTAAGGGCATCTCATGATGGAAAGCTGAGCCATTCATTTTGGAGGCCTCAAAAAATAAAGAAACAGTCTTGGATTTGCACTTCAGGAAAGGCAAAATTAGCACCTGGCAATTTTAGAAGTCAATTCAAACTTCATGGTATAAGAAATATGGAATAACCCATAAATGGAGATATAAGGACTCTTACCTCGACATTGTGGGCATCGAACCTGTGAATTCCCACAGCTCCTGGTGTAATTTCCCTCACATCAAAATAAAAACCTAAATTAAATGTTAGAATAAGTAAACTTAAGACTTATTCAGTAATAAGTCTTCAAAGAATTACAGTTAAATAAACGTCAATCCCCCCAAGATTTTTTTTGCGTTTTGTTGAACAAACAACAAGGTGGTTCTTATGTTAAATGAAGTGACTGCTAACTGAAACCATAACTATGTATACCTTAGTTTTCCTTTGCTTTACACACCTGCAAAGGTCATAAATGCAAGAATTGGTCTCTAAGTGACTTTTTCATCATGGAGCTCTTGGTCCTCTCTGTGCTTGGTTTTTTTGCTTTACAGACACTAAGCAACATCTTCAGTGCTAGACAGTCTGGGTCCCTTCCCCCCCCCCCGTTTATTATATACAGCAGCTTGCCTTGCAGTGGGTGGGGGGATAGTTTTCTCCTTGGTAGTTTCCGGATTAGGATATTGTTTTCTGTTTGATTATTTATCTGGTATTAATCCCTGCTTATTTGGGTGTTGACTGCTGGAGAGGATCTGTTCTGGTCTTTTTGTTTTCTTTTTAGCTTTTTATTGCGTCTTTTGAATGTACGAATATGGTTTATTTCAACCAGACAAAACCAGACAGACAGCAAGCTGGCTGGGGAATTGTAGAAATCTGTGCGCCTCAGAGATGCCAAGATTGAGAAATACTGGGTGAATTCGTTCCAGCCAAGCCATCTGATGAGGCAATCAGAAGAACCACCTCTCCTCCAATTGCTTCTTTTCTGGAATAAACCCCACCTAACTAGAGGATTGGGGGAGTGGGGATTATAAGTCTTCCAAGATACCTACCCACCTTTCCACCGTTTCCAGCAGCTGTTGATTCAAGAGCTTTTGAGAATTCTTCCCACGAGCCCAACGCAAGCTCATCTCGGATCTTCTCTCGCATCAAGGAGCCATTCTTGTAGCTAAAACAAATAACAATACCCGATTTCTTTGATTTCTCCAAGAGGTTTAGTCAGAATTCTGAAGCAACATAGTTTTATTATTTGGCACTAGAAAATCAGAAACTATCTGCAGGGCTGCCAAGTAGCAGTGTGGATCGGAAGAAAAAAGCCTATTTCCACAAATATATATATATATATATATATATATATATATATATGTGTGTGTGTGTGTGTGTGTGTGTGTGTGTGTGTGTGTTCGTAGGTTTTCACGGGTCAAATGTCCAGAACTCAGGACGTTTCCACACAGCCCATTACCCAGGTCGTTACAACACAAAAGACTAATGGGTACACAACTAGGACCACACCCACACAGGATGCTACAAAACAGCCAACTAATCTGCAAACACCCCCTCCATCTACCAATCAAGATGCAATCACACAGCCAACCAACCTGCTTATAGCAACAAAGCCAACACTCCACACCTCCCCACCAGTATTTATAGAGACGGCAGCTCTGACCACACTTTGCTCGCACAAGCACGAAGCCGAAAGCACCAGCCTGAAGATGATGAGTGAGACCTCATCAAAACATCACCAGGATACTCTCAACCTTACATGGGAAAAGACCCAAATACGCCAAGACAGACAGACAGACAGACAGACACAGACAGACAGACACACACACACACACACACACACACACACACACATATTTTTCCTAAAGCCAGAAGCTTCCTGATGCCTGATTTCACCGTGATTTAACTCAAGTCTGTAAGAAATGAAGGACTAGATCAGGTGTTTCAAGCTCCTGGCGTCACATTGTCATTACATGACGTATTGTGACTTTTTTTCCCCTTTGCTAAACCGAGGATGGGTATGGCCAGCGCATGACACATCCGGCCCGCAGGCCACAAGTTTGACACCCCTGAACTAGTTCCTTGAGTTTCAATTAATGGGATCCTATTGCTGGTGCATTCCAGGTTCCAGCTCCTATAATTCCCCCAGGCAATATGGCAGATGGTGAACTATGGAGGTTTAACATCTCTGCAATTGGACAATATTGGACATAATCAAATATTCTCCTCTATAACCCAATTTACTAAGTCTCTAGTGGAAAGATAATGTGTGCAACATTATTTTCACACACCCAATCTTTTTGCAAGTTAAAGAGTTTAGGTATCTTCCACTGCATTAGTAACAATGGTAGTGAAGCTATCCAAAGCAAGAAAAAATGTAATTACCAGTAAACTTCTTCAAAGAAAGACCTTTCACTGATGTTTATAAATTAAGCAAAAATAACTAATAAGTAATCTGAATAAATGGATAATTCATTGCAATTTCAACAGCACTGAAAAAAGTGACTTGCAACCATTCTTCACACGTAAAACCATCACAATATCCCCACAGTAACATGATCAAAATTCACAGTCACGTGGATTTGAATCATCATGTGACTTGTGGGAATGTTGGTAAATCCCAGAATCATCTGATCACCATTTTCAACTTTCCCAGCTGGCTCTTGAAAAGCAAAATTAATGGGGAAAGCCAGATTCGCTTCACAAGCACATTATTTACTTAAGAACTGCAGTGGTTTGCTTAAAGAAGATTGTAAAATTGGGTGTGACACACTTAGCAATGGAAATTCAAGTCCCAATTGTGGTCGTAAGTTAAGCCCCATTTATATACACCTGAGGATGCAAAGATCTGCAATAATGGAATGTTCTATGCTATTATCTTCATTTTTGAGTAGTAAAATGTTTAGAATAAATTAAATAAGTGTGTTTCCCTGCTGCAAACAGGCCCTTCTTGACACAGATTCTTGCAGATTGAAATGTCCCTCCTCAACGTTCTAGCCAATCAGACTGATCTAGAATCTGCAATCCCTATTAAATCTGGAAACCTTAACTTTAGAAATTAATGGCATGGTTTTGAGAACGGCCATCCCAATTACGGGAATTCAATCTGGAACAGCTTAGAGTGGTCACTTCCCACCCCCCCAAGTTTGAGAAGTTGTCCAGGGAAAGAAAGAAGTTGTTTTAATGTGTTTCAGATAGGTGATGCAGAAACATCTCGTAAGAGAGCCAGTTTGATTTATGTAATTAAGACGCCAAGCTAGAAACCAGGAGACTGTGAGTTCTAATCCCACCTCAGCATGAAAGCCGCCTGGGTGACTCTGGGCCAGTGGTGAAATCCAATTTTTTTTTATTATCGGTTTTGTGGGCATGGCTTGGTGGGCATGGCTTGGTGGAAGTGGCAGCAGAGAGATACTGCAAAATCCCCATTCCCTCCCCGCTCCTGGGGGAATTCCCACCCCACTCTGGAGCCAGCCAGAGGTGGCATTTGCCGGTTCTCCGAACTACTCAAAATTTCCGCTACCAGTTCTCCAGAACCTGTCAGAACCTGCTGGATTTCACCCCTGCTTTGGGCCAATCATCAGGAGATGATAAGTTAGTAGTCCCACTTTAGGCATGGAAGCTGGCTGGGTGATATATTTAAATAAAAATAAAGCTTTCAAGTACGTTTTGAAAATAAAATCTGAAACATTAAAGAATTAGAAAAAGTGACACAAATTTTTTATTTTTATGAAGCTAATCTGATACATCATATAGGAGAAGGCACGCACCAAAGTAGGGCCATAAATGCTTGTGAATCAACTGGATTACAGAAAACGTGACCCTCCAAAGCAGGGTTTGGCTCTTTAATCCAGAGAAACAGGGTATCACTAGTGCCGAGGCTAATCTGGGGAAGAAAATAATCAAGGTATTAGCAGAAAAGCATAAAAAGCAATACAGGAATTAAATCAAACCCATTTGTTTGCCCTGCTAATTATCTTTAAATTACACATTGCAGCAATTGAATTCTGGAGAAATTGCCTTTGCTTGCCAGCTTTATATGAAACACAGAGCGGGGGGGGAAATTATAATGGAATCTAAGGATTTATTGTGGAAAATTCACAGCTACATACTCCTCAATGACCTATAGCAGTGTCAGCTGGTAACTAAAGTGGCCCTCCGATCACACATCAGCAAGTAAGCTTTCTCATCCCTTATACAGGTAGTCCTCGACTTACAACAATTCTTTTAGGGACTGTTTGAAGTTACAATGGCACTGAGACTTATGGAAATTCAGATGTTTGGCAACTGGCTCATATTTATGACGGTTGCAGTGTCCTAAGGTCATGTGATCCCCTTTTGCAATCTTCTGACAAGCAAAGCCAATGGGGAAGCTGGATTCATTTAACAACAGTGTTATTAACTTAACAACTGCAATGATTCACTTAACAACTGCGGCAAGAAAAGTTGTAAAATGGGACAAAACTCATTTAACAACTGTCTCGAAAAATAGTCATCAATCACTTTTTTTCCCCCAGTGCTGTTGTAACGTCAAACAGTCGCTAAACAAACTATTATAAGTCAAGGATATCTATAAATGAATAATGATAATGAATTAGTGGGCAGCACATGACAAAGCAACACCCATTTCTATGCTGAGATAGATCATGAATTTAGCTTCTCTAGAACTTATCAGCAAGGAAAGGTTTCAGGGGCAAGCCCGCATCTTTTCCACCAAAATCGATGGGATCTGAACAGTGGTGGGATTCAAATAATTTTACAACGGGTTCTCTGACCTAATGAGCGGCTGGGTGGGCGTGGCCATGGTGGGCGTGGCCAGGGCCTCCTGCACTCCCCAGGAGCAAAAACGGGCCGTGGTGGGGGTGAGGGTGAGGATGCCGCACTCAATGGTGGGATTCAGCCGGTTCGCACCTATTAGGGAGAACCAGTTGTTAACTTTCTAAGCAGTTTGGAGAATTGGTTGTTGGAAGAAAACTTATTTTGTTTTTTTCTACTTTACGGGGCTAATCCTGTAAGGAAGGCAGGAAGGAAACATTCTGGTGTCGTTTCTAGCCTAATCTTTATTGCCTTGCTTACAGAAACTGCCTCTCTGGTTAACCCTTGTTACATTGTAACAGCTAAGGTGAAGCGCCCACCGATGTGAGTGACGTTGAGTTGGCCACGCTCACACAGTCACATGACCACCGAGCCACGCCTACCCAGATGGTCATTAGGGCAGAGCATCGGTTGTTAAGTTATTTGAATCCCACCACTGGCCGCACCTCACCCCACACCCTATTTAGGAGGCCTCCCTGCACTTACCTGGGAGTTAAAATGGGGCATGTGAGGACTCCTGGAAGGGGCAGGGGAGGGAGGGGAAGGGTGGGGCCAGCCGGCAATTTAACTACTGTCTTGCGCAAATCATCCCAAACCAGCTGAATCCCACCATTGGATCGGAATACCTAACTCAGAGATGCTCTCTAAGACTCATGATAGCATGGATCTCAAGATTCTTACTCCAATTCACAGTATGAATGTTAGCTAATGAAGATGGTGACACCTACTGCTATGTCTCCTTCAGAAAGCCTCATCCCAGCCAAAGATGCTGAAAATGAAAACAAGGAAGTTCAGTTAAAGAATAGACTATGCAAAGCATGCAAACAAGAAAATACTCACTCTGAAGAAGTGATAGGGAAAGTTTTAGAATGTGCCGAAATGGACAAGTTAACAAAAGAAATTAAAGAGAAAGAAGAGACAGATTATTATACAATCTGAAATAAATGGTATGAATGGCTTGAGTCTAGAAATAAAGGAAAAACAAACAAAGGGGAGAAATTAGAATGTACAGAATATATTAGAAATGTATAATATGTAAATAATAAATATATAATGTATATATATATTATATATATATATATAAGAATCTAGAATAGTAAAGCTATTAGTATTAGATAATTTAATGTAAATAAAGAAAAGGCGATAAGAAAGAAAATAAAATAACAAATGTGATTTGGGGGGAAAGGTATAAAAGAGAAAGAAGACCACTAAGAAACGCTGTTTAGAAATAGGAAATATTTATATGTTATATAGAATAGAATAGAATAGAATAGAATAGAATAGAATAGAATAGAATAGAATAGAATTTTATTGGCCAAGTGTGATTGGACACACAAGGAATTTGTCTTGGTGCATATGCTGTCAGTGTACATCAAAGAAAAGATATGTTCATCAAGGTACAACATTTACAACACAATTGATGATCAATATATCAATATAAATCATAAGGATTGCCAGCAACAAGTTATAGTCATACAGTCATAAGTGGGAAGAGATTGGTGATGGGAACTATGAAACGATTAATAGTAGTGCAGATTCAGTAAATAGTCTGACAGTGTTGAGGGAATTATTTGTTTAGCAGAGTGATGGCCTTCGGGAAAAAGCTGTTCTTGTGTCTAGTTGTTCTGGTGTGCAGTGCTCTATAGCGTCGTTTTGAGGGTAGGAGTTGTTGTGTGTTTGTCAGATTGTGTATCACATTAAAACAATAAAAAAATTAAAATAGAAAATACCCACTCTGAATCCTCACAGAGACCAGTAAGACTGAAATAATCAATTATCATCTCAAGTTCTTAGTGATTTTGGTAGGACCTAAGTACAGGTAGTCCTCAACTTACAATCATTTGTTTGTAAATTGATTACAACTTACTCTTATAACTTCAAATACTTGAAGTTACATCTGAAGTTATAGCAGTACTGAAAAAAATTAACTTATGACTGGCTCTCCCACTTACAACAATTCTTTTAGGGACTGTTTGAAGTTACAATGGCACTGAGACTTATGGAAATTCAGATGTTTGGCAACTGGCTCATATTTATGACGGTTGCAGTGTCCTAAGGTCATGTGATCCCCTTTTGCAATCTTCTGACAAGCAAAGCCAATGGGGAAGCTGGATTCATTTAACAACAGTGTTATTAACTTAACAACTGCAATGATTCACTTAACAACTGCGGCAAGAAAAGTTGTAAAATGGGACAAAACTCATTTAACAACTGTCTCGAAAAATAGTCATCAATCACTTTTTTTCCCCCAGTGCTGTTGTAACGTCAAACAGTCGCTAAACAAACTATTATAAGTCAAGGATATCTATAAATGAATAATGATAATGAATTAGTGGGCAGCACATGACAAAGCAACACCCAGTTCTATGCTGAGATAGATCATGAATTTATAAAAAAAAAAAATTTAGCTTCTCTAGAACTTATCAGCAAGGAAAGGTTTCAGGGGCAAGCCCGCATCTTTTCCACCAAAATCGATGGGATCTGAACAGTGGTGGGATTCAAATAATTTTACAACGGGTTCTCTGACCTAATGAGCGGCTGGGTGGGCGTGGCCATGGTGGGCGTGGCCAGGGCTTCCTGCACTCCCCAGGAGCAAAAACGGGCCGTGGTGGGGGTGAGGGTGAGGATGCCGCACCCAATGGTGGGATTCAGCCGGTTCGCACCTATTAGGGAGAACCAGTTGTTAACTTTCTAAGCAGTTTGGAGAATTGGTTGTTGGAAGAAACCTTATTTTGTTTTTTCCCCACTTTACGGGGCTAATCCTGTAAGGAAGGCAGGAAGGAAACATTCTGGTGGTGTTTCTAGCCTGATCTTTATTGCCCTGCTTACAGAAACTGCCTCTCTGGTTAACCCTTGTTACATTGTAACAGCTAAGGTGAAGCGCCCATCGATGTGAGTGACGTTGAGTTGGCCACGCTCACACGGTCACATGACCACCGAGCCACGCCTACCCAGCTGGTCATTAGGGCAGAGCATCGGTTGTTAAGTTATTTGAATCCCACCACTGGCCGCACCTCACCCCACACCCTATTTAGGAGGCCTCCCTGCACTTACCTGGGAGCTAAAATGGGGCATGTGGGGACTCCTGGAAGGGGCAGGGCAGGGAGGGGAAGGGTGGGGCCAGCCGGCGATTTAACTACTGTCTTGCCCAAATCATCCCAAACCAGCTGAATCCCACCATTGGATCGGAATACCTAACTCAGAGATGCTCTCTAAGACTCATGATAGCATGGATCTCAAGATTCTTACTCCAATTCACAGTATGAATGTTAGCTAATGAAGATGGTGACACCTACTGCTATGTCTCCTTCAGAAAGCCTCATCCCGGCCAAAGATGCTGAAAATGAAAACAAGGAAGTTCAGTTAAAGAATAGACTATGCAAAGCATGCAAACAAGAAAATACTCACTCTGAAGAAGTGATAGGGAAAGTTTTAGAATGTGCCGAAATGGACAAGTTAACAAAAGAAATTAAAGAGAAAGAAGAGACAGATTATTATACAATCTGAAATAAATGGTATGAATGGCTTGAGTCTAGAAATAAAGGAAAAACAAACAAAGGGGAGAAATTAGAATGTACAGAATATATTAGAAATGTATAATATGTAAATAATAAATATATAATGTATATATATATTATATATATATATAAGAATCTAGAATAGTAAAGCTATTAGTATTAGATAATTTAATGTAAATAAAGAAAAGGCAATAAGAAAGAAAATAAAATAACAAATGTGATTTGGGGGGAAAGGTATAAAAGAGAAAGAAGACCACTAAGAAACGCTGTTTAGAAATAGGAAATATTTATATGTTATATAGAATAGAATAGAATAGAATAGAATAGAATAGAATAGAATAAAATAGAATAGAATAGAATAGAATAGAATAGAATAGAATTTTATTGGCCAAGTGTGATTGGACACACAAGGAATTTGTCTTGGTGCATATGCTCTCAGTGTACATAAAAGAAAAGATACGTTCATCAAGGTACAACATTTACAACACAATTGATGGTCAATATATCAATATAAATCATAAGGATTGCCAGCAACAAGTTATAGTCATACAGTCATAAGTGGAAAGAGATTGGTGATGGGAACTATGAAACGATTAATAGTAGTGCAGATTCAGTAAATAGTCTGACAGTGTTGAGGGAATTATTTGTTTAGCAGAGTGATGGCCTTCGGGAAAAAACTGTTCTTGTGTCTAGTTGTTCTGGTGTGCAGTGCTCTATAGCGTCGTTTTGAGGGTAGGAGTTGTTGTGTGTTTGTCAGATTGTGTATCACATTAAAACAATAAAAAAATTAAAATAGAAAATACCCACTCTGAATCCTCACAGAGACCAGTAAGACTGAAATAATCAATTATCATCTCAAGTTCTTACTGATTTTGGTAGGACCTAAGTACAGGTAGTCCTCAACTTACAATCATTTGTTTGTAAATTGATTACAACTTACTCTTATAACTTCAAATACTTGAAGTTACATCTGAAGTTATAGCAGTACTGAAAAAAATTAACTTATGACTGGCTCTCCCACTTACAACCATTGCAGCATTGACCACAGTCACGTAATCAAACTTGGGACACTTGGCCCGAAGCTGTTTTTCAGTTGGACTTTCTAGTTTTTGTTTGAATGTCAGTTTTGGAAGGCTGACATTGAAGACGTTTCCTTTCTCATCCGAGAAGCTTCTTCAGCTCTGAAGCTCTTCTTCTTGGATGAAAAGCAAAATGTCTTCAAAGAAAAACAAAGTAAGTCCAGTTGCCTCTTGAAAAAGCAGCTTTGGGACAACCATGACCTGGATGACTGAGAATCTCCATAGACATTTGGATAATCAGGATATATTTACAACTGCTGCAGTGTCTGAGGGTCATGCACTATTTGCAACCTTCCTAGATGGCTTCCAACAAGCAAAGCCAAAAGGAAAGCTAGATTCACTTAACAACCATAGATTCACTTAACAACTGTAGTGATTGATTGAAGAACCATGGCAAAAATGGTCATAAAATCAGATCCAACTCACTGAACAACTGCCTTGCTTAGCAATGGAAATTCTGGTGCCAGTTTTATTGTAAATTGAGAACTACTTGTAGATCTTTCTTCTTTTGAAGGACTGCATTGCATTAAATTTTGAAAATACCAAGGTTTCTCTTGGAAATTATTCATAGAGAATTTTTTTTCCTATGGAATAATTATACAGACATTTCACCTGCCTTCTCAAGATAAAACTGAGCAAAAAAATAAAGTTCCTTGCTTTAGAATTTTAAACCTCCTTACCTGGATTGTCACCAGTAAATGCTATTATTTTGCAGGCAGGATTAAATCCAAAGCGTTCAGTGTAATAGGGTGAAATTAAACCCTAAAGAATGAAATTTAACCATTTTATTTTTAAAAACAAATGATATAGCTATTTGGTTTCAGAACAACACATTTTGAACAGAAAAACCAAGACTCCCCTTCAAACTCCCCTTGAACAGAAAAACCAAAACTCCCCTTCAAAGAATGTTGGGACCTTCCCTTCTAGGGTTAACACTTCCTAAATCCCTTGGAAGAGTATCAAAATGACTCTGGCAGTTTGAATTTGCAAAAGATTAAATATGTTTTTATTTCCTTATTACAAAAAACCAGGCAATTGTTGTGGGGGTTTTTTTTGTTTTTCGTTTTTTTTAAAATCTGGTTTGTTTTTTAGCAAATTTAACAATCTTGGAAACATCCATTTCCAAAACAATTTTCAACCATCCTAATGTTGAAACAGAGGCTCTTTCATCTAGTCGTTATAAAACATTGTTCTCATTAAGCAAAGGTGGGTGGATGGATTGATGGATAAATAAGATGGATGAGTGGCTGGATAGATGGGATGGGTAGGTGGATGGAGGGATAAGATTAGAATAGAATAGAATAGAATAGAATAGAATAGAATAGAATAGAATAGAATAGAATAGAATAGAATAGAATAGAATAGAATAGAATAGAATAGAATAGAATAGAATTCTTTATTGGCCAAGTGTGATTGGACACACAAGAAATTTGTCTTGGTCCATACGCTCTCAGTGTACATAAAAGAAAAGATACATTTTGGGATAGAGATGGGATGGGATGGTCAATATCTATTGACCATCCCATCCCATCTCTATCCCAAAATATCCCAAGGTGGGTGGATGGATGGATGGATCAGTTAGCCAATGGGTGGGTGGATGGGTGGGTGGGATGAGATGGGATGGGATGGGATGGGAGGGAGGGATGGGTCAGTCAGTTGATGGGCATGTTTGTGGGTGGGTAGGTGGGTGGGTGAGTGGATAGATGGGATGGGATGGGACTGATGCATTGATACATGGATAGATGAATGGACAGACAGAATTCTTAGCAAGGATCCATCAACACTACAAATAAGAAATGCCTGAAAATGCAGCTATTTCTTCCAAAGGAACCTGTGGAACCAGATGAACAGATGAACAGAGCCTGAACAAGCTATCTTCAGGAGAAGTAATGACAATCTATGTCAGTTTAAATCTATACTAAGGGACAGTTTGATCTACTGGTTAAGGCACCAAGAAAGAAAATGGAATACTATGGGTTCTGCCTTAGGCACAAAGCCAGCTGGTTGACCTTAGGCCAGTCATTCTATCATTGCCCTAGGAAAAAAGACAATGGCAAATCACTTCCGAAACTTTGCCAAAAACCCAAGGGACTCATCCAGGCAGTTACCAGGAGTGAACACTGACTCATAGGAACAATAACAATAAATCTGTAGCATAGAATTTCCCATTGACACTCCAAATAAATACAGGATCTACAGATTCTAATTCTGATTTCTCCCACTGTTACACTCGCCTTATTCATTCCACAGTTAATCATACCAGTATTTTGCTGGAGGGCACAGGTTGGTCCAGTTTTTCTCCCAATTGGGGTGCACAAGCATCAAGGCAGACTTGATTCCAAACTTTTTCCCGAATCTGCAATAAATTCATGCCAGATCCTGCAAGAGGAAAACAGAATTATTTTCCAACAGATCCCTTCAAAAAGTAATCATTAGATTCCATATATGCAGAGAAGAGGGTAAAGAGAAAAAGGAAGATGAAAAACATATAATCCTAAAATTTAAATTCTGTACGTTTGCCATAACACACAAGATTGTTCCTCATCATCTGTTTAATGTTATTATTACTGTATCATTTATTATTATCAGACACATTCTGGGCATATGAAGCTTGCAGAATAAGACAGACCTTAGAACAAAAAAACTATCAGGTAAATAAAAACAAAAAACAAAAAAAACCAGTCTAACAGTCCTTCCAAAAAAAAGCATATTGAGCAAGACAACTGTTATCAAAATCACAGCAAACAAACAACACATTTTGCTTCTAAGTGGCAGCGTTAAATTGCCAAAGAAAGCAACTGAAGTTACAGGTAGTCCTTGACTTACAACCACAAGCCTAAGATTTCTGTTGTTAAGCAAGACAATTGTTAAGTGAGTTTTGCCCCATTTTACGATCTTTCTTGTCACAGTTGTTAAGTAAATTACTGCAGGTTATTAAGTTAATCACAAGGTTGTTAAGTGAATCTGGCTCCCACCCCATTGATTTTGCTTCTCAAAAGGTCGCAAAAGGGAATCACATGACCCCAGGATACTCATCATAAATATGAGTCAGTTGCCAAGCGCCTGAATTTTGATCATGTGACCATGGAGATGTGGCGATGGTCAAAAGTGAAAAATGGTACAATTTTTAGTGCCGTTGTAAACTTGGACGGTCACTAAACGAACTGTTGTAAGTCAAAGACTACCTGTAGAAGTTTTTCTTATGCAGATATTTCAAAGTAGGAATATTTCTACCAAGAAGCCTTGTCTTCCAGAATATAGAATTTGGGAGCAGAACGTCCATCTCTTAGCAATGCAGTTGTTAGATGAACTATCATGGGACTATGTCTGATTTTACAAACTTTTTTTATCCTGGTCGTTAATAGAATCATGTGGTTGTTAAGTAGATCCAGCTTTCCCTATTGACTGTTCTGTCCCCCCTCGCCTCCGTCCGAGCGATGGCTTAATTAGCCGGCACTATCAGCTCTGGCAGCAAACTAGCGAGCATCTGCCAAGTGTCTCTGTTATCTCCCTCGACGCTGATGAGTCATCCAGGAACAAACAGTACTTCAGCTCTTAGTTAATCAGTTGATTTGCCTGCTATGAAGAGGCACAGCAGCTCTTGCTGCCTTTATATTCTGTGGGGTGTGGCTCCATGATTCAGCACTTCCTAGGCCTGCCCCACCCCTGCTTCTGTTGTTCCCTCCTCTCCTGCCTATGAAACCTAGGGTCCAGCCAGGCCTGATTGCCATCAGCCGGGTCTGGAGGCGTGGCCTGGGGGGGAAAGAGTCAGGGGACGGAGGCCTCGTTATCTTTTCCACCTGGCCTGCCTCTGGCTCCTGGAGCTGAGCCAGGGAAGCCGGTACTGATGGCCCTTCCCCCTCACTTTCCAAGTCACTTTCTGGCAGGGAGCCCGACTCGGGGGGCACAGACACAATATTGACTTTCCTTGTAGGGAGCTAGCTAGGAAAGTCACAAACGGTGATCACAGGACTACAGGACACTGCAACTGTAGCCAGCATATTGGGATTGCCAAGTGCCTGAACTGCAAGGCATGTGGTTACAGTGATATTGCCACAGTCAAAAATGTGAGGACTGTGATCACATTTGATCCAGGGGTGAAATGCTACCAGTTAGGGCCGCTTTGCCTGAACCAGTAGTAAAAAATGCTATTGGTTCACTGAACCGGTAGTAAAAAAATGTTTTAAAAAAGTTCCAATGATCAGCTGAGGAACGTACGATCATCGGAACTTTTTTTTTTTTTTACTTTTTAAAGCAATTTTTTATTACTGGTTCAGGCGAACAGGAAGTTTAAAAATTCTTTTAAAAAGTAAAAAAAAAGGTTCCAACGACACAGCTGTGATCTTGGGACCCCTTTTTTTCACCTTTTTTAAAGCATTTTTTACTACCTATTCGCCCAAACAGATAGTAAAAAATGCTTTAAAAAAGTTTTTTAAAAGGTTCCCAAGATTGCGTGCCACAGGTGATTCCCCCCTCACCCACTGTTCTACTTACCTTCCCAAACCTCCTTTTGGCGTGTATTGTGCATGTGTTTGGTGCGAACTGTGTATGTGCGTGCATCACACACATTTGGCGCACAGCGCAGCCAGCAAACCGGTAGCAAACAGGTTCACATTTCACCGCTGATTTGATCACACTAATAAATCACTTGTTTCAACAATGGCCTAACTAATAATAATAATAATAATAATAATAATAATAATAATAATAATAATAATAATAATAATAATAATAATAATAATATCAGAGTTGGAAGGGACCTTGGAGGTCTTCTAGTCCAACCCCCTGCCCAGGCAGGAAACCCTACACCATTTCAGACAAATGGCTATCCAACATTTTCTTAAAAACTTCCAGTGTTGGAGCATTTACAACTTCTGCAGGCAAGTTGTTCCACTGATTAATTGTTCTAACTGTCAGCAAATTTCTCCTTAGTTCTAGGTTGCTTCTCTCCTTGATTAGTTTCCACCCATTGCTTCTTGTCCTGCCCTCAGGTGCTTTGGAGAATAGTTTGACTCCCTCTTCTTTGTAGTAACCCCTGAGATATTGGAACACTTGGAACAGTTGCTCAGCTAATTTTAAGTTGAGGGTTACCTGTACAGATTTCATCAAGGAAAGTGAGTGACTGCAAACCAAAGGTTGAGTGTAATAGTCAAAGGAAGCAAAATGCAATTCACAACCTCGTAGCTTTATATAGTAGGTGGACAAAACCGAGGCTAGGAGCTCTTTACTCATCTACTGGATCAATGCCCATTCTTTGATCTTGCCTGCTTCCTTCCTGAGGTCACCTATTTGAAATATCCGACCTGAAATCTTCCTGGCAACTAAGCAAATTTTCCTATGCTACATTTGGGGTTTCTCTACATCTATTGCCACTTGTAGTTTTGCGATCCAAGCTGCGAAGGACTGAAGATCAAGAAAGGCTTGGGATATAGTTGGAGATATCCTTCTAATGAAATTTTAATTGCCCTTAGCAAGAGTTTTTGTGAAGTCAGTGAGAAACAGCCTGTCCTAGACTCTAATCCAAAGAGATCCAAGACCGCAAACACACATGGACATGCATTTGAGAAGATACTCCGATTTGAGAAAGAGTCTCCAGCAGAAGGACACAGATCGTCTCGTCAGGGCTATCAAAAATCTCAGTAATATGAAATCGAGGTTTAGTTCAGTCGTCTCCAACCATAAGCCTTCCAGATCTGCATTAATTCCAGATTTTGCAATCAACTGTTACAGCCCCAGTGAATCTGAAGGGTTGCCACTAGACTGGAGGATGGAACTTAGAAAAAGGAACATCACCAGCAGCCTTGGAAGGTTTCTTTTGAACAGGGGGGAAGTGGGGATACACGGTCTTGTTTTCCTGCTCACTCTCTCTTGCCTCTAATCTCTAGCAGTGAAGCCAAGTATTTGTTTTTCCATTCCGTTCCCTTTTTCTGATTTCTCAGCTTCAGATAAAGTTCCTTCAAGAGAGAAAGAGAGGGAGGGAGAGAGGGAGGGGAGAGATGGAAGGAGAGAGAGATGGAAGAGAGAAATGGAAGGAGAAAGGGGGAGAGGAGAGAGAAATGGAAGGAGAGAGAAATGGAAGGAGAGAGAGATGGAAGGAGAGAGAAAGAAAGGCGAGAGAGACAGAGAAGAGAGAGAGAGAGATGGAAGGGGAGATGGAAGGGGAGAGAGAGAGATGGAAGAGAGAAATGGAAGGAGAAAGGGGGAGAGGAGAGAGAAATGGAAGGAGAGAGAGATGGAAGGAGAGAGAAAGAAAGGCGAGAGAGACAGAGAAGAGAGAGAGAGAGAGATGGAAGGGGAGATGGAAGGAGAGAGAGATGGAAGAGAGAAATGGAAGGAGAAAGGGGAGAGGAGAGAGAGATGGAAGGAGAGAGAATGGAAGGAGAGAGAGATGAAGGAGAGAGAAAGAAAGGTGAGAGACAGAGAAGAGAGAGAGAGAGATGGAAGGAGATGGAAGGAGAGAGAGATGGAAGAGAGAAATGGAAGGAGAAAGGGGAGAGAGAGAAATGGAAGGAGAGAGAGAGATGGAAGGAGAGAAAGAAAGGCAGAGAGACAGAGAGAGAGAGAGAGATGGAAGGGAGATGGAAGGAGAGAGAGATGGAAGAGAGAAATGGAAGGAGAAAGGGGGAGGAGAGAGAGATGGAGAGAAATGGAAAAGAGAAAGGGGAGAGAGAGATGGAAGGAGAGAGAAGAAAGGCGACAGAGACAGAGAAGAGAGAGATGGAAAGAGAAAGGGGAGAGAGAGATGGAGAGAAATGGAAGGAGAAAGGGGAGAGAGAGAGAGATGGAAGGAGAGAGAGAAAGGTGAGAGAGAGAGAAGAGAGAGAGATGGAAGGGAGAGAGAGATGGAGAGAGAAATGGAAGGAGAAAGGGGAGAGGAGAGAGATGGAAGGAGAGAGAAATGGAAAAGAGAGAGATGGAAGGAGAGAGAAAGAAAGGTGAGAGAGACAGAGAAGAGAGAGAGAGAGAGATGGAAGGGGAGATGGAAGGGGAGAGAGAGAGATGGAAGAGAGAAATGGAAGGAGAAAGGGGGAGAGGAGAGAGAGATGGAAGGAGAGAGAAATTGAAGGAGAGAGAGATGGAAGGAGAGAGAAAGAAAGGTGAGAGAGACAGAGAAGAGAGAGAGATGGAAGGGGAGAGAGAGAGATGGAAGAGAGAAATGGAAGGAGAAAGGGGGAGAGGAGAGAGAGATGGAAGGAGAGAGAAATGGAAGGAGAGAGATGGAAGGAGAGAGAAAGAAAGGCGACAGAGACAGAGAAGAGAGAGAGAGAGATGGAAGGGGAGATGGAAGGGGAGAGAGAGAGATGGAAGAGAAATGGAAGGAGAAAGGGGGAGAGGAGAGAGAGATGGAAGGAGAGAGAGAGAGAGATGGAAGAGAGAAATGGAAGAGAAAGGGGAGAGGAGAGAGATGGAAGGAGAGAGAAAGAAGAGAGAGAGAGAGAAAGGAGAGAGAGATGGAAGGAGAGAGAGAGATGGAGAGAGAAAGGAGAGAGAATGGAAGGAGAGAGATGGAAGGAGCGCCCTCCTGATGGCCGGCTGTCCTTGAGGAACATCTGGCAGCCGCCACCAGGAGGGCTTTTACCAAGTTCGCTTGGTTCGCCAGTTGCGCCCTTCCTTGACCGGGATGCCTTATGCACGGTCACCACGCCTGGTTACGCCTCGCTGGATTATTGCAATGCTCTCACATGGGCTGCCTTGAGGTGCACCCGGAGGCTGCAGTTAGTCCAGAATGCAGCTGCGCGAGTGGTAATGGGAGCCGCCGAGGCTCCCACGTAACACCTCTGCCCGTAGTTTGCACTGGCTTCCTGTGGTCTTTCGGTGCGCTCAAGATCCTGGTTACCACCTTTAAAGCGCCCATGGCTTAGGACCCGGTACTTACGAGACCGCCTGCTGTTACCGTATGCCTCCCATCGACCAGACGCTCACAGAGAGGGTTTCTCAGGGTGCCGCCCGCCAAACAATGTCGGCTGGCGGCTCCCAGGGTAGGGCCTTCTCTGTGGGAGCACCGACGCCTGGAACGAACTCCCCTGGCTTACGCCAAGTTCCTGATCTTCGACCTTCCGTCGTGAGCTAAAACATACTTATTTATTCAAGCAGGACTGGCATAAATAGTGATTTTAAATTGGGGTTTTAGAGATTTTAAACATTTGTAAATTTTTAATTTTAAATTATCGGCCATTTATTAATAGTTTCTTTTAATTTCTTCGGGAGAAGGCGTATAAAATCTAATAAAACTAAACTAAAACTAAGGAGAAAGGGGGAGAGGAGAGAGATGGAAGGAGAGAGAAATGGAAGGAGAGAGAGATGGAAGGAGAGAGAAAGAAAGGCGAGAGAGACAGAGAAGAGAGATAGAGAGAGATGGAAGGAGAGATGGAAGGGGAGAGAGAGATGGAAGAGAGAAATGGAAAGAGAAAGGGGGAGAGGAGAGAGAGATGGAAGGAGAGAGAAAGAAAGGCGAGAGACAGAGAAGAGAGAGAGATGGGAGAGAGATGGAATATGGAAGGAGAAAGGGGAGAGGAGAGATGGAAGAGAGAGATGGAAGGAGAGAGAGAGAAAGGAGAGAGAGAAAGGTGAGAGAGACAGAGAGAGAGATGGAAGGAGAGAGAGAGAGAGGAGAGATGGAAGGAGAGAGAAAGAAGAGAGAGAGAGACAGAGAGAGATGGAAGGAGATGGGAGAGAGATGGAAGAGAAATGGAAAGAGAAAGGGGGAGAGGAGAGAGAGATGGAAGGAGAGAGAAATGGAAGGAGAGAGAGAGAGAAAGGAGAGAGAAAGAAAGGTGAGAGAGACAGAGAAGAGAGAGAGATGGAAGGAGAGAGAGAGAGATGGAAGAGAGAAATGGAAGGAGAAAGGGGGAGAGGAGAGAGAGATGGAAGGAGAGAGAAATGGAAGGAGAGAGATGGAAGGAGAGAAAGAAAGGCGACAGAGACAGAGAGAGAGAGAGAGATGGAAGGAGATGGAAGAGAGAGAGAGATGGAGAGAGAAAGGTGAGAGAGACAGAGAAGAGAGAGATGGAAGGGGAGAGAGAGAGATGGAAGAGAGAAATGGAAGGAGAAAGGGGGAGAGGAGAGAGAGATGGAAGGAGAGAGAGATGGAAGGAGAGAGAAAGAAAGGCGAGAGAGACAGAGAAGAGAGATAGAGAGAGATGGAAGGAGAGATGGAAGAGAGAAATGGAAAGAGAAAGGGGGAGAGGAGAGAGAGATGGAAGGAGAGAGAAAGAAAGGCGAGAGACAGAGAAGAGAGAGAGATGGGAGAGAGATGGAATATGGAAGGATGGGGAGAAACAGACTCAAGCTCAATCCCTCCAAGACGGAGTGGCTGTGGATTCCGGCACCCCGGTACAGTCAGCTGCATCCGCAGCTGACTGTTGAAAGCAGTTAGTGGCCCCAAAGGAGGTGGTTCGCAACTTGGGCGCCCTCCTGATGGCCGGCTGTCCTTTGAGGAACATCTGGCAGCCGTCACCAGGAGGGCTTTTACCAAGTTCGCTTGGTTCGCCAGTTGCGCCCTTCCTTGACCGGGATGCCTTATGCACGGTCACCACGCCTGGTTACGCCTCGCTGGATTATTGCAATGCTCTCACATGGGCTGCCTTGAGGTGCACCCGGAGGCTGCAGTTAGTCCAGAATGCAGCTGCGCGAGTGGTAATGGGAGCCGCCGAGGCTCCCACGTAACACCTCTGCCCGTAGTTTGCACTGGCTTCCTGTGGTCTTTGGGTGCGCTTCAAGATCCTGGTTACCACCTTTAAAGCGCCCATGGCTTAGGACCCGGTACTTACGAGACCGCCTGCTGTTACCGTATGCCTCCCATCGACCAGACGCTCTCACAGAGAGGGTTTCTCAGGGTGCCGTCCGCCAAACAATGTCGGCTGGCGGCTCCCAGGGTAGGGCCTTCTCTGTGGGAGCACCGACGCCTGGAACGAACTCCCCTGGCTTACGCCAAGTTCCTGATCTTCGACCTTCCGTCGTGAGCTAAAAACATACTTATTTATTCAAGCAGGACTGGCATAAATACTGATTTTAAATTGGGGTTTTAGAGATTTTAAACATTTGTAAATTTTTTAATTTTAAATTATCGGCCATTTATTAATAGTTTCTTTTAATTTCTTTTAATTGTATATACTCTGTATTTTATTTCGGCTGTACACCGCCCTGAGTCCTTCGGGAGAAGGGCGGTATAAAAATCTAATAAAACTAAACTAAAACTAAGGAGAAAGGGGGAGAGGAGAGAGATGGAAGGAGAGAGAAATGGAAGGAGAGAGAGATGGAAGGAGAGAGAAAGAAAGGCGAGAGAGACAGAGAAGAGAGATAGAGAGAGATGGAAGGAGAGAGAGATGGAAGAGAGAGATGGAAGAGAAAGGGGAGAGGAGAGAGATGGAAGGAGAGAGAAAGAAAGGCGAGAGACAGAGAAGAGAGAGATGGGAGAGAGATGGAAGATAGAAGGAGAAAGGGGGAGAGGAGAGAGATGGAAGGAGAGAGAAATGGAAGGAGAGAGAGATGGAAGGAGAGAGAAAGAAAGGTGAGAGAGACAGAGAAGAGAGAGAGATGGAAGGAGAGAGAGAGAGATGGAAGAGAGAAATGGAAGGAGAAAGGGGGAGAGGAGAGAGAGATGGAAGGAGAGAGAAATGGAAGGAGAGAGAGAGAGAAAGGAGAGAAAGACAGAGAAGAGAGAGTCAGAGATGGAATGAGAGAGAGACAGAGAAGGGAGAGAGATGGGAGAGAGAAATGGAAGGAGAAAGGGGGAGAGGAGAGAGAGATGGAAGGAGAGAGAGACAGAGAAAGGAGAGAAACAGAGAGGAGAAAGAGAGATGGAAGGAGAGAGGGAGGAAGGCAGAGAGAGAGGGAGAGGGATATGGGCAAATCTTTCCCGATAGGTGTTGCTAGTTGCCGGATATCCACAAGAGCAGAAAGGAGAAAAGATAGTCGGACTGCAATTCCCAGAGGCTTATTTCTGCCCTCTTCTCCCATCCCCACTGAATAAAGAAGCCTTAATTCTGCTCTTCCCTGGAATCCTGCCAGATCCCCAGCTCCTACTGGAAGAAAAGAGACACTGAACGTGTCATGCCAACTGGCATAAGGCTGGGGTGGTTCTCCTGCCACAGACCAGAAAGCAATTAGCAGGCAGGCAAATTGCCACGGGCACTTGCTCAGTCCAAAACTGAGGATTATGAACACTTTCCAAGCCAGGTGGGAGCTATTTGACAGATCCTATCTTCTTCTCTATCTGCAGGGTACAACATTTCATCATTTAAATGATGCCTCTTTTAAAATGCAGCCCCTAATAACCAGCTGAAACATTCCCAACCCAAAATTGAGTTTTAAAGCTTTCATTTGCCTGGGTAATGCAAAGGGAAACAGAAAGGAAAGAAGAGTAATTCTGGAGACAGGGATAGAAGTTCTTTGCAAGTCACCTGAAAGAATCTGAATGATCCTAGAGGAGGGCAAAACAAAAAAACAAAAAAACCCCAGCACTATTAACAATTGTAGAATGAGGCCTAACAAGAGATTAGAGGACCGGAGGCTGAAACATATGAAGATGAGTTGCAGGAAAAAGATATGTCTAATCTAACAAGAGAAGGATTCTGGGAGACATGATAACAGTGTTCCAATATCTAAGAGGCTGCCACCAAGAAGAGGGGTCAACCTATTCTCCAAAGCACCTGACGGCAGGACAAGAAGCAATGGGTGGAAACTAATCAATTTAGAAATAAGAATAAAATTAATCAGAATAGAATATGACTATCATTAAGCATTGTAAGTGTTGTAACTTGATGAAGGTATCTTTTCTTTTATGTACGCTGAGAGCATATGCACCAAGACAAATTCCTTGTGTGTCCAATAAAAAATACTAATCTATTCTGTTCTGTTCTGTTCTATTTTATTCTTAGACTTCCTGATGAACGCATTTTTTTTATGTACAGTGAGAGCATATGCACCACGACAAATTCCTTGTGTGTCCAATCACACTTGGCCAATAAAAAATACTATTCTATTCTATTCTATTCTATTCTATTCTATTCTTAGAATTCTTGATGAATGTATCTTTTCTTTTATGTACACTGAAAGCATATGCACCAAGACAAATTCCTTGTGTGTCCAATCACACTTGGCCAATAAAAATTTCTATTCTATTCTATTCTATTCTATTCTATTCTATTCTATTCTATTCTATTCTATTCTATTCTATTCTATTCTTAGAATTCTTGATGAAGGTATCTTTTCTTTTATGTACACTGCGACCCTATGCACCAAGACAAATTCCTTGTGTGTCCAATCACACTTGGCCAATAAAAAATTCTATTCTATTCTATTCTATTCTATTCTATTCTATTCTTAGAATTCTTGATGAAGGTATCTTTTCTTTTATGTACGCTGAGAGCATATGCACCAAGACAAATTCCTTGTGTGTCCAATCACACTTGGCCAATAAAAAATTCTATTCTATTCTATTCTATTCTATTCTATTCTATTCTATTCTATTCTATTCTATTCTTGATGAAGGTATCTTTTCTTTTATGTACACTGAGAGCATATGCACCAAGACAAATTCCTTGCGTGTCCAATCACACTTGGCCAATAAAATTCTATTCTATTCTAATTAATCAGAGGAATGGGTTGCCTTTGGAAACTTTGGGTGTTCCAACACCGGAGGGTTGGACTAAAAGACCTCCAAGGTCCCTTCCAGTTCTGTTGTTCTGTTAATCTGTTATTGTATAGAAAGCAGAAAAGAAACGGGAACTGATCTAAAGGGAATTGATCCAGAGTTGGTATTCAGCTGGTTCCAACCGGTTCACCCAAACCGGTAGTGGAAATCGCGTGTGGGCCCGCCCACCTGTCCCGGCTCTATGCCATCCTATTTATGTTTTTGAGACCAGGCGCATGTGCAGAAGGCATGTGCATGAGCAAAGCGCAGGTGCGGAAGGCCAGGCACATGTGTGGAAGGCAGGCATGCACGCACACAAAGCAAGCATGTACACACAGGACATGCCAGTAGTAACATAATATGAAACCCACCACTGAATTGATTCCTTATGTTTAACACAAGTCTCCCATGACAAGCAAATATTCTCATGAACTACCTTCTCTCTACAAGGACAAAGAGTCTGGACTTAACTTTTCAAAAGAGGCCCACAGTCACATTAGCATGTCACCTCCTTTTGCATAAGAGATAGTCCTCAATGTATAACTACCGTATTTTTCAGAGTATAAGACGCACCAGAGCAGGTTGTCCTTCACTTACCCATATTTTTCGAAGTATAAGACGCACCTTAGTTTTGGGAGAGGAAAATATGAAAAAAGCTGATTGGCAGGTGGATCGGCCTCCCGGAATACCCCCAATCAGTTGTTCCCAGAGGTGAATTTTAGCCACAGGTTCCTTGGTTGTGAGCTCTGCGCCTTGCTTTTTTTTTTTTTTTTCCTGCCTCTGAAACTCTGTTTCAGAAAAAAAAAATTCTGCCTCTGAAAGCCTCCAAAACAGAGCTTCAGAAAAAAAAAGCCTCTGAAGCTCTGTTTGGGAGCTTCTTTTCTGAAGCTCCGTTTAGGGACTTTTCTGAAGCTCTTTTGGGGGGCTTCTTTTCTGAAGCTCTGTTTGGGGGCTTCTTTTCTGAAGTTTCGTTTCTGATGCTTTTTTCAGCCTCTGAAACCTCCGTTTGAGAAGCTGGCGAGACTACATTCAGAGTATAAGACACACCCAGATTTTCACCCTCTTTGGAGGGGGGGGGAAGGTGCATCTTATACTCTGAAAAATACGGTAGTTCAAACTTATTACAGCACTGAAAAAGATTACTTGTGATTAGTCCTTTCATTTATAACCATTGCCGCATCCGATAGTCACGACATCAAAATTCAGGCACTTGGCAATCTGCATAATTGGTGCAGCATGCTGGGGTAATTTGTGGTGTTCCCAGATAGCTTCAGACAAGAAAAGTCAATGGGGAAAGGTGGACCTACACCAGGGGTCCCCAAGCTTTTGGACCCCGGGGACCACTAAATTCGTAAGTTTAAATCCTGCGGACCACTAATATGATCTGCCTAATGACCGGCTGGGTGGGTGTGGCTAGGTAGTCATGTGACTGGGTGGGTGTGGCCAACTCAATGTCACTCACTTTGAGGGGTGCCTCGAAATGGCAAAACAGCTGGCTCACTTCAAATTGGATCTGGCCAAGATGGAGGCTCAGCAGAAGCTCCTCACTGAGGACTAGGAGCATAGGCTTTCCAAGCAGAGGAAAGACCTGCAGGAGTGCAAGGCCAGGAACCAGCGTCTGGAGGCTCAGCGGGCTGAGATGGTCAGCCAGTTCCAGGCCATGAGGCAGTCCCACTGGAACGAGGCCCTCCGGCTCTTCGCCACCAGCGGCACTTCCCTCCGGCCTTCGCCCAAAGCCCCACACCAGGAGGTGGAAGCAGACCCCAAATCGGAATTTCTGCCCCTCTCCGACTCACACAAAAAGACCCCAAAGGGGGAAGACTCTCTGCAGCAACACAAATGTTCATTGCACGTATCCGGCCCAGGGGCCATAGTATGAGGACCCCTGATTTAGTGCAATATAAAAAATGCAAATAATTTTTCTGTGGACCACCAAAATTTTATCACGGACCACCAGTGGTCCACAGACCAGCAGTTGGTGACCACTGACCTACATGATTCACTTAGCAATTGTGCTTAACAACCATAGCAAAAAAAAAAAAAAGGTTGTAAAATCGAGAGTGACTCACTTAACAACCAGCTTAGCAATAGAAATTCTGGTCCCAATTGTGGCTGTAAGTCAAGGACTACCAGTAGCCAGTAGATCTATGCCACTCTTCAAATTTGATATCGAAAAAAAAAATGTTTTAGATGATTCAGGAGAAAGAACATAGCACCTGCCTGCAATAAGCTTAAACGAATAGCTTAAATACAACATCATTTCTCGACTTTAAGCTGAGTGGACCAACTCTTAGAATTCAACCGGCTGCAGAGTTCTGAGAATTGAAGCCCATACATCTTAAAGTTGTCATGGTTGAAAAACGCTGGCTTAAAATAATGCTTCCCTCGCCCAGAATTACATAGCAACTATCTAGTGCAGCCAAGGAGACCTCCCACTTCACCCCAAAGAATAGGCTGGGTTAAAAGGGTGCAGATGGGTACCAATTCATATGCCTGCACACTCCAAAGCACTTTATGGAAAACAAATCTGAAGCACTGAAAAAGCCTAATAACCAGCCAATGTCAATCATGGAATTCTAGAAATGTGGATAGCATTTTCTACTTAATATATGCTCTCTGGAAAGAGGAAAATACCAAGTATAACACATAGCGAAGCAATTAAATAGATGGCTAACTTTTTTTTCCCCTCCTCCTCTAATCCTTTGATCAAATTTATATAGCTGCCCATCTAATGAGAACTGACTCTAGGCGGCATTGTCTAGTAGACAATAAAGAATACTTCTTTATAAAGCTCAGAAACGTCTTCTAAAATGAACACAATCTGGGAATATCTCATATGTTTTTGTCAGATTATTTTTATCCTAAAAAAAACCCGGCTAATTGTGAGTAAAAACAGAAAGTGTAACAGTATATTAAAAACTAATAAATTAAAATTCGCAATAATATACACTTTTGTGGATCATGCTCATTTCATCAGGGGAAGGGGCAATGGGAGAAGGAAGAAGAAGAACATGGAGAAGGAACAAGGAGGAGGGGGAAAATGGAGGAGGAAGAACATGGAGGAGCAAAATGGAAGAGAAGGGGGAAGAACATGGAGAAGGAGGAACATGAAGGAGGAGGAGCTTGGAGGAGGAGTATGGAGCAAAATGGAGGCGGCGGAGGAGGAAAAGGAAGACAAGGAGGGGGAATATGGAGGAGCAACATGGAGAAGGAGAAGTTCCATGCAGGAGGAGGAGGAGGAGGTAGAAGAAGAAGAAGAACATGGAGGAGGAGAAACATGGAGGAGGAACATGAAGGAGGGGAACATGGAGGAGAAATATGGAGGAGCAACATGGAGAAAGAGGAGAAGGAGGAAGAAGAAGAAGAACATGGAGGAGGAGGAGGAACATGAACGAAGACGGAGGAGGAGTATGGAGCAACATGGAGGACAAGGAGGAAAAGGAAAAGGAAGACATGGAGGAGGAGGAATATGGAGCAGCAACATGGAGGAGAAAGAAGAACATGGAGAAGGAAGAATGTGAAGGAGGAGGATCATGGAGAAGCACTATGGAGGAGCAACATGGAGAAGGAGGGGAAGGGGAGGTGGAGGAGGAGGAAGACATGGAGGTGGAGGAACACGGAGGAGGAATATAGAAGAGCAACATAGAGAAGGAAGAGGAGGAACATGGAGGAAGAATATGGAGGAGCAATGTGAAGGAGGAGGAGGAGGAGGAATAGGGAGAAAGAACATGAACTACAAGGAACATGGAGAAGAAATAAGGAGGAGGAAGAGAAGGAGGATGAGGAAGAAGAACATGGAGAAGGAAACCTAGAAAATCTTGCCCTAGGAAACCTAGAAGTCTTAGAGAATTCCAAAATGGTTTTAATAGATAAATTGCAGATATTCTTGTTTGCCCTCAAAAGGTATAAGCCCGTTATCATGTGAATTTTTCTCTCCTAAGAACTGAGGCTTAACAATTGTTTGGGGAAGATAAAGAAGGGAGAAGGAAGAAGAAAACTGTTCCTGCAAATCAACGGCATTCTTTTTTTCTAAACGTACATCTTCAAGAGCTGAGACCAGGGATATAAAGCCCAGGAGAAAGGTATTTTTCAGCCAATGCTAACTCTTTGAACTGCAGCATTCCTAACATGCTGGTTTTGTGTGGAATTAACAACTCCTCATGCATAAAGTATGCATTAGTTAAGAGATTGTTTTCCTCTATTACATCATCCCACCAGCACCTAAAAGCTATGATAATATGGTTTTCCGATGAACAGGAAAGCGAGGAGAGAGAAATGAATGAATCTATCAGACGCCTGACAGCATGGCTGTAGATTTCTTCTGTAGAAGCACGGGACAAATTAAGAAAGAGCTAATTAATTAATGCATTTGATTTGCATGGAACAAAACTGATCATGTTTAATAAACTGAATCTTGTTTTACCCATCATTATACTCCAGCAAGCTACATAATACGGATTTTTTTTGGGAGGTGGGGGGAGAGTTGAATACAGGTAATCCTCAACTTACAACAGTTCATTTAGTGACCATTCAAAGTTACAATGGCACTGAAAAAAGTGACTTATGACCGTTTTTCACACTTACGATTGTTGTAGCATTTTTTGCCTGAAAAAGCGTTTACTTCCAGTTTCTGGTAAAAACATCTATTGCAGACAATAGATTCGCTTAATGACTGTGGCGTTCAATTAATGATTGTGGATTTGCTTAATGCCCATGGTGATTCATTTAGCAACTTCCGCAAAAAATATCCTAAAATCAGGTCAGTCATATTATGACCTACTTAACAACCACAGTGACTTACAACCAGCGGTGGGATTCAGCCAGTTCGCATCTATTTGGGAGAACCGGTTGTTAACTTTCTAAGAAGCTCGGAGAACCGGTTCTTGGAAGAAATCTTATTTTGTTTTTTTCCACTTTACAGGCTAATCCTGTAAGGAAGGCAGGAAGGAAACATTCTGGTGGTGTTTCTAGCCTGATCTTTATTGCCCTGCTTACAGAAACTGCCTCTCTGGTTAACCCTTGTTACATTGTAACAGCTAAGGCAAAGCGCCCATCGATGTGAGTGACGTTGAGTTGACCACGCCCACACAGTCACATGACCACCAAGCCACACCTACCCAGCTGGTCATTAGGGCAGAGAACCGGTTGTTAAATTATTTGAATCCCATCACTGCTTACAGCCATAATTCTTGGCTCAATCGTGGTCATAAGATGTACTTGGAACAGTGTACATAATAGCATCTTTAACTACTACTGACCTCTGTTTGTATATAACAATAGGAATGTACTAGTTTTTATTCTTTTAGCGCGTTTTGTAATGTTAGGCTTTTATTTATTTTGAAAGAAAGTGTTTATTCATTAGGTCTAAATCTCCTTTCTATCAAGACAAGAAACTCTCTGAACTCTGCTCAGTTAAAGTTGACTAGAAGTATCCAAACAGTGCTTGAAAGAGGCGCCAAATGACTTGGCACCACAGCATGTTGAATGAGAAAAGGCAAAAGAAAACACAGCCACATCTGTAACAAATCTGCAGAAGCCAGAAGTTTTCTCACTGTTAAACAAAGTAAAATCTTTGTTTTGCTTGACAGGAAGAAAGTGAAATCCCAGAGTGATGTGCAAGCAGAAACTTCCCTCTATGATCCTAATAAAGAGTTGAAAAAATACAGTTATACAAATAATAAAACTAACGTATCGCGAGCTGAATAATCAATCTCATTAAAGCAGCTGCATCTTTCCTGAGTGCATATGGATGTCTTCTGCACTGCCGCACAATCTTAGGAAAAGATGCATTTGGTTTAAGACATCCTATTTTTTTGTTGGTTTATCAAACTTGTAAGCCACCCATCTTGACAAAGGCGACTCTTGACTAAAGTTATGCATCCATCAGTCAAGCACTCCTCAAATCGTTTCCTAACATTTTAATCTGAATTGCGGAAGAGCCCTAAATCAGAAGGAGTCTGGAAGCATCATTTATAACTAATAAAAGTTATTAAAAGGCCAGCCAGAACATTCATCCCCACTTTATCTCCCATTAATTGGCCATATCACCACTGATCTTGGTTTTCGAAATTTAGTTGGTACCCAAACCTAACTGACCCATCTCATGAAATCTGCGAAGACGTACAAGCATCCACAGCCCTGTAGGAAGTTAGCACCTATCCTTCTCTAGGAAAATGAGATATTTTAGGAAATGTTAAAAAAGGGCAGAATATTTCCCCTAAAAGGGGAGGCAGAAACTCAGTCCCCCGCCCCCACCTCCCTTGGGCCATTAAGGTCTGGGCCAGCCTATTCAATATAACAAAGATCTACCTCCTTCAGGCAGAGCCCTAGTAGGAAATGCTCAAAGCCCTTTCATTACATAATCACCCAGCAAGGCTCAACCAAGCCTGGGACATAGATAACCTACAAAGTTACCCCTGCAGGGCCCATGGGAGTCTGACAACTAATCAGAATACAAGCTCAAATTCAAAGCCCAACAGAGAGTATAAATCTCTCTCACACACACCCATGTCTTTTTGCCCAGGACCTCAAACCACGTGGTCCTGTCCACCATTAAAAAAAAACATCTTTCCAATCAGCCACCATGTTCCCAGTGTCTTTCTCCCCACTTGGAACTGAATCCAGAAGGATATTTCTTCCAACAGCCCTTAGAAGGAAATGATCTCCCAGGAAAAATTTAGGAACAGAGATAAATTAATTTCTAGTCTAACCAAGCTTTTATTTTTTTATTAGGGACGTAGCGGCTCAGGGGCTACGGCGTTGAGCTTGTCGATCAAAAGGTCGGCAGCTTGGCGGTTCGAATCCCTAGTGCTGCCGTGTAACGGGGTGAGCTCCCGTTACTTGTCCCAGCTTCTGCCAACCTAGCAGTTTCAAAAGCACGTAAAAATGCAAGTAGAAAAAATAGGGACCACCTTTGGTGTGAAGGTGAACAGTGTTCCGTGCGCCTTTGGCATTGAGTCATGCCGGCCACATGACCACGGAGACGTCTTCGGACAGCGCTGGCTCTTCGGCTTTGAAACGGAGATGAGCACCATCCCCTAGAGTCGGGAACAACTAGCACATATGTGCGAGGGGAACCTTTACCTTTACCTTAACCAAGCTTTTAGTCAACTTCAAATGATTTGCTGCCGAATCCTTGCATCAATACCTCCTTTGAAGGACAATTATTTCTCAAACGGCCTTTGACAGCATAAATACCCGAACTTTATAGGGAGCTACTGAAAGGATTCTTGATTGCAAGTCAAGTTGGGCTTGCAAATAGAATTGTGGTGGGATTCCCAGGAGGGAGGGGCTGCATTCCAGAAGGACAAGAGACAGGAAAGTTCAGATAATCTGGCTGGGGAAAAGAGAGTTAAGGAGGCTCTTCCCTAGCAATACCGGTAGTCCTCGACTTACAGCAGTTCATTTAGCGACTGTTCAAATTTACAATGGCACTAAAAAGAAGTGACTTATGACCATTTTTCACTGCTGCAACCTATGTATCATCATCATGCTGAGGGGATCAAAAGTGAGATGCTGGGCAACTAGTTCATACTTATGACCGTTCTAGTGCCCTATGGTCACATGATTCCCCTTTGCGACCTCCTGACAAGCAAAGTCAGTGGGGAAGCTATAGGCGAGAATGAATCAGAATGTGCAGGTAGTCCCTGACTTACAACCATTGTTTAGTGACCGTTCAAAGTTACAATGGCATTGAAAAAAGTGACGACCAATTTTCACCTTTGCAAACACTGCACTATTCTCACAGTCACATGATCAAAATTTGGAGGCCTGGCAACTGCTTCTTATTTATGATGGTTCCAGTATCCTGGGATCATGTGTTGATCACCTTCTGCCATCTTCTCAACAAGTCTCGCAAAGTCAACAGGGGAGCCTCGTTCATTGAGCAACCGTATGGCTAACTTTTTAACACCTGCAATGATTCACTTAACAACTGTGGCAAGAAAGGTCATAAGAATGGGCCACTTAGAAACCATTTCGCTTAGCAACAGAAATTTTGGGCTCAACTGTGGTCGTAAATTGAGGATTACCTGTGTTTCTTTGTTCTGGAGGCCTGACAAGAATAATTAAATTAATTGATTAGGGGACTGGAGACTAAAACATATGAAGAACGGTTGCAGGAACACGGTATGTCTAGTTTAATGAAAAGGAGGACTAGGGGAGACATGATAGCAGCCTTCCAATATCTCAGGGGTTGCCACAAAGAAGAGGGAGTCAACCTATTCTCCAAAGCACCTGAGGGTAGAACAAGAAGCAATGGGTGGAAACTGATCAAGGAGAGAAGCAACTTGGAACTAAAGAGAAATTTCCTGACAGTTAGAACAATTAATCAGTGGAACAACTTGCCTGCAGAAGCTGTGTATGCTCCAACACTGGGAATTTTAAAGAAAATGTTGGATAGCCATTTGTCTCAAATGGTGTAGGGTTTCCTGCCTGGGCAGGGGTTGGACTAGAAGACCTCCCAGGTCCCTTCCAACTCTGTTGTTGTTGTTGTTGTTGTTGTTGTTGTTATGCTAATGGCAAAGGAAAAGCTTCCTAAGCACATGGTTTGAACCATTCTATAGGGGAATCATCCCATGTTTAATTTTCAGGACACGTCGTCCAACAGTTTAATCAGGGAGAATTGTATTTCCAGTATAAAGCATTTTATTTTAACCTCCTGTGAACTGTGTTCTTTGTAAGCCTGCATGTGTGTGAGAGAGAGAGAGAGACACACACACACAAACACGCACGCACAAGAACAAAAAAGGTGAAAAGATCCATTCCTCTCGGTTAAACATTAATTAACTACCATTCTAATGGAGCAATGCCCCCAAAGTTTCACACTAGAGGTCATCCGTCAGTTCAGTTCTTCCCAGCCACTGTGTGTAACTACAAAATAACAGAAAAGCATGGTTTCCCAGCTCAGGGTTCATCAACAACTACAAATCAGGGTCAGTGACTGGATGAAAAGTAGATTCAATAAGCAGATGAACAAAGAAACTCAATAAATAGATAGAAAGGATACACTATCTCCCAGCAAGCCCTATTGATTTATTGCTGAAGTAGGCCCAGAAACATAGATGGACTTATATGAGTAGGATTACAGCAAACACCAGGTAGGTGCGTTTAATATACCTAGCTACCCCTTAGCTCAGTGATTCTCAACCTTTATAGTGCTGCGACCCCTTTAATTGGATGTGGCAACTTCAACTGTAAAATTATTTTCGCAGTGATCTCAGCGCGCCTCAGCAGCCGCAGAAGGGGGAAAAAAGCGGCAAACTGTTTTTTTGAATTTATCGCGCCTGAAGCCGTATTGGCTAGCGATCTGAACTGCTTGCGATTGCCTTGAGGAAGGAGGCATTAAAGCGGAGACTCCTCCTCTATTAAGTTTATTGCGCCTGAAGCCAGATTAGGCTAGCGATTGGGAGTGATTGCAGCTGGCTTGAGAGGGAGACATCAGAGCAAAGATTTCTCTCTTTTTTAATTCATCGCACCTAAAACCGAATTCAGCTAGCGATTTGAAGAGCCTGCAGCTGGCTTGTGGAGTCAACCACTGGAGCGCGATTCTTCCACTCGCAAGTATACTTCCCATATTTCCGATGGTCTTAGGCGACCCCTGGCAAATCATCATTCGACCCCCAACGGGGTCCCGACCCACAGGTTGAGAACCGCTGCCTTAGCTGATTTTCAAACATTAAGGGGTTCAGTTCTTGTCAGTTCTTGAATGGAATACTAGCATAAAACCCAGAGCATGCTAGTCTAGAAGTTTTCCTCGACTTATGACTATAATGGAGCCTCTTCACTAGTCGTAACTAATAACAGTTGTAAAACTGGTTGGTCATGTGACTGACTCAATTTCACAACTTTTTTTGTAGTCGTTGTTAAGCAAACCCACAGTTGTTAAGCAAATGCCAGGATCATTAAGTGAAACACTAGCTTGCTATGCAGTTTTGCCAAAAAAGCAGTTTATGTCCAAACCATTGCAAAATGCAATCACATGGTCGCAGAATGTTAAAAATGATATCCCAAAGGCTCATTTCCCAAAGGCAACTGGATTTTCTTGGGGGAGCTTTTCCTTGAAAGCGTTTCGATTTTCATCCAAGAACCTTCTTTGGCTCTAACGGAAGATTCTTGGATGAGAAGCAAAATGTTTTCAAGGTGTGGGGGGGGGAATCAAGAAAGTCCATTTGGCTTTTGGAAATGCACCTTTGTCCAGCTCACATGCCTAATGTTCATTAGTAATGTTTTGGATCAGGAATCTCCAGCCTTGGCTGCTTTAAACCTGGCAGACTGCAACTCCCAGAATTCATTGCTAGCTGGGGAATTCTGGGAGTTGAAGTCCACCAGGCTTAAAGTTGATAAGGTTGGAGACCCCTGTTTTGGACGGCTGAGAATCTCCATAGACACTGAAATGGCTGTAAAAGAAGCCATGTTGCCAAACACTCAAAATTCAATTATGTGACCATGGAGAGGGGGGGAAGGGCTTGCCCATTTGAACTTTGAATCTGGGTGCTAAGTAGCCTCAAGGTAGGCTCATCATAACTTCAAACACTCAAAACAGTTACTACGGGACCAGTCTTAACTGAAGAATTACCTGTATTGAGTTGGGGAGGGGGGAGGAAGAATCTCGAAAAAAGCAATAGGAAACCACTTTTGTATTCTTAGCAAGGTAGCCAAAATCAATGCATCAAAATCCCAAAATCCCCAAAGCTTTAACCATAGACTATCTACTATTGACCTCACCCCACTCCTAAGAGGTCTGTAAGGGGCGTGCATAAGAGCACCAGTGTGCCTACCGTTCCTGTCCTAATGTTCCCTTTGATTGTATCCAATTTCATATAGTTATTACATACTTATGGTTATATTTATGCTTATATATCGTAATGTTATTTCATGCTTATGCTTATATATACTGTTGTGACAAATAAATAAATAAATAAATAAATAAATAAATAAATAAATAAATAATCAAAGGGGACTTTACACTGATGGACAAAGAGATATGAAGATGGGAACACTTGCTTTTTCCAGTAGTTGGTGGCAGATCTGGAACTGGCCGGATCATCCCTGACAGATTCCTCAGTCATGTGAATCTTTCAATGTGTGAGAATGAAGGTACCAGATTTTCAAATAATTTGCAAAGTCTGGGAAGGTTTCTCTATTCTTTTCTTGGAAGGCTTTGAATAAAGCCCTTCCTCTTCCAAGATTTCTGTTTATCTACATATAGTATTTTCTCTTCAACCATGTCTGATTCTCAAAAACTGCACGAAGAAATCCTTGGAGTTTTCTTGCAAAAGTTTTTCAGAAGCGGTTTGCCATTGCCTCTTTCCTAGGTTGAGGTAGAAGACCGGCCCCAGATCACCCAGCTGGTTTTATACCTAAAGCAGGACTTGAACTTAGGATCTCCCGAATTCTAGCCTGAGGCCTTCACCCCTACACCAAACTGGCTCTCATCCGTTTTGTTACTTCCATGCAATACTAACTGGTGGATCAGAAAAGTTAATATTCTTTCCAGCAACCTGACCACACAAGTGTCTTTTCTGCTAAAGTAAAGGGTTATTTGCCAGTTCTGTTTTTTTTTTTAACTTTGCCAAAGAACAGAGCAATAAAGAAATAATCAAAGTCAGAGGCAAATTGGATCACTTTAAGGATTCGGTGGACAGTGGATTCGTGAGTAGGAAATTAATACATCTCCAGCCTCGAAGGATGTTACTTGTGGTTGATTCGGAAAGCACAATAAATCAAATGACACATTTAAGTCGATTAGTCTCAAGTTTCTTGCTTTAAAAAAAAACCCACACAGTACAAACAAAAATATGCCAAATGCTTTGGGGCACTTCTTTCCACAAAAATAAATAAAAATCAATCAACAAAAGTACAAAACATTCTATAGGAAGAGATTTGCATCTCCTGGAAATGGATTAAACTTCATTCTAGATTGTTCATTTGTGATGCACATTGTCCACTGGAGTTTACTAGGTTTTTAGAATAGAATAGAATAGAATAGAATAGAATAGAATAGAATAGAATAGAATAGAATAGAATAGAATAGAATAGAATAGAATTTTTTATTGGCCAAGTGTGACTGGGCACACAAGGAATTTGTCTTGGTGCATATGCTCTCCGTGTACATAAAAGAAAAGATACATTAATAGCATTCTCTCCCAGAAGAAATTCCCTCTTATCTTTAATTATGGTTAAATACCACCTGAGTAACCACATTACCAATGCAAATGTTATGTATGATTCCTTCTTTGTCAAGGTTGAAAGGTAATTAGCAAAACAAAATATTAGCAATAGGACTTAGACTTATATTCCACTTCCCAGTGCTTTACAGCCCTCTCTAAGCCAGGGGTCTCCAACCTTGGTCCCTTTAAGACTTGTGGACTTCAACTCTCAGAGTCCCTCAGCCAGCAAAGCTGGCTGAGGGACTCTGGGAGTTGAAGTCCACAAGTCTTAAAGGGACCAAGGTTGGAGACCCCTGCTCTAAGCAGTTTACAGAGTCAGCCTATTACCCCCAACAATCTGGGTCCTCATTTTACCCACCTTGGAAGGATGGAAGGCTGAGTCCAACCTTGAGCCTGGTGAGATTCAAACTACCAAATTGCAGGCAGCCGATGATCAGCAGAAGTAGCCTACAGTACTGCATTCTAACCATCGCACCACCGTAGCTCAGTACAGGTAGTCCTCAATTTACAACCACAATTTATGTTGCTAAGATAGGTGGTTGTTAAATAAAGTGGTCATACTCAATTTTACAATCCTTTTTGTCATAGCTGTTAAGCAAATCATTGCAGTTGTTAAGTGACTCGTGCGGTCATTGAGCGAATCTGGCTTCTTCCATTGACTTTGCTTGTCGGAAGATAGCAAATGGCAATCATAGAGCCTTTGGGACACCTGAACCACTGTAAATACATGTTGCTGCTCAAATTCTGATCATGTGACCGTGGGAATGCTGCAAGGACCAGTGATAAGTTTCTGCTGTTTTAACTTCACTAAACGAATGGTTGTAAGTCGAGGACTATCTAAATTGGTGCCCTCTTTGCCTTCAGAAATGATTACCATAATATTTGTTGATGGGCGCTACCTTGGATGGTTTCAGAAGAGGATTGGAGGAATTTCTGGAGGGATTGAGCTACATGCTAGTCCTCGTCCACAAGAAGCCCCCAAATTTCTTTTGCTAAGCGAGACAGTTGTTAAGTAAAATTTCCTCCATTTTACGACCTTTCTCGCTACAAAAATTGTTAAGAGAATCACTGCAGTTGTTAAGTTAATAATAGGGTTTTGTGAATTTGGCTTCCCCATTGACTTTGCTTGTTAAAAGTTCGCAAAAAGTTATCGCATGACCCCGGGTCACTCCCACTGTCATAAGTATGAGTCAGTTGCCAAGTGTCTGAATTTTGATCACATGACTGTGGGAATGCTGCAACAGTCATAAGTGTGAAAAACGGTCCCAAGTCACTTTTTTCAGCACCATTGTTAACTTCGAACAGTCACTATACGAGCTGTTAAATCAAGGGCTACCTGTACTAGTCTGATTGCTACTTCTGGTTTGAAGGTAGCATGCCTCTAATATTAATTGTAGAGAAAGAGTAGCAAGTGTGTGAAATGCTTCCATTTCCTGGTTGTGAGCAGAGACATCTGCTGGGTACTTTGAAAACAAATGCTGGGCTAGGATGGAGCGATTTAGCCGTTTAAATGTTCTTCTGATCTTACCCAGTAAAAAAGAAACTGAACCTGGGAAAAACTGGACACCATTTAGGGTCCAGCTGTGTTAAGACACGTCCAAGAAAAAATGGGCAACAGCACCAAAAAGAAACAATACAATAAATACATCTTCTTGGACGTTTTTGCAACCTGACACACTTTCTACAAAGCCAGCCATTTGCAGGCAGCCGGTCCAGGCAGCTTCAGTGAAAGAAAGCTTAAGTCAGAAATCTCCAAAGAGACATTTTGGATTCAAAGCCAAGGACTCAAACCACAAAGAAGGAAGTGGATTTAATGGGTGGGAAATTGATTTGATCAACATGTATATTACTTAAAGTTAAATGAGGTTAATATCCATCTATTTAAACACGCTGACCTACTTAACTAAACAGAATACAAGTAGTCTTCTACTTCTAAAAATTAGCTTAGTGACCATTCAAAGTTACAACAGCACCGGAAAAAAGTGACCTCTGATTATTTTTCACACTTATGACCATTGCAGGATGCTTCCAAGGTCATGTGATGCTTGATAACTGTCTCACATTTATAACAGTGGCAGTGTCCCGGGGTCATGTGATCACTTTTTGGGAACCTTCTGAAAAGCAAAGTCAATGGGGAAACCAGAGTCACTTAACAACCATGTTACTAATTTAACAGCTGCAATGATTCACTTAACAAATGTGGCAAGAAAAGCTGTAATATGGGGCAAAACTCACTTAAAAATTTCTCACTTACTTAGCAACATAAATTATGGGCTCAATTGTGGTTGTAAAGTTGAGGACTACCTGTATCAAGAGACCTACTTTATCTTTCAAGGATAAAGACCATTTTTGAGTGGTCTCTGTTCACCAAAAAAGAGGGCATCCCACTATTCTCTCTTACAACTCAGTGTGGGGTTGAGCCCAATAGAAAAAGAGTGCATGTCACTTACCGTCACTATAATCTATGGGAGCATAGGCACCTAGGAAAAGAGAGGCTGCAAAGCTGCTCACCAAGGAAATTTTCTGGAGGCAGAAAAGAAAAAGAAGTAAACGAACAACCCAACAAGGAAATAATCATATGACATGTATTTCTCTTTCACAGACAATTCAAAACAGAGCGCTCTGAAACTCCCATTGAGTTCAGCAAACATTTAAAATATTACGTTTAAAAAGAGGGCTTAATTGTTGCAAGATCTTGCTTTGAATTTTTTTGGGGGGGGAGAGTTGTAAAAGACTAAGCTACCAGAAACCTTTTATTTTTTCTTTCTCTCTCTCTCTCTCTCTCTCTCCCTTACACGCACAAACCCATGGATTAAAAAAAAAAAACCTTGAAAAGAAAATCTTTAAAAGAGGTTGTGGTTATGGGAAAAATAGGAGGAGGAAGAAGTATTACGTGTACTCAACACCTGGAGTTACTTATAAAGTAAATAAAGGCTGGATAAAGATCAAGTAAATAAATAAATAACAATTAGCTTGTCTTCTCTACATTATTTTATACTGGGAGGAAAGAAATTGGAGTCTAGCTATATTCATGGCATCTGTCATTAAAAAAAAATGAAGCAGCAAGAAGTTGAAGTCATGTAAGAACAGATGCAACTAGAGTCTTATGCTACAACTGAGTTTCCAAACTGTGCTAAACCATGCAGTAAACCCTGATTTATTCCCCTACTTATAGACAGCATTCTCAGAATCCAAAAAATGTATTGAAATGTATCATCTCAAGTCGTTTGCTGAGATAGGCAGCCATACTGTGATGGACAATTAATAACCATAGCAATAACTATAACACTTAAAACTTATATACCGCTTCATAATGCTTTACAGCCCTCTCTAAGTGGTTTACAGTCAGCATATTGTGGGGGCCCTTATCCTTCCAAGGTCGGTAAAATAAGGACTCATTTAAACCTTGAGCCCATGAGGATCGAACTCCTGGCAGTGAGCAGAATTAGCCTGCAATACTGCATTCTAACCACTGCGCCACCCCAGCTCATCCTTAATAGAGTATATGGGAGGTACAGAGAGAGTGATTAATCTGGCAAAATCTATCTGTCTGTCTGTCTAACTATATATCACCTATTTATTAAATTTATTGAGTACCCACCTTACCCTAAGATAACTCTGGGTGGTTTACAATATTAAAAAGATAAAGTCTTACAAATACACAATAGGAACTACCCTAACCCTATGTAATAAAAAGATAAATACACAACCCTCATTAAAAGATGAGGAGGGAGGGAATAGGATGAGCAAGTGGGAGAGGGTATCTGTTATTAGTCTGTTAACCATCCTCAATGTGAAGACCCCTCAATGGAGCTCCAAGCCAATTAGTAGAGCCAGTCTTTAAGCTCTTGAGGAAGGTCAGGGGGGTTGGAGATTCTGCCTATAGTTGTGGAAACAATAAAGAACTCAGAAGAATCATCAATCTTGGCTTTTGGGGCTGTCATCCATCTTGTGCTCTACTCTCTGCATCTACCATGTACTCTAAGGCAGAGGTCTCCAACCTTGGCAACTTTTAAGACTTGTGGACTTCAACTCCCAGAGTTCCTCAGCCAGCAAAGCTGGCTGAGGAATTCTGGGAGTTGAAGTCCACAAGTCTTAAAGTTGCCAAAGTTGGAGACCCCTGCTCTAAGGCAACAGTCCCCAAACCTTTTGGCACCAGGGACTAATTTCGTGAAAGGCAATTTTTCCAGACCAGGGAAGGGGGTGGGCAGAATGGGGCAACCTTGATCCCTCACATGGGGAGTTTACAGTAGGGTCCGCACTTCTATGAGAATCTAAAGCCCGATGAAGTGGAGCTGAGGTAGTGATGGGGAATGGCTGAAAATTCATATATAGCTTCACTCGCTCACTCACCCACCCACTGCCCTCCAGCTGTGCAGTGCGGTTTCTAACAAGCCATGAATCGGTACTGGTTGGTGGCTGAGTGTTGGGTACCCCAGCTTTAAAGATTATCAGAGAATGAATCTCTTCACCCTCTTTCTCTAATACGAACTATCTTAATATTCCTCTGGAATGTGTCTTCTTCTTCTTCCTGGAAATCCAGCCTACTACATCCCATCACACATGCATATTTAGTAAAATTAAATAATAAATAAATAAAATAATACAGGCTCAGCTCTTACGGTACCAGCATGCAAAATCGTGGCTCAAGTTATAAAAGGAGCGGCATTTGGATCATTTCTGTCATTTTGCCCCTATTCCCTACTCTCTGTGAACACCATGCACGCCCGTCCTCAGATGCTTTTTAAAAGTCACCCTTGATCAAAAGCCAATGCAGAAAGGAAGGAACTATCTTGTTTGCAATGCCTTTTGGAATTGCATTGCAAGAGACAACTAAATTTAAAAAAAAAAAATAGTGGGGGGGCGGATAAATTCATCAGTTAATAATCCCCATCTCTAATGGCCCACATTTTCTATAGGAGAAGGAATCATATCTAGAATTGCATTTCTAGCCTGAGAGCATGTCCTCCATTAACAAAATAGCTAATATTAAGCATTCAGATGAATGTGATGCTGTATCAGCAGCCACTTTTACTGAACCTTCGTTGATAGATCTCTTTTCTGTTTAATGAGGGGCTTTTTTTGTTACCGTATTTATGCTAATGTAATTTGTACAAGCATTGTGATAAGTTCCCCTCGCAAACCATAATAAAACCTAAATTAGTTATGATTCCCAATAAACGAGCAGAAGATTAGCAAACCTCAGTTTGTGAATAGACTTCAGGATCCCGGCTGTAAATCTTCGCTATCTGGTTTCCTGTAAAACGCTGAGAAAGGACAGGCTACCAATATTTAGGAACACAAATTGTAAATGGAGTCAATAATAATTAACTCAGCATAATGAGTTCAGGGCATTGCACCCTGGATATTTTAATTTATTAAAGGTATAACAGCAGTTGCTATTCAGATGCAACAGGCATAAAACAGATGATAATGCATTGACAGGTGAATGTTTAACTCACGTGGACTTTAAAAAGATAACTGAAAAATAGATTTCCCCATAATATGTATTTCAGAAACAATAAATCATGCTAAGTAATCTTTCTAGACATTTAGGCAAGATTTCAAAAATTTTCAGGAATAATTCGTTCATATCAGAGGTGGAATGTGCAACAAGAATGTGTTCATACCTGGAATACTATGTGCAAATAATTTTGGGAGACGGGAGAAAGAGTTGCTGCCTAGACCACGGGTCTCCAACCTTGGCAACTTTAAGACTTGTGGACTTCAATTCCCAGAGTTCCTCAGCCAGCAAAGCTCTGGGAGCTGAAGTCCACAAGTCTTAAAGTTGTCAAGGTTGCTGGCTGAGGAACTCTGGGAGTTGAAGTCCATAAGTCTTAAAGTTGCCAAGGTTGGAGACCCCTGGCCTAGACAATGTCTATTAAAATTAAATTAAATCCCCAGGGGGTGGGGTGGGGTGGGGTGGGGTGGAGATGGGATCTCTGAAGGGATCCTCCATAGTTTTCAGGAGCATAAAAGTAGGGGTGGGAGAGATACTTTCAGACTTGCAAGATTCTGTTATTCTAATCTTATTATAAAAATAAAGTTAGTACTAGGGTTACTGCTTCTTATCTGGACTACCTCAAAAGGCTGATGTCAAAACTTGCAGGCCTCCTTTGGGGATGTTTTCTCCACCACCACCCAGATTAAAACTTAGATTTTAATTATCAGACTGTTTTCTAGGCTAAGGCTGTGTCTTCTCCTCCTGCTCTCTCACTCAAGGTCAGGAGTCTCCAAACTTGGCCACTTAAAAAACTGGTGGGCTTCATGCTGGTTGAGGATCTCTGGGAGTTGAAGTTCACAAGTCTTGAAGTGGCCATGTTTGGAGACCCTTGCTCAAGGTCATTCACATATACCACTACAAGATGAGACCTCTCAGGCCATACAACACCTTCCATCGGTTGAACTTCAGCAGGACGCTTTGAAAGCCTCGGATGGAATCTGTGGGAAGTAGAAATGGTTTGTCTCCCAGATTCCTCCCATTCTCACCCCCACCCTAACAGTGAACAATTCGATCCTGCCCTCTTTCAGCTTCCTTATCCATCCGTTTGTTTCATATGAACTTCTAGAAGTTTTAAAGGTCAGGATGAAGATCCTGATCCCATAGAAATCACCTCTTCCCTACTCTAGTGAGTTGAGCACTGTTGTTCAACCTTGAGGACTTTAAGACAAATGGACTTCAACTTCCAGAACTGCTGGGAACTTCCATGCGGACTGCAGAATTCTGGTAGTTGATGTCCAAAGACTCCATGCATCTTAAAGTCCCCAAGGTTGAGAAAAAATATATTAGTGTTGGACCAGAACTACCGTAGGTTCAAGGACTCACTGGATGGGTTTAATCAGTTTCTATCTCTGAGCCTGAGCCAACTCAACAAAAGTTGAAAATGAGGACAAAGCCAAATCAAACCACAATAGCTATAAAATCCCCCAAGGAGATTGATTACTTCCATAACTAAAATTTTAAGTCTGAAATTTCTACTCTGCTTCCTTTCTAAGATATCTCAAAATAATCTTGTTGTGTATGGAGTTTCAATGAGGAATGGAAGGGTCCACTTAAAATCCAGATACAGTATTACAATACTCAGATTTGGAAGGTATTATATTATTATTATTATTATTATTATTATTATTATTATTATTATTATTATTATTATTATTATTTATTCGATTTTTATACCGCCCTTCTCCCGGAGGACTCAGGGCGGTGTACAGCCAAAAGTAAAAAACAGACAATACAATATACAATTTAAAATACAAATTAAAAAACTTATTTTATAATTGGCCTAAAAAACTTTTAAAAATATAAAACTAAAACCCCATTAAAATTAATAATAGAAAATTTAAAATCGATAAAATTTAAGCCAGCCCCGCGCGAATGAAAAGATGTGTCTTCAGTTCGCGGCGGAAGGTCCGAAGGTCAGGTAATTGGCGTAAACCCGGGGGAAGCTCGTTCCAGAGTGTGGGAGCCCCCACAGAGAAGGACCTTCCCCTGGGGGCCGCCAGCCGACATTGCTTGGCGGACGGCACCCTGAAAAGTCCCTCTCTGTGAGAGCGTACGGGTCGGTGGGAGGCATGCGGTAACAGCAGGCGGTCCCGTAAGTACCCAGGTCCTAAGCCATGGAGCGCTTTAAAGGTAGTGACCAAAACCTTAAAGTGCACTCGAGAGGCCACAGGTAGCCAGTGCAGTCTGTGCAGGAGCGGTGTTACATGGGAGCTACACGTAGCTCCCTCTATCACCCGCGTAGCTGCATTCTGGACTAACTGAAGCCTCCGAGTGCACCTCAAGGGGAGCCCCATGTAGAGAGCATTACAATAATCCAAGCGAGAGGTAACGAGCGCATGAGTGACTGTGCACAAGGCATCCCAATCAAGGAAGGTAGTCCTTAACTTAAAACCATAATAAGGTAAAGGTAAAGGTTCCCTCTCACATACATGCTAGTCATTGCCGACTCTAGGGGCTCATCTCCATTTCAAAGCCAAAGAGCCAGCGCCGTCCGAAGACGTCTCCGTGGTCATGTGGCCGGCATGACTCAACGCCAAAGGCGCACGGAACGCTGTTACCTTCCCACCAAAGGTGGTCCCTATTTTTTCCACTTGCATTTTTACGTGCTTTCTAAACTGCTAGGTTGGCAGAAGCTGGGACAAGTAACGGGAGCTCACCCCGTTACACGGCAGCACTAGGGATTCGAACCGCTGAGCTGCCGACCTTTCGATCGACAAGCTCAACGTCCTAGCCCCTCAGCCACCGCATCCCTTACAACCATAATAGAGCCTGGCAATTATAGTCATAAGTCATGAGGCTGGTAAAGTGGGACTGACCCAATTTTATGACATTTACAGCAGTCATTAAGTGAACATGGCAGTTGTAAAGTAAACGTGGTGATCATACAGTGAATGCCATTAAACAAACCCATTGTTCTCTATAGGCATTTTCTGACAAAAACCAGAAGTAAATGCCGGTTTTCCAAAAAACTTCATATATCACTGTCATGTTACTTTCGGCCCCTGCAAAAAGGCTGTAAATGCAGGCGGATTGCTAAGTGCCCAGAATGTGGTCACATGACTGGGGGACGGAGGAATGAGGCAGCCGTCCAAACTTTGGAACTTGCTCATAAGCACTTTTTGGAGACTCTGTCATAACTCTGAATGGTCCTTAAGTGACTGGTCCTAAGTCAAGGACTACCTGCCAACAAACAATTTTTTTCCTACGAACTTGCCAGCCTAATTGCTTTCTTAAAGAAACCCATATATTTTATTCTCACATTTTCTCCACCATTAGTGACAACATGTTGTGTCTCGTCCGCTTTCACCGCAGCTGGGGCCTTCTTATCTGCTTCCGAACGCTGAGGAATGTCCTAGTATGCCTCCCGGCCCCAGCCCTGGCTCCATGCCCAGACAGGCTGAGGAGGAAGAAGTACCTCCAGCCCCCAGCTCTGGCTCCATGCCTAGGCAAACGGAGCAACTAGACCCCTCCCCCTCCCCCACAGCATGTGAGCCTGAGGGAGGTCAATTGCCAACAGCTACAGACTGGAGTGATCCTCGCTTCAGAAGAATTGATAGGCGGCGGCAACAGAAGGAAGGGAGGGGCAGGCCTGGATAAGTGCTGAGTCATGGAGCCACACCCCATGGCCTATATAAAGGATCTGCTTTCTGGCATTCTCTGAGTCAGGCAAAGTCGAACATATCTTGCTGAAGTCACTTTCTGGTCTCTTGCCTGCCTTGAGAACTTTGCTAGGACTTTGGCAGAGCTGCAGAGGCACGCCTGATTCGGATTTCCCTGACCCGGCCGTCAGCGGAGGAGTGGGACATGACACAACATCAGCTACTATCTAAATCAAAGTTATATAACCTGAAGCTACAAAGGATACGTGCAAGCTTCTAACTATTTTTTTTTTATTGTAAGAGAAAAGGGAAATCACTAAATAGAATGGGTACTGTTCAGTGGTGAAATCTGAACCGGTTTACTTCCGGTTCGCTGGCTGCGCACGCGCATTGTGTGTGTGCATGTGCACCACGCACCAAATGTGAGGTACGCACACACAATGCACGCCAAAAGGAGGCATGGGGTAAGTAGAACAGCGCGCAGGGGAGATGATCAGCTATGGCACACAATCTTTTTTTTTTTACTTTTAAAAGCATTTTTTTACAACCTATTCGGCCGAATGCTTTTAAAAGTAAAAAGGCTCCGATAATCGCACAACTCAGCTGTGATCGTCAGAGCCTTTTTTTAACCTTTTAAAAACATTTTAAAAAAAATGGCAAGCAGGCAGATGAGTGGATGGGCATGGGCAGGAGGGCAGGGATTTTTGCTACCGGTTCTCTGAACGACCCGCCATTGCTACCTGATCAGCCGATCCGGTCCAAAGCAGGAGCATTTCACCCCTGGGACTGTTGTATTTAAAAGATCTGTTTTTTGTTTTAATTGCATTTTAATGCAACTAAAGAAGGACTAGGGGAGACATGATAGCAGTGTTCTGATATCTCAGGGGTTGCCAAAAAGAAGAGGGAGTCACACTATTCTCCAAAGCACCTGAGGGTAGAACAAGAAGCAATGGGTGGAAACTAATCAAGGAGAGAAGCAACTTAGAACTAAGGAGAAATTTCCTGACAGTTAAAACAATCAATAAGTGGAACAACTTGCCTGCAGAAGTTGTGAATGCTCCAACACTGGAAAATTTTAAGAAAATGTTGGATAACCATCTGTCTGAGATGGTGCAGGGTTTCCTGCCAGGACAGGGGGTTGGACTAAAAGACCTCCAAGGCCCCTTCCAACTCTGATATTATTATTATTATTATTATTATTATTATTATTATTATTATTATTATTATTATTATTATTATTATTATTATTATTATTGTAAAGCAGAGGAAGTTTGGCTTCTAACCTGCTACTTCTAAATTTGAGGGAGTAACACGCCATGGATGAAGGCCCCCTTTCACAAGGCACACCTGGGGACTGAGATGTAAGGAGGTGCCGGTGGGAGGGACATTTGTCGGGAACAAGCATTGAATCCTTCGCCTGGACTTTCTGACCACCACTCAACCCCGCAGGGAGACGCTGGTTCCGTCCCAGGCGCCTGATGGACCCGGAGAGGTTCCGGACGGAGCTTGGGCCACTTCTTGAGGGTCTGGCTCACGGTACGGCAGAGGAACTAGCCGCAGCCTGGCAACGGGCTGCGGCTGGGGCTTTAGACCGTGTCGTGCCTCTGCGGCCTCTGACCCGGCGCAGATCCCAACCGGCTCCTTGGTTCTCCGAGGAGCTGAGAGGGATGAAACGCCGGAGAAGTCGCCTAGAGAGCTCCTGGAGGTCTAGCCGTTTAGAGGCTGATCGGACACTAGTTAGGTCCTATACTAGGACCTACCTAGTGGCACTGAGGGAAGCGAGGCGTTGCTACGCCTCCTCCCTCATTGCGTCGGCAGATAACCGCCCAGCCGCCCTGTTTCGGGTGACCCATTCCCTCCTTCACCAGGGGGAGCGGGATGACCCGTTGCAGGGACGTGCTGAGGAGTTTAACGGTTATCTATACGATAAAATCGTTCAGCTTCGAGACGGTTTAGACCAAACTTGCGGCGATTCAGATGAGGCGTCTGAGGGTGGTCTTGGTGATATTTTCTGGGATGAGTTTGACCCTGTCGCTCCCAAGACATGGACAGGTTGTTGGGTAGGCTGAATGCCACCACGTGTTTACTGGACCCGTGCCCCTCCTGGCTGGTGCTGGCCACTCAGGAGGTGACACGAGGCTGGCTCCAGGCGATTACGAGTGCCTCCTTGTTGGAGGGAGTCTTTCCGGCCGCCTTGAAAGAGGCGGTGGTGAGGCCCCTCCTCAAGAAGCCCTCCCTGGACCCGGCTGTTTTAGGTAATTATCGTCCGGTCTCCAACCTTCGCTTCGTGGCGAAGGTTGTTGAGAGTATGGTGGCATATCAGTTTCCCCTACACCTGGATGAAACTGTCTATCTAGACCCGTTCCAGTCCGGTTTCCGGCCCGGTTACAGCACGGAGACGGCTTTGGTCGCGTTGGTGGATGATCTCTGGAGGGCCAGGGATAGGGGTTGTTCCTCTGTCCTGGTCCTATTAGACCTCTCAGCGGCTTTCGATACCATCGACCATGGTATCCTGCTGCGCCGGTTGGAGGGATTGGGAGTGGGAGGCACCGTTTATCGGTGGTTCTCCTCCTATCTCTCCAACCGGTCGCAGACGGTGTTGACAGGGGGGCAGAGGTCGGCCCCGAGGCGCCTCACTTGTGGGGTGCCGCAGGGGTCGGTTCTCTCGCCCCTTCTGTTCAACATCTATATGAAGCCGCTGGGTGAGATCATCAGTGGCTTCGGTGTGAGATACCAGCTGTACGCTGATGACACCCAGCTGTACTTTTCCACACCGGGCCACCCCAATGAAGCTATCGAAGTGCTGTCCCGGTGTTTGGAAGCCGTACGGGTCTGGATGGGGAGAAACAGGCTCAAGCTCAATCCCTCCAAGACAGAGTGGCTGTGGATGCCGGCATCCCGGTACAGTCAGCTGAGTCCTCGGCTGACTGTTGGGGGCGAGTCACTGGCCCCGATGGAGAGGGTGCGCAACTTGGGCGTTTTCCTGGATGAACGGCTGTCTTTTGAAGACCATTTGACGGCCGTCTCCAGGAGAGCTTTCCACCAGGTTCGCCTGGTGCGCCAGTTGCGCCCCTTTCTAGACCGGGATGCCTTATGCACGGTCACTCACGCCCTCGTGACGTCTCGCCTGGATTACTGCAATGCTCTCTACATGGGGCTCCCCCTGAGGGGCATCCGGAGGCTTCAGTTAGTCCAGAATGCGGCTGCGCGGGTGATAGAGGGAGCCCCTCGTGGCTCCCGTGTGACACCTATCCTGCGCAGACTGCACTGGCTACCTGTGGCCTTCCGGGTGCGCTTCAAGGTGCTGGTGACAATCTTTAAAGCGCTCCATGGCATAGGGCCGGGCTATTTACGGGACCGCCTACTGCTACCAAATACCTCTCACCGACCCGTGCGCTCTCACAGGGAGGGACTCCTCAGGGTGCCGTCAGCTAGGCAGTGCCGTCTGGCGACACCCAGGGGAAGGGCCTTCTCTGTGGGGGCTCCCACCCTCTGGAACGAACTCCCTCCAGGACTTCGTCAACTTCCGGACCTCCGAACCTTTCGTCGCGAGCTCAAAACACACCTATTCATCTGCGCGGGACTGGATTAGATTTTAAAGAAATTGATTTTAAGGGGTTTTTATTATTTATATTGTTTTAAAAATTTGGCTATAGAATAAGTTTTTTAATTGTTGTTTTTAATCTTTTGTTGTTTTAACTGCCTGTGAACCGCCCTGAGTCCTTAGGGAGATAGGGCTGTATATAAATATAAATAAATAAATAAATAAATAAATAAATAAATAATCTGTGGTGCCTTGTGTGTCCTTGCTCAAATTGCTGTACTCTGTCTTGTGGGGCTTGCCAGTTTGCCTGCTTCGCTGAACTTCTTGCTCTGGTTACTGTTCGGCTAACCTGGCTTATTGGACTGCTGGCCCTGGTTAATGTTTGGGCTAACCTGGCTTACTGGACTACTCGCAGCCAGAGGCTTCTGAAGGTACATGTGAGAGCTTTGCTCCAGGACTTGTAGTGAATGTGGGAATGTTTGCAGGCACAGTTGGAGCAATAACGGGGAGTTAGACCTATTCTCTGGTTGTGTTGCTTTCGTGCCATGCCCCAGGTCATCACATGGTGTCTGCACCGGCCCACTAATTGCAAATGGCCTGGTATTGGGCCACGGCCCACAGGTTGGAGATTCCTGCTTTGTGGGAACAACATGGAAAGGAAGTCTTAGACAGTGTTCACATTAGATCTTCTTGGTTATCTTCTCCAACAGCTCTCACCTCATAAGCTCGGGAGCCAGTGATGTTGGCTAATTTCTGAGCCCCTCCAACCTTTTCTTCCAGAGAATTACACTGGGCACTTGTGCTGGAATCCATCCAAACTGGACTGTTGCTGACAGAAAAGCAATTCTGTTGGAAACAAGGGAGAGACAGAAGAACAGCCAATAAAGTCAGAGTTGCAAGTTGGTTTAAGACAGTGGTAGTCAACCTGGTCCCTACCGCCCACTAATGGGCATTCCAGCTTTCATGGTGGGCGGTAGGGGTTTTTGTCCAATACTGAAGCACTTTCCTTTTTTTTAATTTAATTGACTTTTTTAAAAAAAATTCATAGCATTATTTAAAAACATTTTCATTAGGTTTTCATAAAATTCCCCGTGACAATTTAAATTTCTGAAAATATACTATTTCCATCGCCCGTGCATAAGTTTAGTTCACGTTACATAAGTGAAACTAAATGGCGCTATAGTGCGGCCGCAAACAAAAGAGCCTCGTCCCAGAATAACTCGCGCATCTCCCCCCACACCACCCAGCTGTAACAGACAAGCAGAGCTGGTAGCCGGTGGGCCCCCCACAAACCCAATCCACGATGCGCGAGAGGCATGCGCAGATGATGATACATGGCGCATTACTGTGGAACCAGTGGGCGGTTAGAAAATTTTACTACTAACAGAGATACAAAAGTGAGCGGTAGGTATAAAAAGGTTGACTACCCCTGGTTTAAGACAATACAGGTAGTAATCAACTCACCGTCCTATTTGAGCCCAAAATTTCTGTCGCTAAGCAAGACAGTTAAGTGAGTTGTACCCTGGTTTACGACCTTCTTTTTAACCACACTTGTTAAGCAAATCCCTGCTGTGAAGTGAATCATACAGTTGTTAGTCGAATCTGGATTTCCCCCATTATCTTTGCTTGTCGGAAGCTGACGAGGAATCATATAAATGGTGATTTCATAACCCAGTTGCCAAGCCCCAAATTTTTATCATGTGACCATGGGGATGCTGCAATGGTCATAAGTGTGAAAACCACACATAATTCACTTTTATCAATGCCAGTGAAACAGTCGGAGTGGCAGAGATAGAAGACCTGGCTCACATCCTCTTTGATTGTTGCCTGTACAAGAGGGTGAGAGACAGGCACCTTCGTCTATATATCGAACGAATGATCCATTGGGATCCCCATATCAAAACAACTTACCTTACGTGTGGTCAGAATCTGAAAATAGCATTTAACGCAGCACAGTCCTTAAGCAAAATGGTTCGGTTGAGATCGGCATATGTGGAACTGATTGGGGTAGATTGTAGGGGTGATTGTTGCTGTTGTTAGTTGCAAAGTCGCATCCGACCCATTGCGACCCCATGGACAACGTTCCTCTAGGCCTTCCTATCCTCTACCATCCTCTGGAGTCCATTTAAGCTCACGTGATACCGAAATACAATTTTATCATATTTTCTTTATCTATATATTACATGACTGTGTTTTATTCCAATTTCTTTTTAAACTGTATTTTGTTCCAATTTCATTTTAAATCGTATTTTATTCCAATTTCACTTCAAATTGTATTTTATCCAATTCCATTTTAAATTGTTTTTATCAGACTTTAGTAATAATTTGTGTCTGGAACTCTGCACTTTGAAATGGCCCAAGGGCTAATCAATAAAGTAAACTAAACTAAACACTAAAAAAAAAAAGGTTGTTATGTCAAGGACTACATGTAAAGTCAGGGTCAAAAATTGGTTTAGGACAATAGCACATCTAACTTCCACAACGGAAAGTGTTACAATGGTGCAGAGGAAATATTTTAGCAAGGAAAAAGAGTCGTTATTTTACACATTAGACATTATCCTCTACTTTGGGACATTCAAGTCACAGCAAAACTTACTAGACGCTACACCTAAGCTGTGTAAGAAGCTATGTTCTTGATGGTGTTTTTAATTGTATTAAGCGACCCAGCTAGGGTGCATTTTCTATACAGGTAGTCCTCGATTTACTAACACAATTGGGATCTATCTTGTTTTTTAAGCAAAATGAAATATTTTTCTTTAAAAAAATCAAAGAAATTCCAATTTAAAAGCATGCTCCAAAAGGTGTTTAAAAAAAAAAAAGCCAATGAAATCATAAACTCAGCAGGAAGAACATTTTAAAGAAATGCAGTGATTAGGGGACAGTTTGACTCTAAATCATTGCAAGCAAAATCAGTATCTGTCAACAATCTTTCTCAAATATTCCTTGAAAATATTCCGAATATGAGAATCATTTCATTTTGAACATTCTGTGATAATTTTGACCTTTTATTTTTATTTATTTTTTGGTTGGACCATATTATTTTAAATTTTTTATTTGTTAAATTTAATTTTAATGTTTTTAATGCTTCTTACATTATTATAAGCTGCCCAGTTATTCAAAACAGTTATGACAAGCGGCATATGAAATAAATAAATAAATAATAAAATTTGCTGAGTACATTCGACTCAGAGTCTCTTAATCTCAGCATTAAACTCATTTTTTTAAAATGTATGTATCTGAAATATAAGTCTGCAAAAACCTATTAATCACATTAAGAGGACAAGTTGGATCCACTAATTAGGCCTACTATAGCCGAATACAAAAAAAACAAAAACCACTAAGTGAAAGTCGAAAACATCTCTAGAACCTTGTGTGAGCTTTTGCAGAAATGACACCCTTAAATCAATCCAGAACTCGGTAGAACAATGAAATCAGTATGTCACAATTTTATTTTATGAAGACAGCGACAAGAAACAATCAATCTCCCCTCTCCTTTCTTTTCTTTCTTAAAGACTAAGTAAATGTGGAATGTATCACATGGTCTATGTAAAGGAAAATCCATCACCTTGTGATGTAGTATCAGCTGCATTTGTTCTTAGCCAAGAAAATTATAAAGCATCTTCTACGGTTTTCTAAGATCAATCAGTGTTAAGGTCAGTGAGCAAGAACAACTTCTAACTTCCTCGAAAAACCCCTGGAGACGGTTACCTTCAGTGATTGATGTAAAGGAAGAACAGGTGATAAATTTTGCAAAACAGAGCTCGCTCCTTCTTTCCAATAGACACTTCCATGTTGCTGTTAAGTTAGGAAAAATAGAGAAAGAAGTTTGATGCTATGATTCCCATTAAATGATGATAAATGTGCATACCGCCAGTGCTGAATAATGCGAGCAAAGGTGAGATTAAAACAATTATTTACTGCTGAAAGAAAAAGCTTTTTCTAAAATTTTCTCTTTGGTTTCCTTCTATAATTATATACCAGGATCAAAATGTCTTTTAGAAAACTATAAACCATTCTGATAATGGGTAATAGTAGATGACAGAAAAATGATAGAAAGGTAGACATATTGTGGTTCACCTGGAATAGTTTGTGTGTGTGTAGTCTCTCACACACAGAGAGAGACACATAATATGTTGCATCCACATACATACCGAATCTCTCAGCTAAAACAAAAAACAAAAATAAATTTAAAGAAAACAAATCAACAAGTTTCTATTTCTTAGAGAACAGAAACGGTAATCATAATCCCAGATTTTAAAATGTATTTTATTGTTCAGAGGTGGGAATTAAATGAATGTATAAATTAACTTCCCACTTCAAAAATAGACATGCAACGCATTTTAAAAGGCCTACACTATGCAGAGAACTCCTAATCTGTACTGGCCAATCAATCACATATTATGGGAGCAGACAAGGAGCTGATAGATGAAGCTCCATCAAGTGAGGAGGACCAGAAGCTGGAGAACCAGCAGGGCTTGAAGGAGGAAGTAGAGAGAATGGGGAAAGTCAAGGCTCCAACAGATCCCAAGAACAAAGCACTCTATCCAGAATGAACAGCTAAGATCCTGCAAAGAACCCTCAAACTCCAAGGCCTCTGGTAGAGGAATCAATGGAAGGTATACAACACCCATAGGGAGGGAGGGAGGGAGGGAGAGAGAGAGGGAGGGACGGAAAGAAGGAAGGAAGGGAGGGAGGGGAGGGAGGGAGGAAGGAAGGAAGGAAGATGGAAGGGAGGGAGGGAGGAAGGAAAGAAAGAAGGAAGGAAGATGGGAGGGAGGGAGGGGGATGAAGGAAGGAAGGAAGATGAGAGGAAGGGAGGGAGGAGGGAGGGAGGAAGGAAGGAAGGAAGATGGAAGGAGGAAGGAAGGAAGAAGAAAGGGAGGAGGGAGGAAGAAGAAAGGGAGGGTGGGAGAGACGGAGGAAGATGGAAGGGAGGAAGGGAGGAAGGAAGGAGGAAGATGGAAGGGAGGGAGGGAGGGAGGAAGGAAGGAAATGGGAGGGAGGGAGGGAGAGGGAGGAAGGAAGGAAGGAAGGAAGGAAGGAAGATGGGAGAGGGACGGAGGGAGGGAGGAGGGAAGATGAAAGGGAGGAAGGAAGGAAGGAAGATGGAAGGGAGGAAGGAAGATGGAAGATGGGAGGGAGGGAAGGAGGGAGGGAGGGAGGGAGAAAGGAAGGAAGGAAGGAAGGAAGGAAGGAAGGAAGGAAGGAAGGAAGGAAGGAAGGAAGGAAATGGGAGGGAGGAGGAAGGATTTAAACTGGAAACATACTGAGCCCAAAGCATCTGTTTTTCATCATCACACACCCCCGCCCTCCTTTTAACCAACCTGTCCAGCTCCAGACAAAGCTTTTACAGTGGAGAAATTAAAGCCTGCAGATTTCATCTTTTCCAAAATCAGATCCAGGGCCTAGAAAAAGAAGCAAAAAACACTGCAGAGAAAATTTCAGTAGTTTTGGAAATCTGAAAATCTCACACGTCTCAGGAATAAACAGAAAAGAAATGCCAGGTGCACCCATGAAGGGTTTTTTTTTACAAAAAAAATTGACACGGTGATCACAAGCATGCCACTGAAGCTCTGCCCCTTTTCCACATGCATCATGACTTCTTTTTCATAACAAACACACCCACACACACCCCGTATAAGACCCAGGATGTGGGTCTGCAACTGGGCAAACTCCTGGGTAACACCTCTGTTCTGTGAGTTGAACCAGTTGCCAGTTGACTTCTGAGGACATTTCAAGACCATCATCAGTAACATCCTTTCATGGTTCAGAACCAGGCTGTCTGTGGAACAGTATCTCTTCCTTGTTGCTTCTTCATGTTATTAGCTCTAGCAGAGCAGGTATCCTCCAGATCCCATCATGGCAGTCATGGGACCTTGGAGACATGCGATGGTGGTGACCATGTCTTCCCTGGGAGATAGCATCCACCCCAAAAGACTTGCCTACCTCCATGCCTCCTCCTTTTTCTTCCTTCCTTCCCTTCCTGCCTCCCTCCCTTCCTTATTCTCTTCCTTCCCTTTCTTCTTCCCTTCCTTCCTTCTTCCTCCCTTCCTCCTTCTCTTCCTTCCCTTCCTCCCTCCTCCCTTCCTCCTCTTCCTTTCCTTCTTTCTTCCTCCCTTCCTCCCTCTCTCCTTCCCTTCCTTCCTCCCTTCTTCCTTCCTCCTCTTCCTCCCTCCTTCCTCTTGCTTCTCTTGCTTCCCTTTCCTTCCTTCCTCACTCCCTCCCTTCCTCCTCTTCCTTCCCTTCCTTCTTCCTCCCTCCCTCTCTCCTCGCTTCCCTTCCTTCCTCCTCCTCTTCCTTCCTCCCTTCTTCCTTCCTCCTCTTCCTCCCTCCTTCCTCTTGCTTCTCTTGCTTCCCTTCTTTTCTTGCTTCCTCACTCCCTCCCTTCCTCCTCTTCCTTCCCTTCCTTCTTCCTCCCTCCCTCTCTCCTCGCTTCCCTTCCTTCCTCTTCCTTCCTCCCTTCTTCCTTCCTCCTCTTCCTCCCTCCTTCCTCTTGTTTCTCTTGCTTCCTTCCTTCCTTCCTTCCTTCCTTCCTTCCTTCCTTCCTTCCTTCCCTTCCTTCTTCCTCCCTCCCTCCCTCTCCTCGCTTCCTTGTTTCCTTCTTTCCTCCCTCCTTCCTTCCTCCTCTTCCTTCCTTCTTTCTTCCTCTCTCCCTCCCTCTCCTCTTGTTTCCTTCTTTCCTCCCTCCCTCCTTCCTCCTCTTCCTTCCTTTTTTCTTCCTCTCTCCCTCCCTCTCCTCTTGTTTCCTTCTTCCTCCTCCCTCCCTCCCTCCTCCTCCTTCTTTTGCTTCCCGCTCTCCCTTCCTTCCAAACTTGGCCACTTTTAAGACTTGTGGTTTTCAACAGCCAAAATTCCCCATCCTCCCATTCTTTGACTTAAAGTCCAGAAGTCTTAAAAGTTGTTTGTCATACACAGTCCCAAATTTACGGCCATGCAGAACAAGACAGAAGTTCTAGCGTTAGCCCCGGGACAGGGAACTGCAATTCACCCTGATATTGCAATATTGTTCTTAGTCTTGTCTTCCCTAATATAGCAATAGATCTCGGGGATTTTCTTGTTCTGGAACTCATTTTGTCTCCTTGCTCTATTGGCTCGAATAGTGCATAATCACTTGGGCTAAAACAGCTTGTAACTTGAACAAATAAACACTGAAATAAATCAGTCAGCGCTGAGGGAAGGGAGAAGTAGCTCTATCCTCAAACAGCCCCAGGATCGTTCTATCTAGGTTAAGCCAATCTCCCCAGTTGGTCATATTGTTTCACCACAGAAGAATGAAGGCAGAATAGCTTTGCAGTGGGACCCAACACATTTACCCTTCCTTTTTTTATAAATACAGGTAGTCCTTGACTTACAACCACAATTGAGCCCAAAGTTTCTTCTTGCTAAGTGAGATATTTGTTAAGTGAATTTTGCCCCAATTCATGGCCTTTCTTGTCAGTCTTGTTAAAGTGAACCACTGCAGTTGTTAGGTTTAGCAACATGGTCGTTAAGTGAATCTCGCTTGCCGACTGACTTTGTGTTGAGCCCATCTCCGGCTCGACACATGATGCTACAGGGATCCGGATCATGGGAACAGCCCCTAATCAAAGATCCAAAGGGATGACATATCAAGGATTTGTTTGAGGGCTGCAGGGATCTGCGTTTAATAAGCATGAGAAAAGAATCAGCACACTAATGGCTGGGATAGAGTGGGATGAGAGCTGGGTGTTAGGAAGAGCTGCTTTAGTTCTGGGATTTAGCAGATGACGTGGCAACTGAGGCTGTCAGACGAGGAGGGAGAGAGCAGCCGGGCATCCAATCAACAGAGCAGTTCAGCCATGGAGCGGGACATGAACAGCGCAGGATGTTTAAAAGGGGCTGAGAGGCAGAAGCTCTCAGCGCTGACTTTATACAGAGAGACCTTGACTTTTACTGAGACCCGGTTTGTAGCAGGCCCAATAAATGGAGTCACTATTGGAAAGAAAACCAAGTTGGCTTGTTTTTTCTCACGACATCTGACACAACTGTGGCTGAGAAAGCCAAGACTTTCTCAGGGAGAAAGGGGGAGACGACGACACTGCCATGGTCATAAATATTTGCCAGGTGTCAAAAATTTGATCGCACGGCCGCGATGGTTGCAAATGTGAAAAACGGCCGTAAGTCACTACTTTCAGTGCCCCTGTAACTTTGAACGGTCACTAAATGAGGACTACCTGTATGAAGGCCAATCCCGCCTTCTCCTTCCCCAGCTTTTGCTCACCTGAAAGCAGAACCAGTTTTCTGGAAGTCTGGATCTGGCTGAGCAATGCCAGGCAAGATGGCAAAGTTATGGTTAAAAGCTTGGGTGAAACTCGTTCTCACAGCCACGCGCGCAACCTTTGAAAGCAAAAGTGTTCGCGGAGAAATGAAACCATGCTAACTCATCTGTACCTTTCAGCTGTGAAGACTTAAGAAGGCCCGTGGCCAGAATTCAACCATCTGTTGGACAACATTGAGCATGGCCAACCTCAAATCAGCGAGATGGATTTGCACCGCTGGAGCCGTGAAGCCAAGGAATGAATGTACATTTTTATTTATTTTGGGGCAAAAGGGGATAGAGAGAAGCACGTCAGAAAATGCTTCTTGTCGTGTCCCACTCCTCCGCTGACGGCCGGGTCAGGGAAATCCGAATCAGGCTTGCCTCTGCAGCTCTGCCCAAAGTCCTAGCAAAGTCCTCAGAGCAGGCAGGAGACCAGTAAGTGACTTCAGCAAGATAAGTTCGACTTTGCCTGACTCAGAGACTGCCAGAAAGCAGATCCTTTATATAGGCCATGGGGTGTGGCTCCATGACTCAGCACTCATTAAGGCCTGCCCCTCCCTTCCTTCTGTTGCCTCCGCCTATCCAATCTTCTGATGCGAGGGTCACTCCAATCAGCTGTTGGTAATAAACCCTCCTCAGGCTCACATGCTGTGGAGGAGGGGGAGGGGTCTAGCTGCTCCGTTTGCCTGGGCATGGAGTCAGGGCTGGGGCAGGGAGGTGCTCCTTCTTCTGCAGTTTGTCTGGGCATGGAGCCAGGACTGGGGCCGGGAGGCATACATTCCTCCGTGTTCGGGAGCAGATAAGAAGGCCCCGGCTGCTCTGAGGGCGGGCAAGACACAACACTTCTCCACCGCTTGCTTTCTTTTTTTGCCTTTGCGTTTGTACAAACGCTCACAGCGATTGTGAGTTTCGCTTTTATTTGAAATACTTTCATTTCAAAGAACGGGGATAGGAAGGTGTTTTAACCTATAAAGGGGATAGAAAGGAATGTAATTGAGGTGGTCCTCGATTTACAACAGTCCATTTAGTGAACATTCAACGTTACAATGGCACCGAAAAAAGTGACTTAAGACCATTTTTCACACTGTGGCATCCCCAGGGTCACACGATCAAAATTCAAATGCTTGGCAACTGGTTCATATTTATGACGGTTGCAGCGTCCCGGGGTCATGTGATCCCCTTTTGCGACCTTCTGACAAGCAACGTCTATGGGGAAGCCAGATTCACTTAACAACGATTTTATTAATTTAATAACTGCAGTGATTCACTTAGAAAATGGGCAAGAAGCTCAAATCAGTCGTAAAATGGAGCAAACCTCAATCACCAAATTCCTCACTTAGCAACATACATTTTGGGGCTCAGCTGCGGTCGTAAGTTGAGGACCACTTGTATAGATGGTCCTCATTTAATGACCACTTGTTCAGTGACAGTACCATGACTCCCACAGTCATGTGATCTGTTTGGGTGCTAGACAACCGGTTTGCACTTTACAACAGTTGCTGAGTCCACAGTTACACATATTGTACCGTATATACTCGAGTATAAGCCGAGTTTTTCAGCACGTTTTTTGTGCTGAAAAACGTCCCCTCGGCTTATACTCGAGTATATACGGCTTATACTCGAGTTTTTTTTTTCTTCTTTTTTTCACATTATACCGGATGGCGCAAACTTGGCGGGCTTTTGCATTAGCGCGGGGAAGCCCTGCCGGTGCAGTGAGAGGGCGGGGCGGGGGAGCCGCCAGCCTTCTCGGCTGAGGGAGGGAGGGTTTCCCCGACCGGTAGCTGCCTCATTTCCCACCCTCGGCTTATACTCGAGTCCCCAGTTTACCCCAGTTTTTTGGGGTAAAATTGGGGACCTCGGCTTATACTCGGATCGGCTTATATTCGAGTATATACGGTAAGTGTGAAAAATAGCCCTAAGTCACTTTTTCAGTGCCACTGTAACTACAAATGGTCACTAAACAAATTATTGTAAGTCACTGACTACCTGTACCACTTATTTTTTTCCTCTAAATATTATCTTACTTGAAAACAATTGACAGGATAAACTCTGGCCTAGACTCGTATCTGTTCACAGAAATGCTTTGAGCCCTGTGAGTTTCTCTCCGTGGGCTGGTTGAGAAGCATTTTTGGAAGGCAAGTTTTCCTTCTGGTCCAGGGATGGCTTCTGAGTACAGAAGTCCTCGACTTACAACCATTCGTTTAGTGACTGTTCAAAGTTACAACAACATTGGAAAAAGTGACTTACGATCATGCACTTCGGCAAATTTGAACCTTCCATCCTTCCGAGGTCAGTAAAATGAGGATTGTTGGGGAAAATATGCTGACAATTGTAAACTGCTCACCCAGGGCTATAAAGCACTGTAAAGCGGTATATAAGTCTAAGTGCTATTGCTATTCTTCACACTTAAAGACTACTGTAGCATCCCGTGGTCAGGTGATCAAAATTTGGACACTGGGCAGATAGCTCACGTTTGTGATGGTTGCATTGTCCCAGGGTCACGTTTTCACCCTGTGTGACCTTCTGACAAGTAAGGGTCAATGGGGAAGCCAGATTCACTTAACAACCGTGGTTGGTATGGGATGGGCCGTGGTAGCTCAGGCTGGTAAGAAGCCTGTTATTAGAACACAGCAGCCTGCAAATTACTGCAGGTTCAAGCCCGGCCCAAGGTTGACTCAGCCTTCCATCCTTTATAAGGTAGGTAAAATGAGGACCCAGATTGTTGGGGGGGCAATAAGTTGACTTTGTAAAAATATACAAATAGAATGAGACTATTGCCTTATACACTGTAAGCCACCCTGAGTCTTCGGAGAAGGGCGGGATATAAATGTAAATAAATAAATTTTAAAAAAACCGGGTTACTGACTTAACGGCTGCAGGGATTCACTTAACCAGCATGTCACGAAGGACTGGAAAATGAGGCAAAATTCACTTAACAACTGTCTTGCTTAGCAACAGAAATTCTGGGCTCAATTGTGGTCGTACCCTGAGGTTTATCGTGAGTCCTACGGTAAGGCTGGGGTGCTTCAGGGGGTTGAGGGAGGCCTCGGGAGGCCCAGGAGACTAAGTTGAGGCAGGGGCTGCTGCAATGCAGTATGAGGACAAAGAGGCCATCAGAAGGAGCAGGGACTAGTCAAAATACAGGTAGTCCTCAACTTACAACCACAACCGAGCCCAAAATTTATGTTTCTAAGTGAGACATTTGTTAAGTGAGTTTTGCCCCATTTTACGACGTTTCTTGTCACTTTTGTTAAGTGAATCACTGCAGTTGTCAAATTAGTAAACGCGATTGTTAAGTGAATCTCATTTCCCCCTTGACTTTGCTTGTCAGAAGGTCACAAAAGGGGATCACGTGACCCTAGGATACCGCAAACATCATAAATGTGAACCCCATGTCAAAGCATCTGAATGCAAACCACACGATCATGGGGATGCTGCGACGGTCGTAAGTGTGAAAAACAGTTACATCCCTTTTTTTTCAGTGCTGTTGCAACTTCCAACGGTCACTAAGTGAACTGTTGTAAGTCGAGGACTACCTGCAACGTGTGACCTTCTCTGCCAGATTCTCCATTGACTTTGCTTGTGGGAAGCCAGCAGGAAAATTGGAAATGCTGCTTAAGTGACTTAACAACTGGACTTAACAACTATAGCAAGAGAGGTTGTAAAATGGGGCAAAACTTGCTTAACAAATGAACCTTGGGAGAAATTTCTGTCTGTTCCTCTCAGAAAAGAAAGAAAAAAAATCCTCCAAGAATTAAAATATCATCTGGACAGGAAACGGGGACTCATCCTCCAGATGGAAACCAGAACGGTTTATCTTCCTTTTTCTTTAAAAAACAAAAAAAAAGGGAACAGTGTTTATGATTAAAACTTGGGAAAGACCAATGAAGCCTTGATAAGAATTAAATACAAATACGATAATAAGAATTAAATTAAATACAAATAAAAACGGGGGAGACGATGTAATTATGTTAAAATTGCATATCATCCAGGGCTAAAACGTTAGCATCACGTTTGAATGATCACATCTGTTAGGTTAAATGATGGCATAAAAATGCAACTATTTAAAGAAGCCGGGAAAAACTGCATCATCAAAGGAAAATCTAAAGAACATTGAGAGATAGTAAACAAACAAATTATAGATTGTCTGGCAAACATAATAGTGCCTTGCATAACCCACTTTTAATAATGCTGAACTGAGTAGCTGAATCATCTAATGACACAGATAGCGCAAAGCAGCCAATTATTGAAATCTATGGCAGCTCTTATTAAGAAGAAAAATGCCGTTCCTCCAGACACACCATCCAGGGGGTGGGGTGGGCAAAATATATCGCAGGCAGCCTTCCTGTGAGTTGCTTTCTGCCAATTGCAAAAAAAACAAAGTTGACAAAGTTCCCATAGCAAGCAGGGGCATTCAGGAGTGGAGGAATATAGCAATGATTCGCTAACCTTTTTGCCATCGCATACCAGGAGGGGGGCGGGGGGGGGTCGCGTGCATGCGTGCCAACACCCATAATTCTATGGATCCCACCAGAAGTTGGCAAACGGGATGTTTTTGCCTCCGGAAGACCTCCGGGGGGTGGGGAAGGGCATTTTCGCCCCCCCGACTCCTAGAGAGGCTCTGGAGCCAGGTGAGAGAGAAAAACGGGCCTTCCCCGCCGCCACCACCCCGAGGCCCTCCAGAGGCAGAAAATAGCCTGTTTCCCTACTTCTGGTGGGCCCAGAAGGACCGAAAATGAGCTGGCCAGCACATGCATGCGCGTCAGAGCTGAGCTCGTGTGCCCACTGATATGGCTATGCGTGCCATAGGTTCGCCGTCACGGGAATATAACAATAGCAAAAGCACTTGGACTTATATACCGCTTCAGAGTGCTTTACAACCCTCTCTAAGCAGTTTACAGAGTCACCCTATTGCCCCCAACAATCTGGGTTCTCATTTTATAGACCTCGCGAAGATGGAAGGCTGAGCCAACCTCGAGCCTGGTGAGAATCGAACTGCCAAAGTGCTGGCAGTCTCAATCAGCAGAATTAGCCTGCAGTACTGCATTCCAACCACTGCGCCACCCTGGGTCATAATACCTTAACGCATTGGAGTTCCCTTCTATTAGCAACAATTTCTGGCGCTGGCCTATCAAACTATGAATATCGTGAATATCGAACTATTCACTCAGCAGGACAAACATAAATCTTTGTGACCGTCTGTTTGTCCAGATCTTCTGGTTAAGTTAGACTCAAAATGGCAGGAAAACCAGAAGCTTCGGTTCACTAAGGCACTAAGGGATGAGCTATCATGCTTAACACAAATATCCTACAATCTGTAGTGCTGGAAGAAAAACGCAGGCAATCCTCAACTTACAACCACAATTGAAACCAAAATTTCTGTTGCTAAAGTGAGACACTTGCTAGGTGAGTTTGGCCCCATTTTATGACCTTTCTTGACACAGATGTTAAGTGAATCACTGCAGTTGTTAAGTTAGCAACACAGTTGTTAAGTAAATCTGACTCACTCACACACACCCCGCATTGATGTTGCCTGTCAGGAGATTGCCCAAAAGGGGATCACATGACCCTAGGACATTGCAATCGTCGTAAGTATGAGTCAGTTGCCAAGCATCTGAATCTTGATCGTGAAATGCTGCAACCATGGTAGGTTGAAAAACGGTTTAAATCATTTTTTTCCAGCGCCATTGCAACGTTGAATGGTCACTAAATGGACTGTTATAAGCTGAGGATTACCTGCACTAGTAGGGTTGGGGATTGGGGTACTTGTAGTACCCCAAACCCAAGAAGCTTCATCCATGTCTGGATGAAGACGTCAAAACAGCTGATCATGTTTTACTGCACTGTCCTTTTTGAAAACAGCTGGTGCTCCAAGTAAAAAGCCAAGCCATTTACTGAGTATTTAGGTCACACTGAAGAGTCTTTTCTATCAAAGGTAGTAACTTACGACCATGATGGAGCCCCAGGTTTTCATTGCTAAGCAAGACAGTTGTTAAGTGAGTTGTGCACCGTTTTACGACCATTTTTGCCACGACTGTTAAGTGAATCTGGCTTCCTCCCCCGACCACAACTTCGCTTCTTGGAAGCAAGTTGGAGGTGGCAGGGCCTGTCGTGTCCCACTCCTCCGCTGACGGCTGGGTCAGGGAAATCCGAATCAGGCTTGCCTCTGCAGCTCTGCCCAAAGTCCTAGCAAAGTCCTCAGAGCAGGCAGGAGACCAGTAAGTGACTTCAGCAAGATAAGTTCGACTTTTGCCTGACTCAGAGACTGCCAGAAAGCAGATCCTTTATATAGGCCATGGGGTGTGGCTCCATGACTCAGCACTCATTAAGGCCTGCCCCTCTCTTCCTTCTGTTGCCTCCGCCTATCCAATCTTCTGATGCGAGGGTCACTCCAATCAGCAGCTGTTGGAAGTAAACTTTCCTCAGGCTCACATGCTGTGGAGGAGGGGGAGGGGTCTAGCTGCTCCGTTTGCCTGGGCATGGAGCCAGGGCTGGGGCCGGGGGGTGCTCCCTCCTCTGCAGCCTGCTTGGGCATGGAGCCAGGGCTGGGACCGGGAGGTGCCCCCTCCTCTGCAGCTTGTCTGGGCATGGAGCCAGGACTGGGGCTGGGAGGCATACATTCCTCCATGTTCGGGAGCAGATAAGCAGACCCCGGCTGCGGTGAGAGCGGACAAGACACAACAGGGCCCCAGGACAGTGCAATGATCATAAATGCATGACAGTTGTCAAGCACCCCAATTCTGATCACTTGGCCATGAGGGTGCTGCAACGGTCATATGAAAACTGGTCATTTCTTCAACTCCGAACGATCACTAAGTGAATGATTGTAAATCAAGGACTGCCCATATAAGATCTGTTCCAAGAAAATAGCTGAATTCTATTCTAGTGTTAAAATGTTACACCACAACAGTGTAAAGTGTACAATGTACAAACAAAAATGTATTGCTTGGATCAGATGTAATGTTGATTAAAAGTGAAATATGTTATACCTCAAAGAAGGAATATTCTTTGTTCAAGAGCTACCATTGACTGGCCTCGTTCTAGATGCATCAATATCTAACTAGAGAATCCCGATTTATATAATTTGTCATTTAGTTTGGGTTTCCTAGACGAATTAATATTTATCAGGCAGGATACAGGTTGCCCTTGACTTAGGACCCCTTGTTTAGCAACCATTAAAAGTCACAACTGCGCTAAAAAAAAATGTAGCATACGACCATTTTTCACACTTACAACCCCTGCAACGTCCCCACGGTCATGTGATCAACTATTTGCAACTTTCCGGAGGGCAAAATCTGCGAGAAGCTGACAAAGTCACATCCGTGGTCACATAATGTCTCACTTAATATCCATGGTGATTCACTTAAAGACCACAGATATAAAATCTATCATGGTTATGTAAAAGCCTCCCTTAAAGACCGTAACTTTTAGAAGTGCATTTTTCTTATCCCTATTGTGGTTACAGGTTTAGGACTACCTATTAGATGTATCAGACTTTTGAGGCTGAAAGTGGGTTTTTAGCCAATATCTGAACATGATAGCCATGCCTTCATCTCTACTTTTACAAATCCTGCCTCAAAACATAAACAAGGTCTCGGCATATAGTTTTCTGCTTGAAATAACTCTTAGGAAACCAGTTTAAATTCTTTCTCATTTCTCATGGTTGACATCTGGATTAAACTGTATTCCATACAGGAACCATGCCAACTTTTTGGCTTCAAAGGAGCAGATACATATTTGGCTCCTTTAGAGGAAAAAAAAATCATCCAAATTGAAAATCCACAGTTTCATGGTTTTCCCAAATAAAAAAGAAGTAGCTACATACCACAGTGGTTCTCTCTTCCTTGCCAGCAAAATAAAAGAGTCTGGTAGGTTTTTATTGCCTAAATCTAAGCAAATCCACAAAATGACATATTCAGAAAGCACTGGCAATACGAATAGAAGATTAATTCTTACCTTGATCCACATTAACACAGGAGAAGAGACGGATAATCTGTCCTCATGTATGTAAACACCACCTTGAGTGCTGCGGGAAATAAGAATATTAAGAACAAATAGCATTACAGCAACCTGTTTTTCTGCTCTGGGTCTCCCCAAACACAATTGTCTAGTGATCAGATGTGCATAAAAGGGACAGCTAAACTCACAACTTCCAATTACAGTATTGGGAAAAAAGAGGATACATTCCATCTTCTTATTAAAATGCAGCTCTGAGCCCGTAAATAAATAAATAAATTTATTTATAAATAAAACCAAAAGGGGATGGTTTTTTTTGAACTAAAAAACATTTGGACACTTTCACTTATGCTTTGATGTAGCCATGTTATTCCTGCTTTAATCAGATTAATAGAGGTAAACCTGATTTACAACAGTTCGTTTAGTGACCGCCTCTGCTGTTATGTGATTACAATTTGGGTGCTTTCAGGCAACTCACATTTATGAGCGTTGCATCTTGCAGTCACATTAGCATGATTTGTGACCTTCCCAACTAGGTTCTGACAAGCAAAATCAATTGGGAAGGCCAAATTCACTTAATGACATGATTCGCTTAACAACCATGGTAAAAATGGTCATAAAATCAGGTCTGTTATGTGATGACTTCCTTAATGACTTTAGCACAGCCCCAACTGTGGTCATAAGTCAATGACTATTTCATAATCATAAGTCAATTAAGAAAATATATCCCAGAAATGTTCAAAGACTGCACATTTTCCAATCTCCAGAACTATCAAGTAGAAAGGCCATTATTTTGAACCCTCTAAAAAAGGCTAACTAGAGCAACAGTCTTCCATATAATGAATTATGGGTGTAAGAGATGGACATTTAAGAATGGCTGATCAAAGAAAAACTGATGCTTTTGAACTAGGGTGCTGGTATAAATTATTGTGTATAACATGGACAGCCAGAGCAAGCAACAGAGAAAGTGCTGAATTGTATAAAACCAGTCACTTCAGTAGAAGCCAAAATCATAAAACTACATCTGATTTATTTTGGCCATGTCATGAGTCCAAATTCATTGGCGGAGTCAATGATGCTAGGAATGGTGAGTGGAACAAGGGGCAAGCAAAGAACTTGCTGGCTTGATGCCCTCAAAGCTGATACAAAGATGAACATCCAGCAACTGAAAGAAGCGGTGCTTGACAAGATAGCATGGAGAAGGATGCAGATGGACCAGCTGTCTGCAAGGAATATAAATCCTTCCATTCCTCACTGTCCTGTCAGAGCTGAAGAAGCTTCTTGGATGAGAAGCGAAACATCTTCAAAAGAAAAAACCAGTTGCCTCCTGAAAAAGCCCCTCTGGGATTTGTCTATAAAGTCACCAAGAGTCAAACACAACTGAACAGTTAAAACAACAACAAAAGAGTGATGAAGAACTTGAGTTTTTTTCACCTGCTCCTAGCATAGGAAGGTGCAAGAACTGAGAAGGACAAGATATTTTACAGAGAAGGGTTGTTCCCAAGTACTGTGTGTTATTTCCAATGGACAACAGAAAAGAGTCATTGATGTTCTTCTCAGCACTGTACTTCTTGGATGTAAGGACCACTTGTTCTGCGCTCACCTAGTTATAATATAATATAATATAACAACAGAGTTGGAAGGGACCTTGGAGGCCTTCTAGTCCAACCCCCTGCCCAGGCAGGAACCCTACACCATCTCAGACAGATGGTTATCCAACATTTTCTTAAAAATTTCCAGTGTTGGAGCATTCACAACTTCTGCAGGCAAGTTGTTCCACTTATTGATTGTTCTAACTGTCAGGAAATTTCTCCTTAGTTCTAAGTTGCTTCTCTCCTTGATCAGTTTCTACCCATTGCTTCTTGTTCTACCCTCAGGTGCTTTGGAGAACAGCCCGACTGCTATCATGTCTCCCCTAGTCCTTCTTTTCATTAAACTAGACATACCGAGTTCCTGCAACTGTTCTTCATATGTTTTAGCTTTGTTGCTCTTCTCTGCACTCTTTCTAGAGTCTCAGCATCTTTTTTACATCATGGCGACCAAAACTGAATGCAGTATTCCAAGTGTAGCCCTACCAAGGCATTATAAAGTGGCACTAACACTTCACGTGATCTTGATTCTTACGGTGCAGCTATCAATCAATAATGTGGTGATGGTTTTGTCCAGCTTGTCAGAGAACTTGTCTGGCCTAAGATCACCCAGCTGGATTCTGGGCTTAAGGGAGGATTGGTACTTGGGTCTTTCTATTTCTAGTCTAGCACCTTACCCACTAAACTATCTTGGCCATTGGCTAAGAGGAAGTTACAAGCCCAAAGACACTCAGCTGGCTTCCATGAATTAGACAGGACTAGAACCTTTAAGTTATGGGTCCATGTTATATGGAAAACTTCTCGCCCATGCCATTTGTATTAAGAGAAAGGGCGTGCTACAGATCCCATCGGTCAAGGAATTCCAGGAGAAGAGACTTTTCTGCCATGGTTTCTGGCCTCTGGAACACAGTTACACATACACACAAACACAGAGGTGAGATCATCCCTTAGCCTCTCAGCCTTCTGGAGCAGCCTACTCTGTCCTGGCTCTGCCAACAGGCCTGCGGTCCATGTCATTCTGGAGGTAGTGAATGGATCGAAATGAGGCCCCACCTCCCTGCCCAAGGGCATCTTGCTCCCTTCCTTGTCATCTTTGTTAATTTTAAGTCAATTTTAATATATTATAGTCTTAACACTTTTATCTAGTTGCTTTTATTTGGTGGTAAGCCGTTCAGAGTCACCTCTTGGTGAGATGGGCAGCATAAATCCAGCAGCTTCCCCATTACATCACACTGACTGCATTATTGGAGATTTTTAAGATAGCCATTTGTCAGGAACCAATTAGGGTTGGACTAGAAGACCTCCAATATCACTTCTAACTCTTTAATTCTTTAATTCTTAGTGAAAAGAAGCAACTGGTCAAGGTCACCCAGCTGGCTCCTATACCTAAGGAAAAAGTAGAATCTTCTACTTCTCTTCCAGCATCTTTGGAGAATAGGTTGAGTCCCCTCTCCTTTGTGGCAGCTCCTTAGATATTGGAACAATGCTATAAATATAAAGTGCATATTCATGAATGGGCAACGTATATATGTAAATACAATCCCAAAATTCCAGCCACTTTAGACCATTGTTTTTCGACTTTGGCATACTTAAGAGAAGTGGATTTCAACTCTCAGAATTCTCCAGCCAGCATTCTGGATAACTTTTCTTACAGTTTCAGATGGTTAGTTAAAAAATAATGGACTAAATTATTCCAAGAAAGCTGTAGAAACAATATTTCTGGGAACTAGCATCGTTCCCAAGCATCACCTAGGAGTTAGTCAGCAGAAAATGTGGCTAATTACTCCAAGCGGATGTCATCTTAAGTGCAATGTCATGCTGACCCGAAGTTAAGCAAAACAACAGAGATTTGTTCCAGGGGTAAGTCATTCATCAAGATTGCTTATGTTCCAAAATAGCATCTAAATCCATAAACAAGGATACGTGCCTAGGAAAACATTGTGTTCCTTGTCAAAATTGAATATGAGTTGCCAGGATTGAGGAACCTTTGAACTAAATTTTTCAACTGAGAATTCTGGGACTTGCAATCCTGACACATCTGGAAAATGTCTGTAAAGGCATTTTCCAGATGTGCCGGGATTGCAAATCCCAAGATTTTCTTTATCCAAAGAAGACCAATCTAGAGTATACCAGTTATGTTAGACCAAAGGCAAAAGGAAGAAAAACATACCCAAATTCTGGCAGATCCTTGTCAAAATTAATAATGTCCTCATAGATGACTGTCAACCGTTCATCGACCGCAATTACTTTCAGCTGGAGAAAGAACATGCGATTAATTCTGAATTCGGAAGAAGCCATCATTTCTACATGATCTAAAAAGTGACACTTCATGCTGGCTTCTTCCTACCATCACAAAGCATGGATCGTTGATTAATGTCTTACTTCTCGGGTGCAAATTAGACCATCACTAAAAAAGAGATTGAAATCCTCATGATTAGGCTGGAAAAAACATCTTACCATTCCCTATTAGTGCTCCCAGGCCTTATTTCTGCATGACCAAGCTCTTCTTTTACAGTTGTTTTTCACAAAACCCAATTTTTAAAACATTAATTTGTGGTAGACCTATTTTTTTCTTCCGCTCAAGAGAGGAATAGAAGATGACAGACTTGGTACCACTGCGGTGGGGTTTGTTTGGTTTTTTTTATTCAACAAAAAAATGTGAAAATAATTCAGTATTTACGACCACAATGGAATCTGGAATTTCAATTTTTGCGGTCATAAATTGAAGCCCATAATCAGACTCAATTTTACGACTGCTTTCAACAGTTGTAAAGTGAATCATTATGGCTGTAAAGGACATTACATGTTCTTTAAGCAAATCAAGCATAGGCCCAAGAAACCGGGAGCCAGACTAAATGCAAATTGGTGCTCGATAAGAGACAATGGATTTTCAACTGGGAACTTGGGGGCGGGGGCTGGATTGTCTCTTTTGGGGGCATGAGGATGTGTTTGACCCCACCCTCAGGCTCAGCCTGGCCATCTTCTAGATCATGTGGCTGTTCAGAAAATCCATTCTTCTGAATGAGCAATTGTTTGCTAGAAACCATTCCTGCAGACACACATGATTGCAATTCAGACCTGTGTCAACCTGGTTGTGTTTACAACAGGTTGCAGCACACCATGGCCATCCTGTGATCATGATTTGTAACCTTCTGGCAAAAAAACATCCACTGGGGAAGCTGGATTTGTTTAACAACCATGTGATTTGCTTAACAACTGCAATGATACACTTTCCAACCATGGTAAGCATCGTTGTAGAACTGGATCCAATAATGACTCAGCTTATAACTGCACTGACTTATGCCCAAAATTCTAGTGCCAACTGTCAAATAAGCCGAGGACTACCTGTAGTGAAATTGAGGCTGCCGAGTATAGAATATTGACCTCATGGAAAGCCTTCAACACAATGATATCCACCTACCCACACACATAAAAAATCCACAAGGCCCAAAATCCTGAGCTGGTAAGAAAAAACAATCCTACAATGAGGCAGCTAGCGCCCCAAAATCTTATATCTAATCTATTAGTCCTAGAGTCTCCATGTATCACCTATCCAAGTTTTAATCAGATCTAAACCTGCTTAGTTTTTTTCAAGAACAGTCCAAGAATTAAAATTAAATTACCTGCATGCAGTAAATATGGTTAGTTCCTAGCCATGGATTTAACATTTTCCCTTATTCTAAATTACAATTCCAGAGGGCTCCTAAGGCTACATGTGGTGGGAAAATATTAATGGCCTTAATGGTGGGAAAATCAGTTTTGAAGAAATATTTTTTAATTATTGTGGCCTTTTCCATCTGGATATTCTCTTTGAATAAAATAATTGTGGATTATTTTCACAGGAAACACAGTTTTTAAAGCATAGGATACACAAAGAGAAGGAGGTTTACATAATCTGCCCTTCAAAGATCCAGAATCAACATGCAAGAAGAATTTATATGGTGACATGAACTTTCTCTCTAATTTTAGTTTGTTTTGGTCTAACGGATATTGAACTATTAAGAAATCTACAGCAGTTAACTACACAATTAACCTTTGGTTCCTCATCTGAGTATGTAGCAGCTCAGCGAGTTCAAGTCGGGTTTGCTTTTAAATATAGTTGTAAACTTCAAGAAGTCTTAAAACGGCTCATACCAACACTTTGCAGTGTTTGCCTTACTAGGGGATCAAAATTGTTTTAAAAGTATGATGTTTATCCCTTCTGGGTAAACAGAGTTCTCTAAAATGCAGATGTCAAGGCAAATGGCTCCATGCCTCAAGAAATATTCCAAGCAGTGCTTAATGATACTCCTTTAGAATTCTTATTTAATCTATTGAGGGGGAAAAGTCTCCAATCTACAAGAAATATGCATTTGCAGATATAGATAACAGTAGCAGAATTGGCAATAACATCTTTTGAAATTTTGGTTGCGACCTAACCTGTCAAAAATAACAGTGAAATTCTACATTAGTTCTTTTCAAACTTGGCAATTTTAAGATGTGGAGGACTTCAACTCCTAGAATTCTTCAGTCAGCAATATGCTGGCTATGGAATTCTGGGAGTTAAAAGTCCTCACATCTTAAAATTTGCCAAGTTAAAATACAGTAGTATTGCATTATAAACGGAAACTGAGCAAAGGATTTACCATAAAATGGATCCTTGCTTGAATCTCACCTAATAAAGTTGCAGTCCTATGTACTCGCCTTATGACTGCAGGGTGAAACTGGAGCACAAATCTAAGCAAAAACACCTACAAACTTTCCTCCCTTATATTTTTATTCTAAACCAAATTAATCATACATGTCAGTGACTAACTATTTGGATTTATAACTGAAGGACCTGGAGAAAATATAAGATTCTCAGTTTAGCCTACTCGTCTGACAGAGCAGAAGTCTGGAATAAGGACCTCAGTGCAGTGAGCATATGCTACGTGTTTGCAGGAAGAAAGGGAGAGATTATTTAATTAATATTTATTATTCAATAGATAGATAGATAGATAGATAGATAGATAGATAGATAGATAGATAGATAGATAGATAGATAAGTTTTATTTATTTGATACCTACATATATTGTTGTGACAAAATAAATAAATAAATAAATAAATTTAAAAGTTTTTTTTTAATTTATCCTGGCCTTTTAAATTTTATATACAGTACTATTTTAATAAGAGAAAGAGGCAGAATGAGAATGGGAGATCTTGCGTCTCATCGGGGGAGCTCAGCTAAAAGTACATTTTCTATCCAAACTAAAATGAGTTCCAGTTTTGTTTTGTTTTTCAGGCTTCTTTTTTTAAACCAGCCTTCCCAAATAAACACTCTCTGGGGCGTCAGGCTATAACTCCCATCCCGTCTGCCGGGGATGATGGGATCTGCGCTGCGAGTCGCTGCAGGAGCCGCGGTTAGTCTCCCTACTCCGCGCGCACCAGGCGCTGCTGGAGAGAAGGCGGCGGAGCCCTGAGGCTGCTACCGGGACCAAACGGCTCTTTCCAGCCCGCCCAGCTGCTGCCGCAACCGACGCCTCCGCCTCCTGCTCGGTACCTGCTGGGTGCTGAAGTCCCACCCCAAGAAGCAAAGCCCAGGAGACGAGGCCATGACGACTCCGCTTCCTCTTCTTGGCCCAGCGCGGTGGGTGGCGCCGCGGGCGACGTGGAAGCAGCTCCGGACGACGACTACGCCTCCTTTGCAGCGCCAAGCGCCGCGCTCCCTGCTGGCTGCTTTCTCCGGAGCAGTGGTGCAAGATCCGGACTGCCCACCCCTCGGCCCGCCCACGCATATGTCCGGAGTATGCAGGGCTTTCCATACTCGCTTTCCGACTTCTATGAGACCGGACCAGCGTCCGACGCAAGAGCGTAAAAGGGGACTGGCGTGCACGGCCACTTTGTGGACGATCTATTTGGAGCGATGCTAGAAGCAGAAGTTAAACAAAATTGAAAATCAAATCTATCTATCTGTCTATCTATCTATCTATCTATCATGGTCACCCGTCTCACACTAAGTATCTTTCATGGGCATACAGTAAAATCAACATTTAAACATTATACAGAGATCAAAAAACAAGATTGCAAATAGGAATGGATAAGAATAAGCATGCCTGTGCCCTGGTGACACAACTGACCATGCAAAGTGGCCTTCAATGATCCAAAAAGCAGAACCTGCACTTGTGGGAATAAGCTAGGAAAAAGGAAGATAGGGAAATTATTACAAGAGGGAATGGATCAGAATGTTATTTAGTATTATTTACCAATGTCCTCACTTTAAAACATTTGACAGGCATTAGGTATTGAAACATTCTTCTTCCTCCTCTTCTTTCTTCCTCTTCCCTTCCCCCCCCCCATCACATTTTCTCCAGATCAATGTTTCTTTAGAGAGCAACTACAGTACTGCTGGCAACGAGGAATAATTCCAAAATACAGTAACTTTGAAACACATTTTGTAATTGATATACCATTGTTTTCCTTTTCTTGTATTTTCCTTTTCTTTAACTTTATATGTGTAATTTTCTTTTCTTTGACAATGAATGTATATTTATCTTTGTGTTTCTTTCCATTTCTCAAAAAATTAAAACATTTTTAAAAGTTTTTTAAAAACGTAAGAAGAAAAATGATTTCAAATTTCACCCTAGAAATGCATGACATGAGACAAGATACTCAAGAAGGTGAGTACTTGGCTGAAGTCCCAAAGATACTTTTTCCAAAAAGGAACTGGACTTCCTTGGGGTTGGGGGTTTGAAATCAGAGATGATTTCAAACATCTTTGAAAATGTTTCGCTTCTCATCTAAGAAGCTTCTTCAGTTCTAAATGAACCAAAGAAACTTCTTGGGTTAGAAGCAAAATGTTTTCAAGGGGAAAAAAAAATAAGAAAGTCGAGTTGCCTTTTGGAAAAACACCTTTGGGACAATAATGAGCTGGATGATTAAGAATCTCCATAGACACTTGATTTTAAGGTTATGCCCGCTGGCCAGGAAGCATAAAGGAGACCATGTCCTTTGGCCATATATCTTGTAAGTGTACTAGTTTCTACACTTGTGCTGGCACACACATGCTCACAACCTTGAAATGGGATTGATTGATTAGAATAGAATAGAATAGAATAGAATAGAATAGAATAGAATAGAATAGAATAGAATTAGAATAGAATTTTTTTATTGGCCAAGTGTGATTGGACACACAAGGAATTTGTCTTGGTGCATATGCTCTCAGTGTACATAAAAGAAAAGATACCTTCATCAAGGTACAACATTTACAACACAAATGATGGTCAATGTATCAATATAAATCATAAGGATTCCCAGCAACAAAGTTACAGTTATACAGTCATAAGTGGAAAGAGATTGGTGATGGGAACGATGAGAAGATTAATAGTAGTACAGATTTAGTAAATAGTTTGACAGTGTTGAGGGAATTATTTGTTTAGCAGAGTGATGGCCTTCGGGAAAAAACTGTTCTTGTGTCTAGTTGTTCTGGTATGCAGTGCTCTATAGCGTCATTTTGAGGGTAGGAGTTGAAACAATTTATGTCCTGGATGTGAGGGATCTGTAAATATTTTCACAGCTCTCTTCTTGATTTGTGCTCAATGGAAGGCAGGTTGGTAGCAATTATTTTTTCTGCAGTTCTAATTATCCTCTGAAGTCTGTGTCTTTCTTGTTGGGTTGCAGAACCGAACCAGACAGTTATAGAGGTGCAAATGACAGACTCAATAATTCCTCTGTAGAACTGAATCAGCAGCTCCTTGGGCAGTTTGAGCTTCTTGAGTTGGCGCAGAAAGAACATTCTTTGCTGTCCTTTTTTGATGATGTTTTTGATGTTAGCTGTCCATTTTAGATCTTGCGATATGATAGAACCTAGAAATTTAAAGGTTTCTACTGTTGATACACAATATCTAGTATTGTGAAAGGTGGAAGTATGGAAGGGTTTCTCCTAAAGTCTACCACCATTTCTACGGTTTTCAGTGTGTTCAGTTCCAGATTGTTTTGGTTGCACCACAAGGCTAGTCATTCGACTTCTCGTCTATATGCGGATTCGTCATTGTCTTGAATGAGACCAATCACTGTTGTGTCATCTGCAAACTTCAGTAGTTTAACAGATGGATCGTTGGAGATGCAGTCATTGGTATACAGAGAGAAGAGAAGTGGGGAGAGCACACAGCCTTGGGGGGGCCCTGTGCTAATTGTACAGATATCTGATGTGATCTTGCTTAGCTTCACCTGCTGCTTCCTGTTTGTTAGGAAGCTTGTGATCCACTTACAAGTCTGTTCCGGTACCTGTAGCTGGTTTAGCTTAGTTAGAAGAATGTCTGGAATGATGGTATTGAATGCTGAACTAAAGTCTACAAAAAGGACCCTTGCATAGGTCTTTGGAGACTCAAGATGTTGTAGGATGTAGTGCAGAACCATATTAACAGCATCATCTGTTGATCTATTTGCTCGGTATGCAAATTACAAGGGGTCTAACAGCGGATCCGTGATGGTTTTCAAGTAGGAAAGCACTAGCCTTTCAAAGGTTTTCATGACTACAGATGTTAAAGCAACTGGTCTGTAGTCATTCAGTTCCTTGATGGTGGGCTTCTTCGGCACTGGGATGATGGTAGAGCGTTTGAAGCAAGAAGGAACATAGCACATCTTTAGTGATTTATTGAAAATATGGGTGAAGATGGGGGTCAATTGGTCAGCACAGACTTTTAAGCAAGAAGGAGTTATCTTGTCTGGGCCTGGAGCTTTTCCTGGCTTTTGTCTGTGAAATAGGTCCTGCACTTCCTTTTCTGTGATCACTAGGGGTTGTGAACCCAATGAAATGGGGTCAGTTGTAGGAGGCTTGGCTGTTGTTAGTGTGTCTGAGATGGGGGTTGTGGAGATAGGTGGCTGCAGTTTCCTTTCAAACCCGCAGTAAAACACATTCAGGTCATCTGCCAGTTGTTGATTACCTTCAGCCTGGGAAGGAGGTTTGCCATAGCCGGTGATATTTTTAAGAGTTTTCCACATGTTTTTTTTTATTATTATTTGAATTTATATCCCGCCCTTCTCCGAAGACTCAGAGCGGCTTACATTGTGTTAAGCAATGTCTGCTGGTTCATTTGCTGAAAACTGATTCTTTAGCTTTTCAGAGTAGCTTCTTTTTGCTGTTCTGATCTCCCTTGTTAGTGCATTTCTGGCCTGATTGTACAGCATTTTATCACCTTTTCTATAGGCTTCCTCTTTGGAATGTCGTAGCTGCTTAAGTTTAGGTGTGAACCAAGGTTTGTTGTTAATGTATATTCGCAAGTTCCTTGTAGGTACACATAGGTCTTCACAGAAGCTGACATATGATGTTACAATATCTGTGAGTTCATCCAGGTCTGCAGAGGTAGGCAAATATATTCAAAAATATTCCAATCAGTGCAGTCAAAGCATGCCTGCAGCTTTAATTTTGCCTCCTCCGTCCAGGTCTTCACTGATTTAATCGTTGGTTTTGTGGTTTTAAGTTTTTGCTTGTAAGTAGGTACAAGGTGAATCATGCAGTGATCAGAGTGTCCTACAGCTGCACGTGGTAAAGACCGATAAGCATCTTTTAGTGTTGTGTAGCAATGGTCTAGAGTATTCTTGCCTCTGGTGGGACAATTGACATGCTGAAAGTATTTTGGTAGCTCTTTCCTTAAGTTTGCCTTGTTTAGATCTCCCAAAACAATGGCCAGTGAATCAGGGTGTTTGGCTTCAGCCTCCATGATTTGGTCAGCTAGAGTTCGTAATGCCTTGTTTACACAGGCTTGTGGTGGGAAATAAACAGCAATTAGAAGAAATGAGGAAAATTCACGAGGCGAATAGTATGGTTTGCAGTTGATAATTAAAATCTCTAAATTGTTGTCACAGAATTTGTAAATTATTTTAAAATCTTGACACCAGTTGCTGTTAATATATAGGCATAATCCTCCTCTTTTCTTTTTACCAGATGTTTCTGGAATCCTGTCTGATCGTTCAATCTGAAACCCTGGAATGTTCAGCCTGCTATCTTCAATTGATTCATTTAACCAGGTTTCAGAGAAGCATAGGACTGCTGAATTGCGAAAATCACAATAGTATTTGTTTAAGAGGAGTATTTCATCCATCTTATTTGCAAGTGAGCGTATATTTGTTAGGAAAATTGAAGGCAGAGGAGTTTTAACACGATTTCTTAGTCTGTTTAAGATCCCAGATCGTTTACCTCTCTTCCTTCGTTTCCGTCGTTTGGTTTTTTTAGTAATCCATGGCTCCATGGGAATTGCCTCCTCCTGTGTTAGAATCTCTCCGTGTTTGTAAAGACAGGCGGGGGTGAGATCAAAGAGAGCTGCTCCTTAACAAAATGTTGCTTAATTTTTAACAGATGGTCTCGTGAGTAGGAAATCCGTAGTGAGTCACAGAGAACAATTAGAAATAAAGAAACCATTAGAGAGCATTTCACCAAGACAGCCTTCGTCGGCGCCATCTTGAAATATCATCTTTGTTCAGCAGTGGGTTTCACATTATGCTATTACTGGTTCACCATGCACGCACATGCGCACCCAGTTCAAACGCATATGCCTGGCCTTCTGTGCATGCAAGCACCTTCCACGCATATGTCCGGTCTCAAAAACATGCTTAAATAGGACGGCATAAAGCCGGGACAGGTCCCACCATGATTTCAGCTACAGTTCGGGAAAACCGGTCCAAACTGGCTAAATACCACCTCTCTCTTTGTTGCTCTTCTCTGCACTCTTTCTAGAGTCTCAATATTTTTTTTATATCATGGCAACCATAATTCCAAGTGTGGCCTTACCAAGGCATTATCAAGTGGTATTAAGTGATCTTGATCCTATCCCTTTGTTTATGCAGCCTAGAACTGTGTTGGCTTTTTTGGCAGCTGGCTCATATTTAAGTGATTCTCCACGAGGACTCTAAGATCCCCCTCACAGTCACCACTATTGAGCTAGGTACTACATATACCAGGGGTCTGCAATCTTAGTAACTTGAAGGCTTACTGAAGTCTAAGTAAATTATACCGACAGCATTCCTTTGGTCCACTAGTTTTGTCACTTTCTCAAAGAATGCAATAAAATTAGTCTGGCATGATCTGTTTTTGACAAACCCATGTTGGCTTTTGGTTATTACTTTGTTTGCTTCTAGGTGATCGCTGATTTGTAGCTTGATTATCTTTTCCAGAGTATTTCCTGGTATTGAGGTCAGGCTGATGGGTCTGTAGTTTCCTGGATCTTCCCCCCCCCCTTTTTTTTTTTTTAATATGAAAATTGCATCAGCTCTTTTCCAGTCCTCTGGCAGTTTCCCTGTGCTCCAGGATCTTTGAAAGATATAGTTCAGTGGTTCTGAGATCTCGACTGCCAGTTCCTTCAGAACCCTGGGGTATAATCCATCCGGTCCTGGTGATTTGAACTCATCTAGGGTAGACAGGTGCTCACTTGCCATTTTCTTCCCTGTTATGTATTGAATACATATAGTTGTGTTAAGCCCTGCTAAAGTGAAACTATCTTTTATATGACCCTAACTATTAACTTCAACTGTTTTGGAGGAAAACTTAGAACATTCATATTTGGGTGGGCTTTTTCAAGTATTATGATTGGTTGAGGCCCTATGGGCTCAGAGTATAAATTACAGGAATCTGCCTGTTGTTGAGCAGTTCCAGTTGAGTCAATAAATGCTGTTATATCTATACTGTCTGTTCTTGCCTACCACAGCCCACAATCAGAGGTGGTTTCAGCAGGTTCTGACCAGTTCTGGAGAACCGGCAGTGGAAATTTTGAGTAGTTCAGAGAACCAGTAGTAAAAATTCTGACTGGCCCTGCCCTCATCTATTCTCTGCCTCCCAAGTCCCAGCTGATCGGGAGGGAATGGAGATTTTACAGTATCTTCCCCGGTCACGCCCACTAAGCTATGCCACATCTACCAAGCCACACCCACAGAACTGGTAGTAAAAAATTTTGAAACCCACCACTGCCCACAATTTAATATTCCCTATTTTAACTTGTGTTCCTAATCTGTGTAAGGCTATCACAACAACCATATACAGCAGGGGTCTCCAACCTTGGCAACTTTAAGACTTGTGGACTTCAACTCCCAGAGGGCTGAGGACCTCTGGGAGTTGAAGTCCACAAGTCTTAAAGTTGCCAAGGTTGGAAACCCCTGATATACAGGAAAGCGCTTACACTTTTAAGAGTTATAAGGAAGATAGAAATTCAACAGGCCATTTGAATGCTGTTTAATTTCTTTCAATGGGCATTCAAAATCTCCACTCTTTAGGCGCTGAACATTTAACTTTGCTATTCCTGTTAGGAAGAAAATAGTTTGGCAACATCTTTTATGTAATTTAGATAACAATATATAGCTATTGCTAGCCATAGACTAACAGCAGGCCAAAGGCATCTTTTATTATGCAAATGACCCTTATCAAAGTCCTCTTGAACATCAGCAGTGACACCAATTAGAAACCATCCAATTTAGGTGTTTTTGTGCTTTGTTTTTTTAATTAAGCTGCTAAACCACCTGTTTTATATATCTCTGACTCAAACATTTCAAGAAACCTTATAGAAAATAATCACTTTTGGCTCCCTAGCAGCACATTGTGTAAATTCTTTTTGTTTCCTTGGAAAGGCAAGAAATTACTACTGGAGAAGTGCATCATGTGTGTCTCACAGAGCGTGTGCAAAGTGTTCCAGCAGTTAAATGTTCCAAGCTGTAATGGTGTCATGCTGACCTTGAACTGTTCTAGAGTTGGGATCAATTAAAATCGCCATCACCATCCCGCCATTGTTACCATAGCATCTAACTGAAATAATAGGATATTGTAAAATAAATAATAAAATTGTCTAAGTCTGGGGTCCCAAGTGTGTGAAGAGCCTCATTTCCCGGTTATGTTAACATCTATGGCAGGGGTCTTCAACCTTGGCAACTTTAAGCCTGGTGGACTTCAACTCCCAGAATTTCCAGCAAAGCTGGCTGGGGGATTCTGGGAGTTGAAGTCCACCAGGTTTAAAGTTACCAAGGTTGGAGACCCCTGATCTATGGATCCGTATAAATCAAACCAATAATAGCAATGTAATACCTGCAAGCAAGAATTAATGGGACCCCAGAATAGATAAAGTTATGGAAAATGAAGAAGCCAAAGTATTCTTGTGACTTTCAATTTAAAACAGACAGACCAACATAATACTGAGTGGTAGGTTTCATTTATTTTACTACTGGTTCGCTCCACGCGCACATGCTCGCTTCGTGTGCACGCGCACCCGGCTCGCACACATGTCTGCCTTCCACACATGCGCCCGGCCTCAAAAACATGACTAAATAGGATGGCATGAAGCTGGGGCTTGGCCCACCCGCGATTTTCGCTACCACTTCAGGTGAACCAGCTGAATGCCACCTTTGATTTTTTTTTTGATTTTTTTGATTATTTGCATTTATATCCCGCCCTTCTCCGAAGACTCAGGGCGGCTTACACTATGTTAAGCAATAGTCTTTATCCAATTGTATATTATATACAAAGTCAACTTTTATTGCCCCCAACAATCTGGGTCCTCATTTTACCTACCTTATAAAGGATGGAAGGCTGAGTCAACCTTGGATAATACCCCAGACTCAACAATTGTTGATAAGACAAAAAATTCTGGATAGTGGATGTGACAATACCTGGAGACAGCAGAAGAGAAGAAACTGGGACAAAATCCCAAAATATAAAGATCTGCAAATACAAGCAGAAGCTATTTCCAAAGAAAGCAAAAACAGTACCAGTAGTAATAGGCACCTTGGATACAATCCCAAAACATCTGAGCACCGCTTGAAAACTATTGGCATTGACAAAACTACCGTCGGTTAATTGCAAACGGCAGTTTTACTTGGAACGGCTTACATCTTGTGACAATAGTTTAATACTATTAAACAACATCCGGGAAGGACTCCATACGATGACAAAAATGCCAGATCCAGTCTAAACATCTGAGTGTCAGTGCAACCAACTATTAATACGAAATAGAAATAAAATAAATTTTATTTTATTTAAAAATTTAAATAATTTTTAAAAAACCCATCTATGTAGTCACTAGGAGTTGAAATCAAGTTGAGGGCATATAATCAATCGCTAAAAATAAACCCAAAGAAAATGAAAGAAGAAGGAAGGCAGAAAGAAGACTGGACGCCACCCCTGTATAAAACTGCAGTTGTAATGTCAAACAGCATCCCAACATTTTTGTGCACCTGGCTACATTAGATGAACTTTTGTGCTACGTGTAGGATTTTGGCACCGTGTCCTAGATTAAGTCTTAAATCAACAACAGCTCAAGCCAGACCATTTTTGTCTTTAAAGCTGCATTCAGGTGCTCTGCAAATTGCTTTACCTGGAGCAAAGCGCTGAATGAAATCAGCCGTCCTTCAGCCGCAACCTCTTTCCAATGGTACCAAGATGAGGGACCTACGTTGTTTGTGTCTGATTTTGTCTTTCTTGTGGCAACAGATGGTGAAGGCTTATAAATATATGAGTGGTGTTTTTCTAGTGAGTCATTCATCGAACCAGCAAGCCACAGACGGTTCCAGGCCACCCAGCAAGATGGATGTGAACCGGCTCCAGGAGCAATATCACTACTTAAAAGAGAAACAGAAGCTGCACACGCATGTCGTTGTGTTTAAAACAGGTACGTTTTGGAGCAACTGAGAGTCTTGACAATCAGGCATTCGTAAATTCCCTGTTGTTCTCCAAGAGGAAGGCGTTTACACTGCGAAAAAAGGCAACTTTTCATTAGATTTTAGGGTGAAATTTCTTATGCCATTTTAAAAAATTAGCCGATGCAGTGGGCCATATGTTATGCGACTGTTAGTCTTTAAGATGCCACAAGATTCACAATGGTGCCTTTGAGAGCAGACAAGGAATCCATTCCTGTGAGTGTTTACTCAGAAGCATGTCTTTCAGTGTTGCTTGGGACTTACTTCCTGCTGCTAGGAGAAGTTCAACATGCATATTCCTCTATATTGCTGACAGCAATAGTTAACAAACGTTTCTCCCCGGTGGGTCCTGTGACATACTTGTTTAATCCTGCTCTGGGGCTTGCTTTAATTTACTGACTTGGAGAAAAAAGGGAGATTTCGAACTCTCCCAAATCCAAGCAGGATAAGAAAGAACTCAGCAAACAGAAGAAAAATCTGGCATAATGGGGGGGGGGGGGAATACCTGGATTTGCAATTCAAAAAGCATTTAATTAAATGGTTCCTAGGAACCCAACTCATTTTGTGTAGGAGAAAAGGTAAAAGAACAAATAGCTAAAACTATTCCTCTATGTTTTTAAAATACTAAGCCGACAGAAGTAATCAGAATATACTCGTTGATTCAGTTGTCTGATTGAATTACAGTAATATTATTTATTTATTTATTTATTTATTGAGTACGTATTAGATAATATATATAAGTATAAGCATGAGTTGAATACATAAAGTGAATACAATTTAAGGGAACATTAGGACAGGGACGGTAGGCACGCCCCTTACAGACCACTTAGGAATGGGGTGAGGTCAACAGTAGACAGTCTAAGGTTAAAGTTTTAGGGGTTTACAGAGTCAGGTAGTACATTCCAGGCATTGACCACTCTGTCAATGAAGTCATATTTTCTGCAATTGAATTTGGTGAGGTTTACCTTAAGATTACTTGCTCTGGAGTAGACATTCAAGAATCTTTTTCTAGGAGCTGAGGTACTTTTAAAAAAAATTAAGATCTTATGTTCACCAACTTGGATAAAGAATTCAAAAATAACTGTTCTTGGAAAGACAGTCCCAGAAAACTTGAAAAGTAGAAACTTCAGCATACTAGGGATATTAAAATTTTCCTTTGAGGTAAATTCAGTTTTTGGTGACTTGAGGAATGCAGCCAAGGGGTTTTCTGAATAACATACAGGTAGTCCTTGACTTACAACTACAATTGGGACCAGAATTTCTGTTGATAAACAAAACAGTTGTTAAGTGAAGTTGCACCCAATTTTACAAAAATTCTGCCACGACTGTTAAGTGAATCACTGCAGTTGTTAAGTTAATCACATAGTCATTAAGTGAATCTGGCTTCTCTTATTGACTTAGCTTGTGAAAAACCAGGTGGGAAGGTCACAAATGGCAATCACATGATCCGGATACAGTTACCATCATAAATTGCCAATTGCCAAGCATCCACATTTTGAACACAGATGCTGTGAAGGTTGTAAATACGAGGACAGATCATAAGTTTTTCAGTGCTGTTGTAACTTCACCTGGTCACTAAATGAATGGCTGTAAGTCAAGGACTATCTGTTTGACGCTGCCTTCTTCCAATATGGTTTTCATTTTATTTTTTTTGTCTTAAGATTTCTATTCAGAAACCATATCCTGTCTCTATTTTATCTTTGAAATGGGATGGGCTGAAAGTCACCCAGCCTGCTTCTATGCCTAAAGGAGGGCTGGGATTCACTGTCTCCTGGGCTTTGGTCCAACACTTTCACCTCTATGCCAAACTGGTTCTCAAGATCATCATTTCTAAATAATGCCCTTGTATGTAAATCTCTGTTTGTTTCTGTTTTGAATTGTTTGTTCCATGGATGTTTTCTCAGTTGTTCCACAATTGCTTAATGTTCTTTCTTAAATCCTGCCAAGAATTCTGTCCTTGAAGGAGCAGGAACACCTAATTTAATAAATAAAGACACTGTATCACGTGCAAATTAACTTGTTTGCTGACGATTCCTATAGCAGAACTGGTTCTTTTAAACTTGCTAGAGGTAGTCCTCAATTTACAATCACAACTGAGCCCAAATTTTTGTTGCTAAGCAAGGCAGGTTTTAAGTGGGTTGCACCTCGTTTTATGACTTTTTTCGCCACAGCTGTCAAGCGAATCACGGCAGTTGTGAATCAGGCAGTCGTTAAGCAAATCTCGCTTCCCCCATTGATTTTGCTCATCAGAAGAAGCCATCTGAGAAGGTTGCAAGAGGTGATCACATGACCCTGGGAGAGTGGAACTTTCATAAATACATACAAGCATGCAAATATTGATCACATGGCCATGAGGATGCTGGAACGGTCGTTAAGCTTGAAAACAGTCATAAGTCACTTTTTTCAGTGCTGTTGTAACTTCAAACGGTCAGTAAACAAATGGTTGTAAGTTAAGGAGTACCTGTAGTGCTTTGTACCTGCTTTAGATATTTGTAGAGGACAGCAAGTTAAGAAAGGCTAATCAATGGACAGTCCATGGAAATCAAGTGTTTATTCCACATCAGCACATGGACTTTCCAAACTTGCTGTCCTCTACAAATGTTCACTTTGATTGCCAAATATTGCCATCAGCAGTTCAGCGGTTCGAATCCCTAGTGCTGTGTAACGGGGTGAGCTTCTCCCAGCTTCTGCCAACCTAGCAGTTCGAATGCACATAAAAAATGCAATTAGAAAAATAGGGACCACCTTTGGTGAGAAGGTAACAGTGTTCCATGCGCCTTTGGCGTTGAGTCATGCCGGCCACATGACCATGGAGACATCTTTGAACAGTGCTGGCTCTTCGGCTTTGAAGCAGAGATGAGCACCGCCCCCTAGAGTCGGGAACAACTAGCATATATGTGTGTACCATACAGAATTAAGTCCATCTTTCAACCATCTTTGGATGTCTTGCATCAACCCAGCTTCCCAGGAAAACTGAAATCATGGTCTTTAGCTGAGGTCCTAGAGATATTGTTAGAGACTCAGCTGTGTTCTGAGAAAACAAGGGGGGGAAAAAGAACAGCAAACATATTTATTTATTGATGTATTTATATGGGTCATTTGTTAGATTTATATCTCACATTTTAAGATTACACAGTTCTTCATTTGTCATTCCTCAGTCTATACCATGGGGTCGCACATATAGGTAGTCTTCACAGCCATTTATTTAGCTATCGTTCGAAGTTACAGTGGCACTGAAAAAAGTGAATTATCACCAGGAGTGAAATGCTCCCGGTTCGCACCGGCTCGCCCGATTAGGTAGCGATGGCAGCTGCTGGTTCGGAGGACCGGTAGCAAAAATCCCTGGCCCCGCCCCCCCCCTGCCTCTGCTGAGCCGCACCATCAGCAGAGGGTTGTTGTTTTTTTTGACTTTTAAAAGTTTTTCTTCAGCTGAAACATGCCTTTAAAAGTAAAAAAAAAAAAAACCTCTGCTGATCGCGGGGCTGAGCAGAGATCATCAAAACCCTTTAAAAGTTTTTTTTTTAAAAAAACCCTCTTCAGCTGAAGGGGAGAAAAAAACAGAAAAAAACATGAGGTTTTAAAAGCCTCCTCTGGCGATCCCAGAGGAGTTTCCTGATCCTCACAGGCTTTTAAACTCACTTTTTAACAGCCCCCACTTACAAAAGCCCCCACCCAAGCCCAGCCAATTCCCCCTCCTCACTTACCTATAATTACTGCTCTTTCGGGCTGGCAATGGCATGCTTTCTTCAGCTACTGAAGGGGGGAAAAAGCTTGCTTTGACTTCCTGCTTTGCTGAATGAGGAACTCTGGGAGTTGAAGTCCACAAACTAAGTTACTATGGTTGGAGACCCCTGTTCTAAAAAAATAATAAAATAAAATATTTGTGCAGCTTTCTGAGATTTGGTGTGTTTCTGTAGTGTTTCACTCTAACTACACAAACACACAAAATCTCACAAAGCTGTATGTGGCATTGTGTGTGTGTGTGTGTGTGTGTGTCAGTTGTGTTGTGTGTGTGTAAAGTGTGAAAGTGTGAGGTTCCTGCTTGTTGCAGGGGCCATTTTGGGTGAAGTGCAGCTGCTTTTTACATTGTGTGTGAGACAGTTGTGTTGTGTGTGTGTAAAGTGTGAAAGTTGGTTTTTGGCACCTCTTATTGTTTTGTATACCTTATTTATTATTTTTATTATTTATTGTTATTGGCCACGCCCACCCAGTCATCTGACCACCAAGCCATGCCCACCAATTAAGCCACGCCCACAGAACCGGTAGGGAAAATTTTTAGATTTCACACCTGATTATCACCCATCCTCACTCTGAAGATCATTGAAGCATCCCTGCGGTTACGTGATCCCGAACTGAGCACCGGCAAACCACCATGTATTTAACAATGGTTACAGCATCCCAGGGTCATGCGACTGCCATTTGCAAGTTTTCCAGCCCTCTTCTGACAAAGTCCATAGGGGAAGGCAGATTTAAATACTGTGTGATTGCCTTAACAATTGTGGCAAAGAAGTTCATAAAATCAGGTGCAACTGCCTTAATAACCAGCTTGCTTAGCAACAGAAATTCTGGTCCTAGCTATGGGCCACCTATAAATGTTTTCAAAGGGTACTGAAGAAAAAGGGAAATGCTTCAACGTAAACTCCTAACTTTCTCCAGATGTGCCAGGATTCCAATTCCTATAATTTCTTACCAGTATTATGGGAGATGGGCTTCCAAGATACCTAGAGCACAAGAAGTTAGAATAAGTTGTTGTAATGACTCTCCTTCAGGTTGAAATTTACCTTGAAATGTTCCTAAACGTTACAGTGAAAAGCAGCCAGGTGGAAACTGAATAAATAATGTGGATCCTGGATTTTAATATATAACTAGGAGAGAATTGCGTTGCATTTGGATTACTGCTTATCAGGTTATGTCATCATTAATTTTCTCAACTTTCTTGTTAGGGATCCATTGCACCAATGGTCAACTCCTATACTAAAGAAAAAACTGATAAAAGGGAAGGGAGAACTATACCTACCAATGGAAACCTTCAAAAGAAAAACTGTCTTAACTTTGGTTCCTCCCTTTCAGCCTGGCTCAGCTTCCAGCTTGATTTTGGGGAGATATGTATGGCACAAAGAGGCGTCTTCCATTACTGGCCTTTTATGATCTTCTGTCCATATAAGGATAGATGGAAAACATCTTCTCCTTTGTGTCCCAGTTTTAATGGTATAGACTGATTCCAAAGCAGGCTTGTTCCAATTTGGCACACCCTTCTGAAATGTTAGGGACGTGGTGGCTCAGGGGCTAGGACGTTGAGCTTGTCGATCGAAAGGTCGGCAGCTCAGCGGTTCGAATCCCTAGTGCTGCCATGTAACGGGGTGAGCTCCCGTTACTTGTCCCAGCTTCTGCCAACCTAGCAGTTTCAAAAGCACGTAAAAATGCAAGTAGAAAAAATAGGGACCACCTTAGGTGAGAAGGTAACAGCGTTCCGTGCGCCTTTGGCATTGAGTCATGCCGGCCACATGACCACGGAGACGTCTTCGGACAGCGCTGGCTCTTCGGCTTTGAAACGGAGATGAGCACCGCCCCCTAGAGTCGGCAACGACTAGCACGTATGTGCGAGGGGAATCTTTACCTTTACCTTCTGAAATGTTGGCATTGCAACTTTTGGGCTTCTTCTTTTTCTTTGGCCCAGTTCAGATGGCTGATGAAAAAAGTGAGGATAAGGGCATTTCCCCACATATAGCTACCCTTGGGTGTCTTCCATGTGGGAGGGGAGCTTCCAGAAAGCTTGAAAGGCAAATTTAATTCATTTTGTAGGGATCTTGGTGCTCTCTGAGCTTTGTTGTTTTCTTGCAGACATTTTCTTATCCAGCTAAGCAACATCATCAGTGTTAAAAGGGAGTGAGGCTTGATTTCTGTGCCCCAATTAGGGATACTCCAAGCAAGGAACTACCAACTCAAACAAGCTAACAAACCCTAAACAAGGAATCACCAAGAACGCTCCCACTAATACTCATGTGACAAACCACTTCTACTGTAAATAAACAGAGAGCAGACCCTACTCTTTTCTAGTACTGATGATATTACCTAGTTGGGTAATGAAACATCTGCAAAAAAAACCAACCAACTTTGGAAAACATTAAGGATTCCACAGCTCCTCAACCCTGAGCTACAGATATTCTCTTTAATTCATTTTATATAATAATCCAACCACTCCAGAGGAATTGTTGCAGTGGAAAACCTAACTTCAGCCTTCTCAAAGGTGCAGGAAACCTGGCTGCTTTTTCATATTGCTTTTGAGGGGGGGGGTGTCCATAATTGGCACCCAGGGCGGATGGGTCAAAATGAGGTCAGTAAATGTCTGGGAGTCAAGTAGTCAATAAATGTTAGAAGATTTATTGGGATGAATTAACCTTTTCGGGTCTCTGTGGAGCTCCCTAATCCTGGATATGAGGTGGTCAGTGGTAAGACAATTTTATCCAACGTTGGTTGGTTAGCCTCCACCCTTAGTTAAAATAATAATATTAAATTATTTGTATGTAATATATGTTTGGTGGAGTTTGATGAACAATCTGGAACCTCATGAAGTGTCAATGAACCTTCAAACCTTGGGGACGCATAGTTAACACTTCTCTTGCTTGAAAAAACAATGTAGGAAGAAGATAGAATGCTGTCTAGGTTGCTTTTCGACAGATCTATATGGAGAACTAGCCAAGTCAAGCAGGGGTAGGTTTGCAACAAGAGCATGTGCGTGTGCGCAGCACTTCTGCACATGCATAGTAGCTTATGCTTATGCGCAGAGTGTCCATGATGATGTCCAGGTGAGTGGGCAGAGCCTCTTGCCTCCGCTACTACCGGTTCGCGAGATCCAGAGTGAACCGGTAGGAACCCGCACTGAAGTCAAGGAAGGAGAAGGAAATACTATTTATTTATTTGTAAAATTTATTGGACACCCCTTTTACCACAGGATATCTCTGGGCAGTTCTAATCCTATTCAATGACATAAAATGCTCCTTATATTTGGGGAATGAGGCCAGCAGCCATGTAGAAGGGAGCTGAGTTTAGATTTGAACCCCTGTACACAATCTGCACATTTACAGAATACTGAATAACAGAGTTAGAAGGGACCTTGGAGGTCTTCTAGTCCAACCCCTTAAGGCAGGAAACCCTATACCATTTCAGACAAATGCTTGTCTGATCTCTTCTTTAAAAAAATCAGTGTTGAAGCATCCACAACTTCTGGAGGCAAGTTGTTCCACTGATTAATTGTCCTCGCTGTCAAGACATTTCTCCTTAGTTCTAGGTTGCTTCTCTCCTTGATTAGTTTCCACCCATTGCTTCTTGTCTTGCCTTCAGGTGCTTTGGAGAATAGCTTGACTCCCTCTTCTTTGTGGCAGCCCCTGAGATATTGGAAGACTGCTATCATGTCACCCCTAGTCCTCCTTTTCATTAAACTAGACATACCCAATTCCAGCAACCGTTCTTTATATGTTTTATCCTCAAGTCCTCTGATCATCTTCGTTGCTCTTCTCTGCACTCTTTCTAGAGTCTCAGTCTTTTTTTTTTTTACATTGTAGCAACCAAAATTGGATGGAATATTCCAAGTGTGGCCCTACCAAGGCATTACAAAGCGATTCTAACACTTCACGTGATTTTGATTCTATCCCTTCTAGTCTACTCAGTAAGTCTGTGTTATAGATTTGATGCCAGTCTTCCCTTGAGCCCTAAAATGCAGTACATGCATAACACCAACATAACAATACTGTTCAAACATCTGGGAATAACTTCAAGGCCAGGTGCCTGGTAAACACCAGCCTTCTATATACATGCTCAGGGCTAAAGATTTTCAAAGTATCAATAACATGGAAAATTGCAGATGTGAGTTTCCCATGACACAGAGGCACTTTTCCTAACAATTACCAGAATCCCAGGCCTGGAATGGCTTGGAACAATTAGAGTTGTGATCACAACACATCTATAGGTTACTAGATTGGAGAAGATTCATGCGTTAGATCCATATGTTAAAAAAATAGTATGAGAGTCATTCATGGAGAAAGAAGTCTGGGACAGTTGCCAGTTGCTACAAGAGCATAATAATTGGCCTCTAATTACCTAATTTATCTATGGATGATATAGTTCTTTCTGTTCATTCATTTCAGCAAAGTTGCTGTACTCCATAGCTGAGGCATGTCGTGCTTCCGTCCATTAAACTAGATCATCATAAGGCTGCTACAGGCTCAAGAAGAAATCTGCTTTGTGATCCACCTTGCAGTAAATCTGCTACAAGTAGTCCTCAACCTATGTCCATAACTGACCCCAAAATTTATCATTGCAGTTGTTAAATTAGTAACACAATCGTTAAGTATATCTGGCTTCCCCATAGAATTTGCTTGTCAGAAGTTAGCAAAAGATGATCACGTGACCCTAAGGCACTGCAAGCATCATAAATATGAACCGGTTGCCAAGCACCTGAATTTTGATCAGGCTGCAGTGGTTGTAAGTGTGAAAAATATTCATGTCACTTTTTTCACTGCCGTTATAACTTTGAGCAGTCATTAAACGAAATGTCATACCATGCCTTCTAAGGAAAGCCACTACAAGGCCAATTGCAAGCAAAACAGCAGAATATAAACAGAAGTAAGAAGTTTACAGGTAGGCCTCGACTTACAATCACTACCCCCCACTGGAAAATTCATTGTTAAACACTTCAGTCATTGAGGCATCACAGGTCCACACTCAATTTTATAACCTTTCTCCCCCCCCCATGGTCATTAAGCGAGACATTAGGTGACTATGACTTGTGACCTCCTACTGGTTTCCACGTTGACTTTCTTAGAAGCCAGCTGAGAAGGTTACAGATGGTGACAGTGTGGGATGCTGCAAACATTTTAAATACCGGACAGTTGCCAAGTGCCCAGATCACGATCAAGTGACTTCAGGGATGCTATAGTAGTTGTAAGTCTGAGGATGGTTATAAATCAATGAAAATAAATCTTTTCAGTGCTGTTGTAATTTCAAGCAGTTGCTAAATGAATGTTGTGTCTGCGCCCCCCAAGCCGGGCCTCCTGCCAGAAAGTGACTTGGATAGTGAGGGAGAAGGGCCGTCAGGACTTAGCTTGGGAGCACCGGCTTCCCTGGCTCAGCTCCAGGAGCCAAAGGCAGGCCAGGTGGAAGAGATAACGAGGCTTCTGTCCCCTGACTCTTTCCCCCCCAGGCCACGCCTCCAGACCCAGCTGATGGCAATCAGGCTTGGTTGGACCCTAGGTTTCATAGGCAGGAGAGGAGGGAACAACAGAAGCAGGGGTGGGGCAGGCCTAGGAAGTGCTGAGTCATGGAGCCACACCCCACAGGATATAAAAGGCAGCAAGGACTGCTGTGTCTCTTCGTAGCAGGCAAATCAACTGATTAACTAAGAGCTGAAGCTTATTCCCGAGTGACTCATCGGCGTCGAGGGAGATAACAGGGACACTTGGCAGACGCTCGCTATTTTGCTGCCAGAATTGATAGTGCCAGCTAATTAAGCCATCACTCGGATGGAGGCAAAGGAGGACAGAACAATGAATGTTCATAAATTGAGGGCTAGCCATAAGGTTTACTCAGACAATAAGTAAAAGATGTAGTTTATGCCACTAAAATTCTGATCTTACAGATGTCATTTTAAAAAACCAAGAAAGCCGTTAAACTCTGCATAAAACATGCTTATCTGCAGCTACCATATATTCTTTATTATAAAGGACAGTTCTTTATTCTAGAATGTTATTCTAAATATTTAAGATCCAAAGTAGTTTTTTAAAAAAACCTCACTTTTATTCTTTATTTATTTATTTTGGCCCTTTTACCTGCTTAATAAAGTCTTTTATGTTCATGTGAAAAAATCTGGACAATCAAATTGTCTTTTTAGTGCTTGATAATGCTTGATTTTAGAGTTTTTTTTATTGGAATATGCATTTTTGTAAGTTTTTCCTTGGTTTGGCTCTTGAATCTTCCTTTCTAATTTTATTTAGTGATTTTTCACATTTCTAAACCAATTTTTTGTCCTTGTGAACTTTGCCCCCTTTCTAGGTTTGCCTTTTATTTCTTCCCAAAGCAATTTTTTTAATTGCTAAAAGTGGGGAGTGAGCTTTGATCACATCTTTGAAACCACCATATTGAGTTTCCCGATACCTGCCTCACCCCCACCCCCAGCACCTTATACCTCTAGTTAATTCTGAGCTTGGCTGGGGTTTCTTGGAGATGTTTCATTAGTAGGTAACATCATTGGTGGAGGTCCAGCACTGATAATATAATTGTTGGGAAGAAATATCCATCTGGTTCATCTCCAAGCCAGGAAAAAGGCATTGGAGACATGGAGGCTGATTGGAAATATGGTTTAATGATGAACAGAACCACAAAGCATGTAATTCTGGGCACCTGACCACATGGAGTTGAGAGTGAGGGGATTTTATACCTTCTCTTGGGCTTTGCACTTGAACTTCCTGTTCCTGTGCAAGAACATGTATTCTATAGGCTGTTGTAGGGGTCACAGCTGGCTCTGTAGGTTGTCTGAGCTAAGTTTGGTTCAGGTTTGGAGGGTGATGCAATGAAGGGGTGTTGGGCAATTTCTGTTGTGGCTGAGGGCTAATCCTACCTTTGTTGGATCTTGGGTAAAGGTATTTGCTTATGAATAGAGCTATCTATCTCTTAAATGCTGACAACTGCTGAGGTCTATTAAGAAAGGTAGAGGCTGCTTTCTCCCTCTAAAAAACTTCTCATCCAGGGAAATATAATATTCTGCCTTTTTAATATTTCCTAAAATATTTCATTCTTCTAGGAGAGGGGTGGGTGCTAACCTTCTACATTATCTAGTTTGGGTAATAAAGCATCTGCAAGAAAACAACCACATTCAGCAAGCGCCAAGGACCCCTCCTTTCAACCCTGAATTACAAATATTCTTTGCTCTAGTTAATTCGTTTGATGCAAGAAAGTCCTTCAAATAACCTACAGCCAAACTCTCTTGGCCTTTAATGTCAAAAGTAATATTGTTAATTGTCTTGTTAAGAACAGATCTTGCAGATCAAACAAACAGAACAAACAGTTTTAACAGCAGCAACAGGCATTTTAAACAAGTATTCAAACAAGTATTTTAAACAAGGCCAGTTGTTTAAAATCAACCCAGGAAAATACTAGTTTGCCAAATTTGTAATGGAAGATTAAAATCACCTTTTTAAAGGAGACCGAAGGGGGGGAAAAGTAATATGGAGCCATAACTTTTGGGAAAAGCAAAAAACTAATAGAGGCAGGTCAAGAGGAAAGATAGCATGTTTTACACCAAATATGACACCAAGTGGCTGACAGACAGTATGGATTTCTACTAACACTGAAATGATTTTCTAGAAAATATGGGTGAATTTGTTTTGGAGGCATTTTCTACTGCTGCTGTCTCAGTCTGGCAAAACTAAGGAAAATTTTCATTTATGGCAAAAATAATAATAATAATAATAACCCCAAGACCAGAGAAAATAAATTAGTCCTTGACATACGACCACAACTGAGCCTAAATTTTCTGTTGTGAAGTGAGACATTTGTTAAGTGAGTTTTGCCGCGTTTTACAACCTTTCTTGCCATAGCTGTTAAGTGAATCACTGCAGTAGATAAGTTAGTAACCCAGTTGTTAAGTGAATGTGGCTTCCCCATTGACTTTTTTTTTTATTTGCATTTATATCCCTCCCTTCTCCGAAGACTCAGGGCGGCTTACACTATGTCAAGCAATAGTCTTCATCCATTTGTATATTATATACAAAGTCAACTTATTGCCCCCAACAATTTGGGTCCTCATTTTACCTACCTTATAAAGGATGGAAGGCTGAGTCAACCTCGGGCCTGGTGGGACTTGAACCTGCAGTAATTGCAAGCGGCTGCTGTTAATAACAGACTGTCTTAGCAGTCTGAGCCACAGAGGCCCACTTTGTGAGAAAGTAACAAAAGGTGATCACCAGAATGCGGCTGCGCGGGTGATAGAGGGAGCCCCTCGTGGCTCCCATGTGACACCTCTCCTGCGCAGACTGCACTGGCTACCTGTGGCCTTCCGGGTGCGCTTCAAGGTTTTGGTAACTATCTTCAAAGCGCTCCATGGCATAGGGCCGGGTTACCTATGGGACCGTCTGCTGCCATCGATTGCCTCCCACCGACCCGTGCGCTCTCACAGGGAGGGACTCCTCAGGGTGGCGTCAGCCAGGCAGTGCCGACTGGCGACACCCAGGGGAAGGGCCTTTTCTGTGGGGACTCCCACCCTCTGGAACGAGCTTCCCCCAGGACTTTGCCAACTTCCTGACTTTCGAACCTTTCGCTGCGAGCTTAAGACACATCTATTTATTTGCGCAGGACTGGACTAGAATTTTAAATTTTAAATTTGGTTTTAACGGGGTTTTAATTTTTTTATCGCAATTTCTTAATATTCGGCCTTATTTAATAAGTTTTTTAATTGGTGTTTTATTTTGTATTTATATGTATATTTTTATTAGGCTGTAAACCGCTCTGAGTCCCCCGGGAGATAGGGCGGTATAAAAATGCGATTAAATAAATAAATAAATAAATAAATAAACCGTGATTTTGGGACACAGCAACAATCACAAGTATGAACCAGTTGCCGAAGTCTGAATTTTGTTCGCATGATCATGGGGATGCTGCAAAGGCTGGGAAAAGCGGTCATAAGTCACATTTTTCAGTGCCGTTGTAACTGTCACTAAACGAACTCTTGTAAGTCGAGGTCCACCTATAGTCCCTCTAAACCTTGTGGGAGGTGGGACAAATGGAGAGAGCAAGTCAGTGGTGAAATCCAAACTTTTTTACTACCGGTTCTGTGGGTGTGGTTTGGCTTGGTGGGCTTGATGGGCATGGGAAGGATACTGCAAAATCCCCATTCCCAGTCCACTCCAGGGGAAGGATACTGCAAAATCCCCATTCCCACTCCACTCTTGGGGCCAGCCAGAGGTGGTCTCCGAACTGCTCAAAATTTCCGCTACCGGTTCTCCAGAACCTATCAGAACCTGCTGGATTTCACCCTGGAGCAAGTGCTTATATGAATGACGCTGAAAATACTCCTACGCATTTCAGTAGATTTGTTTTATTGGCTTGTGTTGAACTGAAGTTAAAGATTGCACTTTGTTCTAAAAGAGCTATCAAGACGTCCAAACTGCCAGGAACTAGCCAGGCAGGGAGAATACCAGGAAACTACAGGTAGCCCTTGATCCATGATCAGTTGCTTAGCTACCGTTCAAAGTTACAATGCATCCCCATAAAGTACTAACATCCCAGTTTCAAAGTTCTGACAGCCAGCACCACAAGCGGTTGTGTACTTGGCGACTGGCCTGCATTTTACACCTGTCTGTGGTGTCCCGCAGTCAAATGACCGCAATTTACAATATTTTTTTGCCAAAAAAAATGGCATTTACTTCCAATTTCCAGCAAAAAAAAAAAAAAAAAGTCCTATTGGCTAAAATGGGTTTGTTTAATGATTGCCGTACGTGCTTAACAATGTGGTGTTTGCTTAGTGACTGTGGCATTCATTTAATAACTGTCATAATCATAAATTTGGGCACGATTACCTGACAATCCATTTATGATTGTAATTCCAGACTCCATTCTGTCATAAGTTGAGAACAGTCTATTATCGCACTATGTGTGCTGCTTATTGAATTAAAACATGATGCTTTCCCGATACAACATAGGAAATGTCTTAAAGGTTCCTGGCAAGACAACAGATTAAGGTATCTCACCTACAAGCTTAATAGAAAATCTAAAATATTTGCACCCCAAGATGCAACAGTAACCAACTGATTCGGGGGGCCTTTGTTCCTAATGCCGTTTTCCCCCGCACACCTTTTACAGACATGCAAAGTGACTGATTTAGTGGTTGAAAAGAATAAACTATGGAATATTGACATCTGGGGAAAAAAACAGCAGTAAAAAAAAAATGAGGAAATGCTGTGCAGGTGGAGAACAGGGCTAGTTCAAGGGTACTTAAAGTAGAAAAGCTAAAGACGTTCCTTTTCTAACAATTAAAGGATTAATTGTAGCAGGTGAAACAGGGACGATAAAGAGACAACTAGGAAATATGTTTCCTATAAAAGAACGCCAACATCTTTTACTAGGTTATTGAATAAATATGACTTCAAAGTAAAAGGGATTAGGAAAAGGATGTATCAACGAAACCTTGTTGATTGGTTTGGGTCAATAAGCTATTTCTGGGCTTCCTTTCATTATTTCTACATAAAAAAATTGTGGTTTGTTTTTTTCCATTCAGAAGTATAATAATAGCTACAGTCAGTCCTCATTCAGTGACTGCTCCTAATTATGATGGTGATGAAAGAGCAACTTTGCAACCAACCCTTGCTTTACAATTTACAATCTTCACAGGTATGTAAAGCAAAGAGAAGTTGAAATAAGATCATAAGCAGTTTTGGTTTCACTTAGTGACCACTTTGCTTAACGACCAAAGTTACCAGTCCTAATTGTGATCCGCTTAGTGACGACTCTCTGTATTTGGGTATAAGATTCATCTCATGGCAAATCTTCATCTGCCACTGGGATTGTATTTGCTCTTCTGAGGAAGCGCTCAAAGTATAAAATTTATCAGAAAAGATTGCACCTGTACATGTTTAAGTCTCTAAGAAAGATGTATGGCTGTTTCCAGCCATCTTTTAAAATTTAAAATGGTGCGCACATGTTGATGATGTGGCTGTTGAGTGAGTCACGCCCCCGATTTTAGAACCTATTTTTCTGGCTTTGAATCTGGCTTTCAGCTTTGACCTGGGCTTTTCCGAAGCCAGCTATGAAGGTTGCAAATGGTGATCACATTACTTCAAGAGGCTGCAACCAGTGGTGGGATCCTGCCGGTTTAACAACCAATTCGGTGATCGTGTGCGTTGCGTGTGCACCCGATAATTGCTATGCGCAATTTTACAAAAACTTACCTTCCTGCTGGGGAGGAACACAGCTGAGGCGCGGCAATCTGCTCTGACGTGTGAATCAGATGAGAAGATATAGGTCAGTAAAGCGCAAGCGCGGGCATGCGGGCCCACCTAATCGTCAGAGCAAAACTGGTTCGCTCCCAGCTGATTGTCAGAGCTACCAATTTGCCCAAACCAGTAGAATCCTACCCCTGGCTGCAACCATTGTAATCCACATTGGTCGCCAAGCGCATGAATTTTGATCTGGTGGTTCTGGGAACGTTTCAAAGGTTGTAAGTGTGAGAACCGATTGCAAGTCACTTCCTTCAGCACTGTCGTAATTTTAAATGGTCACTAAACAAATGGCCGTAAGTCAAGGATTACCTGTGCTCTGTTCTAAGCTTCTTTTCAAAATATGGCATCCCTTGTGACATATAGACGCTGAAATGCTTAACTCTGGAATGTGTAGCATGTTTTCCTATGGCCACAAATTGATCATAACAGATGTAGGGCTATAATGTATCATGGCTGGCTGTGGAATTCTAGAAGTTGAAATCCACACATCTTAAACTCACGGAGGTTGAGAAACACTTCTATCTAGCGCATGAGCAGAACGTAAGATTCTTAAACTTGAATTTTCTTTACAGGTGGAAATGGGAGCATCTCCAAGGAATCCATGATCAGTGCTGTTTTAATTAACAAGAGTGTGAGAAAAGCATTGAAAGGAAGAGAGATCAAAGTGGATTTGCCCTGTCACGGAAATGGACAAGACAGTTCACCGTGGCGGATACACCTTGGTATCCACCGTCTGGCACATCACCAGGGACAGCCTTGTGATAGCATCCAAAACCAGACTGAACATAACATGTGGTCTTGTGAAGAGTCATTAGACAGCACTGAACCGGCCATTGCATTCTCCATCAAAGAGGAAAATTCACGCCCTCCTGAAGAGATGGTCAGTTCCAACTCAACTCGGACATCAGTAACTTCCATTTGGGCTTATTCCAGCCTTAACATCTCAGCTTCAAAGCCCGTATCTAGTAAGCTATCTTATTACCCTTTCCCTCAGAAGAAAAATCCCAAGATTTCTGAAGCTGCAAAGAAACTTGGGTTATATGTCTCCCAGTGAAAATTTTATAAGAGAAGGCAGTGGTCGGTCTATCACCACAGCTAAAGTAGCTACAGCAATTCTTTTTTCCTTATGCACTGGTATAATTTGCCTGAAATATACAGGTAGTGTTCCTGTGAGCATGAGAACTGATGGACCTACATATACTGTTTTGAATCAATGTTTCTATAAGGCAATGTTTCCCAACCTTGGCCACTTTAAGAGGGGTGGACTTCAACTCCCAGAATTTCTCCCCCCCCCCACCATATTGCTTGAGGAAGTCTGGGAATTGAAGTCCATCTCTTTTAAAGTGATAAAGATTAGGAATTATTGCTCTAGGACAGTGGTTTCAAATTCAAGACCTGAGGACCAGATCCGACCCACGGGGTGCTTAGATCTGGCCCGTGGGACCACCCTGGAAACAGTGAAGGACCAGCCACAGTGCCTCTGCCAGTGAAAACAGATGTTCTATTCTCCTTCGCCTCCGTCCGATTGATGGCTTAATTAGCCAGCACTATCAGCTCTGGTAGCAGAATAGCCAGCGTCTGCCAAGAGCTTCCGTTATCTTCCACGATGCTGGTGAGTCACAACCTTCAGCTCTAGTCAATCAGTGGATTTGCCTGTTACAAAGAGACAGAGCAGCTCTCGCTGCCTTTTATATCCTGTGGGGTGTGGCTCCATGACTCAGAACTTCCTAGGCCTGCCCCACCCTTGCTTCTGTTGTTCCCTCCTCTCCTGCCTACGAAACTTAGGGTCCAGCCAGGCCTGATTGCCATCTGGGTCTGAAGGAGTGGCCTGTGGGGGGAAAGAGTCAGGGGATGGAGGCCTCGTTATTTCTTCCACCCGGTCTGCCTCTGGCTCCTGGAGCTGAGCCAGGGAAGCCGGTGCTCCCGAGGTAAGTCCTGACGGCCCTTCCCCCTCACTTTCCAAGTCACTTTCTGGCAGGAGGGCCGGCTCAGGGTGCGCAGACACAACAACAGAGCTCCATTTTTGGCTGCGACGACCTCGGGAGGGCAGAGCGCTCAGACCATCACAGATGCCAACAGGACTGACGTCGAGCTAGCCACACTCTCTGCCCCCCCCATCAAACACAATCCTGATGGGGCCCTCAATAAAATCGAGTTTGACACCCCTGCTCTAGGAGTATGTATGCAATTTTAAGGAAAGATTATGTAGAACAGGGATGGCAACTTTGGCTGGCTGGGAGAATTTTGGGAGTTGAAGTCCACAAGTCTTAAAGGTTGCCAAGGTTGGATGCCCCCGATGTAGAATTGCAGCTACTTCCACACTTCTGCTTCTCACATAGGGTGAGAGAATGCGGAAATTATGTTTGCTTCTCAAGGAATTGTTATTATTATTGCTCAGCTAGCCCAATATTCATTAGAAGAAAAGGGAAATTTCTCCCCTAATTCTATAGAGGGAAATGCAATAAGGAAATGACTGGTCACCTAGTGGCAGATGCATGGAGATACCAGGCATTGAGATTTCCCTCCCAGATTGGAAATGAGTTGAATTCAGTGGTGGGATTCAGCCAGTTCGCACCACTTCGGGAGAACCTGTTGTTAACTTTCTGAGCAGTTTGGCAAACTGGTTTTTTTTTAAATTATTTATTTACATTTATATCCCGCCCTTCTCCGAAGACTCAGGGCGGCTTACAGTGTGTAAGGCAATAGTCTCATTCTATTTGTATAAAGTCAACTTATTGCCCCCCCAACAATCTGGGTCCTCATTTTACCTACCTTATAAAGGATGGAAGGCTGAGTCAACCTTGGGCCTGGTGGGATTCTAGCCTGCAGTAATTGCAGGCTGCTGTGTTTTAATAACAGGCTATCTTACAGCCGGAGCCACCACGGCCCTTTTGGAAGAAATTTGGAAGAAATCGTTAGGGCAAGAGAACCGGTTGTTAAATTACTTGAATCCCATCACTGGTTGAATTCCACCACTCCAGATTCAAACCAGAAGCTTGAATGTGTTGTATTTTAATGTCAACCTATTAGCTATATTTTCTTAAAATGTATTTTGAGTGAATAACACTCTAAACTAGCATAAACGTGTTTTCAAGATTCACTGTGAAGAGAGAAAAGAACTGCCCTGTGGAAATTTTCACTGTCTTAATGGTTAATAACTGTACCTGTGCAGACAGTCCTTGACTTACAACCCTTCAGCAACTGTTTAGCACTGAAAACAGTGACTTATAACCAGTCCTTGCACTTAAAGCTGTCGCAGCATCCTCTCCCAGCTACATAATCAAAATTTGGGTGCTTGGTAACTCCTTTGTATTTAGGGTGGTTGCAGTGTCCAAGGTTTATGTGAATGTCATTTGTGACCTTCCCAGTGAGCTTCAGAGAAGCAAAGCCAACTGGGAAACCAGATTTGCTTAATAGCCATATGAATCATTTAACAACCGCGGTGATTCACTTAACCAATTTCGTTGTATACATGATGTACAATGACAACAAAGGCTATACTATACTATAACAACTGTGGCAAAAAGGTCATATAATTGGCTGTGAGTCTCTTAACAACTGCTTTGCTCAGCAAGGGAAATTATGGTCAATTGTGATTGTAAGTCAAGAACTACATCCATTTATTCCAGGTCGGTAAGTATTTCCTCATTTAAAAAGAAGAGGGTTTGGTGGGTTATTCCAAATATTCCTAAACACCTCTTTATTCCTTTTAAGAATAAATGAAATGTGGTTGTTTTTTTTAACATTAAGTGACATGACAATTAGTCTTTCCTTTCAAAGAATTATCTTTAGGAAGCAGGATACTCTTCCCATTGTGCTGTATAGCCACAAAAGCATCTATCACAAATATCAGCCTTTCCAAAATTATTAATGTAGCTCAACTGAGCTAAATATAGGCCTCCTTATATGCAAGGCAATCACATACATTCTTAGTTGAAAATGAGTCCAATTAACTTTAGTATTATTTCTCAATAGACACATAACAAGGGGAATTTTAAATAGCTGTCTGAATTCGCAAATTGTGATATCATATCTAGAAATCAACAAAGAGAATACTTTTGTTGAAAGTTGAAAGTATATCTTCTCTAATATATCTAATATATCTTTTTTCAGGCTATACACTCCAAAATCAACTGATAAACCTTGAAATGATCTTTCTGCGATCATTAAACACAGCAAATGTTTTATATTCCAGATTTACTTTCTGCACATTACATTCTCATTTGCAAGTCAGAAAAGAGAATCTTTTTGGATCCTGAATGAGAGTAATAACTATGATATACAGCTTTCTATCCAGGCATTATGATTTCTTTCATTCATACATACATATATTATTTTGCAAATAAGATAAATTAGGAATAAAATTTTACATTCTATCCAGATATTTTGTTGGGTTTGTTTGCATGCATGATCTATAGAAATCCCAGTTTACCATGATAGTGATAAGATGCATAGAAGCAATCCTTGCTTAATGATTGGTTGCTTACAACAGCCACACAAAAGGAATTTGTGATCCAATTCCAGAATTCCAATCCTTCCCCCACAGTCCCATGACAGCAACCAATGTCACTACTGGTAGTGACTGGTAGGTGATTTACAACCATTCATTTAGTGACCATTCAAAGTTACAATGGCACAAAAAAAAGTAACTTATGTTTTCATATTTATGACCCTTGTAGCATTCCCAGGTCACGTGATCAAAATTCAGATGTGTAGCAACCAGCTCGAATTTATAATTGTTGCAGTGTCCTAGGGTCATGTAGTCACTTTTTGAGACTTGGGGACGTCAGATTCATTTATATAACAATCATGCTACTAATTTAACTGTACTGATTCACTAAACATTTGTGTCCAAAAAAGTCGTAAAATGGAGCAAAACTCACTTAACAACTATGATGCTTAGCAATCAAAATTTTGGACTCAATATGTTGCAAGTTGAAGATTATTTGTATAGTCAATTGCAGCCTTCTGTCAGGGAGTTAAAATCATCTTACAATCAAATGCCAGCCCTCCTGTTTTCGGCTCTTTCCGTGTTGGCAATCTATCAATAATCCTTTTCAGTCACGGAGATGGATGCTGCGTTTTGTTCTGCATTTGCAGAAGCGTTCTGGACTTTGGAGCTTTTTTCGAGCTATAGAAGGAGCGTTCCCAACAAACCGCCAGAAATCATTCTGGGGCTTTCCTTGGGGGCTCTACTTCAGCCCGAATGCTCATCTCCCCCTCTTTGCCTGAGGGCAGAGATTTACGAGCTGTTGACAGCAGATTAACGCTGTCTAAACAGCTCTACAGAATCACATAGAACTGGCAGACTGAGATAGCCCGCCATTAACGAAGCGGAGCCACCCGGAAGTCTCGTCAATTGCAGCCTTCTGAATGCATTGAATTGCTTCACCATGATGTTGTTTTATGATGTGGCATTTGCTTATCAACATTGCAGAAAAGGTTGTAAGATCAGGTTGGCTACATGAGTGACTCAATTTATGACCATCTTGAGTTCCAACAGAAATTCCAGACTCTGTTACAGACATAAGTCTAGGACTAGGTGAATTGCAGAAAATACTAGCATCGAGCTGATCTGGAAAAAAAAAAGCAAAGCAACAAATGATATCTGTTTAGAATTTGAATCGAAGGCCACCAGGAAATGTTCAGATTGCAGAGTTAAAATAAAAAGTCAGTAACAGACGTTTCTTTATTCCTGCTAAATTAGTAGTTCTGCCAAGATACACATTGATGGTTCCTGCAAGACCCAATCCATTCTGGACCAATGGCAATGACAACTCCCTTGAAATGAAGATTAGTGAGCAGAGATTGATTTTAGGCATGCAATGACAGGAGAGGATAGGCTTAACCAAAAATTGGCTAGGTTGGGAAGCTAGAGGGAGGATTATGAGGACACAGAGAGGATGGAGGAGAGATTTCAAAGGGAAATCTGGAAGGACTGCAAGGATCAAGTTCCAAGAAGGACCACTCCATCACCACAGCAACAAGCCAGACTCCAAACAAACAAAAGAAAGATTGTTCTGGGGTCTTTTTATTTTTTATTTGAATAGAATAGAATAGAATAGAATAGAATAGAATAGAATAGAATAGAATAGGTTTATTGTCACTTTGAATGTATGCTAATCGGCATACATTAAAATGAAATAACGTTGCATACAGCTCTCAAAGGCTCTCCACCTCTAATATAAACCTAAACATGAGAAGATAAATTTGGGGTCTCCTCTTTGGTTTGGGGGGGGGTTTTCTTTGTTTTCTCCCTTCTTCCAAGTTACTGGACAGTCTCTCTTTGGAGGAAGCCATCTACTGCTTTAAAAGGAGCCGCCAGGAGTCCTCCTATCCCAAATGCAAGGACTGCAGTGCCCGAGAGGGCCACTAGAGGGCCACAGCGTTCTGCAAATCGTAGGGGTGGTATCCGGCTAAAACCGTTTCCTTAAACCGAGCATCCCGTGGAGGGAGGAAGAGGAGGAGGAGTCAGAAAGCCAGGCCCGCCCTCTCGCGCGTGCGCATGCCCACTCCGACCTTTGACGACAGGCGCCAAAATGGCGACGGGAGGTCGCCCGGGCCCTCGGTCACGTGCCCGCACTTTGCCCCGCCCCTCCCCTCCCCTCGGCCGGGCGGAGTCCCCCGTCAGCGCAGGAGCGTTCTCTCGCTTTCGTTTTTGACGTCCGACGGAGCCATTCGAAGTTTTTTTTTTCCTCCCCCCGTCACACGCCCTCCTGTAGCCCAGGACCGCGCTCGCCGGCGACAGAGAAAAGATCGCGAAGGTGAGTGGGGGGGGGGTGTAGCGCCCGCGGGCGACAGGTTGGGCGGTTGGGGCTCCGTCTCCTTCCCTCAGGGACGGTGGGGGGGGTGGATCAGCCGCTGACAGGGATCGCTCAGGGCCGGCCGGCGTCTCTCTCTCTCTCTCTCTCTCTCTCTCTTAGCGACGTGAAGGGGCGCAAGCGGGCTGGAGATCCCTGAGGGAGGAGTGTGAGGTAAGTGTTCTTACCTCAGAAGGGGGTCCCTCTTTGTCTCACCTGAGCCTCCAGGTGAGCTGGATTCCGACACCTGCCATCTTGGGGTTGGGAATCGGCACCGTGGGGAGATATATATATATATATGAGCCTCTTCCTGCCCCCCAAGATACAGCGCCGTATAAGGAGTTGCGTGACGTCACAGCACAAAGGACCGACGCTCGCGTCGTGACGTCACAGTGCAAACGCCCCCCCCCACCCTTGCGCTGTGATGTCATCGTGCGAGCCCCGCCCACTTTGAGCTGGCACTGCCATCGGGGCAAACTCCGCCCTTTAGGAATTTCAGGTCAGCCTCCCTAACACAGGTGGGAGGGGTGGGTTGATGGACTGCAACTCCCAGCATCCCCCAGCCAGCATGCGCTGGCTGGGGAATGCTGGGAGTTGAAGTCCATCCGTCATAAAGGTGCTGAGGTTGAGAAACATTGCCTCAGTAACATCTTTTTGGATACTTGTTCACCCCCCTCCCCATACATCCTCAATTTGCCTATGTAAACCCTGCAATATAATTTTGGGTGATTTGTTTCTGCTCGTGGTATTGCTGTAGCAAAGAAACTAAAACCTTCCGAAACTTCTTAAATCAAATCAAACCGGCTAATATTTATTTATTTATTTATTTATTTATTTATTTATTTATTTATTTATTTATTTATTTTTATTTCATTTAGGCATTTATATAGCTGCCCATCATACAACAAACTCTTTTTTGCTTGGTCTTTTTTGTTCCTGGCATTACTGTTTTTATAAAAGCATTGAGGATATTGGTAACTATAGAGCCGAAGCGGCCCAGTGGTTAGAATGCAGTACTGCAGGCTACTTCTGCCGACTGACTGCAATTTGGCAGATCGAATCTCACCAGGTTCAAGGTTGACTCAGGTAAAATGAGGACCCAGATGGTTGGGGGCAATAGGCTGACTGTAAACCACTTTACAGCTTAGAGAGTGCTGTAAAAGGACTGCGAAGCGGTATATGAGTGCTACTGCTATTGCTAGAGTGAAACAATGAAAAACAAAACATCCAGCACAACATTAGTTAAAGTGGATAATTTTTTTTACATAACATAATAACAGAATTGGAAGGGACTTTGGAGGTCTTCTAGTCCAATCCCCTGCCCAGGCAGGAAACTCTCTCTATATATATAATGTGATATCTTACAGTCCAAAGAATTAAACACTCTACAAGTAGTCCTCAACTTACAACAGTTCATTTAGTGTCAATTCAAAGTTACAACGGCACTGAAAAAAGTGACTTATGTCCGTTTTTCACACTTACGACCATTGCAGCATCTCTGGTCACATGATTAAAATTCAGACACTTGCCAACTGACTCATATTTATGACAGTTGCAGTGGCCTGAGGTCATGTGATCCCCTTTTGCAACTTTTTGACAAGCCAAGTCAATGGTTCGGGCCTCTGGTGGCTCAACAGGCTAATGCAGTCTGTTATTAACAGCAGCTGCTTGCAATTACTGCAGGTTCAAGTCCCACCAGGCCCAAGGTTGACTCAGCCTTCCATCCTTTATAAGGTAGGTAAAATGAGGACCCAGATTGTTGGGGGCAATAAGTTGACTTTGTATATAATATACACATGAATAAAGACTATTGCTTGACATAGTGTAAGCCGCCCTGAGTCTTCGGAGAAGGGCGGGATATAAATGCAAATTAAAAAAAATGGGCAAAGCAGATTCAACTGCCAGGAAAGGTTGTAAAAGGCAGCAAAACTCCCTTAACAGATGTTTCACCTAGCAACAGAAACTTTGGGCTCAATTGTGATTATAAGTGGAGGACTACTTGTATTCATTTCTTGTCACTTTTAAAATAGAATAGAATTCTTTATTGGCCAAATGTGATTGGCCACACAAGGAATTTGTCTTGACTAATTGATTAAGAAGATGCCAAAATGATAGTAGAATAACACAATTTTCCTTATGTAAGGGGAAAACAGGCCAGGGAGGGCATAAGTGTGGAAAGGGAAAAATAACAGTTTATTCGCTCCAATAACTCTACCAGTCTTAATAATTGAAAAATCACTGGGACAAATAATCATCTCCAATCATCAGAATTATTGATGGTGATGATCATTGTGATCTGTTCCAAGTCTCCTGCCTCTCCTTCTCCCTTCCAATCACATGGTCCAGCATAGAGCTGGTATTAGGCGCAGAAACCAGTCTCTATCCTTTCCTTGTTCCCCTTCTATTAAGTTTGTCCTTTAAGATGGCCTCCTTTCTTCGACCAGCTGCTTGGGAGATCTGCCTGGCTCGAGGGAGGCTTTCCCATTTCCTGATCTGGCTGAAAGAATAATGGCAAAGCTGGGCAGGAGAATCATAAAGTTGGCGGAATAGGTAACACGAAAGGAAGCTAAGCTGTGGACCTTCTGCTTTTCCATATGGCGATTGGGAGAGTCTCTGCAAAGGACCAATCAGTGCTTTTCTCTGGCTTCCTTCTTGTGTCCCAAATCCAAAACAACAGAAATGATGCTTGGTTTTATTGGCTACATCTGTAAAACATGGCATCCACTTGCCTCACATGGGGTTTGTTGCCAGAGAGTAAAATGCAGGAGACCAGAAGTGGCAGAGCCGTAGTGATAGCTGCAGTACTCAGATTTTTTTTTTCTTCACAAGGACTGGATTTTTCCAGAAAAAAAATGGATTGAAGTGTTTGCCTATAAAATTTCTGTTTTGTTCTTTAGGTGAACTTTTCAGCTGGCTTTTAAATATTTTTTAATCTCCAGGCGTTTCTGGGCTGCCTTCCTGAACTTTGGCATTGCAAAATGTCACCTGTTGATTCTGCAGATCAAAACACAATGAAATGTACAAAAGCATATCTGATAAATTTAGCATTATTTTAGTATTTCATTCTAGAGACCTAGTTTGAGGTAGTGCATGGTTTCTGGCGTCTTTAAGATGTGTGAACTTCCAACTCCCACAGTTCCTCAACCATTAATGCTTAAAGCCAGGAAGTGGGAGTTTTGGTCCCACCTTAGACACAAAGCCAGCAGGATGACCTTGGTCCACTTCCTGTCTCTCAGCCCCAGGAAGGAGTGAAACAAACCATAAAAACTTTGCCAAGAAAAAACTTCAGGGACATATCCAGGCAGTCATCAGGAGCCAAAAACTGACTCAAAGGCACCAAAACTAAATAAAATTCCAGTTGAGCTAACAAACTTTCACTTTACACATGTGAACTAGCTTCATAAAAAAATTGCTAAGATTTTAGTTTAATTAGATTAATGAAACAAAAAGATGTGTCACCTTGAGGAAAGCGTGAATTCTTTAGACTTGGATTCAGCACCCATCTCCAGTGGGCGCAAGTTAAAATTATATACGTTAGCTTCTTTCAGTGGGTGAGGTTTTATGACTTGTACCCTGCCAGTTGCTGCTTGCAAAATGAGCAAATAACAATTAAAAAAAAACCCATAATACGTTATTCACCAAACTGTTTCCTATTGATAGGCTGTTTGTTACTCAGTTTCCTCTATCTTATGAGCAGAAAGTCCTTATCTGTGGATCAGGATAGTGGGATGCTAGGAGGATTTTTACAATTCTCCACAGTGTATGAACTTTCACATAAAAGTAAACTTGTTTCTGAAAACTTGAAAGAGAAGCCACGGGATAGTGGTCTTGAATTATTCAGATACCCTCAAGAGCTTTTGGGAAACTACGTACAAGTATAAAAATAAATATAGTGGGATGAATGTTTCTTTGATGTAAATGTTATAAAACAGTCCTTCTTTTACGTTCACAATTGGGACCAGAATTTCTGTTGCTAAGCAAGATGGTTGTTAAGTGAACCGCACCTGGTTTTATGGTCTTTTTGCCACAATTGTTAAATGAATCACATGGTTGTGGGGGAAATTTGTTTTCCCTCATTGACTTTGCTTGTCAAAAGCTTTCAGGGAATGCTGTAGCCATACATGCCAACTGCCACATGCCTGAATTTTAATCACATAACCATGGGAGATGCTGCAACAGTTCTTTGTGCGTGGACCAGTTGTGAGTTCCTTTTTTAATACCAGCAACTTCAAAAAGTTGCTAAACAAGTGGTTGTAAGTTGAGGACCACCTATATATGAACTAGGCTCACACCAAGTTTAATGTTTTCCTTTTGTTTCGTTTTTTTATGCCAGGATGGCACAGAACAAGTTTCTTGCAGCGAAGCTGAAAAGCTATTTGCGTGAAGACAAAATTCAGCTATGGAAGCCTCCATATACCAACAGCAACAAGGAAGCTGGAGAGGAGTTGAAGGTAAGCAAGCACATTGCTTCTCCTGTCGCGTCATGCATTTTTATGGTTTTTTGTATTCTTAACAGATTCATTTTTTATTGTCCTAGGATCTCACCCGGCAATATTCAGCCAGGCTCAATTACAATGACAATGAAATAGGAGCTCTTCTGGAAGAAATACGTTGCAAAGCTGTCGAGAGAGGAATGGGAAATGAAGCTTATAAGTCAACGGGCGTGGCAACCCTTGAAGTAGCCTTACCTTCAAGGATGGGTAAAGTAAGCAGCTGCTTCCCGTTATCTGAAGAAAAGTCTGTCCAATCAGCATGAAGCATGTGCATTTTTGCCAAATACCTGAACAATAATACAGTTGTAAGTCGACTGGTTGCTTAGCTACCATTCAAAGTTACAACCTGCAGACCTATGAGCTGGATCCACCATTCTGATGGTCGCGTCCCTACTACCAGTCATATGGCCATTGTTCTAGGACAGTTTTGCTCAAAATCAGTCACTTGCAGTTTTTAGCAAAACGGTACCAATCACAAACAATAGATTCACTCACAATCAGTATGTTCACTTAATGACCACCATAAAAAATATGAAACTGAGCAGGCTGCATTATGGTTGTAACTTGCGGATTAAGTATATATCTGATTTATATACAGAGAAATGAGACAGTTGATTGGTTACATGTCATCAGACCGCTGTTGATTCTTAATAGTTTCATAGATAGATTTTTCTCTTTGACAGTCTGTCCTTCAGCTCTTCCAACATCCCCATCGTCACTCTTAACAGAGTCCATCCACTTTAATGCTGGTCATCTTCATCTCTTTCCTTCCTTCTATCCCAACATTGTAGATGTCTGTGGAGATTCTCAATCATCCAGGTCATGGTTGTCCCAAAGGTGCTTTTTCAAGAGGCAACTGGACTTCCCTGCTTTTTCTTTGAGCTGAAGAAGCTTCTTGGATGAGAAGCAAAACGTCTTCAAAGAAAAACCAGAAAGTCCAGTTGCCTCTTGAAAAAGCACCTTTGGGACAACATTATAGACTTTTCAAGCGAGGGGGAACTTTGCATTGATTTATTAATTGATTATATGCTATCAATTTGGTGTTGCCCAGCAGCTATATTACATTCTCCAGGAAGACTTCCTCCTCAACGTAGGTCCTTCAGCTCTTCCAATGGCACCCACTTTTCTACCGTAACTTGTGTCCAATCATCTTGCTTCTGGTCATCTCTTTCCTTCCACCAATACAGCCTTCAACAGAAAAATGAGGCTGTTTAGTTCAGGGGTCTCCAACCTTGGCAACTTTAAGACTTGTGGACTGGGAGTTGAAGTCCACAAGTCTTAAAGTTGCCAAGGTTGGAGACCTCTGGATTAGTTTATTTATGTATAAGAGAATAGGGTAAGAATTCCCCGGAATTGACTTTCTTTCATAAGCCCAGAAGATGCAACCACTCAAGACAAAATATTACTTCTGTTCTCATTACACGCTGAACCAGAAAATGACTGTCTACATTTTCGCCTAACATGTGTTAGGCAAACCCAGCTGATGTGGTCATGTTTACTGTAAGACTTAGTCAACTGTCTCAGCAGTGATTAAAGTAATAATAGATAAACATATTGTGGAAACATTAATAAAACTTAGTTAATCCCGCTGGGATTGTAAAAGGCAGCTGATTAGGGGGATATAGCTCCAGATGAAATTATTGAATAAAAACAATGAAATGCATTTGGCAACAATTTCTGGCTAAGACTGAAACCTTCACCAGCCTTCATTGAGTGGGAATATAAAACATGCTGCTATGTTCACTATTCTCTTGTGGCCTACATTTATTTCAGTGATTCATTAAAAACTATCCATAAAAAGGTTCCTATGCTTACAGTTCGGGCACTTGGCAGCTGGCATGTATTTATAACAGTTGCAGCGTTCCAGAGTCACATGATCAACATTCAAAACCTTTCCGTCCGGCTTTGGACAAGCAACGTCAACCGGATTAGGTTAACAACTATGTAATTCAGTTAACAACTGCAGTGATTCATTTAACAGCCCTGGAAAACAAGGTTATGAAAACGGTTGATGACTCTCTTAACAACCTTCTTGCTTAGCAACACAAATTTTGGTCCCAGTAGTGGTCATAAATCAAGGATTATCAGTATTGAATTCTTAAAGACAAGGGACCTGTGTATTTACTTGAAATTGGTGCTTCTGCTACTTTAGTGCAGGGGTCTCCAACTTTGGCAACTTTAAGCCTGGTGGATTTCAACACCAGGCTTAAAGTTGCCATGGTTGGAGACCCCTGCTTTGGTAGGACCAATATCAGGAACAATCTGCAAGTGAAGAGATTTTCAAGAATGTCTGTGTATAGATTGGTTTTGCCAAATTCTTTTTCTCCTCATTTTCTTTTAGGTTTCATAGGGATAATTACTGTCATTAATTCTAGAATTGAGGTTTGCATTGTGCACTGCAGTTTTGTTTCTCTTCTCTTCTCATTTTTTTACCTCCTCTGCCTTATGTATGTATGTAGGACTAGACTGAATATTAAGATTCCCATTTGCTCTGTGTTTACTAATGCATGTAAATTGAAAAATAAAAAAAAATGAAAAAAGTTAGGAAGGAGTGGAATGAAACCAAACAAATGGTAAACAATGCTAGTCAGAACAATATCCAGAATTCCAAAATGAAAACATTGCAATTTTAATATAGCAGTGCTGCTCAGTAAATAAGGCCAACATGATTGAACATCCCTAATTTTTTATATCCTTTTATATTTTAAATGAATCAGTATTTTCTGTTTTTCATAGACGCAAAAGAATATGCTGGAAACCAAATTGGTTATCACAGGCAAAGAGCTGCGATCCCAGTAAGTATCTGCCGTTCACTTGAGTGCTTTGCTAAAAGTTCCTGTAATTTATTTTATATAACTGCATACTATAATTATATCATAGCATACATGCCAAACGGATCATTTGTGTATATTCCGTCTCAGAAAGGTATAAAGATAGAAGAAGTTTATTTTATCAGTTCCTCAGTTTGAACATAGAAATAGATTTTCAGAGTATAGATAATCTTCCACTTATGATTGTGACTGGAATTTCCGTTATAAGTCACTGTGTTATTAAAGCATCACATGGCCCAAAAGTGCACAGCAGTATAATCATGAAGTGGAATTTTTTTGCCTAACTATTATACTTCTTCCCAGAATAGCAAAGAAATACGGATTTGAAGAAGACTGCATTAAAGTAATTATAAACAAGAAGCAATTGATATATATAAGATAATGTTGCAAAGCTAGTGTTTTTTCAAAAGGTACATAGTTGTATAATTTTGAAGCTGAATTGGTTTTACTAGCTATTGTTCTTCTTCCCAGAATAGCACAGACTTACGGATTTGAAGAAAACTGCATTAAAGTAATTATAAACAAGAAACAACTGGAATTAGGTATGTATCTTGTGGTTCATTTTCAGAATAATTGTTGGTTCAACTTCTGAATAAAGTTGCTCCTACTGCTATGCTCTGAGGTTTTTACTTCAGAAGTCCTCCTGTTGGCTTTGGCTGGAACATCGATCCACTTCCGTTTTTCAGGAAAGACACTAGAAGAGCAGGGTGTCACCCACAATGTCAAAGTGATGGTGCTCGAGCTGAAGCTGAGTGAAGAAGAAGCCAGAAGAAAAATCCGTGAAGAGGAGATACAGTATGAACAAGAGGCTCTAAAGAAGAAAGAGATCAATCAAAGGATGCAGAGGACAAAAAGGGGATTAGAAATACTTGCTGAAAGAGGTAAAGGAACTTTTTCCTTAAGTCCCAGGCTATTAAGAGTAGGATACACATACGCACACACACACACACATTCTTTTTTCCTTCATATTTTCAACACTTTTCAGGCTACTTTTTTTTTCCTTTAAATTCCTCACCTTTCCCTTTTACAGAACTTGTCAACTCCATCCAACCATGATTTTCTTGGTCTTCCCCTTGACTTGACCTTGTATTCATTTTGCAGTTTAGTAGTAATTAGCATTGGACATGCACTTCTGCCCAAGCTAGTAAAAGGTAAAAGTTCCCCTCACACATATGTGCTAGTCATTCCCAACTCTAGGGGGCGGTGCTCATCTCTGTTTCAAAGCCGAAGAGCCAGCGCTGTCAGAAGACATCTCCGTGGTCATGTGGCCGGCATGACTCAATGCCAAAGACACATGGAACGCTGTTACCTTCCAACCAAAGATGATCCCTATTTTTCTACTTGCATTTTTTATGTGCTTTCGAACTGCTAGGTTGGCAGAAGCTGGGACTAGTAACAGGAGCTCACCCTGTTACATGGCAGCACGAACCGCTGAATTGCCGACCTTTTGATTGACAAGTTAAACATCCTAGCCCCCTGAGCTACCGCGTTCCCTTGAATTACAAAGCTTTAATTGAGAAATTGAAAAATTCAGCCTTTTGGGATGCAACATGATTCCTGATTAGAAAACTCCTATGAAAATTCTTGTCTGTGAGTAGCGAATGAGGGGATTTAGATCAGTCATCATGGTCCTAGTTTTATAGGCATACCAAGAACCTCTTGGTCCCCACTTTTGTAATGATTGCTCATCTGTTCCCAGGCTGACAGCCACCCTATCCCTTTGAACAGTTTGCTGGCACAGCCCTCCAAGACAGCAGTTAAATGAAGCAAGATTTTCATACCATTTTCATTAAAAAAAAAATGTGGCGCTTGCAAAATTGTATCTTTTCTGTCACATTAAACATTGATGATAATGTTGGGGGATCTCCAATACCTACACTAAAATCTTGGGGCAAGGGCTGTGTGGCCCTCAAAATTTAGGTTCTTCACCTTTTATTTATTTAAAAATAAGTTCAATAAGGTTTATTGAAATGTGTTCGGGGTTTGTTTGTTTTTTATGTGCATGTTCTGTTGCAGAAAATTCTTTTGATCCAGACACCGCACCTTATCTGGACATAGCAAATCAGACTGGAAGAACTATCCAGATTCCTCCACAAGCCAAAAAAGTAAGCACGAACTCCACAAAAGCTGTGTTCTCTTCTGCCTGTCCACCTCCCCCACCCTGCTGTGTTTTGTTTGAAAAGCAATTTCGTTAATCTTTGCTGTGAGTAAAAGGTTTCTTCGCCTCCTCCTTGTTTTTTGGCAGGCTCTTTTAATAGCTATGGGGTACCATGAGAAGGGCAGAGCTTTCTTGAAAAAAAAAGAATATGCTGTGGCACTGCCGTACCTGTTGGATGCGGATAAACACTTTTGGTAAAAAAAAATATATATCTCACTTTCCTTTCACAAAACTTCTTTCGGCACTAATTATAGTGCTTTGCCTAGCAATTTTATGTATGTGTTAAAATGGGCCAAAAACATTTTGCTTCTGTTCTTGTCATTTCCAAACGCGCTTAGCCCACAACAATTGAAAGAAGCACGGCAGCTTTGAAAGCTAGCCTGGTCTTTAGCTTTATGGGCGACATTGTCACTGAACCAACAATCCCAGAATGCGGCAACACACTACAGGTAGTCCTCAACTTACAACCGGTTACTTAACGGTCATTCGAAGTTACAAAAGCTACTTACCGACCTCAGTTCCCAGCTTCCCATGTCCCACAGTGACATGACTGCATTTTGATCGCTCAGCAACCAGTCCTCATTTATGGCTGTTTGCTGTGCCCCACAGTCAGGTAGGCGACTGTGATTTACGAGAGTTTTGCCGGAAGCCAGTTTTTACTTTTGGCTTCTGGCAAAAATGGATTCCTAGGGAACAATGGGTTTGCTTGACCACTGTAAAAACGGTTGCAAAGTCAGGTCCGGTCACACGGTGACCCACTTTGCAACTGTCACCACTGGCAACCATAATTGCCAGGCTCCATTGCGGTTGTAACTCGAGGACTATCTGTACTCGGAAAGGGAAAGAGACAGGTGGTATTCAGCCGGTTCGGGCGAACCGGCAGCGGAAGTTGCGGGTGGGCCTGCCCACCTGCCCTAGCTCTATGCCGTCCTATTTAGGCCCATTTTTGAGGCTGGGCACATGCGCGGAAAGCGCATGCGTGAGCAAAGCACATGTGCAGAAAGTGCATGTATGAGCAAAGCGCGTGTGCAGAAGGCTCTCACACTTGCAAACCGGTAATGAAAGTAAGTGAATAACACCCCTGGAAAGAGACATCTTGTGCTAGCAAGTCTGAAGAAAAGGGCATAACAAGGTTGCATATCGATCTCTTTCCCAGCCCAAACATGAACCTCACAAACTCAAGCTGTAGGCGTAAAGTTCTAGAGAAGCTGCAGGAAAGACTACACGATCCACCCTCTAACCATCCCTGACTGAAACCAGTTCAGCTCCTCCTAACAGCCTTTGGACCAGTTTCCATTCAGCCCATTCTAGCCAGTTTGCCTGGAGGTACCTGAGGCTTCTGTAAAGTTGTATTGCTGTGGCTCAGAGAAAGGAGCTGACACATGGGTGTTTCTTTTGGAGTTGGGTATACCGCACACTTACCTTGTTTATATTTTGGCTGCTCACTGGTGTCTTTGGTGGCACTGCTGCTCCATACCCTTCTTTGGGGATTACATTCCTGTCATGCTATTTCACACATCCTGCCCCACGGATGTTCAGTGCAGGATCCTGTCTTTATCCCCCTGGCTTACGAGATCCCTGATACGATGTGTGGCTGTACCGATAGCCCTTGACTTACAATCACCGTTGAGAACCAAATTTCTGCTGCTAAGCAAGGCAGTTAAAATCAAGCCGCACCCATTCTTACGTTCTCTGCCACCATCGTACAGCAAATCGTGGCTGTTGTTAAGTGAATCGCATGGTCATTAAGCAAATCCAGCTTCCCCATTGACTTGGCTCGTCAGACGTTCCCTTGGAAGGTCACAAATGGCCATCATCACACGTGACCCTGTGTGGCGCTGCAGTCATCTTAAACATGCTGTCAGCCAGGCACATTTTTAGTGCCGTTGTAATTACGAACGGTCGCTAAAACGAACTGTTGTAAGTCGAGGACTACCTGTATGGCACACCCCTAGCACCTCTAAATCCCACCTGCATTTCAGCAGCTGTGCAGCATCTTTGTCCAATATGTTCTGCTTTTCAGTGAATGTTGCTCAGACCTCCTCACCACGGTGGATAATTATGCCGTTCTGCAACTGGACATTGTCTGGTGCTATTTCCACCTGGGCCAGCTGGAATGCCTTGACGATGCCGAGAAAAAGCTCCTGTCAGCCCATGACTGCTTCAGAAAGTGTTACGGAGAGCACCACGAAAGGCTGGTCACCATAAAAGTAGGCTGGTTACGTGTGTTGAATGAATATTAAGTGCATGATAAAGAATTTCATTGTTTTTATATTTCTGGGTTGTTGTTGTTGTTGTTGTTGTATCATGTTGCAAGCTGGTCCAGAGTCACTTTGGATAGTGAGATGGGCAGCATAATACGTAAATTTACTAATAATTGAAGTTCGTCCTCATTTACATTGAATGAACTCCAAAAGCTTCAAGGAATTAATTAAAAGTCTGAATGTTTAAAGCCAAAATATCAGAAGTGTTTGATGGTGTGCCTGTTAAAATCATTTAATTGTGCAAAGTTTCACGAGATCAGAACAAACTGGTTGGTAGATGATCTTTGTTATTTAGGACTCAGCTTCTAATCCTTTTTTCTTAGTCCCACTCAAATACCAGTGATTTCTAATAGGTAAACTTGGTTTGTTGCACTGTGATTTGTGAAATGTCCCTTGTATGTTGCCCCATTTGTAAATATTTCCTTTTCCTCAGGGGAGCTCTGGGAGAGAGAAAGCTTTATTTTTGAGGCTCTACCTTCTTGAAGGCATAAGCCATTATCACAATGGCCGAGAGAAAGAAGCTGCTGAATGTCTTCAAAGAGTGAGTTATTGTGTTCTTCCCAAGGTTTAAAATCCTTCCTTAAAATTGTAAACCTGCACATGTCCTTCCTTGGAATAAGCCTCCTTGAATACAGTGGCATTTAGAGTAGATTAATACTATAATGCATGATGTTTTCACCATTGCACACTAAACTGCAGCCAATTTCTTCTGTAATTCACTCTCCTTTGTTTGCTTGCTTGCTTGTTTGTATGTTTCTCTCTCTCTCTCTCTCCCCCCCCCCTCTCTCTTTCTTTTCTCTTTCTTTTCTTTATTTCTTTCCTTTTTCTTTTTTTGCAGGCACATAGCTTGTTCCAAGAGCTGGTCATTGACCCAGAAAAGATCAATAGCTTGTTACTTCTGGGTTTCTCTGCTCAAGAGGCTCGCTTAGGTCTCCGAGCTTGTGATGGTCATTTGGAGCATGCTGCCAATCATATTTCCAACAGGAGGGAGGTAATGTGTGCCAAAGGGTGCCATGCAATCTCATAGCAGGGTGGGATGCAGGAAGTAGTGCAATGTTAGTAAAACTGTGCATTTCAAGCATTTTGGTGCAGTGTTTCTCAATCTCAGCAGCTTTTAGGTGTGTGGACTTCAGCTCTCAGAATTAGCCAGCCAGCAAGCAAGCAAGCAAGCTGGCTGGGGAATTCTGGGAATTGAAGTCCACACATCTTTTAAAGCTGCTGAGGTTGAGAAACGCCGATCTTGTACTTCTATTTCACGTGAGCGCATTGTTTTACATCAGAACTCTGCTTCTCTTACAAATCTGAAATGGCCAATTTCTACTCTGTTTGCACTGAAATACCAATAAATCCCACTATTTTCTCACCAAATGAATGGTTTCTAACTGTTGGGATATTTATTCCTTACCAAGTTCTATTCTGAGCTGGGATTAGGAAAAAAACAATTGCATGAAATTGTTTATTCTTCACCTAACAGCAATTAACAGCAAGCTGTTAGGATTTAGTGGCCAGCTTGCCCCCTCTATCCAGGACAGATAATGTACATTGAAATCAGTTACACTCCCTTACCCAGTCTCCCGTTTCTCATCTCAGCATCGTTCTATATAAGGAACTTCTTCCTCCCTTCCTTACCAAGGCCTCTTAACTCTTCTGGGAATACATTTATCTAAGCATAAACTGTCTTTGGAATGTACACTTTTATCTCCTCTCAGGGTTCTTGGTGCGCTCTGATCTCGGTTGCTTTCCTCCCTCCAGACATCTGGCGCTTTCTGAGTTTGGTTGTTTTCCTCCAGATATCCGCAAGAAAACAACCAAGCTAGAGAATGCCAAGGGCACCCAAATTCATCCCTGAACTACAAAATAGATAGAGCTATTTTCTTCTATCAGTTATCTCATTTCCTTGGATAAACTTCTTTCAAGGCCTCTGAACAGTGAGGAGTAAGGCGGCCAGCCAAACTTAAAGAAAACAAAATGAGACATGGTTTCTGAGTCTTAATAAAAGCATAAATGCTCAAACGAAACTTTATAATATTATATTCTATTAAATATTCCAACATAACTGCTGAAATGAAAGAGTTCTTTTCACAGAAAGGGTCCAGATTCTTAGAAAAGAAGCTCTTAGACAGTTTCACAATTGCACAGTGAAGCATGAATATCAGCGTTTAGCTAAAATAGTGCTAGGAGCACACTGTGGAAAGACCTGGCTAGGGATAAATGGAGAAAAGAATATTTATCTGTGTAGCTGCTAGAAATTGGCAGTGATTTTAAGATTATGACTTTGTGACCTGGCACATAGTCAAAAAGAAGGAAGAGAGTGCATTCAAAGTTGAGAAATGATCTATAGATAAGAAGTTGAGTTTGGAAATGTAGTTTTGCTGAATACTGAAAAGATGCTGTCTTACTGTTGTTCTCATGCAGGAGAAGGCTCTGATACGGAGGGAGGAGAAGGCCAAAAGGAGAAGGCAATTAGAAGGCATAAACTCCTTGAAAAGTATGGGCTACTCAGAACGAGCAGCCAGAGAGGCACTTCACAAGTCAAAAGGGAACATTGAAGAAGCAGTGAAGGTGACTCTTATTCCTAGTGCTCACCTCTGTTCTCATTAGCTCAAAACATTGCTTGCTTTAGACGAGCCCTCTCAACTTTACAACCAGGTGACTTAAAACCAGTCCTTGTATTTAACTGTTGCAGCAGCCCCACAATCAAAAGATAAAAATTCGGTTGCTTGGCAGCCAGCATGTATTCCCAATGTTCGCAGTGTCCCAGATGTCATTTGTGACTTTTCCAGGGGGTTTTCAATAAGCAAAATCAATGGGGGAAGCAGGATTCGTTTAACAACCGTGGCAAAAATGTTATAAAGACCGGGCACTGATGACTGCAGTGCTTAGCAGTGGATGCTTTGGCCCAGTTGTCATAAGTTGAGGACTGCCTGTAAAGTGAAGACTATTTGTACTGTCTTGGGATAGCCCTCCTTGGTTTAGTTTCTTACATTATTCATTTTCTGTAGGTTTTACTTGATAATCCCCAACTGCTGTTATCAAATGATGATGCTTCTACCCCAGGAGAAGAGTTTCAGGTTCCCCAGCAAAGTATTGAACAGGTAAGTCGGGAATGTGTCTTGTGTGCATTTCCTGTTTTCTGTTCTGTTCTTCCCTTGAGCTCTTTATCCATTTCCAGTTTCCAACTTGCTGCAAGTTACTCATCCCATCTCCAGAGCATCTTGTTAGGGTGCACTGGGAGCATTTGCAACTCAAAAAAAAAATCCCGGGGTAACCAAGGAAGAACTCACATTGTAAGAAATGCTTTAAAAAGTCCTAGTTTTAGTCAGAATTTCTTGTTTGTAAAACCCAGTTTTTCTTTACCTAGTTTGGCTCACATTTTTTTAAATGTCCAAAAAATGCTAAAATAACTTTTGCAGTTATTCCGGTTGCTCATGTGCTTTAAAACATCCTTTGATAGGTGGACAGTCTAGGATCTTGCTCTGTTGGTCCCTCTTTTCAGCTGCCAGTTCACATCCACTAGCTATTGTGCCCGGGCATCCTCTGAAATTATTCCCTGTTCCATTTGGAGCACTTGAAACTAACCAGGACCTTGCGCCTAATTTAGATTTAGAATGTTAGCATTGGAAAAAATCTGTCTAAAGCAGACCATTTGCTCTAGAGCAGCGGTCACCAACTGGTGGTCCACGAGAAAATTTTGGTGGTCCTCAGAAAAATTATTTGCATTTTTTATATTGCACTAAATCAGGGATCCTCAACCTATGGCCCCTGGGCCAGATCATGCAATGAATGTTTGTGTTGCTGCAGAGAGTCTTCCCTTCAGGGACTTTTCGTGCAGATTGGAGGGGGGCAGAAATTCCGACTTGGGGTCTGCTTCAGCCTCCTGGTGTGGGGCTTTGGCCAAAGGCTGGAGGGAAGCGCTGCTGGTGACGAAGAGCTGGAGGGCCTTGTTCCAGTGGGACTGCATCATGGCTTCGAACTGGTTGACCATCTCAGCCCGCTGAGCCTCCAGGCACCAGTACCTGGCCTTGCATTCCCGCAGGTCTTCCCTCTGCTTGGAAAGCCTATGCTCCTAGTCCTCAGTGAGGTGCTTCTGAGCCTCTTTCTCGGTCAGATCCAATTTGAACTGAGCTGTTTTGCCAACTCTTTCTCATGGTGGCTGCTTAACTCTAGCAACTGCTTCCTGTTGGGGCCTAAGGAGCCCAAGCGGGCAAGTGAGGAGTAGCAAGTAGAGGCTGGCAAGGCGCCCCTTGATGTGAGTGACATTGAGTTGGCCACGCCCACCCAGCCGGTCATTAGGCAGATCATATTAGTGGTCCACAGGATTTAAAATTATGAATTTAGTGGTCCCCGAGGTCCAAAAGATTGGTTACCCCTGGTCTAGAGGGCCAGATCTCCTGTTTTAAGTTCTAGCAGATAAGGCCACATAATACCTCTTTCACCCATTTGCTTTATAGTTGCAGAACGAAGTGTAAATTCACCCCTTAATCTGGATGGATAAGGGAGGGAGGGAAAGGGAAGGGAGGGAGGGAGGAAGGTCTATATTTTAGAAGTTACTGGTAAAGAATCAGTTGGCGCAATGGTTCGAATGCAGCAGGCTAACTCTGCTCACTGCCCAGAGTTCGATCCTGATGGAGCTCGAGGTGACTCAGCCTTCCAGCCTTCCAAGGTCAGTAAAATGGGAACCCAGATTGTTGTTGGGGTGTGGGGGGGGGCAAGATGCTGACTCTGTAAACCACTTAAGAGAGTGCTGTGAAGCACCACAAAGCGGTATACATGCTATTGCTATTTGTCTCAGAGCTGGGTTTCCTAACATGGGCATTCTTGTACCGTGTGTACTTCAATCCCCAGAATTCCCCAGTCAGGACAGGCGTTGCTGAGAATCTGGGATCGCGCCTGTTGGGAAGTGTTTGAGGAAGGTGTTAAGAACGTTGGAATCTGTTGCATTCGTGTTCAGCTTTAAAATTTCCATCGCTCTCTGAAGTTCTAAACTGCTTTCTTCATCTTCCATCTCATATTAGGAAGTAGGTCTCTTCTGAGACAGCAACTCTTTAACTTTCTTGGAAGGAGATTAAAATGTGGCTTGATGTATGTTTTCACTTAGCTGGTATACATGGGCTTTAATCCTGGCATTGCGGAGCAAGCTCTGAAAGTATTCCGAGGCAACATTCAGCTGGCTGTGCAGACCCTTCTTCATTATGGGGGGTCCCTTCCTGCTGACCTACAGACCCCTTCGGACAGCACCAGCACTTCCAATGAATCCAGCTCATCCAAAGACTCTCCTACCGATTCTGCAGGTAAAAGGGCCCAGGTCAGGGATGGCAAACAGCCCGCAGGACACGTGGAGGCAGGGGATCAGGGGAGATGACAAGGTTCTTAACGCTACGTGGCATATGAAGATGGATTTGGCGGAAGAAGTATGGATTCTCTGTGTGCTGCAGAGAGGTCACGCGTTGGTGACTTGGGCTTTAACACGAAGGGAGTTTGGTCTAGTGGTTAAGGCACCAGGATAGAAACTGGATTGTATGGTCACCTTAAGACAGGAAAGTCAGCTGGGTGACTTTGGGCCAGTAATTCTCATCCCAACGCCAACAATGGGTTAACTTTAACTCCCACATTCGTTTAACGACTGTCACATAAAAGATTGTAAAATTGGATCAGGTCACCTGGTGACTCTTTTTACAACCGTCACAACTGCAACCATAATTGCAGGGCTAAATTACAGTTATAACTTGAGTACCTTTAGAAGCAATTATCCGCTTATGACCATAATTGAGCTCAAAATTTATGTTGCTAAGCGAGACATTTAAGTGAGTTTCGCCTCATTTTAGGACCTTTCTTGCCACAGTTGTTAAGTGAATCACTGTAGTTGTTGAATTAGTAGCACGACTGTTAAATGAATCTGGTTTCCACATTGATTTTGCTGGTCAGGAGGTCACAAGAGGTGGATCCCATGGCCCCAGGACACTGCAACCGTCATAAGTGCAAGTCAGTTGCCAAGCATCTTATGCAGGCATAAATCATTTTTTTTTCAGTGCCGTTGCAACTTTGGTCACTAAAGGAGTTGTTGTAAGTCAGGGACTACCCACTGATCTTCATCAAAACCAGGACGAGTCTTAAACCTTGAGCAAATGCTTTCTAGTTTAATTAAGCACATTATTTCAGAGATGAGGTGAAAAATTATGGCGCAATCGGTCACTGTAGGGGCCGTGGTAGCTCAGGCTGTAAGAAGCCTGTTATTAAAACACAGCAGCCTGCAATTACTGCAGGTTCAAGCCCGGCCCAAGGTTGACTCAGCCTTCCATCCTTTATAAGGTAGGTAAAATGAGGACCCAGATTGTTGGGGGGGCAATAAGTTGACTTTGTAAATATACAAATAGAATGAGACTATTGCCTTATACACTGTAAGCCGCCCTGAGTCTTCGGAGAAGGGCAGGATATAAATGTAAATAAAAAAAAAACAACTGACCAACTCCCATCTACTCGTGGAAGATGCCCTCTGTGGAGAGGCTGGATTAAGAGCCCGGAAAGTGAAATTTTGCTGTCCATGAACTTTTCATTTCTCATTTATTTGTAGGCACATCTGGGGCTTCGACAGATGAAGACATGGAAGTGGATGCTGTCAGTGAAATCTTAGAAGATATTCCAGAACATGAAGAAGATTACTTGGACTTAACTTTGGAAGAAGAGGAAGTTGTCATTAATGAGTACCTGTCCTATATAAGACATCTGCAGATCCCTTCCAAGTAGAGAAAGGCTGCATCTCAATTATGTACTTCAGGGTCTTTTGGGCTAGATCAGGCAGAGTTAGTTGCTTTTAAGTCTCATAGAACTCAAGAACTCAGCTAACTTAACTGGAACTAATTTAGTCCCGATCCAGAGCTTAAAGGTTAGGTCGCTTTCTTATATTTTGCCAGATGCCTTAAGTAGCTGCATAGTTTTGAAACGTTGGCATGCAAAATAAGTCTATGTAACCGCGATCTAAAGCCACCACTGGACAGTACTGTCACTTGTAGAACAGAAATATTTACAGAAATATTTTTGTAGAACACTTCAGCATAAATATGTTGATGTAAAATTGATTTATTTAAATCATAGCCTGAATAAAATCCATTTTGCATCCCTTCACAGCAATAGATTTTTTTAAAAAAAAACAGTGAATGAGCTCAGTAGGGCAGCCCTTGAGTAGAATCCCGTGAAGATTAGTCCTGGTGTTTTCTCATTAGAAATAAGGATTTGTGCGTAGAGCAGTTTTTATGGAATTTTTCTTTCCCTTTTTAATACTATTGTAAACCTATTGTGTGTGGAATTGAAATACCTTCCTTTTCTAAGCAGTCTTGCTAATGCACTACTAACCAATAAAAAACACATTTATCACGGCTACAGTGTTCTGAAAAGCTGAAAAATACTAGCAGGAACAAAGACTGTCTTGAAAACGCAGAGAAGAATGAGTGTGCGTGTGGGGGGGGGCAGGGCAGGGAGAGTGTGTGTATGTCTGTGTCTTAGAGAGAGAAAATGTCTCTGAAATTTCTTGCCTGAACCTTTGTAGCGATTCTCAGTCATCCAAATCGCGGTTGTCCCTAAGGTGCTTTTTCAGGAGGCAACTGGACTTCCTTGTTTTTTTCCTTTTGAAGATGTTTTGCTTCTCATCCAAGAAGCTTCTTTAGCTGACTGGATTCCATTCCCCACCATCCAGTCAGAGCTGAAGAAGCTTCTTGGGTGAGAAGCGAAATGTCTTCAAAAGAAAAAGAAAAAAACAAGAAAGACCAGTTGCCTCCTGAAAAAGCATTTTTGGGGTACCCTGAATCTTATATTTATATAGCCTTTCTTTTCACAAGAACCTGACTCCGGCTTTGCCTCAGCTTTGAAACCCTGGGTTTGCCAATGTCCGCAATCTTTAAAGAAAGTGACATTTATTTGTTTGTTTGTTTGTTTACGTTTGACCCACATTTGTACTTATAAATAAGGCAGCAAACATATTTCCTGCTCCTATTTTCCCCAACTAGCAACAACAAAAAAGCTGTGAGGGCTGAGAGAGAGGAACTGGCCAAAGCTTTCACATGTCTAAGGTGGGACTAGAACTGGTGGTTTCCCCAGTTTTCAGTCCAGTGCTTCAATCATTAGACAAAACTGGCTCCCTTTGTCAGCTTCCTTTATTATCCTAAGCATCCACAGGAAGGTAAAAGACAAAACACACCATTATTAATGCAAACTTTGCAATTCACATGCATGTGAATTGGACCAGAATTTCCATGTAAGCAAGAAAATTGTTCAGTGAATCAGACCCAATTTTACAAGCATTTTATCATGGGTGTTAAGCAGACTGGTTGTTAAATGAACCATGCTGTCATTAAGTGAATCCAGCTCTTCTCATTGACTTCCGCTTGCCAGAAGCTGTCTGGGAAGGTTGCAAATGACCATCGCATGAATCTGCAGCCATCCTAAATATACGCCAGTTGCCAGGTGCCTGAATTTTGATGATGTGACCATGGGGATGCTGCAGCGGTCGTAAATGTGAGGAGTGGTCATAAGCTACCTTTTCCAGTGCTGTAACTTCAAATGGTCGCTAAGCAAATATTTGTAAGTTGAGGACTACCTGTAATTTAGGAAATAGAATACTATTGTGCATTCTTTGTCATCTACAAGATAATAAATAAAAATATGAGATTTCTGCACGTACCCAAGAAAGGATTTTGGCAGGATAGGTTCATTTTTTGGAAAAAGGATGCCCCTGTTGCTGCCATTTGGATACCTTTTTTCATATATCACGTGTATTAATCACGTGTGCCAAGATGTGGAAAAAATGGGGAATAGACCTTTTATGTTAAAGCGAACAGATTTTCCTGGTCTGCATAAATACATACACACACACACACACAATATATTTGTGTTAGGTCTCCTGCGCAGCATGGCAGAGACTAAGAATTTAGGACACTTTCGTGACCAAACTACAAATAGCCAATTTTCAGAATCAAGGTGGCATATTCTAAGGGGGATGTAACCGTGGTTGAGATTTAACTATTTTAAAATAATTTTCAATAGGGATGTGATTCATTCGATCAACTTGGGAGGAGATGAATACACACTTTATTATGAATAGATGTTTGTTTCTCCGTACTAGTGTGCACACGTCCTAGTTATGGGGCCACTTTGGAAATTTGCTTAATAGAGATCTACTTTGTGACTGCAGTTATAACAATGTAAGACACACCATTGCCTGGGAAAAAAAACAAACTTAACATTAGGATCAGTAAGAGTTTCATCTCAGGGTTTTCCAGCCTATCTCTTCACATTTAATAAATCACTTTGTTGCAAGAAAACTTAAATGCAGTGAATCTTGCTTCTCTTTTAAAGTGTTCAGTTCAGCCTTCTCAGTTTTAAAAATTGAAAATTTACAAGCAGTGACTCTAATACAGCATCTTAATTCTCTCTCGTGCTCTGAAGGACCAATTCTGAGTGCAAGAAGAATCACTTCTGCAGGGGAAGAAAATGAAAAAACGGGATTCTTTAAATCCTGCCCAAATTAAAACTAATAAAACAATGCAACCACTAGAGGGCAGACATGTCTACATTTTTAGATCTTCCAAAGCATCGTATTTTCTAACTCAGGTTTCTTCTTTGCCTTACTGAATGTGCCATCCTTAGAATTGCTTAGTCTGGAGAGGAAATGGATCAGTTGTCCACAACGCACAAAAGCAGCAGTGGAGTTTGGTCCCCGCTTTCCAGTCAAATTCTTTTTGAAGCTGACTGACTGCATGCACAGACATCCATATGTGGGAGCATTTTTTTGTTTGCTTTTTCAAGGGCTAGCATGAGCAAAGCTAGCCCCAGTTTGGTTCTGTGCTTCCTGTTTACAAGTACAAACCCAACATCTGGGTGATGAGGAACACACAACGTCACCACAATGGAGGGCTAGAGTTGCTCCCTATTAGTGTCATTGTTCTTCCTTGCAGCTGGCAGCTTACAGTAGCTTTTTATTTTAACAGTGTGGAGCCAGCAGTCTTATAGGAATTCATGCCAGGGAGAAACAAGACACTGAGATATGGCGGGAAAGAGGGAACAACTTACCAGTCCTGTGAGAATGGAGTTGTAGGTCATTCTGGAAGAGATTCCTGCAGACAGATCTCTAGGTTTTTATGGACTGCGAGGCCCAGAAGAGTGCAAATGAATTCAACTTTATGTGAAATTGATCAGTGCTGTACTGCCAAAAGTCAGAAGGCTCAGCAATAAAGGACAGCTACTGCAATGGACATCTAAAATGTGCGACTGTGTAAGGGTACATCTAGGAGAGACATTTATTATGCATCCACCTAATTTGGGGGATTTTACTAGAGGTCCAGACAGCTATTAACTTGCATCTGTAAGCATTGTATATTTCTTATTTGTTTGGCCTTAGGAAAGAAAGACTATACTTGCACAATGCATCCAGAAGCCCTGGCTTCCAATGGGCACACAACTGATGATAAATCTTAGAGGGTGGGAAATGCTTGGGGTCAGGTATTCACCCCTAATATTCATACCAAAAGTATTCACATATTTGTCGGTGATCCAGTTTTGCTTTGCTTTAAGAGTTTTTGAGTCAACTTTGACAAGCTGGCAAATTCTTCATTTTTCAGCTTCAGTCTCTCCCAAATGTTTCTCCATTTCAGCAACGTTCAGAGGTGTGGACTTCAATTCCTAGATTTCCCCAGGCAGCTCCATAGAGGCAGTTTGGTTTAATAGTACTAAGCTGAAAAGGCTGTGAGTTCTAGTCCTGCCTTAGGCATGAAAGCCGGCGGGGTGATTTTGGGCCCAATCCCCCTCTCTCAGCCTAACCCACCTCACAGGGTTGTTCTGAGGAAAATAGGAGGAGGAAGGAATATTTAGGTCTGTTCATCACCTGGATAAAATAATAATAATAAAACTGCGCTACTCGGAACATATATTTTAAAAAGGTACTTGGTTGATACCTAAGACGCTGGCAGCAACCCGCATCAACCATTAGCACCAGTCAATGGTATTTGTGACACATTTTTAAACATTCAGTTGACTGAGCTTCATGTTTAATGAATAAAAGAGATGATGATGATGATGGAATAATAAATAAATAAAAATAAACATCAGGAGTGATTACATTGATTTGATGCTCCCTTTTCCATGAGGAGAAATTCTCACACTGATTAATGGAGGTAGTAGCCATTATATAAGCAAGGCCCAAATGCAAGCCATCACATGCATAGATTCACATTTAAAGACAAAGCTGTGAGTTGGAATTCCTGTGCTGTCACCTTCAACTTTTCATAGTAATTTTAAATAATCGGAGACTCATTTTCCTTGCTCCCAGTTCAGGATTTTGCTACAATGTTGTGTTGTTGTTTTTTTTCATACTATCATTTTGGTGAGTTCTGAGTTTGATGGTTGCTAATTACTACAGAAAAGCCATGCATTTCTTCCTTGAAAGCTGACAGCATCAAAACCTTCCACTCCAAGGAAAATTTTTCTCAAGTGTTTAGAATTAGCAAAGAAAAAGGTATTGGCAGAAACATTAATCATGCAGTCGACTCAGAAATAGAAAAACACATTAAAAATGCATCCAACCACCTCAGTGAAGCAGGCAGAAGAATTGTGTGGAATCCACCTCAGCTCTGCTTTTCATTGGGGCAAAAGAAATGAACCAAACAATGTCATTGTCACTTTTGATTTGCCAATCTTCATCTTCGCTGTAATTTGTCAAAGCAAACTGAGAGCTTCAGGCTGAACTGAAATCCTTTTAAGTCAGAACTAGGCTCAGAAGCGAAAAGAACAGATGAGATCTACTGTGATGGAAGTTTACCATTTTAACAATTGTGCAGATCTTCAGGATTACAAGCCTTTGAGAATACAGAGTTACACCCACAACTGGAACCAGAATTTCCATTGCTAAGCGAAAGTGCCCAATTTTACAGCCTTTTTTTTGCTATGATTGTCAAGTGAATTATATCTTCATTAAGCAAATCTGGCTTTCTCCATTGGCTTGGCTTGTCAGGCCCCACTGGGAAAGGTTTATGACAATTCGCCACAGGCAACTTGCTGCAGGACAACTCATTACAGTACAAGAGTTACACTAATATCAAAGAAATGCTGCAATAGAATCATTAAAGGAAGGATGCAAAAAGAGGGACAAAATGAAACATGAATTATTTATAAAATTATATAATCTTTTTATTTTGAATAATTAAATTGAATCGTTAAAATTGTTCCATGGCGAGTTGACCAAGAGTTGGCTGCGGTGAGGTATCCTATTCTGAACTGGAAGGTTCACAAACAAACCATCATAAATATATCCCAGTTACCAAGTGCCCAAATTCTAAACAGATAACCGGGGTTGCTACGACAGTTGCTCAATGTGAGGATTGGACATAAGTTCCTTTTTTCAATGTCCTAATTTCAAATGATTGCTAAATAAATTGTTTTAACTCAAGAACTACCTGTATTATAAGCAGAAGTCAATAACTCTGATCTTTTCAAGCAATACTTTAACAGGCCTCAGCAGGTAATTATGCACAATGGACTGGGCACTTCACTTTCTCAGTTAAGATTCATTTAAAATTACCCAAATTCCTGAGATACCTTTCAAATCTTCTGTTTGAAGCCATCTCACCTTTTAGCTCTCACAGGATTTTCAAGAAGATTGCTGAAATCTCGCAAGAATTTGGCAATTATTTACATTTGGATGCCATTTTGATGAATCAAGAAAGCTTTGACATCTGCAGGTATTAATTGAGATCATTTGTGGTTTAGCAAGATCTGGAAACCACAAAAACATTCCCCCTTACCATCTAAGCAACCTTAGGAACGAAGAATAATAAAATAGTTGTGCAGTTGTGCTAGTTATTGTGTCAAAGGTATTGAAAGGTATTCTTTCTCAGTTTCTTTCCATCAGCTAGCAAGCAAGTTTCACTAATTTCCAAGTTTTGAAGATGGACAAGCAAAAAATATAATACTGTAAGATGCAGTTTGGAAATAGGTGACCCTCCTAAAGTTGCTGAACTTTAGTAGTAGAACTTTAGTAGGTAGTATTCCACATCAAGGTCTACACCTTTGGCATAGACACAACTATATGGAATGCTAATATTATAGCAATGGGAAGACAAGTTGGGATTGCTATTCATTGATGGTCATTGAGATTCTTCTTCTCCTCCCCCTCCTCCTTTATATTCCTCCTCCTCCTCCTTCCCCTTCATATTCCTCTTTTTTTCCTTCCTCCTCCTCCTCCTCCTCCTCCCTCTCCCGTTCTCCTCCCCCTCCCCTCCTCCTCCTCCTCCTCCTCCTCCTCCTCCTTGATGTAGAATGACAAAAATTGTCATTTCTCTTCTCCCAGCCTTGGACTACCAACATTATATTTGAACTATCCTCCTGAGAAGATGCTTTCCTCGATGGAGATACAAGATTATCAATTAGCAACAATTTATTATATTTTTTTTTCCAGTTTCAGTAATGTAATTGGGACCCAAAAGATGCTTCTTCTTTCGCATTTACTGTGACCAAAAGCAGTCCAAACTAAACAACACCATATTTCTTTTTAAAAGAATATTTATTTTCCAATTTCTTTTATCCTCCCCCCACCCACATGGACAGTGATAGGATTACAGTATGTAACAAGGAACCCACCCCCAAAGTACACAAATGATTAAAAATATTAGTCTCAGCTAAAACAAAATCCACAATAACTAATATATACTTATGGCTCAGTGGTTATCTAAACAAATACCAGGAAGAGAGAAAAACTAGGATGAGTTTCATTCCCAGATTAAAACAAAAACAAAAACCTCAGTCAACCAGGAAATTTGAAGTATTTCAAATTTCTTCCCTCTTTCTCTCCTGAGAAATGAATTGTTGTTCGACTTCCATTCTCTACCTCAAAACCAAGAGAGAGAGCCCCATTAAATCATTCTGAATTCTGGAACACATTCCTGCAAGGATTTATAGCTCAAGAAAGGATCTCCTTAGATAATCCAACGCATGTCACCTTCACTTCTGAAAGATTTCGTCTCATTTCTGCTCTCAGACCTGTGGCAATTAGTTAAAATGTTCCTTCTCCCAATAATTGCCCCCAGCCTTTACATCTTCTAATCAGATTTAACAGATTAACAGAGTTGGAAGGGACCTTAATATAGGTCATCTAGCCCAACCCCCTGCTCAAGTAGGAGACCCTACACCATTTCTGACAAATGGCAGTCCAATCTTTTCTTGAAAGTCCCAAGTGATGAAGCTCCCACAACTTCCGAAGGCAACTTCTGTTCCATTGGTTGATTGTAATCTAACCAATGGAATCTAAATCAATATTTCTCAACCTTGTCAACTTTTAAAAGGCGTGAATTTCAGTTTCAAGGATTCCCCAGCCAGGAATTCTTCTCTAGACAGGGATCTCCAACTTTGGCAATGTTAAGACTTGTGGATTTCAACTCCCAGAATTCTTCAGCCAGCAAAGCTGGCTGAGGAATTCTGGGAGTTGAAGTCCACAAGTCTTAACGTGGCCAAGGTTGGAGACCTCTGATCTAGAACACAAGCACATCTTCCTCAGTAGAAAAGCTTGCATCAGAACTGAAAGTTCCTTTGGATCTAGTCCAATGGTGCGTTGCTACCGGTTTGGTCCAGTAGTAACGGCGGTGGGAGGCTCCGCCCACCCACCCAGATGTCATCATGGATGATCTGCGCATGTGCAGAAGTGTGCGTGTTCCTGTTGTGAACCGGTAGCGAAGGTAATGGAACCCACCCCTGATCTAGTCTCTATAAAAACGAAAACGGAAAACTATTAGGCAGGGTCAATGAATAGCATCTACAGAAAGTCCTTAATGTGTAGGACATAATGGGCTGGTGCACCAATATCTCTTGATATTGCCTTAAAACTATTTTGCTTTGCTGCCGGATAGGTGCACCTGAACTAAGCATTTGACAGAGAAGATGAGTAGATTTGCTTTTAGAAACATCTCAAGATCTTATTTCACATTTGGAACAATGGCCTGTTGAAAACGTTTCCTAGCTGAACATGTCTAAATTTAGTCTTTTTTTTAAAAGAAAAAAGAGTAGTTCGTAGTTTTTGTGGGTTTCTTACAACATGTGGAAATTGATCCTTTCTTGGTGTTTCAAATTTCAAAAACATATTTTTTTTGTATAACCCCCCACAGAATGCTTTAAAGACATATTGAGTATTCAAGCCAATTTAGAGGGAGAGAAGATGACAGGAAATCCTTGACTTATAACCATTCGTTTAATGACTTAAAATAGCACTGAAAAAAAAAGAACTTAAAATCAGGACTGTCACAGTATCCCCAAAGTTTATGATCAGAATTTGGGTGCTTGGTAATCAGTATGTATTTATGGCAGTTGCAGTTTCTTGGGTCATGTGATGTCCATTTTTGATCTTCTCAGCCAACTTCTGACAAGCAAAGGCAGAAGGCGGGGAGGGGAAGCAGGAAGCCAAATTCATTTAACTGCATCATTCACTTAACAACTGCAGTGATTTGCTAAACAACCACGGCAAAAAAAAAAAAAAAGATTGTGAAATTGGTTGCAACTCACTTAACAACCCCCTTGCTTAGCAATGGGAATTTTGATCTCATCTGTGATCATACGTCGAGGACTGTCTGAAGTTTAGCCTGCCAGTTGCCAGCGCAAAAGCTGCTTTTGTTGGGCAGGTTACCATGAGAAAGTTTATTATTTACAATAATTGTTCAAAGAGCTGAGTTATTTCTTTATCAAATGTAGTTTTGTCTGGCCAATAATGTTGACAAACTCGAACATGCACTTCTCATGAATAGCGTTTGAAAGTGGTAGCAAGCAATTCCAGGGCAATGAAAATATAAATTTAAGCAGCCATCACACAAGTGTTGTCCTGCACAATTGTTTTAAGCTTCCTCCAGCCTTCTGTGGAATTATCAGCGGAGAATCATATCTTTAAAAAAATATGCAAAAATAATAAACATACTTGGGGAGGCAATGGAGAAAAAAAGTGTGTGTTAAGGAAAGTATGATATACGACTGTAATGTTTTTAAAATTATTGGTTAAAACTGGACAGAATGGAATAATGGTTGGAAGTGCAGAGCAGTGTTTCTCAACACTTGGCAACGTTAAGAGGACTTCAACTCCCAGAATTACCCAGCCAGTTCAGCTCAGCTGCCTAGGGAATTCTGGGAGTTGACATCCAGACCTCTTATCGTTGCCAAGGTTGAGAAACACTGGCATAGAGTGCTAACAGAATGCCCTGCCGATCCAAAATAGATTTATGCTGATTACTAATTGGTCAAGTTCAGGATGCACCAGAGTTGTTTTGAAGTGAGAGGGGAAGATAGTTTTCTCAAATATAAAACATGTTCAGCTGGATTCCAACAATCTGTAAAAATGGCGCCGATACCAATTTCCATGTAAAGTAGCTATTCTTTTCTTATATGTTTCTGGATGTATCTTTAGATGTTACCTCCGTCCAACTTGATCAGTTCTGCATACCTGTTTCTTAAAAATATCTTTCTCTGCCCCTTCCAATAGCATTGGTTGTTTGCAGTGGTGGGTTTCAGCCAGTTCGCACCACTTTGGGAGAACCGGTTGTTAACTTTCTGAGCAGTTTGGCAAATTGGCTGTTGGAAGAAATAATTAGGACAGAGAACCGGTTGTTAAATTACGTGAATCCCACCACTGGTTGTTTGGAATTCAGTTCCCAAGCCCTGGACCACACAATGTGAATGATTTTAGGCAACATCATGAGCAAGTACAGAGTGGTGGAATACTTCATTATTTGGTTCAGAGTGATTAAGAACCAACATCTGAATGCAATCCAGTTCAGAAAGGATTCCTTATTCCTCCTTTCTGATTATAAACATTGGATATAGGATGTTTTTATATTGAAAAAACAATAAAGCAGTATAAAATGTCTGGGCATCATCCTGAGATCCACCAATCAAGAAGCAGCATCAGCAAACTAGCAATGTTGGCCTCCTTTGTAACGTTGGGGATGTATGTGAGCAAGCATTGTTCTAGCTCGTTTTCCATTAGCATCAAGACAGAAAATTACATCTTATCAGGGAGGCTCCTACGCTAGTCTATTACACTCGTCTGTCATATTCTAATCCAGTGATGGCGAACCTTTTTGCCGTCACGTGCCAAAAACAGGGGGAGCACGGGGGAGGGGGTCGCGCATGTAGGTGCCCACATCCTTATTGCAATGCGTTTTTCGCTTTCCCCAGGCTCCAGACCAGAGCCTTTCTAGGAACCTGGGGAGGGGGAAAACGGCCTTCCCTACCACTCCGGAGGCACTCTCGAGGCCAGAAACAGCCTGTTTCCCAACTTCCGAGGAGCCCGGAAGGCCCGAAAATCAGCATATACGTGCTGGAGCTGAACTAGGGCAACACTTGTGTGCCCACCGATATGGCTCCGTGTGTCACCTGTGACACACGTGCCATAGGTTTGCCATCACGGTTGTAGTCTGTTTTTTCGTGTAAAACACAACCCTTAGGGTAGATGCTTGGCAGTGCCAGTCAGGCACAAAGTGAGGTTTTTGTAAGGTTGAGCTCCAGTCTTTGATCATGAGTTTTCCTGGCTTGCTACTCCAGTCGCTGATTATGAGTTTTTCCTGGCTTGCTACTCATCTCCTCCAGTTTTCACTCCAGTTCCATCGTTTCCCGTGGTCTTCCATTTTCCTGATGAGGCACACAGCCCACTTTGTTGTTGAAAAGGCGAGGAAGGCTTCCCTTGTGGAAATGTCTACCCTGGATAGACCGTTCCTTCAAACGACGCTTGTTCCGTTTACAAATCTGCCGGATGTCCCAGATCCTTAGCGTGCCATCGTGGGAAGCTGTGTACAATAATTCATTGTGAATCTGGAACAACAGGGCCATACTTAGACTGCTTAGCATCGACAGTCACAACACGAGACGGAAGCAAAGACAGAGCGAGACTTTCTTGCTTTCAAAGCAGAAGGGATTAAATGGAAACGTGGATCAATCCAGTTTGGATCAATGCGTATAACTCAAGAAAAATCTAAACTCATCCAATTCATCATGCCAAAGAAGAAACTAGCATTAGAAAACTATGAGTGATCATATTTCCTTAGCATTTTTTTTAAAAAAACCATCAACTGTAGGAGTTATTAAAACAAAATAAAAAAATAAAAGCAGGGGAAGAATTTATAAATAGTACTGCAGGGTCCTTGGTGCTCTCTGAGCTTGATGGTTTTCTTGCAGATACCCAACTAGGTGACATCATCATTGCTGAGAAAGGGTTTGGTCTCTGTTTATGTATAGGTAATTTTCCCTGTCAGTGAGCAAAACTCTCTTCCTTGCCACACTGATGATGTTACCTAGTTTGGTCATGAAATGTCTGCAAGAAAAACACCAAGCTCTGAGGGCACCAAGGACTCCACAGTTCAAGCTGCAAATACTCTCTTCTATTGATACATATTTTTTTTTGTAATAAATATTATTGGTGAAAGGGCAGTCTTTATGAGTATCTAAAATGAAATGCCCATGTGAATCTTTCGGACCGAATATTTTGGAATATGCGGAATATTTCGAATACATGAACTGATTCATCCGTAGTAAAATCAGAGAATTTGAAAGGTTGACAGCTTACCTGGATGCAGTTAATAACCAATTTGTGGCCACGAAACACTCTTTGCAGAATGCCAGTCTTGGTATTAAAAGCTCGTGCGCAAGAATCACCACTTCCAGTAAACACTGATGAGAAAAAATAAGGGTGGGAGGCTTATTCAGATTATTTTACATTATGCATTTCTTAGAATATTTGTATCCCATTACATTATAGTCCCAAAGGATCAGAGAACAGCTGTGATGGTGCAGTGGTTAGAATGCAGTATTGCAGGCTAATTCTGCTCATTGGCAGGAGTTCGATTCTCACCAGTTGAAGGTTGACTCAGGCTTCCATCCTTCCGAGGTCGGTAAAATGAGGACCCAGATTGTTGGGGGCAATGTGCTGACTCTGTAAACCACTTAGAGAGAGTTGCAAAAACACTCTGAAGCGGTATATAAGTAGGTGCTATTGCTATTGTTATTGCTATCAGCCTACTACAGTAAAATGGAAAATAAATAAGGGAAACAATGTTGTAAATATAATATATAGCTCTACCAAAGATCAACGGTAGGGACAAATCAAAGTAAGGAGCAAACGAGCTGGTGAAACAAAAGTAGGGAACAAAATGGATGAAATATTAAGTCTTTTGGATTACCTAAACTCAAATCTATATTGTGAACAGGGCAAAATATAACTCCCTATAAACCAGTAGTAGGATTCAAGTAATTTAACAACCGGTTCTCTGTCCTAATGATTTCTTCCAACAACAAGTTTGCCAAACTGCTGAGAAAGTTAACAACCGGTTCTCCCGAAGTGGTGCGAACTGGCTGAATCCCACCACTGCTATAAACAATATATATGGGAATACATAGAATTATTTTGTCGTTGAAGTAATCCTCTGAAATAGGCTACAAGAGACATACTTTGTAGGGATCAATGAAATTCATGTGAAGGGAATTCTAATTCCATTTTTTGGGGAATGAGTTCTGTGTTCGTTTTAGTTGATTTTCATCTTTTATAAAGCTTATACTTGGCTGACTGTATTTTTACTCCTGGAAGTTGTAGTACTACCTCAACTTACAACTGTGATTGAGACTGTAATTTTAGTCGTAAGATGTGACAGTTGTAAAGCTGGTAACCACATGAATGTGCCTGATTTTACCACCTTTTTGTAGTAGTCATTAAGCAAATGGGGACCTCAAATACAGGTCAAAAGTAGCTTTTTCAGGGTCTGTCGTAACTTGAATGGTTGCTAAGCAACTGCTTGTAGGTCAAGAACCAATACCTGTATTAGAAATGTGCTTGTTTTTTTTCAGACAATCATGCTTAGTTACTGTACACTGATTTACAATACCGTACTACGAACTGAAACTATAATCAAGGAAATTGCTATTAATTGTAATTACAGTAACTCAATGTGATATACAAGACTAATTAACCATATGCTGGAATTAGTATTTAAAGTGACTTTTTATTTTATTGCTAACATAGAAAGTCCAATCATGATGGTGTTAAGTGTCTAATAAATTCATTATGTAGAAACAATTTAATAAGAAGAAAACAGAAATTAGTATTTTTTTTCCACAGAAAACAACAGAATTTCCTTTACATCAATAGAGTGATGGATGGAGACAGAGAAAATCTGTATTTTAACTTCAAGGCAACTCTTCTGTTGCGTTTAACTTATTAATAAGAAACCAACACACTCATTCAGGGAAGCTAATTTAACTGAGTATCTATTTGGAACATCGTTATTGCAATCAATTGCAATCTAGTAGGAACATCAAGCTACCCTTAAAATGCTTTACTAATAGAACCTCATTAGCAATATTGGGTGGACTATTTTACCAGATAAATCTTGTGGTTCAATTTTTGCTATTTATTGATGAGGAATTAACAATTAAAGGACTTTTTAATAGTAAACAACAAATCTCTGTCAAGTACTTATGCCCTGCGCTACTCAAGATTTTATTTCTTAACATTAACGTGTGCAAATAACTTCTCCGCCCTCCAAAATAATTGCCAACTCTGGAGCTGACCTGACCCAAGCCATTTTGAAGCTTCAGTGTTACCACACTGGAGCTGAAAGTTAGAGTGGGCGGGAATAGAGATAGCCAAAACAAAATAGTTTCTCCTGGAAACCAAGGTCATTCCCACATCTGCTCCGAGACAGGAGGAGTGACGTTACCAGGCAACCAGATGGCACCTTGATTAGACCATGTGACTCATCATTCGGGGAAGGGGAAAAACGTTTACTTTTAATTAGGTGAAAACTGCGGGAACCTTCAGTTTTTACTAGAACTGTGCCAATATGATATATCCAATAAAACTATTCTTTGAGGAATCTACCTGCCTTGGAGTTTTGTTTGCTATGGGATTATTACTCGGAACCTTGATGATAATATGGGCAGGCAAATTGTCAGCCTTACCAGGTAGGCCTGACCGAAAACACAACCAGCTGAGCTAATCCTACTTTATTATTGTAAGGCTACACTGGCAGAATCTTGCAAGTCTGAAAGTATAAATCTCCAGCTTTCTTCTTTATGAAGTTAAGAACGATTCTTTTTGACTCTCGTTCTCTGCCATCATGCAGCTGTGGGCCATGTCATCTGATCGTTCCCTAGGTAGCATTTATGTCTTTCTCACAATTAAGAGTTATAATTTATGAAACAAGGTGTACAATGGAATATATATATGTATATGTGTGTGTGTGTGTGTTTATATATATATAATCTATTCAGTTAGTTCCCTTTTCCATTGCTTAGAGATCATTTATGGATCCTTAGAGCGATCACATGTATAATAATGAATTATATGCACCAGTTAAGTCTGGTATTTCCTGATTACAAAGTTAGTTGTTTTAAACAATAGAACAATTCATTTTCCAACCTAATGTCTTCCAAAAAGGGTATTTTTGCATGGAATGTGATAGCTTTCCCCACCCACCCACCCCAATTCCATCTGAAAGATATCCTACTAGAAATACCAACCAAATTTCGTTGTATACACGGCGTACAATGACAATAAAGACTATTATTATTATTACTACTGAAAATTACTCCAGGTTTGTTTGTGAAATCCAACAGACAGATGTTACCCTTAAAAGCCAGGCATCCCAAAAGCCAAAAAGCAACTTAAAAACTTACAAGTCTGGAAACAAAATTTTACAGCTACCATACAGTTCCAACACTGATATCAATAAACCTTGAGTTTATTTCCATCGTCTAATCTGGGTGGGGTAACTGAGTCATCCTTTCTGAACGCCTCCAAGCCATTTACAGACTGCTGTAATGAAGCCACTCAAAAGTTTGGCCCATGTTTTATTTCTTTCACTAAGTAGATGATTTCTTTTTAAGATGTACTTCATTGTCAGTGTGCAGGTAGCTCTTGACTTACAACCATCCATCTAATGACTGTTTGAAGTCACAGGGGCACTGCAAAAATTGACTTAACAACTGGTCCTCATACTTATGACAGTCACACCATCCCCGTGACCAAAATGAGGGTGTATTAATGATGGTTACAGCATCCAGGTCCCAGCTGGCTTCTGGCAGGTAAAATCAATATGGGAAGCCAGCTTCACTTGGCGGCTGCATGATTCATAACAACTGCAGTGATTCGCTTAACAACGGTGGTGGGATTCAGCCAGTTCGCACCACTTCGGGAGAACCGGTTGTTAACTTTGTGAGCAGTTTGGCAAACTGGTTGTTGGAAGAAATCATTAGGGCAGAGAACCGGTTGTTAAATTACTTGAATCCCATCACTGCTTAACAACCATAGCAAAAAAAGGTTGTAAAATCAGCTGGGACTGATTTAACTGCTACCTTGCTTAGCAAAAGAAATTCTGGTTCTAATTTGTGGTTTTAAGCCAAGGAATACCTGTAAATGTATGAATGCATATATGCCTATGCAGGTAAAGCTTTAACTTTATTGGAAGCCTCTAAAGTTAATTATATAAAATGGGTAGTTGTACAAATGCTTTAAATCAATGAAATAAAGGTACAGACAGTGAATTCTCATAAACATTGGGACTCTAAGTTTGATTTTTGAGCCCTTTGAAGCAGTGGTGAATTTTTAAAAATTATTTTTACTACCGGTTCTGTGGGCTTGGCTTGGTGGATGTGGCTTGGTGGGCGTGGCAGAGGAAGGATACTGCAAAATCTCCATTCCCATTCCCCCCTCTGGGGCCAGCCAGAAGTGGTATTTGCCGTTTCTCCAAACTACTCAAAATTTCCGCTACTGGTTCTCCAGAACCTGTCAGAACCTGCTGGATTTCACCCCTGCTTTGAAGTAGATCTAAGAAGCCCCGTATTGCAAGCTATTGAATTCTTGCAATTGGACAGGAATTGAATCCTTGTCATGTTTTGGCCCTAGTTCTACATCGTATTGAATCTGGTTAATAAGAGAGATTGGTGTGTTGTGAGAACTCTAAAGGAGGTAATTGTCCACAAAGCTAACTTTATCCCTCAAGTGATCCCATATTCTATAGGGTTAAACCAGAGATTTCCAGATATGTGGACTTCAACTCTCAGAATTTCCCAGCCAGCAGAAGTACCATACGCCTTAAAATTTGCTAAGGGTGAAAAACGCTGGTTCTGACTGAGTCACTTAGGAATGTTGTGAAAACACCAAATCTGGCCAATTGTTTCTCCCAGGAGCATCAAAGCTGCAGAGAAATTGCAGTTGAAGAAACTGGCCAATGACAAAGAATGAGATGGGTAGCAATGTTTTGGCAGGCACTTCCCTGGAGAAGATGTGTAGGGATTCGATAGTCCCCAAACGGCAAATTTTGATCTTGTTAGTGTGATGATGAGAACCCCAAGCCACCAAGAAGATCTGCTCTGGTTAATTGACAGAATAACCGATTTGAAAGGGACCTTGTAGGGTCTTCTAGTCCAACTCTCTGCTCAAGCAGGAGATCAGTGATCCCCAACCTTTCTGGTTTTGTGGACTGGTGGCAGTGGTGGCAGCACAGGAGAGGGGATGATTTCACGCAAGCAGCAGGAATGTGCACGAGCGCAAATGGAGTTTCACATGCTCCAGAGGTGGGTTTCAGCAGGTTATGACCAGTTCTGGGGAACCGATAGCGGAAATTTTGAGTAGTATAAAGCAGGGGTCACCAACCTTTCGGACCTCAGGGACCATAAAACTCATAATTTTAAATCCTGCGGACCACTAATATGATCTGCTTAATGACTGACTGGGTGGGCTTGGCTAGGTGGTCATGTGACTGGGTGGGTGTGGTCAACTCAATGTCACTCACATTGAGGTGAGCCTCTACTTGCCAGCCTCTACTTGCCCCTCCCCTTCCAGCCCCTCCTCGCCTGCCCGCCCAGGCTCCTTAGTGCCCCTACGGGAAGCAGTTATTGGAGCTAAGCAGCCACCATGAAAAAGAGTTGGCAAAACAGCTGGTTCAGTTCAAACTGGATCTGACCGAGAAGGAGGCTCAGCAGAAACACCTCACTGAGGACTATGAGCATAGGCTTTCCAAGCAGAGGGAAGACCTGCGGGAGTACAAGGACAGACCTGTGCCTGGAGGTTTAGTGGGCTGAGATGGTCAGCCAGTTCCAGGCCATGATGCAATCCCCCTGGAACAAGACCTTCCAGCTCTTCGCCACCAGCGGTGCTTCCCTCCAGCCTTTGCCCAAAGCCCACCACCGGGAGGCTGAAGGAGACCCCAAGTTGGAATTTCTGCCCCTCTCTAACCCATACAAAAAACCTGCAAAGGGGGAGATTCTCTGCAGCAACACAAACGTTCATTGCACGTATCCGGGCCAGGGGCCATAGGTTGAGGATCCCTGATTTAGTGCAATATAAAAAATGCAAATAATTTTTCTGAGGACCACCAAAATTTTCTTGCGGACCACCAGTGACCACTAGTTGGTGACCTCTGGTCTCAAAAACCAGTAAATACCACCTCTGACTGGCCCCGCCCCCATTTATTCTCTGCCTGCCGAGTCCCAGCTGATCGGGAGGAAATGGGGATTTTGCAGTAACCTTTCCCTGGAGTGGAGTGGGAATGGAGATTTTATAGTATCCTTTCTTTGCCACGCCCACCAAGCCATGCCACGCCCATCAAGCCACACCCACAGAACCAGTAGTAAAAAAAATTGAATCCCACCACTGTGCTCCCCTGTTCCCCCACTGCTTGCACAGCCCATTTCCCAATAGGCCACAGCCAGGTACTGGTCCACAGCCCAGGAGTTGGGGACCCCTGCCCTCACCATTTTAGACAAATGACTGCCGATTCGCTTAATGGTTGAAATGCTAATAGTTGAAATGCATTGTGCAAACTATTTAGAGGCAGAAACTGGGTATAGCAAGTCTAACAAAGAGAAGGACTAGGGGTATCATGATAGCAGTCTTCCAATATTTGAGGGGCTGCCACAGAAAGGAGGTGGTGAACCTATTCTCCAAAGCACCTGAGGGCAGGACTAGAAGTAATGGGTGGTAACTGATCAAATAGAGATGCAACCTGGAATTAAGGAGAAATTTCCTGACAGTGAGAACAATTAATCAATGGCTCGCCTCCAGATGTTGTGGGTCTTCCATAGCTGGAGGTTTTAAAGAAGAGATTGAATAGTCATTTGTGTAAAATGGTATAGGGTCTCCTACTCAAGCACGAGGGTTGGCTTAGAAGACCTTAAATGTTCCCTTCCAAATCTGTTATTTTGATCCCTCACATCCTGGACATAAACTGTTTCAATTCCTACCCTCAAAACGACGCTATAGAGCACTGCACACCAGAACAACTAGCCACAAGAACAGTTTTTTCCCGAAGGCCATCACTCTGCTAAACAAATCATTCCCTCAACACTATCAAACTATTTACTAAATCTGCACTACTATTAATCTTCTCGTCGTTCCCATCACCCATCTCCTTCCACTTATGACTGTAACTTGATGCTTGTATCCTTACGATTTATACTGATATTGATTGTTTCCTGATTGCTTATTTGTAGCCTATGACTATCATTAAGTGTTGTAAGTGTTGTACCTTGATGAAGGTATCTTTTCTTTTATGTGCACTGAGAGCCTATGCACCAAGACAAATTCCTTGTGTGTCCAATCACACTTGGCCAATAAAAAATTCTATTCTATTCTAAAAATTCTATTCTGTATAAAAAAACCAGGAAGACCGAGGTGATAGGCGAGGTGAAAGCCGTCATCATGAGTAAGCTACATGTAATTTACTAATGAGGAAGATCTCTATCTTCCCACTTAAAAGCTCTATTTACAAATATTTGCAGATAATATCTAACTCTGCCTTATGCTCCTGTCCATGTAGTTAAAAAGAGCAATTAAAATAACCCAGAGATTTGAAAATTTAGTAGAACAGGGATGTCCAGCCTTTAAGATTTGGTAAATTCTGCATATGCTGGCTAGGGAATTGTGGGAGTTGAAATACACAAGTCTTAAAGTTGCCATCCCTGCTGTAGCATTTACTATACAGTTGTCAAACATTTTCTCGATATTTTCAATTACATCCGTTGATCAAAAAGGGAATGCAGAACAGACCAAATATCAGCCAGGTTAAATGGACTATATATTGCATTGCTACATATCCACAATAAATACGGGTTGCTAGTGGTCAACACAGCCTGAAAGGATATGAAGTTGCTTATAGAAAAAAGACATACAAAAGAATTTTAAAACGCTTTTCCTCTTCTCACTGACAAAGCAAGAAATCAAACCAGTTTTGCCAACTGCTGGGATGATTTTGTACCATCTGGAAGCATTTATTTTTTTTTAAATGAACAAGACTTGGTCTGCTGTTCAAGAAAAGGGGAGAGTGACTGCATCCTGCCTTCTTCCGAAAATTTATCCAGGGACTATCAGAAACTGCTTTCATTTCTGAATTGCTTTCCAGGAAGAGATGGGATGTAGTTAACCAAGCCCTGAGACAGTGGTAGGTCTTTAAGAAAGTTAGAACTGAGGATGGACTTTCAATATGAAAGGTGAAAATAGAGGGCCAGGGTGGAGAGCAGAGGTGGGTTTCAGCAGGTTCTGACCAGTTTTGGAGAACCGGTAGTGGAAATTTTGAGTAGTTCGGAGAACCGGAAGTGGAAATTCTTACTAGCCCTGTCCCCATCTATGCTCTGCCTCCCAAGTTCCAGCTGATCAGGAAGAAATGGGGATTTTGCAGTAACCTTCCCCTGGATTGAGGAAGGAGTGGAGATTTTACAGTATCCCCCTACCACACCCACCAAGCCATGCCCACCAAGCCATGCCACGCCCACCAAGCCATGGCCACAGAACTGATAGTAAAATTTTTTGAAACCCATCACTGGTGGAGAGATCCAGATTTAATCCCACAAACTACTATAGAAGCTCTATAATGACTTTGGGCCAGTCTCTCTCTCAAGCCCATGACCCAGTGTGATGTAGTGGAGCAGATATTGGACAAAGTAGGGGAGATCTGGATTACGTTTCCTCCTGTAGAAAGCCACAGAGATAACTTTGGAGAAGCAACACAAGAGAAGCACGCTTTAAGGCCAAGACAGAAAATGTGAAGAAGATAAGACTTGCTCCTCCTTAATTCACTGGAGCAGGGGTTGGCAACCCACAGCTCTGGAGCTGCATGGGGCTCTTTCATCCCTCTGCTGTGGCTCCCTGTTGCCAGTTGGCTCCATAATTGATAGGGCTTTCGGTTAGAACCGGTAGAAGAAAAAGGACGGCACGCTAGAAGGAGACTCTATGATGGGGGAACTGGTCTTCCAGTCTGCTCTAGAATTGAACGGGGGGCTTCTGGTTAGGACCTTCATGGCTCTTTGAGTGTTTAAGGTTGCCAACTCCTGCGCTAGGAGGACAGAATTACTCAGCACTGCTAGCTGAGAAATTCTGGGAGCTGAAGTCACACATCTTCAAGTTGTCAAGCTTGAGAGACACTGGAGTAGAGTATTAGAAGGAAGATGAGGAAAGCTCAGCCAGGTTTTCAAGAGTTGCCTACTATCACTTACATCCATAAAGTGTAGTTTTTGCTAGCCTCGTGGAGTCTGTTTCCTGTTCTGGTCTACCTGAAAAAGCTGACAACCTCTTCAGCCAAGGAAACTCTCTCTAGGTGTTATGGAAGATAAACCAGATCCTGGGAATAGGTGAACAAACCATCAAGATAGGAGAAGATTCAGAAAAGACCGCTCAGAATCTCAAGGGAGAAGGAGAAAACTGAAAATAGTCCTGTCTTGAGTTTTCTTGGTATAAGATGTAGTAAAGAGAACCTCTGACAGGTTCCCGAGGTTCAGTTATGATGTCTACCAGAAGAAAAACAGCAGTAGCATTTAGACTTATATATACCGCTCCATTGTGCTTTATAGCACTCTCTAGGACAGGGATACCCAACCTTTCGGACCTCAGGGACCACTAAATTCATAATTTTAAATCCCATGGACCACTGATATGATCTGCCTAGTGACCAGCTGGGTGGGCGTGAGTAGGTAGTCATGTGACTGGGTGGGCATGGCCAACTCAATGTCACTCATGTTGCAGGGTGCCTTGCCGGCCTCTATTTGCCCCACCCGGGCTCTGTAGGGCTCCAACAGGAAGCAGTTGTTGGAGCTAAGCAGCCACCATGAGAAAGAGATAGCAAAACGGCTCAGTTCAAATTGGATCTGGCCGAGAAGGAGGCTCAGCAGAACCACCTCACTGAGGACTATGAGCATAGGCTTTCCAAGCAGAGGAAAGATCTGCGGGAGTGCAAGGACAGGTGCCGGTACCTGGCGGCTCAGCAGGCTGAGATGGTTTTTTTTGTTTTGTTTACATTTATATCCCGCCCTTCTCCGAAGACTCAGGGCAGCTTACAGTGTATAAGGCAATAGTCTCATTCTATTTGTATATTTTTTTACAAAGTCAACTTATTGCCCCCCCAACAATCTGGGTCCTCATTTTACCTACCTTATAAAGGATGGAAGGCTGAGTCAACCTTGGGCCGGGCTTGAACCTGCAGTAATTGCAGGCTGCTGTGTTCTAATAACAGGCTTCTTAACAGCCTGAGCTATCACGGCCCCTTTGGTCAGCCAGTTCCCGGCCATGAGGCAATCCCACTGGAACAAGGCCCTCCAGCTCTTTGCCACCAGCAGTGCTTTTGCCCAAAGCCCCACACCAGGAGGCTGAAGCAAACCCCAAACTGGAATTTCTGCCCCTCTGTAACCCATACAAAAAAACCGCAAAGGGGGAGACTCTGCATCAACACAAGCGTTCATTGCACGTATCTGTCCCAGGGCCTGTAGTTTGAGGACCCCTGATTTAGTGCAATATAAAAAATGCAAATAATTTTTCTGCGAACCACCAAAATTTTCTCACGGACCACCAGGGGTCCACGGACCACCAGTTGGTGACCGCTGCTCAAGGAGGTTTACTATGTCACCCTCTTGCCCCCAATAATCTAGGTCCTCATTTTACCAACTTCAGAAGGATGGGCAGCTGAGTTAACCTCGAGCCGGTTAGGATCGAACTTCTGGCTGTGGGCAGAGTTTGCCTGCAATACTCCATTCTAACCACTGCGCCACCATGGCTCCTAACAATAAAAGGCATTTTTGAAGTTCCTTCTGCTGACATTCCCTGCAGAAACAGTGCGGTGAGATGCTGAAGATAAATAACGATACCGTACTAGCTTTTAATGACATTTGTTTTGGTCCCGCCTTCATTATTTTATAAGTAACTCAAAAGCAGTTAACATTCGTAATATTCCTTCCCCTCCTCTTTTTCTGTAGAACAACAATCCTATGAGGTGGGTTGGGATAAGAGAGAGGGATTGACGACCCACGTGACTGGCTTTCGTGCCTAAGACGGGACTAGAATGCACAGCCTCTTGGTGATTGGCTCACAGTCACCCAGCTGACTAGAACTCACAGTCTCCTGTTTAACCTCTACACCAGTGGTCCTCAACCTGTGGATCGCGGACTCAGGGGGCCTGCGATGTCATTGCAGGGAGTCCACAAAAGCTTGAAGAAATGTGTCTGATTAAGATCTTGAGTTAAGTCTTGGGGACCTGTGATCATGGCCACAAAATATAAAGGGGTCCGTGATAAATAAAATGTTAAGAACACTGCCCCAACTTGGCTCCCTAGTGTAGGGGAGGCTAGGGTACGGCCCTTCTCTCTGAGCTCAACCTATTTCAGAGAGTTTTTGTTGTGGCAAGAATAACAGGACAATGTGGCTTTCAAAACATAAATAGAACACACAAGTAAACAAACATATGATGGCGTCAGTTAGAACTTACATATTCCAGAGTGGTATTTCAGAGCACTGACAGTGTGTTTATGAGCCTTGTAGGTCCTTATCCTCTCTCCAGTGTCGGTCAGCCAGCACTTCACTGTTTTGTCCGTGCTACCTGAATACAAGCATCGATTGACAAGCTGAGACAGACAAAAGAAAGAACAGAGAGTTAACGAAGGAAGATCACTGGAAGTCACAGTTACCTTTCCATCTGGTCTCTCTCTTCATAAACTGAAGGAGAGACAAACATTAACAGCAATGTTGAAAAGGGTAACGGAGACCATTGAAAGTACATTCTGTATGGAACCAAGTCCTAAAAGAACTCAAAAATTAGGTAAAAAAGATGTTTGTTCACTGTTTGTGTAAGAGAAAGCTAGTCTTTAAAGCTAGTGAAGCAGTGCTCCATAGGACCCACGGATTTATTTGGTCCAAATAATGTTTTTATTAACTGCATTTGATTAAATTTACAGTGTACTGTTCCGGTGACGCTAAAGATTATTTGAAAAATTCTTCAGCCCACAAGCCATGTGGCGATGAATTCTGTAGATAAACTCCACGTTCCCTCTTAATTTTATCAGCCAAAGTTTCCTAAGCATGTGCATAGTCCTTCTTTCTATCGTAAAATTCAAATCACACTTGTCTAGCTTCAGCAAGCACTCCATATTGAGTGCCATCAAATATTAACAGGTTAGCAGAGTTGGAAGGGACCCTGTAGGTCATCTAGTCCAACCCCACCCCCCACCCCGCCCAAGCAGGAGACCCTACACCATTTCTGACAGATGGCAGTCCAGTCTCTTCTTGAAAGCCTCCAGTGATGAAGTTCCCACAATGAGGAAAATTTGTTCAGACGTTAATAAAAACTTGGGTTAAAGCAAATTCAATTGCTTTTTAGATTTTTCCTTCAGCTATCTGTAGCAGTTCATGTACATTGCTTGGAACATTTTCAAATGCTCTACTGAATTATTATTACAATTGTCATCATTACTATTGCCTGTCATTAGTGAAAGATAAAATGGGAAGATACAAAGATATGCTATATAATGTTGAATAAGACCCCTAGGCAGTCCCAGCATCAAACTATGTGAAGGCTGAGAGACTTAGCAAAGACCCTTGAATCAGACCAATGATCTTCTATTACATGGGTATCAAACTCAAGGCCAGCGGGCCGGATCTGGCCCATAGGGTCCTTAGATCTGGCCCATGGGGCCATGCTGGAAACAGCAAAGGACTGGGCCATGGAAGGAAGGAAGGAAGGGAGGGAGGAAGGAAGGAAGGAGGGAGGGAGGGAGGGAGGGAGGGAGGAAGGAAGGGAGGAAGGAAGGAAGGAAGGAAGGAAGGAAGGAAGGAAGGAAGGAAGGAAGGAAGGAAGGGAGATTATAATGAGAGTGAGGGAGGACTGAGGGGAGTCCTGCCTTAGCACTTGGCCACCAGAGGTGCCTCTGACACGAGTGATTTTCGAGCTGACCACGGCCATCCTGGCCACACCCACCCTGGCCATACCTGCCCCAGAGGTCAAACACAACCCTGATGTGGCCCTCAATAAAATCCAGTTGGACACCTATTAGCACAGTATTTCTCAACCTTGACAGTTTGAAGATATGTAGACTTCAAGTCCCAGGAAACCTCGGCAAGCATACTGGCTGAAGAATTCTGGGAGCTGAATTCTGTACATCTTCAAGCTACTGAAGTTGAGAAACATTATGTGTTAGTGAGTTTGAAAAATACTGATACATCTGAAATAAGAGGTGAAATGAGCGTCGTGGTGGCACAGTGGTTGGGATGTGGTATTGCAGGCTAATTCTGTTGACAGCCAGCAGTTCAATTCTCACCGTCTCAAGGTTAACTCAGCCTTTCATCCTTCTGAGGTCTATAAAATGAGGACCCAGATTGTTGAGGGCAATAGGCTGACTCTGAAAACCACTTAGAGAGGATTGTAAAGCATCATGAAGTGATGTATAAGTTTAAGTGCTATTGCTAATGTTAAAAAGATTTCCACTTGTTGTACTTCTAATATAAAATTTTCTGGAATCTGGATTAAGGACAGATATTTCTGAATGGACCAGGAAAAGCCATTCAATTCAGACTAAAAAGTTTGAAGCAAGATCATCTATATGTATTTACTTAATAACATTCAAAAGTAAAAAACATAGGATCTTTTACAAATCCTTAGGACATTATATATTCCATCATCAAGATCTACATTTTCAATTTATCCTATCAATGTTTGTATATTGAAAAGTCTTCCCTCCTAGGCAATGTTTCTCAACTTCGGTAGCTTTAAGACATGCGGACTTCAGTTCCCAGAGTTCCCCAGTCAATATGCTGGTTGAGGAATTCTGGGAGTTGTAGTTCATATTTATTAAAGCTGCCGAGATCGAATATTACTGCTCGGCTTGCCTGGGTAAATACTTGATTAATATTCTCTTTCGCAAAGCTTCCATGTGTTGCAAATCCATCACTCCATTCTCAAAAATCTCTTGAAGGAATGAATGTGATCCATTATTTTAAATTAAAAAAAAAAATGTCCATGCAATCTCCCACAACATTCATTTGGCTAATGGAATGGAAAAAGAACAGAGCCTCAGGCTTAAAGTATCCTATATCACCAGACACATACCAAGCCTATTACAAGAAAACCTATGCAGGTTCTTTGCTGTGTTTATGTCAAAATAAAATAAAGTAGTCAATCAAGAAAAAATTCACTTTATTTTTTTTCTCTTTCATTAGAAAGACAGATGTGCCTTTCATCAACAAAAGCAAGGATGAATTTTCTAAGATTTGGAAGAGGCAGGAGAAGGGGTAGTCAGAAAAAAAAATATTTTTAACAATGGTTTTTCCCAATATTGATAGTCCTCGACTGACAACAGTTCCTTTAGTGACATTTCGAAGTTACAACAGCACTGAGAAAGGTGACTTATGATTGTTTTTCACACTTACGACCGTTGCAGCATCCCCATGGTCATGTGATCAAAATCCAGACCTTGTCAACGGATTCATATTTATGACGATCGCAGTGTCCCGGATTCATATAATCATCTTTTGTGACTTTCTGACAAGCAAAGTCAATGGGGAGCTAGATACACTTAAACAATCATCCTATTAACTTAACGACTGCAGAGATTCACTTAACAACTGTAGCAAGAAAAGTCATAAAATGGGGCAAAACTCAGTTAACAAATCTCTCACTTAGCAACATAGATTTTGGGCTCAGTTGTGGTTTTAAGTGAAGGACTACCCTGTTTTCCCCAAAATAAGACCTATTCAAAAATAACCCTACTATGTTTTACGCGTGCACCTAATATAAGCCCTACCTCCCCCCCAAAATAAGCCCTACTTAAGGGCCTACGCAGGTGGCTGCACACCTATTTCATCTGGTTGCTTGCAGTGCCGTGGCCACGAGGCAAGGCACGGGGGAATAGTGTAATGTATCTGACTTTTGGAAGGAACTTTTGGAGGGAAAATACTCATTACTGATTGGCTGGTGCCTCAGCCAGAATAGCATATAAGGAGACCCTCTCCTATGGTTCAATTGCTGGGTTCACACCATACAATAAAGATCTGTTGTTACATACAATAAAGATCTGTCCTGCCTCCTCAATCGCCCAACTTAACAAGTAGGGCTGCCCGTGTCCTGCACCGGTTTACCTCAGGACCCCTGCAGTCAGACCATCCCAATCACCCTGACACATGCCTCAGTGGCAGTACCAGCAGCCATGTGCAGCAGGAGCCCACGTGGCCACCGGCCCACTTTTTCCGCTTGCAGCCGCGATGGGCCAGGAAGGCTGAGTGGTGTGCTGATGCTGTGGCCATGAGGCAAGGCAGGTGTCGGGGCATGAATGGCCTGGCTGTGAAGTAAGCCAGTTTGGGGTGTATGAGGCAGCTCCAGACAACTACCTCGCGGCGGCGGCACTGACGCACTACGTAGCCTCTTGCCCTGCCGCAAGAGGAAGAAGAAGCGGGGGGCCCTTACATGGAAACAAAATAAGACACCCTCCCCCCCCAAATAAGCCCTAGCGCATATTTTGGGGCCCAAGAGAAAATAATACCTGGTCTTATTTTCGAGGCAACACCAGGTACCTATATATTCGTTTTTAACAATGACTTTTGCAAAGCATGTCCAAAGAGAGACAATTCCAATTTATAATCTGAAGATGGCTTAGTTGTCCTCCTGGCTCAACTGGCTTTGAAAAAGATTTTATTTGCTGTGTTGGAGCATGACACAGATCATAGAAAGCAAAAACAACTGGACAGAGAGCTGTAGTTTTGAGTCTTGATAAAAGATCAAAATATTCCTGGAAAAAGCAGGCGCTAATATTTTGCAGGTACGTCAAAGAAATAAGGAACACTGCGGATTCCCAGAACAATTTATTTTTATTTAAGTGTTTATTTGTTGAAATTATTTATATAAGCAGTTTGTCTGCTAACCACATGTTTCCTTCACACTCACCAGCAGAAAGCAACTGTCTGTATTTAGAGTAAGCAATTGCTGTAATAATCACTCTTATTAGGATTCATGGATTCTTTCCTCCAAAACTATCCATAGTTCTATGGGCAGCAATCCAGCCACCTGCTCTTCTAGGTACAGGTAGTCATCAACTTACAACCATTCACTTAGGGACCATTCAAATTTCAAGTGAAAAAAGTAACTAACGACCAGTTATCGCATTTGTGACTGTTCCCTGTGATCATAATTTGGGCTCTCAACAACTGGCATGGATTTATGATGGTTGCAGGGTCCTGGGGTTATTTGATTTCCATTTGCGACTTCCTATCTGGCTTCTGATCAGCAAATTCAATGAGGGAACCTGAATTTAATGACCATGTGCTTTACTTAATGACCACCTTGGTTAACAATGAAAATCCGGACCCCAATTGTGACTGTAAGTTGAAAACTACCTGTACCAAAGCCTTGCCTAGATATTAAATACTTTCCTTGGAATTTATGATTTGGCTTCAGTGCAGATATTATTGTTTAACCAATAAATAATAAAAACAATACAAAGAAATAAAAGGACACACACTGACATCTGTTGCTCTTACTTTTGTTCCCCAGAAATTCTCCAAGTTTCATGAGTATCCATCTTCAACACTAATTCCCCACACAGGATTGCTTCTAACATCTTTCTAAAGCATGATTTTCATAAACCATGGTTTCTTGAATATACCACAATATGTGGGTCCACAGATTACATGGTCAAAACCACAATAGCTGAGCTTTTCTAATGGGGTGATCCAAAATCCACTCTATGGATAACGACAGTCAGTTAGTTTTCTTCTATTCACCAGGGGATATGCTGGATTGTGAATCTACTCAGCTAGATATCTTATGGATTACAACTAGCCTCTCGTATCAGAAATATTTTTTTATCATTTTTACTTTATTTAGGAGTATTTAACTTATGCTTTTAATGCTGTAAGCCACCCAGAATTGCTTTGAAATGAGAGGAGTGGCAAATAAATTTAATAAATCAGATAGATAGAGGCTAGATAGATGGATGAATGGATATAGATAGATAGGGGATAGATAGATATACTGTAGGTGATATAAAGATAGATAGACGTAATATAGATCAGGGGTCTCCAACCTTGGCAACTTTAAGACTTGTGGACTTGAACTCCCAGAATCCCTCAGCCAGCTTTGCTAGACTAGACTAGACTAGACTAGACTAGACTAGACTAGACTAGACTAGAATAGAATAGAATAGAATAGAATAGAATAGAATAGAGATACAGTAGGTAGATAAACAGGTAGACATAGATAGATCTGTTAGGATGATGCTGTTTCGTTAAGAATCCTTTTCCAACTTTGTATGCCCAGCTCTTCTGTTGTTCCTTCTTCAAACCAGCTTCCTGTCCTGCATTTTTTCCTCCCCAAAAATATCAGTTACACCAATGCTGCAAATTTCAGTGCCACCTTTGGAAGAAACGCAGCCTCTCTTACCTCAAGGCAAATGACGGATCCTTGATGCTCTTTGAAGACTCTCAACTGTTCCCCAGTCACAATGTTCCAAGTCCGAATGGTGTAATCAGTGCTTCCCGAGAAGAGCTCTCTGTTCGGAGCATCAAGTATAAGGCATAAGACAGCCCCAGTGTGTCCCAGCAGGGTCTGGTGGCAGCGCCCAGTGGACACCCACCAAACCTTGACAGTGCAGTCCGTGCTCCCTGTCACCAGGAAGTCTTGGCTTAGCTCTTCTACCTCTTCCACCTCCTCCTCCACCTCTTCCTCTTCAAGGACATCCTTCGAAGAGTAGAGCGCCAGGGCCAGGACGCAGTTGCGATGGCCCCGAAACTCCTGGATCGGTTTTTCCTTATCCACACTCCAGCAGCGTGCAGTCCTGTCGTAGGATCCACTGAAGAGGTAATCCTTGAAAACTAGGATTCTGTTGGGAGAAAAAAGCCGCTCACCAAACTTCTCATCCTGGCTTAATAAAGTAACATGGAGGCAATGCATTCCATTTTCTACAGAAAATCCATTTTGAAGTTTAAGCTTTTCCACTCTAGCAGTCCCTCAACTTACGATCACAGTGGAGATCATAAGTTGATCGTAATTTCCATTGCTAAGCAAGGCAATTGTTAAATGAATCACACCCAATTTTATGACCCTTTTTAGCAAACCACATGGTTGTTAAACACATCCAGCTTCCACTATTGACTTTATTAGTTGGAAGCGGCCTGACAAGGTTGCAAGTGATGATCACATGACCTGGGATGCTTTTGTGGTGCGGAGACAATAACTTGGTCCTTAACACCAGTAAGACCAAGGAGCTTATAGTGGACTATAGAAGGAATAGATCAGACATCCAGTCCTTGGTTATCAATGGAGACCAAGTGGAGCAAGTGGCCAGTTTTAAGTTTCTGGGTGTTATCATAACAGAAGACCTAACTTGGGGCGCTCACATTGCAGCACTGGTCAAAAGGGCCCAGCAGAGATTATACTACCTGAGACTTATCAGGAAACAACAACTGAATGGAAAACTGCTGGTGACCTTCTACCACTGCACTACAGAAAGTATCTTAACTTACTGCACCTGTGTATGGTTTGCCAATTGTACAGTGGCAGGTAGGACAGTACTCCAGAGGGTTAACGTCCGTCATTGCCCAGAGGATCATTGGTTGCCCTCTCCCTTCTTTGGAAGAGTTTGATAGCTCCCGCTGCCTTAAGAAAGTTCAAAACATTCTTAAAGATCCATCCTGGGCACTCTTTTTTTTTTTTAATTTGTATATATATCCCGCCCTTCTCCGAAGACTCAGGGCGGCTTACACTATGTCAAGCAATAGTCTTCATCCATTTGTATATTATATACAAAGTCAACTTATTGCCCCCAACAATCTGGGTCCTCATTTTACCTACCTTATAAAGGATGGAAGGCTGAGTCAACCTTGGGCCTGGTGGGACTTGAACCTGCAGTAATTGCAAGCAGCTGCTGTTAATAACAGACTGCATTAGTCTGTTGAGCCACCAGAGGCCCTTTTGAACTATTACCATCTGGCAGATGGTACAGGACAATAAAAACAAGGACAAACAGGCTGAAAAACAGCTTCTATCCCAGAACAGTAACTATATTGAATTCTACTGCATAGTGCAATATTAATGCAATATCGGGGGTTTTCAATTCAATTGTGTAGAATGAGAAGGATGCGTGTTTTTGTTTTATTTTTTTTTTTTTTATTTATTTATTTATTTATTTAAATTTTTATACCGCCCTTCTCCCGAAGGACTCAGGGCGGTGTACAGGCAAAGATAAAAACAATAAAATATACAAAGTTAAAATATCAATTTAAAAAACATATTCAATAATGGCCGAATTAAAACCGTCAATTGACCCAACCTAAAATAACCCATATAAAATTACAAAAAGTTAAAATTTAAAATTTAAAAATCAGGCCAGTCCCGCTTGGATGAATAAGTAAGTTTTTAATTCCTGGCGAAAGGTCCGAAGGTCAGATATTTGGCGTAAACCGGGGGGAAGTTCGTTCCAGAGGACAGGTGCTCCAACAGAGAAGGCCCTTCCCCTGGGGGCCGCCAGCCGGCATTGCTTGGCGGACGGCACCCTGAGAAGACTCTCTCTGTGGGAGCGTACGGGTCGATGGGAGGCATAAGGTAACAGCAGGCGGTCCCGTAAGTACCCGGGCCCTAAGCCATGGAGCGCTTTGAAGGTGGTAACCAGAACCTTGAAGCGCACCCGAAAGAACCACAGGTAGCCAGTGCAGACTGCGCAGGAGCAGTGTTACCCGGAAACAGCGTGCCGCTCCCTCGATCACCCGCGCAGCTGCATTCTGGACTAACTGGAGTCTCCGAGTGCACTTCAGGGGTAGCCCCATGTAGAGAGCATTGCAATAATCCATAATACATTTATGTATAATGTACACTGAAGATGGCATTTAATTTCGTTGTAAGAGATGCAATAACAATAAAGTAAACTAAACTAAAAACTAATCATCATAAATAAATGCCAGGCACCCGAATTTTGATCATGTGAACTGGAGGGATGCTGTAATGGTTGTCGGTGAAAGTCACTTTTTCAGTGTTGTAACTTTGAATGGTTGCTCAACAAATGGTTGCAAGTCAAGGACTCCTTGTACTAGTACAAACTAGCCAGCCTCTGGTGGCTCAACAAGCTAATGCAGTCTGTTATTAACACAGCTGCTTGCAATTACTGCAAGTTCAAGTCCCACCAGGCCCAAGGTTGACTCAGCCTTCCATCCTTTATAAGGTAGGTAAAATGAGGACCCAGATTGTTGGGGGCAATTAAGTTGACTTTGTATATAATATACAAATGGATGAGACTATTGCTTAACACAATGTAAGCCGCCCTGAGTCTTCGGAGAAGGGCGGGATATAAATTCAAATTAAAAAAAAAAAATTCCCACTGCCAAGAATACCACAAGCCAATGGCTGTAAGCTTTCCCTACCTCATTCAACCTTCTGTAGGATCTGTTTACAGTGGTTTCCTATTGATGGTTATCCAAATTAAGTATGTTTAGGTTTGGAACTTTAAGCATGTATGGTTTTCTCCAGAGGTGGGCTTCAGCCAGTTCACACCAATTCAGGTGAACTGGTTGTTAATTTTTTGCCTAGTTCGGAGAACCAGCTAATCCTACCTCTGTCTGACCCCACCCACCCCACCCTGTCCCTCCCAGGAGTCCCCCCGCACCCTGTTTTGGCTTCCAGGTTGGTGCAGGAGGCCTTCCAAGCCCAAAACCTTGCTATAGGGCAGGGGTCTGCAAACTTGGCTCTTTTAAGACTTGTGGACTTCAACTCCCAGAGCTCCTCAGCCAGCAAAGCTGGAGGCTTTCAAGAAGAGACTGAATTGCCATCTGTCAGAAAAGGTGTAATAGGGTCTCCTGCTTGGGTGGTGGTGGGGGGATAGGGTTGGACTAGATGACCTACAGGGTCCCTTCCAACTCTGCTAACCTGTTAATATTTGTTGGCACACAATATGGAGTGCTTGCTGAAGCTAGCCAAGTGTGATTTGAATTTTACGATAGAAAGAAGGACTATGCACATGCTTAGGAAACTTTGGCTGATAAAATTAAGAGGGAACGTGGAGTTTATCTACAGAATTCATTGCCGCATGGGTTGTGGGCTGAAGAATTTTTCAAATAATGTTTAGCGTCACCGGAACAGTACACTGTAAATTTAATCAAATGCAGTTAATAAAAACATTATTTGGACCAAATAAATCCGTGGGTCCTATGGAGCACTGCTTCACTAGCTTTAAAGACTAGCTTCCTCTTACACAAACAGTGAGCAAACATCTTTTTTACCTAATTTTTGAGCTCTTTTAGGACTTGGTTCCATACAGAATGTACTTTCAAAGGTCTCCGTTACCCTTTTCAACATTGCTGTTACTGTTTGTCTCTCCTTCAGTTTATGAAAAGAGAGACCAGATGGAAGGTAACTGTGACTTCCAGTGATCTTCCTTCGTTAACTCTCTGTTCTTTCTTTTGTCTGTCTCAGCTTGTCAATCGATGCTTGTATTTCAGGTAGCTTGCAGGGCTTCACTGAGATTCTCCCCCACTCTCATTATAATCTCCTTCCTTCCTTCCTTCCTTCCTTCCTTCCTTCCTTCCCTCCCTCCCTCTTCATTGTCCTTTCTTCTTCCTTCCCCCTTTTCTTATTTTTCCTTTCTTGCTTTTTACCCATCTTTCCTTCTTTTTCTTTGTCATTCCTCTTTCCCTTCCTGTCCCTTCCCAGCTCCGTTTTTGCTAGCAGGGGGTTGCAAGAGGCTCTTGTGGCCAGAACTGGGGCATGGTGGAGGCCTATACACCCCCCCCAACTCTGTTTTCACTGGCCAGATCTAAGCATCCCACAGGCTGGATCTGGCCCCTGGGCCTCAAGTTTGACACCCCTGATGTAGAGATTAGAAGAGAGAGAGAGAAAGAGAGAGGGAGGGAGGGAGGGTGCAAGTCTAGGAAACATAAAATAATCACCCTTAATATGTACCTGTTCACAATGGATGTGTGTCCACGATAAATAGCAAGGCATCTTCCGGTCATCATATCCCATTTTCTGATAGTGTGATCTGCACTGCAGGTGAAAGCAACTTCGTTTTCTAAGTGGCAAAATGTGATGTAGCTTTCATGGCCTAGAATGAACGAATAGACAGACAGACAGACAGATCAATCCTACAGCTATCATTTCAATGATGGGTGGATGATGTATGTAGGGTTGAACCGGGGTGGGATTCTAACAGTTAGGACCGGTTCGGGCAAAGCCGTGGCTCCGACAATCAGCTGGGAGCGAACCGGTTCGCTCTGACGATGAGCTGGGCCCATCCACCTGCCCTGTGCTCTACTTACCTTTGTTTCCTTTGTTTGAAACCCAGCTGATCAGCGCGGCAAAGTGGATGGATTGCTGCGCCTCAGCTGTTTTACTCACCGGGGCTGCAGTAGAAGGTAAGTTTTAGACCTAAATTCAAATGCACCACGTGCATGCGGAGAGTGCGTTTGGCGCATGTGCGAACGTAACACGCACTCAGCAAAGCAGTTGTTACACCAGTTGAATGCCACCATTGGGTTGAACTGTTGGGTTTCACAACATAGAGTAGAGTTGAGTTGAGTAGAGTAGAGTAGAGTAAAGTAGAATAGAATAGAATAGAATAGAATAGAATAGAATAGAATAGAATAGAATAGAATTCTTTATTGGCCAAGTGTGACTGGACAGACAAGGTATTTGTCTTCGCTGCATATACTCTCAGTGTACATAAAGAAAAATAAAATACAAACATGCTAATAAACCCAATAATGAAACATCTGCAGGAAAACAATCAAGCATGTTAAAAATGTTTTTACATGGCAAAAGTTTACAGATGATTTCCAGTGTCCGCGGGGTTTCTGAACCTTGGCCACTTTAAGATGGGTGGACCAACTCCCAGAATTACCCAGCCAGCCATCCTATCTTAAAAGTGGCCAAGGTTGAGAAACACTGATTGCAGATGGGAAAAATTGGGGTAGGAGAATAGATTCCTTCTTTGCAACTTCATCCCAGTTTAAATTCTACTTCAGGATTTTAGTCAGAAAAAGCTTCAGATTGCTTGCCACCATAGATAGCCTCCCTGCCTGCAATGTCTATTTTAAAAGCAGGAGGGCCAAGGACTATCTCGCTTCTGGGCTGAAGATCATCCCCACAGGGCAGAGATATAGCAGGAGGGAAAAGAGCATGTTTGTGCATGGGATTAAGTGCATGGGCAGGTGAACAAAAGCCTTGAGCAGCCACACTGCACTGCTTCTATTACACTACTGACCCAGCTATATGGCATCCATACTTATTTGCTAGATTTTTGTCTCACCTTTATTACTTTATAAATAACTAAAAGGCAGCAAACATTCACAATATTCCTTCCTCTTCCTTTTCCCCCCATAATAACAACCCCCGTGAGGTGGGTTGGCCTGAGACAAAGGGACTGGCCTGAAGTCACCAAGCAGCCTTTCATGCCTAAGTCAGGACTAGAACTCACAGTCTCCTGGTGATTGGCCCAAAGTCACCTAGCTGGCTTTCATGCCTAAGGTGAAACAATCTTCTGGTTTCTAGGCCAGAATCTTAATCCCCACACCAAACTGACTCTCCATATCCATCTTTTTCATTCATCTGGACAATTTGGAAGAGTTTATGTGCCAGAGGTAGATGGACTTGATTACAGGTAGTCCTCAACTTACAAGCACAATTGATCCCAACATTTCTGTTGCTAAGCATGACAGTTCTGAAATGGGTTTTGACCAGTGGTGGGTTTCAAATTTTTTTACTACCAGTTCTGTAGGTGTGGCTTGGTGAGCATGGCATGGCTTGGTGGGCGTGGCAGGGGAAGGATACTGTAAAATCTCCGTTCCCACCCCACTCCAAAATCTCCATTTCCTCCCGATCAGCTGGGACTCGGGAGGCAGAGAATGGAGGGGGGCGGGGCCAATCAGAGGTGTTATATACCAGTTCTCCGAACTACTCAAAATTTCCAGACCTGGTCAGAACCCACCTCTGGTTTTGACCCACTTTGCAACCTTTTTAGCCATAGTTGTTATGTGAATCACTTCAGTTCTTAAGTTAGCAACACAATTTTTAGGTGAACCTGGCTTCCCCACTGACTTTGCTTGTCAGAAGATCATAAAAGGTGATCACATGACCTCAGTTCACTGCAACCGTCATAAATACCTGCCAATTGCCAAATACCTGGATTTTAATCATGTGAGGATGGAGATATTACAACGGTAGTATGTGGGAAAAATTGTCAAGCCACTTTTTTTAGTTCCATTTTACCTTTGAACAGGTAAATGTATGGTTGTAAGTTGAGGACAACCTATATAGCAGCAATGGGTGCACTTTTGGGAGACCTGAACAGCCAGGCTGGAGAACGGGTCATTTTGGAGAAGTTCATCAAGAGTCAACGTCAACTTCATGGCACGTTAGTCAATCAACCAACTGCAAAGACCCAGCTCCCTTAGACAGATTTATATCGTTGAAATGTACAATATTGGACAAGGTGGGGAGAAAGAGAAGAGGATGGCCAACAGACTAAATTCCAACAGAAATGGGTCCACCATTGGAAGTTCTGAAGGACCAGATTGGAGATAGTTCACCCTGAAGAATGTCCATCTCTGTAGTTGCTGAAGGTCAATATTGTCTAGATGGTCCATAATCCATTTCGTATCCCGGAACCAAAGGATAAATTTTGGACCAGAAAACCTCTAAGGTCCCTCCTAGTTCTGTAATCTGCCTACCTTGAAAGTGGGCCTGACATTGGTTGTTGGCAGTGCTCCAGAGTCGTGCCGTCCCATCTTCACTGCCCGTTAACAGCCACTGCCCGTCTGGACTCAAGCTGATCCAGTTGATGCCCCCTTGGTGATCAGTGCAAATTTTGAGGGCTGAAGAACTGCTCCCCATTCTGCCACAAGGCAGGGGCTGGAATGGGAACACCCATCAAGTCCAGATCATCTTAAGGTCAAGGGAAAGCCTTACAAAAACAAACATCATTAAATCCGATTAAGCCCTCTTTTGGGTTAAAGACTCAGCAAAGAGTCGTTGCTTTATGTTACGAACACATAACATTCAAATGATACATTTTCCTAAATTACTCAGGCACACAACTGCATTTCCTTGGCCAGAAGTACACATTCATCAAACAAAGCACATATTAGTACACTATGAAGCTGACCTTGAAAAAAGAAGGCTTCCGCTGATTCAGAACATTGTAGGGAGGAATATTGACCGAAACCTACTAAAATGCTGACATCGTCCTCAATTTTTTTTTAACAGAAAATGAGGGCTTTGTTTGCTCGTTTTGTGTGATAGAGAGGCAAAAAAAAATACAGGAAGTCCTCAATTTAGTATAATTCTACTTGTTGGTTACCTTTACAGTTCAAAATAATCCTGGGCGAGGACACGTCGTCCATGATTTAAAATCTACAAATGAAAACAGTTTCTGGGTTCATACGGGTAGTTCTTGACTTATGATCATTTGCTTAATGAATGTTCGAAGTTAGGACGGCTCCCCCCCCCCCCCACAAAAAATACTTAGGACCCAAAGTTTCCAAAGTTCTGATGTCCAACACCTCCCGTATGGTCCCGTGACCACATTTTTGTTGCTTAGCAAGTGAACCACAGTCATAAAACTGTGATTTACAACACTTGTTTGTACAAATGCTGTACAAGACAGTGTTTCCTTCCAGTATCTGGCAAAACACACCCCACAGCAAACAAATTGATTCACTTAATAATCACAACATCCACTTAATAACCACTACCTTCATTTTACGACCTTAGTGTTCACTTAATGACTACCACACAAAAGGTTGTAAAATCGCAACATGATGAACTGCTCAATGACAGTAATGACCTACAAGTATGATTGTGGGACTCAAATACTGTTGGTAACTTAAGGACTACCTATGTATCGTTTAGAAAATAAATGTGTTTGTTTACCAGGGGAAATGTTTTCCTTACTTTAGGAATTTAATTCCTTACATGTTTTTCCACCATCAGTAAGCATACATTAGGGCAAGAATATCTTATTTCAGTTTATAGATCAATTCTGGTAATCCAAAGGTAAACACACATCTTGTGTTGGAGATCTGTAAAAATATTATCCTGCTACAGTGGCTCTATCCAGTTTGAGCCAACCAGTAGCAGCAGCTGCAGGAGGCTCTGCCCGGACGTGATCACGTCCTGTTTTTGAGGCTCTGAGCATGCGCAGAGGGCTCTGCGCATGCGCGGAGGTGGCATGCACGAGCAAAGCGAGCGTACGAACGCGCTCACATTTGCAAACCAGTAGCGAAGGTAAGTGAATACCACCACTACCCTGCTAAATTTAAGCAAGAAAGCCCATCCAATATTGTGTGAGGCACCCGGATCATAAGACAACATCTGAAGTAGGGAAAGGAATGGTAGGATTCTGATTAAAAGTTTATACAGGTAGTTCTCGAGTTATTATGGTAGTTGAGCCCGGCAACTAAAGTCATGTCAGCCGTAAAACGACTCACCACTTTTTACCACCTTTTTCGCAGCAGTCATTAAGCAAACCCATTGTTCCCTTTTGGGAGTTTTCTTCTGGGAACTGGAAGTAGATACCAGTTTCCAACAAAACGGTCATAAATCTCGGTCAAGTGGTGTAAGCTGTTGCAAAAGGCCATAAATGTGGGTCAGTTGACAAGCCACCAGCATGTGGCCACGTGATTGCAGGGGTGAGGAGGAGAGATTGGAACGTTGAAACCCAGAATTTGTGTAGCTTTTGGGTGGGGTCCACCGTCGGATGGTCATTAAGCAATCAGTCATAACATGAGGAATATCTGTAGTTTTGTCTAAAGCACAGGTGTCAAACTCGCTGCATCACGTGGCCATCACATGATATTTCGTGGCACTTTTCCCATTCGCAGAGCTGGGGTGGGCGTGGCCTGCATGTGACGCATCTTGTTCTGTCCCCCCTCGCCTCCGTCCGAGCGATGGCTTAATTAGCTGGCACTATCAGCTCTGGCAGCAAAATAGTGAGTGTCTGCCAAGTTTCTCTGTTATCCCTCGACGCCAATGAGTCACCCAGGAACAAACAGTATTTCAGCTCTTAGTTAAGCAGCTAATTTGCTTGCTACAAAGAGGCACAGCAGCTCTTGCTGCCTTTATATCCTGTGTGGTGTGGCTCCATGACTCAGTACTTCCTAGGCCTGCCCACCCCTGCTTCTGTTGTTCCCGCCTCTCCTGCCTACGAAACCTAGGGTCCAGCCAGGCCTGATTGCCATCAGCTGGGACTGGAGGTGTGGCCTGGGGAGGAAAGAGCCATTTTGACACCCCTGATCTACAGCTTCTTCAGCAAACAGGGGCTGTTATCATTCATAAATGTCTAAAAGCATCTTGCTATTAAGGAAAGATCAGCAGAAAGATCAACAGTGACTTGACGGCACATAATCAATCAATGGTTTTGACTCTAGGTAGCATTATTCTAGTGTAAAAAAGAACCAAAGAATACCAAATCCTATAAGCAGAAAAGAAATAGCAAATGTTAAATATGTCTTTAATCGCCATGCACTCATTCTGGTACAAACAACCGGGTTTTCAAAACATTTGGAATTCATTGATTTAATTTAAAAGAAGAGAGAAGCAAAAAAATACAGGAAGTCCTTTTGGATTTATGACCAAAATTGGGACCAGAACTCCTGTCACCAAGCGAGGCACATTAAATTACACTCAATGTTATGATCTTATTTTTTTACTGTTCTGGTCATTAAGTGAATCACTTAGATGAACCACATGGTTGTTAAACAAATCTGGCTTTCCCCATTAACTTTGCTTCTCAGAGGTTGGCTGGAAAAGGGGCAAGTATGTGACCCCCCAGGTCACTGCAACCGTCATAAACATAGGCCAACTGCAAATGCCAAAATTTTCATATATGAACATGGGAATCCCATGACAGTCATAAGTGCAAGAACTAGTTGTAAATACCTCTTTTCAGTGCAGATATAACTTCAAATGGTCACTAGATGGTCGTAAGTTGAAGACTACCTGTAATGCTACCAAATGAATGCAGGATATATGGAAACAGAGTTATTCCATATCAGAAATGCTAATAGTAACTACAGTAACAATAACACTTAGATTTATATAACGCTTCATAGTGCTTGACAGCCCTCTAAGCGGTTTACAGAGTCAGCCTATTGCCCCCAACAATCTGGGTCCCCATTTTACTCACCTCGGAAGGATGAAAGGCTGAGTCAACCTTGAGCTGGTCAAGATCGAACTGCTGGCAGTGGGCAGAGTTTGCCTGCAATGCTGCATACTAACCATTGTGCCACCATACCGTACAAACCACACAATCATATTGGCAACATATCTCACAGCAGTGATGGCTGTTATTTGTGTTGTTAGTGGAGAAAGCTGTTCAGATATGCTGGACTGATTCCCTGCATTAAGCTACTTGAAGCATTAATGCTTTGTTTTTATAAGGTTTTTAAATGTTTTTTTTTTTAATATAGATAATTTTTAGATATTTATTGCTTTAGATTTGTTGTACATCGTCCAGAGTCCCTTGATCAGTCTGCTGAGCAGTGAATTGGACAAATAAATAAATAGAATAAGTGAACTAAACTCCGGAATTGCAAAACATCTCGGGCAATTCCCATACCACTATTGTAACTGAAAGGTGATATAACCATTCACCTCTGGATCAACTCTTCAGTTGCGTAAACATTTCTTCCTAAGACAGCAAGAAATATCCAAATAAAATAACATAAAGTAGGCACCTCCAATTCACAGGAAGCACAATTTATAAAGCACCCACAATTCACAGGAAGTCAGCAAGTGGTCAATCTTGGGTTTTTAAGAGACTTTTCAATGTGAAAGAGATTACCCGTTGCAGGATCTGGACACATCTGCTTTTTGCATCATAAAAGATTACAGAGATCTTGCATTGAGCAGTTTTATACAGCTCCACTCAACCCGCTTAAAAAAAAATATCTCCAAAACAACATCTCCCTATAAAAGAATCATCAAAAATAACTATACAATCTGCTGATTACAGATACTCCTCAACTTATGCCAACTGAGACCAGAATTTCCATTGCTAATCAAGGCAGTTGTTAAGTGAAGTATCATCGATTTCATGACCTTTTTTGCCATGGTTGTTAAGTGAATCACTGCAGCTGTTAAGTGAATCAAGTAGTTAAGTAAATCTGGTTGCCCCTACGGAGTTTGCTTGTTGGAAGCCGGCTGGGAAGTTGCAAATGGAGATCACATGACCCCAGGACACTGCAACCATCATAAGTACATGCCAGTTGCCAATTGGTCACTTGACCATGGAGATGCTGCGCCCGTTCTAAATGCAAGGACCAGTTGTAAGTCACTTTTTCCAGCATCATTAAATGAATGGTTATAAGTCAAAGACTATGAATCCCACACTCTATATCCAGGAGAAGCACTTTCATAATGCTGGGATCAGTAGCAAGAAGGACTGTCTTGTACAGGTAATCCTTGACTTACAAGAGTTCATTACAACAATGACTGTTCAAACATCATTGAAAAAAGTGAGTTTTTCACACTTACGACTATTGCAGCATCCCCACGGTCACATGATCAAAATCAAGATGTTTGGTGACTGACTCAAATTTATGACGGCTGCAGCATCCTGGGGTCATGAGATCACCTTTTGCGGCCTTCTGCTAAGCAAAGTCAATGAGAAAGCCAGATTCATTTAACAACCATGTTACAAATTTACGAACTGTGGTGATTCACTTAACAATTTTTTTTTAATTTCTTTTTGTCACAACAGTATACACAAACAATTGTCATAGATAAAATAGCATTTCTTGAAGAAAATATATATATATAATTAAAAATATGCATCAACTATATTAATTTGATATAATGAAGGGAACAATAGGGCAGGAACGGTAGTAGGCACTTTTGTGCTCTTATGCACGCCCCTTATAGTCCTCTTCGGAATGGGGTGAGGTCAACAGTAGACAGTTTTTGGTTGAAGGTTTTGGGATTTTGAGTAGAGACTATGGAGTCAGGTAATGAGTTCCGAGCGTTAACAACTCTGTTACAGAAGTCGTATTTTCTGCAATCAAGTTTGAAGCGGTTGACATTTAGCTTGAATCTATTTTTTGCTCTTGTAATATTGCGATTGAAGCTGAAGTAGTCTTTAACAGGAAGGACATTGCAATAGATGATTTTGTGTGTTAAACACAGGTCATGTCGAAGTCGACGGAGTTTTAAGTTTTCTAATCCCAGGATTTCAAGTCTGTTGGTATAAGGTATTTTGTTGTTTTCGGAGGAGTGAAGAACTCTTCTAGTGAAATATTTCTGGACTCGTTCTATTGTATTTATGTCAGAGATGTGGTATGGGTTCCAGACAGATGAGCTTTTATTCAAGAATAGCTGTATTCAAGAATATTCAAGAATTGCGGCAAGAAAAGTTGTAAAATGGAGAAAAACGTCACTTAGCAACAGAAATTTTGGGCGCAGTGGTGGCTCTACGTTGAGGACTACCTGTACCCCATGATTTTCAACCTGGATTCCACAGAATTTGGGTTCCACAAGAACATGATGCGGGAGAAAATTATGCAGCCAATTTTCTATCTTTTGAGCTTTGCCTCTTGTTCAGAGATTTTGGTAATTTTTAAAAAAAACTTAACAATTTCAATGGCCTGAAAAGAATTGGAAACTCATGTTGCAGTCCACATTAGTGGTAGATTTCAAAATTTTTTACTACTGGTTCTGTGGGCGTGGCTTGGTGGGTGTGGCTTGGTGGGCATGGCAGGGGAAGGACACTGTAAAATCTCCATTCCCATCCCACTCCAGGGGAAGGATACTGCAAAATCCCCATTTCCTCCTGATCAGCTGAGACTCGGGAGGCAGAGAATAGATGGGGGTGGGGCCAGTCAGAATTTTTACTACCGGTTCTCCAGAACTGGTCAGAACCTGCTGAAACCCACCTCTGGTCCATATTGGTCTCACCTCTTGTCAGGGCAAGAGGGAGGAATTTCTAACCTACGCCATGCAGGCTTTTACAGATGGTAACCAGCATTCTGAACTGGGGATGGGGGGTCTATGGGAACCCAAAATAGGTGGGTTTTCAACAGCAGGACCGAAGCACCCACAGGCTGGCCCTTGCATTGTGCACCTGCGGTAGCTTCTAGGTGAGTGATGGCTAATCTTTTCCAGACTAAGTGCCCAAAGCGCACGCACATGTGTGCTCGCACACCCAAACCCACAAAATACAATGCGCGTGAGGCCCCCCGCACAGGCGTTCCACCCCCGTGTATGCGTATACGCCCCCCGCATACCCCTGCATGCCCCCACCCCCACATGCCCCCACCCCCACATGCATACGCCCCCCGCATGTGTGCACCCTCCCCGATGAACTCTGCCCTGTGCATCAGTGCACACACACCCACATGTGTCCTGCCCCCCGTGCACGGCAGAGCCCAAAGACCAGCTGGGTGGTGGGAGGCGCGCGCACATGCGCAGGACTGAACTGGGGCGACAGCTGGGTGCCATCAGAGAGAGTACTGCTTGCCACTCCTGGCGTGCGTGCCTTAGATTCGCCATCATGGTTCTAGGTAGTTTTCAAAGGTAGCCCCATTGGATGGCTCATGCAAGTAATCTTTGATTTAGAACCATTCATGACCATTTGACTTATGGCCGTTTTTCACACGGACGACCATTGCATCCTTCCCATTGGTCATGTGATCAAATGCGGATGCTTGGCAACTGGCATGTATTTATGACTGTTGTTGTGTCCTAAGGTCACGTGATTCCCCTTTGCGACCTTCTGACAAGCAAAGTCAATGGGGAAGCCAGATTCAGTCAACAACCGTGTCACTAACCCAACCACTGCACTGATTCACTTAAAATCGAGCAAAACTCGCTTAGCAACTGTCTTCTTGCCTAGCAATGGAAATTTTGGGGCTCAATTTGGTGGTAAGTCAAGGACTACCTGTATTCACCAATCATAGGAACATGGGGCTTTTTCAATAAGCCAGGCTTAAATAAATCATAATTAAATATGCAGCTTCTATAGCAAGCTTCACCTAGCATGTCCAAAGTACATTTATTTTTGATGGAAGTTGCACGGATGAAATATATCCTTTAAGTCTTTGCATTTTGATTCTAACCTCTCCCCTTTTTGCAAATAATGCACTGAGGAGGGGCCTGTGAGTTTTGATCCCACCCACTCTGGAGCTGCCACATGGAACCTGATTAGTTACACTCTTTGCATCCTTAGATTAGTGTAATGTGCGAATATTCACAATTCATTTTGCTCCAGGAAGCTGGAGGCATATTCAGGAAAACATAAGGCCTGACTCATATTAATTTATATTGTGTTGTGATCTCATATTGGAATGTCATGCACTGCTATACCAAAAGTTTTGGTATTGCATTTCATTGTTTTGTATGGCACATAGTTACAGGCACATGAAAAATAAATCAACTAATTTTGTCCTCTTTATCACCGGATATTGTAAAGCACTATTTCTCAACCTTAGCAACTTTAAAATGTTTGGGTTCCCTAGGCAGCAATTTTGAGAATTGAAATCCAGACATCTTAGAAGCTGCTGAGGTTGAAAAATACTACTCTAGAGCCCAAATTGTATTTCTTTTATCATGGAGACTCAAACACCGTCCACCAAGTCAATCTCATGCATGGCATCATTGCAGAAATGACACCAATGATGACATTTGGATCATTTCCATACAGTATCACTTGCCCCTGGTCTTCTCCATGAACACCAATGAACTACAAACAGCCCTCAACTTATGACCATTCGTTTAGCAACTGTTTGAAATTATGACGGTATTGAAAAAAGTGACTTAGGACGGTTCACGTACTTATTACCATCACTCTAAGGTCATGTGATTGCAATTATGATGCTTGGTAACCTGTATGCATTTATGACCATTGCGTGGTCCCAGAGTCCTATGATCAATGTTTGAAACTGTCCAGCAACCAAGTCAATGGGGGAAGCTGGATTTGCTTAATGACTGTGGCAGAAAAATTGGGCAAGGTCATATGAGGATTCAATTAATAACTGCATCACTTAGTGATGGAATTCCGGTCCCAATTCTAGTTGTAAGTTGAGGACTCCTTGTAGTTTACTTTTCCACTACTACACGTAGTCCCAGACTTACAGCAGTTCACTTAGTGACCATTTGAAATTACAACGGCACTGAAAAAGGTGACTTATGCCCATTTTTCACAGTTATGACCATTGCAGTATCCCCAATGGACATGTGATCAAAATTCAGAAGCTTGGCAACTGGCTCGTATTTATGACAGTTGCAATGTCCTGGGGTCATGTAGAATAGAATAGAATAGAATAGAATTTTATTGGCCAAGTGTGATTGGACACACAAGGAATTTGTCTTGGTGCATATGCTCTCAGTGTACATAAAAGAAAAGATACGTTCATCAAGGTACAACATTTACAACACAATTGATGATCAATATATCAATATTGATATAATGTGATACCCTTCTGACAAGCAAAGTCAATGGGAAAACAGATTCATTTAATGAACCTGTTACTAACTGAGCAATTGTAGTGAGTCGCTTAACAACTGTAGCAAGAAAGGTCATAAAATGGGGCAAAACTCACTTATTATTATTATCATTATTATTTATTCGATTTTTATACCGCCCTTCTCCCGAAGGACTCAGAATAAAACAAACAATACAATATACAATTAAAACCCAAATTAAAAAACTTATTACACCATTGGCCTAAGACTTTAAAACATATAAAACTAAAAAACCCATTAAAATTCATAATAAAAATTTTAAAAACCCAATAAAACCCAATAAAATTTAAGCCAGCCCCGCGCGAATAAATAGGTGTGTTTTCAATTCGCGGCGAAAGGTCCGAAGGTCAGGTATTTGGCGTAAACCAGGGGGAAGTTCGTTCCAGAGGGTAGGAGCCCCCACAGAGAAGGATCTTCCCCTGGGGGCCGCCAGCCAACATTGTTTGGCGGACGGCACCCCGAGAAGTCCCTCTCTGTGTGAGCGTACGGGTCGGTGGGAGGCATGCGGTAACAGTAGGCGGTCCCATAAGTACCCTGGCCCTAAGCCATGGAGCGCTTTAAAGGTAGTAACCAAAACCTTAAAGTGCACCCGAAAGACCACAGGTAGCCAGTGCAGTCTGCGCAGGAGAGGTGTTACAGGGGAGCTACGTGAAGCTCCCTCTATCACCCACGCAGCTGCGTTCTGGACTAACTGAAGCCTCCGGGTGCACCTCAAGGGGAGCCCCATGTAGAGAGCATTACAATAATCCAAGCGGGAGGTAACAAGGGCATGAGTGACTGTGCACAAGGCATCCCGATCAAGGAAGGGGCGCAACTGACGAACCAGGTGAACCTGGTGAAAGGCCCTCCTGGAGACGGCCGTCAAATGGTCTTCAAACGACAGCCGTTCATCCAGGAGAACACCCAAGTTGCGCACCCTTTCCTTTGGGGCCAATAACTTGCCTCCAACAGTCAGCTGCAGCTGCAGCTCCAGCTGCAGCTGACTGAATCAGGATGCCGGCATCCACAGCCACTCCGTCTTGGAGGGATTGAGCTTGAGCCTGTTCCTCCCCATCCAGACCCGTATGGCTTCCAAACACTGGGACAGCACTTCAACAGCTTCATTGGGGTGGCCCGGGGTGGAAAAGTACAGCTGAGTGTCATCAGCGTACAGCTGGTATCTCACCCCAAAGCCACTGATGATCTCACCCAGCGGCTTCATATAGATGTTGAACAGGAGGGGCGAGAGAATCGACCCCTGTGGCACCCCACAAGTGAGGCGCCTCGCGGCCGACCTCTGCCCCCCTGTCAACACCGTCTGCGACCGGTTGGAGAGATAGGAGGAGAACCACCGATAAACGGTGCCTCCCACTCCCAATCCCTCCAACCAGCGCAGCAAGATACCATGGTCGATGGTATCAAAAGCCGCTGAGAGATCTAATAGGACCAGGGCAGAGGAATAACTCCTGGCCCTGGCCCTCAAGAGATCATCCACCAACGCGACCAAAGCTGTCTCCGTACTGTATCCGGGTCGGAAGCCGGACTGGAACGGGTCTAGATAGACAGCTTCATCCAGGTATTGGGGTAGCTGCCGCGCCACAGCATTCTCTACAACCTTTGCAACAAAGCGAAGGTTGGAGACCGGACGATAATTACCCAAAATAGCTGGGTCCAGGGAGGGCTTCTTGAGGAGGGGTCTCACCACCGCCTCTTTCAAGGCGGCAGGGAAAACCCCTTCCAACAAAGAAGCGTTGATAATCCCCTGGAGCCAGCCTCGTGTCACCTCCTGAGTGGCCAGCGCCAGCCAGGAAGGGCACGGGTCCAGTAAACATGTGGTGGTGTAGAGCCTCCCCAACAACCTGTCCACGTCCTCGGGAGTCACAAGATCAAACTCATCCCAAACAAACTCGACAAGACGAGCCTCCTCCCTCTCGCCTGGATCATCCCAATTTCGGTCCAGGCCATCCCGGAGCTGAGCAATATTATCGTATAGATAACCATTAAATTCCTCGGCTCGTCCCTGCAAAGGGTCATCCTGCACCTCCTGATGAAGGAGAGAGCGGGTCACCTGAAACAGGGCGGCCAGGCGGTTATCTGCCAACGCAATGAGGGTGGAAGCATAAGAACGCTTCGCCTTCCTCATTGCCACTAGATAGGTCCTAGAATAAGACCTAACTAGTGTCCGATCAGCTTCGGAACGACTGGACCTCCAAGTACTCTCTAGGCGTCTTCTCCGGCGTTTCATCTCCCTCAGCCCCTCGGATAACCAAGGGGCCGGCTGAGATCTGCGCCAGGTCAGAGGCCGCAAAGGCACGACACGGTCCAAGGCTCCAGCTGCGGCCTGTTCCCAAGCCACAACTAGTTCCTCAGCCGTGCCGTGGGCCAGATCTTACGGAAATGGCCCGTCAGGAACCTCTCAGGGTCCATCAGGCGCCTGGGACAGAACCAACATATAGGTTCCATCTCCCTGCGATGGTGGGTGGCGGTTCGGAAGTCTAGGCGAAGGAAGAAATGATCTGACCATGACATTGGTTCTGTTACTAAATCATCTAATTCCAGATCATTTAACCACTGTCCAGAGATATAAATTAGATCCAGCGTGCCTCCTCCCATGTGGGTAGGGCCATCATTTACTCGAATCAGGTCCAAGGCCGTCATGGAAGCCTGGAACTCCCGAGCTGCAGTCGATGACAAGCCGGTCGATGGCAGATTGAAATTCCCCATGACTATAAGTCTGGGGGTCTTAACCGCCACCCCGGCAAGTACCTCCAACAACTCGGGTAGGGCTGTGGTCACGCAGCAAGGAGCCAGGTACGCGATCAACAGACCCAATTGATTCCTATGGCCCCACCTCACATAGAGGGATTCACAGCCGGCAATCTGAGGAACAGTGGCCTCCCTTGGCTCTAAATCTTCCTTAATAACAACCGCCACCCCCCCCACCCCTACCTTGGGCCCTCGGTTGATGAAATGCTCGGAAACCCGGAGGGCACAACTCAACAAGGGGGACCCCCCCCTCTGGGCCCAACCAGGTCTCCATAATGCCCATAAGGTCCGCCGACTCCCCCTGAATAAGATCACAGATCAGGGGAGCTTTATTAACCACGGACCGAGCATTACATAACATCAACTGAAGACCCAAGCTCTGAGGATCATAGCCGCCCGAGGAACGGGTAGGGACTGAGGGGCCGGAGCACGTGATCGCTTTCAAACAGCGAGCATGTGCTCCCAACACTCGATACGCCCCCCCCCTCCGCCATAACAAATGTCTCACTTAGCAATGGACTTAACAAATGTCTCACTTAGCAATGGACATTTTGGGCTCAATTGTCGTCGTAAGTCACATACTACCTATACTTCTGTGAAATGAATAGAATTGAATAGAATGGAATAGAAAAGAATAGAATTTTTTTATTGGCCAAGTGTGATTGGACACACAAGGAATTTGTCTTGGTGCATATGCTCTCAGTGTACATAAAAGAAAAGATACCTTCATCAAGGTACAACATTTACAACACAAATGATGGTCAATATATCAATATAAATCATAAGGATTGCCAGCAACAAAGTTACAGTCATACAGTCATAAGTGGAAAGAGATTGGTGATGGAAACGATGAGAAGATTAATAGTAGTGCAGATTTAGTAAATAGTTTGACAGTGTTGAGGGAATTATTTGTTTAGCAGAGTGATGGCCTTCGGGAAAAAACTGTTCTTGTGTCTAGTTTTTCTGGTGTGCAATGCTCTATAGCGTCGTTTTGAGGGTAGGAGTTGAAACAGTTTATGTCCTGGATGTGAGGGATCTGTAAATATTTTCACGGCCCTCTTCTTGATTCGTGCATGGGATGGATGGGATCCATAGCTTAATGCAATCTAGGTCAGGGGTCTCAAATTCCTGGCCCATGGGCCAGATACATCATGCTGGCCATGCCCACGCCTGGTTTAGTGATAGGGGGGAAAGTTGTAATATATCACGTGACGACGCCATGATGACATGAATTTGACTCCCCTGATCTAGGTCATTGGGGGGGGGGATATGTAGACCCCTTGCCATTAATGGTTACAGTGGATAAGCAAGGATATCCATTAGAAACAATAGTTATGTTTGTATGAACCACAGTGACAATATCCATAGAGCAGGTTACTCCACGCAGAGCTAAGTCCCTTATGACTGAATTCATAAACCACATTGACATGTGATTTGCTTACTTTTGGCTTAGCCATGGTACTTGTAAATCATGGTTTATGATTTAATAGGTTGGGCCAAGCCATTAAGAGTCCTCAAGAGATCTGTAAGAAATCCCAAAATGTCAGCATGACCTGATCTAGTTCTGTTGAATGTAATATTTGCTACAAACAACACAACAATTCTTGGAATGAATAGGATTGATTATAGGAAAATAAATGGAATCAGACAGATTAGTTTACTCTATTCTTAATTTGTTTATTGCATTAGACAGGTCTTGGCTGACCTCAAAAAGCTAATTGTAGGTAGTCTTCAACTTATGATCACAGTTTGGGCCAGAATTTCCTTGCTATGCGTGGCAGTTGTTTGTCTATGCATGTTCAGTTGTTTAATGCCCAATTCTACTTTTTTTTTTTGCAACGGTTGTTAAACAAATCACTGCAGCTACTAAGTGAATTATGTGGTTGTTAAGTGAATCTGCTTTCCTTCATTGACTCTGCTTATCATAAGCCAGCTGGGAAGATCATAAATGAGGATCACATGACTGCAACCACCAAGTGCCCAAATTTTGATCACATGATCCTGTGGGATGCTGCAAACATGGTAAGTCGAAAGACCAATTGTAAGCCATTATGTTTCAGTGCCACTGTGACTTTGAACAATCACTAAACGAATCTGTAGAATCAGACTAGATTATTAATTGGATGAGGGACCATGAGGAGATCTTAAGAGCTGCAGGCTATTTTTTATTTTATTTCATTTATTAAAAACATTTACCTAGCCACCCATCTTATATCTAATTCTGATCAGCTCTTCCTTGGCTGGGAAGCTAAAAATATACTAAAATACAGTGAAGCAAGAATGACCCACTTGGGAATTGTTCATTGTTCCTAAGAAAAATTCATTTTATAAAATCACCATGAGTGGAAGTGAACTCAAAGATGTTAGCTGAGAATTAAACTCCCCCATTGTTCAGAGGTATCCAACCCTGACAATTTTATGACTTGTGGACTTCAAGTCCCAGAATGTCCACTCAACTTTCAAAGACTTGTGTAGAATTTTGGGTCTTGAAGTCCACAAGTTTTCAGCTTGGCAAGGCCGGACACCCCTACAATTTTATTTTACAATTTTATAAAAGGAAAACACCTTTTTCAGGGTGTGATTTTTAACGGGGTGGCAGGTAAGAATTCCTAGCAGCCCATGTTAACACCCAACCCAATGCCTTCCAAAGCTCAATGTGTGTTCCTCTTACAAACCGGGCATCGGGTTTAAATCAGCCCCCACATTTTTTGGGTACATGGAGCCTTCATTCCACGATCCTCCGCCAAATAGATATGAGGGGGGCTTCAAGATCCTCATATCCGGACGGTCCCAGATCTGGGAAAGTGAAATCCAATATCAGCTTATGGGCGAGATGATCGTCTCATTGGGATGGAGAGGGGGATGGCGATAAAAGGAAGGTGAAAAGACACGGAGAGGAGGAGGCAGCCCTTCCCCATTTCAGGGCTCGCCCCCTGTCCACATCTGGGCGATGTAGCCGAGCGCGTGCACAGCCCGACTTTTCACCGCGCTTTCCCCAATGTCCACCGACGACTGGCTTGGTTGTAGCTGAGCCGCTTCCTCTCGAGCCCCCACCCCCACCCCACCCCCAACAGCCTCGGCTCGTTGCTTCCTCAACCCTGCAGGCGCCTTCCGCCCCCTCCCCTCGCCTCCCCGCGGCGGAGCAACGCCCCCAACCCAACCCAACCCCCGGCGACTTCGCCCGCTTCCTCGCCAGACGCGCAGCGCGCATTCCCAAAGACGCCCCCTCGCTTTGTTTCTTTCTTTCCTTCCCCCACCGGGAGGAGACCCGGACGTCCACTCCTCCCGGTTTCTATCTTCCAAGCTCCCCATCCCCTTGGGATTCCTTCCACATCTCACACTCCCCCTCCCCGCGCATTCTCTAGCCACCTTCCCTCCTCACTTTCGCTGAGCAAGACGCGCCGCCGCCGCTTGGCACGCAACCGTTTCCACACGCGCGTACCTCCCCCCTACCCCGTCCACCGTATCTCCGCGCGCGTGTAACATCCAAACGACATTGTGAGACTGTAGTTGAGTGCGCGAGTAAGGAACCCGCAGCCATACACACGCACAATTTTTCTTCTCAAGAATTCATCAGCGTTGGTGAGAGTTCACTGCCCAGGAGGAAGCTTCGTCTAGATCTGGGATGCACGTACACATTTTGCCACATTTTCCCTCCTTTTCAGATTTAAATAAAGTGACAGTGCTCTCTATCTCGCCCTCCCATCCCCCAATATCTCATAAGAGTATTTTCCCTATCCCTTTAATTTTCCAATGATTATATAGTTTGCAAGGACACCCACCATTGGTTGTGGGCTTCAGATCCAACCCACATCCCAAAAGATGACCCTGTCTTGCTCCCAGCTGCTCCAGAGCCTTAACTTCCTGGGGGGAGGGGGAGGCAGGAGCCCATTTACAAATGACCCCCCTCCCTCATTCAGCCTTCAAAAGAATATCTGCAAGATCCTTTTAAATGCAAACTTTGCCCAGGCACACCTCAAAACATAAACAATTAGAAGGTACAGCAATTTTCATGTTACAAAATTATTAATATTTAGGGAAGTGGAGGAAGGGAGGAGAGAAAATCCTGAAAGACACAAATTCCAGAAAAGAAGCCAGTCTAAGAGTGATGAAACTCACTTCCTGGCTGATTATGATAAGAAGCAAGAAAATGCAGCATGAAATGAGGGAAAGAAAAAAGGAGGATACCTTGTTAGGATGGCTTTTGTCCCCAGCTTCTGAAATTCTCCAATCCTAACTCTCTAGAAGTTTGTTTGCATTCTCCAAAAGATGCTCAGAATGATCTTAAATCAGAATACAGTTTAATTTGTTCGGCTAGCTGCTACTGCATCCCAGATGGGGGAAAATCCTGGATTTTTATGCTTTCTTGTTTAAAAAATCTTCCTGCCTTTGTCTCCAGCTCTTAGCCACTCTGGTTGTGTTTGAAAGAGTTCCATCTGAATTCCCCACCCACCTCCATCTCTTTCGCTCTCTTCCCCCCAAACCTTTTTCCGCTGTTTCTTACATTCATACCATTAGTTGTGCAAAGCATAACTTCTCCGTTTATTCACGCTCTGCAGGGGATCAAATACCACCCCTCCGATTTTCTACACGGTCCTAAAGAAAGCAGAATTACAGCAGAGTAACTCCAGAAACTCAGAAGGCCCCGACCAATGCGGCTTTTGGAAAAGGCCAGAATTGTAGACCCGCGACCTCCCCTTGGACCCTCGAAGGGCGAGACGGGACAGCAAAACTGGGAGAGTGAGGGGCTGGCAGAAATCGCGAGATGTGAGGTGATCAATGATGCAACACTTCTGTATTTATTAATAAGATTGACACCGCACTCCGAATCTCAAGGCGAATTACAGGTGGCCCTTGACCTCCAAGCACAATTGAACCCTCAAATTTCTATTGTTAAGCAAGGCTGTTGTTAAGTGAGATGTGCCCCACTCTACAACCCTTTTTACCACTGTTGTTAAGCAAATCACTGCAGTTGTTAACTGAATGGTCACTAAGAGAACCTGGCTTCCCCCGTTGGCTCTGCTTATTGGAAGCTGGCTGGGAATAGAATAGAATAGAATAGAATTTTTATTGGCCAAGTGTGATTGGACACACAAGGAATTTGTCTTGGTGCATATGCTCTCAGTGTGCATAAAAGAAAAGATAACATTCATCAAGGTACAACATTTACAACACAATTGATGGTCAATATATCAATATAAATCATAAGGATTGCCAGCAACAAAGTTACAGTCATACAGTCATAAGTGGAAAGAGATTGGTGATGGGAACTATGAAACGATTAATAGTGGTGCAGATTCAGTAAATAGTTTGACAGTGTTGAGGGAATTATTTGTTTAGCAGAGTGATGGCCTTCGGGAAAAAACTGTTCTTGTGTTTAGTTGTTCTGGTGTGCAGTGCTCTATAGCGTCGTTTTGAGGGTAGGAGTTGAAACAGTTTATGTCCAGGATGCGAGGGATCTGTAAATATTTTCACCGGAACACCGGAAAGGGGCATCATGTGAGCCTGAGATAGTGCAATTGTCATGAATACATGCCAGTTGCCAAGTGCCTGGATTTTGATCACACACACAGACCGTGGGGGTGTTGCAACACCCATAAGTGTGAAATCCGGTCACAAGTCATTTTCTTCAGGGCTGATGCAACTTTGAATTGTCACTAAATGAATGGCTGTATGTTGAGGACAACCTGTGCAGAGATCTCCACAGGAAGGGGCCAAAATATCAAGGGGTGGTCTCCACCACAAAGCAACCAAAGCCCCATCTTTTTCTGCAAATGTTGTGGTGCATGAAGGAATGGAGTGGGACTTTGGCTGCAGAATTGTGGGTCCCATTTTGTTCTCTGATCTCCTCCCAACACCCTTGGGGTGGAAAAAAAATCTCTGCTTTAAAATCGTTCCCGTCACAGCAACCCTGTGAGATAGATTGAACCCAGATTCACCTAATGAGTTTCAATGGATAAGAGTGGATTTGAATCTGAGTCCACAGGCCACACAACATGCTCAGGTGTGAACTGTGGTTTGCAAATGATGCTGGCGAAGATCAAAAAACACATTTTGGCTTGCGGTGGTCCAGTCTGCACCAGGGAAACTTAAAAAACAAAAAACAAATAATGGGATGCTTAAGATCAGAAAGTATTAAATCCCTGACAGATTATTTCACCAATTGATTTAGTAGTGATGCTGAACCCAGGAATCTGGAAACATATATTGCGCTAAACCTAAGATGGCCAAATCCAGGCTGAAAATATTTGAAGAATCTTTAGGGGGAAGCAAAGATCATTTCATTATGTTTTGGCTGCCACCTAGTGACCTAGAGTTTGGTGGCCCATATTTATAAATAGTCCTTGCTTTTGGCAACAATCCAGACCAGTATTTCCAAGTCTAAGCAAGGGAGGCAGTGAGTCATGCTCGATTTTACAACCTTTTTTTTGCCATGGTTGTTCAGCAAATAACTGCATTTATTAAGTGAATCATACGGTTGTTAATTGAGTCTGGTTTTCTCTATTGAGTTTGCTTGTCAGAAGCCAGAAAGGAAAGTAGCAAATGGTGATTACATGACCTCAGGATGCAGCAAACATTTCAAATTGCCAGGTGCCAAGTGCTGGAATTTTGATCACAGAAGTGTGGGGGATGCTGCAAAGATCATAAATATGAAGATTATTCATAAGTCACTTTTTTCAGCACCATTGTTAACTTCAATTGGTTGTAAGTCGATAAGTACCTATGGAAACCCTACATTAAGCCATTATTTGCTTTATTGTAGGTTTTTTTCAATCAAACTACCTTACTCTTACATCTGTAGTGGTCTGGATGATACATTTAAAGCTTTGCTTGGTGCTATAACCACATACGCATGGACATGGCTGCAGGAATTAGCTGAAATATCTTAAATTAGTGTGCAGGACTAGCTAAAGCAGCGGTTCTAAACCTGTGGGTCGGGACCCTGTTGGGGGTCGAATGACAATTTGCTAGGGGTCACCTAAGACCATCGGAAATATGGGAAGTATACTTGCGAGTGGAAGAATCGTGCTCCAATGGTTGACTCCACAAGCCAGCTGCAGGCTCTTCAAATCGCTAGCCGAATTCGGCTTCAGGCGCGATGAATTAAAAAAGAGAGAAATCTTTGCTCTGATGTCTCCCTCTCAAGCCAGCTGCAATCACTCCCAATCGCTAGCCTAATCTGGCTTCAGGCGCCATAAACTTAGTAGGGGAGGAGTCTCCGCTTTAATGCCTCCGTCCTCAAGGCAATCGCAAGCAGTTCAGATTGCTAGCCAGCACAGCTTCAGGCGCGATAAATTCAAAACGAAAATAATTTTACGGTTGGGGTCGCCACATCGTGGGGAATTGTATTAAAGGGGTCGCAGCACTATAAAGGTTGAGAACCACTGAGTTAAAGGTATATGTCCTTGGTTAGCTTCTCTTGGGGACCCTGCTAAAGTTCTAACAAAATCTGCTGAAAAGGCTACCAGGATTTTAGTCTTGTTTCGGTGATGTCCTCAGAATAGGTCAAGAAGTCAAGTCAACAGCCTGGGTTGTAGAATCAAACCTTTCCCTTGTCTTTATTTGCCCCATGCCCATAAACCAGGCAAAGCTTCAACTGTACCGACATGGCAACCCCTGCCCCATTTTCTCTCTGTGAAAAATGCAGGGCCAGGAGAATATGGCAGTGAAGTTAGTTCTATCTCTCTTACGGCAGATCAGGAATGCATCCAGTCAACGAGTCAGGAAAAGTGTGTCATAGATTCATGCATCCTGCCAGTTATGTGTTATAATATATTTCACAAGAGGCAGAAATTTTGGGGACAGGCCGTTCCTTTCAGCCTCCCTGAAGTCTGGTGGCTTCCTATCACTGATATCTCCTTATGTCCCTTCAAGTTTTCCAATAAGATGTTCTCCAAATGTCTTCAGATTACAACTCCCAAGATAGCCAGTTTGGGATAGCAGCTAACGTACTATCCTAGAAACTAGGAGACAGTGTGTCTAATCCAGCGTTAGGCATGTAGGATGTTAGCATCCACCCCTCTTCTAGGAAAATGAAATATTCTAGGAAATATAAAAAAAGTCAAAATATTAATATTTTCCCTAAAGGAGAAACATGTCCCTAAAGACAAACTCAGAGCCTCGGCTCCCTGCCCCCCTCCTCCAGCAGATATTTTGGTGCCAACCAATCTACAAGACAAAGGCTGGGCCAGCTTATCTACAACACAAAAGATATGGCCGTCAGGAAATGATAGGATTACCCTTCACTCAAGATCCAAACCAGGACAAAGCCATTAAGCCATAATAGGAATTGCCCAAACCCTCTTCATTACATCATCACCCAGCAAGATTCAGCCTAGCTTAGGACTCCAGACAACCTACACAGTTACCCCTGCATGGCCCCATGTGTGAAGTGTGAAGAGAGGGTATAAAACTCTCTCTCCCTCCCTCCCTTCCTCCCTCTCTCTCTCTCTCTCTCCCTCTCTCTCTCTCTCCCATGTGCTCTTTTTGCCCAGGACCTCAAACCACGTGGTCCTGTCCACCATTGAACCATCTTTCCAAGAAGTCTCCATGTTTCCAGTGTCTTTCTTCCCACTTGGAACTGACCCCAGATGGACATTTCTTCCAACAGGCATGAAAGTCAGCTTTTGACTTTGGGCCAATCACCAGGAGATTGTGAGTTAAAATTCCATTTTAGGCATGAAAGAGACTGGGTAACTTTGGATCAATCACTAGGAGACCGTGAGCTCTAGTCCTGCCTTAGGCAGGAAAGTGGTTGCATCACTTTGGGCCAATCACCAGGAGACAGTGAATTGTAGTTCAGTCTTAGGCATGAAAGCCTTCTGGGTGACTTTGAGCCAATCACTCTTTTCTAGCATAATCCATCTCACAGGGTTGTTGTTATGGAGAAAAGAGGAAGGAGGAAGAAGTACTATGTATGATTGCCATCTTGACTCACTTATACAGATAGGATAAAATATAGTAAATACAGAAATAAAAATCTGAGAACTATTGTCCCTGAACAACATCTGGAAGGCACTGGGATGCAGAAGGATAAGGACAATAGGATAAGGACAGCAGATAGCAGTTCTTGGTTGACTCAGAGTTCAAAAGCTGACCACATCTGGGCAAACATAGTCACCTAGGCCATTGTTTTAACAGAGCCATTGTTTGTTCTATTATTGAATAACCTAACAATTGACAGAGTTAAAGCTTAAATAAATCAAATTAAGTCCTTTGTGCAGGATTGCCTATACCATGGAGCATCACATCCCTCCAAATCAAGTCAGCCGTGGCTTGACTAGCATTTGGGAAAGCCTTAAAAACATGACTGTTTTCCTGGGTATGATAGTTGGGAAGTTAATGGCACCTTGACATAAGTGCCCTATTAGTGCTTTTAATCCCATTGAGTGCCACTGTATTTTTATTGCTATTGGTTGTTTTTCACTGAGTTTTCTTTGAGTTTGAATTTAGGACCCAATCAGGCCCCACATTTCTGTTGCTAAGAGAGACATTCGTTAAGTGAATTTTGGGCCATTTTACGACCTTTCTTGCCACAATTGTTAATTTTGGTCTCTTCCCAAAATCCCCAAAACTTTAACCAAAGACTATCTACTGTTGACCTCACCCCATTCCTAAGAGGTCTGTAAGGGGCGTGCATAAGAGCACCAATATGCCTACCTTTCCTGTCCTAATGTTCCCTTTGGGTGTATCCAATTTGTATGTTTTTTTCATGCTTATACTTATATATACTATTGTGTTTGACAAATAAATAAATAAAAATAAATAAATAAATAAATGGATCATGCAGCTATTAAATTAGTAACATGTTTGTTAATTGAATCTGGCTTCTCGATTGACTTTGTTTGTCAGAAGGTTGCAAAAGCAGTTGACATGTCCCCTGGACACTATAACCGTCATCAATATGAGCTAGTTGCCAAGCATCTGAATTTTGATCGCGTGACCATGGGGATGTTGCAGTGGTCGTAAGTGTGAAAAATGGGCATAACTGGCTTTCCTGCGTTGTTGTAATGTCAAACTTCACTAAATGAATAGTTGTGACCCGAAAACTACTGTACCGAGGTATGAAAAGAAGGGACTTAGAAGTGATATAATGAGACTTTCTTACAAATGATTTTGAGTAAGGGAGGGAAAGGGTTTGAAAAGCATTGCTCTAAGCCATTTTTTATTTATTTTTATTTATTTTATTTTTATTTTATTTATTTGTCATAACAGTATATATAAGCATAAGCAAGAAATAACTATATGATATATAAGCATATATATGTATAAGCATGAAATAACCATATGAATTGGATACAACCAAAGGGAACATTAGGACAGGAACAGTAGGCATGCTGGTGCTCTTATGCACGCCCCTTGCAGACCTCTTAGGAATGGGGTGAGGTCAACAGTAGATAGTCTTTGGTTAAAGCTTTGGAGATTTTGGGAAGAGACCACAGAGTCAGGTAGTGCATTCCAGGCATTAACAACTCTGTTACTGAAGTCATATTTTCTGCAATCAAGATTGGAACGGTTCACATTAAGTTTAAATCTATTGCGTGCTCATGTATTGTTGCGATTGAAGCTGAAGTAGTCTTCGACAGGAAGGACATTGTAACAGATGATTTTATGAGTTATACTCAGGTCATGCCGAAGGCGGCGGAGTTCTAAATTTTCTAAACCCAAGATTTCAAGTCTGGTGGCATAAGGTATTTCGTTGTGATCAGAGGAGTGGAGAACTCTTCTTGTAAAATATTTCTGGACACGCTCAATTGTATGATTGTTCGAAATGAGGTGTGGGTTCCAGACAGGTGAGCTGTATTCGAGAATTGGTCTAGCAAATGTTTTGTATGCTCTGGTTAGTAGTGTAATCTTTCTGGAGAAGAAGCTACGCAAGATTAAGTTTACAACTCTTAAAGCCTTTTTTGCGATGTAATTGCAGTGGGCTTTGGCACTTAGATCATTTGATATTTTACTCATCCACTGGCTCATACAAAGCCAAAATGGAAGAAAATGTGCTGCTGTTTAGTATGATATGGGAGCTAGATCACAGGCAACCAATTTATTTTTCACCAGTTTCTACATAGTTTTTGTTCAGACCAAGTACTGGGTTCATAGCTTGTAATTACCAGATATCAAAAGCTATTGATACTCATTCAATCAACTGAAGAGCTTCAATATTTCTTTAAATTATTGACTACCAAAGGCTTCAGATAACATTCGCCTCCTCTCTGGACAGCCAACAGTATTAAAAGTGACTTTATATTTGAATTTCAGAGTGAACCAAGAGGACCCCTGTCAGATTTGGCTTCTTTCTACTTGTTTGTAGTCAGGCTCTTATAACAAGTTTCAGTTGTACTTGGAATAAAATGAAAGAAAATCCAAAAGTGCCATTTGATCCTGTGCTGTTTTCTTTTCAGAATGCAAATAGCTTTGGTTAAAAAAAATGATTTATATTTAATAAGTAAACATCTGTATTAGTTTTTATAAAGAGAAGAGAAAAGCTAATGCTGATTCTGTTAGAATACACATACTGTAAGCACATACACACATAATATGTGTACACACACACACACACACACACACACATACACACACACACACACACACACACACACACACACATATATATAAAATAAACCTTAGGGAACCCAAAAACATTTTCATTTTGTTGTAGGAAATCAAGGCTTTAAGACTTTTAAGCAGATCAAACCAACATGAGAACAAATCATGCAATTAACTTTTTTTAGGAGATTAATGCTATCGGGTCATCCAGCTGCCTAGGAAAATGAGTATTTTAAAACCACACATCTGGAGGTCAAACCTGTTGAGGTGGATCTTCCCATAATTCTCATTTTTTTGCAGGTTGCTTTTAGAAAGATATAAGCTGCCAATAAAGGAGAATATTTGTAGCTCAGGGTTGAAACGAGGAGTCCCTGGGTGCTCTCTGAGCTTGCTTGTTTTCTTGCAGACGATTCATTACCCAAACTAGGTAACATTTCATTACCCAAATATGGGAAGACTATCAGGACTAGCACTAGGATGTTACATCTCAGAGATATAAGAATTGAACAACTATAGACGTGACAGCTGTTGGAGTCTACATACACAGGAATTACGGTATATACCCAGAGGTGCAGGGGCAGGTTTCAAAGTCCACCTCTACCGGTTTGCTCATGGACGCATGGACGCATGCACAAAAGCATCCGGGCGGGAGGGCGGAGCCTGCCGCTGCTACCTGTTCGCCTGATATGGGGCGAACCTGTAGCAACTGGTTCGGACTGATTCACCCGAACTGGTAGCGGAGATCGCGGGGGGTGGGTGGGCCCACCCACCCGAAAAGATTGTGGCTTTTCTGTCCTTCTGGTCCAACCAAAGTCACAGAGCTGAGGAGCATGCAATAAACAGGGAATTTCTCATGTTTTCATCACACAGATATTTCTATCTACAATAATGTTAAAAAGTCATTTCAATACTAGTAGGACAGATTTTATTGTAGTTTGAGGTCAACGGCTTTGCTCATTTTCAACTATGCTGTTATTTGTTAGATTGACGTCCCCTGACCTGAGCATCCTTTGGAAGTGTAGACTTCAGAATTCCATAGCCAGGATAGTTACAGCTGAGAATTCTGGGAACCAAACTCTGTGGAGAAGGCCAGCTTAGCTAGAGACAGTCAGCACCATGCTGTGTTCATACAACACATCAAACCATAATATAGCCATCTATATTCTCATGTAGTTGCTGCAAAAAATATTCTGCTTTGGAATATGGATGTTGTGGAAACCAGAGTAGAATATTAGTTGAATTCTAAACATGCAGAACTTTCATTTTATGGTTCTGGCCATCCTTTTGACTTCTTTTTAACCCTGGCTTACCACACATTCCTGAAGAATTAAGCAGCAGCTAAAGGAAAAAGAGGAATTCAATTAAGCATAAGTTATGATTCTTATATCAGAAAGAATATTGCACCCTCTCTTGGCTTAAGCGACCTTCCATCTTCTCTGAATTTTTAGAATAAATTCATAGTGGAACACAAAATACTTTTGACAAATATTGGCTTGCCATCTTTTCTCATGGCATAACATTTTCTTTGCCACTGAAGAAAGTTAGCAGCCACCCCTCTCCTAGAAGAATGAAATATTCTAGGAAATATTAAAAAGGCAGAATATAATATTTCCCCTAAAGGGGAAACATGTTTCTAAAGACAAATTCAGACCCTCAGTTCCCTGTACTGCCTCTCCCCCCACAGTAGATATTTTGGTGCCAACATATCTACAAAACAAAGGCTGGGCCAGCTTATCTACAAAACAAAAGATATGGCCATCAGAAAATGATAGGATTAGCCCTCACTCAAGATTCAAACCAGGACAAAGCCATTAAGTCCAGAGGTGGGCATCACATAATGTAACAACTGATTCGCCCAGCACAAAAAATGTGAGTGCATGCATGCGCACACATGCTAGCTTTGCTCTTGTGTGTGGCCTTCTGCACATGCGCACGGCCTTCTGTGCATGCGCACAGCTTCAAAAAAACAGCGATATAGGATCTAATAGTTGCAACTACTCATCTGCCTGAACCAGTCCGAACAGGCAGCAGCCCACCTCTGATTAAGCCATGATAGGAATTGCCCAAAGCCCCTTCATTTCATCATCACCCAGCAAGATTCAACCAGACCTGGGACTCAAGACAACCTATAAAGTTACCCCTGCATGGCCCCATGGGAGCCTGACAACCGATCAGAGTACATTTCTTACACAGGAAGAGGAAGCTCCAAGGCGGGGCCCAGGACAGAGTATAAATCTCTCTCTCTCTCTCTCTCTCTCACCCATGTGCTCTTTTTGCACAGGACATCAAACCATGTGGTCCTGTCCACCATTAAACCATCTTTCTAAGCAGTCTCCATGTTTCCAGTGTCTTTCTTCTCACTTGGAATTGAATCCAGATGGACATTTCTTCCAACACCACTTTTGAGAGAAGTTTTCTTTCCTTGTTCCTAAGTAGGGGAAATAAATAAATATTCACTTTGTACATATTCCGTTGATTGTCTTAAAAGCCCAAAAAGAAGATACCTATCTTCTGATTTGAAATCACAGTCCCACCCCCCTTGCTTACTCTTTGCACCAAGAAATAAGTTACCCTAAGACAGATGTTTTCCTATTGACATTCATCCAAATTCATTTCCAGATTGAGATCCCAAGCGCAGAGCGATGCCAACTGTAAATTAAAATGCATTTTTATTCACAAAGTCCCGTCTTAATTCTTCCTGGGCTGTTTACATTACTCCCAATCACAGGGAATACAGGAAGGAAATAATTTAATGTTATTATTCCAAGTAATGGTTTTACCTTTGCAGAGGAATTATTGAGTCTGTCATTTGCACCTCTATAACGGTCTGATTCGGTTCTGCAACCCAACAAGAAAGACACAGACTTCAGAGGATAATTAGAACTGCAGAAAAAATAATTGCTACCAACCTGCCTTCCATTGAGGACCTGTATACTGCACGAATCAAGAAGAGGGCCGTGAAAATATCTACAGATCCCTCACATCCAGAACATAAACTGTTTCAGCTCCTACCCTCAAAACGATGCTATAGAGCATTGCACACCAGAACAACTAGACACAAGAACAGTTTTTTCCCGAAGGCCATCACTCTGCTAAACAAATAATTCCCTCAACACTGTCAAACTATTTACTAAATCTGCACTACTATTAATCTTCTCATCGTTCCCATCACCCATCTCTTTCCACTTATGACTGTATGACTGTAACTTTGTTGCTGGCAATCCTTACGATTTATATTGATATATTGACCATCATTTGTGTTGTAAATGTTGTACCTTGATGAAGGTGTCTTTTCTTTTATGTACACTGAGAGCATATGCACCAAGACAAATTCCTTGTGTGTCCAATCACACTTGGCCAATAAAAAAAAATTCTATTCTAAAAAAAAAATTCTATTATCAACCCAATTAAGACAAGAGCTGCGTTAAATTGGACATTACTGCACTCTTTCATAGATACTCAGTTTTTCTCCGCTATTAAATTCTGGGCTAAGTACATTTCTGTTACATTAATAAAAGTAGTGGTTCTTATTTTAAGGTGTCTTAAATATTAACAGCTAACACGCAAAAGGAAAGCAGTTCCTTTCAGCATAATAAAAGAATTGTGCTGTTTTGCAGGTTGGCCATGCCATCTGAAACCTATGGCAATATGTTTTTTAAATTGAGCTCAAGTTTTAAAAATTCAGGAGAGAGCATTTTGATTCAAACTAATAACCTTCCTGTGAACCAAGCTATTTGATGTTTGAAATAAAGGCTCGAGAAAATAGTTCGTGAAAGGTTTTATTTATTTATTTATTTTGTTAACAAGTACAAGGAAACAAGTATCCGTATAGACATAGACATGGACACATGAAAAAAAATGGCACAAATAAATGGATATAAGTAGGCAAAACATAGCCATTAACACAAAAAAATGAGTACATATAAATGGAGACAGTAGGACAGGAATGGTAGGCACGCTGGTCAGTGGTGGGTTTCAATTTTTTTACTACCGGTTCTGTGGGCGTGGCTTGGTGGGTGTGGAATGGCTTGGTGGGCGTGGCTTGGTGGGTGTGGCAGGGGAAGGATACTATAAAATCCCCATTTCCTTCCAATCAGCTGGGACTCGGGAGGCAGAGAATAGATGGGGGCGTGGCCAGTCAGAATTTTTACTACCGGTTCTCTGAACTACTCAAAATTTCCGCTACCGGTTCTCCAGAACTGGTCAGAACCTGCTGAAACCCACCTCTGATGCTAGTGTGCTTTTGTACGCCCCCTTAGGGACCTCTTAAGAAACATGTAAGGTCCAGGGTAGAGAGTTTAAGGTAAAAGGTATGGGGGCTAGAGCAACTAACAGGCTCAGGTAGAGTGTTCCAAACATTTACTACTCTTATTATTGAAGTCATATTTTCTGCAATCAAGACTAGAGCGGATTACATTTAGTTTGTAACTATTGATAGCCCTTGTGTTATTGCGATTGAAGTTAAAGTAGTCATTAACCGATAGGACGGTATGGTAGATAATTTTGTGTACTAAGCTTAGGTGTACAGGTAGTCTTCACTTAGTGACTGCAATTGGAACTGGCAACTGTCACTAAGTAGGTGTGATTGCAAAGTAATCAATGACATGACCACACCTGATTTATAATGGCTGCTCATCAATTCTGGATGTGGTCATTAAGCAAAACAATATGAATTGTTGAGCACAACTTCCTTATAACCTCAATTTGCAACTTCCTGCCAGCTTTTCCATTGCCTTTGCTTGTCGGAAGCCGGAAATAATGGTTGTAAATGGTGATCATATGACTCTGGATACTGCAGCTGTCATAAATTCGTGCTGTTTGCCAAGTGCCAAATTGCAATCACATGAGTGCAGGACACTGCAACAACTCACCTTCCAAATCTTGTAAATATCCTTATGCAGCACTGTCATAACTTTGAACAGTTGCTGAAAGAATGGTTGGTAAATAGCAATAGCACTTAGACTTGTATACCGCTTTACAGTGCTTTACAGCCCTCTCTAAGCAGTTTACAGAGTCAGCCTATTGCCCCCAACAATCTGGATCCTCATTTTACCCACCTCGGAAGCATGGAAGGCTGAGTCAACCTTGAGCCGATCAGGATCGAACTGCTGGCAGTCAGCAGAATTAACCTGCAATACTGCATTGTAACCACTGCGCCACCATGGCTCTTGTGGATTATATTATATATGTAAGGTGGCTAGGGAATTCTGGGACTTAATGTCCACAGCTCTTCAAGTTTCCAAGCTGCCTAGGGAATTCTGGGAAGTGACCTCTGCATCTTTTAAAGTTGCTAAGATTGAGAAATATGGATCTAGAAGAATTCTGAAGAATTTCCAGGTCCTTAAGCCCTCGCTGGCCATCAGAAGCAGACCAATCTCTGTTCCTAGGATCCTTACAATCTAAAAACTCCAGAGAGTGTAAAGGGGTGACAAGGTCAATGATGGCGAAGAATGTGGCTTTCTGTCTTTTTAATCTATTGGAGAATTTAATGCAGTTGGAAAAAAGGATAAACAAGGACAATTGAAAACCAACTGTTCTTTGTAAGAGATCAACCGGTCAAGGAGAGTCCAAGGCCTCTGCGCAGAGTATTCAGAGCTCATGCCACAACTCACTTTGAACAAAAATATCATAATAAGCCGCCTTCCATAGAAGATTTTTTATTTTATTTTATTTTGTCACAACAATATACACAAGCATCAACATAAAACAACAACACATCATATAAGCATATATATAAGCAAAGTATGCAATAACTATATTAATTTGATATAATGAAAGGAAACAATAGGACAGGAACAGTAGGCACTTTTGTGCTCTTATGCACGCCCCTTACGGACCTCTTAGGAATGGGGTGAGGTCAATAGTAGACAGTTTTTTGGCTGAAGTTTTGGGGATTTTGGGAAGAGACCACAGAGTCAGGTAGTGTGTTCCAAGTATTAATAACACTGTTCCTGAAGTCATATTTTCTGCAATCAAGATTGATTTATTTGCAAACATGAAGAAGGTTAGTTAAAACATGTTCTAGATGTGATATCACCCTTTCTACACTGAAAAATCGCTAATTCATAAGCATCCTGTTTTCATTAGTTGCAGAACCCAATGCCCTTAGTCTGCTGGGTGCAGACTAAGCTATGGGAAGCTGATGATCTGGAGGGAGGGAGGGAGAGAAGGAGGGAAGGAAGGAAGGAGGGAGGGAGAGGGAGAGGGAGAGAGAGAGAGAGAGAGAGAGAGAGAGAGAGGGAGGGAGGTTCTCCATAATGATATTATCTAATTGCAGATAGATGAAAACAGAAATCTTTTATGTATTTTCTTTAACCATCTGGTTTGGAGCAGACAGTCCTCCAGCTCAATTTACACAGGATAATCCTGTGGTTTTGTTCTGGCAAACAGGAAGTGCAACTCTCAGCTCTCTGGTTTCAAGGGAAAACAAGAGAGCCATGGTTATGTAGCTAGAATTGTGTCAAGCAAGCAAAGGCATGTGTGCACTAGGACAGCGCTTCTCCCTTCCTCTTGTGCTAATAATAATTATGCCCCTAACCCATTCTTCCCCTAAATCAGAGGTGGGGAATAGTCACTAAATGACCTATTGTAAGTCAAGGTCTTCCTGTCACCTTTGCCTGAATATTATGTACCGTGGCAAAACTACAAAGCGGAGGGCCATCTAACATGGACATCTGCCAAGCAGACTTATCCTGCAGATTACCCTGGATTTCAAACATAAAATTTCCCATGTCCACTTGGAACTCAAGAAGATCAACACAATGGAGAATATTGATTTAGGGCGGGGTGGGGAAACCATGGGCCTTTTATGACTTGCGGACTTCAACTCCCATACTGGATCAGAAATTCTGGGAGTTGAAGTCCGCAAGTCATAAAAGGGCCATGGTTTCCCCACCCCGCCCTAATTCAATATTCTCCATTGTGTTGATCTTCTTGAGTTCCAAGTGGACATGGGAAATTTTATGTTTGAAATCCAGGGTAATCTGCAGGATAAGTCTGCTTGGCAGATGTCCATGTTAGATGGCCCTCCGCTTTGTAGTTTTGCCACGGTACATAATATTCAGGCAACGGTGACAGGAAGATCTTGACTTACAATAGGTCATTTAGTGACTATTTTAAGTTAACAGTACTGGGGGGAAAAAGAGACTTTTTTCACACTTATGATTGTTGCTGCCTGCCCATGGTCACGTTATCAAAATTCAGATACTTGGCAACTGAGTCATATTCATGACAGTTGCAGGGTCCTGGGATCATGTGATCATGCTACCCAAAAATTACTTGGGAAGTTCTCCGTTCTCAGATTGATAACGAGAGAACACTAAAGGCTAGTATGTATCTAGACAGGGGAATCCTAAAAATGCTAAGCCAAAGTACCACCTGAAATTAATTTTGGGGGATGCATGGAGAGGTGCGCCTTCTTCTTGATTGAGTAGAGAAGGCACAAGAAGGAGCCCACAGCAGGTGGGTAGAATTCCCTGCAGAGATTCAGATCTAATCTGGAAAGTGGAATGTGCCAGTTGACAGTCCAACCCATGGGGGGAGCTACTGTGTTTGTTCCCATACGAATAAAAGAGAAGATTTGTAGCTCAGGGTTAAACTGTGGGGTCCTTGGTGCTTTCTGAGCACCAAGGTGATTTTTCTTGCAGACGTTTCCTTACCCAACTAGGTAACATCATCAGTGCTAGAAGGGAATGGGATTTGCTTTCTCTATGTATACTAGTGACTTGTTAGCTTGGGTGGCAGTGTCCTTGATTGTTCCTTAATTAGGGTTTTGTTTACTGCTTCAAGCAGTAACCAGTACCCAATCAAACAGTAAACCCCACTCCTTTCTAGCATTGATGGTTATCTACTTATGTAATGTATAAGGAATAGGAGACCTCTAGCTCAGGGTTGAACCGTGGGGTTGACCTTGGTGCTCTCTGAGCTTGGTTGTTTTCTTGCAAACGTTTCATTACCCAAACCAAGTAACATCATCATCCATACTTCAGAAGCCAGGATACCACTAGGGTACTGCCAAAATTCTACAAAGGATGCTGGGAGACCCAACTCTCAGTTCATTTGTACTTATGGCAGTACAACTGCTATATGGATCAAAAGGGTGGTTTTTCTCTTTTTACATAATAGATAGACAAAGATTTAATAGACCTGCTCCATAATACTTGGACAGAAAATAAGACAACCCAAATGTGGGATCTGCAGTTGATTTAACCATCATTTCAAAATCATGAAAGTTTCTTCAAATGTTACAAGAAAAAGATCAAATGAAAACACAGACACTCTGTTTACAGTGGCCACTGTAAGTGGCCTTGCTCAGAATGGCAACTGTTTGTATGTGTGTGAAAGTGTATGCAGTAAAAGTTCTTCTTCCAATGGCAAAGAAAAAAATAATGAAAGTACCCTTTGAGATTTCAAAATGATAAAAGCAGGACTTACAAAACATGAGCCCTATTTTTGATGAATATTATTACAGGTTCAGATGACCCCGATGTTATTATTTCTTGTGAGAAGCCAAGATAATCACGTCCCACTGTGCAAGTATCAGCACTTTTCACTCTCTGCATGCTTATATTTCGGAGAAATTGCCTTTCTGGAAACTCTCATCACGTGGCCAGACAGTTCAGTGAAACAGCATAAGCAGGATCAGGCAAGATTGCATTAGGCTCCAAACATTTGCTTCTTTTTCTTCTTCTTCTTTTTTTTTTTTGTCTCCAACTTTCTGGAAGAGAATCTTGGTATATATCTTTTTGTAAAGTGTATTTTAAGTGGCAAACAAAATTACTGCTTGTCACTTAATTATTTCCAGAAGGAATTAATTTGCTATTTTTACAGGGTAGATGAGTTCTAGAAGAACTCTCTATAGGCTGGGTTTGGCATCACTGAAAAGCAATATATGAAGCTGAAAAATTGCTGCAAATTCAATCACAGAAAAGAAGAGCAATCTTCATTCTCATTTTGATTCCAATCAATGACCAAATTAAGGAAGATTTTTCCCCCTTGCCTCAATCAGCCTTTATTAATTTCCAATGGAAAAAAAATCTTTTGTTATTAAAATACTTGAACTGGTTTGGTCCAATGGTTAAGGCACCAAGCTAGTAACCCAGAGATGTTCTAGTCCTGCCTTAATCAAGAAAGCCAGCTGGTGACTTTAGTCTAGTCCCTTTCTTTCAGCCCAGCACACCTCACAGGGTTGTTGTTGTGTGGAAGGTGTTTGCTACCTTGGGTTATTTGTAAAAATAATAAAGGCAGGATATAAATAAATCAAATATGTTTGCCTTCTTGAGTTATCTGTATAAATAATAATGTTGGGAAACTTATAAATAAATTGTGCAATCCTATTTTTCAGACAAGTTTCCGCAAGATATCTGGAGGTCCTGCTGATAACCAACTAGGAATGTGAAAATGTTTGCAAGTGTTTCCATTGTAGAGGATGTTTTCCCCACTCTCTTTTCTGTAAGAAGAAATCAATTTAGACCAGCTCAACAACTGGTCTTGGTATTGTTTGGTTTTGGAGGTGAATCAGAAATCCTTCAAATCTTCAGAATCTTCCTTTGCCACTTCCTGCCCAGCCATTCATTTTTTTCAACCTTTTCAATACCACAATTTGGAAGGGCAGGGAGAAAAAAACCCATCTCTGCAAAAGGAAAGCTTTGGTTTTCTCACCAGAGCCCTCTTTCTGGTCTTGGAAGGCAACATTTCAATGCAACCTAAGAATTTTGTTCCATTGCATTCTGAATGTTTGAAATTGCACATGGGAATAACTGCATTTAGGAAGCATCACCAAGGATGAGGACAGCATTATTCAAATAGAAGTGATTGATTTATGAAAAGACAAATTTTCATTTATATGGTCTTGTTCATTCCTAGCATTGTCTTCCTATTCTAATATAAAATATTTTTCTGAATTCTGCCTGAAATACACCTGACAGATGTCCTTTAAGTTAAAACTATGCCCTATTGTGTGGGATTCTTCCTTGGTTAGACATTTTAATAATTTCACCCAACCTTGGTCCTTCCAAATGGGTTAGATTTCAATTATAGTAATGCCTTCCCATGGACAACATCTAAAGGACATAGGAAACTCTTGACTGACAGATGTGGAGTCCAGATGAGGCAATTGTTTCCTCTACAATGCACTTTCTTCTAATTGGCTCCTGAGATGAATTTCTGGAGACAAGTTACTAAATTTGGGATACTATTCTCATGCATTTTGGCACAAAAATCTAGGATTTCATAATGTAGCCTTCAGTATGATTATCAGGTGTGGGGAAATGCTGAAACTTCAGAAGAACAAATTGAGCTATTCCCAAGCTATACAATATGTGTTTGCTCAGAAACACAGCTCCAGTATTTGGAGTTTCTTACATTCCATCTCACACATTCTATTGTTTACATTGTTATTCCCTTGGAACAGGGGTGAAATGCTCCCAGTTCAGACTGGATCGCGCAATCCGGTAGTGATCGTGGCCGATAGTTCAGCAATCCAGTAGCAATGGCGGAACAAAGCTCTGCCCACCCACCCGGGTGTCATTGTTAAAACCAGGAAGTAACGTGTTTTTTATCTTCTGCGCATGTGCAGAAGGTCTGTGCATACATGTGATTGCGTGTGTTGTGTGCACTTCTTTTTTTTTTGAAAAAGTTTTAAAAAGCAAACAAACATTTTCCCCCTTTTTCACCCCCTCCCCCCCTCAAAACCTCCTCCCCCCCTCCCTTCACCACCACCACCACCACCCCGGCTTCCCGGGTCAATCACAAGGTATTGTTACACATAAACCAAACATAGAATAAGATTTTCCCTTCTAATCCAATTAGCCTCATCCGAGTCTTTTCATTTCCTAACCTCCCCCATAATATTCTAAAATAATACATCCTAATTATTCAAAGGCAATCTGATATCTCTTAATCTGATATCTATTTTGTAAATAATCAATCCATTTTTTCCATTCAATTAAATATCTTTCCTGCATATTGTCTTTCAAAAAGGCTGAGATTTTTGCCATCTCAGCCAAGTTGATAACTTTCAATATCCATTTTTCTATCGTAGGTAATTCTTTTTTCGTGCGGTGCGTGCACTTCTGAATCGGTAAGGAAGGTAAGTAGATTTCACCCCTGCCTTGGAAATATAGTTGCAGGAACATGCCCTAAACTTCTTCTGCAGGTCCATGATAAGAAAGATGACCAGAAAACATCAATTCCAACTTTGCTATCAGAGAGATAATAGTTACAGACAATAGTCTGGTTCTTGGAAAATATGTTCTTATTATTCAGCATTCCATTCAATCACCATGATTCATGGACTGATAGATGAGAAAAGACTCCACAGCACTTTAGTCAATATTAAATCAGTTGAAAGGTGTGTTGGCAATCATTGGATGCTATCACTGCTTGCTACTTAAGGCAAATAAAACTGCTCTTTTCTGTTTGGTGCATTCTCTGTGATTTTTGCTATTTTGGAAAGCAGTTACATCATATTGTTTCTATTGTTCAGTCCCTCCAGGTGTTTAGAAGCCAGCTCCTGCCAATCTTTAGCTCAACCTTAGTTCTTGTTCCAGGCAAAAATTAGTCCTGTGTGTTTCGGCTGGGGGAATTGATAACTCTTCTCCATGTTTTCAGTATTATGCTATATGTGTGTTTTACAAAACACTCCAACCTTAGCTGTTAATCGAATAACACAGCTGGAAGGGCCCTTTGAGGTCTTCTAGTCCAACCCTCTGCTCAAACAGGAAACCATGGACTGAAAAAAATGAGTTACAACTGGTCCTTGTACTTAAGACCATCCGAGCATCCTCATAGTCACAAGATCAAAACTTGGTTGCTTGCAGCTGGCGTGTATTTATGATACCTACATTCATACATTTATCTTATGAATTCAAGTACACTCTCTTTTGTCTTTGTTGCAACATAGCACCCAAATATATCAGAGGTTGAGTTTGTAATCCTGAAGGGCAGATTTAGAGGTAGTCCTCAATTTACAACCATTTGCTGAGCAACCTTTTGAAGTTATGAGGGTGCTGAAAAAAACCCCCCAATTTACAGTCAATCCTTGCATTTACAATTGTCACAATATCCCTGCAGTCATCCCAACTGCTGAGACCTTCCCGACTGATTCTGATGAGCAAAATCAATGGGCAAAAGTTGGATTCACTTAATGACTATGATTCACTTAAAAACTGCAGTGATTGACTTAATCATGGCAAAACAAAAAAAAACCAACACCACCTTTGTTAGCAACAGAAATTCTAGTTCTAATTCTAGTCACAAATCCACTTTTGTTGTCTAAGTAGACTATTTTTCAATCAGGCACTTTTCCCAATGGTTGTACTACAATTGTCCATGGCTGTGTAGAGCCTCCATGTGTATGTTCAAAGAGGAAAATAGAGTAATGGGAAATATTGGATTTATTTAAGGAAGGTCAATCACTCTTGGCAGTGGATGATTTTTCTTTTCTTTCTTTTTTTCGGGCATTGAGGAATTGACTGGAAGAGTTAACATCTGGTTTTCAGCAAAGGTTGTTTTTTATCTGGAGGGTTACAAATTCAGGCTGTGTGAGGGTAAAGGGTCTATACCACGTGGTACTGCAACACTGCAGATTTACAAAACTCAGATCTTCAATTTAAGGAGCAACACTGCTGAGCCAAAGGAAATAGTGATTGAAGAGGGACAATGTCATGGAAAGAGAGCAACATGGCATCCATAGCAGGTTAGCTAAGATACTTTGAGTAAAAGATGACCTGAATAGAATAGAATTTTAGAATAGAATATAATTTTTATTGGCCAAGTGTGATTGGACACACAAGGAATTTGTCTTGGTGCATATGCATATAAGATGACCTGAGTGAGAAAAGCAGGGATTAAAAAAAAAAAGGAAATGGTTCACCATCTTCTCCCATATTGTTTTCTCCTCTGGGCAGTCATACGGTTTCAGTGCCCATGGCTTATAAGGTTAGGTGGCTAAACAGAAGTCAATCCATTTGAAGGGTAGAGGTAACCCAAGGTTAGTTACAACGAATGGAGCAGATCTGCTATAGGATGCATTAAACAACCCAGAATGGTCTTCATTACACAAGTCGCAATAAGTAATAATAAAAATAAATAATATATAAGCTGCTCTCTTTTCTATACCATACTCATATTTTGATAGCATAACCTTGCACAACTGATGCAGGCTGAGAGTAATGGGAATTGCCATTCATCACCTAAAGGGTCTTCAGCTGGAGAAAACTCATTTGAGAATATGGCAATAATTTTAAAAAACCGGTATGTCCACTTACACACAGAGATGCATACACAGATCTCTAAGGAAACAGAAATGAGAAGTCTTTGTGCTCTCTGTACTTGATTGTTTTCTTACAAAGATTTCATTACCTAGGCTAGATAACATCATCGGTGCTAGATGATCAGATGAGGTTATCTAGTTTGGATAATGAGTTGTCTTCAAGAAAACAACCAAACTCAGAGACTACCAGGCATTCCTCATTTCAACTCTTAACTACAAATACTCTATTAAGAACAGAAACAGAATAATAGAGTTTGAAGGGGTCTTTTAGTCCAACCCGCTGTTCAAGCCAGAGACCTTATATCATTTCTGAGAAGCGGTTGTACAATCTCTTCTTTAAAATTTCCAATGATGGAGTACCCATAACTTCTGAAAATTGATTTCCAAAGATTAACTGTTCTCATTGTCAGGAACTTTCCCTTTATTGCTAGGTTGGTTCTCTCCTTGATTATTTTCCATCATTTGCTTCTTGTTCTGCCTTCAGGTGCTTTGGAGAACGGAGCATGTGTTTTGAACTAATGCTTCTTCTACCCTTACTGCTGTTCTTTTTGTTTGTGTGGCATCTCACAGTAGAGACCTCATGGTGTGGAGAACCTCCAGATATTAACAGACCTTTATCAAGCTTTGCTCTGCAGTCTGAACGCTATCCTTGGGTTTCATACTTTCTTTCAATAACCAAGCTAATGCAGGGCAGAAGGCACTGGCTGCCTATGAACCTTGTGAATCTTTTTTTAGCAAGCTGATGACTCAAAAAGTTGTTTTAAAATTGGAGGTGGCTTCCATTCCATCCATCAAACATTTGAATGTAAACATTCATACACACCCCGGCAGGCTTCTCAGGAACTTGCCAAATTCATCCTTATCTGTTGCCCACACCAACTCCCTGATCCTCACTTAGAGCCTCTTGGTCCTAAGCTACCAGTCTGCTGTTTGATAACTTTGATTTAAGAGCCGCCCAGCCTGAATTATCATCAGCCTATGTGGCAAGAATGCTGCAGGGTTTCTTGATCAAAATTAGATTGCTTTGGGGAGAAACAGCCGTCCCCCCCCCCTTCTCCTCCCCGCAGCTCACACAGAGGGTGAACTCCAGGGCAGCGGCATGCGCATAGGTTCCTCCAGATGTTCATTATCGAAAGTGAACAGCTCAGCCTCCCACTACACTGCTGGGATGAAAAAAAGACGATGGCACTTTTGCTGGAAATGAGCAAAATTCAGGTAGATCACTCAGCAGACTTTCTGGCAGATTAGGAGAATGACTTTACGTGATATCATTTTCTTCTGAGCAGACCAGGGCAGCTAATGGCATTTAGGAATATCTGTCTAATGCTGTGTCCTTCAGTAGCCAATAGCAGCCAGCATGATTTTACTTCAAATAATTTACAATGCAGTGCCTTTATGAATTCATACCAGATATTCTGACCTCATGAGAATGTAGGTCTGAACTTTAACTTCCATCATTTCATCATGTTTCTTTATAGTCCAAATAAGTTGTTACAGCAAGTGGAGTTTGAAAGCTTTCAATTTATAGATAACTAGAAATGCAGATGAAGATCCTGCATTTTGGATGGAGATATAATGAAATGATGGCTGGATTGCAAGAAAACATATCAAGCATGCTGGTTGAAGAATGGTGGGAATTGAAGTCCATACGTTTTCAAGATGCCAATGTTGAGAAATACTTGGTAGTTCTTGCCATATGACTGTAATGGAGTCTGCCCATTACAATTGTAACTCACTTTTAAGACCTTTATTGTGGCAATCATTAAGTATTAAATGAATTTGTATGAACATGATTTTACCAAATATTGGAAGTGCCCTAAGCTCAGTCAAATCTAAGTCAGCCCTTTCTTTATGTCAGTCATAACTTCCGATCAGTGGTGGGATTCAAATCATTTAACAACCGGTTCTGAGGGCATGGCTAGGTGGTCAAGTGACTGGGTGGGAGTGGTCAACTTGACATCACTTATGGCAAGATGAGTGGCACCTTGCTGTAAGTGATGTCGTTAGCCATGCCCACTCAGTCACATGACCACCTAGCCATGCCCACAGAACCGGTTGTTAAATTATTTGAATATGTTCCTGGCCAGTGGGGAGAGAGAGCTCTCCCAGCTAGCATGGCCCCACTGGTAGGACACTTGCCCCACTGGTCAGAAGGCTGCTCACCTGCCTGGCCAGTGTCAGAAGAGAGGGAGACAGAAAAGTTCAGCCAAGTCTTCTCCTCCTTCTCGGCATCAAGCAAACAGGCACATGCACCTCATGGTACCAGGATCTTCTGCAAGGAGACAGTGTGTGCCCATGCACCGCCTCCTCACAGAAGTTCCCAGTGCTGTGAGATGTGTGCATGTTCTCTGTGTGTTTCAGACAACTTGCCTGAATTTTTCCTGCCTTGGAAGCTGCTCTCAAGTAGCAAGGACAGGCTGTGGAAGCTGCCTTCCAAGCAGCTTCGATCGGCTCGAAAAACAGGGCAGTGACAGCGGCAACGGGCCAGGAGAACGGCAGGTGACATCAGGAGAGCACCAGTCTGAAGCTCGTCAGCAGCTATCCTCCTGGCCGGGTCTGGCCGCGAGTGACACTGGCCCCGGTATCGGCAGGCAATGGGGTGAAGATCAGGATGGGATTTCCGGCAGCCACGCACCCCATTGCTTGCCAGTGCCGGTACCAGTGTTGCTCAGGGCCAGACCTGGCCAGGAGGACAGCCTGCTGACGAGCTTCAGACCGGCGCTGTCCCTGATGTGTCCCGTCGTTCCCCTGGCCCATCGCTGCTGTAACTGCCCTGTTTTTCAGGCCAGTCAAAGCTGCTCAGAAGGCAGCTGCCACAGCCTGTCCTTGCTACTTAAGAGCAGCTTCCAAGGCAGGAAACGTTCAGGCAAGTTGTCTCCTCCTCAGCCTAAAACACACAGAGAACATGCACACATCTCATAGCACCAGGATCTTCTGCGAGGAGACGGTGCGTGGGCACGCACCATCTCCTTGCAGAAGATCCTGGCACCATGAGGTGCATGTGCCTGTTTGCTTGAGGCCGAGAAGGAGGAGAAGACTTGGTTGAACTTTTCTGTCTCCCTCTCTTCTGACACTGGCCAGTCAGGTGAGCAACTTCCTGACCAGTGGGGCAAGTGTCCTACCAGTGGGGCCATGCTAGTTGGGAGAGCGCTCTCTCCCCCCTGGCTGGGAACCACATGGCCATGCAGTTCCCAACCAGGGGGGAGAGAGCGCTTTCCCAGTTAGCATGTCCATGCGGCTTCTCAGCCGGCATTCAGAGGCAAATGGGAAGCTCTGGGAAGCACGAAAATGGAACTGCAATGCAGGTGGCAAAGCAAGACAGGCAAGCCCATGGATGTGGGGGGCAGCTAACTCACTAGGCCGTGAGCACTGCTTGCGACGGAGATGCGGCGGCAGCAGAGCTACACAGGCAAGGCCAGGGATGGCAGCGGGAAGCGTAGTGGCGGGAGCCTAGGCTGGCTCAGGAGTCAGCACTCAACTGGGGCTTTCCGCGGTGACAGGAAGGCTGGGTGGGCTGGCCTGGGAATTGACTTGATTGGGGCTTGAGCCACGGGGCAGGGCGGGGCAAGGGGCGGGGTGAGCCAGCAATTTAACAAACGGTTCAGTTCTGAGCCCAGTAAGTAGTGGTGGGGAGGGGAGGGGGAGGGGCGGGGGGAGCCAGCAATTTAACAAATGTTTCGGACGAACCGCCTAGAACTGGCAGAATCCCACCACTGCTTCAAATGGTCGCTAAGTAACTCGTCGTGCGTGGAGATCTAGTTATAAAGAATCTGGCACATCATCACAGAAGCTAAGAGAACAGAATGGTGGAAGCTTTTCATATACCTTTGAGCCATGTTGCTCAAACTAAGGACCTCAAAGCAGTTTGGTCTGATGGTTGAGGCACCAGGCTGGAAAGCTAGAGATTGTGAGTTCAAGTCCCATCTTAGCCATGAAAGCCAGCTGAGTGATCTTGAGCCAGTCACTCTCTCTTAGCCAGTAATGGGTTTCAAATCCCAGTGCTACTTGTTTGCTACTGGTAGGAAGCATGCAGCGCTTCTACGCATGCACAGAAGCTTCTGTGCGTGCGCAGAGCATTTTTGATGACATCTGGGCGGGTGGGTGGAGCCTCCCGCTGCCACTACTACCGATTCACCCGAATCAGGGCGAACTGGGAGCAATCCACCACTGCTCTTAACCCAACACATCTCACAGTATTGGAAAATAGGAAAAGAAAGGTATGTTGGATTTGTTCACAGCCTTGATATATTTGTAAATGTAATGAAGGTGGGATACAGATAACAAGAAAAAAAGCTTCCCTTCCTTCTGTTTCATACAACAATAACATACATTATGTGTTGGGATAATAACAGGGGACGTTATTAATAAGGATTTGTTTTTCCTTAGCATTTTAAAGGGAACCAGCAGGAATTAATCCAGGCTACAGACTTAATTGCACTAACTGGGTGTTTATGCTTCTTTGCTTTCTTGCATAGCATGTAGTTGATATTTCGCAGTATCTTCTGCTGGATGTCCAGATGGCTCATAGCAGCCCTTGGAGAAAGCCCAAGTGTCCTCCCTACAACAGGGGAAGAGTTGCCAATCGTTACCACCAGCTGTTATCTTCCACTTCCAGGTGTCCTCCAGATGCTGCCCATGCTAGCTGGAAAATTGTGACAGCTGCAGTTTAATGTATTTGGAGAAACCTGTTGGGGAAGATCGATTTACCACTTAATTATAAAAGAATCCCATCTTACATAGGTCAGATTTAACTTAAGGGTTTGGATCAGATGAGTTAAATTTCTCCAGGATCTTTTCAAGGAAAGCAACATCAAGCTCACTTCTTTTTATCTACCACAAGCCATGGATGGTAGCAAAGTGCACGAAACGGTGACAGGAATCCCATGCATGCTCCTTGCACTGTGAGAAATACGTTAAATATAAAGGATTGAAATGCATGTTGCTATTTCCGAATCTATTTCCCTGCCTGGGGTCTATGGTGTTCAGCATACACCATCTAATAATATTGACTGACATGCTGTGATCTTTTTTTCTGTAGTTCTATGAACATCACCATATTTGGCAGTAAAGAGTGACGGCAAATTTAGCACCTTATATGTTTGAATGGATGAAAGAATTTATGCACTCTAAGGACAGCACTTGAAGCCTGAACCAAACCAGATAGAGGATGGATTAGGATTCCTTCCTTCCTTCCTTCCTTCCTTCCTTCCTTCCTTCCTTCCTTCCTTCCTTCCTTCCTTCCTTCCTTCCTTCCTTTCTCTTTCTTCTCTTTCTCTTTTTTCCCTTTCCCTTTTTTCTTTTTTCTTTTTCTGTTTCTCCTTCCTTCCTTCCTTCCTTCCTTTCCTTCCTTCCTTTCCTTTCTTTTTTTCCTCCTCCTCCCCGTTCTCCTCCCCCCTTTCTCATATATATGTCTCTTTCTCCCTCCTTCTGTCTTTCTCTCTCCTCCTCTTTCTCCTTCTTGTGAAAACGGAGCATCAGAATTCACCAGACAATTTATTCTGTTTCTTTAGAGTTGGGCTGATTCATTACAGAAATTTGGACTTCAGTGGTGGCAGGGATCAAGACTGAGGAAAAAGTGATGCCATTTGATTGGAAGGGACTGAAATTTCACTGCATGTCCCCATTGTTTGAGAAGGGAGGTGACACAAATCCATTGGAAATGAACATTCTCTCTCTTACACACACACCACACACACACACACACACACACACACACACACACACACACACGACGCCAACCTGACAGTTTTGCCTGCAATTTTGGCAGAAGAATCTGAAAACTTCTAAGGACTACCTTGAGGTGTCAAGCTGAGAATTTTTCCGACCCTTGCTGTACCTGATCCTCCTTCGAAAAAAGGAGGAAGAAGAAGATGGGATATTGTTTATTACAGAAGATTGGACTTTAAATTTAATGGATTTAGATGAGAAGGTAGAATTATCACCATATTTGAAAGATTATTTTTGAAAGATATATATATAATGGAGATTGAAATAACAAAATACTAAATAGTTTTTAAATGAATAGAAGGCAATTTTATTAGTATTAATATTTCCCCTTTTCTTCTTTTTTTATGGAAAAGGGGAGTTGAGGTTCAAGAAGAGGGATGGGGGTTTATGTTAATTAGCATATTTTAGTTTATGATTGTTAGATATGATACCCTGTACTTGCTCTGGGAAGTTGGGGGGAAGGGGATGGGGGTGGAGGGAGAAGGGAGGGGAAGGGTTAGGGTTGGGGGTAAAAAAAATTGGTTGGTTAAAAAAAAAAAGTAAAAAAAAAAAAAGGAGGAAGAAAGGGAAATGTGTGAAGGGATCCCAATACAGTAACCATCCTGCCCAGTGGTGGGATTCAGCCAGTTCGCACCACTTCGGGAGAACCGGTTGTTAACTTTCTGAGCAGTTTGACAAACTGGTTATTGAAACAAATCATTAGGGCAGAGAACCGGTTGTTAAATTACTTGAATTCCCACCAGTGAGCCTGCCCCATGGAAAACGCTGTGTTTTTAACTAAAACCGTGTTAAGAGTTTTCCACTGATGCATCAGAAGAAAGAGACCCTCCCTAGCCACAGCAAAGCATTGGCAGGGAAATTCAGACCCTTTGGCCAGCATGCCTAGAATTATTGTCTTCTGCCCTCCTTTGAGATGCTCTCTTGGGCTACATCCAGGAAGCATAAACCAAGACTCCAGCTGTGCCTTGTACAAGCCAAGCACTCCCTGACTCCAGCGGAGAGCTTTACCCCCTTCGGCATTCTCTGGCACGCATCTCACACGCATGCCTTCTGGTAGATGGGTTGGCTCGCCCAGAGGAAGCGCATGGTACAAGGAAAGGAGAAAATCAGACAGTGAGGTCAGCACTCAGCCACTCTCCCCCTTGTCAATGGATGAGACAGAAATGGTGGAATCCTTCCTCCCTCAGCTTCATTCCTGAGGGAACACTAATATCCAGCCAGATAAATGCTGAAAGCCTACAGGGCAGTGTCTGGAATTTGATTCATGTCAACTGCACTTATTTTCTTGTTGATTTGAGAGACGTTTTTTGCTGCCCATCACAGCAGGTTCTTCAGTCTGAACAAGTTGGTTAGGGCAGGGATCTGCAAACTTGACTCCTTTAAGACTTGTGGACTTCAACTCCCAGAGTCCCTCAGCCAGCTTTGCTGGCTGAGGGACTCTGGGATTTGAAGTCCACAAGTCTTAAAAGAGCCAAGTTTGCAGACCCCTGGGTTAGGGGAATCTGAATGGGAGAGCCGTTGGAATGTACCAACTCCTAAAATTCTTAGGGGTATTTCCACACCAACCTCAAGGTTTCTTCCCCTGTGTAGCAATACGTTGATGAAGAATTCCCGGTCTTCCAAGTAGAATGGTGTGGAAATTGAATCATGGCAACTGAACTTATCATTGACCTATTAACCACAAACTTTGGGGAAGAAACCCTGAAACTGGTGTGGGAACACAAACACCCCTAGGAAATTTAGAAGTTGGCACATTCCAACTGTTCTCTACCTACTCAGATTCCCCTAATCAACTAGTTCAGATTGAAGAAGTTGCTGGAATGGGCAGAGAAATGTCTCAAACCAACAAGAAAATAAGTTCAGTTGCCATGACTTAATTTCCAGACATTTCTACCTGGGTGACTGAGAATCTTAATTAACCTACCATAAAAGCCAGTGTTTCTCAATCTCAGCCACTTTATGATGCTTGGACCTCAACTCCCAGAATTCCCCAGTTAGCCATCCTGGTTGGGGAATTCTGGGGACTGAGGTCTGCACATCTTAAAGTGGCTGTGGTTGAGAAACATAGCTATAAGGGCAATCCTTATATTTAAAGCGCTGCATGGCTTAGGACCGGGGTATCTACGGGACCGCCTACTGCCACCGGTAGCCTCACACCGACCAGTGCGCTCTCACAGAGAGGACCTCCTTCGGATACCATCAGCCAGACAATGTCGGCTGGCGACCTCCAGGGGGAGGGCCTTCTCTGTGGGGGCTCCTGCCCTCTGGAATGAGCTACCTCCGGGGCTCCGTCAACTCCCCGACCTCCGGACCTTCCGCCGCGAGCTGAAGACGTTGTTGTTTCGATGTGCAGGACTAGCTTAAATGTAGTTTTAAATTGGAGTTTTAAATTGGGCTTTTAAATGCGTTTTTTAATTGTATTTAAAAAAAATTTAGGCCGTATATTGAATTAGTTTTTTATACTGTTTTTTAATCTGTATCATATGTATTGTGGTTTTATTGGCTGTGAACCGCCCTGAGTCCTTTGGGAGAAGGGCGGTATACAAATTTAATTTATTATTATTATTATTATTATTATTATTATTATTATTATTATTATTATTATTATTATTATTATTATTATTATTATCCATTCTTGACAGAAAATGACAGGTGTGGAAGGCAGAAGAAGAGGACATATGTTTGTTCTTCTCACTCATTAGCTTGGCCTGATCCTATAGTACATATGATCCAACCATTCATTTAGTGACAGTTTGAAATTGCTGTGGCACTGAAAAAGGTGACTTATGACTGTTATTGTTGTTAGTTGCGAAGTCATGTCCAACCCATTGCAACCCCATGGACAATGTTCCTCCAGGCCTTCCTGTCCTCTCCCATCCTCTGGAGTCACTCAAGCTCAGTGACTCCATCCAGCCACCTCGTTCTCTGTCGTCTCCTTCTTCTTTTGCCCTCACTCTTTCCCAGCATTAGGCTCTTCTCCAGTGAGACCTTTCTCCTCATTAGGTGGCCAAAATATTTCAGTTTCATCTTCAGGACCTGGCCTTCGAAAGAGCAGTCAAGGTTGATCTCCTCTAGGACTGACTTGTTTGTTCGCCTTGCAGACTTATGACTGGTCCTTGCAATTGTGATTATCATAGCAATGAAAGATCAAGGCTAAGACATTAAAAAATATCAGAATTTGAGTTAAAGTGTGTGTATATTTGTGTGTGTGTATTTATATTTGTATTTCCTACATTTTCACTCAGGTCTTGCACTTGTTTGACATTCACTCTTGTTTCCCCCCCCCTTGTTTTTCTAGGTTAAAAAAAGGCATGTATTATTGTTTCACACTGAAAACTTATCATCATCCTTGTATCCAACCCTGATTATCTCGGGTGTTTCCTGAATCTTTGGACAAAATGTGGTTTTGTCATCTCAAACACAAGCATAAGAAATGTTTACTGACATTTTGTACTGTGGTATCATAAAACATAACTGTTTTATGATAATTTTTATATTTTATAAAAATTTGTCCAGTTTGAATTCCAGGGGAGATGGGGGGGGGGTGTCCCAGATTTTGGAAATGCATTCTGTAAGTTAGTCCATTTGAGATATCTTGATTCAAAAGGTTTTTCTTAGATTGCACCATTTCTCTCAGTTAAAAGTTATAGGAATTAAGGGTTTAGTAGCATATAGAAAGAAAGGTATAGATTAGCTATGTGCCTTAGCCATACCCATACCATGTTCAATTTATCCTGATTATGGTAGAGAAAATACTAGTGTCAAGTATGAAAGATCAGGATCACACATGAAGTTTCAATTCCTATGCACAGGAATCTTTTCAACTAATTGTTGACACTATTTTGGCATTAGAGAATAGCCAATGAAATTCAAGAGAGTTTGGACTTAGTCCATTTGTGACTATGTAGAGATTCTAGGCTGATTCCTCTTTTGATTCCACCCCCACCCCCCCAGATTCTGTCACTCCTCCTCCTGAAACTAGTCATTTTTGGCACATTTTGCACAGTATCCCACAAACATAACTAAATCCCATATTGATTCCAACCATGCTCATGGTACTGTCAGTGTTCCAGGTAACACCACCAACTAAAGAAAACTCCAAGGCTAGCAATACCTCAAAGATCCATTTTATTAGAGATGTCATATTTCCCAGATGTCATCTGGGAAAACCTGAATCTGAAAGTTCCTGGGTTTTCCACACCCAGAGGAAAGTCAAAGACCCATCCCCTGCACCCACATGTCCATCACATGATCCAATCAATCCACCATCTGAACTGGAGACAGCTCCCAGTCACTCCTACCCAGATGCAGGCTGAACATCCGTGACTCCCAGAGAAAAGAACGTTGTTATGGCTATATATCTTCACCAACTCCTTACAAATCCCCCCTCCCATTTTTCCAGGCACTAAATGTGGCAGGCCTAGAATTCCAAAGAAAAGACGGCCTCCAGGGCTGACAGGTACCTTAAGCAAACAAGGGTCTGGAGAAATGTTACGCTATTACACAATATTTTAAAAAGAAGAACTCTTTTAAAATCTACATTTAGGCCAAAAGAACAAAATACACAGGTACTGTATATATGGTACCTTGCTCAATAGTAGTAACTGTGGGAGGGATCTTGGAGTCCTAGTGGACAACCATTTAGATATGAGCCAGCAGTGTGCAGCAGCTGCTAAAAAAGCCAACATAGTTCTAGACTGCATAAACAGAGGGATAGAATCAAGATCACGTGAAGTGTTAATACCACTTTATAAGGCCTTGGTAAGGCCACACTTGGAATACTGCATTCAGTTTTGGTCGCCATGATGTAAAAAAGATGTTGAGACTCTAGAAAGAGTGCAGAGAAGAGCAACGAAGATGATTAGGGGACTGGAGGCTAAAACATGAAGACCAGTTGCAGGAACTCGGTATGTCTAGTTTAATAAAAAGAAGGACTAGGGGAGACATGATAGCAGTCTTCCAATATCTCAGGGGCTGCACAAAGAAGAAGGAGTCAAACTATTCTCCAAAGCACCTGGGGGTAGAACAAGAAGCAATGGGTGGAAACTAATCAAGGAAAGAAGCAACTTAGAACTAAGGAGAAATTTCCTGACAGTTAGACAATTAATCGGTGGAACGACTTGCCTGCAGAAGTTATGAATGCTCCAATACTGGAAATGTTTAAGAAAATGTTGGATAACTATCTGTCTGAGATGGTGTAGGGTTTCCTGCCTAGGCAGGGGGTTGGACTAGAAGGCCTCCGAGGTCCCTTCCAACTCTGTTGTTGTTGTTGTTATTATTATAAAATTTTATACTTCACAGAATATTTTTAAAAGGGGAACTCACTACCAAAGGAGTGAACATGTTAGAATATTCAATTTTGATTAAATTAAAATTAAAATCAAATCAAATCATATCAAATGTAGCTTTATCTTAACCATATTTATTTCATCTGCCTCTGGCTTCCTTTTGGTATATGGCCATTTAAAGAACAAGCATAATGTTTACCCTGAAGAAGATTGCATATTCCTTCAGTATAACTCGGGCCTTTAGAAAATACGAATTTTTCTGAGTAAATATACATTAAATACTGGATACTGGAAAAATGCGATATAAAAGCCATAAACCTTTTTAAAAAGAAAAAAATACAGCAGCAGTGAACTGTATACATATAAAACCAGTCTGCTTCTAATTCTTACTGTGACTTGCTATTCAACTTACAGAAAAAAAATGAAGATTTTAAAAACATATTTACAAACATTAAAAAGCAATAGTAAATGATTGTGTTGGGAAACAGTAGTTTAAATAGTTAAAATATCATGAAAGAAACTCCTTAATAAAATAAGATATATTTTTAGCAGAATCCTGTCTGGATCAGTCTTGGGGATCAGAAGATTTGTATTCCGTGTGTTGGGATTTGCGCTGGAGCTCTTCCTCAAGGAACTTCTCTCTGGAAACACGAGTCCAAAAGCTCGGAAGAGTAAACCTCTGGTCCTGATGACTGACCCAGATTGGATCCTGCAACATTATCCTAGGACACATATATTTGCCTTCATTCATAAGACTTTTTTAGCTCTTGCAATAAGCGCTAACAAAAGTTGTTAAGAGAACAAAAGTGTTCATTTCAAAAATATTTATTTTGACAGCACTTAGAAACACTTTCCAGTGTTTCCCAGCATAGGGAAAGGGGTGAAATAGCTAAGCTTCTTGGTGGAAGACTGGATATTTGAAACTTCCTCTCCCAGAAGCCTCCCAGGTTTTCACATCCTGGATTTACAGTATCTCCTGCTCCAAGTTAGCAACTTGATAGTTTCCACTATCACTTACCAACCTTCTGAGATGGCCCAATCTACATCTGCCTTTCTAAATCGGATGCTTGAGAAGCATAAGGTTCTCACTTCTGTAATATTAAAATATCAAAAATAAAAATAGTGAAACAGTATCAATACAATCTCTTCTCCCCAGCTTCTATAGAGTTCTGCATTAGTTTTTAAAATTACATTTTTTTTCATTTCTACCAGAGAAAGAAACTGGGATTATTTGACTCTGTAAATTAGAACCATGTTGTTTCTCTCTATTATATGAGAAGATCTGCTTGCCAAACGGGCTCAATGCTTACTCCACATTCATTCAAGTGAAACACGTCTCTCTCTCTCTCTCTCTCTCTCTCTCTCTCTCTATCTATCTACCTACCTACCTACCTATCTATCTATCTATCTATCTATCTATCTATCTATCTATCTATCTATCTATCTATTGTCCACTTCTATGAAACCTTTTTACTTTATTTAAATAAATATTTTTGTAATCAAATGTTGCTTATAATTCTTGTGTCAATAAATAAAGATTACAGATCAATTAAGAAAAAAAAGCCCACAGTTATTGCTCCTGATTCTACAACCAGCAAAGTTTTACTATCTTTTGTCTTTCATCAGGACAAAATAGTTATGCACAAAGCTTAGCCACACTCCCACTAACCAACATAGAATCTTGGCATTTGTAATGTATTCTGGAAATTCAACATCAGGAAAACACAATAAAGAATGTTCACAAAATCCTTTTAAAGTTCAACAAGCCCAAATGAACATATAAATTGCATTTTAAATATAACCTGAATATTCAAGATAAAAAGTTCAACAAATCAACCCAAACTAGCTTTCAGGTTTTCAATGATTATATCCTTCTCTATGGGGGCTCCTACCCTCTGGAACGAACTTCCCCCTGGTTTACGCCAAATATCTGACCTTCGGACCTTCCGCCGCAAATTGAAAACACATTTATTTATTCGCGCGGGGCTGGCTTAAATTTTGTTGGTTTTTAACTTTATATTATGAATTTTAATGGGTTTTTAGAATTTTAAATGTTTTAAAGTCTTAGGCCAATTGTGTAATAAGTTTTTTAATTCTTGTTTTAATTGTATATTGTATTGTTTGTTTTTATTTTGGCTGTACACCGCCCTGAATCCTTCGGGAGAAGGGTGGTATAGAAATCTAATTAATAATAATAATAATAATAATAATAATAATAATAATAATAATAATAATAATAATAATAATAATAATAATAATAATAATATGCATCCTAAAGCTCAACAGGTGGACCTAGAAGCATCTATATAGTAAATGCACACATCAAAGCTCAACATAACAATAAATCGTGATCATACTCAAAATCGTTGCATTTACTAGATTTATGCAGGGTATGAATGCCAAGTATGTGCAACACTGGAGAAGTAAAGTTAGAAAGCTGTATGGGAAGACATACATGCCCTACTTACTGGCACCTTCTAAAAGAAGATACTTCTTTTATTTGGATAGCCAGGTTGGGAAAATGTTTGAATTAAGATGTTTCAATTGCTTATCCACATCAGCTCAGAATGGTTTTGTTCATGGTCAGTTAGCAGTTTCTGACTTTGGAGATGTGATTTTTTGAGTTTGGAAAGCCGTTCTCCCAGGCCAAAAGGGACTCAAAAGCCTGTCGCGCTTTTGATCCAAAGCATTGCCCTTCCCTACTTTAAGGCTGAAGTATTTTATAGGCCCCATTGCTGCAAATTAAGCCCAAGGATTCTTCTGCTAGGATTCCCCGGAAATCTATCTGAATTTGTTCCTGAACTCCATTGTTTTATTATCTGCCATCATTTTGACTCCTAGTGATCACAGAGTTAAATTTTCTTAACAATGATCTAAACCACGGGTGTCAAACTCCATCGTGTCATGTGATGTCATGTATTGAGATGTTTTTTGCCTTTGCAGAGCTGGGGTGGGCATGGTCTGCGTGTGGTGCATCTGGCCCACAGGCTGCCAGTATGACATCCCTGATGTAACTCAGACCTGATCTTTCAGGACTTCCAATGGTGCCCCATCATCGCTATAATAGAATAGAATAGAATAGAATTTTTTATTGGCCAAGTGTGATTGGACACACAAGGAATTTGTCTTGGTGCATATGCTCTCAGTGTACATAAAAGAAAAGATACTTTCATCAAGGTACAACATTTACAACACAAATGATGGTCAATATATCAATATAAATCATAAGGATTGCCAGCAACAAAGTTACAGTCATACAGTCATAAGTGGAAAGTGGACATAAGTGGACATAACTGAGTCCATCTCACTGGCTTCTGGCTGCCTTCTTCTCTTTCCTTCCAACTTTCCTAGCATTAAAGTCTTCTTCAGAGAACTGGATTTTGCATAATGATTAGGCTAATTGGAGCCTGGTTATTTGCAACTAAATGAGAACTCTGGGTTAATATTTTCAATGATCCATTAGTTAGTTTTCTTTGCTACCCATGGTATTCTCAGGAGTCTTCTGAAACTTAAAGACTTCAATAATCTTCCTACGGTATCTTTCTTCCTATCTAAAAATGTATTAATTTCCAAAAATGCCTTCATAAATGTAGATATGTCTGTTTTTCCTGTCTTGGAGCTTTCTCATTCTTTTGAATTTTTGCAGATCTATTCCTACTGATGTATTAACTCCCAAAGGAACTGGCCCAACTTAGAGACTCAGCTGTATAACGAGGCCTTAGCCTGTTTTCATCCTTTCTCAGAATTTGCAAGGAAAAAAAAAAATCAATCGCCACTACTTAAAGCAATGGATGCATTACAAAACAAAGTTCTCAAGCTGGAACACATAACATCTAGACATTTGAACTTTTACTAAAAGTGTTTCTGGTAAATATGGACAGTTTCTCCCTGAAATGCAGAGACAATCTTAGAAAAGAAAATCCATTCTTGCTTCATCAGGATTGAATGTGGGTCAGACAAGAAGCGGAATTAATTTGTTCAGTTTTGTTCCTTCCCCACTCCAATGCTCTGTGGGCCTTGAAAGTCTACATGATTGTATCAGATCCAAGTTTCATAGCATCTACAGAGGGAATTAACTCAGCTCATGAATGTCCCTTTCTGGAAATGATCATAGGGGCCTGCCTATCTCCAGTTTCTGGCCTAGGGAACATGGAAGATTATCTAGAAGGGAGAGGTTTGCTCCACTGGACTTGCTCCATCTACTCATAATCTGGATAAGTAAGTTATCCCATTCCAAAATTCATTGGTTATCCATGCTGACGGCATCTCCTACAACACAGATTGACTTCTGCATCTAGTGAATCAGCCCACTGAAAACTGAGTGTTTTTAACAAATAAATAAATAAATACACAGCTTTGCTCCAGCGTGTAACACTGTGTGTGGCTCCTAATGCAAATTTCCTCCTGGGAGCTTTGTAAACATCACTGTTAAATTGTATATTTAGATTAATTAGGACGCTCTCCATTTTATTTCTCAATCCCCCTTTTCCTTTCTTTGCATTTCAAAGGGAATGTTTGTCCATTGTGGACCACCCCAGTTGTGCGACGCTGACTGGCAAGACACAACACAATTTCAGATTTTCCCCTGATTGCCCCTTGAAATCATCCAAACCACTGGAATGTTTAAGCTTCATTTCTGCCTTGCAGTATCTTTTTAATAATAAATTGATATCAAATATAAACATAGTGAGAAAGTATTTCTTTTTTAAAAAAAAAACTTTCCCTAATTACAGAGAATGTTTAGCTGTAGATGTTTCCTGTTGGTAGTTGCAAAGACGACCAGTGCAAATTCTTCTTTAAGTGAGAAAAGCAGAGACCAGGTGAGGAATAATTCATGTTTACCTGGCAAGAACTCCAAAGCTTAGATTCAGTTGATGTAGGAGTTTTAATGTAAACCTGGCAATTTAAGAAAAGAATCACTCCAATGAGGCAGTTCTATAACAAGTGTCCAGTGTTTACTATTTCTTTTAGAACAGCTTTAGTAGTTAAAACAGTGTTTGTCAACCTTAGCAATTTGAAGGTGTGTGGACTGCAATTTCCAGAACTACCCAGTGAGCTTAGCTGATGGGGAATTCTGGGGGTTGAAGTCTACACCTCTTCAAGCTGCCAAGGTTGACAAATACTGAATTAAAATTAGAAAGAAATATTGAAAAGATAATCTCTTGTTTCTCACATAGTCTGTTTCCACTTAAGCTTCCTATCCTGGAACATCTAAATATCTTCAGAAGAAATTCCAGAGTAGCATTAAATATAGTGCCACCTAACAGTTTGGCCTTCCACTCTCCAAATTCCTCAGCTAAATTTAGGCATATTGGATCTGGCTGCAGAAATGTAAAGATCCACTAGACAGCAATAGAGATCTATAGGAACACTCTGCTGCCATCTAGTGTCCCTTTCCATTTCTGCAAGCCAATTATGGATACCTTTGCTGTAAAGCAGACTCCCTGAAATTGGGAAATGGAGAGGGGTGGGAGGGAGTGGAACTTAAGAACAAAATTATCTCCTTGTGCAGCCATAAGAGGCCCAGAACTGAACCCCTCCTCTTAAGCTCCATATTGCCTATTTTATCTATTCCCAGACAAAGGCCAACAGTCTGGCAATTCCTGTATAATAGGCAGAATATAAAGTAGTAAACATTTGTAGATTCTATTTATTTATTTATTTATTTTTTCAAATTTATATACCGCCCTATCTCCCTAAGGACTCAGGGCGGTTCACAGGCAGTTAAAATACATATAAATACAAATTAAAAAACAACAATTAAAAAACTTATTCTATTGCCTAATTTAAAAACAATATAAATAATAAAAAACCCCTTAAAACCAATAACTTTAAAATCTAATCCAGTCCCGCGCAGATGAATAAGTGCGTTTTAAGCTCGCGACGAAAGGTTCGGAGGTCCGGAAGTTGACGAAGTCCTGGGGGGAGTTCGTTCCAGAGGGTGGGAGCCCCCACAGAGGGGAGTTCTAGGTCATCCAGGTCATGGTTGTCCCAAAGGTGCTTTTCAGAAGGCAACTGGACTTTCTTGTTTTTCCTTTGAAGACATTTCGCTTCTCATCCCAGAAGCTTCTTCAGCTCTGATAGGATAGTGGGGAATGGAAGGCGACCCAGAGGACACAGATAAACCTCCAAGTGCTTCAATGACCCTCTAAAAGAATGCAAATGACCAGCTGTCTGCAAGGAATATAAATCTTTCCATTCCTCACTATCCTGTCAGAGCTGAAGAAGCTTTTTGGATGAGAAGCGAAATGTCTTCAAATGAAAATAGAATAGAATAGAATAGAATAGAATAGAATTTTTATTGGCCAAGTGTGATTGGACACACAAGGAATTGTCTTGGTGCATATGCTCTCAGTGTACATAAAAGAAAAGATACCTTCATCAAGGTACAACATTTACAACACAATTGATGGTCAATATATCAATATAAATCATAAGGATTGCCAGCAACAAGTTATAGTCATACAGTCATAAGTGGAAAGAGATTGGTGATGGGAACGATGAGAAGATTAATAGTAGTGCAGATTTAGTAAATAGTTTAACAGTGTTGATGAAATTATTTGTTTAGCAGAGTGATGGCCTTCGGGAAAAAACTGTTCTTGTGTCTAGTTGTTCTGGTGTGCAGTGCTCTATAGCATCGTTTTGAGGGTAGGAGTTGAAACAGTTTATGTCCAGGATGCGAGGGGTCTGTAAATATTTTCATGGCCCTCTTCTTGATTCGTGCAGTATACAGGTCCTCAATGGAAGGCAGGTTGGTAGCAATTATTTTTTTTCAGTTCAGTTGCCTCCTGAAAAAGCACCTGTGGGATAGATAATAAAGTAGTAAGCTTGAACTCTACAAGGGTCTGGTTGTTTGTGCCTGACAGAAACAATCTGTTGTAAACTAGTTCCATCCTGATCTCAGTAAACAATATTATTTAGGTATTGATCCTTATTAGTTTGTAAGATAAATCATTGAAAAATAGTCCTCGATATTTCCAGTCCTCGTATGGAATTACAGCAGGTATGGAATCAGTATACAAAGCATAAACTCTTGCAGAATAGCTTCTGTAGACCTAATATTTTAAAGTGCTGTTAGAAATGTTTACAATAAAACTAATCACCATGAAAAACACACATGGTTTGTTTTGGAATGTAGACTTTCTGTTGTAATTTAGGCTTCCAAAACAACAAGTTGATCTGTGACTTCAGGAGGAGGATCTGGCATGTCCATCAAGCCTAATTTTTTTCCCAAGAAAGCAAGAACACTATGCTGGTCTAAGACAGCAAAAAAAGCTATACATATGTGTTAACCAACTACCTGAAAAAAAGTTAGCCTGCAGCCATTGGAAAGGCACAATAGCCTTGCTTTCTTTATCAGATCACATGTAATAGTTAGTTCACCAACACAAGATTGTTACCAACCAATTGTTTTATGAATGGTCATTGTTAATAAGTTAGTAACAATGTAAACATATTAATATATGATTTCTGCATTTAATCTGATTTACTTTTCTACATCTGCTAATATATATATATATTACTGACAGTTATATTGTGCAATCTATTCAGCAGTCTTGACTGCAAACATGATTGTTGTTTAGTAAGAGTTATTCCTATTTGTGGTGCTAAAAATGAAATGAAATGAAATGAAATGAAATGAAATGAAATGAAATGAATAGAATAGAATAGAATAGAATAGAATAGAATAGAATAGAATAGAATAGAATAGAATAGAATTTTTTATTGGCCAAGTGTGATTGGACACACAAGGAATTTGTCTTGGTGCATATGGTCTCAGTGTACATAAAAGATATCTTCATCCAGGTACAACACTTACAACACTTAATGATAGTCATAGGCTACAAATAAGCAATCAGGAAACAATATCAGTATAGATCGTAAGGATACCAGCAACAAAGTTATAGTCATAAGTGGAAGGAGATGGGGGATGGGAATGATGAGAAAATTAATAGTAGTGCAGATTTAGTAAATAGTTTGACAGTGTTGAGGGAATTATTTGTTTAGCAGAATGATGGCGTTTGGGGAAAAAATGTTCTTGTGTCTAGTTGTTCTGGTGTGCAGTGCTCTATAGCATCGTTTTGAGGGTAGGAGTTGAAACAGTTTATGACCAGGATGTGTGGGATCTGTAAATATATTTTCACAGCCCTCTTTTTGACTCGTGCAGTATACAGGTCCTCAATGGAAGGCAGGTTGGTAGCCATTGTTTTTTCTGCAGTTCTAATTAAGCTCTGAAGTCTTTATCTGTCTTGTTGGGTTGCAGAACCAAACCAGACAGTTATAGAGGTGCAGATGACAGACTCAGTAGTTCCTCTGTAGAACTGGATCAGCAGCTCTTTGGGCAGTTTGAGCTTTCTGAGTTGGTGCAGAAAGAACATTCTTTGTTGTGCTTTTTTGATGATGTTTTTGATGTTAGCTGTCCATTTTAGATCAAAAAGATCTTGACTTTGTGTCAGAATGGTGAAAAATTTGGCAATTTCAGATCTCAACAAGCAAATGCTCTGTCTTACACATTGGAAAAAAGAACCCGAACACTAAATACAAACTCGATGGACATTACCTTACAGACGACCCCCACTCTGTCAAAGACCTTGGAGTTTTCATATCCAATGATCTAAGTGCCAAAGCCCACTGCAACTACATCGCAAAAAAGGCTCTAAGAGTTGTAAACCTAATCTTTTCTAAAAACTCTACACTACTAACCAGAGCTTATAAAACATTTGCTAGACCAATTATTGAATACAGCTTGCCTGTCTGGAACCCATACCACATTTCAGATATCAATACAATTGAACGTGTCCAGAAATATTTTACAAGAAGAGTTGTCCACTCCTCTGAATACAACAAAATACCTTATGCCACCAGACTTGAAATCTTGGGTCTAGAAAACTTAGAATTCCGCCGCCTTCGACAGGACCTGTGTTTAACTCATAGAATCATCTATTGCAATGTCCTTCCTGTTAAAGACTACTTCAGCTTCAATCACAACAATACAGGAGCAAACAATAGATTTAAACTTAATATTAACCGCTTCAATGTTGATTGCAGAAAATATGACTTCTGTAACAGAGTTATTAATGCTTGGAACACACTATCTGACTCTGTGGTCTCTTCTCAAAATCCCCAAAGTTTTAACCAAAAACTCTCTACTATTGACCTCACCCCATTCCTAAGAGGTCTGTAAGGGGTGTGCATAAGAGCACAAATGTGTCTACCGTTCCTGTCCTATTGTTTCCTTTCATTATATCCAATTAATATAGTTATTACATACTTATGCTTATATATATGCTTATATTTATTTATTTATTTATTTATTTATTTATTTATTTATTTATTTATTTATTTATTTATTTTATTAGATTTCTAGACCGCCCTTCTCCCGAAGGACTCAGGGCGGTGTACAGCCAAGATAAAAATAAACAATATACAATTAAAAATAGATTAAAAAACTTATTATATAGTTATGCCGATAAATTAAAATATATAATCTAAAAAACCCCAATTTAAAACTAAAAAATTAAATTTAAAATCTCCCCAATTTAAGAAAGCCCCGCGCGAACAAACAAATATGTTTTCAGTTTGCGGCGAACTATATTATATAGTTATTTTCATGCTTATGCCTATATATATTGTTGTGACAAAATAAATAAATAAATAAAAATAAAATAAATCTTGTGATATGGTAGAATATGTGGTAGAACCTAGAAATTTGAAGGTCTCTACTGTTGATACTGTGTTGTCTAGTATTGTGAGAGGTGGAAGTATGGAAGGGTTTCTCCTAACGTCTACCATAATTTCTACAGTTTTGAGTGTGTTCAGTTCCAGATTGTTCCGGTCGCATCACGAAGCTAGTTGTTCAACCTCACGTCTGTATGTGGATTCATCATTGTCTCAAATGAGACCGATCACTGTTGTGTCATCTGTGAACTTCAGTAGTTTAACAGATAGATCATTAGAGATGCAGTCATTGATATACAGAAAAGAGAAGTGGGGAGAGGACACAGCCTTGGGGGGTCCTGTGCTAATTGTACAGGTATCTGATGTGATGATCTGATGAAGGCAAGTTAACTTTTCTTGGATTCAAAAGAGCGCTATAATCTTTGAACTGATTTTCCTTCCATGCTCTAGTGCTTACAAAGGTTCTGAGCACTACAGGGTTAATTCCCAAATAATCAGCAAATTCAGAATGAAAGTAAACTGGCTTAGCAAGTGCTATTTTGGTCCCACACATCATTTATTAGCAGGAAGATCTCTGCTCAAAGCACTCTGGGGACATAAGCTAATTAAATCTTCACATTACCCCTGGGGATGAAGCTAATGGCAATTGTCCTTTTTCCAGAGATGGGGAAATTGAGCCCTAAGAAATAGCAGAAGACAGCTTGCAATCTAGTGCCTGTTAGGATCAGGGCCATTAAATGGATTCCCAGGGCCAGAATGCTACAGATAGTTCTTGACTTATACCCATTCACTTAGTGACCATTTGAAATTACCATGGCACTGAAAAAAAACTAGCACTGGCTTATAAAACATTTTTTACACTTACGACAGTTGTAGAATCTCCATGGTCATGGGATTCAGGCACTTGGCAACTAGCCATTGGTGGGATTCAGCCGGTTCTGTCCGGTTCGTGCGAACTGGTAGCGCCAACTGCAGTAGGCTCCGCCCACCCAACTGGATGTAATGCCATCCCATTTAGCTACGTCTTGGAGGCCGTGTGTATGTGTGGAAGGTGTACGTGTGAGCAAAGAGCATGTGCAGAAGGTTGAGAATGCGTGGAAGGCAGTGACATTTGCGAACCAGTAGGGAAGATAAGTGAATTCCATCTCTGCAACTAGCGGAGTGTTGCAGTGCAACTAGTTGCAGTGTTCCAGGGGTCATGTGATCACTTTTTGCAACCTTCTGACAAGCAAAGTCAATGGGGGAAGCTAGATTGGCTTAATGGTCAAATGATTCACTTAACAAATGCAGTGATTCACTTAATAACTGTATCAAAAAAGGTCATAAACTGGGGCAAAACTCACTTAATAACCATCTTGCTTTGCAATGGATATTTTGGGCTCAGTTGTGGTTTTAAGTTGAGGATTACCTCTCTATGTTTCAAGGTGGAATATATTGGCTGATGGCCATGGAGCTGTTACCTGGATTAGTGCTCTGCTTTGGAGAAGAATTTGATCCAGTCTCTTAGTCATCAAAAGCAGAGATTTTCTATGACCAAGTCTCCAGGAACAGACATAACTCCTTGGTTATAATAGCAGGAAGCATTCCATTCAAATTGTCTTCGATTTATTTAGCGAACATTTGTGGTTGCAATGGTGCTGAAAAAGTAGACTTATGATTGACCCTCACCCTTATGGCCCTCAAAGCATCCCCATGGCTACATGATAAAAATTCAGCCCCTTGGCAACTAGCATGGATTTATGATGGTTGCAGTAACCTGGGGTCACGCGATCACTATTTGCAACCGTTCCAATCAGCATCTGACAAGTAAGTAGAAGCTGGACCCACTTGACCATGTGCTTCACTTAACGACCACTGGCTTGCTTAACAATGGCAAAAAAGTTGTACAAATCAGGTGTGACTCATTTAGTAGCCATCTTGCTTAGCAATAGAAATTCGAATTCCAGTTGTGGTTCTGTTGTACTGCATTCAAGCTATTTGGAGAAATACATGCCAATCCTTTCTTTGTTAAGAACAAATTGTGTTATCAAAGTTTCCAAAAAATCTTCACCTAAAATACTACTACTACTACTACTACTACTACTACTACTACTACTACTACTACTAATAATAATAATAATAATAATAATAATAATAATAATAATAATAATAATAATAATAATAATAATAATAATCTGATTCAGATTTGCCCATTTCTAAGCCTTACAGTCCAGAATCTGTAATGTCCTAATTTCTTCTTGGAGCAAAATTAAATGGCAGTAGAATTTAGAAATAAGTGCCTAATCTTTCCAATTAGCACAGAGATTCACCCCAAAAATATCTTACAGCCACTGTAGGAGACAAAGGCAAGAGGCATCATCAAGGAAAGTGATCTGAATTTTCTGCCTAATTGCAACTTCACAATGGCTGAATGTGTATTATAATGCTGTGTATGGGATCTATTAAGTGAGCAAAGATCACAATGGTCAACATGCTCTTTACTCTAGTAAACTAGCTGGCAATTTAAAACAATTGTTCTGCAGTCTGTTTTGATTAACTCTTGTCAGGATAAAACCATCAACTTAAAACACATTCACAGTGATAGTGGTCAATTGATGCATTTACACACACCTTAACAGTTAGCTGTATCAGGATAAGCTTTACGGGAAAGTTTGTCATGCCACTTTCAGACCAGACCTTATTTCAGAGAGCAAAGGATCTGCAAACTGAAAATAATCTTCGGAATATGAAACTCCAAAGGAACACGTTTCCCAAGAAGTTAAAAGAGTAAATGTGTACGTAATGCCAAATTAAAATATAATCACCAAAGAGAGGTAATGAATTGCCCACACAGTAAGAACCAGTCATTAGGGACATCTCCAGGGTGGGGGTGGCTCAAGACGGCAGTAGAAATCTTACAATTGAAGACCTGACTTGTTTTCTGGATTGCATGTAGCCGAGTCTTCAACTGTGTGATTGGACTCTCCTTCTGAAGTGTAATCCCCCCTCCTGCCTATGAAAGCTCGTCAGCTGAAATGGACCAAAAATGACTTGCTCCTCCTCACCCCTTAACCTTAACCATCTTCCATTTGGATTGCTACAATGCCTTTCTACGTGGGACTCTTCTTGAAGACAATTTTGGTAGCTGCAACTGGTGCAGAATGTAGTAGCATGTGCAGTTCGGGGTACCAAGTAACACCACTGCTATGTCAGCTGCATTGGCTACCAATTGCCTTCCTCAAGGGGCTGATTATTGCCTTTAAGCAGGATACACTCTAGGTCAGGGGTCACCAACCTTTCGGACCTCAGGGACCACTAAATTCATAATTTTAAATCCCGTGGACCACTAATATGATCTGCCTAATGACTGGCTGGGTTGGCATGGCTAGGTGGTCATGTGACTGGGTGGGTGTGGCCAACTCAATGTCACTCACATCGAGGGGTGCCTTGCCAGCCTCTCCTCGCCCCTCCCCTCCCAGCCCCTCCCCGCCCAGGCTCCTTAGGGCCCCAACAGGAAGCAGTTGCTGAAGCTAAGCAGCCACCATGAGAAACAGTTGGCAAAACAGCTCACTTCAAATTGGATCTGACCAAGAAAGAGGCTCAGCAGAAGCACCTCACTGAGGACTATGAGCATAGGCTTTCCAAGCAGAGGGAAAACTTGCAGGAGTGCAAGGCCAGGTACTGGCGCCTGGAGGCTCAGCAGGCTGAGATGGTCAGCCAATTCCAGGCCATGATGCAATCCCATTGGAACAAGGCCCTCCGGCTCTTTGCCACCAGCAGCGCTTCCCTCCAGCCTTCGCCCAAAGCCCTACACCAGGAGGCTGAAGCAGACCCCAAGTCGGAATTTCTGCCCCTCTCTGACCACACAAGAAGACCGCAGAGGGGGAGACTCTCTGCAGCAACACAAACGTTCATTTCTCGTCTCTGTCCCAGGGGCCGTAGTTCGAGGACCCCTGATTTAGTGCAATATAAAAAATGCAAATAATTTTTCTGAGGACCATCAACATTTTCTCGCTGACCACCAGTGGTCCAAGGACCACAAGTTGGTGACCACCGCTCTAGGTCATCTCTCTTAAATTTGGGTACCTGATGGGGTTTCAGAAGTATACCTTCTCTGTGGTCACCCCAGCCCTTTGAGACAACCTCCCACCTGAGATCTGAGGGAACCGCACCCTTTTAACCTTCCAGAGGACCGTGAGACCTATCTCTTCCCCCAAGCACTGTAGATGGGCCAGGATGAGGCTTCTGCCAGCTTTTGTTTTTAGCTGATTTTTTTTATGGATTGTTGTGAGCTTCCTAGAGTCATTGTATGAGAGAGGTAGCCATATAATTCTGTATATCAATCAGTCAATCAATCAAAATCTTCCAGATTCTTTAAATCACCACGATACAAAAAAAGATATTAGAGAGCCTTGAAGGATGCAGAGAAAAGCAACCAATATAATAATGGGTCTGTAGATTAAATCATGTGGTGAACTGTTGAAAAAGCTAGGTGTGTGTAGTCTATTCAAGAGAAGGATTAAGGGTTACATGATAGCTATCTTCCAGCATTCTCTAGGGCAGGGGTCTCCAACCTTGGTCCCTTTAAGACTTGTGGACTTCAACTCCCAGAGTCCCTCAGCCAGCAAAGCTGGCTGAGGAACTCTGGGAGTTGAAGTCCACAAGTCTTAAAGGGATCAAGGTTGGAGACCCCTGCTCTAGGGCACCAGGCCAAAGTCATGGATGGAATAGGACAAAAGGACAAAAAGTCATGGGTGGAAGCTTGTCAATCGGACATACATACAAGTAAGAAGAAAAAATTCTGACAATGAGAGTAATTAATCAGTAGAATACCTTCAAGAAAAAACTGGACAATTGTTTGTCTAGGTTGCAATAAGAATATCCTGCTTTGGACAAGGAATTGGATTAGAAGAGCTCCAAAGTCCCTTCCCAACCTATGATTCTAAGTTACCTCCAAGAATTTTCTCTCTGACATACATACACCATCAGGATTCAGAAATGCTACATTGAATTGTATTATCCTGGGTAACTGAAGCAAAGTACTGTTCATGTGAAAAGAACTGCAATCCTGAAAGAACTTCAACAAGAGGCACACCTAATTTGCATTATTTTATTTACAAGTATACATTGAACACAAAGAAACACTGATATTTAAGCCTAGTTAGTAGTGTAACAATATGCTTCATCTGGATGATTATTCTAATCCAATTACACTTAAAAATTAATGCCAATAAAATTCTTGGTCATAATATTAAGAAATATAGAAATTGAAAATATGATTGCTTAAAATTTGAAAATGAGAATGAAGCCTTTCTGAGTCAGACTTTAACATAATCAGAAGGGAAAAGTCTCAAATTGAGTGTATATAGTTCAAGTTAACAGAATAAAAAGCGTAGTTTCACTGTGAGGGGAACAGGCAGTTTGCTTCTTTAGAGAGAAGACATATCCCCACTTTAGAGCCTCCAGTGTGCAGTCACATCATTGAGCAGGACGATTTCCCTTGTGAAGATGCTCCATCAATCTTCTCTGCTTCCAAAATTATCCTACGGAAAACGTCCACAGCAGTCTGAAAGAAGGAAACAGAAGGAGATCTTCTAAGAACCCAATGCATTAATTGTACAGAGTTCCTCCTTTTGTGTTAGAACGATGATTAATACCCAGAACCAGTGTGGGTAGTTAAATGGGGTGGATTAGATACTGCACCTGTCCTTTGAAAGTCACAGAGGCCATGCAGGTTTTGGCAGCAAATTTTCAGAAATGTAATCTTAGCCTATCCAGAAATCATCAGGTTGAGGGTAGCTACAGAAAGGAATACACAGCAGCCCAAAAACCACAGGTTTTCTAGCCAAATACTGGCCTTTTGTGGCCTGATTAAAATATTCTGCCTCTTACTGTGCCATTGATTTTCAGTAGCAATTTTGCCTCCATTGTTTTTAAAACATACATTGAAATGTATTTGAGGGTTGGAATGAAATGTATTTGATAGAAGCAAAATGAATCCCACAAAAATGAAATAAAGCACAAATTATTTTACATTCTGCAATAAACTAATTGACTGGATTGCTGTGCAAAATTGTATGAGGTTGAAAGCTGGTCTGTTGATATTACCCAGAGTTGCTGAGAATTCAGTGACATAAAAGTTTTAATAATTATAATATTTTTACAGGCTCTGGAGAATGTTCTGTCTATCTCTTGCTCAATTTGAAAAATGGGATTTGAATATTTTGTTACCTGGTTTTCTTTAGCAGAAGATTCCAGGAAAGCTGCATTCCATGATTCTGCTAAAGCTTTCCCTTCTTCATAGCTGATCACCCTGGAGTGGAGATGGGAGAAAAAGGCAATTTGTTGTGAGAGATTTATGATAGGGAGAAGACCCATCTGGTCACCCGGTAGTTCAACAGAAGTTTGGCCCCGGCGTCCTGGTGTGTGATTTTTGTCACAAAGTCGCAAAAGGGTGATCATGTGACCCAGGGACACTGCAATCGTATAAATATGGCCCAGTTGCCAAGCATCTGAATTTTGACCATATAGGTCAACATTGCATGGGAAAACCAATCTGTAGTCATTCTCATTACAGAGTTATGCAACCCACATATCAATGGGAAGGGATGGACTCTTATTATTATATATATGCAAGGAAAGGGATATTCAGATAGTAGAGTGACATTATTCCTTCACAAATGATCACAACTGTTTGGTAGCAACAACTTAGGCACCATCTCCAATTGCACATTACAACAGCTTCCCAAGCAATTTGCTGTGTGTTATTTTTGGAACAGCCAATTGGGCCCATTAGGGAAATGCCATACATTTTGCAGAGTCCTGTACTGACCAGTTCAGAAAGTGCCATTATTTGGGGAATCTTTCTTCTAAAAGAATATTCAAAAATGTGAAGTAACAACAGAATAATTTGTTATCATAATTAGGAGTTCTGGCTCAAGCATTAAATATTTATTAATTAAATAAATTCATACAAGTAGTCTTTGACTTACAACCATTCATTTAATGACCGTTAGGACAGTTACAATGGTAGTGAAAAAAGTGACTTATAACTAGTTTTCACACTTACAACTGTTTCAATACCCCTATGGGTCGTGTGATCAAAATTCAAACATTTGGCAACTGGCTCATATTTATGATGGTTGCAGAGGTTCCAGGGTTATGTGATTACATTTTGCAACCTTCTGACAAGCAAAATCAATAGGGGAAGACAGATTAACTTAACAACTGTGTTATTAACTTAATTGAAGTGATTCACTTAACAACTGTGGCAAGGAAGGCATAAAATGAGGCAAAACTCACAGTCTCACTTAGCAATGGCAATTTTTGGTTCAATTTTTGGAACTGGCCAAAATTCTCAATGCAGTAGTATGGGTAGGTGTAGCAATGGCAACAATGACCCTGGTGCCTAAGAATAATCTGAATAAGAAGCAAGGAATGTAAATAGCATTTTCAAGAATAATCATAATGCATGAAATGATGTGCCAGGAGGAACATTGGATAAAACATGCAAAGAGAAGCAAAAGGCAGCAAAAACATTGCCAAAAGAGAGAAAATAAAACTTCAGAACAATCTGTCTGACAAATACAGCTGTCAATGAACGATTGTCCCAGATCTATTCCTGATTAAGCCTTAATGTAATGAAAAATATTCATTTTCACAGCAAGTGCACATTTTCATCTGCAGTGTGAGTGTGTGGGCATGCACAAACGTGAACGACACATGGATTCATTGTAGAACTAGAAAGCAAGTCAAGAATTTAGGTAACACTAGATTTCCTGGGAAGATCACTGGGTGAACTTGAACCTCTTATGTGGTCTTAATCTAACCAGCTACATAGGGAGCCTCTGAGATTGAACCTGAATAACCCTAAGACCCTTGGAAAAAGTGATAAATGTAGGATAAATATAGCATGTCCTTGGCGGCCTGCGATTCTTGCCTTCAGCTAAATAGGTCATTGACTGGCCAATGATCCAAGCTTAGTTGGGTTTACAAGCATAGGCAAATAAAGGCCAGGAAAAAAGTATCAGATTAAAATTTTGTGTCCAAGGTAATATGTTGGAGGAGAAAAAATATGAAGACCCTTAAATACTGCACTATGTTTTAAGTTTAACATGACTGCAGCAGGACCTTCCTGTTTAAAAGGAAATATTCAATACCGTTCCATATGCAGGTCCTTCTTATTCCCAACCAGCATAATGGGAATCCTATGGAAGAAAAAAACATACAACTGATTTCAGAATAGAATCAAATGCATAGGGAGTAAAACAATTGCAAACACTTTTTTAAAATGAAATATGGAATGAAAATGACTGCGTTGCTACTTACTGGACTTTTCCCACCATGTCCAGTAACTTGCCATGGATAATTTTAATCACTTCAAAACTGCAAAATAAAAGGATGACATTATATCTGATGATCAAAGTTGTACTCGTAACATTTCTACCCAATCTACAGATCAAATGGCTCTATTACACCGTTAAGAGTGTCTATTTGCCTAGAAATAAATGTGGAAAAATAAGAAGGATGATGGCTGTGTAAAGAATATTCTGTCTTTCCAGAGAGCAAATTGAAACCTTCCAGAGAGATTGGGTCATTTCTGGCAGTGGATTGTCTGGAGCAGAAAGAAATTTGGTGACCCGGCACTCCAGTGCCAAACCAGACCTGGAAAAAATTAGTCCATACATAAATCAGTGAAAACTTGCCAATGATAACATTGTCATAGAGATACATTTTGAAATGATCAATTAGTCTTTAGCCCAATTTATCCATGGCAAGAAATGTTAATTGAGCTGCGTATGAATTCGATTTTTTTAAAAAAATGGTAAAATCTCATAACTAAATACAATGATTGCATATTCAAAATAAGGGGTCTGTTTTACATTAATATTATTATTTTTAAAATGTATATGCTACCCGACTCCCAGAAACTCTGGGGTTACAAGTTGTTAAAAGCATTAATAAAATTAAAAACTAGTAATAATGCAAGAAGCGTAAAAACAAAGAAATAAAATGCCAAGAAAGGAAACCCAGATGGGAACAAAGGAAAAGCAAAATGTAGGATATGTATTTCAGGATAAATAAAAGACTGTATATTTGGCTTTTGATCATTCATTTAACAACCATTCAAAGTTAAGATAGTACTAAAAAGTGTCTTAGGATCAGTTCTTGTACTTAATGGTTGTTGCAACATCCTCATTGTCATGTGATCAAAATTCAGGCACTTGGAACTGGCATGTATTTATAACTGTGCCTTGTGCACAGTCACTCACGCCCTTGTGACGTCTCGTCTGGACTACTGCAATGCTCTCTACATGGGGCTCCCCTTGAAGGGCATCCGGAGGCTGCAGTTGGTCCAGAATGCAGCTGCGCGGGTGATAGAGGGAGCCCCTCGTGGCTCCCGAGTGACACCTATCCTGCGCAGGCTGCACTGGCTACCTGTGGCCTTCCGGGTGCGCTTCAAGGTATTGGTGAACGTCTTTAAAGCGCTCCATGGCATAGGGCCGGGTTACTTACGGGACCGCCTGCTGCTACCGAATACCTCTCACCGACCCGTGCGCTCTCACAGAGGGACTCCTCGGTGCCGTCGGCGCGACAGTGTCGTCTGGCGACACCCAGGAAGGGCCTTCTCTGTGGGGCTCCGCCCTCTGGAGCGAACTCCCCAGGACTTCGTCAACTTCCGGACCTCCGAACCTTTCGCATGAGCTCAAAACTCACTTATTTATTTGCGCTGGACTGGGTTAGCTTTTTATGGGTTTTTAATTGGGTTTTATCGATGGGTTTTTAATGGGTTTTTAATGGGTTTTATTATTTGCTAAATTTTAATTGCGGCCAAATTGAATAAGTTTTTTAGTGGTATTTTAATAGTATTTATTTTGTAATAGGAATGTTTATTTTATCTGGCTGTAAACCGCCCTGAGTCCTTCGGGAGAAGGGCGGTATAAAAATTTAAATAATAAATAATAAATAAATAAATAATAAATAACGGTTGTAGAGTCCTGGGGTTATGTGAACCCTATTAGCGACCTCCCAGCTGGCTTCGGACAAGCCAAGTCAGTGGAAGCAGTTTCACTTAACAACTATATGATTCACCTAATGACCCTGGTGATTCACTTAACAACTGTGGCAAAAAAGGGTTATAAAATTGGGTGCACCTTATTCAACAACCATATTGCTTAGAGATGGAAGTTCTGGTCCCAATTGTGGTGGTAAGTCGAGGACTACCTGTGCTGTATAAATGGGGATAAGTAATATGGCACTTACAGTTGCTATGAAATAAAAGGAAGTAGTCAAATATTACACGAACCAGGGTCTGCCACCTAATTGCATGAGTTTTCAGTCATTTTAATTCAAAAATGTTAATAAGCTTGCATTTTTTTTTTAGATTTTCAAAAATTACAGCATTTTCTGTTAAAAACAGGTTTAGAATTTCTAATTGGATGCAAAATGTCAAAAATTAAAATAATAAAATAATAGGTAAAAGAAAACAACAACAAAAACTCAATGGGCAGATTCGACGAACCCACTAGATCTTTTTCTGTCATCAGTTTTCTATGTTTCTATGAGAGGATGCCAATGTGTGCCACCTGGAAAAGCTGGGCATCCATGGAATTGGGAAGGCAGTGGCTTGCAAGCATGTAGCAAGGCAAGAGTAGGGAACCCTAACCCTAACCCTGTCAAGGTCAGTTGGAAAGAGGATATATATACTTGGCCACTTCACACAAGATCAATCATTGTAGGGGGCAAAACATCCTTATGAAACTAATCTTTGAAATCAATAAACCATAAAACAAATCTGTTGAAAGCCACCACAGTAAGAAAAGGCTTTAATAATAAAAAAAAAAGATCATTTGCATGTAAGAAGTCTCTCAAAAGTTTTCAGCATATTAATTTGGAAACCAAAGATTACAGCATCACAACTTATATTAATTCTCCAACTAGCTGCAATGCCAAATGTTTTCAAAAAACAAAAGTAAAAAGATTTTGTATCCCCTGCAGCCAAGAATACACACATATGAGAAAGTGATAATTGAGTCCCATCAGATGAAGCAGAGTTCCAGCAAAGGAAATTTCCAGTGTTGGCCTCAATACCAATTCAGAAGCTGAGGTTATTTGGTCCATTAAAAATTTTGTTCTCTGTTGCCCTGTATTAATACATCCTAGGCCAGAACCTCCAATAAGGAGATCAGTCTGAGTCTTAACTCTGCTTGCCTGCCTTATTTGATACACACAATCAGAAAGCAGTAGATTGGAAACATCAAAATATAACCTTATATACATGAATGAACTAAGGGCAAAAAGTTTTATATTTAGAGTAATGGGATTTAGTTTCTCAAGTTTTAACTGCCTTGAGAAAGCACCAAGGTTTTTGCTTCAGAAGGCAAAAAAGAACAAATGCCAACTTAGTGGAGAATTCAGTACTGTCCTGGAATAAATCACCACCCCTTGCTTGCTAGGGCAAAGTGTGAGAAACAGATCAGAAAGTTCCTTTTGAAGTTCCTGCATAATCATTGGATATTTTTACTTGTTCAATTGTTTAATGTGTTTTTTAAAATAGTAGATAACCTTGAGACAATTCAGAACTCACACATATGCAGTTTAGAAGTCCCAGTGTTTAGACTAGCATTTAGACTATGAAGAATCTCAGACCCCCGTAACTTTAAACATGCCCTATAAATCTGATTATAATTGTACTAACAGTCTTTATTCAACTGATATCCTAACTTTATTAAAAGGTCATTCTGACATTAGCTAGCACAGTCAATCCTCTGACCACATATTTTTTCCTTGTAGGTTCACACTGCTGAGGAGCAGTAGTGAAACTGGCAACTTGAGGGAAAAGCATAAAATTGTATTTTATGCTTTTATATTAATTTTATACAATTAGCTCTTCTGTTTATAAGCCTTCCATTATAGTATGTATTTGAGCTCATGTGCTATAAATCCTCAATGCATATAAAAGCAACCACAGCCTATAAAACAGTTTTTTATTTCTATGGAAAGACTGAAGCACAGATTAAAATAGCTCAAAATTAGACAACAAAGATGTAGTGTATAGTATATAGGACCATAATTTACCTTTTTATTGAAGTGACTGAGTAAACAAGAATGTAGCCATTGATGTCTATGGAATAGGTCTGAGGAAATATGGAATATTCATCCTGTTGGAAAATAAAGCTTCATATTGAAGTTCTGTAGCAAACACACCTACGATGCTTAAGATTAAACACAATCATCACAACATTGGAACACCATACATGCATGTATACAAACTGACATCTTTTCACCATTTTGTCTTATACTCTTGAAATTCCAGGCATAGCTGAAAGATTTCAATGCCTGTACAAGGGTCAGCAAGAAATCAGTTGAAAATATAAGGCATAGAAGCAGTATTACTGAAAACGGCATGTCCATATAATCAGGTTTATAACCAATGATTTTGACAAATGTTAAATGGGAATTTGGTAATACTGAACTTTGCATTCCCAAGCTGCTATATTAAAAATTGAGTTGCAAGAAGACTATTAAAATAAACTATTATGTTACTAGATTCACACTCTATCAATTTTATATTTTTGCTGCTAAGAATGCAAAATTAGATAAACCACTTTAGTAACTTTGTACATACTCAACTGCATTTCAAAGGTTACCTTTGTAATGCATTACAAAGCACCTTTCAGAGATATGGCCATTTACCATTGCATTTTCTTGATTGCCTATTGGGAACAGACTTTGCCAATACTACTTATATTATAAGGTTGTGGCAACAGAATCTTGCCACTTCTTTTATCCATCTGAGAATTACAAATGGTCTTATACAATAATGTGTGTGAAGCAGGTAACACTAAAAAGACTGAACCCACTTGATCATGATTTCTGAACCCAAACTAATACCTGGCCAGCGGTGTCAACCACTTGAAGATGATAGTCTTGTCCATTGACGGTAATCATCTTTGTGAATGCTGGACAAATAAAAATAAGAATATGTTAATGCTTCAGAGGCATAGTTCATTAAAATCATGCATTTGATAAAGTACAGCATTAGTATTGAAGTAAAACTATTTTAGGTATCATGAGAAATGCTGTATGTTAATAAACAATCCACCAAAACTTCAGTTATGACGCCTCTGACTGGATTTACATAATAATAATAATGGAAAAACAGATTTGCTAATAAGATATTTAATTTTTCCATTAGAATAATTTACTTATTTATATCCTGCCTTTATTATTCATAAATGACTCAAAGCAGCAAACATATTCAAACACACTTTCCTTTTCCTATTTTCCTTACAATAACTCTGTGGGTTGGGCTGAGAGAGAGAGAGAGAGAGACTGATGCACAGGCCAAATACAAAACAAAAACCCAGTTGGACATTAAAAGTTGATTCTACCCTGTTTCCCCCACAAAAAAAGACACCCCCTGATAATAAACCCAATTGGGCTTTTGAGCACATGGCAATAAGGCCAAGCTCTTATTTCAGGGTTTAAAAAAATATAAGACAGGGTCTTATTTTCGGAAAAAACACGAAATATAATAATATATAATATAATTTTCCCAAAATTATAAACTATATTAAAAGTTTGAAAACTGATACAAACACAATATAAGGGAACCACACTGTGTCATATTTCCACTAAAGTACATTCAAGAATATATCAAAGTACATTCAAGAACATGAAATAAATTTAGCTGCATTTGACTCCATGAAAAGCTTTTTCACAGAGGCAGAAAAAGTTATTTTTCTGAACAGTCCATTTGCTCATATATTATGATTAGAAATTGCAGGAAGCATTGGAAAAATTTGTAACTCCTCCTTGCAAGAATATGCTGGACTTGTGGACTTTATCGTTCTTCTCATCTAGGAAATTATAAAAAAATATTTAACAAAGGGTTGACTCAAGTAATTACATTTTAACTGACTAAAATGCCTTTTTTTTTTACATTTATAAAATTAAAATCATGTTAAAACTAATATTCTTGTTTCTCATGTGCTTCTTGCTTTTCAATTTTACTTATCTGCATTTAAATAGATTGTGCTGAATTTAATTTCCTTAACCAATCAGAATCTTTTAAAGTTAATTAAGTTTGGTAGCGGCAGGTTTCTAGATTTGAAATTCCATTCATGAACTGTATCTGCTGTCATTAAGGCTGCCTGCCCCAATTTAATACCTGCAGCTTGGCATATCCATCCTCTTGTGAAAGTGCTTAGCACATGAAAGCGACAGAAATTGTTACAGTGGGTGGAAGTCAAGAAATGCAGTATTTGAATACAAGACTGACAATGAATGTTCAGTGAACTCTGTAGTACAATGAAGGCCTGACAGCGGCATCTTGTTAGCGTAAATCAAATTCTGTTTTTTTTTTTAAAAAAAATACGTTGAAATGATCTGTGTAATAATCTGTCTTATTTTTTTTTCTAATGCCATCCAAATCATTCCAAATACAAATATCAAATATTCTATCAGCAGCAATATGTGGTGGATAAAATTTCAGAGTCAGGCCACTGTTCTGAGGACTTTTATGCAGAGAAGGTCCAGCTGCAAGGCTAACTTGAATCCAAACAGAAGCACTGGGAGATTTTTCTTCCAAGTCTCAAAAATTTATAGTCAAAACAGGAACATTGAGGAATTTTTCTACCAAGGTCTCAGAATTTGAGTCAAAACAGGAGCACTGGGGAATTTTTCCACCAAACTTCCTGGCAGGAATACACAGTAGACAGATCAGCACACCATAAGATAGTTTATCAATGCTGTACTTTGCAACAGACTTCAAGCCAAGTTCATCTTTCAATGTTTGAAGGATGCCACGATTACAAAACTGAATTTTAAGCTACCGAACTGAATCTGGTGTATTTCACAATATACATACAGCATGAAGTCTCAAAGGTTTTGGGAATGTATTTTGAATACAGCCAAAATTAGATTTGCTGCACTAGACAACTGCAGAACTTTGTAAATCCCAGGCTTGTTTTATAATCCTCATTGAGGATTGAGGTTTCACTTTGTTACTTCTAAACATATTTATGATTCACAGACAACAATCTTATTTGCAAATGTTTCCAATCCAAACACAAGGGAAGAAAAAAACTGCAAAATGCAAAAATTGACCTAGTTCTCTAAAATTACTACAATTAATATTTATTACAGGCCAACACATTGTAGAACTCCTACTTCTCATCTATAATGGAGTGTTAAATATGAGAAATAGTGTTCACACTTATATTTTTGAAATAAAATTAAGTAACCTTCAGGAATGGTAACTAAAACCATGTGGCATAGTATTGTCTATGTGTATACGGTACACACACATACAGTGTAATGTATGGTTTTGTGTGTCTGCATGTGCACCTGCCTATACAGGATATACCCAAAGTCAGGCCCACAGATAATTCATTACATGAATTTAACTATAAACGATTTGGTTGTTATTTGCTTCTAAACGCTTCCTTTCTCATTTGACATGTGACCTTTGAACATTCCTAAGCACAAAAACATTTTTTTCTGAGAAATAAATAAATAAACTGTATTGTGATTAGCCTATTGGGGCCTAATTTCCGGTACACTCAGCATGTGTTTGGATGTGTGGGAATAGATGGCTAGAACTGATTGACATTTAATAAGAAAATCTTCAGATATCCTTTTTGAAAGGCAGACAAAGTACAAGATCCAATCTGGGTCAGTCACTGGGACTAAAGGTTTACTTTTCTGAGCCTTCGGACTCCTGCAGGAACCCATCTTCAGGGAACTTCTCTCTCTAACTTCTCTTAGAAGTTCCCTGAAGATGGGCTCCAGCAGGCGTTCGAAAGTTCAGAAAAGTAAACCTTTGGTCCCAGTGACTGACCCAGACTGGATCTTGCAACATTATTCTAGGCACAAATATTTGCCTCCATTTGTAGACAATACTGAACAAAGATTTCTCTGATGTATTTAGTAATATAAAATTCGAGCATATTATTGATGTAGTTTGGGAAAAGACAGGTTAAAATGTAACGTAAAAAATGTTAAAGCTATTGAACCATATTCTGAAAAATAAACAAAAACAATATAAAATATATTGCAATACTAGGAATTCCATAATTAACTGAACATTGGTTTATCTTATGTATGGATTAAATTGTAAGAATATCTGGAGGTGGCTCCTAGGAAGGGCCTTCTGCAATGAAAAGAAGACACTAGGTTAGTTAAGACTGCTGCCTGGGGAGGATGGGTTAAAATGGCACCTAAATGGCACCTAAAATGGCACCTCTAGAAAACCTACTGCAGCCAAATGACAGCATATTTTTTTGGTAGCTGTATATTTTATTTTGTTTTAAGAATGAGAACAATGATTAAATGCCACAGAATTGGCTATAAGAGTATTGCTACAATATAGTGTATGTAGGTCTTTGGTTATTAAAACCTCAGAAAACAAATATAGTGTATGTGTATATAATATACATAGAATATATTTCTGTCTTTATTGAACATTTAACCTTAAGATAGCCAAACATTTAGGAGAAAACATAAAAACAAGATTCAGAATTGTTGAGAATACTTCTGACTTGTGCAGAGGTCAGAAATACTTACTGTTCTCTATGGTAGGATCATAGGAATCAACAAATTGGCCTTCCACAAACTGAATGGTCAAAGATGATTTCCCTATGAAGAAAGCAAAGGAAATATTACAAGTGCTGCACACTATACATTAAGAACATTTTTTCAGACAGATTTTAGTATTTCAGCATCCTGAAAAAAATGGACTGAGATCTGAAAAAATGATAAATTTCAGTCCATAAATATTTTCCATGGCTTGATTTTGTTTAGCTGAAGTGCGTAGGAATGGTTATTTTATGATTCTCAATTCAGATATTCTGAATCTCACCATACTATAGACTATTTATCTAGTTCTATCTCTAACATCATTTTCCAACTTGTTGTTCCCTCTTTATGCCCAGCAAACATGGCAGTGTTGGCCCTAATAATCTGAAGAACCTCAGGACAGGGACGCCTTGCCTACTTTGACTGACAGCAACTTTTAAAGCTTTCTTAGAAGACTGTCATTCAGCCCTACTTGAAGATGCCACAAACTGAACTCAAGGCACTTCTGGATACATAAACAGCCTTCTTAATTATACAAATCATACCCAAATTGCTTGAAGGAACAAAATATTCCTGAAATACAGTAGAGGGAAAGCTATCCTAATACCAAGTGAAATCAGAACAATTTACATGTTAGATGCTACAGCTTTCAATTCACCACAATTATTCCTAGAATTATAGTAACTGACTTGCTTGCATTGGGATTTTATGACTGTAGACAACACATGTATTTTAAAACAATATTATTTTGATCATCAACCAGAATTCAAATATTTTTGTGATGAAGAACTGGCAATAACTTCATTCTCCACTTATGTCTCTGTAATTATTAGCTCACTAGACACAGTTCTTAGAGTAGAACTTAAACTGTCCTTTAATTCATAGATTTATTATAATCAAATATTAAACCTATTTTCAAAATTGAATCCCTGAAAAATAATATTTTGACTAATGTACTTTTTGTTGGGCATAAGTTTATAGCAGATTTTAAGATACAAAAGCACTTTTAATACAGTATGAAACAGAATGCAACCCTTAATTTAGACACATGGAAAACTACTTTAAAATGCAATGATATGTTTTTGCCTATACTGCCCAGCTTAATGAAATACCTGCTGAATTTCTGCTTCCTATGTTTGCCTATAGGCAATATAATTTTTAAACCATAATATGTATTGAGTATTTTCAGCTGAGGTTTACATTTTTCTAATACTAAAGTCATATTTATGTTAGTATTTCACCATAGAGAAAGAGTCATGGTGTAATAAAGACTGAGCTTTTAAATTAACATGGTCTCTCATGTTTCCTCTGTATACAGATATTTTTGAAGTGTTATGCCATAATCACTTTTCTGAGAGATGTTTATTTTTTTTTATTTTGTCATATCAGTCTATATAGGCATTAACATGAAATGAAATAGCTATATAATATTTAAGCATATATATATGAGCATAAGTATGTAATAACTATCTTAATTGGATATAATGCAAAGAAACAATAGGACAGGAACGGTAGGCACTTTTGTGCTCTTATGCACGCCCCTTACAGTCCTCTACTATAGATCCAGCCTGGAACCATTCAGATGTGATGGGGCTAGAATTTAAGCATTTTCAGACACCAAGGCCAAATTTTAGGGCAGCAGCAGCAGTAACATCACACCTGGAAGGTACCAAGATAGGAACACAGGTAATCCTTGCTTACCAACTTTTCTTCCAGCAACTGTTCAAAATTACAGCAACATTGACAAAGATGATTTATGACTAGTCCTTGAAGTTCTATCAGTTCCCTCACGGACACCTGATTGTGATTCAGGCCGTTGGCAACTGACATGCATGTACTAAGGTCGCAGTCATGTGATCACCATTTACAACAGCTGGTTTCCAACGAGCAAAGTCAAGAGGGCAGGAATTTGCAAGTTGTAGTCATGTGGTGTTGCACTTAATGACCATAGGTGATTCACTTAAATAACCACAATCGGAACTAATATCGTTAGTCAGTTTAGTGATATTTCATCTTCTGACTGCATTGTTTAGCACTGGAATTGCCACTACCAACTGCAATCAGTAAGTGAGAACTCTCTGTAGCTGATTGTCAAATCATAATTGGCATCAAACTGCAGATGATCAGAATGGTTTTAAAAAAACAACCTAAAACCAAGAGCCACCAGTTATACCCAATTTCCAATTAATCAATGTCTGTTCATCTACTGTATGCATTTTCATCAACAGGAAAAGTTGACCTTAAAAACATGCTAGTGCACAGTTCATCAAGGGTGACTTAAAATTCATCTCTGAACAAATCATATGGAAAAGAAAATCACTGTAATGTTGTCATTCTTTAAAATACTAAATAGGTTTGGGCAATATGCCCCCTCATAAATAAATTCATCAATATACTCAATTCTAACAGAAATCTCTTGGGAGATTTCCTCCTTCCCAATCTTGTGCATGAGACAAACTTACAAAAATTTACAAGGCTAGGGACTAATCTCCATCCTCAGCCTACGTATGTTCAAGCACAAGTGAATCTCCAAAAGTTTTTCTATTTAAAGGGAGAGGGAAGAAAATCAGGTCAGCCATCTATCATGGATGCTAACATGAAAGTACTTCCACAGCAAGAACAGGCCAAAGTCATTACACAGACACAAACGTGTATATATTTTTACCCACGCTATGCTGGATACTAAGATAGTAACAACTAGAATAGTAGTGTAAATATCCAGAAAAATATGCAACGATAAGTAATGATGGGTATAATAGAAATAAGAATCCTCCCAGCCATACCAGAAAGTATAGATTAATTTATTCATTCTCTTTAGGAAATATAAATATTTCTCATGCACACTCAGGCAAGGAGGATATTGCCCTTAATCTTCACCAACTCTTCAATCACTCCCAAACAGGGAGAGCTGAGTTAAAAGTTTGCTGGATACAAAAAGAACTTTTTAGCACTGTTCTTTCGTTTCCTTAGTTTAACCTGGCATTTAAAACCTTGTTATCTGTCATCATCATCATCACCATCACCATCATCGCTCCTTTCCAAGAGCAAGATACAAGCGTAAGCCTGGGAACATTCAAAGTCCAGTTCTGGTAACTGCAAACTCTCTTCAATTTGCAGGTGACATCTCTAGAAAATTGCAACTCACTGTTTGAAAAACCTACTACTCTAGAATATATAGAATACCATTTTTGATGAATATTCAATATATAATTTTCACTACTAATATTGCTTATTTAAAGAATTCACAGAAACCAAAGAAGAGATTTCACTTACTTAAAAAAAAAACACTGACTAATTTCTTTCTTACCTTGTACAGGGTTGTTTTGTTAGTAAAGGAAGTTCCTGTTTTATCTGAAAGAATGGAAGGAGGAAAAGGGGAGACTGAACAGAAGTAGGCACTACCTATCAGTTTCATTAAAACATGCATAAAGACACAAAATATATTGTACCTTCATTCAAAGAATAGTTTGGCATAAATTTATGTCTGGTTTAATGTTTTGTTTAGACCAGTGTTATTCAAACCTGGCAATGTTAAAATGTATAGATTTCAACTCCCAGAATTTCCCAGACAGCATGTCAGCTTGGGAATTTTGGGAGTTGAAGTCCACAAATCTTAATATTGCCATGTTTGAAAAACACCAGTTTAGACCAATGTTTATGTTTCTGAAATATAAAACTCTTTTTTTCAAGTGCTATTTCCGTCTTCTTCACATGATCATTGATCAATTTTTTCTTCACTCAACTTCTTGTTAGCATTAGAACTTACATTCAAAGCAACATACATGTTATATGTTATAACATACAGATTCCAAACAGTGCATATGTTAGGATCAACATTTTATGCATAAAATTCTACTGGGTGTAGGGGCCTGAAATATGATGCAACCACAGTTGTAGAAGAATGCAGAAAAATTGGATGAGAAAAAGCAATAATTTAGAATCCCTGACATCACATAAGTTGTATTATTCAAAACCAAACAAATCAAATTATAGTAATGTCAAAAATCAAAAATATAGTAAAAAGAATATCATCCCAGAAGATGTCAGCTATGTGACATTCATGTTTCTAGTTCCTTGCCAACAAAATGTAGGCATGCAAGTTGCACCCTCAGCTACAATTCAGAGCTGACTGAAAGATACTAGAATAGATTATAATTTTATGAAGTTATAATCAAATAAGATTACTGGCACTATTTTGCCTGCCTACTTTCTATTTTAAGTGGGAAGAAGAGAACACTGGATCTTTAAGTTGGACATGTTCGCCTGTACCAAATCATTGGCATACTTTATCTTCATATCAGGCTGCCATCTGTGAGTGAAAACTGGAACAGTCTCAGAAATTACTTTAATTCAAAGTCTTGTAAATAATTTGCCCTCTAGACTATTCCTATCTACCGGATGTCTTCAAGATATATTGGAATTCAGCCCAAATTCAATGCTTACAAAGCTGCTGGGAATCTTTTTATAAGGCAAACCCTTTTGGATCATAGCAGGTAGAGAGAGGGCTATTATATGTTCATTTAGGGATATCTGGAATGATTCATTTTTATATTATTTTGAAAACAATGGGGGGAAAGGGGGAGGCTTTTGAAACCACCCTTTAGCTCTTAGTTTGTGCAGCTTAGATAGCTATGCCCTTTCCTATTAAATTAGGAGTTATTCTCAATATTTCATCTTAACCAGTTTTGGTCGCCAAGATGTAAAAAAGATGTTGAGAGCAGAGGTGGGTTTCAGCAGGTTCTGACCAGTTTTGGAGAACCGGTAGTGGAAATTTTGAGTAGTTCGGAAAACCGGTAATAAAAATTCTGACTGGCCCCGCCACCATCTATTCTCTGCCTCCCAAGTCCCAGCTGATCGAGAAGAAATGGGGATTTTGCAGTTGGAGTGGGGAGGGAATAGGGATTTTGCAGTATTCTTACCCTGCCATGCCCATCAAGCCACACCCAGAGAAGTGGTAATAAAAAATGTTGAAACCCACCACTAGTTGAGACCCTGAAAGAGTGCAGAGGACAGCAATGAAGATGATTAGGGGACTGAAAGCTAAAACTTATGAAGAACAGTTGCAGGAACTGGATATGTCTAGTTTAATGAAAAGAAGGATGAGGGGTGACATAATAGCAGTCTTCTAATATTTAAGGGGCTGCTACAACACAAAGGAGGGGTCAACCTACTTTCCAAAGCCCCTGAGGGCAGGACAAGAAAGAATGAATGGAGACTAATCAAGGAGAGAAGCTAGCTAGAATGAATTTCTTGACAGTGAAAGCAATAAACCAATGGAATGGCTTGCCTTCAAAAATTGTGGGTGCTTCATCACTAGAGGTTTTTAAGAAGCGATTAGACAGCCGTTGGTCTCAAATGGTATAGGGTTTCCTGCCTGAGCAGAGGGGTAGACTATAAGACCTTCAAGGTCCCTTCCAACTCTGTTATTCTGTTATTTCATGTTGAATGACCACTGACTATCCTGAGTTACAATGGTGCTGAACAAGGGGGACCTATGATAGATCACGTAGTTGTGGCCATTCCAGCATCCCCCCAGGAACAGGACCACCATCTAGTACTTGGCAAATTGCTTGCAATTACAATGGTTGCAAATCCCACTGTCATGTGATCACAAAGTTTTTACTTATTAACCACCAGAGTCATTAGACAGTGATGTGGGCAGTGTATAATTTTCAATCAATCAATCAATCAATCACCATTTGTAATCTTCACCGCTGACTTCTGACAAGTCAAGTCAAGTGGGGGAAGCTGGCAAGAGGTCATAACAGGCAAAAATTGCCCTGTAACAGTAACTGCCATAATTGCCATCGTAAATTGGCGTGGTCATATAATGTCATACTTTATGACTAAGGAACTGAGTAGCCACTTCTAATTATCATAGTTAAGCCAGGATTACTTGTAATTGTTCAGGACATAAAATTTACTAAAGAGACTATATCTGTGACGCCAAACGTATGGCATGCAGAGTTGAATTCCTTTGGTGGGATGAAAAAATGGAGTTCAGATCCCACAGACTGAAGCTCTGGGAGTGTTGGGATTGCAGTCACTGAGCAAAGCCGTCACGTGGGCAGCTTGCTTAAAGACTGCTTCGCTCAACAAGGATTCCATTCCCAATTGTGGTTGAATATTACCTGTATACCTGTAAGAGAGTTTTAAATCTGGAGGAGGTTGATGAAAGCAAGAAAGAGAATTGAGAGAGTAGGTAAAGTCCTGGGTTAGAAACTTAAGAGGCCATGAGTTCTGATCCTCTCTTAAGCATGAAAGCTGGCTGGGTGACTTTGGGACAGTTGCCCCCAGTGTTATCGTTGCAGGCAAAATAAAAGACAGGAGTATTAGGCATGCATGCGGCTTTGAGCTGACAAAAATGAAAGATAAAATCTGATAAATAATATTACTAATGTTTATGAAGTTGTCAACAGAATTATAGGCACTTGATGGACCAAATTGCAAATAATACTGAGTCAAATATGAACAGAAAGACCACGTTAAACTTTTGAATCTTATTTTTACTGAATGTACCAAGGCCAGAATAAAGAACATTGTCTCCAGGCATCTTTAGAGTGATTTTAATATAGTTAACAAATCAGCATCACATATTACAAATTGCTTTTGGGGAATATAATTCTTCCATTTCTGAAAGTATTTTGCCATGTTCTGTCAGGACTGTGAGAAATGCAAGTTCAACATTCAAATAAATAAATATAACTATATGATATCCCTTTTTTTAAAATAGAAAAATGCTCTCTCTATAAATCTAGCATTTTGCAAGCAAACAGGCACATGGAGGATCCCAATATATGTTCTTTGGATATTGTAATTTCCTACACAAGGTTAACCTGCAGAACCAAAACTTAATATTTCAACAATCCATTTAATGTGCTTGTCAGACTAAAATGAACCTAAGATTAAACTTCATCATATTCTGCTGTACACTCTGATTATAATCTGAGTCATGCCTAACTTGATTTTCATAAAAGTATGAGCTTTCTATTTCACACAGAATATAAGAGGAATTTCGAACTAAGTGCAATATTCAACATCACTATGAAGAACAGACTTCCAAATTTGTATTACGGAAAATATAAACTAAAATAGGCAAGGCAGCTAAAGACTTTTAGCTTGAAGGATTCCATGTAGTCCCAAGAATTCAATCCAGTGTTCTTATTTTTTCCTACAAACATATTTGAAATAAGTGAGTGCAATTCATCCTCAAAGACAGCACTCATGCACATTTTTAGAATGTTGGAATTTTAGAACATTAGAATTATGCTGATTTGACTATATCAACTAGTTTCCCTTTGGAGCTACTTATATCAGAAATGTCCACAGCACAGTGATCCAAGGTTCAATTACAATGGGATATATAAGTTATGCAGCCCACTTAAAGAAGTCAATCTGTAAATAAATACAATTAGAAAGGAGAGTAGAAACATCTAAATGTTGGGATATAGTGTATTAAAGGTGCTGTTTAAGTAATCAAATACTTCTGAAAGTGAGATCAAAGCTAAGCAAATGCATACAGGTAATTCAAGAGTTAATTCTAGCACAGTGTCCTTAGACAACCCTTTCTCTGGCTCAATATTACAGTTAAGAATACTGCCTCTAGTGCTTACTGCTCCCACTTACAAGTTCACTGCAGTAAGATTTGCTACTAGGCAGGCAGGCATAAAATGAAGCTTTTAATTAAAGTTGGCATTTTAGGCTACTATTGAGGAACAGCCAACATGCTAGCATGATCTAGGCTCTAGCACTATGGGAATCCAGTGCAAACTCCTTACAAACACCCAACATAATGTTTAAGTTACGCTGAACTACTATTTCAGTTTCATTATTAAAGATTCTGCAAGGTATAGCTATATAACATAATTCCCCCCACCCAAAAAATGTATCTAATGCTTAATGAGTTGTCCACAGCACTAGAATAATTAAAACACAAGGAGCAGCAAAATGAAACACACTAATGTCAGAATTGGCACACAGTACTCCAAGATGATTTGATGGTACGATATTTCTTCCTTTATGGAACAAAACTCTTTTTTTGTCCATTTCCTCTCTATACATCAAATTTATACCCAGATCCTTAATTGTATTTGTCTACATTTTTAATAATTAAGGATGAGTTTTATTCAGAGTATTCTGTGGATCATTTTCTGATTACGGTTGAAGCACACCAATGTACAGCACTACTATTAATCTTGTTATCGTTCCCATCACCCATCTCCTCCCACTTATGACTGCATGACTGTAACCTTGTTGCTGGTATCCTTACGATTTGTATTAACTGTTTCCTAATATGATTTGATTGCTTATTTGAACCCTATGACTATCATTAAGTGTTATACCTTATGATTCTTGATGAAGGTATCTTTTCTTTTATGTACACTGAGAGCGTATGCACCAAGACAAATTCCTTGTGTGTCCAATCACACTTGGCCAATAAAAAATTCTATTCTATTCTATTCTATTCTATTCTATTCTATTCTATTCTATTCTATTCTATTCTATTCTATTCTATTCTATTCTATTCTATTCTATGTAGGATTGGTATTTTGAGGATCTTCAATGTTTCAGTGAATAAAAAATCAAAATCGTTCCAAATTTAGATCTATTCAATGCTCATCAGATATTTTATTTTCTAACTTCAGTATTAGAGCTTTCTCACTTTGGATTCTGTAGTTGATTTCCCACATGAGGAAACTACGGTATTTTGCATCCCCAGATTAATTTCTCTCCATAATGCCTAAATACAGGTAGTCCTCAATTTACAACCATTTAGTGGTTAGTGGTGTAGTTTAGTGATCATTCAAAGTTACAATGGCACTAAAAAAGTGATTTATGACAATTGTTGCAGAATCTTCCATCGTCACATGATCAAAATCCTTGGCAACCAACTCATATTTATGATGGTTACAGTACCCTGGGTCACATAGTCAATTTTTGAGACCTTCCGGCAAGCAAAGTTAATGGGAAGCCAGATTCATTTACCATGCTTCCTCTAAAATAAGACTCACCCCAAAAAGAAGCCCTATGTTTTGGCATGCATGTGCTCAAATTAAGCCCTACCCCCAATATTAGCCCTAATTAAGACCCTGACTACCCCAGGGTGCAGAGGGTGGGGTGAGGCACACAGATAAAAATTAAGCTAGGGTGGAGATGGAGGGATGGAGCTGCCCTACTTACCAGGCCTTGCACACCCCAACACCTGCCTCACCTTCTTCTGTGGCCACTTGTCACTGCTTGCGTTACCCCCGGCCTCCGTTTTGCCATCAAAGTCCTCTGCAGCTGAGAAATAGGCTACAGATTGACACGTGCACTGCCCCTGGCTTCCGTTTCACTTTGAGAGGCCTTCCAGAAAGCCCTCTGCAGCCGATAAGAGAGCTCCGGATCAATCCAGAACTTCGTTATCGGCTGCAGAGGGCTTTCCGGAAGGCCTCTGAAGGCAAAATGGAAGGTGGGGGAGATGCACATGTCAATCCGGTGCCCATTTTTCAGCTACAGAGGACTTTCCGGAAGGCTCTGATGGCGAAACAGAGGCCAGGGGCGACGTATGCAAGCGGTGGCAAGCGACCACAGAAGTGGGCTGGCAGTGGGCTCCTGCTGGGTGGGGCTGTCGGTGCCACTACCATGAGGTGAGTCAATAATTAGGAACCCCCCAAAAAGAACCCCTGGCTGTTTTTTCAGGAGGTCAAAAGAAAATAAGACACAGTCGTATTTTCGGAGAAACACAGGTACTAACTTAACTGCTGTGGTTCACTTAACAACTGTAGCAAGAAAGGTTGTAAAATGTGGCAAAACTCACTTAACAACTCTCTTGCTTAGCAACAGAAATGTTGGACTCAGTTATGGTCATAAGTTGAGGACTATAGATAGCACAAATTCTGGTGTTTATTTAAAAGCCAATTGATACTTTTTCTCCACTTTTCTCATGTAGCTTTATTCTCTTTTTTCCATTACAGGTTACATCTGTTTGTGTCCTTGGAGAGCAAAAATGGGAAGAGAGAAAAGGAGAAAGAACTGGAAAACAAGTAAGTATACATAAAGTCTTAGATATATCTTTATTATATGTAATTTTCAATTGAAAGTCTGACTCTCCTCCCCATAACAGTTATTGTCACCCAACAACAGGAACTGCCAATCTGTTTCACTGACTGTATCCTTTTGATTCTTATTACTGTACTTTATTACATTTTTATTGACCATTCCTGTAGAACTGAAAGAGAACACATAGAGATCTTCCCCTCATTTTATCCCCATGAGAAACTTTTGAGGTAGACTGAGCTGGAAAATGCTGATTGGTCGTTTAAAAAGCACTTAACAGAGTCTCAAACTACTTAACCACTGGTTCTCCACATTCCCATTAGAGTTTGCTAAGAAAAGGAAGACTAGAATAACGACTCTTTTATAATAACTCAAGTGCCTTGTCTCTATAACATATATACTGTTTCAGAATTACATACAGTAGGATTTAGTAATTTTTTGTAGATATTAATAAAACAATTGAATCTACCTCAAACAGAAAATCTATACTTTTTGCCATGGTATGAATATGTTGAAGTTACTTGTTTGCTTATAACAAATAAAAAAAATACAGCTTGACTTTACAGGTAATTCTTGCATACTTATCTCCCACTCAGTTCTTGGGGTTCAACCTCTATTCAAAAATATACATGCTACAAGACAAAATTCATACAAATGGAAGGGAAATGTCAGAAAGATGCCTTTGAAAATGTCTAGGCCACTAAATCCAATGTTCAGCTCACTATAGGAATATAATATAAAAAGTCTGACTGAATTACCTGTTATATTTCCACATTATGCACCAAGACAAATTCCTTGTGTGTCCAATCACACTTGGCCAATAAAATTCTATTCTATTCTATTCTATTCTATTCTATTCTATTCTATTCTATTCTATTCTATTCTATATACCGTGTTTCCCCCCAAACAAGACCCTGTCTTATATTTTTTTGAACCCTGAAATAAGCACTTGGCCTTATTGCCATGCGCTCAAAAGCCCAATTGGGCTTATTATCAGGGATGGCTTATTTTGGGGGAAACAGGGTAGTAAACACACACCAAAGCTTACTGTGATACTGCTAATCACTTTACCTTTGATACTTTCTCTTTAGTTTGCATGGAAATTATTTGAGTTCAGACAACTCATTATTATGCAACCCTCCCATGGTACATATTGTAGATGTTGTGGCCCAAGTCTATGTACCTGGCTGGACTTTGAATCTATTCTCTGATTCACCTTGTTCTTTAACATCACTCTGTTTACAATAGAACAAATATGTAAAGAATGTCAATGGCTCCTTGTTTAAAGTTCTTTAAAGTCCTTAAAGGCGGGGGTGGGGGGGAAAAAGCAGACAATACATTTTTAAAATAGATTCCGTTTAGCTTGTAATCATCTGGGGTAGAATACAATGATTCTCTCTCGGGAGTAAGAAGCAGGTAGGTGACATAAAGGGCATTTTATAGTGTTTAGTAAAACTGGAAAACCATGATTTATGTTATGAGAACTTCAATAAGCATCCAGTTATTTCAATTGTAGGCAAACCAAATATTGAACCAGGCGTAAGCTTCAGAAGAAATTACAATACATGAAAAAATGGCATGTAATTGTCACTTACATTTTGTTTTGTAAGTCTACAAAATATCTATAATCTTAAGTCTTTAACTATGCAGTGTTTTCCAGTCTTTAAATAACTGATTTTTATATTCTGTGCACCTTAACCAATATTTTTAAAATTAACACATTTATCTGAATAAGACTGAACATCCACTCTAGCTGATCATAAGTTTGTTCCTGAATATCATCAACACACTCACAGGATTCTAAGGAGCTCTTCCTTCAAAATCATTCACAAATGCAATTAACAGGAAAAGCTTTGAAGTCACCAATAGCAACTAGGTGATCACATTTCTTCAATGCAAGAAAATCTATTTAGTATTACTCAATATGTTCTGTCAACTGCATGTTTAACTGTAACAGCCAGTGAAGAAATTATGTATGCATAGAACACATGTTAACTTATATTTACTTGTTATGCCAGTTAGTGGAAATAATGAGAAACAATACAAATTGCAAAGTCTTTGTAATTCCTAAGAAAGCTTCAGTCTGTTTTCAGCTGTTAGAAAAAGGCCATTTTCCTTAGGAACAACTTCACATTCCATGTTCAGCAAATCTCACTTTATTGTCAAATAATCTGAGAGGGCTTTGTTCTAGTCTGCTGTTCTTAATTTTTCTTCTGATTCTGCATTTAGTTTATCAGTAGCAACTAGAAGATTGTATGGACTGCAGAATAAATATAAATTTTCTATCTAGTTGAGATTGCTTTCTGCCGACTTTCTATAAATACCCAGATAGTTTTCTTTACCACACAAGGAAATTAGTCTGCTTCTACTTTATTACTCTTCCTGGTGGTCACCCAAATAAGACACAATCAGGTGGTGAAGAAAATTAGAGATGAGTCTTGGTAAAACAGGGGTGTCCAAACTTGGCCCCTTGAAGAGTGGTGGACTTCAACTCCCAGCATCTCCCAGCATTCCCCAGCCAGGGTGAGCTATAAATATGAGCAAGTTGCTGGCGGGGAATGCTGGGAGTTGAAGTCTACCACTCTTCAAGGGGCCAAGTTTGGACATCCCTGTGGTAGAAGATTAGAGGCATGGGTCAAGTTCAAATTCTCTTTGTAATTTTCTAGGATTCTCAAGTCAGTCAGAAAGGAAATTCATTAGGAAATTTGTACTAGTTACTCTCTTCTAGCCTAACTACTGCTTGAGAATATTGCAGGAATAACATTGAGGTTGGAGGTAATTATGGTGCCTTGAGGTTCCTGGAGAAAAGTCAAAACAGATATCAAACCATAACAATCCTGTAATTCAAGGAACTCTGCATGTAATAGTTTATTAATTTTGTTTAGCCTTTGCAATCTAATTTGACTCTCAACTATTTATAAAACATGAAAGCAAAATAATATAAAGAGCCTAAAAAATGAAAACATAAAACACAAATGACCCAACCATTTGACATCTCTCATACACACTCCCCCTCCCAACGTCCTCCAAAAGAGCTCAGTCTTCACTTTTTTTCCAGAAGGGGGCCAGATTTAGGGGGAACCTAATTTTAAGTAGGAGGCCATTCTGGACAGTTTTCAACACTGATAATCCTGGAAAATTATAAAGACCGCAAAAAATTGGGAATACAAAATGTGCCTCATTGCTTCTCGATCTGAAAATTAGCATTCTGAAAGCAAATTTGGGAATACCTAGTCTTCCTGAATTATATCTCTTTGATTTCTCCAGTTGTATACAACTGTGCAGCTTTACTCACATCATTATTTATGTGTGTAATTCAAGGCGCAATACAGCCTCATTCAGAACTCTGAGCAAGCAGGGACAATGGAAATGAAATTGGGGGAGGGAGGGAGAGAAAGAGAGAATTAATAGAGCTGGAAGGGTCCTTGGAGGTCTTCTAGTCCTACCCCCTGCCCAAGGCAGGAATCCTTATACCACCATCGACAAGTATACAAAATACCCCTAAAATATTTGCAACAGAATGGAAGAAAATGTAAGCCAAAGAAATGGGGACAGAAGGAAAAGAAGGCAGAAGGTGGTCTGTGTGTCAAGAAGAAAAGCTGGCTGTCTAGAAGAGCATAATTCTGCCATTCATAGGGAAGAGAGCTGTGGGAATGTCTGGAGTAATATAGAAGGAAATTGAAGATGGTGGGAATGGAGTACTTGAGAAGTATGTGTGGTGGAACAAGAGAGACGGTTACTAATATACATAAAAGCATAGGAAACCTGCACAGTAAAGAGTGGGTTTTAGAACATGTGGCCATCCTCTCCATCTTGACTTTTCACTTCCTTGTCCCTTCGGATCATTCCGGATGGCTTGCAAAGATATAAAGGTAGGAAAAGGTACAGGAGACAGAGAGAAGCAGGGGAGGGAGGGAGGAGGGAGGGAGGGAGAGAGAGAGAGAGAGAAAAGAGGGGGGGAAGAGAGAGAGAAGTGGGAGGGAGACAGAGAAGACGGAGACAGAGAGAGAGAAAAGGGGAAGAGAGAAAGAGAAGAGGAGGGGGAGAGAGAAAGGGGAAGAGAGAAGAGGAGGGAGAGAGAGAAAGGGGAAAGACAAAAGACGGAGAGAGAGAGAAAGGGGAAGAGAGAAGAGAAGAGGAGGGAGAGAGAGAAAGGGGAAGAGAGAAAGAGAAGAGGAGGGGGAGAGAGAAAAAAAAGGGGGAAGAAAGAAAAGGGAGAGAGAGAAAGGGGGAAAGACAAAAAGACGGAGAGAGAGAGAAAAGGGGAAGAGAGAAAGAGAAGAGGAGGGGAGAGAGAGAGAAAAAAGGGAGAAGAAAGAAAGAAGAGGGAGAGAGAGAAAGGGGGGAAAGACAAAAAGATGGAAAGAGAGGAGAGAGAGAGAGAGAGAGGGAGAGGGAGAGAGAGAAAGGGACAAGAGAAAGAGAAGAGGAGGGGGGAGAGAGAGAAATGGGGGAAGAAAAAAAGAAGAGAGAGAGGGGGGGGAGAAAGACAAAAAGACGGAAAGAGGGAACTGTCCAAATTTAATTCAAGAAGCAGAACGCACAAGTGGTCTTCCTCATGGGATTGGTGCTGGAAAAGTGAAAATAGCTTTCCTGAAGCATCACTTTCACTTTTATGGCATGCCCAACCCTGTTAACAAATCCCTGCGTTTATAATTACTACGGAAAACAAAAGAAAACTTTTACTCCAAGCACACACCTGCCGAACTTAACAAGTCAGGCTGAACGAACATTAGCAACTTTTTAAAAGTCACCTTTGGTTTACATTTATTTTCCTGCGAAACTCAAAGTGGTCTTTTAATCCTCATCGGGCTCACAGCTTCACCTTAACTTTTACTACCGAACGGGGTGGGGAGTGTGGGGGGGAAAGGGACCAAAAAAAGCCCAAACCACCTTGACACCGACATACACACACACACACAAAACAAAACGAAACGAAAAGCCTGTGTGGTAATTTGAGGAAGCAAAACAAAAGGTTGCGTAACCCGCGTTAACCTTTTCCCCGCCGTTTTGCACAATGCCCTCCCAAAGGGCAGGTGGGACTCCCACCCAACTCAGCCGGAAAGTTTTACGGCGGCCGTCGGAAGGCAGCTGGGTTCGGTGAGGCGGCCAGAGTCGCGGAGAGCGGAGCAGCCCTTCGGAGCCTCTCCAGCCGGGGACGTGGGCGAGAAGAGGCGTCTCCGCCGACCGGGACCCCTTCTCCCAACGCCTGCCGCTACCAGGGAGGCGCGATCGGGGCTCCAGGGGTCAAGCCCGCACCGGCGGGGCGATCGGGAAGACCCCGGGCGGCGGCGCCTTCCGGGACAGCGGAACGAGCATCCCTGCTTGCTCCCACGATCGCCTCCCGCCCAGGAAGGCCCTTTGAATTGGCTCTGCCCAGGCGGGAAATGCAAACCTCGCTCGGGCAGCGGGAGGAGGGGGGGAGGCGGCGGCGGCGGCCGATCGTCCAGGGTGGGTGGACGGTGGACGGTGGACGGTTCCCGCAGGGCAGCCCTGGCATCGCTGCCACAAGCGCCGGCCGGCAGCGCAGGAGAGGCCCGGCCGATTCATCGGCGCGCTCCTCGGCACCTGCCAGCGCCGGGCTCTGGAAAGGGAAGGCCTCGCCCGCCCCCGCTGCCCCTCCGCCGCCGGGTGACAGCCGGGACAGAGCCCGCCGAGCACCGCGGCCACCTCAGGGCGGGACTCACCAACGCTCCGGTAGCCCAGGATGGCGATCTTACGAGACTTGGACGGTGGCATCTTTTCCCCGCCGAGCACCCAACTGCATCCAAGGCTGTGGCGGCGACAGGAGCGGCGGCAGCGGCGGCTGGGCAGAGGAAGGCGATCGGGCGCTGAGGATCTGCTGAAGGGGCGGCGGCGGCGGCGGCGGCGGCTGCAATGACCTGCGCGGGACTCCCGTGAGGACTGTCTGAGGGACGCGACGACGGCGGCGGCTTTTTAGTTCATGTGACGACAACCGCCATCCCTCCTCGGCCCCGCCCCCGCGCGCGCGCACTTGCGCTTCCACTCCCCGATTGCCTGGCCGGGATCCCCCCAGCGTGGGGACGCCCCCGGAAGGGGGCGGGGAGAAGAGGGAGAAGGCTCCGCCCAATGGCCGAGCGGAGGCGCTCGCTGGCCCTGGAAATTTCGCGGCGTCATCGCTCTCCGAAGATTGCTCCGCCCAACTGGCTGGGAGTCCCGCCTCCCTCCTCCGCCCCCCCACCCCGTCTTCCTCCTACTCGCGCTCGTGGGATGCACACGCTCCCCCCCCCCTCGCTATTGATTTTTTCCCCGATGCTTCAGCTATTGGCCGCGGAAGCGTGAGAAGGGCGGGGTCGGGAAGGATGCTGCCTTTTGATTGGTAAGCGGCGGCAAGGGCGGGGCTGCCCGGGGACAGAAGGGCGTGTGTGCCACTCATGCATGCTTTCATATAGGACTCATTGTCAAAATGTTCACAATGCCAACGGTGGGCGGGGCTGCTGGAATTCGCGGGGAAATGGAGGCGCCGGTTCAGAGCCTGTTTCCTAAACAGGACTATGAATAGTGGTGGTTTTTCGTACGCCTTATTTTCAGTGTAAACTAGTATTTCTCAGCCGTGGCAACTTTTAAGATGTGTGAACTTCGATTTCCAAAATTTCCCAGCTAATAGGCTTGCTGACACTTTTGGGGAGTTGCAGTTTGCTCATTTTAAAAAGTCGCTGAGCTGGCTGTAGAATTCTGGGAATTGAAGTCCAGAAAACATTAAAATGGTCAAAGTTACAAGAAAAAGAGCTTTAGAATGCCGTGGAAATGTCCTCATTTGAAAATCTTCCTTTTTCAGGATGAAGGCTGTGCTTTTCCCCGGAAAAGCAAACTCCAAAAACTATGCGGATTTGCTTTTTATTTAATGTTATTAGAATGAAGCCAATTACACAGTAGTAAAGCTTCCTGAGCATTAAGCTTCTGTCATATTAAGGCTGACTAGTTGGTGTAACCTTCTGTAATCTAGGACTTTTGGTAGTTGTATGCTGTAAGGGACAAGGTAATTAGTTCTAAAAAAAAATCCCTTGAGGGAAGAAGCAGAATAACATTTCTTTCTGCTTGCAGATTTGGATGGGAAAAAGGCAACTGAAACACAGGGAGCCCTATTTATGAACCACAGTTGGGACCAGAATTTCTATTGCTAAGCAAGTGAGTTGCACCACATTTTACAACTTTTTTAGCCACAGTTGTTAAGTGAATCATTGGCGTCATTAACTGAATAGTGTGGTTGTTATCTGGCTTCCCCCATTGAGTTCTCTTGTTGGAAGCTGGCTGGGAAGATTGCAAATGGCAAACATGCGACTCTGGGGCACTGCTGGTTGCCTAGTGCCAGAATTTTGATCAGGTGAATGTGGAGATGCTGCAGTGGATGTTAGTCTGAGGATCAGTTGTGACTTTTTTCAGTGCCACTGTAATTTTGAAGTCACTAAATGAATGGTAGTAGGTTAAGAATTTTTACATGCACTCTGCTCCCCAACAATTCTCCTTCATTTACTGATAAGAGATGCCTATACTATGTTATGAGATGTTCTTTTTGGAGAGTAGGAATACATCTCCTGAACTTGCAATCCCAGGTGAAAGAAAAGAGATTAGGCACAACCTTTCAAATGCTTTTAAGGTTTGGTTCCCTGAACACCGCTGCCCCCCCTGCATTTTGTGCCCTTGTTAACAGCACATCGCAGTGAAAACATACACGTTCTCTCTTGGCCGGCCTTTAAGCAAACAGCATTCTGAGCAAAATGTCAGAAGAGGGGGGTAGTGGTGGAGAAAGAAACATTTGTTCAAAATCACTGCACTGTAAATTGTTCTCCATTTCCTGTGAAGAAAGGCTGCTTCAAAATGTCACTTGGATTGTACTACAGTGACGATTTCAGGAAAGCAGAGATTGGTGAGTCTAGTGTTGACTTTATGGCAGATGCAAAAAAGTCCCAAAAAAGACTGGACTGCTTTGTAACTTCTCAGCCTGCTTCCCAGGAACAGTTATTTTTAAATGTTTCAGATTCTTTTGTCTGAAAAGCGGCTAAATGTCCAGAGACTGGAACAATGGGGACAAAATAATGGAGAATGAGTTTGTTCTGCATTATTTAATACAGAGGTGCATAGACCAACAGGTCACCCATGCTATCCACTATCATCTGCAAGAAACCAGGAACCAGGATAGAGTTCAAAAGCTCTGAGTTTATTCCATGCAACTATACACAAGAATCTGATGTACCAACAGTCAAGGCAAATTAGCGCCAGATAAGAGTCAACAAACTTCAAGGGTGGATGGACTTTCAGGGGCATAGAGACTCCAGAATGATGATAAATTTGACCCTGCCCTTGGGCTCAGCCTGGTCATCTTCTACATTCACCCCAAAGATATAAAAATATCTACATTCACCCCAAAGATATTACAATAATTAATTAAACAAATTTACATGGCCATTCAACTCATAAATGACTCCAAATAGCTCACATCATTTAAAAAAATCACAATATAAACGCGTGTTAAAAATTATACCCCACCCACGGCATCAGCCACACAATTAAATCAACTATTTATTTGGCTTCACCTCCATTACATGGTCTCTAGTATCGCTGACCAAACCACATTTTAGGGCCTTTTGGAAAAGGAACATTTAGTATTATATTTTTATGAAATTTTATTTGTATAGTTTTTCCTTTCTAATATTGTAAGTTGCCCAGTTATCTGGTGGTAAGATAAATAAGCAAGCAAACAAACAAACACACACCAACTGGGAGCCAACTGTTCCTCAGGTGGAATGATCTTCCATAGGGAAAGGGCCATCACTGAGAAGGCCCCTTTGTTTGGCAGTCCCACCAGAGCAGGGATCTCCAACCTTGGCAATTTTTAAGACTTGGTGGACTTCAACTCCCAGAATTCCCCAGCAAAGCTGGCTGGGGAATTCTGGGAGTTGAAGTCCACCAAGGCTTAAAATTGCCAACGTTGGAGACCCCTGCACCAGAGGTACATACCTAATCGATGGGACTTGTAACGTATCTTGACTTCTTGTCCTAGTGGGACAGGTGGATGTAATAGCAGTTGGTACTTTGTTTTGGTAAAAAATAAAGGGCCATTTGCAAGCTTCAGTGAGCAATCAGGGGCTTTCTCCGATAGCAGAGATCCTAGTCCCTGTTGTTATGAGAGATGGACAACAGAGATTGGGGATCTATTCCAATCAATGCACACAGAAAGAGGCAAGCTGCATGAAGAGTTGCACATCTTTGAGGGCAATGGAGATATAATTGTGAGCAAGAAGTAGGAGTGTCTGTGAGATACTGTCAGAAAAATCAAGATGTCCGTCAAAATAATGCAATAAAAGCTCTGAACATGTGGATTTTAAAAACGCATGTAAAAATGGGGGGAGCTTTGATTGCACCATTGTGGCCATCATCTTGATCATAACCTATGAGAGACCCTGGAATGGAATTGGGAGTTCATATCCCTGCAAAATCAGAATTGCTCACAAGATCTGTAGAAATTCCAACTGATCAGATCAAAACTCCAGGGACAGATCAAATCAGCTCTGAAAAGCAAGGTCAAAATTTGCAAGGTACAAAAGAGCCAGGTCCTGGATCTAAACGCAGCACCATCTTGCAGATTTTGATCTATTTCCTGTACATAAAATTGAAGCAATGTGATTTGCAATGTTCTCTGCTGGGTAACATACTACTTGTCTACCTTTAGACCAGTGTTTCTCAACAATGTTAAGATATGTGGACTTCAGTACAGAAACCCCCAGCCAACCTGCTGCTGGGCATTTGTCCACATATATTCAAGCCATCAAGGTTGGATAAAGGGAAATAAACAGAAGTGAGAATGTACGTCTCTTCTTTACATCCACTTTTCTCTATTTTCTTCCTCCACGTATACACGCATACTTTTCTCTCGCCCATAGCCCGAGGTTGGTTTCCAAACTGCTCTATCGCCATCTAGCGGTGGTTCCTCATACAGCCCAGCATCGAGAATTCTGGCCTCTAGGTCTCAAGATGTTGAAGATGGAGAGGGGACTCCCCTTGATCCAGCCTGCAGGGGATCTGCATGCAGGATGGAGCTGCTTTTCTTCCCTCAGAGGCAATCACATCGGGTTTTTCTGCTCGGCGAGTTGCATACTCAGCTCAGTAGCTCCAACATTTAATATATATATTTAATATACATGGTGTTTAAAAAAACAAAAAACAAACCAGACGCATGCGCAGTTAGCAGATGAAGCCGGGACAGGTGCAACGCAGAGTAGGCAGAACGCAGCTGGTAGGCATAGATTCAGCAAACCAGGAGGTTTAATCCGGCTGCGACCCCTTCATAAACCGACCCTGCTTCTCCTCACGTTTCTTTTAATAATGGTAGTTTTACAACTTTTCTCTTTACTGCATGCGGGTGTATATTGTATCTTGAGTGTACACACCACGGGGAGTAAAAATGTAGGCTCTGTTGATAAAAAACATATTTTCAGTCTTGATTCAATGAATGAACCATTCATGTGCTGAAAATACAATCATGTTTGAATATGTTGCTGGGATTAGTTTTTGCTTAATTTTTAAATTCAAATTTCTCAATCTTGGCAGGTTTAAGATATGTGGACTTCAACTACCAGAATTCCCTTGCCAGCCTCTTGAAGTATTCTGGGAACTGAAGTCCATACATATGAAAGTTATCAAGTTTGAGCATAATATAGAATATTAAATTTTTAGCACTTGCCAGATTGTTTATTGCTTAAAAGAATCCAGCCATAGAATAGAGGATAAACTTGAAAGACATCAGCCTAAAAATTCCAGGCACTGTTTTACTGATAGCAAGGTAGCATTTTTTAAAGGAGACACTGAAGAGATCTGTATTGAAGGATCTGCCTAGAATGGGCATGAAAATGGCAAAAGTAGTTAATGGGAAAAAAAGTTACATACATATTTGCTGAGTTACTGGTGAATGACCAAGAAAGCAATACTTGCTGGAGAAAAAAGCAATGGCAAATGATTGGTGTCATGAGGAAAGGAGCAGAAACAGACTAGTTGACAATTTGAAGGCTGTACTTGCTTCAGGTCATCATACCCTGAGAAAGGAATGTTGGAGTTGGTGCAAATGAGTTTGAAGAATTCTCCTATGAAAAAGATTACATTGTGGAATAAAATGTTCTCACCAGCAAATTGTTTACATCTGCACATCTCAGTTTGAATTCTGCCTTTATTTAAGGAGAGCATGGTCAAACAGGGCAAATGGGTCTTTTTTCCAGAATATTTTCTTCCATCAGTGTACATATTTAGTCTGTATAATTTTAAAAGTTAATCTAAAAGCTGAGCATCTGTTCAACAAAATTAAGCAAGCTTTAACTAGTCTGAAATCTGCCTGCCTTTCAAGAGGTTGTTTAACAATAGGCAGTTAGGCAATGTAAAATTTCCCTCATTCGGTATTTTAGAAAAATCCTGACAATTTTTTAAAAATTATGAACTAACCCTGTAGGTAAATTTGCGTTTCCATGTGTTTTGGACTTCAAATTTTCTATTTTTTAAAAAACACCAGCTGGGAAACTAATGTAAATTTTACAGAACTGTTCAAAATGAGCATCATGTGACCAGACCTGAAGAAGCCACAGATTTCCCTAATCTCATTACTCCAGGAATCATGGATCCCAGATTTTGGACACTTTCTGTCCGAACCATTTGGACCACTTGAGGTACCTTGGTTCAAAAATTGTTGTCTTATGATGCCTCATTTTGCCCAGTTAAAGCTTATAGGAAAAAGTTTTAGTAGTAGATAGATTTCTAGCACTATATTCTTACCTTCTCGCAACTTAAATTCAACATACCTTATTCATTTAGAATACCACTATATGATTTCTATTTTGTGGACAAACAAAACATGTTGGGTAACAATATATTTAATAAACAATTTCTCAACCTTTTGTGTAATGCATCTGTAAAGATGGCTTCTATCACCTGTTTCAGTAATGAAAGATTTGCTTCTTACATATGAATCAATGCTTTATTAATGAATATGGTGAAGTTTAACTATCCACCAAAGATGTGTAAAAATTGCAGAAATAAAAATAAATAAAGCTGCTTTTAATCAGTTTTGTTTTACCATCTCTCTTCAGAATGTAACATTTAGAAACACACAGTTGTAATTAAAGTTTAAAGTAATCTACTGATATTTAAATTACAGCTTTTAGAACAAATCTAATGATAACTGAAATTGATTTGGTTTTAGGCTTAGCAACTTGAATTTTCAAATACAGTGTCTTGTTTCGCAGAGCAAGTTCTTTTACTATGATGGGCAATAGTGATGACATATTGTTGGCTTTTTGACATAAGGCACTCTGATATGAATATGCCATACACTTGCCTTATGTCTGAGATCTGTTGCTGACCAGTGACTTGCATCAGATTAAAACATAACATTAAATGCTATTCTTTTCCAGTGCATTTGAGATGGATATCAGATGAAATCTTTTGGCAAACATGTTGAAATGCAAGCCTGCATTGAATACAGAAGCTTTTTGTCATGCTGCTTGTTTTGCGACAGTCACTGGGAAATAATAGACTATCCATCACTTAGCCTAATACACACACATTCTCATCATCACTTGACTCTTCTCTACTGCCATCAATGTTCTTGAGACAAAGATGACCCAGCCACTTTATTCAAATTATTCTTTCCAAGGTGATTCTGTTCAAAGCAGTCATTCAGTTCCACTCTCCTTTTGCCGGGCGCCTGTTAATAAATAGCAAATAGATAAATCTCTGGCATCTCTGTGTAGCAAGTGTGTATTTTCCCATTTACAGCTTGCTTTCTCATGGTTTCCCTTAAAATATATTTCTCTTGTGGTGTATTATGTATAGGATTATTTCCCCTCTTTTTTATTCCTATTGTATGTACTTCACAAAATTAGTTACTTTAGTGTTTCATGCTATTCCCTGTAAGAAATACAGACTGCGGCTATCAAAATCTGAGCCCATTTCAAGATAATACCACGCTTACACCACAGGGCTAAGGATTTCTGCACAGATGTACTAGGCCCAGCAGTGTCTAGTTCATATCGTTGCTACTCACACCTTTGCTCTTCCTATATAAAGGCTTATATACATTCAGAAAGTATTCAGACCCCCTTCACTTTTGTCAGATTTGTTATGCTGCAGCCTGATTCTACAGCTGAAATTCATTTTTTTCTCATTAATCTACACTCAGTACCTCATAAGGACAAAGAGAAAACAGAACTTTAGAAATGTCTGTCAATTTATTAAAAAGAAAAAACTGAAATAGCACATTGGCATAACTATTCAGATCCTTTGCAATAACATTTGATTGTTGCTGATGTGTTTCTACACCTTGATTTGGAGCCAACCTATGTTAAATTGGTTGGGCATGATGATGGGCCTCTGGTGGCTCAACAGGCTAATGCAGCCTGTTATTAACAGCAACTGCTTGCAATATTGCAGGTTCTAGTCCCACCAGGCCCAAGGTTGACTCAGCCTTCCATCCTTTATAAGATAGGTAAAATGAGGACCCAGATTGTTGGGGGCAATAAGTTGACTTTGTATATAATATACAGATGGATGAAGACTATTGCTTAACACAGTGTAAGCCGCCCTGAGTCTTTGGAGAAGGGCGGGATATAAATGCAAATAAATAAATAAATAAATAAATAAATTTGGAAAGGCACACATTCTCACAGCTGAGAATGCATACTGTAGCAGAGCAAAAGCCATGAGGTTAAAGGAACTGCCTACAGAGCTCAGAGACAGGATTATTGCAAGGCACAGATCTGGGGAAGGCTACAATAAAATTTCTGCTGCACTGAAGGTTCCTAACAGCACAATGGCTTCCATACTTCTCAAATGGAAGAAGTTTGATACAATCAGGTCTCTTCCATGAGCTGGTCACCCAATCAAAGCAATTGCCGGAGAAGAGCCTTACCATGTTATCCCAAAAATAAGATCCTGTCTTATATTTTTTGAACTCTGAAATAAGTGCTTGGCCTTATTGCCATGCACTCAAAAGCCCGATTGGGCTTATTATCTGGGATGGCTTATTTTGGGGGAAACAGGGTAGAAAGATGACCAAGAAGCTAATGGTCACGCTGATTCAGGTCCAGAGATCCTGTGTGGAGATGGGACAGAGTTCCAGAAGGACAACCACCATTACAGCCCTCCACCGATTAGGGCTTTATGACACAGTAGCTAGACGGAAGCCTCTCCTCAGTGCAAAACACATGAAAGCCTGCTTGGAGTTTGTAAAAAAGCACTTGAAGGACTCTCAGACTGTGAGGAACAAGATTTGCTGGTCTGATGAAACCAAGATTGAACTGTTTGGCCTCAATTCTAAATGTTATATCTCAAGGAAACCAGGTACCAGTCATCATTTTCCCAATACCAACCCAACAATGAAGCATGGTGGCAATGGTGATATCTGAACCGGTTTACTAATGGTTTGCTGGCTGCGCCCATGTGCAATGTGCACCAAAAAGGAGGTGTGCACGCACAGTGCACGGCAAAAGGGTATGCGGTAAGTAGAACAGCACACGTGGTATGTGTGTGTAAGAGGTTGTAAAAAATTGCTTTTAAAAGTAAAAAAAAAGCCTCTGACGATCAGGCAGCTGGGATCGTCAAGAGTCTTTTAAAAGCATTTTTTACAACCTCTTCCACCGAAGAGGTTGTAGAAAAAATGCTTTTAAAAGTTTAAAAAAGGCTCTGATGATCGCATGGCTCAGCTGGGCATGGGGGGGGGGGAACAGGGATTTTTGCTACCAGTTCTCTGAACCATCTGCCGCCATCGCTACCAGACTGGCCGATCCGGGAGCATTTCATCTCTACAGGGCGGCAATTTGTGGGGGTATTTTTCAGGGCAGGGACTGGGAGACTGGACAGGATTAAGGAAAAGCTGAATGGAGTATAGTACAGGGGTATCTTCAATGAAAACTTGTTCCATAGCACTCAGGATCTCAGATTGGGCCAAAAGTTCATCTTCCAACATGACAACAATCCTAAACACACAGCCAAGACAACATAGGAATGGCTTAGGGACAATCTGTGAATATCCTAGAGTGGCCCAGCCAAAAACTTGACTTGAACTCTACTGAACATCTCTGGAGGGATCTGAAAATGGCTGTCCACCAACGGTGACCATCCAACCTGACTGAGCTTGAGAGGATTTGCAAAGAACAATGACAGAAAATCCCCCAATCCAGGTGTGCAAAGCTTGTTGCATCATACCCGAAAAGATTCAATGCTGTAATTGCTGCCAAAGGTGTTTCAACAAAGTACTGAGTGAAAGATCTGAATACTTATGCCAAAGTGATAGTCAGTTTTTTCTTTCTAATAAATTTACAGACATTTTTAAGATTCTATTTTCACTTTGGCATTATGGGGTATTCAGTATAGATTAATGAGGGAAAAATGAATTTCAACAAGTGTAGAGTGAGGCTTCAGCATAACAAAATTGATAAAAGTAAAGGAGGTCTGAACACTATCTGAATGCACTGTATATGCCAAGCCTCTAATATACTCAATGGATTAAAACATCAACTTTCAACTTCATAATTTACTTCAAAATCTCTTATGTATTATGTCAAAAATCTTTTTACACATATTTAGATCAACTGGAATATTTCTAGTTTACAATATACTTAAACTTCTAGTACAATCAACTTCTAGTGCAGCTAATATATTAATGTGTTTTATTTATTTTAAATTTTTTCTGTTAAGACTGAATCAGGACTCTGTAAATGTCAAAGGTACTTAACAATAATAATTTTCTTGTTCACTTGTAATGTTTAAGAAATCTCAGTGTACAAACTGCATGTAAGAACATACTCACCCATATTATTTTTTAAGATTTTTTAAATCCTGCCTTTCTTATATGTTTATAAATAAGTCAAAACGGCAAACATCAAGATTGCTCAACTTGTGAAGTGGGGGACATATAAACTTAATAAAAATAAACTTACCTAATACTTATTCCTCCTCCTATTTTTCCCTACAGTAGCCCTGTGATGTGAGCTGGGCTGAGTGATTGGTCCAAAGTCACCTACTTGGTTTTCACGCCTAAGGCAGGACTAGAACTCACCTAGTATCTAGCTTGGTAGGACTAGAACTCACCTGGTATCTTAACCACTGGAGGATCACTGGATTCTAAACATAGAACTTAGCCAATTAGAAATTGGAAATGAGATTCCTACTTTTATAACTGCATCTGGACCAAGTTTTAAGGATTTTTTTTTTAAAGTTGGAGGATTATATTTAAAGCATATGCTGGTTTAAAATGAATTATTACTACATTTGAGAGGCACATGCATAAAAATATCCTTATTGTCTTCAATTTCAATGGTCCTTTCATAGTCTGCCTATGTTTTAGAAGTTGTTATAAAGATAAAAGCAATGTAAAATATTTGTGGTGTTGGTAGAGAAAATGCTTACTAGTCAAATGGGGAACTCATACCTGTTGGTGTCAGCACTAATGCTTGGAGGATGTCAGAGAGGGAGATGATACCAACAATAGTATCAGTTTCATTCACAACCACTAACCGATGAACCTGCAATGCACAATGCACATAACAGTAATAGCTGTCCATTGTCCTCATAAGCACAAAAAAAAAAAAAAAAAAGAATATTCAGGTTAAGAGACAATTGAATTATTTTATATAGAGGAATGCTCAGTTCCCAAATCAAATTAATGTGAACATTTTAAGCACTTTGTTTTCCAAAATACATTTAACTAGAAGATTCTTGATAAAAGTTATAATTAAATACTGAAATGTAATCTAACAAGGAACAGGCTAAAGCCAACAAGTCTATTTTTATGATAAAAGTGAAGTGTAATGTTACCATTTTCAAACATAAACTATATTTAAAATTAGAACCTAATAAAAGCTTCATTCTAATTGCATGTTTTTATAATTTATGCTCCAAACAGTATAGTATGATAGCGATTTCCCAGCAAACATTTTGAGTAGCTAACCTATATGTCATGTATTATTTTTGAAGATCATGAGATTTGACAGCTATACTATATATGACAGCAAAAACTAATTTATGTGTAACCTTACCAAATTATGAGTGTGTGTGTATGTGTATGTAAATTTCCATGTTTTACCTTTAGCTAACTGAATACAGGTATAGCCAATAGGAGGACAGGAGAGACAAAGGAAGGCAATGTGAGTAAACTCAAGCAGACAAACAAGTCTCCATCTTATATGCAGGGTCTGAAGGCTGCATAGTCTATATCGGAAAGCAACCATTCACTCTGTGCACTGGGGTAAGGAGTTAACTGCTTGGGGAAATCAAGTATCTAGTCCTACTTAATAGACTTCAATCCAATCTGTAGTATTAGGTTAAAATCTGGATATTACAGAAGTCAAGAGATGAATAAGCCTTCTGCATCTACATTCTGGTTTTTTTTCCTTTATGTGAGATGGGAAATTAATCAGAAGGCCATATTAATCATAGCTTGCCACTGACCAAGCTCACATTTTGTACTAAGCCATTATTATGCTTATTTGCTTTTGGCTTAGCATAAATTGTGTACATAGCCATAATAGTTTGAACAACTATGAGCAAAAAGGCCATTTCTGGCATTTCCAACAAACCATAACCAGAAATCCTAGTCATGTAGAATTAGTAATGGTATTTTTGAATACAGGCATTAGGTATGAATATGGGAACTCCAATTAGCAAAGATACATGGAGTTCTTGGTGCTCTCAGATCCTGGCTCCAAGAACTTTACAGTTTTATCTTGAATTACCAATATTCTCTTCTATTAGTCAAGATATGAAAATCACTTTAAACTCAAATAATGTAAATTGGATTCTTTGTAAGCCATTCCTTGTTTTTCTGGATCAAACATTGCTTTTACATAAAACAAACTGCGATTTGTGATTCTACTGAATCTTTTGGGTTGTTCTGCAGCTTCAGAAATTGGAGTAAAAGAACTATATTGTCAATTACAATATGAAAGTTCACAAGGTTCTATTATATTATTCGTATTACAGGTAGTGCTTAGTCTCTAAACAATTGTTTGCTATTAAAAGGGCAATGAAAAGCTGTATATTCAATCCTTGCATTTATAACCTCTATAGATTTGTAAAGCAAAGGAAAGCTAAAGGAAGATCATAAGCAGAGTTGCAACTGCTTCATTTAATGAACAAGTTGCCGGTCCCACCTTGTAACTCCCAAAACAAGGACTCCCTGTATTTAACAGCTATATGAAACCAATAGGCAGATGATCTTTTTCACTCCTCTTCACATCATTTAATCCAAGTGAGGGTCTTACAGAACTTATCTAGATCAACATGTTATACCATTTCTAATGCTCTAGTAACTTACAGTTCAGGTTTACTGCAAATGAATTGTGTTTGAGATTTAAAAATGGTCTCAAAATTTCTGTTGCTCAGTATTTGATAACAATAGCATCAACTGGAAATGGTCAGAGTATCAAGGGAAAGACATTCATTTGATTAAAAAGGCAAACAGATTATCATTTCTGCAGGGCATTTCAAGAAATATTATCCTTCGGAAAAATAAAATGCTATGACAGTGATAAATGATCCTACCTAGCATTCCTACTTTAAATGGAATCTTAAGGGCCACTAATTCCCCATTCCTACAATAAAGGTGGTATTTTACCACAGAAATGGGGAATCTATGGTCTTCTAGATATAATGAATTTCAACTCCCAGCATTGCCTTGTTAGCCAGGCCATGCTGTTAAATTTCAACAACAACTTGAAGGGCCCTGATTTCCCACCCCTGTAAACTACTCTTCTTGCTACCATTTCCTTATTTTGTGTCCATTTTAGGAAATATTGTGAATTGAAAAGGACTGATAAAAGAAAGGGTGGGCACTCTGTCAAAAAGTAAGCACACAGAATCAAGTCAAGGTTTTTCAACAATGGAGGACAGAGGTGAACCACCTACCGGCCAGGCAATTTAGAGCTCCTCTTCTCTTGTATTTGAACAGTCATACCCACCTGATACAAATGGGGAACACAGGAAAGAAACAAAAAAAGGGGGGAAATTCTATTTTTATAGTGTTTATCTTATATTGGTGATATTTTACGTAGGAATATTATGATGAATGGGTTCAATTTGTCTACCACTTCTGCACAGATTTAATTAAGTAATCTTTCTTTTCAAGTTTGGTAACTTTCTTACACAAATGGGCTCCTGAATAATATATAACTATAATTAATTTGTTTGTTAATTTATCTTTCTTTGCTGTAAAAACTCAAAAAAGCATACATAGTACTCCCTACTCTTTTTGCTTGACTCTTGACTTCTTTGTAATTTGTTTCTGTCTTCATTTGGCCACAGAGCAAAATATTTCAAGGCCATTGCTGATTTTAGTTGTATAGAAAATAATTCAGAACACTTTGGGGCTTTTTTCTAATTATATTTTGAAAAGATGGTGGTTGGAGGAAGAGAATTGGAAAAAGAAACCATGAGCTTAGATAAGCAATGACTAGCTATATGGGAAGATTACCCATGCATTCTCAAAATCCAGCCAAATACTACTTGGAAAAAGCAGAAAGCAGTAAAATTTTAGGATACATGAATGTGTATGCTAGAATGAAATGGCATACTTTTCTAGCCTGGCCCTCTTGTCTGCAAGTGAATCAAACTTGCAATCAAAGCAAAGCAAAGAACAGCTTTACCCTGCAGAAGATATGCAGTGTTTTGAGGGTACATCCCAATTATCCCTTATTTAGCATAGACTGCTGATTGCTAAAAAAGTGAGAAGTTGAACAGTTTCTTCTTATTCACTTTTTTAAGCTATTTTAATTATCACATAGAGGTGTGTTAACAGAACGTTTCTATCATGCTGTTCTCACATATCTTCAACACAATCCTAGCAGTTCTTAAATGTTTTGATGGTTTAATCCATTCACATCAACAAACTTTTTCTAAACTATCTATATTTACATAGCAATATCACTTTGAAATCTCAATGAAAGTGGCATACTTAATTAGGAAATTTAACAATCCTTACAAATAAGTGTAAAAAGCAAAATTAGCATAATAAATTTATTGCATTTTTAAAAAGTGGCTGGAATAAGTTTTTAATGAATTTTGTATTATATCATGATATTCTTATACTGTTACCATCTGTATACTCTCTGGAAAAATCTCATATGCAGTGCTGTTCAGAAAACTACTGTGCCCCCCTCCAAAATTCTCACCTCAGCTTTAACTATGCGATCCACAATTGTCTCCAGTGTTTCCAGCTTATTACATTTCACAACACCTTCAAAATACTGAGAGCGATGTTGGAGAGCTTGTGTCACTGTGATATCTAAGTTATTATAAGTTTTTTCAGCAGCAAGATTCTAGAAAAAAAAGGCAGTTACAGATGAGTCAATTCCACTTTTTATGCACAGCCAACAAATTTCATTATTTTACTCCAGAAGCGTAATCCACATGTTGTGATTTAACTAATGGAAAAAAGCGAAGTAGACAAACCTGTATGTGCTGCCATAATACTACCATACATATTTTGGATTAATTGGATGCAAGAAAAGAGTGTTTTGGTTAAAAACAATGGATACTACACATTAGTGGTACTTAATTTTTAACTTTCTAAAGTTAAAAACAGAGGTGGGGGTAAGGGATATGGAGAACAGTATGATTGCTTGCCCGTCTCAACTATTTCCCTTTTCTTTCACTTTGTCCCAGCATTCTCATTAACGACAATTAGCAAGCCCTATCTAACTATGGTAGCAAATTATGGATATGAGCTCCACATAATTTTGAATTCAAAAGGGGCAATGATCACAAAAATAGAAAAAAGCAGAAAAAGTAACGAAATACTTCTAATTTAATACCTTTGATTTTAAGGCAGGATAGTACTGTTTCATCTGAAGCATGGTATGATACTATAAACTATTGTTCAGTAGTTCTTTCCTCAACCAGGAATTTTATTCCCACTTTTTATAAAGTATCCATGGAATACTTTATTTTTTCAGATTGCTTTAGATTAGATTAAATCAAAAGTATGATAAAATAAAACCTCAAATTTATTTTTCTTCTCATTTTTACTTAACAGTTTTGGTGCTCTCACTTTATAATATTTACGCAAAATTCACTATGCTAAAAACAATTTCTGACCACATCGTACTTCGCTTTTGGAAATATGTTACACAAACTCCGAGTATGACTACTGTTCTAGTAGTTTGTGGGGGAGAACTAGTTCAGTAGTTATAAAGAAGCTTTCAAAATATTATTTAACATATTAACAAAGTAACCTCACACAGAGTAACCCTAATCCTATGAAGCAGGGCATATTACAGAGTGGTCATAGTGAAAAACTAAGTCAAAGAAATACTACAAAAAAACCAATAATACTTACTATAACATCAAACTTGGAATAAATATCTACAACTTTTCCTAAAAAGGGAAGAAGATAAGCCTTATAATGTGATCACAAATAACTGACAAACCAAATTAAGTAATATTAATTCCAGATTTTGGAAAGATAACATTTGCTTCTCTAGCTTTATAGGCTAAGAAAAACAACTAAGAAAAAACCATGAACTCTGTTACACAACTGAATTTCAAATTCAATATGAGAAGAAATAGAACGTTTTCCTGAACATTAAAGCACATCCTTATTTATAGATTTAGATAACTGTTTAGGAACCTTAACAATTTTGTACCTTTGGAACAAATCTCAGTTGTTTTGCTGAACTTTGGCACAGCATGACACTGCATTGACCATGATACAGGGTGATTAGCCATATTTTTCGGCTGACCAAGTCCCAGATGATGTTGCAGAACTATGTTAGTTCCCAATAATATGGTTTTTAGGGCTTTGTGGAATAATAATTATTTCTTTTTTTTAAAACCATCCACATGACGCTATAGGAAAAGTTATCCAGAATGTTGGCTGAGGAATTCTGGGAGCTGAAAACCATGCATCTTAAATTTATCAATGTTGAGAAACATTGATCTAAATAAATAATGAAATCTTCCAAGATTTTTCTTAGATATGCACAATATTTTGATGTGACATGGGCATAAAAGTAATTCAGATCTCAATCCTGCACATCTGCATTTTATGGTTAAATTTTAAATTTTTTCTTAAAATTTAAAAACATTTCCATTCTTTAGAACTCACAATGAACAGTAACAAACATGATAATCCTTATTACTCACCTGACTCATCTACAACAGGTAGTGCTGATATCCTTCTATCTACAAATATATTCAAGGCTTTAATGATAGGAGTGTCTGGATGTATAAAGGCAATGTTATGGTAAGTTCCTATTCCAAGTTCATCCAGATTTTTCTTCATGAAGGCAGGCTTTGGCATTTCTGACACCTTGAAAAAAGTATAAAAGACAAATTTTTAAAAATAATCGAAAAGCGTTTTCCAGGCACGTAAGCCAATATTATTTTTTTAAAAAACTGCACAAAGAATGTATTTCTTCAATTCTTCCAATTCAATAAATCTTTAAATAAATACTTAAATGTTTAAACCAATTCTGAAATTTAGCAATAAAATTAGTGTGCAAACTGAAATCTAAATGTCACATTTGTTTAAAATGAATATTCAGCTTTTAGTTATTTTATGTTTCATCCTCACAATGCTTCTATCAATGGAATACTCTACTTTTACCACTGTCCTTATTTGGAACATCAGAAATCATCTTAGATAAAACTTTCACAGATTTGAAACTTTCAATGTTAATTTTTTCTGTATGTTTCTTTCCAATATGTATTCCTCACTGAATGAACCCCCACCACCTGCCCCCTCCCAGGAAACCTTAATGAATCAGGAAGGGCAGGGATCTAAAACAAAGGAGGACAAGCTGACAGCTCTTAGAAACTCTAAGCAGGGCCAATAGGTTTGAATTTTATTTTTCTTTATTTCATTTCCCTTGATGGTATATGTTTTTACCATCTATTTCTCTTACATTCCATGTCCCAACCTTCCATATGCCATGGTGTTCAAAAGAAGGCATAGATACTGACTTCCATAACCCATCATTATTTTGGACACTCAACACTTTCGTATACCATTTTTAATTTAATAGATAAGGTGCAAACCGAATTATCTGCCTTACACATACCTATGCCACATGCAGCTATCCATGCTAATGCAACCAAAGTATTTTTTACTAAATAGTGCTTTTCTATTCAAGATAGAATTTATGATGCAGAGACAATCTGGCTAGTCAATATACTGGTATTTGCATTTTGCAAACTGGAAGGTATACGTAATGAGTGTAACCCAGGATATTTTTAAAGTATTTATACAATTGATTTACTAGATAATTAGAACAGAATAAAATTATAGTTCTACTTACAAAAAGCTGGAGAAATTTGAGTATTCTTTTATGGGTAAGTATATAAAGTGCATTTCCACTCACAGGATCAATAACTGGTAATCTGTGGATCTTGTTTTTGATCAGTGAATATACAGCATCAAAAAGGCTAAAGAGAAAATAATTGCAATTATTAGTACAATTCCATTGACTTATTAAAAAAGACATTTTTCCACTACAAAAGAATTACTCAAAATCCAAAGTATAAATGATTCTTAATAAACAACATTCAAGGAAATTGTGAAAACTGAAGAATATACAATTTTAATTCTCAACTAGACATGTTACGTATATTTTAATACCAATATTATATCAAAAAAGAAGAACGTTCTAGAAGAATCAGTATAAGGAGTGTTGTGGGAAGATATACAGTAGAGAAAGAAGAAAGTTATCAAGGCTCAAAATTATTGATAGTGATCAGTAAGCTGATAATTCAAAGTTGATAACTGATCTATCAAGGTAAAGGTTTCCTCTATCCTTTTGTGTCCAACTCTAGGGGGCATGCTCATCTCTGTTTCTTAACAGAGAACGAGCAAGCCAGTGTTATCCGAAAACATTTTCCTTATGTCAACATGACTGTACGAGGTTCATAGAATGCCATTTCCTTCCCACCAAAGTGGTAGCTATTTATCTACTCGCATTTGCAGCTTTCGAACTGTTAGGTGGGCAGGAGCTGGGACAAGAAATAGGAGCTCACTCTGTTGCACAGCACACAAGTCTTGAACTTGGGTTGTCATCTTTTAAGCTGACAAGCTCAGCATCTTTAACTGCTGAGCAATCGCTGCCTCAAACTCATCAATAAAAGTCATCAATACAAACAGCATTAAAGTGAGTGCCATCAAAACCCTAATTTCTGACAGATATTGAATTAGTTTTAAGTTCTTCTTTGAAATAGTGTGATAAAAATAACAGAGTTTATAATAAAACATTAACAGAATTTACAAAGGTAAGGGAAAGAATTATATACCTTGCATCAGGTGAAATATTCACTAAGGGTTTAAACGTTTCTTGCAAATAAAGCTCTGTATAATTAAAAAGAATATTTTCATAAACCTATAATATTCAATAAATATTTCATAATAATAAATATCTCTGTTGTAAAGAAATGAGCACCTACTGACTTTTTAATTAAAAAACAATTAAATAATTATAATAAACAGAGAAAATTGAAAAAATAGTTTTCAGAACCAAATAACCACTAGAGGTCACTATTGTCTGAGGATGAATATCACAATTATAACAAAAATTGTGGAAAGTATTTCACAGAAAGTTTGGGATTATCCAAGTGTTTACATTTCAGGAAGGTAAGTTATTTTTTTAAAACTCAGTAGACCAAATAGGCTATCAATATTTTTCTACAACACATGGAAGGTTTAAAGGACCCACCCTCAATAAAATAAAACTAAGACAAGACTCATAGTCACTATCTACAATGGAACTGTGTTTTTCCACTGGAGGAAATCACATTTGATTATATGAGAAAGATAATGTGAACAAAATAATATACAGGTAGTCCTCCACTTAAAACAGTTCATTTAGTGACTGTTCAAAGTTGCAACAGCACTGGAAAAATGACTTGCAACCATTGCAACATCTCATGGTCACATGATCAAAATTCAGATGGTTGGCAACTGGTTCATGTCCTAGGGTCATGTGATTTCCCCCCTTTGCAACCTTCTGACATGCAAAGTCAATTGGAAAGCCACATTTGCTTAACAACCAGGTTACTACTTTAACAACTGCAATGATTCCCTTAACAACTGTTGCAAGAAAGGTTGAAAAAAGGGGCAAAATTCACTTAACAAATGTTTCATTTAGCTACATAAATGTTGGGCTCAATTGTAGTTGTAACTCAAGGACTACCTGTAGAAATACAGGGAAAAGTAATACTTATTGGGACAAGCGTCAAGACACATTAAGTTGGTTCTGCATGCTAGGCTATGACCTGTTTACAGGTATATTACCATTCTTTGATTTGGGGATGATAAAAGATCTGGTAAACAAGAGAGCTGCACAGCTAGTTTAGAGGATCACATTCATTTTGAATGGTTCATAACATATGCTTACCTCTCCATGTTTCAATTTTGTGCTCCTCCAGTTCATAGATTTGTACCTGTAAAAAAGAAAGACAAAAAGGCCAAATATTTATATTTTTAAAAGTCATTAAAATAAAGGACATCTTCCTTTGAATAAAAATATTGAGGACAGGAAAAAAAGGGGGGCTTTAAGGGGGTTCTTTTTTAAGTGATGAACTTTTGGGTGGTTTGTATATAAATATTCACTCTCAAATAATTCCTGATCCTGGCAACTGCCTGGACAAGTCCCTGCCATTTTTCTTGATCTGATTCTTAGAAACAATTTGCCATTGCCTCCTTTCTAGGACAGAGAGAGAAAAGAGAGAAGAAAGAAGGGTGGTGGGGACAAAGTCATCCAGCTGGCTTCATGCCTAAGCCTTTCAGTTCCTAGCCCAGTGCCTTTAACCACTACACCAAATTGTTTCCATATAAGCAAGGGCTAGAAAATAAACAAATTTAAAATTCAACCAAGGAGCTTGCCAAAATTAGGGAAAAAAATCAAATGCTCAGCTCTATATACAGCTCTTCTACATAATAGAGATTCGGATTCCGGTAATTAGAATTAAGAACTATATTCAGTTCACTATTATTTCTGTCAATGTTGCAAGTATTTTGCATTAGAAAGAAACAATTTGGTTAGAATAGGAATTTCTCTCAAATGTTTCATCCTACAGTGCTTTGAAAAATACATTTTATTTTCTAATATCAATGGCCCCCAACAGAATACTAGTTTGAATAGTGATAATACTAAATAACACTTCCTCCTGCTTTGTTTCCTTTTTCAGTTTTTAATCTTTTCCCCTATTGGTTCTAACAAGTGAATGCTAAGTGGGAGTTCACAGTTTCCAGGGAGCTAGAATTACAAAACTGCCAATCTAAGCCACTGAAAGCTATGAAGACTACAGAACCAGCTTGCATTTTAATATATACGTTGAATGGTACATATCTTACCACATTGAACAAACCACTGTGAAATACATCACTGTTACACTGAACAAAAGCTTACACTGATTAATTCATCAGAGTTTACTCAACTCAAATGGAAGGAAATCAGAAAAATAAAATAAAAGCAGAAAGTATATGTATAGTCAATAGTATACCAGGAGAGCTAGATTCTGAAAACAAAGCTGTTCTTCCTTACTGCATTAAACTATTGATATTAATTTGTGCACAAATAAAAAATATGCTTCTCCTGCTAAATCAAACAGTGTTAACAGTACTTTCAAAATAACATCTTAGTGAAGAACACTTCAAATAAAAATTGCCCTCAGTTGAATTCCTCTTTTTAAAATAGTGATAAAATTGAATGATTAAACTGCTGGATCTTGCTAATGAAGTGAAAGACAGCTACAGGCATGCATTATTTACAATGGAATAGGGAATCTATGGTCTTTAGTTGCTGTTAAACAATTCCTAGTAGCTCACACAAAGGAACAAAGGAATGCTATCAACAGTTCAGAAATATGTGGAGACAATACCACAAGGGCCTCATAACTACTAGACGAAAATATATTCTGTTACTGTATACTATTCATTCATTTATTTTGGAGAAGTTATATCAGTGCTCATCTTAAACAATTCTGAATAGTAATAAGCAATATATGAAGACATTTTAATAAAAAAATAAAAATGAAAATTTTATTTTAGGATTCAACAATTAGATCTGCCATTATATAGAAATATTGCTTATTTTTATCTTTAGACATGTATATCTTTGTGCGTGTTTAGCTTTAAACTTAGAATAAGGTTATTTTTTATACAATTGTAATGTTATTTTGGTTGTTTAATTTGTATACTTTAATCAGTTTATGTTTTTGTTTTATTTTAGAAGAGGTTAGCTTACTATATATTTGTATCCATACAGAAGAAAGTCACAAGTCAGTTTGTTTTTTTAATATATTTTTGTCATCTTTTAACTTTTTAGCTTCTCTATCCCCTTGATCAAGGGACACGGTGGCTCAGTGGCTAAGATTCTGAGCTTGCCGATTGAAAGGTTGGCAGTTTGAATCCCTAGTGCCGCTTTACAGGGTGAGCTCTTGTTACTTGTCCCAGCTTCTGCAGTTTGAAAGCATGTAAAAAATGCAAGTAGAAAAATAGGGCCCACCTTTAGTGGGAAGGTAACAGTGTTCCATGTACCTTTGGCATTTAGTCATGCCGGCCACATGACCATAGAGACGTCTTCGGACAGCGCTGGCTCTTCAGCTTATAAACAGAGATAAGCACTGCCCCCTAGAGTCGGCAACAACTAGCACATATGTGTAAGGGGAACCTTTATCTTTTTATCCCCTTGATCCTGTCCTCCCAACCTCTTTTTCCTGTTATAGTTATCTTTTTTTAACCAAGTTAATAAAGCTGGTAAACAACATATTAATAAAAACTCAATACAATTAAAAATAATGATCACACTATAATCAAGACAATTCATATAGCAATAGGCATAATAAGCTCGCACTAATGGCCAGGCCAACAAGCTGACTATATGCAGGCTTTCAGAAGACCAATTGGAATGAAGCCATCCAGATCTCAGGAAGAAGGCTGTTCCTGCCCCCTCCCCAAAAAAATATATACTGCTGCAGTTAACTTTATCACAGTTTCTTAATTAAACTAAGACAAATTTAAACAGAAACATAAGAACACAACAAACCCCTTCATCACCTGTCAGGAGCCCTAGTTGAATAATGGTGGAAAGACCCTAAGATGCTCAAACCCCCAGCCCAGGTCAAAGCTCTCCCTTTAAATACCCTATGAAATAATGGAGAAACCTCAAGATATACCAATCACACAACATCTACCTTCAAGTCTGTGTTGAAGTTCCCAATTTCAAAGGCAATACCAGGATCTTTTGTCACTATCTTGCACCAGACCATGTACCAGGAGTTTAATTGTTTACACCTGGTAGCAGATTCTCATGACCTTTTCTATATATGATCACATGATGGTATGATCCGACTTCATCATGCAAACTTATAGCACATGGGATGTCTAGTAACTGTGCAGAGAAACAGGTGCCAAATTAAGTAATCTTGGGTTTTTTCTGCTATTGTTTCCCTAGGGCTCCTAAGATTTGAAGGAGGATATGTTGTTCGTCATCTTGATTGGTAAATTTGCTTTTAAGCTTATGTTATCTCTCTGCTAAAGTTAAAAATAGAACTTAAAACCTCCTTATTTACTGTATTTTTATTGTCTATGGGTCCTCAAAGAAAATTGCCACTGCCTGACACTTGGCAAAATGTGGCAACCTAAAGCAGGTTTTTTCCAACTTTTGAAACAATAATACTTGTTGAGTTTCCACCAATTCCATCTTCCCCTTGGTGGAAGGAACTTTGCTAGAGTTGGCAACCTTGATATTGTACAATGGGGCCAGCTCTGGGGCATCTGCGCATACAGCCACAAACAAGCAAGATATCTGTTTTCTTTCTATTCATATTTATTTCCTGATTGCTTATTTGTACCCTATGAGTATCATTAAGTGTTGTACCTTATGATTCTTGATGAAGGTATCCTTTCTTTTATGTAAACTGAGAGCATATGCACCAAGACAAATTCCTTGTGTGTCCAATCACACTTGGCCAATAAAAAATATTTTATTCTATTCATATTTAAAACTCTATTTATAGGTATTCTGCACTCAAATATGTTCAGCAGTGAAAGGAATGTGCCTGCATTTGAATAAAAAAAAATTGCCTTGTTCACTGTTGTGAACAAGTCAGTCAGCTTTGGAAGACATATTAGGCTGGAAGCTTCCACGCTGCCACTTTCTCATGTGTGGGAAAGTAGGAGGGGGGATTTAGTAGAGGGGTTGTCTTTAAACATAATAGCATTCTTCCTGTCCGTCAAGGTCAGGCCGATCCTGCATCTGGAGAAGGAATGGTTGGAGTTCTGTCTCGAGATGGGACGGCTGGTGATTGGCTTGAGTATAACTCATAAAATCATCTGCTACAATGTTTTTTCTGTCGAAGACTACTTCAGCTTCAATCGCAACAATACATGAGCACACAACAGATTTAAACTTAAAGTGAACCGCTCCAATCTTGATTGTAGAAAATATGACTTCAATAACAGAGTTGTTAATGCCTGGAGTGCACTACCTGACTCTGTGGTCTCTTCCCAAAATCCCCAAAGCTTCAACCAAAAACTGTCTACTATTGACCTCACCCCATTCCTAAGAGATCTGTAAGGGGTGTGCATAAGAGCACCAGCGTGCCTACTGTTCCTGTCCCAATGTTCCCTTTGATTGTATCCAATTCGTATGGTTATTTCATGCTTATACTTATATATACTGTTGTGTTTGACAAATAAATAAATAAAAAATAAAAAATGTGATCGACTGAGGAGCGAGGGGACGGTTTTGGGGGGTTCGATTTACTGAGGGAAAACCCTCTCAGATTCGGGTTTTCCCAGATGTGTCAGTTTACCTATCCTAGTAAATAGAACTTTGAAAGATGCTTGCTTCAGAGTTTTTACTTGGGTGTGTGTGTATTCTGGAACGCTGACAGTCACCTCATTCCAAATTAATGAAAACAACTACAGCAATACTATAACAAAAGAATGATGCATGAAATCCATAATAAGGTGGTGCATTGCACTGACTGGTTAAGTTAGTGTAATTATTACTTACACAATGATCTAGGACAAGACCACCAAAACTAGTATGAGATGAGCGGAGCAGTAATATACCATTCAATGCTGCGAATGTAATATAACAGAAGCAGTCAACTAAGGATCATGGCACATATGTGTGTTTAAAGGAAACTACACTGGAGTCAGTCTTTGGGGAATACACATGAAGGAAAATTCTTCATCCCATTTAATGCATTGGTAGTTTGGCAGTCCTGGGTGATCTAGTCTACAGCTTGATTCACTTTCTTTATGATGTATATATTATTTCCTACTTATGACTGTGAGCAATTATAGTTGAATATACTGGAGTATGAGACACAAAATAAGTGCAGATGCTACTGCTAGGAAGTAAAGAAGATAAGCAAATGCAGTAATTGTACATTTGGGATTTGAAGACAGGATGAACAGAATTACTGTGGGAGGACAATCTGTTTCTTAACTAATCAGACTGTAACATTTAGATTTCCAAATGCCAGCAACTTTTAAAGTTGGTTTTCCTTTCCTCTACATTTTTTTACTATCATAAATGCCAATAGCAAGGGGTATCTGTGTTACAAATTGGCAGGCATAATTAATTTGCATATAAGAAACAGGATTATTTCTTTTAGAAAGATTAAATATCACACTTGCTTCATCTCACTCTGTGTACCACTTTAGCTATGTCCACTTTTAAAACTGTTGTCTAAACTTCCAGGTGAAAAAAGTATCTTGACTATTTTGTCTCAAATTCAGTAAAACAAGAAAAAAAATATCAGGAAGATATGGGGGAGGAAAAAATTAGTGGTTTTCTCTCAACACAACACTTACTGAAAGGTCATCGCACAATCAGCCAGATTTAGACCAAATTTGGCATTTTATCCACCAATGAAGTCCTTTCCAAGGACCTGGGGTACACAGATGTTGATGTTTGATGGTGTTAGACATATCATTGCATGATGTAAGCTGTTCTGAGTAAAGCCACTTTTTGCAATTAACTGATGGTGAATTTGTCAATGCTGATGGTCTTCAAGGGGTGCTCCAGTTGTTTTGGCATTGCATCCAAGGTGCCTATTATCATTGGTACTACCTTTGCTTTCTTTTGTCACAGTTGTTCTATTTCCATTTGCAGGTCTTTGTATTTTATTATCTATTCCAGCTTTTTTCTCTTTTCTATTATCTCCAGAAACTGCCATGTCCAAAAATAATTTATGTAAATATATGTGGTTCTAACAATATGCCAGATACATGACTGAACAGAGAAACAGATCAACAAGTATCAAATATGTGCATTTGAACGGTATGTGTAAAGGAGAAATATTTCATTTTCAGTTATTGGCAGGTTCAAATACAGCTACTGTATTCAAGTATCAGGAATAACTAATTTCAGGCTGGATACAAAAATAGAAACATAGATGCCTTTCTAACAATCGTTATGTCTCAAATTGAAATGTGCATCACATCACAACATTAGCTCTGTCCTCTTATACCTATGTTGCAACATGGCATGCAAGTACCGTATATAAAAAGGTGGGGTTTATATAGTGATACTTGCTTACTGACTAGCCATCCCCTTTCTCCAGACACCTCTGTATGGAGCCTTTAGAATATTTAGATTTTGATATAATGTTCTACACTGTTAAGCTGCATTATAAATAGCTAATTGTTATAACTTGACTTATGAGTAGACTAGGCTGAGAGTTACTGATTTACTCATAATCTACATAGCTATTTAAGCTACACATCTAATTTAAGTTTCTGCAGTTGAATACTAACCAATCACACTAGATCTATTTCATTGTTTGTATATTTCCCAAAACACATCAAAGGTTTTTTACATTTTTCTGGGCCAATCTTTGTTAAGCATTACTACCATCTAGGGAACAGGCATTTTTCTTTTCATCTGGCAATAATCAGCCAATAATAATATTTAAAAAAATAAGGCAGGAAAATCCTGTTCAGTTTTATACCTACAGATTACAACAAAATTGGAAAATTCCATATTTATGTACCAAGCTAGAATGACATTCTTTCCTTTAACCATTATTATAGTAATACTTTTATTTCAGGCATCCTGTTTCATCTTTAAAAACTGTAATTATGAGGTGGCACCTACCATTGGAGACTTGTAGTATCTATGCAGTATATTAATGAAATCTGTAATAGTTAACATTCCTGTAACAAGGCAAAGAAAAAGAACATTTAATCCAGTTTTCCAATCTGTTTTTAACTTTGTTAAACTTTACAGATTTACTGGTAAATGACAAACGCCCAAGTGAATTCCTGGAAATATGCATAAACACAATAATGTTTATTCTTCACAAATCACATTAAGAGTTGTGATATCATAATTACCCCACAAAATTTAAAGTTTAATATTTTATCCACCAAAGAGCTAGAATGTTTTTCAGCTAAAGTAAAATTTGACTGTTACATAAGCATTCCCAACTATTCTTTGTTTATTAAGAATTCCATTTTAGCATATTAAAGGAATAAAATGCATACAAGTTCTTAACTTGTTTTCCAAGTGCCAGAGTTTAATTTAATGCTTCATGTAAATAGCCCCCAATACTGAAGTTTAGTGGGAGACCAACTAAAAATAAATTATCACTATATCCTTGATTTCAGAATAATCTTATTTAGAATAGCAAATTGCAGTCTTCAGTCTGAATAAAAAAATAAAAAAGCAGATAACGTATTTTTCAGACTATAAGATGCACTGGTGTATAAGACATATCAAGATTTCAAAGAGATAAGCAAGAAAAAAAAGTTTTTGCCCTCTCCGGCCCCAGGAGCACTCTGCAGGCCTCCCAAAGCCTCTGCACGCCCTGTTTTGGCGAAAAGTAGGCCCATTTTTCACAAAAACAGGACTTGTGGTTTGGGGCTTTGGGAGGCCAAAAATGGCTGTATTCCGTGTATAAGATGCACCAACATTTCCACCCTCTTTTAGAAGAGAAAAGTGTCTTATACTTTGAAAAGTATGGTGTACCGATTAATATAAAATTAATATAAATTATATATTATAAAATTAATATAAATAAGTAGCCAATTAATATAAATTGGATACAGCTAAAACATATTTAGGCTTATATGCAAGAAAAACTGCTCATATTTCTTAAGCACAACCAAAGATAATCTTTGAACACTCTTCTAGTTGTACTCAAAAATGATACAGAATCTTTGTTCAGAACTAAATTCTAAAAGTTAATGCTATTTTATATGTTTTCCAGACCTAATCCACGGTCAAATTCTTTAAAATGATCAGCATCAAACTGCAAACATTCGTGAGAAATCTTCATATACTTGCATTTTTTTCCTCATTCTGTGACTGAAATTATCAGATATGATAATAAGTCCTAGTTTCTCACTATTTGTGAGTCTTGTGCTTAATTATTTACTTATTCTATTGTCTTTCTGTCATGAGTGCAAGGAGATTGGGAAATTTTTACTTCTGAGTTAAATACAGTTCCCTTTATAGTGTGTACTTTGTTTAAAATCTAGTTAATGGGCAAATAGACTATGTACCACATATTATACCACAGTACAAATGCAAGAATATAAAGAAATCATACACAAATTCAGATATCACTTACAAATGTCTGTATATTTAAAACTGGAAGTTTCCAATGCTTTCTCACATGGGCTTGTCACTTATCAGAAAACCATGTTTTCCCAATGCAAGGAAATATTGATATAATGCATGGGTGGGGAGGAGGTGAGTCTATTACCCTCAACTGTCCACTTAATCACCAATTATATGAATTGCAGCACTCACATCATCACACTAATTTCATAATTCACATCAATTATTTAATAACAGCATGCCAAAATGATGCAAATCACTATGGATACCGAACATCAAGGCAAATGTAGCTGTTTCATCTGAACTACTTCAGTTACATCAGATTTGTCCATTATTTTAGAGGCATGCCCAGACAGAAATTTGGTCCATTGTTTTTAGTATAAAAGAAAGGAGGATTGAAGATGCTTTTATGTTTGTTTGTTATAAAAAATTAAAAAATTATATATAAAAAAAAAGAAGGAAGAAAGGAAGAAAAAAAACAGAAGAGTTCCATGTCAAGTGGTCTGGGGCTTCCAGATCAACCCTCACGGATTTTGATGAAATTTGGTGTGAACATGCACACACGTCCCCAATGAACATTGGTAAAGTGTTATGTTTGCTGATGCAATACTTGTGGAGATACAGTTATTTGTATGACCCCATACCGCAGTCTTCGACAGTATGACTCTGCGATTTTAGCAACATTTGAGACATAATATCTCTGACAATATTTTGTTGAGAGAAACAAAACTTGGCCATCTTGTACAACTTGTTGTGCTCTATTAAACAAAATAATAAGAACATTCTCATGAACAATCTCCATCTAGATAATTGGGAGCAAAGTTGGCCAAAAATGACTGTGGCATGAAAAAAGGGTAAATGCTCGAAATGATAGAATAAAATGATGCATTGGTAACATTTATGCATCTGCTCATTCATTTTATTGGCCTGAAAGACAAGATGTTTGTTGGGTTCCAGAACCACATCTTATTTGCGTGCTTTCAGCGCCTTCAGTTATGTTGTCAGGTTGACAGTATCAATTCCCAGAAGCGATGCTAAAGAATATGGTGCGTAAATTCAATACATAAGCAATCGTTGGAATTTGGCAGTTCATACGAACAGTATGGACTTTGGCTTGGAAACCATATAAGATACCCACTTTAGGCTTGGGAACCTAGGATAAGCTGCCCAATCAGCAGCTTGGGAACCAGACAGATACCCACACAAGGCTTTGGAATCTTGAGGAAGAAACCAAACTACAAGCTTCGGATCCTGAACCAAGAAATCCATCTGTGGCTGTCATTGCATGGCTATCAGGTGTGCCCCCTATGGCAATGGGGTTGCTGGGTCAAGTGCCTGAACTGGTAGTGACAATGTCACCATGGACCAACACAATATAATAGTAGTAATGATGTCTATATAAAATAAACAAGATGAAACAATAATAGAATGGCTTTGATGTTGCCAAACAACATCCTCCACTTTGTCCTTATTTTTAGGACTTTATACATCAGCGATGAAACACCAACTCTACTTTTTAGGGGGGTTAAAAGATGCTCTTTCTAATGAGAATGATTTAACAGTTTCCAGAAGGTCTTTTTTTGTAAAGGTGGGCTCAAAATATCCTATTTTTGGCATTTTTACAAAAACCGTCAACTTTACACTCAATTTGTGAACTATTGGAAAGCAGTAGGAGAATGAAATTTTATATCCGACAACCTTGTATTGCTAGGTTTTTATGCACAAAGCTTCACATTTCTCATACCATAGCCAAACTTTACCCTTTTTTCATGCCGCAGTCATTTTCGGCCAACTTTGCTCCCAATTATCTAGATGAAGATCGCTCATGAGAATGTTTTTATTATTTTGTTTAATAGAGCACAATAAGTTGTACAAGATGGCCAAGTTTTGTTTCTCTCAACAAAATATTGCCGGAGATATTATGTCTCAAAGTTGCTGAAATCTCAGAGTCATACTGTCGAAAGTTGCGGTATGGGGTCATACAAATAACTGTATCTCCACAAGTATTACATCGGCAAACAACATTTTACCAATGTTAATTGGGGACGTGGGTGCATGTTCACACCAAATTTCATCAAAATCCGCGATGGTCGACCTGGACACTTTTCTAAAATCAGACCACTTGACATGGAATGACCCATAAGGAAAAAAGTCATTCTTGCTATTTTTCTATACTTTCATACCAACAAATATCATCCTACCTACAAAGCTTTGTTTTTTACTCTCCCACAGTGGAGCTGCTCGAACACCATTTGCCACTAAAGCAAAGAAAGCTTTCTTTACCTGAAAAAAGAAAAACACAGCAAGAAATTATCTTAAAGGGAATTATTTGGAAATAAATATCTATTTGAATTTGAAACACACAGACAAACACAACCAAAAAACTGCACTAGTTGCATGACAGGGGTCATTTTTTTAAAAAAATTAAAAAAACTCATGAATAAATGAAAACTGAAGAAATGAGGCAAAAATTAAATACATTAGGATATATGTAAGATGTATGTCATTTAATTTTTGTCTTGCTTTTTTCATTTGCAAGATTCAAAGTCATGATAACTGCTTATTTTATAATAAACCTGCAATGAAATTATGCATTTTTCAGGGGGAAAAATTGCTTGTAGTTAGTTTTGTTTTTAGTACTAAATATTCATTTATCACCACAGTAATGTGTTATGACTGTGAAGCAGTATTCAAGAAGAAAGCTTTATAAGGAATATAATAGTGTATGTGTTACATGTCTATTTCAAAATTATCAGATTTTTGTCCAAAGAACTAGGATCCTTACAAATGAGAACTATAATGTTCAATAACCACATTATTAAAATGAATTTAATGGAGTTTCCAATCAACATTATTTGTAATCTTGGTTTGCCCTGGCCATTTCTCAATTTTTGGGCAAGTTTAAAATGGAATTTATATTATCCAATTTGAACCTATACTGAAATTAGATATTGGGCAGCCTAAAATAAAAATGATGGGAATTGCTGTCAATTTTAAAACCATTTTTAACCTGCAGTAAGCTTAACTGCTATCCTCTGGTCCCGATTTCTAAATCCATAATAAAATCTTTTAAGGTCTCATCCATAAAACTGTTTCCTGCAGCAGAAACTTTATCATTTGTTGAGTTCCATAACTCTGTATCTGAGACAGGCTGAAGACTGCCTACCCAACTTATTTACCTCTTCTCCAGTGATATTCTGACTACAAGGGATAGATTCCTTGCTTCCTCAACCCCACCCCACCCATTTTAAAATGGACTGGTTGACCAGAAAACCAAGAAAACGCAGACTGCCTTTTATGCACAAAATGAAGGTATAATTGGAAGAATTTCGCTCTTGTATTACTATAGAAAAAGCATTATATATCCAGCAGCTGCTTTTAGAGAAATTCCGGTTGTTCATTTCTCACAGAATTGTATTTTTAAAAACTCAGTTCATTATAGATTTTGAGGGGCGATTTCTACTCTTTTCAATGATTGCAACTGTACATATGCTGTGATTTGAGACGCAACTCAATAAACTGATTTCTCAAGCTCCAATTCTTCAAATCGTTTCTGGGAAATACACCTTGGGTGTATATTACTAGATGGCATCCAAGAGAGAAGAAAGGCCAATTCTTTCCAGCTACATGGAAAATGTCTTCGGACAACGCTGGCTCCCTTGGCCAGGAAACGGAGATGAGCACCGTGACCTAGAGTTGGACACGACTGAATAGGGAAACCTTTAATGGCTGTAGGACAATACTCATAAGTACCACTTACGTTCACATACACACACTGCCATACAAAAATACTATTAGGAACTCTCATTTCAAAATGTTGGGGAAATGTCAGATTCAGCAAAGTCCTTCAGCAAGGCAAGCTGAGGCCGCTTCATAATAGTCATAGTACAAGCTTAGGTTATTACACAAATCTTTCAAAAACTGGATCGGAATCAACATACAAACATATTCCGATTACCTAAGGTTCGGTGAGATTTGCTGATGGGATTTAATGACAAGAGGACAATGTGCAGGTGGGGAAGTCTTATCCCAGGGACTTGCAAATTTGCTTGCCAGCTTCTGGAGAAGCCATCAGGGAAGACTGCAATGGAGATCACCTCATTGTGGACCATGCTAACCATTCATAAATGTAAGCCAGCAATAAGCACTCAAAATGCAATCACGTAACGGGTGATTGAGGTGCTGGGAGGACTAGAACTTTAAGGACTGGTCATAACTACCATTCATTCAATTCAGTGCTGTCATAATTCTGAATGATTGCTGAATGAATGGTCATAAATTGTATCAGTACTGAAATAAAACATAGTTTAGTGTACAACATGTGCCATTTCCCTCTTGATGATGATGAAATACTTAACTAAACCATGCTGTTCTGGGGCAATTTGATGGGTTTTGAACTGGAAGTAGATTAAGGGATTTTTGCACTTTCCCAAGATTTATGTTACTTTATAATCTAGCCAACAGTGAACTTGTGCTTGCAACCAGCAGATTCAAATATGAACTAATGTCTCTAATAAGATCTCTTATCATTTTTCTTTTTGTTTATTACAGACACAAGACAAGTAACTACAAAGAAAGATATCCCCCAAATGAGAACTCACCTGTAGTGTAGTATCAAAAACTACAAGCTTTGAGCTTGTTGGAACAATATCGTAACACTTATGTGACTTCATGAATCTCATGTAGATATCACTTTCTGATTCACCAACAGCTGTAAGAAAATATTTAAACATTCTGTAAAAAATACTCAGTTCATCTTGATAGTATTTTAAATAAAAGTGTATTTTTCAACATGTTTGTATCTCTTTTTATTGTTTTAGAAAAAAAGCGATCACTCTTTTCCAAACATACTCTAAATGCTTTAAACTATAATTCCCATAAACCCCTACTTAATATGACCAGCTTTTATGAGTTATACTGTAAAATGTATATAGGTTAAGGTATCTAGTTTACTACATTGGAGTGGTAACCTGTCATCCATGAAACATCTGATTTAAATGTAACAGAATCAACATATATAAACCAATATAAAGAAAAAAGAATCTGATAATCTTGTCTGCTTATTTATTTAACTCTGGATTAATGTTTACCATTCATTGATTTCTTACAGTTGAAATCTGTGATCCAGTGATCTCTGGTTGGCTGAATGAATGTGTACTAGTCTGATTCCATTCTGATTCTAATCAGAATGGGAAGAATATTACATTTTGACTTTCAGCAATTATTTATTGTTATTTAATGTACTGTAATATATTAATTAAGTCCTAGAGGAGATCAACCCTGACTGCTCTTTAGAAGGCCAGATCCTGAAGATGAAACTGAAATACTTTGGCCACCTAATGAGAAGAAAGGACTCACTGGAGAAGAGCCTAATGCTGGAAAAGATTGAAGGCAAAAGAAGAAGGGGACGACAGAGAATGAGGTGGCTCGATGGAGCAGTAGGCGTGAGCTTAAATGGACTCCAGAGCATGGTAGAGGATAGGAAGGCCTGGAGGAACATTGTCCATGGGGTCGTGATGGCTCGGACACGACTTCACAACTAACAACAACAATTATATTAATGCTTTATACTCACACCCATTTAAACCAGAAGAAATGCAGAGGGGGCTGAATTCTTTACAAAACAATAAAGCTGCAGGATTTGATGGCATGTACCCAGAGCTATTGCAGAATAGTGGATCAGCAATTAAACACTGGCTTGCCTCCTTTTTTAGTACCATACTATACTCAGGATAGCTGCCTCCTATATTCAAGAAGAGCAAAAATTATTGCAATTTTGAAACCAGGGAAGGACCCATGCCTTCCACAAAGTTACAGGCCAATTGCTCTTCTCTGTGTTACCTACAAACTTTTAGAAAGATTTGTGTTAAACAGAATAGCCCTAGAAATGAATCTCTAATCCAAATAGAAAAGGCTGGATTTTGCCCCAAATATGATTGTACTGATTAAATCCTTGCATTAACTTTCTATCTGGAGAACCGATTCAAAGGAAAATGAAAAATGTCTGTGTTTTTCTTGACCTCTTCGCAGCCTATGTTACCATCTGAAGAGAAGGACTTCTCCTCCAAAGTAAATACCCTGTCATAATACTATTGCCTTGATTGACAACATGTTGAATAACAGGTTATTTTAAGTTTTCACAAAATTCAAGTTGAGTGATGGAGTACCACAGGGATCAGTGCTATCCCCTGCTTTTTTTTAATTCGTATCATCATGATCTGCCTGAAACTATTGCTTTAAAATTTCTCTATGCCAATTATATCAATCTCACAGCCCAAAGAACCAATGCAGTGGTTCAGTGATGCAGAGGACATCCTTTCTCAAGATCTCCAGAAGTTGGATGATCAAAAATGCTTCAAAAACTGGTGCTTCCAACCAAGTCTAACAAAAACAGAAGTAGCCACATTCTACCTCAGCAGTAAGCATGCAAATTACCAGCCTTTGGTGAAGTTCTGAAACTAGATTTTATAATACAATAATTCCCAGAAGTACCTGGGGGTAACATTGGACAGATCTTTTACCTTCCAATATCTGGAAAATCAACTGCAAAATTGAAAAGCTGCAACAATTTATTGAACAGACTGGCTGGAACTTCCTGGGGTGCCAACACTTTACAAACAACAGCTCTGGCTCTGGTTTATTCTATAGCTGTATATTGCACCAGCATAGTCCCACACTCAAACGGTCTATGTCCAACTCTACCAGATAATACATATCATATCTGGCATGTTGTATCTCACTCCTGTGCATTGTTTACCAGTGGACCAGGTTACCTATAGAACATAGAACATGCTTCGCCCAATCTCATCAGCTTCTCTCACTCAATCAGGCAGATCCCATCAGCCAAAAATTTTTAACTGGCACGGTCTAAGAAGAGGGCTTTCTCTGCCTTGTGGAACATCCTGATCCCAGGGGTGAGGAAAACCTCCAACCTCCAAAGAGATCAAAACTTGACTGCAATCTTGTGCGCGGGGCACAGAAGACCAACCAACCATGGGGCTGATTAGTCCCTTCAGAGCCCCTCCCTTCCTGTAATAATCAAACATTAAATGGCCATCCTAGGATTTTTCCCCTCTTGATGTTTGTCATTATTCTATAATTTTAATTTTTTAACCCTAATTTAATTTTAATGTTAATTGTTATTATTCTTTTATTTATCAGTTATATTGTACACCACCCTGAGCCTCTTTGAAGGACACAGTTGGTTCAGAAATATGAAATATAAATACGAATAAGTGAAGGACTATCTATAGTGATTTATTTAGTAATGAGTCTAACAGAAAATGTTACATGCTGTTCTTCTATGACCCCAGATCATTTGCCTTGCATCAAAAGTGAGTCCTCCATATTTCTGTTAATAGGGGGCAGTAAAGGACCATGACAGAATATCTTGATGTATGCGAGCAACAGAGAAGCTTTTTTTTATTTTCTCTGTAAAAGAGACAGTATATCAAGCCAAGCTAAAGGATTTTCAAAAGTGAGCAATTATCTTTACCTAGAAGAAAAACTTTAATCTCAGCTACCAAGTTCAGGTCTCCTTTCCACTCAGTCAGTCACCTTCACACTTAAAACCACTTTGTCTCTGCCACTGCTAGAAAAACTAAAACTGAACTGCAAACAGAGCGTGGAAATGCTGCTTTAAATGTCTTTTACTCTAGGAAACAAAATTATTCTTGCAATATTTGAGGCTTTTATCAGTTGCATAACAATCTTGGCCTCAAAGAGGTTTACATTTACTTATTTTGGATCCTGCCAGTCATATGGAGAAGAGCAGGTAGCTATCCTTTTCTAAACACAATCAAACTTTCCAGAGGAAAAGTCTGCTACTGAGTTAACTTTTCTTTAAATCCAAAGTATGTCCTACTACAACTACAGTTTTATTCATATTTGTATTCAGAAATCCCTTCCAATTATAATAGGATGATATTCTATTAATATATAAGAAAAGGAAAGGAAGAAATTGATTCTCTCTCAAATCCTGGTCATTCTGATGGGGAACATCCAAAAATTGTAATGCAATATCTAAAACAGGGCAAAATTAGTTTAGAAAAAAATGAAAGGGGGGGGGGAATACCCAAGAACCTACATCTGTCTCGCCTGTTATAACCCTTACTCTTTGGTGGTTTTACTGCTAACAAGTTTCCTCAGCTCCTGTATTCAGTGACTTTTTATATATAGATGTTAACATATTTTAAAATGTGCAAAAGGATAACTATTATGACAGACTGGGAAGCCTCCAAAGATTAGACAAAAGATTTTTAAGTGGGACAATTCCAGTTTTCCTTTACTATTATTAAAAATGTAAATTAATCACTAAGTAATTTTTAGACTGAGAATGTAGAGTACTGTACAAAACAAATCTCCTTAAGAAAGTTAATACAACAGTACCAGCTATGGAGGTCTAGTTCTCATTATAGTAACTCACAACTTGTGTTCAAGGCAGATTCCAGAGTTACCTCAATAGCAATTACTATTAAGGGACAATTTACCAAAAACATTCCTTTAGGTTTCCTTCCAGCCCATTTTCCTTAAATTCCAAATGCCTTTATAATCTAGACGAAGGTCTAGATCAGTGGTCACCAACTTGTGGTCCATGGACCACTGGTGGTCGGGAGAAAATTTTGGTGGTCTGCAGAAAAATTATTTGCATTTTTTATGTTGCACTAAATACTATTTATCTTTTTAAAAAATTCATATTAGTGGTCCTCGGGATTTAAAATTATGAATTTAGTGGTCCCTGAGGTCCGAAAGGTTGGTGACCCCTGGTCTAGATGCAGCCTGGAAGAGGAAAAATCCATCTGAAAAACTAAAAGTGTAAATTCCCAGACATCAAATATTAATGAAAGCAAAACTCTGTGAAAACATAAAGCATAAATATATATTTTTGTCTTAAGCTGAGCCTTTACTTTATTAATGTGATTATAAAAATCTTGTAATAAGTAACGTATTATAATAGTATATTATCTACCAAATAAATGTATTTGCATTAAATTTGTAAAGGGTAATAATGTTTTTGATATTTCAGATTCATCTTATACAACAGTATAAATTATAACTGATTGCTTTGGGTTTTCTACTTTAAAAAATGCTGAAATAAAATATAAAAAGTTATATATTAAATTGATGGGCTAGATAAATCCTCACTTTTCCTCCTTAACCATGACATGTTATACTTAGTACTCCAAACAACCAAGTGAAATCATAGCAGATTTGTCTTTCGTAATGTTCTAATAAAACATTCATTTACTGCATGTTTCATTACAATTCTTAAAGCAAATCTCATCCTTATGGTGGATAAAATCTTAAGTCTGAAAGCAAAGTATTACAACATATAAATACACAATAATTATAAAGTATTATACACACATACACAGAGACACAAAGACATATAAAACAATAAAAAACTATTAAAATAATCAAGGGAACAGGGAAGGAGAAGAAAAATGGAAGCAAAAACAGTAACTTTTTAAATATTTGCAGAGAAGGCCTGAGTACAGTCAGATGTTCAGCAGGCACCTGAAACATGTTGCAACAAACAATTCACAATTTTCAGGGAAGAATTTTTCAGGAGGTAGAAGGTCAAGCCAACACAAAGTAAATCTACCTGTGAGCAGCATTTTGTAGTTCTAAGTAAAAGCAGCAGCAACAAACACCCCCCCCCCTCCAGCACACACACAATGATTTCAGTTCTGCAATGGCAAAGACTGTCCATTAGATGTCCTGGTATTAAGATTTTTATGACCTAATGCATCATATGTACAATCTTTAATGCTGCTTAGTAGTAAACTGGAAGCCAGCATGGTTGCTTCAATAAATACACAGCATATACCATGCCAGGTGCCATATTCAACAACTTGGCCAAAACAGTCTGCAGTAGCTGAATCCTCTTGACTCAAAGGGTGAGCTTGTTTAGCTTGTGCCTTTCAGTAATCCAAACATTAAGGTTACCAGTTTGTGAACAATAATGGGTTCTACCAACATTGTTTTGACTTGGGCCTGTAAGTTTATCACTGGCACTTCCTTTTTCCTGCTGTGGGCAGAGAAGGATGGCATTCCATCTTTCTCCCTCCACCCCCCTTCCTGGGAACCACACTCTTTTTCCAAACAAGGCTTGATGGGGTCCCTGAGAATTGCTCTATACTATTTCTTTCTGCCTCTGGCCTCTTTTTTCTTCATTCTTTGCAGCCTCAGCTCTAATATTGGGAACCTAGACAGAGAAGCTGCTGCATTCTTTGCAGAGTTGCATTTACTCACCTATTGTTCAGGAGCTACACTCAGTTCCAGCATAACAACAACATTCTATATTGCTTTTCTGGCAGTGAATCTCACCCACCACCAACCCCAAAAGGATTAGCCCTGATTTCTGGTCTAGGCTGGCCCTCTAATTTCACTGGTGGCTATTATCATGGTCAACTTAGAAACAGTCTGCATCTTTATTTGAAGCAAATCTTTAATCCAATGAATAGAATAGAATAGAATAGAATAGAATAGAATAGAATAGAATAGAATAGAATAGAATTTTTATTGGCCAAGTGTGATTGGACACACAAGGAATTTGTCTTGGTGCATATGCTCTCAGTGTACATAAAAAAAAAGATACGTTCATCAAGGTACAACATTTACAACACAATTGATGATCAATATATCAATATAAATCATAAGGATTGCCAGCAACAAGTTATAGTCATACAGTCATAAGTGGAAAGAGATTGGTGATGAGAACTATGAAACGATTAATAGTAGTGCAGATTCAGTAAATAGTCTGACAGTGTTGAGGGAATTATTTGTTTAGCAGAGTGATGGCCTTGGGAAAAACTGTTCTTGTGTCTAGTTGTTCTGGTGTGCAGTGCTCTATAGCGTCGTTTTGAGGGTAGGAGTTGAAACAGTTTATGTCCAGGATGCGAGGGATCTGCAAATATTTTCACGGCCCTCTTCTTGATTCGTGCAGTATACAGGTCCTCAATGGAAGGCAGGTTGGTAGCAATTATTTTTTCTGTAGTTCTAATGATCCTCTGAAGTCTGTGTCTTTCTTGTTGGGTTGCAGAACCGAACCAGACAGTTATAGAGGTGCAAATGACAGACTCAATAATTCCTCTGTAGAATTGGATCAGCAGCTCTTTGGGCAGTTTGAGCTTACTGAGTTGGCGCAGAAAGAACATTCTTTGTTGTCCTTTTTAATGATGTTTTGATGTTAGCTGTCCATTTGAGATCTTGCGATATGATAGAACCCAGAAATTTGAAGGTTTCTACTGTTGATACTGTGTTGTCTAGTATTGTGAGAGGTGGAAGTATGGAAGGGTTTCTCCTAAAGTCTACCACCATTTCTACGGTTTTGAGTGTGTTCAGTTCCAGATTGTTTTGGTTGCACCACAAGGCTAGTCGTTCGACCTCTTGTCTATATGCGGATTCGTCATTGTCTCGAATGAGACCAATCACTGTTGTGTCATCTGCGAACTTCAGTAGCTTAACAAATGGATCATTGGAGATGCAGTCATTGGTATACAGAGAGAAGAGAAGTGGGGAGAGCACACAGCCTTGGGGGGCCCCTGTGCTAATTGTACAACAATGAAAGGTACATTGGACTTAGCTGAAGGTTCCTTCTGGGTGCGCTGCGTGAGAGTCCAAGCAGTGGTTTAATCTTATCTGATTGGCCAGAGACTGAGTTAAATTTGCATAAACACCCCTCCATCCTCCCCTGGAGCTCCAGTTCGTTAACGAGGTCTGGGTCTAGATAGGATGATACCTGTAACGATAAAGACACTCGCCTCCAGACCCTGGACCTGTTGGATGTAAATAAGGGAGGGTTTGGACTCTCACGCAGCACACCCAGAAGGAACCTTCAGGTAAGTCCAATGTTCTTTCTCTGGTGCGCTGCTTAGAGAGTCCAAGCAGTGGGATATACCCAAGCTAAGTATCCCTAGGGCGGGAAATCGAAGAGTCCAGGGTCCCCTCAGGTTGAAGAACCTGCTGTAACACTCTCCGCCCAATAGCCGCCTCAGCTGAAGCAAACTTGTCAATCTTATAATTCCGTATGAAAGGAGAGGGCGAAGTCCAGGTGGCTGACCTACAAATTTCCAGTATTGCTGCCAGTATTGCTGGCAATCCTTATGATTTATATTGATATATTGATCATCAATTGTGTTGTAAATGTTGTACCTTGATGAACGTATCTTTTCTTTTATGTACACTGAGAGCATATGCACCAAGGCAAATTCCTTGTGTGTCCAATCACACTTGGCCAATAAAATTCTATTCTAAATTCTATTCTATCGAAGCCTGAGTAGCCCAAGCTGCAGAAGTCGCTGCACTTCTCGTTGAATGAGCTGTGATGCCAGATGGTCTGGGCTGAACCTTCTGTTCGTAGGCCAAAGATATGCAGGCCCTGATCCATCGACTGATTGTGGAAGAAGACACTTTCGTGCCCAAGGAACTAGGCTTGAAAGATACGAACAATGATTCAGATCGTCGAAAGGATGCTGTGCAGTCAATATATCTGCATAGAGTCCTACGAATGTCTAGGGTATGTCAGAGACGTTCTCTAGAATGTGTTGGACATGGACAAAAATCCGGAAGAATAATCTCCTGGGCTCTATGGAACCATGAATTCATTTTAGGGACAAACGTGGGATCCAGGTGGAGAATCACCCTGTCAGGATAAAAAATGCAGAGTTCCTTGCAGACAAATAGTGCAACTATTTCTGAAGCCCTTCGAGCAGATGTGATGGCTACAAGAAAGGCTACTTTGAAAGACATCAGCTTAAGGCTAGTAGTGTCCATAGGTTCGAATGGGGAAGATATGAGAGCCTGTAATACAAGTGACAAATCCCAGGAAGGGTATTTATGTACTGGAGGAGGTCGTATATTAAATGCTCCTTTCAGGAAGTTACGTACTCTTGGATGGTGAGCAAGAGAATCAGCTCCATTCTCAGGAATAACCATTGCCAACGCAGCAACTTGTCTTCGGAGAGTATTAACCGCTAAACCAGAGGTTAACCCATCCTGCAGAAATTGTAGAACGTGTGGTATGGTTGCTGATATTGGATCGATGTGCTGTCAGAAACCCCAACGACAAAATGCAGCTCACGTTGCATCATAATGCGTAACGTCGATGGACGACGACATGCCAAACTGGTATTAATTACATCTGCAGAAAAATGCTCCTGCTACAAGAGCTCCCTTTCAAACGTCATACGGCTAATTGGAGCCATTGCGGATCTGGATGTACATTGGATTACATCAATAAATTACACCATTGGATTACATCAATGAAAAGGCGAGACGATGGAACAATCTCCTGTTCCGTGATGGGTTCTGTGAACAGAAGAACTATAGGATCCGGAGATTCCCATTGTTGTATAATAAGGGCCCCCATGTTGGCCGTAGTTTTGGCTTTATACAATAATGAAGGAAATAGATCATGTCAAAACAGACCTGCAGAAGAAGGCTTGTCATGCATGGCTCTCTCATCGTCTAAGAGATTAAATTCAGACATCTCATCCTCATAAATATAAGACATGTCTGAATCCTGAGAAATGGACGGAGAATAAGACTGCAGTCTGGCCTCACCACTTGCATGACCCAATTCTGTAATGTGTCGTGAATGAGGTTCCCTCTGTTGAGGTGGATTAAAAATGCCTTGTTGAATGAGGGCAGCATCAGTGCTCTTAGAAATAGTCTGGAATATCATGTCACACATTTCTTGTGACAGATAGGTGTTCGTACCTTCCTCCGGAGGAGCCCCACTGCGGTAGGCATAAATGTGGCAGAGACATGGGATGATCTGCGGGATTGCAAGGGACCTGCATCAGATAGTTGTGATTCAGAAGGAGGAACTGGGTTCAACTCCTGCATGTCCTGTGTGTCAGGTAGTATGTTAGGTGACCAACCAGCTTGATCTGTGTGAGTGGTTTGGTCCTTGTTTGAGGATTTTTTGCTAGATTTCAAACTTTCACTTTGCTGTGCCCTTTTTTGAGCAATAATAAATTGCTTTTCCAAAACACATTGACGTCTTTGAGCATCCTTTTGTGATGTAGCTGATGTAAAAACTGATCCAGAGGTATGCTTGGCTCTGGATTGAGACCTCCATGATATCTTACTGGTAGAAGAATCTCGTGAGGGAGATTGACTGCGGTCAGCCATAGTTAAATAAAATTGATAAAAGAGTCAAATGATAGAATCAAATATGTTATGACCAACATCACGGTCAATAATCACAATATAGAGCAATCGCTGGTTATGTGTATAAATAAAGATATGGCACGCAGCAGACACCAGAGCTGCACAAGCGCCTGTTACTCACAGCGAATTTGGGAATTAGGGATCCGACACCACGGCCCTTTACCCAGATGTCAATGTGCGCAGAACCTATAGAAAGGTTCTTAAAGCGCTTATTACACCTGACAAAATTAAATAAACGCCAAACTGACATCACAATTTGTTGAGCGCCCAGAGTCACAGGTTGAATAAATTCCTGAAGAGATCAATATTAAGGCTGAACCAATCACCCCGGTTCATATAAAGGAACAAAGAGCAATTGCAGAGCTTTAATAGAAATTCAGAAGTTTAGAGCCAGCACTACACCCGTTACTTCCAATGTAATATTAAACCTTGCTAATTAGCCGAGGCAATAAAGGATGCCGCCACATGCCAAACTGTCAACAGGGAATTCTGTGCTGTGCTGGAGTCGAGCACCCAATTCAAACTTCAATATAAACTGTCAAATGGCATGAGGGAATTTCTCTTAAATAAACGCCAAACTGACACCACAATTCGTTGAGCGCCCAGAGCCACAGATTGAATAAATTCCTGAAGAGATCAATATTAAGGCTGAACCGATCACCCCGGTTCATATAAAGGGACAAAGAGCAATTGCAGAGCTTTAATAGAAATTCAGAAGTTCAGAGTCAGCACTACAGCCCTGTTACTTCCAATGCAATATTAAACCTTGCTAATTAGCTGAGGTAATAAAGGATGCCGCCACATGCCAAACTGACACCACAGCTCCTTGTGCGCCAAAATGGCCTCAAAACTCACGAAATTGTTTATTTCAATTTGATCCGATGATCTGCAGGCTCCCTGGGAGCAAAGAAGCCGCCACTGTAAGCTATTTTAAAAAATGGCAACAAAATAGCTATTAGAAAGGCCAAGCAGTGGAGCTCTAAGAATAAAGTCTCTCTTGGCTTGACTGAGTTAACGAACTGAAGCTCCAGGGCAGGATGGAGGAGTGTTTATGCAAATTTTACTCAGTCTCTGGCCAATCAGGTGAGATTAAACCACTGCTTGGACTCTCTAAGCAGCACACCAGAGAATGGCCAAGTTTTGCATTGTTATTTTTTTCCTGCATTTTTAGGATAATGCTCAGAATTTAAATTTAACTGGTTCTCATATTTTGTAAATATTTTACAAGTACAAAGTAAAGATCCCACTGAATTGAATTCACTTCTTGATGAGCATACTCATTTCTGTGTACTTTGCTTAATGAAATATGGAACTGATATATTATGGCCTTCTACGATACTTTTCTGTTTCCAAGTTAAGATTATACAGGTAGTCCTCAATTTATGATAAGTGAGCCCAAAATTTCTTTTTGTAAGCAAAATAGGTCAGGAATTTGGCGTAAGCCGGGAAGCTCGTTCCAGAGTGTGGGAGCCCCACAGAGAAGGCCCTTCCTGGGGCCGCCAGCCGACATTGTTTGGCGGACGGCACCCTGAGAAGTCCCTCTGTGGGAGCGACGGTCGGTGGGAGGCGATGGTAACAGCAGGCGGTCCCGTAAGTACCCAGGTCCTAAGCCATGGGCGCTTTAAAGGTCGTAACCAACACCTTAAAGTGCACCGGAAGGCCACAGGCAGCCAGTGCAGTCTGCGCAGGAGCGGTGTTACATGGGAGCTACGTGTAGCTCCCTCTATCACCCGCGCAGCTGCATTCTGGACTAGCTGAAGCCTCCGAGCGCACTTCAGGGGGAGCCCCATGTAGAGAGCATTACAGTAATCCAAGCGAGAGGTAACGAGCGCATGAGTGACTGTGCATAAGGCATCCCGATCAAGGAAGGGGCGCAACTGCCGGACCAGGCGAACCTGGTGGAAGGCCCTCCTGGAGACGGCCGTCAAATGATCTTCAAACGACAGCCGATCATCCAGAAGGACACCCAAGTTGCGCACCCTATCCTTTGGGGCCAGTAACTCGCCTCCAACAGCCAGCCGCGGCTGCAGCTGACTGAATCGGGGTGCCGGCATCCACAGCCACTCCGTCTTGGAGGGATTAAGCTTGAGCCTGTTTCTCCCCATCCAGACCCGTACAGCCTCCAAGCACCGGGACAGCACTTCAACAGCTTCATTGGGGTGGTCCGGGGTGGAAAAGTACAGCTGGGTGTCATCAGCGTACTGCTGGTATCTCACCCCGAAACCACTGATGATCTCACCCAACGGCTTCATGTAGATGTTGAACAGCAGGCGAGAGAATCGACCCTGAGGGACCCCACAAGTGAGGCCCCTCGCGGTCGACCTCTGCCCCCTGTCAACACCGTCTGCGACCGGTCGGAGAGATAGGAGGAGAACCACCGATATACGGTGCCTCCACTCCCAATCCTCCAACCGGCGCAGCAGGATACCATGATCGATGGTATCGAGCGCCGCTGAGAGGTCTAATAGGACCAGGGCAGAGGAATATCCCTTGTCCCTGGCCCTCCAGAGATCATCCACCAATGCGACCAAAGCTGTCTCCGTGCTGTATCCGGGTCGGAAGCCGGACTGGAACGGGTCTAGATAGACATCTTCATCCAGGTGTTGGGGCAGCTGTCGCCACGGCACTCTCTACAACCTTCGCAACAAAGCGAAGGTTGGAGACTGGACGATAATTAGCCAAAATAGCTGGGTCCAAAGAGGGCTTTAAGGAGGGTCTCACCACCGCCTCTTTCAAGGCGGCAGGAAAACCCCATCCAACAAAGAAGCGTTGATAATCCTCTGAGCCAGCCTCGTGTCACCGCCTGAGTGGCCAGTACCAGCCAGGAAGGGCACGGGTCCAGTAAACATGTCGTGCCGTGAAGCCTCCCCAACAACCTGTCCACGCCCTCGGAGCCACAGGGTCAAACTCATCCCAAATGTGCTCAACAAGACGTGCCTCCTCTCCCTCGCTTGATCATCCCAAATTCGGTCCAGACCGTCCCTCAGCTGAACGATTTTATCGTATAGATAACCACTAAACTCCTCAGCTCGTCCCTGCAAGGGTCATCCCGCACCTCCTGATGTAGGAGAGAGCGGGTCACCCGAAACAGGGCGGCCGGGCGGTTATCTGCCGACGCAATGAGGGTGGAGGCGTAGGAGCGCCTCGCTTCCCTCATTGCCACTAGGTAGGGCCCAGTGTAGGTCCTAACTAGTGTCCGATCAACCGGGCGACTGGACCTCCAGGTGCTCTCTAGGCGTCTTCTCCGGCGTTTCATCTCCCTCAGGCCCTCGGAGAACCAAGGGGCCGGACGAGATCTACGCCGGGTCAGAGGCCGCAAAAGGGCGACACGGTCCAGGGCCCCGCGGCCTGCTCCCAGGCCACGACCAGTTCCTCAGTCGTGCCGTGGGCCAGATCCTCAGGAAATGGCCCAAGCTCCGTCTGGAACCTCTCAGGGTCCATCAGGCGCCTGGGACGGAACCACCGTATAGGTTCCGTCTCCCTGCGGTGGTGAATAGCGGTTCGGAAGTCTAGGCGAAGGAGAAAATGATCCGACCATGACATTGGTTCTGTTACTAAATCATCTAATACCAGATCATTTAACCACTGTCCAGAGATAAAAATCATATCTAGCATGCCTCCCCCTGTGTGCGTAGGGCCATCATTTACTCGAATCAGGTCCAAGGCCGTCATGGAAGCCTGGAACTCCCGAGCTGCCGTTGATGACAGGCCAACCGATGGCAAGTTGAAATCCCCCATAACTATAAGTTTGGGGGTCTCAACCGCCACGGCAGCCAGTACCTCCAACAGCTCGGGCAGGGCTGTGGTCACGCAGCAAGGAGCCAGGTACGCGATCACCAAGCCCAACTGATTCCTATAGCCCCAGCGCACACAGAGGGATTCGCAGCCAGCAATCTGAGGAACAGTGGTCTCCTCGGCTCTAGATCTTCCTTAATAACAACCGCCACCCCCACCCCTACCTTGGACTCTCGGCTGATGAAATGCTCGGAAGCCTGGAGGCACATCTCAACAAGGGGACCCCCTCAGGGCCCAACCAGGTCTCCGTAATGCCCATGAGGTCCATGGACCTCCCTGAATAAGGTCACAAATCAGGGGAGCCTTATTAACCACGGACCGGGCATTACATAACATCAGCCAAGGTCCAAGCTCTGAGGATCATGGCCACCCGAGGAACGGTAGGGACTGAGGGCGGAGCACGTGATCGCTCTCAAACTTGAGCACGTGCCCCCATAACTCGACACGGCCCCTCCCCGCCATATCTGCCTCTCCCACTTACCGTACAGATCGAACAGCCCTCTAAACCTGGAACGTCCTCCCCCCCTGCCTTCAGACAAGATGGCGTAATGTCGCGAACTAGCACAGGGGCTGGATCCCTCCCCGACGGGTCCTCCCCCCACCCGTCGAATCCCTCCCCCCCCTTAAAAAACCCTTATTTAAAAAACTATTTAAAAAACCCCACAAATTCTTCTTAGCCGCATGCCACCTCTCTGGGTCCCAAGACCCTTCGTTAAGGTAAGCCCTCGATAGCTTGGAGGGCCATTCCTGCGAGGCGGGGGAACCTCGCAGTCGTAGTAGATCGGCAAATGAATATCTCATGGAGAAATAGGCCCAAAAGTCGTGGCAAAATGTCCATCCTTAGCCGTCAAGATGTACGCCGTCCATGTCTCCACCCCTACGTCGGCAGATTATCCTCTGGACCCAAAATGGCCCCACATGCCGCTCTGCTGCTGTAACAAATTGTCCAAGCCAACCACCTCTCCGTCACTGATGGAATAAAATAGCTCAAAGAGAGGTGAACCGCTGATGACGGTTGCGGAATGTTGGCAGGGCATAACAAAAGTCAGAGTAGGGGAGAAAACGATGTTCCAGTCCATGACCATGAGGGGGGGAGGGGGGAGGGGGGGGGAGGGGGCGTTGTTCATGCCCATACGAGTCCCGTCCCAGCACCAAAACTTAATAGCAACCCGAGCACCCGGTGTCCAGCATACCACCATTAACGTCCTCCGTCGGTGTTCGGGCGCCTCAGCCATTGTTTGTGTCCTTTGTTGGTGTCCAGTTGATATCTGTGGCCACAACGGCCCGAAAACTGCTGATTCATGCCGGGCGTCTCCGCAGGCCCCCCCCAACATGGCCGCCGCCGTTCGCTGCCTAAGGGCAAACTCCGGCTCCGTGCTCGGCAGCCGAGAGTTCAATGAGGCCCGCAGACCTCACTCTCGGTAGCCGAGAGAATGACAAGACCGGGGCCCGAAGACAAGCAGCTGGGCGAGCGGCTAAAGGATATCGTAGCCGAGGACTTCCAGCCGCTGTTCAGCCCCCCCCAACATGGCCGCCGCGTTCGCTGCCGGAAAACAAACTCCGTACTCGGCAACCGGGAGTTCAAAGAGGCCCAAGGACCTCGCTCCCGGTGGCCGAGAAGATGGCAAGACCGGAGCCCGAAGCCAGGCAGCTGGGCGAGCGGCTGAACGGCATCGTGCCAAGGATTTCCAGCCGCCGGCTCCACGAGATTTTCAGGAAGCCGCCATAACGCGCATGCGCAGAAGAAATAAATGGCTTGCCAACATGCTGAAAGGCAGAACCGGCACCATGGTTCCTTTTGCCTTTAAAAATACAAGGCAGACAGCACGGAGCTGTCAATTAGCCACAAGAAAAGTTGAAAATTCAAAGTAAAAGCGCGGAGCCGACACCACGACCCCCTTCGCACTTGTAAACCCAATAAACAGCGCGGAGCCACCACCACAGCTCCTTGTGTGCCAAAATGGCCTCAAAACTCACGAAATTGTTTATTTCAATTTGATCCGATGATCTGCAGGCTCCCTGGGAGCAAAGAAGCCACCACTGTAAGCTATTTTAAAAAATGGCAACAAAATAGCTATTAGAAAGGCCAAGCAGTGGAGCTCTAAGAATAAAGTCTCTCTTGGCTTGACTGAGTTAACGAACTGAAGCTCCAGGGCAGGATGGAGGAGTGTTTATGCAAATTTTACTCAGTCTCTGGCCAATCAGGTGAGATTAAACCACTGCTTGGACTCTCTAAGCAGCGCACCAGAGAATGGCCAAGTTTTGCATTGTTATTTTTTTCCTGCATTTTTAGGATAATGCTCAGAATTTAAATTTAACTGGTTCTCATATTTTGTAAATATTTTACAAGTACAAAGTAAAGATCCCACTGAATTGAATTCACTTCTTGATGAGCATACTCATTTCTGTGTACTTTGCTTAATGAAATATGGAACTGATGTATTATGGCCTTCTACGATACTTTTCTGTTTCCAAGTTAAGATTATACAGGTAGTCCTCAATTTATGATAAGTGAGCCCAAAATTTCTTTTTGTAAGCAAAATAGTTGTTAAGTGAGTTTTGTCCCATGTTATGACCATTCCTCCCATAGTTGTTAGGTGAAGCTAACTAAATGTGTCTTCAATGATTTTGCTTCTTGGAAGGTCGCAAAAGGTGATCACATAACCCTGGAACACTGCAACCAATATAATACATGCTAGTTGCCAACCATCCAAATTTTCATTACGTGGCCATGGGGATGTTGCAATGGTCATAAGCATGAAAACACTCATAAATCACTTTTTTTTCTCTGCAAACTACAAGGACAAGTTATCATGAGTTTCCCTGCATTAGAGAAATGATATGCTGTTATTTTCTTCCAAGATTATTTTTTTACTTCATAATTTAACCAACAACTCTGGTATCTCTTGGTTATTGCCCATTCAAGTACCAATCAGATTCAACCCTTTTAAGTCTTTTTAGCTATTGTTTTGCTCCACTATATCTGGCACATGCTTGGATCAAATCAAAAGGAAAGCATATAACCTAAATGGGAAATAATTATTGAAGTCCAAACAATATTTAAAGTTTTTATCTACAGAAATAACAGATTAAGCTGTACCACTTCAACACAGACATGGAGAAGTTCCATTTTAAACAACATTTCCCAATAATAAAGGCTTATGCCAAGAGCTGCAGTAGCGCAGTGGTTAGAATGCAGTTAATTCTGCTGCCTGCTGGCTGCCTGCAATTTGGCAGTTTGAATTTCACTAGGCTCAAGGTTGACTCAGCCTTCCATCTTTCCGAGATGGGTAAAATAAGGACCCAGACTGTTTGGAGGCAATAGGCTGATTCTGTAAACCGATTAGAGAGGAGTGTAAAGCATTATGAAGTGGTATATAAAGTCTAAGTGCTATTGCTATTTCTGGGGACCTTTTAAAAACACATGTGAAAACATTCAAAAATGATATGAATCTTGAAGTTGTAGAGGAGGATATAAAATCATCTTCATCAAATATAAAAGTATTTTAAAAGCAGTTCAGCAACTCTGGGGTGAAATTTGATACTGCAAAACAATTTGGGGCAATTCTTAGAATCACAAATCATTTTCATTTTATTTGCATTTATTTCCATTTTAAACATTTGGATATTTCCAAAAAGAAGATTGGGGGTGGGGGGGAAGGGGAAGAGATGAGGAAAAACTTTATTTATGTCAAATATATTTTACCTATCAAAAAGATTCATCATCATTATTTACTTTAAAATGTATTTTGACACTGATACAATCTTAATGGATGGTTCAAATTTAAAAAGTAGATACAAGTTAACTACAAAATTTACCATTATTCTTCTGGATCTTGCCAACCCAGCCACCGAGTAGGTAGTGCACCAGTTGTCTGAAAATTAATCTTCCAAACTGAAGCAATTTATACCAGTCCAGGGATGACCAAAACCTGAAATAAGCCATTTTATCCAAAACACGGTATCTCACTGAAATATCTCATATGCTGTGAAATTGCAATAATTAAACACATCACAGATTTAATCCAAATCTCAACCCGCAGTCTTAGAACAAACTAAACAGGATATATTAGATGAATAAAATCAGTTTTTTGACATTATCAAAGAAAAATCAGCTGCTACAAATGGTACAGGGAAAGCCTACCCTTTCCTATCAATGGGAATCCAGCTATCAGTCTTATTGAAGAAAAAAAATGAACTCATTTTAATATATGTCATACATCTATGGTTTCACAATTGTGGGAGCCGAAATCTACACATCTCAAAGTTGCTGAGGCTGAGAAACACTGGTGTAGTGGCCTTAATCTGGTATGAAAAATAAGTTATTTCCAACCTTTCACGTGCAATCTAATTTATCAGATTTTCCCTTTTTTTCTAATTTGACTGTACTGCATAATGATGTTGGGCCTTTAGCTATTACTTAAGATTGCTATGTGATGTTTTGAAAAAAGAAAAATAGTGTTTTTTTTAAAAATGTGAAACAACCATTTTACTAAATGAAATAAAGTACAGTGTATGTTCAAATTTTAGCTATTGGATGATTGGAATCAAGACCAAGGTCATTAGAATCAAGACCAAGGTCATAAAGCATGTAACAGTAGTGAGTTGATTTACAATGATAGTTCCAATAGTGGGTCATTAACGAAATTCTTGTGGTCATTAAGTGCAGCATCATCTTATTGCCATTTGTGACATCTTACTGGCTTCCTGATTGATTTGCTTGTTGTAAGTGTGCAGTAAAGATTGCAAATGGCAATCATGAGACGATGGCAAAGACATAATTTTGAGAACTAGTGTCTCCTCATTCAATGCTGTTGCAACTTAAAAAGGTTGCTGTAAAAATGTCATTAGCCAAGGATTACCTGTATAAGAATTTGTCTCAAAATTCGAGCAGCATAAAGAGAAATGTGCAAGATATAGAATTGTGATTGTCAGTCTTATTCTGTCAAATCTAAGTCCTTTCTCCCTACCTGTTCAAAGTTATAATTCAAAAACTTGTTATAACAAATCACGTGCTTTTTCAGGTAATGAAAAGCTGTAAGGTGATCCAGCCCTCTCTCCTTCCTGCCTTAAGCAGTAACGAGACAGAATGAACAGGGAATGACTATAAAGACACTTGACATGCAAGCATGCAAACACAAGTTATTATGCATAACATGTATAATATGTAGATATGTAGGATCCTTGATACAGATAGCCCTTGATTTAGGACTGGTCATTAGAGACCATATGAAGTTACAATGGACTTCCCTGGGGTATTTAAAATCCAGTTCTGAAATTCCTCACCCCATCCCACTCCTTCAAAGACACAACTGCATGTTGGATGCTCAGCATTCAGCTTGCTTTTATAGCCATTTGCAGGATCATGCAGTCAAGTGACTGCATTTTACAATGGTTTTGCCAAAAATGAGCATTTGCTTCTGGTTTTTGGCAAAACCATCCCATAACATATCATTGGGTTAATGATCGCTATTAAAAAGGTTGTAAAAGGGGCTCTGCGCATGCGCGAGAATGGAGGCTCGCTAAAGCAACGGGAGCCGGCGATGGATGGTCTTCCGAGGATGGTGGCACCCTGACGATCTGCCGAGCTGCTTATAACCCTCGGTCCGCTGGACTATCCTCTTGGCAGTCGCAGGAGAGGTCCTTGGACCTTCTCGGGCTTGCGGCTGTGAAGAACTGGCCGGAGGGAGAGCGGCGAACGGCGGCCATTTTTTTCCGGGCCTATGGTGAGGCCGAAGGGAAAGCTGCGGCCTCGGCCCGTAGTTCACCATCATGGTCTGGCCTGCATTTTATGATCGGCATCTGGGCGCAAGGCAAGGCCGCGGCGTGTGGCGAAGCCGCGGTGTGGTAATTTTGTTTCATCGGCGTTTTTACCATCAGCGTTCTCTTCATCATTGGCTCGCTTATTATTCTGTTATTCATCTGACGTGAGGCGAGGCCGCGGCGAGAGGAAGGCCCAATGTGAGGCCGGGAGGTGAGGCTTATTTTATTACTTATTTTTCCACCAGCCTGTACTTGTTTCCATCGTTGTTTCCTTCGGCACTTCGGCCCTCCCCCCCGCCTTTAGGCGAGGAGGGGGTGAAGGGATGTTACCCAGCTCTGCAGTCACCTTCTCTGCCGTTTTGATTCACCATTGTGATGCCCCGATGCCGCTCCACGCCGCGTTGGGATCTGCGGATTACAGCATTTTACAGCTTGCTGGCCCCTTGGGGGGAGGTTTGGCCTGGCCTTGCCCCTGGAACTGGCCTGGTCTTGTGGATCGGTCAGGCCTTGGGCAGGGCCTGGCCCTTTGGAGTGAGCGGCTCGCTGTGGACAGGTTTTGGACCCTGGAGCAGCTTGCATTCGGAGCATCCAGACGGAGAAGGGCCGACGGGGCAGATGCTGGAGGAGTCCTGGCCTATCCTGGCTTGCTTCTTCCCAATTTAGTGCAATGTCATCGGCACTTCACATGGCTTTTTGAGACTCTTAGGCTGTGGGGACTACTGTGGAAGATGATTTAGACTGGTTTGAGATCTGCCAGGGGACTCATCCGAGAATCAACAGCGGCCATGGATGGCGGGAACGATAACGCCATTCACCTTTTTATCCAATGGATTCTTGGTCTGGATTACGGGTGGATTGGCAGTATTTTCCTTGATTTTTTAAGATCTTTTATGAGGATTTTATTTAGGGGCTGATGGCCATAAATGCTATCTGTCTGTTTTTGTTATACCATCTTTGTTATCATATTCCAGCCCCATTTGACTTACCATCTGTCAAATGGGTTTCCATTGGTGGAACCATCATTTAAGACGCTTTGTCTATCTAAGAACTTGACCATCTTCACCGATTCTTATTCCTTAATGCGATACTCTGCACATGAACTCTTGCGCCTGCGAGATGCCCCCGCCTCGCAGGAGTGGCCCACTTCATTACCTAGGGCCGGCCTCTATGACGGGTCTTGGGACCGACAGAGGTGGCATGTGTCGAGGAAGAGCCTCTGGGGATTTTTAGATAGGGAATTTTTAAGGGGAGGGAGGGTTAGGGCGGGTGTTGGAGGAAACCCGTCCAGGGGAAGGCCAGTTCCTGCGTGTGCTCACGGCGTTCATTCCATAGGTTCGAAGGTTATAGGGGAGGATTGCATTCCTTTTGGTGAGGGTAGTTCTATTTGCACGGTAAGTGGGAGGGGCAGATATGGCGGAAGTGAGGGATCGCATAGATTTTTGGGGGCGCGTGCTTGATGTTTGAAGGCGATCACGCGCCCCGATCCCTCAGACTTCTCCCGTTCCCCGGATGGTCATGACCCTCAGAGCCTAGGCCTCCGGTTGATGTTGTGCAACGCACGGTCCGTGGTTAACAAGGCCCCCCCTAGTTCGTAATCTTATTCAGGGGGGCTCCGCGGACCTTATGGGCGTTACGGAAACCTGGCTGGGCACAGAAGGGGGCGTGCCCCTTGTCGACATGTGCCCACCGGGTTTCCGAGAATTTCATCAACCGAGGGCCCAAGGTAGGGGTGGGGGGGTGGGTGGCAGTTGTTATTAAAGAGAGTCTAGAGCCGAGGGAGGCCACTGTTCCTCAGATTGCTGGCTGTGAATCCCTCTTTGTGAGGTGGGGGTCATAGGTGTCAGATGGGCTTGCTGGTCACGTACCTGGCTCCTTGCTGCGTGATAGCAGCCCTGCCCGAGCTCCTGGAGGTGCTTGCTGGAGTGGCGGTTGAGACCCCCAAATTTATGGTTATGGGGGACTTTAACCTGCCATCGACCGGCATGTCATCAATGGCAGCTCGGGAGTTCATGGCTTCCATGACGGCCTTGGACCTGACTCAAGTAGTTGATGGCCCCACTCACATTGGGGGTGGCATGCTGGACTTGATTTTTGTCTCTGGACAGTGGCTGAAGGATCTGGACTTGAGAGAGTTAGTCATTGAACCTTTGTCATGGTCAGATCACTCTCTCCTTCACCTAGACTTTCTGACCACCACTCATCACCGCAGGGAGACGGGACCAATACGTTGGTTCCGTCCCAGGCGCCTGATGGACCCGGAGAGGTTCCGGACAGAGCTTGGGCTGTTTCCTGAGGGTCTGGCCCACGGCACGGCTGAAGAACTAGTCACGGCTTGGGAACTGGCCGCGGCTGGGGCTCTAGACCGTGTCGTGCCTTTGCGGCCTCTGATCCGGCAAAGGTCTCAATCAGCTCCTTGGTTTTCTGAGGGGCTGAGGGAGATGAAACGCCGGAGAAGACGCCTAGAGAGTTCCTGGAGATCCAGTCATTCGGAGGCTGATCAGACACTAGTTAGGTCATATACCAGGACCTACCTAGTGGCACTGAGGGAAGCGAGACCTGGCTACGTCTCCTCCCTCATTGCGTCGGCAGATAACCGCCCGGCCGCCCTGTTTCTGATGACTCGCTCTCTCCTTCAACAGGGGGAGCGGGATGACCCGTTGCAGGGATGTGCCGAGGAGTTTAGTGGTTATCTATACGATAAAATCATTCAGCTTCGGGATGGTCTGGATCAAAATTGGGTGGATCCAGACGGGAAGTCTGAGAGCTGTCTTGTTGAGACTGTTTGGGATGAATTTGACCCTGTGGTTCCAGAGGACATGGACAGGTTATTGGGGAGGTTGAATGCCACCACATGTTTGCTGGACCCGTGCCCCTCCTGGTTGGTGCTGGCCACACAGGAGGTGACACGAGGCTGGCTCCAGGGGATTACGAATGCTTCTTTGTTGGAGGGGGTCTTCCCTCCCGCCTTGAAAGAGGCGGTAGTGAGACCCCTCCTCAAGAGGCCTTCCCTGGACCCAACTGTTTTAGGTAACTATCGTCCGGTCTCCAACCTTCGCTTTGTGGTGGCATGTCAATTACCCCAGTACCTGGATGAAATTGTCTATCTAGACCCGTTCCAGTCCGGCTTCCAGCCCGGATACAGCACGGAGACGGCTTTGGTCGCGTTGGTAGATGATCTCTGGAGGGCCAGGGATAGGGGTTATTCCTCTGCCTTGGTCCTATTAGACCTCTCAGCGGCTTTTGATACCATCGACCATGGTATCCTGCTGCACCAGTTGGAGGGATTGGGAGTGGGGGGCACTGTTTCGGTGGTTCTCCTCCTATCTTTCTGACCGGTCGCAGACGGTGTTGACGGGAGGACAGAGGTCGACCTCGAGACACCTCACTTGTGGGGTGCCGCAGGGGTCGATTCTCTCGCCCCTCCTGTTCAACATCTATATGAAGCCGCTGGGTGAGATCATCAGTGGCTTCGGTGTGAGTTATCAACTCTACGCTGATGATACTCAGCTGTATTTTTCCACACCGGACCACCCCAACAAAGCTGTCGAAGTGCTGTCCCGGTGTCTGGAGGCCGTACGGGTCTGGATGGGGAGAAACAGGCTCAAGCTCAATCCCTCCAAGACAGAGTGGCTGTGGATGCCGGCACCCCGGTACAGTCAGCTGCAGCCAGCTGACTGTTGGGGGCGAGTCACTGGCCCCAGTGGAAAGGGTGCGCAACTTGGGTGTTCTCCTGGATGGACGGCTGTCCTTTGAAGATCATTTGACAGCCGTCTCCAGGAGAGCCTTTTACCAGGTTCACCTGGTTCGCCAATTGCGCCCCGTCCTAGACCGGGATGCCCTATGCACAGTCACTCATGCTCTCGTGACATCTTGCCTGGATTACTGCAATGCTCTCTACATGGGGCTTCCCTTGAGGAGCACCCGGAGGCTACAGTTAGTCCAGAATGCAGCTGCGCGGGTGATAGAGGGAGCCCCTCGTGGCTCCCATGTGACACCACTCCTGCGCAGACTGCACTGGCTGCCTGTGGCTTTCCGGGTGCGCTTCAAGGTTTTGGTAACCATCTTCAAAGCGCTTCATGGCTTAGGGCCAGGCTACTTACGGGACCGTCTGCTGCCACCGATTGCCTCCCACCAACCCGTGCGCTCTCACAGGGAGGGACTCCTTCGAGTGCCGTCCGCTAGGCAGTGCCGACTGGCGACACCCAGGGGAAGGGCCTTCTCTGTGGGGGCCCCCACCCTCTGGAATGAACTTCCCCTGGGACTCCGTCAACTTCCCGACCTTCGAACCTTTCGCTGTGAGCTTAAGACACATCTATTTATCTGCGCAGGACTGGGCTAGGTTTTTAATTAAATGTAGTTTTAATGGGGTTTTATTATTTTAATTGTAAATTTTAATTCGGCCTTATCTAATAAGTTTTTTAATTAGTGTTTTATTTCTGTATTTATAGTTATGTATTGGTGTTTTAATAGGCTGTAAACCGCCCTGAGTCCCTTGGGAGATAGGGCGGTATAAAAATGTGATTAAATAAATAAAAATAAATAAAATTGTGTTGGTCATATGGTATCCCATTTTATAATCAACACAACCATGATGGGCAGGCTGCATTATGATTGTAAATTGAAGAGGAAAACCAAAGGTATAAGTACACATTAGGCAAAACCTGGCTCAAAAACAGTAACTGTGACAGAACCCCTGGAATCCTAGTGGACGATAACTTAAATATGAGCCAGCAGCCAAAACAGCCAATGCAATCCTTCGTTGTATAAATAAAAGCATAAAATCAAAATCACATGAAATATTAGTACTCCTTCATAAAACCTTAGTAAGACCACACCTGGAATACTGCACCTAGTTTTGGTCACCACATTACAAAAAAGATGTTGAGATTTTGGGAAAAGTACAGAGAAGAGCAACTACTAGGATGATTAAAGGACTGGAGACTAAAACATATGAAAAGCAGTTGCAGAAACTGGGTATGACTAGTCTAGAGAAAAAAAAGGAGTAAAGGATGACATGATAGCAGTATTCCAATATCTCAGGGGCTGCCACAAAGAAGAGGGAGTCAAGCTATTCTCTAAAGCACCAGAAGGCAGGACAAGGAACAATGGATGGAAGCTAATCAAGGAATAACCTGGAATTAAGGAGAAACTTTCTAACAATGGGGACAATTAACCAGTGGAATAGCTTGTCTTCAGAAGTTGTAGGTGCTCCAACACTGGAGGTTTTTAAGAAGAGATTGACAGACATTTGACTGCAATGGTATGTGCTTGAACAGGGGGTTGGACAAGACGACCTCCAAGGTCCCTTCCAACTCTATTCTGATTGACTACCTATATTGCAGAAGAATTTGACCTTTTCTCCTATTTGTCTGTTATACAAAGACTGTACATAAAAGTTTTCCAACCTTAGCAACTTGTCCGTGTTGGTTCCCTAGCCAATATGAAGCTCTGTGAAGAACGGAGCAACTCATTAAAACTTATGGCTTTTAATAACATTTGATATTTGGAAAAGGTACTACCAGACACCCTCTGATCTTTTGCTATCACAGTCTAACATGGTTCTCCCCTTAAAGGATCACATTATAAAAATATAGGAAATGAATCAATTTATAATATCTTAAGTAGATTTATGGAATAATGAGTAATAGAAAATGAAACAGGTCAGATTTAAATTAAGGATTTAAAGTCCAATTTTTACAAGATGATGAAACTACATTCAATTTACCTTCAACAATTTATTTCATTTTATCCTGCATTGTTTTGAACAAAAAAAATTGATATCCAGTAACAAACCTGTGTGGTCTTTGCTTACAAGTTTAGAAAAGGAAACCTCAAAGAATAAATGCTGTTTTATATACTACTAACTGTTCCTTGTTCTTAAAAGTATTCTGAAGAGAAATGGATATAAGCCAACAGTGCAGCAAAGTTAGTTATTCAAGACAGATTAAAACTCTGCAGCCTGCAGCTACCACTGGAAAAAAGAGAGGTATAGGGTAGTGCTCAAGTTTTATTAGAAAAGTTATAAATACCGGTAAGTATAACTATTCATAAATGTTTTATTTAAAATCTGCAAGTATACTGAAATAAGAATCAGAACAAATTAAAATAATATATACTAACAATAAGATCTGTTCCTCAACTCACCAGAGGAGACCCTGGTGAGGATTTAAACTTATGGCTATGTCATAATAACAGAAAGCTCAAGGAATGCTACAGAATTACTCACTTTGATCATTATTTTGGTTTAGAGATAGAACAAAAATATAATGAAATTAGTTCCTTTTCTTAATCATGCCATTATTTTACCTCATTAAATAATTTTTTATTGTTGCCTAACAATTTTAAAATGGTTCTTATACTTTGTAAATCACTGGGATAGTAATTTCCCCCCTCTGTAGGAAAAGTCATTGTGATATATTAAAATATACATTAAAATGAATGAGGTGAATTTCAGATTTCTCTAAATTAGGTATCATTATGTACAAAATATAATGCAATTAGAAAACAGGGCAGATTTTTAAATGCATTGTTCACTGAATTTAATACAGTTAAATCCAGGAAGCTTATGGGCTCTGCTTTCCAATTGACGAAAAAACAGCCTGATTACTGCATTTTTTCGTGGGAGATATGGAATGAAAGGACTCTGCCTGTGCACAACAGTTCTGTTATTTCCAAGCAGCAGGCTTTTATCCCTGTAACTCACATATCATTTTCATGATTTCTACTCTTAACCTTTTAACTACTCTCCCCTTTATGATCTCTCAAATGTCATTGTGTCAGTTTTAGAATCACAGAAATTAGTGGCAAACAATTTCTGAAGATCATACCTTTTGCCTAACGGAAATCCTAGGAGGAAAGCACAAAATGAGATTCTGCTTAAGGTGTCTGTAGGGACAAATTTCATACCCTCCGCTATATAAATCAAATGATCAAGTTGATCTCTATGATGTTGGAGATGTAAAAATATGACTCACTAGCATTCCAATATCCACTCCCTACATTGAATAGGATAAAATATTTGTGTTTATTTTTTGCATTCAGGCTGGTTTGGATGTTGTAAGAGAACAAAACATGTGCTTCAACCATCTGAAATACTTCTTAAAATACAGCCAAAGGCTGTAAAAATCATGCTGCTCTTTTGGCATTTCAGTTAAATGGAGCCACCAATACTATAATCTGGTTTTTGATGTTGTCTTTTACTGCTGAAGCTGAATTGTTTTAATTGAATGTTGGTTTTGTATTTTGTATCATTGTGAGCTATCCAAAAATCTGTGACTAATCTGGAGAAGCACACAAATGCTAGCAAATAAATAAATTTCCCTAAACCTAAATCCAACACTTAAAAAAAAAAAAAGGCAAATTTTTCCTAATTAAAAAAAAAGACTGAAATCGCTCTGTGAAAAAATTATAATTGGAAGGCACCTATTTAATGGAAAATACTATAGTCAATTTCTAAAATAAAATTTGGAAATGGAAAAAGTTGAGGGAATGTCTTTTAATTCAATGAAAAAATTTACCCTTAACCAGTGGGAATTATAATGACAAATAGATTTTCAGCAAAAGTACATAGAGACCTGGATTCTACCTTTTTTGTGACAATATCCCTTTTTTAATACACTTATATCAAATTTAAATGAGATAACAAAACACCAAATTCCTTGTATTTTGCTGTTGGTTTTTCAGGCCAAGGTCCGTATATTTTATATACTGCAACGAAGTCAATTAATGAATACTCTATAATATTCTAAATGATTTCAAAATGCAGCAAGTACGATTATTTTACTGTTTGTAAAGCAATAATCTAAATTAAGATTTAAAATGTCTAGCTTCTCAGAAAGGGTAATTTATAAAAGCAAACACCTGCCTCAATTAATAGATTTATTGGAGTGTGTGACATCTATGGTCATCCCACAGTGAGATCTGTGTACAACTTCTTCAAGTAAGCAACAGTCAACCAATATCAGAAATAGCTTTCAGGAGGTGGTCTAGGAACCAAATGTACTTAAATTAATTTTAGCACAGGGAATTTCTGAAGTCTCCTTTAGAAATTATGCTTATTTATCCAAAGCAGTTTCACTGTGCCCAGTAGGACTTATTCCTTACTGTTAATTTAGGAATGCAATTTCAGAATTTACTTTGCAATGTAAAAGGTTCCTTATTATATAAGCAGTTGGATGAAGTGGAAAAAAAATAACTCTTCCCTTTATAGTTGTGTTTCTGATCATTATTTATCACTTTTGAGGCTTAAAATGTTTCAAAAGAAAATAGAAAATAAATCCTTTGTTAAATGAACTGATAAAAAGTTAGGTGTGTGTGTGTTTGTGTAGTCCAGTAAATTAACTAGTTTTATCCAAAGAAAACCTTCTGAAGTCTCCAGAGTTTCAAATGATGCATGTTTAAATAAATCTTTCATGTTACATATTTTGTTGTTGTTGTTGTTAGTTGCGAAGTCATGTCCGACTCATCGCGACCCCATGGACAACATTCCTCCAGGCCTTCCTGTCCTCTACCATCCTCTGGAGTCCATTTAAACTCATGCCTACTGCTTCAGTGACTCCATCCAGCCACCTTGTTCTCTGTCGTCCCCTTCTTCTTTTGCCCTCAATGTTTCCCAGCATTAGGCTCTTCTCCAGTGAGTCCTTCTTTCTCATTAGGTGGCCAAAGGATTTCAGTTTCATCTTATAGGATCTGGCCTTCTAAAGTTACATATTTAAGAGCTTCCAATTATTTATATCTTATTTCAAAGATCTTATATTATTTGTATTAAATTTCACTGATTACTACAAAGAGTCCTATGCTAAATTTATGTTTATCCTAACTCTAATACATATATTTCAGAGTAAAAAAATATTTTTAGACTGTGCATATAGGAATGTAGCTTCCACAACATTATAAGACAAGTTTTGGATCTTGTTTTTAAGAACAGCAAGTATCATTCACTAGCAATGGTGATCTCGTCTCGTAAATTCCAGGTAGGATTACTGCATTGCATTATTCATGAGGTTGGATCTTCAAATCATGCAGAATTTTGAATGATGTATCTTGATTAAGTCTATTATATCAACTCTTATGGAATTAGATGTCTACTATTAATTACTAAGAAAATTCACGCATTTGAGTTTCAGCATTAATGCTCTGAATAACTTGCTACCCAAATAAGTTCCAAAGTGCTCCTACTCCATTTTATCTTTCCCACTTATTTTTTTGCAAAAGGACTCTTTAAGAAGCCTATTTATAAAGCAGGTTAGTAGGACCATACTAAATCAATTGCAACTGATTTGTTTATAAATTCATCAATGATGAATTGATGAATGTTAATTAAGTGTATACAACTGGTTGTAGTTAAATTAACTATCTACAACCAGTTGTATACAGTTAACATTCTAACTTTTCCATATGATTCCCCCACCTCATGCTTTCAAATAATTTAAAACAACTCAGTGTTTTAATGTTTTAATGTCCACACATTATGCTAAGCTAGTGTTTGCTTTAACCATAATTTGCTGAATCAGCCCCAATGGCTGAAAGAACCACACACCATGCTAAGCCATGGTAAAACACATTTTCTTAGTATGAAATGTGATCTAAGCCTTCACCTCTTCACTTCTCCAATCTGGTAAGAAATATGCTAATCAATGTTCAATTGTAGCATATAGAAGAATCAATACTTTTTTTAAAAAAAGGTATTCCAATATAACATGCTTGATGCAGCTGAACAGTTCTTTGGTACTATGCTTATACAAAGTATAGAGTAAAAACCTTGCATGTCAGATGATTCTTATTTAATACACTGGTTCTCAATTCAGAACATTGCATGCCATTAGAGCATAATAGCAATCTGGTACATCTGACATTCAATATTAGAAATGTGTTATTTCTTTTAAAAATAATTTTGATTCAATAATTTTGCCTCGTCTCGTCCCAAAATGTCATCTTGCCAAAGAGGATACCAGACGGATTGAGATCTAGCAATTGCATGAAACAAGTTTCTTCTTTAGTGATTTTTTTATATGAGAGAGAGAAAGGACACTAGTTTAAAGTACATTCAAGAAAAAAGGCCTATTCACTATGAGGATTTATGGAGAGAAAACACTTTTACAGTAGACCCAATGCATAAAACACACCTATTCTATGGAAGTAGGTCTGTTTCAGGGACTTGGGGAACAACTAAGGAATGAGATATATCAATCCTGCACTCAGGGTTGTTTAACTATCTCTTTCTCATTGCAGTACAGTATACAATTATTCTACCTTTGTCCAGTCTCAATCCTATTTTTCACATTACTACAGACAACTGACACAACTGCACACTAAAAAGAACAGTGTTCTTCCTATCACAGTAACCCTCAAAGACAAATTGGTTAAGGAATTAAAAGGGCTTTTAGCAAGTTAAATTAATGCCACAGAAAACAGTTAATAGTTTTTAACTAAGAATATTGTTCAATTACGGTATTTAATTACAGTCAATGACTAGCAAGATAAAACACAGAAGCAGTAAATAAATCAGATGCGGCCTAAAAAACCTGTGATTTTTTAAAAAAAGGATTGAATAAGCTGAAATAGAATGAAATATATAAAAAAATAAAATAGTATGAAATTATTTTTTTCATGTCACCATTCCAAGATTTGAACATCTTACAACTACTTATAGAAATTATTGCAGATAAAAACTTAGCAGCTGGTAGGTTTACATGCTTTACAGTTTGCAATATAGTGCTCAACTTACAGCCATTCATTTAGCAACCCTTTAAAGTTATAATGACACTGAAAAAAGTTATTTATGACTGGTCTTCGCATTTATGACCATTGCAGCATTCCCGTGGTGATATTATTATTATTATTATTACTATTTATTAAATTTGTATACCGCCCTTCTCCCGAAGGACTCAGGGCGGTGTACAGCCAGAAGTAAAAACACAAAATATATACAATTAAAACCACAGTTAAAACATAGCAGAATTATAAAGGCTGATAATTAAAATTTAAATTTTAAATTTTAAAATATTAACAAAACCCCGAAATTAAAATTCCACACTATTATGCCAGTCCCGCTTGAAGGAATAAATGTGTTTTAAGCTCACGACGGAAGGTCCGAAGATCAGGCACTTGACGTAGGCCAGGGGGAAGTTCGTTCCAGAGCGTCGCCGCCCCCACAGAGAAGGCCCTACTCCTGGGGGCCGCCAGCCGACACTGTTTGGCGGACGGCACCCTGAGGAGACCCTCTCTGTGAGAGCGTACGGGTCGGTGGGAGGCAAAGGGTAACAGCAGGCGGTCTCGTAAGTACCCGGGTCCTAAGCCATGAGCAAAATCTGGGTATTTGGCAACTGCATCTATTTATGGAGGTTGTGGCATCCCGGAGTTATGCAATTTGTGATCTTCCCAGCTGGCTTTTGAGCAGCCAAGTCAATGGAAGTGGCTGGATTTGTATAAAGATTCATTTAACAACTGTAGCAAATATATATATATATATATCGTAAAATTGGGTGTGACTCACAACTGTCTTGCTTAGCAACAAAAATCCTGGTCCCAATGGTGATTGCTAGTTGAGTGTTACCGGTATTAGACTGGAAGTGCAATAGAACTACAAGATGCACACCTGTGGTCATAATTATATTTTTTCATTGTCCCTTTTACACATTATACATGCAGATAAATCTTTACCTCCACCCAACAACTACCTTTACCAGCACATTTATTGATGTCTTCTCCCCAGAGCAATTCAAATTACAACCCAAGACTGGTCCCTTGAGCCTTACAACCAGAATATCTTTGAAATTAGGTGCTTCTTGGGAAGCATACAAGTGTGCTTACAACGGGAAAACCGTTGAATGGTGCTGTACCCAGACATCTGCCTGCACCATCTCGACCACCAGCTCTATGACAGACCCTCAAAATCGTCCAGCTTCAGGGCGGGCGGGGGTCGGTGGGTGGGTGGCTGAGGATCACTTCAGCAGATTTTTCCCACCAACAAAATTACACTTTATGCGCAAGATGTAAGACGGGGTGGGGGCAACCAGGCTTACCTCCGGATCTCCCCTTCCATCCAAACGGGGCACAATTATTAAAGATCACAATAACCACCGACCATAGTCGCCCCGCAGCCCCCTTCCTCACGTCCGCGTGTCTCAATAACCTGGTGACCCGCCTTACCCCCCGACCCCACACCAACCTTCCCATCCCCACCGCAGCCCCGCAGGGCTCGCCCAGCGATGCCCGCGCCTTACCTTCGTCCTCGAGCTCCAGTTTCTCCAGCATCCCTTCGGAAGCGGCCGGGGAGCGAGGCGGCCCTGCCTGCAGGAGGGCGGGGAGGGAGACACAAGAGAGAGACGGCGGGATCAGCGGCATCCAGGCTCGGAACTCACCCGACCCGCCGCGGCATTCCCGGCAGGCGCCCACGCGAGGCGGGGTGAGGCGAAGAGGCGAGAGGGCTCGATGGACGGGCGCTCCAGGAAGGGGAATGGGCGAGAGGAGGAGCCCAGGCATCACGGAGGGAGGGAGCCAGGCGGGCTTCCACGCCTCCCCACCTCCCACCCCGCTCCATCCCCCGGCCTTGCCGCCAGGCCCGGGCAGGCTGGCCGCGTCTCCTCAGCATCAAAGGCGCCCTCCGCGGAGTGGCGGTTGGACCGTAACGGATCCCGAGCGAACGTTGGCGCGTTTGAAATTCCACCTCGAGACACCCCCTCCTCCTGCCCCCCTTCTTTCTCTCCCGCCCCCTCCCTCCCTCCTGAGTGGAACATTCCAGCCGGGCCCCGCTTGGTTTGCACCTTGAGGGTGTTAGGGGTGGGGGTGGGGGGTGGGGAGAACGGCAGCTACCACTTAGCGCTTCAAAGGAGGGGAGTGGATGCTTCCTGATGCCAGCCAGCCAACCAGCTAAAAGCCCCGTTTTGCCTTCGCTTCAGCTCTGCTTTCAGAGGAGGAGGGAGGTTCCCCCCTAAAACACCCACCTTTGGTGGGATGTGAATAGAGGCCACAGGCATTGCCCGTTCTCTTCTTTCCCCTTCCCCTCCCTATCAGCTGACGTTGGTATTGTCTATGCCCGTTCACCTGCCTGAAGGGAAAGGACTGCAGGTTGCAGAACCGTCCATGGAAAGGGTGCAAGCGGATTTAACAGCTTGGTCAGTTGTCCTAACAGTGTTGCAGAGGATATGTGGGTCCTATGCACTTCATTGCTGCTGCTCCTTTGCAGAAAGACATAATTTCTGTAGCACCTGTCGCTTTATAAGTGCCTGAGCTCCCAGGTTTAGTGATGAACCTCAATGGATGTATCTGCACAATGCCCGAAACCCAATGTCAACAGCTCAACGTACAGTTTATGAACCAGGACAAGCATCTATGCAGCCTTACCCATTATCTTCCCCGTTAAAGCTCTCCTATCTGAGCCGCAAGAATCCAGATGCCCTTGGGGTTGGCAGCAAAGAATTAGATTTCTCCTTATGACTGATGCCAACCTGAGGTCTGGATTTTTGCAACTCAGAACTGATTGCCATTCCTGCAAATAAGAGAAGGACTGCATCATACTGCTTCCATCAGCTTCCTCTCTCATTGTCACTGAACAGGAATAATAACGATCTTTCAACATGTCCTTAAAGCATCCACTTATAAGGTTTTTTAACCACCCAAACTAATAAGTTCCTAGACATTACTTATTTTAGTTTTTAATACTTAATCTGCTTTTTTTTCAGACTGATGCTGCCAGAGTGAGTGACGCATCATTAAAAACAATCCCTGACTTTAGATTCACCTGGTACTCTACAACATTGGATGCTTTCCAGGTATTTGTACCCACTCATTTTGCCTCATATCTACCTTGATTTATGGTATCCACTATTTCCTTATACTTCTCACTGCCAAATCACTGCCAAATTCTAAGTACCTCTAACAACAATAAAGGGCTTCTAAAGGTAGATACCACAGCGGTTTGATTCTTAGTAATTAAGAATCCCTACAGATCCCTTGGCAGAATTTTTCTAAAAGTAGTTTGTCTCTGTTTCTTCCCAGTGGCTGAGAGAAAGGGACTGGCTTAAAGACCAGATGACAGCTTCAAGTCTAAGGCAGGATTAGAACTCATGGTCTCTAACCAGGTGTCTTAACCACTACACTCAATCTGTTTAAATCTACAGTTTATAAATACTGCATATTATTTACACATTATTCAATTTTGAATAATCAATGAACTGATATGGTTAAAGAAATGATATGGTTAGCCTTAAGAAAAATCTATACAAAAACAAATTTCTTATATAAAGAAAACAGAACAACTCATTTCAAATAAACAAATTTATAATTTGCTTTAAAACTGAAAGGTGCATCAATTGGCTTTTTTTTTTAAAGAAACCTATTAGTGCTGTGTTTTCAGGCTTCAGTGTTTTTCAAATCAGGTTTTGTAGAAAATGGAATTAAGTGCTGACCAACCTCTAAAGAAATTGCCCAATACGGTGATGTTTTTGAGCTACTACACTTTCTTGCCAAAATCTGAGATTTTGCCCATATTTAATCCAAGTTGAAATTACCATTCTTTCAATACAACCCAAGCTATGTTTCAAAACATGCCCCAAATATAGATTGCTAGATAACCTGTGCCCTGTTGGGTCATTGTTGCAGAGATATTTCTTGACAAGATTCCTCAATAATCAGTATCTGGTTATCAGTATCTGCCTTGAAAGTAGCTCATGATGTACTTTTATGACTTTTTGGATGTCATAAAAAGTTTATGATCATTTTGTCATAAAATATTCTATAAAATTTGCCAACTTTCAGTTCCATAGGATTCATGGATCTCACATTTTGAATGCATTCTATAAGCTAGCCCATTTTGCCCTATGCAATAGTTCACCCACTTAATGGTTAGGGATATGAGAGTTTTAGGAGCGCATAATATTTCATACAAAGCATGCTTATCCAGAATTTTAGCATCTGTAAAGAAAGAGATAACCTGTATGGTTATCTTCTGACTTAATAGGCAATATACACATAAAAGATGGATTCAGTTATTTCACTATGCTATGGTTTTCAACCTTGCCAAGTTTTAAAATGTGTGGACTTCAACTCCTGAAATTGCCAGCCAGCAGAAGTTTAAAGCCAGTGTTGAAAAACATTGCAATAAGCTATGCCTTGGTTAAGCCATCACCATTTAGATTTGTGCAAAATATACCACAATGTGCGCATTTACTAAGCTAAGGCTAAGTAGACTACCCTCTGGCTTATCACAATGTATGAAAATGTTTTACTTATTTCAAAAAATTAGTACTAATGACTAATTTTAAAACACATTAAGATATTAAAGCGCTGCTCCAAATTATTAATACATCATGGATATCAATAAGAAATTAATCTTATTTTAACCTGATTTCATCAGCCTACTGAATCATATAACCCCCGCCCCCATTTCCAGATTCTCCATAAATATTTTCCCCTATTCAGTTTTAACAACTTCTACTTTATATATGCCATTAAAACCGAGCAATTGTTGAAGAATTTAAAAAAAACTTCTTTCTTTGCATACCAGTAATTCTAAGAAATTTTGATTCTAAGAAATTCAGAGCATTTGTTTTTAAGTTAAGTTTTACACAGGTAGTCCTTACGATTATTCATTTAATGAAATGAAGTTACAATAATGCTGAAAAAGGTGACTTATAGTCGGTGTTAAAATCTACAGCATCCCTGCAGCCACGTGATTAAAATTTAGTTGCTTGGCAACCAATATGTATTTACAAAGGTTGCAGTGTCTTCGGTCTTGTGATCACCATTTGCGACTTTCTAAAGGGGGCTTCCAACAAGGAAAGTCAATAGGAACAGCCAGATTCACAATGACTGAATGGCAAAAAAAGGATGTAAAATCATGTGTGACTCATTTAATGACTACACTGCTTTGTGATGGAAGCTCCAGTCCCAATTGTAGCCATAAGTCAAAAATTACTCATGCATTGACTCATTATTAATATCATTTGATTATCTTGATTAATATGCAGAAGAGTTTGTCTGAGTCTATTTTCCTGTCATTATTTCCCTTGCTCCTGCTTATTTTTATTATCAGTCTCTCCATCATGTTTGAAAATGCAATCCTGAAAGGATTTCCATCAGAATCGGTTGATGCGGTGGCACTATGGGCATGTGAATGAATCAACACCAAAAGAGACAGAATTGCACAGGTCATGGCCACTGCCTTGAGTTTGCAGAAAATCAGAGCTTCAAACAAATCCAGATGATCAGAGCTGTAAACAAATCACGATGAATCAGCCAATGGCAATCTTTATTTAAGCATCAGCATCAGTCCACTCAGTAATATTTACTTTGAATTATTCTGTCTTCCTTCTGATACTTGATATTTTAGTTCCATTGTTCCTGCCAGCATTGAATTATCGGAGTTATAATTATAATCTAAAACATCTGCAGAATATTAGGCTGCATAGCCCCTCTAGCACTCTGATTCATGAAAGTGGATTTTTTTCCAGGCAATAACAAAATGTCTTTAAAGATGCAAGAAATCAGTTGATTCCTGGTCAACCTTTGTTTTTCAAGAACAAAGGGAAACCTATTTCTATCCACTTTATGTTATTTTGTAGTTTCTTCATGCAGATAACTAATAATCGCTAGAATAGAATAGAATAGAATAGAATAGAATAGAATAGAATAGAATAGAATAGAATAGAATAGAATAGAATAGAATAGAATAGAATAGAATTTTTATTTGCCAAGTGTGATTGGACACAAGGAATTTGTCTTGGTGCATATGCTCTCAGTGTACATAAAAGAAAAGATGCGTTCATCAAGGTACAACATTTACAACACAATTGATGGTCAATATATCAATATAAATCATAAGGATTGCCAGCAACAAGTTATAGTCATACAGTCATAAGTGGAAAGAGATTGGTGATGGGAACTATGAGAAGATTAATAGTATTGCAGATTCAGTAAATAGTTTGACAGTGTTGATGGAATTATTTGTTTAGCAGAGTGATGGCCTTCGGGAAAAAACTGTTCTTGTGTCTAGTTGTTCTGGTGTGCAGTGCTCTATAGCGTCGTTTTGAGGGTAGGAGTTGAAACAGTTTATGTCCAGGATGCGAGGAGCTATATGTAACTCCCATAACATTACAAACCTGGCTTGTCAATAATGGCTTTGCAACAATAAAAACTAATCCTGGATTAAGTGAACTCCATTGCTAATGTGACTGTCCAGTTATACCTGTATAATTTGTTCATTTTTAACACTATTAATCCACTGTGATTACATTATTTAACCAGATTCTTTTTAATTTTTCCTTATTGTTAGACTGTAAGTAAGGAAGTCTGTTTTTTGCAAGGCTTAAAGCCCTGCAACTTCAGTGGCAACATTTTTATACTCAAAATCTGTTTCCTCTTTGCTCCTATGCTGTGTGGCAACTGACACCATGGCAGTTTACCAACCTCCTTGAATGCAGAACATTGCACTTTCAAATGAGCCACCATGCAAAGAATACAAATCTTGAAGGATTCCTACCAATGAGATTTCAACTGCTTTAACTCAACCAGTCTCCAATTCAGAAGCACACCAAAATCTTAATTAAATGTACTTATTTTCACTTATCAGAACTTAAGCACAGCTGTTCAGATGCAGCCTTGCAATTCTGAAAGTTTGCATGGATAAAAGAAGGAACTTAAAAGAGCTCTTTGGCCAATTTGGCCATTTTTATTTATAGGCATCAATTGGCTTTTTTTAAAGAAACCTATTAGTGCTGTGTTTTCAGGCTTCAGTGTTTTTCAAATCAGGTTTTGTAGAAAATGGAATTAAGTGCTGACCAACCTCTAAAGAAATTGCCCAATACGGTGATGTTTTTGAGCTACTACACTTTCTTGCCAAAATCTGAGATTTTGCCCATATTTAATCCAAGTTGAAATTACCATTCTTTCAATACAACCCAAGCTATGTTTCAAAACATGCCCCAAATATAGATTGCTAGATAACCTGTATGGTTATCTTCTGACTTAATAGGCAATATACACATAAAAGATGGATTCAGTTATTTTCACTATGCTATGGTTTTCAACCTTGCCAAGTTTTAAAATGTGGACTTCAACTCCTGAAATTGCCAGCCAGCAGAAGTTTAAAGCCAGTGTTGAAAAACATTGCAATAAGCTATGCCTTGGTTAAGCCATCACCATTTAGATTTGTGCAAAATATACCACAATGTGCGCATTTACTAAGCTAAGGCTAAGTAGACTACCCTCTGGCTTATCACAATGTATGAAAATGTTTTACTTATTTCAAAAAATTAGTACTAATGACTAATTTTAAAACACATTAAGATATTAAAGCGCTGCTCCAAATTATTAATACATCATGGATATCAATAAGAAATTAATCTTATTTTAACCTGATTTCATCAGCCTACTGAATCATATAACCCCCGCCCCCATTTCCAGATTCTCCATAAATATTTTCCCCTATTCAGTTTTAACAACTTCTACTTTATATATGCCATTAAAACCGAGCAATTGTTGAAGAATTTAAAAAACTTCTTTCTTTGCATACCAGTAATTCTAAGAAATTCAGAGCATTTGTTTTTAAGTTAAGTTTTACACAGGTAGTCCTTACGATTATTCATTTAATGACTACACTGCTTTGTGATGGAAGCTCCAGTCCCAATTGTAGCCATAAGTCAAAAATTACTCATGCATTGACTCATTATTAATATCATTTGATTATCTTGATTAATATGCAGAAGAGTTTGTCTGAGTCTATTTTCCTGTCATTATTTCCCTTGCTCCTGCTTATTTTTATTATCAGTCTCTCCGTCATGTTTGAAAATGCAATCCTGAAATGATTTCCATCAGAATCGGTTGATGTGGTGGCACTATGGGCATGTGAATGAATCAACACCAAAAGAGGCAGAATTGCACAGGTCATGGCCACTGCCTTGAGTTTGCAGAAAATCAGAGCTTCAAACAAATCCAGATGATCAGAGCTGTAAACAAATCACGATGAATCAGCCAATGGCAATCTTTATTTAAGCATCAGCATCAGTCCACTCAGTAATATTTACTTTGAATTATTCTGTCTTCCTTCTGATACTTGATATTTTAGTTCCATTGTTCCTGCCAGCATTGAATTATTGGAGTTATAATTATAATCTAAAACATCTGCAGAATATTAGGCTGCATAGCCCCTCTAGCACTCTGATTCATGAAAGTGGATTTTTTTCCAGGCAATAACAAAATGTCTTTAAAGATGCAAGAAATCAGTTGATTCCTGGTCAACCTTTGTTTTTCAAGAACAAAGGGAAACCTATTTCTATCCACTTTATGTTATTTTGTAGTTTCTTCATGCAGATAACTAATAATCGCTAGAATAGAATAGAATAGAATTTTTATTTGCCAAGTGTGATTGGACACACAAGGAATTTGTCTTGGTGCATATGCTCTCAGTGTACATAAAAGAAAAGATGCGTTCATCAAGGTACAACATTTACAACACAATTGATGGTCAATATATCAATATAAATCATAAGGATTGCCAGCAACAAGTTATAGTCATACAGTCATAAGTTGAGAACTATCTTGTACCTCTTTTTTAAAAAAATTCTTACAAACATCTCCCTCACAGTGAGAACTCTCAGATGTCTATCCTGCATTTTAGAAAAACATTTAAATGTCAAGCCATGGCTAAGTCCAAGAAACCAAGGCTTAGCAATGGTATCCCAATCAAGGAACTGTCAACTCAAATAATCAAACAGCAAATAATAGCCCAATCATGGAACTACTAAGAAGAAAACAACATTCCCATCAACACTGACAGGGCAAGCTACTAACTCTGGCCACTGCCAGAAGTTCGATCCTGACCAGCTCAAGGTTGACTCAGCCTTCCATCCTTCCTAAGCCAGCATGACTGGCCCAGGAATTTTGGGAGTTGAAGTCCATAGGTCATAAAGGAGCTGTACTTGCTTACCCCTGCACCTGTACATAGACAGAGAGCAATCCCACTCCCTTCTAGCACCAATGGCCTTATTAGTTTAGTAATGAAAAATGTGCAAGAAAACAACCAGGCTCAAAGAGCACCAAGCACTGTGTTACTAATTTAACAACTGCAGTGATTCACTTAACAACTGTGTTACTAATTTAACAACTGCATTGATTCACTTAACAACTGTGTTACTAATTTAACAACTGCAGTGATTCACTTAACAATGGTAAGAAAATCATAGAATGGCAAAAACTCACTTAACTGTCTTGTTTAGAAATAGAAATTTTGAGCTTAATTATGGTTGTAAGTCGAGGACCACGTGTACCAAGGTTGAAAAACACTGGTTTAGAACAAAAAGCAATACAGAATGTGAAGATGTAAGCAAAAACAATATAGTCTCTAATTATTTTAATACTTATAAGAATGAATATTAAATATTCATCAGAAATTTACACAAACAAAACTATTCTGTAGTATGCTAGGATTTTTAGTATCTGATACTATATTTGTAATTCTATTATGTCACAATATTCTTCTTAGAGCTATTAATGACCCCATCGATCATGATTTTTTAAGCACCAGAAAGCTGATATAGTCTCTAATTATTTTAATACTTATAAGAATGAATATTAAATATTCATCAGAAATTTACACAAACAAAACTATTCTGTAGTATGCTAGGATTTTTAGTATCTGATACTATATTTGTAATTCTATTATGTCACAATATTCTTCTTAGAGCTATTAATATATTGTGACATTATATGAACTTCATTAGTCATGGAAAATTCTATTTTATAAAAGGAAAGCACACCATTTATTATACATTTAGAACAAAAATAGTTCAAATCTGTATTTCACCAGCACTTCCTTTTAGAGCAGAAACTGGTTTTTTTTGGGGGGGGGGGGAAGTTAATAGAAACTGTTACTTTCAGTCAAAATACTGATGAAAAAAGCCGCAGCTCAGTGTCAGCCAAAGACTGCTTTTTTTTTGTTGTTGTTTACATTTATATCCCGCCCTTCTCCGAAGACTCAGGGCGGCTTACAGTGTATAAGGCAATAGTCTCATTCTATTTGTATACATTTAGAACAAAAATAGTTCAAATCTGTATTTCACCAGCACTTCCTTTTAGAGCAGAAACTGGTTTTTTTTGGGGGGGGGAAGTTAATAGAAACTGTTACTTTCAGTCAAAATACAGATGAAAAAAGCCGCAGCTCAGTGTCAGCCAAAGACTGCTTAAAGTAATAGGAGTGAGATTTTTTAAAAAAATAGAATGTAGTGGCAATATAGGAATGTGAACTGTAATTAAACCTTTGGCTTTTATCTCAAAAGTAATTAAACTCTTGATCTAGAAGTAGCTCAAGACCTTTATTCTAAAAATCTTTTAGATATAGATACCAAGACAGATTACAAGAGAGATGCCTTTTTGCAACCAGTTTTTTCTGATATAATTTTTTCTGGTTGCGGGTTTGGAGAGTTTTTTCCCCCCCCATACATAATGTTCAGTGAATTGCTTTATAAAATGTGGAGGATTCTGCTCGATTTGTTAGTCAACCATATAAAAGCATGCTAACAAACTAATTAGTGAATAACAAAATAATTGCTTCACCAGTGAGGTAGGTAGCATTAAATAAAATAAACATAATATTACATACAATATATAACCACATTACAAGTTTGAATTTAAATTTTAGGAGCGCAGTCTAGTAAACTTATATCCAAAGGCAAACTGAATGAAATTCTCCCATGCCTACTGCCTGTAAGGAATATTGGCCCTTGCTATTGAATGGCAAAGACAATGCTCTATTAATGATCATTAGCTCCCCAACAAAGTTTTGAACTTCAGTTTCTAGAATTTTTAAAATGCTAGCATACTTTGACTTAGGGGAACTCACTCTTATTTCCAAGAATGCCTCTGAGTTGCATATATATTATTTTCTTAAGAATGAACAACTGAAACAACGGAGGTAAGATCGTTGGCTCGATTTAGAAATGATCCCATCTACCCAGCGGAAAAAACAAGTCATAGAAGTAATAGGGAGCAACCGCATGAATTTCAAATAGACATTCTGAGATTTGGCCACAATCTCCTGGCAGCCATTTTGTGAGAGTGCCCATGTCATGCTCTCAAAATTCCAGAAACACCTAGTTGCGCAAGAATGGCCATGAGAAGAGCCATAGGAGCAAATGAGATCCTCGACTTACAACAATTATGTAATTGAGCCCGGAACTCTGATCAAAAGTTGTGCCAGTCATTAAGCATATCATGTGACTATGCCCAATTTTGTAGCCTCCTTTGTGACAGTCATTAAATAAACATAATATTACATACAATATATAACCACATTACAAGTTTGAATTTAAATTTTAGGAGCGCAGTCTAGTAAACTTATATCCAAAGGCAAACTGAATGAAATTCTCCCATGCCTACTGCCTGTAAGGAATATTGGCCCTTGCTATTGAATGGCAAAACTCACTTAACTGTCTTGTTTAGAAATAGAAATTTTGAGCTTAATTATGGTTGTAAGTCGAGGACTACTTGCTCATCTATTGAGCACCAGAGATTCAACATAATCTCACTTGGCAAATGATGTAGGAACCATGGTGTACAAATGCAGCATTGCAGACTAACTCTGGCCACTGCCAGAAGTTCGATCCTGACCAGCTCAAGGTTGACTCAGAATTCCTAAGCCAGCATGACTGGCTCAGGAATTTTGGGAGTTGAAGTCCATAGGTCATAAAGGAGCTGTACTTGCTTACCCCTGCACCTGTACATAGACAGAGAGCAATCCCACTCCCTTCTAGCACCAATGGCCTTATTAGTTTAGTAATGAAAAATGTGCAAGAAAACAACCAGGCTCAAAGAGCACCAAGCACTGTATTTCAACCAAGAAAAATGTAATGTAGTCAAACATTTGCATGTGCTACATGACCTACTAATACTATCGGTTGGATAAAAACAAGACAATAAAAATAAAAGCAGAATTCTTTTATTTTAAATTCTTAAAAAATTTAGTCGTGTCTGGTGGCTGCAGTGGATCGTGACATTTAAGTCATTAGATCATATGCAGCCTCCGCCTGATGAACCTACCAAACAACATATATGAATATTTTTAATATTCTATATGTGTGCAATTCTGAAATAAGTCCTCCATTCACATCTATTTACATTTTTAATGCTATTCAAGTACATCTTATTTCCTCTTAGCTCTAATGACCCCATCGATCATGATTTTTTTTAAGCACCAGAAAGCTGATATAGTCTCTAATTATTTTAATACTTATAAGAATGAATATTAAATATTCATCAGAAATTTACACAAACAAAACTATTCTGTAATATGCTAGGATTTTTAGTATCTGATACTATATTTGTAATTCTATTATGTCACAATATTCTTCTTAGAGCTATTAATATATTGTGACATTATATGAACTTCATTAGTCATGGAAAATTCTATTTTATAAAAGGAAAGCACACCATTTATTATACATTTAGAACAAAAATAGTTCAAATCTGTATTTCACCAGCACTTCCTTTTAGAGCAGAAACTGGTTTTTTTTGGGGGGGGGAAGTTAATAGAAACTGTTACTTTCAGTCAAAATACAGATGAAAAAAGCCGCAGCTCAGTGTCAGCCAAAGACTGCTTAAAGTAATAGGAGTGAGATTTTTTTTAAAAATAGAATGTAGTGGCAATATAGGAATGTGAACTGTAATTAAACCTTTGGCTTTTATCTCAAAAGTAATTAAACTCTTGATCTAGAAGTAGCTCAAGACCTTTATTCTAAAAATCTTTTAGATATAGATACCAAGACAGATTACAAGAGAGATGCCTTTTTGCAACCAGTTTTTTCTGATATAATTCTTTCTGGTTGCGGGTTTGGAGAGTTTTTTTCCCCCCCATACATAATGTTCAGTGAATTGCTTTATAAAATGTGGAGGATTCTGCTCGATTTGTTAGTCAACCATATAAAAGCATGCTAACAAACTAATTAGTGAATAACAAAATAATTGCTTCACCAGTGAGGTAGGTAGCATTAAATAAAATAAACATAATATTACATACAATATATAACCACATTACAAGTTTGAATTTAAATTTTAGGAGCGCAGTCTAGTAAACTTATATCCAAAGGCAAACTGAATGAAATTCTCCCATGCCTACTGCCTGTAAGGAATATTGGCCCTTGCTATTGAATGGCAAAGGCAATGCTCTATTAATGATCATTAGCTCCCCAACAAAGTTTTGAACTTCAGTTTCTAGATATTTTAAAATGCTAGCATACTTTGACTTAGGGGAACTCACTCTTATTTCCAAGAATGCCTCTGAGTTGCATATATATTATTTTCTTAAGAATGAACAACTGAAACAACGGAGGTAAGATCGTTGGCTCGATTTAGAAATGATCCCGTCTACCCAGCGGAAAAAACAAGTCATAGAAGTAATAGGGAGCAACCGCATGAATTTCAAATAGACATTCTGAGATTTGGCCACAATCTCCTGGCAGCCATTTTGTGAGAGTGCCCATGTCATGCTCTCAAAATTCCAGAAACACCTAGTTGCGCAAGAATGGCCATGAGAAGAGCCATAGGAGCAAATGAGATCCTCGACTTACAACAATTATGTAATTGAGCCCGGAACTCTGATCAAAAGTTGTGCCAGTCATTAAGCATATCATGTGACTATGCCCAATTTTGTAGCCTCCTTTGTGACAGTCATTAAATAAACATAGTGGTTGCTAAGCAAACATGACAGTTGTTAAACAAATCCATGGATGTCTTTTGCCAGAAACAGAAAAACCAATTTCTGGCAAAAAGTGTTGTAAATTGCATTAACGTGACTGCAAGATGCTGTAAACAGCGGTATACGTGGGCTGGTTGTTAAGCACCTTAAATGCAATCATATGACGGGGCAGCCATCATGACTTCAGAGTTATATAGAGTTATAGGTATTTCTGGGGTGGTCAGTCGTAACTTTAAACAGTTGCTAAATGACCAGTCGTAAGTCGAGGACTACTTGCTCATCTATTGAGCACCAGAGATTCAACATAATCTCAAAACAGAGACAGGGACACTCAATTTATATTGCTTTCATATAATTGCAAAAGAAATGGTCGAAATTATTGGTATCGCTTTATTCAATGTTTTGGTTTTTCAAGGACTGGAAAAGTTACTGTCCTCAAAACACAATTTTAATTTCAACACTTGCACATTCTCAGGCCAGGAGATACAAAAGCAAATGTTTTGAATAAATCCAGTGGTTATATATTATTCAGGCTAGGTAGAGGCCCAAGAACCTTGTCACAGCTAGACAGCTGCATAGCGTACAATTATTCAAGCGTTTTGAGAGAAGTCATGGCTGCAGTTTACTAACAGTTGCCCTTCTTATTCAGAAAACAAAAACATTTACTAAAAAGTACTTGAACATAGCCCAAAAGAAGAAAAGACAGCAGTTTCCAACATGCTACTTAAAATATGTCTTTGCTATGTTGATATAGGGTGGACAAAAACGACATCATGCACCATCATGACAAAAATGCGCAAGTGATATATTTTGCATCACTGTTGCAACTACAGTGAAGGTAGGTCCGAAGGTTGCATTGGGGGAGGAGGCTAATGCCCATGTCCAGGGGGGCTATTCGATCGGAACTGACTATGGGAGGGGCAGATATGGCAGAAGGGGGGGACCACATCATGTTCAGGGAGCGCGCCCTCGCTGTTTGCAAGGTATTGCGCGCTCCGGTCCCTCTGTCTTTTCCCGTTCCCCGAGTGGCGGGATTCCTCAGGGCCTTGACCTTCGGCTGATGTTGTGCAATGCCAGGTCCGTGATTAATAAGGCCCCCCTCATTTCAGATCTGATACAAGAGGGGGGTGCGGACCTGATGGGCATTACGGAGACCTGGTTGGGCACAGAAGGGGGGGTTCCCCTCGTTGAAATGTGTCCACCGGATTTCCGAGCATTTCATCAGCCGAGGGTTCAAGGCAGGGGTGGCGGGGTAGCGGTTATTATCAACGAGAGTTTGGAGCCGAGGGAGGTCACTGTCCCACAGACAGCCGGATGTATGGTGGGGCCAGGGGTTACAGGTGGGCTTGCTGATCACGTACCTGGCTCCCTGCCACATGACGGCAGCCCTGCCTGAGCTGCTCGATGTGATAGCCAAGTCGGCAGTTGATACCCCCAGGCTTATGGTCATGGGGTATTTCAACCTGCTGTCAGTAGGCGAAACATCGTCGACAGCTCGGGAGTTCATGGCCTCCATGGCAGCCTTGGACCTGACCCAGTTAGTGAATGGGCCCACACATATTGGGGGACACACACTGGACTTGATTTTTGTCTCGAGACAGTGGCTGAATGACCTGGAAGTGGGGAACTTAGTCATTACTCCCCTGCCATGGACGGATCATTCGCTTCTTCGCCTGGACTTTCGATCCGCAATTCCACACCGCAGGGAGACGGAGCCAGTTCGGTGGTTCCGTTCCAGGCGCCTGATGGACCCGACTAGGTTCCTGACGGAGCTTGGGCCAATCCCTGAGGATCTAGCCCATGGCTCGGCCAAAGAACTTTTTGCCGCCTGGGAAAGGGTGGCGGCGGGGGCTTTGGACCGCATCGTGCCTTTGCGGCCTCTGACCCGGCGCTGCTCTCAACCGGCTCCTTGGTTTTCTGAGGAGCTGAGAGAGATGAAGCGCCGGAAAAGACGCCTGGAGAACCAGCCGTTCCGAATCTGACCAAACACTAGTATGGTCGCATATTCAGACCTATCTAGTGGCGATAGGGACGGCAAAGCAGGAATACTTTTCCACTCTTATCGCATTGGCAGATAACCGCCCAGCCGCCTTGTTTAGGGTGACCCGCTCCCTTCTTTCTCAGGGGGCTCGGCAGGACCCCTTGCAGGGATGTGCTGAGGAATTTGGAGGGTATCTGCACGATAAAATCGCTCAGATCCGGGATGGGCTGGACGCCGATTGGGTGGATTCAGGTGGGACGACCAAGGCAGGTCTTGAGAATATTACTTGGGCGGAGTTCAACTCTGTGACTCCCGAGGACATGGACAGGATACTGGGGAGGCTGAATGCTACCACATATTTATTGGACCCGTGTCCCTCCTGGTTGGTGCTGGCCACACAGGAGGTTACACAAGGCTGGCTCCAGGGAATTATTAGTGCTTCTTTGGGAGAGGGAGTCTTCCCAGCCGCCTTGAAAGAGGCGGTGGTGAGGCCCCTCCTTAAGAGGCCTTCCCTGGACCCGGCTATATTGGCTAATTACCGTCCAGTCTCCAACCTTCGCTTTGAGGCGAAGGTTGTTGAGAGTGTGGTGGCATGGCAGCTTCCCCGGTACCTGGAGGAAACTATTGAGACCCGTGCCAGTCCGGCTTCCGGCCAGGGTATAACACGGAGACGGCTTTGGTCGCGTTGGTTGATGATCTCTGGAGGGCACGGGACAGGGGTTGCTCCTCTGTCCTTGTCCTATTAGATCTGTCAGCGGCTTTTGATACCATCATGGTATCCTGCTGCGACGGTTGGGGGGTTTGGGAGTGGGGGGCACCGTTTTTCAGTGGTTCTCCTCCTACCTCTCTGACTGCTCGCAGGCAGTGTTGGCAGGGGGGCAGAGGTTGACCGCTAGGCACCTCACTTGTGGGGTGCCACGGGTCAATTCTCTCGCCTCTCTTGTTCAACATCTACATGAAGCCGCTGGGGGAGATCATCTGTGGTTTCGGGGTGAGTTGTCAGCTGTACGCTGATGACACTCAGCTGTACATCTCCACCCCGAACCACCCCAACGAAGCTGTTGATGTGATGTCCCGGTGCCTTGAGGCCGTTTGGGTCTGGATGGGGACGAACAGACTTCGACTCAACCCATCCAAGACGGAGTGGCTGTGGATACCAGCGACCCGGCACAGTCAGCTGAAAAAATGCTTTTAAAAGTAAAAAAAAGCCTCTGATGATCACATGGCTCAGCTGGGAACATCAGAACCCTTTAAAAGCATTTTTTTACAACCTCTTCAGCCGAAGAGGTTGAAAAAAAATGCTTCTAAAAGGTTCTGGTGATCAGGCAATTCAGCTGGGATTGTCAGAACCCTTTAAAAGCTTTTTTCCCTCTGGTAATCCCAGCTGAGTTGCCTGATCTTCACAGGCTTTTAAAAGCATTTTTACAACCTCTTCGGCCGAAGAGGTTGTAGAAAAAATGATTTTGAAAGAAAAGGAAAAAAAAGTTGGCCACACTCACCCAGTCACATTACAGCCCCCCCAAGCCACAGCCACAGAACTGGTAGTAACAAATTTTACATTTCACTCCTGAACCACATCCATGGGGCATCATAACTTTGAATGGGCAACTATGCCTTCTCTTACAGATAATCCTTGACTTCACAACAGTTAATTTAACAACCACTCAAAGTTATAATGGCATTGAAAAAAATGACTTTTTTTTTTGTTTACATTTATATCCCGCCCTTCTCCGAAGACTCAGGGCGGCTTACAGTGTGTAAGGCAATAGTCTCATTCTATTTGTATATTTACAAAGTCAACTTATTGCCCCCCCAACATAATACAGAAGAGAGGGATTTTACCTTCTTTTCTGACAGGCACCAATCATTTTCGAGGATTGATTTTATTTTGATTACTAATGATTTGTATTCTAGAGTGAAGAGGACTAAGATTTGTTCAAGAACTCTATCTGATCATAGTCCGGTTTGGATTGAATTTGATCGGGAAAAGGAGGCTAGGAGATCATGGAGGTTGAATGAGAATTTGTTTAAATATGAACAAAATGTAAATGAATGTAAAAAGCAAATGAAAGAATTTTTTTTTATGAATATGAAAAAAGAGACATCTATAGAGATGATTTGGGACTCCAGCAAGGCTTATATGAGAGGAAATCTTATACAAATGAATATTAAATACAAAAATAAATTGCAGAAAAAGAAAAAGGAACTGGAAGAGGAAATTAAAAAGAAAGAACAATTATTGATAAATAGCCCAGGAAATAGTAAAATAAAAGAATCAATAAATATATTAAGAGGTCAGTTTAATATGTTGATGGCAGATCAAGTAGCAATTAATTTACAATATGTAAAACATAATACGTTTAATAATGCCAATAAGCCAGGAAGATGGTTTGCCTATTTAATAAGGAAAAACAGAAATCACGAACGATTGATAAAATAGAATATAGGGTAAGGAAGTTTATCAAAAGAACTTGATTAAAAAGCATTTTAGAGTATTATAGTTAGTTATATTCTAGGGATATGATTGATGATACAGAGATAGAAAGATATTTACAACAACAAAATATTTGTGAGCTTACAGAAAATCAAAGAGAAGAACTGAATCAATTAATTACTTCAGAGGAAATTTTGTTAGCAATTAAACAACTTAAAATCGGTAAAGCACCAGGAACAGATGGTTTAACAGCTGTTTATTATAAAAATTTACAAAATGAGATGGTTGAACCACTTAAAGAGTTATTTAATAAAATTCAAATGGGAGGAGATGTTCCCCCTTCATGGAGGACAGCCTTTATTTCGTTAATACCGAAGGAAGATCGAGATGGTATTAAAGCAGAGAATTATAGGCCTATATCACTTTTAAATACTGATTACAAGATATTTACCAAGATACTTGCTAATAGATTAATGCCAGTGATGAATCAAATAATTCATAATGATCAGTCAGGATTTATTAAGGGTAGGCAGATGAGATATAATGTGAGGCAAATCGTAAATTTACTTGAATATTTGGAACGAAACAACCAAGTATCAGCGGCACTCCTTTTTTTGGATGCTGAAAAAGCTTTTGATAGATTGGATTGGCAGTTTTTGTTTAAAGTAATAGAAAAAATGCAATTTGGGGATTATTTTATTCACGCAATTAAAGCAATATATCAGAAGCAAACAGCACAAATAATAGTAAATGGTGGGTTAACAGAAACTTTTAAAATTGGGAAAGGGACGAGACAGGGATGTCCCTTGTCCCCATTACTTTTTATTTTAACTTTAGAAATTCTTCTGAATAAAATACGTGGTTCCGATTGAATAAAGGGAATTAGAGTTAAACATCAAGATTACAGATTAAGAGCTTTTGCAGATGACCTGGTTGTTACTGTATCTCAACCAATATACTCAGTAACTGGTTTAAAAGATATAATTGGTCAGTATGGTAAAGTATCTGGATTTAAGGTGAATCAGCAAAAGACAAAGATGATAACTAAAAATATGAATATACAACAAAAAGAAGAGTTAGAAAGAACTACAGGTTTTGAAATTGTTAAAAAGGTTAAATATTTAGGAATATATATTACAGCTTCAAATGTTAAATTATACAAAAATAATTATGAGGTATTGTGGCAGAAGGTATGGAAAGAAATGGAGAGTTGGAAGAAGTTACAACTATCTTTGCTGGGAAGAATAGCGGCTATAAAAATGAATGTTTTGCCCAGGTTTTTATTTTGTTTCAAATGATACCGGTGCTTAAGAATGATATTAAATTACAGGAATGGCAAAAGGGGATTAGTAAATTTGTATGGATGGGCAAAAAACCAAGAATAAAATTAAAAATAATGCAGGATATAAGGGAAAGGGGGGGTCTTAAAATGCCTAATTTAAAATTGTATTATGAAGCAGTTGTCTTATCATTAATTACTGATTGGATTAATTTAACTGAGGAAAGAGTTTTGAATATAGAAGGTTATGGTTTGTTATATGGGTGGCATGCCTATTTATTATATGATAAGAAAGTAGATAAAATATTTAAAAATAATATAATTAGAAATGCATTATTGAGGGTTTGGAGGAAATATCAATATAGATTAGATGGAAAGATTCCAATATGGGCAATCCCGAGACACATGATAGAAAATATAAATATATATCAAAAGATGGAGGTAGTTACCTATAAAGAACTTCTTTGTATGGAAAAGGGGGAATTACAATTAAAATCTAGAGAAAAGATGGGGGAAGAAGGGAAAAATTATACATGGTTCCAATATGGACAATTACAAGCTAGATGGAAATTAGATCAAAAAATAGGTGTTAAGCAAATTGAGGATAATTTGTTAAAACAAATGAGAGATCAAGGCCAACAGCATATTAAGAGGTTGTATAATGTATTAGTAGAAATAGACTCAGAGACTGAATTGGTTAAGGATTGTATGATTAAGTGGGCACAAAATTTTCAGCAACCAATAATGTTGGAAACTTGGGAAAGAATTTGGGTGAGGAATGTTAAATTTACACAAGCGCAAAATATGAGAGAAAATTTTTATAAGATGTTTTATAGATGGCATTTAGACCCCCAAAAATTGTCATGTATGTATCCTAATGTACAGGCTAAATGTTGGAGATGCGATTGTGAAGATGCCACTTATTACCATATATGGTGGACTTGTAAAAAAGTTAAAGCATTTTGGATTAAAGTATGGTGGATCATGTAGAATATTTTGAAAAAGATTAAGTTTACCCCGCAGTTCTTTTTACTAGGAATAATTATGGATTGTACAGCTATAGAGACTAAATTGATTTTGAACTTAATAACAGCCGCAAGACTTTTGATTGCTCAATATTGGAAGAAAGAAGAATTACCTACAATTGAAGAATGGACACTTAAAGTATCAAATCTGGCAGAAATGGCAAAAATCTCTGCTTACTTGAAAGACTATACACAAGAAAAATATATTTTAGAATGGAAAATGTGGATTGATTATATTCAAAATAAGTATCAGATAAAAAAATATCGAATAGCATATGAGTAAATTTAGGAAATAATTTGTATTAGATATATTTCTGAAGGAGAGGGGAATTGAGAGTGTGATTAAGTGTGGAGAGACTAGAGATTATAATTTAGGAATTATTTTAGATTATGATTGTTAGTTTTGATACCCTGCATTTTGTTCTGGGAAGTCGGGGTGGGGGGTGGGGGGTAAGGGGGAGGGGAATTGGGGGGTTGAGGCTAGTGATGGAGTGATGGTTAATGTACAGGGATTATTGAAGATGTATAAATATAATTAATGTAGGGTCGGGTCTGCCCAGTTGCCATTTCAGAACGGTGGGGAGGGAAAAAAGAGAGAGTAGGAGGTAGGAAAGAGGAGAAGAGGAAGGAAGAGGGGTAGAAGAGGGAGAAGGAGTGTAGGGTGGAGGGAGGAGAGGAGGTAGATAAGAGAAGGAGAGGAAGGTTTGGAAAGTAAAAGAAGGTAGAAGAGGGAGAGTGTTAAAAAGGGGGGTGGTGACTGGGCAGGCCCGACTAATTGTATATAACTGTACATTGGATGAATTATTTGATATGATTGTAAAAATAAAATCTTTTTTTTTAAAAAATAAATAAAATAAAAGCTTTTTTCCCTCTGGTAATCCCAGCTGAGTTGCCTGATCTTCACAGGCTTTTAAAAGCATTTTTACAACCTCTTCGGCTGAAGAGGTTGTAGAAAAAATGCTTTTGAAAGAAAAGGAAAAAAAAGTTGGCCACGCTCACCCAGTCACATTACAGCCCCCCCAAACCACAGCCACAGAACTGGTAGTAACAAATTTTACATTTCACTCCTGAACCACATCCATGGGGCATCGTAACTTTGAATGGGCAGCTATGCCTTCTCTTACAGATAATCCTTGACTTCACAACAGTTAATTTAACAACCACTCAATGGCATTGAAAAAAATGACTTTTTTTTTTGTTTACATTTATATCCCGCCCTTCTCCGAAGACTCAGGGCGGCTTACAGTGTGTAAGGCAATAGTCTCATTCTATTTGTATATTTACAAAGTCAACTTATTGCCCCCCCAACAATCTGGGTCCTCATTTTACCTACCTTATAAAGGATGGAAGGCTGAGTCAACCTTGGGCCGGGCTTGAACCTGCAGTAATTGCAGGCTACTGTGTTCTAATAACAGGCTTCTTAACAGCCTGAGCTGTTAAGACTTATGACTTGTCCTGTAACTTACAATCGTTGCAGCATCCCCATGGTCACATGATCAAAGTTTAGGTGCTTGGCAACCAGCATGCATTTATGGTGGCTGCAGCATGCTACATTATGGTCACATGATTGCCATTTTCCACCTTCCCACCCAGCTTCTGACAAGCAAAGCCAATCAGTAAGTGGGATTTACTTAACAACTGTGGCAAAAAAAGATCATAAAATAGGCCTTGCTTAGTAATGGAAATTCTGGTTTCAATTATAGTCATACTTTGAGGGCCACTTGCACTTCTATTTTTTTTTTAAAAATAGAAAAATCAATTTTTTATAAGCTTGGCCGGTTAAAGGCTGAAGGAATTTCCATTTAAATGCAAATCACCCACACCAATCTTAATTCCCAAACAGACATAAAAGGCACTTTTCCCACCATTTGTAAAAGCATCATATGCTACAATTATGGTTTTGCAAAGGTTAAGTTTCCACTCCAGTTCTTATCTCATGATTTAAATTGTGATATTTCAAATTCTAACAATAAAAAGTTTCAAATCTATTATGAAACCATTTCTCCCTTCTAGCTAAATTGAAAGCATTCTGGTTCTTGAATTCAAGTTTTTTCTCTTCTTTTAAACTCTCAGTTTTTCAGTCTCTGATATTTCTGTCCTCTAGTAATACTATCTTTCTTTTATTTCTGAATAGATTAAGCTTAAGCCTGACCAACAAATCACTATTTATGAGTATCACTATCTACATGTACAAATCCTGAAATTAGAATTTAGAAGTTGTTTTCAAAATGGAATAGTATAGCAATCAGAAACAGGGTGGATGATTATTTATTTCCCGCAACCAGTCCTGTGGATCTGAATTCTGTCTCTATATCTAAATTAGCAAATATATCTACAGCAGTGGAAACTATAATTCTGACATTTGGAAATATCTTCATCAAAAATTCAAGTAAAGCAGGAATCTTGCCTAAATTGCTGAATATTAACTGCAATGATATCTACTTGGAGGGGTGGGGGGGAGGAAGCACTAGTCTTTAGTTCTGGGAACTCCTGATCATCGCCAACTGTTAATCAGATGGAACCTTGTTTAGCTCTTGTGTGTTCATGCAGAGTCAGCAACATGGTTAACTCTTGACATCTGCACTGGCTGAATCAAACTGTTAACACATTAGCAGGGAGAAATTGTTCTCAGAAAATCCTAAATTTATTCAGGTATATTTCTGGGGAAAAAAAAGCTTTTAGTTTTGCAATTTATCAGCAAGAAGAGAAAGAGATTGGTTTCCCAGGTTGTGCTAATCCATAGTTTAACCATAGTTTCTTAAACAAAGTGGCTGAATTCACATTATGTAGGCCATAAACCATGGTTTCAAACCATAATGGCTCAATTCGTTTTATGTAATTAATTAAGTACAAGTAGTCCTTGACCTACGACCATAACTGAGCAAAAAAAGAAAATATCCATTGCTAAACAAGGCAATTGTTAAACGAGTTTTGCCCCATTTTATCATCTTTCTTGCCATAGTTAAAACAAATCTCTGCAGTTGTTAAGTGAATTGTGTGGTTGTTAAGCAAATCTGGCTTCCTCCCTTGGTCTTGCTTGTCAGAAGGCAGCTGGAACATTACAAATTTTGATCATGTGACATTGGAAGAGTGCAATGGACATAAATTATACACAAGTTGCCCAATGCCTGAATTCTGATCTTATGACCATGGGGATGCTGCAATGGTCGTAAATGTAAAGAACTGTCATAAATCACTTTTTTTCATTGCTGTTGTAACTAAATGAATGGTTGCAAGTCGAGGACTACCTGTATTTATTTATATCTGTCTTTGTCTGTCTGTCTGTCTGTCTGTCTGTCTGTCTGTCTGTCTGTCTGTCTATCTATCTATCTATCTATCTATCTATCTATCTATCTATCTATCAATGGCTGTGTGTGTATGTTCCAGCATAACTCTGGAATGCCTCCAGCAATTTCAACCAAACTTGGTACACAGATGACTTACTCTCTGGAAACAAATACTGTGGGGATAAGACGCCTCTAACACCCCTTGGGGTGTGTGTTCTGTTAAGATACAGCCTGTTGTGCGTTAAAATGACTTCTACTATACTGCCTTAAAATGGCTTCTTACTGTGCAGCACAGTGAAGTTGCCATGGTAACGGATTCACAGTACTCCACAAGGGGGCTCCCTCTGGTAAGGGGGAAAATCCAACATTAGAAATTACATTTGGTTCGGACATTTTCAACAAGGCTTTGATTATTCTTGAGGACAAATGTATGGCCATGATCAATCAAACATTATTGCAACTCGGCCTGTCTGCACCACTACGAGACCAACAAGACATACTTCACACAGATTACTTACGAGAAAAGAACTACAACGACGAACAGCCTAGTGCATATATCGCGGACAAGAAGCCAGTTCTAAATCAAGATCAGAAAAATGCATACCAAATGATCAGGGATCAGCTAGCAAAACAACAAGGTGGTATCATTTTACTTGACACTTCTGTGAGTCCAGGGAAAACATTTTTAACTAATTTAATTCTCACCAAAATCAGGGCTCAGGGTGAAGTTGCTCTTCCTGTCTAATACAGGATTGGGATAAATAAATACTTGGGCAACGCTGGGTTATCAGCTAGCTTTTTATAAATTAGTCAAAGCAGTGAAGATAGTTAATATTTTTTCCTCCTCCTATTTTCTCCACAGCAACAACAATGGGTTCACTGAGAGAGAATGACTGTCCCAAAGTCCTCCATCCAACTTTCATGGTTAAGGTGGGACTAGAACTCGGAGTCTTCTGGTTTCTAGACTGGTGCCTTAACACTAGACCCAGCTGGACCAAACTAGACCAATTCATATAATCCATAAAGAAAAACTCAACAAACCACCTTATAATTTATCATGTTCTCAGAGACTGGATGTGGAAAGGTGTGGGTTTTCCCCCCCTCCTGAAAGCTTCTATGCAGTCTCCAATAATTTAGGTTTTCAAACTGTTTCTGAGGAAGGGAGTTTAGTTTCTTGTAATATAACTGAGGTGGTTTCTCTTCTGGTTCTCTTCTGCATTCAGTATCTTTTCATCAAAATAGATTTTTGTTTTCCAGACAAATCACATGCATTAAGAATGCAGGCAATTAAGATCTTTGCTTTACTCTGTACCTTACAACGAACTAGCGGAAAGCAGAACTCAGTCAGTCATTAAGTCTGACACAGCATCTCCCATTGAGAAATAAATCAACCACCCCGATTGGTTTTTGGCCCCAGAGAACACTGCACACTCTAGCTGGAACCAACTGATGTAAGAGATCTGGTTAAGGAAATAGGGAAGCAGATATGAAGTGAATGGCATCTTAAGAGTGTAAAGCAATGAAGTTAATGACTAGGATTTTCCCACTACAAAAATCAAACACTTGTACAACACACAGAATGAACCAGAAGTGAAGTGGAAAGAGGAGAAAAAAGAAAAGAAGAATAGTAGCTTATTCACCAGGTGTATTACAAGACACTGAAGGATGACTTGTTCTAACATAATCTCTAAGAGCAGATAAATCCATATTCAGCATAATTGTACAAAATCCCTATTGAAGAACATCGATCACACTTCTGAAAAGGGTGCCGTGAATGTTAAGAATTTGAAATGTTTCATGCTTAAAATATCTTATTTCAAGATCAAAACAATTATTTTGGTTTGGCAGGGATCTATTTTGACTGTTCCCAAAGAGTTAAATTTCCAGAATATTGAAACAGCCTGTTTTCAAGATGATTGATTCTAACTCAATATTGAATGTAGTCAATTTATGACCTGTGGACTTCAACTCCCAGAACTCCTGAGCCAAGTGGCTCAGGAATTCTGGGAGCTGAAGTCCACAGATCATAAAAGTTGCTGTAGTTGCTTACCTCTGCTCTATGTGAAGTAAGAAAATATTAACAGAGAGTGATTGGAAGAAGAGTACAGAATAAGTATTTCTGAGATTATAAAGTACCTTTTTCTTCTCCTAAGTCACAGTAAAATTTATAATGATATAATCCTTTCCCTCCCTTCTATGTCTTTTATGAATTCTATTTTGTATATTTTACAAATGTCGCTTAGGGAACTCCCAGTAAGTTAAAATAAAATAATAAAAACAGCTAAAATAGCTTTTAGAAGTTTTAAAAGAGCAACATATTTTAAGGGTTTCAGAAACAGTTGTAAAGCAATAGTCTTGCTATGCAATTAAAACTTCTTTAAACGCAAGGGATAATTGTATTAATTTAGGATAAAGTAAAGGTAAAGGTTCCCCTCGCACATACGTGCTAGTCGTTGCCAACTCTAGGGGGCGGTGCTCATCTCCATTTCAAAGCCGAAGAGCCAGCGCTGTCCAAAGACGTCTCCGTGGTCATGTGGCCGGCATGGCTCAATGCCAAAGGCACACGGAATGCTGTTACCTTCCCACCAAGGTGATCCCTATTTTTTCTACTTGCATTTTTATGTGCTTTTGAAACTGCTAGGTTGGCAGAAGCTGGGACAAGTAACAGGAGCTCACTCGTTACACGGCAGCACTAGGGATTCGAACCGCTGAGCTGCCGACCTTTCGATCGACAAGCTCAACGTCCTAGCCCCTGAGCCACCGCGTCCCTCTATAGGATAAAGTACACCACTTTAAATCAGTTTGACTTTATAACTTTTTTGCCATGGCTGTTAAGTGATTCACTGTAGTTTTTATGCACATGCCATGTCTTTAAGCGAATCTGGCTTCTCCCATTGACTTTGCTTTTCAAAAGTTGGCTGGGAAGATTGTAAACGGTGATCACATGACCCTGCGATGCTTCAACTGACATATATTCATGCCAAGTGCTTGAATTTGGATCACATAATCTTTGGGGTGCTGTGATGATCGTAAGTGTGAAGCCTGGTCATAAATCATTTTTTCAGTGCCATTTTAACTCTGAACAGCTACTAAGTGAATGGTTATACGTCAACTACCTATACCTGATGAAGAGGTTGCAAGACATTTTTACTGCAGAGCAACAAACCACCAGTAGACCTGCTCATACAATTTCTCTAGTTTCAGATGAAAGTATGACAGTGATGAATTGAAATCAATAACTATTTTGCGTTCAAAATAATACTCAAGCAGAAAATACATTTTCCAAGTCTTAACTGAGACTTCCTCCCTCCTCATGATGAATCGGCTTCCTGAAAGAATTTGATTTTCCAACAGCTAAATCTGGCTTGTTACACCTTCTTTTTTTTCTTTTCCTCTTCTCCTTTCCCGCAAATCTCATTGATGCTTTCTGTTCTCTAGGCAACCTAGTTAATAAGATCTGGGACATGGTGGTTAAGGAAAATCAAAATCACAGAGCCTTCACCATCTCTGGGTTAGGACAACCTCTCTGAAAATATGTGAACGTGAGTGTGCGCACACCGAAGCGTATTTCAATGTAGCATATACTGATGAAAGGGTACAATATATACTTATTATATAGATAACCCATAACATCGGGTAGACAGACTAGCAGTTATCTATTTAGTCAATGGTTAGCAAATAATCCAATAAATTTGATCTAGTGGTTCAGGCACCAGGCTAGAAATCAGGAGACTGTGAGGTATAGTTCTGCCTTAGCTGTGAAACCAACTGGGGTGACTTTAAGCCAGAACCCCCTCCCTCAGCCCATTTTGCAAGGTTGTTATTGTGGGGAAAGGTGTGTTGGATATGTTTGCAACCTTGAGTTATTTGTAAAAATATTTAAAATGTGATATAAATCAAACCAATCTTGATGGACCTACCAAGCAATACAGAATATTCTGCATGGATATAATTTTGAAACAGGATATTTATATCTACTTATTTAAAACCCTGGATGAACTCACAGATACTGTAACATCATATGTCAGCTTCTGTGTACCAACCAGGAACTTGTGAATATACAGTAACAACAAACCTCTGTTCACAGCTAAACTTAAGCGGCTACATTGTTCCAAAGAGGAAGCCTACAGAAAAGGTGATAAAATCAAGCCAGATATATATTAACAAGGGAGATCAGAGCAGCAAAAAGAAGCTATTCTGAAAAGCTAAAGAATCAGTTCTCAACAAATGAACCAGCAAACATGGGGAAAACTCTTAAAAATATCATCAGCTACGGCAAACCTCCTTCCCAGGCCAAAGGAAATCAACTTAATGTTAACCTCTCCAATCTTGATTGCAGAAAATACAACTTCAGTAACAGAGTTGTTAATACTTGGAATACATTACCTGACTCTGTGGTCTCTTCCCAAAATCCCCAAAGCTTCAACCAAAAACTGTCTACTATTGACCTCACCCCATTCCTGACGGTACCGGAACATACTTGTAAGTGGATCAGAAACTTCCTAACAGACAAGAAGCAGCAGGTGAAGCTAAGCAGAATCACTCCAGATACCTGTACAATTAGCACAGGGGTCCCCCAAGGCTGTATGCTCTCCCCACTTCTCTGTGTATACCAGGGGTAGTCAACCTTTTTATGCCTACCGCCCACTTTTGTATCTCTGTTAGTAGTACAATTTTCTAACTGGTTCCACAGTAATGCGCCGTGTATCGTCGTCTGCGCATGCCTCTTGCACATCGTGGATTGGGTTTGAGGGGCGGCGCCGGCTACCAGCTCTGCTTGTCTGTTACAGCTGGATGGTGTGGGGGGAGATGCACGAGCTATTCTGGACGAGGCGATCGCACTATAGCGCCGTTTAGTTTCACTTACGTAACGTGAACTAAACTTATGCGCAGGCAATACAAATAGTATATTTTCAGAAATTTAAGTTGTCACGGGAATTTTATGAAAGCCTAATGAAAATGTTTTTAAATAATGCTATGAAATTTTTTTAAAAAGTCAATTAAATTTTAAAAAAAAGGAAAATGCTTCAGTATCAGACAAAACCCCTACCGCCCACCATGAAAGCTGGAACGCCCACTAGTGGGCGGTAGGGACCAGGTTGACTAATACTAATGACTGCATCTCTAACAATCCATCTGTTAAACTACTGAAGTTCACAGATGAAACAACAGTGATCAATCTCATTCGAGATAATGATGAATCTGCATACAGACGGGAGGTTGAACATCTAGCCTCATGATGCGATTGGAACAATCTGGAACTGGACACACTCAAAATCGTAGAAATGGTGGTAGACTTTAGAAGAAACTTTTCCATACTTCCACCTCTTACAATACTAGACAACACAGTATCAACAGTAGAAACCTTCACATTTCTAGGTTCTACCATATCGCAAGATCTAAAATGGCTAACAGCTAACATCAAAAAAGTCATCAAAAAAGCACAACAAAGAATGTTCTTTCTGCGCCAATTCAGAAAGCTCAAACTGCCCAAGGTGCTGCTGATCCAGTTCTACAGAGGAACTACTGTCATCTGCACCTCTATAACTGTCTGGTTTGGTTCTGCAACCCAACAAGAAAGACACAGACTTCAGAGGATAATTAGAACTGCAGAAAAAATAATTGCTACCAACCTGCTTTCCATTGAGGACCTGTATACTGCAAGAGTCAAAAAGAGGGCTGTGAAAATATTTACAGACCCCTTCATATCCTGAACACAGACTGTTTCAACTCCTACCTTCAAAACTATTTTATAGAGCACTTAACACCAGAACAATTAGACACAAGAACAGTTTTTCCCCGAATGCCATCACTCTGCTAAACAAATAATTCCCTCAACACTGTCAAACTATTTACTAAGTCCTCATTACTATTAATCTTCTCATCATTCCCATCACCCATCTCCTCCCACTTATGACTATATGACTGTAACTTTGTTGCTTGTATTCTTATGATTTATATTGATATTGTTTCCTGGTTGCTTATTTGCACCCTATGACTATCATTAAGTATTTACCTTATGATTCCTGATGAACATATCTTTTCTTTTATGTACACTGAGTGGATATGCACCAAGACAAATTCCTTGTGTGTCCAATCACACTTGGCCAATAAAGAATTCTATTCTATTTCCTTTTTGTGTTATCCAAATGCACCTTTGCTCCCAGTTCTAATGACTTCACTGATCATGGGTTTTTTTAATCAACAGAGAGCTGATTTTCATGCTGTCCCTTTAATCTAATTAATTACAATTAATTAACTTACTAAAATCTATATGCTACATGCTTCAAGGGATTCTAGATGGCTTACAGTGTAAGTTTTTGTTATTAACATGTCCCCAAAGTATTTTATTGAATGACTGAAGAAGTAATCAGATTTCTTTTCTTTCCTCCTCTATACTGCTGGCTTTTAGCTTACTATATTTCTATGATCTTGCTATGATGGCTTATAAATTATATTTTAGGGCTCACTGTAATGGATAAGCACTATTTGTAGTTTGTTCAATAAACCATTGCAAAGATGGTTTGGAACAGTAGTTTTCCACTTTAGTGATTTTAAGATATGTGGACTTCAACTTTCAGAATTCCCCAGCCAGCATAATAATTGGGAAATTCTGGGAATTCTGGTCCATGCATCTTAAAATTGCCAAGGTTGAAAAACATGATAGTGCAGTCATGAAATTCCAGCCTGCAATTCATGTATCCCCCTTTTTATGTGATTTTCACCTTAACGTAACATATAGAGTGGCTGAATCACAAAAAAATATCTGCATAAGTCATCGGTGGCTGGATGAATACTATAAACCTCTGCAACCTCTCTGCAACCTCTTTTCTTTAAAACAGGGGTCTCCAACCTTGGCAACTTAAAGCCTGGTGGACTTCAACTCCCAGAATTTCCCCAGCCAGCTTTGCTTTGCTGGCTGGGGAATTCTGGGAGTTGAAGTCTACCAGGCTTAAAGTTGCCAAGGTTGGAGACCCCTGCTTTAAAATATATTCCCCCCACTCCCCTCAGGAGTAGGGAGAGCTGTTTCATTGGTCTGCAGATTTAGGGGGAGACTTTTATTATGCCATCACACGAAAAAGCATTTAAATTAGGAAGTAAGAGATAATCCTTTTCATATTTAACCTTCGCCATGTTTTCTCACCCTTACTCTGCAGGACAAATGAAGAGGGCTCTACAAGATGCAAAGGCAGAGAAATGTGTTTATTTTGTGAGTAGGAGGGAACACAACTCAGCTGAAAAACCAACTCTACTTTTTTCCCCTTTGCTATTTTCAGAAATTCAGATGAAATGATGGGCTATTCATAAGGCAGGCAAATTGAACAGGCAGACTGAGCAATTTACCACCTCTTGGCTAAAAGGGCAGGTTAAAAAAACAACAACCATTTGTTTAGTTAGAGAATTTCTTAGTGGTTTCTGTGCCCAAAAAGGACCCTGCAGGGTGCTCGCGACTGCAGACAGGGTTTGCAAACCTCAAGGCCAGTGAAAAGACCCCTCCCTTCCCTCAGATCTGTGAGGTAACTCCACTGTTTTCATAACAGCCACTTTGGAACTTTTGGAACTAAGAAAATCTTTGAACCTTGGGAACAAATAATATTTACATATACCTATTTTTGTAGAAGAATCAAACATCCTGGGGGGGCGGGGAAGAGAGGGGCATTTGGGCCATAAACCCCTTATTTGTTTTCTTTCAACCTTATTAAGGCATGGAAGAATTTGGTTAATCTAGTGGTCTAAAGCAGCAACCCCCCAACCTTTTGGGCACCAAAACCAGTTCTGTGGAAAGGTTTTTTGGTAGATCTGAGGGGGCGTGGTTTCACTTGCTGCTGCATCCCGCGGATGGGGCTTCGCTTGTTTGCGCAGATCAGTTTCTGGCATGCTGTGGCCCAGTGCCGGTCTGCATCTTAATGGTGATCTGGATTTAGGCAGCCCCGATAAGGCCAACCTAGTTTAATTCAGTATGCAAGGATTTAGCACCTCCCTCCCCCAAGAAAAGCTTGCAAGCTCATTGCTAAATTCTTTCAGTGTAACCTCTGTATTCTCAGCTAAATAAGAATCATTAACTCATAATTTTTTTTTTAATGTTAGTCTTCATTCTCCGAAAGCTGGCTAAAGGTGGAGGGAAGTATGGAATGTAAGACCATGCCACATGCAGTTACTGCATGCAAACCCAGAGTATATGGACATTGCAGTGAATTTATGAATCTTAATTCTAAGAAAGGGTTAAAAACTCCAGTTTTTTATTTCACATGGGGCACAGGTGAAACACTAGAACAATATTCATACAAGGAACTGACCCACAGAGCCAACCAGATTTCAATCTAATATGTTAAGAAACCCTGTTGGTGCAGTTAGTTTATATTCAAAGACTCATGCAAATTCAGCAGATTGTTAAATAAACAAACCATGGTTAATTTAATTGAGATAGAAAAGATATTGCACAAGGATGGAATATCATCTCAAGAATTACTACAAGGGGACCAGGCGAGTTGAAACAATCTGATAGTTTGCAATTTTAATGGTGCTATCTATGAGAGTGACATAAACTTTAGATACAGATAGTCCTCAATTACTAAACGACAAAATAATAGCAATGGCCACATTCAAATAGTTCATAAACCCATAAACACAATCATGTTTTAGCCTGGAGAATTCTAAAAAACCTAGTCATTGATGATTGAGGAAGCTTAATCCATAAATATTGAAGTCCTTGAGTTTTGGGGATATGCATAAATCAAAGTTTAGGTTTTTACCTGTTTGCCTAAGGACACACCACAGGTTGCACTTTTCTTTTTTAACCGTGACCATACTGCACCCATTTTGAGTGTTTTCCAAAGAAAGAGGGAAACGGTAAACCCAACCCATTTTATAGCTGCTAAAAAGCCTATTTCCTTGGTGGACTTAAAGATAAAGAGTCAATTTTAGGAGCCCTCTTAGCCTAAAGGAGAGAAAAGCTTTTCCCATTGTAGGAATTCAGTTGTAACATACATCAGAGTTTTCTCAACCGTGGCAGTTTTAAGATCTGTGGACTTCAGCTCCCAGAATCGAAGTCTACACATCTCAAAGCCACCACTGGTGAGAAAATATTGAATAAACACTGCAAAACATTTTGCAACACATTAAACCGGCTCTCCCTTTAAGAGAGACACACTAGCAATCTTAAGCAATTGAGAAAATACAAGTGATGGAATCAGAGGGAGAGGATGATAAGTCGAGTTTTACAGAGCAGGGGCTGAGTTTCCCATAGCAAAACTATGCTTTTGTTAAGTTTGCTATCTTCAGAAGGATCCTCCAGAAATAACGATTGGCTTTTCGAGGAACAAATGAAATGCTAAATCTTCTCGCCTTACTAAGAAGTTCTCACTGCGAACTTCCTTTGGGGCTGAACATCAAACTGGAGGATAGGGTAGGTCAAGACACCCACTTCCATAAGATTGCTCATATTTACAATTGCTGCCTGTTTGATATCAATCAATTCTTAGCTTCGTCTGTGCTGGAAGTTAAATTTTTTATTTAGACTACTGTTAGAATAGAATAGAACAGAATCCTTTATTGGCCAAGTGTGATTGGACACATAAGGAATTTGTTTTGGTGCATATGCTCTCAGTGTACATAAAAGAAAAAAAAATACCTTCATCAAAAGTGCAACATTTACAACACAAATGATGGTCATAGGTTGCAATTTAACCCTTAATCATAAAAGCAGAAACACTTTTTTAAAAAAAGGTTTGGAATTCTACAGGTAAGAAATCACTGCTTATAAATTATGGTCTTTACACAAAAAGGCTTCATGCACTTAAAAAAATGAGCAGGCCTTCCATTGCACCATCAAAGCTGCCTTATTGACTTTTCAATCATATTCTGTGCATTCCTCTACTTTCTGCCTACCTGTTGATTTCCTTTCTTACAGGGTTACTGTTGAACAGAAAAATAGACTATCATTTCATCATACTAGCACTCAAGGAAAGAACAGTACTAACAAAGAAGAATATCTATAACTCAGGCTGAAATGAGGGATCTTTGCTGCTTTCTGAACTTGGTGGTTTTCTTGCAGACATTTCATTACCCAACTAGGTAACATCATCAGTGCACTGATGATGTTACCTAGTTGGATAATGAAAGATGATACTGTAATGGAATCAAGGCACTAGAATTACAGGTAGTCCTCGACTTACAAGCACTTGTTTAGTGACTGTTCAAAGTTACAGTGGCTTTGAAAAAAAATGATTATATTATCAGTTTTCACACTTATGACGGTTGGCAGCATCTACATGGTCACATGATCAAAATTTGGGCACTTGATATTTATGATAACTGCATTGTCCTGGGGTCATGTGTTTACCTTGTGGCATGCAAAACTATCCTGAAAGAAATGCCTGCCCTCACCGGCTCCCATTGCGTTCCTGTGGTCAAACATGCACCTGCCAGCTGGCCGTTGCGTATGCAGGGCTGGCGACCCCGGAAGTGTGGTGGTCCATTGCGCATGCGTGATGGCAAACCTCCGGCATGTGTGCCGCCTCGCACATGCACGGTTCGTCGGCACTGCGTGCACATGACAGCCAACTGACCAGCGCACATTTGACCACAGGAATGGGACGAGGAGCTGGCGAGGGCGTGCATTTGTCTCGGGACGGTTTCGCGTGCCGCTTCCGGCACACGTGCCATAGGTTCACCAACACTGGCATATGTGGTACCTTGCTCAATAGTAGTAATTGTGAGAGGGATCTTGGAGTCCTAGTGACAACCATTTAAATATGAGCTAGGAACGCGATGGCCAAAAAAGCCAACGCAATTCTAGGCTGCATAAACAGAGGGATAGAATCAAGATCACGTGAAGTGTTAGTACCACTTTATAATGCCTTGGTAAGGCCACACTTGGAATATTGCATCCAGTTTTGGTCGCCACGATGTAAAAAAGATGTTGAGATTCTAGAAAGAGTGCAGAGAAGAGCAACAAAGATGATGAGGGGACTGGAGGTTAAAACATATAAAGAACAGTTGCAGGAACTGGAAATGTCTAGTTTAATGAAAAGAAGGACTAGGGGTGACATGATAGCAGTGTTCCAATATCTCAGGGTCTGCTACAAAGAAGAGGTACTCAAGCTATTCTCCAAAGCACCTGAGGGTAGAACAAGAAACAATGGGTGGAAACTAATCAAGGAGAGAAGCAACTTAGAACTAAGAAGAAATTCCCTGACGGTGAGAACAACTAATCAGTGGAAAAACTTGCCCCTAGAGGTTGTAAATGCTCCAACACTAGAAATTTTTAAGAAGATGTTGGATAACCATTTGTCTGAAGTGGTGTAGGGTTTCCTGCCTAAGCAGGGGGTTGGACTAGAGGATCTCCAATGTCCCTTCCAACTTTGTTATTCTATTCTATTCCATTCCATTCCTCACAGAAATCCTGTGCATGGTTATTTTGATGTTTCAGTGGAGCCTGTTTTCAAGTAGACACACAATGGGTTCCCCTCAAAAGGCTCTGAAGTCAAAAAGGATAATTTTTAGCGGACATCTATGGCATCCATCTGCTGGCCAAATGTGGATTCTCAGCCTCAGTTTCCTCTCTTGTTTGTGCAAACTAGGGGCAATAATATTTCTCTCCAGAGTAGGAGAATTGGAAGTGTCATCAGCCTACAAAGTGTGACAAATGTTTGGACGCTCACAAGTGCTATATCAGTCCCAAGCTACAGTCCTTCCCATTAAAAAAAAAAAAACTAGGAATCTGTACTTACTATTTTTGAGGTAACACAACAGACAGGTGTTGGAGAGGGTGGCTTGGCAGCACCCTGCCCTGGAGGCAGGCCAAACCTTTGCCCAGTGTCCAGAGGAGAAGAGGGTGTGTGAATCCGTGCTTCTAGCCTTTCCGGTTCATGTCTATAGCATTCAAGTGGAAATGCCGGCTGCTTGGTTCCCTGGGTGGGAGTCGATGGTGAAGAGGAAAGCCCAGACGCTAAAAATGAAATACAACAAAACAGAGCAGGTTAGTCCACTTCCACCTTCACATGGAGAAAATCATCCAGGTTTTTTTTAAAAAAATTGGCACCTTGCTCTCAACACGTCCCAATGGCACTTTTCCAAAAGGCAGCTGGACTTTCTTGGGTTTTTTCTTTGAAAACATTTCAATTGTCATCCAAAAATCTTCTGAAGAAGTGAAGAAGCTTCTTGGATGAGAAGCAAAACATTTTCAAAGAAAAAACAAAGGTGTAATGTATTTATTTATTTATTTATTTATTAATCATATTTATATACCGCCCTATCTCCCGAAGGACTCAGGGCGGTTTACAGGCACTTAAAAAACACATAAACACATAAATACAATATAAATACAATATAAAAACAATTAAAAAACTTATTCTATAAGCCCGTTATTAAAATATAAAACAAAAACCCAATTAAAACCCATAAATTTAAAATCTAGCCCAGTCCTGCACAATTAAATAGGTATGTTTTAAGCCCGCGGCGGAAGGTCCGAAGGTCCGAAAGCTGACGAAGTCCGGGGGGTAGTTCGTTCCAGAGGGTGGGAGCCCCCACAGAGAAGGCCCTTCCCCTGGGCGCTGCCAGGCGACATTGCCTCGCTGACGGCACCCTGAGGAGACCCTCTCTATGAGAGCGCACGGGTCGGTGAGAGGTATTCGGTAGCAGTAGGCGGTCCCGTAAATAACCCGGCCCAATGCCATGGATTTGAATTTTAGGAGGGAAATTTGGGTGGGAAAATGCACGTTGCTGATTGGCTGATGCCTCAGCCAAAATACTATTTAAAGAGGGTTTTTTGCCTGTTGGCTTTTGCTGGGATCACAATAAACCAAAGAGCTGTTGTCACTTGTATCGTCTCCTGCCTCTTCATTGCCCGAACTTAACATTGGCGACGAAGGTGGGATATTGAAGGCAGTGAGACTAGGAAAAGAGCTGAAGGAGCAACGTAATTTCAAACCCAGCCAGTATCAAGAGCGGATACATAGCGATGTCTAGCTATACGCCGCCAGCGCCATTCGACCCAGCCAAGGAGAAATGGGGGTTGTACATGGCTCGTTTCGAGTGTTTCCTCGAAGCTAACGAACTGCAAGGAGTATCGGATAATCGGAAGCGCGCTTACTTCCTGAGCCACTGTCGGAACCAACACCGGTACATTCGGTGCCATGGCAAACACTACAGACGACGCTATGAGCACACTACGCGCCGGTGCCATCGAAGTTTGTACAACGGTTCGAGTTGAGGCAAAGAGTTCAGCGAGAGGGCGAATCGATAAGTGTGTACATGGCCGCATTAAGGAAAGCCGCAAACCACTGTGAGTATAGAGACTTGGAGGACTCTTTATTAGAACAACTCATTTGTGGGGTCAGGGACATCCGACTACAGAGGCGGCTGCTATCGAAAAGCAACCTAACCCTGGCGATAGCCCTGGATGAGGCCAGGGCACACGAGATGTCCACCAAAGCAGTGGAAACCTTACAAAAGCCAAACACGCTGAATGCCGCGGCAAAAGCAACGCCAGTCCACAGCGAAGAAATCCAGGCCGAATCGGACGGTGAGGAAGAGGAAGAGGTTTTCCACACCGGGAGGCCGGAGAGAGGCGACCGGGACAAGTGCGTGAGTTGCGGAGGCCAACACCAACGACAGAATTGCAGGTTCAAAGACGCAATTTGTCGGCGGTGTGAAAAGAAAGGACACACAGCTCAGGCCTGTGGAGCCTCCCAACCTTCCCGCCAAAGATTCAAACCGGCCAATCAACAGGGTGCCGTTCAGCGAAGCGGCCAGGGATTGGCCAGTTCAAAAAAGACGTGAAGTCGAATCACACCACTGTGCGAGTGGGCCACGCATCGACACGACTAGAAAAGAAAATATTCACTAAGACCTACATCGAAGGAGTGCAGTGTAAAATGGAGGTGGATACCGGCTCATCAATCACGATTATGTCCTGGGACACGGTCGCATGGGACCTGCCAGAAGTCGTGAAACGACAGCTGCAACCCCAAAAGCTGAGAGTGCAAGACTACCAGGGAAACCGGATCCCCGTTAAAGGAGCCACAACGGTCAGAGTAAGATATGGACAATTCAAGAAAACCCTGCCGATCACCATCGTTGACGGAAACCTGCCCAGTTTACTGGGACTGGACTGGTTTCGAGCCCTAGGAATGGGCATAACCGGGATCCACAGCAATGGAGTCAACCTGAAGGATGAATTGTTGAAGGAATCCGAGGACGTTTTTCAAGACAGCCTGGGCAAGTACGTGGGGACCCCCATATCATTCAGTTTGGACCCCCAGGTGGCTCCCATTAGATTAAAAGCTAGGAGGGTCCCGTTCGCCCTCAAACCCAAGATTGACAGGGAACTAGATAAATTAGTAAGCCAGGGAATACTAGTCCCCGTCGACCATGCAAAATGGGAGACACCAATAATGACCCCAGTCAAACCGGACGGATCAGTCTGGATTTGCGCTGATTATAAGGCAACGCTTAACAAAGCATTGCAAAAGAGTGCTTACCCCGTTCCCGTAGTGCAACATTTGTTGCACTCGTTAGGGCAGGGACAGGTCTTTGCAAAACTTGATCTGGCTCAAGCCTACCAACAATTACCAGTTGACAATGGAACGGCCGAAGCGCAGACGATTGTCACACATCGGGGCGCTTTTAAATGCACTCGACTTCAGTTCGGAGTTAGTGTAGCCCCCGGGTTATTCCAAAACTTAATGGAATGACTCCTACAGGGTCTACCGGGAGTAGTTCCATATTTCGATGATGTACTGGTATCAGCAGAAAACTTGGAAGAATTAGGGGTCAAATTGCGGAAGGTTTTGGGCATTTTCAGGTCTGCGGGGCTTAAGGTTAAACTCAACAAATGCCAGATAGGAGTTGAATCTGTAGAATTCTTGGGTTACCGGATAGATAAGGAAGGCATCCACCAACTGAGAGCAAAGTGCGAGCCATTAGAAAGGCTCCAACCCCAAAAAACAAAACAGAATTACAAGCATTTTTGGGGCTTGTAAACTTCTATGCGGTATTTTTAAAAAATAAGGCAATGGTAGCCAAACCGCTACATAAACTGCTAGCGAAAAAAGCTGTTTGGACTTGGGGCAGGGTTGAGGCTAAGGCATTTGAAGGCGTTAAGAATCTCTTGTCCAGCGATAGCCTTCTAATTCAGTACAATGGGACGTTGCCACTAGTACTAGTTTGTGATGCATCACCCTACAGGGTAGGGGCTGTCCTCAGCCACAGGTTACCGAACGGTTCAGAAGCCCCTATCGCATATTTTTCCCGCACGATGTCCACAGCGGAAAGGAACTATAGCCAACTGGACCGGGAAGCCCTGGCTATAGTTTCTGGGGTTAAAAAATTCCACAAGTACCTGTTTGGGTGGCAATTTGAAATAGTCACAGACCACAGACCTTTATTGGGACTCTTGGCGGGCGACCGTCCAACACTGGTTGCATTATCACCCAGGCTGACCCGTTGGACTATTTTCCTGGCAGCATATTCGTACAAACTGTCTCACCGACCGGGCAAGGACTTGGGACATGCGGACGCTTTAAGTAGATGCCCATTGCCAGAGACTATTGAAGACCCGACCCCAGGGACGCCCGTCTTGTTAATTGACTTTTTGGACTCTGGCCCAGTCACATCTACGGAAGTGACCAGGGCATCTTACAAAGACATTGTCGTAAGAACTGTGATCGGTTGGGTGCAGAGGGGATGGCCCGCTGCACCGGGGGATTGTTTCAAAGAGTTTACAAAAAAGCATTTGGAACTGTCGGTACAAGGGGGTTGTCTGTTATGGGGGGATAGAGTGGTTATTCCGGACAAATTACGAGGGCATGTGTTGGAACTATTGCATGTGGGTCACCCGGGGATTGTGAGGATGAAAAGCCTAGCGAGAAGTTACGTGTGGTGGCCACAAATGGATAAAGACATTAGTGACCGGGTAGGGAAATGCCAAGCATGTCAAGAATCAAGGCCACTACCCCCAACAGCCCCCATAAGGGATTGGGAGAAACCCCAGGGTCCTTGGTCCAGGATCCACATAGATTTTGCCCGGCCGTTCCATGGGCAAACCTTCTTAATTGTGGTAGATGCCTACTCGAAGTGGTTAGAAATTTTACTCATGAAAACCACAACAGCGGAAGCTGTAATCACAGTCTTGAGGCATCTATTTGTGACACACGGGTTGCCCGACACTCTAGTGTCCGATAACAGCCCACAGTTCACGGCCACCCAGTTTGAGGGGTACTTGGCAGGAGAGGGCATCCGACATGTCCTCTCGGCACCTTTCCACCCGGCGACGAACGGACGTTGCAGAACGTTTCGTACGCAGTGCCAAGGAAGCACTATCTAGAATTAGCCCAGGAGATTGGCAATCCAAAATTGATACCTTCCTGGCAGTCCAACATAGAACTCCCTGTGTGACCACTGGCCGCAGCCCATCGGAGTTATTAATGGGTAGAAGACTCCGGTGCCCCCTAGATCAGTTAAACCCAACATACTCCCCTGATGGGTACCAAAGCACGAAGGGAAAAACCAGAACAATGACAACAGGTGACCCGGTATGGGCACATAACTATAGTGAGGGGCCAGCGTGGCTAAGGGGAACAATTGTAGGAGTGACAGGCCCAAAGTCATACTTAGTGACATGGGGGATGGCAGAGTGTGGAGACGCCACATAGATCAATTACGAAAAAGAATACAAAACGATCAAGAAACCAAACAGCCAGACCCTGACTACCAAATACAGGAATCAACAGCTAGCTCAACCCCGAGGTGATCGGAGGACTTAGCTGAGTCTGAAGAAGTCCAGCGACGCCAACCGGTTCCTCCAGAGGACAGCAGGGATGACTCTGCAAATAATCCAGGGCCGGAGGGCCCAGAGGAGGATCTGAGAGGAACAAACAGTCTCTCCGACCAGCTCGACTCACTCCCAGGGAATGAATTGCGCAGGTCAGAAAGAGTTAGGAGACGCCCTGTCTACCTGCGTGACTACATGGAGAAATAACATGCAAAAAACTATGTAAATATGGTAAAAAGTGTTCTGGGAGGGGAGGAGTGTAATGTATTTGAATTTTAGGAGGGAAATTTGGGTGGGAAAATGCACGTTGCTGATTGGCTAATGCCTCAGCCAAAATACTATTTAAAGAGGGGTTTTTGCCTGTTGGCTTTTGCTGGGAACACAATAAACCAAAGAGCTGTTGTCACTTGTATCATCTCCTGCCTCTTCATTGCCCGAATTTAACAAAAGGAAGTCCAGTTGCCTTTTGGAAAAACATCTTTGGGACAACCGTGATCTAGACCAGGACTCTCCAACCTTGGCAACTTTAAGCCTGGAGGACTTCAACTCCCAGAATACCCCAGCCAGCTTTGCTGGATAGGAGTGGAAGTCTATCATGCTTAAAGTTTCCAAGGTTGAAGATCCCTGATCTGGATGATTGAGCTACTTGCTGTCCCCAGTTGGATTCTCACCACACCCTAAGCCCAACCGCACACATCACATCATAGTTTAGTGTGTCATGAGATTGCTCAGAAGGAAAATCTATTATGCTCTTCTCTTACAAACTTAAGCAGCATAAACCTTTGGCGTGGCATACAAATTTAATAATAAAAAAGAAAGAAAGAAAGAAGTTGCTCTCTTATTTTTCTAATAGTGGAAAAATCAGGAGATGTATTTCAAGAGTGAGCCCATTCAGGAGCAGGTAAGTTTTAGACAAGCTGTTCCTCAAATGCCTTAGAGGTAGTCCCAGACTTACAATCATTTGTTTAAGTTACAGTGGCTCTAAAACAAAAAATAGATATATAACACACTTAAGACTGTTGCCACATCCTTATAGGTCAGAGGATCAGAATTTAGGGACTTGCCCTTGGGCATGTACTGTATTTTTCGGAGTATAAGATGCACCGGAGTATAACACGCAACTTAGTTTTTAGGGAGAAAAATAAGAAAAAATCTGATTGGCAGGTGGATCGGCCTCCCGGAATACCCCCAATCAGCTGTTCCCAGAGGTGAATTTTAGCAACAGGTTCCTTGGTTGTGAGCTCTGTGCCTTGCTTTTTTTTTCTGCCTCTGAAATTCTGTTTCAGAAAAAACTTTTTTCTGCCTCTGAAAGCCTCCAAAACAGAACTTCAGGAAAAAAGCCTCTGAAGCTCTGTTTGAGGGCTTCTTTTCTGAAGCTTCTTTCAGCCTCTGAAAGCTCCGTTTGAGAAGCTGGGTGGCTTATACATTCCAGAAGCTTATACATTCGGAGTATAAGACGCACTCAGATTTTCACCCTCTTTTTTGGGAGGGAAAAGGCACACCTTATACTCCAAAAAATACGGGTATTTATAATGATTTCAGAATCCCAGAGTCAGCTGACCTTCCCAGCCAGCTTCCCACAAGCAATGTCAATGGAGGAAGCCAGACTTGCTCAATGACCATATGATTTGCTTAACAAATGCAGTGATTTGCTTAACGTCCATGGCAAAAAAGGGCATAATTGTGGGTGTAACTCACTAAACCATTTTACTCAGCAACAGAAATCTTGGTTCCAATTGGGGTTGTGAGTTGAGGACCACTGGAGAGTCCTTATATTGAGGCAGGTCCAGAACCAACTTGTTGGTGTTCCATTCACGTAATTAAAATCTCCCTTAAAAAGTAAAAAAGCCCCTTTCCTATTTTGCAGGCTGCCTGCCTTAAACTCTGGTAAGGTTTACAAATGATGTTTCATTTATGATCACAAGCGGACCAAATACTGGTGAACTTTTTAAAAATATTCTTTTCAACATTGCCTCCCCCTCTTGCCAATACAGTGTCTAGCTTCCAAGTTGTATTTATGGGTGCCACTGCTATCCAACAGATCTTCATTTTGAATTGGCCTCTCTATTTTAGAATTTAGCAAAACTTCTTCGATGATGGCTTTTTGCTTTATTGTATTGTCCCTATATGAGTGGTATCTGCAGAGAAATTGTGGGTTATGAAGATATCAATGCAAATGGCTTTGCCGCTTCTCCCCACCTCAAAAGGGAGCCAGTTTGCTGTAGTGATTAAGATGCTGGCCCAGCAGCATGTGAATTCTAATCCCACTTTAGGCACAAAAGTTGGCTGGGTGACTTTGAGACAATCACCAGGAGAAGAGGATGGTGAGTTCTGGTCCCATTTTAGGCATGAAAACCAGCTGGATGACTTAGAGCAGGGGTCACCAACTTTTAGTGGACTTCAGGGACCACTAAATTCATAATTTTAAATCCCGTGGACCACTAATATGATCTGCCACTAATATGACTGGCTGGGTGGGTTAGGTGGTCATGTGATTGAATGGGCGTGGCCGACTCAATGTCACTCACATCGAGGGGCGCCTCACCAGTCTCTCTTCGCCCCTCCCCTCCCAGCCTCTCCTGCCCGCCCGGCCTCCTTAGGACACCAACAGGAAGCAGTTGTTGGAGCTAAGCAGCCGCCACAAGAAAGAGTTGGCAAAACAACTCAGATCAAATTGGATGTGGCCGAAAAGGAGGCTCAGCAGAAGCACCTCACTGAGGACTACGAGCATAGGCTTTCCAAGCAGAGGGAAGACCTGTGGGAGTGCAAGGTCAGGTACAGGCGCCTGGAGGCTCAGCAGGCTGAGATGGTCAGGCAGTTCCAGGCCATGAGACAGTCTCACTGGAACGAGGCCCTATGGCTCCTTGCCACCAGCCTTTGCCCAATGCATCACACCAGGAGGCTGAAGCAGACCCCAAGTCGGAATTTCTGCCCCTCTTTGAGCCACACAAAAAACCCCTAAGTGGGAGACTCTCTGCAGCAATACAAATGTTCATTGCACGTATTAAGCCCAGGGGCTGAATTTAGTTTGAGGACCCCTGATTTAGCGCAATATTAAAAATGCAAATAATTTTTCTGCGGACCACCAAAATTTTCTCGTGGAACACCAGCTGTCCATGGACCACCAGTTGGTGACCGCTGACTTAGAGTCAACCAGCAGGAAACAGTGAGTTCTTCTCCCGCCTTTGGCACAAAAGCCAGCTTGGGTGACTTTGAACTCATCAGCAGCAGATGGTGAGTTCTAGTCCTGCCTTAGGCACAAAAACCAGCTGACAGTAGGAACTAGTTCTGCCTTAGGCCTGAAAGCAGGTTGGAGAACTTTGGGTCATTCTCTCTCAACCCAACCACCCTACAGGGTTGTTGTGAGGAAAATAGGAAGAGTTATTTATGCAAAGCAATGAAAAGGCAGGGTAAAAAATTAAAAGCTTTCAGGTGAAAAGGATTTCAGCAATAATTCTCCATTCTCCATTCCTACCACCCTCCTAGGAAAAGAAGCTTTCCAAGAAAAAATACCAGTCTGTCTTCCATCTGCTGAGTGGAATAAGTACGGTTGGATAAGTAATCGAAAAAGGAATTTTGTTTGAAGAGTTAAAACAAAGCTTTAAAAATGTAGCAGCTGCAGTTTGGTCCAAAATCATGAAAATGCTCACTAGATTGTTGAGGAGGACACGTGTTATTTTAGATGTTGCCATGGAAAAGTGGATGCTTCTACAAATTTTTTTTTTTAAAAAGCCATAAATGGGCTTTGCTTAAGTATATTTAAGAAGTGGAAGGCTTTCAGACTACAGAGAGATGGGTGTAGCGTTGTTGATCCATGTGGAAATAGATCACAGGATCTGTAGTGTATGAGACCTGAGTTCTATCTCAGACTTGTGCTCTCTTTTAAACGTGGATATACTATAATCCTGCCTTTGAAGGAGAGAAGCCTTGCCAGGAATGGAAGGGAGTAAAAACAGAAGAATTGAAAAAGAGCACGGAAGACCCGAGGGGGAGTGGGTGGAGATAAAGCATATAGACAAGAATGGAGTTGGGCTACAATCTCATGGAAAAGAGGAATTGAAAAGCAAGAAAGAGGAACTTAGGTTGTGTGAATGGAAAACGATGATCTTTAATATGGTAACCCATTAGTTTTATGGATACTACTAATCTCTCGGTGCACCACCAGAGAACGTGGCAAGCCAAGAAGAATGGCCAACATGTTACGGTTGGTTGATTGTTTTTACTTTTTTGCAGATATAGGTAGCCCTCGACATACATACAAGCATTCCTTCAGCGCCTGTTTGAAATTACAGCGGCACTGAAAAAACAACAACACAGTCTTTGCAGTAATGATTATCGTGTGATCAAAATTTGGGCAACTGGCATGTATTCTGCAACAATTGCAGCGTCCTGGGGTCACGCGGTCACTGTTTGTGACTTTTCCAGACAGCTTCAAGAGTCAACAGGAAGAAGCCAGATTCACCCAACAGCTGCAGTGATTTGCTTAATAACTGGGGCAAAAGAGATTGTAATATTGGGTGTTACTCATTTAATAATCACCTTGCTTAGCCATAGAAATTCTGGCCCCTGTTCTGTTCACAATTTGAGGACAACTTGTAGCGATGGCAGAAAGAATGTGACCCAATCACAATCATGCTCAATTACATTATCAGCAGGCGTTTTGAAAGGACTGGGTCCAAGAGAGGTGCTCCAGCCTCCCACTGCTCTAAAGGACAGAAGAGTTAATCATAAACCAATTTCCCTATCCAGGTACATCTGAATGGTTGTCAGCGGTGGGTTTCACATATCCTTATCACCAGTTCGCCTCGCGCATCCGTGTGCGCCTTCTGTGTCTGTGCTTGGCCTCGAAAGAATGGCTAAATAGGGAGGCATCACGCTGGGGCGGGTGGGTGGCGCAGCCGCCGCTACCGATTCGCCTGAACTGGTACAAAGTGGCTGAATAACACCTCTGATTGTAGTACATTCTTCAGAAAAAAGATTTGGAACAGAGGCCTTGAAATGCACAAAAGTGAAAGCACACTGCCCTTTTTAAAGCAACTGCATCTTATTCAGGGGTGAAATGCTCCCGGATCGGACCAGATCGCACAATCCGGTAGCAATCGTGGCCGGTGATCTGGTAGCAAAGGCGGAGGAAAGCTCTGCCCACCTGCCCGGTTGTCATTACTTCCTGGTTTTAACCAGGAACTAATGTGTTTTTTACCTTCTGCGCATGCGCAGAAGATTTTGCCCATGTGCAGAAGGTGATGTGCGTGCACTTCTGAACCTGTAAGGAGGGTAAGTAGATTTCACCCCTGATCTTATTCAAGCTCCTGCAAAACCTGGGAAGTGTGTATCAGGTTCCAGAAGTCAAGAAAGACACACAGTGTTACTTTTAAACAGTTACCTTTATTGTTCCTCACACACAGAAATCTTACCGAACTATAAAGCAACCGCTTGCATCATTAAAGATATATTCTGAGCAGTGGTGGGTTTCACATTTTTTTACTACCAGTTCTGTGGGCGTGGCTTGGTGGGCGTGACATGGCTTGGTGGGTGTGGCTTGTTGGGATTGGCAGGGGAAGGATACTGTAAAATCTCCATTCCGATCCACTCCAGGGAAAGGATATTGTAAAATCTCCATTCCCTCCCCAATCCAGGGGAAGGTTACTGAAAAATCCCCATTTCCTCCCAATCAGATGGGACTTGGGAGGCAGAGAATAGATGGGGGCAGGGCCAGTCAGAATTTTTACTATTGGTTCTCCAGAACTGGTCAGAACCTGCTGAAACCCACTTTTGATTCCGAGAATTGCTAGGGTTGAGCCATTTTAACTCCTTTTCTCCCAACCAAACAATCTAAACTTTGCTGTCTCTGTCCTCTGGAATGCAGTCCCTCCCTCCTGGGAATCCAGACTAAATTTCACCACAAGGCAACATGGCTGCTTTAATGAACCAGCTCTTTAAAGCAACTGCATCTTTTTCTAGGTGCACATAGATTCCTGAAAAAAATATATAATGACTCTTAAGAAATGCTGCATGGATATTTCCACACCTTCAAAAGCATATCTCTAGGACCATATTTGAAGTGCCCATCTCTAAAATGCAGTACTTGTTCTCAAATAATATTGCTGGCTACTAGCGCTCGCTTCCAAAGAGATTTAATACATTTTCTTTCTCCTGAGATGCCTTTCAAATATAACCTTTTGTTGAACACATCAGGCTTTTCAAAGTGCACAAGCTACCGATGATTAAAATGACCACTAGAAGGAGAAATTGCTGCATCAGCCCTGATTGCTATAACCGGTGGAGTAAAATTGCAACAAGCACTAATGGAGTAACAAATCAGTGGAATGGATGTCCGATAACAGGCTGTGCCAAAATAAAAATAACCAGACACGCAGGAGCCAAGCCGCACCATCTGCAGTGTACAGTAATCAACATACCAATAAATAAATATAAGACAGTAAGAGGGATTCAATAAGCGATCATCATACAAATTGCTTTCTTGGAGCATTTGAAAGCTGTATCTATCTTTCTCTTTCTTTCCACCTGACACCCAAGACAATGCTGAGGAGAAGCAGACTTGGAAAGTGGCAACTTTTAGATGAAATAGCTAAGGGGAAAGCGAACTGGGTATACAGGAAGATGCTGAATGCATTTTCCAGAATTTCTGCACACCTGCTGCACACACACACACACACACACACACACACACAGAGAGAGAGAGAGAGAGAGAGAGAGAGAGAGAGAGAGAGAGAGAGAGAGAGAGAGAGAGAGAGAACAAGAACATTAAGGCATGGCTTCCTTGTTGCTGGCTCAGTGAGCTGCACAAACCTACCATGTGATTTACAAGCCACAGTTTATGGCATAGGACCGTTCTTCAAGCTCTACCATTTTAAGAAACCTTGAGAGTTGAAGTCCTCGCATCTTAAAATGGCAGAGATGATAAACAGTGGCATCGGTTACTGAATAGAATAGAATAGAATAGAATAGAATAGAATATAATAGAATAGAATAGAATAGAATAGAATTTTTTATTGGCCAAGGGTGATTGGACACACAAGGAATTTGTCTTGGTGCATTTGCTTTCAGTGTACATAAAAGAAAAGATACCTTCATCAAGGTACAATATTTACAACACAAATGATGGTCAATATATCAATATAAATCATAAGGATTGCCAGCAACAAAGTTACAGCCATACAGTCATAAGTGGAAAGAGATTGGTGATGGGAACGATGAGAAGATTAATAGTAGTGCAGATTTTGTAAATAGTTTGACAGTGTTGAGGGAATTATGTGTTTAGCAGAGTGATGTGCACACTATGTCCAAAGGAATGCCGAGTCTTTTGGACCTCTTTATTCTTTGGCAGCCAAACATGGACAGAAACATTGAAAATGCAAATATTCGGACCCAGAATAGGCAGTCCTCCACCCTGGACTGTGGGGCAAGGAGTAAATAGGCATTAAAAACAAGGAACCGTGGAGATGATGAATTGCAGATAAAACAAGAATTAGAAATAGGCCAAAGGAAGGTAGGAGGGGCCAACTAGCCAATTGAATTCAATTGAAGGTGATTCGTTTTAAGCTTCTGAAGATCAATAAGAGGAAGGGACTTGATGAGCTTGCCTCTGCCCCCCATATTATCGCAGTGATGAAGATTTAGCAAGATGCAGATTGATGGATGAACGGGGTCTCATTGGGGTAAATACAGGTTGTCCTCAACATACAACCACAACGGAGCCCAAAATTTCCATTGCTAAACAGTTGTTAAGTGAATTTTGCCCCATTTTATGGCCCTTATTGCTACAGTTGTTACCCGAATCGCTGCAGTTGTTAAGTGAAACATACGGTCATTAAGAGAATCTATTCCCCCCCTTGACCTTGCGTATCGGTGGTCACATGATCCTGGGACAGTTCAACCATCATAAATACTTCCAAGTGCTCCAGTTTTGATCATGTGACCATGGGGGTGCTGCAACATCGCCATAAATGTGAAAAACGGTCATAAGTCACTTTTTCTAGTGCCTTTGTAACTTCAAATTATCACTAAATGAATGGTTGTTTAAGTCAAGGATCACCCATAATCCTTTTATAGGGTTACCGTGACCTACTCTGCAACATTTCAGTAAAGGCTATTGATACAGATTGAATTATGAATGTTCGTAACCTGCCTAATATGGTCATAAGTTGTAACAAGTTATAAAATGGATCAATCATTAACCAGTCCGATATTATGACCTTTCTGGTAGTGGCTGTTAAGCAAACACCTCAGCCATAAAGCTATGGACACAGTTCTGCTGAAAACTGGAAGTAAATGCCAGTTTTTGGCAAAACCATTGTAAAACATAGTAATGTGACCATGGGATATTGCAAATGACTGTAAATACAGTCAGTTGCTGAATGTCTGAAATTGAAATCCACAAGACATAAAGTTGCCATGGTTGCCCACCCCTGGCGTAGTCTATTGTCCAGGAAATGTGAGTATAGTTAGTCCCCGACTTACAACAGTTTGCTTAGTGACTGTTCAAAGTTACAACAGCACTGAAAAAGGAGACTTATGACCATTTTTCACACTTATGACCACTGTAGCATCCACATGGTCATGTGATTTACGTTTGGATGGTTGGCAATAGACTCACATTTATGACGGTTGCGGTGTCCTGGGGTCATATGATCACATTTTGCGACTTTTTGACAAGCAAAGTCAATGGGGGCCACTTGACAACCATGTTACTAATTTAACAACTGCCGTGATTCACTTAACAAATGTGGCAAGAAAGGTTGCAAAATGGGGAAAAACCCACTTTAACAAATTTCTCACTTAGCAACATAAATTTTGGGCTCGGTTGTGGTCATAACTTGAGGACTACCTGTAATTATTCCTCCATTGCATAGGATATTTTTCTCCGATCTAGAAGGGCAATTCTTCTCTGCCTTATCATTAGCCAATTAAAACCACAGAATGCGTTCCTTAAGCTCATGCATCCCTGGACTCTGTTGACATCAGGACAAATGTTGGGACATCCCAACCTTGTGAGTAGCTGCCCTCTCAGCTTGCCCCTTGATGCAGGAGCCTCTAACTTTCTAACTAGCTATCTCATGCTGTTTGTGCTGGATATCTCTTTATGGCAGCAAACTTTGGCTGACTTCCCTGGGGTTTATTCACTGAACAGAAAATTGGGGTTCTTCTGAGCCATCGTTTTCCCATTTGAGGACATCAGAAGACCTATATTGGTGGAAGATTTATCTAGTCCAGGGATCTCCGAACTTGGTACCTTTAAGACCTCTGGACTTCAACTTCCAGAATTCCCCATCTACTATGATGGGTTGAGGAATCAATCAATCAATCAATCAATCAATCAATCAATCAATCAGAAAAGAGCTGGAAGAGGCCTTGGAGGTCTTAGTCCAGCTCCCTGCACAAGCAGCAGATCCTACATCATTTTAGACAAGTGGCTGTCCAGTCTTTTCTTAAAAACCTCCAGTGATGGAGCACCCACAATTTCTGGAGGTAAGCTGTTCCACGGGTTAATTGTTCTCACTGTTAGGAAGTTTCTCCTTAATTTCAGGTTGCTTCTCTCTTTGATTAATTTCTTCTCTCACCTTCTGGTTCTTTGGAAAATAAGCTGTCCTCCCCTTCTTTATGGCAGTCCCTCAAATATTGGAATACTGCTAACAGGTTCTGGGAGTTGAAGTCCACAAGTCTTAAAGCTGAAAAGTTTGGAGACCCCTGATCTAGTTCAGCATTCTGTTCCTGCAGGACCAACCTTCGAGTGGATAAAACGTTCGAGTGGAGCCTGACCCTTGCTGATTTCAACAGCATCCCATGAGTAACTTGTTACTGGTCCTTTCTTGGATATTTCTTAAATTTCTCAGTCTAATCTATAGCTAGTCCTTGACTTATGACCACAACTGGGACCAGAATTTCCCTTGCTAAGTAAGGTGGTTGTTAAGTGAATCCCACTTCATTTTACGATCTATTTTTTCATAGTTAAAGGAATCACTGCACTTGTTAAGAGAATGACGCAGTCATTATGTGAATCCAGCTTACTTCATTAACTTTTCTTGTCAGAGGCCTGCTGGGAAGGTTGAAAATGGAGACCACATGACGCAAGGATGCTGCAATCATTGTAAATGTATGTTGCCAGGTGCCCAAATTTTGATCACACGATCATGGGGATGATGCTACAATGATTATAAGTACAGGTACTTTTTTCAGTACCAAGGTAACTTTGAGAGGTTACTAAATGAATGGTTGTAAATCAAGGACTATCTCTATGTAGATTTAGGATTATCTGAAGTCATCAAATGTTTTGGGCACCAGCCAATTGTATTCAACAAGCTTCCAAACCAAGATGGCCATTTCCCATCCTTAGATAGCAGCTGCTGTTGTTTGGGATCCTGGAAATATTACAGAGCTATCAAGGGTGATAGCTGTGGCTTGATCTTCAGTGATATGGTCCAGCTCATTCCTAATATTTCAGTTACCCACCTGTTGTGAACTCATAGCAAACCTCATAATTTAGCTCTGGGCCATGTGTAGGGATCTTTCTTTTATCGATCTCAAGTGGTAATAAATGAGAACAAATTCCTTATCATGAAAGATAGGGAAAAATATTGCTTTCACTTCAGAAGGATTCAGGGCACTTTTCGTCCAAATGAGAATGGCAGGTTTATGCTTCAAATTCTGCTTCCTTTGTATGTGTGTCACAACACTCCCACGCCTGTAAAAGAAGCAGAACTTGTGTTGCCACGGCACAACTCTGCCTTCACCTTTCGGCAAATGCATGTTTTTCCACACTAGGTTTTGGTTTTACAGACCTCTGTCGAGAGGCTTCTGCAAGAGGGTGTCCAAGAGATGGGGGGGGGAGGAGGGACAGGATGAAGGCACAGCTTTTGTGGTTCCGTGTCTACCCGTGCCACATTCCAGTTTCTCCAGATCTGCACCACCAAATCCTTTCGTTTCCATGTTGGTCCCTGTCTTTTCTCTGTGAAGTTGCTTGTTAGTCAGATTTTATTGTTTATTTTTCTTTTGCCCAGAAAGAGCCTTACTTTCCCTGAAAATTGTCTCCCACCCCCCACCCCCGCCACCTTCTGAGATCAACAAAAAAATAAGGTCTACCTACTGTGAATGCTTATAAAACTGCACAAAAGGCTCAACATTTCTGGGGGCCTTTCAGGGTCCCAGACAGAAAAATCTGCCAGGAGGTTGGGTTGGGGCAAAGGTTTGGGGTTCATCTGGGTGAGATGTAACAATTAATCTAGATTGCAGAAAATATGACTTCTGTAACAGAATCATCAGTGCTTGGAATACTTTACCTGACTCTGTGGTCTCTTCCCATAATCCTAAAAGCTTTAACCAAAAACTTTCTACTATTGACCTCACCCCATTCCTAAGAGGACCATAAGGGGCGTGCATAAGAGCACAAACGTGCCTACCATTCCTATCCTATTGTTTTTCTTTTCTTCTTCCTATATATATATATATATATATATATGCTTATACCTCCTAATATTTACTCATATATGTGTTTATATACTATATAATCTTTTTGTATGATACCTACCTATATTGTTGTGACAAAATAAATAAATAAAAATAAATAAATAAAAAATTTCTGTCTCTCATGATCACTTTCTACTTTTCCTCCCAGCCACGTTTTATGTACATACAAACATATATTTGAATTTCAGTTCTAAAAACAAACAGCACCCAGATTTGGCAATGCCATATATGAAGCATTTTTCATTCATTTATTCTTTTTAATATTTTTATTCTTTATTTCCAAAGATAAAATACAAACTCCAAAAGAAAAAGAAAAAGGGAATCAGAACAAAACTAAACTAAAAAAAAGTGCATGAAACAGACGAACATACACATGGACTGCCCCCTTGTTAAACAGGTCTACAATTTATGAATCCTATTTACCCATCCAATTTGAACTATTGTCTATCATGCTTCATTTATGACCGATGTCATGGCTTCTACAGAGCAGCACAAGCTGATCCTCAAATATCTTTGGAAGAGAAACTGAATGCAATTTATTTATTTTATTTTATTTTTATTCGATTTTTATAATGAACATCGGTCACACTGATCTCCACTCCTTCTCCTCACAATGGCTCACCCATCGCTGGCATGAGGAAGGGAACTGAAATGCAAATATGATACAGCTGAGTGCTCCATTTCGATAGCAACTCGATATGGATGGAGCCTTCACTAAGCAGAAGTTACATCAATCTAAAACCCACGCTTGTAAGCCTTCAACTTCATTGAGACTCAGAATTTCCATTGCTAAGCCAAGGAGGTTGTTAAATGAGTTGTACCCAATTTTATGACTTTTTTTTTTTTTTGCCATGGTTGTTAAGCAAATCATCGCAGTAGTTACATGAATCAGGAGGTTGCTCAGTGAATCTGGCTTTTCCCATTGATGTCCCTTGTCAGAAGCCAGCTGGGAAAGTCTCAAAGAGCGATCACGTGACTGGGACGTTGCAATCCTTGCAAATACATGCTGGCTGGCACGCGTTCCTATTTTGAGTGCACATGACTGGGAATGCAGCATCCTAAGTGCAAGGACTGCTTCTAGGTCCCCTTTATCAGTGCTGTTGCTCACTTCAAACGGTCTCTAAATGAGCGTTTATAAGTCAAAGAATACCTGTAATGTCCTGAAAAGAGGAACTAAAACCCACTGCAACTACATAGCAAAAAAGGCTCTAAGAGTTGTAAACCTAATCTTGCGTAGCTTCTTTTCCAAAAACACTACACTACTAACCAGAACTTATAAAACATTTGCTAGACCAATTCTTGAATACAGCTCGCCTGTCTGGAACCCTCACCACATTTCTGACATCAATACAATTGAACGTGTCCAGAAATATTTTACAAGAAGAGTTCTTCATTCCTCTGAAAACAACAAAATACCTTATCCCACCAGACTTGAAATCCTAGGCTTAGAAAACTTAGAACTCCGTCGCCTTCGACAAGACCTAAATTTAACTCATAGAATCATCTATTGCAGGGGTGTCCAAAGTTTTTTTGGTGAGGGCCAAATACAGAAAAATAAGCAAAGGCCCGGGCCACACCATTGAACCGGGGCTAATTTTTCGTACCAGTTCTGTGGGCGTGGCTTATTTTGGGGTGTGGCTTGGTGGTCATGTGACTGGTGGGCATGGCTAACTGCTCATGTGACTGAGTGGATGTGGCTATGGGCATAGAAACTACTCAGAGGGCTAAAAAAAGTAATTTTTGACCAGTCCTCACACTTATGACCATCCTCACATTTATGCCCATTGCAGCATTTTTAACAACCATATCACTCATTTCACAACTGCTTCTCTTCACCACGGTTACAAGATAGGGTGCAAAATGTAAAGATAGTTGTAGGTGTGAGGACCAGTCAAAAGTGTGAGGACAGGTCAAAAATAACTTTTTCAGCCCTCTGAGTAGTCCTTATGCACAAAATGCTGCAACAGGCATAAATGATGACCGGTCATAAGTGTGAGGACTGGTCAAAAGTGTGAGAACCTGTCAGAAATCACTTTTTTCAGCCGTTTGGGTAGTCCCTATGCACAGTTTAGGCTTAAGTATACGAAAGTTTGGTGGTTGAGACACGAAGGACTTCACAGAGATGGCTATCAGTCATTCTGGATCTCAGTCTGAAAACCTGGGACATTACAATACAGATGGATACAGTCAGTCTACTAAAAAGCAACAATATGTGGATATCATCTTCATTTAAGGGGGGAAAATGTTTCATATTCATTCATCTTGTTAGGGTGTCAAACTTGGTCTCTTTAAGACTTGTGGACTTCAACTCCCAGAGTCCTCAGCCAGCAAAGCTGGCTGAGGAACTCTGGGAATTGAAGTCCACAGTCTTAAAGAGACCAGGTTTGACACCCTGATCTTGGCTTTTGTTTTGTATTTGGTATGAACTTGAAACTCCCTTCGTTATTCCCTGCCCAAGGGGTGGAGGCGCGAGGAGCCTCGCCAGGCGGCCCGAGGAAGGCGAGGGTAGAACTGCTGGGGTCGGGCACAGCCAGCAGCCTCTTTCCCGCTCGCCGCCGCCTCCTCCGCCCCCTCCCTTCGTTATTCCCTGCCCAAGGGGTGGAGGCGCGAGGAGCCTCGCCAGGCGGCCCGAGGAAGGCGAGGGTAGAACTGCTGGGGTCGGGCACGGCCAGCAGCCTCTTTCCCGCCCGCCGCCGCCTCCTCCACCCCCTCCCTTCGTTATTCCCTGCCCAAGGGGTGGAGGCGCGAGGAGCCTCGTCAGGCGGCCCGAGGAAGGTGAGGGTAGAACTGCTGGGGTCGGGCACGGCCAGCAGCCTCTTTCCCGCTCGCCGCCGCCTCCTCCGCCCCCTCCCTTCGTTATTCCCTGCCCAAGGGGTGGAGGTGCGAGGAGCCTCGTCAGGCGGCCCAAGGAAGGTGAGGGTAGGACTGCTGGGGTCGGGCACGGCCAGCAGCCTCTTTCCGCTCGCCGCCGCCTCCTCCGCCCCCTCCCTTCGTTATTCCCTGCCCAAGGGGTGGAGGTGCGAGGAGCCTCGTCAGGCGGCCCAAGGAAGGTGAGGGTAGAACTGCTGGGGTCGGGCACGGCCAGCAGCCTCTTTCCCGCTCGCCGCCGCCTCCTCCACCCCCTCCCTTCGTTATTCCCTGCCCAAGGGGTGGAGGCGCGAGGAGCCTCGTCAGGCGGCCCGAGGAAGGTGAGGGTAGAACTGCTGGGGTCGGGCACGGCCAGCAGCCTCTTTCCCGCTCGCCGCCTCCTCCTCCACCCCCTCCCTTCGTTATTCCCTGCCCAAGGGGTGGAGGTGCGGGGGGCCTCGGCAGGCGGCCCGAGGAAGGTGAGGGTAGAACTGCTGGGGTCGGGCACGGCCAGCAGCCTCTTTCCCGCTCGCCGCCTCCTCCTCCACCCCCTCCCTTCGTTATTCCCTGCCCAAGGGGTGGAGGTGCGAGGAGCCTCGTCAGGCGGCCCAAGGAAGGTGAGGGTAGAACTGCTGGGGTCGGGCACAGCCAGCAGCCTCTTTCCCGCTCGCCGCCGCCTCCTCCGCCCCCTCCCTTCATTATTCCCCGCCCATGGGGAGGAGCCGCGAGCCTCGCAGTGAACCACCGGGCAAGCACCAGGAGGCGGCCGAAAAGGGCCATATTCAGTTATACTTTCAAAATTTGCTGCGGGCCAATAAAAACTGACCCGCGGGCCGCAGTTGGCCCGCGGGCCGTAGTTTGGACACCCCTGATCTATTGTAATGTACTTCCTATTGAAGACTACTTCAGCTTTAATTGCAGTAATACAAGAGCAACCAATAGATTTAAACTTAATGTTAACCGCTTTAATGTAGACTGCAGAAAATATGACTTCTGTAACAGAATCATCAGTGCTTGGAACACTTTACCTGACTTTGTGGTCTCTTCCCATAATCGCAAAAGCTTTAACCAAAAACTTTCTAATATTGACCTCACCCCATTCCTAAGAGGATCATAAGGGGTGTGCATAAGCGCACAAACATGCCTACCGTTCCTGTCCTATTGTTTTTCTTTTTTTCTTCTTTTATATATATATATATGCTTATACCTCTTTATATTTCTTCATATATATGTTTATATGCTATATAATCTTTTTGTGTGATGCTTATGTATATTGTTGTGACAAAATAAATTATTAATAAATAAATAAATAAATAAATAAATAATAAACTATCTTGTTGTGATCTAGGCTCACTTAGGCATCGAAGACTTAGTCTTAAACAAACCTATTTTATTATAACAGTCCAAATTAATTCTAAAATAAATCCTTCAGAAAAAGTCCTTCGGTCCTTATCACAAACTTTTATCTTCTTTGGCACCCTGCCAAAGGCTTTTCTTGGCAAACCCCATGAAGTTCAGAAATAAGAGACGCCAAATAGAAACAATTGTAGCAACACTGCTTTCCTACAAAGACCTCAAGAGCCTTTGCTGCTCTTTTAAGCCTTATGGGAGGGGCCAATCATCTCCTGGCCTTACTCCCAAGTCGTCCTTTTGCTTCAGCTGCTCTTGCCTTCTGGCAGCTCTTCGCATGCATGCACTAGGAACAGGCTCCTCCTGTTCCTCTGCCTCTCTGGTGTCTGCTTCTGGAGGCGCCAAAGTCCGTGCTTCGCTCCCAGATGGCCCTGGCCCCATCTCTGCTCTGACATAGAACCCTTGTCCGGGCCTTCTCCTGACTCCAGGACTGACCCATTGTCCTCCCCAGTCTCCTAACTGTCTGACTCCGCTGCTAGCTCCAAGGGCTGCTGGCGGACCACAACAAATCTCTGGTTGACACCACAATACATCAGGATGTATCTTTTCTGTCCAGAAAACCCAGGGGCTTTAATTGGGAAAAAGTTTTACAGTTACGGATTTGAAGGCCAAGACATGTATAGCATTGTAGTCTAGCACACTTATCTGTGCCTTCTTCACTTAAATACCTCTTTCCCAGGGGGCAGCTGAAGAAGGCCACCAAATGAGTCCAGGATAAAGTAAACTGCTTTAAGGGGTTGCAGTCAAAAGGGTGGTTGCAACCCAGTTTCCTGAGTAGTGTAATTTTTCCTTGAATCCAAAGTATTACATAACATCTTGATTTTTTCCCCCCAAGAACCTAGTTTGCTAAATATCAGAACTGATTTGCTCAAGATGGAATGTAAGCTCACACCTGGAACTGAAATTGTACAGCCCAAATACACGTATATCACCTTGATGATCAGCCAGCATTAAAATAGTTTTTGGGGGAAATGTTCATCCTGATACTCTTAATACTGCTAAATACAGCTGTGGGAAAAGTAGAGGAAGAACTCCAAATGTTTCTTCAAAAATTTCAGAATTGCAGATAAAACAACTAAACAAACTGTGAATATCTGTGAGTTGTGAATTGGGTCTGTCTAGTTCAGGGGGTGTCAAACTCACATCGTCACAGTGGCATCACTTGAAGTATCAGGATATTTCCCCCCTTCACTAAACCAGGTGTGGGCATAGCCAGCATCTGGCCCACGGGCCTGGAGTTTGACAACTCTGGTCTAGTTTAATGAAAAGAAGGACTAGGGGTGGCATGATAGTACTCTTTCAATATTTAAGGGGCTGCCACAAAGAAGAACCTATTCTCCAAAGCACCTGAAGGCTGGACAAGAAACAACAGATGGAAACTTATCAAGGAGAGAAGCAACCTAGAACCAAGGAGAATAACAGCAAGAACAATTAATCAGTGGAACAATTTGCCTTCAGAAGCTGTGAATGCTCCAATGCTGGAAGTTTTTAAGCAGAGATTAGACAACCATTTTTCTGAAATAGTATAAGGTCTGCTGCTTGAGCAGCGGATTGGACTAGAACAGTGGTAGTCAACCTGGTCCCTACCGCCCACTAGTGGGCGTTCCAGCTTTCATGGTGGATACTAGGGGTTTTGTCCGATACTGAAGCACTTTCCTTTTTTTTTAATTTAATTGACTTTTAAAAAAAATTTCATAGCATTATTTAAAAACATTTTCATTAGTTTTTCATAAAATTCCCCGTGATAATTTAAATTTCTGAAAATATACTATTTGTACAGCCCGCGCATAAGTTTAGTTCACGTTACATAACTGAAACTAAATGGCGCTATAGTGTTACCGCAAACAAAAGAGCCTTGTCCCAGAATAGCTCGCGCATCTCCCCCCACACCACCCAGCTGTAACAGACAAGCAGAGCTGGTAGACAGTGCCCCACCAAACCCAATCCACAATGCGCGAGAGGCATGCCCAAACGACAATACATGGCACATTAATGTGGAACCGGTGGGTGATTAGAAAATTTTACTACTAACAGAGATACAAAAGTGGGCGGTAGGTATAAAAAGGTTGACTATCCCTGGACTAGAAGGTCGCTTCCAATTCTTATTATTTGATAATTCTGTGTTTTCAGCACAATAAATCTTCAACAGTTTCCAAATTTTCCAGTCCCAGTTCTGAAAGGATGTACTGGAAATGTCTTTTCCTAATTAAACCATGGGAGCCTGCTATTGATTCTCTTCCAACACTGCATAACCTATGATTTCACAGTGGTGTTCTCAATGATTTCTTAATAAGTTGGCTGGCTTCACTCAAAACACTAAACTACAGTGTTGAATCGAGCTCCTGGTCATCAAGAGAGGTAATTAATAACAGGAGGAGGAATGCTTAAGAGTTTTATTGTCAAAGACCCCAGAACTGCACCACTGGGACTGTAACATAATGAAATCAAAGGTATGCAGTATCAAGAAATCTGCACTGCGCTCAAGATTTAGTGGGGAAAAGAATGTTTTAATGCCACCACAGAAATAACATTTAGAGAAACAGGTGTATTGGGCTAAGGTGATCAGGCTGCAAAATAAAATGCTAAAGAAAAGGATTTTTTTCCAACACAGGGCTCGGTTTGCAGTAAGCAGACTTGGTGGTTGGTGCTGAACAGGTGCCAGCCTGAGAATGAGCCAGCTTCTGCTCACTTTGAAGAGGCCAAACTGCAGATGAGGAAGAAGAAACCTACATGGGAAAATGGAGAAGGATGCTGATGAAGAGAAGGGGGGGAGGGGAGAGGGTGGGGACCGGGGAGTATAGAATAGCACTTCCCAATCTCGGCTACTTTAAGACAGGGGTCTCCAACCTTGGTCCCTTTAAGACTTGAGGAACTCTGGGAGTTGAAGTCCCACAAGTCTTAAAGGGACCAAGGTTGAGACCCTGCTTTTAAGATGTATGGGCTTCAACTCAGAGAATTCTCCAGGAATCCTGGGAACTGAAGTTCGCACATCTTCAAAGTTGCCAAGGCTGAGAAACAATTTAATCTATTATAATTCTAGTCTTAATATATAATAATCCTATTATATTATAATTATATTATATTATATAATTATATTATATTATATTATATTATATTATATTATATTATATTATATTATATTATATTATATTATATTATATTATATTATATCATATCATATCATATCATATCATATCATATTATATATTATAATATATTATAATCCTATTCTTGAATACAGCTCACCTGTCTGGAACCCACACCACATCTCTGACATTAATACAATTGAGCGTGTCCATATTTTACAAGAAGAGTTCTCCACTCCTCTGAAAACAACAAAATACCTTACACCACCAAACTCAAAATCCTGGGATTAGAAAATTTAGAACTCCGCCAACTCTGACAAGACCTGTGTTTAACGCACAGAATCATCTATTGCAATGTCCTTCCTGTAAAAGACTACTTCAGCTTCAATTGCAATAATACAAGAGCAAACAATAGATTCAAACTTAATGTTAACCGCTTCACTCTTGATTGCAGAAAATATGATTTTTGTAACAGAGTTGTTAACGCTTGGAACACACTGCCTGACTCTGTGGTCTCTTCCCAAAATCCCAAAAGCTTCAACCAAAAACTGTCTACTATTGACCTCACCCCATTCCTAAGAGGTCTGTAAGGGGCGTGCATAAGAGCACAAAAGTGCCTACCGTACCTGTCCTAATGTTTCCTTTCATTATATCAAATTAATACAGTTATTACATACTTTTGCTCATATATATGCTTATATGATATTTTGCTAATTTATGTTGATGCTTGTGTATACTGTATATCCCAAAATATATATCCCAAAGTTATTTTCTAAAGCAATATCATTATGTTGTTCCACCATCCCTAGGTATTCTTCCTAGAAACAGCCTGAACCATCACTTGTATTACCAAACAGGGAGAGATTAAATCAGGGGTCCCCATCCATCCACGGGTGGGATCCAGGCAGCGTGCAGATCCATCCATGCCTGCCCCACCCCCATCTCAGTCTGCAAAAAAACTCTGCCCTCCACAGAACTAGTCCCTGATGCCCAAAACATTGGGAACAGCTGGATTAAAACAGCACAGTCTGGTTTTGCAAAGGAGACAGATATTCCTTGACTTACAGCCACTACTGAGCTCGAAAGTTTTGTTGCAAAGCAAAGTATTTGCTAAGTGAATTTTGCCCCATTTTAGGACCTTTCTTTCGCCACAGTTGTTAAGTGAATCTGGCTTCCCCAATTGAATTTGCTAGTCAAAGGGTCACAAAAGGTGATCACATAACCCCCGGGACACTGCAAACGTCATAAATATGAACCAGCTGCTAAGCATCTGGATTTTGATCACGTGACCGTGAGGATGTTGCAACTGTTGTTAAGTGTGAAAAACAGCCATTAGGTCACTTTTTTCTAGTGGCATTATAAATCTAAATGGTCACTAAATGAACTGTCGTAAGTCAAGGACTACTTCTATTAGGGTTTGATTTGTTTTTTTTGGGTCATACCTGAATTCGCAACTCCCACTTTTTTCCTTTCTGGTCGGCATAAAAGAAGCAGCTGCAAAGAATAAATCCTGCCTGTTAGCGAATACTGAACCCTCCCAAGAGGCATAAAAACAGCTGGCGGGAGAAGGCGGGGTGAGGGGTGGAAGGGGGGAAGAAGAAATCTTGGTTCATTCCCCAAGGAGGTGAGAAGGAGGGGAAGAATGAGCACAGGGAAGGGTTACTGATTAAAGCAGGCAGGGGAACAAAGGCCAAGCAGGCCCTGGATTCCTGTGGACAAAGCAAATAAAGGTTATTTTGCTTAACTCTGCACAGCAAGTTTTCAAAGGTCGCCACACACTGGGCACTGGGTTGCATGCACGCATAACAAGAACCAGATGTTCACGTTGCTGCTGAATCATGTAAAATTCAGTCCTGCAGGACCGATCCAAAAAGTCAAGATGGTGACCATAACCATGGCTGCCATCTTCATTTTCTTTTTTTGGGGGGTGGGGTGGGGGGGAGGAAACACCCTCCTGATCGCTTTTTGGTAGATATAGCATCGCCCCTCATTTTGCATTGCAGTGGGACACATTCAGCCAAGTTCCTTCTTGCATGCAACTCTACTGTGAAAATGAAGGTGAGATCCAGTTAGTAGGGAAAGGTGTTAAACCAAAATTAGTTCTATTCTGCCAAAGGAAACGAAGTGGAAGAACACCTGTACATTCAAAGTCTTTTGCTGGTTACAGTAGATTCCTATACTATGCTAAACTACAACACTTTGTGCGTCCTTGGAGCTATCAGTTTTCTTGCAGACTTTTCATTACCCAGCTAGGTAACATAATCAGGGAGAAGGGAGCAGGATTTGCTCTCTGTTTATATAAAGTGCCTTCCTATGCTAGTGTTGATGGGAGTGTTGTTTTCTTTTTGGATTAATGTCCGACCCAATCACCAGTAAACAATATCCCAATCAAGAAACTGCAACTCAGACAAACAATCTAATAGTAAACGGCAGCCTAATCAAGATAGTACCAAGAAGAAAACAACGCAAAATTCTTATTTATTTCAAAGTGATTCACTTAACAACTGTGGCAAGAAAGGTCATAAAATGGGACAAAACTAATTTAACAACTGTTTCGCTTAGCAACAGAACTTTGAGCTCAATGTGGTTTTTAGTTTAAAAACAAAGAAAAAAAAAACAGAAAACAAACTGAAAGGGCAGACTTGATGGACTGCTAAGCCTTTTTCTGCCATAAATTTCTATGTTTCTAAGAATCAACCCAATGGCGCTTTTTTTTAAATTTACATTTATATCCCGCCCTTCTCCGAAGACTCAGGGCGGCTTACAGTGTGTAAGGCAATAGTCTCATTCTATTTGTATATTTATATACAAAGTCAACTTATTGCCCCGCCCAACAATCTGGGTCCTCATTTTACCTACCTTATAAAGGATGGAAGGCTGAGTCAACCTTGGGCCTGGTGGGACTCGAGCCTGCAGTAATTGCAGGCAGCTGTGTTCTAATAACAGGCTGTCTTACAGCCTGAGCCATACCGCGCCCGTTAACTAATCCCTACCCCAAATAGCTGAAGATGTGGAGATCTCAAATGATAAGATTTGTGTGATGGCTGGGGAAAAAAAATGACTAAAGTAACACCTGTGTAACCCCGATGTAAATCAGGGGAGAAGCCAGTCCAGTGGGAGGGAAACACACACAAATGTGTGTTTATGAATTTATTCCCCCTTGCACAAAGGCCCAGAGCAAGCAAAACGGCCCTTTTATTGCAGTTTTATTTTTGACCCACACACGTCGACGCCACACACAGCCACTACAATTATAGAAGCACAACTGGATGACGCCACCCTTGCCTGGACTCCAGTATCAGCCTCTTGAGTGTGACAGACATGTGCCTGTCAGCAAGGGCAGGCGGGAATCAGCCAGGACTCACACCTGCTTTCCAGCCTTGCTTGCAGCCAGGGGAAATCTACGCTCCGCCACTGGTTCTTCCTCTCTGCTTCCTTTTAAGGAGGTGCCCCATCCAGCTCAAAGTACTCCATTAGAAGGCTATAAAAAGAACACAGAGATGCAGGCAAAGAATTGGGAGCAGGCAGCATCTGGGAGACCACAAACCATGGATTTGCAAAGAAGCGATTGATAAATCACACTAAGCCATGTTTTTTTTCTGGCCTACAAAGCCATAAACTTGAATGCAGCTGAATGTCGAATGCAGTTTTTATTGACTGAAAACAATCTTTCCCAAATGGTTTCCTTCATTACACAAAAGCTGCTTATAAGAAAGCTTTATCAAACTTTGAGGACCGGTCTTAAGCAATCCCTTCCTTTAGCACCATCGTAATTTTGAATGGTTGCTGAGGGAGAACTATCAGTAGTATAATAATATATGTAATAATAATATATGTAATATATTTGCAGAGATGTAGGCAAAGAATTGGGAGCAGGCAGCATCTGGGAGACCACAAATCATGGATTTGCAAAGAAGCGATTGATAAATCACACTAAGCCATGTTTATTTCTGGCCTACAAAGCCATAAACTTGAATGCAGCTGAATGTCGAATGCAGTTTTTATTGACTGAAAACAATCTTTCCCAAATGGTTTCCTTCATTACACAAAAACTGCTTATCAGAAAGCTTTATCAACTTTGAGGACCAGTCTTAAGCAATCCCTTCCTTTAGCACCATCGTAATTTTGAATGGTTGCTGAGGGAGAACTATCAGTAGTATAATAATATTATTGAATATTGTAGGAATATTTTGGGAATGTTTTTAATATATTTTTTACATGTGGCAGTCATTAAGTATATTTAAATGTCCCTGTTATGGTAGGAAAAGGGTCTCAAACAGTGATCACAAGACCCCTGGACATGTAAATGTATGCCAGTTGCTATGGGAACATATTTTGATCATGTGATCAGAGAATGCTGTGATGGTCATAAATGCAAGGACCAATCATAATTCCCTGTTTTTAATGCCGTTGTAACTTCGAATGGTTGCTAAACGAATGATTGCAAGTTGAGGACTGTTTGTATGTTGCCACTGAAGACAACGTAATTGATTGGATCCTTACGTCATGCTTTACAAACCACAGTATCTGATTTTCAGAGCCTTTTAAGGCGAAATCATTCAAATCATGGCTACTGTGATATACAAAAAAAAATGGATTTCTATTTCCAGTAAGAATATTGTCAGAGGAAACCTGAATGGCGAGTCCAGATGTCCAGAATGGATTGATTCAGAGAATCTGCTGATCAACTGAGTCGAAAAACTGGGGTCAATGGAGGCATATGGAGGCATGGCCATCAAAATTATGACTCAGTCTCCAGGCAGATCCACTGCATCAACCTATTCCTGGCCCATTCCGCAGTCCATTGGGAGAAGGCACAAAGCTTCACAGCCTAAAACTGAGCATGTAAAACTGTTTCTATGCTAGAATATTATGCAGCACACTAACTTCTCTTCCTAGGTATATGATTAAGACTGTAAAACTGAGATGTGTTAATACCACTTTATAATGCCTTGGTAAGGCCACACTTGGAATATTGCATTCAGTTTTGTGTGCCACGATGTTGAGACTCTAGAAAAACTGCAGAGAAGAACAGCAAAGATGATCAGAGGACTGGAGGCTAAAACATGAAGAACGGTTGCAGTAACTGGGTATGTCTAGTTTAATGAAAAGGAGGACTAGGGGAGATATGATAGCAGCCTTCCAATATCTCAGGGCTGCCACAAAGAAGAGGGAGTCAAGCTAGTCTCCAAAGCACCTGAGGGTAGAACAAGAAGCAATGGGTGGAAACTAATCAAGGAGAGAAGCAACCTAGAACTAAGGAGAAATTTCCTGCCAGTTAGAACAATGAATCAGTGGAACAACTTGCCTCCAGAGGTTGTAAATGCTCTAACACTGGAAATTTTTAAGAAAACGTTGGATAACCATTTGTCTGAAATGGTGTAGGGTTTCCTGCCTGGGCAGGGGATTGGACTAGAAGACCTCCAAGGTCCCTTCCAACTCCGTTATTATTATTATTATTATGTCCAACTTTAAGACTTTTGGACTAATTTCCAAGGTTGGGCACTCTTGCAGTAAAATATCAAGGTCGTTTGGCCTTTTTCAAAAGCATTTGAAAGGTGGAACAAAATGGAACAATGTACTATTACCCTGCAAACTGTTCAGCCGGCTTTCATTGCAGTCCATATCTGTTAATTTGTTGGGGTGAGACTGCTTTCGTGTGTTGTGGTAACATAGTCATGCTTTGTGTTTACTCAATAAACCCTGGTTAAGCAGCAGAGTATTAAGTTTGCTTTATTACAGATCAGTCCTCTTCTTGCAACCATTTATTTAGGGATTGTTTGAAGTTACAACACTGAAAAAAAAATAACTTAAAACTGATCCTCTCACCTGTGACCAATGCAGCATCCTCATCATCACATGCGCATGATTTGGATGCTTGGCAACTGGCATGTATTTACGACAGTTGCAGCATCCCAGGGTCATGTGATCGCCATTTGCGACCTCCCCGGCTATCTTCTGAAAAGCAAAGTCAATGGGGGAAGCTGGTTTTGCTCAATACTGCATGATTCACTTAACCACCGTGATCCCTTAACAACTGTTGCAAAAGAGGTTGTAAAATCAGGCACGACTCACTTAACAAGCGACTTGCTTAGCAACGGAAATTCTGATCCCAATTGTAATTGTAAGTCAAGGGCTACCTGTAGTTCCTTTTCAGTTCTGTCCAGAGGTGGTCTTCACATACTGTAGCAACCGGTTCGCGCAGCACCAGAAATGTGAGCGCGCACATGTGCCCGCTTCGCTCACGCATATGCCACACGGACGTGAGCAGGTGTGGGATTCAAATAATTTAACAACCGATTCTCTGCCCTAATGATTTCTTCCAACAACCAGTTCACCAAACTGCTCAGAAAGTTAACAACCGGTTCTCCCGAAGTGGTGCGAACTGGCTGAATCCCACCACTGGACATGAGTGCGGTGTCACAAAACATGCCAATTCGCTCGCGCGTGCCATCCACACATGTGTGTGACGTCAAATAACATGGCAGTTTGCTCATGTGTGCGATGCATGTGTGGCGTCAAAAACACAGCAATATAGGACGGGATTGCACCCAGGTGGGGGGGCCCAGGCCCACCCCCACCCTCTGGTCACCACTACTGGTTCGCCCAAATCGGGCTGAACCGGCTAAATACCACCTCTGGTTCTATCCTCTTCTAGAAGAATTGATCTGATTTCCCTTTCCCCTACCATCCTTCTTTTAATCCCAGAACAACCCAACAAGTTAGGACAGGCTGAGTAAATAAGAGAGAAGCAGAAAGAGAATAGATCTGCTCTTCTGGGAAGAGCAATCCCAGCTGTAATGCAGAAGAAAGGAAGTCTTATCATCAAAATTTTGGAGGGCCTACCCATCAACTCCACCCACCCACCCACCCACCCCTTCCTCTAGACCAAGAGATGCTGAGAAAAAGAAGCAACAAATCAAGATAGTTGCAAAAGCACCATAAGCTTCCAGCTTCTTATGGCAAGGAAACAGATGCTGCCTTCGAATTTCCTGCTGCTTTTGGCAACCCATGTACAACGTAATGACTTTAAGAAATAAGCTTCAAACAGCCAAGTTAAAGAGGAGAAGAGACACTGATCCACACTGAACCAATACAGCCCTAAACTCCCAAGGCTATAAAGCAGAATTAAAATCAACCTAAAATGGTGAGTCATGATGGAAGTGTAGGTAGTAGCATTTCTCTCCAGCCGTCTCTTAAGTGCTCATGTGATTTTTCTGCCCTCCCTTCCTCTCTCTCTCTCTCTCTCTCTCTCTCTCTCTGGTTCTTTCCTTGGGGGGGTCATCTGATTCAAATTTTTCTGGGCGGCCGAGACCCGAGCCATTTACGCCTGATGCTACTATCAGCATGATTTTCTCTGGATGTCACCAGCACATAGCAGCATGACCGGGAGGTGTGTCTAGGCACCCACGTCAATGGGCCCAGAGTGTATGTCCAGCTGCCAAGCCATGTGACTTGGCATGCTTGGATAAATATTATGCCATGCATGACAAAAAGCTGCCTGGATCCAGACCAAACTGAGACTCTGCCTCTGAGTCTTCGCTCTGCTGTGAGAGCAGGGCAGAAACCAATGGCTTGGGCACTGCAAAGGAACAACATTGCAACCTGCGGCTGAAAGCATTAACACCTGAAAGAAGCCAACTTGAAGCTAGGATGGCAAATCTCTCCAACAGCCATCTCCAATCTGGCAACCTCCTCCAGATGTGCAGACTTCAACTCCCAGAATTCCTTAACCAGCATAATCGCTGCTGAGAATTCTGGCAGCTGAAAACCTTATAGCTGAAAGGCTATGCTCCTCGCTGAGCTGTCATCAAATCATATGTGGATAATCCTCCACATACGGCTGTAATGGAGCCTGTCGTGACAGTCATAAAACATTTTATGACATTTTTGTGATGGTCGTTAACAGAATTACCATGATTGCTAAATGAACCCGCAGTTGTTAAGCAAATCGGATATGCTGGCTTTCAGCAAAACTACTGTAGAAATCTGGTGACATAGCCATGGGATCAGTGGTGAAATCCAAATTTTTTTACTACTGGTTCTGGTTCTGTGGGCATGGCTTGGTGGGCGTGGCATAGCTTGGTGGGTGTGGCATGGTGGGTGTGGCAGGGGAAGGATACTGCAAAATCTTCATTCTCTCCCCACTCCTGGGGGAAGGATACTGCAAAATCTCCATTCCCACCCCACTCTGGGACCAGCCAGAGGTGGTATTTTCCGGTTTTCCAAACTACTCAAAATTTCCACTACTGGTTCTCTGAACTACTCAAAATTTCTGCTACCAGTTCGCCAGAACCTGTCAGAACCTGCTGGATTTCTCCCCTGCATGGGATGCTGCAAACCACTCTAAAGATGGCCGTCTTGCCAAGTGTTCAAAGTTCACCCGTCATCGCAGAGAGAGTGAGTTAAAACTTAGAATCTGAAATTGTAAGTCCCTTTCTTCAAATCGGTCATAACTTCAAATGGTCTCTAAGTGACTGATCTTAACTTGAGAATTATCTATCATATGAGCCAAGAGAATTGCAGCTGGCCTTGTGTAATGTGCTGTAGCCTAAAAATGGCCTCCAGAAATAGAATACAGGTAATCCTCAACTTATTTATTTAGAAAAATTATATTGCTGCCTACTCACACATGGCGACAAGGCGGCTTAAAAAGATATAAAAACACCATATAAAAGAAATTAAAAACCAATAAAAAATAATAACCCTCCACTCTGGCGACCACACACATTCATTCTAATCATTTAATGGGCTCAAAATACTTCACTAGATTTTAAAGAATATATAATTACAGAGTTGGAAGGGACCTTGGAGGTCTTCTACTTTGTGCTCAGGCAGGAGACTATCCCATTTCAGAAAAATGGCTGGTCCAATGGAATTTGGTCAGACTCAAGAAGCTAAGCTAGAACCATGTTAGTAGTTGAGGAAGATGTGAAGGAGGGTTGTATTTATATGCTGCCCAATTCTGGTGACTAAAATATTAAAAGCAAGAAGACATTAACAATGACAAGAAACAAGCAGAAGGACAGAACTGGCAGATGACAAATTGGGTGGAAACAAAAGGCACTCATCTATATCGGGGTCTCCAACCTTGACAAGTTTATGAATTCTGGGAGTTGAAGTCCACAAGTCGTAAAGTTACCAAGGTTGGAGACCCCTGATCTATATTACTGTTTCTCAACCTGGGCAATTTTAAGATGTGTGGATTTTATCTCAGTTCTGAACTACATAGGCTCAGTTAAGGTCAAAAATTGTGCTAAAATATGGGAGACTTCGGAACCAGGTGCTAGGCCACAAACCGGCCAATCACCCTTTAGTGTAGAGGTCTCCAACCTTGGCAATTTTAAGCCTGGCGGACTTCAACTCCCAAAATTCCCCAGCCAGCTTTTTTGGCTGGAGGATTCTGGGAGTTGAAGTCCTCCAGGCTTAAAGTTGCCAAGGTTGGAGACCTCTGCTTTAGTGCAATGTTTTTCAGCAGGGAATTCTGGGAGTTGAAGTCCATACGTCTTAAAGCTTCCAAGGTTGAAAACATAGTTTTAGTCTGTAAACACAGATAAGAAATCCTGCTGGACTCCTCCTCTTCAGGGGTATTCCAAGTTTAAGCTTTCTATCAACCCAGCATTTATATTTCCAGTGCTTCTGTTCTGAAAACCTCTCTCCTGCCTGTCTGCCTTTTTCACATAGCGACTGGCTCTTGGCAGTTCTGCATTCCAAGACAGTTAGAAAGCATCTCAACCAGCTTGCCAATTAATTTATCAGCACCTTAGGGCCTGTCACATCTACCTGACCCACTAGAGCGGGGAGGCAAGGAATGCGGTGGATCCCATCCCCTAAGGTAGGGGTCTACAAACATGGCTCTTTTAAGACTTGTGGACTTCAACTCCCAGAGTTCCTCAGCCAGATCTGGGAGTTGAAGTCCACAAGTCTTAAAAGAGCCAAGTTTGCAGACCTCTGCCCTAAGGAGTTACATCTGGCGGGACCAAGAAGGGCCTTCTCTGTGGTGGCTCCCTCTCTCTGTAACATAATCCCCCCAGATATTATACTGGCCCCCACTCTAACACTTTTTTGGAAGTTCCTGAAAGTTGTGTGGTTGTGGTTTTGCCAGCGGGCCTGGGTCCCCCATTAAATGGCTGGTATGAATGTGTGTTGTCGCTGAATGTGTTTGAGGGAGTTATTATTTTAATATTATTATTATTATTCTTTTATTCGTAAAACATGAAACTCAGACAACTGAACATTTAAAAATGTATCACAAATATTATTGACTGGCACTGATGGTTGATACGGGTTGCCGCCAGCATCCTAGGTATCGACCAAGTATCTTCTTAAAATGTATGTTGTTCTGAGTAGCGCAGTCTTTTGCAGTTCCACTGGTGTTATTGCAGGAAGCTGCAATTTGTTGATGTATCTTATAAAATTCTTGGACACGGTGCCAAGTGCCCCGATGAGAATGGGTAATAGTGACTATTATTATTATCTCTTTTTTTCATGAAATGTGAAACTACTATTATTATTATTTATTCATTAAATATGAAACTCAGTCAACTGAGCATTCAAAAATGTATCACAAATACCATTGACTGGTGCTAATGGTTAATACGGGTTGCTGCCAGCCTCCTAGGTATCAACCAAGTACCTTCTTAAGATGTACAATGTTCCAAGTAGCGCAGTTTTTTGCAGTTCTGCTGGTGTTATTGCAGGAAGCAGCAATTTGTTGGTGTATCTTATAAAATTCTTGGACATGGTACCAAGTGCCCCGATGACAATGGGTATCACTGCTACATATTTCATCCATAATTGCATAGTTTTGATGGCCAGGTAGCCATATTTTATGATGATGATGATGATGATGATTTTGTATTGTGCTTTAATCTCCTATAAGCCACCTTGAATCGCCATGTGCGGGTAGGCAGCAATATAAATTTTCTAAATAAATATATAAACATAAATACATACATAGGTATTGGTGTATCCAGGTCTTTTCCCGTGTAAACCTTACACGGGAAAAGACCGAATACACCAAGACCTACATACCTATACCCGTGAAAACCTACGAAAACAAATACATACATACATACATACATACATACATACATACATATATATATATATATATATACACACACACACACACACACACATATATATATATATTTGTTTTCTGAGGTTTTCGCGGGTGTTTGTATGTAGGTCTTTGGTTATTCGGGTTTTCTCCCGCATAAAATTGGAAGTGTCTTGGCGACGTTTCGACGAAGTCTCATTCGTCATCTTCAGGCTTCAGCTTCGTGCTTCTGGGAGCAATGTGTGATTGCAGCTGTTTCTTCTTTTTTAACTGCTAGTGGGGGTTTGAACTGATTGGGTGGGAGCTTGGCTGTGATCTGATTGGATGGGGGTTTTTTTTGTGCTCTGATTGGCTGGGGGTGTGTCCTGTTTGGGTGGGGGCTTGGTTGTGCTCAGATTAATGTGAGTTGCAGGGGGATTTGAGCTGGTGAGTTGCATTGCTGTTGTTTGGCTTCGTGTTTGTGGTCGTGCTACATCTTCATAGTGGGTGTCTGTCTGCTGTATGTATGGATTGGAGGGGTTTGAAATGGCTAATGTTGCAGCTGCGGTCTGGCTTCTGGTCCTTGGTCGTGCTTCCTGATCAGTGTGGGTTTGGGCCTGCTTTCTGGGTGGATGTGTGGTGGTGACATCCTGTGTGGACCTCGTGAGTGTGGGTCTGGTGTCTAAAAACATAACATCAAGACAGCATTCTGCACATACATACATACATACATACATACATACATACATACATACAAATATACACTGGTAATAAACAGCTTATAACCATTAGTTAAGTGACCATTCAAAGTTATGGCCCTGCTAAAAAAGAGTAATGAGTCCTCGTTTTTATGACCGTTGCAGCATCCCACATGGTCATGCGATTGCAATTTGGGCATGTATTTACAACAGCTAAGGTTCTGAGGTCTTGAGATCGCCATTTGTGACTTTCTGTCAAGGAAAGTCAATGGGGGAAGTCCCCATGAATCATTTAACAACTGCAGTGATTTGCTTAACAACCATGGCAAAAAGGTCATAAAATCACTTAACAACTGCTCTGCTTAGCAATGGAAATTCTGGTTGTAGGCTGGATTTGCTTAATGACTACAGTGATTCACAACAACCATGATAAAAAAGATTGCAAAATTAGGATAGTCCTGTGATAACTCCTTTAACAAGCGCACTGCTTAGTAACGGAAACTCTGATTCCAATTATGGCCATAGTTCAAGGACTACCTGTATGATTTTGAAACAGCTTCTGCTAATAGTACATGTCACCCAGTGGTGGGTTTCAAATTTTTTTACAACTAGTTCTGTGGATGTGGCTTGGTGGGCGTGGCATGGCTTGGTGGGTGTGGCTTGGTGGGTGTGGCAGAGGAAGGATACTGTAAAATCTCCATTCCCGCTCCACTCCAGGGGAAGGATACTGCAAAATCCCCATTTCCTCCCGATCAGCTGGGATTTGGGAGGCAGAGAATAAATGGGGGGGAGTGGCCAGTCAGAATTTTTATTTCCAGTACTCCGAACTACTCAAAATTTCTGCTACCGGTTATCCAGAACTGGTCAGAACCAGCTGAAACCCGCCCCTGATGTCACCTATCCCAAGACTGAAAAACCGAGACATCAAAGATGGAAGACAGGGAAACAGCCTTTAGAGAGGTTCACACAAGTGGTTGGCCAAATGCCCATGGGTTAATTCAAGAGGTTAAAATCCACACAGGAACTCCTCACTTATTTCCATTCATTCAGTGACCCTTTGAAGTTACAACGGTACACTGAAAGGAGTGATTTATGAATATTTTCATATTAACAACCGTTGCATCCTCATGTTCACAGGATCAAAATTCAGATGCTTGGCAACCGTCATGTACTTGTGACGGTTGCAGTGTCCTGGCATCTTGACCTTCTGACGAGCAAAGTCAATGGGGAAGCCAGATTCACTTAACGTTTGTGCTATCAACTTAAGAACGACAATGATTCGCTTAACAACTATGGCAAGAAAGATCATGAAATGGGGCAAAAAGTCACTTAACTGCTTGCTTAGCAATGGAAATTTTGTCCTCAATTGTGGTCGTAAGCTGAGGACTACCCGTAATTGTTGCATCTGCACTCCTTGGCTCAAATAATAAACTGGATTAGAGCTTAAAATAATAATGGCTAAATCACTCTAAAGTTTTAGGATAAGGCTAAGCGTATCCATATGATGATGGTCTATTTTTTTTTTAAAGTGCTATCATAGTAGTAAAATCAAACTCCAATTTTACAGAGAAGCCCATATTTCATGAGACCAGATTCTCTGCTTCAGTATAGCGCCTGTTCATATTTGATAAACTTTATTGGGCAATATTTTACTCTTATATATAATTTCCGCGGACGATTAATTTCTCTTTTACGTTTCCTGAGTTTTATGTAAGCAAGAGAATGGATGTAAAGGGCCATTTCAGTTTGTTGAAGTAAGACAATATCTCGATGCAACAGGAACATTTTTCTTTTGAATGAGTCAACTTTTTTAAAAAAAAATGCCTCCCTAGTCGTGTGCCACAATAATTAATCTGTTCTGTTGCCACCACCTCATTATCACTCTGCAGATAAAGTGAAGTTTTCTCAAGGTCAAAGCTGTTTTGTTTAAAAGCAGCAGCTGTAATGTTCTTCTGCCAGGGATAGTTTAGAGTGAAAATGAAATCAAAGCTCATTCAGTTTAACTAAACAGACAAGCCATTAAAGGGTTGATTTGCATGGAGAAGGGCTTTGTGACATGCACCGGCCTTCTTTGATATCTAAGACCCTAATACTCCCACCAATATGTTTTTCTCACTGTGATTTATTGGCGCAAAAAAGTTTTACTCCTCTTAGTTTTTCTCTTGGGGGATAGGAGCATCTTTCTAGAAAAAAACACCACAAATTTTAATGGTGAGCTGCAGATACTCAGCCTTTCTATTTTATAATATAATATAATAATAATATCAGAGTTGGAAGGGACCTTGGAGGTCTTCTAGTCCAACCCCCTGCCCAGGCAAGAAACCCTACACCATTTCAGACAAATGGTTATCCAACATTTTCTTAACAATTTCCAGTGTTGGAGTATTTACAACTTCTGCAGGCAAGTTGTTCCATTGATTAATTGTTCTGTCAGGAAATTTCTCCTTAGTTCTAGGTTGCTTCTCTCCTTGATTAGTTTCCACCCACTGCTTCTTGTTCTACCCACAGGTGCTTTGGAGAATAATTTGACTCCCTCTTCTTTGTAGCAACCCCTGAGATATTGGAAGGCTGCTATCATGTCTCCCCTAGTCCTCCTTTTCATTAAACTAGACATACCCAATTCCAGCAATGATTCTTTGTATGTTTTAGCATCCAGTCCCCTAATCATCTTCGCTGCTCTTCTCTGCGCTCTTTCTAGAGTCTCAACATCCTTTTTACTATATTTTTAATAGCTTTCTCACTATATTTTCTATAGCTGCATTTGGATGCACAAGTACCACAGATACACAAACAACAAACTGGTGGCAACTTGTGGAGGATTTCACCACTGGTCCTAAGTCACTTTTTTCAGTGCTCTTGTAAGTGATTGCTAAGCAAAGGACGGTAACGCAAGGACTATCTACAGTATATCAAGGGTCTCCAACCTTGATCCCTTTAAGACTTGTGGACTTCAACTCCCAGAGTCCCTTAGCCAGTAAAGCTGGCTGAGGAACTCTGGGAGTTGAAGTCCACAAGTCTTAAAGGGACCAAGGTTGGAGACCCCTGATCTATACATTTATTTTTACATGTTTTGTCAGAGTTATTTCACTGATGCAGCTGTGGCTTCACTGAGGTCAAGACAATTCCAGAACCTGCAGCACATGTGTGCTTCCTACCGAACATCCTTTAACATCTGTGTGGCTTTTCAAAAAATCCAAACAGCTTTGTGCGATCCTTTTAAGGGAAGAGCAAATACTGCCTGGAGGGACTTGCAGCATTTCGGTTTTCTTCCTCTGGAAAAGAAGAGGCCTCTGTTTTTCTGTTTTATTCTCATGGTATTCAAAGTGTCCTAGCCACTTTGGTGATGTTTATTTTTATTACTCAGGATGGGGAGGGAAAAAAAATCTCACCGGTCGTCAGGTTGCTCATTTCTGCAACCTGTGTCTCCATCACCCAGGAACCTTCTCTACTCTCTTTCAAATTCCCTTCCAGACCTAAAAAAAATAATAATTCCACAGAGGTTTTCTTCTGGCAAATTTTCCTTGAAACTGAACGGAAATGGCCAAACCCAGTAGGATTGTAAAGAGATCAACCCAAGATTTGTAGAACCTCAGGATCGAGGAAATGGAAATGCCAAAACGAGCTAACTCCTAAATGCCCTTCTCTCCCAAAAGAGCAAATTCCATCCTCTCAAATTAAAAGAGACCAAGTCGGAGTCACAAAGCAAGAGAATTTCCCTGCCCAGCCAATATAAGGAGCATAAGGGCCGAAGGATATTGTCTGATTCTTTACTCAGACAAGTTTTCCTCCCTGAAAATTTTACCCCACAGTCAGAAAGGCTGAGCTAACTTTGCAGCTACTATGAAAGCCCTCTCTCCTGTCCACCACCTTCCAGATCCTGCCGGCCCTTTAGATTTCCCTAGATTTTTTTCCCTGGGTTCAAGGTGACCTATTTTTAGCCAGAAAACTTGAGTAAGAGTAGGGTTGCTATAGTGACAGCTTGCAGACACAAAGCCAAGCCTTGGTGCAATTTTGCCATGGAGTAAATGAATCGAAAACAAGATGGTGCTTCCAGGCCACGGGTCTCCAACCTTGGCAACTTGAAGACTTGTGGACTCCAACTCACAGAATTCCTCAGCCAGCTTTGCTAACTGAGGAATTCTGGGAGTTGGCCCACAAGTCTTCAAGTTGCCAAGGTTGGAGGCCCCTGTTCCAGGCCACATAGAACGTGGCGCCGAGGAGATTTAAGATGGGTCCCTTCCAGTGACAAGAGACATATTTCTACAAAGTTGGGGGGGTCTCGGTTAGTCCACATGGCTTTGGGTGAAGGCTCTTGCATAACGGAAGGATGGAATTGCCTGAAATAATTTAAGAGAGGTCATGGATGGGCAGCCAGCCAGAAACTATGGGTCAAGGCAGGGCTAAAAAAACAACAACCAAAAAAGCAAGAGGACATTCCCAAAGAGAACACAAGAGGAAAGACCATCTAGCAACATAGGAAGTCAAGTTATCTGTCCTCTCAGCTTAATATGGTCCCCTTAGGATCTCCAGAATGGGAATTCCTTCAAACCATCTCCAGTCCTTCTTCTATCAAAAAATATAAAGCACATGCTCCACCATTAAGATCTGACACTTCTTCAACAATGCAAAACACCTACGGTAATCAACTATGCGTGAAATCGTCTACTACTCTAAGATGAACTGTGAATTTTAGATCTCCATATTCCAGACCAAGCTTATCTGAAGAGAAATAATCGAAGGCATTACCTAGGAATCACTATCCTTTGCAAGTCGACCATGTTCTCCTCAAGTCTGAAAATGCTGCATGCACTTTTCAAGGTAATCTGATATCTTTACTTTACTTTATTGATTAGCCCTTGGGCCATATCAGTGTCTGCAGAGTTCCAGACACAAATTATTACTAAAATCTCATAAAAACAATTTAAAATGGAATTGCATAAAATACAATTTAAAATTAAATTGGAATAGAATGCGATTTTAAATGAAATTGGAATAAAATATAGTTTAAAATGATAGCTTTGATTAACTTTGAAAGCACAAGGTGCAAACACATATCACCAATAAAATCTTATACAAACAATATAAAATAAGAGTAGGGTAAAATACAATAAGATATAATATACCCTGTTTCCCCCAAAATAAGACATCCCCTGATAATAAGCCAAATCGGGCTTTCGAGCGCATGGCAATAAGACGCCAAGCGTTTATTTCAGGGTTCAAAAAAATATAAGGCAGGGTCTTATTTTTGGGGAAACACAGTAATTTAATACATAAATATATATAATAGAATAAAATTATATAAAATTATATTTCAGTGTCACCCTTACAATCTACCCCAATCAGTCCCACATATGGAGATCTCAACTGAACTGTACTATGCTCTGCTAAATTCTATTTTCAGGTTCTGGCTGCACATAAAGTAAGTTGTTTTGATATGGATACCAAAATGGGTCATTCGTTTGGTATATAGACGAAGGTACCTGTCTCTCACCCACTTATGCAAGCAACAGTCACACAGAATGTGAGCCAGCTACCTCTGCCGCTCCACAAATGCAGTATAGAATGGAATCTTCCATATCTGACCATTGTGTCAAGCTGTTCGAATCTCGTTCGCGTAAACATCTCCGTAAGATGTTTTGGCAGTTGTAACTTCAAATAGCTGTCTACTTGAAAAGTATGTTTGTATTTGCACAGCCATTTCAAGTTACCCACCTTACTAAGGATAGCTATATCATTTTGTGCTTCTATATCCTTAATTCTTTGGGAGTAATCTAATATCAAAAAAAATATGCAAAACTAATGCCTGTTTAATTTGCGTAAGTTTTGTAGGCCATTAGAAATCTTCTGGTTTGTAGGCCATTAGAAATCTTCTGGTTTTTATTTAAAAGAACTATGATTCACCCTTCTGCTAAATTAATATTCTAAGTGTAGTTACTTGATAGGACATGTGAGTTTCTTAGATATGTAGGAAACTCAGCCTTCCACCACCCACCCACCCCAAGTAACGTACAGAGAAAGCCATAATTTCTAGTATTTTTCAACAGTAGGGAGCTTCTGGAATTTGAGTGCCTGTCAAAATAGATCTGAAATTCTCTCTGCAAGGTTCGGAAACCTTTTCTGCATCTGGGCACACTAGTATCATCTGAAAAGCTAAGCCTAGAAACACAAACTCATTGAAACCTCCTTTGCAAGTATTTCTTGCAAGCCAGATTGTCCTGGGATTGACCTGAAACCTGACCAGGTCATCTAAAGCTATTCCAAGTTTGTTCATGTAGAATGTCATTCTAGGACTCAATGATTACATAGTTAACTACTGGAAAGGAGAAAACAGCTTAGATCAGCCCACCTACCCCCAACCTTTGGGGCACCAGAATCAGTTCCGTGGAGAATTCTGTTTTTCCGTGGACTGGAGGGGAATGCTACCTGCATCCCACAGATGGGACTTCGCTTGTTTGCACGGCCCGATTTCCAGCATGCCACAACCCAATGCCGGTCCACAGATAGGTTTGGGGACCCCTGGCTTAGATCATTCCGTTGACAATATACCCGCCCTTCTGCAGCAGGCAGATATACAGATAGTTCTCAATTTACAACAACCAATGAGACCAAAATTTCTGTTGTTAGACGAGTTAAGCGAGTTTTGCCCCATTTTTTAACCTTTCTTGCCGCGGTTGTTAAGTGAATCACTAGCAGTTGACAAGTTAATTACATGGTTGTTAAGTAAATCGGGAGTTCCCCGCTAACTTTGCTTGTCAGAAGATTGCAGAAGTGTTGAGTATGGGCTTGATGATGTAGGGTTACCTTGGCAACTTTTAAAACGGGTGGACTTCAGTTCCCAGAACTCCCCAGCCAGTCTTGCTTAGGTTGAGAAACACTGCCATAAACAGTTAATTAAATAGTTTGATATACCCCGAGTACTGGTTTGCCGCAGGCATCCTGCTGATATGTACTGAGCTTGTTTATACACACTTGTTCCCTGTGTTCAGACCTGCTGCTCCATGTTTTCTGAAATGTGATAACTCAAGGGCCAAAGTGATGGGATGGTAATGAAAGAAGAATGATACAAGGTCTTCTGTTTGAGCAGGGAAGTTGGACTAGAAGACAAGGTCCCTTCCAACTCTGTTACTCTGACCTGAAAACCAGAGCTTTGAGTCTTTTTCTGTCCCTGATGTTTCCGCAAACAAAATTTGGCCTCTGAATGTTCTGACAACACAGAAGCTTTTCTGTGAATCTTCTTAAAGGTTGGGAAGCAAACTGGAAAGACACTGTAGATCAATAAAGCAAACATTTTGCTAACTAATTGTTCCACCTTCTACAGAAATCCATACCGGCTTTGATAACTGTTGTAAAAATGTATTGCTACTGGTTTATCCCATCTTTTTCTCAGGGGAGGTCAAAGACTGGACACAATTCTTGTTCCATCCTCTGTAACAATCCACAGACAACAGTTAAGCTGGGAGATAGCAAACCCAACATTCTTTCTTAATCACAATCTAATCCTAACTTCAAGGTGCTGGTTACCACCTTTAAAGCGCTCCATGACTTAGGACCGGGTTACTTACGGGACCGTCTTCTGCTACCACATGCCTCCCACCGACCGGTGCGCTCCCATAGAGAGGGCCTCCTCAGGGTGCCGTCGGCCAAATAATGTTGGCTGGCGGCCCCCAGGGCAAGAGCCTTCTCTGTGGGGGCACCTGCCCTCTGGAATGAGCTTCCCCCAGGACTTCGTCAACTTCCTGACCTCCGGACCTTCCGCTGCGAGCTGAAGACATATTGATTCTTCCGCGCGGGACTGGCATAAAATGGCTTTTATTAGGATTTTAATGGGGTTTTAGAGTGTTATTTATTTTATATTAATTATCAGCCAATTTGAATAAGTTTTTTAATTTTGATTTTATTGTATTATATTTATGTATGCTATTTTTACCTGGCTGTAAACCGCCCTGAGTCCTTCGGGAGAAGGGCGGTATACAAATTAAATTATTATTATTATTATTATTATTATTATTATTATTATTATTATTATTATTATTATTATTATTATTATTATTATTATAATCCAAGGCCTGGGTTTGGACAACAAGCTATGTTAAAGCATTGTCATGGTCTAGGGCAGTGATGGTGAACCTTTTTGGCACAGAATTCCAAAAAGGGAGCACGCGTGCGCACGGAGGGCACCAAATTCTGAAAAGAGAGCACTTCGTCAGGGCCACGATCAGGAAGAGGAGCAGCCCAGGGGGCATATGCGCGCGCTGGAGAAGATACTTCAGGGTTCTGGTTACTGCTGCACATGCGCACACACCGATCAGCTGGCTGGCGCACATGCTCACGCCAGAAATGGAAGACCAGCTCTTCCGGTTTCTGCCACGGCCATACTCGCAAAGGCCAGCTGATCGTCAGGTGCACATGCGCACCAGAAACCCGGAAGACGAACGGGCGACGCTGCGCGTGCCAGGCAACATGGCTCCACGTGCCACTTCAGGCACGCGTGCTTTAGGTTCCCCATCATGGGTCTAGGCGATCAAAGTAGCACAATTGTGGAATATTGAGAACCATTTTGATCTAGTGGTTAAGGAGGCATAAGGCAACCAGGAGATTATGAATCCGGCCTTAAATTGAATGCCTTTGGGTCAATTATTCTCCCTCAGCCCAACCCACTTCACAAGGTTGCTATTGAGGAGAAAACAGAAGGAGGAAGCTATGTTGGATATGTTCGCAGTCCTGAGTTATTTGTAAAAATAGTAAACCTGGGATATAAATAAATAATATTGAATTTGGCTTCAATGCCTAAAAAAATGCAGCTTCAAGGGTGGAACTTATACATTTGGTAGAAAATTGCCAACTAGTCCTACAAATAGGACTAATATGTTTTCTCTCTGGATCTTTTCATATATTTCGTTATCATCTCTGCAGGAATCTCCTCAAACTATGATAAAAGAGATGGTGACTATGATGGAGTAGAATCAAGAACATGTGAAGTGTTAATACCACTTTATAATGCCTTGGTAAGGCCACACTTGGAATATTGCATTCAGTTTTGGTCGCCACGATGTAAAGAAGATGTTGAGACTCTAGAAAGAGTGCAGAGAAGAGCAACAAAGTTGATTGGAGGCTAAAACATATGAAGAACGGTTGCAGGAACTCGGTATGTCTAGTTTAATGAAAAGAAGGACTAGGGGAGACATGATAGCTGTGTTCCAATATCTCAGGGGTTGCCACAAAGAAGAGAAAGTCGGGCTGTTCTCCAAAGCACCTGAGAGTAGACCAAGAAGCAAAGGGTGGAAACTGATCAAGGAAAGAAGCAACTTAGAACTAAGGAGAAATTTCCTGACAGTGAGAAAAATTAATCAGTGGAACAACTTGCCTCCAGAAGTTGTGAATGTTCCAACACTGGAAATTTTTAAGAAAATGTTGGATAACCATCTGTCTGAAATGGTGTAGGGTTTCCTGCCTGGGCAGGGGGTTGGACTAGAAGACCTCCAAGGTCCCTTCCAACTCTGTTATTATTATGGGGTGTGGCACATAAAAACAGGTAGAGTCACCCTACTGTGGCCACTATCTTGACCGTTTTGATCACACACAGGAGATATCCCTGCATCCATGGTTTCATTTGGTCCTGCTAACTGATAAAAGAGGACTCTAAAATTGGGAACGTCATGCTCTGCTTCCCACTGCTAGAAGCTCAGCAAAGTTCATGTTTGAAGTTGATATCTGGAGGAAACAAGAAGTAGGATTTTGGATAATTGAAATTAATCCAGTATCTGATGTTCTGAATCATAGATGCACAAAGATAACTTTTCAAACTTGTAGTAGAGTGTGGTGGGTATAATAATAATAATAAATAATTATAATTATAATTATTTTAAATAAATATTATTATTATTATATTTATAATATTATATTTATATAATGAATATTATTATTTATTATATAATAATAATAATTATATTATATAATAATAATAAATATTATTATTATTTTATTTACACAGTATACACAGCAAACGAGATAACTACGCTGGATTTCGTTACTTCCCAAGCGTTTAGGACTGCGTGATGTATCGGCGAATTATGCGAGCAGATCCCAGTAAGGTGGCCTTCTGCAGCTGACCAATGGTGATCTTGTCAGCGCCAATTGCTTTTAAGTGCTTGCCTAGGTCTTTAGGCACAGCTCCCAGTTGTTCCGAGTACCACTGGAACCACCTCCACTGGTTTATGCCAGAGTCTCTGCAATTTGATTCTCAAATCTTGATATCTGGTGACTTTTTAAAGTTGTTTTTCATTGATTCTGCTGTCACCAGGTATAGCAATGTCGACTATTATTATTATTATTATTATTATTATTATTATTATTATTATTATTATTATTATTATTATTATTATTATTATTATTATTATCTTTTATTCATTAAACATGAAACTCAGTCAATTGAACATTTAAAAATGTGTCACAAATATGATTGACTGGTACTAATGGTTGATACAGATTGCTGCCAGCGTCCTAGGTATCAACCAAGTATCTTTTTAAAATATATGATGTTTCGAGTAGCGCAGTTTTTGCAGTTCCACTGTTGTTATTGCAGGAAGCTGCAATTTCTTGATGTATCTTATAAAATTATTGGACATGGTCCCAAGTGCCCCAATGACAATGGGTATCACTGTTACATGTTTCATCCATAGCCATGTAGTTTCAATGGCCAGGTCGCGATATTTTGTGATTTTTTTCCAGTTCTTTTTCTTCGACTCTGACATCTCCTGGTACAGTGATATCAATAAACTGTACGTTCAGCCCTTGACAACCATAATATCTGGCTGTTGTGTTCCAAATGACAATCTGTCTGTATTATTATTATTATTATTATTATTATTATTATTATTATTATTATTATTATTATCATCATCATCATCATCATCATCATCATGCTCCAATACTGGAAATTTTAAAGAAAATGTTGAATAACCATTTGTCTGAAATGGTGTAGGGTTTCCTGCCTGGGCAGTGGGTTGGACTAGAAGACCTCCAAGGTCCCTTCCAACTCTGTTATTATGAAATTACGAAATTATCATCATCATCATCATCATCATTACAATTAGCCAGTCCTCAACTTTGCTCCTATCCAGCCTTAATTGCCAAAGCTAGAGTCTAAATGACTTTTCCACCCCAGGAAAATACAGAGAAAAGCCATCCTGGAGCATCCAAGTACAATACTCTCAGCCCAGATTCTTAAAAATTGAGCCCCAGCACATCCTTGGATTGGGGGTTGAATTAGCAGTTCAGCACAGGAAGAGGTATTCCTAAAAGGACCATAAGGGGCGTGCATAAGAGCACAAATGTGCCTACCGTTCCTGTCCTATTGTTTTTCTTTTCTTCTTCCTATATATATATATATAGATATATATATGCTTATACCTCCTAATATTTACTCATATATATGTTTATATACTATATAATCTTTTTGTATGATGTTGTGACAAAAGAAAGAAAGAAAGAAAGAAAGAAAGAAAGAAAGAAAGAAAGAAAGAAAGAAAGAAAGAAATAATAAAATAAATTTTATAATCGCTGTCAGGGTGAACTGGAAGTCCTTCAGATGTTTTCACAGCTGCAGTGTGCCCAGGCATCCTCCTCTCAGTGTTGATCTGATCGGATGAATCTGTTCTCCCCCTTATATCCTTTGAAAGTGTCCTTCAACATATCTCTGAACAAATGGGGCCTCTTTAAAGTGCACATGTAATAATAATAATAATAATAATAATAAGAAGAAGAAGAAGAAGAAGAAGAAGAAGAAGAAGAAGAAGAAGAAGAAGAAGAAGAAGAAGAAGAAGAAGAAGAAGAAGAAGAAGAAGAAGAAGAAGAAGAAGAAGGGAATTGGAAGGGACCTTGGAGGCCTTCTAGTCCAACCCCCTGCCCAGGCAGGAAACCCTACACCATTTCAGACAAATGGTTATCCAACATTTTCTTAAAAATTTCCAGTGTTGGAGCATTTACAACTTCTGCAGGCAAGTTGTTCCACTGATTAATTGTTTTAACTGTCAGGAAATTTCCTGATGTCGTCCTGCTTGAAAACGTCTTCCCAAATTGTGTTCTCTAGGGCAGGGGTCTCCAACCTTGGTCCCTTTAAGACTTGTGGACTTCAGCTTTGCTGGCTGAGGGACTCTGGGAGTTGAAGTCCACGAGTCTTGAAGGGACCAAGGTTGGAGACCCCTGCTTTTAAGATGTATGGGCTTCAACTCCGATAATTTCCCTAGCATACTTGGTGGTTGGTGCTGAACAGGTGCCAGCCTGAGAATGAGCCAACTTCTGCTCACTTTGAAGAGGCCAAACTACAGATGAGGAAGAAGAAACCTACATGGGAAAATGGAGAAGGATGCTGATGAAGGGAAGGTGAGGGGAGAGGGAGGGTACTTTAAGACAGGGGTCTTCAACCTTGGTCCCTTTAAGACTTGTGGACTTCAATTCCCAGAGTTCCTCAGTCAGCTTTGCTGGCTGAGGGACTCTGGGAGTTGAAGTCCACAAGTCTTACAGGGACCAAGGTTGGAGACCCCTGCTCTAGGGTACAGCAGTGGCCCATAACTGTAGCATTCACAGAGGCTCCTGTTTTCATACCCACTGGCCAGGGATAATCACAAAATATCTGAACAACCTCCAGATGACAGCAAAGACACAGGGAGCATTCCTCGTTGCTTCCATCTAGTGGGCATTTGGGGAGCTTACATTTCACATAAGATAAACCTACATCAGTGATGGCTAACCTTTTTGCCATCGGGTGCCAGGAGAGGGGGGGGCGCACGCACGCGTGCCCACACCCATAATTCTATGAGCCCCACCCCCACACATGTGTGCACGACCCCCCCACTTCCACCGCTCCTGGCATGCAATGGCCTAGTAAGCCCGTTTTTCTCTCTCACCTGGTTCCAGAGCAGTGGTGGGATTCAGCCAGTTTGCATCTATTTGGGAGAACCGGTTGTTAACTTTCTAAGCAGTTCAGAGAACCGGTTGTTGGAAGAAATCTTTCCCCCCCCACTTTACAGGGCTAATCCTGTAAGGAAGGCAGGAAGGAAACATTCTGGTGGTGTTTCTAGCCTGATCTTTATTGCCCTGCTTACAGAAACTGCCTCTCTGGTTAACCCTTATTACATTGTAACAGCTAAGGCGAAGCGCCTCATCGATGTGAGTGATGTTGAGTTGGCCACGCCCACACCGACACATGACCACCAAGCCACGCCTACCCAGCTGGTCATTAGGGGAGAGAACCGGTTGTTAAATTATTTGAATCCCACCACTGTTCCAGAGCCTTCCTAGGAGTCTGGGGAAGGTGAAAACGGCCTTCCCCACCCGCCTGGAGGTCCTCCGGATGCCAGAAACGGCCCATTTGCCAGCTTCCGGTGGGCTCAGAAGGCCCGAAAATCAGCTGGCCGGTGTGCACATGTGCACCAGAGCTGAGCTCGCATGGCCCACTGATATGGCTACGCATGCCACCTGTGGCACACATGCCATAGGTTCACCATCACGGACGAATATATATCAAGCCTAAAGTGACCAGATTTCAGCGATGGCAAAGCGGGACACCATTAACGGGGGGGGGGGGGCTGTGCATGCGCACTGGGTCTCGCCACCTGGCTGAAGGAGGAGGAGCGGCCGCTGCACTGCTTCTTGGCTCTTCCAGGTAGGCTCGGCTCTCCTCTCGGCTCTTCCAGGCAGCCTCCAGCGGGCGAAGTCAAGCGGCGTCTCTCCTCCCACCTTCAGATGCAGACTCCATTCACTCCCATTCTGAAAATGGGAGGCGGCAACGCAAGAGGAGGAGGAGGCGGGCGGAGGAGAGACGCTGCTTGACGTCTGTAACACCCACTCCCCCGCCTCCTCCTCCTCCTCCTCTTCCTCTTGCGTTGCCGCCTCCCATTTTCAGAATGGGAGTGAATGGAGTCTGCGTCTGAAGGTGGGATTCTTTTTTAAAAAAACTTTTTTTAAAAAATCGGGACTTTTTTGAAATGACGCGGGAGGCGGGACAAATTATTAAAAAGCGGGACTGTCCTGCCAAAAGCGGGACATCTGGTCACGTTAATCAAGCCCATACTCAACCTTACTTTATGCAAATCATTTGAATTTCAAAACAAAATGTAAAAAAAAGCTGCCACGTGGCAAACTAAAGCGCCAGGGACCATCATCCTTGCTACCAATGCCCGCAGAGATCACTTGGGGTCCCCCAGCAATCTGAAAAATAAAAAGGGTGAGTTGCTGTGCTAGGAGCCTATTTGCAAAGGGGTCCTTCTCTCCAGAATAACAGAAGATAAATTGGGGTTTGACAGTGATTATCCTGATGTTACAGCTGTTTGAATAAATGGATGTTTTGTGACTAGCTATAGGCACTGACTATCTCTTAGTACTTATAATGCAATATATGGGTGACCTTGGGAGATAAAGGGAAAAGATGTTGCCTAGAAGCAATCAGAGAAGAGAGGCAGGAGCCCACATTGGCCTAACAACCAGAGGAAGAAACTCAGAAAATACTGGTCCTGATGGATCAGGTGGTTAAAAACGGCAATGGGAAGTTTTTACCTTTTACAATAAAGTAGATTTAGCTCATAAAGTTGTGTTTCCTGCCTAGTTTACCTAGGTTGTCTAACATCAGCCTTGCAAGTCGAAAGGAACAAACTTCCCATTGCCCCTTTTAACCGTAAAATGTTGGCAATGCCTGGTGTATAATTGAAGGACACAGTCCAAAAAAATAAATAAAATCAAGCTGTCAGCCACAGCAACACAACTGAAGCCCATCAATTTTTTTACATATATGGCTGTAGCTCCTACCTCAATTTTTCTGCCCACCTGTTTGCTTGTTCCTGCTTGAGGACCAAAGGTAACAAAAGAATAAAATTACTTCTCTAAATTCTGCTAAAAATCCAGCGCTGCCGGGAGGCCTCCTGATTGCTGGAAAGGAAGATTAACAAAACCTTCATTTCTACACCAAAAGTGCTTTTCCAAAAGGCAACTGTACTTCCTTGGGGTTTTTTTCCCTTGAAAATGTTTTATTTCTTATTCAGGAAGCTTCTTGAACGAGAAGCAAAATGTTTTCAAGGAAAAAAACCCCAAGAAAACCCAGTTGCCTCCTGGGACAATCATCACTTGGGTGATTGAGAATTTCAAAAGACCTTCATTTCTATATCGCCTTCCAGCCCTATGTGGTGGCCCACCATGCTAGGCACCTAGATCAAGATAAAAAAGAGGGCCCATTTATTTGACGTATGAACCAGTGGTGAAATCTGAACCGGTTTACTACCGATTTGCTGGCAGCGCATGCGGGCTGTGTGCGCGCATGCAGGGTACTTGCACCAAATGCAAGGTGTGCGCACATGCGCAGTGAACGCCAAAAGGAGGCATGGGTTAAGTAGAACAGCGTGCGGGGTGTGCGTGATCAGCTGTGGCACATGATCTCTTTTTTTACCCTTTAAAAGCATTTTGTACAATCTCTTTGGCCGAATAGGTTGTAAAAAATGCTTTTAAAAGTAAAAAAAAAGGCTCTGATGATCAGGCAGCTCAGCTGAGATCGTCAAAGCCCTTTTTTTTACCTTTTAAAGGCATTTTTTAAAAGAAGCGGCAAGCGAGATAGTAGGTGCATTGGGTGGGCATGGGCGGGGTGGGCAGGGATTTTTGCTACCGGTTCTCCAAACTACCCACCACCATCGCTACCGGATTGGCAGATCCAATCCGAACTGGGAGCATTTCACCCCTGGTATGAACTAACATTGGGGAAAAAGAAGGAGGAGGAGGAGAGGATCACTTCCGGACCTTGAGATGGAGCTCGTGGAAGATGGAAGGCCAGCCAAGGAATCTGAAAGGCCTGAAGATCCAGTGGCAGAGCTTCAATCTCCTGTCTTTTTTGGCTTTCAGGCCTTATAGACGATTGTTCCAATTCAATGCGTTCCTCTGGGTATTCCCAAGCACCCCAACTTTTTTTTTTTTGCAGTTTTCTTAGATTCTAGAAACTTCTGACCATCCCAAGGACCAAGAGAAGACTTTTAGACTCAGTGGTCATGTTTACACAGCAAACAAACTCCTAAACCTTGATTTCAGCAGGCACAACTCCTGCCCCCTTAGCAGTTCCAAAGCATGCAAATGCAAGCAGATAAACAGGTACCACTTCGGTGGGAAAATAACAGAGATATGAAAGGAGCCCTCTGGGCAATGGTGATGTCACCAGCTAGTCTTTTCACCCTGGAAGTGCCTTGGTAGATGTTTCCAACGTGAATGTGGTAGTAGAAGTAGCAATATAAGGCATAGCTATCGTGTTCACATAATATCAAACAACCGCAACTGAGTATGGGGAAGATGATAGCATGATGAAGCATTGTCTGGGTTTCTTATACAGGTAGACCTCAACTTACAATCACCATCAGGTTCAGAGGTTCTGTGCTTTGATTACTCAGCTGCGGCCGCCATCTTGACTTTTGTTCCCTTTCCTGTTCCTCCCTAGCTGCCTTGATTTTGCACAATGTCCCAGAGGACTCCAAGGGGCAAAATACATGGGTCTATTATTTACGGTATTTCCATACCTCTAAACTCAGAAAATTTCTGCTGGGGGGTGGGTGGGGGCTAAGCAATGCTTTTGCCTTTTAGAGTCTCCTTCCTACTTCTCCCATTAATCAGCTCCAAATCGCCCTTGTGTTTCAAAGCCGAAGAGCCAGCGCTGTCCAAAGACGTCTCCATGGTCATGTGGCTGGCATGACTCAACGCCGAAGGCGCACGGAACGCTGTTACCTTCCCACCAAAAGTGGTCCCTATTTTTCTACCTGCATTTTTTACGTGCTTTCAAACTGCTAGGTTGGCAGAAGCTGGGACAAGTAACGGGAGCTCACCCTGTTACGCGGCACTAGGGATTCGAACCGCTGAACTGCCGACCTTTCGATCGACAAGCTCAGCGTCTTAGCTATTGAGCCACCGCGTCCGTCTAACCCTAAACCTTATGTTATGACAGTGAAATAGTAATTTAATTAATGAACTGACGAGAAAGTGAACACTTACAGTTCCTTATAGAAGAACACTTGTTAATTTACCATCCTCAAAAGCTCTAAGAGCTTAAATTAAGGCTTAGCCATTTTTTAATAAAATCAATGATGACATTATGTGTTTTTTCATAAATGCAAAGGAAGGAAGCAGCCTTTTCAAAGGGGACAAAAAAAGTCACAGATAAATATGATTTAGTCTAGTGCAATTATCAAAATTGGTTGAGAATGAAAGGAATGGATAGTTTCCCCCAAACATGAAAGATATGGGCTGCCCAGGCTGAGACATCTGGGTGCATCATTTTTGCAGCATCGTGATTTGCTATGACTGCTACATTTAGGGCAGGTAGTCCTCAGCTCACAACCATTTATTTAGTGACCACTCAAAAACGCAACAGCACTGGGGGAAAAAGTAACTTATGACTGGTTCTCACACTTACGACCGTTGCAGCATCCCCATGCACATGTGTTCAAAATTTGGATGCTTGGCAACTGGAATGTGTTTGTAACAGTGTCCCAGAGTCACGCGATCAATTTTTGCAAACATCTGACGAACAAAGTCAATGGGGAAGCCAGATTCTCTTTACAACTGTGTTATTAACTTAATAAATGTAATGATTTACTTAACAACTGTGGCAAAAAAGTTCATAGAATGGGTCAAAATTCAATTAACAATTGTCTTGCTTAGTAACAGAAATTTTGGACTGAACTGTGTCATAGGTCAATGACTACCTGTACCACTACAAGCAGTCTTTAATTTATGATGGGTCATTTTGCAAAGAGACCCTGAAAATGGGACCAACCTGGATTCGTTGCCATGTCCTTAAGATGTGGCACTTACAACCAATTTCAGTACCTCATGGTCACATTAATCCAATTTACAACATTTTTGTGGGAAATAGGAATTTTATTTCTAGTTTCTGGCAAAAATTATCCCAAAGCAATGACCACAGCATTCTCTTAATGACTGCCGCAAAAAAGGTTCATAAATTCAGGAATGGTCATGTACCTGCTTTACGGCTCTCACAATTTACAACCAAAATCATAGACTCAATTATGGCTGTAAGTGAAGGACCGCCTGTAAATATATTGGCAATATGTTTGGAGGGCGCTAGGCTGAGGAAGATGATGATGATGTCAGGCATTTTGGAGACTTGAGGATTATAAGTAGTCCTCAACTTAGAACCACAATTAAGCCCAACATTTCTGTTGCCAAGCGAGGCAGTTGTTAAGAGAGTTGCACCTCTTTTTCCCATGGTTGTTAAGTGATTCAATTCAGTTGTTAAGTAAATGCCTGCAGAAGTTGTGAATGACTTGCCTGCAGAAGTTGTGAATGCTCCAACACTGGAAATTTTTAAGAAAATGTTGGATAACCATCTGACTGAGATGGTGTAGGGATTCCTGCCTGGGCAGGGGGTTGGACTAGAAGGCCTCCAAGGTCCCTTCCAACTCTTTTGTTATGTTATGTTATGTTAAATCATGTGGCTTTCCCAATTGACTGTGCTTGTCAGAAGTTGGCTCGGAAAGTCACAAGCGTTGTGACCCATTACACTGGAACAGTGCATCATGTGACCGTGGGGATTCTGCAATGATCATAAGTTTGAAAATTAGTCATAAATCACTTTTTCCAATGCCGTTGTAACTTTGAAAGGTCATTACATGAACGACTGTAAATTGAGGACTACCTGTACTATATAGTCTGGATTCCATCAGCTAAGAAACAAGAGGAACCAGAAAGTTACACCACTATCTCTGAGACAAAAAAATATCCCTTTTAGTTCTTCACTCAAAGCCTCACTTATTCCCATCTTCATTTCATCTCATGGCTACAGCTAGTTTGCATTAATAAGCCCCGCGTAGAAAAACATTCTTAATTCTGAAATGCTATCCTAACCAATTTCTCCTATGTAACTTAGATGTGCATTTTTGCTGCAATATACTTAGCTAAACACATATGCCATTTTGGGGTAACAAAAGGCAGCGCTTTCATCAATACAAGCGTTTTTCACGAATGAAGGCAAATATACGTGTCCCAAGAGCCTAGATCTGGGTTTTTGGGGGATCCTGCAACATGCATTTTTGTACACATTTCCTGCCCTGCCATTTCTTTATTGGATAATAGCATTGCAGCATTCCAAATTTGAAACATCCCAATAAGCTGTTTTTTGAGTTTGCTTCTTAGTTGGGACGTATGAATAGGTCATGTTTGTGTTGAAAATCATAGCAGCTGCTTCTTGTCCCATCTTCCTTTTGCGTTAAATCATGGTAACCTTTGGGTTATATCAATTTTGCTGGAAAACCAACAAAACCATCTGCCTGTTCTCCTCCTTCCCCTCGTTTGAAGTTAGAAACAACATTTTGCCATCCCTAATCCTCAGATACTACAATCTATTTTTGTCTTCTCAAAAACTATAGAAAGGAGACAAAACAGTCTCTGCATGCTTCTTCATGTTGATACTAAACTTCTTGTTTTCTTTGCTTTCTATTCAAAACAGAACAGGATTCTAGGGAAACTAAGCAGAATAACTGACCAAAAGAGGAAGCTTAATAAATTAATCCTTCTTAACAGTCCTGGGATAGTCTAGCTGCGTCCTAACCAAGTAATAACCAGTTGCGTCCTAACCAAGTAATGATCAGGTCAAACCTTTCTTAGCTGTTCAAGATCAGCCAAGATCTGCTATGTGCTGAGTCCCACACTAATATTAATACTAATATTCAGACATTTCAGTCAGATTGTGGCTGGCCACAGATCTATCATTCAACATTTTGTAATAGGTCCTATTAAAGTTTCATACACTTGCAGCGAAGTTACATGAAACATAAGTTTGTGAAATTTAAAATAAAGCAAAATGGAACTTAAATCTTTTGCTGTTCAAAAAAATAATAATCTAAGTCTTAAAATATGAGTTGTCAACATCTACAACATTGTTTCTTCCGAGTGTGATTAGTGGAGCCCTGGAATCTCACACAACCCCCTTAAGGAATCATAGAAACAAAATTATTTGCTAGGTTTTGAAAATATCTGCAAAAGTTTAAAACAATGTCACTCTTTTTATTTGTTAAAAAACAGGGTTTTTTTCATGAAAATTTTTAAGCTAATATCTAATGAGTTAAATATTATTATTTTACCTTATTCAGTAAATAAATATTCTAAATGCTGCATACGTTTTAATTTTTAATATGGTAAATATAGGTGACTATAACCCATACAAAGCAAAGCTCTTTTAGGATCCTACATAAATTTAAAAAAACAGGAAAAGTTTTGAGAGCAAAAACATCTTAAGAAGCATTGATCTAGATGGACACCAGATGGTAGTGATGAGTTAGAGTTTCCCCGTACCCCTTTCTTGTCCTCTACTAATCCTCAAGACATCTGTATTGTGGATCCAACAGTTCTTCCTAAGAATCCCCATTTAGCTGCCTCTTGCATATCCCTTCTTCAAATCAAGAAGACCTTAGACCGTGGCAATTTGAAGATGTGTGGACCAACTCCCAGAAACCCTCAACCAGCAAGCTGACAGGGGAATTCTGGGGGTTGAAGTTCATGCACCTTCAAGCTGCCAAGTTGGAGAAACACCGCGCTAGACGCTTCCCAGCCCTGCCCGAAAACTGGCAAAATTTGCCTACCTAAAAGTCCATGAGGTTCCGATTTGCGTCTCTCCGAACTCCTGCCTTGATCCTTTCGTTTCTTACTCCCCCGCAGGCTGCCAAACCGCTTCATGGGCTCAGTCACTAGCAGCCGTCAACCATAACCTTGGTTCCAAGCAAAAAAATCCAGCCCACAGGTGGAGCAGAGGGTAGGGAGAAAAGGCACCCGCTGAAGATGTCAAAACAGAGCAGTGGGAAAAATTCTATCTGTCTAAGACGAAGAGGATGAAGCCACTCCTTCTCCAGTTCCCTCAATTTCACCCCGCAGAATTTAAAAGCAGAAAGCTTTAGCAAGAGTTCGTCTTGAATGGGACCTTCCCGATGCCAGTTCCAAGCAACCCCACCAGCATCTATGGATGCCCTGAGCAGCTGCACAAACTCAGCTAGCTCGCAACAGCCGTGCTTAAAATCCCTGCTAATTCTGAAAGGAGAAGACACAGCAGCGCTGGAGGTAGAAGAAATGCCCAAACAGACCGGCTTCAGGGAAAATGGGTTATGACCAGAAGATCTGCGGCTTGCCTCTTTTTATTTAAAAGCCTGCCCGGTGCACGAGATTGCTGGAAGGGAACGACCATGTGCAGTTCAGCGTGATGTCCCTTTAAAAAAGTCTGTAAAAGGAAACCACGCTTTTAGAGCAGACAATCCTTGGCACCCACTGGCTGGAGCACATTCCCATTATGACATCATGCAACTATTTTGATTCATGTCTCTGAGCTCTCAAGTGGAGCTGCTCTGGATAAACCTAAGACCTGCCAAGCCCCTCTGCAGCTGAGTGACAAGCTGGTTAATGGGGAACAAGATGCTGTAATTTCACCTGGGACAATTAAGGAAGAGAAAAGAGAAAGGATGAAGAAGGAGGAGGAGGAGGGAGGAGGAGGAAGGGGGGAGAGAAGAAAAAGAGGAGGAGGAGAAGGAGGAGAAGGGAGGAGGAAGAGGAGGAGGGAGGAGGAGGAAGGGGGGAGAGAAGAAGAAGAGGAGGAGGAGGAGGAGGAGGAGGAGGAAGAAGGAGGAGGAAGGAGGAGGAGAGAAGAAGAAGAGGAGGAGGAGGAGGAGGAGGAGGAGAGAAGAAGAAGAGGAGGAGGAGGTGGAGGAGGAGAAAAGAGAGGAGGAAGTGGAGGAGGAGGAGGAGGAGGAGGAAGAAGGGGGGAGAGAAGAAGAGGAGGAGGAGGAGAAGGAAGAGCAGGAGGAGGAGGAGGAAGAAGGAGAGAAGAAGAGGAGGAGGAGGAGGAGGAGGAGGAGGAGGAGGAGGAGGAGGAGAAGAAGAGGGGAGGAGGAGGAGGAGGAGGAGGAGGAGGAGGAGGAGGAGAAGAGAGGAGGAGAAGGAGGAGAAGGGAGGAGGAAGAGGAGGAGGGAGGAGGAGGAGGAGGAGGAGGAGGGAGAGAGAAGAAGAGGAGGAGGAGAGGAGGAAGGAGGAGGAGGAGGAGGAGGAGGAGGAGGAGGAGGAGGGAAGAGGAGGAGGAGGAGGAGGAGGAGGAGAAGAGGAGGAGGAGGAGGAGGAGGGAGGAGGAGGAGGGGGAGAGAAGAAGAGGAGGAGGAGGAGAAAAGAGAGGAGGAGGAGGAGGAGGAGGAGGGGGAGGGGGAGGGGGAAGGGGGCCAGCTATGCTGATGTCTCTTTCTCTTTCCTCTCTCTGTGTTGCAAACATTGTGCTGGATAATGTGTGTGTCAGACCAACATGCACAAAAATGATGTCCTTTTTCATGGAAGAATATGAAATCCAGGCATATCCATTTTTTGTAACTGCTAACAGGGACTGCTAAGACCTTCCCTGAGGGAGATGATAGATAGATAGATAGATAGATAGATAGATAGGTAGATAGGCAGGCAGGCAGGCAGGCAGGCAACAGAGTCAGAGAAGCTTCTATTCAATGGTTGAGCATGGTTATTTTTTTCACTTACAAACGTTTTTCCTACTTTCCCTTCCCTTTCTATTCTGCTTCCAACACAACCCCATCTCAAAGCGGTTCATGTAAATGGACATTGTACCTGTTTGCTAATAGGTTTCATTAAAGCAAATATAATAATAAACGCATACGCCCTAACCAATGATCTGCATTGAAATATTTTTCTCAGAAACATTTCAGATCTTACATTCGCCAATATAGAAGAAACCTATAACCTCAGTGGCTGGATACGTACATGATGCTAATTATTCAATTGTCCATAAGTCACTAGGCTCACCACAAGTCCACCAAACTCAAACCAGGAAAAAGAAAGTTGAAGGTTTTTAAGTGAGGGCGAAACGTGGCCCCTCTCTTGATGACTGAGCCAGTAGACAAAATGCAGAAGTAAATAAAACATTACATATCTGCCATTCTTAGGGTTATAAAAGTCCTACTGCATCAGCTTGGAGTGACCCAGGCAGGATAAAACTCAGATCATCTGATTCTCTTCTGTTTGGCTGTATGCAGTGGTAGGGTTCAAATAATTTAACAACTGGTTCTCTGCCCTAATAACCAGCTGGGTAGGGATGGCTCTATGGTCATGTGACTGTGTGGGCGTGGCCAATTCAATGTCACTCATATAGATGGGCACTCCACTTTAGCTGTTACACTATAATAAAGGTTAACCAGAGAGGCAGTTTCTGTAAGCAGGGCAATAAAGATTAGGCTAGAAACACCACCAGAACTTTTCCCTCCTGCCTTTCTTACAGGATTAGCCCTGTAAAGTGGGAAAAAAAACAAAATAAGGTTTCCTGCCAACAACCAGTTCTCTGAACTACTTAGAAAGTTAACAACCGGTTCTACCGAATAGCTGCGAACTGGCTGAATCCCACCACTGGCTGTATGGCAATACCTCATGTTGAATTTTGCTTTACTAAATTTGAAGGGGCAAGAGGTAGAGAGAGCTGATAGCCTGGGAGCAGAATGACTACACAAAGTAGTTACAGCCACCCAGTAATTATAGGGTTGAGTTGTTCCCACTAAAACCAATGGGATTTTATAAAAGGATTGTGTCCAAGATGAGTAAATAGCGAGCAACGGTCAAAATAATTGACAGTGAAGCCAGCTGTCTTTAGACATTTAAATATAGGGTTTGCTAATCCATCAAACATTTTGATAATCTTGGTAGAATGAGCTAGCCAGATAATCTTCCATGGGCACCATCATTATACAGTTGAGTCAAAAGGGGCCACTAGATTTAATTGCATCTCACGGAAATCAAGAACTCTTTTATATATTTCTGTTCTTTACTGTCTCGCTGAGTCTTGAGGGTGGTCGGTCTTAAATCTGCCATAACAAATATAAAGTGGATAGTGGAAAAGCGGCAGCAAGAAAAGAGAGGAAATTATGATCTGCCCATCCTTACATTGCTAATTGCTAAATTAGGCATGGTCAGCTTTTTATTTACATTTTTTTCACTTATTTCTATGCCTTTTTCAGCCCAATCCCATTTCAAAGTAGTTCATATAAATGGACTTTGTCTCTATTTGCCTCTTGCTAGGATAACATTACTTTAAAGAAGGAAAAGGAAGACAAGAGAAAGTAGAAAAGGAGGAGGAAGAGAAGAGAAGAGAAGAGAAGAGAGAGAGAGAGAGAGAGAGAGAGAGAAAGAAAGAAAGAAAGAAAGAAAGAAAGAAAGAAAGAAAAAGAAAGAAAGAGAAAGAAAGAAAGAAAAGAAAAGAAAAGGAGGAGAAAAAGAATGGTAGGAAAAAAAGGAAGAGGAGGATGAAGAGATAGAAAAGGAAGAGGAGACACTGAAGAGAAACAAGAAGGATTTCTATAAGGAATTGATCGGAAAAGCCAACAAATGCAGCTTACTTCCCTTAGCTACCAAAGCCAGAAGCAAAGTAATGGAGGCAGGAACATATATGGGATGGGTGGATGATTTTAGACACAACTACCATATGTGATCAAAATCATCCTCCTTCTTTTTTTTACAGGACATGCAGGGCTTCAATCACAGGTTTGCAGCCACCATATTTACTTTTCATATAAACACACAAATCCCTCCTCCCAGCGGTGAAATGCTACCGGTTCGCACTGGTTCAAGTGAACCAGTAGTGATCAAAGCTACCAGTTCCCCCGAACCAGTATTTCCGATGATCAGCTGTGCCGTGCAATTTAAAATTGCTAGAAAGCAGGAAATCCTGCTTTCTAGTGAATCTAAATTGCACGGCACAGCTGTTCCCCCCATCACTGTTCTACTTACCTTCCTGAGCCTCCTTTTTCCAAGTGACGCACGTATTTGGTGCGTCTTGCGCATGCGTGTGCGCACAACATGCATTTGGCACACTGCGCATGCATGCACAGAGTACATTTGGCGTGCACTGTGCATGCGCAGGCAGCAAACTGGTGGCAAACCGGGGAAAATTTCACCACTGCCCCCTCCCCACACCCTAGATGGAAAGTTCATTGGTACAAATTTATCTGACTAGCAAATACCAACCCTTGTTTGGAGAGTTCATACTTCACACTTAACCATTAGACAAATTGATTTGGTCTGTTTCTTCAGATTTGATTTGTCACGTGAATTTTGCCATTGGTTTGGGAACCATGGTTTAAGATTATGAGAAGGGATAATACTACTTTATATTGCACTAACAAGACCACACTTGGAATATTGTGTCCAGTTCTGGTCACCAAGATACAATATATATATATATTGAGGCCCTTGAAAAAGTGCCGAGAAGAACTACAAAGATAATAAGACGTCTGGAAGCTAAACTATATGAAGAATGGCTGAGGGAGCTAGCATGTCTAGCTTAACAAAAGGATTAGGGGCAGTGGTGAAATCCAAATTTTTTTACTACTGGTTCTGTGGGTGTTGCTTGGTGGGCGTGGTGTTGCTTGGTGGGCGTGGCTTGGTGCGCATAGCAGGGGAAGGATATTGTAAAATCTCTATTCCCACACCACTCCAGGGGAAGGATACTGTAAAATCCCCATTCCTTCCCCACTCCTGGGTGAAGGATATTGCAAAATCTCCATTCCCACCCCATTCTGGGGCCAGCCAGAAGTGGCATTTTCTGGTTCTCCAAACTACTCAAATGTTCCGCTACCGGTTCTCCAGAACCTGTCAGAATCTGCTGAATTTCACCCCTGATTAGGGGTGATATGACAGGCATTTTCCAGTACTTATCTCTCTGTCACAGAGATAAGGGGGTAGACTTATTCTCCAAGGCACCTGAGGGAGGACAGGAAGCAATGGGTGAGGATTGCTGGAAGAAAGATCCAACCTAGAACTAAGGAAAAATTTCCTGTCAATGAGAAAACAATGTGTAGAACAGCTTATCTGGAGTTACGAGTTTTCCATCACTGGAGATTTTCAAGGAAAAAAAAATCTCACAACTATTTATCCATGATGATAGAAGGGCTCTTGCCTTGATCAGGAAGTTTCACTAGAAGACCTCCAAAGTCCCTTACAGCCCTGTTTTTCTATGATTTAATAACCATACTTAGCAGTAGTTACAAATATTGGCTTTAATAACTGATTCATATGTCAGCATTATTCACGGTTTGCTTTAACCTGATTGGGCTGACCTCTATGATCTGACTTACATGTCAAATGCTAAGCCATAAACCATGTTTCTGGAAATCTCCCTACCTCGGTTGAAGCATCACCACAACCAGAGGCAATCTCATGACGGCTCAGCAAACCAGGCCAAAAGAGACTGATTTCTAAGTCAACGTACTTTGCATTTGGATTACAGCTGATAAATCCTGAACTCTGTGGAATTAGCAAAGGCGTGGCGGTCATCTCTAGTCCTACCTCTCCGAGACCCAGTAATTATTGGGAAGTGCAGAGCAGGCTGGCTGGCTGTAGAACAAAGAAAGAGGAAGCCGAATGCTATTAACGCAAAGTGCTTGAGAAATTTGGAACTATCGTATTTTATGGCCGTGAGAAAGGTCCGGTGAAGGTCACCGATGCCCGGATGCTGAGGGATACTCATGCCTTGTTCCTCCTAACAGGATTATCCAGTGGCTGGGTCATTCCTATGTCTCATTCCAGTGTGCCTGCAATCCGCCATTCTGTGGAAGGTTGCACCAGGGGGGCAGAGCGTTTGGCAGTAAGCTCAGAAAAATATTTTGGCAGATAAAAAGTGCTGCACTTGCACTGAAGTTCTCAAGGGCGGTGAAGGCCCAAGCAATTAGGAAGGCAAAGAAGAAAGAATCAGGATCCCTAAGCTGATCTGCTCGACTCTAGGCTGATCCACCAGCTTGTTCTATAGCAGCTGTTCAAAAATACATTTTGCTTCCTTGAGTTTGACATGATCTAATTTGGAAACCTCAGTGACCTGCTGTTTGACTCAAAAGTCTTCGGAAGCATAGCTAAAATTTCTGTTCTCAGAGTTTAGTATCCTGAGTTCTGATGGCAGCTTTTGCACCAATTATAAGGCAAATCAATAATCTCATTAATATCACTGTCCAAAAGATTATTTGTCCAGAAAAAAGTTAAGTATACAAAGACAGTCCTTGATTTATGGCCATACACTCAGAAACCATTTGAACGGCACTGGGGGGGGGGGAATGACTTTACAACCAGTTCCCGTGCTTACAACTGTCCTAGCATCCCTACAGTTCTGTGATCAAAATTTGGGTGCTAGCATCCAGATTAGCATCCATTTAAAATAGATAAAGCACCCAAGGATCACAAATTCTGAATCTATACATAATGCAACTTCTGTACAAAACTTTGAAAGATTACACTGGTTCATTTTGGCTGGGGAATCCTGGGAGTTGAAGTCCATTACACTTTCAAGCTGCCAAGGTTGAGACACACTGGCCAAGAAGAAAATTTCTTGCCCCAAATTTTCCATCTATATACTCCAACTCCCTCAAATGACAGCAATAGAAAACAAGAGGATGGTGGGGAAGAGGAATAAAACAGGCGTTTGGCATTCGGGTCAAAATAAATATTTTAGCCCTTTGCATGTTCTAACAGAAACACAGAGTTGGAACTCTCCGCGATGCTTGGATTGCAATCCCCAAATTGACGAGGGAGGAAATAGCAAAGGAGATAAAACTCCACAGCTGGGTCACTCAAGGGTGTTGTTCCTTGGGGAAAATATTTAGAAAGTGACTCATGGAATAACAAGTAGGAACAGGGGCTAAAGATCATCCATACCAGTTTCCAGCATCCTCTCATGGTCTTTGGGACATGAAACCGTAGCATTTGGAGGAAAAACAAAGGGGACTGCAAGTAGTCCTTGACTTGTGACCATTTGTCCTTTCTATGAAAGCTGCTCAAGGTTGACACCTTCAAATTATGGTGGCTCTTGTAGGTGTAGGTGAACCTTGGCCAAGACCATACTTATAGCCCTGTACATCCAACCAAATACCAAAGAATGGAATAGTATGGTATGATATGGTATGGTATGGTATGGAATGGAATGGAATAGAATAGAATAGAATAGAATAGAATAGAATAGAATAGAATAGAATAGAATAGAATAGAATAGAATAGAATAGAATAGAATAGAATTCTTTATTGGCCAAGTGTGATTGGACATAAGGAATTTGTCTTGGTGCATATGCAAAGCTAGCTAGCTACAGAATAGCAATAGTACTTAGACTTATATACCGCTTCACAGTGCTCTACAGCCCACTCTAAGTGGTTTACAGAGTCAGCCTATTTTCCCCAACAATCTGGGTCCACATTTTACCGACCTCGGAAGGATGGAAGGCTGAGTCAATCTTGAGCTGGTCAGGATCGAACTCCTGGCAATGAGCAGAGTTAGCAGAGGTTCATTCTAACCACTGTGCCACCACAGCTCCAGAAACTGAAGATGGAGAGTGCTCGTTCTTACCATCCTACGGTCTCTCTGCCGTCATAACCTGCACTGGTTATTGCTGCGATTCTGAGTGCAACTCAAGCTACTGGTTGTGACCATAAAGCCTGATTGGCATAAGACCAGGTTATTTATGGGAAACCCCTAACGTTCATGGTGTCTGCCCAGCCACTAAAGGCTGGCAGAGTTGGCACATTCCAGGCCTCTTGGACTAATAATGTCATGTCTTGGGACCTTCTTGACTGCAATGCCTACCCTGTAGAATGAGATCCTCCCCGCCCCCCGGAGATCTCCTGGCTCCCATCCTAAAGGGGTTTTGGAGAGCCTTAAAGACCTAGCTGTCTTCCTGGGTCTTGACTTCAGGTAGTCCCCAACTTACAACCACAATCGAGCTCAAAATTTCTTGTTGCTAACCAAGGCACTTGTACAGTGACTTTTGCCCCCTTTTACAACCCTTCTTGCCAAAGTTCTTAAGTGGATCGCTGCAATTGTTAAGTCGATAACGTGGTTGTTAAGTTAGCAGCTTCCCCGATGACCTTGGTCGTCAGAAAGTCACAAAACTTGAACAAATGGCCCCGGGACAATGCAACTGTCATAAATATGAGGCAGCAGCCAAGAACCTGAATTTTGATCCTGTGATCATGGGGATGCTGAAATAGTTGTATGTGTAAAAATGGCCGTAAGTCTCTTTTTTCAGTGCTGTTGTAACTTTGAACGGTCACTACACGAATGGTGGTAAGTCAAGGACTATCTATACAGTGATTCGGCTTCTTGTTGGATAGGTCTATGTGTTTTGGCAGTATTGGCTGGATGCACCATCTCACTCTCTATTCCTTTTTCTGCTTTCCATTATATTGTTTTACTCTGTTTTGCTGACCTTGAGTTGATGCCAAAATGGATGAAAACAAACAAACAAACAAACAAACATAAGGATGGGGGAAAGCCTGATGAATCTCCCTGAGGTCATGTCCCAATTATAATAATAACAGAGTTGGAAGGGACCTTGGAGGTCTTCTAGTCCAACCCCCTGCCCAGGCAGGAAACCCTACACCATCTCAGACAAATGGCTATCCAACATTTTCTTAAAAATTTCCAGTGTTGGAGCATTCACAACTTCTGCAGGCAAATTGTTCCACTGATTAATTGTTCTAACTGTCAGGAAATTTCTCCTTAGTTCTAAGTTGCTTCTCTCCTTGATTAGTTTCCACCCATTGCTTCTTGTTCTACCCTCAGGTGCTTTGGAGAATAGTTTGACTCCCTCTTCTTTGTGGCAACCCCTGAGATATTGGAGCACTGCTATCATGTCTCCCCTAGTCCTTCTTTTCATTAAACTAGGCATACCGAGTTCCTGCAACCGTTCTTCATATGTTTTAGACTCCAGTCCCCTAATCATCTTTGTTGCTCTTCTCTGTACTCTTTCTAGAGTCTCAACATCTTTTTTACATTGTGGTGACCAAAACTGAATGCAATATTCCAAGTGTGGCCTTACCAAGGCATTATAAAGTGGTATTAACACTTCACATGATCTTGATTCTATCCCTCTGCTTTGGCAGCTGCTGCACACTGCTGGCTCATATCTAAATGGTTGTCCACTAGGACTCCAAGATCCCTCTCACAGTTACTACTCTTTAGCAAGGTACCACATATATGGTACCTGTGCATCTTGTTTTTTTGGCCTAAATGTAGAACCTTACTTTTTTCACTGTTGAATTTTATTTTGTTAGATAGCGCCCAATGTTCAAGTCTGTCAAGATCTTTCTGTATCTTGAGCCTATCTTTTGGAGTGTTGGCTATTCCTGCCAGCTTGGTGTCATCTGCAAATTTGATGAGTTCCCCATCTATCCCCTCGTCAAAGTCAATTATCCAGCTATATCCTCTGGAAATAATCAGAGGTGAGATAATGTTACCTGGAATCAGCTTCAATTTTAGGTAGTGATGAATGTAAAATTAGCCAGGAGATCGGAGGGAAATTGGGCAGTATGGTGTAGCTAAAGAAGAAGGTGAGGACATTCAATTAAGGGTAGGTGCACGCTGGAAATATTTGCAGGCCTTTGCCTCCCGAGAAGGATGGATAGGCACTTCAGTTTAAAAGGAAAAAGAAAAAAGAAAAGAAAACACAACTGCAAAAATAGAAGTTATACAGATCTCAAGCAGATTATTTTTTCAACCTTAGAACAATGCTCCTTCAGTGATTTAAAATTAATCTGTTCTAGCCAAAACAAATCTTAGGTAGATTATAGGAAAAAGTCCACATGGAAAAATCAGCGGGATTCGGTTTGAATCCTTCTTTCCTTGTTTCTGAATCACTTGCAAGATGGATATCTTTTCAGTCAGCTTAATTTCCAGTGGGCATGTCTCGATGACTTCTTCTTCTTCTTCCTCCTCCTCCTCCTCCTCCTCCTCCTCCTCCTCCTCTTCCTCTTCCTCTTCCTCTTCCTCTTCCTCTTCCTCTTCCTCTTCCTCTTCCTCTTCCTCTTCCTCTTCCTCCTCCTCCTCCTCCTCCTCTTCCTCTTCCTCTTCCTCTTCTTCTTCTTCTTCCTCCTCCTCCTCCTCCTCCTCCTCCTCCTCCTCCTCCTCCTCCTCCTCCTCCTCCTCCTCCTCCTCCTCCTCCTCTTCTTCTTCTTCTTCTTCTTCTTCTTCTTCTTCCTCCTCCTCCTCCTCCTCCTCCCCTCCTCCCCCCTCCTCCTCCTCCTTCTCCTCCTCCTCCTCCTCTTCTTCTCCTCCTCATCTCCTGGTCTTCCATAGTTTAGCCTAATAGAGCTGGACCCAATCCCAATATTAAGAGTTCTTCCCTTTCTAACTCTTGGAAATATTATTGCTACTATTACTACAAGACTAGCTACTAATAGAAATTGTTGAGATCCTCTAAACTCGCATTTCTTAAAGAATGCTCTGAAGATCTTCTGAGTAGTACACTCTTCTCTTTACAGGGTGGTCCTCAATTTAAGATTGAGCCCAAAATTTCTATTGCTAAGTGACACAGTTGTTAAGTGAGTTTTGCCTCATTTTACGACCTTTCTTGCCACAATTGTTAAGTGAGTCACTGCAGTTGGGGACAGTGTAATGTATTTTAATTTTAGGAGGGAAATTTGAGTGGGAAAATGCACGTTGCTGATTGGCTGATGCCTCAGCCAAATTACTATTTAAAGAGGGTTTTTTGCCTGTTGGCTTTTGCTGGGATCACAATAAACTAAAGAGCTGTTGTCACTTGTATCGTCTTCTGCCTCTTCATTGCCCGAACTTAACATTGGCGACGAAGGTGGGATATTGAAGGCAGTGAGACAGGAAAAGAGCTGAAGGAGCAAATTAGTTTCAATCCCAGCCAATATCAAGAGCGGATACATAGCGATGTCTAGCTATACGCCGCCAGCGCCATTGGACCCAGCCAAGGAGAAATGGGGGTCGTACATGGCTCGTTTCGAGTGTTTCCTCGAACCTAACGAACTGCAAGGAGTATCGGATAATCGGAAGCGCACTTACTTCCTGAGCCACTGTGGGCCAGAAGTCTTCGATACTGCCAAATCGCTGTCGGGAGCAATGCCTGTACAGTCGGTGCCATGGCAAACGCTACAGACGACGCTACGAGCACACTACGCACCAGCGCCATTGAAGTTTGAACAATGGTTTGAGTTGAGGCAAAGAGTTCAGCGAGAGGGCGAATCGATAAGTGTGTACATGGCCGCATTAAGGAAAGCCACAAACCACTGTGAGTATAGAGACTTGGAGGACACTTTATTAGAACAACTCATTTGTGGGGTCAGGGACATCCGACTACAGAGGCGGCTGCTGTCGAAAAGCAACCTAACCCTGGCGATAGCCCTGGATGAGGCCAGGGCACACGAGATGTCCACCAAAGTGGCGGAAACCTTACAAAAGCCGAACATGCTGAATGCCGTGGCGAAAGCAACACCAGTCCACAGCGAAGAAATCCAGGCCGAATCGGACGATGAAGAAGAGGAAGAGGTTTTCCACACCGAGAGGCTGGAGAGAGGTGACGGGACGAGTGCGTGAGTTGCGGAGGCCAACACCAATGACAGAATTGCAGGTTCAAAGATGCAATTTGTCGGCCGTGTGAAAAGAAAGGACACATAGTTCAGGCCTATCGAGCCTCCCAACCTTCCCGCCAAAAATTCAAACCGGCCAATCAACAGGGCGCCGGTTCAGCGAAGCGGCCAGGGATTGGCCAGTTCAAAAAAGGCGCGAAGTCGAATCACACCACTGTGCGAGTGGGCCACGCATCGACACGACTAGAAAAGAAAATATTCACTAAGACCTACATCGAAGGAGTGCAGTGTAAAATGGAGGCGGATACCGGCTCATCAATCACGATTATGTTCTGGGACCTGCCAGAAGTCGTGAAACGACAGCTGCAACCCCAAAAGCTGAGAGTGCAAGACTACCAGGGAAACCGGATCCCTGTTAAAGGAGCCACAACGGTCTGAGTAAGATATGGACAATTCAAGAAAACCCTGCCGATCACCATCATTGACGGAAACCTGCCCAGCTTACTGGGACTGGACTGGTTTCGAGCCCTAGGAATGGGTATAACCGGGATCCACAGCAATGGAGTCAACCAGAAGGACGAATTGTTGAAGGAATTCGAGGACATTTTTCAAGACAGCCTGGGCAAGTACGTGGGGACCCCCATATCATTCAGTTTAGACCCCCAAGTAGCTCCCATTAGATTAAAAGCTAGGAGAGTTCTGTTCGCTCTCAAACCCAAGATAGACAGGGAATTAGAAAAACTAGTAAACCAGGGAATACTAGTCCCCGTCGACCATGCAGAATGGGAGACACCAATAGTGACACCAGTCAAACCGGACGGATCAGTCCGGATTTGTGCTGACTATAAGGCAACGCTTAACAGGGCATTGCAGAAGAGTGCTTACCCCGTTCCCGTAGTGCAACATTTGTTGCACTCGTTAGGACAGGGACAGGTTTTTGCCAAACTAGACCTGGCTCAAGCATACCAACAACTACCAGTTGACAATGAAACGGCCGAAGCACAGACGATTGTCACACATCAGGGTGCTTTTAAATGCACTCGACTTCAGTTTGGAGTTAGTGTAGCTCCCGGGTTATTCCAAAACCTAATGGAACGGCTCCTACAAGGTCTACCGGGAGTAGTTCCATATTTCGACGATGTACTGGTATCAGCAGAAAACTTGGAAGAATTAGGGGTCAAATTGCGGAAGGTTTTGGGCATTTTCAGGTCTGCGGGGCTTAAGGTTAAACTCAACAAATGCCAGATAGGAGTTGAATCTGTAGAATTCTTGGGTTACCGGATAGATAAGGAAGGCATCCACCCAACTGAGAGCAAAGTGCGAGCCATTAGAAAGGCTCCAACCCCAAAAACAAAACAGAATTACAAGCATTTTGGGGGCTTGTAAACTTCTATGCGGTATTTTTAAAAAATAAGGCAACGGTAGTCGAATCGCTACATAAACTGCTAGCGAAAAAAGCTGTTTGGACTTGGGGCAGGGTTGAGGCTAAGGCGTTTGAAGGCATTAAGAATCTTTTGTCCAGCGATAGCCTTTTAATTCAGTACAATGGGATGTTGCCACTAGTACTAGTTTGTGATGCATCACCCTACGGGGTAGGGGCTGTCCTCAGCCACAAGTTATCGAACGGTTCAGAAGCCCCTATCGCATATTTTTCCCACAACTAGACCGGGAAGCCCTGGCTATAGTCTCTGGGGTTAAAAAATTCCACGAGTACCTGTTTGGGCAGCAATTTGAAATAGTCACAGACCACAGACCTTTATTGGGACTCTTGGCGGGGGATCCTCCAACACCGGTTGCATTATCACCCAGGCTGACCCGTTGGACTATTTTCCTGGCAGCATATTCATACAAACTGTCTCACCGACCGGGCAAAGATTTGGGACATGCGGATGCTTTAAGTAGATGCCCGTTGCCAGAGACTATTGAAGACCCGACCCCAGGGACGCCTGTCTTGTTAATTGACTCTTTGGACTCTGGCCCAGTCACATCCACGGAAGTGACTAGGGCATCTTACAAAGATATTATTGTGAGAACTGTAATCAGCTGGGTGCAGAGCGGATGGCCCGCTGCACCTGGGGATCATTTCAAAGAGTTTACAAAGAAGCGTTCGGAACGGTCGGTACAAGGGGGTTGTCTGTTATGGGGGGATAGAGTGGTTATTCCGGAGAAATTACGAGGGCATGTGTTGGAGCTATTGCATGTGGGCCACCCAGGGATTGTGAGGACGAAAAGCCTAGCGAGAAGTTATGTGTGGTGGCCACAAATGGATAAAGATATTAGCGACCGGGTAGGGAAATGCCACGCTTGTCAGGAATCAAGGCCACTACCGCCAACAGCCCCCATCAGGGAATGGGAGAAACCCCAGGGTCCTTGGTCCAGGATCCACATAGATTTTGCCGGGCCGTTCCATGGGCAGACCTTCTTAATTGTGGTAGATACCTACTCGAAGTGGTTAGAAATTTTACTCATGAAAACCACAACAGCGGAAGCATAATCACAGTCTTGAGGCATCTTTTTGTGACACACAGGTTGCCCGACACTCTAGTGTCCGATAACGGCCCACAATTCACGGCCACCCAGTTTGAAGGGTACTTGGCAGGAGAGGGCATCTGACATGTCCTCTCGGCACCTTTCCACCCGGCGACGAACGGACTTGCAGAACGTTTCGTATGCAGTGCCAAGGAAGCGCTATCTAGAATTAGCCCAGGAGATTGGCAATCCAAAATTGATACCTTCCTGGCAGTCCAACATAGAACTCCCTGTGTGACCACCGGCCGCAGCCCATCGGAGTTATTAATGGGTAGAAGACTCCGGTGCCCCCTAGATCGGTTAAACCCAATATACTCCCCTGAGGGGTACCAAAGCACAAACGGAAAAACCAGAACAATGACAACAGGTGACCTGGTATGGGCACATAACTATAGTGAGGGCCCAGCGTGGCTAAGGGGAACAATTGTAGGAGTGACAGGCCCAAAGTCATACTTAGTGGACATGGGGGATGGCAGAGTGTGGAGATGCCACATAGATCAGTTACGAAAAAGAATACAAAACGATCCAGAAACCAAACAGCCAGACTCTGACTACCAAATACAGGAACCAATAGCTAGCTCAACCCCGAGGCGATCGGAGGACTTAGCTGAGTCTGAAGAAGTCCAGCGACACCAACCGGTTCCTCCAGAGGACAGCAGGGACGACTCTGCAAATAATCCAGGGCCGGAGGGCCCAGAGGAGGAGCTGGGAGAAACAAACAGTCCCTCCGACCAGCTCAACTCACTCCCAGGGAATGAACTGCGCAGGTCAGAAAGAGTTAGGAGACGCCCTGTCTACCTGCGTGTCTACGTGGAGAAATAACATGCAAATATTATGCAAAAAAACTATGTAAATATGGTACAATGTATTCTGGGAGGGGAGGAGTGTAATGTATTTGAATTTTAGGAGGGAAATTTGAGCGGGAAAATGCACGTTGCTGATTGGCTGATGCCTCAGCCAAATTACTATTTAAAGAGGGGTTTTTGCCTGTTGGCTTTTGCTGGGATCACAATAAACTAAAGAGCTGTTGTCACTTGTATCGTCTCCTGCCTCTTCATTGCCCGAACTTAACAGACAGATTGACACATCCCACAAAGCCATTTTCATTTTGGCTTCCTGCAATGGGTGAAATGCTATTACCCAGGATATTCCTATTTCTGATCACATGCTATTGTATTTCAGCATGATTTGGCATTTATCTTTGAATTTTATTAACCGTCATTGCCACTGCTAGCATTATAAAACACGGTCAGGCTTAACTTTTGAAAGAAAATGAAATATCTGAAGGGATAAAAATCAAGCTGATGTAGTTCCCATCTTCAAAAAAGGAAAAAAAGCAGATCCAGGAAACTACAGACCCATCAGCCTGACCTCAATACCAGGGAAGATTCTGGAAAAAATAATCAAGCAATGAATCATTGAACACCTAGAAGCAAAGTAATAACCAAAAGCCAACATGGGTTTGTCAAAAACAGATCATGCCAGACTAATCTCATTGCATTCTTTGACAAAATGACAAAATTAGTGGACCAGAGGAATGCTGTCGATATAATTTACTTGGACTTCAGTAAAGCATTTGATAAAGTAGACCATAACCTATTACTAGATAAAGAAGAAAAATGTGGGTTAGACAGCACCACCACCAGATGGATTCGTAACTGGCTGACCAACCACACTCAATGTGTAGTCCTCAACGGAACTACATCCACATGGAGGGAAGTATGCAGTGCCAAGGAAGCGCTATCTAGAATTAGCCCAGGAGATTGGCAATCCAAAATTGATACCTTCCGGGCAGTCCAACATAGAACGCCCTGTGTGACCACCGGCCGCAGCCCATCGGAGTTATTAATGGGAAGAAGACTCCGGTGCCCCCTAGATCGGGTAAACCCTACATACTCCCCTGATGGGTACCAAAGCACAAAGGGAAAAACCAGAACAATGGCAACAGGTGACCCGGTATGGGCACATAACTATAGTGAGGGCCCAGCGTGGTTTAGGGGAACAATTGTAGGAGTGACGGGCCCAAAGTCATACTTAGTGGACATGGGGGATGGCCGAGTGTGGAGACGCCACATAGATCGATTACGAAAAAGAATACAAAATGATCCAGAAACCAAACAGCCAGACCCTGACTACCAAATATTTGAACCAACAGCTAGCTCAACCCCAAGGCAGTCGGAGGACTTAGCTGAGGCTGAAGAAGTCCAGCGACGCCAACCGGTTCCTTCAGAGGACAGCAGGGACGACTTTGCATATAATCCAAGGCTGGAGGGCCCAGAGGAGGAGCTGGGAGGAACAAACAGTCCCTCCGACCAGCTCGACTCACTCCCAGGGAATGAATTGCGCAGGTCAGAAAGAGTTAGGAGACGCCCTGTCTACCTGCGTGTCTACGTGGAGAAATAACATGCAAATATTATGCAAAAAAACTATGTAAATATGGTACAATGTATTCTGGGAGGGGAGGAGTGTAATGTATTTGAATTTTAGGAGGGAAATTTGAGCGGGAAAATGCACGTTGCTGATTGGCTGATGCCTCAGCCAAATTACTATTTAAAGAGGGGTTTTTGCCTGTTGGCTTTTGCTGGGATCACAATAAACTAAAGAGCTGTTGTCACTTGTATCGTCTCCTGCCTCTTCATTGCCCGAACTTAACAGACAGATTGACACATCCCACAAAGCCATTTTCATTTTGGCTTCCTGCAATGGGTGAAATGCTATTACCCAGGATATTCCTATTTCTGATCACATGCTATTGTATTTCAGCATGATTTGGCATTTATCTTTGAATTTTATTAACCGTCATTGCCACTGCTAGCATTATAAAACACGGTCAGGCTTAACTTTTGAAAGAAAATGAAATATCTGAAGGGATAAAAATCAAGCTGATGTAGTTCCCATCTTCAAAAAAGGAAAAAAAGCAGATCCAGGAAACTACAGACCCATCAGCCTGACCTCAATACCAGGGAAGATTCTGGAAAAAATAATCAAGCAATGAATCATTGAACACCTAGAAGCAAAGTAATAACCAAAAGCCAACATGGGTTTGTCAAAAACAGATCATGCCAGACTAATCTCATTGCATTCTTTGACAAAATGACAAAATTAGTGGACCAGAGGAATGCTGTCGATATAATTTACTTGGACTTCAGTAAAGCATTTGATAAAGTAGACCATAACCTATTACTAGATAAAGAAGAAAAATGTGGGTTAGACAGCACCACCACCAGATGGATTCGTAACTGGCTGACCAACCACACTCAATGTGTAGTCCTCAACGGAACTACATCCACATGGAGGGAAGTATGCAGTGGAGTACCCCAAGGCTCGGTTTTAGGCCCAGTACTCTTCAACATCTTCATCAATGACTTGGACAAGGGGATAGATGGGGAACTCATCAAATTTGCAGATGACACCAAGCTGGCAGGAATAGCCAACACTCCAGAAAATAGGCTCAAGATACAGAAGGATCTTGACAGACTTGAACATTGGGTGCTATCTAACAAAATGAAATTCAACAGTGAAAAAAGTAAGGTTCTACATTTAGGCCAAAAAAACAAAATGCACAGGTACCATATATGCGGTACCTTGCTCAATAGGAGTAACTGTGAGCGGGATCGTGGAGTCCTAGTGAATAACCATATAGATATGAGCCAGCAGTGTGCAGCAGCTGCCAAAAAAGCCACAACAGTTCTGGGCTGCATAAACAGAGGAATAGAATCAAGATCACATGAAGTGTTAATACCACTTTATAATGCCTTGGTAAGGCCACACTTGGAATACTACATTCAGTTTTGGTCGCCACGATGTAAAAAAGATGTTGAGACTCTAGAAAGAGTGCAGAGAAGAGCAACAAAGATGATTAGGGGACTGGAGGCTAAAACATATGAAGAACAATTGCAGGAACTCGGTATGCCTAGTTTAATGAAAAGAAGGACTAGGGGAGACATGATAGCAGTGTTCCAATATCTCAGGGGCTGCCCCAAAGAAGAGGGAGTCAAACTATTCTCTAAAGCACCTGAGGGTAGAACAAGAAGCAATGGGTGGAAACTAATCAAGGAGAGAAGTAACTCAGAACTAAGGAGAAATTTCCTGACAGTTAGAACAATCAATAAGTGGAACGACTTGCCTGCAGAAATTGTGAATGCTCCAACAGTGGAAATTTTTAAGAAAATGTTGGATAGCCATTTGTCTGAAATGATGTAGGGTTTCCTGCCTGGGCAGGGGGTTGGACTAGAAGACCTCCAAGGTCCCTTCCAACTCTGTTATTATGTTATGTTAAATTTGAAAGTGCTATTTAAATTCCAAGTTCTCCCCTTTTGACTACTTTGTTTCTTTTTGCTTGTATTTTCTGTTGGATAAGTTCAAGGTCTTGCCATCATGTTTCATTCAATAATACATTGATATGTAATAAAAGTTATAAATATTTTTAAAAGGGAGTTGATTCAGAGACTGTGTGGACCAGAGGTGGGTTTCAGCAGGTTCTGACCAGTTCTGGGGAACTGGTAGCAGAAATTTTGAGTAGTTCAGAGAACCTGTAGTAAAAATTCTGACTGGCCCCGCCCCATCTATTCTCTGCCTCCCAACTCCTAGCTGATTGGGAGGAAATGGAGATTTTACAGTATCCTTCCCCTGCCACGCCCACCAAGCCACGCCCACCAAGCCACACCTACAGAACCGGTAGTTAAAAAATTTGAAACTCACCACTGGTGTAGACCATCTTGCTACTTATAGATTTCATCAGGAATAAGCCTCCCGCTCTCAGTGCTATTTTGCTCTTTAAATAATGGATTTTTAAAATATTTTATAATCAAATGTTATTATCTGAAATGCCTGAACGAGCCTAGAAAAACTCCAAAATTAATCTAAACATGTTTAAAATCATACTTTTGTTTCCTTGGTCCCTAGGGAAGAGAAGCTTACTATGTCATTTTATCATAGCCAAATAAAGTGGAAAACATTAATTTTATTAAATGGGAAAGAATTGGGTTTTGTTGGAAGAAATCCAGAGTCTTTAAAAAATGCTTTGATAACAGGCTGAATTTTGCAGTCTTTTGATCTTCACAAATATTCACACACAATGATAATCTAACTCAATGACTGGCCTGGCTGGCTATGTATTCTCGATTTTTCACAGCCCCAGAATGTCTGCAAGGTATCGTGTTTGGGAAAAACTCTCCTAAATTGACGAAACAAATAATTGAAAGCATATACACCCACTTGGTTCCATTTGAAACCTTCCTCTACTCTTTCCAAAAGCCAACTGATTTCTCCTATTTATCCACGAGAAGCATCTGGGTAATAAACAAACACATGGATAAACTAATCTTCAATCTTTCCCCGTAGATATTAATTTTACTTAGTGGAATGCGGTTCTGTGTTCCTATTAGAGAACCTTTACAAAGATTCTTGAACAGGGATTGAAGCATCAACATGACTTCTGAATCGTTAAAGGACAATTTATATGTCTATGGTCGTGGTTGTCCTAAAGGTGATTTTTCAAAAGGCACCTGAACTTTGTTTTTCCTAAGGTAGAACAAAGTCCAGTTGCCTTTTTAAAAAGCACCTTTGGGTTAACATTTTTAGCTCAGGGATGAAATGAGGGAACCTTAGTGTTCTCTGAGTTTAGGACTAGCACTAGATGGTGTTTACCTAGTTTGGGTAATGAAATGTCTTCAGTGCTTAGGACTAGCACTGATAAAGTTACGTAATTTGGGTAATGAAATGTTTGCAAGAGAACAACCGGAGATCACCTAAGACCTCTGACTTCTGTATCAAATGCCAAGGAGACAGAAGTTTTGAATGTCCTGTAGGAGTCGGCCATAACCGCAGTAGTTTAGAAGCCTGAACCTGATCAACAGAAAACAGGAACATGAAAGAAACAGCACCATCTTAAGGTGTAAATCTGAAGAGCAGAGCATATTAAACTTCTGTTTGGAGAATTGTCTGTCATTCAGAAGATATAGAAGAAGTCACTTTATGACTTCTCTTGAGCTATCTTGCTTACTATAATCTATGGAATATGTTTATAATTCTATACTGGTTGGAAGCTGAAAGTCACCACTAGGAATTTAAACTTAATGTTAACCGCTTTAATCTAGATTGCAGAAAATATGACTTCTGTAACAGAATCATCAGTGCTTGGAATACTTTACCTGACTCTGTGGTCTCTTCTCATAATCCTAAAAGCTTTAACCAAAAACTTTCTACTATTGACCTCACCCCATTCCTAAGAGGACCATAAGGGGCGTGCATAAGCGCACAAACGTGCCCACCGTTCCTGTCCTATTGTTTTTCTTTTCTTCTTCCTATATATATATAGATGCTTATACCTCCCAATATTTACTCATATATATGTTTATATACTATAAAATCTTTTGATATGATGTTGTGACAAAATAAATAAATAAATAAATAAATAAAATAAAAATAAAGAATTAGTGGCTTCGCAGATTTTAAACTCTAACTTTCCAAGCCCAAACCCATTTTCTTGCAGATATTTCATTACCAAATTACTTAACATCATCCATGTAGTGTAAGGTTGTAATGATAGCACCATGAAATTGAGAGAGGATGGAAGGGGCGTGGCCAGCATTGTTGCGGGATGGCGATTCTGGGGGCTCCTTGAGGATCCTGAGGATTGCCGATATTCCTGCCGTTTTGGGAATCCCTTTTTGGGATCATAGCTGTCCTGTAGAGACAGCGAAGAAAGGAGGCACAGATTGGCGCAAACAGGGAAGTGGCAAATTCCCTGAAGTGCCAACACCAGCCTCCGACCCAGCGGCATGGAAAGGCAGCCATTGAGCTGTCACTAGCAGGGGGCAACCATGCTAAAAGATTGGAGCAGGAGAGGTGACCGAACGGAGGATTCTTACCGGGAAAATGATTTGCCATTATATAGGTAAGAAGGAAAATCACTAAGGCTTGAAAAAAGTTTTTATTTTGAATCAGCGGCTAAATTGGCATGCGGAAGTACAAATAGAAGGGAAAATAAATGGAACTTGGAAATTAAAGCCCCAGAAAAACTTTTCATCTGAATTTTAATTTGACTGTGGAAGAGACTAAATATTAAAAGGAATAAAAAACTGGAAAAAAAATATCGTTTACTAACAAAAACTTAAGTCAGGAAATGATAAATTTGGTGGACTAATAATGGATACTTTGTAGCTGAAATATTTGTGAACAGGAAAGAACTATCTGCTGGAGGAAAGAAAGTATCAGAGCGTCTAGACCAGCGTGGGAAAAAAGCATTGTATGGACATCTGCTGTGAACTTGCAAAAGAAGGAGGGGGAGCAGAACAGATGAATACTTATTGGAATATTTTAAAGACATACTGGGTGGACTCTTCCAGAAATAAAGACGAAATAAAGAAGAAAAGAAGAAAAGAAATATATGAAGTTAAAATTTGATTATAAATTGATTTAAAAAGTCTTTCTCCTTGTATTGGAAATATGGAAAATTGGGAGGAATTGTGGGAAATGCTTTTGATGATCCGAGAGTCTGTGAGAATTATGGCTGGAAAAGAAATCAGTGAGGAGAATACAGATGATAATACTGGGATTGATAGTGGAAAAGTAAAAATGAAGAGAAGGAAAGAAATTTTTAAAAAGAGGGGGAGGGGGTGAAAAAGAAGGGATTGAGAAGGACAATTAAAAAAATGAAAAAGATAGTGAGAAAAATAGATGATTACACTGGGTTTAGCAGTGAAAGACGAAAGAGAAGAGGCAGAAATAGAGAAAAATTGAGGGGGGACATCAAAAGAGTGACAACTAGAGAAAAGTGGGAAAGAAGGAAAAAGAAGGGGAGAAAGAAGAAAATGAAAGAAGGGAAGAAAGGGAGGAAAATAGAGAAAATAGAGAAGGGGTCTGGGAGAGACTGAAAGAAAATGGTTAGAGGTAGGAGAAAAATAGACAAAAGAAAAGAAATTAAAGTAGTGATAGATTTGCTTCCTAATCTTTCTTTTGTGTGGGTGGGTGGGTGGGTGGGTTAATGCATGAAATGAGGGATGATCAAAAGTCCAGCAAAGGAAATTTGGAATGGTATGGTTTATTAATGAAGATAATTGAATTTTAAGATGCAAAATGGGATAAAATTGAAATGTTAGTAAATGATGTATATTGTTGGAAGAAAATAGTAAGTATTGAATTTTGAATAGAAATGTTAAGATAATAAGAGATGGAAAGTTATATTAACTGAGTATATGATATAAATGGAATAAGATGAAGATAATGTTAAGGTTTAAAATATAGGAGAGGAGGTTGGAAAAATATATGTAATAATTAAGAGAACTGGGGATGTCTGGATATTAGAGAAATTGAAAATAGATACAGCAAGAGATAGAGATAAGGAGAGAGGTGGAAGGGAGAAAGACGGAGAGAGAAAGAAGAAAGGGAAGAGGAGGGGAGGTAAGGTGAGGGAGATAAATGTAGGAGAGAAGGTTAGCGGGAGGAAGTAGGGTGGAGGAGGAGAAGGGAAAGGGGAGTAGGGAAGGAATAGGAGAGGAGGGGAGAAGAAAGTAGGAATGAAGAAAGGAGCAAAGGAAAGGCGCGTAAGAAAAGGTTGCTGTGAAAGAAATGGAGAAATGACAACCCCGAAAATATTCAAAGAATAAAAATTGAAATAGTAAAAAAAAGAAAAGGAATGAAAGGGAATGAATATGAATAAAAATGGAGAAGTTAGAAAATGAAGGGCGAAAAAAGATGTAATTTGATAAAATAAGCAAAGAAATATTGGGAAAGGAATAAAAAGTTAGGGGGAAAATTATATTTTGCCAAAAATTGTAATTAAGAAAAATATATTTGAATAGTTTGAACTGTATAAGATAAGATTGTTTATGAATTGTGTTTATGTGGAGGGGGGGGGGAAACAAAAAATCAATAAAAACTTGTACACAAAAAAAAAGAGATGGGAGAAGATGGTTTTTCTCTCTCTCTCCCTCAATCTTGGGAGAGAGAATTTGGTACTGGGTCGCTATCATCCTCCAGGTGCCCTTATTATACTGCACCTAGGTACAATCCAAATAAATTAATACTGCAGAATTTATTCTGCTCTTCTTACTATTCTTACATTTGTTCTCTTAAGTACTTTATATCTGGCATGGTGATTAATCAGAAGCTCTATAAATAAATGTAAAGATACACTTGATGGGAACTGTTTTCTAGGGTAACAGGTAACAGATTAACAGAGTTGGAAGGGACCTTATAGGTCATCTAGTTTAACCTCCCTGCTCAAACAGGAGACCCTACACCATTTTTGACAAATGGCAGTCCAATCTTTTCTTGAAAGCCTCCAGTGATGAAGCTCCCACAACTTCCGAAGGCAACTTCTGTTCCATGGGTTGACTGTTCTCACTCTCAGAAAGTCGATCCTCATTTCTAGGTTGAATCTCTCCTTGGTCAGTTTCCATCCATTATTCCTTGTCTGGCCTTCAGGTGCTTTTGAAAAGAGCTTGACCCCCTCCTCTCTGTGACAGCCCCTCAAATATTAGAAGACTGCTATCATGTCTCCCCTGGTCCTTCTTTCCATTAGACTAGCCATGCCCAGTTCCTGCAACCGTTCTTCATGTTTTAGCCTCCAGTCCCCTAATCATCCTGGTTGCTCTTCTCTGCACTTTTTCTAGAGTCTCAACATGTTTTTTATAGTTTGGTGACCAAAACTGGATGCAGTACTCTAGGTGTGGTCTTACTAAGGCTTTAAGGAATGATATTGGTACCTCCCTCGATCTTGATTGTATCCCTCTGTTAATGCAATTTAGGATGCGTTGGCTTTTTTGGCTGCCGCTGCTCACTGCTGAGTCATTCAAGCTTTCTGGTTTTCTGATAGGAATTATTCTCTCATTTGCATCTTCCTTCCATTCCAGATTTGATCATGCAAAATAGTTTTCTGATTAAGTCACACACGGTAATTATTTAAACCGCTTAAGGTTCTCTCAATCTGTATATCTCTGGATATGCAGTAAAGCTATTGTAGTCACTCAGAGTTGTTTAAAGTGGCTGGCCATTCGACTTTTTTTTTTCAAATAAACAAATATATTTTTAAGGAATCAGATTTAGAAAAGCTGGTTAGTTCTAACTGAAGCTCATGTTTAAAGATTAAAGTCCTCCCTAATCCAGCAACCTTTCTCTTTGAATAACCAGGAAAGGAAGCCAACATGCATCTGATTAAAGACCAACCTAATCCAGCAAAATTTATCCTGGGATTTTTTTGGAGTAGTGGTGGGTTGCTACTGGTTCGCACCAGATCAGGCAAACTGGTAGTGGCAGCGGCGGAAGGCTCCACCCACCCACCTGGACGCTTCTGTGCATGCGCAGAAGCGTCACACGCGAGGCCCCGAGCGAACTGGTAGCGACGAGTTTTGAAACCCGCCCCTGTTTTGGAGGTGTAACCCAGAATAGCTAGAAGTGTAGAAGTAACACATAAGACACTATGAGAACCACAACTCTTTTCTGCTAACGTGCCCTGCCACACTACAGTTCAATGGACTCACAAGCCTTGCACAAGCCATCACCTTCCTCCTCTGTTTTGCTCTTATCAGTAGTAGATTCCAAATGCTTTTAGTTTGGAAATGTCAAGTGAATGAATATCAAACTCAAAGTTGGAGGGCAAAGTAGGCAGCAAGTATTTACAATGAAGAACATAAACAACAGAGAAGGAAAAAAACACCTTGGATATACAACTAGCCAATGCTGGGTTCTCTAATACATCACTGCAGGTTTGGGGTCAGCACTGGGCCACTGAAGATAACATGTCCTATGGCAGATGCACTGTTCCCTAAACACAGGTAGTCCTTCACTTATAACCATTCATTTAGCAACCATTTGAAGTTACAGCGACAGTGAAAAAAATGACTTATGAAGGGTCTCCACACTTTTAATTTATTTATTTATTTACATTTATATCCCACCCTTCTCTGAAGACTCAGGGCGGCTTACATTGTGTAAGGCAATAGTCTCATTCTATTTGTATATTTATATACAAAGTCAACTTATTGCCCCCCCAACAATCTGGGTCCTCATTTTACCTACCTTATAAAGGATGGAAGGCTGAGTCAACCTTGGGCCTGGTGGGACTCGAGCCTGCAGTAATTGCAAGCAGCTGTGTTTAATAACAGACAGATAGTGCAAGAAGCGTTTAAGGGAAATAAAGAAGCAGAGGACTGGTTAGAATGTAAAAAAAAGGAAAAAGAAAATATGAGAAGCAAGAGGAGCAAGAATACAATGTTGAAAAGGAAATAATTGAAGTTAAAATCATATGTAGATGATAACACAGGGATTGACAGTGACAGAATAAAAATTGATAGGGGGAAGTATCTCTCAAAAAAAAAGAAGAGGGGGAAGGAAATAGGGAAAGATTGAGGGGGAAAATTAAAACAGTAAAAATTAGAGAAAGGAGGCAGAAAGGAAGATACAAGAAAAAAAAAAGAAGAGGATAAGGGAATGGAAGAAAAGGAGGAAATCATTAAGAATCATTAAGAAATGGAATTTTGGAGAGACCGAAAGAAAATAGTTAAAAGGGGAAGAAAAATGGATAGCAGAAAGGAAATTAAAACATCAATAGGTTGATTTAAGGGACGGATATTAGTAGTAGAAACTGTGTGTAAGAAATAAATTAGAAGAAATATATAGATATATTATGCTCTCACGCATCGTGGATTGGATTTGGGGGTGGGGGCGCCGGCTAGCAGCTCTGCTTGTCTGTTACAGCTGGGTGATGTGGGGGGAGAGCTATTCTGGGATGAAGCTCTTTTGTTTGCGATTGCACTATAGTGCCATTTAGTTTCACTTATGTAATGTGAACTAAACTTATCCACGGGCGATACAAATAGTATATTTCAGAAATTTAAACTGTCACGGGGAATTTTATGAAAACCTAATGAAAATGTTTTTAAATAATGCTATGAAATTTTTTTAAAAAGTCAAATTAAAAAAAAGGAAAGTGCTTCAGTATCGGACAAAACCTCTGCCGCCCACCATGAAAGCTGGAACACCTACCAGTGGACGGTAGGGACCAGGTTGACTACCACTGATATAGATTATTGTAAAAGGGAAGTAAGCAAGGATGAAATGAAGTGTATGTAAGAAGCAAAAAAGAAGAAATATACTGTTTAATGTAAAATGGAGAAGTAGATGAAATGTGAAAGATAAAATGGGTTATATGTTTTGTTGTCTGAGGATGTATGGATTGGAGAGAACAATAGTGGATGGTAAAGAAATATGTTTTAAATATTGAAAAGAACGAAGAAATTAACTGAAATTAAGATATAAAATTGAAAAGTTAGCAAATGATATAAGTAAGGATGAAATGAAATATGCAAGAAGTAAAAAAGGAAGAAGTATACTGTTTAAGAAAAATAGACCAGCAGATGAAATGTGAAGTTAGAATGGTTTATAGGTGAAAATAATTGAAAGTGAGATATAAAATTGAACAAAATTGAAATGTTAGTAAATGATGTATGCTAATGAAAGAGAAAAATAATTATTGAACTGGGAATAAGAATTTAAAGAAAATAAGAAGTGGAAGGTTGAATTAACTAAAAGGTTGTAAAGTAAAAATGGAATAAGTTGAAATACATTGTTAATAATTAAAACTATATGAGGGGAATTCTGAGAAATACTCTTAATAAATGGAGGGTAAAACCAGGGGTTGTCTGGACACCATAGTGAAAAATACTGAATTGAAAATGAATACAGCAATAGAGAGAGATAAGAAGGAGTAGAGAGACGGAAGAAAGGGAGAAGAAGAGACAGAAAAAGAAGAAAGGGAAGAGGAGAGGAGAGGAAGAAAGGAAGGGGAAATAAGAATAGGAGAGAAGGTTAAATAGGGAGGAAGAAAGGAGGACTGGGAGAAAGAAAGGAGAAGGAGAGAAGGAGTAGGAGAGGATGGAAGAAAGTAGGAAGGATAAAAGAAGGGAGGGAGAGGAAAGAGAAAGAGAAGAAAGATTGCTGTAAAACAAAAAAGACGAAATGGAAGAAAGGCAACACCAAACATGTTTGAATATATCAGGATAAAAACTGAATTATCTAAAAATAATAAAAGAGAATATATCAGTAAAAATGGAAAAATTAGAACTAGAGGGCAAAAGAAGATGTGGTTTATATAAACAAGCATAGAAACATTAAGATATGATTAAAAATATGGAAAAAGAACATTTTGGCAGAAACTAAGTAAAATGTATTTGGATATGTTGTTGTATAAGATATGATATGGCCAATACTCTGTTCATAAAGTATGTGGGCGGGTGTGTTTGAAGAAAAAAATCAATAAAAATTGATTAAAAAGGGGGATTCAATAGGCCAGAAAGTTCCCAAATTCAATATCACCTCAGATTTTATACATACTTGTTGATAAAATTGCAAGATATAGGAGAACAACAGGCAGTGCTTGGTGGTGGTGGTGGGGTTAAACATATCATCAGTTTAGAATTATTACATCCCCCACAATGATCCAATTTCAACCCCTCTTAAATTCCACTAGCCCTTATTTGGAGCCAATTTAGTACTGAACTTTAGTGGACTTGAGCTTTGTGTATAGACTGGATTTACCTTATAGATTTGAGGAACAAATCTACTGAACCACACTTTAATGTATGGTCCTGATTGTTTGTGCCTCCGTACAGAAAAGGGGAGAAGGAGGAAGGAACGAATAGAAATTGATGAGCAAAGTCCCAGGATTGTTTGCAAGGGTCTGCACAGTTTCTTGCACAGGTTGTCCCCAGTCGCAGCAGAGTGATGCTGGTCCACCTCAACCATTTTGAACACGGACACAAAATGTACATTTCTACTGATGACAAGAGCAGGATCCTACCAGTGGTGGGTTGCCCTCAGTTCAGACGGGTTCTTGCGAACTGGTAATAAAACTGGGGGTAGGCTTTAATCTAGATTGCAGAAAATACGACTTCTGTAACAGAATCATCAGTGCTTGGAATACTTTACCTGACTCTGTGGTCTCTTCCCATAATCCCAAAAGTTTTAACCAATAACTTTCTACTATTAACTTCACCCCATTCCTAAGAGGACCATAAGGAGCGTGCATAAGAGCACACAAACGTGCCTACCATTCCTGTCCTATTTTTTTTCTTTTTCTCCTTCTTATATATATATATATACATATATGCTTATTCCTCCTAATATTTACTCTTATATATGTTTATACATTATATAATCTTTTCTGTATGATACATATATATATTGTTGTGACAAAATAAATAAATGAATAAATAAATAAAAATAGGCTCTACCCACCGACCCCGATGTCATCAGGAAGCTTCCACACAGAAGCAAGCGCGCGTGCGCAATCCCACTGCGAACCAGTAATAAAGGTAAGTAGATCCCACCCCTGGATCCCACCCATTAAATCAAGAGGCTCAAATTCAGAATACAAACTATTGCACATCTGTTTTCCTCCTACCTCTATTTTCATACAGCAGGCAAAGGAACCAGAGCAAGGCTCTTACGGGAAAAATAGGATCAATGCCTTACTTTTCCTTGATCTGGAGAAGAACTTGATTCCTCCAGGGGAGGTGGAAGGATTAGAGCCAGAGGAGGAAGAGTCTTTTGAAGACGACCTAAAAATCCCACTGAAGCTCATGCGTCGAGGGGAGCGAGGTGGTGATTCCTGGTACGGGAAGGGAAACACCGTTTTGGGTGAGCCTGGACTATGTTTAGACTTGACAGGAGCAGAAGACGGACTGGAAGGTCGGTTCTGGAACCCCTTTGAGAAGATTCCTTTGGAGGGGCTCCCTGAATTGTAGCTGTCTTCCGTCTGCAAAGGGGGGGAAAAAAGTGTTGAGTTGAAATAATGGGAATTCATAGAATCATAGAATACAGAATCATAGGGCTAGAAGGACCTTTTAGGTCAGTGGTAGTCAACCTGGTCCCTACTGCCCACTAGTTGGCATTCCCACTTTCATGGTGGGTGGTAGGGGTTTTCTCTGATACTGAAAACACTTTCCTTTTTTTTAATTTAATTGACTTTTTAAAAAAAATTCATAGCATTATTTAAAAACATTTTCATTAGGTTTTCATAAAATTCCCCGTGACAATTTAAATTTCTGAAAATATACTATTTGTATCACCCGCACATAAGTTTAGTTCACATTACATAAATGAAACTAAAGGTTTAGTGCGACCGCAAACAAAAGAGCCTCGTCCCAGAATAGCTCGCGCATCTCCCCCCACACCACCCAGCTGTAACAGACAAGCAGAGCTGGTAGCTGGTGGCCCCCCCAAACCCAATCCATGATGCGCGAGAGGCATGTGCAGACGATGATACACGGCGCACTACCGTGGAACCAGTGGGCGGTTAGAAAATTTTACTACTAACAGAAATACAAAAGTGGGCAGTAGGTATAAAAAGCTTGACTACCCCTGTTTTAAGTCTTCTAGTCCAATCTCCTGCTCAAGGCAGGAGACCTTATACTATCCCGGTCAAAAGGTTGTCCAATCTATTTTTTGAAAACATCCAGTAACGGAGGACCCACAACTCTGAAAGGAAAATTATTCTATTGATAACTGTTCTCAATGTCAGGAAATTTCTCCTGAACTCTAGGCTGGATCTCTCCTTAACAAACTTCCACCCATTACTTCTTGTCCTGCCCTGTGGTGCTTCGGAGAATCCCCTCAAATATTGGACGTCCACGGTGGGCGGAGCCTCCCGCAGCCGCTGCTATCTGTTCACCAGAGCCAGATAGAACTGGCTGGATTTCGCCCCTGTCCTCAACCAATGCAATAACCTTCCTTGTCTAGAGATGGATTTAAATCTGGGCCTCCTTGGTCTTAATCCAACATCTTAACTCTGGCCAGTCATTCCATCCTCCTTCTCTCCAGCTTCTCTTTAAGCGAGTTGGGTCTTTTCAATCTCTGTGGCCTGACCTTCAAGGATGACGAATTTTATTTCCAAAACAGCTGTAGCTCTGCTGATGAGGGATATATAATCTAGTCAGAGATTGTTTCTAACTCAGGGGCAATAATTTCTCATCCATCTAGCAACATCAAAAAGAAGCCAACCTGACGTAAAGTGGTTTAAATAGTTAAGATGCCTATCACGGTTTAAATGTGTAATGTTATTTTAATTTTGTTCGCCACCTAGAACTACTGTTGTGAAATGAGCATATATAAGCAGATACAAACAATTTAAATAAAACAGATGAATTTGAGACGTCAAAAATAAGTCTCAGCACCAGTACAAGATGGAATTTAATCCCTGATTAAATACAAGAAATGCTGATGGTTGAGAGGTAGACAAAAACCATTTAAAATAAAATGGAAGGATTGTGGAAGAAAAGAAAAGCCACCTTCTAAGATTTCCCAGGTAGAGTATATTTTGTTTTTTTATGCAGTATTTAGGAGAGAAAAATCCCATGCAACATCCACCTTCTAAGTTCTCAGAAAGAAAATCTGAGGTAAGTCTCAAGTAAAATTTATTTGAGATCTAAGGCAGGACTTGATTTAGGTTTGGTTTTTTTTCACACATAAGGATAGATGGATTGGTGGGTCTTAAAGGTTGGAAACCTGCCCATTTGACTGAGTTTCAAAGGCTTTAAAATAAGCCCGGAGCACCATTACCTAAAGATTTGTCATCTAGGATGAATTCATTGAGGGCATCCAAGCATATTTCTTTACAGGACATGCAGCAAGAGCAATTTTTGAATAATTTATTAAAACAAACAAAACATCTACCATCTTGCTCTTTTTATCAACCTCATGGATGCTGCCATCTGAATTCCTTTCAATCAAACAGAACAGACATACCTTAATTACCCACTTCAAGATCACGGACAGAGATCAGATCAATCACCCCTCCCTCCCTCCCTCCCTCCCTCCCTCCCTCTATCTTTTTGGTCAGGGGTCTCCAACCTTGGCAACTTTAAAACTTGTGGACTTCAACTCCCAGAGTTCCTCAGCCAGCTTTGCTTTGCTCTGGGAGTTGAAGTCCACAAGTCTTAAAGTTGCCAAGGTTGGAGACCCCTGTTCTAGGCTGCCCAGCCCCAAAACTGATTCCAGATGCTGCTCCAGTGGGCAGGCCCCTTCCTAGGTCTCTCTAGATGACATCACTTAATTGGCAGGATCTAAAGCAAGTTGTCCAACCATATAGGGTGAGCAAAGAATGATGCTTCCCAGATAATTGAACTCTGTGCAATTTATTTATAGATAACATAGATAACATATATTTGAAAGGCTGTCATAATGATGAGGGGGTGTACCTGAGGACAAGACAAGAACTAGCAAGTGGAAACTTATCAAAGAGAGATCCAACTTAGAACTAAGGAGAAATTTCCTGATAGTAAGTACACTTTGATTAGTGGAACAGCTTGTCTCCAGAAGTTGTGCATGCTCCAACACTGCAGGATTGAACAGCCATTTGTCTGGAATGGTATAAGGTCTCCAGCTTGGGTGAAATTAAACTAGAAGACTTTCAAGGTCTCTTCCAACTCTGTTATTTTATATTCTATATTCTAGCAAATAGAAGAGAATATTTGTAGCTCAGGATTGAATTGAGTTGGGGGTGTCCTTGGTGCTCTTTGAGCTTGGTTGTTTTCTTGCAGACATGTCATTACTAAACTAGGTAATATATTCACTGAATGAAATTATTGCAAGAGAAAAGCCAGACAGCACTAACGACTCCACCATAGGTAACATGTATTCCGTAATATTCAGTCCTCCAGCTGTCAGTATGTATCCTATATAAACTACAAGAAATATGTTCATTTTTAATGTGCGTTGCAACTTGGGCAGATGTTTGAATGGGGATGTCCTTAATCCAAGGCTCTTGAGACAGTTCAAGTTCAATTCCAAGAATTTCCAATCCACACAGCCAGCCGAAAGTACCAGTCTGGGGAAAATTAGGCCACCCAGAAATTTCTTCATATTTGAATGACAATACCAGTACAATTTCTGGACAGCAAGAAAGTGGCAGGTCAAATGTTGTAACTTCTCAGCAGAAGAATATAATTGCTTTCAGCTAAGACATTAAATGGGACAAAAGGTAGAAAATTAGTCCATTTCGTATTCACCACTTGCAAATCAAATGTATTTTTCTAGCCAGAATTTTCTGATTCTAGGACTTGATTAAGTTATTTATTTTCAGTTCTTTCTCTCTCTCTCTCCACCCACCCCATCCAGTCACCTACATCACATCTACACCCACACATACATTTCCTTTTCTCAGGGTTCTTCTCATTTATTTATTCATTTATTTATTAGATTTTAACTTGCCTTTATTACTTTAGAAGTAACTCAAGGTAGCAAACATATGCAACACTCCTTCCTCCTCCTGTTTTCTCCACAAGAATGACCTTGTAAGGTGAGCTGGACTGTAATTTCACTGCAGTCTGGCGTTTCCTGTGCTTTCTCCATATCATTGTGCTTTATAGGCAGTCCTCAACTTATGACTGCAATTGGAACTGTTCCACTGTTATGTGCTCATTAAACTGGCATCGGAATTTTAAATAGCTTTTAATATTTGATATAAATTTTATGGGGTTTTTTACGATTTAAAATGTTTTAATTTGGCCTTATATCTAATAAGTTTTTTAATTATTGTTTTATTTGTATATAATTGCTGTTTTATCTTGGCTGTGAACCACCCTGAGTCCTTCGGGAGAAGGGCGGTATAAAAATCCAATAAATCAAATCAAATCAAATCAAATCAAACGAATCATCATTTGACTACACCTGATTTTATGACTTTTTTTTGCCACTGTCGTTAAGCAAATCTGGCTTTTTCCAACTGATTTTGCTTGTAGGGAGCCAGCTGGGAAGGTCTTTAATGGTGATCACATGATCCTGGGATGCTGCATCCATTATAAATACATGCTTGCAATTACTGCAGGTTCAAGTCCTACCAGGCCCAAGATTGACTCAGCCTTCCATCCTTTATAAGGTAGGTAAAATGAGGATCCAGATTGTTGGGGGCAATAAGTTGACTTTGTATATAATATACAAATGGATGAAGACTATTGCTTGACATAGTGTAAGCCGCCCTGAGTCTTCGGAGAAGGGCGGGATATAAATGCAAATAAAATAAATAAAATAAATGCTGATTGCCAAGTGCCCGAAATTATCACATGACTATAGGGATGCTGCAACAGTGATAAATGCAAAGACCAGTGAACAATCGGCCACAAACTGAGGACTCCCTGAACACAGTAGATTTAAGAATTACAACATATTACTTTTGTGGCTCAACTCTCGCCCTCTCATTCTAGGAGGTGGGCCATCTTTGTATCGTGATCCCTTCCTTTTGGATGGACAGCAGAACATCTACTTGTACTGCTCTTCTTTTAGCATGTGCTGAATCTTTGTTGCGAATCTGGGGGACTGACTGGGTTCTTCTTCATCTCCCTCGCAGCCTTCTTTTTTGAGGAAAATCCAAAGCAACCTGACAAACCCACACTTCAATAAAGCCCTCCTTGAACTTTCCCACTTCACTTGGAAACAAAAGCACTGATCTCACTTTAAGAAGCCATCTAGCAAAAAAATTTGTTGCATCTTGCCCAGGACTAAGATCTTGTAACACCCAAACCTACTCCACTGGTGTTACAAGATGTTTCTTAGTATTCTAGAATAGAAGAAGCAATAGCACAGCACTTAGACTTATGTCCCACTTCACAGTTCTTTCCAGCCCTCTCTAAGCGGTTTACAGAGTCAGCCTCTTGCCCCCAACAATCTGGGTCCTCATTTTACCCACCTCGGAAGAATGGAAGGCTGAGTCAAACTTGAGCTGGTCAGGATCAAACTGTTAAATTGCAGGCAGCTGACAGCCAGTAGAATTAGCTGCAGTATTGCAGTCTAACCACTACGCCACCATGGAACAGAAGAAGACTCTCTACTTCAAATGTTGGGACAATAAGTCAACCCCTTGCTCTTGGCCATGCTGAGCTGCAGAGAAGGGAATTGGGGTCCAAGGCACCTGGAGATAAGGCTCGATGGGCTCTTCCTACACTAAGACGTCCTTCCACAACCTACCACATATATCAACCTGATGTTTGATATATGTGGTAGCCTATAACTGCCATGTTCCTTAGCGCATACTGCTATTTGAATATTCATCTTCTCTTACAAGTTCTTGGTTTGGTCCCAGAAATTTCTGCACAAGCTTTTTAGAAGTAAGTTAATCAGGAAAAAAGTGACAAAAAACATCATGACGGCGCCTAGCTATAAATTTTCACTGGCAACTACAGGCAAAAACTCATCTGTGCATGCAGACTCATCTCATCAGTGGCTTCATGATTTTTCTTTTAGCTTTTAATTAGAAAAAAATAAAGCATTAAACTCCAATCCAAGGGATAATGGCTTTACTTCGTAGATAAGAATACAGAATAGCATCAAGAAGAGAGTGGGTGAAATGCAAACCTTTTAAGGTCCTGGAATGTACTTTGCTTAACACAGTAGTCTTTTTTCCGCTCTCAATTAGACTGTAAAAACCCTAAAATGTCGCACTATGGTAGATGTGAGTCAGCTCCACAGTACTTCAGCCAATTTCAGCTGCTAAATCAATCTACTTGTGAAATCAGTGGATTCTGGAAAACATTAACACCAGACAGAAAAATTGCTCCTGGAATTTTTCTTGAAGTTGTCTCAAGAGGTTAAAAAAATAAAATTAGAACATAAGAGCAACTGCATTTTAAATGCTACCCTTCCAAATGTGTTCCTCAGGAAAAATACTGATAATCACATTTGTTTAGTGACCATTCAAAGCTACAATGGCACTGAAAAAAGTGACTTATGACTGGTTTTCACACTTACAACTGTTGTAGCATCCTCATGGTCACGTGATCAAAATTCAGATGCTTGACCAGATGGCAAGTATTTATGACAGTTGTTGTGTCCCGGGATCAAGTAATCTCATTTGCGACTGAGAAGTAAAATCAGTGGGGAAGCCAGCTTCATCTGATAACCATGTTACTAATACCAGCAGTCATTCACTTAACAACTATGGCAGGAAAGGCCGTAACATGGGGCAAAACTCACTTAAGAAATATCTTGCTTAGCAATGGAAATTTTGAGCCGAGGGCTATTTGTATTCATTTTCAATATAATATCACAAAGAATCAGATCAAAGTTTCGGTATAGTTAGTATAACATTCCCACAGTGGCTAACCAGATGCCAGGAGAAAAACTGACCCGTTCTGGTTTTGTTTCACCACACTTGCTGGAAGTGTGGTGAAAAAAACACACACACAAATGGATCAGAATTCACCGACATATGGCCTGTTTTCAGAAGATCTGACTTCTCCACTGTCTGTTGTAGTCCACCAGCAGCCTACGGAGCTGGCAACAGAGTCGGACAGCGATGAGGCTGAGGTGAGGCCAGGGCCATTGGGGAGTGAGGTGCAGACTCCAGAGCCTTCAGACAGAGCCTGATAGTAGTGAGGCAGAGGAACAGGAGGAGCCTGTTCCTAATGCACGCATGAGAAGAGCTACCAGAAGGCAAGAGCAGCTCAAGCAAAAAAGACAACTCGGGAGTAGGGCCAAGAGATGATTGGCCCCTCCCATAAGGCTTAAAACAGAGCAGCAATGGCGTTTGGGCTCTTTGCTGGAAAACAACGTTGATAGCTTTGTCTTCTGCTTTGGCAACATCTTGCATTTATTTTTGTGGCTTCTGGACATTTGCCAGGAAGGGCCTTTGGCAGTTTGCCTAATTGGACCAAGCTTTGCGATAGGACTGAGGAATTTGTGTTCAGAGGAATTTGTTTTAATTTGAGTTGAACGACACTGGGAATGAAGTAATTCTCAGCTGTTCAAATAAAGTTAGTTTGTTTGTTTTTTCACAGACTGAGTTTCCTACTACCTACTTGGGCCTGGGTCACAACACCATCCCATAGTATGCTATGAGATTGGTGCTTGCTTCTCCATTTCATTCATTGCAGATGACAATTATTCTTTCTTTTCTTTTCTTCTTCTTCTTCTTTTTTTTTTTTGCTCTTAATCGTTGTCTGAATATAAAAAAAATCTCCACTCTATCCCATTAGGCGGTCTCAGTGTGTCATAAGAACCTTCTTGGGAAGACACTGTTGAGCAACTGGTTAGTAGTTCATGAGATATTTGGAAGATTATTTGAGAAACTCATTATGGCGAGAAGGATAAATATAGCTCTGGAGAAATGAAAGCCTCTGTCTGTTTTTGGCCTTTCCGGTGATACTTTAATGAGCATGTTTTTTAATTGGGTGGCTTTCCTGATGTTGGGGGAGCAAAGATGTTATGAAATAAAGAACAGTGGAAATGGAAAGAGACCTAGATGCATCCATCTCTCTCCCTCCCTCCCTCTCTCTCTCTTTCTCTCTCTCTCTCTCTCTCTCAACTCCTCCTGCTGACTGCTTGAACTACTTCTACTCCCTGCCGTTTTCTTGGCAAAGTTTTTTTGGAAGTAGTTTGCCATTGCCAAAGTCACCCAGATAAATATTAGTTATTTACTCTTAAACACTTAGCCCAACTTTAAACTGGAATAACGGAAGGGACTTTGGAAGTCTCCTTGTCCAACCTCCTGCTCAATTAGGAAACCCTATAAACCATTTCAGACAAGTTACCTGTCCAGTCTCTTCGTCAAAACCTCCAGTACTGGAGCACCCACAATTTCTGGAGGCAAGCAGTTCCACAGATTAATTGGAAACTGAGAATGGCACACATAGCCATTAGGTGGCTAGTGGATACGACGACGACACCCTGTTTCCTTTCTGTGCACTCTTTGCTCCCTCCCTCTCCACCCTAATTAATTTAATTTTAACTGAATTTTAAATGTATGATCCTTATTTATTGTTTTAATGTTTTACAGTGCATTTTAATTGAAAGTCTCTAGGCTGCCTGTAGGCTGTAAGGTTGTCTCTGGCAATATGGGCAGCATACAAGTTTAATAAATAAAATTAAATAACACAACATTCTTAAGAGTTCATTAATTTGGTTTTCAAAGGGCATTTGAAGGTCTCTACCTTTCGCGAAGCATGTTTCTCAGACCCATCCATATCCCCATCCAGGAACGGCATGGCAAAGGAACTGAGATCCTAAAACAAACAGAAGTTTAGAAAATTTCATTAAAGCTTGAAAAGCAAACACTACCCATAATCTACAAATATCATGAAGCCCCAAAGCTATTTGAGCAGATACACCCTGCTCCAGGATAAATTTATTTGAATGAGATCAATGATAATCATTAAAGGACACGACAACACAGGATAAAAGGGTACAGGGCTGGCCACAGCGGTTGTTCCAATACCCAAGATAGAAGCTACAAAAGGTGACTGAAGCTGCGGCCATTTTGTTTTATGTATGACAGGCATAAAAGACAGGTAACGGCCTTTGGGGATACTATCTTGGTTGCCACCTTGACATTTTGGACCACACCTTGCTAGCTGCCTCATATAAAGTGTTTTGGGATCAGAGCAGTGGTGGGATTCAGCCAGTTCGCATCACTTTGGGAGAACCGGTTGTTAACTTTCTGAATAGTTTGTTGAACTGGTTGTTGGAAGAAATCATTAGGGCAGAGAACCGATTGTTAAAATTATTTGAATCCCACCACTGGATAGACAGATAGATAGACAGACAGATAGATAGATAGAGATAGAAAGAAAGATCGCCAGATGAGAGGCAGACTCAGAAACAGAGAAGGAGAGAGAGGGAGGGAGGGAAGGAGAGAGAGAGAGGGAGGAAGAGAGAGGAGGAGAGGGAGGGAGGGAAGGAGAGAGAGGAGGAGAGGGAGGGAGGGAAGGAGAGACAGAGGGAGGGAAGGAGAGGGAGGGAGGGAAGGAGAGAAAGAGAGGGAGGAAAGGAGGGAGAGAGGGAGGGGGAGAGAGGGGGAGAGGGAGGGAGGGAGGGAAGGAGGGAGGGAAGGAGGGAAGGAGAGAGAGAGGAAGGGAGGGAGAGAAAGAGAGGAAGGAGGGAGAGAGGGAGAGAGAGGGGGAGATGGAGGGAGGGAGGAGGAAGGAGAGAAGAGAGGAGGAAGGAGGAGAGAGGGAGGGAGAGAGGGGAGAGGGAGGGAGGGAGGGAAGGAGGGAGGGAAGGAGGGAAGGAGAGAGAGAGGAAGGGAGGGAGAGAAAGAGAGGAAGGAGGGAGAGAGGGAGAGAGAGGGGGAGATGGAGGGAGGGAGGGAGGGAAGGAGAGAAAGAGAGAGGAAGGGAGGCAAGGAAAGAGAGAGAGAGAGAGAGAGAAATGCAGGTATAGAAATGGAGCTCAAATGTAGTGGGAGGTGTTAGCATGTCCACCTTAAAGCCAAGCAAGTGGAAGAAAGACAACTTCAGGGGACCCTTTCAGATCACAGGAGATACCTCCTCAAAGGTCGTTGCTCCAGGAACCAAACCACTTTTGGTCTTAGTGGGAGCAGAAACATACATGCTCTTTTTGTCATGCAACATCCGAGCGGATGATCTAGTCTGCAATTCTTTTGCAGTATGAGGATAATGCTTCTCCCTCTTCTTCCGCAGCCTCATGATCTTTAGAATCCTTGAGGTCTTAATTCCTGGTGAACAAGGTTCGCCTAAGAAAATTCAATCCCCTACGGTTCTCTTTTTTCCCAGAAAAGGAAGGACAACTGCACTAACAAGTTTTCCCTCCTATCCTGGCACCTTCTCAAATCAGTTAGAAAAAGCAGTTGGTTCCTCGTTCTTCATTCTCTTTCCGGAAGGTTCTAGAATCATCAGGCAACCATCTTGGCAACTTGAAGACTTGTGGACTTCAACTCCCAGAATCCAGGTTCTTCCTATAGCCAAGAAATATCTATATACAGATAGACCTTGGCTTACAACCATTCGTTTAGAGGAATGAAATGGAAAAAAAAAAGTGACTGATGACCATTGGTCACACTTACGATCGTTGCAGTATCTCCATGGTGACGTAATCAAATTTCAGACGCTTGGCAACTGGCATGTATTTTTGATAGTTGCAGTGTCCTGGTGTCATATGATCACCTTCTGTGACTTTCTGATACTCACAGGGGGAAGCCAAATTCACTTAACAACCATGTTACTAACTTAACAACTGCAATGATTCACAAAACTGGGCAAGAAGGGCTTAACAATTGTCTTGCGTAGCGACGGAAATTTGGGGGTCAATTGTGGTAGTACATCGAGGACTATCTGTACTCGTCCAGGGCTCCTGTTCTTACATGCACACCTGCAACGACCTTAGCATTTAATTCACACAGTGTCAGTGCTAAGCTGTCTTTGAATCTAACTGGAGACACAAGTAATTCCAGAAGACCAGCATGGCTGCCTTTTCGAATTGAATGAAAAAGAGGCAGTATTGGGGTGCCACTGCTTCAGAGGTGGGTTTCAGCAGGTTCTGACCAGTTCTGGAGAACCGGTAGTGGAAATTTTGAGTAGTTCGGAGAACCGGTAGTAAAAATTTTGACTGGCCCCGCCCCCATCTCTTCTCTGCCTCCTGAGTCCCAGCTGATTGGGAGGAAATGGGGATTTTGCAGTAACCTTCCCCCCAAGTGGGGTGGGAATGGAGATTTTACTGTATCCTTCCCCTGCCACGCCCACCATGCCATGCCCACAGAACCCTTAGTAAAGAAAATTGAAGCCCACCACTGCATTGCTTGATTTATTTGCAGGAACCCATCCATTGGCCCCCATCTTCACCCATATTTTCAATAAATCACTAGAGATGTGCTATGTTCCTTCTTGCTTCAAACGCTCTACCATCATCCCAGTGCCGAAGAAGCCCACCATCAAGGAACTGAATGACTACAGACCAGTTGCTCTAACATCTGTAGTCATGAAAACCTTTGAAAGGCTAGTGCTTTCCTACCTGAAAACCATCACGAATCCGCTCTTAGACCCCTTGCAATTTGCATACCGAGCAAATAGATCAACAGATGATGCTGTTAATATGGCTCTGCACTACATCCTACAACATCTTGAGTCTCCAAAGACCTATGCAAGGGTCCTTTTTGTAGACTTTAGTTCAGCATTCAATACCATCATTCCAGACATTCTTCTAACTAAGCTAAACCAGCTACAGGTACCGGAACAGACTTGTAAGTGGATCACAAGCTTCCTAACAAACAGGAAGCAGCAGGTGAAGCTAAGCAAGATCACATCAAATACCTGTACAATTAGCACAGGGGCCCCCCAAGGCTGTGTGCTCTCCCCACTTCTCTTCTCTCTGTATACCAATGACTGCATCTCCAATGATCCATTTGTTAAGCTACTGAAGTTCGCAGATGACACAACAGTGATTGGTCTCATTCGAGACAATGACGAATCCGCATATAGGCGAGAGGTCGAACGACTAGCCTTGTGGTGCAACCAAAACAATCTGGAACTGAACACACTCAAAACCGTAGAAATGGTGGTAGACTTTAGGAAAAACCCTTCCATACTTCCACCTCTCACAATACTTGACAACACAGTATCAACAGTAGAAACCTTCAAATTTCTGGGTTCTATCATATCGCAAGATCTCAAATGGACAGCTAACATCAAAACATCATTAAAAAGGACAACAAAGAATGTTCTTTCTGCGCCAACTCAGTAAGCTCAAACTGCCCAAGGAGCTGCTGATCCAATTCTACAGAGGAATTATTGAGTCTGTCATTTGCACCTCTATAACTGTCTGGTTCGGTTCTGCAACCCAACAAGAAAAACACAGACTTCAGAGGATAATTAGAACTGCAGAAAAAATAATTGCTACCAACTTGCCTTCCATTGAGGACCTGTATACTGCACGAATCAAGAAGAGGGCCGTGAAAATATTTGCAGATCCCTTGCATCCTGGACATAAACTGTTTCAACTCCTACCCTCAAAACGACGCTATAGAGCACTGCACACCAGAACAACTAGACACAAGAACAGTTTTTTCCCGAAGGCCATCACTCTGCTAAACAAATAATTCCCTCAACACTGTCAGACTATTTACTGAATCTGCACTACTATTAATCGTTTCATAGTTCCCATCACCAATCTCTTTCCACTTATGACTGTATGACTATAACTTGTTGCTGGCAATCCTTATGATTTATATTGATATATTGATCATCAATTGTGTTGTAAATGTTGTACCTTGATGAACGTATCTTTTCTTTTATGTACACTGAGAGCATATGCACCAAGACAAATTCCTTGTGTGTCCAATCACACTTGGCCAATAAAAAAAAAATTCTATTCTATTCTATTCTTGTTAAGTGAATTAATGATATTTAATAAAGAAAATTGAGATGATGGAAAAGGGGAAACAGGGAGGTCCTTACTGTATGCGATAACAATCAAGCTTCTTTAAACAATACAGTCAGTCTTCGACTTATGACCACAATTGGGCCCTAAATGTATGTTGCTAAGTGAGACATGTTAAATGAGTTTTGCTCCATTTTACGACCTTTCATGCCATAGCTGTTAAATGAATCAAGACAGCTATTAAGTTAGTAACAAGGATATTAAGTGAAGCTGGCTTCCCCATTGACTTTGCTTGTCTCAAGAAAGGGGATCATAATGACCTTCGGACGCAGCAATGGTCATAAATAGGAAATAAGCTGCCAAGCGTCTGATTTTTTCTGATCACATGATCATGGGGACGCTGCAAAGGTTGTAACTGACTTATGACCGTTTTTGGTCCTAAGTCATTTTTCACTGCCGTTATAACTTTGAACAGTGACTAAACGAACATGTTTCTTACATGGATAAGAGAAATCGTATCGAATGAGACAAAGATGCCCAAATCATCTTCATTCATTTATCTTTTATCCAATCTCAATTATTTTTTATAAGTAACTCAAGATGGTAACCGTCTCTAATATTCCTTTCTCCTCCTATTTTCCACACAACCACCCCATGAGGGAGGCTGGGCTGAGAGAAGGTGAGTGATCTAAAAGTGTCCCAGCTGGGTTTCATTCCTGAAACACAACTGTATCCTGGTGATAGCCTCAAAGTCATCCAGCCAGCATGCCTAAGACAGGATTAGAACTCACCATCTCCTGGTCTCTAGCCAGGTGCCTAAGCCACTAGACCAGGGGTCTCCAACCTTGGCAACTTTAAGCCTGGAGGACTTCAACTCCCAGAATTCCTCAGAATTCCACAGCCAGCAAAGCTGAGGAATCCTGGGAGTTGAAGTCCTCCAGGCTTAAATTCTGGGAGTTGAAGTCCTCCAGGCTTAAAGTTGCCAAGGTTGGAGATCCCTGCACTAAACCAAACTGGCTTTCTAATTTTCTACTTCTAGAAAATAAACATCAGTTAATTCCTGCTGTTACCAGGTGCTATTTGAAGTTTCTGATTAACTTCACTTTTCAACTAAACATTTTCTCAACTTTTAGTAGCACAGAGGATAAAGCTGTCAGTTTGCACTGATCTCAGAGGATTCCTGAGGCTTATTCTGTGCCTGGCCCCAATACATCATTTGCTCGTTCTTTTCATTTGCCCACAGCCCTCTTACGGCAAAATCTCATTCTGGGATTGAGGATCTTCAGCCTTTGGAAGGTGTCAGTGGCCTCTTGAACTACTAAATGAAAGCTGAGCACAAAATTAGGGATAGACATTTAAAATTAAAAACAGAAGTGGGTGGACTGCCAGTCCACTGTTCCTTTTCCTGTCATTCGCCACCAGACAAACTCTCGTTCATGGACATAAAGATCTGAATCTCATCCCTTTTGGAGTAGCTGCTTGCTTATTTATTTATTTATTTATTTATTTATTTATTTATTTATTTATTTGTTTGTTTGTATTCTGCTTTGCTGTTTTTAGATATAAAACAGCGGACATTTCTAACATACCTTCCTCCTCCGATTTTTCTGACAACAATAAGCCTGCGAGGTGGGTTGGACCAAGAGAAAATGATTGGGTCAAAGTCAGCCAGAAGGCTTTCATGCCTAGAATTCACAGTCTCCTGGTGATTGGCCCAAAGATATCCAACTGGCTTTCATGTATAATGCAGGACTAGAACTCACAATCTCTTGGTGATTGGCCCAAAGTCACCCAGCTGGCTTTCATGCCTAAGGCGGGTCTAGAATTCACAATCTCCTGGTGATTGGCCCAAAGTCATCCAACTGGCTTTCATGTATAAGGCGGGACTAGAACTCAAATTCTCCTGGTGATTGGCCCAAAGTCAACCAGCTGGTTTTCACGGCTAAAGTATGCCTAGAATTCACAGTCTCCTGCATTCTAGCCTGGAACCTTAACCAGTAGCCCAAACTGCCTCGCTTATAGCCACACACGCTTATAGACATTGTAGGTGGATTTAAACTGCACTCCAGTTAATGAAGGATGCTCCAAAAGAAGTGGAAAGAAGCCATCAGAAATAAAAATCATAACCATAAAGGCTACAGCATTGGTGCTTTAAAAAGGGCAACTTCACAGTGAAAATTAGCATTCTCCATTTCTTTTTACCACCATCTACTGGCCGCCTAACTGTCCTCTGGAAGAATAAATACTGAAGCTGAAGCTTTGGCCACCAAATGAGAAGAGAGATTGAGAAGGATGGAAGGCAAAAGGAGGAGATCGCAGAGGATGAGATGGTCATTGTCACTGACTCAATGGACATGAATTTGGGCAAGCTCCGGGAGACGGTAGAGGAGATAGGAGCCTGGCATGGTGCAGTCCAGGGGTAGTCAACCTTTTTATACCTACCACCCACTTTTATATCTCTGTTAGTAGTAAAATTTTCTAACCACCCACCGGTTCCACAGTAATGCGCCATGTATCATCATCTGCGCATGCCTCTCGCGCATCGTGGATTGGGTTTGGGGGGGCGCCGGCTACCTGCTTGTCTGTTACAGCTGAGTGGTGTGGGGGGAGATGCGTGAGCTATTCTGGGACGAGGCTCTTTTGTTTGCAGTCGCACTATAGCGGCGTTTAGTTTCACTTACGTAACGTGAACGAAACTTAAGCGCAGGCGATACAAATAGTTTATTTTCAAAAATTTAAATTGTCACGGGGAATTTTATGAAAACCTAATGAAAATGTTTTTAAATAATGCTATGAATTTTTTAAAAAAAGTCAATTAAATTTTAAAAAAAGGAAAGTACTTCAGTATCGGACAAAACCCCTACCACCCACCATGAAAGCTGGAACACCCACTAGTGGACGGTAGGGACCAGGTTGATTATCCCTGGTGCAGTCCATGGGATCACACAGACTTAGACATGACTTAGCAACTTAACAACAAAAGTGGGAGGGAGGGAGAGAGATAGAGACAGACAGACAGACAGACAGATCCATTTAACCTAATCAGCTTCCGCAGGCTCCAAATGCAAATATTTAAGAACAGTCAAATCATAACAAATTAGCATTTGAGGGATATAATTAAAAATTGTCTGTGAAAGGAAAGGATTGAAAAGCAATCTAGATGAGAAGAACAGCCTGTTAGGTCCTGTGGGGTTCAAACCAACAGACATAATCTCTTGTACCATACCAATTCTGAGCCTGTTTTCTCATCCCCCTCCTTGGCCAATCTGAAGATACACAAAAGTAATTTTACAGGACTTTTAATCAGAGAGTTTCTAAGGAAGCTACAGTAGTCAGGTCATCAGATGCCTTTATAATTTCATTGATTTATGTCTGCATAACATATTGAATTTGATTAACTACAGATTGTCCTCAACTTACAACCATTTGCTTAGTGACTGCTCGAGTTACAGCGGCACTGAAAAAATGACATTTTTCACATTTAATAACCATTGCAACATCCCTATGGTACCTGATCAAAATTAAGACACCTGGAAACAGGCATTTATTTATGACACTTGCAGTGATAAAATTTTACAACTTTCTGACAAGCAGAGTCAATGGGTATTAAAGCCAGATTCACTTAACAACCATGTTACTAACTGCATGATTCACTTAACAATTGTGGCAAGAAAGGTTGTGAAATGGGCAAAGATCACAACAATTGTCTTGCTTAGCAACAGAAATTTTGGACTAAGTGTATACTTTAGTTCAGTGACTTGGGCAAATCTAGCTCCCACTTAGTTAATGGGTCAGTGTTGTCTTATTGTTATTATTGTTATTATTATATTATTATTATTATAAATGTTATTATTCATAACATTTGTTAATAACCCCCTAAAAATTATTTCATCCCAACATCTGCTATAGCCTTGGGAGTCAGAAATAGAGCTATTGAATTTTGCTCCAGATAGGATCACATCAGGATGGAGCCTATGGAGGTCTCTATACAGATAGTCCTTGACTTACAATCTTAGTGGAGTTTGCCCAGTTATGACACTCATAAAGCAGTTCAGCCCAATTTTATGACCTTCCTTGCTACAGTTGTAAAGCAATTGCTGAGATCATTAAATGAATGCTGCTGTTAATATATCCATTCTTTACTATGGGACATTTTTGCTGAAAACCAAAAGTAAATGCCTTTTTTTTTTTTTTGGCAAAAACACTGAAATCAAAGTCATGTAAATTGCTGCAAATGGTTATCAATGCAGATTGGTTGCCGGGTGCCCAAAGTGGAGTCATATCACTGCACAAGTGGGGGGGGGGCACCGTTATAAGGTCAGAATTGGGTCATACAGTAAGTGCCTTTTGGGAGGTTCAACTTTGAAGATCACTAAGTGGCCAGTTGTAAGTCCAGAATTACCTATGCACCAAGACAAATTCCTTGGATGTCCAATCTCACTTGGCCAATAAAAAATTCTATTCTATTCTATTCTATTCTATTCTATTCTATTCTATTCTATTCTATTCTATTCTATTCTATTCTATTCTACAGATTTTATTCTAACCAAGGTTGCCAGATCCAGACTGCCTAGAATCTAAATAAAACCTACCGGGGGGAGGGCAGGCAAAAGAAGCAGAAAACTAACTCTCTGTTGCCCCTTTAATGGTAATTTGGTCTTTTGTAATTCAGATATGATAACTCTACACATGTTGAATGTGAAGTTGTCCGTAGTATAGTTTAAAAAAAGTCAAGATGGCAATATAATGGGCAGAAGGAGTAACCTGGAGGAAAAACTACTAGTAAGACAAATGGCCAAATAAAAGAAATTTGAATTGGGGCAAAAATGTCATTTGAAAATGCATCTCAGACTTGACCATCCTTAGTTTTATGATGATAAAGGAACAAGGGCGGGAAGATAGATTTAGACTTGCAAGATTCTTTACTGTTGACTAATAATAAAAGTAGTGTTAGAATTCATGAATTTGGGGTTTCCTAATCTGGTCTACCTTAAAAGGTATCTGGTCTACCTTTGATCACCACAATCTTGGCCTTTTTGACCCTACCCTGCGGCACCGCTGACTGAACGCCTTGATGGCCAGTCTAACTAGAGTCTTCTGCCTCTCCTGCTAATACAAGAATTGGCCTGGCTTTCATTTATGAGTTGGTTCACACAACTGGCTTTTGCTGCCAAGATTGGCTGAAGAAGCTGCAACAAAATCATATCTCATACTAATAAACCATCATCCGTGGTTTACCAGTTGTAATGCCTGGGACCGGACGTTATACCAAGCCAAAAGCCAACCACATCATAGTTTTTCTTAATTGCCAAATATGGCCAAGTTCACACACCTTGTTTACCCCTTGCGTAACTGTAGTTTATGAAATTAACCTGGTTTTCTAGCTTGATTCAAGATATTGTACCATCAAATGGCATCCTGAAATTAATCCAAAATTTGTGTGTCTGATTAATATCCTTTGATTTCAACCAAAAATTTTTATAATTAGACCAAGTTTCTTTTTAAACTAAAGCAATTATCTTTACAGTAAAGCAAGGAAAGACGGATTTTGAGAATAAATTGGCATGGCCAGTCTCCCTTTCTTAAACAAGCCTAAACTGGATCGTCTGATAGCTTTTGCACTGAAAATCCCAAAGCCCAATTATAACAGAATTCCAGAAAAGGAGATCTCCCCCAACTTTTCCAAAAAAGGAGCTTGCTAACTTCAACCTCAAAGAAACTTTTTTAAAAATTTGTTTGGAATTTTTATAGAAGCTTGGAGGAAAATAGGAAGCTACTCCTGACAACGCAAAGCCCTTTTTCTCAATCATAAAAGGCAAGGAAGCAGAAAAGTATTGGCAAAGATTTTCTCGTTCCACCTGATCCTTTTTTTGTTTGTTTTTAAAAATCTTTTTTCAATTAAACAACAACTGGGAGCTGGCTTCCTGCAAACAAGAGAGGCATAATCTGCAATTATCTTCATTTGCAAAAAGGCTGGAACTGCGAGGAATATTGAAATAATGAGAGGTTGCAGCAAAGGTAAGTTGGGAGTACATATTTATGAGCTTTATGTTCAGACATTGAAACCACAATCAATAGAACGTTTTATAAAAGGAATTTTGATTCCCCCCCCCCTTCCGTTCAATCGTGTCTGATTCTCAGAAGCTGCCTGGCTAGGTCCTTGCAGTCTTCTTGGCAAGGTTTTTCATAAGTGGTTTGCCATTGCTTCCTTCCTAGGGCTGCGGGAGTGGGACTGGCCGAAAGTCACCCAAGCTGGCTTTCACGCCTAAAACAGGACTAGAACTCACCATCACCTGCTGAATGGCCCAAAGTCACCCAGCTGGCTTTCATGCCTAAGTCAAGACTTGAACTCAGGACCTCCCAGTTTCCTGCCTCATGCCTTAACTGTTTTGATCCAGGATACCAATCTTCAGCAAGTCTGTTTGGCGTAGTCACACCAGCTGGGGGATTCTGGGAGTTGAGATGTTTTAAAATTTGCAGGATTGACAAAATTGCATTGGGCAACAGATATCCAGATATCTAAATCAGTATGACTCTGTGATGGTTCTGGATTAATGGGTATTGCAATCAAACCATCTCAAGATGTCCTTCATGCCAAGCTCATTTGAGTCTGCAGATATAGTTCCTCTAGAACAGCAGTCACCAGCTGGTGGTCCGTGGACCACTGGTGGTCCGCGAGAAAATTTTGGTGGTCCCCAGAAAAATTATTTGCATTTTTTATATTGCACTAAATCAGGGGTCCTCAAACTACGGCCCCTGGACTGGATACATGCAATGAACGCTTGTGTTGCTGCAGAGAGTCTCCCCCTTCAGGGTCTTTTTGTGTGGGTTGGGGTCTGCTTCAGCCTCCTGGTGTGGGGCTTTGGGAGAAGGCTGGAGGGAAGTGCTGCTGGTGGTGAAGAGCCGGAGGGTCTCGTTCTAGTGGGACTGCATCATGGCCTGGAACTGATTGACCATCTCAGCCCACTGAGCCTCCAGGCATCTGTACCTGGCCTTGCACTCCTGCAGATCTTCCCTCTTCTTGGAAAGCCTATGCTCCTAGTTCTCAGTGAGGTGCTTCTGCTGAGCCTCCTTCTCGGTCAGATCCAATTTGAACTGAGCTGTTTTGCCAACTCTTTCTCATGGTGGCTGCTTAGCTCCAACAACAGCTTCCTGTTGGGGCCCTAAGGACCCCGGGCAGGCAGGGGAGGAGTGGGTAGGAGGGGAGAGGTGAGTAGAGGCCGGTGAGGTGCCCCTCGACTTATATATATTGTTGTGACAAAAATAAAAAAATAAAAAAATAAATAAAATTAAGTTGGTCATGGCCACCCAGTCACATGACTACCTGGCCACACCCACCCAGCGGGTGATTAAGCAGATCATATTAGTGGTCCGCGGGATTTAAAGTTATGAATTTAGTGGTCCCTGAGGTCCGAAAGGTTGGAGACCCCTGGCCTAGAATATTTTATATGAATGTATAAATAAGGTTACACTTCAAGTGGCCCTTGTTAAATCGAGCCACAAACAATTCATGATTCAATGAATTGGGAAACCTGGTGACTTTGGGCATCTATTGTACCTGCCGGTACAGGTAGTTCTTTACTTACGGCCACAACTGGGACCAAAAATTCTGTCACTATCTGGTCATTGAGGGAATCACATTGGATTTCATGATTATTATTATTTTTTTTGCCACACTTGTTAAATGCATCATGGAGTTGTTAAATGAATCTAGCTTCCACCATTGACTTTACCTGCTCGAAGTCCCCTGGAATGGTCACAAATGGTGATCATGTGACTTCAGGGTGGTGCAAACGTTGTAAATACATGCTGATTGTCAGGCACCCTAATTCTGACTCCGAGAGCACTAAGCCCATTGGTGCCCTCATATATATGAACAGTTTTAAAATGAATTAAACTAGTGGTTTAATGCAGGTGGTCCTCAATTTACGATCGCAACTGAGCTCAAAATTTTCATTGCTAAGCAAGATCGTAGATCAAGATCCATTTTATCCTATTATTTTTTTTTGCCATGTTTATTAAGTGAATCACTACACTTAAGTGAATCATTTGGTTGCTAAGCTATTCTGGTTTTCTTCATTGACTTTGCTTGTCAGAAACTCCCAACTGGGTGCAACCATCGAAAATACATGCGGGATTGCCAAGCAACCAAAGTTTGGTTATGTGAATTTGGGGATGCTGCAACAATCCTAAATTTGAAAATAGATTGTAAATCACTTTTTTCAATACTATTATAACTTTGAACTGTCATTAAACAAACGGTTGTAACACAAGACCTACCTGCTGTTGTGATCTGTCAGCAGTCTAAGGAGCTGCCAACGGAGTCAGACAGCGATGAGGCTGAGGTGAGGCCAGGGCGATCGGGAAGTGAGGTGCGGACTCCAGAGCCTCCAGAGATTGATAGTAGTGAGGCAGAGGAACAGGAGGAGCCTGTTCCTAATGCATGCATGAGAAGAGCTGCCAAAAGTCAAGAACAGCTCAAGCAGAGAGAACAACTCGGGAGTAGGGCCAAGAGATGATTGGCCCCTCCCATAAGGCTTAAAACAGACCAGCACCAGTGTTTGGGCTTTGCCGGAAGACAGCGTTGTCGCTGCGTCCTCTGCTTCATGTACGTCTTTGTTTTTGTGACTTCTGGACGTTTGCCAGGAAGGGCCTTTGGCTGTTTGCCTAATTGGACTAAGGTTTGGGAGATAACTGAGGAATTTGTGTTGGGAGGCATTTGTTTTACTTTGAGTTGAACTACGCTGGGAATGAAGTAATTCCCAGCTGTTCAAATAAAGTTTGTTTTTCCACGGACTAAATTTATTACTTGGGCCTGGATCACAACACCTGCACACTTGTATTCCCTTGTCACATAGCTCTACTTTGCCTCAAATGATTTTTGAAAAAAGAATATTCATTGAATAAAAGAGTATGTCTAACAACATTACAAAGTAAAATGCAGGTAATCCTCAACTTATGACCACAAAGGAGCCCAAAATTATTGCTGTTAAGTGAGACATTTGTTAAGTGAGTTTTGTCCCATTTTATGACTTTTAGAATAGAATAGAATAGAATTTTTTATTGGCCAAGTGTGATTGGACACACAAGGAATTTGTCTTTGGTGCATATGCTCTCAGTGTACATAAAAGAAAAGATACCTTCATCAAGGTACAACATTTACACACAAATGATGGTCAATATATCAATATTAGGATAAGGATTAATATAAGGATAAGAACATAAGGATTGCCAGCAACAAAGTTACAGTTATACATCAGAAGTGGAAAGAGATTGGTGATGGGAACGATGAGAAGATTAATAGTAGTGCAGATTTAGTAAATAGTTTGACAGTGTTGAGGGAATTATTTGTTTAGCAGAGTGATGGCCTTCGGGAAAAAACTGTTCTTGTGTCTAGAACAACTAGACATTTTGAGAGTAGGAGTTGAAACAGTTTATGTCCAGAATGCGAGGGGTCTGTAAATATTTTCACGGCCCTCTTCTTCATTCGTGCAGTATACAGGTCCTCAGTGGAAGGCAGGTTGGTAGCAATTATTTTTTCTGCAGTTCTAATGATCCTCTGAAGTCTGTGTCTTTCTTGTTGGGTTGCAGAACTGAACCAGACAGTTATAGAGGTGCAAATGACAGACTCAATAATTCCTCTGTAGAACTGGATCAGCAGCTCCTTGGGCAGTTTGAGCTTACTGAGTTGGCGCAGAAAGAACATTCTTTGTTGTCCTTTTTTGATGATGTTTTTGATGTTAGCTGTCCATTTGAGATCTTGCGATATGATAGAACCTAGAAATTTGAAGGTTTCTACTGTTGATACTGTGCTGTCTAGTATTGTGAGAGATATTCATCCCATAGTTGTAGTTGTTAAGGGAATCACTGCAGTTTTTAAGTTAGCAATCCACTTGTTAACTGAATTTGGCTTCTCCGTTGACTTTGGTTGTTGGAAAGTCGCCAAAGGGGATCACAGGATCTTAGGACACAACAACAGTCATAAATCTGAAGCAGTTGCCAAGCTTCTGCATTCTGATCACAGGATCATGGAGATGCTGCAAAGGTCGTAACTGTGAAAAATAGTCATAACTCACATTTTTCAGTGCCACTATAACTTCAAACAGTCACTGAACGAACTCCTGTAAGTTGAAGGTTATTTGTACCAGCATCTCCTTCAGAACTGATAAATATGCTGGGGAATTATGGGAGTCGAAGTCCATGCATCTTAAACTTGCTGAGCTTAAGAAATACTGGCCTGAGAGAATTGTTGAGTCCTGTACATTTTCTGCGCTGTGAATTTACTTTACTTACGTTCTGCTGTGGAAAGATAACAGCCAAAGGGCAGATAGAAAACACTAAAAGGGTTCTTAATGCTGCCGTATTTCTGTGCGGCATAATGTAATTTCATTTCAGACACTTCCAATTTTACACGGGAGAAAACCCGAACAACCAAAGACCTATATATATATATATATATATATATATATATATATATATATATATATATATATAAGCTTGGCTTAGATATATATATATTTGTTTTCTGAGGTTTTCACGGGTGTTTGTATATAGGTCTTTGGTTGTTCGGGTTTTCCCGTAAAATTGGAAGTGTCTTGGCGTCTTTGTGAAGTCTCATTCGTCATCTTCAGGCTTCAGCTTCGTGCTTATGGGAGCAATGTGTGATCGCAGCTATTTCTTCCTTTTAACTGCTAGTGGGGGTTTGAACTGATTGGGTGGGAGCTTGGCTTAGATATATATATAAGCTTGGCTTAGATATATATATCAGATGGGCTTGCTGGTCGCGTACCTGGCTCCTTGCTGCGTGACAGCTGCCCTGCCTGAGCTCCTGGAGGTGCTTGCTGGGGTGGCAGTTGAGACCCCCAGACTTTTAGTCATGGGGGACTTTAACTTGCCATCTTCCGGCTCGTCATCGACAGCAGCTCGGGAGTTCATGGCTTCCATGACGGCCTTGGACCTGACCCAAGTAGTTGATGGCCCTACTCACATTGGGGGAGGCACTTTGGATTTGATTTTTGTCTCTGGTCAGTGGTTGAGAGATCTGGACTTGAAGGAAATAGTCATTGAACTTTTGTCATGGTCAGATCACTCTCTCCTTCGCCTGGACTTTCTGACCGCCATTCAACACCGCAGGGAGACGGAGCCGATACGTTGGTTCCGTCCCAGGCGCCTGATGGACCCGGAGAGGTTCCGGACAGAGCTTGGGCCACTTCCTGAGAGTCTGGCTCACGGCACGGCTGAGGAACTTGTTGCGGCCTGGGAACAGGCCGCGCGGGGCCCTAGACCGTGTCGTGCCTTTGCGGCCTCTGACCCGTGCAGGTCCCAACCGGCTCCTTGGTTCTCCGAGGAGCTGAGAGGGATGAAGCGCGGGAGAAGACGCCTAGAGAGTTCCTGGAGGTCTAGCCGTTCGGAAGCTGATCGGACACTAGTGAAGTCCTATAATAGGGCTTACCTAGTGGCATTGAGGGAAGCGAGGTAGCTACGCCTCCCTCATTGCATCGGCAGATAACCGCCCAGCCGCCCTGTTTCGGGTGACTCGTTCCCTCCTTCACCAGGGGGAGCGGGATGACCCGTTGCAGGGACGTGCTGAGGAGTTTAACGGTTATCTATACGATAAAATCGTTCAACTTCGGGACGGTCTGGACCAAAATTGCGGCGACTCAGGTGAGGCGTCTGAGGGTGGTCTTGGTGACATTTTGTGGGATGAGTTTGACCCTGTGGATCCCGAGGACATGGACAGGTTGTTGGGTAGGCTGAATGCCACCATGTGTTTACTGGACCTGTGCCCCTCCTGGTTGGTGCTGGCCACTCAGGAGGTGACACGAGGCTGGCTCCAGGCAATTACGAGCGCTTCCTTGGTGGAGGGAGTCTTCCCAGCCGCCTTGAAAGAGGCGGTGGTGAGATCCCTCCTCAAGAAGCCTTCCCTGGACCCGGCTGCTTTAGGTAACTATCGTCCGGTCTCCAACCTTCGCGACGCGGCGAAGGTTGTAGAGAGTATGGTGGCATATCAGTTTCCCTTGCACCTGGAGGAAACTGGCTATCTAGACCCGTTCCAGTCCGGTTTCCGGCCCGGTTACAGCACTGAGACGGCTTTGGTCACAGGATGATCTCTGAGGGCCAGGGATAGGGGTTGTTCCTCTGCCCTGGTCCTATTAGACCTCTCAGCGGCTTTCGATACCATCGACCATGGTATCCTGCTGCGCCGGTTGGGGGGATTGGGAGTGGGAGGCACCGTTTATCGGTGGTTCTCCTCCTATCTCTCCGATCGGTCGCAGACGGTGTTGACAGGGGCAGAGGTCGGCCCGAGGCGCCTCACTTGTGGGTGCCGCGGGGTCAATCCTCTCGCCTTCTGTTCAACATCTATATGAAGCCGCTGGGTGAGATCATCAGTGGCTTTGGTGTGAGGTACCAGCTGTACGCTGATGACACCCAGCTGTACTTTTCACACCGGGCCACCCCAACGGTTATCAAGTGCTGTCCCGGTGTTTGGAGGCCGACGGGTCTGGATGGGGAGAAACAGGCTCAAGCTCAATCCTCCAAGACAGAGTGGCTGTGGATGCGGCATCCCGGTACAGTCAGCTGAGTCCATGGCTGACTGTCGGGGCGAGTCACTGGCCCCGATGGAGAGGGTGCGCAACTTGGGCGTCCTCCTGGATGAACGGCTGTCTTTGAAGATCATTTGACGGCCGTCTCCAGGAGAGCTTTTTACCAGGTTCGCCTGGTGCGCCAGTTGCGCCCCTTTCTAGACCGGGATGCCCTATGCACGGTCACTCACGCCCTCGTGACGTCTCGCCTGGATTATTGCAATGCTCTCTACATGGGGCTCCCCTTGAAGGGCATCCGGAGACTGCAGTTAGTTCAGAATGCGGCTGCGTGGGTTATAGAGGGAGCCCCTCGTGGCTCCCGTATGACACCTATCCTGCGCAGACTGCACTGGCTACCTGTGGCCTTCCGGGTACGCTTCAAGGTTTTGGTAACCGCCTTTAAAGCGCTCCATGGCATAGGGCCGGGTTACTTACGGGACCGTCTACTGCTACCGAATACCTCTCACCGGCCCGTGCGCTCTCACAGAGAGGGACTCCTCAGGGTGCCGTCAGCTAGGCAGTGTCGTCTGGCGATGCCCAGGGGAAGGGCCTTCTCTGTGGGGGCTCCCACCCTCTGGACCGAACTCCCCCCAGGACTCCGTCAACTTCCAGACCTCCGAACCTTCCGTCGCGAGCTTAAAACACACTTATTTATCTGCGCAGGACTGGACTAGTTTTTAAATTTTATAGGGGTTTTAATTGGTTTTAATATTTATATTATTTTTAGTAATTTGGCTTTTTGAATAAGTTTCTTAATGGATGTTCAGGTCCCAATCGTGACTGGAAGTCAAGGACTACTATTAAAAAATTGCCATTTACAGTATTTCTTCCTAGAGGAGAGACAAGGTTCTGGCAATGGCTAGGGGAAAAAAACCCCACAACCCATCCAATGCCTTTAAGCTCTAAGAAATCTCCACTTATTTCTAATACATAAACAAACAAACAAACCCCTGGGGTTATACTCTTTCTGAAATTCCCAGTAGATAACCATCAATCCACTGCATAATTTAGCAACCATTCTAAAAAGGAACAAAAAACACAAAGCCTCCAAGATTTTCGCAATACAGAAACAAAACCAGCAATGAAAAAAGTGTCTTTGCCCAGCTGCATGTTGTCAGAACATCACTTATGGTCAATACTTGGTCAATGTGTCCTTTGGGCCTCAAGTTCCAAAACAAAAGGAAAAAGGAAACATTCACAGAGAAATCCATCACATATTTCTTTTCCAGCAAAGATCAAGAGTCCCACAAGATGGAATTCATCACAGCCCGACTCAAGATAAATAATTTCCCCAAAAGGAACCTTCAAGATCTATTTAGTTTGTTAGTTCAACCTCGGATATTCATTTATGAGTTCAGGATCTCCAGAAACGTTCCTCAAATGGGTTAAATAAAATTATCTATCCATTAAAAAGGAAACAATACAATCAGAGGCACATTCCAATGAATGGAGATGATATATTAACCTTTCATGTATTGTAATTAGAAATCTGCTTTCCTGCCGATTATATTAGTCTCAGCTTAACAGACGGGGATGTTTTTCCAACTAGCATCTTTAAAAACACCCCCCCCCTCCCCAAAAAAGAGGCTACAGTCACTTCTGAAGATAAACTTAAGAGTTTTAAACGTTGTAAAACCTTTTCTCCAGATCCTGTCTGTTTACTAAATGGGTTTAAAGTTTTTTCAATCCATATCAACTTTGGATCATTTTTCAAAATTCCACCCTACACATAGGATTCAACACATACCCTATCTCTTTCCAGCAGCACAGCCCTGTTAAATTATTTCTGGAATCTTAAAGCAGAAATTGATGGGTTTCCAACTGTGTGTGTGTGTGTGTGTGTGTGTGTGTGCGCGCGCGTGTACACAATTCCTGGCTGCATTAGCCAGCATGGTCAACGATTAGGTATTCTGGGAGTTGTAATTCACCCCTATTTGGTAGCCCTCATTTTCCTACTTCTCTTTTTACATACACTTCCAAGACTGACATATATAAGAAAACAAAGATAGATAATACCTGGATCATTCAAAATTCCTGCTGCCTCCAGCCAGTTCTGTCCAGCATTGCTGAAGGTCCAAAATCAATGTGTCACTTATTAGCATGATCATCATTATCTTATTGGTTTGCATCTACACTGAGAGCTTCTGCACTAGAGACAAATTCCTTACGTGTCTAATCATGCTTATCCAAATGAAATATTCAATTCAATTCAATGGCAAAAACTTCTGGGACCATCAGAAGTCTTATTCTGGGCTAGCGTAGCTTTTTCTTCCCTTTCCTATACCATCGGCAGAACATTTTTATTTTTTTTTGAGAAGAACTGCTTGTATTGGGATTATGGATGCTCAGGTACTATCAGTCTGTCTCCAACAGGGTTCACAGATGGCTGAGGAAGCTTCTGAGCGGAACAAATTGGAAAAAAGTCATATCCCGTCACTTTCCTCCATTATGCATCTCTGTGTGTGCGCGCGCGGACATAATTTCCATTTCAAAAGCAAACAAAATCCACCTTCCCCTCCCTGTGGTGTTTTAATTTCACCCACGCATGACAAATGTTGCAATAATGAATTGAGGGAGGCACATTTTTTTTATGGGCTGATAGGGTGCCCAGAAACAATTTTTTCTACATAAAATCTCTCCCCCCCCAGCCCCCTGCAGTTGCCAAACTTTACATTCTTTCTAATAAACTGACTTCATTGCCTGGTGTTTTTTTCCCACTGTTATCTCAAGTAGAAAGGGGGAGCCCCACTGAAGTTCAGTTTGACTCCTGCTGTCCACGTGGACACTTATTATTTTCATTGTCGCAGTATAAAAGTGGCTTGTTCCTACCTTTTGGGATATTTTATTTTATTTCCGAAATGTGGATTTCCTAGTGGTGCATCTTCCAAGACTAACGATTCAGCTTTTTTGCTATCAGCCTAGATCCATGATGGCGAACCTATGGCACATGTGCCGGAGGAGGCACTCAGCGCCCTCTCCAATGGCACGCGAGCCGCTGCCCCAGTTCAGCTCCGCTGCGCATGTGCACTCGGCTCCCGCCGGACAGCTGGTCTTCGGGTCTCTCCATGCATGCGCGGATGGCGGGGCACATGTGGGGGTCTGTGGGGGGGCGTGCGGGAGGGCTGCACAAACATGTGGGGGTGTGTGTGGGGGCCTGTGTACGCATGCATTTTGGGGGTTTGGCCACGTTCGGGCACTCGGTCCAGAAAAGGTTAGCCATCACTGGCCTAGATCAGGGGTCTCCAACCTTAGTAACTTTAAGACTTGTGGACTTCAATTCTCAGAGTTCCTCAGCCAGCTCTGGGAGTTGAAGTCCACAAGTCTTAAAGTTGCCAAGGTTGGAGACCCCTGGCCTAGATCATTTAAGTGCTGCCACCTGCTGTTCATGTACTGCCCCTAAATGAAGAACCAGTATGTGGGTACCAGCTTGGACAGCTCCTGATTTATAACCTTCTGGTGTTTTTAAATCAAGGTTGTTATCAGAACTTGTCACAAGGAATCCATAAAGCTATGTTCCCACCCCTCCAAATTCCAGGATGAAGTCTGTAAACCAAGATTAATCCAAAACACATCATGCAGTTTGCATGCCGGGTCATAGGTAGTAGCTCCATTCTGCAGTGTTGCTTCCTATATATCAGTGTTCCTCTACCCTTAGCGTTTTTTAAGAGGTCTGGACTTCAACAGCTGGCTGGGAGTTGAAATCCACACCTCTTAAAGATGCCGAGGTTGAGGAACCCAGCCATATACAAAGCGGCTTTGAATTAACCTGTAGCATAGCAAGGGAATAAAAAGTTTATCTGCCTGACTCCAATGAACTAAGGGAAATAAGCTATCTTTGCTCCAGGGATTTGTTTTTCGTTAATGAAATCCAGCATGGTTTGTGACAAGGATCAGAATCAGCTCAGAATATATCCTGCTTCTTTTTAAAAGCCACAGTGATGTAGTGGCATTATCCGTGATATAAAAAAAAAAAAGGGATAGCAGAACAAGATCATCTGTCTTGACCAGTGATGGGATTCAGCCAGTTTGCACCTATTCGGGTGCTTTCTAAGCAGTTCGGAGAACCAGTTGTTGGAAGAAATCTTATTTTGTTTTTTTCCACTTTACAGGGCTAATCCTGTAAGGAACTGAAATATTCTGATGTTGTTTCTAGCTTAATCTTTATCGCTCTGCTTACAAAAACTGCCTCTCTGGTTAACCCTTATTACATTGTAACAGTTAAGGTGAAGTGCCCCTCAACGTGAGTGACTTTGAGTTGGCCATGCCCATATGGTCCCATTTTTTTTATTTGCATTTATATCCCGCCCTTCTCTGAAGACTCAGGGCGGCTTACACTATGTCAAGCAATAGTCTTCATCCATTTATATACCAACTTATTGCCCCCAACAATCTGGGTCCTCATTTTACCTACCTTATAAAGGATGGAAGGCTGAGTCAACCTTGGGCCTGGTGGGACTTGAACCTGAAGTAATTGCAAGCAGCTGCTTGTTAATAACAGACTGCATTAGTCTGTTGAGCCACCAGAGGCCCTTCATGACCACTGAGCCACACCTACCCAGCTGGCCATTAGGGCAGAGAACCGGTTGTTAAATTATTTGAATCCCACCACTGGTCTTGACCCAATGAAGTAAGTTTTAAAGCTTACTTCAAACAATTTAGATTCACCTGTAGGCAGTCTTTCTCTCAATTCCTATCTTAATTTCACTGAAACGAGCACCCTCTGCTCCTTCAGAATGGCAAGCCTGGGCTCTAAATGCCGAAGAACACAGTGGAAAACATCGGACTAGAATTAAATATAAAGAAGGCCAAACTAAGGACATCGGGTTAGAACCATCAGCCATTGAATAGAGAGTGAAGACATTGAAGTAGTGGGTATCTTCTGCCTTGTAGAAGATGATCTGCCTTGACCATCCACCAGCAAATATAAAGGAACAAAAAGTCACGAAATGTGCCACTGACCAGTACTTGTTAGAGGGCCATGAAGAGCTTGGAAAAAACATTCGGATCCTATGATAGTGTCTACATCTTCAAAAATAAGAATCGTACAAGCCACGCTATTCCCCGTAACACTCTGTGGAAATGAAAATTGGACTCTGAAGAAGCAAGATAATACCTTTGATATTGGTGCTGGAGAAAACGTCTGAGGTAGCTGGCTGGGGAATTCTGAGAGTTGAAGTCACCTATCTTGCCATAACCCCACCCAGAGAACCAGGTTCAAACCCCGAGGTTTCCTACCCTTCTCCTGCCTCTCTTATCCCTCCAATTCTCATCCTTTTTGTCAAGACGAAAAGAAGATTCCAGGCACTCACTCCAATGAAGTAAGTCCACGAAGCAATGGAAAAAGTCATATAGGGTCTGTAATTAAAATAACCACCCAGAATGGTCAATGAGGAGAGAAACGTGAACTAAAAAAACCCCAAAAAACCACTACTACAGCCAGTTCTCCAAACTTGAGTGAAAGTATGAAGGAGACATATCTGAGCATCAATCACCATTACGAAAAAGAATAAAATAAAACAAAAACCCCAAAGGTGAGGTGCGCTTTTGGCTACAGGAACTTCTGTCATAGCTCTACGAGGCCAATCAGAGCAAGACTGTCTTCTCTCAATCCCTGGTTTTCCAGAGCACTCCAATATCCAGACAGGATGCTGGTTTTACCCTCCGTGTAGTTTTAGTCTGCCCCAAATTTGCAGCCACAGCTGAGTTTGCCCAGCCTGCAAATTTTGCTAAGCCACAAAGTTCCATTCTGCCTTATTCTGCGCGAATGTTTGAAAGTCAGACTCCCAACTCCCAACTGACCCGAGAACGTAAGATTGCTAGGTAGATATTTCTCAAGCTAGCAAGTAGCTGGGAATCTCCGACAGCTTTTGCTCAGCTCAGCAAGCAGAGCGAGGCAAATGTTACTGCAGAGAACAGATGGGTAAAAGAACATCCAAATAGCCTCATCCAGGCAGTACTCTGTGCTCTCTCTCTCTCCCCCTTTGCTTCTCCCCACAGCTCCCTTGTCAGACCTTTTGCTCTAGTTATAAAAAAGGGGAGGGGGAGTTATGGGTGGCAAACAAGCAGGGTAAAGACCACGATGCATGCAACCTTTCATTTTCTGTAATTATGGAAAGCGTCACCGTGCCGGTTAGGCGTGTAACCCAAACAAAAACCATCCACTTCATCAAAACACACAAGGATTACTATTCCTTTCCCACGTCTGATCTCTCTCTCTCTCTCTCTCTCTCTCTCTCTCTCTCTTTCAAAACACCTTATTCTAAAATATAGATGTCTCCCCTGGCACAGGCAGTTTGCCTGCTTTTCCTATGGCAGGAAAACATAACACCGATGACTCATGCATTACTTACGATTCAGAACAATCCTGCACCTTGAGTTGAAATAGCCACAGAAATGCACTTAAGAAATAATAATAACAATCTTCTGGGAGTTGGGGGGGCTGAGGATGGGGTAAACTAGAGGGAGAAAAAAAAAATCAAAATGCTTTCAGGTCCAGGAAGTGACGATGCTGCTCCCCCAACAGATGAGAATCGGTGCCTGGGTGTCCTCTGAATCCCCCCAGGAGAACAATCGGTCTGCTGCCAGGGCATACCGATGGGAAGCGAGGAGAGTTTCCTGGGCACGAAGCTGCAACCTGAGTCTGCTTAGATATGCTGAAGAACATCCTGCAGGCTCCTCTTTTTAACTTTAGAAAGAGAGGGAAATGGGAATCACCCTGAGAGAAAGGATAACCATTCTCCAGATGCTCGAAAGCCCAACAAGAGAGAGGCTTAAGGATGGAGTGAGTGGCGAGGGTGGGGGAGCACATTATCCTTCCTGCATCAAAGTTACTGGGGTGGGGAAGAGCAGAGTGTAAAGTGGGGGGAAATTAAGAAAAGCGCTCTACTTTAAGAGGTTTGTGTTAGAAGCCTGTTTTGTTTTTTATTAAAAATAGTTGGAAGGAGACTTTGTTCTCCGATGGCACCAAAGCAAGATCTCTTTATGGATGCAAACGGGATCAATTCAGCAAAATCACCACTTAAGGAGAGAATCTATTGGTCTTGTGGCTTTGCTGTCGATTGGGGCTGAGGAACAAACATGGTTTTCTTTCTGTGCCCCTGGCAGCAAATGAGCGCCCATTTATTTATTTTTACTTAAGTGTTTATTCATACTCAGCTTTTATTGTTTTTGTAAATAACTCAAGGTGGTGAATACGCATCATATTCTTTCCTCCTCCTATTTTCACCACAATAATAATCCTGTGAAAGGGGTTGGGCTGAGAGAAGGTCACCCAACCAGCTAGAGTAGGACTAGAACTCACTGTCACCTAGTGATCGACCCAAAGTCACTTAGTTAGCTTTCAATGCCTTAAGGCAGGACTAAAGCTCACTGTCCCCTGATGACTGGCCCAAAGTTATCCAGCTGTGCCTCATGCCTAAGGTGAGACTAGAGCTCCCAGTCTCCTGGTGATTGCCCCAAAATCACCCAGTTGGCTTTCATGCCTAAAGTAGGACTACAACTCACCATCTCTTGTGGTGCAACCAAAACAATCTGGAACTGAACACACTCAAAACCGTAGAAATGGTGGTAGACTTTAGGAGAAACCCTTCCATACTTCCACCTCTCACAATACTTGACAACACAGTATCAACAGTAGAAACCTTCAAATTTCTAGGTTCTATCATATCGCAAGATCTCAAATGGACAGCTAATATCAAAAACATCATTAAAAAGGACAACAAAGAATGTTCTTTCTGCGCCAACTCAGTAAGCTCAAACTGCCCAAGGAGCTGCTGATCCAATTCTACAGAGGAATTATTGAGTCTGTCATTTGCACCTCTATAACTGTCTGGTTCGGTTCTGCAACCCAACAAGAAAAACACAGACTTCAGAGGATAATTAGAACTGCAGAAAAAACAATCGCTACCAACCTGCCTTCCATTGAGGACCTGTATACTGCACAAATCAAGAAGAGGGCCATGAAAATATTTACAGATCCCTCACATCCTGGACATAAACTGTTTCAACTCCTACCCTCAAAACGACGCTATAGAGCACTGTACACCAGAACAACTAGACACAAGAACAGTTTTTTCCCGAAGGCCATCACTCTGCTAAACAAATAATTCCCTCAACACTGTCAGACTATTTACTGAATCTGCACTACTATTAATCGTTTCATAGTTCCCATCACCAATCTCTTTCCACTTATGACTGTATGACTATAACTTGTTGCTGGCAATCCTTATGATTTATATTGATATATTGACCATCAATTGTGTTGTAAATGTTATACCTTGATGAACGTATCTTTTCTTTTATGTACACTGAGAGCATATGCACCAAGACAAATTCCTTGTGTGTCCAATCACACTTGGCCAATAAATTCTATTCTACTCTGATTTCTAGGTCAGCACCATAACCAGCAGACCAAACTGGCTCATCTCCATGTCCTGGTGAATTTAACAGACTGGTCTTTTCCCCAGTTACTGTCTCCAAAAGCCCCAATGGCACCAGTCAAGTAACAGGAACCGCAGATGATCAAAAGGTTGAAACTGGAGCTCTGGTCTTGCAATCAGTGATACTTTCCAACTGTGATTCTGTCCCCATGTTATGGATCAGGGGTCTCCAACACTGACAACTTTAAGTCTGCTGGACTTCAACTCCCAGAACTGCTGGCTGGGGAATTCTGGGAGTTGAAGTCCACCAGGCTTAAAGTTGCCAACATTGGAGACCCCTGTTATGGATGACTTGGACTTTCCTGCACACATCACGGTTATGTGGTGGTGCATGTGTTACGACTGTACTTATTACATTCTTCCCAGCTGCTGTATTTTTTCCCCAATTCAGCACAATTACTTTAAAAATGGACAAAAATATCCATTGTGCATGAATCAGGGTACCCATCACCATGGATAAGTTTGGGGCTTTCCCCATCTTATTTTGGCTCATTTTTCATCCCTCCTGATGTAAAACCAAGCTAACCAAAGAGGAAGTGTGCCTAGAGAGAACCTTTCTCTTTCACAGTAACTATCTACGACTTTCTCTACAGAAGGGGGTTAGACTAGATGATCTCTCACTTCCTATTCTATGGTTCCATGATGGGCTTTTGCTTTGATCTCAGGAGAGTTCAGTTAGCCACATCATGGATAACAACATGGATTGTTTAGCCACATAGATAACAATTCCCACGATGTGGCTGAGTGTGTGAACTTAGTTCAACCTAGGATTTTTCGAATTTCGCAATTTTAAGATGTGTGAACTTCAACTCCCAGAATTCTTCAGACAGCATGAGGCTGAAGTATTGGACTGGCATTAAGGAGATTCTGGTTCGATTCCAGCCACGGCTACAAAAACTGGATGATTTGGGGCAGACCCTTTGAGCCCAACCTAAACCCCAAAATTATTATGGGGGGAAATTGGAAGGGGGGCATTATTCTCCACTTCTCTGAATACAACAAAATACCTTATGCCACCAGACTTGAAATCCTGGGTTTAGAAAACTTAGAACTCCGCCGCCTTCAACATGACCTGAGTTTAACTCAGAATCATCTATTACAATGTCCTTCCTGTCAAAGACTACTTCAGCTTCAATTGCAACAATACACGAGCACACAATAGATTTAAACTTAATGTTAACCACTCTAATCTCGATTGCAGAAAATATGACTTCAGTAACAGAGTTGTTAATACTTGGAACACACTACCTGACTCTGTGGTCTCTTCCCAAAATCCCTAAAGCTTCAACCAAAAACTGTCTACTATTGACCTCACCCCATTCCTAAGAGGTCTGTAAGGGGGCGTGCATAAGAGCACAAGCGTGCCTACCGTTCCTGTCCTATTGTTTCCTTTCGTTATATCCAATTAATATAGTTATTACATACTTATGCTTATATATATGCTTATATATTGTATAGTTATTTCATACTTATGCTTATATATACTGTGTGACAAAATAAATAAATAAAATAAAATAAATAAATGATTTGAGTTTCTGGAAGAAAAGTGGGATTAAATCCCTAATAAATAAAGGATCCAGAATTGGGTGATGGGCAACATGTGGATCAGAACAAAGGAGACACAGACTTTAGGATACCCTCAACTACAGAAATTCCCCTGGATGGCTTTCGGCCAGTGATTCTTTTTCATATCAAACCTACCACACAGGGTTATTGTTATTGAGAAAACATGGGAGGAAAGGACACCTTATTATGCATGCTGCATTCAGCTCTTTAGAAAAAGGTGGATCTTACAAATCTATTATACCTTAGTTTCTTTCTCATTCATTTGCTAGAATGAAAAACTTACTAGTAATTTACAAAAAAAAAAACAACCCAAAAAGTAAGCAACATTTTCATAGTGATAGAGCTATCTTTATACCATAGTGATAAAGCTACCTTTATAAATGAAAAGATTATTAATGGAGCTTATTTTTACATTTTGGCTTAACTCAAAACCACGCTGATGATGCTTATAATGATGTTTCAGCTAAACCACAATTTCCTACTCACTGCAGCAAATGAAAATTTAATTTTTTTCAGTTTTGTGTTTCTAGCTTATTTGAATTATGTATAATTTCGCATAGGTCTGCAAGAACTCTGATAGGATTGGGAGTAGAAGTGTTATTGTTTTATTTTCCCCTTTCACATATATTATTGATTAGTTTTCAGTATTATGGTTTCTTTTTTATGTTCAGCTTCAAGAATCAAATGGGCCACATATTACTGTAACAACTGATTCTTAAACTGGTAGGGTCACATAAAAGCATATATGGTTTCCTTTGATATACTTCAAAGTCTTGCCTAAACTCTAAGCAAGTCTAAGTCTCATGAACAGTCTAAGAGGTAACAAAAAACTAGAATTTTGTGAAAACAAAAACATAATTTTGTAGCTTACCCTGAGAAACACAATCTAATGAGGTTGTCCTTAACGTCTTTAATTCCCCAAAAGGCTCAGCTGATTAATAATTAATGCAGCTAATAGGCAATTCAGTAGATCATACGATTGCAAATAGGATGTTCTTTCATATTACAAGACAAATTAATATGGCCCTCAAGCATGAGGAAAATGTTGGAAGTTTGGGAAAGATCTACCAGGAGATTTGGTATTCAGCAGGATTTTATTTATTTATTTATTTGTATGTGTACTATTTCTACAAATAACTCAAAGCAGCAAACATATCCAACACACAATTCCTCCTCCTATTTTCCCTTTTATATACATAAATTACATCAGTTTTAAAAATTAACGTTCAGGAGACACAAGATCATTCAATGTCCTACTATTTACAGCAGGGGTAGTCAACCTTTTTATACCTACCACCCACTTTTGTATCTCTGTTAGTAGTAAAATTTTCTAACCGCCCACCGATTCCACAGTAATGGTGATTTATAAAGTGTATCGTCATCTGCGCATGCCTCTCGCGCATCGTGGATTGGGTTTGGAGGGGGCGCCAGCTACCAGCTCTGCTTGTCTGTTACAGCTGGGTGGTGTGGGGGGAGATGCGCGAGCTATTCTGGGACGAGGCTCTTTTATTTGCGGTCGCACTATAGCGCCATTTAGCTTCACTTATGTAACGTGAACTAAACTTATGCGCGGGTGATACATATGGCATATTTTCAGAAATTTAAATTGTCACGGGGAATTTTATGAAAACCTAATGAAAATGTTTTTAAATAATGCTATGAATTTTTTTAAAAAAAGTCAATTAAATTAAAAAAAAAAGGAAAGTGCTTCAGTATCAGACAAAACCACTACCGCCCACCATGAAAGCTGGAACGCCCACTAGTGGGCGATAGGGATCAGGTTGACTACCACTGATTTACAGGAAGCATCAGATCAATTTGAAGAACATAATCCCCATTTTGTAGATCCCCATGACTGGATCTACAAAGCAGCCGTAAAAAAAAGTTGTGAACCGGCCTAGCACCCTTGAAATCTACCTACAGGATCTTCCAAGAACAGTCTCAACTTATCTGCCAGTTACCTTTTATTCTCTCCACTGAAACTTAAATTTTCTTTGCTTTCCTCTATTTATGCTATGTATACATAAATAAACCTGAAAGGTGTCAGCGAGGATTAACAAGATACTCAACGTCTGCCAATAAATCGAATCGTCGAATCCTAAAAATCTACTATTTTGCCCATGTTACTAAAGAAGAAGTGCTCCAAAGATTGGAATAGAATAGAATAGAATAGAATAGAATAGAATAGAATAGAATAGAATAGAATAGAATAGAATAGAATAGAATAGAATAGAATAGAATTCTTTATTGGCCAAGTGTGATTGGACACACAAGGAATTTGTCTTGGTGCATATGCTCTCAGCGTACATAAAAAGACAAGATACATTCATCAAGAATCATAAGGTACAACACTTGATGATAGTCATAGGGAACAAATAAGCAATCAAATCATACTAGGAAATGATCAATATAAATTGTAAGGATACAAGCTACAAAGTTACAAAGCAACAAAGGAGTTTTTCCTGCAAATTACATAGCAGAGTTGCATGTAGAAGACTCCAACTTGTGGGTCATATACCCTTGTATGAAAATCAATCAAATTCCCAAGATGGCAGTGAGATAGACCCCACCCCCGATGCCAAACAGTCAAGAGGATATCCCCAAAATATATGTGAATAAAGTTCACAGACAACTTTAAAGACTTTAAATATCACACTGGAAGTACGCTGACATACTTGCCCCAAATTGTAAATACTGGAGATCCCTTGTTCCCCAATATGCTACATAACATGGGAGGATCTAATGCTAATGCTAAAAAAATCTAAGCCAAATGCTTTCAAGGCAAATCATACATTTTACAGCCTAAAAATATAGATCCCTTTAAGAGCTCCTTAAAAGTTCCCTGCCAACAGTTTTATGGAGTCGTGGCTTGCTTTCTTAAATTGGATGACGCTTCATCAGCGTCACTGTGTTTTCTTCCAAGGAGGTCATGACAATGAAGAGTAAGCTATATTTATTTTAAAAACAGAAAAATAAAGGATCATTGGTTTGAGACCAATGGGGTGATGTTTATAAAAAGGGGCTTCTTTCAAGAAAATGCCTGCCTCTCCTCTAATGAGAACAATTAAATCTCCTAATCAATCACCTCTAAGAGCATTGGTGGCACAGTGGTCAGAATGCAGTATTGCAGGCTAACTCGGCCGACTGCCAGCAGTTCGATCCTGACCGGTTCAAGGTTGACTCAGCCTTCCAACTTTCTGAGGTTGGTAAAATGAGGATTCAGATTGTTGTGGCCGATATGCTGACTCTGTAAACTGCTTAGAGGGGGCTGTAAAGTACTAAAGGACAGTATACAAGTCTAGGTGCAATTGCTAGTGTTATTTCTTCCAAAATGACATACCTCCTAAATTTCACTCAGTGCTTGTCCTGAATTTATCTGACATAGCAAGAAAGAAGCCAGAGCTGGATTAACTTACCCTGTTTTCCCCAAAATAAGACATCCCCTGATAATAAGCCCAATCGGGCCTTTTGCGCGCATGGCAATAAGGCCAAGCGCTTATTTCAGGGTTCAAAAAAATATAAGAAAGGGTCTTATTTTCGGGAAAACACGGTACTGACATAAGAAGCACCAAGGGAAGAGGGGTACCCCATACTTTTCTTTCCTTGCTATCATTTAAAGAATTTAAAGCCCTTTTTTTCTTTTATCGCCTTGTTCTACTTTAGTTGAATGTTTTTGTGCAAGTAATCCTTGACTTACAACCATTCATTTAGTAACCATTCAAAGCAGGGGTGGTATTCCCTTATTTTTGCTACCGGATCGCAAATGTGAGCACGCGCAATCCGCACATGCGCAGGGCCTTCTGCGCATGCGCAGATAGTCAAAAACAGGATGTGATTATGTTCAGGCAGGTGGGCATATCCTCCCACAGCTGTGGCTACCAGTTCTCCCAAACCGGATACAACCGACTGAATACCACCAGTGGTTCAATGTTACAATGGCCCTGAAAAAAGTGACTTATTACTGTTTTTCACACTTAAGATCAGGGGTAGTCAACCTTTTTATACCTACCGCCCACTTTTGTATCTCTGTTAATAGTAAAATTTTCTAACCTCCCACCGGTTCCACAGTAATGGTGATTTATAAAGTAGGGAAGTAACTTTACTTTATAAAATTTATAAAGCATATACCGTATATACTCGAATATAAGCCGATCCGAGTATAAGCCGAGGTCCCCAATTTTACCCCAAAAACTGGGGTAAACTGGGGACTCGAGTATAAGCCGAGGGTGGGAAATGAGGCACCTACCGGTTGGGGAAACCCTCCCTCCCTCAGCTGAGAAGGCTGGCGGCTCCGCCGGCCTCTCACTGCACCGCAGGGCTTCCCGCCGTCCGCAAAATGTGGAAAAAAAAAACTCGAGTATAAGCCGTATAGACCCGAGTATAAGCCGAGGGGACGTTTTTCAGCACAAAAAACGTGCTGAAAAACTCGGCTTATACTCGAGTATATACGGTAATAATAATTACTTACCAAATACTTTATGTCGGACTTTCGCTAAGTTTGGCAGAATAAATCTTTTATAAAACAACTTACTGTAGTTAAACCTATCTTTTTATTTTTACTTTGCATACATAGAAGCATGAAGTCTGATGAAATTACATTTAATTAATTAAATTATTAATGAGATCCCTGAGGCTGAGGCTGCGAAACTAAATACTGGATATCTGGGTCAATTTTTGTAAGGAACAAACGAAGGTCTCCTTCAATGGGCTTGTCCTTATCATTTGGATGCTTTGTAGAAAGATGTTCTTGCAATCGACTAAAAAAAGGGAAAGTGCTTCAGTATCGGACAAAACCCCTACCGCCCACCATGAAAGCTGGAATGTCCACTAGTGGGCGGTAGGGATTGTAATGTATCTTTAAAAGTTGTGGAGGGAAAAATGAGCGGGAAAAAGCACGTTGCTGATTGGAGGAAGCCTCCGGCTAAACTGTATATAAAGAGAGGGTTTTCCCAGCCCGTGCTGCTGGGTTCACCATATAGTAAAGAGCTGTTGTCATTATCCTGGTCTCCTGCCTCGTTATTGCCCGAATCAAACACTGGCGACGAAGGTGGGATATCGAGGCTAAGAGCGCCAGGAAAAAGCTGAAGTCACCAGGAAGACGCGAACCCAGCAAACAAGGGGCGGAAAGCAGCGATGTCCAGCTACACACCGCCAGCGCCATTCGACCCAGCTAAGGAAAAATGGGGGTCATACATGGCTCGTTTCGAGTGTTTCCTCGAGGCGAACGAACTTCAAGGAGTCTCAGACAACAGGAAGCGAGCGTATTTCCTGAGCCACTGCGGTCCAGAGGTTTTCGACACCGCAGAATCGTTGGCGGAGCCAACGCCGGTACAATCGGTGCCGTGGCAGACTCTACAAACCATATTGAAAGCCCATTATGCACCAACGCCGTCCAAGTATGTGCAACGCATGCGAATTCAGGGAGCGTAGGCAGCAAGAGGGCGAGTCCATCAGCGTATACATGGCAGCCCTGAGGAAAGCCACGAACCATTGCGAGTTCCGAGACTTGGAAGAGGCATTGCTGGAGCAACTCATTCGTGGGGTCAGGGACATCCGTTTGCGACGGCGGCTGCTGTCCAAAAGCAACTTGACGCTGGCAAATGCCTTGGATGAAGCCAGGGCTCATGAGATGTCTACCCAAGCGGCGGAAACCCTACAAAAGCAGGTCGCACCAACGGCTGGGGCAAAATCAACCCCGGTCCACAATGAAGAGGTCCAGGCCGAGTCGGACGGTGAGGAGGAGGAAGGAGTCTTCCACACCGGGAGGCTGGAGAAAGAAGACCGGGGTGACTGCGCGAGTTGTGGAGGGCAACACCAACGACAACAATGCAAATTTAAGGATGCGACTTGTCGGCGGTGCGAAAGGAAGGGGCACATAGCACAGGTCTGTCGAGCACCCCAACCTTCCGCCAAAATTCAAACTGACCAACCAGAGCGCTGGAACGGCGAAGCAGCCCGTGATTGGTCAATTCAAAAAAGGCGGTTGAATCAGACTGTCGTGAGAGTGGGTCACGCAACACGCCTAGAAAAAAATCTTTACGAAGGCAAAGATTGAGGGGTGCCGTGCCGATTGAGGTGGACACCGGCTCAGCGATCACGATCATGTCCTGGGACACTCGTGAAAGCCTTACCCGCCATCGCAAAGCGCAAGCTGAAAACACAGAAATTAAAGGTACAAGACTACCAAGGAATCGCATCCCTGTTCGAGGGTAACGTCCGTCACGTCGAGTATGGACAATACAAGAAAACTCTGCCCATCACCATAGTCGATGGGACCCTGCCAAGCTTGTTGGGACTGGACTGGTTCCGAGCATTGGGCATGGGAGTGACTGGAATCTTCAGAAACGAAGTCAACCTCAAAAACGCACTCATGAAGGAATTTGGGGCGTTTTCAGAGACTGCCTGGGCAAGTACACGGGACCCCTATTTCTTTTAACTTAGACCCCAAGTTGCCCTATTCGTCTAAAGGCTAGGAGGGTCCCGTTGCCTAAAGCCCAGGATTGACCGGGAACTGGACAAGCTAGTAAACCAGGGAATTCTAGTGCCAGTTGACCATGCTAAGTGGGAGACCCTATAGTCACCCCAGTCAAACCGGACGGGTCGGTCCGGTTGCGCTGACTATAAGGCAACGCTTAACAAAGCGTTGCAAAGAGTGCTTACCCGTCCGGTGGTACAGCACTTACTGCATTCAATGGGGCAAGGGCAGGTTTTTGCCAAGCTAGACTTGACCCAAGCCTATCAACAGCTGCCTGTAGATAACAGCACAGCCGAAGCGCAGACAATTGTGACTCACAGAGGGGCTTTTAAGTGTACCCGGTTACAGTTTGGGGTTAGTGTAGCTCCAGGGTTATTTCAGAACCTAATGGAGCGTCTATTGCAGGGACTACCAGGGGTGGTACCATACTTTGACGATGTACTGGTATCCGCTGAGAATCTAGAGGAATTAGGGGTAAGGCTGCGAAAAGTTTTGGGCATTTTCCGGTCTGCCGGTCTCAAAGTTAAACTGAACAAATGCCAGATCGGGGTTGAATCTGTGGAATTCCTGGGCTACCGGATAGACAGGGAAGGGGTTCACCCCACTGAAAGCAAGGTACGGGCCATCAGGAAGGCCCCGGTTCCAAAGAACAAAACGGAGTTACAGGCATTCTTAGGTCTGGTCAATTTCTACGCGGTATTCTTAAGAAATAAGGCTACAGTAGCCGAGCCGCTTCATAAATTATTAGCAAAGACGGCTGCATGGTCTTGGGGAAAGGCGGTAAAGAATCTCCTATCGAGTGATAGCCTTCTTATCCAATACAATGGCACGCTGCCATTAGTGTTAAGCTGCGATGCATCTCCCTATGGGGTGGGGGCTGTGCTCAGCCACAGGTTGCCAAATGGCACAGAAGCCCCTATTGCATACTACTCCCGAACCATGTCATCAGCTGAAAGGAATTATAGCCAGCTTGATAAGGAAGCCTTGGCTATAGTCTCCGAGTAAAGAAATTCCATGAATATGTATTTGGTCGTGATTTGAAATCATCACGGACCATAGACCTTTACTAGGCCTGTTGGCAGGCGACCGCCCAACGCCTGTGGCACTTTCGCCCAGACTGACCAGATGGACTATCTTCTAGCGCGTATTCTTACAAACTACTACACCGGCCAGGAAGGAATTAGGCATGCAGACGCCTGAGCAGATGCCCGTTACCAGAGACTATCAAGACCCCACCCGGGACACCAGTTCTGCTAATTGACTCTTTGGACTCTGGCCCAGTCACATCCAAAGAGGTGGCTCGGCCGATAAGGACATTACAATAAGGACTGTAATTGGTTGGGTACAAAGAGGTTGGCCGCTGCGCTGCAGCGCGTTTTAAAGAATTTGTAAAAAACGTGGGAACTCTCAGCTCAAGGGGTGCCTGCTATGGGGGATCAGTGGTGATCCCGGAGAAATTGAGGGAAAAGGTATTGGAGCTCCTTCACGAAGGCCACCCAGGGATCGTGAGAATGAAGGGTCTAGCGAGAAGCTATGTGTGGTGGCCCTTAATGGACATGGAAATTGCTGAAAGGGTAGGGAAATGCCAGGCCTGCCAGGAGTCCAGACCGCTACCCCCAACGGCCCCGATTCGGGAATGGGAGAGACCCCAGGGCCCCTGGTCTAGGATCCATATCGATTTTGCCGGCCCCTTCCACGGCCAAACCTTTCTGGTAGTAGTCGATGCCTACTCCAAATGGCTGGAAATCATTCTCATGAGATCCATGACAGCCGAGGCCGTGATTTCAGTCCTACGGCACCTATTTGTAACCCACGGGTTGCCCGACACTTTAGTCTCCGATAACGGCCCGCAATTCACGGCAACCCAGTTTGAGGGGTACTTGGCAGAGGAGGGCATCCGACATGTCCTCTCGGCGCCTTTCCACCCTGCGACGAACGGCCTTGCAGAACGTTTCGTTCGGAGCGCAAAGGAAGCATTGTCCAGAATCAGGCCAGGCGATTGGCAAACAAAAATCGATACATTCCTAGCAGTCCAACACAGAACCCCCTGTGTAACAACTGGCCGCAGCCCGGCAGAGCTATTAATGGGTCGGAAGCTTAGGTGCCCACTAGACCGTTTAAACCCAAACTACACACCAGACGGTTACAAAGGGGCACACGGAAAAACAAGAGGGATGGCAGTAGGCGACCTAGTGTGGGCACACAACTACAGCGAGGGCCCGACCTGGTTAGCAGGAAAAATCCTAGAGATAACAGGACCAAAATCATATCTAGTAGAGATAGAGGATGGCCGGTATGGGCGCCACATAGACCAAATAAGGAAAGCATAACGTAAATTAGAATCAGATGAAACAGGCCCTGACTATCCCATGTTTGAATCCACAGCTGACTCAAACCCGGGGCAAACGCAGGACTTATCTGAGTTCCAGGGAGTCCAGCGACGCCAACCGGTTCCTCCTGAAAACAGCAGGGCCGACTCTGCAAACAATCCAGGGCGGATGGCCTAGAGGAGGAGCTGAGAGGAACAAACAGTCCCTCCGGTCAGCTCGACTCACTCCCAGAAAATGAATTGCGCAGGTCCGAAAGAGTCAGGAGACGCCCAGTCTACTTGCGTGATTACGTTGAAAAATAAGATGTTAATTCTATGTAAATATTGGTAAAGTGTTCTCTGGGAGGGAAGGAGTGTAATGTATCTTTAAAAGTTGTGGAGGGAAAAATGAGCGGGAAAAAGCACGTTGCTGATTGGAGGAAGCCTCCGGCTAAACTGTATATAAAGAGAGGGTTTTCCCAGCCCGTGCTGCTGGGTTCACCATATAGTAAAGAGCTGTTGTCATTATCCTGGTCTCCTGCCTCGTTATTGCCCGAATCAAACAGGGATCAGGTTGACTACCACTGCTTAAGATCAATGCAGCATCCCCATGGCCTCGTGATCCGAATTTGTCCACTTGGCAACTGACCTGTATTTATTTGCAGTGTCCTGAAGTCAACGTAATCACATTGGTTACCTTCCCAGCTGGCCTCCGACAACTAAAGTCGATGGAGAAATCCAGAGTTTGCTTAATGACATGATTCACTTAACAACTGTGGCCAAAAATGGTGCAAAACATAATGACTGCAACGATCTAATGAAGTGTAATTCTGGGCTCGGTTATCGTCATAAATCAAGGACTATCTTTATTCACGAGGCGATATTGTGTTGTTTCCTGTTCTGCTGCTTTCACCTTTCTTGCCTTCACTTCTTATTCAGTCTCTCCCCATTAGTTCTTCCAATTGCAGTTTTCTCATATTTCGTTGTAAACCCTCTGGTCTGGCCCCACAATTGCACATGCAGTTGGTACTACATAGAATAAGGATAATCTACATATAATTCTTGATTTACAACCAAAATTGGGACCAGAATTTCCTTCGCTAAGCAATGTGATCACATGACCGCACCCAATTCTGGAAAAAGTAATCAAGCAACGAATCACCGAACACCTAGAAGCAAACAAAGTAATAACCAAAAGCCAAAATGGGTTTGTCAAAAACAGATCATGCCAGACTAATCTCATTGCATTCTTTGATAAAGTGACAAAATTAGTGGACCAGAGGAATGCTGTTGATATAATTTACTTGGACTTCAGTAAAGCATTTGATAAAGTAGACCATAACCTACTACTAGATAAAGTAGAAAAATGTGGGTTAGACAGCACCACCATCAGATGGTTTCGTAACTGGCTGACCAACCGCATTCAACATGTAGTCCTCAATGGAACTACATCCATATGGAGGGAAGTATGCAGTGGAGTACCCCAAGGCTCTGTTTTAGGCCCAGTACTCTTCAACATCTTCATCAATGACTTGGACGAGGGGATAGATGGGGAACTCATCAAATTTGCAGATGACACCAAGCTGGCAGGAATAGCCAACACTCCAGAAGATAGGCTCAGGATATAGAAGGATCTTGACAGACTTGAACATTGGGTGCTATCTAACAAAATGAAATTCAACAGTGAAAAAAGTAAGGTTCTACATTTAGGCAAAAAAAAACCCAAAATGCACAGGTACCGTATATGTGGTACCTCGCTTAATAGTAACTGTGAGAGGGATCTTGGCGTCCTAGTGGAGAACCATTTAGATATGAGGCAGCCGTGTGCAGCAGCTGCCAAAAAAGCCAACACAGTTCTGGGCTGCATAAACAGAGGGATAGAATCAAGAACACGTGAAGTGTTAATACCACTTTATAATGCCTTGGTAAGGCCACACTTGGAATATTGCATTCAGTTTTGGTCGCCGCGATTTAAAAAAGATGCTGAGACTCTAGAAAGAGTGCAGAGAAGAGCAATAAAGATGATTAGGGGACTGGAGGCTAAAACATATGAAGAACAGTTGCAGGAACTGGGTATGTCTAGTTTAATGAAAAGAAGGACTAGGGGAAGCGTGATAGCAGTGTTCCAATATCTCAGGGGTTGCCACAAAGAAGAGGGAGTCAATCTATTCTTCAAAGCACCTGAGGTAGAACAAGAAGCAATGGGTGAAAACTAATCAAGGAGAGAAGCAATTTAGAACTAAGGAGAAATTTCCTGACAGTTAGAACAATTAATCGGTGGAACAACTTGCCTGCAGAAGTTGTGAATGCTCCAACACTGGAAATTTTTAAGAAAATGTTGGATAACCATTTGTCTGAAATGGTGTAGGGTTTCCTGGCTGGGCAGGGGATTTGGCTAGAAAACCTCCAAGGTCCCTTCCAACTCTGTTATTATTATTATTATTAATTTTATAGCCTTTTTTTGCTGCAGTCGTTAAGATAATCTGGCTTCCTCCATTGACTTCGCTTGTCACAAATCAGTGGGAAAGTCACAAACAGCAATCTTGTGAACCCAGAGATGTGGCAACTGTTGTAAACACATGCTGGTTTCTAAGCACCCAAATTTTGATCACACAATTGAGGGATGCTATGAGGATAGTAAATAAGAAACAGTCACGAGTCCCTGTTTTCAGTGCCACTACAACCTCAAACAGTCACTAAACAAATGGTTGCAACTTGAGGACTACCTGGACTGTAGGATCAGACCGAGGTGGTAAGTGAATGGGAAAATCAAGCTTATGCACTCCTGCCTTATACACCTGGTATTTTCCTCAAGGAAGGAGAATCGCACAGGATTGGTCTTGTAGCTATGGTCACTAAACAAATGGTCATAACTCAGGGTCTACCTTACTTAAATCAGTGGACCTCAGATTTCCAAATTCCTTATTATAGGAGTTTTAGGTATTCAAATATTTTGGCACTTTGTTTTCGGACCTTTTAATATACAAAATAGATTTGATAGATTCAGCAATATTCATCAACTTGATGCTTTTAATATACTGGGTGGGAAATTTTTGTTTTGGGGCGTTTATTTCTTCTTTTTATATTTGGGCTCTGGGAGGCATCTTGATTTGATGTGTTCTTAATTTCTCTTGATTCTCTTTTCTTGTTCATTTTTTTTTTTTCAGTTTTCAAGAGTGCCGTTTTCTGGGCAAGGAAAATGAAGCATCCATATTTTAATTATCTCTATCTCTATCATCAATCACGGACTTTTATGAAACCCTGGCGGTTTGCCAGGTCCCGTTTTTGTAATTAACATCCACAATAGCCTCATCAGAGAGCAAATTCATAGAAACTGGTTCACTGATGACAACTAAATTGCCATGACAATTAATAAAGACTGAACACGATGTTCCAGAGCAATTTTCAACCGCTTCTAATCTGTAGCTACCAGCCCACCCACCCAAGTATTTGGAATTAATATTGTTTAAAACAATTTGGTTCTTTTATGCAGCTTTTAAAATATTTTGTTTTTAATTGTTAGTTGCCTATTCTCACATATCTGATATTGGTGACCATATAAATTTGCTAAATAAATAAACAACTACTAAATGTAGGAAGAAGGAAAAGGATGGGAAGGGGAAGGGAAAGTTAAGATCACAGGATGAACTTTACTTCAGTTAAGAACCTATCCAGCCCCACATCATGTTTCTAAAAAAGGAACTTGTGATGGGTTCCCAGAAGAAAATTGGGTATGATAATTGAGCAATTTCATGTAACTAAAAAACAGTGGTCCTTAATTTACTGAACCTTACAGGAGCTAAGCAAATAAGGCCAGGATTAGATCAGGTCCCATATCTCCAAGCTAGCAGGGTTATTTGCTATTTTAAGAATGCAAACAGGTGTAAAATAGGAAAATCTGTTAATTCTCCTGACACAGTTTCTTTCTCCCTTCTTCATGTATTTTTTCCCCTGTTCCTTCTTATCTTGACTGAGCTGTTTGTCCACAGTTGTTATGGTTCCTTACTTGGAAATTAAATTTTAAATGTACCTTACTTAAGGCACATTGATTTGATAACTACAAAAAGAAATCATATCCAATCTTTCTATTTTGCAGGCAGATCAAATAGAGGAAATCAATATAATTGCTATCCTCAAGATGAGAGGTTTGGCTCCCTACTATGAAAACACCATCAATTTTTATCATCAATTTTTACACATCAACCAGGAAAAAGAATTGAAGGCAGATGACTTACCATCATATTTTGTTCTCAAACATTAACATTAACCATTTGGGGCTCCATGGAATGGGGAAAGCATTCGCAATATAGCTTTTGCAAATAATAGAATAGAATAGAATAGAATAGAATAGAATAGAATAGAATAGAATAGAATAGAATAGAATAGAATTTTTTATTGGCCAAGTGTGATTGGACACACAAGGAATTTGTCTTGCTGCATATGCTCTCAGTTCAGTATACATAAAAGAAAAGATACGTTCATCAAGAATTCTAAGGTACAACATTTAATGATAGTCATAGGGTACAAATAAGCAATCAGGAACCAATCAACATCAATATAAAACATAATTTATTTAATATTTTTTTTAAAAAAAATTAATAATAATTTGTAATAAATTGTAAGTAATCCTTGACTTACGACTGTAATTGCGCTCACAACTGTGACCAAAGATCGGGGTAGTCATTAAGTGGGTCACCATGTGACTACGTCCAATCTAATGATCTTTTTTGAGGCGGTCATTAAAAGAATATGTGGTCATTAAGTGAATACACTGCTCATTAAACGAACCCATTATACCCAATGGATTTGCTTTTGCCAAAAAATGGAAGTAAACATCCGTTTCTGGCAAAAACTGTCAAAAATCATAGTCACATGATGTGGGACAGTGTTTCTCAAGCTTGGCTGAGGAATTCTGGGAGTTGAAGTCCACCCATCTTAAAGTCACTATAGTTGAGAAACATTGATTTGGGACATTGCAAACACCTGTAAAGGCAGACGTTCGAAATGCGATCATGACTGTAAAGCAGTGGTAGTCAACCTGGCCCCTACCGCCCACTAGTGGGCGTTCCAGCTTTCATGGTGGGCGGTAGGGGTTTTGTCCGATACTGAAGCACTTTCCTTTTTTTTAATTTAATTGACTTTTTAAAAAAATTTCATAGCATTATTTAAAAACATTTTCATTAGGTTTTCATAAAATTCCCTGTGACAATTTAAATTTCTGAAAATATACCATTTGTATCGCCCGCGCATAAGTCTAGTTCACATTACGTTAGTGAAACTAAATGATGCTATAGTGCGACCACAAACAAAAGAGCCTCGTCCCAGAATACTCGCGCATCTCCCCCCACACCACCCAGCTGTAACAGACAAGCAGAGCTGGTAGCCGCCCCTACCCCAAACCTAATCCATGATACACGAGAGGCACACGCAGACAACGATACACAGCGCATTAGTGTGGAACTGGTGGGCGGTTAGAAAATTTTACTACTAACAGAGATACAAAAGTGGGTGGTAGGTATAACTACCCCTGCTGTAAAGGGTGGGTGACTATGGAACTTCAAAACTGGATTGTAAGTAGCTTTAGAGATGTCTGTCATAATTCAACAGTCACTAAGTAATCAATTATAAATTGAAGACTACCTGTACTGTTTTATGACACAATAACCAAATTATTATTCATTGTGACAGCACATCTGCTAGAGGGAATTTACCATTCGCTTAGTCATCAAGTCAGTTTACAACCATTTGCTTAATGACCATTCAAAGTTACGACTACACTGAAAAAAGTTATCCTTGCACTTACAACCAACACAGCATCTCCACAATCACATGATCAAAATTTGGGCACTTGGCAACTGGTATATATTTATGATGATGGATGCAGCATCTCAAGATCATGTGATTTGCAACCTTCCCAGTGAACTGGATTCACTTAATGACCTCATGATTCACTTAACAACTGAAATGATTTGTTTAACCACTGTAGCAAAAAGGCCATAAAACTGGGCATGACTCACTTAACCACCTCCTTGCTTAACAACAGAAATTCTGATCTCCACTGTAGTCCTAAGTCAAGGACAACCTGTGATAAGTTTTTCTTGATGGGAAAACGAGCTCTTCCCCCAAATAATGGGCTCTGAGAAAGGACAAAGAAATGCTGCCCCCTGGTGCTTTTCAAAGCCACAAAAGAATCAGATGTCAATAAGTGATGTGCAAACTTGATGTCACAATATATACTAGTGAATGGTATAGGATGTTTCATCCTAAATCAATAGTACAGACTGCAATAAGTCTGTAGCACTACCAGACATGCATACAATTCTATACCAACCCTGATGCCAATAGCTATAATCCATAAGGATAAGCCCCCACTGAACTCAACGATCTGATCCACACAACTTTCAAACCCATAGTTTGATTAACCATCGTTTATTGAATGAATTGAATTGAATGAATTGCCATTGGTTGGGCTATTCTTAAAGGTTAAGTCATAAACCATGGTTTGCCGACTGCAAAGGCTGGTTTAAATTTCAGTAACTGATGAGCAACCCACTTTTGAGATATACCTTGTAAGAATATAGCCACTGCTTTGTTGGGATATAACAAACCATAATTTATAAATTTTAACCTTCTTTCTAATTTTGTGTTTAACTCTGCTTTTGTTCCTGTTTTTATATTGTTTTATGATGAAATTTGATAGATAAATAAATAAACAGGTTTGCAGGTTGTGTTCTTACATTGTGTAAAGCTGCAAACTACGACTCACAAATTCTGGGTTCATACCTCATATTATGCCCAGGCAACATTTCAATAGTGTGAATTAGCCATGAATTCTCTTCTTGTAAAATTGTGCTGAGGTCCGTCCACCAGCATTTTGTGGCCCCAGGGTTGGAAGACAAAGTATCTGCCCATTTTTCTATCCTGCATTTCAGTTTTTAATTCCACATCTGGCTCTCCTGACTCCCCATATTATTCTGACATGGTGGCAGTAGTGGGTTCCACTTACTTCTGCTACTGGTTCGGAACCGGGAGCATGAACGTGTACATTCTTGCTTCGCTCGTATGCAGCACTTCTGTGCATGCACAGAACCTTCTCCGGATGCACAGAATATCCATGATGACATCCAGGCAGGTGGGCGGAACCTCCAGCCACCGCCATTACCAATTCTCTAAAACTGGGACAAACTGATAGAAACCCACCACTGCATGGCGTCCAAGTTTTAAAAAATTAAATCTAGAAGGAAGTTTGCATCTGGCTGTTTCCTCCCAAAGCGATGGGACGTCTGCACCCTCTTTCAAAGACGCTAATGTGAAGAGTCAGTAGCCAGACAGTAGCAGATTGGTTTGCTCTATGCACAGGCAGCAAAATGCCAACCGATGTCAGCTTTATTGCTACTCTGTTCCATTAAAGGAATTTCTCCTTCAGTCCCCAAAAGGAATATTTCTGTCTGGTCTGGATTCCCTTTTCCCTCCTTTTTTAAAAATTTTCAGGATATGTAGCCCCTTGAATAATGTTGTGAGGAAGGGGAATTTACTACCTAGAAACTCTGAATGCATTTATTTAGAAATAAAATAGAGATTTATAGTCCCCGCCTCCCTTTTTTTTTTCTTTTTTGAAAAGCTGATTTATCACTTACTACAATAAACTGCCTTCAGAAACACAAAGCAGATTTCTGAAGAAGTGAATGGAAACAACCACCTCTCTCTCAGAGGTCCCTGGATCTTCAACTCAATGGGAATACAATGTTTTTCTTATTTATGTTCAAAACAGAATCCAGAGCCCAAATGTTCCCCACCAAATATGGATGGTGAAATAAGCGGAGATGCTCCAAGGTCATCCAGCCTATTTTTGAACGGACAAGGCCTTCATCGTAAATACATCATTGGTCTTCTTCAAATGGAGGCAAATCCTTTGGATTTCAGTGGGATTTCGTTTTACTACTTCCTGTAGCGCATATAAATTGTGCAAGTTCATTACATTTATATTCTACTTTCATTCACAGCCACGAGGCCCATACGTGGCACTTCCTTCTACTTTCTTCCACCGCTACAAGCCTGGGAGATAACCTGACTGAGAGAGAAATTAGCCCAAATACACATAATGGCTTGAACCACTTTTTCACCTCCTTCCCTACTAAATAATTTTATATCACCAGGCTTTTAAAATAAAGACATTTTATTTTTGAAGTAGCAGAAAAAATGCCAGGCTGAAGGTTAAGTTGGCGATCTGGCCATGTACACTCTATCTTATTAATAAACGAGGCTTGTCCTCAGAAGTCGTGGGTACTCCATCACTGGAGGTTTTTAAGGAGAAATTGGAAAACCATTTGCCTGAAGTGGCATAGAGTCTCTCCTGCTTGAGAGGATTGGATTAGACCTCCAAAGTCCATTCCAATCCTTCCTTCTCGTATTCTGCTAAATCCTGCAATGAAAAATGAAATATCTCTACCTGAAATTGTAAATGGCAGATATGTCATCAGGCACCAAAGAAAAGGACTACCTGTGAGGTTTCAATTAAACTCATTTACTGCTCATGCCTATCTATGGGCCTCTGTCTAAAGGGCCTCTGGTGGCTCAACGGACTAAGTCTGTCTGTTATTAACACAGCTGCTTGCAATTACTGCAGGTTCAAGTCCCACCAGGCCCAAGGTTGACTCAGCCTTCCATCCTTTATAAGGTAGGTAAAATGAGGACCCAGATTGTTGGGGGCAATTAAGTTGACTTTGTATATAATATACAAATGGATGAAGACTATTGCTTAACACATTGTAAGCCGCCCTGACTCTTCGGAGAAGGGCGGGATATAAATTCAAATAAATAAATAAATAAATAATAAATAAAATGCACAGGAATCTACTCAACTGATAGCACTATTTTGGCACTACGTAAGTGTTAACAGAATGCAAAGGGATTGGACTTGGACTATGTCTGTGGCTACGCAGAGACTCTAGGTCAGGGGTGTCAAACTTGTGTTGTCATGGCAACATCACGTGACGTATCAGGACTTTTTCCCCCTTTGCTAAACCGGGTGGGGGCGTGTGACGCATCCGGCCCGCGGACACGAGTTTGACAGCCCTGCTCTAGATTGATTCCTCTTTTGACTCTGTCCCCTGATTCTGTCACTCCTCCTACAAGTAGTCTTCAACTTATGATCACAATAGGTAAAGGTAAAGGTTCCCCTTGCGCATATGCCAGTCATTCCCGACTCTAGGGGGCGGTGCTCATCTCCGGTTCAAAGCCGAAGAGCCAGTGCAGTCAGAAGACGTCTCCGCAGTCATGTGGCCAGCCAAAGAGGCACGGAACACTGTTACCTTCCCACCAAAGGTGGTCCCTATTTTTCTACTTGCATTTTTTACGTGCTTTCAAACTGCTAGGTTGGTAGAAGCTGGGACAAGTAACGGGAGGTCACCCTGTTAAGCGGTACTAGGGATTCGAACTGCTGAACTGCTGACCTTTCAATCAACAAGCTCAGCATCTTAGTCACTGAGCTACCGCGTCCCGATCACAATAGGAGAGTAGAAAATTAATTGTTTAGGTAGTGAGGTTATTAAGTTAGCCATCATTTGACTTTACTGGATTTTATAATCTCTTGACTAGGGTCATTATGTAAATCACCATGGTTGTTGAAGGAGACATCACGTGGCTGTAATTTGTGACCTTCCCTGCTAGATTCCCCATAAATTTTGCTTGTCCGAAGCTGGCTGGAAGGTCACAAATGGTGATCATGTAACACAGGATACTGCAATCATCACAAAAATGCAAAGTTGCCAAGCGTCAAAGTCATGATCACGTGTCTGCGGGGGAAGGCCATAAGTGTGAGGACTGGTCATAAGTCACTTTTCAGTCCTGTCATAACAGTTGCTAAAGAAATGGTTATTAAGTGGGCATCATCTGTATTAGAGGAGATTATTTATTTATTTATTTTGTCACAACGGTATACATAAACATTGACATAAAACAACAACATATCATAAAAGAAAAAAAACATATATATGAGCAAAAGTATGCAACAACTATATTAATTTGAAATAATGAAAGGGAACAATAGGACAGGAACGGTAGGCACTTCTGTGCTCTTATGCACGCTGAAAGTGCTTTTTCTACATCAATTTTGCCTAGAGACAACATCTCCAGTCCATCCATCTGCTCTTTTCTTTCAACAGCTGACTCATTTATGATGTCATCAGTCTCTGCTTTATGACATCAAAAAGCCCCATGTGTTGAGTCTGAAATAATGCTGGGATGCGATTAGCATCTTTTTCACACAAAAACAAGCTTGTGGGAATCTGCTGAAACCTTAAATAGGATTAATTTTTTTTTAAAAAAAAAAACCTGGTTGAAACTGTACTTCAGCATTCTTCTGCAAGATTAAGGGCAAGGCTGCTATAAACTTGCAATGTTTGATTATTTTTGTACTTCTAATTGCATTAAATTAAATTGTAGTTTCTGATACTTGCCACTTGATAAAAAAATTGATTAATAGCTTGTCAACTCCAGAGATAAGGCATAGCCAAGTAATTCCAAGCAAGGTTTGCTGACCAGAGTACATCTTGGAGAAACCATGACGTTGTCTGGTTGACAGCCAAAATAAGAAAGCAAGGTCAAATTCCAAGCTGCAGCCCATGTAAGAAAATAATCAAGATTGGACTGTGGCTTCATCCACCTTCACTGATCTCCATCTTTTATCTTGTAGGCAGCAGCTGGCTGGTCTTCTCAGGGCACGGCATCCAAGCAGAGGTGGGCATAATCCCGGATTTAGGGCTCCAGGAAAAATACCCTATTGTAGGCTAACCCATTCCGGCTGTGGAATTCTGGGAACTGAAGTCCATGAATCTTACAGATGCAAGGCTGAAAAACATTGGGCTGGACCAGGAAGATGAAAATCATCCTGGAAGAAGTTCCTCTTTACCATCGCCATGAAAGCTACATGGCTGTGTCTTTCTACAAACCAGGAATTGATGATCATCTCTCTCTTTTTTTAATGGAATGCAAATGAAGAGGTAAGATATGGCTTTAGAACAGCAGAGGGCACTGGCTTTGCTGTATCTTCTCCACGAAGACCAAAGATTCAAGAAGATAATCACCGATTTATTGGACCGATGTAAATTAGCAAGGCTGATGGACAGGTCACCCCGTGGAGTAATCTGATGTCCTTCAGAAGGGCAATTCTTAAAAACCCCTGGGAAGCGAAGAACTTTTTCCAGTAAAAAACAGACATTGACTGCCGGAAGAGGAACATTAATAGACGAACATTAATAGACTCTAATGGACAGCGACCTCCAAGCTCATTTATCTACCCTGACATTTCCTATATTTTTAACGTCAACATGGTTCTGAGAGTTTTCTGAGGCTGAAACTCTTTCCAAGCCTTAAAATACACCGATCTTTAAAAGACTGAGGGAGGGGGGGTTAATTTATTCCGCTAAATTTCTAGACTGCTATGACATACTTGAAAAAGCTCAAGGCACCCTTTGTTTCAGTCTTAACTCTTTGCTTCTAGGAACTGGACCAGCTGAAGTCATAAATGCAATGGAGGATGGGTGCAATATTAATGCAGTATCAGGGGTTTTCAAGTCAACTGTATAGAATGTGAAGGATGTGTGTTTTTATTTTTATAGTTTTCTTATGTATAATGTACACTGAAGATGGCATTTAATTTCATAATGACAATAAACTAAATAATAATAATAATAACAACAACAACAACAACAACAACAACAACAACAATAATAATATCCGTTACTGGGATCTGCTCGCATAATTCGCCGATATATCACCCAGTCCTAAACGCTTGGGAAGTGTTCGACTAGTGATATGAAATCCAGCATAGTTATCTCATTTGCTGTGTATACTGTCATTTTGTGTAAATAAAATAACAACAACAACAACAACAACAACAACAACAACAGAGTTGGAAGGGACCTTGGAGGTCCAACCCCCTGCTCAGGCAGGAAACCCTACACCACTTCTGACAAATGGTTATCCAACATTTTCTTAAAAATTTCCAGTGTTGGAGCATTCACAACTTCAGGCAAGTTGTTCCACTTATTAATTGTTCTGACTGTCAGGAAATTTCTCCTTAGTTCCAAGTTGCTCCTCTCCACTATTAGTTTCCATCCATTGCTTCTTGTTCTACTCTCAGGTGCTTTGGAGAATAGTTTGACTCCCTCTTCTTTGTGGCAACCCCTGAGATATTGGAACACCGCTATCATGTCTCCCCTAGTCCTTCTTTTCATTAAACTAGACATACCCAGTTCCTGCAACCGTTCTTCATATGTTTTAGCCTCCAGTCCCCTAATCATCTTTGTTGCTCTTCTCTGCACTCTTTCTAGAGTCTCAGCATCTTTTTTACATTGTGGCGACCAAAACTGAAAGCAGTACTCCAAGTATGGCCTTACCAAGGCATTAAAAAGTGGTATTAACACTTCACGTGATCTTGATTCTATTCCTCTGTTTATGCAGAATCAACTAAACTTTCTATCATGAAACCCACCAGATCAGCAGGACCGCAATTCCCATGACCCTTCCGTCCTTGTTCATGCAGGTTGGAGGATTATTGGGGGTGTGATTCAATGTAATGGATAAGTAGCAGATTGGAAAAAGCTTTGGAAGATGGTGTGAAAAACATTTGATGTGAAAAATGAATTCACACCTAATACAGCACTGAACTGCAATTTGTTGCTTGATGGCCAGAGTATTCCCGGAGGTCGTCTGCTGTTTCCTGAACTAGGACTTATGGCAGTGGTGCCCACCTTTCCAGCTTTGTGGACCGTCGGGTAGAGGGAAGGAAATGGTTCCATGTGAGCTTTGCACACATGTGAGTGCCTGCTGTTTGTGCAAATGGAGCTGCGTCCACTCACCTACCTCTTGCCCGACTTGGTTCCGAACTGGCCACAGCCAAATATCAGGCCACGGCCCAGGTGTAGGGACCCCTGATTTATTTATTTTTTATTTTATTTATTTATTTATTTGTCATAACACCATACATAAGCATAAGCATGAAGCAACGGTAGGACAGGAACGGTAGGCACATTTGGCTCTTATGCACGCCCCTTACGGACCTCTTAGGAATGGGGTGAGGTCAATAGTAGACAGTTTTTGGTTGAAGCATTGGGGACTTTGAGAAGAGACCACAGAGTCAAATAGTGTGTTCCAAGCATTAACAACTCACCACATCTCTGACATCAATACAATTGAACGCGTCCAGAAATATTTTACAAGAAGAGTTCTCCATTCCTCTGAAAACAACAAAATACCTTATCCCACCAGACTTGAAATCCTAGGCTTAGAAAACTTGGAACTCCGACAAGACCTAAGTTTAACTCACAGAATCATCTATTGTAATGTCCTTCCTGTCAAAGACTGCTTCAGCTTTAATTGCAATAATACAAGGGCAACCAATAGATTTAAACTTAATGTAAACCGCTTTAATCTAGATTGCAGAAAATATGACTTCTGCAACAGAATCATCAGTGCTTGGAATACTTTACCTGACTCTGTGGTCTCTTCCCATAATCCTAAAACCTTTAACCAAAAACTTTCTACTATTGACCTCACCCCATTCCTAAGAGGACCATAAGGGGCGTGCATAAGCGCACAAACGTGCCTACCGTTCCTGTCCTATTGTTTTTCTTTTCTTCTTCCTATATATGTTTATATGTGTATATACTATATAATCTTTTTGTATGATGTTGTGACAAAATAAAATAAATAAAAACTCTGTTACTGAAGTCATATTTTCTGCAATCAAGGTTGGAGCAGTTAACATTAAGTTTAAATCTATTGTTTGCTCTTGTATTGTTGTGATTGAAGCTGAAGTAGTCTTCAACAGGAAGGACATTGCAATAGATGATTCTATGAGTTAAACACAGGTCCTGTCAGAGGCTGCGGAGTTCTAAGTTTTTTAAACCCAGGATTTCAAGTCTGGTGGCATAAGGTATTTTGTTGTATTCAGAGAAGTGGAGAACTCTTCTTGTAAAATATTTCTGGACACGTTCATTGTATTGATGTCTGAAATGTGGTATGGGTTCCAGACAGGCGAGCTGTATTCAAGAATTGGTCTAGCAAATGTTTTGTAAGCTCTGATATAAGTAGTGTAGTGTTTCTGGAGAAGAAGCTACATAAGATTAGGTTTACAACTCTTAATGCCTTTTTTGCGATGTAGTTGCATTGGGCTATGGCACTTAGGTCATTGGATATGAAGACTCCAAAGTCTTTGACAGGGTGGGGGTCATCTGTAAGATAATGTCCGTCTAGTTTGTATTTAGTGTTTAGATTCTTTTTTTCCAATGTGTAAGACAGAGCATTTGCTGGTTGAGATTTGGAGTTGCCAGGTTTTAGACCATTCTGGCTTAGAACAAGGGAAAAAGTTAACCAACAGGTAACTGGTTTAAGAAGAAGTCCACTGGGTGAAGCATCTCACAACATTATTCTGAAAAGTTAAGTACCTTGCTGAGAAAGTTAAAGAAGTTAGCCTAAATAGCAACAGCACTTAGACTTATATACCACTCCATAGCGCTTTAAAGCCCACTAAGCGGTTTACAGAATCAGCATATTGCCCCCAACATTTGAGCCCTTATTTTACTGACCTCAGAAGGATGGAAGGCTGAGTCAACCCAGTCAGGATTGACCTCCTGGCTGTGAGCAGAGTTTGCTGCAACGCTTCTATTCTAACCACTGCACCACCCCAGATCTAAATATAATCTCAGAATAAAACTTGAACAGGAATATAAACCCTGATGTTTGGGTTGAATTTGGCATTGAGTCCTTCCCAAGGATTTGGGGTAGGCAGATATTGTTTGATGTAGGATGTAAGCTAGTATTATGATTGGTTGCATAGTCAGCCAGGCGTTTAGACTGGATTTAGCATTTTTGTTGGCCAATCAAATCTTTCCCAGTGACCTGGGATGAGCAGATGTTGTTTGATGATATTGAAGGTATCGTTGTAGGGTATGATCACGCCAGTATCATTATTTCACTCATGGTGTTAAATGCTGTCTCATGATGCTCTTCCTGTTAAGGGCACCCATGGTTATGTGGGAAGAGGTCAACATCTGCAAGATGGTGGGCATCCTGCCTTCAAGTACCCCTAATTTCTAGCTAATTTCTAGCTAAACCCTTAATTTCTAGCTAAGGAGAACCCGTAAAGAACTCTGGGTGGAAATTGGGTGGGAATTGTTGTGAAGCAGATTTGGGCACAAGAAACATATTTGTGGTAGAAGCTCTGGAGCAGGTGGGCCAACATATCCTGGGAGACAACTGGCTGCAGATTTGAGTACACATCTTTCAAGAAAAGTTACCCAGGCAACAATTTAAAAACGGGCTGATTTATAATTCAGGGATCTGAATTTCAACCCTACAAAGACAGACAGACTGTCAAAGAGAGAAAAATGGTTTAATAAACTAGTGTTAGACGAGGAACAAGCAGGTCAGTCAAGAACCTCTGTGGCGGCACCAGCCCTATGGAACGAGCTACCTCCGGGGTTACACCAACTCCCCGACCTCTGGGCCTTCAAACGTGAACTGAAGACTTTATTATTTCACCGAGCGGGACTAGCCTAAGAACGTACTTTAGTGAAATTTTAATGGGTTTTAATCGGTCTTTGACCGTTTTAGTGATTTGGCCACTAAATATTTGCTTTTAATTGTTTTTAAATAGTGTTTATTTATTATATTTATATTATAGTGGTATGTGTATTTTAATATTGGCTGTACCGGTACCGCCCTGAGTCCTTCGGGAGATGATGCGGTATAGAAATGTAATTATAAATAAATATAAATAAAAGAAACCAAATGAATACAAGTACTGCTCAAAGTTACAACAGCAGAACAGTGAGTTAAGACTGTTTTTCACACTTACAACCACTGCAGGCATCCCCGTGATCATAATTCAGATACTTGGCAAGTGGTTCATATTTATGACGGATGAGCATCCTGGGGTTGTGTGATTACTTTTTGAGATCTTCTGACAAGCAAAGTCAATAGGGAAACCAAATTTGTTTAACAACCATGTTATTAACAACTGAAGTGATTCACCTAAAAACTGTCTCACTTAGCAACAGAAATTTGTGGTCATGAATCAAGGATTATCTGTAGTGTCTCTCCATCCCAGCAATTTTTAAGATATATGAATTTGAAAGTTCCCCAGCACTGTAACTTTTGGCAACAAAAGGCAAGTGATTTCCCAACTACCTTCATCCAAGTGTTTTTGACTTCTTACCAACAAGTCTTGGTCATCTCCCAACACTTAATCCAATCTGATCCTGTTTAGTTTTCTGAGTTTGGCCAAAGTCATCTTATTGAGAAATAATTCTGAAATTAACTTCCTTCCTGAAATCAACTCACCGGCAGGCTATATTTTATTTATTCAAGATAAAAACAGTCCTTCAGAGGATGTCTCTCATTCAAACTTTATTTCTGTTTCAAACATTGAGATTAAACCAAATGAGGCTGCTTAGTTTTTACCAGTGTATGCAACTGTGGTTCATTCACTCTGGGAGCCTGAGAAAACTTAACTAACAAGGGCATTTTTTTTAATTTTTGCAAATGGAAAGAGGAAACAGCTGTGAACAAAGGTTTTCAACCTTTGACAGTTGTGGATCTTGCTGTGCGCTAATCAGAAGTAATGTCCTCAATTTGCTCCCTGTTTCTTCCTCTGGAGTTCTGCATCCTCATAGGATTATTATTTTTGTTATTATTTTGTTTTTAAAGTCCCATTCCTGATGGAAATTTCCCATAGCACAGTATAGTATTTTAGAACTGGTAAACATGGATTTTGTGGATCATCCAAATGTTTTAACTCTTTCTGATGCGTTTTGTTGGGATTGATTAAACTGACGAGACCTTTAGAAGACATCTTAGGTTTATTAAGACTCTTACTGACCTAGCTGATTTTTCAGTCTTAGAGAGATTCAGATTTATTTTGTAAAAAGACTTCCGAATATATACAGAGAAGTGAATTTTACTTCTATCTGGTGGAAGTTTTCCAGGGTGCACATTTTTCAGAGGGCATCTATACGATCTGAGAGAAGATGCAGGTATTTTAATGAGACATAGGCAGATGCTTTGATTTCCCTTCTTTTTCTAGAGATGTCTGTGGGGGGGTATCAAAAAAGTCAAAATGGAGGCTTTGATCAAAGATTTGGGACCTCTATCTTTTTTTGTCAGCCACCCCTCTCACAGTTGACCTTGTCCTTTTCAAAATTAATTCAAAAATGTAGCATTTTATGTTCATTTAAAGAACAAGTAACTGATACCTAGGCGACTATATGTTTACAATCCATTTTTATAGCCACCAAACAGCCTCCATCTTCAGATCACATCTGACAAATGGCAGATTATTAAAAACAGCAGCACAATTTTTGTGAGGAGTTAAAAAGATATGTTGTTTCTTCTGGCAACCCTTTATGGGTTTTCTGTTGACATCGGGAGTGAAAAGATGTTTTATGGATTTGTTTATAGATAAGAAATGGGATATGGGATGATGAAGGGATAAAAGTTTGTAACCTTAGGGGATGTGAATAGTTGTTAAATTTGTTTATACTTGCAATGATTGGAAGTCACTTCTTTGTATATTTATGTTCTCTTTATTTCTTTATTCTTCGTCCTTGAATGTTTTACTCCTTTCCATTCCCTTTTCTTTATTTCAATTTAGTTTATATTATAGTACTATCATCCAAATTCTTAATAAAAATAATACTTAAAACTTTTGGGAGGGGTTGAAAATAAGAACTAAAATTTATCCATTAAAGAGGCAGCTGTTTGTTTCTTTTTAAAAAAAACAGAGGGATGTTAAACTTGATATACAGGAAAGAAGGGTGTCCAAATTTTTGACCCCAGCATCTCTGATGCAGTCACCCCTCTAATTGCTCATCTGACCCTCAAAAGAACAAGGCTAAAACTGAGCTTTATTAACATTGCATTAAGACAATTAGCATAAATGTCTGATTAAGTCTGATTAAGTTTTTACTATACTGCCTCTTATACTTCAGTTCACGGTCTCAAATTTGGCCACATTAAAATGTGAGGACTTCAACGCCCAGAATTCCACAACCAGCATGGCAAGCTGGGGAATTATGGGAATTGAAGTTTGCAGGTCTTAATGTTGCCAAAACCTTTCCTCTTCCCAGAATTTAAGGAAAGCTTCTGTCCTTTTTATTATTATTATTATTATTTATTCGATTTTTATACCGCCCTTCTCCCGAAGGACTCAGGGCGGTATACAGCCAAGGTATAACAAACGGTACAATATACAATTAAAATACAGATTAAAAAACTTATTATATAGTTGGCCTAAAAACTTTAAAATATATAAAATTAAAAAACCCCTTAAAATTAATAATAGAAAATTTAAAACCAATAAAATTTAAGCCAGCCCCGCGTGAATAAATAGATGTGTTTTCAATTCGCGGCGGAAGGTCCGAAGGTCAGATATTTGGTGTAAACCCGGGGGAAGTTCGTTCCAGAGGGTAGGAGCCCCCACAGAGAAGGTTCTTCCCCTGGGGGCCGCCAGCCGACATTGCTTGGCAGACGGCACCCTGAGAAGTCCCTCTCTGTGAGAGCGTACGGGTCGGTGGGAGGCATGAGGTAACAGCAGGCGGTCCCGTAAGTACCCAGGCCCTAAGCCATGGAGCACTTTAAAGATAGTGACCAAAACCTTAAAGTGCACCCGAAAGGCCACAGGTAGCCAGTGCAGTCTGCTCAGGAGCGGTGTTACACGGGAGCTACGCAAAGCTCCCTCTATCACCCGCGCAGCTGCATTCTGGACTAACTGAAGCCTCCGGGTGCACCTCAAGGGGAGCCCCATGTAGAGAGCATTACAATAATCCAAGCGAGAGGTAACGAGCGCATGAGTGACTGTGCACAAGGCATCCCGATCAAGGAAGGGGCGCAACTGCCGAACCAGGCGAACCTGGTGGAAGGCCCTCCTGGAGACGGCCATCAAATGATCTTCAAACGACAGCCGTTCATCCAGGAGAACACCTAAGTTGCGCACTCTATCCTTTGGGGCCAATAACTCACCTCCAACAGTCAGCTGCGGCTGCAGCTGACTGAATCGGGGTGCCGGCATCCACAGCCACTCCGTCTTGGAGGGATTGAGCTTGAGCCTGTTTCTCCCCATCCAGACCCATACGGCTTCCAAACACTGGGACAGCACTTCAACAGCTTCATTGGGGTGGCCCGGGGTGGAAAAGTACAGCTGAGTATCATCAGCGTACAGCTGGTATCTTACCCCAAAGCCACTGATGATCTCACCCAACGGCTTCATATAGATATTGAACAGAAGGGGCGAGAGGATCGACACCTGCGGCACCCCACAAGTGAGGCACCTCGCGGCCGACCTCTGCCCCCCTGTCAACACCGTCTGCGACCGGTCGGAGAGATAGGAGGAGAACCACCGATACACGGTGCCTCCCACTCCCAATCCCCCCAACCGGCGCAGCAAGATACCATGGTCAATGGTATCAAAAGCCGCTGAGAGGTCTAATAGGACCAGGGCAGAGGAGTAACCCCTGTCCCTGTCCCTCCAGAGATCATCCACCAACGCGACCAAAGCTGTCTCCGTGCTGTATCCGGGTTGGAAGCCGGACTGGAACGGGTCTAGATAGACAGCTTCATCCAGGTATTGGGGTAGCTGCCGCTCCACAGCACTCTCTACAACCTTTGCAACAAAGCGAAGGTTGGAGACCGGACGATAATTACTCAAAATAGCTGGGTCGAGGGAGGGCTTCTTGAGGAGGGGTCTCACCACCGCCTCTTTCAAGGCGGCAGGGAAAACCCCTTCCAACAAAGAAGCGTTGATAATTCCCTGGAGCCAGCCTCGTGTCACCTCCTGAGTGGCCAGTACCAGCCAGGAAGGACACGGGTCCAGTAAACATGTGGTGGCGTGGAGCCTCCCCAACAACCTGTCCACGTCCTTGGGAGCCACAGGGTCAAACTCATCCCAAACAGACTCAACAAGATGTGCCTCCTCTCTCTTGCTTGGATCATCCCAATTTCGGTCCAGACCATCCCAGAGCTGAGCGATTTTATCGTATAGATAACCACTAAACTCCTCGGCACGTCCCTGCAAAGGGTCATCCCGCACCTCCTGATGAAGGAGGGAGCGGGTCACCCGAAACAGGGTGGCCGGGCAGTTATCTGCCGACGCAATGAGGGTGGAAGCGTAGGAATGCCTCACTTCCCTCATTGCCACTAGGTAGGTCCTAGAATAGGACCTAACTAGTGTCCGATCAGCTTCGGAACGACTGGACCTCCAAGTTTTTATTGATAGTTTCTGAATTTTTCCTTCAAGGCTACCTCACTAGATCTATATAGGCAATGATTTGAGGTTTACAGTAGTGGTTAAAGTGCTGGCCTAGAAACCAGGAGATGGTGAGTTCTAATCCCACGCTAGGCATGAAATCTGGCTGGATGACCTTAGGCCCATCACCAGAAGGCTGTGAGTTCTAGTCCTGCTTTAGGCATAAAAGCCAGCTGAGTGACTTTGAATAAGCCACTCTCTCTTAACCTACCTTACAGGGTTGTTGTTGTGAGAAAAACAGAAAGAGGCAGGGGTATATTTGCTGCCCTATTGGTAAGAATAATACAGGAGGATAATAATCAAATAAATAAATTATGGGAATTGTAGTGCTTAGGATGTGCGTCTCCAGGATGCAAAAATTTCTTACATAGTAGGGTCAGCCAAAAAAAATATTTGCATTTATTATTGATTGGAAACCTATGGACTTTTTTCATGAAGAAGGAACTTGAATTAATGATTTATGGATTTGATGACTAGACAGAATAGATTATAAGGAAGAAGAGAGTTTTGTTGAAACCATCCAGTAAGAAATGACTTTATAATTGTACAGGTATTTATAACTGCTATAAAGATCACCAGAAAGTACATCTTTGTATTGTTGTTTTTTTCTGTCTTTCTTCTACTCCTCCCCACCCCTTTTTGTACTTTCAGCTTTTTCTTTCATTTCTTTCCTAATACAGTTTGTATTAGTTTCTATGAGTTTTTATCTTTTTAAACCAGGGGTCTCCAACCTTGGCAAATTTAAGCCTGGTGGACTTCAACTCCCAGAATTCACCAGCCAGCTTTGCTGGCTAGGGTATTCTGGGAGTTGAAGTCCTCCAGGCTTAAAGTTGCCAAGGTTGGGGATCCCTGTTTTAAACATTCTTAAAATTATTCACACAAAAAAGTATGTTTAGTAAAGTCCAGATGCCAGTCACAAGGGTGGAATCAAAGCTCCACCTATTACTATGCACGACACAGAACTTCAATTGTATTGCCATAACACAACTTAGATATTTTTTGGACTACTTTTTATTTATTTATTTTTATTTATTTTATTTGTCAAACACAACAGTATATATAAGTATTAGTACGAAATAACTATACGAATTGGATACAACCAAAGGGAACATTAGGACAGGAACGGTAAGCATGCTGGTGGTCTTATGCACGCCCCTTACAGACCTCTTAGGAATGGGGTGAGATCAATAGTAGATAGTCTTTGGTTAAAGCTTTGGTGATTTTGGGAAGAGACCACAGAGTCAGGTAGTGCATTCCAGGCATTAACAACTCTGTTACTGAAGTCATATTTTCTACAATTCCTGCCAACATGCCTGCCAAAATGACTGTGGTACAACTGTGGACTAGATTCCATAAGATCCAGTTCTTTCTCATCGTCTTTGGGCCAGGCATTCTCTCGCAATTCTACGTATCTCAGAGGATTGTTTTTATGGGAAAAATGCAGCCTTGAGTTTCCGAAAGGAAAATAGGATATACATGTTCAGGGCCTAAAAGACATGCTGCTGTTAGTGAGCCTGGGGACCCAGAGTGATCTTGAGCCTATCAAGTGATTGATTTGATTGTTGACACTGGGGGAGTGGATTTATTGGGGTTTTATTCAGAGGCGGGTTTCAGCAGGTTCTGACCAGTTTTGGAGAAATGGTAGCAGAAATTTTGAGTAGTTTGGAGAACCAGTAGTAAAAATTCTGACTGGCCCCGCCCACATCTATTCTCTGCCTCCCAAGTCCCAGCTGATTGGGAGGAAATCCAATTCTCCTGGAGTGGGATGGGAATGGAGATTTTACAGTATCCTTCTCCTAGAGTGGGATGGGAATGGAGATTTTACAGTATCCTTCCCGTGCCACACCCACCAAGCCGTGCCACACCTATCATGCCACACCCACAGAACCGGTAGTAAAAAAATTTGAAACCCACCACTGGTTTTATTGCTCTAAGCCAGTGGTCTCCAACCTTGGCCACTTTAAGACTTGTGGACTTCAATGCCCAGAATTCCTCAGCCAGTCAAATCTTAAAGTAGCCAAGGTTGGAGACCAATGCTCTAAGCCACCCAGAGTCATAGCGAGTGAATTGGTTTGCCATATAAATTTTCTTAATAAACAAAATGCATCAAACAAATTATATATCATAACTTTCTTATATCCAAGAAAGTTAGAACCCATCTTTAGCTGTGTGGATGACAGGTTGGATTATGGCCCAGCTGCTATGTCTTTTTATTTTTATTTGTTTATATTGTGTATTTTATGTTTTTTTATTTATTGTGGCTTTTTAAAAAAATATGTTGTGTAGTTGGTATTTTTAATTTCTTTTATTGCAAGCCACCTAAAGTCACGTAAAAATCAGATGGGTGGCCATATAAATATAATAAATAAATAAGAAAAAAAGCAGCTTAAAATTTTCCAGATGCTCTTTTTTTAAAAAAATCGGTTTCCATAAAGGATATTATCTCCCCCCAGTTCTTGTTTTTGAATCTAAACTCATCACTGGATCTGTCCAGGAAAACTGAACCAGCGTGATATATAATACGCCAACATCAGCTGAATATAATGGTGGCTTGCAAATGGATAATCTGGTGGATAATCAGATCTGGATCTTTGCAGATCCCCTGAGGAATCTCACGAATGGCAAGTGAAACGGGTGAGCTCAAATTAATACAGGCACACGAGTCCTTGACATATAACCGTGACATATAACACATAACTGTGATGGAGCTTGTACATTAACTTGTATGTCATAATGATGGTAACATGAGTCAGTCCCATGACTGACCTAATTTTATGACCTTTTTTGCTGCGGTCATTAAGCGAGCACTGTAGTCATTAAGCGAAGGAATGGTTCACTAAAGGTGCAATTTTGCCAAAAATAGGAAGTAAGTTTTCACAAAACTATCGTAATATGCGTTCATGTGACTGCGGAGCATTGCAAATGGCGCTCAATGCAATTTTGTTGCTGAGCAACTGAAGTTCGGTCACATGACTGTGGAGGAGACCTAACCATTGGAACTTTGGAACTGAGTTGTAAAGTCCCCTATTTTAAGTCTGTAGAGATTCTCAGCCATCCAGGTCATGGTTGTCCCAAAGGTGCTTTTTTTCTAGATGCAACTGGACTTCCTTGTTTTTTTATTTGAAGGCATTTCGCTTCTCATCCGAGAAGCTTCTTCAGCTCTGAACCTGCAAATTAAACCAACGAGAATTTCTACAGACTTGAAGCTATGCAATTTGGGATGAACACCCTTTGAATGGTGTGTGAGTAGGAATGGATTTCCAGACAAAAAATTGCAGACTGCAGGGACCAGGACGACTATACAGGTGACCCTGAGGACACAGATAAACCTCCAAGTGCTTCCATGACCCTCTAAAAGAATGCAGATGGACCAGCTGTCTGCAAGGAATATCAATCCTTCCATTCCCCACTATCCAGTCAGATCTGAAGAAGCTTCTTGGATGAGAAGCGAAACCTCTTCAAAAGGAAAAACAAGGAAATCCAGTTGCTTCCGGGGTGTGTGTGTGTGGGAAACTCCTTTGGGATCCCCTTTTTTCGGGTTGATTGTAACTTTGAATGTTTGCTAAGCACCCAGTCATAACTCGAGGACTACCTGTACATAGCTGTATCGTGAGATACATGAGCTTTAAATAGCCCCACTAATTGACAACTAGATTGGGGGGAAAAAAAGCTCTAACTATTATGAATATTACATGTGTGCTTCATCTTTGGGTCACACATACTGGCAAAGAAAGCCTCTGTACTGTTTGCTCTCCAGTTGGACAACATTCTCCCCTGGAGTGGTTCAAATACTTCAGCCTGCAGAGTTGCAAAAATTGCAAAACCTTTCTTAATCAGCAAACTTTGGTTCTCTTGCTAAGAGCTGTTTCCTTGTTTTGTGGGGTTCTCCTTTTCGATCTGTGCGTCGTTAGTTTTGTTTTATACTTCGAGAAGTCTTTTACTTTAATGAAATGCAATTTAAAATAAAAGAAATGCAAGACTGTCAGCGAATGCAAGAATGGTTAATTAGGGCACGGCCTTTTTTTCTTTTCTTTTCTGCATTGGTTTTTTTTTCTTGTGCCAGATCACATTGGCTTGTTCTAGTTTGGTTTCTGTTTATCCCAAGATCAGTGCTGGAGAAGAGTAAATTTTGCAGAGTGAAAATAAGGCTCTTTGTGTGGGAGAATGGTTGGAGACTGGTGTTGAATCATGGCAAACATGAGTGTGAATACACAACGCTGCAAAAACGTTCCCTTCGTACTAATTGTTTACTGGACACTCTGCTGCCCAAATTCGCTAGCCAAGGACTGCGGTTGGAAATAAGTCGAAGGGAAAATAAAGAAATTACTTTGAAAGAGGGAATATTCCTCCTTTTGTTTTGAAACTTCAGTACTGTAGAAAGGAGCAGTTATCACTTGTTCCAAGGAAAAGTTAAACACAACCAGAAAACAGGTGTGTGTGCCTGGGGTGTGTATGGAGGGGGGAGGGAGATTCCCAAAGGACATGTAATCTCTCACCATGGATTTTTCAGCATCCTAACAATTTTTTTAAATATTGGATCATGAAAGAAGCATTTACTATAGCACATATACAGGTAAAATTTTATTCTCCTTACAGGTGTACCTCGACTTATACAACAGTACATTTAGTGACCATTCAAAGTTACAACAGCATTGGAAAAAGGGACTTATGACCATTTTTCACATTTCCCATCGCTGCAGTGTCCCCTTGGTCACGTAATCAAAATTCAGCCGCTTGGCAACTGGCTCATATTTATGATAAAGTTGCAGAATCTATCGGTCACGTGATCCCTTTCATGGCCTTCAGACAAGCAAAGTCAATGGGAAAGCCAGATTCACTTAACAACATGTTACTAACTTAACAACTGCAGTTATTCATTTAACAACAGTGGCAAGAAAGGTTGTAAAACAGAGCAAAACTCACTTAACAAAGGTCTTGGGTAGCAACAAAAATTTTGGGCTCAATTATGGCTGTAAGTCGAGGACTACCTATACCAGTGGTAGTCAACCTGGTCCCTACCGCCCACTAGTGGGCGTTCCAGCTTTCATGGTGGGTGGTAGGGGTTTTGTCCGATACTGAAGCACTTTCCTTTTTTTTAATTTAATTGACTTTTTAAAAAAAATTTATACCATTATTTAAAAACAGTTTCATTAGGTTTTCATAAAAATTCCCCGTAACAATTTAAATTTCTGAAAATATACTATTTGTATTGCCCGCGCATAAATTTAGTTCACATTACGTAAGTGAAACTAAATGGCGCAAACAAAAGAGCCTCATCCCAGAATAGCTCACGCATCTCCCCCCACACCACCCAGCTATAACAGACAAGCAGAGCTGGTAGCTTTGGTAGCCGGCACCCCTTCCAAACCCAATCCACGATGTGCAAGAGGCATGTGCAGACGACGATACAAGGTGCATTAGTGTGGAACTGGTGGGCGGTTAGAAAATTTTACTACTAACAGATATACAAAAGTGGGCGGTAGGTATAAAAAGGTTGACTACCCCTGACCTATACTATGCAATGGAGAACTGCAGCTCCCAAGCAGTTCTGCATTGATCTATGCTGAAGCTGGGAATTATTATTTTTTTGTTAAGAGAAGGGAGAAAATTGCAGCTTTCGTTCTCTGTGTGAAAAACAGGCTAGTAAAAGTAGACTAGTGGTACAGTGAGGTATGGAATCAGTTTGGGTAAATCTTTATTTTTCTATTTCCAGTCTGCTGAATTTCCATGCCTATGGAAAAGGCTGAAATGGTTTATCCTGGATGGTCTCCAGGAGCTCCGCTTGGTCCCTTTTTTCATTTAAGCTGGTTTGTTCCAGTACAAACCTTCTGCTTAATGCTATCAAAGGCAATCGATTAATATAAAAGAAACATATTGGGATGCAACTGCTTCAGTTCTGGAACACGGTGATCTTTCCGTTTCATCTTAATGTGAAGTCATTGCAGTTCAATATTTAATATCTTCCTGTAGGGATCTTTGATAAGCCCAGCTCACAGACTGTGAGTGAGAAGGTATATTTAAAATATCTCTGGATTTAAGGAAAGTTAACCATGCAGGTTGAGACATCTCTTCTCAAGTCTCACAGCGTTCAAGCATGCATATGATTATAGCCATTTAGCTCAAAGGAAGAATGCACAAAACCTGCAAATTAAACCAACGAGTAGCAGACAGTTGAAAAAGGAGGCCCCTGGTCCTATTTCACTTCATCTGTTATTTTCAAATGTGCACATAATGTTTCTTTTAAGTCTATGTCTAATACAGATAATAATTGACTTACAGTTCAGAGGTAGGATTCACTTATCTTCCCTACTGGTTTGCAAATGTGAAATGGTATAGGGTTTCATGCCTGAGAAAGAGGTTGGACTGGAAGACCTCCAAGGTCCCTTCCAACTCTGTTATTCTATTATTCTACCTGTATTTGGAAAGATGCTGCCAACAGGTTTGAAAAATTTTGGGGTACACCCCTCCCTCCAATTCAGTCAATGTGCATTTAATCATCTGGATTTATCCATCATTACTAAGGCTGATAAATTTAAACAGAAAGGTCTTCCAAGAACTGCTTAGCAAAGTTTACTTTTTTAAAAAAAAATACTGTTATGTTTTATAATATGCGGATATCCTCCTCTCCCTCCAGGCTGTATAACCTGTTTAATGAAAAAAAGCAGAGCTGTTGGATCCAAGATAAAGAATATCTGTCCTTGACTTACGAAACAATTTTCATGGTTAAGCAAGATAGTCATTGAGTCGCACCTAATTTTACAATCTTTTCTGCCATGATTGTTAAGCAAATCACTGCAGTTGTTAAGTGAATTGCATGATTGTTAAGTGGATCCAGCTTCTCCCATTGACTTTGCTTGTCAGATGTTGGCTGGGAAGGTCACAAACGGCGAACACGTGACCCTGAGACGCTACAACTGTTATAAATATATGCTGGTTGCCAAGTGCCTGAATTTTGATCATATGACCGTGGGAATGCTGTAATGGTCATAAGTGCGAGGACTGGTTGTTAAGTCATTTTTTTCCTCAATGTCCATGTAACTTTGAACGGTTGCTAAATGAATAGTTTTAAGTTAAGGACTACCTGTAGCTTTGGGGCTTCTTGGGAAATGGATGTTCTGAAGTTAAATTAAAGACAGAAGTTTGGGACCTGAAGCAGCTGAATTCCAGCTATTAATATTGCACAATATTTCTCAGTCCTGAAGCAATCCTACAAAGAAAAATCAAGGCTTAGTCCAGAAAAAGTATTTCTACAACACTTCTTCCGAATTCTCCAACGGGTTAGCATATGCCACTTCAGTAGTTCATACAATCCTGCAATAATATTCTTTCTCAGAAACAGGGCCAAAGGTCATGTTTTTGCACAAATAATCACAGCACGATCCCAACTTTAAAAACTGAAATTGGCAACACAAAATTAGGCCTCCCTCGGGCTATTTCCCATGTGCTTTAGATACATATACCCAGACGTTGCAAGTGTACACACAGGAGTAAAGCAGTGAGCACAGACTTGGATTTGCAAAAGAGATGTATCACATGTTTATTAAACAATCCGTATTTTCATTCAGAGCGGCATGCATCTCCAGGGTAATCCCCATGCAATTCAGAATAAAAAACAGAGCAAGGAAAGTTTTCAGAAAGGAATAGGATCAAAATAAATCAAGATGGATAAGGCAGCCTTTTAATGAAGCCTTACCCCCTTTGAGTGTGTGTTGTGACACATATTTTGAAGGGGCAAAGACTTCAGTTTCACAGGGCTCTTGGGGGATCCTTGAGGTGTTGAGCACAACACCTCAAGGACCCCCGATTCCTGTAGGTGGGTACAGATAGTGGCTTGAAGAAGGTACAAAGCAGCACTTATGGAAACATCAATGTAGCCTGGATAGATAGTAAGGGTGAGAAACTCAACTCTAGCCTGTCTTGATTCTCTTTAGTATAACAAGTCGGGGGGAAATTCTCAGGTAGGCTTTCAACTTTCTTTTTTTTTTTAAAAAAAAAGTTTTTATTTTTTTTCCACAACAAAGAAAAAACTCATCAGTTACAATGTGCTGAAGGTGCTTTCAACTTTCTGTTATACCCTTTTGCAACACAGGTAGTCCTCGATTTACAGCATTTAGTGATTGTTAAAAAATTAGGACAACCCTGGAACAAGGGACTTTTTTTAAAAATTTGAATTTATATCCCACCCTTCTCCGAAGACTCAGGGCGGCTTACATTGTGTTAAGCAATAGTTTTCATCCATTTGTATATTATATACAAAGTCAACTTTTTATTGCCCCCAACAATCTGGGTCCTCATTTTACCTACCTTATAAAGGATGGAAGGCTGAGTCAACCTTGGGCCTGGTGGGACTTGAACCTGCAGTAATTGCAAGCAGCTGTGTTAACAACAGACAGACTTAGTCTGCTGAGCCACCAGAGGCCCTTACTTACGACTATTTTTTACACTTATGACATCATCCCCATGATTATGCAATCAAAATTCAGGGGCTTGGCAATTGACTCGTATTTATGACAGTTGCAGTGCCCCAAGGTCATGTGATCCCCCCTTGGGATCTTCTGACAAGGAAAGTCAATGGAGATTCACTTAACAAGTATGTTACTAATAACTGCAGGGATTCACTTAACACCTGTGGCAAGAAAGGTCATAAAATGGGGCAAAATTCACTTAACAAATGATTCTCTTAGCTACAGAAATTTTGGCCTCAATTGTAGTCCTAAGTTGAGGGACTATCTGTAATGTATCTTTAAAGTTTTGGAGGGAAATTTGGGCCATCAGGAAGGCCCCAGCTCCCCAAAATAAAACGGAGTTACAGGCCTTCTTAGGACTTGTCAACTTCTATGCGGTATTCTTAAAGAACAAGGCAACTATAGCCGAACCGCTACACAAATTACTAGCAAAGAACGCTGTTTGGTCCTGGGGGAAGGCAGAAGCTAAGGCATTTGAAGAGGTGAAAAACCTTTTGTCCAGCGATAGCCTCCTTATTCAATACAATGGCACGTTGCCATTAGTACTAGTTTGTGATGCATCTCCCTATGGGGTGGGGGCTGTGCTCAGCCACAGATTGCCAAATGGAACAGAAGCCCCTATAGCATATTATTCCCGAACAATGTCCTCGGCCGAGAGGAACTATAGCCAGCTAGATAGGGAAGCATTGGCTATAGTCTCCGGGGTTAAGAAATTCCACGAATATGTATTCGGACGAGATTTCGAAATAGTCATGGACCATAGACCCCTACTGGGCCTATTGGCGGGCGACAGCCCAACACCCGTTGCACTTTCGCCCAGACTGACCCGATGGACTATCTTCCTAGCGGCATACTCTTACAAATTGCTTCACCGCCCAGGAAAGGACTTAGGGCATGCGGACGCTCTGAGTAGGTGCCCGTTACCAGAGACTATCGAAGACCCAACCCCGGGGACACCCGTCCTGCTAATTGACTCTTTGGACTCTGGCCCAGTCACATCCAAGGAGGTGGCTAGGGCATCTTACAAGGACATTACAATAAGGACTGTAATTGGTTGGGTACAAAGGGGATGGCCCGCTGCGCCGGGCGAGCGTTTCAAAGACTTTGTGAAAAAACGAGCGGAACTATCGGTTCAAGGGGGGTGTCTGTTATGGGGGGATAGGGTGGTGATCCTGGAGAAATTACGAAAAAATGTATTGGAACTTCTGCATGTGGGCCACCCGGGGATCGTGAGAATGAAGGGTTTAGCGAGGAGCTATGTGTGGTGGCCCTTGATGGACAAGGAAATTAGCGACAGGGTAGGGAAATGCCAATCCTGCCAAGAGTCAAGGCCACTACCCCCTACAGCCCCAATTAGAGAGTGGGAGAAACCCCAGGGGCCATGGTCTAGGATTCACATCGATTTTGCCGGCCCATTCCACGGGCAAACCTTTTTAATAGTAGTAGATGCCTACTCAAAATGGCTAGAAATCATCCTCATGAGATCCACGACGGCCGAGGCAGTTATCTCAGTCCTGAGGCACCTATTTGTAACCCATGGGTTGCCCGACACCCTAGTTTCCGACAACGGCCCGTAATTCACGGCAACCCAGTTTGAGGGGTACTTGGCGGAGGAGGGCATCAGACATGTCCTCTCGGCACCTTTCCACCCGGCGACGAACGGACTTGCAGAACGTTTCGTTCGGAGTGCCAAAGAAGCGCTATCGAGGATAAGGCCAGGCGATTGGCAAACAAAAATCGATACCTTTTTAGCAGTCCAACATAGAACCCCCTGTGTGACAACTGGCCGCAGCCCGGCGGAACTATTGATGGGTAGGAAGCTCAGGTGCCCGTTAGACCGACTAAACCCAACCTACACCCCAGATGGGTACAAGGGGGCACACGGTAAAACTAGAGAAATGACAGTGGGTGACCCAGTGTGGGCGCACAACTATGGCGAGGGCCCAACATGGTTAAAAGGGACAATTCTTGGAATAACCGGGCCGAAATCATATCTAGTAGATATGGAGGATGGCCGGGTCTGGAGACGCCACATAGACCAAATAAGAAAACGAATAGCAAGTAAAACAGAAACAAATCAGCCAGGCCCTGACTACCAAATGTTTGAATTCACAGCTGACTCAAACCCGGGGCGAACGGGGGACTTATCTGAGTCCGATGAAGTCCAGCGACACCAACCGGTTCCTCCTGAAGACAGCAGGGACGACTCTGCCAATAATCCAGGGCTGGATGGCCCAGAGGAGGAGCTGGGAGGAACTAACAGTCCCTCCGGCCAGCTCGACTCACTCCCAGAAAATGAATTGCGCAGGTCCGAAAGAGTTAGGAGACGCCCTGTCTACTTGCGTGACTACGTAGAGAAATAAGATGCTAATTTTATGTAAATGTGGGTACAATGCGTTCTGGGAGGGAAGGAGTGTAATGTATCTTTAAAGTTTTGGAGGAAATTTAAGGAACAAACACGTTGCTGATTGGTTGAAGCCTCAGCCAAAACTGTATATAAAGAGGGGTTTTGCCGGATGTCTTTTGCTGGGTTCACTATAAACTGAAGAGCTGTTGTCACTCACTGGTCTCCTGCCTCTTTATTGCCCAAATCTAACACTATCTGTACTTCATTACCATTCTGAAATTTCCAGTAGTTCTTATGGTGTCTGTTTCCTGACCTGGCCAACCTTGAAGGCTCACATTTTGTGATTGCATTCTATTATTTTTTTCCAGAATCATTTGATGTATCTGTTGGCACCTTAGTTATATAGCAAATTGATTACTGCAGTTTTGAAGTTTATGTATTGGCTGTCGCTTTGCTTCCAACAACTATTGCAAAGTAACAAAAAAACAATATTTGCTTCAACAATTATGCCTTTTAATACCTTTTTAGGCAGAAAAAGGTGCTCCCAGACTCCTTTTTTAATCCTTTTTTATGCTGGAAACTAGTCTGTTTACTAGCAGAGTCACCATGATCTCTGTTGACATTACTGCACCTTGCAAACCTAAGAAAAACTGGAGTGGCTTATCCAGAGAGACCACAATGGGAATGAAACAAAGGCTGAGTTCTCACACGGTGGCTATGCTATTGTTTGTCTAACTGTGGTTTACTCAGTAAACCAGAAGAGCAGGAGTTCACACAGCATCCAAAGCCTAAATCAAAGAAACAGTATCAGGGTTTTGAGGAATGTGTAAATCCAGTCAAAATAGATAATGGGAAAGAAATTCAGCTCTGCTCTTCAGATTTTAAGAAAATGCCCAGTTTTTAGTTTTAGAAAATCCCCCAGTAAAAGGAAATATGGTCTCTACAGGTATCCCTCAGTTTAAGACCACAATTTGGATAAAATCTGAATATCTGAAGGATGGAGCTTCAATCATTCCCACCAGTGGGAGGTTTCAAATTCTTTTACTACCGGTTCTGTGGGTGTGGCTTGGTGGGTGTGGAATGGCTTGGTAGGCGTGGCAGGAGAAGGATACTGTAAATTTTCCATTCCCACCCCACTCCAGGGGAAGGTGACTGCAAAATCCCCATTTCCTCCTGATCAGCTGGGACTCAGGAGGTAGAGAATAGACGGAGGTGGACCCAGTCAGAATTTTTACTACCAGTCCCCAGTAAAAACTACTCAAAATTTCCGCTACTGCACTACTCAAAATTTCTGCTGGTTATCCAGAACTGGTCAGAACCTGCTGAAACCCATCTCTGCTTCACACACACACACACACACACACACACCATGCACAAGTTTGTCTTCCAGATCAGAGGCCCACACATGGGGCAACTTAAGAATTCATAGCATTACACGAGAAAAGCTGTGTTAGTCCATGTAAGTCAAAAACATGGAAGCTGGCAACCTCTTTTCCTGAGTATTTAATTAAAAGGCAGTAGCTTTTGTAGCTGTAGTTCCATTCATCAAAACGGATGAAAAGCTGCTATTTTTGCAGGAGGACGCCGCAGGGAGGGTGACATCTTTATGTCTTCTGCGGCAGTGGTCCCCAACCTTTCCAGCTTTGTGGATTGGCCGGGAGATAGGAAATGGCTGTCAGTGAGCAGCAGGTGCGCTTGCTCACATGCGCAGCTCCATTTACGCAAGTAGCAGGCCTACCACTATCTAGACCCGTTCCAGTCCGGCTTCCGGCCCGGATACAGTACTGAGACGGCTTTGGTCGCGTTGGTGGATGATCTCTGGAGGGCCAGGGATAAGGGTTACTCCTCTGCCCTGGTCCTATTAGACCTCTCAGCGGCTTTCGATACCATCAACCATGGTATCCTGCTGCGCCGGTTGGAGGGTTTGGGAGTGGGGGGCACCGTTTATCGGTGGTTCTCCTCCTACCTCTCTGACCGGACGCAGACGGTGTTGCAGAGATCGACCCCGAGGTGCCTCATGTGTGGGGTGCCGCAGGGATCGATTCTCTTGCCCCTCCTGTTCAACATCTATATGAAGCCGCTGGGTGAGATCATCAGTGGTTTTGGGGTGAGGTACCAACTGTACGCTGATTACACGCAGCTGTACTTTTCCACCCCAGGCCACCCCAATGAAGCTATCGAAGTACTGTCCCGGTGTTTGGAAGCCGTACGGGTCTGGATGGGGAGAAACAGGCTCAAGCTTAATCCCTCCAAGACGGAGTGGCTGTGGATGCCGGCACCCCGGTACAGTCAGCTGCAGATGCGGCTGTCTGTTGGGGGCGAGTCATTGGCCCCGATGGAAAGGGTGCACAACTTGGGCGTGCTCCTGGATGGACGGTTCTCCTTTGAAGACCATTTGACGACCGTCTCCAGGAGAGCTTTTTATCAGGTTCGCCTGATCCGCCAGTTGCGTGCCTTCCTGGACCGGGATGCCCTATGCACGGTCACTCATGCTCTCGTTACTTCTCGCTTGGACTATTGCAATACTCTCTACATGGGGCTCCCCTTGAAGAGTACCCAGAGACTCCAGTTAGTCCAGAACGCGGCTGCGCGGGTTATTGAGGGAGCAGTTCGAAGCTCCCATGTAACACCTATCCTGCACTGGCTACCTGTCGTCTTCCGGGTGCGCTTCAAGGTATTGGTTACTACCTTTAAAGCTTAGGATCGGGATACTTACGGGACTGTCTACTGCCGTCCTCTATCTCCCAACGACTGGTGCGTTCTCACAGAGAGGGACTCCTCAGGGTTCTGTCAGCCAAACAATGTCGACTGGCGGCCCCCAGGGGGAGGGCCTTCTCTGTGGGGGCTCCTACCCTGTGGAACGAACTTCCCCCTGGACTTTGACAACTATCTGACCTTAGGACCTTTCGCCGCGAACTTAAAACCTATTTATTCCGCCTTGCTGGACTGGCTTGATTTTTAAAAAAAATTTTTAAAAATTTAATTTGATTTTATGGGTTTGAAATTTCTGTCAATTTTATAGGGCGTTGTTACATTTTAAATTTGGCCATTTGAATAAGTTTTTTAAGGGTTGTTTTTTAGTATTGTATGTATTGTTCCTTTTGTATTTTATTTAGGCTTTTCATCGCCCTGAGTCCTTCGTGAGAAGGGCGGTATACAAATTAAAATATTATTATTGTTGTTGTTGTTGTTGTTGTTATTATTATTATTATTATTACCACTTGAGCAAACGGAGCTACTCACGCACTCATCTACCACTTGTGTGGGCCAGTTTTGAATGGGCCATGGCCTGGGGGTTGGGGGCTCCTGTTCTATTGGATGCCATTCAGTGGTGGGTTGCTACCGGTTCGCGCTGGATCGGGCGAACTGGTAGAGGCGGTGGAAGGAGGCTTTGACCACCCACCTGGTTCACTCGTGTGCGCACGCGCACACGAGTGAACCAGTAGCAACAGGATTTGGAACCCGCCCCTGATGCCACTGATGGGAAGCAAAAACTTTGTTCCTCTTTTTACGCACGCTCAAATGTGGCTTTCATGTCTGGTGTCAACTTTCCTGAGACCTTGCGAATTCCGCTTGGTTAAGACAGGTGGGTTGTATAATAGCAGCGATAATCCTTTCAAGAAACAAAGCTGTCCTGGCCAAAAATGTGACTCTTGCAATGCTCAGCGCTGGTTCTCAAAATAATTATTCACGCCATAAATCACCCCAGGAGTTGAAAGTGTAAATTCACTCCTCCCCGAGCTTCTATTAAGCCAAAACATGTTTTTATACAACAAGCCCGCTTTGTAATTTGTCTTCTTTCTGGACTCAAGTCGTTAAACAACCTCCTTTGTTCCTATCAGCTTATGAACCACAGAATGACAAACTTTTATCACGTAACCCTCGGAAGACTTATTTAGCTTACCTTGCTGGGCCTGACAGCACAAATATTTAGGATTAAGGTGATGGGGAAACACTGAAAATTTAGGGCACAGATCCAGCCTCTTTAGGTGCATCTATTATAGACTCTGTTGTTTGTGATTCTGAACCTTTGATCTGTTTCACAGAAAATGAAATTACACCATGAAATGTTGTTCTGAATGTACAGCAAGGATCTATCATGAATTAAGAGTGAACAACTTAAGAATCAGCCACAATTATAACAAAAGTAGTTCCTTTTCTGGACCTCCAGAATCTCCTATCATCCTTGCAAAGTAAACAAGACAGAAAGACAGGAAACCAGCCTAGAACTAAGGGGAAAAATTTTGACAGCTAACAATTAATCTGAAGCCTCTAGAAGTTGTGGTTGCTGGAGATTTTTAAGAAGAGATTGGACAATCATTTGCCTGAAATGATATTTAGGGTCTCCTGCTTGAGCAGGAGGTTAGACTAGAAGACCTTCAAGGCCCCTTCCAATTCTGTTATTCTGTATTCTGCGGGTGTGGGAAGTACATACAGATGAATATGGATTCCCCATATTTCATGACCGCTTCATCCATCGTGGCCCCCAACTGGCAATGGGTGGCATCTTTCAATCCAAACGAAGCAAAATAGAAAAAACCACAGCAAGCAAAAATAAAAGAGAGAAACAGATACAGATAAACAGAGGAAAACTACAGACGTTCCTTAACATACGACCTAAATGGAGCCTGTCAGTTACAGTTATATGTCATGAGAGTCATAAAATGGGTCAGTCACGCAACCAAACCAATTTTACAATCTTTTTTTGCAGCTGTCATTAAGCAAAACAAGAAGGAATGGAGTGGAGAGAAATGGACTGGAGTGGACTGGAATAGAATAGAATAGAATAGAATAGAATAGAATAGAATAGAATAGAATAGAATAGAATAGAATAGAATTCTTTATTGGCCAAGTGTGATCAGACACTCCAAGTGCATAAGCTCATAGTGTACATATTTTGTTGTTGTTAGTTGCGAAGTCGTGTCCGACCCATCGCGACCCCATGGACAACATTCCTCCAGGCCTTTCTGTCCTCTACCATCCTCCGGAGTCCATTTAAACTCATGCCGACTGCTTCAGTGACTCCATCCAGCCACGTCGTTCTCTGCCGTCCCCTTCTTCTTTTGTCCTCAATCTTTCCCAGCATGAGGCTCTTCTCCAGTGAGTCCTTCCTTCTCATTAGGTGGCCAAAGTATTTCAGTTTCATCTTCAGGATCTGGCCTTCTAAAGAGCAGTCAGGGTTGATCTCCTCTAGGACTGACTTATTTGTTCGCCTTGCAGTCCAAGGGACTCGCAGGAGTCTTCTCCAGCACCAGAGTTCAAAGGCCTCAATTCTTTGGCACTCAGCCTTTCTTATATATATATATATATAGTGTACATATAAACACAACTAATAGGCCATAGGTCATAATCATAGTTACAATCATTAATCAAGGAGAGATCCAACCTAGAACTAAAGACAAATTTCATCTCGGTGAAAACAAATAATCAGTGGAACAACTTGCCTCCAGAAGTTGTGGGTGCTCCAACATTGGAGGTTTTTAAGAGATTCGACAACCATTTGTCTGAAACAGTATAGGGTTTCCTGCCTGAGCAGGGGTTTGGACTGGAAGATCTCCAAGGTCCTTCCAACATGGTTATTCTGTTATTAAAAACAGCAGTTGTAAAATGAATGCCGTGATCATTAAACAAATGCTTCAGTTGTTAAGCAAACCCATTGTTCACTATAGCATGGTTTTGCTGAAAGTCAGAAGTAATTTCCAGCTTATGCCAAAACTGACATGAAACATGTAAACATGTAAATGCGGCTGTATTGCCAAGCACCCAAAGTGTGGTCACATAACCAGGTTGCAACTCCCCCTTTTCCAGGTAAGTCGAATCTTTGGGCTCTAGCTAAGTGATCGTTGATACATTTAAAACCATCTATATCTGGTTTGGAATACTGATGTAGGCTTTTACATCGAATATCTGTTGGGCGGTGTTGAGCTTTGGGGCTTAGTGAACATGGTCTAAAGAACAGATTTTGAATATTTTACCCATTGGTTGTTTTGATGGTGCCGTTTGAAACCAATGACACCAAAATGACCAAACCGAATCAGACACAAAGAACCAATCATAGACCAGCTGGAAACCAGCTCAACTAAGAGCCAATCAGAAGTCAGGGCACTAGCCTATAAACACAGGAGTCTGCCCTGTCCTTGCTCCTCAACTGCTTATGGTCTGTCTAAGACTGTGATGGCAAACCTATGGCACGTGTGCCACAGGTGTCACATGTAGCCATATCAGTGGGCACATAAGCTCAGCTCTGGCACGCATGCGCGCACTGGCCAACTGATTTTTGAGCCTTCTGGGCCCACCAGAAATAGGGAAACAGGCTGTTTCCTGCCTCCAGAGGGTCTCAGGGGGTGGTGGGGAAGGTCCGTTTTTTGGTCTCCCCAGGCTCCAGAGCCTTTCTAGGAACCCCCGGAGGCTGAAAACAGCCTGTTTGCCAACTTCCGGTGTGACCAGAAGGTGGCAAACGGGCCATTTTCAGCCTCCAGAGGGCCTCCGGGGGTGGGTGGGGAAGGCCGTTTTCACCCTCCCCAGACTCCTAGAAAGGCTCTGGAGCCTGGGAAAGAGAGAAAAATGGGCCCACCAGGCCATCATGTGCCAGGAGTGAGAGGAGCGTGGGGGGGGGTTTGCCTGTTCATGCATGGAGGTAGGGCGCATAAAATTATGGGTGTGGGCATGTACGCTCCCGCTCTGTGCTCCCCCCTGGCACACGATGGCAAAAATGTTAGCCATCACTGGCCTAAGAGACCAGTTTCCCTTTAAAGCTGCCAGCCATAGTTGCCTGTGAAACATCAGGAAATCTAGACCAGTGGTCACCAACTGCGGTCCGTGAGAAAATTTTGGTTGTCCCCAGAAAAGTTATTTGCATTTTTTATATTGCACTAAATCAGGGGTCCTCACACTATGGCCCCTGGACTGGATACATGCAATGAACGCTTGTGTTGCTGCAGAGAGTCTCCCCCTTCGGGGTCTTTTTGTGTAGGTTGGGGTCTGCTTCAGCCTCCTGGTGTGGGGCTTTGGGCGAAGGCTGGAGGGAAGTGCTGCTGGTGGCGAAGAGCCGGAGGGCCTTGCTCTAGTGGGACTGCATCATGGCCTGGAACTGGTTGACCATCTCAGCCCGCTGAGCTACCAGGCACCGGTACGGTACCTGGCCTTGCACTCCCGCAGGTCTTCCCTTTGCTTGGAAAGCCTATACTCCTAGTCCTCAGTGAGGTGCTTCTGCGGAGCCTCCTTCTCGGTCAGATCCAATTTGAACTGAGCTGTTTTGCCAACTCTTTCTCATGGTGGCTACTTAGCTCCAACAACTGCTTCCTGTTGGGGCCCTAAGGAGCTGAGGCAGGCAGGGGAGAAGTGGGTCGGAGAGGAGGGGTGAGTAGAGGCCAGTGAGGTGCCCCTTGATGTGAGTGACATCAAGTTGGTTATGGCCACCCAGTCACATGACTACCTAGCCACACCCACCCAGCCGGTCATTAAGCAGATCATATTAGTGGTCCACGGGATTTAAAAATATGAATTTAGTGGTCCCTGAGGTCCGAAAGGTTGGGGACCCCTGATCTAGACCATGATCACTAAACCTTGAAGCCCAACATTGTCCATTGACCTTGTTCCTTAGATGTCTTGCATTTGACTTAATGCAATTCTTCTTGTGTTTGAATTGTTAAATCGTCCGAAGCCATTTTATGAAAATACTATGATAATCAAACCACAGTGATCACTCTAGAAAACAGATGCAAACCTCTTTCCAAGTTTTCTGTCTCTTACACAGGCAAAAAAATGAGACACTCCTGTGTGTTCAGTTGCTTTTAATGATGGATAAACATAAGAAGTGGTCAGGATCTCAGTACTGCAAAGCACTTTACATTCTTCTTCAGTACTTCAAATGAACACTTACTCAAATTTAAATAACAGAGTGCAGTTCACCAGCTGCTCATTAAGCCATTTTAATTAGCACGCTAACCCAGAAAGGCTTCTAAAACAGAGATGACCAAATTAAATGTTTAATTCATACAATTTGAGGAACACACTCGAAGTACACATTCCAATGAATCCCCTTTCTCGGGTTCAATGGTGAGTTGCCCCTGGTTCGGACCAGTTCTATAGAACCGGTAGTAAGGTGGGAGGCTCCGCCCATTGACCCAAATGTCATCGAAACTCTTCTGCGCATGCGCGGGCACAATGCTAACTGGTAGTAAAGATAAGTAGAACCTACCCCTGCTCAGGTTGGTTGTAATTTCGAAAGGTCGCTAAGCCACCTGTCATAAATTGAGGATTTCCTATAGAGGTCTCTACAATTGTGCATGGATAGATATTGTGGAGAGGGGATTTCTTATCTCCCATCATGAGAGAATGAAACTAAAGTAAAAGAAATTAAAAGCAATGGAAGACAGAATGGTTCTTTTTTAACATGGTTTTTAGTTAAACTATGGAACTTTCTGCTGCAGGAGAGTCCAAAAAATCAAGATGGTGGCTCTGCAGTACAACTGAAGCCCCTCCTCATTTTTATAAACTACTAATAGTGGTATTGGTCCCTAATCTGGGTGCTTTTAAAAGGCTACCTGACAGGTCCTGCTTGTGTTCTGCCCTGAGACCTTGAAACCTCTTTAAAAGTAGCAGAATAAAGTTCTAGAAAAAACAGATCAAGGGCCGTAAAAGGCAGGCTGGCTTTAAATGATGCTCAGACTCCATAATCAAAAATGTGGAAAACTGCCTCTCCAATAATTTTATTGAAGATTACATTATATAGATAAAAATTAATACATGTTTTCTGAAGTTTTTGCGGGTGTTTGTATGTAGGTCTTTGGTTATTCGGGTTTTCTCCCACGTAAAATTGGAAGTGTCTTGGCGACGTTTCGACGAAATCTCATTCGTCATCTTCAGGCTTCAGCTGAAGATGATGAAATTAATACATCTCTATAGTATATATACAAATACAGGTAGAATGAGACGAATGAGACTTCGTCGAAACGTCACCAAGACACTTCCAAGTTTACGCGGGAGAAAACCCGAATAACCAAAGACCAAAAATACAGGTAGTTCTCAACTTACAACCATTTGTATAGTGACCGTTCAAGGTTTACAACGGCCCGGACAAAAGTGACTTATGGTTGTTTTTCACATGCAGAAAAAATAATTGCTACCAACCTGCCTTCCATTGAGGACCTGTATACTGCACAAGTCAAAAAGAGGGCTGTGAAAATATTTACAGACCCCTCACATCCTGGACATAAAACTGTTTCAACTCCTACCCTCAAAACAACGCTATAGAGCACTGCACACCAGAACAACTAGACACAAGAATAGTTTCTTCCCGAAGGCCATCACTCTGCTAAACAAATAATTCCCTCAACACTGTCACACTATTCACTAAATCTACACTACTATTAATCTTCTCATCGTTTTCATCACCCATCTCCTTCTACTTATGACTGTATGACTGTAACTTTTTGTTGCTATCATTAAGGGTTAAATTGCAACTGATGACCATCATTTGTGTTGTAAATGTTGTACCTTTGATGAAGGTATTTTTTTTTCTTTTTCTTTTATGTACACTGAGAGCATATGCACCAAGACAAATTCCTTGTGTGTCCAATCAAACTTAGCCAATAAAAAATTCTATTCTATTCTATTCTACATGACCTTTGCAGCATCCCTATGGTCACATGATCAAAAATGCAGCCATTTAGCAACCCATCCTGGGGTCAGGTGATCACCTAGGGTCACGTAATCATAAGCAAAGTCTGTGGGAGGAAGCCAGATTCACTTAAAGACCATATGATTCACTTAACAACTGTGGGGAAAAAGTTGTAAAATGGAGCAAAACTCACTTGCTTAGCAATGGAAATGTTGAGCTCAATTTTTGTTGTAAGTTGAAGATTACCTGCACATTTTAAAGACTATAAAAAGTGCACAAAAAGTTTTTTTTTAAGGAGAGGAAAGAAAAATATAGAAAAAAACCCCCTGCCACTTCATCCCCAACAAGTATAAGCAACATAAACAATCCGAAAATAAGACTTATTCTGAAAATAAGCCTTAGCATGTTTTTACACATGTGCCTAATGTAAGTCCTACCCAGTGGTAGGCTTCTACTGGTTTTTCCCAATTCAGGCAAACCGGTAGCGGCGACAGGAGGCTCCGCTCACCTGCCTGAACGTCATCACAGACGCTCTGCACACGCGCAGAAGGTTCTGAAGGTTCACAGTTCTGAACTAGTAGCGAAAATAAGTGAAAACCACTACTGGTCCTACCCCCAAAAATAGCCCTACTTAAGCCTTACATGTGGGGCAGCTCTACCACCCACTTCACAGTGGCGGCACTGGTACACCACATGGCCTCCTGACCCACCATGAGCAAGTAGAAGAAGTGGTCCTACCATACATTGGAAAAAATTAGACACTCCCACAAAGAGGAAACACGGTATCTTGAAAATCTGTCAACTGGGAAACTGCCTAGAGCCTACACCAGTGGTAGTCAACCTGGTCCCTACCGCCTACTAGTGGGCGTTCCAGCTTTCATGGTGGGCGATATGGGTTTTGTCCGATACTGAAGCACTTTCCTTTTTTTAAATTTAATTGACTTTTTTAAAAAAATTCATAGCATTATTTAAAAACATTTTCATTAGGTTTTCATAAAATTCCCCGTGACAATTTAAATTTCTGAAAATATACTATTTGTATCACCCGTGTATAAGTTTAGTTCACGTTACGTAAGTGAAACTAAATGGCGCTATAGTGCGACCGCAAACAAAAGAGCCTCGTCCCAGAATAGCTCGCGCATCTCCCCCCATACCACCCAGCTGTAACAGACAAGCAGAGCTGGTAGCCGGTGCCCCCCCCAAACCCAATCCACGATGTGCGAGAGGCATGCGCAGATGACGATACACTTATAAATCACCATTACTGTGGAATCAGTGGGCGGTTAGAAAATTTTACTACTAACAGAGATACAAAAATGGGCGGTAGGTATAAAAATTTGACTACCCCTGGTCTAGACCAACCTTTGCTTAGGTTTCTGTTGTGGCTTTAAGAGGTCAGGAAGAACAAATCTCTTGCATGGTCTTCTGAAGGCTATTGAGGGAGCATTCTCACTGAATAATTATGCAAGAACTTTGCAGGGACAGCCGCAGGAAAATTCAGCAAGTGAGTCACCTCTCTGGCAGCAGAAAGGAAGAGGAAATCTCAGATTTTGCCAAATGCCAAGACATGCAGGGAGAGAAACATACATGCACACAGGACACACCCCTAATGCAGCTACAGGAAGCGCTTGTGAGTACACGGCAGAGATTGTGCACACAGAAAGAGGAAGAAAAACTGATGCCAGTTTAGGGTACTTAGAGACTACTTGGAAATTAACTCTACTTTTACACAATAAAAAGACCCTAAACTGGTCTTGCTCCATTTAGGTGCTTCTATTAATCCATGCCTTTAGCTATCAGGTACAGGGACGCGGTGGCTCAGGGGCTAGGACGTTGAGTTTGTCGATTGAAAGGTCGGCAGCTCAGCGGTTCGAATCCCTAGTGCTACCGTGTAACGGGGTGAGCTCCCGTTACTTGTCCCAGCTTCTGCCAACCTAGCAGTTTCGAAAGCACGTAAAAATGCAAGTAGAAAAAATAGGGACCACCTTGGTGGGAAGGTAACAGCGTTCCATGCGCCTTTGGCGTTGAGTCATGCTAGCCACATGACCACGGAGACATCTTTGGACAGCGCTGGCTCTTCGGCTTTGAAACGGAGATGAGCACCGCCCCCTAGAGTCGGCAACGACTAGCACATATGTGTGAGGGGAACCTTTACCTTTACCTTAGCTATCAGAGTGAAACACATACACACAGGGTCCCTAATTAAGGGATTTCAAGGCATCGTCTGACCTTCACTCTGATAGCTAAAGACACAGATTAATAGAAGCACCTAAATGGAGCAAGACCAATTGAGGGTACTTAGAGACTCTTTGGAAATTAACTCTACTTTTTACACAATAAGGTTGATCGCAAAATGGTTTTTCTTGTTCAGTGTTCCCCAACCTTGACAACTTTTAGCGGTGTGGTGTTCAGCTCCCAGAATTCAAACCGGCTGGGGAATTCTGGGACTTGACGTCCACTCCTGTTAAAAGTTGCCATGGTTAGGAAATACTGTTTTAGATGCCTACTACTAGTCCTAAACAAAAATTTGGCTCTAGATCCACAGCCACAAATACAGAGAAAAATTCTGGGAGTCAACCCTCTCGCCTCCACACAGAACTCCAACTTCCTCTTGAATTTAGGGGAATAATTTAAAAATAGAAATGTTTTTTCTGCTTCTGCCCTTTTTAAAAAAAAAAATGGGTCTTTTTTTTTTTTTAAATGAAAAATCGAAAAATTGGCAGGGGAAGTAAAAATACCATTTTTTTTTTTTATTAGTTGAATTTATATCCCACCCTTCTTCGAAGACTCAGGGCGGCTTACATTGTGTTAAGCCAGCGGTTCTCAACCTGTGGGTCGGGACCCCGTTGGGGGTCGAATGACGATTTGCCAGGGGTCACCTAAGACCATCGGAAATATGGGAAGTATACTTGCGAGTCGAAGAATCGCGCTCCAGTGCTTGATTCCACAAGCCAGCTGCAGGCTCTTCAAATCGCTAGCCGAATTCGGCTTCAGGCGTGATGAATTAAAAAAGAGAGAAATTTTTGCTCTGATGTCTCCCTCTCAAGCCAGCTGCAATCACTCCCAATCGCTAGCCTAATCTGGCTTCAGGCGCAATAAACTTAATAGGGGAGGAGTCTCCGCTTTAATGCCTCCGTCCTCAAGGCAATCGCAAGCAGTTCAGATCGCTAGCCAATATGGCTTCAGGCGCGATAAATTCAAAACAAAAATAATTTTATGGTTGGGGTTGCCACATCATGGGGAATTGTATTAAAGGGGTCGCAGCACTATAAAGGTTGAGAACCACTGTGTTAAGCAATAGAATAGAATAATGAATATAATATAAAAAGGCAAGATTCTGATGAATTGCTGCCTTTAATACTTGTTGCCCAGGGGTGGTATTCACTTACCTTCGCTAACGGTTCGCAAATGCGAACACACGCTACTGGTTCGCAAATTCAGAGCCTTCTGCACATGCGCAGAGGGTCAAAAACAGGATGTGATGATGTCCAGGCAGCTGGGCAAAGCCTCCCTCAGCCACCACTACTAATTCGCCCAAATGAATAGAACCAAGGGTGAAATGCTTCCAGTTCGGACTGGATCGCGCGATCCGGTAGCGATGGGAGCGGGTAGTTCGGAGAACTGGTAACAAAAATCCCTGCCCCGCCCCCCACGCCTTGCTGTTAATATTCTCTGTCCCTGTAGCTCTTGGGGGTGATATAGCTGCAAACGACCTTAAATGACTGCCGTGGCGCTTCAAAGGACCTCACTACAGCTGATCAGCGCTGTGGGTGGTTAGTAGACCGGTGCCTCTATTTTTAAAGAAGGTAGACCAGTGCGCTCCCAAAAAAAGGCAATTAGTAGACCGGTGCCTCTATTTTTAAAGAGATTTCTGAGATTTCTGTGTTTCTGTAGTGTTTCACTCTAACTACACAAACACCCAAAAAGCCATATGTGACATTTTGTTTGTGTGTGAGAGTTAGTTGTGTTGTGTTGTGTTGTGTTGTGTGTGTGTGTGTGTGTGTAAAGTGTGAAAGTTGGTATTTGAGCTTTTTGTGGCTATGTGAGATTCCTGCTTGTTGCAGGGGCCATTTTGGGTGAGGTGCAGCTGCTTTTACATTGTTTGTGAGTCAATTGTGTTGTGTTGTGTTGTGTTGTGTTGTGTGTGTGAAAGTTGGTTTTTGGTAACTCATGGTTTTGTATACTTTGTTTATTATTTTTATTATTTATTGTTATTGGCCACGCCCACCCAGTCATCTGACCACCAAGCCACACCCACCAATTAAGCCACGCCCACAGAACTGGTAGGGAAATTTTTTAGATTTCACCCCTGGATAGAACTAACTGAATACCACCACTGTTGCTGCCCTATGTTTCTAAGAGATAATTGTTGATTTATGGCCACAATTTGGGACCAGAATTTCTGTTCCTAAGGAAGGTAGTTGTTAAGTCAGTCATACCCAATTTTATGACCTTTTCTGCTATGGTTGTTAAGCGAATCTCTGCAGTTGTTAAGTGAATCATGTAGTCATTAAGCAAATCTAGCTCCCTGCATTGGCTTTGCCTATCAGAAGCCACCTGCGAAGATTGCAGATGGCAAAAATGCGATCCCAAAAAACCGCAACCATTGTAAATAGACGACATTGCCAAGCACCTAAATTTTGATCAGGTGATTTTGGAGATACTGCAACATATGTAAAGTGCAAGGAGCAGTCATAAGTCTCTTTTTTTTAGTACTACTGTAACTTCAAACAGTCACTAACCAAATGGTCGAAAGTTGAGGACTACCTGTCTTAATTTAAGGGTTGAAAATGTTTTTTTGTCTAAAAAAATCAAATCCTCAAGAGTTGCTGTGTATCCAAAGTGGTGCAGCCCAATTTTGCAGTGCAAATGTATTTCTGTTCCTACTGAAAATGACAGAAAAGTGAAATTTCTGCCAATTTCACCCCAAAACGAAGCCAGATCTGCTGGGGGAGGGGAAGGGGGGGCAGACGGGACATCTGCTATCAGATCTGCTCTCGATTCAGCTTCAAAGGACAAAAAAGCACAGAAAGTGACAAAAGAAACTTTTAAAAAAACGTTTCAAAATAAATTCAATCAGTCGGCATAATTATTGTTAGACTAAATTCTACTTTTGCATTGAATAAATCAGCGCTAGTCAACCTGGTCCCTACCGCCCACTAGTGGGTATTCCAGCTTTCATGGTGGGCGATATGGGTTTTGTCCGATACTGAAGCACTTTCCTTTTTTTAGTTTAATTGACTTTTTAAAAAAAATTCATAGCATTATTTAAAAACATTTTCATTAGATTTTCATAAAATTCCCCGTGACAATTTAAATTTCTGAAAATATACTATTTGTATCGCCCGTGTATAAGTTTAGTTCACGTTACGTAAGTGAAACTAAATGGCGCTAGAGTGCGACCGCAAGCAAAAGAGCCTCGTCCCAGAATAGCTCGCGCATCTCCCCCCACACCACCTAGCTGTAACAGACAAGCAGAGCTGGTAGCCGGCGCCCCCCTCCCAACCCCAATTCACCATGCGGGAGAGGCATGCGCAAACGACACTTTATAAATCACCATTATTGTGGAACCGGTGGGCAGTTAGAACATTTTATTACTGAGAGATACATAAGTGGGCGGTGGGTATAAAATGGTTGACTGCCCCTGGAATAAATATACTATTCATGATAACTGCACCAATAAACCATGTTCCTAAAACAGCAGAATAGATTTAAAGCAGGGAGGAGGTTGCTGCGTGAATGGAAATTGAATATATTTCAATTACTCCCCCAAATCCCCAACAAATCAGAAAATGGCTTCCCAGCCCCCCACATAGCTTCAAAGGTTCTTCAATGTTTATATCCCTTCCATCCCAGCCCTGCACTGTAATTTTACTAGGAGAGTTGTAAACCATGCAATTTCTAGTCCATGTTTTAAAATCTAATTACTCTGATTAATGTAACTCAGCAGGACGAATTTATGTTTTCTTCCAATGCGGCAACACCCAGCCTTCCCCAAGTCTGGCTTCGCTGGCAGGAACATTTAGAAGTTAAAGTTCATCCCCAGCTGGATCTGGAAATGGTTCCCTGTACAGATAAATCCTTGATTTGCAACCATTTCTTTAACTCCTGTTCAAAGTTACGACCGCCTTGCAAAAAGTGATTGTACTTCTACTTACAACTAGGATTGTAATTTGGCAACCAGTTTATATTTACAACCGGTTGCAACAGGCTATAGTACCATGGTCACGATCTGCAACCTTTTTTTACCTAATTTCCAGCAACAACAAAAAAAATGCCCATTGAGGAAGCTGAATTCACTTACCCACAAGACTCGCTTATTATAAAAATTGTCATAAAATCGGGTTGGATTCAATTTATGACCACAACATGATAAATTCCAAGCCCAACTGTGGTCATCTATTTTAACTGCATGGTAAGGCAAGGAGGATTTATTTTATTTTTTTATTTTATTTTATTAGATTTTTATACCGCCCTTCTCCCGAAGGACTCAGGGCGGTGTACAGCCGAAATAAAATACAGAGTATATACAATTAAAAGAAATTAAAAGAAACTATTAATAAATGGCCGATAATTTAAAAATTTACAAATATTTAAAATCTCTAAAACCCCAATTTAAAATCAACTATTTATGCCAGTCCTGCTTGAGTGAATAAGTATGTTTTTAGCTCACGACGAAAGGTCCGAAGATCAGGCACTTGACGTAAGCCAGGGGGGAGTTCGTTCCAGAGCGTCGGTGCTCCCACAGAGAAGGCCCTACCCCTGGGAGCCGCCAGCCGACATTGTTTGGCGGACGGCACCCTGAGAAGGCCCTCTCTGTGAGAGCGTACGGGTCGATGGGAGGCATACGGTAACAGCAGGCGGTCTCGTAAGTACCCGGGTCCTAAGCCATGGAGCGCTTTAAAGGTGGTAACCAGGATCTTGAAGCGCACCCAAAAGACCACAGGAAGCCAGTGCAAACTACGGAGTAGTGGTGTTACGTGGGAGCCTCAAGCGGCTCCCATTACCACTCGCGCAGCTGCATTCTGGACTAACTGCAGCCTCCGGGTGCACCTCAAGGGCAGCCCCATGTAGAGAGCATTGAAATAATCCAGCCGAGACGTAACCAGAGCGTGAGTGACCGTGCATAAGGCATCCCGGTCAAGGAAGGGACGCAACTGGCGAACCAAGCGGACTTGGTAAAAAGCCCTCCTTTTTTATTTAATGATAAAAGCAATGTTGCATCCATAGAATGCAAGCTTTGCCTCTTTTGTATACCACTGTGATCTCCCACATGCTATCATCATAATTATTTATATTAAAATTGTTTATTATAATACATATTTACTATAATTATACTTATTAGATATGTTCGCTGCCTTGAATTGTTTATAAAGATAATAAGGGCAGGATATAAATAAATAAAAAGGGCGAAGCTTTTTGCTTGCAACAGCACAAGCACTGCTTTCATCATTTTGATGACAGACTGTATTCTGCAGATGGTAGCAATCCAGTGCTAAAATCCAATTTTTTGTTACTACCAGTTCTTTGGGTGTGGCTTGGTGGGCGTGGCAGGGGAAGGATATTACAAAATCTCTATTCCCACCCCATTCCAGAGGAAGGATACTGCAAAATCTCCATTCCCTCCCCACTCCAGGGGAAGGATACTGCAAAATCTCCAATCCCACCCCACTCCACAGGAAGGATACTTCAAAATCCCCATTCCCTCCCCACTCCTGGGGGAAGGATATTACAAAATCTCCATTCCCACTACACTCTGGAACCAACCAGAGGTGGTATTTGCCGGTTCTCCAAACTACTCAAAATTCCCACTACCGGTTATCCAGAACCTGCTGGGTTTCACCCCTGTAGCAATTCTATTATTAATACTATCCAACCAAAATCCATGGAAGCTTGCTTTTCAAACTCTGGTCTGACTAAGATTCTTTCCCAGTCTCAGTTTTCCCCATTGGTTAAACACAAAATATCTCATTAAATGGTTCTAACCACCTTAATTAAGTACCTTACTGTCCAGTGAATGATGCTCCACTCGGCGAAGCAGAGATCCTGAAGACATTTACTCAATTTTCCTTTATTAACACCACTGTTAACAGGCATCCACTGGACAAAACTGGAATCAATTATCAGGCTGTCTCTGGAATTTCTCTGGTGAGTCACTCTAATGCAGGTGAGTCAGTCCCCCATCCTATTCTTGCCCTTCATGCAGCAAAATCCACTCATTTTTTGGCTGGAACACTGCGGTATTTTCCCAATGCAGTAGCCAATCTTGTTGGAAGGAATAAGCCCACCCTGAATGCTCCGTTCCCTTGTGCGTTGGTGAATAAACCACATTTCAAATGCCTACGTGAGGCACAAACGCCACTAACCATCTGTTAAACCAACATAGAAAGAAACTGTGCTTGAATAACATGTTTAATTTGGTTAGCCACCATCTTGGTCATCATTCTGTAGTTAGAGATCCGGACACACTCATTTAGGCAGGTTGGGGCAGCGTTTGGTATCTGTCTCGTAAATTTGTAATATTTGTTTTGTTTTTTCCCTCACCATGTACATGTATATATCCGAACTAACTGTTGTTTCTCTGTGTCATATAATATCTTTGGATATATGCATAACTAGGTATGTATATATTTATGTATGTATTTTGTCATGTTTATGTAGTGTATATTGGAGGTGGTGACCGTTTGGGAGCTGTATGAATCAAAAATCATTTTAATGTATGCCGATTAGTGTACATTCAAAGTGATAATAAAGTTATTCTAAGTCTTTTTTTTTAAATTTGAATTTATATCCCGCCCTTCTCCAAAGACTCAGGGCGGCTTACATTGTGTTAAGCAATAGTCTTCATCCATTTGTATATTATATACAAAGTCAACTTATTAAAATGGGTCCTCATTTTACCTACCTTATAAAGGATAGAAGGCTGAGTCAACCTTGGGCTTGGTGGGACTTTTACTTGCAGTAATTGCAAGCAGCTGTGTTAAGAACAGACAGAGTTAGTCCGTTGAGCCACCAGAAGCCCCTAAGTCTAAATTCTAAGTTTAAATTTCTCAACTTACACAACTTAAAGATGCATGGACTTCAATTCCCAGAATTCCCCAGCTAGCCATACTGGCTGAGGTATTCTGGGATTTGAAGTCCACCCATTCACAAGTTGCTGAGATCGAGAATACTATATTGTATGTTGTATGTAAACTTTATCATGTATTCCCTGGGTTTTGGCTTTCTACACTGTTGTCTATAAATCTTGGGATTTCCTGCAATTTTACCCTGATCAGAAGAAAGAGAGGGACTTACTTTAAAAAAAGGCAAAATGGTATGCAATGGTAGGTGAGAATGATTTTGGGATTCAGAAGGAAGTTTCCTGCCTGAGCAAAGGGTTGGACTAGAAGACCTCCAAGGTCCCTCCCAACTCTGTTATTCTTTTAAATTAAACAACGGTCAGAAAAGCAGCATTCTGACTGCAATGAGACTGTGGCAAATGTCTCTTGAATTATTTTCAAATATTCAAACATTTTCAAACATTCTGTCCATCAACATCTATGTTTACATGACCATAATTCAGTGTAATGTTTGACAGAAATTAAGCCATGTTTTTCATTTAGCACCTCCAATATTCACAAATAAAAAACAACTCCATTGTATAAAGAGTTCTTTAAAAAGAAAAAGCCAAAATGAGCCCTACATTTAGCTGTTTCTCATTTGGACTTGATATTTGTGAAAAGAATGAAAGCAAGAATAGTGAAAAGCCATTTGATATCATGGATAAAACACCAGGCTAAAAACCAGGAGACAGTGAGTTCTAGTCAATGAAAGTCAAATAAGTTATTTTTGGCCAATCACCAGGAAATGGTAGTAGCAATAGCACTTAGAATTATACATCACTACATAATGCTTTACAGCCCTCTCTAAGCAGTTTACAGAGTCAGCCTATTGCCCAGGGATGAAATCTAGCAGGTTCTAACAGGTTCTGGAGAACCGGTAGTGGAAATTTTGAGCAGTTTGGAGAACCGGTAGCGGAAATTTTGAGCAGTTTGGAGAACCAGTAGCGGAAATTTTGAGCAGTTTGGAGAACCGGTAGCGGAAATTTTGAGCAGTTTGGAGAACCGGTAGCGGAAATTTTGAGTAGTTTGGAGAACCGATAGCGGAAATTTTGAGTAGTTTGGAGAACCGGTAGCGGAAATTTTGAGTAGTTTGGAGAACCGGTAGCGGAAATTTTGAGTAGTTTGGAGAACCGGTAGTGGAAATTTTGAGCAGTTTGGAGAACCGATAGCGGAAATTTTGAGTAGTTTGGAGAACCGGCAAATACCACCTCTGGCTGACCCCAGAGTGGGATGGGAATGGAGATTTTGCAATATCCTTCCCCTGCCATGCCCATCAAGCCACACCACAGCCACCAAGCCACGCCCACAGAACTGGTAGTAAAAAAATTTGGATTTCACCACTGCTGTGGCCCCCAACAATATGGGTCTTCATTTTACCCACATCAGAAGAATGGGAGGCTGAGTCAACCTGGAGCCCATCAGGATCAAACTCCGGGCAGTGGGCAGAGTCAGCCTGCAATACTGCATTCTAACCACTGCGCCACAATAGCTCAGTTCTATTCCTACCTTAAGCATGAAACCAGTTGAGTGACCTTGGCTCAGCCACTCTTTCTCAGCCCAATCCACCTCATAGGGCTGTTGTTGTGGAGAAAATAGGAGGAAGAAAGCATATTAGATATGTTTGTTGCCTTGAGTTATTTAAAAAAACAATAAAGGTAAGATTTTTTTTTTAAAAAATCTAAAACAAAAAGCCTTCTTGAAAACTGTGCATTCCTACTCCTTGCTCAACTCTGGTCTTTCTAATTCTCAATGCTCTGGTTAAAATAAGAAAGGAAATTTTTTACTGGTGACAAAATACTTTGCTTGCTGACTGAGATGTTGCAATTTTATTCTAGCCCCCATCAGTAGCCCTGCTGAAGGGAACAGCTATTGACTAATTTATTGCACAATCAGGCAACATTTGCAAACAGCCTCCCGTCTGACTTCAAACTCCTTATCTCTTTTTATTTATGTTTCTCTGGATTTCCACCAGAGAATAAACAGGGCATACTTTAAAAAGGTTTGGCTTGATATGTTCCACCTGAAGACTCTCAACCTTTGCACAGATTTGAGGTGTGCCATTTCCCACAGAGTTCTAAGTTCTAAGCAACTTTATGTTGTTGTTTTTCACTTCCTTTCCTTTATTTTTATTTTTAGCATCACAAACTCTGAACCTCTGGCATGAAGCTCCCACATCACATAAACGCATGGTTTGCTTGACTGTTATTTCCCAGAAAGCAGTTCAGGTGACTGGATTCTCAAAACATGGATGGCAAATTTAAAGGCCTGGGTGTGTATGTAGGTCTTTGGTTATTCGGGTTTTCTCCCGCGTAAAATTGGAAGTGTCTTGGCGATGTTTTGACGAAGTCTCATTCGTCATTTTCAGGCTTCAGCTTCGTGTTTCTGGGAGCAATGTGTGATTGCAGCTATTTCTTCCTTTTTAACTGCTAATGGGGGTTTGAACTGATTGGTTGGGGTTTTTTTTTTTGCTCTGATTGGCTGGGGGTGTGTCCTGTTTGGGTGGGGCTTGGTTGTGCTCAGATTAGTCTGAGTTGCAGGGGGATTTGAGCTGGTGAGCTGCATTGCTGTTGTTTGGCTTCGTGTTTGTGGTCGTGCTACATCTTCATAGTGGGTGTCTGTCTGCTGTATGCCCCTCCAGTCTGCCCCTCCAATCCATACATACAGCAAACTGGTTGTTGGCAAACTGGTTTTGGAGGAAATCATTAGGGCAGAGAACCGGTTGTTAAATGACTTGAATCCCACCACTGAGGTTGCCCATTATATTACAAATCCACTACATCTAGATTTTGACTACATTTGAATTAACCCTGCCCACAGTTTAGCAGTCCATGCATAGTTAGCTCTGTTGCGAGCAGTGTTTTCCACTTAATGGTATGAGTCAATCCAGCCACTTGTGATTTATTTGACAAACCATATTTTAACAAACTATGGCAAAAGACTGCCCTCAATCATGGAAGATAATTTATTTTTCTAACCATAGAAGGAAAAAAAGAGGAAAACAGCTAAATCTATCAACCTCAGGCTGCTCCTAGCAAGCCAGAAATATGTATCTCCTAAGTCCCCAATATCTCTTCTTTGCATGCAGCTCCTTTATTTGCAACACCCATCGCCGAATTTGTAAACTTGAGTCAAAGGGGACTATGTCTGCTTTTAATAAACAAGCCCCTACTCCCAATGTGCTCACACCCAATGTGCAAAAAAGAGAATGCCGCACTCATACAACACTTCCCCTTTTCCACGAAATCTGTTGTTATTCTTCAGTTACAGGAAGCACGTGGACTGTCCAAGGGCTATACATCACTCTCAGCTCTACCACAATTACTACTCCAACTTGCCAGTGGCTTTTTTAAAAGAAATCCTCTCTATTTGCAAACAAGGCAGCGTGCCAGTAAGAGGAATATAAACCCCACGACCTAATTCAAGCCAATTTTAAAAGCCTTTCATCAAAAATAAGATGCATTTTTAGTAGGCCTTTTGGGTCCGTGTGTTTTTAAAACTTGGCAACTTCCAAGCCATGCTAGGGAATTCAGGAAGTTGAAGTCTATCCATCTTAAAGTTGCTAAGTTTGAAAAGTTGATCTAAACCAGGGGTGTCAAACTCAAGGCCCACGGGCTGGATTCAGACCATGGGGGTGCTTAAATCTGGCCCATGGAGCCGACCTGGAAACAGCTTGTATTGTGTATTGTGTGGCCAATATACAGGCACTCAATAGATTTAAGCTTAATGTGAACTGCTCCAATCTTGATTGCAGAAAATATGACTTCAGTAACAGAGTTGTTAATGCCTGGAATGCACTACCAGACTCTGTGGTCTCTTCCCAAACTCCCCAAAGCTTTAACCAAAGACTATCTACTGTTGACCTCATCCCATTCCTAAGAGGTCTGTAAGGGACGTGCATAAGAGCACCCGCGTGCCTACTGTTCCTGTCCTAATGTTCCCTTTGGTTGTATCCAATTTGTATGGTTATTTCATGCTTATACTTATATATACTGTTGTGTTTGACAAATAAATAAAGAAAGAAAGAAAGAAAGAAAGAAAGAAAGAAAGAAAAAGAAAGAAAGAAAGAAAGCTTGGGAGCCTGTTTTCGCTGGCAGAGCGCTTGGGACACCTCAGGTGTGTCCAATACGAGTGACGTTGAGTTGGCCCCGCCCACCCCAGCCATGCTTAGCCCGTCCCTCGAGTTCAAGCACAACTCTGATGTACCCCCTCAATGAAATCGAGTTTGACACACCTGATTTAAACCTACCGTTAGATCCTGATCTGGAGGCACATTCTACCGTGTGTCGAGGATGTAGTTTTAGGTACAGATAACCCTCAACTTGCAACCATTCATTTAACGACCATTGGAAAGTTACAACAGCACTGAGAAAGGTGACCAACTTCCAGTCCCCACACTTACAACTGATACAGCATCCGCACAGCTATGTGATCGAAATTTGAGAGCTTGGCAACCGGTATATATTTAGATGATTGTAGCATCCCAGGATCACGTGATCACGATTTGTGACCTTCAGACAAGCAAAGACAACGGGGAAAGTCAGATTCACCTAATGATGATTTACGTAGCAACTGCAGAGATTTGCTTAATGACTGTGGCAAAAAGGTCATAAAATCAGGTGTGACTCACTTAAAGACCATCTTGCTTAGAAACAAATTCTGGTCCCAGTTCTGGTTATAATCTGAGGACCATCTGTTCTGTAATGTATATAGATTACATGCAAAGTACTATAATTTCTAGTAAAGAGGGATAAGATGTAAGACTATGCTTGCGTTGACACTGAGTAGTTCATTCTTCAAAGCGTCTTCCAGCCCCTGAGCTGCCAACTTTCCCCAATCAATACTTTCCAGAAGAATAAATTGTTTTCTACCACAGCCAGCAATTATATGCATTCAGGCATGAGTTATATGGCTCTATATTCTAATCCAGGGGTAGTCAACCTTTTTATACCTACCGCCCACTTTTGTATCTCTGTTAGTAGTAAAATTTTCTAACCGCCCACAGGTTCCACAGTAATGCGTCATGTATCCTCGTCTGTGCATGCCTCTCACGCATCGCGGATTGGGTTTTGGGGGGAGGCTACCAGCTCTGCTTGTCTGTTACAGCTGGATGGTGTGGGGGGAGATGCGCGAGCTATTCTGGGACGAGGCTCTTTTGTTTGCGGTCGCACTATAGCGCCATTTAGTTTCATTTACGTAACGTGAACTAAACTTATGCGCGGGCGAGACAAATAGTATATTTTCAGAAATTTAAATTGTCACAGGGAATTTTATGAAAACCTAATGAAAATGTTTTTAAATAATGCTATGAATTTTTTTTTAAATTGGGCCGGGATAGCTCAGGCTGCAGAGAAGCCTGTTATTAGAACACAGAGCCTGCAATTACTGCAGGTTCGAGCCCGGCCCAAGGTTGACTCAGCCTTCCACCCTTTATAAGGTAGGTAAAATGAGGACCCAGATTGTTGGGGGGGCAATAAGTTGACTTTGTAAAAATATACAAATATACAAATAGAATGAGACTATTGCCCTATACATTGTAAGCCGCCCTGAGTCTTCGGAGAAGGGCGGGATATAAATGTAAACAAAAAAAATAAAATAAATTAAATTAAAAAAAAGGAAAGTGCTTCAGTATCGGACAAAACCCCTATTGCCCACCATGAAAGCTGGAATGCCCACTAGTGGGCGGTAGGGGCCAGGTTGACTACCACTGGTCTAATCTGATACAGAGCAAACTTTTTGCCTTCAAGACCATTTCTCAAATTGCAACTAGGACAAATAAAAAATTATTAAGGATGTTTTTATGCCTCCTCTTTCACTTTCAAAGCATATTTAGATTCTGCAGGGGTTATAATCTGAGTGGATAACCACATCGATTGATCCATAAGCCAAGTCAATAAACTGATGAATACAGAATCAAAGTATAAACCAACGGTGTCTGACATTGTCAACTTTAAGACTTATATGGCTGGTGGGGAATTTGGGGAGATGAAGTCTTAAAAGTTGCAAAAAACATCACAATCAGAATTGGAAGGGACCTTGGAGGTCTTCTAGTCCAACCCCGTGCATTAGCAGGAGACCCTATCCCATTCCAGACAAGTGGCTGTCCAGTCTCTTCTTAAAAACCTCCGATGTTGAAGCACCCACAATTTCTGAAGGAAAGCTGTTCTACTGATTGATTGTTCTGTCAGGAAATTTCTCCTTAGTTCTAGGTTGCTTCTCTCCTTGATTAGTTTCCACCCATTGCTTCTTGTCTTGCCTTCTGTTGCTTTGGAAAATAAATTGACTTTCCCTTCTTTGTGGCAGCCCCTCAAATATTGGAACCCTGCTACCATATTACCTCTAGCCTTTCTTTTTAATAGACTTGTTGGACACCGATATAAACTTTCAAGCACGCATGACAGGTACACAACTTGTCACCATTCACTTTTGCCAATGGATATAATAGCTTTCACTTCCCCAACATTATGTAACAGCATACCAGAAGTACATGTTAATCTCCACTGCCATAATGTGCATAGAGTTTCTGCCAATACTTTTCTCATTAAATCATGTTGCAATCGCTGAATACCAAGAAAGGCGAATTCTTCCCAACACATGCACAGAACAATCCCCAACCCACTCACAAGAAATATGTGGGTGAGGAGCATCAAATCTGGGGATACATTTGTGCCCTCCAGTTATCTAGAAAGATTATAGCTGCTAGTGCAAGGGATTAAAGAAGATAATTTCCTTTATAGAAAGTGGCTTATCCTATCCTGCCAGTATTTAAACGTAAGGTGATGTTGATCTCTTATGATAACTGAATTCTGCATTGTAGATATATCCCTGAGTGGAGGGTTGCTGTAAATCAGGGGTGAAATGCTCTCAGTTCGGACCGGATTGCCCAATCCAGTAGCGATAGCAGCGGGTGGTTCGAAGAACCGGTAGCAGAAAAATCCCTGCTCCCCCTCCACCCATGCCCAGCTGAGTCACACAATCATCAGAGGGGTTTTTTTAAACTTTTAAATGCATTTTTCTTCAGAAAAAAAAAGGCTCTGATGATCGCACAGCTCAGCTGGGATTATCTGAAGCTTTTAAATGCATTTTTTCTACAACCTCTTTGGCCAAAGATGCTGTAAAAAATGCTTTTAAAGGGTTCTGACGATCAGTCAATTTAGCTGGGATCGTCAGAACCCTTTAAAAGCATTTTTTTTACAACCTCTTCGGCTGAAGAGGTTGTAAAAAAATGCTTTTAAAAGGCTCCTCTGGCGATCCCAGCTTAGTTGCCTGATCATCAGAGGCTTTTAAAAGCATTTTTTACAACCTCTTCAGCCAAAGAGGTTGTAGAAAAAATGCTTTTAAAAGTTAAAAAAAAATGTTGGCCATGCCCACCCAGTCACATTACCCCCCCCCGCAACCAAGCCACACCCACAGAACCAGTAGTAACAAATTTTACATTTCACCCCTGGTGTAAATGACCTTCAATCATTTCCTCCCTTTTATAGAGGATATGGAAATGGTACCCCCTTAAATTGTATCTTGAACCTTGAAAATGGCTATTTTTTTTTAACCCTGGCCACAAGGGGTCTCTCTGATGGTCCATTACTGAACCATTGACGATTCAGATGTTGGACTAAGATGGGCAAAATAAATTCAGATTCAAATCCCCAAATGGCTGAATGGAACAGATCTGATGCAACCCATCTGTTTCAAAACTAAAATAACCCCAGGCCCCATACTTGGGGATAAAATGAAGACACACCCAGGTAAGCCCCCTTGCGCCCCCAAAGGAAAAAAGTTATCTAAACCAGAGGCAGTGATGGGATTCAGCCAGTTCGCACCTATTCGGGAGAACCGGTTGTAACTTTCTAAGCTGTTCGGAGAACCAGTTGTTGGAAGAAATCTTATTTTGTTTTTTTCCACTTTACAGGGCTAATCCTGTAAGGAACTGAAACATTCTGGTGTTGTTTCTAATTATTATTATTATTGTTGTTGTTGTTGTTGTTGTTGTTGTTGTTATTTAATTTCTATACTGCCCTTCTCCCGAAGGACTCAGGGTGGTTTACAGCCAGATAAAAATAACATTCATAAATACAATACAATAAAATCAGTTAAAAAACTTATTCAAATTGGCTGATAATTCAAATATAAAATACATAACATCATAAAACCCCATTAAAATCCTAATAAAACCCATTTTATGCCAGTCCCGCGCGGAAGAATCAATACGTCTTCAGCTCGCAGCGGAAGGTCCGGAGGTCAGGAAGTTGACGAAGTCCTGGGGGAAGCTCATTCCAGAGGGCAGGTGCCCCCACAGAGAAGGCTCTCGCCCTGTAGGTTGCCAACCGGCATTGTCTAATCTTTGTCTAATCTAGCCTAATCTTTATCGCCCTGCTTACAGAAACTGCCTCTCTGGTTAACCCTTATTACATTGTAACAGCTAAGGTGAAGTGCCCCTCAACGTGAGTGAGTTTGAGTTGGCCATGCCCACATGATCCCATGACCACCGATCCACACCTACCCAGCTGGCCATTAGGGCAGAGAACCAGTTGTTAAATTATTTGAATCCCACCACTGACCAGAGATCTCCAACCTCGACAACTTTAAGCCTGGCGGACTTCAGCTGCTAGCTGGGGAATTCTGGGAAGTTCACAAGGCTTTAAGTTGCCATGGTTGGAGACCCCTGATCTAAAGTGAATCAGGTAGGCTCAAATTACAGAAAGATCTTGACAGACTTGAACATTGGGCGCTATCTAACAAAATGAAATTCAACAGTGAAAAAAGTAAGGTTCTACATTTAGGCAAAAAAAACAAAATGCACAGGTACCGTATATGTGGTACCTTGCTCAATAGTAGTACCTGAGAGAGGGATCTTGAGTCCTAGTGGACAACCATTTAGATATGAGCCAGCAGTGTGCAGCTGCTGCTAAAAAAGCCAACACAGTTCTGGGCTGCATAAACAGAGGGATAGAATCAAGATCACGTGAAGTGTTAGTGCCACTTTATAATGCCTTGGTAAGGCCACACTTGGAATACTGCATTCAGTTTTGGTCACCACGATGTAAAAAAGATGCTGAGACTCTAGAAAGAGTGCAGAGAAGAGCAACAAAGATGATTAGGGGACTGGAGGCTAAAACATATGAAGAACGGTTGCAGGAACTGGGTATGTCTAGTTTAACGAAAAGAAGGACTAGGGGAGACATGATAGCAGTGTTCCAATATCTCGGGGCTGTCATAAAGAAGAGGGAGTCGGGCTGTTCTCCAAAGCACCTGAGGGTAGAACAAGAAGCGATGGGTGGAAACTGATCAAGGAAAGAAGCAACTTAGAACTGAGGAGAAATTTCCTGACAATTAGAACAATTAATAAGTGGAAAGACTTGCCTGCAGAAGTTGTGAATGCTCCAACACTGGAAATTTTTAAGAAAATGTTGGATAACCATCTGTCTGAGATGATGTAGGGTTTCCTGCCTGGGCAGGGGGTTGGACTAGAAGGCCTCCAAGGTCCCTTCCAATTCTGTTGTTATTATTATTATAGGGATAACAAAGATGCGGATGATAAATTGTCTTCCGACTACAAGCTTGGAACGCAGGTAGTCCTCAACTCACCACCAAAATAGGGACCAAAATTTCTGTTGCTAAGCAGGGTGGTTGTTATACGAGTAACACCTAATTTTACCTTTTTTTGCAATGGTTGTTGTTAAATGAATCACTGCAGCTGGTAAGTGAATCACGTGGCTGCTAAGCAAGTCCAGCTTTCCCTGCTGACTTCGCTTGTCGGAAGCTAGCTGGGAAGGTCACAAATGGCAGATCACGTGACCCTGGGATCAGTGGTGAAATGTAAAATTTGTTACTACCGGTTCTGTGGGCGTGGCTTGGTGTGTGTGGGGGGGTTCTTTAACTTTTAAAAGCATTTTTTCTACAACCTCTTCAGTTGAAGAGGTTGCAGAAAACATGCTTTTAAAAGCCTCTGACGATCCCAGCTGAACCGTGCAATCATTAGAGCTTTTTTTTTTAACTTTTAAAAGCATTTTTTTGGCCAAAAAAGTAAAAAAAACTAAAAAAAAAACTTCTGATGATCACGCGGCTCAGCTGGGCATCTGGGTGGGGCAGGGATTTTTGCTACCAGTTCTCGGAGCCACCCGCTGCCATCGCTACTGGATCGGGCGACCCGGTCCGAACCGGGAGCATTTTACCCCTGCCTGGGATGCTGCAATTATTGTAAATACATACCAGTTGTCAAGTGCCTGAATTTTCATCATGTGGTGCTGAGAATGCTATAATGGTGTTTCATTGCCTTTGTTATTTCAAACAGTCACTAAACAAATCAGGGGTAACCAACCTTGGCAACTTTAAGACTTGTGGATTTCAACTCCCAGAATTCCTGGGAGTTGAAGTCCACAAGTCTTAAAGTTGCTAAGATTGGAGACCCCTGAATCAAATGGTTGTAAGTTGAGGTCTACCTGTAGAGAAGTCCTTAAAATAATCCCTACTACCCATTTTTCTTGTTTATCTCCATATCCACCAACAAAAACAGTTCAGACTGGGGAGAGCTTTGCAATCTGAAACATCCATTATCTTCAATCCATGTGTGCTGTCACTTCTTCCGTTAGTCTTCCGGGTGAGGCAGCTATGGCAAATTTATGACCTATGGACTTCAACTCTCAGAATTCCCATGATAGCTCAGCTCCCATGCTGGCACAGAGATTCTGGGAGTGGAAGTCCCCAGGTCCTAAAGTTATCATGGTTACCCACTCCTGCCTTAGAATCTTCAGCGTGGGTTCATCTATTAGAGATCCTTGATCCGGGGATGGCGAACCTATGATACACCTGCCAGAGCTTGCACACAGAGCCCTCTCTCTGGGCACACACGCCGTCGCCAGCTGCTCTTGTTTTCCAGCGTACACGAGTGCCGGCCAGCTGGTCTTCAAAGGTGCCAAAGCGCCGGAAAACAGCATGAAAATGGCCAAAAAATGGCGAAAAACCAGGCATGTGCATGCCGGCCAGCTGGTTTTCAGGTTTCCAGTACATGCATGCACACACACATGTGGATTCCAATTTGGGCACTCGGTACTGAAAAGATTCACCATCATGTCCTAGATGGACCCCTTCTTATGGTCCAGCTGTCCTTCAACCACCTATGCAATCCAGGGAATTGGGATCCATTTGAGCATGTTTTTATTTTTATTATTTATATTTTTATACCGCCCTTCTCCGAAGACTCAGGGCAGTGTACAGCCAAAATAAAACAGTAACACAGCAATTAAAACCATATATCATTAAAAATCTAATTCAATTTGGCTAAAAGTTAAAAATAATAGAATAAAATTATAAAAACCCTAGAAAACCCCATCTGATTTTAATCTGATCCTCAAGATTTGATGTACCATGGAAGAAACAACAAACTAAGGGATATTTAATCTTGCTTTACAACATGCAAAGAGAAAGAAGAGTAGTTGTAGGGTTCCTTCAGTGGCTAAACTGCTTATCACCTTCAGATCTCTTTACCAAGCAAGTCTTTTGAAGATTTTTAAAGACCCCCTTAAATTTTTAAAGGCCCCGCCGGGCTTTGCATACCAGGAGATGAAAAGGAAGACTTTTCAAAAATCTCAACCTTCCCGAAGGGCAGGGTGCAAGGCAGACACCTTCAAGGTATAAATGTTGCTAATTCCTAGCTTCCCATCCAAAATTAAGAATGTGTTTTAAAGATTCCCCCCCCACCCCCGCTCTTGTCTTGTAGGTACAGTACTTCCCTCTTCCTGCCCATTTTAAAAGTATTTCTGAATCCCTCCTACTGGGGTTGTATGAATGTCAAGCGGTTCTCCAGGGTAAACAGCGGGAGGAAAAACAGCATTAAAAAGTGGTTTAAAATATGTGTGAAATTCTGTGTCTGTCTGTGTATCTCAGTGCTGGGATTCAAAATATTTTTCTTCTTGTTCTGTGGGCGTGGCTTGGTGGGCGTGGCAGGGAAAGGTTACTGCAAAATCCCCATTTCCTCCCGATCAGCTGGGAATTGGGAGGCAGAGAATAGAAGGGGGCGGGGCTTGTCAGAGGTGGTATTTACCGGTTCTCCGAACTACTCAGAATTCCCGCTACCAATTCTCCAGAACTGGTCAGAACCTGCTGAATACCGCCTCTGATGTGTCTGTGTATCTATGTCTCCATGTGTGTGCATGCTTGCATGTATGTGGGTGAGTGTCATAGCACTTAAACTGAGATCGATATTTCCCAGTCCTACAAAGCCAAACCATCTTTCTGAGATTCAACTGCAGGCTCCAACTTTATGAAAACTGACCTAGGACCAGAACCCAAGACCTGGAAGGGGCAATGCGAGGACATCAAGACCACCTTCACCGTTCAACAACAGATTCAATCTACTTGAACCGCTGATGGATCTTGTGTCTGAGTAATGGCAGTGCACTTGAAGAATGAATTAGAGGTAGTCCTGGACTTATGACCACCAGTGAGCCCAAAATTTCTGTGGCTAAGAAAGATGATTGTTAAGTGAGCTTTGCCCCATTTTACGGCCATTCTTGCCAGAGTTATTAATTGAGTAACTGCAGTTGTTAAGTGAATCATGCGGTCATTACTCTGGTTTCCCCCTTGACTTTGCTTGTCAGAAAGTCGCAAAAAGTGATCACATGACCCTGGGACACCGCAACCGTTATAAATATGAGTCGGTTGCCAATTTTGATTGAGTGACCCTGGGGATGCTGCAACAGTCGTAAGTGTGAAAACTGGTCACAAGTCACTTTTTTTTACTGCCGTTGTAACTTTGAATGGCAATTAACGGAACTGTTGTATATCGAGGGCAAAGAGAAGCAAAACAATTAGAAGGCTTCTTCCAAAACATGACAGCTTCGTGGATCCCTTGTCTTGCTCTCACACTCTCCCCCCACCACTCAACATCCTTCCCCAATGGCGCTGTTAAGTGACAGGCTTGTGCACATTCCTTTCTGCCCCACCCCCAACCTGTTGCAGCTACTGCCAAAAAAAAAACCCCAACAACAACAACCACATTTCACGCGGCACTCTGCACAGATCGGGGGAAGCAAGCATTCAAAAGAACAACTTCCAACTTCTTGCCCGTGGGTCAGGAGCAGAGCAGGCTGCGTTCCCACGACTGACCAGCAATTAGCCAATCAGATTTAGCCTGCGGTCTGCGCAGAGCTCTCTGCGGATCTGAACATCGTGAGAACGGAGCAACTAACCCTGTCCGGTGAACGCAGCCAGCCAGCAGACTTACGGGGATGTGAACGCGCAGCATCCGTTTCTTCTGGCCGGCGTCCTTCTTCTTACCAGACGAGGCATCTTTCTTCTTGCCGTCCATGGCCGTGCTTCCCATCGCAGGGATGCGAACAGAGGCTGTCAACCAGTTTCCTACGGCCAATTCCACCCGCCCTGCAAAAGCTCGGGTCCCCGAGTTGGGGCGCAGAAAGCTATCAAAAGGCGGAGGAAGTTTGCTGGCCGCTGCTCGGGCTTCGGAGGCCGAGAGATGGGTCAGCGAAGAGACCAAAGGAGCCTCTGCTCATCGTCCGCCAGCTCGAGACCCGGATGCCCCTGCGAGACAACGCGATCCCACTGGCGGGACACCGAGGTTGCTGCAGAGTCAGAATCCACCACAATTTCCCTAAACCCTGGACTAAAGTTTCCAGACTGGCATTTTCCGGGAGTCCCCGCGCGCTCAGGGAAAACGCCAGAAAGCACTCCGTGCAAAAGGGGGTGCAAGGAGGGCGTGGAAACGCAGCCCGAGCCCCAGCAGGGCTAGGCTGTAGACCGCGCGCCCCCTTCTTTAGCGGGCGCGGGGCAAGGGCGTTGCAATCCTCCTTCAGAGGTCGGCGGATTCCCGGGCAAGCGGGTGCAGCTGGCAGGCAGACGCGAGAGGGAGCGCGAAGACGCTCAGCGGCTGCACCAGCCTCTTTCGGGCGTGCAAGAGGCGAATCTGACAGCGGCCACGGCACAAACAAGAGGAAAAGAAGCGAGGGGGAAAAACGAGGAAACCCTGCCCAAAGAGGGAGGTGCAAACCTGTGTGTGTATGTGTGTGTGTGTGTAAATATATTTCTAGCCGCCGAGGAGGCGGAGAGGCAGCTAACAGGAAGTGAACGCTCATAAAAGGCAACTTTCTCCCGGCCAGCCCTGGCACAATGCGCGCACACGCCCCTCGGCGCCTTCCGCGCCTCTCCCCTGTGGCCAAGGCCGCCGGAGACCTCCGCCGAGCAACCGCTTGAAGGACGCCCTTCGGCCGCTTCAGCCGCTGCACGTCTCTCGGTTACTCCTCGGTGGATTGGCCAGATCTGGAAGGAATCCACCGGAGGTGCTGGGCAGGCGGGGTATCCAGCGCTCTCCGCAATTCCTCCGGAGCTCTCTGGACTGGGCAACGGTGGGTGACCCGCGGGGACGAAACCACGCGTGGCCCCCCAGGTGCCTGGTCTGGAGCGGGGAGCGCGCGGCGGAGGGCGCGCCGCCGTCAGACACGCCTGCCCTCTGCGCAGCTGGCACAGTCTGCGGGAGGCGCCAGCGGCCAAAGGTGCCCAGACTGCAGTGGCCTGAATGCTCCCGCGCGTGTTTTTTTCCCCCCACACAAGGGTGGATTTTGCGATTTCTGTGGCTCTTTTGAAAACAAAAGGTCGCTTTTCCTTTAAAGAGATGCTCACAGACGACAGCCTTTTCCTCTTCATTATTGGAGGGAAGAATTTCTGTTTGGCCACTCAAAAAACGCTCTTAGTCACTGATGCCCTGGTCATCCCAGCGTCTGGACTGCTGCAACGCGACTATACGTTTTAAGAGTATTCAGAAGATAACAGCTAGCACAAAATGCAGCAGAGCAAAAAGTTTTAGGGGACCCTAGGGTGGCCCATGAAAGCCACTGTTGTCTGAGCTATACTGTCACCCATTTGAGATGTTGGCTCTTTACTTTTAAAACTTTTCATGGCATGGAGGTCTAGGATATCTGAGGAACCTTCTCGCTCTAATGAGATTGGCCCACCCCATTCATTCTGGCAGAAAGGGTATGCTGTGCCCACCCCACCCCCACCCCCACCCCCAGTCAAGAATCCTGGCTAGAGCGTATGCACCAAGACAAATTCCTTGTGTGTCCAATCACACTTGGCCAATAAAATTCTATTCTATTCTATTCTAATTCTATTCTAGTAGAGTCACTAGAAGAAGGAACTTTTCTGTCACAACTACGACCCTCTCTCTGGAACATCATCCCCCCTCCCCCCAAGATTTGCGCCACCCTCTTGACCTTCCGAAAGGCTAAAAGGAAACTCTGCCAATTAGCCTGGGACCCCAATGTGCCTTTCGACTGGAGGTGATTAGTGGACTAGGAAGAAGATTCCAATTCTACCTCGTCTCATTCTGCTTGTTAACTTATTTAATTTCGGTTTACTTTACCATTTAACGTTTTGTATGTTTGTTTTTACGATGATGTAAGCTGCCCAGAATTTCCTGACAGATGGGCAGCATAACAACTTAATAAATTTATAAACAAACAAGCAACCGTGCAGCTAATGCACTGCCACACCAATATTCAGTAGTTTGCCTTTTTGGCTCTTTGGCTTTTGACCTTCAGCAGCGTGAGCCCAACTGTGTTTACTATTGAAGAGGAGGTCAAGCCCAGGCAGAGGTAACAAGACTGCTAAATAAATAAATAAATAAAGAGAAGCACAAGCCCTGAAATTTGCAAGAAGTTTTTTTTCCCCTCACAGACAGATTTAGTGTGAGCTAAATTACCCCTGGAATCTCAAGGTCTCTTTTGCTGCAGTTGCAACCAATTGCAATTCCAGGGAATAGAAAGATTTTCCAGCACAATTGTTTCTACCCCACCTTGCTGAGGTGTGATCATTGGCTCATCCAGTGGTCACACCTCAGTAAGTAAGTGGGGTAGAAGCAGTTGTGCTGACCGCAGCTTTGGAGGAAGCAACACTGGCTAATTCATCAGTCAACCAGCATCCATCGCTATGGATGGGAGTAACTGTGTTTGATCTCCAAAATATATGCCATCCAGGGATTACATCGATACCACAAAGTTTGAACCACACTGTTGTTTTTCAAGCTCAGCAACTTTAAGATGCATGGACATCAGCTCCCGGAAACTATCTCCGTAGACATTCAACTAGAATTCCCCAACCAGCATGGCTGGCTGTGGGAAATTCTGGGAGTTGAAGTCCATGCATCTCAAACCGGCTGAGTGTGAGAAACACTGGTGCAGGTAGTTCTCCACTTATAACAGTTTGTTTAGTGACTGTTCGAAGTTACAACAGCACTGAAAAAAGCGATTTAGGGGCGTTTTTCACACTTATGACCATTGCAGCATCCCCAGGGTCACGTGATCAAAATTCAGATACTTGACAACTTCTTCAGATTTATGACGGTTGCATTGTCCTGGGATCATGTGATCCCCTTTTGTGACCTTCTGAGAAGCAAAGTCAATGGGGAGGCTAGATTCACTTAACAACCGTGTTACTAATTTAACAACTCCAGTGATTCACTTAAAAACTGTGGCAAAGGTTGTAAAATGGGGCAAAACTCACTTAACAAATGTCTCACTTAGCAACATAAATTTTGGGCTCAATTGTGATCGTAAGTCGAGGACGACCTGTAGATAGTACGTCTCAAATCTTGACCCTTAATATTTCTATCTCCTTGCTAGCAAAGGGGAATCATTTTTTACATGGATGGAGGTTATTGGGGCAAGTTGATTGAGCTCCAGTGCAGCCTCTGTCCACCCCTTTCCTGTTCAGCTTCCCTTATCTGGACACAAGTTACAAAAACTGCTGGGAAGCAAATACCGCAACATGTATGTGCATCAAATGTCACAGACGAAGGACATAAGGGCAGGATTCGTGTGATGATGACGACACTATACACATCTTGCTATTTTGCCTTGGTGAGCCATTGCAGGGTGGCCGCTGGCATGGAAGCAGCTGCGCTTGGAAGCAGATGGGAGAACAGGAATAGAAATTTGATATTAGATTTCTCCTTCCAAATTTGCAGCCTTTTCTGTGCCTTGGAATGATGTATGAACATGCACGTACACACACACACACACGGGACCGATATAACTTCTTAGAGAAGCAGAATGCAATGTTTTTTTTTGTTTTGTTTACATTTATACCCCGCCCTTCTCCGAAGACTCAGGGCGGCTTACAATGTATAAGGCAATAGTCTCATTCTATTTGTATATATATATATTTTTACAAAGTCAACTTATTGCCCCCCCAACAATCTGGGTCCTCATTTTACCTACCTTATAAAGGGTGGAAGGCTGAGTCAACCTTGGGCCGGGCTCGAACCTTCAGTAATTGCAGGCTTTGTGTTCTAATAACAGGCTTCTCTATTGCCTGAGCTATCCCGGCCCCGTATGTTGAGAATATGTTAATCCCTACCACCCGTGCTGACCCATTGTACAGTTCTGAAGCTCAGCATTTACTTTTTAAATGTCAGTCTGATTGAAGTCATTTAAATTGCTGAGATTTCAGCACTTAGATCCAGATTTTTGCCTCCTTTAAATTTACCAGGCCTATTGAAATCCACAGGACTTTCAAAATTTGAAGACTTGTTAGCTGTCTTGGAGAAAACATTTTTATAAGGACGGCCTCCAAACAGGTAAAAGAATTAAACAATTTTTAGGCTGGTTGAGTTTAGCTGGGACTAATGATTTTGTTACCATCTTTATCTGAGAGTAATTGTCTTGAAAACCACATCCAGTTTCAAGTTTGGATATCTGAAAAAAAATCACATCAAGATTTTCTAACATGCTGAGATCATGTTTGGAGGTTCTGTGAATTGGGGTGTGTCAATGGGAGGAACAGCTTTCTCAGAAGTGATTCTGTGGGAAATTAATTTTCCCCACAAAGTCTTACCTGGCCCTTTCTCTGATATTTTATTTTATTTCCCCAGATGTTTAAATAACTTTAAATAGACGTCGTCCTTACCCTGCCTGATTATTCCCACTGTCCAGGTTTTACGACTTCTTCGGTAAGAAATATAGTATTCTCCATTTCTCTCCATGATCTCTTCTGTTTAGGGAATAAAGTTGTGTAAGTTATTTTGAATAAACAAATACATCTGTGCAAGGGTTTAGACACGCAAACAATATAAGAAGGCTACGGTGAAAATTCTAGGGTATGTTATTTTTAAAAATCAATTTGCTTTGCTTCATGTGGCATGTTTGTTTTGGCTGAACATTTGTACACTGTGGAAAGTCACAGAAGATTAGGATATGTTGTCCTAAAGATGTTCTCACTTATCGCGAACACATTACCTCTAGTCCCACTGAAACCGGCATTCCTACCAGATAAATCCAGCATGACTTTAATTCAGTATTCCCAAAACATTTTCTTACACACTTACATTAAACTGGCCTGCTGAAAGTTTAAACAAATTTAGAGTTTTGTCCCTTGCAGTTTTGGTTATGGAGCTGATTATTATTATGGTTCATTCCATAGTCAGCCAGATGCTCAGATTGGACTTGGCAGTATCCCAAGGATTACTATTATCAAATTGAGCTATTATCAAATGAGCCAGCAGTGTGCAGCAGCTGCCAAAAAAGCCAACACAGTTCTGGGCTGCATAAACAGAGGGATAGAATCAAGAACACGTGAAGTGTTAATACCACTTTATAAGGCCTCGGTAAGGCCACACTTGGAATACTGCATCCAGTTTTGGTCACCACGATGTAAAAAAGATGTTGAGACTCTAGAAAGAGTGCAGAGAAGAGCAACAAAGATGATTAGGGGACTGGAGGCTAAAACATATGAAGAACGGGTGCAGGAACTCGGTATGCCTAGTTTAATAAAAAGAAGGACTAGGGGAGACATGATAGCAGTCTTCCAATATCTCAGGGGTTGCCACAAAGAAGAGGGAGTCGGGCTGTTCTCCAAAGCACCTGAGGGTAGAACAAGAAGCAATGGGTGGAAACTAATTAAGGAGAGAAGCAACCTAGAACTAAGGAGAAATTTCCTGACAGAACAATTAATCAGTGGAACAACTTGCCTGCAGAAGTTGTAAATGCTCCAACACTGGAAATTTTTAAGAAAATGTTGGATAGCCATTTGTCTGAAATGGTGTAGGGTTTCCTGCCTGGGCAGGGGGTTGGACTAGAAGACCTCCAAGGTTTCTTCCAACTCTGATATTATTATTATTATAAATTTATATGCTTACCCACCTCATGGTTTAAGGCAGGGGTGAAATGTAAAATCTGTTATTATCGGTTCTGTGGGTGTGCCTTGGTGGGGGCGGTAATGTGACTGGGTGAGCGGAGCCATTTTTTTTTTTTTACTTTTAAATCATTTTTTTTTTGGCCGAAAAAATGCTTTTAAAAGTTAAAAAAAACAAAGTCTCTTATGATTGCGCGGCTCAGCTGGGCATGGGGAGGGGGACGGGGATTTTTGCTACCGGTTCTCCGAACCACCTGCCATCATCGCTATCGGATCGGGCGATCCGGTCCAAACCGGGAGCATTTCATCTCTGGTTTAAGGCGACTGAGCAGATATTGGGCAACTATCTGAACCACTGTTTTTTTTCCCCATTATAGCTTGATAATGATATTTGAAACCAATATTTGTAATTAATAAGTCACAGCTCATGTCTTAAAACTGTACCAGGCCATGATTGCTTACTTAAATCACAATTTAAGGAAACCGTGGTTCAACAAATAGCATAAACCCAGCCAATGACATCATTAGCATTTTTTAAAGATGAACAAGGTATGGTGAAGCCTCTGCTTTAGGGAGTGCCAGACAAATGATCAAAGCTAGTGTTTGAAAAATGCAAGAAGCATTTTGGAACCTCCTTTAGCAAAACAGGTCCTCAGACGTTTGGGATTGGATGGGCTGGCTGGGAATTACTGAACTGAAGACTTACACATCTGGTAAGTACAAAACTGAAGAAGATTGCTTGAAAATTTTGGTTTATCCAAGGAGGACCAGCTGTAAGGGGAAGTGTCCCTCCGTGGAAAACAAATAATCTGGGGTTGCTGTGCAGGTATCCCTCCACTTACAATAATTTATTTACTGACCATTCAAAGTTAGAATGGCACTGAAAAATGATAACAGCACTTAATGACTGCCACAGCAATCCAACAGTTACGCAATCAGAATGACAAGCAAAGTCAAAGGGGCAACCGGGTTCATTTAGCGACTTCATGATTCAATTAACAACTGCAGTGATTCAGATCAGTGGCAAAAGAAAGTTGCAGAATTGCAAGGTGGTCATCTAACAACCACCTTGCTTAGCAATGGAAGTTCTGGTCCTAATTGTAGTCATAAATGAAGGACTATCTGTAATGCAAATGACCATGCAGAAAGCCTGCCATATCTGAGTAGCAAGAAGCCAGAAAACTACTGATGGCAGCAAAGAGATGCGGGAAACTGCTGCCATCTAATGGTCTTTTGGGTTTCTGCAATCCAAATGTGACAGCTCTGCTTAATAGGAAATTGTGGAGTGTGATTTTTCTGTGGGTTTTTTTTCCCAATCCACATTGAATATTTGTATCTTCCCTGTAGCATGGTGCCACATCTCAGCTCTAAAACCAGGGTCCTGTCCATAGGTCCCAGGGGAGAGCAAGCCTGCTTTTCAAATAAGGAGAATGGAAGAAAATTCACACCCTTCAATTACACATCCATCCTTACAGAAACAGAACAGAAGAGGCCAAGAATAGCCCACTCTCTAGTGTGTACCTTGAAGACCTCTCAAGGTTTATGGGAAAATATTTTCTGTGCTTCCTTTACCCACTAACTAAATCAAATTGGATGCAAAGATAAATTTGGTTCTTAACAATAATCACCTGAAAAAGACCATCTGATTCACAGAAAAGATGTCCAGCAAAATGGGAAATATCAAACTCACTTCCTGGTTTCAAGAAGTTAAAATATAACACAAACATTTCTGACATATATTGAGAACAGTGAGTGTTTAGTGATCAGATGCATACTAGAGCTGCATTTTTATGTCTGTTCCTGCTTCTACAAATAATGGAGTTCTGATGATGCAGCATTTAATTAGTTTTAGTTCCTTTCTGGTGATCATCATAGAAAACATCTTGGATGTTTTCAAATAATAAACTCTATTTGTAGATATTGAATACCATTACAGAAACAGCATAAACTTTTCCAACAGCTAGGTCAAGTCTGCTGCCTGTGGCCAGAGTGCTAGAAACTGGGAGATTGTGAGTTCTAGTCCGGCTTTAGGCATGAAAGCCAACTGAGTGACTTTGGGCTAATCACTAGGAGATTGTGAGTTCTAGTCCTGCTTTAGGCATAAAGGCAGGCCGGGTAACTCTTTCTCAGCCCAAACCTCCTCACAGGCTAGTGGGAAAAATAGGAAGTGGAAATAGCATAAGATGCATTTTCCACCTTGAGTTATTTATAAAACAATAAAGTTGGGAGATAGATAGATAGACACACAGACAGACAGATAGACAGATAGATAGATAAAATGAAGAATGCAAACATTTTTCATTCAATACGTACAATTTCTCTTCACAGGACATGATTTAGCCAGTTTGGGCCAGTTCACTCGAACTGGTAGCGGAAATTGTGGGTGGGCCTGCCTACCCGCCCGCCCACCCCGGCTGTATGTCATTCTATTTAGGCATGTTTTTGAAGCTGGGCGCATGCAAGGAAGGTGTGCGCCCCAGCAAAGCGCATGCACAGAAGGCCAAGCACATGTATGGACAGGGCACGCTCACAATTGCGAACCAGTAGGAAAAGTAAGTCAATACCACCCCTGGACGTGACCCCATTTCATTTTGTCACAACAGTATACACAAACATTGTCATAAGTAAAAAAAACATATCATGAAGAATATATATATGTGTGTGTGTGTGTGTGTGTGTGTGTGTAGGTCTTTGGTTATTCGGGTTTTCTCCCGCGTAAAATGGGAAGTGTCTTGGCGACATTTCGACGAAGTCTCATTCGTCATCTTCAGGCTTCAGCTTCGTGCTTCTGGGAGCAATCCCAGAAGCACGAAGCTGAAGCCTGAAGATGACGAATGAGACTTTGTTGAAACGTCGCCAAGACACTTCCAATTTTACGCGGGAGAAAACCCGAATAACCAAAGACCTACATATATATATATATATATATATATATACAGTGGTGGGATTCAGCCAGTTCGCACCACTTCAGGAGAACTGGTTGTTAACTTTCTGAGCAGTTTAGTGAGCTGGTTGTTGGAAGAAATCATTAGGGCAGAGAACCGGTGGTTAAATTACTTAGATCCCACCACTGTATATATAAGTAAAGAATATGCATTAGCTATATTAATTTGATATAATAAAGGGAACAATAGGACAGGAACGGTAGGCACTTTTGTGCTCTTATGCACAAAATTCGCTTATTATTATTATTATTATTATTATTATTATTATTATTATTATTATTATTATTATTATTATTATTATATTCACCTATGTGAATATTATATTATTCACCTATGTGGTGAATATTATTCACCTATGTGGTGAAGGTATACATCTCTACCTTCCAGGGTGATAATTCTGCGATGTTTAAGTGCAGCAAATTTGGAGCGCAAAAGTTGGATAAATACGATTGCTAGGAATTGCTCCATCTTGTACCGGTAGCTAAATTTGGCCTATCTTGAAATTACAGGAGATAATAATAATAACAACAGAGTTGGAAGGGACCTTGGAGGCCTTCTAGTCCAACCCCTTGCCCAGGCAAGAAACCCTACACCATCTCAGACAGATGGTTATCCAACATTTTCTTAAAAATTTCCAGTGTTGGAGCATTCACAACTTCTGCAGGCAAGTCGTTCCACTTATTAATTGTTCTAACCGTCAGGAAATTTCTCCTTAGTTCTAAGTTGCTTCTTTCCTTGATCAGTTTCCACCCATTGCTTCTTGTTCTACCCTCAGGTGCTTTGGAGAATAGTTTGACTCCCTCTTCTCTGTGGCAGCCCCTGAGATATTGGAAGACTGCTATCATGTCTCCCCTAGTCTTTTTTTTTATTAAACTAGATATACCGAGTTCCTGCAACCGTTCTTCATGTGTTCTAGCCTCCAGTCCCCTAATCATCTTTGTTGCTCTTCTCAGCACTCTTTGAGAGACACTTAGATGAGAGACCATTAGTCCTACAGTGGAGGGAGGGATGGTGAAACTAATGAAATTTGCTGAGATGGAGAAATTAAATACTTTGATTAAGGAAAGGACTTTGTCTAGCTTTTTTTTTCTATATGGAAACCAATTCTTGGTGTCCTTTTTTCTTGGAATTATAAAGAAGTGCTGTATTAATTTTGGGATTCCATGATTATAGGTGACCTTTGATTTACATCCAGTCATTTAGCAGCCTTTGGAAGTTATGATGGACCCCTACAAAAAGGGATTTAGGGTTTTGAAATTCCATTCTTGGGAGGGGGGGACATTCCAATGACCGCATTTTGGGTGCTCAGCCTGTATAAATGGCCATTTGCAATGTCCTGTGGTCATGTGACCACAATCTACAATATTTTTGCTGAAAACTGGCATTTACTTCTGGTTTCTGACACAAAACACACCTTGGTGAACAATAGCAAAAAAAAAACAAAAAAAAACTTATGTCCTGTCACATAATGACCAACTTTTGACACCATGAATTACAACCATAATTGTAGGGCTCAATTATGGTCATAATTCGAGGACCACCTGTATAATTGTTTATGCTCATAGAAATATTCCGTACAATTGAATTTCAGATCCAAAGGTTGATATATTTATTACTATATCAAAGAAAGTCAGAAGCTATTTTCTTTTTATTTATATATATATCCTTTTATGGGTTCTTGGAGCTTAGTGACTTACTTGCACATATTTCATTACCAAAGTAGGTGACAGCATTAGTGTATATTTTTATTTTCTTTCCCTTTTTTTCTCTTCATTCGATGAATACTTCAGCTTCAACCAAAACAATACAAGAGCACACAATAGATACAAACACATGGTAAACCAATCCAAACTAGACTGCAGAAAATATGACTTCAGTAACCGAGTGGTCAATGCCTGGAATGCACTACCTGACTCTGTGGTTTCTTCCCCAAATCCCCAAAACTTTAACCTAAGACTGTCTACTATTGACCTCACCCCATTCCTAAGAGGTCTGTAAGGGGCGTGCATAAGAGCACCAGCATGCCTACTTTCCCTGTCCTAATGTTTTCTTTTATTTGTATCCTTTACATACGTTTATAATTATGTTTACATTTGTATCTGTCATAAAATACATGCTTTATGAAATAAATAAATAAATAAATAAATAAATAAATAAATAAATAAATAAATAACTGGAAGGGGCCTTGGAGGTCTTCTAGTCCAACTCCCAGCTCAAGCAGGAAACCCTTTCCATTTCAGACAGATGGCTGTCCAGTCTCTTCTTGAAAACCTCCAGTGATGAGGTATCCACAACTTCTGGAGACAAGTTGTTCCATAGATTAATACTTTGCATTTTGCTCCTCCCTCCCTCCCATTTTTTCCCTGTTTTTATTTTTTAAATATTTCACTTTTTGCAGAAGCTTAATAACATTCAAAAAAGGTGGAAGAAAAAAGAAAATTCAGACCTGAACTGGAATTAAAATCTTAGATACTGCAAAGCTGATATTGCCAAAAAATCTGCATGGGTGCACCTGCTTAGTCCCCAGATAAGAGCTGAACTGAACCTGTAATAAAGGCAGCTGTGCTGGCTCTTAAAGCATTCTCTAGTTCAGCAGTCACCAACTGGTGGTCCGTGGACCGCTGGTGGTCTGCGAGAAAATTTTGGTGGTCCCCAGAAAAATTATTTGCATTTTTTATATTGCACTAAATCAGGGGTCCCCAAACTATGGCCCCTGGACTGGATACATGCAATGAACGCTTGTGTTGCTGCAGAGAGTCTCCCCCTTCAGGGTCTTTTTGTGTGGGTTGGGGTCTGCTTCAGCCTCCTGGTGTGAGGCTTTGGGCGAAGGCTGGAGGGAAGTGCTGCTGGTGGTGAAGAGCCAGAGGGCCTCGTTCTATTGGGACTGCATCATGGCCTGGAACTGGTTGACCATCTCAGCCCGCTGAGCCTCCAGGCACCTGTACCTGGCCTTGCACTCCTGCAGATCTTCCCTCTTCTTGGAAAACCTATGCTCCTAGTCCTCAGTGAGGTGCTTCTGCTGAGCCTCCTTCTTGGTCAGATCCAATTTGAACTGAGCCAGCTGTTTTGCTAACTCTTTCTCATGGTGGCTGCTTGGCTCCAACAACAGCTTCCTTTTGGGGCCCTAAGGACCCCAGGCAGGCAGGGGAGGAGTGGGTAGGAGGGGAGGGGTGAGTAGAGGCCGGTGAGGTGCCCCTCGACTTGACTGACATCAAGTTGGTCATGGCCACCGAGTCACATGACTACCTAGCCACTTCCACCCAGCCGGGTCATTAAGCAGATCGTATTTGTGGTCCGCGGGATTTAAAATTATGAATTTAGTGGTCCCCGAGATCCGAAAGGTTGAGGACCCCTGCTCTAGTTTGATATCCATTGCAAGTGTGAGCATTCTCATTTCGATTGACAGTCAAATATTAGGTACAAGAAAGCACATAGCTCCTGCTTGCAAAACCTGGAAATAGGGAAAGGAACCGGGCACACTACTGCTTTGTGTTTTCATGCTACCTCATTATTTGTCCACAACTCTATTTTTAAATTTGGCTTACATTTGGCAGGATTGTAAGTTATTTCTGGCTTTTCAGAATGATCATCAAATCTTCCGTCTTTCACTGGGATTGTTATCAGACGCAGTTGCACCACAGCTCTAAAGAAAAACAAAGCGACCTTATATTTTAATGTTGACATATACACATTGGAAGATGATGTTCTTGATGAAACATTTTTCAGAAAAGAGAAGTCTTTGTTTAAATTGCTATTAAAAAAGGGAGTTGCCAAATGGAAGCAATTGGCATTAGATCACTAGGAAATGTTTCCAAAGATTGCAGCTTTCTTAAAGCCTCCAAACATTTTTCCTGATGTTCATTGTCAGGATTTCTGACAGTGCTGTGAATGCATCATTTCATAGTGATTTTAATTGGGGCCCCCAAACCTGTCAGTAAAAACTGGGTGGGAAAACAATATTAGGCTACCCGAGGCTTATTTTTTTTTTAAACTCATTTTTTTTCCTCAGTTAATTTTTGATATTTTTTTTAATGAAATCACTCTGAAAGTGAAAATACACAATTAAAGATGATTTGGCATAAAATGTCAGAATGACAAGGTGTATCCCATGATGTCAAATACTGTCCTGTGACTGATTGATTATGTGCCATCAAGTTGTTTTTGACTTCTTGTGACCACATAGATAGATTTTTTTCCAATGATGATTTATCCCAAATCTATTCTCCCAAGTTTTCTAATGGTGCCACCATCACTGGTCTAACTGAATCCATCCATCTTACTGCTGGTCATCTTCTTCTTCTCTTTCCTTCTGCTTTTTCCAGCAATAGAACCTTCTCCAGAGAGTTCCAGTAAGCCTTCGCATAATGTATCCAAAGTAGGATGATTGGAGCCTCCGTCAAAAACTCTGGTTAGATTTCTTCAATGATCCATTGGCTTATTTCTTTGGCAGTCCATGGTAATCTTTGGAGTCTTCTCAACACCAAAATTCAAAGTCATCAATACTCATCCTATCCTGCCTCTTCTTCTCCAGCACTGGAAATTTCTAAGAAGAGTTTGGACAACCATTTGTCTGAAACGATATACGTGGGGTCTCCTGCCTCAGCAGGGGGATGGACTAGAACAAGAGTCTCCAACCTTGGCAACTTTAAGACTTGTGGACTTCAACTCAGCAAAGCTGAAGAATTCTGGGGTTGAAGTCCACAAGTCTTAAAGTTGCCAAGGTTGGAGACCCCTGGACTAGAAGATTTCCAAGGTCCTTTCCAACTCTGTTATTCTGTTAGAAAGTCTGACTTTCATGTGCACAGAGTATTACAGGGAATATTGTGGCTTGTATGATTTTGATCATTATAGCTATAGATACATCGAGGTATTTAAATACTTTTTCAAGGTCTTAACAGCTGCCCTACTCCAGGGGTATCAAACTTGCGGCGACACGTTGTCGTCGTATGACGTATCACAACTTTGCTAAATCGGGGGTGGGCATGGTCAGTGTGTGACGCATCCAGCCCGTAGGCCCTGAGTTTGACACCCCTGCTCTACCCTGTGCTAGTGTGTAGCATCTTTCCTGACCGCTTCTTCCTCTACTATTGATCCTAAAGGCCTGAAAGATGCTAAGTGAGGCTTAATCTCCAATCCTTTGTACCATGAGGCCATGATATATATTTTTTATTTCTTTTTGTCACAACAGTATACACAAACAATTATCATAGATAAAACAACATAACTTGAAGAATATATATATATATATATATATATATATATATATATATATATATATATATATATATATATATATATATATATATATATATATGTTTTCTGAGGTTTTCACGGGTGTTTGTATGTAGGTCTTTGGTTGTTCGGGTTTTCTCCCGTGTAAAATTGGAAATGTCTTGTAGCGTTTGACGAAGTCTCATTCGTCATCTTCAGGCTTCAGCTTCGTGCTTCTGGGAGCACGAAGCTGAAGCCTGAAGATGACGAATGAGACTTCGTCGAAATGTTGCCAAGACATTTCCAATAGTCAATATGGTGAGGAGCTTCCATATAACACCTCTCCTATGCAAGCTGCACTGGTTGCCGGTGGTCTTCCGCGTGCAATTCAAGGTGTTGGTGATCACCTTTAAAGCGCTCCATGGCATAGGACCAGGTTACTTACGGGACCGCCTACTGCCGCCAATAGCCTCCCATCGACCTGTGCGCTCCCACAGGGAGGGTCTCCTCGGGGTGCCGTCAGCTAAACAATGTCGGCTGGCGGCCCCCAGGGGAAGAGCCTTCTCTGTTGGGGCACCTACCCTATGGAACGAACTGCCTCTGGGGCTACGCCTTCTTCCCAACCTCCGGGCCTTTAAGCGCGAGCTCAAGACTTTTTTGTTTCAAGGGTTGGGTTCAAGAGCAGGGTTGGCCTAAGAGTAATTTTTAATTGAGTGGTTTTATTTCTTGTTATTTTAATATTCAGCCTTATGGTTTCAGATTTTTAAATTTCAAATATTGTGTTTTAATTTTTGTATATCTCTTTTTAACTTGGCTGTAAACTGCCCTGAGTCTTCGGAGAAGGGTGGTATAGAAATGTAAATAATAAATAAATAAATAAATAAATAAATAAATAAATAAATAAATAAATAAATAAATAAATAAATAGTAGACAGTTTTTGGTTGAAGATTTTGGGATTTTGAGTAGAGACTATGGAGTCAGGTAATGAGTTCCAAGCATTAACAACTCTGTTACAGAAGTTATATTTTCTGCAATCAAGTTTGAAGCGGTTGACATTTAGCTTGAATCTATTTTTTGCTCTTGTAATATTGCGATTGAAGCTGAAGTAGTCTTTTATACTTTTATACTTTTATACTTTTATACATATTCATGACATCATCTGCCTGCTCCTAGGTGTGCACAGAAACTTCCTGTTTCTGTGCACACCAAGATGTTGAAAGCAGCGGCGGAAGGCTGGGATGACTTCAAAATGGAGAATTGGGCAGATCTAATTCTAGACTGCCTAACTCTAACCTTAACTCTAAATCCTTAGTGTTTCTCAGTCTTGGCAACTTTAAGATGAGTGGACTTCAAATCCCAGAATTCCCCAGCTCTTCATGCAATCCTATTGGACTGTTCCTGACTGCTCCATTCTAAACCCCTCCCTTCGAGTCATATGATCCAGGACACAACATGGACAGGTAGTTCTCAATTTATGACCACAGTTGATCCCAAAATTTCTGCTGTTAAGCGAGTTTTGCTCTATTTTACAATCTTTGTACCATGGTTGCTAAGTGAATCACTGGAGTTGTTAAGTTAGTAACATGGTTGTTATATGAATCTGGCTTCTCCATTGACTTTGCTTGTCAGAAGCTTGCGAATGTTGATCACATGACCCGTGAACATTATAACTGTTCAAATGTCTGAATTTTGATTACGGGGATGCTGCTACAGTCATAAGTGTGAAAAAGAACCATAAGTCACTTTTTTCAAGGCTGTTGTAATTTGAATGGTCACAGAATCAATGATTGTAATTCAAGGACTACCTGTATTGTGTAGAACCCAATTTGTATGTTTCCCATGCATAGAAATGCATGTGAGGCGAAAGCAAAATTGCACACCCACAATACAACAGGAGAAAATACTGGCAGCTCTACGCTCTCTGTTGGAAAAATGGCTGTAAAGAATTCAAGAAACCTATTCTGCCTACTTCCCATACTATCCACAGGATTCCCCTGAATTCTGAATCAGGGCTAACACTCTGTGCTATACATAGCTATTAAACTATGTTTAATCATAGTTTATTGAAAACATCTCTGACTGAGATGGCAACACCAAGCAATATACCAGGGGCTGGCTGGGATTTGCTTCATGTCTAAAACACGGCAATCACATATAGGCATAATACTCATAATACTTAATACAATAAACTCAGCGTTGGATTTAAACAACAACTTTTTAAAAAGCCAGGATTTTTTCCCCAAAATATTTTCTGGCTGTCTTTCAGCACAATCTGCTCTGGAATTAACGAACAAAACCACATCCCATACACACACAGACATGTGCACATACTCCATTCAAAGCTGCCTGAAACAGCAGCAGCCACCTCTCAATTAAAAAAATAAATAAAAATAAAAACCCACAGTTAAACTATTCAGTACTGATTAAGATCAGTTATGAAAGAGATTGCAGTGCCAGGCAAATAAAGTTTTAGCCTGCTGCTCCAAGCATGATTCAAAGATGCATTTCCAGGCAGCATTTAAAAAAAAACACACAGAGAGATCTTACAAAAGAAAAAAAATGCTTCCCCCCCCCCGCCTCCTTACAGATTTTCTTCAGTTTTGGTTGGGTGTGATGGAAAAGTCCCAGTTTGCGCGCTCTCTCTCTCTCTCTCTCCCTTCCTCCCTGCCTCCCTGCCTCCCTGCCTCTCTCTGCTTCCCCACCCACCCACCCACCCCAGTCCCTTCTCTGTTTCGCTCCATTCTTCCCTCCAGCAATCTTGTTTGCATTAACTTCTATGGCCCAGGGAACTATTGATATTTGCATTTGTTCGTTCGTGGGAATTAGGAAGTTCTTTGGTACAAGGACTAACTTGCCCCTGAAGTGATAACACCATAGCTTTATTTCTCAGTATGACCAAGTTCTCCTGAACAGCTGCCAAATTACCAATGTGTTGATGTTGAGCGGTTGAAGACTCAATAGGGTTGAAGATAAATCTGTGGTGCTCTCTGACCTTGGTTATTTTCTTGCAAATGTTTCATTACCCAAGGAGGTAACACCATCAGTGCTAATAAGTAGTGAGCTTTGCTCTCTGTTTATATATTAGTGCTTGCCAAGGAGTGTTCTTGATTAGGTCATTGTTTACTGTTTAATTGTCTAAGTTGGCAGTTCTTTGATTGCGATATTGTTTACTGATTGATTGTTGGTCTGATATTATTCCTGGCGTTAATCCAAGAAAAAAAAAACCACTTCTACCAACACCGGGAGCAGCAAACCATCTTATTTAAACAGAGAGCAAACCCTACTCCCTTCTAGCACTGATGAAGGTATCTAGTTGGGTCATGGAATGCCTGCAAGAAAACAAACAAGCTCAGAGAACACAATGGACTACTCAGTTCAACCCTGAGCTACAAATATTCTCTTTTATTGGAAGAAAATCTGATCTATTCCCCAGGACCATCCCAATAAGAGAAGGAGGGAAGGAGAACAGCTGAAGGGAAAGGGTTTACAATAAAGACTAGTGTAGGGTACAAAGCTTTCACAGTGATATAGGTGTTTGAAGAATGCAACGCATCTTACAATAAAAGTTAAAATTGCCCTTCAATTAGCAGTAATGTGCATTCCTACTACCAACTTCCGATATTTTCTTTTTCTTCCCTATCTACTCAAGAGCCATGGATGGTATAACTCACCAACAAGGTGAGTTATAGCAACCTGCTCTGACATGTGATGATTTTAAAAAGCCAGATAACTGATTGTTTTTATGTTTTCAATGAAAATTTTTTATTTTGTGTGTGCACACGTGTGGTTGCAACCTGAAATCTTTTGCATATGGAAAAAGATTTCAACCCTTCCAGATCTTGGGGGATCTGCAGACTCCACTAATGCGCTGGGACATGGTTGGGAGGAGCTAGGCCATGCATGCTAACTCAGCATATTTCTCAAGCTCTTGCAACTTTAAGATGCATAGACTTTAACTCCCAATATTCCTAGGCCAGCATGCTGACTGGGGAATCCTGGGAGTTGAGGTCCACACATCTTAAAGTTGGTGAACTTGAGAAACACTGATTTAAAACATTAATCAGGCTGATTCCAACTACTGCAGAGTCAACAAGCAGATGCCAAGAAGCATTTAAGGCAGACTCACTGAGAAGCAAGCAGGCACGCCAAGGAGATGCAGAGGTAAATAAACTATCTCCTAGTCCCAAATGGAGCAAATGGTAATCGCTAAATCAAGAAGCTCAGCAAAATGAAAGAGTTCTGGGAAATTGTTGCATCTCCTTATATAAGAGCCCTCCTTCGAATTGTAGGGTCAGAGTGTCAACTCACATACCCTGTTCAGCCAGACAGCATCTGCTTCCAGTAACATGTGCGCTTTATCATCAATCATGCTAAAGCAAATTGGCAGGCAGAAGATCTAGATCTAGAATAGAATAGAATAGAATAGAATTTTATTGGCCAAGTGTGATTGGACACACAAGGAATTTGTCTTGGTGCATATGCTCTCAGTGTACATAAAAGAAAAGATACGTTCATCAAGGTACAACATTTACAACACAATTGATGATCAATATATCAATATAAATCATAAGGATTGCCAGCAACAAGTTATAGTCATACAGTCATAAGTGGAAAGAGATTGGTGATGGGAACTATGAGACGATTAATAGTAGTGCAGATTCAGTAAATAGTCTGACAGTGTTGAGGGAATTATTTGTTTAGCAGAGTGATGGCCTTCGGGAAAAAACTGTTCTTGTGTCTAGTTGTTCTGGTGTGCAGTGCTCTATAGCGTCGTTTTGAGGGTAGGAGTTGAAACAGTTTATGTCCAGGATGCGAGGGATCTGCAAATATTTTCACGGCCCTCTTCTTGATTCGTGCAGTATACAGGTCCTCAATGGAAGGCAGGTTGGTAGCAATTATTTTTTCTGCAGTTCTAATTATCCTCTGAAGTCTGTGTTTTTCTTGTTGGGTTGCAGAACTGAACCAGACAGTTATAGAGGTGCAAATGACAGACTCAATAATTCCTCTGTAGAATTGGATCAGCAGCTCCTTGGGCAGTTTGAGCTTACTGAGTTGGCGCAGAAAGAACATTCTTTGTTGTCCTTTTTTAATGATGTTTTTGATGTTAGCTGTCCATTTGAGATCTTGCGATATGATAGAACCCAGAAATTTGAAGGTTTCTAGGGAAGAGGACAACAATTATAACAAAATCATGTAAATCAACTGCTACTCAAACCCATCAGGACTGATGAAACCAGGCAAGCAAGCAAGTTTGAAATGTTTCAGTCTCTCTATGCTATGATTTATTGAGTACATCATTTCAGCACAGATTGGAGCAAAACCAACTCTGGATATTTCCAATGCTTTTTGTATAGTTAAAGAATCAAATCTCCCTCCCCCTCCACCCAATTAGTGCAAGTCACATTGTCCAATTAGAAGTTAAAGTATTGTTTTGGCAACTGTCCAGGTTTTGGTAACCCACTTGGTCAAATGACCTTGCTTTCCAGGGGAGGATGTCTTGTTGTCTGGAACTGGCATTCCCATTTCTCGGTGACAACTGAGAAGCAGCAACAGCAACAGTTGCAATCAGCAAAATTTCGCTATGAAGTTGACACCAATATCGCCGCACCAGCAGGAAAATGCTTTTAAAAGGTAAAAAAAAAAGCTCTGGCAATCCCAGCTGAACTGCCTGATTGTCAGAGGCTTTTTTTTTTACTTTTAATAGCATTTTTTCTACAACCTCTTCGGCGAATAGGTTATTAAAAAAAATGCTTTTAAAAGTTAAAAAAAAGATCGTGTGCCACAGCTGATCACACACACACACACACACCCGTGCGCTGTTCTACTTACCTCATGCCTCCTTTTGGGGTGCACTGAGCTCGTGTGCACCTTGCATTTGGTGCGTGGTGCGCACTGAGCTTGTGCATGCAGCGTACATGCGCGGCCAGCAAACTGGTAATAAACCGATTCAGGTTTCATCACTGCGCACCAGATCTAGTTAGTGTTTTGGCCTCATAGTTAAGGCGCCATGCTAGAAACTAGGAGGTTGCAAGTGCCGGCCCTGCCTTAGGCATGAAAGGTAGTCAGGTGACTTTGGACCAATCATCAGGAGATGGTGAGTTCTAGTCCTGCCTTAAGCACAAAAGCCAACTGGGTGAGTTTGGGCCAAACACCAGGATATGTGAGTTTTAATCCTGCCTTAGACATGAAAATAGGCTGGATGACTTTGGGCCAGCCACTCTCTCTCAGAAGGCTGTTGTAGGGAAATTAGGAGGAGGAAGGAATAGGGTAACCACTTTGAGCTATTTATAAAAATTACAAACTTGGGATAAAAATATTAAAATGTACCACATTTGCCACCCCTTAGTCTGTTTTCCCTTTCCAGTCTCTTATTTTGCATAGATACTTTGATGGTGTATTATTTTTTAATTCACTTTCTGCATGAATTCTTCCTCTTTTGTTTCATCTTTTTCTGTCTTTTTTCTTTTTATTATCTAGAGGACCAAATGCAAAGGAATTTTATATCAGCAACATTACCTTTTCATAGCATTGGATTACAAACGGCGTTCATTCCAGTTAACTATCATGGATTCCCTTAGAATCTTAATTTGATAAGATAGGCAAGTTCTAGCTGTTCGCACAGGCTTTGGGGGATGATTCATAAGCCATTTTCTGATATATCCATAAGCCCAGTTTAATAAAAAAAATAAATTACTCTATTAATTTGAAAGATTAAAGCTAGATCTGTATTCTCGCACACAACTGATTTTAATGTTTTTCTTTAAGCATTATTAAATCTGAATGCAACATGAAAATATTCTTAGTACTATTTTTAATGCATGCTTTAATGCTAGGTTTCAGTTGGAGTAGGAAAACTGGAGCATTCTTGATTTTCTTTCAACATTGCTTTCAATATCCTGGACAGAATGTGTAAAATGATCAAAAAAACATCCTAAATGTAGGGAAAAAGACTTTCCAAGAGTGCATGCTATGAATGGAGAGTTGAATAGACAAACTTGACAAAAACACAACTATGCTCCAAGAGAACAGCAGATAATGAAGTTTTATTTTAGCAGCACAGGACTATATTTGATGGCTTCCAAAAGCAACTAGTGTATGTCCCAGCTTAATTTTATGCAGTATTTTCTTTATATTTTGACAGAGCTACTGTATCCGCCTACTGTATCTACAGTAGCTTGAGGCATGTGGCTCCTCTGAATGGTTCGTCAATCTCACAAGGTATAAGCAGAATCAAATTTTATTTTAAAAATGAAAAGAGAAACAGTTAATATTCCATCTGAAGTTTAAATATTCTCAAAGCATGAACAAAGAAGAATGCTGAAAATAAAACATGCTGTAGGCTTAATTATTGAATCCTGACTGTAAATCAGAGGAGGGTTTCCGCAGGTTCTGACCAGTTCTGGAGAACAGGTAGTGGAAAGTTTGAGTAGTTCGGAGAACTGGTAGTAAAAATTTTGACTAGCCTCGCCCCCATCTATTCTCTGCCTCCCAATTCCTAGCTGATCGGGAGGAAATGGGGATTTTGCAGTATCCACTTCCCCTGCCACACCCACCAAGCCACGCCCACCAACCCATGCCACACCCACAGAACTGGTAGTAAAAAATTTTGAAACCCACCACTGGTGCGAATGGAGATTTTACAGTATCCTTCTCCTGCCATACCCACCAAGCTATACCCACCAAGTCATACCATGCCTACCAAGCCACGCCCACAGAACCGGTAGTAAAAAATTTTTGAATCCCACCACTGATGCAAATATTTTTTAGTATCAGGGCTATATACAACAACCTTGCTTTCCAGAAGACTTTTGTTGTGACCCAGGTTCCTGGACCCGGACTCCTGGATTCGGATGATTCAGAAAGTGAGGGAGAAGACCTGGCAAGCCCTTCTTCTCTTGGGCCCTCTCCCTCCCTGGCACCCACTCAAAGGGAGGAGGAGGGGCCAGCAAGGCCTAATTCTCCCGAGCCTTCTTCTGATTTGGCAACGCCCCAAGAACAGTTTTGGAGTGATGCAAGACTGCGCAGACATGACCGGCGCGTGCAGCAGAAGCAGTGTTGGAATAAAGCCAAGTAATGATTGTCATGCAGTGACATCTGCAGAAACTATAAATAGGAGGCGGGACTTCCTGGTTTTTTGTCTTGGACAAAGCAATGAATTTGCGCGGGCAAACTGTATCAATGGAGGGAAGAATATATTTGTGAGTAATTCTGGCCTTATCTATAATTTCCTCGTTATCTCCAGAAACTTGGCAGGCCCCTGGGTAGACATGGCCAGGACATTTATCTATGTAAATAAAGTAGAAGAGGAGGCCTTTCACTGACTCTTTGTTGGGAGTATTGGGGGAGGGAAACAGAACAACATTTGAGGCTCCACACACTGGTCCTACCAGGCTAGGTGGCCCAGTGGCTAAGACACTGAGCTTGTTGATCAGTTCTGCGGTTTGAATCCCTAGTATAGGTCTCCTGCGTGAGCAGGGGGTTGGACTAAATGACCTCCAAGGTCCCTTTCCAACTCTGTTACTGTTAACCTGTTCCTGGCTTGATGTAACTGCAGGGTGGTTACTGCTGCCACCACTGTATTCCAGAAATCATTTCACCTGGTGGCTTCCACCTATGACCTCATCATTCATAAGCATTCCACAGCTTATGAAGATCACTGGGAAATAAAAGGCAAAAAAAAAAAAGGCTATAAAAATGAAATTCAGAGCACCATCTCCTGCAGGAGGCATGTGACTCCCTTGAATGGTCCATCAACCTCACAAGACATAGGTAGAATCAAACTTTTAAAAAAAAGGAAAGAAGAAGAGGTTAACACTCCACTTGAATTCTAAATGTCACATAGAGAATATTTAATTTAACGGTGTAGAAAATAGACGACTGCTAAAAATCACAGACAGCATCTTAACCACCAATTCTTTGATGCAAGGAAGTGGCAAGTTGCACAAAATCATTCCAATATTCAGAAATGGAGAAAATATGTATCAGTGTACTGCACTACTATTAATCTTCTCAAGGTTCCCATCACCCATCTCCTCCCACTTATGACTGTAACTTTGTTGCAGGTAACCTTATGATTTATACTGATATTGTTTCCTGATTGCTTATTTGTAGCCTATGATTATCATTAAGTGTTGTACCTTAGAATTCTTGATGATCTTTTCTTTTATGTACACTGAGAACCTATGCACCAAAGACAAATTCCTTGTGTGTCCAATCCCACTTGGCCAATAAAAATTTCTATTCTATTCTATTCTATTCTATTCTATTCTATTCTATTCTATTCTATTCTATTCTATTCTATTCTATTCTAAGGGGCTCTTTCTGCTCTCTGAGCTTGCTTGTTTTCTTGCAGATGTTTCATTACCCAAGCTAGGTAACCTTATCAATGGTAGTAAGGAGTGCTGTTTGCTGTCATTTTATATTGTAGTGCAGCGATGGCGAACCTTTTGGGCACCCAGTGCTGAAAAGAGAGCACTTCACGCATGCATGTGCATGTGCTTCACACACACACACGCTCATCAGGTGGCACAACCAGGAAGAAGGGCTGCCCAGAGGGCATGCACGCGCCAGACAAGGTGCTTCCGGTTTCCAGCGTGCACATGCTCACCGGCAAACAAGTCTTCCGATTACTGCCGCGCCTGCACACACACTAATTAGTCTGTTTGCTATTGGCTTCTTTGGCAGTACCCAGATCACCATAGATCAACTCTAAGGTTAATATCAGACCGATGGTGAAATGTAAAATTTGTTATTACAGGTTCTTTGGGCGTTGCTTGGTGGGGGGGATAATGTGACTGGGTGGGCGTGGCCAAATTTTTTAAAAAAACTTTTAAAAGCATTTTTTCTACAACCTCTTCAGCTGTAGAAAAATGCTTTTCTATTCTATTCTGATATCTAGCTAGCGCGATCATCAGAGCTTTTTTTACTTTTAAAAGCATTTGGCCAAAGAAAAAATGCTTTTAAAAGTAAAAAAAAAACCCTCTGATGATCGCGCAGCTCAGCTGGGTATGGGGGAAGGGTAGGGATTTTTGCTACTGGTTCTCCGAACCACCCGCCACCATCATTACCGGATCAGACGATCTGGTCTGAACTGGGAGCATTTCACCCCTGCATCAGACCAACAATTAAGTAAATAATACCCCAATCAAGAAGCTGCAAATATTCTCCTTTTATTAATGACAATAAATACGATTAACTAGCAGAAGCAAAACATAAACTGAAATTAGTGCAATCATTAGCAAACATTTTCCTAGTCCTTTAAAAAATAGAAAACTCTGGAACAGATGTTACCTCTTGAGAATTTGTTTTTTGTTAGCTGGAGAATCTTTCTTTCTGAAAATACTAATCAGATATTAGAGGATAATCTTAGCCTCCCTTACCCCTCCCTCCCCCTCTTCCAGACTCATACCCTTCTTGTACCTTTCCTTCTGCCGTTCTTCTTTGCTTTTCAAAACGACCCACATTTAAAAGAAGGAGGAGTTAAGACAATCTAATTATTTTGCATATATTTTAAAGATTATGCCTGAAAGTCATGGGTACGATCCAGAAGTCTAACTGGCAGGCAGACTGTAAGTGTTGTGACTCTGGCTCCCGAGCCTGTCCTCACAGAGGAAGATGACTCTGAAAGTGAAGGGGAGGAGCTGACAAGGCCTCCCTCTCCAGGACCCTCCTTTCTGGCAACGCCTCAGGTTCCAGCTGAAGGCTAGGAGGAGGGCATGTCGGAGTACCCACTTATAGGGAGTGATGAAGATCAATCTTGGATTGATCCCAGGCAGTGTCGGAGGGAGAGGCGTGCGCAGCAAAGGAAGAGGCATGGAAGGGCCAGAGATTGCTGAGTCACTGAGCCATGCCCCACAGGGGATAAAAGTGGGTGGGGTTGCTCTGCAGGCTCTGTGATGGACAAAAACTGCATATCGTGAGTTTCGGATGGGATATTTTTCGGAATTAAGGCTTGGACTTTGTGAATGACTTCAGCCTACTCTTTGAACTCTTGGTTGCCCTAGCAACGGACTATAGATACGCTGACTCCTGTTTCTAGAGGTGATAAGAAACTTGGCAGACATTCGGAAAGTAACTGCCAGCACTTTCATCTGCTAAAAGGATTCAGGTTGGCTTGTGAAAATAAATTACTGGTAGACGTCGTTTGCTCATGTGACATCCTATGTGAGGTGGGGGGATAGAACAGTAAGAATTAAAACTGGTACGGGCACTGGCCTGCCCATTTTCTTCAGGTTTTCATCACAAGGAGAACAATTCTGCCTTAAAGTTTTAGTTGACATACAGGGAGATAAAACGTACCTGTCTCCTTCATCTCTGTATTACCTGTAAGTCTCTTCAGTTATCTAAGGGACCACCTCTCTGGTTACAAGGTTATCAGGTAGCTAAGATATGCACCAGAAATTCTTTTGAAGATGCCCCCATGCTGAGAAAGTCTTGTCTCACCAGGCCAGGGGTGTCAAACTCAATTTCATTGATGGCTGCATCAGGGTTGTATTTGACCTTGGGGGGCCAGGGTGGGTGTGGCCAGGGCGGGCATGGCCAGCTTGACGACATTCGTGTCGAGGGGCGACTGTGGTGCCCCCAGCACTCTGCCAGCAATAATGGGCTCCAAAACTCTGTTTTCGGCTGCGACTACCTCCTGCAACCCTCTGCCAGAGAAAATGGAGCTTGGGAGACGAGCTCCATTTTCGCTGGCAGAGGCACCGTGGGCCGCTCCTTCACTGTTTCCAGGTCAGCCCTGCAGGCCAGATCTAAGCATCCTGCAAGCCGAATTTACCCCCCCCCCCGGATCGTGAGTTTGACACCCCTGCCTTAGGGCATCCAGGTTGGGATTTCCTCTTCTTTCCATGAGGATTACAGAAGCATGGAACCCTTGGGAACTGCATTTGTTCTCCATTCCACTAAAGTTTTTTTTTTAAATTTCCACCTTTATTATTTTAATAAATAACTCAGGGAGGTGAACATACATAATACTCCTTTCCCAGCCTATTTTTCCCCACAACAGCTGTCTAAAGTGGGTTGGGTTGTGATATAGTGACTGGCCCACAGACACCTAACCAGCTTTCATGTCTAAAGTGGAACTAGAACTCACCATCTCCTGGTTTCTAGCCTGGGGCCTTAACCACTAGTTTAGGAAATCATCAAGATACATCTGTTTCACCACTATTTGAAAATTTTAGGTGATTTAGATATCCTCGTCCATTTATTGCTTCTTTTATTCTGTTCTTGCTTTAAATTCTGTTAGCTTCCTTGAAGTCTCAATGAATCATACCAGTCAATCAATAAATGAAAATTTTAATAACCAGGGGCTGACTTTAGTCATCAAGGAAGAAGATGTGCAATGAAACAGAAATTATCTATCTTTTTAAGACAGATAACACGGTAAAGGCGAAGCTTCACTGGAAAACAGGGAAAGGAATAAACAAAACTTCTTTATTACGGATTTGAATCCATGAAACTGACACAAAAAAAGCAAGGCCATTATTATCCTATCAATTACATCCAAAATAAAAATAATATAGAGCGTAACATAATTGGCAGGATATTTTTTTCCCAATAGAATTAGATAGGTCCTAATTAGATCCTAATTAGATGACGTCCCTTACTATTTTGAATCGATAACATTCAAACTCCAAAGCTAAATTCCAGCCTGAGACAAAACATAGGGTTTTTTTTTGTTTTTGTTTTTTTATTTGCATTTATATCCCGCCCTTCTCCGAAGACTCAGGGCGGTTTACACTATGTCAAGCAATAGTCTTCACCCATTTGTATATTATATACAAAGTCAACTTATTGCCCCCAACTATCTGGGTCCTCATTTTACCTACCTTATAAAGGATGGAAGGCTGAGTCAACCTTGGGCCTGGTGGGACTTGAACCTGCAGTAATTGCAAGCAGCTGCTGTTAATAACAGACTGTCTTACCAGTCTGAGCCACCAGAGGCTGCAGTTTCAGCAGTAGCCAAGATTGTGATGAAATTTGTGTTTATTTCAAGTTTTCTTTTTTTAAAAAAAATTTTAAAATCAAGCAAAAATTATTTTGGGCAATAGAATGCTACACAAAAGTTTCAGATGCTACGCTGAAATTTCAGTGCCCTAGTAACATGTAAATAGATCATTAAGCTAATGGCCTGAAAGCAAAAGCATCATTACTTTTGATAAAGTAATTTCTTCCCAGAAACATATCAGATATTTTCAGATGTACCTTTAGCCTTGCCTTAAAGGGAGAGAAGGAGCTGAAGCATTAACAAAGATTAGCAGAGATTTGGGAACATTTTAACAGGGTGAAAGCTAACAAACAACCTCGAGTGGCTGCTGGGTTTGAACAATCTCTATGAAATGAAAAAGCAGTGCTTGTTAAAAATTGGCATGCCAGAAGCATTCTGGCCATATTTAGAGGTTACTGATCCCTGATCAAAAAAGTCGTAAACACTACAAAGCAAACACTAGTGTTTTATCCATCCATCTGATGGTTTAGGAGCCATTAACCTCTCTAAGCTTATTTCCATCCTGCTCTATTGAATCAATAAAACGAATCTCTGGAGAATTCAAACAGCTTCGCTCATACTGGTAACTTGAGCTGCTAAAAACAGAATGGTTTCTTTGGTCTCTAGAAATATATACGCTGTTTCTGAATATCTTTGTTTGTTCGTTCATTAAAGACTGGCTGGGCTCTCTGCTTGCTCCATTCATCTCCCATTGTTTTTAAGGCCTTTTTTTAAAGTCAGTGTAGAGAAACTAAAAGAAAAAAAAAGCCCACCAAATAAATACAGGTAGTCCTTGAGTTATGAATGTAATGGAGCCTGCCCATTAAATTCGTAAACTGAGAATTCATTGGAGCGAATCATGTAAAATGAATAAGCGTGAACAACTGCCCTGGTGCTGCAACATTAGTAATTTGGGGACTATGTCATAAATACTTGGGATTATTGTGTTAACTTTAACTCGCCAAGTGAACTGACGTAACTCGAGGATTACCTGTAACAGATATGAACTTTTGGAATTTGTTTGCCTGCTGTCATTTTTATGCCTTTATCAAGGTAATGGCAAAAGTGATGTTAATGAGCTCATCCAATGGTTATTTTTTGGGTATCAAAACAGAAGGAAACAAAGCAATTTCAAAACAATCCTGATTTTGCTAGTCTCAATGGGTCCATTTTGTGGAGTCTGGCTTGATCGAAATGCATTTTCCCTTTAGTGGTGTCATCTGACCACATCTCTGGCTGCTAATAAAAAGAAAATGGACTATTTAATTCAGTTATTAAGAAAAATTAACACATTGTTGCATTGGCAACATTGCAAATAACTAAAAGTAATAAAAATGGTTCAGAACTGGGGCAGAATTATGTGATTGTATTAAAACAGGGGTCTCCAATCCTGGTCCCTTTAGACTTGTGGACTTCAACTCCCAGAGTTGAAGACTTGTGGACAACTCCTCTGGGAGTTGAAGTCCACAAGTCTTAAAGGGACCAAGGTTGGAGACCCCTGTATTAGAAGACAGAAAATAAACTCATAATTGAGCTGACTTTGACTCGGCAGCATTCAAATACAGGTAGTCATCAACTTACATCAGTTCATTTAGTGACCATTCAGAGTTACAAAGATACTGAAAAAAGTGACTTATGACCTTTTTTCACACATGACCACTTTAGCACCTCTATGGTCAAGTGATCAGAATCCAGACACTTGGCAACTGGTTCATACTTATGATGGTTGCAATGTCCTGGGGTCATGTGATCACCTTTTGCAACCTTCTGACAAGCAAAGTCATGGAGAAGCCAGATGTACTTAACAACTGGGCTAGTAACTTATCAGCTGCAGTGATGCACTGCAGGAAAGGTTGTAAAAAGGAGCAAAAGTCACTTAACAAATGTCTCACTTAACAACAGAAATTCTGGGCTCAATTGTGGTTGTAAGTTGACTACCTGTAGTCAAGATGGCAACTGTAACCATAGGATGAAAGCAATGCCCATTTTGTATGTGTGTCAACATACCCCACATGCACAAAAAGTTACCAATCTTTCCAGGACCTGAATTTACAATTCTAAAATCAACTTCCTCTTTCCCTTCACTTCTGTAAAAGTTGGTTGGCTTTTAAACTGGGGTTGAAATAATTATTTGTTTTGCAAGATATTCCACCCAACACCTGTTCTATTTTCATTGTGGACATGTGCCTTCTTAATTGTACTAGAGGAATTATTTCATTAACTATAGCTGTTGCATTTGATTGGTCTCATTTGTTGATACTGTCTTACTAGGTTACCTGTTAAGCTGTGGACTACATTTTATCAGATGGAATTCTGTGCTTATGATATTTTTCTGCTTTTTATTATTTCTTGATAAAGGTGTGTAATAAACCAATGCACAAATAAGCATCTCCCAATCGTTCTTCTTTTAAATATTACCCAGGCGTAATCCTGCTTAGCTATCTAGACTAGTGTTTCTCCAAAGAAGAACTTAAAAGATTTGGAATTTCTTTTGCCATCTGTATTCTAGTCAATTCAGCCTTGTTTTCCGGCAAAACAAGAAACTCCATTCACAGAGTTTGCTGGTTTAGTCCATTTACCAAGAGCATTTTACACATAGGTTTAGGTCTTTTTGTATTTTCTTTTGTGGGTTGCCCTTAATTCAAGAATCATTAAGACTCAGAGGAAGATTATTTTTGGTTCTTTAGGAACAATGCAAGCTGAAACAGCCACCACCGGAATTTCAAAGGAAGATTGGCAATGCTACCAGCACATTCAGCAGTGCTGCTAAAATGAATTCTTGACATGGGCAGAGACATGAAAGGGAAAAACAGCTCAGTTGGAACAAACTTCTTAATTCTATAGAAGGCGCATTCTGCGGTCTTTTGCTTATCAAGAAGTAGAAGAAGAGCTGAAGTCCCCAATGTCATGGAATACATAGCATGAAGAAAGTGAGAATCTTAATCAGTATTATAATACCTTGTATCAGAGGGTAAAAAAATGCTGAGGACAAAAATAACACCTGATTGCAGGTACAAAGATATATTTGATTTAGCACGTTACCTTCGATCCGCACTTAACATTTTTTCTCATTCTTTTGCCACTTAATCATATATTAATGGCCATCCTTGTAAGGTAGAGCCTGACCTGAAATTGCAGAAAAGCTAATAATTGACCAGCTTGTGCTATCATAATATTTGATCTATTCTCTCACACTTTTTGTATAAAAGAAACTCCCAGAACACTCCCTATTATGAAGGCTGTCATGTAAATCTTGCTAAAGTGAAACATTTAACCATTGAGCAATTGATGGAATTGGTAGTTCTCCTGACCTACTCCCAATGCAGGGTGGAATTCTTGGAAAAAAAACTTAAAAGGAGAGGGAGGTGGAGTATTGTTATCCAGAAGCCTAAAAGTTTACAATAAAGTTAGGAGGATAGGAAAAACACAGGTCACGGAATATATAGGTTAATACAGGTCAAACAGGCTAAATCTGATAAGCTGTCAGAAAGCTGAATGAGGAACTGGTAAATAAAGTATCAGGAAACAATGCATGGCTTAAACATTTCAAACACTAAAGCAGGCATTTAGTTTTAGTAAGGTGAAAGGTGGAGACATATTCAGTTCATCAGAAGCAGAATTGAGAAACAGTAAAAGAAAGACGCCATGCCTGAAAAATGGAAGTGTATCACTATTTATCCATCCATCAACCCACCCACCTATCCACCCATTTTTTGATGTTCTATAGGGTTTTAATTAGAGGGACGCAGTGGCTCAGGGGCTAGGATGTTAAGGACGTTGAGGATGTTGAGCTTGTCGATTGAAAGGTCGGCAGCTCAGCGGTTCGAATCCCTAGTGCTGCCGTGTAACGGGGTGAGCTCCCGTTACTTGTCCCAGCTTCTGCCAACCTAGCAGTTCGAAAGCACATAAAAAAATGCAAGTAGAAAAATAGGGACCACCTTTGGTGGGAAGGTAACAGCGTTCCGTGCGCCTTTGGCGTTGAGTCATGCTGGTCACATGACCATGGAGATGTCTTCGGACAGTGCTGGCTCTTCGGCTTTGAAACGGAGATGAGCACCACCCTCTACAGTCGGCAACGACTAGCACGTATGTTCGAGGGGAACCTTTACCTTTACCTTTACCTAGGGTTTTAAGAGCCATTTGGTGCAGTGATAAAGGTGCTGGCATATAAGAACTAGGAGATTGTGAGTTCTAGTCTTACTTTAGTAAAAAACTGACTGGGGAATTTAGGGCCAATCACCAGGAGACTGTGAGTCGGGGTGAAATGCTCCCGGTTCGGACAGGATCGCCTGATCTGGCAGGTGGTTCAGAGAACCGGTAGCAAAAATCCCTCCCCACCACCCATGCCCAGCTGAGCCACGCAATCATCAGAGGTTTTTTTTTACTTTTAAAAACATTTTTCTTTGGCCAAAAAAATGCTTTTAAAAGTAAAAAAAAAAAAAGTTGGCCATGCCCACCCAGTCATATTACCCCCTCAAGCCACGCCCACAGAACCGGCAGTAAAAATTTGAATCCACCACTGATGCAAATATTTTTAGTATCAGCTATATACAACAACCTTGCTTTCCAGAAGACTTTTGTTGTGACCCAGGTTCCTGGACCCGGACTCCTGGATTCGGATGATTCAGAAAGTGAGGAGAAGACCTGGCAAGCCCTTCTTCTCTTTCCTTCTGCTTTTTCCAGCAATAGAACCTTCTCCAGAGAGTTCCAGTAAGCCTTCGATAATGTATCCAAAGTAGGATGATTGGAGCCTCCGTCAAAAACTCTGGTTAGATTTCTTCAATGATCCATTGGCTTATTTCTTTGGCAGTCCATGGTAATCTTTGGAGTCTTCTCAACACCAAAATTCAAAGTCATCAATACTCATCCTATCCTGCCTCTTCTTCTCCAGCACTGGAAATTTCTAAGAAGAGTTTGGACAACCATTTGTCTGAAACGATATACGTGGGGTCTCCTGCCTCAGCAGGGGGATGGACTAGAACAAGAGTCTCCAACCTTGGCAACTTTAAGACTTGTGGACTTCAACTCAGCAAAGCTGAAGAATTCTGGGGTTGAAGTCCACAAGTCTTAAAGTTGCCAAGGTTGGAGACCCCTGGACTAGAAGATTTCCAAGGTCCTTTCCAACTCTGTTATTCTGTTAGAAAGTCTGACTTTCATGTGCACAGAGTATTACAGGGAATATTGTGGCTTGTATGATTTTGATCATTATAGCTATAGATACATCGAGGTATTTAAATACTTTTTCAAGGTCTTAACAGCTGCCCTACTCCAGGGGTATCAAACTTGCGGCGACACGTTGTCGTCGTATGACGTATCACAACTTTGCTAAATCGGGGGTGGGCATGGTCAGTGTGTGACGCATCCAGCCCGTAGGCCCTGAGTTTGACACCCCTGCTCTACCCTGTGCTAGTGTGTAGCATCTTTCCTGACCGCTTCTTCCTCTACTATTGATCCTAAAGGCCTGAAAGATGCTAAGTGAGGCTTAATCTCCAATCCTTTGTACCATGAGGCCATGATATATATTTTTTATTTCTTTTTGTCACAACAGTATACACAAACAATTATCATAGATAAAACAACATAACTTGAAGAATATATTTGTGAGTAATTCTGGCCTTATCTATAATTTCCTCGTTATCTCCAGAAACTTGGCAGGCCCTGGGTAGACATGGCCAGGACATTTATCTATGTAAATAAAGTAGAAGAGGCCTTTCACTGACTCTTTGTTGGGAGTATTGGGGGAGGGAAACAGAACAACATTTGAGGCTCCACACACTGGTCCTACCAGGCTAGGTGGCCCAGTGGCTAAGACACTGAGCTTGTTGATCAGTTCTGCGGTTTGAATCCCTAGTATAGGTCTCCTGCGTGAGCAGGGGTTGACTAAATGACCTCCAAGGTCCCTTTCCAACTCTGTTACTGTTAACCTGTTCCTGGCTTGATGTAACTGCAGGGTGGTTACTGCTGCCACCACTGTATTCCAGAAATCATTTCACCTGGTGGCTTCCACCTATGACCTCATCATTCATAAGCATTCCACAGCTTATGAAGATCACTGGGAAATAAAAGGCAAAAAAAAAAAAGGCTATAAAAATGAAATTCAGAGCACCATCTCCTGCAGGAGGCATGTGACTCCCTTGAATGGTCCATCAACCTCACAAGACATAGGTAGAATCAAACTTTTAAAAAAAAGGAAAGAAGAAGAGGTTAACACTCCACTTGAATTCTAAATGTCACATAGAGAATATTTAATTTAACGGTGTAGAAAATAGACGACTGCTAAAAATCACAGACAGCATCTTAACCACCAATTCTTTGATGCAAGGAAGTGGCAAGTTGCACAAAATCATTCCAATATTCAGAAATGGAGAAAATATGTATCAGTGTACTGCACTACTATTAATCTTCTCAAGGTTCCCATCACCCATCTCCTCCCACTTATGACTGTAACTTTGTTGCAGGTAACCTTATGATTTATACTGATATTGATTGTTTCCTGATTGCTTATTTGTAGCCTATGATTATCATTAAGTGTTGTACCTTAGAATTCTTGATGATCTTTTCTTTTATGTACACTGAGAGCACATGCACCAAAGACAAATTCCTTGTGCGTCCAATCACACTTGGCCAATAAAAAATTCTATTCTATTCTATTCTATTCTATTCTATTCTATTCTATTCTATTCTATTCTATTCTATTCTATTCTAAGGGGCTCTTTCTGCTCTCTGAGCTTGCTTGTTTTCTTGCAGATGTTTCATTACCCAAGCTAGGTAACCTTATCAATGGTAGTAAGGAGTGCTGTTTGCTGTCATTTTATATTGTAGTGCAGCGACGGCGAACCTTTTGGGCACCCAGTGCTGAAAAGAGAGCACTTCACGCATGCATGTGCATGTGCTTCACACACACACACGCTCATCAGGTGGCACAACCAGGAAGAAGGGCTGCCCAGAGGGCATGCACGCGCCAGACAAGGTGCTTCCGGTTTCCAGCGTGCACATGCTCACCGGCAAACAAGTCTTCCGATTACTGCCGCGCCTGCGCACACACTAATTAGTCTGTTTGCTATTGGCTTCTTTGGCAGTACCCAGATCACCATAGATCAACTGTAAGGTTAATATCAGACCAATGGTGAAATGTAAAATTTGTTATTACAGGTTCTTTGGGCGTTGCTTGGTGGGGGGGGGGATAATGTGACTGGGTGGGCGTGGCCAATTTTTTTAAAAAAACTTTTAAAAGCATTTTTTCTACAACCTCTTCGGCTGTAGAAAAAATGCTTTTAAAAGCCTCTGACATCCCAGCTGAGCCGCGCGATCATCAGAGGCTTTTTTTTTTACTTTTAAAAGCATTTGGCCAAAGAAAAAATGCTTTTAAAAGTAAAAAAAAAACCCTCTGATGATCGCGCGGCTCAGCTGGGTGTGGGGGAAGGGCAGGGATTTTTGCTACCGGTTCTCCGAACCACCCGCCACCACCATTACCGGATCAGGCGATCTGGTCTGAACTGGGAGCATTTCACCCCTGCATCAGACCAACAATTAAGTAAACAATACCCCAATCAAGAAGCTGCAAATATTCTCCTTTTATTAATGACAATAAATACAATTAATTAGCAGAAGCAAAACATAAACTGAAATTAGTGCAATCATTAGCAAACGTTTTCCTAGTCCTTTAAAAAATAGAAAACCCTGGAACAGATGTTACCTCTCGAGAATTTGTTTTTTGTTAGCTGGAGAATCTTTCTTTCTGAAAATACTCACTTTAATCAGATATTAGAGGATAATCTTAGCCTCCCTTACCCCTCCCTCCCCCTCTTCCGCGACCCCTCTTCCAGACTCATACTCTTCTTGTACCTTTCCTTCTGCCGTTCTTCTTTGCTTTTCAAAACAACCCACATTTCAAAGAAGGAGGAGTTAAGACAATCTAATTATTTTGCATATATTTTAAAGATTATACCTGAAAGTCATCGGTACGATCCAGAAGTCTAACTGGCAGGCAGACTGTAAGTGTTGTGACTCCGGCTCCCGAGCCTGTCCTCACGGAGGAAGATGACTCTGAAAGTGAAGAGGAGGAGCTGACAAGGCCTCCCTCTCCAGGACCCTCCTTTCTGGCAACGCCTCAGGTACCAGCTGAAGGCTAGGAGGAGGGCATGTTGGAGCACCCACTTATAGGGAGTGATGAAGATCAATCTTGGATTGATCCCAGGCAGTGTCGGAGGGAGAGGCGTGCACAGCAAAGGAAGAGGCATGGAAGGGCCAGAGATTGCTGAGTCACTGAGCCATGCCCCACAGGGGATAAAAGTGGGTGGGGTTGCTCTGCAGGCTCTGCGATGGACAAAAACTGCATATCGTGAGTTTCGGATGGGATATTTTTCGGAACTAAGGCTTGGACTTTGTGAATGACTTCAGCCTACTCTTTGAACTCTTGGTTGCCCTAGCAACGGACTACAGATACGCTGACTCCTGTTTCTAGAGGTGATAAGAAACTTGGCAGGCATTCGGAAAGTAACTGCCAGCACTTTCATCTGCTAAAAGGATTCAGGTTGGCTTGTGAAAATAAATTACTAGTAGATGTCATTTGCTCATGTGACATCCTATGTGAGGTGGGGGGATAGAACAGTAAGAATTAAAACTGGTACAGGCACTGGCCTGCCCATTTTTTTCAGGTTTTCATCACAAGGAGAACAATTCTGCCTTAAAGTTTTAGTTGACATACAGAGAGATAAAACGTACCTGTCTCCTTCATCTCTGTATTACCTGTAAGTCTCTTCAGTTATCTAAGGAACCACCTCTCTGGTTACAAGGTTATCAGGTAGCTAAGATATGCACCAGAAATTCTTTTGAAGATGCCCCCATGCTGAGAAAGTCTTGTCTCACCAGGCCAGGGGTGTCAAACTCAATTTCATTGATGGCTGCATCAGGGTTGTATTTGACCTTGGGGGGCCAGGGTGGGTGTGGCCAGGGCGGGCATGGCCAGCTTGACGACATTCGTGTCGAGGGGCGACTGTGGTGCCCCCAGCACTCTGCCAGCAATAATGGGCTCCAAAACTCTGTTTTCGGCTGCGACTACCTCCTGCAACCCTCTGCCAGAGAAAATGGAGCTTGGGAGACGAGCTCCATTTTCGCTGGCAAAGGCACCGTGGGCCGCTCCTTCACTGTTTCCAGGTCAGCCCTGCAGGCCAGATCTAAGCATGCTGCAAGCCGAATTAACCCCCCCCCCGGATCGTGAGTTTGACACCCCTGCCTTAGGGCATCCAGGTTGGGATTTCCTCTTCTTTCCATGAGGATTACAGAAGCATGGAACCCTTGGGAACTGCATTTGTTCTCCATTCCACTAAAGTTTTTTTAAATTTCCACCTTTATTATTTTAATAAATAACTCAGGAGGTGAACATACATAATACTCCTTTCCTGCCTATTTTTTCCCACAACAGCTGTCTAAAGTGGGTTGGGTTGTGATATAGTGACTGGCCCACAGACACCTAACCAGCTTTCATGTCTAAAGTGGAACTAGAACTCACCATCTCCTGGTTTCTAGCCTGGGGCCTTAACCACTAGTTTAGAAATCATCAAGATACATCTGTTTCACCACTATTTGAAAATTTTAGGTGATTTAGATATCCTCGTCCATTTATTGCTTCTTTTATTCTGTTCTTGCTTTAAATTCTGTTAGCTTCCTTGAAGTCTCAATGAATCATACCAGTCAATCAATAAATGAAAATTTTAATAACCAGGGGCTGACTTTAGTCATCAAGGAAGAAGATGTGCAATGAAACAGAAATTATCTATCTTTTTAAGACAGATAACACGGTAAAGGCGAAGCTTCACTGGAAAACAGGGAAAGGAATAAACAAAACTTCTTTATTACGGATTTGAATCCATGAAACTGACACAAAAAAAGCAAGGCCATTATTATCCTATCAATTACATCCAAAATAAAAATAATATAGAGCGTAACATAATTGGCAGGATATTTTTTTCCCAATAGAATTAGATAGGTCCTAATTAGATCCTAATTAGATGACGTCCCTTACTATTTTGAATCGATAACATTCAAACTCCAAAGCTAAATTCCAGCCTGAGACAAAACATAGGGTTTTTTTTTGTTTTTGTTTTTTTATTTGCATTTATATCCCGCCCTTCTCCGAAGACTCAGGGCGGTTTACACTATGTCAAGCAATAGTCTTCATCCATTTGTATATTATATACAAAGTCAACTTATTGCTCCCAACTATCTGGGTCCTCATTTTACCTACCTTATAAAGGATGGAAGGCTGAGTCAACCTTGGGCCTGGTGGGACTTGAACCTGCAGTAATTGCAAGCAGCTGCTGTTAATAACAGACTGTCTTACCAGTCTGAGCCACCAGAGGCTGCAGTTTCAGCAGTAGCCAAGATTGTGATGAAATTTGTGTTTATTTTAAGTTTTCTTTTTTTAAAAAAATTTTTAAAATCAAGCAAAAATTATTTTGGGCAATAGAATGCTACACAAAAGTTTCAGATGCTACGCTGAAATTTCAGTGCCCTAGTAACATGTAAATAGATCATTAAGCTAATGGCCTGAAAGCAAAAGCATCATTACTTTTGATAAAGTAATTTCTTCCCAGAAACATATCAGATATTTTCAGATGTACCTTTAGCCTTGCCTTAAAGGGAGAGAAGGAGCTGAAGCATTAACAAAGATTAGCAGAGATTTGGGAACATTTTAACAGGGTGAAAGCTAACAAACAACCTCGAGTGGCTGCTGGGTTTGAACAATCTCTATGAAATGAAAAAGCAGTGCTTGTTAAAAATTGGCATGCCAGAAGCATTCTGGCCATATTTAGAGGTTACTGATCCCTGATCAAAAAAGTCGTAAACACTACAAAGCAAACACTAGTGTTTTATCCATCCATCTGATGGTTTAGGAGCCATTAACCTCTCTAAGCTTATTTCCATCCTGCTCTATTGAATCAATAAAACGAATCTCTGGAGAATTCAAACAGCTTCGCTCATACTGGTAACTTGAGATGCTAAAAACAGAATGGTTTCTTTGGTCTCTAGAAATATATACGCTGTTTCTGAATATCTTTGTTTGTTCGTTCATTAAAGACTGGCTGGGCTCTCTGCTTGCTCCATTCATCTCCCATTGTTTTTAAGGCCTTTTTTTAAAGTCAGTGTAGAGAAACTAAAAGAAAAAAAAAGCCCACCAAATAAATACAGGTAGTCCTTGAGTTATGAATGTAATGGAGCCTGCCCATTAAATTCGTAAACTGAGAATTCATTGGAGCGAATCATGTAAAATGAATAAGCGTGAACAACTGCCCTGGTGCTGCAACATTAGTAATTTGGGGACTATGTCATAAATACTTGGGGTTATTGTGTTAACTTTAACTCGCCAAGTGAACTGACGTAACTCGAGGATTACCTGTAACAGATATGAACTTTTGGAATTTGTTTGCCTGCTGTCATTTTTATCCCTTTATCAAGGTAATGGCAAAAGTGATGTTAATGAGCTCATCCAATGGTTATTTTTTGGGTATCAAAACAGAAGGAAACAAAGCAATTTCAAAACAATCCTGATTTTGCTAGTCTCGATGGGTCCATTTTGTGGAGTCTGGCTTGATCGAAATGCATTTTCCCTTTAGTGGTGTCATCTGACCACATCTCTGGCTGCTAATAAAAAGAAAATGGACTATTTAATTCAGTTATTAAGAAAAATTAACACATTGTTGCATTGGCAACATTGCAAATAACTAAAAGTAATAAAAATGGTTCAGAACTGGGGCAGAATTATGTGATTGTATTAAAACAGGGGTCTCCAATCCTGGTCCCTTTAGACTTGTGGACTTCAACTCCCAGAGTTGAAGACTTGTGGACAACTCCTCTGGGAGTTGAAGTCCACAAGTCTTAAAGGGACCAAGGTTGGAGACCCCTGTATTAGAAGACATAAAATAAACTCACAATTGAGCTGACTTTGACTCGGCAGCATTCAAATACAGGTAGTCATCAACTTACAACAGTTCATTTAGTGACCATTCAGAGTTACAAAGATACTGAAAAAAGTGACTTATGACCTTTTTTCACACATGACCACTTTAGCACCCCTATGGTCAAGTGATCAGAATCCAGACACTTGGCAACTGGTTCATACTTATGATGGTTGCAATGTCCTGGGGTCATGTGATCACCTTTTGCAACCTTCTGACAAGCAAAGTCATGGAGAATCCAGATGCACTTAACAACTGGGCTAGTAACTTATCAGCTGCAGTGATGCACTGCAGGAAAGGTTGTAAAAAGGAGCAAAAGTCACTTAACAAATGTCTCACTTAACAACAGAAATTCTGGGCTCAATTGTGGTTGTAAGTTGACTACCTGTAGTCAAGATGGCAACTGTAACCATAGGATGAAAGCAATGCCCATTTTGTATGTGTGTCAACATACCCCACATGCACAAAAAGTTACCAATCTTTCCAGGACCTGAATTTACAATTCTAAAATCAACTTCCTCTTTCCCTTCACTTCTGTAAAAGTTGAAATAAACTGGGGGTTGAAATAATTATTTGTTTTGCAAGATATTCCACCCAACACCTGTTCTATTTTCATTGTGGACATGTGCCTTCTTAATTGTACTAGAGGAATTATTTCATTAACTATAGCTGTTGCATTTGATTGGTCTCATTTGTTGATACTGTCTTACTAGGTTACCTGTTAAGCTGTGGACTACATTTTATCAGATGGAATTCTGTGCTTATGATATTTTTCTGCTTTTTATTATTTCTTGATAAAGGTGTGTAATAAACCAATGCACAAATAAGCATCTCCCAATCGTTCTTCTTTTAAATATTACCCAGGCGTAATCCTGCTTAGCTATCTAGACTAGTGTTTCTCCAAAGAAGAACTTAAAAGATTTGGAATTTCTTTTGCCATCTGTATTCTAGTCAATTCAGCCTTGTTTTCCGGCAAAACAAGAAACTCCATTCACAGAGTTTGCTGGTTTAGTCCATTTACCAAGAGCATTTTACACATAGGTTTAGGTCTTTTTGTATTTTCTTTTGTGGGTTGCCCTTAATTCAAGAATCATTAAGACTCAGAGGAAGATTATTTTTGGTTCTTTAGGAACAATGCAAGCTGAAACAGCCACCACCGGAATTTCAAAGGAAGATTGGCAATGCTACCAGCACATTCAGCAGTGCTGCTAAAATGAATTCTTGACATGGGCAGAGACATGAAAGGGAAAAACAGCTCAGTTGGAACAAACTTCTTAATTCTATAGAAGGCGCATTCTGCGGTCTTTTGCTTATCAAGAAGTAGAAGAAGAGCTGAAGTCCCCAATGTCATGGAATACATAGCATGAAGAAAGTGAGAATCTTAATCAGTATTATAATACCTTGTATCAGAGGGTAAAAAAATGCTGAGGACAAAAATAACACCTGATTGCAGGTACAAAGATATATTTTATTTAGCACGTTACCTTCGATCCGCACTTAACATTTTTTCTCATTCTTTTGCCACTTAATCATATATTAATGGCCATCCTTGTAAGGTAGAGCCTGACCTGAAATTGCAGAAAAGCTAATAATTGACCAGCTTGTGCTATCATAATATTTGATCTATTCTCTCACACTTTTTGTATAAAAGAAACTCCCAGAACACTCCCTATTATGAAGGCTGTCATGTAAATCTTGCTAAAGTGAAACATTTAACCATTGAGCAATTGATGGAATTGGTAGTTCTCTGACCTACTCCCAATGCAGGTGGAATTCTTGGAAAAAAACTTAAAAGGAGAGGGAGGTGGAGCATTGTTATCCAGAAGCCTAAAAGTTTACAATAAAGTTAGGAGGATAGGAAAAACACAGGTCACGGAATATATAGGTTAATACAGGTCAAACAGGCTAAATCTGATAAGCTGTCAGAAAGCTGAATGAGGAACTGGTAAATAAAGTATCAGGAAACAATGCATGGCTTAAACATTTCAAACACTAAAGCAGGCATTTAGTTTTAGTAAGGTGAAAGGTGGAGACATATTCAGTTCATCAGAAGCAGAATTGAGAAACAGTAAAAGAAAGACGCCATGCCTGAAAAATGGAAGTGTATCACTATTTATCCATCCATCAACCCACCCACCTATCCACCCATTTTTTGATGTTCTATAGGGTTTTAATTAGAGGGACGCGGTGGCTCAGGGGCTAGGATGTTGAGGACGTTGAGGACGTTGAGCTTGTCGATCAAAAGGTCGGCAGCTCAGCGGTTTGAATCCCTAGTGCTGCCGTGTAACAGGGTGAGCTCCCGTTACTTGTCCCAGCTTCTGCCAACCTAGCAGTTTCGAAAGCACATAAAAAAAATGCAAGTAGAAAAAATAGGGACCACCTTTGGTGGGAAGGTAACAACGTTCCGTGCGCCTTTGGCGTTGAGTCATGCTGGTCACATGACCACGGAGACGTCTTCGGACAGCGCTGGCTCTTCGGCTTTGAAACGGAGATGAGTACCACCCTCTACAGTCGGCAACGACTAGCACGTATGTTCGAGGGGAACCTTTACCTTTACCTTTACCTAGGGTTTTAAGAGCCATTTGGTGCAGTGATAAAGGTGCTGGCATATAAGAACTAGGAGATCGTGAGTTCTAGTCTTATTTTAGTAAAAAAACTGACTGGGGAATTTAGGGCCAATCACCAGGAGACTGTGAGTCGGGGTGAAATGCTCCCGGTTCGGACAGGATCGCCTGATCCGGCAGGTGGTTCGAAGAACCGGTAGCAAAAATCCCTCCCCACCACCCATGCCCAGCTGAGCCACACAATCATCAGAGGGTTTTTTTTACTTTTAAAAACATTTTTTCTTCAGCCAAAAAAATGCTTTTAAAAGTAAAAAAAAAAAAGTTGGCCATGCCCACCCAGTCATATTACCCCCTCAAACCATGCCCACAGAACCGGTAGTAACAAATTTACATTTCACCACTGCTTTGAGTTCTACTCTTGTCTTACACCTGAAGCCAGCTGGATGACTTTGGGTCAATCACTAGTGGACAGTTAGTTATAGTCCCACATTAGGCATGAAAACTGCCTGGATGACTTTACAGAATAAGAGAGTTGGAAGGGATCAATTTCTTCCAGTCCAACCCCCTGCTTAAGCTGGATATCCTATTACCATTTCAGACAAATGGTAACAGTTATCCAATTTCTTTTTGAAAGCCTCTAGTGTTGGAGCAGCCATAACTTCCAGAGGCAAATCGTTCCACTGATTAATTGTTCCCACTGACAGGAAATTTCTCCTTAGTTCTAAGTTGCTTCTCTCCTTGATTAGTTTCCACCCATTGCTTCTTGTTCTACCCTCAGGTGCTTTGGAGAATAGCTTGAGTCCCTCTTCTTTGTGGCAGCCCCTGAGATATTGGAATACTGCTATCATGTCTCCCTTAGTCCTTCTTTTCATTAAACTAGACATTTCCAGTTCCTGCAACTGTTCTTTATATGTTTTAACCTCCAGTCCTCTCATCATCTTTGTTGCTCTTCTCTGCACTCTTTCTAGAATCTCAGTATCTCTTTTTTTACATTGTGGCAATCAAAATTGGATAAAGTATTCCAAATGTGGTCTTACCAAGGCATTATAAAATAGTACTAATGTTCTACATCATCTCAACTCTATCTCTCTGTTAATTCAGCCTAGGAAAATTATTTTTTGGCTCTGTAAGAACGATGCAGTCAGAAACAGCCTCCACTGGATTTCTAAGGAAGACACTTTGGACTAAAATATGGCAATGCTATCAGTTCACTCCGTAGCTGCTGCTGAAAGGAATTCTTGACATGGGCAGAGATACCAAGAGAGAAAACAGGTCAATTGAAACAGACATTGAATTCTTATCCTGCCTTAGAAATGAAAGCTGGTTGAGGGACTTTTACCAGTCACTTTCTCTTAGCCCAACTCAACTCACAGAGCTGTTGTCTGTGGTGGGATTCAAGTCATTTAACAACCGGTTCTCTGCCCTCATAATTTCTTCTAACAACCAGTTCACCAAACTGCTCAGAAAGTTAACAACCGGTTCTCCCGAAGTGGTGTGAACTGGCTGAATCGCACCACTGGCTGTTGTTATGGAAAAAATAGGAGAGGAAGAAGTAATATACATATTCATTTCCTTGAGTTACTTATAAAATTATAAAGATGGGATTAAAAAATCTAATAAAATAAATAAACATTTCAGTAGTCTGGATATTTGCATAGAATCTATATCATCAAGTGATTCACTGAAAATAATTTGCTTGAACAACAAGGATGAGGGGTTATTATTCCCGGTTGTTGTATGTGCCTTGAAATGCTCCCAATTTTCCAACAACTATCAATAAATTTAATCTTAGGTATTTTAGGGAAAAATTTCTTTGGGAATTTGTGGAGGGTTCAGCCATTCATCTCAATGGTTCTTGTAGCTTGATGTTGTTTGATCACGAGGAGAAATTTTGTTTCCCTGGTTAAGGGGTTTCCAAACTTGGCAACTTTAAGTCTCGTGAACTTCAACTCCCAGAATTGGCTGACTGAGGAATTGTAGGAGTTACCTGCCCTATTTGGACATTCTGAAGCAATGATGAGGAACTAGTGATTCCTGGGCCAAAGATCTTAATCTTTGATTAAGTGATCCTTAATTGGTTTGCTTGGATTTTTTTGTTTCAAAACTTCTTTTTCCAGTCCAAATGCAAGAAAAATGATTTGAGAAAGTGGATAAAAAAAATTATAGAGGGTTCCTCTAAAATCTCTTTTCATACCATGACTAGGCATGGAAAAAAATAAAGACAGGGGTTTTATGATTGTAATTTTTATTATACTTTTGTAAAGCATCTAAGAAATTTGCCAAGCATGTTAAAAAACAAACAAACTTGTGACTCCTCCCTCTTTCTTGCAAGCAGAATCAACTGTTCTTTTTCACAGAAATCTCTCTAGAATAAATGTTACAACAATCAAAGGTTTTTCAAAGTCATCTTTTGTCTAACATGGTAGCATCACAATGAAGCTCAATCAAGTGGCTGCTGTTTGGAGTTGCTATGCATCAGGTGACAAATTCAGGCTTGCAGTATAAGTAGTATTGTTAAGCGATTTATTCAATTTTTTTAGATTTACAGTTTGCACTTCTTCCAGATGCTCACGATTCAATAGCCTTGCTTCTCATTTTCTGCACAATAGCAGAAAATGTAAAATAATAATATTTTGTAAAATAATACAAAAAAAGTCAATCAGGAAGCTTATTTTTGAGAAATCCTGGGTTTTTCATTGCCTCGACTGATACCTTAATCCCTGACCCCCTCCCCAGCAAAATCACTAGTAATTATTTGGTCAGACTTGTTATAAATATATTCTGATTGTCAAATTCTGGAAACTTAAAAGATCCATTTCAGAATTAGAAGGAACATGGCTATCAAAGTGGAATGCCCTTTACAATGTTTTTTATTCCCTATGCCAGGGGTCTTCAACCTTGGCAACTTTAAGACTTGTGGACTTCAACTCCCAGAGTTCCACAGCCAACTTGGCTGGCTGAGGAACTCTGGGAATTGAAGGCTGCAAGTCTTAAAGTTGCCAAGGTTGGAGACCACTGCCCTATGCCATCATTCTGGTAAACTTGCAAGATTTATTTCTCTTGTCATGTATATGTAGACATCCAAACTAGACTGTGTTGTTTCTCTGTGTCTTATAATATATGTGGGCACATGCATCAATTTGTACTTATTTATCTTGTCATGTTTATATTAGAGGTGGAGACCCTTTGAGAGCTGTATGAAACATAATTTCATTTTAATGTATGCCGATTAGTGTACATTCAAAGTGACAATAAAGTTATTCTAAGTCTCTTTCTAAGCTACCTTGAGTTATAGTCTTAACAGCATCTGCTCATCATCGCGGCACCGAATGTAAACCCACCCACCCACTGGCCCCCACCCTTTGCCCTCTGCCTTCCAGCAATTTACCTCCTTGCAGCATGCAGCAAGCAGCAAGGAGAAACAGCCCATTTCAGCTTCAGCACAGCCTAATTAGCACAAGTTGATTGTCCCTTGGATCGGCCTCCCAACTTTCAGCTGTTTCAGGCTGCAGGGATTGCCATGGCCTATTGCTGCGAGAGCCTCTGCTGCTTACTGCAAGGAGGTAAATTGCTGGGAGCCTTTTTTCTCTCCTTGTGCTAATCAAGCTGTGCTAAAAATGAAAATGAAAGTAAACCAGGCTATTTGCTGCAAAGAGGCAGATTTCTTTTTCTTGTTTTCCTCACCAAAAAAGGTAGGTGCGTCTTATAGTCTGGAGCGTCTTATACTCTGAAAAATATGGTATTTGTTATGGGTGCAATTTTGCGGAAAATTGTTATGTCACATGGCCGTCGGATGCTGCAAACAGCAGTAAATGAAGCCTGGTGGCCAAGCACTCAAAGTGCGGTCATGTCATTGTGGTGGTGAGGTAAATGTTGGACCTTTGAATGCGGGTTGTAAGTATCCCCTTAGGTAGGTTTGTCAGAACTTCAAGTGGTTGCTAGGTGAGCAGTCATAAGTCCTGTACTCCATTACCACATGGTTTGTTTCCCATCTCCAAGCGTTTTCCACAAATTTTCCTCAGTCGTGCCTTTGTTGGTTTTAATTTCTAAAACCTTACATGATGTGTCTCTGGAGTAACCCTGCTGGTGACCTCGCCCGCATGGATTTCCCAGAACAGTCACTGAGGGAAGAGATGTGTAGGAAATTTCTCCCTTGAGAGTTTGTACTGTAGACTAGAAGGTGAACCATCTCCCTGGTGAACCTTGCGCTTTGAAACACCTGGCTCCCGGAAGTGCACCTGGCTGCTTTTCATAAGGAGGCAAAGATGGTTTTGCTTAGGTAGAGTTTTTAATCTTAGGTAATGATGTCAGGAAAGTGTGTGTGGTGCAGGGTTTAAAAACATTCGGGCTAGGAACAGGCAAATTTGGGTTCTAGTCCTCCCTTAATCAGGAAGCCAGCTGGATGACACTGAATTATCAGCCTGAGAAAGGAGGTCCCGGCAATCACCTCTGAAAATGTGGCCAATGAAATGTTATGGGCCATGTAGTTGCTGGGAATCAAGATTGATTCAAGGATCATAAGAAATAATGGTAGCCAGCCTTTTCCGTTGGAACTTCATATTACCTGTTGAAGTTTGTGGATTTTTGTAATGGTGTTTTATGGTGTTTTATTTATTTTTGTTTATTTATCAAACAGACTTATATAGCTGCCCAACTCACACACAGTTAATCTGTTTTATAGGCTGTTATGTAGATAGATAGATAGATAAATAGATAGATACCCGTCCTTATCGACAAAAGAGTCCCTAACATGAGGAATGATGCCAGACCCACACTCACGAGGGCCACACAGGATGTCACCACCACATATCCATGTGGAAAGCAGACTCAAACCCACACCAATGATGAAGCACGACCATAGACCAGAAGCCAGACCGCAGCTGCATCATTAGCCATTTCAAACCCGTCCAATCCATACATGCAGCAGACTGACACCCACCATGAAGATATGGCACGACCACGAAGCCAAACAACAGCAATGCAGCTCACCAACTCAAATCCCCCTGCATCTCAGACTAACCTGAGCACAACCAAGCCCCACCCAAACAGAACACACCCCCATCCAATCAGAACACAGCCAACCCCCAACCAATCAGAACATGCCTCCACCCAATCAGAACACAGCCAAGCTCCCACCCAACAGTTCAAACCCCCCACTAGCAGTTAAAAGGAAGAAACAGCTGCGATCACACATTGTTCCTAGAAGCACGAAGCTGAAAACACCAGCCTGAAGATGACGAATGAGACTTTGTCAAAACATCGCCAAGACACTTCCAATTTTACGCGGGAGAAAACCCGAATAACCAAAGACCTACATAGATAGATAGATAGATAAAGACAGACAGACACTTAATAAATAAGCAAGCCATTCTGAAGAACAGAAAAGCATCATATTTTAATTTGTGTGACTGTCTTTACCTATTGGCTGACATCATGGAATTCTAAAAATGGAGCAAAAACTAATAACCAAAATAATAAAGCAAAAATGACATTAGTAGAAAATCACTCCTTTTCTAACTTCATTTGGAATACACTGAGGATGTTAATTGCCTATTTTTAAGTTCCACACAATTGTGGAGAAACTCTGGATATTAATGGAGTTACATAAATTGACATTCTTATTTCTTCTATGGGAGGAGGAGAGGTGGTGGTGGAGGCAGGGGGGAAATGCTCCCGGTTCGGACCGGATCGCTCTATCCAGTAGCGATGGCGGCGGGTGGTTCGGAGAACTGGTAGCAAAAATCCCTCCCCCACCCTGCCCAGCTGAGCATCATCAGTTTTTTTTACTTTTAAAAGCATTTTTTCTTTGGCTGATAAAATGCTTTTAAAAGTTTTTTAAAAAAGCCTCTGATTCAGCAGTTTATCTGGGATCGTCAGAACTTTTTACAAGCATTTTTTCTACAACCTCTTTGGCCAAAGAGGCTGTAAAAAATGTTTTTAAAAGGTTCTGGTGATCAGGCAACTCAGCTGGGATCGTCAGAACCCTTTAAAAGCATTTTTTACAGCCTCTTCGGCCGAAGAGGTTGTAGAAAAAATGCTTTTAAAAGTAAAAAAAAAAGTTGGCTATGCCCACCCAGTCACATTACCCCACCACCATGCCACACCCACAGAACTGGTAGTAACAAATTTTACATTTCATACTCGATGCATGCCCATCATTGCTAGGTGACCACTGCAATTCAATGCTTTGTTTCTGGTGTATATTGACTGCTTTCACCAATCTGTGATCCTAGGAAAGTGAATTCTTGTACGATTCAATCTGTTCACAATTGTTATTCTGACATTTTTGTTCCTTGCAAAGGTCATGAGCTTGTTCTTTTGGATGTTCAGGAAGAGGCCAAATTTCTCATTTCCTTCTTTAATCCTTTTGATCAGATGTTTCCAGACGTCTTTCGTTTTTGAAAGGAGACTGATCAGCATTTTGAAGATTGCTGATGTGGTACCCTTCGATCTTTTCTCTGATTTTTGATTCTTCAAGATCCTGCTACTTTGGCAGTTGACCACAGCACAGCTATCAGATGGTTTTGGAGATCCATCTAGTGAAGGCATGGAGAATTACATCTGGCCAAAGAATGAGAGGGTTTTTTTGTACGTGTGTTTGAGAAAATCCAACAATATCAGTGTCAACAAAGAGATCCAGTTTCCTCTTTTCGTGAACATCATTCCTTCTAAACTTCATTTCTTGTGCTGCTATTTTTTAATTTTATTTTAGCTATCTCCTATTTTAGTCCAATAAGTTTGAAAGACGTGTGCTAGGCTTTGTTTAAAGAAAGTATTGGAAACTAGGAGATTGTGAGTTCTAGTTCCACTTTAGGCATGAAAGCTGACTGGGTGGACCCGTTATTCTCTCTCTCAGCCCAACCTACCTCATGGGGTTGTTGTGGGGAAAAAGAGGAGGAATAAGGAGTATTGTGGATGTTTGCTACCTTGAGATATTTATGAAGGAGCGATAAAAATCAAATGAGTAAATAAATGTCTTCTATATCAGTGTTTAATGGAGATTACTTTTTAAATAATCTTGCCGAGCCTTCACATGTCACATGACTGAGTTGAATCAATGAGTCAAAAGAAAACTGTGTACATACTCTGTATTTGTGTGTATTGTATAAGCAGAAGTTGCTATGGTAAACTGAAAAGCAGAAGAAAAGATATTTCCATTTCATGTTCTACTACCTTCTATTGTCCAGTGCATTGTCCAGACTGAAATCTTATGTGTTTGCAGAATCCGAAGATTAATCTATTTTTTTGTTTTTTGGAGGGGAAGGCAGAGGGTTGGCTGGAATTTGGCTGAGTTCCAGTCCAATCTCAACAATTTACCTTGGACAATCAACAAATTTCAATGTATCATACCTCAAAAGGGTACCTTAAGACTAAACTATAAGGAAGTCTTCATTATCTCATTGGAAGAAAGTTGAACTTTAAATCAAATAAACACAAAAATAAAAGAACGTAAATTATTAAAATAGATACATGGGCCTAGAAGGCCTTATTTTAATGGAATAAGATCAGAAAACTCTATGTCAGCAATATCATTGGGCTGATGGTACAGGTAGCCATCAACTTATGACTGTTCACTTGGCAACCATTCAAAGTTGTGACAGACCTATTAGGGGCTATTTACAACCTGGATTAAAAGTTCTGACTATCAAGGGTTCCCTCAGTCATGTGACTGAACTTCAGGCGCTCAACAACTAGGTTGCATTTATGCAGTGCCCCAACGGCCACATGACTTCACTTTATGGCAATTTTGCTAAACCCTGACATTTACTTCCAATTTTTGACAAAACTGCATCCACAGTGAACAATGGTTTACTTAGCCACCATGACATTCATTTAATTACTGTACATTTTTTTGTAAAATTGAGTCAGTCACATGACAAATCCTTTTTACAACCGTCACGATTTACTTTATTATTGTTTTAAGTCAAGGACTACCTGTAGTTGACAACACTATTTTTCAGGCTTGGCTCTGCTTTTAGATATGCAGCATTTGCCTCCATGAGGATCTGGTCTTAAATTCCCTGTTTTGGACAAGTTCAGCCATTAGCATTGTCACTTTCAGCAAAGAAAATACTGCTGTTATTAAGGACAATATGTTGCAACACGACTTGCTTTTTCTTTTCAAATCATAATATCAGATGCTATTTGTGCTTTAGCAAATAAACGTTTACTACCATAGATCTCTCACTACATTTGCCAGGTTGATAAGAAACAGTTGGAACTTTGAAATGTTTTCCTACCTAGAAACTCTGCTAAAGGTTAAGTGGGAGTGATCATAGAGGGAAGGACAGCATTGGATGCGGATAAATTGTTTGATTTTTATTAAATCTCAGTATATTTTGAATTTTACATGCTTTGGAACTGAGAACAAAGAGTATTAAAAACCACATTTTTTCTAAGGAATGGTGGCCTTTAAACAAGATTAAAGTTCTTGCCAAAAGCAGTTAATGCATGGGGAAATGTGATTAAAATTGATCAAAAACAATTTTCAAAGGTGGAACAACCACAAGATGTCCTATATTTGACTTTGAGGCACTTTTTTTTTAATGATGAGGATATATATTACTCCAAAAGAACTTTACACATGCATGCAATGGAGAGATATTTGGAGGGGATATTCAAGACTTATCATAATGTCTGTGATAGCACAATCAAAACTCAACCCTTTTTCGAAATGTGAGCTATGTGCACTGCAGGTAAAAAGGGAGTAGAGTTACAATTATGAAAGTATGGCTGTTATTTGGCTTGTGCACCCTCAACCTTTCCCACAAAAGACATCTCTGCCATGTTTCCTGAACACTTTTTATCGGTTACTATCGGAAGTGTAGGTTGTCCTTGACTTATGACAATTAAGGCCAACATTTCCACTGCTAAGCAAGCGAGTTTTTAATACTTTTTGTTCCATATTACCACCTTTCTTGCCAGAGTTGTTAACTGAATAACTGCAGTGGTTAAGTGAATCATGCAGTCATTAAGTGAATTGCTTGTGGGAAGCTGGCTAGGGAGGTTGCAAAAGATGATCCTGTTATCTTGGGACAATGCAACTGTCATAAATACATTTCAGTTGCCAAACGCTCAAATTTTGATCATGTGACCATGAGGATGCTGCAACAGTCATAAGTATGAAAACCGGTCATAAATCCCTTTTTTCAGTCCCGTTGTAATTTTGAACGGACATTAAATGAATTTTGAACGGTCAGTAAACCAACAAATGGTTGTAAGTCAAGGATTATTTTGACACCAAAGAAGTCATTTGCTCTAGCAGTACATCTTAGTGCAACTTCATTTTTAAAAGAAAGATCCACTACAAACAACAATAAAATACAATGAAAACAAACTAGCTAAAACACGAAAGATAGAGCAAGTAGTTGTGAATTATAGCCCAAAGTCTGAGGGACTATTTTTCTTGTTCCGAATTGAAACTATTGGTGTAAGGTGGATTTTAGAGCGACATTTCATAAAGGTGTGTGGGGAGTCCAGTTGAGAAACCCTCCCCTAATTTATTCTTGTGTTGATCCCAATGCAAAAAGTATGCAAAAAGTATACCAAGTATACCTTGGTATGAATGAACTCTCAGTCCAACCCACCTCAGAGGGCTGTTGCTGTGGAGAAAATGGGAAACATGAGAATTAGGTATGTTCATTGCTTTCAGTTATATATAAAAATGTGGGATGAAAAAAAAATCTAATGATATTGCCATATTGACAAAATTTCCACCCATTAATTACAAAAGGCCAGAATGCTTGCCATCTACATGTACTAACTAGGCACATGGCCTCATCAGGATAACAACATCCTGGACCAGCCTTGGTAACTTTAAGCCTGGCGGACTTCAACTCCCAGAATTCTGGGGATTCTGGGAGTTGGAGTCCGCCAGGCTTAAAGTTGCCAAGGTTGGAGATCCCTGGTCCAGGATGTCATACATTGTCTCGATCACCTTCCATAAGACAGGTAGTCGTATCAATGGGATTAACAAATCAATCCTAAACCCTTGAGAAGATCTCAATGCCTATGAAATGCAACACCAGCTCAGAAACTCTCGGTTGCGATTTCACATTGTTGTTTTATATAATATCTACTTTAAAGGTCTTTGAAAAGGTATCTTTTCTTTTAGTACACTGAGAGCTTATGCACCACGACAAACTCCTTGTGTGTCCAATCACACTTGGCCAATAAAAAAATTCTATTCTATTCTATTCTATTCTATTCTATTCTATTCTATTCTATTCTATTCTATTGCATATTTTCTATTCTTTTCTATTCTATTCTATTGCATATTTTCTATTCTATTCTATTCTATTCTGTTCTGTTCTGTTCTGTTCTGTTCTATTCTTTTCAGCCCACTGGGCATTCCAAAGGTTGCAATCCATAACTGGAATAATTTTTTTTCTTTTCCTCAAAAAAACAAAACAAAAGGTCCATAATTATTTAACCACGCAGCATACAATTCTCACGATCGGGTTGACTAAAAAAAAATAAATTGACAAAATAAAATGAATAAAAAAATAAAAATAAAATAAAAGTGGGGTCAGTTTTGACCCAGTGTTTGTTTCCCCCCCCCCTCACACTTGGCCCTTTGTGAAAATGGGTAAACTTCAACCCCCAGAATCCTTCAGGCCTCCCTACAAGCCACGCCCCCCCCACCTTGGGTCGCCGGTTGCTTTGGCTCGCGCCCCGCTCTCCCCCCGCCCCCCCCCGCCCCCAGTATCAGCGAGAGGTGCCGTTGAGAGGAAGGTCAGGATGATTCTTGAGGCGCGCCGCCGCCGCCGCTGCTTTCCGCACCGTGAGGGCCACACGGGTGAGTCCGAGGAAGAGACGGAGAAAGAGGAACCACCAAGGAGGTGGCGGCGGCGGTGGGAGTGAGGGGAAACCAGCAGTGAGGGCTGCGAAACCCAGCTCGGGCCTGAGCGGCGGTTGGCGGGGGTGGGGGACACAGACACAGAGAGAGAGAGAGAGAGAGAGAGAGAGAGAGAAATCCCTGCAGCGCCACTTACTGGCGGGAGGGCGAAAACAAACCCCGCGGGTCACTTGGCCCAACGGCAGGGCCGGGCTGTCTTCGGAGGAGCTGCTGGGGCCGGCGGCGAAGGGGAGGCGGCCTCTCCGCCCGCCCCGACGGCTTCTCCTCTTCCTTGCCACGCCGCCTCTGGTCCTCCTCCTGCGAGGGAGGGGAAGGCGTTCGAGCCTCCGGTCCTCGCCCCAGGTGAGCAGCTGATCTGCCTGGCCAGTTCACCCCGCCTCCCCCACCGCGTGGCAGAGGGTCCCGGGGCGGGGGGGGGGTCTCGGAAGCGGATGGCTGCTGGGCTGACGGGTCGGCAGGCTGTCCGGGTTTGGTAAGCCCAAAGAGGGGGGGAAACAGGTGGGCCGAGACGGGAGAGGGGAGGGAGGGGAGGGGGCTGGGAAACTTAGCAAAGGAGCGCTGCACTCTAAAACAGGGGTCTCCAACCTTGGCAACTTTAAGCCTGGTGGACTTCAACTCCCAGAATTCCCCCAGCCAGCTTTGCTGGCTGGGGCATTCTGGGAGTTGAAGTCCACCAGGCTTAAAGTTGCCAAGGTTGGAGACCCCTGCTCTAAAAGCCCTGCTCGTTGGTTGTTGTTGTTGTTGTTGTGTGTGTGTGTGTGTTGTGTTTGCATGCAGACATGCGTGTTTGTGTTCGTCTCTTCCCTCTCTGGACTTAATAAAAGGTAAAGGTGAAGGTTCCCCTCGCACATACATACGTCCGACTCTAGGGGGCGGTGCTCATCTCCGTTTCAAAGCCGAAGAGCCAGCGCTGTCTGAAGACGTCTCCGTGGTCTTGTGGCCGGCATGACTCAACGCCAAATATACTTAATACCTGTGTCCTTTTCATCATCTTGGAGCGTTACAGTCTGCCTTGACTGATTAATCATGTGCCATCCAATCGGTGTTGGCTTTGAGCAACCACATAGATAAATCTGCACTGCTATGAATCTTCTCATGGTTCCCACCACCCACCTCTTCCCACTTACGACTGCATGACTGTAACTTTGATGCTTGTATCCTTATGTTTTATATTGGTCTTGTTTCCTGATTGCTTGTTTGTTCCCTATGACGATCATTAAGTGTTGTACCTTATGATTCTTGATGAAGGTATCTTTTCTTTTATGAACGCTGAGAGCGTATGCACCAAAGACAAATTCCTTGTGTGTCCAATCACACTTGGCCAACAAAAATTTCTATCTATTCTATCTTCTATCTATAAAAGTCTACTGGAGAGTGTCTACAGCCTCTTTGGGACAACCACATAGGTGGGTTTTAACCAGAGAGATTTATGCCTAATCTGCTGGTTCTTTCTTGTCTTCTAATAAGTGGTGCATCCATTGCTGCTGTAACTGAGCCCATTCACATTCCTGACTGTCATTCTTTCCTGTTTGTTCCCATCTTTCCCAGCATCAGAGCTTTTCCCATTGACCTGCCAGTCTTCTCACAATATGTCTGAAAGAGGGAGACAAATTGCAGGTGGAAACAGTAAAGGTTCCTGCTAGTATTTGTGTGAGCTTTGATGTACAGAGTTGCATTTCTTTGTAAACTGGAAAGAAGATGCCTTAGCTCTGTTTAAAGGAAAATTCCTGAAATGATTAGCCTTGCAAATGATCAGTTGACTAAACTTATTTTGGAGGCAGGACTTGTGAGAGGATCTAAGAGTCTTAGTTGGATCATAGGGTGAACGTTACAAAAGTGTGATGCAGTGTGACTCAGAAAGCCAGTGCAGTATTACAGGGCATTGGCAGAAGAATTGCAGCCAGATCAGTGGAGGTAATTGTTTCATTATGCTCTGCTCGGGACATATTGTTTGGTCATTGCACTTTGAAAGGAACCATTTCAGAGCTCCCAGAGTGTTAAGGAGGCTGGAAGCCAGATTGTGTGAGGAATGGGTCAAGGAGCTGAGTATGTTTCTGTTGCAGAAGAAAAGGCTCAGGGGAGAGATGTCTACAAAGATCTAAAAGGCTGGTGCATGCGGATTGCTTGAGTGAATGTGTTCTCTATTGAGACTGAAGAAAGGAGGAGAACTAGCTGAAATTAAAAGAAAGATTGACCGCTGAATATTAGGAAGTTGTCAGTAAGAGCAGAATAGTCCTCTTAAGCAGTGCTGTTCTTTTTGCTCAAGATTTTTAAATGGGGATTGAATGGGCCACCTGTTGCGGATAATTTAGTGGGTTATGGAACATAATGGTTATATTATAAAATGAATACAATCAATCAGGTGCTGAATTGCTTTGTAATTATATTGAACATATTGAAACTGTTACCTGATTTTAGATAGTAATACATTTTCTTTCCATTTGATTCATAGTGAATTGATATTTAGAAATCATTTTCCTCAAACACATAAAGATTTTAAGTTTGTAAAATTGGTCAAAGTTGTATGAATGTAATAACAAGTTTAAAATTGTGGGATTAAGTAACTTCTAGAATGGAAAATACAGTCTTGGTATGTTTGTCAGAAGCAGCTTTAAATTGGCAGTTAAAAAACAACCTGGCCAGTTTTTATTCTCAGAAAATGAGCTGGCAAGTTTCGGTGATGAAATAGTTGGTTTGTAAATATTTCACAGAATTTTTTCCTTGGGTGAATGATATTAGTTGTGTTCCAGCAAAGTAAGAAGTCAAGTTAACAGCATAATAGAAAAGTAAAAGCTGGTAGATATGCATGTCATCATGGGAACAATATAACTTTGAGATCCATGTTCTTAGGTACATATACTAAAGTATGTGTGGGTATTATCAATAAACCACTGTTGGTGATTTTATCATACAATAATTTCTTTGCAGTCTCCCATGAAGTACACAAGAATTAATGCATACATGGCCTTTGAGGAATAGCAAATCAATTCAAATTATTTCTGTTGTGGAGATTACAGGACAAAATAATACGGAACGGTTAGTTCCACAAAGGAAATGTGTGATAAATAATGCAAGTCATAATCTACATACACTAAAACATTCCTGTTTGTAATCTTCAATTACGAAACAGTGCATTATAGGGAAACAATGCGTCTAAAATGGGCTAACTTACAGAATTCATCTGAAATTTGGGGTCCATTATTATTATTATCATTATTCCCATAGGATTAAAATTTGCTGGTTGTGGCCACTTGAGTGCTGCTGCTTCTAACACTCCTGCTAGCTTCCCACAAGGAAAGTCAATGGAAAAGCTGGAAGTTACTCCTGCATCTCCCCCCTCCTTGGTTATTCTGTTGTTTTTTTGTTTAGGCAAGGAAATTCCTTTGAAACAGTGACCCAGCAGGGAGTAGTTAATAAATATATGTATGAATATAGTTTGAGTAGAGTAGGAACAGCTTAGCTATTTATTTGAGATTTTGATTATAAAGACTTACTGAGAAATGTTGGCAGCTAAAGTAAGAGTCTAAGATGCTAAAGGGTCAGCTGCTTAAGTTGGGTTGACTTCTGGTGATTGTATGGGGCAGATATCTGATATTGGGACCCAGCTTCAAAACAAAATCTAACTCTTCTAATGGCATACTAGTGATCTCCCTGATTCCATCCATCCATTCATCTTATCTGTGGTCCTCCCCTCGTGTTGTTTCCTTCAAATTTGCCAAGCAAAATTGGCAAACTATATATCACATGCTCAAACTATGTGAGTTTCTTTAGGCTGATTGTAACCTCAAAGATTAGAGGACAGCACGAGTTAATTAAATATCCCACAGGATATTTTTGCGACGGGCAGAAAACTTTGATGCCTCCTGTGGCTTCTATGCTTTAGTAATTTTCACATTCTGTCTGAGCATTTTTCCTATGTGAAGTTCGCTCAGAGAATGGCAAAGCTGTGAACTGCATTGGGTGACCTTTATTTATTTATTTATTTATTTATTTATTTATTTTTTCGCATTTATATACCACCCTATCTCCTTAGGGACCTTGGTCCCCTTTTGTGGCATGGGATTAGAATAATAGAGTTGGAAGGGACCTTGGAGATTCAATCTCCTGCTTGAGCAGACCTTATACCATATAGACAAGTATGGTATATTCTCTTCTTGAAGCTTCCAGTGATGGAGCATCCACAACCTCTGAGGGCAAACTGTTCCTCTGGTTGATTGTTCTCACCTTTAGGAAATATCGGGTTAGTTCTAGGTTGCTTCTCTCCTTGATTAGTTTCCATCCATTGTTTCTTGTCTTGCCTTCTGGTGCTTTGGAAAATAGTTTCACACACACACACACACACACACACACACACACCATCGTTGTAGCAGTCCCTCAACATGACAAATATGGCAACATGACATTGAGGCAACATGCTAACTGGTTTGTTCCTGATGCTAGCTGATGGCTTTCCCCATCAGCTAGATCTGGGCCCAGATCTACCTACTTATCTACCCACCTACCCACCTACCTACCTAGGCAGAATAAAAAAATAAAAAGTATGATTTGTGATTCCTAAATAGATTTTAGAAAAGAGAACAATGGGGCAAATAATCTTAGACAAATAATCCAGGTGCTTCCTCTCTACTGTTTTTTATTTATTTATTTATTTATTTGAATTTATATCCCGCCCTTCTCCGAAGACTCAGGGCAGCTTACACTATGTTAGCAATAGTCTTCATTCTATTTGTATATTTATATACAAAGTCAACTTATTGCCCCCAACAATCTGGGTCCTCATTTTACCTACCTTATAAAGAATGGAAGGCTGAGTCAACCTTGGGCCTGGTGGGACTAGAACCTGCAGTAATTGCAGGCAGCTGTGTTAATAACAGACTGTCTTACCAGTCTGAGCCACAGTGGCTCAGACTGTGTTTCCCTGAAAATAAGACCCTGTCTTATATATTTTTTTGAACCCTGAAATAAGCGCTTGGCCTTATTGCCATGTGCTTAAAAGCCAAATTGGGCTTATTATCAGGGGTTGTCTTATTTTGGGGGAAACAGGGTAACTAAGTGTTTTGACAAACATGCAGAAAATCATGGTTTCTTCTGCATGAAGGAATAATATAAGCCTTTTAATGGATCGGATTAAATGGAGGTTCTTACGATTTTGAAAAACGTCATGATCCGTTAGTTGATTATTACTCTGCTGTTACTTTTCTAGCTCTTTCCAAACAATATTAAAGTTTATGCCTTCTCACATGGAGGTTGTTTGTTAAAGTTTTAGAACAGTGGGGCACCATAAATATAGTTGTGCTCATTTTAAAATTGATTTGGAAGAAATGCTCCAGAACATAAACGGGTAGTGACTGAAGAACTGTCCTGCTTAGCAATGGGAATTCTGATCTCAACAGTGGTTATAAGTTGAAAACTGCCTGCATAAGGGTTGAAGGCCAACTGCTGTCAGTTAAGACTACCTGTATACAATTAAGATTGGCTACTCTGCTGCTAAATGACGTGGTCATAAGGTGAACTGGCTAATGTCAGATTACTTACACATTAGTTTCAGCTGCACTTGTTAAGTGAAGTACAACATCATGTGGATTATGATTTCCCCATTGACTTTGATTTAAGAGTTGCATTAATTTTTGACTCTTTAAAGAGCTACATTTTTTAAGACTAACATGGAAAGCGGGAAAAAGATTAGTGCTCTGCTGAATGAGTGAAGAGTTACACTAGTTCAGAGCACTTTTTCCAAATAATTTTTAGAATACTCCAGGTCCGGCAGAGAAATGTTTCATAAATTCTCGTCTCCCTATCCTATGTTGCAAGATCACTGAGTTCCTCTTACATGAACCTTTTGCCTGTACACCGCCCTGAGTCCTTCGGGAGAAGGGCGGTATAAAAATCAAATAAATGAAATGAAATGAAATGAACCACTTATATTTAAGATTAAGAAAATACATATTCATCTTTGAAATATTCAAGGATTTTATATAGGCAAAGGTTCAAGAACTAGATCATATGACTAATTCAAAGAAGCTATTTCTGTGCATTTAAATATTCCCCCTGTGGTTTTGTTGTGCTTACTTAGATGCAGGTCTAGTTATAGAAACTTTTAATCTAAAAGAGGGGTGTCAAACTCACGGGCCAGATGTGTCATGCACTGGCCCCGCCCACTCCCGGTTTAGTAGAGAGGGGGAAAATCATGATAAGTCACATGAAGACGACGTGATGACACGAGTTTGACACCCCTGATCTAGAATGAATACTGATTGTGTGCTCTGAGTTGAAAGTATTGTGAATTTCAGAAGAATAACACATGTATATACCGTATATACTCGAGTATAAGCCGAGTTTTTCAGCACGTTTTTTGTGCTGAAAAATGTCCCCTCGGCTTATACTCGAGTATAATCTGACTTATCTCGAGTTTTTTTTCCGTTTTTCACATTATACGGCGGCGCGAACTTGGCGGGCTTTTGCTTTAGCGGGAAGCCCTGCGGTGCAGTGAGAGGCGGGCGGGAGCCGCCAGCCTTCTCGGCCGAGGAGGAGGGTTTCGCCGACGGTGGGTGCCTCATTCCACCTCGGCATACTCGAGTCCCCAGTTTTACCCCAGTTTTTGGGGTAAAATTGGGGACCTCGGCTTATACTCGGATCGGCTTATATTCGAGTATATACGGTAATTGCTAATGCTAGTGATAAAGATCTGTAAACCAATAATAAAGAGGTCATTGAATATAATTTATGTCAAAAGTTTAGAAAAATCTTGCTTGGAGTTTTAACTACTTATAAATTATATAGATTTCACCCAAGTTTAATCTGATTTTTGAGACCTTTCTCCCCACCTACAGTATTTTCCTATTGTGTTTTGAGGACTTTTCCTATATTAGAACCTCATAATACATACTATCCATGTCTCAGGTTTTCATTTAGGAAAAGATAGCTGAATTGAGATAGAACTAACATTGCTGGTTTTAAGTTTTTGCTAAAAATATTTTTTCTGTTAAAAATTAGTTGTTACTTGACCTAAGTGACAAATACTTCAAGCAGTAAATCTTTAAACTTTCTAGTTATATTGGTTTTTAATATATTACAGATTAAACTTCAAGTAATCAATTAAAAATACAAGTTACAGTCTAGCTCAGTCTTGGAGTTGAAAAATGGGAAAAAAATTAGATGAGAGCTTTTGATAAAATATGAGAATTCCTAATCTTTTAATTTACCTCCTACAGTTTGCAGGTAACTAAATCATATTAAATACCTTCCACAATGCCATATTAGTGTTATGGATTTTAAAGATATATAATTTAGAATGTTTGTAGCTGTTGCATTTACGTAAAATGAAAATGCAGTCTCTGAGGTAATTATAATGTAAAGTTAATCCAGAATTGTCTCTTTTCAGAAAAAGAGTAAAGAATATGCAATAGTAAAGAATCTCTGTACTTAATTTTTTTCTCTTTTGATTTTCTTTTAGGGGATTGAAAATGTGCCAACAACAATGCTAGGATTACAATGGGAAGTGTCACACTTCGCTATTTTTGCTATGGCTGTCTCTTTACGTCGGTAACCTGGACAGTTCTGCTGTTCGTTTATTTTAATTTCAGTGAAGAGGCCCAGTCTTTTAAAAATGTGCCCATCAAGGGGCTTGAACCTCAGAAGCCGTTCTCCAAAAGATTCTATCCCCAGCTTGTGAATGGACCAGGACGAATGCAGGAATCTAAGCCCAGATATGGCAAAATCAGGAATCCCTTGGGAAATGCTGCGCAGGATCTCCTCAAGAGTGATACAGAGTTTTCCCCTGAAATGGGTACGTTGGAGGGATAGAGTGCTGAGATAGTTATTTCCATATTGGAGAAGGCCGGGCACTGAACTGGGAATCAGGTCTGAAAGCCTGATAAAGCAGGGTGGAGGCTGAGACCTTTGGGGAGAATATTGTCTGCCTAAACCCAATATCTGATCCGTATGGATTCAGATATTGCAGGAGGAAGAATTTGGTTTAAAGCTAATTTGGTGAATTAGCAGCCATTTTAACACACTGTCATGAGAGCCAGTTTGGTCTACCGGTAGTAGTTAAGGCACCAGGCGAGAAAGCAAGAGAAGGTGAGTTCAAGTTCTGCCATAGCCATGAAAGCCAGTTGGGTGACCTTGAGTCAGTCCCTCTTTCTCAGTCCAACTCATCTCACAGTGTGGTGGTTGTTGGGACAATAGGAGGATGAAGGTGTGTTGGATATGTTTGCAGCCGTGAGACATTTGTAGAAATAATGAAGGTGGGAAATCAATCAATCAGTCAAATCAACCCCATGATGTATAAGCCACAGTGGCAGGGTTCACACTTTGCATTAAGCCAGACAAAATAAAGCCAGACGCATTATGGTTTTTAATGCAAAGAGTGAAAAATAGAGCTGCAATATCATAATATTGTTACAGATATTACAGTATTATATTGCTTATGCTAGGAATTTATGATGGCCTCTGTGTATTTACATATTTACCTGCCAATTTTCTTGAGTTTCAAGACAGATTACCAAAATCGTTGTAGGAAGAGTAGCTTGTTTTGGGAAGCATCCTTGGTGGGATTTTTGAGATTAAGGATATTTCAGAAAATCATTATTGGTATATTAACAGAATCAATGGATTCTCTGTTTCAGGTATGATTTTCAATGAACAGGATCAGGAAGTGAGAGATTTGGGCTATCAGAAGCATGCTTTTAATGTGCTCATCAGTAACCGATTGGGATACCACAGAGATGTGCCAGATACGAGGGACAGAAAGTAAGCTATCATTTGTTCATCATAAAACAAACGTTTTGTTCCAAGAGCCAAATGACTCTAGGGAAAGTGAAGTGATACGATAATAAAGGCCTTTTTACTTCTCCAGGTGTAAAGAAAAAATATATCCTCATGATCTTCCCTCTGCTAGTGTCATAATTTGCTTCTATAATGAAGCTTTCTCTGCCTTGCTTCGGACAGTTCATAGCGTTCTAGATCGAACATCATCTCATCTTCTCCATGAAATTATTTTGGTGGATGATAGAAGTGAATTAGGTAAGAGATTGTTAGATTTTTGTGTCACTCTGGGGTAGGGGTGTGCAATCCATGGCCCACAGGCTCACTATCACCTGACTGGGCCCCCAAAAATAAACGTATTTTCCCAACCCACAAAACGGAGGGCTGACCAGCTCCTTAGATAGTCATTTTGATGATGCCTTCACCATCTTTGGTGTGACATGACCTCTGGCCTCCATGCACAAGAAGATTGCCAATTCAATTCTAGGAAGAGTTGGATTAAAACATGACCCTGCTGTAGGTTTTATTGTCTCAATCTCAGCTCCCTGGAATAAATAAGAACAATAGTATTGAGTGTACAACTACTTCAGATTTTGACCAGTTGTTTGGTATTTGAAACAGGTTGTTCCAGCATTATTGGAAATATTTTGACAGGGTTCCAGCCATTATGGAAGTATTTTGAGCCCAGTAGATCTCTTTAAAACAGGTGTATTGAACACACAAGAGAGACATTTCAAGTTCAAAATGCTTGTGGAATGTTCAGGGCAGCTGCTCGATTACTGAACAGAGCATTTCAAACTTGACACAGCTTTTCAAGTGCAAAATGTCCCAAATCTTTTGCATGCCACCCTCCACTAGGGAATTCTTTTGCAGAAAAGCTCTTAAGGATACACAGCATGGGCTACCCAAGTTGCTTCCAGAAATGGAATTCTGTCCATTAAATGGTAGTCTGATTGATTCTCTGCTCTCTTGCATTTCTAATTATGCCCTGGATACTGACATAACTTTCTAAATTCTAGTCTTTATTAGAGAAGAGACGTGCCACTAGGATTAGTCGGCTATCTCATTTCCTTCCACAAGGAAGAACAATTAACAATTGTCGCAGCTGTTGGGTTTCGTTTCAAGTTTGTTTTGCCAGCCTTTTAAAATAGAAGAAATGTGAGAAGTAGCAGGAAAGGTTTAGGATGACTATAAAGCATTTCCCCCCATCCTTCCTTCTTCTGTTGTAGCTGACTTAAAAGAAGACTTGGACATATATTTAACGAAAAATCTTCCAAATAAAGTGAAACTAGTAAGAAATGAAAAACGCGAAGGGCTAATTCGAGGGAGAATGGTTGGAGCGTCCCATGCTACAGGTAACATCCAGCACTAATGCAGGCAATACACTAACCTTGTGCCTTTAAGTAGTAATTTTATATCCTTGTGCGCATTTCAGCCCTTCCTAATGGAATTATTGGGAATAGTAAGGTTTATCACTTTGTACCTAACAATTTCCAGCAAAAGTAAAATATATAGAAATACAGGCATACCTTATTTTATTGCATTTCATTTCATTAGACTCACTGATAATGCATTTTTTATAAGACCCTCCAGCACCAAAAAGGCTATAACTACTGAAGCTCTGAAGTATTTTTAATTAAGCTGTGTACCTTATTTTAGACATAATGAAATTGGACGCTTAATAGAACATAATATAATATAAATACAATTTTCACATGCACTGAAAACCCCAAAAGATGCTTTAATGCAGTATTTTGGAACCAAGCCCACAATATCTCTGGCTACAAAACTAGTTCACTCTGTACCTTCCAGTTAAACATAATTTCCCATTAATTTTGAGAGATTTTTCTCCCGCTGTTTCTTTTTCTATCAGTCAATCTCAGTATTAATTCTCAGTTTCTCTTACTCATGCTGAAAGGTGCAAATGTCATAATATTCTCGTGTAAATTAGATTCTTGAGGTGATGGTGTCCTCAGGAGGGCTTCTGGGTAGTCTCTTCCATTCTTGTCTCTTCACGAACAAGAAGCACTGCATGGAAACTCATCAAGGAGAGAACTAAGCTAGAACTAAGGAGGAATTTTCTAACAGAAAAATGAATTGGTGGAACAGCTTGCCTCCAGAAATTGTGGGTGCTCCAATACTGGAATTTTTCAAGAGAGATTGGACAACCATTTGTCTGAAATGATATCGGGTTTCCCGCCTGAAAAGAGGGTTGGACTAGAAGACCACCAAGGTCCCTTCCAACTCTCTTACTTGGTCATTCTGTATCTCATGTGCCTCTTCTGCTTTTACTTTCTCAGGAAAGGTTCTTGTGTTTCTGGACAGCCACTGTGAAGTGAATGAGATGTGGCTGCAGCCATTGCTGACACCCATCCAGGAATCCCGCAGAACAGTTGTTTGTCCTGTGATTGATATCATCAGTGCGGACACACTGACATACAGCTCTTCTCCTGTTGTCCGTGGAGGGTTCAACTGGGGCCTTCACTTTAAATGGGATCTTGTTCCTTTGTCGGAGTTGGGAGGACCCGAACAAGCCATTGCTCCCATCAGGTGAGACATCCCAGTTTCAAATACCATCCTCTAATGCAGCCCCCCCCCCCAACCTGTGGGTTTGTTGGCCTCCAGGCCATGTGAGTGGCTGGCCAATGCGTGCGTGTGTGCGCACACACACACCCCTTGTAATAGTGGCTTCTTTTGTTTGTGCGCATACGTGCGTAAAGGCGCCTGCCCCTCCCTCTGGGCTGCCAGCCCATAAAAGAACTGGGGAACTCTGCTCTAATGGGGTGAACAGCTTCACTTAAAACCAGAAAAGAGGTTTTACGAGTTCCTTCAACCAAAGGAGTGGGATAAAAATACAATGACCGTATCATGCCAAACTACAGACATTCAATTTTACATGGAATTTTAAAATGAAGGCTGGGGGGAAGACAACGTCAGTACCCTCAGTAGTTATTCATTAATGTATATTAATTAATATTCACTTATAGTACATCCCCAGGGAAACTGCTTCAGTTTAACTAAAGATTTAAAGCCAGAACTTTGGAATAATTCCATTTTTATTTTTTTAAAAAAAGGTGTTAACAATAGAGTCTTGTTCAGTAAATAATAAAATTTGTTCTCTCTTGTTTTTGTTACGCTTATGATCAACTACTTCTTTTATTTTATCTATTAAATTTACAAGGCAGCAAGACCTTGCTCTCTGTTGCCATCCCTATGAAACCATAGAAGTAGAATGTAGAGCAGGGATGGGCAGTATTCCCAAGGGGCCACATGAGAAACTGGGACTGTCTTAGAGGGCCAAATCGATAGCTCCTGGCTGCACTCTGGCCACTTGCCTGCAGAGCCATGTTTGATCAAGGTCGCACTGGGTGGCCAAGCCCTGATCCCTTCATGCGATGATCACTGTTGCCTCTTGAGGTGGCTCCAAGCAAGGGGTTTGGTTAGATTTAAGTGTCTTCTTGACCTAGGAAGTCCTTTGTAGTGTTTCCTCTTTCTTACTTCCACTTCTACCAGGGGTTGACTTTGCTAAAGGTTTCATTTTCATCTTAGGTCTCCCACAATGGCAGGAGGCCTGTTCGCAATGGACAGAGAGTATTTCAATGCGCTTGGACAGTATGACAGCGGCATGGACATCTGGGGAGGGGAAAACCTGGAAATATCATTTCGGGTATGTTTGTTTTGGGATTTACTAGTGGGCATTTTTTTTCGTTCTTGGATGATTGATGGAGGCTACTTTCAGAATCAGGAGTGTTTGCACATCATTGTTGGGTGATCACTTTCTGCAGCATTGAAGACACTAGTAGCATGAATTTTTCTTATTTTAAATAGCTAGAAAGGCCTCTGCCAAGATGAAGTTAGTTTCAAAAAACAAACAATAAAAAAACCCCTCCGAAAAGCTAAACAGTAATCTAGAATAATAATTTCTCTGAGATTATTTTAGGTAAAGAATCCATTGCAACATACCAAAAAAATTATCTAGCATACATGAAATTAATTGTGAGAGTAATTGAAATATTATTTATCTCAAAGCAGGAAGAAATGTTATAAGAGATACTTCTATCTCTTGCTATCTAGTTATCTAGCTAGCTACCATCTGTTTTGTATATATACTTTATATAAGATAAGATATAAATATATATTATATATAACGGTTATAAAGAACTGAGAGTCATACAGTTTATGGGGCTTTCGTTACAAAAAGACATGGCTTGAATTTAGGCAATTGAACATATTTCTGGAGTGAAAATAATTTGATGATGAGTTCAGAAAACTTTGATTGTTTGCAGTGTTCTCAGAGATGTTGTGAATTGTGCTACCCAGTGAAATTGAGCTGCAAAATAATTTGTAAAATAGTTATATAAAGCCTATTCTTAAATAAATAACTTCAGTTTGTGGGAAATAAGCAAATATTGGATTGCGTGCTATTATAAAAAGAGATCCATATGTCTTCTTGGTAATTTATTGTGTAATTTATTAAATTTATATGGCACACATCTCAGGGTTTAAGGCACCTTTGAACAGCTTACAACATAATAAAACATACAGATATAAAAACATAAAACATAAAAAGGGATTAGATATAAAATATTAAGAATTAATATAGAAAGAGATTAAAATTACAGAAGATTGAAACAGACTAAAAACCATGGGAATGGTGCAGAGCATTGGTTGTGTCTTCTCTCCTAATGTACAAACCCCCTCCAGCCAGTAGTTTCTCTTTCAGGATGCCATGCCAGTCGGCATAATCAGATTTTAAGGCTTTTCCTGAAGGCTGAACCAGAGGAGTCAGATCTTGCCTCCTGTGGTAAGGTATTCCTTGGCTGATGGTGTCCACAGTTGCCCCTTCTGCCAGGACAAGTTGGGCAGGCTCACCCTATAGGGCAGGGGTGTCAGACTCGTATTTCATTGAGGGCTGCATCAGGGTTGTGTTTGACCTCAGGGGGCCGGGGCTGGGCGTGGTCAGGGTGGGCAGGTGGCCCTCCCGAGCTCCATTTTTTCTGGCAGAGGCACCATGGGCCGCTCCTTTGCTGTGTCCAGGATGGACCCATGGGCCAGATCAAAGCACCCTGAGGGCTGGCCTAGAGTTTGACACCTCTGCTATAGGGGAAAGACAGCTCCTCAGATATCTTGGACCGATGCCATAGAGCTTTGCTGGCTGAGGAATTCTGGGAGTTGAAGTCCACAAGTCTTAAAGGTGGCCAAGGTTGGAGACCCCTGCCATAGAGGGCTTTAACAATAAAGGTAGTCCTCAACTTACCATCGCAATTGGGCCCAAGATTTCTGTTGTTAAGGGAGACATTTATTAAGTGACTTTTGCTCCATTTTACAACCTTTTTTTGTCTCAAGTGAACCACTCCAGTTGATAAGTTAGTAACCCGGTTGTTAAGTGAATCTGGTTTCCCCATTGATTTTGTTTTTTGTTTTTTGTTTAATATTTTTATTACTTTTTTCTAACATCACAAACAGAAAAGAAAATACATTATTCCACCCTTGTGCTATACATAAAAAAAGGAAGATTTGGGTCTTCGGATATGTCCTCATGATTGCCAAAATCCACGTTCTCGAGGTACAGGTACCGAGGCGTCCAATGTTCCAAGCGCATAGTCCACGAATGGTTTCCAAATCTTCCAGAAAATATCTTCTTTATACACACCACTTCTAATTTTAATATCACATGTCATTTTATCATTTAAAGCTAATTTCCACATTTCAGAATTCCACTCTTCTATTCTAAAAATCACATCTAGTTTCCAATATCTAGCTATTATAATTCTACCTATTATAATCATAATTCTAATCAATTCTTTTTCATATTTTGTTAATTCTATTTCCTTAATTACCAACAATAATATAGTTTCCACTCTCAATGTTATTACTTTCCCCATCATTTCAAATATCATTTTCTCCAATTGTTGCCAAAACTTTTTAACCTTATCACATTTATACCACATATGTTCATAAGTCCCCAATTCCATCTCACATCTCCAACATTTTTTACTAATTTTTTTATCCATTTGTGACAATCTTACTGGAGTCAAATACCATTTCCAAACAACTTTGTAATTATGCTCTTTAATCCTTATAGATAAAGTTCTCATAATTCTACTATTCCAATTCACATTCCAATCTGACTCTGGTATTTCAATATTAAGATCTTTTTCCCAATTTGTCCTCATCACTCTTTGTAGTTTTTCATCAGAGTTTATAATCTTATAAACCCTGCTAACGAGTCCCTTTAGCCCAATTTCATCTTTCATAATCCGAGATACTAAATATTCAAATTCAGTTTCACATCTATTTATCGAATAGTTTTCCCTTAATTTTTTTGTCCATTTTTCTATCTGTATTTTTTCAAACCAGTTTAACCCTAATTTTTCAATAATTTCTTTGTTCCTCCTTTCATTTTCTAAAACTTTTAACCAATCTCTAATAGTTTCTATATTTTCATCTTTAATCACTTCATTACGTCTTGTATTATTTTTAATTGGCCAATTTCCAATTGTCTTCCCCAAAAAGACTATATCCGGAATTAAAATTTTAACAAATTTATTCCACATTTTACTTAATCCCTTTAGCCAATAACTTCTAATTACACATTTTGAGTTTGCTTTATCTAAAAACCACCTTGATCCAAATTTCTCTATATCCCTTAACTCTAAATCTCTCCAATGATTATCTTCACCTTTAAGTATTTTTACCACTATCCGGATACCATATGCACAGTAATAATTAAATAATTTGGGGATTCCTAATCCACCTTCCTTTTGATTTTGATACCACATTTTCTTCACTAATCTAGGTCTTTTCCCACCATTGCAAAATTTGTCTAATTTTTTCTGATATCCTTCAATATCTTTCTCTGTCAAATTTAATGGTAGCATCTCGAATAAAAATTAAACTTGGGCAGCAACATCATCTTACACATTGCAATTCTACCAAACCAAGACAACTTTAACATTTTATATTTATCTATCTTCTTCTCAATTTCATTCATCACCACATCATAATTAAGTTTTTTCAATTCTTTAACCTTGAGTGAAAGCACTATACCCAAATATTTCAATGTATTTTTAATCCTTATCCCAAATTGCTCTTGCATATTCTCGCGCTCATTACCATTACTATCCATCAATAATTCTGATTTTGACCAATTTACTTTCAGACCTGTCATTTCCTCAAATTCTTTCAAATGCTTATATATCTTTTTCAGGTCTTTCTCTATATTTTTCAAAATAATTAAAGTATCATCCGCATACAAATTTATCTTATATCCCTTATATCCTTCTAATTCTTCATCTTTTTCTATCATTTTTGTCAAGATTTCCATAGCCAATAAAAATAATGTTGGGGACAAGGGACATCCTTGTCTCGTACCCGCTTCTAATTTTATCTCTTCAGTTAATATTCCATTCACCTTCACTCTTGCACTACTTTTTTGATACAATTTTGAAATAACATGTATAAACTTGTTACTAAAGCCTCCACAATTACTTTAATAGCTTCCCATTGTACAGAATCAAAAGCTTTAAAAATGTCCAATGATACTATACCAATTTTATCACCATTATGTTCAGCTACATCTATAATATTTAATACTCTTCTAACAATATCACTCATATATCTGCCCTTCACAAAACCTACTTGGTTGTAACTTATATATCTATCTATAAATCTACTTAATCTATTACTTATAATAGCAGTAAATATCTTTGCATCCTGATTAATTAAAGAAATGGGCCGATAGGACTCAATCCTTTCTAAATCTTTATCTGGCTTAGGAATTAGGGATATCACCGTTCTATTCCATGACGAAGGAACTTCTCCACCATGTAATATTCCATTAAATAATTTCTGCAATCTTGGTATTATTAATTCTTTAAATTCTTTATAAAACTCAGCAGGTAATCCATCCTCACCTGGAGCTTTCCCTAATTTTATTTTTTGTATATCTCCATTAATCTCATCTTGTGTTATATCTTCTTCCATCAATTCTTTATATGTTTGATCAATTTTCAACACATATTTTTCTAAATAACTTTGCAATTTTCCCCGATTAACTGGTTTCTTTGAATATAGATTCTGAAAAAAGTTTCTAACCACTTCACATTTCTAATTTTTTGTAATATCTTATACCTTTATCATCTATCAAAGCTCCAATTTCTCTCTTCTCTCTTTTATTTTTCGCCATCTTTGCCATTAACTTAGAAGTTTCTGTTACTAAATTCAAAAAAATTCCTATTTAAATATCTCAAATTTCTTTTTACCAACTCTGTATCTTCTTCTATCATTTTATTTCTTAACATATTAAGCTCCTCAAGGATTTTTTTTCTTTAGTAAGCAAAAATTGATTTTCTAATTCTTTAATCTGATTTTTATCCCTTTCCATTTTAATTTTATAATTTTTATATTTCCTACTTGATAATTTAATACTCTCCCCTCTAAACACCACTTTCATCGCATCCCAAACCATTTCAAATTTAACCTCCCCATTATCATTTAGTCTCCAACTTTCCTCCAATTTTTTAAGTATCCATTTTTTATCCTTTTCATTTTTATACAGTTTCTCCTCATATCTTCAATAACTTCTTTTTTTCTCAAAATTAAAATCTAAATCCACTATAACTTCTGCATGATCAGAATCTTTAAAAATTCCCACCTCTACCTTATCCACATTGTTCAGCAAATCTTTAGAGAGAAAAATATAATCAATTCTGGAATATGTATTATATATCTTAGAGAAAATAGTATATACTCTTTCAGTTCCTTTAACCTCTCTCCACACATCCACTACACTGTTTCGGAGCATCCACGTATTTAAAATCCCCATTTTATTTGCTCCTCCACAACGAGTGGGGTTAGTACTATCTATTTTATCTCTGATTAAATTAAAATCCCCAGCCACAATTACTTTCCCTACACTTTCATTCTCCAAAATTTTTGTTATTTTTTCAAGAAATTCTCTTTGTTTCTCATTCGGTAAATATAAATTAACAAGTGTCACTTTTTCCTCATTAAGATTTCCCACAATTATTACATATCTTCCATCCTCATCCAAAATTACCTGATGTTTTTCAAAATACACCCTATCTGATATCAATGTTGCAACTCCTCTAGCTTTTGAAGTTCCAAATGCTTTTTCATATATTTGCATACCTTTTATATACATTCTATTTGAATCTTCAGATTTCTGATGGGTTTCTTGTAAAAATAAAATATCTGGTAAATCTCTTTTAATCTTAAATTCCAATCTTCTTCTTTTAATCTGATTCCCTGTACCCTTCACATTCCATGACATTATTTTTATGACTCCCATTTAAACTGTAAATTTTTCAATCCTATCCCTGCCTCTTCCTTTCTGTGCCCAAAACCCAACATTAAACTCCCATATAACAAACATTTAACATAAAAAAAACAAAAAAAGACAAAAGACAAAACAAACAATAAAAAACAAACAATCTTCTTCCCCCACACCCTCATCGGTTTTGCCTCTATAAAGAGAATGGGGGAGAGGGGACGTGCCAATGTCCGGGTCACTTCTTTCGGGCTGTCTATTTAAATTCGTCACTCAAAAAAAAAAGAAACTGGTAGCTCTCTCCCGCATTCAGCTTCGTATTTTCCAAGACTCTTATCTGCTTCTTCTCCTGCTGTATCCTCACGACTTTTCTTCTGTTCAACCAACACAGGTGATATTTCTTTCCTCTTTAACCCTTTAGGGTCTTGCCCCCCAATAGCCCCTTTTTCTTCTTCTGGAGTTGATGTTTCCACGTGTATTCCACCCATCTTAAGCATTTGATCTTTTATCTCCATTAAATCCTCCTCCTTGATCAGTCCAAGCTCCTGTAAATATAGTATTGCATCTATGTCTGGGGTAATTGTACGCATCCTTCCTTTATAAAAAAATTTCAATTGTTGTGGTGGCCTCCAATTATATTTAATTCCATTATCTCTCAAAACCTTTGTAATTGGTTTTAAAAAAAATCTCCATGCCCTTTCTTCTCTTGATATATCCGGGAAGACTTGAATAGTCTTCCCTTCAAACTTCGAAGCATCTCCCATCTCTCTCACCTTGGCCATAACTTCCAGCTTATCACTAAGATTTGCAAACCTGACAAGCACATTCCTGTTGGAACCATTTTGCCTTCTATATCCAATTCTAAAAACACTTGCCAGATCTGTTATTGTAAACATAATTTGCGTATCAAGATCATTAATCCATTTTAAAACCCGCTGTTTCAAATTATCTACCTTTTCTTCTTGAATTCCTCGGATAACAAATTGTATTTCCTCATTTCTTCTTCCAGGAGACAAATTCTCTTGTCTTGCTGCTCATTTTTGTAAAATATTTCACCAATTTGCCGATCCACTTTTGCATCATGTACATGAATCTGCTCAAGTTCATCTTTAATAATTGTCATTTCCACTGTTTGCTTTGCAAAATTTTCATTCATTTCTTGTTTCATTTTTTTCATTTCCAATGTCAAATTATCCATACGCTCCGATAATCCTGCTATTTTTTCCCCAATTTTGTTTAAAGCCGCAGCAACTTGCTGCATTTCTGAAGGTTGTTGAGTCATTTTAAAAAGTTTTCAAGCTAGTATTTCAAATCACTTTTGCAGAGGGTCTTAATGAAGATCAAGGGACAGCAATTTTTTCATTGAAGCCGAAGCAGCTTATTTTGCACTCAATTTATTTCTCAACAGCTTGTAATTCATAGTCACTCCATAGAGAACGCAGATAACTTCACAGCTTTCAAACAATAATCAGCGCCATTTTTTCTCCACATCAGCAAAGGAAAAGAAAAAATTTACTGCTTCATTCCAACTTAAACTTCGGAGAAAAATTCTTTCCTTTTGTTATCTGTGATCATAAAAGTGCATAAACAAGCTGTTAATTTCCTCTTTAAAAAAAATAGTCCGTTGGAAGGCAACGCCCAGTAAAATCCTGCTGCTCCGGTCAAGTTTTCCCACACAAAAGATCAATTTAATCTTCAATTAAACTCTTCTCATTAGCAAATTCAATCTTTAGTATTCACACCTTGGCCTCGGCAGTAAAACACAGAACACGATGTTTGTAAAAGCAAAAGCAAGAGATAAAAGCAAGCAATTTATACCAAACTCAATCGTGTCTGCCGACAGGCTCGTCACCCTCACGCTGTAAAAACTCATAATTCAAACAGTTTCAGATGACCTACCGGTTTTAAATTCAGTCTGCTGGGCTGTTAACACTTTCACTTCACGATTATATTAACTTTAGTCCATAACGGTGCATTCCAAACACGTAAATCTTCATAAATCTTCATTAATAAGCCCTATGAAGTGAAGGAAAGGTCCTCACCCCACCACGGTCATGGCCACGCCCCTCCCCATTGATTTTGTTGGAAGGTCGCAAAAGGTGATCACATGACCCTGGGACACAGCAATGGTTGTAAATATGAACCAGTTGCCAAGCGTCTGAATTATGGTCACGTGACCATGAGGATGCTGCAAAGGGTATAACCGTGATAAATGGTCATAAAGTCACTTTTTTCAGTGCCGTTCTAACTTTGAACAGTCATTTAATGAATTGTTGTAAGTCAAGGACTACCTGTATAATAGAAACTCCTTTCTTTCTTTCTGGGCTATTGGAAGAGCAGTATGGGGCTGAACAATTTGAAGACAGTTGCCGTCCTGAATGAGATCATTCAGCTATTAATAAGATCCAAGTGTAACAGTTATGCAAATATGCAAACCTTTTTAGAAACTTATGTGTAATGTCAACTGCCTTCAGTACAAATATTTTACTAAGTCCTCCTATTTCCGAACAGATTTGGATGTGTGGAGGCAAACTTCTCATCATCCCTTGCTCCAGAGTAGGGCACATCTTTCGTAAAAGGCGTCCTTATGGGTCTCCAGGTGGGCAGGACACCATGGCACATAATTCTCTACGCCTCGCGCATGTGTGGATGGATGAATACAAGGCAAGGCTGTCATGGCTATATATATTACTGGGTGAGGTAGGGTGGTTGGGTGGGAGAAGAAATATACCTCAGCGCTCCTGTGAAGGGAGCAAAAGAAGGACCCAGGAATTGTTCCCACTTTTCTGAAAAAAATCTGTTAAATTAACGGCTGTTAGAGGAAATAAACATTGTTATATCTTCCGTTTCCAGGGTATTAGTGCTTTTGTTTATTAGATTGTCTCGGGAAATTTGGACACATGTCATATGGGAAGGGAACAGAGGCATAAATATTGGAAACACAATATGAAACCTTAATTTTTTTCAGTAGTATTTTGTAATTTTTAGCTGAGGAAAGAATTTGAATGTATAGCTCAGAGGAATCAGTTTCCACCCCCCACCCACTAATGCCATTGTCACCAGTAGTCCTTGTTTAACGATCACTCATTTAGTAACCGTTTGAAGTTACAGCAAGGCTGAATGAGGAGACTTACAACTGGTCCTCTTATTTGTGGCCACTGTAGCCTCATATAATCACCACTTGGATGCCTGCTTGGCCATCGGTTTGCAATTACAGTATTCGCAGCGTCCTGCGGTCACACACAATCAGCATTTGTGACCTTCGCTGCTGGTCAATGAAAAGCCAGAGAAGATTACAAAGGGTGATCACATAACACCATTCAGGATTTGCTTAACAGCCACAATCAGAACTGCTGCATAAGTTGCTGTGGTGACGTGACGTCACCACATGACATCACACTTCCTACAACCACATTGCTTATCAACAGAGTTATCAGTCCACAAATTACCAGTTGTTCATTGAGGACTGCCTGTTCTTAGACTTAGTTTCACATAACAGGAATAGCAGTGACTCTCTTTGCTATCTTTAATCTTTTCAAACAGGAACAGTATTTTGCCTTACGTCCAGAGCTGCGAACAAGGAACTATGGGAATATTACTGACCGTGTGGAATTAAGAAAAAAATTGAACTGCGAATCATTTAAATGGTATTTAGACAATGTGTATCCAGAGATGCAAATCTCTGGGCCCAATGCCAAGGTTCAGCCTCCGGTCTTTTTCAATAAAGGACAGAAAAGGCCAAAAATACTGCAACAAGGAAGGGTAAGAGGCTGTTCTTCAGATTTGCTTAAATCCAAGCTCTTAACAATCTAGACGTGGAAATTTTAAAGTTGTATTTGAAGGGAAAGGAAATATATTAGCACAGTACAGCAACTTAGCTTTAAAATAAGTAATACACTGCAGTAATTGGGATGAAGATGTCTGACTGTTGTGTCATTTGGTTTCTATTTGGGCAAACAGTATTTAATCTTTCTGAATGTCTTCTACAGCTTGTACTAAAAACTAAGGGAGAAGCCCCACATAATTACTGAATGGTCAGTGGTGATCAGTTTTTTAGAAATCCGGTTTTGATAAGCACATTTGCCATGTGATTTCCTTTATCAGCAAGGGCCACGCAGCCTGGGGAGGCAAATAGCTCGCCTAACGTTTTCTTCCTTTTTGGATCAATCTGTAGATGATGTAACTAGAGCACTGCCCTACTTACCAGGGTAAAAGTACACACTCAGCTTTTGTTCTGATAGCTTCTCAAGCCTACAGCTTCTCTTAGCTATATATATATTTATACACAAAGGAGTTACGTAGAAATCAGCAGTAATCAAAGTGATATATTTTGGTATCTGCACCTGTGCTCTAAAACGGATGAATTTTTAATCTAAATTCTAGGCAGAGTACATTATAAAGTCCAGGAATCGTCATCTTTTTTTTTTAAAATGTTCTTTCTTTGTTACAGTGGTGGATTTTCAAAAATTACTGCCCTTCCTGTTTTCTTGTCTACTATCTATTCATATTTAAAAGCAAAGTTTCAAAATACAATACTTTTATTATGTAGCTGTTATAGCAGTTATATGCCAGCCCTCCATAAGCTTGTTAAGTATCCATTTTAAGTCGATTACTCCAATGGCTGCCATAATCTTGTAGGGAATTCTATATTATTAATGTGCCAAATCTTTCAGGTAAAAAGATCTAAATTTCTAATTACCAGCTAATAGAAATCAAGCGGTCAAAAACCATGCATCCATCCCAGAATCAGGAGGGCTCCACTAGCGCTTCTTCAGACTAATAAATGTTATTATAAGGCATAAGCTCTTGTTCAGCGTTTGGTTCATCAGAGGCCCAAAATGGTGAAGCTGAAGTAGGATTTAGATTGGGATGAAGCTATGGCAGATGGGGAGGTGGGATGGTTTTTGCAGAAGCAGGTTATATGTGTGAGAGATTACAAGTATCCCATCAATTAGTGACTTAACATGTTACAGTCTCCACAGTGTTGGTTAAAACCTTTCCAGGTTGCCCTAAATCTTTTGTGCGTGTGAATTCTGCAGTTCTCAACCTCCATAGAGTAATTGTAACTGTACCTGTAATTGAGAATCCTGGATATAAGTTTGACATCTGACTGAAGAAAGACAAAATTATAGGAAAACATTTTAACCACCGGAGCACTTGATTATAGATAAAATGTTTTATCGCTACCAGACTTCAGTCTTTGGCTACTATTTTATCTGATCAGGGTCTCTTCTTATCCTGCATGCAGTGTTGAATCCCTGAGCCCTGTTGCTGCTGGATGAGTCTGAACACAAAATATTTTCTTTCTGTTTCCCTATTAAGGCTGAATTTGAATCAAAGTGGACTTTGATTTCTGGACAAGGAAAAAAAGGGAAGGAAAGTAAACTCCCTGCGATGGCTCATGGTTGTCTCTAGTTGAGCTCCTTGTGTTGTTTTTTTTGGGAAAGCATGTTCATCTTTCAAAGAAGTTTGTTTTTTCTTAGTTTTGAATCTACTCTTCATAAATTAAATTGGATGGCTAATTCATGCTTAGCATAAAAATCAGATTTTTATGTATAATAATTCCTGTTTCATAGGCTGTGCAAGACAATTTTCTGGTCTCATAGCAAAAGTCTTTAAAATGGCTTTAAGCTAAGATCACATCATTACATCATTTTGTCTTCTTGTTACACTGAGGTCAAAAAGCACTGAGGTCAAAAATGCTGTCGAAGAAGGAATCTCTAAGCATATACAAGTAGTTCTTGACGTACGGCTACAATTGAGCCCTAAATTTCTGTTGTTAAGTGAGACAGTTGTGAAGTGAATCAGCACGGTTTTGCCCCATTGTACGATCTTTCTTGCCACCGTTGTTAAGTGAATCATTGCATTTGTTAAGTTAGTAAGGTGGTCGTTAAGTCAATCTGGCTTCTCCATTGACTTTGCTCATTGGAAGGTCACAAAGGGTGGTCACATGACCGCAGGACACTGCAACTGTCATAAATACAAGTCACCTGCCAGTTGTGACCATGGGGTTACTGCAGTGGCTGTTAGTGTGAAAAATGGTCATACGTCAGTTTTTTTCAATGCCATCATAATTTTGAATGGTCACTAAACAAATGGTTCTAAGTCGAGGACTACCTGTAGTGTAATTTGATTGAGATCAGGTAAGGTGGTTCTCCAGAAAAGAAATTCATTTATTTATTATTATTTAGATTTTTATACCGCCCTTCTCCCGAAGGACTCAGGGCGGTGTACAGCCAATTTTAAAACAATGCAATATACAATTTTAAAACAACAAATTAAAAGAACATATTCTATAATGGCTGAAAAATTTAAAAACCGTCAAATTTGACCCAATAAAACAGAATACCCAATTTAAAATTATTAAAATTCAAAAAATTCAAAATTTAAAAAATTAAGAATTAAGAATTAAGCCAGTCCCGCTTGGATGAACAAGTACGTTTTCAATTCACGGCGAAAGGTCCGAAGGTCAGGTAATTGACGCAAACCAGGGGGAAGTTCGTTCCAGAGAGTAGGAGCTCCAACAGAGAAGGCCCTTCCCCTGGGGGCCGCCAGCCGGCATTGCTTGGCGGACGGCACCCTGAGAAGACCCTCTCTGTGTGAGCGTACAGGTCGGTGGGAGGCATAGGGTAACAGCAGGCGGTCCCGTAAGTAAAATCCATCTGTTGATTAAATCCAGTGGAAATGGTGGAACAAAATGCTGAATGTGAGAGTTGGATAAAAAATTTTTTACTTTTTTGTAAACAAGTTGTACTGTATCAGAATGAGTTTTGAGTACTTTAGCCTATAAAAAATTATGTTTATATGAAGTCCCCGAATATGTTTGTACTTCTTTTGTGAACAAATAGTGTCTGTGTGTTGATGATTATCCAACCCAGCTGTCCAGACAGATATCCTGATTTTTGTAAAATACTATCAATCTGTTTGGGATGCTTATATATACTCTCATAAACAAAGCAGTCTTCCAGGATTGTGTAGCTTGCCTATAATTAACTGTTTCATTCCCATCTCCCTTCTTAATACTGCTGATGATTTGTTACGTGATTGTGTAAAATTTAATCCTGTCTGTGCTGACTTGTGACTGCTATACTTTCGATATAAAGTCCTTCTATAGAAACATTACTTCTAGAAGTGGAGACAGTATAATTCGTGAGAAATATTACTACTTGGCGGCTTTAAAACACCAGGTATATGAATAGAAAACTAACTGGCCCAATGACTACACTTTTTAAAAAATTCAGTGCTAGAAACCAATTTTTCACGACATAAGTATTGCAGTTGTAGGTGATCGGATGGCTCTTAGGGAGAGATTGTAACGTCCCTGCATATCGTGTATTTTTTTTTTTTTTTTTGCCAAACTGATTCTTGGCCCAGCAGGATGATGGCAACTATTAATGATAGAATGAGACAAATATTTCATTTGTGAAATATCCCAGTGAAATAAAGCTGAAAATGTTAGTTGATAATTTATGTTTGAAAAAAAACCCTCTCCTTCTTCCTTGTGGTTCCTCACTCTTTTGTTTTTAGAGAATATAATAGGAATGTTGGAAGGAAGGCTGATTGAGAATTTGACCTCTTTTCCCATCGGATGTTCTCTTCTCAGTTTTTGCGTTTCTTTTCCTTATAGTTGCATCACCTTCACACTAATAAATGTCTGGCGGCGCAAAGCCACCCGAGTCAAAAAGGAGGACTTGTGGTGGTCAGAGAATGTGACTACAGTAATAAAAATCAGGCAAGTTTCCTTGAACCTCTTATTGTTTTGCTAATGTTGATCTCTGATATTTCATGTTCCTGTTTTCCTAGAGGGCTGCCTTATTTTAATCCATCGTTGTCCAAGCTTTTTTGCTTGCCTGGGCTGCATTGAATGAAGAGAAATTGGGCTGCATTATAAATATATATAATACAGTTAATATAGCAAAATTCTTTTGTTTTTTAATATTTTTATTATCTTGTATTTTTATTATCTTTAATATTTTCATTACCTTGTGGTTACTAGCTGCCCAGGGGTCTGCAAACTTGGCTCTTTTAAGACTTGTGGAAGTCCTGCTATAGGCCATGGGTTGGGCTTGCCTGCTTCAGTTGTTCACAGCAAAACAAAAGATAGGTCCTAGGATACCATGTCATTATTGGTTCAGAGAATTTTTTTATTTGACATATTTATCTGTATGTAATTTTTAAAGATGGTCCCAAGTAAAAGTAGTCCTCCACTTACGGCCCTAATAGGGACAGGAATTTCCATTGCTGAGCAGGGCAGTTACTGTGTCGTGTCCCACTCCTCCGCTGACGGCCGGGTCAGGGAAATCCGAATCAGGCTTGCCTCTGCAGCTCTGCCCAAAGTCCTAGCAAAGTCCTCAGAGCAGGCAGGAGACCAGTAAGTGACTTCAGCAAGATAAGTTTGACTTTTGCCTGACTCAGAGACTGCCAGAAAGCAGATCCTTTATATAGGCCATGGGGTGTGGCTCCATGACTCAGCACTCATTAAGGCCTGCCCCTCCCTTCCTTCTGTTGCCTCCGCCTATCCAATCTTCTGATGCGAGGGTCACTCCAATCAGCTGTTGGAAGTAAACTTTCCTCAGGCTCACATGCTGTGGGGGAGGGGGAGGGGTCTAGCTGCTCCGTTTGCCTGGGCATGGAGCCAGGGCTGGGGCCGGGGGATGCTCCCTCCTCTGCAGCCTGCTTGGGCATGGAGCCAGGGCTGGGACCGGGAGGTGCCCCCTCCTCTGAAGCTTGTCTGGGCATGGAGCCAGGACTGGGGCCGGGAGGCATACATTCCTTCGTGTTCGGGAGCAGATAAGCAGACCCCGGCTGCGGTGAGAGCGGACAAGACACAACATACTGGGTGGATTGCACCCAATTTTGTGACATTTTTTGCTATGGTTGTTAAACAAATCTCTACAGTGATTTAAGTGAATCACGCAGTTGTTAAGCGAATCTGACTTCCCCATTGGCTTTGCTTGTAGGAATTTAGCTGGGAAGATCACAAATTGGGATTACATGATCCTCAGTTTACGTAACCATTCATTTAGTGACTCACTAAATGAGTGATTTACACTGATTTACACTGGCAAGAAGTGTTGATATGTTTGGCTTTCAGAATTGTCAACAATTGATGAAAAATAGTTTGTGAAGGTAAGCCATGAGGTTTGTATTAGAACTGCCCGGTAGGTCTTTTTTTCTTACTGAAGAGAAGGTTGAAGTTTATTGCAGCCCCCCACTCAAAAAACAGGAGCTACGTTGCCTGAGCCTTTCAGGATTAGCCTCTCTTCTTTTAACTCCTGCTAGGAACAGTCCTAATTTTCCTCGAATGGGAAAATCTGTTAGTGAGCCATTCCTCCCCTTCATGCTCTCTCTGCAAATGCAGGCCAGAACCTGGCCTTGTCAGATAGACAAAAGGTATTCAAGACACTTGTCACACAAGCTTAAATTTGCATTTGAACATCATTCACCTCAAAATGCTTATGACTAGCTGATTTTATCTTGCCTTTAAAAGAAAAAAATATCCATAAATGGAGGGCTCCTCTTAAGATTTGGTAGCAGAGCCCCCTATCTTAAGAGCACGTCCTTTGGCTTTGTTGTTGTTAGTTGCGAAGTCGTGTCCGACCCATCGCGACCCCATGGACAATATTCCTCCAGGCCTTCCTATCCTCTACCATCCAATTTAGATCCTGAATATCAATGTTTTAGGACCCTGATGGCGAACCTATGGCACGCATGCTGGAGGTGGCACGCAGAGCCCTCTCTGTGCAGTACTGCCAGTTGGTCTTCGGGTTTCCGGCGCTCTGGCACACATGTTCCGGTTTTGGCACTCGGTGCCAAAAAGGTTCATCATCACTGTTCTAGGATAAGCTTTATCCAACTTGGGCACCATTAGACCTGTTGGGCTGTAAGTTCCACAATCCTCAGATAACAGAAGCCTGTTGGTCTAGGAGCTATTAGTGATGTAATCTGAGTTTTGTAGCTTTTCTGGAGGCATTAGATGGAGAAAAATTGTTCTGGATGCTTTACGGCTTTCTTAGGTCAAGTTCTCCTTAGGGCAATACAGATCCAGATACTATTTGGATCAGCAATATATCTCTATGTTAAAAATCTGAATTTAGGTGCATTATGGAAAAGTGCCGGCTTAGTAAACAGTAGCAAACCATGGTTAAAGCTTATAAATTATTTTTAAAAGTGGACAGGAGTGTTTCTGACCTACTAATGGTTTTTCCTTATGTCGCCTTGTAATGAGAAGCTGAGGCTGGTGGGGAATTTTTCTGTATTTTTATGCTGATAAAGATGGTCTTGTGGGAAAAGAGGTAAGTCATATAGAAGACCCACTGATTTTTTTCTGAGTGTTGAAATTACCGTATTTTTTGGACTATAAGACGCACCAGAGTATAAGACGCACCAAGATTTCAAAGAGGTAAACAAGTAAAAAAAAGTTTTTGCACTCCCTGGCCCCCAGGAACACACTGCGGGCCTTGTGAAAATGGGCCTGTTTTGGGGGAAAACTGGGGTTTCTGGAGGGCAAAAATGGCTGTATTCAGTGTATAAGACGCACCAATATTTCAACCCTCTTTTGATGGGGAGGGGAAGTGCCTCTTATACTCTGAAAAGTACGGTATGTTTTTATGTCCTAATTCACTATTCATCCATAGACTATTGGTTTATTGTTACAGCCAAACTTACAGACTTCTTGTCCTAACAATGCATTTTCAAAAGGAAACTGGAATTTTGTTTTTCCATGAAGACATTTCGCTTCTCATCCAAGAAGCTTCTTCAACTTTGAGCAAATGATGGAGCATGGAAGGATTGCTATTCCTTGCAGTCATCTGGTCATTACACCTCTTTTTTGTTGAGGTCCCTTGGAGGTTTCTCTGTGCCTTCAGAGTCACCTGAATAGTGCAAATGGGTGTGGAACATTCTTGGAAAGGCTGAAAGGAGTGTGAAAGGAACCTTCCTTGCTGTTCCATCTGGATGGCAGCAAAGGGTCAAGTGAGCAGAAGCGATTTGGTTGGTTTGTTAACTTCATAATTTCCTTTGGTAATCAACATCATGTCATCTTAAATAACATTCCCTGCAGTTAAGAAATAGTTTTGTTCTAGGGTGGAAAACAAAAGCAGGAGATGAAAATGGAGTGAAAATACTGACACAATGAAAGAGTAGTGTGTGTAGTTTTCTCCCCTTTGTGATTAAACCAGCTTCAATTCATTGGTTCCTAAAATATTGGTAATTATTTTCGTAGGTATGGATATATAACGAGGATCATGAATTAATCTTAAATAATCTTTTGTGTTTGGATGTATCTGAAACGCGCACATCCGATCCACCACGACTTATGAAATGCCATGGTTCAGGAGGCTCCCAGCAATGGCTACTTGGGGTAAGTGAATTTTGCCAGGATGAATTTCAATCTAGTGTAGCTCTGGCTAAAGATTGTTGAAGTTTATATAAGCTTGAGAATTGGTTCTCTTGGTGCACGGATGAGTTCCTGTTTACACAGATTATTGTGAAAGTTAGATATTCTTGAGAAGGTTTTGAACGGTTTGATTTTTTTGAAAAGTTAAATCCTTGCCTTTCAGCACAATTTATTTATTTATTTGGTTTTTATTCCACTTTTATTACTTTAGAAGTAACTCCTGGTGGTGTACATCCCAAATACTCCTTTCTCCTTCTCTTTTTCCCCACACAAGAACCTTGTGAGGTGATTTGGGCTGAGAAAGGAACTAGTCCAAAATCACCCAGCTGAGTTTCAATGCTTAAAGTGGGACTAAAACTCACTGTCTCCTGTTTTCTAGCCTGGTGCCTGCTAATACTTTTTAGGAATAGGACAGAGCCAAAATACCTAGCCTTAATTCACTAATAGAAGTGGTCATAGTCTAAATCTGGAATTGTGAAGTGGCAGTTATAACATGGTATTTTAATTTTATTGGTGACTAATAAATTTATAGAAGCAAAAATTTATAGAAGAAAGTACTGTTAATCAAAACTGGGCCTTTCAAGACCAGATGGATAGGTTTACATGGACATAGGGAAAAGCATGGAATATGTGTCTCAAATCAGTTTTTTATGCTGACAGGACTATTTAAAGTAATCTTTTGATGAGTAAGTTGTAGTTTATGAAGACTAAAACGTAAAATCTTTAGAGCCCTGGTAGCGCAGTGGTTAAAATGTAGTATTGCAGGCTAACTCTGCCCACTGCTTGGTGTTGTGTCCTGGTGGGCTCAGGTTTGATTTAGCTTCCATCCTTCCGAGGTCAGTAAAATGAGGACCCAGATTGTTTGGGGCAATATTCAAATGTGTACATTGTAAACTGCCCAGAGATTCCTTGTAAAGCACTATGGTGCAGTATATGTCTAAATGTTATTGCTGTTACTATTGCTAGTAAAGGCAGAGCTGGCACAGGAGCACCTAAGTAACGCCATCAGCCTGCCAAAAGGAATAACTTGGCTGCAAAAATAGGTTTGGAACCGTTTTATCTCACCTGCTGTGTTTCTCTCTGCAGAAAAACAATCGGCTGTATCAAGTATCTGTTGGGCAGTGCATGAAGATGGTTGATCCACTTAATCTCAAAGGCTACGTCACCATGGCCATATGCGATGGCTCCTCCCTTCAGCAGTGGCGCTTGGAGAATTGAGTACCGCCTCAAGGAATGCCCACTTGTGCAGGGGCTCTTGGCTTAGTACATAATTTTCTAAGGCTGGCAATCCTTGCTGCTATTTCTATCCCTGAACACTTAAAGGAAACTATTTTAATGAAAGATAGAAATCACAATGCACGGCAATCTTCAAGTGGAGCAGAAGTGGTTGCATTTCTTGCCCCTTATTTCTGCAGAGGTAGAAGTGCGATGACATTCCTTGGAGTCCAAACAGTATACGGAGATATTTTAAGTCATAATTAGGACAATGTAATTTAATTGGTGGATGCATCTAATGAAGCCGGCCTAAATGGTCTGTCAGAAACCTACCGTATTTTGCCAGTATTTCTTGCAGAAGTATTACTTCTTTCATTTGAATTTATGGTCGGAATTCTGAAGAAAATTATGTTTTAATTCTGTCTTTTTTGTAAATAATTTTTAAAATTTTAACCTAATTAAATGTCCATCTGTCATGTCCTATAATATTTGAACCAGTTCAAGATGCCATTTTGATGACTCTGAAGACCAAGTAGCACTTGCCTGCTTCAGTGCAGCCCCAAGTGCTGCAGCTCCCCCACCAAGGCTCCCTTGTATGCCAGGAAGACCCTATGCGGTGACTGGGATTTGCAGCATCGAAACAATCTGGACTTTGATTCCCAGAATTGCTCATCTGGCACGTTGCCTGCAAAATTCTGAGAGTTGAAATGCAGATCTCTTAAATTTAAGATTGAGAAATTCTGCATGACAGGATGATTGACAAATGAAGGGGAAAGGGCAGGTGGCATAACTTTTCTGTTCTTCCAAGGCAATTTGGAATGCAGTACAAATTGTACTGTATGCAGTACAAAACAGCATTTTAAAAAAGCTTACAGGTAATATGTGATAACACAACTTGATATGTGACTATAATAGAGACTGCCCATTACGGTTCCATGTCTTAACAGTTGCAAAATGATTTTACAAGATTTTGCAGCAATTGTTATTAAGCAAACCAAAGCTTCTCTATGGACATATTTTTGCTGAAAATTGGATGTAAATGTCAGTTTTTGGCAAAACCATCGTAAAACATGGTCAATGATTGTGGGATGCTGCAGATGGCTGTAAGTGGAGCTATTTTGAAACATGCCCAAATTTTGGTGAGATGACTGGAGAAATTTGAATCCAAGTCTTTTGGATCAATTGTAATTTCAGATGGTTGCTAAGTGATGATCGTAAGTTGTGGACTTACCATTGTTTGATTTTTACCATACTCATTTCTACACCGTGGAAAAGTTTAAAAAAAAACCAAATCATTTTACAAGTTATTGATACACGTAAATATGTGTGAGAAGCTTGAATTTGACACTGGATAGTGCAGGTTTAAGGCCCACATTAAAAATTACGAATGGGACTAGCTTCTAGTTAAGATTTTGATATTCCTTTTTAAAATCAGGTTGCACATAAAAAGTATGTCTAGAAAAATGTTTTATGATTTATCTTTGCAATATCATGGAGAGAAAACAAATATCCATTTTTATGTATTTTGTATTGCATTTTTTATTATTAACACTAGGTGTTATTGACACTCATATTAGCAACTGTCCCTTTGGTCTCTAGTGTACATTAAATGCTTGGTTACCTTATGTCAGTTATGATTTTTAACTTTTGTAACAGTACCTTTTATTTTAATTCAATGAAACCAGCCACTCTGTTAGTGGTAGAAAGCTCTTCCTAATCCTCTGTTCCTCTGCACACCTAATTAAGTATGCAGAATCAACTCTGCTCTGTTCATAAGATATAATCAAAAGCTTTGGGGGTGGGGGGAGGGTTACAATAATCTTGAATAGGCTTTTTTAAAAATTCCAAATAATAGAGCATGTTATATAGCTGACAGGGATGTCCAAAATGGAAAAAAATTAACTAAAACTACTAGCATGATCGTTTATTGAAATGTAAATTCTGCTATGCATAAAATATAATCTGCACAATTATGTTTTTTATACTTTTTATATTACATATGCAACTGTTTTTGTAGAATTGGGATTTGGGTACAGCATTGAGCTATCTAAGATATCTTCTTGATGGCAAAAACAGCCTCTTTGGTGTATCCCTGGAGATAATATATTCAGGATGTGCTGCATCCTGACATAAAGGAAAATATTAAAATATTTATAGATGTAAAATATTTTATTTGTAAATGCCAATTTTCTAAATTTGTTTCCACAAATTTCAAAGCCCATAACACTCTGTATACTTCAAAAAATCATTTTTGCCAACATTAGATAACTATTATACAGAACAGAATAAAAACCTGTAAGACAAATACTGGTAGGATGTTGGAATATTGTACAAGAGAAGAAAAATATTCAAGAAACAAATTTCATACAGCTATTATCAAGAGAAAAATATATACAATGATTTATTCTGTAAGATAAAAATACATCATGCCATATACATTACAAGTTCAGAACTGTATCACTGAATATACTACCAGTTTTACAGTCCACTTTAGCTGTGCACACAAAAAAAACTTCATTTTTTTAATATTTAGACTGTGAAGTGTCAGTACCAGAATTGAAAGTACAAAATAAAAAAGCTAACCTGGTTCAAAATGTTGATTAGGGTTCTACAAGCAAACACAAACAGTGTTTATTTTTTAAAAGAAATGTAAACAAAACAATTCATACAAACACATTTTAAATTACTTTTTTTTTTCAAAATCCTATTGGCAGAGTCCTGCAGCTGAAAGCACAATTTCTATAATTTTTTCCTTGATTTTACTTTTCAAGAAGGCAGCTATTGACTTACGCTCTCACTACACATTCCTAGTTTCATTACATAATTTTAGTGTAAACTGAACAGTTCATATAATCTCCACTATTTCTGTTGGAAAAGAAAATCAATGTTCAGCATCTAGTTTGGGTGGTTTTAGCAGTTATTCACAGTTATCACAAATTCTACACACAAAAAAAACCTGATTTAGGAAATAGGGATGTAACAATATAATACAAATAAAATAGATCAGTCTTAAGTTTCCTCAAACATCTACAAAAACCACTGCTGTAATTTACATGCTCTCTAATCAATCTGAAGGGCTGCTTTTAAAAAAAGTCAATACAGCATAACTGAGCCTGCTTTAAAGATTAAAAAAATAAAGTAAAACCTCTCTTAAATTGAGATTTTGGTTACCCATGACAATTGTAATGACATGTTTAATACACAAAATCATATTGTAACATCCCTACTAAGTTTAATAAGCACCCGAACTGCTGCAAGATCTGGTAGCATTTGGTCAATTCCTATTTTTTTATACTGTACTTTTATCCTCAAAATATTTACATTTTTGTACAAAGTAACAGGGTTTGTTAGTTCTGCAGGTAACAGCAGCAGCTTGGCTTCTAACTTTTCCTTTTAAAAATAGCTTCATTCACTTATTCAATAATAAATACAAAAAGTTTCTCTTATTTTACAGAAATCAAAACTACAATAAACTGACTCATGGAATCAAGTATTTTAAATGTATTTTAGTGCAAGTTATTTTTCCCTTAGCTCTATCCCTAAGGAAGTCATTTCAGTACATTCCTTGTTCAGTGGTGTCTACGTTTTTAATTTTTTTTCCTGTTTTTAGAGGGCCTGCCCCTTTAGTAAGTAAGGCTGTGGCCAGCACTTTGGATATCTCCCTTACGCTGGTGATTTCAGTCTACATTCATTAGTGCCCCACTGCCCTTCAAGCAGGTCAGCCACAGCTTCTCTGCCCGAGTCCGATTTCTCTTTAGTGAAAAGAAATTTCTCTTTTAATGAAATCAAAAGTGCTGGACTGGTCTGGAGATCAGTTTCCTTTCTGGGTGCCTGAAAGCCAGGCCTAACTCCATATTCTGCCAGCTGGCTTCTGGTGCTCACTTTACACTGGAGTAGAAGAGATAACTTGAGAGAAGTGATTGTTTTCATACACATAACACATCCCCACCCTGCAAATGAACAGCATCAAAAATCACTTCTTCTTGGGACACGCAGCCCTCAGAGGGCGTAAGGAATGCATCTAGTTCATCCATTTCCGGCAGTTTACAGCCCCACAGTGACATGCAATCTTGTGCTGGTCATCTTCAAAATCGAATTTATAGTCGTAACACAGCTGAAATGAAAACGGTCAATTAGCTTTATTATCCCAGAATTAAAAGATACATGCATTTTCAACATAAACATCTGTATAAAAAATGAGATGTACAAACCATCTGTTTATTTTCATCCTACCTTTTTATAAATAACTCAAGGTGGCGAGCATATCGAATAATCCTTCCTCTTATTTTTCTCACAACCATCACCCTGTGAGGTGGGCTGGGCCGAGAAAGAGGGAAAGTCCCGCAGCTAGCTTTCATGCCTAAGGCAGGATTAGAACTCACCACCTCATTTCTAGCCTGGAGCCTTAACTGCCAGACCAAGCTGGTCTATAGACAACCCAACCCTATAAGGGGCATTGTAACAACTGTCTTAAAAGACAACGAGTCTCGGGACTGCCCTAGAATATTGCTTTTAGTTCTGGGAACTATTGGATATAATTCAGGTCCTTCCTTATTATTTGTTGGACAAAAGTTTGCTTCTGTTTTTTCTTAACATAACATATTAGTTCCATCTCGATTCATTGCCCTAAAGGGGACACCTAACTCCCCACCCCCCAAACAATGCCTTAGATCTGCATTTTAACAAAGGGTAAATTGCTCCAGCTGCTAAAGGGTCTTCTGCCCAAAAAAATTCCCTCCAGATCTTTATTTATTTATTTAAATTTTTATACCGCCCTTCTCCCGAAGGACTCAGGGCGGTGTACAGCCAAGGTTAAAACAATTAAATATACAAAATTAAAATATCAATTAAAATACATATTCAATAATGGCCAAATTAAAACCGTCAAATTGACCCAGCCTAAAATGCCCCATATAAAATTACTAAAAATTAAAAATTTGAAAATTTAAAAATCAAGCCAGTCCCGCTTGGATAAATAAATAAGTTTTTAATTCACGGCGAAAGGTCCGAAGGTCAGATAGTTGGCGCAAACCGGGGGGAAGTTCGTTCCAGAGGGTAGGTGCTCCAACAGAGAAGGCCCTTCCCCTGGGGGCCACCAGCCGACATTGCTTGGCGGACGGCACCCTGAGAAGACCCTCTCTGTGAGAGCGTACGGGTCGGTGGGAGGCATAAGGTAACAGCAGGCGGTCCTGTAAGTACCCGGGCCCTAAGCCATGGAGCGCTTAAACATGCCAGCCTTCAATAAATAAACAAAAACGCATTTCAGATGGGAAACTGCTTAGAGCAAGCTCTAAGGTTCCTACAGACTTCTGTCTTCAGCCTAGAGAGCAAGACTCTGTCTACCAGCCACCAATACCAAGTATTTTGTTCTTTGCAAAAAGAAACAGCAGAATATTCAGTATATGAATATATACATGGTATTAAAAGCCATATGAACTATACCTCTTCCCCTTTCTGGATTCTCCGGTTAGAGCTAATTATGATTTTATGTCCCCGTTCAAAGGTTACCACCTCAGCCACACAGTTGGGTGCACAGGAATGGTTAATGTACCTAGAAGGTAGGGAGAGAAGTGTAGATATTTTTATATATTGTATAATAATTTTGCTATATGATACTTTGAGCAACAAAAGATAAAATTATGTATTTAAAGTTAGGAAATGTGACAACAAGGTTGCAATATAGCAGGAAGGTACTACTGGTGATAAAGACAGTACCAACTTAGGCATCTGTGGGGGGAAATGGTTTCAAGTGAAGGTTTTTTTCAAAAATAAACAGGTCATGGATGTCTCATGCCCTGTTTGTCGGGAACCCAGGGTGGCATATACAGCATACCTTCCTCCAATCTTTCCCACAATTATCCCGTGCAGATAATTGGCTGAGAGTGTGCCTGGCACGAAGGCAGCTAGTGAGCTTCCAAGGCTGAATTTGACACATTCTAATCTGACACTGGGGCACACGGCGGCTCAGCCATTAAAGACGCTTAGCGTATCAGCTGGAGAATTGACAACCCGAGTTCAGGACCCGAGTTCCACACAACAGGGCCCACTCCCCCTTCCTGTCCCAGCTCCTGCCCACCTAGCAATTTGAAAGCATGCAAATGTGAATAGATTAATAGGTGCCACTTTGGTGGGAAGGGAACAGTGTTTCATGTGTCTTTGGCCTATAGCTATGCTGGCCACATGACCATGGAAAATCTCTTCGGACAAGGCCGGTTCCCTCAACAAATGGAGATGAGCATCACCCGCTAGAGTTGGACATGACTGGACAGGGGGAACCTTTACCTTTAATCCAGCACTAATTTCCTTCTAAAACTACCTACCTTGCAGGACCTCCAGTCAATGTGGCATCAATGACATGATCGTTATCAATGCGGAACATGTATACTCCACGATTCTGTGGGGAGGAAATCAGAAAGGAGAAAAAAAAGGACTAAGCCAGCTTAACAAGTATCAATATTCAAAGACATGATATGTAGCCATTCCTGAATTGTAATTACAATCCAAAGGTTTATTAAAAAATTGGAAACCTTAAATTTCTTTTTCCAAAACAGTAGCATTCTTGTTAGGATTTTGCGAATAGAAACACCAAAAAATGAAACTCCAAGGAAGGCTCAAACATAACTTAATCATAGTCACATTTAGCCTCTATAAATGAAAGAATCAAATGTTACTATGGCTGGTTTACAACGAACTTCCTTTATCTGAACACTTAAAAACATGCACGCACGCACGCACACACATACACCTGGTGCTTCAAGGTAGATAAGACAGATAATGAGATAGATAAAGATATAGACTGATAGATGATGGATGGATGGATGGATGATGAAGAGAAAAAGAGATAACCAGTCAGACAGCTAGCTTTTCCCTTATTTAGGGCACTTAGGATGATGTTATCAATGAAAATACAAATATCATTAAAATCTATATGAAAACCTGTATTTAAAAACTTCTAATGTTGTAATTAGCACCAAAGGCCCTAATGAAACCCATGGAACGCTTGTCCTCATTAGATCCTCCATATCCCACAAAGCTTGAAATACAAATGCTTCTTGTCTTAAGGAATACCTGAGATTCATAAAGCTTCTCCTTCCTGTTGGCTACTTCATTGCGAATGATGGTTCCAATATATTCAATTACCATAGTGTGCTTTTCAATGTCTCTAGCAGCATATAAACCCAGGCCCTGAAAAGGCAGGAATGATTTGGTAATAGAGCACATCACTGGCCTCTTCTGCTGATTTAAATAGATTTCAAAACCTCAGCATGTCTATTTAAGATATTTTAACAATCCTACAATTCTTTCCAGCTAATGCTACAATGATTACAGGTAGTCCTTGACTTATGACAGTAATTGAACCTGGAATTATGGGGATAAGTTGTGGTCACTAAGCAGGTCACTACATGATTGTGCCAATTTTACCACTTTAAAGAATGCCAAAGTCATAAGGTGAGTGCCAAGGCAAACCCACTGTACTCAATGGATGGGTTTTTTTTGCCAAAAACAAGAGATAAATGATGGTTTATTGGGGGGGGAAATTAAATTGTGGTCATGTGACCATGGGATGATGTAAGTGGCCATAAATGCCAAATACATGAAATATAATCATGTGATCACTGGGGGGTGGGGGACACAGGTCATCAGAACTTTGAAAGCAGGTCATAAGTAGCTACAGGAAGGTCCTTCATAACTTCAAATGGTAGCTAAGTGACCAGTCCTAAGTGGAGGACTACCTTTACTGAGAGAAAAGTCCCACTATGTTCAATGGAGATTAATCACTTGCAATTTAATGGAGTTGTTCAAGTAGGCAGTATACAGATGCTAGTAATAAATAAATAAACAAATAATGAGTTTCAATGAAGGATAAATTAGCATGAATATGTAAATGAAACAAATAATAAATATATAAATATACAAATAATAAATATAAAATATGCTTATTAAATAAATGTTATTTTTAAACACATCTGAAGAAATATGGAATATAGCGAATACTTTCCTGGTCCAAACTGACCTGAATACGCGACCGTGCCAAGTAGACATTGGACTTCCATTCAGTCTTCATTTTCCGATACTGAGAAGACTTTGAATGAACAAACTGCTTACTGTAAGGTGCATTTAGTTCTCCTGTAACTGTGCTCTGAAATGACTTTGAAGTGCTGGTGCTATTCAAGGTATGAGGCCTATACCAAAGGGTCACAGAACAGAAGGAACAGAGAAGGAAAACTGAAGATCTCTCTGAATGTTGTGATGTTTTGAATAACAAAATAGCTCCTAGGCAAACAGACATTCAAAGCCACCTAGCAGAGACATTAAAGCAACTGCCCCAACTTGGACGGGCCACATACACAGCCAAAGACAGCAGGGTTTGTAAGCAGCACACAGAAGCACAAGTATCCTACGTAGCCTATAAACCCTGGGCTGCACTATGTGAATTTAAAAGAAAATACCTTAACACAAACCTCTTGACGTGGCTGCTCATTTTGGGCTCAGAACGAGCGCAGCCAGTGGGGTTGATGGCGAGAGGCAGCTCCATGAGGGGGTTTCGGCCGTAACGGAAGGTGTAACGCTCGCAGGCCTCAACCCCAGGAAGCTGTAACACGAAGAAATCCGGGTCAGTGAAATTGCAGAAGAACAACTCTTGATACTTGAAACAAAAGAATCTTCTTCACAGTGATGAAGGAAGTACAAAGCATTAAACCAGGGGTCTCGAACCTTAGCAACTTTAAGACTTGTGGACTTCAACTCCCAGAATTCCTCAGCCAGCTTTGCTGGCTGAGGAACTCTGGGAGTTAAAGTCCACAAGTCTTAAAGTTGCCAAGGTTCGAGACCCTTGCATTAAACTGTTTCCTGTTTTTCTTCTATTCTCTTTAAGAACATAGAGAGGTAGCAGCACAAAGACCAATTCTGATTTTTCTTCAGCAGTCTATAGGTTTCAACTATAATATGGAAGAAAGGAGTTTATTTCACGGTAAAATGTTTCTGAGATGAGAAATATTTTAGGGCCGGTACATTCCATGCTCCTGGAGATTTGTGAGAAGTATTATTTATTTATTAAATGTATATGCCATTACTGCCAAGCAACTCTGGCAATTGGAAATTACATACCTGGATTTATTTTCCTCCATTGCCACTAGATCACCAACTACAGCACTCTTTTCTAATGTATTCTATAAACAACGGCTCCAAATGCCAAATTCTGATTATTACTAAGCAAGAATTGATGAAGATTCACCCTGGAACCATTGCCCAAACACTCACTGATTCAGCTATTCTAGCCACTGCAGACACCGTCAGGCCAAAAAGATCTTCGCCCTTGAGATATATAGGGAATAGCTGGAGCATTTCGGAGGTTTTTCGAATAGCTGCAACAGGCTCAAGGATTTTATCCCAAACATCTGTACAGGGAAAAATATAATAAACAATGGAAATTACAAAAAAAGAACTGAATGCTTTGCTCTATTTGTTATTAGGACATTATTTATGGTTAGGATAGGAAATTTATTATAAGAATTAGAGGTCCACCAGACTAGATTTTATATCTGCTTTGGAAATAATGCTGGAATATAAAATACAGAGGACAAGGCTTAAGAGGTTATAGTTATATGCCTCCCCGAAACAGGTTTTAAAAGTGAATATTTCCACAAGAAAGTCTATATTCATTGTATTATTTATTTTGGTCAGATGTTGCAAATTAAAATGTGATCACAAGTGACAGTGACAATGATAATTGACATTTTCTAAAAAATATTTATCATGGGAAATAGCCAGTGGTGGGATTCAGCCAGTTTGCATCTATTCGGGAGAACCGGTTGTTGGAAGAAATCTTATTTTATTTTTTCCCCACTTTACAGGGCTAATCCTGTAAGGAAGGCAGGAAGGAAACATTCTGGTGTTGTTTTTACCCTAATCTTTATTGCCCTGCTTATAGAAACTGCCTCTCTGGTTAACCCTTATGACATTGTAACAGAAGGCGAAGCACCCATTGGCATGAGTGACGTTGAGTTGGCCATGACCACCGAGCCACCCCTACCCAGCTCGTCATTAGGGCAGAGAACCGATTGTTAAATTATTTGAATCCCACCACTGGAAATAGCCTTACATATTATTGGGATGAATCCCTCAATAATTTTGCTTTCCAGGTCTAGATACATTCCTAAGCTAGTATTAAATCAAGATCAGACTTCTTAAGCAATCTTTTCCTGGCTAGGAGTTTTCTTAAAGGCCTGAGGGGTGTAGTGGAGTTTAAACGCTGGAATTAGAACCTTCCAAAGCAAGATAATCAAAACCTGGTGATAAGATTTTAGGCTGGTTTTGCTATCAGCTTCCAGAAAATGCCACAATACTATAAAGAAGGTACAGTAATATGAAAAAGAAAACACCCATTTTGAATTTTAATATCAGGACATAGTAAAAACCATCTGGTCCTTAGGTAAATACACCCTCAGATTCATGGCATATTACACCTTGTCATCATTTATGGTTTCTCCATTTTGTAATATAAAAAGTATTTGGGTTTTTTTCCACATGAAGTGAAAGTAAATAAATGCAGTGCTTAGAAAGACACTCACAGAAATAGGCAAGCTGCTTTCCACTGGGTATTTTAAACACCAATGCCTATCAATTCAATCAGATCTCCCTGGCCTAGCTCAACTAGGGTTCCCGGGTTTCAGTTTACCTTCTGGAGTCAAGCCGGTCAGAATCATATCTTCGTGTCCTTGCTCGATCACTCTGATCACAAACAAGGGAAAGCCGTCCTTCTCTTCAATGGAACACAGGTAGCGGGAACGGCGGTTAGTGTATCGTATGCTCCAATACAACCGGCTGGCCTCAAACCCCACCGGGTAGAGCACCTTTGAAGAGTGGAAGGCAACCATCTGATGGGGCAGCAGCTGACCAATACTGTGGAAGATCAGGCTCCCCACCCGGAAGGTGTGCTCACGATCCCCCCTCTGTACGATGCTAGCGATCTGTCGGACTTCGTCCCGCTGGACGTAGACTCGCCTGAAGACCGCAAAATAACTGAGTTCTTGCTCATGAGTGCTCTTCGGTTTGTGCATTGGGCAAAGCATAGTTTTGTCTTTGAAAAACATGCATTGTGCTTTAATGGCACAGGTGAAGTGATAAACATTGGTGCACCTTAACCTGTGGCAGCCGCTGGTAGCACCCATCTTGTGGCAGAACACGCATTTCATTTGCAAGCCCCTTCGCAGAGCTAGCTCAACATTGATTAAGGCACCAGCTTGTGTCTCATAGACCTCAGTAGACCAAAGAGCACAGTTCAAATGAACCCAGAGGTCTAAATCCAGATTCAGAAGCCTGGCTGGTCCATCAGTTAGCCCATCGCCCTCTTCATGGCAGAAGCAGCATTTTCGGTAGTCTTTCAGGAGAGGATCAGGTTTAAGGGTTGTGCCCAGTTTCTTGAGAAGCTCATCTATCTCCTCTTCACAAGTAGGTTTGAATGTTCCTTTAGGAATCACGATCTGTACATTCCATTTTTTCCATTTCATTCCTTTCCATTTCTTGTTCACTGGTCGACAGTCATCAAGGCCATTGGGAACAGTTCTTAAGCGGGGTTTCAATTTCACGGTTACCTTAAGTTCTTCAGGTTTAGGCTCCACTTTGGCTGCTTCAAAGGCAGGAGGAAAAATAATAAGGGGTGATGAGGGGGGAGAATTTTTTTCCTGCAGTTGAGGGAGGCAGTGAACATCAAAGGTAGAGATGTTTGTATTATATTGGTGGAAACCTTTTGGAGGTTCTTTCATTGGAAATTGGATTTCAGGAGGGACGGATTCCTGAGAAATAATCAGAACAGCAGTTGAAGAGAGATTCACAGCAAAAGTTACGTGCATGCATTATTTGGGACTAGATCACAGTTTTGCACTAAGTAACAGAAGTTTGCACGGTTTAATAATCACTTTGCAAGACTGGGTGGTTTCAAAATTCAGAGCAGAGAATATTAAAATGATGTTTAAGGAAATAGAATTGCAGATAGCTTCTTAACCAAAAGGACCTCTGGTTTTGAAATGTACATATAAAATATTGATATGAAGCATAAGCTTGTACTATCATTGTAAATTGTAAATTGGGATTTCAACTTATCTTGGACCAGGTTTAGAAAATGCAAAATATATCTGAATAGATGGCTATATATCCATATTATGTTCTTTCTTTGTCATGTACAGTCTGATCTGCTGAAGATATGAACTACTAATTAATGTCAGCATCATCTATTTCAGGGGTGAAATCCAGTAGGTTCTGACAGGTTCTGGAGAACTCCAAACTACTTTGAGTAGTTTGGAGAACCGGCAAATACCACTTCTGGCTGGCCCCAGAGTGGGGTGGGAATGGAGATTTTGCAATATCCTTACCCCCAGGAGTGGAAGGGAATGGGGATTTTGCAGTATCCTTCCCTTGCCACACCCACCAAGCCACGCCCACCAAGCCACACCATGCCCACCAAACCATGCCCACAGAACCAGTAGTAAAAAATTTGGATTTCACCACTGATCTATTTTATTGATAGAGGCAAATCTGAGTGTTCTTATTAAATACATTGTGTGAGGGGGAATGACAATCTAAAGTAATTTAATTTATTTATAACTTTTAACCCACTTTTATTTAATGAAATTCTAGTGTACAGTTATATTTTCCCGTTAGTGTGATAGATCCCAACATTAATTGCACAATCTTGTAAGGTATGAGAGAAGCACTTTGAGATGTACAGTAAATGTTTGAAGAGATCCACTTTATATAAAATGTAGAATATAATTAAAATAATGATATCCTAAAGAGTCAAAATTTTCCCTTCAAAATAGATAATTTGGTTTTCACATTTTAAAATACTTTAAAACATATATACAGGTCCTATGTGAAAAAAGGTGAATCTTCAACTGCAGATTGATGCAAAAAATGGAAAAAAAATAAATGTATCTGATGTTAAACAAGCTGCATTGCTCTTGATCTTCTAGACAATTTTTTATTACAATGTTATATTAAAGCAGTGTCATTGCAAGTAAGTGGTAAGTATTTACCTTGCTTTCTGAATTTTTTGCTTGCATGGAGGCTGAATAAAGAACTAAGCAATTGTTACTACAGAAGACAATGTCTTTCTCTATTCTCTCAGATTTTTCTTTGGAATCCTAAAAATAAAAAACCCAAACAAAACAATAAAATAATGACAGAAACATCAAACTCTTCATAAATCTGTAGGAAGTTTATATTAAAACATGATTTTGTTTGAGAAATTTGGACTGGAAAAACATTCAATACTATCATTCTTAAGGATTTCACTAATAACATCCATTTATAACAAAATTTGCTCTCCAACATACAGAATAGTTAAATATATTAATAGGAAAAAAAAAGAAATAAATATATTGCATTGTGATTATTTGCTTAGCTGGTTGTTAACTAGTAGTAAACATAATCTCAGGCCAAATAAAAGTAATAGATGGTAGGACATTGAAGACATGATATTTTTGTATTTATACTGAGAATATATAGAAATATTTCTATTTTTATGCCACTTAAATGGAAGAAACATGATCCAGATTAAAGGAAAATAAATAACAGTGCTATACAAATCATTCTTGTAGTATCAGAGATCATTTACTGGTAAAAGAGCAAATTTTTACATTAAATAAACAAAACAAGCAGCAATAGACAGTTTTCTCAAGTATCTTATTTTAAGATACTTGAACTTTCACTTCCGATTTCCCCAGCCAGCATATTTGAACAAGAGTTCTAACACTTCAGGTTCGAAAAACTTTCTGAGCTCAAAATGGATATCCTCATCATTCTGTACTTGATCAAAAGGACAGCATTGTCTTGAACATTCTGAAATATTTTGAGCCCTGAAATGCACTTTTGTTTTGTGGATTATTACTGAACTGTTTTTCCCCCCCTTCCCCTTCCAAAATAAGTACTGATGCAGCTGGGCTTCATCATGTTTTTACTGCTACTGCCTTAGACCAGGTAAGGTAACACTGTAGTACAATCCTGGGCATAGCAATACTTTTATTAAAACGCATAATTTCAGTTAGAGGGTCCTTTGTGGATGGACTATGTATTGCCTTCTGTTGCAGATGTATAGTTTACAATACAGATAGAAGAAGGTAGGACACAAAAAACAACAAGACTCTTTCCTGTAAATTCTCGAAAAACATTTTGAAAATAATCCTCTTAGTCAATATGAATGCATAGGTCACCGGGCAGTAGTTAGCATGGCCTCCCCCTCTGCACCCGGTTTGATGGCCTTGGATTGAAAAAACAAGGAGCTTGCTTTGATTCTTTGTGGTGCCCTACCCCTGGAATATATCAATTTCAAGTTTTATTCACGTAAAATAGACAGCATTCAATTGATTTTAAATTTTATCTGCTGGAACATAGTCAACAAGAAACAGAATCTTTTATGCTTAATCCTACAAGGCAGGGCTGTCAAACTCACAGCCTCCCGGTTTAGCGAAAGGGGAAAAAGTTGCAATACATCACATGACAACACCGTGACGACGTGAATTTGACACCCTTGCTATAAGGGGAAACAATTAAAAATGGAAATCATTACAGATATACCTGTTTCAGGAAATGCAGTTCTTTAAAAGATTTTCGTACTCCACTGCCCAGTACTACCACTTTACAATGAGAACACCACTGTGACCTTAATGCCAAACCATCGGCAATGTTTGGACTTTGTGCTTTATATCCTGCCAAAACTGAAGATGAGAATACAAATTCTTTTAACGTATGCATCATTCTACTGTAAATATCCTTATCCCTACAAATACCTGCTCCATTATCACTAAATTAATTAAATTTATATGCCACCCATCAACACTAGACAGCAAAATAATGTTATAAATAATGATATAAAACAGTTAAAACATCAAAAGATTAAAACATTAGACAGAAAAATTAAAACACTAAGTTAACAACAAAGTGAATAAAATAACCGACGCACACATGGGGTGGAGGTGGGATCTTCGACTGGTCTACTAGTCACGTCCTAAATGAGATGTCCTATCAGGATGCCAAGCTAATTGACAGAACTAAGTCTTCAGATTCTTTCAGAAGGCCAGATTTCAGATTTCACCTCAAGGGGAATAATTTCAAAGATTAGGTGCCATGGCAGAAAAGAGTCTTCTCCTATATCCCACCAGCCACAGTTCCTTAGCTGAGGGGATTTGGAACATGGCCCCTCTATCAGACTGAGGGGGGGGGGCGAACTAAGATGGCTCCTCAGGAATTAGAATAACAGAATTGGAAGGCTCCTTCGAGGTCTTCTAGTCCAACCCCCTACTTAGGCAGGGAACTCTACACCACTTCAGACAAAAGGTTATTCAATCTCTTCTTGAAAACTTCCAGTGTTGGAGCATTTACAACTTCTTGGAGACAAGTTGTTACACTGAATACCTGTTCTATCTGTCAGGAAATTTCTCCTTAGTTCTAAGTTGCTTCTCTCCTTGATTAGTTTCCACCCATTGCTTCTTGTTCTACCCTCAGGTGCTTTGGAGAATAGTTTGACTCTTTCTTCTTTTTGGCAGCCCCTGAGATATTGGAACAGTGCTATCGTGTGTCCCCTAGTCGTTCTTTTCATTAAACTAGATGTACCCAATTTCTGCAACCATTCTTCATACATTTTAGCCTCCAGTCCCCTAATCATTTTTATTGCTCTTCTCTGCACTCTTCCTAGAGTCTCAACATCTTTTTTACATCCTGGCGACCAAAACTGGATGCAGTACTCCAAGTGTGGCCTTACCAAGGCATTATAAAGTGGTATTAAGTGATCTTGATTCTATCCCGCTGTTTATGCAACTTAGAACTGTGTTGGCTTTTTGGCAACTGCAGCACACAGCTGGCTCATATTGAAGTGATTGTCCACTAGGACTCTAAGATCCCTCTTACAGTTACTACTATTGAGCGAGGTACCATCTATACTGTATCTGTGCATTTGGTTTTTCTTGCCTAAATGTAGAGCCTTAGTTTTTCCACAAGTGAATTTCATTTTGTTCGATAGGGCCCAATGTTCAAATCTGCCAAGATCCTTCTGTATCTTTAGATTATCTTCAGAAGTGTTCACTATTCCTGCTAGCTTAATGTCTTCTGCAAATTTGATGAGTTCCCCATCTATCCCCTCGTCCAAATAATTGATGAAGACATTGAAGAGTAGTGGGCTTAAAACAGAGCTTGGGATATCCCACTGTACACCTCCCTTCATATAGATGCAGTTCCATTGAGGACTACACATTGTTGTTGAGTGTGGTTGGTCAGCCAGTTACAAATCCATCTGGTGGTGATGCTATCTAGTCTGTATCCCCCAGTCCCTCCATTGAGGCACATCATCTGATGGGACCTTGTAGGGTCCAAACCAAGGGATTTGATGGACAAGAGTGCATGGACCAGGAAGGACAGAGCTGATGGGTATCACTCTGAATGATTGGATGAATAATCCAAAAAAGGAGTCTTGTTGGTTGTGAGGGACACAAGTGAACTGCTATTGAGAAAGAGTTGATGGGGCGTCTGGTCTATGACTGTACCAAATTGAATTGAATTGAACTGATGGGTGGATGGTTCTGAAATTGTACCTGTAAGTTTGGCGCAGAGGTGATCAATTCAGTTCAATTCCGCTCCGATCTGTTGGGTCGTTCAATCATTCAGTCCAAATCTATTTGGCCCACTGAACTTTTCGGAGTTCAACTGACACAGAACATCCCACTGCTTGAATCAATTGAAAATCTGATATGATTTTTAAAAAGGCTCAGAGATGAGAAAGGGATTAGAGACTGAAACATATGATGAACGGTTGCAGGAACTAGCTATGTCTGGTCTAACAAAGAGAAGGACTGGGGAGACATGATAGCAATCTTCCAATATTTAAGGGGCTGCCCCAAAGAGGGGGTCAACCTAGTTTCCAAAGCACCAGAAGGCAAGACAAGAAATAACAGATGGAAGCTAATCAAGGAGAGATCCAACCTAGAACTAAGGGAAATTTCCTGACTAATTGTTGTGTCCACTGCTAATCTGAAGTTGTCTTCAGAAGTTGTGCGTGTTCCATCACTGGAGGATTTCAAGAAAAGATTGGACAACTATTTGTCTGGAATGGTACAGGGTCTTCTGCCATTAGCAAGGGTAGACCAGAAGATCTCCAAGCTCCCTTCTGGCTTATCTTCTATGTTTTACGGTCTTCTGAACGCACACAAAGTCCTCCAGCTTATCAGGTTCGTTCAGCAGTTTTACTTTCACCAATTAAAAAATGGTTCTCCGGAAACTTTCCCAAGACTTCTAGTCAGCTGGGAAGAGGGTTCAAATATTCCCATACATTTTTTCATTTCCCCTTTTTTCTCCTCTTGACAAAGAAGAGGGAGTACACCTATTCTCCAAAGCCCCTAAAAGCAGGGCAAGAAACAATGGAAATCTATCTAGGAGAGAAGCAACCTCGAATTAAGGAGAAACTTCCTAACAGTGAGGACGATTAACCAATGGAGCAACTTCCCACCAGAAGTTGTGGGTGCTTGATCACTCGAGGTTTTTCAGAAGAGACTGGACAGTCACTTGTTTGTATACAGTCTCTGTATCAGTTAATAACCAATCCTTAATCCATCCTATCCTGCCTAATTTACAGTTAGTTTTTGACTTACAACTGCAATTCAGCCCCAAATTTTTGCTAAATGAGGCAATCATTAAATGAGATTTACTCCATTTTATGACCTTTCTTGCCACAATTATGAAGTAAATCATTGCAGCTGTTTAATTAGTAACATGTTTGTTAAGTGAATCTGGCTTCCCCATTAATTTTGCTTGTCAGAAGATTGCAAAAGGTAATCAATCACATGGCCAAGCATCCAAATGTTGATTGTATGACCATGGGGAGTCTGCAAAAGTCATGTGAAAAATAGACATAAGTCACTTTTTTCAGTGCCATAACTTAAAACAGTCACTAAGCAAAAGATTATATGTTGAGAACTACCTATCTAGGCATTGTCCTTCTTGGTGTTTATTTTTTTCAGTAACTTCTGTCGCAGTTTGGAACTAATCATGATTAATGACTGATATCAGATTAGTTCCCTTGGAAGCAGAATAATACCCAATCCTACAAACCTTTTATCAGAATTCAACTGATATTACTGACAAAAATAAAAAAGTAACGATAAATATTTCTTTAGATAGTTTCTATCTTTTCTAAATCCCTTTTCTAAATCTTCAATGCTGAGTTTAACTTCTTACTTATTAATAAAATATTAGCAGCTCACACACTGACTCACCATTTCCACTTGATAAAAATGGGGCATTGTGTGGCTTGAGTCCATAAGGCCCTGTCAGTCCAGGAGGGCCGAAGGTTCCCGACTGAGGACCATGAAGTAGGACATGTTGCCTGTATTCAAATGCTGGATTTGTTCTGTGTGGATTCATTATTCCGATGGATGATGGAACATCAGATGCCGTGCTAATTTCATAGCTGTTTGGAATTCTGACATGCAGAAGATTGGAGAATGCAGCCACCACACTACCAATATTCTAGAGTGGAGAAAAATAGTGTATAGTTTCTTTGTTGTTAATAAGATACACATAGTTCTCACTTATCAACTGTAATTGGGACTAGGAACTCCCTTCACTTAACAAGGTGGTCATAAGGGGCAATGTCACATGGACATTCTGGCAGTCCTAGTTACCCCTGTTGTGTCACAGCATCCCACAATCACATGATTATCATTTGCAACTTCCTGCTGGCTTCCCTCTTGCCTTTATTAGAAGGTGTCAGCGAAGGTTATAAACAATCATGTGACTATGAGGACTCTACAACTTCCACAACATTAATTTGTTATAAGTCAGATAGATGTTATATGCTTGGAATTAAAAAAAATTCTCCCATAAATAAAAATTAAAGGATTGTGAACAAACACAGTTGAAAGGGAATAGGAGAATCAGCACTCCCATATACTGACTAAGAATCAGAAAAGATTTTAGGAATATATGGGCAGTTTTAACATACAATACATACAGAAAATTTTTCAAGATATCAGAGTTAAGGCTGGGGCTTTTCAGTTTGGATATAAATGATCCAGGGTTAGCGTAAGCGGCCACCTTTGATGATCATACCAAATTGTTCAGAGTGGTAAAATCGAACTGGTCACACAGGTAACAAATAGGCAAATGCAATTCAGGACAAGAATGTATAAAATAATGTATTTTAGTCACAAAATCCTAACTTTAAATTAATGGGCTCTGAAATGATCAGGCGACTAATGAAGAAAGGGATTTTTGAGTGCCAGTGGAAAGCTTGAATTAAAATCCAGTAAAAGAGATTAATTATAAAATTGGAATGATTAGGAAAGAAACTGGAAATCGAATGGCCAATAGGATAATGTTCTTATCCAGCATATAGCAAAGCTATTGAGCTTAGCTTTTATGACCCTATTATATACAATTCAATGAAACGATACTGAAATTGCATAACAGCATTTAGTGCAACAATTTACTGCAGTAGAAATAAAATTAGCAACCAAGACATCAGTAGTAAACCGAGGACGGCAGGCAGCCTTCTCTATCAAGAGGTGTGGTACCTTTACCTCTGCAGCTGTAGGATGCAAAGTAATGGCAATGGACACAAGCCCAGATTCTGTGTTATTTGGGGCAAGTCCAAGCTGAGAACTGAAGAAAGTTGAACAAGGCTCTATTTTGATGAAATTTTGCTTTGCTTCTGAACCTTAAAGAGAAGACACATTGGAATGTGGTTAGACTGCAGTGACCCCCAACTTCAGCAACTTTAAGATGTGTGGGCTTCAGCTCCCAGAATTCCTCAGCCATGCTAGTTAGGGAATTCTGAAAATTGAAGTCTACCTATCTCACCACTGGATTAGAGAAATCAGTATATATTTGTTCAGAATAAATGTTGGCTTTACCCTTTCCAGTACTGGCTGGCAGAATTGGAATGACAGGAGATGGAATGGACTGTGGCATCTCTTCTTTTACTGCTGACAGATCTGGGTACCTACTTATTTCCATGCCCAGGACACTCTCCGGAGAAGAAGAAGGAACAAAGCTATCTGGACTTTCTCTATCGTCACAAGGATCCTGAATCCTAAGACACACAGCAAAACCAGGACATTTGTAAGTATGGTTCACATTTAAAAATGGACTAGACAACACTAGTCTGGTCCCAGGAAATTGCATTTTTCTTTTTCAGCAGATAAAGGTCATTCAGTGACAGAACAGAGTCTAACTCCAATTTTTAAAAATGGGAGAAATAGATCAAAACTGAAAACTATTCTGAATGCTTAAAACTACATTACATGGATGAACTATAAAAATAATGGGCTGAACTAGCCTGAAGCTCTTGGAATTTCACAAATTGTGCTGTCTTTGGGGTGGCTTGTTGAGACATAAATTACAGATATTCCTTTAATTTATAGATCAAAGAACTTAATAGCAAAAATATCATTATGGGACAGCAGATTCTGCTCAGTATCAAAACACATGAGCAATATTAAGCACAATACAATGTTAATGCCTTTAAAAAAAGACACCTACCTGAGCTCTTCATGATTGTTATGAGGCGGGGTTGGAAGAGAAGCAGGGACATCCACACTCTTAGGACCCTGAATTATGGCCCTGGCTAACAAATCATCCTGTGGCCTGAAAGGCAGCTGAAACTGCTTTGAACCTAAAGCTTTGGCAACAGATAGGATGCACAGATTAAACAAATGATTTTAAACAGCTACCTGACTGGACTGGATCAATGAAAGCTTACATGCATCTCTGAGGAGCCAGAGAATGTTCTGCTAACATTTAGTAACATCCAACATATTCTACGTGTAGGCTATTCCAGATTGAATTTGGAGTAGGTCATATGTGGACCAAAACATGTTTCTTTTGCCTGAATTTGAACATGTGTTTGGAAGAGACATAGAGGTTCCAGGGTAGGTTTACAGGAGGGAAAAGGTAAAGACAGCAAAGATGGGGAAAGGTGAAGCAAGGAAGATGCTGGGGGCAACTAAGAGGAAGGGCCAGTAAGTCTGGACCAGTTGGATTATTTATATTCATTTATTTATTTTAATACCCTATCTTTATTATTTTTTATAAACAATCCAAGGCAGCGCACATACCTAATACTCCTTCCTCCTCCTATTTTCCCCACAACAACTTTGTGAGGTGCATTGGGCTAAGAGTGAGTGACTAGCTTAAAGTCATCCAGTCGGCTTTCATGCCTAAAGCGGGACTAAAACTTACAGTCTTCTGATTTCTAGCCTGGACTGTGCTGAATTTAATTATGGATGTTGCACCGGAAGGAAAGGGAAGTGAAGGGGATGGGTTGGTCAGTGGGTGGCTGAAGCAGAGGGAAAGGGCGGAGAAGAATGAGATACTTTAACCTTGTCCGATTTGTCTTGCAAGACACATTAAGAATCTTGCTTGGCTGAATCCTACAAGAATCAAGAAAGAACATCTTTGGGGGAAAAAAATAGCATATTGTTCCTCATTTTCTCTTAATCATAGTTTCCCCAGAAAATCAGGATACTAAAGGTCGGAGATATTCCATGATGGAGTCCATATTTATGGAACAGTTTTCCCCTGGAAGATAGATTAGTCCTGGCTTTTGTGGCTTCCAAGGTGGAGGTCTTCCATTTGTTTTAATTAGTTGAGTGAATATAATATGTATTATTATATAACTCTGGTTTTATTGATTATTGCCATCAAGTCATTGTTGACTTTTAGCAATCACATAGGCAGATTTTCTGCAAAGTGATGTGGATAGCAAACATCTTACCGTCAGGCCCACCCAACATTCCAGCTTTGGTAGCAAGTTCTTCAGTCGTTGCAAATCCATTCACAATTTTTTGGCCAGTCACAGGTGGAGGTGTAGGAGGAAGGGATGCTGGAGGTGTGGGTGGGTTACTGAGATTATTTTGCTGCATGAGAGAAGATATTTTCAATTAGTTTTCCAAAGGATTGTTGGGTAAACCTGCATATTTAATAACAAAACTAACTAATAGCAATCAGAATGCATACATATTAACTCAGTTCAGACTGAATACCCAGCCATGGTTTCAGTGCTGTGCAAACAAGGTAACAGGGCTTTCATTTTCTTATTTCCACTCTGTAACTACTAACTATTAATAGTTACTAGCATAGTAAAGTAACAATTTTTTTTTCGTTTTCTTACAATTACTCACCAAACACACACATTTTGACTGGCACTACTTGTAGGACAAATACAGATCATAATGTCCATGTTCTGTTTGCCACTCTGCATCAGGTAATCAAGAGCATATATCAAGTAAGGAAAGAAACCAATCATACTGTTTTTGTTTGAGAACTGGCTCTCCAGGTCTTACTGAGAATGAAGGAAGAAAGCATCTTCTTCAAGAACAGATTTTAAAGAAATCTTCTGCTAACAGTATGGCACTGATGAAAGTGAAGCTTTGCGCCAGTGAATTAATTGGCATACATCAACGATCACTCTTTTAAAAACTAACCTAGAACTAGAATGGGAGATATTTGTTTAAAGTTTTCTCATTTGCCTTTTGGAGCAATTCTATTTTGCTGGTTTCACCCCTTTTTTAATGTGGCTTTGTTAGTTTCTCCAGATAAATTGTATCTAATGAATAAAATAAACCCACCCCGTACTCAACTGTGGAGTTAAATAACACTCTCACACATTGGTTGATTCTTTTATCCATGACTCAAACCTCTCAGAAAAGCATGCAAGAGCAAAGCAAAAGCCTCCTTAGAACAAGGGCCATGATGCACACTCTAGGTGGGCGATTAATTTCCCCTAAGGGCGATATGAGAAACTGAGTTCGTTGTGGAGGGCTGCCGCCCTGTCCCACTCCTGCCTGATTTGGCCCGCAGGCTGTAAAATGCTCTAGAAAGGAAGGAGGAATTGTAGCTATAATGCATGAATTGTAAGCCAGTGGAGGAACACATGGAAGAGATTTCATCCTGCCTGATTTGGCTGCGCGGGTGATAGAGGGAGCCCCTCGTGGCTCCCATGTAACACCCCTCCTGCGCAGACTGCACTGGCTGCCTGTGGTTTTCCAGGTGCGCTTCAAGGTTTTGGTAATGATCTTCAAAGCACTCCATGGCATAGGGCCGGGTTACTTACGGGACCGTCTACTGCCACCGAATGCCTCCCACCGGCCTGTGCGCTCTCACAGGGAGGAACTCCTTAGGGTGCCGTCGGCCAGGCAGTGCCGACTGGCGACACCCAGGGGAAGGGCCTTTTCTGTGGGGGCTCCCACCCTCTGGAACAAGCTCCCCCCAGGACTTCGTCAACTTCCCGACCTTTGGACCTTCCGCCGCGAGCTTAAGACACACTTATTCATTTGCGCAGGGCTGGACTAGATTTTTAAGTTTTTTAAATTTTTAAATGCTTAAATTTTAGATTTGGTTTTAAACTGGGTTTTATTATTTATATGTCTATTTTAATTATTTGGCTGATATAATAAGTTTTTTAGATGAATGTTTTACTTTGTATATTTATGTGTTTTTATATGGCTGTAAACCGCCCTGAGTCCCTAGGGAGAAAGGGCGGTATAAAAATATGAATAAACAAATAAATAAATAAAATAAATCATCTGCATAGTTATGACGGAGTACAGAAAACACAATGTGAAATGAATGCAATTCACCGTTGGGAAAGAACTATGATTTTCATCTCATTTCCTACAGTCTTTATAGCACATTCAACATATATTGAGGTTTATTCCATCTGCAGTAGCCAATTCTGTTATCAGTGGGAGATATTCAGGCAATGCTGCCATCTTTATTTATTTTTATTTTTTTAGTTAGGGATTTCATATCCTATCACTGAGTTAAGTGGCTTAGACATCTCTAAAAGCAACATGTAAATTAACCAGAAACAAATAGGAGAATAAAAACAACAGCCATCATGGGAACAAGAGTAACAATCAACTACAGATATTTCAAAAAATCCTTGAAGACTAAAGTGGCTTTGCTGCTTCCTGGAAGTGGCATAACAATAGATTTCTGGAAAAATTTCCCAGTCACCAATTACCACTTGCTGACCTCCAAAAGGAGAAACAGTTACAGAAAGGCGTCGCGATGGTCTCTATGCAAAATCGGTTTGGTACCTGTTTACTGGCTGTGCACGCATGCTGCATGTGCAGTGTGCACCAAATGTGCACTCTGTGTACACGCGCGCATGTGCAGTACATGCCAAAAGGAGGCTTGAGAAGGTAAGTAGAAGCGAGGGGGGGAGGATCAGCTGTGCAGTGCAGTTTAGCTTTGCTAGAAAGCAGGATTTCCTGCTTTCTAGCAAAGCTAAACCCCGCTGCACAGCTGATCGTTGGACCGGTAACTTTTTAAACTGTCGGTTCAACCAAACCGGTACCTTTTTTTTACTACCAGTTTGCCCAAACCAGTAATTTTTATCATACTGGTTCGCCCGAACTGGAGCAAACCGGTAGAATTTCACCCCTGTGGAAAATGGACTTAAACCTTTTATTTAATAATATTTTGTCTTTGAAATAGTAATCCCGGGTGGATTTGTTAATAAATGGAGAGTAGGATTATAACTTTCACATGTGCATGTGTTTGAAAAACATAAAAAAAATTACTGTTAAATATAGGTTTTCATTTTTTTTCTTTTTTCCTAAGGTTCTCCTGCAAGTGCAGGGGCCGCTTTTTTGGATCAATCAAGTATTAAACCAAAATTGACCAAATGGCTTGTTGTCAGAGCCTGACATTGTAGGCCGAGAGAAAATGAATGGTTGAAGTCACAGATGGCTTTTATGCCTCAAGATGGGACTAGAACTCACTGTCTCCTAGCCACTGGTCCAAAGTCACCCAGCTAGCTTTCATGCCTAAAGCAGGGCTAGCATTCATAATCTCCTGATTTCTAGCCTGGTGCTTTAACTACTAGAGCAAACTGGCTCTCTAAGTATAGGCTTTAGCATGCCACAACTTTTAAGAGAATGGGAAGGAAGAATGAAAAACGTGAGGAACGGTCTCAAGAAATCCTGAAGTATGTAAAATAATGAATCCCATTTTCTTATAAAATTTTGAGAGAATTACATAGAAAAATAATACACCTTGTAGATTAGCTGAGAATAGTAATCAGATACCCCATCAAGCGTAGCACTACCAAAAGCTCCCACAAGTCGACTTCCACTACTCTGATGGCCGCTACCATACGGGAGAAAGTGGGCGAAGCTCATTCCAATCATCGGCTCCATTAAAGGCAGCAAGGAGAGTTGCTGGGGGAAAGATGCATAATTGATCACAATTTATAAATTACAATAAGAAGATTGCTACTTTTATAAGCATCAGCAATCCAGATACAAGCATTTGAAAGTTTCCTGATACTAAGCAAAATCCTAACTTTTATACATTGTTCTTAAAAAATAAATAACTTTGCCAGAAATAATGACTCTCAAATGCAACAACTGTCGTGGAAGCCTTGGTTTTAATACCATATTTTCAGGATACAGAACATTCTCAGTGAAAATGTATCTAATGAAAATCCTTTCGTCATCATCTTCATCATAACCGTTCTATTAAGACCCATCTCCAGATTGCAGTTTTGTTCTAAACTGTCAAGAGTTTTACGGCTGCTAACGTAAAAAATTAAGAGTAACAAACTCTTTTCTCCAAACAAACTTTTTTCTTCACCAATACGGCAATCAATCAATCCAATAAAAAATGATCTATTAGAGGCTCACAAAGGAGAAAACTATTTTCTGGAATATTTTATAATAAATTCAAGAAATGGGTAAGTATCAAATGAAACTTACAAATGCTCAAACCTGTATTACTATATGTATAACAGCTTTGAATAAGGAAACATGGTAAAAATAGAACATAGATACCTAAAAAAACAAATATAAGGCATTTTCAATGCCTCTTTTCCACCTCTTCCAGAACTTTTCATTATGGGTTATACTTTTCAGTGCTCACCTGTTTCAACTGCATGAAAGTTTCTGTGTTAGGAAAAACAGTCTGTTTTTCTTCTTCCTCTTTTTTTTTCCTTTTAGGCCGAGATGTTGCTTTTTCACCTGTCCTCTGAGTTCGTTTGTTTCTCTGTTTCTTCATTTCATGTCCTAAATCTGTTCTCTGAACTTGGCTATTACCACAACTTAATGAGCCTTGCAGCGGGTTCCCTAATGGCTGGTTAAGGAAAAAGCAAATATAGCACATCGTATCACTTCAATAAAAATCCTAGATGTTCAAAACTCAGACCCTATAAACTGAAAACACTGAATTTGATAGTGCAACTATCTACCTACCTTCCTACTTCCCACCCAGGTCATCTAACGATATGATCACAAAGATAAATATCGATGACATATAGTTTAACTTCTTCCTCATTCCCTTTAACCAAATTCAAAACCAGCTGTAAAAACTGAAAGAAGAACCAACTATCCCCAATTTCATGAAAGAATCAGTTGGATTGAGGCTGAGCTTCAGAAGTCACAGCAAATAGCACAAGTCTTTCCCCATTACTGTCATGATTGGAAGATGTTTTCCTATTGGCCAGAGACATTGGAATGTTGGGGAGGAAAGCACCTGTTTTAGCAAATGCAGATAGTCCTCACTTAGCAACCCCAATTGAGGCTGAAAACTCAGATGTTGAGCAACATGGTCACTAATTGAGACATCACGCAACCATGATGGATTTATATTACTTTCCATTTGATTGTTAAGTCATCCTGTGACCATCACTACTGATTTTACTGCTGGCTTCTCCATTGACTCTGCTTGCTGGAAGCCAATTGTGAAGCGTGGAAATGTTATATGACCATGGGATGCTGTAATGGTCATAAATGTGAGGACTGTTCATAAAATTACTGTTCAGTGCTCTTGTAACTTCGAAGGGCCATTAAACAGGGCAGACATTAAGCAAGGACTGGCAGAAAATGGCAAAGCTGTGGTATCTAAATTGCTGAGAAAGATATATCTGTTACCCAGCAACAAATGGTTGTGGACATGAACAAAGTACTTCCTACCATATATTTTCCAATGTCCTGAAAGTCAAGCGGTTATTATAAAAAAATGTTTACCATGCTGCTTTCAGCCAATTCCTGTTTTTCGATTAATTTGTTCTCCTCAGCATTCTCTGGAAGGTGGAAGCTGCTATCTGATTTCTGACTGATGTGACTGGTGGCTGTTTTGTTCTTAAGCAGGTGTTTGAGGAGTTCATTCCCTGACTCCACTTTTGCAGGTGATGTGTTGACAGGCGGTAACAGATTCTGTGCAGGAGAGGAAAGCTGAATGGCAGCTTTATCATCTTCCATATCAACATCCCTTTCAGTCTTCATCTTAGATTCAGCTTGTCTGGAGCACTGACCAACTTCTGCCTTTTCTGGTCTAATTTCTTGAAGGCTTGTAGAAATATCGGTCTTGGCTGTGTCTGTTTCTGGGTTTAGACTCGGCGGTTCAGGGAGCTGGTTTTGTGGCAAATTGCTTTCTGCAAGTTGAACTTTCAGTTCTAAGGAAGACTGACCCTTTGCAGCATTTGGTGTTGCTGCATCTGGCAGTTCTTCTTTCTCCGTTTCTCCCGAGTTGCGGGCAAGCTCAACAGGAGTGCTAAGAGTTGGGGTGGACACAGGATCCACAACAACTGGGGTTGGAGGAGCAGTTATATCTGAATGAGGCGTTGATGGTGTATTCACAGAGTCAGTGTCATCCTCTTTTTTCTTCTTTCTTGTTCTTTTCTTTTTGCCCTTCTCCTCAGGAATGATATCAGAATACAGTTGAATCAGAGACTGATTTACTGGATTTGTCCCAGCAAAATTTGTTCCAGGTGGCAGGCTGGAGTCCTGACCGCAGGCCAGACCACTGCTAGTTCCTGGAGAAACTGCAGGCACACCAGTGGCAAACTGAGGCCTGGGCAAGGACTGGGTAAAGCTGACTCCAGAAATATTTCCGTGGGACTGCTTAGCAGAATGGTAAGCAGAGCTTCCACCTTGAACTGGGGCTGAGTCAGATGCAAAAGGGGAAGATCCCGCCTGCTGCTGCTCACTGCATGGTGGAAAAGTGGCAGCGGGAGGAGAGTTTAAGGGTCCTGGTTGCAAAATTGATCCTATCTGTTGCTGCTGCTGCTGCTGCTGCAGTGGTGGTGGTGGTGGCAGTTGTTGCTGTGGAGACTGCTGAAGGGGCTGTGGTGGCCTCATAAAATCACAAGGTCGATCCGAACCAAGGTAAGGTATTTGAGGGAAGGACGTTCTAGCATTTAATTCGGAGCTCACTGTGCCATGCTGCTCCATTTCTATCCTCTGTTGCAGTGCTCTCTGTCGATCCACTTCCTGCATAAGTTGGATCCGTTGCCTTTCCTGCTGCTCCCGCAAACGCTCTTTTCTCTCCCGTTCCTGGAAGCTTTCGCTAAATGGGTTATTGTCCTCGAATTCCACACGAGGTGGGGGACCCGACTGTACACTGGGGCTGGGGGCTAACACAGAAGCAGGTGTCCCAGGATTAACTGGCAGCTGGGGGATCGGAGGTGGCATTCGTGGTGCATTGTGGGAGAAAAGTACTGGAGTGTTTGGAGGCTGCCAGCTGGGCAAGCATGGGATTCTGGGTGGATTGGGTTGGCCAACTGTGTGCTGTGGATGCTGAAGCTGCTGGGTTATCATTGGGAAATTCTGCTGGCCCACGGCTGGTGATGACCCTCCAGGGACCATGGGGGACTGCGAAGCAACGCCTGGCATCCCTGAATGGGGTCCCATTCCAGACTGCTGCTGTTTTATCCGGTATTCTTCAATCAGCTCTGCATGCTCTTTCTGCTGCTTTCGTATCTGCAAAATTCATTTCTTATTTAATTCTAATGTAATTTTTAATTATCTTTACCCCGCCTTTATTATTTTTTTAAATAACTCAAGGAAACAAACATACATACACTCTTTCCTTCTACTTTCCCCACGGAAAGGCTCACTATTGCGAGATTTTATGATGAATTGCATGGAACCCAAGAGCTCTTACCTGTTCAAGCTGCTTTTGAACCATGCTCTGCTGCTCAGTGACGTGTTTCAGCTGCTCTGCATCCTCCTCTGGGAACTCACGTCCAGCTTTCTTTGCTGTGCGCTGTTTTGCAGAGAGGGCTTTCTTTGATTTTCGGTGTGCTCCAATTTGCTCTTCGAGATACTTCTGCTGCATTTGGAGAAGCTGCTGGGTTTCCTGTAGCCATTCCTCGTATTGCTTTCTATATGAATCATCTGAGGTTAAAAGATAACAAATGACATGTTCCTTCTAAAGATTCAAGTGTTAAAGGGAGATCTTTATTTTTTTACTTTGGGCCATGTTGTTATTACGAAGAATTTCTCCACTGATCCTCAGACTATTACTAGCATCCATAAAACATGTTTTCAAGCAAGCTACAGAAAGGAGATCTGCAGTTGCCCTCTCCCAAGCTGTTTTATGTTCAACGTAATATAGGTAGTCTTTGGCCATAATTGAGCCTGGAACCATGGTCATAAACTGAGCAGGTCATTAACAGGTGATCGTGTGACTGACCTGATTTTATGGGTTTTTTTTTTGCAATAGTCGTTAAATGAATGTGGACATTATAAAGTGAATGCTGTGGTCAATAAGTGAGCCCATTGTTTTCAATTGGCAGTTTTTGATGGAAACCAGAAGGAAACCAATTTCCAGCCAAAAACATCACAAGTTGTGGTCATGTGACCATGGGATCCTGCAAAGAGCTTAAATGCTAGCTAACTGCCAAGTGCCCAAAATGCAATCATGTGACCAAAGATTGGGGATGGCCATCAGAATTTCAAACAGTTGTTAAATGACTGGCCAATAAGAAGGACTACCTCTATTAATACATTGCCTTAAACATACGTTCCTTTCAAAGTATGTTTTAAACAATGGAAAAAATATAAAATATTTTAAGGAAATGCCAAATAGCTTTTATAAGGCAAAAGGATCCATGTTTATCTTAACCTAGCCAATGGTCCATTACTTTTTTTAAAAATCAGTGATAAGGTTGAATACACTTTTACACAAAAACATATTAAGTCTATAAAAAATTAAACACATGAATGAATATCTAATTACTCGTTAATAATGAAAGTTACTCAGAGAAATTTCAGTAATTTTAGATATTGCATTATTTTTGAAAATTATGTTTATGGAGTTTAGAAATCACGCCCTAAGGACATCAACAGAGTTATACTTACTTACAAATCCGGGACCAAAATTTGGAGGATTTGGTCTAGACATCTGAGGTGTTAGGCTACCATCCTTAAAAGAGAAAAAAATAAAAACAAAATTTCTTGAGATGATCTGAGAAAGGCATGGGGATTTTTCCAGCTCAGAAGTCAGATTATGTCACTGTTTTTTAACCTTTAAGATGTGTGGACTTCAACTCCCCATGATGCCTGGGGAATTCTGGGAGCTGAAGTACACATAATTTAAAGTCCCCAAGAAGAAAGATACTGCATTATGCACAATGTTGTGTGAATGATTTTGCCCCCAGTACTAAAAGTGCAATGCCTCACACATGAATCAGCTATCTCTCCATTTCTAATCCTTTCCCCAATAAATAAAACCATTATTACTGCAATCAGAAGCAACAGTAACGATCATCTGTAAGACAGGGAAAGGCAGTATTTCAGATTCAGCCAAATCCATCCATAAAGTACTGTACAAGAACAATTGGGGATTTGGTTCCTACTTTAACCACTAACATATTGCCCTCAAAAATTATTATTTTGAACTGATTTACTGAAGATCTCGTGAAAAATGTTATTTTACCTGTGTAACTGCTTGTGGTATTAGATGTTGGCCTTCACTGCTCTGCGCTCCAGGTCCTGTCTGACCCATCAAGGCAAATCTAGTAATAGGTAAAGCAAAATAACAATTTGGTTTATTTTTTATGCAACTTGTATTAATGAAGAGATCATAATATCAAACAATTCCACCATAATATAAATCAACTGATATTTCCTCATCTGTACCTATAATTATTTTAAGATCCATCCATCCATCCATCCATCCATCCATCCATCCATCCATCCATCATGCAGAACAGAAATAAAAAGAAAATACATTTATTCAATGATAGAATTGTATAAATTCATTAATATCTCTGGAAAGCAAGTTAGATCTGAACTTATAATTAAGGAGGAGAGCTGCACTTTCATATCAGTATCTAGTAAGAGAACAATACTGCATCATTTTAGGCAAAAGCATCATTGTTCACCAACCTGTTCATGACCAATGGTGGCATCCCCATATTGTTCTGTGCCATCACTTTATTGATCCCTTTCAGAGCTACCATTTTCGCTTTCATTATAGGATCAGTGATTGCATCAAAATCTAAGAAAACAGAATGTTAGAATATATTATGTTTACAAAGTATTCAAATCATGTTAGCTACAATTTTGTGAACTGTAGCTTTTCATTTATATCCGCTAATCAATTCAGTGTTGTTGTTGTTTTTTAAAAAAGTTGTGTATTTGAAAAACTGTTTCCATGGATATGTTGAATTTGTTTCAGATCACAAACTGAAGCTACCAGCAATCATTTTAGAATCATTTTACATTCAAAGTTTACATGACCTTAGGCTAAAATTGGCTAGCCAACTGGTGATTCAGATAAATATTTTGGCAGAAGCAGAAATGTTAAACTGTCAGTTTTTCTCTTAATGCCTGAGTTAGTGCCAGGAATTAAATGAAATTTGTTTTCAAGAATGTTCCCTGTTCTTATTTCGTCAAATATATGTTTTCATTTGCATTAGGGCAATTCTCAAGAGTTCCAACAAGTACATACCGTATTAAAAGGAAGAACAAAAACAATCAACTCTTTTCATGAACCTTACCCAAAAAAAAAAAAGACTATGAAAAATTAATACAGGAAGTCCTCAACTTAAAACAATTTGTTTCTTAACCATTCAGTTACAATAGCACTGAAAAATGTGACTTTTGAATGTTTTCATTTAAGACAGTTCAGCATCTTTATGGTCACATGATCAAAATTTGGATGCTTGGCATTTAAGACTTTTGCAGTATCTTGGGGCCATCTGATCCCCTTTTGCAGCCTTCTGATAAGGGGAAGCGAGATGCATTTAATGACCATGTTAGTCCATTTACAATGATTAACAACTGTGGCAAGAAAGGTTGTAAAAAGGGGCCAAATTCACTTAACAACTGCCTTGCTTAGTAATGAAAATTTTGGACTCAACTATGGTCATGAGATAAGGACACTTGTCTCCCAAAAATTGTTTGTTATATTTCTGGGGACTGAAATAGCTGGCTTACTCTAATTTTTAGTTTTCATGGTAATGGTTTTAATGTTTGCTTTAATTATTTTATTGTTTTTCGATCTAGAACCTATTTTTAACTATATCTATTGTGTTTCCCCAAAAATAAGACCTTGTCTTATATTTTTTTGAACCCTGAAATAAGCGCTTGGCCTTATTGCCATGAACTCAAAAGCCCAATTTCGCTTTTGGGAGAAACTGGGTAGAACCTAATGATCTGAAGGAAATAAATTCAATGCCATCAATCAACTTTATGAATCTACAGAAAGATCCCTGAATAAAAGCTATTCAATGATCAAGTACTGTGCCAACTTCCTGACCTTCGAACCTTCCGCCGTGAGCTTAAGACATCTATTTATTTGTGCGGGGCTGGCCTAGAGTTTAGTTTTAAAATTAGTTTTAAATGGGGTTTTGTATTATTTTAACGATAGTTTTAAATTTGGCCTAATGTAATAAGTTTTTTAATGTTGTTTTTAACTTGTATTTATTCTTTTGTTTTTTATGTTTTATAAGGCTGTAAACCGCCCTGAGTCCTTCGGGAGATAGGGCGGTATAAAAATTTGAATAATAAATAAAAAATAATAAAATTAAATAAAATCAAAAGTGTCTTAACAAATCTACACATCCCCTGGGAGGTTGGAAATAAAATATAGAAACGGAGATGAGATAACATTCACAACAACTGAGAATGAAATATATTTGCTCCATCTAGTTTGTACACATACTCAGCCAACACTACCATGGTTGGAAAAGTAACAAAAGCATACCAATGTTAGGGAAAAATGGTTCAGACCGCTGGCGAATCATGGCTTGCATCTGTCGTTGCTGCTGCTGCTCTTGCCTTTCTTGATCCAAAAGATCTTGCAGCAACAGAGGCTGCTCTTCCAAAAGAAGAGGTCTCTCTCGATTCTGCTGTTGGACCAATGTCTGAGAAAGCACCAGCTGCTGAGGACCAGGAATACCACTAGGAACAGGCCTATTTACAACAGGGCCTGTTTGACTTCCAAGCTGCCCTACCCCTAAACTAGGATTGAGGGGTTGGCCAGAGATAAAGCCTGAATTTACCACAGTCCCTTGTGAAAAACTATGGCTCACTGGTGGAACCATGTTCACATCAGGTAACACATTTTCCATGTTTTGACTTGTGGATGTAATCAAAGTTTGTGAGATACTGGAAATGGGATTTGTTTGGGTTGTCCGGAAGGAGTGAGAAGGAGAATCTAATAACTTCGTGTCAGGGTTTTCAGAATTGCCATGAGCAAGTAAGCTTGTAAGAACTGGAGTAGATCCAGGGGTATTACAAGAATTTGTTGTATTTTGACTAGATATCTGAACTGCATCTGAACTGGACGCTGTGGTTTCCTCATTCATATTTGCTTTATCAGTTGCTTCCATATTACAAGGCAAAACAGATTTCGTTTCTCCATCATGCTGAGAGCTAGAAGCTGCCACATTTTTGTCGATTTTTTCATGATTACATGTAGCTTCTTCAACTGGAGAAAGCACTTCTGTTTTAGTTTCACTGTTCTCAGTAGCTTTTTTCTGAGGAGGAACAGACACTTCAGGAGCAGAAGTTTTATCATCTGAATGTTTTTGCAGACTGTCTTCTGCCTTGCCCTGTATATCATCTATGGGGACATTAAGATCCAGCTCTTCACTAAACATACCCTTTTTGTCACCCAAATCATGGTCTGGATCAGTATATGCAATTATGTCAAATTCTCCTGATCTCAGGAGATCATCAAGATGACGGTCATTAGTTTCAAGATTATCTAATGTGTCCAATTCATCACCCTTATCTTCCGCATCTAAATTTAAATTTTCAAGATCTTCATCAACCAAATCCTTAACCTCAACACTATCAAGGTCTTTAACATCTAAATCTTTCACAGAGGGATCATCAGGATCAAGTTTCTCTTCTAAGGTATCCGTGGGCTGATTGGACACTTGTAAGTCATTTGTTTCATCAGTAGGTCTTGTGGTTGGCAAAGAGTCTCCTGAAAATGCATTATTTATTGATGGATGATTTAAGGAACACATGACTAGTGCAGGTGGATGAGCTGGATTCATTTTATCCTGCTGGGATGGTGCTAAATGTTCCAAACCTGTTGAACTCTGCAATGGATTATCTGAATTTTGAGAATTACATCTTGTGGGTTCTAGGTGTCTTGGGCCCGGACGATCTTGTCTAGGTAGAAGTTCAGTTTGTTGCTGATGCTCAGGAACAGTGTTCATAATAGTTGATGAAGAAATAAAAGGCAGTCTTGGTCTGACTTCAGGTGCTCTATGACAAAGCTCAATAAACGCTTGCCCCATTATGTTGTGCTGTTGAACCTGGATACCTTGCGGTGAGAAATGCTGTGACAAACCAATGGGATTATTCATTGGTGGTTTGTTAGGTAGTCTAGGCAGATCTATAGGCATGGATCTTCTAAACTGTGGCAGGACACCAGCATGTTGCATTTGTTGTGGTGGACCAAGAAAATGATCCTGGCAAGGTAGAGGTCCATGGCCACCACTGGGAAAGCCAAATCTGGGAAAGAGAAAAAAAGCTTTTATTGAATTGGATAACCCACAGGAGAATATTTCCTCCATAATAAATACATATAATAACTGTGTAGCTAATTTTTACATAAATAAAATTAATGACATCTCTGAATTTATTTTCACATTATCTATTAACTACTAAAAATAGATGATTCCTCTCTGTATATAATCCAGTAAAAAAAAATTATGCATATTTTGCAGAACTTCAGAATTAGTGGGGGGAAAAAGAGAATATACTAAGTTGAAAAGGTAATATATCTTGCTTTAAACTTTGATTAAATTGCCAGAAAAAAGATGTAAATTAAATAAATGTAAAATAAAACTATATTAATTTTCAGGCTAATTAATATAATTGATATAAGGGAAGAAAGAAGGTTCCTACATTCCAAAATACCTAGACATTTCTAGCAGTAAGAATAGTATTTTCCAGACATAATCCTATTTACACATGACATGGAAAGAAAATATTATGTATCTTAATTTACAGTCTATAAAATTATAATTTAAACAAAAATAATATATTCTAGTGTCAGATTGTTATGGTCTCAGAAGTTAAATGTTTTTGTGCTTGGTTCATTATTTTACAAAATAAAAAAAATATTTATAAAATATGAATTCAATTTTAAGTGACTGCATGTATTTTTTTAAAACATTGGCTTATATTACATTCAAGTACTATTTTAAACCATATGCTATTTAAGGGGATTGTTAAAAGTAATGAAGATTTTTTGAAAGTACTTGTTGCTAAAAATTATCATTTCCTCCACTTCAAAGAAAGACGTATATCATATTGTATCATATTTTATCATATCATATATCACATATCACATCATATCTATAGCACAATTTCTGCATTAAAATGAACATGCAAATTTGTCTTGGGCATTCTGAATGACAACCGTGCTTGAATTTCTTCATAAATAGTACAATTTAGTAAAGAGTGATAAAGTATTTCTATACCTAATTCCATGAGGCCTCATCCCCATGCCAACAGCATCTCCTGGAAATTGAGGTCTATTCAATTGCCCATCAACAGGAAAACCTGCCAGCCTTAGTCCACCTGGAGGAATGGTAGATGATCTAATGTTGCCAGGATATGGAGGTGGTGGTCGGGTGAAAATTTGATTCAAATTTTCTTGCTGCCATGGTTGAATAGGTGCCGTTGGAGTAGCTGCAGTAGGCTCTGGTGAGGCTTTTTCTTGACGGATTGCATTTTTCTTTTGTTGCTGCTGCTGAAGAATAATTTCACGTAACTTCTGGCGCTGACAAGAAACAAAAAATATATATAATCTAATGTTTACATAGAAACATTTTGCTTCTTTTGATAAAACAACGTTCCTTGCAATTGGTCACAAACCTGTAAGCCACATTATCTTTTTACCAGCATTTGTTCATTTTAAAACTGTATTCATCCATCACACTTTAGATGGACTTTAAAAAAAAAAACTTACAAAACTCAAAACATCAATCCTCTGGCTTAATATCAGTCTCTTGGCATTCAGTTTTCAATCTTCCTCTCTCCCTCCCTCTCCCTCCCGTCACATTTCTACACTGCCCATCTCACCTCAGTAGTCTTGGGCATTTTACAATAAAATCCTGTAGTTATGAAAGGATGTGCTGAAAAACAATGCCCTCAATCTCTAAATCTAGACAGCCAATCCAAAATATTATGATAAAACGAATGAGTGTTTTCACAATCCTCATGTCTTTACAGAATCAATTATTCACTAGACTAAGACAGGCTTGAAATTAAGTTGAAGTGGCTCTATTCAATTGGTGTCATTTAATTTAGCTTTGAATTACATGATTACACACAAGCACACTGCCCAATGCAAGGGTCTTAAGCACGGAATAATAATTTTTACAAACCTTAGATCCAAGAAACATTTCTTTAAAAGAACAGTAGTTAACACAGATAAGTAAGTGTTTCTTGATTCTAACTATATAAGGTGGGAAAAATATACAAATTTTATAGCTCATTTCTACCCTCAACTCTGGTTAAGAATAGATGTTGGATAATATTCACACAATAAGTAGTTAATAAAGATAGGGCAATGTTAGCCAGAAGTTAGTCAGCTGTATATCTGTATCATTTAGCTCTGTAAATCAGTGATTTATTGAGACAGGCAATTTCTTATATTTCTAAAAGCTATTTTTACATTCTTTCAATTCTTACTTTCTTTCAATTATGTCACCTCAATATGAATCGGCGTAACATCAAACAAGATAAATTCACCTGTCTTAATTTCTCTGCATCTGTATGAGACATTGCGCTGTTCTGGGTGAGTCCTGCAGTTGGGCCTGGGACAGAACCTTGTGTGGTCTGTGAAAATAGTTTTCCCTGCAAATTCATGGATGAATTTACTGAGGAACTGAAATTTCCTTCTGACCCACTTCTAGATTGGTCCTCTTGGGAGTGCTGAGCTGTTCCAAAGGTTTCGGGTTGAGATCTTGGAGTCATTGGAGGCTGATCAAAAGGATCACAAGGTGAGGGATCATGGCTAAAAGAATCTGTAGACCCTGATAGCTTTGAAGGTTGAGAAGGATCTGATGGCTTGACAAAAGTCCCAGATAAAGTCCTGTTCTGTGATGCCTGCAGATAAGGATCCCGATTTGACATGGGAATAGGTCTACTGAAAGTTTCTGAAATTCCAGATCTTTGAGTTGCTGGTGACTGAGAATATGGATCATTAGTAACTGGGATTGGTGTACCAGGAGGCTGGGCATAGAGATCAGAATGCCTCTGATTAGCTGAAACCTGAGCAAATAAGTCGGCAGCTTGTGGAGGTCTTGATGCAAGTGGTTGATGCATATATGGGTCAACTGAAACAGGTCGAGGGGTGCCAGGTGGCTTGGCATAAAGATCTGAAACAGGTCGAGGGGTGCCAGGAGGCTGGGCATAAGGGTCTGTGACCGGGCGAGGAGTGCTTGGAGGCTGGGCATATGGATCCTGAGCAACTGTCCTTGAAAGAGCTCCAGAATAATCACCCTGATTTCGCAACACTCTTTGTGGATGGGCAAAAGTATCCTTTATTGCTGAGTGTGAAGCCAACTGAGTCTGGCTGTAAGAATCATTAGATGGATTGTGTGCAAAATTATCTACAGGCCTTGGTGTCAAAAGAGGCCTTTCATAAGGATCCACAGCTACTCTCCTTAAAGTAGGTGGCATTTTTGTGTAAGAATCTTGAGAAGATGGATTTGGGCACACTGGTGTTTTAAATGGGCTGGGATGCCCTTCAATAACAGATGCTGAAGTCAATGAAGGCCGTAAACATGAATCAGTAGAAGAGATCCGTGGTCTCTGGAAAGTATCACCTCCTATTCTTGGAGATGGCTTAGCAAATTGGTCACTGCTTGCTGGCTGTTCTGAAATTAGAGGTGATCTTGACATCCCCAAAGGTTTGGAGAACTGTTCTGTTCCAATTACAGGTCTCGGTGTATCTGGAGGTTTTGCATAAGGATCACTGGTGCCTGGGGACAAAGAACATGAATCTCTGGCTGGAGATGGTCTCCTTCCCATTGATTCAGAAACTTGAGTTGGCCTGGATATCGAAGGCAATGGACAGACCTCTGCTGACGTAGCAGAATTTCTTCTGACAAATTTTTGATTTTGGTTAACAGGTGGTGGCCTGGGAGTTCCCACCATTTTTGCATATGGGTCAACTGGAGAAGGTGGCTGAGCAGAGGGGGAAGAAGAGAATGTTTGTTGTGATGGAGTCTGACAATGACCATCTTGAACAGGCATTCGATTAGCAGTCACAGGTGGAGGTGGGGCTTGGGGTTTTAGGAAAACATCAGGAGGAGTAGCTGTAGAAGGACCAGGCAACTGTTTTGCATATAATGCTTGCTGTGCAGGAGACATATTTCCATTGCTGGTTTGAGGGGTTAAAGGACTTTGCATCCCACTGCTAGGGGTATCTGAGCCTGACTGGCTTACAAGCTGTTGTGATCCTAGTTGTTGCTGCTGCAACTGTTGCTGCTGCTGCTGCTCATTTTTCACTTGTTCAAGTTTCTGAGTTGCTTCAATTTTAGCTTGCTGTTTACTTTTTTGACGCATTTGCTGTTTCAGAAAAGGAAGGAAAAAAGTTAAAATTAAATGAAGACAAGGTAGTAAACCCACAAACACATTTAAAGATTATTTATACACATATATTGACACACTAACAGATGGAAACCAATGGCAAAGTTTAAATTATTAATTTTTTATAAAGTTCTACCTGAAGTTATTAAAGGTACGTATCTTTGAAAATCAGAAGTTCATATTAAAAGTGAACATGACAGTCAAATGCTCTAAAAATGCTTTCAAGCCATATCTAAAGTTTTATCCAAGCCACCCAATAGTTTTTGGAGATATCCCATTCAACTTGCTTTATGTGCAAGTTGTTGTTTTTTAAATAGTGGATGCAAAAATGACTGCAAGACATGCAACACTCCCCTACACCCACCAAAAACCTAAGTTCAGCTTCATCTGATTATTTAATACCGTAAATTAAAATAAAATAAAACCCTCCCCTGAAGAGATACATCCTGTAGACCAGGGATAATCAACCTTTTTATACCTATCGCCCACTTTTGTATCTCTGTTAGTAGTAAAACTTTCCACCGGTTCCACAGTAATGCGCTGTGTATCATCGTCTGCGCATGCCTCTTGCACATCGCAGATTGGGTTTGTGGTGGGAGATGGTGCCGGCTACCGGCTATGCTTGTCTGTTACAGCTGGGTGGTGTGGGGGGAGATGCGCGAGCTATTCTGGGATGAGGCTCTTTTGTTTGCAGTCGCACTATAGCGCCATTTAGCTTCACTTATGTAACGTGAATTAAACTTATGCGTGGGCGATACAAATAGTATATTTTCAGAAATTTAAATTGTCACGAGGAATTTTATGAAAATCTAATGAAACTGTTTTTAAATAATGCTAGGAATTTTTTTTTAAAAGTCAATTAAATTGAAAAAAAGGAAAGTGCTTCAGTATCGGACAAAACCCCTACTGCCCACCATGAAAGCTGGAACGCCCACTAGTGGGCGGTAGGGACCAGGTTGACTACCACTGCTGTAGACTCCCCAAGTTCCCATCAAGTATGGAAGAGACTAGAAATTCTGCAATCTGCAATCCTAACAATATGGAAATTATTCAGACAGCTTCTATTAACCTCTAAATTAGCCTGTGTTGCCAGAATCTGCCATATTTCTCTAATACTTATCACTTCTAAAAACATTACATATTTCAACATTTCCTTCTGCATCTACAATGAATATTTCACTTCGCTTCAAGAGAGAAATATAAATTCTGAATTACTCAACCTTGTATGATATGGGATTTCTGCTGGAAACATGAATTTGTTCCAATTTATTTAAAGTTCTATTTATGATACAAAAGCTACATCACATTTAGGAAGCCTATATCCACTGAATGGGAGCATAAAAATATGTCTATGCAGTAGACAAACAGAAAAGAGCAAGCAGCAAACACAACACACCTGCCTAAATTTCCATTCTTGCTCATGTTCAGATTCTCTCTGTTTTAATGGATCCTTGAAGAGATCAGTTTCAATACGAGATCCAGGATCAATGTTATCCTGCTGTTGCTGCCTCTTCATTGAATCATTGGACATCTGTACTTTGTTAATCCGTAAAGCAGCTCTATTATCTCTGGCTTTTTGCTATTTGAAAAACAAAAACAATTTACTTGGGTTCTGATTCATAAATAAAAGCAACCTTTTTCATTATCCCAGAAATACTTAAAGTTTATTTATTTGATTTCAAAAATGTGTGCATGATTTAATAAGCAACAAGGCAACTATTTATTTCACTAGACAAATATAGAGTAGATGTATTTATGCAGATCCAGATGGAGGACAAAGTTGCCATCAACAAGAACAAATATTGAAATATTAAAGAAAAGGAGTATTTTTAATCAACCCATATTTGAAACAAAAAATGAAATCCAGGAAATGCAGCCCTGCTTCAATCTAAGCCACAAACATGATTTTTAATGATTTCCAAAAGTTTTAAGCACTTATTTCTAACTAAGAGTCTTCCAATTGTATCTCCAGATGATCAAATCAATTACCAAAAATTTAATCTGTGTGTAAATTCCATATTAAAGTATTTTATAAAATGCTGTACAAAGCATTCACAAAACGTGAACAATAATAACAAACCTGAATGCCCTAAAAAGTAGATTTGGGAAATTAAAAAACAGTGAGTACCGAGGAAAGCAAGAAACCTTACCTACCACTGATTTATGTCCTTGAGGAATGAAAGAATACAATGCTTACTCATAGAATGTTTCTTCAAATTAATCTATCAGTTCCAAATTTTGAAACATGTAGTGGAGAGTGAGATCTAAATAAAAAGGGTCTTCAAGGGTTCAGGCATTTATGTGTTTCTTATTATGTCTCTTGGGCAATCAAGGGGCCCAGGAAGTATAGGTTATTTATGTGTCAAATCTTATTGTTGTTAGTTATACACCCCTTTAAAGAAATCTAGACAGACTCATAAAGAAAGCCTTTCTCTCAGTCTGATCCAGTTAGACCTTGAATGGGAATGGATAAGAAAGAAAGAAAATAAACAAAAAGGAAAAAAAAATCCATAAAATAAAACTTAAATTCAGTGAATTATCACGGATCCTTGTGTAATCCACAGAGAAGTCTGGAAAAATGCCTATTGAACAAGATGATTCTGCTAGATTTTATGTTTTTAAAACGTACTCTGCCAAAACAATATGCTTTTAAGCAATTCACAGTTTAAAATAATTTCTAGACTAATTAACAGCAGTTGTAGGTACAGAGAAAATATGTTTTCATCAAACTGAAAAGGTTCATTACCACATATGGAGCTCTTTCTTGAGAGCTTGCCTTTCTCCATAGCTTGGCAATCTGCTTGACTCTGGTAGTCCAGTCTGAGAACATGGAGAAGAGAAAGGAGACAGATGCAATAATTGGTACTAGGGGTATTACTGATACATTATGGAATATTATCCAATTCATAGAATATGTTTAAAAAATTAGAATACCCTGAAACAAAGTGGACACCCAACAGCCCTGCAAAAATTAAGTTTAACTTGATAATGTACCTGGAAACTCTTCTTTGAGGTTTGGAAAATTTATATTTGTGTATAACACAGGTGCTACTGTTGCCATTTCACCAAGTGCTTCCTCTTTTTCCCATTTCAGAGTGCTCCTCTGTGCATTAGACATGGTATCATTTTCTCCTTCCAAAGGTGTTGCAGTTGCAACCCAAGGATTGGTAGGATCATTAATCACTGCATTAAATACTGTGTTTTTATCTCTAAAATCACAACACAAAAACAAAGCAAAGATATCAATTTTTGCATACAGAACTACAATGTCCCAAACCTTATATTTTTAAATTGCTAACAGTACTGGCACTCCTATGTTCTGGTTTCAGTGAGAAATTAGGGAGGCCAATCCTTTAACTTAATTCCGTGTTGATTTAATTTAAAGATCACAGTTTTACCCTGTCATTATTATTTTTATAAACAGTTCAGGGCAGTGAACATACATAGTGCTCCTTCATCCTCCTGTGATATTTTCCTCATAATACCCACCATGTGAAGTAGGTTGGGTTGAGAGAGAGGGACTAGCCCAAAGTCACCAAGGCGGTTTTCATCCCTAAGCCTGTACCAGATTTTTTTAAAAAATACTCAATCTTTTAAATTTACTAACCTGGTATCGGTATAGGATGGCTGTGTTATAGTAGAGAAAGTTCCTAATCCACTTCCAGGCACTAAGGGTGTATGAGGGAGATGGGGAGTTTGTCCAATCAGGCCATTCATAAGTGGAATTCTTGAAAATGCATTCTCCCCTTGGAAGAATAAAGTGGAAAAATAAAATTAATACCAACCAGTTCAAGACCAATTTGTTGCTAGCAGGAGAACACAACTTAAGATATAACTACAGCATTTAGCTATCTGCACGTTTTAGAATGTTTCACATCCATTAGGCTAATAAATCTCTGGTTCATGGTTTCATAGAATTAGACTAAAGCTTTTGAAGGAACTACTATCTAAAGCCACAGTATCAAATACATAGTTTCAATTCTATTATGAACAGTTTACAAAGATATATCCAGGGCCTATGTTAACTAATATTATCTTTAATAAAACACTATTTGTATAGGTAAGGGGTATCTATAGTATATGAAGGGAACGTGTAAAAGAACAGTTGTGAGATTGATTTATGCGCATGTTTCAAGTAATTTCAAAAATGTAATGAAAAAACAAATGCAAAAACGAATTAAAAGTTCTTACATTCCCCCCTCAAAAGAGGTCAGAATCTCTTTATGAATTATAGTGAGCAGTTAAGGTACGTTAAAAATCCTTAAAAAAAAACACCTATCCCCATACTATCCCCATATAGGTTGCTCTCTATTTAAGACCACAATAGGAATGGGAACTTCTGTTGCTAAGCAAGGCAGGCATCGAGTTATGCTCAATTTTACAACCTTTTTTGCCATGTTCATTAAGCAAATAACTATGGTCATTAAGTGGCGGTTAAATGAATTTATTTATTATTTATTTATTTTATTTTATTGAATTTTTATACTGCCCTTCTCCCGAAGGACTCAGGGCGGTGTACAGCCAAGTAAAAATCACAGTATAAACATTAAAAGAAATTAAAACAAACATATTATAAGTGGCCACATTTAAAACAGTTAAAAACATTAAAAATAAATAACCCCAATAAAATTTTAGGCCAGTCCCACTTGAATAAATAGGTGCGTTTTCAGCTCACAGCGAAAAGTCCGAAGATCAGGCACTTGACGTAAACCAGGGGGAAGCTCGTTCCAGAGCGTAGGAGCTCCAACAGAGAAGGCCCTGCCCCTGGGGGCCGCCAGCCGACATTGTTTGGCGGACGGCACCCTGAGAAGGCCCTCTCTGTGAGAGCGTACGGGTCGGTGGGAGGCAAAAGGTAACAACAGGCGGTCTCGTAAGTACCCGGGTCCTAAGCCATGGAGCGCTTTAAAGGTGGTAACCAGAATCTTAAAGCGCACCCGAAAGACCACAGGGAGCCAGTGCAAACTGCGCAGGAGTGGTGTTACATGGGAGCAACGGGTTGCTCCCACTACTACCCGTGCAGCTGCGTTCTGGACTAGCTGCAGCCTCCGGGTGCACTTCAAGGGCAGCCCCATGTAGAGAGCATTGCAATAATCCAAGCGGGAAGTGACAAGGGCATGAGTGACCGTGCATAAGGCATCCCGGTCAAGGAAGGGGCGCAACTGGCGCACCAAGCGTACTTGGTGGAAGGCCCTCTTGGAGACGCCAAATGATCGTCAAACGACAGCCGCCCATCCAAGATGTCACCCAAGTTGCGCACCCTATCCGTCGGGGCCAATAACTCGCCCCCCACAGCCAGCTGCGGCTGCAGCTGACTGTACCGGGATGCCGGCATCCACAGCCACTCCATCTTGGAGGGATTGAGCTTGAGTCTGTTTCTCCCCATCCAGACCCTCCATTGGCTTCCTCCATTGACTTTATTTATAGGAAGCCAGCTGGCAAGGCTGCAAATAGTGATCACATGGCCTCAAAGCAGTGCCACTACCAGAAGTCTATACCAAATGCCCAAATTTTGATCACGTAACTACAAGGACATTGTGACTGTTGTAAGTGTGAGGACTGGCCCGCAGTCACTTTTTGTGGTGAAACTACAGGCTGAAGGAGAGGGGGAGTAAAAACAACTTCCAGCTTGCAACTGCCTCATTCCTCAGGGAGGGAAATGTCTAAGGTCAAGTCCTTAGGTCTAGATCTGCTGTTTCCGAGGAAACAGCAAGAATTTCTTGTAATATATCAATATGAAAATGTTACAAGACAGTAGAAACAGAGGTAGCTTTGGACTCCCAAAATGGAAACTTTATTATCAAGCTGCGGGGCTATTAAGAATTAAAAACTGGATAAATTTAAGACAATAAAAGGGTTTTAACGATCAAAGGACATGACTTACAGGCAGGTTGGCATGCCTTCCTATGGGATAAACATAACAAGGCACATTCATATTTCTACCAACATCAAATAAGAGAAGCACTGATATGGACATGGGGAAAGGTCAAAAGGAAACATTATATGAAATTGCCGAAATGGGTTTCGCCAATGGAAGCAACAATTTATCCAAACACATTGGATAAAAAAAGGATGATAAGATATAAAGAATTATTAGACAGCCAGGGGAATCTAAAATCAAATGAAGAATTAAAAGAACAGGGTATAATTATAGACTGATGGCCATGTCTACAGACACAGTCAAGATATAGAAAAGATATGGAAGAATACAAGGGGTACCATAACAATTGGATAGAATATTGGACTTCCGGGTGGCACCGCAGGCATTGGAGACGGTCCTTTTGGACCGTCAGCCCCGTGATCTCGTTAGTCATTCAGACAGCGCTCATCGGCTGTCTGATGGCTTGGAAACCTTTCCCTCGGGAAAAGAGGGAAAGGTGAGCTGCCAGGCAGAGGTAGAGCTCCCCAAGAGCCGCAGAAAAAATTCTAGGGGCAAAAGGGTGAGAGCTCCCTATTTAAGACTGGTGAAAGCTCCGGATCCGGGACCCTCTGCATTAATTTATTAATGCAGAACAAAACGCCGCGACTATCTCTGCTATCAAGATGAATATCAATCTTAATGTACTTTAAGCAGAATGGAGCAAAGGCAGGAGGACAGACTGATGCAAGCACCAGACCTCAACTCGATCTTTGAACGGTACTTGAGAAGAAAGGAAATGGCACCTCTGCTTAATAGGGTGTGAAAACGAAAGTTAAGGAAGTCCTTGTTAGCATCGTTAGTGCCTTTAACTCTGTTTAAACTTGTTGGATTTTATACTTATGTGAAGAAATGTTAAAGAGAAAAGTTGAAGGACTGTAGAATTGATTTACCCAATCCAAATAAGGAGTTTATGAACAGATTTGACTTTGTTGCAAAGTATAAAGTTAAAGTGAAACTTAAGGAAGCATTTGTTAACATTGTTGTGCTCTCGGTCCTCTTTAAATTTGCTAGATTTTACATTTACATGAAGAGATTTTAAAGTGAAAAGTGGAAGGATTATAGAATTGATTTACCTAACCCAAATACAGAGTTTATGAAAAGATTTGAAGATTTATTGAATGTATTGAGACAGTTGTAAGGTACAAAATTAAAGTGAAAAATGGCTTCTAAGCAAACAAAGCTTGATGTTATTAAGGATGTTGGAATTTTGCCAGTTCAAATGCAAAAGCTACAAGAAGATTTGAAGGAATTTTTAAAAGGTCTTTTAGAAGAAGCTCTAGACTTTCAAACCTCTGTTATAGACCAAAAATTTATGGAGCTTGAAGAGGAAATATCTCAAATAAAAGATATTATCGAAATTAGGAATAAGGATATAAAGGAAGATGTGGTGGCAGTATTTCAAAGATTGTTTGAATACATGGTTCAGTTGGATGGAAGAATGAAAGAAATTAATCAAGCTAATGTGAATTTGGAAAATAAAATAGAGGAGGTCCAAACCAAGATGAACAGGGCAGATGAAGAGTTGGTTTTGCTGCAATATAGAGCAATGGAGTTTGCCCTGAGAGTAAGAGGTCTCCAAGAAAATAAGCGCGAGAATCTAAAAGGTATTTTTGCAGATGCTTTTGCACATATATTTGGAGAACAACCAGCAGAATTTATAACTCAAATTGAAAAAATTTATCGTGTTAACTCCTGGGTTGCCAGACAGAGACAGTTACCAAGAGATGTTGTTATCTATTTTACAGGAGGATTCGGAATGAAATTTTACAAGTATCTTATAAAATAAAAATAAAAATATAATAATAATAATAATAATATAATATATAATATAATAATAATATAAAAAATATAAAAATAAAATTCAAATATCAGGATAAGAGATATTAGTGTTCAAAGAAATCCCTCCTAAAATGTTAAGATTTAGAAAGGAGTTTACTTTCTTGGTGGATGAAGTTAGAAATTGTCAGATGCAGTTTAGATGGGATGTTCCAGCTGGACTAACAGTAAATTATAAAGGAAGAAAATATCGTGAACACAGTTTTTAAAGCAAGAGATTTTTATATTAATGTATTAGAGTCTGGAAGTCCACCACTGCTAGAAGCTAAGATGGGAAGCAAAGTAGAGATTAGAAAAAACCGGGAGATGGGATTGCAACTACTAAAGAAGAAACACTGGAAAAAGTAGGGGATTTAAATGAGCAAAGATTGATTCGAATAGATATTAAACGAAAAGAACAAAGAGTAAAAAAGCAGCAATATCAAGTGAAAAGAGTTTCCTTTTATGGGAAAGAGTAAATCATAACTGAAATTTTTGAATATATTTAAAAAGTACTGTGTACGTGTTTAAATCTTGAAGAAGAATTTGTAGTAATGTTATTTGATTATAAGTGGTGGGTCTGTTAGAAAATAAGTTAAAAATTGATTTTGGGAACATAAGATGTCGATAAAAATAGAATAAGGAATGGAACTAGTTAAGTTTTATAAAATGTTTTGTAGATGGTATCTGGAATTTAAATGCAATGATATTTGATTATATATGGTGGATTTGTTAAAAATTAAGTTATTCTGGATAAAAACTGAGGGGTTATATAAGGTGTTGATAAAAATAGAATAAGAAATGGAATTAGTTAAGGATTGTATGATAAAAGGGGATTGGGTTAAATGTTGAATTTATATAAGTTAAAAATTTAAGAGGAAAATTTTGTAAAATGTCTTAGAGATGGTATCTAGATTCTAAACATTGGCATGTATGTATTTTAATTTATAATTTAAATGTTGGAGATCTGGTTGGGCTGATACTATTTATTATTATATATGGTGGATATATAAATTTGGTGGATTATACAAAATACTTTGAAGAAGAAGATAACGTTTAAGGGTGTAAATTGATTTTAAATTAAATATTAGTAGCTAGATTACCGGCAGCGCAATATTGGAAGATGGAATATTTGCTTATCATTGAAGACTGGATGCTAAAAGCAGTGAATTTACTGGAGATGGCAGAAATTTCAGCGTACCAGAAAGACTATTCACAAGAAAGATGTGAAGAAAGGAGAAGATGGATCGACTATTTTTAAAACAAATATTGGATTAAGAACTATCAAAGAATCTATGAATGAATAGAATGTACTGTATATTTTCTTTTTTCTCTTTTTTTTCCCTTTTTCTTTACTATGGAGAAGGGGAGTTGAGGTTCTAGGGGATGGATGGGAATCTATGGATAGTTTGTGTATTCTAGCTTATGAATGTTAGATATTATACCCTGTATATTGCTCTGGGAAGTCTGGGGTGGGGGGATTGGGTGAAGGTGGGAGGGGGGATGTATGGGTAAAAATTTTTGTAAAACTTTTTAATAAAAAAAAAAACAATTGGATAGAATATTGACAGGCAAAGAAGAAAAATTCATAACATAGTGTAAGCCGCCCTGAGTCTTCGGAGAAGGGCGGGATATAAATGCAAATAAAAAAAAAAGCATATAAATATTTATTAGAGGTAGAAATGGAAAAAGAAATAGTAAAAGATCCAATGATAGCATGGGCGCAAAACATGTAATACAAATTTAGAGGAATGGGAAAAAGTATGGAACAAAAACAGTAAATTAACATTATCAACTGCATATAAAGAAAATCAGTACAAAATGTTTTATAGGTGGCATTTAACACTGGCGAGATTGGCCAAAATGTACACAAATATGAAACAGGACTGCTGGAACTGTAAATATAAGGATGGAACATTTTATCACATGTGGTGTCAATGCCCCAAAACAAAGATATTGGGAACAGATAAGGAGATGGTTACAGGAGATAACAGGAGAACAAATTTAATTTAAAGCTGAATTATTTTTATTAGGAATAATTAATCAAAGGATAAAGAAGCAACTCCAATATATCATTGTACACATAGTAACAGCAGCACAATGTTGGAAACTTGAAAATATACCAGCCAATGGAATGATTATACTTAAGATATTAGAATGTGCCGAGATGTATAAGCTCACGTTAGAAATGAAAGGCAAGGAAGAAACATAATTTTATGAGGTGTGGGATAAGTGGTATAATTGGTTAGAACAGAGAAACAAAAATGTATAGAAATAAATATAAATAACTGTAAGAATACTGAGTATGACACAGTACTGTTAAAAAATGTTTGTTATGTAAATTGGGAAAAAATTTTTTTAAAAAAATGTCTTGTAATATAGGTGATTAGCAATAAAGTATTTGCTTGGGCTTGTTCACGGAGTTGATATGGTTACTGGTATCTGACTTTTTTTTCAGTACCATTGTAACTGAATGGTCACTAAATGAATATTTTTTTAAGTTGAGGACTACCCTATTTTTCGGAATATAAGACGCACCTTTTTCCCCCAAAAAAGAGGGTGAAAATCTGGGTGCGTCTTATAATCCGAATGTAGCCCCGTCCAGCTTCTCAAAAGGAGATTTCAGAGGCTGAAAAAAGCCCCAAACAGAGCTTCAGAAAAAAAGCCCCAAACGGAGCTTCAAAAAAAAAAAAAAAAAGCCCCAAACGGAACTTCAGAAAAAAATCCCCAAACGAAGCTTCAGAGGCTTTTTTTCTGAAGCTCTGTTTTGGAGGCTTTCAGAGGCAGAAAAAAAAGGGGGGGAAAAAAGGGAAAAAAAAAAAAGGCACAAAGCTCACAACCAAGGAACCTCTTGCTAAAATTCATCTCTGGGAACAGCTTATTGGGGGTATTCCGGGAGGCCAATCCACCTGCCAATCATCTTTTTTCTTATTTTCCTCCCCAAAAACTAAGGTGCGTCTTATACTCCGGTGCATCTTATACTCTGAAAAATACGGTATATCTATGACAATGTACAAGGCACTGGCTATTCTTGGACTGCTCTCAATTGCCATACGGTTTATTTAGGGTGAATTACTTTAAATTGATAAAAAGCAAACCTTGATTGTGCAAGTGCATTATCTGTGGTGGAGGTGGTGGTGGAGGCTGTGGCAAAGGAACTGACTGAGTGGCTACAGGACTCAGTACAGCAGTGAACAAGTCTTCCACATCCTTTCCTCCCAGTTCTATAAAATACAAGGGGGTGTTAGAGCAGTAGCAAACAGATATAGGTGTGGTGCACATATGCATATAATACGAATGTGTGTGAAATAAACTTTGCAGAAAGATATTAAAAATAGGTCACATACCTGGAATCTTATACAATTTACCAAGAATTGCACCTGCACAAAGTAAAAGCAATGAATATTACCAATCACCATTCACTGCATTTAGATAATTGCAACACATTAATTTCAAGAACTATTAGCATAAAGTCGAACATATGTGGTAATATGTCAAAATAAGCTGGCTTGGAAGACAAGAACACAATATAACCATTTACCATCTGTGACCATCTTGTCCAATTCTGGGCTCAAGATCCCATCTAACTGTTCTTCACTCAGTGGCCGGGTACTCTGGCTGACATTCTGCAGAGGCAGTGAGGTGGAGGGATCATCAGAGATAGGCCCAATGTCTAGTCCAGCTGAAGGAAAGAAAAGTATAATTTTGAATAACATTAATCGGCTTAAATGGTAGGAAAAAATCCCATGTGCCTACAACTAAATGTAATAAACAGCATTCATTTTCATTCAGGCAGTTTAAGAAGTCAACATTTTCATTTTAGAAAATATTTTGAATATAATGAACAGGAAAAGCATTCATACCGGTACCAAAAACAAACCCAATTATATATTGTGGGAAATTTTTTTATTAGTGAAATACTTAAGATTGCAATTACAAACTGCCCCCCACCGCATTTCATAGCCAATCCGTCTAATGTATAACATCTGAAACGTATCAGCTGTTTTGTAAATGTTCAGTTAACCCAATAAAAGCATCATCGCCATATGAGTTTGAATCACAAAGCGCATATCAAAATCTTGACAACAATAAAACTACTATTTGACACATATCAGAAATAGATAAGGGTATTTTACATTTAAGGGAATGTTTTTTCAAATAAATCAGTCAACAAATGGAAACTGTGTTATGGACACTGTGAAACTATGTCTGAAGTACCGAAAAGATTAAAAAAGCTCAGTATCTTTAAATATGATTTAGACACAAATAGTGCATACAGTTTGATGAAGGGTGTTAGACTGCAACTATGGACTATTGTTTATAATAAAACAACAGTTTATGTTTTTGAACAGGTATGTGTAGCATTAGTTCAAATTATTTACTAAGCTGAGGAATGAATATTTCAACTACCACTAGGAAGATTATAAAACATTTACCTCTTTTTCAGTTTACAAGTGTTTCAAAGAGGCAGTGGGAACTGCCATGATTACTGGCTTAGAAACTACATTTTGGTGAAAGAAAACTTTTTACCCTGATCCCAAGTTTGGCTTACTACATTAATTTACTGTTCAGAGAAAACCTTTGTTCAGCTTGGCCCCTTGTCTAATAAAATTGCTAATTATTTCAAATACCAAACCACATGCTGGCTAAGACTGCTCCTGATTCTAGCTTATTGTGTATCTCATTCTGATTTTTCTCCTGTCGCCAACTTGTCCTTCCAGACTGCTGCTTTGTATTAGAATCTTTCTGGCATCATTTATCCTGTAACTGACCTAATCCTGGTCTCTTCAAACCTATGTGGCAACTATGTGTTTACTTTCTCCCATTTAATTGACAACCAAAGCAGGCTTCTTTCCGTCAGCATTGGCACCAAGTGGAACACTCTATTTTGTTAAACTGCCGAGTCAATGCTGGCAAATTGAAATTCTGTATGGTTCACTGTTTGAAATCATTTGGCTGGATTTTATTCAGTTGTTCTGGCAGATATTTTATTTTATTTATTGTATATATTAAATTTATGTGCTGCCCATTTCACTGACTTATATGACTAACTATTTAACCAATTGCTTCAAACCATTTTGATTGTTTTATTAAATATATAAACTGACAATATATTTTGGCTTGTGCTTGATAGAACTGTTTTGTAGCACTTTCTTGACAGACAAGTATTACAAGTAGTGATGGTGGAAAATTATTCCTCCGTGAAGAAAATTTTTATTAGTCAAGTTAATAGAATTTTAGGGTGTGTATATAAGTGTGTGTGTGTGTGTGTGTGTGTGTGTGTGTGTGTGTAGAAAGAGAGAAAACATGTAAGCCGGTGTTGAAAAAGAAGTATGTGGGAAACAGAGCCTATTGTTTTTTCAGAATTGTAAGAAGACATGCTAGCCTGTGAAGAAACAACATTATATACATCATTTCTAATCTCATGAGCTTGGCTGAAGTTTGAGAATTGTATGTAGCAAGACCTCTGCTATGCTAAAAAACGATCTTAACCGGAATTTACTGATATGATAGTTACTTTCTAGAGATAATCCTTAGGAACTAGGACCATAAAAGGTGATTTGTAAATAAGGGCAGGGGGAGACAGAATTAGAGTAGTGGGAGATGTAATCAGGGGCGGAGATAATGTGCTCACTTTAGACACTTCGGATAGGTTGTGATGGCTTGAGTACTAAGCCAAGGAGGAAAAGGTGGGAGGTAAATTTGTAACGGCAATAGAGAGAATATAAGGCAAAGATGTTGGTGATTTAGGGCAGTGATAGCGGCACCGAGTGTCCAAACCAGAACGTGTGTGCATGCATGTGTGTGCGTGCCGTAGCACCGGAAAACCAAAGTCTAGTGGCCAGCACGCGCATGCCTGTTTTGGGGGTGTTTTTTCAGACCGTTTTCCAGCCGTTTTTTGGAAACAGCCTCAAAGGCCGTTTTTCAAAAAACAGCCAAAAAATGGCCTGGAAAACAGCCTGGGTTTTTTTTTCAGGCCATTTTCCAGTGCTCTGGCACCTATGAAGATCAGCTGGCTGGCACTCATGTGCACACCTGAAACCAGAAGAGCAGCTGGCGACGGCGCACGTGCTCACAGACAGGGCTGTGTGTGCCATCTCTGGCACACATGCCATAGGTTCGCCATCACGGATTTCGGATGTGTTCACTGTACCTGACATTGTGTTGGGACCCCCTCTTTGCAAAGTAGTAAATAAAATTAGCATTGTTTTCTCTTGGACATTTTGGCTGGTGACTTTTATTTCAAAACTAGACAACGAATCCCACAACTGCAACACTAATTAGGTAAATAGAGGTAGTCCTCAATTTACAATCAGTTGCTTAGCAACCATTGAGAGTTATGACAGACCCCGTCCAAAAGATATTTATGACCCAAAACATTGATGAGGATCCTCAATCATCCAGGTAGAGTTGTGTGAAGGTTGTCTAAAGGTTCAGGGGTTTATGCTCCAAAGTACGCTGAAACATCTCCCAAACAAAAAATCAATCCAGTTGCAATGATTCACCCTTCAGACAACGTCAGACAAACTTCGACAACTCAATCTTCATTGACATTTTGTAACGCACTTTGGGGAAAAAAAACAACCCCTGAGTTGATGTGGCAGGAGTTGGTACATTCCAATGACTAACTGCCTTACTCTGACTGAGGAAGCTGTCTGGACAGGCAGTGAATTGTCTCTCAAACTAACAACAACAAAATTAGTCCAGTTGCACCGATTCAACCTGCAGATAACTTCAGACAACCTTGAGATATTTGCAACCCAATTCTAAAGTTTTTGCAAAAACGGGGACGTTTTTATCCTCCCCAGCCCCCAGGAGCACTCTGCAGGACTTCCAAACCCTCTGTGCATCCCGTTTTTGTGAAAAACGGACTCATTTTTTGCAAAAATGGGATTAGCGGGTCAGGGCTTCAGGAGGCCAAAAATGGCTGTATTCGGTCTATAAGATGCATCAACATTTCCACCCTCTTTGGTGGTGGTGGGTGGGAGTGCGTCTTATACTCTGAAAAATGTGGTATTTATTTCCACTTAACTCTGGGTTCCCGGACGGAAAAGTGGGTGAGAAAGAAACTCAAGATAACCCTGAAATGATTGTCCTTATATAATTGGGAGCAGAGGGAAACAGGTTTTCAAAATTCCAATATAACCTGTAATAATTAAGTGTTTTTGTCGTTTGTGCAGCACATTTCCTGACCTGGCCTATCTCAAAGGATTGGCTTTTTATGTCTAAAAGCAAAACACTTACCAGAAATGAAAATATTGTGGAATTTTAGAGCTATTATAATACATTTACAATTTTTCCAAAATAACTTTTTTCAAAAATATGAATCTTAGGTGTTATGTCTGGCATTCTTACTTATATTTGAAATAACATTCCAAAGCTGAATTAAAAAACAGAAGGTTCCCCTTATGCCTTTATATTCATTGATGTAAATAAAAAGTCCACTACTCTGAACAGAGGCATGAAATGCTTTAAGTATGTTCAAGAGAAATGTATTACTTAATATTGTGAAATGCACACATAGACAATTCTGTAGTTATTCATAATATTCTTTAAATTAAAAAATCAAGTTCTTCTAAGTGCACTATAAATACAGGCATGTTACACTGCGCAAGAGACTCTGCACAAAAGTAGTGAAAAATGAAAGAAAGTGAGGCAACAGAAGAGTTATTACATTATGCAGGCACCAAAAAAAAAAAAAAATCAGCTGAAATCATTAGGAAACAGAATTACTTCTATATACCGATCATCCACTGAATATTTCCTTACCAAAAGGGGAAGAGGAATTCTCAACCTGGAAAGTGCATAAATCAAGACCTACAGGATCCAAACCAGATAAAATGGATGATTATAACAAAAAAAAAAAAAGTGAAGCAAGCAAGCAAGAACAAATCAAAAGTATATATAGCTGCATGCTGGAATAGTTCATGGATATGAAAAACACTGAAAGTTATCCCCGGAGTAATAAAGGACAATTTAAAAAAAACGAAGGACAGATGTATTAAGCAAAGCAAGAGATAACAGCTTTGACTAGTAGAAGCATATTTAAAAATTATGCCTATTTACAAATACATGTACAGGTAGTCCTGAACTTACAACCCTTTGTTTAATGACTGTTTGAAGTTACAATGTCACTGAAAAAAGGGACTTATGACTGACCCTCACACTTACAACTGTTACAGCAGCTCCGTTATCACATGATCAAAATCTGGAGGCTTGGCAATCAGCATGTATTTAGATCAGCTGTAGCATCCTGAGATCATGTGATCCCCATCTGCAACTTCTCAGCCAGCTTCTAACAAGGAAGTCATTGGGGGAAGCTGAATTTGCTCAATGACCATGTGATTTACTTAGCAACTGTGGCATAAAAGGTAGTAAAATGGGGCACAACTCACTTAACAATTGCCTTACATAGCAATGGAAATTCTGGTCCCAATTGTGGTCCCAAGACCCAGGAATACTCACATGCGTTGAGGGGCTCACAAGGCAGGAATATGAAAGTTCAAAGGCGAAATGATTTGCCTTTTGCCATCTCAGATACCGTAATATGAATCAAAAAGAGCCCTGAGTGAACGTTTCAAGTGTAAGTAACCAGCAATCAAGAGCATCATAAAGAACATTTTTTCCAATCGTACCTGAATGATCCCCAGGCTTCACTAAATCATCTGAGAGAATTCCAAGGATGTCATCCTCAGTGTTCAGCACAAGGGCAGCTAATGGATCATCCAGAGTGCCTTTAGAAAACAGACAGCTCAGACTCAAACATAATAAAGATGCCACCAGGAATGGCAACATTCAAAACTTAGTAAACAAACATTTCAGCTACCCAGGGTAGATCATCTCTACCTCTGAACGAAGGAACTCCAAAGAGTAACTACGGCATTAAACAGTTAACTTTTTTTAAAAGGCTCTTCTAACAAGGCCTCTTCTGATCTGTGCCCATGCACACCGCATGCGAAAATATCTTCAGATTTATGTACCTTGTGCACCAGATTTTGGGGGAGTGGAAGTGCAAGTTGAACTCAGAAGTGGATCTGAAGAGGGGTCTAAGAAATTGGTGTTCAGACTTGCTTTGCAGGAAATGCTGAGGCTTCTATCACATAAATTATCCAAACGTGGCTTGCTTTGCCTACTAGTATCTAAAAGTTCTTTTCCAAAGAAAGCTTCCTAGAATTAAAACAAACAACAAACAAACAAAAACAAGCATTTAATTAAAATGTCTTTATAAGCCACAGGATTCCTATATTTGAATCTGAATCTAAACTGGAACCAATTCAAATACTTATTGGTTAATATTATAGTTAATTAGCTAGATACCCGTGCTTCACTACAAAACTATATGATCGGGCTTGATAATTAATGAGTAATTACAATCAGCCTCTCCTCTCCCCTTCTCTCCCTCAGCCTTGCCCCACAGAACCCTATCCTATCCTATCCTATCCTATCCTATCCTATACTATACTATACTATCCTATCCTCTTCCTCAGACTTCCCCACAGAAGCCTCCCCTATCCTATCCCCTTCTCTCCCTCAGCCTTGCCCCACAGAAGCCTCCCCTATCCTATCCCCTGCTTCCTACTGTGAAAGTAAAACTGAAAGTGAAACTCCTCTCCTCTGCTTGTGTTGCATTTGGAACAGATTTTTTTTCAGATGGGAAGGGGGAATAGAACTCCTTAGCATCAGGGTGTGTTAATAATAATATAGGAAATACTAATGCTCTGATGATCATTTCAAAAAATCCTTTCTTAGTGAGCACGTTGAAGCCAAGAGGAACATACGTAGCAAATTTCAAGTTTGTAGGCTTTATGGTTCTGGAGATTTCGTGATTACCAAGTAAGTGGTTTTTGCTTTTATATATATAGATAAATAAATGAACTGCTCTTGTTATAAAACACACTCATATTTAACTCAATCATGATTCTTTGTGTAAAATTGCTGATGTTGTTCACTTTTGATTTAAAAGCATTTTAAATATTCAATTTTATGTGCTTTGTTCCTCTATCCTATTCTGCTCTGTTTAGGGGAGGGGGGGAGCAACACCAACTCTCCAGAAAGATATTTATCAGACAGGTTCCTCTATGAAGTTTTTTCTATTCATTTATCATAAAATCCAAGCAATTAATTTAGTTTCTTTAAATATTATATAAATAAAATTTAACAAACTTTATTGCCTTTTGGCTAAGTCAGTAACATGTAGAATGAACAAAAGTGTGTTCATTCTAAAAGCAGAACATTCTTTCAGTTAATTAGACTATAATTAACTATTTGTATTATATTACTATGTCTATATTAATGCATTCAAAACATTATGATGTATTATTATTATCTTAAAATACTTTACTTTTCAGAAATACAGTAAAATATTATTCATAGAACTAGGAAATTAACACTAATGTTAATGGATTACAAATTATAAAGCAATTGCTTAAATTACAAATAGATTATTTACTACATGCAAATAATGATCTTAGGGAAAATATTTTGCATAGCTATGAGAGTACCTGCAAATATGCTGGGAAAATTTCCTCAAGCTTATTTTTCTTTTTCCTATAACGTTTTTTCATTTTTTCCATATTTTCAGAAACAGACATAGTTTCATCAACAAGTGTATCAGGCAGTTGTTCACTCCAACCTAGAAATATCAAACACGTACACTGTTACATCCCTATTTCACTCTAGACTACCATTTAAGTATAGAAAGAGGGTATTGATTAGTGCTTTCCCCAATTTAAAAACAGCAAATGTTGAAATTGAAAATCTAATAAAAGGGATGTAAAGATAACATGTGGCATTGGTATGCAAGACTCTTAAAAACTTGGTACCACATTCTAAAGGAACGATCTTTAATGTCACCTGCAATCTCCATGGAAGGACCTATTCTCTATGCCTGTGGTGGCAAACCTATGGCACGTGTGCCACAGGTGGCACGCAGAGCCATATCGGTGGACATGCGAGCTCAAAAGCGGGCCTTCAAGTCCCACCGGAAGTCAGCAAACAGGCAGTTTCCAGCTTCCAGAGAGGGGTGGGGAAGGCTGTTTTTGCCCTTCCCAGGCTCCTAGAAAGGCTCTGGAGCCTGGGGACAAAGAAAAGCAGGCCTACTGCGCCCACTGTGCCATTGCGTGCCAAAAGCGGGGGGGACATAGGGGGTGCGAGGCGCAAAGAATTATGTGTGTGGGCATGCACCTGTGCGACTCCCCCCGCTTTTGGCATGCGATGGCAAAAAGGTTAGCCATCATTGCTCTATGCCATGGCTTTCAGACTGTCAGTTCAAAAGGTGCAGAGCTTTTTAGAAAGATACCTAATATACAATACTAAGGTATTTTAGGTATTATAGATATTTTAGGTGTACAATACCTATTATATAGGCATTATATTGTTTTATGATGGTCTTCCTTTGCCATTAGCTCTCTTTAGAATTCAGCCATTGGTGTAATGGCTAAGGGATCAAGCTAGACCTGGGAGACTGCAAATTCTAGTCTTGCCTTAGTTACAAAGCCAGCTGGGTAGCCTTGGGCCAGTCACTTTCCCTCAGTCCTAGGAAGGAGGCAATGGCAAACCATTTCTGAAAAATCTTGCCAAGAAAACTGTAGGAACCTATCCAAGCAGTCACCAAGATTCAAAATTACTCAAATATTTCTCTAATATTTGTTTCTAGTGGATTACTCTTATTCTGCTTTTTCCCTGTTCATAATCTATTTTTACATTAATGCAAACAATTTGCGATTCAATTCACATTTCAATAAGCTTTACTAAATTATGCATCCCTTGATAATACATCAGCTTTGCATAAATGAACTGCCACAAGGATGCTTTTTACTAGAAAGGTTGTTTCTAGTAAGAATGGTTAACGAAGTTGTAGAACTACACATTTATGTTCAGAATAAATCTGACAGAATTTAATTCAAAATGAAAAATCGTCTTGAATTATAATACATGAACGTATACAAGGGTGCAATCATGTCATATCTTCAGGAATGACAATGAATTAAGCTTTTGGGGAGAAAAAACGAGGTTAAAAAAAGTAACTGATTAATTATCCTATGTTACAGGACATGGCAGTGACACAGAACTATGAGAATAAATTGCTAGATGCCTACTTTCATCTCTGCTGAGTATTTGCTCAGATACTGAACCAGAAGAATCTTTTCTAGAGAGAGATCTTTTCATTTTTCCTTGTCCTGTACGACTCCGCTGCCGTACCATGAATCCACCAATGCCTATAAAAATTATGTTCACAGTATTTATTAAGCAAATTTAGATAAGCCACTCAACTCACACAGGTGGCTGTGTTTTTTTAGATTATTAAGTTATAATTAAGTTATTTAAATAAAGAGAAACATCTTGGAATGTAGACATTTTGTAGTCATTTCTATATAATACACAATGTCATTCAAATATAATAATAAGCTACTAAAGGCAATTCTAGATATCAAATATATTTAATTTTTGCAGTTACTTTATTTCCACACACAAACATACACCTCCTTTCCTTTTACCAGCACCACAACACCCAGCTATCTCTCAGCACAGCTTTCATAGTGCATCTTGCTGTGCTGGCTGGGGAGAAGCTTAAAGAGGCAGGACAACAGCAGCACAGGTACTGGCCCTTTTCTAGATAGCCTGCCCTTCTACAAAGACATACTAAGAATTATTTCCTAGGTCAAGATAATAGGGAACCAACAAAAATTGAGTATCTATAATTTCTGCTTGATGATATAGCTCCCGATGATATAGCTTGATGATATAGCTCCCGCATAAGAAATCCAACAGTTGCCCATATCAATTCAGTGATGACCTGTTTATCAATAGAAATATCAGTTGAGAAACCCTCACTTCTCTCTTGAACATTATAATTTGTGATGGTCAAACTGTGCTAAGTTTATATCTCTTTTACATGGAAACTACGAGGATTTATGTATTTAATAATAATAATAATAATAATAATAATAATAATAATAGTAATTTTTTTAAAAAAGTTCCCTGTTGTTTGTTAACTTTGGCATATACACCTTGATAATCAGACAATACAGGTAGTTCTTGACTGATGACCACAACTGAGCCCAAAATTACCATACTAAGCCAGGCAACAGTCAAGTGAGTTGTGCCTCATTTTATGACTTTTTTTTTGCAACAATTGTTAAACGAATCTGACTTTCTCCATTGACTCGTCTTGTCAGAAGCCAACTGGGTAGGTTACAAATGGTGATCACATCACCCTGGGACCCTGGATAGGCAACAAATGATGGTCACATGACCATGGCGCCTATTGCCAAGGGCCTGAAGTTTGATCCTGTGACCATGGGGATGTTGCAACAATCGTTAAGTGTGAAAGCTGGTCATAAATCCTTTTTTCAGTGCTGCTGTAACTTTAAACGGTCGCTAAACAAATGGTTTCAGGTCAAGGACTACCTGTATTTGAAAATGAAAACCACTGTATAAAACTGCAGAATACAACAGATCGGGTAATTCTCAACAACACTTAACTAACCTCATTTCTAAATAAAATATTATGTATGCATATGTAATCAATAAATATAAGCATAATATATGAAAATATCTGGAGTATGTACTTTACCAGGTCTATATGGCTTTCTCTTTCTTTTTTTGATCCCTTCAGTTGCTTCCATTCCCTTAGGATCATCATCTATAGGTTCTCGTTCAGGACTTGTATCTGATTTTCCTTCACAATCCATAAGGTCTCCTTCTGAATTAAAATAAGTTAAAAAGTGGGGAAGAAAAAGATTGGAGTTATTTATACACTTTTACTTAACTGCTCACATAAAAGACTCTTCTGTTGCCTAAGAATGTTTTGAAAATAATCATAACAAAATTCCATTAAAGTTGAATATTAACCATATCGCAGGAACAAGTAAAAAAGTTTTATTCTATATTCCATTTCTATTTGTGATGCATCATGGTGTAGCAGTTAAGATACTGGACTGGGACCTGGGAAACTCAGGATTAAGTCCGCTTTTAGTTATAGAAGCTCACTAATTTATTTAAGGCCAGTAACTTTCTCTCAGTAAAACCTACCTCACAGGATTGTCACTAGGGAGAAATAGGAGAGGGAGCAGTGTCACCTTGAGCTCCTATACAAAGGTTGGCATATATAAATATTACCACCCCATTACATCCCAGAAAGCCTTCAGAGATCATAACGGATTAAATTAAAGCAAACTTAATTTAAGGCCAAACTCATGTTCAAATTAATTAGGGCTTAAAATCCCAAAACAGTGCTGTTAATTGGCCCAGAATAATAAAACACAGCTTTTTATGTATTGGCTTGGCTTTTTCTCAAATACATATACCAGATTTTAATTTTGCTGCTTCATCTAAACCCAGTGAAATTTTCATCCAGTATTTAAAGACAGCTCCATATAAAATGTGCTCCAATAAAGTATGGAAACTTATTTGTTAACTTTGACTTTTTTTTTATTTGCATTTATATCCCGCCCTTCTCTGAAGACTCAGGGCAGCTTATGTTAGCAATAGTCTTCATCCATTTGTATGTTATATACAAAGTCAACTTCCTGAAGAAGCTTCGGAATGAATTTAGCTGAGGCAACTGATAAACAGAGGCTGTTGAGACACAACTGGGCATTGTAATATAATGGTATTATAAGTATCAATAGGTATTTAAAGTATTTAGGCATTAGATCAATGAATGACAAACTATAGTGATGACTCAAGTTGATCTTCGCCTGTCACACTGAGGAGGCACAACCAAACTGGTCCTAAGCAAGGCAGGTTTATTTATTTATTTAGAAAATTTACTCACTCCAGCGACTTTAGGGGTCTTACAAACATTAAAAACACAATCTAAAACATTTTTTTTAAAAAATAACCCCTACTTACCCACTCCTGGCAAGAGCCCACTACTAAATAAGCCATTTGATGAGCTAAACCACTCTGGGTTCTCCAGGCCCACAGGCAAAACCACAACTTCAGGGCTTTCTGAAAGCCTGTCAGAGTGGAGGCCAGTCTAATTTCTGCAGGGATGATGTTCCAAAGGGAGGGAGCCACCACAGAGAAGACCCTTCTTCTGGGTTCGCCAAATGTACCTCCTCACAGAACAGGACCCGCAACTTTCCTTGTCTCCCTGCTCTAGTGGGTCAGGTGGATGTGACTGGCAAGAGACAGTCAATCAGATGCCAACTGATATGACAAGCTTTCTTCCCAAGGATACTCATGCCATTGCCCATAGTGTGTTCCATTCTTACGATGCTTCACACGACTTCTGAAACTTTACCATCATTGTCCAAATCATGTGCCCCATTCTTGTAATTCTTCAGAAAGCCTTCCAAAAGCTTCTGGAGACATCTAAAGTATAGCGAAAACGGGCATGCACACTATGCATGACCAGCAGTTGGCATAGAGCCAGGCCAAGGGCAACTTGTCAGCAGTGGGAAGAAGATAACAAAGGCCGGAGAGGCGTGGCAGGGTCTGCAGAATGCAGAGTGGCTGCAGCTTTGCACGGTGGCTGGCCAAGGTATAAGCTTGAAGTGCCACTCCCCACTCTGGCTGATGGCAGCAGAACTGAAGTAGTGGGGAAGATGGCAACTGACTGAGACCTCTTGGACTTCTAATTCAGTCTCAGTGGTCCTGCCATGGAATGCCACTGTGCAGGACGCCAAAAGGGCAGAGATGGAGATAGGTGAGAGGGAGTTGAAGTTCCTCTGCTGTTGTGTAGATGGGGCACAAAGCACCCGAAGTCTGATCATATGACTATGAAGGTATTGCATTGCCTGTAACTTCAGAGACTGTGTGTCAACTACAAGTGATTCAGCACCACTATAACTCTGAATGGTCGCCGAATTAATGGTTATTAAGGAAGGACTACATATATTTAACATTCAATGTCTACTACAGCAGCTGTGCAGCAGCTGCCAAAAATGCCAACACAGTTCTGGGCTGCATAAACAGAGGGATAGAATCAAGATCACGTGAAGTGTTAATATCACTTTATAATGCCTTGGTAAGGCCACACTTGGAATATTGCATTCAGTTTTGGTCGCCACGATGTAAAAAAGATGTTGAGACTCTAGAAAGAGTGCAGAGAAGAGCAACCAAGATGATTAGGGGACTGGAGGCTGAAACATATGAAGAACAGTTGCAGGAACTGGGTATGTCTAGTTTAATAAAAAGAAGGACTAGGGGAGACATGATAGCAGTGTTCCAATATCTTAGGGGTTGCCACAAAGAAGAGGGAGTCAAACTATTCTCCAAAGCACCTGAGGGTAGAACAAGAAGAAATGGGTGGAAACTAATCAAGGAGAGAAGCAACCTAGAACTAAGGAGAAATTTCCTGACAGTTAGAACAATCAATAAGTGGAACAACTTGCCTGCAGAAGTTGTGAATGCTCCAACACTGGAAATTTTAAGAAAATGTTGGATAGCCATTTGTCTGAAATGGTGTAGGGTTTCCTGCCTGGGCAGGGGGTTGGACTAGAAGACCTCCAAGGTCCCTTCCAACTCTGTTATTATGTTTTGTTACCATAATATTTATTAATGTATTACACGGGGAGTTATTCTTCATTAACTACCGTAAGACTTTAAAGACTTCAGTGGCTCTCAAGTCTCTTTCTATTATATGATGTCACCACTTAAAAATTCTGATCTAAGAGTTTCTGCAGTAAAAAGAGTGGAAATCCAAAAAGCGTAAGAAGAGTGGAAATAAAATTCTATATCTAGATTGAAGGAAACACTAACATGACGAGAACACTACCTAACAGTGACAAGATATTGTTCTCACTATCTTCCTATTCAGCTATGGTCCCCATACTAATATTGCAATATTGTTTTTCTATATTGTTTTATCATCTGATCATGGTCCAAAGTAAAATTCTGGTGGTTAGATAATGCTTGGGATTGAATTTGAGATCAAAGAATAAAGCATGTTGTGGCAAATATGTTTCTTTAAAACCTCATATAATATTTTGCTTCCTCTATCACTGTGCCTTAACAATTTCATTCTATAGCATTTGCCAGTGGTGGGTTTCAATTTTTTTTACTACCGGTTCTGTGGGCGTGGCTTGGTGGGCGTGGCAGGCAAAGGATACTGTAAAATCTCCATTTCTTCCCAATCAGCTGGGACTCGGGAGCCAGAGAATAGATGGGGGCGGGGCCTGTCAGAATTTTTACTACCAATTCTCCGAACTACTCAAAATTTCCACTACCGGTTCTCTGGAACTGGTCAGAAGCTGCTGAAACCCGCCTCTGGCATTTGGTACAAAATGCATTGGTTTGTTTGTTTTTTAAAGTAAATTAATCTGCGATGAGAAAGTTAGAAAGAAAGTTGTTATAAACCAATAATCAGCATACTTATTTTAGGATATGACATTCAATCAGCCATTTTTCTGATTCAGATGTATGGTATCATTAATAATTTGCATACACTTAACCACACTGTTATACACTTGTGGAAAAAAGTTATCTTTTCATTAAATGATATATGATAGTATATCAAAAACATTCTATGCTGTGTAATATTGGTCAACTCATATATTTCAACAAAGAATAGCAAACACCAATGTATAAAATTGATCCACTGATATTATGAGTTTTAAATACTTTGTGTTTTTCAATGCATTCAATGTCATAAGTAGCTATTATGAGAAACTGGGGCTTCCGACTTCCTACTCCCTTTCCCATTAACTCTGCTTCTGGGAAACCAGCAAAAAATATCAAAAATTGCAATCATGTGACTATGGCTCGTTGTGATGTCATAATTGCAAGCCGAGCGCTCAGATCACAATTATCAAGTAAGGACACTGTGACAGCCAGAATTCCAAGGACCCATCTAAGTATCCCAAATTTAGGGCTGCAATTTGGAATGGTTGTTGAATGAGTGGTCATTATCCAAGGTTTACCTATATTCAGGCAAATAAAAATTATACAGTGACACTCACTGCCTCTCAGATCTGCTGCCAATGTAAACACCTTTTTGATCAAGTTTATAGTCTAAGTAAATGGTCTTTCCCTTCCTTTCTTCTCTTGGGCATTTGCTCATTTGTCACTCTGATTTTTGGAGGCAGCAACAAATCTATTCAATAAAATGGGAGCCCTAATAATCACCTCTACTGTCATCCATCTCACCATCTCTTGAATGTTCTGATTGGACATCAGGTGGGGTTTGAAGTACAGCGACACTATTCTGGTTTATAATCTTCAACTTCAGCTTTGGCTTTGCCCTTTTTCTTCTTGGTACAATAGCACTGAGGCTCTGTAACTGAGACATCCCTGTTTCGGTCAAACAGACACCATCCTGAGTGTACGTCTTCGGTGGGTCTATAAAATTGGCATAAACCACAACAGGAATTTACACTTTTAATAATTATATTTATAAGCACAACTCCTGGATTTTTAAAATATTGTAGTTAATATACCATGGAAGACTATCTGTTCTAATATTAGATAAAGAGAGAACACAGCACAATTATTTCAAAGGAAAACCAACATTATAATTATATTATAATTATAATTTAATTATAATATTTTAAAAAGAGTCTACTACTCCATACATTATTCAACTCAACATATGTAAGTGAAGAGATACAGAGAGAATAATAAGTTCCACTATAAATAGATTGGGGAAAGATAAAGTCTGAATAAATCACCCAATTTTTGTCAAATTATGCATCTGCCTTTCAAAGATCATATTTAAAAGGCCAAGCAAAGAGTAAAATCTTTTGCTCACTTAAGCAATTTAACTTCCATTAAGAAGGACTTGAACATTTATTCATGAAAGGAATCAGCTGGGTTTAAGAATGAACAAGGGAATAGCTAACAAAAACCAGCTATTAAAATCAATTTTATATTGATTATATAATTCTAAGGCATAATTCTGGCTTCAACAGTGAATTATTAGTAGAAATGAAGTTAGATGGAGAGAATGAAGAATTTTAATGGTTACCAAGTTCCTTTGCTTTTAATGGGATTTGGGTTGCAATGGATGATTCACAAAATTCAAAGGAAGGCACTAGAAAAAGGAAAAACAATGAAAATTATCATTTAGTTAAGTAAATTATGCAGTCCTCAATAGCAGTATTTTGATACTGAAATCTTCATTAATCTGTAGTTTTTACGTCTGTTACTCCAATTTATTTTTTACTTTATTTTTTATTTCTTTTCTAATAACATATCTTTAAGATAACTGACAACCTAAAGGAACAACAGATTTTTAATGTCATTTTCTATTACTGATCATAAAGCACTAAGAAAATATCTGGACAAAAGAAAACAGTCTCTTTTGTTAACGCAACATCTGTCAGAGAAAAGCTTTACAACAAATCTTACTGTGCTGTTATTAGATAAACAGGAGGTGAATTTACCATTTGCTGATGGCATATACGGTCTACACATGGTGCAATCAAAACCATTATCTGCTGTGTTTTCCACTTCTTCCTCTGTGTTTAAATTTTGACAGACAGTGTGCATCCATCTGAAAGTTAAATCATAGATGGCAAAGGAGTTGACTGAAATGCATGCAATTTTATCATACAATACAAATATTGTCCCCGCAGAGAAATAGTTCCTGAAAAACCCAGATGATGTTTAATAAAATTAGTTATTAAAATTTCCTTTTGGACCAGTTGGTTGAGCTGGGGATTACTATTTAATTCCAGCATTCTCAAATATGTTTCAAAATGTATTTGAACCAAGCTGTTTTGATAAAACAAACTTCTTTCGTTCAGGATCCAATGTGGATTATTTATATCAGGAAGCTTTTTGAAACTTAATCTGAAGGAGCCAGTACAGCTCAATTTTTGAGATTTAGTAGATACACTGACATCCAGGATGGCTTTGATAACAAGGTCCCTGGGATTGGAATGAGGTCATTTAGTTCCATTTCTTGTCTACGTTGATAAGTTAGGAAGTTTATGAAGAAATGCTGGAAAATATGAATCCAAGACGGTCTTACTAACTTTACCAATTACTTTCTGAGTTATGGAAATATTTTAAATTAGTGTGGTTTTTATGTTCTAGAGATTGCTGTTTATTCCATACTATACTGCACCATTGGAAGACCTGAAGGATCAAGTTAATGACCCATCATTAACAAATCTATTTGTGTGGCTGTGAAGAATAAATTGATAATTAAAGGTTACTTAAAGAATATTGTTCAAAATTTCTTCAGGTTACCCAAGAATTTGAAGAATATCCTCCTGTCAATGCTATATAAACCCAATAATATGATTGAGAAAGAAACCACTTTGATAAAAACTGAACTATTTTATAGATTAGGTAACAGAAACTAATTTGAAGAATCATTTTGATAAAAAAAAATCAAAATTCATCCCACAAATATAAGGGAACACAGTATGAACAAGCAAGTAAAAAAAATATTCGTTCCCAACGTAAAAGAAATTTTAACCTGTCACACTGCCTGCACTGCAGAATAAGCTCTTCTTCTCTGTAATTGCAACAGCAGACTGGGCAGGTGGATAAACTTGCACAAGGAGCACATTGTGTATAATTATTTTGCCATTCACATCTTAAACCAGGAAAAGTAGCTCCACAGTGTCTGCACCAAACACACCTTCAAAACACAAGCACATGAATAACATTTAGTTTGTATTTAATTACCATTTGCTTAGATTTCCTTACTATCCAATGAACAAAACATTAACCCATTTATGTAATAGGTGAGATTATGCAAAATGTCACCACTAAAGAGACTCTATTTAAATAAGCTTTAGAATATGATGTACTATATGGAGTCCTTGGTGTTCTCTGAGTTTGATTGTTTTCTTGCAGATATTTCATTACCCAATTAGGTAATATCTTTAGTGCATCTTCACTGGAGATATTCCCTAATTGAGTAATGAAAAATCTCCAAGAAAATAACCAAGCTCAAAGATCACCAAGGACTCTGTAGTTCAACCTTGAGCTACAAATATACTCTTTTATTAATGTACTATGCGGCTGCAACTGTTCTTGGTTGTCATGGCTACCATGATATTCTAAGTCACCCCAGATCCAATGGCCCGAATATGTATGTTAAAAGGCAGAATGTGTCCTCCAAGTCTTTAAGATCCCTAATTCCAAAGCATTTGCAAATTAATTCTTAATTTAGGCTCCTACATTACTCTGCTTGGGAATGTCAATTACTGAAGGGCATGTATGATTTCCCCACTCATATTATTTAAACTTTAATTAAAATATGATCACACTTTACTGCAGTTAGGCATCCCCCAACAGTTCACCAAAATGCATGTTTAAATTTCAGGCAAAAAAACCCCTTCATAAATAAGGTGGTCTACAACCATGATACAGATTTGATTTAAACCCATAAAATATGGAGAGAGGATGATGATGATGATGATGATGATGATGATGATGATAATAATAATAATAATAATAATAATAATAATAATAATAATAATAATAATAATGAAACACACACCATTTGCACTTCCAACCTCCTTTGGGAACTGTCTGTAGTGGTGGATCCAGGCAGTAAGTGTGGTAGCTGATATCACAGTCATCACAAAGAAGTAACCTTCCTGGATCTGTAGCTTTTCCGCAGGCTTCGCAAACAGTACACTCCAGACATCTCCAACCCTTGTGGAGCACCACTTTTGTAATCTGTATAGAAGAAGGCAGCATGCAATTAAAATTCATAAAACTTTGAATTGTCAGTTCCAGGGATGCCAAATATGTCATGGTTTTACAAATATATTTTAAAAAAAGGGCATAATACTTGTTCAAATGTAATAGGGAAAGGGGATGCATTTAATTTTTTTTAATTAAAAAAGTTTCACAAAATTTTTCCACATAGATCCCCCCTCCCCCCAACCCTGATCTTTTCCCCTCCCCACTCCCTCTTTCACCCAAACCCTCCTCCCCCCAGAGCAAATACAGGGTATCGTATCTAACAATCATAAGCTAAAAGGTAAAGGTAAAGGTTCCCCTCGCACATACGTGCTAGTCGTTGCTGACTCTAGGGGGTGGTGCTCATCTCCGTTTCAAAGCCAAAGAGCCAGCGCTGTCCGAAGACGTCTCCGTGGTCATGTGGCCGGCATGACTCAAGATCAATCCCTCCAAGACGGAGTGGCTGTGGATGCCGGCATCCCGGTACAGTCAGCTGCACCCGCAGCTGACTGTTGGGGGCGAGTTAGTGGCCCCAAAGGAGGTGGTTCGCAACTTGGGCGTCATCCTGGATGGACGGCTGTCTTTTGATGAACACCTGGCGGCCGTCGCCAGGAGGGCCTTTTACCAAGTTCGCTTGGTTCGCCAGTTGCGTCCCTTCCTTGACCGGGATGCCTTATGCACGGTCACTCACGCTCTGGTTACGTCTAGGCTGGATTATTGCAATGCTCTCTACATGGGGCTGCCTTGAGGTGCACCCGGAGGCTGCAGTTAGTCCAGAATGCGGCTGCGCGAGTAGTAACGGAGCCGCTCATGGCTCCCACGTGACATCGCTGCTCCGTAGCTTGCACTGGCTTCCTGTGGTCTTCGGTGCGCTTCAAGATTTTGGTAACTATCTTTAAAGCGCTCCATGGCTTAGGACCCGGGTACTTACGAGACCGCCTGCTGTTACCTTTTGCCTCCCACCGACCCGTACGCTCTCACAGAGAGGGTCTTCTCAGGGTGCCGTCCGCCAAACAGTGTCGGCTGGCGGCCCCCAGGAGTAGGGCCTTCTCTGTGGGGGCAGTGGCGCTCTGGAACGAACTTCCCCCTGGCCTGCGTCAAGTGCCTGATCTTCGGACCTTCCGTCGTGAGCTCAAAACATATTTATTTATTAAAGCGGGACTGGCATAATTTGTGTTGAATTTTAAATTGGGTATTCTTAATATTTTTAAATTTTTAAATCTAAATTTTAATAATCAGCCTTTAAAATTTGCTCTTTTTAAATGTTGTTTTAAATTGTATATATTTTGGTTTTATTTTGGCTGTACACCGCCCTGAGTCCTTCGGGAGAAGGGTGGTATAAAAATTTAATAAAATAAATAAATAAATAAATGACTCAATGCCAAAGGCGCAAGGAACACTGTTACCTTCCCACCAAAGGTGGTTCCTATTTTTTCTACTTGCATTTTTACGTGCTTTTGAAACTGCTAGGTTGGCAGAAGCTGGGACAAGTAATGGGAGCTCACCCCGTTACACGGTAGCACTAGGGATTCGAACTGCTGAGCTGCCGATCTTTCGACTGACAAGCTCAACGTCCTAGCCCCTGAGCCACCACATCCCTTCCAATCATAAGCTAAAATATGCTAATTATCCATAAACTCCCATCCCTCCTCTAAAACTTTAACTCCCCTTTCCCATAAAAAAGAAGAAAAAGGAAAATATACTAATACTAATACAATTACATTCTATTCCCTCATGAACTATTTAGTGTTCCAATATTTCAATCCAATATCATTTTAAAAGTTAGTCCGTCTTCTTCATTCCAGTGTATTTTTTTCGTAAATAGTCTTTCATGCACTATGATGTTGCATGCACGGCGATCACGTGCTCCGGCCCCTCAGTCCCTACCCGTTCCTCAGGCGGCCATGATCCTCAGAGCCTGGATCTTCGGTTGATGTTATGTAATGCCCGGTCCGTGGCTAATAAAGCCCCCCTGATTTGTGATCTTATTCAGGGGGAGTCCGCGGACCTTATGGGCATTACGGAGACCTGGTTGGGTCCGGAGGGGGGGGTTCCCCTCGTTGAGCTGTGCCCTCCAGGTTTCCGAGCATTTCATCAGCCGAGGGCCCAAGGTAGGGGTGGGGGGGGTGGCGGTTGTCATTAAGGAAGATCTAGAGCCGAGGGAGGCCACTGTTCCTCAGATCGCCGGTTGTGAATCCCTCTATGTGAGGTGGGGCCATAGGAATCAGTTGGGCTTGTTGATCGCGTACCTGGCTCCTTGCTGCGTGACCACAGCCCTGCCCGAGCTGTTGGAGGTACTTGCCTCTGTGGCGGTTGAGATGCCCAGACTTATAGTCATGGGGGATTTCAACTTGCCATCGGCTGGCTTGTTATCGACTGCAGCTCGGGAGTTCCAGGCTTCCATGATGGCCTTGGACCTGATTCGGGTAAATGATGGCCCCACGCACATGGGGGGAGGCACACTGGACCTGATTTATATCTCTGGACAGTGGTTAAATGATCTGGAATTAGATGATTTAGTAACAGAACTGATGTCATGGTCCGATCATTTCCTCCTTCGACTAGACTTCCGAACCGCCACCCACCATCGCAGGGAGACGGAACCTATACGGTGGTTCCGTCCCAGGCGCCTGATGGACCCTGAGAGGTTCCTGACGGAGCTTGGGCCATTCCCTGAGGATCTGGCCCACGGCACGACTGAGGAACTAGTTGTGGCCTGGGAGCGGGCCGCGGCTAGGGCCTTGGACCATGTCGTGTCTTTGCGACCTCTGACCCAGCGCAGATCTCGTTTGGCCCCTTGGTTCTCCGAGGGGCTGAGGGAAATGAAACGCCGGAGAAGACGTCTAGAGAGCACCTGGAGGTCCAGCCGTTCCGAAGCTGATCGGACACTAGTTAGGTCCTATTCTAGGACCTACCTAGTGGCAATGAGGGAGGCGAGGCGCTCATATGCCTCCACCCTCATTGCGTCGGCAGATAACCGCCCAGCCGCCCTGTTTCGGGTGACCCGCTCCCTCCTTCATCAGGAGGTGCGGGATGACCCGTTGCAGGGACGTGCTGAGGAGTTTAGTGGTTATCTATATGATAAAATCGCTCAGCTCCGGGATGGTCTGGACCGAAATTGGGATGATCCAGGCGAGGGAGAGGAGACATGTCTTGTTGAGTCCATTTGGGATGAGTTTGACCCTGTGGCTCCCAAGGACGTGGACCGGTTGTTGGGGAGGCTTCACGCCACTACATGTTTACTGGACCCGTGTCCTTCCTGGTTGGTACTGGCCATTCAAGATGTGACACGAGGCTGGCTCCAGGAGATTATCAACGCTTCTTTGTTGGAAGGGGTTTTCCCTGCCGCCTTAAAAGAGGCGGTGGTGAGACCCCTCCTCAAGAAGCCCTCCCTGGACCCAGCTATTTTGGGTAATTATCGTCCAGTCTCCAACCTTCGCTTTGTTGCAAAGGTTGTAGAGAGTGCTGTGGCGCGACAGCTACCCCAATACCTGGATGAAGCCGTCTATCTAGACCCGTTCCAGTCCAGCTTCCGACCCGGGTACAGCACAGAGACAGCTTTGGTCGCATTGGTGGATGATCTCTGGAGGGCCAGGGACAGGGGTTATTCCTCTGCCCTGGTCCTATTAGACCTCTCAGCGGCTTTTGATACCATCAACCATGGTATCCTGCTGCGCCGGTTGGGGGAGATTGGGAGTGGGAGGCACCGTGTATCGGTGGTTCTCCTCCTATCTCTCTGACCGGTCGCAGACGGTGTTGACAGGGGGGCAGAGGTCGACCGCGAGGGACCTCACTTGTGGGGTGCCGCAGGGGTCGATTCTCTCGCCCCTTCTGTTCAACATCTATATGAAGCCGTTGGGTGAGATCATCAGTGGCTTTGGGGTGAGATACCAGCTGTACGCTGATGACACTCAGCTGTACTTCTCCACCCCAGGCCACCCCAATGAAGCTGTTGAAGTGCTGTCCCGGTGCGTGGAAGCCGTACGGGTCTGGATGGGGAGAAACAGGCTCAAGCTTAATCCTCCAAGAGGGAGTGGCGGTGGATGCCGGCACCCCGATTCAGTCAGCTGCAGCCGCGGCTGACTGTTGGAGGTGAGTTATTGGCCCCAAAGGATAGGGTGCGCAACTTAGGTGTCCTCCTGGATGAACGGCTGTCGTTTGAAGATCATTTGACGGCCGTCTCCAGGGGGGCCTTCCACCAGGTTCGCCTGGTTCGGCAGTTGCGCCCCTTCCTTGATCGGGATGCCTTGTGCACGGTCACTCATGCGCTGCTACCTCTCGCTGGATTATTGTAATGCTCTCTACATGGGGCTCCCTTGAAGTGCACTCGGAGGCTTCAGTTAGTCAGAATGCAGCTGCGCTGGTGATAGAGGAGCTCGCGTAGCTCCCATATAACACCGCTCCTGCGCAGACTGCACTGGCTGCCTGTGGCCTTTCGAGTGTATTTTAAGGTGCTGGTTACGACCTTTAAAGCGCTCCATGGCTTAGGGCCTGGGTTCTTACGGGACCGCCTGCTGTTACCACATGCCTCCCACCGACCCGTACGCTCTCACAGAGAGGGACTTCTCAGGGTGCCGTCCGCCAAGCAATGTCGGCTGGCGGCCCCCAGGGGAAGGTCCTTCTCTGTGGGGGCTCCCACACTCTGGAACGAACTTCCCCCGGGTTTACGCCAAATACCTGACCTTCGGACATTCCGTCGCGAACTGAAGACACATCTTTTTATTCGCGCGGGGCTGTCTTAAATTGAATTTTATCAAATTTTTAAAATTCTTATTAATTAATTTTAAATGGGGTTTTTAGCTCACTGTATATTTTAATTTTCAGGCCAATTTTAAAATAAGTTTTTTAATTGCATTTTAAATTATATATTGCACTGTTTGTTTTATTTTTGCCTGTACACCGCCCTGAGTCCTTCGGGAGAAGGGCGGTATAGAAATCAAATAAATAAATAAATAAATAAATGTTCCTGTCTCGTCTGGGTCAAGTTATTTCAGTCCAGTATTTTTTAAAAGTCAATCCATCTCCTCCATTCCCATATTTATCTTTCATAAGTAGTCTTTCAGGTACGCTAATGTTCCTGCCTTCTCATCTGGATCCACTAATTTTAACATCCAATCTTTAGTAATAAGCAATATTCCCCCAATATTATAATATCAAAAGTTATTCTTCAGTATACCTTATAGTCCATCAAGTTTATACATACATCATACATAATAATAAACATCATCTTTCAATATATCTTATAGTCCCTCAAATTTATAATCCCTCAAGTTTATATATCCATCGTAAATAATAATAAACACCCAACATTGTAATTTTCTAAACATTTACCCATTTTTCCCATACAACTCTTAACTAATTACATTTCTTATCCCCCAAATCAGTTTTCAGCTGAAGAAATTTAATATTTAATAATTCCACCATATATAATCAAGTAACATTACTACAATCCTATCTCCGACTCTTAAATTCAAACAAATACAAACCATGACATTTATCAGTATAAATTGCTAAATATTTTAAACCCCTTTCATACAATTAACTAATTACATTTCTTATCCCCCAAATCAATTTTTACCCAAAATAATTTAATTTTTAACAATTCCACCACATATAAAGTAACATTACTACAGTCATATATCCAACTTTTAAATTCAGATACAAGCTATAACATTTATCACTATAAATTGCTAAATATTTTAAACCCCTTTCATACTTAACTAATTCCACTTATTCTTCTATTTTTATCATTCTATTCAAAAAAATTTCAATTGTAATTTACCCCTTCCCATAAAAAAAGAATCCTTTGGGTTGAAATTGTTGCTTCTTAGCTCTTTGTTCTTTGGGTTTAATAACTGCTCGACTCAATCTTTGCACTTTTACATCCTCTGCTTTTTCCAATATTTCTTCCTCAACATTTACTATCACATCTTTAAATTGTAGTTGTTTTCTCTCCTCCTCATCCTTTTTTACCATCTTTACTTCTGTCATCATCTTAACTTCTGACAGTGGAGAACTTCCAACCTTTAATATATTATTATAAAAATCTCTTGCTTTAAAAACTGTATTGAGACAATACTTCCTTCCTCTATAATTTACTGTTAACCCAACTGGAACATCCCATCTAAACTGTATCTGTTGTTTCTTAAGTTCATCCACCAAAAAACCAAACCCCTTTCTATTTCTTAACATTTTAGGAGGAATTTCTTTCAACACAAATATCTTTTGTCCTAATATTTTATTTTTATTTTTATACGATGCTTATAAAATTCCATTCCTAATCCTTCTGGTTGTAAAATAGATCACAACATCTCTTGGTAGATTCTTCTGTCTGGCCAGCCGGGAATTAACACGATAATTTTTTTCAATTTGAACTCCAAAATTTTATTTATTTATTTATTTTTCGTAAAATCCACTGGCTGTTCTCCAAATATCTGTGCAAAAGCCTCTGTAAAAATCTCCTTTAGATTTTCTTGATTATTTTCTTTCAATCCTCGCACTCTTAAGACATACTCCATTATTCTATATTGCATCAAAACTATTTTTTCATCTGCCTTTTCCACTTTATTATTAACCTCTTCTATTTTATTTTCCAAGTTTAAATTGGTGTGATTAATTTTTTCAATTCTTTCATCCAACTGTATGGATGAAACGTTTAAATCCTGCCACCATCTCTTCACTGAACTCCTTATTCTGGGCTTTAATTTCCAATATCTCTTTTTGCATTTCTTTAAATTTTTGCTTTATAACAGAAGTTTGGATCTCCAAAGCTTCTTCTAAAAGTCCCTGTAAAAATTATTACATATCTTCTTGTAACTTTATTTGAATTAGCGAAAGTTCAACTTCCTTAGAGACTTCCTGCTTTGTTTTCTTAGCAGCCCTTTGTATAAATTTTATACTTAACAGCAAAAGAAAAAAAAGGAAAATTCAATAAATCTTCAATTCTTTCATAAACTTCGTAATTAGATTAATCAGTTCTAAATCATTCCACTTTAATTTTAAAATCTCTTCACATAATACTAGTGCTAGCAGCCTCAATAAACATTTCCTTCACTTTCGTTTTCACTCCCTTTACAGCAAAGACGCCATTTCCTCTATTCTTCTTGAATCATCTCAGCCAGTTACAATATAACTAGGGAGCTACATTTTGTTACTTGCATGCCTGTAGTCCTGTTTTTGCTCCGTCTGCTTCGAAAAATCCATTTAAAACTCAATATTGATTGCAGATGTGGTCGCAGCGTTTTGCTGTGCCAAAAAAAGGCAGAGGCATCCCGGATCCGGAGCTCTTCGGGTTTTCAAGGGAGCTCACCCTTCAAGCCCCCATGATCATTCCTGGTGCTTTTTTAAGGGGCTCTACCTCTACCCGATGGCTCACCTTTCCCTCTTCTCCCGAGGGAAAGGTTTCTGAGCCACTAGACAGCTGATTTTCGCTGTCAGCGACTCTATGTGATCGTGGGACTGGCGGTCTAAAAAGATTGTCCACAACGGCCACCGGACGTCCACAGCATGCATTTAATTTTATTGTCTTTCATTGGATAATGATATCCTAAAATCCCATCAATATCATTCAAATGACATTATTTTTCTGAGGCAATTGGATGTTCACAGTGATATTCTAGCTGGGAATTCTGGGAATTGAAGTCTACACATCTTTAAGTGACCAAGATTGAGAAACACTGGAGACAAAAGGTTTTCATGTCTACTATGTTGCCTATATTCAGGAACACATCACTTGTGCTATATAAAATTGCAAAATTTTAAAGTTTTTAATTACTTCCTAACCTGTCAATCAAGGACACTTTAAATGTTGAAAATTTTTATATTATGCCAAATTATTTAAAACAAAAACAAATCTTCAAAGTATTTGTCATTACATTTGTTGAAATGTATTTAAAACATTTTTTTTAAAATTTGGTACAACAAACAGAGTCATCCATGTTAGTTAATTGGGGGTTTGTGTTAGTTATTTGGGGTTTTGATTTCCAAGACCAATTAGAATAATCTTTTACTGACATTTTTTTTACAAAGTGTTTCAAATGTATATTATTCTAAAAATGCAAATTCTTTTCACAAAATGTATGCAGATTTCAAGTTAAATGCTCATATGTATGGAAAATTGTTACTGTGAAACAAAGTACATTTGAAAAAACAGCTTATAGCTTATATAATAGCAAACAATTTATTTTTTCTGCATAAATCTTTAGCAATCCAGATTTAGTGATAAATATAAAACACTAAATAAATACAGCAGTTATTGTTAATCCCAGCAAAGGGCAGTTATATTTATTATATTTAACATACTGTATCACATTATAGCAAGGTAATTATTAGAACTCATAGCTGGAAAATAACTTTTATAGTATGTATACAAAGTCATTATTTTGCCAGCTGCTAACGAATTATAGACATATTTACAAAGGATTATTTTAAAAGATTTTTAAAATCTTAAATGTCAGATATAGAAGATGAGGATACTGATGTTTTTATTACTGGTCATTATTAAGTTCTCTCTGTGGCCTACAATAGAGATAAACCTCCATCCTAATACATCCACCTGGCCCACTAGGACAGGAAAGCAGAGTATGTTGTGGATCTCAATGTGTATCTGGCAAAAATGGCCTTCTCGGTTGTGACCCCTTCTTTATGGAATATCATTTCCCCAAGGTAGAGTTGGCCCCTCTCGGTTGCTTTTCTAAAAGGTCCTAAAAACGTGGATTTTGTCAGCAGGTCTGGGGACCATACATACATACCATACATACAATCAAATCTACAAGTGGTAGATTTGATTGTATGGTGGCTGCTATGGGTGATAGGTGGTGGTTTTTATTATATGGTGGATTTTAAAAAATGCTATAAGCTGCCCGGAATTACCTAGGGGTAGGTTGGGTAGCTATATAAATTCATTAAATAAATAAATGAATCAAGTTAAAATCTAAAGTTTAAAAATGAATTTATCTGACTAATTATTAAAACAAACGTATCGGGGAGTGATGTTTTTGAAAAGAAAACAAAGCATTTCAGTTTAGCAAGGTGTGCATTCCAGAGACCTAGGGGAGCTACAAGAAGGGCTCAGTTCTGGACTTCCGGTGGCTTCCGTCTTCCCCGGAGGACGTCTGGAATGGCGTCCCAAACTGAGATCCTGTAAAAGCTGGTGTAACAGCAGAGAACAGCTGTTAGCCAGCTTCAAAGCTTTTCTCTGGGTGAAAGAGAATAGCGTAGAGTGGCTGGAGAGCAGAAGATTGCCCCAGGGGCTCTGCTTTCTTATGCAGAGTCTTGGAGGGGTGCCTGCCTAATCCAGCCCTACTCCAGACTTGGCTCGATCCTGCTAATTAGGCAGGACAAGAGGAAGACGCCCACCTCTGCTCAATTAATTCCGTTTTGAATACTAGAAGCAGACGGGACAAATACAAGTGATCGATTACTGGGGAAGCAAGAAGAGAGCTGACTTCTACTTCTTTTAAAAAAGGGGAAAACTTTTTCTCACTTTAACTTAGTGAAGGAAAAAATGGCGTCTGAGAGGAAGTGGATTGGAGGCTGCTTGTGAGAGAAAGCGAAGTTCGTCTTTGTGGATTTTAGCTAAATAGAAGCTCTCCATAGGAGGCAAGGTGAAAGTTTTTATTTTACAACTTTAATTTGAGACTTTTTGAGAGTTTGAGATTTTACAATTCTAATTAGAGACTTTACTTAAATTAAAATGGCTTTTAAACCACCAAAAGCTCCCATGACGAGAAGGGGGTCTGAAACTAACTTAGAAGATATGTTAAAGGAACAGAACAGAGTTTCTGAAGAAAGATTTAAAGAACTTATGAATAATATTCATGGTGTGAAGGATCAACTTAGGGAGGAAATTAAAGAGACTAATAAAAAAATTAGAGAAGATTTATTGATGGCTTTTCAAGGTTTGGCAAAAAATTTGGAAGTAATGGAGGACAAAGTGGAAGTAATTAGTCAAGCAAATCAGTATTTGGATAATAAAGTCGGAGAGCTCCAAAATAAAGTGGATAAAAATGAGGACCATGTGGTGGTATTGCAATATAGAGCATTGGAGAAGGCTTTGAGAATTAGGGGTCTCCAGGATCAGAAGGAAGAGATCTTTAAAAAGTTATATCAGAAGCCTTAGCTGAAATGTTAGGAATGGACCCTCGACAAGTTGATTTTCAAATTGATAAGGCATACAGGGTTAATTCTTGGGTAGCGAGGCAGAAAAAGCTCCCAAGAGACATTGTAATTTATTTTTTGACTTCTACAATAAGAAATCAGATTTTGCAAGCTACTTATCAAAAGAAATTGCAAATAGGAGAACAGGAGGTATTGGTTTTGAAAGAGATCCCTGCTAAAATGTTAAAGGATAGAAGGGACTTTAGGTTTTTTACACAAGAGCTTAAGAAGCATCAGATTCAATAGAGATGGGAGGTTCCAATTGGCTTAACAGTATTTTTTCAAGACAGGAGATATTGAATTGATACTGAGTTGAAAGCAAAATATTTTCTTTTTAATGTATTGAAAGTGGATGTAGAAACAGTGGATAAAAGTCTTCAAGAGAAACAGAGTGAGGAAGTTGAAACTGCACCTGTGATGTCAGTACCTCAAGAACAACCTCAAAAACAAAGAGTGACAAGGGGAGCTATTAGGCATAAGGAGATAGAGGAACAACTTCAAAGATAGGAACGGGATTCTACTACTGAAGCTGTGGGAGGAGCCAAGCCGAAGAGTGAGAGTCTTTAGCTAATTGCTCAGAAGCTTCAAGAGGCCAGTGATGGCAAATAAATTTTTGACATGGAATGTTAATGGTTTGAATTCAGCACAGAAAAGAAGAAAAATATTCCATTATTTGAAACAATTTAAAAACGATGTGATATGTTTGCAAGAGACACATATAAAATTATCAGATCAGAAATATTTGATTAATTCGAAATTAGGTAAACATTTTGTTTCTTCTGCTCCGAATAAGAAAAACGGTATAGTTATATATTTGAAGAAAAATATATCAGCTAAATTAATTGAAATGAACATTCAATGAAGATATATTGCTATTGAATTGATTTTAGAAGGAAAAAAGACACTTGTGATTGGCATATATGCACCTAATCAACAAGAAAAATTTTATAAACTGTTACATGAAAAATTGACTCTTTGGGACTATAAAACATTTATTATATTAGGGGATTGGAATGGTATAATGGATATTAGAAAAGATAAAAGAACTCTTTCTAAGAAAATTCCTACACATGCAAAACTGCCTAAATCTTTTTTTGATTTGATGGAAGATTTTGAGTTGAAAGATATATGGAGAAGGCAGAATTTTGATGATAGAGACTATACTTATTTTTCGGACAGGCATCAATCTTTTTCACATATTGATTTTATATTAATTACTAATGACTTGCTTTCTAGGGTTAAGAAAACAAAGATATTTCCAAGGTGTTTAACTGATCATAGTCCGGTATGGATGGAGTTGCAATATGAAGGAGGGAGAAGATCATGGAGAATAAATGAAAATTTGTTTAGATATGAGGATAATGTAAATCAATGTAAAAAACAAATGAAAGAATTTTTTGATTATAATTTGAATAAGGGAACTTAGATTGAAATGGTGTGGGACGCTAGCAAGGCCTTTATGAGAGGAAATTTGATATATATTAATAGTAGACAGAGGAGAAAATTGCAAACACAGCGTAGGGATTTAGAAGAGGAAATTCAGAGAAAACGACAATTTCTGGTATATAATCCACATTTTAAAAATTAATGAGGCGATAAAGATATTACAGAGTCAATTTAATATGTTAATGGCAGATCAGTTGGCAACCAATATACAATATGCTAAACATAATACTTTTTGTAATGCCAATAAATCAGGGAGGTGGTTGGCTTATATGTTAAGGAAAAGACAGAAAGTATGTACTATTGAAAGAATTGAATACAAGGGTAAAGTGAGATTTCAACAGGATAAAATTAAAAAAGCTTTCTTGGAATATTATACAAATTTATATGCCAGAGATACAATACTGAATATGGATATTGATAAATATTTGAAAGAATATAAGGTTAAAGGTTTAACTAATGAACAAAGGGAAGAGTTGAATCGGCCTATAACTTCTGAGGAAATTATTTTGGTAAAAAAGCAATTAAAAATAGGGAAATCCCCGGCACAGATGGACTGCAATATATTATAAAAAGTTATAGGATGAGATAGTTGGTCCACTTATGGAGTTATTTAATCAGATACTGATGGAAGGAGGAGTGCCACCATCATGGAGGACTACTTTTATTTCATTGATACCAAAAGAGGATCAGGATTGTACTAAGCCTGGGAATTATAGACCGATTTCACTCTTGAATAATGATTATAAGGTTTTTGCGAAAATAATGGCAAATAAGTTAATGGAAATTGTACAACAAAGGATTCATACTGACCAGTCTGGTTTTATAAAAGGGAGACAAATGAGGGATAATGTTAGGCAGATAGTGAATTTATTAGAATATTTGGAAAAGAAAAATCAGATTCCGGCAACGTTTATATTTTTGGATGCAGAGAACGCTTTTGATCGTTTGCATTGGGAATTTTTATTTAAATTAACAGACAAAATGCAATTTGGAAATGGTTTTATACGAATACTTAGGGCAATTTATGGAGAGCAAACAGCTCAGATAATAATTAATGGTAGTTTGACAGATAGTTTTAAAATTGTGAAAGGAACAAGACAGGGGTATCCTTTATCACCTTTATTGTTTATTTTGTCTTTGGAACCTTTATTGGATAAGATAAGAGAGTTAAGGGAGATAGAGGGTATTAGAATTAGAAGACATGAATACAAAGTCAGAGCATTTGCAGATGATTTGGTTGTTATGTTGACTCAGCCTATGAATTTGAGTGTATATTTGTTGGAAGTAATTAATCAATATGGAAGGGTCTCAGGGTTTAGAGTGAATCAAAATAAAACAAAAGTGTTAACCAAAAATATGATTAAGAACCAGAAAGAAAAACCAGAGGAAATAACAGGATTTGAAATTGTAAAAAAGGTTAAATATTTAGGAGTCTTTCTTACTTCATCAAATGTAAAATTGTATAAGAATAATTATGATGTGTTATGGAAAAAAATTCAGAAGGAAATGAATACTTGGAAAAAATTACAATTATCTTTGTTGGGGAGAATAGCAGCTATAAAAATGAATGTTTTGCCTAAATTCTTGTTCTTGTTTCAGATGATACCAATAATTAAGAAAGACAAAAATTTGGAAGAATGGCAGATTGGATATAAATAAATTTATAAAATTTATCAGTGGGGACAGAGAATTAACTGATATAGAAAATTTCTGTCCCCAGCAATCGAAAACTAAAAGGGTTATCAGTGCATGTAACATAGATGTCTGTATGGGTAAGACTATCAACCATGCTATCAAGCAAAACCAAGCATTTAACAGTGAGTGCCGTACCATGTGCACTAAACCAACAGGTGGCAAGAAAGTAGGGGCAGTCAACACAGGTTATGTAGACAGTAAACACAAGATCAATCCAAATGGACTCAAATGTCTATACACCAATGCACAGAGTATGAGGAATAAACAGGGTGAATTAGAAATCCAAGTAAATGAGGGTAGATATGATATTGTTGCCATTACGGAAACTTGGTGGGATGAAACTGACAAATGGAACATACAGCTAGAGAGATATAAATTATTTAAAAGAAATAGACCAAATAAAAGAGGAGGTGGAGTTGCACTATATATAAGAAATAACTACATCTCTACAGAAATAGAGCACAACAATGATGAAAATCATCTTGAATGTATTTGGGTCAATATAAAAGGGGTGAAAAGCGATATTGCCATAGGTCTATACTATAGACCACCCAACCAAACAGAGGAAGTAGATGAACTTTTTGCTAGTCAGCTAACTAAGGTATGTAGGAAGCACATCACAGTAGTAATGGGGGATTTTAACTACCCTGACATCAACTGGGAAACAAACTCTGCATCAAGTGGAAGATCTAACAGGTTCCTAACAAACCTAGCAGACAACTTTGTTTCCCAAAAAATAGAGAAGGCGACAAGGGGATCAGCCATATTGGACTTAATTCTCACTAACAGAGATGAAATGATAGAAGGTATTGAAGCTACAGGAACCTTGGGGGCAAGTGACCACGCAATATTGGAATTCGACATTAAGCAAATACAAGTAGTAGAACAAAGTCAAACTAGAGTCTTGGACTTTAAGAGAGCTAATTTCAATAAACTTAGAGAGAGCTTGAGAAGGATTCAATGGATGAGAATCCTCAGGGGGAAAACAACTCAAGAAGCTTGGGAAATTTTGAAAAGTGAAATTATAAAAGCACAGGCTAACACAATACCAATGAAGAAGAAAAACAGTAGATCTCAAAAGAAACCAGCATGGATGCATAAAGAACTATCTGACAAATTGAAAGACAAAAAGGACAAATATAAAAAGTGGAAAGAGGGGCAAATAACTAAGGCAGAATATCAGCAAATAGCCCGAGCCTGTAAAGATGAAGTGAGGAAAGCTAAGGCTCACAATGAACAAAGGCTAGCTAAAAGTAAAAATAACAAACAAAGCTTCTTCCAACATGTTAAAAACAAGAAAAAAGTCAAGGAAACAATTGGCCCATTGCTGGGAGAAAGTGGCAAGAAGATGACAAGCAACAGGGAGAAAGCAGATCTACTTAACTCATATTTTGCATCTGTCTTTATACAAAAGGAAAAAACAATCCAACCTATCAAAAAGAGCACTACAAAAAACAGATTAGAAACACAAGTTAAAATAGGGAAGAAAATGGTAAGTGAACACCTGTCTACCCTAGACGAGTTCAAATCACAAGGACCGGATGGATTACACCCCAAGGTTCTGAAGGAACTGGCAGACATGATCTCAGAACCACTGAACTATATCTTTCAAAGATCCTGGAGCACAGGGGAGCTGCCAGAGGACTAGAAAAGAGCTGATGTAGTTCCCATCTTCAAAAGGAAAAAAACCAGATCCAGGAAACTACAGACCTATCAGTCTGACCTCAATACCGGGGAAGATTCTGGAAAAGATAATCAAGCAACGAATCACCGAACACCTAGAAGCAAACAAAGTAATAACCAAAAGCCAAGATGGGTTTGTCAAAAACAGATCATGCCAGACTAATCTTATCGCTTTCTTTGACAAAATGACAAAGTTAGTAGACCAGAGGAATGCTGTCGATATAATTTACTTGGACTTCAGTAAAGCATTTGATAAAGTAGACCATAACCTACTACTAGATAAAGTAGAAAAATGTTGGTTAGACAGCACCACCACCAGATGGATTCGTAACTGGCTGACCAACCGCACTCAACGTGTAATCCTCAATGGAACTACATCCACATGGAGGGAAGTATGCAATGGAGTACCCCAAGGCTCTGTTTTAGGCGCAGTACTCTTCAACATCTTCAGCAATGACTTGGACAAGGGGATAGATGGGGAACTCATCAAATTTGCAGATGACACCAAGCTGGCAGGAATAGCCAACACTCCAGAAGATAGGCTCAAGTTACAGAAAGATCTTGACAGACTTGAACATTGGGCGCTATCTAACAAAATGAAATTCAACAGTGAAAAAAGTAAGGTTCTACATTTAGGCCAAAAAAACAAAATGCACCAGTACCGTATATGTGGTACCTTGCTCAATAGTAGTACCTGTGAGAGGGATCTTGGAGTCCTAGTGGATAACCATTTAGATATGAGCCAGCCGTGTGCAGCAGCTGCTAAAAAAGCCAACACAGTTCTGGGCTGCATAAACAGAGGGATAGAATCAAGATCACGTGAAGTGTTAGTACCACTTTATAATGCCTTGGTAAGGCCACACTTGGAATATTGCATCCAGTTTTGGTCGCCACGATGTAAAAAAGATGTTGAGACTCTAGAAAGAGTGCAGAGAAGAGCAACCAAGATGATTAGGGGACTGGAGGATAAAACATATGAAGAACGGTTGCAGGAACTGGGTGTCTAGTTTAACAAAAAGAAGGACTAGGGGAGACATGATAGCTGTGTTCTCAGGGGCTGCCACAAAGAAGAGGGAGTCGGGCTGTTCTCCAAAGCATCTGAGGGTAGAACAAGAAGCAATGGGTGGAAACTGATCAAAGAAAGAAGCAACTTAGAACTAAGGAGAAATTTCCTGACAGTTAGAACAATTAATAAGTGGAACGACTTGCCTGCAGAAGTTGTGAATGCTCCAACACTGGAAATTTTTAAGAAAATGTTGGATAACCATCTGACTGAGATGGTGTAGGGTTTCCTGCCTGGGCAGGGGGTTGGACTAGAAGGCCTGCAAGGTCCCTTCCAACTCTGATGTTATGTTATGTTATGTTATGTTATGTTATGTTATGTTATGTTATGTTATGTTATGTTATGTTATGTTATGTTATGTTATGTTATGTTATGTTATGTTATGTTATGTTATGTTATGTTATGTTATGTTATGTTATGTTATGTTATGTTATGTTATGTTGGAAGGGAAAAAAGCGAGAGTCAAAATGAAAATAATGCAAGATACACGGGAAAGAGGAGGATTAAAAATGCCTAATTTAAAACTGTATTATGAAGCAGTTGTTCTTTTGGTAATAAGTGATTGGTTTAATTTGACAGAGGAAAGGATTTTGAATATAGAAGGTTATGATTTATTATATGGTTGGCATGCATATTTATTGTATGTTAAGAAAGTAGATAAAGCTTTTAAGAATCATGTGTTGAGAATTTCTCTTCTGCGTGCCTTGAAAAAATATTATTATAAGTTAAATTATAAAATTCCTATATGGGCAAGTCCTCGGCATGCAGTAGAGAATATAAATATAGAACAGGAACAAGAAATGATTACTTATAAAGATCTTTTATATAATGAGAGGGGAAATTTACAACTAAAATTTTTGGATACATTAAAAGAAGAAGGGAGGAATTATACTTGGTTTTAATATGGACAGTTAAAGGCTAGATGGAAAGAAGATCAGAAAATTGGTATTATTCAAAATGAAGAAAATTTGGTTAAACAAATTAGAAATCAAACCCAGGGGCATATAAAGAGATTGCATAATGTGTTGATAGAAATAGATTCTGAAAGAGATTTAATAAAGGATTGTATGATAAAATGGGCAAAGAATATTCAGGAACCAATAATGTTGGAAATATGGGAAAAAATTTGGGTTAGAAATGTTAAATTTACGCAAGCGCAGAATTTAAGGGAAAATTTTTATAAGATGTTTTATAGATGGCATTTAGATCCTAAGAAATTATCATGTATGTGTAAATCATCCAGATATGCAAGCGAAATGTTGGAGATATAACTGTGATGATGCTATATATTTTCATGTATGGTGGACTTGTAAGAAAATTAAGTCTTTCTGGATAAGAATTTGGTGGATTATGCAGAATGTTCTGAAGAAGAAGATAAAGTTCCTACCACAATTTTTCCTTTTGGGAATAACAACAGACTGTACAGTGATTGAGACTAAATTGATTTTGAACTTAATAACAGCAGCAAGACTGTTGATTGGACAATATTGGAAGAAAAAAAAATTACACACAATAGAAGAATGGATATTGAAAGTTTCCAATTTGGCTGAGATGGCTAAAATCTCAGCCTTCTTGAAAGACAGTACTCAAGAAAAATATCTAAATGAATGGAAGAATTGGATTGATTATATTCAAAATAGATATCAGATTAAGAAATTTCAGATTGCCTTTGAATGAAGGACGTTGTTTTTGATTTTAATGGAAGTCAGGTTATGTGAGAGAGAAGGATTATAATTGTGTTAGATTTTAAAAATTTAATGTATGAGTGTTTGTTTATCGAACTATACCTTGTGTTTGCTCCGGGAAGTTGGGGTGGGGGGAGGGTTTTGGAGGGAGGGTGGAAGGAGGGGGAGGGGGGAGGGGAGGGGAAAAATTTAATTGTTGTTGTAAGAAGGGCTCAGTTCTAAGTCCCTGTGAAATGACTTTCATGAGATCATCAGGTAGGGTAGGATTATATAAAAGGGAATGTTCTCCCACAGGTAATCTAGATGCAAGCTACACAGGCTTTTTAAGGATAAACAGGTATGTGGACTTCCGACTGACGTCACAGTGAGAGATCGGATGTGAGGAGCGAGTCTCCACACTCCCATGCCAAGTTCTCCCTGGCGGAGTGCTCCAAAAGGAGCTAAAGCCACCCTGTAGGGGTGGTGAAGTAAAGAGAGCTGCCCTGCCTTAACTCTCCTGCTTGACCCAAGGCTTCTTCCCTCTCATCTACAACAAGGAGATGAGGCAGCCATCATGGCTGCCATGAAGCTGGGTCAGCCAAGGCAACAAAGTAATGTGCAGGAGCGGTAGAGGGAACAGTGACTGGAGCTGGGTGAGAAGATTCCTTTTTTTATTTAGACCCTAACTTAAAATTGAAATAAAAAGAAGAAAATCTAGGAAAAGAGACTCTTAAAATTTTTTCTTAAAGTGGCAGATAAACATAGAGAGAAAAATCCTAGACCCGAAAGGAAGGATGCAAGGGGAGAAAAAAGACTTTTTAAAACATAGAAAATTAGACTTTTAACTGGGTAGGCATTGTTCTGGAAAGGCATTATAGAATGCTGGAACTATCTACTTGAATAGCTGACTTTGCTTCCATAAATTGAATTAAATTTGGATTAATCAATTTGTCAGACTCAAAATAACACTGAAACCTAAGCTGAGAGTGCCATCTACTGGTGAGTAGAAAATATACCATACCTCTACAAGCCTGAAAAAATTCTGATAAGAGAGATAAACAATGTTCATCTGGAGGACTGTGGTGATACGCACTCTTCTATAACTATCTACTTTATGATTACTGGACTTGATTGTGAAAATAAGACCATTAAGTAAAGTGACTTTTGATTTTTTGGAAAGCTGCCTGGACCACTTAAATGGAATCCTGAGACATAAAGAACTATAATTATTGAACTTTCTAAGGAGCAACATTGGACCTGAATGTTTTGTTTTTGGACTATTGAGTAAGAGCGAGACTTACTAAAATAAGACAAGATGCTTCATTGGGGGGAAATGAGTGAGATTTCAAAAGAAATGGCATTGATGTTTCAAAGCATTAGGGATACTATGACAAAGAATCACAGACAGATGGAGAAGCTAGTGCAAGGCATATATGGGACGATAGAAAATACCCTACAACTGATAACGAATGAAAATTAAAGAGTCCAGGAAAGAGAGGAAACAACAGAAAGAACAGAGGAAAAGATAGTACAGACAAATCAGCAAATAAAGCAGGGAAATGAGAAGGAGAAGACGATAAAGATAATAATAACTGATGAAATTAACCAAGGGAAAAGTATTTTAAGAGATTTAAAAATGGAATCAGATAAGCGGGAAGATAGTTTTGAAAGGGAGATAGGGGCTTAAGAGGACACTCTGGAGACCTGGCAGCTTAGTGGGATAGCGATGGGATAAATATTCAGACTGAATAGTGAAGACGCAGATATTGATAGAGACAAAGATGTAAGAGAGGTGAATGGGAGGCAAGCTAAAAAACAAGTAAGAATTGACTTCCGCTTGGCGCCACCTTTCTCGCTGGGTGCTAATTTATGGCACTCTGCACTGGATATGGTAAAAGCCGGTGAAAACAGCAACGAACAGCTGTTCCCGGCTTCAATTTCCCTCTCTGGTTGAAAGAGAGAGAAAGAGCAGGGGGGGAGAGTGGTAGATTCCCCTAGAGGCTTTGTTTTTGTTATGCAAAGTCCCGAAAGGTCAAATCCCATTGAATCCTCCTTGAATCTCCAGTATTCAGTGCGCTTCTGCAAAAGCAGGAAAAGAGGAAGGTGTCCACTTCTGCTAACAATTGATTTCTTTTTGTGGATTTCTATGAGCAGACGGAAGAAGCATGAGTGAACAATTATTGGTTTGCAAGTATTTTTGACTTTCAAAAAGAGAAATTCCCCCCCCCTTCCTTTAATTGTTTAAAATGGCGTTTGAGAGCAACTGAAAGTAGAGCGATAAAGGGAAGGGAAAGGAAAGGAGCCTTGCTGCGAAATCGAAACTGAATGGAGATTTTTTTCTTATTGTGTTGGACTGTGGATTGTTGGATTATATTACGTTGTTTAAGTATTTCATAAGGGGATTCTCAGCAAGAACTTTGCCATGAAGGTTCTTTCAGAAGAATGGATTCGTGACTTTATACAGGATTACACAGAAAGAATCTATTTAATTATTCAAAAATACGAATTGATAAAAAATGGGGACGTTTTGGATGAGAGCTTGGAGGAAATTAACCAGTGTAATCAGGACTTGGAAAATGGAATGGAGGAGATACAAGCAAAAGTGGATAAATATGAAGATATGATCGTGAATAAACAAATTGATATAAAGAAGTTTTCTTTAAATAGTTTGGATGAAATGCCTAAATTTGTGCTGCAGAGGCTGTCTCCCGAACTGAAAAAACTCACAGAGTTAATGCTTTCTAAGAGTTCTCTTTTTGGACTGATGAAATATACGGCAGTAATTTGTGGATTCTTGGACATAAGGAACTACTAGGAAATATTGTGATTGACTTTTCAAAAGGAGTAATGAAGGAAAGACAGAGATTAATGCATCAAAAAAAATGGCAAGACACAAAAGTATTATCCTTGAAACAAGGTTGTTTTGAAATATTAACAGACAAAAATATTAGTGTCCCTGAAAGACAATATGTGAGGAAGATCTGGAAGAAATGGGTTGATTATATGTTTTATATCTATCATAAAAGACTAGATATTTGGATTTATACTGGATTTTGACAAGGAAGGACTAAAGTTGAATAGATATTGTAATTTTCTGTATTGAAATTTTATAATGTGTTGTACTGAATTTTAAATAGAATATTCTCGAAAGATCTTATGTAAGAAAGACCTGGGGGAAAAATTATATGGTTATAGAAGCTATAAGGGAGATATTCTCTGAATGGGATTGGATTTTTATGCTTTAGCTGGTTTTAAATACTTTAGGATTAATTTGTTCTATTGCTTTACATATCTTATTACTGTTAATTGTTAATTTTTTTTGAAGGATTTTGGTTATGTTAGGAGGAAGTCAGAGCTAGAGAGGGAAAATTGGTATAATAGTTTTGGGGAAAAATTTTCTTAGCATATGTTTGTTTTATTTTTAACTATACCTTGTGCTTGTTCCGGGAAGTCAGGGGGGAGGTGGGGAGGGGATTAGTGAAGGGAGGGGGGTTGGGGGGAAAGGGGGAGGATTTTTTTTGTGTAAAACTTTTTGAATAAAAAAAAAACAAGTAAGAATTGAAGTATTAAAACAGCAGGAGATGATGGATAGAAAATATTTTTTTCTTTTTTTTCTAATATAATGATGGCCTGATTAAAAACTAGAATAGAGTAAGAAATAAGAATGCACACTTTTATATATAGCAATAGTTAGATGGAAAGATTGGAGGTTGAAAGATGGTATTATTATTATATATGTATGAATATATGTATGAAAAGTATGATAATTGGTACGAGAATGGTGTATTGAAACACTGAATAACCAAATAATGAAGGAGTATGTCTTAATATAAACATGTGTATTAACACTAGGATTAGTAATGGTGGCCTGACTAGAAGCTAGAATAGAGGTAGAAATAGAAATAGGGGGAATATTAGAATATATAATTTTTATATAATAGAATATAAGCAATAACTAGATGAAAAGATTAGAGGCTGAAAATGGTATTACTATGTATGCTTAAATATCATTGCCATTAAAATGGAACACTGAAATATTGAATGACTACTTTAAAACAAACATGTATATTAATACTAGGATTACATAAATTTGATTAATGTAACAAATATTACTATTACTATTATTATTATTATTATTATTATTATTATTATTATTATTATTATTATTATTATTATTATTATTATTGCTACTTGCATCAAAATCAATTATACCCAGAGGCCACACTATTCATGTATTGATATTGATGTATACTTAAAAATAAAAATCAAATAAAACTTTTTTAAAAAAGGATAAATTGGTATGCAAGCATGGGCATTTCAAAGCACTCACCTTAATACCCACACAGAACGGATGATAACACTGACCACACTGTGAGCAGGCAAGTAATTGGCCTTCTGCACCTTGTCCAAAACTCCCACAAACTACACACATGTCCTGGAATAATAAAATATATCAAAATATAGAATATATAAAAAAATAACAATCTTCAAATAAGAGACGGTATTAGGCATTCCAACCCTACCGACCCCCAAGAGCATCTGATGACTATCTATCATCTATCATTTTTTAAATGTTTCTTATGTCCTTATAGAAGATTCATGGGTATAGTGTTCGCTTATTAGCATAATCTATATATACATTATTACATACTCAATAGTACTTTTAAAATGTTCACATTTTTGTGAAGGAAGTCCCAAGAAAACCACAGTAAGACACTAAAACCCTTGATCATAACAGCTCACTCCATAATTCTGATTTTCTTTATCAGTAGATCAGCAATATGCCTTTCTATTTAAACAATTGTTCTTTTGTATTTTTTAAAAAAAATTAATTAGATTGATTCTCTTTTAATATACAAAAGAACAACTGTTTAAATAGAAAGGCATACTGCTGATATACTGATAAAGAAAATCAGAATTATGGAGTGAGCTGTTATGATCAAGAAAGCCATTACTTTTTTTTTTTTTTTGCTCTGATGTCTCTGTGAGAAACGTTAAAAAAATAAAATCCGCAGAACCAAATCACAGACTTAGTAACACTGTCATGGTAAAATGCCTCAGTGTTCATTCAAATCTAGCCAAAGCAAATATTTTATAACTGTTAATATTTCCATAGCTGTGGAAAATATACATGGGCAATACAAAGATTGCTTTTGCATCTTTTCAGGGAAGACAAATGAGCAGCTTATCCGAATTTCAGAGGAAAGAAATCAGACAGCTGTTCATGATAATACATGCCTAATGTCAATCCAGCCCCCTTTCCTAATACACAGAGGGCCCACCAACACCCTCTTCCCTTGGGTGGACTGTGAAACATAATGTCCTGGAACTGAATCCCTCCACATTTTCTCATTTTAACAGGTGCCTGGAATTTTGTAACCTATTGCCACCACTAGGGACTTGGGCAGGGGTGGGTGGATACGAAGAGATTTTGTTTTGAAAACTCTCCAAAGTTTAGATGGATGGATGGACAGACAGTCAGACACATAGAAAGACAGATTTACACAGAAAGTAACAAAGTACATCTGAGTATTGCAACCTGATATAAAGTAAACTTGTCACTGCTAGAGAACAGGACAACCGTATTATGCATGGAATTTTCTTCTTCATCTTTGTTGGATAAATTATCCATATCTGTGGCCTGCAAAATAGAACAGAAGAATTAAATGGGATACTGTAATAATTTAATGACAGTTTTTAACTGTTATGTCAGAATGTGCACAGTGTGACTGCTAGTTTGAGACAACCCAGGAGCAAAATACAGTACACAAAGGTTTTTTAAATAGTGGTTTATCTACAAGTTATATATATACATACACGTGCTAAGCAAAATCAGGCAATCAATCAATCAATCTTCAACTATAACAGGAAGCACACACGGAGAGAAATACACCGAGAACTACGGTGAAGTTAGAACATGAGGAGAGAGAGAGACGCCCTCACATGGCATCTCTCCCTATATCACCCTTATATAGACAGCCTCCTAAAGCAGCAGTCACCAACTGGTGGTCCGTGGACCATTGGTGGTCTGTGAGAAAATTTTGATGGTCCGCAGAAAAATTATTTGCATTTTTTATATTGCACTAAATCAGGGGTCCTCAAACTACAGCCCCTGGGCCGGATATGTGCAATGAACGCTTCTGTCAGAGTCTCTCCCTTCTGGATCTTTTTGTGCGGGTCAGAGGGGGGCAGAAATTTCGATTTGGGGTCTGCATCAGCCTCCTGGTGCAGGGCTTTGGGCGAAGGCTGGGAGGAAGCAGCGCTGATGGCGAAGAGCTGGAGGACCTTGTTCCAGTGGGACTGTATCATGGCCTGGAACTGGTTGACCATCTCAGCCCGCTGAGCCTCCAGGTACCAGTACCTGGTCTTGCATTCTGCAGGTCTTTCTTCTGCTCGTAGTGCTCAGTGAGGTGCTTTTGCTAAGCCTCTTTCTTGGTTAGATCCAATTTGAACTGAGGTGTTTTTCCAGCTATTTCTCATGGTGGCTGCTTAGATCCAACAACTGCTTCCTGTTAGGGCCCTAAGGAGTCCAGGCAGGTAGGCAAGGAGTGGCTGGGAGGGGAGGGGTGAGTTGAGGCCAGCGAGATGCCCCTCGACATGACATGACATCAAGTTGGCCACGCCCACCCAGTCACATGACCACCTAGCCACGCCCACCCAGCCGGTCATTAGGCAGATCATATTAGTGGTCCACGGGATTTAAAATTATGAATTTAGTGGTCCCTGAGGTCTGAAAGGTTGGTGACTCCTGTCTTAAAGTGATAACCCTCCTGACTCTTTCTCATTGTATCATTTTGGTTTACAGCCTTACAACAGTTGGTCAGCTATTAATCATCATTATCTTAACATGTTACACAATACACCATAAATTTTTTGAGATATAGACATATAAGCCATATGCATTCAAAAATTGTATCTGTGTTTCACTGAAGACAACAACCACCATATGCATACAATTTTAATTTCAGTTATATACTAGACCAGGGGTGTCCAACCTTTCGGACCTCAGGGATCATTAAATTCATAATTTTAAATCCCGAGGACCGCTAATATGAATTTTTTTTAAAGGATAAATAGTATTTAGTGCAATATAAAAAATGCGGACCACCAAAATTTTCTCGCAGACCACCAGTGGTCCACGGACCACTGATTGGTGACCGCTGTACTAGACAATCTATGAACCATGGCTCATCCTTTCAAAGATACTTCCTTCTTCCTCAAAGCTGTCAACAATGACAGACCTTCTAATATATCGCCTTCAGTGGAAAACTGGGATACATTCAGAGATGTATTTGCCTTAAAAACAGCCCATTTTGAACTCCATAGCACAGTCAAATATCAGTGCAGAAAATATTATATGACATTTTGTATTACGGCAACAACTAATTTATGAAAAGTCAGCAATGACTTCTAGCACTCTTTGTTTGGGCTAATTAATTTAAGATGCTGTGTCATAGATCTTACCCCTGTAGCAAGAATTGATCCAACTCCATTCTTCAATTTTGATCTCCCTCGCCCACCTCTTCCAGAAAGTCCTGCACCTCGTGGTCTCCGCTTCCCTGGAAACCCTGAACCACGACCCTATTTAAATACAGAACAAATGAATTAGTCCTTGCAGATTAACAACTACAGTAATATATTTACAGAGACACAACTTATAGGCAGTAGTTCACTACATGTAACTCAAACATTGACTCTGCTTGTCAGAAATTTGCAAAAGGTGATCACATGTCCCTGGGATACTGCAATTGTCATAAATACATGCCAGTTGCCAAGAATCCAAATTATGATCATCCATTATGACCATGGGGATGGGGCCACAATTGTAAGTGTGAAAAACAGTCATAAATCCCTTTTTCAGTGCCACTATTACTTTGAACAGTAACTAAACAAAAGGTTATAAATGAAGGACTATCTATACTGGTGAATGACTGCAATAAAGTTAAGTGAAGATTAATTACCACTTTGATGTTCCAAATAGCACTGCCAGGTAGTTGTCTAGATTTAAATGCTTCTCGACCTTCTAAAATGTCTTGGGACCAGGAAGGTGGGCTTGCTGTATTATGGCTATTCCAAGTACCCTAAATATGTAAGAGGAGACAATAAAATGTATAAAACATTCACATCTATAAATGATGAAGGTCATGTTTGAATGAAGGTAGACAAGTGGTTGAAGATAAAAATATAAAAACATAGATAGGAAAATAAACAACTATTGGACAATAAAAAGATGCAGTTGAACTTCGGTTATAACTATGATTTTTACAAGATGTATCTCTTGGGGGAATATTTTGCCTATTGTTATATAAAGATATTTAATCTCTTAAAATCAGACTGTAAGAGACAGTAGGTTAGATCAGTTGAAACAAAATTATTAACCAGGATTATTAAGTATGGCAGACAAAAGAGTATTTAAAATAAAAACTGCCATATGAACATGAGAGACAAGAGATCAGTTTAGATATTTCTGAGCAGTATGTGGTCCAAGCATTATTTTTAATACATATGTAACGACTAAGTTTATATATCAAATAAAATCATGTCTACTTTTCTTACATATCTTAAAAGTAAGCAATATATTTTATTACACACCATTAAGAAACAAGGATTGCATTCACACATATTTTCAAAACATTCATTCAAAATAAACTTTCTTGTACTCTATATAATTATCACATGGGAGAATCCATCCCTCGCATTATGCTAGAAAGCCAAATTCAGAGATGGAGAACTCTCCAAGGAACAAACAAATTTAATAAATCCAACCATGATAGAAATCTTCTTTAAAATAATTGTTTCTTACAGAAATTTATGAAACTTAATACAAGTATGTGCGTGGAAATAAGCATGAAAAGCAGCCAGTGAGGGACATTTTTCTCCAGAGTGGTGAAAAGTGAGTAAGCAGTTTGCGAGTATGCAAATGCTTGGGTGTGTGGCCTGGGGACCTCTATGGTTCTTTTGCCATCCTAGACTATCTTTCTTCTCTCTTTCCCTCCAAAGCTACTCTTCTTCCTCTTTTTTAATGAACTGAAGTCTTTCCTCTTGCTGCTGCTTCAACATTTCTATAATAATATTGGCCCCAGTACTCGAGCCTAGCTCATTTTCTGGCCGTCTACCTTCTTCTTTGGCTTAACTACAGGTACAGAATGGATACCTATCGCTACAAAACAGCAGCTTCTTCTATGTCTAAGGGAGGAGCTACCCCTTCTACCTTTCCCATTGCTGTTTGTTTGGTGCCATTTTTAATGGGAGGTCTGGTTTCTATAGCCAGGATGTTGGCTATTGCTGCAAAATCTGAGCTCTACGAGGGCAAAGCTCCCTTTCTTTTGTAGCTAAGGTTTGCTTTCATTTCATACAGAAAGCTTAATGAATTCCTTGAGTCTGTACTTTATACATAGCCATTGCTATTATTCGGGCCTGGTCAGGAGACTGATTGCACTCAGCCTTTAAGATTTTCAGAGAAGAGCATTCTTTTTAGAACCATGCATTCAAAAGCATATGATATCATTTAATAAGTTAATTATATCATGATTTCTTTTTTAAGATATTATTTAGAGTGAGCTTCCATCTTCTGATGAAATACCACCAAAATGGGAGAAACAAGATTTTACGTTGTAAATATTATGAGCTTTATTTGGTACAATAATCTTGATTGATAGATAATTCAGACATGTGTCTATATTAGGATAGTATCCGGTCTGGCAGGGAATAACAAGGAATTAATCTGCAATTCATAAACACTGCAATAGACTCATCTTAAAGTTAAGGAATAATGGAGCAGTAACTTCTTTATAAATTAGAAGTAGGAAAAAAACCAGATAAGTGTAGTTGAAGCATTATATATATTTATAGTCATTTAGTTTAATGCTCACTGAGAGCAAGTTATAAAAATAATGAAATAAAATTTATTAGAAGGTAAAACTACAGATAAATTGATCAAATCACTAGTGAAATTATTTTTCTTTACAAGCAAGGTAATGGGTTTAAAGAAGCGAGTTAAATAAATGGTACTACAAATCTTTGTGATCATAACTCTGTAGTACCTGCATGTAATAAAGGCTTGCTCTATATACCTAAACAAAAAAATACTGAAAAATTTGCTTTCTGTTGGGAAAAAAAACCTCATGCAGAAAACCAATATAGAAAGCTTTGAGCAAACCAGTAAACAATTATCTCTAATATACTAACCGAAAGCAGCAGCAGGGAAAAAATTGATGTGATTCATATACTGCACTTCAGATCTGAACTGAAAGAGGTTTTTAATTCTGGTCTTTTTTCAGAATGCTATTAGCTTAGAGTTTTCCATTTATTACTATAAATATTTGTTCCTTTATAATTATTGGTGCAATAACATACTCAAGTGCCACAATTGCTTTTTCAAAGAGAACAAACATCAATTAGATCATTTCTTTCATTTTTATTCTTAAATTTATTTGCTGCCCATCTCGCCACAAGGCAAATCTGGGTGGCTTATAAAATGAAAAACAATAAACATATAAATAGATATAGCAATATAATTTATAAGTTACAATAAAAAGATGGGGACCCATAGTCAAAACATTAGATTATTACAGGTTGTCCCCAATTTATGGCCACAACTAAGGCCAAAATTTATGTTGCTAAAGGAGACAGTTATTAAGAAAGTTTTCCTCTATTCTAACTTTGTCAGATCACAAAAGGTGATCACATGATCCCAGGATACAGCAACCATCATAAATATGAACCAGTTACCAAGTTTGAATTTTGATCACGTGACCATGCAATGGTCATTAAGTGTGAAAAACAGTCACAAGTTATTTTTTTCAGTACTGTTGTAACATCAAACAGCCACTAAACAAATAGTGATGCTGTATTAGGTTGCAATGAGTTTTAGCAAACATGCTTACCTGTCTTGATCTTGGTCTCCCAGGAGAAAACTTTCTTTTAGTGATAGCAGGTTTTCCCATTCCAATTTTTGGAGTAAGGGATACAAATGTGGTTGGAAGGACCGCAGCAGATTCTAATGATGACATCTGACATCGCAGCATCTCGTGGGATGCGCTTGGTTCTAGCGAAGATGTTGTCAAGGAAGATCCATCAACAGGTTTGCTTATTTCAACAGACGATGGACGTGGGGAAAACATTTCAGGCAATGATTCCGAAGTTGGTTTGTCTGCCAACTGGCAACTCTCAGTTGCACAACTTTCACTTTGAGGAAGAGGTGACACTTTAGGAGTGTCTCTTCCATTTGCACTTGCTAGAACGGCTACTGTTTCAGACTGTTCTTCCTTAGGACTGGAGACTGGCTCTTTACCGACCAAAATGAACGTTTCAGGTGTTTTGGATATATTCTCTGGTTCCCTCTGAAGAAGCTGACATTCCTCTTGGGGCACTTCCACTAACTTGGTGCTTGTCTCTGATGGTTTTGTTTCTTCAGCTTGTTTATCTGATTCTTGCTGTGTTATTTCTGGAATATTTTCTGGGGTTTCCCTCTTTTTATCAGAGGGATTGTTATCAAATGCAGGAGTATTTTTAACAGACATTTCCCCTTCTTCTGTATCAAAATGACTGGAGACCTGGGTCTCCAGTTCGTATTTCTTTTCATCTAATGAGAGGCCTGAAACAAATGTGGATACTGTATTTTACTTTCATACGATTGTACTGCTATAGAAAGAGACATCCTTTCAAAAATACTTTTATTTTTTTTCCTTGAAAGCTTGAAAGTGCCAAGCAGATAAATATCTACCCTGACTGTTTTTGAACGCTGAATTTTAGTTCTGTTACTCTATATGAAAACACGGTTCCAGTTAGCATCTTGTTGTTAATATTGGTAAATCTATCCCTTCACATATTTATCTAACCTAAGTATAAATTTGTTTCTCACAACTTGAAATAAAAATCCACAATCTATATACCACATAAGAAATATATTTTATCTTTGGGTACCAAACATACGTCCATTCAATTAAACAGCCCAGACTTCTACCACTATAAAAGGGGGAACATTTTCTCTTGAGATAAAATAATTGTATAAATTTATGTCATGTCCACGCCTCATTTATAGTGGTAGTTCTTGACTTACAATCACAATTGAATCCAAAATTTATGTTGTAAACAAGACAGATGCTGTATTTCACACCACTTTATGACCTTTGTTGTCAAAAGTATTAATTGAATTACTGCAGTGGTTAAGCTGATAATGTGGTTAAGTGAATCTGGTTTCCCCAATGACTTTGCATGTCAGGTTGCAAAAGGTGATCATATGACCCTGGGACTCCGCAGCCATCATAAATATGAATCAGTTGGCAAATATGATCATGTGACCATGGAGATGCTACAATGGTCATAAGTGTGAAAACTATCATCAGTCACTTTTTTAGTGCTATTATAACTAGAAATTCCCAGTAATCATCTTTTTTTAGGAATATTTCATCCATAATTAGACAAATACACAAGTGTTTTTCATTCACACTTGTATTAAGTCTGATGGAATTTTAAGTTATCATAATTTATAAAATAAAACATATATCATGATGAACAATTAGCTGACATCCAAGGGGAGGCCTGATAGCACAGTGGCTAAAGTGAAGTATTTCAGGCAAATTCTGCCCACAGCCTGGAGTTCAATTGTGAAAGGGCTCAAGGTTGACTCAGGCTTCCATTCTTCTGAAGGTGGTAAAATAAGGACCCAGATTGTTGGGGACCAAATGCAAATAATTCTTATACTGTAAACCACCCAGAGAGTGCAGGCCTGTAAATAATTTAGCCACTAAATACTATTGCTATTGCTGTTGTTAGTTAAGCGATCTTTCAGATCTTGTAGGCTGAAACTCATAAAATATGTTATTTAAGTATTAGTTTCTTTATTAATCTACCTTACTCAGAAACCGATCTGAGTAAGAACTTATTTGTTTACTGGGACAGTTTTAACTGAATTGTGACATGTCAGATTTATGTTTCATAAGCTGGTATAATTTAAGAAATGAGAGTTTCTTAAAGATCCTATTCTTACTTTTAAAAAATATATTTCATCAGAAGATTGCAGGGTGAATATCTATACAAAACACAGTTCTATTTCTTCTATAACCTTTAGGAACTATCTATTCCAAAATCCTTATTATTATAAACAGAAAATGCACTGCTCAAATGTTGTTAAATTTTCTAAATATTCTAGAGTTCTGATCATATTTAATATACATACATATATGTTCTTGTGCTGTCAAAGAAAGGGCATTATCTGTAGAAGACTCAACCACCAATTCTTGATCAAGGCCACCTTCAGGTACTAACGGCTTCTGGTTTCCTATGTCTTCTGAATCTATGTTTTCAATTTCTATGTCACATGTGCAGATATTAAAACAAAAGCAAAGACATTATCAAGCTCATACATTTAATTATTCCTCTCATTCAAACCATGGGGAAAACTTTGAATAATAAATACCATTCTACTTTGAACAGTGTTCCTATATTAGGTTTCTACATTGTAAAGAGTTGGGAATGGTTCCTATTTGAGTTAAAGGGTGGGAAGGAAAATGAAATATGAGATGCAGTCACACTAAAATTTGGAGGTCTTTCTGGAATATCAAGATATTCTAGCAATATAGACTTTAAAAAATAATTGTGCTTTATTGCACCAATAATCTGGAAAAGGAAGAAATCTGTAGATTTCAGATAAAAATCTTCAAGAGGCACAAACAGATAAGAGGTGGCCCATACCTGTGTTAACTTCAGGCAAAAGTTGTTCAGTCTCCATCATCTCATACATTTGTGTATGTTCTTGATCTGCATCTGAATGTTTGCAAAGACTGCAGATATATTCTTTTAAATGAATATCCAGTTCATTGTCAGGAGGCTTATCACACCCTATGTGTATCCATCTTCAGGGAATAATAAGTTTAGAATTTAGATTAATGTGTTAATTTCCTCCACCTTCATACATTTTTAGTGGCAGAAAAAGATCTTTTCAAAATTTTGGACCATTTCAAATTAGACTTTTTAATATTTATTGTTTTACTTGGATAACTAGTGTAATATCCAATACTCACTAATGAAGAAAAGAGTAAAGGTAGTCCTTGACTTACAACCACAACTGACCCCAAGATTTCTGATGCTAAGTGAGTCATTGGTTAAGTGACTTTTGTCCCATTTTGTCACCTTTCTTGCCACACTTGTTAAGTGAATCACTTCAGATATTAAGCTAGTAACATTGTTGTTTATTTATTTATTTATTTATTTTATTTGCATTTATATCCCGCCCTTCTCCGAAGACTCAGGGCGGCTTACACTATGTCAAGCAATAGTCTTCATCCATTTGTATATTATATGCAAAGTCAACTTATTGCCCCCCCAACAATCTGGGTCCTCATTTTACCTACCTTATAAAGGATGGAAGGCTGAGTCAACCTTGTTAAGTGAATCTGACTTCCCCATTGACTCTTCTTGTCAGAAGGTCACAAAAGGTGATCACATGACTTAAAGACACAGCAACCGTCATAAAAGTGAGTCAGTTGTCAAGCATCCAAATGTAAATCACATGACCATGGGGATGCTGCAATGGTTGTAAGTGTGAAAAATGGTCATAAGTGACTTTTTTCAGTGCCATTGTAAGTTTGAATGGTCACTAAATGAGCCTGTTGTAAGTTGAGGACTACCTGTGTTCTGTGCACTTACATATAATTTCTTAACAAGAAATAAGTTCCATTATAAATGGTAACAAGCCAACCACACTTCTTAGTCAAACCTTTATAGTATATTATATAGGATATGATTCTACAGAAGTTGCTGAGAGTTTGAGCACTGAGTCTCATGGCCAATTAGCATCAGTTCTTGTGCATATTACTATTCTGTGAGAAATTAAGATCAGTAGTGGATGTAAGTACCAAAGAAAAGTAATATTGATGGATTCTCCTTAAAATGATTTGGAAACCATTAACGACAAGCAGAGGACTAAATTAAGGTAGAATTAAAAACACACCTCACCTTTTACACACATGACAGTGCAATCTTTCTTTTTGCAAGTTTGGATAGGGGGATTTTTCGCAGAAAGGGCAAGGCAGGTTGTCTTGTTGACGATAACAACTGTCACACATAAGGCAGTTGTGATGCCACTGGCTACTGATCCGTGTGCCACATTCTGCACATATCCTGCAGTTCTGGAAGTCCAAAAGAATAAGCTTTTTTTAAGCCATTCTATTTTATGGTATCAAGACATCAGTTAACTGAGAAACTTCAATCAACTAATAATGCCACCTATATAGGACATTTTTAATTGCCCCCTGCTCAACAATTCTGTTAAAGTTTATTAATACAACTATTTATGTGCCACTTGCTCAAAAGATGGATGGACAGTTTGCAATACAGTATAACAGTAGTAACAACAAGCAATAATTAAAAATGTAAATAAAATTTCATTCCACCATTTGAGCAGAGCAGTTCTCCCTAGAAAAGTAAAGTTCTTCCTGCAGAAGAACTTCACTCCTGCACTTCCAAATATAACTCTTAAAACTCAACCTGCACTTCAATTTCACACAAGCTCTACATTTAGGAAACTGAATTTAAACTTACTTTGCATTTCCACCCATTTGTTGGTACAGAATCCATAACTGGTTGTAAACAAAAAGTATGATACCCTTTGTCACATGTATCGCAGACAAGCATTTTGTTGTCTTCTCCAGACTGCCTAAGGGAAAGATCCATAATTTAAGTTATATTGGATCAAAAGATAAAATAATTTTAACTTTGAAGCAAGGCAGATGAATATAAACAGCGAGAGTAGGCAAGTAGGCTAATGAAATACTAAAGTCTCAATAAAACACAATGTCTATGACCAATGCCACAGTATCAACTCTTTTCTAACGGATATACCATTTCATCTTTAAGTGTAAGAAACAATGCACATTCCTAAAGCATATTATATTCATAAGGCATGGGAGTATGTGGTCTGACAAATATTAAGGAATAAATACGCCAATTTTATGTTATCAGGTCTCCTCAAAATCTAATAATATGAAATAAGATTTAAAAAGTAATATCAAATTCGACAGTGGCTAAAGAAATTGTGGAGTATTACACAGCACTTGTCTTGATTCTGAATCTTACATGAACACAGTGAGTAGCGGATATAATGAGTAGCAAACACAGTGTAAAAAGTTGGGGATGCATTTTGTTTTATATTAAATTCAGCATTTTATCTAAAACAACACCAGAGATTTCTAATTCTATTGAAAAACATGTCCAAAAGATTATTTTCTCCATTCTTCATAGGTCACAAAGACCACATCTGGGGAAGATTATTTTAGAAGAGAAACCATCACAGGCAAGCAAAAATGATGGAAGAATCAAAATTTCTAGAAGTAAACCTATTTAGGTTATGTAGTACAGCAAATATAGTAAAGCAAGTGTCATTTGTTGATAATGTCTAAAACAGTGGTGGCTAACCTTTTTGCCGTTGCGTGCCAAAAGCGGGGACGCGTGGGGGGGTCACGTGTGCCCACATCCATAATTCAATGCACCTCACTCCCCACGCATGTATGCACGCCCCCCCTTGCATTTCCCCTGCTTTTGGCACGCGATAGCATGATGGGCCCAGTAGGCTCATTTTTCACCCTCCCCAGGCTCCAGAGGCTTTCTTGGAGCTTGGAGAGAGCGAAAACGGCCTTCCCCATCCCCCTGGAGGCCCTCCAGAGGCCAGAAATGGCTCGTTTTCCAGCTTCCAGTGGGACTGGAAGGCCCGTTTTTCACCCTCCCCGGGCTCCAGATTCTTTCTAGGAGCTGGGGAGGGCAAAAATTGCCTTCCACACCCCTCAGAGCCCTCCAGAGGCTGGAAACAGCCTGTTTCCTGACTTCCGGTGGGTCCGGAAGGCCTAAAAATCAGCTGGCCGGTGCACACATGCACGCTGGTGCTGAGCTAGGACAACACTTGCATGCCCACAGATATGGCCCCACATGCCACCTGTGGCACGCATGCCATAGGTTTGCCATCACAGGTCTAGAACAATCTATCTTCCAATGCACTTAACAGGGAAAAAATACTTTTCATAATACTATAGGTAAGCCTTGCTTACCAACTGTCTTATTTAGTAATTGATTGAAGTTACAATAGTAACATATATGTAAAAATATATGACCATCGCAATGTCCTATAATCACGTGATCAGCTTTGTGTGTTTTCTAACTGATTAGCAATAATCTGATCTGCACTACTATTAATCGTTTCATAGTTCATAGTTCCCATCACCAATCTCTTTCCACTTATGACTGTATGACTATAACTTGTTGCTGGCAATCCTTATGATTTATATTGATATATTGATCATCAATTGTGTTGTAAATGTTGTACCTTGATGAACGTATCTTTTCTTTTATGTACACTGAGAGCATATGCACCAAGACAAATTCCTTGTGTGTCCAATCACACTTGGCCAATAAAATTCTATTCTAATTCTATTCTAATTCTAATCAGTTAATGGAGAACATGAAAATAAAATTGTAAGTCATGATCATGTTAACGATCCAGTTAACGATATAGAGATTCACTTAATGACAAAGCAGAAGTGAAGACATGAAGCTATCATGATCACATGATTTTCCACTTAGTGATTGCAGAATTTAGTTGAGGAGCTTCTAGTCCCAATTGTGGTCACTAAGAAGGACTACCTATACACAATAATTTAAAATGAGGGACCAGTGGTTTAGCACTTTATATTCCAGTTTTGCTTACTTGCAGTTCTGGCACACTTTACAATCAGGGCACTGCCAACCTGCCCGCTTGATAGGTGTCACTTGTATATCCAGGCACATTCCATGGTAATGCTGGCCACAGGTTGTACAAAAAAGTTGATCTAACAGGTCACCAGGGCTGTCACACACTGCACAATTAGCTTCTTCCTTGGCTACAAATTAATAGATGAATTCTGTGTTATTTTATAGGGAAAATAACTTTCAAAAGATAGAACAGCTAGATATATTTTTTAAATTTTGTAAATTTTATTCAGGTGTTAAGTAAGGATTGTACAACCTATCTTATGAAAAATGTACCCAGAAAATAAAACATTTAATGTCCACATGAGTCTGTTATTATATACAGATCATAGTCTTTAAATTTAAACCAGTACTAGTAAAATTATTGCCATTACTTAAAAAGAAGAGTGCAGCAGGAACAGCCATTTATATTTCAAGAAAGATGCTGTAAGATGAGAGAGCAGGACAAATTTATCTTAAATTAGCTGATAGGGCAATCTGACTTCTGTCATTTCTCAGCATTTAATTTGAATTGCTACTAGATAGGAAAGAGGAAAAATTAATTTTGCACGTCTCCTTGCCTATAATCCTTCATCCCATCATAGCGCTTACAAAAACACATAACAAGAGTAAAACTGGGCAAATCTATCTACTCCAATTCTTTTTATTTTTTAATTTATTCCTTCGATTTATATAGTTGCTCATTGCGCAACGAATTAAAACATTTTTTTAAAAATCAGTAATATGAAAACAACAGCCAAGGAGCCAAAACCAATCTGTGCAAATAATATCCAATCAAATCCATAGAGATTTGAAATAACTAAACAAACATCTGATTAGGAGGCTTTATTACATATTTTCAGCATTATTTAATATGACTACTTACATCTTTGCGGAGCCTGGTCAATGTGATCTGGGCAAAGAAGGGAAAAGTTATTAAAATCCTGAAATGTGCCTGCTCCAGCAGCACACGGGTAATGATATATGTGGGTGCATTTCTCTTCACAGCATTTGATAGTGGCTCCAAGGTGCTTGCAGTATGCACATCGCTGAAACAGAAAACACAGGGCCAGTCAGCATTGCTTGAGTTCACAGAATCTTTATACTTTCTTTTCTTCCCTAAATTAATTCCTTCTTTTGAAATGACTGAAGACATTGAAATTTGTCACATAGCTTTCTAAAATTTATAGCTGGCTACTGGAATTTGGGTTGCCTATTTCCAAATTCATTGTTTATTTATTATAGCAACTTTGTTCATATCATAAATTGGCCACTCAACAGGCACAACGATAAAGTAAATGCTATATTTTTAAAATTGTAATTATTTCAGTAAATTCAGTAAATTGGTTGAATTTAACCTGTACATTAAATAAATAGAAATTTCTTTTTCCCCTTTTAATATTCTTCCTGTATTTTCAAAAGCTTTCTATTTTGAGATTAAAATGTATGTTTTTCTCCCACTCAGAAACAACAAATGCTGATCCATCAATTAAGCCACTGCAATACCCTATTATTATTCATTAGACCTACAGCTCATTTCATTAACTAAATTCTTACTGCCTTAGATCTAACCACAGACCTGATTTTGTTTATGTAGTCATATAATCATGTAAAAGAAAATATAAAAGCACAGAGCAGAATTTTTGTTGTGTCCTAACCAGTTCCAGGAAATTCTCTATTGAGAGAATAATTTGACATTTTCCATTACGCTTTTTAAGTCACATGATAAGCCTTAAACTTTGATATTTTTATCAGTAAATATGCAACTAGTCTTGTCACCATTGATTTTATAAATAAGTTAAACCCAGAAATGACGATAGCCTGAAGAAACCTGAGAAAGATGGAAAAGAATTTATAGTGCCAAGTAAAGAAGTATGAGTAGAGATTGAAATTTTAATTGTATTTATTGTTTATAACTCCTATAGTGTAATTATGCTGGCAATTAAAAGCATTTCACAACTTTACCAAAAAAGCCATTTTATAAACCAGGTAGTATGTGTGTAATCTGAACTAAAAACTATAAAAGCATTAAAGCTACTAACATTTACAGAATTCATATAGAAAAGTAGCCAACTACCAGATATAATAAATATGCTCAGGAGGCTTTGGCAATAGCTGCTAAGAATAAGATCTTATTTCTTTCTCCATAGCAAAAACATTCGTATATAGTACAAATAAGAAGTTATGATTCAAAAGACTTGAGTGTATTGTTTTATATCAATTTGACTACTAAAAAGTACATGAATAAAATGATTTTAAAATTGTTACATAAAAAATCCTGCCATTTTTGAGTTACAGAAATGTTTCATATGGGCTTTTTAAAAATACAAATCATCTATAATTGACAACATATATCATATATATGTGACCATATATGGTCAAGCATGTGACCAGTTTGGTTTATTGGTTAGGGTACCATGCTAAAAACTGGGAGACTGTGAGTTCAAGTCCACCTTAGCCATGAAAGCTTAGGGCCAGTCACTCTCTCTCAGCCCAACCTATCTCACAGGGTTGTTGTTGGGGGGGGGGGGAAATAGGAGGAAGAAAGTGTGTTGGATATATTTGCAGCCTTGAATTGTTTGTACAAATAATAAAGGTGGGGTAAAAAATAAATAAATAAAAGCAGTGCTTTTCAACCTTGGCAACTTTAAGATGGATGGACTTCAACTTCCAGGATTCCCAAACCAGTATGCTAAGTGGGGATTTATGGGACTTGGTCCCCCATCTCTATGTCAAGCCAGTATATTGGTATTTCAAAGCAAAGCATGATGGTGCAGTGGTTAATGGGCAGTATTGAAGGCAAACTCTGCCCATAGCCTGGAGTTCGATTGCAACAGCGCTCAAGGTTGACTCAGATTTCCATCCTTCCAAGGTTGATAAAATGAGGACTCAGATTGTTGGGGCAAATAATGCTTCTATGTTGTGAAGTGCCCAGAGTATGCTGCAAAGCATCACTGGGCGGTTATATAAGCCTAAATGCCATTGCGATGCTATTGAAACTAGGTGATGACATCAGAACTAGATGGTGTAGGATAGATAAGAAGTGGGGAGCTCGAGTTCAAGTCCCCCCTCTCACTACAGAAGCCCACTGGCTGACTTTGGACTAGTTACTCTCTTTTAGCGCCCAGCCAAATTCCAATTCCCCTCAATCATGGAAGTTCCTTTAGGGAGTTTGGGCCAGTTCCTCTTTCTTAGTTCAAGAGCAAGGAAGTGTAGTAGTTAAGGGGATAGGGAAAGAATAGCAAGACTCAGGTTCGCCTCACGGCGTCAATTGCTTACCGAGTGTCTCTGAGTTAAATACTCATTCTCCTGCCCCATCTTTCTTGGAGGCATTTGATTAGCTGCTGTTGATTCTCTATTAGTCTGATCTGATCTACTAGAGGTCCTCTTATACTGCAAATATTTCAATACATAATTTTTAATGCCTCCGTATAAGTTTCAATGCATCCTTATCAAATGATGAGCAAGCCTAATATTAAGAAGATAAAATCCTGACACACTATGATTAAAGAAATCACAACAAATACTGGTATGATAAAAAAAATTAGGAGATTGATGCTATTTTGACTCCTATTTTTCTTGCGTGTCAACCTTACCATTTTTATTTTTTTTTGAGTTATTCATGATCTGGAATTTCAATCCCTCCAATTATTCCAAACAAAAACAATGTGGAGAGTGGAGTAAAAAAGGCACCCTCCCCTCTCCTTCTTCCCAAGCCTCAACCTTCATTCCCGTCTAGCTACAAAGAAGGAGGTTGCTAGGAGATAACAGCCTCCTTTCATTAGGCAAACTCACTCATTTGCTAGAGTGGAAAGTCATATTGAACAGAGCAGAATGATTATGTTTTAATTACTGAACTTGTTGCTGACATTGTAGCCACACATAGTGATTTACGTTCTTTATACGGAACAGACTAACTAGAGAAAATTTTCTTTGTCCTTCCATGATAACTTTCTTTTCTCTCTACTAAACTGTTCATTTGTGCGGCTTTACCAATTTTCCGAAAACAACTTTAACATTCTACCTTTAAATAAGATTCCCCAAATGTATCATAAACTTTTATTGCTAAGCTGTTTATATAGAACTAATTTAGTAGAAAATTAATAGCTCATGAAAAAGTAGTAGCTTAATTTCTAAACCAACAAAAGCTGTATTAATATAACCTGTTGTTTCCTTTTGAATTGCTCAATTTGACTACATTTGTTGAATATGTTTTACATTTTTTACAGTATATTATTTCACAAGCATTTACTAAATGAGTGTAGACGGAAAAAAAAGTTTTCTTTCTTTCTCCACAACCACTTTCCACTGTCTTTTAGTTCTATTGATTTGACAATATAGAAACCTAAATGTTTCAGTAGGTCTCTATGCTTTAAACAATCAATAAGATTACTCTTATGCTTGCAACTATTTGGCAAAACGTTTTACAAAAATCCTGAACAACATCATGTGAACACTTAGCAGAAGTTGTAACAATTATCTAAATTAAGTAAATATTATTATAGTTTGCCTTAATCTAGAAATAAAGAAGCTATAATAATGTTTTACCATCTGTTTCTTAATTTTGCATTAAGTTAATTTTACATTCCAATCTAATAGTTGTTTCTCTTGTAATATAGATTACTCAATGGTAGAAATCATAGATGATCAATTTTTAAATGGTTTATACAGAGAACGCTGATCAATTATGTTGTTAAATCTACCACATGATTATTCTCTTCCAAGATTCTTACTCATTAATAGGAATAAATTTACACTTTTTGTTATTTATCACTTTTTGCTACCAATACCATGTGATATTCATTAATGGTTCAAAAGAAACTTTGAGATTTCTTTAAGACACTTTAATATAGATGCTCCTCCAATACAGTTTCAGTATTAAGTATATTTAAAACATTATGATGTGTAATTTAGTTTGATTCTATATATTTCAGTTTTCTAAGTAAAAAAGAATAAACTGCATTAAGAATTTTCCATACATCAACTATTCTGTGCATATCCAGTTTTTAAATTAAAAGAAACAACAATCCTTTAGGTAGTCCTCATTTAATGAATGGTCACTTAACAATTATTCAAAGTTACGACAGACCCAAAAGAAAGTACTTATGACCGGGATTTGAAGTTCTGGCAACTACTCCCCCCACACCATGGTCATGTGGTGGCATTTTGGTGCTCAGCAACTGCTCCACATTTATGGCCATTTGCAGCACCCTGTAGTCATGTGAACATGATTTTTGATGTGTTTTGCCAGAAATCGATGCTTAATGGGCAAAAAACACCCACTGCAAACAATGGATTCATTTCAGAACTGCAGTGTTCATTTAACAACTGCAGCATTCACTTTTTCAACCACTGCATTCACTTAAAGATTGCTGCAAAAAAAAAATTGTCATAAAATTAAGTTGGTCATGTAATGGCCCATTTAACAACCGCCATGACTTGTGGGCTCAATTGGAGTCATAAGTTGAGGAGTTTTTATAAAAACATTTTCTGTTATGTGCACATCATTAAACAGTATAACAGTATAAAACTGTAAACAGCAGAAGATTCAGAGAGGGAGTGGGGTGGGTAGGTAGGTAGGTAGGTGGATCATGGTTAATAGAAGTTTTTAAACAGACATCTAATTTATAATGTGGATAGCTATCAAAATGAAAAAAAGGATGAAGCAAACCCTCAGTAGAGAATAATAACATAGGCATAATCAAATGAAAATAGACAATCAAATAGAGTTTTAGGTTTTAATGTTCATAACACATGTTTTTTCATTGAGCTCCAGAACAAAAAGATAAGCTGCGCAACTCTTTCAACATGATGAAATACAATTAGACCACATAAATGTATTAATAAACCAGTGGACAAATTGGGGATATTTAGTACAATGGAACAGATCAACAATTTAAAGTGTTCTATTATTATAACAAAGCTAACTGTGGCAAAATCAAGCTCAAACAGGAACACTTGCAGCAAGCAAGCATATACTGCTGGGGAGTGGCTTCTACTTGGAAATTTGTTTGTTGAGCTGGAAGGGTAAGGGGAATCAGTCTGAAGCTCCACATTCAAAACAAACATACCGTAACAATTTGGAGCGGGGTGGCAACAGATAGAAATCAATCAGAAAATCCGTTCTGCCACTTTCGGTGATTAAGAAAGTGAAGTACAATTTTTTTTAACTTAATGGATAGAAAAACTCTGAAACTTGATGCCTGGAGATGTGCTGATGGCCACCAATTGAAATTATTTTAATAGGGGATTACAGTAGACAATTCACGGAATACTTGAATATCCAACAAGTGTCTTATGTTCTTATAAAATTCAGTTCATTTTATCAAATGCTAATTTTTTATTAAAAATTCCTAGTTTCATGGTATTAACCTTTTACATAGACAATAGTCATGTAAAAATCAATGTAAATAATATGACATTTAATTTTTATATTTTTAATAACTTTTGCATTATGCTTTTAATCCTCCCAATAGCAGTTCACAAGACGAATCATAAAAATTAAGAGAATAAAACATATAGTAATAAAGCAAAAGCAGAATACATAATACCTGTCATACTCACATTATGGTTCTTAATTCTCAAAATCAAAACTAGAAAAAAATTAATGCCTAAGAAAAGAATGGTGTTTTCCTGGTACTAAAAAAGATAAAATGTTCATGACGGAAATATTTTTTACAGAAGTTATTCTACGCGCAGAAGCTAATTTACTGAATTTTGTGGGACATCTGGGCAAAGAACTTCAAGAAGACATATACATCTCATCAGGAAATACATAAGGAAATGAATCCTGGGGTATGTAAATCCTGAATTTAAATGGGGGGGGGGGAATCTTTGACACTATATCTCTCAATCCAATTTAAAAACCAACAAAAAGAAGCATTAGTTAGTAATTCATTGTTAAACAGCTGTTTTTCCTAGGTTTTGAAAGACCAAAAAGAAACCTTTGAATACTGGGGATGAAATAAATCCCATATAAAAGGCATTTGATAAAATATTCAAGTTAAAACACCCATGGTTATGTTTATGGCAAAGCCTGAGGGAAGCACAATAGTTTGCCTCTAAAGGCTATGTTTCTTAATTATTTTAGACACAGAATACCAGCTTCCACATACAATACCTATAACAGTAGTCAGCAATTTAATCTTAGGGCTTATGATGAAAAGAGATAGCATTATTACATCTCTGAATTGTCCAATTAAAAAATGTGAACAAAATAGATTGAATTAGCATGCGGAACTCAAGAAGTTTGACATTTTTGTAGCAGATAAAATAAATGAGCTGCCAATGTTAATGCAGATCCAAATAAAATAAACAAAATGGGATTTTGACCACCTTATGCCGAACTGCAGACCTTGGCTTCCATCTCAATTTCATCTGCCTCTCAAGCACTTTGTTCTTTTTGCTTTTCATGTAATGACTCTCTGACTTGTCTTTATTATATTATAGATATTATATATCATATCATATTATTATAAATATCAGGTGGAAAAGGACCGTGGGATTTTTTTAAAAAAATAGAAAAAATAATTTTTTCCTTTGATGAAAGTGTCTTTGAAAATAGTAAATGTAATTAAACTAACAGACCAGACTTTGTGTGAAAGTGGACTGGTTTATGTATAAGGACAATCAGTGTGGATTTTACAAAATGAGGCTGCAATAATATGAGTTAGGCAGTCTGATTGTGACCAAAGAAAGCCAACTGGAACTAAAAGAAGCTTGCCTTTTATTCTCACATAGTAACTGACATATTTTCACGTTCTCACCATGGCAACCACAAGAAAAATTACCAAACTGGGAGAAGGACCCAGGGGTTCACTAGAATAACTTATTGATAAGGGCTAATTTTATCAGATTTATTGCAGAAATGGTTTGACTAATTTGATAAGAAGATGAATGCAACAATTAAGAAATGGAAGAAGGATTTTCAGAGGCAAAAATTTTTTTTTAAAAAATAGTTAAGAAAGTTTGGAAAATCTATAGGGCAAGGGACTGCAGACTTACAACGAATTACAGAGTTTTGGAAAGTAAAACAGAAATTATAAATGGGGAGAGACAGAAGGAGCTAGACAATTTGTTATTATTGGAACTTGTGGGAAAAGAATTTTGCTTAAGATTTAGAGAAATTCCAAAAAGAACATCTGCCTGGATTTCTGAATTGGGAGAAAGTCTCTGCCTGGATTTCTGAATTGGGAGAAAGATTGACTATAAGTGGGCTGGACGCAGATCTCTTCTGGGCACAAAGGGACTTCAAATTGATGAGCCCTCCATTGGCCTCAGTCTGGTCATTTCCTTCATCTGATTACTAGTCATCTTCTTCTGAAAAAGTATACAAAGACATCTATTGCAATGTTCCTTAATTTTTGCAAAACCTACATTGATCCTAGAGGCTTATGAAATATTGTACAAAAATCTTTTGCAAAGATGAATTGTAGAATGACTAAGAAACATCTTGAGAGAGGAAATATATTCAGGAACCGACTGTACTGCAAAGTGAAGTATGACAAGTGCTGCTAAAATAGGTTACAAAGAAGAATATTGTATGGAGTACGATTGTATAGCCTAGATACAGCAAAAATTGGTATATATGGAAGACCACAGATGCAAGGTAAATGACTGAACCAGTGCACTAATTTTTCCATATTTTATTTAGGGTCATATATAAAAGAAAAACAGAGTTCTACCTGAAGAAAAAAGTGCCAAATGAATAGCCAGGTTTGAGAAAAGATTAGAAACACAAGATCAGATACCACAATAAAAGAAACTGGTTTACCTTTGCTTTGCTGACTACTACCTTTCTACATTGCTTCACTTGGTAGTCGAGATTATACCTGAATGCTTAATGCATAAAAGGCTAATGAATGTACCAGAATACTGATTATTCATCTGAGGAACTTTTGCAAGGAACAAGAAGCTACTGAAAGAAGTCACTTGGACAAACTTCATTCAAAAAAGGAAAGGTGTGAAATAGGGATGCACATTGTCCTTAAATGCGTTTTACTTCTTCAGCAAATACCATTTGCTTAACAGCAGGATTTAAAGCGATGAAGCTTTGGAGGCTGAAATATTAACAATTTCAGATACGCAAACATCACTTTATTATCGGAAGATTAAGGCAACTCAGAAGAGCTTATTGTAAATTAAAATGGGAAATGAAAAATCTTGGTTATAGTTAAATATTAAGAAGGCAGAGATAATGTCAGCCAGCATGTGAGTGAACTTACAGTTGATGTTGAGGAAGTGACAATGGTAAGCAGTTTTGTTTTCTTAGGTTTAATAAATAAAAATGGATGATAAAGAAGAGTAATCATAGGGAGGAAGGCAATAATAAATGTAGACAAGATCATAAAGGATAATGATATTTCCATCACAACAAAGATAAGAATAATGAAAGCAATGCTCTAATGGTAATGTGCAGCATTTAAAAGTGGATACTGAAAAAGAAGAGAAAAAATTATTTTGAATTATGAATTTGCAGATTGTTACTCTATTAGATTGCAATTAGATTGCAACTTCAACCACATAACAATAACAAGTTGATTTCCACCAAGTAACCAAAAACTACAATATTTTAAACAGATAATAAGAATAATTGATGGATTAGAAAAATTTTCATTTTTTGTAAACTTGGGGGAAGCAGAAAGGAAAAACACTGGATGGATGAACAGGATCAATGAGATTACTAAACAGAATTTGGAAGAGGTATTATTAAGTATCATGAAAATTTTTCATATAGTCACAAGAGTTGAACCCAACTCAATTACACTTAAGTAATTATAGTTGCTTCGGTAAAGTAATCTAATTTATTTTAGGCAAAATGGAAATATAGAATTTCCTAATGGATTTTGGACAGAAAACAATGGTGAAAAGTTTATTACCATTACCTAATCTATTCATAATTCAACCTTCAAACCCTGCTGTACCTTTCACATGTTTTCTAAATTAAATGAAAAGTTATTTTTCAGAACAAGGATTCCATAAAGAAATATGTTTAAAAAGTTCTGCCAAGCAATTTATTACATAAGTTCCTTTACAACAATTATAATACTGAAATAAGCTTATTACTTAGAAACAATATTGAAATTAAGGTTATTTCTATTCCTGTTGCATATTATTAATCAATTTGCTATAATATTATGTATATGTGTGTATAAAGTGGTGGAATTAGGATTTCATTTTATTTTTAATTGTTTGCAAGCATTCAAGTAAACTTCCTTCTTCAAGCTATTTTGCCCATTATTGTTGTATTTATATTAAAAACTATAAGTAATTATAGAAAATTAGTTTCCCTCAGTATTTACTTCTGTATACAGTGCATTTTCCTGCATAGCTAATTTTATTGCTTATAACTTTCCACAGCTGTTTATTCACATTTGCAAATTAATAAAACAAATTGTAATATATGTCACTCACTGCATAATACAGGAGGCAAAATAGATACATCCTTGACATTCTTTAAATATTTGTTTTTACAGTCGAAATTGCACCTCTTACCATTAAAATTACCTGGGCATATCTTAATTTATAATTTGCAATTTGTAAATGAAGCAAGACATGCATTTGTATGAAATCAATTATTTAAAATGACCTACCTTTACTAAGTCCATCTCTAAACTGCCCACAAAGTCTCATCTAAACAACAAATATAGCACTGCAGCTAGCAGAGCTTCTTTTAAAGGGAAGCAAGAGAGATGTGATTGGTTGCTGTGGTGATGGATGTGACACAACTGTTTTAGTTCATCTTCTTGTCTGAATATATCCAGAGAAGAGAGGCTCACCAATTTCTTCTATAATTGGTTCCACTGTCACTAATCACTCTTATTGTTAGGAAATATTTCTAGCATTCATCTGGAATCTGCATTCTTATAACTTAAGGTCATTATTTTGTGGTTGCAGTTTAAAATTATAAAGAAGAGATCTTATTATCATCCTCTGAGTGACAATCTTTCAAGCTCTGATGAGGTCCAATCATAGCCTAACTACCATTAACTGAATAGTTTCGAGGGAAAACACACCTAGCACTTTCAGTCTTTCCGTGTCAGATTTAGCTTACAATTCCATTGTCAACCTTATTGCTCTTCTTTGCATCAGTTTTTACTTTCTCTTAACTCTCCTTAAATTGAAGTGCCTTGAATTTGACACCTAATATAAGATCATGTTTCAGTAACTCAGAATAAAATAAAATGTCCTCTTTCCATTATTTGGAAAATATCCTTTTATTAATGAATTTGAAAAATGTAGATTTGACATTCGCATCACAGTATTGATTTATATTTAGGTTGTGATTTATTTTAATTCCAAAATCCACTTTTCCTTGGTTGGTTGGTTTGTTTTTCACATACTTCTTAACCATCCATCCCTCTCAGAGAGCAGCTGTGGGCAGTATAATTTAATCAATAAAATTAAGCATTAAAAATGGAATAATTTTATAAGAATTTACATGCGTCCCATCTCAGTATCTTAATACCCTTTATTGAGCCAAGTATCCTCCATCTTAAACCTATATATAAATAAATATGGACTAGAGAATAAATCTGCATTTCTCTCTACTAAGCCTCATTTAATTATTTTTAACGGGCTTCTCTAATACAACAAAAAGTGTTTTCAGCTTTGTTTTTTCTAGAATATTAGCTATCTCACTCAGTTTTCTGCAAATTTATAAGCATCCAATTCAAAACTTCATGAGTCTGCTAAAGAGCACCAGGCTCAGGACTGAGCTACAAGGCATCCCACTGCAATGTCTCTCCAGTTTGATATGAAACTACTGGTAAGTGCTCTCTGATAATATTTTCAAATCAGGAGAGAAATCATACTTGGGTACTCACATCAAAATATCATAGAGTGCTCTACAAACTACTTAGGTAAAGTCAAGATATATTATTCCAAAATTATTCCACTTCATTCCAAAATTCCAATAAAAATTAATATACTAATCTGATAAGCCTTTCTCTTCACAAATTTTGGGGAAGAGCAGGAGGGTTTTAGAGGTCTGAAGAAGGGAAACCTATTTTTATCAATTCTGTTACATCTATGTACTCGTCTAGATCCAAGTCTGGATTTAAATGTTTCCTTGTCAATTAATGAAAATAAATATGTAAAAGTTCTGTCATGATATATTAATTCTAGGAACTCACAAAACAGTTTTGATGGTATATAAAAGAAGATTGCAGTGGAATTCACCTGGAATACAGATTATTCTATGAACCTTTAACAGGCCTATAGGTTTTTGCATCTGTATTTTTGCGCATTTTTTGTCAGCTTCACCACTCTGTCTTTTCTTTGAGCACTTAGGCTCAAAGCGAATAATTTTTTTTATTTTACTTTATTTTATTTTATTTTATTTTATTCAGCATCAAAACTCTCTTTGAAAGTTCTTTGTAGGGACAGCCTCTCTTCTTCCATTCTAGAACAGATATACAAATGTAGAGTTCAAGAAAGGGTCTTTTTCTACATCACTGAAGAACCAATGAAAGTTCTTACAAGCCTTTCTTTGCTACCCTGCTTCACTGCCAAGAGTGCATTGATATGGAATATTTCTAACATGATTTTCTTTTGATGCTTTTATGGGAAACCAAGGGGCAGTATTTCAGTAGAGGGAAAAAAGAGGGTTGCTAAAAAGAAAGTTATTTCTCGGTATATACTACCAAGAAAGCTTTGCAACGAAAGTATTCCATATTGCTGGTACTTCTAGAACAAGCTAGCAAATATATGGCCATAGGATCAAACTTGGAATAATTAAAATTCCAAAGATTGCAATGATAAATTTGTCATGTAAAATATTTCATCGTTCATTGGGGGAGGTAACTTATTAAAAAGAAAGTGAAAATCAGAATAAGCTTGACAATAGAATTACAATACTATTTATCATGTAATTTCTGAAGGAACACAACCAGCTAGATTCTGGTGATTAGTTTCATGTATTATTTCTTTTTAATACATGAAGGCATATTCCTTTATGCCTTTTTAATTGGGTCCCCAATATAAAAAACAGTGCTCAATTTTTACTCCATCAGAAAGGGACTGTAAGGACTATAAGGTAAAACAGATAGCTTGTATGTATTGGTATATGTTGGAATTCTTACAGAGCAAGTTATTTACAAGATACCAGTTATGTATTGTCACAGAAATATGCTAAAACTAAAGAACTAGATGAAATATTAATTTTTAATTAATAAGTCATGTTTAAAATACACACATAATGTTTTAATAAGCATTTTTGAATGGCAAAAACATCTGCTAAATTCCTGGCATCAGGTGGTTGAAATATTCCAAAAATAAAAGACCTCCCAGTCTTAGATATAATTTGCAAATTTGTCTGGGAGAAAAAAAAATGATACTCTATTAACATTTTAACATTAAATTGAAAACAATAATATCTTAAGTCATTTTTCAAACTGGATAGCAATGGAATGACCATTTATTGTGGCATGAGCAGAGTATCTATCTCAAAAAAGCAGAGCACTCTGAAAAACTCCAGAGAAAAGCCATAATAAAATGATTCAATTCTAATTTTAAAACATAATATACCTATATGATGTTTTAAAATTAGAATTGAATCATTTTAGTCACCTAACAGTGGTATCGCTTAACAAAGGCAATACAGGCACTCCTTCTTGCCATCATCAAGTGGAGATTGTAGGTTGTTAAGCAAAGGGCTCCTTGCAACTTCCATGCAGCTTCCAACAAGCAAAGTCAGTGAACAAGGCAGAAGGAAGTGGTACATCCCAGGCAGTTCACAGGCAGGCCAGTGGGCACGTAAGAAGCCCCTGGTGAGTGGGGAGGTTAGAGGCTTGTGACCTTCCCTCTGAATTTTCCATTGGCTTCCTTGTGAAAAGCCAGAAGGAAAGAGCATAAATGGCAGCAACTATTGTAAATTTAAGTCCATTGCCAAGCATCTGGAGTGTGATTATGTGACTATTAGCTGCGCTGTGCTGGCCAGAATTTTGAGGATCTGTCATAAGTACTATTTGTTCAGTGCCACTGTAATTTGAACTGGTCACTAAACAAAAAGGTTGTTAACTAAGGACTACCTGTAGTTGAATTGCTGCTAAAGAGAGGATTGCAAACTCAAGTTGACATGAAGGCTACATGAAGATCATTTTTCATTAGACCAAGGGCTATAACAATGAAGACTTTTCATACAGCGAGTTAAATGTTACTAACTTTTAATGATTATATTTTAATTAATTATCTGTGGCCTTCCATATATTCCTGAACTATACCTTCCAAACAGCCTCAAACAGCCTGACCAAGAATGAAAGATACAGCACCTTTAGAATTACATGTTGCCTACTGATCAGATAGCATGTTAAAGGGAAGCGTCAGTTTTCAAGGAAGATATATTAATTCTTCCTCAACCTCCAGCCCAGTGGTGAAATCATTCACGGGTTGCCACCTGTTCGCTGCCTGCATGTGGCATGCATGCGCAGTGTGCACCAAATGTACACTGCACACATATGTGCAGTGCACACCAAATGCACAGTGCGTACACGCATGCGTAGTGCACACCAAACGTGTGCTTCACACGGAAAAAGGAGCCTTTTGAAGGTAAGTAGAACAGTGAGGGGGGAAACAGCTGTGCCGCATGATTTAGATTTGCTAGAAAGCAGGATTTCCTGCTTTCTAGGGAATATAAATTGCAGGCCACAGCTGATCTTTGGAAATACCAATTCAGATGAACCGGTAGCTTTTTTTTCTATCAGTTCACCTGAACAGGTAACTTTTATTACTACCAGTTCACCAGAACCGGTTCGAACCGGTAGCATTTTACCCCTGCTCCTGCCTCTAATCAAATTTCCAATCTTTTGCTACTATCGTAGAAGCAAAAATGGAACAAGTGCAGAACTGCTTTCCCATGGCTATCCTTTGATTTGATTCTATGAAAAGTTGTTAAATCTCACCCTTCCTAACTCCTTAGTCCCAAAAGTAGCCCCAAAGAGAGCTCTTTCCAATTCGTGTACCTGCCCATTTGTCTACTCCCTCCGACCTATATCAAGGTCCCTTTCTACCAAGACAGGGATAATCCCTGCTCACTCCTTCCATGGACCCAGGGTGAGGAAGAGCCACATATAAAAGTGCTGCACATTTCAACTTGCTTGATCTTTTTTCTCCTCTTTTGGGGGAGAAAGGGGACTCCTCCACATGATGGCTTTGTTCTATTAAAGGGCAAGAGTGAAATGCATGAAGAGGGGAAATCAAAGAATGGAGTTCTTAGTCCCCTGCCATGCTCTCCTTTCACAAGGAGGAGATGGAGGACAGCTTAAAAAATCTCCAACAATTTGGGCAACTAGTGTATGGGTTATGTCACTGCCAACTCAACACTTGAAAAAAAGATGAAATGCTACTGTTGTATTTCAAGGAGGCTTAACTTAGAATAGTTCTGTGTTTTGGTGTAGGACAAATTTTTGTGGAATATTTTTGTCTTTTTAATTAATGTAGGGTTAATAAAGGTGAAGTTTATCATGAGTGCAATGATGAATGCTTAGAGCATAAATAGAGGCATTCTTCACTTGTTGAAAACTTTCTTCAAAGGCAATCTGACAGAATGCATGGACAATAATGTAAAAATAAGGATATTAAGACATGAAAGATCCCAGGACATTCATAGCAATATAATCTGGCAGACCCAAAAGGCAGACTTCACTGCAACCAAAGCAAGCTTTCAGTTAATCTACAGCAGCTCAATTATTCAGAATAAAACTAATCTCAAAGAGTATAATGGTTATTCAAATAAAGTTCTTGTGCATTTGACATAATGAACAGAAAGTTCCCTCATATGAAGCCAAGCGCAAATTCTTTTAATTTTCCCTCTAGGAAAATAAATACATCATTTCTTAGTTATTTCAACTTGTAATCAATTATCAGTAGTTGCAGGGGAGGTTAGCCACAGCTTTTATTTTGGATATGTTTTTATTTGTTGATTAATATTTTTTTCATTGAAAGAGAAAATGTGTATACTTAGGATCTCAGAATTTCTGAAACATCAGAAGTGGGTTTTTTGTTCCATCTATTGAGCCACTGAAATTGGCAGAGATGCAGTACCCGAGAAAGAACATTATGAGAAAGTAAAGAACGACTGGTTCTCTGTACTTTGCCAAGAAAAAAGCAATTGCAGGTAGCTTTATTTCCAGAAAAGAGGGCGGAGGGGGGGGGATCTCTCTGCTACCTTCCTTAGAACTGCAGTATTTAAAAGAACCATTCTCAACTCTATTAGAGTTTTTTTAGAATCTGCTTAAGCTGTTATTGTGTTTAGTACAGCAGAAAAACCTGAACATAAGCTATTTAAAATACAAATTTATGAAAATGTATGTTTTAGACACATAATTCATTAATATTAACAGAGAATGTGATACTCAGCTGTATGTCTCAGCCCGTAGTGAGTTAAGTGTTGCTGTGTCCTCCCTTTCGCAGTGCCTGAAGGCTGCTAGGGGCTGGATGGGGAGCAAAAGGTTGAAACGAAACCCTGGCAAGACCGGCTGGCTCCGGGTTTGGGGTTCATTGGCCCAGGGAGACTTGCCATCTTTGGTCTTGGATGGGGTGGCACTACCCCAAACAGACCCTGTTCGTAATCTGGGGGTTCTCCTGGACTCGTGACTCCTGCTCAAAGAGAAGATGGCAGTCCTGGCCAGGAGGGCCTTTGCGCAACTGCGGGTTGTGTACCAGTTATGCCCTTGAACCAATAATCCCTACTCACAGACACACATATCCTAGTCACTTCCCGACTTGACTATTGCAAGGCGCTCTACATGGGGCTGCCCTTGAAGAGCATCTGGAAGCTCCAGTTTGTGCAAAATACAGCAACCCGCATAGTTTTGTGCAGACCTCGGTGTGCACATGTATTACCTGTCTTGCAGGAAATGCATTTGCTTCTGGGTGCAATTCAAGGTACTGATTGTCACCTTTAAAGTCCTACATGGCTTGGGACCAAGTTATCTGAAGGATCGTCTCTTGCTGGTCACATCTACTTGATCCACAAGAGCAGGAAGGCAAGGAATATTGCGAGTTCCCATTAACTGAATATATGATTCTCTCTTTTATTAGTTTTATTGTTTTTATATGAGATTTTCATATCCTTGTAAGCTACCTTGAGTCATCATGTGCGAATAGGCAGCAATATACATTTCCAAAAATAAATAAATAAATATTGCTTCTTGCCTGCCTTATAAAAGTGGTCAGAAAATTAGAGAAATGCTACCAAGAACCATCAACAGAAGCCCTGAACAAACTTTAAACCTCAACCTTTCTTCTCTATTTCATTAAAATTCTTACAGAAACTTGAAGTCACTTTCAGCTTTATCTAATAAACATAAGAAACATAAGAAACTGATGGTAGAAAAAGATCTAGTGGTCCATAGAATCTGTCCCTTAAGGATTTGAAGATCCTTCAAATTATAATTATTTTCAATTTTTATATTTTTTAAATTTTTGTTGGATGATGGACGGGTTTATTCCAAGCATCTTTAAATTCAGTTACTAATGACTGACCCACCTCTGCTGGATGTTGGTTCCAAACTTTCACTACTCCAATGGTCCCCAACCTTTCCAGCTTGTAGGACTGACTGGTGGGAGAAGGGATTATTCCATCCAAGTGACGAGGGAATGCATTTGCACTGATCTATTTGAACGGGCCACAGCCTGGTACTGGGCCACAGCGTGGGAGTTGGGGACCTCTGCACTACTCTTTCTCTGAAATAATATTTTTTAGCATTACTTTTGAACTTCCCATCTGTCAGTTGAGGTTATGCCTCCATGTTCTTGACTTTTGCTTAATACTGAAAATACTTCTAGAACCTTATTCACATCCTTAATATATTTAAAAGTTTCAATCATGCCCCCACTTTTCCTTCTGTCCTCCAGGCTGTACATATTAAGTTTCTCCAATCTCTCCTGATACATTTTTGTCTCTCAGACCTTACACCAAGATCTGTGTTGCCTGTCTCTGGACTCATTCAATCTTATCCATATTTTTATTTATGTAAGGTCTCTGTAACCGGACACCATATTCCAAATTGGGTCTGAGTAAAGCCCTTTACAGTTAGATTAGGACTTCCTTAAATAAATATGTAAAACTGGTTGACAGTTTGGGAGAAAAACCTTCCATACACTTTCAACTCAATGACTAAATTTCCATTTTCAAACTGACTATGATCTTCCTTCTTTCCTTTCCTTCCGTCCTCCTCTCTCCCTCCCTCCCTCCCTCCCTGAATACCCTATGAAACAAACTTTTATACCTGTATTTATTTGAAACATTACAATGGATTAAATGGGGCAGTTTAAAATTTTAAATGGAAACTTTTACCTAAATATAGTTGGTCCTCAGTTTATGACCATAACAGGGACCAGAACATTATACTTGTAGACATCATTTAATTTTTAAAGGACAAATTAAACATTACATTGTCATATTTAAATCTTATTACTTGAAGAAGCATATCTTTGTTAAAATAAAAATAATTATCTATCCCTGGAAAAAAAAGGGGGGAGTAAGAATACGGACAGTATGGACTATCTCTTTATCTTACATATAATTTGTTCCAATATGTAAGACCCAGAAATGTACAACAATGCAAGAATAAACATGTCAGGGAAGGGGTATAACTACTTCCAAAAAATGGGGGCCACTACAGAGAAGGTCTTTGTCCTATGATCCCAATAGCCCACTGCTAACAAGTGTAGCAACCTAAAAAACTTGCAACAGCAGGATTGCCATGCCAAAGTCTGGCTTCTCCATATTGGACCAGTGTCCACTTCCAAATCATTTCCAAAACAGCCTCACTTAAGAGAAGATTACATCAGTCCAATTGTTTTGGTGATCAAAATGTGAATTACCATTATAAGGCCATTCAAATAAAGGTAAGATCATATGTTAAAAGCAGTGACATAAAAAATAAAGATTATAATCTAATCTGAAATCACTATCTCCCGAACAAACTAAAAATATTTCTACAAATACAAAGATGCCATAGGTTCGCATTTTTCAAACAGCAATCTCTAATTGTCACATGATAAACCAATCATTAGTGACTTTCATAAGCAAGGCATAATTTAAAATGTTATGTTTAGCCAATTCATTGACAAAGAAAACTACATACATTTTAAACAGATTTTAAAATTTATAGATAACAATAAGCATTAATTTAATTAAACCTTTAAAAACTTTTTTTTAAAACGAGGGTATGCTTTCTTTAAACAGATGTTTATAGGTAATCCTCGACTTACAACAACAATTGGGAGCAGAATTTCTATTGCTAAGTAAGGAAGTTAAGTGGGTTGTACCCAATTTTATGACCTTTTTTTGCCACAGATTAACTAAATCAGTGTAGTTGGTAAGTGAATCGTGATGGTTAGGCGAATCAGGCTTCTTTCACTGACTATGTTGGAAGCCTGTTAGAAAGGTTGCAATTGAATCCAGGATGCTGTAACCATCTTAAATACATGCTGGTTGCCAAGAACCCAAATTTTGATCACATGGTCATGGGTATGCTGTAAAATTATAAGTGCAAGGACTGGGTTTTTTTTGGTGCCTTCCAGTATCTTTAAATTATTGCTAAAAAAAAAAAAGGTTGTTAAGTCGAAGCCTGCCTGTAGTTGGATGCAAAGTAGGAAGGGTGTTTTGGTTCTGGCATGATCATATTTGTTAAGTTTTCCTTAAAGAAAACACACTGAAAGTATACTGTATATCTCTGTTCACTTATCTACAAACTAGATTTCTTTTGCTGCTGCTAAATATGCATGTTTCAACTAAACATGAAAAAAACATTACTGTTTTATCCAGAAGAATATTATTCATATGCAAATAAGGGCATTCATCAAAACACATTTTCATGTACTTTTTCATGGGGTGGGATATCTATTAATAGGCAGAAGGGTTTAAAATTCAAGGGAGGGATCTAAATTCTTAGAAAGATGTAAAACAACACTCTAAAATCCAACCATGGCCTAGAAAAGCTATCGAATAGAGAATAAATGTTGCTGTTATATGATGTGATGAATTCTCTTCCTACCTTAAAGATATAAACATTAAATTGCATGTAATGTTTGCAAATTTTATACTGCACGTTCAACACTTCCAAGGCACATCTAATCCTTGCTACATTCTTGTATAATATATAAAACGGGCACTAACCATAGGAAACTAAGAATCAGCATCCCATAATTGCATTAAAAATCAAAAGACATCCTCCCCCAGCCAAAAAATCCTGAAGTCAATTAAAAAGCATGTTATGGAAATAGTATTTTCTATGTTGTGAACTCACAAAATGTCCCACCCAGTATAAAATTATCATGTACACCATTTAAATTTATCCTTAAAAGATATTTCATCCTCTCCAATTCCTCCAACCCCAATAAAGGCTTTATGTTATCTTACCAGAATATCATGTATAGCTTAATTTATACATTTAAAAGAATACATAAATCTAGTTATTGCAACTATGCTCACATTTACCTAAAATCAATGTATTTAAATTTGATTAATTTACTGGGCCAAAATCTTTAGAACAAATTTAAACATAGAAACCACTTAAAGGTCTTGTGTTGTTGTTTTTTAAAAAAGGTCCTCCTTGTTTACAAGTCTGGGAAGTGGGATAAAAACTGATTACTTAGTTATCTGGAGGCTGAGAGTTTGCTAGTGAAATGTACCACCTTCCACTTTGTTTTTATTGATTTCATCATATAAATTAATAACTGAAAAACATATTTCATATGTATTTTGAAGTAACCTGCAAATGCCATCTCTGGATTCCATAACGTTTTAAGCATTTATGACACAGAATTTAGATTTTACTATATTCTAGAAAATATATAACCTTAGTTATTTTCAAACTCACTTTTGTGCTCCCTGAGACAACAGCTTTGTCCACGTTCGCTGGCAGCTGCTCTTCTGTCTGGCAAACTTCCAGTGACCATTCCGCACAGCGGTGATGAGCCCAACAATAGCCTAACACATGATGTTAGCAAATTAATCAATTAGTTTGGGCCCTTTTTGCCAAGTAATATCTAACTTTCAGCTTCAAAGGGAATAGAAAAAAGCACCAATGTATAACAGAAAGACAAATAGCATAACTTGATCCTATCAGTAATCCAAATTAATATGAAATTTGGATTCCAATATTAGGGTCTTATGAGAATTTCTGTAAACTGAGATCTCAGCAAATTCATAAGAATTCATATCCACATGTGTTGCTACCATGTGACATGAAAATGTTTCTGAATAATGTAGAAGGGCCCTAGTTACAACAAAGCTCTTTCTGCCTAATTTTGTCACCTGCTTACCTATCCCCACTCACAGCTGCGTCTTCTGCAAAGGTTTTGCTAAACTGTGGGACAATCATCTTCTAGAGAACTATAAAGTTTGGCTAATCTCATGCTTTTCTATTCACTCTCAATCATGTAAAAAGGTCTAACTCTTCGGGCTAGCTTATTATTTCTTTGTCACCATGGAAAATGAATCGAAGAAGTTCTTGTTAAAGGCATCAGATATAAATTTTGCATTTCAATATGTAAACATTTATCTGTTGTGTTAATCTTGGGATCAAAACTCAGTTCAATTTATACCTGTTAAAAGTTCTGGACTTCCAGCCCATCACGCTCTATTAGAACAGGTAGCAGGGTTAAAAAGACCCTTTTAAAGCCTAGGAGACCAGGCCAACTTGAACCAATGATAAAATATTTATATACATTCATTCATTCACACACACATACATACATACATACATACCCAGAAAAACTGTAACACAAATGAAACATTACAATGGATTAAACGGGGCAGTTTAAAATTTTAAATGGAAACTTTTACTTAAATATAGTTGGTCCTCAGCTTATGACCACAACTGGGACCAGAATTTCCACCAGTAAACACAGTGGTTCTTAAGGAAGTCATACCTGATTTTATGATCGTTTTTGCCACGGTTGTTAAGCGAATTGCTGCAGTTGCTAAGAGAATGCTCAGTTATTAAGTGGATCTGGATTTCCCCCACTGACTCCGCTTGTCAGAAACCAGCTGGGAAGGTTGCCAATTGTGATCACATGACCATGGAATATTGCAAACTTTGTAAATACACCCCAATTGCCAAGTGCCCGAATTCTGACCATGGGGGTATTGTGACAGTTGCCAAGTGCAAGGACTGGTTGTATATCACTTTTTTTCAATACCGCTGTAACTTTGAATGTTCATTAAACAAACAGTTGTAAGTCAAGGACTACCCATATTTCACAAGCTTCATTAGGATCATAAGCTGGATATTGCAACATGTACTCATATTCAATCCTTAAAGCCTCATATGGCTACATTTATAGCAAAATACATTATTATATTTTTCTTTTAAAAGAGAGTGAAATTGTCCCCCCCCCAAAAAAGGCAGAAATAAATAAAATGTTTTGAATGAGTTAAATGTTGTCCAGTTAAGAATATGTGAAGAATATGTGAAGAATACCTGTTGGTTCAAATAAGGCTTGGATATCAATGTCATCTGGTAAGCCAACCATCCTAAGTTCATCCCAGACTTTGACTACCTGATCATCAGGAGTAGCTTCAATGCTTATACAGGTACAGGTTGTTATATTCTGTTCTCTGCATAGACCACAAGAAATGTTTATATAATTAAAGATGACACATTCATGATGTGTTTTACACATTAACATAACAGTAAAATGTTTTAGACAATAAAGAAATAATTATATGATTTAAAAAATTCATTTGGTTAAAGCATAATTGCACTTCTAATTAACTTGTTCCTTTATTGTAAATTACCAATTTGCTTTTTTTTCTCCCCAAAAATGCAGCATTGGTTTATTCATGGGAGAGCTATAATTTTTGTAATTTACTTGGTCCTTCATGAATGGGCTGAACTTTTATTCTGAACAGTCTCCTCTCTATACCTGTTAAAAGGATGATTTGGCTGGAAAAAAAAGGGCAACAGCATGGAATAAAGTGATAGAAAAGAAGTAAGTGCTGTATTTTCCTATGCCTTGGTACACTAAATTATATTTCTGCTGCACAGCAGGCAGCATGAAACGGTAACTTCACTTAGCAGAAATCAATTTCATGTAGAATAAGAGACAATTTAGAGCCCATGAACTAGCAAGTGTGACCCCAACCCTATTTTTGGGCAAAGAAGTGGTGCCGACTAAATTCTCCTAGGTCACATACTAACTCCAAGGGCAACTGCCTTTAAGGGAAATCAGTTTTTTTCATGACTTCCCAATGCCCTATTAAACCAGCATGACAAGATGAGAGAGTGAAAAGGACATTTTCTTCCAACATGCTGTTGTCAGCAATTTGAGGTAGACCAGACCAGGAAACCAAAGCTATGGATTTATTTATTTTTCACGTTTTGGAACATCTCTTTTCTCTCGGAAAGGGATTCTGGGTAATATGCAATAAAATGTTAAAATATAAAAACAGCATATAAAACTTGAAAATCTAGAATTTAAAAGGAGGTATCTGAAGGAATCTGCAACATTTCTTGGTAACTGACAAGGTGGGACTAGCCAATGTAATGGGGCGAAGGTAGTTCCATTATGTAATCTGGCCCTAGCTCAGGCTTTGTAGATAGCAACCAACACCATGAATTGTACCAGGAAACAAACTGGCACCCAATACAGTTCATACAAGCAAAGGTGTTATATGCACCTATTTTCTGGCACCTAATACAGGTAATCCTTGACTTACAACAGTTCATTTAGTGACTGTTGAAAGTTAAAACAGCACTGAAAAATGTGACTTATGACCACTGCAGGAGCCCCATGATCATGTGATCAAAATTCAGACAATTGGGATCTGACTCATATTTAGGACGATTGCAGTGCCCTTGAGTCATCATGATCACTTTTGTAAACTTTTGACAAAGTCAAAGGGGAAGACAGAGTCACATGACAACTGTGGCAAAAAAGATCATAAAATGGGGCAAAACTCACTTAACAAATGTCTCACTTAACAACAGAAATTTTGGGCTCATTTGTGGTCATAAGTCGAGGACTACCTGTATAGCTTGTATAATTGCATTCTGCACCAGCTGAAGCTTCCAGATAATTTTCAAGGGTAGCTCATGTAGAGTGTTTTGCAAATAATCCAGACGAGAAATGACCACGACATGAGTGACTGAATGGAGAGTCACTGAATCCATGAAAGAGTATAACTGGCACACAATATGAAGTTGAGCAAAGGCCTTTCTAAGCATGGCTACCATCCGTTCTTTGAGCAGGAACTATAAGTCCAAGAGGCCCCCAGGTCTTACGAACTGGGTTTTTCTGGGGTAGTGTCAGGGTGCGATTCAGCCAGTTAGGACCAGTTTGGGTGAACTGGGTGCTAATTTTACATCTGGTTCACTGGCCCCACCCAGCCCCTCCCAGGAGTCTCCACACAGCCTGTTTGGATGCAAGGTAAGTGCAGGGTCCACACGGCAGGTTTGGGAGGGTGAAAAATGGGCCTCCTCCGAAGGCCCTCCAGAGCCTGGGGGAAGCCGTTTTTGCCCTCCCGGAGACTCGAGGAAAGCCTCTGGAGTCTGGAGAGGTGAAAACACCATCCCTGCCGTGGTGCAGGAGGCTGAGTATGCCAAGCCCCCATGGCCACGCCCCCCAGCAACCGGGCAGAAAACCCGTTGCTAAAATTTTTCAATCCTACCCCTGGGTAGTGTACAGAATAGATGATAAACTCCTGGATACAGAGGGGCTCACCTAGATTCGTTCTATCTTACTAGGGTTCAGCTGAAATCTGTTGTTCCCCAATCCAGGCCTCCACAGCCTACAAGGACCACAAAAGAATGCCCACAGCATAATTCTCTTCAGTTGGGATGGAGATATCGAACAGGGTATCATTGTGATTCCTCATCCCATGGTGACAAATGATCTCACCCAGTAGTTTCATGTAGGTATTAAAAAGGAACAGAGAAAATACCAAGACCCGGCATCCCACAAAGCAGGGACCATGAGTTGGTGCCCTTTCAACATCGCTTGGGACCAGAATTGGAGGAAGAAGTGAATCAGCACAAAACTGTGTCATCCATCCGCAGCTCTCTCAGTTGGCCTAAAAGGACATCATGGCCAATGGTACTGAATGTTGGTACTCATTTTATTACAGGTAGTCCTCAACTTATTACTGTAATTGAGCCTCGCTATTAGAGTTGTACATCAGGACGATCATAAAGTGCACCATCATGTAACTGACCTGTTTTTATAACATTTTTGCAGCAGTTATTAAGTGAATAGTGTGCTTGTTAAGCAAACTCATTGTTTACTATTTTTTTTAATCAGAAATCAGAAGTAAACACCAGTTTGCAGCAAAACTGTAAATCGTGATCACGTAACTCCAGGAAACTACCAATAGCCATAAATGTGGCCCAGTTGCTGAGTGCCCAAAATGCAGTCATATGACTGTAGGAGAGTGAGAGTGATGTGGGAATTTCAAAATTGGATCATAAATATTTTGTGGAGGTCTGCATAATCTTGAATGGTCACTAAGTGATCAGCTGTAGGTCAAGAACTACTTGTATAAGGTTCCAGTAACAGAATCTTGCCAGTCTAAATATTCTTTCTCCCTCCTTCTCTTTATATTTGCGAGAACTAGGAAGGGTCAAGTCTGAGATGTTTTCTCGGGTTATAATTATATCCTAGATTCAGGTTACTTTTTTCTGACCATTGTCTTGGTTGCAGATTTTCTTTCTGTTCCTCAAGTTTATTCCTAGTAACTTGCAAAGAAGAAGTAAAAAGAGTGTATCTTTCAGACATATCGTGCTTTGGAGATAACACCAGATGTTTTGTATTCATCAAATTATTTCAATTTTGGAAAAGAAAATTAGCATAAATGCATGCTAATTCAGCTATAGCTTCAGGGACTTTCCAAAATCTCTACTATCCTAGATCAGATTGGCCCCAACCCTGGACTTTCATAAAAGGTCTTTCACTGAAGACCTTCATGTGCTCCAGGGCCTGAAGTCAAAAGGTCTTTTGCCAGTTCATCAATTACTTTGTTGGGTTTATCCTTGGTGACATTTTTGGCTTTTTATTCTTTGCCCAGATTGTTTTCATTGCTTTAACATGTTGTTAGCCACCTTTGTCAGATTATCCATTTGAGTCAGTTATATAATTTTTTAAATCCTAAATTGTTCTGATTTAAATAGTTGATTTTATTGACTGTATTGTATATTGATCAGAACCCCTTTCCGAGGGAGTTGGGTGGTTGAGAAATAAAAATAAAGTCTAGCACAAAAACCTAAACATTCCCTATAATTAAAAATGCTTTGCTTATATATTGGCAGAAAGCTAAGCTCACAGAAAGTTAAGAATTCCAATTTAAGAGAAAACCCAGAACCCAAATACGCAACAGAGACCCACTATTCTTAAATGAGATACAAACAGTTTAAATTGGATTATCAAGAGTTGCATAAACATTTCTAGAGTCAACTCTGTGGAACAACTGCATTAGCAAAAAATGTTTAATAATAATAGTTTAATAATAAATTTATGAAAACATTTAACTACTGATGTGGAGAATAAAGGCAATAACCTTGAGAGAAATATGCAAGCACCATTATACAAGGAGAGAGGGCTGAAACATTCTTAAAGTTCCAAGAAGGTAATTTTCAGAAATGACCCAGGTAGGTCCTTCCTGATTCATTGGGATATGAGGAGGAAAGGTGTTAAAGCACCATTGGGTTTGCAAGATTGATGCCAACCCCAATAGGTAGACCAGACCAAAAAAAAGCCCACTGTACAGAAAGATTAGATCTACAGGTAGACCACAATTGAGCTCAAAATTTCTGTTGCTAAGCAAGACAACTGTAAAGTAAATTTTGTCCCGTTTTACAATTTTTCTTGCCACACTTAAGTGAATCCCAGTTGTTAAGTTAGTAACACAGTTATTTAAGTGAAGATTGTCTAATCTCTTCCAGTGTTGGAGCTTCCACAACTTCTGGAGGCAAATTTTCCCCCTGATTAATTGTTCTGTCAGGGTAATTATTTGATGGTGCACCTTGCCTGCAGAACATTACTTATCAGAAAATAACAAAAGATGATTACATGGCCATAGAGCTACTGCAATGGTTGTTAAGTGTGAAAAAGTTATAGGTCACTTCTTCAGTTCTGTTGTAACTTCAAACGGTCACCAAATACTTAAGGAATACCTGTATACCTTTGTGAGATAGAACTTTATCTCCCATCCTTCTAATATATAATAGTTCTTCTCTACTTCTGTCAAGGTAATTTCCATTATTTTCTACATTAAATATTATTTCACTAAAATTAATTATTAACTCATTTCATGTGATTTAGATATAAATAATTCACATTTCAATTTTAGAAAATACTTCAGCACAAATTACATATATATAAAAAAACAAAAATGTACTTTGGTCTGCAACACCATAAGAGTGACAAACTGTTAATACTAATCAGGAATATGCCTAATTAAATTTCAAATCATTGTAAATTTCACCTCCGCATTCAAAACATTTGAGATTCTTCAAATACCTGTTACTGACTTATTGACATGTAACTGAACACATATTCAACACATTTATTCCTTGTAGAATAAATTAACTTTTTACTTTAAAAGTTTCTATACTTAAAATGAATTAAAAAAGGGGAAACACAGATATTCAAATAAAAAGTTAGAATGCTTTCAATATGTTAAAATATTGTAATCTAGACTTTCCTTAAAAATGATGCACTGGTATAATAGGACTGGGTGTTTTGTTAATATGATTTATTGGATTAGGGATTTTCTGTCTTCACTGTCAGTTGTATTGTGTTGGGGGGGGCGTGCACTGAGGGAGCTCAACCAATCTCATTGCACATATGCTGTGCACTGACAATAACCATTTGATAAAAAATTTGAATTTGATCCATTTTAAATCATTCAAAATACTTACTTTGCATAGTTTTTGTTTCATTTCCTATTTCGCTGCTTTTATCTGACTGGCACCAGCCCATAAATCACACCAGTAAGGAAATTCCAACGAACAATCCCCTTTAGTTAGTAACTAATCTTGGACACCAGCCAGGATGGCACTAGAGTATGATTGCCTCACCCTCCTTGGGGATAGAGATGGTTAGCTGTTCCAAGTAAATTAATTTTGCACTTTCCCATAAACTACAAAAACTTTGATTAATCAGCTCGAGATTCTTTAAGTATTTCTTTTCAATGTATAAGTGCATCATTCAAACTCTCAAAAAACAGCCATTACACAATGTTTCTTAGGCATAGATCATAATAAGTAAATGCAAAAATGAAAAAAACAAAATGGGATTAAAAAGAAAATTCCAGTGTCAGATATTCTTACAGCTGTGCTTCTCCTTCCAGGGTTATACAAGAGTAACCCCAAAACGGTCCTGTGATAGGAATTTTTTTCAATTTTATTTACAGATTCATTCTGCAGTATCACAGCCTCTGGGTTTAAATCCGGCTTATCACTCTTGTTTCTAACCACCCTTGATCCAGGTTTGTGGGTGTATTTATGTGTTCATTTCTACTCTATTGTTTTACAATTTCTATCAACCAATATTATATTCTGGAAGAAACTTCTGCTTTTGATTTTCAGTTGCCACTTAGAAAGCTCTGGATGTACCGTATTTTTCGGACTATAAGATGCACCTCCCCCCCCCCAAAGAGGGTGAAAATTTGGGTATATCTTATACACTGTTGCATTAAGTGTTATACCTTATGATTTTTGACGAATCTTTTCTTTTATGCACCAAGACAAATTCCTTGTGTGTCCAATCCCACTTGGCCAATAAAGAATTGAATTCTATTCTATTCTATTCTATTCTATTCTATTCTATTCTATTCTATTCTATTCTATTCTATTCTATTCTATTCCACTCTACTCTATTCTATTTCTATTTCTATTCTATTCACTGAATGTAGCCCCATCCAGCCCCTGAAACAGAGGTTTCAGAAGCTGAAAAAAGCCTCTTAAAGGGAAGTTTCAGAGGCTGGGGAAAAAAGCAAGGCGCAGAGCTCACAATCAACAAACCTGTTGCTAAAGTTCGCCTCTGGGAACAGCTGATTGGGGGTATTCCAAGAGGCCACCCACCCACCAATCAGCTTCTTATTTTCGTCTCCAAAAGCTAATGTGCGTCTTATACTACGGTACATCTTATAGTCCCAAAAATACAATATGTTATGCCACTCTGGATGTATGTTATGCTAACATCTAACATTTGTTTCATTAAACAAATAAGCAGACCAAAACCGCATGCTGCTTCAAAGTATTATTTATGCTTTGGGAGAAAATATTAGATAAAATAGTTTTATTTTGTAACAGATAGAAATGCTTACTTTTTTTGTCCTCTTGCTTTGTGGAGGACTGGGTTCTGCCTTGGCATACTCTCATCAATGGTATCGTTGCTGTCAACAGTTTCATTGATATTTAAGGGCTGGTTGTTCCATGGAGCAATAAACCCTGGAGTTGGACTGAATTGTTTAAGCTCGCCTTGTCCTAATGAGCTGCGTTCCCCACAGTAACAAAAAGCGCAGACCTGTTCACTGCTACAAGCAGACCAAAAATAAAAAAGACCAGAAAGGCAAAAGATGGCATTTAATTTTGTTGTACAATAAAGTAAACTTAACTTAAACTTAAAAATTCAAATGGTATTTAAAAATGCAAACTTTTAAAAAATTGAAAGAGAAATTTTGCCATCCAATTACTTTAAATACAGTAAATAAATAATATTTAAATTAGATCTAACTTCACCTGTAAATGTTTTCACAAAGTTATCCCAGATGAATAAAAAAAATCCAATGCTAAGCATTTCTGGATTGCCTATACTAGGGTGTGCAACTCTTTTCAGGCTGAATAGCGCATCAAGAACTACACTGCAAAAGTTAGCACAGCCAGGATGAAACCCTAAATTTAATTATGAATATAATTACATTTAAAAGATAATATTAAGTTAAAATTAAATACTTAAATGCTGACATGAAGCACAATGTATTTAATACATTTTTCTGTTAGGTTAAAATAATAATTTGGCAGCATTCTCTGGAAGGTCTCAGAGAAGCCAACGTAAAGCTTGAGAAAAACTACCAGTACATTGCCCTCGAATAGGAATTTTTCTTCCCTTGCTGTCTAGGTTTGCTAAAAACTGACAGCATTGTTTCTCACCAGTTTAAGTTGAAATGAAGAAAAACTCCACTTTAAAATAGGCACACCATAACTAAAAAAAAAAAGTCACCCTCCCGCATAATTATTATTTTCAGCTTACCCCCAAAATGTGTTGATCACACAGATTGTGCATTTAAATTCTAAATTCAGTGTGTAATCTTAATTTACAATTAGTTTGGATATTTAGCAACTCATTGTGGTTAAGGCAGCAGGCTAGAAACCAGGAGACTGAGTTCTAGTACCACCTTAGATATGAAGCCAGTTGGGGATCTTGGGCCAGTCACTTTCTAAATCTTAGCCCAATCCATTTTACAGGGTTTTTATGAGGAAAACAGGAAGAGGAAGGGTTATTAGGTATGTTCGCTGGCAAAGGCGGATATAAATGAAGAAATAAATTTGCTAAGATATTCTTGTGAAGCAGAAAAACAAATCCAAACTGGTTCACAGCTATTTTCAGTGCTTTTTCTTTAAAAAAAGAAAGGAAGAATAAATCTGTTTTAAAATTTAGTTAATAAAGTGACTCATTTCTGATTTCCATATCATCCAAACCACTATTATAATCGCTATTATAAATTTAGATAAAAGTTATAAGCATGAATCTACCTCTCTCTCAGTTAGGAATGAATAGAATAAACACAATTAAACCAATTATAGACAAATCAAAATTCTAAAAAAAAGTAGCAGGCGACATATAAAAGTCTCAGCCATCCTTTCACTCATTCTGAATCTGCCTCGCTAACCTGCTTTTTGCTTCAACCCCAATCGAACAATTGGTGTTGGCAGAGTCCACAGAGACTGAGCACTGGAGATCTGGGGTTGGCTTCTTGTCATCGTCCACTTCACTTTGGGCATCCTCCTCTGTAAATTGTTCCCTGGTATCTGCTTAGCAAGGAGAGTGTAAGTTGATTATAGATTTCATTTTAAAGTGTTTAAACAAAACAAGCCATTCTGTTCTAAGCTGGTTTTTTTCCATTTTCAAACCATGAGCAAAGTTATACCACAAAATGTTATATATTTGTCTGTTTGCTGGCTTGTTTGTTTATTTAAAACGTTTATATAACTGCCCACTTTCCAACCAATTATGGGTGGCTCCAAAATCAAAACTATCTATAAAATTATATCAAAATTATAAAACTAAACATATTAAAACATTAAAACGTTAAAAGCAACAAAGACCTGGCACCAAATCAGACTTCTAATGTGTAAATTATTGAATCTTTTCCAAGCACTTGGGGGTGGAAATGAGATCTGGTCAAACTTTAGAGTGCTCCATAGAGTAGGGACTGCCCTAGAAAGGGCAGATTTCCTAGCTTACATCAGATATTGAGGGGAAACAACTAGGAGCACTCCCACTCTTTTTCACCTGGTAGGAAGGGTGGTCCTTAGGGAAAGATGGTCCCACAGCTAATTAGGTCCTGTGCCATTTAGAGTTTTAAAGGTAATGATCAGCAAGCTGAATTGCACCCAGAAAGAAACTGAAAGCCAATGTAGCTCAAACAGAGACCTTACATGGACAAACCTATACACCCCCATTACTATGTATGATGCTGCATTCTGGACTCAGTTGAAGTGTCTGGATACTCAAGAGTAGCCCCATGTAGAGAGCATTGCAATAATCCAGATAGACAATGACCAAGTCATGAGTGACTATGAGCAAGGCCTCAAAATTTAATTATTATTGTTCCCTCTTGCAGGAACATAAAAAAAACAATGTGGTGGATGTAGATTTAGGCTGCACAATTGAACAGGCAGAGGCTGCGTTGTGACTGTCTATCTTCACAGCAGCTTGACTAATCATTGATAAATGCTATAGAAGGTGTGGGGAGTAACTACAGTGTGCTAGTTTAAATTGTGTCCCAATTTCCATGAAACTTCATTAGCCTTAACCCTTTCTAACTCTTGTCAATCTCATCCTATTAACTAGATCTGCTTCACTGTTGGTGTAACATTTTCAGCAGGACACAAAAATTGTTATGGGGTGATGGACATACGGAAAGTCTACTTCTACCATGCTAGGAGGAGAGTTAAATCTAAATCCATCACAGACTGTAGAAAACTAATATTAACGAGTTTATTCAAAAAAGGACCCGAGGATAACTGAAGTACTAAGTGAAGTCTACTGAAATGGCATGTCAATGTCCAAACTGAAATGTGAGAAATAAAATATAAAAATGTAAAAATAAAAAACATCTTAAAAGATATAAAGGAGGGAGGGAGGGAGGAAGGGAGAGAGAAAGAGAGAGAGAATACTTATTTTTTAAACTTTACAGATTATTACTAGATATGGTGAATTTATTATGTGACATAAAATTAGAATTAATGAATATCCCAAACAATCTTTAGAGGAAATGAACAGAATTAAGCATGAATTATTACTTATCTACCCATCACAATCCAAAGAGTGTCAGCAGCTTATATAGATTATTAAAAACCAAGTAAAACATTAACAATATAGCCGCCATAAAATTAGTTAAAAAATATTACTTAAACATAAAACAATAAAAGCAAGAAATAAAGATGGCCTAATAAAATCAGGAGAAGACATTCTGGAACTCCGTCTCAAAAGCTTTTGAAATATTAAGGAGTGGGCTAGCTTGATCTCAGCTGTCACAGAGCATCAGTCCTGCCCCAGAAAACCAGCACCTCATTGCTTCAACCTGAAAATGTGAGATCAGTCACAGTTTTCTGTTTGATTTAATTGTTTGGGCTGATATTGATTGGAGAAGGATGTAATACATTCTTTAAAAATTGTATCCCTCCTTATCTCCAGATAAAACTCAAGGTACTATGAAATTAAGGTATGCATTGCACTTACACAACAATAGCTGATCACAGTATTCAAAACTATTCTTAAAAATAATAAAAACAATATTCAGCTATAGTGAAAGAAAGATATTTCCTGCTAGAATTCTTAATGTGGCAGAATGGTGGGAGACCGATCAATTTTTCCACTAATCAGGCTATTGTTCTTGGGATGGAGACAGCTAAATAACAGCCAGTATATGGAGGCTGATCCAGTGATGAAAACCAATATTTTTTACTACCAGTTCTGTGGGAGTGGCTTGGTGGGCATGGTGTGGCTTGGTGGGCATGGCGTGGTGGGTGTGGCAAGGGAAAGATACTGCAAAATCTCCATTCCCACCCCACTCTGGGGCCAGCCAGAGGTGGTATTTTCTGGTTCTCCAAACTATTCAAAAATTCTGCTACTGGTTCTCCAGAACCTGCCAGAACCTGCTGGATTTCACCCCTGGGATGATCCAATAGTATTTGATAGGAAAAGAAACAGCCTCAAATACAGCAACATTCAAGCAAATGTAACAGGAAGACTGAGACATACATGTTCACTACAAGTGACATTGGACCCCGAGCCACAGTATTGTGAAATAATGAAACATAATATCACTTGTTTAGTCTGCCTAATTTGGTCTTTGACCAGCACAAAGTGTAAAATTGATAATACAAAATTGATCCATAATTTTGTATTTATAAGTGTTAATTTTTTGTGTTTACCAGAAAATACCGTAAATTAAATCTAAAACTATAATCAAACACTATGTGTGAGTTTAGAATAGAACATTTTAATTATAGCTTCATAATAGCTTTTACAGAAGTCAGATGAAAAAACATAAAAATTTCTTATTAAATTAGGTAAGAATCAAATAAAGCAATAAAATACAAATACTACAGGATTTAACATTTAAATATTAAAGATTAAATCAATAAATTACAAAAGTACTTTGCAAAAGTATAAAATAATATTTTATACTTTTATCAGTTGTAAAATACAGTAATATAAAATAACTCTCACATAAAATTTTAGATAGGATTGCTACATTGCATCTTTTGTTCGTGGTCAGACCGAATAATAATTCTCATGTTTCACTATCTGCTACCTAATGATACAAGCTCTGAAAAAATGGCAACCATAAAGATTAATGTCAGCATTATGATCTGAAAGAAATGAAATGCAAAATTTGTCTGGTCTACCAGCAAATCTCTTTAGAAAACAACTTAGATATAGGTGATAAATTTCATTACAAAAGCAGCAAAACAGAAGCACATGCCCTACAGTTTCAACCAAAAATAGTCCTTGACTTATGACTATAACTGAGCCTGGAATTATGGTCGTAAATTTTGCAGTTGGTAAGCAGGTGACCATGTGACTGGGCTTGATTTTATGACTTTTTTGCAGTAGTTGCTACGCAAGCACAGCAGTCATTAAGGGAATCAATTTTATACAATGAGTATTTTTTTCACCAGAACTCAGAGGTAAATACCAGAAACAAACAAACAAAAACATGTCAAAAATCATAGCCGCAGGACATTGCAAACAGCAGTAATGCTGAGCCAGTTATCAAGTATCCAAAATACGATCACATGACTTCAAAAGGGGAGGGATTGGAGCCAATGTAACTTCAAAACCGGATTGCAAATTGTTTTGGGGGCTCCGCTCTAACTTCTGTCATTAAACAACTGGTTGTTAAATTGAGGACTACCTGTACTGCTGTATGACTGTAGGCAAGTCTAAAAATTTTACATTGTTATAAATGTTATATTATAATACTAAAGGTAAAATCAATAGAATTAAGAGCTGTACATGAATATAATTCAAATAATCTTGGCACTAGCTGTAACCCTAACTCTTGGAAAGGATTTAATCATGTTGAAATAACATCTCGTTAACTTTAAAATAGGGGTCTCTAAACTTGGCAACTTTAAGACTTCTGGACTTCAACTCCCAGAATTCCCCAGGCCAGTGAATTTTGGGAACTGAAGTCCACAAGTCTTAAAGTTGCCAAGTTTGGAGACCCTGTCTTCAAACAAATATTACAATAATTATTAAGGTAGAAATACAAATATAACACATTTCTCCCTCAAATAACACTTAACTAAGTATAAATTCCTGTTGTATTTTATATGTGGCTGCACAGAATTTAACTACATTATAAATAATTGTAAAATCATTACCCAAAAGTAATCAACTCATATAAAACTAGTTTGTAGGTCTGGTATTCTTAAGTACAATAGGAAAATGACTGACTTGTGAATGTCTATAGATGTTCTATTTGTAATGAAGAAAATCATATCCATAGTTTCCTCACTGCCATCACTGCATGGATACAAGTGGTCCTCCTATATTTTCCTTCTCACACAGCCAGAATTGGGGACCACTGAACTTACAAAGATGTAAGCAACAAAGATGATTAGGGGACTGGAGGCTAAAACATATAAAGAACAGTTGCTGGAACTGGGTGTGTCTAGTCTTTTTTTTTTTTTTTGAATTTATATCCCGCCCTTCTCCGAAGACTCAGGGCGGCTTACATTGTGTTAAGCAATAGTCTTCATCCATTTGTATATTTATATATAAAGTCAACTTATTGCCCCCAACAATCTGAGTCCTCATTTTACCTACCTTATAAAGGATGGAAGGCTGAGTCAACCTTGGGCCTGGTGGGACTTGAACTGCAGTATTTGCAAGCAGCTGTGTTAATAACAGACTGCATTAGTGACATTAGTCTGATGAAAAGAAGGACTAGGGGTGACATGATAGCAGTATTCCAATATCTCAGGGGTTGCCACAAAGAAGAGGGAGTGAACCTATTCTCCAAAACACCTGAGGGCAGGACAAGAAGCAATGGGTAGAAACTAATCAAGGAGAGAAGCAACTTAGAACTAAGGAGAAATTTTCTGACAGTTAGATCAATTAATCAGTGGAACAACTTGCCACCAGAATTGTAAATGCTCCAACACTGGAAGTTTTAAAGAAGAGATTGGACAACCATTTGTCTGAAATTGTATAGGGCTTCCTGCTCTTGCAGAGGGTTGGACTAGAAGATCTCCAAGGTCCCTTCCAACTCTGTTATTCTATTCTATTCTATTTTATATTTAGGCATTTGCAGTTAAATTAGATAGGTAGCAAATATATCTGAAACTTTCACAAAGGAAGATTTAGCAAAGTCAGAGCATCACTCTATAGCCATTATACACTGTCTTGGCAGGAGACTAGCATGCCAAAATCCCATTAGAAAATGGGAGACAATCTCAATACAGAGAATTTCTTCAAGACTTTTATCTCCATTTAGGTTGGAAACCTTCCATAATTTAAGTGAGCTAATTCTGATTAGAGAAGAGATAATCAAGAATATCAGTATGAGTATGGGAATTCTGGGAGCAAAAGTCAACATATCTTAAAATTGCTAAGGTTGGGAAACATTGATCTATACTCTAGGTTCCGCCTGTTCACTCCACTCCTGAGCTGCAGTATTCAAAAGGTTATTAGGTTGCAGTCCTTAGAAACTTTGATCATAGTTCCAAAGGGATAAAGTAAGCAAAAGATCCAAGCTCGATATAAAAGTTGTGCCTTGCATTTGGCTCTGAAAAGTTTAAGACTGCACGTATGTAGCAGCCTCTTTTATTCTGAAAATTCTGTGTCACATTTGTTGGATAATTTTTCCTGGAGCCAGACATATGAAAAACTACCTTAGGGTATTTAAACATGCTATTTCCACTGGACCACTGGGAATATATCCTTAGTTCCCTGGAAAAATAATGTTTATTTTGCAATTTTTTTCCACCAAAGCTGATTTCTTTTGCTATACAAGTAAGAGGCCCCTTATTATTAACATGTTCTTCTATCTATCCAGATCTGAAAATACCTCTTTTCCACCTTGTAACTATAAGAGTCAGTTTGGTGTAGTGCTTAAGACACCGGCCTAGAAACCAGGAGAGTGTGAGTTCTAGTTCCACTTTAGGTATGAAGCCAGTTCGATGACCTTGGGTCAGTCTAAGGCAATGTTAAACATTTCTAGAATCTTGCCAAGAAAACTGCAGGGACTTGTGTCACCAGAAGTCAACGCTGACTCAAAAGCACCAAAAAACAAAATAATGCAAAAGTTGTAACTGTAGAAAAGTGCTGAGCTCCTCAAGATACCAAAACTCACATTCTCTTGACTGACCCAAGTGATCACCCAGGATGCCATGCATGGAAAACTGTAATTTATGCACTAAAAGGCTAAAAAATAATAATTGCTAAACAAAATTGAAAATAAATGCAGATGATCAGGCTGCTGCTAGCATTCCAGCAGTGCTTAGGCAACGCACTACAACATTTTATCCATCATCCTAACTGGCTGCCTAACAAGAAGGAATTTAATCAGCAAGATCCTGTTTCTTGCAGCCCTGTCTGGCAAAGGACATCTCCCCTGACCCTGCCAGCTTCACTTGACTGATTTATCTTGATTTATCTTATGTAACCTCAGAACAGAATAAGTAACAAAACTTCAGAGCTGGCACACAGGGCAAGTTAGCAGGCACTGCGGTTGACAGAATTGTCATAATGTGATAATATCTACCAATGCCCGTTAATAAACGCACTCCATTAGTTTAAGTTTGTTTTGCGAGGCCTAATAATTCAATGCAACAATGTACCTAGGGCAACCAAAGTATTGGGTAACTAACACAAAGCCATGGAAGAGGCCTATTTTGTTCATAAATCATAGCTGATAAAAGGCATTCATAAAAATCTAAGCTTCCTGGCTCCTATAGCATACCAAAATTATCAGCCTGGTTCTTGAACCAAATCTCATCCAAAGCCATTGTTCACCACAACTGTGAAAATCACGAAAACTGGGCAGATAAACCATACCCTAGGTAACATTTCTATCTTCTTTGGATTAGGTTCCAGCTCATTCTATGTCGGAAATCCAGCACAGAGTTTCAAAATGCTCAAGTGTTCCAAAATGCATGGGGGAAACTGGGGTATCTCCTATTTGTTGTGATTCCCTGTTCCTCATTCCTGGGTAAATTTCATACAATTTCAGATATATACTAAATAATATGGAAGTTAAAACAGAACTGTTTTGAACATACCTTAATTGCTACAGAGCAGAACAATAATCCCAAAGCATCCCTTTTGGGAATCAACCATCCAAATAAGAGCAAAAACACAGGAATTTATTACAATGTAACTCCAACTTAATATTATAAAGAGAACTATAAACAGGATTGTACTTCTTGCCTTCCATTACTTTGTAAAATTCATCTTTTCCCCAATCAAAATAAATCTAAAAATAAACTTAACTTAAGAATACTTTGAGCTTTGTTTGTAACAATTTTTTATAAATTATGAACAGACAAAATGTTGTTTGATGCTAGTCTTTAGCTGATAATGGTCAGCTTTTACCAAAAGCAGCTTAATTGCTATTTCAGAAGAGGGTCTGGCCTGTTTTTTTCTTCTCAATTTAGAAGAAACTGACACCAGATAGATATTATTCTAGATATGGTTGATAAATGGTGGTTGATTAATACTGTCCAAGGAAAATATCCATAAGCGAAAGGCCATAATGGAAGCACATTAAAGTGAAGTCCAGGTCATATCAGAAATAAGTAAATGCTATGTTTGAAGTGTCTTGCAAATATATCAGAGTGAGCCACTGAAGGAACATCATAAATAAAGAATGCAGGCATTACTTGTTTGAGATCAAGGGCACAAAGGCAGGGTTTTGTATTTGTATTGGTTTGCAACTCAATATAAATGAGTGTTTTTATAAAACATTCAATGCAGATAGTCCTTGACTAAGGACAGGCTGCTGAGCAGACCATTCAAAGTTACATCAGATTCCCCAAAAACTACTTGCAACCCCATTTCAAAGTTATGATGACAGTCATTTGCTTTTACAAGGATGTTCAATCCTGCTGGGTCCCTGCAGTTACTTATTTACCCACTGGAGATCAGGCAGCTGTAGCAGGCATGAGTTAGCTGGCACTTGCAAGCCTCCGTTTCCTTCTCACCCAGCAAGCGAGGTAAGGTCAAGGGAGCCAGAGTTTGCAAATTCCAACTGATCTGATCTTCTCTTACCTGCTGGATGGGAAGAAAGTTGGACTGTAGCGACCCTGTCAAGAAGTGGAGCGCAGGATGCCTCAGGTGGTGGGGATAGTCCTGGGAGGCCTGGGCAGACATTCCGGGCCTACCCCCAAGGTACCCTAAATTCTATTGAACGATTCTCTCATTCATTTTATGTTTGTATCAAAGAAAGCAAGGAGTGGGGTCATTAAGTGAGGCTGTTTCGCTTAACAGCTGTTGTGACATGTGACCGTAATAGCAGACACCATTAAGGTCATATCTTGAGGATTGCCTATAGTAAAATAAATGAATTATTGTTTGACATCGTGTCCTAATTCATACAACAAAAAGAGTCACGAATGCATGGCGCAACATAAGAGAACAAACTCATCAGGACAGGATTCAGGAATCCATCTGCATTTGAAAGACAAGTGTTACTCTTTTGAAGAAAGCAAAGTTTGCATTCTGGATAGAGAGGAGGACTGGTTTGAAAGAGGAGTCGACATGTTATGTTAAAATTGAACAGCCCTCCCTCAATAGAGGGGGAAGATACGACACCACCTATACGACACCTAGGGGTGGGATTCAGCTGGTACAGACCAGTTTGGGAGAACCGGATGTTAATTTTAATCTGATTTGCCGAACTGGTTGTTCCAAGGACTGACTGACCCCGCCCACCTCACCCCTCCCAGGAGCCTCCAAATAAACTGTTTTGAATGCCAGGTAAGTGCAGGGCACACGCGGAGGCTCTGAGAGGGTGAAAAACAGGCCTACTGGAAGTCCAGAAACAGGCCTGTTTCCAGCCTCTGGACCCTGTGGAGGGCAAAAAATGGGCCTACTGGAAGTACCAAAAACGGGCCCATTTCTGGCCTCCAGAGGGCCCCCAGAGCCCAGGGGAGGCTGTTTTCGCCCCTTGAAGGCTCTAGGATCTCTGGAGCCTGGGGAGGGCAAAAAATGGGCCTACCAGAAATATTGGAAATCCAGAAACAGGCCCATTTCTGGCCTCCGGTCCCCAGGGGAGGCCGTTTCGCCCTCCTGGAAGCTCGAGGAAAGCCTCCGGAGCCCAGGGAGGGTGAAAAAGCCCCCCCCTCCATGGTGCAGGAAGCCAAGTAGGGCACGCCCCCATGGCCATGCCCACCCAGCAACCAGACAGCAAACTGGTTGCTGAAATTTTTTAATCCCAACCCTGCCTATCAGCAGTCCTAAGAAGGTTCCACACCAGTTTACACTTGGATTCAGATGACTCTGAAGTTACAGATAAACCCTCACGTGGTCTCAACGATTCTCAGAATGATAACAACCGGATGACTGCAGAGAATATAAACCATTTCATTCCCCACCAGTCAGTTTGAACTGCAGAAGCTTCTCAGATGAGAAGTGAAAGGTTTTCGAAGGAAAAAACCAAGAAAAAATCTAGTTGCTTTTTGGAAAAACCATGTTTGGAATAAAATTGCTAGGTTCCCATACTACACATTGAACCAAAGTTGTTTAATAGGATTGGCAGCACTTATAAGCACTCCCAATTCCAGTTGGGATTCAATTCCAAAATGGTACTTCGAAGTGCAGTTACCATGCTATCTCATGGCTGCTTTAAGAATGGCGGACAGATGTAATGTTTTTGGCCCAGCATACTCTGAAGTTCCCTTTTGGAACTAAAACTAAAATGCTATGATCCTACTATCATTTTACTCTATGCCAATGTATAAATTCAGTTTAGACACTTGCTAAATCTATCTATATCTGTCCTAGAGTATTTGCCTTACCAACTTCCACAGTGTTTTCCGTTTCTGTTGCCTCCAATCCATCCATGCTGTCTTCATCCTCCACCGTAGGTTTTCCTCTATTTCGAGGCCTATGAGAGGAAAGAAAAACACAAAGTATAACATTAGGAAAAAAAGCACCAAATTACCAAGGAAATTATTTTGCTCGTTAAAGTACTGAATTTTCTTAAACATGAAACCTTAAATCTTACAGTACTAATGGGTGAAAGGTGACAGAGAAATATCAAGATGTGCATTTTCTATCTGCTCCTAATGTAACATCAGAGGCAAATAAACTACAGGTCATTCTCAACATACAACCATAACTGCGCCTAAAATTTCTGTTGCTCAGTGAGACAATTGTCAAATGGATTTTGCCCATTTTGCAATTTTCTTGCCATAGTTGTTAAGCGAATCAATGCAGTTGTTATGTTAGTAATATGGTTGTTACAGTTGCTTCCCCATTGACTTTGCTTGTTAGAAGGTCGCAAAAGATGACCCCGGGACATTTTAACCGTCATAAATATGAGTCACTTGCCAAGTCTCTGAATTTTTATCACATGACCATGGAGATAGCTGCAATGGTCATAAGTCTGAAAAACAGTCCCAAGTCACTTTTTTCTGCGCCATTGTAGCTATGCAGAGTCAGTCACTAAATGAACAGTTGTAAATGAAGGCTACCTGTACTTTACTAAAGGAATCTGGATCCTAAAGGGGGATCCCCTCCTTTAAATAGTAATGAGTAAATCTTTTTAACAGATTTCTCATTCCAAACAAAACTGTGATCTATTCTAAACTAAGCATTGATCTTTGGATCTTGGCCATATTTTAAACTTCAAATTAAGATTGCAATAATTTTATTTGATGAATAGAATATAAAATCTTTGGGTCAATTATTAACAATACCAAATTTAATCCAGCAATAGCACAACACCCAGTCACTTCTCAGAGATGTGCAGCTTCTGTATATAAATTTGATTAATAAATAAAATAAAAATGATTGGAGACTGTAAGAAAAATGGTGGGGAAACATCAAAATCAAAAGCGCAAATACAGAAAAGACACACAGATATGCATTCTATTATTTAAGCCAAGTAAGTTCCTTTGACATAATGAATTTAACAGCCAACCTTTTAAAAATATTCATTGAGAGGTCCAGTAAACATGGCAAAAAATATTTTAATGAATTAGTATCATCTTAATATCAAAATACAAATGCTCATTTCCCACTATAGTTCCCTTCTTTTTAAATTTCACAACTTTTTCTTTATAATTTGTATCATGTATTGTTAGTGGAGCGCAGTGGCTCATGTGTTTGGGATGCTGGGCTGATGGGATGCTGGGCTGGCAGGCTTGCGTTCAAGACATGGTTCTTGCCATGCAAGGGGGTAAGCTCCTGTCACTTGCTCCAGCTCTTGTTTAACCAGCAATTTGAAAGCACGCAAGTAGATAGATGCATACCACTTCGGTGGGCAGCTTAAGGAGACTTGAAAGGAACCCTCAACTGGGCACCCCTCGGGCCATAATGATGTCATCAGCTAACTCTTTCAACCCAGAAGCACTTTGGTGCTCCTGATATGACTGCAGTATCATACAGGAAACATACAGGACATATATGTATAAATACACACACACACACACACACACACACACACACACATATATATATATTAGTAGGTTTTCACAGGTATATGTATGATGCAGGTTTTGGTATGTTCGGGTTTTTTCCCGTATAAGGTTGAAAGTATTAAATACTTTCAACCTTACACGGGAAAAAACCTGAACATACCAAAACCTGCATATATATATATATATATATATATATGTAGGTCTTTGGTTGTTCGGGTTTTCTCCCGTGTAAAATTGGAAGTGTCTTGGCAACGTTTCGACGAAGTCTCATTGCTCCCAGAAGCACGAAGCTGAAGCCTGAAGATTACGAATGAGACTCCACCCAATCAGAACACAGCCAAGCTCCCAACCAATCAGTTCAAACCCCCACTAGCAGTTAAAAGGAAGAAACAGCTGTGATCACACATTGCTCCTAGAAGCACGAAGCTGTAAACACCAGCCTGAAGATGATGAATGAGACTTTGTCAAAATGTTGCCACGACACTTCCAATTTTACATGGGAGAAAATCCGAATAGCCAAAGACCTACATACAAACACCCAGGAAAACCTAAGAAAACAAACACAAACACAAACACACACACACACACACACACACACACACACACACACACACACACATAAACATAAGGATAGGAACGAAAAAAACCTAATTTGAATTTAATCTGCTTTTAATTTTAAATAAAGTTTCATTAGTTTTATTTCTCTAGGAAAATATTTAATGAAGTTTCCCTTTTGTTGCATTAAAATTATAAATGGATAAGAGTTTTAGATTTCTCTAACTCTATAGGCTTTTAGATTTAGAAAATTATGCTATTAAAGTGACTGTTTGGTTTTCAGTCTCTTCTAAGAATCCATAATACTAAATCTACATGACATGTAAAATGCTATTTGGGGAGAAAATAACACAAATATTTAAGGCTTAAGCAGTACAGTATATGGATATTGCAGAGTTTTATACTAGCATATTAAAATAAGTTTCATAATGCTTCTATCAATTTATCTAGAACAAAATTAAACTATCACGGTCTATTTGCACATGCTTTATGGTTCTGATGTGACCTTTTATATGTAATTTTTTCTCCTCTATCTTGGTAGTTTTGTTCAGAGAAAATTCTTTATTACATAATCTGCAGTTAACATTTGTTTGTTTTTGAAAAGATTGTTATGCAGAAACTCTTATAAAAGAGCCTTGAGGACTTTGAAGTAAGATCCACTGTGTTCAGTACAATTTACTAAGGTAGATGTGATGCTTGTAATGCTTCATGCTCTGAACACAGGATCCAATGTAAATATATTTTTCTTCTTTTAAGCAGTAGAGAAACTTGTGCAATACCAGTAGGTAGTTCCAGATCAATGACAAGTTTTTTGCAATCATGAAATATAATGAAATCATGAGAGAATATTAGGCTATTATTGCTGTGAACATTATTCAAATCCAGGAAAATATTGCTCTTTTAAGAATCAAATCAATAGACTGAACTTAATTCTTCTTGTAAACTTAACAGTCAATCTTGATTCAGAGAAAAGTAAAGAAAATTGTATGCATATGAGAAGGAAGGAAGAAGATACTGTCCAAAAGTTACAATCAGGTCCTGTATGTCAGAGATAATAGATCAAGATATGTAACTGAAAATATTCAGTCAAAATTATGAAGACCACACTGATCCCCCACTCCCGATTTTTCTACTTCCTCACTGTAAAATTTTACATAATGGTTATAATTGGCAGGGGCAAAATTATGTAGCAATTAGGGCATGACAGCAAAAGCAAACAAGTACTGAAAATGGGTTCACCACTTCTGGTAACAAGCAGGTAATTATCACAGCAGCTTGAAAGGGACATAATCAAACCAACGGACATCATTCCACCCACATAATAAATGTGAAATCCCTTTATGTCCAATACAGCTTTTATACATAGCTGGTAGTGGATCCACTCTACTTTCAACGTCTGATTCCATTGACATATCCTTGAGTTAAGCTCTGAGAACTTTTCTGAAATCAATGTTTCAAGTATAAAATAGACTTAATAGAAATAAAGATTTACCTATTTATATTTAATATTTGCATTAAATACTAAAGTACTGTATTTTTTATCTTTTTTAATCCACTAAATGGTAGCTACAAGAATTTTAAAGTAGCTCCTGATCATATTTTAATACTACATCCACTTCTTTTAATAAGCACTACATGAAAACAGTTCAATTGACTTTCCCTCACTTTTAGTGTCTGAGAGTACATTTATATCTAATGAAAAAATTTCCCGATCCCCTGAAGAATTGTTATATTATGGCGTATAGCTGCTTATTCACAAAGGATTTTTCAGAACCCCTGTGAGATGTTCTATAATTATACAGTCCTTTTACAATTTTAAACACAAGAAGATTCTCCAATACCTATACTGTATCCTATTTCCATATGGAATAAAGTCCTTATTCCCAAGTACTGCTGCTGACCAATTTTTGTTAAACTGCAGTAAACAACAGTAGACAATCTAGAGAGATTCTTTTTTTTTTAAACAAAATGCTAGCTTCATCTCAAAAACTTCTTGTTAAATAGTCAAAAGAAATTGGGGCTTATTTTATTTCAGTTTCTTATTTCTTTTTCCTAGGCATTTGAACCAAGTCACAATTTACAATGTTGCCTAGTAACAAGAGAACCAATAAATTTTATTTTAATCTTGGGCTTTGACCATCAGCCTAAGTAACCTATTCAAAATAAGAGCAAGCTACTTGAAAACTCTCATCTGATACATTCCAGTTTATTAGTTCTGATGTTCCTCTGCCTCAGACTCCCATTTTTGCCATTTGTTCTAGAAAAAAGCTATTGACGAGAAAAAGATATCTGTTGCACTCAGGTGGACTTTGGTTTTCTATCCCCCTTCTTTAGAGAACTTGCATTTTGTACATATAATGACTTTTCTATTTCTCCTTTCCGCTTCCTGGTTTCAGACCATATGAAATATGTAGGATTTTTTAGAAGTTGCTTTCATGTTTTTAATAAAAGCTATTTTTATTTTAAAAAACCAATTTAGATCCATATTATTGAAAATGAAATAAATTATTAAGAAGTAATTTACAGTTATTTAGACCCTGCCTTTTGAATGGACTACAGGTAGTCTTTTACTTACGGGCAACTATGGGGGCCCCAGGAGGTCGCGTGTCACACCTCTGCTCTGTTAGTTTCACTGGTTACCAGTTTGCTTTGAGGTGCACATCAAGCTTGCTGGTTTTGACTTCCAGTTAAGCTCTCAAAATGTTTTTTGTCATCAGGTTTGGCAGCAGGAAACTCACAAATTGGTTGCACCATGTATAACATTCTGGTTTCATTCTCATGTAAATGTTTTTATTTAGGTTTATTTAAGTGTTTTTAGTGACTTTATAATATATTTAATTATTGTACACCACCCAGAGTCACTTTCTGTGAGATGGGTGACCGTATACATTTAAAGAATGAATGAAAAAGAGAAGGATTAATAAACAGGAAAAAAATGTGATTATAGTAAAGACCTTGGAGGAGACCAGATTTAATCCATTACCTATTAATTGCAAACTCCTAACGTTCTTTTTGCTTGTCATTTAAATCATCTTGACAGCATAAGAACCAATTGATACAGAATGTAAATAAATAGAAATTACAACACATCCTTCAGTTAACAGTAAATATCACTCCTGCTGTAACCTGAATTGCAATTCTGAAAGGGAAAAACTCAGCCAGAACTTAAATATTGGAATCAAGGAGCAGATTATTAAAACTATTTATATCAAAGCAAAGCAAATTTATTACAGCCATAATTGCCAGATACAAACAAAATATTGAAGAAGTATGACATTATTCTATATTAGAGTAATAGAATCTAAACTAATTAAAAATAACAATACTAAAATACATTTAAAATGCTATTATAAGAAGTTCTAAACTTAAGCAATGGGGCCACATATAATGAAAACTGTAGTCCAAAACTGGGCAATTTGAGGGGTTATTTTTGAGTCACTGTCCAAAATAAATAAAATTAAAGAGAAATCATGCTCCCTACCTTGAAATTTCAAGACAAGACTACTTAATTGTCTAGAATCCTTTTATATATAATAAGAGTGTAACAGCACGTCTTGGAGTTTCTATTAAATCATCAAAAATATATAGCAGTACTCCTAAATAGTCCCCCCAAAAAAACTCCTAGGGAAAAGTATCCAACCTGGATTTAGTGAAGGTTATTACAAAATTTCAAAATTGTTAGTTAGTTAATAAGAAGCTGAAATGAATTCTTTTGGAAGCAAATGATAAATATTGGGGAGTGACCACTTATCTCTGCTTGTTTGGAGATCAACATACCTAATTCACTGCTTAAGGGAAGTTCTAGCATTATCGAAGCCTAGCAAAGCCAGACTTTCAATAGAGAAGCCAAGCAATTGGTTTTATTATGGCTTTTTAAAGCCATACTAGTTTAAAAAATGATTTCTAAATACTAAAGGGGCCAAACCTATGGGAAGTAGAATTAATTTTAGCTAGAAGATAAAAGGAAGAAATTGTGCTCTAACATCCTATGAAACTATGCTTGCTTCTACCACATAGGATGGCACTTTTAATATTTTTGGAATCCTTGTTAGGGTGTCAATAAACTTACTTTAGAGTGATTTCAATAATATTAAATTTTGCAAAGGAGTAAATTTGGAAGCTATAAAGAAGCGGAGGGATTACCTTAATTTAAAAGACATTGAAGGTTGCAGGAATATAATGTAATAAGATCCTTGACCTATGACCACAATTGAGCCCAAAATTTAGGTTGCTAAGTCAGAACTTTGTTAAAATGAGTTTTGTTCCATTTTCTGACTTTTCTTGTCACATATGTTAAGTGAATCACTACAGTTGTTAAATTAGTAACATGGTTCTTAAATGAATCTGGTTTCCCCTTTGACTTTGCTTGTCATAAGGTTGCAAAAGATCCCAGGACACTTGCAACCATCATAAATGGGAGTCACTAGTCAAGCATTTGAATATAAAATCACCTGACCATCGGGATGCTGCCATGGTCATAAGTGTGAAAAATGGTCATGTCACTTTTTTCAGTGCCATTGTAATTTCAAACAGTCACTAAATGAACTGTTGTAAGTTGAGGACTATCTGCATAAGGTTATTTATACAATTAAAGACTTTGAAATTTTAATAATTTAGGACCTCTGGTACACTAATGGATGGTGACATAATCAGAAGCCTTAAAAATAAAATCAAGCCAGGTTTCCTGTAATGGCACAAAACAGCGACTTCTACTCACTAACACAGCGACATTCAATCCCTTGGCAAGCAGGGATATGTCATTGGTTTGGTTTTGTTCTGTTTGTGTCAAACACATATTTAGGGAGAAAATTAAGCAACGCTTGAAGCTCTTCTAAAACTTGGTTTTACATATTAAACAGATACATTTTAAAGATACTGTATTTCAGCTACACAGTGATCCAGAACATACCTCCAATCAACCGTAAAGGACTTGAAGTGGCCTACACAGTAGCGATTAATTACATGCCATCATACTTGAATATTAATCAATTTTATCTATGGAAGGACACCCAACATGCATATAGAGAAACCCAAAAATATGTAGACCCAGAAGAGTTCTGTAAGAAAAGTAGTGGGGGGGGGGTGTGTGGCAACATCCAAAAGGAACTCTTTATTACAGGAAACATTTGGAAGTTATTATTTCTGACCCTTGAGGTACTGTAAAAAGTACTTGATTGAAAAAGTGTCCAAATATCTGCACATTCAGGGCTTATTTTGAAACTATATATTTATTTATTTATTTATTTATTTATTTATTTGATTTTTATACCGCCCTTCTCCCGAAGGACTCAGGGCGGTGTACAGGCAGAATAAAACAAACAATACAAAATACAATTAAAATGCAATTTAAAAAACTTATTTAAATTAGCCTGACAATTTAAAAATTTACCATACACTAAAAAAACCCATTTAAAATTAATAAAATTTGACATTTAAAATTCAATTTAAGCCAGCCCCGCGCGGATAAAAAGGTGTGTCTTCAGTTCGCGGCGAAAAGTCCGAAGGTCAGGTATTTGGCGTAAACCTGGGGGAATGTGTATAACTACACATACATAGTAACCAGGTATTCAAATTTTCAAAAAGATTTTTTAACCTTGTATCATTTCAAGATAAATTCAACATCTTTTCATTTAGGTTCCACTGAAAGGTATTATTTGATTAAGGACATCTACATTTTTATTTATAAATTCAATATACAGAAATCTATAATTTCTATATTTTCCATGGGTAAATAGGAGTTACCTATTTAGTTAACAACACCTGGATACACTAATCAATTGGCATATTTATAAACCATTCACTTAACTCTGTTTTCCTTTTTTTTCCCCACTACAGATTTTAAAATGAGAATTCTATCTTTCTGGAAACATAATTAGCGAGAGCTAATTCACACAGTCTTGAAAGCAAACTGAAGTACACATTACAGTGAAGAGTTACCCCTCAAGAACTGTTTTTCAGGGGTTTTTTAAACACAAGCTAAGATTTTAACAAAGCTTCTGAAAACTACTCCATGGATGTTAACTTATTCCTTTTAGTATGGTTTGAGTTCAATTTTTTTTAAAGTAACATTTATTGTTCTTAAAATAACTGGGAAAAAATGAAAAAATACATAAATACATACATAAGAAAAATATATAATGTGCTCTAAACAAGTGAAAAAACAGAAAAATAAAAAATATATAAAGTATAATATGTTCTTATGGTAAACAGTTGCAAACCTATATAGAATTATCTAATGAAAATTTATGCAAATATACTCTAATATTCAAACCTATTGTGTTTTGTGAAAATGAATCCCTTATTTTATTATAGTTATACGTACAAAGTCTACCTCTATAAGCAACCCACTCATGAACAGCATGTGTAATTAACCCTTCAATCTATTGAGTAAATGGGGCCATACATTTATTTTGCAATCAGCCTTTTAGCTGTAGTAAGGATATGGAGAATCCATTCATGTTCTTTGGTATAGGTTCAGTTATAATAAATTTTGAATTAACTGTGGGTCAAACAAACAAAAAAGGATAGTAATTGTTTTGGTAAACATAAATGAACTTGATAATGCCGGGAACTCTACTGCTGATTTATACTGTGTAACAGTACTCATTACAATCATTTATATAAACTAAAAAAAACTAATGAATTAATGTAAAACTACTGCCATCGACTACCTCTCACCGACCCGTGCGCTCTCACAGAGAGGGACTCCTTAGGGTGCAGTCCGCCAAACAATGTCGGTTGGCGGCCCCCAGAGGAAGGGCCTTCTCTGGGGGCTCCCACCCTTTGGAATGAACTTCCCCCAGGACTTCGCCAACTTCCTGACCTTCGAACCTTCCACCGCGAGCTGAAGACATATTTATTCATCCACGCAGGACTGGCATAGGGTTTTAGATTTTATTTGGTTTTCATTTTAGTGGGTTTTATCGTTTTAAAGATATTTTAATTTGGGCCAAATTGAATAAGTTTTTTAAATATTATTTTATTCTGTATTTATATTGTTGTCTTTTTAACTGGCTGTAAACCGCCCTGAGTCCTTCGGGAGAAGGGCGTATAAAAATTTGATTAAATAAATAAATAAATAAATAAATAAATAAATAAATAAATAAATAAATAAATAAATAAATAATTACATATACATGTGTAGTCTGAAAACCATTACAGTTTTGGAATCTTTCAAAGTTACACTTCATAGGCTATTTAACCTAGAAATTGTAACATGTTAGATTAGTGTAACATAGGGTTCCTCCAAATGAAAATTATGTGCCAGTGTGAAAGATCTTTGGATCTCTCTGAAAAAAAACTTAGAATAGGTCCATTCAAATTTACCCCTGCTCACTTCAGTTTACTATTATAGTACAGTATTATATACTGGAAGAGTTGTTGACATGAGATATTGAACGATGTTCCAGTCGCATCTTTATATACAGGTGGGTTTCAATTTATTTTCAATTTGAAATGGTTACCTTATTTTAAAAAAAGGTCTGCAAGATTGCATCGGGTTTTATTTCTTTTACCATTTGAAATAACATATTAGTGACAGAACAATACAAGTTAATACAACATACTCTCTAGTCTTCAGAATTATTTTCTCCTAAAGGATTTTTCATTTACTATCTTGAAGACATTCACCATTACCAAAATATTTCTAAAATACAAATCAGTTTATACAGGTAGTCCTCGACTTATGACCACAAATGAGCCCAAAATTTCTGTTGCTAAGTGAGATAGTTGTTAAGTGAGTTTTGCCCCATTTTATGACCCTTCTTGTCACAATTGTTAAGGGAATCACTGCAGTTGTTAAGTTAGTAACACAGCTATTAACTGAATCTGGCTTCCACATTGATTTTGCTTGTCAAAAAGTCGCAAAAGATAATCACATGACTCTGGGACTTTGCAACCGTTATAAATAGAAGCCAATTGCTTAGCATCTGAATTTTTATCACGTGACCATGGGGATGCTGCAATGGTTATAAGTGTGAAAAACACTCGTGAATCACTTTTTTCAATGCCACTGTAATTTCAAACAGTCACTAAACAAACTATTGTATGTCGAGGACTACCTGTGTAGACCCTACTTATTCCCAAATAATATCTCTGTACTGAGTATGGCTAACTAATACGTTAATCAAGTACATGTTTAGTTGGTCCTACCTGATACGCTCCTTCTCAGTGAAAGGGGAGAGAGGATTTTCTCTCCTTGCTTCCTCTTAAGGCTGAGTCAATCATTTCCTGGCCATGCCCTCTGTGTCTGCGCATGTCCCAGTTTTGATGAAAGCATAGTGCTTGACTTGACAATTTCCAGTGCTGGCTCTGTTCCATCCTGGACTCAGGCCCTGACGGCCGCCAGGGTGGGGTTGGACTCTCTCCCCTTACACTGAGAAGGAGCATGTCAGGTAAGACTAACGCCCTTTCTCCACTGTGTCAGGGAGAGAGTCCTAAGGGTGGGTAGCAGTCTGGTTCTGAGTCCCACTAACCATATGTACTTTTTTTTTTTTTTGATGGCGCCAACGAAGGCTGCCTCGGTGAAATGCTCTCTAATTGTTTCTTTATTTCTAATTGTTCTCACTAAAGCTCACTGGCTGAGGGAGATCCTGTCCGGTGGTATCCTCCAGGGCGAGATACTGACAGACTGACCAGCTCTGTGAACCACAGGCATCTGGGCCAGTGGGCTGCTAGAATTAGAATTTCTGCTCCTTCTGCTAGTATCTTCTTAATTATTCTCGGAATGAGTGGAGTTGGAGGGAAGGCATAAAGTAAACCCCGAGATCAAGGGCTGCGGAGTGCATTGACTCCCTCCGCCCCTGGCATTGGGTATCTGAAATAAAACCTGTTTAGTTGGGTGTTTGATGGGGAGGCAAACAGGTCCAGGATCGGTTCCCCACACCTTCTCTCCAGCTCCCTGAACAGGTCTGGATGCAGTCGCCACCGACTGATCCTGGCCCTGCTGAGCCAGTCTGCCTGTACATTGGCTGCCCCTGAAATGTGTTCTGCTCTGATGGAGAGCAGATGTTTCTCTGCCCATAGTCCTACCTGTTCGGCCTCCTGCATGAGTGTTTTGGAGTGAGTCCCCCCTTGATGGTTTATGTGGGCCTTGGTGGTCACATTATCCGTCAGTATGAGAATGTGTTTCCCTATGACCATCTCCTGGAATTGTTTCAGGGCTAGGTGTGTTGCTCTGAGTTCCAGCCAATTGATTTTGTTCTTGAGATCTCATTGTGACCACTTTCCCTGCGCTATCTGAGACTGGCAGTGTGCCCCCCAGCCAAAAAGGCTGGCATCCATGGTGATGATTAGCTGAGTGGGTTCCTTGAACACAGATCCCCTTTTTACTGCTTGCGATCTCCACCACTGTAGAGATCTTCGCACCCTCATTAGAATCTGAACCTTGGTTCTGGAGTTGCTCCTGCCTCACTGCTGATAAGGCAGGAGGAACCATTGTTAAGGGCCTGGCACTTAAACCTGCCCAAGGGACTATTGATATACATGATATCATCTTGCCCAGGAGTTGGGACAGAAGGTTTAGCGGCACAGACCGAGGTCCTTGGATTTATGCTGAGTTGACATTCCTGGGTCAGGGAGATTTTGCACATCCTGGTGACTATCACTGCCCCCAGGTGCAGCAGCTGATTGGCAGGGATCATGTGACTTTTTTCAAAGTTCACCTAGAACCCATAATCCTGTAGGATCTGGATTGTGACCTTGAGGTCCTCTGACACCCAGAGGTAAGACGATGATTGGATTAGATGTAACACTGAACACGTACTGGGATTGATCTGAGGTGCGCTGCTACTATTGCCAGGAGCTTGGTGAAGGTTCTGGGTGAGAATGACAGACCAAATGGAAGGGCCTTGTACTGGTAATGTTGACCAGCATAGTAAAAACGTAGGAACTTCCAGTGTGATGAAAGTATGGGCACATGAAGATATGCCTCCTTCAGGTCTATGGACATCAGAGAATCACCTTCCTGAATGCTCTCCAGTATTGACTGCAGAGAATGCATCTTGAATTTTTTGTACACTAAATGTTTGTTCAATAACTTTATATTAAGAATTGCCCTCCATCCCCCCGAGTTTTTTGCTATTATGAATCATAGAAGCCCTGCCCTTGCTGTTCCTTTGGAACCAGCTCAATGGCCTGGATGTCCAGCAGGTGCTGAATTTCCGACTCCATGACTTCTTTTTGCTTTGTCCCTTGATACGGGAGAACTTATGAAAAAACTCAGGGGTGTGGAGAGAAATTTTAGGGCCCGGCCTAGGTTCACTGTATGTAGGATAGAGTGAACCCAGGCATCTATGGTTGTTGTTCCCATTGGTTGGCAAAGAGGCCCAGTCGCCCACCAATGGGGGGTCCTGCCCTGCCATACTTATTATGACAGAAGGGATGGGTGCCTGAACCCGTGAATGGCCACTTGCCCTGGGCTTGCTATCCATTCCTGTCTCTGAAACCTGACTTGTCCTGGTATCTGTCCTGTCTCTGGTTATATGATCTTTGGGATAGTGGGATGTTGAATCCCGTATCTGTGGCCAAAAGGATTGCTTCCTGAAGTAGGGTGAGTAACGCTTGTCTGCTCACCTGTACCTGAAGATAAAATCTTCCCTCTGTCCTTGGTCTCCACTAGTAAGGGATCTAGAGCTTCTCCAAGTAGCTTGCTACCCTTGAAGGGAGCAGAAGCTTAGTTCCATTTGTATTTCAGATCCGCTTGCCAGTGGCGAGCTGTCACTAGGAGGCTATGGCCTTGGAAGGGTACTTGGATTCAAGGCGACATCCGATGAGAACTCCAGTACTGCTATTAGTTTATTGAAATCCTGTTGAGAATGAGGATCACCTGTAACAATCTTTTCCTGCATTTGCCGCAGCCATATGAGTGATGTTCTGTTGAAAAATGATGCAGCTGTTGCTGCGTTGACCACCCAGGCGGCTGCTTGATGCACCCTGCGGAGTGCCATCTCTGTCTTTTTTTTAATACACTTTATTAAACTTTTATTACATTAAAAACATAAAAAAATTATATCACTCAAAAGCAGCTATTTTGTGGTGTTTTTCTTGTAATTTGTTCATTATTTACAAAAATTAAATTATGCGTGTTTATATTCTTATATTATCCATTACTTATACTTAATGATTATCTATCTTTAATCTATCTCTGTTCTATCCAGTTATACGACTGTTCCCACACATTGTAAAGTATCGATGTCTCTTTATCTTTTAAACTCAATGTTAATTTGTCCATTTCTGTGCAATTAATGATCTTTTGTATGACAAGTTTCTCTGCGGGTATGCATAGCTATTTCCAGCATTGAGCGAAGGCCATCCTGGCAGCAGTTAATATGTGTAGTACTAGATATTTTGTGCTCTTCACACACACACACACACACACACACATATATATATATATTGAAGATCCCAAGTAGGAAGAGTTCTGGTTCTAAATCTAATTGTTCGTTAGTAATTTCCTGTAGCCAATCTTTAATTTTAAGCCAATATTTTCGAGCCTCAGGGCAGGACCACCACATATGGTAGTATGTTCCCTCTTTCTTTTTACATTTCCAACATATGGGGCTCATTTTAGGGTACATGTTCGCTAATCTCAAAGGGGGTAAGTGCCACCTGTAGAACATTTTATATGCATTTTCTTTATATGCTGCTGATTTTGTTAGTTTATGGTTTCTGTTCCATATGTTCTCCCAATCTGATAGATTTATGTTGTGTCCAATATTTTGACCCCATGCAATCATGGATCCTTTCACTACTTCTTCCTTCAGTTCTACTTCCAGAAGGTATTTGTAAATTTTAGTGATATTTTTTTTATCTGGTCCTAATAAAATTTTGTCTAATTGTTTATTTTATTTATTTATTTATTTAATCACATTTTTATACCGCCCTATCTCCCGAGGGACTCAGGGCGGTTTACAGCCTAATAAAAACACAAATATAAATACAAGATAAAACACTAATTAAAAAACCTATTGAATAAGGCCGAATTTAAATTATAATTAAAATAATAATAAAACCCCGTTAAAAACTAAATTTAAAATTAAAATTCTAGTCCAGTCCTGCACAAATAAATAGATGTGTCTTAAGCTCGCGGCGAAAGGTTCGAAGGTCGGAAAGTTGACGGAGTCCTGGGGGAAATTCATTCCAGAGGGTGGGAGCCCCCACAATTGTTGTCCATAATCTTTTATATCTTGTTTATATCGGTTTTGTAATTGGAGATAAGCCCACCAGTCCACTTGAAGCCCTTGTTCTTGGAGGTCCTATATTGTTTTTAACTTTCCATGGATATCTAATAGGTCTTTATATTTTAACATTTTATTCAAGTTCTAAATTGTTGGGGTGGATCATCGCTTCCATTGTGGATAGCCAAGTTGGGATTTTTATGTAATGTTTCATCTCTGTCTTTTTATACTCTGCCTTCAATTCGTCTTCAGGATCGTTGGACAGGATAGTAGAAGACATTAATTCTGCCACTGGAACATCAATGGATGGTGGTTGCAAGACCTCAGTAAAATCAGTTGCCACATTATAAAATCTTCTTTCGTTGCCACCAGGAACCAAAGACTGCTGGTTGGGTCCATTGTCCCTGTTGTAAGTTGGCAGTGAATGCCCTATGGCAGCAGAAATCATTCTCTCCATTTGCATCATCATTTCTGACCCTTGTGGGGGGAAGCTTGCGCCTGTTGGGAGTAAATGTGGCTTCTGGAGCCAACCTCCCCCTCTTGGCATGAGGTTCCCCTTGATCCTCTGCCTGCAACAGAGTTACAGCAGGGAAAACATCGCTGCTTGCCTTTTGCAACAGACTTGAAGCAGCACAAACCTCATTGTTTCTTGCCACAGAGGTTTCCCCTTGGAATTGATTCTTGACCCCCTCTAGTGGTACTACTTGAAGACAAAGGATATGTTGCTGCACCACCATTGGCTGGTTTTGGAGCAGCCCAGGTGAAACACAGGAAATTTAAATTCCTCCTTCCTCAGGGGAAACCCGCCCTTTCTTTATTCCTCTTCCTTTTCGGCCCTCACGATCCTTTTACCAATGGCCTTGTGATGCCTTCGGGCGTCTCTTTCCTCGGCCTTTGTACTCCTTTGAGAAGGAGGAGCCTTTGTCTCTTGCTGTCTTGCTACCCTGGTGGCAAGTTTAGACTTTTGGGACAACTTGGGGGTTGGTTCAGGAGACCCCTGATCCTCCCTGCTTATCTCTGGTGATTCCGATTCCATGTGGGCTGCCATTTTCTCCCCCTCGGGCTCTTCATATCACCTCCCCTCTGCTCCTGCAGATGCAATTGTTTCCCTCTGCTCCATATATTCTGAGCTCCTGCCTGCAATTTGGAACAGCGGCGCAGTTGCTATGCCGGGTGTTGTGACTTGTCCTCCCTCTTCTCCTCAGCTGGGCCCCTCCCGTCGCCAACTGGACTTGTTATCAGACTCTGAGTCTGATAATGAAGCTGAACGGCCTGTCATGCCTCCAGCCCCCGGCCCTGGCCCCATGCCCGGAAAGGATGTCAGGAATGAACAGATAAGCCCAAGACAGCTTACTCATAGAGTGTGTGTTCCTTCGATGCAACCGTCAGAGCAGGAAGTCAGCCAAGTGATGCAATTACCCGGACCTGCTCCCTCTGACCCCTCCCTTTCTCAGATGCCGACAGTAGAGACAGCTGAAGGGAATTCAAAGTGGGAGGATCCTCGCTTCCGGAGATCTGAGAGGCAACGTCAGCAGAAGGAAGGGAGGGGCAGGCCTGGATAAGTGCTGAGTCATGGAGCCACACCCCACAGCCTATATAAAGGACCTGCTTGAGTCAAGCAACTTTGAGTCAAGCAAAGTCTCATTTAGTTTGCTGAAGTCACCACTTGGATTCCTGCCTGCCCTGAGAAATCTGAAAGGAATTTGGCAAAGCTGCAGAGGCTTCGTGGCCACATTGATATGGACTTCCTAGACCCGGTCGTTGGAAGGGGAGTGGGACACGACACCGGGCTAAGCCGGAAAGTCAGCCTTAAGCCTCTGCTCCTTGCTGTCAGGAACCCCCCCCCCTTGCAGACGAAATTGGTCTGAACCACCACTGCTGTCCTTGCTGGGCGGGGGGGGGAGGGCTGGGTGCTGTGTCAGGCTAAGCCGGGGAGTCAGCCACGCGGGTGCTCCGGAATTGGAGCCGCCGCAGAGTTTCCTGCGAATAGAGTCGCTGCACCTTAACAGGTGCACCTTAACCTTAACACCTTAACACCTTATTGCTTAACATAGTGTAAGCCACCCTGAGTTTTCGGAGAAGGGAGGGATATAAATGCAAATAAAAAAAATAAAAAAAACAGGCTGGCCTAGATAGATGAAACCCGAAGCCGCCACTGTGTTGGCCCTCCGATGGCCGTCTAATATCCCGGAGCCGATCTTACTGTTCGAAGTCAAATGGAATGCTTTTCTCTTTCCTCTCCAGCACCTTGCTCATACGTCCAATCTCTTCGAAGGCTGAGTCAAAACTGGGACATAGGCAGACGAAGGGGGCGTGGCCAGGAAATGATTGACTCAGCCTCAAGAGGAAGCAAGGAGCGAAAACCCATTCCATTGGACTCTCTCCCCGACACAGTGGAGAATATGGAATTTTCCATTGGGGAGATCCCTACTTAGCCTTTAGAAATTTTCTAGTACAAAACACATTTCAAATCAGTTTAAAAAAGAAGCGTCCAGGATCTTTATACATTTCTATCTTCATCCAACAGTTTCTATCCCACAATACCACTGAAATAGATTCCTTAAAAGCACAGCTAACAAGAAAACACTAGCATGATAAACTAAGCATTTCACAAAAACGTGAGCTCTAAAATTCTGGATTTTTTCTGGTGGCTGGTATACAATGTAGAGAAGTATTTTGATCAATATGAGATCGTATTAGTCAATATGAGAGAAAAGAGGTCTGCAAAATCATCTATCACAAAGCAAAGTAAAATTCAGGAAAAGTATTCGTTAGAAACAATTGAAAGGAAGTGAATTTGGGGGAAAAACTAACACTGTGAAAAAATAAATATAACACATAGATTTAAGAGAGAAATTTCTTCATAGTGGAAGATATAGTCTTTCCTGGGCCATATTACCATATACAGTACATTCCAATGCAATGGATAATCATTAACTAGAACACATGGATATAAAAACACAGTGATGTGTAAAGACACATGGGTTTATTTGCATTTTGACATACAGTCTTGTATGAACCTTTAGATTTGTAAATTATCTTCTGTGGCTTACTAACCCTCACGCTCTCTCCATCCAGCCTACCTCATGCTCATTTTTTCTCTGCTTTAAATGACTAAAGATACATGTAGACTCAAAAGAAACTGTTGTACACCCAGTTAAACTATTTGACCAAGTAACCAATATTGTCTACATTATTGTATATTTAATCATCTACAAATATTCGACACTGGGACATGAAAGGAGCCCCCTCGGGTGTCCCCTGGGCAACAGTGATGTCACCAGCTAATCCTTCAGCCTGAAAACACCTTGGTAGGTACTTCTGACATGAATGCAGAAGCATATAAAATATTTTCACAGAAAGAACCAAGCACAAATATATATTTTATATATTTGACTATCCTAACTGGAAGACACATTTAGCACAAAGGTCACTGTTAGACTTTACACCAGAGTTTACACCCTTCAGACACTTAAATCCTATTATTCAACACCTAGCTTACTTTAGTTTAAGTCTCTCAGAATTAATCAGCTAGTTTAAAAACTACATACAGACAGGAATGAAACCTTAAACACAACCACTGATCGACCACTGCAAAGCCTTTTCACGGGGGGTGAAATGCTACCGGTTCAGGGTGGTTCTTCTGAACTAGTAGTGAAAATGCTACCGGTTCGCCTGAATGAGTAGAAAAAAATTCTTTAAAAAGTAAAAAAAAAAAGTTCAGACAATTGCATGGCACAGCTGATCATCTGAACTTTTTTTAAACTCAGTTTTAGCATTTTTTTACTACCCGTTCAGGCAATAGGTAGTAAAAAAAAATGCTTAAAAAAGAAAGAAATTGGTTCCAACAATCAGCTATGCTGTGTGCTCCTTGAAACTTTTTTTTTTTACTTTTTAAAGCATTTTTTTACTACTTATTGAGGGTCCATTTTTGCTCCCAGGAGGCCTCCTTGAGGCTTGATGGGCCAAAAAGGGGGTGGGGGAGTGCTGCAAAAGGAAAGGAAAAGAAAGGAAAGGAAAGGAAAGGAAAGGAAAGGAAAGGAAAGGAAAGGAAAGGAAAGGAAAAAAAGAAGGAAGGAAGGGGGAGGGGAGAAAGAAAGAGAAAGGAAGAGAGGGAGGGAGGGAGGGAGGGAAAAAGGAGAGGAAGGAAGAACCACAAACCTGGCACTAGACACAGCTTCAGAGGATACCTTGAAAGAGCACATCAATCCAGGGCTGGAAGGAACCTGAAGGTCATCCAGTCCAACCCCTGCTCCAGCAGGACATTGTTAAAGTGAGTTTCTGTCTTTTGACCCGCCCAGTCACATGACTACATAGCCACACCCACCCAGTCACATGACCCCCTCGCCAAGCCAACACCCACAGAACTGGTAGAAAAAAATTTAGATTTCATAACTGCTTTACATGCATATATACAAACTCACATAAGAGTTTTACACTCTAAGCATTCTCCTTCTACCCTCCCAAGAGACTTGGCTGGTCTCTTGGTAGCATTGAAAAGCAATTATGTTTATATAATAATAGTTTTCTCCAGTCTGAGATATATTATGGCTTACAGATACTTTAAAGTAGGCATGTCCAGTCCATGGCCCTGGACAACTAGTAATGTAGCCCCAGAAGATTACAAACCTTTAACATTAGTGAGTGTGTGTGTGTGTGTGTGTGTGTGTGTGTGTGTGTGTGTGTGTACCAGGGGTGGGTTCCAATTTTTTTTACTACCGGTTATGTGGGTGTGGCTTGTTTGGTGGGCGTGGCTTGGTGGTCATGTGACTGGGTGGGCGTGGTTTGTTGGTCATATGACTGGGTGGGCGTGGCTTGGTGGGCATGTGACTGGGTGGGCGTAGCTGGGTGATCATGTGACTGGGAAGGTGTGGCCAACTTGATGTCACTCACGTCAAAGGTTAGGGTTAAGATGCCTGGCGACCCTTCGGCTCAAAGGTCTCAATGAGATACAATTTCCCTGTCTATTTATTTACTACTACTGAACATCCAAAATATACTATTTAATCCTATGTATATATGCCATATATGTACATACATATTACATACTATAGAGTGTATATAGGCACACAAAAAGATACATTATCTACTATATATAATGTATACACACACACACATACACACACCCCTCTACTAAAACTATACACATTCAACCTCACTATATTTGGAAAAACACACCCAGAGTCCACTTTCTGCCACATATTTAACTATAACTTCTTTACATTTAGAACATTACACACACCTTCAGATGTTCTTCCCTAACTTGCACATGACTGTTAGAGCCAGGAGAGATCATGGATTGAGTAAAATGTGGTGAAATTCACTTAACAACGCTCTTCCTTAGCAACCAAAATTTTGGACTCAATTTATTTATTTATTTATTTATTTATTTTGTCACAACAATATATGTAGGAATCATACAAAAGATTATATAGTATATAAACATATATGGGTAAATATAAGGAGGTATAAGCATATATATAGAAAGAAGAAAAGAAAAACAATAGGACAGGAATGATAGGCACATTTGTGCGCTTATGCACGCCCCTTATGGTCCTCTTAGGAATGGGGTGAGGTCAATAGTAGAAAGTTTTTGGATAAAACTTTTAGGATTATGGGAAGAGACCACAGAGTCAGGTAAAGTGTTCCAAGCACTGATTCTACTCACAATTCTACTCATAAGTCAAGGACTATCTCTGCCTTCCTCTGCATGGCAGCCTTGTCCTAGTAAACTCCTTCTCCTTTCTGGCAATTTTCCTCTCTGTTAGAGGCACCAAAATATTCCAGACGACATAAATTTCCTCCTGGAGCAGGGGTTTGGACTAGATGGCCTCTAAGGTCCCTTCCAGCCCTAGATTGCTGTCCTGTTTCAAAGTGTCTTCTGAAGCCACATCTAGTGCCAGGGTTTGTGGTCCTTCCTTCCTCTTCTCTCTCTTTCCATCCTTCCTTCCTTCCTTTTTCTTTCTTCTTTCTCTCTTTCTTTCTCTCTCCTTCCTTCCTTCCTTCCTTCCTTCCTTCCTTCCTTCCTTCCTCTCTCTCTCTCCTTCCTCCCCTTCTTTCTTTCTCTTTCTTTCTCTCTCTTTGTCTCTCTTTTTTATCTCTCCCTCTTTCTCTTTCTCTTTGTCTCTTTTCTCTCTCTCTCTCTCTCTCTCTCTCTTTCTTTCTCTTTGTTTCTCTCTGTCTTTCTCTCTCTCTTTTCTATTTCTCCCTCTTTCTCTTTCTTTGTCTCTTTCTTTGTCTTTCTTTTCTCTCTCTCTCTCCTCCCTCCGCTTCCTCCTGAAATGCAAGCAAAACCCACCACTTTGCTCCTAAAGTGGTCTAGGGCAGGGGTCTCCAACCTTGGCAACTTTTAGACATGTGGAATTCAACTGTTATAGTCCCTCAGCCAGCAAAGCTGGCTCTCTCTCTCTCCCATGTCGCTTCTCGGCCTGAGCAACAAAGCGCCTCCCCTCCCATGGCAGCCCTCTGGGTCACTTGATCCAGCCAACAGCCCCTTCGACCGCTGCTGTGCTACCCCAGAATTTCACCCAAGAGCCAAATACTTGGGAAGGCAGCCCCATTCTCCACCGGGGGGGCAAAAGGCAGACCTTAGTACAGCGCTCGGTGGCTGGGTAACCCCGGTGCCCAAAGGGCTGCATCAGCCTCCCCTCTGAGACTCCTTTCACCTGCTTTGGGGGCTGATTTCACAGTGAGGACCCCCACACACACACTTTTGAAATGTCAGAAGGCCCACTCTCAGGGCAGCACAGTCCAGAAAACAACCCAGACCCTGCAGCCAAAGTTGCTTCACTGAGCGTTTCTTCATGTTTCCAGTGAGGGTGGCTTGGGATGGAAACGCAGAGAAACGCTCGCTGAAGCAACTGTCTTTTCCTCTCTGACTTCTGCTGGCAGAGAGAAGGAAGAGGCAGAGGTGGCAGCGGCAGGCAAGGGGCCAATTGCAGCTGGCGTGGTTACCCAGTGGGCTTCTTTCGCGTGGCTCACTTCAGCGCCACCAAACACACACACAAGGAGGCCTCCTTTGAGAGGTTTCAGAGGCTGCAGCTTTTTTTTTCTTTTCCCCCTCTGCAGCTGCTTCGAGGGCTTTGTGGCACGAAGGACACCACCTACTGAGGTTTGGGGAGTGAAGTGGGACACGTTAAAGAAAGGTAAAAGAGAAGCAGGATGGGGTGGGTGGCAAGCTGGCCATGGGGATGCCGGGAAGGCAGCGTGGAAAGCAAGCAAGCATGGCAGGGCTTCAGGGAACGGAGAAGCCTGCTAGCTCCTTCCCCAGTGCCCTGCCATGCTTGCCTGCCTTCCACATGGCCTTCCGCTTGCGTGACTTTATAGCTGGCCACCAGGATGCCGGGTAGGCAGCAGGGAAGGCAGGCAAGCATGGCAGGGCTTTGGGGAAGGGAGTAAGCTGCTAGCTCTCTTCCCCACAGCCCTGTGGCCCTCCCATGCTTGCCTGCCTTCCCAGTGGTCCCTGTGGCCAGGCCCACTTGCCTGCTTTCGCAAGCTGGTCGTGGGGACACTGGGAAGGCTGCATGGAAGGCATGGAGGCATGGCAGGGCTACGGGCTGCAGGGAAGGGAGTAGGGGAGGCAGGCTGGGATGATGGGGGGGGCAGGGGCAGCTAGGTAGGCCACAATGTGCAGGCTTACCTGGCAGGGAGATCACTTGGGGTGCAGTGCTTCAGGCAGGCAAGCTGCAAGTGAGGACCCACACAGATTAAGTGAGGAGTGACTGGGTGGAGGGGGGCAGGGCGAGCGAGTGTCAGGCGGCTGGGGCGAGCATGCAGGGACCGGTTCGGGGAAGTGGCCAGCCAGCAATTACTAATGGTTCACTGAACAAGCCCAAATTACCACTACAAGTCATCCCAAACCGGTGCGAACCGATAGCAACCCATTACTGGAGTGTACACATAGACACACTATATTATGTATTTTATATGTGGCTCAGGACAATTCCTCTTACTCAATGCAGCCGAACAAGCCAAAAGTTTGGATGCCTACTTCAGAGTATAGGACGGGGATGTCCAAACTTGGCCCCTTGAAGAGTGGTGGACTTCAACTCCCAGAATTCCCCAGCCAGCAACTTGCTCATATTTATAGCTCATGCTGGCTGGGGAATTCTGGGAGTCGAAGTCCACCACTCTTCAAGGGGCCATGTTTGGACACCCCTGGTATATGAGAAGCACAAAAATAGCAGCTGTTGATACATCTTCAAGAAGCTATCATTTTCTCACAACTGCATAGCTGTTTTATGGCTAACAGGTAGTATGTTTCCACTCTCATGAGCTTTGAAGCACCTTTTGGAGATCTAAGCATTTCACATCCTGGAAGAATTAGCAATGCTTTGACATTCAAAATAAATGCTGTCACTGAACTACGCCACCCTTCCTTGCACTTGTATGTGTAGAAAAAATAACTGAAGTCAAAACTATAGTTTTACTGTATACAATGTCATTTCTTGATTCCCTCAACTTCCTAATGTATCTTATGAAACTACAACTTTTGAGACAAATATTCTTACAAAACATCATTATTGTTGCTTCTATTCCCCAAAGAACCAAAGTCATATGAAATCTCTACTAACTAAATGATCCCATGTTTATTTGCTTTAGACAATGATACATTTATTTATTTGTGCAATGATTTTTAGACTGCCAATTTCCAAGGCCACTTTATTATAATCTATAAAAATAACAGAGATTGCTCTCTGTTGCAAAGTAACTAGGCAGGCAGTCCAAATTATCTATCTATCAGGCGAAAGACCAATTTATATATCACCTAATCAAAAGAGCAGTTTCTAGAAAGAAAAATCAAACTACAACATTAAACTTTCAAAATATATCTTTCTTCATAATAATTAACAATTAAGCAAACATGTCTTTAAGCAACGTCTGCAATTGATACTTATATCAATTGCAGACATTGCAATTGTCTGCAATAACAAACTAAGTATTTCTAAATCTTAACATTATTTTTTTCATAGGCTTTTATAGACTCTTTCTTTCTTTCTTCTATAAAGATTTATAGAATCTAATAGTGGTTAACAAATGCCTGCCCACTAAAAACTGCTAAACATGCAGAACAGCTTTGTCTAACAGTTTTGACTTTTTGGGGCAATAAGAATCCCTGATTTCATAGATACTTAATTGAATCGTAACTATTTTGTCAGTGCACCACAAATCCTGTTATCTCACAACTGAGTTATGAGATATCTGCAATTTTAAACCTCACTAGTGAAATTTCATCTAAGCAGTGCCAAGATTTTTATTACAATTTCTCTAATTCTGCTGTCAAGCTTTATATTAGAGAAGAACAATCTCTTCTGACAATTTTCCAAATTCAGGGCTGTCTGCCTGTCAAATGTTTCCAGTCATGTGTCATTTTCATATTGCCCTAGGTATAGTTTGATATCTCAAAAATAACCTGCAAATCTCTATTAATAAATGTTTTCATAAAAAGCATTTTATGCATTTTGTAGGTAAGGTAAAGGTAAAGGTTCTCCTCGCACATACGTGCTAGTCGTTGCTGACTCTAGGGGGCGGTGCTCATCTCTGTTTCAAAGCCGAAGAACCAGCGCTGTCCGAAGGCGTCTCCATGGTCATGTAGCTGGCATGATTCAACGCCAAAGGCGCAAGGAACGCCTAGGGTGGTCCCTATTTTTTCTACTTGCATTTTTACGTGCTTTCGAAACTGCTAGGTTGGCAGAAGCTGGGACAAGTAACGGGAGCTCACCCTATTACACGGCAGCACTAGGGATTCGAACCACTGAGCTGCCGACCTTTCGATTGACAAGCTCTACGTCCTAGCCCGAGCCACCGCATTTCTTTTTTGTAGATAGCAAGTGCTATAAATATAATGTCTGTTTTGAATTTTATACTCATTTTACTTTCATCATTTCAGTAGAGAATGGTTGCAACTGTTTGGAAAAAATCCAGAACATAAAATGTCAAGCTGACATGGTAACATTTTTTCATTCTGTAAACCAGTAATATACGATAAGAATGACCATTGAAATCTGAACAAGTAACAACTAACTTTCCAATAGGGATAAGTTTGATATATAAACTGAATATAAATGATGTGTTCCCATAAAAATCTAAGCCAAAACTAAATGAATATTGTTTAGTGCAGCGATCACCTACCGGTGGGTCCATGGACCACTGGAGGTCCGCGAAAAAATGTTGGTGGTCCATGGCGCACCCAGGTGGAGGAACTGCTCTGGGATAAACAATGGCCAGTCCCATGACTAGAGCTCTGGAAGATGGGACTGGCCAGGCAGCTCATGGTAGGCCTGTAAATCTCCGCTGTTGAGGGAGGTTCAGGCAATTTGTAACTTTGCAGCAGAGCCCTCGCTGGCTGGAATGAGATAATGGTGCAAGTGGGGGGGGAATGGCGGTGGAGGTGGGCCGAAGCAACGGGTGACGGGAACCCCAGGCTGTTTCTTTCCCCTGCTTTAGCTTCCTGTAGGCTGAACCCACCAGTGGCTGCCTCCGCCCCTCGCTCTCCCTTCCCACTCACTCCTCGCCTGGCAAGGGAAGGGGAGGGGGGAATAGAGATTCGCTCCATATTCCAGAACGGGAGCTGGATCTCGCGGCTGTTTCTTCTTCTGCTGTTGATGCTCCTGCACCTCGGTCTCTCGGGGAGACGCTTCACTTCCTCTCAGCCCCAAGACTGGCCCATGAGAAAGAGTGGGAGAGAGAGAGAAAAATCCAGCAAGAGACGAAGTTTCACTCCCGTTCTGGAATATGGAGTGAATCTCCATTCCCCCATCCCCTTCCCTTGCCAGGTGAGAAGTGACTGGAAAGGGAAGGGGAGGGGAGGGGCGGGGACAGCCACTGGTGGGTTCAGGCAACAGGAAGCTAAAGCAGGGGAAAGAAACAGCCTGGGGTTCCCGCCACCCGTTGCTTCGGACCACCTGCACCGCCATCCCCCCCCTTGCACCATTATCTCATTCCAGCCGGCGAGGGCTGTGCTCCAAAGCTGCAAGTTTCTTCCATCCCTTGTTGGTCCTCCTGCACCTCAGTCTCTCGGGGGGATGCTTGACTTCCTCTCAGCCCCAAGACACTGGCTGGCCCATGAGAAAGAGTGGGTGAGAGAGAGTAAGAAAGGGGGGAGAGAGAATGAGAGAGAAAGAGTGAGGGAGAGAGAGAGAGAGAGAGAAAGAGAAAGAAAGGGGGAGAGAGAGAGAGATGACAGAATGAGTGGAAGAGAGAGAAAGAGACGGGGAGAGAGAAAGGGGGGGAGAGAGGGGAGAAACAGAGAGAGAGAAAGAGAGTGAGAGTGAGAGAGAGAAAGGGGGGAAAGAATGAGAGAGAAAGAGTGGGGGAGAGAGAGAGAGAGAGAGAGGAGAGAGAGAAAGAGGGGAGGGAGAGAAAGAAAAAGAGATGACAGAATGAGTGGGAGAGAGAGAAAGAGAGGGGAGAGAGAGACAAAGAGAGGGAAGAAAGAGAGAAAAAAGAGGGGAGAGGAGGGAGAGAGAGAGAGAAAGAGAGGGAGAGAAAGAAAGAAAGAGATGACAGAATGAGTGGGAGAGAGAGAAAGAGGAGGAAAGAGAGAAAGAGGGAGAGAGAAAGAGAGGGGAGAGAGAGGGGAGAAAGAAAGAGAGGGGAGAGAAAGAGAGATGATAGAATGAGGGAGGGAGAGAAAGAAGGGAAAAAGAAGAAGAGGGGAGAGAGGAGAAAGAAAGAGAGGAGCGAGAGAAAGAGGGGAAAGAGTGGGGAAGAGAGAGAGGGGAGAGAAAGAAAGAGAGAGAAGAGAAAGAGATGACAGAATGAGGGAGAGAAAGAAGGGGAGAGAGGAAAAAGGGGGAGAGAGGGGAGAAAGAGACAGAGAAAGAGGGGAGAGAGAAAGAGATGACAGAATGAGTGGGAGAAAGAGAAAGAGGGGAAGAGAGAAAGAGGGGGAGAGAGGGGGAGAAAGAGGGGAAGAGAGAGAGAGAAAGAGAGAAAGAGGGGAGAGAGAAATGACACAAAGAATGGGAGAGAAGAGAAAGAGAGAGGGGGGAGAGAGAATGAGTGGGAGAGAGAGGGAGGGGGGAGAAAGAGAGAAAGAGAGAGGAGGGACAGTGCCTGAAGGACCCCATCCCATCACTGGGAGTCCAGTCGCTTCAGCAAGCAGACCCAGGGATTTAAAATTATGGACTTTGTGGTCCCTGAGGTCCAAAAGGTTGGGGACCCCTGGTTTAGTGTAATATGTAAATTCTATAATATCTGTTTTTTTCTGTAGACCAGAACAATGCAATTTATTAGAATAAATAAGCCTATTTGCTTGTGATTAGCTATTTACCCACTGAACCTATATTCACCTTTCTTAAATATTAAATAAAAAAATCTTAGGAAGATTTTACTTTTATCAAATAATATTGCTATAACATATTAATTTAGTCTTAAAATCTTGCCCTTAATTACCTAACATCTTCCAAACTCCAGTACTGTTTTCTCTTTACCTTATTGAATACATAATTGTGTGACAAAATATCTGTAATTTGCTATATTTACAATAAGTATCAGTAAATCAAAAAGAAAATGTGATACAATGCCAAGATAATTTTATATATTCATTTTTTTTCTTAAAGAAAATTAAATAGCAATGAATTAGCCAGTAAGAAAATCTAATAGCACCTACTATTTAAACTACAAAAGGATGATGCCATGTTGACTTTATGTAATGGTTAAAGATTAGATTAGATTTTTTTTGTAAACCCATCAACTACTGTATTTCCACTGTTACACAATATAAAAGCAAAACAAAAGCAACACCAATAAGTGTAAGGGAAAAAACAATATTTGAAACTTATACTTTAAAGAATAAACTGACTAGATGTCAAGATAATGTCATTTCTTCAATTGCTGTCCTTTAATCTGGAAATAAATTATGCGGAATTGCATGGTGCTGCGTTCTGAAAATAAAGTGTAGAATTATCACATAAAAACCAAACAATAATAAATTGTATAGAGTTCGTTAGTTACAATGTTTTTATTCTTTGTAAAAATGACTGTGTAAACAGAACCACTGATACTGCTTTTTTTTTTTCCAACAGGAAGTTGGCAAAAATAAACACAGGAAGTTTCTATGTGCCAAGATGAAAACAGAAAATATCACCCGATACTGAATATTTTACGTAAATTATATTTTAAAAAATCACTGAGCTATGATGCCAAATTTTTAAAGAAAAGTAAATTATGCAGTTATGCAGCAAGTATTTCTAAATCATTGGGAAACTATTATATAATACACTTCAGCAGGACATCAATACAACTGCAATAACCACTGCTAATTGAATAGTATCTATATCCATTTAAAAAGTATTGAAAATAAAAATATTTTCAACAGTAGACCACTTTCCATTATTATAATTCATCTTATTTTGTATTAAAATAATATAATGAATATTTACTTAGACAACTGCAAAATCCAATACTTAGCATTTTAATTTAGGCACATATTTTTCACCTTTTTTCACACAGTACTGCAGTGATAAAATAGTCACAGAAATCCACCTGTTTCAATATAATTCAAGTGGGGAGAATTATTTTGGAGAAATTCAAAAATGTCTCCAAAATATTCAAAAATCAAACAAAATTAAGAGGCTTAAGCTATACTGACATGTCAACATGTTTATCAAAATATGTGTTATCTTTTAAAGGACTTGAAATAAACAGTATGATAAAGTTACTGGAGAAATTAACTGTGCACACACATCATGCTAAAGTAACCAAATTTGTATTACACGATTGGATGGAATTTTCCTTTTCCGGACTATGAAGTGCACTGAAACAAAAGTTACATAACCAATTTTTTCAGGGATGACCTATTCCCAAAGAAAGCCTGTCATAATTTTAAAATGGCTTAGACTCCTACCAGACAAGAGTGATGAACCGCATAAAAGACTTTTTCAGTATTCCAGATATGCCTTTCTGACTTTCTTGACATTTTTTTTTTCCTTTTCACCTCACTGGGAGGCATTCACTCAAGAATACTGAACGGATACCGTTTTAACTATTCCCAGGATCAGCAAAGACAAGGCGTAGCAGCTTGGCAATACCGAAGGTTTGATCTAATCCTCCCAGGTAACTTTCCAGGACAGGATGGACCCTGCTGGATTTCTTTCTTTCATTTAAAATCTACCGCCGTATCCAGGGCACTGTAAGACGGCCTGCCATACAGAGCCCGAGGCTGCTGTCACATTCAGCCCTCCAATACAAAGAAGTTAACGACAGGGTACTCACCGACGTTCAATTCTGCCTGCCTAACATTAGGCACAGCCTGGATCGTCTCACCAAAACGCTCTGGAAGAACAAAGAGGCTGGCACCCGTGCCCAAAGCTAGCAACCCGACAGAAGTTATTTACATGTTAGAATCCAAGCTCGGCGTCGTACGGAGAAAAACAAATTGCTCCGTACTCCATTAGATCAGCCATATTACTCTTCCAAATATATGAAGCAGCACTCCACTTCTCCGGCTACTTCGCTAGCAGCTCCTCTACCGGTGCTGCTCGGTCTCGTTTAAACCCCCCTGGTAGGAGATGACCGGGGAAGTGGTCGGCAAGCCCCCGAACCGCCTCCGAACTTTGGCTCTTACGGTGCCCCACCACCACCACCACTGACTAAAGCTGTCGGATGAGGAGGAAGAGGAGGAGAAGGAAAGGGGGGGGAGAATGGGGATCAGAAAGAGAGAGAGAGAGCGCAAAGGGGGGGCTGGGGGAGAGAATGGGGAAAGTAGATCCGACTCTACCGAGCAATGCAAAAGCGCGAACTGGATTCCTCCAAGGAACCGGAACAGCCAGCCAGTCTCAGAGACATTTACGGCTTCTGCCTTTAACTCTTTACGGGCCGGTTGAAAGCCCGCGGAGAAAGCCGACTGGCCTTACATTAGCCAACCATTTCCACTAAGGCAGCCTCAGCTAGAGTGGAAGAGAAATGTGGGAAGGCATCAAAAAGACGATGGGACGCCCTGGATGCGCCTCTTACAGAAAGGCCTTGGGAAGGAAATGTCTCCTCGGTTCCATAAAAATTATAGAGGTTATTCCGTAAAGGTGTATTTTTGTAAACGATTGTGCAGGGAGGCAAGAAGGAACTTATTTTCCTTTCCTAGGCAACTACCTAAGAAAAGAAAACATTTCCAACATCTAGCAATAGCTCCCTTACATACAGCATAGGTTATTTCTGCGCAGTTTTAAACTAGACAGTTTCCATTCAACCATATACTCAACACATTGGTACCATTCCCCCCCCCTTTTTTTTGTTGCTTTTCAAGCTCCTTCACTAGCCAAAACAACGTTCAGCTGAACAGAAACAAAGGAAGCATTATGTAACTTATTTTACTTACTCTGAGTTTGTCCTCTAAAAATAACAATCCTCACCCAAATGTCTTTAAAAACTAACCAATTTCCCCCCTTAGGCCACAAACTAAACTGGGAGCTCTTCTTTTCCCATGTTACAAAAGTCATGCCTATTTGAAAAAAAATATTTCTCATATCTTTAATTGTCTTCCAAATTAGAAAAGTGATTTTTTTTCCCTTTTTAAATGTGAAGTTACATTGTCATCCAAAAATCTTCACTGGTTCCCCTTCCCCACCCATAACTTAACATAAATACAACTATATGTCTCATATTTTCTTCCACCGAATTAGATACAATAATTTACATAGTCATTTTGAAATAAGTTTCTTTTTAGAATTGAACAGTTGCAGAACAAATAAATGCAAATAAAATAAGTGGGAATTGTGTAACAACAAAAATGAATATATTCAGACTGAAATATGTGGTTGGACATGCCAATCCCACAGAAGTAACAGATAATTTTTTCTGTACTATCTATATACAAAGCTTGTGTGACAATTCTCATACTGTCATCACTACTTATATTTTGCATTGTTTGTCCAATGCCAAAACATGTTTAAAGAAAAAAAAGATGAGCAATTGCTGAGTAATTGATGCCATTCCATATCGTGCACTGGTACCATATTCTAATTTGGCTCATGACATGAAGGTCACAATCTGGTGTTGTTTTATTACACTTGTACAACTGCCATCGAACTCAATTTTAAAAGTTATTACTAGAACAGCAATCCAAAGGACCATTAGATCTGAATAAATCAAACATGTTTATGTTAAAAAGCAGGACTCTGAAAGAGAAGTAAGAATACTGAAATATAATGAATAAAATTAAAAATGGTTAAAATGTTCTGCTATTAATATTTTAAACTTGTGTCAATGGGAGTAACAATGATGGATTGGTGTAAAGGAAGATTTGTCTCAAATATCTCAAGTTCATTTAATTCTAGCATTGACTCCAAATGAATTTTAGAGCTGAGGACTGCAAAACTAGTCCCAAGACCCAACTAATAAGGCAAAGCAGAATGATTTTCAAAAAGAAATAAGGGGAAGAAAAAATTAAAAAGAAAATGAGATAAAAAATGGAATTGGTATAGCCAGCAACTTCTAAACCCCACAGTGATGACTGTAGAACACAGTAGTAAGCTTCAGACTTTAAAACAAGATTTCCCTGAGCAAGTTGAAAACATTTTTGGACATTCACATATTTTTACTACCTTAAGATGAGAAACTAAGAGAAGGATCCAGAGCAAACACAACCGGATATTACTCTTGGTAATATTAGTCTTGCTTGTATACTGAATAGAGCTCTTATTATTATAGTATTGTGGTGAAGAACAAGGTTGAGATTGTAAAGGTTGTAATTGTGAAAGCTTTGAGATTTTAATAAAAACTGTTAATCTGAAAAGGTGCTACCAGACTTGATCTGATTCTTGTTACCGTAAATTAACACAGCTGTATACGGCTTCCAATCTAGTGGATCCAATCTCTGTATAGGAAGGTAGTGTGATAGCTGGTCACTGTAAGTTCACGCTGCTGCTGTTGTTGTAAATATTAACTCTGACTACCATAGGGGGGGATCACAATGTTAATTATAAAATAACAGACAAACCCAACAAATCTTTCCGAAATCTTTCTTAGTTGGATGAGGCAAAGATGTCTTTCTTAAGGAGATTATCCCATTTTGGGGGTCCTGCAGTAATTTCAATGGAAATCCTGAACAAGAAAATAGGGACAAATGTTCATTTTTAAAAACATCTTATTCATGACCAGAAACCCTGTTTGGGAAAAATTAATATCATATCACAATTTAAAACAACTTTCAGTAGCAGCTTACACAATATAAAGAACTGAAAATGTTCAGACTGTATTTTTATACTGTACTTGCTCTGAACTGTTAACTCCATACCTAATTATGTATCCTGGGGAACTCTACCTTCATTTAAAATATTTGTTTTCAGATTCAAATGATTCCCAAAAAGGTATGACCAATTTCTGCCATGTTATAGATATGACATGCAGAGATTTTATTTGATTGATTCACTTGGTCAGTAAATTTCAGCTTTATGTGTTTTATAGGCTGGTCATGGACATTAAAAATTATTCATCATCTGAAGAAGGCCCAGTCTAATCTCTTCTGACAGACTGTTCTAGAGAGCTGGTGCCTCTATTAAAAAGCAGCATCTCCTGCCCTTGACTCTATTTACTTTCCAAAGGGGGGAAACTGGTACATTGGGGCCAATTCTAATCAGAGTATGCAGCCCAAGAGACACTCAGGTGTCAAGCCATGAAGAATGTCATTGCTTGAATGTTACATGGGCTGAAGAGACAGGCTGGGTAGATTGGTTGTCTCACTGATGAGGCGGCTCGCTGCTTGAGCTCCTTGAACTCTTTCTGGTTTGATCTAGAGTCCAGATGTTAGATGTGTCTTCCACTACTACAAACTCAGCTGGAGAAGGTGAGAGAACTCATGATCTCCAAGGGATAAAATGGCTTGCCTCAGGTAATCTCTGTCCGGTATAGGATGGCAGATATATATAATTCTGTTGACTTCTGCAACAGAATCATCAGTGCTTGGAATACTTTACCTGACTCTGTGGTCTCTTCCCATAATCCTAATAGCTTTAACCAAAAACTTTCTACTATTGACCTCACCCCATTCCTAAGAGGACCATAAGGGGCGTGCATAAGCACACAAACGTGCCTACCGTTCCTGTCCTATTGTTTTTCTTTTCTTCTTCCTATATATGTTTATATGTGTATATACTATATAATCTTTTTGTATGATGTTGTGACAAAAATAAATAAATAAAATAAATATATGCTGAACTGTGTAATTAATTTGTGACTAGAATATGGGGACATTACTGTTAGCCTTTGCTGTGGTCTGATCACTACCTAGTCCAATTGTAATCGACTGCTAAGAAAGAACTCTACAAGGCTCTCAGGGTTATTAATATCATATGTCACAATGTCTGCTGGTTGGGGATGAGAGGGGTGGTCTAGACCAGGGGTCTACAACCTTGGCAACTTTAAGCCTGCTGATCTTCAACTCACAGAACTCCCCAGCCAGCAAAGGGAGTTGAAGTCCACCAGGCTTAAAGTTGCCAAGGTTGGAGATCCCTGGTCGAGAAGACACTTGGGAAATTTTCCAGATTATGGCAACTAGCCTGACAGCTGGTGGTTTAGAATTGGTAATCCTGAAGTGGATAGACTGCTCTTGGGCATGATCTTCATCGCCAGTTGGTTCAATCCATGCTCCCCTAGTTCCTGCATAAACCTAGAAATATTTGGATCTGGGAAATCGCCAATGGCACTGGAAAGAGCTGTATATTAAGCACTTTGCAGCAACTTAAAAACAATATTCAGAACAGGCAGATTTGTAGAGAGAAAGGGTTAGAGAATCTGGTAAATTGCATACCTGTACCCTGTTTCTCATTTTCAATTGAAGATTGTAGACAACTTGCAACTAGCTATTTAATGACAGTTTGGAGTTACAGTGCCTCAGAAAGGGTGCTTTATGGCTAGTAAAGCACTACCAGCCATCATGTCACACATTTACCCACACGGTCACATTACTGTATTGTGGTACTTGGAAACTAGCTCACATTTACAACTGATTCCAGTGTCCTGTAGTCACATGGCTATGATTTACATCTTTGAGACCAAAATTTGTGGGTTCTGGCAAAAAAAAGAACATCCATTCAAAAGAGTGGATTCAAACTTATGGCCACATGATCAACTTAACAAGCATATGGTCTCAGAACCATGTGATTCAATTAATAACTGCTGTAAAAAATTGTAAAATTGGGTTTGATCACATGGCTACTTCTGATCTCAATGTGCTTGTAAATGGAAGACTACCTGAAATTCATAAAAACAGAAAGAAGATAAAAGGCAATAGAGAGGCCCCAAGACTAGGTAGTTCAATGGTGAGGATGCAAATCTTTTATCTGAGTCCACAAAGATGTCTACTGTCCTAGTTTTACACTATTTTGAAAACTTCCACTTACATTCCCAGAATCAGGACTTCCATCATACCAGAGAATGTAACTTGTGTTTAGACCCTTCCCTCAATGTGCCCATTTTGTCCAGTGTCCTAATATTCCATTTCAAGGATCCAGACATATGGTACATTGGCAAAAGGAATTATCCGGACTCTTCAGTCAGGATTCAGGCATGGTCATGGAACTTAAATTACACTGGTTACTCTGATAATCTTTTTTTTCAGGAGAAGGATGAGATCCTAGTCCTACTGGAACTCTGAATGCCCTTAAAGCATGGTATTTTTTCTGGACTGGCTGAAAAGGCTGGGGTTCCATTGGGCTGCCGTTCAAGATCATTCTAGAAGCTTCAGCTAGTTCAGCATGCAGCAGCATGTAGCAACCTGAGTAGTTGTGGGAATACCTAGGTTCACCTGTGTAACCACTACTGGAAATTTTGTTGCCACATCATGGTTGTCTTGATTTTAAGGTTACATGTTTTATCTTTATATTCTTATCTGGAACCCATTCAAAGACTTTGAAAAAGGAACAGCATGTAAGATGAAGTAATAACTAAACCCATAAAGATCTAGAACTTGGAGATAAAGGGTAAGGAAATAATGACTTTGTTGGCCATTATTTATGTTACTCAAGATTGTAAATAATATTATATGTGTCACAATATCATAATTCAAATGTTCTCTAAGTGGTTTGTTGGGGAACTCTAGGCATCATAAGCAACAAAGTCAGGGGTTATAATTTTGTTTTAAGCATAATCTAACATACAGGCAGAACAGTCATGTATCCAACTTGCTTCAGGTTTTGCTCCACACCTTTGTCTGTGCAGCATGCCCTAGTGGGCAGTTGGGTATCACAAAAACATGAGAACCCTTGTGAAATAGAGATTAATATTTAAGCACTAACATGGAATTATTAAAAATGATACATGTATTTCTTGATCTATTTTAACCCCAATGAAATAATTCATTTTAATATTGGGAAAAAGTCCACACAAATTCATTATTTCAGGAATTCTGGTACTATAAAATTTTAGAATTCCTCCTATAATCCATATCAACTCATGGAGCACCTGATACCTTTCAGGTTTATATCTGTTTATGACATAATTATGGATAGATCTTTCATAATAAACCACATTCCACATTAATTCTATAATTTTAAAAATCAATAAACAAATTGACTGAGTACAGGTAGTCCTTGATTTACGGTACAACCATTTGTTTGGTGACCATTCAATGGTACTGAAAAAGTGATTTATGATTGTTTTCACGCTTACAACAGCTGCAGCATCCTAATGGTCATGTGATCACCTTTTGCAACCTTTGGACAAGAAAAGTCAGTAGGGAAGCCAGATTGACTTTACAAACATTTTACTAACAATTGAAAGGATTCACTTAATAACTGTTGCATGAAAGGTCACAAAACAGGACAAATATCTTTCTTACCAACAAAAATTTTGGCCTCAATTGTGTTCGAAAATCAAGGGCTACCTATATTCAATAACTTTCTGAGGCTTTATTGTGCCAATACATAGATTCTAAAAGAAGCCTATCACATTGCAGGTAACTTTTCTTTAAGAGAAGCTTTAAATTAATGTTTATATCACTGAAAATGCATATAGCAAAATGCATATATTTACATTCTAATTTTAATTAATATAAGTATTTTCTTTATTAAAACCTTTCCAATGTATGCCACTCGCACTCCTCAACAACAAAAATAGCATCCTCCAACTTGCAACTTCATCACACCGCGACTACCCTCCCAAGCAACTGTGTTTGCATTTCCCACACTACACTATGTTAAATTATTCTGTTTATTACATGACATCATCATATTTCAGGAGACATAGGGACACCTGTAGTTTGTAGAAGCAGATTCAACCAGATGGAATAAAACATAAAATCGGTCCTAGTGATAAACTGTAATTAATAATAGATTATTTTATAGAATACCAATAAAATATCTGCCTGATATGGGAATGAGCAGGTAAAATTCCCTGCAGAATGTTTTCTACAAGTAGGGAACCATAACTTGGAATTTTCTTCCTTTAACTGCTCCTGGTAGGAGTTCAAAGACAAGCTAGAGAATAAAAATAATGGTAGGGTTTTTCCAACATTCTAAACCTAATATGGCTTATTTGAGTCTGGCTTAGTGTAGTCATTGTAGCTATTATCTCCAACCCATGATTTGACATTGTTTTGTGCAAGCCCAATCAGTTGTGAGCTTTTCAATAAACTATAATTAAACAAACATGGGTTGACATTTTTTAACCCAAGCATTTATTCTATGCATTAAGATACAATCAATCAAATGGCTAGTTATCAATCTATTTAGAGCTTTATAAATATCAATAGTGTAAACAAATACAGTTTAAAATTTAAAAACTTGTATTCCCCATTTCACATTTTTATTTTCAGTAGCAATTTGGCTACTTTATTTTATAGTAACTGAAATATGTAAAAACTTTTCAAAGCTATTATCTACTACAACAATCTTGTAAGCTACCCAGTATCAATCTACAGTAAGATAGGCAACATAAAAATTAAATAAATGCAACCTTTAGGCTGGATTCATAAATCAACTTAACCATGGTTTATTGATCAAACTACAGTTATCTGCATTTACATGTGACACTAAATGAGAAACCAAGCTTCTTAATCTATGTATCCTCCCACTATGTTGATTTGAACTCCCAGAATTCTCCAGGCAGCATGCCCATTAATGAAAATTCTGAGAGTTAATGTTTACAGATCTTTCAAAGAATAACTGGGTTCAAAAAACATACTAAATTTTACACCCCCGCACCCCAATAGAAGTCTTCATAGCTGGCATAACTAACATGAGCTGAGAAAAGGTATTTTGTGGCAGAAAAAAAGCCTTGGGCAGAAGCACACCCAGCTACAAATCTGATCCTTGAGGGAGGGTATCTCTACTACCTTGTTAATCAAATGACTCACCAACCAACAGAATCTCCATGTTCCCTAAATTCAGTTTGTTGGCTGTCATTCAGGTTACTGCTAAATTTCCATATTGATTTCAATCTTCCTACAATGAAATCCAGTAAAAAGAAGTAAATCTGGAAGTTTTCAGTAAACTGATGACTCTTCATTCTAATTTTGTGAATGACCTCACTCAGTTCTATATAAACATTTTTTAAAATGGACAAATTTTTTATCTGGCCCAGATATAACCCCAGATTCCATGCAGCAACGCCAGATAATTGTTTTCTAGCAGGATGTTCTGTAAACATCTATTGAAAAATGCAGAGACTGCAAGATTGGAAGAAAAAGTTCCTCACAAGTCAGTTTACTTTCAAGCAGGATCAGTGCTTTTTGAAAGTACTGAATGGCAGAGGATATTAATGTTGCTATTTCCATCTTTCAGAACAGGATTCATCACAGCAACACAAATATATTGTATGCAACAATAAGGGCAGAAATAGACTGAAGATTTTCACACCCCAACAAATATGTTTGAATTGTGTAGAGTTCCATCACTTAAAACATCTTACCTGGGAAGGGAGCTAGATACTATTATATTAAAGAAGCAAGTTCGCCATCAAAATACTCATGATAACTTAACTCAAAGGTATTTTTTCAAAAGACAACTGGGCTGTTTTTCCTTGAGAAGGAAGAAGAAAACATTTTGCCTATCCTTCCACCCCTCCACCTTTTGGCCTCAACTGTCAGTACCTATCTTTCCATCTCCTCACCATCACAACTGATGAAGCTTCTGGGATGAGAAGCGAAATGTTTTCTTCTTCCTCCTCAAGGAAAAAGCAGTTGGCTTTTGAAAAAAAAACAAAAACCTTTGAGATAATTATGATTTGGATGACTGAGAATCTCCACACACATCATGATCACAATGACAATCTGTAGGACTTGGCTAGTTAATCCTCTCATGCAGGACACCATAAAGCATGATAGGATGGGATCAACTCTTTATCCACATATATACATCTGGACTATCACAATGCAGTCTATTCAGGGCTGCTTTTGAAGACCACGTACAATGCAGAGGACATCTTACTGATGAATGAAAACTTCCACATTCATGTAACACTTGTCCTTTAGGCTCTCCAATTGGCTTAGCTGCCAACAGAATTCTAGCTGCAAAGTACTGGTTTTAACCCATGAAAGTTGTCCATGACCCAAGTACCTCCAGAATAGGTTGCCTAAGTATAATTGATGCATCTGGACTATTTTATTTAAAATAAATTATGGGAGGAGGATAAAAAAAAGTGTCTCTTACTTCTAGCCCAATTTATGATATAACCTCAGCCCTGAGGACAGATTAGCAATCACACTAATGATTTCCTGGAAGTTCATCAAAAATGAATTCTAGCGGAAAATGTTTGATGGAGGGGAAGGGGAGGATTTCATGATGTCATGACACAATGCAAGTATAAGGGGGACACTCAAAATGAGAATATTTTTTAGCTGTATTCCCAAGCTACACATAGTTCTAGCTTTTTAAAAAGTGCCACACACTGTCTCTGCCACACACTGACATAATGTGACAGATGATATTTTGCAAATTATTACTTGAAATAATTTGAAAGTTAGGGTTTTTTTTTTAAACATAGCCCATATCATGACTCTAATACTTCAGAGACTTAGCATTAGCACTGATGATGTTAGTTTGGGTAATGAAACGTCTGCAACAAAACAAGCAAGCTCAGAAAGTACTTAGAGTTCCTCATTGCAGGATTTATAATGAACATCATAGGGAAGATGATGGTAACCTGTGGAATACATAGGTCAATAGCTTAGGAATTATATAGTAGCCTCCAGACCGTGCCCCCCTTCTGCCTTCTTAGGTAGAAAGAACTGGAACTACTATAAAATAATATCCCCAAGTATCAATCCACTAGAATATCCAGAAGGACAGCTACCGTGGTTTTTTTTTAGTGATTTTTTAAATATTACTGTCAATTCTGGTGGTTGTTAATTCTAAAATTAGGTTTTATCTTTATCTGCTAGAAGCTATTGCAGTGTACTTCTTGGTGTCTGGTAGCAATATACAATTATTTTAATTTGAAAAAAATAATATATCCAGCTCATTACAGGCCAGAAGGAAATCAGAATGAAGAGTTTTAAGAGTTTTAAAAATTAGTTGTGAGAGGATTATTTAATATATTATTTATTTCAAAGTTTTTGAAACTATCCTTTGTGGAATAAACTAGGGATGGATGGATGGATACATAGATAGATAGATAGATAGATAGATAGATAGATAGATAGATAGATAGATAGATAGATAGATAGATAGATAGGTATATTCAGTGGTGGGATTCAAGTAATTTAACAACCGGTTCTCTGTCCTAATGATTTCTTCCAACAACCAGTTTGCCAAACTACTCGGAAAGTTAACAACCGGTTCTCCCGAAATGGTGCGAACTGGTTGAATCCCACCACTGGGTATATTATATATATGGGAAAACCACTCATGCCGTAATCATGAAATCTCCAGAACCATAAACCCTACAAACTTGAAATTTGCCACGTATGTTCCTCTTGGCTTCTAGGTGCTAACTAAGAAAGGATTTTTCGAAATGACCATCAGAGCCTAGTATTTCGTATATTATGATTAACACGCTCTGATGCTAAGGAATTTTACTCCCCCTCCCTACCTGAAAAGAAATCTGTTCCAAATGCAAAACATAAGCAGAGGAAAGGAGTTTCAGTTTCAGTTTTATTTTCACAGCAGCAACCAGGGTATAGGATAGGGGAGGCTTCTGTGGGGCGAGGCCAGTGGTTGGATTCAGCCAATTCGCACCACTTCGGGAGAACCGGTTGTTAACTTTCAGAGCAGTTTGGCAAACTGGTTGTAGGAAGAAATCATTAGGGCAGAGAACCGGTTGTTAAATTATTTGAATCCCACCACTGGGCAAGGCTTAGGGAGAGAAGGGGATAGGATAAGGGAGGCCTCTGTGTGGGAAGCCTGAGGGAAAAGGGGATAGGATAGGAGAGGCTTCTGTGGGGCAAGCCTGAGGGAGAAGGGGATAAAATAGGAGATGCTTTTGTGGGGTAAGGCTGAAGGAGAGAGAAGGGGAGAGGAGAGGCCTATCGTAACTACTCATTAATTTTCAAGCTGTAAGTGTCTATTTATCAAGCCCGATGACATAGTTTCATACCAAAGCACGGGTATCCAGCTAGTAAAAGAATAAACAAAAAAATTAAACATGTTTAGACATAAGTGTCTAAACTTATGGATCTTGGGCTTTCTTATTCAATCTGCCTTTGGATTATAGATTTCCTATCTGGCTGCTCTCAAAGGTCAGATTAGGTAATCATATCTCCTCAGCCCTTATTCTTAACACTGGTATACCACAGGGTTGTGTGTTGAGTCCCTTATTCTATACTCTTTATGTGCATGACTGCATTCCCACTCATGCCAGTAATACTATTATTAAATGTGCTGATGTTACAACAGTGGTGGGACTCATCTCTTGCGGGAAATGAGTTTGCCTATCAAAATAAGGTGGATTGGTTGCTATCGTGGTGTGGAGACTTGGTCCTTAATACCAATAAGACGGAGGAGCTTATAGTGGACTATAGAATAGAATAGATTAGAATAGAATAGAATAGAATAGAATAGAATAGAATAGAATAGAATAGAATTTTTTATTGGCCAAGTGTGATTGGACACACAAGGAATTTGTCTTGGTACATATGCTCTCAGTGTACATAAAAGAAAAGATACGTTCATCAAGGTACAACATTTAGAAGGAATAGATCAACCAGTCCATGGTTATTAATGGAGACCGAGTGGAGCAAGTGGTTAGTTTTACCACTTAAGTTTCTGGGTGTTATCATAAAAGAGGACCTGACCTGGGGTGCTCATGTTGCAGCACTGGTCAAAATGACCCAGGAGAAATTATATTACCCAAGACTTGTCAAGACTTGAATGGACAACTGCTGGTGGCCTTCTACTGCTGCACTATAGAGAGTATCTTAACTTACTACATCTGTGCATGGTTTGCAAATTGCACAGTGGCAGATAAGGACAGCGCTCCAGAGGGTTAACATCATTGCCCAGAGAATCATTGATTGGTCTCTCCTCTCTTTGGAAGAGCTTTATAGCTCCCACTGCCTTAAGAAAGTTCAAAACATTCTTAAAGATCCATCCTGGGCACTCTTTTTTTTGAACTATTACCATCTGGCAGATGGTACAGGACAATAAAAATAAGGACAAATAGGCTGAAAAACAGCTTCTATCCCAGAACAGTAACTATATTGAATTCTACTCCATAGTGCAATATTAATGCAATATCAGGGGTTTTCAATTCAATTGTATAGAATGTGAAGGATGTGTGTTTTTTTTAATGTATAATGTACACTGAAGATGGCATTTAATTTCATTGTATGAGATGCAATGAGAATAAACTAAACTAAACTAAACTATGACCACAGTATTTTAAAAAACCAACATGTAATTGAAAAAAAAATAAAAAATAAAACTACTTATATAAATAATAAAATTACATATATAAAATAAATACCACAAATAAAGACATTTTAATTCCAATAGCAACAATTCTTTCTGTGCCATAGATGCTAGTAAAGATAGCTATTTTTCCAAGATTTAAGGCATTCCGATACATAGAAGAAATCTACTGAGCACTCTCTGTTTTTAATACCTGCAAAAATTTAAGGACCTAATATGTAATGCTAACAAAAGAACCTACAGTGTCATACTCATTTTACTATCTGTAGCCATATCACCTATCTCATCATTTGAGACATTCCTTAATTTTAGGACGATGAAACATTAAGATATTGGTAGGATAGAATATAACTGCTGCCAAAAGCATCAAATATTGCTTACATTAGGGGTGAAATCCTACCAGTTCGGACCAGTTTGGGAGAACCGCTAGGGATTATGGGCATCAGTTCACCAAACCGGTAGTAATTAGCCCTCCTTGGCCCACCCGTGCCTGGTTGGTCGCCACTCACCTCTTCTGGCTGCTCGATATTCCACAGAATTCCATGTTAAATGCAGCAGAGAGAATGCTAACTTTTCTCCCTCAATTCAGAATGGAGCTGCTGCAGCCTGTCCCTTTAAGATAGTCCCCAGGAGGGAGGGGGCCAGGACAGAACCATAAAGGGAGCAACAGCTCCATTCTGAATGGACGGAGAAAAGTTAGCATTCTCTATGCCACAGAATTCAATGTTAAATGCAGCAGAGAGAATGCTAACTTTTCTCCGTCCATTCACAATGGAGCTGCTACAGCCTGTCCCTTTTAAGGTAGTCCCCAAAGTGGGGGGATGGGGAGAAGCAGCTGGAATGGAGTTGCTTTTGTGAAAGGTAATTAAATGGGGAAGGGGATTTTCCTGCCTGTCATCGATTCCTCAATCTCAGCACAGACTGAGATTCTGTGCTGAGGGAAGGATGGTAGGCAGGAATATTCCCCTCCTCATTTTCCTGCCATTTGCAATAAGGAGTGGCTGGAAGGGGAGGGGAGGGGCCAGTGAGGAGTCCCTCGATGTGAATGATGTTGAGTTGGCCATGCCCACCCAGTCACATGACCTCCCCCCCAACAAGCCACACTCACAGTAGGGGAAATTTTTTAATATCACACCTGGCTTACATGATTTTTTTACCTCTTTCTGGATCTCTCAGTGAATTTACAAATATATAGCCTTTCCACAACTGAAACTGTAGGCGTGCATATATAAGACTTACTATATGGCCACTTATCTCATATAATGATTGTAAGTGGCTCATAACAATTCCTAAAAGCAGATAAATAAATGTGAATGTACCCTTTCTCCCAGACACCAGACTAAACAAGCTCCCATCTCAATCCCCATCATAGCCCAATACTTGGGAGAAGAGCCAGATCTTCAACGGGCTGTGACTTTCCAGAAGGCTAAAAAAATAGCCTTGGAGTATCCACTGAGAAGGCATATCAGGTAACAAGATTTAAAGGAAGGGACCTGGAGTGTATTCACCTTATCTAACTTAATAGAATGGGCAGATAACCTCATAGAATGGGCAGATAACCTCAGGGAGGGGCAGTCTCACATTTACATTCACTTCATAATTAGATGACCATGAAAAGCAGTGCCATAAGCAGGCTTGCATTCATTTCCAAATATAAACCAGCCTGTTGAAATTTGTGGAAAAACAAATATAATGAGGGATTCTGAACTTCTATTGAAATGGGAAGACTAAGATGATATGCAACCAAAGATTATTGATTCTGTGGGGATTCCTAAATATATTTCTAATCATTAGAGCTGATAAACCTGTCAAAGCTCTGACTGAGGACTGAATAGGAAGTGAACACAGTGTTGAATAATTGTTTCCAAAAGCCTGAGGGCCTTAAGTTTTCTGAAATACTAGTAGCTGGAATGAAATACTTAAACAGACCTTAGGAACATCAATGGAGGAAAAATATACACCAAAATTCATTTAAAACTAATTATAGGAGAGATTAAAAAGAGGTGGGTATTTTTTATTATTGTTGATTTAGTCACAAAGTATTATTCAATGGGATTGTTTCAACATAAAATGTGATTGCTATATTTTGCACAGACTAGCAAAAAAAAATCTTAAGTAATCTAACAGTTGTTTTCGATGTCTTTTTAAATCACACAACAGAAGTAAACAGATATTAACAATCCAAATTTTCAAGTATCCTTTTCTTTGGGAGCTTTCCATTAGTAGGATGTTATTATTTCAGGTTTATGACATTAAAATTACCATATGCAATATATTTAAGCATTTTCCAGTATATCAAAATAAATTACCTTAATTCTACCTTAATTCTTAATTCATAATGTATCACATAAAATTAGAAAGTCCTTTTTAAAAGAAACTTTTTTCCAGATAGATTCTAAACCAATGGTATTCAGAATGACAACTGTTTTAGAATGTGAAGCTTAAAATATTGTTTTATATAAAATTTAATACTGCAAGCATAGTTTCAAAACATACTGGTAATGGTATACAGCAATAATAAGATTTTATATACATTAAATTTATAATTATCCCTAAAATATGAAGGAAATTAGAAAATAGTGCATATATTTAATACCCTTTATATCCTAAAGGATGGCCATCGGTACCAAAGTTGCTTATTTATCTCATATGGCTTCCATAAGCCATAACAAGAAATTAACAAATTGGGTTCAGTGTCTCTGATTACTCAGGCACTAATGAAGAAATAGTCCTGGGATCACCAGACCTCGAGGTAATGGCAGCAATCAGGAGCTATTTCTGATTCTTTCATCTTTAAAGAGGACTGCAATTCATGCCAGACCCAGCCTGCCATGTATCATTCATGATTTTACCATATCAAAAGTAGAATAGTCTTTTTTTTAAAATTTGAATTTATATCCCGCCCTTCTCCGAAGACTCAGGGCGGCTTACACAGTGTTAAGCAATAGTCTTCATCCATTTGTATATTATATGCAAAGTCAACTTTTATTGCCCCAACAATCTGGGTCCTCATTTTACCTACCTTATAAAGGATGGAAGGCTGAGTCAACCTTGGGCCTGGTGGGACTTGAACTTGCAGTAATTGCAAGCAGCTGTGTTAATAACAGACAGACTTAGTCTGCTGAGCCACCAGAGGCCCTTTTTTACTTATATAGTAAATCTATTTGGTATGAACTATGTATTAATCTTTACAACCGAAAACCAAACTATTTAACAATATAGAATATAAGAAAGCTAGAGTTAGCATGTACATCACATGTCTCCAAAGACCTGTATTCTTCATACACATTGGATTTTACAATGCAATCAAAGACATTGGTTTTGATCTGTAAGCCATTAAGTAGTTAGAACTAGCATACTGGGACAAACCATTTTCTACAGCTTCTCCAATATCTTTTAATGTACAAGTTAGGGTTGAAAAAGATAATGAGGTGTATAGTGGCTTGCAAGTATCTTCTTGAAAACCAACGAATATCCAACCACACAATGTATGTGACAGGTTTGTGTCCATTTAACACAATTCAGATAAAAGTTTGATGATCAGGGATAAACAGGAAAAAAAATTGTTTGAAAAGCCAATTATTGCCTTTTTGGTTTTAGATAAATGCTGTAAAACCTCTTGAAGCACATTTTTTAAAAGGCAAATAGCATAACATCTATTCATCCATCTATCAGCTGAAGTATTTTACAAAACTGACTATGGAATCTTGGAAGTAATCTTACTGATTACAATAAGACTTACTTTTAAGTAATGATGCATTACATATATGCCATCATACTTCAGATACTGAAAATATAGTAGGTAAGATTTAACAAGTCTTGTTTTGGTTTAGGAATGTAAATGTCAGCCAAATAAGGAATAATTAAATACAGTTATGTGATCCATATCCTTTATAGTTCCCATTCCCAGATGTATTCCAGAAGTTTGCTGCAAAAGGAAAATTACTAAAAAAAATACACTTTGTTTGATAGGAAGATGTATTTTATGATGAAAAGGTCACTGATGGGTATCATTCAATAAAATGTATAACCCACATGTTGAACTAAATAGAAACAGCTGTATTAAAAAAGGGAGTGGCAAGCAATCAAGTTTAACAATAGTTCAACAGGAAGTAGAAATGCATAAGATGTACTAGCAAAAATACTTTATCTGGATCTATTTTGAAAACCTGGTTAGAAACAGAAGGAAAAACAACTTGTTATTTCCAAAAGACACTATCAATGTAACAATTATTGTGAATATGTTCTGAATTTAAATTATTACTAAAATACAATTGTTTTTCCAATTCTTGCTGTTGTAGGAGTTCTTGAAACAACCTATGGCCACTTTCTAAAAAATATTAGCTCTTAAGGAAAATGATCAATATGCTACATGTAACTAATTAGCAGTGCAAAGAGAGAAATGCATGTTACAACTTCATATACAATCTAATCCAAAAAGAAAAGCATTTTAGCAAAATACTTAATAAATTAAAACTATGAATATGCAATTATAATGGTAATGTAATCAACTTGAATGCATTATAAAATTTTATACACATTTTAATTTAAAGCACTACTTTAAAAATACAGATCTGCTGAATGAATTGCCTTATACAGCAACTTCCATAGTTTTTTTTTTTTAATGAGTACTATATACATGCAAGCAATTTCACAGTCGTAGAAGGATATTTCTCTCTTGCATCATGGTCTTACCAACTAGTAGATGAGATATTATAAACTTTATTGGTCAAATACCCAACTATAGAAAAATTTATCCAGAAATGTTCTCCATTTTTGCTGGAACCATGGTTTCCAGAACTTCTAGCCATGATGACTGTGAAGAACACTAGACAGGGAAAAATTGAATGGTACTGTGGTACTTTGAAACTGACAGACTAAATACCTTCCTTGACCAAAGATACAGTGTCTGCTAAACATTTTGTAATATACTGGAAGCATAGAAGGTGTAAAAAGATACTGTCATCGTGTAGACCTGTGATGGTGAACCTATGGCACGTGTTCCCAAAGTGGCACATGGAGCCATGATGTGGCACCTGCGATGTCGCCTGTTCCTCTTCTGGGTTTCTGGCATGAATGTGCTCACAATGATCACTTTCCTTCGTGTGTGCAGCAGTGCCGGAAACTGGAAGAACTGGTCTTCCGTTTTCCTGCGTGATCTTATGTGCCGGCTAGCTGACCGTCGCGTGCCAGAAACCCGGAAGACTAGCTGCTGGTGCGCATGCATGCACCGGAAATCGGAAGTTCATTTTCAGGTACATGCATGCGCCCAGGGCAACTCCTCTTCCAGATTGGGACCCAGACATGTGCGCGCATGTGCACTCACTCCCTTTTCAGCGCTTGGTGCTGAAAAGGTTAGCCATCACTGGTGTAGACACTTCTTTTGCATGAAAAATACATAAGTCTGAATTTTGCTTGAAGATAAAAGCTTGTCTTACTCAGTATCACATGAACCGAATAGATTATTAAACAGCAATATAAACGGTAACATTATGTAGAGAAGTACAAAAATGGTTTATAAGATTTCCTATGTAGCTTTTCCATTTCTGAACTTTTGGAAACAAGTAAAGCACACTGATTTTTGTTTGGGATAAAAATCTAAAATAGTTATTTTCCAAAGTTTGCCAGTTATCTGATGAAAATCATTGCTCTTGTGTAGGGGGTGCTGGCAAATTGCACTCTTCCAAAATGAACAGAAAAGCATCTTCATCTGTGAATTATGTGAGCCCAAATCAACATAATATATAGAGCAATATTAAAGCAGTCCTGAACATTTATACAAAATATATTTGTATTCTTTATTTCCTGGCAAACCCAAACCACCTGATTCACTGCCAAATACAAAGTACAGGATGCTCCACACTTACATCAACTAGTGTTGCAAGAATGAAACACAAGTTTGATTTCAGCCCATTAACTCTTCAGATCCAAGTAGAAAAATATGGCAGAATCCAGAAACAAAGCCAAAACAACCCAGTCTTTCCACCAGCCATTCTCTGCTAGTTGTGTATACCCCTAGCTGTGGCTTTTGACAGCTCCTGGGGAGGAGCTTCCCCATTACACAATTACATGCCTAAGGTTGGTGGATTTGCAATGTACACCACAGAAAGGGTGGAAGGGAAGTAATCCACTTCTGGGAGAATAACTTCAAAATAAGTTTGTTTTTTTTTAAAGAGAGTTGATTAGGAATTTTTAAAAACGGGGATGTATGGGTGAACGAAGCTAGAAGTAATGAAAGAAAGATTAAAACAGAGGAGGGTGACAAATGAAAGCGATAGGGGAGAAAAAGGACAGGAAAGCTCTTTCTCAGTGTCAAAGGAGAGGGAGAGAGAAAGGGGAATGGAAGTTGAAAGCAAGGGGGGGGGGGAAACGAAGGCGGGGAGGGCGCTGACAAAGGGGGAAAGGGAGAAGGAAGTAGAGAGGGGAGAGGAGGGAAAGGTGAGGGCCATTCCCAATATGGCACTGTGACTGGGGCAAGGAAAGGACAAAAACAAAAGAAGGGGGAAGCAGGGCAGGGCAAAAGGGCACAGGTGAGGAGGCGGCAGAAGAGCCGGGTGGGGAGGGGGGGGACTTGGCGACACGGCAAACCGGAGTAGCCGATCAGAGGGCGGACGCCCCGGCGGGGCTGACAGCGCTCCTCCGGGCTTCCTCTGGCCCGCAGCGACGCCCGCACGGAACTTACTTCTTCCTGACTCTCTGGAAAGGGGAAGCGCCATCTTTACGAGGCCGGCCCCTCGGTCTTTTGTCTGTAGCGGCGGCCGCGGCCGTGGGGGAAGCCCCCGGCTCGCGGACCGGCGGCGGCGGCGGCGGCGGCGTCTGGCTCTGCTGCTCGGTTGACATCCTAGTCAGCCGGACGGGGGAGAAGCATGGAGGGCGGCGAGCGGGGACGGCGAGAGTGCGGGAGGGCGAGGGCGATACCGACGCTCCTCCTGCTCCAACGGCCGCGGCGGCGGCGGCTGCTGCTGCTGCTGCTGTTCCTCTTCTCCTGCTGGTCCTCGGCCACCACGACCGCCTCCTGCGCCTCCTCTACCTCCGCCTCGCATCGCTGGCCTCAGCCGCCGCGGACCAGCGCGCAGGTAGCCGCATGGGGAGGAGGAGGAGAGGAGGGCCCGCCTCAGTCACACGCAATTAGACCCCTCAGAGAGGCTCGGGCGGAGGGGAGGGGAAAGGGGGGGCGCGCCGGGGGGCCCGCGGCGGCCCTTGCACACGGCCGACGCCTTCTCCTCTGGGGCGCGCTCGCGGCCGGGCGGGAGGGCGACGCGGCCTCCGAGAGCTGCGCTCCGCCTGAGGAGTCCGCCGCTTCCTTGTAACGTTGGCCCGGCGCCCTTCCCCCAGCCCTGGCTGGAAGTGGAGGAGGAGGAGGAGGCGGCGGCTCGGGTGGGTGGGTGGGCGGGCGGAGGGCAGCCGGAGATGAAGTTTTGACAGCTCCTCCAGCTGCTGCTGAGGAGAGACGGAGCGAGCCAGCGAGCGAGAAAGCAGGGCGGGCGGGCGGGCGGACGCGCGCGCGCGCGGGTGGGTTTAGGGTTCTCTTGTGTGTGCGCCTGTGAGAGCGCGCGCGCCCGCGTGTGCCATACATGTGCGTCTGTGGTGTCACGGGAGGTGCGGGGGGGGAGAGGAGGAGGAGGAGGAGGACCTGGGGCCGCTCTCCCTTCTCTCCGTCCCCTCAGGCCCGGCCGCGAGCCAGGAAGTTGGAGCGGGGGTCTGGGGGAGGATGGGGGAGAGGTAACGTCGGCTCTGCCTCAGGAGGGAGGGGGGGCTGTTGCACGTGACTGACGGCCCGGCTGACTGATGGGCTGCCCGACACCGGCCCCTCCCCCTCCCCTCACTTCGCCTGAGGTGGCGGTTGCTGAGCAGCCACCTTCGACGTCGCGGACGCCGCAAGGAAGGGCTGCGCGACGCCCGAAGAGGAGGCGCGCCCCTTCGCTTGCCCCGCAGAAACAAGAGTTTGAGGGGGCGTGCGGATATTTTCCCCCTCAACGCCTCTTTTGGAGGAGGAGGAGGAGGGAGGAGGAGAGGAAGACGGTGGCGGCGCTCGATCTGCGTGCCGCCCTCTCCCCCTCCCTAACCCCCCCTCTCTCCCCCTCTCCCTCAGGGGGGCCCCACACTGCGCCTGCCCGAGCCACCCGCCCACCGGACACCCCTTCTTTTCTCAGCCCAGACAGCTTATTCGACGCGCCGCCGTCGCTGACCTCACGGGCTCTGCTGGCGACGGGTTGGGCGGGAAACCTGGAAGCCCGGAGTGGAGAGAGACGGGTGGACCGGAGTTCCGGGAGCCCAGGAAGGCTCCGGAGAGCAGTGCGCGCGCCCGCCTGTTTTGTGTGGTGTGTGTGTGTGTGTCTTGCCAGCTGTGCTAAACAAACCGCCGCACGCAGCCCTGCCAGGCGTCTCAACGCAGCCTGCAGGTGTTGGGTGCCAAAGCGTCAGGCGTGCCGTGCCCACACCTCTCCGCAACGGAGGCGCCCTTTTCGAAGCTAGTTTGGGAACAACTGCGAGTGCAAGATAGTTTTCGGCAGGCTGCCTCGCCCACCGCCAGTATCTTTCAATTTTATTTTTATTTTGTTGTTGTGGTTATCCCTTACCATCCTCTCAATAATTTGAGCTATTCTGAATTTATTGGTCTGTTATGAACGCCCCCCCCCCATTCCCATGGCTGAGATCTGCCAAGGCTGCTTAAACTATCGTTTGCTGAAGAATCTACAATTGTTTGGGGCCATCCAGCTTTGTTTTCTGAACTCAAAATCTTACATGGCTTATCCTGAACATAAAAAGTATTAGTTCCTACATTTGACAACCCTTCCGGCTTTCCTGTGGCTGAGCCCTTATTTATTTAAATTTCAATTTATATGACTGTCCATCTCTGGACAGTCAAATTCATGACTTTGATTTTTATCTATTATTGACCTATAGTGCAATGGATTATATTGCTCAGGCAATGAAGCAAGCCTTCTTTTACTCAAAAAGTTTATTCTCTGGAGCCTTTCAAGACCACTGTCTTAGCTTTTCTGTTTTCCATCTATTATTAGCACGTTAATGATATTGTACTTTATAACACAGAGAAAACCATTAGAAGAGTGGATGGTATATAAATAAATAGCCTAAATTATAATGCATTTCAGCTGCTTTTGTTTTAGTATCGTGAGTAAACACATTTCATTTGAACAGTTTCCTGGAGATGGATGGATGGATAGCAATCTCATGATATATTAAATGACACATTTTGATATATTAAATGACACGTTAACCTCTTTGCTTGGGAAGAGGTTAAAAACAAAGGATTTAAGAAAACGTATCATTGTTTACAGTTAGTATTAACTTCAGCCTGTGTGCCCAACTATATATGATTTATTATAATAATTTGCCTACTGGCTGGGGAAGTCTGGGAGTTGGAAAAGATTGGCTTAGTTCTTTAGTCATAAAGCAACCCACAAGTCTTGGGTAGATTTATTTGAATCCTGTTCCAGCTGTTCATAAAAGAACTGGGAAGTGAACTCATAAAATACAAATGCAATTTTGAGGTAAACGTTGAATCAAGTTATGATTGCTGCAATGGAAATGCTATTCTTCAGAACCAGAAAGGTACTACAATTCTGTGCTATTCACTAGACATCACCCTCTTGATGTCTCTCGGAGATGTTGGCTGTGGGACTGTACTTGGCTACAAATGAAAAGAGCTGGTCCAATATTTTGGTCAGCGTCAGACTGGGAAAGGCTGCTCCACTCTCTTTTCCAGCCTGAACGGAGCGGACTCACTTCTTGGCTGGATTCAGCCGAATTGGTCCATGAAATGCAGCGGGACCGACTCCCCCTGGTTGGGATGGGGCCAACTGACAGCGCTGGTTGGCTTAGAAGCGTCTCTCCAGACTTAGGTCGCTTGCAGGGCGCCTGGAGAATCACCGGCAAAACGCTGAGCGGATATGCACACGTGGCCATCGTTGACAACAGCCGTATTTTTCACCTCGACGCCTCCCCAACCTTCGGGTTGTCTTTAGAAACTGGCCGCCCGGGAACAGGCGGAGCTTCATCTGACCGATTGTTCCCATAGTGAGGTCAGTGGAGGCCGGACTGGAAACAGGGAAGGGCGCAGGCTGACCACGCGGGCGTGGGAGGGAGAGAGATGTAGGCGGGGAGCGTTCAAGCCGCGCCGCAAAGGTAGCCAACGTGGGCGTGTGTTACCTGTGCGCGCAGAGGGCGTTGCCGATACCCGAGTGTTTCCTCTGGCGCTGACTGGAGGCGCTTGGCTCCAGACCAGAGACCCGAGCCAGCGTAACCGAAGCCTCGGGGAACTGAAATTGGCACGGACTGTGTGAGAGAAAAGGAGGGAGGGAGAGCGCCCAAGGAGAGGGTTGGTTTCCAGCAATTTTGGCTGCAACAGCTGCTGATCCTGCCACTGCTCCAGGGTTGGGGGAGGGACGGCGAAGGAGATGGTGGTTCTTGTGCTAATCCTGCTCCCCCCCCTCCCCAGGGATACAGGCCTAGCTGGTTGGCCCCCTGCCCAGATTCTGAGGCTCAGTGCGGGGGTTAAGCCTCATTACATGGGATTTAACTTGTCCAGCCAAGTACAGAATACAGCCCAAACTCTACTAGCAGAGAGATTTTTGAGGAAGGGCATGCAGATTCTTATCCTGAAATCAGGATTTTTGGTGTTGGTGATGGTGGTAATGATGATGATGATGGACTACAGCAGAGGATCAATAGTATTTACATTTTCATACATAAATAAATGCTCAAAAAGTATTCATGTTTCCTGCCCCTCCCCTCCATTTGCTTGCTTTCTGTCAAATTCAGAAGTTTAATTTTTCGATATTTTGCCTTCCATGTAACTAGAAGGAAACTCACTGCACATTTCTGGCATCATCGAATATCCATTTGACGTGTTACACAGGAAGCTTACTTTGCTTCTGATCATCATCCCTCCTAACCTTTTTAGAGTACTTCTCTCTTTTGCCAGAAAACCTTTAGATTGAACTATTATCTCTCAATTGACTCTGCTTACTGTACTAGAGTCATGTAACTTGTTAAGAATAACAACAACATTACTATAACTCTAAATTGCCTTTCAACAAGACATAGGCAAACTATACAACCTCCTGAGTGTGCACTTAAAACAACCACATTTATCTTTTTGGTAAAAAGGCTTATTTTCAAAAATACGTTCGCAGGGGATTTTGTCTCTAAGGCTATAACTGATGGGTAAAATTATTGAAAACAGCAGTATTTGGAAGGGCAGCAGACAGAAACTGACATCTATTATTTGTTTATTTATTCCATTCCCACATATTTTGCAAAACACTTACTGAAAGGAAAAAACATGAAATTTGGAGCTAGGAAATGAATTAGGCCAATGGACATGCACAGTTTAATAGCTGCAAAATCTTGAATATGCGTGCTTGGCATTTGGATAGTTTTTATAATAATTTAACTTTTCCAATACCTATGAATAGTTGCTGATCAGTGTGAAAAGTATTGTTCACATTCTTGTGATAGGTACCAGCGGCACCAGCAGAAAATGGTCTCTGAAAGTGGACTTCAGTTATGGAGGGATCAAAGCCTGTTTGGATTTTGTTTATTTTGAGTTGTTTATTTACTATGACTGACAGCTGTGATAACTCTTCGGTCGGCAATGACCATCAGGGCACTTGCCAGCACACTTTCTGACATGTGTAGAGCCCTGGGAGATCTTAAAGCTGTAGTGACCCTGGATATTCATGTAAGCAATGATGCTGAATTATGGCAGAAGCCAGTGCTGGGCTGAAGAGACCCCTGCAGTTTGATGGAGTGCAGCTTCCCTGCTGGCAGGACATAAAATGGCTGGTGGCTAGCAGACCTTGGCTCCAATTGAGGTCCAGCTGCACACCTCCTGAGTTTTCCATGTGTTCCTCACCGGCTGCCCAAAGTAAAGGTTGGGCATTTCCCTTAGACCTGGAGATGGCTGGATCAGGGATTTGCAAACTTGCCTCTTTTAAGACTTGTGGTGGACTTCAACTCCCAGAGCAAAGCTGGCTGAGGAACTCTTGGAGTTGAAGTCCACAAGTCTTAAAAGAGCCAAGTTTGCAGACCCCTGGCCTGGATGATCCCTGGGTTCTCTGCAATTTCATAACTACTTGGGATGGTGATCTTCATCCCTGGAGAGGAAACGGGAGACTGTGGTTCCACAGGATGCATGGTAGAAGCTTGGCCTTCCCACAAACACACAGATATGCACAGAGATGAATTTACATACAATTTAAAAGACACAAGCAAAAAGCGAAGAAGGAAGCAAACAATCTACCACACATCCCAACCTATTTGCCTAGATCTTTTGCAAGGATGACTGATACCCCTTTCTTCTTTTTTCTTCCTCTCCAAGGTTCTTTTGTTTGTTTGTTTGTTTGTTTGTTTGTTTGTTTGTTTGAATTGTTCTTCTCATGTTTGTGTGTGTGTGGGCGCGTGTATGTGATTTCTGAATTGATTTCTGCACATTTTAACCACTGTAAACCACCCAATATTGCCCGGAGTCAAGTAGCATATACATTTTATAAATTATTATTAATTTATATAAACTATTGTTAGCCCACCTTCCAGCAGCCAACTCCAAATAAGCAAGAAACCGCACAAGAAAAACCACAAAAGAAAGAAAACAGCCTAATAAAGGAACCATCAAGAAAGAAACTACAATCTACCTATGACTGCTGAGGCAGATTATGTATTAACAACCAGGAAACTCGATTGTCCTTTACACTGATAATGTAACTTCTATATAACATAGTAGTAATAAAACAACTGCAGGAAAACAACCAAGCTCAAAGAGTATCAAGAATAGTTCAAATCCTGAGCTACAGGAATTTTTTGTTTTTTGCTACAGACCCATATAGGCTGTTAAGTACATGAGGGCAGGAGTGGCCAGGTGGGTGTACTGATGTTCTTGTGCTAGATTAACTATGGCTGAGTTGTTGTGTAGTGTGAGAGATGGTGCTAGTAGTTGTTAGGAATGTATTTTGGCCTGGGAGGGGGAAACTACAGGTGGGGGGAAATTAGGAGGGCAAGAAATAGTGGCCGAAAAGGCCAATGCTATCTGAGATGCTATGTCAACCATTAACAAACGGATTGGGTAGACCTACTCCCGTATGCGGAGGTAGCGTATAAATACAGAGCCCATCTCACTTGTATTGGCAACACCCATCTAGGATGTTGCAAGGCCTCCAAATTTATGTGGTCAGTTAATACCTCAACGCAAGTATGATGCGAGTATGATGGCTCAGGGCCTTAGGCCATTATTTAAGGTCAGTTTTGACATTCAGTCCACAATAACCACTTTATATATTAAATTGGCTCCTTAATTGGGTATCATAGCATCAGCATGTATGACCTCCAACAATTCTGGATGTTGGTCCTGAATGTTCGTTTACTCTGTAATAAATCTTGTCTTCATTCACAATTCAATCATGGATGAAGTGGCCAACCCACCAGGGCCTCTGGTGGCTCAGACTGGTAAGACAGTCTGTTATTAACACAGCTGCTTGCAATTACTGCAAGTTCAAGCCCCACCAGGCCCAAGGTTGACTCAGCCTTCCATCCTTTATAAGGTAGGTAAAATGAGGACCCAGATTGTTGGGGGCAATAAGTTGTTGTTGTTGTTGTTATTGTTATTGTTGTTGTTGTTGTTGTTGTTGTTGTTGTTATTATTATTATTATTATTATTATTATTATTATTATTATTATTATTAATTCGATTTTTATACCGCCCTTCTCCCGAAGGACTCAGGGCGGTGTACAGCCAAAGTAAAAACAAACGGTACAATATACAATTAAAATACAGATTAAAAAACTTATTATATAGTTGGCCTAAAAACTTTAAAATATATAAAACTAAAAAACCCCTTAAAATTAATAATAGAAAATTTAAAACCAATAAAATTTAAGCCAGCCCCGCGTGAATAAATAGATGTGTTTTCAATTCGCGGCGGAAGGTCCGAAGGTCAGGTATTTGGCGTAAACCCGGGGGAAGTTCGTTCCAGAGGGTGGGAGCCCCCACAGAGAAGGATCTTCCCCTGGGGGCCGCCAGCCGACATTGCTTGGCGGACGGCACCCTGAGAAGTCCCTCTCTGTGAGAGCGTACGGGTCGGTGGGAGGCATGAGGTAACAGTTGACTTTGTATATAATATACAAATGGATGAAGTCTATTGCTTGATATAGTGTAAGCCGCCCTGAGTCTTCGGAGAAGGGCGGGATATAAATGCAAATAATTAAAAAAAAAACTTGTATTACCAAGACCTAGGTGGGCTGGGCAGAGTTCCCCTCTTAGGAACATTTCCCACTTGAGTCCCAGGTTTGGCAACAGCTGGAACCTGGGAAATTGGGGAGGGGGAGAGATTTGCTGTCATCTGTGCGATTCTGATCATCTAGTTGAGCGTGGGCTGTAGAAAACAGCAGGCAGTTACGGGGCTGTTCAAATCATGAAGGGCCAAAAGCATTACAGTGGATGTATTACAGTGGATGCAATTCTTGTCTGAAAGTAATTGCAACATGACTTAATGGCAGGAGTGAAATCTACTTACCTTCCCTACCGGTTCGAAAGTGCGCGCGTGCCATCGTCACATCCAATTTTTGACCCTTTGCACATGCACAAAGCCGCCTGTACATCCACAGAAAGTCAAAAATGGGTTACTTCCTGGTTAAAACCAGGAAGTGATGATGTCAGGGCAGGTGGGCAGAGCCTCGCGCTGCCGCCACCAGTTCACCAAACCGCAGGCCACTGCTGCTACTGCTTCGCGGGAGCTGGACAAAACCGGCAGGATTTCACCACTGCTTAATAGTGGAAGACATTAATATGAGTCCATTGCTAGGGTCAAATGACTCTGATTGCCCTTTGCCTTGCTGATGTGACTCTACCTTATAGGGAGAGGGGGCCTATTCGGTTCCTCTCTCCAGTTTCCCAAAGAACCAGGTGCACAGTTCATCTGAGACTTTAGTCGCAGCCTGTACTGAATAGTGATAGAGTCCTTGCACTCTATATGGCCTTTTCCTATGTGTCAATCCTGGATTCATTCTGGGGTTTTTTGAGGAGCTCCAGAAAAAGAAGTGGCAGAAGAGACCCTTGAACACTGTTGAAGAATAATCAAATGTAATTAAAGCCCCACATTCGGAATTACATTGCGAAAAGTGGAAAAATGGTGTTATTTTCTTTCCTTGTTGCAAGTTCCAACAGTTTAGTTCTGTTTAAGATGACTCAGTTTTTGCTGGGGAGGGACAAGCCACAGGAACATCTGCAGAGCCATTGTGAGGAATATTTGGTGAATAATTCATTCAAATTCACTCTAGTTGAGAAAGTTGAGGCCCCCAGGGACCATGGTTCTGTAAAAACACAAGAATGGGTTTGAACTGGAATTCCTAAAGGAGTGAGCAGGTCCTTCAGAATGTGAGTTTGGCCATTCAGGCTCCTCCTAGGTTGATCTGTAGGGTTGGGTCCATGTCCTGGTATCAGCTTCCTTGACACAGGTTTTTCTTCTGGCTTTGAAAAAGGAAGTAGTGGCATGCCCCCTCTTTAAGAAGCCATAGATGGAGCCTATGATTCTGGACTATTTTTGACCAGTCTCCAACTTTTCCTTTTAAGGGAAGGTTGTTGAGAAGTGATCAGGCAACAGCTCCAGACAATCCCGGAATAAAGGTATTACTTTGACCCATTTCAGTGAGGCCAATGAGGTTTTGAGCCAAGGCACAGTATGGACAGCAGCATTGGTCACACTTGTTGACGTAAGGGGCTGGGTTGGAGAAGCATATCCATTCTTATGCTCTTAGTGATCCTTATACTATCCATCCTTATACTATCAATCATGGTATCCTTCTAGACTGGATACAAGGATGTGGGTAGGAGGTACTGTATTAGGGTGGTAGGCCACCTTTCTCTGTGATTGATTCCAGTTAGTACAGTGTATGTATAGGGAGAGGGGGATTATTTGTGGGATGCCTCAGGATTCTCCTTGTGTTTAAAATCTACATGAAACTGCTGAATGGAGGCCATCCATTGGTAGAGGGCCTGGAATCATCAGCATGCTGTGATAACCAATAATATATCTCAAGGCTCGGCTGTCCAAATCATTCATGAATGTATGCACTTGTTTATTCATTCACTCACTCCCTCCAGCACCCAGCACCCAGATAAGCAGGGATTAACACCAGACAAACAGTCAAGAAAACCACAGTCCTACCAACACTTAGCAGGACAAATTACTGTAAAAAAGAAGGAGCAAACTCCACATTCACTAGTGCTGATAAGCACCAAAGGCTCCACAGTTCAATCCAGATCTACATAAATTCTCTTCTGGAAGTTGATATATTTTTCACCCAAAATAAAAATCCTTGCTTGGCCTACAGGCAGTTTTTGTGGTATTGCTCAATGTTAGAGGATTATCTGTTAATGGCAGAGAATTTTCATAGAGAACTGAGGAACAAGCATTAACACAACAGTTCTTGCACACTAGCTTGTACTTTAGGCTTAAATAGCCCTCTTTAAAGCCAATAGACACAAAATATGTTCCCATTTTAGTCTGAATTCTAAGCCAGGGTTCTTGGGTCGGCTTAGTCTATCTTATTGATGCAGCCATATGTTTGTCCACTAAGGCTTTTATTGTGTAATACAGCCACTTGCGACTTAGCCAATAAACCACATTGGTCAAACCATGCCTTAGCATGATTTCCTAACCCTGCCTTTATCAGTGATGTGGATGACACAATATATACTTCACCATATTTAGGCTTGGCTTAGTACACGAGGCAAACCTAGTCACCTTTATCAGAACTCGCTGCTATTGCTCCAAAAGAGATGGAAACAGATTTAGGGTTCATCTTGAATCTCTTTCAGCCCAGAATTTCCTCACTCTAGTTATTATCCTTGTTATAAGCTTCGGTATTAAGTGCAAGTCTATAATTGCATATTTGCTTGAAGTTTAAAATGACAGTGGAGTGAACCCGACTATTATAAATCCATTTTGAGAGCTAAAGGCAGTTGTTTTCCCAATGGTGGTTTTTACCTGTAGGTCAAGGGTGTCTGTGTGCCAGATACAGCACACAAATGAGTGCCCCAGCATCACATACCACTCTCCACTATTTATTTATTTATTTATTTATTTGAATTTTTATACCGCCCTTCTCCGAAAACTCAGGGTGGTGTACAGCACAAATAAAATATGGATACCAAGACACTTAAAATCTGATATTAGTTAAAAATCTAATTCAATATGCTGAGTTATTAAAATAAATATATAAAATTATAAAAGTTTCTAAAACCCCACTAAAACCCTCAATAAAATCGTTAGGCCAGCCCTGCTTGGTGAAAAAAGAAAGTTTTGAGCTCGCGCTTAAAGGTCCTAAGATCAGGGAGAAGACATAGCCCCACAGGTAGTTCATTCCAGAGGGCCGGATAATAATAATTTATATATAATATACATATATATATGTATGTATGTATGTATGTATGTATGTATGTATGTATGTATGTATGTATATAGGTCTTTGGTTGTTCGGGTTTTCTCCCGTGTAAAATTGGAAGTGTCTTGGCGACGTTTCGACGAAGTCTCATTCGTTATCTTCAGGCTTCAGCTTCGTGCTTCTGGGAGCAATGTGTGATCGCAGCTGTTTCTTCCTTTTAACTGCTAGTGGGGGTTTGAACTGATTGGGTGGGAGCTTGGCTGTGCTCTGATTGGCTGGGGGTTTTTCTGTGCTCTGATTGGCTGGGGGTGTGTCCTGTGTTGGTGGGGGCTTGGTTGTGCTCAGTCTAGTCTGTGCTGCAGGGGGATTTGATATGCAGGGGGATTATACACACACACACACACACACACACACACACACATATACATGCTCTGTATATATATATCACGCTCTGTAAAAAGCACTCTTGGGACATGCCCAGAGTTGACTGAAAGATGAATGGCTGTATCAATGTTTTAAATAAGTAAAAAAATAAAATAAGTTCACTTATGCTAGTGGAAGCCTAAGCTGTAAATGTAGACGTTAAAATTGACCACGAGCAGGCTCTCCAACCAAAACAGCTGGGCTTCAGATGGACAGTTTCCCCTTGGTCCCTCGCCAGATTCGGATCGAGGCCTACGGTTCCCATCCCCCCACGATTCCCACGGCCTGCGCGAGGAGAGGGGCGAGATCTTTCGTGACTTCGTTTGTTTGGGGAAAACGATCCACCGGTCGCGGACCAGCGAGAGATCATCATCCTTCGGAGCTGGAAAGCCTCGACGCGGAAGCTGGTCCGGCAGCGCAGAGGACGGACTAGGGCGCGGCCGCTCCTGGCCGAACTCCGCGAGGGGGAGCAGGCGGGGGCAGCCGGGTCGGCCCGGAGGCAACCTGTCAACTCCACTTTCTTTCCAAGTAGGTGAACGTCTTCTCGAGTCCAGGGGAGCGGTCAGTTCCGGAGGAGGCCCCGCTGTCTACCAACTCGCCCTGGGGTCAGGCCCACGCGCGGGCGTGGAGTCAGCTTCCCCTGCGTCTCTTATGCCTTCCACAAGGCGAGCGTGATCCTTGTCTAGCGTCTTTCTTCCCCCGCAACTTTTCTCCACCCCTTGCGCGTGTCTAGACTTATTCTTAAACACCTGGCCTGCCTACCACCCACCCAGATCGCAGCGCGTGGGGTTTGCCGGGGTGCATTTTGCGAGGGGAGAGAGTTGGTGAAGAAGGACGGGCGGCAGCACCAACCGGTGGATTTCCCTCCGTGGTCTAGTGGGGGAGATGCCACTTTCGCCGCTCCTGAAGACTTCCAAAGGAGTTGGACTGCCGTTCGTGGGTGGGGTCCTGACTCCTGCCATATGTATGCGGATTCGGGCTTTCAAGTCGACGCTGGCAAGGGCGCTCGCGCGTGGAATGCCATGCCCATCGGGCACCGAGCAGTGTTGGCTGCCCCGCCTGGCCCTTTTGGGTGCTGCTGCCCAGCGGTCGGTCCTTCCCTGTCAGGTTTAGACTCGGAGGACCCCTTCGGGCGGTCTCTTCCTCCCGGCTCCCCTCTCTTCGCCCCCCTCCCCCTCCCTCCCTCAGAAGCGCCTTCCCTCCGCGGCTCTGTCCTTAGCCTAGGGAAGAATGGCTAAGGCGCTACTTTTCGGTGTGTGCGGAAGGATTTCAGGGTAATATTGCAACTAGACTGATGCGATTCCCGGCGGGGAGGGTGCGTGAAGGCTTTGAAGGCGAGTTTTCCAGCACGGAACGGCAGTCGGAGCGGGGACTGTTGCAGAGTGCCTGCGTGTGCGCGAGTACAAAAACTCGACTTAAAAGAAGGCAAAAGGCATATTGAGGCCGTCGTTTTGTGGGGATGACAGCCATGAGCTTCAAGATCAAGGGAGGTACTAATGCCACTCTATAAAGCCTTAGTAAGGCCACACCTAGAGTACTGCATCCAGTTTTGGTCACTATAAAAAAGATGTGGAGACTCTAGAAAGAGTGCAGAGAAGAGAAACAAAGATGATTAGGGGATTGGAGGCTAAAACACATGAAGAACGGTTGTAGGAACTGGGCATGGCTAGTCTAGTGAAGAGAAGGACCTGGAGATATGATAGCAGTCTTCTAATATTTGAGGGGCTGCCACAGAGAGGAGGGTGTCAAGCTATTTTCCAAAGCACCCGAAGGCCAGACAAGGAGTAATGGATGGAAACTGACCAAGGAGAGATTCAACCTAGAAATAAGGAGAAATTTTCTGACAGTGAGAACAGTCAACCAATGGAACAGAAGTTGCCTTTGGAAGTTGTGGGAGCTTCATCGCTGGAGGCTTTCAAGAAGAGATTGGACTGCTATCTGTCAGAAATGGTATAGGGTCTCCTGCTTGGGTGGAAGGTTGAACTAGATGACCTACAAGGTCCCTTCCAATTCTGTTAATCTGTTAAAGCCTTTCTCCCTATGCAGGCATTCCAAGCACCATTCTTAACAACACAGGTAGTTCTCGACTTACAACCATTAAGTTTAGCAATCATTCGAAGTTATAACAGCACTGGGAAAAGTAACTTACAACCGTCCTCGCACTTATGACTGTTGCACCATTCCCACAGACATGTGATCAAAATTCCAGCTGGTGGAAACAGGCATGGATTTACCGTTACGGCATCCCAGAGTTGCTATCTGCAACTTTCCCAGCTGGCTTCGGACAAGCAAAGTAAATAGAAGCCAGATTCGCGTAACGACTTTGTGATTTACTTAACAGCTTCAGTGAGTCACCTAACCATAGCAAAAAGATTGTAAAACTGGGCATGACTCACTTAACAACTGCCTTGCTTAGCAATGGAAATTCTGATCCTACTTGTCATAAGTTGAGGACTACCTGTAGTGGCTGAAACCAGGTTAACCGTACAGATAGTCCCCAATTTGCAACAGTTCATTTACAACAGCACTGAAAAAAATGAGTTATGTCCATATTTCCCCATGGTCAAGTGATTTACATTCAGATACTTGACAACGGACTCATATTTATGACGGTTGCAGTGTCCCAAAGCCATGTGATCCCCTTTTGAGACCTTCTGACAAGCAAAGCCAGATTCACTTAACAACCACGTTACTAATTTAAGAAGTACAGTGAGTCATTTAACAAATGTGGTGAGAAACATCATAAAATGGAGCAAACTCACTTAACAAATTTCTCACTTAGCGACATAAATTTTGGGGTCAACTGTGGTCGTAAGTTGAGGACTACCTGCACAATTTGTGTACACTTTCAATTGGATATTTGCTGTGATGCCACACAAACAAGCTGCACTATGCGTCCGCTAATGCAAACAGCTGTGTTTTTTTGGCTTTGGTACGTTTTTGTCAAATTTACAACCAGTAAAAACATTTCTGTAATGCCGTTCTTTTAAACTATAATTAAAACAATTACTCCAGTGCTTGTGTGTAGTGCATATGGAAAAGTTTAAATAAACAATAAAGAAAAACCTCAAATGCAAATGGTTGCAAAAAAAATGGCAACAAAACATCAATGAATATTCCATTCTGTTCTCTCTATCCAGAATTATTCTTCCCTGCTCTTGTTAGACAACCCCTCCCCCTTACTCAGGACACTTACGGTCCTCCAGTCCAGGGGTGAAATGCTCCCGGTTCAGACCGGATTGCCCGATCCAGTAGCGATGGCAGCAGGTGGTTCGGAGAACCGGTAGCAAAAATCCCTGCCCCCCCATTCCGCCCTGCATGCCCAGCTGAGCCATGCAATCATCAGAGGTTTTTTTTACTTTTAAAAGTATTTTTTCTTCGGCCGAAAAAATGCTTTTAAAAGTAAAAAAAAAACAACCCCTCTGATGATCGCGTGGGTCAGCTGGGATTGTCAGAACCCTTTCAAAGCATTTTTTCTACAAGCTCTTCGGTCGAAAAGGTTGTAGAAAAAATGCTTTTAAAAGTTAAAAGAAGAAGTTGCCCTCACCTACCTACTCACATTATCCTTCCCACCAAGTCATCCCCAAAGAATCAGTAGTAAAAAATTTTACATTTCACCCCTGCTCCACTTTGATCATATGTTAGACCACCAACTCTACCACTCCAGCCATCATGGGTCAATTGCAATACAGCTTAAACGCATCTGGAACAAACCTTCTTGAAAAAATTATATTCCTCAAGAAATTCATATAGATTTATTCCACCTCCATGGTTTGATTGATGATCCATTTGGAGACCAAACAATAATGGATTTTGTTTTCTCCTCCTCCTTTTCAAAATGTTTAAAATTTCACAACTCAGCGTTTACTCAGGTATGCCAGCAATTCATTTTGGCAGTTGCCTTTTTTTGAGTTCTAGCGGTATAAGATGTCACTCGTTCCCTGTTCTGAATGCCAGATGGCTACATTTCATCTCTTTTTTCTAACTTATTACATTGTACGGAATGAATACTGCAGCAGGAAGTACTAGATCTGAACTGCTGAGATTCAGATGACCTTTAGATCAGGGGTGAAATCCAGCAGGTTCTGACCAGTTCTGGAGAACCAGTAGTGGAAATTTTGAGCAGTTCGGAGAACCAGCAAATACCATCTCTGACTGGTCCCAGAGTGGGGTGGGAATGGAGATTTTGCAATATCCTTCCCCTGGAGTGGGGTGGGAATGGAGATTTTGCAGTATCCTTTTTCTGGAGTGGGGTGGGAATGGAGATTTTGCAGTATCCTTTCCCTGCCACGCCCACCAAGCCACACCCACAGAACCGGTAGTAAAAAAATTCACCACTGCTTTAGATGGCAGCAAAGAGTTACAGGTCCTGCCATCTAGTGGCTTTCTGAAATCAGTTTTTCATATGACTTAAGATAAAGAGGACGAGAATATATAGAACTGAAATGAAAATGAGAATATACGGCTTTAGTAGCATAAGTTACTCCATATGACAGTGTATCGATGTACAGGTTAAAAACCAGCATATTTCAAGCTCGAAATGACAAATTATGGATAATGTCACCTTGAAAGACATCAGAAAAACTTCATATCAGAAGGACGTGCACAATCCAAATTTGGTATTCTGAACAGAACAGAATAGAATAGAATAGAATTTTATTGGCCAAGTGTGATTGGACACACAAGGAATTTGTCTTGGTGCATATGCTCTCAGTGTACATAAAAGAAAAGATACGTTCATCAAGGTACAACATTTACAACACAGTTGGATGCAGGAGAAGAAAGTTGCAAAAGGGAAGTTGAGGATAGAATTCTGTTTGTTCTGTTCCGTCCTGTTCTGTTGATCTGTTTTGTAAATCCGTGATAGCTCAGGCTGTAAAGAAGCCTGTTATTAGAACACAGCAGCCTGCAATTACTGCAGGTTCAAGCCCGGGCCAAGGTTGACTCAGCCTTCCATCCTTTATAAGGTAGGTAAAATGAGGACCCAGATTGTTGGGGGGGCAATAAGTTGACTTTGTAAAAATATACAAAATAGAATGAGACTATTGCCTTATACACTGTAAGCCGCCCTGAGTCTTCGGAGAAGGGTGGGATATAAATGTAAACAAAACAAAAAAAAAACCTCAAGGTTTGCAGCTCAAGCAGTGGTGGCTTTCAAAATTTTTTACTACTAGTTCTATGGGTGTGGTTTGGTGGGCACGGCAGGAGAAGGATACTGTAAAATCTCCATTCCCACCCCACTCCAGGGGAAGGTTACTTCAAAATCCCCATTTCCTCCCGATCAGCTGGGACTTGGGAGGCAGAGAATAGATGGGGGCAGGGCCACTCAGAAGTTTTACTATTGGTTCTCGGAACTACTCAAAATCTCCACTACCATTTCTCCAGAACTGGTCAGAACCTGCTGAAACCCACCCTGAACTCAAGGTAGCAAACATATCTAATACTGAGTTTCGTTCCTAAGGCAGAACTAAAACTCATAGTCTCCTGGTGATGGCCCAAAGTAATAGAGCTGGCTTTCATGCCTAAAGTGGAACTAGAATTTATATTTCCAACCTGGTTCCTTAACCATTAGTCCAGACTGGGTCTAGATAAGATAAGAGATAGCTTTTATCATCACTTTTGTTCTGGGAATACACTGGCCCACATTAAAAATTAAATTCTGATGCCATCTCTCAAAAGAAAATAAATATATATCTATACACAGACATGCGCACACATATATGTGTGTGATGATCACAATTCAGTCCAAAATTTCTGTCACTAAGCAAGACATTTTAAGTGAATTTTGCCCCATTTAATGACCTTTCCTGCCATAGTTGTTAAATGAATCACTGCACTGCAAGACAGTTGTTAAATGAATCAGGGCTCCCCATTGACTTTGTTTGTCAGAAGGTCACAAAAGGGGATCACATTTGCAAATGTTGTAATATAAGTCAGTTGCCAAGTATCTGAATTTTCATCATGTGAACCTGATTGTAAGTGTGAAAAACGGCCATAAGTCACTTTGTTAATTGCCATTGTAAGTTTGACGAATCACTAAATAAACTGTTGTAAGTCAAGGACTACCTGTAATAAATTGATACATATATGCATATGCTCTATTTGGAAGCAAAGACGGAAACCTCCCTCCATTTGCCGTTCCACTCATTTGTTCACTTTCGGTAGTGTCTTCCTTGCAGAATAACATATTCTTCTGCCATGTTCTCAGCAGGATGAGAGTCATCAGCCTCAATTCACAATTATTTGGAGTGAAAAGTTATCTTTCTTCTGGGAAATATAGCAGTGGTGGTATTCAGCAGGTTCAGACCAGTTCGGGCGAATCGATAGTGGCAACTATGCTGTTCTGTTTAGCCACGTTTTCTAAGCCGTGCGCATGCACGGAAGGCGCAGGCTCACATTTTAGGTGCGTGGCGATCACAAATCTTGTGAAACCCACCTCTGAAATGTAGCATTAGTTGGATTTACATCTCTTCCTTCCAATATCTTCCTAAACCAAATAAAACGAAGTGGATTGTAAATCAAACAAAGCATCTCACCTGCAGGTCTCTTTTCTTCCTAATGTTGTCTACCCATCCAAGACTTAATAAACCACCGAGAGAGAGGCCCAGTGGTGGGATTCAGCCAGTTCGCACCACTTCGGGAGAACCGGTTGTTAACCTTCTGAGCAATTTGGTGAATTGGTTGTTGGACGAAATCATTACAGCAGAGAACCGGTTGTTAAATTATTTGAATCCCACCACCGGAGAGGCCTATCCTTAAGATCTCTGCCAGCAAAAGCCATGTGCCTTTTTCATAGCCACCTCTCTGTGGAATAATTCTCCACCTATTCTCTTGGTGTTGGGGGGGAAAAAAACCCAAGCTATGGTTGTTCCAGAAAGCTTTTAGCAATTGATTGTATGCCAGGTCCCTGTTCTTCAGCAGGCAATTGTTGCTTTGGGATTTGTTACTTATTGTTTTTTCTTTCAATTCTCTCTAAGTTTGCATTATTGGATGACGCTCAGAGAGCTTGGTGGGAGGGAGGGAAGATCAGTATAATTATTGCAAGAATAAAGAACTGAAGCAGAAATTCAGATTCTTTTGTGGCTCAAAGAGATTGGCTTGTGTTATACTACAACTGCACAGGGATTTTGAAAGAAAGCTTCATTGGTGAGTGGGTAAGATACTGGAAGTCATATCTTAGCATTTGTGGGAGGCATCAGGTCTGTGAAACCTGGTGTGGAGCCCATTGTAGAACTGTTTTCATTGTCATAGCCTTTGTGGCTGAAAGCTTGTTGAGAACAGAATGGGGAGAAGAGGGGATATATGTATAAAGGGAATCGCCTCACTGAAGCATCTCATGCGTGATTCCATTCAGTGAAATTGATTTGTAGAGGTCCTCCAAGAATATTCTGTCAAGGGCCAATGTTATGGGTTGGCTGCATGAGTGCTAAGCTCAAGAGAGAACGTTCTGGATTTCCGTTGCTCAATGGGCCATAGCAGTTTCAACAGTTCCCTTTATATAAACGAAGTGGAGAAATTTGCAACCCATAATAAAGTCACCATTAGTGATGCTGCATCTGCAGCAACATCTAGGACTTGGCTAGTTGTCCACTAATTTATCCATCTTGCTTGGAAAAGAGCAGACATACTTAAAAGGTCTTTCTGGAAGATTATTTATTGCCTGCCTACCTGCCTGCCTACCTTCTTTGATAGGATAGATCAAAGAATAGAAATAGATAGGTAGATTGGTAAGTAAGTAGGCAGGTAGGTAGAAAGGTAGGCAGGCAACAAATTATATCTATTTATTTATCTATCAACCTGTCTGTCTGTCTATTATCTATCTAATATCTATATCTCTAGCTATTTCTTCTTAATCTTCCACCCACCCATGCATCAACATTTATCTAGCTGACCACACACGCACACACGCAAATTTTAAAAGGTTTGTGTGAAGAAAAAGATTTTCAAAGTGAGCGTGCGTGTGGCCCCGTTGTGAACCGCTAGTAAAGGTAAGTAGAACCCATCCCTGGTACGTACGCATGTGGCCACTTTGCTCTCACGTGCCACCACTGTGCATGCGCATGGCCTTCTGCGCATGCTCAGTATGCTCAGTAGTCACACATTATGTCCAGGCAGGTGAGTCCCTACAGTCGCCGCTACCGGTTCACGGTGTTGTGTCTGCGCCCCCTGAGCCGGGCCTCCTGCCAGAAAGTGACTTGGAAAGTGAGGGGAAGGGCCATCAGGACTTACCTCGGGAGCACCGGCTTCCCTGGCTCAGCTCCAGGAGCCAGAGGCAGGCCAGATGGAGGAGATAACGAGGCCTCCATCCCCTGACTCTTTCCCCCCAGGCCACGCCTCCAGACCCAGCTGATGGCAATCAGGCCTGGCTGGACCCTAGGTTTCATAGGCAGGAGAGGTGGGAACAACAGAAGCAGGGGTGGGGCAGGCCTAGGAAGTTCTGAATCATGGAGCCACATCCCAAAGGATATAAAGGCAGCAGGGCTGCTATACCACTTCGTGGCTAGAGCTGAAGTATTGTTTGTTCCTGGTTGACTCATCGGCATCAAGAGAGATAACAGAGACACTTGGCAGATGCTCGCTAGTTTGCTGCCAGAGCTGATAGTTGCTGGCTAATTAAGTCATCACTCGGACTGAGGCGAGGGGGACAGAACACACGGAATCCGGACAGAACTGGCTGAATCCCAACACTGCCTCTATGGCTGCTCTACCCAGGGCTAGCCTGCAGCTATTTCTTGCCTTGTTCCTTTACGAGTGAGGGTTGATTTTACAAGACAGAAGCTATTCACCAACTCATTATCTTTATTCCCAGTTCAAAAGAGAGTTGTTCAATCTGTTGGCATTAGTTTGGACTTCTTATATTTACTTTTATACCCATTTTCCTCCTGGTTTTGATCCAGCAATAAAAAAAATGCAATATTGATGTCAGGCATTCCAAAGCCTACATCGGGGATGTCAAACTCAAGGCCCACGTGCCGAATCTGGCCCAATGGGGTGCTTAGATCTGGCCCACGGGTCCACCTTGGAAACAGTGAAGGACCAGCTCGCAGTGCTTCTGCCAGCAAAAACAGAGCTTGTGACGGCTGCAGGTGGCCATCTCAGCTGATAACGGAGCTCAGGAGCCCATTTTCACTGGCCAAGCACTCAGGCCACCACAGGTACCCCAACACAAGTGACTTTGAGGTGGCCACGCCCGCCCTGGCCATACTCCATGCCCGCCCCAAGGTCAAACACAACCCTGATGCGGCCCTCAATGAAATCAAGTTTGACACCCCTGGTCTAGAAAATAGCAATATCCAGCTTTTTTGTAGAGCAATTTTTGAACGAAAAGACTCCTATTGGAGTGGAAGAATATCTATTGGCATCCTTCAGTCTCAAAGACTATGGTATCATGCTCTGGAAACAGCTTCTAGTGTGGCTAAAAAGGCCAATTCAAGAGTGGCAATCCCTCCCACACTGAGGGCAGATACATTCTGTCCCCTGCCCAGCCCACAGATTTCGCTGGTTCCAGGACTGCCTCTTTGCCTCATCCTACCGAACAAATGTCTCTTTGAATTGAAGAAGGCCATGCTGCATCTTTAGCCTCCAAGCTGAACGATCAAAGGTCAAGGTTTCCCAGTTGTTAATGTCCATTCCCAAAGCTTTAGGTCCCTCTTGCAGATATCCTTATATCACAGCTGTGGTCTCCCTCTCAGGTGCCTTCCCTACACTAATTCTCCATACAGGAGATCTTTCAGAATCCGACCATCAGCCATTCTCATGACATGCCCAAGGCAGCGTAGACATCGCTGTTTCAGTACTGTATACATGCTAGAAATTCCAGCACGCTCCAAGACTGCGCTGTTTGGAACTTTGTCCTCTCAGGTGATGCCAAAAATACGTCAGAGGCAGCGCATTTGAAAGGTGTTCAACTTTCTCTCCTGCCATGCGTAAAGGGTCCAAGACTCACTGTCCCACCTATATAATCCCACCTATATTAACCAGCTGTGAATTTTGTCAGCTGAATGCTCTGCTTTAAAGCGGCGATGATACGAGTAACTCCTTACAATGAAAGAACTTGGCAGTTACTAGGATATGGACCAGTGTAACCAATCCGTGCTACTCAAAAAAAAAAAAAAAAAAAAAAAAGACTAGATCTTGATAGATGGAAATTTGTTCCTGAATGTTTTTCTATTACGTGATGCGCAGTAAACAGGGAATGCCTGTTTATAGCGAAGGCACACTTTCTATCACAAGCCTGTGAAAAGGAAGCATACTTGTTCAAGTTTGGGAATATGCCAGACTGATTTTAGCAAAGACCTAGGATGTTGGAAAAGGGACATGGTGGCTCAGGGGCTAGGACGTTGAGCTTGTTGATCGAAAGGTCGGCAGCTCAGCGGTTCGAATCCCTAGTACTGCCGTGTAACGGGGTGAGCTCCTGTTACTTGTCCCAGCTTCTGCCAACCTAGCAGTTCAAAAGCACGTAAAAATGCAAGTAGAAAAAATAGGGACCACCTTTGATGGGAAGGTAACAGGGTTCCGTGCGCCTTTGGTGTTGAGTCATGCCGGCCACCTGACCACAGAGACGTCTTCGGACAGTGCTGGCTCTTCAGCTTTGAAACGGAGATGAGCACCGACCCCTAGAGTCAGCAACAACTAGCATATATGTGCGAAGGAAACCTTTACCTTTAGGATGATGGAAAGTGTCACTATTTTCTAGATCTGCCTTGGGGGTCACGTAGCCTCTGCTTGGCACAGGATCTGCTAAAGAATTTCAGTCAGTTGACTGTTGGGCCTCGGTTTCAAAACCTCCACTGAAGCAACCTATTTCATTGTTCAACAGCTCTTGTCACTACAAAGTTCCTCCTTGTTATCTAACCAGAATCTACTTCCTTGTAGTTCCAGCCTGTTGGTTATGGTGCTTGCACTGCAAAGAGATGGAGAGCAAGTATTTTATAAGACAGCATTTGGAAATCAACTGTCATACTGCATCTCAGTTTTCTTTCCCGTAGAATTAAACAGAATAATCGAATTGGAAGGGACCTTGAAGGTCTCTTAGTCCATCCCCCTGCTCAGGCAGGATCACTATATAGTATTTCAAACAAACAATCTCTTTTTTAAAACCTCCAATGATGGAACACCCACAACTTGTGAAGGCAAGCCGTTCCACTGGTTAATTGTTCTTGCTGTCAGGAAATTTCTCCTTATTTTTATGTTGGATCTCTCCTTCAAAAATTTCCATCTCTTGCTTCTTGATCTGCCTGCAGCTGCTTTGGAGAATAGGTTGACCCCCTCTTCTCTGTGGCCACCCCTTAGATATTGGAAGACTGCTATTATGTCACCCACAATCCTTCTCTTTGTTAGATTGGACAGAGCCAATTCTTGCAACCATTCTTTTTTTTTTTTAATTTACATTTATATCCCGCCCTTCTCCAAAGACTCAGGGCGGCTTACATTGTATAAGGCAATAGTCTCATTCTATTTGTATATTTATATACAAAGTCAACTTATTGCCCCCCCAACAATCTGGGTCCTCATTTTACCTACCTTATAAAATAAACCTTATTATTATCTGCGTCGGCAGATAACCGCCCGGCCGCCCTGTTTCGGGTCACCCGCTCTCTCCTACATCAGGAGGTGCGGGATGACCCTTTGCAGGGACGAGCCGAGGAGTTTAGCGGTTATCTATACGATAAAATCGCTCAGCTGAGGGACGGTCTGGATCGAATTTGGGATGATCCAAGCGAGGGAGAGGAGGCACGTCTTGTTGAGTCCATTTGGGATGAGTTTGACCCTGTGGCTCCCGAGGACGTGGACAGGTTGTTGGGGAGGCTTCACGGCACGACATGTTTACTGGACCCGTGCCCTTCCTGGCTGGTACTGGCCACTCAGGAGGTGACACGAGGCTGGCTCCAGAGGATTATCAACGCTTCTTTGTTGGAAGGGGTTTTCCCTGCCGCCTTGAAAGAGGCAGTGGTGAGACCCCTCCTTAAGAAGCCCTCCCTGGACCCAGCTGTTTTGGGTAATTATCGTCCAGTCTCCAACTTTCGCTTTGTTGCGAAGGTTGTAGAGAGTGCCGTGGCGTGACAGCTACCCCAATACCTGGATGAAGACGTCTATCTAGACCCGTTCCAGTCCGGCTTCCGACCCGGATACAGCACGGAGACAGCTTTGGTCGCATTGGTGGATGATCTCTGGAAGGCTCGGGACAGGGGTTATTCCTCTGCCCTGGTCCTATTAGACCTCTCAGCGGCGTTCGATACCATCGACCATGGTATCTTGCTGCGCCGGTTGGGGGGATTGGGAGTGGGAGGCACCGTATATCGGTGGTTCTCCTCCTATCTCTCCGACCGGTCGCAGACGGTGTTGACGGGGGCAGAGGTCGATCGCGAGGGGCCTCACTTGTGGGGTCCCTCAGGGGTCGATCCTCTCGCCCCTTCTGTTCAACATCTACATGAAGCCGTTGGGTGAGATCATCAGTGGTTTCGGGGTGAGATACCAGCAGTACGCTGATGACACCCAGCTGTACTTTTCCACCCCGGACCACCCCAATGAAGTTGTTGAAGTGCTGTCCCGGTGCTTGGAAGCCGTACGGGTCTGGATGGGGAGAAACAGGCTCAAGCTTAATCCCTCCAAGACGGAGTGGCTGTGGATGCCGGCACCCCGATTCAGTCAGCTGCAGCTGCGGCTGGCTGTTGGAGGCGAGTTATTGGCCCCAAAGGATAGGGTGCGCAACTTAGGTGTCCTCCTGGACGATCGGCTGTCGTTTGAAGATCATTTGACGGCCGTCTCCAGGGGGGCCTTCCACCAGGTCCGCCTGGTCCGGCAGTTGCGCCCCTTCCTTGATCGGGATGCCTTATGCACGGTCACTCATGCGCTCGTTACCTCTCGCTTGGATTACTGTAATGCTCTCTACATGGGGCTCCCCTTGAAGTGCACTCGGAGGCTTCAGTTAGTCCAGAATGCAGCTGCGCGGGTTATAGAGGGAGCTACACGTAGCTCCCATGTAACACCGATCCTGTGCAGGCTGCACTGGCTGCCTGTGGCTTTCCAAGTGCACTTTAAGGTGTTGGTTATGACCTTTAAAGCGCTCCATGGCTTAGGACCTGGGTACTTACGGGACCGCCTGCTGCTACCACATGCCTCCCACCGACCCGTACGCTCCCATAGAGAGGGACTTCTCAGGGTGCCGTCCGCCACACAATGCCGGCTGGCGGCCCCCAGGGGAAGGGCCTTCTCTGTGGGGGCGCCCACACTCTGGAATGAGCTTCCCCCGGGTTTACGTCAAATACCTGACCTTCGGACATTTCGGCGCGGAACTTAAACACATCTTTTTATCCGCGCGGGGCTGGCTTAAATTAGTTTTAAGGGGAAATTTTATTAATTTTAAATGGGGTTTTTAGTATGGAAATTTTTAATCTCAGGCTAATTTAATAAGTTTTTGAATGGTATTTTAATCTGTATATTGTCTTGTTTTATTTTTGCCTGTACACCGCCCTGAGTCCTTCGGGAGAAGGGCGGTATAAAAATTAAATAAAATAAATAAATAAATAAAATAAATAAAGGATGGAAGGCTGAGTCAACCTTGGGCCTGGTGGGACTTGAGCCTGCAGTAATTGCAAGCAGCTGTGTTTAATAACAGGCTTCTTACAGCCTGAGCCACACCTCGGCCCTTCATTTCTTCAAAACCTTTCTTCGTTTCATGGATATCTATTTGGCCTTGACAACCTACTTTTTAACACCTTTAGATCGGGGTGAAATGCTCCCGGTTCGGACCGGATCACTGGATCTGGTAGCGATGGTGGCGAGTGGTTCGGAGAACCAGTAGCAAAAATCCCTGCCCCCCCATGCCCTTTTGAGCCATGCAATCATCAGAGTTTTTTTATTTTTATTTTTAAAAGCATTTTTTTCTTCGGCCGAAAAAATGCTTTTAAAAGTTAAAAAAAGCCTCTGATGATTGCGCGGCTCAGCTGGGGTCATCAGAACCCTTTAAAAGCAATTTTTTCATCTAAAGAGGTTGTAAAAAATGCTTTTAAAAGAAAAAAAAACAGTTGGCCATGTCCACCCAGTCACATTACCCCACCACCACCAAGCCACGTCCACAGAACCAGTAGTAACAAATTAACATTTCACCACTGTTTTGGATGGCTATTCGGAACTGTTTAATAAGTCAGAACAGAAAGCATTTTAATTTAGGGCTGGGCGATAGATAGATAGATAGATAGATAGATAGATATAGATAGATAGATAGATAGATAGATAGATAGATAGATAGATAGATAGATAGAATCTATAGATAGATTTTTGGGATGCGGTGGCTTAGTGGCTAAGATGCTGAGCTTGTTGATCAAAAGGTCGGCAGTTCAGCAGTTTGAATCCCTAGTGCTGCATAACAGAGTGAGCTCCTGTTACTTGTCCCAGCTTCTGCCAACCAAGCAGTTCGAAAGCACATAAAAAATGCAAGTAGAAAAATAGGAACCACCTTGGTGGGAAGGGAGCAGCGTTCTGTGCGCCTTTGGCCTTTAGTCATGCCGGCTACATGACCATGGAGACGTCTTTGGACAGCGCTGGCTCTTCGGCTTTGAAACGGAGATGAGCACCGCCCCCTAGAGTCGGGAACAACTAGCACGTATATGCAAGGGGAACCTTTACCTTTACCTATAGATAGTGGTTCTTGTGGTATACTCTGGATGAGAGCTGGCTTGTGTATTGCTTTGTATTTCAAAAGTACAAATCCTGATCTAATTCAAGTTGATGAAAGGTTAAAACAATAGGTAGGTTAAAGTGATTTCAAGTATGCTTCTTGTTTCTTTGTCAGCGATACTTATGTGCTCTTCCTTCAAGAGCAAAAGACTCTTTCCTGCTACGTAGGAAAAAGTATTCATAAATGGATGATGAGATGATGGCAGGGAGCCTGTCTGAATCCCTATGCGGAATATATTTTCCTTAGCCCTTTTTTTGTTTCTTTAAAAAGTCAACACAGAATTGGATCTAAGTGCGCAAAGGACATTGGCGTCACAAAACAAGACATTGGATCTCTTTCAAAATCAATCGTGGGTAGCATGAAGGGAACCATAACCTCAGGCAGAAGGGCAGCCCTTATTTAGTAGAACCATTCTTCTTGAGGGGTTGTTAGAGGGATCTAGGTCAGGGGACTCCAACCTTGGCAACTTTAAGTCTGGTGGACTTCAACTCCCAGAATTCCCCAGCCAGCAAAGCAAAGCTGGCTGGGGAATTCTGGGAGTTGAAGTACACTAGGCTTAAAATTGCCAAGGTTGGAGACCTCTGATCTAGATGTCCTAGTGGACCCTCACTAAAGTATGAGCCAGCAGTGAACCGTAGCTGCTAAAAAAGCCCGTGCAGTCCTAGGCTGCATCAAGGGAGGGATGGCATCAAGATCAGGGGTGAAATGCTCCCAGTTTGGACCAGATTGCCCAATCTGGTAGCAATGGCAGCAGGTGATTCGTAGAACCGGTAGCAAAAATCCCTGCCCCACCCCCCCCATGCCCAGCTGAGCCATGCGATCATCATAGTTTGTTTTTTTTACTTTTAAAAGCATTTTTTCTTCGGCCGAAAAAATGCTTTTAAAAGTTAAAAAAAAGCCTCTGATGATCGCGCGACTCAGCTGGGATCGTCAGAGGCTTTTAAAACCTCTTCGGCCGAAGTGGTTGTAGAAAAAATGCTTTTAAAAGGCTCCTCTGATGATCCCAGCTGAGTTGCCTGATCGTCAGAGGCTCTTTTTTTTTTTAAAGGCCAAAAAAAAAAATGGTTTTAAAAGTAAAAAAAAAAGAGTTGGCCATGCCCATCCAGTCACATTACCCCCCACACTAAGCCACGCCCACAGAACTGGTAGTAACAAATTTTACATTTCACTCCTGATCAAGATCATGAGAAGTGGTAAATGCCCTTTTATATCACACTAACGAAGCCAGACTTGGAATATTTTGTTATTTTGTTTAGTTTTGATCACTACGACTCAAAAAAACAAAAAACAAAAATGAGATGCTGAAACCGTAGAAAATGGGCACAGAAGAGCAACAAAAATGGTGAGGGGGTCTGGAGGCTAAATTGTATGATGAACAGTTGAAGGATGTAGGTATGTCCAGCTTACCAAAGAGAAGGAAAATAGGGGGACATGATAGCAGTCTTCCAATATTTGAGGGGCTGTCACAGAGAAGAGGAGATTCACCTATTCTTCAAAGCCCCTGCTAGCAGGACAAGAAGTAATTACTGCAGGTGGAAGAGAGACCCAACGTAGAAGTAAAGAGAAATTATCTGACTGTAAGAACAATTAATAAATGGAATAGCTTATGTCCTGCAGTTGTGGGTGCTCCATTGCTGGAAATTAAAAAAACAACAACAGACTGAACAACTATTTGATTGGGATGGCATAGGGTCTCCTGCCTTGAGCAGGGGGTTGGATTAGAAGACCGTCAAGTTCTCATCCAGCCCTATGATCTCATAGCCCACTTAAAACAAGTCACTCTGAGGATTCTGTTAGAGTGGACTTTATATGGATATCCCATAATGAAATAGTTGTTTTTAGTAGTACTAAAAGTCAGGAGAGCAGCAACTAAGGACACTGTCACATCTTCATCTGGGTTGGTTTTCTCTTCATTTTGCCTATTACTAGTAGCAGAATTGGAAGGGACCTTGGAGGTCATCTAGTCCAAACCCCTGCTCATGCAGGAGACCTGTACTAGGGATTCGAACCGCCGAACTACCGGCCTTTCTGATCGACAAGCTCAGTGTCTTAGCCACTGATCCACCTAGTCAGGCTGTTTTAATTTAATGTATTTAGTTTAATGTGGATAACGTTAGAATCCCTGAAAAGGTAGCCAATAGATGCAGAATAGGCAAATAAATATCCCTGGAACCCTGTGCGTAGTCTGCTTTTGTACAGCTTGATTTATGAATGTATGCCTTCCTGAGATAAAATGTATTTCTTTGCTCTCTTGAATGGCCAGAAAGCAAATTCTCCATGCTGACAATAGTAATGAAGACAGTGCCCAGTTTTTATTAAACCACATTTATCTTGATTATCAGAGGCCATGCAGGACTTAATTCTCCCTGCAAAAATCTTCTTTAAGAAGGGAAAGAACTCTGAATTCCGTCCAATCCTTGTAAAGATTATCCAAGAAAGATTAGAAGGAAATTTACTGGTGGTCTCAGTGCAGTGTTCAGAGATCCTGAAAGAAATTCATTAAGCTAAGAAAAAGCTGGCATTGGAACAGCCTTCCTGTAATGTTCTCTATAATATGCTACAAGGGACACATTTACAGTCATTCCTGGTGTCTTTATAGGACTAGCGCATGATGAAGGGCCAGTTCACAGTTGTCAGACTTTTAATGAAAAGAACTTGGTTTGTTGCCACAGTCCAAATTATTTTCTAGGCATCTCAAGCACAGCGCAGTCTTTTGAGCACTGGCCTTTCCCAAGATCTGCAAAAGGATTCATAGCTGTAATCTCTTGCGTTGCTGAGATATAATGACTGGTCTTGTTCCAAAATCTTCAACTTTCATGCTAATCTCTTTCATGCTAGTGCACAGCCAGAAAACACAGGGGGAGAGAGAGAGAGAGAGAGAGAGAGAGAGAGAGAGAGAGAGAGATGGTGCACACTTTTCACTATAATCTTTCAGAAGGATCAGGTGATCCCACCTGCCTTTGTTTTTCCACCTTATTTTTTTCCTTTTTAAGCATTTGGAAATAGAATTTGGTAAAAGAATGAAGGGTTTGCTTTCCTGTGGATCTCAAACGACCTAGCTTATCTTAAGTTCAAAGACAGTGATGGTGGTGAGAAGCAGAAAGTTTTGGAGGCGCAGATTATGTTTGAATGTGATAGACAAGTGATGGCGAAATTTTTTGGTACCGGGTGCCCAAATGCACATGTACTGGAGCTCCGGAAACCCAAAGACCAGCTGGCCAGAGTGCATGCCTGTTTTTTGGCCGGTTTTTTGGCTGGTTTTTTTTTTTTGGCTGTTTTCAGGTTGTTTTCTGGGCCATTTTCACACAGTTTTTGGCTGTTTTCAGGGCCATTTTTTGGCCTGGAAACGTCCTGGAAAATAGCCCAAAAATGGCCTCTTTTTCAGGTTGTTTTCAGGACGTTTTCTGGCACTGAAAGTGCTTGTGAAACCAGCTGGCCAGTGCGCATGTGCATGCCGGAAACCAGAAGAGCAGCTGGTGATGGCGCGTGAGGGCGCGTGAGGGCACACAATGGCGCATGATGGCGCATGATGGCATGCAATGGTGCGCAATGGTGTGCAATGGCATGCAATGGTGCATGATGGCATGCGATGGCGCATGAGGGTGCGCAATGGCATGTGTGATGGCGTGTGATGGCATGCAATGGTGCACAATGGTGTGCGATGGCATGCGATGGCACGTGATGGCGAGCGATGGCACATGAGGGTGCCCAATGTGCCCAATGGCCCGCAATGGTGCACATGGTTCGCGATGGTGTGCGATGGCGCGCAATGGTAAAGGTGCCAACAGAGAGGGCTTTGCCTGCCACATGTTATGCATGCCACTGGTTAGCCATCACAGTGATAGACAGATTAGGAACATGTATAAGAAGTTTGGTCAAAGGCTGAGGATTTTGTTTCGATTAGGTCTCAGATTGTTCCAAGACTATAAACTAATGATGTCCAGGTGCCTTCTGTGTCTTTCCGATAAGAGCTGAAAGCAAAATTTGATGCTTAGCAGAATCCATTGGAAATATAACAAGACTGGGGGTAGGTGGGAATGGAAGATTAGGAGTAAAATCCTTCAAACAGGCAAGTAAAGTTTTATCCTAATTGCAGTTGATTAGAACAGTGTTTCTCAACCTATTTTAACATGTATAGACTTCAGCTGCCAGAATTCCAATCTTAAAAAGACCCAAGGTTGAGAAACACTGATCTAATCAACCGTTACTGGTATAAAACTTTTGATAGATTTATCACTGGGTCATGTTAAGTTAGCTTTCCCCAATTTGGAGCCTTCCAGATGAACTGGATCCCTTGGCCCCATAACTGTTGCCATACTGGCTATGAGATACGGGAGCTGAAGTTCATCACATCTGGAAAACCCCAAAGATAGCTTAGATGTGTTGGAGGTAAAGAATTTGTGCACAGTTAGTTCTGGGTGGATATCTAACTTGAACAGTGTTGTATTGGGTGATTGAAGAGACGGGAGCCAGGCTAATGCAACAGTTCTTTATTATAACTATATACCGAATCCAGCAGCAGGTTGTCTGAAAGCTCTCCTTATATAGAGAGCAGTCAGTTGTTCTGACCAATCAGGTTCAAGTATTTTTCCCACTCCTTTTTCCCTCCAATTTCACTGTAGCCAGTATCTAACATCCCTCCTCTCCCCTTTTAGAATGGTTTATTCCCTTTATAATCATACATAATCATGTAGATGGGCAAAGCGTTCCCTGACTCTTTTGGACCTGCGCAGCTCAGTAGAGGTTGCAGTTTTGGACTGATCGGAGGGACCTGTTGCTTCTCCCTGCTTGTCCAATGGAAACTCCTGGAAACTATTATGGGCGTTGTCTGCTGTGGTTGGATCTGTCTTATTCTCAGGGGTGGAGTTGGATACTGGACTTACCAGGTAAGTTCTCCGGCTCTATCAGATGTGAGTTAGCTGTGGAAGGAATGTTTTGTGAGTCAGAATTTAACTCTGTTTTGCACTTTTGGCTATTGGTTTCCTCTACTTCGTCCAGCTTGAGATGGCTTCTAAGCTGATCTATGTGCCATCGCCATAGTTGACCATTGCTAAGCTTCACCATGTAAGAGCGAGGGCCTATGATATTGGCTATTTTTCCTGGTAACCCTAGGGGCCCTTCAGCATAGTTCTGAGCAAATACTGTGGCTCCTATCTGAAACTCCGGGTTTTCTTGGCTATTTCTTGGTATCCCTCAGAAAAATAGTTTGGATGCAGCCAATCCAAGTGCTCCTTAGCCAGTGGCCCATTAGGAGTTCTGCGGGGCTTTGGCCAGTAGCCACATTTGGTATTACATGCTATACCCCTAGGAAGGTGTCTATTCTGGCCTGCCAATCTCCCGGTCCTAACCTGGTGAGGGCTTTTTTGGTAGATCTGACCATTCTTTCAGCCTGGCCATTTCTGGCCAGATGGAACGGCGCTATCAGGGCATGTCATACTCCAAGCTTGGCCAGGTACCCCTCAAATTGTGTGGCCGTTGAGTTGTGGTCCATTATCAGACACCAATGTATCTGGCAGGCCGTGCATAGTGAACAGTTTTTGGAGCACTCTAATTATGGCCTCCGCAGTGGTTGAGTGCATTTGAACCACCTCTAGCCACTTCAAGTATGCATCAACTGTTTCAGGTATGCATCAACCAATCAGAAACATTTGGCCGTAAAATGGACCCACGGAATCAATGTGGACCCAGGACCACAGGGCACGGGGTTTCTCCCATTCCTTGGTGGGAGCTACAGAGAGAGCTGGGCGGGACTCCTGGCATGGGAGGCCACCATTCCGTTATACTTTGGTCCATATTGGGCCACCAAACGTAGCTCCTAATGAAAGCTTCCATCCAGACTATCCCAGGGTGCCCCACATGCAGGATGGTCAACACATCTTCCCTTAATTTGGGTGGTATAACATGGTCTCCCCATAATAAACAACCCCCTTTAGCAGACAATTCATGATGTTTTGCAACAAACAGTTTCAATTCTGTGCCAACTGGGCCCTTCGGCCAACCCCTCCATACCCAGTTCAGTACAGTTCGGAAAATACTGTCTTTAGCCGAGCGTCTGGCAACCTCAGTGAAAGTCACAGGGCCCCATGCCAGGCAATCAATAAGCAGAACATGGACACCCAGGGAAGGGTCCTCCAGCAAGTCCAGCAGTGGGCACCTGCTGAGAGTGTCAGCATGCCCCAGTCTCTTTCCGGGCTGGTGGATCAGCTGGTATGAATAAGCTGCAAGGAAAATAGCCCACTGGGTGAAATGAGGGGATATGACCGACGGAGTGGGCGGTCCTCAGCCAGGAGGCCCAGCAGCGGTTGGTGGTCGGTGACAAGTTCAAAATGCCACCTGAACAGATATTCATGGAATTTTTTCACCCTGGCCACCGCAGCCACGCTCCCCTTTCCAGTTGGCTATAGTTCCGCTCAGCACTAGACAGGGTCCTAGAGAAATAGGCAATCAGGGCTTCTAGACCATTGTGGAGGCGGTGACTCAGGACAGCCCCTACGCCAAAAGGGGACACATCATAGACCAAAATTAGAGGGAGGATCTCGTTGTATTGGATCAGGAGGCTGTTGGCTGAGAGCAAATTTTTTACAGCAGCAAATGTTGCAGCTTCCACCCTGCCCCAAATCCAAGTGGCCCTTTTGCTTAATAGTATATGTAGTGGTTTGGCCATAGCTTTGTCCCAGAGGAACATACAATAGAAGTTAAAGAGGCCAAGGAAAGCCTGCAGCTCAGTCTGATTTTTTGGGGTAGGGGCATTTTTGATGGCCCTGATCTTGCTTTCTGTTGGGTATGTACCAGCCCCGTCTATTCTATACTCCAAGAACCCGACTTCGGGCACTGCAATCTGACATTTGTCCCATTTAACACGAAGACCTGCATTCCTGAATTTAGTCAAGATGCTCCGCAAATGGGATCGCAGCTGCTGTTCATCCGCTGCTGTAATAAGTACGTCATCGAAATAGGGCACTACTCTAGGGAGATTTTGCAAAAGTCTCTCCATGACACTTTGAAATAGTCCCGGGGCAACACTAACTCCAAACTGCAGCCTATTACATTTGAATGCCCCCTTGTGCATCACAATGGTCTGGGTCTCCACGGTAGCGCCATCTACCAACAGTTGCTGATACGCCTGCACAAGATCAAGCTTGGCAAAAATCTTGCTGGGGCCCAGAGAATGCAGCAAATGCTGCACAATAAGTACAGGATATGTGCTTTGTTGGAGGGCTTTGTTCAAAATGCACTTATAGTCAGCACATATGTGCACAGACCTGTCCAATTTGAATGGCATTATTATCAGGGTCTCCCATTTCGCATGGTTGACCAGTTCAAGGATTTCCTGACTGATGAGCTTCTGGTCTATCTTCGGCCTTAGTGCGAAGGAAACCCTCCTTGCCTTCATTCTAATGGGGGCTATCTGTGGGTCAAGATTAAATGAAATTGGAGTCCCCACATACTTGCTGAAGTCTGTGCTGAACACGTCCTGGAATTCTCGTAACCGGTCGTCTGTGTGGCAGCTGGTGATGGTGTTTATACTGGTCACTCCTGTGCCGAGGGTGTTAAACCGGTCCAACTCTAGCAGACTTGACAGGTTTCCACTGACGATGGTTAGTAAGAGGCTTGCCAAATTTCACCCTAAATGTGTCTCAGCCCAAATCGATTTCCCTGGTAGTCGCTTAACTATCGACTATCGTAGTGGCTTAACTATCCCTTGTGGAGATGTGGGACTGCTTTCTTGATTTCGGCCCAGGAAATGATGGTTACAGACAAGCCAGTTTCGATCTCCATTTGGCACGGTGATCCTTCAATCTGTACAGTCACATGCAGCTTTTTGTTGTAGAGGGTGTTTGCTTGCCCAATTTGCATTTAGTACATCTTGGTTGCCCTGGGGTAGTTTCCTCTCCACTTTGGCTTCTCAATGTCTCTTTTTGAGGTTTTTAGTGAGCCAGACTGACTACCTGGTGGTTTGGACTTCTGGAACCTCTGGTTGGCTGGCCCTGCAGACTGGCGCCAACTGTCCCTTTTGTTCACAGCACCTGCAAATGGTGTCTCTGAAACAGCAGGCAGCTCTTTGATGTTGACCCCCACAGCTAACGTACCCTTGCTGCCTGTCCTTGGTCTCAGGTGTTTTTTTCTCATCTGTCCGGAAGAACTCTTCTTCACTGTCCTCTGCGCTGTCATCCTGTATGGATTCTCTATCAATGGTGGCCGTTTTCTGTGCTGTCAAGGGGGGAGACTGTCTCTGTAGTGACTTTGGGGTCTTGTTTGATGATTCAGATGCTCTTGCCTCATCCAGAGCAATGTGGAGGGTGAGGTTTGTTTTGCTAGCAATCGTCGTTGCAGACGGATGTCTTGCACACCACATATAAGTTGATCTAGGAGGATGTCATCCAGATCCCTAAACTCACAGTGTGTGGCTGCCTTCCACAATGCCACGATGTACTGGTTTATTGATTCACTGTCCTTCTGGTACCATTGGCTAAATTCGTGTCGTCACATGACTTTTGATGGCACAGGAGTGTAGTGCGTCCTAAGCGTGTTCTGCAAAACTTGCCAAGGTGTGGATTGCACCGGTGTAGGCTCTGACAATGACACCGCCATGTCAAAAACCTCGTGGCTGCAATGGCTGAGAAATAGGCTTCCAGTTGTCCGACAACCCTAGGAAATCATTTGCTTCCACGGAGCATTCGAAATGAGTCATATAGGGGCCCCATTGCTCCCTGGTTGGATCAAAAGGTGTCGGTGGTGTGAAGGCAGACGTCGCTGTGCTCTGTGGCTCATGTACTTGAGTGTGCAGTTCCGCCTGGCTGGATTCGGTTGTCAACTGTTTTTGTTTTCTCGGCTACTTCAATCCCACCCTCATCGCCAGTGTTGTATTGGGTGATTAAAGAGACAGGAGCCAGGCTAATGCAACAGTTCTTTATTATAACTATGTACAGAATCCAGAAGTGGGTTGTCTGACAGCTCTCGTTATATAGAGAGCTGTTAGACATTCTGACCAATTAGGTTCGAGTATTTTTCCTGCTCCTTTTTCCCTCCAATTTCTCTGTACCCAGCATCTAATAAACAACGATTAGTAAAACCATATTTATAGTAAAAAGGAGAAGAAAATGAGCAACTTCTGGCATCTAAATGGAATAGTGAAGAGAGCAATAATACATAGGTGCCAGAGGGAAAAAAAAGCATAAAAGGAAGTCACTAGACCGAGAACAAGCAGAGTGATCAATGAAGATAGACAGAAAGTATATCCTTAACTATTTCTCTACACTCTACTCACAGCCAATGAAGTCATAAGATCAGCCACTGATTCATTCAAAGGCTGAGATAAGCTGGATGCAAATAACTTTGAATTTATCCCAGATAGTTTGAAAAGCTGACCAGATAGCAATAGCACTTAGACTTATATACCACTTTACAGCCCTGTCTAAGCAGTTTACAGATTCAGCATATTGCCCCCAACAGTCTTGAGTCCTCATTTTACCAGCCTCAGAAGAATGGGAAGTTGAATCAGCTTTGAGCCAGTCAAGATCAAATTCTTGGCAGTCAGCAAAATTAGCCTACAATACTGCATTCTAACCACTGCCATAGATCTAATTTGAAAAACTTTTGCAGCAAATCCAGCATGTAAGCTATATGGATGGAGAAATTGGTGGAAATCAGTCAGACACTGGAGCATGTTGGGACTTTTAACATTAGCATTCCTGACAAGGACACCATGATCTGTAGAGTTCTGCTTTTCTTCCATTACTAATCATAGGATGATGCAGTGAGGTTTAATTACAATTGGACATTAGATACTTGTAGAGTTGTGGATTCTGAAGAATCAATACAGAATACTTGTGAGGAATGAGATGCCATATCTCTTTAGCAAGGGCTGTTCCTTTAAATAGGATTTCTCCTGCAAGGTCAAATTGTGACATATTATTGGAGGCACATGCTCCTCCAAAGCCAGCACCTGAGATATGAGTGCTGTGGAGTAACAGTGGACAACACTTTCCCCTCAAAAAAGTTTTGCTTACTAAAAAATTCTTGATGATTATAGAATAGAATAGAATAGAATAGAATAGAATAGAATAGAATAGAATAGAATAGAATTTTATTGGCCAAGTGTGATTGGACACACAAGGAATTTGTCTTGGTGCATATGCTCTCAGTGTATATAAAAGAAAAGATGCATTCATCAAGGTACAACATTTACAACACAATTGATGGTCAATATATCAATATAAATCATAAGGATTGCCAGCAACAAGTTATAGTCATACCTGGAAAGAGATTGGTGATGGGACGATTAATAGTAGTGCAGATTCAGTAAACAGTCTGACAGTGTTGATGGAATTATTTGTTTAGCAGAGTGATGGCCTTCGGGAAAAAACTGTTCTTGTGTCTAGTTGTTCTGGTGTGCAGTGCTCTATAGCGTCGTTTTGAGGGTAGGAGTTGAAACAGTTTATGTCCAGGATGCGAGGGATCTGTAAATATTTTCACGGCCCTCTTCTTGATTCGTGCAGTATACAGGTCCTCAATGGAAGGCAGGTTGGTAGCAATTATTTTTTCTGCTTATTATGATAGACCCCTTCAAATTGAACACAAATACAGTTTCAGAATGACTGTATCAGGTAGGAATCATGAGAAACATGAAATTAACTTTTAATGACTATTGTGTATTTGGTTGCATAATGTTTCTGGCTATGTTGACTATGTTGACTTCAACAGGGCTAAAAGTGTTTTGCAGCTGATTTTTGTTTGTATTCAATGTCCGATGCATCACGCTGCAATGTCCAACAAGTCAGCCAGCATTCATGAATTCAAATTGCCTTGATATCTTTTTTTTTCATTGTGGCAATATTGTGGTGAAACCTTTCAACATGTTCATCATTGACTGCACCCTAGATTTTTAAGAAGGAAGTCCAAAAGTAAATGCAGAAAATGAATCTTACTTTATAGTTGTGTGTATATATAAGAAGTTTGTCAACCAGCTGAATGTGGTTTGATGCTCCATAGTTGCCAAGAAAATTCTCAACCGCATCCTTGAATGCTTTCCAGGAAATTTTCTCTGGCCCCACTAACAGATCTTTGAACTGCTTGTCACTGTTGACATATCTGATTTGTGAATCAACAGAAATGCCCTACTTAATCTTGGTATCATTTAGTCTTGGAAATACCTCTTTAGGTATCCTTCTTTGTTATTTAACAAAAACCTTTACCATCCTTCTTGCTTTCACAAAATTTTTCATCAATCTGAGTCTCATGTGAAGCAGAAACAAAAATATCTTTATTGGGTCAACAGATGGTTCATGTGCCAAGTTTTTCTCTCACGGTACCAGATTCTTTCGCAGTGGCTATTTCTTTTTAATGTAATGCATGGCTATCCCATTTGCATCTGTAACAACAGTACGTGGTATATCCAAGCTTCATTCCAAGCAGCAGAGCCCTTACTTTTAGCTCTCTACAGATATTCCAGTTGTAATTGGTGCACTGGATGTGCCTCAACATTTCCATATATTCATATGTTTCTTTCATGGTGTGTAGCATAGCCAACAGGTACTGAAGGATGTACGTTGGCATTATGTAACAAGGCAACCTTGAGGCTTAACACTGATGAATGTTAATGTTGAAATGCCATTCTAATCAGTCTTGCTCACAGCCCAAAGCTGTGAACAAACTGTCAACGTCAGCACAGAAAACAAGGTTGCCAACCTGCGCAAAGAAATCTGTTAAATCATCTTGGCTGCTTTTTTTAGACTTAGACATAAATTTAGAATAACTTTATTGTCACTTTACCAACTCTAAATTTTCCTTTTAAACTGGTCTTAAAAATTGTACTAACTGTTTTTACTTTGGCTGTAAACCGCCCTGAGTCCTTTGGGAGAAGGGCGGTATAGAAATTGAAACAATCAATCAATAAATAAATATATTATATGACACAGAGAAACAACACACTCTAGTTTGGATGTGTACATGTACATGGAGAGAAAAATGAATCTTGCGAGTTTACCAGATGGATGGTACAGGGAACAGAATCTGTTACAGAATCTGGAAGTCCTGCTAGAAATACTTTGAAACCTCCTCCCAGACCGTGAAGGGTGTGTGTGTGGTCTCTCACAAGCACATAGCATTTATAAGCAGTATCCTGAATAATGGGAAATGAGCTTCCTATAATCTTTTCGGCTGTCCTCACCACTCTGTATGGACTTTCTATCTGAGGCACTACTGCCACCAAACCAAACAGGGATGCAGTTTGTAAAAATACTCTCAATCCTGTCCGTGTAAAAAGTGCCAGGACAGAAGGAGAAAGATGTGCTCTCCTTATCTGACACAGACAATGCAAATTTTGTACTATCTATAAAATAGTATGATAGATTAAATTTCAGGTTATTTTTGTGCTCAAAAGCCTATATAACAGTGATAGCTAACCTTTTTACCATCGTGTGCCAGGAAGCGGGGGGGTCCGGGGTCGCACACATGCATGCTCACACCCATAATTCTATGCACCCCGCCCCTGTGTATGCACGTGTGACCCCCCCTGCTTCTGGCACACGATGGCCCGGTAGGCCCGTTTTTCTCTCTCACCTGGCTCCAGAGCCTCTCTATGAGTCTGAGGAGGGCAAAAATGGTGTTCCCCCCCTGGATGCCCTCAAGACTATATAAGATAAACCCAAATGTGTTCAGGAAGCAAAATCTTTGTTGTCCAGTTAATCGATTTGCCAGTTCATGTGTGATCAAAATTATGCCCTCCCACTTTTGAATTTATAATGGAGGACTGCAGTGGGTTTGGTTGAGTCAAACTGATCAAACATGTGAATTAGAGTACTTGTGGGTCCCCCCCCCCCCACATTCTCCAACAAATGGGGACAAGAGCTGGGAATGGCTTGCTAGGTCACATACTGTACAGAAGATCTGCCATGACTGTTTAACTTTTAACAGTATTTTAACCACTATTAATTATTCAGTGGAGGAACACTCGCCCGCTGCATCACTGGAGAGCTACATCCTATTTGCTGCTCCAATTAAACAAAGAAAGGCTGATGAACAGAAATAGTTCACCCTCTCCTTCGCAACCACGTCTTCCTTTGTCATACCAACTTCCCCATCCTATATTAGCAGCAAGATACGTAAGGTCGGTTTAAAAAAATGTCTAGACAATGGCCACAATAGTGAGTCTGAAGCTCTGGTTTTTTTCATTCCTTGACTGATGACATGCCATCTGCTTATTGCTGATTCTTAGGGACCACATACCATATTTTTCAGAGTATAAGACGCACTCCCTCTCCAAAAAAAATGGGTGAAAAAGTCTGTGCGTCTTATACAGTGAATATTGTGGCAGGGGGAGGGGAATTGGTGCAGTGCCAATCAGTTGTTCTAGAATGGGCCACGGCAGTGGCGAATGGGCCATGGTGGCGAATGGGCCATGGCGGCAAACAGGCCAGATGAATACTGGATGGATGCTGGGAGGCAGAGGAAGATTTTTTTGTCCTCCCCAAAAGCTAGGTGCGTCTTATACGCCAGAGCGTTTTATAGTCTGAAAAATATGGTATATCAATATTTCTTTGCTGGTTAGGGAAATCTGGAAGTTGAAGTTAGCTCAGCCTAAAGCTGCCACAGTAGGGAAACACTGTAGATGGCCTGGCAGAAATTTGATTGCTCTGTTATGGCCACCAGTTGATATTTTTGAATATACCTTGTAAATACCCCTAGTTAGCTTGGGATGTATCGTCTATGAAAAGCACCACCTCCAATTTTAACTTGGAAAGTGGCTGAAAAGGGAAATAATTAAAATGTGAATACAATAATATTCTGTTATAATTGAATTCCAGCATACCTCCTTCTTCAATCCAATCAGATTTATTCCGTCCACTTATTTGTTCCCATCTTCTCTGCTTTTTTTTTTGTATGAGACCTGACGTCACCATTATATCACAGAATGGAACAACTCGCCACAGCCAGCTCATCACAGCCATCTTGCTGAGTGCTATTGCTATTATTGCATTGAGTTATCCTGCATGGATTGGTCTCACGGTAAATTGGCCATGACAAGATGGCCATAGTAGGTTGGCTTCAGCCTGATAGCTTGCAGTGAGTTGGCCACGATGAGTTGTTCCATCCTGGAGGCTTGATGTTCTGCTTGCCATCTACCAGTTTGGATTAAGATAACCTAAGAAAGTACAGTACAATGGTACAATTAGTACTTAGGCTTTGGGTAATCCCCTCTTAAGCAATCTTCTCATTATAGGATGAAGAGAAGGAGGCAGAAGTAATTCCCGTCAATAGTACACCGCATCCCCTTTTCTTGGTGTGTTTTATTTTATCGGTTCCCACTGTTGCTCTTTACTAATCAAAACAGAAGACAGGCGCTTGATTTCTTTAAAGTCCTCCTTCTCCATGATAATTCAGCTAACTCTGCTGAAAAATACTTCCTGCTTGCTTTTGTGGCTTAGCTTTTTGGAAGGCATTGCTTTCAGACATTGCTTCCAGACCACAGTTAGGTTTGTTGAGGTAGCTGTGCTTCTTGACCAAGAAGAATACTGTTAAGTTGGGCAAGTGAAGAGACTGGAAACAGGTTTCAGACAACGGCTCTTTATTTGACAACTATCTACAATCCAGCAGCTTGCCTCCCTGACAGCTTGCCCTTTTTATAGGGAGCTGTCAGGAGTTTCAACCAATCGCGTTTGAGTATTCTTCCCGCTCAAACACCAGCCCCGACTGAAGCCTTTCAGGCTGTCAGTATCTAACACCCCTTCCCTCTTAGTTGGAACAATGCACTTTGCATACATAGTCGCGCAAGTAAGTGGGGCATTTACAGGTCCTTCCAGACTTGTGCAACTCAGTAGGTGTAGCAGCAGAGGCCTGAAAGGTAGTGCTTGCTGCTGCCTCTTGGTCTACCCAAGGAAACTCCTGGAACTTTTCAGGTGGGGCCTCGGGATCGACTGGAACCGGTTCACATCGCTGGAGTCCCGGTTCTTCAGTGCGTACTCTGCTTCCTTCAGGTTTGAGTCTGCTAAGGAGGGATTATATTTTAGTTCATTATTGGCTAATTTTGAGGGTTCTTTGTTAGAGTAGAGGTGGCTACATAGTTGGTCTATGTGCCGCCTCCATATTTGCCCATTGTCTAATTTAACTATGTACACTTTGGGTCTTGTTGCCTTTTCTATTGTCCCTGATAACCATAGGGATCCTTTGGCAAAGTTTTTGGTAAACACCAGGTCTCTGATGCTAAAGAACCTAGTGCAATTTGTTGGTTCCTTTATTGTTTCGGGGGCATAGTTTGGGTGAATTTGGTCTAGGACCGACTGGAGCCGGCAGCCCATGACTATTTATTTATTTATTTTATTTATTTTATTTTATTTGCATTTATATCCCGCCCTTCTCCAAAGACTCAGGGCGGCTTACACTATGTCTAGTTTGGCTGGGCTTCTCCCTGTGGTTGCGCTGGGCATTATGTGTTGGTACAGGAGGAATTTATCTACCTGGGCTTGCCAGTCTCCTGCTCCCAATCTACCCAGGGCTTCCTTGGCAGACCTTACCATTCTTTCAGCCATGCCGTTGCTGGCTGGGTGAAAGGACACTGTGAGAGCATGTGTTATGCCCTGATCTTCCAGGAACTCTTCGACTGGTGTGGCCATAAATTGTGGGCCATTATTGGACACCAGCACATTGGGTAGGCCATGTGTGGCAAACAATTTTCTCAACACCTTAATCACTGCCTCTGCAGTGATTGTGCCCATCAGAATGATCTCCAACCATTTGGAGTACGCATCAACAACCACTTAGGAATGTTTGGCTGTGGAATGGCCCTGAAAAGTCTATGTGGACCTTTGCCTGCAGTGCTCGGGGATGTTCCCATTCCTGTACGGGTGCCTTTGGGGGTACTGGTCGTGACTCTTGGCACGGCCTGCATGTTGCTACCAATTCCTATATTTCTTGGTCCATTTTGGGCCACCAGACATAGTTTTGTGCTAGGGCTTTCATCTGGACAATCCCCGGATGGCTCTCATGGAATGCCCTCAGAATAGGTGTTCTTAGACTCAAGGGTATTACAACCCAATCCCCCCACAATAAACACTCCCCCTTGAACAGACATTTTGTTTTGCCATGTAAGGCATAAATTCAGCACCAATCGGTCCTTTTGGCCATCCCCTCCACACCATTTCTAGCCAAATGCTTTGCCACTTTGGCAGAAGTCACAAATCCGGAATCAAGGCAGTCAATGAGGAGGATGGGTTCACACAGGGTAGGATCATTCAGGCAGCGGGCAATGGCTGAGGGCATCAGCATGTTCCAAGGATTTTCCGGGCCTGTGGAGGAGTTTGTAGCTGTAGGCTGAAAAGAAAATGACCCATCTTGTGAAACAGGAGGACAGAGCCACAGGTGTGGGTCGGTACCCTGCCAAAAGCCCCAACAGCACCAAGTAGTCAGTCACTAATTTAGAATCCCTCCCAAACAAGTACTCATGAAACTGTTTGACGTCAGCCACCATAGCCAGTGCTTCTCTATCCAGCTGGCTATAGTTCCTCTCTGTGCTTGAAAGAGTTCTGGAAAAGTAGGTGTTCCCATTTGGGAGATGACGGCTGAGGACTGTCTCCACACCAAAGGGGGAAGCATCACAAACCAAGACAATGGGGAGTGAGTCATTGTATTGTATTAGGAAACTAACAGCCGAAAACCAAAAGCCAACATGGGTTTGTCAAAAACAGATCATGCCAGACTAATCTTATAGCATTCTTTGACAAAGTGACAAAATTAGTAGACCAGAGGAATGCTGTCAATATAATTTACTTGGACTTCAGTAAAGCATTTGATAAAGTAGACCATAACCTACTACTAGATAAAGTAGAAAAATATGGGTTAGACAGCACCACCACCAGATGGATTTGTAACTGGCTGACTAACCGCATTCAACATGTAGTCCTCAATGGAACTACATCCACATGGAGGGAAGTATGCAGTGGAGTACCCCAAGGCTTGGTTTTAGGCCCAGTACTCTTCAACATCTTCATCAATGACTTGGACGAGGGGATAGATGGGGAACTCATCAAATTTGCAGATGACACCAAGCTGGCAGGAATAGCCAACACTCCAGAAGATAGGCTCAAGTTACAGAAGGATCTTGACAGACTTGAACATTGGGCGCTATCTAACAAAATGAAATTCAACAGTGAAAAAAGTAAGGTTCTACATTTAGGCAAAAAACCCAAAATGCACAGGTACCATATATGTGGTACCTTGCTCAACAGTAGTATCTGTGAGAGGGATCTTGGAGTCCTAGTGGACAACCATTTAGATATGAGCCAGCAGTGTGCAGCAGCTGCTAAAAAAGCCAACACAGTTCTGGTCTGCATAAACAGAGGGATAGACTCAAGATCATGTGAAGTGTTAGTGCCACTTTATAATGCCTTGGTAAGGCCACACTTGGAATATTGCATTCAGTTTTGGTCACCACGATGTAAAAAAGATGTTGAGATTCTAGAAAGAGTGCAGAGAAGAGCAACAAAAATGATTAGGGGACTGGAGGCTAAAACATATGAAGAACGTTTGCAGGAACTAGGTATGTCTAGTTTAATGAAAAGAAGGACTAGGGGAGACATGATAGCAGTGTTCCAATATCTCAGGGGTTGCCACAAAGAAGAGGGAGTCAGGCTGTTCTCCAAAGCACCTGAGAGTAGAACAAGAAGTGATGGGTGGAAACTGATCAAGGAAAGAAGCAACTTAGAACTAAGGAGAAATTTCCTGACAGTTAGAACAATTAATAAGTGGAACAACTTGCCTGCAGAAGTTGTGAATGCTCCAACACTGGAAATTTTGGATAACCATCTGTCTGAGATGGTGTAGGGTTTCTTGCCTGGGCAGGGGGTTGGACTAGAAGGCCTCCAAGGTCCCTTCCAACTCTGTTGTAGTTGTTATTGTTATTGAAAGCAGCCGCTTGACTGTCTAAAAGGCGGCAGGGACACCCAGGGACACCTCTTAGCCAGTAGTCTATGGAGGAGATCTGCAATCATGGATTTGTTTTTAAGGAATACACTGTAAAAGTTCAGCAAGCGCAGAAACACTTTTAGTTCAGTTTGGTTCTTTGAAGTTGGGGCTTCCTGGATTGTTGTGATCTTGCTTTTTGCCGGGTATATGCCCTCCCCAGTAATCCTGTACCCCAGGAATTCGACCTCGCAGACTCCGATCTGGCATTTGCTGCTTTTTGCGCGGAGTCATGCGGCGCAAAATTTGGTTAAGACTTCTCATAGCCTAAAGTAGAGCTGCTGTTTGTTGCTGGCAGTAATCAGCACATCGACAAAGTATGGCACCACCCTGGGAATTTTATGAAGCAGCCTTTCCATAATACTTTGAAAAATCTCTGGGGCGATGCTAACTCCAAACTGCAAACGATGATATCTGAACGCCCCTCTATGTGTCACAATGGTTTGAGCCTCAGCAGTAGCGCCATCTACTGGCAGTGGTATGCCTGATATGCCTGCATGAGGTCGAGTTTAGCGAAAATATTTCCAGGCTCCAGAGAGTGTAATAAATGCTGGATAATTGACACTGGATAGGCCGACTATTGAAGTGCTTTGTTAATTGTGCATTTATAGTCGGCACATATGTGCACACTCCCGTCTCCTTTAACGGGAGTCACAATAGGGTCTCCCATTTGGCATGGTTGACTGGTTTGATAATGCCTTGCCAGATCAGTTTATCTAATTCTAAATCAATTTTGGGCCTTAATGCGAATGGGATCCTTCTTGGCTTCATCTGTATTGGTGCAACGCTAGGGTCTAGGCTAAATGAAATGGGCATGCCCACATACTTGCCAAGCTCTGGTTGAACACATCATGGAATTCCCAGATCAGGTTGTCTGCAGTGGTGTTGATACTAGTTACCCCCAAGCTAAGGGAACTGAATCAGTCTAGGCTGAGTAGGCTCGGAGATCTCCACTGACCACTGTCAATGACAGCTGTCCCTGGAACTTGTTGAATTTCATGTTGAATGTTCCACAGCCCAGCACAGGAATTTGGTTCCCTTGATAGTCGCTTAGCTTCAGCTGTTGGTGGTTCAATTGTCGCTTCTGGAGTCTTGGAACCGCTCTCTTTAGTGCTTGCCAGGATATTACTGTCACTGATGACCCAGTGTCTTTCTCCAACTTGTAAGGGGACCCCTCGATTAATATAGTCACATTTATTTTCTTTTGGGAGGGGGTGCTTGCTTGGCCAATTCTCGTCTGGTTGGTTTCTGGAGTCCTTGCATTGTTGCTAGTGCGCCTTGGCTTCCATGTATCACACCTCGGTTGTTTGAGTGTCCCCAGCAGGGTGGCCTCAGGGGTAGTTTTGTGATTGAGAGGCAGGTTTGCTTGGCACACTCTCGCCAAGTGCCCCTTCCAATCACATGTTCAGCAGATTGCATCACAATGGTGGCATGATGCTCTCGGGTGCTGGCCCACAGCTGGCACATGGTGTTGTGTCTCGCCCAATCTCACCACAGCCGGGGCCTTCTTATCTGCTTCCGAACACGGAGGAATGTTCTAGTATGCCTCCCGGCCCCAGCCCTGGCTCCATGCCCAGACAGACTGAAGAGGAGGAAATATCTCCAGTCCCCAGCTCTGGCTCCATGCCCAGGCAAACGGAGCAACTAGGCCCCTCCCCCTCCTCCACAGCATGTGAGCCTGAGGGAGGTCTATTGCCAACAGCTGCCGACTGGAGTGACCCTCGCGTCAGAAGACTTGATAGGCGGAGGCAACAGAAAGAAGGGAGGGGCAGGCCTGGATAAGTGCTGAGTCATGGAGCCACACCCCATGGCCTATATAAAGGATCTGCTTTCTGGCATTCTCTGAGTCAGGCAAAGTCTAAACATATCTTGCTGAAGTCACTTTCTGGTCTCCTGCCTGCCCTGAGGACTTTGCTAGGACTTTGGCAGAGATGCAGAGGCACGCCTGATTCGGATTTCCCTGACCCGGCCGTCAGCGGAGGAGTGGGACACGACACATGGTTACCATTTACTCTCTTGTCCCACATGCCTCCTTCTGTCTGTGTGATAGACTTCATCCTCACTATCTTCGGACTCTCCATCCTGCTGGTGCCCTTTGAGCATCGTGGCTGCAGGCTTGGCAGTCGGGGCTGCCGGAGCTGTAGCAAGCTTTTGGAGTGATTCAGCCACTCTGTTAGATGACTCGGTAGCCCTTGCTTTGTCTAAGGTGGCCTGCAGAGTCATATTGGTTTTTGGCAAGGAGCCTTCTTTGTAGGCGGAGGTCTTGTACTCCGCAGATGAGTTGATCCAAAAGAATATCATTCAAGTCCCTAAATTCACAGTGGGCAGCGGCCTTTCGAAGTGCTGCAATATATTCATTGATGGACTCGCCATCCTTCTGCATTCTGTGCTGGAATTCGTAGCATCTCACTATTTGGGATGGTGCTGGAGTGTAGTGAGTCTTCAGTGCGTTCTGAAGCACTTGCCATGGAACCGATTGCTCTGGAGTTGGTTCGGACAAGGATTCTGCCATGTTGAACATGTCATGGCCGGAATGGCTGAGAAATAGTGCCCTTTTTCGGTTGTTGGATAACCTGAGGAGGTCATTTGCTTCCATGAAGCATTTGAATCGGGTCATGAACGTGCCCCATTTTTCTTTTGTTGGGTAAAAGGGCGCAGGCGGGTGGAACGCAGACATTCTTGCCACTTTTTCTCTCTTTGAATTTCGTGTGCAAAATGGCCACCACTCCTTTTCATCTGCCGTTGTCAGCTCTTTTTACCTCAGTTCTCCTTCACTGATCCCATCCTCGTCGCCAGTGTTAAATTGGGCGAGTGAAGAGACAACAGCTCTTTATTTGACAACTATCTACAATCCAGCAGCTTGCCTCTCTGACAGCTTGCCCTTTTTATAGGGAGCTGTCAGGGGTTTCAACCAATCGTGTTTGAGTATTCTTCCCGCTCAAACACTGGACCTGACTGAAGCCTTTCAGGCTGTCAGTATCCAACAAATACATTTTTAAATCACCCATCCTGTAAATTACATCCACAATATGCTTTGAGCTCATAAACTTGATTTTAAATTAAGCAAGCTCATTCCTAGATTTTAAATAAATAAAGCTCACGCTTGATGTTACTTTTTGAGGAATGATACTTTCTATAATTGGTGTTCTCCATGATGTCATTTGCAGAGAAAATGTGTAATCCTTTTGAAATTTTAGTAGATTTCAAGCTCCAGAAATACTAAAGGATGACATTTTGTTCCTGAAACACATAAGAAATTGATGTGTTTGAATAATTCACGTTTGAGAATTAGCTGGGATTATTTTATTATAGTGCTTGGGTTAAACAAGGGATCAACCTTTTATATCAATTCATTTTGAACGGGTGTTATGAAGATTTTGAGAGTTTGCATGACGAGTATGGCTTACTTGCCAATATATACAATTTTGAAAGTCTTGACTATGAATTCCTTCCCCTTCCTCTTATACACCAAATAGAGCTAATTGGAGTTCCTTTTTAAAAATATTTTCCTCATTTCCTGTGCTTCCTGGGTTTTTGGTTTTGGTATTGTTGCATAATTTCTCCCAGGTCATCTCTGTAGCTGTCTACATTATCTGATATCTACAATATCTATTTTTGGAGATTCAGTAGGTCCAAGGATTACAAAAAGCGTATGCTTCTTGTGATTTAAAAATGAAATTAATTCATCAGGAAATATTATTTTATGTCTGTTGGATCCCTCAAAGAATGTTTAAAAAGGAGCAGATACCAGATTTTTTTAATCTTGGCCTTGTAAGAACTTTGAAGGTTTGTTTTTCTAACTCATATGATTTGGTCTTGTCTTGCTATAGTCTTGTTTTGATTTCAAATTACTCAATATATCAATACAATTTTGAGAAGGACTTACTCTAATATTAAACTATATTTCTAAGACATGAACTATTTCATTTCATCAAGAGTTTTACCTCTATTATACCCCAGCAGTGAATATAATTTTACAGAACTAAGGAGGAACCTATTCTCCCAATTATGAATCCAGACTATGAGCTCTTTGTCTATTTTTGGAAAGTCTCTAAAAATGAGAACATAACACAACATGTTGCTAAATGCACAGCTTTAATGATAAGATTAAGGATTAAATTATACTGTTATTTGTAGTTATTAAATGATTTTTTCCCCTGTTAGTTTTTGTCATGTTGCTTTAATATCTATAATATACTTATGAAGGTTTTCTTTCTTGACTATATAATCACTATCTCCCCCCACTCCACTCTTTTTGGTGATGTAGGATTTTTTTTAAAAAAATATTTCACTATTAAAAATTTAAAATATTTTTTTAAATAAATCTGAAGTCACCTAATTCTGGTTTCCTTCAAACTGTGCCTCTATTTAACCGGCTTGGTAATTGGACTTTCATCATTCCATATTTAAAACCCTCCTTTCAAAGTTTCTCCATTTCTCCTCTCTCTCTTTCTCTCTGTCTCTCTCTCCCTCCCTCCCTCCCTGATGCTTTACATATGCTTGTTGTAAATATTTTATAGCAAATCAAGGAACTTGAGCTTTTAAAAGAACTAATTATTATCAGCTCCTGGCACAAATGTGGGACAAGCGACAGGAGCCGTCCTGTGCCAATTCATCCTAGAGTAAGTGATGACTTTATGGTGACCCTTTTATGTCCCAAATGAGCTCACATCACACATCTGGAAGCTCTAATGCACCTGTCCAGAGGGTGCCATTCACGTCCCATTATTTAATTAATTAAGTGCTCTGCCAGAGGAAGGCAATAATGAGTCCATTAAGGTGGTTCCTCCCTCCCTTCCTTCGTTTCTTCCTCTATACCTTTTCTCTCTCTCTCTCTCTCTCCAGCATAGCAATAACATATGTTGCGTGCACTGTTCTCTCTGCAGGGAACACTTACAAATAAACCTGTTTATAGATTGAATGTTGTTGTTGTTGGTTCTTTTAAAAAAAAAAAAAAATCATGTCACTTTCAAGCTACCTTCGGTTTTATTGCTGAAACACAACAGAAGGAGACAGAAAAGGTTCCAGAAATAACCTGCTCTTATTTGGTTCCTCTGCCTCCTCTTCCTCAATTCAACTAGCAAACTCTTCATCCTTATGCCTCTATTCTAGGGGTGAAATGCTCTCAGTTCGGACTGGATCACCCAATTCGGTAGCGATGGTGGCAGGTGGTTCAGAGAACCAGTAGCAAAAATCCCTCCCCCCCCCCCGCATGCCCAGCTGAGCTGCATGATCATCAGAGGTTTTTTTTTTTTTTTACTTTTACTTTTTTTACTTTTTTTTTTTCTTTGGCTGAAAAAATACTTTTAAAAGTAAAAAAGAAAGCCTCTGATGATCGTGCAACTCAGCTGGAAACATCTAAACCTTTTGAAAGCATTTTTTTTTCAACCTCTTTGGCTGAAGAGGTTGTAGAAAAAAATGCTTTTAAAGGATTCTGGCGATCAGGCAACTCAGCTCAGATTGTCAGAACACTTTAAAAGCATTTTTTCTACAACCTCTTCAGCCGAAGAGGCTGTAAAAATGCTTTTAAAAGGCTCCTCTGGTGATCCCAGCTGAGTTGCCTGATCATCAGAGGCTTTTAAAAGCATTTTTTACAGCCTCTTCAGCCAAAGAGATTGTAGAAAAAATGCTTTTAAAAGTAAAAAAACCCCAAAAAGTTGGCCCCGCCCACCCAGTCACATTACCCCCCCAAGCCATAGCCACAGAACCAGTAGTAACAAATTTTACATTTCACCCTTGCTCTATTTTTAAAAAAATATTGTTTTATTATAGAAAAGAAAATATGAAACAGTCAAAACAAACTAACAAAATGAAACAAAACAGAAACATACATACAACCTTAACTACAACAACAAAAAATTAGGGTACAACTGATGTCTCTATTCTTCCATGAAGGAACTTAGAATAGAGTCTATTGGTTGCATTTTCCTTGCTAGAAAACAAAAGTATGAAGTGCAGGTGGAGGGTGGTGTTTAAAAGCTCAAGGTGATCATAATGATCACTGTGCAATCAAAGCTGTACTCCATTTTTTTTTTACATTCATCCAAGATTCAATACATATTGGAACAGGTCTTGGTTGCATAGTTCTGGTCACCTTCTTGCATTTTTTTTGACTTTGCGGACTGAGAGAAAAGGAAACATCTATAAAGAAATCTAGAGATGACGGAATCATTAAGGATGTAGGTAAAGAAGCAATTATATAGCCTGGAACTTGAAAAAAAAATCCCACAATAACCCTGTCTTGATTTTCATTGTACAAGAGGCCACAGAATGAAACATAGATCGGCTGTCGAGTCAGCTCTGGCTCGACACATGACGCTACAGGGATACGGATCATGAGAGCAGTCCCTAATCAAAGATCCAAAGGGATGATCTATCAAGGACTTGTTGGAGGACTGCAAGGATCTGCGTTTGGCAAGCATGGGAAAGGAATCAGCACACTGGCGGCTGGGATAGAGGGAGATGAGGGCTGGGCGTTAGGAACAGCTGCTTTAGTTCCGGGATTTAGCAGATGACGTGGCAGCTGAGACTGTCAGACGAGGAGGGAGAGAGCAGCCGGGTGTCCAATCAACGGAGCAGTTCAGCCATGGGGCGGGGCATGAGCAGCACAGGATGTTTAAAAGGGGCTGAGAGGCAGAAGTTCTCAGCGCTGACTTTGTACAGAGAGACCTCGACTTTTACCGAGAACCGGTTTGTAGCAGACCCAATAAACGAAGTCACTATCGGAAAGAAAACCAAGTTGGCTTTTTTCTTCTCACGGCGTCTGACACAACTGTGGCTGAGCTAGCCAAAATCGGCTTTCAATATTCTATTATTATACAATACTGTAGTTTTTCTCAATTTCAGTAGCCTTAAGATATGTGGATTACTCTCAGAATTTCCCAGTTAGTATTGATCCTAGCCTGGGAAATTGGCATAGCCCCCCCTTCCAACGTTGATGCCATAGGAGGAGAGCTATGGATATCTTGTATATTACATACAATTATACTATCTATGCAATGTCTCAAATACTTTTGATTTTCTGGGACAGCTAGGATCACAGAAAAAATATAACTCTCTGAGTATATTAGCTGTTAAAAATCATGACTTTGTTGTGACCCAGGTCCAAGTAGGTAGTAGTAAACGCAATCAGTTCAAAAGCAAACAGACTTTATTAGAAAAGCTGAGAATTAACTCCTTCTCAGCATTGTCCAAACTAAATCAAATCAAATTCTTCACCAACTTTGGTCTAATTAGGCAAACTGCCAAAGGCTTTTCTTGGCAAAAGTTCAAAAGCAGAAGACGCCGACAAGAAATAAATGCAGCAAGACAAGGAGCAAGGCTTTCAACGTTGTTTTCCGACAGAGCCCAAAATGCTGTTGCTGGTCTTTTAAGCCTTATGGGCAGGGCCAATCATCTCTTGGCCCTTCTCCTGAGTTGTCCTCTCTGCTTGAGCTGCTCTTGCCTTTTGGCAGCTCTTCTCATGCATGCATTAGGAACAGGCTCCTCCTGTTCCTCTCCCTCACTACTGTCAGGTTCTGGAGGCTCTGGAGTCCGCAACTCACTTCCTGATGGCCCTGGTGCCATCTCTGCCTCTGACGCAGAGCCCTCATCTGGGCCTTCCCCAGCCTCCAGGACTGGCCCATGTTCTTCCTCAGCCTCATCATTTTCCGATTCTTTTGCCAGCTTCGCAGGCTGCTGGCAGACCATAACAGACTTTAGGTGCACTTGTAAGAATTATTATAATTTCTCTGAAAAATATATCCCTGTAAGCCGCCTTGTGTCACCATGTACAAGCAGGCAGCAATATAAAATTTATAAATAAATCAATCAATAAATATTTTAAATAAATAAAAATATCTGGAGAGTTAGACTAGGAAATTGCAGAGAGATGTTCCTAGCTTATACTGGCCTAGCCAGCCTGGGGAACAATCCTTTGAAATAACACTGATCTAGAAACAGATCCTTCAGGACTCCTATTGTTATAGGGCAGTGATGGCTAACCTTTTATGTCACCGCGCGCTGACCTGGGTGCCAGAAATGGCACGCAAAACCATCCTGCCTGGATGCACAACTCGCTGGCCTTCGTGCGTGGGGGAGTGCCAAAACCTGGAAGAGCAGCATTCCGTCGCGCATGCATGCGCCGGTACCCATATTTCCAGTTTCTGGCACAGAGGCACACCCGATGAACAGCTGGCCGTCACGCATGCGCGTGACAGAAACTGGAAGTTCGGATGCTGGTGCACACATGCGCGATGGAATACTGCTCTTCTGGGTTTCAGCACTCTCTCACGTGCGAAGGCCAGCTGCCTGGCGTGGATGTGTGCACAGGAACACGGAAGAGGAGTCAGCGAGGCCGCACGTCCCGGTTCTGCATGCTGCTTCTGGCACACAATAGGTTCGTCAACACGGTTATAAGGTGTAGTAACAGAATCTTGAAATTCTGTTATTACAAATTTCCTCCTGTCCCATCTTGTAGTAAACAAAATCAAGACAGAGTTTAAATTGAGTTTCTTTCTCATTCTTCCTTCAAGCTCTGGATTGTATAATTGTGTGTTTCTCAACCTTGGCAACGTTAAGACAGGTGGACTTCAACTCCCAGAATTCCGCAGTCAATCTCTTATCCAAGTCCCTCTTTAAAGAGAGTTTGGTCATACTTTCTTAAGGTCAGCTTAGATTCTTTTACACCCAGTCCTTTCCAGCTCCAGAATTCCCAATCAGTGAGAAATTTCTCTGCTGATGAATTTGGAGATTCACCAGTAGTTGGAGTGGTTAGCAAGGCTACTGGATATAGGCCCTAGAGGTCCACAGAATTATTTTCTCCAGATTTGTTTGTTTCCCCCTAGTGGTCATTGGGACATTTGTAAAGTGACCAGATTTCAGTGATGGCAAAGCGGGACACCATTGACCGGGGGCGGGGATGGGGGGGCTGCGCATGCGCACTGAATCTTGCCACCTGCCTGAAGGAGGAGGAGCGGCTGCTGCTTCTCCGCTCTTCCAGACAGGCTCGGCTCTCCTCGGCTCTCCTCTCCGCTCTTCTCTTCCTCTCGGGTGAAGTCAAGTGGCGTCTGCCCTCCCTCTCGCGCCTTCTCTGCCACTCCCCCTTCTCCGCCTCCTCCTCTTACGTTGCCGCCTCCCATTTTCAGAATGGGAGTGAAACAAAAAAAAATCGGGACTTTTTGGAATTGCTGCGGGATGCGGGACAAATTATTAAAAAGCGGGACGTCTGGTCACTATAGACATTTTCAGTCTAATGATAGTAGCCCTGAGAAACTCTTTAACTTTAGCAAAGTTCCTGGTTGTAGTTCCATTCATGCCAATGCAAGGAAACCCTAGTTTGTTTAAATGTAGGCCCACGTTATCTTTGCGATCATGAGTTTAGGGTTAATTTAATGAATGAACTGAGATTTGAAGTGTGTGTTCCTGATAACTCCTGCAGTCCCTCTGTTCCCATGTATTCCTTGCCAGAAGTTGGCGAATCACATTGCTCTGTGTGGCAGTTCTACAAACAATCAGCTGAATGGTTGGTTAGTTAGTGCATCGTTAAATAAAACCTCTTGTAAGGCTTGCCTGGCGCTTAATCCCTTGTCCCCGAGAGATCAACCACAAGCTCTTTTTGCTTGCGTTCATCCTCCTCAGGAGGAGGATCCAACTTGTTTATGAGCTCCTTGGGATCCAAATGTGCATAGCTGTTTATTGGAGTGTTTTTCATTTGCTTGTTCCCACTTTCAGTCCAAGCTGGGACTCTGAAAGGACTTTGTATTCTTCTTCTCTCATCGCCTCTCAGCACAAGCCAAAGGACTGTTCTGTTTTTCTCAACGTCTCAGGCTCTGCCAGGACATTGGCAGCAGAGCAAGCTGGCAGGAGACAGGCCCCGTCTCTGTTCTGTATCATGGAAGCCGCGGCAAAACCCCTGAGGCCCCAGGCCAACCCCTATTTTCAACCCAAAGCTGGCCAATCATGTTCCAGGTGATGTCATTGCATGGCAAGAGCGCTTCCGTCTTTTTCCGCACACAGCATAATGCCCAGGCCATCTATTGGTGCTTTGCCTTCAGCCTTGGTCCATGAACTGTAATCATTAAGTCAACTGGAAAAAATATTGAAGGAAGAACAGGGTGGGGGGGAAACAGCATGCGAATGCAGCTGGATGCAGCACAAGGAAGCCCACTGAGAGCCATCAAAGAGCTTTGTGCAGCCTCTAATCCTGGCTTCAGGATGTGGAGGTCCTGACAGGGATTGGAGAAGATGGGCAATAAGCTGCCCTTTCTTTCCAGAGGTGGCCCTGGGAGTCACAGCTGCATCAAGATCTGCTTTAGGAATACACAGGAACAGGCAGGGCAGTCTCTCTCTCTCTCTCTCTCTTTCTCTCTTCCTCTCTCTCCCCCCCTCTCGATCTGCCTTTGCTTCCTACTCAAACGCCGGGCCTCAATCCAGAAAAGCAAGTGGCCCAGTGCACCAGTGGCCCATCGGTTAGGGAAGGAGACCAAAGGAGCCAGATCAAAACAGCTTCGGAGGAAAGGAAGATACTCAGTGAAAAAATGAGCCTTGCCAGGATCTTGAGTGCCGCTGCACAGAAAGCCAAGTTGGATTCCCTGGGAAGCAATGAAGCTGTCTGTCCCAAAGTGCTTTGTCTACTAAACCAGGGGTCCCCAACCTTGGCAACTTTAAGCCTGGTGGACTTCAACTCCCAGAATTCCCCAGCCAGCTTATCTGGCTGGGGTATTCTGGGTGTTGGTCCTCCAGGCTTAAAGTTGCTAAGGTTGGAGACACCTGCACTAAATGACCTGCCCCAATAGCCAAGGAGGGTGATGTGAGGTGGGGTGGTGGATGGCTGGGTTTTTTTCACAACCAAACTCTCAAAAGCGACTTGAACAAAAGTGACTCGAATCCAGAACCTCGGGAGAAACCTATTCATTAGATGCTTTTAATCCTGCCCTTATTTTGCCTGCCTTTATTATTTTATATAACTCAAGGCAGTGAACATATCTAATACGCCTTCTTCTATTTTTTCCCTCACAATGACAACCCTGTAAGGTGGGTTGGACTGAGAGTGATTGGCCCAGTCACCTAGCTAGCTTCTTGCCTAAAATGGGATTACATTGCACCATCTCCAGGTGATTGGTCCAAAGTCACCCAGCCAGTTTTCATGTCTAAGGCAGTACTAGAACTCATATCCCTTGATGATTGGCCCAAAGTCACATAGTTGCCTTTCATGGCTAAGGTGGGACTAGAAATCATGCCCTCCTAGTTTCTAGTCTAGTGCCTTCACCACTAGAACAAATTCATTCTCTCTAGATGTTGCAAGACCAAGACATTAGGCTCAAGTAACTAATGCATTTTGGCCATAGCTAATGGCCAAAATGCAGGTACTTTAAAAAGTTTATTAAGGAAGTGAGCAAAGAAAAAACAAAGACATTTTTCTGGAAGCCCCCATCCACTTTCTTATTCTGAATCAGAACATCCATAGGCAAACTTACTAATTCATTTTAAGGTCTGTCCAATAGCTTTTCTTATTGTAATTAATGATGCCCGGCTGTAAACATATGCTATAACTAAATCTGAAATAGTGAATTTCTACCCTCCTATCCACTTTGCAATAGCCCTGTCTGTCAATTTTGTTGAATGGTTAATTTAAATTCAAGGTAACAGGCAATTTACCACAGATGTAAAAGCAACAGAAAATGCAACCCAACGCATCTCATATAAGCCCAGGCAGAAACCTTGACCTGTAAAAGGGGCTGCAGAGCTTTTAAAAAAGCATTTTGAAGAAAAGGCTGGAATGGAGGAATTAATAGTGGGAATTGCCTTTGTGCACTTATTTTCATACTTGGCCAATGAATTTACTGGAGCACTGAGTAATGATGATGTAAAAACAAGAAAGAGGACAAAAGAATAGAACGAAAGGGCAAGTTTGTTTTGGGTTATAAATGGGCTTTCGCGTAGGTAGAGTTTGTTTACCGGGGTTCATTTAAAACCCCTTTGGAAAATGGTCAATCACAACTGAGATGCCCCATTTCAACTAGCACACAAAATCACCTGTAAGAATTAGCATCCTGAACTCCTCCCTCCCATCTACCTACCCACCCACCCTGTAATTATAAAGATTATCCAGTGCCCTTTCCAGATTTATCAACTCTTGGATTCCACATAGGTTGCTCAGGCTTCCTTAATAAATACAAATAGTGCACAGCCACTGTTTACAAACACACCCCTGGAATGGGGGTGGGTGGGCAGGAGAGAGAGTATTCTGGGAGTGAATGATGAGTATCCTGGAAAGTTTGACTGCACCATTCTGATATTTTGTAAACGGAAGCACCCATTGTAGACGTTTTCTGATTTACCTAGTAACCCCTTTCTCATATCAGGCCTTCAAAATGTCAAAAGGCTGATGAAACCTGCCTCTAATGGCTTCCTGCCATCTATAAATACTGTACATTAATCTGTAGGTATGGTGAAAAAAATGAGACCAAAATTCAATAAAGACCAAACTAATGACCTCAAGTAGAACAACCTGATTGCTTATTTGTACCCTATGACTATCATTAAGTATTGTACCTTAGAATTCTTGATGAATGTATCTTTTCTTTTCTGTACAGAGAGCATATGCACCAAGACAAATTCCTTGTGTGTCTAATCACACTTGGCCAATAAAAAATTCTATTCTATTCTATTCTATTCTATTCTATTCTATTCTATTCTATTCTATTCTATTCTATTCTATTCTATTTCTATTTCTATTTCTATTCTATTCTATTCTATTCTATTCCATTCTAATTCTATTCTATTCTAATTTAGAATGGACAATGAAGATATTAAAGAGAGGTGAGTAGCTTTGCCTTGCAACAGTCAAGAAATAGCTGCAGACTAGCATTGGGTGGAGCAGCCATGAAGGCCTTGGAAAAGATATTCAAATGCCCCGATGCACGGATACCTGCAAAGATCAGAGCAGTCCGAGCTATGTATCACCTGGGACATTCTTTGGAAGTTGGACTTTGAAGAAGCAGGATAGGATTTAGAATTTTTCTGTTAGAGAAGACCTAGAATAACACCGATAGCCAACAAAATAATGCATCGTCAAAGATACCAACCCAGAATTCTCACTCAAGGAACAATGTTATCTTATTCTGCACACATTATGCAGTGATCCAGCTCTCTTGCTGAAGACTCTAATATCCATCAGGAACAAGGTGGATTAAGTTTATTTATTTATTATTTATTTATTTAATCATATTTGTATACCGCCCTATCTCCCGAGGGACTCAGGGCGGTTAACAGGCACTTAAAAACACATAAATACAGCATAAAAACAATTAAAAAACTTATTCTAAAAGCCCAATAACTAAAAAATATATAAAAATAAAACCCAATTTAAAACCCGTAAATTTAAAACCTAACTCAGTCCTGCGCAGATAAATAAGTATGTTTTAAGCTTGCGGCGGAAGGTCCGAAGGTCCGGAAGCTGACGAAGTCCTGGGGGTAGTTCGTTCCAGAGGGTGGGAGCCCCCACAGAGAAGGCCCTTCCCCTGGGTGTCGCCAGACGACATTGCCTCGCTGACGGCACCCTGAGGAGTCCCTCTCTATGAGAGCGCACGGGTCGGTGAGAGGTATTCGGTAGCAGTAGGCGGTCCCGTAAGTAACCCGGCCCTATGCCATGGAGCGCTTTGAAGATGGTCACCAAAACCTTGAAGCGCACCCGGAAGGCCACAGGTAGCCAGTGCAGTCTGCGCAGGGTTGGTGTCATGCGGAGCCACGAGGGCTCCCTCTATCACCCGCGCAGCCGCATTCTGGACTAACTGCAGCCTCCGGATGCCCTTCAAGGGGAGCCCCATGTAGAGAGCATTGCAGTAATCCAGGCGAGACGTCACGAGTGCGTGAGTGACCGTGCATAGGGCATCCCGGTCCAGAAAGGGGCGCAACTGGCGCACCAGGCGAACCTGGTAGAACGCTCTCCTGGAGATGGCCGTCAAATGATCTTCTAAAGACAGCCGTTCATCCAGGAGGACGCCTAAGTTGCGCACCCTCTCCATCGGGGCCAATGACTCGCCACCGACGGTCAGCCGCGGATTTAGCTGACTGTACCGGGATGCCGGCATCCACAGCCACTCTGTCTTGGAGGGATTGAGCTTGAGCCTGTTTCTCCCCATCCAGACCCGTACGGCCTCCAGACACCGGGACAGCACTTCAAGAGCTTCGTTGGGGTGGTCCGGTGTGGAAAAGTACAGCTGGGTGTCATCCGCGTACAGCTGGTACCTCACACCGAAACCACTGATGATCTCACCCAGCGGCTTCATGTAGATGTTGAACAGAAGGGGTGAGAGGATCGACCCCTGCGGCACTCCACAAGTGAGGCGCCTCGGGGCCGACCTCTGCCCTCCCGTCAACACCGTCTGTGACCGGTCGGAGAGATAGGAGGAGAACCACCGATAAACGGTGCCTCCCACTCCCAATCCCTCTAACCGGCGCAGCAGGATACCATGGTCAATGGTATCGAAAGCCGCTGAGAGGTCTAATAGGACCAGGGCAGAGGAGCAACCCCTATCCCTGGCCCTCCAGAGATCATCCACCAACGCGACCAAAGCCGTCTCCGTGCTGTAGCCGGGCCGGAAACCGGACTGGAACGGGTCTAGATAGACAGTTTCATCCAGGTGTAAGGGAAACTGATATGCCACCATACTCTCTACAACCTTCGCCGCAAAGCGAAGGTTGGAGACCGGACGATAATTACCTAAAACAGCCGGGTCCAGGGAAGGCTTCTTGAGGAGGGGCCTCACCACCGCCTATGGTGCCCTATGAGTGCCCTGTTGGAAGTCCTGAAAGAATAGGCTAGGGATAGATTATCATGGAGAAAATTTATCTAGGTATGGTATGGTATATGGTATGGTATGGTAATATAGATCAACACATCCAGACTGCATTCATCCAAATGACAAATAATGGCACATTATCTATCTATCTATCTATCTATCTATCTATCTATCTATCTATCTATCTATCTATCTATCTATCTATCTATCTATCTATCCATCCATCCATCCATCCACCCAGCCACCCACCCACCCATCATCTATCTATCTCTACAGACTCATGTATATGTATAGGGGATGCCCAGGAGAAGAAACATATGCATTCAGACAATTATAATACTATAATTTCCTCTTCAGGCAGGTTGGCAAATTGTTCCTCCATCTGCAACGTGGATCATTTTTCAGGATTGTTGTGAAGAGTGTAACATGGCATATAGAAGTAACTTTATTCAAAAGTGGCAAGTGTGACAATTATACATTAGTGAAAAGTCGAGGAATATATGGATTTTACCTATAATGTATGTTTAAGAATTTCTTTTTAGCCTTCCATATATCTTGAACTTGTCAATAATAAAATGTATTTTACAAAGCACTGAAATAATCAAAGGGCGATAAAATTACCAGTAATATCTACTGTACAGATGCAATATTGTTTTTGCTAGTGCTCAGAGTTGTAGTCCATTTTTTTATTTGAACAAATCTTGTTTTCTCAAACTTTTGACATATGACACATTGACTACAGATGCATCAGGTTCCTTCTTGTTTGTTCTGCCGCTGAATCCATGGCTTTCCATATTTCAAGCTACAATTTGAATAAAAGGCCAATGAGAGTTTCCCAAAGCTACTTCCCTGGCTGACCCCAAGACTTCACAACCCTGGATGGGAATGAAGACCCTTGAAATAAGTCAGAACAGTTTCCAGGAAATCTGGAAAAAACAGATAAAAGCAAACTATTCAGTGGATTGGGAAAAATAAATTAGTATTTTTCCTATTAAATTCAGTTTAGTATGACTTACTAAAGTATACTATACTATAGTATGACTTACTATACATGCAAGTCAACAAATGCATTTTTTCTAAGGGAAAAAAAAATCAAGCCAACCTCAGCACTCAGCCCAGGTCAAAACTTCTGTTTCTGTGCTTGAAAATAAGAAGTAACCACTTTTATTAGATTTCAGAACTTAACTTTTTTAATATGCTTAATCAATTTGCCCATATACATCTGAGTATTAGCCCAAAGCTGATTGGCAGGCTTTCTAAAATTAAATTTTAGATAAAGTGAGTACAAAATTGTAAAAACTGTTTTAAAAAAAAACACGTGCCTTTAAAATTAACCTGGGCTTTTAAAACTCAACCCCTTGTTCTGTAATGCAGAAGGAACGTTTTACCACGCAGTCGTTCTGAAGGTGACACGTAGTTATTAAAAATCCTTGGCTGCCATCTGGATGGGGGTGCCTGGAGAAGAAGATCCGGTGGGTGACAAGCTGTCGCCACGGTTTACAAAGAAAAGGGCGGTAATCTGAACCTGCATCACACTCAGTTTTTTCTGAGCTTTCCCCGAAGTTCGGTGACTTCTGCATAAGCGCCTGAGTCGTGGCAAACAACACCAAGGGATGGTCCTTAACAAGCTTTTGGAGAACCTGCACGCATCTTTTTAGGTTCGCTTCCTGTAAGCTCAGGTTTTCTCCTCCGTTGGCCCGGTCTATCCAATAAAAAGCCGACATGCTGTCTATGATCAAGAGGGAAAGGGAAGGATGGGACAAAAACATGGTTTCCAGAGAGTGAAGACTAAGCAGCAGCTGAAAGCTGCTGTGGCAATTAATAAGGAAGAATCTCTCCAGATAGTGCTTCATGGTGGCTTCGGTGCCTCGATACGACATCCTGCATTCCAGGAGTGTGATTAAACGCAGCATATCGAAATGGAAGTCCGTATCGATAAAAACCACGCTAATTTCCAAACCACCTCTTGATTTTGGAAGAATGCAGCGAGCGATCAGATGATAGAGCATTTCTGTTTTTCCTATCCCTTCCGGACCGTGGAATTCGATGACGTCTCCTGTGGAGCGGTGAAGAGAAATGTGGTCACCTACAATACCTCTGTCTTTTTCCAAATAATTGGTGTTGTTTTTTTGTCCCCCTTTGAATCTACACACTTCACATATAATCCCAAGTAAAAACATATGGAACCTTCTGATTATTAGACAACTCCAAATCCAGCATAATTACTTTACACTTCCTGGTTTTACAGGAATTAACCAGGAGTAAGTGGCACTATAAGCAAGGAGATAAAACCTTTGTTGGAGGAGCAAACTAGTACATTTGTATGTTCTAGAGCAAAGAGCTTCCCAAATCGTTACCTAATCTCCAGTGTTCTTATTAAAAACAGACAGATAAAATTGAACATTTTAAAGCTTACTGGAAACTATCAGCTGACATAACAATGTACAATAAAACAGATTAATGGTCACTCTATAACCGTGATGGCGAACCTCTGGTACACGTGCTGCAGGTGGCACATAGAGCCATCTCTGTGGGCACATAAGCCATCGCCCTAGGTCAGCTCCACCGTGCATGCGCGCGTACCTCCTGCCAGCCAGCTGTTATTCGGGTCTCTGCCGTGCATACGGGAGACATGCGCACATGCGTGAGGGATTGTGCATGCATGTGCGGGGTTGGGGGATGCAATGTGCCCCCCCCCACGCCCCGTTTTTGGTCTCAGGAGGCTTCAGGGATGCCTGCTAGGCCCAAAATGGGGTGTGGGGGTCACAAATGTATGTGCGGGGGTGGGGGAGAGTGGGGGGGATTGCACGTGCATGCACAGGGGGTGGGGTGCGGGGGAGACATTGCATTATGGGTGTGGGGGCGCGCACGGGCTTTTGGAAGCCGAGGAAAAAAAGGTTAGCCACCACTGTTCTATAACCATAGTGAGTTTCTTCAAATTTCTGAAATGTGTAAATTTTTAGAGTTAGAGGTTTTGTTTTTGGGAAGAGGAGCGATCTGTAGTAAAGGTAGCCCTCAACTTACAACAGTTCATTTAGTGCTTGTTCGAAGTTAAAATGGAACAGAAAAAAGTGATTTACGACCGTTTTCCACACTTACGACCACTGTAGCATCCCCACGATCAGGTAATCAAAGTTCAGACACTTGAGAACTGACCCATATTTATGACAGTTGCAGTGTCTCGTGGTCACGCAATCCCCTTTTGCGACCCTTGACAAGTAGAGTCAATGGGGAAGCCAACTTCATTTAGCAACTTTTTTTTTTTTTAAACAAGTCCAGTGATTCACTTAACAACTATGGCAAGAGAGGTCGTAAAACTCACTTAACAACTGCCTCACTTAGCAGCAGAAAATTTGGGCCCAATTGTGGTCGTAAGTTGAGAACTACCTGTATTTCAAACAATATGCACTGGCTGAATATGCAAAGCAGCATATTTGTCAGGAAAAGTATATATATATTTTCAAACCATAAACGGGATATCCTTCCTCAGCAAACAGGCACGGCTCAAGAGTTTTCAGAGAACTTCGACCTTCAAGGCGTGCAATCAACTTTGGGGGGAAAAAAGGCAAGTTGTTAGATACCATAAATATGTCAATGCACTAAATTTGTAGACTTTTGTACAAAGATAATATGAATTCAGTGATTTCACAGTAGCTTAAGTGTCTACATTGTATATGTATATAATTAATTTTAAAATTCCAGACATGCTTCAACCATCAAAGAAACACCTGTTCACAGAAAATTATGTTTGCTGTAACTGGTAGTCCTTGACTTATGACAGTCATGGAGCCTGCCCCTTATAGTCATAGTGACACGGCTGACCCAAGTGACTGACTGATTTTATGCCTGTTTTTTGTGATGGTTGTTAAGCAAACCCGTTGTTCACAATGGGCTTTTCTGCCACAAACTGTAAGTAAAGCTGGTTTGGGGCAAAAACTTCTTAAATTATTGTCAACTGACCATAACTGAACAGTTGTAGGTTGTAAGAATTATAATCAACATTCCTTTCAAGTTATAAAATGTTTAGCTTATTTCTTCATTTTACTAAAATTACCCAAGCAATTACAAGACTTACTACTGCAAACTACAACCTAACAATAAATCAAAGTATCAATGGCTTTAACACTAGCATCGCTGTATTGTACTGAGGAGAGATCTGGTATACAGAAAGTGCCAGAATAACAGCGATCTTAAGCCAGACACAAAATTTAGCCAGAAGCAGAATTTCTTTTTGGGAAAACTTTCCATAATTTCCTATTTTGAGTTGTTAATGGTGAAATTAGGTTTTCTAGGAAGCACTTGGCCCACAAAGGCCATCAGCACTTCTTTTTTAACCCAGCTTCTTGGTGATATGAAACTCCAATATTTTCCTAATCTTTGAAGATAAAACAGTTTCTAAATTGGAGAATGTTCTCAAAGGCACATAAGGACCCCGGTTTATTTAGGCAAAAGGACTATGAAATGAACTCGAATACCATCAGGTTGGAAGTGAATGTGGCTTCCAGAGTCTCTCATAATTGGGTCCTGCATACAGAATCAGAAGCTGCCTGAAGAGCTATAATGGTAACGTTATAGTAATGCCACATTGTTGGTTGAATATATTCTAACAAAGAGCTGTAGGACCAAACACTGATCAGTGGTGCCTTTACCTTCTCTAAAACTGGCCGGCTACCAAATCTTCCTGATGCAACCAATCCTTAAGTTTATCTTGGGAGTGGCTTAGCATAAAGTTTGCTGATTGTGTTAAACATCTGGCCTGTACAGACTTACAACCACAGTTGTAAGCCCAGCATTTCTGTCGCTAAGTGAATTTTGTCCTATTTTATCTCTTCCCACAGGTCTTAAGTGAATCACTGTCATTGTTAAATCAGTAACATGGTTGTTAAGTGAACCTGACTCCCCCACTAACTTTGCTTAGCGGAAGTTGCCAAAGATGGTCACATGACCCCAGGACACTGCAACTGTCATAAATGAGAAAGTTGCCCAGATTTTGATCACATGACCATGGGATGCTGAAATGGTTATAAGTGTGAAAAATGGTCATGTCAATTTTTTTTAAGTGCCATTGTAACTTCAATCACTATATGAACTGTTGTAAGTCAAGGACTACCTGTGGTTAGTAGAGTTGTCTCTCTATTCCCTCTTAAATCTGGAAGCATAATTGTCAGCTCCCAGTCCCTGGGGATACATCCAGTGGTGAACAGCGATGCCAGGATTAGAGTCCACCACACTATTTCATTCTCCAGAAATCCTGCAGCAATAAAGACAGCTCCAGCTGCCAATGTATGTGTTGTGACCCAGGCCCAAGTAGCTTGTAGTAAACACAGTCAGTTCAAAAACAAACAGAATTTGGGTGAGGAATGTTAAATTTACACAAGCGCAAAATATGAGAGAAAATTTTTATAAGATGTTTTATAGATGGCATTTAGACCCCAAAAAATTGTCATGTATGTATCCTAATGTACAGGCTAAATGCTGGAGATGTGATTGTGAAGATGCTACTTATTATCATATATGGTGGACTTGCAAAAAAGTTAAAGCATTTTGGATTAAAGTATGGTGGATCATGCAGAATATTTTGAAAAAGAAGATTAAGTTTACCCCGCAGTTCTTTTTACTAGGAATAATTATGGATTGTACAGCTATAGAGACTAAATTGATTCTGAACTTAATAACAGCCGCAAGACTTTTGATTGCTCAATATTGGAAGAAAGAAGAATTACCTACAATTGAAGAATGGACTCTTAAAGTATCAAATCTGGCAGAAATGGCAAAATCTCTGCTTACTTGAAAGACTATACACAAGAAAAATATATTTTAGAATGGAAAATGTGGATTGATTATATTCAAAATAAGTATCAGATAAAAAAATATCAAATAGCATATGAGTAAATTTAGGAAATAATTTGTATTAGATATATTTTTGAAGGAGAGGGGAATTGAGAGTGTGAATAAGCGTGGAGAGACTAGAGATTATAATTTAGGAATTATTTTAGATTATGATTGTTAGTTTTGATACCCTGCATTTTGTTCTGGGAAGTCGGGGTGGGGGTGGGGGTAAAGGGAAGGAATTGGGGGTTGAGGTTAGTGATGGAGTGATGGTTAATGTACAGGGATTATTGAAGATGTATAAATATAATTAATGTAGGGTCGGGTCTGACCAGTTGCCATTTTAGAACGGTGGGGAGGGAAAAAAGAGAGAGTAGGAGGTAGGAAAGAGGAGAAGAGGAAGGAAGAGGGGTAGAAGAGGGAGAAGAGTGTAGGGTGGAGGGAGGAGAGGAGGTAGATAAGAGAAGGAGAGGAAGGTTTGGAAAGTAAAAGAAGGTAGAAGAGGGAAGAAGGTTAAAAAGGGGGGTGGTGACTGGGCAGGCCCGACTAATTGTATATAACTGTACATTGGATGAATTATTTGATAAGATTGTAAAAATAAAACTTTTTTATAAAAAAACAAAAAACAAAAAACAAAAAAACAAACAGACTTTATTAGAACAGCTGAGAATTAACTCATTTTCAGCATTGTCCAAATTAAATCAAAGCAAATTCTTCATAGCACAATTCTTCAGTCTTATCACCAACCTTGGTCTAATTAGGCAAACTGCCAAAGGCTTTTCTTGGCAAAAGTTCAAAAGCAGAAAACGCCGACAAGAAATAAATGCAGCAAGACAAAGAGCAAGGCTATCAACGTTGTTTTCTGACAAAGAGCCCAAAACGCTGTTGCTGGTCTTTTAAGCCTTATGGGAGAGGCCAATCATCTCTTGGCCCTACTCCCGAGTCGTCCTCTTTGCTTTAGCTGCTCTTGCCTTCTGGCAGCTCTTCTCATGCATGCACTAGGAACAGGCTCCTCCTGTTCCTCTGCCTTACTACTGTCAAGCCTCTGGAGGCTCCAGAGTCCCAGATGGCCTGGCTCCATCTCTGCCTCCGACGCAAAGCCCTCATCCGGGCTTTCCCCAGCCTCCAGGACTGGCCCATGTTCTTCCTCAACCTCATCACTGTCCGACTCTGTTGCCAGCTCCACAGGCTGCTTGGTGGACAACAACAGTATGTGTTCTTTTCTTCTTAATCTTGAGGCTGATTGCAACATTCAGTTTCCCACTAATTTTCAAGGAAAACCACATTATCTCCTAATCAAGGCAACTAATTCCACAAATGATAGAGGCATGCGTGGCTGCCGGTTTCCCTTGGAACAGAAAAGTGCACAATCTGCAGAAGTAAACAAAACTTCTAAAATAGTGGAACCATCAACTTCAGCTGCACTTGTAAACGACAATTTGTTCCGAGGGCAGGGGCATTTCCCAAGTGAGTTATCTTTTCCCAGACACGCAGGCATTTAAAATACAGTGGTACCTTGGTAGTCATCGTTAATTGGTTGTGGGAGGTGCGATGAGTATCAAAAATGATGAGTACCAAAACAATTTTTCCCATAAAGAGTAATGTAATGAGTCATAAGGCAGGCAACACTGGCAGGTTCTAGCTTGTGCGCTGAGTACAAAACAAATGATGCGTCCTGGGACAAAATTTTCACATCAAAATGCATTGAATATCAAATTTGATGAGTTTCAAAGCAGTTGAGCACCAAGGTACCACTGAAACATCCTTCCAATTTATCTGAATTTCAGTGTAACTTGTTCACTTTCATCAGAGCCAAAACAAGCTTAAAAGAAAAGCATTTTAGGATTTTCAGACTGCTACTAATCCAGTGGTCTTTCAGGGTCTTCAGATACATATTAAGGGTGTAAAATGTAGACAAGATTGAATTTGAATAGCAGAATTCATGGTCTATTTTCTTTTTTTCCTGGACTTATCTTGCCTTTCATTTCTTTCTGAAAATAAAATCCTGGAGAATTCGAATACTTGAAAACTTGTCGGGCTTTTGGGGGTGATGCTAATCAAATTGATTGTCTAACGATGGGCTTTTCTTTCCCAAGAATCAATATTTTAAGATGAAATTGCACCATCTTCCATTAGCCATCCGACACAAATTATTGCAACCCCAAGCTCAAATAGTAGCTTGTTGTGTATGATAACTAATCCTCAAACTCTTTCTGGAAGCTGCAGATTTGCAAGATACACAACAGTTCTAAATGAAGGAAATATTTAGGCATTTGGCATACAGTCACGTATGCAACCGAAGGTCAAATGATTTTTAAGTATCCATTTTTCTAACACCACGGCTTTGCAGACAAAATGGCCCATTTATTTTGGACTGCAAGGTTCATGGCATTTAACAAGAAATTCCTGGAAAACACACTCAAGAGGGCCTAATGCAATATGGATTTTTGTGTTAGGTGGACAAGTCTCTCAATTTAATGGGATGCTTTGTTTTAATATTTCAAAACTCATGAGATTCAAAAAGACAGAAATGGACATGTTCCCAACGGCATCACGTGACAAGTTGTTATACATCTATGTAGTATTTTTGACCCATAATCTTGTCGCTGGGTTTATTTTTCCCAAAGTTTAATTCCTTTTAGTAATGACTTTTTAAAAAAGCAAATATCAAATAATTAAGTTCCGGCTGTTTGCTGCTCGCTTCTCTATGGGAGGATCAGTAACGAAAACCCTTTGTACTTTTAGAGCAACAGTGTAATTACTTTTTACTGCAGCTTTCCGCTTTCAATTTCCACAGGAAGAATTTTGACAAAAGAAAATATCGAACCTTAGGGTAGACAAAATTCAGCTAACAAATAAATCAGTCTTCTCAACTTTTGACTCCAAAAAGTTTGGCCAGGATGTAGAGAGGGAGTAACTCAGTGAAAGAATGCACATCCTGGATGTGTTCAGATGGGCTCCAGCACAAGTCCACAAACTTGGAAGGCTAAAACTCTGGTTCCAGTGACCAACCCAAATTGGATCCTGCAACGTTATCCTGGGACATGTATCAGCTTTGCAAGCCATACTAGGCCGGAGGCTTCCGCGCTGCCATTTCCCCATGTGTGGGAAAGTAGGAGGTAGGGTTTGATAGAAGGGGCCATTAGACATAATAACATTCTTCCTGCCAAGGTCAGGCCGAGCCTATATCTGGAGAAGGAGTGGCCGGACTGATGTCTCGAGACGGGACGGTTGGCGATTGGAGCACGTGATCGTTTTGGAGTCTGTTTTACTGAGGAAAAACCCAGATCTTCAGATTCGGATTTGATCCAGTTGTGCCAGTTTACCTATGCTAGTAAAAGAACGTTGAAAGATATTTGCTTCGGAGTCTTTTCTGCAGGAGGGGTTTTTTTGGAACGCTGACATGTATATTTTGCCTTCATTCGTAATGCATTCTCTGCCCATGTGAGGCCCCAAATTTACATTACAGGTAGTCCTTGACTTATGACCATAATTGAGCCCAAACTTTCTGTTGTTAAGCGAGACATTTGTTAAGTGGGTTTTGGCCCATTTTACAATCCTTCTCGCCTCAGTTGTGAAGTGCATCATTGCAGTTGATAAGTTAATAACCCCAGTTGTTAAATGAATCTGGCTTCCCCATTGATTTTGCTCATTAGAAGATCGCAAAAAGTCATCCCATAACTTTGGGACACAGCAATGGTTATAAAATGAACCAGTTGCCACGCATCTGAATTTTGATCACATGATCATGGGGCTGCTGCAAAGGTAACTGTGAAAAATGGTCATAAGTCACTTTTTTCCAGTGCCGTTGAATGGTCACTAAATGAGCCAACACAGTTAGCTCCTAAATGAACTAACACAGAGGGCTAGAATCAAGATCATGTGAAGTGTTAATACCACTTTAATAATGGCTTGGTAGGACCACACTTGGAATCCTGCATCCAGTTTTGGTCGCCACGATGTAAAAAAGATGTGGAGACTCTAGAAAGAGTGCAGAGAAGAGCAACAAAGATGATCAGGGGACTGGAGGATAAAACATATGAAGAACGGTTGCAGGAACTGGGTATGTCTAGTTTAATGAAGAGAAGCATTAGGGGGGAGACATGACAGCAGTGTTCCAATATTTCAGAGGCTGTCACAAAGAGGGAGTCAAGCTCTTCTCCAAAGTACCTGAGGGCAAGACAACAAACAATGGGTGGGAACTAATCGAGGAGAGAGGCAATCTATTAATCAGTGGAACAACCTGCCTCCAGAAGTTGTAAATGCTCCAACATTGTAAGTTTTTAAGAAGAGATTGTATAATCATTTGTATAGGGATTCCTGCCCAAACAGGAGGTTGGACTAGAAGACCTCCAAGGTCCCTTCCAACTCTTGTTTTTCTATTCTATTAACTGTTGTAAGTCAAGGACTACCTCTATTACAGTATATCAAGTAAGATTCAGAGGCTCTGAAATACTAGCCATTTTTTAAAAAAATGTCCTTAAACTGATCTTAGCTTTTGCTTACTGCATATCCATAAACTATTTTTGGTAATGCAGAAATGGTTCATCGTTGTCTTTTTTCCAAGATCTTTTTAAATTTCCCAATCTAGAATAGATTTCCTTGTGGTATTCTACAAAGCACTAACCAAGATTGCTTTTGTTGATCTTTCCACTTGCAGACAAAGTTAACAAGTAGCTGCAATCAAATGACTGATAAATTAGTTTGCCTTGGTAAAAAGAATTTTTAGATTGCTCAGTTTCTGCTGTTCTAACTACTAGGCAAGTCATTCTTACTGTTTATTGCTGACTAAATTGTAGAACTCCACTCACTATTTATTATGGGCTAGATAATTGCCCTACAAGGGTTTGGATACTTTTGACAGGCAAAAACAGCAGGTCCTTAACTGCCGATGCAAATTATTATAATAATTTAAACACTAATGCACCTGTGTTTTGCATTCATGTTTACTCTCTGGTTTTTAAGGGAAAGTAAGTGCAGTGACTTAGCATCATGCTGTGTGCACTAACATCCTGGGAGAGCCAGTTTAACAGAAAGAAATAAAAAGAAAGAAGCCATGCCAAAGCCAACCACTGTCACCACAGTTTCAAGCAATGATATTAAATATTAATCTTCATAAAAGGTTGTACTTTTGATCACACTCAAGTTTTTTAAAAACCCTACCGGCTGAATAAATTGCGAGATAAAAATTCCACCTTGCTACCTATTTAGGACCCTTTAATCTCACTTTCGTTGCAAAGAGTTTTAAGCAACATCATTTTTGCTTTCCATTAAGGTTATTTTATATTTCAAAAGGGGCTCTGAGTGCTGGATTAAATTAAGATAATAAGCAATCTAACAAATCTTGTCAACCATTTTAAGAACTATTATAATCTCAAGTGCAAAGTTAAGAGCTGAAATTGGAATGTCAAATAAAATAGTTTTTCAGCTGTTTCAATAATTGTAGGGGGGGGGGAACCACCAAAATTTAATAAAAACTTTGTGAGCTGCAAAGCAGGAAAAAAAAATGGGGACACTTCCACAGTTTGTTGATTTCTTGAAGTTCTACAGCCTGCCTCTTGTCTGAACGGCTGGCATCAATCTGTTGCAGAGTGAAGTCGGCTGACATATTGCTGTCACACACATGGTAAAAAAAAAGTTTTACTTTTTTCTCCCAAACTTGATGGAATTATTAAGGTTTTAACCATAGTTTATGCCCCCCTTCTTCTGTTCTTTGAATTGTTTGAGAGGAGGACCGCCAACTTTGTCCCAAAAGGTTTTACAAACACCCTGTTTAATTTTCCACAGCTGTCTTTATTAATGTGCACACACTTTTTTTTGCAACTCCAAAGTAGTTCTCTGTGTTTTGTGTGATTTCCATGCACTTCGCATCCTGTACTGCAGGCAGATACTGTACTTTTAAAAGCATAACTTCTCAACTTTAGCAACTTTTTAAGTTGTGTGGACTTCAACTCCCAGAATTCCCCAGCCGGCGTTGCTCCACTGACTTCATTTCCCATAATCCCCAATTAAACCCAGATTGAAACTAGGAAGTGGATAGGGAAAGCTGATTTAAAGCCAATGAACTGCTTTAGGTCCTTGCAACAAGAAAAAAAAAAAGGATCACTGGGGATAAGGAAGGGAGGAAGGAAGGGCGAAAGGAGGTGAACCTTTCACAGTAGAATCACAGTGGAGCCTCCATAATCTGCAGCAGTATACCGTCTCCTCTGATGGACACTCCTCCATCAGGAAACGGTCTCAGGTCTCCTCCCCTTACCACGCAGTAGCCGGCCAACTGGTGGTACCTGCCTCACCTGGGCACCGGACTCCGATTTCGACGTCCCGCTGGCCATCGGTCAGACCGGGAGCGAGCAAAAACGCCCCTAAACGAAGCGGTCGCTGCCCAGAGGACCTCAACGCCTCCAGCGCGCATGCGCCATCCTGCAATTCGAGCACGCGCGCTCGGATTCTCCAACGACGCTTCGCCGGACGGATCTCGGGGGCCACGAAAGTCTGCTTTTCGCGCACGCGCAATGCGCGCTCCGGCTCTCTAGCGCCCCCGTGCAGTTCATAAGAGCTTTGCGCTGGGTGGGGATTGTTTTCATCGTCATCTCCTTTGCTGCAAGTTTTGTTAGGCGGCAGCCAAGAGCTATTACTAAGGGTTGTGTATCTCTGCTGCCCCCTCATGGTTGTCTGCATTTGGCAGGCCAGACGAGATCGAGAGATAAAGCAGAAGAATATTGCACTAAATGCTGTACTGTAGTGTATATATATACTGTAGTATATATATATATGCCGTTTTATATATATATATATATATAAAAGTAAAAAAAATATGCATCAACTATATTAATTTGATATAATGAAGGGAACAATAGGACAGGAACAGTAGGCACTTTTGTGCTCTTATGCACGCCCCTTATAGTCCCCTTAGGAATGGGGTGAGGTCAATAGTAGACAGTTTTTGTTTGAAGATTTTGGGATTTTGAGTAGAGACTATGGAGTCAGGTAATGAGTTCCAAGCATTAACAACTCTATTACAGAAATCATATTTTCTGCAATCAAGTTTGAAGTGGTTGACATTTAGCTTGAGTCTATTTTTTCCTCTTGTAATATTGCGATTGAAGCTGAAGTAGTCTTTTATAGGAAGGATATTGCAATAGATGATTTTGTGTGTTAAACACAGGTCATGTCAAAGTCAGCGGAGTTGTAAATTTTCTAATCCCAGGATTTCAAGTCTGTTGGTATAAGGTATTTTGTTGTTTTCGGAGGAGTGAAGAACTCTTCTAGTAAAATAATATATAATATTATATAATAATATATAATAATATATAATTATATAATTATATATAATATATAATATTATATATAACATATATTATATTATATATTAATATATATAATTATAATTATAATTATAAATTATAATTATAATTCTATAAAGAATTATAATTCTTTATAGAATAGAATTCTTTATTGGCTAAGTGCGATTGGACACACAAGGAATTTGTCTTCGGTGCATATGCTCTCAGTCTACATAAAAGAAAAAATAAAATATATTCATCAAGAATCATAAGATACAACACTTAGTGATAGTCATAGATTATTAAATAAGCAATCAAATCATACTAGGAAACAAAACAATATAACTGATAGAGATACAAGCAACAAGGTTATAGTCCTAATTGGGAGGAGATAGGTAATAGGAAGAATGAGAAGAATAATAGTAATACAGTAAGTAGTTTGACAGTGTTGTGGGAATTAGTTGTTTAGCAGAGTGATGGCATGCAGGAAAAAACTGTCCTTGTGTCTAGTTGTTCTGGTGTGTGGTGCCCTATAGTGTCGTTTATAGAGTGTGGGCAACTGAGGGTGTATCCAGGTGTGCCCATGCAACATATCTGCTGGGCCAGCTGTACTGGTTACCAGTAAACTTTCGAGTATAGGTCTACAACATGTGTAGAAAAGGGGGGGGGGGCTTTGAACAGGCAGTCACGGTTGCCATCTTGACTTTTTCATCCCTTCTCTGAAAACTCTAAACTTCAGTGGTCCATATTCTAAAATACTGCACAATCTATACCACCATCGCCACAGTGTAATATACTACCACCATGCCTTGCAAAATTTGAAAAGGTTATTTGCAATTGGGCCAAAAGCTGATAATTTCTCTTGCGTCACACATTTCTGCTTTCAGTTAGAATCAACCATGTATTTTAGGAGCCAGCAATGAGCTGTATTTGTTTGCAATTAAGCATTGTTTCCCAATTATTTCCCCCGTTATTTTCAGTGTTTACCTGACCTTTTGCAACAGCATCTAATCACATGGCTGGGTTTGCACAGTGCAGTGATCCATAGAGTAACCCCTCTTATTTGTGTTGAGCAAGCCCAACCGTAACTTTCAGGTTAAAAATCTTAACAAAACTCTTTGTTTGTCAACCGAGTGGTTCATACATCAGGCAGAGGCAATAAAACACAAAGATATGACAACAGATCAATTGTCAGCAGAAGCAGCTACGGGGCTGAAGGGCAAGGAAGGGGTCAATGATGAAACGTGCATTGAGATACATGTCAATACTACCAACCCTGTAATTTATATATTTGTGTCTGACATCAGCAAGGCTGTTAAAAAAGTCGAAATAATGGTTATAACTGTTATGTTTGGGTATTGACGAGGCAGGAGACCAGGTTAGTGACAACAGCTCTTAATATAGTGTGACCCAGCAAAACTCTGGAGAAAAACCTCTCCTTATATACACTTCAGCCAGAGGCTGTATCCAATCAGAAGCGAGATACTTCCCGCCTAAAACTCCCGCCAAAACTTACAGTAATACATTACACTCCTTCCCTCCCAGAAGGCACTTTGCCAATATTTGCATATTACTTCTCTACGTAGTCCCGCAGGTACGTGGGGCGTCTCCTGACTCTCCCGGACCTGCGCAGTTCACTTTCTGGAGTTGAGTCGAGCTTGCCGGAGGGGCTTTTCGTTCCTCTGAGCTCCTCCTCCCGGCCATCCGGCCCTGGATTATTCGCCGGCTCGGACCTGCTGTCCTCTAGAGGGACCTGAGGGTGTCGCTGGACCTCGCCTGACTCAGATAAGTCTCTGTTTGGTTCTACGCTTTCTGTTTGTTCTCGGCTCCAGTCAGCTGTGGGGTTAATTAAATCATAGTCAGGGCTGGTCTCGCCTAATTCTGCCTTATCGCTCAATCTGTTTCTTAATTGATCTATGTGGCGCCCAAACTCTGCCATCGTCTATTTCCACTAGATAAGATTTGGGGCCCGTTTGTCTATGACTACCCCCCTCTTCCAGCTTGGGCCGTCGCTGTAATTATGTGCCCACACTGAGTCTCCTATGTTTAATTCCCGGATTCTATCTGGTTTTGTTTTGAACCCGTCCTGCACGTAGTTCGGGTGTAGCCGGTCTAGCGGGCACCGTAGCTTCCGCCCCATTAATAGCTCGGCTGGGCTGCGGCCGGTGGCCACACAGGGGTCCTGTGTTGGACGGTTAGGAATGCGCCGATCTGTGCCTGCCAATCGCCGGGCCGCTTCGTGATAGCGCTTCTTCGCACCAACAAAACGCTCAGCAAGGCCGTCCGACGCAGGGGGGAACGGCGCTGAGAGGGCATGTCGGATGCCCTCTTCGGCCAGGTACCCTTCAAATAATGCTGCGGTGAACTGTGGGCGTTATCGGACACGAGGTGTCCGGTAGCCCGTGCGTGGCGAAAAGGTGTTTTAGTGCTGCAATGACAGCTCCCGCGTTGTGGATTTCATTAAGATGATCTCCAGCCATTTGGAGAATGCATCCACCACAATTAGAAATGTTTGGCCGTGGAAGGGCCGCAAAATCAATGTGTATGCGGGACCAAGGACCTTGGGGTTTCTCCCACTCCAACACTGGGGCCGTAGGTGGTAGTGGTCTGGATTCCTGACATACCTGGCATCGGCCAACCCTGTCACCGATTTCCCTGTCCATTAGGGGCCACCAAACATAGCTCCTGGCTAGCCCCTTCATCCTTACAATTCCTGGGTGACCCTCATGCAGTAGTTCCAGGACTTTTTTTCTCAGCTTCTCTGGAACTACCACCCTATCCCCCCAGAGCAGGCACCCCCCTTGCACAGACAATTCCCCTCTTTTCTTTACAAACTCTCTAAAACGGTCGCCCGGCACAGCGGGCCATCCCCTTTGAACCCAACCGATTACAGTTCTTAAAACAACGTCCCGGTAGGAGGCCCGAGCCACTTCCTGCGATGTGACTGGGCCAGAGTCCCAAGAGTCAATTAGTAGAACGGGGGCGCCCGGAGTAGGGTCCTCGATTTCCCCGGGCAATGGGCATCTGCTCAATGCGTCCGCATGCCCCAGCTCTTTTCCAGGTCGATGCTGCAGTTTGTAAGAGTAGGCGGCCAGAAAAATAGTCCATCTGGTCAGCCGGGGCGATAGTGCCACTGGCGTTGGGCGGTCGCCAGCCAGTAATCCCAATAGCGGTCTGTGGTCAGTGATAATTTCAAAGTCTCTCCCAAAAACGTATTCGTGAAATTTTTTCACCCCTGACACTATTGCGAGAGCCTCCCTATCTAGCTGGCTGTAATTCCTCTCAGCCGGGGACATTGTTCGTGAATAGAACGCTATAGGGGCTTCAGTGCCGTTTGGGAGTCTGTGGCTAAGTACCGCTCCTACTCCATAGGGGGACGCATCACAAACCAATACTAACGGCAGTCTGTTGTTGTATTGTATTAACAGGCTATCGCTTGATAGCAAACTTTTTACTGCCTCAAATGCCCTATTCTCTGACTTCCCCCACGACCAAGCAGTGTTTTTTCCAAGCAATTTATGCAGCGGTTCAGCAACGGTTGCCTTGTCTTTTAAAAACACGGCGTAAAAGTTTACCAGACCCAGGAAAGCCTGGAGTTCTGTCTTGTTTTTGGGTGCTGGGGCTCTCTTTATCGCCTTGACTTTGCTCTCAGTGGGTGAATCCTTTTGTCTATTCTATAGCCCAAAATTCAACAGATTCGACCCCTATCTGACACTTGCTTGCTTTGACTTTTAATCCTGCCGACCTAAAATGGCCAAAACTTTCCTTAATCGCTTCCCCAGTTCTCTTAAATCTTCCCTGATACCAACACATCATCGAAATAGGTACGACTCGGTAACCCTTGTAGGAGCCGCTCCATCAAATTTTGGAATAGCCCGGGCCACACTCACCCGAACTGTAACCGGGTGCACTTAAAGGCACCCGTGCGTTACAATGGTCTGGGCTTCAGCTGTGCTAGCATCTACGGGTAGCTGTTGGTACGCTTGTGCCAAGTCTAATTTGGCGAAAACTTGTCCGTGCCCTAGTGAGTGCAATAAGTGTTGCACTACTGGAACTGGGTAGGCGCTCTTTTGCAATGCTTTGTTCAAGGTAGCCTTGTAATCAGCGCAAATTCTTATGGACCCGTCTGGTTTTATAGGGTGACGATTGGCGTCTCCCATTTGGCATGGTCAACTGGCACTAGTATCCCCTGGCTGACTAATTTATCTAACTCTTTGTCGATTTTAGGTTTGAGTGCAAAAGGGACCCTCCTTGCCTTTAACCTAATGGGAGCTATTTGGGGGTCTAAATTGAAGGAGATAGGGGTCCCTTGTACTTGCCTAAACGGTCCTCGAATACGCCTGCGAATTCCTCCATTAGGGCGTTTGCAGGTTGCATCCGCTCCGGTGGACGCCAGTCACCCCATTCCCAACGCCTGAACCAGTCTAGCCCCAGCAAGCTTGGCAAGGTTCCTCGACTAACGTGATGGGCAGGGTCTTTCATATGTCCCGTACTTGACCTCGACGGTCGTTGTCCCTCGAACAGGGATGCGGTTGCCCTGGTAATCCTGCACCCGGAGCCGTTGTTTCTGTAGCTTGCGCTTATGCGATGTGCGGCAAGGCTTTCACAAAAGTGTCCCAGGACATGATTGTGATAGCTGATCCTGTGTCTACTTCCAGTCGGCACGGTACGCCTTCAATTGTCGGGTTTGTGAAGATCTTTTCTTGATGCGGGTAGCTGCGTGGTCTATGGTAACAGTCATTCGGTTTGACTTCGCTCTTTCTTTCCTGGCCAATCGCGGGTCGCCCGCCGATCTCGCGCTCTGATTGGCTGGTTTGAAATTCGGCGGAATGTGGGGTTTGCATCTCTGACTCAGAGCCGCTCTGATTGGCCGATTTGAATTTTCGGGAAGGTTGGGGTGCTCGGCAGACTTGAGCCAGGTGCCCTTCCTTTCACACCGCCGCAAATGGCGTCCCTGAACTTACATCTTTGGCGCTGATGTCGCCCGCAACTTCCGCATTCCTCCGGGTCTTCCTTGTCGATTTTCCGGTGTAGTGGACTTCTTCCTCCTCTTCGCTGGTTGACTCACGATAGGTTTCTTCGTGGTGGACTGTGCTCGCTTTGCGCCCGCCATCGGCGTGAGTCGCTTTGTAAGGTGTCTGCTGCATGGTTGGACATCTCATGGGCTCTGGCTTCGTCCAGAGCGTTTGCCAATGTCAGGTTGCTCTTGGCTAGCAACCGTCTCCTCAAACGGATGTCTCTGACCCCCCGTATAAGTTGTTCCAGCAGCTCTTCGTCCAGATCGCGGTACTCGCAATGCTTGGAGGCTTGTCTCAGGGCTGCCATGTAGTCGCTGATAGACTCGCCTTCTTGTTGCCTGCGCTCCCCAAACTCGTACCGTCGAACGTATTTGGACGGGGCTGGTGCGTAGTGATTCTTCAGGAGGGTCTGAAGGGTCTGCCACGATACGGAGTGTAGCGGTGTTGGCTCCGCTAGGGCTTCTGCGACGGCGATGACTGCGGACCCACAGTGGCTTATGAAGTAAGCCCGTTTGCGGTTGTCGGAGACTCCCTGTAGCTCGTTTGCCTCCAGGAAACTTTCGAAACGGGTCATATATATTCCCCATGTCTCCTGGGCCGGGTCAAACGGAGTGGGTGGCGTGTAGCCGGTCATCGCTGCATTCGCCGTCACCTTGCTGGGTTTGATTCTCGTAGTGAGTTCAGCTCTGTTCTGGTGCTCTGCCTCAATATCCCACCCTCGTCGCCAATGTTATGTTTGGGTATTGACGAGGCAGGAGACCAGGTTAGTGACAACAGCTCTTAATATAGTGTGACCCAGCAAAACTCTGGAGAAAAACCTCTCCTTATATACACTTCAGCCAGAGGCTGTATCCAATCAGAAGCGAGATACTTCCCGCCTAAAACTCCCGCCAAAACTTACAGTAATACATTACAATAACCATGAGGTCAAAGCGCTGTCTTTTAAAACATGCATTATGTGCATAAAAAGATAGTGCTTTGATTGCACAATTGTGGCTGCCGTTTTGAAACCTTCTCCAGACACTTCTGAAGATGGGCTGCAAATCGAAAAGGCTTTGTGATGTTTGTTTTGTGATGCTACAATAAACATTTTCTTTCTTTCTTTCTTTCTTTCTTTCTTTCTTTCTTTCTTTCTTTCTTTCTTTCTTTCTTTCTTTCTTTCTTTCTTTCTTTCTTTCTTTCTTTTTCTTTCTTTCTTTTTCTTTCTTTCTTCCTCCTCTTCGCTGGTTGACTCACGATAGGTTTCTTCGTGGTGGACTGTGCTCGGCTTTGCGCCCACCATCGGCGTGAGTCGCTTTTGTAAGGTGTCTGCTGCATGGTTGGACATCTCATGGGCTCTGGCTTCGTCCAGAGCGTTTGCCAATGTCAGGTTGCTCTTGGCTAGCAACCGTCTCCTCAAACGGATGTCTCTGACCCCCCGTATAAGTTGTTCCAGCAGCTCTTCGTTCAGATCGCGGTACTCGCAATGCTTGGAGGCTTGTCTCAGGGCTGCCATGTAGTCGCTGATAGACTCGCCTTCTTGTTGCCTGCGCTCCCAAACTCGCACTGCCGAACGATTTGGACGGGGCTGGTGCGTAGTGATTCTTCAGGAGGGTCTGAAGGGTCTGCCACGATACGGAGTGTAGCGGTGTTGGCTCCGCTAGGGCTTCTGCGACGGCGATGACTGCGGACCCACAGTGGCTTATGAAGTAAGCCCGTTTGCGGTTGTCGGAGACTCCCTGTAGCTCGGTTGCCTCCAGGAAACTTTCGAAACGGGTCATATATATTCCCCATGTCTCCTGGGCCGGGTCAAACGGAGTGGGTGGCGTGTAGCCGGTCATCGCTGCATTCGCCGTCACCTTGCTGGGTTTGATTCTCGTAGTGAGTTCAGCTCTGTTCTGGTGCTCTGCCTCAATATCCCACCTCGCCGCCAATGTTATGTTTGGGTATTGACGAGGCAGGAGACCAGGTTAGTGACAACAGCTCTTAATATAGTGTGACCCAGCAAAACTCTGGAGAAAAACCTCTCCTTATATACACTTCAGCCAGAGGCTGTATCCAATCAGAAGCGAGATACTTCCCGCCTAAAACTCCCGCCAAAACTTACAGTAATACATTACAATAACCATGAGGTCAAAGCGCTGTCTTTTAAAACATGCATTATGTGCATAAAAAGATAGTGCTTTGATTGCACAATTGTGGCTGCCGTTTTGAAACCTTCTCCAGACACTTCTGAAGATGGGCTGCAAATCGAAAAGGCTTTGTGATGTTTGTTTTGTGATGCTACAATAAACATTTTCTTTCTTTCTTTCTTTCTTTCTTTCTTTCTTTCTTTCTTTCTTTCTTTCTTTCTTTCTTTCTTTTTCTTTCTTTCTTTTTCTTTCTTTCTTTCCTTCTTTCTTTCTTTCCTCCCTCTCTCTCTCTCTTTCTATCTGTACCGTATGCCAATAATCAGTAGAACCCTATACAGCACTGCAGTTCTTCAGAATAATTCAGGGGAGGTGCTCCATAGAGGACTGATCAAGAGACTCAGAATAAACCTTTCTTGGTTTGGGAGCTGTAAAGTGGAGAGAAGTGCTTTCAAACTTGCAAGATTCTGTTCATGCAGCTTCACAAAAAGCACAATTATCTAGCTCATCTGGTCTGGTCTGCCCAGGTAGGCTGGCATGATATTACTTAAAACAAAATGCTTTAGCCTGGTAACAGCTAAAATGCATTAAAATGTGCAAGGAAGCTTTTGACTTAAAACCACTTGTTTAGGCACTGAAACAAAGAGTAGCTTATAACTGGTTTTTACACTTAACAATCGTTGTGGTATTCCTACACTCACACAATCAAGGTTTGAGCACTAGGCAACTGGAATATATTTAGGATGAGGCCCTGCGATGACTATTTGTAATTTTTCTAGCCAACTTCCAACAAGTAAGCTCAATGGAGGAAGCCAAATTCCCTTAATCACCACACAATTCACTTAACAACTGAAATGATTTGTTTAACAACTGTGACAAAAAAGGTCATAAAATAGGGGAAAGCTCACTTAAACAACTGCCTTGATTAGCAGCGGAAATTTGGGGCCCAGTTGTGGTTGTCCGTTGAGGGTTACCCGTATTCAGTGATCCAAAGTTCATTAGAGTATTGAGGGAGAAAAACAAAACGAACGGTGATGTTAGTTAGATTCAGCACTTCTCTGTTTTCGAAAACAAGCTCTTAGTGGATTGTGGTAGTTAAAAAAGAAGACGTGTATCAGATCAATACCTTTCCCCCGTCAAAATTGAGCCAGCCTCACATTTATTATCTGCTGTATGGGGCAGAAAATCAATTGTACCAGGTCAAAGAGTCTTTTGTTTCGGCCTCTCAGGGCCTCTCCTGCCAAATATGTGTTTTTGTAACAAGTGCTACCAACTATAGTGCTTGAGAAATATGCTGCTTCGGCAGACTGATTCATCCAAGTTGCTCTAGATCAAAGAAAACACAGGGGTGTTATCAGGCGCGAGTTCCAAATCCCGTCTCTACCAGTTCGCTTGTGGGCTGAGCCTCCTGCTGCCTCCGCTACCAGTTCGCCCGATCCGGTACAGCAACCCACCACTGGGTGTTATGCAGTGGTGGGATTCAATTTTTTTTAACAGCCGGTTCTGTGGGCGTGGCTTATTTTGTGGTGTGGCTTGGTGGTCATGTGACTGGGTGGGCATGGCTAGCTGTTCATGTGACTGGGTGGGCGTGGCTAGCTGCTCATGTGACCGGGTGGCCATGGCTATGGGCATAGAAACTACTCAGAGGGCTAAAAAAAGTCATTTCTGACCGGTCCTCGCACTTATGACCATCCTCACATTTATGCCCACTGCAGCATTTTTAACAACCATGTCACTCATTTCACAACTGCTTCTCTTCACCACGGTTACAAGATAGGGCACAAAATGTAAAATGTGAGGACAGTTGTAGGTGTGAGGACAGGTCAAAAATAACTTTTTCAGCCCTCTGAGTAGTCCCTATGCACAAAATGCTGCAACAAGCATAAATGACGACCAATCATAAGTGTGAGGACTGGTCAAAAGTGTGAAAACCTGTCAGAAATAACTTTTTTCAGCCTCTGGGTAGCCCCTAAACAGCTTGTGGCTGCTGCTCACCTGATCCATGCACCTCACTGCCCACCCGATCCAAGCGCCACGTGGCCACCGACAGAAGGCTGCCTGCATCCAAGCGTCTCTCTAGCCAGCGATTAAAGCGCCTCGCTGGCCACGTGGCCAGCGAGGAGCTTGAATCAGCTGACTAGCAAGAGGCTTGGATGCAGGCAGACTTCGGTCGGTGGCCACGTGGCGCTTGGATTGAGTGGGCAACGAGGTGCATGGATCGGGGGGGCAGTGGCTTGTGGCTGCTGCCCACCGGATCCATGCACCTCCCTGCCACCCGACACCGGTAAGTAATGGTGGGGAGGGGAGGGGCAAGGGGCGGGGTGAACCGGCAAACCATTCGGCTGAACCGCCTAGAACTGGCAGAATCCCACCACTGGTTGTTATGTGCTTAAAAGCTGAGGTGGGGAGAGGAAAAAACCTACTGGCCTAGTTTTTATTGGGTTGCAACATCTGATCCACATAATTGCAAGCGCCATCTTCACCTATTGGCCTGGAGTCTCCTTACCATCCAGCCTGCCTTTATGCTCTGAGCTTTAACCCACTGCACTTTAGATGTAGGTTAACCTTTTCACTGAGTCCGAAATATATAAGGCCTTTCCCTATTACAAAAGTCATAAACCCAGTTGGTAGAAGAGGATGGTTAGGAGTCATCGATCTCTGGGTTCTGGACCCAGCATGCTTCTGCAGTGGTTCGTCAGTCAGAACCTTGGCATTAAACCACACTTTGAAGTTGACATTGGCTGTATTTAGACAACATAGTTTGGATCACAAATACCACTTTTAGCCAACTGATTAGCTGGTTTATAGCTTGGTGCACCATTGCAGTCTGAAAAATTGGGCTAATTGAGTAAACAATATGAATAAGTCATAGGAACGTAGGTGGTCCTTGAATTATGACTGGAATTGAGCCTGGAATTACTCTTGTATGTCTTGCTGGTTGTTGAATGAGTCACTATACAACCATGCAAACACAGGCTGGTTGGCAAGCATCCAAAATGTAATCACGTGACCTAGTCTGGGACCCCGGATATCAAAACTTTGATTCCGGATCATAAGTAGCCCTAGCTCAAGAGACATCTGACCTGACTTCAACTGGTTGCTAAGCAACTGGGCATAAGCCAAGGACTCCCTATATATGCCTTTACTGTCACAAGTATTGCATTTCACATATTGATTATTTTTGCATTATCATTATAGAACAGAACTGGAAGGACCTTGGAGGTCTTCTAGTCCAGTCTCCTCCTCAAGTAGGAGAACCTATATTATTTCAGATAAGTAACTGTCTAGTCTCTTCTTAAAAACCTCCATTGATGGAATGCCCACGATTTCTGGAGGCAAGCTGTTCCACTGGTTAATTGTCCTCACTGTTTGAAAGTTTCTCCTTAATTCCAGGTTGCTTCTCTCTTTAGTTTCCAACCTCTTTTTGTCCTGCCCTCTGGTGCTTTGGAAAATAATTTGACCCCTCTTTTTTCTGGCGACCCCTGAGATATTGGAATACTGCTATCATGTCACCCCTAATTCTTATTTTTTTTAGACTAGCCAAACTTAAATCCTGCAGCTGTTCTTCATAGGTTTTACTCTCTAGGCCTTTGATCATCTTAGTTGCTCTTCTCTGAACTTTTTCTAAAGTCTCAACATCATTTTTGTAGTATTTTATTTTATTTTATTTATTCATTTATTTATTTTGTCAAACACAACAGTATATATAAGCATGAAATAATCATACGAATTGGATACAACCAAAGGGAACATTAGGACAGGAACAGTAGGCACGCTGGTGCTCTTATGCACGTCCCTTACAGACCTCTTAGGAATGGGTTGAGGTCAACAGTAGATAGTCTTTGGTTAAAGCTTTGGGGATTTTGGGAAGAGACCACAGAGTCAGGAAGTGCATTCCAGGCATTAACAACTCTGTTACTAAAGTCATATTTTCTACAATCAAGATTGGAGCGGTTCACATTAAGTTTAAATCTATTGTGTGCTCGTGTATTGTTGCGATTGAAGCTGAAGTAATCTTCGACAGGAAGGACATTGTAATAGATGATTTTATGAGTTAAACTCAGGTCATGCTGAAGGCGGCAGAGTTCTAAATTTTCTAAATCCAGGATTTCAAGTCTGGTGGCATAAGGTATTTCGTTGTGATCAGAGGAGTGGCAAACTCTTCTTGTAAAATATTTCTGGACACACTCAATTGTATTAATGTCCGAAATGAGGTGTGGGTTCCAGACAGGCGAGCTGTATTCGAGAATTGGTCTAGCAAATGTTTTGTATGCTCTGGTTAGTCGTGTAATCTTTCTGGAGAAGAAGCTACGCAAGTATGGTGACCAAAATTGGTTGCAGTGTTCCAGGTGTGATCTTACTAGGGTTTTATAAAGCTGTACTAATACTTCACGTGATCTTAATTCTATACCTCTGTTTATACGACCCAGGATTGTATTCGCTTTTTTGACTGCAGCTGCACGCTGCTGGCTCATATTCAAGTGATTATACACAGGACTCCAAGGTCCCTCTCACAGTTACTCACTAAATCTGTACCTATTCTTTTCGTTTTTCCTGCTTAAAGGTAAAACTTTGCTTTTCTCCACATTAACATTCATTTTGTTAGATAGGGCCCATTGTTCAAGTTTTTCAAGATCTTTTTGGATCCTGAGCTTATCTTCAGGGGTGTTCACTATTCCTGCCAGTTTAGTGTCATCTGCAAATTTGATGAGTTTATGTTCTGACTTTCCACTCTCAAATACATATGACCCAAACTCACATTATACATAGTCCTCGACTTACAAGTATTAGTTTAGCGAACATTTGAAAGTTACAACAGTACTGAAAAAAGCAATTTATGACCAGTCCTCACACTTACAATTGCTGCAGCTTACCAATGGTTACACGCTCAAAATTTAGATGCCAATAAATCAGGGAGGTGGTTGGCTTACAGGTTAAGGAAAAGACAGAAAGCATGTACTATTGAAAGAATTGAATACAAGGGTAAAGTGCGATTTCAACAGGATAAAATTAAAAAAGCTTTCTTGGAATATTATACACATTTATATGCCAGAGATACAATATTGAATATGGTTATTGATAAATATTTGAAAGAATATAAGGTTAAAGGTTTAACTAATGAACAAAGGGAAGAGTTGAATCGGCCTATAACTTCTGAGGAAATCATTTTGGTAATAAAGCAATTAAAAATAGGGAAATCCCCGGGCACAGATGGACTTACAGCAATATATTATAAAAAGTTACAGGATGAGATAGTTGGTCCACTTGTGGAGTTATTTAATCAGATATTGATGGGAGGAGGAGTGCCACCATCATGGAGGACTACTTTTATTTCACTGATACCAAAGAGGACCAGGATTGTACTAAGCCTGGGAATTATAGACCGATTTCACTCTTGAATGATGATTATAAGATTTTTGCGAAAATGATGGCAAATAGGTTAATGCAAATTGTACAACAAAGGATTCATACTGACCAGTCTGGTTTTATAAAAGGGAGACAAATGAGGAATAACGTTAGGCAGATAGTGAATTTATTGGAATATTTGGAAAAGAAAAATCAGATTCTGGCAGCGTTTATATTCTTGGATGCAGAGAAAGCTTTTGATCGTTTGCATTGGGAATTTTTATTTAAATTAACAGACAAAATGCAACTTGGAAATGGTTTTATACGAATACTTAGGGCAATTTATGGAGAGCAAACAGCTCAGATAATAATTAATGGTAGTTTGACAGATAGTTTTAAAATTGCGAAAGGAACAAGACAGGGGTGTCCTTTATCACCTTTATTGTTTATTTTGTCTTTGGAACCTTTATTGGATAAGATAAGAGAGTTAAGGGAGATAAAGGGTATTAGAATTAGAAGACATGAATATAAAGTTAGAGCATTTGCAGATGATTTGGTTGTTATGTTGACTCAGCCTATAAAATCGAGTGTATATTTGTTGGAAGTAATTAATCAATATGGAAGGGTCTCAGGGTTTAGAGTGAATCAAAATAAAACAAAAGTGTTAACCAAAAATATGGTTAAGAACCAGAAAGAAAAACTAGAGGAAATAACAGGATTTGAAATTGTAAAAAAAAGTTAAATATTTAGGAGTCTTTCTTACCTCATCAAATGTAAAATTGTATAAGAATAATTATGATGTGTTATGGAAAAAAATTCAGAAGGAAATGAATACTTGGGAAAAATTACAATTATCTTTGTTTGGGAGAATAGCAGCTATAAAAATGAATGTTTTGCCTAAATTCTTGTTCTTGTTTCAGATGATACCAATAATTAAGAAAGACAAAAATTTGGAAGAATGGCAGATTGGAATTAATAAATTTATATGGGAAGGGAAAAAAGCGAGAGTCAAAATGAAAATAATGCAAGATATACGGGAAAGAGGAGGATTAAAAATGCCTAATTTAAAACTGTATTATGAAGCAGTTGTTCTTTCGGTAATAAGTGATTGGTTTAATTTGACGGAGGAAAGGATTTTGAATATAGAAGGTTATGATTTATTATATGGTTGGCATGCATATTTATTGTATGATAAGAAAATAGATAAAGCTTTTAAGAATCATGTGTTGAGAGTTTCTCTTCATGTGTCTGGAAAAAATATTATTATAAGTTAAATTATAAAATTCCCATATGGGCAAGTCCTCGGCACGCAGTAGAGAATATAAATATAGAACAGGAACAAGAAATGATTACTTATAAAGATCTTTTATATAATGAGAGGGGAAATCTACAATTAAAATCTTTGGATACATTAAAAGAAGAAGGGAGGAATTATACTTGGTTTCAATATGGACAGTTAAAGGCTAGATGGAAAGAAGATCAGAAAATTGGTATTATTCAAAATGAAGAAAATTTGGTTAAACAAATTAGAAATCAAACCCAGGGGCATATAAAGAGATTGTATACTGTGTTGATAGAAATAGATTCTGAAAGAGATTTAATAAAGGATTGTATGATAAAATGGGCACAGAATATTCAAGAACCAATAATGTTGGAAACATGGGAAAAAGTTTGTTAGAAATGTTAAATTTACATAGCGCAGAATTTAAGGGAAAATTTTTATAAGTTGTTTTATAGATGGCATTTAGATCCTAAGAAATTATCATGTATGTATCCAGATATGCAAGCGAAATGTTGGAGATGTAATTGTGATGATGCTACATATTTTCATGTATGGTGGACTTGTAAGAAAATTAAGTCTTTCTGGATAAGAATCTGGTGGATTATGCAGAATGTTCTGAAGAAGAAGATAAAGTTCCTACCGCAATTTTTTCTTTTGGGAATAACAACGGACTGTACAGTGATTGAGACTAAGTTGATTTTGAACTTAATAACAGCAGCAAGACTGTTGATTGGACAATATTGGAAGAAAAAAGAATTACCTACAATAGAAGAATGGATATTGAAAGTTTCCAATTTGGCTGAGATGGCTAAAATTTCAGCCTTCTTGAAAGACAGTACTCAAGAAAAGTATTTAAATGAATGGAAGAACTGGATTGATTATATTCAAAATAGATATCAGATTAAGAAATTTCGGATTGCCTTTGAATGAAGGATGTTGTTTTTGACTTTAATGGAAGAAGTCAGGTTATGTGGAGAGAAGGATTATAATTGTGTTAGATTTTAAAAATTTAATGTATGACTGTTTGTTTAATGAACTATACCTTGTGTTTGCTCCGGGAAGTCGGGGGGTGGGAGGGGGTGGGAGGGGGGAAGGTGGGGAGGGGGAAAAATTTAATTGTTGTTTTAAAACTTTTTCAATAAAAAAAAAAATTTAGATGCTTGGCCACTGGCATTTGTTTATGAGGGTTGCAGTGTCCTAGGTCATGTGATCACCATTGGTAACCTTCCCAGCCAGCTTGCAACGAACAAAATCAATGGGGGAAACCAGATTTGCTTAATAACTGCATGGTTCACTTAACAACTGCAGTGATTCACTTAACAATTGTAGCCAAAAAAGTTGTAAAATGGGGCAAAACTCCGTTAACAAGTGCCTTGTTTAGGAACAGAAATTTTGGCCTCCATTATGGTATTCATTCGAGGACTACCTGTATTGAATCAAGAGGTGTACAGAATCCCAAAGGAATGTTTTGATTTCCAGCTAAAAATATTGTCTTTCTACTTATAATTTGTATTTTCTAACGTATCATGTGATAAAACGCTCTCTCCAATATTCAACAGACTTTTTTGATGGTTGTTTTGGACTGTGGCCTGAATCCATTTGCAAATGGTTTTGTGCTTGATGTAAAACGAATGCTACTCCAAAATTTTTTTTTTTGCAATCAATTATTTAGGGCTTATGAATATTAATGCAAAACAAGGGAGAGAGTTTGAGAAACAGAGAGACATCGTGGTCAAAGATTTCAGCAGGACGTGGTCAAAAAGTCAAGATGGCAGTTGCAATGGTTTAATCAAAGCCCTGCCTGGTTTTTATGCATGTTGCATAAAAATGTACAATTTTTAACAGCAAGACTGTTGATTGGACAATACTGGAAGAAAGAAGAGGTACCTACAATAGAAGAATGGATACTGAAAGTCATTAATTTGGCTGAGATGGCTAAAATCTCAGCTTTTTTAAAAGACAATACGCAGGAAAGATATTTAATTGAATGGAAAAAATGGATTGATTATCTACAAAACAGATATCAGATTAAGAAATATCAGATTGCCTTTGAATAATTAGGAATTATTATTAGGAATTACATATTTTATGTAATGGGGAGGGGGTTGGGAGATGAAAAGCTTTGGATGAGGTTAATTGGATTGGAAGGGAAAATTTTATTCTATGTTTGGTTTATGTAGAATAGAATAGAATAGAATTTTTATTGGCCAAGTGTGATTGGACACACAAGGAATTTGTCTTGGTGCATATGCTCTCAGTGTACATAAAAGAAAAGATACGTTCATCAAGGTACAACATTTACAACACAATTGATGATCAATATATCAATGTAAATCATAAGGATTGCCAGCAACAAGTTATAGTCATACAGTCATAAGTGGAAAGAGATTGGTGATGGGAACTATGAAACGATTAATAGTAGTGCAGATTCAGTAAATAGTCTGATAGTGTTGAGGGAATTATTTGTTTAGCAGAGTGATGGCCTTCGGGAAAAAACTGTTCTTGTGTCTAGTTCTGGTGTGCAGTGCTCTATAGCGTCGTTTTGAGGGTAGGAGTTGAAACAGTTTATGTCCAGGATGCGAGGGATCACAAGGTATGTATAACAATACCTTGTGATTGACCCGGGAAGCCGGGGCGGGGGAAGGAGGGGAAGCGGGTTTTCTGGGAGGGAGGGGGGAAAAAGGGGGGGAAAATGTTTTTGTTTTTTTAAAACTTTTTCAATTAAAAAAAAAAATGCACAATTTTGACTTTTTTAAGCCACACTCTGCACACATTTCTGATTGTAGCATATGAATCACTGGGATCAAATACTAACTTTCTACTTCAGAAAGTTCTACATAACTTGTATCCAAGAAAACTACAAGGATAAGTCTAGGAGTCAACCATCCCTCTGTGGATAGTCCTCGAGTTATGAGAACAATTGGGACCACAATTTCCATTACTAAATGGGGCTAAACAAGTTAAGTTGCGTCCAATTTTATGATCTTTTTTTTTTTTTTGGCCATGGTTGTTAAACAAATCACTGTAGTTGTTAATTTAATCATGCAGTCATTAAGCCAATCTGCCTTCCCCCATTGACTTTGCTTGTTGGAAGCCAGCTGGGAAGGTGACAAACGGTAATGACATGACCTAAGGACAGTGCAACTCTCATAAATATGGTACATATAGGTTTGGAAGCGTAGGAATTCTGATCATGTGTCCCAGTGGTGGGTTTCAAAATTTTTTACTACCGGTTCTGCGGGTGTGGCTTGGTAGGCGTGGCATAGTTTGGTGGCCGTGGCTTGGTGGCCGTGGCAGGGGAAGGATACTGTAAAATCTCCATTCCCTCCCCAATCCAGGGGAAGGTTACTGAAAAATCCCCATTTTCTCCCCATCAGCCTCCCCATCGGGAGGCAGAGAATAAATGGGGGTGGGGCTAGTCAGAATTTTTACTACCGGTTCTCCGAACTACTCAAAATTTCTGCTACCGGTTCTCCAGAACTGGTCAGAACCTGCTGAAACCCACCTCTGATGTGTCCATGGGATGCTGTAACGGATGTAAATGTGCGTACCAGTTGTAAATCACTTTCTTTCAATATTGTTGTAACTGTGATTGGTAACTAAATGAAAGGTTGTAAGTCGAGGATTACCTGTATCTAGCTTCCTTTAAAGCAGGGGTCTCCAACCTTGGCAACTTTAAGACTTGTGGACTTCAACTCCCAGAATCCTGGGAGTTACATAACATAACAACAGAGTTGGAAGGGACCTTGGAGGCCTTCTAGTCCAACCCCCTGCCCAGGCAGGAATCCCTACACCATCTCAGTCAGATGGTTATCCAACATTTTCTTAAAAATTTCCAGTGTTGGAGCATTCACAACTTCTGCAGGCAAGTCGTTCCACTTATTAATTGTTCTAACTGTCAGGAAATTTCTCCTTAGTTCTAAGTTGCTTCTTTCTTTGATCAGTTTCCACCCATTGCTTCTTGTTCTACCCTCAGGTGCTTTGGAGAACAGCCCGACTCCCTCTTCTTGAAGTTGAAGTTGAAGTCCACAAGTCTTAAAGTTGCCATGGTTGGAGACCCCCTGCTTTAAAGGACAGGTCTGAGAAGATAAATTGACTTACGTAATCAGTTACTCTAGTTCTGCTCGCCCTCTTACAGCAAATCATATTTAGCTGCTATATTAATAATGGCAAATGCTCTTTTTAAAGATCATCTATGTTTATTCAACTTGTGGCCCAGTTTATCCATTAGGCAGATTTCTCAGTTGTTAATATGAAAGTGAAGAGGTTATGTACATAGGTAGTCCTTGACTTATGACAACTGATAACAGAATTTCCATTGTGAGTTGATGCATTTATAAATTGCATTCAGACCTTTTTATGACTATTATTGCAATGGCTGTTAAGGGAACTACTACTTTCATTAAGACAGTAGTTCTCAACCTTTATAGTGCTGCAACCCCTTTAATACAATTCCCCATGATGTGGTGATCCCAACCATAAAATTATTTTCATTTTGAATTTATCGCGCCTGAACTGCTTGTGATTGCCTTGAGGACCGAGGCATTAAAGCGGAGATTCCTCCCCTATTAAGTTTATGGCGCCTGAAGATTAGGCTAGCGATTGGGAGTGATTGCAGCTGGCTTGAGAGGGAGACATCAGGGCAAAGATTTCTCTCTTTTTTAATTCATCGCGCCTGAAGCCGAATTTGGCTAGCAATTTGAAGAGCCTGCAGCTGGCTTGTGGAGTCAACCATTGGAGCGCGATTCTTCGACTCGCAAGTATACTTCCCATATTTCCGATGGTCTTAGGCGACCCCTGGCAAATCGTCATTCGACCCCCAATGGGGTCCCGACCCACAGGCTGAGAACCGCTGCATTAAGAGAATGTCCACAGGAAACTGCGACTTGTTGTAAATGCAAGCCAATTGATAACTAGTGGCAGTGTCCTGAGATCATTCGCTTAATGAAAGGAATAACTGACTTAACAGCCATTGCAATAAAAGTCAAATTGCAATCGCATGACAGTGGGGGTGGCAATCGTCTTAAGTGCAAAGACCAGTCATAAGTATGAGACCTGGATTTTTTTCAGCCCTATTGTAACTTCAAACGGTCATAAAATGAATGGTTGTAAACAGAGGACTAACTCTTTTTAATCTTTTCTAATAGAAAACTGAGCACAGGCCTGTGACTCCTTAGATGACATCACATCCGTTCGATGTAGGAGGAATCGGCTTCAGCAGAATTTCATCCCAAGAAGTTCAATATTCTGGAAATGGTGGAGCAGAGCTACGTAAAATCTCTCAGCTGTTAGTGACTTCATGGGTGTGTCGTTGCAGTTTTCTCAGAGGCAACATGGAAATGTGTAATTTCCCATTTCCTCCTTCTGGGCTGTTTTTTCAATTTTACTGTCTGTTCCAGAACTATAGAATTTACAGATGCTGCCTGCTTATTGTGGTAATTTTTCTTTGTGTAAACTTCCTCAGTGGCCCACACATTCCTTTCTCATCCTTTCTCCGTTTAATGTTTATCAAATGGAGGCATAAATCAACAGAGATATTATTCTTCGCTTAATTGTTTTCAGATGAATTGGTTGTGATGTTTTGACATATTGACACAAAGATCTATCAGACACACAGCTCTTCTCAGTTAGCCCCAATATTATGAAAATAAGAATTGGATGGATTAATTTTTAAATTTTGGAGAAGGTTATTCCACAATACCATAGGTGTTTGGTCTTAAGTCTTTCCTTAGTCGCTACTCCTAACTATATCTCTTTTTGTACCTGGTAGTATCTAATAGTTAACCCTGAAACAATTATGATATTATTACAGTCACTATAGAAATATAATATAGTTCATTAATTTAGTCCAACATATAATATCTATTTTCTATAAACAATTATTTATATAAACCACTATTGTACGTTATTCTAATTCTAATTAATGTTATTTAATACACAATATCTTAAGTTGGCTTAACTATTTTTTTCTGCTATATGTTGAGTCTATATAAATAAATACAATAACATACAATATTATACACACTTAATAGGAACTTAATATTAATCAGCGATTATTATATTTAGTTAGATATATTTTCAAATATGTGATAACAAATGTAATCTATTTTTAAATATACATATCTATATCTATAATAAATATATGCAAAATATATAGATATATAAAAATATGTTATATGTATATATGTATAAATTTACATATATATGTAGGTCTTTGGTTGTTCGGGTTTTCTCCCGTGTAAAATTAGAAGTGTCTTGGCAACGTTTCGACGAAGTCTCATTCGTCATCTTCAGGCTTCAGCTTCGTGCTTCTGGGAGCAAATATATATATTTGCTCCCAGAATATTACATATATAATATATAATATTATATATAATATATATATAAATTTATATTTGCTGATAAAGAAATAAAGGGAGACTATTTCAAGCTATTTAGTTCTCATCAGCCAGCCATACCCTTACTTGGATTTGAACTTGGACTGCCTGGATATTAGGCAGTCGTATTAACCTCTGAACCACAAGTTTTCTTCCTTTTATCAGTTTGAGCCAGGGGAGAGATTAAGTGTTTTTCTGTTGAAGCACCTGGTTTGTTCCAATATGGGAAGGGGTATACTGCTTCCCTTTCGCCTTTCAGCTCCAATCCAGGAAACCTCAAGCAGTCACATTCACAACAAACCATTTTTATACCAAATTTATATTTACTAATTGAGAAATAAAGGGAGATTAAAGTAAAGGTAAAGGTTCCCCTCGCACATACATGCTAGTCGTTGCCGTCTCTACGGGGTGGTGCTCATCTCCGTTTCAAAGCCGAAGAGCCAGCACTGTCCAAAGATGTCTCCGTGTCATGTGGCCACCATGACTCAACATCAAAGGCACACGGAATGCTGTTACCTTCTCACCTAAGGTGGTCCCTATTTTTTATACTTGCATTTTTACGTGCTTTTGAAACTGCTAGGTTGGCAGAAGCTGGAATAAGTAACAGGAGCTCGCCCCATTACACGGCAGCACTAGGGATTCGAACTGCTGAGCTGCCGACCTTTCGATCGACAAGCTCAACGTCCTAAAGCCACCGCATCCCCTAAAACGAGATTAGTATAGATCTATTTCGAGCTATTTGGTTCTCATCAGCTAGCCATACCGTTACTCGGGTATGGCTATATATATAATATTAAATTCTAAAAGTTAGAAGTTCTATATAAATGATAGGTATCACTGAGTTATATAAGAGTGTTTAAACTATTAAAAAAAATATTTAGCTAATCAGTATACACTGCTGGTTTGCTGAGTCCAATCCAAATATCTTCATTCAAATTATCAAAGTTGTTTATTCTTCGATCTCTCTACTTTCTATTTTCTCTGCTACGTCCCGTTCTCCACATTTAAAGATGACAGCTTCCTGCAATCTGCTCAGTCACTGTTCTTTCTCTTCACTTTCTCCATCTCTGTCACTTTCTTTCTTCTTTTCCAGTCCATTCACCACCTTCGCGAACCTTCAACACATATCCCACCACCTCAGTCTCAGTCTCAACAATCTCTACGATTTCCAGCACGACAGTCATTCGGATCACCATTCGCAAACTCTTTCTCTCTCTATCGGTTCTATTCTATTTCCTTCATCTTTCTTTTCCGCTTCCACCACTAAGGCGCCGCTTTTCGTATTTTGGAGTCTCACTTTATAGATCCCACCAACTCAGAGAAGTAATTCGGTATTTCACTTTATTTGATTCTCCCCACTGATACTTCTTGCTGCTTTTCACGTTTTTGTTTCCTCGCCATTCAGTCAGGTGTTGTGACCCAGGCCCAAGTAGGTAGTAATAAACTTAGTCCGTGGAAAAATAAAGTTTATTTGAACAGCTGGGAATTACTTCATTCCCAGCGTCGTTCAACTCAAAGTAAAACAAATGCCTCCCAAACACACATTCTTCAGTTATCTCAGAAACCTTGGTCCAATTAGGCAAACTGCCAAAAGCCCTTCCTGGCAAATGTCCAGAAGCCACAAATAAAAAAAAGATGTACATGAAGCAGAGGATGCAGCTACAACATTGTTTTCAGGCAAGCTGAAACACCGGTGCTGGTCTGTTTTAAGCCTTATGGGAGGAGCCAGTAATCTCTTGGCCCTACTCCCGTCTTCTCTCGGGAATAGGGCCAAGAGAAGAGCTGCTCTTGCCTTTTGGCAGCTCTTCTCATGCGTGCATTAGGAACAGGCTCCTCCTGTTCCTCTGCCTCACTACTATCAGTCTCTGGAGCTCTGGAGTCCACACCTCACTTTCCGATGGCCCTGGCTTCACCTCAGCCTCATCGCTGTCCAATTCCGTTGCCAGCTCTGTAGGCTGCTGACGGACCACAACATCAAGCCGTCACGCCTCCAGACTTAGCCATGACAGCTGGTTTCTTCCGTGCTGAATTTCAGGGATTTCACCCCTCGCAATGGGGCATCGCTTTTTTCCCTGCCACCTCTGGATTATCCCCTCTCTATTGCTGTCTTCTGCAAGGTCCAACTTTGCCATTACCTGCCTCCAGACATGAAAAATAAAGGCCGGAAGAACGGAACCCCGTTCTCCTGCACTACACCACCGTGACATCACCCCGGAAGTTCTGTATATTGTATTTTCTCCACAAATCTTCTTATATAACCACTCCTTGGTATTCCCCGTCTTTTGCAATATGAGAAGACTAGATCCAATAAAATTCCATTTCTATTACATGTTTACCTCTCGGTGTGGGAAACTCCCACCTCTCAGCAAAGTAATTCATTTCCAGTTCACAAGGCCTCCAGATTTCTATGCTGATTTTCCACTCCCAAAGAGAACACCTATGACATTAAATTCCTGATGTGGTTCTGAAAGTATTTTGGAATCTGGAATCTGAACTATATATATATATGTGTGTGTGCGGGTGCACTTATGCTTATATAGTTGATATGCTTTTATATATATATATATATATATATAAAAGCATATCAACTATATATATACACACACACATACACACTCTCTCTCTCTCTCTCTCTCTTATACAGGACAATCTGGAAATCAGCATGAGTCGTGCTTTTTGGGCAAGCTGTAAGACTTGCCGCCAAAGGTCTTTAGCAGACTATTTTCTGCTTTTCGAGGCGCCCCGGGGTTTTCTTCCCCTTCCCCGCCCCCCAACAACTGGGGTTCGTGATCCTGGGAAGCGGGTGGAGGGGGTGCCACCTCCCAAGATGGCCGCCAGGGCAGCCTTGGCACGCCGCACACGTGGGCACCGAGGTTGGGCGCAAGCGCGCAGCGCTGCCCGGCTGCTCGTAGCTGCGGCGGCGGCGGCGGCGGCGGCGGCGGCTGGGATCCCCGGGAATTGGGACCGGGACGGGCTTTCCCTTCTGCCAAGATCCCAGCGTCGAGAATGGCGAGCCGCCTGCCGCCCTGCGTCGTGGACAGCGGCACCGGGTGAGTGAGCACTGCGAAATCCGAGGGCAAAGCCCGGTAAGCCGCGGGCTGCGTCTCTTCCTCCTCCTCCTCCTCACGCAGCACTAGCGGCTTGGCTGGGCTGGGCTGAGCAAGGCAGGGCTGCCCTGGTAGGGTCGGGCGAGTCTCCGCTGCCTGGCTCGTCTCCTCCCATCTGAGCGTGGGAGTAGGGTGCCGGTTCGGCCCTACTACACGACCTCCGCCCCCTTTTCCTCCGCCAGCACTAGCGCCTTGGCTCTGCACTCCTGGTAGAATAGAAGGAGAGACGGGGGTGGGGGAGGGGGGCGGCGGCTTCTCTCCTCCTCCGCCTTTCTCCTTGGTCTCAAGTCAGGGACGCCCTTTTCTGCTTCTCCCAGCAGCCCTTCTCTGCACCCCAAACTCTGCCCCTTCCCCGCTTCCCCGTCCTGTGGCCCTGCTAAGACGGGTAACAGTAGCCGAGTCGGAAGGGTCCATGGAGGTCATCTAGTCCAACCCCCTGCTCACGCAGGAGACCTGCAGGGGCGTTGTGCCAAGCGGAGACACCTCTCCCCCCCCCCCCGTTTACAGGGAAGTCTGCGGCCGCTAGAAAGAAAAAGAAAGAAAAAAGCTTCTGCGAGGCTTTCCTTTGCCATCCAGAACAAGTTGGGCTCCGTCCTGCTTCTCTGCCCTTGCGTTCCTGTCTTTTCATGCCTCCCAGAAGGACAACTCCCCCCCATTACCTTTGCATTACCTTTGGATCAACTTTCTCCCCCTCCCCAGCACTTTTACTTGTGTTGTTTTTTTTTTACTTTAAGAATAATTAGCTGGAGGCCCCAGAGATTAGTGAAGGTTGCACCGCTCTTGAGTCACTTCTCCCCCCCCTCCTTGAGGCTCAATAATTTCCTCCCCTTTACCTCCTTGCAAGGACCCCAAGAGGCAGATAGCTCCTCTTCTAAAAAAGCAAGCAAATTTCAAAACTATCAGAAGTCAGCCCAGGTAGCATCATCTATCCATCCGTCCATCCAACCATCCTTGATGATTACAGCTACACGTCTGAACTTCTTTGCTCTGTTTTTTATTTTTTATTTTTTTTATTTATTTTGTCACAACAGTATATATAAGTGTCATACAAAAAAATTATATAGTATATAAACATATATATGAGTAAATATTAGGAGGTATAAGCAGTGGTGGGATTCAAGTAGTTTAACAACCAGTTCTCTGCCCTAATGATTTCTTCCAACAACCAGTTTGCCAAACTGCTCAGACAGTTAACAACCAGTTCTCCCGAAGTGGTGCGAACTGGCTGAATCCCACCACTAGGTATAAGCATATTTATATATAGGAAGAAGAAAAGAAAAACAATAGGACAGGAATGGTAGGCATGTTTGTGCGCTTATGCACGCCCCTTATGGTCCTCTTAGGAATGGGGTGAGGTCAATAGTAGAAAGTTTTTGGTTAAAGTTTCTCTCACCCTTCGCCAGTTTTGTTATTGTCTCTAAAAATACACACTCTTGTTTCTCAGCTTTCTGCCACACTTTCTTGGAAGTCCTCACACGCACAAAAAAACCCCCTAGCTTTCATTTTATAGCTCCATTTCCACTCAGTGTAGATCAAGGGTCTCCAACTTTGGCAACTTCAAGGCTTGTGGACTTCAACTCCCAGAATTCACTTTGCTTTGAACTGAGAATTCCTCAGAAGCTTTGCTGGCTGAGGAATTCTGGGAGTTGAAGTCCACAAGCCTTGAAATTGCCAAGGTTGGAGACCCCTGGTGTAGATTACTCCATTAACAAGGATTTCATTCATTCTCTGTCCCATTCATTTGGCTCTCAACTTTGCTTAGTTGTATGTCTTCCAAGGGGATGCTTCCCTTGGCTTAATGGGGCCTCCACCAGAAACTCCTGAGTGGTTCTTATCTACATATCTTTGCCAATCTTCCTACCTTTTAGCTTTTTTCCCACAGGAGCCAGCCATTCAGAGAACAAAACTTGAGAACTGGGCTTCTTTGCTGAAGATTCTACTTGCCATGGCAACTGGCTCAGTTTGCCATTCTGTACAGGTAGTCCTTGAATTCGAACCATGATTGGGCCCAAAATTTCCATTGCTAAGCAAAACAGTTGTTAAGTGAGTTTTGCCCCGTTTTACGACCTTTCTTGCTAAGTTGTAAGTGATAGAATAGAATAGAATAGAATAGAATAGAATAGAATAGAATAGAATAGAATAGAATAGAATAGAATAGAATAGAATAGATTTTTTTATTGGCCAAGTGTGATTGGACACACAAGGAATTTGTCTTTGGTGCATATGCTCTCAGTATACATAAAAGAAACAATAGCTTCATCAAGCTACAACACTTACAACCCTTAATGATAGTCATAGGGTACAAATTTAACACTTAATGATACAACACTTAATGTTAGTCAGAGGGTGCAAATAAGCAATCAGGAAACAATCAATATCAATATAAATCGTAAGGATACAAGCAACAAAGTTGAAGTCATAAGTGGAAGGAGATGGATGATAGGAACGATGAGAAGATTAATAGTAGTGCAGATTTAGTAAATAGTTTGACAGTGTTGAGGGAATTATTTGTTTAGCAGAATGATGGCGTTTGGGGAAAAAACTGTTCTTGTGTCTAGTTGTTCTGGTGTGCAGTGCTCTATAGCATCGTTTTGAGGGTAGAAGTTGAAACAGTTTATGTCCAGGATGTGTGAGGTCTGTATGTATTTTTACAGCCCTCTTTTTCACTACACAGATTCACTACACTACATGTCATTTAATAACGTGGTTCTTAAGTGAATCTGGCTTCCCCATTGACTTTGCTTTTCAGAATGTCACCAATGGTGATCACGTGCCCCTGGGACACTGCTACCATCATAAATACATGCCAGTTTCCAAGCATACAAATTTTGATCAAGTGACCATGGAGATGCTGCAATAAGTGTGCAAAAAGGTCATAAATCACTTTTCTTGATGTCCTTGTAACTTTATAGGGTCACTAAATGAATGGTTGCAAGTTGAGAACTGCCTGCATGTATGTATGTATGTATGTATGTATGTATGTATGTATGTATGTATGTATGTATGTAATTATATATTGCCTTTATTATTTTTACAAATAATTCCAGGCTGCCAATATATCCAGCACACTTTCCTCCTCCTATTTTCCTCACAACAATAACCCTGTGAGGTGAGCTGTACTGGGAGAGAGTGACTGGCCCAAGGTCCCCCAGCTGGTTTTCATGCCTAAGGCAGGACTTGAACTCACAGTCTCATGCTTTCTAGCCTGGGTGCCTTAACCACTAGATCAAATTGGCTGTCCTCAACGTACGGCTATAATCGGGACCTGAATTTCTATTGCTAAGTAAAGTGGTTGTTAAGTGAGTCGTGTCTGAGTTTAGGACCTTTTTTTCATGATTGCTAAGCAAAACACTATAATGGTATACCGAATCTGGCTTCCCCTACTGACTTCACTAGTTGGAGGCTAGCTGGGAAGGTTGCAATGGTGATCATTTGAGCTCTGGACTCTGCAAATATGCCGGTTGCCAAGCTCCCAAGTTTTGGTCATATGACCTGTGGGAATATTGCTATGGTCATAAGTGTGAGGACCAGTGGTAAGTCACTTTACTTGACTTCAAACAGCACTCCTTACTAGCACCTGATGATGTTACCTAGTTAGGGTAATGAAATGTCTGCGAGAAAACAAGCAAGCTCAGAGAGCACCAAGGACTCCTTAGCAATAACAGTGAAACCATAGAAACCAAATCAAAATTCATAGACATAAGGATGGCTGCACACCCAGGTTTTAGAAGTGCAGATAGTCCTTGACTTACAGCCATTCCTATAGTGACCGTTCAGAGTCACTGCACTGAAAAAAAATGACTTATGACCAATGCTCACACTTTATGACCATTGCAGCAGTCCCACAGTCGTGTGATCAGAATTCGTGTGCTTCACAACCTGCAGGAATTTATAATGGTTGCAGAGTCCGAGGATCCTGGGATTGTCATTTGCAACTGTCCTAGGGAACTTTTGACAAGCAACGTCAATGGAGGAAGTCAGATTTGCTTAATGACTGCATGATTCACTTAACAACTGCAGTGATTTGCTCAGAACGGTGGCAAAACTTCATAACAGGCCGCGGCTGGAGCTTTGGACCGTGTCGTGTCTTTGCGGCCTCTGACCCGGCGTCGGTCTCAACCAGCTCCTTGGTTTTCCGAGGAGCTGAGGGAGATGAAACGCCGGAGAAGACTCCTAGAGAGTGCCTGGAGATCCAGCCGTTCTGAGTCTGACCGGACACTAGTTAAGTCCTATAGTAGGACCTACCTAGTGGCATTGAGGGATGCGAAGCGTTCCTACGTTTCCTCCCTCATTGTGTCGGCAGATAACTGCCCGGCCGCCCTATTTCGGGTGACCCGCTCTCTCCTTCAACAGGAGGGGCGGGAGGACCCATTACAGGGACGTGCCGAGGAGTTTAACGGTTATCTATACGATAAAATCGTTCAGCTTCGGGACGGATTGGATCAAAATTGGGTAGATCCAGGCGAGAGTTTCGAGACCAGTCTTGTTGAGACCGTTTGGGATAGTTTTGACCCTGTGACTCCCGAGGACATGGATAGGTTGCTGGGAAGGCTGAATGCCACCACATGTTTACTGGACCCGTGCCCCTCCTGGTTGGTGCTGGCCACGCAGGAGGTTACACGAGGCTGGCTCCGGGGGATTACAAATGCTTCTTTGCAGGAGCGGGTCTTTCCTGCTGCCTTGAAAGAGGCAGTGGTGAGACCTCTCCTCAAGAAGCCTTCCCTGGACCCAGCTGTTTTAGGAAATTATCGTCCAGTCTCCAATCTTCGCTTTACGGTGAAGGTTGTAGAGAGTGCGGGCATGTCAGCTACTCCAGTACCTGGATGAAACTGTCTATCTAGACCCGTTCCAGTCCGGCTTCCGGCCCGGATACAGTACGGAGACGGCTTTGGTCGCGTTGGTGGATGATCTCTGGAGGGCCAGGGACAAGGGTTATTCCTGTGCCCTGGTCCTATTAGACCTCTCAGCGGCTTTTGATACCATCGACCATGGTATCCTGCTGCGCCGGTTGGAGGGTCTGGGAGTGGGAGGCACCATTTATCGGTGGTTCTCCTCCTGACCGGACGCAGACGGTGTTGACAGGGGGGCAGAGATCGACTCTGAGGCGCCGCAAGGGTCGGGTGCCGCAAGGGTCGATCCTCTCGCCTCTCCTGTTTAACATCTATATGAAGCCGCTGGGTGAGATCATCAGTGGTTTTGGGGTGAGATACCAACTGTACGCTGACGATACGCAGCTGTACTTTTCCACCCGAGGCCACCCCAGCGAAGCTATCGAAGTACTGTCCCGGTGTTTGGAAGCCGTATGGGTCTGGATGGGAGGAACAGGCTCAAGCTTAATCCCTCCAAGACGGAGTGGCTGTGGATGCCGGCACCCGGTACAGTCAGCTGCAGTTGCGGCTGTCTGTTGGGGGCGAGTCATTGGCCCCGATGGAAAGGGTGTGCAACTTGGGCGTGCTCCTGGATGGACGGCTGTCTTTTGAAGACAGCTGTCTCCAGGAGAGCTTTTTATCAGGTTCGCCTGATCCGCCAGTTGCGTCCCTTCCTGGACCGGGATGCCCTATGCACGGTCACTCATGCTCTCGTTACCTCTCGCTTGGACTATTGCAATGCTCTCTACATGGGGCTCCCCTTGAAGAGCACCCGGAGACTCCAGTTAGTCCAGAATGTGGCTGCGCGGGTTATTGAGGGAGCAGTTCGAAGCTCCCATGTAACACCTATCCTGCGCAGACTGCACTGGCTGCCTGTTGTCTTCCGGGTGCGCTTCAAGGTGTTGGTTACTATCTTTAAAGCGCTCCATGGTTTAGGACCGGGATACCTACGGGACCGCCTACTGCCATTGTCTATCTCCCAGCGACCGGTGCGTTCTCACAGAGAGGGACTCCTTAGGGTGCCGTCAGCCAAGCAAAGTTCCCCCTGGACTTCGACAATTACCTGACCTCAGGACCTTTCGCCGCGAACTTAAAACTTATTTATTTCGTCTTGCTGGACTGGCTTGAATTTTTTAATATTTTAAATTGATTTTATGGGTTTTAAATTTTTGTAATTTTATAGGGAGATATTTTATTTAAGGTCAATGGAATAAGTTTTTTAAGGGTTGTTTTTAGTATTGTATGTGTAGTTTTTTTTTGCTTTTATTTTGGCTGCGCACCGCCCTGAGTCCTTCGGGAGAAGGGCGGTATACAAATTAAAATATTATTATTATTATTATTATTATTATTATTATTATTATTATTATTATAAACTGGGGCACAACTCAGTTAACAACTGCTTTGTTCAGTAATGAAAATATTCGGCTCACTCGTGATTGTAAACGAGGACTACCTACAAGCCAATCTTGTATATGAACGATCTTTTCTTTGTTAATATGGAAATGAAATAGAAAAGAGCTGCATCTGTTTTCCACTGTACCTAATAATCAGTTAACCAAATTATAATGGTTGCATCACTCTGTGGTCCCCGATGTGTTGTAGGGATGTTAGATGCTAATAAATCTGTGTCTCTCTTATGCAGTCCAACATTGTTTTGGTAATTGATGGATCCTTTGTTCATTAAATGCTTATCTTCCTTCTAAGCTCCATAGCATGATTGGAATAGTTTTATTTTGGATTTTTTCATTTTAGATTTTTTTTTACCCTGCCTTTATTTGTATAAATAACTCAAGGCATTGACATACTTAATATTCCTTCTATTTTTCCCCACAACAGCAACCCTATAAGGTAGGCTGGCTGGAAGTCATCCGGTTTTTATGACTAAAGTGGAACTAGAACTCACAGTCTCTTGGGGATTGGCCCAATGTCACCCAGCCAGCTTTCATGCCTACGGCAGTATTAGAACACGCAGTTTCCTGATAATTGGCTCGAAGTCACCCAGCTGGCTTTCATATCTAAAGGGGGAGTAAAATTCACAGTCACCTGGTGACTGGCTCAAAGTCACCTAGGAGTGCTAGAATTCTTAGCCTCCTGGTTTCAGGCCTGATAGTTTAACCACTAGACCAAACTGGCTCTCTTCCTACTGCATTTTAGGTAGACCCATTAATAGCTACATAACATAACGCTATCTGCCCGTTTCAATTCTCCTCTTTAGTTTCTATCAATCAATCTCTCTTCTGCAATTCTAGAGATCAGCTTACACGTTGACCCTAAAGTCAGGAGGCATACTGATCTATTTAAAACTTCCTAGAGGGCATGGCTCTGATGTTACTCTGTCTGACTGAGATGACATTGCATATATTAACTAAGGCCTAATCTAATAATCCCATATTTAATTACACTTGGATGAGCAATCTGATCATCTTCCAGGCTTTTTCATTTTCGGTGTAGAGTTTGCAATTGAATCAATACTGCTAAATATACATCTGTATTTCAGAAGAAGGTCTCCATGAACTTGCTAGGACTTCTGAGAAACCTGCTGAGGATTGTCCTGTAAATCGATACAGCCTCTCAGAATATATTTGGAGTGCAAGATCAAAGCCCTGTATACCATGTCAGATAATGACATTAATTCTAGAGAGGCAGTGACACATTAGATTGATTTCGTTTCACATACCAAAACATCTCTGAACATTGCAGGCAAAGCAGGCATAACCAAAATGTTATGAGTAGAACTTGAGGAGGGAGATTTAAAGAAAGAGATTTGCAGGAGATTCGAAAAGTCCATTTTTAGGCATTCTCTTCTATTTTTGGCATGCTTCCGTTGGTCAAGACTAGGCTGTGAATCTGCCTTTGTAAACATTTGGAAGGTTGGTGAGGGTTGCATAATAGAGATTTAAGATCTACCATTTTGATGGGGAAATGTGAGAGTCATAATATTTTTACTTATTTAATTTCTTAAATCAATTTTAATCTCATCTTTATTACTTCACAAGTGACTCTAGGCAGTGAATATACTCAATACTCTTTCCTCTTCCCGTTTTCCCCACAACAACAATCTTGTGAAGTGGTTTGGGGTCACAGAGAGGGATTAACTCAAAGCCACCCAGTTGGCTTTTGTATCTAAGGCGGGACTTGAATTCACCGTCTCCTGGCAATTGGCCCAAAGTCACCCAACCGGCTTTCATGCCTAAAGTGGGACCAGAACTCACCGTCTTCTGGTGATTGGCCCAAAGTCACCCAGTCAGCTTTCATGCCTAAGGGAGGACTAGAACTCACAGTATCTTGATTTCATCCCTAACCAAACTGACAATTTTCTTAAAAATAAAGTCCCCACTTTCAAGTTGAGTTTTAAATCTGATCGCCTTATGGCTGCAACCATTCATGCAGATTTCCTAACAAAAATATGGAAATATTTTTGCTGTTGCTTTTTTTGTTTTTTACTTCATAGTCTAGTCAACAGATGAGATACCCTAGAAGTTTCTAACCCTGTTTGCTTTCTGGACCCAAACAACTGGTCTGCTCTATCTCTTATGCTGCCTATTGAAGAACAAGTATTTGGCTGAAGGCTTAGGAATTAATGGGTATCCTTTCTTTTATGTACACTGAGAGCGTATGCACCAAGACAAATTCCTTGTGTGTCCAGTCACACTTGGCCAATAAAAAATTCTATTCTATTCTATTCTATTCTATTCTATTCTATTCTATTCTATTCTATTCTATTCTATTCTATTCTATTCTATTCTATTCTATTCTATTCTATTGGCAGCCTGAATTAATATTACCTCATAGGGAAGACTGAATCCTATACAGTACTCCCTGTTCAGTTACAAAGGGAAGTTCTCTGTTAAGACTCAAACTGGAAAAGCAGAGTATGAATAAATCAAAGCATAAATAAATAGTGTTGGTTATTTTTGAGAAAAGAACTACAGTTCTGCAATTGAGAACATACTATGCATAGAAAGTTAGAATATAATCCTTGGTCGTGTGGATAGCCAGAATGGCCTCTCTGTAGATTAAAAACATCTGGATTTTGTTTGGCGGGGGGGTCTGCTAAAGTATGCTTAATGGGGACACAGTGGCTCAGGGGCTGGGACATTGAGCTTGTCGATCGAAAGGTCCGCAGCTCGGCGGTTCGAATCTCTAGTGCTGCCGTGTAATGGGGTGAGCTCCCCTTACTTGTCCCAGCTTCTGCCAACCTAGCAGTTTTGAAAGCACGTAAAAATGCAAGTAGAAAAAATAGGGACCACCTTGGTGGGAAGGTAACAGCGTTCCGTGTGCCTTTGGCGTTGAGTCATGGCGGCCACATGACCACGGAGACGTCTTCGGACAGCGCTGGCTCTTCGGCTTTGAAACGGAGATCAGCACCGCCCCCTAGAGTCGGCAACAACTAGCACATATGTTCGAGGGGAACCTTTACCTTTACTAAAGTATGATTGTTTATATCGGAAAAAAGTAATTGTTGTGAAGGAATTTTTAAGGACTGCAAAAATTCTGATAAATATCCTTTAAATATCCTTTTCCGCTTGATCCAAGAGTGAAATGCTACCAGTTCGGGCCAGTTCGCCTGAACCGGTAATAAAAAAATGCTTAAAAAGTTAAAAAAAAAGTTCCAACAATCGCACATTGCTCAGCTGATCTTTGAAACTTTTTTTTTTACTTTTTACTTTTTAAAGCATTTTTAACTACCGCTTCTCCGGACTTTACTTTTTACTTTAAAAAGTAAAAAATGCTTTAAAAAGTAAAAAAAAAAAAGCAGGAGTCGAAAAGCGCATGTTTGATATGGACTGCGCATGTGCATCTGGCGCACACCGTGCAAGCAAATTGGTGGCGGCCAGCGGAGGATTTCACCACTGACTTGATCTATTTATTAAATGAAGAACAAACAAAATTTAAGGAATGGTCCTTAAAATTGTGCCTTGCCCCCTCTAGGACTAAAAGTTGTAAGGAAAGACAGAATTATAGAATAATAAAGAGTTGGAAGGGACTTGGAGGTCATTTCATTTCATTTCTTAAATTTCTATACCGCCCTTCTCCCGAAGGACTCAGGGCGGTTTACAGCCAACATAAAACAATATTTATAAACAAACTTAAAAGACAGTATAAAAATCTAATTCGATTTGGCTAATACCAATTAAAAAATATGCTAAAAAACAATGATAAAATCCCATATAAAACAATAGTATCTTAGGCCAACCCTGCACGGTGAAATAAAAAAGTCTTGAGCTCGCGACGGAAGGTCCGGAGGTCGGGGAGTAATTGTAACACCGGAGGAAGCTCATTCCAGAGGGTGGATGCCCCCACAGAGAAGGCTCTCCCCCTGGGGGTCGCCAGCCAGCATTGTTTGGCTGACGGCACCCTGAGGAGACCATCTCTGTGGGAGCGCACAGGTCGGTGGGACAACCTCCTGCTCAATTAGGAGACCCTTGTCATTCTGAGCAAATGGCTGTCCAATCTCTTCTTGAAAATCTCCAGTGATGGACCACCTACAACTTCTGGAGGAAAGCCGTTCAACTGATCAACTCTTGCCAGTCAATATAGATAGATGCTGCAGAACTACATGAATGGTATGAAATTGTCAAACTTAGGCTGGAAAATTTTATTTTGAATTATTTTCCCATTTAAAAACTTGCATGTAATTCCTCTGTATTTATTTAGAATATACAATCAGTCTAAAATAAAAGGTTGCTAAGCTACTCATACGTTGTTTTGGGCTGGTTGCTGGGAATTGGAGTATGTGAGACAAAAGATATCTAACTGATCTAGACATAATGATGTTCCTGCCTCTCCTGCTGAACTTGTTTTGCATTCTAGGCTTATAAAACGATGACCAAGATAGGTAGATTAGTTCAGTCAAATACCTTTTATTCAGATGGTTTCCTGGCTATGGAGGAGAGAATTAGATATTATCTCAAAGCAAAATGCTTAGAAACTGGCATACATTTATGATGGTTGAAGTGTCCTGGGATCAAACGATTACCATTTGCATCCTTCCCAGATGGCTTCCAATAAATAAGTCAATGGGGGAAGCCAGGTTCACATAAGGACTGCATTATTCACTTAACATATACAGTCATTTGCTTAATAACTGTGGCAAAAGTAGTTGTAATGTCAGGCTGACGACTGTCTTGCTTAGCAGTGGAGGTTCTGTTCTCAGTTTGGTCATAAATTGAGAACCACTGGTAGAGCTGTTACAAAGGATGATGGAGCATGAGCTTCAGTCTGATCACTCGCTTGTAATTCTCAAAAGTCATTGTCTGTTCCTTCAGCTCAAAGTTCTCTGTGGCTGAGGGGATAAATAAGGCTACAGAGCCATCATCCTTGGAATTAGACATGGTGGTTGAACTTCCACCCTAAGCTAGACATAGATGGAAATATGGAGGGCTGTTTCATATGATCTTCTTAAGGACCTTCCAGGCTTGCCAGTTCTCAAAATCATGGGAGATGACTCATCTTGTTCAGTCCATGTTGCTTAAGTGACTCAAGACTAATTACTTCCATAGATTTTAGTGAAGCCAAAGCATTAATCTGCAATGTTAAAATCAGTATATAGCAATTTATTTATTTAATTAATTAATTAATTAATTAATTAATTAATTAATTAATTAATTAATATACCGCCCTTCTCCCGAAGGACTCAGGTCGGTTTACAGCCATGATAAATAGCACAAATCAAAAAATTAAAAAGCATTTAAAAAACTAATTAAATTAAAGGCTAAAGAATTATAATAAAACTATATTAAAACCCCACTAAAAAACTACATTAAGCCAGCCCTGCATGATGGAACAGAAAGGTCTTTAGCTTGCGGCGAAAGGCCCGGAGATCAGGAAGTTGATGTATCCTCGGAGGCAGTTCATTCCAGAGGGCAGGAGCCCCCACAGAGAAGGCTCTCCCCCTGGGGGTCGCCAGTCTACATTGTTTGACTGACGGCACCCTGAGGAGACCCCCTCTATGGGAGTCTCCTTGAGGAGTCCCCCTCTATGGGAGCGCACAATTATTAATCATAAGATAAAAGCAGGACTAAGCAGAATTGGGGATAAAAGCAAACCAGAACACAATGGCTGGACACCATCAAATCTGACACCAGCCAAAGCATAGAGCAATTTAAAGAAACAGTGCAAGATTGGAAGATGTGGAGAAACCGGGTCCATAGATTCTCCAAGAATCGGACACGACTAAGTGGATAACATCATTATCATCATCATCAGGCAGAATTAAATATCACCTTAATCCAGTGGTGAAATCCAATTTTTTAAAACTACTGGTTCTGTGGGCGTGGCTTGGTGGGCATGGTATGGCTTGGTGGGTGTGGCAGTGGAAGGATATTGCAAAATCTCCATTCCCACCCTACTCCAGGGGAAGGATAGTGCAAAATCTCCATTCCTACTCCGCTCCAGGGGAAGGATACTGCAAAATCTCCATTCCCACCCCACTCCAGGGGAAGGATATTGCAAAATCTCCATTCCCACCCCATTCTGGGGCCAGCCAGAGGTGGTATTTGCTGTTTCACCAAACTACCCAAATTTTCCGCTACCGGTTCTCCGACCTGCTCAAAATGTTCCACTACCGGTTCTCCAGAACCTGCCAGAACCTGCTGGATTTTGCCCCTGCCTTAATCTAATAATTACTCTTTGGGTTTTCTTGAAGGCTATCATTTTGGGGCTCACTGACCATGAGAAAGCTCTGCAAATATAAGCAATGGAAAAACTAGACATGCAGTTGTGTTCTTTAGCCCTGGGCTTAGAGGATGGCGTGATCAGTAACTATGTGAGAAGCTGAATGCCCAGCATTATAGCAAGGCCTAGAAATGATGGTAATCAGTAAAACACACAGAATGCAGCATATGTGTTTCTTTTTTTGAACTCACATTTGCCTTCAAGCAGTAGTTGAGTTAATTTAGTTTCCAGGTTATCCTTGGGGTCTATTACAATATCCTAGCATGTTTTGGGGACGCGGTGGCTCAGTGGCTAAGACGGTGAGCTTGTCGATCAAAAGGTCAGCAGTTCAGCGGTTCAAATCCCTAGTGCCGCATAACGGGGTGAGCTCCCGTTACTTGTCCCAGCTTTTGCCAGTCTAGCAGTTCAAAAGCACGTAAAAAATGCAAGTAGAAAAATAGGGACCACCTTTGGTGGGAAGGGAACAGCGTTCCGTGTGCCTTTGGCATTGAGTCATGCTGGCCACATGACCACGGAGACGTCTTCGGACAGCGCTGGCTCTTTGGCTTTGAAACGAAGATGAGCACCGCCCCCTAGAGTCAGGAATGACTAGCACATATATGCAAGGGGAACCTTTACCTTTAGCATGTTTTGAGTTACAGTTTTATTATTAGATTTTTATCTGATCTTTATTACATTATCAGTAACTTAAGGTGGCAAACATATCCAGCACACCTCCTCCTATGTCCCCCCTAATGACCAGTCTGTGAGGTGGGCTGGGCTGGGAGAAAGAAACTGCGCAAAGTCACCCGGCCAGCTTTCATGTCCAAAGTAGGACCAGAACTTAAATCTCCTGGTTTCTAGGCCAGCACCTTAAGTACCACATCAATCATCATTCTCGTGCAGAACTACTGATGGCCAAGAATAAAGGAGTCTTCAAATTCCTATGAGGAAGCAGACCAGGAGGTTGCTTACCTCTGAACTGAACTGAAATCCATCCTTCTCAGAAGATGTTGATCAGTATTCTGGTACCATCCTTCCAGACACTTTGGAATGATGACATTCCATTTATCATTACCAAAATACCTTACAAACACACTTTAAAGCAGAGGTGTCCAACCTTGGTAACTGTTAAGACTTGTGGACTTCAACTTCCATGCTGGCTGGGGAATTCTGGGAGTTGAAAGTCCACACAGGTTTCTTTCCCAGGTTGGACATCCGTGCTTTCAAGGTTTCAGCAATAGTGATGGTGAAATAAGATTTCTTTATGGCTGTTGCAGATTAATTTTGAAAATGGATTCTTGTATACATTTGCATTTGTTCTAAGTCTTCTACTGTTTATGTTGCCTTTCTCTCTCTCTCTCTTTTAAAAATATTTTATTGTGTGCTAGTGTTGTAGTTATTTCTGACCATCATATTCTAGGATGTCAACTTATCTGTTATTCTAATACTTACATTCCTATATCAATATTAAAGATAATATCTCTTTCCATGTCCATCTAGCCTGATTCTTTCGCCTTCCAACTTCTATCTCGTGTTTCTAACCATTGATAGAATCTATTCCATGTAGTATAGTATTCTGTATCTCCTTTATCTTTTATTTTTAGCGTTAGTCTATCCATTTCCACACAGGCTAATATCTTCCTTATCGTCTCCTCCTCTGAATAGTGTTTTTGCTCTTCCACTGCTGCATATACACAATTCTTGCTGTAGTTAAGATGTATAATATAATGCCTAATAAAAATAATTCTGGCTTAAACTCTATATGGTCATTTTTTCTAACTACATATGAATTTGTATCCAAAATTTCCTTGCCTTTATATAGGTCCACCACATGTGGTAATACGTGCCAGATATTTGTTTATATTTCCAACAATTTGGGGACACATTGCTAAACATTTTAACCAATCTTGCCTGGGGCAGATGCCATCTATAGAACATTTTTTTGTTGCCTTTCTCCACGGCAGGTGTAGAAACACAGCAATTTAGACGAAGAGGGATATTTGTGCTTTACAAAATACTATGCATTTACCTGCATGAAATCCTTGATCACAATAAGCCTGTTATTTGATTCAGAAAAAGCTGGGCCAACATGATGCATTTATTTATGGGCTGATTTGGATAAACCTGGCATGACCAAGCCACTCTGAGTCTCTGATTATCCGCTTTCTTCTTATTCTAGGTACACAAAACTGGGCTACGCTGGAAATACTGAACCACAATTTATTATCCCATCATGTAAGTAGAGGGTGTTTTTAGAATACGTGCTGATCAGTGGAGAGAGACAAGCATTTGGTTTCTCTACTGTCTCTAATGAGTTTTCTTTGGGGATTGAGGGTGGGATGTGTGGGCCCCTTCTTCTGTGAAGTAGTATTTACTACATTAGTGTCCTTGGCTAGTATGGAGCTGGAGAGACAAAGGTCTCCTTGCCAAGACGGGCCCTCATTAAGCCACTTTCCGGTTGCTATGGCAAATCCTCCTTCCTTCCTATCTCTATTATTTGTGCTGCCACAGATCTGCCTTGACGAGCAAGTGACTTCCTTCTTTACCTGACACCATGGATACAATTTGAAAGATTTTTCACTTGGGGTACTCTTGGCAGCTTCGTAATTGAAGATGCCATCTGGCTGTGGAACTAAACACCTCTCTAATGGCAAATATTTAACTGTTCCCCAAAGCGAGTGCACCAATTTGCTTTCGAACTCTTTCATTTAGGCATTGCAATAAGAGAATCGGCCAAAGTAGGTGACCAGGCGCAGAGGAGACTGGCCCAAGGTGTGGATGATCTAGACTTTTTCATTGGAGACGAAGCTCTCGTCAAACCCACCTATGCTACAAAGGTAAAGTTGGAGCAAATAATGGGAGTGTCCGGTACAAAGAATCGGGACCCTCCATTGAGTTTTGGTTCAGAAGATTTGTTGCTCAAAACTGTACGCAAGAATCTCATCTGTGAAAGTTCAGTACTAAATTGGCACCAGCTAAGAGTCCACAGAATTCAAGAAGGGTTGGATTTAGACTGTGGGAATGCAATGACTCTAAGATAACAACTTGGGTTAACTCCACCACCACCCACTCCACTCCAGCTCTGCCTGCTCTTCTCATATATTGAACTTTCAAAGGATTGGATCAGCAGCCAGTTCTTTGCATTTCAGACATCCGCAGAAAGGATTCAAATAAATCAAGATGGCGGACGTGCCCGAGTGACTGAAGCCCTGCTGCTTTTTGCGGGAAGTCCTCGACTTATGACTAGTCACCGACCATGTTTCTCTAAAAAGATGACCCAGCTTGAAAAGAAGCCCTATCACGTTTTTGAGCGCATGTGATCAAATTAAGCCCCATCTATAAAATTAGCCCTAATTAAGACCCTGCCCACCCCTAAGAGAAGGGGGTCGGGCGAGGCACATAAGTAAAAAATAAGCTAGGGTAGGCATGGGATGTGTGTGGAGCTGCCCTATCTACCAGGCCTCACATACCCTGACACCTCCCTCGCCTTCTTCTGCGGCCGCTTGCCGCCACTTGCACGCATCGCCCTGGCCTCTGTTTCGCCTTCAGATGCCTTCTGGCATCTGTTATCTGCAGCTGATAACAGAGATCCGGATCGGTCTGGAGCTCTATTATTGGCTGCGGAAGGCTTTTCGGAAGGCATCTGAAGGTGAAACGGAGGCCGGGATGATGTGTGCGAGTGGTGGCTAGCGGCTGCAGAAGAAGTGGGCCAGCAGCGGACTCCTGCTGGGCGGGTCTGTCAGTGCTACCGCCGCCAGGTGAGTCAATAATTAGAACCCTCCAAAAAGAAGGCCTGTCCAGTTTTTCGGCGGTCAAAAGAAAATAAGGCCCTGGCTTCTTTTTGGAGAAACATGGTAGTGACCATTTGACAGGCCTGAAAAAGGGTAGTGACAACCTAGATTTGAAGTGCCAATGTACTTTCCTTTCTAGGATTATGTAACTGCATTTTTGGATGCTAAGCGGCCTGTCTACACTTATGGCTGATTGAAGAGTTACATGGTCACATGACCGCAATTTATGACTCTGGAATTTATGCTGGAAACTGGTGTTTATTTCTGGTTTCCAGTTAAAAAAACAATCATAGCAAACAATGGGTACCCTTAACGACTGCAGTGTTTACTTTACAACCTCTGTTGCTCTCTTAATGACCGCTGTAAAAAAGATAGTAAAATTGGGTGTGGTCATGTGATGACCTGCTTGACGACTCAGACTTACGACTGAAATCACAGGCTTAATTATAGTTGTAAGGTAATAGTAAGAACTACCTGTACATGCACGCAAGGGATCCTAATCATATTGAAGTGCCCTCTGTGCTGATGGTTTTGGCTCTCCTCTGCAGATGTTCCTTTTACCCCTAAAGTCTTCGGCACATTCTGGCATTTCTTTCTCTTAATCTTTCTGCGCCACAGGACCCTTTCAGACTGCTGAAAGCAATAGCAATCGTACTTAGACTTATATTTCGCTTTATAGTACTTTACAATCCTCTCTTAAGCGGTTTACAGAGTCAGCCTATGGCTCCCAACAATCTGGGTCCTCCTTTTACTCACCTCTGAAGGATGGAAGGCTGAGTCAACCTTGAGCCTGGTGGGATTTGAACTGCCAAATTGTAGGCAGCCGATAGTCAGCAGAAATGGCCTGCAGTACAGCACTCTAACCACTGTGCCACCGAGGCTCTTGGTGAAAGCTACGTATTGCTTCCCCAAAAAGTGTATTTCAAGGCCTGCCGTAAAATATATAGATTGAATTACAGAGGAAAGCGTTGACGCGCAAATAAAGTTATCCAAATATTAAAAGAATAATTCAAATAATCTTAGAACAATTAGCTGAACTCTTGTCTTGTTTATAGAATAGAATAGAATAGAATTTTTTATTGGCCAAGTGTGATTGGACACACAAGGAATTTGTCTTGGTGCATATGCTCTCAGTGTGCATAAAAGAAAAGATACGTTCATCAAGGTACAACATTTACAACACAATTGATGGTCAATATATCAATATAAATCATAAGGATTGCCAGCAACAAAGTTACAGTCATACAGTCATAAGTGGAAGGAGATTGGTGATGGGAACGATGAGAAGATTAATAATAGTGCAGATTTAGTAAATAGTTTGACAGTGTTGAGGGAATTATTTGTTTAGCAGAGTGATGGCCTTCGGGAAAAAACTGTTCTTGTGTCTAGTTGTTCTGGTGTGCAGTGCTCTATAGCGTCGTTTTGAGGGTAGGAGTTGAAACAGTTTATGTCCTGAATGTGAGGGATCTGTAAATATTTTCACGGCCGCCTTCTTCATTTGTGCAGTATACAGGTCTTCAATGGAAGGCAGGTTGGTAGCAATTATTTTTTCTTCAGTTCTAATTATCTTCTGAAGTCTGTGTCTTTCTTGTTGGGTTGCAGAACTGAACCATCATTATTATCATTATTTTAGGTAGTAAAACCTCAGTATTCAGGTTAAATTGTTGTGTTGGCACTTTGCAATAAATAAGTGGTCTTTCGATTGCAGTTTGGGCCTCGGTCTCTAAAATGTTTGCCGTCACTGCCACAGGCTGTCAATTGACTTTGTAATCTAGTTTCGTGTTGGATGAAAAGTTAGAGGGTGGTGAAAATAAAGTTATAATTTATTTTCCATTTGAATTCATGGACTGCTAAGCCTAGTCTTTAGGGAGTTGTAATCCCAACCAATCTTTTAAGTTCACTTCACATTAAGAATTATTACATCTTTTTGATCCTGATTCCCCGAACTTTCCTTTCCTTCGTTCTCCTCTTCCAAAGGCTAATGTAAGCCTTTCTACTTTGCTGCTGCGTTTTTGTATCTATGCTGACTCTCAGTCATCCAGGTTGTGTTTGTCTCAAAGATGCTTTTTCAAAACGCAACTGGACTCGTTTTTTTTCTTGAGGAAGCCATTTTGCTTTTTCAGTTCTGACAGAACTGGAGAACTGAACAAGCTTCTTGAGTGAGAAGCGAAACTTTTTCCTCAAGGAAAAAAACAAATCCCAGTTGCCTTTTAAAAATCATCCTCGAAATAGTGCATTTTCCTACCCCTTGCTTTCTCTAAAGCTTATAATAAAGATAACATTTATTTATTATTATTATTGGAAGATCCAGCCCAAGAGATCTTTGAGAAAACCAAAGGCCATTTGTAGAAGTAAAAACAGATTTGGCAGAGAATTGAGTTAGAAATTTACATTTACAAGACAACGGCATTGAAAAAAATGACTAATGACCTTTTTTTTTGATGCTTATGCTGTTGGAGCAGCATCCTGGTCATGTGATCAAAATTCGAGCGCTTAGCAACTGGCATTTATTTATGATGGTTGCACTGTTCCAGGGTCATGTGACCACCATCTATAACCTTCCCGGATGACTTCTGATAAGCAAAGCCAATGAGAGAAGCAGGATTCGTTTAATGACCACATGATTCATTAACAACCAGTGATTCACTCAACTTTGGCTAAAATACCATAAAATAGGCAAAACTCATTTACCAGCTGCCTTGCTTAACAATGAAAAATTTGGGCTCAGTTCTGGTCATAAGTTGAGGACTACCTGTATCGTTTGTTACAAATTCATTGGAAGAAGGAAGCTAGTAAGATGTAAAAGGGAGTGATGCACAGAAACTGACCTTCGGTTCCTTGAGCTTTGCTATGGAAGAAATTTGGAGGACATTCTTTCTAGAAAAGCAAAAAATATTACGCCTTGGTCCAACGCCATCATATTCTATCCTCATTCAGTTCCAAGGCAGAGACTGGAAGGAAGATGATTTCCAAAGAACCAAGAACAACACATGGACTTGCTTCTGATAATTCTTAATTGTTGCTTGCCTATAGACAGAATCTTGCCAGACTACAGCAATCATCTGCCATCACTATAAATATATTCTAGGAATTGTTAGGGTGGTCCTCTGTCCAAAGTCTGGAGTTCAGTCCCGATGGGGCTCAAGGTTGAATCACCCTTCTATCCTTACAAGGTTGGTAAAATAAGGATCCGGATTGTTGGGGGCAACATGCAAATAATGCTTCTACATTGTAATCCACTGAGAGAGTTGTGAAGTGCCATGGAGTGGTATATAAGTCTACATGGTATGCTGTCTTCCTGCTGACAGATATTTCAAGCTCCCCTATCTCTTTTCTCTGTCGGAAAGCCCTTCCTTCCTGAGACTCTAGATTACATTCCACCATAGCTGGTCCTTCTTGTCTGAAGCACTGGACCTGTCATCTTAAACCTTGCTCAGCTTTAACTGGGATGTCTATGTCCAAGTGAACCCATTCTTTTAAAGCTCCATTAAACTCCTGATGTCTGTGTAGCCCAGGGGTCGGCAACCTTAAACACTCAATGAGCCTCAAAGATCATAACCGGAAGCCCCCTTTTCAATTCTGGAGCCAACCGTAAGTCCGGTTCCCCCACCATAGAGACTCCTCCTAGCAAAGCATCCTTTTTCCTCTACCTGTCCTAATGGAAAGCCCTATCAATTGTGGAGCTGACCGGAAAACCCGCCCCTTGCCATAGAGTCTTTTCCTGGTGCAACGTGTTCCCCCCCCCCCCCAGACCAGAAGCTTCTTTCAAAATTGTGCTGCCGACCGGTGACGGGGAGCTGCAGCAGAGGGATGAAAGAGCCACATGCGGCTCCAGAGCCACAGGTTGCCGACCACGGGTGTAGCCCTAGGAAGGTAAATGAACCTCTGGTTTTCAGGGCCATATCTCTCTCTTATCGAAGTCAGAGATGCAAGTCTCACCAAATTATGTTGTGCAAGGTGCTGATTGAATGGGATGATAGAACAGACCTTTGTTTCTTCAAGGTAAAGGTGACACTTTCGTTCATGGAATGATGCTGTGGTTCCTTTCTCCTTCACTTCAGTGGCCTATCCGGCATGGCATGGTGGAAGACTGGGATCTGATGGAAAGGTTCATGGAACACATTATTTTTAAGTATCTCCGAGCAGAACCGGAAGATCACTATTTTTTAATGGTAAGACCAACAGCAAATGGTACCATATATCACGTTTTAAGTATTATTGGTAATACATTTTGACATTAGTAATATAAGTACACACCCAGACACACACACACGCTTAAAAGAAAAAAAGTGATTTGAAAAAGCCCACATCCCAAGTGGTTGGAACTTGGAGCAGGATTTATTTGACATATAGATGCGCGACATCTATTTTATTTTATCCAAAGGATGCACACACAGCGTGTCCCTTTTAAAAAATATTATCCTAAGAATCTCTATAAATAACACGTTTATTAGAGTCTGGAGAGCCAAAGTGAGAGAATAAATAGGGCGGAATATTATGTTAACCAGTAAAGAAAACAAGGCAACAGTAAATATTCAACACCAGTTTAATTGTTGCCAATGTATTGAAGATAATTCAGCCGTCAGCTCTCTAGCTGTATTCTTGATTTGATAGTCCCTGTCAAAACTTTAGCTGTCAGAAGAGAGAATTTCAATAAACATAAATGCTATCTACCACCCTTGAAAAAATATATATGATTGGCATCTTTTTTATTTAACTCTGTCTTTTGAAAATAGACTGAGCCGCCACTGAACACACCTGAAAACCGAGAATATCTTGCAGAGATCATGTTTGAATCATTTAACATACCAGGACTTTATATTGCTGTGCAGGTAAAATCAATTCAGTTCTTCCTGGAATGCTGCTTTTGGCACTGGAAACAGAGGCTTCTCTGGATTTAGTTCTCTCCACACACACCCTCCCAGAGTATATTCTGGAAGAGAAGTTGATATGATAAAGTAGGGTGTCTAAAAGATGAAGATGACAGTTGCAACACCTGTTAAAAAAAAGAACAAGAGTTTGGATCATGCAAGCTGCAGGTCCCATCTTGACTTTTTTAAACCCTCCCAGCAAATGTCTTTGTGATTGATGTAGTGAAAGTATTTTAATTTGGCTAATATAGAAATGTTGAGAGTTATTGCTGAAGATCTAATCATATATAAATAGAGGAAATGGCGTCATTCTTACAAAGTCGATTTGTTTGGAACAGGGGTCTCCAACCTCGGCCACTTTAAGACTTGTGGACTTCAACTCCCAGAATTCCTCAGCCAGAAAAGCTGGCTGGGGAACTCTGGGAGTTGAAGTCCACAAGTCTTAAAGTGGCCAAGGTTGAAGACCTCTGGTTTGGAAGGAAGGAAGGAAGGAAGGCTTTTGCTGTGATCTCACTGTATTTCATCTCTGTCACAAAGATTATTTTATTCAACTATTTTCCAAATTTCTCCATTTCGTATCATTGCATAATTTTAGCCTTCAAGACAGCCCTGTTCCTTTCCTGTCCAGACACTGCTCTGGGAACTGAACACAATCTCATGATTATATTGGTTTGTAGACTAACTAGCATGGGGACCAGAGAGAACAACTGTAGAAGTGGAAAGCGTTATTCTAGGGCAGTGTTTCTCAACCTTAGCAAGACCTGTGGATTTCAACATTCAGAATTCTGGGAATCGAAATCCACAGCTCTTAAAGTTGGTCTAGACCAGGGGTCTGCAAACTTGGCTCTTTTAAGACTTGGGGACTTCAACTCCCAGAGTTCCTCAGCCAGAAGCAACTCTGGGAGTTGAAGTCTGCAAATCTTAAAAGAGCCGAGTTTGCAGACCCCTGGTCTAGAACAGCGATGGCAAACCTTTTCTGCACCAAGTGCCCAAATCAGAATGTGTGTGAATGCGCGTGCAGGTGGGCACTAAAGCACCGGAAACCTGAAAACCAGCTGGCTGGCGCACGCATGCCTGTTTTTTTTGCCATTTTTGGGGGCGTTTTCAGGTCGTTTTTCAGGCCATTTTCAGGCTGGTTTTTGGGCTGGTTTCTGGGCTGGTTTTTGGACCAAAAACGGACTGAAAACAGCCCAGAAAAACAGCCTGAAAACAGTCCAGAAAATAGCCTGTTTTTTGGGCATTTTTTGGACTGCTTTCAGGCCATTTTCCAGAGCTCTAGTACCTGTGAACACCAGCTGGCTGGCGCGCCAGAAACTAGAAGAGCAGCTGGTGATGGCACATGTGCCCAAAGAGGGTGCCATAGGTTCGCCATCACACGTCTAGGAAATGTTAGTTTAGGACAGGGGTCTGCAAACTTGGCTCTTTTAAGACTTGTGGACTTCAACCCCCCAGAGTTCCTCAGCCAGCAAAGGAACTCTGGGGTTGAAAATCCACAAATCTTAAAGTGGCCAAGGTTGAAGACCTCTGGTTTGGAAGGAAGGAAGGAAGGAAGGCTTTTGCTGTGATCTCACTGTATTTCATCTCTGTCACAAAGATTATTTTATTCAACTATTTTCCAAATTTCTCCATTTCGTATCATTGCATAATTTTAGCCTTCAAGACAGCCCTGTTCCTTTCCTGTCCAGACACTGCTCTGGGAACTGAACACAATCTCATGATTATATTGGTTTGTAGACTAACTAGCATGGGGACCAGAGAGAACAACTGTAGAAGTGGAAAGCGTTATTCTAGGGCAGTGTTTCTCAACCTTAGCAAGACCTGTGGATTTCAACATTCAGAATTCTGGGAATCGAAATCCACAGCTCTTAAAGTTGGTCTAGACCAGGGGTCTGCAAACTTGGCTCTTTTAAGACTTGGGGACTTCAACTCCCAGAGTTCCTCAGCCAGAAGCAACTCTGGGAGTTGAAGTCTGCAAATCTTAAAAGAGCCGAGTTTGCAGACCCCTGGTCTAGAACAGCGATGGCAAACCTTTTCTGCACCAAGTGCCCAAATCAGAATGTGTGTGAATGCGCGTGCAGGTGGGCACTAAAGCACCGGAAACCTGAAAACCAGCTGGCTGGCGCACGCATGCCTGTTTTTTTTGCCATTTTTGGGGGCGTTTTCAGGTCGTTTTTCAGGCCATTTTCAGGCTGGTTTTTGGGCTGGTTTCTGGGCTGGTTTTTGGACCAAAAACGGACTGAAAACAGCCCAGAAAAACAGCCTGAAAACAGTCCAGAAAATAGCCTGTTTTTTGGGCATTTTTTGGACTGCTTTCAGGCCATTTTCCAGAGCTCTAGTACCTGTGAACACCAGCTGGCTGGCGCGCCAGAAACTAGAAGAGCAGCTGGTGATGGCACATGTGCCCAAAGAGGGTGCCATAGGTTCGCCATCACACGTCTAGGAAATGTTAGTTTAGGACAGGGGTCTGCAAACTTGGCTCTTTTAAGACTTGTGGACTTCAACCCCCCAGAGTTCCTCAGCCAGCAAAGGAACTCTGGGGGTTGAAGTCCACAAGTCTTAAAAGAGCCAAGTTTGCAGACCCCTGGTTTAGGAAGACCATTCTGCCCTATGGGTACAGAAGATGTAGAACGTGCTTTTATTTTTAATGTCGTTTTATTAAAATGTCTTTTCTTTTGTTTTGTTTTTTAAGAGGAAAAATGATACTTAGTCTTATTTTTTTATTTTTTTTATTTTACGTATAGAGTCTGACTTGGGCTAGGAATTTACCAACTATTTGGGAAATTGGTGAGAAATTCTGTATGACTGTTTTACTTTTTTCAAATTAACTTTCACAGGCTGTGCTAGCCTTAGCTGCATCCTGGACTTCACGACAGGTTGGGAACCGTACCTTAACTGGCACAGTGGTTGACAGTGGCGATGGAGTGACCCATGTCATTCCAGTGGTAAGTACGATATACAGGAAACCCTTGACTTACGATCATTCATATAATGATGGCTCAAAATTACAAATGGCCTTGATTGATTGTACTGTTCTCTCATTTACAACTATGCAAAACTTCGATAGTCACATGATGGCTTATGGCAGGGGTCTGCAAACTTGGCTCTTTTAAGACTTGTGGACTTAAAAGCAAAGCTGGCTGAGGAACTCTGGGAGTTGAAGTCCACAAGTCTTAAAAGAGCCACGTTTGCAGACCCCTGGCTTATGGGATTCCAATTTGGGTACTTGGCAACCAGCTGTCATTTATGAGATCTTGGATCTTGGAGTCCTAGTGGACAACCATTTAGATATGAGCCAGCAGTGTGCAGCAGCTGCCAAAAAAGCCAACACAGTTCTGGGCTGCATAAACAGAGGGATAGAATCAAGATCACGAGAAGTGTTAATACTACTTTATAATGCCTTGGTAAGGCCACACTTGGAATACTACATTCAGTTTTGGTCACCACGATGTAAAATAAATATTGAGACTCTAGAAAGAATGCAGAGAAGAGCAACAAAGATGATTAGGGGACTGGAGGCTAAAACATATGAAGAATGGTTGCAGGAATTCGGTATGTCTAGTTTAATAAAAAGGACTAGGGGAGACATGATAGCAGTGTTCCAATATCTCAGGGGTTGCCACAAAGAAGAGGGAGTCAAACTATTCTTCAAAGCACCTGAGGGTAGAACAAGAAGCAATGGGTGGAAATTAATCAAGGAGAGAAGCAACTTAGAACTAAGGAGTAATTTCCTGACAGTTAGAACAATTAATAAGTGGAACAACTTACCTGCAGAAGTTGTAAATGCTCTAACACTGGAAATTTTTAAGATGATGTTAGATAACCATTTGTCTGAAATGGTGTAGGGTTTCCTGCCTCGGCAGGGGGTTGGACTAGAAGGCCTCCAAGGTCCCTTCCAACTCTGTTATTATGTTATGTTATGTTATGAGTGATTACAGTGTCGTACTACAGTCACACAATCACACTTTGCAATCTGTTATGCTGTTTCTTGAAAAAAAAAAGCCCATTGGGAAACTTGGATTCGGTTAACCTGATTTGCTTAACAAGTGCAGTGATGTACTTAATGTTTGCTGCAAAAATTGTCATAAATTTGGGTCCAAGTTGACTTAAGACTGCAGTGACTTAACGACGGAAATTCCAGTCTCTTGTGGCCATAAGTTAAGGGGGCACCTGTATTTCTTTGGTGTTGTTTTGGGGTACTGCTGATTACACCAGAAAGTAAGTTTTAGATCTAAAGAGGTGAAGTGAATACCGTATATACTCGAATATAAGCCGATCCGAGTATAAGCCGAGGTCCCCAATTTTACCCCAAAAACTGGGGTAAACTGGGGACTCGAGTATAAGCCGAGGGTGGGAAATGAGGCACCTACCGGTTGAAACCCTCCTCCCTCAGCTGAGAAGGCTGGCGGCTCCCCGCCCGCCCTCTCACTGCACCGGCAGGGCTTCCGTCCGGTAAAATGTGAAAAAAAGAAAAAAAAAAACTCGAGTATAAGCCGTATATACTCGAGTATAAGCCGAGGGGCTTAAAAAAAAAAAAACAACTCGAGTATAAGCCGTATAGACCCGAGTATAAGCCGAGGGGACGTTTTTCAGCACAAAAAATGTGCTGAAAAACTCGGCTTATACTCGAGTATATACGGTAAATGTATTAAGGTAGAGCAATTGCTTTGGAAGATGTACTTGGGAAGACATAGGAATGTGAACACAACACTTGTCTGTGGCTCTTTAAAGCAAACACATCTGCTTCCAGAAGCTTCTGGATCGTATCTGAAACCATAGAATTTATGATCTGGCCACTCTCCACCAGGGGGGTTTGCAGGAGTATCAAAAAATTGCATGGTTGTGTGCCATCTTGACTTTTTTTTTTTTGACACAAACACACTCTCCTGCAGACAGCCCTGCGTCAACATTTTCTCTTCAAAATAGGAAACAGACATTTACAACAAGATCAAATATCTTCAGCTTTATAATACTAACGAATGTGAATTTATTACTGCTCTTCAGGGGGATGCTTTGTAACAGACAGCAGTCGATATGTAAAACCAAGTTATTCAAGGAACTATTTTGCATATGTACTAAAAAATGATTGAGACTCCCTTCTCAAACAGTTATGCGAGTTTGGCAAATGATGCGTCTTTTTTAGCCATTTCTTGCTAAGCAAGACATATGTTAAGTGGACTTGGCCCCATTTTACAATCTTTGTCGCCACACTTATTAAGCGAATCGCTGCGGTTTTTATGTCAGTAACATGGTTGTTAAGTGAACCTGACTTCTCCATTAACTTTGCTTTTCGAAAGGTCACAAAAGGGGATCCCATGATCCTGGGATACTGCGACCATCATAAATAGGAGTCAGTTGCCAAGCATCCTAATTTTGGTCGTGTGACCATGGGGATGCTGCAACGGTCGTAAGTGTGAAAAACAGGCACAAATGACTTTTTCAGTGCTGTTGTAACTTTGAATGGTCAATAAACAAACTGTTGTAAGTGGAGGGCTATTTGTACTTCTCTTTAATTTGCCCAGCCTGGAAGGTTTTGCTTGCTTTTTTGTTGTTGTTGTTGTTAGTTGCGAAGTCGTGTCCGACCCATTGCGACCCCATGGACAACGTTCGTCCAGGCCTTCCTGTCCTCTACCATCCTCTGGAGCAGGGGTCTCCAATCTTGGTCCCTTTAAGACTTAAGCAAAGCTGGCTGAGGAACTCTGGGAGTTGAAGTCCACAAGTCTTAAAGGAACCAAAGTTGGAGACCCCTGCTCTGGAGTTCATTTAAGCTCATGCCTACTGCTTCAATGACTCCATCCAGCCACCTCGTTCTCTGTCGTCCCCTTCTTCTTTTGCCCTCAATCGTTCCCAGCATTAGGCTCTTCTCCAGTGAGTCCTTCCTTCTCATTAGGTGGCATACAGACAAAAAGTTTATTTTTCAGCATTAGTCAGATATCCAAAACCTATTTCAGAGTTTTGTACCTATTCAGGAATTAGATCAATATTTCTTTAAAAGGTGACTTCCATAATATAAATTTAATAAATATTTTTTTTTAGTTGGAAGCCATCTTTGAAATGCCATTCGGTTTTTTTTAACTGCTTTCATTCTTTCTTTTTTACTGTCCATGGGGTTTTCATGGCAAAGATACTGGAGTGGGTTGCCATTTCCTTCTCCAGTGGATCACGTTTTGTCCGAACTCTCTGCTATGACCTGTCCGTCTTGGGTGTCCCTGCACGGCATAGCTCATAGCTTCATTGAGCTCTGCAAGCCCCTTCACCACGACAAGGCAGTAATCTATGAAAGGGACTGCAAGGCGAACAAACCAGTCAGTCCTAGAGGAGATCAACCCTGACTGCTCTTTAGAAGGCCAGATCCTGAAGATGAAACTGAAATACTTTGGCCACCTAATGAGAAGGAAGGACTCACTGGAGAAGAGCCTAATGCTGGGAAAGATTGAGGGCAAAAGAAGAAGGGGACGACAGAGAACGAGGTGGCTGGATGGAGTCACTGAAGCAGTAGGCATGAGTTTAAATGGACTCCAGAGGATGGTAGAGGACAGGAAGGCCTGGAAGAACATTGTCCATGGGGTCGCGATGGGTCGGACACGACTTTGCAACTAACAACAACAAATTCTTTTTTTTAATTTTTTTTTTTAAAGGTTCATAGTTTTGTAGAATAGAATAGAATAGAATTTTTTATTGGCCAAGTGTGATTGGACACACAAGGAATTTGTCTTGGTGCATATGCTCTCAGTGTACATAAAAGAAAAGATACATTCATCAAGGTACAACATTTACAACACAATTGATGATCAATATATCAATATAAATCATAAGGATTGCCAGCAACAAGTTATAGTCATACAGTCATAAGTGGAAAGAGATTGGCGATGGGAACTATGAAACGATTGATAGTAGTGCAGATTCAGTAAATAGTCTGACAGTGTTGAGGGAATTTTTTGTTTAGCAGAGTGATGGCCTTCGGGAAAAAACTGTTCTTGTGTCTAGTTGTTCTGGTGTGCAGTGCTCTATAGCGTCGTTTTGAGGGTAGGAGTTGAAACAGTTTATGTCCAGGATGCGAGGGATCTGCAAATATTTTCAGGGCCCTCTTCTTGATTCGTGCAGTATACAGGTCCTCAATGGAAGGCAAGTTGGTAGCAATTATTTTTTCTGCAGTTCTAATTAATCTCTGAAGTCTGTGTTTTTCTTGTTGGGTTGCAGAACCGAACCAGACAGTTATAGAGGTGCAAATGACAGACTCAATAATTCCTCTGTAGAATTGGATCAGCAGCTCCTTGGGCAGCTTGAGCTTACTGAGTTGGCGCAGAAAGAACATTGAATATGTACCTTTCACATATCCATTGAATATGTACATATTCAATATGAACATATCATTGAATATGTACCTTTCACATATCCAGAATCAGCCTCTCCTTAAAATTATTTTTTTTAAAAATGCAGTAACATTTGAGAGCAAAATAATAAGGCTACTGAATTAGGGATCCCCAGATTAATTCCATTTTTTTAGGGGAAAAAAATGAACCTACAGAGTACTTCAAATGCTGACAGACATTTAAAAAGGCCTCTGTGGCTCTAAAACTTTTGAATGAATTGGTCAATTTTTCTTGGGAAAACAGTTTATTTATTTATTTATTTATTAAACAAATTTATATAGCCCTCAACTCACACATTGTGATTGTGGGTGGCATACAGCAATAAAAATCCACAGTTAAAAATTTAATACCCTTCTTCATTTAGAGGTGTCAGCAACAGATTCAGATAAAATACTTGATCGGCTTTGAAAGGGCCCCCAAAGCCCACTGACAAAACTATGCTTTTAAGGGCTTGCATCAAAACAATAAGGTGGGGCCCAATCGTACCTCTCGGGGAATGATGTTCCAAAAGAAGGGAGCCACCACAGAGAAGGCCCTTTTTCTAGGTCCCACCCAGTGGTAGTATTCAGCTGGTTCTATCCGGTTCAGACGATCTGGTAGCAGCGACTGTGGGAGCCTCTGCCCACCCACTCGGACAACATCCTGTCCCATCCTGCACATGTGCAGAGGTGTCGCGTGCGAGCACTCACATTTGCGAACCAGTAGCGAAGGTAAGTCAATACCACCCCTGGTCCCACCAGATGTACTTCCTTGATAGATGGGATCTTGATATAGATGCCCTGTTTTCCTTCTCTGATGGGCCAGGTGGATGTAATTGAACTGTGTGGCAAAGACTTAATCTTGGGTGCCTAACACCTCCACACACACCCCGCTCCAATATGGTGGATTATGGACCAAGTTGGAAATGGAGAATGTAATGAGCAGTATTTCAAGGTCTTTGCCCAAGGGATAGAGGATTTTGTATGCTGTCATCCATATCTCACAAAAAATAACTCCAGAGATTATTTTGACTGCAGTAGTTTTCATTTGCTTTTCGGATTGCAGAATTGGGTGGTGTAGTATGTCTTTGGCATTGCTATTTGAAAGAGAGAGGGCAAAAGTCCCCACATGGTCTTCAAAACCAAAGGGTATTCATAGGGTAGGATAAAAAATGTCAAGATTGCAGCTGCAACAGTATAATGGACTGTTGTCATAGGCTTCACACACTGAAGTCACTCCTGTCACAATCCATTGGACACATAAAAAATTGATAAGTCTGATGTTATAATGAACCTGTCTAGAGCAGGAGTCTCCAACCTTGGCAACTTGAAGCCTGGAGGACTTTAGCTCCCAGAATTCCCCAGCCAGCTTTGCTGGCTGGGGGATTCTGGGAGTTGAAGTCCTCCAGGCTTAAAGTTGCCAAGGTTGGAAACCCCTGCTCTAGGGGGTTCTATTATGATCTGATCCAAAGTTTCAGTGGCCACTCCTCCAGTCACATGTGCCTCGGGTGCTGAGCAAAATGGCCATATTTATGGCTGTTTGCAGTGTCCCTTGCTCATGTGACCCTCTTTTATGATAGTTTAGCCAAAAATTGGAAGTTACTCACCTGTGTTTCGACCCACACATTCCAACTCTTGTTTTTCGGCAAAGCCATTCCATAGCTAACATTGAGTTCCCTTAATGGCCATGCTGTTCATTTAATGGCCGTCATGTTTGCTTAACAACTGCTGCAAAAAAGGTTGTAAAATCGGGTTGGTCACATGGGTATTCCTCAACATATGACCTTAACGGGTAGGTTCCCTTATGGTCATATATTGAGGATTAAGTAGGTTTTTTTAGACCCAGTGTAGGTTGATTATGTCATAAGTTCAGTTATTGTGTTTCCACAGCTGGCTCATTTTGCATGGGAGGGGGATATGCTTTGAAAAGCTAAAAGCTGAAACTCTGTTAAATAATACAGATAGTTCTTGACTTATGACCGTTCATTTAGTGACCATTTGAAGCTATAAGAGTGTTGAAAAAAGTGACTTACAACCAGAGCTCGTCCTTACAACATAGCATCCTCATGATCAATTGATCAAAATTTGGGCGCTTGGCAGTGGGCCTGTATTTTTGATGGTTGCCGTGTCCTGAGGTCACATGATCACCATTTGCAACTTTCCCAGCTAGCTCCCAACAAGCAAAGTGAACGGGGCAAGCTAGATTCACTTAACAGCTGCATGGTTCACTTAACAACCATGGCAAAAAATGTCAGAAAATGAGGTACAACTGACTTAACAACAACAAGGAAATTGTTAGTCAATGCTTGCTTAGCAGCGGAAATCCTGGCCCCAACTGTGCCTGTAAGTCAAGGACTACCATAATTGATTGAAAAGCAGAATGCACTCAGCCCCAAAATCTGAACTGGTTACTTTTGGAGGTCTAAAGCTAAGTAACTTTCCCCCCCTTCGGAAGGCAGAAGGTTACGTGATTGGTAGCTGCATTAAACACATCCCCATTGCTGGAAGAGACATCACGTATTTTATTCAGCAACTCCTAAGGGAAAGAGAGATGGGAATTCCTCCGGAGCAATCTCTGGAAACAGCAAAAGCCATAAAGGTAAATATTTTCTATTTCACTAAATTCTCTAGAAATGTTGAACCAATCGTGGGGGAAATCAGTAAAATGTAAAGGGTGCTCCCCATGGTTTCTGGATATCCCATTCATTTTAAGAAGATGCTACAAAGGAATTCTAAAATGTTCTATCACAGAATACCGTATTTTTCGGAGTATAATATGCACCTTAGTTATTTGGGGAGGAAAATAAGAAAAAAGCTGATTGGCAGGTGGATTGGTCTCCCGGAATACCCTCAGTCAGCTGTTCCCAGAGGTGAATTTTAGCAACAGGTTCCTTGGTTGTGAGCTCTGTGCCTTGCTTTTTTTTTTTTTGCTTTTTTTTCTGCCTCTGAAAGCCTCCAAAACAGCTTCAGAAAAAAAGCCTCTGAAACTCTGTTTGGGAGCTTTTTTTCTGAAGCTCTATTTGGAGGCTTCTTTTCTGAAGCTCTATTTTGGGGCTTTTTTTCTGAAGCTTCGTTTCTGATGCTTTTTTCAGCCTCTGAAGCCTCCGTTTGAGATGCTAGGTGGGGCTACATTCAGAGTATAAGACACACCCAGATTTTCACCCTCTTTTGTGGGGTGGGGGGAAGGTGTGTCTTATACTCCGAAAAATACGGTACCTTAATCCCAGAATAGGTTGCTCCAGCCTCAAAACGGACTGGTTTTTTTTTTACAGGAAGTGCTCCAATACTTAGTTACAACACTTCCAAAATCCTTGGAGTAGCCTGTTTAGGAACTGGGATCTTTTGTGAAGGCCGCCTTTGAAGACAAGGAAGTGCTTAGTGCACGGGTGTCAAACTCCAGAGATGGTATTCAGCCGGTTTGGACCGGTTCAGGCGAACCGGTAGCGGAAATTTTGAGTAGTTTGGAGAACCGGCAAATGTCACCTCTAGCTAGCCCCGCCCTCCTGCCCCCGCTGTTCCCTGTCCTGTATCTACTTGTTTTTGTAGCTCAGTTGATTCGTGCGGCAGAGCGGATTGCCGCGCCTCAGCTGGGGTAAACAACAGCTCAGCTCACCAGCGCTGACACTGAGGGCGGTGTTTGAGTGCTGCACACGCCTGCAAAGCGCTTTCTCATAGAACCTGTAGGAAAAGATCTGGAATCCCACCACTGTCAAACTTGATCGTGTCACGTGACGTCACGTGACGTATCACAACGTTTTTTGCCTTTGCAGAGCAGGGGTGGGCATGGCCTGTGTGTGATAAATCAGGCTCACGAGCTAACACTAAGCCAGGTTTGGCATTCCTGGCTTAGTGTTTTTAGTAATTAAGGCTAGAAACCTAGAGACTCTGAGTCCTAGTCCTGGCCTAGGCATGAAAGCTGGTTGGGTATCTTTTTGCCAATCAACATAAGACTATGAGTTCTCGTCCTGCCTTAGCCATGAAAAGCTGACTGAGTGACTTTGGGCCGGTCAGTCTCTCTCAGCCCAACCCACCTCACAGGGTTGTTGTGGGGAATATAAGAGGAGGAAGGGATATTGGGTATCTTTGCCACCTTGAATTATTTATAAAAATGGTAAAGGTGGGATATAAATAATAATAATAATAATAATAATAAAACATTTTAAATGGTTGGACTTCAACTCCCATTCATTCCCAGAAATGAATGTAACTCTCAGCCTTACTAGGTGGACTTAATCTGGAAAATCAACTATACAGGGAATAAAATTACTTTTATTGAGATTGGATATAATATCAGAATCTTGCAAGTCTGACTGAACTGTAAGCCCTCCCTATAATTCAATGATTGAGGGAGGAAGGAATTTGCCTGATCAGTTTCCGAATGTTATGTGGGTGTTCTGGACTTAAAGAGTGCTTTATTTCTTCTTTTGCCTGTTCAGTAGATCCTGCATGACACAATAGCCATGTGATTTTAGGAAAAGAACAACAGCAATTTGAAGGGACTGCCTTGAAATGCAAAATATTGCCCAACCCTATTAAGTCAACATTGCTCACCAGTTTCTTTTCTTTCTTTCTTTTTGCTCATGGCTTTCAGATCCTGATAATAAACATTTTTTTCTCAACATTGTACAATGTGGGATCTTCAGATGAGTTCCTGTAGGAGCTCTAATGCAGAATCACTTCTAAAGAAGTTACATTTTTAATCTCACCTTCTTTCACCCAATAAAACAAACATTTTCCTTCTTTATTGTATTATTTACAGGAAAGGTACTGTTATATTTGTCCTGACATAGTAAAAGAATTTGCAAAATACGATGTTGATCCCCACAAATGGATTAAGCAATACACAGGAATCAATGCCATCAATAGAAACACATTTACGATAGACGTTGGTTATGAAAGATTCCTTGGGCCAGAGGTCTTCTTTCATCCAGAGGTAAGAGACAAGATTGCTGTACCACAGTAGTAATAGTAGTAGTAGTAGTTGCAAGGGTGGTAGTAAGAAAGCAGGAAAGCAGGCAGGCAGGAAAAAAAGGCAATTGTACTCATGGGGGTAAGGCACCATCTTGTGGCCCAATTATTTTCTAATAGTGTTAGAAAATGCATACCTTCCTTTTGATATAGGTTAGTCATTCTTACCTTTAATAACTTTAAGACGTGTGGACTTCAACTCCCAGAATTGAAGGGAAGCTGGCTGGGGAATTCTGGGAGTTGAAGTCCACACATCTTAAAGTTATTAAAGGTAAGAATGACTAACCTATATCAAAAGGAAGGTATGCATACTGGGAGTTTCCAGTAAACAGCTGTTATTAACAATCCTACTTCATTAAGAAATGAAAAAGAGATAATTAATAGAATAATTATTAATGAAGTTTTGGAGAAACTGAGAGAATTATGTTAAATATGAAATTGAAATTGAAATACTAAGTAAGAGAAAACTTAAGATTTTATGTTGATCCCCTTTGTTTTTATTGGGTATTGGGTTATGAAATAATAATTGTTTTAATGAAATTAAACTATTGCTATATTTGGAATGAAGGAGGGTAGGGTAAAAAGGGGGGTTGAAATATGGGGACTAGACTTGGTTTAAAATACTGATCTCAGAATGGGAGGATGGAACAGATTTTTTGATAGATATGTGCAAACAATAATAAATTTTTAAGAGGGAAAAGGAAATATATTGAATGTAATACAATGAGGGGATGAAATTTGAGTTATGTTTAAGGATGTACCTGACTGATATCCTGGTAAAAAAATGATTTTTTTATTTCTTTAAAAAAAAATAAAAAACTTTTTACAAAAAGAAAAAAGAAATGAAAAATCCGGGACAAACCCTGAAGAATGGAATGGAATGGAATGGAATGGAATAGAATAGAATAGAATAGAATAGAATAGAATAGAATAGAATAGAATAGAATAGAATAATGGAATGAAGAATAGAACAAAACAGAACAGAGCAGAATAGAATAGAATAGAATAATGGAAAGAAGAATAGAATAGAATAGAATAGAATAGAATAGAATAGAATAGAATAGAATAGAATACTGAAAAATAGAATAGAATAGAATAGAATAGAATACTGAAAAATAGAATAGAATAGAATAATAGAATAGAATAATGGAATGAAGAATAGAATAGAATTAGAATAGAATAAGAATAGAATAGAATAGAATAGAATAACAGAGTTGGAAGGGATTTTAGAAGTCTTCTAGTCCAACCCTCTGCTTAGGCAGGAAACCCTACACCACTTCACACAAATGGTTATCTAATCTCTTCTTAAAAACTTCCAGTGTTGGAGCATTCACAACTTCTGCAGGCAAGTTGTCCCACAGATTAATTGTTCTCACTGTCAGATATTTTCTTCTTAGTTCTAAGTTGCTTCTCTCCTTGTTTAGTTTCCATCCATTGCTTCTTGTTCTACCCTCAGGTGTTTTGGAGAATAATTTGACTCCCTGTTCTTTGTGGCAAACCCTGAGATATCGGAACACTGCTATCATGTCACCCCTAGTCCTTCTTTTCATAAGACTAGACATATCCAGTTCCAGCAACCATTCTTTATAAGTTTTATCCTCAAATCCCTTAATCATCTTTTTTGCACCCAATGTTCAAGTCTGTCAAGATCCTTCTGTATCTTGAGCCTATCTTCTGGAGTGTTGGCTATTCCTGCTAGCTTGGTGTCATCTGCAAATTTGATGAGTTCCCCATCCTTGTCCAAATCATTGATGAATATGTTGATAGATTAATAGATGAAGTAGATAGAATGCTAGGATAGCAAACATAAATTGAAATGTCCAAGAAACCCAGAGTGATTGGTTACCCTGTCTGTGAGAAACTCTTTTTAAGAAGAGATTGGACAACCATCTTTCTAAAATGGTATAGGGTTTCCTGCTTGAGCAGAAGGTTGGACTTAGAAGATTTCCAAGGTCTTCTTCCAACTCGATTATTCTGTTTCTTCTCCAAGGTCCCTTCCAACTTGATTATTCTGTTAAATTTAAAATTTAAGAGCTGCTATTGACGAACTCAGCTGGCTTTGTTTTTCAGGAGCTCTGATGAGGTAAGTCTTTATGAATCAGATCAGAAAGTGGATGAACTTGTCAGTTTTCTAACCCAGCAGAGAAAGGGAGAAATAAATTATGCTTCCCTGTCCATGATGTGGAATCTCGAGAAGGTTTCCCCCACAGCTTTTGACAGTTCCTTGTTGTTATTGTTGGTTGTATGTCACCTCCTTCCCTTGCTCGCCTACAACAGATCTTTTCATATCCCAAGGAAGGATTTAAGTACAGATTTATAACCAAAATTGGGACTGGAATATATCTGCCACTATGTGAAGTGGTTGTTAAACGACTTGCACCTGATTTTACAACCTTTTTGCCATGGTTCTTAAATGAATCACATGGTTATAAAGCGAATCCGCTTCCCCCATTGACATTCCTTGTCAGAAGCTCCCTGGCAAGGTCACAAATGGCAATCATATGACATCGGGAAGCTGCAGCCATTGTACATACATACCCATTGCCAAGAGCCAAAATTCTGAACACATGACTATGAGACGGTCGTAATTGCAAGGACCAGTCATAAGTTACTTTTTTCATCTGTGGCATAACTTCAAACGGTCATTAAACCAATGGCTGTAATTTGAAAATTACCTGTATACTTCTTACAGCTGTTATAACTTCAGCTGTTTAAATTTATAACATAAATTATAATTAAGTGTCATAATCCCAGGACCTCCTATATCTACATTAATTGATTATCTGCCTCTTCTGTTTATTTTTAGTTTGCCAATCCAGATTTTGTGGACTCTATTTCGAATGTGGTGGATGAAGTTATACAGAACTGTCCCATTGATGTTCGGCGTCCTTTGTATAAGGTACAGAGAGAGAGAGACATAATTATTAAATGACATTCAATTCAGGTGAAATTTGAAGTCTCACACCTTGTGTGTCTTCCTGCTGGTTTGATCAGTAGCTTGTAGATAGAGGGATAAACAAAAATAGAGAATAGAATAGAATAGAATAGAATAGAATAGAATAGAATAGAATAGAATAGAATAGAATAGAATAGAATCTTTACTGACCAAGTGTGATTGGACACACAACGAATTTGTCTTGGTGCATATGCTCTCAGTGTACTTAAAAGACAAGATACATTCGTCAAGAATCAAAGGGTACAACAATGATAGTCAGCGGGTACAAATAAGCAATCAAATCATATTAGGAAACAGTCAGTATAAATCATAAGGATACAAGCAACAAGGTTACAATCATACAGTCATAAGTGGGAAGAGATGGGTGATAGGAATGATGAGAAGATGAATAGTAATGCAGATTTAGTTACTAGTTTGACAATGTTGAGGGAATTATTTGTATAGCAGAGTGATGGCATTCGGGAAGAAACTGTTCTTCTGTCTAGTTGTTCTGGTGTGCAGTGCTCTATAGCATCGTTATGAGGGTAGGATTGAAACAGTTTAAATCCAGGATGTGAGGGGTCTGTAAATATTTTCACAGCCCTCTTTTTGACTTGTGCAAGATCAAGATTGATCTTGAAGACATACTTTTGGTAAAACTGCTTTTATTTTCAGTGTTATTCCAACACTGAACATTTCTGAACATTAATAGTTGTCCAGCTATTGATTCAGCTTTTCTCATGCCTTTACAGTTCATCAGTCCTTGGAAATGTAGATAAAAATCACACATTTACTTTTTATTTGTTTATTATATTTATTAAATTTGGAGCCTATCCATCTCACTGGCAGGGTAATTTTACCTTGATGGTTCCTGTTCTGTCTCCAAGGGGCACAGATGACCCACAAAATGCTGCAGGTGATCATTGGTATAGGTAAAAATAAAATGAAATGTCATAGAAGTATTTAAGTGGCTCTAGTTGCTGGAGATCAACTATCACCACAGACTAACAATAGCCTCCTAATTCTGAGAATCTTATGAGATTTATTGATTTCATGACATTTCATCTATTAAAAAATAACTTTTAATAATTAAATCCATGCATATGTTTTTAAAGCATAGCATAGCATAGCATAGCATAGTTAGCATAGAATTACTTTATTTGGTCTAGTTTGATTAGACACCAAGAATTTGTCTTACAGATTTGTATTTAAAAAACCCTTTTTAGAAATAAACATATTTAAAATGGCAATGTAATTTAGCAGGAAAAGATTCATTTAAATTCCCTTGCCTGCTATCTCTACGCATTCTTGGCTTGTACCCTATGACTATCATTAAGCGTTGTAAGTGTCGTACGTTGATGAAGGTATCTTTTCTTTTATGTACACTGAGAGCGTATGCACCAAGATAAATTCCTTGTGTGTCCAATCACACTTGGTCAATAAAGAATTCTATTCTATTCTATTCTATTCTATTCTATTCTATTCTATTCTATTCTATTCTATTCTATTCTATTCTATTCTATTCTATTTATTAGCTATCCTTGCACCCTTAAGCTACTTGCTGTGATTAAACATTAGTTGGCATGTTCACACAAGTAAGGAGGTACATATTTCATTCTGGTTGTGCCTAGATGGGTGCTGCCAATCAAAAACTATGACAGCCCTAGAATTACAAGGAAGTGCATTGAAGGCCTTCCTAAAATATTTTTTTATGTTAAATGAGGATAATTAGTTCCATTGTGGATCATTTTACACTTACTTATATTGAAATGTGTTTATCTTTTGCTTGATCACTTACATCCCAACAGGTTAACATTCTCTATTTTCATCTCTCTCTCCTAAAGACATACAATAACTGTATTTTTAAACTTTATTAGCTTCATTTTTTTCCCTTTTAAATGGGCTGCTGAACCATTAGGATCAGCTGAGAACTTTTTAATTTGACACATGATATTAATTATCAAGTCCATTTATGAAGAGATAGTAGTTCTGCCTGTCTTGTGTGTGTTCCTTGTCTTCATTCTTTTCTTCTAATGGCTCAAATATTCTATTTGCATCATCAGTGGCATGTACAAAAGCTATCCGGGATAGAGATAGTCTTGAAGAAGGCAATCTATGACTACTATTGGAATATCTACTTAGCCCAGGTAGATAGAGTGAGAGGGTGAGGAAAACACTCAAGATTGCCCTGTCTTGATTCTCTTTAGTATAAAGAGGAGAAAAAAATCCTAGGCAGGTTTAACAGATCAACAGATAACAGATTAACAAAATTGGAAAGGACCTTGTAGGTCATCTAGTCCAACCCCTCGCCCAAGCAGGAGACCCTACACCATTTCTGACAAATGGCAGTCTAATCTCTTCTTGAAAGTCTCAAGTGTTGAAACTCCCACAAAACTTTAAGGTTCTAGTATTATGTCCCGTATCGATAGAGTTCTGATATGTTTTTTTGTGATGTCTCTTTGCTGACCTGGGAAGAGAAAATCTTTTCTAACGGAATGCATGGATTATCTTGGGGAAAAGGGGGAGGAGATGCTGCCCAAGAAACAAAGCTATAATTTTCAAAGGCCTTTATGGCATGGGTTCAGGGTATCTGAGGAATTTACTTCAGTAGTATTAATTGCACAACTCATTCCAGTGGAAAGGGCCTATTGTGGATCTCGTTGGTCACAGAATTTCGGCTGGCGAGGTGCAAGAGAAGAGCCTTTTCTGTTTTGGCTCCCAGTTAAGCGTAACATAATAAGGTTTAAAATGATATCGATACAATATATAAATTCCAGATAATAGTGGAAAACATTACTTCCAGATAATAAGAAAAAAGATATAATGAAAGCTCTTAAAAAAAGGCTACAATCTAGTTCTAAGCATTCAGTTCTTAAAAGTTTTAAAAATATTGTTGTTTATAATAAAAACCCAAACTCTGCCTGCCTATCTTAATTTAAATTTAATTTCCAAAATGGAAAAATCCCCAAATAGTTATTTCTTATCTTCTAGCCCCCTCGTGTGGTTATAAAAAAAAACACATAAAGTTCATAAAAAGAAGAAAGTTTAAAAGTTTGACCAGATAATTGCAGATGAAAAAAGCTGTTTATATTAGGAATATAACCTTGTTGCAGGGAAATAAATAAAAATGAGATAAATGAAATCACAATAAAAATAAATTGTTCTTAGATTAGTAAAATCATTATCTGTAAAATTGTAAAATTACATTAGGTAGCTAATGAAAAACAATCAAAGTGGTAGATTATTGAGTGAAATAATCCTTAACTAAAGAGAGTTCAGCTCTGCTGATTCTCATTCATCACTATCTGCCGAAAATCCATAGATGGCATTTGGAGCAGACTAAATCACTCCAAAGACTTTATAGTGTTACCAATAGAAGAGAATATTTGTAGTTCAGGTTTGAACTTTGGCGTCCTTGGTGCTCTTTGAATTTGGTTGTTTTCTTTCAGATGTTTCATTTTAAGTCTAAGTCTATTGTTATTACTCAATCTACTAACCTCATCAGTGCTCGTGAGTGTGGGATTTGCTCCTGTACTTGCATTGATTATGTTACCTAGTTAGGCAATGAAACTGCAAGAAAACAACCAAGCTCAGAGAACACCAAAGATCTTGTTTATAATGATCTGGGATCATCCTCTTTGGATAGTCCCCAGTTTTTCTGTTGGGTATCTTAACATTTAATTATCATCAAGAATGAAATGGGGAAACTATAAACAATTTGTCTACTGAAGAAGACCCCTTGTTGATTTCATGAATGAAGCAATACTGTTTCACGGTAGAAGTTGTCTTAAAACACCTTTATAGGAGGAATTCTAAATGAAAGTTCTCTTTTAAATTGATACTGCTTTCTAGCCATAACATATGTGTGGATTAATTAGTTCTGTTCTACATTCACAATACAAGCATTTCTAGGTAACATTTACACCTCCTTTATTACCCTTTTGTTCAGTGATGGGATTCAGCCAGTTCGGGCCAGCTCGGCTCCCAGGTAAGTGCAGGGAGACCTACTAGGCCCAAAACGGGGTGTGGAGAGTGTGGTGTTGCTCCCAGGAGGCTGCAGGAAACCGAGTGCTGCCTGTCACAGCCCCTACCATGGCCATGCCCACCCAGCCAGTCATTAGAGCAGAGAACCGGTTGTTCAATTATTTGAATCCCACTACTGCTTTTGTTATTAACTGCTGAGCAAACTTTTCTCCATGAATAATGGATGGATCAACTAAAAGTTCCACTTAGTCTTCTGACCTTCAGTTTTATAATATTTTATTATTGAAATCATTTTTTCCCTGGGTGCTACAGTTCAATAAGAGCACAAAAGTGCCTACCGTTCCTGTCCTATTGTTCCCTTTCATTATATCAAATTCGTATAGTTGTTTTTTTTATTTTTTTATTTGAATTTATATCCCGCCCTTCTCCGAAGACTCAGGGCGGCTTACAATATGTTAAGCAATAGTCTTCATCCATTTGTATATTACATACAAAGTCAACTTAATTGCCCCCAACAATCTGGGTCCTCATTTTACCTACCTTATAAAGGATGGAAGGCTGAGTCAACCTTGGGCCTGGTGGGACTTGAACTTGCAGTAATTGCAAGCAGCTGTGTTAATAACAGACAGACTTAGTCTGTTGAGCCACCAGAGGCCCCTGGTTGTTGCATACTTTTGCTTATATATATGTTTATATGATGTGTTGTTGTTTTATGTCAATGTTGCATACACTGTTGTGACAAAATAAAAAAAAATGTAGAAGTTATGGAGACCATCTTCTATTTCAAAATTCACCAGTTTCCCATAATCCATCATCAACTGGATTTATATGTGCTGTAGTAAATTATCTGAGTCTCTTCTCCAACGTTTAGATAGATCTTACTAACCGTTCCAGATTTATTTGCTCTTAAGTAGCAGACATTTTCTACATTCCTTGACTTATGACTACAATTGGAACCAGAATTACTGCTGTTAAATGAGCCATGCCCAATTTTGTGATCTTTTTGTTGTGGTTGTTAAGTGAACCACCCCAGGGTTAAATGTATCACCCAGTTGTTAAATGAACATTGACTTTGCTTGTCGGAAGGCAGCTGGGAAAGTCACAAATGGTGATCACGTAACCCTTGGATGCAACTACCTTCATACAGTACATACAGTACGTGCCAGTTGACAAGCACCCAAATTTGTTCATGTGACTGTGGGGATGTTGTGACAGTCATAAATGTGAGGACCAGTTGTAAGTAATGTGTTTTCAGCCATGGTCTTAGGTTCATGACCAGAGGACTGTTGTATTGCTGTGGCTGTGATGAAGAAATTAATAAAGGCTACCGTATATACTCGAGTATAAGCCGAGTTTTTCAGCACGTTTTTTGTGCTGAAAAACGTCCCCTCGGCTTATACTCGGGTCTATACGGCTTATACTCGAGTTTGTTTTTTTTTTAAGCCCCTCGGCTTATACTCGAGTATATACGGCTTATACTCGAGTTTTTTTTTTTTTAAGCCCCTCGGCTTATACTCGAGTATATACGGCTTATACTCGAGTTTTTTTTTTTCTTTTTTTCACATTTTACCGGACGGCGCAAACTTGGCGGGCTTTTGCATTAGCGCGGGGAAGCCCTGCCGGTGCAGTGAGAGGGCGGGGCGGGGGAGCCGCCAGCCTTCTCAGCTGAGGGAGGGAGGGTTTCCCCAACCGGTAGGTGCCTCATTTCCCACCCTCGGCTTATACTCGTGTCCCCAGTTTACCCCAGTTTTTGGGGTAAAATTGGGGACCTCGGCTTATACTCGGATCGGCTTATATTCGAGTATATACGGTAATTCTCATTAGCGTTGGTAGCCATTTGAAAGAAGTAAACTGGCCATTTTCTCAAAATCCACATCCGTTTAATTAGTACTCATGATTGTAATCTGCCATGTGAGGGAAAAGCATTGGGCCTTAAGTCTATTAAACATAATAAATAGAATATAACTGTGTACCCCTCTATAGACTAAAGTAAATTATCAGGTGAGGTAAGATGACTATGACCTTCTCAATTAGGAAAATTTGGAATTCTTTGTTCTGAAATGTCTCATTAATTTTCATTTAAGTTCTTACAGTGTGTTGATTTAGACCAGGGGTGTTAAACTGACAGCCTACGGGCCGGATGCGTCATGCGTAGTCCACACCCACCCTAGCTCAGCGAAGTGGGAAAAAATATCACATGACGACAACGTGACGCTGCGAGTTTGACACCCGTGGTTTAAACCATTGTTTCTAAACTTGACTAGTTTAAGATGTGTGAGCTTCAACTCCCATAAGCTGGTTGGGGAATTCTGGGAGTTGAAGTCCACCCATCTTAAAGTAGCCAAGATTGAGAAATATACTGTTCCATTCATAAATTAATGCGTTCCTTCTCCAACCTAGCTGCTGCTTTCTTTCAGTTTTGCTTCAATCCATTTTGTAAAGGAGATTGTTAAGATACTAAGAGAGTTACCTCACACATAGTTGAAAAAATGTGATCAAAATAATTTTGAAAGCCTTTGGGAATGGGCAGCTGTTGATTAGCTCGAATAGGAAGGCTATACTTGCTGAGATTAACAGGAGTTAACTTCCGCTCCTAATGGTTTGCATTTATATGTTTCATTGCCTTTGTTTCTAATCCTAGATTATAATTTAATAACAATGTTTTAAATCAGGCCTGTGCAACCTGTGGCCCACAGACAGCTACTAATATAGCCCAAGATATGTATACTGAAGAGGAATGGTCTTAGGCCGCATATAAAATATATAATACAGTTAATGTATATAAATCATATAACAATGTTATGTATTTATAGTAAAATATAGTTACTGTATAGTAACTATATATTTATAGTATATAGCAGGGGTAGTCAACCTTTTTATACCTACCACCCACTTTTGTATCTCTGTTAGTAGTAAAATTTTCTAATCGCCCACCGGTTCCACAGTAATGCGCCATGTATCATCATCTGCGCATACCTCTCGTGCATTGTAGATTGGGTTTGGGGGGGAGGTGCCGGCTACCAGCTCCGCTTGTCTGTTACAGCTGGGTGGGGTGGGGGGAGATGCGCGAGGTATTCTAGGATGAGGCTCTTTTGTTTGCGGTCGCACTATAGCGCCATTTAGTTCACTTACGTAAACTTATCCACGGGTGATACAAATAGTATATTTTCAGAAATTTAAATTGTCACGGAGAATTTTATGAAAACCTAGTGAAAATGTTTTTAAATAATGCTATGAAAATTTTTTAAAAAGTCAATTAAATTAAATTAAAAGTCAATTAAATTAAATAAAAAAAAAGGAAGATGCTTCAGTATCGGACAAAACCCCTACCGCCCATCATGAAAGCTGGAATGCCCACTCGTGGGCGATAGGGACCAGGTTGACTACCACTGGTATATAGTATAGTATAGTGAAATATAGTTACTGTAAACTATAGTAAAATATAATTACTGTATATACTGGTAAATCACGTAATTTAACATTATTATGCAATTTATGTAAAGTAAACTATATTATATATTTTATATGTGGCCCAAGACAATTCCTCTTCACTCAATGAGGCCCGGGCAAGCCAAAAGACTGGATGCTCATTGTGAAAATAGATGTATCCATGGGATGCATGTATCAAAAAAAAATGGCACCTTGATTGTGCGGAAGTGGCCATCAACTTGATTTATTCGATCTTCCTGCAGAATGACCGTCAGTGGATCTATCATGTCATATAGGAAGTTCTTTACTTACTACTAGTCACTTAGTGACCATTTGCAGACACCCACCCAAATACTTAAGATTTGATTTTGAAATTACGATGGCCACATATGCAGCCCCCTCATGTGGTCACGTGATCACATTTTGGTGACTCAGCAACCGGCTCAATTTTACAGCTGTTTGCTGTGGTCTGTGGTCACATGACTGTGATTTTCAATTTTTTTTTGCTAGTTTCCAGTGTTTGTTTTAGTTTTCAGCAAAAACTGCCCTTGGGGAAAAATGGATTCACCTAAAATCCATGGCATTCGCTTAACAACCACCCCAAAAAAAGTCATAAAATCAGGTCTGATCATATAGCGACCCACTTAATGATTGCAACTACTGGTGAACATAATTCGAGTCTCAATGATGGTCGTAAGTTGAGAACTACCTGTATGGCTGTACCTGACCTATCACATTTGTGTCCTGCTGTTCCTCAAGGAACAGCCTAGAGAGAAGATCCATGGATCTGACTGTTTTAAAAAAAGTTTGGTTTTATTGTCTAAAGCCACAAAAATATTTCTTTGTCATCTAGAACGTGGTGCTTTCAGGAGGATCTACGATGTTCAGAGATTTTGGTCGTCGCTTACAGAGAGACTTAAAAAGAGTAGTAGACGCTCGACTAAAGCTCAGCGAAGAACTCAGTGGCAGTCGATTAAAGGTAAATTTTAATTTCCCATTAAATGCCTGAACAAACAAAGGGGGGCCCCTGAACTGATTTTTTTTAAATTTGCATTTATATCCCGCCCTTCTCCGAAGACTCAGGGCGGCTTACATTATGTTAGCAATAGTCTTCATCCTATTTGTATATTTATATACAAAGTCAACTTATTACCCCCAACAATCTGGGTCCTCATTTTACCTACCTTATAAAGGATGGAAGGCTGAGTCAACCTTGGGCTTGGTGGGACTAGAACCTGCAGTAATTGCAAGCAGCTGTGTTAATAACAGACTGTCTTACCAGTCTGAGCCACAGAGGCCCATTTGATTAGCAAGGCCTGTAAATCAGATGAAATTTTTTCAAGGATACTAACTGAATTTATTCAGGCCAATATCCTGCTCTGAGATGATTCACAAAGAACAACATTATATTATTTATATGACGATTGTCAGTTGAATTCTCCAGGTTTAAAGAAATGCTCAACATCCAGAAAACATTAGAACATTTTGAGCCCAGAATTATACTCCTTTGTAACAAAAGTGAGGTTTTTGGCAGTCAGAGATCTGCTTGCACAGCGGAGTAGAACAGCGGTTCGTGAGAAAATTTTGGTGGCCGGCAGAAAAATTATTCGCATTTTTTATATTGCACTAAATACTATGGATCTTTTTAAAAAAAATCATATTAGTGGTCCACGGGATTTAAAATTATGAATTTAGTGGTCCCTGAGGTCCGAAAGGTTGGTGACCCCCGGAGTAGAGGATGAATGAGAGTTAGCTCAGTGTAGCAGTTAAGGCATCAGGCTAAAAACGGGGAGGCTGTGAGTTCTAGTTCTGCCTTAGGCACAAAGCCAGCTGGTCTCCTAGGGCCAGACTCTTTCTCAAACAAGGCAATGGCAAATCAATTCTGAAAATTTTGGCAAGAAAACTGGAGAGACTTTATCCAGGTAGTTGCCAGGAGTCAAGACAAGAAGGGAAAAAAAGAAAGAAAGAAACAGAAAGATCAAAAGTTAAGAGAAAAAGAGAAAAGAAAGAAAGAAAGAAAGAAAGAAAGAAAGAAAGAAAGAAAGAAAGAAAGATCGATATTTTCTCTTTTGCTGGACCACAGATGTCCAAGCTGTGATTCTAGCAATAATGTGAAAAAAAGTAGTGGAACCCACAATATTTTGGGTGGGTGCTTGAATCTGGCAAGCGTAATTAAACTCTTTCTAGTAGAATGGTATAACCTCTTGCATTAGGAATGGAGAGCTCAAATCTTGGGTAGTGAGCCATGGAGATTTGCAACCCGCATTGCTGGAATCTGAGCCAGCTTCATTAATTCTGCACAGATGGTTATTCAGAATTTCTTCTCCCATAATAACTCATTAAACACAGTGTGCTGTTCCAACTGGTAGGCCTGGTTAACTCAGCCTGTGTTGTGTTCTGATAATATTCTGCTTTTGTTTGTGTTTTGCAGCCCAAACCTGTGGAAGTTCAAGTGATCAGTCATCACATGCAGCGTTATGCCGTCTGGTTTGGCGGATCTATGCTTGCGTCAACGGTATGTCTTTTATTAAATCAGTTGATCCTAGGAAAACAGCACATCATCTGTTCGATTCCTAGGCTTCTCTTTTATTGTTCCCACCAGCAAATGAACTCATTGTTTTTCCCATTGCTGGTCAGGCTTACGTCTTGCATTAATAAGTTCAATGTTGAGAGAACAAATTTTCTTAGGCAAAATCCCAAAAAAACTCCATTTACATTTCTCAGTTAAAAAAAGAAGCCAGTGTCTTCTAAGGATATCTGATTAAATTTGTCTAAATCCACAGGTAATCCTCAATTTACAATGGGTTGCATAATGGCCATTCAGTAGACCTCCCCAGAGTTACCACTGACTCATTTTCAGAGTTACAATGATCACATGATCTCACTTTGGGCACAGCAACCTGCTCCCCTCTACAGCCTTTTGCGGTGTCTCACAGTCACATAATTGTGATTTGTGACTTTTTTTGGGGGGGTCAGTTTCTAGTGTTTACTTCCAATTTTCAGCAAAAAATGCCTTTTGGGGAAAACAGATTTGCTTAACGATCGTGGCGTTTACTTAATGACTGCAGCTTTCACTTAAAAGAAAGGTCATAACTTTGAATCTGTTTGTGTGATGCCTTGATTTACAACTGCAACCGTATAACCATAATTCCAGGCTCAATTCTGGTCGTAAGTTGAGGACTTTCTGCAGGTTACAAACGAAGATGACCTGCATTTAAGAAGTAGTCTTATACATATGAAGATGTTTGCAGTTGGCAACTGCTGCTTTCAAAGCCCATCACCAAATAAATACGAAGCATAGAATAGCCCAGTGGTAGTCAGCCTGATCCCTACTACCCACTAGTGGGCGTTCCAGTTTTCATGGTGGGCGGTAGGGGTTTTGTCTGATACTGAAGCACTTTCCTTTTTTTAAATTTAATTGACTTTTTAAAAAATTTCATAGCATTGTTTAAAAACATTTTCATTAGGTTTTCATAAAATTCCTTGTGACAATTTAAATTTCTGAAAATATACTATTTGTACAGCCCACTCATAAGTTTAGTTCACGTTACGTAAGTGAACTAAATGGCGCTATAGTGCGACCGCAAACAAAAGAGCCTCGTCCCAGAATAGCTCGCGCATCTCCCCCCACACCATCCAGCTGTAACAGACAAGCAGAGCTGGTAGCCGGCGCCCCCCCCCCAACCCAAACCACGATGCGCGAGAGGCATACGCAGACAACGATACACAGCGCATTACTGTGGAACTGGTGGGCGGTTAGAAAATTTTACTACTAACAGAGATACAAAAGTGGGCAGTAGGTATAAAAAGGTTGACTACCCCTGGAATAGCCCAAGCCACACTTTCTGGTAGAGACAAGTTCCCTGAGGATGGGTTCCAGCACAAGCCTGAAAGCTTGGAAGAGTAAACCTCTGGTCATGTTGACTGACCCATATTGGATCCTGTACATTATCCTGGGGCACGTATATTCGCCTTCATTGTCCAGTGTCTTTACTTCCTTCCCCAGCCTTAAACCTTGACTAACCATTCAGTGTACTGAATGGTTCTCGTTGTACACTTTTTACACTTCTGCGCTCAGTTCACGAAAACACGAAAACACTTTTCAGTCTCTAATTTGGAACAGCTCCAAGCCAATTCTGAGACCTCCAAGTTCAGAACCAGCTCCTTTTTTTTATTATTATTTGCATTTATATCCGCCCTTCTCCGAAGACTCAGGGCGGCTTACACTATGTTAAGCAATAGTCTTCATCCATTTGTATATTATATACAAAGTCAACTTTATTGCCCCCAACAATCTGGGTCCTCATTTTACCTACCTTATAAAGGATGGAAGGCTGAGTCAACCTTGGGCCTGGTGGGACTTGAACCTGCAGTAATTGCAAGCAGCTGCATTTAATAACAGACTGTCTTAGCAGTCTGAGCCACCAGAGGCCCCTTCTGGTGATAATGTAAGGAAGGAAAAATAGTAAGTCAGATAGGAATTTTGACAAATAGAATATAATTCTTTATTGGCCAAGTATGATTGGACACGCAAGAATAATCTCTCAGTGTACAGTGTACATACAAGCAACAAGTGATAAATCATGATCATAATCATAACATGCAATAATAAAACACAATAATCATAAATTATTGTGATATAATTTATATATAAATTATATATATATATATATAAGATACAACACTTAGTGACAGTCATAAGATACAAAATAATCAATCAAAATAAATCATACCAGGATACTAATGAAAGTAATCAACATAAAACATAAGATACAAACAACAAAATTATAGTCATAAGATACTAAGGAATTAGGAAAGATGAGGAGGATAATAGTAATGCAGCTCTACTAGGCAGTTTGACAACCCATGGCATAAGTGTTGTGTGAATTAGTTGTTTAGCAGAATGGTAGCATGGGGGGAAAACTGTTCTATTCTAGTTTGACAAATCATGGTGTAAGAGCAGACTTTAGCAAATTTTCATTCATGTAATCACTTTGCATAATAGCATAATGTGTGCTAGAAATGGAACAAATTTTCCTGTATTGCTTTCTTTAAATTTCTGTTCCTTATCCAAAGAACTTTTGCCAAAAAAATATCTTGAGGATATGTGTCTTTTTCTTTCAAAATAAACTGCCAATCTATCTTTGGCCCGTGTAGTGAATTCCTGCTTTCCCAAATGCACTATCAAGGTTATCATGTACCATCAATTTTTGTTTTGGACTGGCTCATTTTCTTGATCATACTTTTTCGCACTCAGCAATTTCTGATCGATCCTTAATTTTTTTTTTGTCCTCAGCCAGAGTTCTTTGAAGTGTGTCACACCAAGAAAGCCTACGAGGAATATGGTCCTGGCATTTGCCGTCACAATCCTGTTTTTGGAATTATGTCGTAAGATTCACGGTGCAGCAGTATCTGCTTTGGGGTCTGATGGAGAACCTACTGCTGACCAGGAGGAGAGAGACTTGTTGCAAATAGCAAACCTCAGTGTGGTGTGGATGCTCCCTTGCCTAGAGTATGCATCAGAATCAGGGAGTTCAAAGCAATGGGCCAGCTAGAGCTCAGCGGTGAAAAATGACTTGACTGTTAAATTAACTCCTTTCTGCAAGTTAGCTTCCAGTACACAACATTCACCTTGCTAAAAAAGGTGAAAGCAGAAACTGTTTAGATCAGTTTTTTTCTCAACCTTAAAACTTTTAAGATGTGTGGACTACAGCTTCCCATGTTGGCTGGAGAATTCTGAGAGTTGTGGACCAGGCGTCTTAAAAATTGCCATGGTTGAGAAACAGTAGCCGATATGAACAGAGATAAGAACCCAACATGTGATATTGTTCCTTCTGACTCTGATATTGGTTCTAACCTTACAGTGCAGAGTTTTTCAACCTTGGCAGCTTTAAGCTAGGTGGACTTCAGCTCCCAGAATTCTGTTGAAGTCCACCCAAGCTTAAAGTTGCCAAGGTCAAGAAACACTGTTATAGTGAACTTGGCAAGGGGAAAGCTCAGCCATTGTAAAATTGCGGTCTTGTTTCAGTAAAAAAAAATACCCTACATTTGCGAAGGTTTTAAAAGTTTTACGCTCGCAGTTATGTTTGTGGTTGGTTTTTCTGCGTAAGAATACAAGTATCATACCCACAGAATTTGTGGAAGTGATCCGAGTGTCTAGGTCAGCCCTTAATACCATGTTATAAGCCACCCAGAGTTATTTGAGATGGAGAATGAGCAGCATATAAATATAATAAATAATGAAATAAGTCTTCCTTGCCAATAGTACACAACCTAAGGGCGTTCTTTGAGGATACCATGTGTGTTTTTAAAATGGCAATGTTTACATTGGGCTGAACATGTTCTGCTTCTGGAATTTGTAATTTGTAAGATTTATTATTGCTATTTATTTAATTTTTAGGGATTATTGTTTTAAAAATGGGAATTGATTCCTCTTGGTGAAATAAAACCTGTTAATGTGTTCACAGACAGCTACACTTGTTATATTCTATCTTATTGAGGTCTTTTTCTCTGTTTAAAATAGTCCCCATTTTACTAGGGAATGGGGCTAATTTCTCAGTATATTCCTGGAGAAGATACAGTAGCTGTAATGCAACTTTAAGCCTGGAGGACTTCAACTCACAGAATCCCCCAGCCAGCAAAGCTGGCTGGGGAATTCTGGGAGTTGAAGTCCTCTAGGCTTAAAGTTGCCAAGGTTGGAGATCCCTGCTTTAATGTCAGTCATAACCATCATGATTTTTTAATTAATTTGAGGAAAAACCTATTGCAGTCGAGTCAAGAGTCAACCCAATGTTGACGTTTTTAAAAAAATTAGCAATTAAAATTATTGCTGGAAAGCAGCCATTTTGCCAATGAATTTTGGCAGTATATTACAGAGATAGTCTGAGTGGTGCAAAAGGGGATTGTGCATTGCGCACACCTCCTGTGAGTGAACATTTGCTAGCATTCGTTCACTGCATTTGTACAAACAGCAGGTTCAGTGACCTAGTTTTTTCCCTCTGCTTAGCAAATTCTGCTAAAAGATTATGCCAATTTCTGGTCTTGGGCAATTCAAAGCAGACAGAATCTTTTGTTCCTGGATTCTGTAGTGAAATCCATTTTTTTTTTAAAAAAAAAGCCAGGCTGTAAGAAGACAATCATAACATACATTTGCAATTTCTTGCAATCACATTGCAAGACACGTCCGTGCTTTCACTGAATCTGGTTGGACAAAATAACTGGATGTTGAGGAAGCAAAATGTTGAATTATACTAAAATCCACAGAATATATGGATTCATTGCGGGGGTGAAATCTAAAGAATTTCCCTACCGATTCTGTGGGCGTGGTCTAATTGGTAGGCGTGGCTCGGTGGTCAGGTGACTGAATGGGCATGGCCAATAATAATAAATAATAAAAATAATGAAGTATACAAAACTTGGGAGCGCACAATCAGACCCACGAGCATATAAAGAGATTGTATAATGTGTTGCTTGAAATAGATTCGGAAAAGGATTTGGTAAAGGATTGTATGATAAAATGGGCACAGAATATTCAGGAACCAATAATGTTGGAAACATGGGAGAAAATTTGGGTTAGAAATGTTAAGTTTACACAAGCACAGAATTTAAGGGAAAATTTTTATAAGATGTTTTATAGATGGCATTTAGATCCCAAAAAATTATCATGTATGTATCCTAATATCCAAGCGAAATGTTGGAGGTGTGATTGTGATGATGCTACATATTTTCATATTTGGTGGACTTGCAAGAAAATTAAGGTCTTTTGGATAAGAATTTGGTGGATTATTCAAAATGTACTGAAGAAGAAGATAAAGTTCCTGCCACAATTTTTCCTTTTGGGAATTATAATGGATTGTACAGGGATTGAGACTAAACTGATTTTGAACTTAATAACAGCAGCAAGACTGTTGATTGGACAATACTGGAAGAAAGAAGAGATACCTACAATAGAAGAATGGATATTGAAAGTTATTAACTTGGCTGAGATGGCTAAAATCTCAGCGATTTTAAAAGACAATACGCAGGAAAGATATTTAATTGAATGGAAAAAATGGATTGATTATCTACAAAACAGATATCAGATTAAGAAATATCAGATTGCCTTTGAATAATTAGAAAGTTATTTTATGTAATGGGGAGGGGGTTGGGAGACGAAAAGCTTTGGATGTGGTTATTTGGATTGGACTTTACCTTGTGATTGACCCGGGAAGCCGGGGGGTGGGGGAGGGAGGGGGGTGTTTTGTTTTTTTTGTTTTTTTTTTTGGGAGGGAGGGGGAAAAAAGGGGGAAAATGTTTTTGTTTTTTTTGTTTGTTTTTTTTTAAAACTCTTTCAAAAAAAAAAAAAAAAAAAAAAAAAAAACTTGGGAGCGCACAGGTCTACCTTCTTTAAAAATACAGGCACCGGTCTACCAATTGCCTTTTTTTGGGAGGCACCGGTCTACCTTCTTTAAAAATAGAGGCACCAGTCTACTAGCCGCCTACAGCGCTGTAGTGCGGCCCTTTGAAGTGCCATGGCAGTCATTTAAGGCCATTTGTAGCTTTATCACCACAGAGAGCTTCAGGAACAGAGAAGAGGAACAGCGAGGCGTGGGCGGTGGGGGGGGGGCAGAGATTTTTGCTACCGGTTCTCCGAACTACCCGCCCCCCATTGCTACTGGATCGTGCGATCCGGTCCGAACCGGGAGCATTTCACCCCTGATTCATTGCCTATAGTAACTTCCCAACCCTTTAGACAATTACTGGACTTCCCCCTGTCCCCAGAATTATTTCATTATAAAATGTGACCATTTCATTATAAAATAAAGACATGAGCTGGATACAGTGATATTTGTATAAACCCCATTGGATCGTGGTTTCAGAGATGTTTCCTTACCTAACATTTGGCCACACCCGCACTCCCTGCCCCTAGCAATGCCTCCCTTGCAGCCTTACCTTCCCAAACCTGTGCTGTACTCATGCAACCTTGCCAAACCATGCAACTCTTCTTGTGCAACTTCCCTGATCCATGATGTGCTTCTTATCCATCCTTGGGCACCTTTCCTGATCCATATAGCACGTCTCATGCACTCCCACGCATCCTACTTGACCTGTGCAGTGCCTGTTGTGTACATGCAGGTAGTCCTCAACTTACAACCACAACTGAGCCCGAAATTCATGTTGCTAGGTGAGAAATCTGCTAAGTGAGTTTTGCCCCATTTTACAATTTTTCTTGCCACTTTTAAGTGAATCACTGTGGTCCTTAAATTAACAATTGTGTCAGAAGGTGACAAAAAGGGTTCACATGACTCTGGGACACGGAAGCAGTCATAAATGTGTTAACTGTCAAGCATCCGAATATAAATCACATGAATTTGGTTGTAAGTGTGGAAAAACAATCATGTCTCTTTTTTTCAGTGCCATTGTAACATTGAACAGTCACTAAATCAACTATTGTAAGTCAAGGACTACCTATATTTGCACCCTTGTGCACTCTCCCTAAGCTGTCAGTGTTTCTCGCACACTTACACCCTTGTACACCTTCCCTATCCGATGTGATGTCTCCCTTGCACTCTGTGCTCACCCTCCCAAACCCCCTTGGCACATCTCACACCCTTGTGCATCATCTCCAAATTATGTGGTGCCTCTCATTCATTCCTTTGTATACGGGCCTCTGGTGGCTCAGACTGCTAAGGCATTCTGTTATTAACACAGCTGCTTGCAGTTATTGCAGGTTCAAGTCCCACCAGGCCCAAGGTTGACTCAGCCTTCCATCCTTTGTAAGGTAGGTAAAATGAGGACCCAGATTGTTGGGGGCAATAAAGTTGACTTTGTATATAATATACAAATGGATGAAGACTATTGCTTAACATAGTGTAAGCCGCCCTGAGTCTTTGGAGAAGGGCGGGATATAAATGCAAATAAAAAAAAAATCCCCCCCCAACCTACTTGGTGCCTCCTGGGCACCCCCACATCCTCCCCCACCTGCACCCACTTCTTGTGTTCGCTGTACACAAGTGCCCCTCACACACTCTTCCTGTCCTGTCCAGTGCTTACCTTGTACCCCTGCACACCTCACTCTGCCCTTAAACTGGCACAATCGCAGCTTTTCCTATAGGACTGGATTTGGGATGCATTCTGTAAGTTAGCTCATTTGGGGATAAGGCCAGGGAAATCAGAAGTTCCAGGTAGTTCAAATAAGTATAAAGATTTATTTCAAGCTTAAGCTCTCTACAAGAATCTGAACTACTGATGGTCAACGGAAATGGACAGTAGATGAGTGTCAAAGGAATTGAAGGTCGGCTGGACTTAAAACCTCTTGTGGGCAATGCAAGACTGATGATGCGTTTGACCTCCGCCTCAGCCTGGTCATCTACAGAAAACTTGGTTCAAAAATTGTTGCTGTATAACATGCTGTTTTCCCCAACTGAAGGTCACAGACGCAAGGATTTTAGTAGTATAAACTAAAAGTTGCTAACACTGTAATAGTTTAGATAAGTTAAAACATTTAGAGATTTTCAAAAAGATTATATCAGTATTGGATACAATTTCTGAAACGTTAATAAATATAAGGTTGCTTGAATTGTACAATTAAAGCTGAGTATAGCATTGAAAAGCAATTGCAATTATTTATTACCGTGAAATCCAATCACTGGATGAACAGAACTGAGGACAGTGAAGATAAGCTGTGTATTATTTGGAGTCAAAGAAACAGCAACTGAGGGATTTTGATCTTATCCAGTTTTAAACTGAAGGATGTGCAGTAATCAGCAATGGGGAAGGACTGGATGAGTCAGCCAAAAATATGCATGTAATAACTTTTGTTTAACCATCCTGATTTGACATTTTTAAGAAATATCTGGTTGGCTTTCCATACGCTAGCCTATCCCCTAGGCTGCCTCACTGGTAAATGTTTAACGACCCTTGGGGTTCTTTGTGATAAATTTGAAAAATGTGGTGCATATGTCTCACCATCAAAGTTTCAATTAGACTCAATTAGCAAAGCTTTGACGTGATGGGAAGTGCTGATCCTCCTGTAAATAATTCATTCTTTATGATCATGCTGTTCTCTCTTGTCTGGAAAAAGAGCACAGGGGTGCCAAACGAGTGTCTGAAGGCACTAAAGCGAAAAGCTGGCTCAGATTCACCCCGGAGAGCAGCCGGAAACAGGAATAAATAATCTGCAATTTAATTGTCAACTGGAAAGCATTACGTAACACCAGAGAGTGTGAAACAAAGCTACAAACTCTCACTCCGGAATATGGCTGAGAAATGCCTGCTTTGTTTAAGGTCACATAGTTTGAGTTGAACAGTCTGCTCAATCAATTAATCGGAATACAAAATAAAAATAAGAGAGTTGGAAGGGATCTTGGTAGTTTTCTAGTCCAACCCCCTACTCAGCAGAAGACCCTACACCATTCCGGACAAATGGCTGTCCAATCTCTTCCTAAAAACCTCCAGTGATAGTGCACTTACAACTTCTGAAGGCAACCCATTCTCTGATTAATTGTTCTCACTGGCAGGGAATTTAGTTCTAAGTTGGATTTCTCTTTGATAGATTTCCATTGGTTACTTCTTGTCCTGCCTTCTGGTGCTCTGGAGAATAAATTGACCTCTTCTTTGATGAGACACCCCTCAAAGATTGGAAGACTGCTATCATGTCTCTTCTAGCTATCATGTCTCTTCTAGCTATCATGTCTCTTCTGGGTTCGCTAGTGATGGCGAACCCTAGTGATGGGTTCGCCATCACTAGACTAGACCCGTGATGGTGAACCCATCACATGCATAGGTTTGCCATCACCCAGCTGAACCCAGCTCAGCTCGGCGCGCCTCCCACTGGCCAGCTGATTTTCAGGATGCACGGGGGCGGGGCACATGCGGGAGATGTATGTGTATCTGCAGGAGGGTGTGTGCATGTGTGGGGGCGGGGGGTGCACACATATGTGCAGGGGATGGGCGGAGCACTGGGGGTGCAGCATGCCCCTCCCATAGCCCATTTTTGGGCCCAGGCTGCAGGGAGGCCTGCTAGGCCAAAAACAAGGTGGGGGAGTGTGTGTGTGTGTGCGCGGCACGCACGCTTTCGGCACACAACGAGAAAAAGGTTAGCCATCACTGGACTTTGTTGTTGTTAGTTGCAAAGTCGTGTCCGACCCATCACAACCCCATTTTTTAAAAAATTTGAATTTATATCCCACTCTTCTCCGAAGACTCAGGGCAGCTTACATTGTGTTAAGCAATAGTCTTCATCCATTTGTATATTATATACAAAGTCAGCTTTTATTGCCCCCAACAATCTGGGTCCTCATTTTACCTACCTTATAAAGGATGGAAGGCTGAGTCAATCTCGGGCCTGGTGGGACTTGAACTTGCATTAATTGCAAGCAGCTGTGTTAATAACAGACAGACTTAGTCTGCTGAGCCACCAGAGGCCCCATGGACAATGTTCCTCCAGGCCTTCCTACCATTCTCTGGAGTCCATTTAAACTCATGCCTACTGCTTCAGTGACTCCATCCAGCCACCTCGTTCCAATTCCTGCCACCATTTTTCATATATTTTATCCTCCAGTCCCCTAATCCTCTTTGTTGTGCTTTCCGGTGCTCTTTTTAAAACCTCAAAATTTTTTTGTGTATTGCAGTAACCAAAACTGGACACATTATTCCAAGTTTGATCTTACCAAAGCAGTATAAAGCAGTACTAACACCACGTAACTTTGATACTATCCTGTAGCACAGGGCTGCAATTCAATGAAATAATTAATCACACAGTGAAATCTTTTAGTGGACCTTGACGTAGCAGCCTGCAAGTACCAACCTGTCTTTGTGAGCAGTTGGCACCATATATGCGTAAAGAAATCATTTCTGTAAAGGAATGGAGAAAAGAATGTAAATTACAGAATTTGTGCCATTTGTGTAACAATGTCATCACATTAGTTACAAATTCCTGCAGTTATTTGCTCTTCGATCTGACGCGCATTTGAAATGCATCTGATAAACATTTGCTCTCTTCCCTATTACAAAGTGTAACAATAGTAATAATAAAACCATTAGTGGGATGGGTATTGTTTTTATGTTTTTAAATAAATGATAGAAATGTATTGAAATAATTTTTAAGGCAATTCACCTCAATCCAGTGACTTTAGGAGGCGAATAGAATAGAACAGAACAGAACAGAACAGAACAGAATAGAATAGAACAGCATTTGTTATTGGCCAAGTTTAATTGGACTCACAAGGAATTTGTCTTGGTGCATATGCTCAATGTATATAAAAGAAAAGATACCTTCATCAAGGTACAACACTTAGAACGCTTAATGATAGTCATAGGGACAAATTTAACACTTAATGATACAACACTTAATGATAGTCATAGGGTACAAATAAGCAATCAGGAAACAATATCAATATAAATCGTAAGGATACAAGCAACGAAGTTACAGTCATATAGTCGTAACTGGAAGGAGATGGGTGACGGGAACGATGAGAAGATTAATAGTGCAGATTTAGTACATAGTTTGACAATGTTATGGGAATTAATTATTAAGCAGAGTGACGGCATTCAGGAAAAACCTGTTCTCGTGTCTAGTTGTTCTGATGTGCAGTGCTCTATAGCGTCGTTTTGAGGGTAGGAGTTGAAACAGTTTATGTCCAGGATGTGAGGGGTCTGTAAGTATTTTCACAGCCCTCTTTTTGACTTGTGCAGTATACAGGTCCTCAGTGGAAGGCAGGTTGGTAGCCATATTTTTTTCTGCACTTCTAATTATCCTCTGAAGTCTGTGTCTGTCTTGTTGGGTTGCAGAACCAAATCAGACAGTTATTGATAATAATAATGCATTTAGCAAAAATAAAATAACCTTAATGCAATATAGCATGATGTGACTCCAAATAAACAGGAGGAAGAAGGAGGAAGCAGAAGAGAAATAAGAAAAATGGATTTTAGTTTAGATTCTAAACTATGCAAAACATTTTCCCACGAGTAAGCCCCATTGAAGACAAATGGAGCAGACATGCATAGGATTGCGTTGTAAATATGATCTGGAGGTGAGCTCAAACTGTATTTTGAATTTGTTGGGTACCTTTATTTTAATATGTATAGTAGTTAATACGATCAAAGTATTACAGAAAAGCTTTCATTAAAGTTATTTTATATTTATGCATTTCAGTTCTCTATTATATGTTTTGAAACTTTGCTGTTTTTTCATATCCCGTCATATTTTTTAAGTTCCTCAGTACTTCTACACTCTTTCGTTCTTTTATTTTCCTCTTTCATGGGTGCCATGTCCTTTGGAACCTGGTTTAAACCAAGTTAATGGCCTTTTAGGCTTCCTTCGCACGAGTAAGAGTTTACTTTTTGAATAGTAAGAATTATATGTCATCAGGATTTTAGAGATGCTTAGGTGGGGTATGGCCAAAAAAATGCTGGGAACCACTGGTTTAGAAGAAGCAAAACGTGTAGAGTGGTGGTTTGTATCCTGCATCCAAAGTCCAAACATACCTCCATCAAGGATTTAAAAATAAATAAATTTGTAAGACCACCCAACTCCTTAATAGTTTTGTTGGGTGTATAGTAATATCAGTGGTAAAAACAATGCAAATAAAAAAAAACACAAATGTCCAATAGAAGCAAAGCATATAATCTAAGAATTACTGTACATAGGAAGCAACAGTGAAAACAGGCCCAGATTCTGGTGCTGGTTAGGGGCCTGATGCATATTGGGGAAAAAGTTGTTCCAGAAGGCAGGCGCTGAGAGGCCCGCTTCCTAAACCCCTCAAATGCCATTATCTAATGGAAGAGACCTGGAACATGCTTGTTCTGCCAAATTGGCAAGACCAGCAGAAGTAACATTAGACGGATGGTCCCATAGATAACCAGATCAGTGGTGAAATGTAGCCGGTTCTATCCATCTTGGGTGAACTGATAGTACCAGCGGTGAGAGGCTCCGCCCACCTGCCCGGACATCATCACGTCCCATTTTTGATGCTCTGAGCATGCGCAGAAGGTCCTGCGCATGTGCAGAGGTGTCACCCACATGCACGCCAGAGGTGGGTTTCAGCAGGTTCTGACCAGTTCTGGAGAACCGGTAGCGGAAATTTTGAATAGTTTGGAGAACCGGTAGTAAAAATTCTGAATGGCTCCACCCCCATCTATTCTCTGCCTCCCAAGTCCTAGCTGATCGGGAGGAAATGGGGATTTTGCAGTATCCTTCCCCTGCCACGCCCACCAAGCCACACCGACAGTAGTAAAAAATTTTTTAAACCCACCACTGATGCAGGTGCTCTCATTTGTGAACCAGTAGCAAAGGTAAGTGGATTTCAATTCATCCCTGAACCAGATCCTCTGCCCGTAGGATTTCTCCAGACAACCTCAGCTTTTTGGGACTATAGATAGTCTTGTAGATATGATGGTAGTCCTTTACCTACAACCATAATTGAGCCCAATATTTCTGTTGCTAAACAAGACAGTTGCTAAGTGAGTTTTGCTCCATTTTACAAATTTTCTTGCCGTAGATGTGCCACCTAGATCACTGCAGTCGTTAAATTAGTAACACGCTTGTTAAGTGAATCTGGCTTCCAGATTAACCTTACTTGTCAGAAGGCCACAAAAGGTGATCATATGTCCCTGGGAAGGTCATAATGCTTAAATACAGTACATGCTCTCAGCCAAGCATCCGAATTTTGATCATGTGACCATGGGGATGCTGCAACAGTTGTAAGTGTGAAAAATGGTCAGAAATCACTTTTTTCAGTTCCGTTGTAACTTCAAATGGTTACTAAAAATGGTTGTGAGTTGAGGACTACCTGTTCTTCTTGAAGAACTAGATCTTCCAGAGACAGATCTTCTAGTGGGACCTGAGCAGAAGGAATGGGTGCCTTGTTTTGGTCCTCAATCCATACGCAGGGAGTCCTTGACTTTTGACTGTAATGGAACCTGGCCTTCACAGGTATAAGCCACGACAGTCATAAAATGGGTCAGGCACATGACCAGCCTGATTTTATTACCCTTTTTTTGTGGCAGTCATCGAGTGAATGTGGCAGTTGTAAAGTGGCCACCATGTTCATTAAGAGAACGTCGCGGTTGTTAAGTAAACTAATGATTTGCTATGGGTGCAGTTTTGCCAAATGCCGGAAGACATGCTAGTTTTCCACAAACTGTTGTAAACCACAATCACATAACTGCGGGATTCTGCAAAAGGCCATAAATGCAGCCTGGTTTTCAAGCTTCTTAATTTGATCTTGTGACCATTAAGGACTGTTGGAACTTTGAATGTGCATTGTAAATAGCCCAGGTAGCTCCACTGTATCTTGGAGTGGTCACTAAATGACCACTTGTAAGTGGTAGCAGTCAAAGGGAAGGAGAAGCCTACACATTCCATATACTCTGTAGCATGCTGGATTTGCTCTTAACAAAGGTGCTTCAAAGCAACTTCCTCCCCTTTAATTTGCCATGTCATTTTATCAATAGACATGGCTGCTTTGAAGTTTTTCTGGCAGGAACTCCATTGGCGATCTTGTAGGTTCTAGAGCAGAGGTGTCAAACTCACAGCCCGTGGGCTGGATCTAGCATATGGGATGCTTAAATCTGGCCTGGTGGGTGTCGCAGGGGAAGGATACTGTAAAATCTCCATTCCTAGTTGATTCTTATATTCTGGAAACTTCTTCCTGGGAAGAACCCATGAACAAGAAAATTGAAAACCTGAGTCTCCAACCTCAAGAGACAATCATGCTGTGATTGAAGATTTGAATCTCACAGAGGCACGTTTGGGTACATTTTGGCTTTCTGTATAATTTTGATACTGTATTTGGTTTATTTTATGAGCCGGTTTATTCTGATATTACCCACAGTAGTTGTTCTACTGACAAGACAAACACAGACTTCAGAGAATAATTATACATTCTATTGTACATTCAATATTATTCTATTATACATATTATACATTCAATTATAATATTATATTATATTATATTATATGAATTATATATTATATATTATATATATTATAATATATATTATATATATTATATTATATGAATATTATACATTCAATTATACATTCTATTATACATTCTATACCATCTATTCTCTTCATACTATACATTAATGATCTGTGTGATCATATCTCAAGTAATTGTGTTCTCTTTGCTGACGATGTCAAACTATTTAACACCACAGACAATACATCTATCATTCAAAAAGACCTTGATCATCTAACCGCTTGGTCTAAAACTTGGCAACTCCAAATCTCAACCAGCAAATGCTCAGTCTTACATATTGGAAAAAAGAACCCAAACACTAAGTACATACTTGATGGACATTACCTTACAGATGACCCCCATCCCGTTAAAGACCTTGGAGTTTTCATGTCAAATGATCTAAGTGCCAAAGCCCACTGCAACTACATCGCAAAAAAGGCTCTAAGAGTTGTGAACCTAATCTTGCGTAGCTTCTTTTCCAAAAACACTACACTACTAACCAGAGCATATAAAACATTTGCTAGACCAATTCTAGAATACAGCTTGCCTGTTTGGAATCCTCACCACATCTCTGACATCAATACAATTGAACGTGTCCAGAAATATTTTACAAGAAGAGTTCTCCATAAAATAAATAAATAATAATAATAATTCCTCTGAAAACAACAAAATACCTTATCCCACCAAACTTGAAATCCTAGGCTTAGAAAACTTGGAACTCCGTCGCCTTCGACAAGTCCTAAATTTAACTCATAGAATCATCTATTGTAATGTCCTTCCTGTTAAAGACTACTTCAGCTTTAATTGCAATAATACAAGAGCAATCAATAGATTTAAACTTAATGTTAACCACTTTAATCTTGATTGCAGAAAATATGACTTCTGTAACAGAATCATTAGTGCTTGGAACACTTTACCTGACTCTGTGGTCTCTTCCCATAATCCTAAAAACTTTAACCAAAAACTTTCTACTATTGACCTCACTCCATTCCTAAGAGGACCATAAGGGGCGTGCATAAGAGCACAAACGTGCCTACCATTCCTGTCCTATAAGACAGAGAACAAGAAAACGGCACAGCCCTCCTCCCATATATAAAAGGCACCACAGACAGAATCAGCAAGATCCTCCACAAACACAACATCAAGACAGCATTCTGCACAAACAGAAAAATATCCACCATCCTAAGAAACCCCAAAGACAAAATTGAGTTAGAAAATCAAGGAGTATATGAAATCCCATGCACCGCCTGCCCCTCCACATACATTGGACAAACCAACAGAAGAATAAGTGCACGCATTGAAGAACACAAGAACTCATTCAAAAAAGAGGAACCAACTTCTTCCCTGGTCCAACACTTTAAAGTCACAGGACATGATATTGACTTTAAAAAGACCAGAACTATCGCCAAAACGGAACACTTTAACAACAGAATAATCAGAGAAGCCATTGAGATAGAAAAACGCCCACACAGCATGAACAAACGAGATGACACCTCCCGCCTACCAGCCATTTGGAAACCCGCCCTTATTGACAAACGAGTCCCTAACACGAGGAATGACACCAGACCCACACTCACAAGGTCCACACAGGATGTCACCACCGCACATCCACCCAGAAAGCAGACCCAAACCCACACTGATCATGAAGCACGACCAAGGACCAGAAGCCAGACCGCAGCTGCAACATTAGCCATTTCAAACCCCTCCAATCCATTCATGCAGCAGACTGACACCCACTGTGAAGATGTAGCACGACCACAAAGCCAAACAACAGCTATGCAGCTCACCAGCTCAAATCCCCCTGCAGCACAGACTAGACTGAGCACAACCAAGCCCCCACCAACACAGGACACATCCCCAGCCAATCAGAGCACAGAAAAACCCCCATCCAATCAGAGCACAGCCAAGCTCCCACCCAATCAGTTCAAACCCCCACTAGCAGTTAAAAGGAAGAAACAGCTGCGATCACACATTGCTCCCAGAATCACGAAGCTGAAGCCTGAAGATGACGAATGAGACTTCGTCGAAACGTCGCCAAGACACTTCCAATTTTACACGGGAGAAAACCCGAACAACCAAAGACCTATATACAAACACCCGTGAAAACCTCAGAAAACAAATATATATATATATATATATATATATATATATATATATATATATATATATATATATATATGTGTGTGTGTGTGTGTGTGTGTGTGTGTGTGTGTGTGTGTGTGTGTGTGTGTGTGTGTGTGTTTTCTGAGGTATATATATATACTTATACCTCCTAATATTTACTCATATATATGTTTATATATTATATAACCTTTTTGTACAATGCTTATATATATTGTTGTGACAAAATAAATAAATAAATAAATAAATAAATAAATAAATAAATAAATTAGAACTGCAGAAAAAAAATTGCTACCAACCTGCCTTCCATTGAGGACCTGTATACTGCATGAATCAAGAAGAGGGTCGTGAAAATATTTACAGATCCCTCACATCCTGGACATAAACTGTTTCAACTCTTACCCTCAAAACGATGCTATAGAGCACTGCACACCAGAACAACTAGACACCAGAACAGTTTTTTCCTGAACGCCATAACTCTGCTAAACAAATCATTCCCTTAACACTGTCAAATTACTTACTGAATCTGCACTATTAATCTTCTCATCGTTCCCATCACCCATCTCCTTCCAGTTACGACTATATGACTGTAACTTTGTTGCTTGTATCCTTACGATTTATATTGATATTGTTTCCTGATTGCTTATTTGTAGCCTATGACTATCATTAAGTGTTAAATTTGTACCCTATTACTATCATTAAATGTTGTAAGTGTTGTACCTTGATGAAGGTATTTTTTCTTTTATGTACACTGAGAGCATATGCACCAAGACAAATTCCTTGTGTGTCCAATCACACTTGGCCAATAAAAATTCTATATTATTCTATTCAACAACTTGCACCTTGAATCACCAATTATAACAGATAACAAGGAGCAGTCATTGAATTCCAAGCACAGAAGAGCTTATTGATATGATCACCGTACCCAAAAATCTAGTCACCTAGTGCTAAATTGCTGCTAGATAAGGATGAATGGAATAAAACCAGGAAGTAATGACAGCCAGGCAGGTGGGCGGAGCCTCATATTGCGATTGCTACTGATTCTCCGAACCCCTAGCCAGGATCGCTACCGGATCGGGCAATCGGGACCAAACGGGGAGCATTTCACCCCTGATTTGGATGTCTTGTGACAAAGCAAGAATTCCAAACTGATGATGCATATAACTCTGCCTTCCATCTCTACCTGCTTTTCTCCTACAGAAATCTTGCAGCAATTACACAGCATATTCATCAGCCCAGTGGGTATATGGGCCACCACATTTTTTTGTAGCAGCTGAAGTTTTACCGGTTTTCAGGGAAAACACTCAGCAAATTCTATTAACCCAGTTACAAGATGACAAGAGCGTGAGTTCCAAATTGGGGACAGGATTTGGTGATGGCTGCAGAACCAGGAAATATCATATCTAAGTCCTCTATATCTAATTACGGAGGACTATATGTAATTACTCTAAAACTTTTATAAAAGTTTTTTATAAAAGTTTTATAAAAAAACTCTATATCTAATTACGGAGGACTATATCTCCCATTAGGGATGCGGTGGCTCAGGGGCTAGGACGTTGAGCTTGTCGATCGAAAGGTCGGCAGCTCAGCGGTTCGAATCCCTAGTGCTGCCGTGTAATGGGGTGAGCTCCCGTTACTTGTCCCAGCTTCTGCTAACCTAGCAGTTTAGAAAGCACGTAAAAATGCAAGTAGAAAAAATAGGGACCACTTTTGGTGGGAAGGTAACAGCGTTCTGTGCGCCTTTGGTGTTGAGTCATGCCGGCCACATGACCATGGAGATGTCTTTGGACAGTGCTGGCTCTTCGGCTTTGAAACGGAGATGAGCACCGCCCCCTAGAGTTGGCAACGACTAGCACATATGTGCGAGGGGAACCTTTACCTTTTATATCCCCCATTGTTTCTTAAGGAATGCCCCAAACCAACTACCCTCACATTTATCTAGTCCACAGAGGGCAGGAGAAGAAACAATGGATCGAAACTAAACAAAGAGAGAAGCAACCTGGAATGAAGGAGAAACTTCTTGACAGTGAGGACAATCAACCAGTGGAACAGAAGTTGCCTTCAGAAATCATAGCCGGGACTGCCGCTGCTGTGGGCTGCCGATTGAAGGCGGCTGGAGATGCCCGCTGCCGCTGGAGCCGCCGCCAGCCCCGTGACTGCCGCCGCCGCTTGTGCCACTGGAGCCGCCACCAGCCCCGTGATTGCTGCTGCCGCTTGTGCCGCCGGAGCCGCTGCCAGCCCCGGGACTGCCGCTGCCGCTTGTGCCGCCGGAGCCGCCGCCAGCCCCGGGACTGCCGCTGCCGCTTGTGCTGCCGGAGCCGCCGCCAGCCCCGAGACTGCCGCTGCCGCTTGTGCCGCCGGAGCCACCGCCAGCCCCGAGACTGCCACTGCCGCTTGTGCAGCCGGAGCCGCCGCCAGCCCTGAGACTGCCACTGCCGCTTGTGCCGCCGGAGCCGCCGCCAGCCCCGAGACTGCCGCTGCCGCTGCTGTGAGTCGCGCTGCTTCCATCGCCGCCCTCCATCATCGCCCTCCCTCACTGCTTCTAATTTTAAATTCCCCACCAAGGAGAAATAAGCCCAGCAGCATTTGCATCATCTCTAAACAACCAGGATTTAAAAGAATTAAAAACCACCTATCCCCCAATCGGCAGGACTGCTGCAGGACCACTGGTGAGTTCCTAGGAGACTCCAGTCTCCCGGCCTCTATTGACTTTTTAAATCTCCCGCCATTACTGCCACCTTTAAAGAAGCTTCTTCAACCACCTAATCTCACCATTTTAAATTTCCCGCCAAATCTCACTGTTACCATAGTGACTCCCTATTACCATAGCAACTGCCAAATTGATTACCATTTAAAGTTAAAGAGAGAGATATAAAATTAAAGATAATTGATTAAGTGACAGATACTTAATCATTACAAAAATTGGAAAGAGTGTGAAATAAAACAAAGGAATAAGAAAGATTATCATTATGCCAGCCAGAAAATCCAACGCTGATAAAATCTTAGAAACAAGATTAATAACTATTGAACAAAACTTAGATAAAAAATTACAAGCTATTGAACAAAACCTAGAAAAAAGAATACAAAATATTGAACAAAACTTTTTTTTATCAGTTATTGAACAAAGTTTCACAAACTTGATAAAACAAATTTCAACACTAAAAAATGAAAACTCAAATGATCCAAATCTCTTCCAAACTCATCTATCATCACAAAATACACAACCTAATACACTACCTACAACTCAATCTAAACAACAAATTAATACAACACAACCTAAACATCAAATAACTACTAACCAACTAATCAGAGATGCAATGGAGAGAGGACAAAAAATAAATAATGCAATATTATTTGGACTTGAAAACACTAACGAACCAGATATCAATAAGATTCACAACATCATTGGAATCATCATCTTCCCAAATGAAATAATTGCTGTCTCCAGAGATGGACCAGAATATAAAAACAGCGATGGGTCAACAGCATCAAGATTTTGTAGAGTCACATGCATAAATGAGGACAGTAAACGCAGATTCATCTATACTATAAACTCAATTGCTAAATCCAACCGTACCTACAGTAAACTTAGATCACGTCCTGATCTATCCTTTCTACAATGGATACGTTCTCGTGAACTTCGCACAGAACTTAAAAGAAGACAAGACAATGGTGAATCCAACCTATACATCGACTACCGTGCTGATTGCATAAAAAATAAAACCTACAATCATAAAATCACCTCCAAACCCCCCATCACCCATAACAATCAACCAGCCATCCCAGTATTCAATCAAGTACCCATCACCCTACCACCCATCATTCAACCAACCATCTTACCAGCCATTCAACCAACAGCCATCCAACCAACAATCCAACCAGCTATCCAACCAGCCATCCAACCAGCCATCCAACCAGCCATCCAAACAGCCATCCAAACAGCCACCCAACCAGCCATCCAATCAACCATCCATCCAAACAACCTAACTACCATCCAACCATCTATACAACCATCTGTTGTACACAACCCCCAACCTACTAACATCCAAAACTAGGTATGCACGCCCCTTACCTCTTCAACACCAATCACTTCAGATCTCAAATGCAAATTGATAAATGCAAGAAGCATAGTCAACAAATTACCTGAATTTATCCTCTTATTAAACAGTGGCACATTTGATATCATTTTTGTTTCTGAAACATGGCTGAACTCATCCCTTCCTGACTCCATTATCTCAATCAAAGAATATCAAGTCTATCGATCAGATCGTGAAAACCGAAGAGGTGGTGGAGTGGCTATCTTTTACAAAAAGTCACTGAATCTAAAAAATATCCAAGTAGCACATAAACTCTCTCTTCCTGAAACTATAGTATGCGACCTATCCCTTGACACTACTCTTCGATTCTTACTATGCTACAGAGCCCCTGACTATGACATTACCCATGCAAATATGCTAACCTCACTGCTAACATGGGCTATCTCTTGCCCATATCCTCTCATCTTCCTGGGTGACCTAAATCTACCTCTCATTAACTGGACAACTAATGAATGTTCAACTGACCCAATCCATACTACACTATACAACACTGTTACAAACCTAGGTCTTGAACAACTTGTAACTAACAATACAAGACTCAACAAGTGCCTTGACCTCATCTTCTGCAACAATTCAAACTCAATTTACGGACTACAAATTAAAGAACCTTTTTCCAACAGTGACCACTGCATAATAGATTTTCGTCTCAATATAGTCCATACTTAAATCATCATAACAACAGTACTCCCAACTACAACTTCAAAAAAGCCAATTACGACCTTATAAACAACGATCTTTCATTTCTGGACTGGCAAAATCTGTTTGCAACCTGCATAACCGCTGAAGACCACTATGGAGGCTTCCTACTTGAAATCAATAGAGTCATTAAACTATATGTACCACAAATGACTACCATGACCAAGAAAAACAAACTACCCATAACAATAAAAAAGCTTCAATCAAAAAAAAAATCCCTCTGGAAAAGAAACAAAAAAGGCTATATTACAAATTTCAAAAACCGCTACAGAAACATATGCAACCAAATAAAAACTGAATGCACAAATTACCACACCAAGCAAGAAGAGAACCTTCTGTGCACAAATTCCAATCGTGCCTTTTATAATTTTGTCAACAATAAAGACTCAAGATCCATCCCACCACTAAAAGATTCTAACAACAAAGAATGCAATGATGAAACAGTCAAAGCAAACCTCTTCAACATTTTCTTTGGCTCAGTTTTTGTTAACTCCGATAACACATATCCGACATTCCACAAACGAACCAGCAATGACTATGATGATTTAACTCATATAGATTTCACAGAAGACAACGTTGGAAAAGCTCTTCACAACTTAAAACCATCGCTTTTATTGAACCCGATGGACTATGTGCATATTTCTTAAAAAAACTTTCCATTAATATAGCAGAACTCCTAAATATTATCTTTGATAAAGCTTTCACTACCAGTTCTCTTCCCAAACTTTGGTCACTAGCCACAGTCATCCCTATCTTCAAAAACAGAGACCCCAGCTTAGTCGAAAACTACAGACCGATCTCCCTTTGCTGCGTCACCTGCAAAGTCATGGAATCTATCATCAACCAATCCATTACCTCACACTTAGAAACTAACAACCTACTCTCCAACAAACAATTTGGTTTCAGGAAAAAATTATCATGTAACTTACAACTTCTTCACTGCAAAAACATATGGACTTCAAATCTCGATCAAGGCAAATCAATAGATGCAATCTACATAGACTTCTGCAAAGCTTTTGACTCAGTAGTATACGATAAACTTCTCCTAAAACTAACATCCTATGGCATCTCAGGACCCCTCCACAAATGGATATCTGCTTTTCTGTCTAACAGACAACAAGTGGTCAGAATTGGCAATGCTTTATCAAATCCTGTTCCTGTCAAGAGTGGCGTTCCTCAAGGCAGCGTCCTTGGACCAACACTTTTTATACTATACATTAATGATCTCTGTGACCGCATCTCAGGTAATTGTGTTCTCTTTGCTGATGATGTCAAACTATTTAACACCACAGACAATACTTCTATCATCCAAAACGACCTTGATCATCTATCCGCTTGGTCTAAAAATTGGCAGTTCCAAATTTCAACCAGCAAATGCTCAGTCTTACATATAGGAAAAAAGAACCCAAAAACTAAATACTTACTAGATGGACATAACCTTACAGACGACCCCCATCCCGTTAAAGACCTGGAGTTTTCATGTCAAATGATCTAAGTGCCAAAGCCCACTGCAACTACATAGCAAAAAAAGCTCTAAGAGTTGTAAACCTAATTTTGCGTAGCTTTTTTTCCAAAAACACTACACTACTAACCAGAGCATATAAAACATTTGCTAGACCAATTCTAGAATACAGCTCTCCAGTTTGGAACCCTCACCACATCTCTGACATCAATACAATTGAACGTGTCCAGAAATATTTTACAAGAAGAGTTCTCCATTCCTCTGAAAACAATAAAATACCCTATCCCACCAGACTTGAAATCCTAGGCTTAGAAAACTTGGAACTCCGTCGCCTTCCTGTTAAAGACTACTTCAGCTTTAATTGCAATAATACTAGAGCAACTAATAGATTTAAACTTAATGTCAACCGCTTTAATCTAGATTGCAGAAAATATGACTTCTGTTACAGAATCATCAGTGCTTGGAATAATTTACCTGACTCTGTGGTTTCTTCCCATAATCCTAAAAGTTTTATCCAAAAACTTTCTACTATTGACCTCACCCCATTCCTAAGAGGACCATAAGGGGCGTGCATAAGCGCACAAACGTGCCTACCGTTCCTGTCCTATTGTTTTTCTTTTCTTCTTCCTATATATATGCTTATACCTCCTTATATTTACTCCTATATGTGTTTATTTACTATATAATCTTTTTGTATGATACCTACATATATTGTTGTGACAAAATAAAATAAATAAATAAAATAAAGTTTGTGTCAGCTGTTTGCCGAAGTGCGAAATAAGGTGCAGGCGTCCTTACCCCCCAGCAAGTAATGGAATTAGAGATGGAAGATTCTGGTGTATTTCAACAGAATGATTGAGAACAGTCCTAAAAACCCAGAGAGCCATTTCCATGATAAGCCTGTTCAGAAATTTTAATTAGGAACAGAAATTGGGATTTTTCTTGTGTTGTGATGATGCTTCCAAAGCCACAGGAAACCAATTAACTTTCTTATTGGATCCATACATTACTTCCTAGGGAGGGTAAATACGATAGCGGAAGGTTCTTTGTATTAATCGCTGCCTTTTGGCCTTCATAGAAAACCAGTTAGTTGGAGCTGACGAAACTATTAGGAAGCTAATATGAAAGTAAAAGTTTTATCTTCTCTAGCAAAAAAGGATAGGATGCTCAAAAATGCTTTTGTGCCATGTATACGATTCCTGCACAAGACTTAAATTCTGATAAGAAGGCAGTTTAACTGAAATATTGATGGATGAAATGCCTGCGACATCAATCTCTACATTGCCATAGCAATGAGATATACAACATTTTCAAGATCTGTTTTTGATAGCAATGAAGACTTCAGCTGGCCTTTTGAGGAATAGAGGCAGGCTCATTGTTCAAAGCACTGAGTGAATTTATATTTTAGAAATTAGATTGCTGCCTGTATTCACAGGAATAAAGTAAGTCTACCCAGAAATGCATCCTTTGCGTCTGATGGGCTTTTGTGCTTCTCCAGAAACGTATTTTCCAAACTGAATTACAAATTAAAATAGGCGTTGGAGGTTTTTTAAAAGTGGTTTCTTAATTTCAAAAGGCAAAGCAAGCCCTTAATCTCCTTGCACCTGCAGCGCCTCAGCCATCCCTGCCGAGAGACCTGCGCCCAGCTGCTGGATGCACCAGGCCTGCCATTGTAATCCTCCATGACTGCCCACCCTGTATGGAGGCCTCTCTGTCACTGGTGGCTGCCTTGCCAAGGAAGCACCGGGGCAGCGATGCTTGTACTGGGGCTGCTGGGACTCAGTAGTGCGGGCTATGCAGACGCAACATGGGCAAAAGCAGGCAGGCTGCCCCCATGGTGCAGGAGCAGGTGGGTCTACGGTTAGTGCCATCAGAGGCAGAAGTGGGGGGTGCTGCAGGAGTTCGCAGGGATGTGGCTGCCATGGGAGAGTTGGGGTGTGTGTGAGGACCTGTGTGCATGTGTGTGTGTGCATGTGGGAGACGATGACAAAGAGAACATTGCTACCAGCCCTGGATAACTCTCCCAAGGTTGGATTGGAGATCTCTCTCTCTCTCTCTTTCATGCACACCCACACACCCACACCATTCTTTCTTTGGGAACACAGCACAGACACCCCTGCCAGGATTGCAAGGCTGAAGGCTTCGGATGGAGCATTTTGGAGATGTGTGTCTGTGCTGCGATCCCAAGTAAAGAATGATCGGTAGGAAAAGGAGGAGGAGCCTGGGAGCTGGAGATCTGGGCTGAGTTGCACAGCCCTCGCTGGCTCAGCTGATCAGCAGGCAGCAATTAAGGGGCTGAACCTCCATTAGGTGACTGGGGACGGGAAGGGCTGCCTCCTGTGCTGGCCATGGCCACCCCCTCACTAGGGCTTATTTTCGGGGGACGGCATATATTTAGGGCCACCCCAAAAATCAGGCTTGGCCTTATTTTCAGGATATGTCCTATTTTCGGGGAAACGCGGTATCTTCATGCCAATTACATGAATGCCATCCCTTACTTCATTCACCTGGTGCAGGGCAGTCAAGCTTGTGGTATCACCATGACATCATAGAATAGAATAGAATAGAATTTTTTATTGGCCAAGTGTGATTGGACACACAAGGAATTTGTCTTGGTGCAGATTCTCTCAGTGTACAAAGAAGAAAAGATACGTTCATCAAGGTACAACATTTACAACACAAATGATGGTCAATATATCAATATAAACCATAAGGATTGCCAGCAACAAAGTTACAGTCATACAGTCATAAGTGGAAAGAGATTGGTGATGGGAACGATGAGAAGATTAATAGTAGTGCAGACTTAGTAAATAGTTTGACAGTGTTGAGGGAATTATTTGTTTAGCAGAGTGATGGCCTTCGGGAAAAAACTGTTCTTGTGTCTAGTTGTTCATGTGACATAGTGGGGCTTTTTCACCATTTGCTAAACTGGAGGTTGGCGTGGCCAGTGTGTGATGCATCCAGGCAACAGGCCATGAGTTTGACGGCCCTGATCTAGCGTATCATTCAGATAAAACTGATTTTTTTAAATTTGCATTTATATCCCACCCTTCTCCGAAGACTCAGGGCGGCTTACACTATGTTAGCAATAGTCTTCATTCTATTTGATATTATATACAAAGTCAACTTATTGCCCCCAACAATCTGGGTCCTCATTTTACCTACCTTATAAAGGATGGAAGGCTGAGTCAACCTTGGGCCTAGTGGGACTAGAACCTGCAGTAATTGCAGGCAGCTGCTGTTAATAACAGACTGCATTAGCAGTCTGAGCCACAGAGCCACTCTGATGCTAGTGGCAACCCATTTTAAGTGATGCTTTTTATGGTTTCTACTGAAGGCCTATCCTATTGTAAGTAACATTCAACCTTAGCAGCTGTAAATAGTTTTTCCTCAAATACAAATACTACTGTAGGGATATGGAATGTTTATAAATACAATACTGTGGCTGAAATTAAGTAGTCGATGGTCTAGGGCTCATATCCAGATGGAGTCATTAAGACAAAGTGTCTCAGTGAGAACAATTTATCAGTAGAACAGCTTGCCTCTTGGAGTTCTGGATGCTCCATCATTGGAAGTTTTCAAGAAAAGATTGGACAGCCTTTTGTCCAAGATGGTATAAGGACTAGAGGACCTCCAGGGTGCCTTCCAGCTATATGATTCTATATTCTATGCATTGTCATAAAATACAATTGCAAGAAGAATTAGACAGGAAACGGGGATGTGAACGAGAGTACAATTGCCCATGCAAGGTGAAAAAATAGATGAAATGTACAATTTCAAATGCGTTCAAGTCCCGCTTACATGTGTATATTTTAAATTCACAATTTTGAAAAAATTAAAAAGTTTTTTAAAAAAAAATCTGCTAAAAGAAGTAAAGCAGAAAAAGAAACAAGACCAGCAGATTACTAATTTCAAAGCTTCGCCTGTTACATACGCCCAGAGACATTAGCCTTAATGAATTACATCTCAAATTACAGTAAGTTTTGAGGTTTGCTAGCTCTCTCCAACATTATTTGTTGATTGTTTAGGATGGATGGTTATTTAATAGAATATACTTTGAAGAGGGCTAGAGGGCGCTCTTTCATTGTGTAAAAGCTTCACTGAATAAGGACAAACTCAATCTGTATCCATGCTGCATATGAGCCCAATTCAATGTCTGTTCATTTCAACGTTTGATTGCAACAGAAATATCACTTCCGATTAAATTATATCTAATCTATTGATGATGAAACTAAAGGTAGCTCTCCACTTATGATCACAGCAGGGACTGACAAATTTGTTGCAAAACAACGAAGTCATTGTTTTTAGGTCAATGGCTGCACCTGATTTTTCGTTTCTTTTCTTTTTTTTAACATATACATATCATTTATCAGCTATTTCAAGGCAGTCCATTCCTATTATTTATACATATTTTAATTTTATCTTGTTTTACTCTTATTCATCTATTGTTCTTTATTTCATCTACATTTTACTTTGTTGTTCAGTTTTCTTATCTGGCCTATTTTCTAACCATTTGTACCATTTGCACCAAATCTTATAGTAATCTGTTTCTTCTTTCTCCTGAATTTCTTTTGTAAGTTTGTCCATCTCAGCACATTCTAGTATTTTTTTGATTAATTCTTCCTCTGTTGGTGGGTTTTCTTTTTTCCAGTTTTGAGCGTAAGCTATGCGGGCTGCACCTGATTTTTCAACCTCTTTTGCCATGACTGTTAAACGGATTGTGATAGTTAATGAGCCACCATCGTCATTATTTTATTTAGCACATGGCATTTGCAGAGGTCAAGCAATTATTGATATACAGCAATAATAAATGCCCCTTACATAAAAACACAAATATACATGCATAGAAAATATGTGGCCAATACAATATATGAGATAAAATATTAAATTAAGGTAAAACCAATCATACTGACCCCCGCATCACTTTGATCATTTGAAAGTTTGCAAATGGCAATCATACAGCCCCGAGATGTGCAATTGTCATGAATTCATGCCGGTTGCCAAGCACTGGAATTTTAATCATATGACTTGTGGACACTGAACAATCATAAATGTTAGGATGGGATGTAAGTCACTTTTTTCAGCATTGTCATAACTTACAACAGTCACATTAGCAACCATTCAAAGCTAGGTCATAAAACTATGATGTGGGATGCTACCAATAGCTGTAATAGTGGCTTGGTTGTCAAGCACCTGAAGTATGAGGGTAACCAAACTATTGAAACTTCAAATCCAGGTCATAAGTACCCCATAGAAAGGTTCATTAGAACCTTGAAGGATTAAGGATTGGCTGTAAATTGTGGACTACCAGTATAACAAAGTGGTTAGTTAGATGCACTTTCCACAAACATTCATTCCTTGCTACAAACCACATGGGGTCCATTACTTTTTTTTAAAACCAGCATGTGTACATCTTAATATTTTTCCATCCATTTCTCCATTGTTAGTTACCGTTCTATTCAAGTATATAATCTATATAAATCTATCAGCTGGTTTTAATTTTTCATCCTTTGAATATAGCTTATTAACTATTGTTCCTTCCATTTTCCCTGTCAAACACATTTGACACTTTGAAGCATTAATTTTCAGATCCATATTCCTTGCTGCATTCTGCAATCTATCTAATCGTTTAGACGGTCAGCCAAACCACATCATTTGCATGCAAAAATACTACTACAGCAGTAAATTATATTTTGTATACAAAAATCAAGTAAAGTTGGCACTAAGTGAACTTCTCTGGGGAGGATATTTTGTTACCTGAAAAATACAACAGTAAATGTAGATATATTTGAAGAAAGAAAAAAAAAACCTTCAGCCTCCGAGCTTCATATGTCAGACGATGCTGCAACTCTTAGATTGGGTGATTAGTAGCAAAAACTCTATTTACTACATCTTTAACTATTCTGCTGAAGATACAAATGATCTGAAAGCTTTAGTAAAGAAAATTAAAGACCAAGGTGAAAAAAAAATGGAGCTAAAATTAAAAATATAGAAGAATGGCAATGCCAGCCTTAGAATTGACAATGGATGTGAAAGTGGGTGATTAGTTCCTGTTTTTTAGGGTCACCGTGGCCTGGTGGTTAAGACAACAATGGGCATGTTGAAAAGATGGTTGACAGTTTGAGACCCAAGCACTGTGTGATGGGTTGAGGTCCCGGCCTTGCCTGAGCTCCTGGCCACCTAGCAGTTCAAAAGCATGCAAATGTGACTAGATAAATAGGTACCACCTTGGTGGGAAGGTAAAAGTGTTCTATATGCCTCGGCTTATAGTCATGCTGGCGATATGATAATTACATCTTCGGGTAATGCTCGCTCCTTCAGCATAAGAAACAGAGACAACCACTGCCCCCTAGAATTGAACATGGGAAAACCGTTACCCTTTTTATCAACAATAAACAACAGTCAAGAGACACTATTCACCACCAACTAGCACTTAGTAGAGGAACAATGAATTTGCTGATTAATACAGAGAGCTGAAGATACAGGGATGAATTATATAAAACGCTATGAGATATGGAACGAAGATGTATGATATTTGATAGCATTTTAAAAGAGAGTGATAAGTTGCTAATGTTAAATATATTTGCTTGGAAGTTTGTTCTTCTCACTCTTTTCTGTTTTTGGGGGACAAATTTTACTCTTTCTCCCCTTTTTACTTTTTTAAAATGTATTTTTGTAATGGGTTTTTGCATCAGGTTTATTTGTTAAACATTCCTATCGGAAGTAGGTATATTAATAAAACTATTGGAAAAAAAGAAAAGATGTTTAAATGCCATGATGTGCCTGCACCTACAAAGATCAAAATTGTGCAAGCCGTGCTATTTGCTGTGGCAATCAATAGAAGGGAAAACATCTTTGAAGAAGCAGGATCATAAAAATTATTGATGCCTTTGAATTAAGACAACACTTGGAATATTGCATCCAGTTTTGGTCACCACAATATAAAAAAGATGTTGCGACACTAAAAAGAGTACGGAGAAGAGCAACAAAGATGATTAGGGAACTGGAGGCTAAAACAGATGAAGAACAGTTACAGGAATTGTGTATGTCTAGTTTAATTAAAAGGAGGACTAGGGGTGACATGAAAGCAATGTTCCAATATCTAAGGGGCTGCCACAAATAGGAGGGGATCAACCTATTCTCCAAAACACCTGAAGGCAGGACAAGAAGCAATGGATGGAAACTAATCAAAGACAGAACCAAGCTAGAATTAGGAAGATATTTCCTGACAATGAGAACAATTAATAAATGGAATGACTTACCTCCAGACGTTGTGGGTACTCCCACTGGAGGCTTTTAAGAAGAGATTTGACAACCATTTGTCTGAAATGATATAGGATCTCCTACTGAAATAGGGAGCTGGACTAGAAGACTAGAAGTTCAATCAAGTGCTTCAAAAACCCACTAAAAGAATGTAAATGAACAGCTGTCTGCAAGGAATATAAATCCTTCCATTCGCTACTATCCTGTCAGAACTGAAGAAGCTTCTTGGAGGAGAAGTGAAACATCTTCAAAAGAAAAAACAAGAAAGTCCAGTTGCTTCCTGGAAAAGCACCTTTGGGATATGTTTTGTCTTGGAGTAAATCCTGAATCCCTCCAGTATAACATAGTTTCCTATGATTTAGATATGCTGGCAAAAAAATAATTGATATAAAATCCAGAGTACTTGCATGGAAGACAATATGTGTAGTGGCCTAACTCATATCATATAATATAATGTGGTTTGTTTGTTTTGATTTAAACTGTTAGGTGACCTCATCCCTTGTGACTTGAATACTGTATATCTTATACTATTCTGCGAATTCCAATTCACAGTTTACTATAGTTATGTGATGGGTTCATAAAATGGATGAACCAGTCCATTGTATTCTTTGTTCTAAAAATTACATGTACAATAATAATAATAATAATAATAAAAAGATATGAAAAACTGAGTGCCAGAAAAAGAAAATGACTTAATTGTCCAGGACTCAGCCTGGATTTAACAAATTGATATGAAGGGAGACTGAGAAGATAATTTCTTGGGACTTTCTCTTGGTGAATGATAACTGTAGCTTGCATTGCATGATGTGGGATGCAGGACTCACATTTTTAATGTCCTCATTTTTGTGTGTGACAAAGATGCCAAAAAAATGTAAGTCTCCCGTTACTTTGACATGGAAGTCATTTTAAGATTTGTAATCTGCTGACGTCCCTGTTTGCTCAGAGCAACTGCTGGAAAGATTGAGTGATATATTTTGCTGGTTATGTTATCTCTGACAAAATTGAATGCATTCTTTCCCGTTAGACTTTCTCAATAAAGATTTCGTTGTGTCTTCTTTCTGTGGGAGGTGATGAGTGACCCTGATATTCCTCTGCTCAAACCATATCAATAAAAAAACAGTTCTGGATGGATGGATTCTCCTTTGATTCTTAATGAAGTGTCATTTTATGGAATGTCAAAAAGTCGTGAAATTGAGAGGTGTTATATATTAGAAAATAGGACTTTTGACACGCTACAAAGGCTGCACTGTACAAGAAATACACGGATTCAACTCACTTCCTCTTCGGGTTCATCAATCATACTCTTAGAAATAAATACATGAAAAAGAACATTGATTGCTGGCTCAAACTCTGGAGCGTAAGTCAAGATTACTGTTTGCTGAACCAAGTATATTGCTTAATGAATCCATCATCATAGCCAGCACTCCTTGAAAGTGACTGGATGTCATAGGTTTTCCGGCATGGACTGGAATTCTAATTCTCAGCAGTATGGAATTATGCATTCCAGGTTGCTTTAAGGAATTCGGTGCCTTGTATGAGTGGGATCATCTCACTTTTTTAATCTTAAAGGGATTGGATCTAGGCAATGCAAAATGTCATTTTGTTTAGCATCTCCTTTGAAGCCTCTTATTCTTTGACAAACAGCTACCTTATTGCGATTGTGCGGTGTCATGGTGATTTTATCATGTTTTTAAGGTTTTACCTTAAATCAATATTTTATCTTGTATATTGTATTGCATACATACCTTTTACACACACACAAATACAAACACACACACACACATATATACCAGAGATGGGTTTCAGCAGATTCTGACCAGTTCTGGAGAACCAGTAGCGGAAATTTTAAGTGGTTCAGAGAACTGATAATAAAAATTCTGACTGGCCCTGACCCCATCTATTCTCTACCTCCCGAGTCCCAGCTGATTGGGAAGGAATGGGGATTTTGCAGTATCCTTCCCCTGCCACGCCCACCAAGCCACACCCACAGAACCGGTAGTAAAGTTTTTTGAAATCCACCACTGATATATACATATACATACCTGCTGATTTCAAAAGGACCCAGTTTCCATTTGGATCCAATTCCATCCAATTGCAATAGCTATTTATACTACAAGTGAAGAAACTGGTTGTGGAAACCAGACTTAATCATCATCATCATCATATCAGAGTTGGAAGGGACCTTGGAGGTCTTCTAGTCCAACCCCCTGCCCAGACAGGAAACCCTACACCATTTCAGACAAATGGCTATCCAACATTTTCTTAAAAATTTCCAGTGTTGGAGCATTCACAACTTCTGCAGGCAAGTTGTTCCACTGATTAATTGTTCTAACTGTCAGGAAATGTCTCCTTAGTTCTAAGTTGCTTCTCTCCTTGATTAGTTTCTACCCATTGCTTCTTGTTCTACCCTCAGGTGCTTTGGAGAATAATTTGACTCCCTCTTCTTTGTGGCAACCCCTGAGATATTGGAAGACTGCTATCATGTCTCCCCTAGTCCTTCTTTTCATTAAACTAGGCACACCGAGTTCCTGCAACCGTTCTTCATATGTTTTAGCCTCCAGTCCCCTAATCATCTTCATTGCTCTTCTCTGCACTCTTTCTAGAGTCTCAACTTCCTTTTTACATCATGGCGACCAAAACTGCATGCAATATTCCAAGTGTGGCCTTACCAAGGCATTATAAAGTGGCACTAATACTTCACGTGATCTTGATTCTATCCCTCTGTTTATGCAGCCCAGAACTGTGTTGGCTTTTTTGGCAGCTGCTGCACACTGCTGGCTCATATCTAAATGGTTGTCCACTAGGACTCCAAGATCCCTTTCACAGTTACTACTATTGAGCAAGGTACCACATACACGGTACCTGTGCATTTTGGTTTTTTTGGCCTAAACTTAGAAATACATTATTCTCCTACAAATATAGTTTGGATTGCTTGCAATGTTGGCTAGTTCCAGCACTTTCCCTGGAAATGCCATCCAGCTACACCTCCATTTACTATTAGCCATTCTTGGGAGGATTATGCTGCAGACAATAAAGGAGAATATTTGTAGCTCAGGGTTGAAAGGAGGGGTCCTTGGTGCTCTCTGAGCTTCCTTGTTTTCTTGCAGATGTTTCATTACCCAAATTAAGTCTCATTGGTAATGAAATGTCTGCCACAAAGCAAGCAAGCTCAGAGAGCATCAAGGACCCCTCATTATTGTGCAGAGCCAGCTGGACATTTTGTGCTGTCTGATGAGTCCTAAATAGGACATACCTGGTCATGCAGTGCCTGCCTCCTGATGGTCTGAAGAACCAGATAGGATAGACACTGGGTAAGATCAGAGGAAATTCCACCTTCTTCCAAAGGAGTGAGCGGGAGGGAAGTCATGCAAAACCTCATTCAAGGGGGCAGGACACACAGGTAAGCCTCAAATTACGTCCATTCATTCAGTGATTGTTCAAAGTTATGGCAGTGCTCAAAGAATGGACATATAACCATCCCTTGGAGATCCAGAAGTCATACCACTTCCTTGGCCATGTGATTTTGATCTTGGCACTTGGGTGTCTGGCAACCAAAAATTCAAAGAGTAGTCTGAAGTCATTCACAAAGTCCAAGCCTTAATTCCGAAAAGTATCCCATCTGAAGCTCACGATATGCAGTTTTTGTCCGTCACAGAGCCTGCAGAGCAACCCCACCCATTTTTATCCCCTGTGGGTCATGGCTCAGTGACTTAGCAATTCTCTGGCCCTTCCACGCCTCTTCCTTTGCTATGCATGCCTCTCCCTCCGATGCTGCCTGGGATCAATCCAAGATTGATCTTCATCACTCCCTATAAGTGGGTGCTCTGACATGCCTTCCTCCTGGCCTTCAGCTGGAACCTGAGGCATTGCCAAAAAGGAGGGTCCTGGAGTGGGAGGCCTTGTCAGCTCCTCCCCTTCACTTTCAGAGTCATCTTCCTCCGTGAGGACAGGCTCAGGAGCCGGAGTCACAACAGAATGGTTCCGGGTTTTTTTTCTATCTTCCAACTAGACTTTAAAGGAGCCAATTTCAACCTATGTGTTTCTTCTGCTCAAACTTGTTCCCACTTAACATACAATTACAGTGGCAATCCCAGCATTGCTGTCTCTAGGCAATGTGATCATATGATGTCATAGTTTATGACCTCATTGCTTAGTAGTGACAATTCCAGTCCCAACTGCCATCGTAATGCAAAATCTCTATCTATCTGTTCTGAAAGTCTAAGGAAAGATGAACTGTTTCTTAGTTTTGGCAACATTAAGATGGATGGACTTCAACTCCCAAATTCCATGCATCTTAAAGTTGCTGAAGTTAAGCAATACTGAGTTAAACTAATGTCAACGAATTTATATTGTTTAGATCAGGGGTCTCCAACCTTAGTGACTTTAAAATTTGTGGACTTCAATTCCCAGAGTTCCTCAGCCAGCTAAGCAGTTGCTGACTGAGCAGATGGATTCCAGGCAGGCAGTTGCTAGCTGATGCAATTGATATAAAGCATGGCTTTGCCAGCCTGAAAAGTGCAGTAAGGAGGGAGAATTGGGTGGGCCAGAGGAAATTTTTTTTTGAAAGGCTCCTCTGATGATCCAGCTGAAGTTGCCTAATAGCAGCCCAGAAGCTCTTAACTCAGCTGGGATTGCAGAGGAGCCTTTTAAAACCTTTTGTTTTAACAACTTCTTCAGCTGAAGAGGTTTTTTTTTTTAAAAAAACAAACGTTTAAAGGGTTCTGATGATCCCTCCTCAGCAATGCGATCATCAGAGGTTTTTTTTTTACTTTTAAAAGCCTTTTTTGGCTGAAGTAAAGAGGCTTTTAAAAGTAAAAAAAAACACCCAAACCTCTGATGATCGGGGAACCGGTTCGGGGGTGTGGCAGCCAGTCATTACCACCGGTTCTCCAAACACCAGGCTCTGCAGAATTGTAGCGAACTGGGGGCAATCCACCACTGCTTCTGGGCCACAGGAAGTTGGGAAATGGGCTGTTTCCGGCCTCCGGAGGGCCTATAGGGGGATGGGGAGGCTGTTTTCGCCCTCCCGAGGCTCCAAGAAAACCTCTGGAGCCTTGGGAATGCAAAAAACGGGCCTACCGGGCCCACTGGGCCATCATGTGCCAAAAACAGGGGGAGCATGGGGAGGTTGCGCGCGCATGCGGGTGGGAGTGCATTGAATTATGGGTGTGGACACGTGCGCACACACAACCCCCCCTGCACTCCCCCTGCTTTTGACATGCATCCATCACTGCCCTATAACATTCTGGACAAATGGTTTACACAATCAATTCACCTGCTGTCGTAAATGCAGGCGGGCTGCCAAGTCCCTGAATTTTTATCATGTGGCCATGGCGGCACAGTTATAACTTTGGACACAGGTCTAAAGTTCCTTTGTTCAGTGCCACAGTTTCAAATGGTTATTGAATGAATAGTCATAAATCAAGGACTACCTGTAGATATAGCAGTAGAAGCAGATTCTGAGAAGATTAATTAAAGCCTTCCCATTAGTCTGAAAGGTTAAAGCTGGCTGTGTTTCAATCTAGTACAAAGTAGAATGCAGAGGTATAGTATTTGTGCACCTTGTGGGAAACGATAGCTGTTCAGGGTCAACTGTTCCAGTATCCTCCCCCACATCAAAAAGGATCCCCCCCCCTTTTTTTTTTTTCAAAGACTGTGAAGATTTACAACCAAGCAGGAGAGTTCCAAAGCTGGGACTCTTTTCCACCCCTGACCTCTCCTCTCTGTAGTGATAGTCTCCTAAAGTCCTGGGACTTTATCCTAGGAATTTAAAAGTTGCAAGCTCATCACAGCACACTTCTCTGCATAAAACTTTTAATATTCTGCTCTTTCTCTTTTTATTTTTATCATCTGTATTGCTTGGTGCCCCTATAATTTCAGGAAAGACAGCTTTACAGTCTTTTAAATGAAAAGCTTCACCTCCTTCTTGTGATGCAGACCATGTGCCAGCATTCTTAACCTTGATGGCATCTTTTTTGGGCCAAGGTCTCCAATCCTTGCTAAAGAAATCTTAGGAGTGCCTGAATCAGCTCTCATTGAAATGTCTTTCAATATTCAAGCTGATTTGGCTCAGAGGGTGATTTATTTGGGAAAACAAAATTGATTCAATTTGACACTTGGAATTACATTGCCAAATGGGGTTGACTTGGCTCAGAAAGTTGATCCAATTCAATTCAGTGGTTTAACATTGCTTGTAAGAGTCAGAAAGTCAATTCAACGTGGGGATTTGATCAAATTATTTTTGAGCTGAATTCTCAAATCGGAATTTTATGCCGTCCTAATTATGTCATATTTTTTGTGTCTTTGCAAACAAGATTGAAAGTTAGGCTTCAAGAAACTTTGCTTTGTATCTTGCAACCTACAATTATAGATAAAACAACAGGAAAAAAAAAAGGAAGGGAGGAAAGAATTCTCTTTCATGTAAGCATTTTTCCAGGATAAAAGAGAAAGAACAGGTTCACAATACTGTACAATTGCAACCAGGATTATTCCTCTTCAATTGTCTATGGATGTTATCATTCTATGCCCACGTTATTACTATAAAAATCTATGTTTCCATACTGTGTGCTTTTTCTCCATAAAAACATGTGTGTGTGCATGTGTGTATCTCAAGTTAATTTTCTGAAAGTATGGTGAAAATAGTCAAGACGGGAATCAGCAAGAAGTGATTAAAACTTTGACTGTTGTACATAAAAAAGAGAGTGCTTTGATCACACTCTGACAGCTAAGGCTCATTTTGACTTTTTTGACATTATGAAATCTTATTTGACCTTAAATAATGGGGAAGCTTCAATCAACTTGCTTTTTTTAAAAAAAACACATACCTGTGGATATCTCTTGAATACATGTAGAGACCCTTTTTGCATTTATCATGAGGTCATTTTTTGGGGCATACATGCTGTAACTTTACAACTGTTTTTCTGTTGCCAAGATTTTTACATATTTTTTATAAAAGGAGGAATGGAACAATACCTTCAGCAAACTATAATTACACAGGAATTACCTAGGCGGGGGAAAGTGATATTTGTAAGAAATTAAATTTGGAAGAAACTAATATGGATTTTTATTAATGATAAATCAAGCTAAGGATAGCATTTAGCCAACCTTGGCTGAACTCAGAAAAGGTAAGGAAGTTTTGACCTAATCAATGCTTGGACAGAAAATCTATTTGAAAACTAGACCAGACCAGATCAACGGATGGAAGGAAGGAAGAAAGGAAGAGAAGGAAGGAAAGAAGGAAGGAAGGAAGGACTAGTTACCAGAAATCAAGATCAACTTGTGAATATATTATTGAATAACATTTATTGTTCTTCAATCTCTTGATTTTTTTCATAACTGAAGTACATCATGCTTAATCGTTTAACATTGTTCTCTTGTTTTATTTCTTTCCCATTTGTCCTCTGAGCTCTCAATACTTAGTCTCTTCAGAATCTAAATTCTGTACATAAGAAAGTATATGAATAATTCAAAAGGAAGGCTTTGCATACCTCTTTTGATTAACGGTTTGGAAGGCAGATGGTGGGTCTTTCGTAGCAAAGAAAGAAAAAGAAGAATGGGACAAAGCAAAGATATAAGAACTTGTCAAATGGACCAAGTTTATTGATGTTCCTTGATGGATAAAGATAAGTACACGAGAAATAGATTTATCCAAAATTATTACCCATTACTAAAGAGGCAAGAGGAAGAAATCCAGTAATGTAAGAAGGGAGCCATTTATTATTTTTAAGAAAGCGAGTTCCAATATCTTCCTCACCTATGTCTTAAAAGCTGATAGAGATTGGGATTTTTTATTTTATTTTGTTGAGTAGCTATACCCTGGTGGCAGTTCCTTCAAGCCACTGAAGATGAAAATATCATTGTTGGCCAGCCTATCTTGAGCCGGAATTTATTTTCTAAAATGTAAAAAAGTTAATTATTATTATTATGAAGGAAGCATACCGTCACTGTTCAATGAATTGTATTTCTGTCTCTACCATTGATTCAAAATGGCCTTATTTTAAAGACATATTTATTCATAGTGAACTGATCCATGGTTTACTGGATAAAGCAGATCTCCTGCTTTAATTCATATAATATTCAGCAATGAATTTCAGTCTTCAGATGCCTATTTTAGAAATTTTGGAATAACCAGTCTTTGCTCTTTCATGGCTATTCTGTATTTGATGGCTATTTAGACCAACTCTAATAGCCATAGTGTAATAAATCCAATTCTATCAATATTAGGGACTCCAACTTACAATCAATGACCCCAAAATAAAAGAAGATGAAATCATAGCCTCATTTGATTCATTCTTCATGCCCATAAATCTAGATCTAGTGAAAGAATCCATGGCAGCAGTACTATGCAATACCCTGCTCCCACAACACACCTAGCCAAATACACAAAAATTGGCCGGTTTAGCTCACGCTGGTAAAGCCTGTTATTAAGAACACAGTAGCCTGCAATTACTGCAGGTTCGAGCCCGGCCCAAGGTTGACTCAGCCTTCCATCCTTTATAAGGTAGATAAAATGAGGACCCAGATTGTTGGGGGGGGGCAATAAGTTGACTTTGTAAAAATATACAAATAGAATGAGACTATTGCCTTATACACTGTAAGCCGCCCTGAGTCTTTGGAGAAGGGCGGGGTATAAATGTAAACAAAAAAAAATAAAAAAATAAAAATAAAATTGAAATAGCCAGAATCATGGACCTCATCCACCTCTGCCTCACTCTCTATTTTCAGTTTGATGTATAGATATAACAACAAATCAGAGGAACACCCCTGGAATTACATTATCAGGTTTCATAGCAGAGACTAGTATAATGCAACATCTAGAAACTATGGTACTCCCACACATACAACAAAAAGTGTTTGTCTTTGTCATAATAAAAAAGGAATAACTAAAGAAGACACATGAAATAATCAGCAGTATCTTCAAAAGGATAAAATTCACAAAAGAAAGAGAAAACAGATACCTTAGATACCTTCATGAGCAGACAAAATGACAGCATATTAGAAATGCAAGTCTATCAAAAAAAACCACCCACACAACCAAGTGCTCCATTATCAAAGTAACAACCCAATCTCCCACAAGAAGAGCTATGTAATAACATTATTCAGACAAACACCCTCCAACGGCCTGGAACCCCAGAAAAGTGAAACAGACTGCCTATGCAACATCTTCTAACAAAAGGGGTATCCATGCAACTTTATTGAAAAATGCTGTCCCAGTCAACACACTTTAGTACAACCAACACAATCCTTGAAATAGGTAACATTAACATATGTTTAAAACATCACAGAAACAACCAGCACACAAACCATCTAAAGCCCTCAAAAACATCTTAAATAAGCCAAAAGACCCAGTAGCCAAAGAAGAAAAAAAAAGACATCTACAACATAAAATGTATGGATTGTAACAGTAACAGCCACTATTTAGGACAGATAGGAAGAAAACTTGCAGAATGTGTCCATGAAGACCAACCAGTGATCAAAAGACACAATGAAAACTTAATCCCACCACACACGGACAGATTGTGAGACTGTGATCATCTTTGACTAAACCAAATCCAAAAATGCTATGGGTTTTCTGGAAGCTTGGCATTCAGATAAATTAACCATTAACACACATATAAGAAGAAACAATATTTATATATTATTCAAAAGAGACTCAGTAGGAATCAAAAGTTGCATCCCCTCCAACATCCAGAGAAGCAGGGATAAATACCAGTTAAAAAATTAAGCAGAAAACAATAACCTAATCAAGGACCTACCAAGGGGAAAACCACACCTATAGCGACACTGGCAAGACAAGCTACAGTATATAAACTGGGAGCAAACCCCACACTCATTAGCACAGATGATGTTACCCAGTTGGGTAATGAAATGTCTACAAATAAATAACCCAGCTTTGAGAGCTCCCAAAGAACTCCAAAGCGTGACCCCAGCTACATTTTCTTCTTTAGAAACAATAGTTTTGCTGTGTTGTCCTTGAGGATCTGAAGCTAAAGCTCAAATACACCAAATGGGAAGAGAGGACTCACTGGAAAAGACCTTGATGTTGGGAATGATTGAAGGCAAATGGAGAAGGAGAGGTCAGAGGATGAGATGGTTAGTTTAGTTTATCAACACAATGGAAATGAATTTAAGCAAACTCTGGGAAACAGAGGAGGAATGCGAAGCGTGGCAGATTATGGTCCATGGGGTTGTGAAGAGTCAGACTGAACAACAACAACAATGTCCTTGAGGACCTCTCCAATTTCCTTTCTTTCCAACTAGCAGAAAATTCTGCAGCAGCTCAACTCTATTGTGGATCTTGTTAAGTTCTGGAAGTAACGAGGCTGGAGACCAGGGTAGTGACAACAGCTCTTTAATATATGGTGAACCCAGCAACAGGCTGGGGGAAAAACCTCTCCTTTTATACAGTTCTACTGGCGGCTTCGTCCAATCAGCAACGTGCTGATTTCCCGCCCAAATATTTAAAGGTACATACAAGAATACATAACACTCCTCCCCTCCCAGAAAACACTTTGCCTCTATTTGCATTTTATTTACATGTTATTTTTCGACGTAGTCACGCAAATAACCTGGGCGTCTCCTAGTTCTTTCAGACCTGCGCGGTTCAGTCCTGGGTGGTGTTTTGAGCTGTTCGGAGGGTCTGTTTTCTCCTCCCAGCTCTTTCTCTAGGCCATCGGGCCCTGGATTATTTGCAGATTCTTTTTCTTGGCCATCCGGCCCTGGATTACTTCTGTAATTTTCCCTGTCGTTTCCCTCGGGAACCTGATGCCGTCGCTGGACCTCCGGGACCTCAGCTAAGTCTTGCGCCTCCCCCGGGTCATGGTCAGCTGTGGGTTCAAATAAGGAGGGGTCATAATTTGTTTCCTGTGGCTTAGTTTGTTCAGTTATTCGTCTCCTTATCTGATCTATGTGGCGCCTCCATACTCGGTTGTCTTGTAATTCGACCAAGTATGACTTTGGGCCGGTTGCTTTTATTATTTGCCCTGCGAGCCAACTTGGGCCGTCCCCGTAGTTGCGGGCCCACACTCGGTCGCCTATGCCCAATTCCCTTGTTTTGTCTATTTCCCCCTTGTAACCCTCTGGTGTGTAATGGGGACTCAAACGGTCAAGTGGGCACCGGAGTTTCCGTCCCATCAATAATTCGGATGGGCTTCTGCCTGTAGCAGTGCTTTGTTTTTGGGCGCTGGAGCCTTTCTAATTGCCTTGACCTTGCTCTCAGTGGGGTGAATTCCATTCTTGTCTATCCGGTAGCCCAAGAATTCGACAGATTCGACCCCTATCTGGCATTTGTTTACCTTGACTTTTAATCCGGCTGTCCGGAAAATGCCCAGAACCTTTCTCAAACGCTCCCCCAATTCCTCTACGTTTTCCCCTGAAATCAGGACATCATCGAAGTAGGGAACTACCCCTGGGAGCCCTTGCAGAAGTCGTTCCATTAGGTTTTGGAACAGCCCTGGTGCCACACTCACCCCAAATTGCAATCGGGTGCACTTGAAGGCCCCCCTGTGCGTTACAATCGTTTGGGCTTCGGCTGTGCGGGCGTCTACGGGCAGTTGTTGGTAGGCTTGGGCTAAGTCTAACTTTGCAAAGACTTGCCCTCGCCCCAAAGAGTGCAGCAAGTGCTGCACCACGGGAACCGGGTAAGCGCTTTTCTGTAAGGCTTTGTTAAGCGTCGCCTTGTAGTCAGCGCAAATTCTAATTGACCCGTCTGGTTTTATTGGGGTGACGATTGGCATCTCCCACTTTGCGTGATCGACTGGCACCAAGATCCCCTGATTTATGAGCTTATCTAGCTCCTTGTCAATTTTTGGTTTTAGGGCAAAAGGGACTCTCCTCGCCTTAAGCCTAATGGGAGCTACCTGGGGGTCTAAGTTGAAGGAAATAGGGGTCCCCTTGTACTTGCCCAGGCAGTCCTTGAAGACATCTTCGAACTCGTTAAAGAGAATGTCTTTCAGGTTACAGTCACTTCTGTAGATGCCAGTCACTCCCATGCCCAGGGCACGAAACCAGTCTAGTCCCAACAGACTGGGCAGGGTCCCTTCGACGATCGTGATGGGCAGGGTCTTCTTGTGTGGTCCGTACTCGACTCGGACGGAGGTGGTCCCTCGAACAGGGATGCGATTCCCTTGGTAGTCGTGGACTCGTAGCCGTTGTGCTTGCAGGTGGCGCTTCGCGACTGACGGCAGTGACTTCGCCAAAGTGTCCCAGGACATGATGGTGATCGCTGATCCCGTGTCTACTTCGAGCCGGCACCGTACTCCCTCTATTTTTGGTTTGGTGAAGATCTTCTTCTCCACTCGGGTCGAGGCGCGGCCTATGACCACAGTCGTTTGGTTTGAATCCGCGCCTTTTTTGTTTGAGCCAATCGCGGGTCGCCTTGCCGATTCCGCGCTCTGATTGGCCGATTTGAATTTTCGGCGGGAAGGTTGGGCCGCTCGACAAACTTGAGCTAGGTGCCCTTTCTTCCCGCACCGCCAACATGTCGCGTCCTTAAACTTGCAGCGTTGGCGCTGGTGTTGACCACCGCAGCTTCCGCATTCGTCTCGGTCCCCTTTGTTGCGTTTCTCGGTTCGGCAGACCCCTTCCTCATCTTCACCGTCGGATTCGGTCTGAACCTCCTCCTGGTGCACTGGAGTTGGCCACGACACCGATTGTAACGGCGTTGGCTCTGCCAGGGCTTCCGCAATATCAATGACCTCCGGACCACAGTGGCTTAAGAAATAAGCCCTTTTGCGGTTATCTGGAACTCCTTGCAGTTCGTTGGCTTCTAGAAAGCTTTCGAAACGGGTCATATACGTTCCCCATTTCTCTTTAGCCGGGTCAAACGGTGCGGGCGGAGTGTAGCTGGCCATCTCCGCTTTTCTGCCCTGTGTTTGCTGGGTTCGGGTCTATCGTGCTTCAGCTCGGTTCTGGTTCTCCTTAGCCTCGAAATCCCACCTTCGTCGCCAGTGTTAAGTTCTGGAAGTAACGAGGCTGGAGACCAGGGTAGTGACAACAGCTCTTTAATATATGGTGAACCCAGCAACAGGCTGGGGGAAAAACCTCTCCTTTTATACAGTTCTACTGGCGGCTTCGTCCAATCAGCAACGTGCTGATTTCCCGCCCAAATATTTAAAGGTATATACAAGAATACATAACAGATCTATATGGATCTCTGGAATCCTACAAACCCTACCACATACCCTCAGTCAATCTTCACAGCTGAGCAACACAGACTGATCAAATAACCCCAGTCTATGTGCTTCCTTCGGGTGTGCATATTTTTCACTGCAGGAGAAACCACGTGTAAGTTTGCTCAACTGAAGTGTAAGCTGCCTTAGCTTCCCGTCTGCTCCTTAGCAACAGGAGTCATAGCTGTCATTCAGTTAGAGGCCTTTGGTCATTAAAATTAAATAGATACAATTAAACGCTAACTAGGAATTACAGGCACAATGGGAGTTTGAGAGATATTGAGTTGAATTCTACAAGAATAAACAGAAGCCCTGTTTGATTTAGTTTGGATTATATTTCACCACTAATTAAAGTTCAGCGGTGTAGCATTTCCTTGAATACAAACACAGCTTGTCCTCCCAAGATTGTTGTGCTAGCAGCAAAGAAACACAAACTTGCCATCTGATTTCTCGCTTGCTGTTTTCTTGATAACTAACCAGGTGCACACTATATCATACCCAGTAATGACACTTTTTTTTTAATTTCTCCAAATTTCTTGGCTGTTATAAACCTGAGCTGTTCTAAATTAAAGGACTTAGGGCGAGTAACATTGGTCTTTATTTCACTGCTGATTTAAATCCCAAACTGATGTATTCTCTCCATCCTAATCTAACAGAACACAATAAAAAAAAAAACAAAGATAATCTGAGCGTGGTTGCTTTATTGCAGGCATTTACCAAACCTAGGTAACATACAGGTAGTCCTCAATTTATTTATGACCACAGTTGAGCCCAGAATTTTCTGTTGCGAAATGAGAAATTTGTTAATTGAGTTTTGCACCATGTTATGACTTTTCTTGCTGTTAAATGAATCATTGCAGTTGTTAAATTAGTAACCTGGTTAATAAGTGGATCCAACTTCCTCATTGACTTTGCTTCTCAGGTCGCAGAAGGTGATCACGTGACCTGGGACACTGCAACCTCTAATCAAGGCGCTCCGTGCTGAAATCTCGTAAAAGCCAGCGAAACAGTGAAAATCAGCTGTTTGGCGGCTTCAACTTCTCTCCCTGGGAGAAAGGGAGAGGATTGAGCGGTGGGAGAGTGGTAGATCTCCCCAGGGGCTTGGCTTTGTAAAGCAGAGCCCCAGAGGGTTGAGTCCCACTGAACCTCGCCAAGCTCCGAACTCAAGCAGTTGAATTTTGATTAAGAATTTTGACTGTGGGGATGCTCCAATGGTTGTGTGAAAAATTGTCACTTTTTTCACTGCTGTTCTAACTTTGAACGGTCACTTAATGAATGGCTGAGGACTACTTGTACCTTGGGAAGCTTGGAAAGTTACCTTTTTCCTGCAGATATCTCTTGCAACTGGTATTTGGAAGTATGCAGCCATTAATTAGGAGGTAACATTTGAATCTTCAGTGTAATAGCTCTCAGTAGATCACTTGTCATTAATTTATTCAATTCCCCTTTAAAATTATCCAGCCAGTGGCTATCACCAGGCTTTGTGCTAATGAATTCCACTGATTAATTATCTGCAGTGTGGAAAAAAAAAGTTCTTCCTTCTGTCTGTTAAAACCACAGGAACTTGGCCACATTTTACATCACATCACCCTATTTATCACACCAATTATTGATTTTTGCCTAGGCAGCATTCATAAGTAAAGGCAATGGAGCTGAATTCCATCCAAACTGATGGAACTTTCTTCTTGGTAAATGTATTTAGGCAAAAAAGCTAAACAGTTGAATTGCACTGCTGTTCCCTAAATAGAAAATGAAGTTCATTGCCTACAGCAGAGCAGCTGCTTGGTTTTAATGCTAGTTATTCTACTCTTCTTTAACTTGGCGGAATTGAATCTTCAAATGGCCTCATGTGAATGAAAACAGCTATGCAGATATAGGAAGGATGAAGCCTAAACTAAAACTAAACTAAACTAAACTGCTCCAATCTTAATTGCAGAAAATATGACTTCAGTAACAGAGTTGTTAATACTTGGAATACACTACCTGACTCTGTGGTCTCTTCCCAAAATCCCCAAAGCTTCAACCAAAAACTGTCTATTGTTGACCTCATTCTGTTGAACCCATTCCTAAGAGGTCTGTAAGGGGCATGCATAAGAGCACAAGCGTGCCTACCATTCCTGTCCTATTGTTTCCTTTCGTTATATCCAATTCGTATAGTTATTATATACTCTTGCTTATATATATATATTTATATATTGTATAGTTATTTCATGCTTATGCTTATATATACTGTGTGACAAAATAAATAAATACAAAATAAAAAATAAATAAACTCAGATAAACACTGTAGGAGAAATTCCTTTCACTATTTTCTGCAAGAGTTTTAAATTTGTTTTAAAATGGGATACAAGCATATAATTCTGATGAAGCCCAAATTTTGTCCTATGGTTAGAGGCAAGAAAGCTGACCTAAAAATTGGCATAGGTGTAACTACTCTATACATGTAGTCCTTGACTTACGACCACAGTTGAGGCCAAAATTTCTGTTGGCAACAAATGAAATATTTGTTAAGTGAGTTTTGTCCCATTTTATGACATTTCTTGCCACAGTTGTTAAGTGAATAACTGCAGTTGTTAAGTTAGTAACACACAACACAGTTGTTAAGTGAATCTGTTAAGTGAATTTTCCCATTGACTTTGCTTATTAGAATGACACAACCCAAAGGTCATAAATATGAGTCAGTCGCCAATCATCTAAATTTTGATCACGTGACCGTGGGGATGTTGCAACAGTTGTAATTGTGAAAAATGGTCATAAGTCACTTTTTTCAGTGCCATTGTAATTTTGAACGGTCACTTAAATTAACTGTTGTAAGCCAAGGACTATCTGTACAGACAGTCCTTGAGTTACAACCAGAGGTGGGTTTCAGCAGGTTCCGACCATTTCTGGAGAACCGGTAGTGGAAATTTTGAGTCATTCTGAGAACCGGTAGTAAAAATTCTGACTGCCCCTGACCCCATCTATTCTCTGCCTCCCAAGTCCCAGTTGATTGGGAGGAAATGGGGATTTTACAGTATCCTTCCCCTCCCATGTCCACCAAGCCACACCCACCAAGGCACACACATAGAACTGGTAGTAAAAAATGTTGAAACCCACCACTGGTTACAACTATAATGGAATTTGCGCATCATGAACATAACACAATAGCTGTAATGCCATTTTACAACTTTTTTGTGGGTAGTTGTCAAACGAATGCTATGGTTGTTAGGTGAATCAATGCCATGAGTAGGAGTTTGCTAAAAAGCAAATATAAATGCCAGGTTTTGGCAAAACCATTGTAAAATGTGGTCACATGACCATGGGACAATGCAAACAGCCATAAATGCAATGGTTTGGACAAAACTCAGCAGCACTTTTTCATGTGGCTGTTGACAAAAATAGGATTGCCAACATGATCGCCAATGTCTGATGATGGATATGGCACAATAATAATAATAATAATAATAAATGCAATCTGGTTGCGAGTGCCCAAAGGGCGGTCATGTGACTGGTCTGTCCTCACCACGTTAGTCTGTGTGCAATTCAACATGCAGCTGAATCCAATCCAATAAATCAGATTGTGTGCGTAGATCTGGATGCTTTATTGAAAGAACAGGATATGGTGAAACTGGGGGCAATAGGGATACATACAATGAGAACCAAATACAAGATAGATAGTATTGAGTTACTGCTGAACATAACAATTAATGAATACAAGCAATTTAAATCACACCAGCAATGCTTTGTGTGTGGGATGTGGGTTTGTCCTTGGATGACCATGTGCCACAGATTAAGTTGGATGCTTCTTTGTGCTTCTGCCTTTTCCAAATGCCAAAGGAAACGGAATCTAGCTTCCTAGTGTGCACTTGCTTTGGGAGTGCAGGCTGATGGGTTAATAGAATGGGGTCAGCTTCAAACAATATAAATATTTAAATATAAATTTATATATATTATATTAATATAATATATATATAAATTTATAATATTAATATATTAATTAATAAATATAATATTAATATATATTTAAATTTATTTAAATATAAATAAATACCTTATCCCACCAGACTTGAAATCCTAGGCTTAGAAAACTTGGAACTCCGTCACCTTCGACAAGACCTAAGCTTAACTCACAGAATCATCTATTGTAATGTCCTTCCTGTCAAAGACTACTTCAGCTTTAATTGCAATAATACAAGAGCAACCAATAGATTTAAACTTAATGTTAACCGCTTTAATCTAGATTGCAGAAAATATGACTTCTGTAACAGAATCATCAGTGCTTGGAATACTTTACCTGACTCTGTGGTCTCTTCCCATAATCCCAAAAGCTTTAACCAAAAACTTTCTACTATTGACCTCACCCCATTCCTAAGAGGACCATAAGGGGCGTGCATAAGCGCACAAACGTGCCTACCGTTCCTGTCCTATTGTTTTTCTTTTTCTTCTTCCTATATATATATATATATATATGCTTATACCTCCTAATATTTACTTATATATATGTTTATATACTATAAAATCTTTTCTGTATGATACTTATATATATTGTTGTGACAAAATAAAAAAAATAAAAAAATAAAAAAATAAATACTTAGTATTTGTCTCTGCGGCTACTAGATGGGCGAAGAGAGCAACAACAGTATATAAAAGTTATATGCTGGGGCATGACAGTGACCATCTGGGATGACCATCGGAACTTTGGGTCTGGGTCATTCATTAGTATCCTCCGATATATCTAATGAAACTGAAGGTCTCAGGTTGGAATTAGGGAAGTTTGTTAAAGGAATTGTCGAAGCAAAAAATTGCAGCTGTGATCAGTATAACAAGACCAGGAACTAATGGTGGGACTGTTATGTCCTCATAATAACGATTGCATCTCAGCTGGATAGTTGCCTACCACTCTCATTGGCTGAGACGCTGGCAACTATACTAGCTCTTATTGGTTCACATGTTTTTGACAGTTCCTTTTTAAGCAGTTTTCAGTTGGGTTTGTTTTTCTGCTTAGGTATGGAGCCGGCGCGAAGTTGCTCATTACTTGTTCTTGCTAATAAAGTGTTATTGTATCACCAACGTATCAACCTAAGCCGATAACTCGCAGACATATTAGGGACACTACACTACTGTTTAGTAACAGGAAAGTGACAAGAAAGTAATAATTTGGAAGACATCCTTAGAAGGATGCTAGCTAAGACATGTAGACATAAATTTGGTGACCTCTAGCTTATTATAATAACAAAACACACATTCCTTTTGATAAGAAGGCTTATTAGTATAAACATGGAATGTATGAAGAAGGAGAGTAAAGTAGAAGAACCAAATCAAAAGAAACATTTGTCAAGGAACCAACGAGTGATTTTTAGGTTGTTAACTTCCTTAATCATAGCAGTATAAAATTTGTATTTGTGCATTGTTCGGGATCTTGGCTATTTTAGCTGCTGAGATCATTTTGCTGTAGTACTTTAATAAAAGTTCCTTGAACCACCTCTCATGTCTGCCTCTGACTGGCTTCTGCACCAGGCTAAACCCAGTTTGTGGACAACAGAACATTGAATGCACTAGGCAATCCATTTTAAGTTGAGGACTACCTGAATAGAGTTATGCAAACCAGAATATACATCCCTAAAATTGAATTTTGTAGCTCAGGATTGAAATGAGGGTCCTTGATGATCTCTGAGCTCAGTTGTTTTCTTGCAGATGTTTCATTGCCTAAATAATCAGCATTCATGATGTTACCTAATAAAATGCCTAAGAAAAAAAACAACCAAACTCCAGAGAGCACCAAAAACCCCTCAGAGCATACATCAGCACATCAGGTGTCAGCATGGTCAGTGACAAATGTATGGAAAAGCTATGAGATAATGAGGACAATTGTAATTGTTGTTAGTTGCGAAGTCATATCCGACCCGTTGTGACCCTGTGGACAACGTTCCTCCAGGCCTTCCTGTCCTCTACCATCCTCCGGAATCCATTTAAGCTCATGCCTACTGCTTCAGTGACTCCATCCAGCCACCTCGTTCTCTTTCATCCTTTTCTTCTTTTGCCCTCAATCTTTCCCAGCATTAGGCTCTTCTCCAGGGAGTCGTTCCTTCTCATTAGGTGGCCAAAATATTTGAGTTTCATCTTCAGGATCTGTCCTTCTAAAGAGCAGTCAGGGCTGATCTCCTCTAGGACTGACTTGTTTGTTTGCCTTGCAGTCCAAGGGACTTGCAGGAGTCTTCTCCAGCACCAGAGTTCAAAGGCCTCAATTCTTTGGTGCTCAGCCTTTCTTATGGTCCAATTTTCATAGCCATACATTGCAACTGGGAAAACCATAGCCTTGACTATACACACTTTTGTTGGCAGGGTGATGTCTCTGCTTTTTAGTACGCTGTCTAGATTTGCCATAGCTTTCCTCCCCAGGAGCAAGCGTCTTTTAATTTCTTGGCTGCAGTCCCCATCTGCGGTGATCTTGGAGCCCAGGAAAATAAAATCTGTCACTACTTCCATTTCTTCCCCATCTATTTGCCAGGAATTGAGAGGGCCGGATGCCATGATCTTAGTTTTTTTAATGTTGAGTTTCAAGCCAACTTTTGCACTCTCCTCCTTCACCCGCATCAAGAGGCTTTTTAATTCCTCTTTGCTTTCTGCCATTAGAGGACAATGTGGACAATACTACCCAAACAGTACTGCATTTTAAGTGGCAGTTTTTATAAACATAGTTTCTTTCTAGAAAGTTCCTTTTATATGTCTGAAAGTTGAGTCGGGGCAGCTATACTTATTTTTTTGGTTTGAGGTGTTTTGCTGCCCAGCCAAACAGCTTCTTCCACCTGGACAAGTTGGTTAGGGTGAAGAGTCAAAGTCGTTGGATTGTACCAATTAGGTTGAAGCAGAGGTGATTCCTGTAGTCTGCTACTTTTCTTGCTGTCTGTTTATATTCCTGCAGTAAGGTCAAAAATAAGTCCAATTGCTATGACCCAACTTCCAGACAATTCTACCTGGATTATTGAGAATCTTCGCTATCATATTGCCACACACCTGGGGAAAAAACTCTGAGGTTGGTGTGGGAATACCCCTAAGAATTTAAGGAGTTGGCACATTCCAACGGCTTTCTTCCTACTCAGATTCTCCTAATCCAGGGGTCTGCAAACTTGGCTCTTTTAAGACTTGTGGACTTCAACTCCCAGAGTTCCTCAACCAGCAAAGCAAAACAAGATTTTTTTCCCCAATGTGTAAGACAGAGCATTTGCTGGTTGAGATTTGGAGTTGCCAAATTTTTGACCATTCTGATATAAAGTCAAGGTCTTTTTGAAGGGTAGTCATATTGTTGGTAGTGTTAAATAGTTTAACATCATCAGTGAAGAGAACACAGTTACTTATTTTTCTGTCCCCCCACCTCACATAGGAAGACACATGAGCAAATGACATCTATCAGTAATTTATTTTTACAAGCCAACCTGAATCCCTTTAGCAAATAAAAGTTCTGGCAGCTACTTTCCAAATGCCTGCCAAGTTTCTTATCACCTCTAGAAACAGGAGTCTGCATATCTGTAGTCCATTGCTGGGGCAACCAAAAGTTCGAAGAGTAATCTGAAGTCATTCACAAAGTCCAAGCCTTGATTCCAAAAAATATCCCATCCGAAACTCATGATATGCAGTTTGTGTCCGTCACAGAGCCTGCAGAGCAACCCCACCCACTTTTATACCCTGTGGGGCATGGCTTGGTGACTCAACAATCTCTGACCCTTCCACGCCTCTTCCTTTGCTGCGCATGCCTCTCCCTCCGACACTGCCTGGGATCAATCCAAGATTGATCTTCATCACTCCCTATAAATGGGTGCTCCGACATGCCTTCCTCCTGGCCTTCAGCTGGAACCTGAGGCATTGCCAGAAAGGAGGGTCCTGGGGAGGGAGGCCTTGTCAGCTCCTCCCTTTCACTTTCAGAGTCATCTTCCTCTGTGAGGACAGGCTTGGGAGCTAGAGTCACAACACTTATAATATGGTCACAGAGGTCGTTAATGTATAATATGAAGAGCGTTGGTCCTAGAACGCTGCCTTGGGGGACACCGCTATTGCCAGGAGCAGGATTTGATAGGGCACTGCCTATTTTGACCATTTGTTGTCTGTTTGACAGGAACACTGTTATCCGATTATGGAGGGGTCCGGAGATGCCATAGGATTTTAGTTTTAGAAGTTTGTCATGTACTACTCAGTCAAGCTTTACAGAAGTCCATGTAAATTGCATCTATTGCTTTTCCTTGATCAAGATTTGTAGTCCATATGTTTTTGCAGTGAAGAAGTTGTAAATTACAGGATAAATTTTTCCTGAAACAAGATTGTTTATTAGAGAGTAGGTTGTTTGTTTCTAGGTGGAGGGTGATGGATTGGTTGATGATTGATTCCATTACTTTGCAGGTGACACAGCATAAAGAAATTGGTCTGTAATTTTCAACTAGGCTGGGGTATCCTTTTTTGAAGACAGGGATGACTGTGGCTAGTGACCAAAGTTTGGGAAGCGAGCTGGTCACTTTTTGAAAGATTTTTCAAAGATTATGCTTAGGGGTTCTGCTATATTAGTGGAAATCTTTTTTAGACCATCAGGTCCAATAGATAGAGATGGTTTCAGTTTGTGAAGAGCTTTTTCAACATTATCTTCTGTGAAATCTATTTGTGTTAGGTCATTGTAATCATTGGTGGTACAACTGGGGAATGTTGGATATGAGCCATTGCTGTTAAGAAAGACTGAGCTGAAGAATGTGTTAAAGGGTTTGCTTTAACTGTTTCATCATTATATTCTTTACCGTTTCATCCTTTTAGGGGTGGGATGGATCTCGAGTCCTTAAGTTTGTTGTTCACAAAATTATAGAAAGCCCGATTGGATTTTGTTTGATGTGGTAATTGGTGCATTCAATCTTTATTTGGTTGCATATATTTTTGTAGCGGTTTCTGAAGTTGGCTACATAGCCAGTTTTGTTTTTTCGCCAGAGGGATTTTTTTTTCCCGATTGGAGCTTTTTTATTGATATGGGTAATTTTTTTTTCTGATTTTTGTGGTGGTTTGTGGTACATATACTTTGATGACTCTATTGACTTCAGGTAGGAAAACTCTATAATGGTCTTCAGCAGTGATACAGTTAGAGAATAAATTTTGCCAGTCAAGAGATGAGAGGTCAGTGTTTATAAGATCATAATTGGCTTTTTTGAAATTATAGATTGTAATACCATTATTATGGAGATTATTGTAAGGGCATATATTGAGACAAAAGTCTATCATGCTGTGGTCACTGTTGGAAAAGGGTTCTTTTATTTGTAGTCCATAAATTGAGTTTGCACTGTTGCAGAAGATGAGGTCAAGGCAGTTGTTGAGTCTTGTATTATTAGTTATTAGTTGATCAAGACCTAGATTTGTAACAGCATTGTGCAGGGTAGTATGGATGGGTTCAGTTGTACATTCGTTTGTTATCCAGTTAATAAGAGGTAGGTTGAGGTCACCCAGGAAGATGAGAGGATAAGGGCAAGAAGTAGCCCATGTTAGTAGTGTAGTTAACATGTTCGCATGTGCAATGTCGTAGTCAGGGGCTCTGTAGCATAGCAAGAAGCGAAGTGTGTTGTTAAGGGACAGTTCGCATACAATAATTTCAGGAAGAGCTAGTTTATGTGCAACTTGAATATTTTTTAGATTCAGTGACTTTTTGTAAAAGATAGCCACTCCACCTCCTCTGCAGGTTTTGTGATCGGACCGGAAAACATGATACTCTCTGTCTGAAATAATGGAGTCAGGGAGGGATGAGTTCAGCCATGTTTTGCATACAAATATAATATTGAATGTACCAGTATTTAACAAGAGGAGAAATTCAGGCATTTTGTTTACAATGCTTCTTGCATTTATCAGTTTGCATTTAAGATCTGCAGTGGTTTGTGTAGAGGAAATAAGGGGTGTGTGTACCTAGTTTTGGATGACGGTTGGTTGGATTCTGTACAACGGATGGTTGTATGTTTTGGGTGATGGGGGGTTGGATGTTGGGCAATTGACTGTAGGTTTTTCTTTTTATGCAGTCAGCATGGTAGTCAATGTATAGGTTGGTTTCGCCTTCGTCTTGCCGTCGTTTGAGTTCTGTGCGGAGTTCACAGGAGCGGATCTGTTGCAGAAATGATAAATCAGGCCGTGATCTAAGTTTGTTGTGGCTGGGGTTGTTTCTGGCAAGTGAGTTTATAGCATGAATGAACTTTTTATTTGCTGGTTTTATTTATGCAGATGACTCTACAGAATTTGGGTGCCACTGAGCCATCACTGTTTTTGTATTCTGGTCCGTCTCTGGAGACTTCGATTATTTCATCAGGGGAGAAGGTGCGTGAATTGTAATTTTTAATCATGTTACGAACTTTACTGATATCTGGTTCATTGGTGTTATCTAATCCAAATAATATAGCATTTTGACATTTTTGTTCTCTTTCGATGGTATCTTTTACTAGTATGGCAACATTGTTTGGTTGGTTGGCAGATATTTGTGGTTTAGGTTGTGGATTAGGTAATGTTTGTTGGATTGGGAAAAGAATTTGATCTGTTGAGTTTCCATTTTTTGTGCTGTAATTTTTTTTCAAGATTTGTGAAACATGGTTCTAAACATGCTAGTATTCTTTTTTCTAAGCTTGCCTTTATAGTTGATTCCATAGTATAGACCTTATCAGACATGGAAATTAGGTAGTCGAATTTTGGAAAACAAGATGACATAAATGGATAAATGTAGGATCTGATTGTAGGAAATTGTTTATTGATTTGTTTATTTTCAGACAGGAGTGGTGGGCATAATTGGTGCATAGTCGGCATTTCTTGAATTCATCACTTATGTTTATGGATTCATTACATTTATAATATATTTTGGATTCGTTTGGGTCATTGTTTGTAGTGACAACTTTTGTTTGAGGGTGTTTGGCAGGTCCGTTGGAATTTTTGCCTGGCATGGTCAATGTTCCATAAGTATTTTACAAAATTAATTTGTCAATATCAATAGTGAGATAGTAACTAGCAAGTAATTACTCATATAACAAATTAATGTCAATATCAATTAATTACATCAATTAACATAGAACAGTAAATAACGTCAATTTACTTAACTATTGAGTTGCTAATAATTAATTAATTAGATTATTGGATAATCAGCTATTCAGTGCTAATTAATTATTGACTAATGATAATTGATATTTGATAATTAATAAATGACAGTAGTGATAATGATTAATAATATTAACTGTTTCTTTTCTTTTTTTTTCCATAAAAAAGTTTTATTTTTACAATTGTCAAACAACTCATCCAATGTACAGTTATATACAATTAGTCGGGCTTGCCCAGTCACCATCCCCCTTTTTAACACTCTTCCCTCTTCTACCTTTTTTTACTTTCCTAACCTTCCTCTCCTTCTCTTATCTACATCCTATCCTCCCTCCACCCTACACCTTCCTTCTCCCTCTTCTACCCCTCTTCCTTCCTCTTCTCCTCTTTCCTACCTCCTACTCTCTCTTTTCTCCTCCCCACCGTTCTAAAATGGTAACTGGGCAGACCCGACCCTACATTAATTATATTTATACATCTTCAATAATCCCTGTACATTAACCATCACTCCATCTCTAGCCTCAACCCCCCATTTCCCCTCCCCCTTACCCCCCACCCCCCACCCCCACTTCCCAGAACAAAATGCAGGGTATCAAAACTAACAATCATAATCTAAAATAATTCCTAAATTATAATCTCTAGTCACTCCACACTTAATCACACTCTCAATTCCCCTCTCCTTCAGAAATATATCTAATACAAAATATTTCCTAAATTTACTCATATGCTATTCGATATTTTTTTTATCTGATACTTATTTTGAATATAATCAATCCACATTTTCCATTCTAAAATATATTTTTCTTGTGTATAGTCTTTCAAGTAAGCAGAAATTTTTGCCATAATATTAACTGTTTCTTAATGGAACATAGTTGTATGACAAAAATAGCTAGGCAATTATGGATAAGTAGGAAATATCTATCAATTAATTATACCAATAACAATGAAAGTGTGGGGTGTTTCTGTCTTCAGAGGAAAGGACAGCAGTAGTGATAAGTTTGAAAAGCAGCAGAGATTGTTATTTGAGCATCAGCAGCTCCATTCTAAAAGTTAGTGGTTTCCAAATGCCTTTCGCTTGACTCCTTTCCACTTATGACTGTATGACTATAACTTTGTTGCTGGCAATCCTTATGATTTATATTGACCATCAATTGTGTTGTAAATGTTGTACCTTGATGAAGGTATCTTTTCTTTTATGTACACTGAGAGCATATGCACCAAGACAAATTCCTTGTGTGTCCAATCACACTTGACCAATAAAAATTCTATTCTATTCTATTCTAATTTAACACTCATGGACTTCAACTCCCAGAATTCCCCAGCCAGCTCTTTTTTCCCCCTTCACTTTGCTGAAGCCAAGATATATTACACTTACTGCAGACCCACCATCTATTAAGAAAGTTACCCTACGTGGCAGGCTGGATAATTCTGGGAGTTGCAGTCCACCCATCTTAAAAGCCGCCAGTTTTGAGAAACACTGATCTGATATTGTGTCCCGTTCTGGCACCCCATTTTAGGAAAACCAGAAGAAATTCAGCGAAGGGCAAGGAGAGGACCTCAAGAGAAGCCAGATGTATGTAGCCTACAAAACCTTTAATTTTTCTTAATCCTTGCCGAATCAAAATAGATCCCTCCTGATGGTTGTAGGGCCACAGAGCCGAAGGATCTCACTGCTGCAAGAGCCCAACAAGGTACACCAATCCATAAAAATCAGGATTTTTTTAACAGTCATAGCTAAAGCCTTTGAAAGGCTAGTGCTTTCCTACTTGAAAACCATCACGGATCTGCTGTTAGACCCCTTGCAATTTGCACACCGAGCAAATAGATGAACAGATGATGCTGTTAATATGGCTCTGCACTACATCCGACAACATCTTGAGTCTCCAAAGACCTATGCAAGGGTCCTCTTTATAGACTTTAGTTCAGCATTCAATACCATCATTCCAGACACTCTTCTAACTAAGCTAAACCAGCTTCAGGTACCGGAACAGACTTGTAAGTGGATCACAAGCTTCCTAACAAACAGGAAACAGCAGGTGAAGCTAAGCAAGATCACATCAAATACCTGTACAATTAGCACAGGGGCCCCCCAAGGCTGTGTGTTCTCCCCACTTCCCTTCTCTCTGTATATCAATGACTGCATCTCCAACGATCCATCTGTTAAGCTACTGAAGTTCGCAGATGACACAACAGTGATTGGTCTCATTTGAGACAATGACGAATCCGCATATAGACGAGAGGTCGAATGACTAGCCTTGTGGTGCAACCAAAACAATCTGGAACTGAACACACTCAAAATGTAGAAATGGTGGTAGACTTTAGGAGAAACCCTTCCATACTTTCACCTCTCACAATACTAGACAACACAGTATCAACAGTAGAAACCTTCAAATTTCTAGGTTCTATCATATTGCAAGATCTAAAATGGACAGCTAGCATCAAAAACATCATCAAAAAAGGACAACAAAGACTGTTCTTTCTGCGCCAACTCAGTAAGCTCAAACTGCCCAAGGAGCTGCTGATTCAGTTCTGCAAGAGGAATTATTGAGTCTGTTGTAATGTATTTTGAACTTTGAGAGGGAATTTTGGGCGGGAAATGTGCACGTTGCTGATTGGTTGAAGCCTCAGCCAAAAGAGTATTTAAAGAGGGGTTTTTGCCGGTTGTCTTTTGCTGGGTCACAATAAACTAAAGAGCTGTTGCCACTCATTGGTCTCCTGCCTCTTCATTGCCCGAACTTAACATTTGGCGACGAGGATGGGATATTGAGGCAGTGAGATCGAAAGAAAGAGCTGAAGGAACCAGGAATTCAAAAAACCCAGCCAGTTTGCGAAGGCGGAAAATAGCGATGTCCAGCTACACGCCGCCAGCGCCATTCAACCCAGCCAAGGAGAAATGGGGGTCGTACATGGCTCGTTTCGAGTGTTTCCTCGAAGCGAACGAACTACAGGGAGTCTCGGACAATCGGAAGCGAGCATACTTCCTGAGCCACTGCGGTCCAGAGGTCTTCGATACGGCGGAGTCACTCTCAGAGCCAACGCCGGTACAATCGGTACCGTGGCAGACACTACAAACAACACTTCGAGCGCACTACGCACCGGTACCCTCAAAGTTCGTCCAACGTTTCGAATTGAGGCAACGTGTACAGCGAGTTGGCGAATCAATAAGTGTGTACATGGCCGCATTGAGGAAAGCCGCGAACCACTGCGAGTACAGAGATTTGGAGGATTCCTTACTCGAACAGCTCATTTGTGGGGTCAGAGACATCAGACTACAAAGGCGGCTGCTGTCTAAAAGCAACCTGACTCTAGCGATAGCCCTGGACGAAGCCAGAGCTCATGAAATGTCCACCAAGGCGGCGGACACCTTGCAAAAGCCAAACGCGCAGGGTGCCGGGACAAAGACTACACCGGTCCACAGTGAGGAAGTCCAGGCCGAATCGGAAAGTGAGGAAGAGGAAGAGGTGTTCCACACCGGGAGGCTGGAGAGAGGTGACTGGGACGAATGTGTGAGTTGTGGGGGACAACACCAACGGCAAAACTGCAGATTCAAGGACGCGGTTTGTCGGCGGTGTGAAAAAAAAGGACACATAGCTCGGGCCGGCCGAGCCCCCCACCCTTCCCGCCAAAAATTCAAACCGACCAATCAGAGTGCGGGAGCAGCGAAGCGGCCCGGGATTGGTACATTTAAAAAGGGCGCGAAGTTAAACCAGACCACTGTGAGAGTGGACCACGCATCGACACGACTAGAGAAGAAAATATTTACCCAAGTCTACATTGAAGGGGTGCAGTGCCCCATGGAAGTAGACACTGGGTCGTCAATCACAATTATGTCCTGGGACACCATCGTGAGAGACTTGCCAGCGATCGCTAAACGTCAGCTACAAACCCAGAAGCTGAGAGTGCAGGACTACCAGGGGAATCGGATCCCTGTTCGAGGAGCCACATCCGTCCAAGTCAAATATGGACAATTCACAAAGACCCTGCCAATCACCATCGTAAACGGAACTCTACCGAGTTTGCTAGGGTTGGACTGGATTTTTTTTCGCAAAAATCAGAACTGTCTGTTCAAGGGGGGTGTCTGTTATGGGGGGATAGGGTAGTTATCCCAGACAAATTACGCGAAAATGTGTTGGAACTGTTGCATGTGGGCCACCCAGGGATTGTGCGGATGAAGGGTTTAGCAAGGAGTTATGTATGGTGGCCCTTAATGGATAAGGACATCAGCGACAGGGTAGGGAAATGCCAATCCTGCCAAGAGTCGAGGTCGCTACCCCCTACAGCCCCAGTTAGAGAGTGGGAGAAACCCCAGGGGCCTTGGTCCAGGATTCACATAGATTTTGCGGGGCCGTTCCATGGGCAGACCTTTTTAATTGTGGTAGATGCCTACTCAAAATGGTTAGAAATAATCCTCATGAAAAGCACAACGGCCGAAGCAGTAATCACAGTCCTAAGGCATCTATTCGTAACACACGGCCTGCCCGACACCCTAGTCTCTGACAATGGCCTGCAATTCACGGCAAATCAGTTTGAGGGGTATTTAGCGGGAGAGGGCATCAGACATGTCCTCTCGGCGCCTTTCCACCCGGCGACGAACGGACTTGCAGAACGTTTCGTTCGGAGCACCAAGGAAGCGCTATCTAGGATAAGTCCAGGCGACTGGCAAACGAAAATAGACACTTTCCTGGCCGTCCAACCCCTTGTGTAACAACTGGCCACAGCCCAGCGGAACTTTTAATGGGCAGGAAACTCAGGTGCCCGCTAGACCGACTAAACCCAACTTATACCCCAGACGGGTACAAGGGTATTCAAGGAAAAACCAGGGAAATGACAGTGGGTGACCTAGTATGGGCACACAACTATAGCGAGGGCCCAACATGGTTAAAGGGGGAAATTCTGGGCATAACCGGACCCAAATCATACGTAGTAGACATGGAGGACGGCCGGGTATGGAAACGCCACATAGACCAGTTAAGAAAACGTATACCAAACAAACTAGAAACCAAACAACCAAGCCCTGACTACCAATTGTTTGAATCTGCAGCTGACTCAAACCCGAGGCGAGCGGAGGACTTATCTGATTCCGATGAAGTCCAGCGACGCCAACCGGTTCCTCCTGAAGGCAACAGGAACGATTCAGCCAATAATCCAGGGCTGGACGGCCTAGAGGAGGAGCTGGGAGGAACAAACAGTCCCTCCGACCAGCTCGACTCTCTCCCAGAGAATGAACTGCACAGGTCAGAAAGAGTTAGGAGACGCCCTGTCTACCTGCGTGACTATGTAGAGAGATAGCATGTAAATATTATGTAAATAGAGGTACTAAGCATTCTGGGAGGGAAGGAGTGTAATGTATTTTGAACTTTGAGAGGGAATTTTGGGCGGGAAATGTGCACGTTGCTGATTGGTTGAAGCCTCAACCAAAAGAGTATTTAAAGAGGGGTTTTTGCCGGTTATCTTTTGCTGGGTCACAATAAACTAAAGAGCTGTTGCCACTCATTGGTCTCCTGCCTCTTCATTGCCCGAACTTAACATCTGTCATTTGCACCTCTATAACTGTCTGGTTCAGTTCTGCAACCCAACAAGAAAAACAGAGACTTCAAAGGATAATTAGAACTGCAGAAAAAATAATTGCTTCCAACCTGCCTTCCATTGAGGACCTGTATACTGCATGAATCAAGAAGAGGGCCATGAAAATATTTACAGACCCCTCGCATCCTGGACATAAACTGTTTCAACTCCTACCCTCAAAACGATGCTATAGAGCACTGCACACCAGAACAACTAGACACAAGAACAGTTTTTTCCCAAAGGCCATCACTCTGCTAAACAAATAATTCCCTCAACACTGTCAAACTATTTACTAAATCTACACTACTTATGACTGTATGACTGTAACTTTTTGTTGCTATCATTAAGGGTTAAATTGCAACCTATGACCATCATTTGTGTTGTAAATGTTGTACCTTTGATGAAGGTATTTTTTTTCTTTTTTCTTTTATGTACACTGAGAGCATATGCACCAAAACAAATTCCTTGTGCGTCCAATCACACTTGGCTAATAAATTCTATTCTGTTCTGTTCTTTGTTTAGAAGACAAGCAGCAGCCTGTTCCCTGTTGTCTTCCGGTTGGGTTTTTTTAGAATGGTGGTAGATTCAGATCCAGACCAGTTTAAAATGTTGGAGGGATGCTCAAAGCATGGCAACAAAGAAAAAATTAAAAAAAACCCCTCTCTCTCTAATATTTACTCCTAAAAACTGCTTGGTGCTGGTAAGTCTCCGCTCGGGGTGGTCATGTAGCTCTCAATTTAAATTCCCTCTTCTGCAAGAGCGAAGACAGCAGTTAGTATTTTCAAATCTTCCTGCTCCTTTTAACTTTTGCTTCTTCTTCTTCACTTCCTCCTCTTTCTCTCTCTTTTTCTTTCTTTCTATTTCGTCAGGGGATTATAATCAATCTGTCTTTCTCTCTCTCTCTCTCTCTCTCACTCGCCTCAGCTTTAAAAAGTATCTCTGTTGAAAAGTAACTTTAAAAAGTATCTCTGGGCGTCTCGTTGGATTGGAGCAAGGCGGCTTTCTCCGCGCTCTCTCACTCTATCTTTCAGCCTCTTGGCGCTGGCTGCACTTGCTCTATGCGAGAGCTCTCTACGATCTCTCTCTCTATCTTTTAAAACTTTCTTTCTTTCTTTTTTTTTTATTTTGTGATTTTTGAGGCCTGGAGAGTAGCGGCGGCGATGGCGGTAAAGCAGTGGTGGTGGCAGGGCGGCAGTGGCAGCAGCAGGGGAAAGGGGGACTTTACTACCGGACAATCCTTACCTCTACTTCCCCGATGTTTTCAGTTATTTTCTTTGTTAAAAGCTGCATGGGTGAAAATAAGTCCTTTGGCAAGCAGCTTCTAACAGAATCAGCCACAACGCGACTTTCTCACAACACGGCTGAGGAGTGGCTACTCACAGCACTCCATGCTGGTCACATGAGAGAAGGGAGCAGTTCCTGGAATTCCTGCTATATTCCTGCTATATGGTTTATTGGATGGGAAGCTAATTAAATAAGGTTCCCACCACCACCTTTCCTTTTTCATTAAGGCCAAATAATTTGAAAGAATACAATAAATTTTGTAAATAAAAATGGTGAGAGTTCACAAAGATTACTCGGTGCAAATAGAAATACACATTATTTCCGTAGCAAGGAAGGTAAAGCAGGAATGGTTAAATTGACTTTGTTTAAAGAGGTGTAGGAAGTTAGCACCCATTCCTCTCCTAGAAGAACAAAATATTTTAAGAAAATATTAAAAAAAGCAGAATATTATATTTCCCTGGATGAGAGAACTGGAGAAACATGTTTTAAGGACAAAGCAGCTCCCTGCAGCTTCCTGCCTCCCCCCACCTTTGTCAATGGGCCAGAGGCAGAAACTCATTCTCCCCACCTTTGTCAATGGGAACATCATCTGCAACACAATAGGACCCATCTAGCAACAGAAACCACATGGCACCTGGGAAGATTACATCAGCCAGCAAGGCTAGCTAAGACCCCCACCCCCTGGGAGTCTGACAACCAATCAGGATACTCTTCTTGTGCCCCAGAAATTTCAAAGTTCAGAGAAAGCATAAAGCCAGGGCGCGCTCAGCATCTCAGCCTTTTCTGTTCAGGAACTCAAGCCATGTGATCCTGACCACCAATAAGTCATCTTTCCAAGCAGCCTCCAGGTTTCCAGTGTCTTTTTCCCCACTTGGAACTGAACCCAGATGGACATTTCTTCCAACAGAGGAAAATATATTCTTATTTGGATATCATTTCTGGAATTTGTGCTTATGAAGGAAAAGAAAAGAAACTTTAATCTTGGCTTTGTTGATTAGAAAGATTGGGTGTTATAGAAATAGCTAGTTATATATCAATGTGTAAAAGCAAAAAGTCGAGGCTGGGGAGTGTTTATCTTGTACTGTGCTAGGAAGAGTTGGAAGTCAATGCCCCCCCTTTTTTCTTTTTCTCTTCCCTCTTGTATTTTACATCCCCCTTTCCGTCCCTTAATTTCCTATTTTTGGAGTATTTTATATAATAAAATAAAAATGATAAATATTTAAAAAAAAGGAAACCAATTAAAGAGAGAACCAACCTAGAAATAAGGAGAAATCTCCTGATAGAAACAACAATTATTTAGTGGAACAGCTTGCCTGCAAAAGCTATAGGTGATCATTCCCTGGAGGCTTTTAATAAGAGGTTGGACAGTCCTTTGCTGCTTCCTGCTTGAGCAAGAAATTGAACTAGAAGACCTCCAAGGTCCGTTCCAATTCTGGGCTAAGTCTGTTGAGCCTCTTTTGTGTTGTTATTGTTACAATTGTTTTTGTTCAAGCTGCCATGTTTGCTTCCATGTTTTCAATTCTATATTTGGCTAGTGCAGGGGTCTGCAAACTTGGCTCTTTTAAGACTTGTGGACTTCAACTCCCAGAGTCCCTCAGCCAGCAAAGCTGGCTGAGGGACTCTGGGAGTTGAAGTCCACAAGTCTTAAAAGAGCCAAGTTTTAGATCCCCTGGGCTAGTGTAAACTGCTCAGAATCTTCTGAGTGGGCAGTCACAATAAATGCAATTTTTAAAAAAATATATAGGTAAAGGTTCCCCTTGCACATACATGCTAGTTGTTGCCAACTCCAGGGGGCGGTGCTCATCTCCATTTCAAAGCTGAAGAGCCAGCGCTGTCTGAAGACGTCTCCATGGTCATGTGGCCGGCATGACTCAACACCAAAGGCGCACGGAACGCTGTTACCTTCCCACCAGAGGTGGTCCCTATTTTTTCTACTTGCATTTTTACGTGCTTTGAAAACTGCTAGGTTTGTTTGTTTGTTTATTTATTTATTTATTTAATACCAAACAGAGAAATTTTAAACTGTCCTTGTTTCCTCACAGCCTTTACTCATTTCCTGGTATCCTTTCTCAACTTTTCCCTTTTGAATATTCCATGCGATGGTCATGAGTGTTGAGACCTGGTGGTAAGTCACTTTTTTTCAGCGCCATTGTAACCTTGAACGGCCACTACATGGATGGCTGTAAGTTGAGGACTACCTGCACTATATACTGGCTGGAACTAGCACTTACGGTCTTTAAAATTCTCTACCAAATCTCTGAAAGAAAACTCTTCTGGAGAAGGAGAAATCTTCTGAAATAGGACCAGGGTCTTCTTTAGGATTGACTGTAGCAGTGCTATTGAGAAAACCCAACAGAGAATTTGCTTTATGATTCCTTTCCATAGGCTTGAATGAAACGTGGAGAAACAAAGCTTCGACTGCTGGAAAAATGGTTATTCAATGAAAAGATTGGATGTTCAGACACATCCCTTGGCCTCATGGTAATTAAGTAAGTACAAGAACACTGCATTCCACCTAGATGAATATCAATAAAATATACTGATTTCCTCACTGGACAATAACTTTCGAAGCAAACTGGATAAGAACTGATAGAAAACAAATGAAAAACTTCACACCAGCACTAGTGCTTGCATTGCATTACTTTTTGCCTAGTGAATTAAGATCCTTGGGCTGTACAAGAGAACCGCAGCAAACAATGGTTAGCAGAATAAGAAAATTTCATTTAAGGATGCCCTGAATCAGTGGATAGCAGTTGCCACATGATCAGAAGCCAACATTTAACAAACACAATGCAGTGTTCTGTGTTACCATTAAGATTTGGACCTTTTTTATAATCTCAGCTTTTGCAGAATGGATGGATGGAAGATTGATCTGGAAGAAAAGCTTATAATAGCAACACAACTCCATTGGGGATTTGTTGCAAGAACTTTGGGTCAAAGCAGCAAAGTAAACACTACATGAATCCCTTGTTTGTGCTTTGCTATTTCTTTTTGTATTAATTGATGCAGTTTTTTTAAATTTATAGCCTACACCTTAACAAAAGCAGAACCATCTTCATGACACATGAATGAATGCACCAAGACATTTCAATTTCCTTCCAGTTTTCTCAGAGTGGATATTAATTATAAAGTAAAAGGTAAAATTCTTTTCTCTGGTCCATGGAGGCAGTGGTAGAGTTTTAAAGTATGGAACAGATTTCTTTTAACGCTGGCAGGACAGCCAGATCTTCACCAAATCTGATTGACTAATGTAGGAGTTCATAGAAGATCACAAGGCAGCCATCTTGTTGCTTCCAGTCTAAAGCCATTGTTTCATTCTAGCTAATGGAAGAGCTGGCACTTTATGTCCTTCATTTGCCAGAAAACTTTGATTCTGCATGACAGGAATCATCTTTCTTCTACCAGACTGGGCAAAATCTTGACCTCCTTGCACGAGTGATCATATCTAACCTCAACAAAAACATTTTTCTTGAAGGAAAATTCAACTGAGATGAATAACATTTGTCTCTGTTAAATGGCATCTCTTAAATGAATGATGTTATATTTGAGGAGATTATGGATTCTTTAAACTAAAATATTTAAGCTGATATCATCAAAACAGTAGTACTGTTAAATCAGTGGGATTATGGTGCAGGAAAATCCTTTATACTTGCCACTGCGTGGCCTACAATGATTAAAAAACTGCAATCAATCAATCTAGCCAATATTTCATATTTTAACCCTACAGCCAGTCAAATGGACATTCAGATTCCAAACAGTTAATGGTGACCACTTCAGGTCCAAAGATGAAGGACATGCAATTTGCAATTCCCTTTCTCCATCACCAAATCTATGACTTGAAGTGCAAAACCTGTTAGAAGAATATGATTTCCAGTTCTGAGCTGAATCATGCAAAAATAACAGTACACATACTGCTTGGAGAGAAGGCAGTTTATTTGAGAGCATGAAAGACAGCAGTTGAAGGGAGGCTACAATTTGGGATGTAGAGACTGTTAGTGTTTATAGGAGAAGTGGTCCTTTGTGAGATGTGTGTGAATGTGCCCTTTGAAGTGTTTATTCTGGTGGGGAGATGCTCTTATCTGACTTTGATTAAGTTTACAGATCTTCTTTGGTGTGTACCTATATGCTGATTTTGGGGTGCTACGTCTGTGTGCTCAGGGAAGATCATATTGTGAAAGAATTTCTCAGTTTGCTATTATTTGCACAATTTAATTAGTTTTAATTGTTAGCCTGAACGAAATAATCCTTGCAACATTGAACTATCTTTGTTTCAACATAGTTTCTTCTAGTTTTGGTTACCTGCAGGTCATTTTATTGGTTAAAAGAATGTCAAAGGCAGTGCACTAATAAAATTATTCTGAATCTAATTTTCTTCGCACAAGCGCAATTAAAAAAAAAGCAATTGGACACTATAAAGTATGTACACAATTCTGCTGCAGTCTTCAATGTGGTATAACCACTGTTACAGTATCATTGGACAGGATGTTATGATGAAGTTTATCCCAGAAATAGGGAAAGCAATATTTGCATGCGTGCTCTATTTCCAGAAATCAAAAGCATGAACAATGATAAGAAGATAGCAGTTATGACGAAATTATTTTGTTTGTAATTATCCTTTCATTACATTTGTTTGGGACTGCTGAAAACATTGTAAGTGCCTCCTTAAGGCATCATTATTTTTTTTTCAGACTTCTAGAAAAGAAGAGGAGTTGCTTTAATGAATAGCAGAGATGTGTTGTGCGTTCATGAGGTTGTCAATACTTCTGAATAAAACTGATGAGGGATCACAACTGACAATTCTATGAAATTTTAGCATAACAACTAAATCCTTAGTGAGCCCACATTCCAGGTTCTGAGGTCCTAACAATCAAAAAAATGAAACTAAACAATATATATATATAATTTATTTATGTATTTATTTATTTATTTTGTCAAACACAACATTATATATAAGTATAAGCATGAAATAACCATACGAATTGGATACAATCAAAGGGAACATTAGGACAGGAACAGTAGGCACGCTGGTGCTCTTATGCACGCCCCTTACAGACCTCTTAGGAATGTGGTGAGGTCAATAGTAGATAGTCTTTGGTTAAAGCTTTGGGGATTTTGGGAAGAGACCACAGAGTCAGGTAGTGCATTCCAGGCATTAACAACTCTGTTACTGAAGTCATATTTTCTACAATCAAGATTGGAGCGGTTCACATTAAGCTTAAATCTATTGTGTACTCGTGTATTGTTGTGATTGAAGCTGAAGGAGTCTTCAACAGGAAGGACATTGTAACAGAAGATTCTATGAGTTAAACACAGGTCATGTCGAAGGCGGCGGAGTTCTAAATTTTCTAAACCCAGGATTTCAAGTCTGGTGGCATAAGGTATTTTGTTATAATCAGAGGAGTGGAGAACTCTTCTTGTAAAATATTTCTGGACACGCTCAATTGTATTAATGTCCAAAATGAGTATTAGAATACTTTGGAGTAAAAAAAAAAAGTCTAATGTCTAAATTTGGATTCTTCCTTGAGCCTGAGGCCCAGATCTCATTGACTGGACCATCTTCAGTTTTATGGCTGGAAATCTCATAATCCAATGATCATCAGTTTGGAGAAAGCTATTGTTCAGCCTTAAACAACACTAGACTTTGTTTATGGAAAGCTGGCGGGTAATGTTGGCAGACATGGTCAAGTGAGCTTCCCCACTGACTTGTGGGAAACTGTCAGGGAGTATTGAAAATGATGACCATATGTCTGTAAGCTGATTAAAGCAGGAAGGTGATTCTGGAGTAGCAGCTATGAAGCAGTGGTGAAATAGTTACCACTTCCCCAAAGTTTATTCTCACAGGTATAATAGATCCTGAAATTCTATAATTTAGCCCATTTGAGGTACCTTGGTTCAAAAATGATTGCCCTATGATGTATTGTTTCATTCAATTGAAGGTTACAAACAGACAAATAGACCTAAGAGGGTTTGTTTGTTTTTTGTAGTATATAAATTAGGTTTGCTTTGGTTTCTCACTAAGCCTTCACACCTTAAAAAAACTTTAATTGCTTGAGAATTCTGATAACTTGGGCCAGGAAGCAATCCACACCTCACACCTCCTTGTAATTGACTTCCACTCTAACAAAATAAGGCTTAATAAAATTTCCACTTTAAAAACTCATTTGCTTGGACTATTGATTTAATTAACGTGAGTCTATTTGTTTTTATTACCAGCCGCGGTGCTTAAGATGCAGAAAGTGTTATGAGAGCTACCATGGATTGGATAGAATGTGTTTGTATATGTTTGCATTATTTTTATATTTATATTTAGCATTCCAGTAGCTACAGGTGCCATTATTTTTAAGCAAACGGCTCTTGCTGAGGGAAAACAAAGTCCTGTATTTTTTCTAAAATGAAAACGAATACTTGGTTTGAAGGAGGTAATCTCAAGCTGTAATTTTGCCCACATCCTCTGAGAAAGAAAATTAGTTTACCCCTTTGAGTTTCAACCATATTATGGAGCTGAAGCATCTTATTCATAGGGCACTTAAAGTCCTTCAAATGGATCCCAAGAAATGTGATCTCGGTAGATTTTCCTTTCTGATTAAAGGTAGTCCATAACTTACAACCATTTCTTTAGTGATCATTCAAAGTTTATTTATGTTTATTTGTATTTCATGTTTCTAAACAATTTGTCTCCCACAAAGAGGGAAGTTACAGTGGCACTCAAAAAAGTTCTGATCAGTCCTCACAATTACAATCATGGCGGTATCTCCATGGTCATGTGATCAAAAATCGGGCCCTTGGCAACCAGTATATATTTACGATGGTTGTAGTGTTCCAGGATCATATGATTGCCATTTGTAACCTTCCCAGCCAGCTCTGTCAAGCACAGTGAATGGGAGAGGCCAAAGTTGCTTAACAATCACATGATTTGTTTAACAACTGTGGTGATTCAGTTAACAACTATGGCAAAAAGATCATAACATTGGGTGCAACTCATTTAACAGCCATCCTGCTTAGCAATGGAAGTTCGGATTCTAATTGTGGTCATAAGTCAAGGACAACTTTTATGTTCTAAGTTAAATTCTTGTCCCAGATGAAGAATGATCTCTTACTAATAATTGGATGTTCAGGAAGTTGATTAGAATTGATATTGCAACTACATAGCAAAAAAAAGCTCTAAGAGTTGTAAACCTAATTTTACGTAGCTTCTTTTCCAAAAACTCTACACTACTAACCAGAGCATACAAAACATTTGCCAGACCTATTCTTGAATACAGCTCATCCGTCTGGAACCCATACCACATCTCTGACATTAATACTATCGAATGCGTCCAGAAATATTTTACTAGAAGAGTTCTTCGCTCCTCTGAAAACAACAAAATACCTTATGCCACCAGGATTGAAATCCTGGGATTAGAAAATTTAGAACTCTGCCAACTCCGACATGATCTGTGTTTAACACACAGAATCATCTATTTTAATATCCTTCCTGTAAAAGACTACTTCAGCTTCAATCGAAATAATACAAGAGCAAACAATAGATTCAAACTTAATGTCAACCGCTTCAAACTTGATTGCAGAAAATACGACTTCTGTAACAGAGTTGTTAACGCTTGGAACTCACTACCTGACTCTATAGTCTCTACTCAAACCCCCAAAATCTTCAACCAAAAACTGTCTACCATGGACCTCATCCCATTCCTAAAAGGGCTATAAGGGGCGTGCATAAGAGCATAAAAGTGCCTACCGTTCCTGTCCTATTGTTCCCTTCATTATATCAAATTAACATAGTTGTTGCATACTTTTACTTATTTATAATTTTTCTCTCATGATGAGTTGTTTATGTTGATGATTGTATATACTGTTGTGACAAATGAAATAAAAAAAAATGTGTTGATTAAACTTCACTAACCAATTTCTTACATTCTTTTCTGCAACATTTTATAAGTTTCTGCTTGGATTTTACTTAAAAAAGGAATAATTGTAAGAGTTCAGTGGCGGTGAACTACCGATTATTCATGGCTGAAAAACAGCCTCTGGCACCATCATTAGTGGCTGAGGGAAAGGGGCACTTTCCATAGCTGTCCAGAGCAAGCTATATTGATCTCATGTGCATCATGCTTTCCATCACATAACCAATGAAAATAATCTAATTTGCAGAGTGAGGTGACAATGATCATGATATCCTTTGCTCTCTTCAAGAGGTGCCCATCCGACAGAAGAAGACAAGTGGATGGGGCAACTCCGAACTTCCTCAATAACTCACAAATTCACTGGTGGGATGAATTCCTCTTCTTCCATGCCATTTGCAAAACAAATGTCTAATAGTCCTTTCTCCATTCTTGAAAAATTACCCCATTCAGCCCCAAATCTCACCTTTTGGAGATTGATGGGAGCTAGGTCATTGTTAAGGAAGCAGGCCTGAAAGATTGATTGGAAATTGGGTATTGGAAGAGAAATGATCAAGGTAATGCTTTCTGCAGTGAAAAGGCCAGCAAGCTGCATTTGGAGAAAGTTTATTTTATTTATTTATTTATTTATTTATTTATTTATTTATTTATTTATTTATTTATTTATTTATTTATTTATTTATTTATTTATTTTATTTTATTTTATTTATTTATTTATTTATTTTGTCACAACAATATATATAAGCATCACATAAAAAGATTATATAGTATATAAACATATATATGAGGTAATATAAGGAAGTATAAGCATATATATATATATATATATATATATATATATATATATATATATATATATATATATATATATATATATATATATATATATATATATATATATATATATATATATATATATATATATATATATATATATGAAGGAAAAAAAGAAACAAGCAAACAATAGGACAGGAACGGTAGGCACATTTGTGCTCTTATGCATGCCCCTTATAGTCCTTTTAGGAATGGGGTGAGGTCAATAGTAGAAAGTTTTTGGTTAAAGCTTTTGGGATTATGGGAAGAGACCACAGAGTCAGGTAATGTGTTCCAAGCACTGATAACTCTTTTACAGAAGTCATATTTTCTGCAATCTAGATTAAAGCGGTTAACGTTAAGTTTGAATCTATTGGTTGCTCTTGTATTATTGCAATTGAAGCTGAAGTAGTCTTTAACAGGAAGGACATTACAATAGATAATTCTATGAGTTAAACTGAGGTCTTGTCGAAGGCAACGGAGTTCTAAGTTTTCTAAGCCTAGGATTTCAAGTCTAGTGGGATAAGGTATTTTGTTGTTTTCAGAGGAGTGGAGAACTTTTCTTGTAAAATATTTCTGGACACGTTCAATTGTATTGATGTCAGAAATGTGGTGTGGGTTCCAGACAGGCGAGCTGTATTCAGGAATTGGCCTAGCAAATGTTTTATAAACTCTGATAAATAGTATAGTGTTTCTGGAGAAGAAGCTACGTAAGATTAGGTTTACAACTCTTAGAGCCTTTTTTGCTATGTAGTAGTGCTATGTGGTAATTTGTGCATTCAGTTTTTATTTGGTTGCATATATTTCAAAATTTTTGAAATTTGCTACATAGCCTTTTTTGTTTCTTCTCCAGAGGGATTTTTTTTTGATTGAAGCTTTTTTATTGATATGGGTAGTTTGCTTTTCCTGATCTTGGTGGTCGTTTGTGGTACGTATAGTTTAATGACTCTATTGATTTCAAGTAGGAAAACTCTATAGTGGTCTTCAGCAGTTATACAGGTTGAGAACAGATTTTGCCAGTGCAGAGTTGAGAGATCGTTGTTTATACGGTCATAGTTGGCTTTTTTGAAGTTGTAGTTAGGAATACTATTGTTATGACGATTTGTGTAAGGGTGTATATTGAGATGAAAGTCAATCATGCAATGGTCACTGTTGGAAAAGGGTTCTTTTATTTGTAGTCCATAAATTGAGTTTGTGTTGTTGCAGAAAATGAGGTCAAGGCAATTGTTGAGTCTTGTATTGTTAGTTACACGTTGTTCAAGACCTAGGTTTGTAACAGTGTTTTATAGTGTAGTATGGATTGGATTGGTTGTACATTCATTAGTTATCCAGTTAATAAGTGGTAGATTTAGGTCACCCAGGAAGATGAGAGGATATGGGCAAGAGGTAGCCCATGTTAGCAGTGAGATAGCCCATGTTAGCAGTGTTATTTTTAGTTATTTTTTAGTTATTTTTAAAGTTCCTGCAACTAATATAAAGTTAAATAAATGACCCTTTTGTCTATTTATAAAATAAAGTAATTAGGAATTAAATAATTGCCTGTCAGCATTCTTTGGTTTCCTTTAACTTTTGAAGTTCTGGGTTGACTTTTCAAGTATCTGTCTTTGACATCTGTCTTTATTGATCATGAAGATCACAATCTGCACTGGCCACTTGAATGCTTAGAAGGATTCAAGAAATTAGTGTATTAATTTCTTTGACCAGCCCACCTCACTGTGATGTTTGGATTGTGTTTTTTTTTCTTTCACAATAGCTGTACATTGCTTCTAGCCTGGGATTGAGAAATCAGGATTTGTTTTTCATAAGTAAACCCATTTCTTTTCATGAGCAAACCCATTGCATTATTATATCCGTGAAGGCTCTCATTATTCACAATTTGAAGAGCAATGGAAGGAATACCAGTATGTCACACCACAATCCATGTCTTCTCCTTGATGTGGCATTACAATTCCTTTTTGTTTTGAATCTATGTTCATTGATCACAAGTGAGGGGTCCACAGGAGAAGTGTCGTTTCCCCCCCCAAAAAAGTGAAGATGGCAGCCACAACCATATGACTGAAGCCCCATATTTTTTTGCATGTATCATGAGTTTTTTGATTGCTTCCCTGGACACACCTTGGGTAGAAGTGTTGTAAATGAAAAATAATATAGGTAGTCCTTGACTTATGACTCACAACTGGGACCAGAATTTCTGTTGTTAAGCAAGGTGGTTATTAAATGAGAAAGTCACAAATGACAATTACATGTCCTCAGGACGCTGCACTATCATAAACACATGCCAAATTTTGATCACGTGACTGTGGAAATGCTGCAATGGCCGTAAGTGCGAGGAATGGTTGCAAGTCACTTTTTTCAGTGCCATTAACTTTGAATGGTTACTAAATGAATAGTTGTAAGTAGAGAGCTACCTGCATTATCTAAGAGTTAAATTTGCAGTTAATAATATCCATTGTGCATATCTCCAGCCTTATTGATTACTTTTTTCTATCTAGATGATGGTTGCATTGTTACAATTTGAGACATTTCTTGGTTTAGTGTTGCTGAAGCTCAGCCCTCAAACAGACCCAGCTTCCTTTTAGCTGCAAGTGAAGAAGGAATTAAAAAAAAAAAGGGCCAAACTTTTAAGTTGAGGAACTTTTTCTCAACTTTAGTTAGTAAAGTCAAGCAAGATTCCTATTAACTTCCACTCTACAGTTGACTGCCTATTCTCTTGTGGCTGCTCCCAACAATTATATTAAAAATGGTCTTTTTTCCTCTCCTCCTTCCATGGTCCTTTTTGCAGTGACCCTTCTAATCAGTGTAATATCCCTGGTTATAACTAACTGCAGTCCCCACACTTAATCTTAAAATGTAATTAAAACAAAGGAGTGTGAAATGAAAGTCCATCAGACAGAAAATCACAAAACCTTCTTGCAAAGAGTGTGTGCCTTTCGCTCCTGGAATGTAAATGGAAACAGCTCCAAAAACAGACAGGCTCTGGTCACTCCATCATTTAATTGTGGGGGAATTTAAAACTACTTTCTTCCTTCACATTTAACTGGAAAAAATGAGACCCAAAGGCAGCAAACATAGGGAGACAAAGTGATATGAACAACAGATAAGAACTTAACATCTTTATATTTTTATATCAGAGTTTCTCAACTTCGTAGAGTTTAAGAAGATTGGATTTCAACTCCCAGAATTCCCCTGCTGCTGAAAGAGGGTTGTGTATGGCTCTTTATTTTCCATTTCTCCATTTTTCTCCATTGAGAAACACGGCTCTATATCTGGCTTTCTAAAACTGGGAGTAAGTACCACCAAAGGAGTAATTGGGATGTATCCTTGGGATTGTGCAGGGAGTTTCTAAGTGTATGACAGGGATCCAATTTGCAAGAATCACTGTTGAGATGCTTGTATGGACAACATAATCTGTTTTTTGTGTGTGTGTGTGTGTGTGGTTAGTGAATTTCTTCAAGCGTGAAAAAAGGTGTGGTAGTTGGATCAAACCATTTAAGAACTAGAAAAGACACTGATTATATTGTTAATTACTTCTTTAAGCATTTCTTTATTCTTGACTTTTTTCTTGTCTTTTTTTGGATAGTTTTTTTTTAAATTTGCACTTATATCCCGCCCTTCTCTGAAGACTCAGGGCGGCTTACACTATGTTAGCAATAGTCTTCATTCTATTTGTATATTTATATATATCTATTTGTATATTTATATACAAAGCCCCCAACAATCTGGGTCCTCATTTTACCTACCTTATAAAGGATGGAAGGCTGAGTCAACCTTGGGCCTGGTGGGACTAGAACCTGCAGTAATTGCAGGCAGCTGCGGTTAATAACAGACTGCATTAGTAGCCTGAACCACAGAGGCCCAGGTGTTGGATAGAAGACCTCCAAGGTGCCTTCAGCCCTATGGTTCTATGTTCTATCACTATACTATTCATTTCCTCTATCTTTTCTATTTTTCTTTTTATATCTTTTTTCTTTGCCATATTGTTTCTTTATTTTTATTTTTCTATAATTTTTAACTGTAAATTATTGTTAACAGTTATTGTCATAAGTCATGTTGTCATTAAGTGGGTCATCACAGAACCCCACTTGATTTTACGACCATTTCTGCAGATGTCGTTAAGCCAACATTTTTATTTATTTTTGTTGGAAACTGGAAATAAATGCTGGCATCCAGCAAAAGTATGGTCGGGTGACTGTGGGATGCTGCAAAGAAGTGGAAATGTGAGCCAATTTCTGAGAGCCCAAAATGTGATTGCATGACTGTGGGGGAGGAATGACTATTGGAACTTTGAATTTAGGCTATGTAAGTAGCTTTTGGAGGGGTATGTCATAAAGTTGAACAGTTGCTAATTGATTGGTCATATCTTGAAGATTATCTGTATGGCACTAGTTGAATACTAGACCAATTCTTTAATACAGCTCGCCCGTCTGGAACCCATACCACATTTCAGACATCAATACAATTGAACGTGTCCAGAAATATTTTACAAGAAGAGTTCTCCACTCCTCTGAATACAACAAAATACCTTATGCCACCAGACTTGAAATCTAACTTGACCATGTCTGCCAACATTACCCGCCAGCTTTCCATAAACAAAGTCTAGTGTTGTTTAAGGCTGAACAATAGCTTTCTCCAAACTGATGATCATTGGATTATGAGATTTCCAGCCATAAAACTGAAGATGGTCCAGTCAATGAGATCTGGGCCTCAGGCTCAAGGAAGAATCCAAATTTAGACATTAGACTTTTTTTTTACTCCAAAGTATTCTAATACTCATTTTGGACATTAATACAATTGAGCGTGTCCAGAAATATTTTACAAGAAGAGTTCTCCACTCCTCTGATTACAACAAAATACCTTATGCCACCAGACTTGAAATCCTGGGTTTAGAAAACTTAGAACTCTGCCGCCTTCGACATGACCTGTGTTTAACTCATAGAATCATCTATTGTAATGTCCTTCCTGTTAAAGATTACGTCAGCTTCAATCACAACAATACAAGAGCAAACAATAGATTTAAACTTAATGTTAACCGCTTCAATCTTGATTGCAGAAAATATGACTTCAGTAACAGAGTTGTTAATGCTTGGAACACACTACTTGACTCTGTGGTCTCTTCCCAAAATTCCCAAAGCTTTAACCAAAAACTGTCTACTATTGACCTCACCCCATTCCTAAGAGGTCTGTAAGGGGCGTGCATAAGAGCACAAACGTGCCTACCATTCCTGTCCTATTGTTTTCTTTCATTATATCCAATTGATATAGTTATTGCATGCTTATGCTTATATATATATATGCGTATATATTATATAGTTACTTTCATGCTTATGCTTATATATACTGTTGTGACAAAATAAAAAAATAAAAAATAAATAAAATAAAAAAATAAGATGGAAAGTGGGATACCAGGTGGTCTTCTATTCTGGACCATGAAAGAAACAGTGTGGTGGATAAGGACAATGTATTCAGCATTAACAAGCTATTGGAAGTCCAGAAACTTTTGAAAGCATTACAATACTCTCCTTTATCCTGAATATACAGGCATTTATCGGGCTATTGTGTGCAGTGTGCAACTGAGATCTCACATCCGTTTCTGAGCAAGGTCTTTATGTTTCGGTAATCTCCCTACAGAAGTTACTGAGATAGTCTGCTATTCTTTGTCCATTTCTGGTTTAAGAGCATTTTACTTTCCCATGGTTTTTGCTGCCAAGATGGTAAACCTCAACCCTACATGCTTCCAGGTGCTCTGCTAATGAGCTCACCTACTGCATTTCTGACTCACCCTGTCCAGCATGCTTGATACATGTGCAGAACCAGACAAAGAAGCTGTCCGAGGAGATTCAATGTTGACAAAAAAAATTTTTTTTTCATTGTTCAGGTAGAACAAAGCTACCTTGCGTAATTGGAGAATTGTTTGTTGAAATGTTTTCAGTAAATAGTTAATCCGTCTTCTTTTTTGAGATAAGGTGTGTATGGATACGAGATGGTTTCTTCAGAAAAGCTGGTTGATTTACAGTACTAAATGCTGCAGGTCCCCAAATCCTTTCAGGCCCTTTGGCTGTAAATAAAAACGAAGTGGAATGGAATGGAATGGAAAAGGGTCTCCAAACTCTCTGCAGTGTGTCTGTAGATGAGGCCAGGCCTTCAAAGACTGCGCTCCTCTCCATGATTTAAATCACTGCCGTGGCTTGTAAAGGTTTCCCATTTTCTTTTCATCTTTCAGGACCCATAATGGGAGATCTGAGTTACAATCCTCACACGTAGCACCTCTTCACCTTTCTCTCTGCCTCTGGGCCTTTTCTCTTGTGAAGCAATCTTGGTACTATAATTCGGGCAGCCACGTCTCCATTCTTTAATTCTCTGCCTGCCAGACTTTCACCTAAGTCTAGGTCATTCTCTTTAATGACAATTCACCTTTTGTCACCTGGCGGAATAGGGCTTACTGCTTTCATAAATTCGGCTCAAAATGACACCTCTGCCCTGGTGCCCCCCCGTCTTTTCTTGGGGTTTCCATCTGATGCGGAAGCTGGTTATTGAACTTTAATCCATAAGCTTCTTTTCTGACATGCTGGAGAATTTTGTTTTATTTCTCAGGGATGATACTTAAGAAGAGTCCAATAACATCCTTCCAGTCCAACAAATTTTATTTGTTTATTAGATTTTTATCCTGCCTTTATTACTTTATAAGTAACTCAAAGCAATGAGCATGCCTAACACTTCTTCTTTCTCCTATTTTCCCCGCAACAAGAACCCTCTAATGTGATTTGAGCTGAGAGAAAGTGACTGACCCGAACTCACCAGTCGCTTTTCATGCCTAAGGTGGGATGTTGTGCCTCGCCCGCCCCCTTCTCCACAGCCGGGCCCCTCTCATCTTCTGCTATCTCAGCCAGAGACTGATAGTGTAGACGAATGGCCTGGCATGCCTCCAGCCCCCAGTCCTGGCACCATGCCCGGACAGACTGAGCAAATAACCCTCCCCACCACAGCGTGTGAGCACGATGAGCATGAAGCCAGTCACGAGCTAGAATTGCCGGCAGCTGGGCAGGCAGTCGAAGGGTGGACAGATCCACGCTTCCGGAGAATGGAGAGGCGACATCAGCAAAAGGAAGGGAGGGGCAGGCCTGGATAAGTGCTGAGTCATGGAGCCACACCCCATGGCCTATATAAAGGATCTGCTTTCTGGCATTCTTTGAGTCAGGTAAAGTCTCATCTGGTTGCTGAAGTCACACCTTGGATTCCTGCCTGCCCTGAGAACTCTGACAGGACTTTGGCAAAGCTGCAGAGGCTTTGTGGCCACGCTTGATACCGACTTTCCAGACCAGGCCGTCAGAGGAGGAGTGGGACACGACATGGGACTAGAACTCACCATCTCCTGCTGATTGGCCCAAAGTCACCCAGATGGCTTTCATGCCTATGTTTGTACAAGGCATAGTGTTCTGACCCAGCTCCCCAAACAGAACAAACCCTCCAAAGTCAACTCAAAGATTCCTTTATTAGAAACGCCGGCAGCCCTGGCAAAAAGTTTCTCCCTCACTGCAGACTAACAAGTGCGTCCATCCAGAAGATGAATAGTTGTCTGCCAAATCTATTCATCTCCGCTCCCTGCCTTTTATCCCCAGAGCTAGGGTGGGGCTTCGCTAGCAACAGTGGCTCTTCCTTCCCAAGGACCGGCCCATAGATTTCCACTGCTCTCCTCTCCTCTGCATTCTGCGCATCTGCGCATCAGGCACTGGATCCAGCTGTTCCTCCTCTTCCTCATCAGCCACCTCCAGACCTGGGGGCTGTTGAATCTTCATCTGAGGGCTGACGGCTGGCCTAGGCTCCGCCTCTGCCTCTACCCCCTTTGATTGTATCCAATTCATATGGTTATTTCATGCTTATACTTATATATACTGTGTTTGACAAATAAATAAATAAATAAATAAAGTTCCGTTCCCTCTTCCCTCCTTGGAGCTCTCAGGTTGCTTTGATGCTGAGCCTGTCTCCCATGCCTCATCCTCATGTGATTTGGCTGCTGGAGGAGCCGGCGGCCGACAGCCCACAAGACATAGTCTTTGTGAGTGAAAGTTCATTCCATCCGATGTATGAAATGGCTAGACCGATCTAGGGTTTAAAGTGAAGGTGGGAAGGGAGGAGAAGACAGGGTGGTTGTGCAAATGCAGGTTTTGCCTGAGGATGAAAGCCAATATCTTATAATAAAAATTCTGCAAAAATTCTGTTAGATTTGACATGATTTCAGGCCACACAGAGGCTAGCACAGGTCCCGTCTTATAGTATATATGGTGCAATGTCTGCATTTCCTTATATTCACATGACAGGGAGATTCAGCGTAGAGTTATAATTTTACTGTCGAAGCTGTCGAAGTGCTGTCCCGTTGTTTGGAGGCCGTACGGGTCTGGATGGGGAGAAACAGACTCAGACTCAATCCATCCAAGACGGAGTGGCTGTGGATGCCGGCATCCCGGTACAGTCAGCTGCAACCGTGGCTGACTGTTGGGGGCGAGTCACTGGCCCCAACGGAAAGGGTGCACAACTTGGGGGTTCTCCTGGATGGACGGCTGTCGGTTGAAGATCACTTGACGGCCGTCTCCAGGAGAGCTTTTTACCAGGTTCGCCTGGTCCGCCAGTTGCGCCCCTTTCTTGACCGGGATGCCTTATGCACGGTCACTCATGCTCTCGTCACTTCTCGCCTGGATTATTGCAATGCTCTCTACATGGGGCTACCCCTGAAGTGCACTCGGAGACTTCAGTTAGTCCAGAATGCAGCTGCGCGGGTGATTGAGGGAGCACCACGTTGCTCCCGGGTAACACCACTCCTGCGCAGCCTGCACTGGCTACCTGTGGTCTTCCGGGTGCGCTTCAAGGTGTTGGTTACCACCTTCAAAGCGCTTCATGGCTTAGGGCCCGGGTACTTACGGGATCGCCTGCTGTTTCCACATGCCTCCCACCGACCCGTACGCTCTCACAGAGAGGGTCTTCTCAGGGTGCCATCCGCCAAGCAGTGTCGGCTGGCGGCCCCCAGGGGAAGGTCCTTCTCTGTGGGAGCACCTACCCTCTGGAACGAACTTCCCCCCGGTTTATGCCAATTGCCTGACCTTCGGACCTTTCGCCGGGAACTGAAAACTTATTTATTTATCCAAGCGGGACTGGCCTGATTTTTAAATTCTAAATTTTAAATTTTAAATTTTAAATTGTAATTTTACTGGGTATTTTATATGGTCAATTGGACGGTTTTAATTTCGGCCTTTTATTGAATAAGCTTTTTAATTGTTATTTTAATATGTATATTAATTGTTTTAAATGAAGGCTGTACACCGCCCTGAGTCCTTCGGGAGAAGGGCGGTATAAAAGTTTAATTAAATAAATAAATAAATAAATAAATAAATACTGTATCTGTTTTGGAGACATTAAATCAGAGGAACTGGAGAAGATGGGATGTTAGACCCCCAAATGAGATCACATTTAGAAGCCAAAGTCATGTAAGCTAATACTTTTATTATAAGGTCATTGTAAGAGTAATTTTACAAGTTTGAAATACGTTTTCCCCAGTGGTGGGATTCAAATATTTTAACAACCGGTTCTCTGCCCTAATGATTTCTTCCAACAACCAGTTCACCAAACGGCTCAGAAAGTTAACAACCAGTTCTCCCGAAGTGGTGCAAACTGGCTGAATCCCACCACTGGTTTTCCCCTTCTCCTCCATTACAGATAATCCTTGAGTTACAACCAGTGGTGGGATTCAGCCAGTTCGCACCTATTTGGGAGAACCGGTTGTTAACTTTCTAAGCAGTTCGGAGAACCGGTTATTGGAAGAAATCTTATTTCGTTTTTTTCCCACTTTACAGGGCTAATTCTGTAAGGAAGGCAGGAAGGAAACATTATGGCGCTGTTTCTAGCCTAATCTTTATTGTCCTGCTTACAGAAACTGCCTCTCTGGTTAACCCTTATTACAATGTAAACCCTTATTACATTGTAAGGTGAAGCACCCATCGACGCGAGTGACATTGAGTTGGCCACGCCCACATGTTCACATGACCACTGAGCCATGCCTACACAGCTGGTCATTAGGGCAGAGAACCGGTTGCTAAATCATTTGAATCCCACCACTGGTTATGACCATAATGGAGATTGCCCATCACGCTTGTAACTCATGAGGTTTGTAAATCAGGCCACCCATCTGACCGAAACCAATTTTGCAACATTTTTTGTAGTGGTCATTGAGCAAACCCCATGGTTGTTATATGGACTAATAGTTCACCACGGGCTGTTTTTAATGAGAACCAGAAATAAATGCCAGTTTGGGACAAAATGATTGTAAAATGAGGTCATGAGAATGTAGGATGCTACAAACAGCCATAAATGCACCTGAAGTGCTGTCATGTGACTGCAGAGGTGGGGAGGCCTGGCTGGTGGGATTTTGAACCTGGGTCCTAAGTACCACCAGGTAGGTCCGTTGTAACTTCAAACAGTTGCTGAACGACTGGCTATAAGTCAAGGACTATCTGTATCTTCAGGAGAATAACAGAAGGTGTTTTTTTTCTGCGAGGCTTATTCAGATTACATTTCTGTCTTGAAAATTTCTGTCTCAAATTTTCTTTTAAAATCTCACCATTCTCTGGATTATTCCTCTTGTTCCTCAAGGTTATTTTGCCCATTAATTAGAAAGAGTCTTTAGAGGTCACCCTATGAACAGAAGTAATGTAAGGTTTATTTTTATTTATTTTTATTTATTTATTTTTATTTTATTTATTTATTCATTTTGTAACAACAGTATATATAAGCATAAGCATGAAATAACTATACAATATATATATAAGCATGAGTATGTAATAACTATATTAATTGGATATAATGAAAGGAAACAATAGGACAGGAACGATAGGCACGCTGGTGCTCTTATGCACGCCCCTTACAGACCTCTTAGGAATGGGGTGAGGTCAATAGTAGACAGTTTTTAGTTAAAGCTTTGGGGATTTTGGGAAGAGACCACAGAGTCAGGTAGTGTGTTCCAAGTATTAACAACTCTGTTACTGAAGTCATATTTTCTGCAATCAAGATTGGAGCAGTTAACATTAAGCAGTAACATTAACAATAACAGTAATGTTAACATTACATCTATTGTATGCTCGTGTATTGTTGCAATTGAAGCTGAAATAGTCTTCAATGGAAGGACATTGTAATAGATAATTCTATGAGTTAAATTCAGGTCATGTCGAAGGCAGCGGAGTTCTAAATTTTCTAAACCCAGGATTTCAAGCCTTCCAACTGAGGAACAGAAATGAATGGATCTGTCTTTTCTAGATCTACGTCAATTTTATAAACTCTTGGGTTGTTTTTTTTTTTAATTCAAATCTCTAGATCAGGGGGCTCCAACCTTGGCAGGGTTGGAGACGCCTGCAAGTTGATACATTAGTTTTTGAAGAAGTCATGGAAGCTCCAGTGTTACCAATAACTGCCAAGTATTTTAAAATGGTCCCATGAAAGGGGTAGTTTCTAAAATGCCAGGTATTCCACCGAGCAAGTGAAGATAGCAGTTTTAGGAGGATTGGTTTTGGATTCACAGCATGTAACCGCGGAATTGAGGTTGGCTCTTGCTAAAATGAAGCTGAATGAAAAATGCAGTACAGGGCTTGAACAGTTTTATCTCACTTAATTCTAAAACTTAGCCTTTCAGAAATTATAGCAATTTTTTCTTGTAGATTTTAAGGCTGCCTTGAATACACTTGAACCTCCTCCTCCTATTCCTCCTCCTTCTGCTCCTCCTCCTCCTCCTCCTCCTCCGGTCTCTCTCTGTCTCTTTTTCTCTCTCTCTGTCTCTCTGTCTCTCTGTCTTTCTTTCTCTCTCTCTCTCTCTCTTATACCTGGTAGAAAAATTTACATTATTGTGTGTCCAAAGACCTTCAGCTTTTTAATTATATATGGCAACTTTAAGATCTCTATGAATTTGGGCTTTTCTAAGCATTTTGGAATTATATAGTTCAGCTTGCAGGGATGTATCTTAGAATTGTCTAAGTGTCCGAAAGGTAACAATGGCAGCTGTGACTGTGTAAGCAAAGCCCCACCCCTTTATCTGCAATGCAGGCTTTCATCAGACAGTCACAGCTATCATAAGGTAGTCCTCAACTTACAGCCATTGGTTTAGTGACTGTTCGAAGTTACAATGGCACTGAAAAAAAATGACTTATGGCTGTTTTTCATACTTACAACTGTTGCAGGCATCCCCTGTGGCTGTCTGATTAAAAATTCAGATGCTCGACAATTGGTTCTTATTTATGAGGGTTGCAGTATCTCAGGGCAGTGTGATCACCTTTGGCAACTTCCTGACAAGCTAGATTCATGTTACTATGTTCATGTTAACAACTGCAGTGATTCACTTAACAAATGTGGCAAGATCGATCGTAAAATGGAGCAAAATGTACTTAACAGCTGTCTCGTTTAGCAACAGAAACGTTGGGCTCGATCGTGGCTGCAAACAGAAATCACAACCTATATTGATTTTTGATTTTATCTTATCAGAGGCCATTTCTTCCCTGATATCCTACTTGTGGTTTAGTTAATGGGACAGCCCATGGTTTATGCAGAAACATCATCAGCACATAAAATTTCTGGAAAGAGAGTATACTGTTGATAGCCACTAAGTCTCGAACGACCTTCCCCCCGGTTTGCGCCAAATATCTGACCTTCGGACCTTTCGCCGGGAATTAAAAACTCATTTATTTATTCAAGCGGGACTGGACTGACTGATTTTTTAAATTCCAAATTTTAAAGTTTTAATCCTTTGTAATTTTATATGGGGTATTTTAGGTTAGGTCAATCTGACGGTTTTAATTCGGCCACTATTGAATAGGTATTTTAAATTGATATTTTAACTTTGTATACTTGCTGTTTTTATTTTTGGCTGTACACCGCCCTGAGTCCTTCGGGAGAAGTGCGGTATAAAAATTTAAATAAATAAATAAATAAATAAATAAATAAATAAATAAGTAGGTCGTCCTTGATTTAGGACTGTAATGGATCCTGGAATTACAGTAGCAAGTTGTGCCAGGCATTAAATGTGTGATGTGTCCAATTTTATGATAGTTTTTGCTACAGTTGTTAATAAATGAGGTGGTTATGAAATAAAGGCAGCAACTGTTAAGTGAACGTGGCAGTCATTAAGCAAAGCTGGCTGAGGAACTCTGGGAATTAAAGTCCACAAGTCTTAAAGGGACCAAGGTTGGAGACCCCTGAACTAGATTATTGGGCTATATAAGGAACTGCCCACCCCATCTAAAAAAAAATAAAAATCATTCTGGATTTCCTGGTTATTGAAGATGCCATCCATCTCTGATTCTCTGCTTGGATTTCTGAACATGATTTTTCCTTTTCCAAATGTTGTATATTGTCATTTTTGTTGGAGGCGAATCATTGGCCCCAATGGAGAGGGTGCGCAATTTGGGGGTTCTCCTGGATGGACGGTTGTCCTTTGAAGATCATTTGGCGACCGTCTCCAGGAGAGCTTTTTACCAGGTTCGCCTGGTCCGCCAGTTGCGCCCCTTTCTAGACCGGGATGCCTTATGCACGGTCACTCATGCCCTCGTCACTTCTCGCCTGGACTACTGTAACGCTCTCTACATGGGGCTCCCCTTGAGGTGCACCCGGAGACTTCAGTTAGTTCAGAATGCAGCCGCGCGGGTGATAGAGGGAGCCACTCGTGGCTCCCATATAACACCGATCCTGCGCAGGCTGCACTGGCTACCTGTGGTTTTCCGAGTGCACTTCAAGGTGTTGGTTACCACCTTTAAAGCGCTCCATGGCATAGGACCGGGATATCTTTGGGACCGCCTTCTGTTACCACATGCCTCCCACCGACCGGTACGCTCTCATAGAGAGGGCCTCCTCAGGGTGCCGTCAGCCAGACAATGCAGGCTGGCGACCCCCAGGGGGAGAGACTTCTCTGTGGGGGCACCTACCCTCTGGAATGAGCTTCCCCCAGGACTTCGACAACTTCCAGACCTCCGGACTTTTTGCTGCGAGCTTAAAACATATCTATTCTTTCGAGCAGGACTGGCTTAATAGGGTTTTAAATATGGATTTTATTGGGGTTTATTTTATATTTTGTATTGTATTTTAAATTTAGGCTATTGGAATAAGTTTTTTATAATATTGTTTTTATTGAATGTATTATCTTTATTTTATCTGCCTGTTCACCGCCCTGAGTCCTCCGGGAGAAGGGCGGTATACAAATTAAATTATTATTATTATTATTATTATTATTATTATTATTATTATTATTATTATTATTATTATTATTATTATTATTATTATTTATTTTATTTTATTTTATTTTATTTTATTTTATTATTTTATTTTATTTTATTTTATTTTATTATTTTATTTTATTTTATTTTATTTTATTTTATTTTATTTATTTAAAAGGTAAAGGTAAAGGTTCCCCTCATACATACGTGCTAGTCATTCCTGACTCTAGGGGGCGGTGCTCATCTCCGTTGCAAAGCCAGCGCTGTCCGAAGACGTCTCCGTGGTCATGTGGCCAGCATGACTCAATGCCAAAGGTGCACGGAATGCTGTTACCTTCCCACCAAAGGTGGTCCCTAATTTTCTACTTGCATTTTTTAGGTGCTTTCGAACTGCTAGGTTGGCAGAAGCTGGGACAAGTAATGGGAGCTCACCCCATTACATGGCAGCACTAGGGATTCAAACTGCTGAGCTGCTGACTTTTCGATCAACAAGCTCAACGTCCTAGCCCCTAAACCACCACATTCCTTTTAAAGTATATATACACCTACATATCTACACACACACACACACACACAAACACACACACACACGGTTTAATACTATATATATATATATATATGTAGATCTTTGGTTATTCGGGTTTTCTCCCACATAAAACTGGAAGTGTCTTGGCGACGTTTCGATGAAGTCTCATTCGTCATCTTCAGGCTTCAGCTTTGTGCTTCTGGGAGCAATGAGACTTCGTTGAAATGTCGCCAAGATACTTCCAATTTTATTTAGGAGAAAACCCGAATAACCAAAGATCTACATACAAACACCCACAAAAACCTCAGAAAACATATATATATATAGCCACAGAAGTTAACAACCAACTTCCCTTCCTAGATGTCTTAGTCTACAGGAAACCCAATGGCTCCCTAGGACACACCATCTACCAGAAGAAAACACACACAAACCGCTATCTGCACGCACTTTCACACTACCACCCAGCACAGATCAACTCCGTAGCCAAGACACTCATCTCCAGAACAAAACGCTTAGCTGACGAACAACACCTAAAAACTGAACTACACACTCTCACAAATGTACTAACAACCAATGGATTCCAGAGAAATAAGATTACCAAACTAATCCAAAAAGAACTCCCCACTAAAATCCAAGACAGAGTACAAGAAAACAGCACAGCCCTCCTCCCATATATAAAAGGCACCACAGACAGAATCAGCAAGATCCTCCACAAACACTACATCAAGACACCATTCTGCACAAACCGAAAAATATCCACCATCCTAAGAAACCCCAAAGACAAAATTGAGTTAGAAAATCAAGGAGTATATGAAATCCCATGCACCACCTGCCCCACCACATACATCGGACAAACCAACAGAAGAATAAGTGCACGCATTGAAGAACACAAGAACTCAGTCAAAAAAGAGGAACCAACTTCTTCCCTGGTCCAACACTTTAAAGTCACAGGACATGATATTGACTTTAAAAAGACCAGAACTATCGCCAAAACTGAACATTTTAACAACAGAATAATCAGAGAAGCCATTGAGATAGAAAAACGCCCACACAGCATGAACAAACGAGATGATACCTCCCGCCTACCAGCCATTTGGAAACCTGCCCTTATTGACAAACGAGTCCCTAACACGAGGAATGACACCAGACCCACACTCACGAGGTCCACACAGGATGTCACCACTGCACATCCACCCAGAAAGCAGACCCAAACCCACACTGATCATGAAGCACTACCAAGGACCAGAAGCCAGACTGCAGCTGCAACATTAGCCATTTCAAACCCCTCCAATCCATACATGCAGCAGACTGACACCCACTATGAAGATGTAGCACGACCACAAAGCCAAACAACAGCTATGCAGCTCACCAGCTCAAGTCCCTCTGCAACACAGACTAAACTGAGCACAACCAAGCCCCCACCCAAACAGGACACACCCCCAGCCAATCAGAGCACAAAAAACCCCCCAGCCAATCAGAGCACAGCCAAACTCCCACCCAATCAGTTCAAACCTCCACTAGCAGTTAAAAGGAAGAAAGAGCTGCGATCACAAATTGCTCTCAGAAGCACGAAGCTGAAGTCTGAAGATGACGAATGAGACTTCGTCGAAACGTCGCCAAGACACTTCCAATTTTACACGGGAGAAAACCCGAACAACCAAAGACCTACATACAAACACCCGTGAAAACCTCAGAAAACAAATATATATATATATATATATATATATACATGCAGCAGACATACATATATACATGCAGCAGACTGACACCCACTATGAAGATGTAGCACCACCACAAAGCCAAACAACAGCTATGCAGCTCACCAGCTCAAATCCCCCTGCAACACAGACTAAATTGAGCACAACCAAGCCCCCACCCAAACAGGACACACCCCCAGCCAATCAGAGCACAAAAAAACCTCCATCCAATCAGAGCACAGCCAAGCTCCCACCCAATCAGTTCAAACCCCCACTAGCAGTTAAAAGGAAGAAACAGCTGCGATCACACATTGCTCCCAGAAGCACGAAGCTGAAGCCTGAAGATGACGAATGAGACTTCGTGAAACGTTGCCAAGACATTTCCAATTTTACGGGAGAAAACCGAACAACCAAAGACCTACATATATATATATATATATTTATATATATATATATATATATATATATATATATATATATATATATATATATATATATATAAATAATATCTATCTATCTATCTGTCTGTCTGTCTGTCTGTCTATCTACATATTCACACACACACACAAACACACACACAGTCACACATGGTTTAATACTATATTGAACAAAGCTGCGACTGAATTTAGTTGCTCCGCCTTGAAGTTCTCCCAGAAGGTAGCAAGGAAAACTGGGCATGGAGAGGATGTGTAGCATCCCTAACAATACTGTGGATCCTGCACAAGCAACACTTATATCAGGGATGGTATTCACTTACCTTCGCTACTGGTTCGCAAATGTGAGTGCTTGTGCACGCCTCCTCCACATATGCGCAGAGCCTGCTGAATTTCACCACTGATTTATATGCCATGTCCTGATTAGAAAGAAGTGAATTACCAATAATCTTTTCTACCATCCTCACCACTGGTTGCACCGCCTTCCTGTCCAAAGTAGTATTGCTTCCAAACAGTAGTAGATTATGACAGGATGCTCTATATCATCCCGTTATAGAAAATGTTAAGGACAGGGGAAGGAAGGAAGATGTACTTTTCTCATGCAACGCAGAAACTGCAGCCACTGCTGTGGCTGCTTCACCAGTGTTTTGCTGTTATGTGACCAAGCCAATCTATTCATCAACTCCACTTGTATCCTCCAAGGCAGTGCTCTGAACCAACACTCTTCATACTATACATAAATGACCTTTGTTATCATATTATAAGTAATTGTGTTCTCTTGGCTGATGATGTTAAACTATTTAACAACACCAACAATGCTGCTACCCTTCAAAAAGACTTTGACTTTGTGTTGGAATGGTCAAAAAATTGGCAACTCCAAATCTTAACCAACAAATGCTCTGTCTTACACATTGGCAAAAAGAATCAGAACACAAAATACAAGTGAACATGACCTTGTAGACCTCACTCTGTCAAGGACCTTGGAGAACTCATATCAAATGATCCCAGTGCCAAAGCCCACTGTAACAACATCGCCAAAAAGGCATTAAGAGTTGTAAATCTAATTTTGTGTAGCTTCTTCTCCGGTAAAATTACACTACTAACCAGAGCATACAAAACATTTGCTAGACCAATTCTCGAATACAACTCATCTGTCTGGAACCCACACTGCATACTGGACATTAATACAATTGAGTGCATCCAGAAATATTTCACAAGAAGAGTCCTCCACTCCTCTGCTTGCAACAAAATACCTTATGCCACCAGACTTGAAATTCTGGATTTAGAAAATTTAGAACTACACCGCCTTCGGTATGACCTGAGCATAACTCATAAAATCATTTGCTACAATGTCCTACCTGTCAATGACTATTTCAGCTTTAACCACAACAATACACCAGCACACAATAGATACAAACATAAAGCGAACCGCTCCAAACTCGATTGCAGAAAACAGGACTTCAGTAACAGAGTTGTTAATGCCTGGAATGCACTACCAGACTCTGTGGTCTCACCCCAAACCCCCAAACCTGTCTGTCAACTGTCTACTGTTGACCTCACCCCATTCCTAAGAGGTCTGTAAGGGGCGTGCATTAGAGCACCAGCATGCCTACCATCCCTGTCCTAATGTTCCCTTTAATTGTATTCACTTTATGTATTCAATTCATGCTTATACTTATATATATTATCTAACATGTACTCAACAAAACAAACAAACAAACAAACAAACAAACAAACAAACAAACAAACCAGAAACCTGATGCTGCTAACCATCTCCACAGTTGAATGATTGATAAAACAGAAGTGTATGGCTATGCCTGCCTTTTCTGAAATTAACAATGATTTGTTTTTCCTATGTTTAAAACAAGACTGTTTTTATTACACCAGTTCACCAAACCCTCTAAATCAATGGTAGTCAACCTGGTCCCTACTGCCCACTAGCGGGCGTTCCAGCTTTCATGGTGGGCAGTAGGGGTTTGGTCCGATACTGAAGCACTTTTAAAAAAAAATTAATTGGCTTTTAAAAAAAGTTCATAGCATTATTTAAAAACATTTTCATTATGTTTTCATAAAATTCCAAGTGATAATTTAAATTTCTGAAAATATACTATTTGTATCGCCTGTGCATAAGTTTCGTTCACGTTACGTAAGTGAAACTAAATGGCGCTATAGTGCGACCGCAAACAAAAGAGCCTCATCCCAGAATAGCTTGCGCCTCTCCCCCCACACTACCCAGCTGTAACAGACAAGCAGAGCTGGTAGCCGGCGCCCCCCCAAACCCAATCCACAATGCGTGAGAGGCATGCACAGACGACGGTACACAATGCATTACTGTGGAACCGGTGGGCGGTTAGAAAATTTTACTACTAACAGAGATACAAAAGTGGGTGGTAGGTATAAAAATGTTGACTATCCCTGCTCTAAATCTTTGTGGTAACTGTCATCCTGAATAAGGTCCACTACTGTTGTATCATTCACATATTTCACAATATGGTTAGTGGCAAATCTTGCACAAGTTTTTCTACTTAGCTGCAGGTCATCCTCTTCTCTTTCCTTCCACTTTTCCCACATTTTTCAAGAGAGCTAATTTTTCACTGTGGTGTCTAATATATGATCTTTTGAGCAGTGGTGGAATTCAAATTTTTTTACTACTGGTTCTGTGGGCTTGGTGGGTGTGGTGTGGCTTGGTGGGCATGGCAGGGGCAGGATACTGCAAAATCTCCATTCCCACCCCACTCCTGGGGGAAGGATATTGCAAAATCTCCATTCCCACCCCACTCTGGGGCCAGCCAGAGGTGGTATTTGGCGATTCTCTGAACTACTCAATATTTCTGCTACTGGTTCTCCAGAACCAATCATAACCCAATGAAGTTATCGACGTGCTGTCCTGGTGCCTGGAAGCCGTACGGGTCTGGATGGGGAGAAACAGGCTCAAACTCAATCCCTCCAAGACGGAGTGGCTGTGGATGCCGGCACCTCGGTACAGTCAGCTGCAGCCGCAGCTGGCTGTTGGGGGCGAGTTATTGGCCCCGATGGAAAGGGTCCGCAACTTGGGCGTCCTCCTGGATGGACGGCTGTCTTTCGAAGATCATTTGATGGCCGTCTCCAGAAGAGCTTTTTACCAGGTTCGCCTGGTTCGCCAGTTGCGCCCCTTTCTAGACCAGGGTGCCCTATGCACGGTCACTCACGCGCTTGTTACATCTCACTTGGATTACTGCAATGCTCTCTACATGGGGCTCCCCTTGAAGAGCATCCGGAGGCTTCAGTTGGTTCAGAATGCAGCTGCGCGGGTAATAGAGGGAGCCCCTCGTGGCGCCCACGTGACACCTCTCCTGCGCAGACTGCACTGGCTACCTGTGGCCTCTCGGGTGTGCTTCAAGGTTTTGGTGACCATCTTCAAAGCGCTCCATGGCATAGGGCCGGGTTACTTACGGGACCGCCTGTTGCCACCGACTACCTCCCACCGACCCGTACGCTCTCACAGGGAGGGACTCCTCAGGGTGCCGTCCGCCAGGCAATGCCGACTGGCGACACCCAGGGGAAGGACCTTCTCTGTGGGAGCTCCCACTCTCTGGAACGAGCTCCCCCCAGGATTACGTCAACTTCCCGACCTCCGAACCTTCTGCCGCGAGCTTAAGACACATCTATTTATCCGTGCAGGGCTGGCCTAGGGTTTGATTTTTATAAATTTAATTTTAATGGGTTTTGTATTTTAACTATAGTTTTAAATTTGGCCTAATGGAATAAGTTTTTTAAATGTGGTTTTAACATGTATTTATATTATATTTATGTTTTATAAGGCTGTAAACCGCCCTGAGTCCTTCGGGAGATAGGGCGGTATAAAAGTTTGAATAAATAAATAAATAAATAAATAAATAAATAAATAAATAAATAAATAAATAAATAAATAAATAAATAACCTGCTGAATTTCACCTCTGCTTTTGAGCCTTATAATTTGTGCCCTGAATGAGGACTCTAGATTTTTTGTTCTGTGATCCACTTGACAGTTTCTTTGGCTATCTCAGCATAATTAACTTATATGTAAATAAATGCCATAAATTAATCAGATTACTCTTCATCAATATTATTGATTCTTCATTTCAACTATATTAAAAATTGTAGTTTTGTGCAACTGCTACAGATGCTGTAAGAGCCACAGCTAGAAATATTGGGTTATATACCTCTACTCTTTGGAATAAATTATTTTTCTTTCTATCTGCTCTGTTCTTTTTATTTTATTAATACAGTACAATAAATAAATATTCACATAAGCAGCATGTTCCGAGTATATATAGGAATAAAGCCAGTAATTCAATCGACACTGAACCTAATACAACCTAGAAATAATGTAGAAATAAATTTTTCTCCTAAAAGTAATACTTCCCTAAATGCGGAATAAATCATGTTATATAAATCTCATTAGAGAACAGGCAGTTGTACAAACATTCATGTTTATAAGTTGCTTGTGCCTAAAATTGTATTTTTAAGTGGCTTATCAGTGGAATTTTGCAATTTTTCCATGTAGCGTATGGCACAAGATAGTTATATCAAATATGCCCTTAAAAAATACTGAGGCATATCAAAGGAAATTGATCAATTTTTTTTCAACAATAGAATTATAGCAATATTATTTTGATTTTATTTTAACAGTTGAATAATATGCTAGTAACAGTCGGTATTATTTAAATACTGAAAATCTGGCTACCAATATAATTTTATACTGTTTTACAACATTAGCCAGTGAGGGATCAAAAAGCAGGTAGACTCAAATATCTGCTCTCTGGCTTCCACAATATTTCCCAAGATAGGTTGTTGAACTGTTTCTAATTTGTGAAGATGACATTTAAGAGCTGAAAGAGGATTTTAATGCTTGGCAAGGCTGAAAGATTCTAGAGCCCCTTAAGAAGCATCTAGCCAGTCTAAACAAGTACGTTTGGAAAGATTTAAAGGGACTATAAGGGAGTCTTGAATATCTGCAAGCCTTAAGGCAGTGTTTCTTAACCTTGGCAACATGTGTGGGCTTCAACTCCCAGAATTCAGTTTGAAATTGCTGAGGACCACTGTTTTAAGCCATGGAATTTGCTCTTAAATTCTTCTCAGCACTCAAAACAAAAAAGTCCAAAAAGTGTGCCTCCATTCCTAATTGAGTGACATCCTATCACTAACCACACCATTGAATCTTCCAGGAGAGGCCTCCTTCCAGTAGTGGGATTCAAATAATTTAACAACTGGTTCTGTGGGCGTGGCTAGGTGGGTGGGCATAGGTGGTCATGTAACTGGGTGGGCGTGGTCAACTTGACATCACTCATGGCAAGGTGGGCGGCACCTTGCTGTGAGTGATGTCACTGGGCACGCCCATTCAGTCACATGACCACCTAGCCATGCCCACAGAACCGGGTTTTTTTTTAATTTGCATTTATATCCCACCCTTCTCCGAAGACTCAGGACAGCTTACAGTATGTTAGCAATAAATTATTTGTTAAATTATTTGAATATGTTCAAATAATTGAACATATTATTTGGAGGAGAAGACTTGGCTGAACTTTTCTGTCTCCCTCTCTTCTGACACTGGCCAGGCAGGTGAGCAGCCTCCTGACCAGTGGGGCAAGTGTCCTACCAGTGGGGCTGTGCTAGCTGGGAGAGCTCTCTCTCCCCCCTGGCTGGGAACCACATGGCTGTGTGGTTCCCAGCCGGGGGGAGAAAGCACTCTCCCAGCTAGCATGGCCATGTGGTTTCTCAGCCGGCATTCAGAGGCAAGTGGGAAGCTCCAGGAAGCATGGAAATGGAGCCAAGGTGCTGTGGCAAAGCAAGCCTGGGGACTGGGGGGGGCAGTTAGCAATCTAGGCCGCGAGCGCCGCGTGCGATGGAGATGCGGTGGCAGCAGAGCTAGCCAGGCAAGGCCGGGGATGGAAGTGGGGGGCAGCGCAGTGGCGGCAGCCTAGGCTGGCTCAGGAGTCAGCATTTAACTGGGGCTTTCCGCGGCGGCAGGAAGGCTGGGTGGGCTGGCCCGGGAATCGACTTGATTGGGGCAAGGGGCGGGGTGAGTCAGCAATTTAACAAACAGTTCAGTTCGGTGTGCTGCGAGGCCAGTAAGTAGTGGTGGGGGGGGGGCGAGGGGTGGAGTGAGCCAGCAATTTAACAAACTATTCAGTTTGGTGTGCTGCGAGGCCAGTAAGTAATGGTGGGGAGGGGTGGGGTGAGCCAGCAATTTAACAAACAGTTCAGTTTGGTGTGCTGTGATGCCAGTAAGTAGTGGTGGGGAGAGGCGGGGCGAGCCAGCAATTTAACAAACGGTTTGGTTCGGTGTGCTGTGAGGCCAGTAAGTATTGGTGGGGAGGGGCAGGGTGATGGGTGGGGCAAGCCAGCAATTTAGAAACGGTTCAGTTTGGTGTGCTGTAAGGCCAATAAGTAGTGGTGGGGCGGGGTGGGGCGAGGGGCAGGGCGATGCAGCAATTTAACAAACAATTTGGCCAAATCACCTAGAACTGGCAGAATCCCACCACTGCCTCCTTCTCCTCCCCACCTCCTTCCCCCCCCCCCCACACACTAGTCTCTGCGTTTTTCTTGGCAAAATTTCAGAAGTGGTTTGCAACTGTCTGCTTCCTAGAGTGAAAGAGGGATTGGTCTAAATTAAGGTCGTTCAGCTGGCTTTGTGTCTAAGTTGTTACTAGAACTGAAGTCTCCCAGTTTTTAGGCTGATGCCTTAACCATTATATCAAACTGTCTCTCTACAACTTTCTTTTTAAGTATTTACAATATGATGTGATTAAGAGAGGGTTTCCAACACCAAGGGCCTCTGGTGGCTCAGCAGACTAAGTCTGTCTGTTATTAACACAGCTGCTTGCAATTACTGCAAGTTCAAGTCCCACCAGGCCCAAGGCTGACTCAGCCTTCCATCCTTTATAAGGTAGGTAAAATGAGGACCCAGATTGTTGGGGGCAATAAAAGTTGACTTTGTATATGATATACAAATGGATGAAGACTATTGCTTAACACTGTGTAAGCTGCCCTGAGTCTTCGGAGAAGGGCGGGATATAAATTCCAAAAAAACCAAAAAAAACCACCTGTTTATCTTCTAAATTCTGAGGTCCTGTGGATGCAAGACACTGTATATTTTCTTATTACTAAGCTAAACGTGTTCTGATTTTTCTGAAGTCTCTTTTTGTAAAACACTCCTTCCTATCACAGTTGCTTTTAAAATGCACAGTCTTATAAAATGGGGTATTTTCTATTGTTTTTATGAGATTGGTAGAAGATTATAATTTTTTTTTAAAAAAAACATGACAATGAAAGGAAGACGGGTAGTCTTTCCTACTGAAGATTAAGTCAAACGAACAATTCAAATTTTATCTTTTTTTAAAAAAATTAAAACACTCCATTTTCTGGTAGGGCATTTTATGTTGATAGAAATGCTTCCATATAAATCAGAAATATTCAACCTTGGCAACTTTAAGACCCTTGGACTTCAAATCCCAGAATTCAAATTCTAGAATTCCCTAAATCCCAGCATGGCCGGCTGGGGAATTCTGGGATTTGAAGTCCACAAGCTTAAAAGTTACCAAGGCTGAATACCCGATGTAAATAAAATGATTTTTTAAATTTGAATTTATATCCCGCCCTTCTCCGAAGACTCAGGGCGGCTTACATTGTGTAAGGCAATAGTCTCATCCATTTGTATATTATATACAAAGTCAACTTGTATTGCCCCCCCAACAATCTGGGTCCTCATTTTACCTACCTTATAAAGGATGGAAGGCTGAGTCAACCTTGGGCCTGGTGGGACTCGAGCCTGAAGTAATTGTAATTGCAGGCAGCTGTGTGTTAATAACAGACTGCATTAGCCTGTTGAGCCACTTCCCAGCCATGATGATATGACTAGATGCTAAATCAGTGCTGGGTTGCTACCAGTTCACCCCGAATAGGGCAAGCCGGAAGCAGTGGCGGCTGGAGGCTCCACCCACCCACCCATCCGGACATCTCTGCGAATGCACAGAAGCTTCTGTGTGTGCGCAGAAGCGTCACATGTGCGAGTGGGCGAGTGCCCATGAGTGAACCGGTAGTGGCCGAAAGTGAAACCCACTATTGTGCTAAAGGGTATTCCTTTTGATGTAGAAATTTGATATTTGATATTTATTTATTTATTTATTTATTTATTTATTTAATCATATTTATATACCGCCCTATCTCCCAAGGGACTCAGGGCGGTTTACAGGCACTAAAAACAGATAAATAGAATATAAATACAATATAAAACATTTAAAAAACTTATTCTAAAGCCCGTCCAATTAAAAATAGAAATAAAACCCAATTTAAAACCCAAAATTTAAAATCTAGCTCAGTCCTGCACAATTAAATAAGTATGTTTTAAGCCCGCGGCGGAAGGTCCGAAGGTCCGAAAGCTGACGAAGTCCGGGGGGTAGATCGTTCCAGAGGGTGGGAGCCCCCACAGAGAAGGCCCTTCCCCTGGGCGTCGCCAGACGACATTGCCTCGCTGGCGGCACCCTGAGGAGACCCTCTCTGTGAGAGCGCACGGGACGGTGGGAGGTATTCGGTCGCAGTAGGCGGTCCCGTAAATAACCCGGCCCAATGCCATGGAGCGCTTTAAAGGTGGTCACCAAAACCTTGAAGCGCACCCGGAAGGCCACAGGAAGCCAGTGCAGTCTGCGCAGGATAGGTGTCATATGGGAGCCACGAGGGGCTCCATCTATCACCCGCGCAGCTGCATTCTGGACTAACTGTAGCCTCCGGATGCCCCTCAAGGGGAGCCCCATGTAGAGAGCATTTCATATTTGTATGAATCTTTTGATCATTTGACATGGTTGCAACTGAATGGCATTCTGATGACTGTTTTATTTCGTTCCCATGATCTCTTCTCCTACAACATATTTGGAATCAGGATTCGGCCCCCTCCCCCACTGGAACAATAGAGCGTTGAAATGGAACTTGGAACAAGGTCACCTGTAAATGAGAGTGACTGCTGCTAATAAATGGCTGACAGCAAATCTACTTAACATTGCCCTGGATTTATTTAAGTAAAAGCACAAAGCAATAAAATGGAAATACTCTTTGAGAAAATGCCTCTCTCTTTGGCATGGTTTGGGAAATAACTTTCACAGTGATTGAGGGGTGGGAGAGGGAGAAGGTGGTAATAAGGCCAGATTGCCTTTCCATTGTATCTTGGACAGGATATAGACTGGCTTTCTTTTTACATCTGAAATACCTAATTTACAAAGCATTTGAGAAGAATAGTGAAGTCAGCCAACTTCACACAGCAAGAGTTCATGCTATGTGTATTTCTTATTTAGGAAATTTGTTGTTAGTTGCGAAGTCGTGTCCGACCCATCGCGACCCCATGGACAATGTTCCTCCAGGCCTTCCTGTCCTCTACCATCCTCTGGAGTCCATTTAAGCTCACACCTACTGTTTCAGTGACTCCATCCAGCCATCTCATTCTCTGTCGTCCCATTCTCTTTTGAGTCCTTCTTTCTCATTAGGTGGCCAAAGTATTTCAGTTTCATCTTCAGGATCTGGCCTTCTAAAATGCAGTCAGGGTTGATCTCTAGGACTGACTTGCTTGCTCGCCTTGCTGTCCAAGGGACTCGCAGGAGTCTTCTCCAGCACCAGAGTTCAAAGGCCTCAATTCTTTGGCGAATTGAGGAAATATTTAGGAAATTTAGGAATTTAGAATTTAGAAATTTAGGAAATAGCATCTCCCAAAAGTTCAACGTACTCTATGGGATCCAAAACTACCTAATATTCCTCCTTTGTTTTGAGAGTTTTATTTATTATTTATTTCGTAATCGCACGTGTATTCATTCTTTGGGTGAGATTCAAAATTACAACAGCACTGAAAAAAATGACTAATGACCAGTACTCACACTTAGGAGTAACACAGCATCCCCTCAGCCATGTTATCAACATTCAGGCACGTGGTAACTGATATCTGTTTACAATAATTGCAGCATCCTGAGTCTTGTGATTGTCAGTTGTGGTCTTCCCAGATGGCTTCTGATAAGCAAAGACAGTGGGGAAAGCTGAATTTGCTTAATGACAGCAGAGTTCACTTAACAGCAGTGATTCCCTTAACAACCATGGTAATAAAAGTTATAAAAATAGGTGTCTTATTTAACAACCACCTTAGTTAGCAATAGAAATTTTGGTAACAATTGTGGTCATAAGTCAAGGGCTCCTATAGTTGTCCATTTCATAGTAAAGTGATTGTAGATGGTTTACAATGAAAAGAATAACCAAAAAAAACCTGTTAAAAACTATTATTAAAAAAAATTAGCAATATTATTACTAATAAGATAGTGGAGAAAATCAATATATTACAAAAACTCTCACTGTAATTATCTATTTGTCTATTTGTACCTCAGGTTTGCCCAAATGGTGCATTACACCATAATAATTTTTGAATCAAAGTATCTAAAATCTCTAAAGAATGCGGAAAAAAAATCTGAGATCTATAACCACCCGGGGAATTGAAATTTCTGTGATATTCAGACCAATTTTATTTGCAAATTTGTGGCATCACAGCTTCTACACAGCCACAAGATAGGGATTTTTTATATTCCCTGCTAGCTTCCCACAGGCAAAGTCAATGGGGAAGCCAGCAGGAAGTCGGAGATTACTCACTCATGCACTGCTTTTTCGTCTACACGTGGTCTTTCTGTTTTTTTGTTTAGATAAGTAAATATTGACTAACTATATGATCACACAGGCCTGTCTAGCACTGAGGTAAAAAAAGATCTTGCCAGCTTAAAATTTAATGTTCATCAGACTGCACTATCTTTCTCTCAAAGAATGGTTCAATGGGGCATAGAGTGGTCTAGCTGATTGTAAAAACAATGCAGCCCATCTCAACAAATCACAATTTCTTTGAGATCTTCAGGCCTCCTGACACAGTCATGTTTTAAGGACTTCTGGAAAGATGTCAGGAATAGGGCCAAGAGATGAATCTTGCTACAGGAAGGAATCAAAATAGGAGGTATCTTTTGATAATTCAGTTGAATTCAGAAGGGAAAGAAGAAACTGATATTTTGAATATTTGTTGCCAGGGCTGGCTGTGACATGAATGGTAGCGAGATGCAACAAATTCTGTGTCCTGTGAAGATGCTAGTTATTTAATTTATTATGTTTGGCTCTTTACTGCTCCCATGGGGATAAATTGCTTACATAGTTTCTTCCTTAGATGAAAAATATCTTAGCTGATGTCTACATTGGGTATTTTGGGCAAGAGGCACGCATTTTGTAGCAGGAAAATGTTTTGACATTTCAGCACTGCTGGCTGCTAACAACAATTTGTTTAGTGAAAGTTCACAATTACAACATGGAAAAAAGTGACTTGCGAGCAGAACTTGTTATATACTTATGACCCATCATCCCCATAGTCACATGATCAACTTTTAGGCAAACAGCATGTATTCATGACAATTGCAGCATCTTTGGGTCATATGATCAGCATTTGTGTCCTTCCCAGCTGATTTCTGACAAGCAGAGTCAATGAGGTAAGCCAGACTTGCTTAATGACTATGTGATTCACTTAACAACTGCAGCAACTCTCTTAATAAACATGACAGAAAAGCTCGTAAAATTTGGGGGTGATTAATTTAACAACTAGCTTGCTTAGCAATGGAAATTCTGTCCCAATTTTGGTCAAAAATCAAGGATACCTGTAAGGACTTTCCATGATATCCTTCAATCATTCTACTATGCAACCATTATTGAGTTATCACGTGTTTTTTTTTCACAGTGAAAAATGGCACACATGCACACAAGTAATTCTTCCAGCAGAAACAGGGTAGATGCACATAGTAAGTATAGGTAGTTCTCTAGTTACAACCACAACTGAGCCCAATATTTGTGTTGTTAAGTGAAATCTTTGTTAAGCGAGCTTGCCCCATTTTACGACTTTCCTTGCCACAGTTGTTAAGTGAATTGTTGCATTTGTTAAGTTAGTAATGTGGTTGTTGGGTGAATCTGGCTTCCCCATTGACTTTGCTGGTCAGGAGGTCACAAGAGCAGTTCACATGACCCCAGGACAATGCAACCGTCATAAATATGAAGCACTTGCCATGAATTTTGATCATGTAACCACAAGGATGCTGTAATGGTTGTAATTGTGAAAAACAGTCCTAAGTCACTTTTTTTCAGGGCAGTTGTTACTTTGAACAGTCATTAACGAACTGTTGTAAGTCGAGGACTGCCTATATTACCTCTCTGCAGTATATTGTTTATTTATTTGGAAAATTAAAATTGCTGCCTACTTGCTCATTGTATATTAATTACCGATCAAAATTCCCCTCTTCAGCAGCATCTATGTTCCAACTAATAACTCTGCTTATTGATAACGTACAACAAACTGCTTTTTTAATTATAATTATGGTTACATTAGTTTTTGTCCGCATGATTTTATTTTAAACTTAATTTTTCCTCTGTACTGGAAGTGATTTTTGTAGATAATGGCACCTGGGAAGCACAATAAGGACCTAGAGGGAACTCGTTAGCCTGTCCCCCAATTTATGATCATTTCACAAGCCATTAATTCTATTTACGCTTCTGAGTTGCTACAATATTCTTCAGGTCTGCCTTTATTTTTCCAGTGGCAATAACAGCTTCAACCCCCCACCCCCAGACTATTAACACTAAATAAACAGATTTTCTTCCTTGCTTGTCATTTTTCTTGCTCAGCCGTTGGGGGTAGAGGTGAGTTTCAGCAGCTTCTGACCAGTTCTGAACCCGTAGCGGAAATTTTGAATAGTTCGGAGAACTGTTAGTAAAAATTCTGACTGGCCCCGGTCCCATCTATTCTGTACCTCCCAAGTCCCAGCTGATCGGGAGGAAATGGAGATTTTACAGTATCCTTCCCATTACGCCCATTAAGCCATGCCATGCCCACCAAGCCACACCCAAAGAACCGGTAATAAAAATTTTTGAAACCCACCACTGATTGAGGGGAAAGGTTAAGGTTCAGCTAGAAGGCCAAAGAGCAGGATGGCAGATATTAAATGGATTATCCCACCCAGATACACCTGTTTTAGAGAGTCTGTTCCACAGATAGAAGAACATCAGCCTTTGAGGTAAGGCAGGCCAGAAAAAAAAAACCTACCAAAAAAAACACCGGAATTCCATTTAATTAATAATACATTATAATACAGGGAGTCCTTAACTTACAACCATTCAAAGTTACAACAAACCTACCAGGGAGCGACTTATGCTCTGGATTCGAAGTTCCAAGGGTGCCTCCCCCTCCCTAGTCACATGACTGCACTTCTGACCTCGGCAACCCGCTGGCGTTGATGGCTGTTGCAGCATTTTGCAGTCATGTGCCTGCCTTTTACAATGGTTTTGCCAAAATCCAGCATTTACTTCCATTTTTAGACAAAACCACACCTACAACAAAACTTTGGTTCACTTTTGGACAACAGCATTCATTTTACAACTGTAGCAATCGCTTCACAAATGCTTCAGAAAAGGTTGTAAAATTGGGTTGGTCCTGTGACCCATCCATTTTATGACCATGATGGGCAGGCTCCATTATGGTTGTAAGACAAGGACTATCTGTAACATAATCACGAATTTCCTATTTCCTATTCTTTCCCACTTAAGTAAAGTGTAGAGTTTCTTTCTCACTTTCCTGTTTTCCCAGACTAAGCTCACCTTGTGTGTTTTCCCGCAAGGTGACCTCTGTCCTCCTGTACAAGATGCTAGAACAGATTCCATTTCCCATCATCCACCACCTCTTCTCACGAAGCAAGTGATCTCGGAAGTTGTCAACAATTCAAACAGCCCTTCAGATTGGATTTCAAATGGATTACAAATTGCTAAACACAAACTAATCATACACAACACCTCAATAAAACATGACCCAGCACAACAGGAGCAGTTTAAAACCCCGTTGGCTTCCGTAGAAATAATTTCTGTTATTTATTGTGCTCCTAAGTGGCTGTTATGCAGAGTTTTCTTTCAGTGTAAAAGTTTTGACACTAGAAAGAGTAGAAATTGCAGGTGTTGGTAGCAACATAGGGGAAGTGCAGCTGGGTTGGTTTAATTTATTATTATTGAGAAAAATATATCATCTCACTGTCATTTCTTGCGCTGGCTTTAATTTGTGGTATGATTCACATTTTCCTGCTGTTGCCTCTGCTGTGGCTTAATGTTTATGCATCAGGCCCCGTTTCTATAAATTGAATTCAGTGGTTGCAAAGCAAGCCAGGGACGCTGGGAATCAATTTTTGAAACCCAGGAATCTGCACAGACCTAGCCTATCCTTAGCTGTGATTATTTGAAAGATTATTCCAGGTTATTAGGTTTGATTAAAGGCTTTTATAAGCAGCCTGCTCAAGAGGGGGAATTTACGTGCTAGGCATCATTCTGCCTCCACTGTGTTCCCAAGTTTATCTGTTTTGTCCTGTAGGGATTTGGTTACTTACCCATCTTTGTAGAAACATACCAATTTTATTCATTCATTTAGAGCTTTTAGATCAGCCTGAATTATTAAGCCTGCTGGGGTGATATAATTACTGGCAATTTTACTCATGCAAAGCCTGACATTTGTGTCTTTGTATCTTGCAGAGATCAAAGCTTCTGCTGCACTTAATGTGTTATTTCCAGTCAATGCAATCCTGGGGAATCTATTCAGTAAAGTAATTGGGCAGCCTAATTGAAAGGATAATGCTTAAAGAAAGGTGCTAGGCGTCCATGTTTCACGTGAGAGGAACTGCAGACAGCAGAACTCTGCAAAGGGTGAGGCTCCCAGGAAAAAGTTTGTGAAACTTTGCATTTGGAAGAGTCATTTTGCAGATAAGCTTGGAAGTTTGTAAGACTCCGATCTTTCGTTTGTACTTTTCCCTTGGGAATGATGAGAGCTGTCCTAAACTAGAAGCAGATTTTGCAGAAAAGAAAAGAGGTTTTAAGCTGCTTGGAGAATCCCTAGTATAGGTCTCCTGGGTGAGCAGGGGGTTGGACTAGATGACCTCCAAGGTCCCTTCCAACTCTGTTACTGAAGAGGTTTTTTTTTTTACTGAAATATTTTTGGAATCACTGTAACAGCAATGATCAAGGAGTCTCTAAAAGGTGCTTTTCCAAGAGCAACTGGATTTTCTGGGTTTTTCTTTGAAAAATCAGCTGAGATCTGTAGAAGCTTCTTGGATGAGAAGCAAAACGTCTTCAAACAAACAAACAAAAAAGAAAAACCAGAAAGTTTTTCCAGTTGCCTTTTGAAAAAGCACCTTTTTTTTTTGTTTACATTTATATCCCGCCCTTCTCCGAAGACTCAGGGCGGCTTACAGTGTATAAGGCAATAGTCTCATTCTATTTGTATATTTTTTTTACAAAGTCAACTTATTGCCCCCCCCAACAATCTGGGTCCTCATTTTACCTACCTTATAAAGGATGGAAGGCTGAGTCAACCTTGGGCTGGGCTTGAACCTGCAGTAATTGCAGGCTGCTGTGTTCTAATAACAGGCTCTTAGCAGCCTGAGCTATTCCGGCCCATGGTTTTGGGACAACCATGACCTGGATCAGGGGTCTCCAACCTTGGTCTCTTTAAGACTTGTGGACTTCAACTCCCAGAGTCCCTCAGCCAGCAAAGCTGGGAGTTGAAGTCCACAAGTCTTAAAGGGACCAAGGTTGGAGACCCCTGACCTGGATGACTGAGAATCTCCATAACCCATGTTGGTGAACCTATGGCAGACGTGCCGGAAGCGGCACGCGAAACCGTCCATTGCCAAATGCGTGGCCTCACCAGCTCTTCATCGTGTTCCTGTGCTCAAACGCGTGCCGGTCACCTGGCTGTCGTATGCGGTGCTGGTGGACCACGGAAGTGCGACAATCCATCGCGCATGCGCGAGCCGGCACCCAGCCTTCCAGTTTGGAGTTGCGTGCATGCGCGATGGTTTGCCGCACTTCCGGGATGGCCGCACCGTGCATGCGACAACCAGCTGGCCAGCGCGCGTTTGAGCGCACAAACGTGTTAGGAGCTAGCGAGGCCGTGCATTCGGCATGGGATGGTTTCGCATGCCACTTCCAGCATGTGTGCCGGCATGCAAGAACGCGAAAGGTTCGCCAACGCTGCCATAGACATTTAGATCAAGCAGTCTCTTTTTCTGAAAGGATTTTCAGTAAAGATTTTTTTTCAATTCAGATAGTCCTCAACTTATGACCACAATTGAGCCCAAAATTTCTGTTGCCAAGTGAGATAGCTGTTAAGTGAATTTCGCCAAAGTTTACAACCTTTCTTGCCATAGTTGTTAAGTGAATTATTGCATTTGTTAAGTTAGTAACGTGGTTGTTAAGTGAATCTGGCTTCCCCATTGACATTGCTTGTGAGAAGGTTGTAAAAAGGGATCACAAAACCCTGGGACACTGCAACCGTCATAGATATGAATCAGTTGCTAAGTGTCTGGATTTTGATACATAACGATTGGGAAGCTGCAAACAGTCTTAAATGTGAAGAATGGTTGTAAGTCACTTTTTTCAGCTTCTTGTAACTTTGAACGCTCGCTAAATGGACTAGCCAAGTTACTGCAGTTATTAATGTTGGAGAAAGACTGCAAGAAGAAATCTTAAATTACGCCCTTCCTTTTCTGCCATTGGGTGAATGAGGTTTGGGTCTGTTCCTCTATTCTCAGGACATGGAATAAAAGTCTTCAAAACTAAGAGCAATATCACTCAGACTTATATAGCGCTTCACAGTGCTTTCCAGCCCTCTCTAAGCAGTTTACAGAGTCAGCCTCTTGCCCCCAACAATCTGGGTCTTGGTCAAACATTAAAAAGCGATCTAAATAACATTCCTAGACAGAAGATCATGAAGACATCTACAAGCAAGATTATACACAGAAATTAACTTCACACAAGGCATTTCAAATATATATGGTCCTTGGGTATGACTACTTCAGGGGTGTCAAACTCGTGGCTCGTGGGCCGGATGCGTCACGTGCTGACCACAACTGCCCCTGTTTTAGTGAAGAGGAAAAAAGTTACAATATGTCAATGTGTCATTGTGAGTTTGACAGCCCGGGACTATTTCATCCAGCAATCATTCAGACGTCAGGGAGACTTATGATGGGTCCTTGGATCTGTAGCTCTTACAGCACCCCCACAGTCATGTGATCATGATCTGGTTGCTTGGTGCCTGGGTCATGATTACAAACCACAGGTCACGTTATCATTATTTCTGACATTGCTTACTGGTTTCCCACAAGCAGAGTCAATGGGAGTTGACATCTTAATCTTGCCCAGTTTGAAAAACATTGATGGAGGGCAATTCTCTTTTTCTATGCACAGTGAACCCAGAAAAGACTGTTGATTGAGCCAAAGGAACACACTGTTTGAACACAAGGAAAGCTGTTCAAAAGATTTGATCTGCATTTTTATCCATGACTGAGACTTCATGATATTTAAAATGGGATGCACTTCGTCTTTCTATACCATTATTCCCCGGCAACTTTTTTGGTCTCCTGCATTTGGCATATGAGTTTGGTTTCTTCCCTTCCCTTCTCCACTTCTTTAAATATGAAAGCACTAAAATCAGGCAGTTTTTTTCCCCTCCCCTCTACACCCATTTTCATTCCAATTCCTGAGGCTAGTTTATAATTCATGCAGACTATTAATTTTGTGTTGTATCATGCTTGGCTTATCTCCCTTCAAACAACTCACTTGCAGGAGTTGCATTCAAAGGCGGCAATTAAACTTTCTGATGTCGGCTCTAATTTAAGGAGGTTTAGAGCCAAATCCAGCCAAAAATGAATAAATAATGGTTTTGGTGAACCAGAAACTCTGGGAATGGACAGAGGCATTTCTTAAATCCATGCTTATTCCAGGCCAGAGTCAAATTGTTTTCCTTATTAACTCATTGATCAGTTCTGGCAATGAATGAATGAATGAATGAACGATTGAATTGGTGCAATCCTGCCAAATAGAAATTATGACCCCAGATTGCTATTGATATAATATAATATAATATAATATAATATAATATAATATAATATAATATAATATAATATAATATAATATAATATAATATAATATAATATAATATAATATAATATAATATAATATAATATAATATAATATAATATAACAACAGAGTTGGAAGGGACCTTGGAGGCCTTCTAGTCCAACCCCCTGCCCAGGCAGGAAACCCTACACCATCTCAGTCAGATGGTTATCCAACATTTTATTAAAAATTCCGAGTATACCTTTTGTGATTAAATCTCACTGTTTCTGAGCGGATGGTAGCCCATGGCTATCTTATCTGGGTTCTGAAACTAGGTAGAACATACCATGGGTAGGACTTGTATGGAATAGGGATGTCCACAGCATATGGCCAAAACAACCAAGATGGCAGCTGTGATAGTACAATTGAAGCACTGCCAGTTTTTAAAGTGTGACTCTGCAAAATGGAAGGAAATGGGGAAGCATTTTGCCATTGTTGTTAAGAAGACTATGCCAGGTTATTTATTTTATTTAATTTTTATACCGCCCTTCTCCCGAAGGACTCAGGGCGGTGTACAGGCATAATAAAAACCAGCAATACAATATACAAATTTAAAATCCCAATTAAAAAACTTATTTAAATTAGCCCAATGATTAAAATTTACTCTACTAAAACCCCATTTAAAATTAATAAATTTAAAATTTAAGATCCCAATTTAAGCCAGCCCCGCGCGGATAAAAAGGTGAGTCTTGAGTTCGCGACGAAATGTCCGAAGGTCAGGAATTTGGCGTAAGCCCGGGGGAAGCTCTGCTCCAGAGTGGAGCCCCACAGAGAAGGCCCTTCCTGGGGCCGCCAGCCGACATTGTTTGGCGGACGCACCCTGAGAAGTCCCTCTGTGGGAGCGCACGGTCGGTGGGAGGCGATGGTAACAGCAGGCGGTCCCGTAAGTACCCAGGTCCTAAGCCATGGAGCGCTTTAAAGGTCGAACTAACACCTTAAAGTGCACCCGGAAGGCCACAGGCAGCCAGTGCAGTCTGCGCAGGAGCGTGTTACATGGGAGCTACGTAGCTCCTCTATCACCAGCGCAGCTGCATTCTGACCAACTGAAGCCTCCGAGCGCACTTCAGGGGAGCCCCATGTAGAGAGCATTACAGTAATCCAAGCGAGAGGTAACGAGCGATGAGTGACCGTGCATAAGGCATCCCGATCAAGGAAGGGGCGAACTGCCGGAACCAGGCGAACCTGGTGGAAGGCCCTCCTGAGACGGCCGTCAAATGATCGCAAACGACAGCCGATCATCCAGAAGGACACCCAAGTTGCGCACCCCATCCTTTGGGGCCAGTAACTGCCACCAACAGCCAGCGGCGGCTGCAGCTGACTGAATCGGGTGCCGCATCCACAGCCACTCCGCCTTGGAGGGATTAAGCTTGAGCCTGTTTCTCCCCATCCAGACCCGCACAGCCTCCAAACACCGGGACAGCACTTCAACAGCTTCATTGGGGTGGTCCGGGTGGAAAGGTACAGCTGAGTGTCATCAGCGCACTGCTGGTATCTCACCTCAAACCACTGATGATCTCACCCAGCGGTTTCATGTAGATGTTGAACAGCAGGGCAGAGAATCGACCCCTGAGGGACCCCACAAGTGAGGCCCTCGCGCCCACCTCTGCCCCCTGTCAACACTGCCTGCGCATCGGGTCGAGAGATAGGAGGAGAACCACCGATATACGGTGCCTCCCACTCCCAATCCTCCAACCGCGCAGCAGGATACCATGATCGATGGTATCGAACGCCGCCGAGAGGTCTAATAGGACCAGGGCAGAGGAATATCCCTTGTCCCTGGCCCTCCAGAGATCATCCACCAATGCGACCAAAGCTGTCTCCGTGCTGTATCCGGGTCGGAAGCCGGACTGGAACGGGTCTAGATAGACATCTTCATCCAGGTGTTGGGGCAGCTGTCGCGCCACGGCATTTTCTACAACCTTCGCAACAAAGCGAAGGTTGAGACTGGACGATAATTAGCCAAAATAGCTGGGTCCAAAGAGGGCTTTCAAGGAGGGTCTCACCACCGCCTCTTTCAAGGCGGCAGGAAAACCCCATCCAACAAAGAAGCGTTGATAATCCTCTGAGCCAGCCTCGTGTCACCGCCTGAGTGGCCAGTACCAGCCAGGAAGGGCACGGGTCCAGTAAACATGTCGTGCCGTGAAGCCTCCCCAACAACCTGTCCACGCCCTCGGAGCCACAGGGTCAAACTCATCCCAAATGTGCTCAACAAGACGTGCCTCCTCTCCCTCGCTTGATCATCCCAAATTCGTCCAGACCGTCCTCAGCTGAACGATTTTATATAGATAACCACTAAACTCCTCGGCTCGTCCTGCAAAGGGTCATCCCGCACCTCCTGATGTAGGAGAGAGCGGTCACCCAAACAGGGCGGCCGGGCGGTTATCTGCCGACGCAATGAGGGTAGAGGCGAGGAGCGCCTCGCTTCTCATTGCCACCAGGTAGGTCCTAGTATAGGTCCTAACTAGTGTCCGATCAGCTCGGAGCGACTGACCTCCAGGTGCTCTAGGCTTTTCTCCGCGTTTCATCTCCCTCAGCCCCTCGGAGAACCAAGGGGCCGGACGAGATCACGCCGGGTCAGAGGTCGCAGCGCGACACGGTCCAGGGCCCCGGCCGCTGCCTGCTCCCAGGCCACGACCAGTTCCTCAGTCGTGCCGTGGGCCAGATCCTCAGGAATGGCCCAAGCCCGCCTGGAACCTCTCAGGGTCCATCAGGCGCCTGGGACGGAACCACCGATAGGTTCCGTCTCCTGCGGTGGTGAATAGCGGTTCGAAGTCTAGGCGAAGGAGAAATGATCCACCATGACATTGGTTCTGTTACTAAATCATCTAATACCAGATCATTTAACCACTGTCCAGAGATAAAAATCATATCTAGCATGCCTCCCCCTGTGTGCGTAGGGCCATCATTTACTCGAATCAGGTCCAAGGCCGTCATGGAAGCCTGGAACTTGATATTATACCAAGATTTTCCTCATTGTGGCTTATTTCTGAGGACACTTTAATAAACTCTATTTCTGGCTTCACTGCTAGGAGTCTTACTGAGTGCAGTGGGATATCAATGAGTAAATGAATGAATGTTTGCTGCTGGGATAAGGAACAAGATTCCACATACTGAGATAACCTTCTCCCCATCTAGTGAGTTCTATTCTATGAGCTGTGGTGGCGCGGTGGTTAGAGTGCAGTACTGCAGGCTACTTCTGCTGCCTGCCAGCTGCCTGCAATTTGGCAGTTCAAATCACACCAGGCTCAAGGTTGACTCAGCCTTCCATCCTTCCGAGGTGGGTAAAATGAAGACCCAGATTGTTGGGGGCAATATGTTGACTCTGTAAGCTGCTTTGAGAGGGCTGTAAAGCACTGTAAAGCGGTATATAAATCAAAGTGCTACTGCTATTGCTATTACAGTGGATTTCCTGAGGCCCCAAATCTGAGAAGATGACATCTGTGGGGTCTCCATGCCCAAAACTTCAGTGAGGGACCCTACCTCTGGAATCACTTGCTCCCAGACATTCAGATTACCATGTAATCCTCAAGGTACAACTGTTCTCTTAGTGACCATTCAAAGTTATGATGGACCCTGAAAAAGCTACCTATGATCTGCATTCAAAATTCCAATGTCTGCCCTTCCCCTCACAGTCATGTGACCACATTTTGAGCAGTTGGCAATTGATCTACATTTATGACGATTTGTAATGTCCTGTCCGCACGACCATAATTTATGACAATGTTGCTGGAAACCGGCTTTTGCTTTCAGCAAAATCTGCCCTATAGCAAATATTTATTTATTTATTTATTTTATTAAATTTTTATACCGCCCTTCTCCCGAAGGACTCAGGGCGGTGTACAGCCAGAATAAAAACAAAATATATACAATTTAAAACAACATTTAAAAAGAGCAAATTTTAAAGGCTGATTATTAAAATTTAGATTTAAAAATTTTAAAATATTAAGAATACCCAATTTAAAATTCAACACAAATTATGCCAGTCCCGCTTTAATAAATAGATATGTTTTGAGCTCACGACGGAAGGTCCAAGATCAGGCACTTGACGAGGCCAGGGGAAGTTCGCTCCAGAGCGCCACTGCCCCCACAGAGAAGGCCCTACTCCTGGGGCCGCCAGCCGACACTGTTTGGCGGACGGCACCCTGAGAAGACCTCTCTGTGAGAGCGCACGGTCGGTGGGAGGCAAAGGTAACAGCAGGCGGTCTCGTAAGTACCCGGGTCCTAAGCCATGGAGCGCTTTAAAGATAGTTACCAAAATCTTGAAGCGCACCAAAGACCACAGGAAGCCAGTGCAAGCTACGGAGCAGCGATGTCACGTGGGAGCCACGAGCGGCTCCGTTACTACTCGCAGCGCATTCTGGACTAACTGCAGCCTCCGGTGCACCCAAGGGCAGCCCCATGTAGAGAGCATTGCAATAATCCAGCCTAGACGTAACCAGAGCGTGAGTGACCGCATAAGGCATCCCGGTCAAGGAAGGGACGAACTGGCGAACCAAGCGAACTTGGTAAAGGCCCTCCTGGCGACGGCCGCCAGGTGTTCATCAAAGACAGCCGTCCATCCAGGAGGACGCCCAAGTTGCGAACCACCTCCTTTGGGGCCACTAACTGCCAACAGTCAGCTGCGGGTGCAGCTGACTGTACCGGGATGCCGCATCCACAGCCACTGCCTTGGAGGATTGAGCTTGAGTCTGTTTCTCCCCATCCAGACCCTGCACAGCTTCCAGGCACCGGGACAGCACTTCAACCGCCTGCTGGGGTGGTCCGGTGGAAAAGTACAGCTGAGTATCATCAGCGTACAGATGATAACTCACCCGAAACCACTGATGACCTCACCCAGCGGCTTCATATAGATGTTGAACAGGGTAGGCGAGAATCGACCCTGAGGCACCCCACAAGTGAGGCGCCTCGGGGCGACCTCTGCCCCCTGTCAACACCGTCTGCGACCGGTCAGAGAGATAGGAGGAGAACCACCGATAAACGGTGCCCCCACTCCCAATCCCTCCAACCGGGTGCAGCAGGATACCATGGTCGATGGTATCAGCGCTGAGAGATCTAATAGGACCAAGGCAGAGGAACAACCCTGTCCCTGGCCCTCCAGAGGTCATCCACCAACGCACCAAAGCCGTCTCCGTGCTATAACCGGGTCGGAAGCCAGACTGGAACGGGTCTAGATAGACAGTTTCCTCCAGGTGCGGAGCTGCCATGCAACCACACTCTCTACAACCTTCGCCACAAAGCGAAGGTTGGAGACTGCGATAATTACCAAAATAGCTGGGTCCAGGAAGGCTTCTTGAGGAGAGGTCTCACCACCGCCTCTTTCAAGGCGGCGGAAAACCCTTCCATCAAAGAAGCATTTATAATCCTGAGCCAGCCTCGTGTCACTTCCTGAGCAGCCAGCACTAACCAGGAAGGCACGGGTCCAGTAAACATGTAGTTGCATGTAACCTCCCCAGCAACCTGTCCATGTCCTCGGAGCCACAGAATCAAACTCATCCCAAATAACCTCAACAAGGCGTGTCTCTGTCATCTCAGCTGGATCATCGCAATCTTGGTCCAAACTATCCCGAGCTGAACGATTTTATCGTATAGATAACCGTTAAACTCCTCAGCTCGTCCCTGTGAGGTCATCCCGTCCCTCTTGATGGAGGAGGAACGGGTCACCCAAACAGGGCGGCGGGCGGTTATCTGCCGATGCAATGAGGGTGGAAGCGTGAACGTTTGCCTCCTCATTGCCACTAGGTAGGTCTAGTAAAGGACCTCACTAGTGTCCGATCAGCCTCGGAACAGCTAGACCTCAAGTACTCTCTAGGCGTCTTCTCCGGCGTTTCATCTCTCTCAGCTCCTCGGAAAACCAGGAGCCAATTGAGATCTCGCGGGTCAGAGGCCGCAAAGGCACGACACGGTCCAAAGCCCCAGCTGCGGCCCGTTCCCAGGCCGCAACCAGTTCTTCAGTCGTGCCGTGGGTAAGATCCTCAGGGGACCGCCCAAGCTCCGTCCGGATACTCTCCGGGTCCATCAGGCGCCTGGGACGGAACCAACGCATTGGCTCCGTCTCCCTGCGGTGGTGAGCGGCGGTCTGAAAGTCTAGGCGAAGAAGAAAATGATCTGACCATGACACCGGTTCCTTCACTATATCTCCTAAATCCAGATCATTAACCCACTGACCAGAGATAAAAATCAGGTCTAGCGCACCTCCCCCAATGTGTGTAGGGCCATCAGTTACTTGAATCAGGTCCAAGGCCGTCATGGAGGCCTGGAACTCCTGAACCACCGTTGATGACAAGCCGGCCGATGGCAAGTTGAAATTCCCCAAGACCAAAAGTCTGGGAATCTCAACCGCCATGCCAGCAAGCACCTCTAGTAGCTCAGGTAGGGCTGTAGTCACGCAGCAAGGAGCCAGGTACGTGATCAACAGCCCCATCTGATTCCGGTGGCCCCACTTCACAAGGAGGGATTCACAGCCAGCTATCTGAGGAACAGTGGACTCCCTCGGCCCTAGACTTTCTTTAATCACAACCGCCACCCCGCCACCCCTACCTTTGGGCCCTCGGCTGATGGAATGCAGGAAACCCGGAGGCACAGTTCAACCAGGGTACACCCCTTCTGTGCCCAACCAGGTCTCCGTAATGCCCATAAGTCCGGACTCCCTCTGAATCAGATCACAAATCAGGGGAGCCTTATTGACCACGGACCGGGCATTGCAAAGCATCAGCCAAAGACCCAAGCTCTGAGGGTCTTGACCTTCCGGGGAACGAGTGAGGACTGAGGGGCCGGAGCACATGATCGCTTTTAAACATCGAACACATGCTCCCAAAAAGAGCGATCGACCCCGCCTCCGCCATATCTGCCTCTCCCACTTACCGTACAGATGGAATAATACTCTCTGCTCTGCATACCTTTTGTGATTAAATCTCACTGTTTCTGAGCGGATGGTAGCCCATGGCTATCTTATCTGGGTTCTGAAACTAGGTAGAACATACCATGGGTAGGACTTGTATGGAATAGGGATGTCCACAGCATATGGCCAAAACAACCAAGATGGCAGCTGTGATAGTACAATTGAAGCACTGCCAGTTTTTAAAGTGTGACTCTGCAAAATGGAAGGAAATGGGGAAGCATTTTGCCATTGTTGTTAAGAAGACTATGCCAGGTTGATATTATACCAAGATTTTCCTCATTGTGGCTTATTTCTGAGGACACTTTAATAAACTCTATTTCTGGCTTCACTGCTAGGAGTCTTACTGAGTGCAGTGGGATATCAATGAGTAAATGAATGAATGTTTGCTGCTGGGATAAGGAACAAGATTCCACATACTGAGATAACCTTCTCCCCATCTAGTGAGTTCTATTCTATGAGCTGTGGTGGCGCGGTGGTTAGAGTGCAGTACTGCAGGCTACTTCTGCTGCCTGCCAGCTGCCTGCAATTTGGCAGTTCAAATCACACCAGGCTCAAGGTTGACTCAGCCTTCCATCCTTCTGAGGTGGGTAAAATGAAGACCCAGATTGTTGGGGGCAATATGTTGACTCTGTAAGCCGCTTTGAGAGGGCTGTAAAGCACTGTAAAGCGGTATATAAATCAAAGTGCTACTGCTATTGCTATTACAGTGGATTTCCTGAGGCCCCAAATCTGAGAAGATGACATCTGTGGGGTCTCCATGCCCAAAACTTCAGTGAGGGACCCTACCTCTGGAATCACTTGCTCCCAGACATTCAGATTACCATGTAATCCTCAAGGTACGACTGTTCTCTTAGTGACCATTCAAAGTTATGATGGACCCTGAAAAAGCTATCTATGATCTGCATTCAAAATTCCAATGTCTGCCCTTCCCCTCACAGTCATGTGACCACATTTTGAGCAGTTGGCAATTGATCTACATTTATGACGATTTGTAATGTCCTGTCCGCACGACCATAATTTTTGACAATGTTGCTGGAAACCGGCTTTTGCTTTCAGCAAAATCTGCCCTATAGCAAATAATGGGTTTGCTTAATGACTGGCATTTTTCTTAACAACTGCCACAGAACACGGTGACCCGCTTTATGACTGACACGACTTATAACTGAAATTTTCAGCTCAATTTATGGTCATAAGTCAAGGACTGCCTGTGTGCGCTCACTTATTATGTTTTCAAATTGCTGTGAAAACGTGGCTCTTCAAGGGGAAGCCTCTAAGGGCATCTAAAGATTTTGTTGCCTGATAGAAGAGACCTCCTGGCTGTTATGATTATTCTATTGATTTTCTGAGTTTGAATTTTATGTTGCTAATTGGGAACCGCTCTGAGGCTATATAAAATGTGTTGTGCTACATTATGCTATATTGCAATAATTTCCCTCCTCCTAATGCTGCCTTGGAAGTTTTCCCACTTCCAAAAAGAACAGCAAGGCTCAAACTCGCCAAGAAAATTCCAGCAAAAAAATACGTATTTCTGGCACTTTTGTTCTCAGATGTATATGCTTGAGATAACTGGTATTTCTTCTCCCCCTCCATCCCTCTCTCTGAGTTCTCCATTGTGACAGTTGTTGAAAAGGCTATATTTGCACACATACAGGGATTCAGCATCTTTTGTTTTTCTAGATTATTTCTCAACAAATTTAGGAGTAACCCTGTAAAAATATTTTACAAGAAGAAGAAATATTTTACAAGAAGAGTTCTCCACTCCTCTGAAAACAACAAAATACCTTATACCACCAGACTTAAAATCCTGGGATTAGAAAACTTAGAACTCCACCGACTCCGTCAACTCAAGACCTGTGTTTAACACACAGAATCATCTATTGCAATGTCCTTCCTGTAAATGACTACTTCAGCTTCAATCGCAATAAAACAAGAGCAAACAATAGATTCAAACTTAATGTTAACCGCTTCACTCTTGATTGCAGAAAATATGACTTCAGTAACAGAATTGCTAATGCTTGGAACACACTACCAGACTCTGTGGTCTCTTCCCAAAATCCCAAAATCTTTAACCAAAAACTGTCTACTGTTGACCTCACCCCATTCCTAAGAGGTCTTTAAGGGGCATGCATAAGAGCACAAACATGCCTACCGTTCTCTGTCCTATTATATATACGCTTATATGTTGTGTAGTTGTTTTATGCTTATGCTTATGTATACTGTTGTGACAAAATAAAAAAAATATGCATTATATTGGAGCATTCTGGGGCTGAAAACTGGAGCAACTTTTCATCATTCTTCTAAAACTGACATTCTTCTGCTTTTTCAAAGGTGTGTGCCAGTCCTGATCATTAAAAACAAAAGAAGTTGCTAGTAATGAGGTCAAAACAAGAGAATACTTCTAAGACAGGAGTTTTTAATCATTTTATGCCAAAACCCCTTTTGAGAATGTGATGAAAACTACAGACCGATAAGTTATTTGGGGGTTTATGTTCACACTTAACACTCTTAGCTTATTTGCAGGCATAAACTAAATTCCTACGACGTAGTTTGTTCCATTCCATTGGAAACCTGAATCTCAGATCTTTTTAGATCTAGAACTCAGATCTAGAACTCGGTATGTCTAGTTTAATGAAAAGAAGGACTAGGGGAGACATGATAGCAGTGTTCCAATATCTCAGGGGTTGCCACAAAGAAGATGGAGTCAAACTATTCTCCAAAGCACCCGAGGGTAGAACAAGAAGCAATGGGTGGAAACTAATCAAGGAGAGAAGCAACTTAGAACTAAGGAGAAATTTCCTGACAATTAGAACAATGAATCAATGGAACAACTTGCCTCCAGAAATTGTGGGTGCTCCATCACTGAAGGTTTTCAAGAAGAGATTGGACAATCTGAAATGGTGTAAGATTTCCTGCCTGGGCAGGGGGTTGGACTAGAAGATCTCCAAGGTCTCTTCCAACTCTGTTATTATGTTATGTTATATTATGTTATTTTGGGGAAATAATCAAAAATTGTAACTTTTTGCTGCCCAAAAATTGTGGAGCAAATAGTCCTGGACTTGAAGTTCGTCCTTGTTTGTGTCAGAAGCACCTACTGAAAAAAGTGACTTACAACTGGTTCTTATACTTACGACAATTTCAGGATCCCCGTGGTCATGTGATCAAAATTTGGTGCCTGAAACCGACACGTACCGTATTTACAATGGCCGCAGAGTTTTGTGATTGCCATTTGTTATTCTCCTCACTGGCTTTGACAAGGAAAAATCAGTGGGGTAAGCTGGATTCACTCAACAACCACCAGGATTTGCTTACTAACTGTGGCAAAAAAAAGGGCCATACAATTGGGCATGACTCACTCAACAAATTGCCTTGTTCAGCAGTGGAAGTTCTGGTCCCATTTATGATCATAAATTGAGAACCACGTATATTTTGAAACGAGTGGGAGCTGTTCGTACCCAGATAGCTTCATCTGGTAAAAAAAATAATAAAAAACATTTTTTTCCTGGTTGCAAAATCTGTGGTATTTATCAGGAGTTCTTCATCCTTGTTAACTCTGTCACACAGCCTGATGAAATTGGACTCTTTAAACATGCTAATTCTTTGCCAGGCTCAAAATGATTTCTCAGAACTGAAGTTCTGTCCATCTGCCTGCAACTGCACATGATTAGCTTTGAGAGACCGGTTTATCGAATATATTAGATTGCTACTTATTTTGCTTGGCAGCCAACATTTCCTTTTGATTACTGCAAATTTATTTCACATCTCTTGTAAATTGCACTTTCATCCATCTGCCCCCAACAAAGGTGTGTCTTTGGAAATGATGCCACTGTAAATAGCGCCTCATTATATGCTGCTTGTATGGGTGGGTGTTGCAGGCTGCCAGTTATTAGTGGACCAAGGGAGAGGCTAAAGACATCTACATACCTGAAAATAAAATTTACAAGAGAAAAATACAAATAGCTCGTGACTGATGACCATAATGGAACCTGCCCATTACGGCTGTAAGTAATATGGTCATAAGGTGGGCCGTCATGTGACCAACTGGATTTTGCAAACTTTTTTGGTGGCAGTTGTTAAATAAGTTGCTAAATGGCTTAGGACCAGGGTATTTACGAGACCGCCTTCTGCCACCGATAGCCTCCCAACAACCTGTGTGCTCCCACAGAGTCAACCAAACAATGTCGGTTGGCAGCCCCCAGGGGGAGGGCCTTCTCTGTGGCAGCACCGGCCCTTTGGAATGAGCTGCCTCCGGGGTTACGCCAACTCCCCGACCTCCGGACCTTCAAACGTGAACTGAAGACCTTATTATTTCATCGTGCGGGACTAGCCTAAGTGTAATTTTTAATTGTAATTTTAATATGGGTTTTATGTCGGTCTATGACCATTTTTAATTGATTCGGCCTACTAAATATTTGTTTTTAATTTTGTTTTAAATTTGTTATTTGTATTTTGTGCTTTAATATGGCTGTAAACCGCCCTGAGTCCTTCAGGAGAAGGGCGGTATAGAAATTAAATTATAAATAAAATAAATAAATCCATTGTTCTCTACAGGGGATTTTTTTTTTTTTTGCCAAGAACCAGAAGTAAATGCTGGCTTTCATCAAAAACATTGCAAATCGCTTTCAGGGAGTGGGATGTTGCAAAGGGGTGTAGATGTCAGCTATCTGCCAAGTGCCCAAAATATGGTCATGTGATCTTGGGACAATGAATACTGGACTTCGAAACCAGCTCGTATGTATTTTTGGGAGGTCCATCATAATTTTGAATGGTTCCTAAGCAATCTGTCATAACTTGAGGATCACCTATAATGATGTACTCTACTGCATGCAATGTTTGGAATAATCTTAAAAAAAGACGGGAAACAGTTAAAATGATCATTTGAGAAAAATCAAAGTAAGACAGTTTGCTTTCTTTTCTTTGATCTGTGGCCTCATTGTGCTTCCTTGCGCTATTTTTATTCTGGGTCACAGACAAAAGAAATACACAATTTCAGATGTAACGCAGCTAAACAAAAAGAGCTGCAATATTCTACACTGCTATTAGCAAATATATACAAATAGATACCTAGCAATGCCAGAAACTGTACATAATTGTGCACTTCATCCATGAAATGGCTAAAATGAACTGTTAGCGGCTCATTATGAATATTTTGGAAAAATTACAATAAAATACACCTGGGGGCCTATGGTTTAATACTGTATTCTTTTCTTTAGAAGGACAGAATCTTTTGGGAATTTACTCTCTAGAAATGCTAATAGCAAAATATTAATTCCAGTAGATCTTATGAAATGTATTATTTGTAAGTTGATCAAGATGCAACGCTGTTTTAAAGTAATACATGCTCTGGCCCATTTGTACTGTGGGTGAGAATCTATTGTATACTGTCTTTAATTTTCCTTCAAGTATCCTTTCTCTGCAAACTTCAATAATCTCTTCTTGTCTCAGAATTTTCAATGTATCCAGTAAAAATTTCCATCTTTGTAATTTGCCTTCCTTTGCTGCTTTGAAAATTAAAATTAGGCATTGAAAATTAAACTTTAGCCAATAAACATGCCTAACTATTACCTTCATTTGAATTTTCATGAATCTTGGAACTACAACTCAGATAAACAGTAAACAATAGCCAAATCCAGGAATAACCAAGGAGAAAACAACACGCTCACCAGGGGTGAAATCCAGCAGTTTCTGACCAGTTCTGGAGAACTGGTAGCAGAAATTTTGAGCAGTTCAGAGAACCAGCAAATACCACCTCTGGCTGGCCCCAGAGTGGGGTGGGAATGGAGATTTTGCAGTATCCTTCCCCGCCACACCCACCAAGCCATGCCCACTCACCAACACTGACAAGGCAAGCCAATTGTTTATAAACAGAGAGCAAACCCACTCGCTTTTAGCATTGATAACGTTATCAAGTTGTCTGTAGGTAAACAACTAAGCTTAGAGAGCATCAAGGCTCTCTTCCAAAGATCTTGGAAATATTTGAAATTGGCTGTATTGTAAGCAGATTCCTGCTGCTCCTTCACCCCCCTCACCACTGTAATAAATCAATCTGTATTCTTGATATGGTTCAAACAACAAAAACCCAAAGGCAGAAAGAAATGCTATCAGAACATTTTCTGATCTAACTTGCCAACATGTTTTGTGCCGCGGTGCACACTATCTTTTAAAGAGTTTATAACCAGTATTTGCACTTCATTTAATTCATTCAGATTAGCTTTCACTGCCATTCTATCTCTTTTTGAAAAGTTCTCACAATGGAAGAAATAAATCTTCCCTTGATCCATTGCTCTTTCTAATCCAAGTTGCCTCTTTGAAAACAGTGATATGATTATATTAGAGACGTGGTTTAGGAAATTAAACTGTGGAAAAGTTGACAAAAAAGCTGTTGAATCCAGCGCTGTTTTTAAAGAAAAAACATAAATAATAGCAAACATGGAGCGTTCTTATGAAAAGGCTGCATTGCTGGAGGTTTTTAAGAAGAGACTGGACTGACACTTGTCCAAAATGGTATAGGTCAGGGGTGTGCAAACTTGGCTCTTTTAAGACTTGTGGACTTAAAAGCAAAGCTGGCTGAGGAACTCTGGGCGTTGAAGTCCACAAGTCTTAAAAGAGCCAAGTTTGCAGACCCCTGGTATAGGGCAATGGTGGCAAACCTATGCCACATGTGCCAGAGGTGGCACTCAGAGCCCTCTCTGTGGGCATGCATGCCATTGCTCCAGCCCAGCTCCATTGTGTTTCTCTGTTGTGTTTCTTGCCATCATTGTTGCGTGAAACAGCATTCTGCCTTTGTCGCGGTACATTTGGTGCTGCTGCCTCCATGGCCTGCCCACTGCTTTCATAACGTCTTGCACAGCACAGTGAAATTTAGTGCGCTTCACAATGCGGGAGACGGGGTCCCCTCCTCCTGGAGCCCATTACGACGCGGAGCCACAATGTGATCCTCCATCATCATTGGCTCGCTCTCGCCTTCTGGATGTCAGTGGCTTTTTCTGCAGAGCTGCCTGTGTTGTGATGCCCTGCCTCCCCGCCAGCCAGCTGGTTTTGGGAGGGAAAGAGAGGGAGAAAGTGAGAGGGGGGAAAGAGAGAGGGAGAGAGAAGGAGAGGGAGGGAGGAAGGGAAAGAGAGAGAGAGAGAGAGAGAGAGAGACAGAGAGACAGAGAGAGAGACAGAGAGAAACAGAGAGAGAAAGAGAGGGAAGGAAGGAAAGAGAGAGAGAAACAGAGAGAGAGAAAGAGAGGGAGGGAGGGAAAGAGAGAGAGGGAAAGAGAGAAGGGGAAGAGAGACAGAGAGCAGAGAGGAGGGAGGGAGGGAAAGAGAGAGGGAGGGAAAGAGGGAGAGAGAAAGAGAGAGGGAGGGTGGAAAAGAGAGAAATGTTATTACAAATTTTTTTCTTTTTTCTTTTTATTGTTGCTAAATATAATATTTCAAAAGCAGGAAAAAAAATGAAGGGGCATAAAAGTGCACTTGTTACATTTTTCTTAGAACAATTAGTTGAACCATGTCTTGTTTATCATTATTTTGGAAAGTAAAACCTCAGTATTCAGGTTAAATTGCCATGTTGGCACTTTGCGATAAATAAGTGGGTTCTGGGTTGCCGTTTGGGCACTCGGTATCTAAAAGGTTTCCTATCACAGGTATAGGATCTCCTGCCTGAGCAGGGGACTGGACTAGAAGACCTCCAAGATCCCCTCCAGCTGTATTCTGATTCTAATTCTAATGCACATCAAAAAACAATTGATGGACCAAATTCTTCTGGTGAGAAATTTTAGAAGTTTGTGTTGTGACTCCAGCCCCCGAACCTGGCCCCATGCCCGAAAGTGACTCCGAGAGTGAGGGGGAAGGGCCGGTAAGGCTTACCTCGGGAGCACCGATTCCTTTGGCTCGGCTCCAGGAGCCAAAACCAGACCAGTCGGAGGACATAATGAGGCTGTCATCCCCTGATTCCTCCCTTCCCCAGGCTATGCCTTCAGACCCACCTGATAATAATAATCAAGCTTGGCTTGACCCGCGCTTCAGAAGATTAGAGAGGCAGCGTCATCAAAAGGAAGGGTGGGGCAGGAGCCCCACCCCACAGGATATATAAGGAGCTTTGGGACTGCTCTCATTCCACGGGAAGCAAAGTTTAGCTGATCCATTTCAAAAAGAGCTGAAAGTCTTGCTACGTGAGTCATTAGTTTGAATTTTGGCAGGCAGCTGCGATTTCTCTGCCAGGACTGATAAGAGCCGTGAATCCACTGGCTGAAGGCCAGCTCGTGGGTCTGAAGTGGGGAAGGAGACAGAACAGGTTGATTTTCAGAATTATTAGCTCAAATAAGCTAATAATTTGGTTTAATCATAATAATCATAATAAAAAAGCTGAATTATTGAACCTACTTTTCAAAATGTTCTACACAACAGATATTCACTACGTATGTATTTATACACTACTAAAATTCTCCAGTTTGTCTGTTTGTACATTCATATATTCCAGTTAGCCCGAATAGGGCATTATATCATCATAATTTTTGAATCACGCTACTTCAAATTCACTAATTTAAAGAATATGTTGAAGAATTGGTGCATTATGCACTCAAATTGTTGCATTTCGTTGGCAAATGGGAAAGAGTCACTGCATGTATCCAAAAACAAAGTGCCCATAGGGATCTTGGGATGATGTGAAGCACACTTACCATTCCTTCATGCCTATGCTATGCCATGTGCTTCACATCTAGTGCCACGCCAGATATGTAGGCATAGGAGTAAATTGGTCAGCGATTTTTTAAATCACATCTTGATTTTTTTTTAAAAAAAAGTTTATATATACATTAATTTATATGGCTGCCAACCTCCACTGCATGCCTCTGGGCAGCTAACAATTAAAAACACAATAAAAACAATCAGCTAAAACTATAAATAACATGAAATAGCACCCGGGCAACAACCAAAATGGGATGCAATTAGTTGAAGGGATTGATCTGACTTCTGAGTCATGAGTTAATGTCATCCTGGAGCTAAACTAGAATCAATGTTACACTGTTTGTATATTGCAGTTCAACCCAACCTATTCACTAATATTTCGGAGAGGATCCAGGCTAGAAATAACAGATTGAAGATTTTGTATTTTTAAACAAGGTATCACAGAATGGTGATAATTCCAATTTTTTACAAGACATGAACAGAACAGAATAGAATAGAGTAACAGAGTTGGAAAGTACCTTGGAGGTCTTCTAGTCCAACCCCCTGCTTAGACAGGAAATCCTACACCACTTCAGACAAATGGTTATCCAACATCTTCTTAAAAACTTCCAGTGTTGGAGCATTTACAACCTCTGGAGACAAGTTGTTCCACTGATGAATTGTTCTTGATGAAGGTATCTTTTCTTTTATGTACACTGAGAGCATATGCACCAAGACAAATTCCTTGTGTGTCCAATCACACTTGGCCAATAAAAATTCTATTCTATTCTATTCTATTCTATTCTATTCTATTCTATTCTATTCTATTCTATTCTATTCTATTCTCAATGTCAGGAAATTTCTCTTTACTTCTAAGTTGCTTCTCTTCTTGACAAGTTTCCACCCCTTGCTTCTTTTCCTACGAATGGGGTTCTTGCTTGGATCCTTCTCCAGTAGCAGGAGAAACATTCTGTTCCTTTATCAAGCAGAGAAACCAAGGGAAGGCTACTCTAGCTGTTTATATTCACACAGTTAAATTGTTGGTGTCCTTTTGAGCTCGCAAAATGCAATGTGGGAAATGATTGTAATTCTCCAGGAAGCTAAGCAAAACAGGTTTTCCTGCCTAGTTCAACCTTACCCCTGTCAATCCAATTTTCTCTGTTGATGCTGTTTTGTTTAAATCCAGCACCCGCCTGCTTGGGGCTTAGACAGGAGCAGAGCACAAGGGAGAGAGAAAGTGAAAGGCAATTAGCGGCAATCAGCAGCAGCTGCATCCAATCAGACACTCTTTTCTCTTCCCCTACACAATTATTGCCAGCTGTAGTCAAATGCCATAATAAAGGGTAATTGTAGAGAAGGAAAACAAACACGATACAATTACACACCTTCGTGATCTTAAGAGTTTGCATGCTTGTTGTTGTGTTCCCCCCAATTTTTGAAAGAATCATCTTTCAGCTGTTTAACTTTTTTTAATTTTTATTATTTATTTATTTTGTCAAGCATGTATAAGATAACAGATATAATTCATGGCTCCTAGAAGCACAAAGCTGTAAACACCAGCCTGAAGATGATGAATGAGACTTCGTCGGAAACGTCTCCAAGGCACTTCCAATTTTACGCGGGAGAAAACCCGAATAACCAAAGACCTACATACAAACACCTGCGAAAACCTCAGAAAACTAACAGATATAAGTATAAACATGATTATGAATATATGAAATGGATGAGTTGTGAAATGTAAAATTTGTTACTACTGGTTCTGTGAGCGTGGCTTAGTGGGGGGGGTAATGTGACTGGGTGGACATGGCCAACTTTTTTTTTTACTTTTAAAAGCATTTTTTTTCAGCCAAAGAGATTGTAGAAAAAATGCTTTTAAAAGCTTCTGATGATCCCAGCTGAGCTTCGCAATTTTTTTTTTTGTTTACATTTATATCCCGCCCTTCTCCGAAGACACAGGGCGGCTTACAGTGCAATCATTAGAGGCTTTTTTTTTACTTTTAAAAGCATTTTTTTTGGCCGAAGAAAAAATGCTTTTAAAAGTTAAAAAAAAAAATCTCTGATGATCATGCGGCTCAGCTGGGCATGGGAGGGCGCTCAGGGATTTTTGCTACCGGTTCTCCGAACCACCCACCGCCATCGCTACCGGATCGGCCGAACCGGTTTGAACCGGGAGCATTTCACTTCCGAAATGGATATGAATAAATGGGGACAGTAGGAGAACTTGTCAGGATATTTCTTTACTTCACTTTTTTTTTTTTTTGCATTTATATCCCGCCCTTCTCCGAAGACTCAGGGCGGCTTACACTATGTCAAGCAATAGTCTTCATCCATTTGTATACTATATACAAAGTCAACTTATTGCCCCCAACAATCTGGGTCCTCATTTTACCTACCTTATAAAGGATGGAAGGCTGAGTCAACCTTGGGCCTGGTGGGACTTGAACCTGCAATATTGCAAGCAGTTGCTGTTAATAATAGGCTGCATTAGCCTGTTGCACCACCAGAGGCACTTCCTGGATGGATTTGTGAACCAGGCCCAGGGTATCTTCAGCTAGAAATCTTACAGAAAAACAGGGGGATCTGCAGTTGGTGGGGGTGGAGGTTGTGAGGGCCTAGTCCAGAGATGTAAAAGATGGCTTCCAGGTCTGACACTCACGTTGTCACGACAGCATCACATGACATATTGGAACTTTTTCCCCCTTTGCTAAATTGGGTGTGTGCATGGCCAGCGCATGACGCATCTGGCTTGTGGGCCGGGAGTTTGACAGCCCTGATAGTCTATTAATCTGTTAACAAACTATCAAGAGGTTGTTTTTTTTTAAAAAAATGAATTTGCTTTAATTAGAATGATTGTGCTTTATCACTTGGTCAATGCTTTTGCTTGATAATAGCCATCGTTGGCATCAACATTTAGGTAATATCTACCTTGGCACTTATTGGAAGAAGCTAAAGGAGGTGACCACAAACACTTCAAGTGGGAAGCGTCACTCTTAACTGTCCAATTGTGGATTTGTAACTGTGTTAAAAGAAATTTTGCAAGCGCTCCATGGCATAGGGCCGGGCTATTTACAGGACCGCCTACTGCTACCGAATACCTCTCACCGACCCGTGCGCTCTCACAGAGAGGGACTCCTCAGGGTGCCGTCAGCGAGACAGTGTCATCTGGCGATGCCCAGAGGAAGGGCCTTCTCTGTGGGGGCTCCCGCCCTCTGGAACGAACTCCCCCCAGGACTTCGTCAACTCCCGGACCTCCGAACCTTTCGTTGCGAGCTTAAGACACACTTATTCATCTGCGCAGGACTGGATTAGGATTAGTTTTTAAATTTGTGGGTTTTTTAATGGGTTTTTATCATTTATTCTAAATTTTTAATCTCGGCCAATTGAATAAGTTTTTTAATTGTATTTTAATAGTATTTATATTGTAATATTATTGTTTATTTTATCTGGCTGTGAACCGCCCTGAGTCCTTCGGGAGAAGGGCGGTATACAAATTTAAATAATAAAATAAATAAATAAATAAGTAGGCCGATTACAGTTCTTGACTGACAACTTATTCTTTGGAAAAAGGATGGAGAGAGAAGAAAAACATGTCTTTTGTCTTGCAACTTTTCTGAAAATGCATTAAAAGGTTCCTGAAATGGATTTAGCTTGATTTTGATGGTTATTCTTCCTGTCCCACTTATTCCTAAGGATTTTTAAATGAATTTAAGGGAAAAAATGCCACTGTAGCATCTTTGTGGTTCATGAATCTTCTCCTCCTCCTTGTTGTCTTCCTCCTCCTCCTCTCCTCCTCCTCCTCCGCCTCAGATCACATGAGACAATAGGGCAGATGAGAGATTGCAGAAAAGATGGGGTAAATCCAGTGGTGGGATTCAAATAATTTAACAACCGGTTCTCTGCTTTAATGACCGGCTGGGTGGGTGTGGCCATGGTGGGCGTGACCAGAGCATGTGACAGGCAGCACTCGGCCTCCTGCACCCAGGGAGTAAATATGGGCCTCAGGGGGGACGTGCCCCCCTGCGCCCTTTTTGGGCCTAGTAGGGCTCCCTGAAGCCTCATGGGAGCGAAAATGGGCCACGGAGTGGGAGGGCGCCACACTCACCACACCACGTTTTGGGCCTAGTAGGCCTCCCTGCACTTACCTGGGAGCCAAAATAGGGCATGTGGGGACTCCTGGAAGGTGTGGCAGGGCGAGGCTACCCAGCAATTTAACTCCTGGTTCACCTGAACCAGCCCAAACCAGCCACCACTGGGTAAATCCTAAAGCATTGCTGTTCAATTGTAGAGTTTTCTAAACAACATTTGCTGCCTTCCCATGGGAATCTCTTCAACTGGCTCCAAATTGCAAGCCCCTAGCTTTGGCACTGTGTACTCAAGATACGGTGGCTTTGCCCTCTCCTCTAGAATTTGCCTGGCCCAGATCTTCAATCTGCTATGTTTGTCCCTTGAAAACAAAGCTCAATTTTCTCAAGAGGATCGGTAAGCGCAGCACATTATTATTCCTGATGCTTCAGGCAAGGCTTTTAACTATTATTGTTCCTCCAGTTTAGATTGCTCTTACATTTATTTCGCTTAGTTTTATATATCTGTTTGTGCTTGCACTAAGATGAAACTAAACCTGAAAAGCACTCAATAAAAACCTTGAATGGGTTGAAATGGATGACACCATATTCTTTCTGTTCTGAGCATGTTCTTTCCCTCCTAATAAGCTGTCAACATAACTGTCAGGTTTAATTGCTCCCAGGCAAAAGGGTTCTAAGTAGCTTATCCACCTGGATGTTCTCATCCTCTATCAGCAGAAAGGACCAAGATTCAGCAGAGTTGTTGTGGTCCGTCAGCAACCTGTGGAGCTGGCAACGGAGTCAGACAGCGATGAGGCTGAGGTGAGGCCAGGGCCATCAGGGAGTAAGGTGCGGACCCCAGAGAATCCAGTGACTGATAGTAGTGAGGCAGAGGAACAGGAGGAGCCTGTTCCTAATGCACACATGAGAAGAGCTGCCAGAAGGCAAGAGCAGCTCAAGCAAAGAGGACAAGTCGGCAGTAGGGCCAAGAGATGATTGGCCCCTCCCTTAAGGCTTAAAACAGACCAGCAACGATGTTTGGGCTTTGCCGGAAAACAACATTGGTAGCTTTGTCTTCTTGCATTTATTTTTTGTATCAGTGACTTCTGAATGTTTGCCAAGAATGGCCTTTGGCAGTTTGCCTAACTGGACCAAGGTTTGCGATAGGACTGAGGAATTTGTGTTGGGAGGAATTTGTTTTAATTTGAGTTGAACGGTGCTGGGAATGAAGTAATTCTCAGCTGTTCGAATAAAATTTGTTTGTTTTTACACTGACTGAGTTTCCTACTACCTACTTGGGCCTGGGTTATAACAGAGCTTTAAAATGGTAAGACGACGGAGACTTCTCATATTTGGACTTGACTTGAGCTTCAACTAGAATAGGGTACAAAAATGAGAAAATCTCTTAATCAGGGGTGAAATCCAGCAGGTTCTGACAGGTTCTGGAGAACTGGTAGCGGAAATTTTGAGTAGTTTGAGGAACCGGCAAATACCACCTCTGGCTGGCCCTAGAGTGGAGTGGGAGTGGAGATTTTGCAATATCCTTCCCCTGGGGTGGGAATGAAGATTTTACAATATCCTCCCCCTTCCGTTTCTACCAAGCCACGCCCACCAAGCCACACCACACCCACCAAGCCATGCCCACAGAACCAGTAGTAAAAAAATTTGGATTTCACCACTGATCTTAATTATAATAAAAGTTTGGCATTGGGGCAAACTTCCTTAAGAAGCTTATTCAATCTCTTTCTCCATTTAAGAAAATGTGTAAGAGAAGAGTAGGCAGAGCTGCCTACTGCAGTAGAGTAGGCAGAGCTGCCTTGCTTAGTGGCAGAAATGTTGGACTCAATGGTGGTTGTAAGTTGAGGACCATCTTTCAACCACAATTGAGTCCAACATTTCTGCCACTAAGCAAGGCAGTTAAGTTAGTTTTGCCTCAATTTATGAACTTTGTTGCCACAGTTGTTAAGTGGATCACTGCAGTTGATAAATTAGTAACCTGGTTGTTAAGTGAATCTGGCTTGCCCATGGACTTTGCTTGTCAGAAAGTCCCAAAAGGGGATGATGTGACCTTGGGACACTGCAACCGTCATAAATATGAACCAGTTGCCAAGCATCTGGATTTTGATCACATATTGTAGGGATACTGCAAAGGTCATAAGCCACATTTTTCAGTGCTTTGAACAGCCACTCAATAAACTGCTGTAAAATGTGTCATGAGTTTGGAGTCATTGCATTGCCACAAGAGACCCAAATACAGCCTTCTGCTGACCCTTATCTAGTGACAGTTAAGCTCTGACCACCAGCTGACCAGATTCTTCACATCAATAAACTCTTCTGTGCTTTGAATCCAATGAATCCTCCTGGTTATTTGCACCTCACAACATGTTTGATAAACAACACTCTCGGGGACTCCTTAATAACAAAGAACCTTTGTAGGAAAAAGGTTTCTGCTGAACCAAAGAATGCAGCCTATAACTTCAGAGCCACAAGGGCCCCTTGGCCTGATTTCATGACAACAGCTGCATATCTTGGCCCAGTCTTTTGAGAAACTCTGTAAGATCAATATGGGAAGAAGAAGAAGAAGAAGAAGAAGAAGGAGGAGGAGGAGGAGGAGGAGGAGGAGGAGGAGGAGGAGGAGGAGGAGGAGGAGGAGGAGGAAGAGGAGGAGGAGGAAGAGGAAGAGGAAGAGGAAGAAGAAGAAGAAGAAGAGGAGGAGGAGGAGGAAGAAGAAGAAGAAAGAGGAGGAAGGAGGAGGAGGAAGAGGAAGAGCAGGAGGAGGAAGAAAATGAAGAAGAAGAAGGAGGAGGAGGAGGAGGAGGAGGAGGAGGAGGAGGAGGAATAAGAGGAAGAGGAGGAGGAGGAAGAAAATGAAGAAGATGAAGAAGAAGAGGAAGAGGAAGAAGTAGAAGAAGAGGAGGAGGAGATGGAGGAGGAGGAGGAAGAAGAAAAAGAGGAAGAGGAGGAAGAATTGTGGGGGTGCTGAGTTGGTTGTAAGTGTGAGTACTGGTGGTAAGCAGTGGTGGGGTTCAAATAATTTAACAAATGGTTTGCCCAGGGTCAGGTTGGCTGTTGTAGGAACTGTGGCCCATCCCTGTCCATCAGGTCTGCCACATATACTGGAGGAGCCTTCTGCTCAGTGGTGGGTTTCAAATTTTTTTACCACCGGTTCTGTGGGTGTGGCTTGGTGGGTGTGGCATGGCTTGGTGGGCAGGGCTTGGTGGGTGTGGCAGGGGAAGGTTACTGCAAAATCTCCATTTCCTCCCGATCAGCTGGGATTTGGGAAGCAGAGAATAGATGGGGGGCGGGGCCAGTCAGAATTTTTACTACCGGTTCTCCGAACTACGCAAAATTTCCGCTACCGGTTCTCCAGAACTGGTCAGAACCTGCTGAAACCCACCTCTGCTCCTGCGATGGCCAACCTGATCCTGGGTGAACTGGTTGTTAAATTACACTCACACCCGCTATCAAAGTGGATTGTGCTGCACTGCAATGGAGAAATGGCCAAGGAGGGAAGGAGGAGGAGCAGGAAGAAGAAATAGGGAAATTATCTTCTCCTTCCCTCGTGACAGCCACTCGGTTGCCCGTTTGTCCACTGCAGCGCAGTGCAGCACCCAGGATCCACTTTGACAGTCGTGGCGGCATTTAACAACCGGTTCACCTGAACTGATGTGAACCATCTGAATACCAACACTGGTGGTAAGCCATTTTTTAAAGGACTGTTGTGACTTTGAACAGTCACTAAATGAATGATTGTAAGTTGAGGACTACCTATACATGAATTGGGGTTGAGGAATAAAGGAATATATGGATCAGGAACAACTACATGCATATGCATTTCTTTAAAATAAAAGACTTATGACCTGAAATAAGTCTAACAAAATCCAATTAAATCGTCCCCCCCCACCACAGGCTCCAAAAATCTTGTTAACACCAACCTCTGGTCCACTCTGATAGCTTTTATTTGATAAGATTAGAGAGAAATAATTGTACATGTGTTGCTGATGAAGGAAAAAAAATCCAGGAAAGGGTAATACATATTACTGATGAGAGGTTTCTGCTAGCTAAATTCTTAGAAACTGAAGTCATGTTGAAAGTAACTCATTATTCAGTGAAGCTCATTGTAATTAGCTGTTGTTGGCCTCATGAAGGATTTCTTTCCTGAAACAGACATTCTAAGGGATCCTTCTTCTGAGCGGATGAGGAAAACAGTGTAACTCTCTCGATCTAGAAACTCTTTCTAAAGATATAGAAAATTTCTAGACAATTTCTAGAGCTGGCATTCAGCCGGTTCGGACCAGTTCACCTGAACTGGTAGCAGCTGCCCAGCTGCCCTGGCTCTATGCCATCCAATTTAGGCACATTTTTGAGGCACGGCACATGTGTGGAAGGCGTGAGTGTCAGGAAAGTGTGTGCACAGAAGGCCGGGCGCATATGTGGGTGGAGCGTATGCTCGCATTTGCGAACTGGTAGATAAAGTAAGTGAACATAACCCCTGTTCTAAAGATATAGAATATAGAATAATAGGGTTGGAAGGACATTGGAAATCTTCTAGTTCAATCCCCTGCTCATGGCAGGAGATCCTATACCATTTCAGACAAATGATTGTCCAAACTCTTCTTAAAAACCTCCAACGTTGGAGCATTCACAACTTCTGGAGGCAAGTTGTTCCACTGATTCATTGTTCCCACTGTCAGGAAATTTCTCCTTAGTTCTAGGTTGCTTCCTTCCTTGATTAGTTTCCACCCATCCTACACCATTCCAGACTTTCTTTGGGCTTTATGAGATGGTTACATGTGATCACAGAAAGAATGATAGAGTTACAGAGTGGTCCTCCAGTCCAACCCCTCCCCCTTCCCCAAGCAGAAGACCATATACAATTTCAGAAAAATGGCTGTCCAATCTCTGTTTGAGAAAGAGCTCCTTAATTTTAACATAGATGGCCTCTGACTTGCCTTTCAAACTAGTGGTCCTCTCTGTCCGGAATGTGAACTTTGCTATCTTCAAAAGAGTGTCTCTTGACTTTCATATGCAGATGGACTGCTGAATCCTTCTCCTGGTGAATGCTGTGATAAAGTATATAAAGAATGCTGTGATAAAGAGTGGGTAGTAATAAACTTAGTCTGTGGAAAAACAAACTTTATTCGAACAGCTGGGAATTACTTCATTTCCAGCGTCGTTCAACTCAAAGTAAAACAAATGCCTCCCAACACAAATTCCTCAGTTATTCCTTAGTCCAATTAGGCAAACTGCCAAAGGCCCTTCCTGGCAAACATCCAGAAGCCACAAAAACAAAGACGTATATGAAGCAGAAGACGGAGCAGAAGATGCAGCTACAACGTTGTTTTCCGGCAAACCTGAAACTCCGCTGCTGGTCTGTTTTAAGCCTTATGGGAGGGGCCAATCATCTCTTGGCCCTATTCCAGAGTTGTCCTCTCTGCTTGAGCTGCTCTTTTCTTCTGGCAGCTCTTCTCGTGTGCATTAGGAACAGGCTCCTCCTGTTCCTCTGCCTCACTACTATCAGTCTCTGGAGGCTCTGGAGTCCGCACATCACTTCCTGATGGCCCTGGCCTCACCTCAGCCTCATCGCTGTCCGATTCTGTTGCCAGCTCCGCAGGCTGCTGATGGACCACAACAGTGAGTTTGTTCTCCTGTGTTGTGCCATGCATTGGAGACTAGAATGGGATATGTGTGTAGGTAGTCCTCAAGTTACGAAAACAGTTAGGACCAAAATTTCCATCGCTAAATGATGAGGCCATAAAGTGCAATGTCATGGGACTCTTAGTGGGAGCAATTCTGGCAGCCCAGGCTGTAGTTGTAACATGAGGACAGTGTGAGTCATTAAGCCAGGACTTCACATGGTTGTAACATCTGACTTCCTCCTTGCTTCCACTCATAGAAAGCTGGCAGGGAATGCCATAAATTGCAAAGATTTGGCCCGAGAGGAGATGGCAACAGTTGGAACCCTAAGGATAACTTGTAAGTACTATACTTTTAGCACCATTGCAACTTTTGAATGGATGCTAAACAAACCTGAGGAGTACCCGTTATCTACAAAGAGGGAAAGAAGTAACTCGGTGTCACAGCAATTCTTATCTCATATTTATTTCAGCATATAGGAATGAGCACTTCACGCATGCGTGTGTGCTTCACGCAAGCACATGCTCATCAAGGCCATGACCAGGAAGAGGAGCTGCCCATGGGGCATGCACATGCTGGATAAGGTACTTTTGGTTTCCAGCCAGCAAGTCTTCCAGTTACTGCTGCGCATGTGCCAATCAGCTAGCAGCCTGCATATTCTGCATTGGGGGGAGGAAGTGTTTTTCTCTGACTTTTGAGATAGGAGGGGCCAGAACAAAGAGCAGCACCAGTAAGAATTCTCCCTGCTTGAGCGTCATCGGTCTCTGGGCAGAGTTTCCAGAAGGAGGAGAGACAATTCTGCAGAAAAAATGGGAGGTGGAGGGATCTTGGCCTGAATAACCAACTTGGGCTTCTTCTCTGTGCAGAACTCTCTCATCCAGTGGGTGAAGTCAAGGGAGACTCTGACGGGAGACTGATGACACTGCAGAAGGGAGAATTCCTATTGGTCCTCCTTCTTTCTGGATACTTCCAATTCTGAAGTTCGAGGAAGCCCCATTCCCGGCTCATAGACCAGTTTCCGGCACTGCCACATGCACAAAGGCCAGCTGATTGGAGCATGCGTGCCAGAAATCTGGAAGAGAAATGGGCAACGCTGCATGTGCCAGGTGACATGACTCCGTGTGCCACTTTTGGCATGTGTGCCATAGGTTCGCCATCACAGGCATATAGCATTCCCTTCTCCATTCTCACCTCCTGCCCAAAACACCTTCTCATAGCTTCTCCAAGTGACACAGTACTGTTCTATGACAGAGCTCTGATTTGAACCTATTCCTGATTGAACTCAATTATTTACATCACCTAAGACTGGTTTTCCACCTCTACCACCGGATTCAAAGTTCTTGCAACGTTGATGGGAAAAGATTCCTTCAAGACCATGAAGGATTCTTGTCAAAACTAGATGGAAGAAGATGCATACATAGCTTTATGGTCAAAAAAAGCATGTTCAAATGTTCTCAAGGACTCATCATCTGGAACAGTGGTGGAATTCATATTTTTTTACTACCGGCTCTGTGGGCGTGGTTTGATGGGGGTGGTGTGGCTTGGTGGGTGTGGCAGGGGAAGGATACTGCAAAATCTCCATTCCCTCCCCACTCCAGGGGGAAGGATATTTCAAAATCCCCATTCCCACTCCACTTTGGGGCCAGCCAGAGGTGCTATTTGCTGGTTCTCCAAACTACTCAAATTTTCCGCTACCGGTTTTCCAGAACTTGTCAGAACCTGCTGAATAACTCCCCTGATCTGGAATTAATTTTCATGTTTTTGTCCATTTGTGGTGCATAATAGCGCTGGTCAAAAGTGCTTCCTGCATAATGCATAAAAGATGAGATGGCCTGCAAAGGCTGGCACATCCTAGAATATTATCTGTGCATTTCTGTTCTCAAGGACATTCGGGCTTGAAAATAATGGCATAGAGTTCAGCTCGATTCCAAAGGTGAACAATGCCTTTTACCTCCTATCCTCCTACTAATGATATTTGATCTCTTTCCATTACAGTTGCAACACTTGAATGTTATTGGTTTGAGTTTTCAACAAGATGTTGTAACTAAATTGCAGCCAAACCACTTTCCCGGTTGGATACATAATACAGGATGATCAAGGCTCAGTTTCCTTTCTTTTCTTCTAACTATATGATCCTCTTCAGTAAGAGGATTCTTGAGGGATCATTACAACTGAAATCGAAACAACAACAGGACCAAGATTATGGTTCCGGATTGCAGGTTTTAAAATCCAACTAATTCTTGCCTTCTTTTAAACGTTTTCTTTTAACGGGGGCAGGGGAGAAGAAAGAAATGGAAAAGGGGATTTCCCAGTTGTAAAAATTAGATAAGGATTTATAAAATGCACAGAAAAAAAATATTCTACGTTATAATTTTGTATACAAATAACATTGTATTAACAATAATACATAAAATGTCACGACTTGGCACTTTAAAAATTGTTATTGAAGGTGAGTTAGAAATTACCCAATGCAATAAAAAATAATAACAATTAAATGAAAGCAATAAGTCAAGAATTTATAGGATAACTGAAAGAGTTGGTCTGTCAGAACTGCCATCCTGAACTTCAGCCATGCTTTGCTAGATGCCAACCTGCCATAAACTATGGGGAGGGGGAAGAGTTGTTGGGAGGGGAAAACAGAAAACATTCATCATGCCTTCTTGAGACATGGGCTAATCATCCCAAGGCCAAAGGCCTGAGAATGGTATTTAACAGCTCACCATCTAGCCCATCGTAGCCTGGACTGTTACCAAAACAGCTTATTCAAATGTGACTGAATAATGAGGAGATAACGGGGGTGGGGGTGGGTGGGTTGTGTGGTGGAACAGAAAAGGGAAAGTTAACTGGAGAAGCTTCGTGCACAAACTTTCAGATCTGGCTTTGCTGTACCGTAACCACTTGGCTTTTAGTAAAAGTATACCTTTCACACAAATGGAGTCGAGGGTCTTTCTTCCCTAAGAACCCAAGTTGGGGCAGGTGTGACACTGTCCTTAAATTTTATGACCAGCAACACAGAATTTGATATTCAAAGATATTATGAGAAAAGAAATCCAAATACAGGTAGTCCTCCATTTACACCACAATTGGGACCAGAATTTCTGTGGCTGAGCAATGAGATTGTTAAGTTAGTTGTACCCAATTTTCTTTTTCTTTTTTTGCCATAGTTGTTAAGTGAATCACTGCAGTTAAGTGAATCTTGTGATCATTAAGTAAATCTAAGCTCATCCATTGGTTTTACTTGTTGGAAGAACTTTGAGAAGGTTACGAATGGCAATCACATGACTCCAGGATGCTGCAACCGTGATAGATGCATGTTAGTTGCCAAGTATTCTAATTCTGATCAAGTGTTTGTGGAATTGCTGCGGTCATTCTAACCATGAGAACTGTTGTTTTTTCAGTGCCATTGCAATTTTGAATGGTTGCTAAATGAATGGTTGTTAAGTGAAGAACTGCCTGTGTAACAGAAGTCGTTGCAGAATTATAATTCATAAATGGCCTCCAAGTTAAATTAAAGTTCATTACTACTATTACTATAACTACTACTACAGTCATATCGGCAGCGCTGAAGAGCTTCAGGGTTGAAAGGATTGAATGATAGCATCACAGTTGCCCAGGGGATGCCCAGTTGGGGGCTTCTTTGTTCTTGTTAAGTTGTGCACCAAAGTGGTACCCATTCATCTATTTGCAGTTGCCCACTTTCAAATTGCTGGGTTAGCAGGACTTGGAGCACGAGATGGAAGGTCACCCCATCCCGCAATAGCAACTGGATCACAAACGTGAGGCTGCTTATTATCATCCCGGTGCTTCCTAATTAAAGTTCATTAAAAAAAATCTGCAAAATCTTCTGTCAGAGATCTCTCGGCTGAGTTTTTCTGTGTTGTGACCCAGGCCCAAATTACTTCATTCCCAGCGTCGTTCAACTCAAAGTAAAACAAATCCTCCCAACACAAATTCCTCAGTTATCTCACAAACCTTAGTCCAATTAGGCAAACTGCCAAAGGCCTTCCTAGCAAACATCCAGAAGCCACAAAAACAAAGACGTATATGAAGCAGAGAACAAAGCAAAGGACGCAGCTACAACGGTTTTTTTCCAGCAAAACTGAAACACTGTGCTGGTCTGTTATTAAGCCTTATGGGAGGGGCCAATCATTTCTTGGCCCTACTCCTGAGTTGTTCTCTCTGCTTGAGCTGCTCTTGCCTTCTGGCAGTTCTTCTCATGCATGTATTAGGAACAGGCTCCTCCTGTTCCTCTGCCTCACTACTATCAATCTCTGGAGCCTCTGGAGTCTGCACCTCACTTCCTGATGGCCCTGGTCCCACCTCAGCCTCATCGCTGTCCGTTGCCAGCTCCGTAGGCTGCTGACGGACCACAACACTCTGCCTTATTGTAAAAGTCCTCAGCAATCTAAAAATTAGACCCAATAGAAAAACAAAATATGAAAGTGTCAACCTCGGAAGAGATAATAGACACAACATTGATTGGGCATACATCCTTGAGAGTAAAAACATATGCAATAACCCTGATCTTCTTAGATTCTCTTGCTTAGATTCAAGATGCTCCTTAGATTCTCCCAAGAGAGACATATAGATCCACTTTTCCTTTTTAAGGCTACAGGCAAAATGTAGAAGGAAATTCTACCTGCAACTACAGATACCCGCCATTTTAAATATGTCTGGTGTGATGGGCTCAGAAATAATCCAGAGAAATTAAACGGACAAGCAAATGCAGTCTTATAGCTGAGAATATAATTTGGGTTGAACTCAGCTGTGGGTTTCACATATTTTTACCACTGGTTCACCACGTGCAAGCCTTCCACACATGTGCCCAGCTTTAAAAACATGGCTAAATAGGACAGCATTACCCCGGTGGGGCAGCCACTCACAGTCTCAGCTACCAATTCTCACAAACCAGTATGGACTGGCTGAATACCACCTTTGGTTGAACTGTTGGGTTCTTGGAGTTTTCAGAGAATCCCAGGAAGCCTCAAAATCTTTACTTTGTAGGGTATTTACCACACACCAGCCTCTGTGTGTGGCTTTTGTTGCCATCATGTTACATGCTGCCACATCAACTGGGCCGTTATTTGCTGTTCCATTGTAGAGAACATAAAGAATGGCTGTTGTGACCCAGGCCCAAGTAGGTAGTAGGAAACTCAGTTAGTGAAAAAACAAACAGACTTTATTCAAACAGCTGAGAATTATTTCATTCTTAGTGTAAATTAAATCAAATTCCTCCCAACACAAATTCTTCAGTCCTATCGCAAACCTTGGTCCAATTCCTGTCCTAATGTTCCCTTTGATTGTATCCAATTCGTATGGTTATTTCATGCTTATACTTATATATACTGTTGTGTTTGACAAATAAAATAAAATAAAATAAAATAAAATAAAATAGGCAAACTGCCAAAGGCCTTTCTTGGCAGAAGTTCAGAAGACACTGATACAAAAATAAATGCAAGAAGACGAAGCTACGAATGTTGTTTTCCAGCAAAGCCCAAACGCCATTGCTGGTCTGTTTTAAGCCTTACGGGAGGGGCCAAACATCTCTTGGCCCTACTCCCGAGTTGTCCTCTTTGCTTGAGCTGCTCTTGCTTTCTGGCAGCTCTTCTCATGCGTGCATTAGGAACAGTCTTCTTGTTCTGTCCCCTCCCAACCACAACCAAAACGACACGCGAGCTGGCTCTCTTTTCCAGCAATTTACTCCAAGGGCAGATAACAGTTCTGGCAACGAACCTGCGATTGCCAAGTTCTCCTCAGACCAGCGTAATTGCAGTGCAGGAATAAACAGAAGCCAAAGTCTGAATCACAAAATAGCACAGCCAAAGCTCCCAAAAGTCTGATTTTATCTGTCATGGAGCCCAAAGGCACAACACTCCTCCTGTTCCTCTGCCACACTACTGTCAGCCTCTGGAGACTCTGGAGTCCGTACCTCACTCCCTGATGGCCCTGGCCCCACCTCAGCCTCCAACGCAGAGCCCTCATCCGGGCCTTCCGCAGCCTCCAGGACTGGCCCATGTTCTTCCTTAGCCTCATCGCTGTCTGACTCGGTTGTCAGCTCCGCAGGCTGCTGGTGGACCACAGCAATGGCCTTGCAGAAGAGCTGCTTCCCAGGCAACTATCAGAAGGGTCCTTGAGTGGCTCAGACTGCTAAGACAGTCTATTATTAACAGCAGCTGCTTGCAATTACTGCAGGTTCAAGTCCCACCAGGCCCAAGGTTGACTCAGCCTTCCATCCTTTATAAGGTAGGTAAAATGTGGACCCGGATTGTTGGGGGCAATAAAAGTTGACTTTGTATATAATATACAAATGGATGAAGACTATTGCTTGACATAGTGTAAGCTGCCCTGAGTCTTCGGAGAAGGGTGGGATATAAATGCAAATTAAAAAAAAAAGAAAGAAAGAAAAGAAAAGCAGGGTTTGAGCCTGGACTAATAAACGCAGGAAAAAGTCTCCCTAATTCATACAAGGATAAAGTGAGGTCGGTGGAAAACATATTCAGACTTACAGGATCTTCTTGCCGTTACAATATTCAGTATTGGTCATTGATTCCTTAGTCTAGTCTGTTTTATAGGATTAACAGCCATCTATACTATTGTCATTCATTTTGTCCGAAAAGTACTAGTTCAAGTGCAGAGCTTTAACAAGGGGGTTGGTTTCAGAATCCAGTTTCCAAAATACAAGAGACCTTGAATGCTAGATAGACATTGAGGTGACTTCACATATTTTGAAAATGAGGACGACATTTTTCAACAATTTGATATCTTGGCCATCACTGCTTTTTTTTTTATACCATGAGAATAGCAAGCACATTTATGCACACTTGGGAAAAAAAATACAAAATAGTAAGTATAATTTGATCCTTTCTAAAAAAAAATACTTCTCAGATACGTCAGTACTTATGATGTTAACTTCTTTAAAACGTTTGTGTCTGCATGTTCACCCTTGCGGAGTTTGCAAAAAAAAAATTGATAGAAGGCAAGCATGATCAGGCTCCTAAGTCTCAAGTTTCTTGAAGGAATATAAGGGCATTTTTAATGGCATATCTATGTATCTATGTCTTTGTGATCTCTCTCTCCCCCCTCTCCCTCCCTCTCTCCTCTCCCTGTCCATCTCCTTCTCTCTCTCCCCTTCTCTCTTTCTCCTCTTACTCTCCATCTCTCCTCCCACTCCCTCGCTGTCTCCTTCTCTCTCTCCCACTTCCTCTCCTTGCTTTCCTCTCTCTCTCTCTCCCTCTCTCCTCCCTCTCTCCTCCCTCTCCTCTCCCTCTCTCCTCCCTCTCCCTCTCTCCTCTTTCTCTCCCCTCTCCTCTCTCTCCCTCTCCCTCTCCCCTCTCTGTCTCCTTCTCTTTCTCCACCCTCCCTCCCTCTCTCCTCTCCTCTCTCCCTCCCCTCCCCTCCATCTCCTTTTCTTTCCTCTTCTCCCTTTCTCCTCTTTCTCTCCCTCTCTCCCCCTTCTCCCCTCTCTGTCTCCTTCTCTTTCTCCCCCTCCCTCTCCCTGCTCTCTTCTCTCTCTCCCTCTCCCTCTCTCCTCTCCCCCTCTATCTCCTTTTCTCTCTCCCCTTCTCCCTCTCTCCTCTTTTTTTCCCTCTCTCCTCCCTCCCTCTCTCCCCCTCTCTCATCTTCTATCTAATCTGCCAAATGATCGCAACATCAGGAAGGAGTATGAGAAATACCAGGACCCGAAGGAGGAACTAGAGAGGATGTGGAAAGTAAAGGCCAAAGTGATCCCAGGTGGTGGCAGGAACTCTTGGGCTAGAACTCTTAAGCCGGGAGAGTAACAGATTTCAGGATCAATGACTGTCCAGAAGAGGGCAGTACTGGGAATAGTTAAGATGCAGTGCAGAGCCCTCAAACTTTCAGATTTTTTTAAAATATACAGTGTGCATTTTTGTATAATTTGTAATTCCAGCCAATTCACAGCGAGCAATAAACCCTCCACTCTCCTTTATATTTATTTACAACAAGTTAACTTTATCTGAGCCAGCTCCACACAATGAATTTATATTGCTGAAAAAGGTAACCCTATGATCCGCCAATATAAAATAATTACATCTTATGAATAAGAGAGCACCTGTGCATGAAGAATAAGCAGTCAACTAGAGAAGCAATTAAATGCTTCAGATTAGGGTGATGAAGGAGCAATAATTTGAATGGGGCTGCAAAAGGGCAGTGAAATATTTTGACAGAATGGTTCTTTAATCACTTAGAAGGTTATCTTCTGAAGGGGGCACCCTATATCAAACCCCTTCTACCCACATAGCCAAAACTGTGCAGGTCAACATTCAAATTGCTGACCCCACCAAGATGTAATATTTTTACCTTCCAGAATCAATCATATTAACGCTTCTTAATTAGCTGGTCTTCAAAGTTGTAATTTATTTTATGGAGATTACTTAGAACTTGTAATTTATGCAAATTTAGAAAGTTAGGAGTTGTTCAGAACAGCTCCCGTGATTAAATTATGTACATTTTGTGACAGCAGTTGAAGGAAACATTAAAAAAAAACACATCTTATTTATAACTGCATCTTTAATACAGAACACAAATGAATTAAGTATTCTGGAAGTAGGACAATTTTCTTTGAAATAAAAACTCCTGTGGAGTATTCAGATTCATATTATGTTTTATTTAAGCAGCAAGTCATGACAAAGGATTTGATTACTTATTTATTTTATTTCTTTCAGGTCCAGCCTGCAATGCTTTGCAACGCAGTAGGAACTGATCATTGCTCCAGGCACGTTATGTATAATTTTTAATTTAAGATGTCAACAAACTTTGAAAGTTTCTCAAAAAATCCTTCCAAGTTAGCCACCAAGAAATGCAACTCTTTTTTTCCAGTTTGAGCAGAAGTTTAAAAAAGATGAATATCTTTTATTACAATTATTTAATCCTGTATAGTTTTCCCAGCATGAGATTTAACTAGAAAACAGCAAAGGGCAAGAATAAGAAAAGAATCTGAATAAATGCACAGAGATGCTAGACCTTCCTCTATAGCCTAACCAGCCACAAAAATATTAATATGTGTGTGTCTGTATCTCTCTCTGTGTATATAAATATATATACATAGTACCAAATTTGTGTTTTGCTAATAAAGGGAGATTAGTATGGATCTATTTTAATTATTTAGTTCTCATCAGCTAGCCATACTCTTTCTCAGATTCAAACTTGGGCTGCCTGCATATTAGGCAGTTGTATTAACCTCTGAGCCATAAGTTCTCCTCCCTTTATCAGGTAATAGTTTGTCGTGAAAGTGACTGCCTGAGGGCTCCTGGATTGGAGTTGAAAGGTGAAAGGGAAGCAGTATGCTCCCTCCCTTATTGGGGCAGACCAGGTGCTTAAACTCTGGCCAAAGCTACAAAGATCCTTGACTTGATTTGTTGAAGGTTTAAAAACAAGGAAACTTGGTTGGAAAGAGACGTGACCAATTTGGGTCCCTGGCGTTACAGAAAAGTTTGTTTTTATTTTTCCTGGGTGCCTCTCAAAATCACATTCTCCCATCCCTGGCAGGGGTTATTAGCTATGGCAAAGGTGCCCAAAGCAAATTCAATAAGATATGAGGGTTTATGGGTGAATTCAACTGAGGAAAGTTGTTGTCTGTTTGCTTCGTTAGTTTGAAGGAAGTGACAGAGGGACTTAAAAAAAAATCAAGGACATCTATTCAGTATTGGAAAGACAAACATGCAGTTCCAATTATTTGGTTTGCAAAATTGATTAATATGGATTAGCTATGTATGTGTTTTGGTATGTGAAAAAGACCTCGGGAGACAGTGAAGTAATGATGCCCAGGGAAGATTTTGATCACATGGAACACAGAATAATAGGTCTCTCAAAGGGGCTTTTTCAAAGACATTTTTCCTCAAGGAATAAAGCAGTCCAGTTCAGTGGTTGGTTTCAAATTTTTTTACTACTGGTTCTGTGGGGGTGTGGCTTGGTTGGCGTGGCATGGCTTGGTGGGCGTGGCAGGGGAAGGTAAATGCAAAATCCCCATTTCCTCCCGATCACTTGGACTTGGACTTGGGAGGCAGAGAATAGATGAGGGCAGGGCCAGTCAGAATTTTTACTACTGGTTCTCTGAACTACTCAAAATTTCTGCGACCGGTTCTCCAGAATTGGTCAGAACCTGCTGAAACCCACCTCTGGTCCAGTTGCCTTTTAAAAAAGCAAAACTGTTGAACAACTGCTTCACTTAATAACAGAAATAACAGAAATCCTGGCCTCAATTGTGGTCATGAGTTAAGGATTTCCTGTATTACCAGTAGATTTTATCTACTGCAGGTAATGATTACAACAGGATCCTTGATTTCTAGGGTGCAACATTTACTAATAATCTCAAATTCTATTCTTTCTGTTTACAGCGGGGTGGTGGTGGTGTCAAATTCGATTTCATTGAGGGCCACAATAGGGTTGTGTTTGACCTCGGGGATGGGATGAGGGGCACGATCAGCTTGACATCACTTGTGTCATGTGGCCCCGCTGATGGCCCGAGTGCTCTGCCAGCAAAAACAGGCTCCCAAGCGCCATTTTCCCTGCCAGAGGGTTGCAGGAGGCTGTCGCAGTCGAAAATGGAGCTCGGGAGCCTGTTTTTCGCTGGCAGAAACACCACGGGCCGGTCCTTCGCTGTTTTTATGGCGGTCCCGTGGGCCAGATCTAAGTATCCTGCAGACTGCATCCAGGCCCTGGGCCTTGAGTTTGACACCTGTAGTCTACAATAAATAAATTCTGCTTCATCAGAATATATCGGGCTGCTAGTAAGAATCCCAAACAACATTGCAAAATCTGTGTTTATTAAATAAACAGGTCTATAGCCAGCATATTCATGTGACCTTTACTGGTTTAAGAATTATATTGTTTTTATGTTACTGAAAAGAAGTTGGTCAGATTTTAAAAAATAGGGCTTGAAAACATCCGTGCATACTGTACCTATCAGAAAACATGCTTTAAATACGATCAATAATATGTTCATTTTCTTTCTCTCAAGCCTTTAATTGCACAGCAAGATCAAGGGAAGAAAATCCACATGGGATTTTTTCTTTTAATTAGTTTTCATACCAAAAATTAAGCACCGAAATACAAAATATTGAGAACACAATAGATACCCTTCAACTCTCCTTTATTAGTAGGTTCTTTACGGCAAGATCACGTGCAACATTTGGAATCTATTTTTTTTAATGTTGCAGGGCTGAATAGGAATCCATTAGATCCCCCATCTGCTGACATTTGTGTTTAGAGGCATTCATTTTTCTCAGCCACAACACAATCTCTTTGACTTCATTTTATTATGCCAGCAGTAACAATTCAGCTGAGAGCAAAAGGTCTCATTCATTTGCTATCACATTTAATAGTGAATTTTCCTCTCTACATTTTTAAATTTTCACACACATTATTCATGGCACTGACCTGGTTATTTTTCCTAAGACATTAAAGACCTGATTATACAAGTAAATGTGGTTATTGTATTCTTTTTGAATTGGACTGCACTGTAGCTTTGGGCCTTTGGGTTTTGTTGAAATATTATACTTTTAATGGGTGTCCTCTGCTCAGAGTCATTTTTTGGAGATACATGATTAAAAATTGAGGTGAGAATTGTTAGCATGCTCTAAACTTTATTTTTCCGACTAAATTTTTATAACAGACCTTATTTGTTTCTAGAATAGAATAGAAATTTTTTATTGCCTAAGTGTGATTGGACACACAAGGAATTTGTCTCAGTGCATATGCTGTCAGTGTACATAAAAGATATGTTCATCAAGAATTCTAAGGTACAACACTTAATGATAGTCATAGAGTACAAATAAGCAGTCAGGAAACAATCAATATCAGTATAAATCGTAAGGATACAAGCAACAAAATTGGAATCATATAGTCATAAGTGGGAGGAGATGGGTGATGTGAAGATTAATAGTAGTGCAGACTTAGTAAATAGTTTGACAGTGTTGTGGGAATTAATTGTTAAGCAGAGTGATAGCGTTGGGGAAAAAACTGTTCTTGTGTCTAGTTGTTCTGATGTGCAATATTTTCACAGCCCTCTTTTTGCATTATACAGGTCCTCAATGGAAGGCAAGTTGGTAGCAATTGTTTTTTCTGCAGTTCTAATTATCCTCTGAAGTCTTTATCTGTCTTGTTGGGTTGCAGAACCAAACTAGACAGTTATAGAGGTGCAAATGACACACTCGATAATGTAGAACTGTAGAACTATATCAGCAGCTCCTTGGGCAGTTTGAGCTTTCTGAGTTGGTGCAGAAAGAACATTTTTTATTGCGCTTTTTTGATGACATTTTTGATGTTAGCTGTCCATTTTAGATCTTGGGATATGATAGAACCTAGAAATTTGAAGATTTCTACTGTTGATTGTCAAGGTTCCAGAAAAACCTCTTCTGCATAAAAAAAAACTCAGAAGCCATTGTTTTCCAGAGTTCTTTACTAACATGAGGAAACTGGCACACGATGAGTGAAATTCCAAAACTGAATTTCCGGATTCTTTTCCCAGTTATACAAACCTCAAGAGTCCCACCCCCCTGACCCCTTTGATGGTCACATGGTCCCACGTTCTCCCAGTTCATTCGAATATCTTCTTGCCACTCTTCCTGCAGATGTGAACACCATCCGACCTTGACCGCTTGAAGAATGTTACCATACCCCTCAGCCCCCCTTCCTCCCCTCAGGGGAAAAATGTGGCAGCGTCTGGAACCCTAAAGTCTAATATGGTTTCCAGGCCTGACATTGATATTATGTTGTCTAGTATTGTAAGAGGTGGAAGTATGGAAGGGTTCCTCCTTTTATATAACACTTTCCCCTTATTGTTCCTTACATGGATTTCCCTCAAAGTGACTTTATTTTATAGAACAGATGATCTGAGCCAAAACTTGTTTTAAACAAACTTCTCAGCTTTTAACTTTAGGTGGTCATCAAGTCTTCAGATAAGAGCCGGTCACTTGTTATAATTAAAGGAGCAGGATTATCTGAAAACTGAGCCAGTGTTATAAAGATGATTTATATGGGTAATAAAATATGAGCAAACTTGCTGTAAAGTTGTACAGCATCCTTCTCTCCAGAGAGCAGTAATAGTAAAGCTGAAAATCTGAAAGTATTCATGGTTATAAATGGATTGTGTGTATGAATAATTTTAGAGGCTACAAGTAAAACATTTGTTTGTATGGTTGTTTATTGCCCATAGATTTTACTGGTGGGGCATTAATTCTCTCCTTGCCTTTTTAAAATTAAAACTGATGCTCATTCATCTTTTATTAAAAATGTTTATACACAGTAATTTATGCAGTTGGCACCTTACTATTTACATAATAGAAATATGGCATGTGATTAATCTTCCTATATTCTTCAGTTAAGCAATAGTCTAAGTCTGTGAACAATCTTTAGGCTGGGCAATAAAATGCAAATTAATCATGGTTTTTACAAATAAATCCTGCCATTTGCTTTGACATGGTGGGGGGGGGGCAAAGAACCAACACTCAGCAACATGGGAGTCATAAAAACTCAAATCATATTTTACAAGTAACATTTGCTTTCATGCTGAGGTTTTTGTTAGATTACATGATACATGTCAAAGCTTGGCTTAATTTGACAAGCATATGTGAGACAATAAGAATGGGATCCAATAGTCCTTTTCTCACAATGAGGATAAGTATGTCAATCCATTATTTTTATTTCTCTAACACAGATTCATAAATTCCAACACAATATATTTAATACATAGATTTCCTTTAAATGTAAGAAAAAGCTTCCTGCTGATAAACAGAGGTGGTGTTCAGACGGTTCAGACCGGTTCGCCTGAACCGGTAGTGGAAATCACCGGTGGGCCCACCCGCTCCGCCCACCCGCTCCGGCTCTACGCTATCCTATTTAGGCACGTTTTTGAAGCTGGGCGCATGCGCAAAAAGTGCTCGTGTGAGCAAAGTGCATGTGCGGAAGGCAGGCACGTGTGCAAACTGGGTGTGTACATGCACGAAATGAGCGTGCATGCATGTGGCGAACCAGTAGTCACATAATCTGAAACCCACTGCTCGTGATAAAATGTATATAACTTTGGGCTCTCTCTCCTTGGAAGATGAACTGAAGAACTGAAGAAGCTTCTTGGATGAGAAGTGAAAAGTTTTCAAAGGAAAAAAAAATCAAGTCAGTTCAGTTGTCTTTTGAAAAAAAACCATCTTTGGAACAACCATGACCTGAGTGCTTGAGAATCTCCATAGACATTCTCCTGGATGGTTGAATTAGCTTTCCTGCACAGTGCAGAGGGTTTGACTAGATCCATGTTTATCAGTGTCAACAACATTAAGAGATGTGGACTTCACCTCTCAGAATTCCCATGCTAGCCATTCTGGGAGCTGAAATCCAAATCTCTTAATGTTCCTGAGGAATATTGGACGAGGAGAACTTTGATGTCCCTTCCAACTTCTCAATACCACAAAGCTGGCCTCCTATACTGATCTTGAAGGTTGGAGCTTCATCTTCAAAGACGAAGCCAATTTGGTCCCTCTTGTCTGCGTTACTTGGGAGGCCCCCTTTGATTTCAGTTGCCCAAAATCAGTGTCATAGTTTCCTACCATGTTTAGATAAGAAGAAATATAAGTGTGGTGTGGATCTTAAATAGGCTTAGTAGAAACAAAAGGGACAATTCCCCATTTCCTCTTGCCCTCAACTTTGGACCTTGGCCATTTTTTACTTTCTCTTGCTTCCCTCCCCAGATGTCGAGTCTGGTGCCTGGAAGAAGTTAACTACGTACCAGGTCTCTTGATGTATATGATTGAAAAACAGAACCACAAAAATATCTTTAACCCTTTTCTCTTGGAATGTTACATTTTGAGTACATAATCTGAAATGGTAATTAATCATATGGCTCATTTGTTTTCAACAACGGGACAAGTGGCCTTCTGGTTCTCTTTCATTTCTCTATTAATTCTGTAAGAATCTCTGCATGAAGTAATACCAGGATGTCCGTAAATCACAACAGCAAGAAATCAATGAACTTCTAAAGTCCAAGTGAAATGAAATGTCCACAGGTCTTTAATTATGCTGAAATCTCTTTGTGACTTCAGGGGTGCAGCATTTTTTGTTTTCTAATAAATAGCTATTTAGTTTTTGAATGGAAACTTTTGTGCACACAGGTAGCCCTTGATTTATAGCCATTTGTTTAGAGACAACAGCACTGAAAAAGTGACTGTTTTTCACATTTACAACTGTTGCGGCATCCCTATGGTCACATGATCAGAATTTGGATGCTTGGCAATTGGCATGTATTTAAGACAGTTGCAGCAAGCCAAAGTCTTGTGATCACCATTTATAACCTTTGCAACTGGGTTCTGACAAGCGAAGTCAATGGGCAGAGACAAATTCGCTTAATGACCAAAGATTCACTTATCAGCTACAGTGATTCATTTAGCAACTGCGGCAAGAACGATCATAAAATGGGACAAAACTCACTTAACAAGTGTCTTGCTTTGCAACATAAATTTTTGGGTCAGTTGTGGTCAAGGATTACTTATATAGTATCTTAGTTACCTTAAAGTTTATGAAGTTGTAGAATGCAACGGTCAAAGCACCTGAGTTGGATTAAGATTAAATTGGACTAACGGTGGTATTCAGCCGGTTCTATCTGTTTCAGGTGAACTGGTAGCGGCAGCTGTGGAAGGCTCCACCCACCTCCCCAAACGTCATCACAGCCTGTTTTGGATGCTCTGCGCATGCGCGGAAGGTTCTGCGCATGTATGGAGATGGCGCATGTGAGCGAAGCGAGTGTGCGCGCACGTGTGCACTCACATTTGTGAACTGGTAGCGAAGGTAAATGAATACCACCCCTGATTAAGACGTGGTATTGGAAGGAAGGGATGCCGCCTAGAAAACAGATAAGAGAAGACGTAGCCCACCGTTGGCTAATGGGCAAGGAAAGAAACCCATAAGGGAATCTGCCAGGCTGTTAAAAAAAAACAGCAGGTTTATACTTTCATACTTTATACATTCATATTGCCTGACATAGTGCAAGCCGCCCTGAGTCTTTGGAGAAGGGCGGGATATAAATGCAAATAAAATAAATAAATAAATAAATACTTTAAGTTTAAATTTACTTTGCAATTGCACCTCGTGCAATGAAATTAAATGCCATTTTCAGTGTACATCATACATAAGAAAACCATAAAAAAAAAAAAATGAAAACAGGCATTCTACACAATTGAATTGAAAATCCCTGATACTGCATTAATACTGCACCATACAGTAGAATTCAACATAGTTACTACTCCGGGATAGAAGCTGTTTTTCAGCCTATTTGTCCTTGCTTTTATTGTCCTGTACAGATGGTAACAGATCCAAAACAGGGTGCCCAGGATGAGATGGATCTTTAAGAACATTTTGAACTTTCTTAAGGCAGCGGGAGCTATAAAGCTCTTCCAAAGGAGGGAGAGGGCAACCAATGATCCTCTGGGCAATGATGTTAACCCTCTGGAGTGCTGCCCTATCTGCCACTGTGCAATTTGCAAACTTACAGCAGTAAGTTAAAATACTCTCTATGGTGCAGTGGTAGAAAGCCACCAACAGCTTTTCATTCAGTTGTTGTTTCCTGATATTATAATCTCTGCTGGGCCCTTTTGAACAGTGCTGCAATGTGAGCGCCCCAGGTCAGGTCCTCTTTTATGATAACAGCCAGAAATTTAAAACCAGTCACTTCCTCCACTCGATCTCCATTGATAAGCAAGGGCTAGATGTCTGATCTATTCCTTCTGTAGTCCAGTATAAGCTCCTTGATCTTACTGATGTTAAGGACCAAATTGTCCTCTTAGAATACACCTTGCAATATCTTATTTATGTAGCTTTACAATAAAGTAGAATTAGCTCGTCAGGTCATTATTTTTGTCTGATCTATATGAGAGGGCTGATGGGTAGCATCTTTGCTGAGATGTCAAACAGGTAAATTTGATTAAATCTGCTGAATGGCATGCAGGGGCCCTTTTTTAAGGTGACACAAAGACCTGATAGAATACACCAGCCTCATTCACAAAATTCTTTATTGGTTCAGAAATAATGTCCTGCTTTTCCAATTTCCCCAGTTAATAGAGTTTTGATGTTTGCTGATGTAAGCAAACATTAAGCTATATTTTTTACTAGCTGAACTAGGTAATATGTGCGCTTCTTCTGATCTAAGCATTGATTAAAAGTATGTTGGGTGAAAAACTAAAAACTCAATTCTTTTCCTTCCTTTTTATTATAATACTACAAACCTTGATATATTGTATTATTTCAATGCAGATTTCAGTGCAGTAGTATTTATGTAGTATGATTAAAATGGTGAACATTCTATTAGTTAGGAACCTTATAGTATTGCAGATAGAAAAAGAAAAGTAAACTGTTTAACAAATTTAATTGAAATGTAGAATATTACAGAGTTAAGTTTATTTGAATTTTCATCCAAAAGGAAACATAACATAAAAAAAGGATCACTGCAAGTCACATCAAAGTATTAATTATGTAATAATAGTTTTGGTCTTGAACTAAGTGCTTAATATTAAGATCTCCACTGTATTACTATTATGTGTGTTTGTGTTTATATAGAATAGAATTTTTTTTTATTGGCCAAGTGTGATTGGACACACAAGGAATTTGTCTTGGTGCATATGCTCTCAGTGTACATAAAAGAAAAGATACGTTCATCAAGGTACAACATTTACAACACAATTGATGATCAATATATCAATATAAATCATAAGGATTGCCAGCAACAAGTTATAGTCATACAGTCATAAGTGGAAAGAGATTGGTGATGGGAACTATGAAACGATTAATAGTAGTGCAGATTCAGTAAATAGTCTGACAGTGTTGAGGGAATTATTTGTTTAGCAGAGTGATGGCCTTCGGGAAAAAACTGTTCTTGTGTCTAGTTGTTCTGGTGTGCAGTGCTCTATAGCGTCGTTTTGAGGGTAGGAGTTGAAACAGTTTATGTCCAGGATGCGAGGGATCTGCAAATATTTTCACGGCCCTCTTCTTGATTCGTGCAGTATACAGGTCCTCAATGGAAGGCAAGTTGGTAGCAATTATCTTTTCTGCAGTTCTAATTATCCTCTGAAGTCTGTGTTTTTCTTGTTGGGTTGCAGAACCGAACCAGACAGTTATAGAGGTGCAAATGACAGACTCAATAATTCCTCTGTAGAATTGGATCAGCAGCTCCTTGGGCAGTTTGAGCTTACTGAGTTGGCGCAGAAAGAACATTCTTTGTTGTCCTTTTTTAATGATGTTTTTGATGTTAGCTGTCCATTTGAGATCTTGCGATATGATAGAACCCAGAAATTTGAAGGTTTCTACTGTTGATACTGTGTTGTCAAGTATTGTGAGAGGTGGAAGTATGGAAGGGTTTTTCCTAAAGTCTACCACCATTTCTACGGTTTTGAGTGTGTTCAGTTCCAGATTGTTTTGGTTGCACCACAAGGCTAGTCGTTCGACCTCTCGTCTATATGCGGATTCGTCATTGTCTCGAATGAGACCAATCACTGTTGTGTCATCTGCGAACTTCAGTAGCTTAACAAATGGATCATTGATATTGATATTACAAGTACATTTCTAGATGACCTCATGCATTAATCCAAATTATTTTCTTGACAACAGTATAGAAGTGTTTTGCTTCTCTTTGTTTCCAGGAGGGGTCCCTCCCCACCAACTTCCAATTCTACCGGTTTGAGATTTCCTATTGGTGCCCCATCCTACATTAACTAGGCACAATGCTGCTTAGTTCTGAGGCTGCACAAGACCAGCCGTTGCTGCCACCTGCTGAAATGTTAATAAACAGGATTAATTTTTTTCGTACTTTGATTGTATCAATATTTCATTCATCAAGAAGAAACATATTTTTCCATTCCACCTATACGCAGCAGGCTTATGAAACCATGCATAATACTCATTCTATTTGCATTGTTCGGAAAGAAAAAAAAACCTATATATATATATATAAGAAAACTCTATTCCTACTAAAATGGAAACTGAGTTACTGCTACAATTTTCATCCTTAATCTGTTCAGGAAAGGCTTCTTATCTTTGGTTTCTTATTTTAATGTGTTTTTAATTGCCTATTCAAGCACACCTATAGCAATTAAGGAGAAAATATCTTCCCTTTTGAAAAATGTATGAGCTTTGCAATTAGAAGTAATTGTCCTTGTTAATTAAAAAGAACTCTTTGATTTTCTGTTGACTATATTTCCTCCACGCCCTCTGTACTAAAGGAGTAGTTGATGGCTTTGCAAATTTCATTATAAGGCAGACTTCGCCCTTCTTCTCCTTCGGTGGGGTGTGATTAAATAAAAGTCTTCCATTCTAGCAGGGGCGGTTTTCAAAACCCATCACTACCGGTTCGCTTGTGGGCACTGTGGTCATGTGGCCGGCATGACTCAACGCCAAAGGCGCATGGAATGCTGTTCCCTTCCCACCAAAGGTGGTCCCTATTTTTCTACTTGCATTTTTTACGTGCTTTCGAACTGCTAGGTTGGCAGAAGCTGGGATAAGTAACGGGAGCTCACCCCGTTACGCGGCACTAGGGATTCGAACCGCTGAACTGCCGACCTTTCGATCAACAAGCTCAGTGTCTTAGCTACTGAGCCACCGCCTCCCTTTCTCCATATAGGGCTGAGTTATTTATGGGACGGCCTCTCTTCAATGATTTTTACCCAGCCTAATGGGTCCAACAGAAAGGTTATACGAGGTAGTCTATGACTTGTGACCATTCAAAGTTACAACAGATCTATATGGGGGCTACTTACAACCTGGATTCAAAATTCCAACAGTTGGGACCTCCCCATGGTCACATGACTGAACTTCAGGCATTTGACAATTTGGGCCATGTTGTGTTCGGCGAGCCGCCATGTTAAATGAGAGACGGTATCCTATTGGTTAAGACGCATGGCAACCCAATGGGCGGGAATTCTTAGTGTGTTGATTGGCTCTCCTGTTTGACAGCAGGTTTATATAAGAGCTGTCAAACGCAGGGTGCCAGCCATTATTGTTTTGAAGTTGGCTTTCATTAAAGGTTGCTTGTTTACTACGCTCGTAGTCGCCTCAGTAATTCCTCGAACCCAATACACAATACTGGCGACGAAGGTGGGATTCTGAGGTGATTAGCGCTCGGACCGCCCAGAATTTCTCTTCCGATTCGAACTGCCGCTCGATGGCTCCGCCTGTGTTTGCCCTGCTCCTTGTCAGCGGAGACGTGGAAGCATACGAAGATCGCTTTGAATGCTACTTGAAGCCCACGATTACACCGGTCTGTCCAGCAACCGTAAGCGGGCGATTTCTTAAACGCGGCGGTCCTGAAGTGTTTGCCACTGCCCGGCTCTGGTGGCCCCTCTGTCCATTCATGATGTTCCATGGGATACCTTGAGGGAGAAGTTAAAGGCACATTACGCGCCAACCCCGTCCCGAATTGCTCGACGGTTTAAATTCGCATCGCTACAAGAAGAAGGGGAGCCCTGAATCTATATATAGCCTCCTCCGAACCGCTGCCCTGGAATGCGAATTCCAGGACCTAGATGACGCCTGTTGGAGCAGTTAGTCTGTGGCGTGAGGGATCTTCGACTGCAGCGCGCCTGTTAGCGATGAAAGATTTAACTCTCCGATGGCATTAGACGAAGCACGAGCTGCCGAGATGTCGGAAAGGTCTACCGCTGACATCCGCGCCCAAAATTCTACCAGTCAGTCCACGGGGTGCATCACGAAGACGACGATCCTGCTGACACCTCGGATGAGGAGACAGAAGTGGACCGCCTGAAGACCTCACCGCCCGGAAAGAAAAGGCTGCAAAGAAGAAAGTAGCTGCCTGCCTCAGCTGTGGGAGTTTCATCCTCGTGCATCCTGCCGTTCCGTTCCGCTATTTGCCGCCGCTGTGGCAAGTCGGGCATATTGCCAAAGTTTGCCATTCTGCTGGGCAGCCGCCAGATGAGTTAAAGTATCGCGCCCAGGAAGCCCCTATGGGTGAGAACCGTTGTGATGTTGCCCAGGGCATGGGCCCACAGAGGTCGATTCCATCAGCATAGTTCAGCTGATTCTAAGAAACTGTCATTGACTGTAAAACTGAGGGGTGGCATGTCCCATGGAAATAGACACGGGCTCTTCACGGTCCATTATTTCTTGGGCTATCCTCAAGCCGGGTAGTTCCTTCTTTTCTCTCATGCCGGTTGCAACCCTGCCCCGTCCGCCTGGGACTATCAGGGCAAGACCATTCCTGTCATGGGCCAAGGCCGTTTCCATGTTGAGACGGAAAACTTTAAGGGGTCCCTTCCCCTAATTGTTGTTAAGGGCTCCCTCTCGACATTACTGGGGTTGGACTGGTTCGGTGCTCTGGGCATGGGCATCTCTGGCATCCATTCTGTTTCTGGGGATAGTTATGACTTCCTTTTTGCGGAGTTCAGCTCTGTTTTTGATGGCTCCTTGGGAAAGTATACGGGGACCCCAATTTCATTGAATTTGGATCCACAGGTCGCTCCAATCCGATTGAAGCCCCGGAGGGTTCCATTGGCCCTCCGTCCTAAGGTTGAAGCAGAGCTAGATAAACTAATTCAGCAAGGTGTGTTGGAGCCCACGGATCATTCTAATTGGGAGACGCCCATCGTGGTTCCCATAAAGCCTGGTGGCTCTATTCGCATTTGTGCTGATTTCAAATGCACGCTGAATAAGGCTTTACAGGCTAATCCTTACCCTGTCCCAGTAGTCCAACAATTGCTTCATTCCTTGGGCCCTGGCACTGTTTTTGCCAAACTGGACTTAGCTCAGGCATACCAGCAGCTCCCGGTGGATGATGCATCTGCAGAAGCACAGACCATTGTCACCCACCGAGTTTAAATGCCGCGCCTGCAGTTTGGCATCAGCATTGCTCGGGTCTATTCCAAAATTTGATGGAGCGGTTACTTCAGGGATTGCCTGGGGTCGTCCCTATTTCGACGACGCCCTAGTCTCCGCTGGTGGTCAGGCCGAACTCGCCGAGAGGGTGAGGGCTGTGTTATCCCGCTCAAGCAGGCTGGTCTCAAGTTGAAACGCCCAAATGTGTCATAGGGGTCCCTCAAGTAGAGTTCTTGGGGTATCTCGTGGATGCTAAAGGCATCCACCCTGCCCCGCTAAGGTGGCCGCCATTAAATCTGCCCCTATTCCGACCTCAAGGACGGAACTGCAGGCATTTCTTGGCCTCCTTAATTTTACAGTGTGTTCTTGCCTCACAAGGCTTCGTGGCTGAACCTCTCCACCGCCTGTTGGACAAGAACACACCGTGGTCCTGGAGCCCCTGGAGACTTCTGCCTTTCAAGCTGTCAAGGAGTTGCTCACTTCTTCGGCCGTATTGGTCCAATACAATGCTGACCTGCCACTTGTTTTAACGGCAGATGCTTCCCTTCGGTATTGGGGCTGTGTTAAGCCACCGCTTTCCCTGCGGCTTGGAGGCCCTCTCGATTTTACTGAGGACTCTCTCCAGCTGAACGTAATTATAGCCAGCTGGATCGAGAGGCCTTGGCCTTGGTGGCCTCAGTTAAGAGGTTCCACGACTATGTGTATGGCCGGTTCGAGCTTGTCACAGATCACAAGCCGCTATTAGGCTTTTATCCGGAGACCGCAGACACCAATTATTCTGTCGCCCGCTTGTCCCGTGGACGGTATTTCTGGCCGCTTATAACTACTCCTGACATACCGCCCGGCAAGCTGATCGCACACGCTGATGCGCTCAGTCGTTGCCCCGTGCCTGGACAAGTCCACGATCCGCACCCGGTTCTCCGGTTCTCCTCATTGAGGACTGGGAGTCCCCGAACGGCCGTTGACATTGCGGCTGCCTCTGCTGCCGATCCCATTTTTTCGCAGGTGCTGGACTGGTGGGCAGGGGTTGGCTGTTGAACCCCGCGCCACCGCGGCCGCGACATTCAGGCCGCCTCGCCAGACAGCACGAGTTGTCATCTCAGCGAGGCTGCTTGCTGTGGGGACATAGGGTCGTTGTTCCCCGCACTTCAAGTTCCCGTGCTTTCCGGTTGCATGAAAGTCATCCGGCATCGTCCGGATGAAGGGGTTAGCCCGGAGCTATGTCTGGTGGCCATTAGATAAGGACATAGCTAACTGGGTTTCCCAATGCCAAGCATGCCAGATGTCCAGGCCGGCGGCTCCAGTCGCTGCCCCGAGAGAGTGGGAAACCCCAGGGCCCCGTGGTCGCGGATTCATTTGGATTTCAAGGGCCCATTCAAGGGTCGCACCTTCCTAATTGTGGTGGATGCCTATTCGAAGTGGGTTGAGATAGCACTCATGGCATCCACCACTTCAGAGGCAGTGATACAGGTCTTGTCCAAGTTGTTTGCCACCCATGGGCTCCTGATGTTCTAGTAACAGACAATGGACCGCAACTAGCTTCTGCCACCTTCTTGTCCTACCTGGCATCCCAGGGCATCCGTCACGCCCAATTGCGCCATATCACCCGGCTAGTAATGGCCTTGCTGAAAGGGCGGCGATCGCCAAGGAAGCCCTGGCCAGGTTGGACACGGGACACTGGTATGAGAGGGTATCGCTCATCTGTTGGCCCAGCACACGACACCCTGCCCCAGTACTAACAGAAGCCCTCTGAGTTATTAATGGGCCGCCTAAGGACCACGTTGGACCGACTCCACCCCGGTTATTCACCCAGACCACCCCTGACCTGCTCCGCCGCCCGGTCCTTCGCAGAGGGGACCACGCCTATGTGCAAAATTTTGGGGTGAACCGCTGGCTACCTGGCATTATTTCGGCATAACTGGTCCCTCGTTTTATAGGGTCCGCCTCGAAGACGGCCGGACGTGGCGGCGCCACGTGGACCAACTACGAGGACGACTGCTAGCCATTCCCCACGTGGCGAGAGGGAACACCCGATGCCCGCCTGGTGTGCTTCCTCTAATTCTGTTCCGGGTTCCAGCCCTCCACATGATGGAATATATTTATGGTGGCTGCAGTAACCCAAGGCCATGAGATCTCTGTTTGCTATCTTCCAAGCTGTGACTAGCTCACAACAAGCAAAATCAATGGGGAAAGCCAGATTTCCCTATCTTCTTCATTTAACAATTGTCTCCTTAACAATGGAAATTATGGTCCCAATTGTAAGTCGAAGATTACATATAATCTGTTTCTTTTCTCATGAATTATTTTGGAGGGAAGCCCAAACTTTGTGAGTTGAGGAGCACATTGAGAATTTTGATAGCACATTAGGTGCATTTCCATAAAATGCATGCTACAGTAAGCATGGCCCAGCAAATTTCTAGAAACAGCTTAATTTCTAGAAGGAAGAGTTAGGATAGGAGCTCTGTCTTCTATTGGGTCTTTCATAAAATGCTCCTTCCTTCCTTCCTTCCCTCCCTCCCTCCCTCCCTCCCTCCCTCCCTCCCTCCATAAATGCAGTACCAGAACCTGATTTAAAAAACATTGCTGAATTTTTCTGAATATTTGCTTTGAACAAAGATAAACAGATAAAATCAGTAGTGAACTTTACACACAAATGTCTTTGTTTGTCATGAGAAAAGAATGATAAATAATAATATTAAGTTTTACAATTGACAGAAAAGTAAGTGGTAGATTTGTTGGAAAAATAAAATCACGAAAGCTTTGTAAACAGGGCTTAACATAGTCATACAGAAGGGCTTTAAAATATATTTAGAAAAGTTCAGCAATGTTTTTTAAACATTGCTGGATATTTCAACCCTGGTGACTTAATTTATCAGAAATTTGTAAAGAAACGTATTAAGCATTACTTTACTAAGCAAGCTAGAATTATACTTTCATTGATGTTTGTCAACAATTAAGGAAAGTTAAAGTTCAGTTTGGCTTCCCACAAATAACACAAGCAACTCACAACTCTTATAACACGAAAGGTTAACTGATGTTAGGCATTCTGTTCTGTCTGGCTTCACCCCAAAGTTTCCACAGTAGCCACAAGATGGCACATGAGATGCAAAGATAGCAGGGTATGAATATGGGAAAACAAAAAATCACCATTTATTATGCATAAATATGACAGAGGTATTTTTCTGCTGTACTGTAACTCATTCTAGTTTCCTAACTTGGAGAAATACACAACTTGGGAACACTTCTACGGATGAATTTGAAATAGGAAACGGATATATGCTGCAGGGCAGGCAATCCGGTGAAATCGTACAATTTCTTTACACTTGCAAAGTTGCCTTATTTGGGAGGAAAAGGATTTTCTGCCAATCACGGGATATTTATTTATTTATTTATTTATTATTTAAATTTATATACCGCCCTATCTCCCAAAGGACTCAGGGCGGTTCACAGGCATATAAAACATCGATACACAAAATTAAAATAATCTTTAAAAAACTTATTCCAATGCCCTATCATTAAAAATAGAAATATAAATATTAAAATCAATTTAAAACCCCTATAAAATTTAAAATCTAAGCCAGTCCTGCACAGATGAATAAATGTGTCTTGAGCTCATGACGGAAGGTCTGAAGGTCCGGAAGTTGACGGAGTCCTGGGGAAGTTCGTTCCAGAGGTAGGAGCCCCACAGAGAAGGCCCTTCCTGGGCGCCGCCAGACGACACTGCCTAGCTGACGGCACCCTGAGGAGTCCCTCCTGTGAGAGCGCACGGGTCGGTGAGAGGTATCTGGTCGCAGTAGGCGGTCCCGTAGATAACCCGGCCCTATGCCATGGAGCGCTTTAAAGGTGGTCACCAAAACCTTGAAGCGCACCCGAAGGCCACAGGTAGCCAGTGCAGCCTGCGCAGGATGGGTGTTATCACGGGAGCCACGAGGGCTCCATCTATCACCCGCGCAGCCGCATTCTGACTAACTGTAGCCTCCGGATGCCCTTCAAGGGAGCCCCATGTAGAGAGCGTTGCAGTAATCCAGGCGAGACGTCACGAGGCGTGAGTGACCGTGCATAGGGCCTCCCGGTCCAGAAAGGCGCAACTGGCGCACCAGGCGAACCTGGTAGAACGCTCTCCTGAGACGGCCGTCAAATGATCTTCTAGAGACAGCCGCTCATCCAGGAGGACGCTGTTGCGCACCCTCTCCATCGGGGCCAGTGACTCGCCACCGATGGTCAGCCGCGGATTTAGCTGACTGTACCGGGATGCCGCATCCACAGCCACTCCGTCTTGGAGGGATTGAGCTTGAGCCTGTTTCTCCCCATCCAGACCAGACGGCCTCCAGACACCGGGACAGCACTTGATAACCGTTGGGGTGGTCCGTGTAGAAAAGTACAGCTGGGTGTCATCCGCATACAGCTGGTACTTCACACCGAAACCACTGATGATCTCACCCAGCGGCTTCATGTAGATGTTGAACAGAAGGGCGAGAGAATCGACCCCGCGGCACCCCACAAGTGAGGCGCCGGGCCGACCTCTGCCCCCTGTCAACACCGACTGCGACGGTCGGAGAGATAGGAGGAGAACCACCGATAAACGGTGCCTCCCACTCCCAATCCTCCAATCGGCGCAGCAGGATACCATGGTCGATGGTATCGAAAGCCGCTGAGGGGTCTAATAGGACCAGGGCAGAGGAACAACCCCTATCCCTGGCCCTCCAGAGGTCATCCACCAACGCGACCAAAGCCGCTCCGTGCTGTAACCGGGTCGGAAACCGGACTGGAACGGGTCTAGATAGACAGTTTCATCCAGGTGCAAGGGAAACTGATATGCCACCATACTCTCTACAACCTTCGCCGCGAAGCGAAGGTTGGAGACCGGACGATAATTACCTAAAACAGCCGGGTCCAGGGAAGGCTTCTTGAGGAGGGGCCTCACCACCGCCTCTTTCAAGGCGGCCGGAAAGACTCCCTCCACCAAAGAAGCACTCGTAATCGCCTGGAGCCAGCCTCGTGTCACCTCCTGCGTGGCCAGCACCAACCAGGAGGGGCACGGGTCCAGTAAACATGTGGTGGCATTTAGCCTCCCCAACAGAGTGGGATTGTTTCTTTCTGACTTCCATCTTGACTGATCCAGAACGACCTTAGCAGCTTTAAGAGGGGTGGACTTCAACTCCCGGAATTTCCCACCCAGTCAGTTCATAGAATCAGGTTGCCTTTGATGATTCTACTGGCATTCAGCTCTTTGCACTTTTAAATCCATACCTTGGAGATATCTTCTGATATAGGAAGAATGCTGCCATTGAAGGTGAATCAACTGATGACTCCATTAGGGTATAATGGAGCCAGTGACAAATCCAGATCTTAGCTATGGGCTAGAGTTGCTTATGAAATGTTGTGTAACATTTTTGTGCTTAAAATGGGTCAAGAGCCTTTCAGTTTTTTAAAATCAGAATACATAATTGCTTCCAACAAGCATTTCAGGATGAGGTGCTAAAATTGTCCAGTATTATATATTTCCTTGATATTAATGCAACTCACTTTAAATCATATTGTGACCTGTTGGTTGAAAGACAGTTGTAAATCATATACAAACAGCTGCAGAAGACCCATAATTGGGCTATCCTTTCCTGGGACTTCTTAAACATTGGAATTCTCTGTCAAGGAAAGCTGGCTCAGTCCTAACATTTATCCTTCTGTTGACAGGGAAAAACATTGCTCCAGGTAATCTTCAACTTGTGATTACAATAGGGATCAGACCAGGGGTGAAATGCTACCGGTTCAGACCGGTTTGGCTGATCCGGTAGCAATGGCGGCGGGTGGTTTGGAGAACCAATAGCAATAGCGGCGCAAGGATCCGCCCACCTGCTTAGTCGTTGTTACTTCCTGGTTTAAACCTGTTTTTTACCCTCTATGCATGCACAGAAGAGTTTGCGCATGCACAACAAGTCCGTGGGTGCCTAGGGCATGTACACTTCTGAACTGGTAGGGAAGGTAAGTAGATTTCACCCCTGGACCAGATCTTCCATCTTTAAGCATTGCAGTCATTAGGTGAGTTGTGCCCAATTTTACAAACATTATTTTGGCACAGTTGTTAAGCAAATCACTATGGAATGAATCACAAATTCATTAAACTAATCTGGCTTCCTTCATTGACTTTGCTTGTCAAAAACTCTATTGACTTAGCTCATTGGAAGACTTCGGAAGATGGCAAATGGTGATCACATGACCCGGGGATGCTACAGCTACCATAAATACATGCCAGAGGACAAGGGCTTGAATTTTTATCCTGTGACATGCTGCAAAAATCGTAAATGCAAGGATTCATCATAAGTCACCCTTTTTCCCCCCGGTGTTGTAACTTTGAATGGTCATTTTGTAAGCCAACTGTATTCATTCAGTGTTTGACAATTTTTTTTTTGACAATAGCTATGTGACTGCCTATTTGTTATTTTTACAAATAACACAAGGCAGCAAATGTATGCAACACACATTCTTCCTCTTGTTCTCCCTACAACCTACCACCTCCCTGTGAGGTAGGTTGGGCAGAGAGAGAGAGAAGCTGATTTTCATGGCTAAGGCAGGACTAAAACTCATGGCCTTCTAGTTTCTCTTTTCCAGGAAGACCCTTCCCTGAAACCTCCCTATCAGGTCATCCATTAGGAAGATTTGGGCCATTCCATAGCATTCAGTTTCTTCTTGTTTTGTTACACAATCCATTCGTTTAAAGGATTTTAGAGATTACATGGCATGCTGAGCAGGAATTCCAACACCCCATACAAAAAGTTAAGACTGACCCCGAGATTGAACTATTAGCCTAGCTTGATAGCTCTTCTAGCAAAGAAGTATGTCTGAAATACTTCAAGGATTGGAAATTGTCCAGAGAGCTTATTCCACAGATGTCTGTGTAAACAAGTTGGCTGATGGTTCTTGATTCCAGGGGCAAAAGGTGAATATTGCAATTACAGTGAAGAAATGAAGGGGCATTTCTATGAAACATTGCTAGGCAAGGCAGTATTTCTCTCTTCCTTGTATCCCACAAGGGTAGGGTGTATATAAGTCAGGATAATAATTTTTCCTTGTACCTATTTACTGAATTGTATTTGAGTTCCCTTACATGATTTAACAGCCTTAGCATTCTCTGTTCTTCTATGTCAATGACCTTATACTTCAAAGAAAGCCTTATCAACGGTGTTCGGGTTTTTTCAGTTTGGGAAATATTTTATCCAGCACTGTGAATAATTATCTTATTAGCTGTTGTCAGCCACCCAAGAGCTGTTAAGGATGGGTGACCATACAAATCTTTAAAATACTGTACATAAAATAAAATTAAAAATATTTTTAACCTCCCCCCCCCCCAAATTTTGGCTATGTTCTCAATGAGAATATTCTAGTTAACCTTTGTTTTGAGATTATTTCTGCAGGTTTTTACTTCAAATATAAATCAGTGTTTCTCAATCTTCACAACTCTAAAACATGTGGATTTTAACTCCCAGATTTCTGCAGCCAGCATGAAAATTGTGACGTTTGTATTCCACACATCTTAAAGCTACGTATCTTGAGAAACACTGAAATAAATGAAATCTTGTAATAATTCCATGGAATAGCGTTCATGCAGAGGAATAATAATTAAGCAATAAAAATTAAGAACTGTTTATTAAAGTAAATGCTAATAATAGCAGCATGGCTCATATTTCTTGTAGCTAGCTAATTAAATAATAATTTATTTCCTTACAGCACTAAGGCCTCTATTCTCCTCTGTGTATTTTACCATTATGGCTTGATTGTAGGATTTTCTTGTTCATTTTTTTCTGTTTCTGTAGAAAAGGCTGCATTTAGGATTCCCCCCCCCCCCACCCCAAAGCAAATTAAAAGCTGAATTTGCATCTGCCTTTCAGTAATTAAATATGGGCTGTACTATCCCTGGAGAAATATTTGATCCCCCCCCGCCCCCACCAACTTTTCTGGCATCTGTGAAGCTGCTAAAACTTTTTTTAAAAAAATAGTATTTGATCATTTTAATTCTAACGGAGAAGCAGGATGACCATCTTATATTAATAATAATAACAACAACAACAACAACAACAACAACAACAACAACAACAACAACAACAACAACAACAACAACAACAACAACAATAATAATAATATAATTTGTATACCGCCCTTCTCCCGAAGGACTCAGGGCGGTTCACAGCCAGATAAAAACAACAATGAATAAATACAATACAAGTAAAACAATAATTAAAAAACTTATTCAAATTGGCCCCAATTAAAATACATTTAAAACCATAAAACCCATTTAAAATTTTAAAAACCCAGTAATAAAAATTCTAAAAAATTCTATGCCAGTCCTGCATGAAAAACTAGGTACGTCTTCAGCTCGCGGTGGAAGATCCGAAGGTCAGGAAGTTGTTGAAGTCCTGGGGGAAGTTCGTTCCAGAGGGTAGGAGCCCCCACAGAGAAGGCCCTTTCCCTGGGGGCCGCCAGCCGACATTGTTTGGCTGACGGCACCCCGAGGAGTCCCTCCCTGTGAGAGTGCATGGGTCGGTGGGAGGCATGTAGGCGGTCCGGTAAGTAACCTGGGTCCTAAGCCATGGAGCGCTTTAAAGGTGGTAACCAACACCTTGAAGTGCACCCGGAAGACCACCGGTAGCCAGTACAGCTTGCGCAGGAGTGGTGTTATATGGGAGCCACGAGCGGCTCCCTCAATCACCCGCGCAGCTGCATTCTGAACCAACTGGAGCCTCCGGGTGCTCTTGAAGGGGAGTTCCATGTATTATGACATCACCTTAGAGAAGGTCTGACCATCAGAATTTTGAATTTTGAATTCAGATTGTAGGTCTTATTTTTCTGGATAGCTGCAACTTCAGTCACTAAGTTATAAGTCAAGAACTACCTGAAATATTGAAATGTATGGGCCCAGATTCATGAGACTGATTATTGATTATGTGCTGTCAAGTCATTTTTGACTCTTAGAGAACCCATTAGATTTTCTCTATGGCACCCATCACTACCTGGTTTTCAGATCTTCAGTGCGAGTCTATTTATCTTGCTGCAAATTGTCCTCTTTTCCTTATTTTCTTTATTTTCTGACATTACATCCTTCTTTTGAAAGCTAGGCCTTCACATAATGAGTCCGAAGTAGAATAATTTAATTCTGATCCTTTGCGCTTGAGTAAGAACTCTGTTCAATGATCCGTTGGTTTGTTTTTTTGGATGCCCATGATATATCCAGGAGCCTTCTTCCTAGATTGGGATGGTAAATAAATCATTTAGCTGGCCTCATTAAGCAAATATTTCTTGCCAGAGTTTTTGCTGCTTCATCTCAGGCAGGGTTAATGAAGATGTTTCTTACAAACAAATGTAAACCTCAGAAAAAGTTTTTGACACTATTGATTGTTTTCCTTGGCTTCATGGGCTTTTCTGAAAGGCCTCCAGACATGTTTGGAGTACATGTAACATAGAATAGAATAACAGAGTTGGAAGGGACCTTGAAGGTCTTCTAGTCGAACCTCCTGCTTAGGCAGGAAACCTTCTACCATTTTCTTAAAAACTTCCAGTCTTGGAGCATTCACAACTTCTGGAGGCAAGTTGTCCCACTGATTAATTGTTCTGTCAGGAAATTTCTCCTTAGTTCTAGTGCTTCTCTCCTTGATTAGTTTCCACCCATTGCTTCTTGTTCTACCCTCAGGTGCTTTGGAGAATAGGTTGACACCTACTTCTTTGTGGCAGCCCCTGAGATATTGGAACACTGCTATCATGTTTCCCCTAGTCCTTCTTTTCATCAAACTAGACATACCGAGTTCCTGCAAGTGTTCTTCATATGTTTTAGCCTCCAGTCACCTAATCATCTTTGTTGCTCTTCTCTGCACTTTCTAGAGTCTCCACATCTTTTTTATATGACCAAAACTGTGTAGTATTCTAATATTAAATGAATTCAGTATTCCATAAATTAAATGAATAAATAAAACAGACATGTATAGCCAAAGATTAGATTTCACATGTTAAGAATTTGTACATCTTTCAGGCTGACAATTATACCTCAAGGGGAAGGATGTTCCATAAAAAACGAGCCACCACCAAGAAAGGCCCTTCTTCATGATCTCATTAAATGATGCTCCCTAATTGATAAAACCCACAACATACCTCATTTTCCTGTCCTGATGAGTTGGTGGATGTAGTAGGGGAGAGGCGGTCCTTCAAATAGCCTGATTTCAAGCCATATAGGTCTGGTCTTAAACTAGTTTCAAGAGAATGAAAAAGGTGAATTAGACTTCCTGGTCTTTGTTTTTATTGGGATGCTCCATGTTTTTCTTAACATTCTTCTCAACAAGGCCTCTGGTAAAGTTACAGACTGCTGTTGCCCATGTTCTCTTCAAGGTACTCACATCCTATGTCCCTTTATTTTTTAAAAAAGAGAGAGAGGGAAAATAACAGCAGCCCACCTCTAGGGTTGGTCTCAGATCTTGTTCTCCTCATCCTTCTACAATTTCTCATTCTTAAACTGAGGCTTAATGAACTGCTAAATCTTTTGATTTGGATGGGTTGGAGGTGGGGGACAAAATCTATTGTTCAGAAGGTGAGGTAACAGAGTGTAAAATAATAATGGGCTGCTACAGAAACAATATTAGGACTTGATGATTAGAGGCACCCAAGCTTTGGCTCTTAATTGGATCATTACAAATGAAACTCATGGACCATTAAAAGGACATCAAATATGGAAGCTGCTGTTATTACATAAGCTGTTTTTGGCAAGGACAAATGATTCATTAGGAACCTATGATGACTTTAAGTAGAGGTCATTAAAACCAAATTTTACTCTAATGGGGATGTTCTTTGGGGCACAATTAATTTGCCTTTTTGTCTTCTCGGTGGCTTTCATGAGAATTATCTTTCAGTCTATCTATGTCACACAACTCTTTGCTCTGGTAGCTCCATGACAAGGGAGAGTATCATTCTCATTCCTTCTTGAATTCTCACGTAGGTTTGTTTTTTTTAAAAAAGGGTTTTAAAACGAAGCAAGTGCAAATATATGCAGTGACTTTTGCAGGGAAACATACAGGTAGTCCTTGGCTTACAACCAGATTTGGAACCAGAATTTCCATTGTTAAAGAAAGGGGCTGTTAAATGAGTCATGCCCAATTTTACAAACTTTGTGCCACAGTTGTTAAGTGAATCACTGCATAAGTGAAGTGTGGTCTTTAAGTGAATACAGATTGCTTGAAAGAAGCCGGCTGGGAAGATCACAAATGGCCATCATGTGTTCTAGGATGCTGCAACCATTGTAAATACATGCCAATTGTGAAGCATCCAAATTCTGATCATGTGACCATGGGAATCAATGGCGGGTTTCACATTTTGTTGCTACCAGTTTGCCGCGCACACACACACCTTCCACACATGCACCCAGACTCAAAACCATGCCTATTTAGGACCGCATACATCTGGGATGGATGGACGGGGACGGGCCCACCTGTGATCTCCTCTACTGGTTCGCCTGAACCAGGAAGAACTGTCTGAATACCACCTCTGATGCAATGGTTGTAAGTGCAAGGACCAGCTGTAAATTACTTTGTTCAGTGCCTTTACAACTTTAAACAGTTGCTAAGCAAATGTTTGTAAGTTGAGGACTACCTGTAACTATCCTGATTTTTTTCCAGTATGAACTGTACTCTGCAAGGCCTACATCAGTGGTAGTCAACCTGGTCCCTACCGCCCACTAGTGGGCGTTCCAGCTTTCATGGTGGGCAGTAGGGGTTTTGTCCGATACTTAAGCACTTTCCTTTTTTTTAATTTACCGTATATACTCGAGTATAAGCCGAGTTTTTCAGCACGTTTTTTGTGCTGAAAACGTCCTCGACTTATGCTCGTATATCATGGCTTATCTCGAGTTTTTTTTTTTTTTCACATTATACGGATGGAGCAAACTTGGGCTTTTGCATTACATGGGGAAGCCCTGCGGTGCAGTGAAGGCGGGGGAGCCGCCAGCCTTCTCGGCTGAGGGAGGAGGCTTTCCCTGACCGGTAGCTGCCTCATTTCCCTCCCTCGGCTTATACTCGAGTCCCCAGTTTACCCCAGTTTTTTGGGGTAAAATTGGGGACCTCGGCTTATACTCGGATCGGCTTATATTCGAGTATATACGGTAATTGACTTCTTAAAAAACATTCATAGCATTGTTTAAAAACATTTTCATTAGGTTTTCATAAAATTCCCTGTGACAATTTAAATTTCTGAAAATATACTATTTGTATCGCCTGCGCATAAGTTTAGATCACGTTACGTAAGTGAAACTAAATGGCGCTATAGCGCGACCGCAAACAAAAGAGCCTCGTCCCAGAATAGCTTGCACATCTCCCCCCACACTACCCAGCTGTAACAGACAAGCAGAGCTGGTAGCCGGCGCCCCTCCCAAACCCAATCCATGATGCGCGAAAGGCATGCGCAGACGACAATACATGGCCCATTACTGTGGAACCAGTGGGCGGCTAGAAAATTTTACTACTAACAGAGATACAAAAGTGGGTGGTAGGTATAAAAAGGTTGACTACCCCTGGCCTACATGAACATTTATTTTATTTATTTATTTTGTCACAACAATATATGTAAGTATCATACAAAAAGATTATATAGTATATAAACATATATATGAGTAAATATTAGGAGGTATAAGCATATATATATATATAGGAAGAAGAAAAGAAAAACAATAGGACAGGAATGGTAGGCACGTTTGTGTGTTTATGCACGCCCCTTATCTCTTATCTATTCTCTTAGGAATGGGGTGAGGTCAATAGTAGAAAGTTTTTGGTTAAAGCTTTTAGGATTATGAGAAGAGACCACAGAGTCAGGTAAAATATTCCAAGCACTGATGATTCTGTTACAGAAGTCATATTTTCTGCAATCTAGATTAAAGCAGTTGACATTAAGTTTAAATCTATTGGTTGCTCTTGTATTATTGCAATTAAAGCAATATTAAAATTAAAATTAAAACATTTCAACAGAGATCTTCTTAATCCCCTTCCGAAGGGCCTCCATCTAAAGTTGTCTGAGTTTCATCTTCTCCTTCCCATCCCTTTAGTTCTCCAGGGGCAGCTCTTCTCTACATCCCAAGTCTAAAAGTTGAGTGTGCGGAGAATCCCCTCCTTCCATGTGGAGTTTTGTAGCTCAGATCTGGTGGCATTATTGTGCTGGTTTTGCCCTGCAATGAAACAGAGATGGAGCCAACGAGGTTCTTACTTGTCACAGACCATGGCGTGATTGGTGTGCTGTGTCCTGTAAGCATCTTTTTATTGCACCAGCATAAACACTAAATGACTGCACAAAAATACTCAATACGCTACAAGCAGTGCTCAATAACAGTTGTAAGTCAGAATGATTGAAAATCATTCAATCAATTTTTTTTCCAATCAATGATTGAAAATTCATTACAAAGGGGCGTGCATAAGAGCACAAAAGTGCCTACCGTTCCTGTCCTATTGTTTCCCTTCATTATATCAAATTAATATAGTTATTGCATACTTTGCTCATATATTTGCTTATATGATATGTAGATACTTTATGTTGATGCTTGTGTATATTGTTGAGACAAAATTAGAAAAAATGTGACCGACCCTATTTTTATGACTTTTGCAGTGTCATTAAGAAAATGGTGCAATTAAAAAGCAAAACCATTGTTGCTATGATCCATTTTTGCGGGACTTGGCAATGGTCATAAATGTGGTGGCTGCTGAGCACCTGAGATGTGATCGCATAACTGCAGGAGGAATCCAGCTGTCAGATCTTCTGAAATGGGTCGCAAGTACCATTGGGGACGTCTGTTATAACTTTACAGTCACTAATCAACCAGTTACAATTGTGGAGAACCTGTACTGAGTTCTCTCCTTACTACTTCAGCTCTTCATGTACCTTCTATTTTTTCCTGAATTATTTGCCTAAATTATCCTTTTTTCCTGAATTATCCTGAATTTTTCCTGAATTATCTGCCCATGCATGGACTACCAAGAATACTTTTCCACTGCTTTTACATTGCATCCGCACTAGAGGCTCTTCCGTGTAAAGGTGACCAAAAGCGCAGGGCAACTGGTGTTGAGGAGGAGAGAATAACTTATGAGTTATGATGGAAATAGTTTGATACAGATACTTGGGCCAGATCGCATGACAAAAGTGCTAAACTGCATTCTTGCTGCAATGATAATATGACACTATAAATTCTCCTTTTGACATAATTGCATTCATGGCAACATGGGTGATAGATGCCTCTGTGTGGTCTTGCAAAAAGGGTGAACAATGAGGGGTCCTTGGTGCTCTCTGAGCTTGGTTGTTTTCTTGCAGACGGTTCATTATCCAAATTAGGTAATATCACCAATTAGCACTAATGATACCACCTAGTTTGGGTAATAAAGTGTCTACAAGAAAACAACCAAGCTCAGAGAGCACCCAAGATTCCTCATTTCAATCCTGGGCTAAAAATATCCTTTTTTTTTTATCAGAGAGAAGAATATTGACAGATTTAACAGATTAACAGAGTTGGAAGGGACCTTATAGGTCTTCTAGTCCAACCCCCCACCCAAGCAGGAGACCTTAAACTATTTCTGACAAATGGCAGTCCAGACTCTTCTTGAAAGCTTTCAGGGATGAAGCTATCACAACCTCCGAAGGCAACTTCTGTTCCATTGGTTGATTCCTCTTACTGTCAGAAAATTTCTCCTTATTTCCAGGTTGAACCGCTCCTTGATCAGTTTCCATCCATTATTCCTTGCCTGGCCTTCAGGTGCTTTGGGCAACAGACTGACCCCTTCCTCTCTGTGGCAGACCCTCAAATATTGGAACACTGCTATCATGTCTTCCCATCTTCTCTTCACTCATGTTAGGTGAGCCTCTGGGCTTATTCCTTGTAATACATGATACTTAGATTTAAGGGAGGATGCAGGCATGTAAATTCCCACATGAAAGGTTTAAGGTGGCTCATTTTGAGAAGATTAACTCGGCTCACTATTTTACTCAAAGAAAGTTAGTGCAAGTGGCTATGATAGATTTACAGAGACTCGCCTGGTAACTCCTTCTCCTAACGCAGAACCAAGCAGTGCTGTTTTATGTCTAGCAAGACAAGAAACGACCGAAGAACAAAGTTCTCTATTGGGTTTGCACTACTGATGCTTTGACAATCCCTCCTTTCTTCTGCTTGAAATGAACCATCCCCGCTCTGTTTCTGCTCTGTAATCTAATCATGATCACGACTGCCAATTATCTCTCATGGTAGATCATCCTAGCTCTGGATTCTTCCTTAGACTCCTTTCTGGTGGCTCATTAGCCAAGTCATAAGCAGCTAAAGGTCTTCTGTAAAGCGAAAGAACTATCAAAGCAGTTCCTTGGGATATTGATGTGCTGTGGGCATGCAGTAACTGAGTTGCCTTTCCACTAATTGACTAATAGCTGTCTTTGAGGACAGATGATTGATCAGCAATTGCTGAAACTGCGAGGTGGGTGAGGGGCAGAGGGACTTCACCAAAAGTCTGTTTCTTTGGAGCCAAGAAAAAGCTGTTCAGAGTATCGGTTCTTGTGTCACCAACAGGGAAAGCTGTTTTGAAGTTTGCTGGGGTTTTTTTGTGAAGATTTTGGTGTTGACTTAAACTTACCGTTAAACAGGAACTGTTGTTTCAGGAAGGAAAGGTAGACAGAGGGTGGGAAAGAAGGAAGGAAAGAAAAAAAGAAGGAAGGAAAGGAGGAAGGAAGGAGAAGAGACGGGAGGAGGGAGGAAGAAAAGAAGGAAGGAGGGAGGGAGCTAGGGAAGGAAAGAGGGATGAGGAAAGGAAGGAATAGATAGCTAGATAGATATAGATAGAAAAGGATAAAGACAGAGAGGTAAATCAGCAGATGTATATATATATTTGAAATTATTTAATATAAAATACAAATGAAAACAAAGATAATAGGGAAATGGGGAGGAAAAGGGATGAGGAAAGGAAGGAATAGATAGCTAGATAGATATAGATAGAAAAGGATAAAGACAGAGAGGTAAATCAGCAGATGTATATATATATTTGAAATTATTTAATATAAAATACAAATGAAAACAAAGATAATAGGGAAATGGGGGAGGGAAAAGGGAGCTAGAAGTATGAAATAAAGGGGAAAAAAAGCATTAACTTCCAACTTGTTCCGCACAGAAGAATAAATGTAATAAATTACAGCCTGAACTCCATATTTTTACATACTTAATATACGCTACCCATTCCTTTAACAACAAGTTTATCTAATCAGTAAATTCCATAGTAAGAATTTCATATATTTTTTTCTGCCTCAAGCGCAAAATCTGGAAGCAGTTTCCAGGCTAAGGCAAAACTAGATGTATGTTTTTCTTTGTTTAAAGTAGTTAAATTTGGCCATCTCTGCAAACTCCATCAGGCTTCCTCCCCCCCCCCCATCCATTCTTCCATTATGGGGATTGTAAGCAGTTAACATAATTTCTGTGTACATTTTTCTTCTGTCCCTGAAAGGAAGAAAGGACAGCATATTCCAGTAAAGAGGAGTTGATTGGGTTTAGAAGTTCCCATGACTTGATTGGATGGAATCAGTTTAACACGACAGCCTCGGGTTTTTCAATCTAATGTAATGTCTTCGGGGTTTAGTTGGCTGAGTCAGTTGACCCGTTTTAGTGTTTTCATTACACAATAACCTCCTTATTCACCAAGTTAATTGCCGTGTGGGAACAAGGGCACTGTGTTTCCCTTAAGGGCAGTAATTATTTATTTTTATGTTATTTTAACTTGAAGAGAGGCATGAGTAAGACTTTCTGTCTTGGATAGATCAGAGCTCTTCGACAATGGTTCCCCTGGAGGGTTGTGGGATACACCATTTGCGGCCCCATTTCTGCAACATGTGCTCAGTTGGGCTATTAATTCCTTCTGGAAATGAACCAGCTATTCTCCAGTCTCCATGCTGTTCACTGTTGGAAACAGAAATATTGTGTCTTGGATAGATGCGAAAAGATATTGATCTAAAATCCACACATGGTTGGAAAAGATGATAAAGAAACATACTGACTTTAAACCAGAAGTATTTTTTATTGGGAATCATAACTGAAACATATAGTAAAGAATTGAGATATTTGATTGTAAATATTTTGACAGCAGCAAGGATCGTGTTTGCCAAAAATTGGAAAAATGAAAAATTACTATTGCAAGATGAAATTATTAGGAAAATGATGGAGTGCGCAGAAATGAGTAAATTGACTTCAGAAATTAGAGAACAAGAGGATAAACAATTCTATAAGATATGGGATCTCTTTTATCAATGGTTAGAAGGGGAATTATGTTAAAGTGAATTAAGAAAGGTTAGAATATAAGGAAATGTTTAAATCATATAATTTTTTTAGAGAATGGATTTGAAGATATATTTGGAAAATTGATTCTAGGGGAGAAACTGAAATGTTATAATTAATAAGAAATTATTTGATTATAGTTGAGATCCATATCAGATTGATAAAATGTAAGTATAGATAAATTTCTAACCGCCACTCAAGTGGCTCCCATGTGATACCACTCCTGCGCAGACTGCACTGGCTACCTGTGGCCTTCCGGGTGCGCTTCAAGGTTTTGGTAACCATCTTCAAAGTGCTCCATGGCTTAGGGCCGGGCTACTTACAGGACTGTCTGCTGCCACCGACTGCCTCCCACCGACCCGTGCACTCTCACAGGGAGGGACTCCTTGGGGTGCCATCCGCCAGGCAGTGCCGACTGGCGACACCCAGGGGAAGGGCCTTCTCTGTGGGGGCTTCCACCCTCTGGAATGAACTTCCCCTGGGACTTCGTCAACTTCCGAACCTTCGAACCTTTCGCCGCGAGCTTAAGACACATCTATTTATTTGCGCAGGACTAGGCTAGGATTTTAATGTAATTTAGTTTTTAATGGGGTTTTATTATTTTAATTATAAATTTTAATTCAGCCTTATTCAATAAGTTTTTTAATTAATGTTTTATCTTGTATTTATATGTGTATATTTGTGTTTTTAATAGGCTGTATTGGGAGATAGGGCGGTATAAAAATGTGATTAAATAAATAAATAAATAAATAAATAAATTGGAATGTATATCGGCACACAGGATTGGGGATCAACCCACCGACACAATGTATTTGGATTGATGATGATTTTATGTATGTTTGTTTGTTAAAAATAAAAAAAAATTACAAAAAAACCCAGAAATATTGTGTTTTTGTGTGCCCAGGTGTGTGCAGGAGGATTTCTGAGAACAGGAATCTGATCATGACAGAATAGGGAAACATGTTTATTACTGGGACACAAAGATTTATTTAGAGAAAATACAGGCAGTCCTTGACTTACGATCGTTCTTTTAAGTGACCATTTGAATTTACATTGGCACTGAAAATAGAGACTTAGCGCACTCACGCTTATGACTACCACCCGTGTCCCCATGGTCATGTGATCATAACCTGGGCAACCAGCTCACATTTTCAAAAGTTGCAGTGATCCAATCATGTGATCACCATTTCAGGCAGTCCTCGACTTACGACCACAATGGAAACCCCCCTCAATTTCTGTTGCTAAAGCGAGGTATTTGTTAAGTGAGCTTTGCCCCATTTTGCGACCTTTCTCGCCATGGTTGTTAAGTGAATCACTGCAGATGTTAAGTTAGAATAGAATAGAATAGAATAGAATAGAATTTTATTGGCCAAGTGTGATTGGACACACAAGGAATTTGTCTTGGTGCATATGCTCTCAGTGTACATAAAAGAAAAGATACGTTCATCAAGGTACAACATTTACAACACAATTGATGATCAATATATCAATATAAATCATAAGGATTGCCAGCAACAAGTTATAGTCATACAGTCATAAGTGGAAAGAGATTGGTGATGGGAACTATGAAACGATTAATAGTAGTGCAGATTCAGTAAATAGTCTGACAGTGTTGAGGGAATTATTTGTTTAGCAGAGTGATGGCCTTCGGGAAAAAACTGTTCTTGTGTCTAGTTGTTCTGGTGTGCAGTGCTCTATAGCATCGTTTTGAGGGTAGGAGTTGAAACAGTTTATGTCCAGGAACATGTTAGTAACATGGTTGTTAAGTGAATCTGGCTTCCCCATTGACTTTGCTTGTCAGAAGATTGCAAATGGTGATCATGTGCCCCCAGGACACTGCCACCGCCATAAACACAAGTCAGTTGCCAAGTGTCCAAATTTTGATCACATGACCCTGGGGTGTGTGAAAAAGCGTGAAAAACAGTCACGTCACTTTTTTCAGTGTTGTAACTTTGAATGGTCATTAAATGAATCGTTATAAGTTGAGGGCTACCTGTATTAGATTTTTATCCACCTTTATTAATTCATAAGTAATTCAAGGTAGCAAACATACCTAATACTCCTTCTTGTTTTTATTTTCCCCATAGCAACAACAACCCTGTGAAGTGGAATGGGCTGAGAGAGAGTGACTGGTCCAAAGTCACTCAGGTCTGGTAACCGTTTACAATTTTTTTTGCTAACAACAGGATTGAAAATTAACAGATTACTATCTAGATAAGGGTTGAGTAATGGAAAGAAGAGGTGTTTTTTTATTACCTTATAGGAGGCAAAAAGTTAACAAATTTATTTTTACTTGTAATGACAATTGGAAATAACTTTACATATTTTTTCTTTATTATACTTTCTTCTTTTCTTTTTTTGCACATCTTATACTTAGTTTTCTAAACTTAGTTTGTATTCACTTTTACTTCAGTACATTCAGATCTTCAATAAATATTATGAAAAAATCATGATTTGTGTAACTATAGTTTACTAATCAAGCCACAACTGACTGTTTTTCTAGAATATCCTTGGTTGCAATGTGATTTTTTTTTTGTTTTGGCTTAGCGTCTTACAAGCTTCCAGCCGTTGAATTTCCCACTGACAGGATGTTGACTATGGCTGGCATTCATTCTGCCTGCAGTGCTCTTTCAAAGAGGAATTTAACATTACCTTACAGAGAGTCATATATTTATAGCGTGTTATGTCTAGTAGAATTTCAGGATAATAAAAACATGTCCTCAATTTCCAAATCTTTTATTTATGAATTAATCTGATCTGTATCTGTAGGATCCATTGCAAATGTTGGATTTATGTGACAGAAACAGTTAAGTTTCTAGCATAGACAATTAGTTTGATCTTGTGGTTAAGACACCAGGCTAAAAAATGGAAGACCATGAGTTCTAGTTCTACCTTAGGCAGCTGGGTGACTTTCAGCCAATCACCTGGAGACTGTGAGTTCTAGTCCCGCCTTAGGCATGAAAGCCATCTGGGCGATATTGGGCCAGTCATTCTCTCTCACCTCAACCTACCTTACTGGGTTGTTGTTGTGGAGAAAATAACTTCACCACCTTGAGTTATTTGTAAAAATAATAAAGGTGGGATATGAATAAATAAAAATAAGGCATGACAAGAAAAGGCAGGTTGGAACTGATACCTTTAAAATGACTCACCACTACAGTAATAAATACATCAATTAATAAATGTATTAAACATAAAGTGCTGACTTATTGGCATTTTTAAAAATTAGAATTTGGTTCAAGGAGGAAAAAGAAAGCCAAAAAAAAAAAAAAGGAAAAGGAAAAAAAGAAAAGTTTTTTTCTTCACAATAGTTAAGCTGTAATTGATCTCAAGAGTAACATAGACCTAATCTTTGAACAAAACAAATTATGGTTAAGTATTTCAGAAAATTTAAAGATTGTGTCTTTTGGGATTCCAGTTATGCTGGAAGTCATCTAATTCTTAATAGTCCCTATTAGGCTTAATTTGGTAAAAGAAAGAGCCTCCTAAAGAGATAAATAATGTTTTGGTTGCTATAACAAAACAGGATTTCATTTTCACTCTATTAAGAGAAATTCACCAAGGGACATTTTCTTACCTCAAATTAATTATTTTAAACCTTAGCTTCTGCTGCCCAGATCTTGCTAAGCCCACTTTAAAATTCTCTCTCATTGTTAAAATTCAATCCTATCCATTAAAACTAAATGCATGGAGATTCAGGGCCGATAAAAAGTACTAATTCCCTACACAAGGCAGAGTTAATTTATTGCCTAAAATGTTGAAGCAACCATCAATTGAGATGGTTCTAAAAAGATTGTAGACAAATTGGCGTGATAGAGGTGCTCCAATATCAAAGGGGCTGACACAGAAAAGAGTGAGTCAACCTATTCTCCAAAGTACCTGAAGGCAGGACAAGAAGCGATGGATGGAAACTCATCAAGAAGAGAACCAAAAGGAAAAAATTCCTGTCAGTGAGAACAATTAATCAGTGGAATAGCTTGCCTCCAGAACTTGAGGGTGTTCCAATACTGGAAGTTTTTAAAAAGAGATTGGATAACTGTTTGTCTGAAATGGTATAGAGTTTCCTTTTGAGCAGGGGGTTGGACTGGATGTCCTCCAAGGTCCCGCCCAACTCTGTTACTCTGCTATTCATGGATGTGAAACTCTCCAGTGGCTGTTTCGCATCTTTAAAACCACAATTCAAGGTTTGGATTAGTGGTGGGTTTTATTTACCTTTGCTACTGGTTCACTCGTGCACATATGTTTGCTTCACTCGTGTGTGTGCCACTTCTGCATATGCACAGAGCATATATGATGACTTCCGGGCAGGTGGGTGGAGCCCAGGGGTGAAATGCTACCGGATCGGACTGGATTAGGCGAGTAGGTAGCAGAGATTGGTTCTGGTTCGCCGATCCAGTAGCAATCGCTGGCTGGCCACGCCCCCGAACCAGTCCACGGCCCGCAATCCAGCCTTCACAAGCTGGACACCGGAATACCGGGAAGGCAGCTCGCCACCTGCTTGCCCTTAGGTTAGGGGCTGGGGCCCATTCCCCGAGGCCCCGGAGCTGCCGTCTGCCCCAACTGGGTCAAGGAATGCACCATTCCCCAACTCCGGCCTTTCCCAGAGCTGCCGCCCGCTCTTCCTTTGCCCACTTGCTGCCCGCTCGCCACCTGTTCGCCCTTCATCTTTGGTCAGGGCCCAGGGATACCTCATTCCCCTGAGACCCCGGAGCCACCGCCTGCTTGCTGCCTGCCTCAACCGGGTCGGGGAATGCACCATTCCCCGACATCAGCCTTTGTCCCGGAGCCGCCGCCCGCTCTTCCTTCGCCACACAGCGTATACTTACTTTCTTCCAGCGGCTGGCTGCCAGGAAAGGCAAGCGCCCAAAAGTTACTGGAGTCCCTCTCCTTGAATATGCCGCTGCCATTGCTGCTTGTTCCATGCACCGGCTGCGCAAGCACACACCGTTTATTTCATTTATTTATCAGTGGCAGGTTGGATGTGCGCTTGCGCAGCCGGCGCATAGAACAAGGCGGCATATTCAAGGAGAGCAACTCCGATAACTTTTGGACACTTGCCTTTCCTGGCAGCCAGCCGCTGGAGAAAAGTAAGTATATGCCGTGTGGTGAAGGAAGAGCAGGCGGCAGCTCCGGGACAAGGCTGGTGTCGGAGAATGGTGCATTCCTCGACCCGGTTGAGGCAGGTGGCGAGCAGGGGGTGACTCCGGGGCCTCAGGGAATGGGGCGTCCCTGGGCCCCGGCCCCTGACCAAAGGCGAAGGGCAAGCAGGTGGCGAGCAGGTGCTGAGTGGGCGGCAGCTCAGGAGAAAGGTTGGAGTTGGGGAATGGTGCATTCCCCGACCCCATTGAGGCAGGTTGCGGCTCCAGAGCCTCGGGGAATGGGGCGTCCCTGGGCCCCGGCCCCTGACCAAAGGCGAAGGGCAAGCAGGTGGCGAGCAGGTGCTGAGTGGGCGGCAGCTCAGGAGAAAGGTTGGAGTTGGGGAATGGTGCATTCCCCGACCCCATTGAGGCAGGTTGCGGCTCCAGAGCCTCGGGGAATGGCGCATCCCTGGGCCCCGGGCCCCGACCCAAGGTGAAGGGAGAACAGGTGGCAAGTTGGTGGCAAGCGGCGGAAAGGCTGCAGCTGCAGGCATCTTGCAAAAAGGGAAAAGGCAGAATAGAAATTAATTTTTTCCCCTACTGGGTTCTGTGGGCGTGGCATGGCTGTGAATGACATTGAGTTGGCCACGCCCACTCAGTCATAGGACACACCCACCCACCAAGCCACACCCTCAGAATAGGTAGCAGAAATTTTTTGATTTCACCCCTGGTGGAGCCTCCCACTACCATTACTACCAGTTCCCCTGAACCGGTGCGAAATGGGAGCAACCCACCACTGGTTTGTATTCAGCTAGTTTGATCTGTGACAATCAGGAGCTGCCTTTGTGTAGGGGCTACTTTGTGGCAGCATCTTTTCCAACTATTAAAGTATTATTATGTGACATAAACCATTGCATTCAGTGGCATCTTTTGGATAACCACACCTCATGAAAGCTTCCATCTTTTAATAAAATATATTAAAAAATACCAGACTCCTCCTGATTTTTTTACACCTTAGACTACACCTAGCTTCAACTTACAACCATTGAGCCCAACGTTTCCACTGCTAAACAAGACAGTTGTTAAGTGACTTTCCATTTTACAACCTTTCTTGCCAAAATTAAGTGAACCATTGCGGTTATTAAGTTTGTAACATGGTTGTTAGTGAATCTGGCTTCCCCATTGACTTTGCTTGTCAGAAGGTCACAAATGGTGATCACGTGGCCCTGGGACACTGCAACCGTCATAAATACAAGTCAGTTGACAAGTGTCCAAATTTTGATCACATGACCCTGGGGATGCTGCAGTGTGGAAAAGTGTGAAAAACAGTCATATCACTTTTTCGATCCTGTTGTAACTTTGAATGGTCAGTAGCAATAGCAATAGTATGTAGACTTATATACCGCTTTGTAGACCTACACAGACCTCTTTAAGCGGTTTACAGAGCCAGCATCTTGCTCCCTCAACAATTTAGGTCCTTATTTTACCAACCTAAAAGTATGCAGCTGTACTTTTCCACCCCAGGCCACCCCAACGAAGCCGTCGAAGTCCTGTCCCGGTGTTTGGAAGCCGTACGGGTCTGGATGGGGAGAAACAGGCTCAAGCTCAATCCCTCCAAGACGGAGTAGCTGTGGATGCCGGCACCCCGGTACAGTCAGCTGCAGCTGCGGCTGACTGTTGGGGGCGGGTCATTGGCCCCGATGGAAAGGGTGCGCAACTTGGGCGTTCTCCTGGATGGACGGTTGTCTTTCGAAGATCACCTGACGACCGTCTCCAGGAGAGCTTTTAATCAGGTTCACCTGATTCGCCAGTTGCGTCCCTTCCTGGACCGGGATGCCCTATGCACGGTCACTCATGCTCTTGTAACCTCTCGCCTGGATTACTGCAATGCTCTCTACATGGGGCTCCCCTTGAAGAGCACCTGGAGACTCCAGTTGGTTCAGAATGCAGCTGCGCGGGTGACACCACTCCTGCGCAGGCTGCACTGGCTACCTGTGGTCTTTAGGGTGCACTTCAAGGTGCTGGTTACTACCTTTAAAGCGCTCCATGGCTTAGGGCCGGGTTATCTGCGGGACCGCCTACTGTTACCGATTGCCTTCCACCGACCCGTGCGCTCTCACAGAGAGGGACTCCTCAGGGTGCCGTCTGCCAAACAATGTCGACTGGCGGCCCCCAGGGGGAGGGCCTTCTCTTTGGGGGCTCCTACCCTCTGGAATGAACTTCCCACAGGACTACGCCAACTGCCTGACCTTTGAACCTTTTGCCGCAAGCTGAAAACATATTTGTTCATTCGTGCAGGACTGGCATAGGATTTTAGATTTGATAGTTTTAATTTTAAAGGGGTTTTATTGTTTTAAATTTATTTTAATTAGAGCCAAATTGAATAAGTTTTTAAACAGTATTTTATCTTGTATTTATATTGCTGCTTGTTTTTATCTGGCTGTAAACCGCCCTGAGTCCCTAGGGAGAAGGGCGGTATAAAAATCTAAATAAATAAATAAATAAATAAATAAATAAATAAACCTCGGAAGGATGGAAGGCTGAGTCAACCTTGAGTCAGTCAGAATCGAACCTCTGGCAGTCAGCAGAATTAGTCTGCCATACTGCATTCTAAGCAGTGCACCTACCTGTAGACTGATTTCATTAGTGCAGTAATTTGATTACTGCAACACAACAGAAGAAAATAGTCAAACCAAAACATTTCCTGCCTGGAAAATAATATAAAAAAGTAAAAGGCGCTAATGCCTGAATTGCTTCCAAATTCTGTGTTGTACACTCAGATGAGGTTGAATTAAGACCAACACTCGCTGCCTGTTCAGTTCAGTTGAAGGTGCTTTTGTTAACCATTAAATCGTAAACATCTTTGGACTACAATAGTGAAAGGACACATTTTTAAAAAAATTCAGATGTACCCAGGAGTTCCCCCCCCCAAAAAAACCAGAATGGCTGGCTGGGGAATTCTGGGAGTTGAAGTCCACCCATCTTAAATTTGCCAAGCAAACGCTGATTTACAGTAGCTCATCCTGAATATCAAGATGGAATAGGAAGCTAAACCATTCCAAATTATGTAGCTCTAAACTATTCCAAACTTTGTAGCTCTAAAATAAGTCCGTAAGAATTTAATTTCCGGATTATGTAAAATCTCTTTCTCTCATTTTTAAACATTTGTGCATCTACAATGCATCAAAAAGAATTAATGAAGATAATCCCCAATTTATAAACCATTTATTCAGCAACTGTTTGAAATTATAGTAGCACTGAAAAAAGTGACTTGTGACCAATTGTTCCATTTATGACTGTTGCAGCATCCCTATGGCCATGTGATCAAAATTCAGGCACCTGGCCACTGGCATATATTTATGATGGTTGCAATGTCCCAGGGTCATGTGATTGCCATTTGGAACCTTCCCAGCCAATAACAATAGCAATAGCACTAAGACTTATATATCACTTCACAGCCCTCTCTAAGCAGTTTACAGAATCAGCATATTGCCTCCAACAATTTGGGTCCTCATTTTACCGACCTTGGAAGGATGGAAGGCTGAGTCAATCTTGAGTCAGTCAGAATCGAACCCCTGGCAGTAAGCAACGAGCTAGCCTGCAGTGCTGCATTCTAACCACTGTGCCACCACGGCTCAAAGTCAATGGGGGAAGCTGGTTTTACCTAACCAACTGCATGATTCATTTAATAAGTGCAGCAATTTACTTAGCAACCATGGCAAAAAGATAATAAAATCAGGCGTGACTCACTTAACAACTGCCAAACATTCCAGTCCCAACTGTGGTCATAAGTCAAGGACTACCTGTAGAGCAGGGGTGTCAAATGAGATTTCATTGAGGGCTGCATCCAGGTTGTGTTTGACCTCAGTGGGCCCATGGGGGCATGGCTGGTGTGAGCATGGCTGGGGGGGCATGGCCAGCTCAACATCACTCATGTCAGGAGCATGTATGGTGACCCAGGCAGGTTAGGGGGGATTGTCCTGTAGATCTCTGCTGGTGAAAATTAGTTGGCAAAGGCACTGGGTGTCAAAGTTCCAGAAAAACCTCTTCTGCATAAAAAAAACTCAGAAGCCATTGTCTTTCAGAGTTCTTTACTAGCATAAGGAAACTGGCACACGATGAGTGAAATTCCAAAACTGAACTTCCGGATTCTTTTCCCAGTTATACAAATCCCAAGAGTCCCACCCCACCTAACCCCTTTGCTGGTCACATGGTCCCACGTTCTCCCAGTTCATTCGAATATCTTCTCGCCACTCCTCCTGCAGATGTGAACACCATCCGACCTTGACCGCTTGAAGAATGTTACCATACCCCTCAACCCTCCTTCTTCCCCTCAGGGGAAAAATGTGGCAGCATCTGGAACCCTAAGGCCTAGTATGGTTTCCAGGCCTGACACTGGGTCTTTCACTATTTCCAGGGTGGTCCTTCTCTATTTCCAGGATGGTCCTGTGGAGCAGATCTAAGCACCCCGTGCACCAGATGCAGCCCGCGTGCCTTGAGTTGGACATCCCTGCTGTACAGCCTTTCTTAGCCGCATAGCAAATTACCTGTGGGTCTCTTCCAGCTTGATCCTAACAGTCAGATTCTAATAGTTTCATTGCAATGTCTGTCACTAGCCACAAAATCTTTCCTAGTGAGGGCATGTAATCCCTGTAGCTCTAACACAGCATGCAGTTGGAAAATAGAGGAGCTGCATGGTTGAAGGACTGCCGGAACCTTCGGTTCCACTCACTGCCTTGTATTACTATCCCTGTGACCTTTGTTTTTTAGACTCTATAAGACAGCATTTTCCATCCTGATTTTACTTCAGTCCTTTTCACCAACTGTTTTGTTTTATCCCGAGGCCCAGCAAGGTGTGAGCACCTTCCATTGTCATCCTGATGAATAATTGAACCAGTTCAAGGTTGAAGAACTATTAATGCTTAATGAGTTTCTAGAGTTATAGTATACGTCACTAGGTATGGGAATATGCCAAGCAGACTCAAATGAAAGCATAGCTACATTGCCGATTTAGCTGTCTTTCTCTTCTAATTGATGCCAGTTGGACTAAGATAATTTGGTCTGGATTGGGATGCTACAATTTATAAATGCATTGATGAATCTGGGATTGAAGTTAAAGCGTCAAATGCATCTTTATGCAAGAACAACCATTTTAAAATATATAGTCCTTTTTTGTATTTTCCCAGTTATTCTTCCAGAAACTCTGCTGCTGTTTCTTTTACTATGCTTTTTCAGTGCTTATCATGAGAATTGGCTTCAGGGCCTACTGTATTCCACTAATTGTCTCCATCTGGCTAAGGATATGCACTGTTCCACAGAACTCAAAGGGTGGGAAAGAAGAAATAGAATAAATCAGCAGTCCAGTTGGTAAAGATTTTATTTATTTATTTAAAACATTTATAAAGATGCCCATCTTGTATCAAACTGGGTGGATCCCAACCAATATTTTATTAAAAACAGCCTCTATATCAGTGGTGGAATTCAAATTTTTTTACTACTGGTTCTCTAGGCGTGGCTTGGTGGGCATGGCAGGGAAGGATACTACAAAATCTTCATTCCCACCCCACTCCAGGGAAAGGATACTGCAAAATCCCCATTTCTACCCCATTCCTGGGGGAAGGATATTGCAAAAACTCCATTCCCATCCCACTCTGGGGCCCGCCAGAGGTGATTTATTTATTTATTTATTTATTTATTTATTTATTTATTTATTTATTTATTTATTTATTTATTTTATTAGATTTTTATACTGCCCTTCTCCCGAAGGACTCAGGGCGGTGTACAGCCAAATGATAAAACCACACAATATACACATTAAAATAAAAACTTAAAAACAAGCATATACATTAATGGCCAAAATTTAAAACAATCAATTTAAAACCCTAAAATTCATAAATAACCCCAATTAAAATGAAATAAAACTTTTAAGCCAGTCCCGCTTGAATAAATAGATGCGTTTTCAGCTCACGGCGAAAGGTTCAAAGATCAGGCAATTGGCGTAAACCAGGGGGAAGTTCGTTCCAAAGAGTAGGAGCTCCCACAGAGAAGGCCCTACCCCTGGAGGCTGCCAGCCGACATTGTTTGGCGGACGGCACCCTGAGAAGACCTTCTCTGTGTGAGCGTATGGGTCGGTGGGAGGCATAAGGTAACAGCAGGCGGTCCCGTAAGTACCCGGGTCCTAAGCCATGGAGCGCTTTAAAGGTGGTAACCAGAATCTTAAAGCCAATTCTCCGAACTACTACTCCGAATATTTGCCAATTCTCCGAACTATTCAAAATTTCTGCTACCAGTTCTCCAGAACCTGTCAGAACCTGCTGAATAGCACCCCTGCTCTATTAATACTTACATATAGTGATTAAACCCATAGAACATAGAATAGTACGTTGGAAGGGATTATGGAGCTCTCCAACTCCTTGCCCATGGCAAGAAAATCCTTATTGCTTTCCTTGGTTGTTTTCTTGTAGACATTTCAAAATCCAAAACTAGGTATCATCATCATCATCATCATTGTCACTGATGATGTTACCTAGTTTGGATAATGAAATGTCTATAAATGATCCAGAATTTAAAAAACATTTCCTGGCAGTGAGAACAATTAATCGGTGTTTGTGGATGATAATGATGATATTACTTAGTTTTGGGTTTTGAAATGTCTGCAAGAAAACAACCAAGCTCGGAGAGCACCAAGGACCCCTCATCCTGAACTACAAACATTCTTGATTGATGCTATACCATTCCAGTCTCTTCTTGAAAACGTCACCCAGGAGCACTGATTAATTGTTCTCACTGCCAGGAAATGTCTTAGTTCTAGGTTGGATGACTCTTTAATGAACTTCCATCTCTTATTTCTTATCCTGTTCTCAGGTACTTGGAGAACAGGTTGACTCCCCTCTTCCCTGTGATAGCCCCTAGAGTATTGGAAGACTGCTATCATGTCACCCTCATGTCCTTCCCTTTGTTAGACTAGACCAGTGGTAATCAAACTGGTCCCTACCGCCCACTAGTGGGCGTTCCAGCTTTCATGGTGGGCGGTAGGGGTTTTGTCCGATACTGAAGCACTTTCCTTTTTAAAAAATTTAATTGACTTTTTTAAAAAAAATCATAGCATTATTTATTTATTTATTTATTTATTTATTTATTTATTTATTTATTTATTTATTTATTTATTTATTTATTTATTTATTTATTTATTTATTTATTTATTTATTTATTTATTTATCAAATTTTTATACCGCCCTTCTCCCGAAGGACTCAGGGCAGTTTACAGCCAAATAAAATAGCAAACAAAATAAATACAAAATAAAATACGACTTAAAAAACTGATTCAATTTGGCCCAAATTAAAATATCACTAAAAGAATAAAACCCACTATAATTAAAACCAAATGATATCTAAAACCCTATGCCAGACCTGCGCGGATAAACAAATATGTCTTCAGCTTGTGGCGGAAGGTTCGAAGGTCCGGAAGTTGACGAAGTCCTGGGGGAAGCTCGTTCCAAAGGGTGGGAGCCCCCACAGAGAAAGCCCTACTTCTGGGGGCCGCCAGCTGACATTGTTTGGCGGACGGCACCCCGAGGAGTCCCTCTCTGTTAAAAACATTTTCATTAGGTTTTCATAAAATTCTCTGTGACAATTTAAATTTCTGAAAATATACTATTTGTATCGCTCGCGCATAAGTTTAGTTCACATTACGTAAGTGACACTAAATGGCGCTATAGTGCGACCGCAAACAGAAGAGCCTTGTTCCAGAATCGCTTGCACATCTCCCCCCACACCACCCAGCTGTAACAGACAAGCAGAGCTGGTAGCCGGTGCCCCCCACAAACCCAATCCATGATGCGCGAGAAGCATGCAAAAATGACGATACACTTTATAAATCACCATTACTGTGTAACCGGTGGGCAGTTAGAAAATTTTACTACTAACAGAGATACAAAAGTGGGCGGTAGGTATAAAAAGGTTGACTACCCCTGGACTAGACGTACCTAATTCCCTCAATTGTTGATCATATGGTTTAATCCCCAGACCTCTTATCATATTTGTTGCTCTTCTCTGCATTCTTTCTAGGGACTCAATATCTATTTGGTGTAATTGTGACCGGAACTGGACACAGTATTCCAAGTATGGCCTCCCTAGTGCACTTTAAAGCTGTATTATCACTTCCTGTGATCTTGAAACTATTGCTCTATTGATGCAATTTAGGACTGCAACATTAAAACTTGACATCCGGTCCATCAGTCTCAGCCTGTCATACAAGACTATGCATACAAGCTCAGTAAGTACCAGAATAACCCTATTCAGTCCAGGATTTAAAACCCAGCACTATATTCTGGAATCTAAGAGGCAGCTGAAACATAAGAATCCAGTCCAACATAAGAGAGAAAATACCTGGCCAGCTTCTGTGGCTAAGCAGCTTCTATGGCTGGAAGAAGACTACTCTACATCTATCGAAGACCTCTTGTGACACACATAAACAGGAGTGGGATTTTGAGTGCGTGGACATGGCTACCATCTTGAATTTCTTGATCCTCCCCATCTCCTGTGAACACCTCCAAATCGTATAGTCAAATCGTATAGTTAATTTAGAACAGTGTATCTGAGATGTATTGACTACTTTAAATGGTGGATTCCAACTCTCAAAATTCCCCAGCCAGCACCCGTCTGAGGTGGCCAAAGTTGAGAAATACTGATTTAGAATCCTGGTTATGGTTTTGGGTGTGTGTAGCAATAGCAATAGCACTTAGACTTATATACCACTTCACAGTGCTTCACAGCCCTCTCAAAGCGGTTTACAGAGTCAGCCTATGGCCCCCAACAATCTGGGTCCTCATTTTACCCACCTCGGAAGGATGGAAGGCTGAGCCTGATGAGATTTGAACTGCCAAATTGCAGGCAGCCGACAGTCAGCAGAATTAGCTGCAGTACTGCATTCTAACCACTGTGCCACTACGGCTCTGTAAGTCAAGATAGACTTTGACTTACACCAGTTCATTTAGTGACTGTTTGAAGCTTCAATGGCACTGAAAAAAGTGACTTGTTACCCTTTTTCATACTTATGACCGTTGCAGCAGCATCCCCACGGTCATGTGCTTTACATTTGGATGCTTGGCCACTGACTCATATTTATGACGATTGCAGTGTTCTAGGTCATGGGATCCCCTTTTGTGACCTTCTGATAAGCAAAATCAAACGGGAAGCCAAGTTCACTGGTTACTAATTTAACAACTGCAGTGATTCACTTAACAAATGTGTCAAGAGAATTCATAAAATGGGACGAAACTCGCTTAACAAATTTCTCACTCCATAAATATAAACATAAATTCTGAGCTCAATTGCAGTTGTAAATAGAGGAGTACCTGTATTGTGTTCTGGAGCAACTCCTTCAATTTATGTTTAGATTTAGGGCTGGTTTGATTCATGTGTGATCAGAATCATCATCTTCCTTTTATAGTTATGTAAAATGGGTGTTTATCTTAACGCTGTTATGTAACATGGACACAGATGAGAAAGTCAACTTGATTTAATAAATAGACACTTGATAATCTGTACAGTAGGTGGGCTTGCAATATGAATTCTTTTTGCCATTTCTGATAAAATATTCTTTTTTCCTTTTGCATTTTTAGTAGGACACATAATAACATACTTTTTTTGGCTAATTTTATCCTCATTTCTAAGTCAAATTCTAGGAAAATTTTCATAAGGATGAATTACTTGTCATACCTACATCTAATTAAAAAATATTAAAAGTAGGCAGCTTCTTACTGAGAAACATATGCCCTGGATAATACATTAAGTCATAGTTAACCATAGTTAACCATCCATGAGAATTAACTCTACGCCCTGGTCTGAACCATAATCTAACTATCCTGTATGAATTAGCCACTTATGGGTATATTGTTTGCATTAGGCAATTATGTGTGCCCCTGCTGAGTGTTTCTATTTTGAAATTCATATTCCTAAAATATTAGCATTTCTACTATAAACTTTGTCCATGGTGATGCTTTAACCACGTATGTATGTATGTATGTATGTATGTATGTATGTATGTATGTATGTATGTATGTAGAACAGAACAGAATAACAGAGTTGGAAGGGACCTTGGAGGTCTTCTAACCCAACACTCTGCTTAGGCAGGAAAACCTATACCATTTCAGACAAATGGTTATCCAATCTCTTTTTAAAAACTTCCAATGTTGGAGTATTCACAACTTCTGGAGGCAAGTTCTGGAGGCAAGTGGAGAAGACGCCTAGAGAGCACCTGGAGGTCCAGTCGCTCCGAAGCTGATCGGACACTAGTTAGGACCTATTCTAGGACCTACCTAGTGGCAATGAGGGAAGCGAGGCGCTCCTACGCCTCCACCCTCATTGCGTCGGCAGATAACCGCCCGGCCGCCCTGTTTCGGGTGACCCGCTCTCTCCTACATCAGGAGGTGCGGGATGACCCTTTGCAGGGACGAGCCGAGGAGTTTAGTGGTTATCTATACGATAAAATCGCTCAGCTGAGGGACGGTCTGGACCGAATTTGGGATGATCCAAGCGAGGGAGAGGAGGCACGTCTTGTTGAGCACATTTGGGATGAGTTTGACCCTGTGGCTCCCGAGGACGTGGACAGGCTGTTGGGGAGGCTTCACGGCACGACATGTTTACTGGACCCGTGTCCTTCCTGGCTGGTACTGGCCACTCAGGAGGTGACACGAGGCTGGCTCCAGAGGATTATCAACGCTTCTTTGTTGGACGGGGTTTTCCCCTCCTTAAGAAGCCCTCTTTGGACCCAGCTATTTTGGGTAATTATCGTCCAGTCTCCAACCTTCGCTTTGTTGCGAAGGTTGTAGAGAGTGCCGTGGCACGACAGCTGCCCCAACACCTGGATGAAGATGTCTATCTAGACCCGTTCCAGTCCGGCTTCCGACCCGGATACAGCACGGAGACAGCTTTGGTCGCATTGGTGGATGATCTCTGGAGGGCCAGGGACAGGGGATATTCCTCTGCCCTGGTCCTATTAGACCTCTCAGCGGCGTTCGATACCATCGATCATGGTATCCTGCTGCGCCGGTTGGGGGGATTGGGAGTGGGAGGCACCGTATATCGGTGGTTCTCCTCCTATCTCTCTGACCGGTCGCAGACGGTGTTGACAGGGGGGCAGAGGTCGACCGCGAGGGGCCTCACTTGTGGGGTCCCACAGGGGTCGATTCTCTCGCCCCTGCTGTTCAACATCTACATGAAGCCGTTGGGTGAGATCATCAGTGGTTTCGGGGTGAGATACCAGCAGTACGCTGACGACACTCAGCTGTACTTTTCCACCCCAGACCACTCCAATGAAGTTGTCGAAGTGCTGTCCCGGTGTTTGGAAGCTGTACGGGTCTGGATGGGGAGAAACAGGCTCAAGCTTAATCCCTCCAAGACGGAGTGGCTGTGGATGCCAGCACCCCGATTCAGTCAGCTGCAGCCGCGGCTGGCTGTTGGAGGCGAGTTACTGGCCCCAAAGGATAGGGTGCGCAACTTGGGTGTCCTCCTGGATGATCAGCTGTCGTTTGAAGACCATTTGACGGCCGTCTCCAGGAGGGCCTTCCACCAGGTTCGCCTGGTTCGGCAGTTGCGCCCCTTCCTTGATCGGGATGCCTTATGCACAGTCACTCATGCGCTCGTTACCTCTCGCTTGGATTACTGTAATGCTCTCTACATGGGGCTCCCCTTGAAGTGCGCTCAGAGGCTTCAGTTAGTCCAGAATGCAGCTGCGCGGGTTATAGAGGGAGCTACGCATAGCTCCCATGTAACACCGCTCCTGCGCAGACTGCACTGGCTGCCTGTGGCCTTCCCGGTGCACTTTAAGGTGTTGGTTATGACCTTTAAATCGCTCCATGGCTTAGGACCTGGGTACTTACGGGACCGCCTGCTGTTACCACACGCCTCCCACCGACCCGTACGCTCCCATAGAGAGGGACTTCTCAGGGTGCCGTCCGCCAAACAATGTCGGCTGGCGGCCCCCAGGGGAAGGGCCTCCTCTGTGGGGGCTCCCACACTCTGGAACGAACTTCCCCCGGGTTTACGCCAAATACCCGACCTTCGGACATTTCGTCGCGAACTCAAGACTCATCTTTTTATCCGCGCAGGGCTGGCTTAAATTGGGATTTTAATGTTTAAATTTATTAATTTTAAATGGGGTTTTTTAGTATGGTAAATTTTAATCATTGGGCTAATTTAAATAAGTTTTTTAAATCGTATTTTAAACTTGTATATTGTATTGTCGGTTTTATTATGCCTGTACACCGCCCTGAGTCCTTCGGGAGAAGGGCGGTATAAAAATCAAATAAAATAAATAAAATAAATAAATAAGTTGTTCCCCCAAATTAATTATTCTAATTGTCAGGAAATTTCTCCTTAGTTCCAGGTTGTTATTGTGGCCCCCTGGCGGCCAGCGGACCTGGCAGCAGAGTCAGACAGTGAGGAGGTTGGGGAGAAACTTGGGCCAGTCTTGGGGGCTAGGGAAAGCTCAGATGAGGGCTCTGCATTGGAGGCGGAGAGGGGGCCAAGGCCATCTGATAGTTATGTGCAGCCTTCAGAGTCTGACAGCAGCGAGGCAGAAGAACACTGGGAGCCTGTTCCCAGTGTGCTTATGCACAGAGCTGCCAGACCACAAGAACAATTAAGAAAACAGGGTCGACTTGGGAGTAAGGCTTGAGATGATTGACCCCTCCCATAAGACATAAAAGAAGAGCAAATGGGACATGAGCTTTTGCAGGAAGCATTTAGTTCATCTGGCCGATGCAAGATTTGAAAGTTTTGTTTGTGACTCTGTGCCAAGTTTGGCCTTGCCCTGTGTCTGGAAATTAGCTCTCTGACAACATTCCATGTGAGATAGGTAGGTGTTGATAATCTTCCTCTGAAAGACTGTTTATTAAGACTTGCGGACTGTAAATGAAAGTAATTTACAGTTGTATAAATAAAAGAGGTTTTGCGGGACTAAGATTGTGTTTTATACTTTCTAAGGAAGCGTAGGTCAGAATAGTTGCTTTTCTCCTTGATTAGTTTTCACCCATTGCTTCTTGTCCTGCCTTCAGGTGCTTTGAAATAGCTTGACTCCCTCTTCTTTATGGCAGCTCCTTAGACATTGGAACACTGTCTAAAATATTGGACTGCTGTCATGTCACTCCTAGTCCTTCTTTTCATCAAGCTAGACATACCAAATTCCAGCAACTGTTCTTTATATGTTTTAGCCTCCAGTCCTCTAATCATCTTCGTTGCTCTTCACTGCACTCTTTCTAGAGTCTCAACATCTTTTTTACAACGTGGTGACCAAAACTGGATTCAATATTCCAAGTGTGGCCTCATCAAGACATTATAAAGTGGTATTAACACTTCATATGATCTTGATTCTATCTCTCTGCTAATGCAGCCTAGAACTGTGTTGGCTTTTTTGGCAGCTGCAGCACACTGCTGGCTCATAGTTAAATGATTGTCCACTAGAACTCCAATATCCCTCTCACAGATAGTACTATTGAGCGAGGTACCAATATACATTTTGTTTTTCTTGCCTAAATGTAGAACCTTATTTTTTTCACCACTGAATTTCATTTTGTTAGCTAGCACCCAATGTTCAAGTATGTCAAGGTCCTTCTGTAGTGCGTGTCCAAATAGCACTTATATACTGCTTCACAGTGCTTTGCAGCCCTCTCTAAGCAGTTTACAAAGTCAGCATATTGCCCCCAACAATCTGGGTCCTCATTTTAATGATGCAGGAATGGCTGGTGAAGATGACAGAATTAGTAGACATGGCAAAATTGACTTGCTTGATGAGAGGAAGGACAATATCTATATTCATTCGTGACTGGAAACCCCTTATGGGCTTTTTGCTGAAACAGGAAAAAAAATGAATGTATGATTTATGGGTTTGATGGTTAGAAAGCGTAGACTGCAGAAAGAAGGAAATTATGTTGTAACCTGAGAGAGAGAGAGAGAGAGAGAGAGAGAGAATAAAATATAAATGACCTTGGAACTGATGTTAAGAAGACTGTTCTTTATAACTTTTTCCTCTCCTCCTCCCTTCCCCACTTTAGATTGTAAAGAGGGGATCTAAAAGCTACAAAGAAAACAAAAAGACCAAAATACCTCCTCAGCAGCAATCAACACCCAAATAAACAGAGATTAACACTAGACCAACAATCAAGCAGCAAACAGTATCCCAATCAAGCAACTACCATCTCAGACAAACAACAGTAAAGAATAGTCCAATCAAGGAACTACACAAAGGCAGACAACACATCCGCAACACTGACAGGGCAAACCACTTGTGTATAAACTGAGAGCAAACTCCACTCTTTTCTAGCACTGATGATGTTACCTACTCTGACAATGAAACATCTGCAAGAAAACAATCAGTAAACACCAAGAATCCCACACAATTCAGGTCTTGCTCCATGGAAGCCTGTGAGGCCCAAAAGGCCATCTGTGTTTTTTGTTTTGCCAAAGGCTTTCTTCCTACATTATCTCAGACAAATCCAAGCACCACCATTAAAATGCAGCCCACGAAGCTGGAGAGAATAGCTTCTCATTGGGCAACATGAAACAATAAAGGGAGACAGATAATAAATAGGCGCCATATATTAAATCTAATATTTTTCTGCTGGAACACAAACGATGAGACATTTTATCTTGTAAGCAATCATCTGGGCATATTAGCCGGAACCTTAGAAGGAATGCAAGTATTTCATTAGCTGGCAAACCAAGTAGGATTTATTTCACAAAAGCTGTGCACGGATGGTGTATTTACTAGGCCTTTCAGCAATGGCTCACTGGAGTGTTTTCACTTTTGTTCCTCTGATTGAAATACAAAAGACAAGATATTCTCTCCTGGGACGTAGCTTTAGTCACTGGCAGTCAATGAGAATACAAATCACTGTGCATTTGTGTTTGCGTGTGTGTCACTTTCTTTGTACAATTCTAACCATTTATCTAGGAAATTGCATTTCTGGGATGACTGGTGACAAGCAGAGCTTTTTCCTGGCCAACAGCACATAAAGGTGTTTGGGGATCTGTAGAAAGTAAGTAAAATTGGCATTATAATTCTCAGGGCATCTCAGTATGTTGCTATATGATAAATATTTGATCAGCTGGGATCAATAAACCTCATTTGCTACCTGCTGAGGTCTTTGTAAGGGACCATTGTCTTGGAAGTGGGAGGGCTTGAGTGGTGTAAAATTACATTTCTGACACAGGGCCATTTCCAGAACCACCACCTTTCAGAAACATAAAATATACAGCAAGACATATTAACATGCATGAAAGTAGAACAGCTGAATTAAAATAAGCAAATGATGGAATCCAGCGTGAATGACAAAAACAACAAGCTGTAAAAATGAGGCAAAGCTGTAGGTAATCCTCACTTAACAACCACTTACTTAGTGACTGTTCTAAGTTAAGATGGACTCCCCCAAAGGTATTTACAACTAATTGCAGAGTTCTAAAGATGATGCACATATGCCTCGCATGTTCATGTGACCATATTTTGGGCATTTTGGCATTTGACTCATCTTTATGGCCAGTTGCAGCATTCCATGGCCAGATGACAAGATTTACAATGGGGTTTGTTTGTTTTTTGCCAGAAACCAGGGTTTTTGGCCAGTTTCTGGCAAAAATGCCCATAGGAAAGCATTGACTTGCCTAACAACTGTCGTGTCTGCTTAACGACCACTGCAGAAAAGGTCATAAAATCAGATTGGTTATGGTAGGTGGCTAAATGGAAGGTTCCATTAGTCATAAATTGAGGACTACCTGTAGAAGACCAAGGTTGGATAATGGAGGCCATTAAATTGGTCCCAATGAAATGGCTGTTTGAGATGGCAGATTAAAAAGCAGACCTGGATCTTGTCGCAGAACGGAAACTATAAGTAGATTTCTTTTATGAATTCAGAAGATAAATTGCTTTCATAAATCCCCAAAGTGCTTTTTTCAAGAGGCAATTAGACTTCCTGGTTTTTCTTTGAAGATATTTAGCTTCTTATCCATGAAGCTTCTGGGGATGGATGGAATGGACTTATACTCCTTGCAGACAGCTGGTCATTTGCATCCTTTTAGAGAATCATTGAGGCCACCTGGAGGTGTCCTCAGGGTCACCTGAGTAATGCAAATGGGTGTGGAGCCTTTTTGGGACTGCTGAAAGGACTGTGTTGTAGACTGGAGATAGATGATGTCGTATACCTCCCCCTCTGTTGAGAGAGGTGTGTTCAGTTTTGACATAGATGACCTCTTTGACCTCTCTTTCAAACCAGTGGTCCTCTCTGTCCAAAATGTGGACTTTGCAGTCTTCAAGAAAAACCAGAAAGTCCAGTTGCCTCTTGAAAAAACACATTTGGGACAACCATGACCTGGATGACTGAGAATCTCCATTGATATTTGCTTTCATCAATGTTCATTAGTTACTTCCTGTAGAAAATGAATGGGATTCATTTTCTGGGTCAGGACTCTCAACATGGAACCCCTACCTCCTGTTGAGTTGAGTTAGTTTTGGTTTTGGCTTGAGCTATTTATTTATTTATTTATTTATTTATTTATTTATTTATTTATTTATTTATTTATTCGTATTTTTATACCGCCCTTCTCCGAAGACTCAGGGCGGTGTACAGCCAATAAAACGACAAAAATCCCAACAAATTTAAAATATACTATCAAATTTAAAAAACTGATTCAATCGCTGTAACTTAAAATATTAGCTAAAATTTATCAAAACTAAAACCTTGGTAAAAACCCTATTAAAACCCACTAAAACCCCCATACTAAAATCAATCAGGCCAGCCCCGCTTGGTGAAAAAAGAAAGTCTTGAGCTCGTGCTTAAAGGTCCGGAGATCAGGGAGGAGACGGAGTCCCACCGGCAGCTCATTCCATAAAGCCAGGGCCGCCACAGAGAACGCCCTTCCCCTGGGGGCCACCAGCTGACATTGACTAGCCGACGGCACCCTAAGAAGACCCTCCCTGTGGGCACGCATTGGATGTATCGGACAATGGGAGGTAACTGTCGGCAGCAGGCGGTCCCGTAAATATCCAGGTCCAATGCCATGGAGCGCTTTAAAGGTGATAACCAACACCTTGAAGCGCACCCGGAAGACCACCGGCAACCAATGCAGCCTGCGCAGGAGAGGTGTTATATGGGAGCTACGAGGAGCTCCCTCAATCCCCCGCGCGGCTGCATTCTGCACCAGTTGGAGCCTCCGGGTGCTCCTCGAGGGGAGCCCCAGGTAGAGAGCATTGCAGTAATCCAGACGGGAAGTGACGAGGGCATGAGTGACCGTGCATAATGCGTCCCGGTCCAGGAAAGGGCGCAATTGGCGAATCAGGCGAACCTGATGAAAAGCTTCCCTGGCGACGGCTGTCAAATGGTCTTCTAAAGACAGCCGTGCATCCAGGAGAACGCCTAAATTACGTACCGATTCCCTGGGGGCTAACGATTCGCCCCCCACAGTCAGCGATGGAGTAAGCTGACTGTGCCGGGACTCCGGCATCCACAGCCACTCCATCTTGGATGGGTTGAGTCGGAGCCTGTTCGTCCCCATCCAGACCCGAACGGCCTCAAGACACTGAGTCATCACATCGACAGCTTCGTTGGGGTGGTTCGGGGTAGAGATGTACAATTGAGTGTCGTCAGCATACAGCTGACAGCTCACCCCGAAACCACGGATGACACCTTATGCTACATTCTTTAGAGGACACCTTATGCTACATTCTCACCTTCAAAGCAACTTTCAGGGGGAAAAAAGCAAGCAACAATCACAACGTTTTGCTTTTGAATCTCCAGCCTGTGATTTGTGGGTGCACTCTGAAAATAGAGAGTTGTATGTAGTCCAGCATTTACGGCTTGGCGACTGTTCCCTTGTGGAGTTGAGGGACAGGGAAAGACCAAACTGCGGTATAGTTTGAAGGACACAAATGCTTTATTTCGTAGCACTTACGTGATTATTATCTGGTCCAGTGGATAGATAAAATGAGAAATACTTGCAGGGTAGATAAAGTGTTCATTTTATCCATTCAACATGTAATTAAGAAAGTGAAGGAACAATAAGAACAAGCGACGTATTGTCGATATGTTTTTTTTTTTTTGTTCGTTGCATGAAAGTGCTTTGCCTAGTTATTAGTCGCATGAGAATATTTTACAAAATAATGCTAATTCCCAAACGTCAGCTGCAGTTCGGAATGCTGACACCTGACACATCCCAGCCTACATCTGATTGTCTATCCAATGCCAGGTTATTGATTCCAACTGAGACCAGTTATCTCCTTCCACTGGCACTTTCCAGATATCCACTGGAAGCCTCTATTATCTGAATCTTTACTACCCGGAAACATTAAGGATTTGAAATCAAGAGTAATGGTGTGGTGAGAATGACCTTTTGAGATGGGGAAAAACCACAGCCAAGAGAATGATCAGATAAGAGACAGCTGAAGGAATAAGAATATGGCAAACAGACTCAGAAGGGACTCTTCCTAGGTCTTTTGGGCTGTATAAGTGACTGGAAAGTACTTTCAGACTTGCAAGATCGATGTCAGCCTTGCGAGGTAGTCCAGACAAGAAGTACAGATAGTCCTTGACTTACAACAGTTCACTTAGTGACTGTTTGAAGTTACAATAGCACTGAAAAAAGAGACTTATGGCCATTTTTCAGATTGACCACTGTTGTCCCCATGGTCATGTGATTTACGTACAGATGCTTGACAACTGACTCACATTTATGACGGTTGCAATGTCCTGGGGGTGGAGGTGGGGGGGTCACGTGATCCCCTTTTGCGACCTTCTGACAAGCAGAATCAATGGGGAAGCCAGATTCATTTAACAACCATCTTACTAACTTAACAGCTATTCATTTAAAAACTATGGCAAGAAAGGTTGTAAAATGGGGGGAAATTCACTTAATTGTCTCACTGGACAACAGAAAGTTTGGGCTCCATTGTGGTTGTAAATTGAGGACTAACTGTTCAGTATCCCTGACCCATGCTACTATCCACATCGCTTCTCTGACCCTTGAGCACCTCTAGCATATCCCCATGCACCCTTCCTGACCCACACCACCCATTTTAATAAACTGCATCCCTGTTTGGTTTGGTGGCAGCAGTGCCTCAGCTAGAAAGACCATACAGAGAGTGGTAAGGGCAGCCGAGAAAATCATAAGAAGCTCATTTCCTATTGTTCAGGATACTGCTTATAATGCTGTGTGCTTAGAGCTCAAAGTATTGTTAGAGACCCCACGTACCCACTTCATGTCTATTACTGTTACTTCCCTCTGGGAGGAGGTTTTGAAGGATCTATAGACTACCCGATTCTCTAACAGCTTTGTTCCCTATGCCATCTATCTGGTAAACTCACAAGATCAGTTTTTCTCACCATGTACATGTATACATCCAAACTAGAGTTGTTGTTTCTGTGTGTCGTATAATATATGTGGGTATGTAGGTATATGCATATTCGTTCATTCATTCATTGGAGGTGGTGACCCTTTGAGAGCTGTGTGCAATGAAATTTCATTTTAATGTATGCTGATTAGGGGCCTCTGGTGGCTCAACGGACTAAGTCTGTCTGTTATTAACACAGCTGCTTACAATTACTGCAGGTTCAAGTCCCACCAGGCCCAAGGTTGACTCAGCCTTCCATCCTTTATAAGGTAGGTAAAATGAGGACCCAGATTGTTGGGGGCAATTAAGTTGACTTTGTATATAATATACAAATGGATGAAGACTATTGCTTAACACATTGTAAGCCGCCCTGAGTCTTCGGAGAAGGGCGGGATATAAATTCAAATTTTTTTAAAAAGTGTGCATTTAAAGTGATAATAAAGTTATTCTAAGTACCTCCTGCACCTTTGATAATAAAGTTATTCTAAGTACCTCCTGCACCAGGCCCAAGTAGGTAGTAGGAAACTCAGTCAGTGTAAAAACAAACAAACTTTATTAGAATAGCTGAGAATTAACTCATTCTCAGCGTAGTCCAACTAAATTAAAGCAAATTCCTCCCAACACAATTCCTTAGTCCTATCACCAACCTTGGTCCAATTAGGCAATCTGCCAAAGGCCTTTCTTGGCAAAAGTTCAGAAGACACCAATACAAAACAAATGCAACAAGACAGCGTTGTTTTCCGGCAAAGAGCCCAAATGCCGTTGCTGGTCTTTTAAGCCTTATGGGAGGGGCCAATCATCTCTTGGCCCTACTCCCAAGTCGTCCTCTTTGCTTGAGCTGCTCTTGCCTTCTGGCAGCTCTTCTCATGTGTGCATTAGGAACAGGCTTCTCCTGTTCCTCTGCCTCACTATTGTCAGGCTCTGGAGTCCGCACATAACACCCCAATGGTCCTGGTCCCACCTCTGCCCTATGTAGAGCCCTCATCCTGGCCTTCCACAGCCTCCAGGACTGGCCCATGTTCTTCCTCAGCCTCATCACTGTCTGACTCCGTTGCCACCTCCACAGGCTGCTGGTGGACCACAACAACCTTCCCCAACCTTTATGGCAACTCTTGAATGCCCCCCTGCACCTTTCCTGACCCATGCTGATATACTTAAAACTGCGTTTGATCAGAGAAAGGCCAATATTAACATTTATTGCTAACTGTGGACATCCTAGACAGAACTAGTTGAGGGTCCCTCGTCCTCTTGAGATACGTACAGTGCAGGCCAGCAACAGATTTTCCTTTCACTATGGTAGAGGCATCCCTGGATGTACAGCCTGCTTCGACCCACCTGGCATTTCATAAGTCAGCTAAAGTGGTACTATTTCAACATGCTTTCAGTCCTTACTTACATCTGGGTATACATCATGGGTAGTTTATCACAAATGGCTTTTAATGGTATTGCACATGTGAGTTATGGAGCCTTTCCAATGTAAGCCATTCATAATAGCCAACCTTAGGAAGAAATTCTACTTTCCTGATCACCCATTTTCATTAAACAAACACGTTCATTTGATACAGGAGCCCCTCTGACTTTTCTCTGATATTTCCTGCACTTGTTGATTGACAATATTGGTTTTGTTTAACATACTTTTGGATTGCCCAGTAACCGGAGTTCACTCATGTTGTACAACCCTAAAACCTCATTTAACTCTAGGTCACCCAGTAAGAGCTTAACACTTTAGCTTCTATATCAGACATTTCCATTAAGCTTTTTAGAATGATTTGCACTTCTTCAAAAAAAAAAACAAAAAAACCCCCTCAGCTTTCAGATTCTACCAGAACTGAGCCGATAAGATTGAAAAATGACTGGGAATAACAGCATTGCCAGAAAGAGCATCTTGTAAAGCTTCTTCTCCTGTAATATTGTACTGCAAACTAGAGCATACAAAACCTTTGCTAGACCAATTCTCGAATACAGCTCATCTGCCTGGAATCCACACTGTATATCAGACAATACAATTGAGTGAGTCCAGTGGTATTTCCCGAGAAGAGTCCTCCACTCCTCTGCTCACAACAGAATACCTTATACCACCAGACTTGAAATTTTGGGCTTAGAACTATGACCCCTTTGGTCTGACCTAAGCGTAGTACACAAAATTATCTGCTACAATGTCCTACCTGTCAATGACTACTTCAGCTTCAACTGCAATAATACATGAGCACACAATAGATACAAGGTAAACCTCTCCAAACTCGATTGCAGAAAATACGACTTCAGCAACAGAGTGGTCAATGTCTGGAATGCACTACTTGACTCTGTGGTTACATCCCCAGACCCCCATAACTTTAACCTTAGACTGTTGACCTCACCCCATTCCTAAGAGATCTTGTTGTGTCTTGTCTGCTCTCACCACAGCCGGGGTCTGCTTATCTGCTCCCGAACACGGAGGAATGTATGCCTCCCGGCCCCAGTCCTGGCTCCATGCCCAGACAAGCTGCAGAGGAGGGGGCACCTCCCGGTCCCAGCCCTGGCTCCATGCCCAAGCAGGCTGCAGAGGAGGGAGCATCCCCCGGCCCCAGCCCTGGCTCCATGCCCAGGCAAACGGAGCAGCTAGACCCCTCCCCCTCCTCCACAGCATGTGAGCCTGAGGAAAGTTTACTTCCAACAGCTGATTGGAGTAACCCTCGCATCAGAAGATTGGATAGGCGGAGGCAACAGAAGAAAGGGAGGGGCAGGCCTTAACGAGTGCTGAGTCATGGAGCCACACCCCATGGCCTATATAAAGGATCTGCTTTCTGGCAGTCTCTGAGTCAGGCAAAGTCGAACTTATCTTGCTGAAGTCACTTACTGGTCTCCTGCCTGCTCTGCGGACTTTGCTAGGACTTTGGGCAGAGCTGCAGAGGCAAGCCTGATTCGGATTTCCCTGACCCGGCCGTCAGCGGAGGAGTGGGACACGACAGGTCTATAAGGGACGTGCATAAGCGCACCAGTGTGCCTACCATCCCTGTCCTACTGTCACTATTTATTTGTACTCATCACCAAATTCATGTTTATACTTATATTTGTTATCTCGTACAAGTTTGAAAAATTAATTAATTAATTAAATAAATAAATAATGAGGACAGAAGTTTTTAAAAAAGGAAATCTAATCAAATTAGGAAAAATCCTAGTAAATAAGCAAAAAGAGGACAGAATGAAATTACCCATGATACAATTGCATTGGGTCAATTCTTACACCTTAACCATGTCATGGAGAGGCCCTGATAACTGTTTTGGTGTACTAAATCATGCAGATGTGTGAAGTCCTCCAGATATTATCCCATCTCTATCCTATGGTAGAGGCACCCTACAGTCCTCTGTAATGGCTTAATAGGGTTGTTGTTGTTGTTTTGTCTCCCAACATAATGTTTTCTGTGTGTAGGATCTAGGGTGCTTCATTAATAATGTAGTTGCTGATGTGGTCAGGAATGGGATTGGTCTAGCTGATTTTGGACACTCTCAGATTTTCCTCCCCCCCCTTTCATGACAGCTGTCATTCATAGCATGATGCATTAAATTGGTTGCAAGACATATCAACCCCCAATTCCCATAAAAGTTCTCTGGCACTTTCCATATTACATGTTGGAATCTTGAAGAGGTTCCTTATAAACTCAGGCTTAGCATTTTTTTTTTTAAAAAAGAGGGATAGATCTGTATTATAAAACAGGACCAGTGATCTTTTGAGACAAAGCTAGATTCTTCCAGCTGCATGTTGTTGGTTCTATCAGCATTATGTATATTACAGTTTTGGGTATATTTTTATTTTTTATTGTTTTTAACAGAACAGAACAACAGAGTTGGAAGGGACCTTGGAGATCTTCTAGTCCCACCCCCCTTCTCAAGCAGGAAACCTTATACCATTTCAGACAAATGGTTGTCCAATCTCTTCTTAAAAACTTCCAGGTTTGGAGAATTCACAACTTCTGGAGGCAAGTTGTTCCATGGATTAATTGTTCTGACTGTCAGGAAACTTCTCCTTAGTTCTAGGTTGCTTCTCTCCTGGTTTAGTTTCCACCCGTTGCTTCTTGTCCTGCCTTCAGGAGCTTTGGAGAATAGCTTGACTGCCACTTCTTTGTTGGAGTTAAGCTATTAGAACACTGCTATCATGTCACCACTAGTCCTTCTTTTCATTAAACTAGACATACCCAATTCCTGCAACTGTTCTTTACATGTTTTAGTCTCCAGTCCCCTAATCATTTTTGTTGCTCTTTGTTTTAGTGTCAGGCTTTTGCCTGCTTCATTCTGGCTCTATGGAGGTCCATGTGCTTCTTCTGGAGGCTGCTGGGCATGAAACCAGATTGCTATTCCATTGCAACAGGAGCTGAAGGGAAGCTGCTTTGCTATCAATCGCTTGCACCCTCCCATTTCATCCTGCAGTTGTCTTCTGTAATGCCATCTATTAGCCAGATTATTTCTGGACAAAGGCCAAAAGCACCTTGAGAAACTTGCTAGATCCATGCTTAGAAACCAACTGACAGGTCATAGAAGTGGAGCATCTCACTGAGAATTGCAACACGCACTGACAGGTAGAAATCCAGCTATTCATGTACCTGGAGTCAAGTACCCCTGCTTCACTCTACGATAGGGAGCGCCCAGGTAGTCTTCCACTAATAACCATTCATTTAGTGACCATTCAAATTTATAGTTCTTGAACTTAAAGTTTGAGTATCCTCTTGCTTGGTACGTATGCTATTTATGTTATGCTTTGCTTGAGCTTATAATAAAGCTTAAAATACTTCTATTTACTGGAGAGTTCATTGTCCCTGGATCTAAAACAGTGGTTCTCAACCTTTATAGTGCTGCAACCCCTTTAATGCAATTCCCCACGATGTGGCGACCCCAACCGTAAAATTATTTTCGTTTTGAATTTATTGCGCCTGAAGCCGTATTGGCTAGCGATCTGAACTGCTTGCGATTGCCTTGAGGACGGAGGTTTAAAGCGGAGACTCCTCCCCTATTAAGTTTATGGCGCCTGAAGCCAGATTAGGCTAGCGATTGGGAGTGATTGCAGTTAGCTTGAGAGAGAGACATCAGAGCAAAGATTTCTCTCTTTTTTAATTCATCGCGCCTGAAGCCGAATTCAGCTAGCAATTTGAAGAGCCTGCAGCTGGCTTGTGGAGTCAACCATTGGAGCGCGATTCTTCGACTCGCAAGTATACTTCCCATATTTCCAGTGGTCTTAGGCGACCCCTGGCAAATCGTCATTTGACCCCCAATGGGGTCGCGACCCACAGGTTGAGAACCGCTGATCTGAAAGAACCAATTGCCTAGGCATCTGACCACTGCCCTGATACCTGGCATAACATTGAATCACCCATTGGAGAATGATATAGCCAATCCTCTTCTTAAGCCATTCACATAAACTGCGGCATTCTTTATTCACTTCTCTCTTCTTGAAATAAAAAAAAAATTGGCATGTTGATACTCTTTTTCTTTTCCCACAGTATTCGGTAAGGTAGAAGTTTAGAAGTCTAACTCAGTTTGTGGTGTGGTTTGGAATTAGTTGCTAGCATCATCCACTGAGAATTGATTAGAACTCAGGCAGATGTTAAATGCTGCTTTGCTAATGTTGGGCTATGTCCTAAGGAAGGAAAATGAAACAGATGGAAGTTGTTCAGCCGCTGGCCAAATAATACTTAGATCAGATGTATTTGTGCACCTATGTGTGTAACCCTCCAAAGAACGGAAAGGGCTATCCAGAAATATAGATTTGCATATAAGAAAATATATATTCTCCCCCTTCTAGACTTGAATCCAAAGGATTAACATTGCCAAAGACTATTTTAATGACTGTATATCACAATTTGGGAACAGTAATGTTGCATGAATGAATTTCAGGTAGACACATCTATTTTACCGCAGCGAATTTCCATTGGCAGAAACATTGCAGAGAAACATGGGAGAAACTAGATTCAACATCTGGCATGTTGCAATAATTAAATTTTCCCTTTAGTGACATAGATAAACCCATTTTTTACGCATTATTCTTTCTGCTGGGAATCATTTCTGTGAAAGAAAAACATAGAACTACAGAACACGTTGCACCTGTTTACAAGCTGTAGGAACATGCATTGAGCTGGAAGACTCAAGCCAATCACAGCTTCAGCACTATATCTCTCTGGTAATATAATGCGTTTTAAAGCATACAGGTTGTATCTTGTGGAAATTATATTAACTGGTATAATTATTTAGGTTCCATTAAGTTGGACTTAATTCCTGCTGATAGTTTGGGCAAGCACTCAGCTTCTTAATCTATCTCTAGTAGTGATTTACAGCACTTCCTTGGCTACTGTAATTTATCTTTGATCTCATCCATTTAATTTCATCATTGTAATTATCTTCTACTTCCATCGCCCTTTCAAGAATTGTTATTTCTTCCAGTCTACCATTCACTTACATTATATAGCCCAAACTTTATGAGTAAAAAGGTAAAGATTTCCCTGTCAGTCATGTCTGACTCTAGGGCACGGTGCTCATCTCCATTTCTTGATCAAGAGACCTTATCCGAAGGTATATTATCTGAAGACAATTTCCATGTTCAGATGGCAAGCATGGCTATACACTGAAGCACAAGGAATGCTGTTACTTTCCCATTCAAGTGGTACCTATTTATCTATTTACATTTGCATGCTTTCAAATTGCTAAATGGGCAGGAGTTGAGGCAAGGAATGGGAGCTCACCCTATTGCCTATTGCGAGCTTGGGTCTCGAACCTGGGCTATCAGCTCTACAGGTGAAAGCTCAGAGTATCCACTTACAAATCATAGCCTTAGGAGCAGGCAGCTTTAATTTGATCCAGGATTGATTGGTTGGTTCTTCTTGTGGTCCATGGTATTTTGTTGCAATCTTCAAATCTAGAATTTGAAGGTAGCTCTTGCTATGACTCCAAGTCCAGTGTTCACAGTTGCATTTACTATGAGAATAGTCATTGCTTTAATTATCCAGATATTTGTTGTCATGTTCTTGTCTATGTTTTCCTACTGCTTTCATTGCTGAGATTGGTGTTTCTCTAGCACAAGGGTCTCCAACCTTGGCAACTTTAAGACTTGTGGACTTCAACTCCCAGAGTTCCTCAAGACAGCAAAGCTCTAGCACACATCCTGCTTTTTCTTTATTCTCAAATCAAAGAAGAAGAAAATTCTTAGATCAAAGAAGAAAAAAAATCTATCATGTTCATAATTTAGATGAAGCGATAGAAGGGGAACCCATCAAATTTGCAGATGCCACCAAACTGAAGGAAATAGCCAACATCTCAGAACACAGACTCAACATCCAGAAGGATCTCAATAGACTTGAATGCTGGGCCATATCCAAGAAAATGCTGTTCAGTGGTGAGAAAAAAAAAGGTTTTATACTTAAGTGAGAAAAACCAAATGCACAGATATAGAATAGGTTACTGATGGCAAACATTTTCAGCACCAAGTGCCCAAACTGGAATGTGTGTGCATGTGTATGTGCACATGTATGTGGCGGAACGCTGGAAACATGAAGACCAGCTGGCCGGTGCGCATGCCTGTGTTTTGGCTGTTTTTGGCCATTTTCTAGGCTGTTTTCAGGCCGTTTGTGGGGCCATTTTCAGACCATTTTCACGGCTATTTTCAGGCCATTTTTGACCTGGAAAATGGCCCTAAAACAGCCCCCCAAAATGGCTGGAAAACAGCCTGGAAAATGTCTTAAAAAACAGCCAGGTTTTTGACTGTTTTCAGGCCGTTTTCTGGTGATCCGGTGCCCGCGAAGACCAGCTGGCTGATGTGCATGTACACGATGGAAACAGAAGAGCAGCTGGCGATGGTGCATGTGCCCACAGAGAGGGTTCTCCGTGCCATCTCTGGCATGCGTGCCATAGGTTCGCCATCACCGGAATAGTTGGTACCTGGCTCAACAGCAATGACTGTGAGGGGGATCTAGCAGTCCTAGTGGATAACCATTTAAGTATGAGCCAGCAGTGTGTTGCACCTGCTGAAAAAGCCAATGTAGTCATAAGCTGCATCAAGAGAAGGATAGCATCAAGGTTATGTGAAATGTTCTAGCCACTTTATAATGCCTTGGTAAGACACTTGGAATATTCCATCCAGTTTTGGTTGCCGTGATATAAAAAAGATACTGAGACTCTAGAAAGAGTGCAGAGAAGAGCAGCAGGGCACTGGAGACTAAAACATATGATGAACAGTTGAAGGCAGGGGTGGGCTGCTGCCAGTTGTAACAACTGGTTCGCCTGGAGCTGAAAATGTGAGTGAGCACTGAACCTTCCACTCATGTGTGTGGCATCGAAAAACTGGTGATTATATAGGAAGTAATAATGCCAGGGTCTATGGGAGGGCCCAACCCTAGCCAGAACTAAGGGTTTGTCCGAACTGGTCCAAACCAGCAGCAGCCCACCACTGGTGGAAGGAACTAGGTATATTTAATCTAATGAAGAGAAGGTGGTATGATAGCAATCTGCCAATATTTGAAGAGCTGTCACAGAGATGAAGGCAGTGGGGTGGGGGAATTGGCTGATTCTTCAAAGCACCTGAGGGCAGGACAAGAAATAGCAGATGGAAGATTATCAAACAGAGAGCCAAGTTAGAATTATGGAGAAATTTTCTATGAAATTTCAAGTGAAATCACTGAAGATTTCAAGAAGAGGTTGGACAGCCCTTTGTCTGGAATGGTGCAGGGCAGGGGTGTCAAACTCAAGACCCTCCGGCTGGATCTGGCCCATGGGCTGCTTAAATCTGGCCTGTGGGGCCAGCCTGGAAATATCAAAAGACCAGGCCGTGATGCCTCTGCCGCAATGGTGAGTTGCTACCGGTTCTCTCCGGTTCGGGAGAACCGGTAGTGGAGATGTTGATGTGACAGTGAACCGGTTCGTTCTCACTGTCATCTGGGCCCTCCCGCCCGTGTGCTATACCTACCTTTATTCCTTCCTTTTTAGCACAGCTGAAAGGCGCGGCAGTGTGGATCGCAATGTGTTCTGTTTCCCTCCCCCTAATACTCCCAGCAAAGAGTCAGTCAGAGGCCTCCTTTTCTCCTTTTATTACATAGATACATGTCCTGGCCACGTCTACCCACGGGCCTGCCAAGTTTCTGGAGATAACGAGGAAATTATAGATAAGGCCAGAATTACTCACGAATAGATTCTTCCCTCCATTGAGACCGTTAGCTCGCGCCAATTCATTGCTTTGTCCAAGACAAAAAACCAGGAAGTCCCGCCTCCTATTTATAGTCTCTGCAGATGTCACTGCATGACAATTATGACTTGGCTTTGTCCCAACTCTTCCGCTGCTGCGCACGCCGATCACGCCTACGTAATCTTGCATCACTCCAAAACTGTTCTTGGGGCGTTGCCAAATCAGAAGGAGGCTCCCGAGAATCAGGCTTTGCCGGCCCCTCCTCCTCCCTTTGAGTGGGTGCCAGGGAGGGAAAGGGCTCAAGAGAAGCAGGGCTGGCCAGGTCTTCTCCCTCACTTTCTGAATCATCCGAGTCCAGGAGTCCGGATCCAGGAACCTGGGTCACAACACAATGTCTCAGCAGTTAAGCAATTCAATGCACTTGTGTGAAGCAAAAGTTTGGCGTGCGTGCTCGCTTCTTTCACACACACACGCAGATCGCGCGCAAAGCGTGAACCAGTGGTAATACCGGTTAGAACCCACCACTGCTCTGCTGGCCAAAATGGGATGTGGGATGGCCCATTTTTGGCTGGAAGAATACTGCAGTAGGACTGGATTGGATTGGATTACAGTTATGGGGCCTCAAGTAGGTGCCTGATCTGGATAGATAACAAGCAACATCCTGTGCTAATATTACATTTAAATGCCAGATTTTACATACTGTCTAGATCAGGGGTCTCCAACCTTGGTCCCTTTAAGACTTGTGGACTTCAACTCCCGGAGTCACTCAGCCAGCAAAACTGGCTGAGGGACTCTGGGAGTTGAAGTCCACAAGTCTTAGAGGGACCAAGGTTGCAGACCCCTGGTCTAGATTCAATTAATCTACAATCAACAATCTATAATTGGCAGCCATTCCTATTTACTACTCTGGAAATATACTTCTGCTGTATTATCTTGTATGTTATTTATGCTATAGTATTTTTATTATTAGTTGAATAATAAAAATTCAATAGTATAAATAATTTTTCTGCCTGGAAAATTAATTTACTATTAAAGAATGGGGTATAAATTTAGAAATAAAAAGTGTTAAGCGGCCACCATGACCACACCCACTCCAGCCACGCCCACCATGACCACGCCCACCTCTGGCCACTCAGGCCTTCCAAAGTCAAACACAACCTTGATGTGGCCCTCAATGAAATTGAGTTTGACACCCCTGGTGTAGGGTCTCCCATTTGAGCAGGAGGTTGGACTGGAAGACCTTTAAGTTTCCCTCCAATTCGGTTATTTAGTATTAGCACCCTCTTTGTATCTCCAGAACATTGTCTGTTTTTCCCTATTCTTGAGCCCAGGAAGAGAAAAATATCATGTTCACTTCTTCGCTGTCAACTGAAAATTCACCTGATGCTTGGCATCTTTTTATAATATTTGAAGCTAACCTGGATTTTTCAAAATCCATATTGACTTTTTTTAATGAGTTCTTTTAAGTCTCTCATAAGATTTCTTTCAAACTGTTAGCATTGTAAGAGGAGGGTTGTGTTAATTTCTGGTAGCTAAAATTCAGTTAGCACTTTTTCAATCATAGACATATTGTTGGGAACTGAGGCTCAAAAATGCTTTGACCTATTAATAAAATGTCTTACATCTAATCCTTAACATATGACTGTTATAGAGCCTGCTCACTATGATCATAATTTGCGATGGTTGGAAAATGGGTTACTCATGTAACCGATCCAATTTTTATGGATCTGTTATGGTGGTTATTTTTTTTTTTATTTATTGAAAAAGTTTTTAAAAAAACAAAGACATTTTCACCCCCTTTTTTTCCCCTCCCTCCCAAAAAACCCCCTTCCCCCCTCCCCCCCCCGGCTTCCCGGGTCAATCACAAGGTATTGTTATACATAAACCAAACATAGAATAAAATTTTCCCTTCCAATCCAATTAACCTCATCCAAAGCTTTTCATCTCCCAACCCCCTCCCCATTAAATAAAATAACTTTCTAATTATTCAAAGGCAATCTGATATTTCTTAATCTGATATCTGTTTTGTAGATAATCAATCCATTTTTTCCATTCAATTAAATATCTTTCCTGCGTATTGTCTTTTAAAAAAGCTGAGATTTTAGCCATCTCAGCCAAATTAATGACTTTCAGTATCCATTCTTCTATTGTAGGTACCTCTTCTTTCTTCCAGTATTGTCCAATCAACAGTCTTGCTGCTGTTATTAAATTCAGAATCAGTTTAGTCTCAATCCCTGTACAATCCGTTATAATTCCCAAAAGGAAAAATTGTGGCAGGAACTTTATCTTCTTCTTCAGTACATTTTGAATAATCCACCAAATTCTTATCCAAAAGGCCTTAATTTTCTTGCAAGTCCACCAAATATGAAAATATGTAGCGTCATCACAATCACACCTCCAACATTTCGCTTGGATATTAGGATACATACATGATAATTTTTTGGGATCTAAGTGCCATCTATAAAACATCTTATAAAAATTTTCCTTAAATTCTGTGCTTGTGTAAACTTAACATTTCTAACCCAGATTTTCTCCCATGTTTCCAACATTATTGGTTCCTGAATATTCTGTGCCCATTTTATCATACAGTCCTTTACCAAATCCTTTTCCGAATCTATTTCAAGCAACACATTATACAATCTCTTTATATGCTCCTGGGTCTGATTTCTAATTTGCTTTATTAAATTTTCCTCCCTTTGCATTATACCAATTTTTTGATCTTCTTTCCATCTAGCACTTATTTGCCCATATTGAAACCAAGTATAATTCCTCCCTTCTTCATTTAATACCTGTAATGATTTTAATTGCAATCTACCTCCTTCAGCATACAAAAGTTCTTTATAAGTAATCATTTCCTGTTTCTGTTCTATATTTATATTCTCTATTGCATGTCTAGGGCTCGCCCATATAGGAATCTTGTAATCTAATTTATAAGAATATTTTTCCAGACCATAAAGAGCACTTCTCAACACATGATTCTTAAAAGCCCTATCCACTTTTTTCATAAAATAAATATGCATGCCATCCATATAACAAGTCATAACCTTCTATATTCAAAATTCTTTCCTCCGTTAAATTAAACCAGTCACTTATTACTGAAAGGGCTACTGCTTCATAATATAGTTTAAAGTTAGGCATTTTTAAGCCACCTCTTTCCCGTGAGTCCTGTATTATTTTCATTTTAACCCTCGCCTTTTTACCCTGCCATATAAATTTATTAATCCCAATCTGCCAATCTTCCAAATTTTTATCCTTTTTAATTATTGGTATCATCTGGAACAGAAACAAAAATCTAGGTAACACATTCATTTTAATAGCCGCAATCCTTCCCAATAGCGACAACTGCAATTTTTTCCAGACACTCATATCATTCTGAACTTTTTGCCATAGCAAGTCATAATTATTCTTATAAAGTTTCTTGTTCGATGAGCTAATATAAACCCCTAAGTATTTAACCTTTTTTACCACCTCAAATCCTGTCATTTCCTCTAGTTTTTGTTTCTGTTGTATAGACATATTTTTAATTATCACTTTTGTTTTATTCTGATTTATTTTAAATCCTGATACCTTTCCATATTTATCAATTACATGTTATGGTGGTTATTAAGCAAACACCATGGTCATAAAACAAACAGCATGGTTGCTAAGTGGATGCTGCGGTCATTGTTTGCTATGGCACAGTTTTGTAAAAACTAGAAATAATTCAGTGAATCCATCATAAAATGGAGTCATGTCACTTGGGCCACCATAAATGCTAGAAAATGTGGCCAGGTTTCTGAATACAAAATTTGGTTGTGTTACCCCAGAAGAATAGTGACTATCATTGAATCATTGAATCATTGAATCTGGGTTGTAAGTAGCCTGAAGGGAGATTTGTTCTAATTTGATGGTTGCTAAGCAACTCAGAGGTGGGTTTTAGCAGGTTCTGACTAGTTCTGGTAGCAGAAATGTCGAGTAGTTTGCAGAACTGGTTGTAAAAATTCTGACTGGCCCCACCCCATCTATTCTCTGCCTCCCAACTCCCAGCTGATTGGGAGGAAATTATTATTATTATTATTATTATTATTATTATATTTGTATACCGCCCATCTCCCGAAGGACTCAGGGCGGTTCACAGACAAAAAACAACAGAAAACATATAATAGATAAAAAACAGCTAAAGAATAGATAGTTAAATTCAATTGATGCTCTAACTTTTAAATACAAATTTAAAACCTCATTTAAACCCCTTTTTTAAAAATCCCAATTTTTAAATAAAATGGAGATTTTACAGTATCCTTCCGCTACTACACGCACCAAGCCACGCCCATCAAGCCATGCCATACCCACCAAGCCACACCCACAGAATCGGTAGTAAAAAAAATTGAAAGCCACCACTGAAGCAACTGGTCATAAGTCAATGACTACAGATAGCCCTCAACTTACACTAGTTTGTTTAGTGACCTTTAGTGACCGTTCAAAGTTACAACAGCACTGAAAAAAGTGACTTATGACTGTTTTCACACTGATGACCATTGCAGCACTCCCCATGGTCCGATGATAAAAAAATAAAATGCTCGGAAACTGATTCATATTTATGACAGTTGTAGTGTCCTGGGGTCACATGATTCCCTTTCGCGACCTTCCAACAAGCAAAGTCAATGAGGAAACCACATTCATTTAATAGCTGTGTTACTAACTTAACAACTGCAGTCGTTCATTTAATGACTATGGCAAGAAAGGCCATAAAACGGGGCACTTAAGAAATGTCTCACTTAACAACATAAATTTTGGACTTCATTGTGGTCATAAGTTGAGGACTGCTTGTACCTTAGTGTAAAAATGCAGCTAGGCTCTTGAATTTCTCAAAACATTAGTACTACAATCTCCTAGTTTGATTCCAACTATCAGTAAACTGCTATATATTTTTTTAAAATGTCTGTATGTATAGGACCTTCAGCAGCATTTCATTTATTTTGAAATGCTCTAGCTATAAATAAAATCTCGGGATTTATGTTTCCAAATCTCTTTTCAGTTATGAGTTTTAAATTATCTGGGGCTTGCTAGTTGATTTAAATAACATGGGATCAAAGGTTGGTGGAAAATAGCCAAGGGCATCGTTGTCTGAAGACATTGTTGCTCCTTGCAAGAAGTTGTGTTTCTCCTCCCACTTCAGATATATAGAATTATTAAATTTACAGAGAACTGGATTTCAAAGATTATTTTATTTCAAATGGATACATACATAGGACACAAAAGTTCATTGTATTACTTGCCTCATGCTTCAGTGATATGCATGTATGCAAGTATAAATTATCATTAAAAGCAATTCTAAAGTGGATTATTTTTAAAGAATCTTCAGATCCAGGAAAAGGATCAGAATTTTGATAAATATTGATTGCAAAGGACTATGCACTCAATGGGCTTATGTATCACCTGTTTTATTGATGTTGCACATTTTGAGGAAAAGGTGTGGCAGAATTGCAGATAAGGAAAATATTGCATCATGAATATTGCATCATGGAAGCTTGAAAGTCTATAGAAAAAGTGAGATCATCATCATCATCATCACATCAGTTTGGTCTAGTAGTTAAAAAGCTGGCTTAGAAACTAGGAGACTATGAGTTCTAGTACTGCCTTAGACATGAAAGCCAGCTGGGTGATTTTGGGTCAATCACCAGAAGACCTTGAACTCCTGTAAGAAAATTGAGATACTGTCGTCATCATCATCACCATCATCATCAATCAATCAATCATTAGTTTGGTCTAATGGTTAAGGTGCTGGCCTAGAAACCAGGAGATGATGAGTTCTAGACCCACCTTATGCATAAAAGTTAGCTGGGTCATGTTGGGCCAATCACTAGGAGGTGGTGATTTCTAGTTCTGCCTTAGACATGAAAGCCTTTGGCCAGTTCCTCCTCCTCAGCTCAACTCAACCTCATAGAGTTACAGGGGAAATAGGGGAAAATATGAGGAGAAAAGAATATTAAATTTGATGTTATTTTATCTGCTGTTTTAAATTATACAAATAAATAAATAAGTAAAATTGGGGTGGTAGGGTGGGTTGTGCCTTGCCATTTTTTATTTACTTGATTGTTTTCTCCTCTTCTGATAATCAGAATTTGCAGTTGAAAACATTATATTCTCAGCTTGGTTCAATTCTTCCTTTCATGTTCTAGGAGTTTTGAAGCTGGGTTATCATTCCATGAATTTCCCACGACTTAGGAAGCAAAATGAAAGCCTCTTTGAAGAACAGAAAGAAGCTTTTCGGAAACCAAAAGTCACATTTCTTTTCCTCCCTCCTACTCTTAAGAATAAAATGGAATGTGGAAAGGAGGGGGGGTCAGAATATGCTATACCCTCTCTCTGCTTCTACTCCAGATGGCATCCCTCATCTAGACAAAACCATCTTCCAAAACAGCTGGAAAGTCAATTTGTGTTTGGTGATGGAGTTGCTGAGCAAGATTGTTTTGCAACTGTGAGTGTAATGGCCCAAAAGCACATAATTATTTTCTTTCCTGGGTGTCTCCTCTGCCGATGTAAAAGAGCTGACAGCATCCCGCAGCAGTAAGCCTCCCTCTATGTATAAAATTGAAGTGAAGATGAAATACAGCTTTTATGAGACCTAAGCCTGGGTCCCACGAGCATTTAAGGCAGATGGAAAATATGTCATATATTTCTGAGATGCAGGAAAACGTGAGTCGTTTAACCAAGTTTTGAGTAGTTTGCCTTTTCTAAATAAGATTTGCATTGGCATTTAATCTTAAATAATGCATCCTTATGATATTTACTTCCATCATCCTGAAGAAAATTTAAGAGTTTATGATTGTTTGTAAGAATAAATGTAGTTTTAACAGTTGATCAGATTAGAAGATTGCTAAAAGGTGCCACCAGTGGTATCAAGAAATGTGTGCAGGAGGTGGACTGGTCCACAAAGGCAGTGCAATTAAGACTCTGTGGATAAAGCTGAATGCATTGTTTGGGAGTAATAATTCCATTCTATTGATCCAACCCACAAAAGATAAAACTAAAACAAAATGAAGATAACCATTAAAAACACATTTAATCAGAATAGAGTTGGAAGGGACCTTGGAGATCTTCTAGTCCAACCGCCCGCTCAAACAGGAAACCCTATACCGTTCAAGACACATGGCTGTCCAGTCTCTTCTTTAAAAACTTCCAGTTACTTCTGAAGGCAACTTCTGTTCCACTGGTTAATTGTTCTCACTGTTAGGAAGTTTCTCCTTAATTCCAGGTTGCTTCTCTCCTTGATGAGTTTCCATCCATAGTTTTTTGTTTTGCCTTCTGGTGTTTTGGAAAATAAGTTGATCCCCTCTTCTTTGTAGCAGCCCTCAAACACGGGAATACTGCTACCATGTCAGTCCCAGTCCTTCTTTTCTCTAGACTAGCCAAACCCAATTCCTGCAACCGTTCTTCGTATGTTTTGGTCTCCAGACCTTTAATCATCTTAGTGTCAGCTTTGAAAGCCATACTAGGCAGAAGGCTTCCGCGCTGCCACTTTCTCATGTGTGGGAAATTGGGAAGGGGGATTTGGTAGAAGGGGCCATTAGACATTCTTCCTGCCGGTTAAAGTCAGGCCGAGCCTACATCTGGAGAAGGAGTGGCTGGAGTGATGTCTCGAGATGGGACGGTTGGTGATTGGAGCATGTGATCCGCAGAAGGGTCAAGGAGGGTGGGGATTTTGGAGTTTGTCTTACTGAGGAAAAACCCAGATCCCCAGATTCGGATTTCATCCAATTGTGCCAGTTTACCTATGCTAGTAAAAGAACTTTGAAAGATGTTTGCTTCAGAGTCTTTTCTGCAGGAGGGGGTTTTCTGGAATGCTGACACTTAGTTGTTCTTTGCACTTTGCAAAGAAGTCTCAACATCTTTTTTGTAATGTGGTGACCAAAACTGGATGCTCTATTCCAGGTGTGGCCTTACTAAGGCTTTATAAAATACCACTTTCATACTTGTATAAAAGTATACTTGTATAAGAAGTACTTTCAAAAGTACCACTTTTCCATACTTGTATAAAAGGAAGAATCTTTGTGAGGCATTTGCGTTAATATATTAGAGCAGGGGTCTCCAATCTTGGTCCCTTTAAGACTTGTGGACTTCAACTTCCAAGCAAAGCTGGCTGAGGAACTCTGGGAATTGAAGTCCACAAGTCTTAAAGGGACCAAGGTTGGAGACCCCTGTATTAGAGGTTGTTAAATTAAATACAGACAGTCCTTGACTTTCAATCATTCATTTAGTGACTGTTCAAAGTCACAACAGCACTGAAAAAAGTGACTTGTGATTGGTTTTCACCCCTACAACAGTTGAAGAATCTCCATGGTCACATGATCAAAATTCAGAACCTTGGCAACTGGCAGATATTTATGATGGTTGCAGAGTCTCGGGGTCATACAATCACTTTTGCGACCTTTTGACAAGCTAAGTCAATGGGGAAGAAAGATTCACTTAACAACCATGTTACTAATTTAACAACTGCAGTGATTCACTTAACCATTTCGACAAAGAAGATTGTAAAATAGGGCAAAGCTCCCATAATCACTACCTTGATTAGAAATTTTGGGCTCAGTTTGCAGTCATAAGTCAAGGACTACCTGTAATATAACATTCCAGTTACAATAAGGATCTACTTGCATGGCTGAAGGCAAGTGTAAGTACAAAGTGACATACACACAGTTTGTTGAGGGGAAACATCTTAAGTCTTCTTCTGATAAAGGACTTCCTTTTCTTTGTGTGTGAAAATCAAATTATTTGGGCAACAATAGTAAAAGAAGAAAAGAAAAAAAAAAGAATGGAAGGGATACAATGGCTCAGGGGCTAGGACATTGAGCTTGTTGATCGAAAGGTCGGCAACTCGGCGGTTCGAATCCCTAGTGCTGCCGCGTAACAGGGTGAGCTCCCATTACTTGTCCCAGCTTCTGCCAACCTAGCAGTTCGAAAGCACATAAAAAATGCAAGTAGAAAAATAGGGACCACCTTTGGTGGGAAGGTAACAGTGTTCCATATGTCTTTGGTGTTGAGTCATGCCGGCTACATGACCACGGAGACATCTTCGGACAGTGCTGGCTCTTCGGCTTTGAAACGGAGATGAGCACCACCCCCTAGAGTCGGGAACGACTAGCACGTATGTGCGAGGGGAACCTTTACCTTTTTTAGTAAAAGAAGGCACTGGTTTCTCCTAACTTGTCAACTCCAAGACCCCTGGACCTCATGAACGAAGCATTGCACTTCTTACTGTGAATTTTCAGGTAGCTGAAGGTATGTTGTGACTTATACTCTATTGGCTCAGAATACAGAATACAGAACATTTGTTTATTTAGTCTGGTGTAGTAGTTAAGGCAGGGGTGTCAAACTCAAATTCATTGAGGGCCGCATCAAGGTTGTGTTTCACCTTGGGCAGCTAGGGGTGTGTGACCAGGGTGGGCATGGCCAGCTTGACGTCACTCATGTCAGGGGCACCTGTGGTGGCCAGACTCTGCCAACGAAAATAGAGCTCGGGAGAATCGCACGTGGCCCTCCCAAGCTCTGTTTTTGCTGGCAGAGGGCTGCAGGAGGCCATCGCCGTGGTGGCTCAGGCTGTAAGATAGCCTGTTATTAAAACACAGCAGCCTGCAATTACTGCAGGCTCGAATCCCACCAGGTCCAAGGTTGACTCAGCCTTCCATCCTTTATAAGGTAGGTAAAATGAGGACCCAGGTTGTTAGGGGGCAATAAGTTGACTTTGTAAATGTACAAATAGAATGAGACTATTGCCTTACACACTGTAAGCTGCCCTGAGTCTTCGGAGAAGGGTGGGATATAAATGTAAATAAATAAATAAATAAATAAATAAATAAATAAATAAATAAATAAATAAATAAATAAATAAATAAATATTTATTTATTTTATTTTATTTATTTTATTCAATTTCTATACCGCCCTTCTCCCGAAGGACTCAGGGCGGTGTACAGCCAAGTAAAAAATCACAATATCAATATTAAAAGAAATTAAAACAAGCATATTATAAAATGGCCAAATTTAAAACAAATTAAAATATTAAAATATAAATAACCCAATAAAATTTTAACCCAATAAAATTTTAAGCCAGTCCCGCTTGAATAAATAAGTGCGTTTTCAGCTCACGGCGAAAGGTCCGAAGATCAGGTACTTGACGTAAACCAGGGGGAAGCTCATTCCAGAGCGTGGGAGCTCCCACAGAAGGCCCTACTCCTGGGGCCGCCAGCCGACATTGTTTGGCGGACGGCACCCTGAGAAGGCCCTCTGTGAGAGCGTCTGGTCGGTGGGAGGCAACGGTAACAGCAGGCGGTCCCGTAAGTACCGGGTCCTAAGCCATGGGCGCTTTAAAGGTGGTGACCAAAATCTTAAAGCGCACCGGAAGACCACAGGAAGCCAGTGCAGACTGCGAGGAGTGGTGTTACATGGGAGCAACGAGTTGCTCCCACTATTACCCGCAGCTGCATTCTGGACTAACTGCAGCCTCCGGGTGCACTTCAAGGGCAGCCCCATGTAGAGAGCATTGCAATAATCCAGGCGGAAGTTACGAGGCATGAGTGACCGTGCATAAGGCATCCCGGTCAAGGAAGGCGCAACTGGCGCACCAGGAACTTGGTGGAAGGCCCTCTTGGAGACGGCCGCCAAATGATCGTCAAACGACAGCCGCCCATCCAAGAGGGCTCCCGAGGTGCGCACCCTCTCCGTTGGGGCCAATAACCGCTTCACAGCCAGCTGCAGTTGCAGCTGACTGAACCGGGGTGCCGGCATCCACAGCCACTCCGTCTTGGAGGGATTGAGCTTGAGTCTGTTTCTCCCCATCCAGACCCGTACGGCTTCCAAACACCGGGACAGCACTTCGACAGCTTCGTTGGGGTGGTCCGGGGTGGAAAAGTACAGCTGCGTATCGTCAGCGTACAGATGATAACTCACCCCAAAACCACTGATGACCTCGCCCAGCGGCTTCATATAGATGTTGAACAGGAGGGGCGATAGAATCGACCCCTGAGGCACCCCACAAGTGAGGCGCCTCGCGTCGACCTCTGCCCCCCTGTCAACACCGTCTGCGACCGGTCGGAGAGATAGGAGGAGAACCACCGATAAGCGGTGCCTCCACTCCCAATCCCTCCAACCGGCGCAGCAGGATACCATGATCGATGGTATCGAAGCCGCTGAGAGATCTAATAGGACCAAGGCAGAGGAACACCCCTGTCCCTGGCCCTCCAGAGGTCATCCACCAGCGACCAAAGCTGTCTCCGTGCTGTGACGGACCGGAAGCGGACTGGAGCAGGTCTAGATAGACAGCTTCATCCAGGTACCGGGAAGCTGCCACGCAACCACTCTCTACAACCTTCGCCACAAAGCGAAGGTTGGAGACTGGACGATAGTTACCCAAAATAGCTGGGTCCAGGGAAGGCTTCTTGAGGAGGGGTCTCACCACCGCCTCTTTCAAGGCGGCAGGGAAAACCCCTTCCATCAACGAAGCATTTATAATTCCCTGGAGCCAGCCTCGTGTCACTTCCTGAGTAGCCAGCACCAGCCAGGAAGGACACGGGTCCAGTAAACATGTGGTCCATGTAACCTTCCCAGCAACCTGTCCACGTCCTTGAGAGCCACAGACTCAAACTCATCCCAAACTACCTCAACAAGACGTGCCTCCTCCATCCCATCTGGACCATTGCAATTTTGGTCTAAACTATCCCGAAGCTGAACGATTTTATCGTATAGATAACCGTTAAACTCCTCAGCCCGTCCCTGCAGGGGGTCATCCCGCCCCTCCTGGCGAAGGAGGGAACGGGTCACCCGGAACAGGGCGGCTGGGCGGTTATCTGCCGATGCAATGAGGGAGGAAACGTAGGAACGCTTCGTCTCCCTCATTGCCACTAGATAGGTCTTAGTAAAAGACCTCACTAGTGTCCGATCAGCCTCGGAACGGCTAGACCTCCAGGTGCTCTCTAGGCGTCTTCTCCGGCGTTTCATCTCCCTCAGCTCCTCAGAGAACCATGGAGCCAAGTGAGATCTACGCCGGGTCAGAGGCCGCAAAGGCACGACACGGTCCAAAGCCCCAGCCGTGGCCCGTTCCCAGGCCGCAACTAGTTCTTCAGTCGTGCCGTGGGCAAGATCCTCAGGAAACGGCCCAAGCTCCGTCTGGAACCTCTCCGGGTCCATCAGGCGCCTGGGACGGAACCAACGCATTGGCTCCGTCTCCCTGCGGTGGTGAGCGGCGGTCCGAAAGTCTAGGCGAAGGAGAAAATGATCTGACCATGACACCGGTTCTGTCACTAAATCTCCTAATTCCAGATCATTAATCCACTGTCCAGAGATAAAGATCAAGTCTAGTGTGCCTCCCCCCGTGTGTGTAGGGCCATCAGTTACTTGAATCAGGTCCATGGCCGTCATGGAAGCCAGGAACTCCTGAACTGCCGTTGACGACAAGCCGGCCGATGGCAAGTTGAAATCTCCCATGACCAGGAGTCTGGGAATCTCAACTGCCACCTCGGCAAGCATCTCCAGCAGCTGAATAAATCGCAGCTGAAAATGGAGGTTGGGAGGGCCTCCCGAGCTGCTTTTTCAATAGCAGAGTCACCACAGGCCAGTCCTTCAGTGTTTCCAGGGCAGCCCCATGGACCAGATCTAAACACCCTGTGGGCCGGATCCAGCCCATAGACCTTGAGTTTGACACCCCTGAGTTAAGGCATCAGGAGATCATGAGCATTTCTCCCATCTTGGAAACAAAGCCAGTTGGGTCACCTTGGACCAGTTACTTTCTCTTAGCAATAGGAAAGAAGCAATGGCAAACCATTTCTGAAAGACCTTGCTGTTCTGTATGGAGAACCGGGCAAGAAGAGTTGGAGGCTAGGTTAGTTAAACACAACTTGTTTATAGCTAACTGGTAATAGCTAACATGGCAAGGTAACTTCGTGCGAGCTGAAACTTTTTGACAACCTGGTGGCCGCCTGACAGTTGCTTAAATAGGGAGCTGTCAGGCTGGAAGAACCAATAGGAGAGCTGCAGGTTCCCACTGGTTTGGCTACTCGCATCTTAGCCAATCAGCGAAGATCAGCAACAGGGCAGACTCGGATTGAGTCGTAACAGCGAGGACTTTACACTTATTTTATTTTATTTATTTATTTGTTTAGATTTTTATACCGCCCTTCTCCCGAAGGACTCAGGGCGGTGTACAGCCAAAAGATAAAAACCCAATGTATATACAATTAAAACAGAAATTTAAAACAAAGCATATTACAAAATGGCCGACATATTAAATTTAAAATTTAAAACCCTAAAATAATAATAAAACCCCAATTAAAATTTAAAACTATTAGGCCAGTCCCGCTTGTATAAATAAGTATGTTTTTAGCTCACGGCAAAAGGTCCGAAAATCAGGCACTTGGCATAGGCCAGGGGGAAGTTCGTTCCAGAGCGTAGGAGCTCCGACAGAGAAGGCCCTGCCCCTGGGGGCCACCAGCCGACATTGTTTGGCGGACGGCACCCTGAGAAGACCCTCTCTGTGTGAGCGTACAGGTCGGTGGGAGGCATAAGGTAACAGCAGGCGGTCCCGTAAGTACCCGGGTCCTAAGCCATGGAGCGCTTTAAAGGTGGTAACCAAAATCTTGACGCGCACCCGAAAGACTACAGGATGCCAGTGCAGACTGCGTAGCAGTGGTGTTACGTGGGAGCAACGAGTGGCATATATACATACAACCTATATAAGCCAAAACCAAAAGTACGGTGCTCTTCTGAAGTGGACACAGTCTGGCTTAATTAGCATCAGAGAATCAATTTCTTTGCTCCATCGAAAGGAGTATTTTCTTGACACTAAAACAGAGAAAGAGAAACAAGAATCCACTAGCGTTACAACCCTCTGCATGGATGCATGCTTATTGCAGCTTGACTCCAGATTAATTACAACTTTTTAGGGCTCAGACAATATCCAAAAAGGGCCTCTTGTTAATCAAAAGCAGAAGGAACCTAAGGGCAAGACAAGAAGTAATGGATGGAAGCTTATCGAGAAGAAATCCAATTTAAAACTAAGGAAAAATTTCCTGACAGTGAGAACAATTAATCAGTGGAATGGTTTGCCTCTAGAAGTTGTGAGTATTACACCACTGGAGGTTTTCAAAAGACAACCATATGTCTGGAATGGTAGAGAGTCTCTTGCTTGAGTAGAAGGTTGGACTAGAACAGGGGTATCAAATCCAATTTAATTATGGGCCACATCAGAGTTGTGTTTGACCTCAGGGGCTGGGACGGGTAGGTGTGGCCAGCTCAACGTCACTTGTACCAGGGGCACCGATGGTGGCACAAGCACTCTGCCAGTGAAAACGAGCTCCCAAGCTCGATTTTTGGATGCAATGGCCTCCTACAACCCTCTGTTAGCAAAAACAGAGTTCGGAATGGTCCCTTCGAAGCTCTGTTTTCACTGGCAGAGGCACTGCAGGCCGGTTATTATATTCTGTGGGTTCCGTAATAATTGAGGCTCCACAGATGTTCACACATAGCGTTTATTTTTAACTCACAGAGACCAGCAACAACACAAGAACAGCGCGCCTGCTTTGACAGCCCTTTTATACTCGGCTGTCAAAGCGGGAGCCAATCAGAACAGAACAAGAAACCATCTCCATCACTAGGGGCCGCCACTGCCGGTGCAGGACATAACACCGGTCCTTTGCTGTTTCCATGGCGACCCCACTGGCCAGATCTGGCCCTTGGGCCTTGAGTTTGACACCCCTGTCCTTGAAGGTCCCTTCCAACTCTATCATTAGTCCAATATGCTGCTAAAGCATGCTTTAATACACCAATAGAATAAAGATTACACAGATTTAAAAACCTTCTCTAAAAAAAATCTGTGGAAGGAAAACATTTCCCACACTACCCACTTAATAGGGCTCTATTGAATGCATCAAGGCCGCAGGCCAGTGCTCCCCCCACAAAAAAAGATCATGGTCATGTGATTTGCATTTCAGGCTCTTGACGATTGGCTCACATTTACAACCAGTTGCAGCCTCTTGCTGTCATGTGACCTCAATTTGTGATTTCTCCCTACCCCCACCTCTTTTCCAGCAGAAAACAAACTAATTCTCTCTACCCATTGGATAGGTTGGATTCACTTAACAACCACATGATGCAATTTATAACCATGGTGATTGCCTTGGTCACAGTCCATAAAATGAAAACAGTCATAAAATTCTGTCAGGGCACTTGGCGATCTGCTTAATGACTGCAAAGACTTACAACCAAAGTTTTTTTTTTTTTTTTTACATTTATACCCCGCCCTTCTCCGAAGACTCAGGGCGGCTTACAATGTATAAGGCAATAGTCTCATTCTATTTGTATATTTTTTTACAAAGTCAACTTATTGCCCCCCCAACAATCTGGGTCCTCATTTTACCTACCTTATAAAGGGTGGAAGGCTGAGTCAACCTTGGGCCAGGCTCGAACCTGCAGTAATTGCAGGCTCTGTGTTCTAATAACAGGCTTCTCTACTGCCTGAGCTATCCCGGCCCCTGATGGTCATAAGTTGTAGGCCCCCTGATGGTCATAAGTCAAGGACTACCCGTTCTGCCGTTTGACAAACCTCAACAATATTCCTGAGACATAATGACTCCAGAAGCAATGTTTCCGATGTTAGTGTTATCTACAGGAAAGTCTTGTGAAGAGAACAAATTCCACAATGCAATTTATTTCCAGAGGCTTAAAGTATCAAAGAGAAGGAAATTTTTTGAGCAGCCTTTGCTTCTATTTGCCTTAGATAGTTGGCCTTATTCCACCCCACCCACCAGGGTTTTTAAAGCAATTCTTGCTTCCTGGTTCCAATCTATGTCTTTTCAAGGATTACATCTTCCTTTGAAATCATCAAGGTTTTCTACTTTAAAAATAAGCTCCCTACAAGAGGCAAATCTCCCTCTGATTAAAATTTCATGCCGTCTTTCGGTTCTCAGACCCTACCGGGATTTAAGGGTGATTTTCGGCAGATGATGACCTGGTGGATTCAACACTGCACATTTATTTTCTGCTGAATTACCCTTAGGAACAACTCTGTCTGCTTTTCTTCCTCCCCTTTCCAGAATAAATTTATTCTACAAATTTAGCATGCAGGCACAGATGAAGAAAACAAAAATCAAATCATCTTTGTATTTTGTCAGAATTCTCATTTGGGTCCAACAGGCATATGAATGTTATGAAATCTCCGATTTCGGTGGATGACGATGTGGATTTCTGTTGAACTTGAACTTTTACCGCAGGTATGGGTGACATGTGGCCAATTTTAAGGGAAAATGAAGGAACCAGTCCGTGGATTCAGCTCTATTCACAAATTTCACAGCTCCTACAATTGTTTGGTCTCAGGTTCATCTTTCTACAAAGGTTTCCAACACATGATACCTTGCTTCCCCTAAAATAAGACATCCCGATAATAAGCCTAATCAGGCTTTTGAGCGCACACACTAAAATACCCCCCTAAAAATAAGCCCTCCCTGAAAATATTTAAACGCATGTGTAGCCGGTCCCCGCCATTTCCTCTGGTTTCCTCTACACGCCCCAAAATAATAAGACCTTCCCAAAAACAAGGCCAAATGCTTATTTCGGGATTCAAAAAAATATAAGACAGGGTTTTATTTTCGGGAAAACACGGTATGTTTTGGCCACCTAAACAGCGGCATCCAAATTTTATAAGCCACTAAACAACCTTTGATCCTTTGGGTCCTCCTTTAGAAAGAAAGGCAGTGACCAGTATGAGTTGGTCACTACCAGTATGCCAATATGACCAATATGAATCATATTGCTATAGTTTTGGTTTGAAAATTAACTTTGATTCAAAAATCATTGCAATTATAACGCACTAGGAGTGGAATATGGTAACTCCCGACCTCTTGCTGGCTTCCTATTCACTGCCAGGGAAGCTGCCAGGGAACATCAGCAGATCAGCAGATCACCACATGGTCATCTGCTACAATGTCCTTCCTGTTGAATACTACTTCAGCTTCAGTCGCAACAACACATGAGCATACAATAGGTTTAAACTTAAAGTGAACCGCTCCAATCTTGATTGTAGAAAATATGACTTCAGTAACAGAGCTATTAATGCCTGGAATGCACTACCTGACTCTGTGGCTCTTCACAATGAATCCTAAATAATTATTATTATTTGCACATTCTTTAAGTTAGTGGATTTGAGGTACCTTGATTCAAAAATTGTTGTGATATAATGCATTGTTTAGGCTAACTAGAAGTGACAGACAGACCGAAGAGGTTTAGTAGCACATAGATAAACATGCCATTTAAGATGTTGTCCAAACATGTGAGCTATTTCCTATGTTTTGCATGTGAACTACTACTTATGTTTTTTCCCCCCTTCTGCTCAATCATGTCTGATTCTTGGAGACCGTCAAGGTTCGAAAAACACTGCATCAACCTATAGTTTTATTTACATTTATCTGATCACCTCAACCTGAAATAAACAATGCACCATGAGAGAAACCTACTAGGGAGTTTTATTTACAAACGTTGAATGAAATTCAGCGGATATACTCCAGCAGATGTGCTTAAGGTTATAATTTTGATTCTGTTTTATGAAACAGATTTTTTTTTTAGTTTAAAACACATGTTCTTCCCGACAAGAACAGAAAGCAAGATGTAATTAAAGAAGAGCATTTTCTCTGTGCTTGTACATTTTATTTCATTCTATTCCCCTTCTTAATCCCTTACTGGCCTCATAGAACATTTGGGTGCTACTCTGTGTAGCCACCTGTTTCAGTTATTCTTAGAAATAAATGAATAAATTCTGCTACTGCGTGTGGGCACTCTAGCATCGATGCATCTTCCATTACAGACTTTAGCAGAAAAGGACGCTTGGATGCAGCTGACGATGTTAAGAAGACAGAAACTCAACGACTGTAAACTAAAAGAGATGAATCCATGGAGAGGGGTGGGGGAACCCAATAGCACAAAAGCTGAAATTAGTTCTAATTTACATTTATGTACTATCTTTGTCTGTGACACTTGTAATCCATGCAGAATGTGTGATTTGTTCATCCATCCACCCATATTTGATTTATATGGCTTTTCATCTCTGTGTGATACATAACAAACCATAAAACAGCTGACACGTAAAAACCATTATTATTAAAAATATTTTTAAACATCACAAACACTAAGAGAAGACTGCAGATGTTCACAGCAATAGAGCCACCTCACTAGCAAGTACTACTGCTATTGAATATGCCACTTCATAGTGCTTTACAGCCCTCTCTAAGCAGTTTACAGTCAGCATCTTGCTCCCCCAGCAATCTGGGTCCTCATTTTACTGACTTTGGAAGGATGGAAGGCTGAGTCAACCCTGAGCTGGTCAGAATTCTGCTGGCAGTCAGCAGAATTAGCCTGCAATACTGCATTCTAACCATTGTGCCATCAGGGCTCCTACTCTGATGGGGCTCCAAGTCTGATGTCATAATCTGGAAAATCCACAGGGATTGAACCAGCCTCACTTCTGGACGGGCAGGGAGGATGATCTATAAGGCAGTTTCCTTCCTGGGATCCACCAAGTGTAGCTCCCTAACAGACAGGACTTATAAATGCCTCTTCAGCTGATCTGAAAGGGACAGGAAGATATAGTCAAGAGATAGTCTCTTAAATAACCGTGCGCTTTGAATTCACTTTGAAGTCACTACCAGACTCTGTGGTTCTTCTCAAAATCCCAAAAGCTTTAATCAAAAACTGTCTACTATTGACCTCACCCCATTCCTAAGAGGACTGAAGGGGCCTGCATAAGAGCACAAAAGTGCCTACCGTTCCTGTCCTATTGTTTCCTTTTGTTATATCCAATTAATATAGTTATTACATACTTATGCTTATACATATGCTTATATATTATATAGCTATTTCATTTCATGTTAATGCCTATATATACTGATATGACAAAATAAAAAATAAAAATAAATAAATAAATAAAAATTGGACTTGGAAGCAGACAGAAAACAAAAGAACTCACAGAGCAGAGATATTGTGTGTGATTTTCTAAGGTAAAGGTTCCCTTCGCACATATGTGGCTAGTTATTCTCGACTCTAGGAGGCAGTGCTCATCTCCGTTTCAAAGCCGAAGAGCCAGCACTGTCCGAAAACGTCTCTGTGGTCATGTGGCCGGCATGACTAAATGCTGAAGGTGCACAGAACACTGTTACCTTCCCACCAAAGGTGGTCCCTATTTTTCTACTTGCATTTTTTACATGCTTTCGAACTGCTAGGTTGGCAGAAGCTGGGGCAAGTAGTGGGAGCTCACCCCGTTATGCAGCACTAGGGATTCGAACTGCTGAACTGCCAACTTTTTGATTGACAAGCTCAATGTCTTAGCCACTGAGCCACCGTGTTCCTGTGATATTCTAATCTAGAGGCATGCATAATTGCCTATACCACAGCATTCCACACTAGCTGAAGCTTCTAGATCAGGGATGTCAAACTCAATTTCATTGAAGGCCACATCAGGGTTATGTTTGACCTTGGGGGTGGGAGGATGGGTATGGCCAACTCGACATCACTCATGTCAGGGATGCCTGTGGTGGCCCAAGTGTTCTGCCAGTGAAAGCGGGCTCTCAAGCTCCATTGTTGGCTGCGACAACTTCCTGCAACCCTCTGCCAGTGAAAACGAAGCTCGTTTTCCAAGCAGCCCTTCCAAGCTTCATTGGCAGAGGCACCATGCACTAGTCCTTTCCTGTTTCCAGGGCAGCCTCGTAGGCCAAATCTAAGCATCCCATGGGCCAGATCTGGCCCCCAGACCTTGAGTTTGACACCCTTATTCTAGATAGTCTTCGAGGTCAGCCTTATGTAGAGCACATTACAGTCATCAATCAGGAGATGACGAGAGCATGAGTAACCATGAGTAGAGACGTTGGATCTAAGAATATATAATACAAAGCTGTGCAAAAGCTCTTCAAGGCACTTATTTCGGACTTCAAAAAAAATATAAGACAGGGTCTTATTTTCAGGGAAACACGGTAGCTCTGTCTGGGATAGTGCAACCTCATCCAACACCAAAGATAGCATAGTCCTAGAACCCGCAGGTCCCAAAATCCAAAGAACTCAGTCTTGCCCAGGGTTCAGCTTAAACCTGTTGTCCCCGATGCAGAACCTCACAACCTTATGGCACTGGACTAGTGATAAAATGTCCATGGCATCATTTAATTTGTTAGGGATAGAGAAGTATATTGGGCGTAGATGTTAAATAGAAAGAGTTTTTCTTTTTTCCATTTTCTTTTCCATTTTCAGTCCATCCTGTTTCTGTTTTGCGTGTGCATCATTAGATGATGTCCTTAGATATATTATTCTCCAAATGGGTGTAGTTTGATTGCAATTTCACAAGATATATACAGGGATTTTTTATTTTTTTTTGCATCTCTATATATTTCACCTAATACAATGCACTTTGGGATATTACTTTGTGGGTTATAAGCAATTTTCTGCAACTTTTCTTTAATGCCTTGTTCGAAAAATGGGGATCTGCTTGGAAAAATTCAGGCACTTGAGAATTTTGGGGATAAATGAATTTCAGGGGAAGATGGGTTTAAAAAAATGAAGTTAGAAACCACATATTTTTATATTGATTTCTACCATCCCATACTGAATACTCCTTGGTGGACTGACCTGCAGTTGCATAAGTCCATTCAACCCTTTTAACGTTGGAAAGATTCTGAGAATCTGGAATAGATCCTCCTTTTCGAAGATAATCTTTTTAGGATTATGGACTGAGTCCCTTAAACCCAAATATGCTAGAGCGGTGATGGCGAACCTTCTAGACACCAAGTGCCCAAACTGTGCACATCCACATGTGTGGACGTGCGTGCATGCACAGCAGAGACCCAAAGACCAGTGGTTGGCGAGAGGCGGGGCATCCCAACACCGGCAGCGTGGCAAAGAGTAAGATTTTTTTTCATGAGTTTCTGTTTCGTCGTTTGCAGGGAAACAGAAGCTCACAAAAGAAATGCCACGGAGATCTGACCTGGGGCAAAGGCGTGCATGCCAGCAGAGAGGGCATAGGTTCGCATCACGGTGTTAGAGAATCCCTGGAAATCTGCCACTCAGAAAAACCAGCCATCAATAGGCACATACAGATAAACAACATTTGCAAGAGTAGTACTAGACCAACAACCAAGTGGTAAACAACATCAGTGGTGGGTTGCCCCCGGTTCGGACCGGTTCGCAAGAACCGGTAGTAAAACTGGCGGAAGGCTCCACCCACTGACATCATCAGGAAGCTTCTGCACATGCGCAGAAGTGTGCATGGTCCTGTTGCAAACCGGTAGTAAAGGTAAATAGAACCCTCCCCTGAACAACGCCCCAATTAGGGAACTACTAACTCAGATAAACAAATAATAAACAACAGCCTAATCAGGGAATCACCAGGATTGTTCTGGGAAAGCCACTTGTATATAAAAAGAAAGCAAACCCCTCTCCCTTTTAACAGTGATGATGTTATTTAGTTGGATAGTAAAAAGTCCGAAAGAAAACAATCAAGCTCAGAGAGCACCAAGGACCCCATAGTTCAACCCTGAGCTAGAAATATTCTCTACTATTGATTATGCTCAGTTCTTCACAGTTTAGCCCAAGACCATTAAATTTTTCAGATGAGCTGAATTATTGCACAATGTGAATTACTTCACGTTGCAGAATTATTATGTTTCTGCAATGCTTAGTAGAGACTTCAGGTCAGGGATTAATAGCATTGTTCATTCTAATTATTCATTTCAATGCCAACACTGGCTGTTCCTTTAAGAGAAGATATGAAGCTATTTAATCTACATTAGTGTAGCTCAGATGTATCCATTTATTAGGTCAATCCCAGCAACCGTGCAATGCCAACCTTTCCATAGTGGGCATACATGGGAAATGAAGCAAATAGAATGGTGTGCTATTAATGTTTTTTCCCTAAGAGAACATAATGGCTTTGAGACAACTACCATAGATGAGTTTTTGCAGGTTTTACACAGGAGAACCCAAAACCTTTCAATTTCATTTTGCCTCTATTGCAAAACAAAGAGTGGGATTTACTGGGAAATAAGAAGGGCAAACAGAATGTTTGAAAAATCACATCCACTTATTATCAACAACAGAAGCTAGCCGATGTATTATTATTATTATTATTATTATTATTATTATTATTATTATTATTATTATTATTATTATTACTACTACTACTACTACTACTACTACTACTACTACTACTATTACTATTACTATTATTTTTTTATTTACACAAAATGACAGTATACACAGCAAATGAGATAACTATGCTGGATTTCGTATCACAGATCACTAGTCGAACACTTCCCAAGCGTTTAGGACTGCATGATGTATCAGCGAATTATGCGAGATTATGCAAATTATGCGAGGTAAATTCCCAGTAAAGTAACCTGCTCGCATTTTTATTATTATTATTATTATTATTATTATTATTATTATTATTATTATTATTATTATTATTATTATTATTATTATTATTATTATTATTATTATTATTACCTAAGTTCCTGTATTAACAAAATTCCAAAGGTTCTGCACAGCAAAATGCCCATTGAGGTCTGTGCTAATCAAATTTTGGTTTGCAATGGTAACAAAGGCAGGAATGGAAAACCTCAAAATAATTCTAGGGGACATTCAATATTTTTCCATTTATAAATTTATAAATAATCTATAAATCTGCACTGAGCAACCAAATTATTCTTTATAATATAATATAAAGGTAAAATTGGCCTTGAATTAGTCTCTCATGTATTTGTTTTGTTGGTAAGTGTATGAAATGCCAGGATATTTTTCAAGTTCTTGATTAGGGTACAGCCTGTAACATAAATGTTCAATTTATGAGCATAACTGAACTTGGAATTACAGTTGTAAGTTATGATAGTCAATAAGCAGATCACCATGTGACCATGCCTGATCTTCTGCAGCGGTCATTAAGCAGAACCATTGACCACAGTGGGAGGTTGGTTGTTGTTTTTTTTGCCAGAAATGCATGATTCATTTAAAAACATGCAGTGATTCACTTAACAACTGTGGTAATAAAGGTAAAAAAAATCAGCTGTGACTTGTTTAATAACTGCCTTGTTTACCAGTGGAAATTCCAGCCCCAATTGTGGCTTTAAGCCGAGAACTATTTGTATCTTCTTTCCTTATAATTACATTACTGCAACAGGATCTGTATATGAAGCTGCTACTGAAGAACATTTGAATGAAGGTTATATTATAATAGCTAACCTTCCAACTGAGATATGATATCAGCACTATATTATCTCCTTGTTGAACAAATTTGCACTAATTGCCAATTGCTTTTAAGATATAATGGCTTTATCCTTTAACATTCTACATTATTTGGGCCTGATTATCTGAATATTCCTACCTGGTTATTAACGTTCAAACAGGATACCCTTTGAAAGATACCTCCAACTCTCACAAGAGTATTTGATGGGTCTGACAGACACAGTTCTGATACTCTTTTAAAACTATGGAACACACAGGCTCCATCAGCAGTTGTGTTTGATGGCCATTATTTCCATTTTTCCAATAAGAGTCTTCAGCCAAGTTCAATGAGAAGTCAATTAATGGCAGGGAAAAGTTACTATGCTAATAGAAGAGAATATTTGTGGCTCAGGGTTAAACTAAGTTTTCTGTGAGTTTGGTTGTTTCCTTGTGGATGTTTCATAAGGTAAAATCAGCAGTGCTGGAAAGGAATGGAGTTTGCTCTCTGTTTAACTAAGGTTGGTTGCCCTAGCAGTTTTGGTGGAAGTTTTTTTTTTTCTTGGATTAACACCAGGAACAATACCAGTCCAACAGTAAACCATATTTGAAAAACAGTATTTGAATCAACCAAGTACCAAATCAAACCCCAAAAATGAAACAGTAAACGACAGCCTGATCAAGAAACCATCATGATCCCTCCCACCAACCAGAGGTGGGTTTCAGCAGGTTCTGACCAGTTCCAGAGAACCGATAGCGGAAATTTTGAGTAGTTCGGAGAATCAGTAGTAAAACTTCTGACTGGCCCCGCTCTCATCTATTCTCTGCCTCCCAAGTCTAGAATACAGCTTGCCAGTTTGGAATCCTCACCACATCTCTGACATCAATACAATTGAACGTGTCCAGAAATATTTTACAAGAAGAGTTCTCCATTCCTCTGAAAACAATAAAATACCCTATCCCACCAGACTTGAAATCCTAGGCTTAGAAAACTTGGAACTCGGTCGCCTTCGACAAGACCTAAGCTTAACTCACAGAATCATCTATTGTAATGTCCTTCCTGTTAAAGACTACTTCAGCTTTAATTGCAATAATACTAGAGCAACTAATAGATTTAAACTTAATATCAACCGCTTTAATCTAGATTGCAGAAAATATGACTTCTGTAACAGAATCATCAGTGCTTGGAATACTTTACCTGACTCTGTGGTCTCTTCCCATAATCCTAAAAGTTTTATCCAAAAACTTTCTACTATTGACCTCACCCCATTCCTAAGAGGACCATAAGGGGCGTGCATAAGCGCACAAACGTGCCTACCGTTCCTGTCCTATTGTTTTTCTTTTCTTCTTCCTATATATATGCTTATACCTCCTTATATTTACTCATATATGTGTTTATTTACTATATAATCTTTTTGTATGATACCTACATATATTGTTGTGACAAAATAAAATAAATAAATAAATAAAGTCCCAGCTGATTGGGATGAAATGGGGATTTCTGTAGTAACCTTCCCCTGGAGTGGGGAGGGAATGGAGATTTTACAGTATCCTTCCCCTGACATGTCCACCAAGTCAAGTCACACCCACAGAACCTTTAGTAAAAAAAATTGAAACCCACCACTGCCACCAACATTGACAGGGCAATCAGATGGCAAAATCTACTGCCTCCGAGCACTGATGATGTTACCTAGTTGGGTAATGAAACATCTGCAAGAAAACAACCAAGCTCAGAGGGCATCAAGGACCCCACAAACATTACTATCTTTGGAGCTGAACCGTAAAAAAATCTGGCAAAAAAAATATGTGTAGTTGGGTTAACTAAGGGCTTGCATGCTATTAACAAAAATTTTATCTATTTTGGTTTTTAACTTCGTTATTTTATTTATTTATTTATTTATTTATTTATTTTGTCACAAAAGTATATATAAGCATAAGCACGAAATAACTATACTATATATAAGCATATGTATAATAGAATAGAATAGAATTTTTATTGGCCAAGTGTGATTGGACATACAAGGAATTTGTCTTGGTGCATATGCTCTCAGTGTACATAAAAGAAAAGATACGTTCATTGCCTTACACACTGTAAGCCGCCCTGAGTCTTCGGAGAAGGGCGGGATATAAATTTAAACTCAATGTCAACCGCTCCAGTTTAGATTGCAGAAAACACGATTTCTGTAACAGAATTGTATATATTTGGAATGCATTACCTGACTCTGTGGTTTCTTCTCATAACCCCAAAGGCTTTACTCAAAAACTGTCCACGGTTGACCTCACCACTTTCCTAAGAGGACTCTAAGGGGCGTGCATAAGAGCACAAACGTGCCTACCGTTCCTGTCCTACTGTTTCTTCCCCTATGTATATATATGTTTTTAGTACCTTGTTTCTCCTCATATATACGTTCATATATTATATAACCCTTTATGCAATGCTTGTATATATATATTGTTATATTGTTATGACAAATAAATAAATAAAAATAAAATAAATAAATAAATAAAAAATAAATGTAAATAATTAAAAAAAAAGCTACAACATTTACAACACAATTGATGGTCAATATATCAATATAAATCATAAGGATTGCCAGCAACAAGTTACAGTCATACAGTCATAAGTGGAAAGAGATTGGTGATGGGAACTATGAGAAAATTAATAGTAGTGCAGATTCAGTAAATAGTTTGACAGTGTTGATGGAATTATTTGTTTAGCAGAATGATGGCCTTCGGGAAAAAACTGTTCTTGTGTCTAGTTGTTCTGGTGTGCAGTGCTCTATAGCGTCGTTTTGAGGGTAGGAGTTGAAACCGTTAATGTCATGGCCCTCTTCTTGATTCATGCAGTATACAGGTCCTCAATGGAAGGCAGGTTGGTAGCAATTATTTTTTCTGCAGTTTTAATTATCCTCTGAAGTCTGTGTTTTTCTTGTTGGGTTGCAGAACCGAACCAGACAGTTATAGAGGTGCAAATGACAGACTCAATAATTCCTCTGTAGAACTGAATCAGCAACTCCTTGGGCAGTTTGAGCTTCCTGAGTTGGCGCAGAAAGAACATTCTTTCTTGTCCTTTTTTTATGGTTTTTGATGTTAGCTGTCCATTTTAGATCTTGCGATATGATAGAACCTAGAAATTTGAAGGTTTCTACTGTTGATACTGTGTTTAGTATTGTGAGAGGTGGAAGTATGGAAGGGTTTCTCCTAAAGTCTACCATCATTTCTACGGTTTTGAGTGTGTTCAGTTCCAGGTTGTTTTAGTTGCACCACAAGGCTAATCGTTCGACCTTTCGTCTATATGCGGATTCGTCATTGTCTCAAATGAGACCAATCACTGTTGTGTCATCTGCGAACTTCAGTAGCTTAACAGATGGATCATTGGAGATGCAGTCATTGGTATACAGAGAGAAGAGAAGTGGGGAGAGCACACAGCCTTGGGGGGGGCCTGTGCTAATTGTACAGGTATTTGATGTGGTCTTGCTTAGCTTCACCTGCTGCTTCCTGTTTGTTAGGAAGCTTGTGATCCACTTACAAGTCTGTTCCGGTACCTGTAGCTGGTTTAGCTTAGTTAGAAGAATGTCTGGAATGATGGTATTGAATGCTGAATTAGTCCAAAAAGGACTCTTTGCATAGATCTTCAGAGACTCAAGATGTTGTAGGATGTAGTGCAGAGCCATATTAACAGCATCATCTGTTGATCTATTTGCTCGGTATGCAAATTGCAAGGGGTCTAACAGCAGATCTGTGATGGTTTTCAAGTAGGAAAGCACTAGCCTTTCAAAGGTTTTCATGACTACAGATGTTAAAGCAACTGGTCTGTAGTCATTCAGTTCCTTGATGGTGGGCTTCTTCGGCACTGGGATGATAGTAGAGTGTTTGAAGCAAGAAGGAACATAGCACATCTCTAGTGATTTATTGAAAATATGGGTGAAGATGGGGGCCAATTGGTCAGCACAGACTTTTAAGCAAGAAGGAGTTATCTTGTCTGGGCCTGGAGCTTTTCCTGGCTTTTGTCTGTGAAATAGGTCCTGCACTTCCTTTTCTGTGATCACTACGGACTGTGAACCCAATGAAATGGGGTCAGTTGTAGGAGACTTGGCTGTTGTTGGTGTGTCTGAGATGGGGGTTGTGGAGATAGGTGGCTGTAGTTTCCTTTCAAACATACATATAAGTATGTAATAACTATATTAATTGGATATAATGAAAGGAAACAATAGGACAGGAATGGTAGGCACGCTTGTGCTCTTATGCACGCACGCCCCTTACAGAGCTCTTAGGAATAGGGTAAGGTCAATAGTAGACCGTTTTTGGTTAAAGCTTTGCGGATTTTGGGAAGAGACTATGGAGTCAGGTAGTGTGTTTTTTGTTTGATTTGATATTCTTACTATGTTTTTAGCTGCTGCCCTACTTGATTGTCCTTTCTGAAGAGAAAGCAACAGGTTAACAATGAATAAAATGAATGCTACATGTTATGTACATTTTTAGATGAAATAATGCTTTCGGTTAATTTTTTTTTTTTAAAAGGATGACAACTTATTCTAAGCAGTGTAAATGCGGCCACTGTTAAGTTTGTTACTAATGCTACAGCTGCTTCATGTTTGATCAATATACATTGAGCTATCACAATTTATAGAATGTTCCCCCAAATAAAACTTTCCTTCGTGGAAGTTTTTACAACTAAGCAGCCAATTTCTCAATGTTTTCTCTTGTTCTATTTCTTTTCAGAATAGAAGAATGCTAAATTTTTAAATGCTGGACAATGAATAGAAAACTCTCTGAAGTGCTGTGCTAGCATTTCCCACTGTGGGTGTGTGTTTCCAAATAGTTTCAAGAAATGGAGTGTATAATTTGCTCAGTTTCAAAAGTGGGAGTGCGATGCATTTATGTGCTCATCTATTCTGCTTTCTGTTCTGTATAATAAAACGTGAGAATTAATTGTAGCTCCTTTTCAACTATGTTATGGCTAAAGGAAAAATAATAGAATTGCAGATCTGAAAGCATCCAGAATCAGTTCTGTCCTAAAGACAAGGCAATTTTGCCCAAGGTCAGTTAATTTAATATTCTCTAAACCTTGGTGAGACCCTTGAATAATGAACAATTTGAGATGAAATAAGAGGGAGGCAACAGAATACTACTATGAAAGGCAGTATCTTCTGACAAGAATGTATAGTCAACTCTGTTATTCTTATACTCTCTGTAAGCTTTGGAATCTGCCAAATACAATCAAAAGTATACCGTCCTCCGAAATCCAACTTGCTAGTTGCTTCATTAGTGTTACCGAAAAAAGAGAATATTTGTAGCGGGATCCAATCTGTCCAGTTATCAGGACCCAAGATTTTAGTCTTCCAAGCTTTTGAACTTGTGCTGGATGTATGCTTTGGCTTATTCTATGCATCGTGTTTATGTGGTACCTGGTTGAGCGTTGCTTCCTGTTGGTTGATTGGTAACACCACCAACAACACAACTACTCTTCAAAATGACCTTGACTTTATGTCGGAATGGTCTAAAACTTGGCAACTCCAAATCTCAACCAGCAAATGCTCAGTCTTACATATTGGAAAAAAGAACCAAAACACTTGATGGACGTTACCTTACAGATGACCCCCACCCTGTTAAAGACCCTGGAGTTTTCATATCAAATGATCTAAGTGCCAAAGCCCACTGCAACTACATCGCAAAAAAGGCTCTAAGAGTTGTAAACCTAATCTTATGTAGCTTCTTTTCGAAAAACACTACACTACTAACCAGAGCATATGAAACATTTGCTAGACCAATTCTTGAATACAGCTTGCCTGTTTGGAACCCATACCTCATTTCTGATATCAGCACAATTGAATGTGTCCAGAAATATTTTACAAGAAGAATTCTCCACTCCTCCGAATACAACAAAATACCCTATGCCACCAGACTTGAAATCTTGGGTTTAGAAAATTTAGAACTCCGCCGACTTCGACAGGACCTGTGTTTAACACATAGAATCATCTATTGCAACGTTCTTCCTGTTGAAAACTTCTTCAGCTTCAATCACAACAATACAAGAGCAAACAATAGATTTAAACTTAATGTTAACCACTTCAATTTTGATTGCAGAAAATATGACTTCTGCTTGGAACACACTACCTGACTCTGTGGTCTCTTCTCAAAATCCCAAAATCTTTAACCAAAAACTATCTACTATTGACCTCACCCCATTCCTAAGAGGTCTATAAAGGGTGTGCATAAGAGCACAAACGTGCCTACCGTTCCCTGTCCTATTGTTCCTCTTCATTATATCCAATTAATACAGTTATTACATACTTATGCTCATATATATGCTTATATGTTATATAATTATTTCATGTTAATGCTTATATACACTGTTATGACAAAAATAAAAAATAAAAAAATATATGTTGATGGCTGACTAGTAAGTCATTGACTATTGTTTCCTTGTGTTGTCAAGTCCTCAGCTCCTAACTACCTGATCAGCTGGTGGTAAGTCAGCACTCCTGTTGAATGACAAGGGGCTTGTTTTTAGGCTTCAATCATTCCCTTCCTATCTTTGTACCTGCTTGGCCAGGGAAATTATTGAAGCCTAGGAAACGGGTCGCATGTCAGTCTACAGGAGTGCTGATTTACCATCAGCTTATCAAGTATTTATGAGCTGAGGGCAGCACAAGGAAACAATAGCCAAGGACTTATTGGCTGGCCACCAACACCCCAACCAACCAATAGGAAGCCACACCCAACCAGGCACCTGCAATGACCTGGGACAAGGCACGAAGGCCACACAGCCAGTTGAGAGTTCAAACTCCCTTTCAATGCTCCAAATTTCCCCCCAAATGCTTCCATGTTCTTGGCAAATCCCAGATCAAAGCCCGCGTGGCAGCCCAGGCCAGCAAAACAAGGGGACAGGGGAATGAGTCCACAAAACAAGGAACAAAAATGAGTCCACAAAGTAGGGAACAAGGTACTGAGTCCACAAAGTCAGGAAGAAGCAAACAGTCCTGTAAACTCCAAATGTCTGTACCGGCACACTAAAGTCTACCAATTTAGTATTTGTTGCTGACAAATGCCCGTCTACCTACAGTGCCTCCTTAAATCTCAGTCCCCAGGTGTGCCTTGTTAAGAGGGGCGGGGTGTTCTCCCCCTGAGTTGTTCGGTCAGCCTGCGTTGTTTCCTCCTCTCCATTCTCTGTGCTCAGGGATCAGGAGGGGGCAGTCCTTGTTCATCGCCTGAGCTCCATTGCTCCTCATGCCCACTGCACGTTCTTTCTCAGTCATCCTGCCCCCGTTCCTCCCTGCCAACAAGCTGTCCCAATCCTGAGGGGCCCTGGGTGGCCTCAACCTGCTCTTCCCCATATTCCTCCATAGCCAACGAAGCCAATCCCTCAATCTTCGTCGGCTCCAGATCCAGCTCATCCTTCTCTGCAGATTCAGGCTCCGACAGGGGGGCATGACAGCACCACATAAATACAATGCCTAGAAAAATCCAAAGAAAACATTAAAGTAGAGAGAACTTCCCTGAGGATGGGCTCCAGGACAAGTCCAAAAGCTCAGAAGAGGAAACCTCTGGTCTCAATGACCAACCCAGATTGGATCCCGCAACATTATCCTGGGGACACATATATTTTGCCTTCATTCGTGAGAATATTTGTAGCTCAGGGTTGAACTGAGTGCACTGATGATAGTTGGGAACTTAGCTAGTCAGATAACGAAATGTCTGCAAGAAAACATGAACCCAGTTGAGTAATGAAACTTCTGCAGGAACAGAACCAAGGTCAGAAAGCACCAAGGACCCCACAATGATTCATTAGTGTACCATGAACAAAGAGAGCAAAAACTACCAAAAGTGTAGGCATACTCTCTGTTTAGAGAGTATTAGTTTTGCACAACGTGCTAGTCTTGTTTCGATAACAAGCTGTTAGCCCTTCAGGCAGAGGTGGGTTTCAGCAGGTTCTGACCAGTTCTGGAGAACCGGTAGCGGAAATTTTGAGTAGTTCAGAGAACCGGTAGTAAAAACTCTGACTGGCCCCGCCCACATCTATTCTCTGCCTCCCGTGTCCCAGCTGATTTGGAGGAAATGGGGATTTTGCAGTAACCTTCCCCAGAGTGGGATGGGAATGGAGATTTTACAGTATCCTTTCCCTGCCACACCCACCAAGCCATGCCATGCCCACAGAACCAGTAGTAAAAAAACTGAATCCCAACACTGCCTTCAGGGGTACAATAGTTCAGACAAGAAGTGCAACCAGGAGTATATACAGAATCCTGTAATTCTGAAAATATTTCTCCCTTCCTCTCCTTTTACCCTCTGGAAAATAACAGAGGATCCTTTTGAAATGCTTCCCATACCTTCCCTCTTTCTGTGAGCTATTTGTTACACGATGGTTGTTCAGTCTGCAGCTCTTCTTCCTGTCTCCCACTGTCCTGTCATCACACCAGCCTATCTGTGCTGGGTATTATATTTCTCTAATCCATTGTACAGATGTATTTTCAATACAACAGGTTGCTTAGCAACCATTCTGAAATTACAACTAAACTAGAAAAGAGGAAATAGGACCAGAATTCGGGCTCTGACAAACTTCAAGTGCTCAACAACATAGCTTGTTCACAACTGTTTGCAGCCTTCTGTGACCACATGGCTGTTGTTGTTGTTAGTTGCAAAGTTGTGTCCAACCCATTGCGACCCCATGGACAATGTTCCTCCAGGTCTTCCTATCCTCTACCATCCTCTGGAGTCCATTTAAGCTCACGCCGACTGCTTCAGTGACTCCATTCAGCTACCTTGTTCTCTGTCGTCCCCTTCTTCTTTTGCCCTCAATCTTTCCCAGCATTAGGCTCTTCTCCAGTGAGTCCTTCCTTCTCAGTAGGTGGCCAAAGTATTTCAGTTTCATCTTCAGGATCTGGCCTTCTAAAGAGCAGTCAGGGTTGATCTCTTCTAGGACTGACTTGTTTGTTTGCCTTGCAGTCCAAGGGACTCGCAGGAGTTTTCTCCAGCACCAGAGTTCAAAGCCTCGATTTTTTGGCGCTCAGCCTTTCTTATGGTCCAACCTTCACAGCCATACATTGCAACTGGGAAAACCATAGCCTTGACTATACGCACTTTTGTTGGCAGGGTGATGTCTCTGCTTTTTAGTACGCTGTCAGATTTGCCATAGCTTTCCTCCCCAGGAGCAAGCATCTTTTCATTTCTTGGCTGCAACCGCCATCTGCGGTGATCTTGAAGCCCAGGAAAATAAAATCTGTCACTACCTCCATTTCTTCCCCATCTATCTGCCAGGAATTGAGACGGTCTGATGCCATGATCTTAGTTTTCTTAATGTTGAGTTTCAAGCCAACTTTTGCACTCTCCTCCTTCACCTGCATCAAGAGGCTTTTTAGTTCCTCTTCGCTTTCTGCCACTAGATGTTGTGTCTTGCCCGCCCTCAGAGCAGCCGGGGCCTTCTTACCTGCTCCCGAACACTGAGGAATGTATGCCTCCCGGCCCCAGTCCTGGCTCCATGCCCACACAAACTGCAGAAGAAGGAGCATCTCCCTGCCCCAGCCCTGACTCCATGCCCAGGCAAACGGAGCAGCTAGACCCCTCCCCCTCCTCCACAGCAGGTGAGCCTGAGGAGGGTTTATTACCAACAGCTGATTGGAGTGACCCTCGCATCAGAAGATTGGATAGGCGGAGGCAACAGAGGGAAGGGAGGGGCAGGCCTTAATGAGTGCTGAGTCATGGAGCCACACCCCATGGCCTATATAAAGGATCTGCTTTCTGGCAGTCTCTGAGTCAGGCAAAAGTCGAACTTATCTTGCTGAAGTCACTTACTGGTCTCCTGCCTGCTCTGCGGACTTTGCTAGGACTTTGGGCAGAGCTGCAGAGGCAAGCCTGATTCGGATTTCCCTGACCCAGCCGTCAGCGGAGGAGTGGGACACGACACTAGAGTGGTACCATCTGCATATCTGAGATTGTTGATATTTTTCCCGGCAATCTTAATTCCAACTTTTGATTTATCCAGCCCCGCTTTTCTTGTGATGTGTTCTGCATATAGTTAAATAGGCAGGGTGATAGTATACAGCCTTGCCAGACTCCTTTCCCAATTTTGAACCAATCAGTAGTTCCGTGTCCACTTCTCACTGTTGCTTTTTGGCCTGCATACAGGTTTCTCAAGAGACAAATAAGATGGTCTCTTGGGTTGTTGGAAGAGTGTTTAATATGACCATCACATTATCTTGACAGAATTCGATCAGCCTGTGCCCTGCTTCATTTTGTTCTCCAAGGCCAAACTTGCCTGTTATTCTGGTTATCTTTTGGCTTCCTACTTTAGCATTCCAATCCCCCATGATGATAAGGACATCATTTTTTGGTGTTAATTCTATCAGGTGCTATAGGGATTCATAGAACCGGTCAATTTCATCTTCTTCAGCACCAGTGGTTGGGGCATAGACTTGAACTACTGTGATATTGAATGGTTCGCCTTGGATTCGAACTGAGATTATTCTGTCATTTTGGGGATTGTATCCCACTATTGTTTTTCCTACTCTTTTATTAATTATGAAGGCTACTCCATTTCTTCTGAGGGATTCTTGCCTGCAGTAGTATACCTTATGGTCATCTGAATTAAATTCACCCATTCCTGTCCATTTTAGTTCATTGATTCCTAAGATGTCAATGTTCAGTCTTGTCATCTCTTGTTTGACTATGTCCAGCCTACCTTGATTCATGGATCTTACATTCCAGGTTCCTATGGAGAAAAAAATCTTTACAGCATCGGACTTTCCTTTCACCACCAGATACATCCACAGCTGAGCGTCCTTTTGGCTTTGGCCCAGTCGCTTCATTGTTTCTGGCGCTACTAGTACTAGCCCTCCGCTCTTCCCCAGTAGCATATTGGACACCTTCCGACCTGAAGGGCTCATCTTCCAGCGTCATATCTTTTTTCCTTTTTGTACTGTCCATGGGGTTTTCATGGCAAAGATACTGGAGCGGGTTGCCATTTCCTTCTCCAGTGGATCACGTTTTGTCAAAACTCTCTGCTATAACCTGTCCGTCTTGGATGTCCCTGCACGGCATAGCTCATAGCTTCATTGAGCTACACAAGCCCCTTCACCACAACAAGGCAGTAATCCATGAAGGGGCTGTATTTTACAGCAATTTTGCCAAAAATGGGCACTTCCTTCCTGTTTTCGCAAAACTGTGCCCATAGTAAACATTGATTCAGTTAACGACCATGGATTCACTTAACAACTATGGCGATTTGGTTAATGACTACCACAAAAACATTATAAAATCGGATCACTCGTATGACCAAATTGTTTTATAACTGTCATGACATGCAAGCATAATTATGTTCATTCGTTGGGGATTATCTGTCAGGCGTAAGTAACCAGGAATAGGGGTTGAGTTCAAAGCACAAAGAGTTTATTTCATGCTATCTATATACAAGAATCTGGTCCACTAATGGTCAAGCTAAATTGATGCTAGAAAAGAGACAATGAAATTCACAGGTGGCTGGAAGATTCCACGCTAATGATGCACTTAACCCCACCCTGCATTCACATCCTCCAGTGCTGCAGCCATTATAAACCGAACAACCAAATTATGACCATGGGGATGCTATATTGGTTGTTAGTATAAGCACTGGTTGTGAGCCACAGTTTCCAGTGCCACTGTAACTTTGGACCTGTCACTAAATGAATGGTTGTAAGTCAAGGACTCTCTGTATAGCTTTTATCTGTTGTTTTACAGCCAAATAGCATTTAGAGATTGTCGATAATGTTTTGGAGGCCGAAGGATTGCAAAGATGTCATTTAATAAGCTCTTTGAGAAACTTCATACAAATAAAACGGGGAGATCGCATTATTGGCACATGTCATCTGGGCAAATTTGTAAACAGGGAATGACCTCACGGCTGTCCATTTTTCACATCCAGGAAGCTACACAGCCTTTATTCTATTGGAAAGATTTATGCCTATCTGCACTTTCCATCTACCTAAAGCAAATTAACGTCATGGTGCTGCAATAATGGAAATAATCAGGACAATGTCCATCAAGGAAGGCAGAACGTTCTGAAACAGTCTGAGAAATGAATAGCCTCCAATTAATATGTGAATCGAGTAATAATTTCATTGTTCAATCTGCAGATGAAGAGCTCAAGAGATGTTTGATATGTCGCACACGTTAGAGGGGATCTTGCCAGCTCACTCAATTGATGGGGGTTTATGAAGATCATGTCAAACCTCCTTCAGTCTTTGTTGTTTCTCCTTGTGGCATAGATTTCCTTCTCTTAGAGCGGCCTTAAGGATTCACCCTGCATACACCCACACGGAGAAAGGAAGGCAATGAATAACTCTATTTCTCAGCCTGAGAAAGAGCTGGAGGAAAAGAGCAAAAAACCCCATTAAATGGTCTGCATGAGCATTATGAAAGCATCACGGGCCATAATAGGTCCCTCATTTTGGCCCAATCCCTTGAAATTTAATTTCTACTCAGGTATTTTATTTTAATAATATGTGGCCATAAGCAGAAAAAATAGGGCCTGATTAAAACCTTAGCATAGCATAGCATAGCATAGCATAGCATAGCATACCATAGCATACCATAGAATAGCATAGCATAGCATAGCATAGCATAGCATAGCATAGCATAGAATAGAATAGAATAGAATAGAATAGAATAGAATAGAATAGAATAGAATAGAATAGAATTTTGTGTGTCCAAGTGTAATCAAGGAATTTGTCTTGGTGCATATGCTCTCAGTGTACATAAAATAAAAGATATGTTCGTCAAGAATCATAAGGTACAACACTTAATGATAGTCATAGGGTACAAATAAGCAATCAGGAAACAGTATCAATATAAATCGTAAGGATACAAGCAACAAAGTTACAGTCATACAGTCATAAGTGGAAGGAGAGGGGTGATGGGAACGATGAGAAGATTAATAGTAGTGCAGATTTAATGAATAGTTTGACAGTGTTGACGGAATTATTTGTTTAGCAGAGTGATGGCGTTTGGGAAGAACCTGTTCTTGTGTCTAGTTGTTCTGGTGTGCAGTGCGCTATAGCGTTGTTTTGAGGGTAGGAGTTGAAACAGTTTATGTCCAGGATGCGAGGGGTCTTAAATATTTTCACAGCCCTCTTTTTGACTTGTACAGTGTACAGGTTCTCGATAGAAGGCAGGTGGGTAGCAATTTGGAAACAATTTGGTTTCAGAAAAAAAATATCCTGTAATCTACAACTTCTACATTGCAAAAACACATCTCAATGAGGGCAAAGCAATAGATGCAATTTACATAAACTTCTGTAAAGCCTTTGATTCAGTAGTACATGACAAACTACTAAAATCCTACGGCATCTCCGGACCCCTCCATAATTGGATAACTCCGTTCCTGTCAAACAGGTAACAAGTGGTCAAAATAGGTAGAGCCTATCAAATCCTGCACCTGTTAATAGCAGTGTCTCCCAAGAGGACTATAAGGGGCGTACATAAGTGCACAAAAGTGCCTACCGTTCCTGTCCTAGTGTTTCTTTTCAATGTATGTGCTTGTATATAATGTTGTGACAAAAAAAAAGGCAGCATTCTAGGGCCCACACTTTTCATATTATACATAAATGACTTTTGTGATCATATTATAAGTAACTGCGTTCTCTTCGCCGATGATGCTAAACTATTTAACACTACCAACAATGCTGCTACCCTTCAAAAAGACCTTGACTTTGTGTCAGAATGGTCAAAAAATTGGCAACTCCAAATCTCAACCAACAAATGCTCTGTCTTACACATTGGCAAAAAGAATCAGAACACAAAATACAAGCTAAGTGGACATGACCTCGTAGATGACCCTCACTCTGTCAAGGACCTTGGAGTACTCATATCAAATGATCTAAGTGCCAAAGCCCACTGTAACAACATCGCCAAAAAGGCATTAAGAGTTGTAAACCTAATCTTGCATAGCTTCTTCTCCGGTAAGATTACACTACTAACCAGAGCATACAAAACATTTGTTAGACCAATTCTTGAATACAGCTCATCTGTCTGGAACTCACACTGTATATCGGACATTAATACAATTGAGCGCGTCCAGAAATATTTCACAAGAAGAGTCCTCTACTCCTCTGTTCGCAATAAAATACCTTATGCCACCAGACTTGAAATTCTGGGTTTAGAAAATTTAGAACTACGCCATCTTCGGTATGACCTCAGCATAGCTCATAAAATCATCTGCTACAATGTCCTTCCTGTCAATGACTACTTCAGCTTCAACCACAACAATACACGAGCACACAATAGATTTAAACTTAAAGTGAACCGCTTTAATTGATTGTAGAAAATATAACTTCAGTAACAGAGTTGTTAATGCTGGAATGCACTACCTGACTCTGTGGTCTCATCCCAAAATCCCCAAAACGTTAATCAAAGACTGTCTTCTGTTGATCTCCCAACCACTTTCATGTCTAATGAGGGACTAGAACTCACCGCCTCGGGGTTTGACCTAAAGTTACCCAGAGCAGGGGTCTCCAACCTTGGTCCCTTTAAGACTTGTGGACTTCAACTCCCAGAGTTCCTCAGCCAGCTTTGCTGGCTGGGGAATTCTGGGAGTTTAAGTCTTCTAGGCTCAAAGGGACCAAGGTTGGAGACCCCTGACTCAGAGGGTTTCATGCTTAGTTGGGATTAGACCAGCTCCTAGGTAAAGGTTCCCCTCGCACATACCTGCTAGTCGTTGCTGACTCTAGGGAGCGGTGCTCATCTCCATTTCAAAGCCAAAGAGCCAGCACTGTCTGAAGACGTCTCTGTTGTCATGTGGCCGGCATGACTCAATGCCAAAGGCGCACGGAATGCTGTTACCTTCCCACCAAAGTGTTCCCTATTTTTTCTACTTGCATTTTTATGTGCTTTCGAACTGCTCGGTTGGCAGAAGCTGGGACAAGTAACAGGAGCTCACCCCGTTACACAGCAGCACTAGGGATTCGAACCGCTGAGCTGCTGACCTTTCGATCGACAAGCTCAATGTCCTAGCCACTGAGCCACCGCGTCCCTTCAAACTAATAATAAAATATTATTATTAATTAATAACCTAAACCATTCTCATCCCAAACCACTACACGTGACATAACTTGTAGACGGCGTGGCTGGGATACTGGCGTCCCGGCACAGTCAGCTGGTTCCATCGCTGACTGTGGGGGGCGAGTCGTTGGCCCCCAGGGAGTTGGTTCGCAACTTAGGCGTTCTCCTGGATGTGCGGCTGTCTTTAGAAGAACATTTGACGGCCGTCGCCAGGGGAGCTTTTTATCAGGTATGCCTGATTCGCCAGTTGCGTCTTTTCCTCAACTGGGACTCTTTATGCACGGTCACTCACGCCCTTGTTACCTCCTGCCTGGATTACTGCAGTGATCTCTACATGGGGCTCCCCATGAAGAACACCCGGAGGCTCCAACTGGTACAGAATGCGGCTGCGCAGGGGATAAAGGGAGCATCTCGTAGCTCCCATATAACACCTCTCCTACGCAGGCTGCACTGGTTGCCTGTGGTCTTCCGGGTGCAATTCAAGGTGTTGGTTATCACCTTTAAAGCGCTCCATGGCTTGGGACCGGGATATTTATGGGACCGCCTACTGCCACCAGCAGCCTCCCATCGACCTGTGCACTCTCACAGGGAAGGCCTCCTTAGGGTGCTGTCAGCCAAACAATGTCGGCTGGCGGCTCCCAGGGGAAGGGCATTCTCTGTGGGGGCACCTGCCCTGTGGAATGAACTACCCGTGGGGCTACGCATACTCCCTGACCTCCGGACTTTTAAGCGCGAGCTCAAGACTTTCTTATTTTATCAAGCAGGGCTGGCTTAATGGGAATTTTAATGGGGTTTTATTGGGTTTATAGGGTCTTTTATAATTTTTATCTTATTATTTTTAACTTTTAGCCAAATTGAATTAGATTTTTATTGATATATTGTTCTTAACTATTGTGTTACTGTTTTATTCTGGCTGTACACCGCCCTGAGTCTTCAGAGAAGGGCGGTAAAAAAATATAAATAATAAATAAATAAATAAATAAATAACTTCAGACAAAGAGGGAAAAGATAATACAGATAGTCCTTGACTTATAACAATTCATTTACTGACCATTCAAGGTTACAATGGTACCAAAAAAATTGACTTATGGCCATTTTTCACACTTGTGACCTTTGTAGCTTCCCCATGCTCATGTGATCAAAATTTAGACACTTGGCAACTGGTTCATATTTATGACCATTGCTGGTCATAAATATGTCTAGCATTTGGTCATGTGACCCTTTATCTCATGACCAAAGTCATGGGATAAACCTTTGAGCCCTTTTGACAAGCAAAGTCAACGAGGAAGGGAGATTTACTGCACAATCGGATTAGTAATTTATCAACTGCAGTGATTCACTTAACAACTGTGGGAAGAAAGGTTGCAAAATCGGGCATAATTCACTTAACAAATGTTTCACTTAACAACGTAAATTTTGGGCTCAGTTTTGGTCGTAAGTCAAGGACTACCTGTAGTTCAGTACAAATTGGTATCAAGAACAAAGGATGATAATATGCAGCTGGAGCAAGGATAAAATCCCAAATAAAACCCAAAATAGGTTCCCACAAGCCATCAATGGGGACCAAAAGCTCAATGAATAGTCCGGAATAGCGGCAAGGTGAAGCCCGCCCATCCCTCAGGCGGAGGGAGAGCTCCAGGGGTGAAATCCAGAAGGTTCTGACACGTTCTGGAGAACCGAAAGCAGAAATTTTGAGTAGTTTGGAAAACCAGCAAATACCACCTCTGGCTGGCCCCAGAATGGGGAGGGAATGGGGATTTTGCAGTATCCTTACCCTGCCACCCCCACCAAGCCACGCCCACAGAACCGGTAGTAAAAAAAATTGAATTCCACCACTGGAAATCTCTCTAAGAAGATGGCTATTCTACAGAAGAGCTGCAGTGCATTACAGTTTAGCATAATATATAAACTCAGCCTTTGAGTTTTAAAAGTAAAAAAGAAAAAGAGTATCTGCACTTCATTCACGAACTGCATTTCCCATAATTAAGAGTTCTCTATTATGTCTTGAGGTGGGTTTTTATTAGCACATTTGCTGCAGCCTGCAAATGTTCCTGTTTGAAATTCTGAATAGAATCACTATTCTGCAGCGTTGACTAAGCTAGTTGGAACAATTATATGACCTTCCGAGGGCTCAAGTTCTCATGAAGCTTGCATTATTTCAGATTTTGTTACCATCCTGTTAACGTGGAGCGAAGTAACACATTCAGCAGTAACTTTGTGTAACGGGTACTTCCTGCTTTCTTATACCCATTACCAGGGTGGCATACGCAGATTCAGAGAACCAGTTAAAACAGGTAAACAAAAAAGGTTCCAGGTTTGTTCTTTTTCTCCCTGTAGAACAAGAATTCACAACCTTTGGTTATCCTGCCTGTTTTATCCAGATTTCTGAATCTGGGTATCAGAGGTGGGTTTCAGCAAGTTCTGACCAGTTCTGGAGAACCTGTAGCAGAAATTTTGAGCAGTTGAGAAAACTGGTAGTAAAAATTCTGACTGGCCCTGCCCCCATCTATTCTCTGCCTCCCAAGTCCCAGCTGATCGGGAGAAAATGGGGATTTTTGCAGTATCCTTCCCCTGGAGTGGGGAGGGAATGGAGATTTTACAGTATCTTCCCCTGCCACGCCCACCAAGCCACACCACGCCCACCAAGCCACACCCACCAAGCCACGCCATGCCCACCAAGCCATGCCAACAAAGCCATGCCCACAAAGGTCTCTTCCCATAATCCTAAAAGCTTTAACCAAAAACTTTCTACTATTGACCTCACCCCATTCCTAAGAGGACCATAAGGGGCGTGCATAAGCGCACAAACGTGCCTACCGTTCCTGTCCTATTGTTTTTCTTTTCTTCTTCCTATATATATATATGCTTATACCTCCTAACATTTACTCATATATATGTTTATATACTATATAATCTTTTTGTATGATGTTGTGACAAAATAAATAAATAAAAATAAAATAAAAGCCATGCCACACCCACTATGCCTCGCCCACCAAGCCATGCCATGCCCACAAAGCCATGCCAACAAAGCCATGCCCACAAAGCCATGCCACGCCCACAAAGCCATACCCACAGAACCGGTAGTAAAAATGTTTGAAACCCACCACTGCTGGGCATGGAACTGGTAGAGTCAGCAAGAAGCAATTAGAGTACCAGTCAAGCTTTATTAAACTAGACAAACCCTGTCCCCCTCCAGCTTCAGACCTTCACGAATTGCTTTGTATTAATTCAATTTCCTTTTTTAAATCAAACAAAGAGTTGCTCATTTTATCCAGCGTGTTCCCTCTAGATTTTCCCTGGTTCTAAAAAGCACAGTAAGTCAGCAAATCTTAACACACTAGGAGCACAGCTGGTTTTTGAGTTAGCATCTGAACTGGGGACAGCATTTTCATTGCTAACCAAGGGCAGTTAAGTCATGCCTGATTTTACAATCTTTTTGTGATGGTTCTCAAGCGAGTCACTGCCATTGTTAAGTGAATCACATGAGTCTGGCTATTTACTTTACTTGTTGAGAGCAGCTGGGAAGAGTGTAAATAATAATTACATCACCCCAGGACAGTGGTGAAATGTAAATTTGTTACTACTGGTTCTGTGGATGTGGCTTGATGGGGAGGTGGGTTATGTAACTGGGTAGGCATGGCCAACTTTTTTTTAATTTTTAAAAGCATTTTTTCTACAACCTCTTCGGCCGAAGAAGTTTAAAAAAATGCTTTTAAAAGGCCCTGATGATCCCAGCTGAGTTGCCTGATTGTCAGAGGCTTTTCTTTTCTTTTAAAAGCATTTTTTAATTTATTTATTTATTTATTTATTTATTTATTTATTTATTTATTTATTTATTTATTTATTTAATCGTATTTATATACCGCCCTATCTCCCAAGGGACTCAGGGCGGTTTACAGGCACTAAAAACAGATAAATAGAATATAAATACAATATAAAACATTTAAAAAACTTATTCTAAAGCCCATCCAATTAAAAATAGAAATAAAACCCAATTTAAAACCCAAAAATAAACTTTGCCTTTAAAAGAAAAGAAAGCCTCTGACAATCAGGCAACTCAGCTGGGATCATCAGAGCCTTTTAAAAGCATTTTTTTACAACCTCTTCGGCCAAACAGCTTGTAGAAAAAATGCTTTTAAAAGGCTCTGACGATCCCAGCTGAGCCACGCGATCATCAGAGGCTTTTTTTTTACTTTTAAAAGCATTTTTTCAGCCGAAGAAAAAATGCTTTTAAAAGTTAAAAAAAAAAAAAGCTCTGACGATTGTGCGGCTCAGCTGGGCATTGGGGGGGGGGGAGGCAGGGATTTTTGCTACTGGTTCTCTGAAACACCTGCCGCCATCGCTACCGTTTCGGGCGATCTGGTCCGAACCAGGAGCATTTCACTCCTGCTCCAGGATGCTGCAACATCATAAATACACGCCAGTTGTTAAGCGTTTAAATTTTGATCTGGTGAATGTGGGGATGCTATCACGGTTGCAAGTACGAGGACTGGTTGGGACCCCGCCCCTTTTTTAAGTGCCAGTGTCATTTCGAACTGTCACTAAATAAATGGTTCTAAGTAGAGGACTGCTTGTATGTTCCTACCAAATATGCATCCCCTTTCTGAATTACTCATCTAAGTTTAAGCATAGAGCTAAGGAAATGAATTAGAATTCACTATCTGCTCTCAGCCTTTATTGTTCTCCACTGTTAAGTGCAAGGAGCTAGAAGAGGGGTGTCAAACTCAAGATCCATTGGCTGCATCCGGCCCGTGGGATGCTTAACATAACATAACATAACATAACATAACATAACATAACATAACAACAGAGTTGGAAGGGACCTTGGAGGCCTTCTAGTCCAACCCCCTGCCCAGGCAGGAACCCTACACCATCTCAGTCAGATGGTTATCCAACATTTTCTTAAAAATTTCCAGTGTTGGGCCCGGGTACTTACGGGACCGCCTGCTGTTTCCACATGCCTCCCACCGACCCGTACGCTCTCACAGAGAGGGTCTTCTCAGGGTGCCGTCCGCCAAGCAATGCCGGCTGGCGGCCCCCAGGGGAAGGGCCTTCTCTGTTGGAGCTCCTACTCTCTGTTGGAGCTCCTACTCTCTGGAACGACCTTCCCCCCGGTTTGCGCCAAATATCTGACCTTCGGACCTTTCGTCGGGAATTAAAAACTTATTTATTCATCCAAGCGGGACTGGACTGATTTTTTAGATTTTTAAATTTCTAAATTTTAAATTTTAAATTTTTAAATTTTCTGTAATTTTATATGGGGTATTTTAGGTTGGTCAATTTGACGGTTTTAATTCGGCCACTATTGAATAGGTATTTTAAATTGATTTTTAACTTTGTATACTTACTGCTTTTTATCTTGGCTGTACACCGCCCTGAGTCCTTCGGGAGAAGGGCGGTATAAAAGTTTAATTAATAAATAAATAAATAAATAAATAAATTCACAACTTCTGAAGGCAAGTCGTTCCACTTATTAATTGTTCTAACTGTCAGGAAATTTCTCCTTAGTTCTAAGTTACTTCTTTCTTTGATCAGTTTCCACCCATTGCTTCTTGTTCTACCCTCAGGTGCTTTGGAGAACAGCCCGACTCCCTCTTCTTTGTGGCAGCCCCTGAGATATTGGAAGACTGCTATCCTGTCTCCCCTAGTCCTTCTTTTTATTAAACTAGAAATACCCAGTTCCTGCAACCGTTCTTCATATGTTTTAGCCTCCAGTCCTCTAATCATCTTTGTTGCTCTTCTCTGCACTCTTTCTAGAGTCTCAACATCTTTTTTACATCGTGGAGACCAAAACTGGACCTGGCCCACTGGCCCACTGGCCCACTGGCCTTCAATGCCTCTGCCAGCAAAAACAGAGCTTGGGGGGGCATACATGGTCCCCCATACTCCGTTTTCACTGGCAGAGGGCTGCAGGAGGCTTTCCAGGTCGAAAATGGAGTATGGGGGGAGAGAGGGGAACCATGCATGGTGCCACCGAGCTCCATTTTCGCTAGCAGAGGGCTATCAAAACAAACTAAAAGCAAAACAAAAGGAGAAAGATTTCCCCTTTTGCATTTTTTATTTATTTATTTATTTATTTATTTATTTATTTATTTATTTATTTATTTATTTATTTATTTATTTATTTATTTATTTTGTCACAACAGTATATGTAAGCATAAGCATGAAATAACTATACAATATATAAGCATATCAGGGGTGAAATCTAAAAATTTTCCCTACCGGTTCTGTGGGCGTGGCTTAATTGGTAGGCGTGGCCTGGTGGTCAGATGACTGGGTGGGCATGGCCAATAACAATAAATAATAAAAATAATTAACGAAGTATACAAAACAATAAGAGCAGGGGTGAAATGCTCCCGGTTTGCACCGGTTCTCCCGATTAGCGATGGCAGCTGCTGGTTCGGAGGACCGGTAGCAAAAATCCCTGGCCCCGCCCCCCGCCTCTGCTGGGCCGCACCATCAGCAGAGGGTTTTTTTTACTTTTAAAAGTTTTTCTTCAGCCGAAAACATATCTTTAAAAGTAAAAAAAAACCAAAAACCCTCTGATGATCACGGGGCTGAGCAGGGATCATCAGAACACTTTAAAAGTTTTTTTTAAAAAAACCTCTTCTGCCAAAGGGGAAAAAAAGGAAAAGGGGGGGGCTTTAAAAGACTCCTCTGGCCATCCCAGCTGAGTTCCTCATCACCAGAACCTTAAAAAACATGTTTTCTACATGTTAAAACAATTATTTTAAGACGTTCTGGGCTGCTATGAGGGAACTTCAGCTGAGATCGTCAGAGGAGCTGATTTTAAAACTTTTTTTCCTCTGGCGATCCCAGAGGAGTTTCCTGATCCTCACAGGCTTTTAAACTCACTTTTTAACAGCCCCCACTTACAAGAGCCCCCACCCATGGACACCCAATGCCCCCTCCTCACTTACCTATAATTACTGCTCTTTCGGGCTGGCAACGCAATCCTTACTTCAGCTACTGAAGGAAAAAAAAAGTTTGCTTTGACTTCCTGCTTTGCTGGCTGAGGAACTCTGGGATTTGAAGTCCACAATAAAATAAAATAAAATAAAATAAAATAAAATAAAATAAAATAAAATAAAATAAAATAAAATAAAATAAAATAAAATAAAATAAAATATTTGTGCAGCTTTCTGAGATTTGGTGTGTTCCTGTAGTGTTTCACTCTAACTACACAAACACACAAAATCTCACAAAGCTGCACGTGGCATTTTGTGTGTGTGTGAGTCAGTTGTGTTGTGTTGTGTGTGTGTAAAATGTGAAAGTGTGAGGTTCCTGCTTGTTGCAGGGGCCATTTTGGGTGAAGTGCAGCTGCTTTTACATTGTGTGAGAGTCAGTTGTGTTGTGTTGTGTGTGTGTAAAGTGTGAAAGTTGGTTTTTGGTACCTCTTATTCAGAGGTGAAATCTAAAAATTTTGCCTACCGGTTCTGTGGGTGTGGCTTAATTGGTGGGTGCGGTTTGGTGGTCAGGTAACCGGGTGGGTGTGGCCAATAACAATAAATTATAAACAAAGTACACAAAACAATAAGAAGTACCAAAAACCAACTTTTACACTTTACACACACACAACACAACACAATTGACTCACACACAATGTAAAAGCAGCTGCACCTCACCCAAAATGGCCACTGCAACAAGCAGGAACCTCACACAGTCACAAAAAGCCCAAAAAACAACTTTCACACTTTACATACACACAACACAACACAACTGACTCTCTCTCTCTCACACACACACACAAAATGCCACATACAGCTTTGTAAGATTGTGTATGTTTGTGTAGTTAGAGTGAAACACACCAAATCTCAGAAAGCTGCACAAATATTTTATTTTATTATTTTATTTTATTTATATTTTTAGATAAAAGCAGCTAAATTTAAAACTTCCTTAACTTTAAATTGCTATATCTAAAAAAATAAAATAAAATAAAATAAAATAAAATAAAATAAAATAAAATAAAATAAAATAAAATAATAAAATAAAATATTTGTGCAGCTTTCTGAGATTTGGTGTGTTCCTGTAGTGTTTCACTCTAACTACACAAACACACAAAATCTCACAAAGCTGTATGTGGCATTTTGTGTGCGTGTGTCAGTTGTGTTGTGTGTGTGTAAAATGTGAAAGTGTGAGGTTCCTGCTTGTTGCAGGGGCCATTTTGGGTGAAGTGCAGCTGCTTTTACATTGTGTGTGAGTCAGTTGTGTTGTGTTGTGTGTGTGTAAAGTGTGAAAGTTGGTTTTTGGTACCTCTTATTCAGAGGTGAAATCTAAAAATTTTGCCTACCGGTTCTGTGGGTGTGGCTTAATTAGTGGGTGCGGTTTGGTGGTCAGGTAACCGGGTGGGTGTGGCCAATAACAATAAATTATAAACAAAGTACACAAAACAATAAGAAGTACCAAAAACCAACGTTTACACTTTACACACACACAACACAACACAATTGACTCACACACAATGTAAAAGCAGCTGCACCTCACCCAAAATGGCCACTGCAACAAGCAGGAACCTCACACAGTCACAATAAGCCCAAAAAACAACTTTCACACTTTACATACACACAACACAACACAACTGACTCTCTCTCTCTCTCACACACACACAAAATGCCACATACAGCTTTGTAAGATTGTGTATATTTGTGTAGTTAGAGTGAAACACACCAAATCTTAGAAAGCTGCACAAATATTTTATTTTATTATTTTATTTATATTTTTAGATAAAAGCAGCTAAATTTAAAACTTCCTTAACTTTAAATTGCTATATCTAAAAAAATAAAAATAAAAAGCCTAAAAAAACCCCCAATTAACTATTTTTTAAAAGCACTGCCCCTTACTTACCCAATTCAAGGGAAAAGGCAGGCAGATTGAGTTGCTCACCGATGAGATGGATTGCAGGCAGGCAGATTCAGTTGCTAGCTGATGCAATTGATGCGGAATAGTGAGCGAGACTGAAAAAAGCAGGAAGCTGCCAAGTAGGCAAGTGGGGACTGGACAATTGAGTGGGCATGGGCGGGTGAGCCAGGGATCTTTGCTACCGGTTCTCCGAACTACCTGCCCCCATCGCTACCAGATTGGGCGATCAGGTCTGAACCGGGAGCATTTCACCCCTGGGTAGCACCCAGGAAGTGATGCTAATACTAAAACATCAATAATCCAAAGTAGCTCTTCTATATCAAAGCAAGGCAGGAGATAAATGCAAAGCATGAATGACTGCAGGAAAGAAAATTGGTGAAGTCGGGATTTTTTCGCAGGCTTTGACTAGAATAAGAGCAAGTTCTCTAATCCGACATATCTAGAGAGTGCCAAATATCACTGAAGGAATTTGAGGAAATGTCTGCCCCAGAATCTCTATAACCTACAGCCTTTCAAATATCACATACAATGCCAAGTGTGCTACTACCATGAAATAGAATGTACTTGTTAGTGACTTTGTAATCAAACCAATGCATATTTGAGGCTTACTGACATATACCAAGGTATGAAAGCTTCATTTATGGCGCAATTTTATGTACAAACCCACAAGCAAGGTCAAGTATGCGACATGATGTGAATCTGTTTCAAGTCTGAATCTTGATCTATCTTTTGAACTACCATATGCAAAGGAGATCTCGTAAGAGCATGGTCTTATTGTGAGACTCATTGAGCCAAGTACTTTCAATGAATTGCTCCTTGAAGTATGACATACATTCAATCCGTTATCTAGATATCAGTGGATGGTGGTCCAGTCTAGTTCTGGATACTATATGAAGAAAAGCAATGATAGATTGGTAGGTCAGGCAGGTGGAGGGAAGATGGGAACACGAAAAGATCTCAATTGCATTATTGAAGCTAACTTGCTCCTCATATTGATAAAAATGGAAAGGGTATAATGACCCCACAATCATTTCTCTTGACAGTTGTAATGTCCCATTTTTAGAACATTTATTTAAATACAAAAGTTGGTATGATTGGTGGGGAAATCTCTTATAAGAAAAAAAATCACCGTTGCTATTTGGTCTCATTTTTAATATTTGTTATTTTTCCCCTGAAGGCACTTTTGTTTCATCCAGAGTTTTAGCAAAAACTATTAAAATTGACATGATGCTGTCTATGTATAAGTAATAGTGTGTGAGATATATAAAAGGTACAGATAATAAAATTACCTATGTTTCTTGGATGTTTGTATGTATAATATATATCATACACATACACATATGCATACTTACAAACATCCAGCAGAAATATAGGTAATTCTATACTCTCAACTTTTTTCAAGAAAAAAAAGCTTTTAGGATCACAACGTTATTTTCCTGATAATTAGGGAATAGAAAATTAAGTATTTATGGGATCAGATTTGGCTTTGTTTTTTACTCCATGTGGAGTTCTTGGTGAACTTGGTTGTTTCCTTGCAGATATTCTATTTCCATACTAGGTAACATCATTAGTGGTAGAAGAGAGTTGGTTTGCTTTCTGTTTATACAGGTTTTTCCCCCTCAGTTTTGGTGTTGTTGTTATCTTCTTGATAGTTCCCTGATTAGTATATTGTTTACTGCTTGTTTGTCTGGTGTTAATCCCCACTTATCTGGGTGATGACTGCTGCTGAGGAAATGTTGTGGTCTTGATTTCCTTTTAAAGCTTTTTTATTGCCTTTTGTGAGTGGTGTGTAAATAGTGTTTATTTCTATGTGCCTGTTGATAGCTGATTTGACTTGAGTGCCAAGCTTCCAGGAATTCTTTAATATTTGTGGATTTAGTTTGTTTTAGTTGTTTCCTAGCTGAAAATATGGTCACATCTGTCCATGTGCTATGAAATTAAGAGATTTTCATCATGTTTTCTGACGGTTATCTGGTCTTTGTGGATGTGCTCTGCTAGTCTTCTATCTTAAGTCTGGATTTCTGTCTTTTTCTCTCTTTCTTGCTATGCATATATAAATTGAATCATTTTTCCAGGATGAACAAAACATCAAAGTTTATGTCTTTTGGTGTTCTGTGAATCAATATTGTTTTCATTCTGAATTCCATTTCAGTGACTTATAGCTTGTTCTTAAAATTTGTGGCAGTGGAACTAGAATCTATTTGTTCGATGTTTGCCGTCCGCTGTATAAGTGCAATGCCATAGTGTTAAATGTGTGCTGCTCATATGAGTGTGACAATAGGATTGTGGCCATAAACATTTTTTACTAGAGTGGTAAGGCTTCAATCCAGGGTATCATTTTCTACAAGTCTTGAATCCAATTGGATTTTCCACGAATACGAGTTTACAACCTTAATCTTTTTATAAAAAGATGGGATATGCAAACATCTCTGTACCAGCAATGGACACGCAGATAAGAGGGGATTAAAGACCAGGATTAACACTAGTCCAACAACAAAGCAATAAAAAGTATCTCAATCAAGGAACTACCAATTCAGACATTTAGACTTCAATCAAAAACAATCAAACAATGAGCAACAGCCTAATCAAGAAATTACATGTATCCTTGACTTACGATCACAATTGAGTCCAAAATTTTTGTTGCTAAGCAAGACATTTGTTACATTTTGCCCCATTTTACGACTTTTCTTGACCCAGTTGTTAAGCGAATCAGTGTGGTGGTTAAGTCAGTAACCTGACTGATTCCCCCTTGACTTTGCTTATCAGATCACAAAAGGTGATCCCATGATCCTGGGATACCAGCAACTGTCATAAATATGAAATTCAGAGTCTAAATTTTGATCACGGGATCATGGAGATGCTGCAATGTTTGTAGGTGTGACAAATGGTCAAAATTCCTTTTTTTCAGTGTCGTTGTAACTTTGAATGGTCACTGAATGAACTGTTGTAAGCTGAGAACGACCCTACTTTCCAGTAGCATCTGTCAACCCTGAAGCGAACCTGGCTAGGGCCATCTTTGAAGCTTCAGGGTTGCCACTAGGTGGGAGGGGGAGGAAAATAGTTAGCTGCGATTTTGCAGTCAAAATAAGAAGTTTTCCTGTGGTAGTCAAGGTCATTCCAACAGGTGGCTGGGAGAGGAGGAGCGAAGTAACCAAGCAACCAGCCAGCACCTTGATTGGACCATGTGACTGACGACTTGGGGAAGGTGGGAAACTTCCTCTTTTAATTAGGTGAAAACCGCGGGAATTCAGAGTCAGTTTTCACCAGCTGTGCCAATAAGATATATCCAATAAAATTATTCTTTGGGGAATCTGCCTGTCTCAGAGTTCTGCTTTCTATGCATGCATTACTTGGAATGCTGACATTACCACCATCTTCTTATTCACCATAAGAGGGATGCATCTAATTTGTCCTGAGTGTAGGAAAAGCTTCACACAAAACTTGGACTTGGGATTAGGGTTAAGACAGTCTGATAGTTCACATAGGGGAGATGCTCTTCACTTGCCTCTACCTCTATTCTAACTTTTGATACATCTAAAATCTCAATAAGTTCAAATCTACTCATGCAGGAGAAGAACACACACCCCTCCATGGCTTGCCTCCATTGTGTGGAATGTTTCAGTCATTTGTCCAGCTGGAATATGCATGAGGGAATTCACATGGGTGAAAGGCCATTTGGCTGTGTTGAGTATGGGAAGATGATTGTTTCCCATTTTAAACTTACTCAGCATATGAGATCACACGCCAAGCAAGCATCCTACATTTGCAGCAAATATGGGAAAAGTTTATGTCAAGTCTTGTTAACCACCAGCGACTTCATCTACTTTGGTAATGAAATGTCTGTCAGAAAACAATCAAGCTCAGAAAAGCACCAAGGGCTCCACGATGTATATATGATGATAGTATTAAACAATTGCCATAACTTTCATACCTCTACCAAAGGTGATGGTATAATTATATATGTGTAGGCATTTGTGTGATGATATCTCTGTCTGTCTTTAGTTTTGCATCCCTTCAGTTTGTTAAGATGCCCTTGGTCAGTCCTTAATGTGTTTCAGGTTGACTGATGTCTTCCACACAACATATTTCAAAATTGCTCCCAATAATCCTATGATAAATGACAGATTGAACACGGCCAGTCCTTTGAGGTAGACTGGGCTAGGAATAGATACTACAAGAAATACTAGAAGTCTTCCTTTACTAATGTTAGCTACAGTAACATAATTTTGAAAGGCTCACTGCCTTTCTTTTTTCAATCCAGGGGTGGGATTCAAACATTTTAGCAAATTTTTCCATCTTCCCTTCAAACAGCCCCAGCTAATTCAATGGGCCAGATTATTTGAAGGATCATCTTTTACCATCTATCTGACCCACCAGATCAGAGAGGCAGGGTATACTATGAGTCTCCTCTCTTAAGGAGTCCATCTCGTAGAACTCATAGAATCATCTATGGCAATGTCCTTCCTGTTGAAGACTACTTCAGCTTCAATCACAACAATACAAGAGCAAACAATAGATTTAAACTTAATGTTAAACCCTTCAATCTTGATTGCAAAAAATATGACTTCTGTAAAAGAGTTGCTAATGCTTGGAACACACTACCTGACTCTGTGGTCTCTTCTCAAAATCCCCAAAACTTTAACCAAAAACTGTCTACTATTGACCTCACCCCATTCCTAAGAGGTCTGTAAGGGGCGTGCATAAGAGCACAAACGTGCCTACTGTTCCTGTCCTATTGTTTCCTTTCATTATAGCCAAATTATATAGTTATTACAAACTTATGCATATTTATATATATATATATATATGTATGTCTTTGGTTATTCGGGTTTTCTCCCGCGTAAAATTGTCTTGGCGACGTTTCGATGAAGTCTCATTCGTCATCTTCAGGCTTCAGCTTGGTGCTTCTGGGAGCAATGTGTGATTGCAGCTGTTTCATTACCCAACAAGGTAGCATCATCAGTGCTAGAGGGAATGGCATTTACTCTCTGTTTATATATATATATATATATATATATGCTTATATATATATGCTTATATATATATGCTTATATATATATATATGCTTATATATTATATAGTTGATGGTTGATGATGGATAAAGTAACATGATAGTTACTTTCATGCTTATTCTTATATATACTGTTGTGACAAAATAAATAAAATTATATCAAAAAGCTAGAAAATAGTTCTGCTGATATACAACCTTTCTGATACAACATGGGGAAAGTTATCAGTGCCCATAACTGAAGACTCGGGAGGTTGATAGGTACCTTTGACAGGGATAGCTACTTTCCTTTTGGCTTAATATCGTAGCTCTCCTGGAAACATCCATCTTGGTGAGGCTTTTGAAAGATAGTCCAGCCATCCTGCATTTACTACAGGGATATTTATAAGGAAGTAATACATAAATTAGTTCCACTGTTCATTGGTCTATAAATACCCGTCAAGATGTAGACACGGAGGCGTCTGGCTTTCCTCTAATCTGCAAGATGTGATCCAATGTCTGTAGTTCTTTTCAAATCCCCTGCAACTCAGACTAATCTGAGCACAACCAAGCCCCCACCCAAACAGGACACACCCCATCCAATCAGAGCACAAAAACCCCATCCAATCAGAGCACAAAAACCCCATCCAATCAGAGCACAAAAACCCCATCCAATCAGAGCACAGCCAAGCTCCCACCCAATCAGTTCAAACCCCACTAGCAGTTAAAAGGAAGAAACAGCTGCAATCACACATTGCTCCCAGAAGCACCAAGCTGAAGCCTGAAGATGACGAATGAGACTTCGTCAAACGCCGCCAAGACACTTCCAATTTTACGGGAGAAAACCCGAATAACCAAAGACCTACATATATATATATGCTTATATATATAGCATATATGCTATATATATATATATATGCTTATATATATATATATATGCTTATATATATATATATATATATATATATATATATATATATATATATATATATATATATATATATATATATATATATATATGTATGTCTTTGGTTATTCGGGTTTTCTCCCGCGTAAAATTGTCTTGGCGACGTTTCGATGAAGTCTCATTCGTCATCTTCAGGCTTCAGCTTGGTGCTTCTGGGAGCAATGTGTGATTGCAGCTGTTTCTTCCTTTTTAACTGCTAGTGGGGGTTTGAACTGATTGGGTGGGAGCTTGGCTGTGCTCTGATTGGATGGGGTTTTTTGTGCTCTGATTGGATGGGGGTGTGTCCTGTTTGGGTGGGGGCTTGGTTGTGCTCAGATTAGTCTGAGTTGCAGGGGGATTAGAGCTGGTGAGCTGCATTGCTGTTGTTTGGCTTCGTGTTTGTGGTCGTGCTATATCTTCATAGTGGGTGTCAGTCTGCTGCATGTATGGATTGGAGGGGTTTGAAATGGCTAATGTTGCAGCTGCAGTCTGGCTTCTGGTCCTTGGTCGTGCTTCATGATCAGTGTGGGTTTGGGTCTGCTTTCTGGGTGGATGTGTGGTGGTGACATCCTGGGTGGACCTCGTGAGTGTGGGTCTCATGTCATTCTTCGTGTTAGGGACTCATTTGTCAATAAGGGCAGATTTCCAAATGGCTGGTAGGCGGGAGGTATCATCTCGTTTGTTCATGCTGTGTGGGTGTTTTTCTATCTCGATGGCTTCGCTGATTATTCTGTTGTTAAAGTGTTCAGACCAGAAGCCAGACCGCAGCTGCAACATTAGCCATTTCAAACCCCTCCAATCCATACATGCAGCAGACTGACACCCACTATGAAGATATAGCACGACCACAAACACGAAGCCAAACAACAGCAATGCAGCTCACCAGCTCTAATCCCCCTGCAACTCACACTAATCTGAGCACAACCAAGCCCCCACCCAAACAGGACACACCCCCATCCAATCAGAGCACAAAAAACCCCATCCAATCAGAGCACAGCCAAGCTCCCACCCAATCAGTTCAAACCCCCACTAGCAGTTAAAAAGGAAGAAACAGCTGCAATCACACATTGCTCCCAGAAGCACCAAGCTGAAGCCTGAAGATGACGAATGAGACTTCGTCGAAACGTCGCCAAGACACTTCCAATTTTACGCGGGAGAAAACCCGAATAACCAAAGACCTACATATATATATATATATATATATATATATATATATATATATATATATATATATATATATATATATATATGCTTATATATTATATAGTTGATGGTTGATGATGGATAAAGTAACATGATAGTTACTTTCATGCTTATTCTTATATATACTGTTGTGACAAAATAAATAAATAAATAAATAAATAAATAAATAAACTAAGAAGGGCCTTCTTCATGGTGGCTCCTTTCCTGTGGAATATCAGCCCTGCCAAAATATGTGTCAGCTTTGGAAGCCATATTAGGCCGGAAGCTTCCTTGCTGCCACTTTCTCATGTGTGGAAAAGTAGGAGGGGGGATTTAGTAGAGGGGTTGTCTTTAAACATAATAGCGTTCTTCCTGTCGGTCAAGGTCAGGCCGATCCTGCATCTGGAGAAGGAATGGTCGGAGTGCTGTCTTGAGATGGGATGGATGGTGATTGGAGCATGTGATCGACTGAGGACTGATGGGATGGTTTGGGGTTTTTTGATTTACTGAGGAAAAACCCAGACCTCTCAGATCTGGGTTTTCCCAAATGTGCCAGTTTACCTATTCTAGTAAATAGAACTTTGAAAAATGCTTGCTTCAGTTTTTACTTGGAGTTGGGTTTTTTCTTGGAACGCTAACATTATGATTTCTTGGAACGCTAACATCATGATACACTTTGAAAAGGCTTTGCCAGCAGTTCTGGTGATATGGACCTCATCAAGTGGTTGGTTTGATAGTTGTTTCTAGGAGGGTTGGGGGTTTATTGGATTTTGTATTTGGGGTTCTATTTTTGTAAGCTTTCTGGAGTCACTGTGAATTGAGTTAAGCAGCCATATAATTTTTTTAAAATAAATAAAATTATATCAAAAAGCTAGAAAATAGTTCTGCTGATATACAACCTTTCTGATACAACATGGGGAAAGTTATCAGTGCCCATAACTGAAGACTCGGGAGGTTGATAGGTACCTTTGACAGGGATAGCTACTTTCCTTTTGGCTTAATATCGTAGCTCTCCTGGAAACATCCATCTTGGTGAGGCTTTTGAAAGATAGTCCAGCCATCCTGCATTTACTACAGGGATATTTATAAGGAACTAATTATAAATTAGTTCCACTGTTCATTGGTCTATAAATACCCGTCAAGATGTAGACACGGAGGCGTCTGGCTTTCCTCTAATCTGCAAGATGTGATCCAATGTCTGTAGTTCTTTTCAAATCCCCTTGAGCCTCCAGTTGCTTGTTTTTGATTTCACACAGGAACCAGAATAATTATGAAGATGATCAAGATCCTCTCCCCACTTTTGCCCCTTCCATGGCTGCAAGAGTTTGTGACTGACTTGACATTGGAGAATAAAGATCAATTTCCATAAAAGTATTGCTTAGATACACTTGAGGAAATCACCCTGAGTATTATCTTCCCATTGGGTGTACTGTATCAAAAACAGATATTATCGTGAATGAGGTAGTATGGTGTAATAGTCAAAGTGCTGAAATAGGGCTAGAAACGCCAAAGTTGAAATTCTCAGCAATGAAAAACTCTTTTGTTGACTTTAAAGCACTTTTAGTCTCTAGACTGTCTAAGGCCACTGCAGCACCTGAATTAAAATGTAGGTTGTGGAATCTTTGGTATTCTCTTGAATTTGATTATTTTCTTGCAGATGTTTCATTACCCAACAAGGTAGCATCATCAGTGCTAGAAGGGAATGGCATTTACTCTCTGTTTATATATGAATGGTTTGCCCTATCAGTGTTGGTGGGAGTATTCTTGGTAATTCCTTGATTAAGCTGGTGTTTACTGTAGATTGTTTGTCTAAGTTGATAGATCCTTGATTAGGGTATTGTTTACTGCTTAGTTGTTGGGCTGGTATTAATCCTGATGTTAATTTTTGCTTATCTGAGTGCTGATTGTTGGTGAAGACATATTTCCTGGCTTTTTTGTTTCTTTTTTGTAGATTTATCATAGTTTTTTTTTCTTTTCATTTCAGGATGGTACTAAAACTTGCAGATTTAATTTTTTCTATTATTTTTAACTCCAGTTTTTACAGAATGCATATTTTTATGTTACTTCACTCAATTATTTAATGTTTTAGTCATCTGTTCTATTCCATTTTATTCCATTTTTTGCATTTCACTCCACCCACCTTTTAGAAGTTTATTCCTAGGACAATAAAACTCTAAGCAATTTTGATCCCGAAAAAAGAAGAAAACTGCTCAAACTCTGATAAACCAGGAAAGCTTTCAAACAATTTTAGACCGATGAATTAATGACAACTGTGGACTGAATCTTAATAAGTGAGAATGATGCATTCACTTTAAATAACCAGTTTGACTCTCTTATGTTTAATACAAAACAGATTTGAAGATGTACAGTTCAATAATAAAATGAAACCTTGGAAGTGGAATTTTCAGATTACCAGCTGAACAGGTCAGGTAGGGGACATTCACATAAACATTTAGCAACCTCTCCCTCTCAACTTGATGTGCTACGAAGGCAGTGCTTTTTAATGAAAAATTTGATCCTCTGTACGCTTAACAAATCATTCCTCTGACTTTTGACTGGATATCCGAAGATGGAAAAAAGGCCAATTTATTGTTCTCTGAGGAAATCAAAGTGACCCCTGAAGTCTCCACAACATCTCACCTTTCTGATGTTCCATCTACTCCATTCTACAATCAACTCAGCTAAAGTTCCTTCTTAGAAACAACATTGCCAGCCAATTCTTTCAAGTTCCTTGACAGACTAGTTCTTACAAGTTCCAATTTTCTATGTAGAAACAAAGCAAAAGATTGTTCTGTACTTCATCAATGGCAAAATCTTAACTTCAAAGCTTCCGCTGTTCCTGTTCATGTCCTTCAAAATACAAAAATATCTGGAATATTTTCAAACCTTCCCCCAAATTTATTTTTGGGACTTGAACATCAAACCTTTGTTGCTAACTTGCTTTACCAGGTCTCTTTGCTGAAAATACAAACTTTCTCAGACATCAACTCAGAAGGTAGGTTAGCTTTGGGTACAGCAGATGACTTGCTCAAGGACCATTTAACTCTCTCAGTTCCATGTGTCCTCCTAATGAAAACTTAGTAAAGGCCTCTTTCATGCAGCTATCCAGAACAGAACAAATAATTATCCAGATCAGAAGATCCAAAATACAAGCTATTAAAACTGTATGCTGCTTTGTTTAAAAGAGCTCTGTCTCTTAGCATCAGCACTTACCCTTCCACAAAACAGTGCTTAGAATTTTGCTATCAGTGATAGAGTGCCTATAGAACTCTTCGCCAAGTAATGATATAAACTCAGTTTCAGTCTCTTCCTTTGCCCAAACCAACATCCAGCCTCTCTGAAGGAACTAACGTTCTATCAATAGCCTCAGTGAAAATGCAAAGCATGTCAACTGCTAATCTGGTTTCATAGATGCTTGGACTGAAAACTTGATTGCAGAAAATATGACTTCCATAACAGAGTTGTTAATGCTTGGAACTCATTACCTGACTCCATAGTCTCTACTCAAAATCCCAAAATCTTCAACCAAAAACTGTCTACTATTGACCTCACCCAGGGATAAAATCCAAAATTTTTCCCTACTGGTTCTGTGGGTGTGGCTTGGTGGGTGTGGCAGGGGAAGGATATTGCAAAATCTCCATTCCCACCCCCTCCAGGGGAAGGATATTGCATAATTTCCAATCCCATCCCACTCTGGAGCCAGCAAGAGGTGGTATTTGCTGATTCTCTGAACTACTCAAAATTTCCGCTACTGGTTCTCCAGAACCTGTTAGAACCTGCTGGATTTCACTCCTGACCTCACCCCATTCCTAAGAGGACTATAAGGGGCGTGCATAAGAGCACAAAAGTACCTACCGTTCCTGTCCTATTGTTCTCTTCATCATATCAAATTGATATAGTTGATGCATATTTTTTTACATATATGTATATATTTTCTTCAAAATATGTTGTTTTATCTATGACAATTGTTTGTGTATACTGTTGTGACAAAAAGAAAAAAAAATTCAGCCAAAGGCTGAGTCCTTCATAATTCTAAGAACCCATTTCAAGCTTGATAACTCAAGGATATCAGTGCTAGAGACCAACTCAACTACAATTTTCTCACGTTGGAATGATTCACCAATTACCCTGTTTTGAATTGTGCTCTGAACCTCTCCAAGAACCCTTCTCAGCTGAATGATTTCCAGCTGATCTCTTGGAATATAGTCCCAAAGAGAATGACTCTTCAGGACTCCGCTTGAGAAGCATGATCAGGGTCACATTAATGCCAACTGATGCCCTAAGCCAGAGGTAGGGAACTATGGCCCCTTTGTGACTTGTGGACTTCAACTCCCAGAAGAAGTTGAAGGAATTCTGGAAGTTGACGTTCACAAGTCATAAAAGGGCCATGGTCCCCTACCCCTGCCTTAAGCATTGCAAGATTTTATTACAGTATCTTAACCATAAAAGTAGTGTTATATTCATGGTTGGTGCTTCTTGTCTGGATTATTTGGAAAAGTTGGTGATAATGTTGCAAATCTCTCACTTTTGCAATCCAAAAAAAGGGGAGGGTCCCTTCTGAGGCATTTGACACCCCCCCCCAATTTCCTTCTGTAGGCTAGGCTCCTCTTATCTAATTGCGTCTTCTTGTTGTTGTTATAATTGTCATTGGACGTTGGGGATCATGTTGGTGATCCTATTTTTATCAACACCTGTACGAAAAAGTGCTGCTGAGTTTTGTCCAAACCAATCCTTTAGATTTTGAAGCCATGATATTCTTCTTCTGCCTGGACCTTGTTTGCCTCTGATCTTTCCTTGGAGGATTAAGTGAAGTATGACGTATTTTCTGGTGTCGCATCACATGTCCAAAATATTCTAATTTTCATTTCATAACTAGTCATTTAATTAGGAAGCATTTCTTCAGAATACCCAGGAATATGCATACTTGTCTGGGACACATTAAGGCAGCCAGATCTGTTTCTGGGTTGTACAACAGAAGATTCCCCTAGAAAAAGATGTGGCTGCTTTAATGAATCACAAAGAGATGTTGGCTTTGCATTCCACAGGAGCTCTTCCCAATCAAATCTAAAGCAGATCATTAGAAAGAGGTACATTCCAAAGAATTTTAGCAGGTATAACCCCTATCTCTTTGAAGCATTGAAGCAGTCTGCATCTTCTCAAAGATAGTTATTTTGATGATTTTTCTAGTTTGTCTGCATGTGTATTTTTTTCCTTTTTTAGAATAGAATAGAATAGAATTTTTTTTATTGGCCAAGTGTGATTGGATACACAAGGAATTTGTCTTGGTGCATATGCTCTCAGTGTACATAAAAGAAAAGATACGTTCATCAAGGTACAACATTTACAACACAATTGATGGTCAATATATCAATATAAATCATAAGGATTGCCAGCAACAAAGTTACAGTCATACAGTCATAAGTAGAAAGAAATTGGTGATGGGAACGATGAGAAGATTAATAGTAGTGCAGATTTAGTAAATAGTTTGACAGTGTTGAGGGAATTATTTGTTTAGCAGAGTGATGGCCTTCGAGGAAAAACTCTTCTTGTGTCTTGTTGTTCTGGTGTACAGTGCTCTATAGCGTCGTTTTGAGGGTAGAAGTTGAAACAGTTTATGTCCTAGATGTGAGGGATCTGTAGATATTTTCACGGCCCTCTTCTTGATTCGTGCAGTATACAGGTCCTCAATGGAAGGCAGGTTGGTAGCAATTATTTTTTCTGCAGTTCTAATTATCCTCTGAAGTCTATGTTTTTCTTGTTGGGTTGCAGAACCGAACCAGACAGTTATAGAGGTGCAAATGACAGACTCAATAATTCCTCTGTAGAACTGGATCAGCAGCTCCTTGGGCAGTTTGAGCTTACTGAGTTGGCGCAGAAAGAACATTCTTTGTTGTTCTTTTTTGATGATGTTTTTGATGTTACATTCTTTGCTGTTCTTTTTTGATGATGTTTTTGATGTTAGCTGTCCATTTAAGATCTTGCGATATGATAGAACCTAGAAATTTAAAGGTTTCTACTGTTGATACTGTGTTGTCTAGTATTGTGAGAGGTGGAAGTATGGAAGGGTTTCTCCTAAAGTCTACCACCATTTCTACGGTTTTGAGCGTGTTCAGTTCCAGATTGTTTTGGTTGCACCACAAGGCTAGTCATTATAAGCATATAATAAGAACCATAAAGAGAAACAATGTAATCATGCCCATTGACTATTTAGTGAGATACCAGTTTCATCTGGGTGAGTAGTGGTAGAGAAAAATTCATTTACAGAAATCAAGATGAAGTCCATGTAAAATAAAGATGAAACTTTGTCCATGAGATAGAAGTCCTCACTTCTCATGAATTCTAATGAGAGGAGACACAGAGTGAAACATTTTCTGCAGAATGTTTCCCAATTGCCAGCTGAAATGACATAAGAGATCTTATTTATAAATAAAAATTAGAGTTTTATGCAAAAAGTTTAAGAGAGGAGAATATTTCAGTAAAACCATCTGTAGAGGGGGCATGCGTAATATAATAATATAGTATATAATATTATATATTAATTTAATATATAATATTATATATAATATAATAATATAGAAGGAGTGTGCATAAGAGTAAATAAGATTATATTGATGCTTATATATCGTATAGTTATTTCATGCTCATGCTTATATATACTGTTGTGACAAACAAACAAACAAACAAACAAATAAATAAATAAACAAATAAACAAATATAAAAAATAAATAGATAACCTATGGCTGTCAGCAGCTTGTTCACTGATCCAAGATCAGATCAGGTCTTTAGTCCAGTGAGTAACTGGATCCATACTTTTATCATTCTAATGTTGACAAACATTAGTCTGCTAGCAGTAAGGAAAGTACAATAAATCTGTTTTCATTCAGCAGCTGTCAATTCCATGTAGTAGAGAACATGGGCATCCAAAAACATTATATTATGCCCATATTATGTGATGATGTCTTCCTAAAATATAGCAATTTGAGTCCGTTGTGGAAACATACAGTACGTTTAGGCTTATTTGAAATACTGAAAGATTTACTGATTCCTTTTCTGTTCAAGTGTAGTAGGATCTCATAAGGCCAAATACAGTTAGTCCTCAACTTACAACCACAACGGAGAGCAGATTCTCCATTGCTAAGGAAGGCTGTTGTGAACCATGCTTGATTTTACAGCCTTTTTTTCTTTTTGCTGTGGTTTTTAAGCAAATAACTGCAGTTGTTAAGTGAATCATGCAGCCGCTAATTAAATCTGGCTTCTCCTATTGACTTTGTTTGGTGGGTAAGTGGTTGGGGAGGTCCAGCAATTCCTGGACATTGCAGTAATTTTGAATACATGTCATTTGCTAAGAGCCTAAATTTTGATCACATGACCATGGAGAACTGGTCGTAAGTTGCTTTTTTTCGTACCGCTGTAACTTCAAACAGTCACTAAACAAATAGTTGCAAGTTGAAGACTATGGTAATATTCGGGTTGTCTATGGAGATTCTCAGTCATCCAAGTCATGGTTGTCCCAAGATGCTTCTTCAAGAGGCAACTGGACTTCTTGGTTTTTCTCTGAAATTGTTTCGCTTCTCATCCAAGAAGCTTCTTCAGCGAAACATCTTCAAAGAAAAAGAAAAACCAGAAAGTCCTGTTGAAAAAGCATCTTTGGGACAATATTTGGGTTGAACAAATTTGATTTTATTCTCATTGAAGTCCATCATCTAGAGATTTTTTAAAAAAAGGATTAAAAATGCAGACGTCAAGGTAGAGGTTGCCACCATATAGACTGCAACTTTTGCCAGATAATGTCTATCCAGTGGTAGATGTTATAGCCAGCCCTGAAGGAGGGCCAGAATATCACTAGCAAACAGTGAACATGCCAATGCAATTGCCTGGGGAATTCTGGGAGTTGATGTCCACACAAAGTTTCTGAGATTGAGGAACACTATATCACGACAAAGCAACTTTTTCAGAACTAGTCCTATTTCAGAGAACTGTTTCATGAAAGTTCTAACAACAAGCCTATAACAACACAACCTCAAAAGCCACTCATCCATTTGACCTCAGGCTTTACTGCAGAACTCTGGTTTTTGACCTTGGCAACTTTAAGGTGTGTGGACTTCCAGAATTCCCTATCCAGCCTGCTAAAGTTGCTAAGACGTAGAAACATTGCTGGAGAATAATAATAAGCCGAGCCAGTTCCAGCCACAATTTCAGGTGTACAATTATCTCTCAGAAATTGTGGTAGCTCTTTCCATTCAGAATTCAAGACCAATATTTGACTTGTGCCCAGCTCTGTGTCCACGGCCATGCTTGTAATCATAGCTTGCCACAAACCGGGTTGCAGAAAAAAATGCAATTATTCAGGGTTTACAAATTCATTTCATGCTCTAAGAAAAAAACTGGAGTTGAGAAATTTGATTTAATTTGGCTCATATTATCCTAGCACCTGCTAGGATAATCACAATTAATAGTGATTTTATTTTGTTGTGGGTGTCCTTGGCTTTGAAAAACAATATTTTTTGACAACTTCCTTCATTTATTATTTATTTATTTATTAATCATACTTTTATACCGCACCATCTCCCGGAGGACTCAGGGCGGTTCACAGGCATATTAAAAACAATATAATAAATAAGCATTAAAAACCCAATTAAAACTAAATATTATCATAGCCAAATCACTAAAAACAATAAAAACCCATTAAAAAACCCTTAAAATTTAGTTAAAACGTTTTATTCTTAGGCTAGTCCAGTGCGCTGAAATAATAAAGTCTTCAGTTCACGTCTGAAGGTCTGGAGGTCGGGAAGTTGTCATAATCCCGGAGGAAGCTCGTTCCACAGGGCTGGTGCCGCCACAGAGAAGGCCCTCCCCCTGGAGGTCGCCAACCTACATTGTTTGGTCGACGGCACCCTGAGGAGGCCCACTCTGTGGGAGCGCACGGGTCGTTGGGAGGCAATCGGTGGCAGAAGGCGGTCTCGAAGGTATCCCGGTCCTAAGCCATGGAGTGCTTTAAAGATGGTAACCAAAACCTTGACTTGCACCCGAAAGACCACCGGAAGCCAGTGCAGCCTGCGCAGGAGGGGTGTTATATGGGAGCAACGAGTCGCTCCCTCTATCACCCGCGCGGCCGCATTCTGAACCAGTTGGAGTCTTCGGGTGCTCTTCAAGGGGAGCCCCATGTAGAGAGCATTGCAGTAGTCCAGACGGGAAGTGACGAGGGCATGAGTGACTGTGCATAAGGAATAAATTTTGGCTTTAATTATGGTTGTAAATCAAGGACTACCTGTAGGCATCGTTGCACTCTGGGGCCACACTGGAAGCTTCATTGCTCCACATGCTACTTCTGAAGATAAGTTTTTAAATGAATGAAAGTGATTTATTCTCCCAGATGTCAGATCATTTCCTACTGACTTTTTGTTCTGATTGATAAATTTCTGGCATTCTTAGACGGCATCTCTGCTCATCCTCATTCACTGTTAATCTACAAGACCAATGTTTCTCAACCTTGGCAGCTGGAAAATGTATCCCAGAATTCCCCAGCCAATAAATGATGGTTGTGGAATTCTTAAATTTGCTGAGGTTGAGAAACACTGATATCACTGAATGGGGAAACAAATGGACATATCAAAAGTTGAACAAATGGACATGCAACAGTTAACCTTAATCAGGATAGTTGTTGTGACTCAGACCCAAGTAGGTAGCAACAAACTCAGTCCGTGATAAAATAAACTTTATTCGAACAGCTGGGAATTACTTCATTCCCAGCATCATTTGACTCAAAGGAAAAAAAAAGACCTCCCAAACATAAATTCTTCAGTTATCACAAACTTGAGTCCAATTAGGCAAACTGCCAAAGGCCCTTTCTGATAAATGTCCAGAAGTTACCAAAACATGAAGCAGAAGACGCAGCTACCAACACTGTTTTCCGGCAAAGCCCAAACGCCGGTGCTGGTCTTGTTTTAAGCCTTATGGGAGGGGCTCATCTCTTGGCCCTAGTCCCGAGTTGTCCTCTCTGCTTGAGCTGTTCTTGCCTTCTGGCAGCTCTTCTCATGAATGCATTAGGAACAGGCTCCTCCTGTTCCTTTGCCTCACTACTGTCAGCCTCTGGAGGCTCTGGAGTCCGCACCTCACTTCCCGATGGCCCTGGCCTCACCTCAGCCTCATCTCTGTCTGACTCTGTTGCCAACTCTGTAGGCTGCTGATGGATTACAACAATAGTGGCCTAGAAATCAAGGGCTGTTGCCTTTTCTCATCTGCAGAAGAAGACTTTAATACCTGCTTTGCTTAATCCATTTGTGTGCTGCTTTGCTTCCTCTTTCTTTATTCTGGAGCATGGACCCTGAAAGGCAGTGGTGTCAAACTCAAGGCCCATGGGTCAAATGCAGCCCAAGACGTGATTAGAACTGGCCCACGGGGCCCCCTGGAACTGGTGAAGGACTGGCCCATGGGCCCTCTGCAAGTGAAAATGGGGCCTCTGCCAGTGAAAATGGGCCCTCTGCCAGTGAAAATGGGGCCTCTGCCAGTGAAAATGGGCCCTCTGCCAGTGAAAATGGGCCCTCTGCCAGTGAAAATGGGGCCTCTGCCAGTGAAAACGGAGCTCGGGAGGGCTGCAGGAGGATCCCCGAGCTCTGGCCGGAGCACCACAGGTGCCCCCTGACACGAGTAATGTCAAGCTGGCCGCACCCACCCCAGCCATGCCCATCCAGCCCCCTGAGGTCAAATACAACCCTGATGCGGCCCTCAATGAAATTAAGTTTGACACCCCTGTTGTAAGGTGTCCTTTATATAGCTTGACCAAGTGCTGTATTGCGGAATAATTAAAAACAACAACAATGCTGTGCTTTTATGCCTTGTATATAAAAAATGAGGTCTGTACCTTGAGTTATTTGTAAAAATAATAAAGGTTGGATATAGATAAATAAACAAATAAAGGAGCCTCTATCCCATTTAACAAAAGAACTCACATTTCTGTTTACAGGTACTCCTCAAAACCAGGAGTGGGCTCTTGGGGGTTTGCACTCTGGGGCCACACTGGAAGCTTCATTGCTCCACATGCTACTTCTGAAGATAAGTTTTTAAATGAATGAAAGTGATTTATTCTCCCAGATGTCAGATCATTTCCTACTGACTTTTTGTTCTGATTGATAAATTTCTGGCATTCTTAGATGGCATCTCTGCTCATTCTCATTCACTGTTAATCTACAAGACCAATGTTTCTCAACCTTGGCAGCTGGAAAATGTATCCCAGAATTCCCCAGCTAATAAATGATGGTTGCGGAATTCTTAAATTTGCTGAGGTTGAGAAACACTGATATCACTGAATGGGGAAACAAATGGACATATCAAAAGTTGAACAAACGGACATGCAACAGTTAACCTTAATCAGGATAGTTGTTGTGACTCAGACCCAAGTAGGTAGCAACAAACTCAGTCCGTGATAAAATAAACTTTATTCGAACAGCTGGGAATTACTTCATTCCCAGCATCATTTGACTCAAAGGAAAAAAAAAGACCTCCAAAACATAAATTCTTCAGTTATCACAAACTTGAGTCCAATTAGGCAAACTGCAAAAGGCCCTTTCTGATAAATGTCCAGAAGTTACCAAAACATGAAGCAGAAGACTCAGCTACCAACACTGTTTTCCGGCAAAGCCCAAACGCCGGTGCTGGTCTTGTTTTAAACCTTATGGGAGGGGCTCATCTCTTGGCCCTAGTCCCGAGTTGTCCTCTCTGCTTGAGCTGTTCTTGCCTTCTGGCAGCTCTTCTCATGAATGCATTAGGAACAGGCTCCTCCTGTTCCTCTGCTTCACTACTGTCAGCCTCTGGAGGCTCTGGAGTCCGCACCTCACTTCCCGATTGCTCTGGCCTCACCTCAGCCTCATCTCTGTCTGACTCTGTTGCGAACTCTGTAGGCTGCTGATGGATTACAACAATAGTGGCCTAGAAATCAAGGGCTGTTGCCTTTTCTCATCTGCAGAAGAAGACTTTAATACCTGCTTTGCTTAATCCATTTGTGTGCTGCTTTGCTTCCTCTTTCTTTATTCTGGAGCATGGACCCTGAAAGGCAGTGGTGTCAAACTCAAGGCCCATGGGTCAAATGCAGCCCAAGACGTGATTAGAACTGGCCCACGGGGCCCCCTGGAACTGGTGAAGGACTGGCCCATGGGCCCTCTGCAAGTGAAAATGGGGCCTCTGCCAGTGAAAATGGGCCCTCTGCCAGTGAAAATGGGGCCTCTGCCAGTGAAAATGGGCCCTCTGCCAGTGAAAATGGGCCCTCTGCCAGTGAAAATGGGGCCTCTGCCAGTGAAAACGGAGCTCGGGAGGGCTGCAGGAGGATCCCCGAGCTCTGGCCGGAGCACCACAGGTGCCCCCTGACACTAGTAATGTCAAGCTGGCCGCACCCACCCCAGCCATGCCCATCCAGCCCCCTGAGGTCAAATACAACCCTGATGCGGCCCTCAATGAAATTAAGTTTGACACCCCTGTTGTAAGGTGTCCTTTATATAGCTTGACCAAGTGCTGTATTGCGGAATAATTAAAAACAACAACAATGCTGTGCTTTTATGCCTTGTATATAAAAAATGAGGTCTGTACCTTGAGTTATTTGTAAAAATAATAAAGGTTGGATATAGATAAATAAACAAATAAAGGAGCCTCTATCCCATTTAACAAAAGAACTCACATTTCTGTTTACAGGTACTCCTCAAAACCAGGAGTGGGCTCTTGGGGGTTTGCAGGGGCTTGGGAGAACCTCTAGCTAAGATTCTGTGTAGTTCAGAGAACCCCCAAATCCCACTCTTGGATGGCCCTGCCCACCCCTCCCTTCCCCTCCTAGAATCCCCACGTGGCCTATTTTGTGTGCAGGCAATTATAGGGTGTGCACAGAGGCTTGGGGAGGGTGAAAAATGGGTCTACCAGAACTTCAGAGGGCCTCCGGAGCCTGGGGAGGCCGTTTTCGCCCTCTGGAGGCTCGAGAAAAGCCTCTGAAGCCCGGGGAGGGCAAAAACGCCTCCCCCCCCCACTGTGGTGCAGGAGGCTGACTAGGCTACACCCATCATGGCCACACCCACCCAGCAACCAGGCAGAGAACCAGTGGTGGGATTCAGCCAGTTCGCGCCAGTTCGGGAGAACCGGTTGTTAACTTTCTGAGCAGTTTGGTGAACTGGTTGTTGGAAGAAATCATTAGGGCAGAGAACCGGTTGTTAAATTACTTGAATCCCACCACTGCAGAGAACCTCTTGCTAAAACTTTTGAAGCCCACCCCTGCTCAAAGTTTAACAACCATTCAAAGTTATGATGTTAAGTTAATGGAAGGCTTAAAACTCAGAAAAGACTTTAAACCTTCCATTTAAAAAAAGCACAATATCAAGTCCTTTTGCAAACAGAAAAAAATACCTTATGTCCTGTCCTCATCTTATGACAATTGCAGTGTTCCTGCAGACACAATTTTAAAAAATGGACTTTGACAACTGGCCTGGATTTATGATGGTTTGCAGTGCCAGGATCTTCATTTGTGGCCTTCTCTGCCAGATTCCAATATGCAAAGTCAATGGAGGAAGCCAGATTCGCTTAATGACTGCAATGTTTCATTTAATAGCTGCAGTGAATTCATTTAACAACTGTAGAAAGAAAGGTAATAAAATTGGGTGCAACTCAATAACCTTCTTGCTTAGCAATGGAAGTTTCAATCTCTACTGTGGTCATAAAATGGGGATTATCTAGATTACCAGGGAGCATCTTATGATGAGAAGCGCGGCAAAAAAATCCTCCTCTTGACTTACACTAACTTTCTCATTAAACACCAATTTCCTGAAGGCACAGCCCTTCTGAGGCCATTTAACTTTTCCTTCTCCATTTGTTTGGGTATATGCTTGTGTGCAGGCGTGCAAATTTAGAAAGGGCAAAGACCTCGCGATGGTATCAAACCATAATATTTATTTTTAGCCCCGTTTCCTAAGTGAGCTTGATTAATTTCTTCTTTATCCCCTGTGGTTTGGATTATGTTTAGTATGGTATTGATTGGGAAGAGTTTGATGAAAGCCACTTTGGGGTTGTTATAGGTATGCTTTACAGCTTTGTCATTGGTACATCACATTGCTAACATTTGCAGAAGCACGTGGGTTTGGCTTCCCAGAATAGGCTCTAAGCCTCCCATTAAAATAAATAAATAAATAAAGCGATACCCAATTCCCTTTGCAAGTGGAATAAATAGCTGTGGTATTTATCAAGACATTATAGAATTTGGAGTCATTACCAAGAGCCTCCATGGTTCAAGGTCACGGAGCTGTGTCTGTTCAAAGATGCATCCAAGTCTGTGGTTGATAGATTAATTGAATGTGCTTTGTGGCAATAAGAGGATTGAACCAGGGCACGCAATTTAATTGCACGTACGGGTAGTCCTTGTCTTATGATCACAACTGAATCAAGAATTTCCATTGCTAAGAAAGGCAGTTGTTAAGTGAATTACACCCAATTTTACAAATATACACAGTTCTACAATTCCTTTACCCACAACAAGTTCCAGGTTTGAAGGTATACTATATGAGTGTTGCAACCGGTTGTGGCAGCCACAAAGATGGAAAAGTTCTTGAGCTACACAATCACAATAACAGCTTCAACTCCTGGTTTGGGGGGATCCTGCCTGAGGAACGTGCTGGCTGGAGATCCACACATCTTAAAGATGGTAAGGTTGACCAATAGTGCTCAGTACAACTTTGTTCTATTCGGCCCCTTTGGCTCTTGACTGAGGCCTGCTGAACCTACCTCCAAAATGCAGATAGGGCCAAAAAGAGGAAATAGGACAAAGCTTACCACTGTGCTCATCCAATCATACCATGATTATCCCCCAAATTTCACAATTTTCCACTTCTGTGTCAATCAAAATTTCAAGCAGGGTATGGAGAATTGGAATAGGGAGAAGGTTAGTTCTTTCTTAGCAATGTTTGAATTGTGGGGGGGAGGCTGATTAATACTAATTTGGGGAGATTGTGCCTGAACTATTTTTTTAAATAGAATACATAATTGAACAGTGGAGTTTATTGCCATAAAATGAGATGATGGTCACCTTTTTGAAAGGTGATTGGACAACTTCATGGAGCATTGCTCTATCAATAGCCATTAACCTTGATGGCTGTTCATTACTGCTGAAATCACAGGGAGCATTCTCTCAATTCCAGATTAGGCCTATCCAACTACATATTTTTTCCTACAGCACTATAAATGTCAAATGTGTTACCTTTCAATCCAATTTATCTTGGCTCTGATAGCAACTCGATCCAGCAACAATTGCAAGAGGAAGGGGGAAAGGCCTCTTTCTATTCTTCTGCTCATGATAATGCTTTCTGCTTTAGACAGGTTTTTGACATAATTTCTGAGCTTGGAAGGCAGTGGGTAGATTTTTTAAAAAAATTTTAAAAAATTTATTTGCATTTATATCCCGCCCTTCTCCGAAGACTCAGGGCGGCTTACACTATGTCAAGCAATAGTCTTCATCCATTTGTATATTTATATACAAAGTCAACTTATTGCTCCCAACAATCTGGGTCCTCATTTTACCTACCTTATAAAGGATGGAAGGCTGAGTCAACCTTGGGCCTGGTGGGACTTGAACATGCAGTAATTGCAAGCAGCTGTGTTAATAACAGACTGTCTTAGCAGTCTGAGCCACCAGAGGCCCCTCTGGTGATTTTGAAATACAAACCTTTTAGGATCATAGAAACAAATCATTGGAGATCTTCTACTCTTATTATTGCATCCGGGGCAAATGGCTGTCCAATCTTTTCTTGAAGACCTCCAGTAATGGAGCACCCACAACTTCTTGAGGCATGTTGTTGCACTGATTAATGGTTCTCAATCTCAAGAAATTGCTTCTTAGCTCTGTGTTGGATCTCTCTTTGATAAGCTCCTGTCCATTATTTATTTTTATTTATTTATTTATTTATTTTGTCACAACGGTATATATAAGCATAAGCATGAAAATAACTATATAATATATAAGCATATACATATAAGCATAAGTATGCAATAACTATATTGATTGGATATAATGAAAGGAAACAATAGGACAGGAACGGTAGGCACGTTTGTGCTCTTATGCACGCCCCTTACAGACCTCTTAGGAATGGGGTGAGGTCAATAGTAGACAGTTTTTGGTTAAAACTTTGGGGATTCTAAGAAGAGACCATTATTTCAAATGGTTATTTCAAAAGGTTGTCCAATTTCTTCTGGAAAACATCCAGCGATGGAGTACCTCCTTCCAGAGGCAAGTCATTCCACTTGTTAATTGTTCTGAATGACAGGAAATTTTTATTTCATTCTCTCTTTGGTCATCTTCCATCTGTTACTTTTTGTCTTGCTTTCAGGTGCTTTGGAGTAGGGGTCTCCAACCTTGGCAACTTTAAGACTTGTGGACTTCGACGCCCAGAATTCCTCAGCCAGCTTTGGCTGAGGAATTCTGGGAGCTGAATTGGGTCCACAAGTCTTAAAGTTGCCAAGGTTGGAGACCACTGCTTTGGAGGATAAATGGTCCCCCTCTTTTTCATGACCACCCCTCAAATGTTGAAAGACTGCTATCATGTCACCCCTAGTCCTTCTCTTCATTAGGTTAGACATCCCCAGTTCTGTGAACCATTCATCATAGAACGGCTGTTTGCCTGGTGGTGTTGGAATTTGCTTTTTCAAATGTATTGCTAATAATTTTCTATAAGACTTAACCTTCAAGTAAAGCTTTTTTTAAAAAAAACCAGGACTGGCAGAAAAGCATTTGATACATTGCAGATAACGACTTCATTTTCAGACATTCTGAAGCCTCCATGGACAAAAATAAATAAATAAATGAAGCCCAACCTCAATATATAAGGAATATATAGAAAAAACAAGAATAATTAGTCCACTTTTCATATGTGACAGCCCTTCTCATACCTGTCTTAAATGAGAAGAAATTCCTTTGTAAATATATTGTTATGCATTGAATACATATAGTTGTTTTAAGCCCTGCTAAAGTGAAATTAACCGTAGATGACCCTGTTAACTTCAATTGTTTTGGAGGAAAACTTAGAACATTCAAATTTGGGCAGGCTTTTTCAAGTATTGTGATTGGTTGAGGCCTGTGGTCCCAGAGTATAAATTACAGGAATTTGACTGTTGTTCAGCAGTTCCAGTTGAGTCAATAAATGCTGTTGTATCTATGCTGTCTGCTCTTGCCTACCGCAACCCAGAACATAATACATATGCTTTTGTCCTCTATACATCAAGAATGTAATGATGAAACAGTTAAAGCAAACCTCTTTAACACATTCTTTGGTTCAGTCTTTGTTAACAGTGATGGCACATATCCGACATTCCCCAATCGTACCAACAATGAGAACAACGACTTAACACATATAGACTTCACAGAAGATAATGTTGAAAAAGCTCTTCGCCAACTGAAACCATTTTTATCTATTGGGCCTGATGGATATGTGCATACTTCTTAAAAAACTTTCCATTAATATAGCAGAATATAATCTTTGATAAAGCTTTCACGACTGGTTCCCTTCCCAAACTTTGGTCTCTAGCCACAGTCATCCCTATCTTCAAAAAAAGAGATCCCAGCCTAGTTGAAAATTACAGGCCAATCTCTCTATGCTGCGTCACCTGCAAAGTAATGGAATCTATCATCAACCAATCCATTGCCCTCCACCTATAAACAAACAACCTACTCTCTAATAAACAATTTGGTTTCAGAAAAAGTTATCATGTAACTTACAACTTCTCCACTGCAAAAACATATGGACTACTAATCTTGACCAAGGCAAAGCAATAGATTCAATCTACATAGACTTCTACAAAGCTTTTGACTCAGTAGTACACGATAAACTTCTCCTAAAATTCTACGGCATTTCAGGACCTCTTCACAATTGGATAACTGCTTTCCTATCAAACAGACAACGTGGTCAAAATTGGCAATGCTCTATCAAATCCTGTTCCTGTCAAAAGTGGCGTTCCTCAAGGCAGCGTTCTTGGACCAATGCTCTTCATACTATACATAAATGATCTCTGTGACCATATCTCAAGTTATTGTGTTCTCTTTGCTGACGATGTCAAACTATTTAACACCACCAACAATACTTCTACTCTTCAAAAAGACCTTGACTTTGTATCCGATTGGTTTAAAACTTGGCAACTCCAAATTTCAACCAGCAAATGCTCAGTCTTACATATTGGAAAAAAGAACCCAAACACTAAGTACAAGCTTGATGGACATTACTTTACAGATGACCCCCACCCTCTTAAAGACTTTGGAGTTTTCATATCAAATGATATAAGTGCCAAAGCCCGCTACAACTACATAGCAAAAAGGGCTCTAAGAGTTTTAAACCTAATTTTGCGTAGCTTCTTTTCCAAAAACTCTACACTACTAACCAGAGCATACAAAACATTTGCTAGACCTATTTCTGAATACAGCTTACCTGTCTGGAACCCATACCACATCTCAGACATTAATACAATTGAACGAGTCCAGAAATATTTTACAAGAAGGGTTCTCCGTTCCTCTGTAAACAAAAAAATACCCAGACTTGAAATCCTGGGATTAGAAAATTTAGAACTCCGCCGACTCTGACAAGACCTGTGTTTAACAGGTCTATTGCAATGTCCTTCCTGTTAAAGACTACTTCAGCTTCAATCGCAATAATACAAGAGCAAACAATAGATTCAAACTTAATGTTAACTGCTTCAATCTTGATTGCAGAAAATATGACTTTTGTAACAGAGTTGTTAATGCTTGGAACACACTACCTGATTCTGTGGTCTCTTCTCAAACTCCCAAAAGCTTTAACCAAAAACTGTCTACCATTAACCTCATCCTATTCCTAAGAGGACTATAAGGGGCGTGCATAAGTGCACAAAAGTGCCTACCCTTCCTGTCTTATTGTTTCCTCTCCCTTCATTTCAACACAGTTCTGGGCTGCTTAAACAGAGGGATAGAATCAAGATCACGTGAAGTGTTAGTGCCACTTTATAATGCCTTGGTAAGGCCACACTTGGAATATTGCATTCAGTTTTGGTCGCCGTGATGTAAAAAAGATGCTGAGACTCTAGAAAGAGTGCAGAGAAGAGCAACAAAGATGATTAGGGGACTGGAGGCTAGAACATATGAAGAACAGTTGCAGGAACTGGATATGTCTAGTTTAATAAAAAGAAGGACTAGGGGAGACATGATAGCAGTGTTTAAATATCTCAGGAGTTGCCACAAAGAAGAGGGAGTCGGGCTGTTCTCCAAAGCACCTGAGGGTAGAACAAGAAGCAATGGGTGGAAACTGATCAAGGAGAGAAGCAGTTTAGAACTAAGAAGAAATTTCCTGACAGTTAGAACAATTAATAAGTGGAACGACTTGCCTGCAGAAGTTGTGAATGCTCCAACACTGGAAATTTTTAAGAAAATGTTGGATAACTATCTGTCTGAGATGGTATAGGATTTCCTGCCTGGGCAGGGGGTTGGACTAGAAGGCCTCCAAGGTCCCTTCCAACTCTGTTGTTGTTGTTGTTGTTGTTGTTGCTGCTGCTGTTGCTGTTGCTGTTGTTGTTGTTGTTGTTGTTGTTGTTGTTGTTATTATTATTATTATTATTATTATTATTATTATTATTATTATTATTATTATTATATATACGCTTATATGTTGTATAGTTGTTTCATGCTTATGCTTATATATACTGCTGTGACCAAAAAAAATGATCTTTCCTTCCTGTCTTGTCATTAAATATTTTCCCCTCCAGACCTTGTCTACAAGCTTCCAGCTATTCCTCCAAACTTAGAAGACATGCTTCAGACCTTTCCTCTTGGGGGTGATTTAAAGCTATATCAAGCTACACATTCACACATTACCTGGACATCCATTCTGAACATTTGTATGGATTTCTGGAGCTATCCCACCCCCCACTCCCCCGCCAGATTGTTTCTGGCTTTATCCAGGGAGTTTGGATAAAGCCAGACTCCCTGGATAAAGGGAGTCTTTTCTGAGATATTTGTAGCCATGTTTGCACACCTGTTCTGGATGCAATAGATCAATGCTCTTTGGAACTTGCTAAAGATGCTGGAAGCCATCATTCCTTAAGCTTCTTTCAAAGCCACCACACTACTCAAATCACTCCTAACAGACTTCCATAGACATGGTGGTGGATTTTTGAAGAAAACCTCCTATACTACCACCTCTTACAATACTAGACAACACAGTATCAACAGTAGAGTCCTTTAAGTTTCTAGTTGCCATCATATCTCAAGACTTAAAATGGACACCTAACATCAAAAACGTCATCAAAAATGACATTTGCACAGAAAAAACAAAGAATATTCTTTCTGCGCCAACTCAGAAAGCACAAACTGTCCAAAGGGCTGCTGATCCAGTTCTTCAGAGGAATTATTGAATCTGTCACCTGTACCTCTGTAACTGTCTGGTTTGATTCTGCAACCCACAAGACAGACACAGACTTCAGAGGATAATTAAAGCTGCAGAAAAAACAATTGCTACCAACCTCCCTTCCATTGAGGATCTGTATACTGCAGGAGTCAAAAAGAGGGCTGTGAAAATATCTACAGACCCCTCACATCCTTGTCTCAAGTTCTACCTTCAAAACGATGCTATAGAGCACTGCACACTAGAACAACTAGACACAAGAACAGTTCATTCATTCATTCCCTGAATGACATCACTCTGCTTAACAATTAATTCTCACAACACTGTCAAATAATTTGCTAACACTGTATTACTATTATTCTTCTCTTCCTTACTAGTATCTATCCCTTTCTACTTATTACTATAACCATGTTTCTTGCATCTTTCAATTTATATTGTTTTTATTTGTTTCCTAGTACAATTTGATAGCTTATTAGTAACCTTGACTATCACTAAGTGTTGTATCTTTTTATTCTTGATGAATGTATTTTATTCTCCTTATGTACACTGAGAGCATATACACCAAAGACAAATTCCTTGTGTGTCCAATCACACTTGGCCAATAAAGAATTCTATTCTATTCTATTCTATTCTATTCTATTCTATTCTATTCTATTCTATTCTATTCTATTCTATTCTATTCTATTTACCACCCTTGTTTCTGACGCTTTAGAGTATTTTTCTTTGAAATCCTGAAAACCCTTAATAGATGTTTCAAGCCATTTCTGAGAACCTAGATGGAGTGCTTTGGGTCCTTCCTCTTCATGGCTTTACTATATCATGTTGGGAGCACCGAAGCACTTCTTGAAAAGTTGAGCTGGTAACATCACTATTGCCTGGGGGATGCCCAGTGGGGGGCTCCTTTCATGTTTTGTTAAGCTTCCTATTGAAGCGGTACCCATCTACCCATGGTCACCAGCTTCTGAATTTTTGGGTCAGCAGGAGCTGGAGCAAGTGATAGGAGCTCATGCTCCGCAACAACAACTGGGTCTCAAACGCAAACCTGCTGATGATCAGCCCAGTGTCCTAACTTGTCTGTCTGTCTGTCTGTCTGTCTGTCTGTCTGTCTGTCTGTCTATCTATCTATCTATCTATCTATCTATCTATCTATCTATCTATCTATCTATCAAATTTCTATATGGTGTATCAAGAACATTAATGTGGGTCATGAAAAAAAGATATTCTCTTACTTTTCTCTGAAAGCCTTCATAGAGATTTTCAATCTCCTTAGGAAATTGCCTTCTATCATAAAATAGTGACAATTGGCAGCTAGAAGATAAAGTAATCAGTGGGAATGTGGAACAGATTAAACCTTTTTGGGGGGAAATCAGAATATAGGTTTCGTGAGACGATAACCAGAACAGCACATAATATTCTAAATATATTTGGCCTACAGTTCCTCTTAATAATCTGAATAATCCTTTAGAAAACTGTTGAATAGCCAGGCAATTTATAATTTAAAGTGCATAAAAAGATAGGCAAATAAATTATGTTCCTGTTCCAAAGGAACTAGAGGAATAGTTACAAAAATGAAAAATGTGATTGTTAAATTAAAATTGAAACAATAAAAACATTGGCCCCTAAAGACCAGACTAAAAAGAAATAGTCTTTTTATGTATTTTATAAAGACAGAATGGTAGACAAATGCAACTACATACAGCAATAGTGCCTTCCAAACTCTGGGATGCAGGAAAAGGCTATCTTCTAGCTGCCTAATAGACCGATATATTAATCTATTAATCTAATAATACATAAATGTTCCCTGTGAATCCATATAACGTTTTTCTCTTCCATACCACAAACAATTCAAAACAATTTCTAGAAGTAAAAGTTTTGGAGCACTGTTTGGGAAACGTTTTCACCTTGTTCTCAAATACCAATCTGTAAAGGTAGCCTAACAAGTTGTTTTCTCACAGTTTAGGCAGTACCTTTTTTGCGAGATGATATGATATCACAATAAAATGTGCAAACATAATGAGAAGCTTTATATAAAAAAGAAACTCAACTATTGATATTCCAAGCTTTTGCCCCAAAGTTTTATTGTAAGAGAGGTCTTCTTAGTCTTCTACATTCATCCTACAATTTACCTGCCTTTAAGATATAATGTCAACTCTGAAGCTGGTTTGACTGAGGCCATCTTGGAGGCTTCAGTATAGCCACAACGGTGCTGAGGGATAGGGAGGCAGGAATAGAGATAGCTGGGGTTTTGTAGCCAAAACAAAATAGTTTCCTCTGGGAACCAAGGACATTCCCACAGGTGGCTGAAGAGAGGAGGAGTGAAGTTTCCAAGCAACCAGGCAACACCTTGATTGGACCATGTATTTATTTATTTATTTATTTATTTATTTATTTATTTATTTATTTATTTATTTATTTATTTATTTATTTATTTATTTATTTATTTATTTATTTATTTATTTGTTCGTACTTTTATACCGCCCTATCTCCCTAGGGACTCAGGGTGGTTTACAGCCAAATAAAAACATATATATAAATATACAGAATAAAACATTAATTTAAAAAACTTATTAAATAGGCCGAATATTTAAAATAGAAATATAAATAATAAAACCCCATTAAAACCAGATTTAAAATTTAAAAATTCTAAAAATTCTAGTCCAGTCCTGCGCAAATAAATAGATGTGTCTTAAGCTCGTGGCGGAAGGTTCGAAGGTCAGGAAGTTGGCAAAGTCCTGGGGGAAGCTCGTTCCAGAGGGTGGGAGCCCCCACAGAAAAGGCCCTTCCCCTGGGTGTCGCCAGTCGGCACTGCCTGGATGACGGCACCCTGAGGAGTCCCTCCCTGTGAGAGCGCACGGGTCGGTGAGAGGCAATCGGTGGCAGCAGACGGTCCCGTAAGTAACCCGGCCAAACTGATTGTTTGAGAATGAAGGGAAACTTTTTCTTTTAATTAGGTGAAAACCATGGGAAACTTTAGAGTCGGTTTTCACCAGTCTGTATCAATATGATATGTCTCAGAGTTCTGTTTGCTATGGGTATATTACTTGGAACCCTGACATAGGGATTGACAAACAGAGTTTTTCAGACATCTAGCAAGGTGCCTGCCACCCAATTTGGATGCCAAAAATAAATACTGAAAGCAAAAATTGTAATATAAACCTGGTGAGCTGCAAAACAGAATATCAATGTCTTGTTACCCTTATGTCCACGAATTCTTCTATGGTCTATAGGAGCAAAACACCATGTGGGTGATGGTGATATCATAATGCTTCATCTAGAAATGAGATTCTGTTGCCTTCCCTCCTCCCAAGAAGGCAAAGGACCAATGGTGTAGGACTGTGATGGCAAACCAATGGCACAAGTGCGGGAAGTGGCACACAGAGCCATCTTTCCAGGCATGCGGAGCCATTTTCGTTGCTCTTCCGGGTTTCGGCGCACCAGCCAGCTGGTCTTCATGCATGCAGGAGTCCGAGAAACTGAAAGAGCAGTCGTCCGGTGTGCAAGCGCATGCCGGGAAGATGATCTTCCTGTTTCCGGTGTGCACATGAGTGCTGGCCACTTGGTCTGGTTTCTGGCATGCATACATGCGCGAAGAACAGCTCGTGTGCCCAAAGACGCAGAGATGGGATCCTGGTGGTCACTTCCTAGGGGAGCAGAGCAGAGTAATTTAATGAGGAAGGGAGGGAGGGAGGGAGGGAGGGAGGGAGGAAGGAAGGAAGGAAGGAAGGAAGGAAGGAAGGAAGGAAGGAAGGAAGACCAAATAATGTAAATTCCACTGAGCTGGGCTTTTATCAGTGACCTCCAATCAGTTAATAGAATAGAATAGAATAGAATTTTTATTGGCCAAGTGTGATTGGACACACAAGGAATTTGTCTTGGTGCATATGCTCTCAGTGTACATAAAAGAAAAGATACCTTCATCAAGGTACAACATTTACAACACAATTGATGGTCAATATATCAATATAAATCATAAGGATTGCCAGCAACAAAGTTACAGTCATACAGTCATAAATGGAAAGAGATTGGTGATGGGAACTATGAGAAGATTAATAGTAGTGCAGATTCAGTAAATAGTTTGACAGTATTGAGGGAATTATTTGGTTAGCAGAGTGATGGCCTTCGGGAAAAAACTGTTCTTGTGTCTAGTTGTTCTGGTGTGCAGTGCTCTATAGCGTCGTTTTGAGGGTAGGAGTTGAAACAGTTTATGTCCAGGGTGCGAGGGGTCTGTAAATATTTTCACGGCCCTCTTCTTGATTCGTGCAGTATACAGGTCCTCAATGGAAGGCAGGTTGGTAGCAATTATTTTTTCTTTCCTCTGAAGTCTGTGTTTTTCTTGTTGGGTTGCAGAACCAGACAGTAATTTATTGCTGGATTACCAAGATTAGATCCTGGGCTTTGATTGCATGGTTGGGACTAACATCCTGACACCAGTCCCTTTCTCTCAGCTCAGCCTACCTCACAGGGTTGTTGTTCTGGAGATTACTAGGAGGAAGGAACACAATGCATGCCATTGTGATACACGGTGAGAGTTGAATCTAATAAATGCATAAATTAATATCTGGGTCTCTGTTTTTAGGTAGTGTCACTGAGTTTAAATAGAAATTGTGACTGTGGGAAACAAAGATAGAAGGGGGTTTATGATCCATTTTACGTCCCCTTTGACTTACACCTATAACGGGCAGGCCCCCATTATGGCTATAACTAACTGTGTTAAAATTAGATGCTCACCATGTGACATTAGATGAATTTTCCATTATGGAGGTAGCTACATCCATAAAATGTTCTGGGGAGGAAACCTCCTGCTGGCTGTTTGGTATTAAGGGCAACAAAACAGTCTATTCAGCCTCCGTGGGAACAGGTGAAAAAAGTGAAAAGAATGGCTTCAAGGGCACAACTCATGCAAGACTTTGCATCTTAATTTTTGTGATCCTCTTTGCAGATACACTCTTGCTCACAGGAATTTATTTCAATCAGAGTAGAGCTGGAAGGGACCTTGGAGGTCTTCCAGTCCAACCGTCTGCTCAAGCAGGAGACCTTATACCAGAGGTGGGTTTCAGCAGGTTCTGACCAGTTCTGGAGAACCAGTAGCGGAAATTTTGAATAGTTCGGAGAACCGGTAGTCAAAAATTCTGACTGGCCCGGCCCGCAACTATCCTCTGCCTCCTGAGTCCCAGCTGATTGGGAGGAAATGGGGATTTTGCAGTAACCTTCCCCTGCCACGCCCACCAAGCCACACCCACCAAACCATATCATGCCCACCAAACCAAACCCAGAGAACTGGCAGTAAAAAAATTTGAAACCCACCACTGCCCTATACCTGTGATGACGAACCTATGACATGTGGAGCCATGTTGCCTGGCACACACACAGAGCTGCCCGTTCCTCTTCTGGGTTACTGGCACGCATGTGCACGCGACGATCAGCTGGCCTTTGGGAGTGCAGCAGTGCTGGAAAGTGAAAGAGCTGGTCTTCCGTTTTCCGGTATGAGCATGCGTGCCCGCCAGCTGATCGGTGGAAGATTTGCTGGCCGGTGCGCATGTGTGTGCTGGAAACCAGAAGTACCTTATCCGGCATGCGCATGCCACCTTGGCAGCTCCTCTTCCTGGTTGCGGCCCTGATGAGCATGTGCAAAGTGCTCATGCCTCACTGTCCTATACCAGGGGTCTGCAAACTTGGCTCTTTTAAGACTTGTGGACTTCAACTCCCAGTTGACTTGAGTTGACTTCAACTCAACTCTGGGCGTTGAAGTCTACAAGTCTTAAAAGAGCCAAGTTTGCAGACCCCTGCCCTATACCATTTCAGATAGGTCACTGTCCAGTCTCTTCTTAAAAGCCTCCAGTGTCAAAGCCCCTACATACAACTTCTGAAGGCAAGCTGTTCCACTGGTTTTATTTCTTGGGGCTTCCCTTTTATCAGCTTGAGCAAAGTATTCTGAGTAAAAACCTATGCATTGTTTTTTTAAATGAGATGCTTAGAACTACATTCCAAAGACATTTGAGCAGAGCCAGGATACAGGAAATAGAAAGGGGTGACTCAAGACCCTCTTTCCCAGCCAGGAAGATACTGAGTCTCCAATTTGGAAGGGGAGAGCTTGAAAATAATGGAAGAATCAAATGACAAATCTCCAACAATTCTGGCGAAAGGAATGTACAACCTATTGGGAGGTATAGCAAAGGACAAAGAGATGAATTAACTGCTAACACAGTATATTCCACGCTTATTGTGTCCAAATGCTATTTCAGAACTTCTGATGTGGTGATTATTTTGTTTATGTATTGTATTATTTTAACTGTTGGTTTAGCAATAGCAATAGCATTTGGACTTATACTGCTTCAAAATGCTTTACAGAACTTTCGGAGTGGTTTACAAAGTCAGCATATTGCCCCCAACAATCTGGGTCCTCATTTTATCGACCTCGGAAGGATGGAAGGTTGAATCAACCTTGAGCCAGTCAGAATCGAATGCCTAGCAGTTGGCAGAGTTAGCTCGCCATACTGCATTCTAACTATTGTACCATCCTAAACAACTGAAGAGGGACGCGGTGGCTCAGGGGCTAGGACATTGAGCTTGTCGATCAAAAGGTCGGCAGCTCAGCGGTTCGAATCCCTAGTGCTGCTGTGTAATGGGGTGAGCTCCCGTTACTTGTCCCAGCTTCTGCCAACCTAGCAGTTTGAAAGCATGTAAAAAGTGCAAGTAGAAAAATAGGGACCACCTTTGGTGGGAAGGTAACAGCGTTTCTTTGTTGTGCCTTTGGCGTTGAGTCGTGCCGGCCACATGACCACGGAGACGTCTTCGGACAGCGCTGGCTCTTCGGCTTTGAAACGGAGATGAGCACCGCCCCCTAGAGTCAGCAACGACTAGCACGTATATGCAAGGGGAACCTTTACCTTTTTAAACAACTGAAGCAAGGCAAACAAAGAAACAAATTCATATGACTTGATTCTGCTTTGAATATACTCCAAATTGCAGGTACTCCTCAATTTATAACCAATCGCTTAGCAACTGTTCAAAGTTATGACAGACCTTTCTACAACCCAGTTCTGAAGTTCCAATGACTGTCCCCCTATGACCACATCAGGCACTCAAAACTAGCCTGGTTTTGCAGCTGTTTGCTGTGTCCTACAGTCCCATGTTCCTATTTTATGACAGTTTTGCTGAAAATCTGGCACTACTTCCAGTTTTCTGGAAAACCGCTCCATAGCAAAGCATTGGTTTCACTTAATGACCATGGCTTTCACTTAACTAAGTTCATAAAACTAGCTTAATCATCTGGCTGAGCTGATTAATGGCCACTGCTACTTACAACCATGATTGGCAGGGTCCATTATGGAGGACTAAAGGTTAAGGTTCCCCTCGCACATACCTGCTAGTCTTTCCTGACTCTAGGGGGCGGTGCTCATCTCCATTTCAAAGCCGAAGAGCCAGCGCTGTCCAAAGACGTCTCCATGGTCATGTGGCCGGCATGACTCAATGCCAAAGGCGCATGGAACGCTGTTACCTTTCCACCAAAGGTGGTCCCTATTTTTTCTACTTGCATTTTTACGTGCTTTTGAAACTGCTAGGTTGGCAGAAGCTGGGACAAGTAACGGGCGCTCACCCTGTTACACGGCAGCACCAGGGATTTGAACCGCTGAGCTGCTGACCTTTTGATCGACAAGCTCAACGTCCTAGCCCCGGAGCCAACGCGTCCCTCTATGGAGGACTATTTGGACACAAATGGATTGCAGCTTTTATAATCCAAGGAGGCAGACGTGATGTGAGGAAAGTTTTGTTCTCCCTGTTTTCTGAGATTTCCACCAAAAGTGTTTGGCAAATTGTATCATTCTTGTTCCTATAATCTGAATCATCTCAAAAGGAGGTTTCCCAAGATGATATATAGACATTGAAAGCCTTCAAAATGAGCTGTGAATTGATGCTGAACCTTTTTCACCGTCTTGAGCTGTCATCTTGCACTTTTAAATATTCAGTGATTAATGTGGGTCACTGTTAATCCTTAGGCGTGAATGGTTTAAACTTGATAAATAAGAATATTTATTTCTTGGTAGCTGTACTCATTATTTATTGCCCTTAATGGTAATCTTTGCAGGATTATAATTTCCCCCCAGCACTACTTGGCAATCCTGGAAATTTAAGAGTTTATTGATCATCACCTAGCAAAGAATTTTAATGTAACCACAAGGGCATGGTGAACTGTGATCCTTTGCATTTGCATTGCAAATGTTCTGAAAACGAATGAAGTTAACCTTGACTTTGGTCTTTTCTTCATCTCTTAGCAAAATAAATGAAGCTATATTGACCACAATGAGTTCACTCACAGGGACTTTTTAAGTATCTTGCTAAATTCGATGTCCTAGTAGCCAACTCCATCCCTTGTAATTAAACCGCTGACAGCTCCTTCTAAACGCTGTGTCCATAAGTAAGCCCAACTCCATGAAATTCTTCATTGGCAGCAACAGTCTGACTCACTTTGACTCTTTAAAGAACACCTTGGCATGAAATCATGGAAGATGCAAGTTGACCTATATATTCAGTGTTTAGTATTAGATGCCCTTTTATTTTAAGAAAATTAAGATCATGGCATTTGGACCACTCAGTTCGTGGCAAATAGATGGGGAACAAATGGAGATAGTGACAGATTTTATTTTCCTGGGCTCCAAGATCACTGCAGATGGGGACTGCAGCCAAGAAATTAAAAGATGCTTGCTCCTGGGGAGGAAAGCTGTGGCAAAGTTAGACAGCATATTAAAAAGCAGAGAAATCACCCTGCCAACAAAAGTGCGTATAGTCAAGGCTATAGTTTTCCCAGTTGCAATGAATGGCTGTGAAAGTTGGACCATAAGAAAGGCTGAGCGCCAAAGAATTGAGGCCCTTGAACTCTGGTGCTGGAGAAGACTCCAGCGAGTCCCTTGGACTGCAAGGCGAACAAACAAGTCAGTCCTAGAGAAGATCAACCCTGACTGCTCTTTAGAAGGCCAGACCCTGAAGATGAAACTCAAATACTTTGGCCACCTAATGAGGAGGAAGGACTCACTGGAGAAGAGCCTAATGCTGGGAAAGATTGAGGGCAAAAGAAGAACGGGACGGCAGAGAATGAGGTGGCTGGATGGAGTCACTGGAGCAGTCCCCGTGAGTTTAAATGGACTATGGGGGATGGTAGAGGACAGGAAGGCCTGGAGGTACGATGTCCATGGGGTCGGACATGACTTCGCAACTAACAACAACTACAAAAAAAAAAAAAAAAAAGGATATCCAGGAAGAACGGTTAACTAAATTATATTTTCAGCAATGAAGCTTAACCTCATCCATACACGACTTGACACTATTTGCTGGGATTGTCATTTTTATCATGACTGACATCCTTTCCGGGCATGGGGCCAGGGCTGGGGGCTGGAGGCATGACAGGCCGTTCATCTTCATTATCAGACTCGGAGTCTGATAACAAGTCCAGGTGGCGACGGGAGGGGCCCGGCTGAGGAGAGGAGGGGGGACAAGTCACAACAGAATGTCATAAACCATCAACTCTGGCATCTGCGTATCCTGGAATCTGGTTTGTGTATCCCCTGAAATAGGATAGTGCCTCTTAATGGGCACCATTAGTCTCCTTTGTTTTCACATTTGGCTATTTGGACCCCTGGATGATGACATACACGTTCTCAGCCAGAATGGGGTGGGGAGAGATCAAATGATGGGCTCTGATCAAATGATGGGATATATAGTTTGACAATTGCCAGATACTTTCGGGATGAGATCCCAATAACAATCCAGGAATTTACTCAATGTGACCTCAATCCAGGAAGTTAGTCAAATGTGACATGTTTGTGTTATACTTCAAAGGGCATAATATATGTCAGTGTGGCATGTTTGTCTTATGTCAGTGCCACAGGAAACAGATATTTACAGCTAGCAAGTTTCTACTAATTCTAATATTTCATATATCTCTTCCCTTACAATATCCTTTCCAAAGACCTGGGATAAGCAGATACATTTGATGGTATTAAAGCATTGAGGGTTTATTTATTTTATTTATTTATTTATTAGATTTCTAGACCGCCCTTCTCCCGAAGGACTCAGGGCGGTGTACAGCCTTATTAAAACACATAGGAATACAATAAATTTAAAATACATTTAAAATGAAATATTTAACCGGCCAATTTAAAACTAAAACGGTCAAACGACCCATATAAAACCCTAAACTATAAAATTATAAATAAATTAATACAGTTTAAAATTCAATTAAAACTAAGTTAAACTAAAATATCAAATTAAAATAATATTTAGGCTAGTCCCGCCTGATTGAATGGTGAACTTGTCAATGTTATTACTACTATTTATGCATGTGCCTTTCAGCCAGGATTGATTCTGCAGTTTTCTTAGCAATATTTTCAGAAGCGATTTGCCATTGCCTTCCTCCTAGGACTAACAGAAAGTAACTGGCCCAAGGTTACCCAACTGACTTTGTGCCTAAAACAGGATTAGAACTCAGCATCCCCCAGATTTTAGCCAAATGCCTTTACCACTATAACCAAACTGCCTCTCAAGCGGGAGTAATTTGTATAAATGTATAAGATGATAAAGATATATACATCAGGGAGAGTTTAAAAAAAAGGCAGCTACAATTGTACCTTTTTAAAATTCAATGTCACATATTAGAAACAGGCAGCGTGTTTCTCATAGATAATTTGTACAGTATCTTCTTTTTGAAATTGAATGAAAGGTAACCAATTAGCTGCAAAGAAGATTTTACGCACAAATGCAATACACTCACTGGATTTTCCTGTTATGATTGAACCCCAACAACTTTTAAAACATTAATCTGTGCAAAACTTTTCTGCATTTTTCCAGGTTCTGGAAACTAATCATTTAGCCGAAAAAAATCACATACCGCATTAGCACCCTATTTCTTTGTGTGATGTCTTCACTTCCACACAGTTTTTAATAGAGCAATTTCATGCCTTTTTAACTAACTTTTTCATTCAGTGATTGCAGGCAGGATGGGAGTGGAAAGGAACTGTTGCAGCATATTATTCAATTCTTGGCATCGCTTATGAGCAGAATAATAGCACACTATTTGTGTGTGAGTTTGCATTGATGTGTGACATCCACATCAGTTCAAAGAGATTCTTAAAACCCAGAGATAACAAAATCCCTCAAACTTTCATCATAAAGTAGAATTTATACCAGGCTTATATTATTGAGTATTAACCTTTTCTTTTGTCTCTGGATCTTAGAATTGTTCCAGAAAATCACTATCCTCACTTTGATAATATTGAATGGATAGTGTAATAAAAAGGAATGACTCGCCTTTCTACAAATGACAGCAAATTCCAAGATAATCTTTCTTTTGAAGTATATATTCCTGTGATTTTACACATTATTTGGCCACCAGGAGGCAGGAATATAATATCCTGAAAATAGCCTTTCCCCTGGAATGGAGACAGTCATAGGAAGTCATGACCACACAACAGAGAAAAGCAAAGCTTTTTCTCTCTACTCTAAGAGCTCAAATAAGGGGGAGATAATTTTTAAATATCTTTCCTTGCAAAGAAAGGAAATGTTATAGATTGATGGTATTCTGATAAGCACAGCTAGTCCTTGACTTACAACAGTTTATTTAGTGACTGTTCAAAGTTACAACACTGAAAAACGTGACATGAAGTTGTGATCCAGGCCTAAGAAGGTAGTAGTAAATGCAATCAGTTCAAAAACAAACAGACTTTATTAGAACAGCTGAGAATTAACTCATTCTCAGCATCGTCCAAACTAAGTCAAAGCAAATTCTTCATAACACAATTCTTCAGTCTTATTACCAACCTTGGTCTAATTAGGCAAACTGCCAAAGGCTTTTCTTGGCAAAAGTTCAAAAGCAGAAGATGATGACAAGAAATAAATGCTGCAAGACAAGGAGCATGGCTATTAACATTGTTTTCTAACAAAGAGCCCAAGTGCCGTTGCTGCTCTTTTAAGTTTCATGGGAGGGGCCAATCATCTCTTGGCCCTACTCCCGAGTCGTCCTCTCTGCTTGAGCTGCTCTTGCCTTCTGGCAGCTCATCTCGTGTGTGCATTAGGAACAGGCTCCTCCTGTTCCTCTGCCTCACTACTGTCAGCCTCTGGAAGCTCTGGAGTCCGTACATCACTCCCAGATGGCCCTGGCCGCATCTCTTCCTCTGATGCAGAACCCTCATCCGGGCCTTCCCCAGCCTCCAGGACTGGCCCATGTTCTTCCTCAGCCTCATCGCTGTCTCACTCCATTGCCAACTCTGCAGGCTGCTGGCTGATCACAACACATGACCGTTTTTCACAGTTACGACCTTTTGCATCATCCTCATAATTATGTGATCAAAGTTCAGATGGTTGGCAACTGATTCACATTTATGACCACTGCTGTGTCCCAAGGTCATGTGATTCCCTTTTGTGGCCTTCTGACAAGGAAGCTCAATGGGGAAACCAGATTCACTTGACAGTCGTATTACTAAGTTAACAACTGCAATGATTCACTTGACATCTGTGGCTAGAAAGGTCATAGAACGGGGCAAAACTCACCTAACAAATATCTCACTTAAAAACAAAAATGTTGGGCTACATTGTGTCGTAAGTCGAGGACTATCTGTATGGATGTTTAAAATGGCTCTGCCCTTCTCTGTCTTGGGTTCTTTTCCACTCACAGGAATCTGCAGGAAAAAAGTTAGGAGTTGGAATACGCAAAGTGATTGTGTTGCAAATCCAAATATGCTTTTTCAAAAGGCAAATAAACTTTGTTTTTCATTGTGTTTACAAACTTTATGTCTTAAATGTGGGGAAAGGATACAATAGGCTGGGAATTGTGTTGAAATGTCCCAGCATGTGTTGTTTTTTTTTTGTCAAACAAAAATTACAAATTCGAACAAACAAAATGAAAACAATTAAAATGCGACGAGGATGTTAGGCATGTTAGTGCACGCCACCCCCTTAAATATGGGGTGAAGTCCACAGATGTTAACTCGGAACCAAAACATTTATTAGCACCTTCTGTAATGGATACTATGTTTTAATCATTTGCATTAGGGCTTTTCAAACTTCTCAAGTTGTGAAATCTATTATTTTTAAAAGAAAAAATCCCAGAAACTTTGATCGAGGCAAAATTCTAATGCAGAAAACGGATGTTTGAACCAACCTTCCTTCCTTCCTTCCTTCCTTCCTTCCTTCCTTCCTTCCTTCCTTCCTTCCCCCCTCTATCTATCTATCTATCTATCTATCTATCTATCTATCTATCTATCTATCTATCTATCTATCATCTATCTATCTATCTCTTTCTCCCTTTCTCCCTCCCTCCCTCCCTCCCTCCCTCTCATAGAATTTCATTGATTTTTGAAGAATTCTATAGTTTCATGAAATACGACTTGAAAAATCCATATATACATCAGCTGCATTTCTTTTTTCCTGAAATAACTTTGACCCGAGGTGATGAAACTTGTAGAGATACCGCTTTAAGTAAAAATAAGGTGTGATTTATTATATATGAGTTGCATGTTCCTTTACTAGGATTTTGCTTGGGCCAATAAGCAAAATCTTTTCCACCATAAGGATTCTTTTACTTTTTGGTTAGACGCCTTGATTTTACACCAAAGAATGACACAGGTGCAGTGGTGGTATTCAGCCAGTTCTATCCGGTTCGGGTGAAGTGGTAGCAACTGCTGCAGGAGGTTCCACCCACCTGCTCAGAGGTCATCACGTCCCATTTTTGATGCTCTGTGCTTATGCAGAAGGCCCCGTGTGCTCACAGTTGCGAACCAATAGCGAAGGTAAGTGAATACTACTCCTGAACAGATATGCGCAGCAGTTTTTAAAAAGGCAAAAAAAAACCAGATTAATTAAAGTCAATCAACGTAATAACCACTTCCAAAAAGCATTAGATAGATAATAAAATATAATTTGCTGCTTTGATATGTTACTGAAACTATGCAGATAAAAATCACTCCCATTCACTTGAATAGGAAGTCATCTGGGCAGAATCTAAAGAATGGATGGAGGTGACGTCTTGCCCTGTCAGTTGGGAAAACATTTTGTTCCTTGGGAAGTTGACAATCCTTGGTGAGATAAACTTTGTCCCTGGCAAGGAGGGGCCAGAAAGGTGGGTCCAAGCTATGATGAAAGTCTCATGGGAAATGGAGACGCCAGATCCTTAAGAAGACCCTGGTGTGGCTCCTATCTTTTTTGAACAAAATATCAGCAGGGTGCATAATCACATCCAATTCAATTTATCCCCCTCCTTATATATTTTTATCAATATATTTTCCTTTCCTCCTTTTTTAAAAAAAATTCCCTATTTGCTCTTAAAAAATTTCTAGTCTAACCCTCCATTCCGAATTTTAATCTTTAATCAAATCTATCCCTTTCTTTTTATTTTCTTTCTCCCCCCCCCTTATCTTTTCCTATTTACGTTAAACCCCTTTATTCCCATTTACTTATTCTTTTCTTTTCAATCTCTATAGCATCAGCATCAATCCTCTTTTAACATTTCAAAAGACATTTTTGAAATTACTATTCTTAATTTTATATAAAAGAGAAGTAAAAAAAGCTAGCATGCCCATTATTTCAAAAAAATCACATATTTGTATATTTTCATCTCATTAATGTCTCAATCTTCAATTCTCCCAATCTCCATAGCATAAGCATCAATCAACTCTTTCCATTTCCATAAACATTTTTAAATTGTTATTCTTAATCTTATAAATCTTTTAAAAAAAGTTTAAAAAGTCTAATATTTATCTGTTCTCATCTCATTAATATTTCAGTCTTAGTCTATCTCAATTCCACTTTCATTTTCCTTAAAATTCCGTATTTTCTTTACTTATCCTATATTTTTATCAAATTCTCCTTTTTTCCTTCTCCCCCATTTTTTCTCTCTCTCTATTAATCCCTATATAGTTGACTTTGTATTTTAACTTCACAGATTCTTTGTTAGTTGTCAGTTCTGAAGCAGCTCTTATTTTTTCTGAATCCTATTTTCCATCCGATCTTGTAATTATTGCTTTTATTTCTTGCTTAAAAATCACATACATGTTTCTCTTCACTTCAATTATTCTCTTTGTCATTTCTTAAAGATATAGTTCTTGTTCTTATCAAAATTAATAATTATTTCTTTATTTCTTGCTTAAAAGTCATATACGTGTTTCTCTTCATTTCACTTATTCTCTGTGTCATTTCTTAAAGTTGTAGTTCTTATTCTTATCAAGGTCAAGCATGTTATTGACAAAGTCCTCCTTTCCAGTTCTCACCAGTCTTATCACCACCGTGGAAAAGCTTTCAACAATAACCAGAATCCTTGTAATTTTCTCTTCCGCATTTAGGTATCCCTTTAAAGTCCACAGTTCTAATCCACAATTTGCAAAAGAAATCCATTTTGTTTCCTTTACTTAGAGCCACGTCTTGTTTTATTTAAAATTTAATTTTTTCCAATTAAACCCATTTAAAATCCATATCAAAATTTTCTTATTCCAAGGAAGAAGAAAATCAGAGATATTCCACCTAGTTGCTGTTTTAAATCCTCAGATTTTCCCTTCTTTCTTTTTACAGTCTTAATCAGTTTTTAAAATTTTCAAATTGTCCAAATTTCCGGCTTTAATTAAGGGTTCCGTTTCCCCCCCTTTTTTTTTGTTTGACGGTTCTTTGTTTCAATTTTAAAAATCCAATTTCTGTCAGATCTTTGGGTACTGCCTTCCTGCCTGGGTGCCTCTCCCATCTCCTTACTTTCAGCTCTGTGAAAGGAGGCTTCTCCTCTGCTGCCAGGAGCCACATCCACCATTCACTTTGAATTCCCGCATGCCAATTTTTTTTTATTTTTTTTTATTTGCATTTATATCCCGCCCTTCTCCGAAGATTCAGGGTGGCTTACACTATGTTAGCAATAGTCTTCATCCTATTTGTATATTTATATATAAAGTCAACTTATTGCCCCCAACAATCTGGGTCCTCATTTTACCTACCTTATAAAGGATGGAAGGCTGAGTCAACCTTGGGCCTAGTGGGGCTTGAACCTGCAGTAAATGCAAGCAGCTGTGTTAATAAAAGACTGTCTTAACAGTCTGAGCCACAAGAGGCCCTTAGCCACTAATTTCAGTTGGGACTGCTTTCAAGCTTTAAAAATGTTTCCTTCTTACCTGTGAGTTGGCCAATCACTCACCCAGTAACAATACTCCATTCAATCACTACTCCTGCTCAAATATTAGCCCAGTTGCACCAGCCTGTAGCGGCCATTTCAATGGCTGCCGCCCCCGCCCCCGGGTCAAAGAGCTGCCTCCGACCTTTCGAAGAACTTGCCTGTTCCTCTTGGTCTTCTGAGGCACCTCTCTTTCTCCTCCATCCCTCCAAGACAATTCTGGTCTGAAAAACCCCTGACAGCGGTTTGTCTGGTTGGGTTTTCGCAAAGCTCATCAGAGTTTTGCTATTTCCCAACCAGTATCACCGCGACGCTTCCAGTTTCTCCTACGTCCCCCATGTTGGATCAGCCGTGACACAGCTGAGATCAAAGGCAGATTCTCTGCGGCTGCAGCAACTTCCAAGCATGCCTGAAAGCGAGCAGAGGCTTGGGAATCAAGCACCTTGTTCCTACAAGACCACCAGCGGGGCAATGAGTGTGCCCGCAATCGGGCAGGGACTCTGCGGCAAATCCAGCAGCTGCTGATTGACAGCTCAGGTCTTACCGATTGCCTGCCGCCCTTCAGCACAAAGCAGAGCGCGAAGCCTCCCTCTGCACCGGAATCCAAAGGAGCCTTGAAGCTGAAGGCTCTGGGGTCAGTGTCTGCGAGCAAGCTCGACTGGCTATCCAGACAGAAACCACTGTCTGGTGGCCTGACTTGCCGCAGTGCAGCCTTCAGCGGGCTTGTGCTAAAAGCACTTCACGTTGTTATCAGTGGTGGCATAGCTGCAATGGTAGTGGTATAGCTGTCACCAGAAATTTAGAAAAAAGGAAAACACCAAAAGACACCTGAAAGGCATCCAGGAATAGGTTGATCTATTGAAAACATGTCTTCTCTGCAGCTACAACTGAGACAAAAGCTGGGGACCGTTGGTGTAGGCATTGTTGTGCCTCGTCCACTTTCCCTGCAGCCGGGCCCGTCTTATCTGCTTCCGAACGCTGAGGAATGTCCTAGCATGCCTCCCGGCCCCAGCCCTGGCTCCATGCCCAGACAGGCCGAGTAGGAAGAAGTGCCTCCAGCCCCCAGCTCTGGCTCCATGCCCAGGCAAACGGAGCAACTAGACCGCTCCCCCTCCCCCTAAGCATGTGAGCCTGAGGAAGGGCAATTACCAACAGCTGCAGACTGGAGTGACCCTCACTTCAGGAGAATTGATAGGCGGCGGCAACAGAAGGAAGGGAGGATAAGTGCTGAGTCATGGAGCCACACCCCATGGCCTATATAAAGGATCTGCTTTCTGGCATTCTCTGAGTCAGGCAAAGTCTACCTTATCTTGCTGAAATCACTTTCTGGTCTCCTGCCTGCCTTGAGAACTTTGCTAGGACTTTGGCAGAGCTGCAGAGGCACGCCTGATTCGGATTTCCCTGACCCGGCCATCAGCAGAGGAGTGGGACACGAGCTTTGACAGTCTCAGTCCTATTGGCTAGCAATCAAGGACAACCCATTCACTACAAGGGAGAAGAGCACCGCCCCCTAGAGTCGGGAATGACTAGCACATATGTGCAAGGGGAACCTTTACCTTTACCTATAATTACTGGATGTTGGATTACATCTATATATTTGGTTGGCATTGAATATCATTCTGTTGCTGATATTATATTCTAGCTGTTGTAAGCTATTAAGATTCTGATGACCAAAGCATCAGAAAAATACCTATAATTAAATTAATTAAACTTAAATCAACACAGTTAAAACAGGGCCTGGACTTTCTACTACATGGCTATCATTGTTACCTTGATTTTTTTTTCTTAATCTCTGTACTTGCCACTGACATTCCTGGCAGCAACATTGGATATCTGAAATAGAAAAAGCTGAGATTTGTTTTTTGACAGCAGAAAACACAGGAATTGAGCAGAATTGTTCTACAGTTGTAAACTTGGTTAGAGGAAGCTGGGTTGCCTGGAGTCATGTCAGCTTAAGGTGAATAATTCTGTGCATCCATATATTTTTAGAAATGGGAAAAAAGTAATGCCCCAAGTAAAGATCCACATATCCTGACCAATTACAAGTAGTCCTTGACTTATGACCATAATGGAGCCTGCCCATCGTGATTGTGAGTAGTGATGGTAATAAAACAGTTCAGTCAGATGACTGTGTCACGGTTCCAAGGAACACCCCCCCAACAAATAAGTCTCTGAGGGTTGAGGTTCCTCAAAGTTCCAATTTATTAGAGATGTCATGTTGGCACAGCTGGGAAAACCCAAAACTGAAAGCTTCCAGGTTTTCCACACCCAGTTGACCATTCACAGCCCTGCCCCACACCCACAAGTTCATCACAGTGTGCAATCAACTCTTCACACTCAATTGGATACAATCTTTAGACAGTCTCCATCAGACGCAGGCAAAAGTCCTTGAATATGGAATGTTGTTATGGCTAACTTTCTACCGCTCCAACAACAACCCCCTCCCAACTTTCCCAGCTAAAATACATGGCAGTTAAGAAGCAAGAAAAGAAAAGAAAATCGCCTTCCAAAACTAACAGACTGACTTGATGTATGACTTTTTTTGTGGTGGTCCTTAAGTGATCACAGCAGTCATAAAGCTGACATCACTGTTAAATAAATGCCATACTCGTTAAGCAGACCAATGGTCTACTCTAGGCACAGTTTTGCAAAAAACTAGAATGAAATGTTAGGTTTTGGCAAAACCCTCATAAAACACAGCCATGTGAGCAACAACACTGCAGGCAGCTATAAATGCAGTCGGAGACTTGAGGGAGGGGGCTGACTGTCAGAACTTTTAATCCTCATCATAAGTAGCTCTCTGTTGTAACTTTAAATGGTTGTGAAGTCGCCACTTGTAATTTTAGGACTACCTTTATATGGTTTTGACTCTCTTGTTGTCAAGGTTCAAAGGAATCGCATTGTTCTAGTTGAGAAGATTTATTGCTCAAGCCTATTCACTAGAATCTAACCAACTAATTTTCTTCTTCTTCTAGCATATTCCTGCAAGTGATGGGTCCACTTTTCAGATCATTGAACACCACTTTTCATGGTCAGCTGCGTTTCTAGGCTGCAGGCCTATGGATTGCATATCTTTGTTGAAGTTGTCTTGCTATCTCTGTTTTGGGCGCCCGCGAAGTCACTGGCCATTGACTTTTTCTTTTTTCTTTTTAATTTTTAATACTTGATTTGTTCCGGTCATGTGTACTTTATTAGCAGAGAAACAGTCATACTAACAGGGTATCAAAGGAGGGTAAAGCTGTGTCTTAGAAGCCAGAGAGTAAGTAAAACTATTTTTTTGTATTGCCTCCCTTCAGAAATACAAAATGAGGGGAGGGGACAGCCAGTTAATCTAATCCCAAATCCTGTAGGTGCAGCTTCAGGCTAATTCCATCCTGTAGTTATTGTTGCTCTTCACAGATCCCCAATCTTCTTTAGCATGACAGAAAGTTCTCCACTATCATTTAGAGCATCTAGATCTGTAAAACCACCAATACATGTTTCCCCAATAAAAACTCGAGGAACCGTTCGGGCACCCGTTAACTGCATAAGATAGCCTTGAATGGCATCCATATTCTTTTGGCTTGTGAGATCAATATATTCCAAGTGGCCAGGCTTGATATTAATTTTTTTCAGAAGATCTAGTGCACTGCGACAGAAAGGGCAACTGTTCTTTCCAAATACAACCACTTTATCAGATGCAATATGACTAGCTACAAATTGCTGGGCCCTCCTAAAATTCTTAGTAACTCCCAGCAACAAGAGACCAGTTCTGAGGCTGAGAGAAGTAAAAACAGAAAGCAAAAGCTCCTGGCCATTGACTTCTAGTTGGTAGGCAGTCTTTACCACGTTGGAAGATGCTGCTCTCTGGACATGTCTATACCAGTGGAGCCAGTCTTCTTTCATCTTCTCTACAATTGGTGCCACACCAAAATGCCATTGAATTGTATCATTTGTAATGTGGTCAAGAAGGGAGATGCCCAATATCCAACAGAGCATTCGCATTTCCGTGGCATGGCGATAGCTTTCGGTCCCTGTTGTTGCTGCCCAGCATTCAGTGCTATACAGTGGAACAGGGTGGATGGTTGTCTTGTAAATCTTAGTTTTGAGGCGGGTTGGCATTCGTCTATCACATAACACACCAGTGAGGTCTGGCGGGGCTACATTCACCTTTGCTCGCATCTCATCATTCATGTCACCATTGCCTTGGAGGTGGGATCCAAGATACCAAAAAATGTCCACCTTCTTTAGGTTTTATCCATTGATTTGAAGCGTTCCAGGGATGGTGACAGTCTCTAAGTACTCAGTTTTCTTGATGTTGAGGCGGAATCCAAAATGGTTGAGATGATCAATGGTCAGCAATAAATTGGCGCAAGATAAGAGTCAATAGAATTCAAAGGGGGATGGGCTTAGATTGTTGTGACAACATAAGGATTCTTAGCTGATGACAGATTTAACTCCCCCTCCCACCTCTGCCTGCACTTCTGCTTCACTCTATGACTAAAGGCAGTTAATTTATTCATTTATATTCAAGACATTTGAATAAAGCTTCAGCTTTTATTTCCTTATACGTTTGGCTTGTAAGCATTTTTTCCCAAGGAGACTGAAAAATGTTTCTCGAATTATTTATTCATAGCTATTAAATATTTTAGGGCTGTTTTCTTGCTAAAATAAAATTCAATAGCTGCTATTAATTCAATGTACAGGATTACTGCAATATACAGTAAACTGAAACTGAATGATCAACTGTCATAATTTGGCAATGTTTTCTTAGTTCATTAGATTATTGGTTTTTAATATTGGCAGCATTTGAATATTCTGTTGTTATGAATGTTCTGTCATTCTGAGCTTTGATTACAACTTGGAAGAAACACTAGCAAAACTTTTGTAGGAAAAAAATTGTTCTGGGATGCAATTGAATCAACTAAACTTTAAAAACAAAACTTTTACCAACCTGTTCTGGGATCTTTTTATCTGACATTGATGCTGAATAAACTGGAAATTGTATCTGAACATCTTCATTAACTGACATCTTCTATCTGAATCTATAATCATTTCAGTTTTGTTGATCCAGTATATTTGGTGACATGAGTTTTCCAAATTTTCTAGAATTTTTGATTACTGCATGTTCTGCAAATGAGGGAACTGAAAGAAAAGAATAGAATAAAAACCTAACTACACAGTTTGTTTCCAAAATGAAACCTGTAGACTGAATGTACTGTTGACCGAGCACAAACACTTGATAACACAACTGTATGTTTTAGAATTATGCATGGTGAAAGCAAAATGGAGAAATACAGAGTGGAAATAAAGCATATCACAGAGCTCACTGTAACATCATTGCAAAAAGGGCTTTAAGAGTTTTAAATCTTATTTTACAAAGCTTTCTCTCTGATAACGCTGTACTCCAAACTAGGGAATATAAAACCTTTCCCAGACTTACACTTGATTACTGTTCACCTGCCTGGAACCCTCACTATATTTCAGACATCATAACACTAAAGAGGATCCAGAGATATTTTACTAGGAGAGTTTTCAAATCTTCTGCTGGAAATAAAATTCCATATACCACCAGGCTTGAAATCTTAGGTCTAGAAAGCCTCGAACTGTGCTGTCTACGTTTTGACCTATGCTAGTTCATAAGATTATTTACCAAAATGTTCTACCTGTTCTACCTTTACCATAGGATTATTTACCAAAATGTTCTACCTGAAATTAATACTTTAATTTCAACCATAATAATACAAAGGCCATCAATAGATTTAAATTCAATGTAATTCGCTCTAATCTTAATTGTAGGAAATATGACTTTTGCAATAGAGTATTAAATGTCTGGAACACTCTACCTGATCCTGTTGTTAGTCTCTCTAATCCACATACCTTTTACCGTAAACTGTCTCTACCGTGGACTTTTCATGTTTCTTAAGAGGTCCCTAAGGGGGCGTGCATAAGCGCACCAGCGTGCCTATTGTCCCTGTCCTACTGTCCCCATTTATATATACTCATTCTATGTGTTTATGGCTATGTTTTGCCCATTTATATCCCCTTTTTTTTGGTGCCAACATTTTTTCATGTGTCCATGTCTGTGTATACTCTGTTACTTCTTTTCCTGTATTTGTTGACAAACAAACAAACAAATAAATAAATAAATAAGGAGAAAGACTTGCAAAAATGGTTTTTGAGTTGTGTGGTTATCAAGTCTCCAAGAGAATTCCTTCTTTTGTATTATCAACCATCACCTCCAATGAAACGAGCCTGATCTAATGATTACGGCTAGGAAGTGGGAGACTGTGAGACACTTAACGCTACTCTCACCATAGGCATAGCAGTCAGCTAGATGACTTTGGGCCGATCACCAGGGTACTGAGAGCTCTAGTACCGCCTTAGGTATGAAAGCCAGAAGGTGATAAATTGAGCCAATCATTTTCTTTCAGCCCAACTCATCTCATAGGGTTGCGATTGTGGGGAAAATAGGAGGAGGAATGTATAGATTCACCACCTTGAGATATCTGTAAAAATATTGAAGGGAGGGAGGGAAGGAGAGAAGAAGGGGTGGAAGGGAAGGAAGGAATGGAGAGTGAGGGAGGGCAGAAGATAGAAAGATGAAGATGCTTTGGATACATTCAGTGCCTTGAGTTATTAGGGAATCAGCTTGATGCTTCCTTGAAGTCATGCCCTTTGGTTACCTACAAAGATAGTGAGATACATTTCTTGATTCCCAGATATTCATTTTATAAGTAAACTGTCTAACTAGGTGTCCCTGGAAACTTATACTGGTCAGGGAGGGGAGTAGGTATCATTTGTTGTTCAACAAACAATAGACTTCTTGTATGTGTCAAGAAGACCTGATATAGTATTATATTAAAGCAGTGTTTCCCTACCAGGTCTATGACATCTTGGCGCCTCCATCTTGCCATGGCCAGGTTGCCATGGCCATCTTGACACCACCATCTCAACACTGGGAAAATCACCAGAGAAAACTCACTATGGGGCAACTTGAGATCCCCATCCCTCATAGAATATCACTTTAATAAAAGACAGCCATCGACTGTGGTGTCACTATGGGCTGAGTCTCCAAATCTAGCCTCCTGTGGGCACAGCTGATCATTGGGTTGGAGCACGTAGGCTCTATGTGGCTGTCTATGGTGTCACTGTTGCTGTCCATGCACAAGAAGCCCATCCCACTCAGCACCCACCTGCTGGGGAGGCCTTCCGCCAGACCATATTCGCGTGTTCTTTTTTCCCTGTGGGCCCTTGTGGGAGGGTAGCATCCATGCCAGTTTCATGTTATGTTGTCCACCTGCCACCCGCCAGGGAGAAAGACCCCTCTCATTTGCAGGCAGTGCAACATGACACCACAGGCAGCCACGCGGAGTGGATGTGCTCCAACTTGACTGACCAGCTATGCCCACAGAAGGCCTGAGCCAGTACTGTGACCCATTACAACACTGTGGTTGATGCAGCCTCCCGCAAAGAGAGGTGTATGTGGGATGCATCAAGTTCAGGGGTGAAATGCTCCCGGTTCGGACCGGGTCGCCCGATCCAGTAGCGATGGTGGCAGGTGGTTCAGAGAACCAGTAGCAAAAATCCCTCCCCACCCCATGTCCAGCTGAGCCGTGCGATCATCCGAGGTTTTTTTTCTTTTCTTTTAAAAGCATTGTTTTTCTTTGGCCAAAAAAATGCTTTTAAAAGTAAAAAAAAAAAGCCTCGCTCAGCTAGAATCTTCAGAGCCTTTTAAAAGCATTTTTTCTACAATCTCTTCGGCTGGAGAGGTTGTAAAAATGCTTTACATTTTTGTTGCTTTACATTTTACATTGCTCTGACGATCCCAGCTGAGTTGTCTGATTGTCAGAGGCTTTTTTTTTCTTTTAAAGGCAAATTTTTTTTAAAAAAGAAAGCAAAAGCCTCTGACGATCAGGCAACTCAGCTGGGATCGTCAGAGGAGCCTTTTAAAAGCATTTTATTCAGCCGAAGAGGTTGTAGAAAAAATGCTTTTAAAAGTAAAAAAAAAAAGTTGGCCCAGTCACATTACACCACCACCACCAAGCCAGGCACACAGAACCGGCAGTAACAAATTTTACATTTCACCACTGATCAACTTGTCCCTCATAGAATTTCTCCTGGTGATTTATCCTACGCCAAGATGGAAGTGCTGAGGTGGCAGTGCCACTATATTTTTTTCCATTCCCTACCTTGGCAACTTTAAGACATATGGACATCAAATCCCAGAATTCCCCAGGCAGAATTGAAGTCCACGTGTCTTAAAGTTGTGGCTGGGAAACCCAGTCTATGTTAAAGGCATTTTCTTTAGTGCGTTATTGAAATATCTAGGTCTGGTCAAATGCCATCTTCCCCTCTACAAATCCAAGATAACTCAAGTTCCTTGCATCTCTAATCCAAGCAATTCTTTGTCAAGAAAATGGAGAAAATACCGCATTACTTACACTGCAGGAGATGAATGTGTTTGTTTTTTTAAATTTGCATTTATATCCTGCCCTTCTCCGAAGACTCAGGGTGGCTTACACAGTGTTAAGCAATAGTTTTCATCCATTTGTATATTATATAAAGTCAATTTATTGCCCCCAACAATCTGGGTCCTCATTTTACCTACCTTATAAAGGATGGAAGGCTGAGTCAACCTTGGGCCTGGTGGGACTTTTTTTTTTTGTTTTGTTTGTTTACATTTATACCCCGCCCTTCTCCAAAGACTCAGGGCGGCTTACACAGTTTTAAGCAATAGTTTTCATCCATTTGTATATTATATACAAAGTCAACTTTTATTGCCCCCAACAATCTGGGTCCCTATTTTACCTACCTTATGAAGAATGGAAGGCTGAGTCAACCTTGGGCCTGGTGGGACTAGAACCTGCAGTAATTGCAAACAGCTGCTGTTAATAACAGGCAGACTTAGTCTGCTGAGCCACCAGAGGCCCCTTTCCAAATCTGTGAAACAAACAAAAAAAAATTGTGTTCCTTGTGTTAAGCTGTTACCATATGTTACTGATAACTCCAGTTCCATCCTGTTGGATTACTACAGTCTTCTCCAACCTAGTGCCTGTCCAGATGGGTTCCCAATATTCCAGAGGACTATGAGCTACTGGCTCCAGAGGTCCTCTGGAACAGAGGTCTCCAACCTTGGTAACTTTAAGACTTGAGGACTTCAAGTCCCAGAATTCCTCAGCCAGCAAAGCCCACAAGTCTTAAAGTTGCCAAGGTTGGAGACCTCTGCTCTGGAACCACAAAGCAGCTTTGATGATCTGAGATGGACATCCAGTTAATATTTTAATATTAAAAATGAGTGAAGAAGACCATCTGTGGTGCAAACTGTACATGCCTGACAGGTTGTTACTTTTGACAAAGAACACAACAATTTAACTTGGTTCTATTGAACTTACCAGCAAGGAACAGATCCCACTTAAATGACGAATTCAGTGCTTTTCATTTAATGATCACTTTCTAATATTGGTGGGAGGGGTTGTTCCGAAACAAAGAGTAGCCGGAGCCAGGCAGGGGAAACCAAAATTCATTTCATTTAAGTAATTAAGTGGAATAGGATCAAGCTTAAAATTAGATTATGGAAATGAGAATGATTACTCACCACACAGCCTTTTAATGTTTTTTCTCCCCTTTGTCCCATAAGGAATATTAATGTGGTGAGGTTTTGCATACTACAATGAAGTCTTGTGTGGGGGCATATATTTCAAACAATAAAACTGGGGGGAGGTGGGGAATCTTCCCTATCTCCTTAGAGACACAGGGGGTATTCATAGTACAAACGATAGTAAATGGAGTAGTTATCTAAAATAACATAAAACAAACTTAATCAATTAGGATTCCAGAAAAAAATATGATGCCCTTCTCTTCCAAATAAGACTATTTATCAAGTTTATATGGTGTGCAATATTTGGCTTGTACCCTTGGCTGAAGATTTAACCATATGTGCTTTTATATTCAGGATGGGGTTGGAGAAAACAGTTAGCAGCATTTTTCAGACTCAGAAGACATATAAATGAGAACATTTTATTTTATCTACCATGCTTGGAAGTACAGCTAGAAGACAATTGATCAGAACTTGCACATTCCCAGTTTAAGCAGCCTTGGAAGTGTCATAGACTTTGATGTTTCTTCACCTAGAACAAATGTACTTTTCTGGCAGAATGTAGACGTTTCGATGTTATTAACGAACCCTGTGAGCTGAAATTTTAAGGTTAGATAGCATCAGGCTCATAACTCATCAAGTGACTTTCCAGAGATCCAAAATGTAAATATGGGTAGTTCTCGAATTACGGCCACAATTGGGACCAAAATTTTTGCTGCTAAGTGAGACAATTGTTAACTGAGTTGTACCCAATTTTATGACAGAACAACAGAGTTGGAGGTCTTCCAGTCCAACCACCCTATACCATTTCAGATCAGTGGCTGTTCAATCTCTTCTTAAAAACCTCCAGTGTTTGAGCACCCACAGCTTCAGGAGACAACTCATTCCACTGATTAATTGTTCTAATTATCAGGAAATTTCTCCTTAGTTCTAGGAACTTTTTGCCATTTTTTTTTTAAATAAATCACCACAGTTGTTAAGTGAAGCACATGGTTATTAAATAAGCCGGCTTTCCTCATTGACTTTGCTTGTTGGGAGCGAACTGGGAAGATCACGAACGGGAGTCATGTGACCTTGGATTTCTGCATCCGTCATGCTGGTCGCCAAGGATACAAATTTTGATCATGTGACTGCAAGGCTGCTGCGGCAGTTTTAATCGCAAGGACCAATCATAAGTCACTTTTTCAGCAGCGACATAACACTGAAGGATTGTTAAATGAATGGGCGATAAATTGAAGACCATCTGTATAAACTGTGTGCCTATTGGTGTTCTCAGAGATTAGCCAAGATGTTAAAAAATTTCCTCCATAAAAAATGAACAGTAAGAGTTGATATGTGGAAGGGCCTCTGGTGGCTCAACAGACTAAGCAGTCTGTTATTAACACAGCTGCTTGCAATTACTGCAGGCTCGAGTCCCACCAGGCCCAAGGTTGACTCAGCCTTCCAGCCTTTATAAGGTAGGTAAAATGAGGACCCAGACTGTTGACTGTTGGGGGCAATAAAAGTTGACTTTGTATATAATATACAAATGGATGAAGACTATTGCTTAACACAATGTAAGCCGCCCTGAGTCTTCGGAGAAGGGCGGGATATAAATTCAAATAAAAAAAAATTATGTAGCGATTTTAAGCAAATAAATTGTTTTGTTCTTTTCCACACATCTAATCACCTATCTGTGAAAAAGCTCTCCTTACAATGCATATATGTATGTATGTCTGTGTACACACATACACATACACACACACACACACAAACACACTCATGAAAATTCAAATATGCTGTTATGTTGTGATTTACTCATTTTACCCCCACCTGTATAACAGATTACAGATTATAGAATGACATTTTTTTAAAAAATCTCTGTGGCACCTGAGGGTTGGGGTTGAGGTGGGTTTCAGCAGGTTCTGACCAGTTCTGAAGAACCGGTAGTGGAAATTTTGAGTAGTTCAGAGTAAAAATACTGGCTGGTCCAGCCCCCATCTATTCTCTGCCTCCTGAGTTCCAGCTGATTGGGAGGAAATGGGGATTTTGCAGTAACCTTCCCCTGGAGTTGTTGTGGTCCGTCAGCATCCTGCGGAGCTGGCAACAGAGTCAAACAGCGATGAGGCTGAGGTGAGGCCAGGGCCATTGGGGAGTGAGGTGCGGACTCCAGAGCCTCCAGAGCAGGGGTGAAATGCACCCTGTTCACACCGGCTTGCCCGATTAGGTAGCGATGGCAGCTGCTGGTTCGGAGGACCGGTAGCAAAAATCCCTGCCCCCCCTGCCTCTGCTGAGCCGCACCATCAGCAGAGGTTTTTTTTTACTTTTAAAAGTTTTTCTTCAGCTGAAACATGCCTTTAAAAGTAAAAAAAAAAAAAAAACTCTGATGATTGCTGGGCTGAGCAGAGATCATCAGAACACTTTAAAAGTTTTTTTTTAAAAAAAAAACCTCTTCAGCCGAAGGGGGAAAAAAGGAAAAGGGGGGGGGGGCTTTAAAAGGCTCCTCTGGCCATCCCAGCTGAGTTCCTCATCACCAGAATCTTAAAAAACATGTTTTCTGCATGTTAAAACAATTATTTTAAGAGGTTCTGGGCTGCTATGAGGGAACTTCAGCTGAGATCATCAGAGGAGCTTTTAAAATCTTTTTTTCCTCTGGCGATCCCAGAGGAGTTTCCTGACCCTAGCAGGCTTTTAAAATCACTTTTTAACAGCCCCCACTTACAAGAGCCTCCACCCATGGACACCCAATGCCCCCTCCTCACTTACCTATAATTACTGCTCTTTCGGGCTAGCAACGCCATGCTTTCTTCAGCTACTGAAGAAAAAAAAAGCTTGCTTTGACTTCCTGCTTTGCTGGCTGAGAAACTCTGGGATTTGAAGTCCACAATAAAATAAAATAAAATAAAATAAAATAATAAAATAAAATAAAATAAAATAAATAAAATAAAATATTTGTGCAGCTTTCTGAGATTTGGTGTGTTTCTGTAGTGTTTCATTCTAACTACACAAGCACACAAAATCTCACAAAACTGTATGTGGCATTTTGTGTGTGTGTGTGTCAGTTGTGTTCTGTTGTGTGTGTGTAAAGTGTGAAAGTGTGAGGTGTGAGGTGTGAGGAAAGTGTGTGTAAAGTGAGGAAAGTGTGCAGGGGCCATTTTGATTGAAGTGCAGCTGCTTTTACATTGTGTGTGAGTCTGTTGTGTTGTGTTATGTTGTGTGTGTGTAAAGTGTGAAAGTTGGTTTTTGGTACCTCTTATTGTTTTGTATACTTCGTTAATTATTTTTATTATTTATTGTTATTGGCCACGCCCACCCAGTCATCTGACCACCAAGCCACGCCCACCAATTAAGCCACGCCCACAGAACCGGTAGGGAAAATTTTTAGATTTCACCCCTGCTCCAGAGCCTGATAATAGTGAGGCAGAGGAACAGGAGGAACCTGTTCCTAATGTACGCATGAGAAGAGCTGCCAGAAGGCAAGAGCAGCTCAAGCAAAGAGGACAACTCGGGAGTAGGGCCAAGAGATGATTGGCCCCTCCCATAAGGCTTAAAACAGACCAGCAACGGCGTTTGGGCTCTTTGCGGGAAAACAACGTTGATAGCTTCATCTTCTGCTTTGTCAACATCTTGCATTTATTTTTGTATCTGTGATTTCTGAACATTTGCCAAGAAAGGCCTTTGGCAGTTTGCCTAATTGGACCAAGGTTGAGGAATTTGTGTTGGGAGGAATTTGCTTTAATTTAGTTGAACTACACTGGGAATGAAGTAATCCTCAGCTGTTCGAATAAAGTTAGTTTGTTTTTTCACTGACTGAGTTTTTTACTACCTACTTGGGCCTGGGTCACAACAGGAGTAGGGAGGGAATGGAGTTTTTTACAGTATCCTTCCCCTGCCACCCCCACTAAGCCACGCCCACCAAGCCATGCCATCCCCACCAAGCCATACCCACAGAACTGGTAGCAAAAAAAATTTGAAACTCACCATTGATTGGCATTTGTGTGAATAATAATTTGGTACCAAGGACATGCCTGGCTTGTACTTGCCAACTAAAATCAGTTCATCCTATACATACATCCAGGGGAAAATATTTGTGATATAAATTATTAGCTTCCCCTGGTAGTGTTTATTTCATCATGATGTTGGATGGTGTCCTTGCCTTGAATCTTAACTGTCTGGCAGGGCGAAACACATTTTAAGCACCAAGGCTTTTGCTTCCTAAAAAACCTTTGCAAGATTCTTTCTTCGGACTAACAAATTCATCCTTCAAAATGTCTCATGCAATTGCTAAAAAGAAAAAAAAAAGGTTTAGAAAGAAACAAACCCGATCAGAAACACTGCTGTATAATCACTGTTATAACTCACTGGCCCCAAATTCAGAAAAACCAAGCAGAACATTATGGATACATTTATTAAATGTCTGTATAGTCATAGTCAAAAGATTCTTCGCGGTACAAGACATTATGAGAATATAAAACACCCACAGTAAGATTGAACAGCTATGTTAAAAGGCAATAAATAATAACAGAACAACCAATATCCATATAAACCAGAGTCACATATATATCAACCAGTGATGAGATTCTCTCTACATAAAATAGGAAGAAGTCAGCAAGAGCTCCGTTCTCTCCCAGTCTAGAAGACATATGATGCTGGACAATCCTATCTTTTAGATGGAGATTGGTGGATGGCACAAGGAAGTAGGCAGCGGTGGGTTTCAGATTATGTTACTACCGGTTCGCCCCACGTGTGCCCACTTACTTTGTGCATACGCACCTGGTTTGCACATGCGCCTGCCTTCCACACATTTTATTTATTTATTTATTTGAATTTATATCCCGCCCTTCTCCGAAGATTCAGGGTGGCTTACATTGTATTAAGCAATTGTTTCATCCATTTGTATATTACATACAAAGTCAACTTTTATTGCCCCCAACAATCTGGGTCCTCATTTTACCTACCTTATAAAGGATGGAAGGCTGAGTCAACCTTGGGCCTGGTGGGACTTGAACTTGCAGTAATTGCAAGCAGCTGTGTTAATAACAGACAGACTTAGTCTGTTGAGCCACCAGAGGCCCAGCCTTCCGTGCATGTGCTTTGCTCACACACTTGCCTTCCACACATGTGCCTGGCCTCAAAAATATGCCTAAATAGGATGGGCATAACGCCAGGGCAGGTGGATGGGCACCTGACATTTCCACATCTGGTTCAGGCGAACCGGTCCACTTGAAAATCACATCTGGATGTAGAGATGTAGAGATCAGAAGGAATAACCTTGAAGAGAAAGGAGGAGAAAGACCCAGTGCCCAAATCAATGGTCAGATAAAGAAATCTTATTCTGACATTGCATGCAAGATCCCATCTATTCTGTAACACCACGGGATGTGATACAGTCTTCAAAGAAATGTGCCATCTGTTTGAAAGCCCACCTATGTACATAGGCCTTCGGCCTGATTACAACGTTCTGTTCTGCAGATCTATTTATTTATCTATGTGTTTGCTTGCTTAACTTCTATGCCACTCATCTCACTGAAGCGATCTAGGTGGTTTGCAGGCATTCAATGAAATTACAATATAAATCATTAAAACAATAAACGAAGACCATAAATTTATAATTCAGTTAAATTCAGTTGAGCAAGATAGAAAGGATGAGAGGAAAGAGCACACAGGGAGGAGAAGGTGGAGCCAATCTAATCTAATCTAATCTAATCTAATCTAGTCTAGTCCAGTCCAGTCCAGTCCAGTCCCATCCCAATCCAATCCAATCTAATCCAATCCAATCCAGTCCAGTCCAGTCCAGTCCAGTCCAATCCAGTCTAGTCTAGTCTAATCTAATCTAATCTAATCTAATCTAATCTAGTCTAGTCCAGTCCAGTCCAGTCCAGTCCAGTCCCATCCCAATCCAATCCAATCCAATCCAATCCAATCCAGTCCAGTCCAGTCCAGTCCAGTCCAATCCAGTCTAGTCTAGTCTAGTCTAGTCTAGTCTAGTCTAATCTAATCTAATCTAATCTAATCTAATCTAATCTAATCTAATCTAATCTAATCATTATTTATCTGAAATGGTTTCCTACCTGAAAGGGTTTCCTACCTGAGCAGGGGGTTGGACTAGAACATCTCCAAGGTCCCTTCCAACTCTGTAATTCTAATTCTAGTTCTAAGCCATTAGTCACATCCAGGATACCACTTCCCCATTGGACCCCCAATCCAGTTCACCTAATGATGTCTTCAAGGACTTTCAGAAGGCCAGAAGGGTGGATGTGGATCCCACCTTGAGGTCGGGTGGAGTACAATGTTCCAGAGAGTGTAACCCATGCAGAAAAAAACTTTTCTCCTGGACCCCACCAGCCAAAATTCCTTGACCGAGAAGTCTAAAGAAATACATTTTCTGCTAAGCATGAGTGGGACGGACTAATCCCATTGGGATGTAACAGTTCCTCAGATAACATGGATCTATGCCACGAAGAGATTTAAACCAACATCTGGAATTGGACCCAGAAGCAAACTGGCAGCCAATACAACCAACAGAAAAGTGGTGTAACATGGGCTGTTTTAGGGGTCCAAAGAATTGACCGCGTAGTTGCATTTTATAACAGCTGAAGCTTTCAGATACTCTTCAAGGGTAACCCCATGTAGAGCACTCTTACCTAGGTTTAATTTCTGAGACTCTATGATCCGTTATTAATAGAGAGGCTCAGTTATCACATTAGGGCTATTAAAGGTCAAAAAAGACAAGTAATACATGTTATGCAATATGGGACCACTTTGTGCAATGTCTGTCATGAATCTCAAATCCAATCCCTTTAAAAATCATTATTAGATTTTTATGACCTTAGAAAGCAGAAAAGCTATCACAATAAGCCAACAAAAAACCCCCGTAAAAGTATGACAGTCCAGAGATTGATTCTATACTTTGTGTATCAACACAAAGAAGGTTGTGTTTTTTAAAAAATTCAAAGCTTGGTGTGGAACTTTAAAGACTAGTGTGTTTATTATATGACAAGCTTTCATGAATTCTGCCCACCAAAACCAAAAGTATAATACACTTATTACAGTAGTGGGTTGCTCCCAGTTTGCTCCCTGTTCTGCCTAACCAGTAGTGGCGGTAGCGGGAGGCTCCGCCCACCCGGCCAGATATCATCAAAATGATCTGCGTATGCTAGCAACAGCGAACTACCAATAGCAAACTGGTAGCACTAGGATTTGAAACCCACTACTGATTTATTAATCTTTAAGGTGCCCCACAACACTTGGTTATTTCTGTTTGCTAATAATGTTATGTATTTGAATTCTTGGAGGGAAATTTGGGTGGGAAAACGCATGTTGCTAATTGGCTGGTGCCTCAGCCTGAACAGTATATAAGGAGGACTGTTCTCCTGATTTCTTTGCTGGGTTCTCACAATAAAGTTAAGAGCTGTTGTCACCAATGACTTGTCTCCTGCCTCCTCATTTTGCAAACTCAACATTGGCGACGAAGATGGGATTGAGGCTGGCAGAGAGACCCGGAAAAAGAGCTGATTAGGAATTAGCTTCGAACCCAGCCAGTTCTAGAGTGGCTACGATAGGAAGAAGCTGAAAATGTCTAACTATATACCGCCAGCACCATTTGACCCAGCCAGAGAGAAATGGGGGTCATACATGGCTCAATTCGAGTGTTTCCTTGAAGCCAACAATTTCCAGGGCCTCTCGGATAATCGGAAACGTGCATACTTTCTGAGCCACTGCGAGCCGGAGGTTTTTGACAGTGCTGAGTCGCTATCGGAGCTGACACCCATCCAGTCAGTGCCCTGGCAAGTTCTGCAAGCAACTGTCTGAGCACACTATGCCTCAGTGCCATAGAAGTTTGTACAGAGATATGAGTTTCACCAGAGGATCCAGCATGAAGGCGAGCCAATCAGTGTTTACATGGGTGCCCTGCAAAAATCAGCCACACACTGCAAGTACCGAGACCTCGATGATGTGTTCCTAGAGCAACTAATTTGTGGAGTGAGAGACATTCATTTACAGAGGCGACTACTCACCAAAGCAAATTTAACACTCCATGTTTCTCTAGACGAAGCTTGGGCTCATGAACTATCCACCAAAGCTGCCAAGACACTACAGAGACTGACTTTGACCAACAACCCGTTGAAAACAACGCCAGTCCACAGTGAGGAAGCTCAGCCTAAGAACGACGGCGAGGTCGAGGAAGAAGTCTTCCGAACTGAAAATCCGGAACAAAATGACAAAGATGGCTGTGCGGGGGCGCCCATCAGAGACAATTTTGCCATTTTAAAGATGTCATCTGTCGTCGGTGTGATAAAAAGGGGCATCTAGCACGCATATGCCAAGCCATTCAACCATGCCGCCAAAATACCAGAGTAAACTTCAAACCACCCAATCAGCAGCCATTCCTCAATAGACGAGCTCCCATTGGTCAAGCCCAAAAGAGTGCAAAGTCAAACCACACCACCATAAGAATCAGTCAAGCCACTGCCAGCCCAGAGAAAAAGATCTTCACAATTGCCTACATTGAAGGCGTGCCATGTAAAATGGAAGTTGACACCAGATCGTTGATCACCATCATGTCTTGGGACAAGATAACCACTACCATCCCACGAATTGCAAAAAATCAGCTTCAGCCACAGAAACTACGAGTCCAAGACTACCAGGGGAACAGAATCCCCGTGAAAGGCATTGCAATGGTCTGGGTCACCTACGGCCAACATAAGAAGACCCTTCCAATCACCATTGTGAAGGGACACCTTCCTAGCCTCCTGGGTCTCGATTGATTCCGGGCTGGAATGGGAGTCTCTGGAGTCAACATCATCAGGTGCGACTTAAGAGAGGAACTGCTCCAGGAATTCCAAGACATGTTCACAGACAGCCTTGGCAAGTATGTGGGGACCCCTATTTCATTTAATTTAGACCCTGCCATTGCCCCAATATGACTAAAGGCCAGGAGGGCTCCGTTTGCACTAAAACTTATGATTGAGAGCTAGACAAGCTAGTGCAACAAGGCATACTGGTCCCAGTCGACCATGCAAAATGGGAGACACACATTGTAACTCCAGTTAAGCCAGACAGATCTGCCCACATCTGTGCTGACTACAAGGCAACATTAAACAAAGCCTTACAAAAGAGTGGTTACCCTGTCCCAATAGTTCAGCACCTTCTGCATTTGTTGGGACCAGGGAATATATTTGCAAAATTGGACTTTGCACAAGCATATCAGCAGCTGCCTGTAGACAGTGCCACGGCTGAAGCACAAACAATAGTCACACACAGAGGTGCCTTTAAATGAACCAGGCTCCAATTCAGAGTCAGCGTAGCCCCAGGGCTGTTCCAGAATCTCATGGAACGATTGTTGCAGGGACTACCGGGGGTAGTACCCTATTTTGATGATGTATTGGTGTCAGCAAACAATATACACGAGCTGCGAGAAAAACTGTGAAAGGTGCTGACTATTTTCAGGATGGCTGGGCTTAAGGTTAAATTCAACAAGTGTCAAATTGGGGTGCCCCTCAGTCGAATTTTTGGGATATCGAATCGATGCAGCAGGGATACATCCCACGGAAAGCAAGGTTCAAGTAATCCAGAAAGCTCCCCCTCCCCAAAACAAGACGGAACTCCAAGCCTTTTTAAGACTTTTGAACTTTTATTCTGTATTCTTAAAAGACAAGGTGATCGTGGCCGAGCCTTTGCACAGGCTGCTTGCTAAAAAGACCCCTTGGACTTGGGGCAAAGCCAAGGCCACAGTATTCAAAGCTGTCAAACAACTATTGTCTGGGGACAGTCTACTGATCCAGTATAACAGAACCTTGTCCTTAGTTCTTATGTGCGATGCCTCATCTTTTGGAGTAGGGTCTGTGCTGAACCACAAACTGCCAAACAGAGCTGAGGCTCCCATTGCTTATTTTTCCCACACTTTATCAGGAGCCGAACGGAACTAAAGCCAGTTAAATAGAGAAGCCCTTGCCATCGTCTCGGGGGTTAAAAAATTTCATGAATATTTATTTGGGAGACATTTTGACATTGTTACTGACCATCACCCCCTTTTGGGATTATTGACAGAGGACCACCCCACTCCTGTCACCCTACCCCCCCAGATTAACTCGATGGGCCATTTTTCTGGCTGCTTATTCCTACCGTTGACCCACCGGCTGGGCATGGATTTAGGACATGTGGATGCTTTGAGCAGATGCCCGTTGCCGGAAAGGGCTGTGGGTGGCTCAGGCTGTAAGATAGCCTGTTATTAAAACACAGCTGCTTGTAATTACTGCAGGCTCGAGTCCCACCAGGCCCAAGGTTGACTCAGCCTTCCATCCTTTATAAGGTAGGTAAAATGAGGACCCAGATTGTTGGGGGGGCAATAAGTTGACTTTGTAAATATACAAATAGAATGAGACTATTGCCTTACACAATGTAAGCCGCCCTGAGTCTTCAGAGAAGGGCAGGATATAAATGTAAATAAAAAAAATTGTTGAAGACCCAACTCCAGGTAACCCAGTACTCCTGATTGACTCTTTGGACACTGGTCCGATCACCTCGTCTGAAGTTGCCAGAGCCTCAGCTAAGGACATTATTATCAGGACTATAATTGGCTGGGTGCAGAGGTGGTGGTCCAGCTCAACCGGCGAAGAGTTCAAACAATTCACCACTAAATGCTTTGAACTGTCCACACAAGGAGGGTGTTTGTTGTGGGGAGATTGGGAAAATGTATTGAATTTGTTGCATGTGGGGCATCCCGGTATTGTGCGCATGAAAGGTTTGGCACGAAGCTATGTTTGGTGGCCCCAGATGGACAAGGACATTGGTGATTGGGTGGGGCACTGCCAATCATACCAGGACTCTAGACCGTTACCCACAACAGCCCCTGTGAGAGAGTGGGAAAAGCCCCAGGGACCATGGTCCAGGCTCCACATAGATTTCGCTGGTCCATTTCATGGACAGACTTTTTTAATTGTAGTGGATGCCTTTTCCAAATGGTTAGAGATAATTCTAATGTGATCCATGACTGCTGAGGCAGTAATTAAGGTACTCAGATGGCTATTCGTTTCACACGGATTGCCTGCCATCATTGTCTCGGACAATGGTCCACAGTTTACAGCCACCCAATTCGAGAGTTACCTGGCCAAGCTGGGCATCCGCCATGCCCTCTTGGCACCATTCCACCCAGCCAGTAATGGCCTTGCAGAATGTTTTGTTAGAAGTGCCAAGGAGGCACTGTCCCGAATAAGACTGGGGGACTGGCAAGCCAAGATTGACACGTTCTTGGCAGTCCAACATGGGACCCCTTGTACAGCTACTGGCCGCGGCCCTGCAGAGTTATTGATGAGGAGAAGGCTACAATGCCCATTGGACCGGCTAAATCCCAACTACTCCCCCGATGGGTTTTAGGCAAGGGGAAATAGGACGAGGGAATTCTCTATAGGCTCCCCAGTATTTGCCAGAAATTATGGGGAGGGTCCCCTATGGTTAGCAGGGACAATCCTAGAAATCACATGCCCCAAATCATACTTAGTTGATATGGGCAATGAGAGGGTCTGGAAAAGACATGTTTACCAAATTCGGAACCGGTTACAAGCCAAAACAGAAATGCAATAACCAAAACAACCAGGCCCTGACTACCTGCTGTTTACACCAATAGCTAACTCAAGCCTGAGTTGGCCGGAGGACTTATCTGGAAGTTGCGAAGTCCAGCAATGCCCTCCAGTCCAACCAGAAGTCAGCAAAGAAAAATCTGCCCATAATCCTGGCCAGGAAGGCCAATTGGAGGAGCTGGGAGGAACAAAGAGTCCCTCCGACAAGCTCGACTCCCCGTCTAGAACTAAGTCGCGCAGGTCAACCAGGCACAGGGAACGCCTTGGCTACCTGTGTGACTATGTATGTAAATAATTGTAAATTTTTAGCTAAATGTGTTCTGGGAAGGGAGGGGTATTATGTATTTGAATTCTTAGAGGGAAATTTGCACAGAAAAATGCACATTGCTAATTGTCTGGTGCCTCAGCCTGAACAGTATATAAGGAGGACTATTGTCTTGATTTCGTTGCTGGGTTCTCACAATAAAGTTTTTTATTTATTTATTTATTTTATTTGTCACATTATATATAAGCATAAGCATGAAATAACTATACAACATATAAGCATATATATAACCATAAGTATGTAATAACTATATGAAATTGTATACAATCAAAGGGAACATTAGGACAGGAATGGTAGGCCTGCTGGTGCTCTTATGCGTGCCCCTTACAGACCTCTTAGGAATGGAGTGAGATCAATAGTACATAGTCTTTGGTTAAAATTTTGGGGAGTTTGGGAAGAGACCACAGAGTCTAGTAGTGTGTTCCAAGCATTAACAACTCTGTTTCTGAAGTCATATTTTCTGCAATCAAGATTGAAGCAGTTCACATTAAGCTTAAATCTATTGTGTGCTCATGTATTGTTGTGATTGAAGCTGAAGTAGTCTTCAGCAGGAAGGACGTTGTAACAGATGATTCTATGAGTTAAGCTCAGGTCATGTCGAAGGCAGCGGAGTTCTAAATTTTCTAAACCCAGAATTTCAAGTCTGGTGGCATAAGGTATTTTGTTGTAATCAGAGGAGTGGAGAACTCTTGTAAAATATTTCTGGACACGCTCAATTGTATTAATGTCCGAAATGAGGTATGGGTTCCAGACAGGCAAGCTGTATTCAAGAATTGGTCTAGCAAATGTTTTATATGCTCTGATAAGTAGTGTAGTGTTTCTGGAGATTAAGTTTACAACTCTTAAAGCCTTTTTTGCGATGTAGTTGCAATGGGCTTTGGCACTTAGATCATTTGATATGAAAACTCCAAGATCTTTAACAGGGTGAGGGTCATCTATAAGATAGTGTCCATCGAGCTTGTATTTAGTGTTCAGATTCTTTTTTCCAATGTGTAAGACAGAGCATTTGTTGGTTGAGATTTGGAGTTGCCAAGTTTTTGACCATTCCGACACAAAGTCAAGGTCTTTTTGAAGGGTAGCTATATTGTTGGTAGTGTTAAATAGTTTAACATCGTCAGCGAAGAGAACACAATTGCTTATAATATGGTCACAGAGATCATTAATGTATAATACGAAGAGTGTTGGTCCAAGAACGCTGCCTTGGGGAACGCCGCTATTGACAGGAACAGGATTTGATAGGGCACTGCCTATTTTGATCACTTGTTGTCTGTTTGACAGGAACGCTGATACCCAATTGTGGAGGGGTCTGGAGATGCCGTAGTTAAGAGCTGTTGCCACCAATGACTTGTCTCCTACCTCCTCATTTCACAAACTCAACAGTATTCCTCTCTCTAATCTCCGCAAAATGATAATTGATTACTTTCTGCAGGCTGTGTTCGATTTATATATTCACTGCACTAGAAAATTATAAACAAAACAAGCTTTTAAAAGTAATTTTAATATCATAATGAATAACTTGGATGTTAAAAGTCTGCAATGTTTTTCCAATACTTTCCCCCATATCCCCGTGATTCAACGGCTTCTTTATTTATTAGAGAATATTCTATACATACACACAAACTCATGTTCACAATATAGTTACCAAGAAATAAGTCCCTTTTCTTATTTATTGTCCAGGTAGAACTTAGATGAAACTTAGCTTTGCAATGTCATACCTGCAAATTATATATGGAATTTGGTATGTGCACTAATTCTCACAATAAATGCTAGTTCTCATACATGGTTCTGTCTTCCTCAATTTCTTTTTGTTTCATGTTTCCAATTCCTAAAAAAATCTTCGTTTATTAATATCAGCCATGAAATCACCCTGGATAATTCATTCTTTTACTTTATTTAAAAGAACTTTAAATGGTACCAGTTGTTTTGTCTTTATTCCTTAATCTGTATGCTTCAGACCCCTTAATTTTTCCTTCTATATACCCTTTTTAGACATTGGTGTAACAGATATATAAGAGAAAAGAAAGATTCCTAGAAAATAGTGTGTAAAATATTAGTATATGAAATAGAGAATACAAGCATTTCATCCCAACGTTGTTGTTTTTTTGAAATTCTATTCCTTAATAATGAGGGTTAAAGGCCAAAAAGAAACCATATTAAAAGGTTATTCTACCCACTTTGGAAATATATGACTAAGTAAATGGAGACATTTAACCTGCTTTACTACAGAAGATTCTCGTAACAGTTCCATTTTCATCTAAAGAAATCTTTTTCCCAATCTTTTTATACCCCTTTCAAATTTATTGTGGTCCCACTTCTTATTTTATGCTGTTGAATTCCTGGTCACTGATGCCTTTTACTAAGGCATGCTGTTGTGTTTTATAACTGTTATTAGTCCGATGGTTTCTAATTTTGAAAAGTGGAGGTTCAGCAAATATCTATGATATTGGAGAATCTATTTTTCTTGAATAGCCTTTCTTATAAATATAACATATAGAAGTCTCAAGACAGGAGAATAAAGGTATGGGAAAATAGAAGAGGTAATTTTTTCAGTTCAGAAACACATTGAGATCAGTGGTGGTTTCAAAGAATTTTTACTACTGTTCTGTGGGCCTGGCTTGGTGGGTGTGGCAGAGGAAGGATACTGTAAAATCTCCATTCCCACCCCACTCCAGGGGAAAGTTACTGTAAAAATCCCCATTTCCTCCCAATTAGCTGGGAATTAGGAGGCAGAGAATAGGTGGGGGCGGGGCTAGTCAGAATTTTTACTACCGGTTCTCCAAACTGCTCAAAATTTTCACTACCGGTTCTCCAGAACTGGTCAGAACCTGCTGAAACCCACTTCTGATTGAGATGGACAGTGAACTGAAGAAGTAAAACGATGATTAAAACATGGGGAGGATGCAAATGAGAAATCATGAAAGTTAGGGATATTTCTAAATATATGGAATATATTTAGATAAAAATATTTATAAATATATATATTTAAATACATAAATATATAAATATATAAATATATTTCCATAAATATATGGAACTCCGTCGCCTTCGACAAGACCTAAGCTTAACTCACAGAATCATCTATTGTAATGTCCTTCCTGTTAAAGACTACTTCAGCTTTAATTGCAATAATACAAGAGCAATTAATAGATTTAAACTTAATGTCAACCGCTTTAATCTAGATTGCAGAAAATATGACTTCTGTAACAGAATCATCAGTGCTTGGAATACTTCACCTGGCTCTGTGGTCTCTTCCCATAATCCTAAAAGTTTTATCCAAAAACTTTCTACTATTGACCTCACCCCATTCCTAAGAGGACCATAAGAGGCGTGCATAAGCGCACAAACGTGCCTACCGTTCCTGTCCTATTGTTTTTCTTTTCTTCTTCCTATATATATATATATGCTTATACCTCCTTATATTTACTCATATATGTGTTTATAAACGATATAATCTTTTTGTATGATACCTACATATATTGTTGTGACAAAATAAATAAATAAATAAATAAATAAATAAATAAATAAATAAATAAATAAATAAATAAATAAAAAAAAGCATGCAGGTAGACCTTGAGTCACAACCTTCAATTAGCGACTATTAAAATATTACTGAAAAAGTGACTTATGACTGATCCTTGTACTTACAACCATCGTAGCATCCCCATATGATCAAAATTTGAAGGGCCGGTTTAGCTCACGCTGGTAAAGCCTGTTATTAAGAACACAGTAGCCTGCAATTACTGCAGGTTCGAGCCCGGCCCAAGGTTGACTCAGCCTTCCATCCTTTATAAGGTAGGTAAAATGAGGACCCAGATTGTTGGGGGGGCAATAAGTTGACTTTGTAAAAATATACAAATAGAATGAGACTATTGCCTTATACACTGTAAGCCGCCCTGAGTCTTCGGAGAAGGGCGGGGTATAAATGTAAACAAAACAAAACAAAACAAACAAAATTTAGATGCTGAGCAACCAGTATGTATTTATAAAAATTTTAGTATGCTGTGGGTCATGTGATCACCATTTGCAACCCTCCCAACTGGCTTCCAACAAGCTAAGAATATAGGGGAAGCCATATTCGCTTAATGACTATGTGATTCACTTAACAACTGCAATGAGTTGCTAAACAACCTTAGCAAAAAAATCAGACACAGGCGACTTTACAAGCATATTGCTTAGCAACAGAAATTCTGGTCCCAATTTTGATTGTAAGTCAAGGACTAGGGTAATCAAAGCAATGCTTTTACTAGAAATAATTTGCACTCAGAAAGCTGGATAGTGAGAATATATGAGATAGAAAACTTCCAATGATGAATCTGGAGATGCTTATCAAAAAATATAATGGCCTGGAAAAGAACTATTCAATGTCTTAGTGACTATATACATCAAGACGTTCTTTTCCTTGAGAAGTCAAACAAAAGAGAGATACTTCCATTTGAAAATAGTTGACTAGAAAATAGTTATGCTCAACGAGTCCTAAGGGAAGGCAATAAACAAACGGGAGGATGGGTTCAAAGGGCATATTGGAATGTCTTACAGGTTATTACTGAAGAGTCTTCAAGATGGTGAATATTTATTGAGATTGTCACCAGGAGCCTCGGTACCACTTAACTCATTGGGAAACCCATCTTGAAAACTAAGAAGCAGCAAGACAGTTGTTATATAAGAGAAAAGGATTCCCAAAGATAGTATTGTAGACAATTTTTTAAAAAAAAGAAAGGTCATATTGGCTCTTCTTACCTTTCTCTTTGAGAACAATGTGACATAGTCTTAAAGATTGTAAAATTGTTCTTTAGGCATGATTTCATAAGATTCATGGGCACAAAATCAGCAGCCTAGGAACTCCTCTGCTGCTTCATTTCAACTTGTAAAAATGTACCTCCATCAGCAACTTGTTCTCTCTTCTTTCAAAATTTGCTTTTATTAATCCCTTTGCACTGCTTTCCTTTTATGTGGTCCTCCTTGATCACATAATCTCCATGTTCATTCATTCATACTATATATGTATCTGCTATTTCCTTTGTAGTTAACCTTCAACTATTTTCCTTCCCGAATATTGACTCCCCTATTTCCCAATCTGTCTCCCAAATCCTTATTTTTTTTTTAATCCATCCATTGTCCTTTGAAATGAAGGGCGGGCAAGCCTGAGAGAACTACAGCCAGTTTTTCTGAATTACAGCCAGCCACTTTCCAAGAAAGTGTCAAATGAAGGGATTCTAGGTAGTATCAGGGTTTTTTTTATTATTATTTTTATTTACATTTATATCCCGCCCTTCTCTGAAGACTCAGGGCGGCTTACACTATGTCAGGCAATAGTCTTCATCCTTTTGTATATTATATACAAAGTCAACTTATTGCCCCCAACAATCTGGGTCCTCATTTTACCTACCTTATAAAGGATGGAAGGCTGAGTCAACCTTGGGCCTGGTGGGACTTGAACCTGCAGTAATTGCAAGCAGTTGCTGTTAATAACAGACTGTCTTACCAGTCTGAGCCACCAGAGGCCCTAGAGGGTTGGGTAAACTGTAATGATATGTGGTAAAGACTTTGGAGAATAGGCCAAGAAATGCTGCCTAGGGAATGATCAAATAAAAGTCAGAATAGCCCACAACTAGGTAGTGACAAAGGGGACATGGTGGCTCAGTGGCTAAGATGCTGAGCTTGTCGATCGAAAGGTCGGCAGTTCAGCAGTTCGAATCCCTAGTGCCGCATAACGGGGTGAGCTCCCGTTACTTGTCCCAGCTTCTGCCAACCTAGCAGTTCGAAAGACGTAAAAAATGCAAGCAGAAAAAATAGGGGCCACTTTTGGTGGGAAGGGAACAGTGTTCCGTGAGCCTTCGGCATTTAGTCATGCTAGCCGCATGACCATAGAGATGTCTTCGGACAGCCTTGGCTCTTTGGCTTTGAAACGGAGATGAGCACCGCCGCCTAGAGTCGGGAACGACTAGCACAAATGTGTGAGGGGAGCCTTTAGATAGTGGTCAGAATGAAAAGTTCAAAAGAGTCCCCCCTTAAATATTTGCAATCAAAAGGAGACAGTGGAAAAATTATACTTCCAGATTTGCAATATTCTGTTAATGTAGCTTTACAATAAAGTAGAATTAGCTCATCTGGTCATGTTTCCTGTCTGGTCTAGATACTAAGACTGATATAAATATGAAGTCACATCAAAACCACAGGATTAGAGCCTATAACAGAACAGCTAAATAAGACAGTGGGAAGGGACCGTAGAGGTCTTCTAGTCCAACCCCTTGGTCAAGCAGGAAACCCTATACCATTTCAGACAAATGGTTGCCCGATTTCTACTTAAAAGCCTCCAGCGATGGAACACCCACAATTTCTGGAGGCAAGTTGTTTCACTGGTTCTAACTGTGAGGAAATTTCTCCATAGTTCTAGGTTGCTTCTGTCTTTGATTAGTTCCCATCCGTTGCTTCTTGTCTTGATTTCAGGACAATTAATCAGTAGAACAATGAAGGAAGGAAAGGCAAAAGAGAAAAGTTGACCATGCCACCTCCTGTTTTGACCAGTAAAACGTAATAAGATTTTGGAAATGGCACATAGTTATGTCACTGTATAACCCACAGAACAATGTAGGATCACTCTATCATTCAACTAAATTGTGTAACCAGAACAAATCAAACAAAGGTTTTATAAGGAGATAATACAATATGACAAAGGTGTGTTTTTTTCCCAGCTGAACAAATCGCAGCTGGAAGAATGTAATTTAGAAAAGGGAAAGGCCAGGTGCTAATAGATCCTTTCACAATCCGAAGATAGAACTATAGGATAAAAGAGAATTAAAATAAAGTTATGAGAAATATTTCATGGGCTTGGGTAAACACATTTGTTTAGTTCTATTGAGTGGATCTAACTATGGTTTATACCAGTGTTTCTCAAATATCTTGCCAATTTGAAAATGTGTGGATTTCAACTCTCAGAATTCCCCAGCCAGTTACTTTGGGAATTGAAATTGACACATCTCTAAGCTGCCAAGGTTCAGAAACACTGATTTATACTCTCAGCTTATGTATTTTTACTATTCTTTGCCTTACATCTTTTGATTAATTGGCTTTTGTATTCGGTTTCAGGTGAATAACATTGATTTGAAATTTAGATTGGGCAGCCATCCGCCAAAGATGGCTTTGGAGAGTTTTGAACTAGTTCAGGGGTCTCCAGCTTTGGTCCCTTTAAGACTTGCTGGCTGAGGAACTCTGGAAGTTGAAGTCCACAAGTCTTAAAGGGACCAAGGTTGGAGACCCCTGAACTAGGTAATCAAGAAGAGCCCTTTCAAATTAGAGTCCTCAATTTATGGCCAAACTTGGGACCAGATTTTCTGTTGCTAAACAAGGTGCTTATTAAGTGAGACATTCCTGACTTTACCACCATTTTACCACAACTGTTAAATGAATCATGCAGTTCTCAAGTGATCCCAGCTTTCTCCATTAACATTGCTTGTCAGAAGCCAGCTGGGAAGATCGTAAATAGTAACAAATAGACTTATTTGTTATTGTTATTTGTTTTGTTTGTTTTGTTTTATTTATTTGTCGTAACAATATATACAAGCATTGCATGAAGGGTTATATAATATATGAACGTATATATGAGGAGAAACGAGGTACTATAAACATATATATACATATACAAGAAACAATAGGACAGGAACGGTAGGCACGTTTGTGCTCTTATGCACGCCCCTTAGAGTCCTCGTAGGAAAGTAGTGAGGTCAACCATGGACAGTTTTTGAGTAAAGCCTTTGGGGTTATGAGAAGAAACCACAGAGTCAGGATTTGGGACACGGTGGCTCAGGGGCTAGGACGTGTCAGTGCTGCTGGGTAACGGGGTGAGCTCCCGTTACTTGTCCCAGCTTCTGCCAACCTAGCAGTTTCGAAAGCACGTAAAAATGCAAGTAGAAAAAATAGGGACCACCTTTGGTGGGAAGGTAACAGCGTTCCGTGAGCCTTTGGCGTTGAGTCATGCCGGCCACATGACCACAGAGACGTCTTCAGACAGCACTGGCTCTTGGCTTTGAAACGGAGATGAGCACCGCCCCCTAGAGTCAGGAACGACTAGCACGTATTACCTTACCTAGACTTATATACCACTCATTAATGCTTTCCTTCACTCTCTAAGGGGTTAACAAAGTCATCATATTGCCTCCAACAATTTGGTTCCTCATTTTTCCAACCTCGGAAGGATAAAAGGCTGAGTCAACCTGGAGCCCCATCAGAATCGAACTCCAGGCTGTGGCCAGAATTTGCCTGCAATTCTGCACTTTAGCTATTGTGCCACCATGGCTCTTAAATGGCAAACTCATAACTTTTGGATGCTGTAATCATCCTAAATATATGCAGGTTGCCAAGCTTCCAAACTTTTGACAACTTTTTGGAAAATTGCATGAGGATACAATGATGCTTGTAAGTGGAAGAGTTGCAAGTCATTTTTTTCACTTCCATTGTAACTTTGAATGGTCACTAAATTAATTGTTTGTAAGGAAAGGATTGCCTCTTGTATTATTTATTCTCAGTGAAACTTTTTCCTTAATGATAAAACAACACATAGATTTGAAACCAGAAATTTTTTTTTATTTATTTATTTACATTTATATCCCGCCCTTCTCCGAAGAGTCAGGGCCACTTACAATGTATAAGGCTATAGTCTCATTCTATTTGTATATTTACAAAGTCAACTTATTGCCCCCCCAACAATCTGGGTCCTCATTTTACCTACCTTATAAAGGATGGAAGGCTGAGTCAACCTCGGGCCGGGCTTGAACCTGCAGTAATTGCAGGCTGCTGTGTTCTAATAACAGGCTTCTTACAGCCTGAGCTATCACGGCCCTTCTGCTGGGGATACTATCCGAACAGTATAATAAAGGGAATACATATTTAATTTTGCATGTAGTAATGGCAGCAAGAATAGTGTTTGCAACAACAATGGAAAAATGAAGAAGTCCCAACAGATGAAAATGTAATAAAAAAACATTAGAATGAGCGGAGATGGATAGATTGATACTTAAGATAAAAGAAAAGGAAGAAACAGAATACTTTTTAACATGGGATATATTTTACCAATGGTTAACTAACAAAAACAGAGGTTAGAATTTTAAAAGAATTCAAAGCGATGATACAAATTTGTACTGAAAATATAGCAAGATGGACAAAAAATTGTTATATTATTTTATGATTAATATTGATATGTTTATTAATATTACTGGTATGAGAATAGAATAGAATAGAATAGAATAGAATAGAATAGAATAGAATAGAATAGAATAGAATAGAATAGATTTTTTATTGGCCAAGTGTGATTGGACACATAAGGAATTTGTCCTGGTGCATAAGCTCTCAGTGTACATAAAAGAAAGGATATCTTCATCAAGGTACAATACTTACAACACTTGATAGTCATAGGGTACAAATTTAACACTTAATGATACAACACTTAATGATAGTCATAGGCTATAAATAAGCAATCAGGAAACAATATCAATGTTTATTATGGTTAATTATGGTTATTGTACCTTTACTTAAAATTAATTATGCCCAGACAACATGCTGTTCAGATAGATAGGGAATTTTTTGTTTTTAATGAAAAAATGTACCAATAAAACATTATTCAAAAGAAAAAGTTTAAAAATTAGCTTAATAATGAAAGTAACTTCCTGTAACCCTAACTCATATTTTAAAGTTTTCATATAAGGGCACCCCTAAAGCAGAGGTGAAATCCAGCAGGTTCTGACAGGTTCTGGAGAACCAGTAGCGAAAAGTTTGAGCAGTTTGGAGAACCGGTAGCGGAAATTTTGAGTGGTTTGGAGAACCAGCAAATACCACCTCTGGCTGGCCCCGGAGTGGGATGGGAATGGAGATTTTGCAATATTCTTCCCCTGCTATGCCCACCAAGCTACACCACACCCACCAAGCCACGCCCACAGAACCGGTATTAAAAATTTTGGATTTCACCACTGCCCTAAAGAAGTAAAAATATAACTAGAAAGAGTTGCAATCTCTTGATTGAAATGCCACACTGTGCTTAAGTGATGCATATTAAAACAGGGTGTGTCTTTCACTGTGTGATTACACCTGGTGCATCCCTCGTTTCAACCTGCTTCATATTTCCTGTGAGCTGCCTTGAGTGTTATAGAGATAGAAAATCCAGGTATCAGTTAAAAAGATACAGTAAAGAGAAGATTAAACGAAAGTTGCACGGTACATCTGTATACACACAACCTTAAATACTATATAAACCCACAAAGAAAATGTCTAAACCGGTGTTTCTCAACCTCAACAACTTTAAGATGCGTGTATTTCAATTCCCAGAATTCCCCAGTCAGCCCACACAACTTAAAATTGCTGATTGATATTCTCCTTAACTAATAGTTTTGTGTCTGAAAATAGTTTCCCCCACCCCACCCTCAGTAAGGTGTGGCTAATAATATGACTGATTATTTTTTGTTTTTCTCTTTAAATGGGTAAGTGGGTAGGGGAGAAGATGAATAGACAGAGGGACAGAGATGAAGATAAAGAGAAGGGGTAGGTAAGTAGATGATAGGTAGGCAGACAGACAGACAGATAATAAACAGAGATGGAAGAGAGGGGGAGGGAGAGAAAGAGAGAGGGAGGGAGGGACAGAGAGAGAGAGAGCGGGAGGAAGAGAGGGACAGAGACAGAGATCTTGAAATTTAATTTCTGGTGTAAGATCTCTCTTGTTCACTTTCCCCAATGTTCTTTCTGCAGAAAACAGCTTCCTCTAGTGCTCCATTGAGATTTTCAGAGTATAGTGACTTTTATTTGAATGCCATGATAAAACATCTTGCGATACATTGCTGAAATAATTATTGATGCTCCATTTCCTTCAGAAAATCCCATTACATCTTACTTTAGAAGATGAGGCTTCATCAGATATGCTGAGATAGGGAGGTGCTGTTAATAAATCGCTTGTCTAATAGTGCTCCAGTCTCTCTGTTTAAATTGAAGTCTAAGTTATTATTTCAATCTCTGTTGTAAAATGAGAGTTTTGCACCCATACACCTTCCATAACTATGCACTTGGCAGAGGCCATGTGAAGTCAAGATAGAAAAGTTAAACTTTACATTGCCATTTACAAGAAGTTGAACTTCTTGTTGGTTTTCCATCATGGAATTAAGTGGCCAGATTCCAAATTCTTTCCCCAAATAAACATGGAAACAGTTTGCTAGCTTCTTTGTCCTTTAGATGAATATGGCAGCATCCATTAGAGAAAGTAAAAAAAATATATATCAAAAGGTGAAGCCCCGCCCCCTTTCCCACATACCACTCTGTTGCCATTATCAACAACTTGATTTTTATTATTCTCTCTGCAAACACCACTGGGCTTAGGAATCAGATCACCATAACAATGATTTACATTTATGCACCATTCTTCTGCTAATGAATGAAAATCATATAGAGAGATGTTCCCCATGAAGCTCTGTCTCTAATTTGACCTTCTAACTCTCCCCCATGTATATCCAGCATCACTATAACTGAGTCCATCAGTCCTCCAATTTCCTGCTACTTATCTTCTTCCTTCTGTTTCCTTCCACTTTTCCCAGCAAGGGAACCTTCTCCAGAGAGCTAGGTCTTCGCATAATGTGCCCAAAATAGGATTATTTCAGCCTGGACATTTGGGCTTCCACTGATAACTCCTGGTGGATATTTTTCAATAGCCCATTGGCCTTGTTTCCAGGGGTGGGATTCAGCTGGTTCGGACTAGTTCAGGCGAACCGGTAGGTCCAACGATTAGCTGGGAGCAAACCGGTTTGCTCCAACAATCAAGTGGTCCTGCCTGCCTGCCCCTGCGTTTTACTTACCTTTATCCTCTCAGCAGATTCTCGCAGCGGAGCAGATTGTCGCGCTTCAGCTGTGTTACTCCCCAGAAGCAGCATTTAAGGTTAGTTTTGTTCAAACTGCACATGCACATGCAATACGCAATCACCGAACCCGATGTTAAATTGGCAGGATCCTACCACTGCTTGTTTCCTTGGCAGTCTATGGTACTCTCAGGGAGCTTCTCGAACACCAAATCCAAAGGCATCAAAGTTTTTATTTATTTATTTATTTATTTATTTATTTGATTTTTATACCGCCCTTCCTAGATAGAAAGTTCCTATCTCACCTCTTCAAAAACTGGATTTTGCAATCAAAGAGTAATAAAGAGAATATCATGACTTGGAGGATTCTGATCTTTGTAGATATGAAGTAATGATATAATGGAATGATCTTGTGAGACAAGGGAAAGAGATACAGCCAGCGGAACAGTTTAATATGGGGAAGCTGAGTTCATAGGAAAAATGAGGGTGTGGCAAAGAACTCAGAAGTGGAAAGAGACCCTTTGCACCACCAACTTGCCACAACCAAGCTGCCAAGGCCAACTTGCCATGGGACACAACTCAATGTGAAACAACTTGCTGCAGGACTATTCAGCACAAGATAACTGCACTCTTATCTGCCACTGTTTCTTCAACATTTCTTTCATTTTTGTCATTCACATTTCATTTTCTCACAATCAACCAATGGAACAGAAGTTGCCTTCAGAAGTTGTGGGAGTTCATCTCTGGCAGCATTCAAGAAGAGACTGGAGTGCCATCTTTCAGAAACTGTATAGGGTTTCCTACATGAGTGAAGGGGGGTTGGACTAGATGACCTTCCAACTCTGTTATTCTATTATTCTATTATCATAGTATCTGAATCTTTTTCAAGGCTTTCATGGTGTTAGTCCCTGGTGTATTGCTTGACTGATTATTCTTTTCCTATTGATGGTTGATTCTAAAATGTAGACGCTACCCACCTCTTTGATACGTTCATTGGCAAATCTAAGGCTACTTATTCTACCTTTTGTCATCAATTTGATTGTTTGACATTCAATGTAGGTGTATTTTTCACCATGCTCCTTGACTTTTATTATTAGATCCTACATATCCTTTACATTTTCAAGTTTCTATACAGTATTCTGAGTACTGCAAAGCTTATTGGTGGTTTCTCTTCCAATTTTTAAATCACATTCATCTTCTTCCCATCTATTTCACATAATATATTTATTCAGCATACAAGTCAAATAAATAAGGGGAATATAGTCTTGATTCATTCTTTTGCCAGCCTGATTTTGCCATAGTTTGTTTGTACTATGGCTTCTTGATCTGTGTATTAAGTTTCACATGAGATGCACTGGGGAATGAATAAAAATATGTATCTTCAAAGATTTCCTTCCAAATTACTTCTGCCTCTTTGAAGGAGGTTGACACAATATCTTATTCTTTGGGACTACCATGAATTGCTGTACTGTACCTTTAAAGGTCAGGCTTTACCTAAAGAGAAATAAAGCAGCATATATTCCCATCACACTATTGAGAAGGACATTATTCACTCATCTCGATTCTTAGCAATGTAACTTCAGACTTTTCCTGTAGTTTTATTGGCAGGAGTGCTATACAATGAGATCCTCAAATTTAGAGACTTTCGGACAATCTGGATGCAGATTGCTGTGGTCTGCCAGCAGCCTGCGGAGCTGGCAATGGAGTTGGAGAGCAATGAGACTGAGGAAGAACATGGGCCAATCCTGGAGGCTGGGGAAGGCCCAGAGGAGGGCTCTGCGTCGGAGGCAGAGGTGGGGCCAGGGCCATCTGGGAGTGATGTGTGGAATCCGGACCCTCCAGAGGCTGACTGTAGTGAGACAGAGGAACAGGAGGAGCCTGTTCCTAATGCGCACATGAGAAGAGCTGCCAGAAGGCAAGAGCAGCTCAAGCAGAGAGGACAACTCGGGAGTAGGGCCAAGAGATGATTGGCCCCTCCCATAAGGCTTAAAAGACCAGCAATGGCATTTGGGCTGTTTGCCGGAAAACAACTTTGCCGGCTCTTTGCTCCTTGTCTTGCTGCATTTATTTCTTGTCATCATTTTCTGCTTTTGAACTTTTGCCAAGAAAAGCCTTTGGTAGTTTGCCTAATTAGATCAAGGTTGGTGATAAGACTGAAGAATTGTGTTATGAAGAATTCGTTTTGATTTAGTTTGGACTATGCTGAGAATGAGAATGAGTTAATTCTCAGCTGTTCTAATAAAGTCTGTTTGTTTTTGAAGTGATTGTGTCTACTACTACCTATCTGGGCCTGGGTCACAACACAGAATGAGAAAAAAGTACAATGATCTTCTTCTGTTGAGAACCAGATAAGACAACAACTGGTGGCTTGCTGTAATGGTTATGTGGGAATTGCCTATGGAGATCAGCAAAGAGAAGCTGCCCATGGAACAATTAGTGCAGAGAAGAGCAACCAAGATGATTAGGGGACTGGAGGCTAAAACATATGAAGAACGGTTGCAGGAACTGGGTATGTCTAGTTTAATAAAAAGAAGGACTAGGGGAGACATGATAGCTGTGTTCCAATATTTCAGGGGCTGCCACAAAGAAGAGGGAGTCAAACTATTCTCCAAAGCACCTGAGGGTAGAACAAGAAGCAATGGGTGGAAACTGATCAAGGAGAGAAGCAACTTGGAACTAAGGAGAAATTTCCTGACAGTTAGAACAATTAATAAGTGGAACGACTTACCTGCAGAAGTTGTGAATGCTCCAACACTGGAAATTTTTAAGAAAATGTTGGATAACCATCTGTCTAAGATGGTGTAGGGTTTCCTGCCTGGGCAAGGGGTTGGACTAGAAGGCCTCCAAGGTCCCTTCCAACTCTGTTGTTGTTATTGTTATAGATAAGAGAGGATAGTCCTGTTATTTGCAAAATAGGCAGAACTGCAAGGTATTGGGCTATAAGGATAACGGGGGAACTGTGATTTCAGACTTGCAAGATTTTGTTGATTGTAATCTTTATTGTAGCTTTACAATAAAGTAGAACTATCTTTTGTGCCATGTTTTCTATCAGGCCTACCTGGTAAAGTTAACATTTGCACACAACATTTTCTGATTTGCTCAATGGTTCAGAGTACAACCATACCAATGCTACAAATGCAATTAATCCACAGACTGGTTCAGTTTCCTTGCATGTGTAGGAAGTTAGCACCCACCCCTCTCCTAGAAAAATGAAATATTCTAGGACATATTAAAAAGGCAGAATATTATATTTCCCTGGATGAGAAATGGCAAAACATGTTTTTTAGAGGCAGGAAGCAGACTTACTTTATTTATTTATTTTGTCACACAGTATATATAAGCATGAGCATGAAATAACTATACAATATATAAGCATATATATAAGTATGAGTATGTAATAACTATATTAATGGATATAACGAAAGGAAACAATAGGACAGGAATGGTAGGCACGCTTGTGCTCTTATGCACGCCCCTTACAGACCTCTTAGGAATGGGGGAAGGTCAATAGTAGACAGTTTTTGGTTGAAGCTTTGGGGATTTTGGGAAGAGACCACAGAGTCAGGTAGTGTATTCCAAGTATTAACAACTCTGTTACTGAAGTCATATTTTCTGCAATCAAGATTGGAGCGGTTAACATTAAGCTTCAATCTATTGTGTGCTCGTGTATTGTTGCAATTGAAGCTGAAGTAGTCTTCGACAGGAAGGACATTGTAATAGATGATTCTATGAGTTAAACTCAGGTCATGTCGAATATCATTCTTAATATCACTCTTAATATCACTCTTAATAGCCCTCACCCTCCTTAATAGATGACAGCAGATGTTAGCACTTAATAGATAGCTAGATAGGTCTTGTTGTTGTTGTTAGTTGCGAAGTTGTGTCTGACCCATCGCAACCCCATGGACAACATTCCTCCAGGCCTTCCTGTCCTCTACCATCCTCTGGAGTCCATTTAAACTCATGCCTACTGCTTCAGTGACTCCATCCAGCCACCTCGTTCTCTGTCGTCCCCTTCTTCTTTTGCCCTCAATCTTTCCCAGCATTAGACTCTTCTCCAGTGAGTCCTTCCTTCTCATTAGGTGGCCAAAGTATTTCAGTTTCATCTTCAGGATCTGGCCTTCTAAAGAGCAGTCAGGGTTGATCTCCTCTAGAACTGACTTGTTTGTTCACCTTGCAGTCCAAGGGACTTGCAGGAGTCTTCTCCAGCACCAGAGTTCAAAGGCCTCAGTTCTTTGGCGGTCAGCCTTTCTTATGGTCCAATCTTCACAGCCATTCATTGCACTGGTAAAACCATAGTTTTGACTATACGCACTTTTGTTGGCAGGGTTATATCTCTGCTTTTTAGTACGCTGTCTAGATTTGCCATAGCTTTCCTCCCCAAGAGCAAGCGTCTTTTAATTGCTTGGCTGCAGTCCCCATCTGCGGTGATCTTGGAGCCCAGGAAAATAAAATCTGTCACTACCTCCATTTCTTCCCCATCTATCTGCCAGGAATTGAAAGGGACGGATGCCATGATTTTAGTTTTCTTAATGTTGAGTTTCAAGCCAACTTTTGCACTCTCCTCCTTCACCCGCATCAAGAGACTCTTTAGTTCCTCTTCGCTTTCTGCTATTAGAGTGGTATCATCTGCATATCTGAGGTTGTTGATATTTCTTCCGGCAATCTTAATTTCAATTTTTGATTCATCTAGCCCGCCTTTCTCATGATGTGTTCTGCATATAAGTTAAATAGGCAGGATGATAGTATACAGCCTTGCCGGACTCCTTTCCCAATTTTGAACCAATCAGTGGTTCCGTGTTCAGTTCTCAGTGTGGCTTCTTGACCCACATACAGGTTTCTCAAGAGACAAATAAGATGGTCTGGTACTCCCATCTCTTTAAGAACTTGCCACAATTTGTTGTGATCCACACAATCAAAGGCTTTAGCATAGTCAATGAAGCAGAAATGTTTTTCTGGAACTCCCTAGCTTTCTCCATGATCCAGCGTATGTTGGCAATTTGATCTCTAGTTCCTCTGCCTCTACGAAATCCTGCCTGTACTTCTGGTACTTCTCGATCCACATATTGCTGGAACCTAGCTTGTAGGATTTTAAGCATAACCTTACTAGCATGTGAAATGAGTGCAATGGTGCGATAGTTTGAACATTCTTTGGCATTGCCTTTCTTTGGAATTGGAATGTAAACTAGATAGGTCTAGTCCAGGTTTAGAGGGATGTTCGATCTGTACGGTAAGTGGGAGAGGCAGATATGGCGGGGGGGAGGGGCCGTACCGAGTTGCGGGAGCACGCGTTCGATGTTTGAAAGCGATCGCGTGCTCCGGCCCCTCTGTCCCTACCCGTTCCTCGGGTGGTCGTGATCCTCAGAGCTTGGATCTTCGGCTGATGTTATGTAATGCAAGGTCCGTGGTTAATAAGGCTCCTCTGATTTGCGACCTTATTCAGGGGGAGTCCGCGGACCTTATGGGCATTACGGAAACCTGGTTGGGCCCAGAGGGAGGGGTCCCCCTGGTTGAGATGTGCCCTCCAGGTTTCCGAGCATTTCATCAGCCGAGGGTCCAAGGTAGGGGTGGGGGGGTGGCGGTTGTTATTAAGGAAGATCTAGAGCCGAGGCCACTATTCCTCAGATTGCGGTTGTGAATCCCTTTATGTGCGGTGGGGTTATAGGAATCAGTTGGGCTTGGTGATCGCGTACCTGGCTCCTTGCTGCGTGACCACAGCCCTGCCTGAGCTGTTGGAGGTACTTGCTGCTGTGGCGGTGGAGTCCCCCAGACTTATTGTCATGGGGGATTTCAACCTGCCATCAGCTGGCTCGTCATCGACGGCAGCTCGGGAGTTCTTGGCTTCCATGACGGCCTTGGACCTGATTCGAGTAAATGATGGCCCCTCGCACACGGGGAGGCACACTGGATCTGCTTTATATCTCTGGACAGTGGTTAAATGATCTGGTATTAGATGATTTAGTAACGGAACCAATGTCATGGTCGGATCATTTCCTCCTTCGCCTAGACTTCGAACCGCCATTCACCACCGCAGGGAGACGGAACCTATCGGTGGTTCCGTCCCAGGCGCCTGATGGACCCTGAGAGGTTCCTGGCGGAGCTTGGGCCATTCCTGAGGATCTGGCCCAGCACGACTGAGGAACTGGTTGTGGCCTGGGAACAGGCCGCGGCCGGGGCCTTGGACCGTGTCGCGCCTTTGCGGCCTCTGACCCGGCGTAGATCTCGACCGGCCCCTTGGTTCTCCGAGGGGCTGAGGGAGATGAAACGCCGGAGAAGACGCCTGGAGAGCACCTGGAGGTCCAGTCGCTCCGAAACTGATCGGACACTAGTTAGGTCCTATTCTAGGACCTACCTAGTGGCAATGAGGGAAGCGAGGCGTTCCTACGCCTCCACCCTCATTGCGTCGGCAGATAACCGCCCGGCCGCCCTGTTTCGGGTCACCCGCTCTCTCCTACATCAGGAGGTGCGGGATGACCCTTTGCAGGGACGAGCCGAGGAGTTTAGCGGTTATCTATACGATAAAATCGCTCAGCTGAGGGACGGTCTGGATCGAATTTGGGATGATCCAAGCGAGGGAGAGGAGGCACGTCTTGTTGAGTCCATTTGGGATGAGTTTGACCCTGTGGCTCCGAGGGCGTGGACAGGTTGTTGGGGAGGCTTCACGGCACGACATGTTTACTGGACCCGTGCCCTTCCTGGCTGGTACTGGCCACTCAGGAGGTGACACGAGGCTGGCTCAGAGGATTATCAACGCTTCTTTGTTGGAAGGGTTTTCCTGCCGCCTTGAAAGAGGCGGTGGTGAGACCCTCCTTAAGAAGCCTTCCTGGACCCAGCTGTTTTGGGTAATTATCGTCCAGTCTCAACCTTCGCTTTGTTGCGAAGGTTGTAGAGAGTGCCGTGGCGACAGCTTCCTCAATACCTGGATGAAGGCGTCTATCTAGACCCGTTCCAGTCCGGCTTCCGACCCGGATACAGCACGGAGACAGCTTTGGTCGCATTGGTGGATGATCTCTGGAGGGCTCGGGACAGGGGTTATTCCTCTGCCCTGGTCCTATTAGACCTCTCAGCGGCGTTCGATACCATCGACCATGGTATCTTGCTGCGCGGTTGGGGGATTGGGAGTGGGAGGCACCGTATATCGGTGGTTCTCCTCCTATCTCTCTGACCGGTCGCAGACGGTGTTGACAGGGGGCAGAGGTCGACCGCGAGGGCCTCACTTGTGGGGTCCCTCAGGGTCGATTCTCTCGCCTTCTGTTCAACATCTACATGAAACCGTTGGGTGAGATCATCAGTGGTTTCGGGTGAGATACCAGCAATGCGCTGATGACACTCAGCTGTACTTTTCCACCCTGACCACCCCAATGAAGTTGTTGAAGTGCTGTCCCGGTGTTTGGAAGCCGACGGGTCTGGATGGGGAGAAACAGGCTCAAGCTTAATCCTCCAAGACGGAGTGGCTGTGGATGCGGCACCCGATTCAGTCAGCTGCAGCCGCGGCTGGCTGTTGGTGGCGAGTTATTGGCCCCAAAGGATAGGGTGCGCAACTTAGGTGTCCTCCTGGACGATCGGCTGTCGTTTGAAGATCATTTGACGGCCGTCTCCAGGGGGGCCTTCCACCAGGTTCGCCTCGTTCGCAGTTGCGCCTTCCTTGATCGGGATGCCTTATGCACGGTCACTCATGCGCTCGTTACCTCTCGCTTGGATTACTGTAATGCTCTCACATGGGGCTCCCTTGAAGTGCGCCGGAGGCTTCAGTTAGTCCAGAACGCAGCTGCGTGGGTTATAGAGGGAGCTACACGTAGCTCCCATGTAACACCGATCCTGCGCAGGCTGCACTGGCTGCCTGTGGCTTTCCGAGTGCACTTTAAGGTGTTGGTTATGACCTTTAAAGCGCCCATGGCTTAGGACCTGGGTACTTACGGGACCGCCTGCTGCTACCACATGCCTCCCACCGACCCGTACGCTCCCATAGAGAGGGACTTCTCAGGGTGCCGTCCGCCAAACAATGCCGGCTGGCGGCCCCCAGGGGAAGGGCCTTCTCTGTGGGGGCACCCACACTCTGGAATGAGCTTCCCCCGGGTTTACGTCAAATACCCGACCTCCGGACATTTCGTCGCGAACTAAAAACACATCTTTTTATCCGCGCGGGGCTGGCTTAAATTAGTTTTAAGGGAAATTTTATTAATTTTTAAATGGGGTTTTTAGTATGGAAAATTTTAATTTCAGGCTAATTTAATAAGTTTTTAAATGGTATTTTAATTTGTATATTGTGTTGTTCTTACTTTTGCCTGTACACCGCCCTGAGTCCTTCGGGAGAAGGGCGGTATAAAAATTAAATAAAATAATAAATAAATAAATAATAAGCAAATGCCTTCACCCAAGTTCCAACAAAGCTGGGATTAGCCCTCTACCCATCCAGCAACAGAACTTACCTGGGGAGATTGCATCACTCAGCAAGGCTCAATCAAGCCTGGGACTCAAAGACAACTTACAAAGTTACCCCTGCATGGCCCCATGGGAGTCTGACAACCAATTAAAGTATAAACTCAAATTCAAAGCCCAAGAGAGGGAATAAATCTCTTTCCCGCTCTCACCCGAGTGCCTTTTTCCCCAGGACCTCAAACTACGTGGTCCTGTCCACCCTTAAACCACCTTTCCAAGCAGCCTCCATGATTCCAGTGTCTTTCTTCCCACTTGGAACTGAACCAGATGGACATTTCTTCCAACAATTGGGATATGTACTTTCAGATTTGCAATATTGAGGTAGTCCAGAGATCTAAAATGGACAGATTTAAAATGGACAGCTAACATCAAAAACATCATCAAAAAAGGACAACAAAGAATGTTCTTTCTGCGCCAACTCAGTAAGCTCAAACTGCCCAAGGAGATGCTGATTCAGTTCTACAGAGGAATTATTGAGTCTGTCATTTGCACCTCTATAACTGTCTGGTTCGGTTCTGCAACCCAACAAGAAAGACACAGACTTCAGAGGATAATTAGAACTGCAGAAAAAATAATTGCTACCAACCTGCCTTCCATTGGGGACCTGTATACTGCACGAATCAAGAAGAGGGCCGTGAAAATATTTACAGATCCCTCACATCCAGGACATAAACTGTTTCATCTTCTACCCTCAAAACGACGCTATAGAGCACTGTACACCAGAACAACTAGACACAAGAACAGTTTTTTCCCGAAGGCCATCACTCTGCTAAACAAATAATTCCCTCAACACTGTCAAACTATTTACTAAATCTGCTCTACTATTAATCTTCTCATCATTCCCATCACCAATCTCTTTCCACCTATGACTGTATGACTGTAACTTTGTTGCTGGCAATCCTTATGATTTATATTGATATATTGACCATCAATTGTGTTGTAAATGTTGTACCTTGATGAACGTATCTTTTCTTTTATGTACACTGAGAGCATCTGCACCAAGACAAATTCCTTGTGTGTCCAGTCACACTTGGCCAATAAAAAAATTCAATTCTATTCTATAAGAAGCACACTCAGAAGTCCCACCTCTAACTTTATTGTAAGGTTACCCTGAAAATTGTAGTCCATACTTATAAAAAGGAACTGAGGTTGAGAAACAATCCCCAAATGTAATGCATGTCATCTCGCTTTGTATTTTCAAATATTCTTGAATACAGTTAGTCCTCAACTTACGGCCACAACTGAGCCCCAAATTTCTGTTGCTAAACAAGACAGTTGTTACGGGATGCTTGCCCCATTTTACTATCTTACGCTGCAGTTGTTGAACTATTAACATGGTTGTTAAGCCATTGGCTTTACTTGTCAGAAGATCACAACTGAGGATCACCTGACCCTGGGACACTACGAGTCAGGAGCCAAGCGGCTGAATTTTGATCACGTGACCACGGGGATGCTGGAAAAGCCGTAAGTGTGAAAATGGTCATAAATCAACTTTTTTCAGCGCTGTTGTAACTTTGAACAATCACTAAACGAACTGTTGTAAGTGGAGGTGTCAGCGTTCCAGAAAACCCCCTCTTGCAGAAAAGACTCCGAAGCAAACATCTTTCAAAGTTCTTTTACTAGCATAGGTAAGCTGGCACATTTGGATGAAATCCGAATCTGGAGATCCGGGTTTTTCCTCAGTAAGACAACCTCCAAAATCCCCATCCTCCTTGACTCCTCTGCCGATCACGTGCTCCAATTGCCAACCGTCCCATCTCGAGACATCACTCCAGCCACTCCTCCTCCAGATGCAGGCTCGGCCTGACCTTGACCGGCAGGAAGAATGTTGTTATGTCTAATGGCCCCTTCTACCAAATCCGTCCTCCTACTTTCCCACACATGGGAAAAATGACAGCGCGGAAGCCTCCGGCCTAGTATGGCTTCCAAAGCTGACAGGAGAATTACCTGGACAGGATGTTTCTGTGTGTGTGTGTGCATGTGTGTGCTTTAATTTTTATTTTCTTAAATGCACAACAGGAGCCCATCACACAGCATTTCTTAACAGATTAAGGATCATCACTTCCTTTGCAAAACTCAAGTTTCATCTGTCCTTTATGGCATACCCAGGAGAAGGAAGGCTCTTCTAATGATGAGACACCCAAGGACAGTGGTTTCATTCAGCCAGTTTGGACCGGTTCGTGCAAACCGGTAGTGGTGACTTGTGGGTGGGCCTGTCCTCCCACCCTGGCACTTTTCCCGTCCTATTTAGCCATGTTTTCTAAGCCACGTGCATGTGTGCAAGCCACGCGTGCAAGCAAAGCACATGTGCAGAAGGCTGGGCACACTCACATTTTCGATGCACAGCGAACCAGTGGTAAAATTATGTGAAATCCACCTCTGCCCAGGAACCATAAATTCTCATCCATATACCAGGTTTGGACTGGATTGCAAGATGCAGGAAACATGGTGATCCCTCCAGTTTGACTCTCAGCTGGGAGCTCAGAAGTCTTTGGGCTGTGTCAACTTTTGGTCAAACTCTGAAGAGCATACTTAGCTTTCTACTCTTCTGTTCTTTTCCTGGCTGCTGAGTTGGGTGGTTTCCCAAACAGCTCTAAGCCTTCAGATCCAAGAGCCATCTTATTTACAGCCTGAACAGTTTGCATCTTGCTGGACATTGCATGTATTCCATACTGTGACATGTCTCAGAAAACAGAGTAGGTTTTTTTTTTAGAGTCAGAAAACAGAGTGGGTTGTTGTTGTTTTTTTAAAGAGAGACAAACCTCTGAGAAAAGTGAGGCTGCTTTGCAGAATCCAAGGACTAAACCAAACTTTCTTTTGAAAAATCTATGTCCACGATTTTTACTATCTGTCCCATTTTTTTGTTGTTCAAAAATTGGAGCAATCTGCTGGATGGTGCAATACCACATACCATACCACATTTCAGACATCAATACAATTGAACGTGTCCAGAAATATTTTACAAGAAGAGTCCTCCACTCCTCTGAATACAAAATACCTATGCCACCAGACTTGAAATCTTGGGTTTAGAAAACTTAGAACTCCGCCGCCTGCGACAGGACCTGTGTTTAACTCATAGAATCATCTATTGCAATGTCCTTCCTGTTGAAGACTACTTCAGCTTCAATCACAACTATACAAGAGCAAAAAATAGATTTAAACTTAATGTTAACCGCTTCAATCTTTATTGCAGAAAATATGACTTCTGTAACAGTTGTTAATGCTTGGAACACACTACTTGACTCTGTGGTCTCTTCTCAAAATCCCCAAAGCTTTAACCAAAAACTGTCTACTATTGACCTCACCCCATTCCTAAGAAGTCCATAAGGGGCGTGCATAAGAGCACAAACATGCCTACCGTTCCTGTCCTATTGTTTTCTTTCATTATATCTAATTAATATAGTTATTGCATGCTTATGCTTATATATATATGCTTATATATTATATAGTTACTTTCATGGTTGTGCTTATATATACCATTGTGACAAAATAAATAAATAAATAAAAATAAATAAATAAAGGTCATTTTTTGCAGGCCTTTATTTAGGAGACAAAAATAGAATTTAAAGACATTTTCCAACTAGGCTTGATTCCTAATGATTTCCGTTGACCCATCTAATGCAATGTTGTCTACTACATTGGTTGAATTGATATAATAGCATAATGTGACTTATTTAGCTCAGCAGGTGCAACAACCAACCCAACTAATCTTGTTTATGGTTCACGTATAAACGGTAGTTAAACAAACTGTGTCTTAGTGTGAAATATGAAACATTCAGTTCCTTGCTGTGAGTCTTCAGAGGGATGACTTTCCCAAATACAGCTGCCTGGCCTTGAGTTTAATTGTTTTAAATGCCCTCCTTTTTAAACAGTTTGCTTTCCAAAGCCGCTTCCATAAAAGAATAAAATGCTTAAGGGAAAAAAACAATTTGTGCAGAAGCAAATGTAACGGCATTTAAAATCAACGGAAGTGAAGAAATCAGTCATGAAATGCTGCAGAATAAATCGTGTTCAACAACCAGCTAAAAGAAATGAAGAATAGAGGTTTGCTGGACTTACAGGAGAAAAAGAAAACTGAATTCAAGTCACCCAGCAGAACATCCTAAAACTTCTTAAAATCCTTGGATTGGAGAGTAGGATTTTAGGAGCTAATCTGCAGGTTCAGCTAGCACAGTGGTTCTCAACCTTTATAGTGCTGCAACCCCTTTAATACAATTCCCCACGATGTGACGACCCCAACCGCAGAAGGGGAAAAAAGCGGCAAACTGTTTTTTTTAATTTATCGCGCCTGAAGCCGTATTGGCTAGCGATCTGAACTGCTTGCGATTGCCTTGAGGATGGAGGCATTAAAGCGGAGACTCCTCCCCTATTAAGTTTATCGCGTCTGAAGCCAGATTCTCCGACTCGCAAGAAAGTGGCAAGAAGATGACAAGCAACAGGGAGAAAGCAGATCTACTTAACTCATTTTTTGCATCTGTCTTTACACAAAAGGAAAAAACAATCCAACCTATCAAAAACAGCACTACAAAAAACAGATTAGAAACACAAGTTAAAATAGGGAAGAAAATGGTAAGTGAACACCTGTCTACCCTAGACGAGTTCAAATCACCAGGACCGGATGGATTACACCCCAAGGTTCTGAAGGAACTGGCAGACGTGATCTCAGAACCACTGAACTATATCTTTCAAAGATCCTGGAGCACAGGGGAGCTGCCAGAGGACTGGAAAAGAGCTGATGTAGTTCCCATCTTCAAAAAAGGAAAAAAAACAGATCCAGGAAACTACAGACCTATCAGTCTGACCTCAATACCGGGGAAGATTCTGGAAAAGATAATCAAGCAACGAATCACCGAACACCTAGAAGCAAACAAAGTAATAACCAAAAGCCAACATGGGTTTGTCAAAAACAGATCATGCCAGACTAATCTTATCGCATTCTTTGACAAAATGACAAAATTAGTAGACCAGAGGAATGCTGTATATAATTTACTTGGACTTCAGTAAAGCATTTGATAAAGTAGACCATAACCTACTACTAGATAAAGTAGAAAATGTGGGTTAGACAGCACCACCACCAGATGGATTCGTAACTGGCTGACCAACCGCACTCAACGTGTAGTCCTCAACGGAACTACATCCACATGGAGGGAAGTATGCAGTGGTGTACCCCAAGGCTCTGTTTTAGGCCCAGTACTCTTCAACATCTTCATCAATGACTTGGACGAGGGTATAGATGGGGAACTCATCAAATTTGCAGATGACACCAAGCTGGCAGGAATAGCCAACACTCCAGAAGATAGGCTCAAGTTACAGAAAGATCTTGACAGACTTGAACATTGGGCGCTATCTAACAAAATGAAATTCAACAGTGAAAAAAGTAAGGTTCTACATTTAGGCCAAAAAGCAAAATGCACCAGTACCGTATATGTGGTACCTTGCTCAATAGTAGTACCTGTGAGAGGGATCTTGGAGTCCTAGTGGATAACCATTTAGATATGAGCCAGCAGTGTGCAGCAGCTGTTAAAAAAGCCAACACAGTTCTGGGCTGCATAAACAGAGGGATAGAATCAAGATCACGTGAAGTGTTAGTGCCACTTTATAATGCCTTGGTAAGGCCACACTTGGAATATTGCATCCAGTTTTGGTCGCCACGATGTAAAAAAGATGTTGAGACTCTAGAAAGAGTGCAGAGAAGAGCAACAAAGATGATTAGGGGACTGGAGGATAAAACATATGAAGAACGGTTGCAGGAACTGGGTATGTCTAGTTTAACAAAAAGAAGGACTAGGGGAGACATGATAGCTGTGTTCCAATATCTCAGGGGCTGCCACAAAGAAGAGGGAGTCAGGCTGTTCTCCAAAGCACCTGAGGGTAGAACAAGAAGCAATGGGTGGAAACTGGTCAAAGAAAGAAGCAACTTAGAACTAAGGAGAAATTTCCTGACAGTTAGAACAATTAATAAGTGGAACGACTTGCCTTCAGAAGTTGTGAATGCTCCAACACTGGAAAAAACTTCCCATATTTCCGATGGTCTTAGGCGACCCCTGGCAAATCGTCATTCGACCCCCACGGGGTCACAACCCACAGGTTGAGAACCGCTGAGCTAGCATCATGTCGAAATTTGAAATTTGAACTAATCATCCTGAGATTTAAATAAATATAATCCTCAATTTGCAACAATTCATTTAGTGACTGTTCTAAGTTATAAAAGTTGCTGGAAAATGTGACCTCCAACCTGTCCTTGCATTTATGGTGGTTTGCAAACATCCCCACGTTCACATGATCAAAATTTGGGCACTTGGCAACCGGCAAGTTTTTACAATAATTGCAATGTCTGGGGTCACAGGACTACCATTTGCAAGCTTTCCAGCTGACTTCCGTTACATAAAATCAATGAGAGAATCTGGGTTCATTTAACAATCGCGTGATTCACTTACCTGCAATGATTCACTTAACACCGGCCTTGCTTAAGAAATTCTGGTACCAATTGTGGTCATAAGTCGTGGATTACCTGTACCAAATCCCTGGGTTCCTATTTACAAAGTTCCATTGGTATTTGTCCCTATTGTTCCTGAATGTCTGCAAAATGGGGGGGAAAAGTACGTCATTGTTGCAATTTATGGTAGGGTGTGGTGATGCCAATGCCGATTTACGTAATTTGTATCCATTTACATCATTTTTCTTCATGCAATTTGGAGTCTTCCATGAGGTCCATGGTATCGAGGCCAACTGAGTCATGGAAATACTGGAAATGACATGAAGTGATTATTTTCTTTTCCCAAGGAAAGTTCTTTTGTAACTTTATTTTGTTGTAAACAGCCTAGAGCACCGATGGCTAACCTTTTCCGGACCAAGTGCCCAAAGCATGTGTGTACACGAATCTGCACATGGCTGAGCCCTCCAAATGCAATGTGTGTGTGTCCCCGCATGCTTCCCACACCTCTGCGCATGCATACGTGCCCCCCCGGATACACCCCACCCCCTGTGCATGTGTGTACTCCCTTCATGCACACACACACCCGCAGGCACACGCAGGACCTTCATGTGCACCACGCCCTCCTCGGATGCACGGCAGAGACCCAATGACCAGTTGGCCAGTGGAAGGAGCGCATGCATGCACAGCGGAGCTGAACTGGGGCAATGGCTTACATGCCCACAGAAAGGGCACTGAATGCCCACCATGCCCACCCCCATCCCTGGCCAACCTCACCCCCACCTCCGGCCCTCCGAGGTCAAACACAATCCTGATGTGGCCCTCAATGAAATCAAGTCTGACACTCCTGCTCTATAGAGAGCTACTTTGGTGTAATGATTAAGGCACAGGCTAGAAATCATGTGAGTTCTGACCCTACCTTAAACAGAAAGCCAATTGAGTGATTTTGGGCCGGTCTCTTTTCTCTCCAAAGCAAAGCATCGCACACACACAAATTATCTCAGTGAAAAATAAAACCACTATAGCAAAATGAATTAGAAAACTGAGGCTATGCAGACTGCAGGTAATCTACCTTGCAGACACATCTCTCTTTATTTTACCCTGGCACAGATGCAGAAAGTCTCCATCTACTTCAATCAGCTATTTTATTTTCTTTGTTTGCTGACATCAATTTATATAGTTGCCCACTTGCCAGAATGATTCTGGGAAACTACCAAGCGTTAATGGTGTCAACTTTGCAAAATAGTCCAGACAAGAAGTAGAACCAAAGAAAGAAAAATTAAAAGCGCAGGTAGAGATTAGGCAGAAACTGGGTCAACAGTAGTACCTGCGAGAGGGATCGAGGTGTCCTAGTATACCACTAATTAAGTATGAGTAAGAAGTGTGAAACAACTGGGGGGGGGGGAAAGCAAATGCTGTACTAGGTTGCATCAAGAGAGGGATAGGGATAGATGCAAAATTTTGATACCATTTTCTAATGATAATGCTGCTCTAAACTGCCTTAGGAAGGCCACACTTGGAATACTGTGGCCAGTTCTGGTCACCATGATACAAAAAATATGCTGAGTGTCAAACCTGCCCCAGTTTGCTCTCTCAGGAAAGTAAGACTTGCGACTCCATTTAGTTGAAGCTAAAAGAAAGAAACTGGTTGCAGCAAAGAATCTGATGTTCCCATGCAAAATACAAAGCCATTCTTTCCAATTCCCAATCCTCCCCCCACATGACCAGTCCCCCAGACAGTCAATGTGATGCCAGTATGATGTTCTGAGAAACTCTGAGGTGTGAAACTGGTAACATTCCATTCTCAGGGCAAGTGGCCTTGAAGATCCTGGTACCAACCGGTTTGGTAATCTGGTTTTCTTCCGTTGTCATTCGCACCTCCCCCATTTCCCACCATTAGATACACAGGTGTGGATTGCCCCAAATGCTTTCCCCCCCTCCCTTCCCCTTTGATGGCAGGAACCCAGGAAGGTGCCAGGCCATAGATGGAGACCCTGACACTAAGGCTCTAGAAAGAAGCCAGATAATAATAATAATAATAATAATAATAATAATAATAATAATAATAATAATAATAATAATAATAATAATAATAATAATTTAATTTGTATACACCTTCTCCGAAGGACTCAGGGCGGTGAACAGGCAAATAAAATACAAACAAAAACATACACCTTAATTAAAACAACCCTTAAAAAACTGATTCAAAATTAGCCAAAAAATTTAAAATAACCTTATACCCCATAAAAATTACAGAATTTAAAACCCACAATTAAAAATTTAAAATTTAGAATTTAAAATCAAGCCAATCCAGCCAAATGGAATAAATAAGTTTTAAGTTCACGGCGAAAGGTCCCGAGGTCAGGTAGTTGTCGAGCCGGGGAAGCTCGTCCCACAGGGTAGGAGCCCCCACAGAGAAGGCCCTCCCCCTGGGGGCCACCAGTCGACATTGTTTGGCTGACGGCACCCTGAGGAGTCCCTCTCTGTGGGAACGCACCGGATGCTGGGAGATAGAGGCCGGCAGTAGACGGTCCCGTAAGTAGCCCGGTCCTAAGCCATGGAGCGCTTTAAAGATGGTAACCAATACCTTGAAGCGCACCCGGAAAACAACAGGTAGTCAGTGCAGTCTGCGCAGGATAGGTGTTACGTGGGAGCTTCGAACCGCTCCCTCAATAACCCGCAAGAGCCGCATTCTGGACTAGCTGAAGTCTCCGGTGCTCTTCAAGGAGCCCCATGTAGAGAGCATTGCAGTAGTCCAGACGAGAGGTAACGAGAGCATGAGTGACCATGCATAGGGCATCCCGGTCCAGGAAGGGACGCAACTGGCGGATCAGGCGAATCTGATAAAATGCTCTCCTGGAGACGGTCGTCAAATGATCTTCAAAGGACAACCGACCATCCAGGAGCACGCCCAAGTTGCGTACCTTCTCCATCGGGGCCAACGACTCGCCCCCGATAGAGAGCCGCATCTGCAGCTGACTGTACCGAGGTGCCGGCATCCACAGCCACTCCGTCTTGGAGGGATTAAGTTTGAGCCTGTTCCTCCCCATCCAGACCCGTACGGCTTCCAAACAGATAAGAGCAAGGCTGAAAAAGACTATGCAGGCTAAACTGAATGATCAGCTAAGGGAACTAGGTGTGTTTAGCCTAACAAAGAGAAGGATTAGAGGTGACATGATAGCAGTCTTCAAATATCTGAGGGGCTGTCAGATAGAAGAAGGGGTCAACTTATTCTCCAAAGAAATTTCAGTGCAGGACAAGAATCAAAGGGAGAAATTCATTAAAGCAGGGATCTCCAACATTGGTCCCTTTAAGACTTGTGGACTTCAACTCCCAGAGTCCCTCAGCTGAGGAACTCTGGGGTTGAAATCCAATCTTAAAGACCAAGGTGAGACTAATTAAAGTGATCAACCTAAAATTAAGGGGAAATTTCCTGACAGTGAGAACAATTAATCAAGGGAACAGCTTGCCTCCCAGAAATGGGGGTGCTTCATCACTTTTAAGTTTTTTAAGAAACCTGTTTGGGATGAAATGAGGACTAGAAGACCTCTAAGCTCCCTTTCAGCCCTATGTTTCTATGTTTCACAATCTAAAGCAGGGGTCTCCAACCTTGGTCCCTTTAAGACTTGTGGACTCCAGAGTCCTCAGCCAGCAAAGCTGGGAGTTGAAGTCCACAAGTCTTAAAGGGACCAAGGTTGGAGACCCCTGATCTAAAGTACAGATAGTACTTGACTTACAGCACAACTGAGCCCAAAATTTATGCTGCTAAGTGAAACATTTGTTAAGTGAGTTCTAGCCTTTTGACAACCTTTTTTACCACCTTGTTAAGTGAGTCACTGCAGTTAAGTTAGTAACGCATTGTTAAGTAAATCTGGCTTCCCCATTGACTTTGCTTCCCAGAAGTTTGCAAAAGGGGTCACATGACCCTGGGACACAGCAACCGTCGTGAATATGAACCAGTTGCCAACTAACTGAATTTTAATCACATGAGTGTGGAGATGTCTCAACAGTTGTAAGTGTGAGAAATGGTCATAAGTCACTTTTTTCAGTGCCGTTGTAATTTTGACCAGTCGCTAAACGAATTATTGTAAATCAAGGACTACCTGTACTAGTCCTAACTTTATTGTGAAGTTTACATTAAGAGAATTTTGCAAATCGGAAAGCAAATCTCCCCATTGCCTTTGCAAGAAACTAGGGAGGGCCTCTGTTTTCCAGGCCCCCATTCTCTCTGTGGACTCAGCAGCTGCCCCTTATCTGACCATTGCCTAGTTTGAGGCACTTCCTCCTTTCTCCCAGTCCCATCCATCCATGCGAGGGCTGAGGGAAAAATATGGCTTGGTTCATTAAATTCACCAGTTTTAATAATCCACAATTTCAAACATAGAAAAATCCTTTCAAGGTGTAAGCCAAATATATACATATACAGAGGTGGGATTCAGCCAATTTGCACCAGTTTGGGTGAACTGGTTGTTAACTTTTTGCCCAGTTTGGAGAACCAGTTAATCCCACCTTTGGCTGGCCCCACCCACCCTGCCCCTCCCCTCCTGGAGTCTCCTTGCATGCCTTGTTTTGGCTTTCACGTTGGTGCAGGAGGCTGTCCAGGCCCAAAACGGGGCATGGGGAGGAGTCGCACAGCCTCCCCGCACCCCATTTTGGCTTTCAGGGTGGCGCAGGAGGCCTTCCAGGCCCCAAACCCCTGCTCTAGGGTGAGTTGGGAATGGGGATTTTGCATGATCATTACTGTGGGGTGAGTTGGGAATGGGGATTTTGCATGATCATTACTGTGGGGTGAGTTGGGAATGGGGATTTTGCATTATGATTGCTCATACATAAGTAGGAACCCGTAAAACACCCCTATCTGTAGATCAGCGTTTTTCAGATGGGCGAACTTCATGCTGCCTGGGGAATTCTGGGGATTGAAGTCTATGCACCTTAAAGAATAGAATGGAATAGAATAGAATAGAATAGAATAGAATAGAATAGAATAGAATAGAATAGAATAGAATAGAATAGAATTTATTGGCCAAGTGTGATTGGACACACAAGGAATTTGTTTTGGTGCATATGCTGCCAAAGTTGAGAAGCATGGGTCTACACTAGAGTTTAGGATTTTCCATTCCTGTTTTATTTAGAGTTTGGTGTGATTAAATAAATCAGTTGCGGTTTCGTTAACAAATAGTGATTAATGCAGTATGAACCAATACTGGACTTTTTGTGAGAAACTGAAATTAAAAGTTGATCTGGGCTTTGATGATGATCAAATAAGGGATTATGGAAATAATGTAGACAAATGTTAATCTTAGAGTAAGAGTTTGATAGTTTTTTCTACTTATATCTGTACAAAAGAAAGTTGGAAGTCATTCTTTTTGTTTTCCTTCTTTTCCTCTTTCTTTCTTACACTTTCACTCTTTTGCTTTCCTGAGCCTTTTCTTTTTTCAAATCTGTTTTTTATTTGTTTATCCCTTAGCTTTGTATTATTTGATGTATGAAGGATTAAATTCTCAGCCATTATAATTTTAGAATAGAATAGAATAGAATAGAATAGAATAGAATTTTATTGGCCAAGTGTGATTGGACACACAAGGAATTTGTCTTGGTGCATATGCTCTCAGTGTACATAAAAGAAAAGATACGTTCATCAAGGTACAACATTTACAACACAATTGATGATCAATATATCAATATAAATCATAAGGATTGCCAGCAACAAGTTATAGTCATACAGTCATAAGTGGGAAGAGATTGGCGATGGGAACTATGAAATGATTAATAGTAGTGCAGATTCAGTAAATAGTCTGACAGTGTTGAGGGAATTATTTGTTTAGCAGAGTGATGGCCTTCGGGAAAAAACTGTTCTTGTGTCTAGTTGTTCTGGTGTGCAGTGCTCTATAGCGTCGTTTTGAGGTTAGGAGTTGAAACAATTTATGTCCAGGATGCGAGGGATCTGCAAATATTTTCACAGCCCTCTTCTTGATTCGTGCAGTATACAGGTCCTCAATGGAAGGCAAGTTGGTAGCAATTATTTTTTCTGCAGTTCTACATTCTACATTCAGTTTTACATTCTTTATTTACAGAAATCATATCAAAATTTAGAATGAAATCCAGGGGAGCCATCTCATATAAGGCAGGCTCTGAATCGCTCTAAACAAAAAGTGTTTATAGAATAGAATAGAATAGAATAGAATAGAATAGAATAGAATTTTATTGGCCAAGTGTGATTGGACACACAAGGAATTTGTCTTGGTGCATATGCTCTCAGTGTACATAAAAGAAAAGATACGTTCATCAGGGTACATCAAGTTTTGATTGGTCTCAACAGCCTCAGGCAGAGAAGAGCTATTCTGCAGCTCTCCCTCAAATGTTCTTTAAAATACAGAGTTTCCCAGCCTTCCTTTAGTAACCTCCAACATGAAAACTGTGGTTACTCATCCTAAAATGAATCCTCTTTACCTGGAGCTTCAAATTTGTTTATATGTTTACAGAACAAATAAAAATAATAGAAATATTAGAAGTTTAGCGATGTTGGCATTTTTCTTTTATGTATGTCTAAACGATATAATGGGAATTACATAAATTTGATAAATGTGATAGAGATCATTAATAATGTTAGCGTGATTTGGATCAAGGTGAATGATACCTAGTCAAATTTGTTCATATATAATAGAGAAATGTTTAGATTGAACAAGAAAGATAGCGATGAAGACAGAGATAAAGATAAGGAGTTAGGCATTTTTTGTTTATATATGTTTGAACAATATAATAAGGATTACTTAAATTTGATAAATGTGATAGAGATTACTGTTAGATTCGGGCAATAACGAGGCAGGAGACCAGATGAGTGACAACAGCTCTTTAGTTTATAGTGAACCCAGCAGCGAACAACAGACAAACCCCTCTTTATATACAGTTCAGTCGGGGGCAACAGCCAATCAGCAACGTGCTATTTCCCGCTCTAATTTCCTCAAAACTCTTAAAGATACATTACACTCCTTCCTCCCAGAAAACATTTTACTCTATTTACATGAAATTAGCATCTTATTTCTCTCGTAGTCGCAGTAGACTGGGCGTCTCCTAACTCTTTGGGACCTGCGCAATTCATTCTCTGGGAGTGAGTCGAGCTGGCCGGAGGGACTGTTTGTTCCTCTCAGCTCCTCCTCCAGGCCATCCGGCCCTGGATTATTTGCAGACTCGTTCCTGCTCTCTTCAGGAGGGACCGGTTGGTGTCGCTGGACCTCATCGCAGTCAGATAAGTCCCGTTTGCCCGGGTTTGAGTCAGCTGTGGATTCAAACATTGCATAGTCAGGGCCTGTTTCTGGACTTGTGATTGTTCGTTTTCTTAATTGATCTATGTGGCGCTTCCAAACCCGGCCATCCTCTGTCTCTACCCGATATGATTTGGGTCCGGTTGTTTCAAGGATTGTCCCCTTTACCCAATTTGGGCCTTCCCCGTAATTGTGTGCCCATACTGGACTTCCCACTGTCATTTCTCTTGTTTTACCGTTTGTCCCTTTGTACCCGTCTGGGGTGTAGTTTGGGTTTAACCGGTCTAATGGGCACCTCAGCTTCCTGCCCATCAGTAGTTCTGCTGGGCTGCGCCAGTGGCTACACAGGGGTTCTGTGTTGCACTGAGGAAGGTGTCAATTTTAATTGCCAATCGCCTGGCCTGATTCTGGACAATGCTTCTTTGCACTTCGTGAAACGTTCTGCAAGGCCGTTCGTCGGGGTGGAACGCGCCGAGAGGACATGTCTGATGCCCTCTTGCCAAGTACCTTTCAAACAGGGTCGCTGTGAATTGAGGCCGTTGTCGGAGACTAGGGTGTCTTAACCGTGGGTTACAAATAGGCGCCGCAGGACTGGGATTACGGCCTCGGCTGTCATGGATCTCATAAGAATGATTTCCAGCCATTTGGAATAGGCATCGACTACCACTAGGAATGTTTGCCCGTGGAAAGGGCCAGCAAAATCGATGTGGATCCTAGACCATGGGCCCTGGGGTCTCTCCCACTCCCGAATTGGGGCCGTTGGTGGTAGTGGTCTGGACTCCTGGCAGGCTTGGCATTTTCCTACCCTGTCGCTAATCTCCTTGTCCATCAAAGGCCACCACACATAGCTCCTTGCTAAACCCTTCATTCTCACTATCCCAGGGTGGCCTCGTGCAGGAGTTCAAGACTTTTCGCAATTTCTCCGGGATCACCACTCTATCCCCCAGAGCAGACACCCTCCTTGAGCCGACAATTCCCGCGTTTCTTTACATATTCCTTAAACCTCTACCGCAGCGGGCCATCCTCTTTGTACCCAACCCATTACAGTTCTTATTGTAATGTCCTTGTAAGAAGCCCGAGCCACCTCCTTGGAAGTGACTGGACCCGAGTCCAAAGAGTCAATTAGTAGGACGGGTGCGCCCGGAGTGGGGTCTTCGATAGTCTCTGGTAGTGGGCATCTGCTCAAAGGGTCTGCATGCCCTAACTCTTTTCCTGGCCGATGCAACAATTTGTACGAATACGCAGCCAGAAAGATAGTCCATCGGGTCAGTCTAGGCGAAAGTGCCGCGGGCGTTGGGCGGTCGCCTGCCAACAGGCCCAGTAGGGGTCTATGGTCTGTGACTATTTCGAAATCACGGCCAAATACATATTCATGGAACTTCTTTACCCCGGAAACTATAGCCAAGGCTTCTGTATGCTGCTGACTATAGTTATTTTCTGCCGATGAAATTGTTCTGGTGTAAAATGCTATAGGACCTTCTGTGCCATTTGGCAACCTGTGGCTGAGCACAGCCCCACCCGTAGGGAGACGCATCACAAACTAACACCAATGGCAGCGTGCCATTGTATTGAATCAGTAAATTATCGCTAGACAGAAGGTTTTTTACTGCTTCGAATGCTCTAGCTTCCGCCTTTCCCCAAGACCACACAGCTGTCTTTGTTAGTAATTTGTGGAGCGGTTCGGCTATAGTCGCCTTATTTTTCAAAAATACCGCGTAAAAGTTGACCAGACCTAAGAACGCCTGTAACTCTGTTTTGTTTTGGGGAGCTGGGGCCTTCCTGATTGCCCTAACCTTGCTTTCTGTGGGGTGGATTCCTTCCTTGTCTATCCGATAGCCCAGGAATTCCACGGATCCTACCCCTATCTGGCATTTATTCAGTTTGACTTTGAGACCGGGACGGAAAATGCCCAGAACTTTTCTCAACCGTACCCTAATTCTTCTAGATTTTGGCGGATACCAGTACGTCATCAAAATGCGGTACCACCCGGGAGTCCTGCAATAGCCGCTCCATTAGGTTCTGAAATAACCCTGAGCCACACTAACCCAAACTGTAACGGGTGCATTTAAAAGCACCCCTGTGCGTCTGATCGTTGTGCTTGACCGTGTTGCTATCTACGGGTAACTGCTGATAGGCTTGGGCCAAATCTAGCTTGGCGAAGACCTGGCCGTGCCCCAAAGAGTGCAGTAAGTGTTGTACTACTGGGACGGGGTAGGCACTCTTCTGCAACGCTTTATTAAGTGTTGCCTTGTAGTCAGCACAAATCCGGACCGACCCGTCCGGTTTGATCGGGGTGACTATGGGTGTCTCCCACTTTGCATGGTCAACTGGCACTAGTATTCCCTGGCTTACTAGTTTGTCCAGCTCCCGGTCAATTTTGGGCTTCAGGGCGAACGGGACCCTCCTAGCCTTTAACCGGATAGGGGCAACCTGTGGGTCAAGGTTGAAGGAGATTGGGGTCCCCTCGTACTTGCCCAAACAGTCTTTGAAGACGTCCCCGAACTCTTTCATTAGTGTGTCCTTTAGGTCGACGTCGTTCCGGAAGACTCCGGTCACTCCCATGCCCAATGCCCGGAACCAGTCCAGTCCCAACAAGCTCGGCAAGGTTCCGTCGACCACGGTGATGGGCAGGGTCTTGTTGTGTTGTCCGTACTTGACTTGGACGGACGTTACCCCTCGGACAGGGATGCGATTCCCTTGGTAATCTTGTACCCTTAGTTTCTGTGGTTGCAGCTTGTGCTTCGCGACGGCTGGCAAATGTTTCACGAGAGTGTCCCAGGACATGATCGTGATCAATGAACCGGTGTCCACTTCCATTTGGCACGGCACCCCTTCAATGTGCGTTTTAGTGAAAATCTTTTTTTCAAGGCGCGTGGCGGCTTGGCCTATTCTCACGGCAGTCTGATTAAGTTTCGCGCCTTTTTTGAATCGACCAATCATGGGCCTCTTCGTCGTTCCCGCGCTCTGATTGGTCGGTTTGAATTTTTGGCGGGAAGGTTGGGGCGCTCGACAGGCCTGTGCTATGTGCCCCTTCCTTTCGCACCGCCGACAAGTCGCATCCTTAAATTTGCAGTCTTGTCGTTTGTGTTGTCCCCCGCAACTCGCGCATTCATCCCGGTCGTCTTTCCTTGGCCTCCCAGTGTGGAAGACTTCTTCCTCTTCCTCGCCGTCCTCTTCGGCCTGGACTTCCTCGTTGTGGACTGGGGTTGTTTTAGTCCCCTCTTGTGATCGGTGTTTGCAGGGTTTCTGCCGCTTGGGTGGACATCTCGTGAGCCCTGGCCTCGTCAAGCGGCGGCCAGTGTTAGGTTGCTTCTGGACAGCAGCCGCCGTCGCAATCGGATGTCTCTGACCCCGCAGATGAGTTGGTCGAGTAATGCGTCTTCCAAGTCTCGATATTCGCAATGGTTAGCAGCTTTTCTCAGCGCTGCCATGTACTCATGATCGATTCGCCTCTCGTTGCATCCGTTGCCGCAATTCAAACCTTTGAACAAATTTTGAGGGCGTCGGTGCGTAGTGAGCCCGAAGGGCGGTCTGCAGGGTTTGCCACGGTACCGACTGTACCGGCGTTGGCTCCGAAAGCGACTCTGCGGTGTCGAAAACTTCCGAACCGCAGTGGCTTAGGAAGTATGCTCTCTTCCTGTTGTTGGAGACCCCCTGTAGTTCGTTTGCTTCGAGGAAACACTCGAAACGAGCCATGTATGACCCCCATTTTCTTTGGCTGGGTCGAATGGCGCTGGCGCTGGCGGTGTATAGCTGGCGGTGTATAGCTGGACATCGTTGCTATCCGCCCTTATTTTGCTGGGTTCGTTCCTGGCGCTCTTTTGCCTTGAGATCCCACCTTCGTCGCCAGTGTTAGATTCGGGCAATAACGAGGCAGGAGACCAGATGAGTGACAACAGCTCTTTAGTTTATAGTGAACCCAGCAGCGAACAACAGACAAACCCCTCTTTATATACAGTTCAGTCGGGGGCAACAGCCAATCAGCAACGTGCTATTTCCCGCTCTAATTTCCCTCCAAAATTCTTAAAGATACATTACAATTACTAATGCTATTATTGTGAATGGGATTAATATGAATGATGCCCAGAACCAACTCTGTTCACACACAATATGGATGTATATTTTTAAAAAATAATAATGAAAAAATGTATTTTTAAAAAAGTGTTTTGATTGGTGCCAAGTCTCTTCAGCCTCAGGCAGAGAAGGGCTATTTTGCAGCCCTCCCTCAAATGTTCTTTAAAATACAGAATTTTCCAGCATTCCTTTAGTAACCTCCAACATGCAAACTGTGGTTACTCATTCTAAAATGAATCCTCTTTACCTGGAGCTTCAAAATTCGCAATTTGCTGGCGAGGTATGTAGCTAAAAGGCAGTCTACAATTATTGTACATCTGACTTTAGAGATATTTCTTCATAACCAAACAAAAGTGTATTTTCTGTGCAGTTCACACCCCTTGCTTGCTGGATCTGGATGTCACAAAGCAAAGTCCATATTTTGTAATTAATCCGCACGCCCTGTTTTGACTGGCAGAGTGCTGCAGGAGGCTGAGTGATGCCACGCCCCTGGTCACGCCCACCCAGACACACCCAACAACCCAACCGGTCATTAGGGGAGAGAACCAGTCTTTAAATTATTTGAATCCCACAGATATAGATAGATAGTTAGATAGATAGATAGATAGATAGATAGATAGATAGATAGATAGATAGATAGATAGATAGATAGATAGATAGATAACAGATCAGGACTTCCTGTTGAGAATAAAGGTAAAGGTAAAGGTTCCCCTCGCACATACATGCTAGTCGTTGCCAATTCTAGGGGGCAGTGCTCATCTCCGTTTCAAAGCCGAAGAGCCAGTGCTGTCCGAAGACGTCTCCATGGTCATGTGGCCAGCATGACTTAATGCCAAAGGCGCACGTAACGCTGTTACCTTCCCACTAAAGGTGGTCCCTATTTTTTCTACTTGCATTTTTACGTGCTTTTGAAACTGCTAGGTTGGCAGAAGCTGGGACAAGTAACGGGAGCTCACCCCGTTACATAGCAGCACTAGGGATTCGAACGGCCGAACTGCCGACCTTTCGATTGACAAACATCCTAGCCCCTGAGCCACCATATATATATATATATTTATTTATTATTTATTTATTTGATTTTTATACCGCCCTTCTCCCGAAGGACTCAGGGCGGTGTACAGGCAGCAGTAAAAAATAACAATACAATGTACAATTTAAAATAGAAATTAAGAAACTTATTATAATTAGCCTAGCATTTTAAAAATTTATAAAACTAAACCCCATTTAAAATAAATAACAAATTTAAAATCAATTAAATTTAAAATTTATAAAATTAAAAATTTAAGCCAGCCCAGCGAATGAAAAGGTGTGTCTTCAGTTTGGAAGGTCGAAGGTCAGGTATTTGGCGTAAACCGGGAAGCTCATTCCAGAGTGTGGGAGCCCCCACAGAGAAGGACCTTCCCCTGGGGGCCGCCAGCCGACATTGCTTGGCGGACGGCACCCTGAGAAGTCCCTCTCTGTGAGAACGTACTGGTCGGTGGGAGGCATACGGTAACAGCAGGCGGTCCCGTATGTACCCGGGCCCTAAGCCATGGAGCGCTTTAAAGGTCGTAACCAAAACCTTAAAGTGCACTCGGGAGGCCACAGGTAGCCAGTGCAGCCTGCGCAGGAGCGGTGTTACGTGGGAGCTACGCGAGGCTCCCTGTTCTGTTTCCCTTCCCCCAATACTCCCAGCAAAGAGTCCGTCAGAGGCCTTCCTTTTTTCCTTTTATTTACATAGATACATGTCCTGGCCACGTCTACCCACGGGCCTGCCAAGTTTCTGGAGATAACGAGGAAATTATAGATAAGGCCAGAATTACTCACGAATATATTCTTCCCTCCATTGAAACAGTTAGCTCGCGCCAATTCATTAGCTCGCGCCAACTCATTACTTTGTCCAAGACAAAAAACCAGGAAGTCCCGCCTCCTATTTATAGTCTCTGCAGATGTCACTGCATGACAATTATGACTTGGCTTTGTCCCAACTCTTCCGCTGCTGCGCACGGCGATCACGTCTACGTAACCTTGCATCGCTCCAAAACTGTTCTTGGGGCGTTGCCAAATCAGAAGGAGGCTCCATGGAATCAGGCTGTGCCGGCCCCTCCTCCTCCCTTTCAGTGGGTGCCAGGAGGAAGGGCTCAAGAGAAGCAGGGCTGGCCAGGTCTTCTCCCTCACTTTCTGAATCATCCGAGTCCAGGAGTCCGGGTCCAGGAACCTGGGTCACAACACTATCCCTCACCGCAGGGCCCTTCCCCCGGGGCTGACGATCGGGATGCGGTCGGGCTGGGTTCTGCTCATGGAAGGCCTGCACCAGGTCAGGGGCATGAACGTCGGAGGCATCTACCCAGGAGAAATCAGTCCCGTATCCCTTCCACGCGATCAAATATTGGAAACGACCCTTCAGCCAGCGGGAGTCTCGTACGCTGTGGACTTCGTATTCCTCCGATCCGTCCTCGGCGACAGTGACAGGTGCTGTTGGGCACCGAAGGGGACTCGGTGTGGCCTCAGGAACCAGAAGGGACCGGTGAAAAACGGGGTGGATCCGCATGGATCGTGGCAGGGTCAGTCGGTAGGCTACCGGGTTGATGACTGCCTCGACAGGGAACGGGCCGATGAATCGGTGGTCCAACTTCTTTACCGGGCGGTCGGACGGGAGGTGTTTGGTGGAGAGCCACACCCGGTCTCCAACTGCCAGCGGGGGCGTTGCCCATCGGGAGCGGTCGGCGGACCGTTTGTAGTCCTCCTTTGCCCGATTCAGTTGCTGACGTACCAACTGTTGGACCGCATGCAATTCCGTCAGGAAGGTCTGCGTTTCGGGAACAGGAGAGTCCGGTGGTGCCAGAGGAAGAGCGCGGATGGTACCCACATTGGCAAAGAACGGGGTCATCGGAGTAGAGGTGTGCTGAGAGTTGTTAAAAGCAAACTCCGCCAGGGACAGGGAGTCGGCCCAGTTGTCCTGTTGCTGGGTGATGAAGCAACGGAGATACTGTTCCAGTATACCGATGACCTTCTCTGTACCCCGTCGGTCTCCGGATGGTGCGATGGCGACAGACACACCTGCACCTCCAACGCGCCATCAGGCTCTTCCAGAAGCGGGCTGTGAACTGAACTCCAGCGGTCCGAAACCACCCTGTCCGGTAGACCATGGGCGGAAGATGTGCTGCAGAAAGAGCGGGGCGTTTTGCGGCTGTGGGCAGTCAGCGGCATGGGATGAAGTGTGCCATCTTGGTGAGCATGTCCACCACCACCAGCACCGTGGTGAACCCAGAGGACGGCGGCAGGTCTGTCAGGAAGTCCATAGAGATCGCCCCAGGGTCTGTCGGGTGTCGGCAAGGGCTGGAGGAGCCGGGAGGGGCCCCGTGGCGGTCTTGGCTTGCCGGCATGGTACGCAGGATGTCACGTAGGCATGTATATCATGCCGCACTGAACCACCAAAGGTCCGTGTCACCAGGTGGAGGTCTTGAAGAACCCAAAATGTCCTGCTGCAGGGTTGTCGTGGCACTGGGTCATGGCGAGGGCTCGGAGTGGTCCTGTGGGCACATATAATCGCCCGAAACTTGAGTAAGTCCTCCTCCAAGGTCCAAGGAGGCGTGGGGCCCACCTCCGCTCTCCTTTGCTGCGACCAGGCGTCCTGGCGCTGCGCCTCTCGCACCTGGGCCCGCAAGTCCACTGGCTCCGTGCTGCGGCCAAGGCTTCTGCCGGCAGCACTGTCCGTGGAGGAAGGGGTCCTTGGCGCAGAGGTACTCTGGCTTGCGGGACAGGGCATCCGCCCTCCGGTTGTGACCGCTGGGAATGTAGGTCACGCGGAAGTTGAACCGGGCAAAAACAATGACCACGGATCTGCCGCTGGTTCAACTTCCGAGCTGTGGTGAGGTGCTCGAGATTCCGATGGTCCGTTCGGACCTCCACCTGATGTCGGGCCCTCCAGATGGTGTCGCCAAGCCTCGAATGCAGCCTTGATAGCCAGCAACTCTTTTCCCAGATAGTGTAGTTGCGCTCGGAAGGATTGAGTTTCCGGGAGTAGTAGCGCGGGAAAAAGTGTGCCACCATTCGTCCGGAGCCTGTAGCAGCACCGCTCCCAGAGCCACATTGGACGCGTCCGTTTCCACCACAAAAGGCGGGCGGTCGGGATGCCTCAGGATGGGTTCCGTGACGAAGGCTTTCTTGAGGGCTGTGAATGCTTCTTGCTGCGGGGGACCCCACCAGAACGCAACCTTCTTCCTGAGGAGCTGGGTAAGTGGAGCCGTCAGTGTGGCGAAGCCCGGGATGAAGGTCCGGTAGTAGTTGGCGAAGCCCAGCAGGGGCTGAACATCTTTCACCCGACGAGGGGCTCCCCAGCTACACAAAGCTTCTACTTTACATGGGTCCATGGCTATGCCCTCAGGCGAGATGATATGCCCGAGGAATTCTATGGAAGTCCGGAAGAAGATGCATTTCTTCAGCTTCGCATTGAGTTGTTGCTCCCGCAAGCGTTGCAGAACCAGACCGACGTGTCGGTGGCTTTCCTGGACCGAGTAAATCAGGATGTCGTTCAGGTAGATAACCACGAACCGATCCAACATGTCTCGGAACACGTCGTTCATGAAGTGCTGGAAAACGGCGGAGCGTTGGTCAACCCAAATGGCATGACAGTGTATTCAGTAGTGTCCGTATCGGGTGCCGAATGCCGTCTTCCATTCGTCCCTTCTCGCATCCGCACCAGGTTGTAGGCCCCGGAGATCGAGCTTGGTGAAGATCGTGGCCTCCGCAACCTCTCCAGTAGCTCCGGATGAGCGGCAGGGGTAGCGATTCCGCACCGTAATGGCATTTAGCCGGCGGTAATCACAGCACAGGCGCAAGTCCCTGTCTTCTTCTTCACAAGAGGACCGGGGCCGAGAGAGGGACTTTGAAGGCCGGATGAACCCTCGGGCCAGGTTTTGTCCAGGAAGTCCCTGAGGCGGCCAACTCGGGCTCCGACATGGAATACAGGCGTCCCACAGGCAGTGGTGCGTTGGGCAGAAGGTCCACGGGCAATCGAGGGCCGATGCGGGGTAGTCGGTCCGCCTCCTTCTCGCTGAACACGCCGGGCGAAGTCCATCAGCTCAGGAGGCAAGGTGATGGCAGCGGTGGGGACGTTCTGGCCGGCACAGGTGTGGCGGATGTGATCGACGCACTGCAGACTCGGGAAAGAGATGGCGTTCGCGACCAGGCCACCTGAGGATCGTGGGTCCGCCAGGCCATCCCAAGGACCAAGGGAAAATGAAGGTCCGCCGTGACATAAAACTGGATCGCCTCCTCATGGTCCCCAATAGCCAGGCACAAAGGCTGGGTGGCGAATTTAATGGGGCCGGACACCAGTTCTCGTCCATCAATTGTCTCTACCCGCATCGGAGGGTCCACGGAACCACGGGACTGCAAACTGGGTCACAAAGGCCTGGTCCATAAAGTTTGTTGTGGCCCCTGAGTCCACCAGCGCATGCGCCTGGAGCCCGTCCGACTGGTTCCCCAACCATATCCGTGTGTCCAGAATCAGATGCCGAGGGGGCCCAGAGTCTACTTCCGCAACGTCCAGTGGCGGCTTAGTACGTGCCCGGCCTAGGGTTTCCCCGAGGTCGGGCCTGCTCCGTTTCCCGATTGGTCACGCTGTGATTCGGGGACCGGCGGGCGTGCCCCCCTTTCTGGGGCAAGAAGCGGCGAAGTGGCCGGGCTCTCCACAGTACAGGCACAATCCCCCTTGGCGCCTCCGGTTCTGCTCCTGGGCTGTCAGGCGAGGTCTGGCCGCTCCCAACTCCATGGGCCCTTCCGCAGCGGTTACAAAACGTGGGGCGACCCGGGGTGCTGGTGGTGCAGGAAGTGGGGTGCAGATGTCGACGGCGGGTCCCGGGGTGCGACGGGACGGTCGCTGCTGCAGACGGGCATCGAGGCGGAGACAAAGGCACCAAGTTGTCGAGGTCCGTGCGCCTCCGGGCCAGCTCGTCTTGCAATTCCTCTGAGAGTCCCTCCTGAACGCTGGCCCACCAGCGCTGCATCATTCCAGTCAGAGTCCTGGCACAAAAGACGAAATTGCCATGTACTCCTGCAGGGGCGTTTCCCTTGACGGAGTTCCTTAAGGCGCCTGGTTGCCGCTCAGCATTCGAACGGGGTCCTCATACATGGTGCACAGGTGCTGCCAAAACGCTGTTGGTCCGCCAGCAGGGGCTGTCCTGGAGCAAGAGGGCGTGGCCCATCGAGCAGCCGAGCCGGAAAGAAGGTTAATCACGAAGGCCACCTTAGCCCGGTCGCCTGGGAAATCCTCTGGCCTCATAGCCATGTAGAGCTGGCACTGTCCCAAGAAGGTCGGGAACATCTCAGGCTGCCCAGAAAACTTATCCGCACGGTTATCGGGCACTTATGACGAGGAGGAGGTGGGAGGATGGGGGCTGCAGGCACATTCCTGGCAGCAAGTTGGCCTGCCAAGTGAGCCACTTGCTGCTGGAGCTGTTGATTAGCCGCTTGTAGTTGCTCTAACTGCTGCTGTACCTGCTGCTGATCCATCTTTGGTGGAAGATGTTTTAGTCAGGTCTTGGACAAAATGTTCTGTTTCCTTCCCCAATACTCCCAGCAAAGAGTCCGTCAGAGGCCTTCCTTTTTTCCTTTTATTTACATAGATACATGTCCTGGCCACGTCTACCCACGGGCCTGCCAAGTTTCTGGAGATAACGAGGAAATTATAGATAAGGCCAGAATTACTCACGAATATATTCTTCCTCCATTGAAATAGTTAGCTCACCAATTCATTAGCTCGCTAAACTCATTACTTTGTCCAAGACAAAAAACCAGGAAGTCCCGCCTCCTATTTATAGTCTCTGCAGATGTCACTGCATGACAATTATGACTTGGCTTTATCCCAACTCTTCCGCTGCTGCGCACGGCGATCACGTCTACGTAACCTTGCATCGCTCCAAAACTGTTCTTGGGGCGTTGCCAAATCAGAAGGAGGCTCCATGGAATCAGGCTGTGCCGGCCCCTCCTCCTCCCTTTGAGTGGGTGCCAGGGAGGGAAAGGGCTCAAGAGAAGCAGGGCTGGCCAGGTCTTCTCCCTCACTTTCTGAATCATCCGAGTCCAGGAGTCCGGGTCCAGGAACCTGGGTCACAACACTCCCTCTATCACCCGCGCGGCTGCATTCTGGACTAACTGAAGCCTCCGAGTGCACTTCAAGGGGAGCCCCATGTAGAGAGCATTACAATAATCCAAGCGGGAGGTAACGAGCGCATGAGTGACTGTGCACAAGGCATCCCGATCAAGGAAGGGGCGCAACTGCCGAACCAGGCAAACCTGGTGGAAGGCCCTCCTGGCGACGGCCGTCAAATGATCTTCAAACAACAGCCGTTCATCCAGGAGGACACCTAAGTTGCGCACCCTATCCTTTGGGGCCAATAACTCGCCTCCAACAGTCAGCTGCGGCTGCAGCTGACTGAATCGGGATGCCGGCATCCACAGCCACTCCGTCTTGGAGGGATTGAGCTTGAGCCTGTTTCTCCCCATCCAGACCCGTACGGCTTCCAGACACCGGGACAACACTTCAACAACTTCATTGGGGTGGCCCGGGGTGGAAAAGTACAGCTGAGTGTCATCAGCGTACAGCTGGTATCTCACCCCGAAGCCACTGATGATCTCACCCAACGGCTTCATGTAGATGTTGAACAGAAGGGGCGAGAGGATCGACCCCTGCGGCACCCCACAAGTGAGGCACCTCGCGATCGACCTCTGCCCCCCTATATTTGCAGTGAGTTTCAATTGCTGAATCTGGGATATCTTGAGCCAATATCCAACACCTGACCTGAATCCTTCACTAGCAGAGAAACCCCACCCAAAACTCAGTTTTCCAAATTACTGGAATTTGGGATCCATAAAGATGCTAGATTATGAAATCCTCGAACATGGCAACAATTTGTATTTACATAAAATAATTTGAACTCTGCTCACACTGGAAAAGTGGGGAAATGGTGATGTAATTTTTTTTTTCCCTGAAGAAAAGTGTAAAACAAAACACTTCGGAGTCAAAAGTCACTAACTTTAAATATTGATACTGTACAACACAACATAATTGTTAACAGTATGGTTGTATTGCTTTCAGCTTTTGTTCTTTGTTTCCCACTTTTGTTCTCCATAAAGATTCTTATTTTTGCCTGAAGCAGATAGTTTTATGACAATAAAAGCACTAGAAAAAAGCAATAAAAATAATGGGCAGAAAACAAAACAGAGAAAATGGGCCTTTTGGGTTGTTATCTTCCCTGGGCTATATTAAGCATGTGAGCAATTTTTTCCCTGCTTGGTGCAATGGAAAGGGGGGGGGGGAAACCACTGCAGTCTATAGTTAGGCATATTTTCCTCACTCGTTGGATCTGATAAAAGCTAATGGACTCCGCCCTACCTGTGGGAAGAACAGAAAAGGTCAGCAAATGAAGAAAGGTTCCCAGTCCCCAACTTTCCTCAAAAGATCAGGAGTGGATCATCTGTGCCACTCCACTTGCTACTAAAATAGGAGCCCCACCCCCAGGGAGTCCAGCCAATATGGCCAACAATGAGGGATGCTGGGAATTGTAGTTTTGAAAAACCAAACTGTTCCAGTTTGATTACTTATTCAGAACAGTATAAGCCAGGGGTAGTCAACCTTTTTATACCTACCGCCCACTTTTGTATCTCTGTTAGTAGTAAAATTTTCTAACCGCCCACCGGTTCCATAGTAATGCGCTGTGTATCGTCGTCTGCGCATGCCCCTTGAATCTCGTGGATTGGGTTTGTGGGGGAGGAGCGCCGGCTACCAGCTCTGCTTGTCTGTTATAGCTGGGTGGTATGGGGGGAGATGCGCGAGCTATTCTGGGACGAGGCTCATTTGTTCGTGGCCGCACTAGTGCCATTTAGTTTCACTTATGTGACGTGAACTAAACTTATGCGCAGGCAATACAAATAGTATATTTTCAGAAATTTAAATTGTCACGGGGAATTTTATGAAAACCTAATGAAAATGTTTTTAAATAATGCTATGAATTTTTTTAAAAAAGTCAATTAAATTAAAAAAAAGGAAAGTGCTTCAGTATCAGACAAAACCCCTACCGCCCACCATGAAAGCTGGAACGCCCACTAGTGGGCGGTAGGGACCAGGTTGACTACCACTGGTATAAGCCATTAGCTCCTGCCCAATTAGATCCAGCTGCTAATCAGGTTGAATTTTATGTGGAGAGAGGTGGGCAATGTGAACGGTTTTATTCTTTCTGCTTACAGAAAGATTTGGAATGATGTTTTTTAGTGTAGGAAGAAATATCCATCTGGTTCAGTTCCAAGCTGGGAGAAAGGCACTGGAGACATGGAGGCTGATTGGAAATATGGTTTAATGATGAAGCAGAACCACATGGGTTCTGGGCACCTGACCACATGGAGTTGAGAGTAGGGGGTGGGTTATACCTTCTCTTGGGCTTTGCACCCGAGTTTCCTATTCCTGTGCAAGAACATGTATTCTATTGACTGTTGTCAGACTTCCAAGGGGCCGTGTAGAGATTATGTAGGGGTCATAATTGGCTCTATAGGCAAAATACAAATCCTAGGTGTTTGTCTGAGCTATGTTTCGTTTAAGTTTGATCTGCTCTGAGATGATGCAGTGTCTGAAATACCCTTAGGAGATTGTGCAATATAGTGAGCTCTGTGTCTTCTGCTAAATGGTAGTGGGTTAATCCGATTGTGTCTTGAAAGCTCATGTCCTGTTCTTCTTAATCCTGGAGCTGAAGGTCTTTTGTTTTGTAGATAGGCTGGCCCAGTCTTTCTTAATGGGCACAAAGTATCTGCTGGTGGGGGGAGCTATTAAGAGTGAGTCTGCTTCCTGCCCTTAAAATACATGTTTCTCCATTTCTCATTTAGGGAAATATCATATTCAGCCTTTTTTAATATTCCTCAAAATACTTCATTCTTAAAGGAGCGGGGTGGCTTCCCACATTAGCATTCTCATTGCTGTAACTATGATACAGCAGGAATGGTGGTCTGTGAGAGAACAAATCTTTGAAAAGAAGATTGGCTATAGCAGTAGCACTTACACTTATATACCGCTTTACAGAGCTTTACAGCCATCTCTAAGCAGTTTACAGAGTCAGCATTTTGCCCTCCAACAATTTGGGTCCTCATTTTACCCACCTCAGACAGATGGAAGGATGAGTCAACCTTTGAGCCTGGTGGGATATAAACTGCTAAATTGCAAGTCAGCCGGCAGGCAGCAGAAATAGTCTGCAGTACTGCACTCTACACCACTGTGCTACCGAGGCTCTATAGCCAACAAATTCTTCTATATTTTGCGCTGCTATTGGGTAGAGTCCAAATTCCAATGAAGTCATGTTAATCTCATGTTAATGGTGCCAAACTCTTATGCTTCAATTGTTGTACCAAGGCCAGCATCTTTGGCAAAGACAGCAATGCAGAAAATATGCTTCGAAAGCAGGAAACTCCAAAGCCAAAAGAAGCGATTTGACGATCTTCTTTAAGTTAGACATTGTGGGAACCACATCCTCCTAGAAGAATGAAATATTTTGGGAATTATTAAAAAGGCAGAATATTATATAGTATTATATAAAAGAAACATGGTCTTAAAGACAGAAAGCAGACTCAGTCTTTCTTAATAGCCCCCAGCCAGAGGTGGGATTCAACCAATTTGGGCGAACCGGTTGTTAAATTTTTGCGCAGTTCAGAGAACCAGCTAATCACATCGTTGTCTGGCCCTGCCTCTCCCACCCCACTCCTCCCAATCAGTCCTTATCTCATCTCACCCACCTTGGCTGCAGCATAGCAGCTGCTGCTCTCCGGCTCCCTTGCTCACTAGCATGCCTGCCTCAACCACGTGGCCCCTGCAGCCCAGCCCACTTGCCTGCCTTCACCCTGGCCTCCCACATGGCCCAGCTCCCTGCTGAGCCTTCCTTCGCCATTTTCCGCTGCCTCCCACGTGGCCCAGCTACTTGCCTGCCTGGTGAGACTTCCTTCGCCTTTTTGCCAGCACAAACGGCCTGCCGCCACTGCCTCTTCGTCGGCGCAAATGGCCTGCACCCACAGCCTCTTTGCCAGTGCAAACTGCCTGCCACTGTTGCCTCTTTGCCGGCACAAACGGCCTGAAGCCACTGCCTCTTTACCAGCAAAGAATCAGCTGCTGCAGGCCATTCATGCTGCTAAAGAGACTGCGTGTGCAGGTCATTCACACCAGCAAAGAGGCAGTGGCCGCAGGCCATTCGTGCCGGCAAAGAGGCAGCGGTGGTGGCAGCAGGCCAGTGTCTCAAGGCGGAATTGTTCCCAGATGCACCAACAAAGGCTGGAAGTAGCCTGTCGTGTCCCATTCCCACTCCAACGAATGAGTCAAGGAAGTCCGTAACAAACTTGGCAACGAAGCCTCTGCAGCTTGCCAAGTTCCTTCAAGGTTCATCAGGGCAGGCAGGAGTCCAAGTTGTGACTTCAGCGATAGGGTCTGATATCAGCAAACTAGATAAGACTTTACATGACTCAAGGTTGGAATGCCAAAAGCAGGTCCTTTATATAGGCTGTGGGGTGTGGCTCCATGACTCAGCATTTATCCAGGCCTGCCCCACCCTTCCTTCTGCTGGCGTCACCTCTCAGATCTCTGGAAGCGAGGGTCCACCCACCCTCAATTGTCTTCAGCTGGATCTGCTGTCAGCATCTGGGAAAGGGAGGGGTCAGAGGGAGTAGGCCCGGGTACTTCCACCACCTGGCTGGCTTCCTGCTCTGAAGGCTGAACCAAAGGAACACACGCTGTATGAGTGAGGTTTATTGGGCTTCTCCTTTCACTCCTTGAATCCTCTCTGGGCATGGGGCCAGGGCCGGGGGCTGGAGTCATGACAGGCTGTTCATCTTCATTATCAGACTCGGAGTCTGATAAAAGGCCCGGTTGGAGACAGGAGAGGCCCAGCTGAGGAGAGGAGGAAGGACGAGTCACAACATAGCCTCTTGTTTTTTCCTGCTGCAAAAATCTTTTTAAAAATCCTGACTGTCAGGCAGCAAGGCCCAGGAAGAGATGAGGCGTCAAAGAATCACCGTTGCTATTGCTGCACAAAGGTAAGTCTAAGGCTCCGGCCATCTCCACTGCCGCTTTGGCCATCCTGCGCCGCATACCTTGCCGTGAGTGACATCAAATTGGCCATGCCCATTCAGTCACATGATATTTATTTATTTATTTATCAAATTTTTATACCGCCCTTCTCCCAAAGGACTCAGGGCGGTTCACAGCCAAATAAAACAACGATGAATAAATACAGAATAAAATCAATAATTAAAAAACTTATTAAATATGGCCCCAAATTAAAATGCATTTAAAACAATAAAATCCACTTTAAAATTTAAAACCAAGTAATAAAACTTCTAAAAACTCTGTGCCAGTCCTGCGCGAATAAATAAATACGTCTTCAGCTCGCAGTGGAAGGTCCGAAGGTCAGGAAGTTGACGAAGTCCTGGGGGAAGTTCATTCCGGAGGGTGGGAACCCCCACAGGGAAGGCACAGAGATATCCCCCAGCCACGCCCACCTGGTCATTAGGAAGAACCAGTTGTTAAATTAGTTGAATCCCACCGCTGCCCCAGCTGTTCTGTCTCCTTCCCCACTTCGGATTAACGAGCTGGCCTTCAGCCAGTGGATTCACGGCTCTTATCAGTCCTGGCAGAGAAATCGCAGCTGCCTGCCAAAGTTCAAACAAATGACTCACGTAGCAAGACTTTCAGCTCTTTTTGAAATGGTTCAGCTAAACTTTTGCTTCCCGTGGAGTGAGAGCAGTCCCAAAGCTCCTTATATATCCTGTGCAGGAGTCCCACCCTTCCCTTTGATGACGCCGCCTCTCTAATCTTCTGAAGCACGGGTCAATCCAAGCTTAATAATTATTATTATTATCAGCTGGGTCTGAAGGCGTAGCCTGGGGAAGGGAGGAATCAGGGGATGTCGGCCTCATTACGTCCTCCGACTGGCCTGGTTCTGGCTCCTAGAGCTGGGCCAAGGCATCGGTGCTCCCGAGGTAAGCCTTACCGGCCCTTCCCCCTCACTCTCAGAGTCATTTTCGAGCATGGGGCCAGGTTCAGGGGCTGGAGTCACAATACCAGCAGATATTTTGTACCCATTAAGAAAGTTGGGCCAGCCTATTCAGAAACAAACAACCTCCAGCGATGGGATTAAAAATTCACATTCTCCATCCAAATTCTAAGAACAGGGCATGACCATTTAGGATTAACCCACTACCATTTAGCAGAAGACACAGAACTGACTACAATTCCCTAAGGGCGTTTCAGACATTGCACACCCACCAAGCAACATTTCAGAACCTGTATAAAAAAATCCTAGCGCTCATCTAGCTATTGGCTCAGCTGACCCAAGAACTGCTGTTGCTTCTGCTCATCATTAAACTTTCTTTCCAATCAGCCTCCATTTTTATTTTATTCCTGGCTTGGGCCTGAATGAGATGGATTTTCCTTCCAACATATACAGTTATTTCACGGCTTACAACTAGTCGTTTAATGACCATTTGAAGTTGTAACGGTACTGAAAACAAGTTTATTTGAAAAAACATAAAAAACATTTATGAGTGCTGCAGCATCCCCACAATCACACAAACAAAATTCCAGTGCTCGGCAGCTGGCATGTATATCTGATAATTGCAGCGTCCTGGTTCATGTAATCACCAGTTTTTATTTTTCCAGAAGTTGCGAGTGCTCCATCACTGGAAGCTTTTAAGAAGAGAACACACAGCCATTTGTCTGGAATGACGTAGGTCAGGGGTCCGCACAGTGGTGGGATTCAAATAATTTAACAACTGTTTCTCTGCTCTAATGACCAGCTGGGTAGGCGTGGCTTGGTGGTCATGTGACTCTGTGGGCGTGGTCAACTCAATGTCACTCACGTCGATGGGCGCTTCACCTTAGCTGTTACAATGTAATAAGGGTTAACCAGAGAGGCAGTTTCTGTCAGCAGGACAATAAAGATTAGGCTAGAAACACCACCAGAATGTTTCCTTCCTTACAGGATTAGCCCTGTAAAGTGGAAAAAAACAAAATAAGATTTCTTCCAACAGCTGGTTCTCCAAACTGCTTAGAAAGTTAACAACCGGTTCTCCCGAATAGGTGCGAACTGGCTGAATCCCACCACTGGGTCAGCAACCTTAAACACTCAAAGAGCCATTTGGACCCATTTCCCATAGAAAAGAAAACATTGGGAGCCACAAAACCTTTTGGCATTTAAAATGAAGATAACACTACATATACTGTTTTTTACCTTTATGCTATGTATAAAAAAAACTATAGTGTGTTGCATTTATGAAATCAATGACCTGCTACAGAGAAAACAAATTTTTATTTCTGCATGCATCAAAACATTTTGAATTCAAAAAAAAAGGGGGTCAAAAAGCTCAATAAATCACGTGCCGGCAGGTGCCACACATTTGAGTGACGGAGCCGCAGCGGAAGGGTGAAAGAGCCACGTGCGGCTCCAGAACCGCGGGTTGCAGACCCCTGATATAGAGTCTCCTGCTTGAGCGGGGGGTTGGACTAGAAGACCTCCAAGATCCCTTCCAGCTCTTTTATTCTGTAATTCTGACTTCTGACAAGCCAAGTTAATGGGGAAAGCTGGATTCGCTTAATGACCACGTGGTTCACTAAATGACTGTGATGATTCACTTAACCATGGCAAAAAAAATGTCATAAAACCAGGCACAACTCATTTAACAATCATATAGCTTAATAATGGAAATTCTGGAATTTTGTCATAAGTCAAGGCCTACCTGTACACATTTTTACATTTTCTTTTTTTTCTTTCTTTCTTTTTTTTTTTTGTGTGTGGACACTGGAATTCAAACTGACCTCATGATGGTCTAAGCAGGAGGAGGTTTTTCCATTTGTTTGAGCTTTCTGTTTGAGGATTGATTCAATGGGAATATTTTACTTCGTTCCATTATCGTATTTTCCCTTCTCTCTCATGATTTATTTTCTTCCATTTGACTTTTGCCTTTCAATCACTACTTCACTGTGGACATTACATAACATAACATAACATAACATAACATAACATAACATAACATCAGAGTTGGAAGGGACCTTGGAGGCCTTCTAGTCCAACCCCCTGCCCAGGCAGGAAACCCTACACCATCTCAGTCAGATGGTTATCCAACATTTTCTTAAAAATTTCCAGTGTTGGAGCATTCACAACTTCTGCAGGCAAGTCGTTCCACTGATTAATTGTTCTAACTGTCAGGAAATTTCTCCTTAGTTCTAAGTTGCTTCTTTCCTTGATCAGTTTCCACCCATTGCTTCTTGTTCTACCCTCAGGTGCTCTGGAGAACAGCCCAACTCCCACTTCTCTGTGGCAGCCCCTGAGATATTGGAACACTGCTATCATGTCTCCCCTAGTCCTTCTTTTTGTTAAACTAGACATACCCAGTTCCTGCAACCGTTCTTCATATGTTTTATCCTCCAGTCCCCTAATCATCTTTGTTGCTCTTCTCTGCACTCTTTCTAGAGTCTCAACATCTTTTTTACATCGTGGCACCAAAACTGGTTACAATATTCCAGGCGTGGTCTTACCAAGGCATTATAAAGTGGTACTAGCACTTCACGTGATCTTGATTCTATCCTCTGTTTATGCAGCCCAGAACTGTGTTGGCTTTTTAACAGCTGCTGCACACTGCTGGCTCATATCTAGATGGTTATCCACTAGGACTCCAAGATCCCTCTCACAGGTACTACTATTGAGCAAGGTACCACATATACGGTACTGGTGCATTTTGTTTTTGGCCTAAATGTAGAACCTTACTTTTTCACTGTTGAATTTCATTTTGTTAGATAGCGCCCAATGTTCAAGTCTGTCAAGATCTTTCTGTAACTTGAGCCTATCTTCTGGAGTGTTGGCTATTCCTGCCAGCTTGGTGTCATCTGCAAATTTGATGAGTTCCCCATCTATCCCCTCGTCCAAGTCATTGATGAAGATGTTGAAGAGTACTGGGCCTAAAACAGAGCCTTGGGGTACTCCACTGCATACTTCCTCCATGTGGATGTAGTTCCGTTGAGGACTACACGTTGAGTGCGGTTGGTCAGCCAGTTACGAATCCATCTGGTGGTGGTGCTGTCTAACCCACATTTTTCTACTTTATCTAGTAGTAGGTTATGGTCTACTTTATCAAATGCTTTACTGAAGTCCAAGTAAATTATATCAACAGCATTCCTCTGGTCTACTAATTTTGTCATTTTGTCAAAGAATGCGATAAGATTAGTCTGACATGATCTGTTTTGACAAACCCATGTTGGCTTTTGGTTATTACTTTGTTTGCTTCTAGGTGTTCGGTGATTCGTTGCTTGATTATCTTTTCCAGAATCTTCCCCGGTATTGAGGTCAGACTGATAGGTCTGTAGTTTCCTGGATCTGTTTTTTTCCCTTTTTTGAAGATGGGAACTACATCAGCTCTTTTCCAGTCCTTTGGCAGCTCCCTGTGCTCCAGGATTTTTGAAAGATATAGTTCAGTGGTTCTGAGATCACGTCTGCCAGTTCCTTCAGAACCTTGGGGTGTAATCCATCCGGTCCTGGTGATTTGAACTCGTCTAGGGTAGACAGGTGTTCACTTACCATTTTCTTCCCTATTTTAACTTGTGTTTCTAATCTGTTTTTGTAGTGCTGTTTTGATAGGTTGGATTGTTTTTCCTTTTGTGTAAAGACAGATGCAAAATATGAGTTAAGTAGATCTGCTTTCTCCTGTTGCTTGTCATCTTCTTGCCACTTTCTCCCAGCAATGGGCCAATTGTTTCCTTGACTTTTTCTTGTTTTTAACATGTTGGAAGAAGCTTTTTTATTATTTTTACTTTTGTCGCTAGCCTTTGTTCATTGTGAGCCTTAGCTTTCCTCACTTCATCTTTACAGGCTCGGCTATTTGCTGATATTCTGCCTTAGTTATTTGCCCTCTTTCCACTTTTTATATTTGTCCTTTTGTCTTTCAATTTGTCAGATAGTTCTTTATGCATCCATGCTGGTTTCTTTTGTGATCTACTATTTTTCTTCTTCATTGGTATTGTGTTAGACTGTGCTTTTATAATCTCACTTTTCAAAATTTCCCAAGCTTCTTGAGTTGTTTTCCCTGAGGATTCTCATCCATTGAATCCTTCTCAAGATCTCTAAGTTTATTGAAATTAGCTCTCTTAAAGTCCAAGACTCTAGTTTGACTTTGTTCTACTACTTGTATTTGCTTAATGTTGAATTCCAATATTGCGTGGTCACTTGCCCCAAGGTTCCTGTAGCTTCAACACCTTCTATCATTTCATCTCTGTTAGTGGGAATTAAGTCCAATATGGCTGATCCTTGTCGCCTTCTCTATTTTTGGGAAACAAAGTTGTCTGCTAGGTTTGTTAGGAACCTGTTGGATCTTCCACTTGGTGCAGAGTTTGTTTCCCAGTTGATGTCAGGGTAGTTAAAATCCCCCATTACTACTGTGATGTGCTTCCTACATACCTTAGTTAGCTGACTAGCAAAAAGTTCATCTACTTCCTCTGTTTGGTTGGGTGGCCTATAGTATAGACCTATGGCAATATCGTTTTTCACCCCTTTTATATTGACCCAAATACATTCAAGATGATTTTCATCATTGTTGTGCTCTATTTCTGTAGAGATGTAGTTATTTATTATTATTTCGCCCATACAGTTTTTTCATGTTTGCCATGATCTATTTTGGGTCAGCAACATTTTCCCTGTTACTATAACTCTCTGCTTAGTTCAAAAGTCCATGTATGGTGGTTTGCTCGTCTTTAAGTTTTCACATTCTTCCTTTTCATCCACAGTGGAATATTTCTCCTTTCCACCTGTGTTTTTCTAAAATATTTATTTCTTTCATATTTGGAGGAAAGTTTATTTATTTTTATTTATCAAAACCTCTTTTTTGTCTTCTTCACCATCCTTTTTATTCACCTCTTTCCTTCTGTTTTCAGTCTCTTATCACCCTGAAGCTATGTTCTTCTCTTATATGTTGCATTTTCAATTTACAGTTGTTTTTTTATACTTTTTTCTTCTTGACTGTGTGCAACAGATCAGAGAATTTTGGCCAATTTGCTGTAGCACGTTTTATCTAATCTAATTCTCTGATTTCATCATTCATCTTTTCCTTCTCATAGGATCAGATGATCCAGATCCTATTTGACATTTTGAATTTTGCTTCCGGTTTGTATTCATTTCCTAAATCCTGATGCATAAGAGCAATTCTATCAGCCTAGTTTTGTGGAGAAATAAAATCCTGAGTCCCAAGAGGAAGAGGAAGCTTCTCAAAGGGCAAAGAGGCAGTGCAGCTTGGAGTATCTGGTAGTTAGGAAGAGGCAAGGATGGACCCTCCCTAGCAGTTCACAGAGTATTTTTTTTTTTTGTTTACATTTATACCCCGCCCTTCTCCGGAGACTCAGGGCGGCTTACAGTGTATAAGGCAATAGTCTCATTCTATTTGTATATTTTTACAAAGTCAACTTATTGCCCCCCCAACAATCTGGGTCCTCATTTTACCTACCTTATAAAGGATGGAAGGCTGAGTCAACCTTGGGCCGGGCTCGAACCTGCAGTAATTGCAGGCTACTGTGTTCTTAATAACAGGCTTTACCAGCGTGAGCTAAACCGGCCCCTATTTTTATGCAGAAATTTATTTTAGTCTGGCAAGAGTCTGTCTTTGGGTGAACAACAATAAAAACCTAATTAGAAGTAACTCTACGTGTCGTTCTTGGTTTGTGGAGTTAAGTTTCTTCACCAATGAAGGCAAACATACGTGTCCAATATAATGTTGCAGAATCCAGTCTGGGTTGGTCACCGGGATCAGAGGTTTAGTCTTCCAAACTTTTGGACTTGTGTTTGAGCCCATCTTCAGGGAACTACTCTGTATGCTTTGGGCTGTTCTGTGCATGGTGTTTAGTTTCCTGCCTTGTTAGTTTCAGTCCAGTTTCAGACCAGTATTTAGTTTCCTGCCTTGTCCAGTAAGAAACAGATTGTCTCTATGAAGCATGAACACCTTATGATGGTAATCTTCCACAACTCTATCTGAGCATTTTAGATCTTTGAATTTAGAGCCAAAATATGACGCTGAATTAATGAACTATGCCTGTCACCTCTCCTATATTTGGTGTTATCTCCTGTTATCCCCAAAAGTGGAAGGGTGAACCTTATTCAAGCTGAATAGTTTTTCCACAGAATTTATAGTCTCTAATCTCCAAAATCCTGAAGAAGAACCTGTTTCCACTTCTACCTTCAAACCATACAACATATCATACATATCATTGTTTAGATATGGATTGCTGAATCAAATGATTATTGTTTGGCTAAGAGATAAAACTGTTTTTTTTTTAAAAGTTGGTTTGTTTTTGCTGTGGGAATATTCTACAGTCTCCCCCTTGATGACATTAAAAATTCACAAAGGGCATTTATCAGCATTTCTTATACAGTTGTCAGAAACACAGGATTATGATAATTTTTAATCCGCCTGCAGACAGGCGTATAGCTAAGAAAGTTGAGGGTCTGACTGTTGTTTTTTGTTTTTTAATACTCAGGATTTGTATTATTCGGCAAGAACCGTAAAACAGATGATTCTGGGCTACCAGAAAATCTATGTTATTAAGGGAAAAAAGGACAGAGTAGAAGAAGAAAGATGTACTTAAAATTAGGAGCCCTATCGTGTGTTGCATTTGCCAGCTATAAGTAGCACTCTTGAGGATGAGCATCCAATATATTTACGTTCTCATGCTCTTGGAAATATATTGACCAAATGGAATCCAGCTACAACTCAGAAGATCCTGCTGGTGTTTACTCATAGCATAAGAGAAAGGAAACAAGATAGTTGAAGGGCAACCCAAGGAATAAGATGAGGAGGATAAGCTCAAGTTCTGATAGGCTTAATTCAGTGTTTCTCAACCTTGGCCATCTGAAGATGTCTGACTTCAACTTCCAGAATTCCTCAGCCAACTCAGCTGAGAAACACTGAGTCTTAATCAGTAAAAGGGAATTTTTGTGGCTCAGGGTTGAACTGCTTGATGCTGTCTGAGCTTGATTGTTTCTTGCAGATGTTTCATTAACCAACTAAGTAGCGTCATCAGTGCTAGAAATGCAAACCCACTTCCTTTGTAGTACAGTCCTCAACTTACAAACATTCATTTAGTGACTGTTCGAAGTTACAAGTCACTAAAAAAGTGACTTATAGCCAGTCCTTGCACTTATAACCACAGCATCCCCATGGTCACAATTTGGACATTTGGCAGCTGGCATGAATTTATGACGGTTGTAGTGTCCCTTGTGACTTTCTGACAAGCAAACTCAGTGGGGAAACCAGATTCACTTAACGACTGTATTGCTAACTTAACAACTGCAGTGATTCACTTAACTACTGTGGCAAGAAAGGTGGTAAAATGTGGCAAAACTCATTTAACAACTGTCTTACTTAGCAATGGAAATTTTGGGCTTAATTGTAATCATAAATCAAATAAGCCTGTTCTATTCTACTCTACTCCAAGGAGCTGCTGATTCAGTTCTACAGAGGAATTATTGAGTCTGTCATTTGCACCTCTATAACTGTCTGGTTCGGTTCTGCAACCCAACAAGAAAAACACAGACTTCAGAGGATAATTAGAACTGCAGAAAAAATAATTGCTACCAACCTGCCTTCCATTGAGGACCTGTATGCTGCACGAATCAAGAAGAGGGCCGTGAAAATATTTACAGACCCCTCACATCTTGGACATAAACTGTTTCAACTCCTACCCTCAAAACGACGCTATAGAGCACTGCACACCAGAACAACTAGACACAAGAACAGTTTTTTCCCGAAGGCCATCACTCTGCTAAACAAATAATTCCCTCAACACTGTCAGACTATTTACTGAATCTGCACTACTATTAATCGTTTCATAGTTCCCATCACCAATCTCTCTCCACTTATGACTGTATGACTATTTATTTATTTATTTATTTATTTATTAATCGTATTTATATACCGCCCTATCTCCCAAGGGACTCAGGGCGGTTTACAGGCATTAAAAACAAATAAATACAATATAGATACAATATAAAAACATTTAAAAAACTTATTCTAACGCCCGTCAAATTAAAAGTTAAAAATATAAAAAATAAAACCCAGTTTAAAACCTAAAATTTAAAAAACTAGCTCAGTCCTGCACAATTAAATAGGTATGTTTTAAGCCCGCGGCGGAAGGTCCGTAGGTCCGAGAGCTGACGAAGTCCGGGGGGTAGATCGTTCCAGAGGGTGGGAGCCCCCACAGAGAAGGCTCTTCCCCTGGGCGTCGCCAGACGACATTGCCTCGCAGACGGCACCCTGAGGAGACCCTCTCTGTGAGAGCGCACGGGACGGTGGGAGGTATTCGGTCGCAGTAGGCGGTCCCGTAAGTAACCCGGCCCAATGCCATGGAGCGCTTTAAAGGTGGTCACCAAAACCTTGAAGCGCATCCGGAAGGCCACAGGAAGCCAGTGCAGTCTGCGCAGGATGGGTGTTATATGGGAGCCACGAGGGGCTCCATCTATCACCCGCGCAGCCGCATTCTGGACTAACTGTAGTCTCCGGATGCCCTTCAAGGGGAGCCCCATGTAGAGAGCATTGCAGTAATCCAGGCAGGACGTCATGAGTGCGTGAGTGACCGTGCATAGGGCATCCCGGTCCAGAAAGGGGCGCAACTGGCGTACCAGGCGAACCTGGTAGAACGCTCTCCTGGAGACGGCCGTCAAATGCTCTTCTAAAGACAGCCGTTCATCCAGGAGGACGCTGTTGCGGACCCCTCCATCGGGGCCAATGACTCGCCACCGATGGTCAGCCATGATTTAGCTGACTGTACCGGGACACCGCATCCACAACCACTCTGTCTTGGAGGATTGAGCTTGAGCCTGTTTCTCCCCATCCAGACCCAGACGGCCTCCAGACACCGGGACAGCACTTGATAACCGTTGGGGTGGTCCGGTGTAGAAATACAGCTGGGTATCATCCGCATACAGCTGATACTTCACACGAAACCACTGATGATCTCACCCAGCGGTTTCATGTAGATGTTAAACAGAAGGCGAGAGGATCGACCCTGCGGCACCCACAAGTGAGGCGCCTCGGGCCGACCTCTGCCCCTGTCAACACCGACTGCGACCGGTCGGAGATAGGAGGAGAACCACCGATAAACGGTGCCTCCCACTCCCAATCCCCCAACCGGCGCAGCAGGATACCATGGTCGATGGTATCGAAAGCCGCTGAGAGGTCTAATAGGACCAGGGCAGAGGAACAACCCTATCCTGGCTCTCCAGAGATCATCCACCAACGCGACCAAAGCCGCCTCCGTGCTGTAACCGGTCGGAAACCGGACTGGAACGGGTCTAGATAGACAGTTTCATCCAGGTGCAAGGGAAACTGATATGCCACCATATTTCTACAACCTTCGCCGCGAAGGTTGGAGACCGGACGATAATTACCTAAAACAGCCGGGTCCAGGAAGGCTTAAGGAGGGCCTCACCACCGCCTCTTTCAAGGCGGCCGGAAGACACCTCCACCAAAGAAGCGATCGTAATCGCCTGGAGCCAGCCTCGTGTCACCTCCCGAGTGGCCAGCACCAGCCAGGAGGGGCACGGGTCCAGTAAACACGTGGTGGCATTCAACCTACCCAACAACCTGTCCATGTCCTCGGGAGCCACAGGGTCAAACTCATCCCAAACAATGTCGCCAAGACCACCCTCGAGCATCTCACCCGCATCACCGCAATCTTGGTCCAGACCATCCCGAAGCTGAGCGATTTTATCGTATAGATAACCGTTAAACTCCTCAGCCCATCCCTGCAACGGGTCATCCCGCTCCCCCTGATGAAGGAGGGAGCGAGTCACCCGAAACAGGGCGGCCGGGCGGTTATCTGCCGATGCAATGAGGGAGGAGGCGTAGCACCGCTTCTCAATGCCACTAGGTAAGTCCTAGTATAGGACTTCACTAGTGTCCGATCAGCTTCCAAACGGCTAGACCTCCAGGAACTCTCTAGGCGTCTTCTCCGGCGTTTCATCCCCCTCAGCTCCTCGGAGAACCAAGAAGCTGGTTGGGCCCTGCGCCGGGTCAGAGGCCGCAAAGGCACGACACGGTCTAAGGCCCCCGCCGCGGCCCGTTCCCAGGCCGCAACAAGTTCCTCAGCCGAGCCGTGAGCCAGGCCCTCAGGGAATGGCCCAAGCTCCGTCCGGAACCCATCCGGGTCCATCAGGCGCCTGGGACGGAACCAACGTATCGGCTCCGTCTCCCTGCGGTGGTGAATGGCGGTCAGAAAGTCCAGGGGAAGAAGAGAGTGATCTGACCATGACAAAGGTTCAATGACTATTTCCTATTTCAATGACTATTTCCTATTTCCTATAACTTGTTGCTGGCAATCCTTATGATTTATATTGATATATTGATCATCAATTGTGTTGTAAATGTTGTACCTTGATGAACGTATCTTTTCTTTTATGTACACTGAGAGCATATGCACCAAGACAAATTCCTTGTGTGTCCAATCACACTTGGCCAATAAAATTCTATTCTATTCTATTCTATTCTACTCCACTCCACTCTGTGCTCTGCTCTGCTCTGCTCTACACTCTACTCCACTCCACTCCACTCTACTCCTGCTCTGTTCTTTGCTCTGCTCTGCTCTGCTTTACTCTCTACTCCACTCCACTCCACTCCACTCCTGCTCTGTTCTCTGCTCTGCTTTACTCTCTACTGTATTCTACTCTATTGTACTCTATTCCACTCCACTCTACTCCTGCTCTGTTCTCTGCTCTGCTCTGCTTTACTCTCTACTCTATTCTACTCTACTCTACTCTACTCTACTTTACTTCTATTCTATTCTATTCTATTCTATTCTATTCTATGCTATGCTATGCTATGCTATGCTATGCTATGCTATGCTATGCTATGCTATGCTATGCTATGCTATGCTATGCTATGCTATGCTATTCTATTCCGTTCTACTGTACTCTAATCCTACTCCCATTCTTATTCCTATTCTTACTTCTGTTTGTATTCCATCCAGTTCATGTTGGTGAATCTTTCAGAAAAATACTTTGATATAGTTGTGGATGAATCTGTATGCCGAGGGAACTCATAGTCAGATCACTGTCTGTGTCAAAACTGCAAGAACTGATTTACACTAAAAGATCAGGTTGATGCTTATGAGATGAAGCTTTAAAATGCACATGAGATGGTTCATAAATGTAGCCAGGGTTTCATTCTTCTTCAGATGGGATTTGAGCATGAGAGATTGTGCTGTGCCGCTATTAAAAGAGGTTAAATGATTTGGTAATAAAACTATTGATGTATAGAACATTCAAATGCAGCAGGTTCGTTTTATGCCACCACTAAAACTTTAAAAATGATCTGCTTTCTTTTTCTCATCCCTGCCTAGTTTGAATAACATTTATATTTCATCATTAAAGAAAGATTTGTTTCCTTTCAGCTGCTGAATGCTCCATCTTGTCAGTAAACCCTTTCAGGAGCTCTTGTTACTTTTAATAATAGCACTATTATGTTTAGATCGGCCCACTCACAAATCTATTTTTAAGAGTTGTTAAATTATACAATAGAAAAATTCTTCCCCTTTAAAGTGGTTCTGCTGTTCAGAAGCATAAAATAGATAAAGTTCAAACCTCAGTTCCATTAAATCATTAGTTATATTATTATAATTACAAGACAATACAACGTCTCCAGTAGTCAATTGCAGAATTACCCCCCAACGGTTAGTGTAATACAACCTTGGCTACTTTACATTTATTGTCCACAGGAAACAAAGCTGTTAGACAGTCAATCCTTTCTCAAATAATGTTAATATGTACTTGTCTGACTTTAAAAAGCAAACAAATTTAACTCCCTACAAACACCTTCATTAAGCAGTTGCAAAATTGATCTGCTATAATAAACATTTCTTTATTATATTTTTCTTAGAGGTTTAAAACTTTCAAAACTTTGGACCGAGAATCATGGTAACCTCCCTTGATAAGTAAACTCACTTTTTTGTTGAGTTGACTTAGTCAAAAGTTAACTGGTGTATTCCTTCAGACAAATCTAGACAAGACACCTTGAGTTTGCAGCATTCAAAAACAATTCAGTTGTGTGAGCAACAATATTGGTAATCTAAAATTATATGTTTAGGGGTATCATTGAAGGAACAGAGTTGGAAGGGACCTTGGAGATCTTCTAGACCAACCCCCTGCTCAGGCAGGAAACCCTAAACCATTTCAGATAAATGATTGTCCAAACTCTTCTTTAAAATTTCCAGTGTTGGAGCATCCAGAACTTCTGGAGGCAAGTTGTTCCACTGATTAATTGTTCTCACTGTCAGGAAATTTCTCCTTAGTTCTAGGCTGCTTCCTTTCTTGATTAGTTTCCTCCCATTGTCTCTTGTCCTGCTTTCAGGTACTTTGGAGAATAGCTTGACTCACTCTTCTTTGTGGCAGCCCCTGAGATATTGGAAGATCATGTCACCCCTAGTCCTTCTTTTCAGTAAACTAGACCTATCCAGTTCCTGCAACTGTTCTTTACCCCCCAATCTAAAATACGCAACCCAACAAATCTTACCTGGAGCATGCTGACCCACAGCATCTTCTGTGACATAGTGAGGTTATATTAAATATAGTGAATACAAATAGGTCTCATTTAATGACCAGTCACTTAGCAACCAAAGTTGAAACAGACCCATTCAAAAGCTGCTTACAGTCTGGTTCCAGAGTTCTGACAGCTGCACACACAACTACAGTCATACAATTGCATTTCAAGTGCTTGGCAATTGACTTATTTACACCTAGTCGCATCATTCTACTGTCAATTTCCAGCTCTGAGGAAATCAGAAGATTCATCCAATTCAGATGTGTATATCTGTATACACATCTGAATTGGATGAATTGTAATTCAGGGAGCTTAAGCTCTCTACAAGAATCTGACATACTAAGGGTCAAGGGAAATGCACGGGAAATAAGAGAGCCATTCCAGGTGGGCTGGACTTAGATCTTTTGTGGGCTCACAGGGGCTTGTGCAGTGGTGGGTTTCAAATTTTTTTACTACCGGTTCTGTGGGTGTGGCTTGGTGGGTGTGGCTTGGTGGGCATGGCAGGGGAAGGTTACTGCAAAATCCCCATTTCCTCCTAATCAGCTGGGACTCGGGAGGCAGAGAATAGATGGGGGCGGGGCCGATCAGAATTTTTACTGCCAGTTCTCCGAATTATTCAAAATTTCCACTACTGGTTCTCCAGAACTGGTCAGAACTTGCTGAAACCCACCTCTGGACTTGTGCCTAATGATGCATTTGGCCCCTCCCTCAGGCTCAGCCGGTCATCTCCTACAGTCAAGTGACCATGATTTATTTTTTTAATTAATTTATCAAATTTATTTGCTGCCCATCTCCAATTAAGGAAACTCTGGGCAGATTTACTCTGATTCATGATGTTTTCTGCCATTTTCTGGCTTTTGAGGCCAGTTTCCACCAGAAACATATACCCATAGAAATACATGGGTTTGCTTAATGTCCACATTGTTCACTTAACAACTGCCCCCCAAAAAAGTCAGAAAACTGGATCCAGTGTCATGGGTGCCTTGATGTATGTCACGACTTATGGTGGAAATTCCAGTTTCCATTACCACCATAAGTCATGAAATACAACCATCGGAAAGGAACAGTGAGGAGTAAGGTGGATGGTGTTACTACGTATCCCTACATTCTTGTTGTTGAACTGACCAAAGTGACTTCCATTTAAGTTTCTGTAATCATGAGGATAGATCCTGGTTCCTAGTTTACAGACAATAATTTTCAAATGTAAGTGGTGTAGGAAGATAGATATTTATTTGAATAAATCCCTTATTGTGTGAAGCACAACTTAATCATAACAGTCTGTGACAGAATAACAAGCTAGCCAGTGGCATTTGAGTCAACTTAGTGTGCACCAATTAAGACTTGAGTCAAATCAGTACTTGAACATGTACAGCTGAGTTGATCTGACATAATTTGATGTAGCAAAAGGATGAGTTCACAAGAGCAAAATTCCACCGAAACTTTGAATCAACTCAGGGACACCTAATACAGTTTGACGCATCAATTCAACGGAATGATTTGACTGAATCACCTTTGCTTTGACTCTTCAAATCAAATCTTCAGAGAGCTCTAGTGGCTCAGTCTCACTCATCCCCATAAAAGTGAAATGTATTGCAATTATTTCAAAAGTTGCATGGAAACATATAAAGCAGCATATGCAAATCTCATGTAAATCTAAGCCCTTATTTTGCCCAATTTCCTCTTTCTGGTTGCTGTAAGTGTCCAATGAGCTTTGACATCAAATATGGTTGGCCCTCTCTTTCTGCATCTTTATCTAAGCAAGGATAATTATTTTAAGCAGAGGTCTCCAACCTTGGTCCCTTTAAGACTTGTGGACTTCAACTCCCAGAGTTCCTCAGCCAGCTTTGCTGGCTGAGGGACTCTGGGAGTTGAAGTCCACAAGTCTTAAAGGGACCAAGGTTGGAGACCCCTGATTTAAAGCACATTATAAAGGCGAATTGTAATCATTGACCAATGCATTCATTCTTGTGTGCTCTCTCTCATGGTGGTGAGTAGATAAGAAATTGGAATCATGCTCTAAATTATCAGCTGTATCACTTCATTAATGGAGATGTATCCCAAAAAGAAAAAGAGTGTCTTTTGCATTACTTATTCTCAACATTCTCTACATAAGAAAGTTTTCTTTTGCGGCAACGTAGCAGCTAGACAGGACTATCTGCCCTTGAAATTCAAGGGTAGAAGTGCTGTCCTTCAACCTTTTGTTGGTATCCTTTAGATCCAATCTGTATAAAATGTTTAGTGATAGCATTATACCTCTGAAATCCTATTAGACCGAAGCATCAAGGTTGAGATGGTATTTAGATAGATTCTCACCAGCTCACATCTCCAATTTCTTTACCGCAATTAATTCCTAGAGACATTATATCTTGCCATAGACAAAGAAAGCATCAGGCTTAAATAGCAAGAAAATGTCAGGATATTTAGCAGACCTCTCATTAGCCCCAGGACTTGGGATGAAGGCACAGAATGCAGTAGCTTTGATGAAGCTAAGTGGCATTTACCAAACCATTGTTTTTTTGTTAAAAGTTGGCTTGGAAATCTAGCGTGAAAAGCATTGATCCCATAGAGAAAAAGTGAGGTGGACATAAAAAAAAAACAGAATACTGTTTTAAGGATTAAAAAAAAAAAAGTTGTCACACATGGTAGTGAGAAAGTCTGAATGGTTCTTCAAAAAAGGCTCTGGAGCAGATGGTTAGCCCCAGAGGTGGTATTCTGTCAGTTCGTACCTGTTTGGGTGAACAGGTAGTGGCAACTGTGGTGCCACCCATCTGCCTGAATATAATGCCATCCTATTTAGCCCCCTTTTTGAGGCCAGGCACATGTGCGGAAGGTATGCACATGAGCAAAGCACGTGTGCAGAAGGCACACATGTGCAGAAGGTGTGCATGTGCAGAAGGTGTGCATGTGTGGAAGTTGTGCACATGGCGAATTGCTGGTAAGCATTTCTGAAACCCACCACTGGACCGTAGCCCCTGTTATTGTACTATTAATAAAACCAAATATGCCTTTTCCTGATATCATATTGCAGCCAAGGAAGGGATCTTCAGCATCCGTGGAAAAGACCCAGCTGCTTTAAAGACTTTCTGATCCTGGCATCCCAAAACTGAATAGCCTTTGCAATGAATTTGGCAAGGAGGTTCAAAGTAAAAAGAGATACAATGGGCTCCTGTTTGGAATTGTAATCACGGTTACTCTTTTTATAAGGTGTTACTACCACACTAGAAAGTCATCCGGTGTATTCATGTTTTTCTTAAAAAACAACAACAACAACCCTAAGCACTGAATTATGGCCAGGAATAGTTAATGAGAAAATTGATTTTCTGCACTAAGACATGGACTATGAGTGAATTATGTACAGGGAGTGAAGTGGAGCTTGAATCGGTCCAAGGCAAATTGTGTTTATTACTATAACAAAGCCCAAGTTGAACTCTGTTGTTGTTGTTGTTGTTGTTGTTGTTGTTGTTGTTAGTTGTGAAGTCATGTCCGACCCATCGCGACCCCATGGACAACATTCCTCCAGGCCTTCCTGTCCTCTACCATCCTCTGGAGTCCATTTAAACTCATGCCTACTGCTTCAGTGACTCCATCCAGCCACCTCGTTCTCTGCCGTCCCCTTCTTCTTTTGCCCTCAATTTTTCCCAGCATTAGGCTCGTCTCCAGTGAGTCCAGTGGCCAAAATATTTCAGTTTCATCTTCAGGATCTGGCCTTCTAAAGAGCAGTCAGGGTTGATCTCCTCTAGGACTGACCGGTTGGATCGCCTTGCAGTCCACGGGACTCGCAGGAGTCTTCTCCAGCACCAGAGTTCAAAGGCCTCAATTCTTTGGAACTCAGCCTTTCTTATGGTCCAACCTTCACAGCCATACATTGCAACTGGGAAAACCATAGCCTTGACTATACGCACTTTTGTTGTCAGGGTGCTTTTTAGTACGCTGTCTAGATTTGCCATAGCTTTCCTATTAACTCTATTGTTAATACACACTAAAACAACAAGTGAGCTAGTTTGGTATGGTGGTTAAAGCACCAAGCTAGAAACTAGGAGACTATGATTTGTAGTTCCACCTTAGGTAAGCTGACCAGACATACCACTTTTGGCGGGACAGTCCCACTTTTGGCAAATTTGTCCCGCAGCGTTTTAAAAAAGCCCCGCTTTTTCCTGCGGAGGCAACAACTTTCAAGACACGTGGACTTCAACTCCCAGGATTCCCAGCCACGGCTTCCTGTGCTGCACTGCGATTGGCTCCCTCTGGCCTCCTCTCAAAAAGAGAGCTTTGCCATTGGTTGTCCAGATGGGGCACGCTGGCAATTGGGCATTGCTAGGGAGACGGAGGCATGTTCCTGCTCTGTCTGGGCCCCGTTCCTCTCTCCGGCCTTGCACCTGCCTGGCGCTGGCGGACGAAGTTCCCTCAAGCCAAGCCTGTCTTGACAGCGGGGAGCAGCCGAGCCCTCATAGCAAGGTGAGTGCATGGGAAGGCCCGGGGGTGTCGCTTGGTTCCCGCAGGAGGAGGAAGGTCTCCACGCCTGGACTGGGCCGCGAAGCGTGTGTCAATCGCCTCGGCCTGCTGTCCACCCAGCAGGACTGTCCTGCGGCCGCCTCCCACCCATGCAGCACCAGCCTACCCTAACCCATCTGGAGAAAGAATGATGGAGAGAAAGAGGGGGGCAGGAAATGATGAAGGAGAGAAAGAGAGATAAAGGATATTTATTTTATTTATTTTTTAATTTTATTTTATTTTTTATTTTTTTTATTCAAAAGGTTTTACAAAAAAAATTTTTCCCCCTTTCCCCCCCTCCTCCCCCCTCCCTTCGCAACCCCCCTCCCCCCCCCGACTTCCCGGAACGAGCACAAGGTATAGTTAAAAATAAAACAAACATATGCTAAAAAATTTTCATCCCAACTTAATTGTACCCCTACAATCATCAATTCCTAACTTCCCCCAAAAGCAATCAAAAATAATACATCATAATCATTCAAAAACAGTCTGATAACTCTTAGTCTGATATCTACGTTGAATATAGTCAATCCATTTTTTCCATTCCTTTAAGTATCTTTCTTGCGTATTGTCTTTCAAAAAGGCTGATATCTTCGCCATCTCAGCCAAATTGGCAACTTTCAATATCCATTCTTCTATTGTTGGTACTTCTTTTTTCTTCCAATATTGTCCTATTAGTAATCTTGCTGCAGTTATTAGATTTAAAATCAATTTAGTCTCAATTACTGTACAATCCGTAATAATTCCCAACAAGAAAAATTGCGGCAGGAACTTTATCTTCTTATTCAGAACATTTTGTAAAATCCACCAAATTTTTATCCAAAAGGCCTTTATGTCCTTACAAGTCCACCAAATGTGAAAATATGTAGCGTCATCACAATTACATCTCCAACATTTGGCTTGCATTTCTGGATACATACACGATAATTTTTAGGATCTAGATGCCATCTATAAAACATTTTATAAAAATTTTTCCCTCAGATTCTGTGCCTCGTGAATTTAACATTTCTAACCCAAATTTTTTCCCACGTTTCCAATAATATTGGCTCCTGAAAATTTTGTGCCCACTTTATCATACAGTCCTTTACCAAGTCCCTTTCAGAATCTATTTCAAGTAACACATTATACAATCTTTTTATATGCTCCTGAGACTGATTTCTAATTTGCTTTACCAAATTTCCCTCGTTCTGCTCTATACCAATTTTCTGATCTCCCTTCCATCTAGCACGTAGTTGCTCATATTGAAACCAAGTATAATTTTTCCCTTCCTCTCTTAATACTTGCAGAGATTTTAACTGCAAATTACCTCTTTCAGTATACAAAAGATCTTTATATGTAATCATTTCCTGATTCTGTTCTATGTTTATATTTTCTACTGTATGTCTAGGACTTGCCCATATAGGAACCTTATAATTTAATTTATAAGAGTATTTTTCCAAACACATGAAGGGCATTTCTTAGCACATGATTTTTAAAGGCCTTATCCACTTTTTTGTCATAAATTAAATATGCATGCCATCCATATAGCAAATCATAACCTTCTATATTCAAAATTCTGTCCTCTGTTAAATTAAACCAATCACTTATTGCAGAGAGAGCAGCTGCTTCATAATATAATTTAAAATTAGGCATTTTAAACCTCCCTTTCCGAGAATCTTGAATTATTTTCATTCTAACCCTAGCTTTTTTACCTTCCCATATAAATTTGTTAATTCCCTTCTGCCATTCCTCAAGATTCTTATCTTTCTTAATTATTGGTATCATCTGAAAGAGGAATAAAAATCTAGGTAAAACATTCATTTTAATAGCAGCAATTCTCCCAACAAAGATAATTGCAATTTTTCCAAACAATCAACTCCTTCTGAACTTTTGCCATAAAACCTCATAGTTATTCTTATACAATTTCACATTTGATGACGTAATATAAACCCTAAGTACTTAACCTTCTTTACAATTTCAAATCCTGTTACTTCCTCTAGTTTTTCTTTCTGTTGTCTGGCCATATTTTTATTATCACTTTTGTCTTTTCTAATTTACTTTAAACCCTGAGACTTTTCCATATTGATCAATTATTTCCAACAAAGATTTACTAGAATTTATAGGGTTTGTTAAAGTAATCACCAAATCATCTGCAAAAGCTCTTAACTTATATTCATACTGTCTAACTCTAATTCCTCTATCTCCTTTACTTCTCGTATTTTATCCAATAATGGTTCTAGAGTTAAAATAAACAATAATGGTGATAAAGGACATCCCTGTCTTGTTCCTTTCGCAAACTTAAAAGGTTCTGTTAAGGTACCATTGATTATAATCTGTGCTGTTTGCTCTCCATAAATTGCCTAATTATTCTTAAAAACCATCTCCAAATTGCATCTTTTCTATTAATTTAAATAAAAATCCCAATGCAATCGATCAAAAGCTTTCTCTGCATCGAGAAAAATAAATGCTGCTGGAATAAAAATTTTCTTTTCTAAGTACTCCAGTAAATTAACAATCTGCCTAACATTATTCCTCATCTGTCTCCCTTTTATAAATCCAGATTGATCATTATGAATTCTTCGCTGCAGAATCAACATTAATCTATTAGCTATTATTTTAACAAAATCTTATAATCATTATTTAAAAGTGAGATTGGCCTATAATTCCCAGGTTTAGAACAATCCTGTTCCTCTTTTGGTATCAATGAAATAAAAGAGGTTCTCCATGAGGGGGGAATTCCCCCTCCTAGTTGTATCTGATTAAATAATTCCTTAAGTGGACCTAACATCTCATCCTGTAAATTCCTATAATAACTAACTGTGAGCCCATCCGTACCAGGAGATTTCCCATTTTAATTGTTTAATTACCAAAATAATTTCTTCCGAGGTTATAGTCAGTTCATCCGTTTGTTCTAAAGTTAAATTTTTAACCTTATATTCCTTCAAATAATTATCAATATCCCTATTCAATATATTATCTTTAAGATATAAATTTGTATAATATTCTAAAAAAGCTTTTTTAATTTTATCCTGTTGATATCTCTCTTTACCTTTATATTCTATTTTTTCTATAGTACGTTGTTTTTGTCTTTTCCTTAAAGTATATGCTAACCACCTACCAGGCCTATTTGCATTACAAAAAGTATTATGTTTGGCATATTGTATATTTGTTGCCACCTGATCAGCCATTATCATATTAAATTGATTCTGTAGTAACTTTATTGCATCTTTAAGTTTTTGATCATGTGGATTATGTATTAATAATTGTTGTTTCTTATAAATTTCCTCTTCTAAATACTACGCTGTCTTTGTTGCTTATTTCTCTGTCTATTATTAAGATATATTAACACACCTCTCATAAAAGCTTTACTGAGTCCCAAACCATTTCTATTGATGTTTCATTATTCAAATTATAATCAAAAAATTCTTTCATCTGCTTTTTACATTGATTTACATTATCCTGATATCTAAACAAATTTTCATTTAATCTCCAAGTTCTTCTACCCTCTTTTCCATATTGCAATTCCATCCAAACAGGACTATGATCAGACAAACATCTTGGAAATATCTTAGTTTTCTTCACCCTAAAAAGCAAATCATTAGAAATTAAAATAAAATCAATACGTGAGAAGGATTGATGCCTATCAGAAAAAAAAGTATAGTCTCTTTCCTCCAAATTCCGCAGTCTCCATACATCTCTTAACTCAAAATCTTCTATCATATCAAAAAAGGATTTAGGCAGCTTTGCATGTGCAGGTATCTTCTTGGAAGAAATTCTCTTGTCCTTTCGTGTATCTATTACTCCATTCCAATCTCCCAATATAATGCACGATTTATAATCCCATAGATTCAATTTATCATATAACATTCTATAAAATTTTTCTTGTTGCTGATTGGGTGCATATATACCAAGCATTTATATCCCGCCCTTCTCCGAAGACTCAGGGCGGCTTACACTATGTTAGCAATAGTCTTCATTCTATTTGTATATTTATATACAAAGTCAACTTATTGCCCCCAACAATCTGGGTCCTCATTTTACCTACCTTATAAAGGATGGAAGGCTGAGTCAACCTTGGGCCTGGTGGGACTAGAACCTGCAGTAATTGTAGGCTGCTGCTGTTAATAACAGACTGCATTAGCAGCCTGAGCCACAGAGGCCCCCTAGATTTTCTATCTAGGGGGCCTCTGTGGCTCAGGCTAAGAAAGATGGAGAGAAAGAGAGGGAGGGAGAAAGAGATTAAGGAGAGAAAGATGGAGAGAAAGATGAAGGAGAGAAAGATGAAGGACAACAACAGCACTTCCAATTTTATGCTGTTTTGGATAGCTGTCAAGGCTTCTTTGATTGGCACTTGGGTGAAGTGGGATATGACATCAAAGCTCGTGAGACTTCAATCCAAAACAAATATAACCCCCCCCCCAAGCACATCCTAGATCTGACCAACCACTGCCTATCCAACACATACTTCATCTATAATGGACAAAAATACAAACAAGTAGAAGGAGCACCCATGGGATCACCCCCCTCACCTGTCATTGCCAATCTCTACATGGAACACTTTGAAACCCAAGCACTAGAAAAATCTGATCACAAACCCAAACTCTGGCTCAGATATGTAGACGACACCTTCATAATCTGGCCACACGGGAAAGAAAAACTTGACAACTTCCTCACACACCTCAATAGCCTACACCCCAAAATACAGTTCACCATGGAAACAGAAGTTAATAACCAACTTCCCTTCCTGGATGTCTTAGTCTACAGAAAACCCAATGGCTCCCTAGGACACACCATCTACCAGAAGAAAACACACACAAACCGCTATCTGCACGCACTCTCACACCACCACCCAGCACAGATCAACTCCGTAGCCAAGACACTCATCTCTAGAACAAAATGCTTAGCTGATGAACAACATCTAAAACCCGAACTAGACACTCTCACTAATGTACTAACATCCAATGGATTCCAAACAAATAAGATTACCAAGCTAATCCAAAAAGAACCCCCCACTAAAATCCAAGACAGAGAACAAGAAAACGGCACAGCCCTCCTCCCATATATAAAAGGCACCACAGACAGAATCAGCAAGATCCTCCACAAACACAACATCAAGACAGCATTCTGCACAAACAGAAAAATATCCACCATCCTAAGAAACCCCAAAGACAAAATTGAGTTAGAAAATCAAGGAGTATATGAAATCCCATGCACCGCCTGCCCCACCACATACATTGGACAAACCAACAGAAGAATAAGTGCACGCATTGAAGAACACAAGAACTCATTCAAAAAGAGGAACCAACTTCTTCCTGGTCCAACACTTTAAAGTCACAGGACATGATATTGACTTTAAAAGACCAGAACTATCGCCAAAACTGAACACTTTAACAACAGAATAATCAGAGAAGCCATTGAGATAGAAAACGCCCACACAGCATGAACAAACGAGATGACACCTCCGCCTACCAGCCATTTGGAAACCCGCCTTATTGACAAACGAGTCCCTAACACGAGGAATGACACCAGACCCACACTCACAAAGTCCACACAGGATGTCACCACCACATCCACCCAGAAAGCAGACCCAAACCTACACTGATCATGAAGCACGACCAAGGACCAGAAGCCAGACCGCAGCTGCAACATTAGCCATTTCAAACCCCTCCAATCCATTCATGCAGCAGACTGACACCCACTATGAAGATGTAGCACGACCACAAAGCCAAACAACAGCTATGCAGCTCACCAGCTCAAAACCCCCTGCAGCACAGACTAGCCTGAGCACAGCCAAGCCCCCACCAACACAGGACACACCCCCATCCAATCAGAGCACAGAAAAAACCCCATCCAATCAGAGCACAGCCAAGCTCCCACCCAATCAGTTCAAACCCCCACCAGCAGTTAAAAGGAAGAAACAGCTGCGATCACACATTGCTCCCAAAAGCACGAAGCTGAAGCCTGAAGATGACGAATGAGACTTGGTGGAAGATGTCTTGGCGGCGTTTCGAAGTCTCATTCGTCATCTTCAGGCTTCAGCTTCGTGCTTCTGGGAGCAATGTGATCGCAGCTGTTTCTGCCTGAAGATGACGAATGAGACTTCGAAACGTCGCCAAGACACTTCCAATTTACACGGGAGAAAACCCGAACAACCAAAGACCTATATACAAACACCGTGAAAACCTCAGAAAACATATATATATATATATATATATATATATATATATATATATATATATATATATATATATATATATATATATATATATATATATATATATATATATATATATATATATATATATATATATATATATATGTTCTCCAGAAATGACGGCTGAAGTCCATTCATCATCTTCAGGCTTCAGCTTCGTGCTTCTGGGAGCAATGTGACTGCAAAACCCCACTAGCAGTTAAAAGGAAGAAACAGCTGCAGTCACACATTGCTACCAGAAGCACGAAGCTGAAGCCTGAAGATGACGAATGAGACTTCATCGAAACGTCGCCAAGACACTTCCAATTTACGCGGGAGAAAACCCGAATAACCAAAGACCTACATACAAAGACCCGCGAAAACCTCAGAAAACACACACATATATATATATATATATATATATATATATATATATATATATATGTATATATATATATATACATATATATATATATACACACACACACACACACACACACACACACATACATACATATACACACACACATATATACATATATATATATATATATATATATACATATCTACAAACACAGATATCTTATATATCATATATCTCTATCATACACACACACAATTATGTATATATTGTGAGCTGGCATCAGAATTTCATTTTTAATGTGTGCCAGTGCATTCAGAGGAAAAAGGTTAACTTATACAATAAATCCTCTCTTCTCTTCTCTTCCTTTACCTTACTTTACTGACCTGATGGGCTGTATGCTAAAATAAAGCCAGGTCATGAAACACACTTGAAAGTAAATCAGGAAGCCTGTAATTGCAGAGTGTGTCTGGCAAGAACGAAGAATGCTTATCTACAGGAAATATGCATGTGTAAATCTTGTAACCATTCTGGATAGTTAGAAAGCTGATAAAAGTAACAACAATTAGACAACTTGCAGACCTCAGCTAAAAATTAGGAAAACAGATGGCCTGCAGCTAATTAAATGTGTATTAGATCAGGGGTCACCAACCTTTCGGACCTCAGGGACCACTTAATTCATTTTTTCATTCAAAAACTGTCTACTATTGACCTCACCCATTTCTAAGAGGTCTGTAAGGAGCATACATAAGAGCACAAGCGTGCCTACCGTTCCTGTCCTATTGTTTTCTTTCGTTATATCCAATTAATATAGTTATTACATACTCATATATATGCTTATATATTGTATAGTTATTACATGCTTATGCTTATATATACTGTGTGACAAATAAATAAATAAAAATAATTTTAAATCCCGTGGACCACTAATATGATCTGTCTAATGACCAGCTGGGTAGGCATGGCTAGGTGGTCATGTGACTGGGTGGGCATGGCCAACTTGATGTCACTCATGTCGAGAAATGCCTCGCCAGCCTCTACTCACCCCTCCCCTCTCCTCTCAGCCACTCCTCGTCTCCCCGCCCAAGCTCCTTAGGGCCCAACAGGAAGCAGTTGTTGGAGCTAAGCAGCCGCCATAAGAAAGAGTTGGCAAAACAGCTCAGTTCAGATTCGATCTGACAGAGAAGGAGGCTCAGCAGAAGCACCTCACTGAGGACTAGGAGCATAGCTTTCCAAGCAGAGGGCAGACCTGCAGGAGTGCAAGGCCAGGCACAGGCTCCTGGAGGCTCAGTGGACTGAGATGATCAGCCAGTTCCAGGCCATGATGCAGTCCCACTGGAACGAGGCCTTCCAGCTCTTCACCACCAGCAGCACTTCCCACCAGCCATTGCCCAAAGCCCCATACCAGGAGGCTGAAACAAGTTGAAATTTCTGACCCCTTCCAATCCACACAAAAAGACCCTGAAGGGAGAGACACTCTGCAGCAACACAAGCATTCCTTGCACGTACCAGTCCCAGGGGCCGTAGTTTGAGGACCACTGATTTAGTGCAACATTAAAAAATGCAAATAATTTTTCTGCAGACCACCAAAATATTCTCACAGACCACCAGTGGTCCATGGACCACCGGTTGGTGACCGCTGTATTAGATAACCCCTGGGGCATTCATTAGCCAAGGCTTAGGAATAGGGACAGCTAGAGACCAATAGAACAAATTGTAGAATTATTACTAAAATGTTTATTGGATGATATTTCTTATTTCGCCTTGTCCTACCTTCTCTTTTAGCGAAAATGTATAAAGCTTTCTTAATCCTTGGTTCTTGGTTCTTGGCATTTTGTCCAGGAGTCCTTTTCCTTGGAGTACTCCAATAAAAAAGCAATCAGAAAACCTGCACCTCATGTCTGACGTCTATCATTGGCTTCGGCACCAGGCTCAAACTCGATGTCGTGTCCCCCTCCCCTTCCGACGACCGGGTCTAGGAAATCCGTATCAAGCGTGGCCACGAAGCCTCTGCAGCTTTGCCAAATTCCTTTCAGATTTCTCAGGGCAGGCAGGAATCCAAGTTGTGACTTCAGCAAACCAGATGAGACTTTGCTTGACTCAAGGAATGCCAAAAGCAGGTCCTTTATATAGGCTGTGGGGTGTGGCTCCATGACTCAGCATTTATCCAGGCCTGCCCCTCCCTTCCTTCTGCTGACGTCGCCTTTCAGATCTCCGGAAGCGAGGATCCTCCCACTTTGAATTCTCTTCAGCTGGATCTGCTGTCGGTAATTCCAGCACCTGGCTGGCTCCCTGCTCACATGCTGTAGGAGTGAGGTTTGTTTCTTCATTCCTGACATCCTGTCCAGGCCTGGGGCCAGGGCCGGGGGCTGGAGGCATGACAGGCTTTTCATCTTCATTATCAGACTCCGACTCTGATAGCAGACCCGGGACGAGATGGGAGGGGCCCGGCTGAGGAGATGAGGGAGGACGAGGCACAACACCCGAATTGGGGACAACAGTACCTTGCCATACCTTACCTTACCTTATCGTACTGTTAAGTGCTCTTAATTCTTAATCAGCATTCTGACAAGGAATTCCAAGACCAGAAAGTTCCATCTTAACTAGGAAGCAACCATTGTAGACCAACAGAACAGGATTAAAATGTGAGAGTTGCCTCACGAAGGGCACCATATTCACTTAGGATCGAAGGGTGAATTTCAGAAGCCTTAAAACTTGTTCCCAGCTTGTCCTCCTCAGGATACGGAAACTGAGTTGTGTGTCTCATGCGTGATTCAGCACCTTGCCATAAAAGTGTAAAATACCCCATGTGCAACTATGTATCAGGATTATAAATCCTAAAGTTTATCAGTTTAACTTGCTTTTGGGATATTATGATTTCAACGATTATCCATCTGATATTGCAAACTTGAATCAAACACCAGTTTTTGCTTCCCTTATTTTTCCTGCCTGTAAATAGATTTCACTTTTACATTGCACAGGGTTTTGACAGTTATCAAATGGGCTGCTGGCCTAAGCTAATCGGTATTTCTGCAAACATCTAAATGAGGAATCTCTTGCCACATTTGAAACGGTCAACTTTAAAAATCAGTTGTACTGAGACAAACAACTAAGCTTATTTAAAAATCAATAGCTCAACAAGCAGCCCGTATCCTTATTGACTTCAAGATGTATTTAATCGTGCTGCCTCCTTGCTGACAGACGAGAAAACCAATCTGTGTATTTTGATTATGGTGAAGGATGCAAATGATTTTTTTTTTAAAAAAGAAGAATAAAGTGGCATTAACCAATATAGAAGAAAAGCAGAGCCAAGAGGAAAATTCTATCCAGGAGGATCCTAATACCACCAATAAAAAAATTATCCTGGTCCAATCCTGTCTTTCCTCTTTTAATGGATTTTGTTTGGGGAGAACCTCTGTTTGGGCAAAAGAGAGTAGGGGAAAACAATCAGTGATTATATAATATAATATAATATAACAACAGAGTTGGAAGGGACCTTGGAGGCCTTCTAGTCCAACCCCCTGCCCAGGCAGGAAACCCTACATCATCTCAGTCAGATGGTTATCCACATTTTCTTAAAAACTTCCAGTGTTGGAGCATTCACAACTTCTGCAGGCAAGTTGTTCCACTTATTACCGTATATACTCGAGTATAAGCCGAGTTTTTCAGCACGTTTTTTGTGCTGAAAAATGTCCCCTCGGCTTATACTCGAGTATACACGGCTTATACTCGAGTTTTTTTTTTTCTTCTTTTTTTCACATTATACCGGATGGCGCAAACTTGGCGGGCTTTTGCATTAGCGCGGGGAAGCCCTGCCGGTGCAGTGAGAGGGCAGGGCGGGGGAGCCGCCAGCCTTCTCGGCTGAGGGAGGGAGGGTTTCCCCGACCGTTAGCTGCCTCATTTCCCACCCTCGGCTTATACTCGAGTCCCCAGTTTACCCCAGTTTTTTGGGGTAAAATTGGGGACCTCGGCTTATACTCGGATCGGCTTATATTCGAGTATATACGGTAATTGTTCTAACTGTCAGGAAATTTCTCCTTAATTCTAAGTTGCTTCTTTCCTTGATCAGTTTCCACCCATTGCTTCTTGTTCTACCCTCAGGTGCTTTAGAGAATAGCTTGACTCCCTCTTCTTTGTGGCAGCCCCTGAGATATTGGAACACAGCTATCATGTCTCCCCTAGTCCTTTTTTTTATTAAACTAGACATACCGAGTTCCTGCAACCGTTCTTCATATGTTTTAGCCTCCACTCCCCTAATCATCTTTGTTGCTCTTCTCTGCACTCTGCACATTATATATTGGAAGACAACACAAATTGTCATGATTAATGCACTAATGTTCTCTTTTAGAAATATTGCCTTCAAAACAGTGGTAAGGAGAAAGAGGCGGTGTTCATCTCTTGCTAACAAAATGCACTTTTTAAAATATAAGTTTACATTTTTTGTTAAACAATAGCATAATCGCAGTTTTAATTCAACTTTAACAGCATCTCAATGCCAGGTCCATATTTTCCTGCTAGGAAAAGATGGCAATAAAGGAGAATATTTGTAGTTCAGGGTTGAAATGAGGGGTCCTCGGTGGTCTCTGAGCTTGCTTGTTTTCTTGCATTTTATTACCTAACTAGGTGACATCATCAGTGCTAGTGATCAGGACTTTGATTACTCCACATAGACCAGTTCGGTATACAAATACTCCTCAACTTGCAGCCATTCACTTAGTGAATATTCAAAGCCACAAGGGCACTGAGAAAAGTGACATACAAGTGACTTTCTTCACCTTATGACCATTGCAACTTCGTCAGTCTCAGGATCAAAATTTGGGTGCCTGACAATCCACGTGTATTTATAAGGATTGCACTGTCCCAGGGGTCATTTGATTGCTATTTGTCACTTTCTCAAATGGCTTTGAAAAGCAAAGTCAATGAGGGAAGCTAGATTCCAATAATGACTAAAGGATTCAACTAACAACAATGGCATAAAAGGTAAAATCAGGCATGACATACTTAACAGCTGCCTTCCTTACTAATGGAAGTTATGGTCAGTTGTGGTCATTAGTCAAAGACTACCTGTAATGGTTAAGGCATCAGGCCAGAAACTGGGAGACCAAGAATTCCAGTCTTGCCTTAGGCATAAAGACAGCTCGGTAACTTTGAGCCAGTTTCTCTACTAGGAAAGAGGCAATGGCAAATCACTCTCTAAAAAAAACTTTGCAAGAGAAAACTGCAGGGACTTCTCATGCAGTTTCTGAGAATCAGACAGAATTAAACAGTGGGGGGAAATCCATATGCCCAGACATTTCCTAGCTGACCTTCTCTGAACTCAAAGGGGTCAGTCCCAGAGTAGTTAGTCCAGGGATAAAGGACCACCTGGGAATTCTAGAGCTATTGGCTGGGATTGTAAGTTGACAAAACTTTCTTGCAAGAAGACAAGGAAATCCACTTTGATAACACTGCCAAGGAAATAGTATGGAACCAACTCCCAGGAGTCAACTTCACTCATGTCTCTCTTTGTTGTAATAAGCCTGTTGTTGACTATTTTTGAATAATGGATATTTATAATCTGCACTTCTTATGTATTTGGGCAGAAGGCAAAAATAACGAAACCACCAACTCACTGGTGTTTCTTCCCTTGCCTACAGAAATCCTGTTTACTGTCTTGTACATGAGCACTCCAAATAAGAGACACAATGAGACTTAGTTCCTGATAAACACATATGAGGATTGTAGGAGCTATACTGGGTAGAAATTTATCTCTTTGTAAGTATTTAAATAGATTAAGGGCTTAAATTTTAAGAAGATTAGGGAAAATATATTCTTTCAAATAGCCTGCAGCCTTTCCAACTCTGGAGAGAGAAAAAGAATACAATTATTAGAAGAGTGGGAAGGCTAAAGGATGCACGATATTGTAAATGATCTTCACAATATTTCTGTAAATGAGTTATCATCCACCTCGTCCCTTGGACTACCAATCTCATACTCCTCAGTCAAGAATGAAGTAGGTGATTACAACTTACCAGTTGTAGGGTCTGTTTATGGAATGATCTCAGAAGAAGTGCTGATACCCTTGCTAATATCTTTTCAGTATGGCAGAAATAATCCTTTTCTCTCAAATACTTCCATACTGTGAATTTAGGGACCTCTCTATACCACAGTAATGCACTGCATCCACTTTCTAGCTTTGTTTACAGATTGCCTTTCTTACAATTTTCATTTAATACTTTTGGAAGCTCTTTAAAATTTAAGAACTGTACAGCAGACAGATAGATTAGAAATAGACTAAATTGTAAGAATATTTAGATTTCTGGGGATATATATATATATGTTGTTATTGTTAGTTGAGAAATTGTGTCCGACCCATCGCGACCCCATGGACAACGTTTCTCCAGGCCTTCCTATCCTCTACCATCCTCTGGAGTCCATTTAAACTCATGCCTACTGCTTCAATGACTCCATCCAGCCACCTAATTCTCTGTCGTCCCCTTCTTCTTTTGCCCTCAATCTTTCCAGCATTAGGCTCTTCTCCAGTGAGTCCTTCCTTCTCATTAGGTGGCCAAAGTATTTCAGTTTCATCTTCAGGATCTGGCCTTCTAAAGAGCAGTCAGGATTGATCTCCTCTAGGACTGACCGGTTGGATCGCCTTGCAGTCCACGGGACTCGCAGGAGTCTTCTCCAGCACCAGAGTTCAAATGCCTCAATTCTTTGGCGCTCAGCCTTTCTTATGGTCCAACTTTCACAGCCATACATTGCAACTGGGAAAACCATAACCATAACCTATAACTGGGAAAACCATAACCATACGCACTTTTGTTGGCAGGGTGATGTCTCTGCTTTTTAGTACTCTGTCTTTCTGTCTCTCTGTCTCTCTGTCTGTCTGTCTGTCTCTCTCTCTCTCTCTCTCTCTCTCTCTCTCTCTCTATATATATATATATATATATATATATATATATATATATATATATATATATATATATATATATTTTCTGAGGTTTTCACGGGTGTTTGTATATAGGTCTTTGGTTGTTCGGGTTTTATCCCGCGTAAAATTGGAAGTCTCTTGGCGTTTTGAAGTCTCATTTGTCATCTTCAGGCTTCAGCTTCGTGCTTCTGGGAGCAATGTGTGATTGCAGCTGTTTCTTCCTTTTTAACTGCTAGTGGGGGTTTGAACTGATTGGGTGGGAGCTTGGCTGTGCTCTGATTGGATGGGGGGGTTTTGTGCTCTGATTGGCTGGGGGTGTATCCTGTTTGGGTGGGGGCTTGGTTGTGCTCAGATTAGTCTGAGTTGCAGGGGGATTTGAGCTGGTGAGCTGCACTGCTGCTGTTTGGCTTCGTGGTCGTGGTCGTGCTACATCTTCGTAGTGGGTGTCAGTCTGCTGCATGTATGGATTGGAGGGGTTTGAAATGGCTAATGTTGCAGCTGCAGTCTGGCTTCTGGTCCTTGGTCGTGCTTCCTGATCAGAGTGGGTTTGGGTCTGCTTTCTGGGTGGATGTGTGGTGGTGACATCCTGTGTAGACCTCGTGAGTGTGGGTCTGGTGTCATTCCTCGTGTTAAGGACTCGTTTGTCAATAAGGGCGGGTTTCCAAATGGCTGGTAGGCGGGAGGTATCATCTCGTTTGTTCATGCTGTGTGGGCGTTTTTCTATCTCGACGGCTTCTCTGATTATTCTGTTGTTAAAGTGTTCAGTTTTGGCGATAGTTCTGGTCTTTTTAAAGTCAATATCGTGTCCTGTGGCTTTAAGGTGTTGGACCAGGGAAGAAGTTGGTTCCTCTTTTTTGACTGAGTTCTTGTGTTCTTCAATGCATGCAGACCCATAGTCAGCCAATCCACTCCACCCAATCCACTCAGACCCATAGTCAGCTCCATAGGCTCACCTCTACAAAACCTAGCCAAATTTCTCGCCAAACAACTAGAATCCATCGCCTCACACGTAAAAAACTCATTCCAGTTCATAGATATCATAAAGAAACAAAACTTACAGCCCAGCGACCTACTCGTGAGCTTCGATGTTATATCCCTCTTCACCCAAGTGCCTATCAAAGAAGCCTTGACAGCTATCCAAAACAAATATAACCTCCCCAAGCACATCCTAGATCTGACCAACCACTGCCTATCCAACACATACTTCATCTATAACGGACAAAAATAAAACAAATAGAAGGAGCACCCATGGGATCACCCTTCTCACCTGTCATTGCCAACCTCTACATGGAACACTTTGAAACCCAAGCACTAGAAAAATCTGATCACAAACCCAAACTCTGGCTCAGATACATAGACGACACCTTCATAATCTGGCCACACGGGAAAGAAAAATTTGACAACTTCCTCACACACCTCAATAGCCTACACCCCAAAATACAGTTCACCATGGAAACAGAAGTTAACAATCAACTTCCCTTCCTAGATGTCTTAGTCTACAAGAAACCCAATGGCTCCCTAGGACACACCATCTACCAGAAGAAAACACACACAAACCGCTATCTGCACGCACTCTCACACCACCACCCAGCACAGATCAACTCCGTAGCCAAGACACTCATCTCTAGAACAAAATGCTTAGCTGACGAACAACACCTAAAAACCGAACTACACACTCTCACAAATGTACTAACATCCAATGGATTCCAGAGAAATAAGATTACCAAACTAATCCAAAAAGAACCCCCCACTAAAACCCAAGACAGAGAACAAGAAAATGGCACAGCCCTCCTCCCATATATAAAGGCACCACAGACAGAATCAGCAAGATCCTCCACAAACATAACATCAAGACAGCATTCTGCACAAACCAAAAAATATCCACCATCCTAAGAAACCCCAAAGACAAAATTGAGTTAGAAAATCAAGGAGTATATGAAATCCCATGCACCGCCTGCCCCACCACATACATTGGACAAACCAACAGAAGAATAAGTGCACGCATTGAAGAACACAAGAACTCAGTCAAAAAAGAGGAACCAACTTCTTCCCTGGTCCAACACCTTAAAGCCACAGGACACGATATTGACTTTAAAAAGACCAGAACTATCGCCAAAACTGAACACTTTAACAACAGAATAATCAGAGAAGCCATCGAGATAGAAAAACGCCCACACAGCATGAACAAACGAGATGATACCTCCCGCCTACCAGCCATTTGGAAACCCGCCCTTATTGACAAACGAGTCCCTAACACGAGGAATGACACCAGACCCACACTCACGAGGTCCACACAGGATGTCACCACCACACATCCACCCAGAAAGCAGACCCAAACCCACACTGATCAGGAAGCATGACCAAGGACCAGAAGCCAGACCGCAGCTGCAACATTAGCCATTTCAAACCCCTCCAATCCATACATGCAGCAGACTGACACCCACTACGAAGATGTAGCACGACCACGACCACGAAGCCAAACAGCAGCAGTGCAGCTCACCAGCTCAAATCCCCCTGCAACTCAGACTAATCTGAGCACAACCAAGCCCCCACCCAAACAGGACACACCCCCAGCCAATCAGAGCACAAAAAAACTCCCCATCCAATCAGAGCACAGCCAAGCTCCCACCCAATCAGTTCAAACCCCCACTAGCAGTTAAAAAGGAAGAAACAGCTGCAATCACACAGTGCTCCCAGAAGCACGAAGCTGAAGCCTGAAGATGACAAATGAGACTTCGTCGAAACGTTGCCAAGACACTTCCAATTTTACGCGGGAGAAAACCCGAATAACCAAAGACATACACACACACACACACACACACACACACACACACCCTGTTTCCCCTAAAATAAGACATCCCCTGATAATAAACTCAATCAAGCTTTTGAGTGTATGCACTAAAATAAGCTCCCCTCCAAAAATAAGCCCTCCCTGAAAATATTTAACTACATATGCAGCCAGTCCCCGCCATTTCATCTGGTTAGGGTTAGGGAGACAGTGCTGGAAATCAGGCAAGATGGCAAAAGGAGCCCCATCTTGCTTCACGCGCCCAAAATAATAAGACATCCCCGAAAATAAGGCCAAACACTTATTTCAAGGTTCAAAAAAATATAAGACAGGGTCTTATTTTCAGGAAAACACAGTATATATAATTTGAATGACTCGATTATCCTACCTTGTGCAAAGAGCTCCCTGTAATGGTGGGAAAAGTGGAAGGGAAGACAGGAAAAGGACAACCAGCAGAAGATGGATGGAATGAAGTACAGTAGTGATGGAGGCATCACTGGAAGGCCTGAAAGACCAGGTTAGTGAGAGATCATCAAGCAAGAAATCTATCTATGTGGTCACTAAAAGCTAACATTGACTTGAGAGCATGTAATCATTCACTGAGAACATCTAGCTCTCTGGAGAAGGTTTTGATGTTGGGAAAGATGGAAGGAAAGAGAAGAGGAGGACCAGCAAAGAATAGATGAACTTTGTTACAGTGGTGATGGAGACACCATAAGAAGAATTCAAAGAAAAGGTTAGGAATAGATCATCATGGAGAAAATCTATCAACTAAAGTGTCTGTCTGTCTGTATCTATCTCTCTGTCCATCTCTCTATCCATTTCTCTATCATCAATCTCTATCCCCCAAATGGATCACATTCTGCATACCTTGTTAAATATTAAGTAAATTTAGGCCAATTGTCCACCAGGAACTAATAACATCTTCATGGCATCACCCAGACATTGTTGAAGTGACATATATAAAGCCTGTCTTCATTACTATTATTTTGACTCAATCAGTTTTTGGCTGAGCCTAGAAGATGTGGAGCAGTGCAAGATCAGAAGATCAGGAGAACTTGCCCCATAGAATCAACAAAGGTCGGACACAACTGAATGGATAACATCATCTTCAGAAAACGAAGATATAGATGGGGAAGTAGCCATGTAAACATTTAAATATCTTGGTCCTTCTTGAAATCCTTAAATGAATAAAAAGTACATCCATCCATCTATACAATTTAAGCATTATTCTGAAGGATCTTTGATCCAATTTTTTTTTTAAAATCTGTTCCATGTGATGTTTAAAGGTTATAAAATTCCCAGACAACCATAATTAATTTCAATTCCTACCCAAAATTCCACAGTACAGGATAATATCATGAGAGGCAAAAACATGTCAGTGAAATCCATTTCTAAAATTACAGCATAACAGAGAAAATCTGTCTTTTAGCGACTGCTGAAACATGCAAATTCAATAACATTTCACCATCCCACCTTAACAGCTTTCTAATTTAACAAATGCCAGCATGAAATGGCTGTTAATGATCGGAACATAATTTCAATATCTTTAGTGCAGCAATAAATCACATTTTATTTTGTTCTTGAGTAGCAGGAAATGATATTCTCAGCTGTGATTAAAAAAAAGGGGCGGGATTAGCAAAGCTGTTTCTTTAGTCCACAGCAAACCTGTACAAAAATCGACATGGTTCATCTAGGTCAGACCTGATAAACCCAAGTTTCCTTCCTTTCAACAAGTTCCCCATGAAAGAAGTGGGAATGTTAGGAGCTGAAGAGTTTGATTTCACTCCCTTTTCACTCCCGTGTGTATTTCAAGCATGCTTCAAAGATTATTGGCATATTAAATTGATGGAGTTAGGAATGGAATGGCTGGTGCTCTTGTTCTCGATAAATGTCGTCTGTTCCTTGCATAAGTAATGGATTTTGTGGCACCTAAAGCATGAATGATTTTACTGTGGCCCCAATCCTATCTTCCTCACCAAAAGAAGGATGGCATCTTGGGAACACAACACATGTTGTGCTGGGTTGCAAAAGAGCAGGAGATTAAACAAAACACACAGTCTAATTTGGGGCCAATGCAGTGGTGATATATGGCCCGGTTTATTACCGGTTTGCTGGCTGCATATGCGAGGTACACGCAAGCAGTGCATGCCAAGAGGAGGCATGTGGTAAGTAGAACAGAACGGGGGTGGGGGGGAAGAGATCAGCTGTGGCGTGCAATCTTTTTTTTTTCTTTTAAAAGCATTGCTTTTAAAAGTAAAAAAAAAGCCTCTCACGATCACACGGCTCAGCTGGGATCGTCAGAGCCTTTTAAAAGCATTTTTTTACAACCTCTTCGGCCGAAGACCCTCGCTTCCAGAGATCTGAGAGGCGACGCCAACAGAAGGAAGGGAGGAGCAGGCCTGGATAAATGCTGAGTCATGGAGCCACACCCCACAGCCTATATAAAGGACCTGCTTTTGGCATTCCAACCTTGAGTCAAGCAAAGTCTTATCTAGTTTGCTGATATCGGACCCTATCGCTGAAGTCACAACTTGGACTCCTGCCTGCCCTGATAAGCCTCGAAGGAACTTGGCAAGCTGCAGAGACTTCGTTGCCAAGTTTGTTACAGACTTCCTTGACTCGTTCGTCAGAGTGGGGGTGGGACACGACACCGGCTCTCTGAACCACCCGTCGCCATCGCTACTGGATCAGGAGATCCAGTCCAAACCAGGAGCATTTTACCCCTGGGCTAATCATTGTCTTTCAGCCCAATCTACCTCACAGGGGTGTGGTAAGAGGGGAAAAAAAGTGCTAGATATGCTCCTTTGAGCTCTTGAACGATTTTTTTCCACACAGGAAAAACACCACATGTTCCTTAACACATGTGGTATTGTCAAAAACTGCCATTTCAATGCACAGGATTGACAGGAAAGAGGACTTGGAAAAATGTACTCTTATGCTGAGAGGATTAAGGATGCGATAAAATAATGTTTCGTTCAAGACCATCCCAGGCACCTGGCCACTAACTTGTATCTATGATGGTTAGCAGCACGTGCAACCATGCGATCTCTGTTTCCCATTTTTTACCTGGCTTGCAACAAGTAAACTCAATGGAGAAAGCCAGGTTCACTCAAGGATTCATGTAACAACTGCAATAATTCATTTAACAATCCTGGCCCAAAAAAAAATTGGGCATGGCTCACTTAACTGTGTTGCTTAACCACAGAAATTCTGGTCTCAGTTATGGTCATAAGTCGAAGACTACCTGCAGTTAGAGAATATTTCTTCTTTCTACTTTCTGCATGACTTGCATTTTACTGTAGGAAATTAAACTAGATGCAATTATCGCCTCCAGGGTCTTTTCCTAAAATACTGTCATTTTCAATGCAGAAGATTTAGCACAAACTAGTTCTGCTCTCCTAAACCAAAGTCCGACATATCTAGAAACTTCTGTGAATGGTGGACAACCAACCTGAATTCTTGGGTTGACAAAGGGCTCAGGTTTCTTAATGCAGCAAGATCAATAAAATAAAGATTAAAAATGAATAGCAGATATGAATTCAATAGCAAGCAATCTTCTCTGCAGGTGCAGCTAAACTACATGCTAAAATCAGAGTAGATTTCTTTTGAAAATCAAGCTGGACATATGAATTCATTCTCTTCTAACAAGAAATATAAAAACCTGCATACCATTTCGTCTTTTACTAATAAAAGCAGGAATTTGCTCAGGGTTGAAATAACAACTCTCCCAAGAGACACAATTTTGCAATCTTTTTTTGCTAGGGTTGTTAAGTCAATTTTTGCAGTTGTTAAATGAATCACACAATCATATTCTTCTATTTTTCCTCTATATTCCATTTTAAAGGTAAATATTTCCCTCGCACATATGTGCCAGTTGTTCCCGACTCTAGGGGGCGGTGCTCATCTCTGTTTCAAAGCCGAAGAGCCAGCACGATCCGAAGAGGTCTCCATAGTCACGTGGCCGGTATGACTAAACACCAAAGCCGCAGGGAACGCTGTTACCTTCCCACCAAAGGTGGTGCCTATTTTTCTACTTGCATTTTTTACGTGCTTTCGAACTGCTAGGTTGGCAGAAGCTGGGACAAGTAACGTGAGCTCACCCCATTACACGGCACCACTAGGGATTCGAACTGCTGAACTGCTGACCTTTCGATCGACAAGCTCAGTGTCTTAGCCACTGAGCCACTGCATCCCTTCCTGGATGTCTGAAGTGGTTTAAACAGACATTAAAATAGCCAAGAAATGCAGATTGCAGCCACCTCTTGATGCCTCTTGGAGCTGAAGCAGGCTAAGGAGAATACTTATCTATCGTGATTACTGAGCTGGTACTAATCAGTATTTTTTTTTCTTAAGAAAGGACTGACACATCTAAAGGAGGAGAAGCTGGAGGCCAAAACACAGTTGTGAGGATTTGCAAAGATACCATGAGCTGAATAGCAAAAAGAATCAAACATGGTATTGAAATGCTGGGATTCTTCAACAGAGTTTTTTAGAATCTCCAAACTTTATTTTATTCAGGGGAAAAACTACTTTATCTTCCTCTCCGCTTTTCTTCCTTTTTGGTAGGCAAACTGCATGCCCATGTGTGAATGTGTATACTAGTGGAATATGTTTTAATAAACCACAGGTAGCCCTCAACTTACGACCATAATAGAGCTCAAAATTCTGTTGCTAAGCAAAACGGGTTAAAAGAGCTTTTCAATAGACTCCACTACTGTGATTTTAACCAGTTTTTACCAGGCAGGAAGAACTACCTGCCGGTAATCCAGCAGAATTACTATTACTATTACTATATATAGTTACTATATTACTATATATATCTATATATTATCTATATAGATGTTAGTATGATTTTGAAACAAATGAATAAATAAACACCCTGACTGTTAATGTTTGAGGAGCTGTTAAGAAACAACAGCAGGGGATCAACATGTCACTGGTACAGGTTAAAGTTTACTTTATCAGTTAATTGATTAATTAGAATACGATATGAAAACCACTGGCAGTTCATGCATACAAAGCTGGAAAAATATGTTAAAATGATCTCAGACAATCGCTGATGTTCCCCCTTATATGCAGCCTATAAATATCAGGATCCCATGCATATATTTTCAACCTATTTTCCAAAGCACCCAAAGGCCAGACAAGGAATAATGGATGGAAGCTGGTCAAGGAGAGGTTCAACCTAGAAATAAGGAGAAATTTTCCGACAGTGAGAACAATCACCCAATGGAACAGAGTTCAGAGTTCAAGAAGAGATTGGACTGTCGTTTGAAAGGGAGGGTATAGGGTCTCCTGCTTGGTGGGGGTTTGGACTAGATTTGCATGGTCCCTTCCAATATGTTATTCTATTCTATTCTATTCTATTCTATTCTATTCTATTCTATTCTATTCTGCGATGCTATGCTATGCTATGTTATTCTGTTCTGTTCTGTTCTATGCTATGCTATGCTATGCTATGCTATGCTATGCTATGTTATTCTATTCTATTCTATTCTATGCTGTGCTATGCTATGCTATGTTATTCTATGCTATGCTATGCTATTCTATGCTATGCTATTCTATGCTATTCTATGCTATGTTATGCTTATGCTATGCTATGCTTATGCTATGCTATGCTATGCTACAGTTTCAGAATATGCCTTTCTAATTTTCACCCTTCCTCTCTTTCAAGATGATCTCCAGATGGACAGCCCAAGGATAAAGCAGCTATGAATCATACTGAACCTAAGGAGGAAGAAAAAAGAAACCTCTACTACATCACTGTGCTGCTGCTAAAGCCAGATGTGCAGGAGAACAAAACAATACCCACACATTTCGTTATTGTAAATCCTTCTCAATCACTTCGGGGGAAACCGAAATCCATCCTCCCCATCTGTTCTGATCCATCACAGAGTGAACGAGTTTTCAAAGGATCCGAGCTCCTGTTTCCCCTATTCCAACTGCTGCTTCTAAGATCAGGAGTCCAAGGAGACCCTGTGTCCTGTCCATAACAAAAATAACACCATAATTCATAGCATAGAAGAGAGAGAAACCAGATCTCCCTTACAATACCTTACAGAGTATATGTAGTGTCACTGTTCCAGAGGAACCCAACTCCAATTAAAAACTCCAGGACAGGCATTTTCTCAAAGTTCCAATTTATTAGAATAGGTATACTGGCACATCTGGAAAAACCTGAATCTGAGAGTTCCAGGTTTTCCCTCAGAAAATCAACATCCCAAATCCAGCCCCTGCACCCATCAGTCCATCACATGGCCCAATCACGCATCAGTCCATCACATGGCCCAATCACGCATCAGTCCATCACATGGCCCAATCATCCATCAGTCCATCACATGGCCACCACTTCCACCACTCCTCCTCCAGATGTAGGAACACCTGACTTTGCCCGAAAAGAAGAATGCTATTATGTCTAAAGCTACAATCCCTCTACTAAATCCCACCTCCTACTTTCCCAAGCACAAGAAGATGGCAGTGTGGAAACTTCCGGTGCTAATATGCCTTTCAAAGCTGACAGGTAGTCTTTGACTGATGACCACAATCAAGCCCAAAATTTATGTTGCTAAAGGAAAGAGTTGTTAAGTGAATTTTCCTCCATTTAATGCTCTTTCTTGCACAATTGTTAAGTGAATCACTTCAGTTGTTGAATTAGTTACATGGTTGTTAAGGGAATTTGGCCTGCTCAGTACTGTAGACCAGGGGTCTCCAACCTTGGCAACTTTAAGACCTGTGGACTTCAACTCCCAGAGTTCCTCAGCCAGCTGACTGAGGAACTCTGGGAGTTGAAGTCCACAAGTCTTAAAGTTGCCAAGGTTGGAGATCCCTGCTGTAGACTACTTCTGCTGACTGCCAGCTGCCAGCAATTCGGCAGTTCGAATTTCACCAGGCTCAAAGTTGACTCAGCTTTCCATCCTTCTGAGGTCAATAAAATAAAGACTCAGATTGTTGGGGGAAATATGCTAGCTATATAAAAAGAGAGGACTGTAAAAGCACTGTGAAGCAGGATATAAGTCTAAGTGCTATTGCTATTGCCATTGACTTTGCTTGTCAGAAGGTTGCAGAAGATGATCACATGACCCCCAGGACACTGCAAACGTCATGAATACCTGCCAGTTGCCAATCATCTGAATTTTGATCATGTGACCATGAGGATGCTGCAGTGGTTCTAAGTGTGAAAAACAGTCATAAGTCACTTTTTTTTTCAAGTGCTTTATAACTTTGAATGGTCATGAAACAAATTGTTGTAAGTGAAGACTACCTATACATCTAATAGTTATGCAGTTAGATGCTTGAGATTGGAAATATTAATGTCAGGTCCCAAGACCCATAAATGATAATTTGAGTTACTTCTGAATAGTTCTTTATTGTTGTTTGTCTACAGACAGAATCTTGCCAGACTAAAGCTACTATCTGCATAACCATAGAGATTCTATGAAGTGCTAGGAGGATCTGACTTTGTCCTTTTCCTGCCCACCAGACATTCTAAGCTCCACTGTCACTTTGTCCTCTGGGAAACAGTCCCCTCCTTCTTGAGACTCTGGATTACATTCCATTACAACAAGAGGTCTTATGCTGGCTTATTTGTTCATTGGGGAAGCTAATGTGAATCATCGGAATAAGATGCTGAAGAAATGGGAGAAATAGCAATAAGCACTTAGATTTATGTACCACTTCACAGTGCTTTACAGCCCCCTTTAAGCAGTTTACTGAGTCAGCATATTGCCCCCAACAATCTGGGTCCTCATTTTACCCACCAGAAGCCTGAGTCAACTTTGATCCAACTCCAGACCATGGGCAGAGTTTGCCTGCAATGCTGCATTCTTACCACTGTGCCACCATGGCTCTTAAATTGATAAATGTGAAGTACAGTCTCCTAATTAAAATAACAAGGCGCAGTCACGGGGGTGAAATTCATTAGCTGAGATCTTAGAAGATATCCAGGGTTTCAAAGGGTTTCATTTTCAATGGATGCCTGTAAAAATAGTGAATGATAAATCTTTACAAGAGATCGACCTGGGAGTACTTCCTTTGTGCTTATCTTTTGGTGATGTTGAGTGTAATAAAACTAGAATCCAAATTTTCCCATGTATGTAGAAGCCAACAGGGCAGTGTCTTAAATGACAAATTCAATTAAAGAGACAAAAATGCAAAACATTGTCCTGAAACCAAATGTCAAAAAATTAAATTGTGAAATGAAAATGGCCCACTCAAAAGAGTTTTGGAGTGCATAACTGAAGGATGTAAAGCCAAAACTGCGTAGAAACAGAGCATAAAAATACAGTGCAGATTATACAGTGCATAAAAAAAGATACTACTGCATTGTTACATAAAGGCACCAAGTCCAGACGTTCCAAAGGCTCTATTGTTTTCTTGGAAAGATTTTAGTTCCTCTTAATGCGGCAAGCTTGGCATAAACAGGGAGTACATATCTCAAGAGCTTCTGAATGATGAGCAAAGCAATTGAAAATGAATTCTGTTTTGTTTAAGTGCCTGAAGCCTGCATGGTTAATAAAGACCATATGGCTGTTCTCTAGCAGTATTGATATAAGGGCTTGAAGGCCTGTGGCTTACAAAGCTTATTAATAAATAGAAGCTTTGGGAAGCCCAAAGGTGTTTTTTTTTTTTTCAAGAGGCAGCTGAACTTTCTAGTTTTTCTTTGAAGATGTTTCACTTCTCATCCAAGAAGCTTCTCCACCTCTGACTGGATAGTGGAGAATGGAAGGATTTGTACTCCTTGCAGACAGCTGGTCATTTGCATTCTTTGAGAGAGTCATTCAGGTCACCTGGAGGTTTGTCTGTGTCCTCAGAGTCACCTGAGTGTTGTAAATGGGTGTGGAGCCTTTTTGGAACTGCTGAAACAGTGGTGGGTTGCCCCCAGTTCGGACCGGTTCTATAGAACCGGTAGTAAAACCAGCGGGAGGCTCTGCCCACTGACCCAAACATCATCAAAAGTGATCTGCACAAGCGCAAAAGAATGCGTGCATGCGAGAGCGGCGCGCGTGGGCACGATGAGAACTGGTAGTAAAGGTAAATAGAACCCACCCCTGTGCTGAAAGGATCGTGTTGTAGACTGGAGGTTGATGATACAGCCCTTCTCTTTGTTGAGAGAGGGCTGTTAAGTTTTGATATAGATGGTGGCCTCTTTGACCCCTCTTTCAAACCAGCAGTGTCCTCTGTCCAAAATGTGGACAGTCCTCTCTCAACAGAGGGGGAGGGATACAAACACCATCTACCCAGGGGTGAAATGCTTCTGGTTTGGACTGGATCGTCCTATCCGGTAGCGATGGTGGCAGGTAGTTCAGAGAACCAGTAGCATAAATCCCTGCTCCCCCCCTTCCCCTCACATGCCCAGCTGAGCCGCGCGATCATCAGAGGTTTTTTTTTTTTTTACTTTTAAAAGCGTTTTTTCTTCAGCCGAAAAAAATGCTTTTAAAAGTAAAAAAAAAAGCCTCTGATGATTATGCGGCTCATCTGGAATCGTCAGAACCCTTTAAAAGCATTTTTTAAACAGAAAAAATGTTTTTAAAAGGTTCTGGGGATCAGGCAACTTAGCTAGGATTGTCAGGGCCGGGATAGCTCAGGCAATAGAGAAGCCTGTTATTAGAACACAGAGCCTGCAATTACTGCAGGTTCAAGCCCGGCCCAAGGTTGACTCAGCCTTCCACCCTTTATAAGGTAGGTAAAATGAGGACCCAGATTGTTGGGGGGGCAATAAGTTGAAGTTGACTTTGTAAAAAATATATATATATATACAAATAGAATGAGACTATTGCCTTATACATTGTAAGCCGCCCTGAGTCTTCGGAGAAGGGCGGGGTATAAATGTAAACAAAAAAAACAAAAAAAGCTTTTTTCCCTCCGGCAATCCCAGCTGAGTTGCCTGATCGCCAGAACCTTTTAAAAGCATTTTTTTTGCAACCTCTTGGGCCGAAGAGCTTGTAGAAACATGCTTTTAAAAGCTTCTGGCGATCAGGCAACTCAGCTGGGATCGTCAGAACCCTTTAAAAGCTTTTTTCCCTCTGGCGATCCCAGCTGAGTTGCCTGATCATCACAGGCTTTTAAAAGCATTTTTTTACAACCTCTTCAGCCGAAGAGGTTGTAGAAAAAATGCTTTTAAAAGTAAAAAAAAAGTTGGCCACACCCACCACCAAGCCACGCCCACAGAGCTGATAGTAACAAATTTTACATTTCGTCCTTGCATCTACCTCCAGATTCTCCATATCAGGTTCTCATACGTCGCCAGCCTTCTGGCCTACAGTTCCCCGCCATCCCCAAGCGAACTGAACGTAAACTGCATCCTGTTCAGTAAACTCTACTTCAATGGGACCTTCACTGCAGGGGAAAGAAAGCATCTAAAAGGACTCAGTTTGTCAAATTGAACCTGAGTGAAAAAAGTAGTTGCAAACTCTCCCTGGTTAAGACTCAGCTGGCTGTCCTAACCCTCAATTGTAAGGTCCCTGGTGCTCTCTGAGCTTGATGGGGTGCTTTTTGTGTGTGTGTGTGTGTGCGCGCAGATGTTTCATTATCCAACTAGGTAACATCATCAGTGCTGGTAAGGAGTGGAGTTTACTCTTTGTTTGTTTGACTGTTTGCCTGAGTTGGTAATTTCTTAACTGGGGTTTTGATGCACTGAATAGTGTTTACTGGTTGAAACTTGAAGCAGTAAACAGCAGCCTAATCAAGGAAGCATCAGGACCCTTCCCACCAACTTTGACAGGGGAAGCCCCTTGTATATAAACACTGATGATATTAAGTTGTTTTACTATATACTGCCCAGAGTCGCTCTTGGAGGGAGTTGGATGATTTAGAAATGTAAAAATGAATTAATAGAACTATAGAATAGAATTATTATTTTTTTATTGGCCAAGTGTGATTGGATACACAAGGAATTTGTCTTGGTGCATATGCTCTCAGTGTACATAAAAGAAAAGATACGTTCATCAAGGTACAACATTTACAACACAAATGATGGTCAATATATCAATATAAATCATAAGGATTGCCAGCAACAAAGTTACAGTCATACAGTCATAAGTGGAAAGAGATGGGTGATGGGAACGATGAGAAGATTAATACTAGTGCAGATTTAGTAAATAGTTTGGCAATATTGATGGAATTATTTGTTTAGCAGAGTGATGGCCTTCGGGGAAAAACTGTTCTTGTGTCTAGTTGTTCTGGTGTGCAGTGCTCTATAGCGTCGTTTTGAGGGTAGGAATTGAAACAGTTTCTGTCCAGGATGCGAGGGATCTGTAAATATTTTCATGGCCCTCTTCTTGATTCGTGCAGTATACAGGTCCTCAATGGAAGGCAGGTTGGTAGCAATTATTATTATAATGAATGAATAGATAAATAAATATTCTTACATTGAAAACACCCTTCTTCTGCTTCTTTTGCTCATGTTGGAAATCATTGCCTCTTCTTATCTTTGGGATGGATTTAATTGCGTTTAGAATGGCACATAAACCTAACCAGCTTTCGACATCTTCATTTTCTAGCTTATGTAGTAATTGAATGTTCAATCATTGTTCGGTCCACTTTTCTGTCAACACTTATTAAAATGAAGTAATTAAGTATTGTCTTAAATGGAGTTTAGAGTTAAGGATCATTAGGTTTAGACTCATTACAATTAACTGGGATGATAAATGTAAAATTGTTTTATTGCAGGCTCTGTGCAGAAAAGTTTCCAAGCATGATTATCTTTTGTAGATCTTCATTCGGGACGGTTAAGCTTCAAGTAATGTTTCTGCTCAGTCTAAAATGGATACCATTAAAAATGCTAAATCTGAAGTTATCACTGGAAGTTAATGGGCAGGCAGCATTAAGCATCCATGCATTTTACCCATATAAATACTCATTGCAATTTAATGAGGTAGCTTTTAGGATGCTGATAGCATTGGCCCCTTAAACCTTTCCATCCACTTTCTTTTCCACCTGTATGCAATTGTTTGCTTTATTGCATGGGATAGTTACAAAAATAGCAATTGATCGTTTTTTTTAATGCATTGGCAATGTTTCTAAATTACTGTGAAATAGCCATTGTTTTCAATTTGGTACCCTGTTCATGTATCATCAGTGATCCTTTTTTGGTAAGGATTGTTCATTCCAGTTGTTCAACAACAGAAGTTTTCTCAACCTTAGCAACTTTAAAACGTGTAGACTTCAACTCTCAAAATTTCTCTTCATTTCCCAGAATTCCCCAGTCAAGGCTGCCTGGGAAATTCTGGGAGTTGATGTCTACTCATCTTAAAATTGAACAGCCCTCTCTCAACAGAGGGGGAAGGATACACCATCATTTATCTCTAGTCTATAACACAGTCCTTTCAGCGGTTCCAAGAAGGTTCCACACCCATTTGCACCATATACCACTCAGATGACCCTGATGACCCAGACAAACCTGCAGGTGACCTTAATGACTCTCTTAAAGAATGCAAATGACCAGCTGTCTGTAAGGTGTACAAATCCTTCCTTTCCCCACCATGAAGTCAGAGCTGAAGAAGCTTCTTGGATGAGAAGTGAAACGTCTTCAAAGAAAAGCCAGAAAGTCCAGTTGACTCTTGAATAAAAGCACCTTTGGGACAACCATGACCTGGATGACTGAGAATCTCCACAAATACTCATCTTAAAGTTGCTAAAGTTGAGGAACACTGACATACAGGTAGTGCTTAGCTTTTGATCACAATTTATGCTGCTAAACAACGGTGCTGTTAAGTAAGCCATGCCTTACAACCTTTTTTGCCATGGTTGTCAAGACAATCACTGCAGTTGGGGCCTCTGGTGGCTCAGCAGACTAAGTCTGTCTGCTATTAACACAGCTGCTTGCAATTACTGCAAGTTCAAGTCCCACCAGGCCCAAGGTTGACTCAGCCTTCCATCCTTTATAAGGTAGGTAAAATGAGGACCCAGATTGTTGGGGGCAATAAAGTTGACTTTGTATATAATATACAAATGGATGACTTAACACAGTGTAAGCCACCCTGAGTCTTCGGAGAAGGGCGGGATATAAATTCAATTTTTTTAAAAAAATGCAGTTGTTAAGTAAATCTTCTGGTTGTTAAGTGAATCTAGCTAGAATAGAATAGAATAGAACAGAACAGAACAGAACAGAACAGAACAGAACAGAACAGAACAGAATAGAATAGAATTCTTTTATTGACTAAGTGTGATTGGACACACAAGGAATTTGTCTTTGGTGCACATTGCAACTATTGTAAATACTCCCCAGTTTCCAAGTGCTCCCATTTTGATCGATTGATTACAGGAATGTTGTGATGCTTGTTAGTATGAACACTGATCATCAGTCACTTTTTCCCATTTCCATTGTAATTTTGAATGGGTGTTAAATGAACAGTTGTGACCTGAAGATTCAGAATCAAGTACTAAGACTTCTTCCTTTCATTTTAATGCATTAACACCTCTACAAACTGGGTTTACATCCATTAGCTAGCTGACAATAAATCACAGTTCCCCATAATATAACAGAAAGTGCAATGTAAATAAAAAAAGCAAGATTATAATATCAAAGGTAGTTGAGATGTTTAGACGAAATGAAATGGTTAACAACATTCAGAATAAAGTATTTTAGCTGTGAGCAGTTAGGCAAACTGGAACTATATAGATCTTGACTGAATCATTAGTGGGCTTGCAATCTTTTTCCATTGATTTTAATTTCTCATTTGGGTGAGTTTTAAGTGATGAATCTTATAATTGCATTTGCATATATTTGCATAGAATTAAAACAATATTTCTGAAACAAATCAAACTCTATTTTAAGCTTATGCAAAAATGCATTCGTTTTATTACTGTTGCTTATTGGGAGAAAACTTTATTTTTTAGATTGGTATTATTAATTTTAAGACATGGCACAATACTCTGAAAGTTTTAGAATTATAAGGTTAATAAGAATGCCTATTATACAACAATAAAAAATGAGAGATGGAATCAGCAAAGCAATACCATAAACATAAGATGTGCACACAATTTAAAGTGCTTACACAAAACACCTCACCACAATGCTGGAAAAACTGTAATGGCCATTGTAATATAATATAACAACAGAGTTGGAAGGGACCTTGGAGGCCTTCTAGTCCAACCCCCTGCCCAGGCAGGAATCCCTACACCATCTCAGTCAGATGGTTATCCAACATTTTCTTAAAAATTTCCAGTGTTGGAGCATTCACAACTTCTGCAGGCAAGTCGTTCCACTTATTAATTGTTCTAACTGTCAGGAAATTTCTCCTCAGTTCTAAGTTGCTTCTTTCTTTGATCAGTTTCCACCCATTGTTTCTTATTCTACCCTCAGGTGCTTTGGAGAACAGCCCGACTCCCTCTTCTTTGTGACAACCCCTGAGATATTGGAACACTGCTATCATATCTCCCCTAGTCCTTCTTTTTGTTAAACTAGACATACCCAGTTCCTGCAACCGTTCTTCATATGTTTTATCCTCCAGTCCCCTAATCATCTTTGTTGCTCTTCTCTGCACTCTTTCTAGAGTCTCAACATCTTTTTTACATCGTGGCGACCAAAACTGGATGCGGTATTCCAAGTGTGGCCTTACCAAGGCATTATAAAGTGGTGTTAACACTTCACGTGATCTTGATTCTATCCCTCTGTTTATGCAGCCCAGAACTGTGTTGGCTTTTTTAGCAGCTGCTGCACACTGCTGGCTCATATCTAAATGGTTATCCACTAGGACTCCAAGATCCCTCTCGCAGGTACTACTATTGAGCAAGGTACCACATATCCGGTACCTGTGCATTTGGGGTTTTTTTTGCCTAAATGTAGAACCTTACTTTTTTCACTGTTGAATTGTGGTGAGGTGTTCTTACTTACCAAAGTTCAACAAGCATGGCCATTACAATTTTTCCAGTGTGCTTGTTGAACTTTGGTAAGTAAATTTTCCCAAGACAGAATATTGCAAAAAACGGGAGGGAGGGAGGGATGGGGGAGAGAGAGGGAGTGTGTGTCTTCTTTGTCATTCATGCATTTTTTCAACTAATTATACTTCTTAAGAGTTTTTCATTGAAAGTACATAATTAGTTGTGGTTTTTTTTAAACAGCCTGCTGCCATGAGAAGATTAATAAAAACTTGTGAGTGATCCTGAATACAGAATAAATTTTGGGTGACTTTTTTTTTTGTGCATTTCAATATTACTTTAAAAAAATATCTGGGCTGCAATTTCTCTGAAAAATATAGATGCTCCTTGACTTATGACCAGAACTGGGACCTGAATTTTCATTGCTAAACAAGGCAGTTATTAAGTGAGTCATGTCCAATTTTAGGAACTTTTTTTTTTTTTGCCATAGTTGTAAAGCAAATCACTGCATTTGTTAAGTGACTCTCACAGTCATTAAGCCAATCCGGTTTCCCTCATTGGCTTTGCTTATCAGAAGCCAGCTGGGAAGCGTTCAAATTTTGATCACATGACCCTGGGATGCTGCAATTGTTGTAAATAGATACCAGTATACCAAGGGCCCAAATTTTGATTATTTTACCATAGAACGCAGATGTCAAATTCAAGGCCCAGGGGCCAGATCTGGCCCACGGGGTGCTTAGATCTGGTCCACGGGGCCTCCCTGGAAACAGCGAAAGGACCAGCCCACAGTGCTTCTGCCAGTGAAAATGGAGATAAGGAGGGCTGCATGTGCCCCCGCCCCAATTCCGTTTTCACTGGCAGAGGGTTGCAGGAGGCTGTCACAGCTGGAAACGGAGCTCGGAAGCCCGCTTTCACTGCAGAGCGCTCAGGCCATCATAGGCACCCCCAAGATGAGTGACGTTAAGCTGGCCACAACCAGCCCGGCCACACACACACCAGCGCCCCCCCCCCCGAGGTCATACACAACCCTGATGTGGCCCTCAACGAAATCAAGTTTGACACTCCTGCCACAGAGAAATTAAAAGTGCAAAAACTAGTCATAAGGCACTTTTTTTCAGTGCTACTGTAACATGAATGGTCACTAAATGAATGGTTGTAAATCAAAACCTACCTGTATTTTGATGCTATACGTTTATAAATTTAAAGTATTTCAATAGTCAATAGTTATTCAATACAGAATAACAGAGTCGGAAGAGGCTTTGGGGAATTTCTAATCCAGTAATGGCTAACTTTTTGCCGTCGCATGCCAAAAGCGGGAGGACCGCGGGGGGGGGGGGTTGTGTGCGTGCATGCCCACACCCATAATTCAATGTGCCCCACCCCCCCATGCATGCACGCATGACCCCCCCCCTGTGCTCCCGCCACTTTTGGCGCGTGATGGCACGGTGGGCCCAGTAGGCCCGTGTTTTCCCTTCCCCAGGCTCCAAAGGCTTTTTAGGAGCCTGGAGAGGTTGAAAACGACCTCCCTCCCCACTGGAGGCCCTCCGGAGGCTGGAAACAACCCATTTTCTGACTTCCGGTCGGCCCGGAAGGTCCGAAAATTAGTTGGCCAGCACACGCATGCGCACTGGAGCTAAGCTGGGTCAACACTCACGTGCCTACAGATATGGCTCCGCGTGCCTCCTGTGGCATACATGCCATAGGTTCACCATCCCGGTTCTAGTCCAAACTCCTGCTCGAACAGGATACTCCATAGTACCATTCCAGATAAATGGCTGTCCAATCTTTCCTTAAAAACCCCTAGTGATGAAGCATCTACAACTTCTGGAGGCAAGCCATTCCGCTGATTGTTCTCACCAACAGGATTCCCCTTAATTTTAGATTGGATCTCTTTCTAATATTCTCCCATCCATTGCTTCTTTGTCTTGCCCTCAGGTATTTTTGGAGAATAGATTGACCTTCTCTTCTCTGCAATAGCCCCTCAAATATTGGGAGACTGCTTTCATGTCATTCCCAGTCCTTCTTTTCATTAGACTAGACAGATGCAGTTCTTGTAACCATTCATCATACACATAATCCTCCAGACCCCCAATCATCTTTGTTGGTCTTCTCTGCACTATTTCTAGAGTCTCTTCTTTCCTAGAATAAACCCAACCTAGTCGGAGGATGGAAAAAAGAACCTCAAATCTTCCAAGAAACCCACCCGTCTTTCCATTGTTTTCCTGCAGCTGTTAGTTTCAAGAGCTTTTAAGAACTCTTCGCAGCAGCTCTAGTCTCATAAAGTTAAAAAGAACGTTAGTTACAAAACTGCTAACAAACTACAATATTTTTAAACAGATATTGAGGTTCAAGACAGCAATCTTGAACATGTCCCCTGAAAGACTTTAGAAGTCTGTCTTCTATCACTGGGGTCTCCAACCTTGACAACTTTAAGACTTGTGGACTTCAACTCCCAGAATTCCTCAGCCAGCTTTGCTGCCTGAGGGATTCTGGGAGTTGAAGCCCACAAGTATTAAAGTTGCCATGGTTGGAGACCCCTGTTCTATCAGGTCAAACTCTTATTTTCATCTGAGTCTAGGTTGAGGAGTAGACAGCTTTTTCAGGTGATCATGTCCCTTGCCAAATTCTACCACTTCATCCAAGAATCACTAAGATTCAAAACTGTGAGGGCAAATCAAACAGTATGGAGGATGTTGATAAAGATAATGTTGATTATTGAGTTTCATTTCCAAATTCTTTTTCTTCCTGAAATCAGGTAGTTAGTGGGTCAAGGATCATTCTCCCAAACATTATATGCCTTATTTTTTTTTTATTGATTTGTTGCATTGACTCCAAGGCTTCTCCTTCTGAACGTCAAAGAGCCTTCAAGAAAGGTCATTTTCAAGTCAATTTTTATTCCTGTCGAAGGCGGCAAGTCCAACACAGCTCAGGATTGCTTGTTTGTTTTCTATTGAAATCCTCAGCTCACAATAGGATCGAGCAACAAGATGGTCAGATCAATTCCAATACTTGCTTGATCTGAAAAAAAGCAGGCCCTCATTTGTGGGAAAAACACTAGTAAGAGGGGGGGGGAAACAGTGGTGGAATTCAAAGTTTTTTACTACCGGTTCTGTGGGCGTGGCTTGGTGTGGCTTGGTAGGTGTGGCTTGGTAGGTGTGGCAGGGGAAGGATACTACAAAATCTCCATTCCCACCCCACTCCAGGGGGAGGATACTTCAAAATCTCCATTCCCACCCCACTCCAGGGGAAGGATACTGCAAAATCTCCATTGCCATCCCACTCTGAGGCCAGCCAGAGGTGGTATTTGCTGGTTCTCCGAACTACTCAAAATTTCCGCTACCAGTTCTCCAGAACCTGTCAGAACCTGCTGAATAGAACCCCTGGAAAAAATCCTCTTTATGAGGCAACCACCAGCTTTCTTTATTCTTCCTTATCAAGAACAAAATGTATTGCGGACTTCCGGTTTGGCACCGTAGGTGATGGCGGTGATCTTTACGATCACCAACCTCTGGATTATGTGGAATCGCTAGGACAGTTTAAATCTGCTGTCCAGCGGTTCGAAAAACCCTCTTTTCGGGAGAAGAAGAGATGGTGAGCTGAGGGCAGAGGTTGAATTTCCCCAAAGCCCCTGAGAAAAAAGGGGTTTGAAGGGTTAAGTTCCCTCCAGCAACCCGAAGTGCTCCAGATCCGAGGATTTTTCTGCTTTGGCGGAACCAATCACCACGACCAAACACCGAGATTTATTTTGGACAATAAAGGATTATACCGGACAGAACGAAAGTGGGAGAACTTTATGCAAGTAACCAAGCCAATTCCCCGATACTTTGTAACAAGTTTGAAAACAGCAAGAAAATGGAGGCGAATTGTTAACAAGTTAACGAGTGGAAAGTGAAAGTGATACTTTCAGCGTTTGCCGTCTGCCCATGGTAAATTGCATGTTATTTGCTACTTCAACTCTTTAACTCTTTCCTGCCTAGAATCTAGGGGAGATCTTCTTTTTGAATATTGCTTTGAACCACTTAAAGAGTTATTTAATAAAATTCAAATGGGAGGAGATGTTCCCCCTTCATGGAGGACAGCCTTTATTTTGTTAATACCGAAGGAAGATCGAGATGGTATTAAAGCAGAGAATTATAGGCCTATATCACTTTTAAATACTGATTATAAGATATTTGCCAAGATACTTGCTAATAGATTAATGCCAGTGATGAATCAAATAATTCATAATGATCAGTCAGGATTTATTAAGGGTAGGCAGATGAGATATAATGTGAGGCAAATTGTAAATTTACTTGAATATTTGGGCAAACAACCAAGTCTCAGCGGCGTTTTTTTTTCTGGATGCTGAAAAAGCTTTTGATAGATTGGATTGGCAGTTTTTATTTAAAGTAATAGAAAAAATGCAATTTGGGGATTATTTTATCCATGCAATTAAAGCAATATATCAGAAGCAAACAGCACAAATAATAGTAAATGGTGGGTTAACAGAAACTTTTAAAATTGGGAAAGGGACGAGACAGGGATGTCCCCTGTCTCCATTACTTTTTATTTTAACTTTAGAAATTCTTCTGAATAAAATACGTGGTTCTGATCAAATAAAGGGAATTAGAGTTAAACATCAAGATTACAGATTAAGAGCTTTTGCAGATGACTTGGTTGTTACTGTATCTCAACCAATATACTCAGCTACTGGTTTAAAAGATATAATTGGTCAGTATGGCAAAGTATCTGGATTTAAGGTGAATCAGCAAAAGACAAAGATGATAATTAAAAATATGAATATACAACAAAAAGAAGAGTTAGAAAGAACTACAGGTTTTGAAATCGTTAAAAAGGTTAAATATTTAGGAATATATATTACAGCTTCAAATGTTAAATTATACAAAAATAATTATGAGGTATTGTGGCAGAAGTTATGGAAAGAAATGGAGAGTTGGAAGAAGTTACAACTATCCCTGTTGGGAAGAATAGCGGCTATAAAAATGAATGTTTTGCCCAGGTTTCTATTTTTGTTTCAAATGATACCGGTGTTTAAGAATGACACCAAATTACAGGAATGGCAAAAGGGGGTTAATAACTTTGTATGGCTGGGCAAAAACCAAGAATAAAATTAAAATTAATGGAGAGTATATGGGAAATGGGGGGGTTCTTAAAATGCCTAATTTAAAATTGTATTATGAAGCAGTTGTTTTATCATTAATTACTGATTGGATTAATTTGACTGAGGAAAGAGTTTTGAATATAGAAGGTTATGGTTTGTTATATGGGTGGCATGCCTATTTATTATATGATAAGAAAGTAGATAAAATATTTAAAAATAATATAATTAGAAATGCATTATTGAGGGTTTGGAGGAAATATCAATATAATTAGATGGAAAGATTCCAATATGGGCAATCCGAGACACATGATAGAAAATATAAATATATATCAAAAGAGGGAGGTAGTTACCTATAAAGAACTTCTTTGTATGGAAAAGGGGGAATTACAATTAAAATGTAGAGAAAAGATGGGGGAAGAAGGGAAAAATTATACATGGTTCCAATATGGACAATTACAAGCTAGATGGAAACTAGATCAAAAAATAGGTGTTAAGCAAACTGAGGATAATTTGTTAAAACAAATGAGAGATCAAGGCCAACAGCATATTAAGAGGTTGTATAATGTATTAGTAGAAATAGACTCAGAGACTGAACTGGTTAAGGATTGTATGATTAAGTGGGCACAAAATTTTCAGCAATCAATAATGTTGGAAACTTGGGAAAGAATTTGGGTGAGGAATGTTAAATTTACACAAGGGCAAAATATGAGAGAAAATTTAAGATGTTTTATAGATGGCATTTAGACTCCAAAAAGTTGTCATGTATGTATCCTAATGTACAGGCTAAATGTTGGAGATGCAATTGTGAAGATGCCACTTATTACCATATATGGTGGACTTGTAAAAAAGTTAAAGCATTTTGGATTAAAGTATGGTGGATCATGCAGAATATTCTGAAAAAGAAGATTAAGTTTACTCCGCAGTTTTTTTACTAGGAATAATTATGGACTGTACAGCTATAGAGACTAAATTGATTTTGAACTTAATAACAGCATAAGACTTTTGATTGCTCAATATTGGAAGAAAGAAGAATTACCTACAATTGAAGAATGGACACTTAAAGTATCAAATCTGGCAGAAATGGCAAAATCTCTGCTTATTTGAAAGACTATACACAAGAAAAATATATTTTAGAATGGAAAATGTGGATTGATTATATTCAAAATAAGTATCAGATAAAAAATATCGAATAGCATATGAGTAAATTTAGGAAATATTTTGTATTAGATATATTTTGAAGGAGAGGGAATTGAGAGTGTGATTAAGTGTGGAGAGACTAGAGATTATAATTTAGGAATTATTTTAGATTATGATTGTTAGTTTTGATACCCTGCATTTTGTTCTGGGAAGTCGGGGTGGGGGTGGGGGTAAGAGGAGGGAATTGGGGGTTGAGGCTAGAGATGGAGTGATGGTTAATGTACAGGGATTAATGAAGATGTATAAATATAATTAATGTAGGGTCGGGTCTGCCCAGTTACCATTTTAGAACGGTGGGGAGGGAGAAAAGAGAGTAGGAGGTAGGAAAGAGGAGAAGAGGAAGGAAGAGGGGTAGAAGAGGGAGAAGGAGTGTAGGGTGGAGGGAGGAGAGGATGTAGGTAAGAGAAGGAGAGGAAGGTTTGGAAAGAAGGCAGAAGAAGGTAGAAGAGGGAAGAGAGTTAAAAAGGGGGGTGGTGACTGGGCAAGCCCGATTAATTGTATATAATTGTACATTGGATGAATTATTTGTTATGATTGTAAAAATAAAACTTTTTTATTAAAAAAAAAAAAAGAACAAAATGTATTGCGAGTTGTTGTGCAGTGTATAGTTTTTTTCATCTGTAATTAATTCCTGATATACTGAGATGAAAATAAATAGTTCTTATCTTTGTGCTAGAAACTTTCTTTGCTCCAAGTGATGGAAAGAAGATTTGAAAGGTAATGTGTATTTATACCATTTTTCTTAAGGTGGTTTTTTTAATATATCAGTGGTTAAAAAAAAAAAAACATGGGCAGTTTCCAGATATGGAATAGTCATAAAATCCCATGAAGTAAAAAAGAATGTGCCTACGTAAAGGTTTTTCTGAAAGTATCTTTAGTGAGAATAACATCCACTAGAATCATGAACTCTGTACAGGCATTTAGTGACTACAATTGGGATTGTGGTCATTAAGTGAAGTGAGTACTACATTAAACCATGATGGTGTTCACGATCTTACTTCAGCTTTCCTTTGCTTTATCAATCGGTGAAAGTTGTAAATGTGAGGATAGTTCATAAAGTATAGCTGCAAATAGTTGCTAAAAAAGGCAGTTGCTAAATGAGGACTACCAGAAGTAATTGGTTTCAGCAAACAATATTTTATGTTCACCAGAATAGCGGTAGTATTGGTTGAACTACTGTATATCAACAGGTAAGCATGCAAAATATCAAGCTTATTATGTAGCAATAGTTTTTCAATATTTCCAGTTTTTATCCCCTTACATTTGTTCTCTATGAATGGTTAGAGTAAAATTGTGTGAATTGACACCTGTCACTCAGTCGTAAGTTTCCTGCTTTGTATCCAATCAAAAATTATCTGCTTCCATCAGTTATCCTTGTCTTCTTGCTTTCATTTTATATAGTAGTGGTTTTTACTTCTGTGCTCTGGATCAGGGGTCTCCAACCTTGGTCCCTTTAAGACTTGTGGACTTCAACACCCAGAGTTCCTCAGCCAGCTTTCCTGGCTGAGGGACTCTGGGAGTTGAAGTCCACAAGTCTTAAAGGGACCAAGGTTGGAGACCCCTGCTCTGGATGATGTAACTGTCATTGATCTTTTACCAGTACGGTAGTCCTTGACTTGCAACCATTTGTTTAGCAATAGTTTGAAGTTGCAGTGACAATGAATAAAGTGACTTACAACCGGTCAAAGCATCCTCATGGTCACATGACCAAAATTCAGGCGCTTGGCAACTGTCATGTATTTATGACAGTTGTAGCATCCCGGACAGAGGTGGGTTTCAGCAAGTTCTGACCAGCTCTGGAGAACCGGTAGTGGGAATTTTGAGTAGTTCGGAGAACCGGTAAATACCACCTCTGACTGGCTCCGCTCTCATCTATTCTCTGCCTCCCAAGTCCCAGCTGATCAGGAGGAAATGGGGATTTTGTAGTAACCTTCCCCTGGAGTGCGATGGGAATAGAGATTTTACCATATCCTTCCCCTGCCATGCCCACCAAGCCACGCTCACCAGGCCATGCCACGCCCACCAAGCCACACCTATAGAATCAATAGTAAAAAATTTGTAACCCACCACTGATCTCAGATCATGTAACACTATTTGCAACCTTGCCAGCCATCTTCTGACAAAGTCAATCAGAAAAGCCAAATTTGCAGAATAACTGCAAGATTCACTTAACAGTTGTAATGATTTGCTTAATAACCATGGCCAAAAAATTTATTTATTTATTTATTTATTTATTTTGTCACAACAGTATATATAAGCATAAGCACGAAATAACTATACTATATATAAGCATATATATAAGCATAAGTATGTAATAACTATATTAATTGGATATAATGAAAGGAAACAATAGGACAGGAATGGTAGGCACGTTTGTGCTCTTATGCACACCCCTTACAGACCTCTTAGACCTCTTAAAATGTTATAAAATTGGGCACCATTCATTTAACAACCAGACATTGGTATCAATCATATTCATTAAGTCAAGGACTACCTGTAATATCAGCAATTCTATAAGAAATATTTTTAAAATGTTCCCATGAAAATAGGATACTCTATGGTCCATTTTATATATTGAGTATATATTATGTAATATCTTTAGTTACACTTTGTGGATCACACTGGCTTACACAGCACACTAAGCCAGAAGTTGGTTTATATACCAGCGCAGGTGAAATCACGCATTAGATTCTCAAAACCAAAAATGCTCACATTATGTAGGATCTATATTTATGGGCAAAAATTGAGTTCTCCTTCAATTTCTCTATATCACAATGCCTTACAACATGCATTGAAGCCTAATGCAGTTTTCCTTGCAACAGTAATTATAATTATTTCAGGATTTTTTAAAAAAGAAATGTCTTATGTTTGCATGTAGATCTGGACTTTTGTGAAAGTTTCCATCCATCTACTAACCAGCTCTGATTCTACTTAGCTTCTGAGCTGGTCAACCTGACCAGGTGCTACCAAATGCTAAAGGAGACCAATTGACTTAATAACTCAGAAGAACTATTATCCATGAGGCTATTATTATAAATCTGTCAAATTAATGTCATGGTTTAGTTCAAGCTTAGAACAAAAAGCAAATTCACCAAGACAGCAACTCTGAGAGTTAATGAATAGAGAAGTCAATGCCAAGGATTTGGTGGTTAAAAAAAGATCCAGTTAAGTTGAGAGTTGAGGCTGGTCTCCAGTTATCAATATTGTTCCAGCAGACTGTGGTGTGCCTTGGTTGTTCCTAAATACCAGAATATTTCACCCTGCATAAGCCCAGTTAGGCTATGGTCAAGCCAGGCATTCTTCAAGAGGCTATTCTCAATAGTCCAGCCATTTCTCAATGTATCTGAACATCCTTATGTTTCTAGATCTTCCACTTTCAGCCCAAAAAGCATAACCTTCACAAGAATTGAAGATGGGAAGGTTTTGTGGACTAAATCAGGATGAGTTGTGTCCAGAGTAGGGATAGTAGAAGTTGTTGGGTCAATGTCAGCAAAGCTTTCTAAGGAACAATGTCTGATTCTTGGTATGCATTTCTAATACTTTTTTTTTAATTTTTTAAAATTTTTCTAGACAGACAGACATAAAAACATCTTCAATCAAAATACAATTTGTCAGTTGGTTGTTTACAAAGCTTTTGTGCAATTTCACCATATTCATAACATGTAATTTATCTTATTTTGCATTTTACCAATCTAATATACATCCAAATATTTTAATCAATTGATCTTTTGTATAACTCTAAATGTTTCTTCCCTAATTTGGATTGTACTAAATTTTACGTTAATTATATTTGTATCATTCGTTTCCTTTTCTTAATTCAAACCAATTGTATTACGTTATGTTTTGTTTCTTTCAACAGTTCTTACATTATAAATATCTCTGTCAAACTTCAACCTATTTTTTTATCTAGCCATTGATAAAGTAAATCCCATACCTTATACTGTTTATCTTCCTGTTCTCTAATTTCAAATGTCAATTTACTCATTTCTGCACATTCCTTTATTTTCTTAATTTCATCTTGCTTTGGTATTTCCTCATTTTTCCAGTTTCTAGCAAAAACAATTCTAGCCTAATTCTTCTTCAATTGAGAAGGCCTATTGAGACTGGACTAGGACATCAATGTCAACCACCTACTAAGAGCCTGGATGTCGTTTTGTTGATGGTTGATCTTTTTCTAAGATCAGTTTCATTCCCCATTGTGGCTTCCCTGCTCTCCCCCCAAAAAAACACAAAATCAATATGTTATATATGCAACAGTTTTTACATAACCACAGTTTGCTCCATTAACTGATTTTTGACAGGCATGCACAATTTACAACACAAGGTTGAAGAAGGCATCAAGGGATCTACATCTCTGAGAATTCCAGGTGGGTTAAATTGATGGACTTGGAGGACTTGAGCTCAGTTTCATTCTCAGCTGCAGATGCTCATAGCGGTGATTTTGCATCAAAAACCTGTTTTCCTCTCAGGTTCATTATTTGGAGGAAAAAGAATTGGAGGACCATGTTGAACGCAGTGTTGACTACATTGTTTTGAACTCCTAGAGGAAGACAGAGATGTAAATCTAATTCATTCATTCAATCAAGCAATCAGGATGATAGATTTTGGGGGCCTAATGTTTTAAGACATTCTGGTTAGCTAATATAAGAATTATAACCCAAGCCCATCTTGAATGAGGTATAGGAAAGCTGGTATAGATTTTAAACATTAATTTCTTGGCTGAGTGAATAATTGTTTGACTACCAAGGAACATAATGCTACCCAGTAGGCCTGCCTCCACAGTGGATTTAAAATTGGTCTGTTAAGTAGCAAACACACACAATCCTGACAGATCAACTCGCCCCCTATGGATGTTATACAGAGTTATTATCAATCCCTGTAGGATCTTAAAATTAGCAACTTCTTGCCTATTTAAGGCAGAACAAATAGTAAACGCTGTTGTGATGTTTAAAGCCCAAAGGTTCTTATTTCTGCAGCTTAGCTGCTAAGACAGAGTAGGGTTTCACAAAGGCCATCGTCTCATCCATCTCAAATTTAAATAAGCCAAGGCTGAGAACGGCAAGTAAACAAAACAGCCGTTTTTGAGCGTTAAGTTTTACAATCGTCCACGAGGAAAGAAAATGCTATTAAACTGGATAAACCTCTCAAGAAGTTTATGTGCAAGAATAGAGAAAGAATGTATTTAATTCATTAAGCGGCAGAAGTAAATTGGCATTTATTGGAAGTAAATTTGCTTCCGTTGGTTGCAAACTGTTGGGTTTGGAGCTTAGGCATGGGATTGGAACAGCATTAGGTGATCTCGGGGGGGCGGGGATTGGGATGGAGGTAATGCATCCATCTTTTTATTTATTTATTTATTTATTTATACCCCGCCCTTCTCCAAAGATTCAGGGCGGCTTACACTATGTCAAGCAATAGTCTTCATCCATTTTGTATATTATATACAAAATCAACTTATTGCCCCCAACAATCTGGGTCCTCATTTTACCTACCTTATAAAGGATGGAAGGCTGAGTCAACCTTGGGTCTGGTGGGACTTGAACTTGCAATAATTGCAGGCAGCTGTGTTAATAACAGACTGTCTTAGCAGTCTGAGCCACCAGAGGCCCAGATCTTTGATCTCTCTATGGCCGTGATGGAGAACCTTTGGTACATGTGCCAGATGTGGCATGCAGATCCCTCTCTGTGAGCACATGCACCATCGCCAGCTGCTCTTCTGGTTCCTGGCACACAGATGCGCACCAGCCAGCTGGTCTTTGCAGGCACCGGAGCATCAAAAAAATGCCTGAAAATGATCCGAAAATGGCCTGAAAACAGCCCGGAAAACAGCCTGGAAATGGTCCAAAAAACAGGCACGCACATGCCGGCCAGCTGTTCTTTGGGTTTCCGGTGCTCCAGCACATGCATATGCATGCACATTCCAGTTTGGGCACTTGGCCCTGAAAAGATTCGCCATCACTGCTCTATGGCCTTCAGTGCCATTGACTGCCATTGTTGTGACCCAGGCGCAAGTAAGTAGTAGTAAACTCAGTTTAAAAACAAACAAACTTTATTAGAACAGCTGAGAATTAACTCATTCTCAGCGTCGTCCAAACTAAATCAAAACAAATTCTTCATAACACAAGTCTTCAGTCTTATCACCAACCTTGGTCTAATTAGGCAGACTGCCAAAGGCTTTTCTTGGCAAACGTTCAAAAGCAGAAGACGCCGACAAGAAATAAATGCAAGACAAGGCTATCAATGTTGTTTTCCGGCAAAAAGCCCAAATGCCATTACTGGTTTTTTAAGCCTTATGGGAGGGGGCAATCATCTCTTGGCCCTTCTCCTGAGTTGTCTTCTTTGCTTTAGCTGCTCTTGCCTTCTGGCAGCTCTTCTCATGCATGCATTAGGAACAGGCTCCTCCTGTTCCTCTGCCTCACTACTGTTAGCCTCTAGAGGATCCAGAGTCCGCACATCACTCCCAGATGACCCTGGCCCCATCTCTGCCTCTGACGCAGAGCCCTCATCCGAGCCTTCCCCAGCCTCCAGGACTGATTCATGTTCTTCCTCAGCCTCATCACTGTTTGACTCCATTGTCAGCTCCGCAGACTGCTGGCGAACCACAACAGTCATGTACTTCTGAACCAGCTCCAGAAATTAAGAATTGAAGGCATTGTAGTTCTCTTCCTTTCTCTGGGTTCAGTTCCAGTTGTTGTTGATGGATGACAAAGGTCTTCCCTGAACTTCTCCTATGTGGGATGTCTCATGAAGATGCTGGACGTAGATTGATATGTTGTGCAGTGGTTAAAATAAAGTATTACAGAATAACTCTGCATTTCACTGCCAGGCATTCAATCCCGACCAGCTCAAGGTTGACTCAACCTTCCATCCTTCCAAGGTTGGTAAAATGAGGACCCAGATTTTTGGATGCAATATGCTGACTTCTTGCTATATTTTCTCTCCCACCCTTTTTCTCAAAGTCACAAACACACACCACACACACACACACACACACACACACACACACACACACACACACAAAGTGATGCTGTTCTGTTTCCATGTCTGGAGGCTATAGAGTCTGGATGTTGGTGAACAGGATTCAAGTTTACTCTGACAAGATGGAGTAGGCTCAAGTGTTAGGACTTCATGGATCTAGTGATCTACCATCCTTAGTTCTAGAATGGAGTTGCACTACAGAATCAGTGCACAATTTGGATCCTCCTGGATTCACAGCTCCTGTATGAAGAGCAATTGGCAGCTGTGGCCAAGGGACCTTTGCATAGCTTCATATTGTGGACCAACTGCACCTCTTCCTGATTTAGCAGGAATTGTACACAGTTACTCATGCTTCAGACATACATCCCTAGGGTATTACTGCAATGCATTTTATATGCACCTGTCTTTGAAGGAATACTTGTAAACTTGAGTGTTGCATTACATTCTTGGTCTGTAGAGATTCTCAGTCATCCAGGTCATGGTTGTTTCAAAGGTGCTTTTTCAGGAGGCAACTGAACTTTCTTGTTTTTTCTTTTGAAGACATTTCACTTCTCAACCAAGAAGCTTCTCCAACTCTGACAGGACAGTGGGGAATGGAAGGATTTATATTCCTTGAAGACAGCTGATCATTTGCATCCTTTCAGAGGGTTGTTGAAGGTCCATATCCACTTATCTGTGTCCTCAGGGTCACCTGAGAAGTGCTCCTGGTTTCTGTAGTCTGCAATTTTTTTCTCCTCTAGAAATCCATTCCTACTCCCACACCATCCCAAGGGTGTTCATCCCAAATTATATAACTAAAAGTTTGTAGAGATTCTCAGACATCCAGGTCACGGTTGTCCCAAAGGTGCTTTTTCAGGAGGCAACTTAACTTTGTTTTTTTCTTTTGAAGACATTTCACTTCTTATCCAAGAAGCTTCTTCAGCTCTGTCAGGATGGTGGATAGATAGTAATCCTTCCATTCCCCACTATCCTGTCAGAGCTGGAGAAGCTTCTTGGATGAGAAGTGAAAGGCCTCCTTAAAAACCAGCTTTGGGACATTACATTCATGTTAAACCTTTGCTCCACAAGTTAATTTATTTACTTCTGGTTGCAATTTGAGGTGCTAGTTATAAGTAGTACTTGCTTAACAAACCTAATTGAGACAGGAATTTCCACAGCTAAATGAAGTTGTTCTTAGATGAAGCATCACATGACCTCTTGCTCTTAGCAAGAGCAGTTTCAATAGACCTGACTAGTGATCCTTAGGCTATGTCTCCACTGTTCATTCAACAAGGACTTCATGCTTTGGCTTTAACTCTTTCTACCCACGGATCTCCCAGCTGTTGTAACTTTCAATGATCACTGGAAAAAATGGTCATTAAGTAAGGACTGCCCTGTTTCAGACTTCAAATTCCACAGAGTTACAAGGGGAGAATAGCAATTTATTCAGGGCAGCTATAATAAAGCTGACATCAGAAATCAAGTGTTTTCCAAACCAGTGAGTAGAACACCCAGGCTACTTAGCAGAGAACTTCATGGTTGACTTCAAAAGTACCATTCCTTGAGGAAAATAATTGGAAAGACTGATTTCATTGTGCAATTGAACCTTGTATAATTGTGTAAGGCTCTCAGGTTGTATTGATCAAATAGAAAAGATTGTTATCACATTTTGGCTGGTTCATTGAACATGCTCAACTTGGTCACCAAATAAATCTATTTTCTGGATTTACCCAATATCTTGAATCATAAAGAAAGCAATGAATCCATTTCATGGATTTTTTTTTCAACACTCTAGGCTACAAAAGAACTAGCCCCTATTCAAATTAACTTATTTCTAAGTTATGAGATTGCAGCTTTTCAGTCTTCAACTGATGAGCATGTTGCATGAAACCACACGTTAATAAATTCATGCAAGTGCCATGTATTTATGAAACCTGAACAGGAATTTTTGTGAACAAACATTACCAAATAATCATCATTGTTTACATCAGGGGTAGTCAACCTTTTTATACTTACCACCCACTTTTGTATCTCTGTTAGTAGTAAAATTTTCTAACTGCTCATCGGTTCCACAGTAATGCGCCATGTATTGTCATCTGCGCACGCCTCTCGCGCATCATGGATTGGGTTTGGGGGGGGCGCTGGCTACCAGCTCTGCTTGTCTGTTACAGCTGGGTGGTGTGGGGAGAGATGCGCGAGCTATTCTGGGACGAGGCTCTTTTGTTTGCAGTTGCACTATAGCGCCATTAAGTTTCACTTACATAACGTGAACTAAACTTATGTGCGGGCGATACAAATAGTATATTTTCAAAAATTTAAATTATCATAGGGAATTTTATGAAAACCTAATGAAATTGTTTTTAAATAATGCTATGAAAATTATTTTAAAAAGTCAATTAAATTTTTTAAAAAAGGAAAGTGCTTCAGTATCGAACAAAACCCCTACCGCCCACCATGAAAGCTGGAACATCCACTAGTGGGCGGTAGGGACCTGGTTTACATCTTGATATTTCATTTCATTCCGACGTTACTATTTTCTTCCTCTAGAATAGAATAGAATTTTATTGGCCAAGTGTGATTGGACACACAAGGAATTTGTTTTGGTGCATTTGCTCTCAGTGTACATAAAAGAAAAACAAAAAAGAAAAGAATAAAAAATACATCAAAGATACAACATTTACAACACAAATGATGGTCATAGGTTGCAATTTAACCCAATGATAGCAACAAAAAGTTACAGTCATACAGACATAAGTGGAAAGAGATTGGTGATGAAAACGATGAGAAGATTAATAGTAGTGTAGATTTAGTAAATAGTTTGACAGTGTTGAGGGAATTATTTGTTTAGCAGAGTGATGGCCTTCTGGAAAAAACTGTTCTTGTGTCTAGTTGTTCTGGTGTGCAATGCTCTGTAGCGTCATTTTGATGGTAGGAGTTGGTCCTCAATGGAAGGCAGGTTGGTAGCAATTATTTTTTCTGCAGTTCTAATTATCCTCTGAAATCTGTCTCTGTCTTGTTGGGTTGCAGAACCAAACCAGACAGTTATAGAGGTACAAATGACAGACTCAATAATTCCTCTGTAGAACTGGATCAGTAGTTCCTTGGGCAGTTTGAGCTTTCCGAGTTGGCGCAGAAAGAACAGTCTTTGTTGTCCTTTTTTGATGATGTTTTTGATGTTAACTGTCCATTTTAGATTTTGCGATATGATAGAACCTAGAAATTTGAAGGTTTCTACTGTTGATACTGTGTTATTAAGTATTGTGAGAGGTGGAAGTATGGAAGGGTTTCTCCTAAAGTCTACCACCATTTCTACGGTTTTGAGTGTGTTCAGTTCCAGATTGTTTTGGTTGCACCACAAGGCTAGTCGTTCGACCTCATGTCTATATGCGGATTTGTCATGGTCTCGAATGAGACCAATCACTGTTGTGTCACATTTTTACACATGTCTCTATTCCAGACATGTGTAAAAATGTGTAAACACGCACAGGCACACACGCACACACACTTCAGGATGTTATTTCAAAGGCATTATATTGGAGCCATTAGGAAAGAACAGAGGGCACTGAGCTGCTAAAGTGCACCAACATTTTATTAGGAAGATGGCATCTATTTGGTGCCAGTGTTTCAAGTTACGCAACTTGAAAGCGCAAAACTAGCAAATCTGAAAATATGCCAGTGAACAAAATTCATGATACTTAAATAAAATGAACTTGTTCTCTGACAAGTCACCATGACAAGCTGATAGAAAATCTGAGAAGGAAATTCTGTAAAGCATAGCATCTAATAGCAAAGAAAGGTCATTTCAAATGTTACTTGTCAAACACTAAAAGGCAAGAGAGATTAATGTATGACAAAACTTTACATCCAGAATTTCTCCTGGAAAAAAAAAAAGGTATTTGATAAGCAAATAATTTAAAGCAGCCGTTCCTTCATTATAGTCTTTTGAAAGTATTAGATTTAACTCTTAGAATTCTTTTATTCATTTATTTATATGTTTTTACCCTGCCTTCATTAATTTTAAAAATAAAGCAAGGCAGAAAACATACCTAATACTCCTCCATCCATCTATTTTCCCCACAACAACAACCCTGTGAGGTGGGCTGGGTTGATAGAGTGTGACAGACCCGAAGCTGGCTTTCATGCCTAAGGAGTCCCTGTGGATTACTCTCTGCTCATCATTACTGACCATAGTGGACAGTGCTCATCTCAGTTTTGAGGCCATTGACTTAGCGTTTCCATGGTCATGAGGCCAGCATGATATTATGGAGTACTGTTATTTTCCCACCAGAATGGTACCTATTTATCTACTCGCATTTGCATGCTTTGACTCCTCCCCCTAGCTCAGCCAGTTTGTCTCTGACAGATTCCCCTCTCTTGAAGAGGTTCATCTGATGGGACCAACAAGAAGGGCCTTTTCTGTAGCTTCTTCCCTATGGAACATCACCCCCCATGGAAATAAGACTGGTCTCTACCTTGACACTCTTTCCAAAAGTCCTGAGGACATGGTTTTGCCAGTTGGCCTAGGGACCCAGGGAAACATGGATCCCAGCAAGTGGTGGTTTTAGTGTTGTTGCCAGAAGGATGGGGATCATTGGACTTCATACTGGGAATTTTATTTCTATAAGCTACCCAGACTCACCAAGAGTTGAGTTGGGAAGTCATATACATTTTCTTAATAAATAAGCAAACATAACATGACATAATAACAGAGTTGGAAGGGACCTTGGAGGTCTTCTAGTCCAACCACCTGCCCAGGCAGGAGACCCTACACCATTTCAGACAAATGGATATCCAACATTTTCTTTAAAATTTCCAGTGTTGGAGCATTCACAGCTTCTGGAGGCAAGTTGTTCCACTTATTGATTGTTCTAACTGTCAGGAAATTTCTCCTTAGTTCTAAGTTGCTTCTCTCCTAAATTAGTTTCCACCCATTGCTTCTTGTTCTACCCTCAGGTGCTTTGGAGACTAGCTTGACTCCCTCTTCTTTGTGGCATCCCCTGAGATATTGGAAGACTGCTATCATGTCTCCCCTAGTCCTTCTTTTCATTAAACTAGACATACCCAGTTCCTGCAACCATTCTTCATATGTTTTAGCCTCCAGTCCCCTAATCATCTTTGTTGCTCTTCTCTGCACTCTTTCTAGAGTCTCAGCATCTTTTTTACATACATTTTGTGCTTCATTTTTTTCCCCCACCCTGGCTTCGTGGTATTGTTGCTGTTGCTTCAAACATGCAATGATTTTTTTTTAAAGTTTAACTATGGATAACACTAGATTAAAACTTGTATGCTGGAAGTCTAGGCTATTTCTTTTTTTTTTTTAATATTAATTGAAATGAGATACAATCCGATCATTCCCCCACCCCACCCCACCACCAGTAGTTGGATAAATTCCCCTGAATCTTTATAACATCTTAATGCAAATGAGTCTTTATTGATCTCTGGTGCCTGGGAAGAAATCAAAATTGGATTTTCTGTAAAGCAACCTGCTGTTTAGGCAGCCAATACATTAAAATCAAGCAATGTTACAGATCAGGACGTAGATGCTTTGCCTGACATTCAGGAGTGTTTGTTCAAATGAGTTTCTTTCATTAAATAGAGAGCATTAAACTGACAAAAGTTTTCTTTTCTCTTCTTTTGTAACAGAAACAGACATCTGCAATGTGCTGTTTGATTAATTCCACTGATAATACAACGGCAGGGTATCATTTAACACACCGCCTGCCTCTCTTAAAATAGATCCCAGTTTTTGCTCTTCACAAGTTAATACCAAATACCTTTATCAAGTGACCCGATGACCCTCCCATTGTCTGTAACAGGGGCAAAAGAAAAAAAAAGGAAAGCTTTGATCCTCAAAGATCAAGGCAAAACATTTCTCTACATTGCGAGGTTCATGAAAAATGTTTATGGATTTAGTGAATGATGACGCCCTGTTTGCTCCAAGCTGCTGCACAATATAATAATAGATTTACATACTAAGGCTCCAAAATATCTCCAACAATGATTTATCTATAGAGAGATGTACTTGCTAAATAGAGGAAGGCATACAACATAGAATTAAATCTGTAGCAAACTGAATGGAATCAGCATTTGGTATATAATGTAATAAAAGCCAGAAAAGTAGAAAATTTTGAATGGAGCATCACATCCAATGGTGGGATTCAACCAGTTCGCACCACTTCGGGAGAACTGGTTGTTAACTTTCTAAGCAGTTTGGTGAACTGGTTGTTGGAAGACATCATTAGGGCAGAGAACCGGTTGTTAAATTATTTGAATCCCACCATTGATCACATCCAATTAAGGAATGAGATTGGGGTAGTTTAGAAATTTAAAAATTTAGGAAGGCACACAGACAGAAATAATTTTGGAGGAATCACTACTAATTAAAAGTTTAAGCTTAGGATTTTCTTTTCTACTTATTATTTTTTAAAAACAACTGCATCGCTTTGCAAATTAAACAAAATGGCACGAATGCCACATCTGGATACCATTTTACTTACAATTTCTAATGTAATGTCAAAATCTTCTGAAATCTTTTAAAAGGACTCCATAGTGAAGCACATTTCTTGTACCTTTCTTTACCCCAGAGAGAAAAAAGTCAATAGTTTCTCTTAAGATAATTATAAAATAAATTATGTACAACCCGGTGCAATCTGTAACAGGCTCTGAAAAATAAAACACTTAAGATATGCACAAGCCAATGTGCTTCTCAGCAATTATTGCATGCTTAGGTGGTAGCATTTAGGATATTATCACTGTTAGAAATTTTAGAGGCAAAGCATCCCACCTATATTTAAAAAAAGGAGATTAATTATTATTCAACTGAGTTATACTGCAAATAGTACAGTGAAAGTTTTAAATTGCTTTCAAGGTACAGCTCTCACTTTTACTGGCAAAATGGATTTAAGATATAAGACTGCTTGCTGCAACAGCAAATTGTAAAATATTCCACCACTCCATAAAAAGTATGCAGGCGTTTTGATTAACGACTTGAATCAAAGGATTGATGGTCTGCTTATCAGATGTGTAGAAGATACAACATTGGGAGGTCTAACCAACATTCAGGAGGGCAGAACAAGATTACAATCTAATAAGTAATATTAATAAGTAATAATATAAGTAATAAGTAATATTCTTCCACAGGGACAAAACTTAAGAGGGTGAAAAGAATATAGTTCACACTTATAAGATAGATGGAGGATTCAGAGCTACACTGCAGAAGGACATGGATGTGATTATTAATAACAAGAAAATCATAGGAGGCATTTTCATCTACCAGAAAGGTCAAATGGACTAGACTCATGTTTTTCAACCGTGGTAACCTGAAGATGTCTGGACTTCAGCACTCAGAATTTTGAAAGTTGAAGTCGACATGTCTTCATGTTGTCAAGGTTGAAAAACACTGAATTAGGAGAAGCACTGAAGCAAGAACGTGAAAATTTCTTACTACATTCCCAAGAGACCAGACTTGGGAGTATATATTGTTCATGACTCTGCCCACTACCTTGCATAATGCATAAAGGTAAAGGTTCCCCTTGCACATATGTGCTAGTCGTTGCCGACTCTAGGGGGCGGTGCTCATCTCCGTTTCAAACCCGAAGAGCCAGTGCTGTCCGAAGACGTCTCCATGGTCATGTGGCCGGCATGACTCAATGCCAAAGGCGCACGGAATGCTGTTACCTTCCCACCAAAGGTGGTCCCTATTTTTTCTACTTGCATTTTTACATGCTTTCGAAACTGCTAAGTTGGCAGAAGCTGGGACAAGTAACGGGAGCTCACAGCAGCAATAGGGATTCGAACCACTGAGCTGCTGACCTTTTAATCGACAAGCTCAACGTCTAGCCCCTGAGCCACTTGCATAATGCATATTGAAAGGTTAAAACAGGTTCAAAGACAATACAGGGATTTGAAGATAGGCCCTAGGGCAGTGATGGTTAACCTTTTCAGGAACGAGTGCCGAAACTGGAGTGTGCGTATGCACACATGCACATGTGCCAGAGCACCGGAACCCTAAAGAGAGCAGCTGGCCAGTGTGATTGCGTGTGGCGGCCAGCTGCTCTTCTGGGTTCTGTCACATACATGTGCACTGGCCAGCTGATTTATTTTATTTATTTATTTATTGTTTATATTTATATACCGCCCTATCTCCCAAAGGACTCAGGGCGGTTTACAGGCATTTAAAAAACAAAAAATACAATAAATACAATTCTAAAAACAATTAAAAAACTTATTCAAAAGCCTTAATTAAAAATATAAAAATTAAAACCCAAGATAAAACCCACAAACTAAAATCTAACTCAGTCCTGCGCAGTTAAATAGATATGTTTTAAGCTCGCGGCGGAAGGTCCGAAGGTCCGAAAGCTGACGAAGTCCTGGGGGCAGTTCATTCCAGAGGGTGGGAGCCCCCACAGAGAAGGCCCTTCCCCTGGGCGTCGCCAGACGACATTGCCTCGCTGACGGCACCCTGAGGAGTCCCTCTCTGTGAGAGCGCACGGGTCGGTGAGAGGTATTCGGTAGCAGCAGGCGGTCCCGTAGATAACCCGGCCCTATGCCATGGAGCGCTTTAAAGGTGGTCACCAAAACCTTGAAGCGCACCCGGAAGGCCACAGGCAGCCAGTGCAGTCTGCGCAGGATGGGTGTTATACGGGAGCCACGAGGGGCTCCATCTATCACCCGCGCAGCCGCATTCTGGACTAACTGCAGCCTCCGGATGCCCTTCAAGGGGAGCCCCATGTAGAGAGCATTGCAGTAATCCAGGCGAGACGTCACGAGTGCGTGGGTGACCGTGCATAGGGCATCCCGGTCCAGAAAGGGGCGCAACTGGCGTACCAGGCGAACCTGGTAGAACGCTCTCCTGGAGACGGCCGTCAAATGATCTTCTAGAGACAGCCGTTCATCCAGGAGGACGCCTAAGTTGCGGACCCTTTCCATCGGGGCCAATGACTCGCCACCGATGGTCAGCCGCGGATTTAGCTGACTGTACCGGGATGCCGGCATCCACAGCCACTCTGTCTTGGCGGGATTGAGCTTGAGCCTGTTTCTCCCCATCCAGACCCGTACGGCCTCCAGACACCGGGACAGCACTTGATAACCGTTGGGGTGGTCCGGTGAAAAGTACAGCTGGGTGTCATCCGCATACAGCTGGTACTTCACACCGAAACCACTGATGATCTCACCCAGCGGCTTCATGTAGATGTTAAACAGTAGGGGCGAGAGGATCGACCCCTGCGGCACCCCACAAGTGAGGCGCCTTGGGGCCGACCTCTGCCCCCCTGTCAACACCGACTGCGACCGGTCGGAGAGATAGGAGGAGAACCACCGATAAATGGTGCCTCCCACTCCCAATCCCTCCAACCGGCGCAGCAGGATACCATGGTCGATGGTATCGAAAGCCGCTGAGAGGTCTAATAGGACCAGGGCAGAGGAACAACCCCTATCCCTGGCCCTCCAGAGATCATCCACCAACGCGACCAAAGCCGTCTCCGTGCTGTAACCGGGCCGGAAACCGGACTGGAACGGGTCTAGATAGACAGTTTCATCCAGGTGTAAGGGAAACTGATATGCCACCATAATAATTACCTAAAACAGCCGGGTCCAGGGAAGGCTTCTTAAGGAGGGGCCTCACCACCGCCTCTTTCAAGGCGGCCGGGAAGACGCCCTCCACCAAAGAAGCGATCGTAATCGCCTGGAGCCAGCCTCGTGTCACCTCCCGAGTGGCCAGCACCAGCCAGGAGGGGCATGGGTCCAGTAAACACGTGGTGGCATTCAGCCTACCCAACAACCTGTCCATGTCCTCGGGAGCCACAGGGTCAAACTCATCCCAAACAATATCGCCAAGACCACCCTCGAGCATCTCACCCGCGTCACCGCAATCTTGGTCCAGACCATCCCAAAGCTGAACGATTTTATCGTATAGATAACCGTTAAACTCCTCAGCACGTCCCTGCAACGGGTCATCCCGCTCCCCCTGATGTAGGAGGGAGCGAGTCACCCGGAACAGGGCGGCTGGGCGGTTATCTGCCGATGCAATGAGGGAGGAGGCGTAGCTACGCCTCGCTTCCCTCAATGCCACTAGATAAGTCCTAGTATAGGACTTCACTAGTGTCCGATCAGCTTCCGAACGGCTAGACCTCCAGGAACTCTCTAGGCATCTTCTCCGGCGCTTCATCCCTCTCAGCTCCTCAGAGAACCAAGGAGCCGGTTGGGACCTGCGCCGGGTCAGAGGCCGCAAAGGCACGACACGGTCTAAGGCCCGCGCCCGTCCCCAGGCCGCAACAAGTTCCTCAACCGAGCCGTGAGCCAGACCCTCAGGAAATGGCCCAAGCCCCGTCCGGAACCCATCCGGGTCCACCAGGCGCCTGGGACGGAACCAACGTATCGGCTCCGTCTCCCTGCGGTGGTGAATGGCGGTCAGAAAGTCCAGGCGAAGAAGAGAGTGATCTGACCATGACAAAGGTTCAGTGACTATTTCCTTTAAGTCCAGATCTCTCAACCACTGACCAGAGAAAAATCAGGTCCAGAGTGCCACCCCAATGTGAGTAGGGCCATCAACTACTTGGGTCAGGTCCAAGGCCGTCATGGAAGCCATGAACTCCCGAGCTGCCGTCGATGGCGAGCGGAAGATGGCAAGTTAAAGTCCCCCATGACTAAAAGTCTGGGGGTCTCAACCACCACCCCAGCAAGCACCTCCAGGAGCTCGGGCAGGGCAGCTGTCACGCAGCAAGGAGCCAGGTACGCGACCAGCAAGCCCATCTGACATCTATGACCCCATCTCACAAAGAGGGATTCACACCCGGCAATCTGAGGTACAGTGGTCTCCTCGGCTCCAGACTCTCTAATCACAACCGCCACCCCACCACCCCTACCCTGGCCCCTCGGCTGATGGAATGCCGGAAACCCGCGGGCACATTTGAACAAGGGGCACGCCCCCTTCTGTGCCCAACCAGGTCTCTGTAACGCCCATAAGGTCCGCGGCACCCCCCTGGATAAGATCGTAAATCAGGGGGGCCTTATTGACCACGGACCGTGCATTGCACAACATCAGCCGAAGACCAGGGCTCTGAGGGTCCTGACCATCCGAGGCAGGAGAAGTTTGAGGCTCGGGGCGCGATCGCCTGCAAACATCGAGCACGCGTCCCCATAACACGATATGAGCCCCACTTCCGCCATATCTGCCCCTCCCCTTACCGTGGAAATAGCACCACCCTCAACCGATGGAACACAAACACCCCGTGACCCTCAGACCTATTAACTTACCGCCACGAGCATGCGCGAGAACTGGATCCCCACCCAGCGGGTTTCCCCAACACCGCCCTTTCCCTCCACCCCTTAAGAATGCCTATCTAAAACCCCAAAGGCTCTTCCTCTTCGCATGCCACCTCTGTGGGTCCCAAAACCCGTCATAGAGGCCGGCCTCGGTATGAGCGGGCCATTCCTGCGGCGGGGCACCTGCAGGCGCAAGAGTTCTTGTGCAGCGTAACGCATAGAAAAGTACGAATCGGTGAAGGATGATAAGATGGCAAAATCCCAGGTGGTAGGACATTGGGAGATGGTAAAGCCTCCAAGGGATGTCCAGATGTCAAGTAGGACAAATAAAAGCCGGAACTGGATAATAAGGATGATACAGCCAAATAGGTAGCACAAAGGCCTCCATGATTAAACCTATGGATAAAGTCCCTACAAAAGGTCTTAACAAAGCAGAAACTACCATCCATAGTCACAGTCTGTGGTCCAGTCCAAAATCCCATAAGATGAAAATAGATGGCATCACAATCCCCCACCATCGGTGTCCGTTGTCGCCTTCTCCACCGGGCCCATCATATCACCCCCCCCCAACTCCTCCGAGAATGGGCTGCAGACTACTGAGGCCCAAACCTGCCCACGGCCACTACTGACTCCAGGAAGCCACAGGTCCCAATGTGGTAGGGGTCAGCAGGGGCCAGCTCGGATAGATGATACCAGGGGGAGAGGGCGAATGAAGGCCGGGAAAACCTTCACCCCTTCAATGATCGAAAAGTCAAGGGCGGACAGCCATAGGCTAGGGAACAATCCTTCGCCTTGATGGTCAGAAGTCCGATGTTCGCAAAAAGTCCGATGGGGAAGAAAGGCAGACCAACAATAGGGGACCAGATGGAAACATGATGTAAAGTGCCAAAGGGGAACGAACGTAGCCACATCTCAGGCCTCGCCTCAGGCCTCGTCTCCACTGCGGCCTCACCACGCCCACCTCCGATGGAACCGTGGATCCGAAGGCGCCGCTGAAGAAGAAGACGCCTCGCGCCCGCCAGGGCCTCGCCCAGACTCGCCCGCCAGGCCTCGCCAGCCTCGCCCGGGCGCAACAAAACGCCGGTAGGGCGGACGGGCTGAAACGGGCTGGGAAGGGCTGGGAAGGGCTAGCGACAGCGCCGCAGCTGGAGTCGGGCCGGAAATCGAGGCCGAGTCTGCCGGAGCCTGCAGGGAACAGCGGGCCGAAGGGAACAGCAGGCCTCCCTCGCGCCCCAGCAGCAGGCCTCCCTCACGCCCCAAAGATGGCCGCCATCGCCCGGTCCGCCGCTCCTCCCTCGGCCGTTCTCGACCGCCGCACATCCGAGAGGATCAAAGAACCTCTCCTGCGGCGGCCAGAGAGATGACATAGCCCACCGAGGGACAGGAGCAGCCGGGCGAGTCATCCCAGGCCCACCACTTTCGGGAAACCATCCCGCGCCGATTCTAGCTCTCCCAGTAAGCCGCCATACTTGCGCATGCGCAAGAGCCTTAATTCAGTGATCCAGTGCACATATGCACTTAATTCACTTGATCCAGTGCACATATGCACCAGCTAGCCACTCTCTTCAGGGTTCTGGCATGTGTATGTGTGCTGGACAGCTGGTCTTCGTGCGAAGACCAGCTGGCTGGTGCGTATGTGCACACTGGAACCTGGAAGCAGGGCCTCTATGCACACTGGAACCTGGAGAAGGGCCTCTGTGGCTCAGACTGGTAAGACAGACTGTTATTAACACAGCTGCTTGCAATTACTGCAGGTTCAAGCCCCACCAGGCCCAAGGTTGACTCAGCCTTCCATCCTTTATAAGGTAGGTAAAATGAGGACCCAGATTGTTGGGGGCAATAAGTTGACTTTTTTTTTTTGTTCAAAAAGTTTTTATTGGTCAAAAAAGGTTTATACAAATACATATCAGGTATGGTAAATTTTCATTTTTCTTATCCATGATAAGAATTTTACTCAAATTTTTTAACACATACAACAGCCATATGGCAAGCAGGTGACACGAAGTAGCTAAGTTTACAAATCTTAGATACGCAATAAAGAAGGGTCAAGAATAAACAGAATATCGTACAAAAGAGAATAAGGAAAACCAACACAATACCAAATATCTTTATCGCTTCCTAGTTTTGGATCTCAGAACTCTGGGTTCAGCCTGACCCAACTCCAGGGCCGCAACAGCGGCAGCCGCCTCCGCCCCATGGTCTATAACCTCCCCTTCTTCAATTCCTGGGTCATCTGATTCCAGGAGGGCTTTGTGTTCCTCCACGTAGGCCGTAGCCTCCGCAATTGTACTAATTTTTTTCGTAATGCCCTCCCGGAAAATCATCAATCCCTCTGGCATCAGCCATCTGAAGCCCACTCCCTTCTGGTACAATTTGCTTGACAAAAAGTAATATTTCTTTCTCATTTCACGTACCTGTCTGGGAATCTGCCTCAGAATGGCTATCTCCCTGCCCCTGTAAATCAGTGCCCCACTCCTATGTTTTCTAAGAATTTCATCTCTCGTCTCTCTTCTCACAAATTTGACATGAACCTCTCTGGGAACTGCATGCGTGCGTGCATATTGTGAGTTAACTCTATAAACTCGATCCACATCCCAATTCATGAAATCAACACCTCTCCCAAGAAATTCTCCCAACAATTTAGTCACAACATCTCTCAAATCTTCTTGGTCCACTTCTTCCAAATTTTGAAACCTAAGGAAATAAGACATTTTATCCATCTGTAGTCCAAGCACAGCATTGCCTGTCGTCTCCTCTCTTTTCTGCACTGCCCGCATCTCACCCTCCAGACCTTCCACTTTCTGCTTGTTTTCTGCTGAGACTTGTTGAGTATCCTTTAAATCCTTTTGGATAGTCACAATTTCTGCTCTTATTTCCGTTTGGCCTCTTTGCAAATCATCCAGTTTCTTGTCCATATTGGATAACTTTTCCAGAATTCTCTCCATCTCTCCAGCAGTTGGTCTCTGACCTTTTGCCATTTGAAAAAAAATTCAAAATCCTCAGGCAAGCACAGTATCCTTGTAATTTCCTCCGGATCCACCAGGGGGCACTCACAGGAGCAACGAGTCCAGAGTACAGTTAGTCAACCAGGAAGCCGAAGGGAAGTGATGTCATCAAGATTCTCATAGTGAAGGCGGAAGCTGGACGCCACCACTGTTCCCCAGAGGGAGGGGGGGCCTCAAACCCTCCCTCCTAAATTTCTCCATCACCTCTTCTCTCCAGAGCTCCACAAAACCGGTAATCTTCTTATTTTAAGTTCTCCTCTCTCCAGAATGACTCGTGCTCCTTCCAGCCGCAGGGGAGAAAAACCCCCCCGCACTCCGGAGCACTCCACTCGCGTTTACCGATATCCCCTTCCCTTCTCCATTCCTCAATTCTTCTCCGTTCCCTGTTCACCACCAGGCTGCTGCAGTTATAAATCCAAAGCCCCGGTGTCACCGGGCACAGCGGCCCAGGCGACGACCAAAGTAATGGCCGTGGCCCGTGGCCTCCAAACCCCGCCGAGCCTAGGACGCGCCAGCATCGGTCCCCACAGTCCTGTATGTCGGCTGGGAGACCCCTGGCGAGCCGTCCGTGCGGCAGGTGTCCTTTTCGGAACACCTGGCCCCTGGGGGCCTCGGCGGCGGCCGGATTCGGGCACTGGAGGCAGGAGAAGCCTCCAGATGACCGTTGCCGCTGGACACCGGAAGTCGTCTCCAATAAGTTGACTTTTTATATAATATACAAATGGATGAAGACTATTGCTTGACATAGTGTAAGCCACCCTGAGTCTTCGGAGAAGGGCGGGATATAAATGCCAAAAAAAAAAAAAAAGCACAGCTGGCGATGGCGCACATGCCCAGAGAAAGGGCTCTGTGTGCCACATCTGGCACACGTGCCATAGGTCCACCATCACGGCCCTAGGGCCTATGTTAGCAGGTGAAGGAACTTGGAACGTTCTGCCTGGAGAAATGAAGACTATGGGGAGATGATATCATTGTTCAGGTACTCAAAAAAGTCCATATAGTCAGGAAATACAGGTAGTCCTTGACTTACGACCACAATCGAGGCCAAAAATTCTGCCGTTGAGAGATTTGTTAAGTGAGCTTTCCCCTATTTTATGACCTTTCTTGCCACAGTGATTAAGTGAATTACTGCTGTTGATAAGTTAATAGCCTGCTTGTGAAACTGGCTCCCCCAATGACTTTGTGAGAAGTTTGCACATGACCTTGGGATACAGCAATAGTCATAAATATGAGCCGGTTGTCAAACTTCTGTATTTTGATCACATGATCATAGGGATGCTACAAATGTGTCATTAGACACATTGTTCAGTGCCTCTGTAACTTTGAACGGTCACTAAATGAACTGTTGCAAATCAAGGATTACCTGTATTTCTACTGCCACTAAACTAGGAACAGAAATAATGGGCATTAATTGCAAGTAGCTAGATTTCATGCAGGGATTCTGGAAGCTGAGCTCCACACACCTCTTAATAGTCTTGGTGACTACCAAGACTGAAAAACACTGGTTCAATTACATTCAATTACAGGGCCTCTGTGGCTCAGACTGCTAATGCAGTCTGTTATTAACAGCAAGTGCCTGCAATTACTGCAGGTTCTAGTCCCACCAGGCCCAAGGTTGACTCAGCCTTCCATCCTTTATAAGGTAGGTAAAATGAGGACCCAGATTGTTGGAGGCAATAAGTTGACTTTGTATATAAATATACAAATAGAATGAAGACTATTGCTAACATAGTGTAAGCTGCCCCGAGTCTTCGGAGAAAGGCGGGATATAAATGCAAATTAAAAAAAATATCTGGTTTTTATTTCCCCATCCACAAATGACATAATTAAAAATATCAATATTGCCAGCAAGAGGAATAATGAGTTTTGTCTCCAGCAGATGGCAGGATTAGAACTCCTAAATATTATGCCTGGTGTTTTGTTTTTTTCCAGATCGTACACTTTTACATATTGAATTCCAATTACCTAATTGCATTAATTAGATAGTAATTATGGTTTCTTGCTTTCTCTGGAGGATAATGATAATAAAAAGCGGGGGGTATGGTTAATCTTGGAAAGTTTGACTCTCACCCAATAATTGCCCTAGTCCAACTAGAAATGCTATGATCATGCTTATTCATGGTTCACTTAACAATGGTTCATTAAATAAATTGTGGTTGGTCCTTTTTATTCCACATGGTAAATCAAACACCATAACTTACAAATGAGAGGGCTTCACACAATTTATTATTGTTGTCCAGTCACTTAAGTCCGACTCTTTGTGACCCCCATGGAACCGTAGCATGCCAGGCCTCCCTCCTGGAGTTTGCTCAAATTCATGCTCATTGACTCAATGACACTATCTAACCATCTCATCCTCTTCCATCCTCTTCTTGTATGGCCTTCCATCTTCCATCCCAACATCAGGGAATGAATTCCAACGAATTCTCTCTTCTCATTAGATGACCAAAGTATTTGAACTTCAGCTTCATTATCTGTCCTTCCAAAGAAGAGCCAGGGTTGATTTTCTTTAGAATGGACTGATAACACAATTTTTAACCAATAGGAAAACAATGAACATATGGGCATAAGTGACCAGAAGCCATGCTGACCGCACAGAAGATAGGGTATCATGCAAAATATACAAATTATATAATTTGTGCGCCATGTACATGTATGCATCCAAATTAGATGTGTTGTTTTTCTGTTTCATAAAATATATGTGGGTACGTACATAATTTTGTATTTATTTATTTATTTTGTCATGTTCATGTAGTGTATATTGGAGGTGGTGACCCTTTGAGAGCTGTAGGCAACAAAATTTCATTTTAATGTATGCTGATTAGTGTACATTCAAGGTGACAATAAAGTTATTATTCTAATTCTAATTCTATTCTTGTGCCATGGTATTATGTGTGATATCATATGCACCCTATGACCTCCTGAAGGACACACACACACACATTAATAAGGTGTGATTTGTGATAGTATTTGCTATGGTAGCGTAAGGCAAAATATTTTCAGAAGTTTGGGGAACAGAGCTTAGAATAGAATAGAATAGAATAGAATAGAATAGAATAGAATGGAATGGGATGGGATGGGATGGGATGGGATGGGATGGGATTGGTGGGATGGGATGGGATGGGATGGGATGGGTGGGATGGGATGGAACTGAATAACAGAGTTGGAAGGGACCTTGGAGACCTTCTAATCCAACCCCCTGCTCAGGCAGGAAACCCTACACCACTTCAGACAAATGGTTATCCAACATCTTCTTAAAAATTTCCTGTGTTGGAGCATTCGCAACTTCTGGAGGCAAGTTGTTCCCACCCATTGCTTCTTGTCCTGCCCTCGGGTGCTTTGGAGAATAGCTCTTCTTTGTGGCAACCCCTGAGTTAGAGCTGAGAGATCTAACCTGCTCCTTCCACTATAGTGGAAGAGATTGGAAGTTTCCATTTCTAGCCTTTTGTATATCATGCTAAGAACTGTCATCCTGGATCAAGTCAAAACTCACCTTAGTCCAATACTTGGCTGCATAAAGCTCCCAGTTCAGATGTAGCATTGAATCTTCACGATTAATAATACTTGGTGTCCAGTTCTAGTTACCATGTTATGAAAAAGATATTGAGACTTTGGAATGTGTGCAGAGAAGAGCAACAAAGATGATACAGGGTCTGGAGACTAAATTGTATGATGGACGGTTGAGGGAGTTATATATCTAACTTATCAAAGAGAAGGATTGGGGAGACAGGATAGCTTGAGGGGCTGTCACAAAGAAGAGAGAGGCGACTTATTATCCAAAACACCAGAGGGCTGGACAGTGGACAGTGGACACGAAGTAATGGATGGAATTTTATCAAAAAGAAATGAAGCCTAGAACTAAGGAGTAATTTTCTGACATTAATCAATGGACTAGCTTTCCTCATGGATTGTAAGTGCTCAATCACGGGAGATTTTCAAGAAAAGTTTAGACAACCATTTGACTGGGATGGTATAATTTGCTCTCCCTTGAGTAGCAAGTTGGATCAATTCCTTCTCCCCCCCTCCAAACTAAAAAAAACTCCAACCTTTTGGACACAACATGTTTTGGGCTGGCTCTGAAACAAGTTGAATGCAATGAAGTGTATCTCATATTTTGTTCCAATAATATTTCTTCAGTCCATCAGTGACATGTTTAAAAACCATCCACCATGCTCTAGCAAGCAAGCAAGCTCTAGCTTCCCTACTCAGGCATTAAATGGTGACAGATCTGTATTTCCCTTCGGTTGTTTCACAAAGATATTTCACTAAAAAAAAAAAATTACTGAGCTCCTGGTTAGATAGTTAGTCATGATCAATGTAAACAGTTAGTCATGATGAATGTAAGCAGAATGAGAACATTGTGGAACTGCAGCATTTAAATCATTTTAAGTTCCAAATACTTGCCAAAATTAGAAATTGGGCCCAGTCTTAATGGGACAGATTCTTGAGACAGAGCAAGAAATTACAAGTCTTCCTAAATTTGGTCTTGCAATGCATTATCACCATTGGTTCATAGTCTGCCCATTTAATCTCCTTCTTGCTCTGTCATGGCAACTGAGATAACATTTCTAGAAGAAACCACTTTGGGTACCCATCTGTATGAGATATAAATTCACCATCATTCAGCAGCAAATAGTGTAATCATTGTTGTTAGTTGCGAAGTCGTGTCCGACCCATCGCAACCCCATGGACAAAGTTCCTCCAGGCCTTCCTATCCTCTACCATCCTCTGGAGTCCATTTAAGCTCATGCCTACTGCTTCAATGACTCCATCCAGCCACCTTATTCTCTGTCGTCCCATTCTTCTTTTGCCCTCAATCTTAGGCTCTTCTCCAGTGAGTCCTTCCTTCTCATTAGGTGGCCAAAGTATTTCAGTTTCATCTCGAGGATCTGGCCTTCTAAAGCGCAGTTCAGGGTTGATCTCCTCTAGGAGTGACTTGTTTGTTCGCCTTGCAGTCCAAGGGACTCGCAAGAGTTTCTCCAGAAATAATGTAATTAGGTCACAACAGTATTTCATAATAGAAAACAATGCATTATAGTGGGGAAAAAATCAAAGCAGATAAGTTGTTTAACTATTCTTGGTTGAATAAATGATAATAGGCAAAATTCATGCAATATGGTAAAATATAAGCCATAGTTTACAAACCACAATGGCTGGATTCACACAATATCCTAAACCCAAATCAAGCAAGCCATTTAATGGCAAGCTATGTATGAACAAGTCTAAAAGTCTAATGCAAATGCTACACAATTGTATTATATGTTTAGCAAGCATTGAATATATTCAGATTAGCATTGGAGATTCCTTTTTTTTCAGATTAATATTCCAAAGTTTGTGCCTATTCAGAAGGAAAGATATTCCAGCAAATATGATTATAAAAATGGCCCACCCAAAGGTTTCATGTGGATGATCCTTCCCCATGACTAAGTATCAGTTTTATATAAGTTTTATATAAAAACAGATTATATAAAAATTCATTTGAATGCATCCGTGCAGGAAAAAGAAGAAATACAATTTACCAGTTAACACGAGCTGGCTGGATAACAGCGTGCTTAAGAGAACAATATGAAGGGCTCTTCAAAAGATCCTGTTTTGCAAATATCTTAAGCCATGATATTTGGTGAAAAGGATTTTACATCAGCTTTACAATATTTGCGACAAGGAATATTTTACAAACTGATTCGAGGATCAGCTTAAGCTATTTGTACTGTAACATTTTTCAGAAAACTCAAAAAGTGATTTAAAAGCAGATATGGTACTTAATGTTTTTTTTCTGCTGCGTTCTCTGAGGAGAAAAACAGCCTGGGTTGTGATGCTGTAAAAATTATATATGGGCTGTAAGGCTGTACTTTTTAGTATTTAAATAATTCAGGCCTGACGTTGCTTGCTTTTACTTTCTAGCTGATAAGTGAACTTAATTATTTCTTTGAAAATAAAATATTTTATGTTTATGAAACTATGAAATTTAAAACAGGAAAATTTAGACAAAACTTCTTTCATTCACAGAACTTTCAACGTCAACAAAAGCAACACAATTGTCATAATATTTATTTTCAAGGTCATAATATCAGTTTTCAGGATACTTTATTGATTAATTAAATTTAGAAGTCAGTTGACTCCAAAATTAGCAAATCATACAATGAAGGAAAAAGAAACATGAATGTCCAATAATAATTATTTAATAGATAACAGAGACACTTGGCAGACCAGGATACTGTAATGCAGTTTGGACTAGATCCTCACCATGAACTGGATCCTCACCAGGAAAAAGAATAGTCAAAACTGAAGGAATGAAGATGCCTTATGGAAATAACATCAAGACAATCACAATAAATATCTGGGCATCCTTGCTAACATCAAGCACAGTGACATCAAGAAGAAGGTTAGAAGTGAATATATCATGAGAATGAAGAAGACTTTCAATTCCAAACTCAGTGGAGGAAATACCTTTAAGACAATTAACATTAGGGCAATTCCAGTCATTAGATACACAGCTGGAATACTGAACAGGATTCAAGCAGAACTAAAAAAATCCTGGAGAGGAAAACCAGAAACATAAGGACGATGAATCATGCCCTTCATCCATGCAATAGTAGGCAACTTAAATGCAATCCCAAAACATCTGGAGCACTGCTTGAACACCATTGACATTAATAAAATCACCAAGTCAATTGCAAAAGGCAGTTTTACTTGAAACAGCTTACATCCTGTGACAATACCTTATTACACAACATCCGTGTGTCCCAGGTCTTTTGGAAGTACTTGATAGGTGGACCAAAAAAATGCCAAATGCAGTCTAAATATCCATAATAATAATCTTATTAACTGGGTTCTTATATGTGTTTACCTATGGTTCCTCAGGAAGACCTCATCTTAAAATAAAGGCCATTTTCTTTTGGAAAAGAAAATATCAACATTTCCCTCTGTTTCTATTACAGTATTATTAATACAACCACTATTTCCCTAGTGTAACTGTCCGTGGTGCTGACCATGTCAATGAACTTAGACTGGGTTTTCTCATGTACAGGTAATCATTGACTTATCATGATTGAGGTGAGAATTTCCATTGCTAAACAAGGTAGTTATTAACTTATCTTTACTACTGGTTCGCAGTGGGATCGCGCATGCGCAGAAGCTTCCTGATGATGTCAGGGTCGGGAGTGGAGCCTTCCCCCCCCCCCCCGGTTTTACTACCGGTTTGCAAGAACCAGTCCGAACCGGGGGCAACCCAACCACTGGTTATGCCTGATGTTACATTTTCTTTGGTCATAGTTGTTAAGTGAATTCCTGCAGTTATATGAATTATGTGCTTGCTAAGCAAATCCAGCTTCCTCCATTGGCTTTGCTTGTGAGAAACTGGCTGGGAAAGTCATGAACTGGCTGGGAAAGTCAAGTCACATGACCCATGACCCAAGTATTGTAAATGCTGTCTGTTACCAAGTGCTTGAATTTTGATTATGTGATTATGAGGATGCTATGGTGATCATGTGAGGAACAATTGTAAGTCAATTTTTCAGTGCCATTGTAATTTTAGAAGATTGATAGATAAATAATTGTTGGAGATAATCAGGATGAGCCTTAAGCTCTCAACAAGAATCTGAACTACTAATGACCAAGGGAAATTAGCGGGAGATAAGAGTAGAAGAAATTCAAAGTGTGTTGGACTTAGATCTCTTATTGGTCACCAGTCATGAGTCTCTTCGCGCCCACAAGAGATCTAAGTCCAACCCACTTTGAATTTCTTCTACTCTTATCTCCCGATAATTTCCCTTAGCCATTAGTACTTCAGATTCTTGAGAGAGCTTAAGCTTACAATACATCTTTATACCCATTTGAACTATTTGGATCTTCAGGTTTCCCTGCTATTTGACATGGTTATAAATTGAGGACTACCTTTTTTATAAGTTTGATATATTTGCCATTGACTGTTCTGTCCCCCTCACCTCAGTCCGAGCGATGACTTAATTAGCCGGCACTATCAGCTCTGGCAGAAGAATAGCGAGCGTCTGCCAAGTGTCTCTGTTATCTCCCTTGATGCCGATGAGTCAACAAACACTACTGCAGCTCTAGTCAAGCAGTTGATTTGCCTGCTACGAAGAGGCATAGCAGCCCTTGCTGCTTTTATATCCTGTGGGGTGTGGCTCCATGACTCAGCACTTCCTAGGCCTGCCCCACCCCTGCTTCTGTTGTTCCCGCCTCTCCTGCCTATGAAACCTAGGGTCCAGCCAGGCCTAATTGCCATCAGCTGGGTCTGGAGGCATGGCCGGGGGGGGGGAAGAGTCAGGGGATGGAGGCCTCGTTATCTCCTCCACCTGCCCTGCCTCTGGCTCCTGGAGCTGAGCCAGGGAAGCCGGTGCTCCCAAGGTAAGTCCTGATGGCCCTTCCCCCTCACTTTCCAAGTCACTTTCGAGCCCAGCTCGGGGAGCGCAGACACAACATTGACATCACAGACCTCAAATATACACATTGGTGGCTACTAATAAAATTATAGGTTTTGATTATAAGATATGGATCATGCTTCTCTTTTCTTTTTTTTTTATTTACATTTATATCCCACCCTTCTCCGAAGACTCAGGGCGGCTTACAGTGCGTAAGGCAATAGTCTCATTCTATTTGTATATTTACAAAGTCAATTTATTGCCCCCTCAACAATCTGGGTCCTCATTTTACCTACCTTATAAAGGATGGAAGGCTGAGTCAACCTTGAGCCTGGTGGGATTCGAGCCTGCAGTAATTCTCCCTATCACTATTAATTTATAAAAGTCCCTACTACATCTTGTCAGGATGTTTAGCCTAATGAAGAGAAGACTTAAGGCAAATGTGGTAGCCATCTTCCAATACTTGAAGGATTACCACAGGAAGGAAGGGTTTGCTCTCCATAGCAGCTGGGGGCAGGACAAGAAGCAATGGGTGGAAGCTCATAAGACAAGATCCAACCTGAAAAAAAGGAGGAATTTCCTGAAAGTGAGAACAATTATCAATGGAATTCTTTGCTGGACGATTTCAACAAAAGATTGGACAACCATTTGTGTGGGATGGTATAAAGATTAGATTAGATTAGATTAGAATAGAATAGAATAGAATAGAATAGAATAGAATAGAATAGAATAGAATAGAATAGAATAGAATAGAATAGAATAGAATAGAAAACAAAGTTGGAAGGGACCTTGGAGGTCTTCTAGTCCAACCCCTTGCTTAGAGAGGAAACCCTACACCATTTCAGACAAATGGTTGTCCAATCTCTTCTTTAAAACTTCCAGTGTTGGAGCATTCAAAATTTCTGGAGGCAAGTTGTCCCACTGATTAATTGTTCTAACTGTCAGGAATTTTCTCCTCAGTTCTAGGTTGGTTCTCTCCACACATAGCTTCTCGCTAGACCCTTCATCCTCACGATCCCTGGGTGACCTTCGTGAAGGAGATCCAATACCTTTTTCCTCAATTTCTCTGGGATCACCACTCGATCCCCCCATAGCAGGCACCCCCCTTGAGCCGAAAGTTCCCCCCGTTTCTTTACAAACTCTTTAAAACGCTCGCTTCCACCCATTGCTTCTTGTCCTGCCTTCAGGTGCTTTGGAGAATAGCTTGACTCCCTCTTCTTTGTGGCAACCCCTGAGATATTGGAACACTGCTATAATGTCTCCCCTAGTCCTTCTTTTCATCAGATTAGACATCCTCAATTCCAGCAACTATTCTTTATATGTTTTATCTTCAAGTCCCTTAATCCTCTTTGTTGCTCTTCTCTGCACTCTTTCTAGAGTCTCAACATCTTTTTTACATCATGGCAACCAAAACTGGATGTGGTATTCCAAGTGCGGCCTTATCAAGGCATTATAAAGTGGTATTAACACTTCACATGACCTTGATTCTAGCCCTCTGTTTATGCAGCCTAGAACTGTGTTGGCTTTTTTGGCATCTGCAGAACACTGCTGGATCACACAGTATTTAAATGATTGCCCAGTGGGACTCCTGCTTTGACTCCTGCCTTGGGAAAGGGGGTTGGACTAGAAGACCTCCAAGGTCTCTTCTAGCCCTCTGATTTTAAGATTCTAAATACTCCCACTGGTACAAAGAGTCTGGGGATTTAAGTCAACCTTAATTGTATTTTTCCTCATACAAGGTTATTGTACAGTTTCATATCCAAGAAACTCAACTCGACTAATTTTTTTTTTTTTAAGGACGCAATGCAAAATCTGTGGCTTGATTTATTAGCGAGAAAGTACTTTGGTCAGCAAAGAATGAACACCATCCTACTAAACCGTGAACTTGGAGCAGCACATTTTAAATCTTATTTGGTGTCAAATGACTGGCAATTCAACATCACTGTATGGAAAAGGGAGGAACTACCAAATTTATAGCACAGCTTGTCAGGAAGCACATCCCACCAACGGATTTATTTACCAAATTTATAGATGAGTTATTACAAATTCTATTACTTCTGCTTAAGAACTCCACAGTCCTGGAAGGAAGTTTTTTCACATCTGTAGCCGAATTATCTCACAATTATCTCAAGGATTGAGATGTGGATATGTCATTTTGGTCCAATGCCCACATAACAATAAACAATTATTTATAACTCTGTAACCATCCTATCATGCTTATTTAGCACTGATGCACACTGTACTTTCCACTTATGACTGTATGACTGTAACTTTGTTGCTGGCAATCCTTATGATTTATATTGATATATTGACCATCAATTGTGTTGTAAATGTTGTACCTTGGTGAACGTATCTTTTCTTTTATGTACACTGAGAGCGTATGCACCAAGACAAATTCCTTGTGTGTCCAATCACACTTGGCCAATAAAAAATTCTATTCTATTCTATTCTATTCTATTCTATTCTATTCTATTCTATTCTATTCTATTCTATTCTTCTGCACGCTTGTTCTTATTTGGCCAGAATAGCTAAATGGGGGGGGGAGGAAATAATCACTTATTTAAGCATTACGTGTTCTGCAAAGTTCTTGTTTCTCTACTAACAAACTGACATTGAAAACCAATTTGTGTCTTGTAAATCAGAATATAAAGGACCTGTTGTGCAAAAGCAGGCCATAATAATCTGGAAATTTTACTCAGCAGGGATAACCACAAAAACATAGTATTGGTCACTGGAATACAACCAAAAATTTAAGTGCAATAATTTTCTACTTGGATGGAAATGCAGCTTTTATTAGACCATAATCCCACATAAAACCTGTGCAACAGTATTTCTGATAGTTATATAGTACAGAAATATCATTGTCACATGGCGATTTAGAAAACCTGGTGTATTTAGTATAACCAGAGACAAAGAAATAGGGTATTTCTTTTAACAGTGGCATAGGAACTCTCTTTAGGATTCATAAAGAATACAAAAAACAGCACCAGATATAGATGTATCGATCTGTGTGGGAAGCTTCAAACTCTACAGCTACCTAAAACATTTATTATTAGGCAAAATGTCATAAAACAAGCAAGGATATCTAAAAATTGGTGTAGCTATTTCAAGGCTAAGTGCACATTTTGAAGTCTGTACAGAGATTTATTCTAGTGCCTACAAATACTTGGCTCTGTGTTTCTCAACTTGGCATCTTTAAGATATCTAGACCAACTCTAAAATCCTGACATCTTAAAGATGGCAGAGTTGAAAAATACTGTGCCTTTCTCTACAGGTGTTTAAGGTTCAGCTTAGTTTTATTGAGGCAAGCAAACTACAAATTGCTTTCCCAAACTCTCTGCTCTCATTTCAGGCTCACGTGCTCTCTCCCAGGGTGACACGAGTGGTCACCCAACCGTTCTCAGGGCACCAGAACTGGGCAACAGAGCGCCTTCTCGGGGTTGCGAGGATGAGCGCAACCTCCTTTAAAAATTTGCATCAGCGCTCGAGAAATGCAAATCGGCATCTCTAAGGTTGTCAGGAAGGGGAGGCGATATTAGGGCTGAAGTAAAAAGTGCACTCCAGCTCTTAAAAGTCAAGGAATTCTAGGACCCCGGAAAGAAAGGAACTTTCAGAAACGCGCGCTCATAGAAAACCAGCTGCAGACAGGCTGCGTTTTGCCCAGGAAAACCTGACTGGCTCCTCTTTTTGCGGGAAGCAGAGTTTGTGGAATCCAACAGGATTCATAGCTGGCTAAGCCTATAGAAAAGGCGGGCTATAAGGTTCAATTCAAGAGGAAGCTCTGCTTGGCCAACGTGGAGCCTGTGGTGGGCGCGGGATCTCGGCCGGGGAACAAAAGTCCCCCCCTACGCCGCAGCCACCGGCCCGCCTCTCCTCTTCGGCGTAGCCACCTGGCCATTAACAGGCGCTTCAGCTCTGCATCGGGCTGGGTCACGCATCGCTCCTTGGAAAGCGCCTTCTGCGGCAGGGCAGGAAGCCGGCAGGGAAGGGGGCGGCGGCTCAGCTTCGTGCCTTTGCTGGCCAGTTAAGGAACCCCTCTCCCCCCCCCCAATTGCGCTCGCTGCCCAGCTCAGAGTGGACGGGCGTGAAGGAAGAAGGGGCGAGGAAAGGCTCCGGCTGGAAGGAAGACAACCCCTCCCCCCGCGCAACCAAGGGGCGGAAGGAAGGGTGATGCCGGGTATCCCAAGCATGGGCTACAGACCCATTTTCTTGAAGAGCGGTTTTCTGAGGCAGCGGCATCTTTGGCGCCGCGCCTAACAGCGCGCCCTCTCACGCCTCGCCTTCTCCTCCCGCGGAAACTTCGGGTTCTCGGCCGCGTGGAGGTGGAGCGCCTCTACTGCGGAAAGTCCAGCCGCTCTCCGAACAAAACCGAGGCCAAAGAAACTGCCGCGGCGCCGACTTCTACACCAGAAAGGGGAAGCTTTTCCACGCGCTTTTTCCAGGCACTTCTGCTTGGGAAGCGCAGCGCCACCTCAGCCACCCTCTTCCGGGTCCCCACGCAAGACAAAGCAGCCCGCTGGGGCTTCTCAGTCCGCCTTCCAACGCTACCCACCCGTCGGGGAGGAAAAGCGCCTCGGTGAAAACTTCAAAGGACCCTTCTCCCCACCTCCGTCTCCCGCAAAACTTCTCAAGATGAACCAGACGGCCGGCGTTTCCAATACCGTCCGGTGCCCCAGCGGCAAAGGAGGAGTAAAGGTATGTGCGAAGTTGGTGGCTTCTATGGTTAAACAGAAAAAAGAAAATAGAGCCCCGAATATGCCTTGGGAAAGTTGTGGTGCACAAAGTGGAAGGGGGGAGGAACGGGGGCAGCTCCGGTTTGCGTCCTGCACACCTAAGTCATTTGCAGGTTGAGGGGGCGCGTGCACCCAATTACGCTTCTTAAAAAAACAGTTATGCTTTTCAAAAAAGCATATACACTTACACGCTGTTTCCTAGGAAAGGTTTTGGGAATGGCGCGCTTTACCTGAAAGATCGGGTTTTGCCACCTGTACTATGCCGCGTTAGAGCAGATCTAAAAATGCAGCGTATTCCCCCCCCCCACACACCAGCTTTTCACTTAGCTGCGCGGGGAAGGGGGTCCTTGGAAGAGGTTTGCAAGAGCAACGCGGAGGGTGCATCGCGGCGATGTGTCTTGCTTTCCAAGTTATCTCCCCACCCCACCCCTACCCCCACCCCCTCAGCTCAGAGCTTGAGGCGGGGGGAGCTAAGCTATTCCTTTTGTCGCGTTTCCCCTTCTTCCTCTTCCTGCACCGCGTTTCCAGAGTGTCTTATTTGAGGAATTAGCTTGAATTGTCCGAGACCAGACTGGATCTTGGCTGGTGGAATGGGAAAGCGCGAAATAAATGCTATGAAACGTGCAAATATGTTACTGAAAAATGTGCTGGATCTTGTGTGTGGGGTCTCTTATACATGACAAGGCAGCAGCCCGGTTCCCCAAAACCACCAAACAGGCTTGGTTTCACACACTCTGAGGGCATCCTCTCTATTGGCTAACACAAAGATGTTTTGGGAAAGGTCATTTAAAAGCCAGATGATCATTATTAATATAGCTATATAACAAATGATAAAAAAATACCATCTCAAAATCAGTGTGAGAAAGAAATAAAAAACACAGTAAGGTAAACATCTCAATGCCAATGGAAAATTTATAGCATGCTTGGTTAGATATCATGATATCTTGGTGGGCTATCTATGTGAGGTGCCTTAAAAGAGGAGAATCTTACTCTCATACCCATACAGTCCTATCTGCAGATCTTAAGATGGGACAGGCTGCTATAGGCAAGTTCCTTAAGTGCTCAGAGGCCAAATATTTTGCAGCTTTAAAAATATCAAAATCTTGAACTGGATCCCAGAGCAAATAGATTATCTGTGCAGCTCCATTAGAATCACTGTAATATGGCTGGATCTCTTTAACATTCTAGCAGTTACAGCTGTCCACGTTAGTAGATCTCAGCCTCCCTAGATAGATCAGGCAGGAAATCAACTTCACAGGTAAACTAAGTTACTTTGAATTGAGATGGCCTATAATAACAGCACCTTGCAAATCTGTGTTGTGTATCCTTTTCCTTACAGTTTAGTGAATTAGGAAGGTCTTTAGCTGAATCACTTCTACATATGTATTTGTATCAATAAAAGAGTACATATGTTGAACTGTGAAGTCCTTGGTGGCCTCTGATTGGTTATTGTTGGCTATTTGTCATTTCATTACCCAATTAAGTAACATCAGTGTTGGCATGAAACATCTTCAAGGGCGCCACAATACCTGTATCCTTGTGGGCTAAATAAAATGCTTTGAGTATGCTTTGCATATCAAGGCCATCTTCCTTACTCCGTACCTGAAGCATCTTATTAATCTTCAAGGGCAGTCCTGTGTACAACATGTTATAGTAGTCTACCTGTGAGACAGCTAAAACATGGGCCTAGATAGGAATAATTACAGCTAACAAGGAAGAGAAAAATGATAAAACGCACCATGTGGTCCTTACACCATTTTGAAGATCTAGTGTTGAATTCAGAAACAGTGTGATTGAGAGCTGCTCAGAATTTGTTAGAAGATGAGTGGCTATATAAATATTTTAAATTAATAAATAAAAATAAGCACTGAGCAGTAAATCTGGTTTTCAGAGGGGAACAAACTATAATTCCTACACGTGTTAACTGCTATGTAGTTTGGATGAAACCAGTCATATACAGGTAGTCCTCGACTTATGGCCACAATTGACCCCAAAAGTTCTGTTGCTTGGCAAGGCAGTTGTTAAGTGAGTCCTACCCCATTTTATAACCTTTCTTGCCCTGGTTGTTAAGTGAATCTGGCTTCTCCATTGACTTTGCTTGTCAGAAGGTTGCAAAAGGTGATCACATGATCGTGGGACACAGCAACCGTCATAAATACGAACCAGTCGTCAAGCATCTGAATTTTGATCATGTGACCACAGGGATGCTGCAATGGTTGTAAATGTGAAAAGGGGTCACAAGTCACTTTTTCAGAGCCATTGTAACCTTGAACTGTCAGTAAATGAATGGTTGTAAGGCAAGATCTATCTATAGTGCCTTCTACTAGTCAGCTGCTAATACAGGCTCTAAAGCTATATAAATGCCCTCTCCTTAAGAGGAGGTGATTGTTGTGACCTAGGCCCAAATAGTTATTACCAGACACAATCAGTCCTAAACAAACGTATTTTATTAGAACAGTCCAAATTAAGTCCAAAATAAAGTCCTTCAGAAAAAGTCCTTCAGTCTTATCACAAACCTTTGTCTTCTTTGGCAAAGGTTTTTTTGGCAAAGCCCCATGAAGTTCAGAAACAAGAGACGCCGACTAGAAACAAATGTAGCCACATTGCTTTCCTTCAAAGAGCTCAAGAGCCATTGCTGTTCTTTTAAGCCTTATGGGAGGGGCCAATCATCTCCTGGCTTTACTCCTGAGTTGTCCTTTTTTTCTTTAGCTGCTCTTGCCTTCTAGCAGCTCTTTGCATGCGTGCACTAGGAACAGGCTCCTCCTGTTCCTCTGCCTCTCTGCTGTCTGCCTCTGGAGGCTTCGGAGTCCATGCATCACATCCAGATGGGCCCCATCTCTGCCTCTGATGCAGAACCCTTGTCCGGGCCTTCCCCTGATTCCAGAACTGGCCCATTGTCCTCCCCAGCCTCCTCACTGTCCGACTTTGCTGCCAGCTCCACAAGCTGCTGGTGGACCACAACACTGATTCTGATGCATGTATCATGTGGCCCAGTCCAATAAAAATCCCCCAAACTATCTAGTTTGAGACAATATTAGAAAAAAGAAATCATGCCTTCATAGCTTTTATAAACTGTACATTTCTCTAGACCAGTGATTCTCAACATCAGCAAGTTTAAAATGTGTGGACTTTAGGACCAGTTTGATCTAATGGTTGAAGCATCAAGCTTGAAACCAGGAGACCATGAGTTCTAATCCTGCCTTAGGCAGAAAGTCAGCTGGATGACTTTGGGCCAATCACCAGTAGGCAATGAGTTCTAATCCTGCTTTAGGCATGAAAGTCAGCTGGGTGACTTTGGGCCAATCACCAGTAGGCAATGAGTTCTAATCCTGCCTTAAGCATGAAAGCCAGCTGGGTGACTTTGGGCCAATCACCAGTAGGCAATGAGTTCTAATCCTGCCTTAGGCATGAAAACCAGCTGGGTGACTTTGGGCCAATCACCAGTAGGCAATGAGTTCTAATCCTGCCTTAGGCATGAAAACCAGCTGGGTGACTTTGGGCAAATCACTCTCTCAGCCCAGCTTATCTCATAGGGTTGTGGTTGTGCAGAAAATAAAAGGAGGAAATAAATATAGATACGGTCACTGTGTTATTTGTAAATAGTTTATAAACATTATGGGACAGAGTGGCAGCATAAAATTCTAATAAATAAAAATAAGAAAGGCAGGATTTTTTTAAAAAAAAATCTAAATCTAAATTCCCAGTATTTCTACACATATCTTAAAGTAGTTCAGATTGTTCTGGATATTGGGTTAAATGTGGAAACAAAACCCTTTGTGGACAACAGAGAGGGAGGATTAGACTCAGCTGGCTAGTGCTCTCAAAGCAGGCCTTCATTTGTGAGGTCAGTCAACTGCAGAAGGAGGTGGTTAAGAAAAAAACAACACATTAATTTTACCATTCCATATCATTGCTGTGTTTCATTATGTCATCCTGAGCAGGGGTCTCCAACCTTGGCAACTTTAAGCCTGGAGGACTTCAAACTCCCAGAATTCCCCAGCCAGCTTTGCTCAAGGAATTCTGGGAGCTGAAGTCCATAGGTCTTAAAGTTGCCAAGGTTGGAGACCTCTGAGTTAGATGGTATAACAATGGAAATTCTATTGAATGAAAAAGAATTATCCTTTCACCCTCAATACTCTAATGGTATTTTTTTTGTACCTTTGGAATATTGTTGATTCCTGGTGAGGATCTGGATTAATCCCTGCAGTTTTCTTGGCAAGGTTTGGAAAGCTTTTACCATTGCCACCTTCCTAAGGCTGAGAGAGAGAAGTGACTGGTCCTAGGTCACGCCACTGGCTTCATGCCTAAAGTGGGACTAGAACTCATGGTCTCCCAGTTTCTAGACTGGCTTTCAATCACCTTCATATTATTTAGCGAAACTGAATCATTTCTTATAGAGATTTTCTTCCTTTGCACAATAAACTTGTTCCCAACTTGTTATTCTTCAGAATGAAATGATTGGACATTTCTGGAAATTGCAATACTGTCACACATCTCAGTGGAATCAGCTTAAGGAGAAGCATTTCCTGATTGCTTATTTGTACCCTAGGACTACCATTAAGTGTTGTACCTTAGAATTCTTGATGAAGGTATCTTTTCTTTTATGTACACTGAGAGTGTATGCACTAAGACAAATTCCTTGTGTGTCCAATCACACTTGGCCAATAAAAAATTCTATTCTATTCTGTTCTGTTTTAAATCCAGTATTTACCTAAGAAAAAGCATTCTTGAACTCCTCAAGCCCCCACCTCTCTCTGTGTATGTTTTGTAGCATCCCCTTGATCACATGAAAATATTTACAGATCCCTCACATCCAGGACATAAACTGTTTCAACTCCTACCCTCAAAACGACGCTATAGAGCACTGCACACCAGAACAACTAGACACAAGAACAGTTTTTTCCTGAAGGCCATCACTCTGCTAAACAAATAATTCCCTCAACACTGTCAAACTATTTACTGAATCTGCACTACTATTAATCTTCTCATCGTTCTCATCACCAATCTCTTTCCACTTATGACTGTATGACTGTAACTTTGTTGCTGGTAATCCTTATGATTTATATTGATATACTGACCATCAATTGTGTTGTAAATGTTGTACCTTGATGAAGGTATCTTTTCTTTTATGTACACTGAGAGCATATGCACCAAGACAAATTCCTTGTGTGTCCAATCACACTTGGCCAATAAAAAATTCTATTCTATTCTATTCTACATGCTCAAAATTTAGATGCTTGGCAACTAAACTCTTACTTATGACCGTTATTGTGATCCCCTCTTGCAGCCTTTTGACAAGCAAAGTCACTGTGGGAGCCAGATTCCCCATAATAGCCGTGTTACTAAATCATCAACTGCGTAAAATGGGGCAAAACTCACTTAACAAATCTCTTACTTAACATCAGAAATGTGCTCCTAAGTTGAAGACTACCTGGATATACATGTATGGATAAATAGGTATATGTGCTGTTCTTTTTCGTTAGATCAGGGGTCCCCAATCCTAGTCCACGGATAGGTTCTGGTTCATGGCCTCTTGAAAACAGAGCCATGTAAGGGGCAGGTGAGTGTGTGATGCACAGGATCTAGGTTGCTGGCGTGAAAGCACCCCCCTGCCCAGTGGTGGGATTCAAGTAATTCAATAACCGGTTCTCTGCCCTAATGATTTCTTCCAATGACCAGTTGTTGTTTTTTAATTTGCATTTATATCCTGCCCTTCTCCGAAGACTCAGGGCGGCTTACACTATGTTGGCAATAGTCTTCATCCTATTTGTATATTTATATACAAAGTCAACTTATTGCCCCCAACAATCTGGGTCCTCATTTTACCTACCTTTTAAAGGATGGAAGGCTGAGTCAACCTTGGGTGTGGTGGGACTAGAACCTGCAGTAATTGCAGGCAGCTGCTGTTAATAACAGACTGCATTAGCAGTCTGAGCCACAGAGGCCCCTAACTGCTCAGAAAGTTAACAACCGGTTCTCCCAAAGTGGTGCGAACTGGCTGAATCCCACCACTGCCCCTGCCACTGCTGCCCCTCCACCAGTCCATGGAGCCTGAAAAGTTGAAGATTGCTGCTTTAGATTTTCAGATGCTCAAGAGCTTGTGCAAAGCTTCATGAACAGTGGTGGGATTCAAATAATTTAACAACTGGTTCTCTCCCCTAATGATCTGCTGAGTTGTTGGGTGTGTCTGGGTGGGCAGACCAGGGGCGTGGCATCACTCAGCCTCCTGCAGTACTCTGCTAGCCAAAACGGAGTGTGCGGATTAATTACAAAATGTAGGCTTTGCTTTGTGACATCCAGATCCAGCAAGCAAGGGATGTGAACTGCACAGAAAATACACTTTTGTTTGGTTATGAAGGAATATCCCCAAAGTCAGATGTACAATAAATGCATACTGACTTTTAGCTACTTACCTTGCCAACGAACAGCCAATTCTGAAGCTCCAGGTAAAGAGGATTCATTTTAGGATGAGTAACCACAGTTTGCATGTTGGAGGTTACTAAAGGAATGCTGGGAAATTCTATATTTTAAAGAACATTTGAGGGAGGGCTGCAAAATAGCCCTTCTCTGCCTGAGGCTGTAGAGACCTGGCACCAATCAAAACACTTTTTTAAAAATACATTTTTTCATTATTATTTTTTTAAAATATACATCCATATTGTGTGTGTGAACAGAGTTGGTTCTGGGCATCATTCATATTAATCCCATTCACAATAACAGCATTAGTAATCTCTATCACATGTATCAAATTTAAGTAATCCTTATTATATTGTTCAAACATACATAAACAAAAAATGCCTAACTCTTAATCTTTATCTTTATCTCTATCTTCATCTCTATCTTTCCTGTTCAATCTAAACATTTCTCTATTATATATGAACAAATTTGACTAGGTGTCATTCACCTTGATCCAAATCACGCTAACATTATTAATGATTTTATTTTTATTTATTTATTTATTTTGTCACAACAATATATGTAAGTATCATACAGAAAGGTTATATAGTATATAAAGGTATAAGCATATATATATATATATATATATATATATATATATGAAGAAGAAAAGAAAAACAATAGTACAGGAATGGTAGGCACGTTTGTGCGCTTATGCACGCCCCTTATGGTCCTCTTAGGAATGGGATGAGGTCAATAGTAGAAAGTTTTTGGTTAAAGCTTTTAGGATTATGAGAAGAGACCACAGAGTCAGGTAAAGTATTCCAAGCACTGATGATTCTGTTACAGAAGTCATATTTTCTGCAATCTAGATTAAAGCGGTTGACATTAAGTTTAAATCTATTGGTTGCTCTTGTATTATTGCAATTAAAGCTGAAGTAGTCTTTGACAGGAAGGACATTACAATAGATGATTCTATGAGTTAAACTTAGGTCTTGTCGAAGGCGACGGAGTTCCAAGTTTTCCAAGCCCAGGATTTCAAGTCTAGTGGGATAAGGTATTTTGTTGTTTACAGAGGAATGGAGAACTCTTCTTGTAAAATATTTCTGGACACGTTCAATTGTATTGATGTCAGAGATATGGTGAGGGTTCCAAACAGGTGAGCTGTATTCTAGAATTGGTCTAGCAAATGTTTTATATGCTCTGGTTAGTAGTGTAGTGTTTTTGGAAAAGAAGCTACGCAAGATTAGGTTTACAACTTTTAGAGCCTTTTTTGCTATGTATTTGCAGTGGGCTTTGGCACTTAGATCATTTGACATGAAAACTCCAAGGTCTTTAACGGGATGGGGGTCGTCTGTAAGGTAATGTCCATCAAGCGTGTACTTAGTGTTTGGGTTCTTTTTTCCTATATGTAAGACTGAGCATTTGCTGGTTGAGATTTGGAGTTGCCAAGTTTTAGACCAAGCGGTTAGATGATCAAGGTCTTTTTGAATGAAAGATGTATTATCAGTGGTGTTAAATAGTTTGACATCGTCAGCAAAGAGAACACAATTACTTGAGATATGGTCACAAAGATAATTAATGTATAGTATGAAGAGTGTTGGTCCAAGGACGCTGCCTTGAGGAACGCCACTCTTGACAGGAACAGGATTTGATAGAGCATTGCCAATTTTGACCACTTGTTGTCTGTTAGACAGAAAAGCAGATATCCATTTGTGAAGGGGTCCTGAGATGCCATAGGATTTTAGTTTTAGGAGAAGTTTATCGTGTACTACTGAGTCAAAAGCTTTGCAGAAGTCTATGTAGATTGCATCTATTGTTTTGCCTTGATCGAGATTTGTAGTCCATATGTTTTTACAGTGGAGAAGTTGTAAGTTGCATGATAATTTTTTCCTGAAACCAAATTGTTTATTGGAAAGTAGGTTGTTTGCTTCTAAGTGTGACGTAATGGATTGGTTGATGATTGATTCCATGACTTTGCAGGTGACTCAGCATAGAGAGATTGGTCTGTAATTTTTGAAGATAGGGATGACTGTGGCCAGTGACCAAAGTTTGGGAAGGGAACTGGTAGTGAAAGCTTTATCAAAGATTATGCTTAGAGGTTCTGCTATATTAGTGGAAAGTTTTTTTAAGAAGTAGGCACATAGTCCATCGGGTCCAATAGATAGCGATGGTTTTAAATTATGAAGAGCTTTTCCAACATTTTCTTCTGTGAAGTCTATATGAGTTAAGTCATCATATTCATTGCTGGTACGTTTGTGGAATGTCGGATATTGTTTTGCCTTGATCAAGAATGTCAGATGATCTCTATCATATTTATCAAATCTATGTAATTCCCATTATATCATTTAGACATACATAAAAGAAAGATGCCAACATCTCTAAATTTCTAATATTTCTATTATTTTTATTTGTTCTATAAACATATAAGCAAATTTGAAGCTCCAGGTAAAGAGGATTCATTTTAGGATGAGTAACCACAGTTTGCATGTTGGAGGTTGCTAAAGGAAGGCTGGGAAACTCTGTATTTTAAAGAACATTTGAGGGAGGGCTGCAGAATAGCTCTTCTCTGCCTGAGGCTGTTGAGACCCGGCACCAATCAAAACACTTTTTGTGAAGCAACTGATCAACATTGACAGGGTCAGCCACTAGACTAGTATATGAAAATAAGAGCAAACTCCAGTCCCTTCTAGTACTGATGATGTTACCTAGTTTGGTAATGAAACATCAGCAAGAAAACCATCAAGCTCAGAAAGCACCAAGGACCCCACAGTTCAACCCTGAGCTACAAATATTCTCTTCTATCGATAAACACTTTTTGGTTTTCAGGGATTCAGAGCCTGCCTTATATGAGATGGGTCTCAGTGGATTTCATTCTAAATTCTGATATGATTTCTGTAAATAAAGAATGTAAAATTATAATGGCTAAGTATTTAATCCTTCATACATCAAAATAATACAAAGCTAAGGGATAAACAAATAAAAAACAGATTTGAAAAAAGAAAAGGCTCAGGAAAGCAAAAGAGTGAAAGTGTAAGAAAGAAAGAGGAAAAGAAGGAAAACTGAAAAAGAATGACTTCCAACTTTCTTCGGTACAGATATAAGTAGAAAAAAAATATCAAACTCAACTAAGATTAACATTTGTCTACATTATTTCCATGATCCCTTATTTAATCATCAAAGCCCAGATCAACTTTTAATTTCAGTTTCTCACAAAAAGTCCAGTAATGGCTCATATCGCTTTAATTACTATTTGTTAAGGAAACCACAACTGATTTATTTAATTGTTTCCAAAGTCTAAATAAAACAGGAATGGAAAATCCTAAATTTTAGTGTAGACCCATGCTTCTCAACTTTGGCAGTTATAAGGTGCAGGGACTTCAATTCCCAGAATTCCCCAGGCAGCATGAAGTTCGCCCATCTTAAACTTGCCAAAACTGAAAAACGCTGAAAATCTACAGATGGGGTCTTTCTAATACTCTTTTACTGGTTCTTACTTACTTACTTATGAGCAAGTAATGCAAAATCCTCACTTCCACCCCATTCCAGAGCAAGCATCCATGATGACGTCCAGGTGAGTGGATGGAGCCTCTCGCTCCCGCCATTACCGGTTTGCCCAAACCAGGGTGAACCGGTAGAAACTCACCACTGGAATTGTGGTTGCTGCAGGATTTTTCAGGAAGCCATCCAGGCCAAAAACGGGTCGCATGGATGGGCCAGCTTTCCAGCTGATCAGCACGGCCAGTCCATTCACTCCCTCCCAGCTGATCAGCAGGGCTCCCAGTCATGCCCCTGCAGCCTTCCCAGCCTGAATGGCAACTCATGTGGACGGGACAGGGCTGATCCAGCCAGTGGTGGGATCAACCGGTTTGCCGAACTATGCAAAAAATTAACACTGTTCGGCTGAACTGGTACAAACCGGCTGAATCCCACCACTGTTCATGAGCCATTATTCAATCAGTAATCAATAAAATTGCCCCAAATCCTTTTCTATGTTGTTTGCCATCTGCTTGAATCTTTAGCCAAATTCATTGAAAAGAAAGCAATTTGGGTTGCAAAAATCCCAGACGCTGAATCATTGCCTGTCTTGGACTAATATATCCCAATATAACCTAAACGGCACTTTTATTTTATTTCTAATTGCCTTCTCTCTTCTCTCTGAGCTAACAGTTATTTTACAAAGAAACATTAATTGTATGCATGGAAGGTAAGAGAAAAGGGTGACTAGCAACAAGATGGATAGCAATAACAATAGCATAGACTTATATACAACTTTACAGTCCTCTCTAAGCATTTTACAGAGTCAGAAGATTGTCCCCAACAATTTGGATCCTCATTTTACCCACCTTGGAAGGATGGAAGGCTGAGTCAACTATGAATCAAGGCTGAGTCAACCTTGAGCAGGCAGCCACAGACAGCAAACGTTTTGGTCGCCACAATGTAAAAAAGATGCTGAGACTCTGGAAAGAGTGCGGAGAAGAGCAACAAAGATGATTAGGGGACTGGAGGCTAAAACATATGAAGAACAATTGCAGGAACTGGGTATGTCTAGTTTAATAAAAAGACGTACTAAGGAAGACATGATAGCAGTGTTCCTATATCTCAGGGGTTGCCACAAAGAAGAGGGAGTCGGGCTGTTCTCCAAAGCACTTGAGGGTAGAACAAGAAGCAATGGGTGGAAACTAATCAAGGAAAGAAGCAACTTAGAACTAAGGAGAAATTTCCTGACAGTTAGAACAATTAATAAGTGGAACAACTTGCCTGCAGAAGTTGTAAATGCTTCAACACTGGAAATTTTAAAGAAAATGTTGGATAACCGTCTGTCTGAGATGGTGTAGAGTTTCTTGCCTGGGCAGGGGGTTGGACTAGAAGGCCTCCAAGGTCCCTTCCAATTCTGTTGTTATTATTATAAGTAGCCTGCAGAAGTAGCCTGCACTCTAACCATCATGCCGCTGTGGCTCATGTATCCAGTTACAATGGGAATGGGTGCACTGTTAGAAAAGGTGAAAGGCCAGTTGAGGAACATATTGTCCTGGAGAAAATCTATATGGTCACTAACAATTGACATCAACTTGGTAACTGATAATCATTCAACGTGAAATCTCTGAAAAATACTTAAATGCTGGGAAAGATGGAAAGGAAGAGAAGAAGATGGATGACCAGTAGTAAGGGAGGGATGGACTCACTTATAGTGGTGGTTCGGATTTGGAAGACCAGGTTAGGGACAGATCTTTTGGAGAAAATCTGCCTACAGATAGTCCTTGACTTACAACCAATCATTTAGTAGACTGAAGTCACAACACCATTGAAAAAAGTGACATGACTATTTTTCATACAACCATTACAGCACCTCCAGGGTCACGTGACCAGATCTCAGACACTTGGCAACTGGCATGTATTTATGACAGTTGCACTGTCTCATGGTCATGTGCTCACCATGTGCTCACCGTGCACCATGATGGTACAGTGATTAGAATGGTTACTTCTGCTGACTGCTGGCTGCCTGCAATTTGGCAATTCAGATCTCACCAGCCTCAAGGTTTACTCAACCTTCCATCCTTCCGAGGTTGGTAAAATGAGGATCCAAATTGTTGGGGACAATATGCTGACTCTGTAAACCGCTTAGGGCTGTAAAGCGCTGTAAAGTAGTATTGCTATTTGTGATCTTTCCAGTTGGCTTTCAATAAGCAATGTCAATGAGGGAAAGCTGGTTTCATTTAACAAATGTGTGATTCATTTAACAGCTGCAGTAATTTTCTTAACAACTGTGACAAAAAAGGTCGTAAAATGGGGCAAAACTCATTTAACAACAGCCTTGCTTAGCAATGGAAATTTTGGGCTCAGTTGTGGTCATAAGTTGAGGACTAGCTGTATGTGACCATTAAGAGTCAATATTGACTTTTGATTGCACATAATCAAAATAATCACTGGTTAATAGGATATGTATATATTTTAATCACACTAGGGCAGTATTTATTTGAAAGCATGTTTTACTGTCATAATCTAAAGCAATTAAATAACAGCTATCTCTCTGCATGATTGAGTTCATTGCAAAGAAGCTTTTCAGAATCCAGAAATAATACAATGCAACAAAAGATTGAAAGCAAAAGGAAAATAATTGAGAATAAGCAGTGAAAAGAATAGTTAACATCAGCAGTGGCTCTTCAGTGAAGAACATCCAAATCTCAACCAGCAAATGCTCAGTCTTACATATTGGAAAAAAGAACCCTAACATTAAGTACAAACTTGATGGACATTACCTAACTGACGACCCCCCACCCTGTCAAAGATCTTGGAGTTCTCATATCAAATGACCTTAATGCCAAAGCCCACTGCAACTACATAGCGAAAAAAGCCCTAAGAGTTGTAAACGCAGCTTCTTTTCTAAAAACTCTACACTACTAACTAGAGCATACAAAACATTTGCCAGACCTATTCTTGAATACAGCTCATCCGTCTGGAACCCATACCACATCTCTGACATAAATACAATAGAAAGAGTCCAGAAATATTTTACTAGAAGAGTTCTTCACTCCTCCGAAAACAACAACATACCTTATATCAACAGATTTGAAATCCTGGGATTAGAAAACTTACAACTCCGTCAACTTCAACATGACCTGTGTTTAACACACAAAATCATCTATTGCAATATCCTTCCTATAAAAGACTACTTCAGCTTCAATTGCAATATTACAAGAGCAAAAAATAGATTCAAGCTAAATGTCAACCGCTTCAAACTTGATTGCAGAAAATATGACTTCTGTAACAGAGTTGTTAATGCTTGGAACTCATTACCTGACTCCATAGTCTCTACTCAAAATCCCAAAATCTTCAACCAAAAACTGTCTACTATTGACCTCACCCCATTCCTAAGAGGGCTATAAGGGGCGTGCATAAGAGCACAAAAGTGCCTACCGTTCCTGTCCTATTGTTCCCTTCATCATATCTAATTGATATAGTTGATGCATATTTTTATACATATATGTATATTTTCTTCAAAATATGTTGTTTTATCTATAACAATTGTTTGTGTATTCTGTTGTGACAAAAGAAATAAAAAAAGCATTTTTAAAATAGTGGACTTTTCAGAGTACATAAGTACATAGTACAATAGTACACTTTTATTCAGCATCGACATAAGAGCCCTGATTCGTTTTTTAAAAATATTTCACAGGTTAAATAAATTTGTATTCTTAATTATTTTAGTATAAAAAACAATAATAGGAGCACATAACAAGTAAATACTCTAAGTTGCCCAGAACCATTAATTGTATGATGGGTAGCTATATAAATTTGATTAATTAATTAAAAAGTAAAATAAAAGCAATAACATAGGTGCTAAAATATATGTGGAAAAATGCTTCTGCCATGCAACTTACCAATACTAAGAAAAATGTGCTGAGATACATGAGCCTAATAAAACAATGATCATTTACTGCTTTTAAAAAAGCCCTGTTCAGCATTCTTATAACCAATTATAAAAATTAGCTATTTGTTTTATTTACTAAATCTATATTCTTAACTTCCCACTGAAAGTTATTGAAAGTTGCTGTAATTAAAAAAAAGAGACAAGTGTGAAAAAAAATAACTAAATTTGGAAAACGAAGAATTCAACGGGCACAGAAGTTCTTCTTCTCAAAGCTGTAGATTTGAAATGAGTTTTGCCATCGGTTCTCCAATCAATTCACAGTGAGGAATGAGATAAGTTAGAGCCAAATCATAAATCAGATAACCTTCTAAAGCAGCTGTAACAGAAGCTCAGATAACCTAAGCCAGGATGAGTGATACTATAGTAGAAACTGATATCACCAGCTACTAAAGCTGAGATAGTTAAAAAGAGAATTGCTGTTGATTAGGGATGGATTTGAAAAGCAAAATGTGATTTCCAGCATTTAGGCGGCACCCATCAGAAATACCTTAAGAAAGACATTTCCCTGTGTCCCAATGTCACGAGAGACCACTCTCCTCAGCTGTGGTATGATTTATTTGAAGAACCATCTTTTCCCAGTTACATCTCTCTAACCCACCAGATAAGGAGCATGGGATGTTATGGGTTCCTCTTTTAAGGAGGTCTATTTGCTAGGATCAAAAAGAAGGGCCTTCTCTGTGGTGGCTCCCTCCCTGTGGGACATCATCCCTGTGGAAATAAAATTGGCTTCCACTTTGACATGCTTATCAAAGGCCTTGAAGACGCGATTTTGCCAACAGACCTGGGACGCCCAGATGATATGGAGCCCATCAAGTGGTTGTCAGACCTGGAAGCTTTCTTTTACATTTGGGCCTTCACGCCTGCCACATCTTCTTTTGTGGGAAAGTGGGAGGGGCGATTGCATAGAGTTGTAGATGATATGTAGTCAAAATAACATTCCTTTCTCAGAGAGTCAAGAATGCAGTGCCCTGGCACCTGGAGTCAGATGACTGGGAGATGTTCTTAGTTTGGACTGTAGATGATTGGACCATGTGATGGACATGAGGGTGTTTGATAGGGACTTGAACTTTCACTTGGGTGGGGAAAACCTGGAAGCTTTCAGATTCCCAGATGTGCCAATATGACATCTCTAATAAAATGGAACTTTGAGGAAATCCAAGCCTCGGAGTTTTCTTTTGTTGGGGGTGTTACTTGGAACCCTGACATTAACCTGAACCCCCTTTTTAACTAAGCAGCTTCCCCGAACTCTGGGGTGCTGTCCAGGGTCCTGAGCCTCAGCAGACAGTGGCTTGATTGTTGTCACTGGGAGGTAGAGTAAGAATTTATTGGGTGTTGTGTTGGAGTTTAATTTCTGTGAGCTGCCCGGAGTCACTATGAGTGAGTTGGGTGACCATATAAGTTTTCTAAATAAATAAACATTCCAAGGAAAGATCAGTTTGGTTTAAGTGCATGACAATATTTGCTCCGGATCACATTGTGCCACCTAAATGTCAAACTCAAAGAACCATGTGGAATTCATTCTTTTATTTCTGTGCACCTACAGACAGAATCTTGCCAGACTGAAGCAGTTATCTGCAATCACTATAGAACTTATTCTGTGAATTGCAAGGGAGGGTCTGATTTGCTCTTTTCTTGCCCACAAGACATTCCAAGCTACACTGTCTCTTTGCCCTCTGGGAATGACTCCCTTTTTCCTGCAACCCTGGATTAAAATTCACTATGTTAAATCCAGATCTGCACCTATTCCTCGTCCATCTCTTTTGTTTCTGCTCTTCCTCTCGCTTTTCAAGTTTGTTTTCTTTACTGTAGATCAATTCCACTTCTGAGTCCAAGTGAAAGTCATTCAGTTGTGTTTTGATTTTACAGAAATGTTTGTCTGCAGACAAAAATTGCAGAAAGAACAGGAAAATTCCATATAGTGGTCATGGGCAAGTAAATGTTGCTGGTTCTCCATCCTAAAATACCGGCACCCAACGAATCTACCAGTGGCTGAGCAAGATTGTGTGTGGGTACATTAGGAAGTATAATAGACTTTATTACAAAGTTACATAGTGGATTAAGTAGGTCAAAGTCATTATTTTTCAGAATGCAAAGGATATAATGCTGTTTCAGTCTTGAATTCACTGCAGCGCTGTCACTGTTTCTGGGTAAACCAGACAGGAAACATGATTAGATAAGCTAATTCCACTTTATTAGGCTACATTAGAAGAGCCGCAGTGGCACAGTGGTTAGAGTGCAGTACTGCAGGTGACTTCTGCTGACCATCGGCTGCCTGCAATTTGGCAGTTTGAATCTCACCAGGCTCAAGATTGGACTCAGCCTTCCATCCTTCTGAGATGGGTAATGAGGACCCAGATTGTTGGGGGCAAGAGGCTGACTTTGTAAACCACTTAGAGAGGGCTGTAAAGCACTGTGAAGTGATATATAAGTCTAAGTGCTATTGCAAAGGAAGGGAAGGAGGCAGGGAGGGACAGATGGTGGAAGGGGAAGGAAGGAGGGAGGGAGGAAGGGAGGGAGGAAGGAAGGAAGGAAGGAAGGAAGGAAGGAAGGAAGGAAGGAAGGGTTTGATCCTGACCGGTTTAAGGTTGACTCAGCCTTCCATCCTTCCGAGGTGAGTAACATGAGGACCCAGATTGTTGGGGGCAAGAGGCTGACTCTGTAAACCACTTAGAGAGGGCTGTAAAGCACTGTGAAGTGGTATATAAGTCTAAGTGCTATTGCAAAGGAAGGGAAGGAGGCAGGGAGAGACAGATGGTGGAAGGGGAAGGAAGGAGGGAGGGAGGGAGGGAGGGAGGAAGGAAGGAAGGAAGGAAGGAAGGAAGGAAGGAAGGAAGGAAGGAAGGAAGGAAGGAAGGGTTTGATCCTGACCGGTTTAAGGTTGACTCAGCCTTCCATCCTTCCGAGGTGGGTAACATGAGGACCCAGATTGTTGGGGGCAAGAGACTGACTCTGTAAACCACTTAGAGAGGGCTGTAAAGCACTGTGAAGTGGTATATAAGTCTAAGTGCTATTGCTATTAACAGAATCTTGCCAGTGTAAAGGTACAAACTTCTTGCCACCCCGATTAACCACCTGATTAATTAGGACAGATCTTAGGTCCTTCCTAAGTCCTTCCTCTGCCAATCCATTGGGGGGGGCCCATCTCTCTTGTCTGATTGTTTCCTAGGCAGCATCTCTTCCTTACATCCCCCAGGAACACCTACACATTCCATTATAAATGCATGATCATGTCATTATATGATCAAAGTGCAACTGTCAAGCACAGGAGTCCAGGTAGTTCGAATGAATATATAGGTTTATTGCACACTAAAGCTTTCTACAAGAATGTGAATTACCAACAGTCAAAGCGAATTAGTGGTAAATAAAAGTCAGTGCAATTAATTTTATTTATTTATTTTGTCAAACACATACTAACAATATATATAAGTATAAGCATGAAATAAACACACAAAATGACTACAACCAAAGGGAACATTAGGACAGGAACGGTAGGCATGCTGGTGCTCTTATGCACACCCCTTACAGACCTCTTAGGAATGGGGTGAGGTCCCATTCAATTCAAGGTGGACTAGACTTAAATCTCTTGTTAGGTGCAAAGGGACTCAAGACTGATGACATGTTTGACCCTTCCGTCAGACTCAGCCTGGTCATCTCCTACATCAACCTTGGAGCACCAGAATATTCTGGTACTAATATAAGCCACAAACAAGGAAAAGGTTTAATGCTCTTTCCATTAACAAACTTAAGTATGTTGCATTTTCTTTTCACAGATATTTCTATTTACAGAAATGCAAACCATAACTGTTTAATTGGTACTGTTATCCATAGCTGACTTGTTCTAAAAACAAAAAATAATCTAAACACTAAATACATACTCGATGAACATTACAGATGACCCCCACCCTGTCAAAGACCTTGGAGTTTTCATATCCAATGATCTAAGTGCCAAAGCCCACTGCAACTACATCGCAAAAAAGGCATTAAGAGTTGTAAACCTAATCTTGTGTAGCTTCTTCTCCAGAAACACTACACTACTAACCAGAGCTTATAAAACATTTGCTAGACCAATTCTAGAATACAGCTCGCCTGTCTGGAACCCTCACCACATTTCAGACATCAATACAATTGAACGTGTCCAGAAATATTTTACAAGAAGAGTTCTCCATTCCTCTGAAAACAACAAAATACCTTATCCCACCAGACTTGAAATCTTGGGTTTAGAAAACTTAGAACTCCGCCGCCTTCGATAGGACCTGTGTTTAACTCATAGAATCATCTATTGCAATGTCCTTCCTGTTGAAGACTACTTCAGCTTCATTCACAACAATACAAGAGAAAACAATAGATTTAAACTTAATGTTAACCGCTTCAATCTTGATTGCAGAAAATATGACTTCTGTAACAGAGTTGTTAATGCTTGGAACACACTGCCTGACTCTGTGGTCTCTTCTCAAAATCCCCAAAGCTTTAACCAAAAACTGTCTACTATTGACCTCACCCGATTCCTAAGAGGTCTGTAAGGGGCGTGCATAAGAGCACAAACGTGCCTACCATTCCTGTCCTATTGTTTCCTTTCATTATATCCAATTAATATAGTTATTACATACTTATGCTTATTTATATATGCTTATATATTATATAGTTACTTTCATGCTTACGCTTATATATACTGTTGTGACAAAATAAATAAATAAACCTTGTTACTTTGCCACATCTTAATATATGACATGATTTTGTTGGTTTGTTCATCGCGGACACATGGAAGGAGAGTTTCCATTCTGTACCAGAGCCGATTCAGAGTGTGTGTTTTTTCTCTCCCTTCTGCAGTTATTATTTTGCTGGCAAAATGAAGGGATGTTCTTTTGCAAAATGTAGGTGACAGGTCAGGTATGATGAACAAGAAAGTTAAGTGTTTAGGCAGTTTGATGGGGACACCACATAGATTAATGGGTTTTACACAACCATTATAGAGAAATGGATTAGATATGTAAGTGAAGAGAATCTGCGCCACATCATAGAGATTGGTGATGAAGGAGACTTTAGAAGGAGGAGAATGTGATGGATGGGAATGGCATTTAATAGTCTTTTGGGAACTTGCCTCTGAATGGTATTAACAATCCAAAAACCAAGAGACTGAATCTTCATAGTATCTTCTGCGTGGAGAGCTGTTCTCTCCATTTTAAAGGAGCCAGAAAATGCCTGCAGAGGAAGTTCCAGCAGATAATAGCAGAGGCTGCAATTCCAAACCTTGTCTTGCATTTAAATCATAGAGTAGATAGGAAAGATGCTGTTTTTGCCTTCGTTGCATTACAAAGGACAGGAATTAAACTACAGTCAGCTTTTAAAGGTTCCAATTTAAACTGTGCTTTTAAAGATAACAGTTTAAATCGTGCTTTTTAAAGATAACCGATTCAACGTACTTTTAAAAGCTTATGCAGGTATAAATAGCACTTTTTGATAATTTGCCTGTAGGGTTAAAAACAGTTGTCAGTCGTGACAGTGAGAAAGGCTATGTAGTGCTTCAGATTCCAGAAAAAAAGTGTTTCAGAGCAAATGGGGGTGCTCATATAGCCCCCCCCCCTTAAGTATTTTAGGTTTTTGAGCCTTTTCCTGAGATTGTAATTGCAGCCAAGGAAGGGATCTTCAGCATCCATGGAAAAGACCCAGCTGCTTTAAAGAGTTTCTGATCCTGGCATCCCAAAACTGAACAGCATTTGCAATAAATTTGGTAAGGATGTTCAAAAAAAAAAAGAGAGATACAGTGACACCTGTTTGAAATGGGTCAAGTTTATTCTTTTTACGGGGTGTTACTACCACCCCCTAAAAAGTCATGTAGTATGTTTGTGCTTTTGCAAAAAAAAACAAGTTTTAGCCACTGAATTATGACCAGAGATAGTTAATGAGAGAATTGGCTTTCTATACTGAGAAATGGTTTGTGAGTGAATTATGCACAGGAAATGGAATGGAGCTTGAATCAGTCCAAGCCAAATTGTGTTTTTTGCTGTATCCCTCAACACTGTCAAACTATTTACTAAATCTGCAGTACTATTAATCTTCTCATCATTCCCATCACCTATCTTCTTCCACTTATGACTGTAACTTTGTTGCTTGTATCCTTACGATTTATACTGATATTGTCTCCTGATTGCTTATTTGTACCCAATGACTATCATTAAGTGTTGTATCATTAAGTGTTAAATTTGTACCCTATGACTATCATTAAGTGTTGTAAGTGTTGTACCTTGATGAAGGTATATTTTCTTTTTTGTACACTGAGAGCATATGCACCAAGACAAATTCCTTGTGTGTCCAATCACACTTGGCCAATAAAAATTCTATTCTATTCTATTCTATTAATCAAAGGTCAAATTGAATTTTGTTATTACGTACTAAAACAACAAATAAGCCAGTTTGATGTCTGTAGAGATTCTCAGCCCATATCATAATTGTCCCAAAGGTCCTTTTTTCAAGAGGCAACTGGAGATTTCTGGTTTTTCTTTGAAGATGTTTCGCTTCAGAGCTGAAGAAGCTTCTGAGAAGGGAAACATCTTCAAAGAAAAACAAGAAAATCCAGTTGCCTATTGAAAAAAGCACCTTTGGGAAAAGCGAGTTTGATGTAGTGATTAAGACACCAGGCTAGAAGCTTTGGAGACTATGAGTCCTAGAAAGGATACAATAGAGAACCACTGCTGAAAATCCTTGCTAAGAAAAATATTTTGCTCGCAACAAAATACCTTATGCCACCAGACTTGAAATTCTGGGCTTAGAAAATTTAGAACTATGCCGCCTTCGGTATGACCTGAGCATAGCTCATAAAACCATCTGCTACAATGTCCTTCCTGTCAATGACTACTTCAGCTTCAACCACAACAATACACCAGCACACAATAGATACAAACTTAAAGCGAACCGCTCCAAACTCAATTGCAGAAAAAATCTTCAGTAACAGAGTTGTTAATCCCTGGAATGCACTACCTGACTCTGTGGTCTCATCCCCAAACCTCCAAAACTTTAACCTTAGACTGTCTACTGTTGACTTCACCCATTCCTAAGAGGTCTGTAAGGGGTGTGCGTAAGCGCACCAGCGTGCCTACCGTCCCTGTCCTATTGTTTCCTTTAATTGTATTCATTTTATGTATTCAATTCATGCTTATACTTAAATATATTATCTAAAATGTATCCGACAAATAAAATAAAAAATGCACGGACTTCTCCAAGCAGTTTCTAAGAGTCAAAAACTTACTTAAAGACACTAAAGCAAACCACACACAATTTAAGTGTGTTTCTGACCTCATTAGTACCTGGATGATGGATCACTTGGAATTTTCTATGATGGACCAAGAACTTTCTCAGAAGAAGGCTGTAAAAAATGGTATAAAAGAGGGATGGGAAACACAACCCCTTTATGACCTGTGAACTTCAACTCTCGGAAATCCTGAGACAACATGGCTGACTTAGGAACTCTGGGAGTTGAAGTCCATAGATCATTGAAGGACCATAATTGCCCATCCCTGGCATAAAAGCTACTGTTGTTTCAGAAAAAGGCAGATTAAGACAGATGCCATATTAATTGCCACTAAGAAAGGGATTGAAAATGAAATTGTTGATGCTATAATACCTTGGAATCCACCTCTAGAACTCTATGCACAGTTCTGGTTGCCATTTTTTTTTTTTAAGATCTAAAAACAACAACAAGAACAATGAAAGCGATTGTAGACTTGATTATCTTCCTTACAAGAAAAGTCTAAAATTCTTGGAATTCTTTAGCTTGGAAAAAGAGTGATGGATGGACAAATATAGTTAAAGTATATAAAATCATGTGGACTATGGAGAAAATGGAAAAGGAAGAATTCCTGCCTCCTACTCCAACAATAGCATTAAGGGTCATTTAATTAGCTGATTGGAACTAGATTTACGACAGACAAAAGGAAGTATATCTTCCCATAGCATATGTCCCAAGGGTAGTTTGTTTTTTTTTCAAAAGGCAACACTTCTCATTTAAGAAGCTTCTTCAGTTCTGAATGATGGTGAAAAATGGAAGGATTTATATTCCTTGCAGTCATCTGGTCATTAGCTCTCTTTCTGAGAGTCATTGAGGCCACTTGAAGGTTTATCTGTGCCCTCAGGGTCATCTGAACGGTGCAAATGGCTGTGGAAACCCCTTGGAAGGGCTGAAAGGACTGTGTTGTAAACAGGAGATGGGTGGTATCATTTCCCGTAGCACATATTTAACCTGTGGAACTCTTCAGTCAAAAAGTATTGACTAGATTCATGGAAGACAAGTCTTTCAAAAGCTGATGAGTCTTGAAGATTCATTGTTATCTCTTATTGGGGTACCATGACCCCAGATAACAGTTGAAGATGAGCTGCAGCAGAAAGGGTTATGTCTTCATGTCATACCTATGAGTACCCAGAAAGCATCTTGTTGGACAGTATTGAGAAATAAAATGGACATCAAGCTGGACAACCCAGCAAGACTTCATGTTCCTATGAAGGCATCTTTCAGGAATGATTGCATGGGATGGGATGAGACAGGATTTAAAAAAGAACACTCAATATGCTGTCTGTGATTTCATGATTGAAATCTTGCTCTGTTTTTACATGCGCCTTTATTTTTTTTCTCACTATGTTGAAAGTGTGAATGAATGTTGAGGAGTTTGTAAGGTGCCAAAGATGAAGTTTAGGGTGTAGATTTCCGACTGATTAATTGGGATTTTCTTCCCACTTCTCTGTATTTGCTTTTACTGGCTTGCTAGAAAAGTGGGAATTCCCAGCTTGATTCAGAGTTATGAAAAAAAAATAACAAATGTGTTACTCAGGGCAATATTAAAGAGCTTGCTTTGATGTCCCTGACAGCTGTGACTAACGCTAATGATTTTTGTGAGCCGTTCTTTCACACTTATAAATATGTTCCAGCACTTCTCCCTCTGTGTCACAACTTCTATAACCATGTAGAGGAGCAATGTATGATTATTGCTTTTAATATTCAATCTGTCATGTGCTAAAAGCTTAAGCCACCAAGTAGGCTTATATATCACATATGTGGATATCTGGCTAAAGGAAACATATTTTGCAAATTTAATTTTTTCACTATCTAAAAAGATCAACAACTTGTCACAAATGTATACTGGTTCTCCCGGGCTCAGTCTTTGTTAATCATTTCCTATGCAAATGTGTTGTACAGAAAACCTCTTGAAGGCCCCCCACCCCCAAAATTTGATGTTAACCTCTGTGCAAGTGAAAATGTTATTGTAGCATAAGCGGAAACAACACAACTACTCTTGGTGTTAGGATACTTAGCAGTAAATTTCAGATCTCCTAACTCTTAGTGACTTAGCTTGATTTTTTGGCTAGACTTAGATTCACACACAGGGCTTGGTTAACTGAGAATCTTGAATGAAGCTGCATTGACACTTCAGGGCAACATATGGTGAACTGAAGGCAGCTTTGTGAATGCGGTGCCAACAACAAAGGGGAAAAAAAAACTCCACCTATCCCGATTAAGAGGACAGGAAATTGACCACATGTGTTCCAGACAACTGTTTGTCATAAGGAAATTGTAACTTTCCATGGGGTTCACTTCAATGGTGAGAAAAGTAAAATTCTACATTTAGGCAAGAACAACCAAATGCACAGGTATAGCATAGTATACCTGACTCAATAGTAGTAACTGTGAGAGGGATCTTGGAGTTCTAGTGGACAATGACTTAAATATGAGCCAGCAATGTGCTGCAGCTGCCAAAAAAGCCAACACAGTCCTAGGTTGCATTAACAGAGGGATAGAATCGAGATCATGTGAAGTGTTAGTACAAGTTAGTATAATTTTGGTTCCCATAATATAAAAAAAATGTTGAGACTCTAGAAAGAGTACAGAGAAAAGCAATAAAATCTTTTTGGGGACTAGATGCTAAAACATATGAAGAACGGTGTCAGGAATTGGGTATGTCTAGTCTAATGAAAAGAAGGACTAGAGGTGACCTGATAGCAGTGTTCCATTATCTCAGGGGTTGCCACAAAGAAGAGGGAGTTAAACTATTCTCCAAAGCACTTAAGAGTAGGACAAGAAGCAACAGATAGAAACTAACCAAACAACCTAGAACTGAGGAGAAATTTCCTGACCTTGAGAATAATTAATCAATGGAACCATTTGCCTCCAGAAGTTGTAGGTACTCCAACACTGGTAGTCTTTAAGAAGAGATTGAACAAACATTTCTAGGGTCTCTAGGGTGAGCAGGGGTTTAAACTGCAATGTCCTTTTCAACTCTTTTATTCTGTTATTCAGTTCAGTATTGGGAGTCAGTGAGATTAGGCATCTTGCTCCTAATCATAGTGGAGACTTTTAAAGGAAACTAAGTTCACAGACTGCACTTTCTACTCACTTTTGGAAATTGCTTAATAACTACTTCTAAGTTATTAGTGACCTTTAGAAAGACAAATTTGAAAACATTGTGTAAATCTATTTTTAATCCTGAATCGGGGGGAAAAACATGTTAATAATAATAATTTAAAGAATCTGAAATAAACGACAGGAAGCTAAATAAGATTTTGATCTCACAAACAGACTAAGGGTCCAGATAAATTTGGAATATTTAAACTTTTACAATAAGATTTTGGAATTAATCATAAAAAACAAACAATTTCTTGTGGGAAATTAATCTTCATTTGATTTTTACAATACATAAAAAACGTAAGTAGTGTCATGATTTCAAAAAGTAGACACTAGAGAGGACTAACGATTTTAAGTAAAGGAAAGACATACAAGCTTATAAAATGATGCAAAATGTTATAACAATAAAAAATATTGAAGGGGAATTTACATTTGAGATTTCCTTCCCACTCATGAATTAAGAGTTAGTTGATGTGACACTTGGTGGCCATGAAGCTGAGTAGCCATTATACAGTTACAGGCAGTAGTGGGTTTCAATTTTGGTCGCTACTGGTTCACTCGTGTGCGGGCACGCATGCATACGCGCAACACTTCTGCACATGTGCAGAGACGTCCAGGTGGGCGGAGCCTCCTGCTGCTGCCGCTACCAGTTCACCCGATCTGGGGCGAACTGGTAGCAACCCACCACTGGTTATAGGTAGTCCTAGGCTTATGACAGTGGTGGGATTCAAGTAATTTAACAACCAGTTCTCTGCCCTAATGATTTCTTCCAACAACCAGTTTGCCAAACTGATCAGAAAATTAACAACCGGTTCTCCCGAAGTGGTGCGAACTGGCTGAATCCCACCACTGGCTTATAACCATAATTGAGCCCAAAATTTATGTTGCTAAGTGATACATTTGTTAAGTGAATTTTCCTCCCTTTTATTTCATATATATATAAAAATCAGACTAAGATAAATCATTTCAGAATTTTTTCCACCAATTTTAATACAACATATAAGCTGCACAGTTTAATTGAAAAACGAATTTGAAATCTTTTAGCTGAAAAAATAAACAATAAAAAACATTGCCTAAAGATGCGCAACCTTAAACTAATATTTGTTGAAGAACCTTCTGATTTTATGACAGCATTCAGTCTTTTGGGGTAGGAGCATATCTTGCCTTGGGAATCTTTGCCCACTCTTCCTTCCAAAAACTCTCCAAAATCTGTCAGATTGAGAGGGCATATTTTGTGCCTCTTCAGGTCACCTGCATATTTTAAATTGCTATTTTTTTTTCCTCCTAAAAGATTTCAATTTGCTTTTCACTTGAATTGTACAGTTTATATGTTACATTAAAGTGGGGAAAAAAATATAAAATCTGGGTCTGGTGTTTTTTTTACACCTCAAAAACCTGACATTTTAACAAGGGTGTGTTAGAGATTTTTATATCCACTATACATTTTAGAGATCGAATGTTTTATTTTTAATTGAGTAGTTTAATTTTGGGGAATTATGCCATTGCAGATATTACAGAATAGAATACAGAATAATAGATTTGGAAGGGACCTTGGTGGTCTTCTGGTCCAACCCCTGCTCAGACAAGAGACCACATACCATTTCAGACTGGCTATCCACTCTTTTCTTAAAAATCTCCAGTGACGAAGCATCCACAGTTTCTGAAGAAAAGCCCTTCCACTGATTAATTGTTGTCACTGACAAGAAATTTATCTTTAATTCTAGGTTGGATCTCTCCTTGATTAGTTTCCATCTATTGTTTTTTGTCCTGCCCTCTGGTGCTTTGGAAAACAGATTGATCCCTTCTTCTTCATGGCAGCAGTATTCAAATATTGGAATACTGCTATCATGTCACCCCCTAGTCCTTTTTGCCTCTAGACTAGCCACACCCAATTCCTCCAACTGTACTTTATATATTTTAACCTCTACACCCCCCCCCCCAATTATCTACATTGTTCTTCTTTGCACTCTTTCCAGAGTCTCAAAATCTCTTTTATAACGTGACCACAACTGGATGCAGTATTCCAAGTGTGAGCTTACTTTATAAGCTTTGTAAATGGCACTAATATTTCACGCGATCTTGACTCTATCCCTCTGTTAATGCAACCAAGGATTACATTAGATTTATTGGCTGCCGCCGCACACTGCTGGCTCATGTTTAAGTGATTGTCCAGTGAGACTCCAAGATTCCTCTCACAGTCACTGCTTTTGAGTCAGGTTTCATCTTATATGAGTATCTCATGGTCAGTTTGTACTGTTGTAATACTTGTTATAATTTTTAAGCCTATTATATCAGATGCAGCATTGCCAGGTTGTTGTTGTTTTAATCAGTGCTTAGAGACATTGACTAAAATATGCTTGTTTTTCTCAAGTAACAAATAAGAGGAAATTTTCTGACCTTCCTGCACTGTGTACCACAGCACAACACATGGAAGACAGGGAGCACAGAGCACAACATTTATTGTATTCTTTGTGTGTGCTGCACTATACTTTTTAGTTATAAATTGTTCAGTGATGTCTCCTGACCCATAATACTACAGCTCTCTTACCATTTTGAGGAGAGTAGAAAATATGCCTAGTTCTAAACTGCACATTTTTCATGTTTTGTAGGAGAATATTTGAGGGAAATTGGGATGATTTTATTTTTCTTCTGTTCAGTTATGTCTTATTGTCAGAGACTTTCTTGATAAGTCCCTGAAATTTACTTTGCAAGGTTTTTTCCGAAACAGCTTGCCATTGCCTCTTTCCTAGGGCAGAGAGAGAGGGGCTGGCCTGGGGACATCCAGTTAGCTTTTTGCCCAAGGTAGGACTAGAACTCACAGTTTCCCTGTTTGTAAAATCTGATACCTTAACTACAACACAAAACTGGCTCCTTTATTTTATATGTATTAATAATATAATAAAATGATCTCATAAAAACAAGTATACAGGTGATTGTATAAACTAGTTAATGTCCGGTTGAACATCATCCAGATTCATAGCATTGGGAAGTCAGTGATTTATTACAAAATGACTCAAGCCAGTGTGAAATTTCATAATTCTCCATACAAATATATGTCATGACCAATCAGATTTTGCACTGTCTTGCAAGTCTTTGATGTTGCAGTAGAAAAATATTGTTTTGTTTTGTTTTGAATGTATTTTATTATGTCTGGTGGATTGGAAATTCTGGACAGCTGAATAATATTGAGCTTCAGTCCTTTAGATCAGGGGTCTCCAACCTTGGCAACTTTAAGCCTGGAGGACTTCAACTCCCAGAATTCCCCAGCCAGCTTTGCTGGCTGGGAGATTCTGAGAGTTGAAGTTCTCCAGGCTTAAAGTTGCCAAGGTTGGAGACCCCTGCTTTAGATAGCAGTTAAAAATGTCTTATTTTTCAAGATACTCTGATTCTGTTGTGTTCTGCTTGCCATTCAGCAAAATCAGATTCTGTTTTCAGATTCTGTTTGACTTTCCATTTCAACCTGGATAGCCAGTTTAATCCAGTAATTTGGATTAAGTCTCCAAATCAAAACTTCACACAGCCCTAGTCTCTTTATTGTGTATACAAATCATCAATATTTAATTGCCTTAAATGGTTGATGTCCACATAAAGAGAAGATCAAAATAGATGTGATTAAACCCACATCAAATAGCACAGATTGTTGTTGGGTGTTGTTATTTTTATTATTTTTGCTAAAGCTCTCTTTTTTTTATTTGGGATACCAAGTTTGGCTGTTTTTCATTTTTAATGAGTGCTAAATAAACAATAAAATTTTATTTTGTTTTCACTTGCCATATTAACTAACAGTTGCTGTTCTAAATGTTCTGGAAAAGCACTAACTATTCATGTCTTGCATACATAATCATGTCTTTAAAACCTTGCTGTATGTCAATTCATAACTCCGAAGACCCTTTTAATTCTGAATTGCTCTACAGGTAGTCCTTGACTTACAATACAAATGAGCTCAAAATTTCCAATGCTATGCAAGACAGTTCTTAAGTGAGGCATACCCTAGTTTTGCCAGGGTTGTTAAGTGAATCACTGAAGATGTTAAAGTGAATTGTGTGGTTGTTAAGCAAATCTGGCTTTTCCCATTGACATTTGCTTGCTTGTCAGAAGATGACTAAGGAAGCTGCAAATGACAACCCCACAACCCAGGGGTTGTTGCAACAGTCAAAAGTGTGAAAACTGATAATGTCAGTTTTTTCAGTGCGGTTGAAACTTTGAGCGTTCTTTAAATGAGGACTACCTATATGTTAATACTAACATGGTTACCTCTGGACAGTGGGATTGCAAAAGTTAGGAAAAAGTCTAAATGTTTCTCATTATAAAAGTATAGTGGTGCAGTGGTTAGAATGCAGTACTGCAGGCTACTTCATCTGGCCGCCTGCAATTTGGCAGTTCAAATCTCACCAGGCTCAAAGTTGACACAGCCTTCCATCCTTCCCAGGTGGGTAAAATGAGGACCCAGATTGTTTGGATACAATAGGCTAATTCTGTAAACTGCTTAGAGAGGGCTGGAAAGCATTGTGAAGTGGTATATAAGTCTAAGTGCTATTGCTATTACTATAGTGTTAAGGTTTGTTTGTTTTTCCAATTGTAAAGTTAATTTTTTTAAGATTTTGTCTGCTCATTAGATTTTTTTTCATCCAAGAACTGAACACAACACATAATTAGTCTCTGGATTTCTGCTTATGCTGTCCATATGATAGGTTAGTTTGAGAGAAGTTATAATACAGAAAGATAGTCATTGAGATTTGTGGCTGAATGGGAATTGCAGGTAATTCTTGAATTATGACCACAATTGAGGTCACAATTTCAGTTGCTAAGCAAGTTGATTGTTAAGTGAGTCATGTCCAACAAATGCTTTTAAAGGATTCTGGCGATCAGGCAACTCAGCTGGGATCGTCAGAACCCTTTAAAAGCATTTAAAGGGCTCCTCTGGCGATCCCAGCTGAGTTGCCTGATCATCAGAGGCTTGAGGGGAGGATCTACCACAGAACCAATTCAATTGGACCTTCATGTATGGACCTGGTTTTTCACACCTAACAGGCGTCCCTCTTTCATTAAGACCATGACATGGCTGCAAAAATTGAAATAACCAGCTGAGAAGGTTGTGAATGGTGATCACATAATCTCAGGATTCTGCAACTGTCATAAATATATGATAGATGCTCTTTGCCCATATTTTGATTACATGATCGTGGTGATGCTATGGCAATTATAAGTGTGAAGAATGATTCTAAGTCAGTTTTTTTAAGTACTGGTGTAATTTTGAACAGTCACTAAGCAAATGGTTGAGGATTACTGCCAGGGGTGAAATGCTCCTGGTTCGGACCGGATTGCCCAATCCAGTAATGATGGCAGGTGGTTCAGAGAACCGGTAGCAAAAATTTCTGCCCCACTCATGCCCAGCTGAGCCGCACGATCATCAGAATTTTTTTTTTACTTTTAAAAGCATTTTTTCTTTGGGCGAAAAAATGCTTTAAAAGTAAAAAAAAAGCCTCTGATGATCACACGGCTCAGCTGGGATCGCCAGAACCCTTTAAAAGCATTTTTTCTACAACCTCTTCCGCAGAAGAGGCTGTAACAAATGCTTTTAAAGGGTTCTGGCGATCAGGCAACTCAGCTGGGATTGCCAGAACCCTTTAAAAGCATTTAAAGGGCTCCTCTGGCGATCCCAGCTGAGTTGCCTGATCATCAGAGGCTTTTAAAAGCATTTTTAAACAATCTCTTCAACCAAAGAGGTTGTAGAAAAAATGCTTTTAAAAATAAATAAAAAAAAGTTGGCCACGCCCACTCAGTCACATTACCCCCACATGCCATACATACCCACATAGTAACAAATTTTACATTTCATCCCTGATTACTGCATATATGAATTCTTCAGTTTTAGTCCAACGCTTTGGCTCAATTCCCTTCTTAGAAGGGAAAAAGAAAGATACCATATTTTTCTGAGTATAAGGTGCACCTTTTTCCCCCCCAAAAAAGAGGGTGAAAATCTCTGTGTGTCTTATACTCTGAATGTAGCCCCGCCCAGCTTCTCAAGCGGAGGTTTCAAATGCTGAAAAAAGCATCAGAAACAAAGCATCAGAAAAGAAGACCCCAACAGAGCTTCAGAAAAAAAGCCCCCAAACAGAACTTCAGAGGCTTTTTTTCTGAAGCTGTTTCAGAGGCTTTCAGAGTCAGAAAAAAGTTTTTTCTGAAACAGTTTCAGAAGTTTCAGAGGCAGAAAAAAAAGCAAAAAAAAAGCAAGGCACAGAGCTCAGAACCAAGGAACCTGTTACTAAAATTCATCTTTGGGAACAGCTGATTGGGTGTATTCCGGGAGGCCAATCCATCTGCCAATCAGCTTTTTTCTTATTTTCCTCCCCAAAAACTAAGGTGCATTTTATACTCCGGTGCATCTTATACTCTGAAAAATGCAGTAATCATAAAATAAATTTCATGTACATCTTTGCTCAATTTTTCAACAGAGCATGTGTTTTATAATCCATTTTAAAGACTATGGATTTCAAAAATCCATTTTGAGTTAGGTTACTTAAATATACAAAACCATATGCAATATATAATTTTGAAAAAAGTCTCAGCCTTCCAGTTTGGTCTTTTCCAATTTGCAAAATATGTATTTGGAAAAAAACAACAACCCTCAGCTTCCAGTTTGGGTGAAGGGGCATGTACTGCACTTCCTGAAAAAAATATTGTTGTGGGGAAAATAGGAGGAAGAAGGTGTGTTGGATATATTCATAGCATTGATTTATTTGCATAAATAATAAAGGCAGGAAATAAACCGATAAATACATAAAGGTGTAAATCTGCCATAAATCAAAATTACGTGCTTGGAGTACATCAGTAAGCACAAAATCAAATTATTCCAAAGTAACATCAATGGAATTATTTCAATTTGGCCAATTGTTGAAGTGATATAAATAGCCACTGTCAAGAATATTTATTTAGATTCTGCTGCATCATAATTTGAAAGAGGAGGAAATGAGAGGTGTATGAGGCTGGTTTAGTTATAGGCACCCCTTGACTTAAAATTGTTAATTTAAGAAGTGATTTGACGTTACAACAGTATTGAAAAAAGTAACTTGCAATCGATCCTCACACTTATAACCATTGCATTCCCATGGTCGCATGAACAAAATTAAGCTGCCTGGCAGCTGATTTGTAATGGTTGCAATGTTGCAGGCCCTGTGACCCTATCTGTAATTTTCCCAGCCAGTCTCCAACAAGCAAAGACAATTGGGATATTGTCTTTGCTTAACAACTGCATGATTCACTTAACAACTGCAGAGATTTATTTAACAACTCTGGCAAAAAAAGGTTGTAAAATAGGGAGGGATTCATTTAATCATCTTGCTTAATAACCAAAATTCTGGTCCCAATTATGTTGTAAGTTGAGGACTATCTGTAATGTGGGTGTAATAAATATTCTATAAAATTCTATGTGTGCCTATGTATGTATGTATGCATTTCAGTTAATTTCTGCTTTAAATGATTGTTTTATATTTACGTTGTTTAGATATACCATATTGTCTGCTGTCAGAATCACTTCTCATGAGATGGGCAACTTTATAAATTTGATTACTTAATAAATAAAACCACCATTTCTACTTTTTTCCATATAACATAGGTAAACACATTCCAAAGGAAGAAGTTGTGGCACCTTCCTCACCTAAACGCCAAAAACAGAGTGTGTAAAACACATCCCAGTGCAAAACTCTTCTGCTCATAGCTGGTTGCTCCCAAACACATTGTACAAAGATCAGAATTTGTTCTGAAGGAAGCCATCCTCAAGGAAAAAAACTATTACACTTAAATCTTCCTGAGGTTCAGTGCATTCCTTGTTTGAGGGACAATTTGGAGCTATCCGAGCATACAAAAACTTTTTTTTTAAAAAAATCAGAAGCAAATCCATAAAACTATAGATTTCCTACTGGCGAATTCCTCTGAGCAGAATGAAAATTATCTAATAAAATTAGAGGCATTGAACCATCCAGGAAAAGAATTAATTTAAGCAGTTAAATCAATGGGCCGCTGTTCTTTCCTTGATGGTGACCATGTCAGTCTATAAGCGACTTAATTCTGGAAACTTAGAAAATGTGTGTGTGCGTGTGTTCACACCCGCCTTTGAGGCTTTCTTGATTCCTAGCAACTGCCTTAACTACTCTTTGGCAACATCTTTGGAAGTGGTTTGCCATTGTGTATTCTTCCTGTGGTTGACAATAATTGACAGGCAGGTCTACAACATATTGTCTTGCAGTTTCTAGCCTGGTACTATAACCACTGGCTCTCTAAAAACACTATTAAGCTTAAATGCTTAGGAATTCGAATCACATCACATAATCTTGGCCTGGATCCTACATAATAGAGTAAAAAGCTTGGTAAAATGGAAGAAAGGAACTGCGTGGAATAACATTTACTTTACCATACAATTCTTAGCTATCATTGGTACCAAAAGTTAGTCTGATTGGTTGACTTGTTTGATATTTAGTAAAAATGTGAAGGAAGGCCATCCTTCCGTAAAAAAGAAATAGAAGTAATACACTGTTCCACTATTGAATTTATTTATTTTTTGCTGACTATAGTTTGTGTTTATGAATTTAGGAGTTGTATTTTGGGAAACAGTAAAAAGGTAGGTTGAAATCTGGGGGTTTGTGCTCTCTGTTGGATCAGCACACTGTTCCACTATCGAATTTATTTATTTTTTGCTGACTATAGTTTGTGTTTACGAATTTAGGAGTTGTATTTTGGGAAACAGTAAAAAGGTAGATTGAAATCTGGGGGTTGTGCTCTGTTGGATCAGCACACTGGAGAATAAATGTTTCAGTCAAGCTGGTGAAACCCCTGATTAGATGTATTTGAAACTTGGCTTAAAAGAGAACTTGGCTTGGCAAAACTGCACATAAATAGGGTGATTTAGTGGTTAATTCTAGCATCTTGATGTGTTCACTTCAGTGGGCAGAATGGAACTTTCAGGCTCCTACCCTTGGCCATGTCTCCTTTTCTAGCCTCCTCCCTCTGCCCAGCTAGCTTTCCTCCTCCACTGGCCCTCCCCCAGCCATTCTTCCTGGCCAATGGTGGTATTGCTTGAGCGGTGATATTTTGAGTTGCAGTGACCTCTAAGGATTCTTAAAAGCATGCTAAGTTTCCAGTTGGCCTCTCCTGTTTTTTGTTGTTGTTAGTTGCGAAGTCATGTCCGACCCATCGCGACCCCATGGACAACATTCCTCCAGGTCTTCCTGTCCTCTACCATCCTCTGGAGTCCATTTAAACTCATGCCTACTTCTTCAGTGACTCCATCCAGCCACCTCGTTTTCTGTCATCCCATTCTTCTTTTGGCCTCAATCTTTCCCAGCATTAGGCTCTTCTCCAGTGAGTCCTTCTTTCTCATTAGGTGGCCAAAGTATTTCAGTTTCATCTTCAGGATCTGGCCTTCTAAAGAACAGTCAGGGTTGATCTCCTCTAGAACTGACTTGTTTGTTCGCCTTGCAGTCCAAAGGACTCGCAGGAGTCTTCTCCAGCACCAGAGTTCAAAGGCCTCAATTCTTTGGCGATCTCCTGTTTTACTGTGATGCAAATTATAGAGAGAATTATTGGGGGAAAAAAACCAATAACTGGAACTGTTTCTACAAAGGCAACCATCCAGACTGACCCAACAATAGTGAAATTAAAATCCATTACATAGTGATTTTTCTATTGATCAAGAAATATGGTGAACATATAGAAGGGTATTTTTTATGCTACCCTGGTAGCCAAGTGTCAAAGTCAAGAATTTTGCGATATGTTTAGTGAGAATGTCCATGTTGGCTCGAATTAATCACGTTTCTGTAGAATCTACCCAATCATTTTTTTTCCTTTGAAATTCATCCCGTAAGCGTTCCTATGATCTGCATGGCTGGCTTTTAGATATTTAAATATTGATTATTTGCAAACATTAAAATTTAGTTTTCTGAATCTGGAAGTTTATTTTTTTCCTACCCCACCTATTAATGTCTTTATTTGACTTTATCTTTTCACATAGTATCCTGTATTTTCAATAAATTATTTGGAACTTCGATACTATTTTGATCCAAAGATGGCCGGCCTTCCTTCCTTCCTTCCTTCCTTCCTTCCTTCCTTCCTTCCTTCCTTCCTTCCTCCCTCCCTCCTTTAGTTTTCATATTTGAGCTTCAGAGTAGGCTTTTAATCTTTTACAGTTTTTTTGCTCAGGGAAAGCAGTAGAATATAGCTTGATTTAAGTATGCAGCTGTTGAATTTTTTTTTTTAATCCTAAGAATTGAAACTCTAAATCTAATAACCAATGCTATCTAAAATAAAAGTTTATTAAGCAAAGTTAGTTCTGGTTCTTAAAACAAGTTGATAAATTGGAGATTATTTTAGTGATAGACTATGTTTTTCATGATTAAAAGCCTTGAAGATGTTCCCTGAAAAAAATGCCTCAAGGAAATTTCCAGTGCTTCAGTAGCTAAATTAATTAAATTTATGATTTGATTAAATGTACCTTTTATCTGTCAGCATCACTAGGCAGGTCCCATCAGAAAACAAGCTGCACAAGAAGACTAAAATGACATGTTATTGAATATAGATTATAATAACAGAATCCTAAACTATGTTAAACTATTTAACACTACCAACAATGCTGCCACCCTTCAAAAAGACTTTGACTTTGTGTCGGAATGGTCAAAAAATTGGCAACTCCAAATCTCAACCAACAAATGCTTTGTCTTACACATTGGCAAAAAGAATCAGAACACAAAATACAAACTAAGTGGACATGACCTTGTAGATGACCCTCACTCTGTCAAGGACCTTGGAGTACTCAAATGATCAAATAATCTAAGTGCCAAAGCCTACTGTAACAACAACACCAAAAAGGCATTAAGAGCTGTAAATCTAATCTTGTGTAGCTTCTTCTCTGGTAAAATTACACTACTAACCACAGCATACAAAACATTTGCTAGACCAAGTCATATTTTCTGCAATCAAGATTGGAGCGGTTAACATTAAGCTTAAATCTATTGTGTGCTCGTGTATTGTTGCAATTGAAGCTGAAGTAGTCTTCGACAGGAAGGACATTGTAATAGATGATTCTATGAGTTAAACTCAGGTCATGTCGAAGGCAGCGTAGTTCTAAATTTTCTAAACCCAAGATTTCAAGTCTGTTGGCATAAGGTATTTTGTTGTATTCAGAGGAGTGGAGAACTCTTCTTGTGAAATATTTCTGCACACGTTCAATTGTATTGATGTCAGAAATGTGGTATGGGTTCCAGACAGTCGAGCTGTATTCAAGAATTGGTCTAGCAAATGTTTTATATGCTCTGGTTAGTAGTGTAGTGTTTTTGGAGAAGAAGCTACGCAAGATTAGGTTTACAACTCTTAAAGCCTTTTTTGCGATGTAGTTGCAGTGGGCTTTGGCACTTAGATCATTGGATATGAAAACTCCAAGATCTTTAACAGGTGGGGGTCATCTGTAAGGTAATGTCCATCAAGCTTGTACTTAGTGTTTAGGTTCTTTTTTCCAATATGTAAGACTGAGCATTTGCTGGTTGAGATTTGGAGTTGCCAAATTTTAGACCATTCAGGTACAAAGTCAAGGTCTTTTTGAAGGGTAGATGTATTGCTGGTGGTATTAAATAGTTTGACATCGTCAGCAAAGAGAACACAATAACCTGAAATAAGGTCACAGAGATCATTAATGTATAATATGAAGACCGTTGGTCCAAGAACACTACCTTGGGGAACACCACTTTTGACAGGAACAGGATTTGATATAGCGTTGCCAATTTTGACCACTTGTCTGTTTGACAGGAAGGCATTTATCCAATTGTGGAGGGGTCCTGAGATGCCATAGGATTTTAGTTTTAGGAGAAGTTTTATCATGTACTACTGAGTCAAAAGCTTTACAGAAGTCTCTGTAAATTGCATCTATTGATCAAGATTTGTAGTCCATATGTTTTTGCAGTGGAGAAGTTGTAAATTACATGATAATTTTTTTCTGAAACCAAATTGTTTATTAGAGAGTAGGTTGTTTGTTTCTAGGTGGAGGGTAATGGATTGGTTGATATAGATTCCATAACTTTACAGGTGACGCAACATAGAGAGATTGGTCTGTAGTTTTTTAACTAGGCTGGGGTCTTCTTTTTTGAAGACTGGGATGACCGTGGCTAGTGACCAAAGTTTGGGAAGGGAACTGGTCGTGAAAGCTTTTTCAAAGATTATGCTTAGGGGTTCTGTATATTAGTGGAAAGCTTTTTTAAAAAGTATGCACATAGTCCATCAGGTCCAATAGATAGGGATGGTTTCAGTTTGCGAAGAGCTTTTTCAACATTATCTTCTGTGAAATCTATTTGTGTTAGGTCGTTGTACTCATTGTTGGTACGATAGGGGAATGTCGGGTATGAGCCATTACTGTTAACAAAGACTGAGCCCAAGAATGTGTTAAAGATGTTTGCTTTAGCTGTTTCATCATTATATTTACCTGAGTGTCTTCTGGTTATTATCTTGCTTGTAGATAGCTGTCTTTGAGTTTGCTTCCAGATGTTTTATTACCCAGTGGTATAAGTATAGGCAGCCAATCCCAGATATATTAGCACTGATAATGTTAACTGGTTGGGTAATGAAATATATACACGCAAGCAAGCAAGCTCAGAGAGCATCAAGGACTCTACAGATTAATCACGAATTTGCAGATATTCTCTTCTATTGGAATGATTTTGGTTCTTGGAACTTGAACTTTTAACCTTCTTTCCTTATGAAACAATTTGTCCATATTTTTCTCAAGATACTCTGCCTTACATGCTATAATAGATGAACTGACACTATGCATGTATGTATGAATGTATGTATGTGTATATGTGTGTATGTTCTTTTCAGAAAGAATGTTCTTTCTGCGCCAACTCAGTAAGCTCAAACTGCCCAAGGAGCTGCTGATTCAGTTCTACAGAGGAATTATTGAGTCTGTCATTTGCACCTCTATAACTGTTTGGTTCGGTTCTGCAACCCAACAAGAAAGACACAGACTTCAGAGGATAATTAGAACTGCAGAAAAAATAATTGCTACCAACCTGCCTTCCATCGAGGACCTGTATACTGCACGAATCAAGAAGAGGGCCGTGAAAATATTTACAAATCCTTCACATCCAGGACATAAACTGTTTCAACTCCTACCCTCAAAATGACGCTATAGAGCATTGCGCACCAGAACAACTAGACACAAGAACAGTTTTTTCCCGAAGGCCATCACTTTGCTAAACAAATAATTCCATCAACACTGTCAAACTATTTACTGAATCTGCATTACTATTAATCTTCTCATTGTTCCCATCACCAATTTCTTTCCACTTATGACTGTATGACTGTAACTTTGTTGCTGGCAATCCTTATAATTTATATTGATATACTGACCATCATTTGTGTTGTAAATGTTGTACCTTGATGAAGGTATCTTTTCTTTTATGGACACTGAGATTATATGCACCAAGACAAATTCCTTGTGTGTCCAATCACACTTGGCCAATAAAAAATTCTATTTTATTCTATTCTATTTATATCTCACCTTTTTATTTTTACAAATAACTCAAGGCCATGAACATATCCAAACATACCTTCCTCCTCTTATTTTGCCCAAAATGCCAAAACACATGAAGTGGGTTAGAGAGAGAGACTAACTGGCCCAAAGTCATCCAGCTAACTTTCATGAGAAAACGGGACTTGAACTTACAGTCTCCCGCTTTCTAGTCTGATGCCTTAACTACTAGACCAAATTGGCTCTGGTTCATATGTACCCAAAACCTATATTACTTCTTTCCTTTGCATTTTGTAATATTCTATATTTAACTTGTCTCCCCCATCCCCTGAACATATGGATTTAGATTTATTTGAATGGTACATCAGTTTTTAAAATGGGGACAATCTGAAACAAAAATTTCAATTTTGGTAAAACTTTCATTTTTATCACAGAGATGACAATTTTAATTTCTCCCATCTTAATATCCCTTCTTAATTCCATCCCAGTCTTAACATAATAAGTTCATACTTATCATAGTTATACGCAAGTATTTTACTTTTTTATCCATCTTAAAATTAGGTTTCTCCATCAGTTCTATTTGATTTTCTAATTGCCAATTTTCGATAGCATCTTTGTCATCTGATTATTAATCTTAAAACCAAGTCCTTTAATTGTCTCATTAATGTTTCTACCTCCTCTAGTGGATCTTTCAAATCCAAATCATCCACAAATGTTGTTAATTTATAAGTTACTTTCCCATATTGTAAAATGTCAGGGGAAATGAATTTTAACTTTGTACTGGGGGGATATTCTGGAGATAAATACCCCACCCCAAGAGTTTCCACCAGCAATCTTGAAGATAAGAGTAGTTTATAAGGGAACATGTCCTCTTTCAGTTATCCACAGATTTTTCCATTTAAAAAAGAAAAATATTGCTTTACATAAGACAGTCTGTGAAATTGATTTTCCTGTCTCTAAACTATGAATAATAAAAGGCATCACAGGATACTTGCAAGAAGAAGAAATATAGATAATTTAGAAAGAAAAAACTGCACCAGTACAATGCTGGGATTTAAATATCTGGTATAAGGTATTGCTTATATGTGATTGTATTCCAATTTTGGATTTATGTTGCTTATGTAATAGCTCTTTTATCAGCATCACAACCAAAATCTCTCTCGCTCTCTCTCTCTCTCTTTCTCTCCCTCCCTCTCTCTTTCTCTCACTTTCCATTTAGGTTATGATGAGAGAGAAAAAAATATTATTCAAAAAACTATACTAGGGTATTGCAGACTCTGTATATCTAAAGTAGCTTTTAAATTCTGACCACAGCCTGTGTGTGAATTTAAATCTTATGTTTAGCATAAGCACTGCTGTTAAACAACATTGAAACTTTACAACAGTTTTGTTAAATATGCAAGACAGCTACTAGCATACCATATTTTTAAATCTATATTGCTCTAAAGAAGAACTGTGCGACAGTCATAAAAACATTTATTTTAATACACCTTTTAAAACAATGCATGTTTACCTCATGGTCAAAAATATGCATTTTTGTTTAAGTTCTTTTATTTGTTCACTAATATGGATCAATGAAGGGATTCTGACTTTTTTTTTTTTTTTTTTTTTGCATAAATCCCATGTCACAGTAGGAGTAAAGCTGACATTATGTCTAGTCTACTGTGGTGAGATTGAACTGTATGGAGACAACTCCTGCACAAGTGAGAGTTTTATTTACTTCTTGCTCCAGTGATGGGTTTCAAAATTTTTTACTACTGGTTCTATGGGTGTGGCTTGGTGGCGTGGCTTGGTGGCGTGACTTGATGGGCGTGGCAGGAGAAGGATACTGTAAAACCTCCATTCCCACCCCACTCCAGGGGAAGGTTACTGCAAAATCCCCATTTCCTCCCGATCAGCTGGGACTCGGGAAGCAGAGAATAGATGGGGGAGGGGCCAATCAGAATTTTTACTACCGATTCTCCAAACTACTCAAAATTTCACTACTGTTTCTCCAGAACTGGTGAGAACCTACTGAAACCCACCTTTGTCTGGCTCCCCTGGGAAAAAAAATTGAGTCATATAACAATCATTTCAGTGAGAAGAAAATGAATAACTGACATTGATTCAAGGAAATACATAGTTAATTCTGCAGTAGCAGATGTCCCCTGGAATAGGACGAAAGACTCTTAAACAGTAGATGTAATTAGGTAGAACCTGCAAACATAGATGATGAATTGAGTTCCTAACAACATCTTTAGTTAAGTAGTCAGAAAGCAGATGATAAGAAATGTCACTGGTGCAGACTCTCATGTCAGGCAAAGAAAACAGCACTGGGTTATTTAATGGACTAGTGATCTGAGTTGGTGTAATATTATTTCATGGCTCCTTATCTTGTGCCTTATAATTAAAGTTGAGATAAGTCAACTCAAATGTTAAAAGCTATAAATCATGAAATTGTATGTAGGGCTAATGCTTTCACCCATCATGTCTATCTTTGCAAATAAGCCATTTGTCACTTTGCTGCATAGCAGCAATTTTGAAATAGATCCTGCAAAAATGCTAAAGGTGGCAATACAGGTTGCCTCTGTAATTTCTCTGGCTTTTCCCTCCTGGAAAAGAGAACCAGGCAAGCAAGAGCCATAATTCTGAGTGCATCGATTGTTGGAGGAGGGAGGCCCTGCTGCGAATCTGTATGGTTTTTATTAGCCCTGAATCAGAGAACGTGATGGAAACTAATCAAGGAGAGAATCAACCTAGAACTAAGGAGAAATTTTCTAAGAGTTAGACCAATTAAACAATTGAACAATTTATCTTGAGAAGTTGTGGTTGTTCTACCACTGGCGATTTTAAAGAAGAGATTGGACAGACAATTGTCTGAGATGCTGCTTCCTGTTTGAGCAGGGGACTGCACTACGATGCATCTAAGGCAGTGGTGAAATCCAAATTTTTTTACTACTGGTTCTGTTCAGTGGTGGGATTCAACCAGTTCGCACCACTTCGGGAAAACCGGTTGTTAACTTTCTGAGCAGTTTGGCAAACTGGTTGTTGGATGAAATCATTAGGGCAGAGAACCGGTTGTTAAATTACTTGAATCCCACCACTGGTTCTGTTGGTGTGGCTTTGTGGGCATGGCATGGTGGGCATGGCAGGAGAAGAATACTGCAAAATCTCCATTCCCACCCCACTCCTGGGGGAAGATTATTGCAAAATCTCCATTCCCACCCCACTCTGGGGCCAGCCAGAAGTGGTATTTGCCGGTTCTCCAAATTGCTCAAAATTTCCGCTACCGGTTCTCCAGAACCTGTCAGAACCTGCTGGATTTCACCCCTGATCTAAGGTCCCTTCCAACTCTGTTATTTTGAGATTAGAGAAATGGCTGATCAGCCAAATGCTGGGCAAAATCTTCTAGGGCTGCAGTTCTAAACGTGCAAAGAACATTGAACTGATGGTTTAAATCTGCCTGGTATCAACTATTACTTCAAAAGTATATATTATAAATGATAACTTCCTTAAAATGGTAATTGAACTTTGGATGTTGATATCCATGTTGCTAAAACAATAGGCAGAGCGCTGTTAATAGTTGTAAGGAACATTATTGATTTATTAAATTTATATGATGTCTAAGTGGTGCAGTGGCTTAGAGCTGGAGCTCTCGCCTCACAATCAGGAGGCAGGCAGGCATTTCTCTCTCTGGGCATACTGAGAATGTATCTGCTGAACAAAACTCCGCATTGGCGACAAGAAGGGCATCTGGCCGTTAAAACACTCCGCTAGCTCCATTCAGTTGCCCAGATTCCACCCCACAAAGTCATTAAATGAAGATGATACGATGCCTATCTCACCATCTGTAAAACACAGCGCAGTAAATACAATATAAAATGTTAAAATATTAAAACAATAAATATTAGCATTAAAGTTAATAAAGATGGCTAAGGAAAGAAGCAGGATACCAACTAGGTAGAGGTAGGATCTTTTCTCAATCCAGTATCCACCTTCATCGGGACCCCAGGCCAATCAGAGCCAGGATCCAGGATCTTACCTCAAGGGGCGCAATGTTTCAGCGAGCGGGCACCATGACAGAAAAAGCTCATCTCCTTGAATCCGCCATATGGAATTTCTTCACTGACAAGTTCCAAGCATGTTTCTTCTGCTGGCATGAGTGGGGAAGGTTGATCCAACTTGGGTGAGCATAAGTTCCTTACATATCCTGCACCCATGCCATGAAGTGTTTTAAAGGTGATAACCATCCCCCTGAAGCAACGGCAACCAGTACAGCTCACACAACAGTGGTGTTACATGTGTCATCTTGGGGGGGGGGCCCTCCAAGAATGGTCTACGTAGCTGCATTCCATGCCAACTGTAGCTTCTGAATACTCTTCAAGGGGAGCCCCGCCTAGAGCATATTGCAGTAGTCCAGGTGTGAGACATGATCATGAGAGTAGACTTACGATTTCAAAAAGTGCTTCACACAGGGCATTTCTTCAGCGGCAAAGCAGAAAGAGTCTGACTCCCAAGCATTGTTACTACCTTTATTCCACCCACCTATTCTTTTCCTGGCTCCCCCAAAGACAATATCCTACTGTGAGAAACAGTGCTGGTGATGTTAATATGCAGCCTTCCCCTTCAGAAATTGTAAATCCTCTTGAGTTTTGACCCAGACTTGGAAATGCTTGAAAACCTTGACAGTTTACAGGCACTTTATTAATGAAGGCATATAGTATTCTGCATACCAATCTTGGTTTTGAGTGGCTTGGGTAAATGTTCCTGTTGATTTATGCTTTACAAGGACAGAATGGACCCAGTGGAGTAGAATGTTCACACTAAGCATGAATGGAAAAACATCTGTTCATGCATACTCATATAGCCCATGGCTCCAGGATCTATGTTTATTTCAGATTCCTGCTTGTTCAGTCCAAGGTCAATCAGGGGATTATGTATACCAATTTAGGAAAGAATAGAATAGAATAGAATTTTTTATTGGCCAAGTGTGACTGGACACACAAGGAAATTGTCTTGGTGCATATGCTCTCAGTGTACATAAAAGAAAAGATACGTTCATCAAGGTACAACATTTACAACACAATTGATGGTCAATATATCAATATAAATCATAAGGATTGCCAGCAACAAGTTATAGTCATACAGTCATAAATGGAAAGAGATTGGTGATGGGAACGATGAGAAAATTAATAGTAGTGCAGATTTAGTAAATAGTTTGACAGTGTTGAGGGAATTATTTGTTTAGCAGAGTGATGGCCTTCGGGAAAAAACTGTTCTTGTGTCTAGTTGTTCTGGTGTGCAGTGCTCTATAGCGTCGTTTTGAGGGTAGGAGTTGAAAAAAGTTTATGTCCTGGATGTGAGGGATCTGTAAATATTTTCACGGCCCTCTAATCTAAATTAAATTAAATTGAATTGAATTGAATTGAATTGAATTGAATTAATTGAATTTAATCTAAAGATAGATTAATTGCTAAAGCTGGGATCTGCTAAAAATGCATTGGAAGGCACAGGGTAATCCTCGACTTACCAACCATAACTAAGTCTAGACAATTGAGCAAGACAATTGTTCATGAGTTTTGTTCCCTTATGCAACTTTTCTTACCACAGTTGTTAAACGAATCACTGCACTTGCTAAGTGAAACATGCGTTCATTAAGCGAATCTGGCTTCCCCCATTGACTTTGCTAGTCAGAAACCAGCTTGGAAGGTTACAGATGGTGATCACGTGACCCTGGGACAGTGTAACTATCATAAATTAAATTAAATTAACGAACTTCCCCCGGGCTTACGCCAAATACCTGACTTTTGGACCTTCCGCCGCGAATTGAAAACACATTTATTTATTCGCGCGGGGCTGGCTTAAATTTTATTGGTTTTAAATTTTTATTATTAATTTTTAATGGGTTTTAGTTTTATATGTTCCAAAGTTTTAGGCCAATTATGTAATAAGTTTTTTAATTCGTATTTTAAATTGTATATTGCACTGTTTGTTTTACCTTGGCCTGAGTCCTTCGGGAGAAGGGCGGTATAAAAATTGAATAAATAATAATAATAATAATAATAAATACATGCCAGTTGCCAAGCATCTAAATTTTGATCATGTGACCATGGAGATGTCGCAATGGTCTTCAGGATGAAAACCAGTCATAATTCATTTTTTGGGTGCTGTTGTAACTTCGAACACTAAATGAATGATTATAAATCAAGGAATACCTGTATTGTCTTGAGTTTTACAACATATTTAGATCAGTATCGCTTCAAAATTAATGGATAAGAGGTTTTTCACCACAACAGTGAATTGAAGAACATTTAAGCATCTAAACTTATTTTTTTGCGATTTTTAAAATGTTTTACTTCCTGTCCTTCTTTCCTCCCCAAATTTTGATTCTCTTCCTTACAATTTACTTCTATTGGGAAATGGGAATGTCTCTTTTATATCTCTATCACCACGATATAAAAAAGTTGTTGAGACTCTAGAAAGAATGCAGAGAAGAGCAATAAAGATGATTAGGGGGCTGGAGGCTCAAACATATGAAGAACAATTGTAGGAATTGAGTATGTCTAATTTAATGAAAAGAAGGACTAAGGGTGACATGATACCATTGTTCCAATATCTAAGGAGCTACCACAAAGAAGAGAGGGTCAACCTATTCTCCAAAGCGCCTGTAGGCAGGACAAGAAGCAATAGTTGGAAACTAATCAAGGAGAGATACAACCTAGAATTAAAGATAAATTTCTTGTCTCTGAGAAAAATTAACCAGTGGAACAACTTGCCTCCAGAAGATGTGGATGCTCCATCACTGGAGATTTTTAAGAAGAGATTGGATAGCCATTTGTCCAGAATGGTATAGGTTGGACTAGAAGACCACCAAGGTCCCCTCCAATTCTGTTATTCTGCTATAGAAGAGTCTTCAAGTTTCTATTCTAGGCTGTTACATACAGCATTTCCGATAAAACACTGCAATGCATGATAACATCATCTAATTCTATATTGATGTCATTTGATATTTTACATCTTCTGTGTATATCTTGCCTATGGTTGACTCCGCCTTCCATCCTTCCGAGGTGGGTAAAATGAGGGCCCAGATTGTTGGGGGCAATAGGCTGGCTCTGTAAACCACTTTGAGAGGGTTGTAAAGCACTGTGAAGCGGTATATAAGTCTAAGTGCTATTGCTATGGGCACAAAACTATCACGATAGGTGTTTAACGACACAGCTAGATTTGGTGCATCTTGAAATGGGGCTTAGATTTTCTGGATTGAATGCATTCAGGCCTTCAAGTCCCAGCTGAAATTGGTTATGTTCTCTGACTTTTAACAATATGACTTAGCTATTTGGCTGTTTATGACAGCACTTTACTTTTTTCTTAGAGCTCCCTTTAGACTCTCAGCTTCCTGGCACGCCTGTTGCAATTAAATATGTAATAACCTTCCAGGTTTGGCAAAACAAAAAGGAGTTAATCAGATCTTGATGTCAGCAAGGCTGATGAACTGTGGAAGACATCAGAAATGAGTTTTTTGGATGCAAAACAAATGGAAGACCATGCTCTTGCACTGTTTTCTTCTTCTTCTTTTTTTATCAGTATTGAATGCCCAGGATATCCGTTGCATTTTTTTAAAATTTGTATTTATATCCCGCCCTTCTCCAAAGACTCAGGGCGGCTTACATTGTGTTAAGCAATAGTCTTCATCCATTTGTATATTATATACAAAGTCAACTTATTGCCCCCAACAATCTGGGTCCTCATTTTACCTATCTTATAAAGGATGGAAGGCTGAGTCAACCTGGGGCCTGGTGGGACTTGAACCTGCAATAATTGCAAGCAGCTGTGTTAATAACAGACTGTCTTAGCAGTCTGAGCCACCAGAGGCCCCTGCATTAATTCTTCTGCATTAATTACTTGATGTCACAATGGGTGATTGTCATGCATGAGGCTTTCAAATTTTTGGAGATTTCTTTTGAAGTGGAAACTCCAGAAATGATATTTGTGAAATTCAATAGCAAACTGTTGAACAGAGGTGTACTTTCTCACTCATTTTGGCAGGAATGAAAGCAAAAAGGGTCTATTAGCTGATGGATAATTGTAGCACAACTGAAATAAAAGTAGCCACATGTACTTAGAACAACCAGAAATTGTAGTTTTGTCCACTTACAAACTATTCTATTGTCATTCCATTTTAACACCCAGAGTTATTGGGATCTGGGTGGCATACAAGTTCAATATTGTTGTTGTTGTTTTGGTTGCTGTCACACCTATCATATTAATCCTGTTTTATGTCAATAAGCTTCTTCCATAGGAGATGGAGATGAGATTGAAATCTTATCTGTGTCATCAGTGAAATCCAGTACATCATGCGGTTGATATAAAATTAAACTGACAAAATATTTCATTCACCAGAATTTGACTAAGAAGCATAGTTTCTCAATAAAAGCTTCTATTTTGAATGTAAGTTTATGTTCCCATTTTTTTAAAAAATATTTCCAAATAGTCATTTCCAGCATGGTTAATAAAGGATATTGTACACCAAGACCAAAACCACTTCAAACAGTGGAATGCCTTCTGATACAGGTAGTCTCATTTAGTGACCATTCAAAGTTACAATGGCACTGAAAAAAGTGACTTATGACTTTTGCACACTTAACAATCGCTGTAGCATCCCCATGATCATGTGATCAAAATTCAGGTGATTGGAACCTGATTCATATTTAGGACAGATGCAGTGTCCCAGGGATCACGTTCTGACCTTCTGATCAGCAAAGTCAATGGGGAAGCCATTCATTTAACAACCATGGGGAGTTAAGGGATCGATGGGGGAGAAGGGATTATGGGGTATGGTTTTTGTAGTATTTTAGCATATGTTTGTTAGATGTTATACCCTGTATTTTGCTCTGGGAAGTCTCGGGGGAGGGGGAGGGGGGGGAGGGGGAAAAATGTTTTAAAACTTGTTTGTTGTAAAACTTTTTCAATTAAAAACAACAACAACCATGTTGATAACTTAACGGCAGTGATTCACTTAACAACTGTGGCAAGAAAGATTGTAAAATGGGACAAAATTCACTTAACAAATGTCTCATTAAGCAACAGAAAACTTGGACTCCATTGTGGTCATAAGTCGAGGACCTGTTGTTAACGTTGCTATTACATCCTATATCCTCCCGAGTTGAAAGCTGGTTATCATTTCTTCCTACACTTTGGATTTTCTTGCTCTCCATTCTAGGTGGTCGTTCGCAATTTGTTTTCAGACTTCCCATCATAGGAAATTTAGCTCTTAATGTGTCTTCCACAAATATGGATTCTTTAAATAATTCCTTATTTTGAAACATGTTTTCCCACGCAAGACTTTCAGGTTTATTTAAAGCACAGGTGTCAAACTCGACCGTGTCCCGTGAGGTCACATTACTTTTTTGCCTTTGCTGAGCTGGGGTGGGTGTGGCATGCATGTGATGTATCCAGCTCGTGGACCGCCAGTTTGACAGCCCTGATTTAAAACAATCTTTAGTACAAACTAAAGGGAGGCAGTGGCTCAGGGGCTAGGACGTTGAGCTTGTCAATCGAAAGGTCGGCAGCTCAGCGGTTCAAATCCCTAGTGCTGCCGTGTAACGGGGTGAGCTCCCATTACTTGTCCCAGCTTCTGCCAACCTAGCAGTTTTGAAAGCACCTAAAAATGCAAGTAGACAAAATAGGGACCACCTTTGGTGGGACGGTAACAGCGTTCCGTGTGCCTTTGGCGTTGAGTCATGCCAGCCACATGACCACGGAGATGTCTTCGGACACCGCTGGCTCTTTGGCTTTGAAACGGAGATGAGCACCGCCCCCTAGAGTTGGCAACGACTAGCACATATGTGCGAGGGGAACCTTTACCTTTACCTTAGTACAAACACTGGTTTGTCTCTTAAGTGTAGCTTCACAATCTGATTCAGCTTGATCACAGTGCAGTTAGTCCTTGTTTTAAGTCCACTCAATCTGTTACAACAGCACTGAATGAGAAGTACCTGTGATGAGTTCTTGTACTTCCAGCTGTTGCAGTGTCCCTGTGGTCACATGATCACAGGGCACTTAGTGACCATCCCACAACTATGAGGTTACAGCATCTTACAGTCATGTGATCACCATTTGCAACCTTTATTGCCAGGGATCTTTATTATTTATTTATTTATTATTTATTCATTTGCCAGCATTAATAAAAGGAGAAAGATGGGCGATCATTTCAGTCTTCTGCTTTTCCTCCAGAATTTTGTTAGCTGTGGCTCCTGATGTGCCTGTCTGGAACCCATACCTCATTTTGGACATCAATACAATTGAGCGTGTCTAGAAATATTTTACAAGAAGAGTTCTCCACTCCTCTGATTACAACAAAATATCTTATGCCACCAGACTTGAAATCCTGGGTTTAGAAAATTTAGAACTACGCCGCTTTCGACATGACCTAAGTTTAACTCATAGAATCATCTGTTACAACGTCCTTCCTGTCGAAGACTACTTCAGCTTCAATCACAACAATATACGAGCACACAATAGATTTAAACTTAATGTGAACCGTTCCAATCTTGACTGCAGAAAATTTGACTTCAGTAACAGAGTTGTTAATGCCTGGAATGCACTACCTGACTCTGTGGTCTCTTCCCAAAATCCCCAAAGCTTTAACCAAAGACTATCTACTATTGACCTCACCCCATTCCTAAGAGGTCTGTAAGGGGCGTGCATAAGAGCACCAGCGTGCCTACCGTTCCTGTCCTAATGTTCTCTCTGATTGTATCCAATTTCATATGGTTATTACATACTTATGATTATATTTATGTTTATATATAGTATAGTTATTTCATGATGATGCCTATATATACTGTTGTGACAAATAAATAAATAAAATAAAAAATAAATAAATAAAATAAAACTTATTTATTTTGTAGACATATCAAGGAATCCCCACACAGGAAACAAAAGGAAAAGTAGAGTCCAGCACCTATGATATTTTCAAAATCTATGAAATAGCTTAAAATGGATAGTTTAACGAAAACTAGCAAGCAATTCCTCCGACCATGAACTTAGGGAATCTGGACTTGGAGGAATCTCAAAAGAAAATTTCTGCACTGCTCTTCAAGATGTGGCAACAGAAATGATATTTCTGCCCTATTTCCCATAACAACAAACTTTGTCTGGAAACTATCTCTTCCCTAAAGAGGATGCGCAATAGCCGTTATTACTATCCTTGAGCAGTACTTCACAGCAGCTCTTCTGATCTTTTTGCTCAAAGACATCTTGACATCTTATCTCAAAGACAATGTAAGAAGAGGGCCTGGGGATACATGCTAGCACAAGTAAGAAATACAAACAGACCCCTCCCCATTCTTAGCTAATTAAATGTCACCCCAAAGAAAGGAAAAAATGATTAATTATTTAAATATTTGCAAACAAGTCAGGTTAAAATCTATTTAATTCCAGATGGGGTTAACAGGCCAGATGGCCTGCTATAGACTTGCATAAATATTATCAGTATCAACATATTGATTCACCAAGCACCAGATTGAGGACCTGTATACTGCACGAATCAAGAAGAGGGCCTTGAAAATATTTACAGATCCCACACATCCAGGACATAAATTGTTTCAACTCCTACCCTCAAAACGACGCTATAGAGCACTGCACACCAGAACAACTGGACACAAGAACAATTTTTTCCCGAAGGCCATCACTCTGCTAAACAAATAATTCCCTCAACACTGTCAAACTATTTACTAAATCTGCACTACTATTAATCTTCTCATCGTTCCCATCACCAATCTCTTTCCACTTATGACTGTATGACTGTAACTTTCTTGCTGGCAATCCTTATGATTTATATTGATATATTGACCATCAATTGTGTTGTAAATGTTGTACCTTGATGAACGTATCTTTTCTTTTATGTACACTGAGAGCATATGCACCAAGACAAATTCCTTGTGTGTCCAATTTTTTATTTATTTATTGAATCACACTTGGCCAATAAAAAAATTCTATTCCTTCCTTCCAGATAGCTTTCCAAATAGAACTCTTGAATGGGAGTTGTATTCCTTTTCAGACAGTCTCCATTCCTCTTTATTCCTCTGAGGAATAAAACATTTATCCCCATTTAAATTATACCAAACTAGAGCTTTCCATGACATTAAAAATCAGCCTTAATTTTGATCATAGACTTAGTCCTACAACAGACAATCTAATTTCTGCTGAAATTGTTAACACAATCAGAATCCAGAAAACTTAATGACCATAACTGTGATCAAAATTTCCATTGCTAAGCAAGGAGGTTGTTAAGTGACTCATGGCTGATTTTACAACCAGTTTCCCCATGGTTGTAAAGTGAATCACTGCAGCTGTTAAGTAAATCACTCAGTTATTAAGGGAATCTTGCTTCCCCATTGATTTTGCTAGTCAGAAGATGGCTGGGAAGGATGCAAATAGTGATCACACAACTATAGGATGCTGTAACAATTGTAAATACATGTCAGTTGTCAGGCACCCAAATTTGCTGACCACACGGATACTGCATTGGTTGTAAATTTGAGGACTTGTAAATCACGTTTTTCAGTGTAACTTCAAACAGTTGCTAAACTAATGGTTCTAAGTCAAGAACTATCTGTACTCAATTTTTACCAAGTCCACGTTTATTCAAGCAAAATGCCGTCAAAGATAAGAAAAAAAATACCTCTGGAAGAATGTCATATCTAGAGGGGGATTATTAACTTGCCACATTCCCAAGAAAAGAGATTAGAAAAAACAGAGATTATTTCAAGCTTGAAGGCATTATTTTAACTCTCTTATCTTCTGTCTCTGTAACAGCTGAATCAATTCAATAAGTGATACCCACAGAAAGCAGGTATAAATTAACAAGGCTATATAGCTGTTTCTAACATTCCAGGTGAAGAGAAAATTAATGGCCCCAGATAAAATTTTGATTTTATGGTTAAATGTTTTAGGCCTCCCAGGGTGTTAAGCGGACCTTCTCGTTACTGCTGTATTCTGGACCAGTTGCAATTTATCAGTGGTTTTCAAGGGCAGCCCCACTTAGAATGCATTGCAGTAGCCCATATGTGAGATATCCAAACCATGAGTGACTATCCAAAGGCCTCCCAGTTCAGATGAATTTGTATGAAGTTCTCCTAGCTACATCTGCCATCTGCCCTTCAAGCAGAAATGTGAGTTCATGAATATTCCCAGATTTTGTTCCTACCTTGAAGAGGGAAATCCAACCCCACTGAAAACTAATTTTCAATGGTGGTCCAAATACCCACAGCCACTGGGTTTTATTTATTTTATTTATTTATTTATTTATTTTGTCACAACAGTATATATAAGCATAAGCATGAAAGTAACTATATAATATATAAGCATATATATATATATATATAAGCATAAGCATGCAATAACTATATTAGTTGGATATAATGAAAGAAAACAATAAGACAGGAACGGTAGGCACGTTTGGGCTCTTATGCACGCCCCTTACGGACCTCTTAGGAATGAGGTGAGGTCAATAGTAGACAGTTTATGGTTAAAGCTTTGGGGATTTTGAGAAGAGACCACAGAGTCAGGTAGTGTGTTCCAAGTATTAACAACTCCGTTACAGAAGTCATATTTTCTGCAATCAAGATTGAAGCGGTTAACATTAAGTTTAAATCTATTGTTTGCTCTTGTATTGTTGTGATTGAAGCTGAAGTAGTCTTTAACAGGAAGGACATTGCAATAGATGATTCTATGAGTTAAACATAGGTCCTGTTTTGTTTTGTTGGGGTTGAGGCCAAGTCTGTTCTTCTCCATAAAGTCCCCCACAGCCTGCTACTGGAAGAACCTCCTGACTACACCATCAGATGAGTCCAGGGTCATGTTCACTCAGTATCATCAGAATACTAATGATACCTTGCTCCAGACTGGTGGATGACCCTATCCAGCAGCCTCATTTAGATGTTAAACAAGAGAATTAGAAATAGTGTTGAGTCCTGAGTCATTCCATGGGGCCCATCAGGGGTTCAGGCTTGGGCTGTATCCCACTTTAGAGAAAGAAGAAACTTTGCAATGCTATGGCCCCATTCCTGCATTTACTAATCCACCATTTCTGATGAACTATTCCAGTGGTGGGGTTCAAATTTTTTTACTATCAATTCTGTGGGTGTGGCTTGGTGGGCGTGGCGTGGCTTGGTGGGTGTGGCTTGGTGGGCGTGGCAGGGGAAGGATACTATAAAATCTCCATTTCCACCCCACTCCAGGGAAGGCTATTGCAAAATCCCCATTTCTTCCCGATCAGCTGGGACTTGGGAGGCAGAGAATAGATGGGGGCAGGACCAGTCAGAATTTTTACTACTGGTTTTCTGAACTACTCACAATTTCCGCTACCGGTTCTCCAGAACTGGTCAGAACCTGCTCAAACCCACCTCTGGTGTGTGTATGTGTACGTGCATGTATGTATATATGGGAAACCGTGTGTTCCACATATAAATTACTATATACAATTTTGGAGCACACTTATTTGGAACATCTGGCTGCTGCGTATTCCATTTCTGGTTAAGTTCCTCAATACAGATAGTCCTCGACTTACAACAGTTCACTTAGTGACTGTTCGAAGTTGCAACGGCACTGAAAAAAGTGACTCATGACCATTTTTCACACTTATGACTGTTGCAACGTCACCAAGATCACATGATCCAAATCCAGAGGCTTGGCAACTGGCTCATATTTATGACGTTTGCAGTGTCCCAGGGTCACGTGATCCCCTTCTGCAACCTTCTGACAAGCAAAGTCAATGAGGAAGCCAGATTCACTTAACAACCATGTGATTAACTTAACAACTGAAGTGATTTACTTAACAACAAAAAAGGTTATAAAATGGGGTAAAACTCATTTAACAAATTTTCCACTTAGCAACACAAATTTCGGACTCAATTGTGATTGTAATCAAGGACTACCTGTAGGTAGATGAATAATAATAATAATAATAATAATAATAATAATAATAATAATAATAATAATAATAATAATAATAATAATAATAATAATAATATTTTAATTTGTATACCGCCCTTCTCCCGAAGGACTCAGGGCGGTGAACAGGCAGATAAAATATAAATACACACAATAATTTAAAAACAACCCTTAAAAAACTAATTTAAATGCCCAAAACGTTAAAAAACATACTCCCCTGTAAAATAACACAATTTTAAAAACCCATCCAATAAAAATAAAAATCAGGCTAGTCCAGCCATATGAAATAAATAAGTTTTAAGTTCGCGGCGAAAGGTCCTAAGGTCAGGTAATTGTCGAAGTCCGAGGGGAAGTTCGTTCCACAGGGTCGGAGCTCCCACAGAGAAGGCCCTCCCCCTGGGGGCCGCCAGTCGACACTGTTTGGCTGACGGCACCCTGAGGAGTCCCTCTCTGTGGGAGCGTACCGGACGATGGGAGATAGAAGCCGGCAGTAGGCGGTCCCGTAGATAGCCCGGTCCTAAGCCATGGAGTGCTTTAAAGGTGGTAACCAATACCTTGAAGCGCTTTAGTAACACCCGTATTTACCCATATTATAAATTTTCTACAACCTGCAAAGTGAAAAGCCTAGCATAATTAATAAAGCCAAAGAGATGTCTTTTTTGGAACTTCCTTGCGTTTTCAATTATTCATAAGATGTTATGAACGTGTTCTAGGATCACCTAAAAGTGTTGGGGCAACTACAAAAGTATCAATTTCTTTTTCGGGAAGAAACAGCTCTAATGCTGGTAAATGGAGGATTAGATTCATTGCGACTTCCCTTTTATGAAGGTGTCACCGCATCACCTTTTACAGATGTTCTAGACATCTGTATGATGTGCCATGACACATGATGTGGCAGCTGAGGCTGTCAGACGAGGAGGGAGAGAGCAGCTGGGCGTCCAATCAACGGAGCAGTTCAGCCATGGGGCGGGGCATGAACAGCGCGAGATGTTTAAAAAGGGGCTGAGAGGCAGAAGCTCTCAGCGCTGACTTTATACAGAGAGACCTCGACTTTTACTGAGACCCTGTTTGTAGCAGACCCAATAAACGGAGTCACTATTGGAAAGAAAACCAAATTGGTTTGTTTCTTTTCACGGCGTCTGTCACAACTGTGGCTGAGCTAGATTCATTTCCAGCCCAGGAATTTAGGAGATATCTTTGCCTTGAAGCCATGATGGGGGTGGCAGCAAAGAAACAGTGACCTGCATTAAATAAGAATTATATAGCATTAAGCCCTTTAAGACAGATCAGTGTATCACAGATTAAAACAGCAGGGTTTATACATAGGGTGTGTAAAGACAGGATTTTCCCCCATCACCACTCCTCTGGCCAGCTAGCAAATATTATAACCCAAAGCCAAAATGCAATACCATAAGAGCAAATCTCTCTGAATTAAATTGTGTGTGTGTTTGTCGGATCATAAATCCTTACGTTAGATTCTTTGTAGCAAGAGTGGTAACAGAAGAAAAGCTTTTTTCTATTGCTAATAAATTTTAAAAATTGCGCCACCAATTGGGAGACGTACACAGCAAAGAACAACAATAACAAGTAGAACTTTCTTATCTCCCTGATTTGTCTTCTCTGCCTAAACCCAAAAAATTAAATTAAAACCCCTCCCTCCTTCTTGCCCCCCAGATTTACAATGTCCGTTGGATTTTTGACTTCTTCACCTAAAAAACAAAACAAACAAAACCCCATTCTTCTTCCAAAAATATTCCACAATTGATTTATTAGCAGTTTTTTTTTTTTTTTTAAAACCCTTTCTCTGGTGCCTTAACTCTTGGGGATGGTGTTATTTTAAAAAACAAAATAAAAACAAAAATCCCATTCCTCCTTTACCAAAAATAGCAGTGAAACCACTACTGGTTTAGGGGTTAAAGAAAATTGAGAGAGTGTCTGGTCTTACTACCTGGCTAACTATTAGGATTTTCTCATATCACCAATTCTCGTTTGTTATGGATGTAAGATTGTTAAAAGGATATCTAACCTGGAACTTAGGAGAAATTTCCTGACAGTGATAATAATCGATCAGTGGAACAGTTTTAGTTCCTGGAGTTTAGGGTTCGCCATCACTGGAAGTTTTCAAGAATACATTGGTCAACCATTTGACCAGGATGGAATAAGGAACTGATAGAAGGTAATATTTGTAGCTCAGGGTTGAACTTTAGGGTCCTTGGTGCTTTGAGCTTGGTGGTTTTCTTGCAGATGTTTCAATACCAGTCTAGGTGATATCGTCATGATGTTGATGCTACCTGGTTTGGTAATGAAGTGTCAACAGGAAAACCACCAAGATCAGAGAGTTCCAAGACCCAGGTACAGGGTCTCCTGCCTTGGGAAGAGGGTTTGATTAGAAGACCTTTTCCAATCCTATGATTCTGTTCTGTTCTATTCTATTCTATTCTATTCTATTCTATTCTATTCTATTCTATTCTGTTCTGTTCTGTTCTGTTCTGCTCTGCTCTGCTCTGCTCTGCTCTGCTCTGCTCTGCTCTGCTCTAGAGGGAAAACACTTCACTTAGTAGATTGGGCAAATCTGTTGCTGAACTGTTAGAATTATTGTTCTGCTGTCAATGGGGGAGGAAAAAAGCCCTGAAAATTATTAGATGTTCATCATACATTTCTCAGAAATCAATATTTATATTTGGCATTCAGCAGATGCAAGAAAGGCTTAAACTGCTGACTAAATAAAGAACAAAAGATACCTAATCATGGTTTTTTTTTAAATAAAGAAGAAACAATCAGCACACAGCTTAAAGGGGATTCTATAGCAATTATTTTTGGCACTGAGCTTTCTATAAGCATTATTTTCAATATACTTTGAGATCAGATCATCAGCTCTCAAAACGTCTGAATTACTTAAGATTCCATAAATAATCTTTGCAATGAAATCCAAATTTTGCAAGTCCACTTTACAGTGGAATAAGCATCAGGTGGCTCACAGTCTGCATGAAACCTGGAAGCTATTTTTTTTATTATTTATTTATTTTGTCACAACAGTATATATAAGCATAAGCATGAAAGCAACTATATAATATATAAGCATACATATATAAGCATAAGCACGCAATAACTATATTAATTGGATAAAATGAAAGAAAACAATAGGACAGGAACGGTAGGCACATTTGTGCTCTTATGCACGCCCCTTATGGACCTCTTAGGAATGGGGTGAGGTCAATAGTAGACAGTTTTTGGTTAAAGCTTTGGGGATTTTGAGAAGAGACCACAGAGTCAGGTAGTGTGTTCCAAGCATTAACAACTCTGTTACAGAAGTCATATTTTCTGCAATCAAGATTGAAGCGGTTCACATTAAGTTTAAATCTATTGTTTGCTCTTGTATTGTGATTGAAGCTGAAGTAGTCTTTAACAGGAAGGACATTGCAATAGATGATTCTATGAGTTAAACACAGGTCCTGTCGAAGGCGGAGGAGTTCTAAGTTTTCTAAACCCAGGATTTCAAGTCTGGTGGCATAAGGTATTTTGTTGTATTCAGAGGAGTGGAGAACTCTTCTTGTAAAATATTTCTGGACACGTTCAATTGTATTGATGTCAGAAATGTGGTATGGGTTCCAGACAGGCGAGCTGTATTCAAGAATTGGTCTAGCAAATGTTTTATAAGCTCTGGTAAGTAGTGTAGTGTTTCTGGAGAAGAAGATACGTAAGATTAGGTTTACAACTCTTAAAGCCTTTTTTGCGATGTAGTTGCAGTGGGCTTCGGCACTTAGATCATTGGATATGAAAACTCCAAGGTCTTTGACAGAGTGGGGGTCATCTGTAAGGTAATGTTTATTTTATTTTTATTTATTTATTTTATTTTGTCATAACAATATACACAAGCATAACAAGCATAACACAAAGGATTATATAATATATAAACATATATGTGAGGAGAAACAAGGTAGTATAAGCATGTATATATATATAGGGGAAGAAACAATAGGACAGGAATGGTAGGCACATTTGTGCTCTTATGCACGTAGAGTCCTCCTAGAAATGTGGTGAGGTCAACAATGGATAGATTTTTAATAAAGCTTTTGGGGTTATGAGAAGAGACCACAAAGTCAGGTAATGCATTCCAAGCATAGACAATTCTGTTACAGAAATCGTGTTTTCTGCAATCTAAACTGGTGGGGTTGACATTAAGTTTAAATCTGTTGGTAGCTCTTGTTATTGTAGTTGAAACTGAAGTAGTCATTGGCAGGAAGGACATTACAACGGATGATTCTATGAGCTAAACCCAGGTCCTGTCGAAGGCGATGAAGTTCCAAGTTTTCTAGACCCAGGATATCAAGTCTGGTGGAATAAGGTATTTTATTTGTTACGGAGGAGTGGAGAACTCTTCTCGTAAAATACCTCTGGACACGCTCATCTGTATTGATATCAGATATATGGTATGGGTTCCAGACAGGTGAGCAGTAATCAAGAATTGGCCTAGCAAAAGTTTTATATGCTCTGGTCAGTAGCATAGTGTTTTTGGAAAAGAAGCTACGTAGAATTAAGTTAACAATTTTTAGAGCCTTTTTTGCTGTATAGTTGCAGTGGGCTTTGGCACTTACATCGTTAGATATAAAGACTCCAAGGTCTTTGACAGGGTGGGGGTCATCTGTAAGATAATGTCCATCAAGCATGTACTTAGTGATTCCAATATGTAGGACTGAGCATTTGCTGGTTGAGATTTGTAGTTGCCAAAATTTAGACCAAGCGGTTAGATGATCAAGTTCTTTTTGAATTGTAGATGTATTGTCAGTGGTGTTAAAAAGGTTGACATCATCAGCAAAGAGAACACAGTCACTTGAGATATGATCACAAATATCATTTATGTATACTATAAAGAGAGTTGGTCCAAGAACGCTACCTTGAGGAACACCACTCTTGACAGGAACAGGATTTGATAGAGCACTACCAACCTTAACCACTTGTTGTCTGTTCGACACAAAAGCAGATATCCAGTTGTGTAAGGGTTCTGAAATGCCATAGGATTTTAATTTTAGGAGAAGTTTATCATGTACCACTGAGCCAAAAGCTTTACAGACGTCTATGTATATTGCATCTGTTGTTTTACCTAGATCAAGATTTGTAGTCCATAGGTTTTTACGGTGGAGAAGTTGTAAATTGCATGATAATTTTTTTCTGAAGCCGAATTGTTTATTTGAGAGTAGGTTGTGTAATTCTAAGTGCAAGGTAATGGATTGGTTGATGATGGATTCCATTACTTTGCAGGCGACGCAGCATAGGGAGATTGGTCTATAATTTTCAACTAAGCTGGGGTCGCCTTTTTTGAAAATTGGAATCTGTGGCTAGTGACCAGAGATTGGGAAGGGAACTGGTTGTGAAAGTTTTATTAAATATTATACTTAGGGGTTCTGCTAAATTACTAGAAAGTTTTTTTAAGAAGTAGGCACAAAGTCCATCAGGTCCAATGGATAGAGATGGTTTCAAGTTGCGAAGAGCTTTTCCAACATTATCTTCAGTAAAGTAGTAAAATATATATTTGTTAAGTTGTCATACTCATTTCTTAGGACCTATACTCTACTCTATACTCATTTCTCATGGCTTAGTACCGGGATACTTACGGGACCGTCTACTGCCATCCTCTATCTCCCAACGACCGGTGCGTTCTCACAGAGAGGGACTCCTTAGGGTGCCGTCAGCCAAACAATGTCGACTGTCAGCCCCCAGGGGGAGGGCCTTCTCTGTGGGGGCTCCTACCCTATGGAATGAACTTCCCCCTGGACTTTGACAACTATCTGACCTTAGGACCTTTCGCCGCGAACTTAAAACCTATTTATTCCGCCTTGCTGGACTGGCTTGATTTTTAAAATTTTTAATTTGATTTTATGGGTTTTAAATTTTTGTCAATTTTACAGGGTGTTATTGTATTTTAAATTTGGCCATTTGAATAAGTTTTTTAAGGGTTGTTCTTAGTATTGTATGTATTGTTCCTTTTGTATTTTATTTTGGCTGTTCACCGCCCTGAGTCCTTCGGGAGAAGGGCGGTATACAAATTAAAATATTATTATTATTATTATTATTATTATTATTATTATTATTATTATTATTATTATTATTATTATTATTATTATTATTATTATTATTATAGAAGGCACGACTGGAATTTGTGCGCAGAAGATCCTCTTCTTGCTTGGTGTGGTAATTTGTGCATTCAGTTTTTATTTGGTTGCATAAAGTTCTGTAGCGATTTTTAAAATCGCTATTTTTAAAATTTTAGCGATTTTTAAAATCGCTAAAATGTCCATTGAGTTTGTATTGTATATCAGCTTTGTTTATTGTATTTTAGCTGAAGCTCCTGTAGATACTTAATTTTAGATACTGTTTTTCATGACAGTTCTTGTCCTTAGGACTACATGCAGAATTGAGGTTTTGTGAAAGGTAGGATATGTGATCTGTAATTATCCAATTTTCTTGCTTTTTTCCCCTCAGGGTCCTTGTTTTCCAAGTATCACTTATGTCTGGTTCTTCAAATCCATTCCATTGTAACTATTTCTTTCATAGTAGGAATAAAAAGGATGCTCAAACTTTGTTTCTTATCATTGCATCTGTACACTTTTGTTTGGAATGTATGGTTGGTTTTTTCTTGGATTTTTTTAATTTTTATTTTTAGTCACTGCATGCATTCCTTGAAAGCATTCTTGCACTCTTGAAGTTCCTAAATGCAAAATAGGTCTGGACATCTATGACTTCAATAGTGGGAGATATTTTTTAAGTGCATTGTACTTTTTCTCATCCCTGTGAGATAAACGTCTTGTCAGAAACACTTGTCCACTTTTATTGAAGGCAAAAGAATCCTACAGTTTAATCAAATGCAATTTGTGGATTTCAACCTCTACTGTATGCTATAACATACCGTAACACTTGGCTACTGAATCATGATAATTTAAGATAATTAACATTACGAATGAATCTCAAAACTTAGTACTGGGGAAGTTAAGAGTAAACTCTCAAAGTTCACAATGGGAATAGCATTATGGAATAAAGATGCAGAATTGCAGCTTTATTCCATAATGCTGTGGATTCCGGGAGTCCTTTACATTCTTAAAAATGACCAGGGAACATACAGAACTTTGTTTTGTATGAGTTATCTATCAATATTTTATTTATTTATTTATTTATTTATTTATTTATTTATTTTGTCATAACAGTATATATAAGCATTAACATGAAATAATTATATAATATATACGCATATATATGAGCATTATTATTATTATTATTATTATTATTATTTAAATTTTTATACCGCCCTTCTCCCGAAGGACTCAGGGCGGTTTACAGCCAGATAAAATAAACATTCCTATTACAAAATAAATACTATTAAAATACCACTAAAAAACTTATTCAATTTGGCCGCAATTAAAATTTAGCAAATAATAAAACCCATTAAAAACCCATTAAAAACCCATCGATAAAATCCAATTAAAAACCCATAAAAAGCTAACCCAGTCCAGCGCAAATAAATAAGTGAGTTTTGAGCTCGCGGCGAAAGGTTCGGAGGTCCGGAAGTTGACGAAGTCCTGGGGGGAGTTCGTTCCAGAGGGCGGGAGCCCCCACAGAGAAGGCCCTTCCCCTGGGTGTCGCCAGACGACACTGTCGCGCCGACGGCACCCCGAGGAGTCCCTCTCTGTGAGAGCACACGGGTCGGTGAGAGGTATTCGGTAGCAGCAGGCGATCCCGTAAGTAACCCGGCCCTATGCCATGGAGCGCTTTAAAGATGTTCACCAATACCTTGAAGCGCACCCGGAAGGCCACAGGTAGCCAGTGCAGCCTGCGCAGGATAGGTGTCACTCGGGAGCCACGAGGGGCTCCCTCTATCACCCGCGCAGCTGCATTCTGGACCAACTGCAGCCTCCGGATGCCCTTCAAGGGGAGCCCCATGTAGAGAGCATTGCAGTAGTCCAGACGAGACGTCACAAGGGCGTGAGTGACTGTGCACAAGGCATCCCGGTCTAGAAAGGGGCGCAACTGGCGCACCAGGCGAACCTGGTGGAAAGCTCTCCTGGAGACGGCCGTCAAATGATCTTCAAAAGACAGCCGTGCATCCAGGAGAACGCCCAAATTGCGCACCCTCTCCATCGGGGCCAATGACTCGCTCCCGACAGTCAGCCGCGGACTCAGCTGACTGTACCGGGATGCCGGCATCCACAGCCACTCCGTCTTGGAGGGATTGAGCTTGAGCCTGTTTCTCCCCATCCAGACCCGTATGGCTTCTAAACACCGGGACAGCACTTCGATAGCTTCATTGGGGTGGCCCGGTGTGGAAAAGTACAGCTGGGTGTCATCAGCGTACAGCTGGTACCTCACACCAAAGCCACTGATGATCTCACCCAGCGGCTTCATATAGATGTTGAACAGAAGGCGAGAGAATCGACCCTGCGGCACCCACAAGTGAGGCGCGCGGGTGACCTCTGCCCCGTCAACACCGTCTGCGACCGGTCGGAGAGATAGGAGGAGAACCACCGATAAGCGGTGCCTCCACTCCCAATCCTCCAACCGGCGCAGCAGGATACCATGGTCGATGGTATCGAAAGCCGCTGAGAGGTCTAATAGGACCAGGGCAGAGGAATAACCCCTATCCCTGGCCCTCCAGAGATCATCCACCAACGCGACCAAAGCCGTCTCAGTGCTGTAACCGGTCGGAAGCCGGACTGGAGCAGGTCCAGATAGACAGTTTCCTCCAGGTGCAGGGGAAACTGATATGCCACCATACTCTCTACAACCTTCGCCATGGCGGGTTGGAGACCGACGATAATTACCCAAAACAGCCGGGTCCAGGAAGGCTTCTTGAGGAGGGCCTCACCACCGCCTCTTTCAAGGCGGCCGGAAAGACTCCCTCCAACAAGGAAGCACTCGTAAGCCCCTGGAGCCAGCCTCGTGTCACCTCCTGAGTGGGCAGCACCAGCCAGGAGGGGCACGGGTCCAGTAAACACGTGGTGGGATTCAATCTAACCAGCAACCTGTCCATGTCCTCGGAGTCACAGGGTCAAACTCATCCCAAACAACATCACCAAGACCGCCTCAGATACCCGTCTGAATCGCCACAATTTTGGTCCAGACCGTCCCTAAGCTGAACGATTTTATCGTATAGATAACCGTTAAACTCCTCAGCACGTCCCCGCAACGGGTCATCCCGCTCCCCCTGGTGAAGGAGGGAGCGGGTCACCCGGAACAGGGCAGCTGGGCGGTTATCTGCCGGCGCAATGAGGGAGGGGGCGTAGGGACGCCTCGCTTCCCTCCGTGCCACTAGGTAGGTCCTAGTATAGGATCTAACTAGTGTCCGATCAGCCTCTGAACGGCTGGACCTCCAGGAACTCTCTAGGCGTCTTCTCCGGCGTTTCATCCCCCTCAGCTCCTCGGAGAACCAAGGAGCCGGTTGGGATCTGCGCCGGGTCAGAGGCCGCAAAGGCACGACACGGTCTAAGGCCCCGGCCGCAGCCCGTTCCCAGGCTGCAGCTAGTTCCTCTGCCGTGCCGTGAGCCAGACCCTCAGGAAGTGGCCCAAGCTCCGTCCGAAACCTCTCTGGGTCCATCAGGCGCCTGGGACGGTACCATCGTAATGGTTCCGTCTCCCTGCGGTGTTGGGTAGCGGTCAGAAAGTCCAGGCGAAGGAGAGTGATCTGACCATGACAAAGGTTCAATGACTATTTCCTTTAAGTCCAGATCTCGACCACTGACCAGAGACAAAATCAGGTCAGTGTGCCTCCCCCGATGTGAGTGGGGCCATCCACTACTTGAGTCAGGTCCAAGGCCGTCATGGAGGCCAAGAACTCCTGAGCTACCGTCGATGACGAGCCGGCAGATGGCAAGTTAAAGTCCCCCATGACTAACAGTCTGGGGGTCTCCACTGCCACCCGGCAAGCACCTCCAGGAGCTCGGGCAGGGCAGCTGTCATGCAGCAAGGAGCCAGGTACGCCACCAGCAAGCCCATCTGACATCTATGACCCCACCTCACAAGAGGATTCACACCCGGCGATCTGAGGTACAGTGGTCTCCTCGGCTCTAGACTCTCTTTAATAGCAACCGCCACCCTCCACCCCTACCCTGGGCCTCGGCTGATGGAATGCACGGAAACCCGGTGGGCACATCTCGACCAGGGCACACCTTCAGTGCCCAACCAGGTCTCCGTGCGCCTATAATATCCGCGGCACCCCTGAATCAGATCATGTATTAGGGGCCTTATTGGCCACGGACCGTGCGTTGCATAACATCAGACGAGGCCCAGGCTCTGAGTCTTGACCATCCGGGGGCAGGAAAAGTCAGGGGATCGGGGCGCGATCGCCTGTAAACATCGAACGCGTGACCCCTATGTTGATACGATCCCCCCCTTCCGCCATATCTGCCCCTCCCACTTACCGTGCAAATAGACTCACCCTCACACAAAGGAACACACTCCCCCCCCCATAACCTCCGAACCCATTTGATAGTCGCCACGAGCATGCGCTGGAACTGGTTATTACAAAGTATGTAATAACTATATTTATTATATTAGAAATCAGAACTGAGAAATTTTAGAATGTTTTTAGAATATTTGATTTCACAGATACTCCAAAAGAGTCTTTAAGGATCCCCAGACCACATTTTGAGAATTTGCTTACCTATTCCTTAAGGGGCTGGATTCCCAAAGTAAAAATCCTCTGATTGATTTCCTGGATTTTTATAGATTTTTGTGAGATACAAGATGGCTATGTTGCCACAAAATCTGTTTGCTCTCAGTTTAACACCAAATTGTAGATAAATGGGAATGAAGTGTTGTTGGAAGAGGACAGTAACAAATAAGGATCTCAACTAGAGAGTTATAATTGATTAAGTGTCTATTTCTATGGATACATTACGTGTTTAATTTCTTAAAGCTTGTCCCCAGAAATTTTTATTTAGAAAGCAGGGCTAGTAAAAACTGTGCTCCGAGAATAAGAGGCACATAGTTTTATGCTGAAAGAAGCTTGTATAATTTGAGCATCCATCTAAAGAAAAAATGTATACAAACTTAAAGCGAGTTCTCAACTTATGACCAGTTGTTTAACAACTGTTTGAAGTTATGATGGACCCTGTCAAAGCTACCTGTTACCTCTTTTCAAAGTTACCATGGACACTTGCCCCTGAGTAATGTTTTGCAACTGGCTCACCGTTTTGGCTTTTGCCATTATCCCATGGTTATATGACTATGATTTGCAATATTTTCTGCTGGTTTTGAGCATTTACTTTTAATTTCTAGCAAAAACCAAAACCAAAACACCGATTGGGGAGAATTGATTAGCTTAACAACTGCTGCATTAAAAACTGCCGTCAAAAATGTTGAAAAATCAGGTCCAGCTACATGATGCCTTGACTTACAACCTCAATAACTTACAACTGCAATTCTGTGCTCAATTATAGTCATAGTTCGAAGAGTACCTGTACTTGTTGGTTGAGAATGATAAAACGTCCAGAAATGAAAAGACAATTCCATTTCTTTATGCTTTATCACCCACAGCTTCCAGAAATGGAGGACAGCAGGTGTTGGACAAGATTGCACCATGAATCAAATGTTCTTTCTCTATTTGTCCTCTTTTTCTTCCTGGCCAGTAATGTTTACAGAGAAGGGCACCTTTTAACCACTAGCAAATGAGAATTAGAAGAAACTATCTATGGTTCATTATTCTCCCATTCTTCTAATGGTAAAGGTTTCCCCTGTCCAGTTGTGTCCAATTCTAAGGGGCAATGTTCACCTGTGTTTCTTAACCAAGGGAGCCAGCATTGTCCGAAGACACTTCCATGATCATGTGGCCATCATGACTGTCAGGAAATTATTATTTGCCTAACTAGTTGGCCAGGCAATATATAAACTAACTATGTATGTTTGTAGAAAGGCATGATATTGCTTTAAGGCTGTGCTGCATCATGCAAGCATCCTGATTGGTTGAGCTCTGTAGCCAATGTATAAAAGGACTACTAAATTATGGCTTGTGAGGAACCTACAGGGACGCTACAGCATTGTAACCTGATGACATGCTGCAACTGTATATTTGAGCTTTATGATCGTTGCTTGATCATGGCTAGTTACTGATTCCTCAAGATACTGACTGTTGTGAATTGAACTGTGTTTTGCCGAACTGAAAGAAGACCTTGTTTGTTGTGCAAGTCTACGTTGGTAAGAAGACTTCATAACATCCATGACTGGCTTTATATGTGTACGACCTGGAATTGTTTTTGGACTATGACTTTGCCTTTTCCCTAAAAGTAAAGGAATATCAAACCCCAGTTTGTCTGCAAGTGACTGTTATTGTATACAAACAGTCTCAGTCGTTTTCATGCGTAGGGTACTCTGCTCAACAGTCCACAACCTTGGTTGTGAACCCAGATTACCCTTAACAATGACTATACGCCAAGGTGCACAGAATGCTGTTGCCTTCCCACCAAAGTGGTACCTATTTATCTACACGCATTTGCATGCTTTCGAACCGCTAGGTGGGCAGGAGCTGAGGCAAGTATCGGGAGTTCACCCCATCACACGGCACTCAGGGCTCATATCTTTCCAGCTGACAAGCTCAGGCATCTTTAACCACTGAGCCATCACGCCCCCCTCCCATTCTTCCTGGCTAATACAATTAACTACAGTATGTGTACACCACACGCAAACACCATACTAATTTATTGGTGTACTGCAAACAATTCTGGAAGCCACATAAATTTACCCTTCCTTGTTTATGAATCAGCTAAGATGTGTTTTGAGAAGAATGGGAGGGGGCATGATTAGTTGATTGGTGGGAAGACATTTCCCTGCATTATAAAAGCTGCCATTCAGAAAATGATGGATATGATAAGAAATTAGGAAGGACAGGCTAATAATATCTATGGGGAGATCAATAGTAGGAGAGGTTAATTAAAACCCCACGCAGGTTTTAAATGAAACAGGAAGGGAATATTCAGCTACCTCAACAGGATACCTAAAATGATAACAATGAACACTTGAATCTGTTCATCATTGTGTAGCGAGTTAGATTTTAACAACTCTTATTTTCCTGTCTATTACTTACACAAAAGCCCCATAAGAAGGAAACTTATCCACATGATGCTTTCATTCCTTACTGGAAGCAACAGGAAAGTCCAATTATCATTATTCTAAATGCAGGACTGCAGCTGTGATGTCTGAATGGAAGGCTTAAACAATGAGCTACAAGTGGCTCTCTGCAGTTTTAGGAATTCTCCACTAATGTATTTTGCATCATAAGGAGCCTCATTCAGCTATTTAACAGCTCACCTGTACCTGAGGTAGTTAAGCTACATCTTCAGCCATCAAAGTAGATGGGAAGAGAAAGATCCTTATTTTAAAGCAGAAGATAGTAACACCATCTGAAGTTGTACATGGTGCATGACAGAAACAGGGTTGGAAGAGAAGAAGATTCAATCCAGCAATCAGGGGTGGAAAATATATAGATCTAGTCAGTGATGAAAAGTAACATTTGTTACTACTGGTTCTGTGGACGTAGCTTGGTGGGGGGGAGGGGAATAATGTGACTGGGTGGGTATGGCCAACTTTTTTTTAATTTTTAAAAGCATTTTTTCTACAACCTCTTCAGCCGAAGAGGTTGTAAAAAATGCTTTTAAAAGGCTCTGATGATCCCAGCTGAGTCGCACGATCATCAGAGCTTTTTTTTATTTTTAAAAGCATTTTTTCAGCCAAAGAAAAAATGCTTTTAAAAGTAAACAAAAAACAAAAAACCTGTGATGATTGTGCGGCTCAGCTGGGCATGGGGTGGGCAGGGATTTTTGCTACTGGTTCTCTGAACCACCCGCCGCCATCACTACCGGATCGGGCAATCCGGCCCAAACCTGGAGCATTTCACCCCTGGATCTAGTCCAAATTCTCTGTATGTAAAGATTCTGATGCTAATGTACAGTATATGTACAGTACATGTGTTTTACCTCTATGGCGGTGGTGGATTTTACATTATGTTACTATTATTTGCCCCGCATGTACACACTCACTTTGTGCACACACGCGTCTGGTTCACGTGCACGCTTGCCTTCTGCACATGTGCTTTGATCGTGTGCACGCCTTCTGCACATGCACCCGGCCTCAAAAACATGCATAGCATAAAGCCAGGATGGGTGGGCTGGCCCACCCTGATTTCCACTACTGGTTCGGGCGAACTGGTCGAAATTGACTGAATACCACCTCTGCTCTATGAGTGGTATGTGTCTTCCTCAATCTTGGGTCCTCTACCAGAGACGTGAGAGTTTGAGGGTTCTGTGCAGGAAATTAGCTGTACTCTAGGACTGAACTCTTCTGGACAGAGAGCTTTGATGTCATTCTTGTTGGGGCCAGTTTTCCTGATTGGAGTCACAGCTCCAAGTGCTCCTATCACCAGTGGGACTACTTTGGCCTTTGCTTTCCACAACCTCTCCAGTTCTTCTTTCAGCCCTGATCCTTCTCCAGCGTCTCCTATTCATCCTTCCTGATGCTATTGTCACTTGGAACCATTATATCTATCATCACTGCTGTCTGCTGACCCTTGCTACTAACTACCACAGCGTCTGGCTGATTGGCTTAATATTTGCCTGGAAGTCCCAGGGGATCTTAGCTTTCTTATTCTACAGATCTTCTCCCATCCAGACTTGGAAAGATCTAGCCCAGTGATGGCTAAACTTTTTGCCGCCTCGTGCCAAAAGTGGGGGCGTGCGGGGGGGTGTCACACGTGTGTGTGTTCACACCCATAATTCAATGCACTCTGCCCCATGCAGGCGCACGTGACCCCCCTGTGCTCCCCCCACTTTTGGCACGTGATGGCCCGTTTTCGCCCTCTCCAGGCTCCAGAGGCTTTCTTGGAGCCTGGGGAGGATGAAAATGGCCTGCCCCCCCCCAGAGGCCCTCCAGAGGCCAGAACCCGCCTGTTTCCCGACTTCCGGTGGGCCCAGAAGGCCCAAAAATCAGCTGGCTGATGTGCGCTGGAACTGAGCTAGGGCAATGCTCGTGTGCCCACAGATACGGTTCCGTGTGCCACCTGTGGCACGCGTGCCATAGGTTTGCCATCACAGAACTAGCCCATACACAGTGCAGATGTTCCTATACACAATGCCAGCTGTTTGGTTGTGCCACTCAGGGCATGCTGTTCCTGCCAGCATCTTACACCCTCCAACTATGTATTGGATCATCTCTGAAGCTTCTCTGCATAGTCTGCACCTCAGGTACTGTTTAGTGTGTTAGAAACCGTTTCTATGGATCCAGGTGTGGGATTCAAGTAATTTAACAACTGGTTCTCTGCCCTAATGATTTCTTCCAACAACCAGTTTGCCAAACTGTTCAGAAAGTTAACAACTGGTTCTCCCAAAGGGGTGTGAACTGGATCTAATGCTTAATGTCTATTTTTGTGCTGCTATGCTTACTGCCTCAGTCAGTTCTCTGTGTGTGTTATTAGCAAGCAAAGTGATGACCTCTGTTTGCTAGCTTCTGGAGGCCATCTGGATTTTTGCAACCCAGTTATGAATCAAACCTTTATTATAGCCCTAAAGATACTAAATTACAGATACATAAACTGGCTGGTCTTAGTCTAATATGAACCTACAATAACTAGGAGGAAGCAAATGGATAGGAAAGAAGCCACACGTACAAAATTAATGAGTAAAGGTAAAGCAGTCCCTGCAGATTTTACTCTACTAGTTATTGCTGACTACAGGGGATGGTACTTATCTCCGTTTCAAGGCCATTGAGTCAGCACCGCCAAAGACATTTCCGTGGTCATGTGGCCACCATGACATCACAGAGCACTGTTACCTTCCCACCGAAGTGGTACCTATTCATCTATTCACATTTGCATGCTTTCAAACCACTAGGTTGGCAGGAGTTGAGGTGAGGATGGGAGCTCACCCTGTAGCATTGAGCATGGAAACCAGGCTGCCATCTTTACAAGCCCAGCCTCTTAACCACTGAGCTATCCTGCGGCCCTTAATGAGTGAGGTTGATACTTACTGTACAAATACAGTCTATGTGTATTTACAAGACTGTGTATTGGTGCTTATCTAACTTCTATCTTGACTTAGCATCAATATGTACCTGGTATCAGCTTAATGAATCTTAAGTAAAAAAAAGTTCTATTAGACTTATAATACAAATTGCTTTGCTGCTGGTTATTCATCTTCCTCATGCTGACTTTACTATAGATTTAGGAATGCTGACACAGTTCCTCCTTTTATTTCTCTCTTGCCCAACATTCAGTACCTGAACCACATCTGTCATCATTGTTGAGTCTAGGGTTGCATCTTCTTTCTTCTGGGTTTTCTTTGGTTTCAGCTGTCCCAGGTATCTTCCTGGCTTGGATGGTATACATGGCTTGGGGCCAGGTGATTTGATGGATCACCTCCATGGGGGGATGGTGCCGGTTTAACAACCGGCTCGGTGAACGTGTGCTTTGTGCGTGCATGCGCGCTTTGTGTGTGTGCCTAAGGCACTTGTGCGCAGAACTGAAAATGGAACATTTAGAAGCTCAGTTGCTTATGTTCCAAGTCAGCAATGAATAGAATAGAATAGAATAGAATTTTATTGGCCAAGTGTGATTGGACACACAAGGAATTTGTCTTGGTGCATATGCTCTCAGTGTACATAAAAGAAAAGATACGTTCATCAAGGTACAACATTTACAACACAATTGATGATCAATATATCAATATAAATCATAAGGATTGCCAGCAACAAGTTATAGTCATACAGTCATAAGTGGAAAGAGACTGGTGATGGGAACTATGAAACGATTAATAGTAGTGCAGATTCAGTAAATAGTCTGACAGTGTTGAGGAATTATTTGTTTAGCAGAGTGATGGCCTTCGGGAAAAAACTGTTCTTGTGTCTAGTTGTTCTGGTGTGCAGTGCTCTATAGCGTCGTTTTGATGGTAGGAGTTGAAACAGTTTATGTCCAGGATGCGAGGGATCTGCAAATATTTTCACGGCCCTCTTCTTGATTCGTGCAGTATACAGGTCCTCAATGGAAGGCAAGTTGGTAGCAATTATTTTTTCTGCAGTTCTAATTATCCTCTGAAGTCTGTGTTTTTCTTGTTGGGTTGCAGAACCGAACCAGACAGTTATAGAGGTGCAAATGACAGACTCAATAATTCCTCTGTAGAATTGGATCAGCAGCTCCTTGGGCAGTTTGAGCTTACTGAGTTGGCGCAGAAAGAACATTCTTTGTTGTCCTTTTTAATGATGTTTTGATGTTAGCTGTCCATTTGAGATCTTGCAATATGATAGAACCCAGAAATTTGAAGGTTTCTACTGTTGATACTGTGTTGTCAAGTATTGTGAGAGGTGGAAGTATGGAAGGGTTTTTCCTAAAGTCTACCACCATTTCTACGGTTTTGAGTGTGTTCAGTTCCAGATTGTTTTGGTTGCACCACAAGGCTAGTCGTTCGACCTCTCGTCTATATGCGGATTCGTCATTGTCTCGAATGAGACCAATCACTGCTGTGTCATCTGCGAACTTCAGTAGCTTAACTGATGGATCATTGGAGATGCAGTCATTGGTATACAGAGAGAAGAGAAGTGGGGAGAGCACACAGCCTTGGGGGGGCCCTGTGCTAATTGTACAGGTATTTGATGTGATCTTGCTTAGCTTCACCTGCTGCTTCCTGTTTGTTAGGAAGCTTGTGATCCACTTACAAGTCTGTTCCGGTACCTGTAGCTGGTTTAGCTTAGTTAGAAGAATGTCTGGAATGATGGTATTGAATGCTGAACTAAAGTCTACAAAAAGGACCCTTGCATAGGTCTTTGGAGACTCAAGATGTTGTAGGATGTAGTGCAGAGCCATATTAACAGCATCATCTGTTGATCTATTTGCTCGGTATGCAAATTGCAAGGGGTCTAAGAGCGGATTCGTGATGGTCTTCAGGTAGGAAAGCACTAGCCTTTCAAAGGTTTTCATGACTACAGATGTTAGAGCAACTGGTCTGTAGTCATTCAGTTCCTTGATGGTGGGCTTCTTCGGCACTGGGATGATGGTAGAGCGTTTGAAGCAAGAAGGAACATAGCACATCTCTAGTGATTTATTGAAAATATGGGTGAAGATGGGGGCCAATTGGTCAGCACAGACTTTTAAGCAAGAAGGAGTTATCTTGTCTGGGCCTGGAGCTTTTCCCGGCTTTTGTCTGTGAAATAGGTCCTGCACTTCCTTTTCTGTGATCACTAGGGGTTGTGAACCCAATGAAATGGTAAGTAGAACAGCGGGGTGGGGGGTGGAATCAGCTGTGCCGAGCTATTGAGATGAGCTAGGACAGGATAGAGCCGGGGCAGGTAGGCGGGGCCAACTGATCATTGGAGCTACCGGTTCACACGAACCGGTCTGAACAGGCTGAAAAGCACCTTTGATTACCTCTCCCATATTACATCTACCTGGCTCCCCAGAACAGGAAGGCAAGGCATGATAGCACAGCTCTCCATTACTAAGGAAGTACATCTGGTGGCACCTAGGAAAAGGGCCTTCTTTCTTCTGGGTTTTCTTTGGTTTCAGCTGTCCCAGGTATCTTCCTGGCTTGGATGGTATACATGGCTTGGGGCCAGGTGATTTGATGGATCACCTCCATGGGGGGATGGTGCCGGTTTAACAACCGGCTCGGTGAACGTGTGCTTTGTGCGTGCATGCGCGCTTTGTGTGTGTGCCTAAGGCACTTGTGCGCAGAACTGAAAATGGAACATTTAGAAGCTCAGTTGCTTATGTTCCAAGTCAGCAATGAATAGAATAGAATAGAATAGAATTTTATTGGCCAAGTGTGATTGGACACACAAGGAATTTGTCTTGGTGCATATGCTCTCAGTGTACATAAAAGAAAAGATACGTTCATCAAGGTACAACATTTACAACACAATTGATGATCAATATATCAATATAAATCATAAGGATTGCCAGCAACAAGTTATAGTCATACAGTCATAAGTGGAAAGAGATCGGTGATGGGAACTATGAAACGATTAATAGTAGTGCAGATTCAGTAAATAGTCTGGCAGTGTTGAGGGAATTATTTGTTTAGCAGAGAGATGGCCTTCGGGGAAAAAACTGTTCTTGTGTCTAGTTGTTCTGGTGTGCAGTGCTCTATAGCGTCGTTTTGATGGTAGGAGTTGAAACAGTTTTTGTCCAGGATGCGAGGGATCTGCAAATATTTTCACGGCCCTCTTCTTGATTCGTGCAGTATACAGGTCCTCAATGGAAGGCAAGTTGGTAGCAATTATTTTTTCTGCAGTTCTAATTATCCTCTGAAGTCTGTGTTTTTCTTGTTGGGTTGCAGAACCGAACCAGACAGTTATAGAGGTGCAAATGACAGACTCAATAATTCCTCTGTAGAATTGGATCAGCAGCTGCTTGCAATTAATGCAAGTTCAAGTCCCACCAGGCCCGAGGTTGACTCAGCCTTCCATCCTTTATAAGGTAGGTAAAATGAGGACCCAGATTGTTGGGGGCAATAAAAGCTGATTTTGTATATAATATACAAATGGATGAAGACTATTGCTTAACACAATGTAAGCCGCCCTGAGTCTTCGGAGAAGGGCGGGATATAAATGCAAATTTAAAAAATTGTTCATTTTTAATGGTGGAGTTTTATGGTTGTATGCTGCCCAGAGATACTGTGTGTAAGTTGGGTGGCTATATAAATTTGTTTAATAATAAAATAAATACACCTTCCCTTTGAATGGAGGTCTTCCAGCTTCTTCTGTTCCACATCTTGTCCAGTTGTCTCTTGCCCCATGAGTAATTCCTGCCGGACCTGGAAGAAAACCTTCCCCCATCCCGTCTACTTGCTCTGGTATTTCTTATAAAGGTAGTCCTTGACTTACAACCATTTGTTTGGTGACTGTTCAAAGATACAACAGCACGGAAAATCATGACTTATGACCAGTTTCCATACTTTACGATAGATGCGTCCCTGGGATCACGTGATCAAAATTCAAGTGCTTGATAACTGGTATATATTTATTACAGCTGCACTGTCGGAGTCATATGATCGTCATTTATAACCATTTCAGCTGGCTTCCAAAGTAAAGTCAATGAGAGAAGCCAGATTTGCTTAATGACATGATTGACTTAACAACTATCGTGATTTGCTGAACAACCATGGCAGAAAAGGTTGTACAATGGGGCAGAACTCCCTTAACAACTGTCTTGCTTAGTAACATAAATTTTGGGCTCAATTGTGAATGGAGTCTGTGGACTATCAATACTTCTTTTGAAGCCTGCAGGTACTTCTAAGGAGGTTTTTTGGGTAATTTTTTAAATATTGTTTTCCTTTCTTTGCAATTGCCTATGTGCAATTAATTAATTAAACAGCTGGACAAGTCAGACGCCTAAAGGTAAAGGTTCCCCTCGCACATATGTGCTAGTTGTTCCCGACTCTAGGGGGCGGTGCTCATCTCCGTTTCAAAGCCGAAGAGCCAGTGCTGTCTGAAGACATCTCCATGGTCATGTGGCCAGCATGACTCAACGCCAAAGGCACATGAAATGCTGTTACCTTCCCACCAAAGGTAACATTTTTACCTTTGGTAAAAATATTTTTTCTACTTGCATTTTTTAAGTTCTTTCAAACGGCTAAGTTGGCAGAAGCTGGGAAAAGTAACACCCCGTTACACGGCAGCACTAAGGATTCGAACCGCTGAACTGCCAACCTTTCGATCGACAAGCTCAGCGCCTTAGCCACTGAGTCACCGCGTCTCCCCTCAGACTCTTACAGAGGAAAAAAAAATTCAAAAAAAAATATGTGTAACCTGGAACGTATTTCAGTATCAGGGCGGTTCATTCCCCTTCATAGGGAGAATATATATATTTTTTTATTTTGTGCACATGATAATACAATATTTTTTAAAAAAAAATGAAATAAGGTTTTGCCGTTTTCTTGCCAATTTGATTGCTTGTTAAAATATACGAATGGAGTTTTTAGAAAATACATGGGGTTAAAGTCAATATAATTTGGGAGTATTGTAAGATGCAATAGTTAAAGGTGTTTACATTGATTATTGGATAAAAGCTAAGTATATAGTCATTGGGTCTCATTGCAGAAAATGATCACCTACATAATACAGAGTCAGTTTGCCCTCTGCTGGCACAGCTAGTTAATATCTTTTCATTAGGATGACTTTTAAAAAAAAGGAAAAAAAACCTCCAATCAATAATTGTGCTATTTATTGAATTTATGAAGTTGCCCATCTCAGGTGTGTGACTGGCTGACATAAAAGTAAAAAGCAGAAAATTATTTGGCTTGACCACTTACAGATACATATAGCATCTGTATGATAATTAACAGATTCTAAAATTGTACGTACAGGTAGGCCTCAACTTATGAGCATTTGTTCAACAATCTTCAAAGTTACAATGGCACAAAAAAAAACCTAACTTGTGATTGATCCTCACACTTACAATTGTTGCAGAATCTTCAGATCCTGTAATCAAAATTTGAGCGCTTGGCAATTGGCATGTATTTATCACAACTGCAAGGGACGCAGTGGCTCAGGGGCTAAGACAACTGAGCTTGTCGGTTGAAAGGTCGGCAGTTCGGCGGTTCGAATCCCTAGTGCTGCCGTGTAACGGGGTGGGCTCCCGTTACTTGTCCCAGCTTCTGCCAACCTAGCAGTTTCGAAAGCACATAAAAAAAATGCAAGTAGAAAAAATAGGGACCACCTTTGGTGGGAAGGTAACAGCGTTCCGTGCGCCTTTGGTGTTGAGTCATGCCGGCCACATGACCACGGAGACATCTTCGGCCAGAGCTGGCTCTTCGGCTTTGAAACGGAGATGAGCACAGCCCCTAGAGTCGGCAATGACTAGCACGTATGTGCGAGGGGAATCTTTACCTTATCACAACTGCAACATCCTGGGATCACATGATTGCCACTTGCAACCTTCCTAGGTGGCTTTTGACAAGCAAAGTCAATGGGGGAAATAAGTTTTGCTTAACGATTACATAATTCACTTAATGTCCATGGCAAAAATGGTCATAAAGTTGGGCACAACTCTTGTTAACCACCTCATTTGGTGACTGAAGTTTTTGTCCCTTTGGAGGTTGTAGGTTAAGGATTAGCTTTGCCATCTAACCTTAAAACGTTCTTTTTCTGCAGAGTGTTTATTCACGATAGCATTTATTCCCAGGGCTTAATTTTTAAAAAAAAAATAATTCACTTATTAACGTCTCTTGTCAGATCTGCTGTTAGACAGAAACCAGAAGCTCTGATCTTTAAGGTCATGGTTCCCGAACTGGGGGTCAAGGGACCCAATGAACTCACAGAAGTGCTCTGACATTGTAAATTTACTAGGCTGAAGTCGTTCCCAGTTTTGGCTGAGGGGCACTGTGAAAAAAATTAGTAAGAGGGTTTTGAACCAAGAAATTTGGGAAACTTCTGCTTTAAGGCATTTTCACGTACAAGTAGTCAACTTACAACTATTCATTTAGTAACCTTTCGTAGTTATAGCAGCACTGAAAAAAAGTGTCTTGTGAGTGGTTTACACGAACACCCTCATGGTCATGTGATCAACACTTGGATGCTTAGCAACTGGCATGTACTTATAACAGTTGCACTGTCCCAGAGTCATGTGATCACCCTTTGCAACCTTCTGCCGGAGTGGCCATCCTTCGTGCGCCAAAAGCAATTTTTGTGACATCCCAAGGTCGTGGACCTGAGAATGGAATGCAACACCTCCCCATCTAGCCAACTGTCGCAGGGACAGTTAGCAAAACATCTTCTTCAAATATGGCTGGACAATGGGGAGATAACAGAGGGGTGGGCCAGAGAAGGGGAATCTTTGCATGCAAATTTTTAGTTCTGGCTTTGCTCAATGTAACCACTCGGCTTTCAGTCAACATTTTGTAGCTTTTCACTACAAACGGAATTGAGAAGTTTCTTTCCTAAGGGACCAAGTTGCACCAGGTCTGACACCTTCCCAGCTGGTATCCAACAAGCAAAGTCAATGGGGGAAGCTAGATTTGCTCAATGACTCCGTGATTCACTTAACAACTGCAATGATTTGCTTAATAACTTATAATTCTTGATGAACATATCTTTTCTTTTATGTACATTGAGAGCGTATGCACCAAGACAAATTCTTTGTGTGTCCAATCACACTTGGCCAATAAAAAATTCTATTCTATTCTATTCTATTCTATTCTATTCTATTCATTGTGGCCGAATTCACTTAATAACTGCCTTACTTAGCAGCAGAAATGTTGGGCGCAATTGGGGTCGTAACTCGAGGACTTCCTGTGACTTGGTCAAGAAATATCAACTTGGAACTCTTTGTCAAGCAATAAGGAAGGGCATGAATCAAGAGATATCATCCTTTCATTTATTACTTCAGGGAGTTCACTTAAAAAACAGTAGGATTAAGTATGTTTAATAACAGCAATGTATTATTTTGATGATAGACTTCAGCCTCTACCAGAAAGAGTGTGGCCATAAAAACATGAAGCATCAGTGCTATTCATGAGTTCTGCTCCCAGTTGTATTCAAGAGCAACTAAGCTATAAACACTTTTGATTTGTTTGTTTGATTGGCTTCTTCCAAAGGCAGAAAGTTTCCAGGAAAAAAACATACTTGTCCATTCTGCAGGCTGAGAGGAATCGATGTAAAGGCCCCCTTCCTGCAGATCTTAAGGGCAGAACGTATGGCCTAATGGGAAAGGCTGGTAATCAGGACTAAAATCCTTTATATATTGCATTTTTGAGCCTTTAAGTCTCTTTTTCATTCCTGCTGGCTGCCTGGATTTTTCTGCAGTTTTCTTGGCAAGATTTTTCAGAAGTGGTTTGTCATTGCCTTCTTCCTAGGGCTGAGTGAGAGGGACTGGCCCAAGGTTTCTCAGCTGGCCTTGTATCTAAGGCAAGACTAGAATTCACAATCTCCTAGTTTAGCCCAATGCCTTAAACCAGGGGTCTCCAACTTTGACAACTTTAAGACTTGTGGACTTCAATTCCCAGAATTCCTCAGCCAGCTTTGCTGGCTGAGGTATTCTGGGAGTTGAAGTCCATAAGTCTTAAAGTTGTCAAAGTTGGAGACCCCTGGTTTAAGGCATTGGGCTAAACTAGGAGATTGTGAATTCTAGTCTTGCCTTAAAGTTGCCAACGTTGGAGACCCCTGCCTTAAACACAACACCAAACTGGCTCTCTTTGGGATTTTATATATATTCATATTTTAAATCAGTCTTTCATTAGTGATACTTTGCACTATTTGTGTTTCACACCAGTTAGATGGCTGGTACTCAGAATTTGCATTATAGTATTGTGGATGACAGGCTTTTTCATAGATGGTTTAGAATAGAATAGAATAGAATTTTTTATTGGCCAAGTGTGATTGGACACACAAGGAATTTGTCTTGGTGCATATGCTCTCATATACATTATGATATACATTATTATCACAAATACATTGTTTTTGTTAGTTGCGAAGTCGTGTCCAACCCATCGCGACCCCATGGACAATGTTCCTCCAGGCCTTCCTGTCCCCTACCAACCTCTGGAGTCCATTTAAGCTCATCCCGACTGCTTCAGTGACTCCATCCAGCCACCTCGTTCTCTGTCGTCCCCTTCTTCTTTTGCCCTCAATCTTTCCCAGCATTAGGCTCTTCTCCAGGGAGTCGTTCCTTCTCATTAGGTGGCCAAAGTATTTCAGTTTCCTCTTCAGGATCTGGCCTTCTAAAGAGCAGTCAGGGTTGATCTCCTCTAGGACTGACTGGTTGGATCACCTTGCAGTCCAAGGGACTCGCAGGAGTCTTCTCCAGCACCAGAGTTCAAAGGCCTCGATTCTTTGGCGCTCAGCCTTTCTTATGGTCCAACCTTCACAGCCATACATTGCAACTGGGAAAGCCATAGCCTTGACTATACACACTTTTGTCGGTAGGGTGATGTCTCTGCTTTTAAGTACGCTGTCTAGATTTGCCATAGCTTTCCTCCCCAGGAGGAAGTGTCTTTTAATTTCTTGGCTGCAGTCCCCATCTGCGGTGATCTTGGAGCCCAGGAAAATAAAATACATAAAAGTCTTATTTTGCTCTTGTCTCTTCTCATAATCAATCCAGTTTTCTCTGTGTGTGAAATTTGTAAGGGTTGCTATAAGACACTGCAAAATTTAAGGTGCCTTCTTATTCCTTAAAAAAAAGACAAAATATTCAAATACTTTGGCCATATTTTCTCTGCAAAGGCTTTAAGGGCTGCTGATGATTTTCTGAGGACACACATTTTTTGAAGGCCCCAGTCCTGATGCAAGATATCCCTTCTGGAATAACTGTAAGGACTGTGCTATATACCCTTCCTAGCATGTCTTTGGATGTTTTGTATTTTATATTAAATCATGGCTTGTTCAATCACAACTAGGTGGATACACACAGTATACTGGGATGGTGTGGCGGCTCAGTGGTTAAGAGGTTGGAGACCCAAGAGCCACAGGATGAGATGAGCTCCTGTTACTTGCCCCAGCTCTTGCCAACCTAGCGGTTCGAAAGCATGCAAATGCATGTAGATAAATAGGTACCACTCTGGCAGAAAGTGCTCTATGATGTCTTGCTGGCCACATGACCGTGGAAATGTCTGGCTCAATGGCCTTGATACAAAGATGACCATTGCAGTGATGCTATTCAGCCGGTTTTATCTGGTTCGCGCGAACCAGTAGTGGCAGCTGCGGGAGGCTCCACCCACCCACCTGGACGTCATGATATCAGTGGTGGGGTGCTCCCGGTTCTGTCCGGTTCTATAGAACTGGTAGTAAAAGCGGTGGAGGGCTCTGCCCACCTGTCCGGACATCAAAACTGCTGATCTGTGCGTGTGCTCCCGCTGCGAACTGGTAGTAAAAGTAGAACCCACCCCTGCATGACATCCCATTTTTGACGCTTTGCGCATGCGCAGGTCCTGTGTATGTGGGGAGGTGGTGCATGCAAGTGAAGCAAGCATGCATGCTCCCACTTACGAACTGGTAGCAAAGGTAAGTAAATACCACCCCTGGATCATTGTCCCCTAAAGACAGCAATGACTACGAAGTAAAATTTGCAGGAACTCCTTTATTTTATTTTGTTTTGTTTAAACAAGCCTTAATTATGATTTATAATAGCAATAGCACTTAGACTTGTAGACCTCTTCACAGTGCTTTACAGCTCTCTCTAAGCCAATTACAGAGTCAGCATATTGCCCTCAACAATCTGGGTCATTTTAACCGCAGAAGGATGGAAGGCTGAGTCAACCTTGAGCCTGGTGACAATTGAACTCCTGGCAACTGGCAGAATTAGCAATACTAAATTCTAATCACTGCGTCAGAACGGCTGGTAATGTGGAATATATGTAAAATTTTAATTTTTTAAAGATATCTTTGACGTTCCCGATGTTTTATCTTCTTCAGAGCTTTCTGAATCTAAACCAGAAGTTTTATTTTTATCTTATTTTAAGCACCTTTTGTTAGTGTTACGTGCAGAAACGAAACTATGGAAAGGAAAAAGCTAAAACTAAAAATGACTTCTGGATGGACAATTTATCTCAGGTTTATAAATTATTTAAACATGGCTAATATGTTAAAGTGTTAAACTTGCTTTAATCAGATGGAATAAAAAGATTTGACAACAGTTATATTCACACAATTTATGTTTGTTTGGTTAATTATAGTTTATTGATTACATTACAATGCATTGGGCATGCAAAAATATATTAAGTAATGAATCTTGATTAGCAGACAAATAAAGGCTGGCACTAGGCTATATAGCAGTTGGCTAAAACCAAAAATGATACTTTTCAAGCATGATTCTCTCAGAATTCTTTCTAGCAAGACATTTAGAATAGAATAGATTTTTTTTTATTGGCCAAGTATGATTGGACACACAAGGAATTTGTCTTGGTGCATATGCTCTCAGTGTACATAAAAGAAAAGATACATTCATCAAGGTACAACATTTACAACAGAATTGATGATCAATATATCAGTATAAATTATAAGGATTGCCAGCAACAAAGTTATAGTCATACAGTAATAAGTGGAAAGAGATTGGTGATGGGAACAATGAGAAGATTAATAGTAGTCCAGATTTAGTAAATAGTTTGACAGTATTGAGGGAATTATTTGTTTAGCAGAGTGATGGCCTTCGGGAAAAAACTATTCTTGTGTCTAGTTGTTCTGGTGCGCAGTGCTCTATAGCATCGTTTTGAGGGTAGGAGTTGAAACAATTTATGTCCTGGATGTGAGGGGTCTGTAAATATTTTCACGTCCCTCTTCTTGATTCGTGCAGTATACAGGTCCTCAATGGAAGGCAGGTTGGTAGCAATTATTTTTTCTGCAGTTCTAATTATCCTCTGATAATTTTCAGAATGAAATAGAATTCCAGCAACTAAAAAAGTAATCCAGTTAAAACCTATCTAGTTCCATGCACGTTAGGGTAGAGATTTTTAATTTATCTTTTTATTATCCTTTCTATGACCCCAAAAAGCCCTCTTTTTACCCAGAAGCTTGCAGGTGGTTGTTTACACAACCTTTTTCTAAAATGTTATCAGTATTAGAATCAATAATAACTCTAGGCTGGCCTAGAGTTCAGTTTTAAAGTTAGTTTTAAATGGGGTTTTGTATTATTTTAACGATAGTTTTAAATTCGGCCTAATGTAATAAGTTTTTTAAATGTTGTTTCAATTGGTATTTATTCTTATGTTTTTTGTAAGGCTGTGAACCGCCCTGAGTCCTTCGGGAGATAGGGCGGTATAAAAATTTGAATAATAAATATAAATAAATAAATAATTACAACCAGGTTCACACAAAACACTATGCCAAAACTAAAGAAATCATACTGTGGCATAGCCTGTTTCATGCCTCAGGCAAGTAAGTAGTTCCAACTTTGCATCCTTAATTGTTTCTCTCATAACTTGGGTCTTTTGCCTCTTTTCCTACGTTTTCTTGCATTCTCCAGATAACCTTACATGGTTTCCAGTCCCATCCTTAGTGCATTGCTATCTGGCATTTGCCCAGAAATTCATTTCTGAAGAATTCACAAAACAGATTCATATGCCATCACCCTTGCTAGCTTATTTCAGAAACGTTTATCCAACTTCAATTTTAAATTGGCTCACACTTCATGAAAAGAAATTTCAGGTCAGCAGAACCAGCATGAAACAAAACATAAAAGATAACCATACTTTTGATTCTGCTTAAAGCACAACCTGTATTGTCACTTGTCTGTCATTAGCTGAAACACATATTGTAAAGCCAGGATATATTTCCCTGATGTACTGTTTTTTCAAGCGATATGACACACTAAAAACTCAGCTGACCACAAACGCTAGGTTTACACACAATTCACCTCAAAATCCTAGAGCAGGGGTGTCAAACTCAAGGCCTGCAAGCTGGATCCGGTGCTTAAATCTGGCCCACGGGCCCAGCCTGGAAATATCAGAGGACCAGCCTGCGGTGCCTCTGCCAGCTAAAACGTTTTTGGCTGGCAAGAGTGCTGCTGGAGGCCAGGGAGGCAGAAAACAGGTCACAAGGGGTGGGGGGCTCCACAGAGCCGGTTTTCGGCCAGCAGAATGCTGCAGGAGGACATGGAGGCTAAAAATGAGGCATGGGAGGGTCACATGCAGCCCCCCCTTGCCCCATTTTGGCTGGCAGGGTACTGCAGGAGGCGTCCATCTCATCTCCCCCTCCCCACACCCCGGCCCTCCCACCCGCCAACTCATGGAGAACTACAATGCTGATCCAGCCCTCAAAGAAATCTAGTTTGACATCCCTGTTCTAGAGGTTAGAAGGAAGCTTAAAAAGAAAAAAATACCTTTGCTGTCTTGGGGTGAAGTTTCCATAGAACTTCAAGGTGAGGGGCTTAGATGGACTCTAGGTGTAGCTATTGCTGAATCTTGAAATATGGGACTATTTTAAGCAAAGCCTTATCTGAACCATTTTAACATTGAGATTTTGATTACGTGCATTCTAAAATTGAACTTTTGGGTTTACATGCCATTGGGTTGTTCCTGACTTCATAGCAAGCCAGATTTTGTCTATGACGATCGGTCCCTAGCTTGGTCTTTCAGATGTATCAATTGTATGGAGGTAGTCCTCGACTTACGGCCAGAATTGAGCCCAAAATTTTAATTGCTAAGCAAGTCAGTTGTTAAGTGAGTTGTGCCCCATTTTACAATCTTTTTTTCTGACCCAGCTATTAAATGAATCACTGCAGTTCTTAAGTGAATCATGTGGATTGTTAAGCAAATCTGGCTTCCCCAATTGACTTCCTGTGAACTTTCCATGGTGGCGCAGTGGTTAGAGTGGTTTTTGAGGCTATTTGGTTAGATTGTTTACTGTTTGTTTAACTGCAAGTTCCCTGATTGTGGTATTGTTTGCTTCTTGATTATTGATGTGATGTTAATCTTCGTGTTAACCTCTGCTCACCTGGGTGTTGATTGCTGGTGGTGAGATGTTTTGATCTCTTTTCTCCTTTTTGGCTTGTTGATTGTTTCTTTTGAATAGTATGTAGCTATTGTTCATGTCTATATGCCTGTTGAGGGCCGATTTGTCAGACTGACAGGCTTCTAGGAATTCTCTAGTGGTCTGATCCAGATCTAGGATGGTCAGTTTCCCAGCTGAAATATCTGGGTTATGAAACGTCTGCGAGAAAACAACCAAGCTCAGAGAGCACCAAGGATTAGATACAGGGACACTTGTCATTTGACTAGATTTGTCTTTCAGATCTAGCTCTTTACATCCCTATTTTACATTATGCAAAACGTGTTTTCCCTGACTCTGGCTTAGTGTCATGTGTATGGCTTAGCTCACACACGATACTATTCAACAAACCTATTTATTTGGCCGGAAGTTGGTGAACGGGCCATTTTTGGCCTCCGGAGGGCCTCCAGGGGTGGTGGGTGGTGGAGATGCTCTGGAGGCTGGGGCAGGGAAAAAACGGGCCTTCCGGTTTCACCAGAAGTTGGCAAACGGGCTGTTTCTGGCCTCCGGGGAGCCTCCGGTGTGGTGTGGAAGGCTGTTTTTACCCTCCCCAGACTCCCAAGCAAAAAAAAAAACGGGCCTTCCCCACCCCACCCCCGAGGCCCTCTGGAGGCAGGAAACAGCCTGTCTCCCTACTTCTAGTTGCCCCAGAAGCCCCGAAAATCAACTGGACGGTATGAGCATGTGCGCCAGAGCTGAACTCGGGTGCCCACTGATATGGCTACATGTGCCACCTGTGACACACGTGTCATAGGTTCACCATTTATTTATTTATTTATTTATTTATTTATTTATTATTAATTTAATTTATATACCACCCTTCTCCCGAAGGACTCAGGGCAGTTTACAGCCAAATAAAAACAAATACCACAAAAATTAAGAAACATTTTAAGAAGCTAATTCGATCAGGCCAAAACAAACTAAAACTATAGTAAAACCCCCGTTACAACTACATTAAGCTAGCCCTGCGCGATGAAACAAAAAACTCTTTAGCTTGCGTCGAAAGGTCCGGAGGTCAGGGAATTGACGTATCCCCGGAGGCAGCTCATTCCAGAGGGCAGGAGCCCCCACAGAGAAGGCCCTCCCCCTGGGGGTCGCCAGTCGACATTGTTTGATTGACGGCACCCTGAGGAGACCCTCCCTATGGGAGCGCACGGGTCGATGGGAGGGTATTGGTAGAAGCAGGCGGTCCCGTAAATAACCCAGTCCTATGCCATGGAGCGCTTTAAAGGTGGTAACCAACACCTTGAATTGCACCTGGAAGACCACCGAAAGCCAGTGCAGCTTGCACAGGAGAGGTGTTACATGGGAGTCTCGAGTTACTCCCTCTATTACTTGCGCAGCCGCATTCTGGACTAGTTGAAGCCTTCATGGGTATATAGCATGTGTATATGTGTGTTATGTATGAGTTTGGGTAGATATATACTTTCTCTTGAAATCAGGTAACAGAATTTCATTTTTAATGTGGGCCAGTCTGCTTGCAGTAAAAAAGTGGCAATAAAGTTACCTTATCTCTTTAACTGATTTGTGGGGTAATTTGTAAGGATCATTCTGCAAAAGAAACACTTTAGTGAAAAAGAAAATAATTATAATAATAATTACTTCTGGTGTTCTCCCTTTCAAGCTACAGTACACAATGTCCTCTGTATACATAATGATAACATTGTGGTTAGCAGTCTCTAATTTATCTAGACTGTGCTGAAATTCACTAAGTAATATTCTGGCTCCTCAGGAAAGTCCAGAAAGCAATAAAAGCCTATTGCTGAGTGAATTAGGCAATATCTACAAATATTTTGGAACATAAGCCATCATTGACAAGTTTTGACTCATCCAGCTTTTCTTTAGGCACCAATGAACTGTGCTATTAAAAAAAACCACCACAAAATGGAACATGGCAGGAAAAGAAAGCTCAGATTTTTGTATCAATGGTCCAGAAGAAACAAAAAGATTTAGTTTTTAATCCCCTTTCCCAAGGGGCATTGCTATATTTCTAGGGGGCCACCCAAACTGAACTTCCATACATATATCATAATCATCACATTTCGTTCTCTGTGCTAATTCCTTACCAGTACAGAATTGGTTCCCCTCCACCTTAGTTATCATTAATTCTTGTCTATAGAGGTAGCCTTTCATTTAGTAACCATTCAAAGTTACAATAACGCTGAAAAAAGTGATTTATTACCATTAACTTGCTTCCCTCCTTCTTTAACTCTTTTGATGACTCTGGTTCTGATTAAAATAACTGTCTGTCGATAAAAATGAATCAAGTTAATGTTTTCAGAAATATGCGGCAGTTTTAAAATTGCTTGACTACCATTTTAACAGCATTTATGCTCAGCACTGCTATGACTGGAAGTTCTGAGCTTGATGTTACAAGAGGCTTTGTCAAGATACTGCAACTTACAGCCATTTGTTTAGTAAGTATACAAAGTTTAGTGGCATTTTAAAAAGGTGACTTACAACCGCTTCTTTAATTCTATGTTGTTCTTATTTAACTTTGCCTGATTAGAAAGTAGAAATAATGACCCACTACCCCGAGGTTTTGCTGGGGCAGGGGTCAAAACAAAACTAAAAGTGGACCAAGCAGTTTGAATAGCATCCGCTGTTTACAATCTGTATTCTTTGACTCTCTGCACTTAATTTCACTTATTTCAGGACCACCTGAAGAAATACAATTAACATCTTCCCAGTGTCTATTTTATTTGCTGCATTTTTTAATTCTGAAGGATGGTTTTGGTTCTAAGTTATCCAGGGGAATTGTTCTCTGAAAGCTAAAAGAAAAGTCAAGGGTATCCATAGGGAGGGGCCAAGGAAGCAGTCATAACTGTGTGATCAAAGCCCCCTCTCCTTTTGTGCGTTAAAAGTATAAAGGTAAAGGTTCCCCTTGCACTTACATGCTAGTTGTTGCCGACTCTAGGGGGCGGTGCTCATCTCCGTTTCAAAGCAGAAGAGCCAGCGCTGTCCAAAGACGTCTCCGTGGTCATGTGGCTGGCATGACTCAACGCCAAAGGCGCACAGAACGCTGTTACCTTCCCACCAAAGGTGGTCCCTATTTTTTCTACTTGCATTTTTATGTGCTTTCGAAACTGCTAGGTTGGCAGAAGCTGGGACAAGTGATGGGAGCTCACCCCATTACACGGCAGCACTAGGGATTCGAACCGCTGAACTGCTGACCTTTCGATTGACAAGCTCAGCTGTCTTAGCTCCTGAGCCACTGCGTCCCTTTTAAACTTTTATTTTTAAAGGAAAAAACATTTCCTCATTGGAGGTCTGGTCCAAAAGACCCAGTGCTTGTATTTTGAAGAATTCTCGTTCAGTTATTATGACAGGGTTAAAAATATTCGGCCTGTATCACCTGTTAAGTCCCTGTTAAAAGTATACATGGCTTCAATTGTACAACTATGGCCATCTTTTTTGACTCTTCCCTGTGGACACTGCAAAAAACTATTTTTTGAGTGAGCAAGTGAGAGAGAGTTCATAAATCTAACAATGTGTTTACAATTTGCACTATGATGGTCTAATTACATATTACTTCCACAACTGTCTTCAAAATTTCAATCAGGGGATGTTAAAAATCACCCTTTGATGATAACCCTTACTGTATTAAAATATTCATCTGTTGGAGAACCACCAGAAAAATCTCACACTTTCCTTTATAGGTGATGGGTGGCTTGGCATGCACAAACCGCCCAGGGGAGCTGTATCTGTTCCTATCTTTTTTTTTTCTCCTGCTGCACCTGTAGACGAAAAGGAAATTGCGGCGCACACGCATCTCCGCCTGAAAGCCTTTCCGAGCTCCCGGCGTGACTAGACTGTCAAAACCAGCCTGGCTTTGTTTTGGAGAGAGCAGCAGGGCTGGCTGGGGAATCGCTGCGCGCGCGGGGCTACTGGGGAACACCCGTTCCTGGGCTCGCGGCTTGGGCAGAAGGCGCAGGCCGCGCGAGGGAGCCTGAACCCGAGCTGGGTGCGCCAATGCCGCTGTGGCGAAGGGTGAAAGTGATTCGGGGTCGCGCCTCGGGTATTGGGGAGGGGCGTTCCGGAAATGAAGCACAAAAGAGGCTCGGATGGGTGTGCCAAGCTCTCGGGTCGGTGGCGAAAACCCGGCTGGAATGGGAAGGAGGGAGGGGAGGTGCGATTCGGGTAGTTGAGGAGCAGCTGGCGGGGGGGTAGGGGGGGACCCGTTGGGGAGGGGGCTTTGGTGAAGACCAGGCGCCCGCGCAGGGGTGTGGGAAACCCCCCACGCGAGGAGTTGCAGGCGGCGGCAGCTGATTTAGAGGCAGCCCCGAACAAGCGCAACCATGGAAACCACGGAACGGGTGTCTCATAGTAACCTGTAAGAGGAACGGGGTTGACACCGATCCGTCCATCTCCGACGGGTTGTGCGGCTTCCTTTTTTGAGCTGGGACCTCCGCGTTAGGAAGGGTAGCCGTTGCCCTAAAACGGGGCCGTGCGCCCACCCAAACCCGCGTGGATCGCTCTCCCCGCCTCTGGCCAGTCCGCAAACTCTCTCCGCGCGCGCCCCTCTCGCACCAAATTCCCTGCCTTCCCACAAGTTTTTGGCACCAAGCATTAAAAGCAGGACACGCGTTAGCCGCGAAGCCAAGTCTCACGGATTCTCACGACAACAAACGCCACCCTCCCGCCGCCTCACGAGAACGATGCGTGTGCTTTGCACGGGGTTGTGCCGAAACGGGGTGAGCGGGGCGGGTGATGTGGCGAAGCTGTTTCTGTCCTCTGTTTACCTCCAGACAGTTCTCGCTACAGGCAGCGTGGGAAACGGGGGCACCACCAGCCTTTAGGAGACCGGCTCCTATCTTTTTCCCATTCTTTTCAAAAGATTTTCCGTCGCGGTGGGAAGAAGAGCAGAAGAGTGGCAACAGCCCCCTAAAAAAATTAGTAGCGCCCTTTTTTAAAAAAAGAAAAGAAAAGGGCGTTGACTTAAAATAAAATAAAATAAAACAAGAGGGGAATCAGAACTTCCTTTACTCCTCCTCCTCCTGTCACTTCCTCCCCCCTTAAAAAAAAAACACATCTAGCAAGTGTAAAAAAAAAAACAGCTTCCAGACTAAAGTGACCAAGCCGGCGGATTAAGTACTGTAGTAAGGTTGCTTGGAAGGAGAACGCCAGGCGCGCTCTTCCCTTCCTCCACCAGCGCCCCAACCCAGCCAACATGAAGGAAAAGGCGATGATTAAAACTGCCAAAATGCAAGGCAACATGATGGTAAGTAGCCGGAGGCAGCGGCGGCGTAACTCCGGGGCGCCTTTCCACGGCGTTCGTTCGTTCGTTCGTTCACGAGCAGGGACGTGCATTAGCCTTCGCCGCCAGAAAGGCGCGATCCGGGCTGAGCGCGGCGTCGCATCTGCGCGCGGAGCTCCTCGCGCGGAAACCCTTAGTCGTGTTTTACCGGCTGAGGACGCGTCCCTGGCCCGCCCAGCACAGCGCAATTGGAAACGAGCTTCGGCCGGGTGCTGGCGTGTGGCTGGGGCTGAGGAAGGGTGGAAGGATGGTGTGCAGGGATGAGTGACCTTAGAATCGGGACGCGCCTCTGGGCTCGCGCGCTGCCACCGCCCGCTGCCCCTGCATTCCTTGCCCTTTGCTTGGAGAAATAGCCGGTTTGGCTAGAAGGAAGAAGCGGGGGAGAGGCGGGTGGGGTGGGGTGGGGGGAAGGATCCGCTTTCGCCGTTATTTACTAGGGTAGTGGAATGTTTGCAAAAAAAAAAAAAAAAAAAAGAAAAGTCTGGATTTGACCAGCTGGAAAAGCGAAGGAGCTGCTGCACCCTTAGCCAACTTTGATAACTTGCTCACTTGCGTCTGTCCGGGGTGGATTGGTCGGACCCTTTTTCTGCCCCCCCCCCCCCCGCTTTCCTTTTCTAGGAACAATGGACCTCCTTCCTCCCCTTTTTTGGGTGCATTCTTTAAAAAAAATTAAAATAAAATATGCTGAACCCTCCCCCCCCTCTCTCCCCCCTACCCGCATCCCCAGGTAATATCGGATGCCATTTTGGAGGAAACGTGTTTCTTTGGCCTTCCCGCTTTGGTCGCCGGCAAGCCTTGGTGCGAACGCGCGTTTTGAGGCAGTGGAGTGGAAGCTGTGGCGGCGGGATTTGGGAAGGAGGATATTTGCTTCTGCTTGTTATATTATTAGGAGAAGCTGACCCAGCGACGGCGATGTTTGGGTTTGGGACTGGAGGCTGAGCTTACAAGAGCTCGGCGCGGAGTGGCACGTGATGTTAGGGGGGGGGGGAAATGTCCTTTTTCAGAAAAATAATAATGTTTGCAGTCTGCACCCAGGACTTCTTAGCACCTGTTTTGGTAGGTGATTTTGCACGCCTCTTAGGAGTCATTTGTATTCGAACTGAAGGGAGGGAGCAAAGGTTGATGATGCCTGTCATTCTTGAGATATATTTAAAAACAGCAACTCTCGTACCGTTCCTTCTTTCACCCGGGCTCTGTATGGGTGACTCACTGCCGCTTTCTTTTTCTGTCGGGAGGAGCCACTGCTGGTTTTTGTCACAATTGAACTCCTTGCCTCCCCCCCCTCCCTCTTTCTTGAATAAGAAGGTGACCTATGGATTTAAGGAAAGGATCAGTCGAATAGCAACTCCAACAAGCAGTTTAAAAATGGAATTGTTGCTACAATTCCAATATCTGGTTAAACCATCCAAGGGAGTTTAAAATTAGTTGAGCCCTCTCTTCTTTCTCTGTTAAACTGCTCCCCTAGAAGTTCACTGTCATTTTTAAACATGGAAGTAAGTAAGACCAAAAGAACTATTTAGAGACAGAAGCTATGGCTGGCCTTCAATTAATCTAATTTATGTGTACATGTTCACCCATAGAACACTATGGCCTAGTTATCATTTAAAGATATCTGCTCTTTAGATATAATAAACTGATTTTTTTTCTTGCCTTTTATAAAAAAAACCCTCCATATTTTCTTTAGTGAGAACTTTTTAACAAAGTTGCTGTTAAGTTCCTATATAGCATAGAATAGATCCACCCAGAAAAGAGGAATATAGACATAGCTGTACAATGAGAAACAAATAGAAGTGGGTTAATTTGTCATTGAATTTGGTGCTAAAATTGGCTTTACTCCACAAAGCCATTAATTCCAGTTGTCCAATCTTGGGATATTCTGAATGCAGATTGGCTGGTATGTGATGGCAATCTGTTGAGTCATGAGCCCTGGGACTTTTGCCTGAATAAGCATTCCTATTTCATTTATTTTTGCTTTTGTTGTCTGTAAAGAGCCACCAAATGATCAGCAAAACAGCTTAACTGACAACAGTGATTTAGAAGTATAGAATAAAACTGTTGTTTACAGGATGTGAGGTTCAAACAGGTTTTAATGTTTGCAGAAGAACACAGAATATTTTCTTTTGGGGGAAAAAAATCCCCCTTGATATTTGGAAAACATGAAAAAAACCTATTGCCTGACTCTAGATATATTTGCAAGGATGTTATTTACCTGTCTTAATTTAAAGAGGATTCTTCACTATAGTATTAAAGAACATTTTTGGATTCCCTAAATTCTTATGCTTTTGTTTTATTTGATTCTGAACTTGTATTCTCCTGTTGCATATTTATAGAATTTCTCATTTTAGGAGACAAACATTGGCCTGTATTTCCGGTAATAGACATAACCCCTTTAAAATAATTGGTGTACACACATTTATAGCAGTAAGTTTGTTACTTGCTTGCCAATAGTGCTTCATTTGCTAACGGGCTGATAAACTTATAAAATACAAATTAAAAAAAAAAGATCTGTATTCTCTTTAGCAATCAATAATGCATAATAATAAAAGTCTTAGGAATATTGAAATATTTCACTCGGATGCATAAAACATCATTGCTTTTGACTGATATGTCTTTTATAGGTTAGCATTCTAATAAGTGTCCAGAGAATAATATATGTTGATTTTTCTCTAGAAAGTTCTTTGTAAATGTGCACTTTCATTCCTAGTGCCTATAAGATAACCTGTGAACATTCATCATGCTATGTATTGTTATGAATACTTTCTGACTGTTCTGCTCAATCCTAATATTTTGCTAACTTTAACTAAATCAATATTTGAGGGAAAATAGTTTTGGAACATAATAAGCATTAGGTTTACCAAGCCATGGCAGTGAATCTCAGCTCTCCAGATACTTGACCTCTTATTCATCATTTGGCATAATCTGGCAGATTTGCAGACATGACTTGGTTAGATTAGAGTCTTTATTCCATATAAGAATGAAACACTGATAAAGGAGAATATTTGTAACTCAGGGTTGAATTGTGGAGTCTTTGGTGCTCTCTGAACTTGGTTGTTTTCTTGCAGACATTTCATAACCCAACTAGGTAACATCTTCAGTGCTGTAGGGAGTAGGGTTTTCCTCTCTGTTTATATATTAGTGGCTTGCCTTGTCAGTGATGAAGAGAGTACTGATGAAGATGAAGAGAGTATTCTTGGTGATTTCATGATTAAACGATTGTTTACAGTTAGCCTGTTTATCTAAGTTGGTAGTTTCATACAGTAAGAAAATCCCACTCCCTTCTAACACTGATGATGTTACATAGTTGGGTAATGAAATGTATGCAAGAAAAAAACCAAGCTCAGAAAGCATCACGAACCCCAGAAGAATGAGACATTAAGCATATCAGAAGATTTTCTATCTGAAATGTCAACCCTGCTATGTAAGATCACATTCCATTGTTTAAACCAATGTTTCTGAACCTTAGCAATTTTATGATGTGTGAATTTCAAGCCCTGGAGTTCTTCTGGCATGCTGGCAGAATTCTGGGGGTAGAAGTCCACATGGTGTAAAGTTCCTAAGGGTGAGAAACCCTCTAGGCCAGGGCTGTCAAACTCCCGGCCCACGGGCCAGATGTGTCATGCGCTGGCCACGCCCATGCCTGGTTTAGCATAGGGGGAAATCCTGATATGTCACATGATGCCGCTGTGACAATGTGAATTTGACACCCCTGCTCTAGGCCTTTTCTACTTGTCTCTTTAAATTAACAAATATTAACTCATTTATTGGTAGCAGATGGAATGTTTGCCACAAAACTTCCCTTTAGCTTTGCCAAGTTTAGTCCTTTTTAATGCTTTTAGTTAGAATAAAAGAACTGAAATGGAAATGGGCTGGTCACACAGCAAGAAGAAAATGTGGCAGGTGGCAGTAATAGAATGGATCCCGCTTGATAAAAAGTGTCCATGAAAGAGACCTCAAGCAAGATGGATCAAAGACATCAGCAAGTATTTTGGGCCCCATTGGCAAAAGAAAGCTCAGGACCATATTGATTGGAAACATGCAGAAGAGGCCACTTCATCCTGCAGTGGATAAGACAATGGCTGGGATGAGGAATGATGATGTAGACTCATTAACATAATTGCATCCATTCTTTAATTTGGAAAACATCTCTTGGTTTCCATTGCATTCTGTTCCATTCATCAAATTAATAGAAGGGATAGACTGAAAATGGTAAAACTCTCAGCAATTCCTAGTATCAGCCCATTTTCCCAACTGTATGTTTTGGTAAGTGGCCAAAAATTTACACATTAGAGGTGATAGAAGTATTTTCACATTATCTAACTGAAAATGATTCTGCATAGTTCAACAATACATGTTAAAAACAGGAGAATTCTATCCATAAAAGCACATGAAATTACTATGCGTGCATAAATAATGATTCCATCCAGTATCACAAAAGGACAAAATCATTCTAGTAATAAAATGAAAATCCAATAGATTGGTTCTGAATAAATCTATGTATACATAAGCAATGTCATCAGTTAATCCATCATCATTCCCATATTTTGCCTTTAGTGAGCCCCTGTATCTTGTAGGTGAGTACAATCTATGCATAAATTGGGGCAGAGACGAAGAATGAATGCAACAATGAAAACTGAACCAAAAAGCCAAAAGAATTTATTTGCCTACAAATCATATTTCTGATGCCCATCACTAAATTGAATAAGTGTGTTTAAATAAGAGTACTGCTTTTGTAATGACTCTTTTGTAACAATCATGATGAAATAAAACATGTTGAACATTTTGTTGTTGTTAGTAGTGAAGTTGTGTTCGACCCATCGCCACCCCATGAACAACATTCCTCCAGGCTTTCCTGTCCTCTACCATCCTCTGGAGTCCATTTAAACTCTGCTTCAGTGACTCCATCCAGCCACCTCATTCTCTGTCGTTCCTTTCTTCTTTTGCCCTCAATCTTTCCCAGCATTAGTCTCTTCTCCAGTAAGTCCTTCCTCCTCATTAGGTGGCTAAAGTATTTGAGTTTCATCTTCAGGATCTGGCCTTCTAAAGAACAGTCAGGGTTGATCTCGTCTAGGACTCTCCAGTTTGATCGCTTTGCAGTCCAAGGGACTCGCAGGAGTATTCTCCAGCACCATAGTTCAAAGGCCTCAATTCTTTGGCGCTCAGCCTTTCTTATGGTCCAATTTTCACAGCCATACGTTGCAACTGGGAAAACCATAGCCTTGACTATAAGTACTTTTGTTGGGAGGGTGATGTCTCTGCTTTTTAGTAGGCTATCTAAATTTGACATAGCTTTCCTCCCCAGGAGCAAGCATCTTTTAATTTCTTGGCTGCAGTCCCCATCTGCAGTGATCTTGGAGTCCAGGAAAATAAAATCTGTCACTACTTCCATTTCTTCCCCATCTATTTGCCAGGAAATGATCTTAGTTTTCTTAATGTTGAGTTTCAAGCCAACTTTCGCACTCTTCTTCAGCCGCATCAAGAGGCTCTTTAGTTCCTCTTCACTTTCTGCCATTAGATTGGTATCATCTGCATATCTGAGGTTGTTGATATTTCTTAATTCCAATTTTTGATTCATCTAGCCCTGCCTTTCTCATGATATGCTCTGCATATAAATTAAATAGGCAGGGTGACAGTATACAGCCTTGCTGGACTCCTTTCCCAATTTTGAACCAATCAATAGTTCCATGTCCAGTTCTCACTGTTGCTTCTTGACCTGCATATACATTTTTCAAGCAACAAATAAGATGGTCTGATACTCCCATCTCTTTAAGAACTTGCCACAATTTGTTGTGGTCCACATGAAGTCAATGAAGCAGAAGTAGATGTTTTTCTGGAACTCCCTAGCTTTCTCCATGATCCAGCGTATGTTGGCAATTTGATTTCTAGTTCCTCTGCCTCTTCGAAATCCTACCTGTACTTCTGATAGTTCTCGATCCACATACTGCTGGAACCTAGCTTGTAGGATTTTAAGCATAACCTTACTAGCATGTGAAATGAGTGCAATGGTGCAATAGTTTGAACATTCTTTGGCATTGTCTTTCTTTGGAATTGGAATGTAAACTGACCTTTTCCAATCCTGTGGCCACTGTTGAGTTTTCCAAATTTGCTGGCAAATTGAGTGTAGCACTTTTACTGCATCGTGTTTTAAGATTTTGAATAGCTCAGCTGAATACTGTCTCTTCCACTAGCTTTGTTGTTGCTCAGATTTCCTAAAGTCCATTTGACTTCACATTCTAGGATATTTGGCTCGAGGTCAGTGACCACTCCATCGTGGTTATCAGGGCTGTTAAACTGGTTCTTGTATAGTTCTGTGTAATTTTGCCACCTCTTCTTAATCTCTTCTGCCTTTGTTAGACCATTTAGCTGACACTTAAATGCCAATTTTCTTTAAGGGACCACATGTGGTAGAAAGGATTGAACCTAAACAGCCAAGGTTATCTTTATTATAAATATGGATGCAGTAGGTAGTCTCAGCAGAGAAATATTTGCGTATTTTAATCTACAGTTTTTGTCAAAAAAAAAATCTTTCCAGACAATTCATTTCACTATTATGCACTCTCTCTTTATTCTTTTTTTTCTTTTATGTTCTGTTTCTTGATTATTTGTTCTAGGTAGTTTTTATATTTCTACCCTAACTTTTAATAAAGTTATTTTTTAAAAAAGAAACATTTTGCCTGGTAACTCTGGTTAAACTTCCTACAGAGTTTAGAAGTCTGTAATTAATCAATATTCCTGCTATCTTTCCCTTGTAATTATCCATCCAATTAAAAAAATTATAATATTAACTTGATTTAATAGTGTGCCTTTATAATATATTTAACGACTTATGACATTCCTTGGTACATTTATCTATCTACAGTAAGCTTTGATATCTTATTTTATTGATATTACTTTACAAAAATGAAATGATTTTTTCCCCACTCAAACTTTTGGGGTATATAGAGATTAAATGAAAGTTCTGAAATATTTCTCTCTATAGCAAAGCAGTATTTAGTCCATCTATGTTGACAATTGTGTTCTCCTGTTGGAAGAAATATCCATCTGGGTTCAGTTCCAAGTGGGGACAAAGACACTGGAAACATGGAGACTGCTTGGAAAGATGGTTTAATGGTAGTCAGGATCACATGGCTTGAGTTCCTGAACAGAAAAGGGATGAGATCCTGTGTGCTCCCTGGTTTTATGCTTTTTCTGAGCTTTGAACTTTCTGGGGCACAGGAAGAGTATCCTGATTGGTTGTCAAACTCCCAGGGGGTGGGGGTGTTAGCTAGCCTTGCTGGCTGATGTAATCTTCCCAGGTGCCATGTGGTGAGTTTCAGTTGCTAGATGGGTTCTATTATGATGCAGATGATGGCCCATTGACAAAGGTGGGGAGTGGCAGGAAGTTGCAGGGAGCTGCTTTGTCTTTAAAACATGTTTCTCCATTTCTCATCCAGGGAAATATATTTTGCCTTTTTAAATATTTTCTAAAATATTTCATTCTTCTAGGGGGGTGGGGGTGCTAAATTCCTACACTCCATAATGATTTATTTCATTTGCTTAGACATGCAAAGACTGTTAATAATATATTTTCAACCTGACTCTGGATGCTAGAGAATTCAACAACTGGATTCTTATTTTTCTACAGATTTGATCAACATAAAGAAATAGGTATTGATAAATCTCAAAAGTTAAATGACTTGTTTTAGCTTGGCTTAGAACAGGGATGATCAACTTCAGATATGTGGACTTCAACTCCCAGAATTCTTAACAAGTCTTAGCGTTCCAAGGTTGGACACTTTTCCTTAGAGGTATTGTCTATGAAAAGTAGAACTTTACTCAGTTAACTCAACATATTATTTTTTTACTTCCTCCTATTACTATGCTGTAATAATCCCTTCAGTTAGTTAATCTTCTGTATCTTAAAACAAGATTTAACTAGTAATTTAGTAATTGAATCATGAAGTACCAGTGTCTTCGTTCTAATGTTTTTTTTATTGAAGATAGATTATATCCAAAGATCAGTTAGGTTTCATCTTAAAAGTCATCATCATTCCTACTGTTATATACTCAGGGGTGAAATTTACTTTCTTTTGCTACTGGTTCGCCAATGTGCGCACGCTGCCTACGAGGCTTAAAATGTCACAAAAAAGCGACGTCATGACATCCATGTGGGTGGGCGGAGCCTCTCACAGCCGCCGCTACTAGTTCTTCCGAGCTGGACAGAACCAGCTGGATTTCACCCCTGGTTATACTTTAACATTTAACAGTGCGTGTGTTTGTGTGGGGCAGTGTGCAGGAATGGGGGAGGGGAAAGAGAGATGTATACTGAGATTTTTATATGGGCAACTCATTTGAATTTTCAGCAGTTGTTCATAATGCAAGTTCTCAGATTTAGAAGAAAACTTATTAAAATATCAATCAGGTTTATTGGTTTTATTATTAGTTCTGTGAACTAATTAGCTTTATTTATTAGTTCTCTGAAAATTTTAACAAAACTTTCCTATTCATATTTTGAATAATTAGACCTAATATAGCTTTATGGTAATTTGTAGTAAATATTGTATTTCTTATTTACCTTATTTATCCATCCTTAGATTTTGTTTATAGTTGGTGGTTTTAATTTAAAAGTGTATCTGTAAAGTTGCAAATGAACAGCATGGTACTGATCTATTCCTCTTGAGGGTCTTTAATATTTATGAACTAGTCATCAACTAGACAAAACAAGATTGGTATGTGCAATAAACCTGAATGCCTTATAAGAAATAAAATTGAGCGTTAATACCTAGATTTTTTTAAAGCACATACTCACAGAAAAGCAAGATTGCCTGTTTTGCTAAGCTCATTAAAATACACATCCTCAGTTTACAGGTTGGGCAGTTTATTACTTATTTGTGAAACTGCAGATTTTCAAAATTTTGAAAATGGAAGAAGAAAAAGAAGAAACTCTTTTTGATGAAAGAAATCTAAAACTAAGACAATGACTGTCTTATCTGGTCTGCAAAATCCAGACTACTGTAAAATCAGAGAGAGCTACCTGTTTCTCAAGGGCCATTGGCAGGTTGTCCCTAGGTAGGTGGGTAGATAGATGATAGATAGATAGATAGATAGATAAATAGATAGATTAGATAGATAGATAGATAGATAGATAGATAGATAGATAGATAGATAGATAGATATCCAAATATTTATAACTCAGTGTATAAGAAAGACAAAATGTTTTTTGTACTGCAATTACTTATTTAAAAAATCTATATAGCTGCCTATTTTATAACCAATTCTGGGTGGCTCCCAATTAAAAGTTAAAGCAGCATAAAAATCGTAGTAAAACTAGAAAACCAAACACATTAAAACATTAAAAACTGGAGAGATGATAGACAGACAGACAAACACTAGATAATAGAAGATTGATGGATGCGTAGGGAGGGAGGGAGAGAGAGAGAGAGAGAGAGAGAGAGAGAGAGAGAGAGAGAGAGGAGAAGATAACCTCTTGTGCTGACCACAATAATAGAATAAAGAATAAAAACTTACTTGGTGTGACGACCAGCCTAGTTCCACTTCCTAAGAAAACCTGATTGTTACCAATTTTTATTTATTTATTTATTCTGTCAATCATATAGGTAAAAGTATAAACATAATTTGGATACATGACAAGAGTAAGTAAAAAAAGGAATATTAGGACAGGAACGGTAGGCACGCAGGTGCACTTATGCACGCCCCTTACAGACCTCTTAGGAATGGGGTGAGGTCAACAGTAGATAGTTTAAGCTTAAAGTTTTGTGGGTTTGGGGAAGAAACTACAGAGTCAGGTAGTGCATTCCAGGCATTGACCACTCCGTTACTGAAGTCATATTTTCTGCAATCGAGTTTGGAGCGGTTTACCTTGAGTTTGTATCTATTATTGTATTGTTGTGGTTGAAGCTGAAGCAGTCATTGACAGGTAGGACATTGCGGTAGATAATTTTATGTACTATGCCTAGGTCAGACTGAAGTCGGCGTAGTTCTAAGTTGTCTAAGCCCAAAATTTGGAATCTGGTGGCATAAGGTATTTTATTGCGGGTAGAGGAGTAGAGGACTCTTCTCATAGATTCAGTGCTTTCTGTCTTGACAAAAACATCCCATCATGTTTATATCAGCAAATACAACTTTCTCTAGACTAAAAACTAAAGTTTAGGATTAAAATGTCAAAGTCTCAACTACTGGAAATCTGAAGCACTCTTTGGAAATCTATACCTATATAGAGATAGTGATACTCCTTGGAAGCAGTAGAAAACACCTACCAGTATCTTGAGGACAATATCTTGAGGACAGTCCTTCCTGTCAAAGACTACTTCAGCTTCAATTTCAACAATACACGAGCACACAATAGATTTAAGCTTAATGTTAACCGCTCCAATCTTGATTGCAGAAAATATGACTTCAGTAACAGAGTTGTTAATGCTTGGAATAAACTTACCTGACTCTGTGGTCTCTTCCCAAAATCCCCAAAGCTTCAACCAAAAACTGTCTACTATTGACCACACCCCATTCCTAAGAGGTCTATAAGGGGCGTGCATAAGAGCACAAGCGTGCCTACTGTTCCTGTCCTATTGTTTCCTTTTGTTATATCCAATTAATATAGTTGTTACATACTCATACTTATATATATGCTTATATTTTGTATAGTTATTACATGCTTATGCTTATATATACTGAGTGACAAAATAAAATTAAATAAATAAATAAATAATAAATTTTCATGAAGTTTAGAAGTCCTAGGTTGATACATGGCCGATTTCTCTTTAGTTCAGCCTTTCCTAATTTGGGCATACAGGTAGTCCTTGACTTTTGACCTTAACTGTGATGACTTGCCCATCACATTCGTAAGTCATGACAATCATAAAGTAGGTACACTGACACGGCCAACCAATTTTTCAAGATTTCTGTATCCATTGTTAAGTGAACCAATTTTTCCTCAAAAAAAGGCAAAACATGACCACAGGATGCTGCAAATAGCTATGAGTGTCAGCTAGTTGCCAAGCACACAACATGCAGTCATGCCACCAACTATGAGAACGTTGAAACTGAGTTGTAATCATCCTCAGTGAGGTCCATCATAACTTTAAACAGAAACTAAGGTATTGGTTATAAGTTAAGAATCCCTGTATTCCAGATTTCTGAACTTTTATCTCCCAAGTTGTTCATTGATGATGATGATGGGAATTCTAAAAGTCAAATCTTACATATTTAGAAGGAGGCTAGTTTTGTTCATTCCAGTGGACAATTATTTATGTCAGTGCTTCTCAACCATAGCATTGCTGGCTTGGGGTGGAATTCTGGGAGTCGAAGTCCACCTGTCTTAAAGTTGCTAAGGTTGAGAAATAATGGGTTATGTCAACATTCTTCTATTTCACATTTTTTCTCTGCCCTTTCAGTTAAATGCTTCCTCTTCTCTTCAGCTCTTCTTTGTGTTTTGCTATTTAGATTATTCAGCTTTGTCAGCATTACTATCTTCTTTTAATTTAAGTAGTGGATTCTGTGGGAATAACTTGGGTAATAAAATGCTTCAGTCAGGAAGAACTTTTTCTACATTCTGACTTTTGGTCATTTGATGGCCTTGCTAATTGCTTTTAATAAGTTTTGATGTCCTCTCCGTTCATATTCAGGCCAGTACGCTTGGCAAGAGAGCACAATATCATTTTTCCCTTTACAATTCCTTGTGCAATTGGAGGAACCTAAGGTTAGAAACGAGCATTTTGGCTAATCTAGAGATATAAATGTTATAAAGCATGTCTGTTAGGAAGGAGCAGGTGGATGTAATTTGTGAAGACAAGATGGATTAAAAAAAAATCCTTGTGTGATTGAACAATACCCTTTCTGACACCTTGTGAAAATCAATGAGCTAGGTTTTTGGGGGAAAGGCTCTATCATTATCTAATTTATGTAATTGTATCCATTTAAACAAGCTATTAATGTGGCATGTTAAGGTGGTTTTACTGACATAAACAGACTTAATTTGACTCAGAATTTAGCTTTAACATTCTGTGCTCTTTTCATTTGAACGCCTCTCTTACTTGATAGTTAGGGATGTGTCACTTATTAAAACGGAGCATGCATTTACGGTCTACTTTTTCTAAGCTGTAGTAGGCAATTTGTGGCCTCATTCAGCCCTTTGCTTATGACCCCTTTGCACTCCAAGGCTGCACGGCTGAAATGAATGATTTTTCATCCAAATCTGTGCAACATTTGGAGTTTGGAAAGATGAGGGGCAGGGTACAGAGGTGGGCTTCAGCAGGTTCTGACCAGTTCTGCAGAATCGGTAGCGGAAATTTTGAGTACTTCGGAGAACCGGTAGTAAAAATTCTAACTGGCCCCGCCCCCATCTTTTCTCTGCCTCCCAAGTCCCAGCTGATTGGGAGGAAATGGGGATTTTGCAGTATCCTTCCCCTGCCATGCCCACCAAGCCATGCCACACCCACCAAGCCACACCCACAGAACCAGTAGTAAAAAAATTTGAAACCCACCACTGGCTGGGTGTCTTTCACAACCGCTTGGTTCTTATTTTCATGCTTAAACTCCCTAATGAGCTAAAAGCAAATCAACCATTCCTCCTTTGGTAATACCACAATGTCACCAGATGGCATCCAGAAGCCCTCCAGAAGATCAAGCTGCTTAGTTGCAACACCTGATCCCTCAAAAGTTGCTCACTGTTGTGCCAAGTCGTGTTGTGGATCTGCCAACACCTTCCTTTCTTTCTCGCCCTTGGTAGCATGTGCGAAACCATTGCAAATCCATAGCTGATGGCTGGTAGAACAGTGTTCAATTTATTTATTTTATTTTATGTATTTATTTTATTCAATTTTTATACCGCCCTTCTCCCGAAGGACTCAGGGTGGTGTACAGCCATTTAAAATACCCAATATACACATTAAAAACAAGATTAAAACAAGACATATTATAGGGTGGCCGAAAATTTAAAACAATTAACAAACCTTAAAATATAAATAACCCCAATTAAAATTTAATAAAACTTTTAAGCCAGTCCCGCTTGAATAAATAGGTGTGTTTTCAGCTCACGGCGAAAAGTCCGAAGATCAGACACTTGACGTAAACCAGGGGGAAGTTCGTTCCAGAGCATAGGAGCTCCACCAGAGAAGGCCCTGCCCCTTGGGGCCGCCAGCCGACATTGCTTGGCGGACGGCACCCTGAGAAGGCCCTCTCTGTGTGAGCGTACGGGTCAGTGGGAGGCATGAGGTAACAGCAGGCGGTCCCGTAAGTACCCGGGCCCTAAGCCATGGAGCGCTTTAAAGGTGGTAACCAAAATCTTAAAGCGCACCCGAAAGACCACAGGGTTGATAGATTATCTTATTTAGATGCCAGTTTGATATAGTGGTTGAGGCACCAGGCTAGAAACGGGGAGACTGTGAGTTTTAGTCCCACCTCAGGTGTAAGTCAAATAAGGTGACCTTGTGCCAGTCATTTTCTCTCAGCGCCAACTCACATCCCTGAGTTTTGTTGTGGGGAAAATAGAAGGAGGAAGGTACGTTGGACATTTCACCACCTTGAATTATTTGTAAAAAAATAATCATAAATAAATAATTTCAGCAAAAATGAGAAGAAATCTTGGGAAAATCCATTAAAGAAACTTCACCTCATGAAATTTTCCTAATAAATTTTCCAAGATTCTATAATTATAACAGACGAACATTACAAGTACTTTGCTGAAATTGATGTATTTCTTTGATCTGCATAAAACTTGAAACAATCCCTTTATGGTTTATTGCAGATGTGATTTTGAGACATAGGTGGGATGCATTATGAGGACTTGGATCATATTGCTTTAACAAGTGTACACCTTTCCTTCTACCAGATCTCTCACTATCCCATATTACTTGGGATATACCGTACCAGTAGCACTGGAAATCATATCCAGGCTGCAAAATATCTCCTTGGTGCTAATGATGCTATATGAATCAAAAAGAAATACTGTGATACTTTTGAAAAAGAAATCTGAATCCTGAATCAGCTAGCACTGATGATGTTACCTAGTTCGGTAATGAAACATCTGCAAGAAAATCAACAAGTTTAGAAAGCAACAAAACCAGCACAAAAACCTGGATGGAAAACCAAAAATAAAAATGTCCTTATTTTTGAATTATCTTAAAAACATGGGAATAAAGAAATGCAAACTGTATCAGAGTTTCATCCAATGTTCTATTGGTAATGTTTCTTTTTAATGTTTGTAAAAGGAGTGGATTCTTTTTTTTACAGTTTCCTCAATCAATTGATTTTGTTTTCAATTTGGTATAATGCCAATCAGCACAGAAAACGAAGGACCGATTGTGATGATTATGGAGTAACAAGTCAGTGTTGGAAAATAGGAGGAAGAAGGAGTAATAGATATGTTCTCTACATTGAGTTATGAAAATAATAAAGGTTGAATACCATGATGATAGGGACACGGTGGCTCAGGGGCTAAGACATTGAGCTTGTCGATCGAAAGGTCGGCAGCTCAGCAGTTCGAATCCCTAGTGCTGCCGTGTAACGGGGTGAGCTCCCGTTACTTGTCCCAGCTTCTGCCAACCTAGCAGTTTCGAAAGCACGTAAAAATGCAAGTACAAAAAATAGGGACCACCTTGGTGGGAAGGTAACAGCGTTCCATGTGCCTTTGGCGTTGAGTCATGCCAGCCACATGACCACGGAGATGTCTTTGGACAGCGCTGGTTCTTTGGCTTTGAAATGGAGATGAACACCGCCCCCTAGAATCGGCAATGACTAGCACATATGTGCGAGGGGAACCTTTACCTTTACCTTATCATGATGATGTTATCCATCCATTTGTGTCCAACTCTTGGTGACTCTGTGGGCCAGGTCTTTCTATATCAGGGCTGTCAAACTCACGGCCCGCGGGCCAGATGCATCACACGCTGGCCACGCCCGGTTTAGCAATAGAAAAAAGTCACGATATGTCACGTGACACCGCCATGACTACACGAGTTTGACACCTCTGCTGTACATCTTCTGATCTTGCACTGCTTCTTTGAGTTGTTTTGTCTTCTGGCTGGTGTCAGCTTTGATAGTATCCAGTCACTATGTTCTTGCGCGGCCTGGTTTTTTTTTTTTTTTACTGCTAACTTTTCCAAGCATAATTACTTTCTCCAGTGAATTCCCCCGGCATGGCCAAAATAAGTGAGACACAATAAACTTTTAGAGTCACAGAGACAGGTCTTCTGCAGGATGATTGCTCCCATTATGGTCCTTCAGATCTTTCAGTAGTGTATTGTCAACACTATAATTGAATTCATCTACTTCACTGCTGCTCTTTTCTTTCCTTCCCAACATTTTAGATGTTTCGGGAGAAGTAGGTCTTTGATAATGCCTCTGAAGTGTGATAATTGGAGCATGGTCATTTGTGCCGTGAGTGAGAAAAAAGGCTGATGCAACTGCAAAAGTGCTAAATGTAGACTACAGACTATTATATGAATATAAATTGAGACCGACTCATTTAGTCTTTATTATGAACCATTCAAACCCTGTACAACAGCAAGCTCGTTTGGCTCCAGAATCTACATAAATGCATCTCTTGAACTTTCCTTCTTTCCTTCTTTTCCTTCTTTTCCTTCTTTTCCTTCTTTTCCTTCTTTTCCTTCTTTTCCTTCTTTTCCTTCTTTTCCTTCTTTCTTTTTCTTTCCTTCCTTCCTTCCTTCCGGTTTCTGTTTGTTTGTTTGTTAAAATGATTTTTTGCCTATCTTGCCATGGGGCCAATCTAGGTCGCTTACAACAAGAAGGAGTGTAAAGTGTAAAGAGAACAGAAGTAAAATAGTAAAGGTAAAGGTTCCCCTCGCACATATGTGCTAGTCGTTGCCGACTCTCAGGGGTTGTGCTCATCTCCGTTTCAAAGCCGAAGAGCCAGCGCTGTCCAAAGACATCTCCGTGATCATGTGGCCGGCATGATTCAACGCCAAAGGCGCACGGAACGCTGTTACCTTCCCACCAAAGGTGGTCCCTATTTTTCTACTTGCATTTTTACGTGCTTTCGAAACTGCTAGGTTGGCAGAAGCTGGGACAAGTAACAGGAGCTCATCCCGTTACATGGCAGCACTAGGGATTCGAACCACCGAGCTGCCGACCTTTCAATCGACAAGCTCGACGTTTTAGCCCCTGAGCCACCGTGTCCCTTTTAGTAAAATAGTAGTAATAAATAAACATTATTTACTTATTTCTTTAGGTGTATAGCTACAAAAAAAACATGGAATATCCTTTATGTTTGGATATAACTTCCCCTACAACTGTTGCTCTAATGAAGATGTAGAAATGGAAGTGGAATATTGGAAATTAATATTTCTTCTTTATTGGGCAGGCTTTCTATAAGAAATAAAAGAGCTACAGTTTCTCTTATGAGTGAAATGTATTAGTTTTTCTTGCTTCTCCAGAAATGAAAGTTTAATTATGAGGATATGAAAAATCTGTTAATGTTTGTTAATTCAAGTAGTCCCAGATTTAAGGCTGTAAGAGCCCAGAATTACAGTCTCTGAAGTTTCTGAGGTCATTAAATTGTTCTGCACCAGCACTCTGCTCAATTTTATGATCTGCTTTGAGACAGTCATTCAGCAAATAGCATTAGCAATACCAGTTAGACTTATATACCACTTCACAGTGCTTTACAGCCCTTTCTAAGTGGTTTACAGAGTCAGCCTGACATTGACCCCAACAATCTGTGTCCTCATTTTACTGACCTCGGAAGGATGGGAGACTGAGTCAACCTTGAATGCTGTGTTTGTTAACCAAATGCTGTAATCATTAAGTAAACGGCCCAGTCGTTAAGTGAATCCAATTTATCCAATGGGCATTTTTTGCTGGAAACACTGGAAACATCAAAAATCGTAGTCACAGGACTGTGGAATGCTGCAAGCAGCTTTAAATAGAAGCTGATTGCCAAATGTCCAAAATGTGAACACGTAACCGTGGGGGGAAGGAGTGTTGCCATCAGAAGTTCAAAATCAACTCTTGAGTATCTTTTGAGGGTCTGTGGTAAATTTGAACAGTTGCTAAGTGACTGGTTGTTAAGTAAGGACTACCTGTAATATGCTACAAAGGCTGAATCTTTGTAAATAATTGTTTCCTCCTATACCTCCCATTAGAATAAAAAAAAATTGTTGGGAAACGTTGCCCCTCCCAACCGTGCATTTCCGTACAATTTGCATTGTGATTTTGATTTTTTTCCAAATACATAGAAATTAGATTTTAAAAAGATTTTAAAGCAACTGATGATAATTGCTTTCAGACTACCACAAACAATGCTTTATAATGCCCCAGTCCTTTCTTCCAAAAAATACAAATATTTGCTTTTATTAGGAATTGCAGCACTTCCAATATCTCAAACAGAAAAGCTGTACAGTAGGAACTACTGCAGTGTCCTAAGCTATCTCTGGATTCTATTATTCATTTGTTGTTTGCACCATCCATCACTCCAATGCTTTTAGAATAGAGTAGAGTAGAGTAGAGTAGAATAGAATAGAATAGAATAGAATAGAATAGAATAGAATAGAATAGAATAGAATTCTTTATTGGCTAAATGTGATTGGACACACAAGGAATTTGTCTTGGTGCATACGTTTTCTGTGTACATAAAAGAAAAGATACATTCGTCAAGAATCATAAGGTACAACACTTAATGATAGTCATAGGGAAGTAGTCAATATAAATCTTAAGGATACCAGCAACAAGGTTACAGTCATACAGTCATAAGTCAGAGGAGATGGGTTATAGAAACGACGAGAACATTAATAGTAATGCAGACTTAGTCACTAGTTTGAGAGTGTTGAGGGAATTATTTGTTTAGCAGAGTGATGGCATTTGGGAAAAACTCTTCTTGTGTCTAGTTGTTCCGGTGTGTAGTGCTCTATAGCATTGTTTTGAAGGTAGGAGTTGAAACGATTTATGTCCAGGATGCAAGGGGTCTGTAAATATTTTCACAGCCCTCTTTTTAAAGTAAAATCTGTCTAAAGAACTTGCAGTCTAAAATTTGTGAGAAGAGAATCCACAGAAACAAGGATAGAGGTAGGAAAAAAAATATAGCTGACTTTGATTTATATCTACTTAGACATATTCCATTGGGCCATGAATACTAAAGAATTGTGCTCAAGTTTTCAAGATGGGTTGCGGCCCTCCTGCAGCCTGTTTTTGGCCTTTCCAGCCTCCAGCAGCACTCTTATCAGCCAAAAACGGGCCACGAGGCCTCCATGTGGCCCGTTTTTGGCCAGCAGAGTACTGCTGGAGGCGTCCCCCCTGCTTCTCCCCACCTCATCCCCACTGGCCCACAGAGGAGAACTACAATGCTGATTCGGCCCTCAGGAAATCCAGTTTGACACCCCTGCTCTAGAAAGAGTGCAGAGAAGGGCAACAAAGATAATTAGTGGGCTGGAGGCTAAAACACAAGATAAATGGTTGTGGGAACTGGGTATATCTAGTCTAACAAAGAAAAGGATTGGGCTAACATGATAGCATCATCCAGTATTTGAGGGGCTGGCACATACTTGGGGGTTGACTTATTTTCCAAAGCACCTGAAAGCAGGACAAGAAAAAGACGGAAGATTATCAAAGAAAAACCAACCTAGGACTTCTGGCTGACGTTGCGGCACTACTAGTGACAACAAATGGACCTCTCTGTTCCTGTGCTGGCTTTTTCCTGTTTGTGGGCTCTGAAAGGAGCCAAAGCTGTCTTATAGGGGCGGTGAAGCTAAAGAGGGTGCTCTGACAGGTCACAGGAGAGATCGCAACTCTCCTGGTGAACCCCAGGGCTTTCTTACCTCTATGCCACAGCAAGAAGAAGAGGCAGTTTAAGATGGCTGTCACGAAGCTGGGACAGCCAAGGAACATCTAAGAATTGTGCTGGAGTGGAGTTGGTGAATAGTGTCTGGAACTGGATGAGAAGAATCCTTTTTATTCAAATTTTAACCCCAAAAGAATATCCAGAGAAAGAGAGGCTCATAACTATTTTTAAAAGCAGCAGCAACTTAAAACTCTGAGGAAAATTTTAAAACTGAAGGAAAAAGAATTAAAGGGAAAAAGGCAAAAAAAATAGTTTAAAATACAGAAAATTGGACTTTTAAATTGGAAAGGCGTTGTTATGGATAGGCATTTTGAAATATTGGAATTATCTACTTAAAAAAATAACATTTTTACATTGTAGAAAACTGAAAAAAATGGTTAACATTGAAATCTAATTTAAGAGTGCCACCTGCTGACGAAAGGAAGTATAACACATCCCCAAAATCTTGGAAATACTTGATTACTGGAGACTTAAATGTGAGAATAAGAAGGACACTATCATTAAAATGATCCCTGAAAATTACAACATAAGACAGAATCTATAGAGGGACTTAAGGAGGTTCTGGAAAACTTATGAGACTAACCAGAGGAACACGTTGATCAATTGTGGGATACAAAGAATTAAGAACACTGAATTTTTTGAGAAGTGACTTTAGGTTTGAATATATGGTTTTTTGGATTATTGGACAAAAGAGGGACACAATAAAATTTAAGATGCTTCATCAAGAAGAAATGAGTGGAATTTGGGAAGAGATGGCATCGTTAATTCAAAGTACAAAGGAGATACTGATAAGAAACCACAATGAAATTATGAACCAAATCGAGAGCATAGATGAAAGCCTGGGAAATATAATACAAAGGACAATGAGTGATCAAGATACCCAGGAAGAGGAGGAGCGAAATGAAAGAGTAGATGAAAAAACTGAACAGACATAACAAATGAAACGAGCTGATAAAAAGGAGATAATAACAAAAATAATGATTGATGAAATAAGCCAAGGAGAGAGTATTCTAAGGGAATTAAAAAAGGAACCGGAGAATCAGGAAGATTTTTCTGGGGCAAGAGGAGATACTTTGAAAGCTAGACAATGGAAAAGGGCAGAGAAGAGAGAAATGTTTAAAATGAGCAGTCAAGATGTGGAAGTAGATAGAAATAAAGATCCAAGAGAGGAATATGGGAGGCAAGCTAAGAAACGAACAACTAAAACTTTGAAGCGGGTAAGAGACAATGGCTAGAAAGGGAATATGTTTAAATATAGTAATGGCATAATCAAAAGTTAGAATAGGGATGGAAACTAAAGGGAAGGGGATTAAGAAAATACACATTTTTATATAATAAGGAGAAGTAATAATAGGGAAAATCAGAATATGAATCATGGTTTTATCAAGTATATCAAAATAATATGGTGACTGAGATAAAAATAATATATTGAACTATTGAATAATCAAATAATGAAAGATTATAATCCAACATAAATATGTCCATGCTTGCCAAATGTAACAAATATGATTATAATATTTTATTTGTATTAAAATGTATGACATGTAGAATATGGTGATTGACATAAAAATAACATATTGAAATATTGAATAATTAAATAATGAAGGATTATAAATTGAATAAACAAATAATGGAAGATTATAATTTAACACAAATGTTTGTATTATTATTAGAATTGATTGGCATAAAAATAATACATTGAAATGAAAGACTATTATTTAACATAAATATGTATATTATTAGAATTATATAAGTGTTAAATGAAACAGATATGATTAATACTATTTATCTGATAATATTTTATTTGCATTAGAATGTAGGATATGCAGGATATGGTGATTGGCATAAAAATAACATTGCAATATTGAATAACTAAATAATGGAAGACTATAATGTAACTGAAATATGTGTACTATTATTAGAATTATATAAGCTTGATAAATGTAATAAATATGATCAATACTTTATTTGTATTAAAAGGTATGACATTCAGAACATGGTGATTGGCATAAAAATAACATTGAAATTTTGAATAACTAAATAATGAAAGACTGTAATTTAACATAATGTGTATTGTTATCAGAACTGTATAAGCTTATTACATGAGGTAAGTGTGATCAATATTTTTCTGTTTGTATCAAAATATATGACACTCAGGTGCCATACTGTTCATGCATTGATATGTTTTTAAAAAATAAAAAACTTGGAACAAAAGAGAGAGAGAGAGACAACCTAGAACTAAGGAGAAATTTGCTGACAGTAAGAACAGCTAATCAGTGAAATGGCTCATGGCTTCAGTGATGGTTGATGCTGGAGGTTTTTAAGAAGATACTGGACAACCATGTGTTTGAAATGGTATAGTGTCTCCTGCTTGAGCAAGGGTTTATACTAGAAGACTTCCAAGGTCCCTTCCAACTGTTATTCTGTAATTCTGTAATATTGTCTTGTTTTGCAGAGCTTAAATAATGTTTCGGCTTCATTTGCCTGACTAATGGCTCTTGCATATAGGTAATCCTTGATTTATGACTGGTTGTTCAGCAACCATTTGAAGTTACAATGGACTTCCCCCACCCAAAGATATTTACAACCAGGTTCCAAAATTCTGATCAAAGCCCCCCTCTCCCCTCCCCCTGTTTGATCATGTGACTCCATTTTAGGTGTTCGGCAACTGGCCTGCATTTACAGCCACTTACAGCATCCTGTGATCCTATGTGTGTGATTTACTATATTTTTTTTTGCCAAAAATTATGTTTACTTCTGGTTGTTCGCAAACAATGGACTTGCTTAACGACTGTGGATTCATTTAATCATGGTGATTGGCTTAATGACCTCCACAAAAAAAGATAATGAAATCAGGTCAGTCATATGAATACCCACTTTGTGACCATCACAAATTATGACTAATGGGCAGGCTCTGTTACGATTGTAAGATGAAGGCTACCTGTATTTGCCTCAAGTTTCTTTTTGTTCAATAACTGAGCCTTGTAGGAGCCTGAGATAATGATATAGAAGATCCAGCATCCATCCTTGTGGGTTTCTGTTGCAAAACAATGACGGCCTTATATTGATTTTTGCTTAGGCTAGTCACAGGCTGTGAGTAAAGCTGTGTCCTGACATGATTACAAAAGCATCTGAACACAGTTTGTCCTGCTGTGTCTCATAAGAATACGGTATGTATTTTTGCTTAGGTAGAACTGAAACTTCAGAAGAAAATCTATGATAGACAGTATAGTTATTCGTCTGTATATAGAGATTTGTAATATTGCTGTTATAGGGATGCAGTGGCTCAGTGGCTAAGATGCTGAGCTTGATCAGAAGGTGGGCAGCTCAGCGGTTCGAATCCCTAGTGCCGCATAATGGAGTGAGCTCCTGTTGCTTGTTCCAGCTTCTGCCAACTTAACAGTTCGAAAGCACATTAAAAAATGCAAGTAGAAAAATAGGGACCACCTTTTGTGGGAAGGTAACAGTGCTCCGTGCGCCTTTGGCGTTGAGTCATGCCAGCCACATGACCATGGAGATGTCTTCGGACAGCACTGGCTCTTCGGCTTAGAAACGTCGATGAATATCTCCCCCTAGAGCAGGAAACGACTAGCACACATCTACAGGGGAACCTTTACAGGGGTGAAATGTAAAATTTATTACTACCGGTTCTATGGCGTGGCTTCATAGGGGTGTTATGTGACTGGGTGGACATGGCCAACTTTTTTTTTTTTACTTTTAAAAACATTTTTTCTACAACCTCTTCTACTGAAGAGGTTGTAAAAAAATGCTTTTAAAAGCCTGTGATGATCAGGCAACTCAGCTGGGATCGCTAGAGGGAAAAAAGCTTTTAAAGAGTTCTGATGATCCCAGCTGAGTTGCCTGATCGCCAGAACCTTTTAAAAACATTTTTTCTACAACCTCTTTGGCCGAAGAGGTTATAGAAAAAATACTTTTAAACGGTTTAGACGATCCCAGCTGAGCCGCACGATCATTAGAGGCTTTTTTTTTTACTTTTAAAAGCATTTTTTCAACCAAAGAAAAAAATGCTTTTAAAAGTAAAAAAAAAACCCTCTGATGATCACACGGCTCAGCTGGGCATGCGGGGGGCGGGGAGGGATTTTTGCTACCGGTTCTCCAAACCATCTGCCATCATTGCTACTGGATCGGACGATCCGGTCTGAACCGGGAGCATTTCACCCCTGAACCTTACCTTTACCTTAATATTGCTGTTTACCACTCAAAAGTGTAGAGACACAAATTTACCACAACATGAGAAGAAAGAAATGAGGCATTTGCCATCTTGACTTTTTTTTGACTTTCTTTCTATGAGTGACCCTCCTTCCCACTGAGGAGAAAAAGAAAGTTACCTTTTTTCAAGAGAATTGCTCAGTGGGTTTCCCAAAGGAAGTCAGAGACACTGACACTTATATAAATAAAAACATTTTACATCAATTTATATGGCAGACTAGATAGTTGGGCAAATAGGAGCATCATCAGGTAAATCAGAACAAACAGAAGACAAAGGCGGGGAGGGAAGGAAACTCCCCCTCTATACCCACATCAACCAATTGCAGCGCAGATTGCCTTACGCAAGAGCCAGCCCTCTTCAATCAATCAACTACAACTGAGTCCTGACTCACTACACGACTCCATCGCTCCAACTACTAAATTTAAATATCGTAACACTGTTTATCCTCCTTCCTAAAGAAATTGTAGGTTCTGGAAGATTTTCCTGGAAAATGAACACATAAGAAAGTAAAATTCTGTAACGTCATTTTCCTATATTCAGGATAGCCATTCTTAGCTGTTTGGTTTCTGGTTTTTAAGAGCCTGGAAGCTGCAGTCAGGGAGGACAAAATTATTAAGGGTTAATTCATTATAATTATTTTAAATTAAAGCAATATATAAATTCTATATTGTTTTTACATTCCGACTATAACTCATAAATATTACATAGTAACTTGTTTCTTCTAACTTGGTATGCCTGAGTTTGCAAATGAAGCGCGTTTAATGAGTCATATTTAAAATTTCCCATAAAACTCGAAGAGAATTGATTCTGGGGGAGTGTTAAATGGATTACCAAAATGTTCTCTCCCTTTGAATTACCAGCATGTATTAGGTGACAGTAATTGTTTTTGGAGCAATGGAAATTAGCAAATAGAGTACAGCCAGCTAGCCTTGTTAGCGAAAAATTTAGCACAATTTAAGAAATATATTTATGGTAACATGTTTACTTTGAAAAGATTGTTTACTTTCTAAAGTATAGCTGAAATAGAAATTAAAATGTGTGAAAAAAATAGAGGTTGCCATTTTTAACCTGTCATAAGATTCCTAAAATTGTAACTCTTCCAATCTTGAATTTGAGTTTGTTAGTTTTTAAATATTATTATGAGCTCATTTCTATGCTGTATACAGTAAGGGAAAAATTTCAATATAATGAATAAAACAGATACGTTGTGAAAGAAAATAAAAATAAAAACTTATATATGCCATATTGAACTTCTGGTGGATAAATTGTGTAAATTTAAACAATAAAATAAAAAAAACTATAGGCTAAGAATCAGTTTGGTCTATCGTGTTTCCCATGTTTCTTTTGAACCCCAGAATAAGGGCTTGTCCTTATTATCAGGGGCTTTTATTATTTCGGGTGTGCAGGAAGCACCAGGCAGCCTGCGTACTCACAGTTGGGAATCTGCCAGAGAGAGGTTCCCTTCGTGTGCTGCCATCAAGCCCCGCCTCCCGCGGGGTATGTATGTAGAATGTGAGAAACCTGAAGGCACCAAGCTGTGTGAATGCCTGTCCCCATCCCCCACTCACGCGCCTCATAGGCCTCACCACATTGATGTGGGCAAAGCCAGTAAGAACCAGTTCCTTGAGCTCGTAGCCAATGCCGCTGGTATCTACCACTCGCACCCACGCGAAAGCCACAGCCTGGGCCAACTCTCCCTGCAGGCTCCAGTTCCAGCCATCACCATAGACTGGGAAGCACACTCCCAGAACGGCCACTGCCCTGGCTAGGGTTTGGAAGCCGCAGAGACAGAGTTTGAGGGAGAGAAAGAAAGACTTTGGCTGCTTCGGCTGCTTTCCTTGCATGCAGCCAAAATCAGAAGCAGCAGAAGTCTTTCTTTCTCTCCCCCAAGCTATGCCTCCGTGGCTTCCAAACCCTAGCCAGGGCAGTGGCCGCTCTGGGAGTGCGCTTCCCATTCTATGGTGACAGTCGCCGGAGGCCTCCCCTTCCCCCCTGCTCCACTCCAATCCCCCCACGGTCCCCCCCACCTGAGCGCTGACTGACCAGAGCACCCGTCGGTGAGTCCGGGAAGCACCTCCACCTCAGGAGTCACCGGACTGGACGATAATCAGGCCAGACGCTTTCTGGAGAAGGGAGCCTCACAGGATCCTTGCCAATCTCTCTTCCTCCCACAGGTCCAGTTTACTGTTTCCAGGCACCTGGCAGTGAGACGCCCGGCAGCCACGCCAAGGGCAGCCCCGACAAACACAGCTTGCCCAGCCACAGCCAACATATCTTGCCCGCTTTGCTGCAGGGGAGCGTCGGACCTCTGTAGGTGGCGGCGGCAGCAGCAGCAAAACTTGCAGCGCCTCAGCCATCCCCGCCGAGACCCACGCCCAGCCGCAGGACGTGCCTGGCCTGCCATTGTAGTCCTTCGTGACTGCCCGCCGTGCATGAAGGCCTCTTTGCCGCCGGTAGCCACTCTGCCAAGGAAGCCCCAGGGCAGCAATGCTTGCACTGGGGTTTCTGTGGCGGGTGCTTGGTAGCACGGGCTATGCGGACGCGACACCTGGATGCGGGGGCGAGAGTGAGCAGGCCGCCACCATGGCGTAGGAGCAGGAGCAGGTGCTCAAGGTCTATGATCAGTGCCATGGCTGGCAAAAGGGTCAGTGGGCACAGGAGTTCGCAGGGATGTGGCTGCCTTGGGAGGGTTGGGGGGGTGAGGGACCTGTGTGTGTGTGTGTGAGAGAGAGAGAGGGGGGGCTTATTTTCAGGGGAGGGCAAATATTTAGGCCCACCCCAAAAATCAAGCTTGGCCTTATTTTCAGGACATGTCCTATTTACGGGTAAACATGGTAGTGGTTAAGGCACCAAGGTAGAAAGTGGGAGGCTGAGTTCAAGTTCCATCTTAACCAGTTGGCTGACCTTGGGCCAGTCCCTCTTTCTCTCAGTCCAACCCATCTCACAGGGTTGTTGTTGGGGAAAGTAGGAAGAGGAAGATATGTTTGATTTGTTTGCCTCTTTGAGTTATGTGTATTAATAATAAACGTGGGAAACCAATAGGCTAAATTCATGCATGCTAAATTCAGAAGTTTCTAGTGCCACATCTCCATCAACCAGTGTTTTGCAACCTCACCTGTGGGAATTCCGGAAATTGAAGTCCACACATCTTAAAGCGGCTGAGGTTGAGAAACACTGCCTAAAGTAATCAATAAATTTATTAAAGTAATAGATAAGTAATAGATAAGTACATTCTGCAGCTTTTTCCTAAAATTTGTGATTCCCCTTCAGATTTCCTTACAATCTCCAGTTCATGACAATACAACTGGAGAATCCCTGGATTAACACAGATTCATCCTTTTCTTGGATTAAACCAGTGTTTCTCAATTGTGACAACTTGAAGAGGTATGGACTTCAATTCCCAGAATTCCCAGCCAGCACAGCTGGCTGGGGAATTCTGGGAGTTGAAGTCCACACCTCTTCAAGTTGTCACAATTGAGAAACTCTGGATTAAACCCACAGCCCATTTAACACAGCATCAATACTGTTATTATATGTGGTGGAAATGCTCAGAAGCCAAAAACTATTGGGAGAAAATAAAGGGTTGGTTAGAAGAAAATGATCCAACAACACAATGACTAAAAACCAGAGTTGTTCTTATTTTTTTATTTTTTTTTAAATTTTGCATTTATATCCCGCCCTTCTCCGAAGACTCAGGGCGGCTTACACTATGTCAAGCAATAGTCTTCATCCATTTGTATATTATATACAAAGTCAACTTATTGCCCCCAACAATCTGGGTCCTCATTTTACCTACCTTATAAAGGATGGAAGGCTGAGTCAACCTTGGGCCTGGTGGGACTCGAGCCTGCAGTAATTGCAAGCAGCTGTGTTAATAACAGACTATCTTACCAGTCTGAGCCACAGAGGCCCCATTATTGGGGATTCTACCAGAGAAAATCAGTAAAGAAAATATTTATTTGATTATACAGGTAATTACAGCAGCAAGAATTGACTTTGCGCAAAATTGGAAAGCAGAGAAAATACCCCTGGAAGGAGAAATTATTAGAAAAATTTTAGATTGTGCAGAAATGAACAGATTAACTTTGGTGGTTAAAAAAAGAGAGGATTTAGAATATTTTTATGCGATAAATTTTACCATTGGTTAGAAGAAAGGTACAGATAAGCAATGGATAATTATGTAAGAAAATGATAATAATGTATCTGTGGAAAAATGGTAATAGTTTAAATTAAAATGAAGAAAGAAGAAACAATAAAAAGATGGAGCCCGGAAGAAAACACCGAGATGTTACACAGGAGAAATTACTGATGTTTTAAATGTATGTATGTCTATAAAATAAAAAAACTTTTAAAAAAAATACTGTTGTGGCCCGCAGATGGCTGTGGAAATTTCAGCATGGTACATGAACAATGTTTTCATCATTCTTGGCTCTGAATCCCTGCCCAGTAAATTCCCTAGTATTATATTTGTCACTTAATCGTGATCTTTTTTAGCCATTCTGCTTCTATTCTTTTGAATCATAAATCAAACACACTATTTGAAATTAATACAGGCTATTTCTACCCAAAAGGTTGCACGTGAGAATTAGTTTGTCTTGACGTGCGAGATGAACAGTAAGATTTCTAACGTATATTGGGGGGAAAATATGAACATTTGAATTATGGATTGAGTTTTAATTATCTTAAATAAGTGATTCCTGTCTTGCATAAGAGTTCTATGTTAATTCTATTAAGAGAATGCATGGCTATCTTCTAATGAAGGATGTTGCTAGGGGTGCAAATAAATGGTTGAATATTTAAGTTCTGTTTCTTTCTCATTAATTATGATTCTGCAGAGCAACATGAGAAATGGGCCTGTCCTTAAATGCAATAGCAAGTACTGCAACTCTAATGATTGTATGTAGTGGAAGTGTTTAAGCAGTGGAGAATTTCTGATTGGTTTTCAAAGCAATTTTAATACCATAATTTATGGGAAACTCAAAATGAAAGCCAGCCTACTATTAGGCAAAATAAGGCAATGGTTCACAACTAGACATCTGCAGGAATTTATGAAGAAAAAAATATTTTCTGTATGGGGAAAGATGCAATAAAACAGAACTAATATAGGTAGTAGTAATGTAACAACAGCATGAACTTTTATGCTTATTACTACAATCAGGAGCAGAATTTTCATTGCTAAGCTAACCACTTCAGTGGTTAAGTGAGTCATGCCCAATTTTATGACTTTTTTAAAATCATGGATATTAAGCAGATCACCGCAATTGTTAAGTGAATCATGCGGTGGTTAAGCAAATCCAACTTCCCCTATTGACTTTCCTTGTCCGAGGTTGGCTGGGAATGTGGCAAATGGTGATTACATGACCCCAAGATACTGCAACCATTATAAATTCATGTCAGTTGCCAAGGACCCAAATTTTGATTATGTGAGCATCAGCATGTTGCATGGTCATAAGTGCAAGGATAAGTCGTAAGTCACCTTTTCCAGTACTATTGTATTTTAAAACAGTCACTACACAAATGATTGTAAGCAAGGGTGGGTTCCAAATTTTTTTTTACTACAGGTTCTGTGGGCGTGGCTTGTTTGGTGGGCGTGGCTTGGTGGTCATGTGGCTGAGTGGGCGTAGCTGGGTGATCATGTGACTGGGAAGGTGTGGCCAACTTGATGTCACTCACATCAAAGGTTAGGGTTAGGGTGCCTGGCCTCTTGCCTCAAAGGTCTCAACGGGGTACCATTTCCTTGTCTATTTATTTACTACTACTGAACATTCAAACTATACTATGTATATATGCCATATGTGTACATACATAATACATAGTATAGTGTCTATAGGCACACAAAAAGATACATTATCTACTATATATACTGTATGTGTATGTACACACACACACAGCTCTTACATTCAACCTCACTTACTACATTTGGAAAAACACACCCAGAGTCTATTTTCTGCCACACTATAACTTCTGTACATTTAGAACATTATACACGCCTTCAGATGTTCTTCCCTAGCTTGCACATGACTGTTAGAGCCAGGAGAGGTCATGGATTGAGTAAAATGTGGTGAAACTCACTTAACAACGCTCTTGCTTGGCAGCCAAAATTTTGGGCTCAATTGTGGTTGTAAATCAAGGACTATCTCTGCCTTCCTCTGCATGGCAGCCTTATCCTAGTAAACTCCTTCTCCTTTCTGGCAATTTTCCTCTCTGTTAGAGGCACCAAAATAATTCAGATAATATAAGGCCACAGGTGGCATGTGGAGCCATATTGGTGGGCACACAAGCTTAGTTCCAGGGCAAATGCGTGCGCCAGCCAGCTGATTTTCGGGCCTTCTGGGCCCACCGGAAGTTGCCAAACGGGCCATTTCCAGCCTCCAGAGGGCCTTGGGGGGCGGGGGAGGCCCCAGTATAGTAGAGGAAGGAAGGAAGGAAGGAAAGAAAAAGAAAGAAAGAAAGGTGTTCAGTTCTTAATATTTGAATATATCTTCTTAATAAACATACTAGTAATAATGTGTTAGAATATTTGTTAGATTCTGGATTGTTTCCATGTGCATGCCCAAGATGGCGCAGTGAAAATTTCCGACTGAACAGGATGGCAGCCTTTCCTAGAGTCTGGGACCAGGAGGGGTTTGTTTTCTGACCTTCTGGTCCCAGACCCTGCCGGGGGAACATCTTGAGCAGCATTCGTGGTAAGGCTGGCCGAGCTGGTGGTCCGGGACGAGTGGCAGGCCCAGCATTGCCCTCAATCTTCTGTTGGGGCAGCGGTCGCGGCAGTCGTGGCATGACTTCCGGTTTCCGCCGCCAGCGGCGGCAGTTGCGACCTCCCCCAGGAGCTGAGGGTTTTTTTTCCATCCACGCTGCAGAGGCAGAGGGTCGGACGAGGCCCTCTGAAGAGCCCGTTGAAGAGGGAGTTGGAGGTCGAGGCTGGCCCTCTTTCGGACCCTCTGCAGTTTGGCCCAGGATGGCCCAGGATGGCGGCGGCGGCAGCGGTGACGGCGCAGAGTTCTAGTCGGAGTCCCGGTCGGCGGCGACGCGGCGGCCTTTTCTTCCTGATGGATTTATCCGGAGGGTCGAGGCCCTCACCAAGGCTAGGCCTGAAGAGCCAGAGGAGGCTGGAGGAGGCAACCTGAGGGTGGAACCTGCCAAAGAGTGGGCTCGAGGCAGGTTCGGGCCCTCTTCCTGGCCCCCGCCTCGGGGGGTATCGGTGTTGGCGGCGGCGGCGATGGACTTTGCCAGCGGTGGGGACAGTGACGTTGGCCTTCCCGTGGCTGGACTGAGGCCAGGACCCCCGACCTCTGGTTTCTTTGGTGCCTGGTGTGGGGTCCCTGGCCCATATCGGCATTTAACATCAAAGCCGACTGGATTGGCTCAGAGGAGAGTGGCTGGTTTCATCTGGACCTGGGGCGAGGGGTGGCTGTCTGGGTTTGGTGGTAGAGTAACGGCCCCACGGAGCCCTGGAAGTCCATGGTCCATCCTGCCAGCCGGGGAGCCTCGTTCTGCTGTAGTGACATCTTGACCGGCTAGAATGGCTGCTAACCGTACTTTTTGTCATGCGGATATTTTCAACTGCGGACCTTCTTGCCCTGCGAGATTCCCCTCTCTTGCAGGTTTGGCCCTCCACACTATCGAGGGCCCATCTTGAGGACGGGTTTTGGAACCCCGAGAGTTGACATGCTAAATCTAGGAGGCTTAGGGGATTTTTAACAAACTGTTTTAATCGTCATTTTAATGGGAATTTTAATGGGAATTTTAAGGGGGGGAGGGGTATTGACGGGTCTGGGGTGGGGGAGGATGGTTGGGGGGGGAAACCCGTCGGGGAGGGAGCCAAGTCCAATGTTTGTTCGCGGCAGTAATTTAACAGGTCCGAAGGTGGTGGGCGAGGGTTTCGTTCCAGTTTATCAGGATTGTGTTATCAATACGGTAAGTGGGAGAGGCAGATATGGCGGAAGGGGGGGGCATATCAGGTTTTGGGGATACACCCTCGCTATTTAAGAATGATCGCGTGCTCCGGCCCCCCAGAATTTTCCCGTTCCCCGAGTGGCCAGAGTACTCGGGACTTGGGCTTCCGGCTGATGCTATGTAATGCAAGGTCCGTGGTTAACAAAGCCCCCCTGATTTCAGATCTAATTCAGGAGGGGACCACGGACATTATGGGCATTATGGAAACCTGGTTGGGCACCAAAGGGGGAGTTCCCCTGGTGGAGATGTGCCCACCAGGTTTCCAAGCATTCCATCAACCGAGGGCCCAGGGTAGGGGTGGCGGGGTGGCGGTTATTATTAAGGAGAGTCTGGAACCGAGGGATAGATAGCTGGGTGTGAATCCCTCTACGTGAAGTGGGGTCGTAGGACTCAGGTGGGTTGATCACGTACCTGGCTCCTTGCTGCGTGACGACAGCCCTGCCCGAGCTGTTGGAGTTGCTGGCTGTGCTGGCAGTTGAAACCCCTAGACTGTTGGTCATGGGGGATTTCAATCTGCCATCAACTGGCACGGCATCCTCGACGGCTCGGGAGTTCATGGCTTCCATGACGGCCATGGACCTGACTCAATTAGTTGACGGCTCTACCCACGTCGGGGGAGGCACCCTAGACTTGATTTTTATCTCTGGCCAGATAAATGATCTGATTTTAAATGATTTAGTTGTTGAACCTTTGTCATGGTCAGATCATTTTCTCCTTCGTCTGGACTTTCTGACCGCTACCCACCACCGCAGGGAGACGGAACCAATGCGTTGGTTCTGTCCCAGGCGCCTGATGGACCCAGAGAGGTTCCTGACGGAGCTTGGGCCGTTTACTGAGAATCTGACCCACGGCATGACTGAAGAACTAGTCGCGGCCTGGGAACAGGCCGCAGCTGGAGCTTTGGACTGTGTCGTGCCTTTGCGGCCTCTGACCCGGCGCCAGTCTCAACCAGCTCCTTGGTTTTCCGAGGAGCTGAGGGAGATGAAATGCCAGAGAAGATGCCTAGAGAGTGCCTGGAGGTCGAGGCTGGCCCTCTTTCGGACCCTCTGCTGTTTGGCCCAGGATGGCCCAGGATGGCCCAGGATGGCCCAGGATGGCGGCGCAGAGTTCTAGTCGGAGTCCCGGTCGGCGGCGACGCGGCGGCCTTTTCTTCCTGATGGATTTATCCGGAGGGTCGAGGCCCTCACCAAGGCTAGGCCTGAAGAGCCAGAGGAGGCTGGAGGAGGCAACCTGAGGGTGGAACCTGCCAAAGAGTGGGCTCGAGGCAGGTTCGGGCCCTCTTCCTGGCCCCCGCCTCGGGGGGTATCGGTGTTGGTGGCGGCGGGGGGGACAGTGACGGTGGGGACAGTGACGTTGGCCTTCCCGTGGCTGGACTGAGGCCAGGACCCCCGACCTCTGGTTTCTTTGGTGCCTGGTGTGGGGTCCCTGGCCCATATCGGCATTTAACATCAAAGCCGACTGGATTGGCTCGGAGGAGAGTGGCTGGTTTCATCTGGACCTGGGGCGAGGGGTGGCTGTCTGGGTTTGGTGGTAGAGTAACGGCCCCACGGAGCCCTGGAAGTCCATGGTCCATCCTGCCAGCCGGGGAGCCTCGTTCTGTTGTAGTGACATCTTGACCGGCTAGAATGGCTGCTAACCGTACTTTTTGTCATGCGGATATTTTCAACTGCGGACCTTCTTGCCCTGCGAGATTCCCCTCTCTTGCAGGTTTGGCCCTCCACACTATCGAGGGCCCATCTTGAGGACGGGTTTTGGAACCCCGAGAGTTGACATGCTAAATCTAGGAGGCTTAGGGGATTTTTAACAAACTGTTTTAATCATCTTTTTAAGGGGAATTTTAATGGGAATTTTAGGGGGGGGAGGGGTATTGACGGGTCTGGGGTGGGGGGGAAGATGGGTGGGTGGGGAAACCCGTTGGGGAGGGTGCCAAGTCCAGCATGTGTTCGCGGCGGTAATTTAATAGGTCCGAAGATGGTGGGGGAGGGTTTCGTTCCAGTTTATCAGGGCTGTGTAATCAATATGGTAAGTGGGAGAGGCAGATATGGCGGAAAGGGGGGGCACATCAGGTTTTGGGGGTACGCCCTCGCTATTTAAGAGCGATCGCGTGCTCCGGCCCCCCAGAATTTTCCCGTTCCCCGAGTGGCCAGAGTTCTCAGGACTTGGGCCTTCGGCTGATGTTATGCATTGCAAGGTCCGTGGTTAACAAAGCCCCCCTGATTTCAAATCTAATTCAGGAGGGGACCACGGACATTATGGGCATTATGGAAACCTGGTTGGGCACCGAAGGGGGAGTTCCCCTGGTGGAGATGTGCCCACCAGGTTTCCAAGCATTCCATCAACCGAGGGCCCAGGGTAGGGGTGGCGGGGTGGCGGTTATTATTAAGGAGAGTCTGGAACCGAGGGATAGATAGCTGGGTGTGAATCCCTCTACGTGAAGTGGGGTCGTAGGACTCAGGTGGGTTGATCACGTACCTGGCTCCTTGCTGCGTGACGACAGCCCTGCCCGAGCTGTTGGAGTTGCTGGCTGTGCTGGCAGTTGAAACCCCTAGACTGTTGGTCATGGGGGATTTCAATCTGCCATCAACTGGCACGGCATCCTCGACGGCTCGGGAGTTCATGGCTTCCATGACGGCCATGGACCTGACTCAATTAGTTGACGGCTCTACCCACGTCGGGGGAGGCACCCTAGACTTGATTTTTATCTCTGGCCAGATAAATGATCTGATTTTAAATGATTTAGTTGTTGAACCTTTGTCATGGTCAGATCATTTTCTCCTTCGTCTGGACTTTCTGACCGCTACCCACCACCGCAGGAAGACGGAACCAATGCGTTGGTTCCGTCCCAGGCGCCTGATGGACCCAGAGAGGTTCCTGACGGAGCTTGGGCCGTTTCCTGAGAATCTGACCCACGGCACGACTGAAGAACTAGTCGCGGCCTGGGAACAGGCCGCGGCTGGAGCTTTGGACCGTGTCGTGCCTTTGCGGCCTCTGACCCGGTGCCGGTCTCAACCAGCTCCTTGGTTTTCCGAGGAGCTGAGGGAGATGAAAAGCCAGAGAAGATGCCTAGAGAGTGCCTGGAGATCCAGCCATTCTGAGGCTGATCGGACACTAGTTAGGTCCTATAGCAGGACCTACCTAGTGGCATTGAGGGATGCGAAACGTTCTTACGTTTCCTCCCTCATTGCGTCAGCAGATAACCGCCCGGCCACCCTGTTTCGGGTGACCCGCTCTCTCCTTCAACAGGAGGTGCAGGAGGACCCATTACAAGGGCATGCCGAGGAGTTTAATGGTTATCTATATGATAAAATCGTTCAGCTTCGGGACGGATTGGATCAAAATTGGGTAGATCCAGGCGACAGTTCCGAGACCCATCTTGTTGAGGTTGTTTGGGATACTTTTGACCCTGTGACTCCCGAGGACATGGACAGGTTGCTGGGAAGGTCGAATGCCACTACATGTTTACTGGACCCGTGCCCCTCCTGGTTGGTGCTGGCCACGCAGGAGGTGACACAAGGCTGGCTCCAGGGGATTACAAATGCTTCTTTGAGGGAGGGGGTCTTATCCGCTGCCTTGAAAGAGGCGGTGGTGAGACCTCTCCTCAAGAAGCCTTCCCTGGACCCAGCTGTTTTAGGAAATTACTGTCCAGTCTCCAATCTTCGCTTCACGGTAAGGTTGTAGAGAGTGCGGTGGCATGTCAGCTACCCCAGTACCTGGATGAATCTGTCTATCTAGACCCGTTCCAGTCCGGCTTTCGGCCCGGATACAGTACGGAGACGGCTTTGGTCGCATTGGTGGATGATCTCTGGAGGGCCAGGGATAAGGGTTATTCCTCTGCCCTGGTCCTATTAGACTTCTCAGTGGCTTTTGAGACCATCGACCATAGTATCCTGCTGCGCCGGTTGGAGTGTTTGGGAGTGGGAGGCACCGTTTATCGGTGGTTCTCCTCCTACCTCTCTGACCAGACGCAGACGGTGTTGACAGGGGGGCAGAGATCGACTCCGAGGTGCGTCATGTGTGGGGTGCCGCAGGGATCGATTCTCTCGCCCCTCCTGTTCAACGTCTATATGAAGCCGCTGGGTGAGATCATCAGTAGTTTTGGGGTGAGATATCAACTGTACGCTGATGACACGCAGCTGTACTTTTCCACCCCAGGCCACCCCAATGAAGCTATCGAAGTACTGTCCCGGTGTTTGGAAGCCGTACGGGTCTGGATGGGGAGGAACAGGCTCAAACTTAATCCCTCCAAGACGGAGTGGCTGTGGATGCCGGCACCCCGGTACAGTCAGCTGCAGACGCGGCTGTCTGTTGGGGGCGAGTCATTGGCTCCAATGGAGAGGGTACGCAACTTGGGCGTGCTCCTGGATGGGCGGTTGTCCTTTGAAGATCATTTGACGACTATCTCCAGGAGAGCTTTTTATCAGGTTCGCCTGATCCGCCAGTTGCATCCCTTCCTGGACCGGGATGCCTTATGCATGGTCACTCATGCTCTCATTACTTCTCGCTTGGATTATTGCAATGCTCTCTACATGGGGCTCCCCTTGAAGAGCACTCGGAGACTCCAGTTAGTCCAGAATGCGGCTGCGCGGGTTATTGAGGGAGCAGTTCGGAGCTCCCATGTAACACCTATCCTGCGCAGACTGCACTGGCTACTTGTTGTCTTCCGGGTGCGCTTCATGGTATTGGTTATTACCTTTAAAGCGTTCCATGGCTTAGGACCGGGATACTTACGGGACCGTCTACTTCCGTTTTCTATCTCCCAGCGACCGGTGCGTTCCCACAGAGAGGGACTCCCTAGGGTGCCGTCAGCCAAACAATGTTGACTGGTGGCCCCCAGGGGGAGGGCCTTCTCTGTGGGGGCTCCCACCCTGTGGAACGAACTTCCCCCTGGACTCCGATAACTACCTGACCTTAGGACCTTTCATCGCGATCTTAAAACCTATTTATTCCGTCTTGCTGGGCTGGCCTGATTTTTAAAATTTTAATTTGATTTAATGGGTTTTAAATTTTTGTAAATTTTATATGGGGTTATTGTATTTTAAATTTGGCCAATTGAATCAGTTTTTTAAGTGTTTTTCTTAATATTGTATGTGTTGTTCTTTTTGTATTGGCTGTTCACCGCCCTGAGTCCTTCGGGAGAAGGGCGGTATACAAATTAAATTATTATTATTATTATTATTATTATTATTATTTCCTTTCTCCCTCCCTCCCTCCCTCCCTAAAAGTTATTTGGAGCCACATACAATTCTTCCTCCCTCCCTCCCTCCCATCTCCTTCCTTTCATCCATCCTTCCATCTCATTCCCAGATCCATTCCTCCTTCCTTCCTCCCTCCCTCCCTCCCTCCCTCCCTCCCTCCCTCCCTCCCTATTGCAGTATATTATGTGCCATTTAGCAAAAATCTTAATACTTTGGCTTTGAATAATCTTATTGTTACGGTTAGGATTTTATGTTATAGATCTTACAAGCAGTATTAAATGCTTGCCATCACCTGGGGGTGGGGGAGAAACAGGGACATTTTTTTTTTACAACATATTCGCCTGAAGAGGCCTCTGGTGGCGCAACAGGCTAATGCAGCCTATTATTAACAGCAACTGCTTGCAATATTGCAGGTTCAAGTCCCACCAGGCCCAAGGTTGACTCAGCCTTCCATCCTTTATAAGGTAGGTAAAATGAGGACCCAGATTGTTGGGGGGCAATAAGTTGACTTTGTATATAGTATACAAATGGATGAAGACTATTGCTTAACACAATGTAAGCCACCCTGAGTCTTCGGAGAAGGGCGGGATATAAATGCAAAAAAAAAACAAAAACCCGACTCTGATGATCAGGTAGCTCAGCTGGGATCGTCAGAGCCTTTTTTTTTACCTTTTAAAAGCATTTTTATAACCTATTCGGCCGAATAGGTTGTAAAAAATGCTTTTAAAAGGGGAAAAAATGGTTCTGATGATCGTGCGGCTCAGCTGTGAGCCTTGCCACGTCCCTCCCGAGACAGCTGTTTCCATGTGCCTCCAAAGGAAAGGTGACGGCGGTGGCAGGAGATGGTAGGGGCGGCCTCGGCAGGAGAGGGCAGTGGCAGCGGGGAGAGCGAAGCCAGCGGCCTCGGCTGCCGTCGCCACCATGTTCTTCGCGCATGCACATCCCATTGGACTTGCAAGGCAATGGGATGTACATACATGAAGAACATGTTGGCGACAAAGATGGTGGTCAGGGCGAGCGAGCGACGATTGGGGGACCGGTTTGCTGGTGTGGCCAGCCAGCCATTACTACCGGTTCTGCGACTGATGGCAAATTTTTACTACTAGTTCTCCCGAACCCGTGCGAACCAGGAGCAACCCACCACTGGTTGTAAGTTGAGGCCTACCTGTATATAAAGAAATCCATCATTTGGAAGCCAGTAGGTGTTTTACTGGGTTCAGTGAAATGCATTAGTAATTATTTATTTATTTATTTATTTTATTTAATTTATATACCGCCCTTCTCCTGAAGAACTCAGGGCGGTTTACAACCAGGGTAAAAACACAACTCCGACAAGTTAAAAAACATATAAAAACTACTTAAATTAAAAACTGAAGGAATATAAGGCTATAATAAAACCCCAATAAAAACTTAATTAACCCAGCCCTGCACGATGAAATAGAAAGATCTTTAGCTCGCGGCGAAAGGTCCGGAGATCAGGCAGTTGTCATATCCTCGGAGGCTGCTCATTCCAGAGGGCAGGAGCCCCCACAAAGAAGGCTCTCCCCCTGGGGGTTGCCAGTCTACATTGTTTGACCGATGGCACCCTGAGGAGACCCTCTCTATGGGAGCGTTTGGGTCGATGGGAGGCTATTTGTGGCAGCAGGCGATCTCGTAGATAACCCGGTCCTATGCCATGGAGTGCTTTAAAGGTGATAACCAACACCTTGAATTGCACCTGGAAGACCACCGGAAGCCAGTGCAGCTCGCGCAGGACAGGTGTTACATGGGAGCCTCAGGTTGTTCCCACTATTACCCACGCAGCCGCATTCTGAACCAGTTGGAGCCTCCGGGTGCTCTTCAAGGAGAACCCCATGTAGAGAGCGTTACAGTAGTCCAGGCGGGAAGTGACGAGAGCGTGAGTGACCATGCATAAAGAATCCCGGTCCAGAAAGGGACGTAACTGGCGTATCAGGCGAACCTGATAAAAAGCCCCCCTGGCAACGGCCGTCATATGCACTTCTAAAGACAGCCGTACATCCAGGAGGACGCCTAGATTGCGAGCCCTCTTCGTGGGTGCCAATGACTCGCCCCCAACAGCCAGGGATGGCATTAGCTGGCTATATCGGGACGCCGGCATCCATAGCCACTCAGTCTTGGAAGGGTTGAGTTGAAGCCTGTTTCTCCCCATCCAGACCCGCACAGCCTCCAGACACCGGGACATCACTTCAGCGGCATCCTTGGGATGGTTTGGGGTGGAAATATACAGCTGAGTATCATCAGCGTACAGCTGGCATCGCACCCCAAAACCACGGATGATCTCCCCTAGCGGTTTCACATAGATGTTGAACAGAAGAGGCAAGAGAACCAACCCCTGTGGCACCCCACATATGAGGCGCCTCGCGGCCGATCTCTGCCCTCCTGCCAACACCGTCTGCGACCGATCAGAAAGATAGGAGGAGAACCACCACAGAATGGTGCCCCCCACTCCTAAACCCTCCAACCAGCGCAGCAAAATACCATGGTCGATTGTATCAAAGGCCGCTGAGAGATCTAATAGGACCAGGACAGAGGAACAACCTCTGTCCCGAGCCCTCCAGAGATCATCCACCAACGCAACCAATGCCATCTCCATGCTGTACCCAGGCCGAAAGCCGGATTGAAACGGGTCAAGATAGGCAGTTCCATCCAGGTACTGTGGGAGTTGTCGCGCCACCACATTCTCTACAACCTTCGCCACAAAGCGAAGGTTGGAGACAGGACGATAGTTCGCTAGAACAGCTGGATCCAGGAAGGGCTTCTTGAGGAGGGGCCTCACTACGGCCTCTTTCAAGGTGGCAGGGAAGACACCCTCTGTCAAGGAAGCGTTGACAATTCCCTGAAGCCAGCCTCGTGTAACCTCCTGGGTGGTCAATACCAGCCAGGAGGGACACGGATCCAATAAACATGTGGTCGCGTTCAACCTCCCCAGTATCCTGTCCATATCTTCCGGAGCAACAGTATCGAACTCTTCCCAGATAACATCCTCAAGGCCTATCTCCGTCACCCCACCCAAATCCACCCAGTCAGAGTCCAGACCATCCCGAATCAGCGATTTTATCGTGCAAATATTGTCCAAAATCCTCAGCACGCCCTTGCAAGGTATCTTATGGATAGTTCTAATCAGCTTTAATACGAATATTTTTTTTTAATTTTTGTTTCAGCCAGTTTTTGTCTTGAAATAGCAGGTGTGAGATGGGTGCCTTTACTTAACCCATGCTTTATGGTAAAAGAAGCTTCTGAATTTTAGCAGTATTTGAATGTTGGCAGCAATCATTCCTGTAACTGTGTATAAGTGCAAAGAGCTTTTCGATCATGTATAATAAATTAAGCTTTTTTCTGGGATTTCTAGTTAATTATACATTCTTCAATTTCCAGGCAATGTATTGGATTAATAGCGGTTGAACATGATAACAAATGGAAAAACCCACTGTATGGGTTAGTGTTGGTTTTGCTAGTTATTAAAAGTGTACTTTTTAATTGGTGTTTATAAATTACAATTGGTGTAACTCTTTAATTGGTGTTTTGTTGTTATTAAGACGAAGGAAGAAAATTGCCGCAACCACTGTTCCTATACTGAGTTTGGAATTAAAATTGAGAACCATTTTCATGAATGGCTTCTCTGTCTTGCTGAAAGCCTTTTGTTCCACAAGCTGAATAAAATAAATTGGATTTCCTCCCCCCCCCCAAAAAAAGTTTGATCTGCAGTTATCTAAGGAAGTGCATAAAGCAGAAAGCATGTTTATTTTTAAGCTCAAAACAAACATCACATCCAGAATGTTCCACCAAGACATATTTAAGTTTCTGTTCCCCCTACTAGATCTGCCTGACTGGACATTGCTCTTGGTCCCCCTGGCGAAACGGTCTCACATGACGGGCTGCAGGAAATATGCCACCCTTGCCATAGTCCTGTTTTATGGAATAATCTTTCCACTGAGATGTGGACAACCCTAATGCTGATGGACTTCCACATGACTGTGAAGATTGGGTTGCTTTGACTAGATCAGTCCCAAAGATGCTTTTCAGAAGATAACTAGACTTTCTTGATTTTTTTCCCATTGAAGACGTTTCGCTCAGGAATGGGTTCCAAATTATTTTACGACTGGTTCTGTGGGCGTGGCTTATTTGGTGGGAGTAGCTTGTTGGTCATGTGGCTGAGTGGGCGTGGCCAACTTGAAGTCACTCAGAGCAAGGTGGGGCGACACAAGTCACATGACCAACACTGCAGAGACAGGGTGATTTCTCTCGGGGGACAGCCAGAGCTTCGCCACCTCCTCTTTTCCTCAGAGGAGCTGCCTCCAAGTCCTTGCGAAGGGACACACACACACACACACACACACACACACACACACAACACAACTGACACATATAATGTAAAAGCAGCTGCACTTCACCCAAAATGGCCCCTGCAACAACTGGAATCTCACACAGCCACAAAAAGCTTAAAAACCAATGTTCACACTTTACACACATACTACACAACACAACACAACACACCAGACCCACACACAATGTAAAAGCAGCTGCACTTCACCCAAAATGGCCCCTGCAACAGCAGGAACCTCACACAGCCACAAAAAGCTCAAAAACCAACTTTCACACTTTACACACAACATAACACAACTGACTCACACTCACTCATACACACGTACACACAAAATGCCACATACAACTTTGTGAGATTCTGTGTGTTAGAGTGAAACATTACAGAAACACACCAAATCTCAGAAAGCTGCACAAATATTTTATTTTATTATTTTATTTTGTTTATATTTTTTAGATCAGGGGTCTCCAACCTTGGTAACTTTAAGTTTTGTGGACTTCAACTCCCAGAGTTCCTCAGCCAGCAAAGGCACTGTGGAGATGGATTGCAGGCAGGCAGGCAGGCCGACAGGTTCAGTTGCTAGTTGATGTAACTGATTGCAGAAGCCCAGGGAAAGCTAGTCCGAAAGGAGCAGTTAGTAAGTGAGGATTGGATGGGCCAGAGGAAAAAAAGATTTTAAAAGGCTCCTCTGACGATCCCAGCTGAAGTTGCCTAATTGCAGCCCAGAAGCTCTTAACTCAGCTGGGATTGTCAGAGGAGCCTTTTAAAACCTTTTGTTTTAACAACCAAAGAGGTTGTTAAAAAACAACAACTTTTAAAGGGGTTCTGATGATCCCTGCTCAGCTGCGCAATCATCAGAGAGGTTTTTTCTACTTTTAAAACCCTTTTTTTGGCTGAAGAAAAGATGCTTTTAAAAGTAAAAAAAACAAAAAACCTCTGATGATTGGGGAACCAGTTCGGGGGCATGGCCGGCCAGCCATTACTACCGGTTCTCCGAACGCCAGCAGATTTTTACTACAGGCTCTCTCCAGAACCGGAGCGAACCGGGAGCAACTCACCATTGGTTTTGCTTGTTATCCAAGAAGCTTCTTCAGTTCTGGAAAAGCTTCTTGGATGAGAAGCAAAATGTTTTCAAGGGAAAAAAACCAGGAAAGTTCAGCTGCCCTTTTAAAAGCACCTTTATGAGTTGGATGATTGAAAATCCCCATAGACACCTCCTACCCTAAACATTGAGGGACGTTGAGTGTGGTTTTATTACATGTTGATAATGTGAGTTTTAGGAGTCTCAACCCAGTTTCCTTCTGTACTTTATTTATATAGCTTACTTTATTTTTATTTCTGTTCTGTTCCTCTGGATAGATGAGCAGTTCTCTAAAGTGGCTGAACAAATAAATTTTAGAGTGTGCATTCAATTCTTCTCCAATCATCCTTTCCAGAGATTAGTTAATTAGATTGTGAATTGCATGTTTAATCTCTTAAATGTATATGTATCAAACTGGAATGCCGGCAAAATGCGTGCCATATATGAGTTTATTTTTGATAGGCTAGTGTTCAGATAATATATTTCGAAGAACCAAGCCAAACATATTATTTAAGGCAATATTGCTTTATAAATTTCATGGTGTCAGTATTTTGTTATATCAGAATTTAAGGCCCTAATTTTTCAATTGCTTCCTTGGAACCGCAGAATGCAAGAAAGCCGCTGCAAGCAATCTATCTTTATAAACCTTTTTTCTTCTGAAGATATCATCATTAAACTGAAGATGGAAGTGTTCCTACTGAACTGAGTCTTAGCATTATTGGAACTAGTTTTTTTTGTAAAAAAACAAAAAAACAAACCCTATGACTTATTGATAGACAACATTTTATTGCAGACTGTGGGAGGATTTAGTAAGAAAATCCCATTTTTTAAAAAAAAATTACACTTGTTTATAACTTCTTTATTAAGTCTGTTTTTAATCTGGTGCTAGAATGCTGTACAAGAATTATTGTGGCACCTTCTACAGTGGTAGCTTCTAATTTTGCTTTTATAAGTGTGGCTATCAATTAAAGAAATCTTCATTATAGAGGAAAAAGGGTGGGAGGTTGACAAGCATTAATAGCATTATTATGCTCAGAAAGCCAAAAAAAAAAAAAAGTCATTAATGTATTTTACTGCAACCAGCAGTGATTATTTTCAGTGGAGCTCTGAAGAAATAATTCAAATATATTTTTGGGGATCCTCCGGGAAATTATGAAACTTCTCATATCCAAGTATTACATTCAGGCATGGGTTTTTTTCCCTCTTTTTTTTTAAATAGGTAAGAAATCTTTTCTGTGATATATGCTAAATGCATATTTTGATGAAGCTTGAAGCAATATACCAAAAAAAAAAAAGAAAAAATTTCTTCCTCCTATAAAAAAAGAAGCTTTAAGTTATAATTCCAGAGTTTATAGCTTCTGCTCATGAAAATGGGTCACCTGATCTTGAATCCAAAATATTGCTGTAGTAAATGGAAATGACGCAGCCAGATTCGTTTAGTAACTACTCCAGAGAGATAGATTAAAAAAATATGAATCATACTTTTCACATGTCCACTTTGTTGGAGCCAACTGATAGTTGGAAAGTTACCGGTATTACATGGTAGGTGGAAAATAGATAAATGTACAAATAGATTTGGAGCCATCTGTGGCAGATGGTTCAAGCCTATAAAATGGAAAACTGGAGGCTGCAAAATTTTTTAGTCTTCAAATCTTGATTTCCTCTACTGGCTTTGCGACAGTGGCTTGGTCATTCCTGCTCCAAAAAAAGGTCATAAAACGGAGCAATACTCACTTAACCACTGTCTCGCTTACTAACCGAAATTTTGGGGTCAGTTGTGGTCATAGGTTGAGGATTGCTTGCACCTTCCTCTGCATGACACCCTTCTCCTAGTTGACTCCTCCATTCCCTGGATATTTTCCTCTTGGTTGGAGGCACCAAAATGACCGAGATGATACAAGGTCTCTTATAGAAGCTCGGGGTTGGACTAGATAACCTCCGAGGTTCCTTCCAGCTCTAGAATTCTATGTTCTGTGTAATGGGATGTGAAAATAACCTTCAGAGACAGGAGGAAGAGCTGAATCTTTGACAATGGTCTGATAAGAGATATCTCAGTCCACAGACTAACAGAGGTGGAGAAAGCATTTCAGAAGGGACCCCCACCCCAGTGGTCTGTAAACTATAGGCAAGGGATGGGAAATATTGTTAGACTTGCAAGACTCTGTTACTGTAATAGTACAATAAAGATAGTAGTAGTACTCAAAGCTTTGGTTTCTTGTCTGGACTATCTCAAAAGACTGATATAGAGCTCCTCTATCTACAGCTTCTCTGGTAATTAAAGTAATTTTTATAGTGCCATCTCCTGGCCATGAAGTGTAGAAGAAGATTTCAGCTCTCCATCTTTCCCTTATCCAGCAGATAGGTCATAAGAGATAAAGAAAAGCAAACTTAATTAATAAAGAGGGGGTGGGGGGAAGAGAAGATAACCATATTTTAAAAAACAAACCCTTTTAGCTTTAAGTATTAAGTTGACAGTATGGAAGAAGATAACTACAGGGGTGCCCAGATCACAGCAAAATAGCAGCTGGCAAAATAATTAAACAGGAAAAGAAAAGCTAAACTCCAGACAGGTGGTACTGGCATGCTAAACGTCAAATCTTCTCTGCAGAATTTCCAGAAATATACTGGAGAGGCTTCAAAAATTGCTTCTTCCTCAATGAAGGTGGATGTTAAACATTGAATTTCATAAATTCAACAGTTTTTTGTTTGTTTTTTAAGTGATTTGGCAAAACATAACAAACAAACAAAAAAACCCTAATGTACATTTTAGGTTAACTACTTTTATAATAAATAGAATGTTTGCTTTTGTGCCTGGACTTCTCCAGGTTCTGGGAGGTTCTGCCCGTTGATTATAGGTTTGGGGGAAATTGACTTTGTGTTCCTTATCCAGCCTCTTTTCTCTGACTTCCCCAGTGTTTTGTCCTTTGTTTTCAAAAGACCACACCTTTCCAGCAGAGTAGGTGGCTGGAATAATCTGACTCTCTACATGACCAAATATATGACTTCTCACAAGGAAGTAGATTTCCCATCAGAGCCTACAGGCTACGTTTGCAGTACATTGTAGACTTTGCTGTACACTGATTATCCTGGGTCTCATTGATTTGATATGGATGCTTGAACAGAATATTTAGGAAAAAAATGTCAGTGCTACTAGAACAATTTTAATTTTTGCTTCAACTAATCAGCTGGATGACTATAAAGGGAAAAATACAACACAGAAATATTAACATCTAGAGACTAAGATAGAAGTGTAGATCATATATATTATCAAAATTTTACAGAATAATAATTGTTGGAAGAGATCTTGGAGGTCTTCTAGTCCAACCTCCTATTCAAGCAGGAGACCCTATATCATTTCAGATGAATTTAGATGTCTGTGTTCTGCCTCCTTCCCCACTTCGGAGCAAAGAGCTGGCCTTCAGCCAGTGGATTCACGGCTCTTATCAGTCCTGGCAGAGAAATCAAAGCTGCCTGCCAAAGTTCAAACAAATGACTCACAGACTTTCAGCTCTCTTTGAAATGGTTCAGCTAATTTTTGCTTCCCGTGGAATGAGAGCAGTCCTAAAGCTCCTTATATATCCTGTGGGGTGGGGCTCCTGCCCAACCTTTTCCTTTGATGACCCCGCCTCTCTAATTTTCTGAAGCGTGGGTCAATCCAAGCTTGATTATTATTATTATCAGCTGGGTCTGAAGGCGTAGCCTGAGGAAGGGAGGAATTGGGATGACGGCCTCATTATGTCCTCCGACTGGTCTGGTTCTGGCTCCTGGAGCCGGGCCAAAGGAATCGGTGCTCCCGAGATAAGCCTTACCGGCCCTTCCCCCTCACTCTCAGAGTCACTTTTGGGCATGGGGGCTAGAGTCACAACAGCCTGTCTAGACTACCTCATAGGGCTGATAATAGAGAAAGATGGGGATAGGGCTCACACACCCACTGCAACTTTTCTGGTGATTAAAAGGTTGAAATATAAAAGCAATCTTTATAGTACCTGCTATAGTATCTCCTGCTATGCAGGATAGAGGAAGAATTCATCCCTTCATCCCTCCCTCACCTAGTAGATGGATAATAAACAGTGGTGAAATACTTCCCGATTTGCCACTGGTTCACTGCCCACGCATGCGCAGTGTGTGCCAAGTGTGCGCATGCACAGTGCATACTGAACACACGCTGCACATGCATGCACAGTGCATACCAAATGCATGCTGCATGCACACACATGCACAGTATGCATCAAATGCGTACTTCATGCTGAAAAAGGAGGCTTAGGAAGATAAGTAGAACAGTGGGGGGGAATAGCTGTGTTGCGCGGTTTAGATTCACTAGAAAGCAGGATTTTCTGCTTTCTAGCGATTTTAAATTGCGCGGCATAGGTGATCATCAAAAATACCATTTCGGACAAATCGATAGCTTTTTTTTACTACCGGTTCGCCTGAACCGGTAGTTTTTATCACTATCGGTTCACCTGAACCGGTGCAAACCGGTAGCATTTCACTGCTGGTCATAAGAGATAAACAAAATCAAGCTTAATTAATAAAGAAAGAAGGTAACCATATTTTAAAAACAACCAAACAAACCCTTTCAGACTTAAGTACTAAGTTGACATTCAGTGTGAAAGAAGATAACTCCAGGCATGTCTACATTACAATAAAACAGCAGTTTGCAAATTAATTAAAGGGAAAAATCTTTTTCCCCTTTTCCCACCACACATACATACATACATATATACAGACATACAAGTGAGTCTTGGTAGTATAAGTCGTGTTATTACTCAGACTTTGTCAATTGCGAACGATCAGATCCGCATATGAAAAGTTAAATTTGCTACTTTTTTGCTCATGCCTATTTCACAGGAATCTTCTCAGATTGGCAGTTTGTACCTGGAACAGACTAGATAAGGTTCAATTACATTGCCTTTTGTGCCTACATAGTTTCCATTCCCTACTTGACTCCTCCCTCTGAGTTGGCCAGTCTCTTTCCAATAGATTGATTGATTGAATTAATTCATTGAATTCTTTATTGGCCAAGTGTGATAGGACATACAAAGAATTTTCCTCTGGTGCATAAGCTCTCAGTGTACTTGCAAACAATAGGTGATCAATCACAATCATAGTCATCACAAAAATACATTCATTATAAATCATAAGATTTATATTATTCATAAGATACAACACTTAGTGATTGTCATAGGATGCTAAATAAGCAATCAATATAAACCATACTAAAATACTAAGTAAATCTAAATCATAAGATGCAAGCAACAAAGTTATAGTTAAAAGAAGATAAGGAGATAGGTAATAGGAAAGATGAGAAGAATAATAGAATGCAGCCTTACTAGATAGTTTGACAGTGTTGTGGGAATTATCTGTTTAGCAGAGTAATGGCATGGAGGGAAAACTGTCCTTGTGTCTAATTGTTCTGCAGTGCAATGCCCTATAGCCGTGATGGTGAACCTATGGCACGTGTGCCACAGGTGGCATGAGTAGCCATATTGGTGTGCACATGAGCTCAATGGAAGTTGGCAAATAGGCTGTTTCTGGCCTCTGGAGGGTGGGGTGGGGGTCGTTTTCGCCCTCCACAGACTCCTAAAAAGGCTCTGGAGGCTGGGAGAGCAAAAAACAGTCCTACTGCGTATCGTGTGCCAGGAATGTGGGGAGCATGGTGGGGGTCATGCGTGCATGTGCGTGGTGCATAGAATTATGAATGTGGGCACATGCGCATGTGCACCTCCCTCCCGCTCCTGGCATGCGATGGCAAAAAAGTTAGCCATCACTGCCCTATAGTATCGTTTTGAGGGTAGAAGTTGAAACAGTTTTTGTACAGAATGTAAGGTGTCTGTATATATCTTCACAGTCCTCTTTTCTTTAGAGCAGGGGTAATCAACCTTTTTATATCTACCGCCCACTTTTGTATCTCTGTTAGTAGTAAAATTTTCTAACCGCCCACCGGTTCCACAATAATGCGCCATGTATTGTCGTCTGCGTATGCCTCTCGCGCATCGTGGATTGGATTTGGGGGGTGGCGCCGGTTACCAGCTCTGCTTATCTGTTACAGCTGGATGGTGTGGGGGGAGATGCGCGAGCTATTCTGGGATGAGGCTCTTTTGTTTGCGGTCGCACTATAGTGCCATTTAGTTTCACTTATGTAACGTAAACTAAACTTATGTGTGGGCGATACAAATAGTATATTTTCAGAAATTTAAATTGTCACGGGGAATTTTATGAAAACCTAATAAAAATATTTTTAAATAATGCTATGAAATTTTTTTAAAAAGTCAATTAAATTAAAAAAAGGAAAGTACTTCAGTATCAGAGAAAACCCCTACCGCCCACCATGAAAGCTGGAACGTCAACTAGTGGGCGGTAGGGACCAGGTTGACTACCACTGCTTTAGAGTCTTAAGATCTCTCTACAGCCTTTGTACAACATTGGAAGTCAGCTAGAGAGGCATAAAGATGTAGAATGCAATGGAGTGTTGGATATTTGTATTTTTTCTCCTTTGTGTCTTACATTTTTAAATGAGAAGATATTATTCTTACAATCTGGTATCATATATGAGATAACCAGGTATTCAACATCATTATGACTGCCCCAGCAAATGTTGTTAGCCAACAATTAAAAAAACAATATACACATAAAAACATTTTCTCTTTATTGGCCTCATAGGTTTGATTCTGCAGTAATTTTCACCCAGAAAGAAAGCCAAATTTCAAACTATATAAATGGCTTTTCATAAATCATAAATATTCATTGGGATTTATAATATACAAGAAATTGTGTGTTAGAAAATATTAAAATGCAGAGGTCTTTCTAGAAGATAACCTATGGAGAATTACAGAAATAAGTTGGCAACATGCAACGTTTAAGTGTTCAGAATCCTATGAGAACTTTAGTAAAATTGAATTCATTAAGCATTGGAAGATAATATTTTTTTTTGCTTTTTAGCTTTTGCCAATTAATTCTTCTTGAACTACTGTTTAGTGCCGTGATGGCGAACCTATGCCACGCGTGCCACAGGTGGCACGCATAGCCAAATTGGTGGGCACACAAGCTCAGCTCCGACATGCATGTGCGCGCCGGCCAGCTTATTTTCAGACCTTCTGGGCCCACCAGAAGTAGGGAAACAGGCTGTTTCCTGCCTCAGGAGGGCCTCTGGGTGTGGTGGGGAAGGCTTGTTTTTCTCTCTCCCCAGCCTACAGAGCCTTTCTAGGAAAATGGCCTTCTCCACCCCTCCAGAGGCCAGAAACGATCCATTTACCAACTTCGGGTCCCACTGGAAATTGGCAAATGGGCCATTTCCAGCCTCCGGAAGGCCTCCAGGGGGGAGGTTCTTTTCACCCTCCCCAGACTCCTAGAAACGCTCTAGAGGAGCGTTTTGCTCTCTGGGGAGAGCAAAAAATGGGCCTTCTGGTCCCACCAGAAGTTGGCAAACTGGCCATTTTTGGCCTCCGGAGGGCTCTGGGGGGGGAATGCCCTTTTCACCCTCTCCAAGCTCCGAGAAAGGCTATGGAGGCTATGGAAAACAAAAAAATGGGCCTACTGTGCCATCACGTGCCAGGAGTGGGGGGAGCATGGGGGGGTTGCGTACGCATGTGCGGGGGTGGGGCACATAAAGTTATGGGTGTGGGCACACACGCGTGTGCAACCCCCCCCCCCCCCTGCTGGCACGTGATGGCAAAAAGGTTAGCCACTGGTTTAGTGCGCTATAGATTCAGTTTAAGATAAAAGCATTTGAGATTTTTTTGCATTTAGATAAATTCTAAAATCATTTGAATTTAATTTGTTTTATTATTAGTTATTGCCAAAATCTGTTCAATTTTTTTCTGTTAAATTTAAGGATTATATACTATTAGTTGCAACAAATCAGTGAAAACCTAGAGGCAAACATAGACATAACCAAAAGCCAACATGAGTTTGTCAAAAACAGATCATGCCAGGCAAATCTTATTGCGTTATTTGACAAAGTGAAAAGTTAGTGGACCAGAGGAATTCTGTGGATATAATTTACCTGGACTTCAATAAGGCATTTGATAAAGTAGCCAATAACCTTCTACTTGATAAGATAGAAAAATGTAGGTTAGACAACATCACCACCAGATGGATTTATAACTGGCTGACCAACTGCATTCAACGTATAGTCCTCAATGGAACTACATCTACATGGAGAGAAGTATATAGTGGGGTATCCCAAGGCTCTGTTTTAAGCCCACTACTCTTCAATGTCTTCATCAATGAGTTGGATGAGGGGATAGGTGGGGAACCCATTAAATTTGCAGATGACACCAAGCTGGCAGGACTAGCCAACACTCCAGAAGATAGGCTTAAGATGTCAGTCGTGGATCCATTTCTAGTCAGATTTTACAGGGCTGCCACAGTTACAATTGTGGAAACGGGAGAGTAGAGAAGAGAGTAAATCATAACATTCTTTCATATGAGATCAAGGTCAGGCTGCTGGTACCTGAAGGGGAGTGAACAAAGTTTGGATTGGACAGGGCAGGGTGTGAGTTTTAGTGGGGGGGGGGACACGCGGGATTTCAGATCCGGGTTTTCCCCAGATGTGCCAATATGACTTCTCTAATAAAATCTTACTTTGATGGACTTTGTCTAGAAATTCTGAATGAGGAGTTAGTTGGAATGCTGACATAAGATGCAGAAGAATCTTGACAGTCTTGAACATTGGGCGCTATCTAACAAAATGAAATTCAGTGGTGAAAAAAGTAAGGTTCTACATTTAGGCAAGAAAACCAAAATGCACAGGTATAGTATAGGTGGTACCTGGCTCAATAGTACTAACTGTGACAGGGATCTTGGAATCCTAGTGGACAATCACTTAAATATGAGCCAGCAATGTGCTGCATTAGCTTAAAGCCAACACAAGTTCTAGGCTGCATTAGCAGAGAGATAGAATCAAGATCATATGAAATATTAATATCACTTTATAATGCCTTGGTAAGTCCACACTTGGAATACTGGCATCCAGTTTTGGTCACCATGATGTAAAAAAGATGTTGAGACTCTAGAAAGAGTGCAGAGAAGAGCAACAAAGATGATTAGGAGGCTAAAACTTAAAAAGAACAGTTGCTGGAATTGGGTATGTCTAGTTTAATGAAAAGAACAACTAGGGGTGACATTATAACAGTGTTCTGATATCTCAGGTGTTTTCACAAAGAAGAGGGAGTCAAGCTATTCTCCAAAGCACCTGAGGGCAGAACAAGAAGCAATGTATGGAAACTAACCAAGAAGAGAAGCAACCTAGAACTAAGAAGAAATGACCTGACAGTTAGAACAATAATTACGTGGAACATCTTGCCTCTAGAAGCTGTGAATGCTCCAACACTGGACGTTTTCAAGAAGAGATTGGACAACCATTTGTCTTAAATGGTGTAGAGTTTCCTGTCTGAGTAGAGGGTTGGGCTAAAAGACCTCCAAGGCTCCTTCCAACTCTGTTATTCTGTTTATCCATTTTTCTTTTGAATTTGTAACAGAAGAGGTTTGGCTGAAATTAAATAACAGTCATTCAGTTAGTAATTAAGGGAATTAATAAGTAATTAGACCTCTATTCAAAAATCTCCACTCTGCTATGAGGATAAGGCTTTTCAACATTATGCTCTGGATTACAGGTTTTTAGTTGTAATAAACTAATTAGTAGATACAAAGTTCCTTTGGACAAAGTCTTAACATTTACTTATAAACAACCATTCATGCAATTTCATATTTGGGGAACTCATATATCAATTCATAGATAATAAGGTATTATGCATTAAACCAGCTAATTAACTGAGAATATTATGTTTAAAATAAAATCTTGTTTAAATGATGTGTCCTGCTTCTAGTTCCAATTAAACATTCACTAACACAGTTGCTATGGAAATTAGTAGTTTATTCAAAACCAAAAGATAATAGCAGACAAGGCATGCAAGCCAAGAAAGAAAGAAGCTTGCCTGGTTGCTTTTTTTAACCGGAGACCACAGACCAATGGTCCAAATCTAGTCCAGAATTCCTAGATCCAGATCAGGGTTGACAGTCAGTCTAGAAATAGTAATTTCCCAAGCAGAATCCACACATAAGCATCATACAAGAGCCAGAAATCAGATAGTTGATTCCAATGTGGTATTGTCGGTCAGAGCTGCTGCTAAAATTAGGCTACAACCATCTGTTTCTAATCAGGAGATTTACTCCTTAGTGAATAGAGTGCCTGGAGGACTTATGTCATCATCACTGGACTGTTTCAGGACTTCGTGTGGCATCTCTGTTTCATCAGCCTCTTGTGATTCTTGGCTTTTTTATTACCTGAGGCTGACATTACACAGATGCTGTTAAAGCAGATTCTTCGCATTTATTACCTGATTCCTGAGTAATGGCATGATGGAATTTAGTGAAGGTGTGAATAAGGTACAAAAGTGTTGATGAACTGAGGAGTGAATTAACTCAGGAGAATTCAGGAGAATTCCTTGAGTATAGTCACATTGAATGCACGCATTCTTTGGAGAGGGAAACCCATTCAAACCCAGGTTGCTCGCTAAGAGCTCATTTTTCCTCATGTTGCTCCTCATGTAAATGAAAATTGGAAGAGTAAGTGCTTTGGAAATCTAGGAGAAGGCAAATATAAATGTAACCCATAAATAAATCAAATATTCAGAATTTACATTGTCAGACAATGTAATTTAAGTCTCAAAAGTATGAATTGCTTTTTCTTTCCCGCCTCCCACCCCTTCTAGTGGAGTAATATTCAAAATAGTTATCCTACCATTTATGGGAAGGCTTCTGTACAAAACATTTCACTCTGCAGTTTAATATTTCATCCTGCACATATAAATATTCCCTAACACGTACTTTCTCATATAAATTGGGCCTTTCTAATGCTTTTCCCTGATCATTTATTATAGCTCTGAGCAATGCATTTCAATTGGTTTTACAAACATTTTTATGAAGATATCACGAAGAGCAAAGTCTAAACAATTGGATTGTAGCTTTTAGTATCTCAATTATTTTCTTCCATAAAGATCTAATATCCCGTAGAATACACACACAGCATTTTTAGGTTTTTTGGCTTGGCCATTAAAGTCCAAGCAAATTAGCCAGGTAACAAGTGAATTCATTTTAAACGGCCTGAATACTCTTACAGGTAATCTTTGACTTATGACCCCTTTGTTTAATGACTGTTCAAAATTACAGTGAAAAACATGATTCACAACCATCCCAACGTCCATGTGGTCATGTGATCAAAATTTAGGTGCTTGGCAATTGGCATGTATTTATGATTTTTATAAGTTCTGGTCCCAATTATGGTTGTAAGTCAAGGACTACTTATAATTTGACCTTCAACCTTACAAGTATACTGACATATTTCCGAAGATGAAAGTAGTATAGACTTGTAGAATCAGATGGCGGCATTGAGCTGTGAAACCCCAACAATTGATGCCATGACCCTCTAAAACTTTCTTTCTTAATGAATCTCCAATTATTAGCATACATCCTTCTGAATTGTGGTGGGTGAAAGATACTTCTTACCGCCTTCAAAATACAATATTCTACAAAGCAAAATCATGAATAGGATTGTTTCTTCTGAATACATTTGAATAATTCTTAGCCTTAATAAATATATATATTTGGCATCATGTTTACATTCACACTGAATTTAGTTCCTAAAATATCTTGTTTGGAAAGATTTTATTAGTTTTGTAAATGTTTTCAACTAAAAAACCCCTCGGTTTCATAAGAATCAAAAGGTTCTATATTTTAATTTCAGGTTCTTCACCCACCCACCCACCCATTTTAAAAAAATAGGTGAGTTACAAAATTGATTACTCAGTATTTTCAGTATTTCAATAGTAGTAGATTCCTTTTTGTTTCAAAAGAGTAGAACAGTTTTGAAATCTGCCTCTAAACTTTCGAAATAGCTGTGAGGCCTACATTTTGAGATGTTGCTTCTGTTATTGTTCTCTATCATTTTTGCTGTGTCTAACATTACTGGAAGGACAGCCGATTTAATTTCTATACCATCTGTGTCTTCTTCCTTTTGGCACCCTGCATTGGTCTGCAAGTGCTCAGAATTAAAATAGAAATAGCTTTTCTCAGTATCTTCTAAATCCAATGATTTTTTGCTAAGGATTAAAAGACACAGTGGCAAATGAGTTGGCGGAATTCTGGGCCATTCCATTCCATTTACTTCATTGCCAAACGCATAATGTAGTGACGTGTTTTTCAAACTTGGCATCTTTAAGCTGTGCAGACTTCAACTCCCAGAATTCCCCAGCCAGCAAATTTGAAAATCATTATGTTGCGGTACAGCTGGGGAATTCTGAGAGTTGACGTTCGCACAGCTTAAAGGTTCCAAGTTTGAAAAAACCCTGACGTAGCACAAAGTTGTCACTAGAATAGGAAGATCCAATCCCTGAGTGACAGAAACCAAAGGGTATTTGTGTTTTTCCAACACAAACTTGTTACTTGCAAGCATGTAACAAAACTACAGTCCAAATAATTTGTTTTTTACATGGCATGAGGCCAGTCTTCCTCCAATTTCATCTACCTGTCCCATCTGGTCAGGCAGAGAAGGTATATTGCAGATCCTGTCAGTTAAAGGATTCTGACTGGTGGGGTCCAGGAAGAGACCCTTGTCTGCTTTTGCCCTTGCCTTATGGAATATTCTTCCCATGTGGGGAACAGCCCCTCCCACTCTCCTGGCCTTCCAAAAAGGAGTCAAAATATGGATCTGCAGCCTCTAGATGAGCACATAGCTGTGAGGCTGGCTGATACCAAGAGTCCCCCCTTCACATTTTAAAATTAATTTTAACAGTGTTTAATCATCACTGCTTCTTTCTAAATTTTTAATTGCTATATGCTGTTTTTATATTTTGACATTGTATATTTTGTTGTTGTTATTAGTTGCGAAGTCGTGTCCGACCCATCGCGACCCCATGGACAACATTCCTCCAGGCCTTCCTGTCCTCTACCATCCTCTGGAGTGTTGCGTCGTTGTCATCTAGGGTGGGTCTTCTTCGCTGACTCGTAGGGTCCCCGCAGGGATGCTGTTTGCAGATGGATCAGGCCCTCGCAAGGGTGCGTGTTAGGAACACGGGCTACCTTCCCAATAAAGACTCAGACACCATTGTTCTCTCTGGATGGGGTGAGCCCAGATTGCTCTGAGCGCACACCTTTTATTGAGTAGCAAACAGGTAAAGCATGATTATACAATTGTCACGTAGCAGGTATTGTTATTTTAAGTATCTGTTTCCCCAATTGCCATATTAGGTAATCTCTTTCCCCTTCTTCCTCTTGATTAGGTTATGTCTTCCTCTTGCTTTGTATGTGTATTGAAAACTGTTGACAGTTGACTCAGTTGTCTGACCAAGGATTTACAGGGCCGAATTACAGCTCAGATTTTGTACCTCGCAATGCACACTGACTCCACACTGGAGTCCATTTAAACTCATGCCTACTGCTTCAGTGACTCCATCCAGCCACCTCATTCTCTGTCGTCCCCTTCTTCTTTTGCCCTCAATCTTTCCCAGCATTAGTCTCTTCTCCAGTGATTGTATATTTTATTATTGTCACCTAGTGTTCCTCTCTGAGGTAGATGAGGGTTCAAAACCATGTAAGGTAAAGGTTCCCATCGCACATATATGCTAGTCGTTCCCAACTCTAGGGGGCGATGCTCATCTCCGTTTCAAAGCCAAAGAGCCAGCGCTGTCCGAAGACGTCTCCGTGGTCATGTCACTGACATGACTAAACACCAAAGGCGCACGGAATGCTGTTCCCTTCCCACGAAAGTTGTCCATATTTTTCTACTTGCATTTTTTACGTGCTTTTGAACTTCTAGATTGGCAGAAGCTGGGTTAAGTAACGGGAGCTCACCCCGTTACGTGGCACTAGGGATATAAAATATACATAAATAAATTTATCCCTCTCCCCCCAGTGAATGCTTCAGGGCAGGTATGAATCCTGTGAGCTCCTTGCAAAATGCTAACTTCGGGGAGAATGTAATTAATAAAATTCTGATCTGACATGGTGTGAGGGACAGTGGGAAAGAGAGCTGGGACTGAGTTGTTTGAGTGTTTACCTCAGAAGAGTCAGTCCATTCCAGTTGCTAAGAACGAAAAGCTACAGAGAAACTTCTCTTTAACTCTCTATAGGGAGTTAGTTGAATTCTGGGGAAATTGCTCTTAGTCTTCAACGTTCTGTATTAGCATTAAATTAGCATTAGCATTTAATTAGCATTAAAGATCCATTACTAAAATCCGTATTGTTCTTGCTTCCTTGAGCTTGCCAGTGTATAGCCTCATTCTGGGGATTGTAGTTTCCACATTTCTGAGGTAAAACACATCAGGGAGGCAGTTTATTAGTCGATACTTAGATTGTCCATATTTTGAGAATGCAGTAGAAGTTCCCTAGTCAATACTTTTCAAAAGAGCCAGATCTGGAAGGCCGTCATTATTTCAGATAGCAATAGTATATACCACCTGTCATGGCTCCGTTGGAGCCCGAGATCGAAGAGGAGATGGGGAGCCAGGGCCGACAGAAGGAGTTGGCTTAGCCTTGATGGCTCAAGAGGAACAACCTGAGTATGAGGACAAGGCAGTCCTGGGTCCCTCAGGCCTCAGAAGAGTAGGCAGGGAGGAAGAGAGGGCGCAGGATGCTCAAGGAAGGAGGGAAGAGATGAAAAGGAAAGAACAGAGCAGAGGAGCCGCAGAGCTCTGGAGGCAAGCAAATGCTTCCCTTGGCCGATCCCCGAGTGTGGAGAATGGAGAGGAGGCAGAGTCAGTGCAGGACAACCCAACTACCCTGGAGGAGGGCACCATGAGTCTCCTCAGAACAAGTATTGTATTTTGCAGCAACACTCTCCATGGCTCTGTAAGAATTTAGCACCCACCCCCCTCCTAGAAGAATGAAATATTTTAGAAAATATTTAAAAAGGCAGAATATATTTCCCTGGATGAGAAATGGAGAAACATGTTTTAAAGACAAAGCAGCTCCCTGCAACTTCCTGCCACCCCCCACCTTTTGCAATATCCTTCCCCCAGGAGTGGGGTGGGAATTGGGATTTTGCAGTATCCTTTCCCTGCCACGCCCACCAAGCCACATCCACAGAACTGGTAGTAAAAAAAAATTGGATTTCACCACTGATCTAAGTCATGTGGCTATGGGGGCAGGGAACACCATCACGACTTTGGAATCAAGTGATAAATACCTTTTGGGGAATATCTTGTAACTTTGAATTGTTGCTAAGCGACTGGTTATATGTTGAGGACCCCCTGTGTATTCTCTCAGGGGAAAATCTTGATCTTGGGGTCTATTTTATCTCTAGCATAAACCACCTCAACCCTCTAAAACTGGCAACGAATGAGATTTACATACATTTTAACACACTGCTTATTGATCTGTATACAGATATAAGTGCAAACACAGAAGTTTGTGCAACTAATGTCTGCAAATACGAATTGTGAGAAGGGCTGATGTACTAAATGAATAGAGCAAGTATGAAATTGGGGGGGATGCTGAAAAAATAATAAACGGAACCTGAGAAAGAAGTAGAATGAGAATATATATAGCTTAGGTATGAACTGTGGAATCCTTGTTGCTCTCTGAGCTTGTAATTTACTTGCAGACACCTCATTACCTAACTAGGTAGAATCATCAGTGTGAATGTATAGGACCATGATGACAAACCAATGGCACGTTGCCACAGGTGGCACACGGAGCTGTATCGGTGGGCACACGAGCTCAAAAGCAGGCCTTCCGGTCCCACCAGAAGTCAGGAAATGGACAGTTTCTGGTTTCCGGAGGGGTGGGGGGTGGGGAAGGCTCTTTTCGCCCTCCCCAGGCTCCTAGAAAGGCTCTGGAGCCTGGGAGAGTGAAAAACAGGCCTACCAGGCCCACCCTGCCATCGCGTGCAAAAAGCGGGAGCACGGGGATGCGGGGCACATAGAATTATGGGTGTGGGCATGCACATGCGTGACTCCCCCCACTTTTGGCGCAAAAAGGTTAGCCATCACTGGTATAGGAGATTTATCCCTATATCAATGTTTAGGTTGTGATTTTCTCCTTGATAGGTCCTTAATTAAGAGAGTGTTTTCTGCTTGACTATATTTCTGGTGTCAATGCCTGTTTATCTGGGTGTTGCCTGCTGTCTATTTATTTATTTATTTATTTATTTAATTAGATTTTTATACTGCCCTTCTCCCGAAGGACTCAGGGCGGTGAACAGCCAAGTAAAAAACAACTAATACATAGACAAGCTTAAAAACATATTAAAACTAATTATAAACTGGCCAAATTTAAAATTAACACAAACAGTCCTAAAACCCTCTTAAAATTTCCTCAAGCTAGCCCCGCACGGTGGAATAGGAAAGTCTTGGGCTCGCATTTAAAAGACCGGAGGTCGGGGAGTTGACGCAGCCCCGGAGGCAATTCATTCCATAGGGCTGGAGCCCCCACAGAAAAGGCCCTCCCCCTGGGGGCTGCCAGTCGACATTGTTTGACTGACGGCACCCTGAGGAGGCCCTCCCTATGGGAGCGCACAGGCCGATAGGAGGCTATAGGCGGCAGTAGGCGGTCCCGAAGGTAACCCGGTCCTGTGTCATGGAGATGTCGGGATGCATTCTGATTTTTTTTGTTTATTTCTTAATTTCTTATTGTCTCTTTTGAATGATGTGTACTGTACATATGGTTTATTTGTTTCTACTGATGACTGATTTGTCTGAATCCCAAGCTTCCAGGAATTCCTGTGCATTTTTAGATTTGGCCTGGTCGAAGATATTAACAGTTTCTTAGTTGTGACTTAAGTCTGTCCATAGGTTGCAAGATTAAGGAGATTTTATTGTATCTTCTGGTTGCTAATTGGTGTTCATAGATGGATTCTGCTAGTCTTCTACTTGTGTCCTACATAGTGGCTGTGCAGTCCTTAACACTCTATGTTGTAGAAGATGGCTTTTGGTTTTTTCTTCTTGAGCTACCGGATCTTTTGATTTACATAAAATGCTTTGGAAGGTTTTGTATGCTGTGATGATTTGTGTGTTTGTAATAGCCTATTGATTGTTTCTCATATTGGATAGTGTTATTCATATTTTTTTTTTGATAAATTTGCATGGGTACTCATTTGTTGGAAGATGTTGTTGGAAGATATACAGATGATCTGTTTCCTTTTTTGTGTTCTGGGTTTCTGCAGGGTGTTTGTAATTGTCTAAATAATATTCTTACACAGTTCCTCTTGTGGGAGGTTGAATTGTTACTTTGGAAATGGGTTAGTGTGGGTTGTTTTTCGTTAGACATGCGTTTGTAATTTGTCATTTCCTTGGCTGACGAGGACATCCAGGAAGGGCTAGTGTGTTGTTTTCTTCTTTTGTGAATTTTATTCCTTTGCAGATGTTGTTGATCATTTCATTTGTCTTCTCTAATGGTTCCTTCTTTTAAAATGATGTAACAAAGGTGGAATCTACATAATGGATCCATGCATTCGATTGTATGAATGGAAATGCTATAATTTCAAGATGTTGCATTATAGTCTCTTCTATAGTCCCTGAGAGCGATCATCTCATGGGTATGACCAGTTTGCCTCTGAGTTGTTGATACATTTGTCCATCAAACTGAAAATAAGTGATGAAGCAGAGATTGATGAATTCCATTCTTGCTTTTCAATGTTAGTGTAACTGTCTATAGAGATTCTTGGTCATCCAGCTCATGGTTATCCCAAAAGTGCCTTTTTAAAGAGGCAACTGACTTTCTGGTTTTTCTTTGAAGAAGCTTCTTGGATGAGAAGCGAAACATCTTCAGAGAAAAACCAGAAAGTCCAGTTGCCTCTTGAAAAAACACCGCTGGGACAATATTAGTGTATTTGGCTAGGTGGAGTGTATTGGGTAGTATTGCTGCCATAATTCTTTCACAAGTTCTGGATCTATGGATATACAGAGTGCTGCAAGACTGAATGAAACCAAAATTTCATTTTATTTTTTATTATTTCTATCAAATTTAGTCATCTTCTTCTATTTTTTAGGTCTTCGACTTTCTGAAGGCACTCCAGAATATTCACTCCTCTCTGTGAGATGTGCAAACTTTTTAAAAAGTTCTTGATTATGTTTTATGATAAGAGTTTCTGGAACAATATAATTGGACAAAGAGGTATGCCAGGTATGTGTATTTTTGAGCCTCAACTGATCCATGGGTCCAGTGTTTTTCATCCATCACTTTTCTTCTTTTGTGATTTGACCTTTCTTGGTTAGGTTGTTGAAGATTCTCTTGATCAGATATTGTGCTGGGTTGAGGTTTACTGTGATGTAAATTTCTTTGTGCTCCAGTAATTCTTGGCGTTTAGCATGTATTGTGTTCTGTTCATGATAACCATGGTTTGGCCTTTGTCTGCTAGGCCTTTGGTCCTTCTTTAGGTTTTTGAGGACTGTTCTGCCCTCTGCTTTGAGTAGGTTCTGATTCTGTGTTCATTTAGCCTGTTGGTACGATTGTCCTCTTTTCTTGGGTGTCTGTGATAAGAAGTCCTGTGTTTTTTAAATGCTGCTTCTAAAACTGCAAAAAAAAAAATCTGACTGATTAGCTTTGTCAATGTTATAGCTAAGGCCTTTCTGAAGTGTATTATAGTCCATGGCAAATAGTGGTCAGCTGAACATGTTGATTGCCTATTTTGGTTCATGTGTATCTGTTTCTGGAATTTAGCTTCAACAGTTTGATGTGGAGTTTTATTTTTAGTTTTTTTCCCCAGATTTTTCTTAGAGATGTATCCTTGATGATGGTTATCAGCATTTTTGTACATTTTGGTGTTGTGGTTTGTTGCAATTGATCCTTGAGATTATCAGTGGTGTGCTGGACCAGGCTTAACAACTCCATAGAGTAGAATGAGCTAGATCAGGGGTAGTCAACCTTTTTATACCTACTGCCCACTTTTGTATCTTGTTAGTAGTAAAATTTTCTAACTGCCCAATGGCTCCACAGTAATGCGCCGTGTATTATGCATGCCTCTTGCGCATGCCTCTTGCACATCGTGGATTGGGTTTTGGGAGGGCGCCGGCTACCAGCTCTGCTTGTCTGTTACAGCTAGGTGGTGTGGGGGGAGATGCGCGAGCTATTCTGGGACGAGGCTCTTTTGTTTGCGGTCGCAGTCTAGCGCCATTTAGTTTCACTTACGTGACATGCACTAAATTTATGCGCGGGTGATACAAATAGTATATTTTCAGAAATTTAAATTGTCACAGGGAATTTTATGAAAACCTAATAAAAATGTTTTTAAATAATGCTATGAATTTTTTTTTTAAAGTCAATTAAATTTTTAAAAAAGGAAAGTGCTTCAGTATCGGACAAAACCCCTACCGCCCACCATGAAAATTGGAAGGCCCACTAGTGGGCAGTAGGAACCAGGTTGACTACCACTGAGCTAGATAGTGAAAAACACAAGAACAGTCTCTAAATGCTGAATTGCTCATCACTGTAGACATGTTAACCTATTGTTGGCACAAAGCAATGTAAAGTAATGGTATAACTGAACTATGACTGAATTTTGAGTTAACAAAAGACCTAAGGCAACTTTGAGTGTGCCCCTAGCTAAAGAGGAAAATATTCTTGGGTTAAAAAGAAAGAAGAAAGTGTTTTGTTAAATTTTGTTTTTGCTGGGGAATTAAAGAGCAGCTGTCCAATTTCTGGTGACTTTATCAGGCAAAGGAGGATATTAACTTGAGAAATCCCTTTGAAAAATCCCTTTGCAGTCCCAAAACTGTCAGTCACCTCTAAATATTGACTTTTGTGGAAAACCTCAGCATGATAAGCATGTATGATCCTAAGTCAAATGGAAAAACTGGAAGTAGGTCAGTTTATTTGATTGCTATAGAAGAGATACATGCATGATTGTGTTTCCTTTTACAGTATCTACATCAGAGGAGGTTTTTCTCAAGACATTAAAAAATACTTTTATTTTATTAGCTGTAGGGTTTTTTTAAATAGGCAAAAGAAGGAAAAAGCCACATTGTAATGTAGCTGCTTTAGGATATACCTGAAGATCATTTTGTTGAGAGAGGGGAGGGAGGGAGGGAGGGAGGGAGAGAAAGAGAGAGAGAGGGAGGGAAAGAGAGAAATATTTATATATTTGCACCTGCAAGATTGCAAAAGTAGAAAGGCTTGAAATGATTAACTAACTAATTAACCAATTCTGTTGTTTTTTTTAATTGCACTGCGGATCTTATCTTGTCTGAAATTATCCTGGGCATATGCTAGTAACTAAATTTTGTGTGCTTAATAATAAAATGTTTGCCATAACATCATCATTTTTTTAAAAAAAAATCGGTACTATAGGAACCAATTTATGCGAAATAAGTAGAACAGCTGATTAAAAATATCTGCTTAGCACCAAAGATATGGTATCCAAATGAACCACATTGAAAAAGTTGGTGTGTAAGGATTTTTCATTACAATTACTGTATTTCGCAATTGAACTCTTATTTCATTGGGCCAAGAAGATATACTGTTTCTTGAATGTGATTTAGTATCTTAGAATTACTGATGTGCAGTTTCATATTCTTAATTATTGCTCAGGGAATGCTTAGCTCTGACTTAGAAATTTGCCAGGGCTTGAGAACTATTAATAGTCATTTATGTGTTAGTGCCAAAACTCTGATCTCTTTAGTAGGAGGTGGTGCTTTCGTTATGTTAATCAGTTATGGATGGATGGATGAATTATAGGTTGTCCGGTTGATGACAACCCTTAGTGACTTCATAAATAGATGTTCTCCTTGACAATCAATCTATCCCTAACTTGATCCTTCGGTTTTCCAATGGTGCACCCATCATTGCTGCAATTGAGCCCATCCATCTTCTTACTGACTGCTCTGTTCTTCTTTCTCCTTCCATCTTTCCCAGCATGAGGGCCGTTTCCAGAGAGCTAGCGCATCATGTGTCCAAAGTAGGATAACTTGAGCCTGGTCATTTATGCTTCCAACGAGAACTCTGGGTTTGTTTGATGATCCATTGGTTTGCTCTTTTGATTGTCCATGCTATTCTCAGAAGTCTTCTGCAATACCAAAGTTCAAAAGCATCAATACTCTTTCTATCCTGTCTCTTCAAAGTCCAAATTTCTTTTCCATAGAGAATCACAGCGTATGATGTAAATTATTCTGATCTTTGAAGAGACAGACGCATTGTGACATTGTGAATATGTTTTCCAATCTCTTTGTGGGTACTCTGTCAAGGCTGATCTGCATTAGATTTAAAAGAGCTTTATGTACAACCTTCGCAACTACACATAAATTTAAGTAATTACAGGTAGATCACCATAGCTAACTTCAGTGTTTCTCAACTGTAGCATCTTAAAGATGCATGGACTTCAACTCCCAGAATTCCTCATCCAGCTCAGCTAACTGGGGAATTCTGGGAGTTGAAGTCTACACATCTTAACTTTCCCAAGAAAGTTACTTTATTCTGATTTTAGGAGAAGTAATGTTTATCTTAAAGAAAATATGCTAGAGCAGTGGTAGTCAATCTGGTCCCTACCGCCCACTAGTGGGCGTTCCAGCTTTCATGGTAGGCGGTAGGGGTTTTGGTCCGATACTGAAGCACTTTCCTTTTTTTTAATTTAATTGACTTTTTAAAAAAATTTCATAGCATTATTTAAAAACATTTTCATTAGGTTTTCATGAAATTCCCCATGACAATTTAAATTTCTGAAAATATACTATTTGTATCGCCCGCGCATAAGTTTAGTGCATGTTACGTAAGTGAAACTAAATGGTGCCAGAGTGCGACCGCAAACAAAAGAGCCTCGTCCCAGAATAGCTCATGCATCTCCCCCCACATCACCCAGCTGTAACAGACAAGCAGAGCTGGTAGCTGGCACCCCTCTCCCCAAACCCAATCCACGATGCGCAAGAGGCATGCGCAGACGATGATACACGGCACATTACTGTGGAACCGTTGGGCGGTTAGAAAATTTTACTACTAACAGAGATACAAAAGTGGGCGGTAGGTATAAAAAGGTTGACTACCCTTCTGCTAGAGGGGTCTCAGATTTCTGGATTGCAGAAATCCAGGTGACCAGTAGATGATAGGCAAATCCTAAGGGGCCGGGATAGCTCAGGCTGTTAAGAAGCCTGTTATTAGAACACAGTAGCCTGCAATTACTGCAGGTTCAAGCCCGGCCCAAGGTTGACTCAGCCTTCCATCCTTTATAAGGTAGGTAAAATGAGGACCCAGATTGTTGGGGGGGCAATAAATTGACTTTGTAAAAAATATACAAATAGAATGAGACTATTGCCTTATACACTGTAAGCCGCCCTGAGTCTTCGGAGAAGGGCGGGATATAAATGTAAACAAAAAAAAAAAAATCCATTTTGCTGTGATTTTGTGCTTAATCTTTGTAGCCCAGATCTGACGCCAGATATATGTGTTGGATGATTCTTGCAAAAATGTTTAGGGATCTTTTTGATCACAGAACTCTTTGTTCTGAATCAAGTAGAAGAAAGCAAAGCGATAGTTACCTGCTTAGAAACTGAGCATAATCACTAACAAACAAAACTTTCCCTTTTAGCTTTTGAACCCCTTCATTATTGCACAGAGGGGCTATTACTCTTTAGAACAGCGGTGTGACATTGTTGCATCAAGATGATTGATCGTACTCTCGTAAGGAAGGAGGGGGTGAATTAGTGAATTAGCAAAAATCTCTCTCTTCCCCACACCATCAACTAATTAAATCCTACAGTCAGCAATATGATGTTGGTACATAAGCTCAGTTTATCCGGCAAATCCTTTTAATTCAGAACTTTTACACATTTATCGGAAGTGTGATTGGTGCTGAGAGCCTAAGCATCTCTTTCTCTGCGATCATGTAATTTAATCTTGTTAAAAGGAAATCCACTAACCATCTGTTAAATTAGCTGCAATGAGAAGGAAAGGGGTTTATGTCATTATGAAAAACTGAAATATGAACCGGAGTGGATTTGTTTGTAGGCAGTGCTGTATTTCCGATGTAAGTGTTCTCTATTTGTTGGGTTACTGATGGATGGATGAAATTTATACAGAAACTTATCTCACTTGCATGTTATTCTGGGCAGGGTGTATAATCAAAACTAAACTATCAATATACTTTATCCGTTAAAACAATTAGAAACCATTAAAAGTAACAAAAGACAGAAAAAAATATAATCCAATTACCAGCCATTTAATGGATCCACACTCCCATGAGATCACTAGGCCTGATAGTTACAACATATTTACCTACTTAGTGTGTGTTGAAATAACAATTACCTATTCCTAGCTTTGTCCCACCTCCCGTGGATGTCAGCATGAAAAAGCTCAAGACAACAAGGGATTTGGGAAATCCTAGAACGTGGTTGACTGATTGATTAATCATGTTCTATCAAATCAGTTTTATTCCTAATGACTACATAGATAGATTTTTCACAGTCTGTCCCTAACCTGGTCAGGTGTTCCAACAGCGCATCCATTACAGTGGTAACTATATATATCTACTTGTTGCTTTTTTTTAAAAGTTTTTTATTTTATAGACAAATGTACATTTAAAACATCAGTAATTCCTCCCATGTGACGTCTCGGTGTTTTCTTCCTGGCTCCATCTTTTTATTGTTTCTTCTTTCTTCAATTTAAACTATTACCATTTTTCCACAGATGTATTATTATCAATTTCTTACATAATTATCCATTGCTTATCTGTACCTTTCTTCTAACCAATGGTAAAATTTATCCCATATCTTAAATATCTACTTGTTGCTGATTGCCTTCCTTCCTTCCTTCCTTCCTTCCTTCCTTCCTTCCTTCCTTCCTTCCTTCCTTCCTTCCATCCTTCCTTCCTTCCATCCATCCATCCATCCATTCATTTATCAACTGTCCATCTGACTACAATTTATCAACTATATGAACTATGGCTCATTTCATTTCCATAGAGAGAATAGGTAATGTGTTATTTCACACTAAGCATCTTAGTATGTTGTAACTATCAGGAATACCATGGTTTATATAATTCTGATGTTGGAAATTAAAGACACTGCGTGGTATCTGAATATCTTTTCCAAGGCCTTCATAGCTGTATTGTCAAGGCTGCTCTATGTTAAATTTAAAATGATTTTTCAGTCCAACTCCTGCAACAGTGCATAAATGCAAACAATTACAGATAAATATAATTTCTATATTTGGACACATTTAACAAACAAAAGAAGGGATGCGGTGGCTCAGCTGAGCTTGTCGATCGAAAGGTAGGCAGTTCGGCGGTTCGGATCCCTAGTGCTGCCATGTAATGGGGTGAGCTCCTGTTACTAGTCCCAGCTTCTGCCAATCTAGCAGTTTCAAAAGCACCTAAAAATGCAAGTAGAAAAACTAGGGACCACCTTTGGTGGGAAGATAACAGTGTTCCGTGCGCCTTTGGTGTTGAGTCATGCCGGCCACATGACCACAGAGACGTCTTTGGACAGCGCTGGCTCTTCGGCTTTGAAACGGAGATGAGCACCGCCCCCTAGAGTCGGCAACAACTAGCATGTATGTGCGAGGGGAACCTTTACCTTTACCTAACAAACGAATGTCCATAAACCCTCCAGATGTGCTATGGAGCTTCTCATATAATTGGGGAGGTTTTGTGCTTGTGGCATTCAACTGACTACTGCTTTCCTGTAATTTAAATCAGGGGTCTCCAACCTTGGCAACTTTAAGACTTGTGGACTTCAACTCCTAGAACTCTGGGAGTTGAAGTCCACAAGTCTTAAAGTTGCCAAGGTTGGAAACCTCTGATTTAAATCCATTACAAGTAGTCCTTGACTTACAACAGTTCATTTAGTGAACATTCAAAGTTACAACTTCACTGAAAAAGTGACTTATGACCATTTTTCACACTTTTGACCATTGTAGCATCCCCATGATCACATGGTTTACATTTGAATACCTGACTCACATTTATGACAGTTGCAGTGTCCCAGAGTCCTGTGATCGCCTTTTGAGACCTTCCGACAAGCAAAATCAACGGCAAAACCAGATTCACTTAACAACCTTGTTACTAATTCAACAACAGCAGTGATTCACTTAACAAAAGTGGGGAAGAAAATTCGTAAAATGGGACAAAACTCACTCAACAAATTTTTCAGATTAACAGTATAAACTTTGGACTCAATTGTGTTTGTATGTTAATATTTGGTGTTTGATTCCTTCAATTTGAGTCTTTCATTATCAGTAATTAATTATGCTTTTTAGATTTCAATTCATTTTTTTAATCGTGTGTACATATATGCGTGTAACCCATGTATTTGGACTAAACATGCTTCCTTCTAAGCTGATACCCACTAGTAATGATTCTTATTCATTCTTTCTTGGTATTCAAATAGTCCAGTTCCTTTTTTTTCTCCTCTCATCGTTCACTCCCATCTTTTCCTACCAATTTGCAAAATAATCTTTACCTTTCACTAATTAAACCCATACCAGCACTTCCCTGCATGTATTCATCAACTCCACTCCATGGGATCAAACATTTTAATTCTTCCCCCTTCCCTCTCAATTACAGACTAAGAAGTTTCTAAAGAAGGAAAAGAAGGCTATATAAATATATCCTCCTTCTTACATCTTCTTTTCATACATCTTCTTTTCCCTTTATTTGTTGATTAATACTCTTCTTCCAAACATTTATTCATTCATTAATTCAATTTCTATAGCCCCCCAACTCAATTCAATTGACTCTGGGCAGTGAACAGTGTCACAATATTACACACTCAGTAATTGCCATACTGAAAGCTTTGAGAAGCACAGAGTAAAATATATTTATTAAAAGTAAATAGCATAGTAATAATATGTTCTTTGCCCATCCATAATCATAATTAAATCACTATTTTCCTTCATGGTGAAGTCATGCAAATTTGTTTCTTCTTATACTGGCTTCAACTACCCATCATGGCTTTCATCCATGACGACTATCACATTAGACTTTTTAGTAAGGTAGAGAAGATAACATTAGACTTTTTAGTAAGGTAGAAAAGGAACACGGTGGCTCAGGGGCTAGAACGTTGAGCTTGTCAATCGAAAGGTTGGCAGCTCAGCGGTTTGAATCCCTAGTGCTGCCGTGTAACGGGATGAGCTCCTGTTACTTGTCCCAGCTTCTGCCAAGCTAGCAGTTTCAAAAGCATGTAAAAAATGCAAGTAGAAAAAATAGGGACCACCTTTGGTGGGAAGGTAAAGCGTTCCGTGCGCCTTTGGTGTTGAGTCATGCCGGCCAGATGACCAAGGAGATGTCTTCAGACAGCGCTGTCTCTTTGGCTTTGAAACGGAGATGAGCACCATCCCCTAGAGTCGGCAACAACTAGCATGTATGTGCGAGGGGAACCTTTACCTTTACCTAACAAACGAATGTCCATAAACCCTCCAGATGTGCTATGGAGCTTCTCATATAATTGGGGAGGTTTTGTGCTTGTGGCATTCAACTGACTACTGCTTTCCTGTAATTTAAATCAGGGGTCTCCAACCTTGGCAACTTTAAGACTTGTGGACTTCAACTCCTAGAACTCTGGGAGTTGAAGTCCACAAGTCTTAAAGTTGCCAAGGTTGGAAACCTCTGATTTAAATCCATTACAAGTAGTCCTTGACTTACAACAGTTCATTTAGTGAACATTCAAAGTTACAACTTCACTGAAAAAGTGACTTATGACCATTTTTCACACTTTTGACCATTGTAGCATCCCCATGATCACATGGTTTACATTTGAATACCTGACTCACATTTATGACAGTTGCAGTGTCCCAGAGTCCTGTGATCGCCTTTTGAGACCTTCCGACAAGCAAAATCAACGGCAAAACCAGATTCACTTAACAACCTTGTTACTAATTCAACAACAGCAGTGATTCACTTAACAAAAGTGGGGAAGAAAATTCGTAAAATGGGACAAAACTCACTCAACAAATTTTTCAGATTAACAGTATAAACTTTGGACTCAATTGTGTTTGTATGTTAATATTTGGTGTTTGATTCCTTCAATTTGAGTCTTTCATTATCAGTAATTAATTATGCTTTTTAGATTTCAATTCATTTTTTTAATCGTGTGTACATATATATGCGTGTAACCCATGTATTTGGACTAAACATGCTTCCTTCTAAGCTGATACCCACTAGTAATGATTCTTATTCATTCTTTCTTCGGTATTCAAATAGTCCAGTTCCTTTTTTTTCTCCTCTCATCGTTCACTCCCATCTTTTCCTACCAATTTGCAAAATAATCTTTACCTTTCACTAATTAAACCCATACCAGCACTTCCCTGCATGTATTCATCAACTCCACTCCATGGGATCAAACATTTTAATTCTTCCCCCTTCCCTCTCAATTACAGACTAAGAAGTTTCTAAAGAAGGAAAAGAAGGCTATATAAATATATCCTCCTTCTTACATCTTCTTTTCATACATCTTCTTTTCCCTTTATTTGTTGATTAATACTCTTCTTCCAAACATTTATTCATTCATTAATTCAATTTCTATAGCCCCCCAACTCAATTCAATTGACTCTGGGCAGTGAACAGTGTCACAATATTACACACTCAGTAATTGCCATACTGAAAGCTTTGAGAAGCACAGAGTAAAATATATTTATTAAAAGTAAATAGCATAGTAATAATATGTTCTTTGCCCATCCATAATCATAATTAAATCACTATTTTCCTTCATGGTGAAGTCATGCAAATTTGTTTCTTCTTATACTGGCTTCAACTACCCATCATGGCTTTCATCCATGACGACTATCACATTAGACTTTTTAGTAAGGTAGAGAAGATAACATTAGACTTTTTAGTAAGGTAGAAAAGGAACACGGTGGCTCAGGGGCTAGGACGTTGAGCTTGTCGATCGAAAGGTCGGCAGCTCAGCGGTTCAAATCCCTCTTGCTGCCGTGTAACGGGGTGAGCTCCCGTTACTTGTCCCAGCTTCTGCCAACCTAGCAGTTTCGAAAGCACGTAAAAATGCAAGTACAAAAAATAGGGGCCACCTTTGGTGGGAAGGTAACAGCGTTCCATGCGCCTTTGGTGTTGAGTCATGCCGGCCACATGACCACGGAGACGTCTTCGGACAGCGCTGGCTCTTCGGCTTTGAAACGGAGATGAGCACCGCCCCCTAGAGTCGGCAACGACTAGCATGTATGTGCGAGGGGAACCTTTACCTTTACCTAGAGAAGATACAACTAATGCACCAGTAATAATGATGTACATATGACATGTGCAGCATTCGCTGCTAATTCTGTGGAAAGTATCACTTGGTTCTGATTTGGGCCAATGGGCCATAACCCAGCCAAACATAGTTTTACCCCAAGCATGCACATACTATTTAATGCCAATAAGAGATTATTGCCAATAAAAGAGAATATAGGATCCTTGGTGCTTCTGACCTTGATTGTTTGCTTGCATATATTTCGTTACTTAACTAGGTAACATCATCAGTGTGAGGGAGTGTGGAGTTTGCTCCCTGTTTTTATACAGTTGCTTCCCTGTCAGTGCTGGTATTTGATTTAGAGGACTGTCTTCTACTTGATTGCAATCTTTTAACATTGTAACTATCAAGCAGACAAGCAGTCAAGCAGAAAACAGATAGTACGTGACATATGACCAGAGTTGGAACCAGAATTTTTATTGCAAACACCAGATTTCCAACTTGTTTTGCAACAGTTGCTAAACATACCACTGCCGTTGTTAAATGAGTGATGCAATTCTTAAGTGAATCCAGATTCCCCCATTGGCTTTTCCATTGTGAGAAGCTGGCTGGGAAAGTCATATGCTGGTTATCAAGTGCCCAAATTTTGATCACGTGACTGTGGGAGATTCAGCATTAAGTATGAAGCTTGATCATACAGTATGTCACTTTTTTCAGTGCGGTTATAACTTTAAACAGTTGCTAAATGAATGGTTATAAGTCAAGGACTATCTCAACTCTTATCAAGGATCAATGGAAGAAATCACAGCCTGACCGACATTAGCAGGGGAGCTACTGGATATAAATAGAAAACAACCCCACACTTAGCACTGATGATGTTACCTAGTGGGTAATGAAATTCTGCAAACAAACAACCAAACTCAGGGAGCACCAAAGACTCCATTGACATTATTTCATGCAAGCTAAAATATCTTGCTCAGGTTTCATCTACTGAAGTTGCTCTTTTTTTTGTTTTACAAAAAAAGTACTTCTTTCTATTGCGTGCCAAAAAATTTAGACATAAATATATCCATTCCTTTGCCTTTTCAAAACTGAATACCTACCACTTGTATTCAAATGTTATAGAACCAAACATTATCTGTCCTTGATGTGAAGAATAATAATGTTCGTTTAAGTAGATGGTACTCTTCCACTTCCCCTAATATAAATTGGATGATGATATTCGTGATTTATAAACTGTGAAGAATATACCAATCCGGTATCAGGCAAAGATAACCAGGAGTGTTCCTTGAGTTCAAAGCACAAAAGAATTTATTACCACAGCCTCTAATACAGCGGTTCTCAACCTGTGGGTCGCGACCCTGTTGGGGGTCGAATGACGATTTGCCAGGGGTCGCCTAAGACCATTGGAAATATGGGAAGTATACTTGCGAGTTGAAGAATCGCGCTCCAATGGTTGACTCCACAAGCTAGCTGCAGGCTCTTCAAATCGCTAGCCGAATTCGGCTTCAGGCGCGATGAATTAACAGAGAGAGAAATCTTTGCTCTGATGTCTCCCTCTCAAGCCAGCTGCAATCACTCCCAATCGCTAGCCTAATCTGGCTTCAAGCGCGATAAAGTTAATAGGGGAGGAGTCTCCGCTTTAATGCCTCCGTCCTCAAGGTAATCGCAAGCAGTTCAGATCGCTAGCCAGTACGGCTTCAGGCACGATAAATTCAAAACGAAAATAATTTTACGGTTGGGGTTGCCACATCGTGGGGAATTGTATTAAAGGGGTTGCAGCACTATAAAGGTTGAGAACCACTGCTCTAATACAAGAAACCTAGTCAAATAACAGTCAGCTACATAGGCATTGATAAGGGTCAAAGGAATTCATAGGGAGCCAGACTTGGGCTTGTTGTAGCAGCTTTTTTCAATGCTATTGTAACTTTGAATGGTCATAAATGAACTGTTATAAGTCGAGGACTACCTGTGCTTGCAATCTTGGAAAAATGCTGATGGGTTGGGCTGTGTTGAATTACAGTGAGTTTTGTGATCCGTTTGCCACAGATGATCTTTAAAATTTCTTTCAACCATATGAGTGTATGAAAACGCCAACATTCCAATGTTATGACTAAAGTCTGAGCTTGCCGATCCACGTTTACTGTTCTTTTAGACCAGCGGTGTCTGTCAAACTCTAGGCCCCATGGGCTGGATCTGGCCTGTGGGGTGCTTAGATCTGGCCCACGGAGCAGTCCTGGAAACAGTAAAGGACCGGCCCGTGGTGCCTCTGCTAGTGAAAACGGAGCTCAGAAGGGCAGAGTGCAGCTCTCCCGAGCTCCATTTTTCCTGGCAGAGCACTGGGGCCACCGCAAGTACCCCCAACATGAGTGACATCAAGCTGGCCATGCCAACCCGAGATCAAACACAACCCTGACATGGCCCTCAATGAAATTGAGTTTGACACCCCTGTTTTAGACTATCACTTTGCTTTCTATCTTTTTTCATTGTAAAATCAACATTGATAGTTCTTGACTTACAGCAGTTTATTTGGAAGGTTGACTCAGCCTTCCATTCTTCTGAAGTGGGTAAAATGAGGACCCAGATTGTTGGGGGCAATATGCTGACTCTGTAAACTGCTTTTATAGAGAGGGCTGTCAAGCATACAAGTCTAAGTGCTATTGCTGTTACTATTTAGTGATCATTCGAAGTTATATTGGCACTGAAAAAAAAGTAATTTTATGAACATTTCTCACACTCACAACCATTGTAGCATCCCCATGGTTACGTGATCAAAATTTGGATGCCTGCCAACCAACTTGTATTTATGACGGTTGTCATGTGATCACGTCTTGCCACCTTCTGATTGGGGAATCAGACTCGCTTAAGAACTGTGGCAAGAAAGGCCGTAAAATGAGGCAAAACTCTGCTTAGCAACAAAAATGTTGGGCACAATTGTGGTCGTAGGTTGAGGTCTGTAGTTCCTCATGTTGCTTCTTTTAATGTGGAAAAAATGATAAACTCACAACAATATAAAAACAGTTTAGATAGGTGGAGGCAGTTGAAGATGTTCTTAGGAAGTGCCCATGACAACTATAATGAACAATCACAAACAATTTAATTGTTTAATTAAAAGTCAAATTAGTATTTTCATCTAACAGTCAATCTGTCTGTCTGTCTGTCTGTCTACCTATCTACCTACCTACCTGACTATAAGAGTCACCAGTGTATAAGACACAGCAAGATTTCAAAGAGATAAGCAAGAAAAAAAAGTTTTTGCCCTCCCCAGCCCCCAGGAGCACTTTGCAGGCCTCCCAAACCTTCTGTGCACCCCATGCGCAGGGCAGGCTTTGGGAGGCCAAAAATGGCTATTCGGTGTATAAGGTGCACCAACATTTCCACCCTCTTTTGGGGGGAGGGAAGTGTGTCTTATACTCTGAAAAGTACGGTATCTATCTATCTATTGCCTGACTACGTAGATTTTATAATCCAAAGGAGCAAAGTTTGAAGATTACTAGGTATACGTCCTCTCCATGACTGGTTTTCTTTGTTACCTTCTGGGGGCAGGCTTCACAGTATCTGAAGCAGAAGAATTAGAGTGTACAAGCTTTGTGCCTTAGAGTGTTGAATCTTGTTAACTCTCAAGACTCTTTTTTCCCTTATATATTTTAAATAGTCTGTGATTATATATATTTGTGTATGTGTGTGGGGGGGGTGTATAATTCTTTTAATATGTACCAGTATATCCACAGGAAAAAAGTGACAATAAATATTATCTCATCTCATCTCACCCATCCCATCCCATCCCATCCCACCCCACCCCACCTCACCTCACACTATCTTATCCTGTCCCATCCCGTCCTGTCCCATCCCTTCAGATCCCATCCAACCTCACCTTACACTATCTTATCATGTCCTGTCCTGTCCCATCACTTCAGATCCCATCCCATCCCATCTCATCTCACCTCACACTATCTTATCCTTTCCTGTCCCGTCCTGTCCCATCCCGTCAGATCCCACCCAACCTCACCTTACACTATCTTATCATGTCCTGTCCCGTCCTGTTCCTGTTTTATCCCGTCAGATCCCATCCCATCCCATCTCACCTCATACTATCTTATCCTTTCCTGTCCCGTCCTGTCCCATCCCGTCAGATCCCACCCAACCTCACCTTACACTATCTTATCATGTCCTATCCCGTCCTGTCCCATCCCTTCAGATCCCATCCCATCCCACCTCATCTCACACTATCTTATCCTTTCCTGTCCTGTCCTGTCCCATCCTGTCAGATCCCATCCCACCTCAACTCACACTATCTTATCCTTTCCTGTCCCATCCCATCAGATCCCACCCAATCTCACCTTACACTATCTTATCATGTCCTGTCCCGTCCTGTCCCATCCCTTCAGATCCCATCCCACTTCACCTCACACTATCTTATCCTTTCCTGTCCCGTCCTGTCCCATCCTGTCAGATCCCATCCCACTTCACCTTACACTATCTTATCCTTTCCTGTCCCGTCCTGTCCCATCCCTTCAGATCCCATCCCACTTCACCTCACACTATCTTATCATGTCCTGTCCCGTCCTGTCCCATCCCTTCAGATCCCATCCCACTTCACCTTACACTATCTTATCCTTTCCTGTCCCATCCCGTCAGATCCCACCCAACCTCATCTTACACTATCTTTTCATGTCCTGTCCCGTCCTGTCCCATCCCTTCAGATCCCATCCCACTTCACCTCACACTATCTTATCTTATCCTGTCCTGTCCTGTCCTGTCCTTTCCCATCCTGCCCTGCCCTGCTCTGCCCCGTCCCATCCCATCCCATCCCTTTCCCCTACTATGGTCCAATCACGAAACATGTTTGAGACTGCTACCTCTGTTGGTGCCTAGAGGTATTGCACTACAATTTCCATCATCCACAATTAACCTAGCATGTTTGCTGCAGGATTATGGAGTTTAATTAACACATTTGGAGGACAGGAGATTAGAGAAAGTTATTAGAGGAAATAATAAAGCTCAGCATTTTGAAGTAGGAGTGATTATATATTTTTAAACTTCCTGAAGTAGAAGGTGTCTGTCACAAATGTTAGAGCATTGTTATCACTTTATTCCCTCCCCAGAGGAGGCTTATTACCATAATAAATATAAAAGTAGTTTTTCCAAAGGCTGGTCAATAGGCATACAGGTTTGGCAGTTTTGTTTCAGGTGATTTAAAGAAATGTCAAATATGATGGAAAAACTTCTATTCCAGGTTCAGGTTTTTCGATTTCTGTAATATAAAAATAATGATCATGATGCAAGGTAGCCCTAGTAAATAAAGTAGTTTGAAAACTTCCTTTTAAAAATACAGTAGAGCTCTGTGGAATCATTAAGTGGAAAGGCTGAGGTAATATCCATATTTCTTGCTGCAATTTCACCAATTCTTTTCCAGCTCTTGTGCCTCAGAGAGATTTGTAGCCAATAAATGGATAAGGTGAGGTTGTGTTTTGCCTTGACAACCGAGTTGGAATAATGTAGCTTTATTTCTGATAGATTATACTTTGAATACTGCTTCATTTTGTTGACTTGCCTTTTGGGATGGGAATGAAAGGTTGCAGATTGATTAAGCAGTAGAACAGCCTGTGACATGTCCAAGTCCCAAAAAGAGACAGTTAGATCCAATTCTTCATTTACTTGTACTTTGTAGACAGAATCTTGCCAGACTAAAGCTATAACTTTCTAACCTAATAGAGATTTTAGGGTGTGGCTCTCCTGAATACCTTTCTCTCTTCCCCATCCCATTTGGGAATGTGTAGTCTCTTCTTTTTGGGCTTCTCTCTGGAATGTACTGCTATCGGGCACAGGGAACCAAGAAAGACACAAAGAGTTACTTAGAATAATTACTTTATTGTGGCTTGCCTACAGACAAGACTCTGCCAGAGTAAAACACTATTAGATCATATAACCTGTATGAAAGGTTAGGGAGGGTTCACCCTGGCTGTCTTCCTACATACCAAGAATTTAGGATTGATTTGCCTCTTAACTCCTTGTCCTGCTGGATGCTCGCAGATTATCATTGTCTGTTTCCTAGGGAGGTGAGCAAACCAAGTATTACGCAATGCCCGTCATTTTCATTTAGAAAAACAACATTCTTGGAATGGAGAATCAAGCAAATATTGGAGACTGCTGTTTTCTTTCCCTGAATGCCAGCTCCCCTTCTTTTTTTAATTAAAGGAGTTTTTTTTTAATATAAAATGACAGAAAGTACCAGAACCTGGCAGATACTAAGGAGGTGTCCATAGCCACATTGGTATTCTTAGGCACAAGATCGTACAAATGTAAAGATGCCAACCAATTATTCCAGTTTGCACTGAAATAATAAACTTGGCAAGAATAATGCATCATTTAGGGTGGTGTGAGGTGGAGCTCTCTACTAAGATGCTCCTCCTGGATAAAATTTTTTATGGCAGTATGAAGCTTGCAAAAAGTGCAGAGAACAGAAACTAACATTGTTAAAATCCTGGAACGATATCAGGAACTGGGTATGACTAGTCTAGAGAAAAGAAAGGCTAGGGGTGACATGATAGCAGTATTCCTACTTGAGCGGCTGCCTCAAATAGGCAGAAGAAGGGGTCAACTTATTTTCCAAAGCACCAGAAGGCAAGACAAGAAACAATGGATGGAAACTAATCAAGGAGAGAGAAGGAGAAACTTCCTAACAGTGAGGACAACTAACCAGTGGAAACGTCTTGCTTTGTGGGTACTTCACTACTGGAGGTTTTTAAGAAGAGACTGGACAACTACTTATCCGAAATGGTATAGGACAGTGATGGCGAACTGAGTGCCCAAACCGGAACACGATGGATGTGGGTGCATGTGCGCGTGGCAGAGCACCAGAAACCTGAAGACCAACTGCCCGGCGCACATATGCCTGTTTTTTTGGCTGTTCTCAGGCCGTTTTCCGGTGTTCTGGCGCCTGCGAAGACCAGCTGGCTGGTGCACTGGAAACCAGAAAACTAACTGGTGACGTCGCGGGTTCCCACAGAGAGGGCTCTATGTGCCACCTCTGGCACGCATACCATGACGGGTATAGGATTTCCTGTTGAACTAGAAAACCACCTCCAAAGTCCCTTCCATTCTATTCTGGTTGATTGATTGAAAATACCCAAGTAGGACTAAACTCATTTGGCCACAAGCTGGACTTCTGGCCATGCAAAGATTCTGCATTTCCTTTAATGGGTGTTGAGACTGAAATGTTGAAGTAAAGTACTGTGATGGTAGGTACAAATAACCTTGTAGCATTTGGGGCAAGGCAAAGAAACACACCCAGATAAAAAGCGGCTTAGCCCACAAAGAAATATGGATGGGACAAGCAGTTCAGAAGGCATCTTCTCTAGTTTCTTGAGTTGTGAAGAGCACAGGAGAAGAAGCGCATTCTCAGTCTTGCAATTTTTTTTACTAATGCACACTAAAGTAAATTAAGCTCATCTGGCTGGGTTTCTGATCTGGTCTCCCTCACAAGGTTAACAAGTGCCTTTTTAAAGATTTGCACATCCCTGCCCTTATATAACTAGTCCTCGACTTACAACAGTTCATTTAGTGACCATTCAAAGTTACTGTTGTGTCCACGCAGGCGTGAGCAGAGGCGTTTCCTCTGCCATGCAAGTGCGGGACATATTTTAAAGCTATTGGTTAAAGACTGACAGTTTTCCTTTAAAAGGGGCTGTTAGCCGGAAACTGGATGTGTTGTGACTCGTCCTCCCTCCTCTCCTCAGCCGGGCCCCTCCCATCTCTAACCGGGCCTTTTATCAGACTCCGAGTCTGATAATGAAGATGAATGGCCTGTCATGCCTCCAGCCCCCGGCCCTGGCCCCATGCCCGGAGAGGATTCCAGGATTGAAAGGACAAGCCCGATAAACCTCACTCATATAGTGTGTGTTTCTTTGGCTCAGCCTTCAGAGCAGGAAGCCAGCCAGGTGCTGGAATCACTCGGCCCTACTCCCTCTGATCCTCCCTTTCCCAGAAGCTGACAGCAGATCCAGCTGAAGACAATTCAGAGTGGGTGGACCGTCACTTTCGGAAATCTGAGGGGCGACGCCAGCAGAAGGAGGGGTGGGGCAGGCCTGGATAAATGCTCAGTCATGGAGCCATACCCCACAGCCTATATAAAGGACCTGCTTTTGGCATTCCAACCTTGAGTCAAGCAAAGTCTTGTCTAGTTTGCTGCTATCGGACTCTATCGCTGAAGTCACAACTTGGACTCCTGCCTGCCCTGATAAACCCCGAAGGAACTTGGCAAGCTGCAAAGGCTTCGTTGCCAAGTTTGTTACGGACTTCCTTGACTCGTTCGTCGAGTGGGACACGACAGGATGTTGGTTTTTACTGAGTCCTTATCTTAATAAAAGCATCGTTGCTGGAAGTTTGGTTCCCCACCTTTGTTTCAACCCGCACGTTCCAGTTACAGAGGCACTGAAAAAAGTACACTTTTTTAATACGAATTGTGGCGGCACCTTCACATAATCAAAATCTATTTGCTTGGAAACTGATCCACATTTATGACAGTTATAGCGTCCCCTTTTCCATTCTTCTGACAAGCAAAGTCAATGGGGAAGCCAGATTCACTCAACAACCATGCTATTAATTTAACAACTGCGATGATTCACTTAATGAGCGTGGCAAGAAAAGTCGTAAAAGGGGTCAAAACTCACTTAACCAAATGTCTCACACAGCAACAGAAAATTTACGGCTCAGTTGTGGTCGTTAGTCGAGGACTACCTGTAATCACATCTGACAGATGAATCAATTCGCAAACCTACTGCACAAAGAATTTACACAGCTACTATATTCTTTTCAGTGAATCTCTTCTGTTTACATCTATTGTCACAATGCATTTTAGTAAAATACGCTAATGTCTTGTGGGTTACAGTTTTCCTGCTCTATATTTATTCCTGCGGAGTTTTAATAACTTCTTGTGGTGGAAATAAATATTTAATTCTCATGCAGTGAGGGTAATTTTTTTTTAAAAAAAAAATCTTCCGTTATGCATAGAGAAGAAGCTTTCTGACATGGTACGCTCCTTTCTGGATAAACCCTTATCAACCAGATCCTTGTTATTAATGTCGGTCTATACCTTTTATGACCCGCAGAATATATCCTTAATGTATTTTGTACACTTGAAAATTAATGATTCCCCTCAGAATTAAGTGACTCTGGTAACCTTATTTCTAATGCCAAACCTCATATATAATATTTTAGGAACTAATAACACAAATGGAATTGGCTTCAAACTATGTAAGCTGCACTTAGAGACCATTTGAAATCAGTGGGGTCATTTAATATCCCATTGATTTCAAATGCAGTTAAACACAACTTAAGGAAAACATTATATGCCGAAAGGTAATTATTTTATGTACAAGATTTAAAGAAATTAAGATTAGAAACCTTAGAAAGATGGTACATAATTCTGGAAAGGATGTTCAAAGTTTGTCAGATTTTCATAATAATTCATTTCAATAGATGCAAAAGACCTGCTGAAAGTTTGTTTTTTCTGATCATATTCAGAAAAAAATAGTAGTTCTGCTAATCCTGAATCATGTAGATCAGTATTTCTCAATCTTGGCAGCTTTTACGATGTGTGGAGTTCAATTCCCAGAATTCCCCAGCCAATAAAGCTGCCTGGAGGAATTCCAGGAGTGGAAGTCCACACATCTTAACATTGCCAAGATTAAGAAACACGGAGGCAGGTAATTACTAATGAGAGAAGTGTTTTTTCTGGATATTTTGTCTCAGGTCTCCATGTCATATGAAGCAAATTATAAATCTTGTCATGATTTACTACCATTTAAGGTTGCAATGGGCTTATACAACTGCTCTCTCATGACTTATGGGCTTGAGGAAGGTAGAAAGAGAACCTTTTCTTCAAGTCACTCTTGATTCCTGATGGTCACATAGAGCTATGGCTTTTGGGAACCCATTAACAAGAGGGATCTAGTCAAGATCACATGAGGTACTAATACCACTCTATAAAGCCTTAGTAAGGCCACACCTAGAGTACTGCATCCGGTTTTGGTCACCACACTATAAAAAAGATGTTCAAACTCTAGAAAGAGTGCAGAGAAGAGCAACCAAGATTATTAGGGGGCTGGAGGCTAAAACATACGATGAACGGCTGCAGGAACTGGGCATGGCTACTCTAGTGAAGAGACGGACCAGGGGAGGCGTGATAGCAGGGTTTTAATATTTGAGTGGCTTTCACAGAGAGGAGGGGATCAAGTTATTTTCCAAAGCACTAGAAGGCCAGACAACAAACAATGGATGGAAACTGATCAAGGAGAGATTCAACCTAGAAATTTTCTGAGAGTGAGAACAATCAATCAATGCAACAGAAGTTGCCTTTGGAAGTTGTGGGAGCTTCATTACTGAAGGCTTTCAAGAAGAGATTGCATTGCTATCTGTCAGAAATGGTATAGGGTCTCCTGCTTGGTTGGGAGGTTTAACTAGATGACCTACAAGGTCCCTTCCAACTCTGTTATTCTGTATTATGGGAAGAATAGGAGGTGATTCACCTTTGACTTTTTTCTGGGTTGATTTTCTCCTGCTTATCATAAAGCCCTGAGATTTTTTTTTAAATTTACATTTATATCCCGCCCTTCTCCGAAGACTCAGGGCGGCTTACATTATGTCAAGCAATAGTCTTCATCCATTTGTATATTATATACAAAGTCAACTTATTGCCCCCAACAATCTGGGTCCTCATTTTACCTACCTTATAAAGGATGGAAGATGGTTTTGATGGTTTCCCATCCAAGCATTTAACAAATCTGCCCTTGCTGAGTTTTTTTCTGAGATATTTAAGATTAGCGAAGGGCTGCTGAGAGCTCAACTATTGGAAAAAGGTCAGGCTATATAACTTTCTCTTCTATTGCCTTATGTAACGTATAGTATAGCAGGGGTCTCCAACCACCGATCTGCAGCCCAGTGCTACCCCGCAGCCCATTAGACACCTGGCCGAAGAAGTGGTGGGTGAGTGTGCGAGTGCACACGCATATGCAGTTGTATTTTTTAAAAATGGTGCGTGCACACACGCAAAACAATCCCCCCTCCCTCCTGCCTCCACCACAGCCTCCTCCGCCAGTCCACTGAGACGGAAAGGTTGGAGACCACTCCTGTATAGTATAGGTAGTCCTTGACTTAGGACTGGTTGCTTAGCAACCATTTGAAGTTGAAACAGATCTATCTGGGGGCTTCTTACAACCTGGATTCAAAATTCCAATGTGGTCACATGACTGAACTTCAGGCGCTTGGTAATCAGCCACATTATACAGATGTTTACAACTGCAGCGTTTGCTTAATGACGCCACAATAAAGGTCATAAAAAATTGGGTCAGTCTGGTTGTATGATCCTCGCAACCTGTGACAGAGGCAGCTTCCCTTACCACCTAATATATATTCAGTTGTTGACCACAAGTTAAGACTAATTGTTCTACATCAAAAAAATCAGAAAAGTTCATGATGGCTTCTAGCTTTCTTCATTCAAGATCAATCCCTCCTTCTCCTTCTCCTTCTCCTTCTCCTTCTCCTTCTCCTTCTCCTTCTCCTTCTCCTTCTCCTTCTCCTTCTCCTTCCCCTCCCCCTCCTCCTCCACTACTATTTCTTCTTCTTCTTCTTCTTCTTCTTCTTCTTCTTCTTCTTCTTCTTCTTCTTCTTCTTCTTCTTCTTCTTCTTCTTCTTCTTCTTCTTCTTCTTCTTCTTCAAAAGACAGACAAATAAGTTCCTAATTCGATCCACCTGAAATTAGGAAGAAATTTCTAGGAAAAAGACTAGTTTTTTTAATAGGTAATTTTAGACCAGGTACATTGTTTCACTGAATTTTGTCACTGAATTTTTTCACTAAAGCAGTAGGCGTGAGCTTAAATGGACTCTAGAGGATGGTAGAGGACAGGAAGGCCTGGAGGAACGTTGTCCATGGGGTCGTGATGGGTCGGACATGGCTTCGCAACTAACAACAACAACATTTTTTCAAACAAGTGTACTTTACAGGTGGTCCTCCATTTATAACTGGTAGTGACTGTTTGAAGTTACAATGGATGAGAAAAAAAATACTTACAGCCTGGATTCAAAGTTAGAACAATCAGCCCCACTCTCCCTTTATCATGTGATCACATTTTGGGTGCTTTTTTTAAAAAAAATTATTTTGTCACAACAGTATATACAATCATCAACATAAACAATAACCCATCATGAGAGAAAAAGTATATTTAAGTAAAAGTATAAGTAAAAGTATGCATATAATACTATAATGAAGAGAACAATAGGACAGGAACGGTAGGCACTTTTGTGCTCTTATGCACGCCCCTTATAGTCCTCTTAGGAATGGGGTGAGGTCAATAGTAGACAGTTTTTGGTTGAAGATTTTGGGGTTTTGAGTAGAGACTATAGAGTCAGGTAATGAGTTCCAAGCGTTAACAAGTCTGTTACAAAAGTCATATTTTCTGCAATCAAGTTTGAAGCGGTTGGCATTAAGTTTGAATCTATTGTTTGCTCTTGTATTATTGCGATTGAAGCTGAAGTAGTCTTTGACAGGAAGGATATTACAATAGATGATTCTGTGTGTTAAACTTGCTTGGAAACATAAATGCTTGGCAACTAGTCAGCATTTATAGTTATTTGGAATATCCTGTAATCCCCTGACTACAATTTGCAACACCTTTTTTGCCAGAAATTGGCATTTACTTCCAGTTTCAGGCAAAAAAACCCACACATTATGGACAATGGATTTGCTTAACAGTTTTGGTGAATCACTTAATGATTACTACCACGAAATGTCATAAAATTGAATTGATCATGTGACCAGCTTAATGACAGGGATGGCTTAAAGTTATAATTCCGGACTCAACTACAGTTGTAACTCCAGGATCACCTGAACTCCTAACTTCTGCTCAGGATTTCACACTTTTTTAATCTAGTTTTTTTAGAATTGTAGATATCTAGCAGGAGTCTAAGATAACTCGATGTGGCCAACTCGGCATGGCCAAATCGCCGCAGGACAAGAGTTACACTAATATCAAAGAAACAATAGAATAGAATTATTATAGAAAGGATGTAAAAGGAGATACAGAATGAAATGTGAATGACAAAAATTAAACAATTCTTAAAATTTATTTTAAATAGTTAAATTGAATTGTTAATTGCCCTGCAGCGAATTGTCCTGCAATGAGGTGGCCACAGTGAGTTGTCTCCTCACAATCTAGCAGTAATTTGCTACTATTCTGCCCCAGTCTTGATTGAATGAAGCAGTGCATCCAGCTGAAAAGGTCTATACACCAATTTCTGTATCTTGGAGCAGAAACAGTTTTGTACTACCCAACCGTCAGAACAATTCCTTGTAATTTTTAATCAGGGTAAAGAAATACAGTAAGGGCTAGCTATGTGCTAAATACTAAATATGAGCCAGCCATGTGCTGCAGTTGCCAAAAAAGCCAACACAGTACTAGGCTGCATAAACAGAGGGATAGAATCAAGATCACATGAAGTGTTAATATCACTTTATAATGCCTTGGTAAGGCCACACTTGGAATTCTGCATCCAGTTTTGGTCACCACAATGTAAAAAAGATGTTGAGACTCTAGAAAGAGGGCAGAAAAGAGCAACAAAGATGATTAGGGGACTGGAGTCTAAAACATATGAAGAAGAATGGTTGCAGGAACTGGATATGTCTAGTCTTATGAAAAGGACTAGGGGAGACATGATAGCAGAGTTCCAATATCTCAGGGGCTGCCACAAAGAAGAGAGAATCAATCTATTCTCCAAAGCACCTGAGGGCAGGACAAGACGCAATGGGTGGAAACTAATCAAGGAGAGAAGCAACTTAGAACTAAGGAGAAATTTCCTGACAATTAGAACAATTAATCAGTGGGACAACTTGCCTCCAGAAGCTGTGAATTTATTTATTTTATTTATTTTATTTTGTCACACAGTATATATAAGCATAAGCATGAAATAATAATACAATATATAAGCATATATATATGAGTATGTAATAACTATATTAATTGGATATAATGAAAGGAAACAATAGGATAGGAACGGCAGGCACGCTTGTACTCTTATGCACGCCCCTTACAGACCTCTTAGAAATGGGGTGAGGTCAATAGTAGACAGTTTTTGACTGAAGCTTTTGGGACTTTGGGAAGAGACCACAGAGTCAGGAAGTTTATTCCAAGCATTAACAACTCTGTTACTGAAGTCATATTTTCTGCAATCAAGATTGGAGCGGTTAACATTAAGCTGTTGTGTGCTCGTGTATTGTTGCAATTGAAGCTGAAGTAGTCTTCGACAGGAAGGACATTGTAATAGATGATTCTATGAGTTAAACTCAGGTCATGTCGAACGCGGCATAGTTCTAAATTTTCTAAACCCAGGATTTCAAGTCTGGTGGCATAAGGTATTTTGTTGTATTCAGAGGAGTGGAGAACTCTTCTTGTAAAATATTTCTGGACACGTTAAATTGTACTGATGTCAGAAATGTGGTATGGGTTCCAGACAGTCGAGCTGTATTCAAGAATTGGTCTAGCAAATGTTTTATAGGCTCTGGTTAGTAGTGCAGTGTTTTTGGAGAAGAAGCTATGCAAGATTAGGTTTACAACTCTTAAAGCCTTTTTTGCAATGTAGTTGCAATGGGCTTTGGCACTTAGATCATTTGATATGAAAACTCCAAGGTCTTTAATAATAATAATAATAATAATAATAATAATAATAATAATAATAATAATAATAATAATAATATTTTAATTTGTATACCGCCCTTCTCCCGAAGGACTCAGGGCGGTGAACAGGCAGATAAAATATACATACACACAATAATTAAAAACATCCCTTAAAAAACTAATTTAAATGCCCAAAATATTAAAAAACGTACTTCCCCGTAAAATCACAGAATTTTAAAAACCCATCCAATAAAAATAAGAATCAGGCTAGTCCAGCCATACGGAATAAATAAGTTTTAAGTTCGCGGCGAAAGGTCCTAAGGTCAGGTAATTGTCGAAGTCCGAGGGGAAGTTCGTTCCACAGGGTCGGAGCCCCCACAGAGAAGCCCCCCCCCCTGGGGGCCGCCAGTCGACACTGTTTGGCTGACGGCACCCTGAGGAGTCCCTCTCTGTGGGAACGTACCGGACGATGGGAGATAGAAGCCGGCAGTAGACGGTCCCGTAGATAGCCCGGTCCTAAGCCATGGAGCGCTTTAAAGGTGGTAACCAATACCTTGAAGCGCACCGGAAAACAACAGGTAGCCAGTGCAGTCTGCGAGGATAGGTGTTATATGGGAGCTCGAGACGCTCCCTCAATAACCCAGCAGCGTTCTGAACTAGCTGAAGTCTCCGGTGCTCTTCAAGGGAGCCCCATGTAGAGAGCATTGCAGTAGTCCAGGCGAGAGGTAACGAGAGCATGAGTGACTGTGCATAAGGCATCCCGGTCCAGGAAGGGACGCAACTGGCGGATCAGGCGAACCTGGTAAAATGCTCTCCTGGAGACGGTCGCCAAATGATCTTCAAAGGACAACCGACCATCCAGGAGCACGCCCAAGTTGCGTACCTTCTCCATCGGGGCCAATGATTCACCCCCGACAGACAGCCGCATCTGCAGCTGACTGTACCGAGGTGCCGGCATCCACAGCCACTCCGTCTTGGAGGGATTAAGTTTGAGCCTGTTCCTCCCCATCCTTTTAACATGGTGGGGGTCATCTGTAAGGTAATGTCCATCAAGATTGTACTTAGTGTTTAGGTTCTTTTTTCCAATATGTAAGACTGAGCATTTGCTGGTTGAGATTTGACATTGCCAAGTTTGAATGCTCCAACAATGGATTTTTTCCAGAAGATGTTGGATAACCATTTGTCTGAAGTGGTATACGGTTTCCTGCCTAAGCAGGGGGTTGGACTAGAAGACCTCCAAGGTCCCTTCCAACTGTTATTCTATTCTATTCTATTCTATTCTATGCTATGCTATGCTATGCTATGCTATGCTATGCTATGCTATGCTATGCTATGCTATGCTATGCTATGCTATGCTGTTGCTGTTTCTGTTTCTATTCCATTCTATTCTATTCTGTGTGTTCTTTTTGAGGTATATAGGAATGATGTAAATATGGGGGACTCAGAATTACAAAATCTGCCCAGCGGGTGAGATTGAGTCAGACTGGTAAAATTGCAAACTGGTGAGATTGAGTCAGACTGATGAATGGGGATATGCGAGATATACATTTGATTAATGAATAGTTTAATAAATAAATGTGTCTTTTTCTCTGAGCTGCTGGGCACACCTCCAAACAAGAATCTGAGCTATAATTTCCCTTTATTTATATCTTTATTTTCTAAGAATGTTTATGGGTCTCCACACAGGTTTTTTTTTTTAAATGTATAATGTTGCAGGCTTGTGTTTTGCTTTGCAATATTTAGCTCAATATTTAATGTTGTGATTGTTTTAATTAAATTTGCAACTTTCCAGAAGTTTTTTAACAAATCAAATAGAATCAGCGCTTTCATTTTTAACGGCTTTGGCTGGCAGATCCTGTTTTGAAGGCAACCAGGACTCTGGCTTTTTGTGTTTGATAATTTATTTTTGGTGTGGGGATATTTCTCTTTAAAAAATAAAGTAAAATTCTGAATGTGACACACTAGTCAATTTTCTGCTTACATTTTTAAAGCGATGCTGGAAAGCCGAGCAGTGGTCCAGATCAAGTCCAAGAGATGGATAATAGTTTAGACTGCAATCCACAGTGTGTTTCATTCAGTACTTTAGTAAGAGTCTCTTAGGCACACAAGTTCATAAGATCAAGATGTGAAGGAATGCTAGTTGGCAGTGATTGACAAAGATAGTTGCAAATACTGCCTCAAGTTGACATCTGCTTCTATTTAAAGTTGGTCAAAACAGTTCAAGATTCAGACATTTCTTTTAAGAAGCCGAAGTTGGATGTCTGTATTTGGGATTCATAAACCAATAAGCCATAATCCTTAAGGATTTGCATGTTTAATTCACAGACTGAAAGACTAGTAATTTTTTTAATGTTTTGTTTTCCTTTTAATGTTTCATTCATTTTTTCTTCTAGGGAATTCAGAGTTGCTAACAGTAAAGAAATTAAAAATGCATAGTTTGAACTATGTCTACCCAATTTTGCATTAATGGGCCCTTTGCCCGACCAGAGTTCTTAAAACAATCTTATGTTAATAAATGACTGTATAATACATATAAGCATTTAAAACCATAACATTCATTACACCGACATTGTTCCTCAGGTGAGACTAGAACTCAGTCTCATGGTTCTAGCCTGATGCCTTAACCATTAGGCCAAACTGATTCTTGATAAAAGATGTACAGGTAGTCCTCATTTAGTGACCACAGTTGGAACCATCAGCACAGTTGCTAAGTGAAACTGTGATTGTGCTGATGATTTTACTTTAGGTTTCCTTTACTTTACAGACCTGCAAAAGTCCTAAATGTGAAGAGGGGTTGCAAAGTTACTTTTTCATCAGTATCATAACTGCAGTCACTAAATGAGACAGTCACTGAGTGAGGACTATATAATCCAAAGCAAATTGGGATGCAATGATCTTTGCTGTTTTTTTTCCTATGGGCTGAACTTCAGAACCTCTTCATTGCTTTTTGCTCATTGAAAGAGATATCAATTAATAATAGTAACAGTAACAGAGTTGGAAGGGACCTTGGAGGTCATCTAGCCCAACCCCCTGCTCATGCAGGAGATTTATACTAGGGATTCAAACTGCTGACCTTTCTGATCGACACTGCCACCTAGCCAGGCAATGTAAAGAGATATATGTAGTTTTATTGTATTTGTTTTTCTAGTATTATAGGACTTTCCTCCCTTTTTTACTACTGAGTCTTTTTAATTTGCAAATGAGACACAATGCAGGTGTGAAATAATTGGGGAAAGTATTACACCTAAACCTATTATCTTGGGCCAGCCTCCCTTTGGCTTTTCTCTTTCCAAATGAAAGAATTAAAATATTATAATTTGACTATGAATGGGAACTCTCTTTCTTCCTCTTGCTACATAAACATACACTGTTGCTACATAGGAGATCCTGTGTGCATAGTAATGTGTAAAGCTTGAGATTGTTTGGTACAATTAGCAGCTGTCCTACCAGATTGGTAGGAATTGCTATCAGTTCAAGCTTCCTTTTGCATTTTTGCAAACCAAAACGGACACATGTAAATAGATCATAATGCAGTGTCTTCATGGAAACATAAAGGCTCTGCGAGAACAGTATAGATTCTTACACATTTTTAAACATAGAATTTTCTTCAGGTGAGGTTTGACTCCCAGGGAACGTTTAGCTGCGGCCATGTCATTTTCTTGGCAATATCATAGAAGAATGGCACAAAGAGCCATGGAAACAAACATACAAGCTCAGCATCACAAGACAAGATAGAAAGACCTGCACATGGATTAGAGAACAAACAAAAGTATATAATGTCACCCAGAGAGCCAAAGAATGGAAATGGGAACAGGCTGGTCACACAGCAAGAAGAACTGATGGCAGGTGGATGAAGGCAGTCATAGAATGGATCCCACTTGATAAAAAGCATCCACAAAAGAGACCTAAAACAAGATTGATCGACAACATCAGCAAGTATTATGAGGCCCAACTAGCAAAAGAAAGCTGAAAGCCATTATGGTTGGAAACGTGTGGAAGACGTAGTGGATAGACAGTGGCTAAAGTGATGATGATGATGATCATAGACGTGTTTAGCCCTTGCTTTCAGTTGTGATGTCTTTTGACCTTTTTTAATAGTAAATTTACTCTGGTGTAAGTTCCTACGGTCTAGAGTCCGTGCTGCCCATGCACGAAGTATTGTCACGTGCTGGTAGATAATACGACAGTCCAGAAAACAACGTAGAATAATATTTTGTTCGCTCTGATGCGATAGGCTACAATTTATGAGGTGGTAAACGTAAGGTGCTTCATAACTCTCTTGCAAACCAGCATAGATGTTGCTTTGAAAAGGGTTGCCAAACTGGGTTTCTCCAAATGCATTAGACCAGAAGCCCCCAATCTTTTGGGAAAGGAAGGGGCGTGGTTGCATGTGCTGTCCGCATCCCACGGATGGGGCTTCGCTTGTTTACGCAGCCTGGTTTCTGGCATGCCAGGTCATGCCTGGTGCCGGGTTCAAGGACTAGGGGGTTGGGGACCCCCTACATTAGACCACTGCCCCAAATTCCTTGCGAGCTTGGCCAGCATATCTTGCAAACACCAGAACAGGCAACGTTTATGTAGTGTGAAATAGCATATTGTGCATTATACTCCTAGATAAAATGGGAAGCTGATCTAAATGGCCTTCTGTGTACCTTTCTAGTCCAGTAATGTTGTGTTCAATCAGTTACTCAAAAATACATCTGAGTAACTCAAGCTCTGAAAGAGAACTGAGTAGGAAAGCAATTTCTTTTTGTTTCTTTCCCTTGACAATGGATCATCCATGGGAGAGAACTTAATTGAATTTTTAAGGATGGCTCTCATCTCCCCCTCGCTTCCTTCAATAGGTAAAGTGTGCAGTCCTATTACAAGAAGTCTTTCTCCATTCTCAGCAGTTTTCTTAAATCTATTAGCTTGTTGGAAAGACTAGAGATGCTGTAGCCTCTCTCTTCTCACATCCCCCTCCTCTTTCTTCCCTTTCTTCCTTGGAGCATTGATTTTTTGTCTTATTTAAATACGGGTTCAGTATTCAGGTAGGTAAGTGCAACATAAATAAAATGGAATTCCAGTACAGCCAGAGGGACTGACACTTCCTGGGAGTTGCAATAATTAACGTTGGGCTAAGACAACACCATAAATACCGTCAGGATTTTATCACAACCAAAGACTATAAGCTGCATTTGGAGCCGGTGGGCTTGGGGAAGGGTGGAGGGAGGGGGAGATGAGGGGAAGAGAAGGGGGTGGGTTATAAAATATCTGCCTGGCTGGGCATTGGGAGAATTTGCAGCAGCACTAAGTTCAGCAGTTGTGCTTGGAAGTAGTTGAGCCCTTGTGCAAAAAATCCATTCACACACAGGCTGGAGAGACATCCAGTGGGCTGATGCTGTTGGAAAGCGATGGGTGTGGGATTACTATTCTTTTCCCTCTAAACATCTGGAAGACGCATCCTTGCATTGTATGACTGAAGGTGTCTCTATGCTTGAGTGAGAAACCGATCTTGGATTTCTGGAGGCATGATTTCCTCATGGAAGAAAGGGGAAAGTACCCTGAATGGAAGAAAGGATTGAGGTCTCTTGCGTGGTGGGAAGATAAAAGGATGGCTTTCTTTTGAGAACAGCTAACTGGGATCCTCACTAGCCCTTTGCCACGATGTCAATGATGATTTCGGCACACCAAAAAGTAACCACCACTTCCACCTTCTCGTCAGCAGCTTCTGCCATCAGCAAACTGGTAGGTGATAGCTCCTGAGCTACCTTGCATGCTTTCTTTTAGTTATTACAAGGCAACTAAAAAAAAGAAAAGAAAAGAAACGATAAGCTTAGAATAAAAGAGGAATCCTGTTCATGCAGCTTTTTTAAGACTGGGAATTCTCTGTATTGTTTCTGGGCGGGTATTTTCCTTGGATTGTGCCAAAAGTGCATGGTGTATGTGACACACAGGGGCAAAACTTTGGTGAGGGCGTTTGGCAATGTGGTGCAACTGCATTGATTTGAGACTACTGTGATTGTAAAAGTGGGGGGGGGCAGATTTTGCTCAAGGCAGGGGAATTTAAAATTCAGCGGTGCCTTCCCGCACCATGTTGGAGAGAGGGGAGAATCCAGAGCTCTGGGTTCATCCTGGAATGAGGACACACATTAATTACTATTCTATCCACCCACCCCCCAAAAAAATTACATCGGCAGTTCCTTTCTTCCCAATTGCTTTTTGTGCCCTCCCCGGTGTGTTTCTTCTTGCCCAAGGCTTTAAAACGAAGAGTCAGCTTGCAAGTTTGCACATGATGTGTACAGATATACTAAGCAAATGCGGGAGGGAGACCGGGACGGAGAGAGATGACTTACCCAATTCATTTAAACCAGCAGCAGGCACAACCTCTTTCCGGTCGTGAAAGCTCTAGGTCAGCATTTTGCTGATAATGGAAGACTGATAATGGAAGACTGATAAGAAAAATGTCATACCTATCCTTTCACCTGCACGTGTGCGCGGGCATTTGCGCACACACACACAACCAGAGCGAAGGTTTGTCTTACCATTTCATATGTGCACACATGCGCTTACGCAAAGACACATACGCTTGTGTGTGTGCGCACCCCAATTCCCAGAGGCTAATTGGCGTGGAATTTGCTTGTTGCTTGCACAGCGATTCAGGGAGGGGTGTGGATGGCTCTCTTCGCAGCCTCTGCTCTTTGCAAGCCCCTCCGCCAGCAATTTAGCTGATGGAGTCTGGAGTGAATTACCGTCTTCCGAATAAATCACACCCACCCACCCAATCCCGTTTGTGCCAAGCGGCGATAGCCGCCCGATGTCTCCGAAGGAGAAGCGTCAAGGCTGTTAGGGAGAAATAGGAAGACCTGCTGCTGTCGAGGTGGACCGTCGTGTCCCTAGAAAGGGGCGGGAGGGGGAATTCCATTGCAGCCCCCACTGCAGTGGGCTGCCCTTTTGGCCAAGCTTCACGTTTCATCACCCATCCTGCTCTTTAACCCCCGAGAGACCGCATCTGTATTGATTGCAGACCCACTTAATTAATATTGGTTGCTCCTTTGGAGGCAGGTTGAAGACAACCTCCACCCCTCCCGCTTTATGGTGGAAAGTCATCCCCTCTCCGTCCCTCCGTCCCTCCCCCTTCCTCCTCCCCATTTCAGCATGGGATTCCCAATTCACTCTGAGCTGGAGTTCACCACAAAGGATCCTACAGGGAGATCTTATTCCTTTTGCTTACCTGCTGGTTCTAGGACAAGAACCTTCAGGGGCCAGCCTTTCACAAGACTTCTGCTGGCAGAGTAAATTCGCGGTCATTAAATTTGAAATGAAATTGAGGCAGGAGGCACAGACGGGGTGCGTGGGTGGGTGGGAATCCTGCTTGCTCCACTGCAGTAGAGCCTTAAACCGTTTCAATTTCTCTCTGTGTTTTGATAAAAACCGCTGTCCACCAGGTACATTAATATTCTTGCAGGTATTTCTTTTTTTCTCGTGAAAGGGAAAATCAAATCATTCCCACCACATTTCTTCCCCCTCCCCCTCCCCCCCCCCCGCAGCACTCTACCGGTAGAATGCTGAAGATTTCCAAATCTTCTTATTACCTGCAAGATTAATTACTTCCCCTACCCCAAAATAAGGATTTAAAGATTTGATAATCATTGGATTGTAGCAGATTTAAATTCCGAGTAGCAAAGAGAGCAGTCACCAAATTAATTTCTGTTTAATATGCTAAGATGCTTCGGAATTTATGGTGGGAGTGTGGGATTTCCATCCCTCTCTCGTTTGCAGGGAGTGGAGGGGAGAGAGACAGGGAAAAATTGATTGTTTGAAACTGCCTGTGGACAGTTTCTAAATTCGGCAGTTTTTTTCTCCCTCTGAGCCTCTGAAGGCAGAGAAAATTAATTTAGCCCTAAACATTCATAGAACTCCCAAAGCAGCCAAGAGTGCTGTGTGTGTAGTACTTTAAAACTATAACCATATTCAGGTAGTCCTCAACATACGACTGGGATTTCTATTGTAAGGCAAAGCGGGTCATAAATTTTACAAAGTTGTTATGGTGGTCATTCAGCGAATCACTGTAGTTGCTAAGCAGATCACTATGGCCATTAGGCAAATCATGCGGTCATTAAGTAAATCCAGTCTCCTAAGAGTAAGGTTTTTGCTGGAAACCGGCCATAAAAAGGTTGGAAATAGCGATCACATGACCACAGGATGGTCCTGCTGTTGGTCGTAAATGCGAAACAACTGTCAAGCACCCAAATTGCAATCACATGACCGTAAGGTTGGCACAACGGTCATAAATGTGAGTACAGGTTGCAGGTCCCTTTTTCCAAGGCTGCTGTAACTTTGAGTCACCATTAAATGAACGGTTGTAAGTTAAGGATTGCCTGTATACATAGAATTATGAAGTTGGAATGTACCTTCGACATCATCTAAAACAGAGTTTCCCACATGGGTGTGCTTGTGTGCAGCTCCATTTGCGCAAATGGCCCAGTTTTGGCAGGGCTTGGGGACCCCTGATTTAATACAACCCCTGCACAGTGCAGGACCAATGGCAGCATCTATGAACAATGATCTCTGAGAGATGATCTTACAGATTCTGATTAATGGCTTCTGACCAGGGAGAACTCCCCATTTCATGTGGTGGCATGTTCCACGGACTAACAGTTCATATAATCTAGAGCCGTGATGGCAAACCTTTTTCGGACCGAGTGCTCATAGCGTGCACGTGTGTGAACCCCCAAAATGCAATGTGTGTGCGGCCCCTACACATGCACCCCACGTGCACGCAGCCCTACACACACGCCCAACTCCCATATATGCTCACGTGCCCTCCCCACTTGCATGCGCACCCCCTACCTGCGAGGCAGAGACCCGACCAGCTGGCCGATGGGAAGCGAGCATGCATGCGCGGCGAAGCTGAACTGGGGCAATGGCTCGCATGCCCACAGAGGGCGCTGTGTGTCACCTTATAGCACGCATGCCATAGGTTCGCCATTACAGGTCTAGAGGTTCTTTATTACAGTTATAATTCTGCCCTCTAGAGTTATAATAGAATCATAGGATCATAGAGTTGGAATGGGTCAGGAAGCCCATCTGTCTACTTCTGTGACAACCCTTTGGGATCTGTTATCTGCCTCAATAAAGGAGAATATTTTTGTAACTCAGGGTTGAAATGAGGAATGCTTGGTGCTCTCTGAGCTTGGTTGTTGTTGTTTTTTGCAGACATTTTATTACCCAGACTAGGTAATAGTGTCAGTTCTACTCCTAGTGCTACCGTAGCACTGATGTGATGCTAGTACTACCATTGACGATGTTGCCCAGTTTGGATTAATGAAACATCTGCAAGAAAACAACCAAGCTCGGAGACTACCAAGGACCGCACATTGTTATCTGTCTTCAGTCATCTCTTTCTCAAATTCTTTAATAATTCCTCATAGGTTTTCTTGTCCTTGTATTTATTCTCCTCGGGGTGCCGTCAGCTAAACAATGTCGGCTGGCGGCCCCCAGGGGAAGAGCCTTCTCTGTTGGGGCACCTACCCCATGGAACGAACTGCCTCTGGGGCTACGCCTTCTTCTCGACCTCCAGGCCTTTAAGCGCGCGCGCTCAAGACTTTTTTGTTTCAACGAGCAGGGTTGGCTTAAGAGTAATTTTTAATTGAGTGGTTTTATTTCTTGTTATTTTAATATTCGGCCTTACGGTTTCAGATTTTTAAATTTCAAATATTGTGTTTTAATTTTTGTATATGTCTTTTTAACTTGGCTGTAAACCGCCCTGAGTCTTCGGAGAAGGGCGGTATAGAAATGTAAATAATAAATAAATAAATAAATAAATTTAGCCCTTTTTTGAAGCTTGTCTCAATTTATTAGTCCTCTTTTTGGACTGTCATGCCCCAGTCTGAACCCCTCACTCCAAAGTGGGGTGTGACAAAAATTGTATAGACCAATGATGTTCTATCAGTAGGACTTTGATCCTTTAATGTCTTTTTAGCAGCTGCATTATATGGTTGCTGTCAGGTCCAAAACCAAGAATAACATACTGTAATTCTTCCAAGCTGAATTCTTTATCGTTTCACGCCTGTAGACAAAATCTTGCCAGACTGAAAACTGTACATTTGCGACTATTAGGGTTGTCTTCACCCTCTTTCTCTAATACAGATTTGATTTTATAACCTCATTGCTGTGCTTCTTAATTGAATCATCATGGTCGTTAAGCAAATCACATGGTCATTAAGTGAATCCAGTTACAGTTAGAATAATTAATAAGTGGAACGACTTGCCTTCAGAAGTTGTGAATGCTCCAACACTGGAAATTTTTAAGAAAATGTTGGATAACCATCTGACTGAGATGGTGTAGGGTTTCCTGCCTGGGCAGGGGGTTGGACTAGAAGGCCTCCAAGGTCCCTTCCAACTCTGTTGTTATGTTATGTTATGTTATACTTCTTTTGACTTTACTTAATGGTTGCCCCGTCGGAAGGTTGCTGCAATCATTGTAAGTTCATGTTTGTTGCCAACTACACAGATTTTGATCATATGACTGCAGAGACCCTGAAACAATCATAAGTGTGGGAATCTGTCATAAATCATTTTTTTCAGCATCATTGTAATTCTGAATGGTTGTTAAATGAATGGCCACAAGTCAAGGACTCTAAACACTTTTCCAGGATGTTAGTGCCTTGATGCCAAAATTTTGGTGAGGGAATACATTATTTTTTACAAACACTGGAACAACATGCCCTTTCTGCTGGCTCAATTTTTTTTATAAGCTATAGAATTTCAGTACTATGTTCCAATTATTTATTATTTTATTTATTTAAACAATTTATAAGTCTGCCGAGCTCAGCAGTGGGCAGTGTAAAATGCCAACTACAATTTATCATTTGCCAAAGCAACAATACATCAGCCAACCAATCAACTGATGGAGCTTGCTGATGCCCTGGTCCTAATGCTTGGGAAAACAGCCAATCGGCTTAAGAAGGAGCCAACCTTGGAAGCTGCCATTCAACAGGTGCTGAATAAGCATGATTCCTGGGACCGATAAGATGGCATTGCTAGGATCTTCTTTGGTTGCTGGTTCCCATGGATGCTGCATACAGAAATGCAGCCATAGGGTTCCGCCCTGTACCCTCTCTTCCTCCTCTTCCTCTGCTCTTCCTCAGTTCTCCATGTCATCAAAGACCGCTCTTCAGATCTGCCGCTCACTTCTCCTGCTCCATCCCTCAGCACCATCCTAGTAAACCCAGTGCCTTGCTAGACCACATGAACAGTGGTGGTATTCAGCTGGTTCTATCCGGTTTGGGCGAACCAATAGCGGCAGCTGAGGGTGGCTCCCCCCACCGCCTGGACGTCATCACATCCCATTTTTGATTTTCTGTACATGCGTGCGCTCACACTGCGAACCAGTAGAGGAGGTAAGTGAATACCACTCCTGCAAATGCTCCCGGTTTGGACCAGATCGCCCGATCCGGTAGCGATGGCGGTGGGTAGTTTGGAGAACCGGTAGCAAAAATCCCTGCACCCCCCATGCCCAGCTGAGCTGCACAATCATCAGAGGGTGTTTTTTTTTAACTTTTAAAAGCATTTTTTCTTTGGCCGAAAAAATGCTTTTAAAAGTTAAAAAAAAAAGGCTCTGACGTTCGCGGGGCTCAGCTGGGATTGTCAGAGCCTTTTAAGACCTCTTGTAGAAAATATTCTTCTAAAAAGCTCCTCTGATGATCCCAACTGAGTTGCCTGATCATCAGAGGCTTTTTTTTCTTTTAAATGCAAAAAAAAATGCTTTTATAAGAAAAGAAAAGGCTCTGATGATCAGGCAACTCAGCTGGGACCACCAGAACCTTTTAAAAGCATTTTTTCTACAACCTCTTCGGCGGAAGAGTTTGTAGAAAAAATGCTTTTAAAAGTAAAAAAGTAAAAAAAAAAAGGTGGCCACGCTTACCCAGTCACATTCCGCCCCCACCAAGCCACACCCATAGAACCAGTAGTAACAAATTTTAGATTTCACACCTGTGAACATGGCCAACCCAGCAGATTATGGTTTGTTATATGGGTGGCATGCCTATTTATTATATGATAAGAAAGTAGATAAAATATTTAAAAATAATATAATTAGAAATGCATTATTGAGGGTTTGGAGGAAATATCAATATAAATTAGATGGAAAGATTCCAATATGGGCAATCCCGAGACACATGATAGAAAATATAAATATATATCAAAAGATGGAGGTAGTTACCTATAAAGAACATCTTTGTATGGAAAAGGGAGATTACAATTAAAATCCAGAGAAAAGATGGGGGAAGAAGGGAAAAATTATACATGGTTCCAATATGGACAATTACAAGCTAGATGGAAATTAGATCAAAAAATAGGTGTTAAGCAAACTGAGGATAATTTGTTAAAACAAATGAGAGATCAAGGCCAACAGCATATTAAGAGGTTGTATAATGTATTAGTAGAAATAGACTCAGAGACTGAATTGGTTAAGGATTGTATGATTAAGTGGGCACAAAATTTTCAGCAACCAATAATGTTGGAAACTTGGGAAAGAATTTGGGTGAGGAATGTTAAATTTACACAAGCGCAAAATATGAGAGAAAATTTTATAAGATGTTTTATAGATGGCATTTAGACCCCAAAAGTTGTCATGTATGTATCCTAATGTACAGGCTAAATGTTGGAGATGCGATTGTGAAGATGCCACTTATTACCATATATGGTGGACTTGTAAAAAAGTTAAAGCATTTTGGATTAAAGTATGGTGGATCATGCAGAATATTTTGAAAAAGATTAAGTTTACTCTGCAGTTCTTTCTACTAGGAATAATTATGGATTGTATAGCTATAGAGACTAAATTGATTTTGAACTTAATAACAGCCGCAAGACTTTTGATTGCTCAATATTGGAAGAAAGAAGAATTACCTACAATTGAAGAATGGACACTCAAAGTATCAAATCTGGCAGAAATGGCAAAAATTTCTGCTTACTTGAAAGACTATACACAAGAAAAATATATTTTAGAATGGAAAATGTGGATTGATTATATTCAAAATAAGTATCAGATAAAAAAATATCGAATAGCATATGAGTAAATTTAGGAAATATTTTGTATTAGATATATTTCTGAAGGAGAGGGGAATTGAGAGTGTGATTATGTGGAGTGACTAGAGATTATAATTTAGGAATTATTTTGGATTATGATTGTTAGTTTTGATACCCTGCATTTTGTTCTGAGAAGTCGGGTGGGGGTGGGGGTAAGGGGAGGGAATTGGGGGTTGAGGGTAGAGGATGGAGTGATGGTTAATGTACAGGGATTATTGAAGATGTATAAATATAATTAATGTAGGGTCGGGTCTGCCCAGTTACCATTTTAGAACGGTGGGGAGGGAGAAAAGAGAGAGTAGGAGGTAGGAAAGAGGAGAAGAGGAAGGAAGAGGGGTAGACGAGGGAGAAGGAAGGTGTAGGGTGGAGGGAGGAGAGGATGTAGATAAGAGAAGGAGAGGAAGGTCTGGAAAGTAGAAGAGGGAAGAGTGTTAAAAAGGGGGGGTGTGACTGGGCAAGCCCAACTAATTGTATATAACTGTACATTGGATGAGCTGTTTGATATGATTGTAAAAATAAAACTTTTTTATGAAAAAAAAAAGAACCAGTAGTAACAAATTTTAGATTTCACACCTGTGCACATGGCCAACCCAGCAGATTGTGAGAAATGCCCAACCTGTCCCATTTATCTCCCCACTTTCTGAGCTGTGGCGCCACCGGTCTCTTCTAGCACTTATTCTGAGGATCTGGCAATGGCCATTATTCTACTGAGGAGTACACAGGGAGAGGACATCCTTTCAGTTATGCTTGGGAAGATACATCTCTGAGCTTTCCCACAGTCAGGAAACGTATAGACCAGAGGCCCAATCTGAGATCTTCACTACAAAGCCCCACATCCATATTGCAATTCCACTCGGCGTTCTTGGACAACCATTTGTCCAGGATACAATAAGATCTGTCTTGGGTAGAGGGTTGGACTAGAACAGAGGTCCTCAAACTTGGCAGCTTTAGGACTTGTGGACTTCAACTCCCAGAATTCTCCAGACAGCTATGCTGGCTGGATAATTCCTGGAGTTGAAGTCCACAAGTCTTGAAGACCTCTGGACTAGAAGATCTCCATGGTCCTTTCAAATCCTAGGATACTATTATTCTAATAGAGATGACTCAGAACATGCCAACCTTCCCAGATCTGATGGAATGAGCAGAAACTGGCTGGACTGGCTTGAATTTTTAATATTTTAAATTGATTTTATGGGGTTTAAATTTTTGTAATTTTATAGGGAGATATTTTATTTAAGGCCAATTGAATAAGTTTTTTAAGGGTTGTTTTTAGTATTGTATGTGTAGTTTTTGCTTTTATTTTGGCTGTGCACCGCCCTGAGTCCTTCGGGAGAAGGGCGGTATACAAATTAAAATATTATTAATATTATTATTATTATTATTATTAAACAAACATCAACATCACCTTACCAAATGCATCTTGGATTTCAAAGGTGCTTTCAATAATGATTAATATTTTTTGTGTTCTGTCATTCAGTAGAAATGCCCTCAAGTTAACTTACAGTTGTTCCATCATTTTTTAAAAAGTACTTTTTCAAAGTTAAACTGTAGCTTTGAAAAAATAAAATTAAAAAAAAAACCATGGGAGGAAAGTAAGAGTTTTGCATAGAGAAATAGCTCGAAAAATGGTCAAATATTAAGATGACTGATGATTTGAAAGAAAGCACAGATTTTGCTTGACCGTTGGGCAAAAAAACCCCCCAAAACCACCAATTAATGGTTATTAGGGTGGGTACCAATGCAGAAAAGGCCCTTTTGCTGGAATTCAACTTCTAAACCTCAGAAAGTGAGAGGCACCGCAGAAAATTCTAAAATAATAGTCTCAATTCATGGAGTAAGTTCATTGTAACAGATTGTGCCTGTCAGAGAAATAGATGGAAAGCTAAAAGAAAATAAATTAGGTGCACAGATGGAAAGAGAACAGAATTTCAGATATGCATGAAGTCATCAGTTCTGAAGGTAAAAAGTAACAGTGTTTGTTTATTTATGAATATATATGTCATGGCAAATATTTGTTTATGTGTACGAGTAGTGTTTTTTCTTTTCTTTAGCGATTCTATATGCAGTTATTAGTAGAGTTCTTGGTGCTGTTTAAGCTTGGTTGTTTGCAGACATTTATTACCCAACTAGGTAATAACATCAGTTCTAGAAAGGAGTGAGCTTTGATCATCATAGCTTATTCTATTCATTTTAATTATTCATTATCATTTTATTTATTACATTGATGCTTCCTCCAAGGAGCTAATATTGACATACTGCTGCTCATCACCATCAGAACCTTCAGAACATAAGTCAAATTGAGAGGGTATGATGATGGTTATTTATTTATTTATATTTTGCCTTTTAATATTTTTATAAATAACTCGTGGTATTATTTATAGTATAACATACCTAATATTCTTTCCTCCTCCTATTTTGCCCATAACAACAGCAAGCCCATAGAGATAGGTTGGACTGAGGGAAAGAGACTGGGGAAAAGTTATACCTAATGTGGAACTAGAATTCAGTCTCCTGATTTCTAGTCTGGTGCCTTAACCACTAGACCAGGGCTCTCCAACCTTGGCAACTTTAAGACATCAACTCCCTGAATTCTGAGAATTGAAGTCCAGAAGTCTTAAAGTTGCCATGCACTAGACCATACTGGCTCATAATGATTTGTGATCCCCCAATGTAGCTGAGAAGAATTTAAATATGAATCCTCCAGGTCAATCCCAACGCCTAGGTAATACTTTCAAAACTCAGCTTGTAATGAGTTGTTAATCAGCTGTACCACACCTTTTCTAAATAGAAATGTAAAAAGCTAAGATAAACATAAAACATCAGAGCATAATTGTTTAGAGCAGTGTTTCGCAACCTTAGCAACTCTAAGATATTTGGACTTCAACTTCAAGAATTCATTGGAACTTCTGGGAGTTGGAATTCCACGGAAGGTTGACTCAGCCTTCCATCCTTCCGAAGTCAGTAAAATGAGGAGCCAGATTGTTGGGGGCCATAGGCTGACTCTGTAAACTGCTTAGAGAGGGCTCTGGAGCTCTATGAAGTGGTATGTAAGCCTAAGTGCCATCGCTATCTAGAATTACTAAAGTTGAAACACACTGGTTTAGAAGAATTTTTTAGCCTCATTAGCCATGCTGGCTAGTTTGATAGGTGTGGGGTCCAAAAATTTTAAAGATCACATTTCCATTTCAGCTTCAGAAAGTTCAAACTTCTTTCTTTTATATGCATTCTCAGGAAGGTAAGGGTCTCCTTTATTACAAGTTCAGAAGTAATTGAAGAAATATCTGGAGAAAATGACACTAGCAGAGTCATTTATGATAGTAGTCTATAGGACTTTAAAGTCACCCACTTCTAAAGTCTGGGTGCAAGTTAAATTTTTGAAGGACTTTGAAAGGAAAGTTCACTTAACAGTCAGTAAGAGAATTCCTGGAACTGTTTAGACTAGAAACTAGAAATACAACTTTTCCTTCTTCTTAACAGTTTTGTCCAAACAGTAACAATATAAAACTCCCCTCTGGAAAGCAACAAGAAAATCAATGGACTTCTAACCACTCTTTGTCTTGTTTTTCTTGTCATGTGGGGAGGGAGATGGACAACTAAGAACTATGAAAAATAAATGGATAGATGGATAAATGGATGGATGGATAAATGGGTGGATGGATAAATGGATGGATGGATAGATAGATAGATAGATAGATAGATAGATAGATAGATAGATAGATAGATAGATAGATAGATAGATAACTGGTAGATAGGTAGATACCATTAGATAGATAGATAAAGGGATGGATGGATGGATTATATTATATATTATATATTATCTTGTATATCTTTGCAAAATTTCAGTTGGCAGTATTGCTTTTCTCTAAAGTTAATGAGTAGGGATACTTTATTATAATTTGATAACAGATCTAATTAATTCTGAGGTGATGGGATCACTATCCCTTATCTCCTCCTTATTGCTATTATCTAGTAATGAGGAACAGTTGGAAGATATGTCTAATTAATAATTGGTGGTACTAAATAGAAAATATGTGGTACTAAATAGGATTTTAAACCATTATTTTTACGAGAATAGATTACAGTGTTTTATGATATTGGATCAGGTACATGGTAGAGTATGCAATTATTTAAACTTTTTAAAGATAATAAATTATAGACGCTCTATAGCCATTCTTGCTTCCTGCACTGTTGAGAGATTTTGTGTAGTCATAATATATTTATTGATCTCAGAAGATAATGATTATTTATTTAGTTTTCTTATCTAGTTGGTCAACTATGTAGAATGGATCTAAAACGACTTATGTGTTATGACAAGGCAATTATACAGATTTGCTTGATGAAAAAGTTTGGTGAAGAAATATTATTATTTATTAAATTTATATGCTGCCCATCTCAGTTCGAGATGACTTCAAATGCAAATAATCCTGTACATGTTTATATATGAACACAATTTTCACTTATCTTCATTACTTCTGAGATTCTATTAAACACCTATCCCACTTTTTTTCCAGTTTTCAAAGATATAGAGATACACTTGTAAAGATGGAGATTTTAGGATCTGTTTTTTCCCCCACTAGTGTAAGGTTTGGTCACAACATAATGACATTTATTGGATGTTGAGAATTGGTTATGAGTCTCTTGGTTACAGTTGGAAACAACACAGTTTCCATTCCTTATAAATTTAAAGAAAAAGATATCCCAAGAGCAAATTCTACTGTTAAATAAAGTATAGCTGGATGGGAAGAGAAAACGATGATAGTATTGATTTAGGAAAAAGATTTGTGTAAGGTGTTGAAGTATCAAACAATGTCTTCTAGAAAATGAGTTTATCCCACTACAGTGCTTTGAAGAAAAAATCAAATAGTTGGGGTGATCAATTTACCAAAAACTCAAGTTAGAAAGCTGGTTTAAAAAAAATTAAATCATTACAAAAGTTATTTACCATAAAATAATGACCTTTAATTTTTTTTCTAAATCATAACATTCTAAATTACAGCTTTATATAGAAAATACAAGTAATCACTAAAAAATACATACATATGCACTGAAATATCCATACATTCTTTTTAATATTTACTCCTACCTTATTTCACATTGTGGTACTAATTTTTAAAGAACTGACCTCCAAACTTAATGTAATATTCTGAAAAGCATGAAACAAGTCTTTAATGCTGGTTTTTTTTTAAAGGTAGATTAATTGGTTAATTGAAAAGATATATGTAAATCAAAAAAGTTCAAAAGCTTCATATAAGGCCAAGAGTTGTTTTTTGATAGTCTGGTTTCTGATAGTAGTCACCCCATAGATAGTTTCAAAAACCCAAAAAATAGGAGCTGAGTCCTTTAACTGGATTGAACCAAATATTTATATAACACCAGACTGTTTATCCTTTGTTGTTCTTCTTCTTGACTTATACTCTATAGCAGGGGTCACCAACCTTTCAGACCTCAGGGACCACTAAATTCATAATTTTAAATCCCGTGGACCACTAACATGATCTGCCTAATGACATGCTGGGTGGGCATGGCAAGATGGTCATGTGAATGGGTCGGCATGGCCAATTCAATGTCACTCACATTGAGGGGCACCTTGCCAGCCTCTATTTGCAACTCCTCACTTGCCCGCTGGAGCTCTTTAGGGCCCCAACGGGAAGCAGTTGTTGGAGCCAAGCAGCCACGATGAGAAAGAGTAAGCAAAACAGCTGGCTCAGTTCAAATTGGATCTGAACGAGAAGGAGGCTCAGCAGAAGCACCTCACTGAGGACTAGGAGCATAGGCTTTCCAAACAGAGGGAAGACCTGCGGGAGACATGATAGCTGTGTTCCAATATCTCAGGGGCTGCCACAAAGAAGAGGGAGTCGGGCTGTTCTCCAAAGCACCTGAGGGTAGAACAAGAAGCAATGGGTGGAAACTGATCAAAGAAAGAAGCAACTTAGAACTAAGGAGAAATTTCCTGACAGTTAGAACAATTAATAAGTGGAACGACTTGCCTGCAGAAGTTGTGAATGCTCCAACACTGGAAATTTTTAAGAAAATGTTGGATAACCATCTGACTGAGATGGTGTAGGGTTTCCTGCCTGGGCAGGGGGTTGGACTAGAAGGCCTCCAAGGTCCCTTCCAACTCTGATGTTATGTTATGTTATGTTATGAGTGCAAGGCCAGGTACAGGCACCTGGAGGCTCAGTGGGCTGAGATAGTCAGCCAGTTCCAGGCTATGATGCTGTCCCACTGGAACAAGGCCCTCTGGCTCTTTGCCACCAGCGGCACTTCCCTCCAGCCTTCTCCCAAAGCCCCAGACCAGGAGGCCAAAGCAGACCCCAAGTCAAAATTTCTCCTCTCCTCTGACCCGTATAAAAAGACCCTGAAGGGGGAGACTCTCTGCAGCAACACAAACGTTCATATCATTGCACATATCTGTTCCAGGGACTGTAGTTTGATGACTTCTGATTTAGTGCAATATAAAAAATGCAAATTATTTTTCTGGGGACCACCAAAAAATTCTCACGGACCACCAGTGGTCCATGGACCACCAGTTGGTGACCGCTTCTCTATAGCAAGGGTGTCAAACTCGAGACCTGTGGGCTGGATGCGGCCTGTGGGGTGCTTAGATCTGGCCACAGGGCTGCCCTTGAAACAAAGGACTGGCCCACACAGCCCTCACGAGCTCCGTTTTCACTGACAGAGGGTTGCAGAAGGCTGTCACAGCCAAAACGGAGCTTGGGACCCCATTTTTGCTGGCAGAGTGCTCGGGCCGCAACAAGGACACCCGACATGAGTGACATTGAGCTGGCCATGCCCACCCCAAAGTCAAACACAACCATGATGCGGCCTGTTATATTGTGGGTTCAGGTGCCGGCAAAGTGTAGGCAGGACTCTGGATAGCAGGTAATTTACTTTATTAACCTTAACATAGCTAACAGCAGTGACAAATACAAACGAACAAAAAACTCTCTCCCTCTCTGTTGATAGCCCTTTTATACCGGCTGTCAACTGGCTTAGCCAATCAACACAGAGAAGTACTATCCCCGTTCTCCACTAAGGGAATGGACCCCGGGGGGGGGAGGGAGAAGAACTTAGAACACTACACCCCTTCCCACCACATTCGTGCAGACATAGTCTCGAAGATACGCTGGGTGAAGCCCAATTCGGCTAGAACATCGGGGCCCTGAAGCCTGGAACAACTTGTTTATTGGTGGTTTCTCGCCCTGTGCTGGATTATCACTAGGTTTCTCTCGTCGACACCCCTACTCTATAGGGTTGTGTATTGAGTTCCTAAGAGGTGCTTCGGAATGCAAAGATAGCTTCTATCTGCAGCTCTTTTAAGGCAGGGACGTCTTTTCCCAAACTTGTGTGACAATTATGGAAGTAACCCATATGACTAAAAGAAAAAAGATAGAGTTACTTTAAGTATTTATTATTATTAAGTATTGTATGCGTATCTATATGCTCCAAAATAACTTGCGAAATCAACTAAAAAATGTTGCATGACCTGTTCCTGCAAGATTCAGTAATATAGCCTTACAATTGAGTAGAATTAGTTCATCTTGTCATGTTTGCTCTCTGATTCACCTGGAAGGGCTGACATCTGTCTTATAAGTCTGAAAGTACAAATTTCCCACTGTCACATATCTGACTGATCCTTTAAACCCAGTCCTCCCTAAATTTATTTTTCTGACTTTTAAGCCACCAGGGTTCCTCCTGTCTTCTCAGATTGTTTCCTAGGCAACATCTCTTCCCCTCCTCCCCCAAGGCCATCCATACGTTCCATTTCAGGTGGTCCTCAATTTACGGTGTTTTACTATTTTACTAGTTTTGTCAAAATATAAAATACAGAACTTTATGGGAAAAAAAATATTGGAAAAATAAGGGAGGAAAGGGGGAAGAGCTAAAAGTGTAGAGTTGGGGGGAAAAAAGAAAAGCATTGATTTTCAACACCTTTTGGTGCAGTAGATAGTAACATCAAACCTCAACATTTTTCTTTTACATAATAGCATACAGTACATTAGTCATTTCTATAATAACAAATTTATCTAATCAGCAAAATCCAAAATCAAAGTTTCATTTTTTTCCTCCTCAAGTACGAAGTCCACAAACGGTTTCCAAGTAGAAACACAAGCAAATGTGTTTTTTTTCTTTAATCAAAGTAGTTAGTGTAACCATCTCTGCTATTTCCATCAACTTTTGCAGCCATTCGTCCTTTATGGGAATCAATGTTCCATTTTTGTGCATAAAGTAATCTTGCTACCATCAACATAGATGGTCCTCGATTTACAATCACAGTTGGGAGCATCCAAATCTGGTTTCTCCCATTGGCTTGGTTTGTCAGAAGGTCACAAATAGAGATCATATGTGACCACAGGACACTCCAACTGTCATAAATACATGCTGGTTGCCAAGTGTCCAAGTTTTGATGACATGGTTGTGGGAATGCGGCAACAGCCATAAATGCAAGGACAATGAAAAATACTTTTTTCAGTGCCATTGTATCTTTGAACGGTTGCTAAATGAATGGTTTTAAGTTGAGCACTATCTGTACAGATTTGGCATTATTGTCCAGGCATTTTTGGCTATAGCAAATTGCTAATTAGGCTGATTTTTGTTTCAGAATCTGTTTTGCCCTGCTTTATAATTTCACTGCAGTTATAATGAGCTTAGATCTCTCATGGAGATTGCACATGCATATTTATTTTATCTTGTTTAATTAAGAAATTAATCTAATAACTATTAGATGACTACTTAGGTTCTCCTCTACAAACACCTGTGTAATGCGTTCTTCACTTCTTCCACATACTGCATCTTTCCAAGTTGTGAACAATTTTCTGTTTGCCTTCTAACAAGGCACCTGCAGATTCTGGGCATTACTGATTTTTGTGCATCAGTGAAGTCCATATTTGTGAATCACACCATTTTGTTGTGGAAGAAATATTGGGCCAATTACTTCAATTCTCAAAATCCAGGCTTGCCAGATACGCAATGAGTAATGAACCAATCCGAAGGAACAAGCATATTTTGTTCCTGCTGAAACTAGTGAAAGATGATTTAGCTTTGTCTTATATAATTCCCACCGTGTAGAAATCTGTCATGATGATGCACTTCAACCAATTTTTCAGGAATGAATTCTCAAAATGTATGGCCGTGTCATTCTTCATTTAGATTTTCCATTTTACATCCTATTGCAAATAAAATACATGCCAAAACATGTAACAAAAATGTGATTTTTGTTAACTAAACCTTAAATTTCTCATCTTTGAAGAAAAAGCTGGGATCATGTTAGCTACTATTATTTATTATGTATAAGTAGTCCTCAACTTCAACGTTACAATGGCACTAGTGACTTGCAACCATTCCCCACACTTAAAACTATTACAGGATCCAGAGGTGGGTTTCAGCAGGTTCTGACCAGTTCTGGAGAACCAATAGCAGAAATTTTGAGTAGTTCGGAGAACTGGTAAATACCACCTCTGACTGGCCCCACCCCCCATCTATTCCCTGCCTCCTGAGTCCGATCTGATCAGGAGGAAATGGGGATTTTGCAGTATCCTTTCCCCTGGAATGGAGAAGGAATGGAGACTTTACAGTATCTTTCCCCTGCCACACCCACCAAGCCATGCCCACAGAACCAGTAGTAAAAAAATTTGAATACCACCACTGACAGGATCCCTATAGCCATATATAGCCACCGGAAGTTGGCAAACAGGCCATTTCTGACCTCTGGGGGGGTGGGGAAGGCCGTTTTCCCCCTCCCCCGACTCCTAGAAAGACTCTGGAGCCAGGTGAGAGAGAAAAATGGGCCTACCGGGCCATGGCGTGCCAGGAGCGGGGGAGGGGGTCGCATGTGTGGGGGTGGCTACATAGAATTATGGATGTGGGCACATGTGCACGCGATCCCTCCACCCACCCCCTTCCTGGCACGCGATGGCAAAAAGGTTAGCCATCACTGTGCTAGGCTGTATTTATAAATTGATGATGAAATAGGACTCAAGACTTGAAATTAAATATTGTAGGATTAAATGACTGTAGAATTTCAGTGTCTGTATTGTATATTTAACAACAGGAATGTCAATTGAAGGAGAATATTGTACCAAATACTATAGTTAGAGAAAATTGGTATGAAGTGTTTTTATCGTCGATATATTAACCCAGTCCTGTTCACTACATTATTTATCTAAAAATTGTTAGGCGTGTAATACTGAGGTTGGATGTTTCTTTCATATCAGATGACAATGCCCTAAAGTTCAACAATTCTGGGAAATGATTGTCTAGCACCATGATGGCGAACCTATGACACACATGCCGGAAGTGGCATGCAGAGCCATCTCTCTGGGCACCTGAGCCAGGTTCCAGCCAGTGGCCTGCTGGTCTTCACGGGAGTACTGGAAACCGGAAGAACAGCCACCCAGTGCACATGAGATTGCCAGAAACTGGAAGATCATCTTCCCAGCGTGCGCATGCGCACTGGGCGCCCGCTCTTCCTGTTTCTGGCACTCACACACACACGGTCCCGTTTCACACTCGGTGCCGAAAAGGTTCTCCAACACTGGTCTAGGATGAAAGAAATCTTAAAAATCGAGTTTCCTTTTTCAGTGCGTGTTTACTAAGTTTTACAAAATTATATATTCCCACAAAATTATTAAACTGGTTTCCTATATGCTAATTGCTACAAGGATATTTTATACAAAGACATGTACAAGAGCTGCACAAAGCAGGAGAAATAGTCAGCTTAAAAATGAACCTAAAAAAGAGCCAAGTTATGTTTAATAAATTCACCAAAGAAAGAAAAACATTTATATCTCGAGAACAATTAGATGTCGTAGACCACTACATATACCTTGGACAATACCTTGGTTATATTTAATAAATTCACCAAAGGAAAAAATATATATATCTGGAGAAGAACTAGAGCCGTGATGGCAAACCTATGGCATGGGTGCCACAGGTGGCACGCAGAGTCCTCTCTGCGGGCACACCAGCCGTTGCCCCAGCCCAGTTGCACTGTGCATGTGCACCTACCTCCTGCCAGCCAGCTAGTCTTCGGGTCCCTATTGCGCATGCGTGTGGGTGGGGCCTTCCCCGAACTCTGCAGGTTCCACCCTCCACAGGTGCCTCTCCATGGCAGGAATGCAGGAGAAAGCTAGAATGCTCTGAGGGTGAGTGGGTGGGTGGGTGGAGAAACTGTGGAGATCGTAAGGCCCCTCGCTGGCCCTGTTTTGGGCCTGAAAAGCCTCCTGCACCAACCTGGAAGCCAAAATGGGGGCTGGGGTACATGCATGGGGGTCACATGCGCAGGGAATGTGTGCACATGCGCGGGGCACTTGCATTGCATTTTGGGGGTGCATTCCAACGTGTGTGCGCACGTTTTGGGCACTCGGCACCAAAAAGGTTAACCATCACTGAACTAGATGTAGTAGACCATTACATATACCTTGGCCAACGGATCTCAATGGAAGGTGATACGACAAAGGAAACTGAACAGTGTGTTTGTTCTGTTTCCCTCCCCCAATACTCCCAACAAAGAGTCAGTCACAGGCCTCCTCTTCTACTTTATTTACATAGATAAATGTCCTGGCCACGTCTACCCACGGGCCTGCCAAGTTTCTGGAGATAACGAGGAAATTATAGATAAGGCCAGAATTACTCACGAATATATTCTTCCCTCCATTGATACAGTTTGCCCGCGCAAATTCATTGCTTTGTCCAAGACAAAAAACCAGGAAGTCCCGCCTCCTGTTTATAGTCTCTGCAGATGTCCATCATTCCTTGGCTTTATCCCAACGCTGCTTCTGCTGCGCGCGCCGGTCACGTCTGCGCAGTCTTGCATCACTCCAAAACTGTTCTTGGGGCATTGCCAAATTAGAAGAAGGTTCCAGAGAATCAGGCCTTGCCGGCCCTTCCTCCTCCCTTTGAGTGGGTGCCAGGGAGTGAGAGGGCCCAAGAGAAGCAGGGCTTGCCAGGTCTTCTCCCTCACTTTCTGAATCATCCGAGTCCAGGAGTCCGGGTCCAGGAACCTGGGTCACAACAGTGTTAAATGTGGTCGGCAGGCATTTGGCAAGCAAAACGTAATTATCAAGAACAACCTCCCCCCATGCCTGAAGAGAAAAGTTTTCGATCATTGTGTGCTACCTGTTTCTAACATATGCTGGTGAAACATGGAGAGTAACCTCACAATCGATACACAAAAAAAATTGTGCTCCGAGTGGTGCAAAGAGCCATGGAATGATACATGCTCAGCATCACAAGACAAGATAGAAAGACCCGCACATGGATTAGAGAACAAACAAAAGTAAGCAATATCATCAAAACAGTAGAAGAATTGAAATGGAAATGGGCTGGTCACACAGCAGCAAGAACTGATGGCAGGTGGACCAAAGAAGTCATAGAATGAGTCCCAGTTGATAAAAAGCATCAAACAAAAGAGACCTAAAACAAGATAAAACAAGACATTACTGACATTACGATAGTACTGGTGGCCCAACTGGCAAAGGAAAACTCAAGCCCCTATTGGTTGGAAACATGCAGAAGAGGCCTTCACCCTGCAATGGCTAGACAATGGATAGAATGGTGATGATGATGATAAAGAATGTTTGATCCCCTCATAAGAGAATGACTCACAACTTGGAGGAGTGTTTTGATGTCTAGAGTAACTTTATGTCTTAAAAATAAACCTGACGTAATTTAATTATTGAATTGAATTGGAAGGCATTTTTACATTACATGTAATATATGGGGCAATATATTTGTTTAATATTTATTAAACATATATATAATTAATTTGGGCTTCTTTTATGTGAACTCTTCATATATCAGTTTTATAGTTCTAGTAGCATAGATAGAATTTATTGTAGTTTACAGTTTCATTTTATAATTGACAGTGTGCTAAATCCACTGCTCTTAATATTTATAATCTGTATAAGATTATATAGGCATTCAATCATTTGTTGAATCTCATCACTAAGTGTTAAATCTTGGATCAGCATTCTTTTCCTCCTAATCTATTTATGAACCCGAGAAAACAAAACCATGACTAGCATTAGTATTTTGGTCTCCTTTTGTTCTATTAATCTTCCTGCTTAGTCTTACTAATTTTTTAAGTTCGATTAAAAAAAATACACATCTTTGTCTCACTTCCCACCTTATTCTTAACCATTCTGTTTCTCTGAATTCAGTTATTACAGTGCCTCCTTTTTAATTCTGAAGCTTCCTAGTGTGAATAATTGAGTGTTCAGCTTCTATTCAATTCTCAGTTTTCCCCTATTCACTTACACCAGGGGTATCAAACTCGATTTCATTGAGGGCTGCATCAGGGTTGTGTCTGACCTCAGGGAGCCAGAGTGGGCCTGGCCAGGGTGGCCATGGCCAGCTTGATGTCACTCATGTCGGGGGCGCCTGTGGTAGCCCAAGCGCTCTGCCAGTGAAAACAGGCTCCCGAGCTCCGTTGCAGGAGGCTGTGGTAGCTGAAAACAGAGCTCAGGAGCCCATTTTCGCTGGAGGAAGCATCACGGGTTGGTCCTTTGCTCTTTCAGGGCAGCCCTGCAGGCCGGATTTGGCCCTCACGCTTTGAGTTTGACACCCCTGACTTAGACTGAATCTCAAGGTATAGATTAAGGAATGAATTTGAGTGCAGTGATTTCATTTCTATTTTTCATCAGTCACCATAGGAAGCAAAAGAGTATAATATATAGATCCTGCTAGACAACTTGCCACTGGAAACAATTGTGAGCTAATTAGTAATACATTTCCACTGAATATATTAATTAGAACATTTTCAATGTTTCCTTGAATCAGAACCAGGATCCATTTTTACTGAACTAACACTGCTCCGTATTATTATATCTCTCTTGGAACCCATCAAACATATATGCTACAAAGGCATTAATTTATCCCATTAACATTTGTGAATAAGGTGTGAGTAGAGCCCACAATGTTCAATAAAACACCTTAAATTATGTCTATTATCTAGTTTCAATTTATCTCAGACTTCATCTTCACAAAGCTTGTATAATTACAATTGAATCTTAAAGCCAAAATGATTTTTATACCATTTATACGAGTGTGTGTAAATGTTCAAAATGTTTCATCTACTCAGCAATCTTTAATAGGCAGATGCTTTTCCATAATATGGCTTATTATATTATTATTATTATTGTTGTTGTTGTTGTTGTTGTTATTATTATTATTATTCTTTATTCATTAAACATGAAACTCAGTCAACTGAACATTCAAAGAAGCATCACAAATAGCATTAACTGGTGCTAATGGTTGATACGGGTTGCTGCCAGCATCCTAGGTATCAACCAAGTACCTTCTTAAGATGTACGATGTTCCAAGTAGCGCAGTTTTTTGCAGTTCTGCTGGTGTTATTGCAGGAAGCTGCAATTTGTTGATGTACCTTATAAAATTCTTGGACATGGTACCATGTGCCCCAATGACAATGGGTATCACTGTTACATGTTTCATCCATAGCCAATGGCCAGGTCGCGATATTTCATGATTTTTTCCAGTTCTTTTTCTTCTACTCTGCCATCTCCTGGTACTGCGATCTCAATAAATTGTACATTTCGGTTTTCTACAGCTGTGATATCTGGCATGTTGTGTTCCAAGTGATGATCCATCTGTATTAGAAAGTCCCACAAGTTCTTCACCTTCTCATTTTCTATAACTTTTTCCACTTTATGTTCCCATGACTTTTTGGATACAGGCAAGTCTTATTTTTTACATAATGACCAGTGGATTAATTTAGCAACTCAGTCGTGTCTAGCTTTGTAATCAGCTTGTGCAATTTTGCCACATTCACATATTAAATGTGAAATAGTTTCGATTTTGTTGTTGCAAAGTTGGCAGTTTGGATTGTGGGTGGATTTTTGTATCTTTGCTTTCATGGCATTAGTTTGTAGTGCTTGTTCTTGAGCAGCGAGTATGAAACCTTCCGTTTCTTTCTTGATGGTTCCCATCTTAAGCAATGCCCATGTCAAGTTGTCATCACATTTTCCTTCAACGTTTCTCAAGTTGTTGTTGTTGTTGTTGTTGTTATAGATATTTCAATTTGGAATGATAGTGGCTTAGCAAATTCAGTGAAAAAAAAATTTTTTTTTGCTTGGATCCTTTTTTCTTGTTATTTCTTCAAGTAAACAATGGCCTACTTTTTTAAAAAATCTTTTCTGTAGTGGAACCAAAGAAATGGCTTGGGTGGTTCAACACAGTGGTGAGAGAATCAATGATAATCTTATTTTATCTACTTGCTCCCAAAGTCTCTTTCTATCTGTACGCATTTAGAGAAGGCTTCAAAGTCGTTTACCACCACATGATTTCCCAAGGAATCCTTAACGTAGTGTTTTTGCAAAGGAAATTGGAACAAAATCCCAAAAGTCAGCATTTTTTAACTGTAAAATGGTTTCTGATTATGGGATTTCTCTTCCATGTTTCTGCTGTGCTGTGCATAATAAAGCAAAGGACTCAGTACACTGCGGGAACAGAAGCTGTATAGTAGTATTCAGTCAATCAGTCAAAATGATACTGTAAGGTTTTTGAATGCAGCTCAGAATCTGATAAGTCCAATGAAATTCTGAACACAAGGCAACTGATAATCAGCTTTTATTTCTGGCCAGAAAGCAAAACTGGGCGATCTTTTTGTCTCCCACCTTAAACAGAGCAGGCAGAGAGAAAAGCAGGCGCACGCAAAAAAACTTTTCCCTTCTTATAGTTTACACATATTGCTTGCATAGATCATCATAGTTTTAGAAATATAATTTCATATCATGCAAACCTCATGATTTTTCTCAGTGCTTCTGCAAACAAAAGGACCTTAGATGGGAAAGGAATACATTTATCTCACATTAAGTTGCTGAGAACACACATTTTAGGTTACAGCAAGCAGGCAGAATTCAACATTTTGCATTTCACAAGTTACTTTAGCTAGGCTAAGCTTGGCAATTTGCCTAGAGGCTTTATCTTTGCAGTTGGCACATTAGGTTACAATGGAGCTCAGCTCAGCAGGGAATCAAAAATTGAGTTAGATACACTCTGTGTATGTTCTAATCCTTTCAGTATGAAAACATAACGCATACACCTATGAGTAGTCATCTTGCTTATTCCCATATGCATTAGAGCAGTGGTTCTCAACCTTTATAGTGCTGCGACCCCTTTAATACAATTCCTCACGATGTGGCGACCCCAACCGCAGAAGAAAGCGGCAAACTGTTTTTTGGAATTTATCATGCCTGAAGCCGTATTGGCTAGCGATCTGAACTGCTTGCGATTGCCTTGAGGACGGAGGCATTAAAGCGGAGAATCCTCCCCTATTAAGTTTATCGCGCCTGAAGCCAAATTAGGCTAGCGATTGGGAGTGATTGCAGCTGGCTTGAGAGGGAGACATCAGAGCAAAGTTTTCTCTCTTTTTTAATTCATTGCGCCTGAAGCCGAATTTGGCTAGCGATTTGAAGAGCCTGCAGCTGGCTTGTGGAGTCAACCATTGGAGCATGATTCTTGCAAGTATACTTCCCATATTTCCGATGGTCTTAGGTGACCCCTGGCAAATCGTCATTCGACCCCCAATGGGGTTGAGAACCACTACATTAGAGAATGCTGCCCTCTCATTTATAAGCATGTCATCTACAAACAATAACTGGGGGAAAAGTTCCCTGTTTCCCCGAAAATAAGACATTCCTTGATAATAAGCCCAATCAGACTTCTGAGCGCATGCGCTACAATAAGCCTCCCCCTGAAAATAAGCCCTCCCCGAAAATATTTAAACACATGCGCAGCTGGTCCCTGCCATTTCCTCTGGTTAGGTTTAGGGAGACAGAGCTGGAAATCAGGTAAGATGGCAAGAGGAATCCCATCTTGATTCACGCGCCCCAAAATAATAAGACCTCCCTGAAAATAAGGCCAAGAGCTTATTTCGGGTTCCAAAAAATATAAGACAAGGTCTTATTTTCGGGAAAACACAGTAGTTGTCAGCGTTCCAGAAAACCCCCTTCTGCAGAAAAGACTCTGAAGATCTTTCAAAGTTCTTTTACTAGCATAGGTAAACTGGCACAGTTGGATGAAATCCGAATCTGGGGATCCGGGTTTTTTGTCAGTAAGACAAACTCCAAAACCACCACCCTTTGACCCCTCTGCCGATCACATGCTCCAATCTCCAACCATCCCATCTCGAGACATTACTCCGAGCACTCCTTCTCCAGATGTGGGCTTGGCCTGACCTTGACTGGCAGGAAGAATGTTATTATGTCTAATGGCCCCTTCTACCAACCCCCTCCTTCTACTTTCCCACATATTGGAAAGTGGCAGCGCCGAAGCCTTCGGCCTAGTATGTCTACTAAAGCTAACAGTAGTATTACTACCAACCAACATGCTAAATTAAAAGCACTAATCATTTGAATTATTTTGCAGAACAAAGAAAGGCAAGAACTTTCTTTAGAAGTTATCCACCGAAGTTCAAGAAAAAGTAGTTGTTCTTCAGGAGTGAAGCTGGACTTCAGAAAGTTATTAAATCTTTCACCTTATTTTAGATGAAAGGCTCTATAAAATCTATGAGATGTAAAAGAATCACAATTCCTAAAACACACATTTTTTCCCCTTTATAACACAAGCCTTTATGGATTGTTCCTGTACATTATTGTTTTATCAGAAGAAGTCTGAAGGAACAGTCTTAATCACATATGTTACCTATCTTAGAATATTACCATTTTGAACACCTACACATACTTCATATAAATGGTTAAAAAAATCATTTTATTCCTTCGGCTTTAAAGTTCTATTGTAATTATATAAGCTTTGAGAAGATGAAATCGGAATTGAATTAATGGAGACAAAACTCAGTTCTTCAACCCTAATGTATGTTTCTCAGGTGCTGTTTTGAGGTCTGTTCATAACCCTTTTACCAACCAGTAATCCTCAGTAATGTTTACTTACCTCTTTGCTTTTTCTCAGATGTATTATTATATATACGATTGTGCATTAGTTTTGTACATTAGTCCCATCATGGCATGGGGCCGGGTTATTTGAAGGAGCACTTCTCCAAAATTATATCTACTTATCCCATCAGACCTGCTGACATGCCCCAGGTAAGGAAACTGTACTTGGGCCCAAAAAGATGGTCTTTCTTTGCCATGGCAACCACCTTATGGAACATTCTGCCACCCCTCTGAAAAGAGGCCATCTTCATCCCGATTTGTTTTCTGGAAAGATTTGGCTAAATCATCTTCCCTGGAACAGGGAACAAGTAGGATCTTGAGATGGGTCCTCTTGCAAATCTAATATATTGTGTGCACTATATTTTTTTAACATTTGAAGAATGACTGCCTCGCTACATGTTTACTGTTTTATCACTTCGTGGTATGCCATCAAGAGTCACTTATTGTGAGATAAATTTAATATATAGATTTATATTATTTTTGTGGTCCGTCAGCAGCCTATGGAGCTGGCAATGGAGTTGGACAGCGATGAGGCTGAGGTGAGGCCAGGGCCATCGGGAAGTGAGGTGTGGACTCCAGAGCCTCCAGAGACTGATAGTAGTGAGGCAGAGGAACAGGAGGAGCCTGTTCCTAATGCATGCATGAGAAGAGCTGCCAGAAGGCAAGAGCAGCTCAAGCAGAGAGGACAACTCCGGAATAAAGCCAAGAGATGATTGGCCCCTCCCATAAGGCTTAAAACAGACCAGCAGTGGAGTTTCAGGTTTGCTGGAAAACATCATTGTAGCTGCGTCCTCTGCTTCGTCTTCTGCTTTGTATATGTTTTGTGGCTTCTGGACATTTGCCAGGAAGGACCTTTGGCAGTTTGCCTAATTGGACTAAGGTTTGTGAGATAACCGAGGAATTTGTGTTGGAAGGCATTTGTTTTACTTTGAGTTGAACAACGAATTACTTCATTCCCAGCTGTTCAAATGAAGTTGGTTTTTTCACGGCATAAGTTTATTATGATACTCTTCTACGCATGCGCAAGATGGCGGCTTACTGAAACGCCGGATCATCGGCTGGTGGATCCCTGGCTGATGGCGATGGTTTGCGGTCGCCTATGCCGCTGGCTCCCCTCGGCCCGGTGAATAGTACATCTCAGCAATCGCGGGTGAGGTCTTTGGACCTCTTTGAACCCGCGGTTGCTGCGCTGGAGGCCGGAGGAACCGGAGACGGGGCGGATGAAGATGGCGGCCCTGCGGAGGTGCGTGGGCGGCTGGCCGACCCTCAGCTGTTCTCAGCTGTTTGGCGGTGAGCGGCATGGGTTTCTAGCGCCGCTACCGCTTCCATCAGGCGACACCCACCCTGGACTAAGCCGCATGGACTCGGCTCCCCCGCTCTTGTTGTCATCTCCCTGTTGGTTACAGGGTGAGCGGTGGGAGACGAACGGCCATGTGGAGGTGTGGGGGCGGCGGATGCCAGCTCCGCCGCGACGCCCGGGTTGTGTGGCTCAGCATTTTGGCCCTCGCTTCTTCAAAACGTCTTTTCCATCGGCGGTGGAGGCTTGGCGGACTGGTGAAGGCGGCCTTGTGGAGATGGGGGGAGGGGGCTGCATGTTTTTCAGCTGAGATGGCGCTTATTCAGCTGCGCCTTGTTTGCACCCCTGGACTCCGCCTCCTTGGGCTTCTGGTTTCCAGCTTGTTAGATCATCTCTCCCACTGTGGATGGGGGCAAGTGATGGACATGATGACCATGTTGAGGCGTGGGGCAGGAAGGTGTATTCTTCAGCTGATACTGTGGCTACCCTCTACCCCCACCCCCGGACCTCCTTCCTGGACTGCTGGAACATCTCTCCATGAGACGGCATACTCGGTCCAGCGGAACATCTACCTGGTGGATGGGCTGAGACGGTTTACGATCTTTGTCTGCTAATCCATCAGGATATAAATGGACTTTACATCTTTTAGGACGGACTGCCTGTCTCTTTTTCCATCTCTTTTTCCATCCGTTACGGACTCCAGAATGACATCCCAGTATAACATCTCGGCTGCCAAATGGGACATAGTCAGCTGATGGTTGATTCTATGCGTTATTCGCAACAGGAACTCTTGCGCCTGCGAGGTGCCCCCGCCTCGCAGGAATGGCCCACCACACTATCGAGGGCCGGCCTCTATGACGGGTCTTGGGACCCACAGAGGTGGCATGCTAAAAAGAAGGGTTTATGGGGTTTTTTAGAAAGGGAATTTTTAAGGGGTGGGAGGGTAAGGGCGGGTAATGGGGGTAACCCGTCGGGTAGGGGGCCAGTTCCTGCACATGCTCGCGGCGGTTTTTCTTTATTAGGTCCAGAGGTTATGGGGGGAGAGTGTGTTCCTATCTGTGAGGGTGGTTCTATTGACACGGTAAGTGGGAGAGGCAGATATGGCGGAAGCGAGGGGTCATATCAAGTTCCGGGAGCGCGTGCTCGATGTTTGAAAGCGATCACGCGCTCCGACCCCTTGGACTTCACCCGTTTCCCGGATGGTCAGGATCCTCAGAGCTTGGGCCTCCGGCTGATGTTGTGCAATGCTCGGTCCGTGGTGAATAAAGCCCCCCTCGTTTGTGACCTTATACAGGGGGGTTCCGCGGACCTTATGGGCATTACGGAGACCTGGTTGGGCACTGAAGGGGGCGTGCCCCTGGTTGAGTTGTGCCCGCCGGGTTTCCGTGCATTCCATCAGCCGAGGGCCCAGGGTAGGGGTGGGGGGGTGGCGGTTGTGATTAGAGAGAGTCTAGAGCCGAGGGAGACCACTGTACCTCAGATTGCCGGGTGCGAATCCCTCTTTGTGAGATGGGGTCATAGGTGTCAGATGGGTATGCTGATCACGTACCTGGCTCCTTGCTGCGTGACAGCTGCCCTGCCCGAGCTCCTGGAGGTGCTGGCTGGGGTGGCAGTTGAGACCCCCAGACTTTTAGTCATGGGGGACTTTAACTTGCCATCGTCCGGCTCGTCATCGACGGCAGCTCGGGAGTTCATGGCTTCCATGACGGCCTTGGACATGACCCAAGTAGTTGATGGCCCTACTCACATTGGGGGTGGCACCCTGGACCTGATTTCTCTCTGGTCAGTGGTTGAGAGATCTGGACTTAAAGGAATTAGTCATTGAACCTTTGTCATGGTCAGATCACTCTCTTCTTCGCCTGGACTTTCTGACCGCCATCCACCACCGCAGGGAGACGGAGCCGATACGTTGGTTCCGTCCCAGGCGCCTGATGGACCCGGATGGGTTCCGGACGGAGCTTGGGCCATTTCCTGAGGGTCTGGCTCACGGCTCGACTGAGGAACTTGTTGCGGCCTGGGAACAGGCCGCGACGGGGGCCTTGGACCGTGTCGTGCCTTTGCGGCCTCTGACCCGGCGCAGGTCCCAACCGGCTCCTTGGTTCTCCGAGGAGCTGAGAGGGATGAAGCGCCGGAGAAGACGCCTAGAGAGTTCCTGGAGGTCTAGCTGCTCGAAGCTGATCGACACTAGTGAAGTCCTATACTAGGACTTACCTAGTGGCATTGAGGAAGCGAGGCGAGCTACGCCTCCTCATTGCATCGGCAGATAACCGCCCAGCCGCCTGTTTGGGTGACTCGCTCCCTCCTACACCAGGGGAGCGGGATGACCCGCTGCAGGGACGTGCTGAGGAGTTTAACGGTTATCTATACGATAAAATCGCTCAGCTTCGGGATGGTCTGGACCAAGATTGCGGTGATGGGTGAGATGCGTGAGGGTGGTCTTGGTGACATTGTGTGGGATGAGTTTGACCCTGTGGCTCCCGAGGACATGGACAGGTTGTTGGGTAGGTTGAATGCCACCACGTGTTTACTGGACCCGTGCCCTCCTGGCTGGTGCTGGCCACTCGAGAGGTGACACGAGGCTGGCTCCAGGCGATTACGACCGCTTCTTTGGTGGAGGGTGTCTTCCGGCCGCCTTGAAAGAGGCGGTGGTGAGGCCCTCCTTAAGAAGCCTTCCTGACCCGCTGTTTTAGGTAATTATCGTCGGTCTCCAACCTTCGCTTCAGGCGAAGGTTGTAGAGAGTATGGTGGCATATCAATTTCCCTTGCACCTGGATGAAACTGTCTATCTAGACCCGTTCCAGTCCGGTTTCGGCCCGGTTACAGCACGGAGACGGCTTTGGTCGCTTGGTGGATGATCTCTGGAGGCCAGGGACAGGGGTTGTTCCTCTGCCCTGGTCCTATTAGACCTCTCAGCGGCTTTCGATACCATCGACCATGGTATCCTGCTGCGCCGGTTGGAGGGATTGGGAGTGGAGGCACCGTTTATCGGTGGTTCTCCTCTATCTCTCCGACCGGTCGCAGTCGGTGTTGACAGGGGGCAGAGGTCGGCCCGAGGCGCCTCACTTGTGGTGCCGCAGGGGTCGATCCTCTCGCCTTCTGTTTAACATCTACATGAAGCCGCTGGGTGAGATCATCAGTGGTTTCGTGTGAAGTACCAGCTGTATGCGGATGACACCCAGCTGTACTTTTCACACCGACCACCCCAACGGTTATCAAGTGCTGTCCCGGTGCCTGGAGGCCGACGGGTCTGGATGGGGAGAAATAGGCTCAAGCTCAATCCTCCAAGACAGAGTGGCTGTGGATGCCGGCATCCCGATACAGTCAGCTAAATCCGCGGCTGACCATCGGTGGCGAGTCATTGGCCCCGATGGAAAGGGTCCGCAACTTAGGCGTCCTCCTGGATGAACGGCTGTCTCTAGAAGACCATTTGACGGCCGCTCCAGGAGAGCGTTCTACCAGGTTCGCCTGGTACGCCAGTTGCGCCTTTCTGGACCGGGATGCCCTATGCACGGTCACCACGCACTCGTGACGCCCGCCTGGATGAAAGGCTCTATAAAATCTATGAGATGTAAAAGAATCACAATTCCTAAAACACACATTTTTTCCCCTTTATAACACAAGCCTTTATGGATTGTTCCTGTACATTATTGTTTTATCAGAAGAAGTCTGAAGGAACAGTCTTAATCACATATGTTACCTATCTTAGAATATTACCATTTTGAACACCTACACATACTTCATATAAATGGTTAAAAAAATCATTTTATTCCTTCGGCTTTAAAGTTCTATTGTAATTATATAAGCTTTGAGAAGATGAAATCGGAATTGAATTAATGGAGACAAAACTCAGTTCTTCAACCCTAATGTATGTTTCTCAGGTGCTGTTTTGAGGTCTGTTCATAACCCTTTTACCAACCAGTAATCCTCAGTAATGTTTACTTACCTCTTTGCTTTTTCTCAGATGTATTATTATATATACAATTGTGCATTAGTTTTGTACATTAGTCCCATCATGGCATGGGGCCGGGTTATTTGAAGGAGCACTTCTCCAAAATTATATCTACTTATCCCATCAGACCTGCTGACATGCCCCAGGTAAGGAAACTGTGCTTGGGCCCAAAAAGATGGTCTTTCTTTGCCATGGCAACCACCTTATGGAACATTCTGCCACCCCTCTGAAAAGAGGCCATCTTCATCCCGATTTGTTTTCTGGAAAGATTTGGCTAAATCATCTTCCCTGGAACAGGGAACAAGTAGGATCTTGAGATGGGTCCTCTTGCAAATCTAATATATTGTGTGCACTATATTTTTTTAACATTTGAAGAATGACTGCCTCGCTACATGTTTACTGTTTTATCACTTCGTGGTATGCCATCAAGAGTCACTTATTGTGAGATAAATTTAATATATAGATTTATATTATTTTTGTGGTCCGTCAGCAGCCTATGGAGCTGGCAATGGAGTTGGACAGCGATGAGGCTGAGGTGAGGCCAGGGCCATCGGGAAGTGAGGTGTGGACTCCAGAGCCTCCAGAGACTGATAGTAGTGAGGCAGAGGAACAGGAGGAGCCTGTTCCTAATGCATGCATGAGAAGAGCTGCCAGAAGGCAAGAGCAGCTCAAGCAGAGAGGACAACTCCGGAATAAAGCCAAGAGATGATTGGCCCCTCCCATAAGGCTTAAAACAGACCAGCAGTGGAGTTTCAGGTTTGCTGGAAAACATCATTGTAGCTGCGTCCTCTGCTTCGTCTTCTGCTTTGTATATGTTTTGTGGCTTCTGGACATTTGCCAGGAAGGACCTTTGGCAGTTTGCCTAATTGGACTAAGGTTTGTGAGATAACCGAGGAATTTGTGTTGGAAGGCATTTGTTTTACTTTGAGTTGAACAACGAATTACTTCATTCCCAGCTGTTCAAATGAAGTTGGTTTTTTCACGGCATAAGTTTATTACTACCTAGTGTTGTGTCTTGCCCGCTCTCACAGCAGCCGGGGCCTTCTTATCTGCTCCTGAACACGGAGGAATGTATGCCTCCTGGCCCCAGTCCTGGCTCCATGCCCAGACAAGCTGAAGAGGAAGGGGCATCTCCCGGTCCCAGCCCTGGCTCCATGCCCAGACAAGCTGCAGAGGAGGGAGCACTCCCCGGCCCCAGCCCTGGCTCCATGCCCAGGCAAACGGAGCAGCTAGATCCCTCCCCCTCCTCCACAGCATGTGAGCCTGAGGAAGGTTTATTTCCAACAGCTGCTGATTGGAGTGACCCTTGCATCAGAAGACTGGATAGGTGGAGGCAACAGAAGGAAGGGAGGAGCAGGCCTTAATGAGTGCTGAGTCATGGAGCCACACCCCATGGCCTATATAAAGGATCTGCTTTCTGGCAGTCTCTGAGTCAGGCAAAGTCAAACTTATCTTGCTGAAGTCACTTTCTGATCTCCTGCCTGCTCTGAGGACTTTGCTAGGACTTTGGGCAGAGCTGCAGAGGCAAGCCTGATTCGGATTTCCCTGACCCGGCTGTCAGCGGAGGAGTGGGACACGACACCTACTTGGGCCTGGGTCACAACAATTATATTAAATTAATATATAAATAAAAATTTTTATTATAAATAAATAAATAAAAATAGACTCATAAATCCACTTTATAACACTCACCTGGTAAAATACCTGGGAAACTCCTATCTTTTAAACATAAAATTGCTGTTATCAGATGAGCATGCTGTAATCTCTTTGAGTGTAGCTACATTTTGTTATATTGTCTGCAAAATTAGGCAGGCTTTGACTGTCCAGTGACAATCCACCACAGGTAGTCCTCAACTTACGACCACAATGGAGCCCAAAATTTATCTCGTTAAGTGAGAAATTTGTTAAGTGACTTTTACCCCATTTTACCACTTTCCTTGCCACATCTGTTAAGTGAGTCATCACAGTTGTTAAATTAGTAACCTGGTTGTTAAATGAATCTGGCTTCCCCATAGATTTTGCTCGTCAGAAGGTTGCAAAAGGGCATTGCGTGACCTCAGGACACTGCAACCGTCATAAATGTGAGTCACTTGTCAAGCATCCAAATGTAAATCACGTGACCATGAGGATGCTGCATTGATAAGAAGTGTGAAAATGGTCATAAGTCATTCTTTTCAGTACCATCAGAACTTTGAACAATCGCTAAGTGAACTGTTGTAAGTGGAGGACTACTTGTATTGTCTTTTCTTTTTCTTTTTTTAATGCTTTTTATTTGTAATGCTGATCTGCAACCTTAATAAAAATTAGAATAGAATAGAATAGAATAGAATTTTATTGGCCAAGTGTGATTGGACCCACAAGGAATTTGTCTTGGTGCATATGCTCTCAGTGTACATAAAAGAAAAGATACGTTCATCAAGGTACAACATTTACAACACAATTGATGATCAATATATCAATATAAATCATAAGGATTGCCAGCAACAAGTTGTAGTCATACAGTCATAAGTGGAAAGAGATTGGTGATGGGAACTATGAAACGATTAATAGTAGTGCAGATTCAGTAAATAGTCTGACAGTGTTGAGGGAATTATTTGTTTAGCAGAGTGATGGCCTTGGGAAAAACTGTTCTTGTGTCTAGTTGTTCTGGTGTGCAGTGCTCTATAGCTGCTCCTGAACACGGAGGAATGTCCTCCTGAGTCCTGGCTCCATGCCCAGACAAGCTGAAGAGGAAGGCATCTGGTCCCAGCCCTGGCTCCATGCCCAGACAAGCTGCAGAGGAGGGAGCACTGCCCCAGCCCTGGCTCCATGCCCAGGCAAACGGAGCTAGACCCTCCCTCCTCCACAGCATGTGAGCCTGAGGAAGGTTTATTTCAACAGCTGCTGATTGGAGTGACCTTGCATCAGAAGACTGGATAGGTGGAGGCAACAGAAGGAGGAGCAGGCCTTACTGAGTGCTGAGTCATGGAGCCACACCCCATGGCCTATATAAAGGATCTGCTTTCTGGCAGTCTCTGAGTCAGGCAAATAAACTTATCTTGCTGAAGTCACTTTCTGATCTCCTGCCTGCTCTGAGGACTTTGCTAGGACTTTGGCAGAGCTGCAGAGGCAAGCCTGATTCGATTTCCTGACCCGGCTGTCAGCGGAGGAGTGACACACACCTACTTGGGCCTGTCACAACAATTATATTAAATTAATATATAAATAAAATTTTATATAAATAAATAAATAAAAATAGACTCATAAATCCACTTTATAACACTCACCTGGTAAAATACCTGGGAAACTCCTATCTAAACATAAAATTGCTGTTATCAGATGAGCATGCTAATCTTTGAGTGTAGCCATTTTGTTATATTGTCTGCAAAATTAGGAGCTTTGACTGTCCAGTGACAATCCACCACAGGTAGTCCTCAACTTAGACCACAATGGAGAAATATCTGTTAAGTGAGAATTTGTTAAGGACTTTACCATTTACCACTTTCCTTGCCACATCTGTTAAGTGAGTCATCACAGTTGTTAAATTAGTAACCTGGTTGTTAAATGAATCAGCATAGATTTTGCTGCCAGAAGGTTGTAAAGGCATTGCGTGACCTCAGACACAACCCATAAATGTGAGTCACTTGTCACATCAAATGTAAATCAGGACCATGAGGATGCTGATACAAGAAGTGTGAAAATGGTCATAAGTCATTCTTTTCAGTACCATCAGAACTTTGAACAATGCTAAGTGAACTTTGTAAGTGGAGGACTACTGTATTGTCTTTTCTTTTTTCAATGTTTTTATTTGTAATGCTGATCTGCAATAAATAAATTAGAATAGAATAGAATAGAATAGAATTTTATTGGCCAAGTGTGATTGGACCCACAAGGAATTTGTCTTGGTGCATATGCTCAGTGTACATAAAAGAAAAGATACGTTCATCAAGGTACAACACTTACAACACAATTGATGATCAATATATCAATATAAATCATAAGGATTGCCAGCAACAAGTTATAGTCATACAGTCATAAGTGGAAAGAGATTGGTGATGGGAACTATGAAACGATTAATAGTAGTGCAGATTCAGTAAATAGTCTGACAGTGTTGAGGGAATTATTTGTTTAGCAGAGTGATGGCCTTTGGAAAAAACTGTTCTTGTGTCTAGTTGTTCTGGTGTGCAGTGCTCTATAGCGTCGTTTTGAGGGTAGGAGTTGAAACAGTTTATGTCCAGGATGCGAGGGATCTGCAAATATTTTCACGGCCCTCTTCTTGATTCGTGCAGTATACAGGTCCTCAATGGAAGGCAGGTTAGTAGCAATTATTTTTTCTGCAGTTCTAATTATCCTCTGAAGTCTGTGTTTTTCTTGTTGGGTTGCAGAACCGAACCAGACAGTTATAGAGGTGCAAATGACAGACTCAATAATTCCTCTGTAGAATTGGATCAGCAGCTCCTTGGGCAGTTTGAGCTTACTGAGTTGGCGCAGAAAGAACATTCTTTGTTGTCCTTTTTTAATGATGTTTTTGATGTTAGATGTCCATTTGAGATCTTGCGATATGATAGAACCCAGAAATTTGAAGGTTTCTACTGTTGATACTGTGTTGTCAAGTATTGTGAGAGGTGGAAGTATGGAAGGGTTTCTCCTAAAGTCTACCACCATTTCTACGGTTTTGAGTGTGTTCAGTTCCAGATTGTTTTGGTTGCACCACAAGGCTAGTCGTTCGACCTCTTGTCTATATGCGGATTCGTCATTGTCTCAAATGAGACCAATCACTGTTGTAATAAGTATAATTACTTATTATAAATAAAAATAATAATAATAATAAAAAAGGGTTTTAACGGTTGTAATGGGTGGCTTCATATAACCATCAAATGAAGTAGAGAAACCCGTCTGAAATGGGATATTTTGCCCTTTGATTAACAGGAAAGCATAAACTGAAAATAGTAGTGTCTTATGGCAGGCAAAAAGTAAATGCATCAAAAATCAGAAGAGGTTCACAGAAATATCAGTATGATTTACAGAACAGGTCACCTGGATTTCTGGCATTTAGAATGAAAGAGTATGAAACTAAAATTTGGGTGCCAGTTATCAAGAAGAGCAAATTTAAAAATTCATAAATGTCTTTTAAGAAAGTTTAACCTCTGAGGAACAACTTATTTTGTCTCAAAGCAGAAAGTTATAGATATTTAAAAACAGTTTTTTAAAGCATGTAGTTTCTATCAGTAGTGGGTTCCTCCTACCTTCACTTCCGATTTGGAACCAGGAGCATGCATGGGGCGCTTCTGCGCAGGCACAGAATCTTCCGTGATGATGTCCAGGCAGGTGGGTGGAGCTTCTCACCTTCACCACTACTGATTCTCCTGAACTGGGGAGAACTGGTAGAAACCCACCTCTGGTATCCATCCTTTGTGAAATATGTCCTGCTTTCTCCATTTATGTATCTTCAAATATAATCTCTTCTGATTTTTTTTTAAATGAAATAAAAGTAGGTTCCACAATTCAGAATGCTTGGGCCGCCTTTTCTTTTGGAAAATTTCACGAAAAGCATTCATTTCATTATGAAGGGCGTCCTTGCTTTCATGAAACATTTTTGGAAATTGTTGTTCAGCATGTTTGCTTGGACCTGATGGGGCTTCAGCTGCTTGTGGGTTAATCAGCAAGGCCAATGTAGTTCACTTCCAAGGACGAAGAGTTGACTCAGAATTTGGAGCAGGGCAGTTCCAACACTTCAGACTGATGCTAAATTGGAAGTGGACCATAATGTACTTTAAATTCAGTTTCAAAAGGTGCTTTGGAATAGACAAGGGCATAAATATAGCACCTAGCTTCAGCTCTTTAAAACAGCTGTGTCTTTCTCAAACAATTGATGCAGCTGCTTTAAAAAATTTGTAGAAAGATCCTACTACATTTGCACCCTACATTCATAACTTCTATTTTCAGAATGGAACTGAAGCTAATGAATAGTATTAGAGTATTATACTCATTTTTTTTTCCTTTCAAATTGTAACAGGAGCAAAACAAGTAAGCTGGCACAATCTTTGCACAAGTACAATGAAAAGCAACATACTGTTTTCCAAAGGAGGGTTTCCCTTTACAAAAAATTTGAAGCTAAGTTGCTGCATTCATTCACAGATGTACCGAAAAACCAATAATCCTTGGTACTGTGTAGGATGGGACCAAGTTAATATGCTGCAGATATTGTATGTCTGTGATAAAAAAAAAAGTCACAATAATGCTTCCAAGGTCTCTCCATTATAGACTTTTATAAATGATTTCTAGGCTTTGAGTAGAAAGAGGGAAAGCAAAGCTGTGCATCTTTTCCGGCAATTCTATAATGCTTTTATCTGCTGATAATATCAGGGGGAAGCCAGAAGCATCAAATACAGCGAAGAATTGCATGGTGAAAATATGGAATATATAAGATGGAGGAGTTTTTGCAGCTGTGGGAAAAAGGCAGGAATGGCAATTATAAGTTTGGTTTGGAAAGAGGTTTATTCAGTTTCTGTATACAAAAGAGACTTTCTATATCTATCTATCTATCTATCTATCTATCTATCTATCTATCTATCTATCTATCTATCTATCTATCATCTATCTATCATCTATCCATCCATCCATCCATCATCCATCCATCTATTGTTTTTACAAATAACTCAAAGGAGCAAACATATCCAACCCATCTTCCTCCTGACCTCATGATCAAAATTCAACTTGGCAACTATCTCATATTTATGAAAGTTGCAGTGTCCCATAATAACTTAAGTTGTTATTAGCAACAACTGCGATGATTCACTTAATAAATGTGGCAAGAGAGATTGCAAAATGGAGCAAAATTTATTTAACAACTCTCTTGCTTAGCAATGGAAATGTTAGACTCTATTACGGTCGTAAGTCAAGGACTACCTGTGTTTGGTTCTGAAGCATTAAGCCACCTTTGGCTCTGAGTACTTACTTACTTAGTACTTACTTGTTGATTGTTCCCTAAGGAAGCTTTTTTGTGGGGGTCATGTATATATATTGTTTTGACCTTGGGAAATTATGCTTTTGTGACTTTTATTGTTATATCAATGTATAAAATACAAAGAAAAATAAAAAATAGGAAATTAAGGGAAGGAAAAAAGAGGGGGGGAGAAAATATGAGGTACAAGGGAAGAAGGAAAAAAGCATTGACTTCCGACTCTTTTTTGGCACAGTACAAGTAGCAACATTACAACCTCAACTTTTCCTTTTTACACATTAGTATATTACTAGCCATTTCTATAACAAATTTATCTAATTGGAAAAACCAAAGTCAAAGTTGCATTTTTTTTTTCATCACAAACACAAAATTCAGAAGTGATATCCAAATAAAAAAGATAATTTATTTATTTATTTTATTTTTTATTTATTTATTTATTTTGTCACAACAGTATATATAAGCATAAGCATGAAAGTAACTATATAATATATAAGCATATATATATAAGCATATGTATGTAATAACTATATTAATTGGATATAATGAAAGGAAACAATAGGACAGAAACGGTAGACACGTTTGTGCTCTTATGCATGCCCCTTACAGACCTCTTAGGAATGGGGTGAGGTCAATAGTAGACAGTTTTTGGTAAAGCTTTGGGGATTTTGAGAAGAGACCACAGAGTCAGGTAGTGTGTTCCAAGCATTAACAACTCTGTTACAGAAGTCATATTTTCTGCAATCAAGATTGAAGCGGTTGACATTAAGTTTAAATCTATTGTTTTCTCTTGTATTGTTGTGAATGAAACTGAAGTAGTCTTTAACAGGAAGGACATTGCAATAGATGATTCTATGAGTTAAACACAGGTCCTGTCGAAGGCAGCGGAGTTCTAAGTTTTCTAAACCCAAGATTTCAAGTCTGGTGGCATAAGGTATTTTGTTGTATTCAGAGGAGTGGAGAACTCTTCTTGTAAAATATTTCTGGACACGTTCAATTGTATTGATGTCTGAAATGTGGTATGGGTTCCAGACAGGTGAGCTGTATTCAAGAATTGGTCTAGCAAATGTTTTATAAGCTCTGGTAAGTAGTGTAGTGTTTCTGGAGAAGAAGCTACGTAAGATTAGGTTTACAACTCTTAAAGCCTTTTTTGCGATGTAGTTGCAGTGGGCTTTGGCACTTAGATCATTGGATATGAAAACTCCAAGGTCTTTGACAGGGTGGGGGTCATCTGTAAGATAATGTCCATCGAGTTTGTATTTAGTGTTTGGATTCTTTTTTCCAATGTGTAAGACAGAGCATTTGCTGGTTGAGATTTGGAGTTGCCAAGTTTTTGACCATTCTGACATAAAGTCAAGGTCTTTTTGAAGGGTAGCTCTATTGTTGGTAGTGTTAAATAGTTCGACATCATCAGCGAAAAGAACACAATTACTTTTAATATGGTCACAGAGATCATTAATGTATAATATGAAGAGTGTTGGTCCAAGATCATTGCCTTGGGGTACGTCGCTATTGACAGGAACAGGATTTGATAGGACACTGCCTATTTTGACCATTTGTTGTCTGTTTGACAGGAACGCTGATATCCAGTTATGACGGGTCCGGAGATGCCGTAGGATTTTAGTTTTAGGAGAAGTTTGTCATGTACCACTGAGTCAAAAGCTTTACAGAAGTCTATGTAAATTGCATCTATTGTTTTTCATTGATCAAGATTTGTAGTCCATATGTTTTTGCAGTGAAGAAGTTGTAAGTTACATGATAATTTTTTTCTGAAATCAAATTGTTTATTAGAGAATAGATTGTTTGTTTCTAGGTAGAGGATAATGGATTGGTTGATGATAGATTCCATAACTTTACAGGTGACACAGCATAGAGAGATTGGTCTGTAATTTTCAACTAAGCTGGGGTCTCCTTTTTTGAAGACTGGGATGACCGTGGCTAGTGACCAAAGTTTGGGAAGAGAACTGGTTGTGAAGGCTTTTCCAAAGATTATGCTTAGGGGTTCTGCTATATTAGTGGAAATCTTTTTTAAGAAGTATGCACATAGTCCATCAGGTCCAATAGATAGGGATGGTTTCAAGAGCTTTTTCAACATTTTCTTCAGTGAAATCTATATATGTTAGGTCGTTGTTGGTGCGGTTGGGGAATGTTGGGTATGATCCATTACTGTTAACAAAGACTGAGCCAAAGAATGTGTTAAAGAGGTTTGCTTTAACTGTTTCATCAGTATTTTCTTTGCCGTTAGATTCTTTTAGTGGTGGGATAGATCTCGAGTCATTAAGTTTGTTGTTCACAAAATTATAAAAAGCACGATTGGAATTTGTGCGCAGAAGGTCTTCTTCTTGCTTGGTGTGGTAATTGGTGCATTCAGTTTTTATTTGGTTGCATATATCTCTGTATCGATTTTTGAAATTTGCTACATGTCCCTTTTTGTTTTTTCTCCAAAGGGATTTTTTTTTGGATTGAAGCTTTTTTATTGATATGGGTAATTTGTTTTTCTTGATTTTTGTGGTAGTTTGTGGTACGTAGAGTTTAATGACTCTATTGATTTCAAGTAGGAAAACTCTGTAGTGGTCTTCAGCAGTGATACAGGATGAGAATAGATTTTGCCAGACAAGAAATGAGAGGTAGGTGTTTATAAGGTCATAGTTGGCTTTTTTGAAATTGTAGTTTGGAATACTATTATTATGACGATTTTTGTAAGGGTGTATATTGAGACAAAAGTCTATCATGCTGTGGTCACTGTTGGAAAAGGGTTCTTTTATTTGTAGTCCATAAATTGAGTTTGAGTTGTTAATTAAATATATTATATTAAGTATATCCTCCTCTTTGAATAAAACAATCAATTTAAGCATTTCTATTTTATCTTCCTTGGTGTGGAAATAGTATGTATTTCTATTTGCTTTTAATAATCTTTATAAACAATCACCATTTATATTACAAAATTCACTGTATTCTTTCAGATTCTTTAACCTTAAAGGGAAAAATAATTTTTCCCCATCCATTTTAAAACAGTAAACTTTTCTTTAAAAACATTTCTAAAATCAAAACATTCTAATACATCCTTTTTAAACTTTCTTTTAACATACAAACTTTAAAGTTCACTTTCAGCCCAATAACATTCCAACTTACTCCAATTAACTCATTAAATTTAGATCATTCCTTCTAAGTTACCCTCAGAGAATAATTTTTTCTTCTTGTATACATCCTTTTAAAAGCTCTAATTTTTTTTCTTTAAGCTAATACATCTTTTTCCTTAACTTTCTCTTAACATAGATACTCATGCTTTTGTGACAACACCTCCTTAGCAAAATATTGTGTCTTCTTATTTAAGGAGTTGCCAGCAGATACAATGAATCAACGCATGCTAGTCAGAGGTGGGTTTCAGCAGGTTCTGACCAGTTCTGGCGAACCGGTAGTGGAAATTTTCAGTAGTTTGGAGACCCGGTAGTAAAAATTCTGACTGGCCCCGCCCCCATCTATTCTCTGCCTCCCAAGTCCTAGCTGATCGGAAGGAAATGGGGATTTTGCAGTAACCTTCCCATGGATTAGGGTGGGAATGGAGATTTTACAGTATCCTTCCCCTGCCATACCCACCAAGCCACACCCACCAAGCCATGGCACACCCACAGAACCGGTAGTAAAAACTTTTGAAACCCATCACTGATGCTAGTTCTGAAGTTCTATTCAAACTTTGGACTAAATACCATTTCATCCTGTAGATCAGGGCTGTCAAACTCAAGGCCCAGGGGCTGGATCCAGCCCATGGGTTGCTTAGATCTGGCCCATGGGTCTTTTCTGGAAGAAGCAAAGATCCAGCCCGTAGTACCTCTGCCAATGAAAACAAAGCTCATGAGGACCACTGTTTTCACTGGCAGAGGGCTGCAGTAAGTTGTCATAGCCGAAATGGAGCACGGAGACCGTTTTCGCTGGCAGAGCGCTCAGGCCACCACAGGTGCTCCTGACACGAGCTGGCAACGCCCATCCTGGCAATGCCGACCCCGGCATCCTAAGGTCAAACACAACCCTGATGCGGCCCTCAATGAAATCGAGTTTGACACCCCTGCTGTAGATCAATAGACAAATTGAATCAATCAATCACAAGATCTGTAGTTTACAAACCTTAATTCTTCCCCCTTACATTTTTGTTTTAGTGCTTACCTACTAGTCTTACTCTGGCTGTAAGCCACATCTCTAAAACTTATCCTAATTCACCATTAAGTTTCTCTTCAAAGTCCTTCCAACTTCTTGATAAATATACTAACTGATCCTAGAGTTTGAGGCCTCTACCAATTTATCTCCTTTCCATCTCATTCTCATTTTCTTATTTGTCCATTCTGTTATTTCTAAATTTGATCATAGATCCTCTCTTTTGTTTTCTGCTTAAGCTTGCCAGGACACAATTCCACTTTGGAACGGATCTAAGAAAGCTTGTCTTGCAAAGACATAATTTTAGAAATGGTTCCCAATCCTTGCCTACGTTCATTTTCTTTCCAAATCTGTGACAGTTTATAAAGATTTTGTTATCTTGCTGGACATGATAGGGCACAAAGAGCTATTTCAGGATTGTCCTGTTTTATAAGATGTATTCTTTTTCAAAGAAAGCTTTACTTTCTTGTCCAGTTTGACTATTTTTACAGAGTGAATTTTAAGATCTTGGAAGCAATACTGAAAAAAGTTTCTTTAAAAATATTAAGAGATCCTTCTGCAGCTCTGAATTGAATATGTTGCCATGCATTATCTATCAGATTTAGAATAGAATAGAATAGAATAGAATAGAATAGAATAGAATAGAATAGAAGAATAGAATAGAATTTTATTGGCCAAGTGTGATTGGACACACAAGGAATTTGTCTTGGTGCATATGCTCTCAGTGTACATAAAAGAAAAGATACCTTCATCAAGGTACAACATTTACAACACAATTGATGGTCAATATATCAATATAAATCATAAGGATTGCCAGCAACAAAGTTACAGTCATACAGTCATAAGTGGAAAGAGATTGGTGATGGGAACTATGAGAAGATTAATAATAGTGCAGATTTAGTAAATAGTTTGACAGTGTTGAGGGAATTATTTGTTTAGCAGAGTGATGGCCTTCGGGAAAAAACTGTTCTTGTATCTAGTTGTTCTGTTATATATATATAACAGAAAACCTCAGAAAACAAATATATATATATTTGTTTTCTGAGGTTTTCGCGGGTGTTTGTATGTAGATCTTTGGTTATTCGGGTTTTCTCCCGCGTAAAATTGGAAGTGTCTTGGCGACGTTTGCGAAGTCTCATTCGTCATCTTCAGGCTTCAGCTCGTGCTGAAGCTGAAGCCTGAAGATGACGAATGAGACTTCGCCGAAACGCCCAAGACACTCTATATATATATATATATATATATAGATCTTTGTTGTTCGGGTTTTCTCCGTGTAAAATTGGAAGTGTCTTGGCGACGTTCGAAGTCTCATTAAGTCATCTTGGGCTTCAACCCATTGGTTCTGGGAGCAATGTGTGATCGCAGCTGTTTCTTCCTTTTAACTGCTAGTGGGGTTTGAACTGATTGGGTGGGAGCTTGGCTGTGCTCTGATTGGATGGGGGTTTTTCTGTGCTCTGATTGGATGGGGGTGTGTCCTGTGTTGGTGGGGGCTTGGTTGTGCTCAGTCTAGTCTGTGCTGCAGGGGGATTTGAGCTGGTGAGATGCATAGCTGTTGTTTGGCTTTGTGGTCGTGCTACATCTTCATAGTGGGTGTCAGTCTGCTGCATGAATGGATTGGAGGGGTTTGAAATGGCTAATGTTGCAGCTGCGGTCTGGCTTCTGGTCCTTGGTCGTGGTTCATGATCAGTGTGGGTTTGGGTCTGCTTTCTGGGTGGATGTGCGGTGGTGACATCCTGTGTGGACCTTGTGAGTGTGGGTCTGGTGTCGTTCCTCATGTTAGGGACTCGTTTGTCAATAAGGGCGGGTTTCCAAATGGCTGGTAGGCGGGAGGTGTCATCTCGTTTGTTCATGCTGTGTGGGCGTTTCTCTATCTCAATGGCTTCTCTGATTATTCTGTTGTTAAAGTGTTCAATTTTGGCGATAGTTCTGGTCTTTTTAAAGTCAATATCGTGTCCTGTGACTTTAAAGTGTTGGACCAGGGAAGAAGTTGGTTCCTCTTTTTTGAATGAGTTCCTGTGTTCTTCAATGCGTGCACTTATTCTTCTGTTGGTTTGTCCAATGTATGTGGTGGGGCAGGCGGTGATGGATTCCAAACAAATAAGATTACCAAGCTAATCCAAAAAGAACCCCCCACTAAAATCCAAGACAGGGAACAAGAAAACGGCACAGCCCTCCTCCCATATATAAAAGGCACCACAGACAGAATCAGCAAGATCCTCCACAAACACAACATCAAGACAGCATTCTGCACAAACAGAAAAATATCCACCATCCTAAGAAACCCCAAAGACAAAATTGAGTTAGAAAATCAAGGAGTATATGAAATCCCATGCACCGCCTGCCCCACCACATACATTGGACAAACCAACAGAAGAATAAGTGCACGCATTGAAGAACACAGGAACTCATTCAAAAAAGAGGAACCAACTTCTTCCCTGGTCCAACACTTTAAAGTCACAGGACACGATATTGACTTTAAAAAGACCAGAACTATCGCCAAAATTGAACACTTTAACAACAGAATAATCAGAGAAGCCATTGAGATAGAGAAACGCCCACACAGCATGAACAAACGAGATGACACCTCCCGCCTACCAGCCATTTGGAAACCCGCCCTTATTGACAAACGAGTCCCTAACACGAGGAATGACACCAGACCCACACTCACAAGGTCCACACAGGATGTCACCACCGCACATCCACCCAGAAAGCAGACCCAAACCCACACTGATCATGAAGCACGACCAAGGACCAGAAGCCAGACCGCAGCTGCAACATTAGCCATTTCAAACCCCTCCAATCCATTCATGCAGCAGACTGACACCCACTATGAAGATGTAGCACGACCACAAAGCCAAACAACAGCTATGCAGCTCACCAGCTCAAATCCCCCTGCAGCACAGACTAGACTGAGCACAACCAAGCCCCCACCAACACAGGACACACCCCAGCCAATCAGAGCACAGAAAACCCCCATCCAATCAGAGCACAGCCAAGCTCCCACCCAATCAGTTCAAACCCCACTAGCAGTTAAAAGGAAGAAACAGCTGCAATCACACATTGCTCCCAGAAGCACAAGCTGAAGCCTGAAGATGACGAATGAGACTTTGTCGAAACATCGCCAAGACACTTCAATTTTACACGGAGAAAACCCGCACAACCAAACATCTATGTACAAACCCCCGTGAAAACCACAGAAAACAAATATATATATATATATATATATATATATATATATATATATATATATATATATATATATATATATATATATATATATATATATATGTAGGTCTTGATTCGGGTTTTCTCACAGAAATTTGAAGTGTCTTGGCGACGTTTCGACGAAGTCCCATTCGTCATTTTCAGGCTTCAGCTGAGCACAACCAAGCCCCCACCCAAACAGGACACCCCCCCCAGCCAATCAGAGCACAAAAAAAACCCCATCCAATCAGAGTACAGCCAAGCTCCCACCCAATCAGTTCAAACCCCACTAGCAGTTAAAAGGAAGAAACAGCTGCAATCACACATTGCTCCCAGAAGCACAAGCTGAAGCCTGAAGATGACGAATGAGACTTTGTCGAAACATCGCCAAGACACTTCAATTTTACGTGGGAGAAAACCCGAATAACCAAAGACCTACATACAAACACCATGAAAACCTCAGAAAATATATATATATATATATATATATATATATATATATATATATATATATATATATATATATATATATATATATATATATATATATATATATATATTACAGTATATAAGAAGGAATTACTGTACTATTTTCCAAATGTTGGTTATTATTACTGACTTAATCCAAGCCAATAGATAAATAAAGTCAGCTTATTGTAATTTTTTCTTACTTAAGCCATCTTCGGAGCATTAAGACAAATGCACCAAGACGAATTCCTTGTGTGTCCAATCACACTTGGCCAATAAAAATTCTATTCTAGTCTAGTCTAGTCTAGTCTAGTCTAGTCTAGTCTAGTCTAGTCTATTCTAGTGGAACCAAAAATGGATTTGTCATAAATGGAGGACTACCTGGATAGATTGGCTTATCTTAAAGAGAAGTTAAAAACTAAAGTTAGTTTTTAACTTCTCTTTAAAGCAATCTGGCCCATTGGGTCAGACTTCTTAAAGATGCCAATTTGAAAATCAGTTCTTTAAATGAAATCATTGAAACAGCAATGGATCAAGAAAATCTTTCTGTGCCAAATTTAGCCTGTTTTATATTCCAGTAACTCAGTTTTTAAAACAAGTAGTCCTCAACTTATGACCACAATTGAGTCCAAAGTGTCTGTTAAAATAAGATAACCTTTATTGTCATTTTTTTTGTGGGCACACTAGCACACATTAAAAATGAAATTCTGTTGCCTGATTTCAAAAGTGTACATATACATAACACACATATAGAAATGCTATATACATACTTACCTATATACCTACACCCTAACATATAACAACTTTATATGTTATATGTTGCTAAGTGAAACATCTGTTGAGTTTTGCTCCATTTTACGACCTTTCTTGACAAAATTGTTAAGTGAATCACTGCAATTATTAAATTAATAACATGGTTGTTAAGTGAAATTGGTTTCCCCATTGACTTTGCTGATGAGAAGGTTGCAAAAGGTGATCACAGGACCCTGGGACACTGCAACTGTCATAAGTATGAGTCAGTTGCCAAACATCTCAATTTTGATCATGTGACCCTGGGGGATGCTGCAGTGGATGTAAGTGTGAAACGCAATCATAAGTTATTTTTTTTTTCAGTGATGTAATTTTGAACAGTCACTAAATGAATTGTTGTAGGTGGAGGAATACCTGTAGATGCTATATTTCTGTTCTCCTCCTATACCCTCTAATACTTCTACCTCTTCTCACTTTTTATATACTTTTAGATCTTAATTCATATATTTCTGGCTTTTCATAATTTTTTAGAGTTGTATTTTTGCTCTTGATGTAACCTTGATACTTCTTTAACCAAGGTATTCTACTTTACTTATGCTGATCTATAACCATAATAAAGATTTAATTTTATTTTTCTGTCCTCCTTGTCCCCAGCATCTTCATCTCTGAGTTTGGTGCAATTTTTATACTACGGGTTTTGTGGGCATGGCTTGGTGGGCATGGTGTGGCTTAGTGGGTGTGGCAGGGGAAGGATACTGCAAAATCCCCGTTCCCACCTCACTCTGGGGCCAGCCAGAGGTAGTATTTGCCGGTTCTCTGAACTACTCAAAATTTCCACTACTGTGTTGTGGCTCCAGCCCCCCCGGGCCTGGCCCCCTGCCAGAAAGTGACTCAGAGAGTGAGGGGGAAGGGCTGTCAGGGCTCCCTTCTGCAGGGCCAGCCTCTCTGGCTCAGCTCCAGGAGCCAGAGGCAGGCCAGGTGGAGGAGGTGATGACGTCTCTGTCTCCTGTATCTCCCCCCGCCCAGGAAACGCTTCCAGACCCAGCTGTGGACAATCAGCCCTGGTTAGATCCCAGGTTTCGTAGACAAGAGAGGCGGGAACAACAGAAGCAGGGGTGGGGCAGGCCTAAAAAGTGCTGAGTCACGGAGCCACACCCCAAAGGGTATAAAAGCAGGAGGGGCTGCTATACTACTTCGTGACGAACAAATCAGCTGACTGGAGAACACTTGAGCTGAACTATCTGACTGAGCCTTTGGCCTGAATTGCTGTTTGCTCCTGACTTCCTGGTTGCTCCGGTAACGAGCTCAGCGAGGCCGGCATCAAGAAGATAAGAAAACCTTGGCAGATGAACGCTGGTTTGCTGCCAGGGCTGATAGTTGCCGTGGATTAAATTGCTGGCTAATTGAGTCAGTTCACGTGCCTCCCGAACTGAGGTGGGGGACAGAACATACTGGTTCTCCAGAATTTGTCAGAACCTGCTGAATTTCACCCCTATCAGAAACCCTTGAGGTATACTGGACTTCAGGGTGAAAAGTGGTACAATTCAATATGCTGTATATATAATTTTAAATATGCATTTTAGATCTGTGCGAATAAGACTGAATGTTTAAGGGCTATACATTGGAACTTTTAATTTTTGTTGTTTGTGGCTCCCCACTCTTAAAAGAGTTGTTAAAAACTTAATTAAATTTCAGATCTGAACATTAATTATGAATAAAAGGAAGTTATGGGATTAGCAGAGGGCAGCCTTTTTGTTTATGAATTATAAATGGTTTATAAATTAAGCCTGGAAGCATCAGAACTGCTGATGAGAAGGAAGGAGAAGTTACCTAATTTATTTTTCTTAGTGTTCTGTGTGGGTGGAATTTTCAGTCTTATCCCCAACGCAGAACAATGATGTTTACTAAGAATAATGAATTTGTGTTGTTCTGCCTTCCGTTCTCTTTTTAGATAAAACCTTTTTTCATGATAGCCTACTTCCCTGGTTTGTAAATTGTGCATGTAAGCACAATTGTTTTGGAAACAGTTTCTCAACTGAAATCAATATGAAAATCAAAAAAGGCTGCAGATTTTAAAATGCCGGGGAACAGAAGATTGGCCAATATAAGGGTCACACCTAATGGATGAAGCGACATTAATGGCTGCGGCATCTCAACATAAAATGATGCAGCGTTTTTTTTAAATTCAAATTTGGTTTTTAGTTTTTTTTAAAAATGGGAAAAGTGATTGTGCACAATCTGTCCAAATCTGATATTTAGAAAGACAGATGGATAACTAGAATATAACCAGATCAACAAATTGCACAGCAATCCCAAATCAATAAAACAGTGGAATTGTTCCATTTCTCTGATCCAGAGTTCTAGACCTCTAAAATACTTCATGATTGAAGATGGTGTGAGAGATAAAAGTCCACAGCGGGAGAGCAAGTATATTGGACAATAGATAATCCTTCATTTATAACCCTAATTGGGACCAGAATTTCTGTTGCTAAGCAAGACAAGTGAGTCATATCCGAATTTATAAACCTTTTTCCAGTGGTGTTAAGTGAATCATGGCAGTTGTTAAGTGGGACATGTGGTCATTAAGTGTGTAAGGCTTCTCCTTTGCTTGTCAGAAATCGGGTGGGAAGATCGGAAATGGCAATCATGTGACTTGGGATGTTGCAACCATGATAAATACATGGCATTCAAATTTTGATCATGTGTCTATGGAAATGCTGTGAGGACGAGGGCCAGTTGTAACTCACTTTTTTCAGTGGTTATATTTTTGAACGGTTGCTAAACAGTTGGTTGTAAGTTGAGGACTATGTGACTGTTTGACAACACTTTCCCAGGAAGAAGGGAGCACCTTTCAAAGAACGAGTAAGACAAGTTAGGAAACGGAGGAAAAGCATTAGGATAACCACTCTCTAGAATTATATCCATTAGGCTAAGTATACCGGTAGTCCTCATTTTATGACCCCCAACTGAGCCCAAAATTTCCATTAAGTAAGAAGTAAGAATGGCCCATTCTACAACTTTCCTTGCCACCACTGGTAAATGAATCACTGCAGTCGTTAAGTTAGTAACACATTTGTTAAGTGAATCTGACTTCTCCATTGACTTTACTTGTTGGAAGGTTGCCAAGTATCCAAATTTTGATCACATGATCATGTGGATCCTCCAGATGATTGTAAGTGAAAAATGGTCTTAGTCACTTTTTTTTCAGTGCGATTATAACTTTGAATGGTCACTAAATGAATGGTTGTAAGTCGAGGACAACCTGTACAATCAGTGGTGGGATTCGGCTGGTTCGGGCGAACCAGTTGTTAAATTGCTGGCTGGCCCCGCCCTTTCCAGGAGTCCTCATGCGCCCCATTTTGACTCCCAGGTAAGTGCAGGGAGGCCTACAAGGCCCAAAATGGGGCATGGCCACACCCACCCAACTGGTCATTAGGGCAGAGAACTGGTTGTTGAATTAGTTGAATGTGTACTTTTACTACACATTAGATCAGTGGTAGTCAACCTGATCCCTACTGCCCACTAGTGAGCGTTCCAGCTTTCATGGTGGCCGGTAGGGGTTTTGTCCGATACTGAAGCACTTTCCTTTTTTTTAATTTAACTGACTTTTTTTTAAAAAATTCATAGCTTTATTTAAAAACATTTTCCTTAGGTTTCCATAAAATTCCCCGTGATAATTTAAATTTCTGAAAATATACTATTTTTTTTTTTTAATTTGCATTTATATCCCGCTCTTCTCCGAAGACTCAGGGCGGCTTACACTATGTCAAGCTATATCACCCGCGCATAAGTTTAGTTCACATTATGTAAGTGAAATTAAATGGTGCTATAGTGCGACCGCAAACAAAAGAGCCTCGTCCCAGAATAGCTCACGCATCTCCCCCACATCACCCAGCTGTAACAGACAAGCAGAGCTGGTAGCTGGCGCCCCCATCCAACCCAATCCATGATGCGCGAGAGGCATGTACTACATGATACACGGCGCATTACTGTGGAACCGGTGGGCAGTTAGAAAATTTTACTACTAACAGAGATAGGTATAAAAAGGTTGACTACCCCTGCATTAGATCCTCTTCTTTGTTTTGCAGTTATTGTCTTTAATACTTAAAATTTCAAAGGCAACTATTTTGCCTTTCCTGTAAGTCAGTTCCTTGTCTTGTCTTCAAATGCCATCTGGAGAGCAACTTCAATGAAGATTTTCTCTGCCTCTTTTTAGTCTAATCATTTTAGTTTAATCTGATTGGACAGTCACTTGTTTGAAATGGTATAGGGCAGGGGTGTCCAAACTACGGCCCGCGGGCCAACTGCGGCCCGCGGGTCAGTTTTTATTGGCCCGCAGCAAATTCTGGAAGTATAATTTAATATGGCCCTTTTAACTCAGGCTCATGCTCCTCCCCATGGGCGGGGAATAATGAAGGGAGGGGGCAGAGGAGGCGGCGAGCGGGAAAGAGGCTGCTGGCTGTGCCTGCCCCCAGCAGTTCTACCCTCGCCTTCCTCGGGCCGCCTGGCGAGGCTCCTCGCGCCTCCCCATGTCGGACACGCGTGGCGGCAGTGACAGCCATCGAGAAACAGGTGAGGAGGCGGCAAGCGCGAAAGAGGCTGCTGGCCGTGCCCGGCCCAGCAGTTCTATCCTCGCCTTCCTCGGGCAGGGAATAACGAAGGGAGGGGGGGAGGAGGCGGCGGCAAGCGCGAAAGAGGCTGCTGGCTGTGCCCGGCCCAGCAGTTCTATCCTCGCCTTCCTCGGGCAGGGAATAACGAAGGGAGGGGGGGAGGAGGCGGCGGCAAGCGCGAAAGAGGCTGCTGGCCGTGCCCGGCCCAGCAGTTCTATCCTCGCCTTCCTCGGGCAGGGAATAACGAAGGGAGGGGGGGGGGGGGCGGCGGCAAGCGCGAAAGAGGCTGCTGGCCGTGCCCGGCCCAGCAGTTCTATCCTCGCCTTCCTCGGGCCGCCTGGTGAGGCTCCTCGCGCCTCCACCCCTTGGGCAGGGAATAACGAAGGGAGTTTCAAGTTCATACCAAATACAAAACAAAAGCCAAGATCAGGGGTGTCCAAACTTGGTCTCTTTAAGACTTGTGGACTTCAGTTCCCAGAGTTCCTCAGCCAGCTTTGCTGGCTGAGGGACTCTGGGAGTTAATCCACAAGTCTTAAGGGACCAAGTTTGACACCTAACAAGATGAATGAATATGAAACATTTTCCCCCCTTAAATGAAGATGATATCCACATATTGTTGCTTTTTAGTAGACTGACTGTATCCATCTGTATTGTAATGTCCCAGGTTTTCAGGCCGCATGCCTTTCTGAATAATTATATTTAAAAATATTACATTAAAAATCAACATAACACAAACACACACGTACACAAACATAGAGATACACATGCACATATATATAACTCACACACATATAGTATACTTAAGCCTAAACTGTGCATAGGGACTACCCAGACGGCTGAAAAAAGTGATTTCTGACAGGTTCTCACACTTTTGACTGGTCCTCACACGTACAACTATCTTTACATTTTGCACCCTATCTTGTAACCGTGGTGAAGAGAAGCAGTTGTGAAATGAGTGATATGGTTGTTAAAAATGCTGCAATGGGCATAAATGTGAGGATGGTCATAAGTGTGAGGACTGGTCAAAAATTACTTTTTTTAGCCCTCTGAGTAGTTTCTATGCCCATAGCCACATCCACTCAGTCACATGAGCAGTTAGCCACGCCCACCAGTCACATGACCACCAAGCCACACCCCAAAATAAGCCACGCCCATTCCCCCCCCCCCCCCGTGGCCCGGGCCTTTGCTTATTTTTCTGTATTTGGCCCTCACTCAAAAAAGTTTGGACACCCCTGGTATAGGGTTTCCTACTTGAGCAGGGAGTTGAACTATAAGACATCCAAAGTGGCTTCCAACTCTCTTATTCTATTATTCTGCCTCTGCTGCCCAGACCTTCTTCCATTGTTATATTTCTACAGTTCATTTTGCTGATTCCTGTCTTTTATGCAGAAATCCCAGACATGCTCATGTATTTTATTTCATTGTCTCATTAATGCTGTTTCTCTGCAGACTCTTGGCTAACATGTCAGCGCCACATTACTTATTATTAAAAATGAAAGCCAGTTTCTTGAAAACCCATTACTTCTTTTTTAATTCCTACCCATCCAGAAGTATTGGAAATCTGATGCTTTATTTATAAGCATTGGCACATCTAGTGAAAAATTCTGGTCGTAATTAAAGGACGAACAAATGATTATATCCGGAAGATGCTTGGCCTTCTTGGAAATTGGTTATACATCTGATGCTGACGAGTTCATTTTAAGATCTGTGGCAGAAATAGCACATTGTGTCTGAACTTGGCACACTTTTCCAAACTTTCAGTTAGAAGAGAGAAAATACCATATACTAGAAAAACAGTGTCTCCTTTATGCTTTCATAGTGTAGAAGTAAGCTTCCTCTTTCAGAAAAGAAGGAAGAATGTATGGAATGGAAGAATAAAGAATCATAAAGCACTAGAAATTAATGGATAGATTTTTATAAAATTAGAATGATTTGGTTTAGTTACCGTATATACTCGAGTATAAGCCGAGTTTTTCAGCACGTTTTTTGTGCTGAAAACGTCCTAGCTTATACTCAGTATATCTGCTTATACTCGAGTTTTGTTTTTTCTTCTTTTTTTCACATTATACCGGATGGCGCAAACTTGGCGGGCTTTTGCATTAGCGCGGGGAAGCCCTGCCGGTGCAGTGAGAGGGCGGGGCGGGGGAGCCGCCAGCCTTCTCGGCTGAGGGAGGGAGGGTTTCCCCGACCGGTAGCTGCCTCATTTCACACCCTCGGCTTATACTTGAGTCCCCAGTTTACCCCAGTTTTTTGGGGTAAAATTGGGGACCTCGGCTTATACTCGGATCGGCTTATATTCGAGTATATACGGTAGTTCTTCAAACCCTTGTGACTAATGGAGAGATCTGACTGCCAAAAATCCGTAGTGAATTTGTCAACTAATTTTGATGGCTGCATTTCAATTTTTAAAGTACCGTAGCATTTGAGTCATTTGCAATCCTGAGCACTAATGATGAACTCTAGTTATTTTGTGTGCAAAAGGCCTACTTGGATGCGAACAAGAGTGTATAGCAGTACTGGGTTGCAAATCCCGTCGCTACCAGTTTGCTTGTAGGCGCACGCACAACGCTTCTGCACATGTGCAGAAGCGTCTGGGTGGGTGGGTGGAGCCTCCTGCTGCCACTGCTACCGGTTCGCCTGATCCGGGGAGAACCGGTAGCACTGATGTATAGGTGTAACAGGCTGTGAAAATAACTTCGAAAGACAGAAGGAAGAGCCCCATCCAGGGGTCTCCAACCTTGGCAACTTTAAGACTTGTGGACTTCAACTCCCAGAATTCCTCAGCCTGACTAAGGAATTCTGGGAGTTGAAGTACACAAGTCTTCATTAACATTCATGAATTTAGTTTCCTGGTCTGAATTACCATGAAGGCTAACAATTGGGCTTGAAAGAACATAGAACAGGACTGCTGGCCGGATGCATCATGTGCTGGCCACACCCATGCCCGGTTTAGTGGAGGGGGGAAGTCCTGATTTGTCATGTGACACCACCGTGACGACGTGTGTTTGATATCCCTGACATAGAATATAGAAGATACTTCAGAGCAATGGTGGGTTTCTCCCCGTTCTGTCCAGTTCTTTAGAACCAGTAGTAAAAGCGGCAGGAGGCTCCGCCTACCCGCCCAGACATTATAATTGACGATCTGTGCATGTGCAGAAGGGCGTGCACGCGTGTTCCCATTGCAAACCAGTAGTAAAGGTAAGTAGAACCCACCCCTGCCTCAGAGATCTTCTAGTAGACCTTTATAGATGATAACTTCTCCTAGGCATTAAGCACTAGTTGAGCAAGGGTTCCATTTTGGTGGTTCTGCTCTGCAGCTTGGTCACTATTTTATGTTTTGTATTTTATATGTATATATTGTATAGAGAACAGGGACGCGGTGGCTCAGGGGCTAGGATGTTGAGCTTGTCGATCGAAAGGTCAGCAGCTCAGCGGTTCGAATCCCTAGTGCTGCCGTGTAACGGGGTGAACTCCCGTTACTTGTTCCAGCTTCTGCCAACCTAGCAGTTTTGAAAGCACGTAAAAATGCAAGTAGAAAAATAGGGACCACCTTTGGTGGGAAGGTAACAGCGTTCCGTGCGCCTTTGGCGTTGAGTCATGCCAGCCACATGACCACGGAGACGTCTTCGGACAGCGCTGGCTCTTCGGCTTTGAAATGAAGATGAGCACCGCCCCCTAGAGTCGGCAACAACTAGCACGTATGTGCGAGGGGAACCTTTACATTTACCTATTGTTTACAGGGTTTGGGAGCTGCATTATTGCTTGTTCTTTATTATGTACAGATGGGCCTTAATTTGCAACCATTCATTTAGTGACTGTTCAGTTATGGAAAAAATTATGGACTTACAACCAGCCCTCACATTTCCAACTATTGCAACATTCCCCTAATCCCATGATCTACACTTGGCAACAGGCGTGTACTTACAATGGTTGCAGTATCCTGGGGTTATGTGATGGTCACTTGTGACCTTCCCAGCTGGCTTCTGACAAACAGTGTCAAGGAGGAAATCCAGTTCACTTAATAACTACATGATTCACTTAACAATTGCCATGATTTGCTTAACATTTATGTCAAGGACTATCTGTATACAACCCAGAGTCCCACTGAATAGGTGACCTTATAAAGCCAATTAATAACAACAATTTTGTGCATGCATACATCTCAGTGAGTTTACTGTCAGTCTCTTTGGCTTAGATTGAGGTTACACTGAAAGTAGGCCCCATTGACCTGATTCTAAACTTGTGGTCAGTGGAAACAGTCAGGAATAGTCCAAAAATTATTCCAAAATGAAGATTAAATCAGTTAAAGGTACCAAACATGACCATAAAATATACTGTAGTTTACGTAAGAGAAAATTACAAGATACTCAAGATGTAAAGAGGAAGAATTGAATATGTGATAGCTGCTTTAAAAAACTTTTTAAAAATATTAGAGCTATTTTATTTTATACATACAAGATCTGTTAAATTTCAAAGCTTTTATATAGTTGGAGAAAATCATCCATTTCAAATCATCTATTTTATTTCTAGGGCAGTCTTAACTTATAAAAATTGATGAAAATTAGTCCCTGATAAAGCTTATAGATTTTTTCTTAATCTATAAATTTTTCTGATTTTAACTTGGGTGTATTTTCTTAACAGAATTCATACTGTGCTATATAGTAAATACATTTAATCATTCAAAAGTGTAGTATTTTTGTCATTACCATTTATGTTAAACAAAAAATACTTATCTCTTCAAACTGATTCCTGAAATAAAAATACATGGGCTATGGGGCGTGATTTTTGTCTTTTAATAGAAAAACTGACAAGTCCAAAGAGAATAAAATATCGATAAACTGTAGTTAGAAGAAGGATCTTTTTGGCAGAGCAAAAACATTCCCGCTCACTTATCTCAACTCTGGCATTAAGGTTTGCCTATTCCAGCTCACAATAAATTAATTATCCCAAAGGTGTTTTTTTCAAGGGGCAACTTGACTTTCTAGTTTTAATTTGAAGACATTCGCTTTGGGAAAACCGTGACCTGGATGACTGAATAAATTAATTAGTTTTCCAACATAAGAATGACATAGGATACTTTTCCTGTTCTTTAGATATAAAACACAGATGGTCCTTGATTTATGACCAATCGCTTAGCGATCATTTAAGGTATGATAAATTCTGAAAACGGTACTTATGACTCAGATTCCAAGTTCCAATGATCACCCCCTTCAGTCATGTGACTGCATTTTGGGAGTTTGGCAACCAGCCTGCATTTAGCTCCCTTTGCAATGACCAGTGGTCCAATGATTGCAATTTACAATGGTTTCATCAGAAATTGGCATTTACTTCATGGAGAAAAATGGGTTTGCTTAATGACGACCGCATTCACTTAACAGCCAACATAAAAAAGCTCATAAAATTTGGCACATCACAATTTGCTTAAAAACAATCACAATTTCCAGTTGTAATTGCGGGTTCAGTTACTGCCCTAAGCTTACTTGTAAGCTTTTAGATATGATACAGCCTGAGCATGGGGGGTTGGACTAGAAGACCTCCACGGTCCCTTCTAACTCTGTTATTCTGTGCTCTGATCCGAAAAAAGTAAGGTTCTTCATTTAGGCAAAAAAACCAAAATGCACAGGTACTGTATATGTGGTACCTTGCTCAATAGTAGTAACTGTGAGAGGGATCTTGGAGTCCTAGTGGACAACCATTTAGATATGAGCCAGCAGTGTGCAGCAGCTGCCAAAAAAGCCAACACAGTTCTGGGCTGCATAAACAGAGGGATAGAATCAAGATCACGTGAAGTGTTAATACCACTTTTTAATGCCTTGGTAAGGCCACACTTGGAATATTGCATTCAGTTTTGGTCGCCACGATGTAAAAAAAAATGTTGAGACTCTAGAAAGAGTGCAGAGAAGAGCAACAAAGATGATTAGGGGACAGGAGGCTAAAACATATGAAGAACAGTTGCAGGAACTCGGTATGTCTAATTTAATCAAAAGAAGGACTAGGGGAGACATGATAGCAGTGTTCCAATATCTCAGGGGCTGCCACAAAGAAGAGGGAGTCAAACTATTCTAAAAAGCACCTGAGGGTAGAACAAGAAGCAATGGGTGGAAACTGATCAAAGAAAGAAACAACTTAGAACTAAGGAGAAATTTCCTGACAGTTAGAACAATCAATAAGTGGAACAACTTGCCTGCAGAAGTTGTGAATGCTCCAACACTGGACATTTTTAAGAAAATGTTGGATAATCATTTGTCTGAAATGGTGAAGAATTTCCTACCTCGGCAGGGGGTTGGACTAGAAGACCTCCAAGGTACCTTTCAACTCTGTTATTATGTTATCTTAGTTATGAATACAACAATACTGAATGCATTGCCAGCTTTCAAGTGTCGACTTGTGGAATTGTGAGAATTGCTCTTCAGCATATTTGGAGGATACCGATTTATGGAAGATTGGCTTCCACAAAGTCAAACCTTCCAGTTCAACAGCAGTGGTACATGCCAGTCATCAGAATGTAGGAAAATTCCTCAGCTTAATTACTGAATCCCTCAAAAAGCTGTTTAACATGTGGACATCAAATTGATCTTGGCCACATTAGTTGCCAGAATAACTAACTCCATTCCTTCTTTCACAATGGGAACACTGATGTTTTAAGAGCTAACAAATGCTTAACATGTCACTCCATAATGATTTACACAGCACTTAACTGGCCGTCCTTGAGCAAATGTCCATTTATTTTTATAGTTTCTTTAGCATTTAAACTCTTATGGCTCAGTCAACGGGTTGTTGGAAACTGTCAAGCTCTCTGAATTTTGAATCTAGAGCTGCTTTAATAGTTTTGTTTACACTTACACTTCTCTAAAACATTTATGGCTACTTTTGCATTAAAATATCCAGCGTGGTTCATAAAAAGAAAATGCTCATGTCTGGTCGTTATGTATACCCCTCACTGGCTCCTTATTTGAGTGGAGATAACAGAATAAGAGAGCTGGAAGGGATCTTGGAAGTCTTCTACATAGTCAACCCTCCTGCTCAGACAGGAAACTCTATACCATTTTGGAAAAATAATTGTCCAATCTCTTCTTGAAAACCTCCAGTGCTGGAGCATTCATAACTTCTAGAGGCGAGTCATTCCACTGATTAATTGTTCTAATTCTCAGGAAATTTCTCCATAGTTCTAAGTTGCTTCTCTTCTTGATTAGTTTCCGTCCATGCTGTCTTCAGGTCCTTTGAGGAATAGGTTGACCCCCCCTCTTCTTTGTGGCAGCCCCTTAGATATTGGAACACTGCTATCATGTAATCGCTTCACCTTCTTTTCATTAAACTTGACATACCCAATTCTTTATATGTTTTAGCCTCCAGTCCCCTGATCATCTTTGTTGCTCTTCTCTGTACTCTTTCTAGAGTCTCAACATCTTTTGTTTATTGTGGCGACCAAAACTGGACGCAGTATTTCAAGTGTGGTCTTACCAAGGCATTATAAAGTGGTAGTAACATTGGAAAGAGCCTAATGCTGGGAAAGATTGAGGCCAAAAGAAGAAGGGGATGACAGAGAACGAGGTGGCTGGATGGAGTCACTGAAGCAGTTGGCGTGAGTTTAAATGGACTCCAGGGGATGGTAGAGGATAGGAAGGCCTGGAGGAACTTTGTCCATGGGGTTGCAATGGGTCGGACACGACTGCGCAACCCCTAACAACAACAAACACTTCATGTGATCTTGATTCTATTTCTCTGTTATTGCAGCTTAGATACTGTCTCAAAACATCAAGAGGGTGATTGTGGTAGCTTTCCCACTGCACACATGGTTGGCCAGTGCTCAGTTTAAGTTACTGATGTTTTTCTTTAGAACACTCCTGTCACACATACACTCCAAATGTTTGTTTGCTGTTATTTGTCTCCGCAATCCTGTGCTTTTATTTCAGTGCAGTGCAGTCTACTCATTGGAAAAGACCCTGATGTTGGGAAAGATTGAAGACAAAAAGAGAAGATGGCAGAAAATGAGATGGTTAGATAGTGTCATTGCCGCAATGAATGTGAATTTGGGCAAACTTTGAGAGACTGTGGGGGACAGGACGGCCGGGTGTGCTCTTGTCCATGGGGTCACAACATGACTTAGCAACATGAAGTGCAACCTTCTTCTGTTTCTTGGTTCAAGTCTGCGACTTCCAGAGTCCAGGTTTTATGGATCTAGCCTTAAAATTACAAAGTCAATTTCTTCCTTTCCTTCATTTTTGTGAAAGTTTCATGATTGAAAAAGAATTTTTTTTTCAGTTGATAAGTTTAGTGTAGGGTCCGGTTACCCTCCCTCCCTCCCCTTCCCTCCTCTCTCTCTTAATGAGGATATAGACAAATGGTTGTATCACAGGTCATTGTTTGAAATACATCTTATTAAGTTTCTTTTTTCTTCTTCTTCGAAGTTTTAAATTTTGTTTGCTGGTTTGTGAACTGATTTTGTTAGGTGGAAATTCGTAATTACTATGGCCTTCTGATTTGTGTTATTCTTCGTTAGTATTCATACATTAAAATACAACTAAGAAAATATGACAAATAAGTAGAAAATATGTGGACAGATTTTTCAGTCTTTGTTTTTTTTTTTCCCCGTTAGCTTTTTGTATGGCGTTCAAGGGCCTTGGCAGATTTTGCAGAGTCAGGACGCAGAATCAACATGCATCAGACCGTAATCAGATGCGAGTAAAAGCTAGGATATCTTATGGATAGAGCAGATGAAATTAGAAGCTGATGGAGCACATCACGAAGGCAACCAAGATGAAGGAAAAATACTGTGCTCGGGGAGTAGAGCAAACAAAATTTCAGCAGATGTTCTGATTCAGTCATGTCTCACCTATAGGTAGTCTTTAACCATTTGAAGTTCCAACAAACCGTGAAAAAAGGAGGTATGACCCGAGTTCCGAAAACTGACAAATTCTTCCCCATGGTCACGTGACAGCATTTTGGGCACTAACCAACTGCATTTATGGCCATCTGCAGTATCGCATGACCTCAATTTATAACGTTTTTGCTGAAAACCAGCAATTACTTCTGCTTTCTGGGAAGAAGGAGAAAAAAAAATGCCCCATAGTGAACAATTTCATTTTAACAACTATGCTGGTTGTTTAATGATTGCCACATTTGGCTGCCACTTTCACTTAACAGCCACAGCAAAAAAATGTTTGGAAAATTGGAACATGTGATGACCCATTCCATATCCATCACGACTTTTGACCGAAATTGCGGGGCCAATCAGGGTTATAAATTGACGACTACCTGTAGAGAAACAATATAGCAACCCTCTTGAGCTGTGGTTAACGTGGTTAAGGCAGTACATTGTTAAAAGGCAGTACTGCAGGGCTAACTCACTGTTCACTCCAGGAATTCGATCCTGACTAGCTTAAGGTTGACTCAGCCTTCCATCCATCCGAGGTCGGTAAAATGAGGACCCAGATTGTTGGGGTGGGGTGGGGGGAAAATGTTGACTCCACTTAGAGGGGGTTATAAAGCACTGTGAAGCAGTATATAATATAAGTGCTGTTGTTTTTTCATTGACTGTGAGAACTCTCACGCTGCTCCTCTTTATAAGAGTGCTTGGACCGATTCAAAATTTTGCATTTGTGGTTCAGCCTAGGGAGGAAGCACCATCCAATTCATTATTCTGATCTATGACCATAATACTCTAAAGATTTATTTGATTCCACCTAATCCATAATAATGGGAAAGGTAAAGCAAGGGGATTTGGTGGTTCCTAAAATACGAATCCGTTATCATCATGAAATTGCAAAATGACACTTAATTATAAAAGGTTTTGTCCTGTGATTCATCTGTGCTCAGTTAGCGAATGAAACAGGAGTTGGAAGATCCTGTTTGTATCTATCAGTAGAAGGGAATATTTGTAGCTCAGGGCTGAATTGTGGGGCGTTTGGTGCTCTCTGAGCTTGCTTGTTTTCCTAGGTAACGTCATCAGTACTAGGCTGTGCTAAGTTAGCACCTAGTTGGATGGTGAAACTTCTGCAAGAAAATAACAAAGTTTCAGAGGGCACCAAGGGACCCCGTGGTCTGTACCTTTGACTGAATCAGCATTTTTATAGCATTTTAGGTTGAAGAATAAACACGACATGCATAAATTCACATGTTAGATGGAGAGCCAAGCCCGCTCTTCAAGTGTGAAGCTGAAAGCAAGGAACCACAACGCTGATCCTGGAATGTTGAGTTCAACTTCTAGGCAGCCTTACAAAGTCCTACAGTGAGCACTGACAATCAAAATATGAGTTTTCCGCAGTCACCCATCATTCTGCTTTCTAAGGACACCTGTAGGGTTTCAGTGGGGCTCAAACTTCCTGTTAGAATTCACAGAATGCTTGAAGCTGATGCTTTGCTTTCTAGCAGGATAACTTCCAGGACATCCTTTGAGACCCAACTGATAGAGAACACCTTACCTGTAGGCTATATTTGTGGATTTAAGTTCACCTGCTTTAGCTATACATTCTAATGATTATTTTAAATATTATGGGCCGCTCAGATTGTTACAGGTGTGATCTTCAATGGCATTATAGTCATGTTGAAGTTGCATTTTATCATTTTGTACTCTGCCTACTTATAGTAACAAGGAAAATAAAACTGTGACTCCTAGAGTAGTAGTTCAATATCAGTGCTTTGTTCTTTATTAGTGTTGTACTTTAGATGTTCTTCCCCTGGGAATGTGAATAGAAAAATCCATTTTTGTTTCTGACAATGTTTCTTCTTATTGACTTCCCCTCTTGGTCCTACTTAACCATTAGAGATTTTCTCTCAGACAGCAAATCATCTAGATATAAATTTAAGGAGCAGGGCATGAGAAACGAGAAATTCTTTTGGTCGTCCAAGTCTTCAGTGCCTACTTCTATCTGGATGTTCCTTGCTAGGGAAACAGACATTCAAAGACAATAACATGTGGGTCAAATAATCCCCTTTTCCCTTTTCTGCAATCCTCTTTTTCATTTTCCTTGCTTTCTGATGGCTCCTTTTCTTTCTTTACCTCCCTCCTCCATTTTCCACAAACATTTGTTGGGATAAGGACTGATAGTCTTGCTAGAAGTCTGAACTTGCTGAGGTTCTTAAATTAAGGCTAAATAAAACTACTCCAAGAGCAGGATTGTTCATCTGTGCAGCCCTGGAAATTCATTCATTCATTCATCCATCCATCTATCTACCCACCCACCTATAAATCGATTCATTCAGCCACTCATCCATCTTTTCATTCATCCAGCTATCCACCCACCTAACCACTCATCATTCCACTTACCTAGCCAGCCAGCCATTCATCAATCCATCCATCCACGCATTCATTAATCCATTCACCCACCTATCCACCCATCCAACCACTCACCCATCCTCCCATCCATCCATCCATCCATCCATCCATCCATCCATCCACACACCCATCCATCCATCCATCCATCCATCCATCCATCCGAATGTGTACACTGCCCATTTCCCAATGACTGGATCTAATTCAACATCACTTTCTTCTTTAACTATTGATATGACAATGGCTTCTTTGTGGTAGGCATTTGGGCATACAGTGTCTTTGCATTTTTATAACAGTGCATTCACCCACTTATTCAGTTAATAATAATAATAATAATAATAATAATAATAATAATAATAATAATAATAATAATAATAATAATAATAATAATAATAATAATTTAATTTGTATACCGCCCTTCTCCCGAAGGACTCAGGGCGGTGAACAACCAAATAAAATACAAACACAGACACATACAATATTAAAAAACAACCCTTAAAAAACTTATTCAATTTGTCAAAAAATTTAAAATACAAATTACACCCATAAAATTACAAAAATTTAAAACCCATTTAAATTAAATTAAAAATTTAAAAATCAAGCCAGTCCAGCCATATGAAATAAATAGGTTTTAAGTTCGCGGTGAAAGGTCCTAAGGTCAGGTAATTGTCGAAGTCCAGGGGGAAGCTCGTTCCACAGGGTAGGAGCCCCCACAGAGAAGGCCCTCCCCCTGGGGGCCGCCAGTCGACATTGTTTGGCTGACGGCACCCTAAGGAGTCCCTCTCTATGGGAACGCACTGGTCGCTGGGAGATAGAAGATGGCAGTAGACGGTCCGGTAAGTAACCCGGTCCTAAGCCATGGAGCGCTTTGAAGGTGGTAACCAATACCTTGAAGCGCACCCGGAAGACAACAGGTAGCCAGTGCAGTCTGCGCAGGATCGGTGTTACATGGGAGCTCCGACCCGCTCCCTCAATAACCCGCGCAGCCGCATTCTGGACTAGCTGGAGTCTCCGAGTGCTCTTCAAGGGGAGCCCCATGTAGAGAGCATTGCAATAGTCCAAGTGAGAAGTAACGAGAACATGAGTGACCGTGCATAAGGCATCCCGGTCCAGGAAGGGACGCAACTGGCGGATCAGGCGAACCTGATAAAAAGCTCTCCTGGAGACGGTCGTCAAATGTTCTTCAAAGGACAACCGCCCATCCAGGAGCACGCCCAAGTTGCACACCTTCTCCATTGGGGCCAACGACTCGCCCCCAACAGACAGCCGCATCTGCAGCTGACTGTACCGGGGTGCCGGCATCCACAACCACTCCGTCTTGGCGGGATTAAGTTTGAGCCTGTTCCTCCCCATCCAGACCCGTACGGCTTCCAAACACCGGGACATCACTTCAACAGCTTCGCTGGGGTGGCCAGTTAAGATGGTTGCAGATGTCTATTTCAGCAAGATAAGCAAAGCTGAATTTACCTTGAAAACACAGCTCCAGTTTTCTTTTTTCTCTAAAACCTTTGTCTGGCTAGTGCATATTTATCTGCAGGCTTTTCTTACTGTTCTTCAAATATACCATTATCCTACAATAGCTGGTAGTTCAAGCTGCATCATTGAGAATCACAAATATTATTTTTCTTCATAGAATTCTGTATGCAACCTGCATTCATCTTTTTGACCATTTCCTGCCGGGAGCACGCCTGATGAATATGCTCCATTTTTTTTTATTTTTTTTTTTTTTGCAGATTCTAAAACCTCTTTGTCAAAGGAAAAGTTCATGGACAAAACAGCATGCAAGAATTCTCACAATCTATATTCAATTCACTCGAAAATACTTGTTTTCGGAAAGTTCATTATTAGGGGCATAGATTGAGTGGATTCGATTACTGCTGTGGGAGTCTTCATTTGAAAGGATAGGTTGAAAACAGCATCTTGAGTTTATAATAGTTAAGAATTACAGGAGCACCCTCCAGTGGCAATGCTGATTTGTATGTACACGTTTATTTGCAGAATGAAATTGTTCTGGTTTTGGCCTCTATGCTTGATTTAAAAAAAAATATTTCAGGGAAAGGGAGAGAATGGAAGAGGTGTAATTTAGTGATACTGCACAAATCCTTCCCTCTGTTCCTGCCCTTGTTAAACTCTGCTTATTTCTACATGAAAAATAGGAGGTAAGAGGAGAAACCTCTACTTTAGATTCAAAGTAGTAGCGACCTTCCCAAGAAACTTAGTTCTCAAAGGCAGAAGACCAAAATGGGGCTTCTTTCCATGAAAAAGAGAATTTCTACAAGGGTTTCAAACTGGCAGCAGAGGAGCATCTTGAACGACCCTTGAAAAAACTATCTAGGACATTTTAGGAAATATAGGATGGATTGGATGATCTGCAACCTCTGCCATATAAAATAGAATACAATAACAGGGTTGGAAGGGACCTTGAAAGTCTTCTAGAAGGTCGCCTAGGCAGGAAACCCCACACCACTTCAGATAAATGTTTATCTAACATCTTCTTAAAAGCTTCCAGTGTTGGAGTATTCACAACTTCTGGAGGCAAATTGTTCCACTGATTCATTGTTCTCACTGTCAGGAAATTTCTCCTTAGTTCTAAGTTGCTTCTCTCCTTGATTAGTTTCCACCCATTGCTTCTTGTTCTACCCTCAGGTGCTTTGGAGACTAGCTTGACTCCCTCTTCTTTGTGGCAACCCCTGAGATATTGGAACATTACTATCATGTCTCCTCTAGTCCTTCTCTTCACTAGACTAGCAATGCCTGGTTCCTACAACTGTTCTTCATATGTTTTAGCCTCCAGTCCCCTAATCATCTTGGTTGCTCTTCTCTGCACTCTTTCTAGAGTCTCCACATCTTTTTTACATCATGGCGACCAATATAGGAACACCTAAATATTGACATTTTTTCCTATAAGTTATTCCATAGGCCTTTCTAACTAACTAACCAACTAAATCTTCCTTCCTTCCTTCCTTCCTTCCTTCCTTCCTTCCTTCCTTCCTTCCTTCCTTCCTTCCTTCCTTCCTTCCCTCCCTCCGTGCCTCCTGCCCTCCCTTCCTTCTCCATACTTCCTATCTGTAAATTCATGAAACATATTTGGGTTCCTAAATGTTGGAATCCATAGTATTAAACTGTGCATATCATGGCTTTTTGTCATCCTCTTTAGCAGGCAATGTGCTGGTTTGGGTACTGTGCTTGAGTGGCACTTTATACCCATTATTTGGCCTTTTATAGGATCAGTTAGGAATCTGAAGGGATGTAAACAGCAATCGCACTTAGACTTTCATTGCTCAAGGCACTCAGAATCCTTTTAAGAGACGACTTAACATCTCCTCGGTGGGGGACAATCCTTGGAAAGAGCATTCAGTTGTGCAGAAGGACTTGAAGGCCTCACAGATGGCTTAAACTGGTCTCCAGCTGTTTCCCTCCAGTCTGCAGGAAAGTCCAGCAGTCTGTGGTGTGATTATTGATTAGACTTTTGTGCTCAGATCTCTTTAGACCCTAGGAACACCCAGTTCTTTCACATTAAGGTTGGGAAAATGTCAGAGTTTTGTTGTTCAAAAGGCCAAGATTGAGAAATACGTGCATCAAAGTAGGGAGGAATACTGACTCCTGATTAGCATAAAAACAGTAGCACTACTTTTATCCTGTATCTTCAAATCTTATATCCTATATCTATTTTTTAAACCAATGTCCATGTGTTAGTGTAGAGTTCTCCACTCCTCTGATCACAACAAAATACCTTATGCCACCAGACTAGAAATCCTGGGTTTAGAAAATTTAGAACTCTGCCGCCTTCGGCATGACCTGAGTATAACTCATAAAATCATCTGCTACAAACACAATAGATTTAAACTTAATGTGAACCGCTCCAATCTTGATTGTAGAAAATATGACTTCAGTAACAGAGTTGTTAATGCCTGGAATGCACTACCTGACTCTGTGGTCTCTTCCCAAAATTCCCAAAGCTTTAACCAAAGACTATCTACTATTGACCTCACTCCATTCCTAAGAGGTCTGTAAGGGGTGTGCATAAGAGCCCCAGCGTGCCTACCATTCCTGTCCTATTGTTCCCTTTGATTGTATCCAATTTGTATGGTTATTTCATGCTTATACTATTAACCAGAGTTAATACACTATTAAATACACTATTAACCAGAGCATATAAAACATTTGCTAGACCAATTCTAGAATACAGCTCGCCTGTTTGGAACCCTCACCACATCTCTGACATCAATACAATTGAACGTGTCCAGAAATATTTCACAAGAAGAGTTCTCCATTCCTCTGAAAACAATAAAATACTTTATCCCACTAGACTTGAAATCCTAGGCTTAGAAAACTTGGAACTCTGTCGCCTTCGACAAGACCTAAGCTTAACTCACAGAATCATCTATTGTAATGTCCTTCCTGTTAAAGACTACTTCAGCTTTAATTGCAACAATGCTAGAGCAACCAATAGATTTAAACTTAATGTCAACCGCTTTAATTAGATTGCAGAAAATATGACTTCTGTAACAGAATCATCAGTGCATGGAATACTTTACCTGACTCTGTGGTCTCTTCTCATAATCCTAAAAGCTTTAACCAAAAACTTTCTACTATTGACCTCACCCCATTCCTATAAGGGGCGTGCACAAGCGCACAAACGTGCCTACCGTTCTTGTCCTATTGTTTTTCTTTTTTTCTTCCTATATATATGCTTATACCTCCTTATATTTACTCATATATATGTTTATATACTATATAATCTTTTTGTATGATACCTACATATATTGTTGTGACAAAATAAATAAGTAAATAAAATAAATATATACTGTTGTGTTTGACAAATAAATAAATCAATAAATCACATAGCCACTGTAATCAAGCTAGTATTCTTTGCCTATTAATTCTTTCAGTTGCTGTAATTATATTTATTTTTGGACTGATCCAGAGGCAGCTAATTCATTTCTGCTTTTCACTTTGATTTCAGTGGGAAATCCAGGTCATCTTTTGGCCCCCGCAGCTTCGATTTTCCCACTGTAACTGCATAGTATGTTTTTGGCGTTCTTTTATTGACTTCCAAAATCCCCCTGCAAGCTACTAGGCAAATGCTCTGGTTTTGAGTAAAATGGGTGAAATGATCCTAAGAATGCTGATACTTGAAGCCTGAAGACAAATTTTATAGAAGTAGCTACTAAGAGTTCTTGCCTATAGCTTTCAGAGGTATAAACTGCCAATGCAAACGCAATATTTAAGAAATCATTCTTGACAAATCTGATGGATTGATTTTGAATACAGGCAGTCCTCGACTTATAACAGTTCATTTAGTGACCATTCAAGGTTACGACGGCATTGAAAAAAAGAGACTTATGACTGTTTTTCACACTAATGACTGTTGTAGCAAACCCCTGGTCACGTGATCGAAATTCGGATGCTTGGAAACCGGTTCATACTTCTGATGGCTTCAGTGTCCCGGGGTCATGTGATCCTCTTTTGTGACCTTCTGACAAGCAAAGTCAACAGGGAAGCCAGATTCACTTAACAGCCAGGCTACCACTTAATAACTGCAGTGATTGGACTTCCGGTTTGGCACCGTAGGTGATGGCGGTGATCTTTACGATCACCAACCTCTGGATTATGTGGAATCGCTAGGACAGCTTAAATCTGCTGCCCAGCGGTTCGGAAAACCCCCTCTTCGGGAGAAGGAGAAGGGGTGAGCTGAGGGCAGAGGTTGAATTTCCCTAAAGCCCCTGAGAAAAAAGGGGTTTGAAGGGTTAAGTTCCCTCCAGTAACCCGAAGTGCTCCAGATCCGAGGATTCTTCTGCTTTGGCGGAACCAATCACCACGACCAAACGCCGAGATTTATTTTGGACAATAAAGGATTATACCGGACAGAACGAAAGTGGGAGAACTTTAAGCAAGTAGCCAAGCCGATTCCCCGATACTTTGTAACAAGCTTGAAAACAGCAAGAAAATGGAAGCGAATTGTTAACAAGTTAACGAGTGTGCCTCTGCAGTTGGTAATTTGCATGTTACTTGCTGCTTTAACTCTTTGCTGCCTGCTGATAGAATCTAGGGAGATTTTTTAAATACTGCTTTAAAAGACTGTGTTTTTCAGAAGTTAAGAAGATTTAAAGTGAATATTAAGTTGGAAATAAATAAATAAATAATTTTATAGAAGATGGCAGCCAAACAATTAAAGTCTACTGTAACAAAGAGCTTTGGAACTTTATCAGCTGGTGCCTCTCCAGCTCATACAGCAGAGACTAGAACATTGAATTTAGAGGCGTTACAAGAGAACTTAAAAGGCTTTATAGAAGAAAAATTTAAAGTTATAACTGATGAGATGTCTGAAATGAAAGAGCAGATATCAGAAATTCAAGTGGGAAATAAAGAAGTTAAAGAAGGATTTGTAATGGCAGTACAAAGTTTGGCAACGAATGTGATTTTATTGGAAGAGGAGGTTGAAGTAATTAAGCAACATAATTCAAAATTAGAAAATAAAATGGATGAATTTCAAAGTAAAATGGAAAAGACAGAGGATGAAATAGTTTTGATACAATACAGAAATATGGAATTTGCTCTTAGAATCCGAGGTTTGAAAGAAAATAAGGAAGAGAATTTAAGGAAATTTTTCTGAAGTATTTGCTGAGATATTAGCAGCTCGTCCAGCAGATGTGGCTTATCAAATTGAAAAATATATCGTGTGAATTCTTGGATAGCAAGGCAAAAAAGTTGCCAAGGGATGTTGTTATTTATTTTACAAACAGAATAGTGAGAAATCAGATTTTGCAAGCTTCATATAAGGGGAGAAGATTCAGATTGCTGGTCAAGATATTTTGATATTAAAGGAAATTCCACCAAAATGTTAAGGGCTAGGAAGGAATTTGCCTTCCTGGTGAATGAACTTAAAAAACATCAGATTGAATATAGATGGGATATTCCAACTGGTATAATAGTATATTATGCAGGGAAAGTACATCGTTTCAATACGGTTGGAAAAGCAAGAGAATTTTATGTTGAGGTATTAAAAGTTGGAAGTCTTCCCCCATTGGAAGCTAGAAGAAGGGAGGCTGAAGTGAAGGAAAGAGAAGTGAAGCAGGTACAAGAACAGATTGTGATGGAAGAAGATTTATTACAAGTGTTGGAAATACCTACGACGGGTTTAGATTCAAAAGAACAAAGGCTGACTAGAGCTGCTGCTAAACGCAAGGAACAAGAGATGAAGGCACAACAACAACTGGCAACTACTACAATGGAAACAGTGGGAGGAGCAAGGCCTAAAGTAAAATGTGATCTGCGGCTGGTGTTCCAAAAGTTTCCTTTGGCCGATAATGGCAATTAAACTATTATCTTGGAATGTTAATGGCCTGAATTCACCGCAGAAGAGAAGGAAAGTATTTCATTATTTGAAATAATTTAAAAATGACATTACCTGTTTACAAGAAACACATATTAGATCTTGCTAAATGTTGGAGATGCGATTGTGAAGATGCTACTTATTACCATATATGGTGGACTTGTAAAAAAGTTAAAGTATTTTGGATTAAAGGCTGGTGGATCATGCAGAATATTTTGAAAAAGAAGATTAAGTTTACTCCGCAGTTCTTTTTACTAGGAATAATTATGGACTATACAGCTATAGAGACTAAATTGATTTTGAACTTAATAACAGTCGCAAGACTTTTGATTGCTCAGTATTGGAAGAAAGAAGAATTACCTACAATCGAAGAATGGACAAAACAAAACAACAAATGGACACTAAAGTATCAAATCTGGCAGAGATGACAAAATCTCCGCTTACTTGAAAGACTATATACTAGAAAATATATTTTAGAATGGAAAATGTGGATTGATTATATTCAAAATAAGTATCAGATAAAAAAATATCGAATAGCATATGAGTAAATTTAGGAAATATTTTGTATTAGATATATTTTTGAAGGAGAGGGGAATTGAGAGTGTGACTAAGTGTGGTGTGACTAAAGATTATAATTTAGGAATTATTTTGGATTATGATTGTTAGTTTTGATACCCTGCATTTTGTTCTGGGAAGTCGGGGTGGGGGTGGGGGTAAGGGGAGGGAATTGGGGGGTTTGGTAGAGATGGAGTGATGGTTAATGTACAGGGATTATTGAAGAAATATAATTAATGTAGGGTCGGGTCTGCATAGTTACCATTTTAGAACGGTGGGGAGGGAGAAAAGAGAGAGTAGGAGGTAGGAAAGAGGAGAAGAGGAAGGAAGAGGGGTAGAAGAGGGAGAAGGAAAGTGGAGGGTGGAGGGAGGAGTGGATGTAGATAAGAGAAGGAGAGGAAGGTTTGGAAAGTAAAAGAAGGTAGAAGAGGGAAGAGTGTTAAAAAGGGTGGTGGTGACTGGGCAAGCCCGACTAATTGTATATAACTGTACATTGGATGAATTATTTGATATGATTGTAAAAATAAAACTTTTTATAAAAAAAAAAAAAAAATAACTGCAGTGATTCACTTAACAACCGTGGCAAGAAAAATGGGGCAAAATTAACAACAGTCTCATTTAACAACAGAAATTTTGGGCTCAAGTGTGGTCATAAATCAAGAAGTAACGCACTTGTATTTCGAAGGAGACAGCATAATTTGAAAAGCATTCAGTGTTCCTTGTACCATCATAATATTTGCAACCCCAACTGTCTCTTTGAGGTTGGTTGTTTTCTAGCAGATATTTCATTACCAAACTAGTTCTAGAAAAGAATTAGGGTTTGCTCTATTTTTATATACATAAAACTTTCAGTGTTGGTAGGAGTGTTCTTGGTTGTTCCATGATTAAGCTGTTGTTTATTGTTTGATTGTTTGTCTAAGCAGTTCCTTGATTGGGGTATTGTTTACTGCTTGTTTGTTGGTATAGTATTGATCTTGGTATTAATTTTTGATTATCTTACTTTCGATTGCAGGCAAGGACGTGTTCTGATCTTTCAGGTTTCTGATTGTCTCTTTTGAATGTATGTAGATGTTGCTTGTCCCTGTGTGCCAGTGGATGGCTGATTGTCTGAGTGGCAATCTTCTAGTGAATTTGGACTTAACTGCATCTAGGATGCTCACAGTTCTGCAGCTGAAACTATGGCTTGTGTTTGTCCCAAAGATGCTTTTTCAAGAGGCAACTGGATTTTCTAGGTTGTTGTTTTTTTTTTTTGAAGACATTTCACTTCTTATCCAAGAATCTTCTTCAGCTGTGAAGGCTGTGTCTGTCCATATGTTGTACAATTAAGGAGTTTTCACGATGTCCTTTGACTGCTAGTTGGTGTTGCTTGTTTTGAAAAAGTTAGGTGGTATTAAGGCATTTTTTTAAATATGTGATTTAGCCAATTTGGATGTTCTAGATCACGGGTCTCCAACCTTGGCAACTTTAAGACTTGTGGACTTCAACTCCCAGAATCCCTCAGCCAGCTTTGCTGACTGAGGGATTCTGGGAGTTGAAATCCACAAGTCTTAAAGTTGCCAAGATTGGAGACCCCTGTTCTAGATCATGGGTGCCCAATTTTTTGGCTTGCCTCAGATGCATTGATTGAAGAGGAAATGTTCTGGGCTGCATATAAAATATTTAATATAATAAATGTATACAAATTGTAGAATAATATTAGAATTTTGAGATCTTGTGGGGCTGCTGTTGTATGGGTTGGACATACCTGTCTTAGTTGTTTAGATGGGCAAGGACCTCATAGCCAAACTACATCTAGAGGCCTCTGGTGGCTCAACAGACTAATGCAGTCTGTTATTAACACAGCCGCTTGCAATTACTGCAAGTTCAAGTCCCACCAGGCCCAAGGTTGACTCAGCCTTCCATCCTTTATAAGGTAGGTAAAATGAGGACTGTTTGGGGCAATAAAAGATTGTTGGGGGCAATAAAAGTTGACTTTGTATATAATATACAAATGGATTGCTTAACACAATGTAAGCCGCCCTGAGTCTTCGGAGAAGGGCGGGATATAAATTCAAATAAAAAAAAATCTATTCTAGCTTCATGCAGTCATCTCCAACACTAGAGGTTTTAGAGAAGAGATTGGACAATCATTTTGTCTAAGTGGTGTAGGGTTTCCTGCCTGAGCAGGGGGTTGGACTAGAAGACCTCCAAGGTCCCTTCCAACTCTGTTACTCTGTAATCCACTCTTCTATTTTGAAGAGAAGGTTGATAGTCATATCTGATGTCAGGCTTTCCCAGACCTATATTCAAATTAGAAAAGTAGCAGTAAGAAGAGATTCAGGGACACTCATTCCATACTTCTGTCTATTGTATAACATTTCTTTTTCCAGATTGGTTTTGCTTTGAAAAAAATCCTTGCAAAACTTGGCAGCCTTCACTTCCTTGCCATGATTCTTAAAACTCTTCTGTGTTCTAATATTGATGAATAGATAAGAGGTTTGTAGCCAGGCCACTTCCTGCTTTTGAAAGCAACAGCTGGCTGGGGAATTCTGGGAGTCGAAGTCCACATATCTTAAAAAGTTATTGAGGTTGAGAAACACTAGATTCTAGTGACTAGAAGATTTTATATGAAACTAGAAGGAAGTTTCTCTTATGCTCAAATATAAAGTGAAAGGAACCCAATCTGAATTTGGATTTTCACTTAGAAAATGTTTACGTCACAAGCCTCTGACTGTGAGTCTACTTGTGAACTTTGTGAATGTATGCTAATCCAGATCAGGTTTTATACGCTTACTGCAAAATTAAGCAGGAGAGCCGCCAGCTGTTTCTTTAAGTCGACATATACTTTGCCTTAAATAATTCAAATTATTTTCCTGATTGCTGGAAATGCGTATAAGAATGTACAGTAAAGATCAGGAACAAATTGTGAGGTTATCTGGGAGGCATTTTCCAACTTCGTGTATATGTGAATTATTGATCCTGCTCTTTTATAAATCAAAATATAATTGTGTCTCACAAATTTAGCTGACATGTTTCTTCCTCAGAAAATGAATGTTCTGAAAATGGAAATCATTTTTAGATCCATCCTGTTTCTAGCTAGCTGAATACAATCTGTTCCTTCTGATATTAATTTTATGCAATAAACAAGTTGATATCTTAGTGCCAAGTTCAGAATTAAATGGAAGCATAAATTGGCCAGTAAAAGGACACCAAATTCTTTATCCTCGGTTTCCAATCCTTGCAGTTAGTCACTGTGTAAAATAATCATGAAAATTCATGAGGGAACTCCACCAAGCTTTATTTTCCTTCCTGCCATTCTGCCAAGTCTCGCACAAAAAAGGTATCTTGCATTTCATTTGCAGTTGGTTAGGTTTAAACATATATGAATCTTCCTCCTGTCACTTAAATGCAAGCAAGGCATTAAATTAAAAGGAAGGAAGGAAGGAAGGAAGGAAGGAAGGAAGGAAGGAAGGAAGGAAGGAAGGAAGGAAGGAAGGAAGGAAGGAAGGAGATTATAATTACTGAAAACATATATGGAGTATTAGGAAGGAAGAAAGCAGGGAAGCAGGGAGAATATTATTGTTGAAAAAATATATGGGGTCCTAGGGGGAGGAGAGGGGAGGGAGGGAGGGAGGGAGGGAGGGAGGAAGGAAGGAAGGAAGGAAGAAGGCATTCATGAAGCAGGCCCAGATTTTAATACCTTTGTCAAAGGATCTGCTAAGGAGATGGAAATATTCAGTGGGAGCAAATCTATCCAACTTCTGTTGCATTGATATGAATTTAAATGAAAATGCACTTTAGGATTCCCGCCTCCCCTTTTGGGGAGGGATGGTGCCTTTGAAACAACCTTGACACCTGTTGATTACCTAGACTAGCATTTTTCTTGACAAGGTTTTGCAAAAGCGGTTTGGCATTGCCTCCTTCCTAGCTAGGAGAGAGAGGGATGGGTTCAAGGTCATTCACTTGACGCTGTGCCCAAATCGGGACTAGAACTCACATCTTCCCACTCTAATAGCTTAACCATCGCACCAAATCGGTTCTTATCAGCCATGGAGAAAGACCTGCTTTTAGCCTAACTTGATGAGAATGGAAATGTACAACTGATTTTTTTTTTAAAAAAAACAATCCCCCCTTCATATATTTCTTTTAAATATATAAATGTACTGTTTATTATGAAAGCATTGGTAGGAGAAAACTGAAAGGCAGGATTTAAGAGGAATATTTGTAATTTTGAACTTATTTTATCATTAGCTGCAGCTGAAAGATATTAGGGGGAGCAAAGCTTTTATAGGTAGTCCTTGACGTACAATCAAAATTGGGATCAGAACTTCCATCGCTAAACAATGCAGTTAATAAATGAGTCGCCCTTGATTTTACAATTTCTGCCAAAGCTGTTAAAGTGAACAGGACTTCCCCCATTAACTTGGTTATTGGAACCCACTGGGAAAGTGATCATGCGATCCCGATTATGATTATGCAAAAATGATCACGAATATGCGCTTATCATAAGTATATGATGGTGGCCAAGGGCTGATCACATGACTGGGGATAAAGAAACAATTGTAAGTGCAAGAACTTATTGTAAATCAATTTTTTCAGCACTGTCGTAATTTTGAATGGTCATTAAGCAAATGGCCGTAAATGGAGGATTACCTGCATTCTTTAAAAAAGACGTGGAATTAAAAATGGCCCATGGTTGGGATGAAACTGGAAGGGGATTATAAATGTGATATAGGTAGTCCTTGATTTACAACAGTCCATTCATCTGTAACTGTTGGAAGTTACAACAACACTGAAAAAGCGACTGTTTTTCTCACTTACAGCCATTGTGACATCCTTCGGTCACATGATCAAAAGTCAGACTTTTGGCAACTGGCTCATATTTATGACGGTTGCAGTATCCAGGGGTCATGTCATCCCCTTTCGCAACCTTCTGACAAGCAAAGTCAAGGGGGAAGCCAAATTCACTCGACAACTGTGTTACTAACTTAACAACTGCAGTTATTCACTTAACAAATGTGGCAAGAAAGTTTGTAAAATGGGGTACAATCCACTTAACAAATGTCTCTGTCTATGTTCCAAAAAACCCACTCCTGCAGAAAGTCTCTGAAGCAAACATCTTTCAAAGTTCTTTTACTAGCATAGGTAAACTGGCACAGCTGGATATACTCCGAATCTGGAGATCCGGGTTTTCCCTCAGTAGTCCAAAACCCCAGACCACCGCCTCCTTGACTCCTCTTCCAATCACGTGCTCCAATCACCAACCGTCCCATCTCGAGGCATCACTCCGACCACACCTTCTCCAGATGTAGGCTCGGCCTGACCTTGACCGGCAGGAAGAATGTTTTTATTATTTATTTTTATTTATTTATTTATTTTATTTTATTTATTTGCATTTATATCCCGCCCTTCTCCGAAGACTCAGGGTGGCTTACACTATGTCAAGCAATAGTCTTCATCCATTTGTATATTATATACAAAGTCAACTTATTGCCCCCAACAATCTGGGTCCTCATTTTACCTACCTTATAAAGGATGGAAGGCTGAGTCAACCTTGGGCCTGGTGGGACTTGAACCTGCAGTAATTGCAAGCAAGCTGCTGTTAATAACAGACTGCATTAGTCTGTTGACCCACCAGAGGCCCTGTTATTATTTTATTATGTCTAATGGCCCCTTCTACCAACCCCCCCCCCTCCTACTTTCCCACACATGGGAAAATGGCAGCGCGGAAGCCTCCGGCCTAGTATGGCTTCCAAAGCTGACAGTCTCACTTAATGATGGAAAGTTTGGACTCAATTAAGTTCAAAAGTCGAGGATTACCTGCAAATAATACCATATTGATTGTCCGTAGTTATATTTCGGGAAACCTATGCATCTGAGTTCTAAGCATTAATCACATCAGAATGTCAGCAACAATTTGCTAGATGGCAATTTAAAAACATTCATTGCTCCAATGGTCGTGTTGGAAGAGCCTGCTGTAAGTTTTTCCCCTCATCCCAAAGTGCAGCCATGACAGGCAAACTCCAGCTGAGAAAGCAAAGGAGCAAAACTCCATGCCCTCCTGTAACGCCATTCCACTCTGCCAGCCTGGTCCAATGTTCCACCTATTGATCAATCTAATCTCGACTTTAAGAAGTGTGTGGATTTCAATGCTCATAATTGAAACCACACATCCTAAAGTAGCTAAGGCTGAGAAACACTGGACTAAGAAAGCAAAGGACGAGTCAGTTTTTTCTTTTTCACCCTTTCGACATTAGTTTTTGAATGTGCTGCCTTCTTAAAAAAATATTTCTCTCTCTACAATGTCACTGATAAGGGACTCATGAAGCTTCATTATGAAGTCAGTGGTGCCCACAAGTCGTCCTCAAAGGTGGGTTTCAGCAGGTTCTGATCAGTTCTGGAGAACAGTTAGCGGAAATTTTGAGTAGTTCGGAGGATCGGTAGTAAAAATTCTGACTGCCCCTGCCCCCATCTATTCTCTGCCTTCCGAGTCCCAGCTGAGTGGTGTGGGAATGGAGATTTTACAGTATTCTTCCCCTGCCATGCCCACCAAGCCATGCCCATAGAACCGGTAGTAAAAAAATTTGAAACCCACCACTGGTCCCCCCCTCCTTCTACCTTTAGCTCTGGCAGGACAGATGGTGAGATATTAAAGTAAATTCTAAAGTTATTAAAGTAAATTTTTCGTTCCAAATGGTTTTAGATTTCCCAAATTTATGGCCGCGATTAGAAAAATAGCAGGCTTTGTTCATCCAGAAAACTTTTGAGCTTAAAGCCTTCAAGCATCTGACTTGCTGGCTCTTATCATTATTAAGTAAATCACTTTGGGAAATGGGAAGATCTTCAAAATAAAATTCTGAAACAGAATGTGGATTTGCTATTCAAGTTTTTTTTTTTTAAAAAAAGATACTATTGATAAAGCTCTTTGCGATTATGCCAGGCAATAAAAATTTCCCTTAAATCCCGACCAACAATTTAACACAACTAAATGACCTCAGATTTAAGACTGCTTTTCTTCAAATATTAGGGATTATTCACTTTTTAAATATATTGACTTCCCTCTCAAGCATCCAGAATAGAGTGTTAATGGCCATAACCAAACATTTCCACAGTCCAAGAGAAAATGGAGAGAACTCAAACAGATCCAAATTTTGGACTACGGGTAGTTCTTGACTTAAAACTAGAACTTCCATCATTAAGTGAGGCAATTGTTAAATGAGTCGCATCTAAGTTTACAACCTTTTTGCTTGATCATTAAGTGGCTCATGAGTCACTTAATGAGTCACTGATTGTTAAGTAAATTATTGGGTTGTTAAATGAATCCACCTCCCCCATTGCTTGTTTGAAGCTGGGTGGGAAGGTTACCAATGGGGATCATGTGATCTTAGAATGCTACAACCCTTGTAAATACATGCTGGTTTCCAAGCACTCAGATTTAATCATGGGGCCATTGCAATGGGCATAAGTGTGAGGAATTGTTGTAAGTCAGGTTGTATATCACTGCTTTCAGTGCTGTTATAACTTCAGAGAGGCATTAAACAAATGTCATAAACTGAGGACTATCTGTGGATTTGGTTTAATATGGAAATGAATATTCTTCTTTTTTTATTTAAAGTTTTTTTTATTTTATAGACAAACATACATTTAAAACATCAGCAATTCCTTCCGTGTGACGTCTGAGTGTTTTCTTCCTGGCTCCATCATTTTGTTTTTTCTTCTTTCTTCACTTCGATTTGAACTATTATCATTTTTCCACAAATACATTATTATCATTTTCTTACATAATGGAAATGAATATACTTCTGTCGGAGTAGAACAAGTTTAATCTCTCAGCGATCCTAGAGCAGACTCTTTTTTCATCATAAATTCTATATAAAACATCTTTAAATATTATTGTATGGGCCTCTAAAACAATGTTTCTCAACCTTTCCAACTTTAGGATATTGTAGATTTCAACTCCCAGAATTCACCAGCTTTTTATTAGACTGCGGAATTCTTGAAATCCACACATATAAAAATTGCCTAATTTGAAAGAGACTGCTCTAAAAAACAAAGGAATGGGTCAGGTTACAAATATTCCCAAGAGAAATGCTTTTAAGATGTCTTATTTATAATTGCGCACTGAATCCTAAATGATAATTAAAATATGAAAACAAATTGATTAAAACCACACTAGTAAAATAATAATAATAATAATAATAATAATAATAATAATAATAATAATAATAATAATGTTTTAATTTGTATACAGCCCTTCTCCCGAAGGACTCAAAAAAAGAAGAACTATAATCTAGTAATTAAAATCTACATCAGCAAGGAGATTAGCTTAAAAATAGAAAGGCTTCTGAATAAAAATAAAAAATAAAGTGTAAAAAAGAAAGCAATTTATCTAAGACAAAGAATAACAATATATAGCTAATCCACATTCTTTTGGTTTTAAAACATGACAAGCCCTTAAACGGTATCTGTTTTTAATTTTGGAAATGCTAGGAGTTTTGTTTCAAATATAAATACATTGGGCTGTTTTTAGCATCTTGTAAGGCTTTGTTGTTTCTTTCATGAGACAAACAAGCTATCCTTCTAAGTAACCTTATTTTGAATCTAATTTCCTTGCTGATTGTAACTGCCCAGAGAAACAGCATAAAGAAAACAAGGAAAAAAACAGTAGCAAATAATTATTTACGGAATTGGAAGGTACCAGATGGTAGGCCTATTTCTATTGGATGCAGTTGGCAAGGGCTATTCATATTTTACTATTCCACGGATTATTTTATATATTTCCCATTAAGCTGTCCAGAAATAAACAATGCAACTGAGGAATATAACGTTAGTACATCCGCTCATAAAAAAAAATCAATCTCATAAAGAAATACGAGTGTCCTATTGGAGAAAATGGTGACATCCAGTTTTAGTCACCACGATATAGAAAAGATGTTGAGAGACTAGAAAGAGGGCAGAGAAGAGCAACCAAGATGATTAGGGGACTGGAGGCTAAAACATATAAAGAACGGTTGCTGGAACTAGGGTATGTCTAGTTTAATGAAAAGAAGGACTAGGGGAGACATGATAGCAGTGTTCCAGTATCTCAGGGGTTGCCACAAAGAAGAGGGAGTCAAGCTATTCTCCAAAGCACCTGAAGGCAGGACAAGGAGCAATGGGTGGAAACTAATCAAGGAAAAATGCAACTTAGAACTAAGGAGAAATTTCCTGACAGTTAGAACAATTAAGCAGTGGAACAACTTGCCTCCAGAAGTTGTAAATGCTCCAACACTGGAGGTTTTTAAGAAGAGATTGGACAACCATTTGTCTGAAATGGTATAGGGTTTCCTGCCTGAGCAGGGGGGTTGGACTAGAAGACCTCCAAGGTCCCTTCCAACTCTTATTCTGTTATTGCAGAAATACTGGTTTCTGTATGACACAAAAGAACCATGCAAGCTGCCATTCCTGTTGCCAAGTACATTGTAAGAGGTAAGGGTGGCCTCTATAGCCTGCCCGATGGAGGGTTCTCCCTTCTGATATTCCCCCCACTTTTCCAAAGCTTTATCTAAAGTTCTGCAGGTTGGCAGCTGATGTTGATCTACAGCCCAGAGTTGCAATTCTTGAATTGCATTTGGCTCCTAGTTCTTCTGAAACATTCAGTGCTTGGCAGGGTCAGAAAACAGAAACAGGAGGTAAATGCATCATTGGCCTGAATTATGGTGGCAGATCCGAATGCCTAATTAAATGATTAACATCCGTCCAGTTCCAGATGAGCTATCCATTTTCAGTATAGTGGTGGACATTAAATAAGACATAAAATAGAAAGTACAGTACGTAAGATTTCAGGAACTGGGGGCGGGGGGCGGGAATAAAGATGACTGCAGCATATTTTTGACTCTCCTTTTGGTTCCCTGGGGTTCGAGTTGAAAGATGAATAATCAGGCTGATTTGTAAAGCCATAAAAGTAAAAAACAAAAAAACAAGTTCTGCTGGTTAGATTAGATGTTCCAATAAATCCCCAAATAAGTAGGCACTAAAGCAGTGGTTCTGAACCTTTATAGTGCTGCGACCCCTTTAATACAATTCCCCACGATGTGGCGACCCCTTTAATACAATTCCCCACAATGTGGCGACCCCAACCATAAAATTATTTTTGTTTTGAATTTATCGCCCCGAAGCCATATTGGCTAGCAATCTGAACTGCTCGCGATTGCCTTGAGGACAGAGGCATTAAAGCGGAGACTCCTCCCCTATTAAGTTTATCGCGCCTGAAGCCAGATTAGGCTAGCGATTGGGAGTGATTGCAGCTGGCTTGAGAGGGAGACATCATCACACCTGAAGCCGAATTCGGCTAGAGCCTGCAGCTGGCTTGTGGAGTCAACCATTGGAGCGCAATTCTTCGACTCCCAAGTATACTTCCCATATTTCCGATGGTCTTAGGCGACCCCTGGCAAATCGTCATTCGACCCCAACGGGGTCCTGACCCACAGGTTGAGAACCGCTGCACTGAAGCATCTACAGCATGGGTATCAGACTTGATTTCATTGAGGGCCACATCAGGGTTGTATTTGACCTCAGAGGAGCCAGGGGAGTGGCCAGGGTGGGCGTAGCCAGCTAGCTGTCATTCATTGAGGCTCCGTTTTTGGCCTCAATGAGTGACAATGAGTTTTCGGAGCTCCGTTTTCACTGGCAAAAGGCTGCAAGAGGCCATCATGGCCGAAAACGGAACCCAGGAAACCTGCACATGCCCTCCCGAGCTCTGTTTTCACTGGCAGAGGGCTGCAGGAGGCTGTCATGACTGAAAATGGAACCTAGGAGGCCTGCATGTGGCCCTCCTGAGCTCCATTTTCTCTGGCAGAGGCACCGCGGGCCGATCCTTCGCTGTTTCCAGGGCGAGACTGTGGGCCAGATCTAAGCACCCTGTGGGCCAGATGCGGCCCACGGGCCTTGAGTTTGACACCCCTGATCTACAGCATACAAAGTCAAACGATGTTTTCGGCAAATGTGGATGCAAACATACGGTCCTTTACAGCCCTCAATTTAGTGACTGTTTGAAGTTACAACAGCACTGAAAAAAATGATTTACATCCAGTTCTCAAACTTACAATTGTCAAAACAGCGCCACGTGATCAAAATTTGGGTGCTCGGTAACCAGCACGTATTTAGGGCTATTGCAGCATCCTGAGGTCATGTGATTGCCATTTAGAGCCTTCCCAGGAGCTTCTGACAAAGTCATTGGTGGAATTTGAATTTTCTTAACGACCATGTGATTCACTTAATAACTGCCGTGATTCACTAAACAACCCTGGCAAAAAAAGGATCATAAAATCAAACTACCTCATTTAACAGCTACCTTAAGAACAAAAATACTGATCCCGATTTTGTTGTAAGTCAAGGACTAGCTGTATTTATTATTTATTTGGAATAGAATCACTAGGTAACCACAAATGAACTAAATCCAACCCTCCTTAGAGTGCCATTGAACCTTATCTAATTCTAAGCAAGGGCTGACTGTTAATTGAGAAGATTTCCATTCACAGGCCTTACTAATAAACAGTTTAATTGAATCTTCACCTGGTTTTTCCTGCCTGACAGAGTCAAATGTTTGGATACCTGTTCGGATCAGAACTATACGGCACCTACTTTGTTAAAAATAACAATTTCAAACAATTTCCATTTATTCCCAGTTTAGCATTCTTTTGGATTTCCTCCCCATCTTTTTGGTTCATAAATATTAAATATTAATTAATTAATATTAATAATTATTCTTACCTTTCCTTGAATGTACTGCATGTTTGAGATTTTCCCATTCTTAGTTTTTTTAAAATTAATAAAATGTAATATATTTTTAATATTCGTTTTCATTTTTAAACAAAAAAATTAGGAGGGGGATTGCGGTTATTCCCAGAACATTTCCCTACAAAGCCCACTTGGTTGTTTCAGATGTTATGTTTCTTGCTTTCCGCAAGGATTATATTGCTGCAATATTCAACTTATTTTATAATGGCTATTGCCTTTCACTAGGCCACTTAAGAAAGATGTATTTTATGCTGGGCTGATAAATTGGCTTCCTTGGACAAAATATTTAATTTGACTAGAATTATTTCTATTTCTTGTCCTACCCCATTTTCAGTTGGTTTATTTGAATATTTCTTTGTTTTTCTTTAGAAGATACAGCAGGTGCAGAATTGTTTCTAAGAGAGATAATAGTTGGTCCAAGCGATTACAGGATTGGTTTGAAGAATGATCCAAGTTAACATATACAAACCACACTGGACAATTTGGTGTTTTGCTTCACAACAGTACTAGCTATCAGTTGTGAATTAATCTTTATATGTCATGACAATATTTTATATGTTTATACGTTTGGCAATATTTTATTGAACAAATCACTACAGATAGTCCTTGACTTACAACCATTCATTTAATGACCGTTCAAAGTTACAAATGGCAATGAAAAAAAAGTGATTTATGATTAGTTTTCATGCTTACAACTGTTGCAGAATCCCCATGGTCACGTGATCAAAATTTGGGCACTTGGCAACTGACTCATATTTATGGCAGCTGTAGTGTCCTGGGATCAAATAATCACCATTTGTAACCCTCCCAACTAGTTTCCAACAAGCAAAGTCAATGGTAACTTTTGGTACTTAGGGTAACAACATATGATTCACTTAAGAATTGCAGTGACTCACTTAACTATGGGGGAGAAGCAGGAGTGAAATCCAGCAGGTTCTGGAGAACTGGTAGCGGAAATTTTTAGCAGTTCAGAGAACCAGCAAATATCACCTCTGGCTGGCCCCAGGGTGGGCTGGGAATGGAGATTTTGCAACATCCTTCCTCCAAGAGTGGGGAGGGAATGGAGATTTTGCAGTATCCCTCCCCTGGAGTGAATGGAGATTTTGCAGCATCCTTCCCCTGCCATGCCCACCAAGCCACACCATGCCCACCAAGCTATGTGCACAGAACCAGTAGTAGTAAAAAAAATTGGATTTCACTACTGGGGATAAGGTCATAAAAAGAGGCGCAACTCATTTAACAACAGTTTTGCTTAGCAACAGAAAAGTTGGGCTCAATTGTGGTAGTAAATCAAGGACTACCTGTAATGGCTGGGTCTACAAAAGCTCACATGCTTCACCCAAATCAGAAAATTACATTAGCATGATGTATAAATCCAGCTTTTTGTTGATCCAGTGATTATTTCCCGCACTTGTTTTGACAATCTGATAAAGGACTGTTCCAAGTTATAGAACCAATTATTTTATCCTTTGCCTTATTATAGTGTAATGCACACACAAGATTAGCAGTTCAATGCACATTTTGCATGTGACATAGCAGCTTTTAACCGCACTTAAGAGTAATAAGGTCTTATTCATCTGAAAGTAAAAACTGTGAATAAAACCGCTCAGTGATTTGAGAAATTTATGGGGTTATCAAAGCTGAATGTGCGCCAGCATAAAGCATATAACAAAACGCATTTCGCTGTTTCAATAACCCCTCTGCAGATGAGCAAAAACCTTGGACCAAAACGGGATGCTTTGAATCTGCCTTCTAAGACCTCTGCAGGAAGGGCAGTGAGCCAGGGGGAGAATGCCTTCCTCTATTTAGGAACTCTGATTTGGTTTTCAGATCTGGCACATGTAAAGAAGCGCATCTGTTAAGCAGCTTGTCCATGTCATTGGGGATCAAGTTCAACCCAAGGTTTTCTTTACGTTGATCTTTTAATACTGTGCAAACATTACAATTCAGCATTCCGGCCAGGCAGTTGTTTAATTCCACTCTATTATTTGTGGCTGCCGAGACTTCCTCTATCGGTTTCTAAATCCATTTTTTTAAAAAAAACAAAAAACAGCCCTTGCATTTCTGTAAGCTTTTTCCCTACTCTTATTGATGCTTGATTCCAGCTTCCTAAAAATCTCTGCATTCTGGGTTTTTTGTGCCTTCCTACAAAAATTTGCTATTAAAGAAAGAGAAAAAAGGTTTTATTTCAGATGTATTTGAGGGGTATGTTTGTGTGTGTGTGTGTTTCTCCAGCCTGGAGAACATATAACCTGTGCTGAGATATTGCTTCCCTTGATAAATGAGTTACTTCCTCTGACTTCTTCAAACTCTTCATTTCTACATGTTCTGGAGTATAAGGTAGTCCTCGACTTAACATTTGTTTAATGGCTGTTTGAAGTTACAACGGCACCGAAAACAGCAACTTGTGACCAGCTTTCACACTTAAGACCATTGCCACATCTCCATGGTCACATGATCAAAATTCAGATGCTTGGCAACTGGCATGTACTTATGATGGTTGCAGCGTTTTGGGGCGTTATGTGATCATAATTGTAACCTTCCCAGCTGGCTTCCCACAAGCAAAGTCAATGGGGGGGGGAGCCAAATTCACTTAAAAACTGCATGGTTTACATAAAAATAGCTGCGATTCGCTTTAACATCTGTGGCAAAAGAAGGTTGCAAAATGGAGCAAAACTCACTTAAGAACTGCCTTGGTGAGCAACAAAACATTTGGGCTCAATTGTTATCGTAAATCGAGGACTACCTCGATACATTTTCAGTAAATTTGGATTTACGTACATGTAATCTTTGCTTAAGGGTCTGAGCTGTGACTTGAGAGCACAGCACTGCAGAAAATACACTATTTTGTTCGCATGCTGATAAAAGAAAGCATTCTTATTAACACATGTGGCCTTGAGGGTCTTTTTCCCATTATCATTTTATAGTCATCTTGAATGTTTTCTTTCAGAGTTCTCCATTCCTGCCCATTTCTAGAGGAAGGAAAAACATCAACTTTAATTCTGCTTTTATGTTCTTTCCCAATTTCCTACCTCTTCCTCTTGCTAATCTTGTATCTGTTTTCTCACAAAGATGATGGCACTCATCATCTTTTTCTACAGTTTCCTGGAATTAGTTATGATATTTGTCCCATTGTGTCTCTGCTTATTTTAAAAACTCGAACATGAAAAGACTTCCAGATCAATACACGCAGTCCTTAAAATTACGACCACAATTGAACCCAGGATTTCCATTGCTAAACAAGACAGTTGTTAAGCAAAGCCCATTTTACAACCTTTCTTGCCCATCAGTGCAGTTGTTAAATTAGTAACGTGGTTGTTAAATTAATCTGGCTTTTTCGCTCAGATAGGACATAAAAAGTGATGGCGTGACCTTGGGGAACTGAAACTTTTATAAATACATGCCAGTTGCCAAGTGCTCTAATTTTGATCACCTTACTATGGAGATGCTTCCAATGGCCATAAGGGGGGGGGAGGGAAACAATATCACCTTTTTAAGTCTCATTGTAACGTCAAATGGTTACTAAATGAATGGTTGTAAGTCAAGGACTATCTATATGCAGAATCATGAATCCAGGTTCTGGGGCACTGGGCTGCAAAAATTGGATCTGGTTAAATGTGAGACTTACAGGCTCCTGCTACTTGAACTTCTCGTTAATAAATTTCAGTAGATGAGTTTTGAAGATCACAAGGAAGTTTATTTTAGCCCTTGGCTACTGACAAGTGAGCCTGTAGGACGCCCTTCTCTACCTTTGGATCAGGACCGCCTTTTAATCTAAATATTTGGGTTTCTCAACAATCAAGGGCAAATTATATGTTTATTGCGGGATCATTGGTTCACGGTTCAAGAAAGGAAGTTTGTATTGCCAGGTAACGAAAAGGGAGAGAGGGAAGGAAGGAAGGATAAAGAAAAGGAGAGAGAAAGGAAGGATAAAGAAAGGGAGAGAGGGAAGGAAGGAAGGATAAAGAAAAGGAGAGAGAAAGGAAGGATAAAGAAAGGGAGAGAAGGAAGGAAAGGAGGGAAGAAGGAAGGATATTGTTACTGAAAAAAATATGTGGTGTCCTTTGTCCTCTCTGAGCTGGTTGTTTTCTTGAAGATGTTTCATTACCAGAGTAGGTAATATCTTTAATGCTAGCAAGAGAACAGCCCAACCTTAGCACTGACAAAATGACCTAGTTGGGTAATAAAATGTCTGCAAAAAAACAAAACAAAATACCACCACCTAAACCCCACCTAACCCCAGAGAGCGCCAGGGACAACCCACAGTTCAGCCATCTGCTACAAGTATTCTCTTTTATTGTTATTTAAGAAATAATAATAACAATAATGGAAGGAAGGAAGGAAGGAAATGTCGGGAGAAGAGAAACCTCTCCGCTTAGAAGCCTTTTGTTAAAAGCTAACGAAAGGTAGAGTGGTTAAAGTTCAAATCATATTCCTCCAAGAATCGGGCCCCTGTCTGATTTCTCAAGTTTGTACATCCTAAGGCTGAAGAGGGAGACAGATCTCTCTCTCTCCTGTCTCTCTCTCACACACACATACACACCTGTCTGTCTCCCTCTTTCACATACACACACGTTGCTATGGGAACCCAGAGATCTGCGAGGGGGGGGGGCTCTCAGTCTCCCCATCCCGAAGCCCGGACAGCCTCCCCCCCTTTCCCCTTTTTGTGAAATGCCGCTGGCCAGAGCTAACCTCTGGCTGGCCCCGAGCCGCGTCATCGCCGTTGGCTACCTCTGAGCCATCCAAACCGGCAAGCCGGTCACCCGGGAAGGGCAGGGCAGGGAAGGGGAGCCAGAAGACGCCGCCAGCCCTTCCCGAGGAAGCGGGGAGCTGTAAAGGTGGAGTGGAAATGGCTTTGATCTACTCCGCCCCGCCGGGGGCTCCGGGCGGTCTCGCGTGGGTCTTGGCTTGTCTGGCGCTTTGTTGACGCCCGCGAAGCAATGCGCGCGTGTTTCCACCGAGGGGCGCTGGAGCACGTTTTAATGCAGCAAAATGAATGAAGAAAGCGGGCGCAGCGCCGGCGGGGGTTAAAACGAGCCCCGCGGCGAGAGGGGGGAAGGTTCGGGCAAGTGCGCGGACGGGAGACAGAGAGAGCAAGCAAGCAAGCAAAGGAGGGGCGCCGGCCGGGAGGCGTCCCCGGCCCCTTGTCTACGCCAACTCGTGGCGCGCCACAGCCGTTCTCGCCTCCCCGCTTCCGAGCACGGGGCAGGCGCGCGAGCCGTTATTCCCACCCACCCACCCAGCCCCACAATGACCCACCCTCCGCTTTCCAAGTTTCCCCTTGGAGGGAGGTAACCCAGTTGCCCGGAGCCTTCGGGGCTCGCTTGGTCTGAGGACCTCCCCGGCTCTCGCAGCCGCCTTGCGCGCAGAAGGACACTCGCCCTTCCTTCCTTCCCTGGCACGAGCGCGCACACTCGCTCGCACCCTCCCTCCTCCTCCTCCTCCTCCTCCTCTCCCCCCCCTCCAGCCAACACACACACACATTCACATTCACACTCACACACATACACACACTCACAGTCACTCACTCACTGCTGGCATGCGACCTGGAAGGCGGCTGCTCTGTGGCCCCGGGAAGGCGCCGGGCGAGGGAGCCAAGTCGCCTCCCTGCTCCGCGCCCCTCCTCCTCCTCCTCTAACCGTGGCGTGGGGGAGTTGGAGGAGGTCAGGACCGCGTCGTTCTTCCTGGCGAGGGAAGAAGGCGGCGAGTTTGACGCTCCGACGGCGGGGTTTCCTCCACGTTCCTTCCCCCTCCTAGCCCTCCTCTCTTTCCGATGCCCGGGCGGCGAGCGCGCAGTTCTCGCCGCCTCCCTTGAGTCAGACCCGGGCGGCGCGTTTGGAGCTGTCCAGCGCCAGGCAGAAGAACAGGGGAGTTGGGGAGGGGGCGCGCTCCAGACGGCCGGTGAACTCCGTATTCTCGTGGTCAGCCTGCCGCCCTGGATCGACCGAATGGCTTCCTTGTACCAGCGCTTCGGCGGGAAGATCAACACCTCCCGCTCCTTCCCCGTCACGCCCGAAGCCAGCCATCTCCTAGGCCCCCAGTGCTCCGAGGAAGACGGGGCCGCCGCCGCCGCTGCTGCTGCTGCTGCTGCTGCCGCCGCCGCCGCCTCGGCCCACGCGGCCGCTGGAGCAGCCAAGGCTTCGCGCCCGTCTCAGCCGCACAACCCCAGACCTCGCTTCCAGTACCAGGCGAGGAGGAGCGACGGCGAGGAGGAGGATGTAAGACAACCCCTGCCTGGCTCGTGGGGGGCAGGACGCGGGTGGGAGAAAGCCGGGCTCCACGCCTCGGGTGTTCAGCGCCTTCCGCCCCCTCCGCTCGGACAGACGGACGGACGGACGGAGCAGTCCAGTCCGTGCGACGGGCTGATAGTGCTTGGGCAGTGGGAGAGAGGGGCTTTGCGGAGACTTTCTCTCCTTGTTCTTATTCTCTCTCTCCCCACCCCATCACCCCCTGGTTTTGGTACGGGGATCTTGGGGAAGCTCATGAAAAAACTCGGGGTCTCCTTTGGATTTAAGAGATGGATGCGGCTAGTGGTACTTGGAAACCTCACATTTAAGGAAAAGTTAAAGGGAGGAAGCAGATCCTCTAAAAAAGAGTCGCGTAGGATTGGAGAGAAATAGAATAGCTCACACAGAGATTTCTCCTCTTCCTCTCCTCTCTCCTCTCCTCTCTTCTCTTCTCTTCTCTTCTCTTCTCTGATAGGAACTGATCAAAAGTAGATTTTCAAGAGGTATATTAACCTCCAAGAATGTGTTGGAGCATAAATTTTGAGCAATATGTACTTTTGTTGGTTTCCAGATTTCTTGCACCTCTCTCTCTCTCTCTCTCTCTCTCTCTCTCTCTCTCTCTTCCCCACACTCTCTTCCCCAATCCCCACTTTCTTCTCTACCTTTCTACTTTCTTGGAGAAATTTCAAAGAGTTTTTATTTGCATATCTCCTTAGTAACGTGTGACTCATCCAGGACACTTACTGGTTCTGAGAACGATGTTTCTGAGAAAAAGAAGTTGGAATAATCTGGAATTCGTAACTCTTCTTTAAAGAAAGAAGGTTATGTTAGTTGATACATTACTAGTTTAGCCTGGGAGGGCGCCTTCTCCTTGAAGTTGATTCATGTGTTGTTGTTGTTGTTGTTGTTTTTGTATGTTTGTGTGCACTTACGTTTGTGCTAATAGAAACAAAGGCTCCTTTAAGTTTTGTTTAACTGAATTCTTAGGATGTTTTCTATACAAGTAAAGGCAAAATTTGCTCGTCTAGTTTACAATGGTTTCCATATCCAAATACTAAGGCTAATTCTGCCTTCTAGATCAGGCAAAGGTGTCTATATGGCTACTAGCAATTCAGTGTTTATTCTTCAGCTTGCAGTACTGCATCATTTCATAATTGGGTTTGTATTACTGTAGTGATTGTGTGTATATGTGTGTGTATGTATGTGCATGCATTTGCGCTCACATCTATTTGTACTTATATAATAAAAAAGAGGAGGATTTTCAAAGTTCATTGTGTACAGTATCTCCAAAGCATATTTATTTTTAAATATTCCTTCATCTAAAGTTGCATCACAATAACAGCTTTGCTCAGACATTGGTTATAAAAAAACAAGAGTAATTTGCATAAAATTAATAGAAGGAGAAGCAATTCCTTTTATTAAAAGTCACCGTTGAGAAACTTAGTAAGCAAGGGGTTTTTTTTGCCTTTTGTTCCTTTTTATTTAAATGTTATTTGAGAGAACATTTATCCTTAAATAAATATATAAAAACCTTGCAAAGTGCCCAGCAGTTCTGTTACATTCAGTACCTCCAGGTGAATTGTGCTTTATGTTCCATTATAATATTTAGTAGAAATAAATAAGATCTAAATCCAACTGACACAGTTAATTCACTTTTCCCTAGGATTATGTTTTGCTGTTGTTGAGTGTATTGCAGGCATTGCCCTCTAGGTGGCAGTATAAGAAAGCAAACTTTACTTTTGCCTCCTAATTTTTTTTTTAACATTTAGCTGACAATTTGTATTTTACCTGCACCCAATTTTGTATATAGCAAAAACCTGCCTAGCAACTGGACATTTTGAATTTGAAAGGTTTAATGGATAAATGTGGATTGTTTTAAACTGACTCAGATTAAAAGTTAAAGCCACACTTTTTTCCAGAACAATATTTATTAGTACTATAATCATCTACATATTTAGATGAAATAACTTTCCTTTCTACTTATATGTTAGTAAGCATCTTGTAAGATGTTGTAGAATTCTCTGCCACTGGACAGTTTCTGGTTTCATCCTAAATCTGTAACAAAAAAAACAAAACCCAATAATAAAATAAATGAAAACTTCCACCAATTAATAAATCCTGATTCTCACTTGTTTTCTTTAGATAGGAGACCTGACAGTCAGTATGGTATTTTTCCAGTGCAAAAAATTATTATTGTCTAGGAGTCAAGTTTGAGAGCTGTGTAATCATGATTGAGACCCACACACACTTACAATGAAACTGCTTTTCGTGAAGCAGTAATATAATCCAATGTTTAGAGGTAATACAATCTGTAGAATAGCAGTAGTCTATGTGTGTATCTTACATTTAAGGAGAATTTTAAAAATGAAGCATAGACATAAAAATGCTAGTTCCATTTCTGATATTAAGGAGAACCAGCCTCGGTTTCTCATGCCTGTATTCCTTCTGTGATGATTCTTTAATGTGCTAATCTATGTCGGGTGCCTTGCAGATTGTGAATTGGTCTTTAAGCAAGGTTGGGCAATTAATTTTTCCAAAGGACCACATGAGAAACTGGGATTATTGTAGAGGGATGAAGTAATAGGGCTGTACACTCATTTACATTCGATTTCTAATTTCCAATTGACCTCATGCATGGCCAGACAGGAACAGCCAAAGGTCCAGATGTGGCCAGGGAATTACAGAATAACAGAGTTGGAATGGACCTTGGGGCCTTTTTATCCAACCCTCTGTTCAAGCAGGAGACCCTATCCCACTTCCAGTTTTTGTTGGAGCATTCACAACCTCTGGAGGCAAGTCGTTCCACAGATTAATTGTTCTAACTGTCAGGACATTTCTCCTTAGTTCTAGGTTAGTCTCTCCTTGATTAGTTTTCATCCATTGCTTCTTGTCCTGCTTTCAGTTGCTTTGGAGAATAGGTTGACCCGGTCTTCTTTGTGGCAACCCCTGAGATATTGGAACACTGCTATCATGTCACCCCCTAGTCCTTCTTTTCATTAGACTAGACATAACCAATAAATAAATCCCCGTTGCCCAGTGCTTGAATATTGATCACATGACTTTGGCGATAGTATGATGGTCATAATTATGAGGACCGGTCATAAGCTACTTATTTCAGTGCCATTGAAACTTTGAATGGTTGTTAAACACAACGTAAGTTGAGGACCTATATGTAATTGGCTTCTCTGCCAAACTGCTCTTAGTACTGGAAAGCTATAATATTTTTTTATAATATTCAGCTGGTAACTATTTTCTGATAACCCAGGATAACCCATCATTCTGTGTCCTGAACTCTGGAATGAGAGAATGGAAGTTTTGTGACTTTGGCTGCTTGTTGTTAATTGATAAAAAATTCTCTGTTGTTATGCCAAAGCAGGGTTTTTGACTTGCGAAAGAAATATATATGGCTCAAGGTTGAAGTGTGGGGTTTGCTCCCTGTGGCTAGTCCCATTCATTCATCTCATACTCACCCAAACTTTATTACCTAGTCAGGTAATAAAACATCTGCAAACAAGCAACCAAACAATGAGAGCACATTTTTTATCTTAGTGTTTTTTTTTTAAATGCAAAAAAACAAGTCAGAATTATTCTTCCTTATTGCAAGCACTGCTGGGAACAAGATCCCTAGTAAGATGTAAGAGTATTGTGAATAGATGTGCCTTTCGTCGCACAAATAGTTTTACAGGTTTTTAAGACATTGGAGGACAGGGGAAGCAATGTTAGGATAACTGTGGCCACATGGAATGTAGAAAACATACTTTTTAATAAATTTCTACAGAATTGAATACACAGTCGCTGCAAATCCTTCTACTTTGGTTTATGATTGTGTTTGATGTCTCCTGCACAACAAAAGAAAGTATAATAGACCAGATTCTGGAAAGATTAGACTTCTAATATGAATTTCATATCAAAGCACAAAATTAAGCAAAGGACTCTTTTCTTTCAAGGAATGGATCCTATATTTACATGATGTGCATATTCATAGTTAATATAACCGTGATTAATTGAATTACATTCTTTTTCTGGATGTGTACAACACACTAAACAATTAATAGTACCACTAAGTTTGTGCAGTTATGCTTACGCTAAAATTCAGTTGTCTAATTTGTGGATTAAGTAATATGTTGTACAAACCCAACCATCACTCCCAGCTGTTGGAGACAGCTGCAGTGGGAATATATCTTATCATGTGAAATACCCAACTGATCTTTACAATGTTTTTGTCCATTCATTTCAAGCATATTTTAAAATAATTCCAGCATGTAATGAAGCTATGTGATAACAATTTGATTATGTTTTCTAAAAGCTAATATCTGATTTTTTCACAGTTACTAGCTGTGCTGTTCTTTAATTGGTTTAATCATGACTTCTTCAAGAAAGCATAATTGGCTAAATTTATACAAGGCACTAACTAAGTTATAAACTATTGTTTCCAAAATAAATTCATTTACACAGAATATTACCCCGGCTTCCAGGCCAACGCTTCTTAATTAGGATTTAGCCTAACATATCAAATCAATCAAAAGTTTGTGTTTAAAATTCTTGACTTTTTATCTTTTTATCTTTTTGCTTGATCTCCAGAAAGATCAGATAAATGTATATTATTTGTCTCCAATTTTGTTTTCAGAAGAATCTGTCTTCATTGTTTTCCCCATTTCTCCTTGTAATCATTCTATAAAAATTGACTGGGGCAGTAATTAACTGAATGTGCTGAATGGAAAGAATAAATTCAAATCCTGTGTTTATTACATTTTAAAGTGTACCCTGAACTCATGATAGTGAATTAAAGACCACTAAGAAGAAATCGAACCTGCAAATGCTATAAAATAAAATGAAATCTCCATAGCTAGTGAAGATCTAAAAGTTTCTGTGTTTTGATTTAGCAGAAGGCCATAGATGTGGAGAATTAATTATCTCTGATCAAGGAGAAAGAGAGATACATTGTGCAGCATTGGGACAATTGATATGAAGGTGACAGCTGCATTACTTTGTGGGATATTAGAAATGAGAGCATAAAAAAAAAGACTGTGATGAGTCTAGAGAGACAATGAAATATACAGAACACCTGTCAAATTTTTTAGCCTAAATTCCTGTCTGCCAGCTTTGGCCTTCACTTCCTTATGAAGATTTCTTCTTTTTTTTGTAGTGCCTAAATGCTATAATTCAGTACTGTCCATGGCTTCTAGAGCATATCACTTTCAAAAATTGCTGGTCATCTAAATTTCACACATTGCATTAATCTTCTCCTGTGGTTGTAGAATTGTGTCTCCAGATGAATGGTTACCGATATAATTTGGTAAAGAAATAAAAGTAAGGAGTCAGTTTGGTGTAGCGGTTAAGGAGCTGGCTTAGAAATCAGGAGTTCTAAAGATAAAGGTTTCCCTCGTACATATGTGCTAGTCGTTGCTGACTCTAGCAGGAGTCTAGCCCCATCTTAAACCTGAAAGCAAACCTGATTTGTGCCAGTCACCAAGAGACTGTGAGTTTTAATCCTGCCTTAGAGGGGGAAATCTGGCTTTGGGCCTGGCAACTCACTCTCTCTGAACCCAATCCACCTCGCAGGGTTATCCTTCTGGGAAAAATAGGAAGAGGAAGGAGTTTTAAATTTTGAGTTACTTAAAAAGTAATGCAGGTAGGGTAAAAAAAAATCTGATAGATAAAATAAATAAGAAAATTGCTTCATTCAAAGAATGAAGAAGGGAATGGAGGCGTGACGGTTAGCAATAATCCTTTATTAACAACAAACTAACAGCGAGTAAAAATAGGGCAATATTCCCGAACAAACCAACTTCACTCACAGCTGCTACTTATATAGCAGCTATCACCTGTTGGCCAATGATGGCCACTCATTTATAAGCCAATAGGCAATGATTCTCTAGCCTCATACGCTGCAAAAATAAATGTGGAGAATATACCTGGGGGACGTTTGTTTATAATTTTGGGATTATAAACCAACTTTTCCTTTTGAGATTAGTCCTTTTCAGACTAGAACACAAACGTTTACATTACTTAGCATTGCCTTTGAGCATTTTCCTTGTTTGTCTCTCTCTCTTGCTTACTTTTCTTTACAGACAAGGTGATTGATGACCGTAATTTCTGTAAGCAACTGCCAAAGGTGCTGAGTTTGATATTCATGCAGACTGTCTATAACTTGGTTCCTTTTAATTACCATGAAACAATAATACATTAATCAAGTTCATAAGAAAATCAGATCTTCCCTCTAGTGTAAAATACCAGTTCATAATGTTGTAAATGTTGTACCTTGATGAAGGTATCTTTTCTTTTATGTACACTGAGAGCATATGCACCAAGACAAATTCCTTGTGTGTCCAATCACACTTGGCCAATAAAAATTCTATTCTATTCTATTCTATTCTATTCTATTCTATTCTATTCTATTCTATTAGACAATAAAACTAATCATAACAATCATCCCTTTAACATTGATGAGTTATTTTTTCTTGAGAAGGTTGCGCATCATAAATCGGTTTTACACTGTTATTTAAATATCCAAGTCCTTCTTTATTCATCATCAGGATAATTCATCAGGATAATTTAAGTGTACTGGTGGTCCTCGACTTACAACAGTTCGTTTAGTGACTGTTCAAAGTTGCAACAGCACTGAAAAATGTGACTTAGGACCAGCGGTGAAATGCACTTACCTACGCTACTGGTTCAGGAATGTGGGTGCACACGCCTCTTATGCACATGCGTAGAGCCTTCTGCGCATGTGCATAGGGTCAAAAATCGGACATAATAATATCCTCGCAGATGGACGGAGCCTCCTGCTGCCAGCACTACCGGATAGATCCAGCCAGATTTCACCACTGCTTAGGACCATTTTTCACTATTATGACTTTTGCAGCATCCCCATGATCATGTGATCATCAACATTCAGATGATTGGCGATTGGTTCATATTCATGAAGGTTGCAGCCTTCTGGAATCATGTGATCCCCTTTTGTGACCTTCTGACAAGCAAAGTCAATGGGGAAGCCTGATTCATTTAACAACCTGGTTATTAACTTATCAACTGCATTGATTCACTTAACAACAGTGGCAAGAAAAGTAGTAAAATTGGGCAAAATTCACTTAACAACAGAAATTTTAGGCTCAATTGTGGTCGTAGGTCAAGGACTACCTGTACCGTGTTTTTGAAACAGCGTTTTTTTGAAAAAGAACCAGCCATTTGGATGGGAAGCATTGATAGTTATTGGGATTATGATATGCAAAAAAGGGACATTTAACTTTCCTTCCTTGTGGAACAACGATACCTTTTCAGAACTGTTGATTAAATGGATAATAAAATACTTGTTAGGGTACTTACATTACTTGTAAAATATTTGTAACCCTTCAAGGTAGACCAGGTCAGGAAAGATATACCATAATAAATTATAGAACTAGTCTTGTCTGGCCTACAATAACATAATCTTAAAAGCCTGGTAAGAGTTGTTGTTTTCTTCATTTTATACCCAAAAAAGTTTCTTTCCCAAGCTTTCTCATGTTCTACCAATAGTTGCCACATACAGGTGGTTCTCAACTTACAATCGTTCATTTAGCGAACATTTAAAGTTACGACGGCACTAAGAAAAGTAACTTCTGGATCGATCCTTGAACTTACGGTTGTTGCCGCATCCCCAGGGTCATGTGATCTGGTGCTTGGCAACCAGCATTATTTACGATGGTTGCAATGTTTCAAGGTCACGTGATCACCATTTGCGACCTTCCCAGCCAGCTTCCCACAGCAAAATCAATGCGGGAAGCCGGATTCACTTAAACAACAACATAATTCAACTTAATGACTGTAGCATTCACTGAAAAATCATGGCAAAAATAAAGGGGAGGGGTATAAAATGGGTGCAGCTCAGTTAAACAATTGCTTTACCTAGCAATGAAAATTCTGTTCTTGTAATTAATATTTTATATTAATTACAAGAACTTAATATTTTCTTTGAAGCCATCTCTATATTCTTCTACAATAATTTATTTTATTTATTTATTCCGTCAAGCATGTATTTTATGACAGATACAAGTGTAAACAATTATAAATACATGTAAAGGATACGAAAAAACTAAAACATTAGATATGGAATTGAATGTGTATGTATGTATGTATGTATGCATGTGTGTGTGTGTGTGTGTGTGTATATATATATATATATATGTCTTTGGTTGTTCGGGTTTTCTCCCGTGTAAAATTGGAAGTGTCTTGGCGACGTTTCGACGAAGTCTCATTCGTCATCTTCAGGCTTCAGCTTCGTGCTTCTGGGAGCAATATATATATATATTTGTTTTCTGAGGTTTTCACGGGTGTTTGTATGTAGGTCTTTGGTTGTTCGGGTTTTCTCCCGTGTAAAATTGGAAATGTCTTGGCAACGTTTCGACGAAGTCTCATTCGTCATCTTCAGGCTTCAGCTTCGTGCTTCTGGGAGCAATATATATATATATATATATATATATAGGTCTTTGGTTGTTCGGGTTTTCTCCCGTGTAAAATTGGAAATGTCTTGGCAACGTTTCGACGAAGTCTCATTCGTCATCTTCAGGCTTCAGCTTCGTGCTTCTGGGAGCAATGTGTGATCGCAGCTGTTTCTTCCTTTTAACTGCTAGTGGGGGTTTGAACTGATTGGGTGGGAGCTTGGCTGTGCTCTGATTGGATGGAGGTTTTTTTGTGCTCTGATTGGCTGGGGGTGTGTCCTGTTTGGGTGGGGGCTTGGTTGTGCTCAATTTAGTCTGTGTTGCAGGGGAATAATCAGAGAAGCCATTGAGATAGAAAAACGCCCACACAGCATGAACAAACGAGATGATACCTCCCGCCTACCAGCCATTTGGAAACCCACCCTTATTGACAAACGAGTCCCTAACACGAGGAATGACACCAGACCCACACTCACGAGGTCCACACAGGATGTCACCACCGCACATCCACCCAGAAAGCAGACCCAAACCCACACTGATCATGAAGCACGACCAAGGACCAGAAGCCAGACCGCAGCTGCAACATTAGCCATTTCAAACCCCTCCAATCCATACATGCAGCAGACTGACACCCACTATGAAGATGTAGCACCACCACAAAGCCAAACAACAGCTATGCAGCTCACCAGCTCAAATCCCCCTGCAACACAGACTAAATTGAGCACAACCAAGCCCCCACCCAAACAGGACACACCCCCAGCCAATCAGAGCACAAAAAAACCTCCATCCAATCAGAGCACAGCCAAGATCCCACCCAATCAGTTCAAACCCCCACTAGCAGTTAAAAGGAAGAAACAGCTGCGATCACACATTGCTCCCAGAAGCACGAAGCTGAAGCCTGAAGATGACGAATGAGACTTCGTCGAAATGTTGCCAAGACATTTCCAATTTTACACGGGAGAAAACCCGAACAACCAAAGACCTACATACATACATACATACATACATACATACATACATACATATATATATAGATGTCACTTGATGTTTCCCCTACTTGTTGCATTCTAATCCAAAGCCGTGATCTCTAAATGGCTATTTCTCTCTCTTTTTTTCTTTTCTTTTTTTACAGAATAGCAAATGCAAGTAATTTTTGCCAAAATCAAATGAGGAAGTTTTGTACATGGTCATGTTCCCTTGTACCCTCTATTTAACTAACTTAACTTGGACTTCAAAAGATGTTTTATAGTTGCCTTTTTTGGCCTCCTGAGATAGACAAGTTATGAATCAAAGGAGTAATTGCCAATATTTTCGGTATTAATAATTCAGGCTGTGGGTGAGGCTGTTTAAATTAGCCTTTACAAGCCTTCAGGAATATATAGTACAAGATCTGGAGAGTAATTTATTTTTGAAAACTGCAAAGAAAATGATAATTGCTATTGCTTTGTAGTGAAATGTGCCAAAGCAAGACCTTTTCCATTTGGGGGGGGGGGGCAGAGATTTCTGAAAAACGAGCCTGTGAAATAAAATGGAATTGGATTGCTATGCAAAATGAATTATCCTGTAAAACAGAAGAACTGCAAATTATTCCAACTGAACATACATATAAATTCAACCTTTTCGGCAAGTCCTTGGCATTGTTATCTCTGCCATCTTTGTTTTTTGTTGTTGTTGTTGTTGTTATTTTCTTGTTTTAAATATTTTTAACAATTTGTAAGCAGTTCATACAGGGTCTTCAGTTTACCACCACAATTGGGACTGCAACGTACGTTGCCAAGTGTAACAATCATAAAATGTGCCATGTCTAATTTTACAAGCTTTTTTGCTGTAGTCATTAAGGCAGCGGCTCTCAACCTGTGGGTTGCGATCCTGTTGGGGGTCGAATGATGATTTGCCAGGGGATAGCCTAAGACCATCGGAAATATGGGAAGTATACTTGCGAGTCGAAGAATCGCGAATTCGGCTTCAGGCATGATGAATTAAAAAAGAGAGAAATCTTTGCCCTGATGTCTCCCTCTCAAGCCAGCTGCAATCACTCCCAATCACTAGCCTAATCTGGCTTCAGGCACGATAAACTTAATAGGGGAGGAGTCTCCGCTTTAATGCCTCCGTCCTCAAGGCAATCGCAAGCAGTTCGGATCGCTAGCCAATACGGCTTCAGGCGTGATAAATTCAAAAAACCAGTTTGCCGCTTCCTTTCTTCTTCTGCGGCTGCTGAGGTGCGCTGAGATCGCTGCCTAAAAAAAAATAATTTTACGGTTGGGGTCGCCACATCATGGGGAATTGTATTAAGGGGGTCGCAGCACTATAAAGGTTGAGAACCGCTGCATTAAGGGAATCACAAGGTCATTAAGTGAATCTGGCTCTCCCTGTTGACTTTGCTTATTAGAACCCCTCTGAGAAAGTCGCAAACGGCCATCATGTGATCCTGGGATGGTGCAAGCATCATAAATACATGCCAATTGATCGCATGGCTGTGGAGATACTGCAGTGCTTCTAAGTGCTAGGACTACTCATTTTTCTAGTCACAGTCATAAGTCATTTTTTTTCAGCACCATGCTGAACTTGGAAAGGATGTTAAACGAATACTTGTAAGTGAGGAACCACCTGTAACAATAGCAATAGCACTTAGACTTTTATACCGCTTTACAGTGTTTTACAACCCTCTCTAAGTGATTTACAGAGGCAGCATATGGCCCCCAACAATCTGGGTCCTCATTTTACCCACCTTGGAAGGATGAGTAAACCTTGAGCCTGGTGGGATTTGAACTGCCAAATTGCAGGCAGGCGGTAGAAGTAGCCTGCAGTACTGCACTCCAACCACTGCGCCACCGTGACTCTATAATTGCTGAGAATCTTCTTTTTATTAACCTATAAATTATTCATATACATAAGATTTGTTATTATATTCAGGAAGTAGAAACAGAAGAATAGATAGTGGGATGCTAGGTTGGTAACTAAATACATATTACTTCCCATTCCTTCTCAATCAAATGCAGTTTTGAAACATTATTGGTCTGTTGTTTTCCTGCTAGTTGTCGGTAGATACCTGGCTTTAAAATTCTCACACGCTTTGTATGATCAAACTTCATCAAGTAAAGCTCATAACAAAAGATCTATCTTTCTTCCTTCTATGTAATTTTTGCTGCTGCTAATATGTTCAGATATGTAAATTATACATGGAATATCACTTATCTATTTGTTGATTTAAATTATACATGGAATATCACTTATCTATTTCTTTGTTGATTTAAAATCTGATACTTGGGCTATGCTTATTTTTGTAACAATAGTTGGAGCTGTGTGTCAGGGTTCCTACCTGTGCCCTAATTAAATCGTGAGCCTTGAGCCAAGCTTCAAAAGAAATCCAATTATTTGTTAGGAGCTTCATGTCAGCATGTTCCAAGTGAAGCCAACTCTGACCCCACGTAATTTACGGCCCAGGCTTGACCCTGTTTCCCCCCTCCCCCCCAGGGTATGCCATCAGTCACATTCGTCAACAGGGAAATTTTGCAGGTTGTAGAGATCACTGCCCTCCTGCTGCTGTGGGTAAGCCTAGGAGACAGCCTTGAGAGATATATGCCTTGAATGTGCTTTTGTTTTTGGCTGCCATGCTGCTTCGCTGTTTCCCCATCCCCCTTGCCTATGGCAACTCAAGAGCAGCCCAGGGATGCTTTGAGAGTCAGCACTGTAATTATGGCATACAAAAAGCAATGTGAACTAATAGTTATGTGCTCAGGAAGAATTGCATTCTCTATACCTCCTGTCCCATGTGGCATTTTATTTTATTTTATCATTTTATTTTATTTTTACTTTACTTTATTCATTATATAGGAAGCCATCCTGTTAAGTAAAAGGGATTTTGTTAATTTTTAATGCACCAAAACTCCTCGGGTGCCCAATACACTTTTAGAAAAAGCATACAACGCCGGTTATATGGGATATAGCTGTGGATGAGCGAATTCAGAAAAAGGACGTCCCAAAGTATACTAGAGAGCCAGAAGACACGATGGGACTCAACCTCACCAGTTTGCCTGCTGGAAATGGGTGTCTTGAATATCTCTTCAGAATAACAATGGTATCATTCAAAGTCGAGGTGAAGATTTTAAGTCTTGCATTAAAAAAATGATAAATGTTTCCCCTGTCCAATCATGCCTGACTCTAGCGGGTGGTACTCCTCTCCATTTCTTACCCGAGCGATCCAGAGTTTCTCAAAGACACTTCCGTATTCATGTGTCCAGCAAAGTGCATGGAATGCTGTAAACTTTCCCACCAAAGTGGTACCTATTTATCTACTCACATTTGCATATTTTTTAATTGCTGTGTTGACAGAAGCTGGGGGAAGTAACAGGAGCTCGTCAGTCATGCGGCTCTCAGGACTCGAACCCGGGCGGTCATCTTTCCAGCTGACAAGCTCAGCATCTTTAATCATGGAGCCATGATTATCATATGGTCATTAAGTGAATCTGGCTTCCCCCATTGACTGCTTATCAGAAGACAGCTGGAAAGGTTACAAAAGGTGATCACATGACCCTGGGACAGCGCAACTGTCCTAAATACATGTCAGTTGTCAAGTGCCTAAATTTTGACCATGGGAATGCTGCAGTGGTTCTAAGTGTGAAGTCACTTATTTCAGTATTGTTGTAATTTTGAATGGTCACTAAACGAATGGTTGTAAGTCAAGTGATTTATGCCTGCAGAATCTTGCAGATCTATTTTTTTCCATTATTAGCTGACAGTCCTGAGTTTCCATTACTGCAAATTACAGTATTATAGTTTTCATTTCACATGCAATAAATAATGCAGTCTCCCGCCATCTCTTAATGGCCATGAGTTCAATTTTAAAATCGATCGTTTAGATAAAATTGTACTTTAACAAAACATACATCAAAATAGTACAGACCCTAAAAAATACTCTCGGCAAATATGCACTCATCCACAAGCTCTTTGCAAAACGATATTGTTTTTACGGTGTTTGAGTGATGCAATTCAATATTATTTTCAATGTTTTATACAGTTTTTACCTTGAGGTGTCAGGGAAAGGAGAACGGTTTTCTCTCTGGCAGAGACAAACCTGAAATATTCTTCAAAATGCATTTTCCAGTAACCTGAAAGGTTAGCATTGATTACAGATGCTGAATACATTATCAGCCTGTCATTTCAGGCTCTGAAAAGAATTGTCAGGGGGTGAAATGCGATAAGACAACAGTTTTAGGAAGAACAAGCAAAACCTCTCCCGTACAATAACAAACAGAAGGATAGCTGTTTGGAAAAAGAGAAGAAGGATCAGCAATAATAAATATAGAGAGAGAACTTCATAAACTTTTTCATTGCCCTCTTTTCGGTAGGATTGAAGAAAAAACTTTGCACGTGGCATCATAATCTCATTACTTGTATATTTACCACATGGTAACATCTAGTGGTTAGAGCGCCAAATTAGAAAGCAGGAGACAGTGAGTGTCGTGTCCCACTCCTCCTCTGACGGCCGGGTCGGGGAAGTCCGTACCAAGCGTGCCTCTGCAGCTTTGCCAAAGTTCTGTCAGAGTTCTCAGGGCAGGCAGGAGACCAGGATGTGACTTCATCAATCCAAATTAGACTTTGCCTGACTCAAAGAATGCCAGAAAGCAGATCCTTTATATAGGCCATGGGGTGTGGCTCCATGACTCAGCACTTATCCAGGCCTGCCCCTCCCTTCCTTTTGCTGACGTCGCCTCTCCATTCTCCGGAAGTGTGGGTCCCTCCAGCCTCCAGCTGCCGGCAATTCCAGCTCGTGACTGGCTTCATACTCCTCAGGCTCACATGCTGTGGGGGAGGGGTTTAGTTGCTCAGTTTGTCAGGGCATGGTGCCAGGACTGGGGGCTGGAGGCATATCAGGCCATTCGTCTTGCTCGGTCTGTCCGGGCATGGTGCCAGGACTGGGGGCTGGAGGCATGCCAGGACATTCTTCTACACTATCAGTGTCTGGCAGGAGATGAGAGGGGCCCGGCTGCAGCGGGGGGGGGGGGGCAAGCGAGGCACAACAGTGAGTTCTAGTCCTGGCTTAGGCATGAAAGCCAGCTAGGTGCCTTTCGCCAATCAATAGGAAACTATAAGTTCTAGACCAAGGATATCAAACTGGATTTCTTCAAGAGCCGAATCAGCATTGGAGTTCTCCTTTGCAGGCCAGTGGAAGGACGGAACAGGACAAACACCTCCTGCAGCACCCAGCCAGCCAAAACAGGGTGCAGGGGGCCACATGCGGCTCCCCGTGCCCCGTTTTCGGCTTGGATGGCCTCCTGCAGCACTTTGCCAGCCACATGACCATTGCAGCATCCCTACGGTACAAAGATTTACATTTGGATGGTTGACAACTGATTCACATTTATGACGGTTACAGTGTCCCAGGTCATGTGATCCCCTTTTGTGACTTTTTGACCAGCAAAGTCAAGCAGGAAACCAGATTCACTTAGCAATCATGTTGCTAATTTAAGAACTGAAGTGTTTCACTTAACAAATGTGGTGAGAAAATGGGGCAAAACTGACTTAACAAATTTTTCACTTAGCAACATAAATTTTTGGGGTCAATCATGGTCGTACATTGAGAACTACCCATATATCGGGTCATAAGAAGCAAAGAGTTGGTTTGCTGGCACTATGCTGAGGGTTGAGATTGCTAGAGAGGCAATAAATGACCTCTGAATTAAGCGCAGGCATTCAGTATAACTCAGATAGAAGCAGACCAAATTTTCCTTTATCAAAATTCCAATCCTCTTCTCCTTTGATTCTGTAGACTCTTCAGCTAATGACTTCAATTCATCGGTAAAATCTCTCGTTCCTTGGAAAGACAGAAGCTGGGAATTGACCTTCACACTTAGTCTCTTTCCTTTGAAAGCAGCTATGTCTTTCTCTTACAACTAGATCTAGTCTGCATATGCAGAGAATATGATAGTTCGGTGCAGAGAATGACAGCATAAAGGCACATAAAAGTGCCAGTAGAGAAAGTCATACCTTAGTGTTTCTCTATTGATAAACTCTCTGCAGTTAAAAGATCAAACGTTTTTATTTTATTTATGGAGGAGTCCTTACTCTCCTGTGTCGGCTATTCTTTTAGGAAGCATTCAAAGTAAATTAAGTCTGACTGCAACCGTGCAATCTTTCTCTGCTACCTGCTAGCTGAAGTGGTACAATTTGTTATAATACTCTATTTTCCTTTATATATAATAGGGCTAACCCGAACCCCGGTTACTGAAATTATGAGCCATTGCCATCTGCATCACTTACATGAAAGGGAGAATGAGAGGGAGCAACAGCAGATTCAAGTCCCAAACAGAACAAGAAAATGTCTTGGAAATGATGGATTATGAAAAACACTTTAGTTTTGAATTCTTTTTGACTGAGTACATGTTAGTGGAGAATGGGAGAAACTATATTTCTACTACGGGTAGTCCTAACAAACAACTGAGCCCAAAATTTCTATTACTAAGTGAGACATTTGTTAAGTGAATTATGCCCCATTTTACGGCCTTTTCCTTGCCGCAGTTGCTAAGTGAATCAGCGTAGTTGTTAAATTAGTGACGTAAGGGAATCTGACCTCCTCACTGACTTTGTCAGAAGGTCACAAAACGGGATCACATGACCCTGGGACATTGCAACCATCATAAATATGAGCCAGTTACTAAGCATCTGAATTTTGATCGCATGATTATAGGGAAGCTGCAACGGTTGTAAGTATGAAAAACGGTCATGTCCACTTTGCTGTGCTGTTGTCACTTTGGAAGGTTCGTAAATGAACTGCTGTAAGTTGAACATGTAGGCGAGTATATCAATCAAGAGTCAGTCTATGCTCCTGTAGGTTTGTTTGCTGGACTATAACTTGGCCATTGGTCATGTAAGCGGATGGAACGGTTGTCTATTGCTTTACAGATAGTCCTCCATTTATGACCATAATTGGGATCAGAATTTCCATTGCTAAGCAAGGTAGTTGTTAACTGAGCCGCACTTGATTTTTTTTTTTTACTTTTTGCCATGGTTGTTAAGTGAGTCATACAATCATTAAGCAAAACCAGCTTGCTTGTTGTCTTTGCTTGTCAAAGCCAGCTAAGAAGATCACAAATGGCGATCACATGACCCCCCTCCACCCCCCCCCAATATTGCAACCATTGTAAATACATACTGGTTGCTGGGCACCCCAGTTTTAATCATGTGAGCATGAGGACGCTATGGCGGTGGTGAGTGCAAGGAGCATGCTTAAGACCCTTTTTTAGCACTATTGCAACTCTGAACAGATGTTAAATAAATAGGCATAAGTCGAGGACATGTATGCCTACATTTTTAGCCTTCTGAATTCTTGGGCTCTGAAGAGGCAACTGTATACTATACTCAATCAGTCCATAGAAAAATGAGCTACAAATATTGAATTAGACTGCATAAAGAACTGCCTGATTTTTTTTTTCCAAATGCCTTCCTTAAATTTACTGACCTAACGGACTCCCCCCTGTTAACTGGTCACTGATCCATTTAGTGAAATGAAAAGAGGAGTATCTAAAATTAATGGATTTCTAAAAAAGATCTTTCGAAAGTTGTGCCAACCGAGCTGCTTTTCAAAAATTAAGCATCTTTTGAATATGATATAAGTGTTATTTACTTCTTAACAGGGTTGTATCTCAACTTTCTCTAGTAGGGTGTCCTCCAGTTCTGCTGAATCTGTCCTCCCAGAGTTGTTCAATTTATTTCTGGTGTGAAACCCATTTCAGATTAGCCTGACCAATTCTTAATAGTAAGGAACTATTAATGTCCCCTTATGTTTGCTTAAGTGTGCCTAGGAATTTGTCTTTATTTTCTCTTCCTATCATTTCTCTTAGTTTACTAGAGACAGAAAAGAACATTTTGCAAGATTAAATGTCTGCTAAATTGTGAAAAATGCTTCTGAATTCTTTTTTTTTTCCTTCTAACAAGGGTAAGCTAGGTGAGCCTGTTAGATCCAGCTGCACTCAGTTTTTGAGGCAGTCAGAAATTTAAATCATTTTGTGACAGAATATTTCATTTTAACCTTCTAGCTTGTATCACATTCTATAATATTCATCATTCTCTCCATTTGTAATCCTGCCAAAGATGGTGCTTTGAAAGAAACTCAAAGGACATTACGTTGTCAATATATTTGATATCCATTCGATGCGCAGCTGCAAGCAGCACACAGCTAAGATAAATGCATATATGTTTACAAAGATATCAAGAATCACATAGTCTTTTCATTAACTTGCATTGAAGAAACAGAAGTTCCTGAGCTGTTGCTTCTGTTTATTTCTTTGGTCCTCTAAACTTAACTGTTCAACCACTATCCTAGTTTATTTGTAGGACTATCAGATCACATCCAGATGTGATATTCAGCCGGTTCACACCAGTTTGGACAAACCGGTAGTGGCGATCTACGAGTGGGCCCGCCCACCTGCCCGGGCGCAATCCCAGCCTATATTGCTGTGTTTTTTATGCCACACGCATGCGTGGATGGCATGAACTAGCGAATTGCCGTGTTGTTTGACATCACACTCATGTGTGGACAGCACGTGTGCACAAATTGCTGTGTTTTGTGACGCCGCACACATGTGCAGATGGCGCACACACTCACATTTCCGGTTCTGGGCAAATTGGTTGTTACAGTATGTGTATTCCACCGCTGATCGCATCCCTGAGAGTTTTGCTCCAGAAGTGTCCAAAAAAGTTACTCACTGTTTAGCAAGAATTTATGATATAGCCATCAACTTCTTCCCCATGCTGAGCTTTTTCCCACTGCTGGATTAAAGGGTTCTTTACTCATTCTTAAATCACAGAAAACATGGCATATTTCTGATCTCCCTCCTACCTTAATTGCTTCTGCTTCAAGTCACTATTTCACTTGATTTTCCTCCGAAGTAACAGGTGTCAAAAGACAGCCAGTCGGATATAGTGGTTATAGCATCAGGCCAGAAGCCAGGAGACTGTGAATTCTAGTCTAACCTTAGGCTGTGACCCAGTCTTTCGCTCTCAGCCCTAGGAAGCAAAAGACTTCTGAGATCTTGAAAAAATATCCTGCAAGGACTTCTTCAGGTGGTCACCAGGAGTCAGAAACTGATTTGGAGACACAAAAAAGAGGTGTTTGTGTATGTGTGTGTGTGTGTGTGAGAGAGAGAGAGAGAGAGAGTGTAGAAGTTGAAGGAGACTGTCTTTAATATACTCTGAAAGTGCCCTTGAATGATGTTAGAATAAGAAATAAAACACAAAGAATTTCAAAACAAACTCAGTGAATATGATTTACATCTCTTACTATAGACTCAGGACAAGAAGTCAATGTCATGACGACACAGCAGAAAAAAATATATATCAGCAAGGATCCATGTTTATGGCATGGATAGGTGCACTTTAAAGCATTGCCAAAAATTCTCCCTTTCTGTTACCTTCTGTCTTTCAGTTACTATTATCAACATTTCATATAGCAATAATAACTTTTTTTTTTTACTGGTTGTTTCTCTCTCACGCACAGTTTCTCTCTCTCTCTCCAGCTACCATAATTAAGCAGAATAAATATTATTTCTTTGCTTTCTTCTTATGAGGACATTATTAGTTGCAGAGTCTTGCTTCTTCTAGTACAGAATGTTAAACCATATACTGTCCAAGCATTTAAGATTGGTAGATTTTTCATACTCCAGACAGCGAACTACAGGTAGACCTTGACTTACAACGGTTCATTTAATGAACGATCGAAATTATGATGGCGGTGAAAAAAAGAGACTGTTTTCCACACTTAAGGCTGTTGCAGCATCCCCATCATCAGGTGATTTATGTTTGGATACTTGACAGCTGGTTCCTATCACGTGACCCTGGTTCCTAGGGTCACGTGACCATCTTTTGCGACCTTCTGACAAGCAAAGTCAATGGAGGAAGCCAGATTCACTTAACAAACATGTTACTAATTTAACATCTGCAGTGATTTACTTAACAACCGACAAGGAAAGTCGTAAAATGTGGAAACCTCACTTAACAAATTTCTCACTTAAAAACATAAATTTTGGGCTCAATTCTGATCATGAGTTAAGGACTACCTATATGTTCCCATTTCCTGCAACGTGTCAGTAGAACTGGGAAGCGATAATCATCTTAAATATTCACTTTATTTTATCTTACAAGAATTAATAAAGATAGTTGTTTGGGAGATGTGAGATGGAGCCAAAATGCATCAAAATCAGATAATGTAGAAATAGTAAGAAAAAGATGGACAGTATTGCTCTTATTTATTTAATTAGCTAATATACCATGTTATAAAAACATATTGGCTTGCTCATACAGTTAGCTACTTACTGATTCATTCATTCAGCTTATGCAGCTGTCTACCTCATATACATTATTCTGGACGGCTCACAGAATTAAAAGTACAAGAAAACAATAAATAAAAATATACTACCAAAATAAATATATGCTAATGAAAACTAAATATTGTGCATTTGCTTTAAAGTAATATAGGTAATCCTCAATTTACAAATCACAAATGAGCCCAAAATTTATGTTGCTCAGCAAGACAGTGTTTAAATGAGTTTTGGTTCATTAATGACCTTCTTTGCCAAAGTTGTTAAGTGAGTCACTGCAGTTATGTTAGTAACACCGTCCTTAAGTGAATCTGGCTTTCCCATTCACTTTGATTGTCAGAAGGTCACAAAAGAGGATCACATGATTCTGGGACACTAAAACTGTCATAAATACATGCCAGTTGCCAAGTATCCAAATTTTAATCATGTGACCATGGGGCTACTGTAGTTGCCGTAAGTGAAAAATGGTCATCAGTCACTTTTCTCGGTGCTGTTATATCTGGTCACTAAATGAGTGGTTGTAAGTTAAGGACTATGTGTACTATGTGCAGGACAGAGATTGCCAAAGATGGAAAGGAGAACCATTATGACAAAGTGACAAGATTAGGCTGAGGAAAACATACACAAACCTGCTTTTCAGGTATGTGATAAATGGAAGGCTACTGAAGGCTTCAAATCATATATCTGCGGGGTTATGAACATCAAGGAGAAATAAGACAGGAGAACATCTATTTTGGTAACAGAAATTTGGAGTTGTCATTGTCACAGCTTTTTGTGATAAACTATACAGTTGGAAACTATATTTTGTATAGCTATATTTTGTGGTAAACAGTAGGCAGTTCAGCGATTTAAAACGCTAGTGCCGCGTAATGGGGTGAGCTCCCGTTACTTGTCCCAGCTTCTGCCAACCTAGTAGTTCGAAAGCACGTAAAAAATGCAAGTAGAAAAATAGGAACCACCTTTGGTGGGAAGGTAACAGCATTCCATGCACCTTTGGCTTTTAGTCATGCCAGCCACATGACCACGGAGACTGTCTTCAGACAGCGCTAACTCTTCGGCTTTGAAACGGAGATGAGCATCACCCTCCAGAGTCGGGAACGACTAGCACATATGTGCGAGGGGAACCTTTACCTTTATCTTTATACAATAGGATTCCTAGGAAAAGCAGTGAGAATACTTCTTTTTAAAACTGTTTGTCAACTGCTCTTTCTTGTTGTGGGTTAGAAAAGCAGAATTTTGAAAGCCTGTCAAAATTTCTCTCTATTCGGTTTTGTGTTGAGCAAATTCAAAGCTGGCTTAACTTGAGTTTCTTTCTCATCTTTTCATATCCTATTGGACTGTTGCCTATATAAGAGTGTGAAAGACAGGCACCTTCGTCTATATACCAAACGAATGACCCATTGGGATCCCCATATCAAAACAACTTACCTTATGTGCGGTCAGAATCTGAAAATAACATTTAACACAGCACCTTAAGCAAAATGATTCAGCTGAGATCAGCATACGTGGGACTGATTGGAGTAGATTGTAGGGGTGATACCGAAATACAATTTCATCATATTTTATTTATCTATATATTAAATAATTGTGTTTTATTCCAGTTTCTTTCTAAACTGTATTTTATTCCAATTCCATTTTAAATTGTATTTTTTTTCCAATTCCATTTTAAATTGTTTTTATCAGATTTTAGTAATAATTTGTATCTGGAACTCTGCACTTTGATTTGGTCCAAGGGCGAATCAATAAACTAAACTAACTAACTAACCCTTTCATCTTTCTCGAGACCAAATACTCCTTCCTCTGGACAATTCATTAGCCAGACCAGGTCTGTGTTCTTTTCTCATTGTGTATTGCTTGCTTGCTTGTTGAGATTACATCTGTATGTACTCCTGACTTACTCAGTGCAAGTATAGGCAGCAAACCCAACACTCAGTTCATGATGATGATGTTACCTAGTTGGTTAATGAAAGATCTGCAGTGAAACAACCAAGCTCAGAGAGCAGAACTCTAACCCTCCGTTCATTCTTCTTATATGGAGATCGGGCTGTCACTTTACATGCCTGAATTCTGAATGATCACCTTCATTCCTGACTATCAGAAACTCTCCATCCCTCTGTGCCAAAATACCAGCTTGATTTGCTTATTTGCATTGTTTTTCTACTGCATTATTCATTTATTTGTCATTTCTAGAAGCCTCTGTGCAGCTCTCAAAAATAAGGCTTTCTCAGACAGCTCTGAAAACTTTAAAAACTGAAATATTTCACAACATCTATTAACCCCAGCATTCTGATTTTCCAGGTTGTTCCGTATGGTAATTGCAATTTCTCTTCTTAGTGCAACTGAAGCAACACAATCCAAGTATTAACCAGGCTTTAATCAGATTTACTGATGAAGCTTCTTCAGAATTATCACTCTCTATTTTCTTTACATATTGTTTGTATGCAGAGGTGGGTGTCATATAGTGTAACAACTGGTTCGCCCAGAACTGAAAATGAGTGTGCGCCTTCCGTGCACACAAGCGGCATAGAAAACCCGTCGATTACATAGGGCGTGATAGCGCCAGGACAGGTGGGCAGGCCCAGCCGCTGGTCGGAACTACTGGTTTGCGTGAACCAGTCTGAACCGGCAGCAGTTCACCAGTGGTGGGTTTCAAATTTTTTTACTACCGGTTCTGTGGGTGTGGCTTAGTGGGCGTGGTTTGGGTATGGCAGAGGAAGGATACTGTAAAATCTCCATTCTCGCCCCATTCTAGGGGAAGAATACTGTAAAATCTCCATTCCCGCCCCACTCCAGGGGAAGGTTACTGCAGAATCCCCATTTCCTTCTGATCAGCTGGGACTTGGGAGGCAGAGAATAGATGGGGATGGGGCCAGTCAGAATTTTTACTACCGGTTCTCCAGAACTGGTCAGAACCTGCTGAAACCCACCTCCGCAGCCCACCACTGTTTGTATGTAAAGAAGAAAAGTACAACAAACATTCAGAAATTTTGACCACAAAAGATTTTCACAGACAGGTAGTTCTCAACTTACAAACACGGTTGGGACCAGAATTTCTAAGCAAGGTAGTTGTTAAGTGAGCCACACCTGATTTTATGACCTTGTTAAGAGAATCACTGCAGTTGTTAAATAACTCACACGGTGTTCAAGCAAATTCAGGTTCCCCCCATTGATTTCGCATGTCAGAAATCAATTGGGAAGGTCACAAACGGTGATCACATGACCCAGGGATGCTGCAATTATCGTAAATACATGCTAGTTGCCTGAATTTTGATCATGTGGCCATGGAGATACTGCGACAGTTGTGAGAGGGGTCATAAGTCATTTTTTTTTCAACGCTGTTGTAACTTTGAATGGTCATTAAATGAATGGTTGTAAGTCAAGGACTACCTGTATAGACATACTTTCGCTTTCTCTAGATTTCCCATAGTATATTTTGCTGCCTAAACATCTTCATTTATTCTTCCAATGTGTTCAGATTTTTTTGTACAGTTACTGTAGTTGGTTTATCCTTCCTTTTTTGAATAGAATAGAATAGAATAGAATAGAATAGAATAGAATAGAATAGAATAGAATAGAATAGAATAGAATAGAATAGAATAGAATTTTTATTGGCCAAGTGTGATTGGACACACAAGGAATTTGTCTTGGTGCATATGCTCTCAGTGTACATAAAAGAAAAGATACGTTCATCAAGGTACAACATTTACAACACATGTAAATGATTTAGAGAGTGTGATACAAGATGTGTTTCAAGACCTATTTGATTATTTACCTCCTTATTTAATTCTAACTGGAGCGGAATGACTCCATGCACAGAAACAGATGGCAAAATCATTGGGGGGTTTATGAGAGTCTTTCTCTTTGTTTTAAAATTGTGGCTCTGACAAGCTTTTAGTAACCGCTCACAGAACGTGTCCTGCAATCTCAGAAGAAACATTAAAAAAAAAATCCAAATTGTGATTTTTCTACTTTCTTAATTCATTTCCCTCTTCTCTGCTTCAAATGACCATGTTGTAATTTAAAAATAATTATGCTGGGAAAACTTGCAATTTGTAGACACTATATAGCCCTTTCCTAAACCACTCTGTAAATTATCTTAATAACTACAATCCCCATAACTGAATCATAATAATATTATATTTTAGATTGGTGAGTTAATAGGTTCCAGAATTAAATGTTACTGCCTTGCTTGCTTTCTGTAAAGAAATTCTACGAAATCAGAGTTACTGAACTTCAATCAGAAGTTGTCCAGAAAAGTCAATCGGTCAACATCTAACAGCCAAGGACTATACTTAATGATGGTTAGGAGACAATACTACAAGGATGATACTACATGTGGGGCCTGGGCATTTAATGTATGGGGCCAGAATATTTCAATTTCTTTCTTCTATTATTACAGATAGACCTCCCCTTACGGCCACAAATGAGCCCACAATTTCTGTTGTTAAATAAGAATTTTTTAAGTGAGTTTTACCCCATTTTACAACCTTTCTTGTCACAGTTGTTAAGTGAATCACTGCAATTGATAAGTTAGTAACATGGTTGTTAAGTGAATCTGACTTCCCATTGAGTTTGCTTGTCAGAAGGCCGCAAAAAGTGATCATATGACCCCAGGACACTACAACCGTCATAAGTATGAACCACTTGCCAAGACTCTGAATTTTGATCACATGTCACTTTTTTCAGTGCTGTTGTAATTTTGAACTGTCACTAAATGAGCTGTTGTATGTTGAAGACTACCTGTATTATGGTTGTTGCATAGTCAGCCAGATGTTTTGGGCTGGATTTGTCATTTTTGTCCTCCTACCAAGTCCTTCCCCATGAACTGGGATAGGCAGAGGTTGTTGTTTGATGGTGTTAAAGATACCAATTATAGAATGAGAGCACTGGTGAAATCCAATTTTTTTTACTACCGGTTCTGGTGTGGCTCGGTGGGCGTGGCTTGGTGAGCATGGCAAGGGAAGGATATTGCAAAATCTCCATTCTCACTCCAGGGGAAGGATACTGCAAAATCCCCATTCCCTCCCCACTCTTGGGTGAAGGATACTGCAAAATCCCATACCCACCCCATTCTGGGGCCAGCCAGAGGTGGTATTTGCCGGTTCTCCGAACTACTCAAAATTTCTGCTATTGGTTCTCAAGAACCTGTCAGAACCTGCTGGATTTCAGCCCTGAATGCAAGTAGTTCTAAGTAAAGCTGCCTTTTGCAATTGACTGATGTTGGTTTTGTCAATGCCAGTGTTGTTGTTATGAGATTGTACCCAAGGTGCCTATTGTATATTATTATGGTGAATAATATAGTCAGCCAGATGTTCAGATTGGATATGATATTTTAGCCATCTGTTGAGTCTTTTCCAAGGACCTGGGTTAGTCATTATGTTGAGGTTAGTGTTGACTCTAGATAACCACCTGGACAAATCCCTACAGTTTTCTTGGCAAGATTTCAGAAGTGGTTCTCCATTGCTTGCTTCCTAGGATAAAGTGAGTGGCCTGAGTTGAATGGCTTCTGCCTAAGAAGGAACTAGAACTCCTGGTTTCTACAAAGAGTCTTCCTACAGTTTTCTCTGCCACCCTGTGATCATCTGCACTTTTGCAGCCAAATCTGGTCATCCTAAATATTATATAATCTCTAATCCCTGTGTTTGAGCATCATGTAGGATGCCCATTATGAGCTCCCTCTGCAAATGATTTAAACAATAAAAAGATAAAAAAAGTATTTTTTGTAATACTTGACCTCTTTACAAGACTGCCCTGGAATGAGAATGCGAGGACGGAAACGACTATTTAAATATACCAAGCTTTGTATTTAAAAGAATCTAATAGTGATTCTGAAATGGTTGTGAGCTGAGCTTTTTTTTTTTTTTTAATTTGAATTTATATCCCGCCCTTCTCCAAAGACTCAGGGCGGCTTACATTGTGTAAGGCAATAGTCTCATCCTATTTGTATATTGATATACAAAGTCAACTTATTGCCCCCCCAACAATCTGGGTCCTCATTTTACCTACCTTATAAAAGATGGAAGGCTGAGTCAACCTTGGGCCTGGTGGGACTCGACCCTGTAGTAATTGTAATTGCAGGCAGCTGTGTGTTAATAACAGGCTGCATTAGCCTGGTGAGCCACTTCCCAGCCCAGTTCCCCAGCTTGGGAACGTTCAAAGAGTAGTATAGAATAAAATAAAATAAAATAAAAAATATGATGTCCTTTTCTCTTTGTTTGGCTGCTCCATACATCCTATCTGCATTTTAAAGACCCACATGCCAAAAAGTCCAATTTGATAGGAAAAGTGGTTTTTATGAACTTTTCCAAGGTTAGAATATCGATTAAGTTGGATCTAATTAACTTCATCCATAGAGGAAGATGGAAATTAAAAATAGTTTGCACCAGTTCTCTTGGCTTCTACTTTTCCTCACTAACCTCTTGAAGGAGAAGATGCCATATAGCTCAGAAAAGCAACCCTAAGTTCTCCTGCCTTGGGGCAAGGGATTGGACTAGAAGACCTCCAAGGTCCCTTCAAGCCCTAGGACAGTATAGTTGTAACGTAGCAGAGATATTAAAATCTCCACCAGTACTGATGATAAAACAATCCAATCTCTGATCAGTTTCTCAGATGTTTGGAATTATCTAGCTGCTCTCTGCCTAGGATAAGACATAAAGACTTTCCAGAACTTGGTGTAAATGACTTGGAGTTATCCTGTGACACAAATGTACGCTGAATGCATTTCCTTGAATGGAAAAACCATAGCATATATATTTTTATCCGCGAATGTAATTTTGTATATCTGAATGAAGGAATCACTACTGATCTTATGACATGTTCAAGAGAAACAGCATGTAGGCACTATGCTACCATTTTCCTAAACATGTCTATTTTATAACTATCTATTTTCAGATCATTAAGTCAAAGTTATTAAAAGCTTTATGCCCTTAATGCTTTGGGTAGATAACTTACGCACTCCATGGGACTTCTATAAAATCAAAATATTTAATGCAAAGGAAAAGGAACACATGCCAGAGACTAAGTAAAATACAAAGATAGGTAACTCAATATATGTTGAGATTATTTCTTCCAAATTGAGCTTGACAACTGATAACATCAAGATTCACAGATTTTTTTTGGCAACAATTACAGAAACGATTTGCTACAGCCTACTTCCGGGAATTGCTTTCGAAGTTTGGTCTATTGTATACTTTAGTGTTTCTTAATGTTAGTGTCAGCTTTGGAAGCCATCCTAGGCCGGAGGCTTCTGCGCTGCCATTTTCCCATGTGTGGGAAAGTAAGAGGGAGGGTTTGATAGAAGGGGCCATTAGACCTAATAACATTCTTCTTGCCAGTCAAGGTCAGGCCGAGCCTACATCTGGAGAAGGAGTGGCCGGACTGATGTCTCAAGACGGGACGGTTGGCGATTGGAGCATGTGATCGGCAGAAGGGTCAAGTGGTAGGGGTTTGGAGTTTGTCTTACTGAGGAAAAACCCGGATCCCCGGATTCGGATTTGATCCAGTTGTGCCCGTTCACCAATGCTAGTAAAAGAACTTTGAAAGATGTTTGCTTCAGAGTCTTTTTGCAGGAGGGGGTTTTCTGGAACGTTGACAGTTAGCCTTTCTAAGATATGTGGACTTCAACTTCCAGAATTCCCCAATTGCATAGCTAGTTGGGGAGTTCTGGAAATCCAAGTCCACATAGGTTAAAATAGCTACCATGGAGAAACACTGATATAACAGATAGGACTAACCGGGTTGGTTTTGAGCCCACCTTTGATAGATGCCGCTCTTTATCCAGTGTCACAACTTAAACACCCTACAGTTTTTATAGATTTATAAAGAAAACAATAGAATTTCAATTTGCTTTATTTTATCACTTTCTCCCTTCTCTTTTCTTCCATGAGTTCCACAAAAATCCAGATAAGCTAGCCAATAATGCAGACATTCTCTTTTATGCGTTCTGTGTGTTTAGTATTGATTTTCCTTGATGCTCTTCAGCTATGCTGTCTTTTGATGCTAATGTTTTGACTCTTTTCTTCTCCAATCATACATCGATCTTCCTGCAATCTGTTTGCTGTATCATTTTTCAAACTTCCATGCAATTTATCACAATGCCCTGGTTGTCTAATAGGATAAAAATGATTCAGCATTACAGAGAACCATATACAGCTTTCTATATTTTCGAGTGTTCGTCCTATTTACATATAATGTGACTGTGAAGGTTCAAGTCTTGCTCGCAAAAATGTGCATGTGTGGTTGATTGAAGATATGGACTTTTGCAAGCTGAAAAGATTCTGCAAATTCTTAGTTCTCATGTCCATTAGCTGCACATGTTATGTTCAACCTGAGAAGGAGACATGTTTGTAGAAAATTTTGGCTAGAGGTTAGTACAGATAGTCCTCAACATACAACAGTTTCTTTAGCGACTATTCGAAGTTATGACAGTTCTGGAATAAAGTGACTTACAACTGGTCTTCTGCACTTATGACTATCACAACATCCATGCAGTTACCGTATTTTTCGAAGTACGCACCAGAGTATAAGACGCACCTTAGTTTTTGGGGAGGAAAATAAGAAAAAAGCTGATTGGCAGGTGGATTGGCCTCCTGGAATACCTCCAATCAGCTGTTCCCAGAGGTGAATTTTAGCAACAGGTTCCTTGGTTGTGAGCTCTGTGCCTTGCTTTTTTTTTTTCTGCCTCTGAAACTCTGTTTCAGAAAAAACTTTTTTCTGCCTCTGAAAGCCTCCAAAACAGAACTTCAGAAAAAAAGCCTCTGAAGCTCTGTTTGGGAGCTTCTTTTCTGAAGCTCTATATGGGGGCTTTTTTTCTGAAGCTCTGTTTGGAGGCTTCTTTCCTGAAGCTTCTTTCAGCCTCTGAAATCTCTGTTTGAGAAGCTGCAGGGGCTACATTCAGAGTATAAGATTCACCCAGATTTTCACCCTCTTTTTTTGGGGAAAAAGATGCGTCTTATACTCCCAAAAGTACGGGACATGAATTAAATTCAAGTGCTTGAGGACCAACATTATTTACAACAATTGCAGCATTCCAGGATCATGTGATCACCCTTCGTAATCTTCTCCAGGGACTCCAGCAAGCAAAGTCAATAAGGGAACCCAAATTCGCTTAGTGACTGAGTGATTCATTTAACCACGTTGAATGATTGCAGCAAAAAGGTCATAAAATCAGACATGTTTCACTTAATGATCATATTTGTCAATTGGGAATGAAATTCCTGTCCCAATTGAACTTAAAGGTAAAGGTAAAGGTTCCCCTCGCACATACGTGCTAGTCGTTGCCGACTCTAGGGGGCGGTGCTCATCTCCATTTCAAAGCCAAAGAGCCAGCGCTGTCCGAAGACCTCTCCGTGGTCATGTGGCCGGCATGACTCAACGCCAAAGATGCATGGAACGCTGTTACCTTCCCACCAAAGGTGGTCCCTATTTTTTCTACTTGCATTTTTATGTGCTTTCGAAACTGCTAGGTTGGCAGAAGCTGGGACAAGTAACAGGAGCTCGCCCCGTTATACGGCAGCACTAGGGATTTGAACCGCTGAACTGCTGACCTTTTGATCAACAAGCTCAACGTCCTAGCCCCTGAGCCACCGCGTCCCTTACAACAGTTCATTTAATGCCCATTTGACATTTCAACGGAACTGAAAAAAGTGACTTATGAATGTTTTTCACTCTTATGACTGTTGCAGCATTCCCATGGTCTCGTGATCAAAATTCAATGACTCATATTTATGACGGTTGTAGTGTCCCAGGGTCTTGTGATCCCTTCTGCGAACCTCTGACTAGCAAAGTCAGCAAGGAAGCCAGATTCACTTAACAACCTAGTTACTGACTTAACAACTACAGTGATTCACTTAACAACTATGGCAAGAAGAGTCATAAAATGAGGTAAAATTCACTTAACAATTGCCTCGCTCAGCAGCAGAAATTTTGAGCATACTTATGGCCGTAAACCAAAGGCTACCTGTATAATGTTCTACCACAGGGTTATCAAATTCAAGGCCCGGGGGCCAGATCTGGCCCGCAGGGTGCTTAGATCTGGCCCGCTGGGCTGCCCTGGAAATAGCCTCTACCAGTGAAAATGGAGGGCTGCACATGGCCCTCCTGAGCTCTGTTTTCACTGGCAGAGGGTTGCAGGAGGCCGTCGCAGCCAAAAACTGACCTCGGGAGCCCGTTTTCACTGGCAGAGTGCTCAGACCGCCAGACACAAGTGATGTCATGTTGGCCACGCCCATCACAGCCATACCCCTTGAAGCCCCCCAGGGTTGAACACAACCCTGATGCGGCACTTGACGAAATCGAGTTTGACACCCCCGTTCTACCAGATCCATGCAATTAGTTGAATAATTTTTAAATTAAATAAATGCCAGTTTATAAAACAAAACAGAAACAAAAATAGGTGGGTTTTTTTTCCCCAGAGGAAAAGAGAGTCTGGGCTAAATTTGTTTATTTTGTTTCTTTGAACTACTTTGTATCTTTAGAAGCAATCTTTAAAAATATGGAAAGATTCTCATTCTGCTTCAGCAAATCCTGAGTGCCACGGTCATTGTGAGAGCAAAAGACATGAGATGGATATATTTCAAATGCATAATTTTCACATGAAAATCAGAGTGCTCCATTCATCACTTTTGTAAAGCTCTATATAGTTCTGATTGATAGTATATAATCTTATTTATTATGTTTGATGAAGGCCTTCAGATTCAGAATATGTAAGACTCTTAAAAATATCCTCAAGACTTGCAATGCTTCCACTGCAATCTAAATGCAAATACCAAGCACGAAACCACAGAAATAAACCCACCTGCAAGTATTTCATTCAGCCAGCAGAGGGCAGAGGAAGCTGGGCTGAAATTGGTTGTGATGTGTGATGAATAAATTATCTGAAGGTAGAAAAATTGCCAAGCACAATGACCATATAATAAAATGCTGCATTTTAGGTGAAACCTCTTCTTAAATATGGTTCTTAGACTCGGGTTCTGTGCACTGCCAAACTGTTGTTCATTTTTGGAAAATCTCATCATCTCTTAATAAAGTAGCTATTTCTATTTTTGATTTAATGATTTTATTTTTTAAAAAAAAGAGTTCAGTAAAAGATTATGTAACTTCTTCAATCATTATTTCAGTCTGGTTTTGCTTTCTCGGAATAAAAGCCATCCTGAGAAGATTTTGAAAGCAGCCTTCTCTATTCCATCTATGAAATTAATTTAACTGGAAATGTAACACAAGAGAAGGGCCTCTGGTGGCTCAACAGACTAAGCAGTCTGTTATTAACACAGCTGCTTGAAATTACTGCAAGTTCAAGTCACACCAGATCCAAGGTTGACTCAGCCTTCCATCCTTTGTAAGGTATGTAAAATGAGGACCCAGATTGTTGGGGGCAATAAAGTTGACTTTGTATATAATATACAAATGGATGAAGATTATTGCTTAACACAATGTAAGCCGCCCTGAGTCTTCGGAGAAGGGCGGGATATAAATTAAAAAAAAAAAAGCATCGGCTTTATTCAAAAATACTTCTTGGATGCTTTAGAAACATTCGTGACTTCTAATTGAACAAGAATTTATTGGCGGGATTGAATGTTTCTCTAGTTATACCCATACCAAAATTTTAATTCCTCCACAGATGAATAAACATTAAATCTAGTCACGACTGAATTTTCCTAGTAATCGAGTGAGTCACAGAGGTAGGAAAATGATGGACATCTCATTGGTAGCTCGTCTGCCTCCTTCAGCAGTTTCTTGATGCCATCAATTCTCCTCTTGTTCAAAGTGATCAGTTTTTTAGGAAACGCAGAATGTCAAGAAAGGAAGAGACTTGGCAATCAGTATTCCCGTTGCAGAATGACATTGCAGGAATTTATAGCTCTGCAGTAATAAACTATTATGGAACATTGGTTTATGTAGAGAATCAGTATAGGTAGTCCTTGACTTACAACTAACGCTTTAGCGGCCATTTGAGGTTACAAATGGCACTGAAAAAGCCACTTGCAACCGGTCCTTGGACTTAAGACCAATAAAGTATTCCAGGGGTGAAATGCTACCAGTTCGCTCCAGGCGAACCGGTAGTGATAAAAACTATTGGTTTGCCTGAATAAAAGCTACCGGTTCGATTGAACTAGTAGTTAGCTAAAAAAAAGCTACAATCTGACGATCACCTGTGCCGCGTGGTTTAGCTTTGCTAGAAAACAGGATTTCCAGATTTCTAGCGAAGCTAAACTGCGTGCCACAGCTGATCCCCCCTCCTCACTGTTCTACTTACCTTTCCAAGCCTCCTTTCGCTATGTACAGTGCAGAAAATCCTGCTTTCTAGCAAAGCTAAACCGCGCGGCACAAGTGATCATTAGATCATAGCTTTTTTAAACTACCGGTTCAATCGAACGGGTAGCTAACTACTGGTTTGCCTGAACCTGTTGCTAACTACCGGTTCGCCTGAACCGGTAGCTTTTTAAATGCGCACTGCACATTTGGTGCATGCTTGGCGCACAGCGCGCATGTGTGGCCAGCAAACTGGTAGCAGATCGGTTCAGATTTTACCACTGCAGTTTTCCCATGGACACCTGATCAAAATTTGGGCAATAGATTTACAAAGGTTGCAGCATCCTATGGCCTTGTGATCACCATTTGCAAATTTCCCAGTTGGCTTCCAGAAATTTTAGGGCATGTCAGTCTTTTCAACTTTCAATTTTCAAATATTGTGACCTGCCTTGAAGATTGTAAAGATATTTTGGTTACTTGAATATAATTTAGATGTGCTTGGTAAATAACTACATAAATATCATAGCTTTTTAACATTTTGTTTGTTTCATTTGAAGCAGGCAAAGTCAGTGATGAAAACAAGATTCATTTAATGATCATATGATTAATTTAAGGACTGGCAAAAAAGATAATAAAATCAAGCGTGACTCCCTTAACAGCCTTGCTTAGAAATGGAAATTCTATGGTCAGAAGTCAAGGACTACCCGTATCCAAAATCTAAAAATCATATTTTTCATTTATTTTATAAAATATGCTACTACTTCTTCAGCACTGAAATTATTTTTATAATCTGATCAATAAATAAAATCAAAAAAGTACAGCTCTCGATACAAACTGCATTCTGTACTAAAGTTTTTCATTTTATATAACAGATTTCCAATGTGTCATATCTTCTTTCTCTCTTCCTCTTTTTTCCCACCTCTCCATAAATTTAAATGTGTGAAAAAATATTCATTTGTATGAATCATAATGAAATGGCACTATGAATGGTTGAAAAAGACAAGGCTAGGGGGTGCTGTTCATGTTTTTATGAAATACTGTTTGAGAAGATTCTTTCACTTAAAATCTGTACGTTTAAAAAAAAAAGTTAAGGAAGTTTCTCCTACATTAGTTATAAGCTTGATGTTATCTGGGAAAGAGACAGAATTAAATTCTATGTTCTTATTTTGAGTAAGACTAGAACTGATGTTGTGTCAGTCTGGTGGATATTTTTGTACCCAAAGAGCAAAACCTGGGGCCACCATTCTTGGTTTATTACGGCAGCCAGATAATGCAAAATACAATCATGATTTGAATATTAGTGCAATCTGAACAAGTGTTTAAGTGGCATGTTAAAACTTGACTTTCCCAGTTTGTAGCAGTCAAATTGGTATTTAACTATGTACATCTTGATTGAATCATTTCAAAGTTCCCAACATGTGTAGGACAATGATTGCAAGATAGTTTTAAGGGCCTTGGTTATACAGTAGTATTATTTTATGAATATGTGGTCAGGAGCCAAATTATTTGAGGGGCTCTCTTTTCCCAATCGTATATATTTGACCCATCATAGCAGGGAGGAAAGGTATATTACAAGTTCTCTCTTTTATGGAGGTTCATCTAGTGCAGGGATGTCAAACTTGATTTCATTGAGGGCCACATCGGGGTTGTTTTTGACCTCGGGGGTGGGGGCGTAGCCAGGGTGGGCATGGCCAGCTCAGCAACAGTCCTGTGGGAGGCGCTTGTGTTGGCCCCAGCGCTCTGCCAGCGAAAATGGATTCCCGAGCTCCATTTTTGGCTACCGCAGCCTCCTGCAACCCTCTGCCAGTAAAAACGGAGCTCAGGAGGGCCACACACAGCCTTCCTGAGCTCTGTTTTTACTGGCAGAGGGTTGTAGGAGGCCGCAGTAGCCAAAAATGGAGCTCGGGAGTCTGTTTTCGCTGGCAGAAGCACCGCCGGCTAGTCCCTTACTGTTTCCAGGGCAGCCCCGTGGGCCAGATCTAAGTATCCTGAAGACATAATCTGGTCTCCAGGCCTTGAGTTTTACACCCCTGATCTAGTGGGACCAAGAAAAAGGTCCTTCTCTGTGGTGGCTCCCTCCCTGTGGAAATAAAAATGCCCTCCACCTTGACATTCTTTTGAAAGACCCTGAAGATGCAGTTGTGCCAATGGGCCTGAGGGCCCCAGAGTAATATGGAGCCCATCAAGTGGTTGATCTGCTTGTTGTCACCAGGGGCGGGGGGAGGTTTACTGGGCTTTGTATTTGCAATTTTATTTCTTTAAGCTCCCCAGAGTCATCATGACTTGAATGGCAATATACATTTTCTTAATAATTAAATCAAATCAAAATAGATGTCACGGTGTATTTATGCTTTAAAGCAGGGGTAGTCAACCTACCGCCCACTTTTATATCTCTGTTAATAGTAAAATTTTCTAACTGCCCACTGGTTCCACAGGTTCCGCATCGTGGATTGGATTTGGGGGGGGGCGGCACTGGCTACCAGCTCTGCTTGTCACACTACAGCTGGGTGATGTGGGGGAGATGCGCGAGCTATTCTGGGATGAGGCTCTTTTGTTTGCGGTCACACTACAGCGCCATTTAGTTTCACTTACATAATGTGAACTAAACTTATGCGTGGGCGATACAAATAGTATATTTTCAGAAATTTAAATTGTCACAGGGAATTTTATGAAAACCTAATGAAAATGTTTTTAAATAATGCTATAATTTTTTTTAAAAAGTCAATTAAATTAAAAAAAAAAGGAAAGGGCTTCAGTATCGGACAAAACCCCTACCGCCCACCATGAAAGCTGGAATGCCCATTAGTGGGCGGTAGGGACCAGGTTGACTACCACTGCTTTAAAGTGAGTGGCCCAGAATCACCAAGTGAGGTAGAGGCTGTATGTATTTTATAAACATGCAAAGGATTGGCGTTTCAGTCCAAATCATAATCTGCATGAAGTTAAAAACAACTATTGTGTATAAATTGGGTGGTACATTTTGGATCTGAATTGTATAGACATTTGTTACTGCCTTGCACCATATGTTTAATTTGAATTAAGCATTCAGATATTTCCATTAGCTGAGCTCTTTTTTAAAGAATACATACAGAGATACAGATTAAACATTCTTCCTCATCCTGATCCCTCAAGTATTGTCCTTAAATCTGCTTTCAAAAACAAAACACTTCTTTGTTGGCCCGAGATTACAGCACTTGATCAAATAAGTGTCAGAAAAACGAAGTTCAATGTGCAAGTAAATTAGCTCTCTCTGCAGACCAAAGAGATATGTTGGATTTTTTTTAAGCCTACTATGGAAAAATAATGAATAATTGCCATGGCAACCTCTATTTTCCACCATGCTCACGTATCTCATACACACACACACACACACACACGAAGAAGGAGAGTATTTAAAAAGGAATGAAAACTCAGCTTATTATGTAGATATTGTTTGAATAAGGGAACTGTACTTACCCCCAAATAATTTTTGGCCAGGAGAAAATCAAAACAATACTTGCTGCATAAACAATAATTACGATTGTGTATGCATGTTATGGGACACGGTGGCTCAGGGGCTAGGACATTGAGCTTGTCGATCGAAAGGTTGGCAGCTCGGCGGTTCAAATCCCTAGTGCTGCCGTGTAACGGGATGAGCTCCCGTTACTTGTCCCAGCTTCTGCCAACCTAGCAGTTTCGAAAGCACGTAAAAATGCAAGTAGAAAAAATAGGGACCACCTTTGGTGGGAAGGTAACAGCGTTCCGTGCGCCTTTGGCGTTGCGTCATGCCGGCCACATGACCACGGAGACGTCTTCGGACAGTGCTGGCTCTTCAGCTTTGAAACGGAGATGAGCACCGCCCCCTAGAATTGGGAACAACTAGCACATATATGCGAGAGGGAACCCTTACCTTTACCTTTATGCATGTTATAAAATCATAAGAGCAAAATAGCAAAAAATATGAATGAAAACGGAACAGGTCAATCAGCATTGCTAGTTTGCTCCATCTTTAGGTCCTGAATGAATACATAATGCTGCAAAGAAAGCTTTTTTTTAATAGATATTAAGCTATTTGATTGATTGGTTGGTTGGTTGCTTGATCGATTGATTGATTGATTGATTGATAGAAAGGATTATATCCAGCCAGCTTGACTGGATATTTTCAAGAGTAGATCTCACTTGGCTTGCAAGTATTTAGAAAGGAACAAGGTAATTATAAAGGTGTACAAATATATCTTAATTGATTAATTGAGCCAAGAAGAATTTTACTTTTATTATTTTTTATTGATTTATTCAATTTTTATAGCTGCCTATCTCAATGCAATGGACTTTTCACTGCTTTCTGTTGCTAGGAACTGTAATTTGATTTTAGCATCTAGTCCAGTGGTAGTCAACCTGGTCCCTACCGCCTGGTTCCTACGGGCGGTAGGGGTTTTGTCCTATACTGAAGCACTTTCCTTTTTTTTAATTTAATTGACTTTTTAAAAAAATTATAGCATTATTTAAAAACATTTTCATTACGTTTTCATAAAATTCCCTGTGACAATTTTCCTAACAAATATACACTCACTTGCAAATAAGATGGATGAAATACTCCTCTTAAACAAATACTATTCTGATTTTCGCAATTCAGCAGTTCTATGCTTCTCTGAAACCTGGTTAAATGAATCAATTGAAAATAGCAGCCTGAACATTCCACGGTTTCAGATTGAACGATCAGACAGGATTCCAGAAACATCTGGTAAAAAGAAAGGAGGAGGCTTATGCCTATATATTAGCAGAAACTGGTGTCAAGATTTTAAAATAATTTACAAATTCTGTGACAATAATTTAGAGGCTCTAATTATCAACTGCAAACCTTACTATTCGCCTCGTGAATTTTCCTCATTTCTTCTAATTACTGTTTATATCCCACCACAAGCCTGTGTAAACAAGACATTACGAACTCTAGCTGACCAAATCATGGAGGCTGAAGCCAAACACCCTGATTCACTGGCCATTGTTTTGGGAGATCTAAACAAGGCAAACTTAAGGAAAGAGCTACCAAAATACTTTCAGCATGTCAATTGTCCCACCAGAGGCAAGAATACTCTAGACCATTGCTACACAACACTAAAAGATGCTTATCGATCTTTACCACGTGCAGCTGTAGGACTCTCTGATCATTGCATGATTCATCTTGTACCTGCTTACAGGCAAAGACTTAAAGCCACAAAACCAATAATTAAATCAGTGAAGACCTGGACGGAGGAATCAAAATTAAAGCTACAGGCATGTTTTGACTGCACTGATTGGAATATTTTTAAAGATACCTCTGCAGACCTGGATGAACTCACAGATACTGTAACATCATATGTCAGCTTCTGTGAAGACCTATGTGTACCTATAAGGAACTTGCGAATATACAGTAACAACAAACCTTGGTTCACACCTAAACTTAAGCAGCTACGACATTCCAAAGAGGAGGCCTACAGAAAAGGTGATAAAATGCTGTACAATCAGGCCAGAAATGCACTAACAAGGAGATCAGAGCAGCAAAAAAAGCTACTCTGAAAAGCTAAAGAATCAGTTTTCAGCAAATGAACCAGCAAACATGTGGAAAACTCTTAAAAATATCACCGGCTATGGCAAACCTCCTTCCCAGGCTGAAGGTAATCAACAACTGGCAGATGACCTGAATGAGTTTTACTGCAGGTTTGAAAGGAAACTACAGCCACCTATCTCCACAACCCCCATCTCAGACACACCAACAACAGCCAAGCCTCCTACAACTGACCCCATTTCATTGGGTTCACAACCCCTAGTGATCACAGAAAAGGAAGTGCAGGACCTATTTCACAGACAAAAGCCAGGAAAAGCTCCAGGCCCAGACAAGATAACTCCTTCTTGCTTAAAAGTCTGTGCTGACCAATTGGCCCCCATCTTCACCCATATTTTCAATAAATCACTAGAGATGTGTTATGTTCCTTCTTGCTTCAAACGCTCTACCATCATCCCAGTGCCGAAGAAGCCCACCATCAAGGAACTGAATGACTACAGACCAGTTGCTCTAACATCTGTAGTCATGAAAACCTTTGAAAGGCTAGTGCTTTCCTACTTGAAAACCATCACGGATCCGCTGTTAGACCCCTTGCAATTTGCATACCAAGCAAATAGATCAACAGATGATGCTGTTAATATGGCTCTGCACTACATCCTACAACATCTTGAGTCTCCAAAGACCTATGCAAGGGTCCTTTTTGTAGACTTTAGTTCAGCATTCAATACCATCATTCCAGACATTCTTCTAACTAAGCTAAACCAGCTACAGTTTAGAAGAACAGACTTGTAAGTGGATCACAAGCTTCCTAACAAACAGGAAGCAGCAGGTGAAGCTAAGCAAGATCACATCAAATACCTGTACAATTAGCACAGGGGCCCCCCAAGGCTGTGTGCTCTCCCCACTTCTCTTCTCTCTGTATACCAATGACTGCATCTCCAATGATCCATCTGTTAAGCTACTGAAGTTCGCAGAGGACACAACAGTGATTGGTCTCATTTGAGACAATGACGAATCCGCATATAGACGAGAGGTCGAACGACTAGCCTTGTGGTGCAACCAAAACAATCTGGAACTGAACACACTCAAAACCGTAGAAATGGTGGTAGACTTTAGGAGAAACCCTTCCATACTCCCACCTCACAATACTTGACAATACAGTATCAACAGTAGAAACCTTCAAATTTCTAGGTTCTATCATATCGCAAGATCTAAAATGGACAGCTAACATCAAGAACATCATTAAGAAAGGACAACAAAGAATGTTCTTTCTGCGCCAACTCAGTAAGCTCAAACTGCCCAAGGAGCTGCTGATTCAGTTCTACAGAGGAATTATTGAGTCTGTCATTTGCACCTCTATAACTGTCTGGTTTGGTTCTGCAACCCAACAAGAAAAACACAGACTTCAGAGGATAATTAGAACTGCAGAAAAAATAATTGCTACCAACCTGCCTTCCATTGAGGACCTGTATACTGCATGAATCAAGAAGAGGGCCGTGAAAATATTTACAGACCCCTCGCATCCTGGACATAAACTGTTTCAACTCCTACCCTCAAAACGACGCTATAGAGCACTGCACACCAGAACAACTAGACACAAGAACAGTTTTTTCCTGAAGGCCATCACTCTGCTAAACAAATAATTCCATCAACACTGTCAAACTATTTACTGAATCTGCACTACTATTAATCTTCTCATAGTTCCCATCACCAATCTCTTTCCACTTATGACTGTATGACTATAACTTGTTGCTGGCAATTTTTATGATTTATATTGATATATTGATCATCAATTGTGTTGTAAATGTTGTACCTTGATGAACGTATCTTTTCTTTTATGTACACTGAGAGCATATGCACCAAGACAAATTCCTTGTGTGTCCAATCACACTTGGCCAATAAAAATTCTATTCTATTCTATTTTATTCTTCTATTAAATTTCTGAAAATATACTATTTGTATCGCCTGCGCATAAGTTTAGTTCACATTACGTAAGTGAAACTAAATGGCGTTATAGTGCAACCGCAAACAAAAGAGCCTTGTCTCAGAATAGCTCACGCATCTCCCCCCACACCACCCAGCTGTAACAGACAAGCAGAGCTGGTAGTTGGCGCCCCACCCAAACCCAATCCACGATGCGCGAGAGGCGAGAGACAACGATATACGGTGCATTACTGTGGAACTGGTGGGCAGTTAGAAAATTTTACTACTAACAGAGATACAAAAGTGGGCGGTAGGTATAAAAATGTTGACTACCCCTGATCTATTTTGTCTACAGAAAATCAACATACTGGTAGAGAAGTATTTTCTGGGGAAGAGATGCCAGATCTAACTAAACATCTACTTTATTCTACTTCTTTAATATTACTACTGCATAGCCGTACCGAAATGTGCAGGGCAGTTAAATGAAAATCTAAGGATCTCTACTACAGTTCGTACTCCTTTCATTTAGTGACCATTTAAGTTACAGTGGCACTGAAAAAAGTGAATTATAACCATTTTTCACACTTGAGATCATTGGAGCATCTCCAAGATCACATGATCAAAATTTGGATACTTGGAAACTGGCATGTATTTATGACTGTTGTAATGTCCTGAAGTCATGTGATCCCCTTTTGTGACCTCTTCACAAAAAAAGTCTGTGGGGAAGTCAGATTCACTTAACAACCATGTTAAGCTTAGAGCCCAATTGGGGGAGGAAACGTCTGAAGTCAAACCTCTATACAGGTAGTCCTCAACTTGCAACCACAATTGACTCCCAAATTTATGTTGCTAAGTGAGAAATTTGTCAAGTGACTTCTGCCCCGTTTAACAACTTTTCTTGCCACATTTGTTAAGTGAATCACTGCAGTTGCTAAATTAGTAACACAGTTGAATCTGGATAACCCATTGATTTTGCTGGTCAGAAAGTTGCAAAAAGGAGCCACATGACTTTGGGACATTGCAACCGTCATAAATGTGAGCCAGTTGTCATGCATCCAAATGTAAATCACGTGACCACGAGGATGCTACAACAATCATAAGTGTGAAAAATAATCATGTCACTTTTTTCAGCGCCTTCCTGAAAATTTAACTTTGAACAGTCACTAAACAAACTGTTATAAGTCTAGGACTACCTGTATCTACTGTTTCCCAAGGGAAGACGAAGAGCCTGGCAAGATTCTTGTAAACTGGTGATCAGCAATAAAGATGTTTGACCCATTCTTGAAGCTGTCCTGGTGGTTGCACCTGGCAGTGAGGTTGAGAAATAGTGCCATTTATCCCATAAATATGACTCTAAGTAGCTTACAACATAACATAAAATGCATAGAATATGTTATAGTAAGTCAATGTTTTCAACCTAAATTCAACATAATGATGATGATGATGATGATAATGAGGATGATGTAACCATAACATCAACAGCCAGATTCATCTTAGCCCGGATTCATTTCTCATCCTTGCCTCAGTTATTTATTTATTTATTTATTTATTTAGTCACACAGTATATATAAACATAAGCATGAAATAACTATACAATATATAAGCATATATATAAGTATGAGTATGTAATAACTATATTAATTGGATATAACAAAAGGAAACAATAGGACAGGAACGATAGGCACACTTGTGCTCTTATGCACGCCCCTTACAGATCTCTTAGGAATGGGGTGAGGTCAATAGTACACAGTTTTTGGTTGAAGCTTTGGGGATTTTGGGAAGAGACCACAGAGTCAGGAAGTTTATTCCAAGCATTAACAACTCTGTTACTGAAGTCATATTTTCTGCAATCAACATTGGAGCGGTTAACATTAAGTTTAAATCTATTGTGTGCTCGTGTATTGTTGCAATTGAAGCTGAAGTAGTCTTCAACAGGAAGGACATTGTAATAGATGATTCTATGAGTTAAACTCAGGTCATGTCGAAGGTGGCATAGTTCTAAATTTTCTAAACCCAGGATTTCAAGTCTGGTGGCATAAGGTATTTTGATGTATTCAGAGGAGTGGAGAACCCTTCTTGTAAAATATTTCTGGACACATTCAATTGTATTGATGTCAGAAATGTAGTATGGGTTCCAAACAGTCGAGCTGTATTCAAGAATTGGTCTAGCAAATGTTTTATATGCTCTGGTTAGTAGTATAGTGTTTTTGGAGAAGAAGCTTCACAAGATTAGATTTACAATTCTTAAGGCCGTTTTTGTGATGTAGTTACAGTGGGCTTTGGCACTTAGATAGAATAGAATAGAATAGAATTTTTTATTGGCCAAGTGTGATTGGACACACAAGGAATTTGGCTTGGTGCATATGCTCTCAGTGTACATAAAAGAAAAGATACGTTCATCAAGGTACAACATTTACAACACAAATGATGATCAATATATCAATATAAATCATAAGATTGCCAGCAACAAGTTATAGTCATACAGTCATAAGTGGAAAGAGATTGGTGATGGGAACTATGAAACGATTAATAATAGTGCAGATTCAGTAAATAGTCTGACAGTGTTGAGGGAATTATTTGTTTAGCAGAGTGATGGCCTTGGAAAAAACTGTTCTTGTGTCTAGTTGTTCTGGTGTGCAGTGCTCTATAGCTGCTTTGAGGGTAGGAGTTGAAACAGTTTATGTCCAGGATGCGAGGGATCTGCAAATATTTTCACGGCCCTCTTCTTGATTCGTGCAGTATACAGGTCTTCAATGGAAGGCAAGTTGGTAGCAATTATTTTTTCATTTGATATGAAAACTCCAAGGTCTTTAACAGTGGGGGTCATCTGTAAGGTAATGTCCATCAAGCTTGTACTTAGTGTTTATGTTTGTTTTTTCCAATATGTAAGACTGAGCATTTGCTGGTTGAGATTTGGAGTTGCCAAGTTTTAGACCATTCAGATACAAAGTCAACGTCTTTTTGAAGGGTAGTTGTATTGGTGGTGGTGTTAAATGGTTTGACATTGTTAGCAAAGAGAACACAATTACTTGTAATATGGTCACAGAGATCATTAATGTATAATATGAAGAGTGTTGGTCCAAGAATGCTGCCTTGGGGAATGCCATTTTTGACAGGAACAGGATTTGATAGAGCACTGCTAATTTTGACTGCTTGTTGTCTGTTTGATAGGAAAGCTGTTATCCAGTTGTGGAGGGATCCTGAGATGCCGTAGGATTTTAGTTTTAGAAGTTTATCATGTACTACTGAGTCAAAAGCTTTACAGAAGTCTATGTAGTTTGCATCTATTGCTTTGCCCTGATCAAGATTTGTAGCCCATATGTTTTTGCAGTGAAGAAGTTTTAAGTTACATGATAATTTTTTTCTGAAACCAAATTGTTTATTAGAGAGTAGGTTGTTTGTTTCTAGGTGGAGGGTAAATGGATTGGTTGATGACAGATTCCATTACTTTGCAGGTGACACAGCAAAGAGAGATAGGTCTGTAATTTTCAGCTAGGCTGAGGTCTCCTTTTTTGAAGACAGGGATGACTGTGGCAAGTGACCAAAGTTTGGGAAGGGAACTGGTCATGAAAGCATACATAACTGGTCGTTATGTATTCTGTCAAACAGTTTCTCATTTTTGCATAAATGCAGTCTAATTGATTGTGAACTATTTTCTTCCTCCAAAACAATGGTAATTTTAGATGTAGGAATTAACAGTCCTATAAGAACCTTCCCCTTTATTTGGCAATGAATTAGTTCCAGATGTAGATAGACTTATAATGGACATTTTAAAATCAATAAGGCTTAAATTAGTCATAACAAATTTCAATTCCATTGCCTCGAATAGCCCTGCTTTAACTGTGATTAGAACTACATCAGTTCAATATCTGTTGCAAAACAAGATAAACAGCCTTGTTGCATTTGGAAGCTTCCCAAGTACATTGTGGATGGGACCTAAATCTTTCTCTCAAAATCTTGCCTATAAACATTTGCTTATATTGATCACATTCACCGTTTTGCATTCGTTGTTCAGTTATTCTCTCTCTTTCCCATCTCTCTCTCTCTCTCTCAATCTCTCCCTGTCTTTCTCTCTTTCTATGTCTCTCATTCTCATTCTCACTCTCAATCTTTCTCTCTCTCTCTCCCTTTCTTTCTCTATATGCCCCCCTCTTTCTCTGTCTCTCAATTTTTCTCTCTCTCTTTCTTTCTTTATATACCTTTCTCTCTCTCTCTCTCTCTCTTTCTCTCTCTCTCTTTCTTTTTCTATATGCCTCTCTTTGTCCCTGTCCCACCCGCCCCTCTCTCTTTCTTCATTTTTCCATTTTGATCTGCAGAAATCTTTCCAGAATGGATAATGAAAATAATATGCAGATATTTTTGGCTTAACAACCATTCATTTAGTGACTTGTTTGACGTTACTACGACATTGAAAAAAGTGACATGATCAAGGGTGGGATTCAAAAATTTTAGCAACTGGTTCTCTGCCCAGTTGCTGGGTGGGCGTGGCCTACTTGGCCTCCTGCACCACAGCAGGGGGGGCATTTTTGCCCTCCCCAAGCTCGCCTTCCCCTGGCTCCGGAGGCTCTCCGGAGGCTGGAAACAGACCCATTTCCGGTCTTCTGGAACTTCCGGGAGGCCCGTCTTTTGCCCTCCCAAAGTTTCCGCACGGGCCCTGCACTTACCTGGCATCCAAAATGGGCCACGTGCAGAATCCTGGGAGGGGATGGGTGGGGTGAGTGGGGCCAGCCAGTCCTTGCAATACCGGTTCAGTGAAACAGATGTAAAATTAGCATCCAGTTCGCCCGAACTGGTCCGAACTGGCTGAATCCCACCACTGCTTATGATCAGTCCTCACATCTATGACCATTCCCATCGTCAGATGGTCATAATTCAGGCACTAGGCAACCAGCATCTATTTGCAACTGTTGTACCATCTTAGTGTCCTGTGATCACCATTTGCAATTTTGAACAAGCAAAGTCAATGGGGAAGCTGGATTCGCTTAATAATCGCATGGATTCGCTTAACCAATACAAAAAAGGTAACATCAGTTAACACAACCTTGTTTAATAACAGAATTGTCATCGTAAGTCGAGAATCTATACTTCTAAAGGAATTCGATATGTTAAAAAACAGAATGTGGAATGTGCCCACAATTTAAACCATGTATCAAAGTGTACACGAAGTTCTCAAAATAAATCCGGGATTTCCCCAAAGAACTCCTAAATGAGAGTCCCAAAGAAAGCAATCATGAAATTCTTAACCGTTCAGCCCTTATATTAAATTGTACTGCTGTGATCTTTGTGCTATAATATGGCCATTTGAAAGTAAAATTTTAATACATTTTCAAAGATAGTCTTGGTCTTATGCTACAGAATCAGCTATCATTACATTACTTACTAAATTTAACTTCCAAATTATGGGGCATCAGCCATGGGTACCCATGGGGTGGGGAGGTGAAATGGATGTTGCTATGCCGTGACCCAAAATTTGCTTCATCCCTTTCCTATTCCCAATGCAAAGTCTGATATTGATGCATAAAGCGGGGAGGGGACTCACTTTGTTCTCACAATATGTGTATGGAAGTTCTCAGTTACCCAGGACATGGTCATCACAAAGGTGCTGTTGTGCCTCGCCCGCTCCCCTCTCCGAAGCCGGGCCCCTCCCATCCCCTGTTATCTGAGCCAGAGACTGATAGTGAAGAAGAATGGCCTGGCATGCCTCCAACCCCCAGCCCTGGCACCATGCCCAGACAGACTGAGCAAATAAATTCCCCCCCCCACAGAGTGTGAGCAAAAAGCCAGCCACGAGCTAGAATTGCCGGCAGCTGACAAAACGTAGACAGATCCCCGTTTCAAGAGAATGGAGAGGCGACGTCAGCAAAAGGAAGGGAGGGGCAGGCCTGGATAAGTGCTGAGTCATGGAGCCACACCCCATGGCCTATATAAAGGATCTGCTTTTTGACATTCCTTGAGTCAGGCAAAGTCTCATCTGGTTGCTGAAGTCACACCTTGGATTCCTGCCTGCCCTGAGAACTCTTGACAGGAATTTGGCAAAGCTGCAGAGGCTTCGTGGCTACGCTTGATACAGACTTCCCAGACCCGGCCGTCAGAGGAGGAGTGGGACACGACAGGTGCTTTTTGAAGAGGCAACTGGATTTTCTGGCTTTTTCCTTGAAGACGTTTCGCTTCTCATCCAAGAAGCTTCTTCAGCTCTAAAGAAGCTTCTTGGATGAGAAGCGAAACGTCTTCAAGGAAAAAGCCAATAAGTCCAGTTGCCTCTTCAAAAAGCGTCTTTGAGACACTGTCACACTACCTGCCTTTTCATTTCGACAAAGCCTCCAGTTGCTACAGCATCCAACCTGGTTTTAATTTTTGAGAAGATTACAGGTAGCCTTCATGTTGTGACCACAATTGAGCCCAAAATTTCTTTTGCTAAGCAAGACAGTTGTTGAGCAAGTTGTGCCCCACTTTATGACATTTCCTTGGCACGGTTGTTAAGTGAATCACTGCAATTGTTAAGTTAGTGACACCGTCGTTACTAACTTAAGGTCACAAAAGGGGATTGCATGACCTGAGGACTCTGCAACCATCATAAATATGAGTCAGTTGCAAAGCGTCTGAATTTTGATCATGTGACTATGGAGATACTGTCGTAAGTGTGAAAAACAGTCACAAGTCACTTTTGTGACTTGTGTTTGCTATTGTAACTTTCGACAGTCCATCAATGAACTGTTGTAAGTCGAGGACTACCTGTACTGCATTCACTTAATGACTGCTGCAACAAAAAGTTGTAAAACTAGAACAGTCCCAATGACCATTTGTGACCCACAATCACAACATGCAAGTGAAATTGAAGGCTCAGTTATGGTCATAAGTCAAGGATGACCTATATTCTGTTGTTGAGGCCTGTTGACAATGGGTCCATAGACCGTAAGTATCAGACCCTTTGTCTGGATGAGTCTTGGCTATCCCTGTCTGACCCATATGAGGTCAATCAGAAATTAAAAATAAAATATAAATAAGTATGCCACGGGGGCCAGGAGGAGAAGCTGAATCAGACACATCGCTCTTTGCTGCTGTCATGGTAGCGCAGTGGTCAGAATGTAGTATTGCAGGCTGACTCTACTCACTGCCGGAAGTTCGATTCTGATTTGGCTCAGGGTTGACTCTGCCTTCCATTCTCCCGAGGTGGGTAAAATGAGGATCCAGATTGTTGGAGGCAATACGCTGACTATGTAAACCGCTTAGAGAGGGCTGTAAAGAACTAAGTGCTATTGCTACCTAGTCACTGTGTGCTTTTTCAGTCAGCTGGAGGCCACAGGAGGATGAGGAAAGGAAGGAATTTTCTGTGCTTGTGGAGCACTCATCCCTCGCCTGGAGCAGCCTGAGGAGTTGAGTTGACAGTGTTTGAGGGCTTCAAATCAGGTTAGATTAGTTCAGCTCCCCCACAAAATTCCAGTTTCTCATGTGGCTCCTTGGGAAAATTATTGGCTGTCCCTGGCCTAGATCGTGCTGCACAACTGACTTCTCATTGGGAACTGTCCATTCAACAAAGTCTTCCATGGTCAGAGGAAAAGAGGACATGAACACTGGACAGAAGCAGCGAATCTGGCAGCTGAAGCTACCATGATGAAATAGCTGCCATCCGCAAATAAACAGCACATCTATCAAAAGATGTACAATATCTACTTAAGTTAATTACGCAACAGCCAACAATACTCAGAAACAAACCAGCAGGGTTTCTTTTCTTCATACTTCTGACTGTGCTTTTGGAAAGGGATTTCAAATATTTCTTTTTACCTTGCGCAGCACTGAGAGAAGTCAATTGTAGCAATCGCACAGTGGGGTGGGGCATTCTTAACTGGGGCGCAGATCAGTGGTAGGTTTCAAATTTTTTTACTACCAGTTCTGTGAATGTGGCTTGGTGGGCGTGGCTTGGTGGGTGTGGCAGGGGAAGGATACTGTAAAATCTCCATTCCGTCCCCAATCCAGGGGAAGGTTACTGCAAAATCCCCATTTCCTCCCAATCAGCTGGGACTTGGGAGGCAGAGAATAGATGGGGGTGGAGCCAGTCAGAATTTTTACTACCGGTTCTCCGAACTACTCAAAATTTCCGCTACCAGTTCTCCAGAACTGGTTAGAACCTGCTGAAACCCACCTCTGGTGCAGATTCAAAAATATAATTATGCATATCTCCAAAACAAGAAGCTTGTCAGCCATTGGAAGAAGATCAGATTGGGAAACAGCCAACAAGAGAATTACTAGAAGATTATTGTTGCAGAGCAGGGCTCTCCAAACCTGGCAACTTTAAGACTTGTAGATTTCAACTCCCAGAATTCCCACCAGCCTGGGGAATTCTGGGAGTTGAAATCCACAAGTCTTAAAGTTGTCAGGTTTGGAGAGCCCTGCCTGCAGGATTTAGTAACAGAATCTTGAAAGCGTTTTTATTCCTTCCTCTTGTACTAAACAGAATTTGGCAAGTTGTTTTTGTTTTCTGTCCAAACTAAATTGATGTTTGTCGAATGGCGCTGAATTCTTTCTTCGAAGTATCTCTACGCTTCTTAAAAACCTCGAGTGATGGAGCACCTGCAACTTCTGAAGGCAAGCTGTTTCACTGGTTAAATTGTTCTCACTGTCAGGAAATTTCTTCTTAGTTTTAGATTGCTTCTCTCTCTTTGATTAGTTTTAGGAAAATCCTCCTTAATTCCAGTCCCAACGGTGCTTTTTTCAAGAGGCAACTGGACTTACTGGTTTTTCTTTGAACATTTTTCGCTTCTCATCCAAGAAGCTTCTTCAGCTCAGAGCTTCTTTGATAAGAAGTGAAATGTCTTCAAAGAAAAACTAGAAAGTCTAGTTGCCTCTTGAAAAAAACATCTTTGGGACAACCATGACTGAGAATCTCCATAGACAGTCCTTAATTCCAGGTTGCTTCTCTTCTTGATTAGTTTCCATCCATTGTTTCTTGTCTTGCCTTATGACACTTTCGGAAGTAAGCTGACTCACTCTTCTTTGTGACAGCCCCTTAAATACTGGAATATTGCTATCGTGTCACCCCTAATCCCAAATTATCAAGGTAAATGTTTGACTTGAGGAAAATAATCTTAACTACATTTCAAGTCAGTCCTAGAGGAGATCAACCCTGACTGCTCTTTAGAAGGCCAGATCCTGGAGATGAAACTGAAATACTTTGGCCACCTAATGAGAAGGAAGGACTCACTGGAGAAGAGCCTAATGCTGGGAACAATTGAGGGCAAAAGAAGAAGGGGACGGCAGAGAATGAGGTGGCTGGATGGAGTCACTGAAGCAGTAGGCATGAGTTTAAATGGACTCCAGAGGATGGTAGAGGATAGGAAGACCTGGAGGAACGTTGTCCATGGGGTCGCGATGGGTCGGACACAACTTCGCAACTAACAACAACAATAACAACATTTCAAGCTCATCTTCACATTATTTATTGTAACAAGCCAAAATGTAATAATAAAATAACAGAATAAACAGAGTTAGAAGGGACCTTGGAGGTCTTGTAGTCCAACCCCCTGCTCAGGCAGGAAACTCTATACCATTTCAGACAAATGGTTATCCAGTCTCTTCTTATAAACCTCCAATGTTGGAGCAACCACAACTTCTGGAGGCAAATCATTCCACTGATTGATTACTTATGCCTGTTGCTCTTCACTGTTGATTCCCAGATTTTACGGCACATTTATACTTTCTTGCTCAATACACAGAATAAATACAAATTATAACAAATATTGCAATTAGATTAGAGATGGTTCCATATTTCCTGCCTGTTGCATAACTGTCGGGATTTTAAAAGCACTTTGTTGGAGCCAATTCAGGGGTGATATCCAGCAGGTTCTGGAGAAACAGTAGCGTAAATTTTGAGCAGTTCGGAGAACCAGTACCGAAAATTTTGAGTAGTTCAGAGAACCGGCAAATACTACCTCTGGCTGGCCCCAGAGTGGGTGGAAATGGATTTTGCAATATCTCTCCCCCAGGAGTGGGGAGGAAATGGGGATTTTGCAGTAGCCTTCCCCTGCCACGCCCAGCAAGCCACGCCCACAGAACCAGTGGTAAAAAAAAAATTGGATTTCACCACTAAGCCAAGTCACTTTTGGAATTGAATCATTTTGTTCCTTTCCCCCTGCAGATTTAGTACTGAGTACTAAGTAATACTGAGAAAAATCTTGTAGCCTGGTAGTTTGATGGAAATCTGAAAAACAGTATTGATATTTCCAAAGGGTATGTTAGGAAAGTAATGGGAAAAATATTAATAATGCATAGCCTCCATTTTAAATAATGGATGTATTTTTATAAAGCACTTTAGAGATCTTATCCTGGATAATACATGCAGAATCTTGGTCATGCTTGAATGGCCCTTGAAAGCATCATGGCCATTAGTGCAGACAAATAATCACCCACTTCCTTCCTTGATTATAACTGCCATGAATGCTGGCTTAGAGGACTAGCATTAAGTCACAGTTCTAAAGCAGAAGCCAATATTTGATGAATAGGTAAAGCCTAAAATATCCAACAAATGACTAACGGAATTGGAACAGGGTAATATTTTTCTCTGCTCTCTTGCAGGTAGTCCTCAACTTAAAATGATTCATTTAGTGACCATTCAAAGTTACGACACCTTTCAAAAAAGTGACTTATGACCATTTTTCAGAACTACGGCCATTGTAGCACTCCCGCTGTCACATAATCAAAATTTGGACACTTGGAAACTGACTCATATTTATGACGGTTGCAGTATCCTGGGGCCACATATTCCCTTTTGCGATTAATTTAGCAGTGACAGTGATTCACTTAACCACTGTGGCAAGAAAGGTCGTAAAATGGGGCAGACTCACTTAACAAATGTTTCCCTTAGCCACAGAAATTTGGGCTCAATTGTGCTCGTAAATCAAGTATACCTGTATATTTCCCCCACAGCAATGTTTAAATCAGTATTATTCCAACATGCAATATATAGTATGGATATCTTGATTGCATATGGACAGGAAAAGAAATTGCATTGCAACTTAAGTGTGATAAGACTAGCATTTCAATACTCCAGATTGATTGATTATATGCCATTTGAGTAAACTCTTAGTGACCACCTAAACAGAATTTTTCCAGAATAGTCTGTCTGGTTCTTCAGATATTCCAATGATGGGTTCATCACCATTTGTAACCGAGTCCATTTACCTTTCTGTTGGTCCCCCTTTTCTCTTTCCTTCCATCTTTTCCAGCATTATGGACTTCTCAAGGAAGTTAGGACATACTATAATACATCCGGATGCAGTGGCTTAATGGCTAAGACGCTGAGCTCGTCAATCGAAAGGTTAGCAGTTCAGCGGTTCGAATCCCTAGTGCCGCGTAATGGGGTGAGCTCCCGTTACTTGTCCCAGCTTCTGCCAACTTAGCAGTTCGAAAGCATGTAAAAAATGCAAGTAGAAAAATAGGGATCATCTTTGATGGGAAGGTAACAGCGTTCCATGCGCCTTTGGCGTTGAGTCATGCCGGCCACATGACTATGAAGATGTCTTCGGACAGCGCTGGCTCTTTGGCTTTGAAACGGAGATGAGCACCACCCCCTAGAGTCGGGAATGACTAGCACGTATGTGTGAGGGGAACCTTTACCTTTATAATACATCCAAAATATGAGGACCTTATTGTTGTGTCTCGCCCGCTTTCACTGCAGCCGGGGCCTTATCTGCTTCCGAACGCTGAGGAATGTCCTAGTATGCCTTCTGGCTCCATGCCCAGGCAAACGGAGCAACTAGACCCCTCCCCCCCCCACAGTATGTGAGCCTGAGGAAGGTCAATTACCAACAGTTGCAGACTGGAGTGACCCTCGCTTCAGAAGAATTGATAGGCGGTGGCGACAGAAGGAAGGGAGGGGCAGGCCTGGATAAGTGCTGAGTCATGGAGCCACACCCCATGGCCTATATAAAGGATCTGCTTTCTGGCATTCTCTGAGTCAGGCAAAGTCTAACATATCTTGCTGAAGTAACTTTCTGATCTCCTGCCTGCTTTGAGAACTTTGCTAGGACTTTGGCAGAGCTGCAGAGGCACGCCTGATTCGGATTTCCCTGACCCGGTCATCAGCGGAGGAGTGGGACACGACACTTATCTTGAGTGGGCAGCATGATTCTGGGAAGGGAATTAAAAGATTTTCACAATGAGAAAAACATTGAAGCTACGTGAAGATTCCCCTATGTGCTTCTCCTTTATTTAGTGAACAACAGTAAAAAAAAAACCAAGGTGAATTCAGAATGAGTTCTAAACCTCTGGACTTTTACTTAATATGAAAGAGAAATCATTAAATTCCAACAGCAATAACAATGGTCTTCCTCATGGCCGGTACAATGGCTAACATAAAATAAATAAGGAAAAACAACATTTTTTTAAAAAAACTTTATATTTGTTTTTTATTGATTAGAATAAGGCATATGAAGATCACACCACAATGTAGAATATATTGTGTATGGCTTACAATAAATAAGAAGCTAGTATAAAAGCTTAAATCTGAAATGAAACGTGAGTGCATTATACTCCCACATCTATTTAATGTGTACAACCAACAAATTTTAAGAATGATAGTTGATAACAATTAGCATCACAATTGGAGCTGAAACAATTCTGAAATATGCAGATAAGCCTATTTTCTTAGCTGAAAGTTAGAGAAGATCTTATTATGGCTCTAAAATGTAAAAAAGGATTAATGTTAAATTAAAATAAAAGTAATGTCAATTTTCATGCCTATTGAATTTGCAGTTGATAGCAAAGAAATGAAGGTGGGAGATAATTTGGCATTTCTGGCACATGAATAAATAAAATTTATTTATTTATTTATTATTTAAATTTCTAGACCGCCCTTCTCCCGAAGGACTCAGGGCGGTTTACAGCCATATAAAAAACAGTATACAAACATTTAAATAATTTAAAACGAAATATTTAAATTTAGGCTACTCCTTAAAACCCGTTTAAAATTCCCAATTAAAACTATCAGGCCAGTCCTGCGCGATGAAACAACCATGTTTTCAGCTCGCGTTGGAAAGTCCGGAAATCGGGGAGTTGGCAAATACCAGGTGGTAATTCGTTCCAAAGGGTTGGAGCCCCCACAGAGAAGGCCTTACCCCCGGGGGGTGCCAGCCGACATTGTCTAGCCGACGGTACCCCAAGGAGGCCCACCCTGTGGGAGCGCACTGGTCGCTGGAAGGCCATCGGTCACAGTAGGCGGTCCCATAAATAACCAGGTCCCATGCCATGAAGCGCTTTAAAGGTGGTAACCAATACCTTGAATTGCACCCAGAAGATCACCGGAAGCCAGTGCAGCCTACCCAGGAGTGGTGTTATATGGGAGCCTCGGTTTGCTCCCTCTATATCCTGCGCGGCTGCAAAATGAAATGTGTATCGATGAAGTAAAGAGAAAATTCATTCTAGGGAGGTTGGGAACAACAAATTTATTCAGAATTATGAAAGATAAGGATATTTCTGAAAGAGCAAAGATCAGAATATTATAGCAATGGTCCTTTTAGTGGTAACATATTCTGCAAAAGCTGGATATTAAGCCATAGAGATATTTTGAGATTTTTACTATATATACTATGGACTGTAAGAAGAGCCAATTAATCAGCCATGGACCTAATAAAGGTTGATTGCTCTCTTGAGGAGATTATCATCAATCAGAAAGGGACAGATTTGGGGGATATGCTATGAGCATATGCTGGACCAGAAAAATGACTCTTTTTATTTATTTATTTATTTTGTCACAACATCATACAAAAAGATTATATAGTATATAAGCATATAAACATATATAGGAAGAAGAAAAGAAAAACAATAGGACAGGAACGGTAGGCACGTTTGTGCGCTTATGCACGCCCCTTATGGTCCTCTTAGGAATGGAGTGAGGTCAATAGTAGAGAAAAGTAGAAGAGGGGGAGAATGAATAAAGTAGAGGAAAGGGATTAAAGACATAATGGGTTAAAAGCTTTGTCCATTTTAAACGTGACTTCCATCAGAACCTCTCCTGCTATTTAAGGCTCAAGAAATGACACTTGATCCTGTGTAACCCAGTTGTAAGTTATACAAGGAAGTAAAAAAAAATGTCACAAAAGGTAGTATCAAATTACAGGTAGTCCTTGACTTATAACAGTTCATTTAGTGACCGTTCAAAATTAAACAGCACTGAAGAAATTGACATACGACTTTTTTTCACACTTATGACCATTGCAGCAAAATTCAGACACTTGACCCATATTTATGACAGTTGCAGTGTCTGAGGATCATGTGACCACTATCATGACTTTCTGACAAAGAAAGTCGATAGGGAAGCCAGATTCACTTAACAATTGCAGTGATTCACTTAATAACTAGTGGCAAGAGAGGTCAAAAAATGGAGAAAAATTCAGTTAACAACTATCTTAACAACTATCTAGCTCACGGCACGGCAGAGGAACTAGCTGCAGCCTGGGAACGGGCTGCGGCTGGGGCTTTAGACCGTGTCGTGCCTCTGCGGCCTCTGACCCGGCGCAGATCCCAACCGGCTCCCTGGTTCTCCGAGGAGCTGAGGGGGATGAAACGCCGGAGAAGACGCCTAGAGAGTTCTTGGAGGTCCAGCCGATCAGAGGTTGATCGGACACTAGTTAGATCCTATACTAGACCTACCTAGTGGCACTGAGGGAAGCGAGGCGTTGCTACGCCTCCTCCCTCATTGCGCCGGCAGATAACCGCCCAGCTGCCCTGTTTGGTGGCCCGCCTCCTTCACCAGGGGAGCGGGATGACCCGCTGCAGGACGTGCTGAGGAGTTTACCGGTTATCTATACGATAAAATCGTTCAGCTTCGGGACGGTCTGGACCAAAATTGCGACGATTCAGATGAGGCGTCTGAGGGTGGTCTTGGTGACATTTTCTGGGATGAGTTTGACCCTGTGGCTCCCGAGGACATGGACAGGTTGTTGGGTAGGTTGAATGCCACCATCTGTTTATTGGACCCGTGCCCCTCCTGGTTGGTGCTGGCCACCAGGAGGTGACACGAGGCTGGCTCCAGGGATTACGAGCGCTTCCTTGTTGGAGGGAGTCTTCCGCCGCCTTGAAAGAGGCGGTGGTGAGGCCCTCCTCAAGAAGCCTTCCTGACCCGCTGTTTTAGGTAATTATCGTCCGGTCTCCAACCCGCCGCGGCGAAGGTTGTAGAGAGTATGGTGGCATATCAGTTTCCCCTGCACCTGGAGGAAACTGTCTATCTAGACCTGCTCCAGTCCGGCTTCCGCCCGGTTACAGCACTGAGACGGCTTTGGTCGCGTTGGTGGATGATCTCTGAGGGCCAGGATAGGGGTTGTTCCTCTGCCCTGGTCCTATTAGACCTCTCAGCGGCTTTCGATACCATCGACCATGGTATCCTGCTGCGCCGGTTGGGGGATTGGGAGTGAGAGGCACCGTTTATCGGTGGTTCTCCTCCTATCTCTCCGACCGGTCGCAGACGGTGTTGGCGGGCAGAGGTCACCCGCGGCGCCTCACTTGTGGGTGCCGCAGGGCCGATTCTCTCGCCTTCTGTTCAACATCTACATGAAGCCGCTGGGTGAGATCATCAGTGGCTTCGGTGTGAGGTACCAGCTGTACGCTGATGACACCCAGCTGTACTTTTCCACACCGGGCCACCCCAATGAAGCTATCGAAGTGCTGTCCCGGTGTCTGGAAGCCGACGGGTCTGGATGGGGAGAAACAGGCTCAAGCTCAATCCTCCAAGACGGAGTGGCTGTGGATGCCGGCATCCCGCACAGTCAGCTGAGTCCACGGCTGACTGTTGGGAGCGAGTCATTGGCCCCGATGGAGAGGGTGCGCAACTTGGGCGTTCTCCTGGATGAACGGCTGTCTTTTGAAGACCACCTGGCGGCCGTCTCCAGGAGAGCTTTCCACCAGGTTCGCCTGGTGCGCCAGCTGCGCCCCTTTCTAGACCGGGATGCCTTATGCACAGTCACGCCCTTGTGACGCCTCGTCTGGATTACTGCAATGCTCTCAACATGGGGCTCTCCTTGAGGGGCATCCAGAGGCTTCAGTTAGTCCAGAATGCAGCTGCGCGGGTGATAGAGGGAGCCCCTCGTGGCTCCCACGTGACACCTATCCTGCGCAGGCTGGACTGGCTAGCTGTGGCCTTCCGGTGCGCTCAAGGTGTTGGTGAACGCCTTCAAAGCGCCCATGGCATAGGGCCGGGCTATCTACGGGACCGCCTGCTGCTACCGAATACCTCTCACCGACCGTGCGCTCTCACAGAGAGGACTCTCAGGGTGCCGTCGGCGCGACAGTGTCGCCTGGCGACGCCCAGGAAGGGCCTTCTCTGTGGGGCTCCCGCCTCTGGAACGAACTCCCCAGGACTCCGTCAACTTCCGGACCTCCGAACCTTTCGTCGCGAGCTTAAAACTCACCTATTCATCTGCGCTGGACTGGGTTAGTTTTTAAACTTATGGGTTTTTTAATGGGTTTTATTCTAAATTTTTAACCGTGGCCAATTCAATAAGTTTTTTAATTATATTTTAATCGTATGTGTATTGTATTATTTTGTATTTTTACCAGGCTGTGAACCGCCCTGAGTCCTTCGGGAGAAGGGCGGTATAAAAATTTAAATAATAAATAATAAATAAATAAATAAAATAAATCTTGCTTACCAATAGAAATTCTGGGCTCAGTTGTGGTCATAAGTTGAAAACTACCTTTACTTTCATACTGTACAGTCCAGAAAACTTCCATGGGTTTAAGATGAATTCAGTTCAAGAAATTCACATTTGATTATTTAGCTAATCTAACTTCATTTGCCTATATTGTTATGATTGGTGTTCAGTGATTCTTTCACTCCCAATTCTTCATAACCTAAATTCCTGAAAAATTCATAATTCCAATTCTGCCATGTTTACAGAAAATTTTCCCTTGATTTCGGTAATTTTCGTTAATAAATGTCCCTACAATTTATTATGGTATTTTATTATTATATCTTGAACTGAAAATATTCTTGAGAGATGTCTGCTCAAATTTTGCTGGCAGAAAGTTTAGTTTATTAATATTAATGAAGCTTCAGAAGTTCCATATGAAATAAAATATATTCAATAGACATGGATGACCAAGGGATTTTATTGGTAGGTGACTGGAGAACCTTAATGAATTTGTTTTTATATCTACGTTATAGAAACATTTGTTTTTTCCATAAACCTTGAGGCCTCTGGAGTACACCAAACATTTTAGTCCACAAGGAACAATATAGCCTAAGGTTTTATTATAAATTTCAAAAACAAGCAGATATTTGACTGGGAGGACAATTTTACCATTCTTAGAACTTTGAAGAACTTGCTAGTAGATAATGATAGATATTAATAATTATAAACATTTTTTGTTAAGGTAGTTTATCAGTGGTTGGAAGAGCCCTAGATTAATAGTTCCAGAAGTTTACTCATTATTTCCTTTGTCAAAGTTTAGTATACTGCCAATAAATTATCCCTTCTATTGATAAATTTTGCTCTAATAATTAATAAGGAAGGCTTTTTAAAAATGATTACCGTATATACTCGAGTATAAGCCGAGTTTTTCAGCACGTTTTTTGTGCTGAAAAACGTCCCCTCGGCTTATACTCGGGTCTATACGGCTTATACTCTAGGTTTTTGTTTTTTTTAAGCCCCTCGGCTTATACTCGAGTATATACGGCTTATACTCGAGTTTTTTTTTCTTCTTTTTTTCACATTTTACCGGACGGAAGCCCTGCCGGTGCAGTGAGAGGGGGGGGCGGGGGAGCCGCCAGCCTTCTCAGCTGAGGGAGGGAGGCTTTCCCCAACCGGTAGGTGCCTCATTTCCCACCCTCGGCTTATACTCGAGTCCCCAGTTTACCCCAGTTTTTGGGGTAAAATTGGGGACCTCGGCTTATACTCGGATCGGCTTATATTCGAGTATATACGGTATATTTGCTAAAAGATGATAAATATTAAGTGAAAATATTAGAACTGTAGACAAAAGACCCTAAAAGAAGGCAGTAGAAATAATTTTCTTTCTTATTGCCAAGGACACGAGTTGGCTGTGTGTTTTATCACAAAAAATAAATTCCCATTCGAAGAAAGGTGCCTCCTACATTTTATGTTCATATATTATTAGTATTCCTTAACCTTCCAGATATGTAGTTCTTGCAGAATTCTTAATGCCTCACCATACTTTTGGGGAATTTTGGGTGGTGAATTAAAATCTGGGATTTGACATGATTAAAATATCACTGCTGTCTAAGAATATTTTTACCGATATACTTATAGAACTTGCTATGACATTGCTCACAGGAAAGGTCCATTGTTTGTATCTTTGTGGTATATAAATAGAATTAATGGAAAATTTCACATTAATTTTATCCCCAACACGTGGGATGTAGATTTATTATTATTTTAAGAAGGGATGTTGAAAGAAACAACACTAGAGACTGTTTTGCGAAAATGGATATGGAATTTCATAGAAATGGAGAGCAGAAGATTGCATGTAAATCACGAAAATATGGGAATTAAGTTGAGCTAAAAGAGGATGGAATTTCTCCATTGTTTTCTATTTCTTCAAGTTAAAGCTGGATGGTTACTTATATTCCTTATTGAGCTTTCTTACCTTCATTTATTTATTTTTTTCATAGATAATGACAACACTGAAAACTTGGATGTTCATCATTTAATTGGGTGGTTTTCTTTTTATAACTGATTATTTCTCTTCTTTCCTTTGTAGGTGCCCGCTTTCCATTCCTTAGCAGTAGCTTCACTAGTAGAAGACTTTGTAAATAGATATATAAATATATAAATATAAATATAAATTGTAAATAGATTTTGGGTGCAATTATAGTAAAATGTTTTGTAAACATGCATCCTCTGTAGCATATAAGGCAATAAACTTAAGTTTGAAGTAGTAGTAAACACATAAACACACAAACTCACATATAAACATATCCAAAATACATTAGAAAAGGAAACAATTATTTTACACACTCTTTTTGCTATATTTCATGTAGCTCAACCTAACATTTATATATAGTTTTCAGAAGCCTAGTAGCTTGCTTCATGTTTCTGTTCTTGATTGATTGATGTATCATATAGATAATTTTTCTGCATGAGAAACTATCCTGGAGATAATCCAATTGATCAGTAGAACAGCTAGCCTCCAGAAATTGTAGATACTCCATCACTGGATGTTTTTAAGAAGAGATTTGACAACCATTTGTCCAGAATGGTATGGGGTCTCCTACTTGAGCAGGAGTTTGGGCAAGAAAACCTCCAAGAGCCTTTCCAACTTTATTATTCTGTATCCCATATTCTATGGTCTTTCAGTGCCCTCATTGCCACTGTAGATCAAGCCATCCACCTTCTGCTGCTCATCCTATTGTCATCCTTCCCACTTTTCCCAACATTGGAGTCTTCTCCAGAAAGTTAGGTTTTCACTTAGGTGCCCAAAGTAGAATAAATTAAGTCTGATTATTTGTTTCTTGGGTGAAATTTCTTGGTTGATTTGTTGAACAATTCCCTGGTTGGTTGGTTGGTTGGTTGGGTTTTTTTTGCTGTCCATGGTGTTCTCAGGAGTCTTCTCAACACCAAAGTTCAAAATTAACAATACTCTTTCTGACCTACTTCTTCAAAGTCTAATCCCAAAGTCCATTTTTCATGTTTATAGACTGTTCCAGGACAAACCTTGCCTGATTTTCATCACTATAGAATAGAATAGAATAGAATTTTATTGGCCAAGTGTGATTGGACACACAAGGAATTTGTCTTGGTGCATATGCTCTCAGTGTACATAAAAGAAAAGATACGTTCATCAAGGTACAACATTTACAACACAATTGATGATCAATATATCTGGGATGAGTTTGATCCTGTGATCCCTGAGGACATGGACAGGTTAATGGGGAGATTGAATGCGACCACATGTTTATTGGACCCGTGTCCCTCCTGGTTGGTATTGGCCACCCGGGAGGTGACACGAGGCTGGCTCCAGAAAATCGTGAACGCTTCTTTGATGGAGGGTGTTTTCCCTGCCGCCTTGAAAGAGGCGGTGGTGAGGCCCCTCCTCAAGAAGCCTTCCCTTGACCCAGCTAGTTTAGCAAATTATCGTCCGGTCTCCAACCTTCGCTTTTTGGCAAAGGTTGTCGAGAGTGTGGTTGCACGACAGTTGCCCCAGTACCTGGATGAAACTGTCTATCTTGATCCATTCCAGTCCGGTTTCCGGCCTGGTCACAGCACGGAAACAGCCTTGGTCGCGCTGGTTGATGATCTCTTGAGGGCTCGGGACAGAGGTTGTTCCTCTGTCTTGGTCCTATTAGATCTCTCAGCGGCTTTTGATACCATCGATCATGGTATCCTGCTGCGCCGACTCGAGGGACTTGGAGTGAGTGGCACTGTTCATCGGTGGTTCTCCTCCTACCTCTCCGACCAGTCGCAGACGGTGTTGACGGGGGGACAGAGATCGACCCCAAGGCGCCTCTTATGTGGGTGCCGCAAGGGTCGGTTCTCTCGCCTCTTCTGTTCAACATCTATATGAAGCCGCTGGGTGAGATCATCCGTGGTCTTGGGGTGAGTTGTCATCTATACGCTGATGATACTCAGCTCTATATTTCCACCCCTAACCACCCCAACGAGGCTGTTGAAGTGATGTCCCAGTGCCTGGAGGCCGTACGGGTCTGGATGGGGAGGAACAGACTCAGACTCAATCCCACCAAGACCGAGTGGCTGTGGATGCCGGCGGCCCGGTACAGTCAGCTAATTCCATCACTGACCATTGGGGGCGAACTATTGGCCCCCACGGAAAGGGCTCGTAATCTGGGCGTCCTCCTGGATGCACGGCTGTCTTTAGAAGATCATACGATAGCCGTCACCAGGGGAGCCTTTCATCAGGTTCGCCTGATACGCCAGTTCGCCCCTTTCTGGATCGGGCTTCCTTATGCACGGTCGCTCATGCCCTTGTTACATCCCGCCTGGACTACTGTAATGCTCTCTACATGGGGCTCCCTTGAAGTGTGCCCGGAGACTCCAACTGGTCCAGAATGCGGCTGCTGGTGATAGAGGAGCACCTTTGGCTCCCATGTAACACCCTCCTGCGTAACCTGCACTGGCTCCCAGTGGTCTTCCGGGTTCACTTTAAGGTACTTGTCATCACCTTTAAACGCTCCATGGCCTAGGGCCGGGATATTTACGGGACCGCCTACTGCCACCATTAGCCTCTCACCGACCAGTGCGCTCTCACAGAGGGACTCCTCCGGATACCGTCAGCTAAACAATGTCGGCTGGCGACCTCTAGGGGAGGGCCTTCTCTGTGGGGCCCCTACCCTCTGGAACGAGCTCCTCTGGGGCTTCGTCAACTCCCGATCTCAAGTCCTTCCGCGAGCTGAAGACGTTGCTGTTTCGAAGAGCAGGACTAGCCTGAATATAGTTTTTTAAATTGGGATTTTTAAAAAAGGGGTTTAAATGAGGTTTTAAATTTGTATTCAAAAGTTAGAGCATCAATTGAATTCAACTATCTATTCTTTAGCTGTTTTTAATCTATTATATGTTTTCTGTTGTTTTTTGTCTGTGAACCGCCCTGAGTCCTTCGGGAGAAGGGCGGTATACAAATATAATAAATAAATAAATAATTAAATAAATAAATCATAAGGATTGCCAGCAACAAGTTATAATCATACAGTCATAAGTGGAAAGAGATTGGTGATGGGAACTATGAAACGATTAATAGTAGTGCAGATTCAGATGTATAGATGTATATCACAACATCTGAATATCTTTTGGGATATATTGGACATTATTTATTCATTTAGCATATGGCAGTCAGTGTTAGGGATATCTACACATCGCTGCACACACAATGCAGTCCTGATAGCATACAACAGAATGCTAGTTCATTCTATTCAATGCTTACGCACCTATCGTTGGTGCACTGCTGAGGACAAATTAGCTTTACACCAAATTACTAGTGCCAGTTGGGTTGCTGGCTCTTCCACCGGTCTCACTATGGCTCACGCCAGCCATGTCCAGCACTAGCTTCCAGTCTTTGCACACATGAATGCAGCCAGGATTTTCCCCACCAAAGTGGTACCCATGTCTCTACTTGCAGTATTCCCTTTTTTCAACTGCTGAGTGGGCAGGAACTAGGGGTTAAGCAATGGAAGCTCACTCCATCTCACGGAGCCGGGCTCAAACCAATAAGACTTATACCAAAGAAACTGTAATAGTGATATGATGATCCAACCAATATACTTGGCATTTGAATCACAGGGCGAAAAAAAATCTGCTTTTAGACGACGTTTAAAGTATTATTTAGTTTAAAAATCTGAGGGACATATGAAATGTTTGGCAATTTGTTTCTTTCAATATTTTCTCCTGCTTTGTTCAAATAAAGTATAAAAATTTCATCAAATGAAGACAAGTAGATTTTCTAAAGGTTAGAAATGTCTTACTTCTTAAAGACATGTTTACAGTGATTGTCTCATTATAGCAAGAGACATATGTGCGTAGGCGAAACCTTTTCAAACAGTACATTCGTCTTTGTTTAAATCTGTTGATTTTGTCTCCTGGATGGTTCACAGTTTTCTGGTACACATAGTCCTTGACCTACTGCCATTGGTTTACCTACCATTCTTTGAAAAAAGTGACTTATGACCACTCCTCACACTTAGAATTGTCACAGAATTCCCACAGATACAGGATCAAAATTCAGATGCTTGGCAGCTGGTCTGTGTTGACTATGGTTGCAATGCCTTGGGATCACATGACCAGCATTTACGATCTTTTTGGGCAGTTTCTGACAAGTAACACTAATGAGGGAAGCCAGATTTGCTTAGTGACCACATGATTCACTTAAACTTGCAACGTTTTGTTGCAAGTTTTTGGACAAGAGCCATCTTCTTCGCTCTTTCACTGACATAACTGAGAGTTACCACTGATTTAAAGGAAGCCAAGAATTAAAAGCAAATAGAAAACGTAATTGTTGGTTACAGGAATAGCCACAAACTCCTGGGTATTGTATATTATTGAAATGAAGTTGAAGGAAGTCCAGTTTTGTAAATATTTGATGATTCCAACCTCAGTGAGAATCTAATTATATAAAGTATGTCTCCCTCCCCTTCCTTCCTTCCTTCATTCCTTCCTTTCTTTTGTATTTATTCTTTCCTTCTTTCTTTCCTTCCTTCCTTCCTTCCTTCCTTCCTTCCTTCTTTATTTCTTTCTTTTATTTATAATTTAATTTCTATACCGCCCTTTTCCCGAAGGACTCAGGGCGGTTTACAGCCATATTAAAACACAGAATATAAATAACAAATTTAAAAAGAATTAAAAACAAATATTTAATAGGCCAAATCAACTAAAACAGTCATAGACCGACATAAAACCTCTTTAAAAATACACTTAGGCTAGTCCCGCATGATGAAATAATAAAGTCTTCAGTTCACGTTTGAAGATCCGGAGGTCCGGAGATCCGGAGGTCAGGGAGTTGGCGTAACCTCGGAGGCAGCTCATTCCAAAGGGCCGGTGCTGCCACAGAGAAGGCTCTCCCCCTGGGGGCCGCCAACCGACATTGTTTGGTCAACGGCACCCTGAGAAGACCCACTCTGTGGGAGCGCACAGGTCGTTGGGAGGCTGTCGGTGGCAGAAGGCGGTCTCGTAGATAACCCAGTCCTAAGCCATGGAGCACTTTGAAGGTGGTCACTAACACCTTGAATTGCACTTGGAAGGCTACCGGCAGCCAATGCAGGCCACGCAGGATAGATGTTATATGAGCGCAACACGGTGCTCCCTCTATCACCCGCACAGCCACATTCTGGACTAGGTGGAGCCTCCTGATGCTCTTCAAGGGGAGCCCCATGTAGAGAGCATTGCAATAGTCCAGGCGGGAAGTAACGAGGGCATGAGTGACTGTGCGTAAGGAGTCCCGGTCAAGGAAGGGGAGCAACTGGCGAATCAGGCAAACCTGATAAAATGCTCCCCTGGCGACGGCCGTCAAATGTTCTTCTAAGGACAGCCGATCGTCCAGGAGAACGCCCAAGTTGCGCACCCTCCCCCTGGGGGCCAATATTTCACCCCCAAGAATCAACGAAGGCGTAAGCTGACTGTACCGGGATGCCGGAACCCACAGCCACTCTGTCTTGGAGGGGTTGAGCTGGAGCCTGTTCCTCCCCATCCAGACCCGCACGGCTTCAAGACACCAGACCATCACCTCGACGGCTTCGTTGGGGTGGTTCGGGATGGAAATGTACAGCTGAGTATCATCAGCGTACAGATGGTATTCCACCCCAAAACCACGGATAACCTCACCCAGCAGCTTCATGTAGATGTTGAACAGGAGAGGCGAGAGAACCGACCCCTGTGGCATCCCACAAGTGAGGCATCTTGAGGTCGATCTCTGCCCCCCTGCCAACACCATCTGCGAAACGGCTCTTTCTTTCTTTCTTTCTTTCTTTCTTTCTTTCTTTCTTTCTTTCTTTCTTTCTTTCTTCAGCTATCTCTCATTTAAACTTACCTTCTATAACACCTGATCAATCTCTGAGTACTAGTAGGTCTGAAATAACATCGTAACTTAATTTGAATGATAAGCCATGTTCTTGCATGCCATTTCATTTCTTCCCAACTGCACTGGAGAGAATTTTGTTATTTGAGTATCTTTTTTAAAAAAACCATTTTGCCTATTATGAACGTGGGTTGTCAGGAGTATTGAGATGATGCTTGGGCAGAATCAAAGGTAGAAAAGGTGTCATTTTGCTTTCTCCTGTTAAAATACTCAAATAGACCAAATTCTCTTGAGCCACATCATTGAGCCTTAAGGTTTTGAGTTATGAATAAGGTAGCAGAAGGAAAATGTAGAGTGAAATTGAGACGTAGATTAGAAGTGAACTTCTCCAAGCTGAATTGCTTTTAATATTTCTCTTAAAACTCTGTTATAATGGTGCTACATCAAATAATTGCATGGATTGAATAATGTTTCCTGAAACCAAGTTCTTATTCCATGTCATTCCTGAACTAAGATACAGGTAGTCTTCGCTTACTGACTGCCTTGGACAGTGATCATTCACAGTTATGAAAATAATGGAAAACATAACTTGGAACCAATTCTTATATTTATGACCTTTCCTAGATCTGTAAAGCAAAGGAAAGCTGAAGTAAGATTATACGCACAATCATGGTTTCACTTAATAATTAGTTCACTTAATGATTGCACTGCTGGTCACAATTGTGGTCACTAAACAAGGACTACCTATAAAAACTTTATTAAGTCAAGCTTGAGGCATTTCTGTAGTTTTCTTGGCATGAATACAATGTGGATGCCTTTGTGTTCTTCCAGAATTTCTTCTTTCAACTTCCCTCTACCGCTTATAGTCTTGGTATGTCTTAGAGATCTCCTACCAAAATGATAATTGGGACCCAACTCCTCTTAGATTTGATCCCCACATTTCTGATTTATTCATTATACAGGTGGTCTTTGACTTAACAACAGTTCATTTAATAACTGTTCAAAGTTGCAGCAGCATTGAAAAATGTGACATATGATTTTTCAAAGTTACGATCTTTGCAGCATCCCCATGGTCACGTGATCAAAATTCATATGCTTAGCAAGCGGTTCATATTTATGATGGTTACAGTGTCTCCAGCGGTGGGATTCACTTACCTTCCTTACCGGTTCGCAAATGTGAGCGCACCCCACCTCTGCACATGCACACGGCCTTCTGCGCATGCTCATTGCTTGCGCAATACATCCAGGCGGATGGGTGGAGCCTCCCGCAGCCTCCATTACCAGTTCACCCGAACCGGATAGAACCGGCTGAATCCCACCACTGAGTGTCTCCCAAGGTCATGTGATCACCTTTCGAGACCTTCCGACAAGCAAAGTCAACGGGGAAGCCAGATTCACTTAACAACTATGGCAAGAAAGGTCTTAAAAGGGGGCAAAATTCACTTAACAAGTGTCTCACTGAACAGCAGAAATTTTGGGCTCAATTGTGGTCGTAAGTCGAGAACTCCCTGGAATCAGAATTGAGGTTATACTGCAGAGTGCAATGGAGTGAGATCCCATTACTTGCCTCATCTCCTGCCCACCTAGCAGTTCAAAAACCTGCAAACGCAAGTAGATGAATAGGTACCACTTAGATGGGAAGATAACAGCATTCCATGCGCCTCAGCATATAGGGGCCGGTTTAGCTCACGCTGGTAAAGCCTGTTATTAAGAACACAGTAGCCTGCAATTACTGCAGGTTCGAGCCCGGCCCAAGGTTGACTCAGCCTTCCATCCTTTATAAGGTAGGTAAAATGAGGACCCAGATTGTTGGGGGGGCAATAAGTTGACTTTGTAAAAATATACAAATAGAATGAGACTATTGCCTTATACACTGTAAGCCGCCCTGAGTCTTCGGAGAAGGGCGGGGTATAAATGTAAACAAAAAAATAAAATAAAAAAAAATATGGCCATAATGATAGAAATGTCTTCGGATAACATTGGCTCCCTCATCTAAGAAACAGAGATGAGCTCAGCCCTCAAGAGTCAGACACGATTGGATTGGGAAAACCTTTACCTTTGCTTTCTAGTAAAAATAGTACTTTTCCATGCCACATTATCTTTCAGAGTGCAGTTTATTACCACCTTCACTGTGGATGGAAGTAATTTTTATCAGAATCCAATTCAACCTTAACTACAGTAATCAGGGATCATTAGTGCCTCTTTCCAGCTTAGCAAAATATGTGTGATAGTAAATAGAAAAAGTAAAATATAGTGTTTACAGCAAAGGCTTTGTAAGCTGGGGCTTAAATGTGGCTATGTGATTATAGTTAAAGTAAAATATTTTATTTTATTTATTTATTTTATTTTATTTGCATTTATATCCCGCCCTTCTCCGAAGACTCAGGGCGGCTTACACTATGTCAAGCAATAGTCTTCATCCATTTGTATATTATATACAAAGTCAACTTATTGCCCCCAACAATCTGGGCCTTCATTTTACCTACCTTATAAAGGATGGAAGGCTGAGTCAACCTTGGGCCTGGTGGGACTTGAACCTGCAGTAATTGCAAGCAGCTGCTGTTAATAACAGACTGCATTAGTCTGTTGAGCCACCAGACTAATACGTATGTTGAGTCTTTCAGTTTTAAATTATCAGTAAATATTATATATAATTGTATACACTTAGATTGCTGGTCTATTATCTGAAATAAAATCATATGCACACCTGGAACAATTGCCAAAGTAGTGCTTTATTTGTGACTTTGACTCACCACTGTTCTGACTTTACAAAGACTTGGTAAATGTAAGTTATAATTTTCTATAATAAATAACTTCAGATGTCTTATAGGTAGTAGGCTCTAATCAATAAAGGCACCTCCAAGTACAAAGCTGTTTGTTTCTTCACAAAATTAAGAGCATGTATATCACTTGATTGATCTCAAAGACATATTTATTTTCACCTTAAAGCACTATGGGGAGCTCTGATATTGATCAATTTCAATGGAAAATGGGTATATTTTTGTATTTTATATGATCTCTTCAAGATTATATTAAACAAACAATGGCAAGCTAATCTTATCTCAATTTTACTCCCAAAAAAGATTGCCTTCCTACTGGTTTCTGAATATTATTGTTAATAATGTATTTACATCTGCAGGGTATAAATGGGAATGTATTTATGACTGCAGAATATGTAATTATAGAGCATATAACTATTATGGGAAAATGTTTTGAGTGCAAGAAATATATTTCCCAGCCCACCATTTCTCCTAGTTATTAAACAGATTAAAATGTATGCAAAATAAAGACTTTCAGATCCATGTATACTAAACAGATTATCTTTACTTTTTTATTTTTCTATCCAATTTATAATTCAGTCATTCATCTCTTTTCTAATCAGTTGGATTAGGCATCACAATAAATTGATGGCATCACAATAAGGTCCGGATACTTGAGTCAGTTGTGCACATGGGACAACACAAGAAGCTGGGGGGCAACAAGTAATTAAATATATATAGCAACACGTTACAAACCCTGTTGAGGTCAAAGGCGCAAGCAGAAATTATTGGGGTGGTCATGACACAGTTTCACTGTTTTTATAAGATGGGGATGAGTTGTGGGTGCCTATGCAGTTTCTTCTCCTTCTTCATCATCATCATCATGAATGCACTGGTTGACTTTGATTGATGGAAGCTATTCAGGCAGGAAGCTTTTTTCTGCTACCTAAAGATACTAGGGATGGAAGTAGCATCCTCTGTGTACAAGAATTTGCTTACTCTTAAAATTCAGGCATTCCCTTGCCCAAACAAAGTGGAATAATGGAATTATAGAGTTGGAAGGAAGTCTCCCAGTACAATCTCCTGCTCAAGCAAGAGATCTTATACCATTTTAGACAAATGGCTGCCCAATCTCTTCTTGAAAACCTCCAGTGATGGAGCACCCACAACTTCTGAAGGCAAGCGGTTCCACTGATCAATTGTTTTCACTGTCAGGAAATTCTCTCCTTAGTTCTAGGTTGGTTCTCTCCTTAATTAGTTTCCATCCATTGCTTCTGGACCTACCTTCAGGTGCTTTAGAACGGGGGTCCCCAACCTTGGCAGCTTTAAGCCTGGGGGACTTCAACTCCCAGAATTCCCCAGCCAGCTTTGCTGGCTGGGGTATTCTGGGAGTTGAAGTCCCCCAGGCTTAAAGTTGCCAAGGTTGGAGATCTCTGCTCTAGAGTATAGGTTGACCCCCCTCTTTTTTGTGGCAGCCCTTCAAATATTGGAAGACTGCTGTCGTGTCCCCCCGTGCTTCTTTTCATTAACCTAGACATACACAATTCCAGCAACTGTTTTTCATATATTTTACCCTTTGGTTCCTTAATCATCTTCGTTGCTCTTCTCTGCATTGCCTCTCAATATGTTTTTTATATCATGGTGACCAAAACTAGATGCAATATTCCATGTGTGGTCTTACCAAGGTTAGTTGTGATCATAGGTATGATTATTTGTTTTTCCTGTTGTTAGTTGTGAAGTCTTGTCCAACCAATGGCGACCCCATGGACAACGTTCCTCCAGGCCTTCCTGTCCTCTACCATCCTCTGGAGTCCATTTAAACTCATGCCGACTGCTTCAGTGACTCCATCCAGCCACCTCATTCTCTGTCATCCCCTTCTTCTTTTGCCCTCAATCTTTCCCAGCATTAGGCTCTTCTCCAGTGTTTATCAGATTTATATTCCATCTTTTGTAGAGAAAGTCAAAGCTGTGTATACAATGTCCCCTCTTCCTGTCCTGCACAACAACAGATAGGAGTGGAAAGATAGATATTGGCCAAAGATCGCCTAAGACCTTCTGCGAGGTTAGAACACATAACCTCAGCTGCTGGCCTCTCTGCTCCAAATTTAAAACCTTAACCATTATATCACATTGATTATGATTTAAATATGTGTTCTACCTTTTCTCCTGAATTTCTTCCCGAAGAAGTTTATGTGGGCTTGTCCCTTAATTTTTTCCCACAAGCACGAATGTATGAAATAGATTAGACTAATTAATCGTAGATTAAACTAAGACTAATAGAAGATGACTAGCCAAGAGTTTAACGGAGCACATCATGAGAAAGGCAGGGCTGGATGAATCAAAAATTGGAATTAAGATTGCCGGGAGAAATATCAACAACCTCAGATATGCAGATGATACCACTCTAATGGCAGAAAGCCAAGAGGAACTAAAAAGCCTCTTGATGCGGGTGAAGAAGGAGAGTGCAAAAATTGGCTTGAAACTCAACATTAAGAAAACTAAGATCATGGCATCCGGCCCTCTCAATTCCTGGCAAATAGATGGGGAAGAAATGGAGGTAGTGACAGATTTTATTTTCCTGGGCTCCAAGATCACCACAGATGGGAACTGCAGCCAAGAAATTAAAAGACGCTTGCTCCTGGGGAGGAAAGCTATGGCAAATCTAGACAGAGTACTAAAATGCAGAGACATCACCCTGCCAACAAAAGTGCGTATAGTCAAGGCTATGGTTTTCCCAGTTGCAATGTATGGCTGTGAAAGTTGGACCATAAGAAAGGCTGAGCGCCAAAGAATTGAGGCCTTTGAACTCTGGTGCTGGAGAAGACTTCTGCGAGTCCCTTGGACTGCAAGGCGAACAAACAAGTCAGTCTTAGAGGAGATCAGCCCTGACTGCTCTTTAGAAGGCCAGATCCTGAAGATGAAACTCAAATACTTTGGCCACCTAATGAGAAGGAAGGACTCACTGGAGAAGAGCCTAATGCTGGGAAAGATTGAGGGCAAAAGAAGAAGGGGATGACAGAGAATGAGGTGGCTGGATGGAGTCACTGAAGCAGTAGGCGTGAGCTTAAATGGACTCCAGAGGATGGTAGAGGATAGGAAGGCCTGGAGGAACGTTGTCCATGGGGTCGTGATGGGTTGGACACGACTTCGCAACTAACAACAACAGCCGAGAGTCATTTAATGACCTTCTAAGGATAAGGGTTGTTTTGATTCTGAATCTCTCCAGTCATAATTCACTCCCTTAACCATATATAATTTAATAGGCAAAGACTTAGAATACAGATAGTCCTTGACTTTCATCCAAATTAGCACCAAAATTTCCCTTTCTGTAAAACGAGTTGCACTCAATTTTATCATCCTTTTGGCCACAGTTCTTAAGCGAATCACTGCCAGTGCTAAATAAATCATATGGTCGTTAAGCAACTCAGATTTAGCCTAATGGTGGCTTGTTGGAATCCAGCTGGGAAAGTTGTAAATGGTGATTTGCAAATGACCCCAGGAATTGTTGGCAATTGTCATAAATATATGCTGGTTGCTAAGCTCCCAAATTTTCATCACGTGATTATGGGATTGCTGTGACAGTCATAAGCACAAGCATTGGTTGTAAGTCCTTTTTTTTAATGCAGTTATAACTCTGAACAGTCACTAAACAAACGGCTGTAAGTTGAGGACTACCTGTACATGCGCATCAATCCCAGGAGAAGGGAGAGAAGAAGAAATGAATATGTTGCGATGGTAAGTTTTCCCTCCGTCATAAACAATACTCTGCAGAAGAATGTATCACACTCTAAATTTATACAAGCCAATTCTGTTCAAGGACAGAAGGAATAAAAGTTGTTACATGCAAGCGCAAAACAGTCAGGTCCCTGTGATATTTTTTACCATCCTAGAGATAGCTCACTGAAAAGTGTTAAATCCAAAACCATTGACTCTGAAATTCTTCATTTTAAGCTGCCTTTGCAAGTACATGGAAAGCAAATTCTAATATTCCACCTATTTAGGAGGAGTTCAAGAAGATTAAACATAACTCTTTGCGAGATACAACCCCGAGTTGTGCATAGTTCCAGTAAATACATAACTCTAGCAGGAACCCTTCTATTTAGTGTTTGAGAGACATTTAATTAAACTGAAAGGAGAATAATGTATTTTCATTAGCAAGCTGGTGAGATGTGCAGTATTTTATGGAATATGCAACTATTAGGATAAAAATCTAACTGGCAAATGATTTCACTGGGCTTTTGATTGCACTGGGATTCAATTCATTTATTTTTGATAAACTCCAGAGACAAAATGTGCCCTGTGAATTCAACCAAGTGGTAGAATCTTTGGTTCCTTTGGTTTCCAAATTATATTGGGAAGAAATGGCATTTTGTATGGCATGGAAATGATTTTGCAGATGTGACTTCCAGAAGCTATTAGAACAATCACAGGTACAAACAAAAGTTGTGTTAAGTTTAAGGGAGTAGGGAAATGGTAGAAAAAACCCAGCTGGACTCCCCTTAATTCTCTGTGGTATAAGAGAGACAGAAGAAAAATCTGTGGAGTCCTTGGTGCTGTCTGAACTTGGCTGTTTGCTTGCAGACGTTTTATTACCCAACCCGGTAACATCATCAGGGCAAGTGAGTGTGAAGTTTGCTAGCTATTTATATGCAGTAGCTTGTCCTGCCAGAGTCTGTAGGGCTGTGATTTTTCTCCTTGGTAGTCCTTTTTTTTTTTAATTACTGTACCATAAAGTTATCTATCCACATTCTTTACAATTTTTTTTTGTTTCAGTATTTTAATGGTCTCCATTTAATGATTTTTTATTTTATTTTATTTTATTTGCATTTATATCCCGCCCTTCTCCGAAGACTCAGGGCGGCTTACACTATGTCAAGCAATAGTTTTCATCCATTTGTATATTATATACAAAGTCAACTTATTGCCCCCAACAATCTAGGTCCTCATTTTACCTACCTTATAAAGGATGGAAGGCTGAGTCAACCTTGGATATTAACATTGGTGATGCCTCTAATGAACACAAAATTAATCTCACCATTCTTCCTTTTCTCAGAAAGTCCTTTTCCCCCCCATCTTATCTGGAGATACCTGTTTTATATTTTGCCTATTAAATGCATAAAAAACCCTGAGTGCAATATACAGTATATTTTGAGTTATTAAAAGTGTTGTGTAAATAATGAATGGGAAATACAAAAATTGCCAACAATGCAGACAGTAACCATTATATTAACCATGAACCATTACCCGCAAACAGTTGCAAATAATGCATAACAATCTGAATTGTTACATGAAATGAGAAGAGCTTACCGTATATGGTGCAGTGTGGTGGGGATGGACTTCAGCTCTTGAGGTATGTGTGTTTTCATATAATAGTTACTTCACTTGAAGAGGAGCATTTTGAGATCTAGAAGGCTGAACTGTACCCTCACTCCAAATTAATGTCTTTAAATGTTGCTGTGTTGCCAGATTAGTATTCATTTGTATAGAAACTGACAGATACAGTTTGGCAGTTCAGGGCCACCTATTTCAACCAGTTGGAAATCCTCACAGCTCCAGTTTTGTGAGATGAGGAGGGCTGAAGCCCATAAATTCTTCTTTGGGGGCCTTGGTGCTCTCTGAATTTGGTTGTTTTCCTGTAGATATTTCATTACTGAATTAGGGGAACATCTGCAGTACTAAGAAGGAGTGAGGTTTGTCCTCTGGTTACAGACAAGTGGCTTTTCCGGTCAATGTTGGTGGGAGCTTTCCTGGTGGTTCCGTACTAGGCTGTTTATGGTTTAATTGTTGGTCTAGTGTTAGTCTTGGTGTTAATCTCTGTTTATCTACTTATTGTAATCTGAAAGATTAGTGACATACAACATTAAATACTACTACTACTATTAATAATAATGATAATTAGTGTGATGATAGCATATCACAGATATCACACAGGGAAAAGATAAGATGGATGCAGAAATTGCAGAATAGCGTTAGCAGAGTGTTATTAGGACGTAATTAGGATGGGTGCATTGTAAGAACCCATTTCTTTATTATGTGACAAGGTAGCATTGAATAAATATACAGGACTGTCATGCAAAACAGTGGTGGATTTCAAATTTTTTTACTACCGGTTCTGTGAGTGTGGCTTGGTGGGCATGGATTAGTGGGCGTAGCAGGGGAAGGATACTGTAAAATCTCCATTCACACCCCACTTCAGGGGAAAGTTACTGCAAAATTCCCATTTCCTCCCAATCAGCTGGGACTCAGGAGGCGGAGAATAGATGGGGGCGGGGCCAGTCAGAGGTAGCATTTACCAGTTCTCCAAACTACTCAAAATTTCCGCTACCGGTTCTCTAGAACTGGTCAGAACCTGCTGAAACCCACCTCTGATGCAAAGTCTCCAGAGCAAAATTGCAAAGTTGACTATTGGCTGTAGCTCATTGTTGATCCATTTGAAGGTATTGTAGCTGGAAGAAACCCAACATATTTTTTTTTTTGTGGTGTATGTCCTATAGTAAATTATCCCTGAATATTCCTGAAAAGAAATCCTGAATATTGTAGTAAAAGCTATCATGGGAATTAGAAGGATAGAGGTGGGACTTGCTGGAAAAGTATCTTCTCCCATTTCTCGCTTTAATATGATCCCATCATAGTTTCAGCTTTTAATTGGTCATGACTCCTGAAAAGTAGCAGACTCTTGATAACAGGTATGCCTAGCCTACTGAAAAGAAGGATTGGGGGGTGGGGGTGGCGGCATGATAAAAGACAGGGGATTGAAAGGCTTTCAGAGAGAAGAAGGGATACATATTCTCTAAAGCACCAGAGGGCAAGACAAAAAACAAGAGTGAAGGACCATTAAAGAGAGATCTAACCTAAAAGGAGAAATTTCCTGACAATGAAAACAGTTAATCAGTGGGTGCTCGATCACTGGAGGTTTCAAAAATAGACAGGACAACCATTTGATTGGGATAGTTTGAGGTCTCCTGCCTTGAGGAAGGGGCTGGACTAGAAGACCTCGAAGGTCCCTTCCTGCCCTATGTTCTATGTTCTACACTACAGTTCAGCCTTAACAATGGCAAGTTACAAGTAACGAACAAAAATAAGGAAAGGAAAAGGCAGACTTTTGACTGCTTTCCTCTACTGCCCTCAGGTGTATAGGCAGTACTACACTTGCATGGAAGAGATGACAACAAAGGCATTTTTTGGGTGGGTGGGTGAGTGGTTGTGCTTTTAAGTCAGTGTTAATTCTTGGTGATTCCTGATGACTGCCTAGACCAATCCCTGTAGTTTTCTTGGTGAGATTTTTGAAACTGATTTGCTGTTGCCTCTTTCCCTACACTGGCCTAAATTCAACCTTCTGACTTTATGCCTAAGGCAGGACTAGAATTTACTGTCACCTGGTTTCTAGCCTGAAGCCTTAACCACTAGACCAAACTACCTGTCTTTGGTAGGACTAAGCTTACTAAATATGTAGACCCACTCAAAGGTGGGTCTGTCTCATCACCCCAGAAAAAATGTTTGCAGTGGTACAAAATCCATGTGGAAACTGTTCGCTCAACTTCCATTCCTGCACAAAATTAGTGGAGGAAAAAGGAAGATTTTCAGTTGTCCTTGATGATATGATTATGCAACTGTTTCTGCAAAGGTTATAGAATTGTAGCGTGTTAATCTTTCTGGCAGAGAAAAACAGCTGCCTATTCTTCCTCAAATGTTTTTTTTCCTCCTAGATTTATGGTAGTGTAGGTTTTTGTGTGCATTTTGCAAGTATGTCATTCAATTCCTTCAAGTTAAATTTGATATTCATTACCAGGAACAATTTAGCAGCTTTCTGACAATGAACATTGGTTATCAACTCCAACTCAATTTATTGTCTTTGGCGATGATATTTTTTCTGGATATCTAATAATAGATTAGTATATTTCCATATTCTGTACAATCAAAATAACAGTAGTGATGCAGCACTCTTAATTTCTAAACCACTCAGCCTCTTTCCATCTCAAGGCTGCTCCTCTTCTAATTCCAGGTACAATATTTATTTTCTATTAATTAAAAATAGAATGGGGTATTCTTCATTCATCTAGCTGTGAGTATCACATTCTTTGGATGACAAAATTCTTATTTCTTACAAAATAGAATTAAGTCCTTTTGACTTTATATCATTTTTTAAAAAAAATATTTTATATTTTTTTATCCCATCTTTATTATTTTTATGCATAATTTAAAGTGACAAATATATCCAACACACTTTCCTCTTCCTTTTCCCCCCACAACAATCCTGTGAGATGGTTGGGCTCACAGAGAGTGACTGAGCCAAAGTCAACCGGTTGGCTTTTATATTGAAGGCGGGCTTAGAATTCACCGTCTCCTGGTGATTGGTCCAAACCCATCCAGTTGGCTTTCATGCCTAAGGCAGGACTAGAACCCATAGTCTCCTGATGATTGGTTGAAGTTACCCAGCTGAGTTTCATGACTGAGGTGGGACTAGAACTCACTGTCTCCTGGTGGCTGGTCCAAAATCATCCAAGTGGCTTTCATGCCTAAGGCAGGACTAGAATTCTCAGTCTCCATTGTGATTGACCCAAAATCACCCAGCTAGCTTTCATGGTTAAGTTGGGATCCATACTCAATCTCCCACTTTCTAGCCTGGGGCCTTAATCACTAGATCAAACTGGCTCCCTATAACACCAAACTGGCTTTCTCTATGTAAGGTTTTGAAGAATTACCCTATTTGGGGCTTTCTGGTCTTCCAAGACGAGGAAACATTGTAAATGTAAGAATTATGCACTAGGAGTAAATAAGGCATCAGTTTTAGAGTATTTGTCGCCTCCTTGGTGAAATCCTTATTCTGTATCCATACCATGTGGATTTTTTCTGCCATAAGTCTAATTACTGGGCATATTGGTGAAGATACCTGCAAAGCTATTATTATTATTGAAATATTGCCAAATTCTTCTCTCTTTCCTCATTGTTTCCAACCTCCTCACTTCTAACAAGCTTTTTACCCATTGCACTCATGGCAATAAGCTTGAATTTTTGGCTTAAAGCTAGGAAAGAGAAAACATGGAAAGATTCTGTCCTGATGCCTATTCCCTGATTAAGAGAAACATGGTTTATTTCTTCGTGACCTATACTGTGTCAAGCTGTAATCACAAATTCTGGTGTTTTGTAAGTTACTTGCAAAGCTCTAAAGCTGATGAACAAAAACATCATTTTATGGAGGCGTTTTGTGCAAGGGCTGTGAGGAAATGTAATATTTAACTTGGCCTGAAGGATGTACGGGATAAAAATTGGAAAGCACTTGATGTTCTCCATACAAATTAAAAACATCTATACTTCTAACTCAAGTACTGTGCTATTTTCCCGAAGATGTAATAAGCTCCACTTGCTTGTTCTATGCACTTGTGTTGATAGGTATTTAATGCCTTCCTTGCCTGTGCTTGGAGACTAATTTACTCCTACGACTCTTAAACTTGATCAAAGCTTAAACAGCCCTGAAGTTAATAATGCCTCAGCTTGAAGCCTATTAACATTCATAACAAAACTTCCCTGCAAAGTGAAATAAATAAAGGTAGAAAACCGAAGGACATTGATAAGAAATGTTTTACTTGACTCTGATTAGAAAGTGCATTCATTCTTTATGCCAACATAAAGAAATTAAGAAATGATTGTTGGAAGGTGGAGTGGGTAGGAAAGGATGGAAAGGAGGCAAAGAAAATATTTCAGACCTTCTGGCAATGTGAAGTTTGGAAAATAAAAGCCCCTGGAAAGTAAAATTGAGGTAGGCTTTGTTGAGGCATAGCAGCACATCAGCAGGGAGCTGTAATCTATGGTTAATCTCCCCAAATCCCCAAAACTTTAACCTTAAATTGTCTACTGTAGACCTCGCCCCATTCCTACGAGCTCTGTAAGGCGCGTGCATAAGCACACTAGCGTGCCTACCATCCCTGTCCTAATGTTTTCTTTTATTCATATCCTTTACATGTATTTATAATTATGTTTACACTTGTGTCTGTCATAAAATACATGCTTGACGGAAATAAAAATTTAAAAAATAAATTAAACTTGAATGAAGAAGGACCAATTTGCACATACGACTGCATATTTCAGTCTTGTGGCCTACCCAAGTCACATTAAACCAATAAAAAGGAGGATATTTTGTGTGAATTTCCTCTTGGTTCTTATTTATTTATTTAAATTTATAGACTGCCCATCTCACTGTCGGGCGACTCTGGGCTTGCGACATCACTAAACAGCAATAACAATTAAACAATTAAAATATTAACAATGAATGTCAAGCTAGCTAAGAAAGGAATACATAAACCGGGTCGGTGTGGGCTCTTTTTAGTCTGCTAAATTGGCCTATTAACCATATCCACAGTGGGATGTCAGGAGTCTTCCTATTTTCTTTTGTGTGGCTGCTATATGAGAGTTTCGTTTGCCCTATTTACACTTCCACATACTATTCAAGAATTAGAACAACCTAACCAGCTTTTGGCAAGGCATAGATGCACATCACTGTAAGTTCATGGTGTGTTTTAACTGCATTAGAAACATAGAAAACTGAAGGCAGAAAAAGACTAACAGTCCATCAAATCTGCCCTTTCAGTCATGCACCTTAGCTGACCAACCTCATTGGCAAAATTTGCACATAGAAGAGAACATTTGTAGCTCACCAGTTGAACTATTTGGTCTGTGGTACACTTTGAGTTTGGTAATTTTCTTACAGAAGTTTCATTACCAAACTAGGTAACATCATCAGTGCACTGATGTTTCCCAATTTGGTAATGAAACATGTGCGAGAAAACTACCAAGCAGAGAGCACCAAGGATCCCACAAAATTTACAGAGTTATGTTAATCCCAAAGAAAACAACTCACTTTAGTATTTATATGCTGTAGATCACATATTACTTCAGAAGAGTTCTGTTGCTTTGATTCTCCAAAATAATACAAAAAGAGGAAGAGAAAGCAAATTCAAGATTTAGATATCTTAAAGAGTTAATTGGATGCTAAGCAAGACACCAGTAACAGATGGTTCCAGTCAGTGGTGAAATCCAATTTTTTTTACTACCAGTCGGGGTGAAATCTACTTACCTTCCTTAACGGTTCGGAAGTGCACATGCAGCCCACGCATGCAAAATTCACTCATGTATGTGCTCATCACATGCACGCGCAGACCTTTTGCGCATGCGCAAAATGTTCTGTGCATGTGCAAAACGTTCTGCGCATGTGCAGAAGGTAAAAAACATTACTTCCTGGTTAAAACCAGGAAGTAATGACACCCGGGTGGGTGGGCAGAGCTTCGCTCCGCCATCGCTGCCAGATCGCTGAACCACCAGCCACAATCGCTACTGGATTGCGTGATCTGGTCCGATCCAGGAGCATTTCTCCCCTGCTACCAGTTCTGCAGGCGTGGCTTGGTGGGCATGGCAGGGGAAGGATACTGCAAAATCTCCATCCCCACCCCACTCCTGGGGTAAGGAGATTGCAAAATCCTCATTCCCTCCCCACTCTGGGGCCAGCCAGAGGTGGTATTTGCCAGTTCTCTGAACTACTCAAAATTTCCGCTACTGGTTCACTGCACTGCTCAAAATTTCTGCTACCAGTTCTCAAGAACATGTCAGAACCTGCTGGATTTCACTCCTGGTTCCACCTACTTTCTTAACATCTCAGTCTTTGCTGCTTGAGAAGACCTGAGGCCTTATCAGCAATATTGGGGGATGTTATGCACTTAGGCAATGGTAGTCCATCTTGAACAGGGGTGTCAAACTGGGGGCCTGCGGGCCAGAAGTGTCACGTGTAGGCCACGCCCATCCTAGCTCTGCAAAAGGAGAAAACATCACAATACAACACATGATGGCAACGTGATACTGTGAGTTTGTCACCCGTGATCTAGAACTATTATAGGATTAAGTTTGGTTATAAATATAATTTGAACAACACTTATTCTCTGTCCAGAAAAAGAGCTCATTCCTCAATTTTTATGATAAAATAAAATTGCCTTTTCAAGACTGAGAGGTAATTTAAATTTGGATATTGTGTTCAGTGAGCTGAACGTTGTCTTTATGAACAACATAAATGTTTTTGAGACTCATTATTAAGAGGAGGGAACCATTTAATGAAACATTTTTTGCTGCTACAAGTAAGGATATCTGTGAGTGTTTTTAAATAGTTCGAGTTTCATACACCTGGAATTTTGTACACATTCAGAAGGTCTCATAGAAGAGAATATATATAGCTCAGGATCGAACCTTTGGGTTCTTGTCTTTGAAACCTTTGAAAGCATTTATAGGCATTTTGTAACCAAGCTAGATAATGTTATCAGCACAAGGAAGAGTGGGGTTCCTGTTACCATAGTTAAGTGAGGATCATGGGTCATTAATTGAGCCCTTGTTTACAATTTCCTGCCAGCTTCCAACAACCAAAGTTGCTGGGGAAGCCAGCAGGAAGTCAAAGAACAGGGGCTACTGCTGGGTTGGAGATGGTGCATGAGGGTAAGTGAATGGCCAGAAAGGCCACATGAGTGGTGGGGGAGACACGAGTAGAAAGTGGTGGGTTTTGGCATGGCTACTACCAGTGGAGAAAGCCAACAGAAAAGTTTGTAAATTGTGATCACATCGCTATTGGGGTGCTGCGAGAGACATAACTTTGAGAACCAATCATATCCACCACTTGTTCAGCGCTATCATAACTTCAAGTCACTGAACGAATGGTCATTAACTAAGGAGTATCAGTAGACAGATATAGATGTAAATAAGTCAATTTGGTTTTGGATTTCAGAATACAAGGATTTAGATAGATTGGTAAAAGCACTGTTTTATTTTTCCTCTAGTCCAAACCTAGTATGAGTTGGACAGAGTCTTATGGCCAATGCTCTTTGTATTATTTTTTTTTGTACAGCCACGTGTTATTGGCTATTTTATGCTGAGCTTAGAACTGCACTGCTATTGGAAGGAGCACTAAAAGCTAAGAGTGCTTTTTATTTTGCACAACATTTTTACAACACAACTATTTGGAGTGTGTGTTTTTTCCTTCTGCCTGGACCGTAGAGCATACTTAAATCTGCACAGGATATACATTTAAACAGCTGTTGGAGATGAACAAAGCACAGTTATCCAGAGCTAGCAAGCTTAAAAAAATTTGGAAGGTGAGTTAAATAGTAATATTGCTTTTCCTTAGAAAAATTATGACATGGTAATTGGAAGTAAATGTTGAAAAGAATGTGCCACATGCTGGAAATAGTCTTTATGACAGTACTGTTGGTAAAAAAATAATAATGTAAATTTATGTTAATGTAAATTTGTTTGTGTATCTCATGCCTCTCTCGCTCCCCCCCCCATGTCTGTGTGTGTGTGTGTTTGTGTATATGTGTGTATGTGTGTACACCTGCCTGTAGCTGCATAAAGTTGTTTTCATTTTAGGAAAACTTTATTTGTAAAAAAGGATTTTTAGTGCCTAATTTATTTCTGCATTTCATTTATTGGACAGAAAGCTTTCTAAAGCATGTTGGAATTAAAGTACATTATTTTAATGGACTAAATAATTTTGTAAATTAGCCTTCTAAACATCAGTTTAGCACATAATACAAGATAAGCAAAATAGTTTGCTTTAAAACATTGAACTCAATTAACAACACTTTACAATGTACACAACTATACTGGCAAGACTGCTAAAAAGCAAACAAACAAATATATTATATTGAATAATTCCTTCTGTTTTCTATTATTTGGAATATAACTACTTTTGGAGAGGAAACATTGTGGAATATGAATGACTTGGATTATCCTCATAGTAATTTCATTTTACCTAGGGCAGCTACAGGTTGTTTAGACATAATGAGCATAATAATTATAAAAATCACTTGGATGGATTTTCCATTTAAATAAATTATATTAGTCCTACTTTTAGCAGAAGAAAATCTGAGATTCACTTGCATGCATCAAGAGAAATGACTAAGCTTACAGGAATTTCTTTTCTAAAAAGGCATAGGAAATTTTTCAGCTACGTTTCTGTGTAACATCCATCTGTAGTAATCATTACTTTAAAAAACTGGAATAAAAATATCATTGTGCATGTTCCAATGAATCAGACAGACTTCAGTTACATATATTTGATAATTTGAAATAATATAAATGAATATAAGCAAAAGAGATATAGAAGATATAGAATTAATCAATAATATTTATTCAGTCAATGACCTGTAAAAAACAAAGCAGAGTGAAGTAAATAAAAGAATAATATTCTAATAACTAACAAAATAAATCATACAGAATAATATTCATTCCTCCGTTCCTAGGTTAATACAGTTGTTAACTGGATAATAAATCTAAAATATTAATACGTATGAAATAAAAATAAAACTATATATGCTCTACAGTTTATTAGTTAAGATGTATCAGATTTGATTCATTGCATGTCTAATATAAAACAGGAAAACAAAAAGTTAAAATTTAAGTCATTCAGTCTTAAATTGTTAAGAGTTCAAATGATTCTCTATTTAACCTCCTAGTCAAAATGGGTCACAAAAAAGCAAATTAATATCCATCTCCAATGTATTTGCAAGGGTTTGGATTTCAAAATATGAGGATTGGTTGAAAAATTCCCAACCCGAATAATGAATGTTGGAACTGAAGTAGAATTCTGGTGATGCTGAAAACATTTTAGCTGCTGGTTATGCCTTCATTCACTTCCTCTTATTTAATTATTTATTTAATTCCGTAATGGAATTATTTATAGTATTTAAGCTTTCTGTTGAGTATATAATGGGTGAAAATGCAGGATCTTAGCAAAGTTAATAAAATTTTGGACTGAGGTAAAGCAGGACTGAGATTGGCTAATGCTCTGGATTTGACTTAATTTTATTTGACTGATTGCCGCAGTATATTGCCATTCCCTGAATCTGTTAAACAGAATATACTATGATTATACTGTTGCTTTTGAAGTATGTTGCATGCAAACTTTAAATTCACAAATTTATCATGGGATAATTACCTAAGACAACATGTAATTTACACCAGAATTAAGGTATATTCATTTTCTGTTAAGTGGATATTATAAAGTATTCAGAGATAGGGGATAATTTATGCTGCCCAAGAATCTTTTTCAAATAGGCATTGAAAGCATTTAAATTTTGTTGGAACATTTTTCTAGCTTATAAGTGAAAATGCATTATTTCTTCTTCTTTTTTTAATATAATATTCAACCATCGAATGCTTCATTTTCCATTGCAAGCTGCCAAGATTTCCTGGACATGTTGAATTTAGGAGTGCTTTCTTAAAAACTGTTAAGAGTGCTTTATTTTATGGTTTTCCCCAGTCCAGTTTTCTTTTACACCTGTCCTTTGCCTTATCATACTGAGCATTCAAGTTAAACAGACCAAACTATTTTAGGTTAGGAAAAAACCTGAAGGTACAAACTTCCTATCACCATTTTAACTGCTTGATCCATTCAGATTTATTTATTTTTTAATTTGAATTTATATCCCGCCCTTCTCCGAAGACTCAGGGCGGCTTACACTGTGTTAAGCAATAGTCTTCATCCATCTGGATATTATATACAAAGTCAACTTTTATTGCCCCCAACAATCTGGGTCCTCATTTTACCTACCTTATAAAGGATGGAAGGCTGAGTCAACCTTGGGCCTGGTGGGACTTGAACTTGCAGTATTTGCAAGCATCTGTGTTAATAACAGACAGACTTAGTCTGCTGAGCCACCAGAGGCCCTCTGAGTTTCTTTCTCTGCTCCTTAAGTCACTGGGGGATTTCTGCCTCTCTTCTCTGATTGTTTCCTAGGCAACATCTCTTCCCTCATCCCCCAAGGTCCTTCACACATTCTCCGGGTAATCCTTGACAGGACTACAGTTGAGCCCAAAATTTATCTTGCTAAGTGACACGATTGTTAAGTGAGCTTTACAACTTTTTCTTGCCACAGTTGTGAACCAACCAACCAATCAATCAATCAGAACAGAGCTGGAAGGGATCTTGGAGGTCTTCTAGTCCAGCCCTCTGCTCAAGCAGGAGACCCTGTATCTGTGGTGGCATGCATAGCCATATCAGTGGGCATGGGAGCTCAGCTCCAGCTGATTTCCGGGCCTTCTGGGCCCACCAGAAGTAGGGAAACAGGGTGTTTCCTGCCTCCAGAGGGCCTCAGGGGATGTGGGGAAGGCTCATTTTTCTTTCTCACCTGGCTCCAGAGCCTCTCTAGGCGTCTGGTCTCACTGGAAGTTGGCAAACGGGCCATTTCCGGCCTCCAGGACCTCCGGGGGAGGTTGGAAGGCTGTTTTCGCCCTCCCCAGACTCCTAGAAAGGCTTTGGAGCCAGGTGAGAGAGAAAAATGGTCTTACTGGGCCATCGTGTGCCAGGAGCAGGGGGGGGTCGCATGCGCATGTGTGGGGGCAGGCTGCATAGAATTATGGGTGTGGGCAGTTGCACACGCAACTTGCCTCCCCCCCCCCTCTTGGCATACGATGGCAAAAAGGTTAGCCTATACCATTCCAGATAAGTGACTGTCCAGTCTTTTCTTTAAAAACTCCAGCGATGAAGCACCTCTAACTTCTGAAGACAAGCTATTCCACTGGTTAATTGTTCTCACAGTTAAGAAGTTTCTTCTTAATTCTAAATTGCTTCTCTCCTAGATTAGTTTCCATCCGTTGTTTCTGGTGTTCCTGCTCTGGTGCTTTGGAAAATAAGTTTTTTTTTTTTGTTTACATTTATACCCCGCCCTTCTCCGAAGACTCAGGGCGGCTTACAATGTATAAGGCAATAGTCTCATTCTATTTGTATATTTACAAAGTCAACTTATTGCCCCCCCAACAATCTGGGTCCTCATTTTACCTACCTTATAAAGGATGGAAGGCTGAGTCAACCTTGGGCCGGGCTCGAACCTGCAGTAATTGCAGGCTTTGTGTTCTTAATAACAGGCTTCTCTATTGCCTGAGCTATCCCGGCCCCTAAGTTGACCCCCTCTTCTTTGTGGCAGCCCCTCAAATACTGGAATACTGCTATCATGTCACCCCTAGTCCTTCTTTTCTCTAGACTAGCCAAATCCAAATCCTGTAACCATTCTTCATATGTTTTGGTCTCCAGGCCTTTAATCATCTTAGTTGCTCATCTTCGTACTTTTTCACTGTGGTTGTGAAGTTAGTAACACAGTTGTTAAATGCATCTGGCTTCCCCATTGACTTTGCTTGTCAGAAGGTCTGACATGGCCTCGGGATGCTGCAATTCATAAAGACATGCCGGTTGCAAGCATCCATATTTTGATCATGTGACCATGGGGATGTTGCAACAGTTGTCGCATAGGTCATTTTTCTCAGTGGTATTGTAACTTTGAATGGTCAGTAAACAGATGATTGTAAGTAAAGGAAAGCTGTATTACAATACAGCAGCAGTTATACTGTGTCATTAACCTTTTTTATTGTAAATGTTGTACCTTGATGAAGGTATCTTTTCTTTTATGTACACTGAGAGCATATGCACCAAGACAAATTCCTTGTGTGACCAATCGCACTAGGCCAATAAAAAAAAATCTATTCTATTCTATTCTATTCTATTCTATTCTATTCTATTCTATTCTATTCTATTCTATTCTATTCTATTCTTTAAGGCATTTCTCTACAAGCCAAATCTAAACAATGTTTTATCCAGCTTTCTGTAAGTTTTCCACACTTGGATTGGATGAATGAAATTTTACTTCTAAAGGTGGAAGTAGCCATGTATGCAATCTGGAGCCCAATTACCACTTTGATTGTTTGGGATTGTTCAAATTGCTTAACATTCTGAGTCATTTACACTATTGAGGTAGTCCTCGTTTAATGCCTATATCATTCAGCAACTGTTCATAAATATAACAGCAAATAAATATATGATCAAATTATGTGTATTTGACAACAAAATATCCTGGGGTGAAGATAACATTGTGAGTAACGACAGATTTACAACACTTTTTTGCCAGAAACCAGTGTTCACTTCCAGTTTTCAGCCTTGCCAATAGTGGGTTCGCTTAATGACTGTGGGATTTGTTTAACGGCTATAGCATTTATAACCAGCAAAAAAGAATGTAAATTGGATTGGTCACATGAATGCCTTACAATTGTCATTCCTAAATTCAAGACTACCTGTATTTGCAATCTGATATTTTTACTGCAATTGTAGCATATTCCAAAAATTGAGATTGCTGCTAGACTTACTCTTTCACTTATCATTAGAAACATTGCTGTCCCTTCTTTTCAACAGATAATTACAATCTTCTTCTTCTTAGATATTATACAAATTCATTCATACTCTGATTGAATCCACATCTTTCTTAATCTTCAGATCCATAAAGAATAAATTTTCATTGCGTTTCTTTGTGCTTTTATTAAAAAGTCCACTGGAGATTGCAGTTTTTTGGAAATATTTTTCTCTCTCTGATCAAACAATCTTGGCCATTTCTGTGAATTCTGACATTTCCACGATCCATTCCAGCGCTCCGAGAATTTCATTAATATTCCATTGTTGTGCATACAATAATCGTGAAACATCATTTCTAAACAAGTTTTCCATTCCAAAAAACCCTCAGAACATATTGATCTAATGATTATACAACACTAACATTTTATTTTATAACTTGTTTTCCTTAAATTAATCTTAAATTTGACTGTTTTATTGATGTAACTCTGATTATTCAATGCTATTAGCATTGCATTAACACAGGGAACAATTGAGCTGCTAGATTGAAAGCAGTTGGATATGAATCATCTGGTTAGAATTATGAAGGGCTTCAAATGTAGCTTTACAATATGGAATTTCCTGGGAATTTTCTGAATTTCTGGTTCTTCCCTCTATTCACTGTCATGTATTGCTTCAAAAATGTGGAGGTTTGAGTCATGCCTGATTTAAACAAACATACATTTTTGGAACATTTTTGGATTATCTTTTAATTTAGATTAGTGACCATTTGAAACAACGGTAAAGATAGTCCTTAATTTACAACAGTTCATTGACTTATGACCATTTTTCACACTTACAACCATTGCAGCATCCCTATGATCATGTGATCAAAATTCAGATACTTAGCAACTGGCTTATACGTATGATGGCGGCAGTCTCATGGAGTCACATGATCTCCTTCTGGGACCTTCTGGTCAATTGGGAAGCCAGATTCACTTAACAACTGTGATACTAACTTAACAACTATAGCAAGAAAAGTTGTAAAATGGGGCAAAATTCAGTTCACAACTGTCTCATTTAGCAACAAAAACTTTGGGCTCAATTGTGGTCGAAATTGAGGACTATCTATACTGAAAAAAGTGACTTAGGACCAGTGCTCACACTTATGACGGTTGCAGCATCCCCACAGTCTTATGAGCAAAATTCAGGCCTTAGAAAATGTCATGAATTTATGATGGTTGTAGTATCCCAGGTCACATGACCACTACTTGCAGAGTGAATGCAGGAAATAAGATACTCTTAATGGCCACATTCACTTAACAACTTCAGTGATTTGCATAACAGCAATGCAAAAATGGTCATAAAATGGGATATGACTTGCTTAGCCACCTCCTTGCTTAGCAACAGAAAATCTTGTTCCAGTTGTGGTCATTAAGATTTTAAATCAAGAGAACCTACCCTTGAAAAAATAAAACCTAATCTTGCGTAGCTTCTTCTCCGGTGAGATTATACTACTAACCAGAACGTACAAAACATTTGCTAGACCAATTCTCAAATACATTTCCTCTGTCTGGAACTCACACTGTATATCGGACATTAATACAATTGAGTGCATCCAGAAATATTTCACAAGAAGAGTTCTCCACTCCTCTGCTCGCAAGAAAATACCTTATGCCACCAGACTTGAAATTCTGGGTTTAGAAAATTTAGAACTATGCCACCTTCTGTATGACCTGAGCATAGCTCATAAAATCATCTGCTACAATCTCCTTCCTGTCAATGATTACTTCAGCTTCAACCACAACAATACACGAGCACACAGTAGATTCAAACTTAAAAGTGAACCGCTCCAATCTCGATTGCAGAAAATATGACTTCAGTAACAGAGTTGTTAATGCCTGGAATGCTCTACCCGACTCTGTTGTTACATTCTCAAACCTTCACAGTTTCAACCTTAAACTGTCTACCATGGACCTCACCCATTCCCAAGAGGTCTGTAAGCGGCGTGCATAAGAGCACTAGCGTGCCTAATGTCCCTATCCTAATGTTCCCTTTAGTTGTATTCTTTTTATGTATTCAATTCATGCTTATACTTAAATATATTATTTAATATGTATTTGAGAAAATAAAAAAAATAAAAATAAAAAAATAAAATAGGCAGGATATAAATTGAGTATTCATAATGGCACCATTGATGCAGTAGTAGGATTCAAATCCCGGCGCTACCGGTTCATTATCGGTAGCGCGCAGTGCTTATGCTCATGCACAGAGCATTTTTGATGGGTGGGTTGGCAGAGTCTCCCGCCATCGCCACTACCAGTTTACCCAAACTGGGGCGAACCTGTTCTGTCTCCGTCCTCACTTTGGAGTAACGAGCTGGCCTACAGCCAGTGGGTTCACGGCTCCTATCAGTCCTGGCCAAGAAAACGCAGCTGCCTGCCAAAAAGTTCAAACAGATTAAGACTTCAGCTCACTTCAACACGGTTCAACTAATTTGCTTCCCGTGGAACTGAGAGCAGTCCCAAAGCTCCTTATATATCGTGTGGGGTGGGGCTTCTGCCCCACCCTTCCCTTTGATGACGCCGCCTCTATAATCTTCTGAAGTTCGGGTCGATCCAGGCTTGATTAGTATGATTATCAGTTGCATCTGAAGGCGAAGCCTGAGGAAGGGAAGAATCAGGGGATGTCAGCCTCATTACGTGCTCCGACTGGCCTGGTTCTGGCTCCTGGAGCCGGGCCAAAGGAATCGGTGCTTCTGAGGTAAGCCTTACCGGCCCTTCCCCCTCACTCTCAGAGTCACTTTCGGGCATGGGGCCAGGTTCAGAGGCTGGAGCCACAACAGAACCGGTAGAAACCCACCTCTGCACTGATGGTACCATTGCCACTAATCTGTAACCCATGCACACCATTAAATTTAATGTTAGAAAAACAGACATTCTTCTAAATATCAGGAGATATGGGCAAGGCCCTATTATACAAGTTTCAGAGTTCTATTGTTATGAGAAAATATGGTGGTTGTTTTCTACCTTTTCCTGACTCCTTAGTGGAGGATCCCTAGTGCTCTGAGCTTGGTTGTTTCCTTACAGACATTTCACTATCCAAATCTGCTACAAATCATACAACCAAGCGGATGACAAAGCAGTGGTGGGTCTTATCTGGGACAACAATGAAGAGGGGAAGGCTCTGGTGGACTGGTGCAATAAAAATAATCTAGTTCTAAATGTAAATAAAACAAAGGAGATCATCATAGATTTTAGAAAGAGCCGGTATGGTCATACTCTACTCCTTATCAAGGATGCAACAGTATTAAGTATCTGGGGGTGCAGATAACTAACAATCTGACTTGGTCTCTCTACATGTCATCCTTAGTGAAGCATGCAAACCAGCATCTACATTTCCTGCATCAGATGAGGAGAGCACATCTTTCTCTTTCTATTCTGGCTACTTTTTACAGAGGCAGTTTTGAGAGCATTTTAACAAACTGCATCGCTGTCTGGTTTGGTGGCTGCAGTGCGTCAGATAGAAAGTCCATACAGAGAGTGGTAAGGACAGTCAAGAAGATTATAGGAAGCTTGCTTCCCATTATTCAGGATACTGTTTATAAGATCTATGTGTTTAGAGCTTGAAGCATTATTAGAGACCCCACACACCCACTTTTTTTTATTATTTAATTTTATCACAACAATATACATAAACATTGTCATAGTAAAAAAAAAAAACCATATCATGATATATATATATATATATAAGTAAAGGATATGCATAGCTATATTAATTAGATATAATAAAGAGAACAATAGGACAGGAACGGTAGGCACTTTTGTGTTCTTATGCACGCCCCTTATAGTCCTCTTAGGAATGGGGTGAGGTCAATAGTAGACAGTTTTTGGTTGAAGATTTTGGGATTTTTTGTAGAGACTATGGAGTCAGGTAATGAGTTCCAAGCATTAACAACTCTGTTGCAGAAGTCATATTTTCTGCAATCAAGTTTGAAGCGGTTGACATTAAGCTTGAATCTATTTTTTGCTCTTGTAATATTGCGATTGAAGCTGAAGTAGTCATTTACAGGAACTGCTGCTCCCCTCGAGGAGGGGAGAATCAGGACTACCTGATTCTGTAACAGCTTTGTTCCCTATGCCATCCATCTGGTAAACTCGCAAGATTGGTTTCTCTCGCCATGTACATCTAAACTAGACTGTATGTCAGTCTCTGTGTCTCTGTGTCATGTAATATATGTGGGTATCGGGGTAGGTATTTACTTACCTTCCCTACTGGTTCACAAATGTGCCTGCACGGCCTCCTGCACATGCGCAGATCCTCAAAAACGTAGAAAAATGGGACATCATGACGTCCACACAGGTGAACAGGGCATCCCACAGTCATTCCTACCGGTTCTCCTGAACCGGATAAAACCAGCTGAATACCACCACTGGTGGGTATATGCATAATTTTACATGTATTTATTTTGTCATGCTTATGTAGTGTATATTGGAGGTGGAGACCCTTTGAGAGCTGTATGCAATGAAATTTAATTTTAATATATGCCAATTAGTGTACATTCAGAGTGACAATAAAGTTATTCTAAGTCTAAGGTAACATCATCAGTGCTAGAAGGTAATGGGGTTTGTTCTTTTAGCACTCATAACGTTACCTATCAGTTTCCTATATTTCATTGGGTAATGAAATATCTGCAAGAAAACAGCCAAGCTCAGAGAGCACCAAGGACCCCAATAGTTCAACCTTGAGCTACAGATATTCTCCTCTATTAATCTCCTTAGTTTCTAAATTTTAAGAGGCTGCTTTGCCTTTAGCCAAAATGTTGGACAAGTGTCAATAGGGATTAGCTAAGAAATCTGATTATCATTTCCATAGCTTCTCTTTCACTTGTTCTAGTGCCAGTGTAGCATGGAAACTTTATTTTTCAGTTATTCAAATGGAGCTTTGAATAAGCCAAACTCTACTTAGATACTCAGTGGTAGAGATATGAAAAGAGAGATTGAACTGATAAAGATTTTCTTGGCAGAGAGGATGCAAATAATTTGGACAACAGAAATAGGAATAAAAACTGACATTATGAAAAGAAAATCTGTGTGAAAGAACAAGAAAAGTCTCTATTGGCAGAATATTCTGCAAAGGCATGAGAAATTGCTGCACCTGGAAATTATGCTAAATTATGCAGTTAGTTAATTAAAATGTAATACTTGAAAGCAGAATGACATGCCCAGAAAGAAGGCAAACTCCAGTGGGCACAAGCAATAATGCTTGAATCAATAATCCATGCGAAACAGAATAACAGTTGGAAAGGACCTTGGAGGTCTTCTAATCCAACCTCTGCTCACGCGGAGACCTTATACCATTTCACACAAATGGCTGTCCAGTCTCTTCTAAAAAGCCTCCGATGATGGAGCACCCACAACTTCTGGAGGCAACCTGTTCCACTGGTTTATTGTTCTTCTCACTTTTTTAAAATATTTTTTTTATTTTTTGAATATACATCAATATCAATACATGAAATAGTGAGGCATCTCAGTATCATTCATTTGAATATAGGTAGTAATGATAGTATTAACATTTGTTATTTAATTCATACTTACATAATTGTAATAATATTCTTATACATATTTGTATTAAAATATAAGACTTCATTATTTAATTGTTCAACATTTTAGTCCCCCGTTCTAATAACAATAGCTGTATCATTAGAACATACATTTATTTTATTTTATTTATTTTTTATTTATTTTTATTTATTTGTCACAACATCATACAAAAAGATTATGTAGTATATACACATATAAACATATATAGGAAGAAGAAAAGAAAAACAATAGGACTGGAACGGTACCCACGGTTGTGCAATTATGCACGGGCCTTATGGTCCTCTTAGGAATGGGGTGAGGTCAATAGTAGAAAGTTTTGGTTAAAGCTATTAGGATTATGAGAAGAGACCACAGAGTCAGGTAAAGTATTCCAAGCACTGATGATTCTGTTGCAGAAGTCATATTTTCTGCAATCTAGATTAAAGCGGTTTACATTAAGTTTAAATCTATTGGTTGCCCTTGTATTATTGCAATTAAAGCTGAAGTAGTCTTTGACAGGAAGGACATTACAATAGATGATTCTGTGAGTTAAACTTAGGTCTTGTCGAAGGCGACGGAGTTCCAAGTTTTCTAAGCCTAGGATTTCAAGTCTGGTGGGATAAGGTATTTTGTTGTTTTCAGAGGAATGGAGAACTCTTCTTGTAAAATATTTCTGGACACGCTCAATTACTATTAATATATTATGGATGGTCTTAAACGGGACACAATCTATAATAAAGAGACTGAATTAAAACAAGAAAAGTCTCTATTGGCAGAATATTCTGCAAAGGCATGAGAAATTGCTGCACCTGGAAATTATGCTAAATTATGCAGTTAGTTAATTAAAATGTAATACTTGAAAGCAGAATGACATGCCCAGAAAGAAGGCAAACTCCAGTGGGCACAAGCAATAATGCTTGAATCAATAATCCATGCGAAACAGAATAACAGTTGGAAAGGACCTTGGAGGTCTTCTAATCCAACCTCTGCTCACGCGGAGACCTTATACCATTTCACACAAATGGCTGTCCAGTCTCTTCTAAAAAGCCTCCGATGATGGAGCACCCACAACTTCTGGAGGCAACCTGTTCCACTGGTTTATTGTTCTTCTCACTTTTTTAAAATATTTTTTTTATTTTTTGAATATACATCAATATCAATACATGAAATAGTGAGGCATCTCAGTATCATTCATTTGAATATAGGTAGTAATGATAGTATTAACATTTGTTATTTAATTCATACTTACATAATTGTAATAATATTCTTATACATATTTGTATTAAAATATAAGACTTCATTATTTAATTGTTCAACATTTTAGTCCCCCGTTCTAATAACAATAGCTGTATCATTAGAACATACATTTATTTTATTTTATTTATTTTTTATTTATTTTTATTTATTTGTCACAACATCATACAAAAAGATTATGTAGTATATACACATATAAACATATATAGGAAGAAGAAAAGAAAAACAATAGGACAGGAACGGTAGGCACGTTTGTGCGCTTATGCACGCCCCTTATGGTCCTCTTAGGAATGGGGTGAGGTCAATAGTAGAAAGTTTTTGGTTAAAGCTATTAGGATTATGAGAAGAGACCACAGAGTCAGGTAAAGTATTCCAAGCACTGATGATTCTGTTGCAGAAGTCATATTTTCTGCAATCTAGATTAAAGCGGTTTACATTAAGTTTAAATCTATTGGTTGCCCTTGTATTATTGCAATTAAAGCTGAAGTAGTCTTTGACAGGAAGGACATTACAATAGATGATTCTGTGAGTTAAACTTAGGTCTTGTCGGCGGAGTTCCAAGTTTTCTAAGCCTAGGATTTCAAGTCTGGTGGGATAAGGTATTTTGTTGTTTTCAGAGGAATGGAGAACTCTTCTTGTAAAATATTTCTGGACACGCTCAATTACTATTAATATATTATGGATGGTCTTAAACGGGACACAATCTATAATAAAAAGAGAGACTGAATTAAAACAAGGAATTCTTGGATTGATTCCAATAACATGTTGGTCACTGACTGAATCAGTTTTTGTCATTTGGATCTTGACAATTTTTTAGCATAATTCAGAGACTACAAAAAGTCCTCCTTTAACTATATCCTCTGTTAATTGAATGGCAACGTTTGGTAGTTGGCTTATTTTTTTTTCCAGCAAGAGGAATTAGTTAATCCATAATATAGATGATGTAAAAATGTTTAGCCAATTAATTTTATCGTAAATTAAAATTAGATTGTATGTTGTCTTCCTTCATTTCTGTTAGATTATTGATGGGAGAGGCGTACAACAGACAGGATATACAAATAATCCCTTAAAACCCCCAATTGGTACTGGAACTTACATCACTAAGCAATGTGGTCATTAATTGAGTTGTGTCTGATTATATGACACTTTTTGCTCCAACTCTGACTTCCACCATTGAACCTTCCCTCAGAGGTTGCAGATGACAATCACGTAACCTCAGGACACTGTCACAAATACATGCCAGTTGCCAAGCATCTTAATTTTGATCAAATGACTGCAGCAATGCTGTGACAGTCATAAGTGTGAGGATGAGTTATGTCATTTTTTTCCATCATAACTTTGAATGGTCGTTAAACAGATTGTCATAGGTTGAAAATTACTTGTAAATAAGACGCTAATATTTCTTCCTTTGATTCAAACTTTAAGTCACGTGTTCCAATATTCCATTTTAACTAGATGTGACACTGGTCCAATTCAAAGGAATATCAATCAATTTCTGTTGATGTCAGTTCAATTAATTGCGTTCAAAGTCACCCAAAGAAACCAACCATTCATGATAACTTCAGGATAACTAAAATATTATGTTGATATGACCAATTATTCTGATAATTTATCAACGTTTCTCTGGGACAGGTTAAGTGCACTTTACATCTTTCTAGCTAGATTATTCTTAATGCATGGATTTCTGAATTATTCATAACTTGCTTTTTGGTTTTCTTTGTATATAGATTTTGTTTGCTAATGCATTTGATTGACTGTTTTGTGCACTAAAGCATTTATGTAGATAATGCTAGCAGGACTATAAATGCTAAATTATACATTCCAGAATTCTGCATTAAGATGGAGGACATTATTCACCACTTTATGTTCCAGTTTATAAAGTTACACACAGTTTCCTCTATTACTTATTTTGCACATTGCAAAGGTGATGCAGTTCAAGGAGTTTGTGGTTCATCAGACTGGCCCAATATTAGCAATAATCTCAGTATGGCTACAAAAGGCAATTTGGAGCACCAACTTCCTCCAATGGAAAGATTCTTTGTAGAGCCTCCAGAGTTAAAAGTTGCTTAGATTGTCAGGATTAAAATTATTGGCTTCATGAATCCATATAATAGGAAACACAGATTTTATTGCATATGAATTTATTTGGAGGCTGCTGCTCTAAGTTCCAAAACTTGGCATCCAAATAAGGTACTCATAATTCTTACAGGTAGTCCTCAATTTACAGCCACAATTGGGAGCAAAGCGTATGTTGCTAAGAAAGGAGACTGTTAAATGAGTCATGCCCAATTTTGTGATCTTTTTTGCCAACAATTACCATTGTTAAGCAATTCGATGCAGTTGTTAAGTGAATCACGTGGTATTTAAGCGAATCCAGCTTGTCAGAAGCTGGCTAGGAAGGCCACAAATGATGGTCACTTGACTCTGGGATGCTGCAACTGTTGCAAATTACAAAATGCTTGCCAGGTATCCAAAATTTGATCACATGATGGTGGCGATGCCAGTATGGTCATAAGTGCAAGGACTGACCATAAGCCCCTTTTTCCTTTGCCATTATATCATATAATGGTCTCTAAACTAATAGTTGTAAGAACTGCCTGTATACATAGTTATAGAATAGAATAGAACAGAAAAAGATAGATAGATAGATAGATAGATAGATAGATAGATAGATAGATAGATAGATAGATAGATAGATAGATAGATAGATAGAAAAGATAGAAAAGATAATCAAGCAACGAATCACCAAACACCTAGAAGCAAACAAAGTAATAACCAAAAGCCAACATGGGTTTGTCAAAAACAGATCATGCCAGACTAATCTTATCGCATTCTTTGACAAAATGACAAAATTAGTAGACCAGAGGAATGCTGTCGATATAATTTACTTGGACTTCAGTAAAGCATTTGATAAAGTAGACCATAACCTACTACTAGATAAAGTAGAAAAATGTGGGTTAGACAGCACCACCACCAGATGGATTCGTAACTGGCTGACGAACCGCACTCAACGTGTAGTCCTCAACGGAACTACATCCACATGGAGGGAAGTATGCAGTGGAGTACCCCAAGGCTCTGTTTTAGGCCCAGTACTCTTCAACATCTTCATCACTGACTTGTATGAGGGCTCAGATGCGGAACTCATCAAATTTGCAGATGACACCAAGCTGGCTGGAATAGCCAACACTCCAGAAGATAGGCTCAAGTTACAGAAAGATCTTGACAGACTTGAACATTGGGCGCTATCTAACAAAATGAAATTCAACAGTGAAAAAGTAAGGTTCTACATTTAGGCCAAAAACAAAATGCACCAGTACCGATATGTGGTACCTTGCTCAATAGTAGTACCTGTGAGAGGGATCTTGGAGTCCTAGTGGATAACCATTTAGATATGAGCCAGCAGTGTGCAGCAGCTGTTAAAAAGCCAACACAGTTCTGGGCTGCATAAACAGAGGATAGAATCAAGATCACGTGAAGTGTTAGTGCCACTTTATAATGCCTTGGTAAGGCCACACTTGGAATATTGCATCCAGTTTTGGTCGCCACGATGTAAAAAGATGTTGAGACTCTAGAAAGAGTGCAGAGAAGAGCAACAAAGATGATTAGGGACTGGAGGATAAAACATATGAAGAACGGTTGCAGGAACTGGGTATGTCTAGTTTAACAAAAGAAGGACTAGGGAGACATGATAGCTGTGTTCCAATATCTTAGGGGCTGCCACAAAGAAGAGGGAGTCAGACTGTTCACCAAAGCACCTGAGGGTAGAACAAGAAGCAATGGGTGGAAACTGATCAAAGAAAGAAGCAACTTAGAACTAAGGAGAAATTTCCTGACAGTTAGAACAATTAATCAGTGGAACGACTTGCCTTCAGAAGTTGTGAATGCTCCAACACTGGAAATTTTTAAGAAAATGTTGGATAACCATCTGACTGAGATGGTGTAGGGTTTCCTGCCTGGGCAGGGGGTTGGACTAGAAGGCCTCCAAGGTCCCTTCCAACTCTGATGTTATGTTATGTCTTAAGATAGATAGATAGATAGATAGATAGATAGATAGATAGATAGATAGATAGATAGATAGATAGATAGATAGATAGATAGATAGATAGATAGATAGATAGAATGAATGATAGAATTCTTTATTGGCCAAGTGTGATTGGACACACAAGGAATTTGTCTTTGGTGCATGTGCTCTCAGTGTACATGAAAGAAAAGATCATCAAGAATTCTAAGGTACAACACTTAATGATAATCATAGGCTACAAATAAGCAATTGACTCATACTCAATTGGCTCTGCGCATGCGTGGGGAATGGAGGCTCGCGGCTGAGTCGGGAGACAGCGAGGGACATTTTACCTTGAGAATGGAGGCTTCCTGAGACTCGCCGAGCCGCCTATACCCCCTGACCCGCTGGATTGTCACCCCAGCAGCCGTAGGAGGGGTTTCTGGACCCTCTCGGGTTAGCGGCTGCTGAGAACGGCAGGGGCGGCGGCGAGCGGCGAGCGCCCTTCCGCTTGGCGCGGCCTGCTGCGAACGGCCTGCTGCAGGCGGTCTGTGGTCGGACGGCTGTTTTTCGGCCTGTTTTTCGGCCCGGGAAAACAGCGGCCCGTGAAAATAGCGGGCGGCTGTCTTCCGGCCTGTGGCCTGCTGGCGACCTGCTGCTTCCTGATTCGGACGTCTTGGACTGGCGTCCTTGGCACCTGACGGTTCCATCTTCCCAGCAGCCCGGATGTTTGGGCTGCTGAGGTTTGTGTCCGCGCGGAGGTAGTGGACACGAAGACCGGGCCTGTTGGGAGTTTGCAGATGGTGGCGGCCATGGCGCGGGCGGTTGAGGGCGACGGGTGGAAGGACACGGCCCCCGCCCGCGTTTGTCTATCGGCGCCTGGTCTGCTGAGTTTACATCTACGCCCACCCTCATCATCGGTGTCGGAAGTTTGGACGAGACCGCGGCATGGACATAAGGCCGCGGGGGGGGGTGAGCTTTGAGAACGGCGCCCCTCTCGATCCCATATACTATGCTCCTTGCTGGGTCATTGTTGCTTCGACGGGTTTTGAACTCCCCCCGCCTTGTTTGAAGAGGTGGGGAGGGATTCCACCCGGTTTTGTAAGAGCTGTCGGGGTTTCTTTCCGAATTGACAGTGCCAGCGATGGTTGGGGACGATGGCGCCTCACCTTCTTGCCATATGGGTGTTGGCCTATTTTGACTTTGACTTTCCATCGGACAAAGGGCCTCCCATTGGTTGGACCAGCTATTCTTGCCTTGTCCATTCTGAGGAAATGTCTTTCTCGCTGTCTCTACTTTTCAACATGCGATACTCCGCACATGAACTCCTCTGCCTCAGAGGTGCCCCGCCTCGCAGGAATGGCCTCTGCACTACCAAGGGCCGGCCTCAATGACGGGTTTTGGGACCCACAGAGGGGGCATGCGACGAGGAAGAGCCTTTGGGGATTTTTAATTAGGGAATTTTTAAAGGGGGGGAGGGCAAGGGGGGGTGATGGGGGAAACCCGTCGGGGAGGGTATGTCCAGTCCTAGCGCGCGCTCACGACATTATTTTAGCTGGTCCAAGACAGGAGGAGGGGTTTGAACAGAGCAGAGAATATCATTCCATCTGTACGGTAAGTGGGAGGGGCAGATATGGCGGAGGCAGGGGGGTCAGATCGTTCTTTGGGAGCACGTGGTCGATGTTTAAAGGCGATCACGTGCTCCGCCCCTCAGTCCCTACTGCCCCGGATGGTCAAGATCCTCAGAGCTCGGGCCTACGGCTGATGCTCTGCAATGCCCGGTCCGTGGTTAATAAGGCTCCCCTGATTTGCGATCTGATTCAGGGGGAGTCCGCGGACCTTATGGGCATTACAGAGACCTGGTTGGGCACAGAAGGGGGTGTACCCCTGGTAGAACTGTGCCCGCCGGGTTTCTGTGCATTCCATCAGCCGAGGGCCCAGGGTAGGGGTTGTGATTAGAGAGAGTCTGGAGCCAAGGGAGTCCACTGTTCCTCAGATAGCTGGCTGTGAATCCCTCCTTGTGAAGTGGGGCCATCGTAATCAGATGGGGTTGTTGATCACGTACCTGGCTCCTTGCTGCGTGACTACAGCCCTACCTGAGCTACTGGAGGTGCTTGCTGGCGTGGCGGTTGAGATCCCCAGACTTTTGGTCTTGGGAGATTTCAACTTGCCATCGGCCGGCTTGTCATCAACAGTGGTTCAGGAGTTCCAGGCCTCCATGACGGCCTTGGACCTGATTCAAGTAACTGATGGCCCTACACACATCGGGGGAGGCACGCTAGACTTGATTTTTATCTCTGGTCAGTGGGTTAATGATCTGGAATTAGGAGATATAGTGAAAGAACCATTGTCATGGTCGGATCATTTTCTCCTTCGCCTAGACTTTCGAACCGCTGCTCACCACCGCAGGGAGACGGAGCCGATGCGTTGGTTCCGTCCCAGGCGCCTGATGGACCCGGAGAGGTTTCTGACGGAGCTTGGGCCGTTTCCTGAGGATCTTACCCACGGCACGACTGAAGAACTAGTTGCGGCTTGGGATCGGGCCGCGGCTGGGGCTTTGGACCGTGTCGTGCCTTTGCGACCTCTGACCCGGCGAGATCTCAATTGGCTCCTGGTTCTCCGGGAGCTGAGAGAGATGAAACGCCGGAGAAGACGCCTAGAGAGTGTTTGGAGGTCCAGCAGGTCCGAGGCTGATCGGACACTAGTGAGGTCCTTTACCAGGACTTACCTAGTGGCAATGAGGGAGGCGAAACGCCCCACGTTTCCACCCTCATTGCGCCGGCAGATAACCGCCCGCCGCCCTGTTTGGGTGACCCGTTCCTCCTTCAACAAAAGGCAATTTGGAGCACCAACTTCCTCCAATGGAGAGATTCTTTGTAGAGCCTCCAGAGTTAAAAACTGCTTAGATTATCAGGATTAAAATTATTGGCTTCATGAATCCATATAATAGGAAACAGAGATTTTATTGCATATGAATTTATTTGGAGGCTGCTGCTCTAAGTTCCAAAGCTTGGCATCCAAATAAGGTACTCATAATTCTTACAGGTAGTCCTCAATTTACAGCCACAACTGGGAGCAAAGCATATGTTGCTAAGCAAGGAGACTGTTAAATGAATCATGCCCAATTTTGTGATCTTTTTTGCCAACAATTGCCATTGTTAAGCAATTCGATGCAGTTGTTAAGTGAATCGTGTGGTATTTAAGCGAATCCAGCTTGTCAGAAGCTGGCTAGGAAGGTCACAAATGATGGTCACTTGATTCTGGGATGCTGCAACTGTTGCAAATTACAAAATGCTTGCCAGGTATCCGAAATTTGATCACATGATGGTGGCGATGCCAGTATGGTCATAAGTGCAAGGACTGACCATAAGCCCCTTTTTCCTTTGCCATTATAACATATAATGGTCTCTAAACTAATAGTTGTAAGAACTGCCTGTATACATAGTTATAGAATAGAATAGAACAGAAAAAGATAGATAGATAGATAGATAGATAGATAGATAGATAGATAGATAGATAGATAGATAGATAGATAGATAGGTCGGTCTTTGGTTATTCAGGTTTTGTCCCGCGTAAAATTGGAAGTGTCTTGTCGACGTTTCGATGAAGTAAAATTGGAAGACACTTCCAATTTTACGCGGGAGAAAACCCAAATAACCAAAGACCTACATACAAACACCCGTGAAAACCTCAGAAAATAGAGAGAAAGAGAGAGAGAGAGAGAGAGAGAGAGAGAGAGAGAGAGAGAGAGAGAGAATGATAGAATTCTTTATTGGCCAAGTGTGATTGGACACACAAGGAATTTGTCTTTGGTGCATGTGCTCTCAGTGTACATGAAAGAAAAGATCATCAAGAATTCTAAGGTACAACTCTTAATGATAATCATAGGCTACAAATAAGCAACTGAATCATACTAGGAAATAATCAATATAAATTGTAAGGATACAAGCAACAAAGTTACAGTCATGCAGTCGTAAGTGGGAAGAGATGGGTGATGGAATGATGAGAAGATTAATATTAATGCAACCTAATGTGAATAGTTTGACAGTGTTGTGGGAATTTATTTATTTATTTATTTATTTATTATTTAAATTTGTATACCGCCCTTCTCCCGAAGGACTCAGGGCGGTTCACAGCCAGGTAAAAAATACACAATACACTATAAATATGATTAAAATACAGTTAAAAAACTTATTAAATTGGCCACAATTAAAATTTAAAAATAAAAACCCATTAAAAACCCATAGACTTAAAAAACTAACCCAGTCCAGCGCAGATGAATAAGTGAGTTTTAAGCTCGCGGCGAAAGGTTCGGAGGTCCGGAAGTTGACGGAGTCCTGGAGGGAGTTCGTTCCAGAGGGCGGGAGCCCCCACAGAGAAGGCCCTTCCCCTGGGCGTCACCAGACGACACTGTCGCGCCGACGGCACCCTGAGGAGTCCCTCTCTGTGAGAGCGCACGGGTCGGTGAGAGGTATTCGGTAGCAGCAGGCGGTCCCGTAAATAACCCGGCCCTATGCCATGGAGCGCTTTAAAGACGTTCACCAACACCTTGAAGCGCACCCGGAAGGCCACAGGTAGCCAGTGCAGCCTGCGCAGGATAGGTGTCACTCGGGAGCCACGAGGGGCTCCCTCTATCACCCGCGCAGCTGCATTCTGGACTAACTGTAGCCTCCGGATGCCCCTCAAGGGGAGCCCCATGTAGAGAGCATTGCAGTAGTCCAGACGAGACGTCACAAGGGCGTGAGTGACTGTGCACAAGGCATCCCGGTCTAGAAAGGGGCGCAACTGGCGCACCAGGCGAACCTGGTGGAAAGCTCTCCTGGAGACGGCCATCAAATGGTCTTCAAAAGACAGCCGTTCATCCAGGAGAACGCCCAAATTGCGCACCCTCTCCATCGGGGCCAATGACTCGCTCCCGACAGTCAGCCGCGGACTCAGCTGACTGTACCGGGATGCCGGCATCCACAGCCACTCCGTCTTGGAGGGATTGAGCTTGAGCCTGTTTCTCCCCATCCAGACCCATACGGCTTCCAAACACCGGGACAGCACTTCGATAGCTTCATTGGGGTGGCCCGGTGTGGAAAAGTACAGCTGGGTGTCATCAGCGTACAGCTGGTACCTCACACCGAAGCCACTGATGATCTCACCCAGCGGCTTCATATAGATGTTGAACAGAAGGGGGGAGAATCGGCCCTCCGGCCCCCCACAAGTGAGGCGCCGCGGGGTCAACCTCTGCCCCCCCGTCAACACCGTCTGCGACCGGTCGGAGAGATAGGAGGAGAACCACCGATAAACGGTGCCTCCCACTCCCAATCCCTCCAACCGGCGCAGCAGGATACCATGGTCGATGGTATCAAAGCCGCTGAGAGGTCTAATAGGACCAGGGCAGAGGAACAACCCCTATCCCTGGCCCTCCAGAGATCATCCACCAACGCGACCAAAGCCGCCTCAGTGCTGTAACCGGCCGAAGCCGGACTGAACGGGTCCAGATAGACAGTTTCCTCCAGGTGCAGGGGAAACTGATATGCCACCATATTTCTACAACCTTCGCCGCCGGGGCCAAGGTTGGAGACCGGACGATAATTACCTAAAACAGCCGGGTCCAGGAAGGCTTCTTGAGGAGGGGTTTCACCACCGCCTCTTTCAAGGCGGCCGGAAAGACTCCTCCAACAAGGAAGCACTCGTAATCCCTGAGCCAGCCTCGTGTCACCTCCTGAGTGGCCAGCACCAACCAGGAGGGGCACGGGTCCAGTAAACACGTGGTGGCATTCAATCTACCCAGCAACCTGTCCATGTCCTCGGGAGTCACAGGGTCAAACTCATCCCAGACAACATCACCAAGACTGCCCTCAGATGCCCCGTCCGAATCGCCACAATTTTGGTCCAGACCGTCCCTAAGCTGAACGATTTTATCGTATAGATAACCGTTAAACTCCTCAGCACGTCCCTGCAACGGGTCATCCCCCTCCCCTGGCGAAGGAGGGAGCGGGTCACCCGAAACAGGGCAGCTGGGCGGTTATCTGCCGACGCAATGAGGGAGGAGGCGTAGCAACGCCTTGCTTCCCTCAGTGCCACTAGGTAGGTCCTAGTATAGGATCTAACTAGTGTCCGATCAGCCTCTGAACGGCTGGACCTCCAGGAACTCTCTAGGCGTCTTCTCCGGCGTTTCAATTAATTGTTAAGCAGAGTGATGGCGTTTGGGAAGAAACGGTTCTTGTGTTTAGTTGTTCTGGTGTGCAGTGCTCTATAGCGTCGTTTTGAGAGTAGGAGTTGAAACAGTTTATGTCCAAGATGCGAGGGGACTGTAAATATTTTCACAGCCCTCTTTTTGACTCATGCAGTATACAGGCCCTCAGTGGAAGGCAGGTTGGTAGTAATTGTTTTTTCTGCTTTTCTAATTATTTTTTGAAGTCTGTGTCTGTCTTGTTGGGTTGCAGAACCAAACCAGACAGTTATGGAGGTGCCGATGGATGCTTTTAATAAATTGATTAGATGAGGTTCTACTCTATGCAGGTGGCCCTTGATTTATGACAATCGGGACTCAAATTTCCATTGCTAACCAAGATAGTTGTCCCAAAGGTGCTTTTTTTCAAGAGGCAAGTGGACTTTCTGGATGACTGAGAATCTCCATTGACAAACCAAGATAGTTGTTAAGTGAGTTACACCTGTTTTTATGACTTTATTTTTTGCCATGATGTTTAAACAAATCACTGCAGTTAATTGAATCACGAGATGCTTAATAAATCTGGCTTCCCCCATGGAGTTGCTTATCAGAAGCTGGCTGGGAAAGTCACAGATGGTGATCATATGACCATGGCACACTGCAGCCATTGAAAATTCACGCTAGTGGCCCAGGGCCTGAATTTGATCACATGATCGTGAGGACGGTTATAAGTGCAAGGGCCAGTTGTAAGTCTCTTTTTTTTTTCAGTGCCGTTGTAACTACGAACTGTGGCTAAACTCATAGTTGTAAGTCAAGGGCTAACTGCCTTTGTTTTTTTGTGTGTGTATTTGAAGATCGTGATATCAAATGATCATTTACTTTGAAAATAGAAATCACAAGTTAAAAGAACAGAGCATGAGAATCTTGAAGAGCTCCATAAGCAGCTGAACTACAAAACCCAAAATCCTTCACTGTTCGCCACTGTAGTTAGAGTTTCTGCAAATTGCAGTTTAGCAGCATGCAAAAAGACCACATGCCAGTGGTGAAATCCAATTTTTTTTACTACTGGTTCTGTAGGCATGGCTTGGTGGGCGTGGTGTGGCTTGGTGGGCGTGGCAGGGGAAGGATATTGCAAAATCTCCTTTCCCACCGCACTCTGGGACCAGCCAGAGGCGGCATTTGCTGGTTCTCCGAACTGCTCAAAGTTTCCGCTATCGGTTCTCCAGAACCTGTTAGAACCTGCTGGATTTCACCCCTGCCATATACACACTATTTTCCCGTGCCCAATATAAGGTTGCCTGTTACACTATCCCGAGAAATCTCTGCTTTTAACAACAGTTCTATGATCTGTTAACTAATTTCCCAGCCTCAGGGAAATATTTCACCTTCAAACTTTCCACCCATTATGAAGCTATTAAAAGTGCATTAATTCTTGTAGAAAATATATGACTGCCTTCAATCTAAGAACTCTTGTGTCAACCCAACACAATATTTTTTTTCAATAGAGCTCACTCATTTGTAATTTACCGAATGATGAGATTGATATATTTGCATTCATGAATTACCTACATGGTCGCCACTTAAAGTAAATTAATCTGACTTCCCTCCATAAGCCAACCATAAGCAGGTCTACCTGTCATGTTTATTGCAGGAAGCCCCCAGGTATTCCAGAAAATGCTTTTTGTAATGGTACAGATAATTCTTGCCGATGGTAATTGGGACTGAGTGCTCTGTTGCTAAGCAATATGGTTATAAGGTGACCACGTCAACTTGTGGGGGAAGTTCCAGCAGTCCAGTTGCTATTCATAGGCAAATCTATCATGATCAAAGAATACAAAAGTAATTGCCTTTTGTAATTTCCTGCTGGATTCCCCATTGCTTGTCGGAAGTCAGCAATGAAGGTCAAAATGGCAATTATGTGACCTTGGGATGCTGCAATGCCATAATTACAAGCTACTTGCTAATTGCTTGAATGGCACTCAGATGATTAAGAGGACACTGCGAAAGCCACAAGTATAAGAACCCATTGTAAGGACCCCTCGTTCAATGCTGCCATAACTTCAGTCCCTGAACGATTCGATGCTAAATGAGGACCACCTATATATGATACATACCTTTTGCTGCCATCCTGTTCCTGCAAAATAAATGTTGCATTTAACATTTTGGAAGGAATAAATCCATCTATGGTCTGACGTAGCCTAAGTCGGGGGTGTCAAACTCAAGGCTCCGCCCCACAGAGCCACTCTAGAAACAGCAAAGGACCAGCCTGTGGTGCCTCTGCCAGCAAAAATGGAGGGCGTGACAGCTTCCTGCAGCCCTCTGCCAGTAAAAACAGAGTTTCGGGGGCCATGCTTGCTCCCCTGGCTCCATTTTTGCTGGCAGAGGGCTGCAGGAGACAGTCACGGCCAAAAATGGGGGCCAGGGGGCCGCATGCGGCCCCCAGGAGCTCTGTTTTTGCTGGTAGAGGGCTAGCAAAACAAACTGAAAACAAAACGAAAGGAGAAATGTTTCCCCTTTTGCCTTTGAGCATCCACGAAGGGACAAGAAAGGAGAAAGGGAAAGAGGAAAGACAAAGAAAAAGGAAAGATGGGAAGAGAGCAAGGAAGGAAAAAGAAAAGGAAGGAAGGAAGGAAGGAAGGAAGGAAGGAAGGAAGGAAGGAAGGAAGGAAGGAAGGAAGGAAGGTAGGTTATAATGAGAGGGAGGGATGGTCTGAGGGAAGTCCTGCCTTTGCACTTGGCCAACACAGGTACTCCTGACACAAGTGACATCAAACTGGCCATGCCCACCCCAGCCCCCCAAGTTCAAACACAACCGTGATGCAGCCCTCAATGAAATCGTGTTTGACACCCCTGGCCTAAGTGGTCCTACTGAATTTTCAGCAGGTTTTGATGTCATCAGTCCAGACGTTGAGAATGGAAGGCAATGTTTTCCAATGGTTCTTCTTTCTTCTGCATCCATTTCCAGCTGATGTTGATAAGAGAGCAGATACAATCTGAAGCTCAGTGCTCTCATTCTTTCTGTTTAACACATCCATGAGGCTGCTGGGAAAGATTATCTATCATAAAATATTATTAGTATGTGATGGGCTCCATGCAAAAGTTTTAAGTATGGTGCCAGGTATTAATATATGTGGTTTTAGTATGTTTTGTTATACACATATGTTGTTTTCACTATTGTTGTCAACTGCCCAGAGTTTGGTACAAGATGGACAGCTAGATAAATTGATTGATTGATTGATTGATTGAATGAATGAATGATTGAATGAATGAATGAATATCCAGTTGCATATTTCTATGGAGCTTCTTAGACATCCAGACCATGGTTGTCCCAAAGGTGCTTTTTCAAAAGGCAACTGGACTTTCCTTGTTTTGCTTGAAGATGTTTTGCTTCTCATCCAAGAAACCTCTTCAGTTCTGACAGAATAGAACTGAAGAAGCTTCTTGGATGAGAAGCAAACCCACTTCAAGCAAAACAAAGGAAGTCCAGTTGCCTTTTGAAAAAGCACCTTTGGGACATCCAGTTGTACACCTGACTTTAGGGCAACCAAGTGATAAAGCTTCTGGAGGTTGATTGTAAAAAAAAAATAGACTCTGGCTCAGTCATAAGAAAACCAAGTGGCTACAGGGCCACCTGGATCTAGGGAGCTTCCACTGTTCATTCTGGATGGGCTGCAACTTCTTGGACTCTCAGCTCCTGCTTAATTTATTTATTTATTTGTCATAACAATATATGTAGGTATCATACAAAAAGATTATATAATATATAAACACATATATGGGTAAATATAAGGAGGTATAAGCATATATGTATATAGGAAGAAGAAAAGAAAAACAATAGGACAGGAACGGTAGGCACATTTTGTGTGCTTATGCACGCCCCTTATGGTCCCCTTAGGAATGGGGTGAGGTCAATAGTAGACAGTTTTTGGTTGAAGATTTTAGGATTATGGGAAGAGACCACAGAGTCAGGTAGTGTGTTCCAAGCACTGATGATTCTGTTGCAGAAGTCATATTTTCTGCAATCTAGATTAAAGCGGTTGACATTAAGTTTAAATCTATTGGTTGCTCTAGTATTATTGCAATTGAAGCTGAAGTAGTCTTTAACAGGAAGGACATTACAATAGATGATTCTGTGAGTTAAGGTTAGGTCTTGTCGTATGCGACGGAGTTCCAAGTTTTCTAAGCCTAGGATTTCAAGTCTGGTGGGATAAGGTATTTTGTTGTTTTCAGAGGAATGGAGAACTCTTCTTGTAAAATATTTCTGGACACGTTCAATTGTATTGATGTCAGAGATGTGGTGAACAGATAGCAACTGCAGCCAAGGAGACTTTTTACACACTTATTTGTACACCAGGTATATCTTCCTATGAGGCTTTCCTCAGAGTGATCCATGTCTTAGTCACCTGGCATATGGACAGGGATGGAATTCTATCAGTTCGGACCATTTCGGGTGAACCGGTAGCTCCAACAATCAGCTAGGAGCGAACCGGTTCACTCCGATGATCAGCTGAATGCTTGAATTGCATTCAGACGCTACAGCTAGCCCAAAGTATGCGGCATCAGCAGTGGTGGATGTGCCTTGGTTTGACCATTGTAACACCTCTGCTTTGTGAGCTGCATTGGTTTGCCAATAAGTTTCTGGGCTGAATTCAGAAGTTGGTTGTGGTTTCTTCCCTTCATTGTGGGTTTCCCCCCCATCCCCCCACCCCCGGTTATTTCTGTACTAGGTTTCTATTGTTGTTCACTGTTCAGAGTATGTTGGAGTCAGACAGCCTCATAAACATGATTAATTAATCAATAAATAAGGAATACCCTCCCATAAATATTGAATTTACCTTTTAAAGACATGGTTTCCATATCTTATTTATTTATTTATTTATTTAATTTTGTCATAACAATATACACAAGCATAACACAAAAGATTATATAATATATAAACATATACATGAGGAGAAAAGGTAGTATAAACATATATATATATATATATATATATATATATATATATATATATATATATATATATATATATATATATATATATATAGGAAGAAGAAAAGAAAACAATAGGACAGGAACGGTAGGCACATTTTGTGTGCTTATGCACGCCTTATGGTCCTCTTAGGAATGGGGTGAGGTCAATAGTAGACAGTTTTGGTTGAAGATTTTAGGATTATGGGAAGAGACCACAGAGTCAGGTAAAGTATTCCAAGCACTGATGATTCTGTTGCAGAAGTCATATTTTCTGCAATCTAGATTAAAGCGGTTGACATTAAGTTTAAATCTATTGGTTGCTCTAGTATTATTGCAATTAAAGCTGAAGTAGTCTTTAACAGGAAGGACATTACAATAGATGATTCTGTGAGTTAAACTTAGGTCTTGTCGTAGGCGACGGAGTTCCAAGTTTTCTAAGCCTAGGATTTCAAGTCTGGTGGGATAAGGTATTTTGTTGTTTTCAGAGGAATGGAGAACTCTTCTTGTAAAATATTTCTGGACACGTTCAATTGTATTGATGTCAGAGATGTGGTGAACAGATAGCAACTGCAGCCAAGGAGACTTTTTACACACTTATTTGTACACCAGGTATATCTTCCTATGAGGCTTTCCTCAGAGTGATCCATGTCTTAGTCACCTGGCATATGGACAGGGATGGAATTCTATCAGTTTGGACCATTTCGGGTGAACCGGTAGCTCCAACAATCAGCTGGGAGCGAACCGGTTCACTCCAATGATCAGCTGAATGCTTGAATTGCATTCAGATGCTACAGCTAGCCCAAAGTATGCGGCATCAGCAGTGGTGGATGTGCCTTGGTTTGACCATTGTAACACCTCTGCTTTGTGAGCTGCATTGGTTTGCCAATAAGTTTCTGGGCTGAATTCAGAAATTGGTTGTGGTTTCTTCCCTTCATTGTGGGTTTCCCCCCCACCCCCCCACCCCCGGTTATTTCTGTACTAGGTTTCTATTGTTGTTCACTGTTCAGAGTATGTTGGAGTCAGACAGCCTCATAAACATGATTAATTAATCAATAAATAAGGAATACCCTCCCATAAATATTGAATTTACCTTTTAAAGACATGGTTTCCATATCTTATTTATTTATTTACTTATTTATTTAATTTTGTCATAACAATATACACAAGCATAACACAAAAGATTATATAATATATAAACATATATATGAGGAGAAACAAGGTAGTATAAACATATATATATATATATATATATATATATATAGGGGAAGAAACAATAGGACAGGAACAGTAGGCACGTTTGTGCTCTTATGCACGCCCCTTAGAGTCCTCTTAGAAATGTGGTGAGGTCAACAGTGGATAGATTTTGAATCTATATCTTACAGTTTGTAGAAAATTAGTGTAAAGAATATTAAACTGTAGATTTCTGAAAGAAAATCTGTCCATGTTTGCCATTATTTTACTAATACATTTCTGTCTCCTGAATTGATTTAATACTAAAGCAGGCTTCTCTCCCAAATGAAAAAAAATCAGCTTGATTATCATTTAAATGAAAAAAACAAATAAGATTTTATTTCCATAAGATGACACCAAGAATAAGTTATTATAAAAATGGAAAGCCAAGAGATTTCATCTTTCCATATTCCATATTCATGACAGAGCAGTTATGTGATAGTTCTCTTTTAACCATACGCTTAAAAAACTGTACCATACCTTACTTCAAATATCAAGTCAGAATCTGTGATTTCAAACATATCTCAAGGGGAACGCTGTCCTAACCCACCAATAGCTAGTTATATTTATATTATTTTGCATTTTTAAATGCAAAGAACTAGGAAAGAACTAAAAGTAGAACTATGATAGGCACAAATAACCAGACCTGCACATGTAGAGTTCAAACTAGCTATTTTATTGTTCTCTGCCTATAGTACAGGAATCTCCCCATATTGCTAGCCCTCTTGTGTTTACTTAAGGAGTCCAAGCTGATTCCTCACTTAAGCCCTCCTACCTTGTGAGACAATTGCTTGCCATCAGACTAGCAAATTACATTATTTATTGAGAAGATGAATTATTTTCTGAACAGATGAAAACAAATTCATTTGAACTGTAACATCCTAATCAGTGTTCGTTACTTTATAGTGTCTGTGGTTTCCTTTTTTAAATACGTCATCATAATTATGGCTCTAGCCCAGCGGTCCGCAAACTTTGACTTGACGGCCCAGCTGGGGGAGGGAGAAGGAAACTGGGCTGCATGAGTGATCAACCAGTGCACCTACACGCAGCCCTTGCATGAGTCATGGGCTGGTGCATGTACACACAGCTTGACTTGCATGAGTGGTAGGCTGAGGTACACATGCCAGTGCAGCCAGCCCACGCGTGCCTGCCCCAACCAACCACTTGCATGACCCAATTCCGAATAGACCACAGCTGGGTAGTGGGCCATGGCCCAGGGGTTATGGACCCCTGCTCTGGCCTATCAAAATCATAGATAATGGCAGGTTTTGCCATCCAGTTGAATGAAAAAAGAAGGTGCAAAGGATTACCATTTTAACCACGAAGAAACTGGTAGAAATACAAAACCTCAGCTTTGTTATGAAACATAATGTGCCAATAGAGATTATTTACACTTCAGAGTTAAAACTGTGTGGTCCTTGGTTTTCTCTGAGCTTGGTTCAGTGGTGACATATGAACCGGTTTACTACTGGTTTGCTGGCTGCGCATGCGCGCTGCATTCACGTATGCACAGTGCGCACCATGCACCAAATGCAAGATGCACACACGTGCACAGTGCATGCCAAAAGGAGGCATGGGGTAAGCAGAACAGCATGCAGGGGGTGATCAGCTGTGGCGAGCAATCTTTTTTTTTTTTTTTGCTTTTAAAAGCATTTTTTTTAACAATTGATTCGGCCGAATAGGTTGTTTAAAAATGCTTTTAATAGTAAAAAAAAAGAGGCTCTGACGATCACAGCTGAGCTGCATGATTGTCAGAGCCTTTTTGTACCTTTTAAAAGCATTTTAAAAAATGCTTTTAAAAGTAAAAAAAGGCTCTGATGATCGCGTAACTCAGCTGTGATTGTCAGAGCCTTTTTTTTACTTTTAAAAGCATTTTTTTACAACCTAATTGGCCAAATAGATTGTTAAAAATGCTTTTAGAAGTAAAAAAAAGGCTCTGATGATCACAGCTGAGCTGCGTGATCGTCAGAGCCTTTTTGTACCTTTTAAAAGCATTTTTTAAAAGAAGCGGCAAACAGGCGATTGGGTGATCATGGGCTGCGGGGGGCAGGGAATTTTGCTACGGGTTCTCCAAACCACCTGCCGCCATTGCTACCGGATCAGCCGATCCAGTCCGAACCGGGAGCATTTTACCCTTGGCTTGGTTGCTTTCCCACAGATATTTCATTACCCTACTAGGAAATATCAGTACCAGTATTTGTCGGTCACCACTGATGATGTTATGTAGTTTGTAATGAAACATCTCGAAGAAAACAACCAAGCTCACAGAGCACTAAGGACTCCACAAAAATATAATGTTCTACATTTCAGTACTTCAGTGTGTTCTACATGGGGCTGCCCTTGAAGATTACTTGGAAGCTTCCATTGATCCAAAATGCAGAGATTAAGGCAGTGATAAGCCTGGCTGAGAACTTTCACAGCCTCTGGAAGGTTACACAATATTGCACTGAGCCTTAGTGTAGTGTTCTTATTTTTAACATTGTGTGATACATGAACCTGCCCACTGAAACTTAACCTTATCTCCTCCACCAGCTGTACTAGGGGGGAGGAGGCGGAAACCCTACACAATGTATGATCCTTGCCTCTGTGCAGAGTTACCAGGCATCCAGCAAAAGGAGAAAATATCTCCCTATTAATCCTCATATCTCCCATTTAGCAGGTGTATCCTTAACGTCAAATATGGTCCGGCTTTTTGACTATCTAACAAGCTGCCTCTTCCTGAACAGCTTTTTTCCTCCGCTTCTGTAATAAGTGCTCACTGCAAGTTAACAAGCTCTGCTCTGTGACCTTAATTGTATTAGTATCCTCCCGCTGCTGGAAACTGACAAGACCTTAATCAGTTACATACTAAGGCTTTTTGTTTTTTAGGGGGCTGGCATCTAGCAGTTGGCAGCCACAAGCAAACTAAGCCAACATCTGGTGCTTGCATATTCCTCTCAGTCTGTATTCCCCATGGAGTGCCTGTTTGCTCACTTGTTATCCTTCTCCCTAGTGAATGTAAATGCAAATATTAAACAGTTGGCATGGTCCAGATTTATTTATTTATCTGTATCCCACCATTATTATTATTTTTACAAATAACTCCAGGCGATGAACTTATACAGCACATCTTCCTTTTCCAATTTCCCCCACAACAACCCTATGGGGTAGGTTGGACTGAGAGAATGATTAGCTCCAGGTCACTCAGCTGACTTTCATGGTTAAGGACAGTGGTGGGTTGCTACCAGTTCGCCGCAGACCAGGCAAACTGGTAGCGGCACGCCCGGACCAGTAGCAACAGGATTGCAATCCACTACTAGTTAAGGACTATGTAGGTAATCCTGGTTTAGGAACTACAAGTGGGCCTGGAATTTTGGTTGTAAGTTTGGCAGTCATTAATGGGATCACCATGTGAACTGTTTCATTTAATGGCCATTTTTACGGTGGCCATTAAGTGAATCACCATAGTTTTCAAGAAAACCATATGGTTGTTACGAAGACCAGCATAATTGATGGGAGTTTTTTTAATCATTTTCTGCCAAAAAAAAAAAAAAATACAGGTTGTCCTCAACTTACAACAGTTCATTTAGTGACCAAAGTTACAACAGCACTGGAAAAAGTGACTTACTTACTTACTTACTTATTTATTTATTTATTTTATTTATTTGTCAAACACAACAATATATATAAGTATAAGCATGAAATAACCATACGAATTGGATACAACCAAAGGGAACGGTAGAACAGGAACGGTAGGCACGCTGGTGCTCTTATGCACGCCCCTTACAGACCTCTTAGGAATGGGATGAGGTCAATAGTAGATAGTCTTTGGTTAAAGCTTTGGGGATTTTGGGAAGAGACCACAGAATCAGGTAGTGTGTTCCAAGTATTAACAACTCTGCTACTGAAGTCATATTTTCTGCAATCAAGATTGGAGCGGTTCACATTAAATTTAAATCTATTGTGTGCTCGTGTATTGTTGCAATTGAAGCTGAAGTAGTCTTCGACAGGAAGGACATTGTAGCAGATGATTTTATGAGTTATACTCAGGTCATGCTGAAGGTGGCGGAGTTCTAAATTTTGACCTGTTTTCACACTTACAACGGTTATAGCATCCCTGTGGTCACATGATCACAGTTCAGACGCTTGGCAATTGACTCACATTTATGATGGTTGTAGTGTCCCAGGGCCACATGATTGAACCCCTTTTGAGACCTTTTGACAGGCAAAGTCAACAAGGAAGCCAGATTCACTTGAACAACCGTGTTACTAATTTAACTGCAGCGATTCACTTAATAAATGTGGCAAGAAAAGTTGTAAAATGGGGCAAAACTCACTTAACAAATTTCTCACTTAGCAACGTATGTTTTGGGCTCAATTGTGGTCGTAAGTCAAGGACTACCTGTATTGCAATCAGAATCACATGACTGGAACACTGCAAACACTGTAAATGCCATCTATTGTGAAGCAACCAAAATGCGATCAAATGATCACTGGGCGGAGGGATTGCGGCATTTTAGACCGGCTGTAAAGCATTTCCGACTATTGTAAAGGTTGTAAATCTTGTAGCCTTTCAAGACTATTCTAACTTCAAATTGTCATTAACCAACCAATCATTAAGCAAGAATTATCTGTAACTAATAATTGTAGGGCATTAAAATAAAATCTTTTGAAGACATAGCAATATGATGCTTTCCGTCAGCAACCTGCAGCTCTGGAGCCGCATGTGGCTCTTTCACCCCTCTGCTGCGGCTCCCTGACACTCAAAATATACGTCAAAACTGCCAATGTGTGACACCCGCTGGCATGCAATTTATTGAGCTTTTTGACCTCTGTTAGGCCAACCATGTATAAATCCAAGAAAAGAAGTTTCAGAAGAAAACATAACGTTTCGTTCAACAACATATGTGTTGTGGTCCGTCAGCAGCCTACGGTGCTGGTGGCGGAATTGGACAGTGATGAGGCGGAGGCGAGGCCAGGGCCATCGAGAAATGGGGTTTGGACTCCAGAGCCTCCAGGGCCTGAGAGTAGTGAGAGTGAGGTGCGGACTCCAGAACCTCCAGAGGCCGAGAGTAGCAAGGAGGAGGAGGAACTGGGAGAGCCTGTCCCTAATGCCCCAATGAGGAGAGCTGCCAAGAGGCAGGAGCACTCAAGCAGAGAGGTCACCTCAGGGATAGGGCCAAGAGATAATTGACCCCTCCCATAAGGTTTAAAAGGAGACCAGCATCGGTGTCTCAGTTTGCCGGAAAACAACATTGGAGCTGCGCTCGTCCCATTCTCTGCTGTGGATGTTTCTCTGAGAAGACCTTGGCAGCTCTCCATTCTCTGCTCAATCTGCAAAGGACTTATCTGCAAAGGACTTTGGCAGTTATCTAAATTGATGAGGTTGGAAATAATGACAGACTGTTTTGTGTGAGAAGCCTTTGCTTTCTTTTGACTTTCACGACGCTGGGAATGGGTCAATTCCCAGCTTCTTGAATAAAGTTTATTTTCATTAAGGACTGCGTTTGTTGCTACCTGCTCGAGTCTGGGTCACAACAATACGCTAGTTTTGTGGCCGCTCAAGAAATAATCAGGCACGGGAAGGGTTTTGTGGCTCCCAGTGTTTTCTTTTCTGTGGGAAACGGGTCCAAATGGCTCTTTGAGTGTTCAAGGTTGCAGATCCCTGGTCTGGGATTACAGCTTTGAAAATGCTTTGCCATTGGACGCGTTTAGCTGGAACTGGCGAATGTTAAAATCAAAAAAAGATCTAGAGATCGTTCTGAGCAGCCCTTATTTAATTATGTCGTTGTTCTCTAATATTTCTGTTGCCACAGGATAGGAAAAGGTTTGCTAGCCTTATTGGTTGCTTTTAAGTTTCAATGTTAAAGGAAAGGTAATGTCAGTTGATTAGGGTTTTTGAAACATAAATAGTGTAGGAAGTTAAAACCAACTCTCTCCTAGAAAAATGAAATATTTTAGGAAATATTAAAAGGGCAGAATATTTCCCCTAAAAGGGAAGCAGAAACTCAGCCCCCCCCCACCCACCTTTGTCAATGGTCCATTAAGGCCTGGGCCAGTCTATTCTACATAACAAAGACCTCCTTCAGGCAGAGCCATTTACTTGCCCTTCATTGCATCACCCAGCAAGAGTCAACCAAACGTAGCACACAGACAACCTACAAAGCTAGCCGTGACCTCTGACAGCAACCAATCAGGATACTCTTCCTGTGCCCCAGGAAGTTCAAAGCCAGAGAGGGTATAAAACCCAGGGACTCTCAGCATCTCTTCCCTTTTCTTCGCCCAAGATCTCCAAGGCATGTGATCTTGTTTATCAGTAAACCTTCTTTCCAAGCAACTTCCATGAATCCAGTGTCTTTTTCCCCACTTGGAACTGAACCTAGATGGACATTTCTTCCAACAATAGGAAAGTCAGGTTTTTTCCTAACAATTTCAGTGGGGACCAGTAGCCACAAATTGCAGTTTATAGATTCCTTTGCTAAAGACATAGAGAGAATAAAGAGAACGATGGATATTCTTAACAAGATACCGCAAGGGGAAAAAGAGTTAGAGTTATTAGAATTTGAGGTGAGCCTGATTTATACCAATTCACATCAGCAATTCAGCACAAGCAGAAGAATTTGAATTGTTTTCCCTGCATATCGCAAAGAGTAAGTAATTGGCAATTACCTTGCTGGGAAGAAGTGACAGGATACAATCTTTTCACTTAGTGAGGCATAAAAGTAGAAAACACGGGAAGAACCGGAAGAAAGGGGGACCGAACTCAGTCCTTGATTTGCAACAGTTCATTTAGTGACCATTCAAAGTTACAGTGGCACTGAAAAAAAGCGACTTATACCCATTTTTCACGCTTACAACTTGCAGCATCCCCATGATCATGTGTTCAAAATTCAGATGATTGACAGCTGGTTCATATTTATGACCGTTTTCTGTGTCCCAGGGTCAAGTGATCCCCTTTCGCGACCTTATGAAAGCAAAGTCAATGGGGAAGCCAGATTCGCTTAGAACCAGGTTACTAACTTATCAACTGCAGAGATTCACTTAACAACTGTGGCAAGAAAGGTCGTAAACATGGAACGAAACTCACTTAAGAAATTTTGGCCTCCATTGTGGTCTACCTGTATAGCAAGTATCTAAAACGAAGTGCTGAGAAATTGAAGAGTGGAGGTTGAGAAAAAGTAATGGTTAACATATATACATGCCTGGAATATGGATGCTGGAATGGAGATATCAGGAAAAGAGTTACAAAACCCACAGACAACCACTGTGTAGTCCTCAGTTTACAACCAATTGTTTAGTGACTGTTCAAATTTATAAAAGGACCGAAAAAGGTGACTTACGATCCCTTTTCACACCGTTGACCAATGCAGTATCCCCTGGTTTTTACTGGCATAAATACAGTCTGATACGTATATGTATTTATGCATTACACTGTGTATTAATTAATTAATTAATTAATTAATTAATTAATTAATTAATTACATTAAGTATTTATTTAAATACTGATAGGTATTTTTGACTTTTGCAGTATCCGAGGATCACCTTTTATGATCCTTCTGACACTCAAAGTCAATGGAGATGCTGGATTCGCTCAACATACTTGTTACTAACTTAATACCTGCAGTGGTTCATTTAACTGTGCCAAGCAATATTATAAAATGGGACAAAACTCACTTAACAACTCTCTTGCTTAGCAACAGAAATTTTGCGTTCAGTTGTGGTCGTAAGTCAAGGACTGCCTGTAATGAATAAACTACACAATAAGCAAGGACAGTTTAAAGAATATAAAAGATCTGGGTAGAATATAAAGAAAATAAAGAAATAAAATGGTATGATAGAGGCAGTGTGCTAGTAGTATTGTTGGTTTTTAATTTCTAGATAATTCATGGGAACAGAAGATGGCTAAACTCACACTTTGAAGAGTACATACATATAGTTCCTCTGATATATATTTTTCTTAACATTTCTTTTTTAATACAAATGTCCAAGATGAATGCTATACACTGGAGAGGAAAAACTTGCATTTAAGTGAAAAAGAATATCTCTTGCTCCAAGAAATCCAAAGGATAGTTAAATTCCAGTCTTAATGTTAGTCGAGATCAGTGTTTCTCAGCCTTGACAACTTGAAGATGCATGAACTTCAACTCCCAGAATTCTTCAAGAGAGCATATGCTGCAGAGGTGGGTTTCAGCAGGTTCTGACCAGTTCTGGAGAACCAGTAGCAGAAATTTTCAATAGTTCTGAGAACCAGTAGTAAAACTTCTGACTAGCCCCACCTCCATCTATTTTCTGCCTCCCAAATTCCAGCTGATCAGGAGGAAATGGGGATTTTGCAGTATCCTTCCCCTGGATTGGGGAGGGAATGGAGATTTTATAGTATCCTTTCCCTGCCACACCCAGCAAGCCATGCCCACCAAGCCATGCCCACAGAACCAGTAGTAAAAAAAATTGAAACCCACCATTGATACGCTGGTTAGAGAATTCTGGGAATTGAAGTTCATACAGTCTCAGGCTGCCAAGGTTGGGAATCACTGGTCTAAGATATAGTGACCAGACGTCCTGCTTTTGGCGGGACAGTCCCGCTTTTTAATAATTTGTCCCGCGTCCCACGGCAATTCCAAAAAGTCCCGATTTTTTTTTGTTTCACTCCCATTCTGAAAATGGGAGGCGGCAATGCAAGAGGAGGAGGCAGAGAAGGGGGAGTGGCAGAGAAGGGGGCGCGAGAGGGAGGAGAGATGCCGCTTGACTTCATCCGAGAGGAAGAGAAGAGCCGAGAGGAGAGCTGAGCCTGCCTGGAAGAGCGGAGAAGCAGAGCCGCTCCTCCTCCTTCAGGCAGATGGCAAGACTCAGCACGCATGCGCAGCCCCCCCTCCCCCTCCCCCATCAATGGTATCCCGCTTTGCCATCGCTGAAATCTGGTCACTTTAGTCTAAGATCAGGGCTGCTTCAAACTACATCTGGACTGAATTTCTATTTTTAAAAAAATCTCTTTAAAAATGCCTTAAAGCAGGGATGTTCAACCTTGGCAATGTTAAGACTCGGGCTAGTCATGCTGTCTGGGGAATTCTGGGACTTGAAATTCTTAAAGTTGTCGGAGTTGGACACCCCCTGCCTTAGAAGCTCTTGTTTCAAAGAATATCCAATCTTCAATACTTTCAGATATCCATCCCATGGTTTAGTTAGAATCTTTCCTTTCTCAGTAGGAGACTGAAATGCAGACTTAATGAGGATAAAAATACAGCTCCCCAACGACATGCAAAAATATATGTTGCTTGTTATTTTAATAACACCATTTGTCACTAGAGCACATACCAGATGCAGTATTGAGTGGGGAGTAGCATGATATTTATGATGATAAAAATCACATATTTTTTTTCATGGCGCTGTCCTCAGTTTTTATACTTCGGAATTAAATTTCAGGAGCTACTCTTATAGTTTAAGAATATGTCTATAAATAATTAAGAATAATACATATATATTGTACCTTGGGACCCCGGGAGACATGGAAATTATTGAGGTGATTTCCCTATCTCCCTAACATTTCTTCTTCTTTATCTTTATGTTTTTATAGCTTTTAAATGTTTTTTTCTAATAATAATGATGATGATAAGAATTGTGTTTCTGTTTATTAATTTAATTGCCTTTTAGTCTTGTTGTGCACTGCCCAGGGTCACTTACTTGTTATATAAATTCGGTAAATAAATAAGCATTTATGACAGTTTCTGTCCTCTTTAATCTGAAACTAAAGGGGTCCCCAACCCATGAGTGAAATGCTCGATCCGGTAGCGATGGTGGTGGGTGGTTTGGAGAACCAGTAGCAAAAATCTCTGCCCCCCCCCTCCCATGCCCAGCTGAGCCATGCGATCATCAGAGGGTTTGTCTTTTTTTTTACTTTTAAAAGCATTTTTTCTTCGGCCAAAAAAAAAAAAGCCTCTGATGATTGCGCAGCTCAGCTGGGATCATCAGAGGAGCCTTTTAAAAGCATTTTTTACAACCTCTTCAGCCGAAGAGGTTGTAGGAAAAAAGACTTTTAAAAGAAAAAAAAAGTTGGCCACACCCACTCAGTCACATTACCACCACCACCCCACCAAGCCACACCCACAGAACCGGGAGTAACAAATTTTACATTTCACCACTACCCCAACCTTTCCAGCTCTGTGGACTCAGTGGCGGGGGGAGGAGTATGGTTTCATGACTAATCCCCACATGTGCAAATGGAGCTTGTGCACTCATCCACTGCTTGTGCAGCCCAGTTTCCAACAGACTGCAGATTAGTATCGGGCTGAGGACCAGGGGTTGGAGACCCCTGGTCTGAAATACGAAGCTGATGTGGGTGGGATGATTTGAAATGAGTTTACATAGTATTGATAAAACACAATCTGGTCTGGTCTACTTAGGAGCCTTATTGATCCTTGTTTTCGATTCAATGACTGAGAGATCTGCTCTTAGATCAGAAGAGCAGTAGGATTTCCTGACTTAGGTATCGCTGATTAGTCCAAAGACAGGGTCTTAGAGCAATGGTAGTCAACCTGGTCCCTACCGCCCACTAGTGGGCGTTCCAGCTTTCATGGTGGGCAGTAGGGGTTTTGTCCGATACTGAAGCATTTTCCTTTTTTTTAATTTAATTGACTTTTTTAAAAAAATTCATAACATTTTCATTAGGTTTTCATAAAATTCCCCGAGACAATTTAAATTTCTGAAAATATACTATTTGTATCGCCTGCTCATAAGTTTAGTTCACGTTACCTAAGTGAAACTAAATGGCGCTATAGTGCAACCGCAAACAAAAAAGCCTCGTCCCAGAATAGCTCGCGCATCTCCCCCCACACCACCCAGCTGTAACAGACAAGCAGAGCTAGTATCCGGCGCCCCCCCACAAACCCAATCCACAATGTGCGAGAGGCATGCACTACACGATACACGGCGCATTACTGTGGAACCGGTGGGCGATTAGAAAATTTTACTACTAACAGAGATACAAAAGTGGGTGGTAGGTATAAAAAGGTTGACTACCTCTGTCTTAGAGGCTAGACAAATTTGAGGACTGAAGAGAGGATTGATTCATTGAGCAATTTTTTTAAAAATGCTCCAGTCAAATTACTGTGGAAGGTATATGCGTAGTCTATGATTTATGACCAATCACTTTGTGAAGTTACAATGGACTCAGTGGTGGGATTCCACTTTTTTTTACTACTGGTTCTGTGGACGTGGCATGGCTTGGTGGGCGTGGCAGGGGAAGGATACTGTAAAATCTCCATTCCCACCTCACTCCAGGAGAAGGTTACTGCAAAATCCTCATTTCCTCCCGATCACCTGGGACTCAGGAGGCAGAGAATAGATGGGGGCAGGGCCAGTCAGAATTTTTACTACCGGTTCTCCAAACTACTCAAAATTTCCTCTACCGGTTCGCCAGAAATGGTCAGAACCTGCTGAATACCGCCTCTGATGGACTCCCTGCTCAAAAGTTACTTATGACCTGGTTTCGAAGTTATGGCCACTGCAGCACCCCCATTGTTATTTGCCTTTATCACCAGCTACAACCTTACTGCCTGTCTTCCCCCACAAATACCCTACTGGATCCCCATAGGTCTTGGGTTTGCTTACCGCTAAGCCCTTTTTCCTATCTTCCACATGCATTCTCTCTGCATACGCTTAATATATAAATGTCTGTAATTAACTATGAGGTATCGTTGAGTAATGGGCTGCATTACGGAGTTTGTTGGATCTGCAGTTTAGCGTGGGAATAGAATTATTAGTTTCATTTTACCAGCTTTATGAAGTAATAAAGTCCTTTCCTTCTAATTCAAAGCTTCATTGTGCTCTTTTGTGCTGTTGCTTCTGGAAATATAACACCATCATGCGACATGATAACATCATTATTTCTTGGCAATCTGAATTATTGTTGCTTGCTTATTAATGTATTTATGTATTTTAATAATTTGCGTCCCATTGTTACGGTATCAGGGGAAGATACAAGATTCAGATTTAAATTTTTGAATTGTGAGCTGCTCAGAGTTGTTTGCTGAGATGGGCAGCTACAGAAATCAAATCAAATCAATCAATCAATCATACTAGACAATCTATTGTCATTTCAGGGATATTTCCTTATCTAAACAGAGATAGAATGACCATCTCAAGCAAAAAAGCAGTGGGAACAGAAGCAACTTAGAAAAATATGGGTGGGGAGGGACTATGCTCATGTTCCCAAATATTCTAACCACTATTCTAATTATTTTCAAAACATTTGAAGCCTCAAACAATAGTAAATTGTTAACTGCGATTTATATTCATTCATTCTGCTCAGAAGCAGAGAAGCTTTTAAAACGGAAGAAAAAAGAGGAGAGGAGTCTTAAAGGGAAAAAAGGCTTTATGCTAAAATGGTAATGATGCATATAAGGGAAGGGGAAAACAGATTTTGTTCACAAATGATTTAAATTGGTTTCTTTGAGAGTTTAATTCCTCTTGAATAAATTTCATGGAATCCAGTGAGAACCAGATCAAAGGGATAGAAGATTGTGAATTAATTATTAGCAAACAGAGGTTTGCAAATTTATTTCCAGGAATTAAGCTTCTGTTTGATATTAAAAGAAATATTGAGATTGATTTAGAATTGACACCAAGAATACACATATAAAACTCCATCAGTATTTTGCCATAAATTAATTTTAGTGTAGCTCAGTTATTTTTTTCCAATAACTCGTGTATTACTTTCCAGTACTTTTTATTTTTTAAGCATATGATTTACCACATAAAATTAAAATTTTATTCTTTATCCCAACAGAATCACACCCAACATTTATTGTTATGTGATTTATCTATTTTTGAGGTTATGGAACAGCAAAATACCACCTGAAAAATATTTAGTACCTGTTTTTTTCTTAAATCATAACTTGAGATAAATTTGGTCGCCCAAATTTTTTAGCATCTAGTATTGGGGGAGGGATGAATTGGATGTGTGAAAAAAGTAATCATGGCATTTGTATATAAACAAACACTTGAAATTATATGTGGCATCTGGAGAAGGAGTGGTCGGAATGCTCTCTGGAGATAGGACGGCTGGTGATTGGAGCATAGGATCAACTGAGGAGTGAGGGGATGGTTTGTGGGGGTTTGATTTACTGAGGGAAATCAAATACTTGATCCCGAAAAGCCAGTTGTTGTAATTTAGCAGCAAGGAAGCTCAATTGAGGCTTAAGACATTGTGGCAGGAGATACAATTCAATTCCTGGATTAAGAACATTTGGAAAAATTCACATTTGGACTCATTTATTTTGCAGCTAAGAAGCATAGAACCTTTAAAAGCCTAACCCTATTAGATGTATTTCCTAGCAAAATCCATCTACATTCCTAGAACTGCAGACCGGAAGGTGTTGTTGATTCTTTCTTTTCCTGTAACAGAATTTTTCCCCATTTGAATTGTTATAAATGAAACATGTCATTCTTTATACTCTTGGTAAAACTACGAACAAGACTGCATGTTTGAATGATATTAGTCTAATGGGGGAAAGTCTAGAAGAAAAAGATGAATAAAAATTTGTTTTAAAAATGTAGGCAAATACATTTGTTACACAGAGGAATATTCTTTTTCAAGATTGACATCCTTTCTCAAAGCTCATGTACTCTGTTTTAGGCCATCACTAAATCAACCATAACATAACATAACATAACATCAGAGTTGGAAGGGACCTTGGAGGCTTTCTAGTCCAACCCCCTGCCCAGGCAGGAAAGATGATAATTACATGTAACCTTAAATAGCCTAATCTGTGATAAATTTATCAAAACTATATTTTTCAAATCATAAAATTGAACATCTCGTAAATGTGAATATTTATTTATTTATTATTAAATATATTTGCCATCTCATGGTTTGAAGCAACTCTGAGTGGCTTATCGTTGATATTTTTGAAGCTGTGGTGGCGCAGTGGCTAAAATGCAGTATTGCAGGCTAATTCTGCTGACTGCGAGCAGTTCTATCCTGACCAGCTCAAGGCTGACTCGGCCTTCCATCTTTCTGAGGTTGGTAAAATGAGGACCCCAGATTGTTGGGGGAGCAAGATGCTGACTCTGTAAACCGCTTAGAAAGGGCTGTAAGTGCTATTGCTAAGTGCTATTTTCCCAAAGTTTTAACTCTCTTGATGTGCCTTACTCTTGTCCCAGCCCACAGTAGACGCCATGTGCTCCAGGTTCTATCTACATTTACAGGTTGTCCTCAGCTTACAATCAGTCACTTAACAACCATTAGAAATCATGATGCCACCACCACTCCAATGTATCTACAAGCTGGTTCTGAAATTCTGACAGTTGTGCTTCTTCCCCCAAGATCTCAGCAACCAGCCTGTATTTGCAGCTTTTTGTAGCATCCTGCTGTCATGTAATTGCAATTTATATCATTTTTGCTGAAAACTGGTTTTGGAAATAAATTTCTGGCAAATATGTCCCATAAGTTTTAAGGCATCAACTGAATTTAATTGTCTATTCTTTTTGCTGTTTTATATGTATTATATGTTTTCTGTTGTTTTATTGGCTGTGAACCGCCCTAAGTCCTTCGGGAGATGGGCGGTATACAAATATAATAAATAATAATAATAATAATAATAATGAAGAGTGGGTTTATATAACAACCATTCTTGCTAATGATTAAAAAAAGGCTGTGAAATCGAGTAGGGTCATCCAGCATCTTGCCCCCAACAATTTGGATCCTCTTTTTACCGACCTCGGAAGGATGGAAGTCTGAGTCAACCTTGAGCTGGTAAGGGTTGAACTGCCAAATTGCAGGTAGTTGGCAGTCAGCAGAAATAGCCTGGAGTACTGCGTTCTAACCACTGCGCCACCATGGCTCCTAATAGGTTGTATGAAGTTATGCAGCTGTATTTTTTGACTCCAAGTAAGTTCTTCATCCTTTCAGGATAAAGCCAGTAGCTGCTCTTGAAAAGACAAGAGAATACAAAATACAAAATTGTGCATTTCATTGTTAATTTTGTCCCTGTTGCTTGCAATTGTTTAATAGATGTTTTAATCATACTCTGTAAATCACCTAGAATCATGTTATGATTGAGGAAGCGTGTACTATAAATTGATAGATAGGTAGATGAACACTGAATTTATTACAGACATTTAGTCTCAAAAACTATAAGGGGCCCATTGCTTTTTTCCTTTTCATGGGGAACTATCCATTTTAAGATAATCTTTTTATTTGTACTTTTTGCTGAACACGTTCTGTTGTCATATAAAAGATCTTTACCTTCAGATTGCATTGATTTATTCTGTGCCATTCTCGAATATAATAATTTGATACATTTTACAAAACGTACAAATAAAAACTAACATAAACTAACAATCAGAAAGAAAGAGTAATAGGAGAAAGAGAGAGCTAGAGGTGCAGAAAGATAAAAAGAAGAAAACAAAAATATATGCAAAGAATGACTCCTGACATTCTTCCAAATATATAAAAAAACACTTTGTTTAATACTATAATACAGGGTTTATTTTTTGGGGGTGGGGGAAGGTTTGCCATTCTCAGTTGCTCTCAGACTACGCCTGAATGTAATTCATAATACCATAACTATTCTGCTCTTTTTTTTTTTTAAGGATTCATAATGGGCAAAAATGCTTCTTTTTCCTGAAAATATGAGGACAAAAAATATTTTTAAACAAGAGAATCTTGGATTTTTAGTATTCCTCATAATTTTCTATTGGGGAATAAACTATCATTAAATATAAATGTATTTGCATCTTAAAACATTAATTTAATGTGAAAAGCAGTTTGGGGTGGAGATGCAGGCTTAATTTTTATGCTATTTCCCCTTTCTAAAATCTGTCCAACTACTGTATTTTTTGTGAAATATATACACCTGTGTGCATGGTCTCATGAACAGAACAGAACAGAATAATTGGAAGGTATCTTAGAGGACTTCTAGTCCAACCCCCTGCCCAGGCAGGAAACCCTACACCACTTCAAACAAATGGTTATCCAATCTCTTCTTAAAAACTTCCAGTGTTGGAACATTCACAACTTCTGGAGGCAAATTATTCCATGGATTAATTGTTCTAACTGTCAGGAAATTTCTCCTTAATTCTAAGTTGCTTCTCTCCTTTTTTTTTTTTTATTTGAATTTATATCCCGCCCTTCTCCGAAGACTCAGGGCGGTTTACATTGTGTAAGGCAATAGTCTCATCCATTTGTATATTATATACAAAGTCAACTTGTATTGACCCCCCAACAATCTGGGTCCTCATTTTTCTGTTATCTCGTGTCCAAGATCCGTTGCCAAAACTCACTGACAAAGTCCTCTAACCCTTCAACAACCGAGCTGCTGTGCACCCTTGGTAGCTTTTTTGTCCGTCACAAGAGCCACATGGCAGCTCCACCCACTTTTATACCCCATGGGGTGTGGCTCAGTGACTCAGTAATCTCTGAGCCTGCCACACCTTTTCCTCTGCTGCGCATGCTTATCCTTACGTTGCTACCTCGGATCCACGCAGGATTGATCGTCAACAGCTGGGACTTGAGGCATTGGTAGGGAGGAGGAGGAGGGTGCGGGAGAGGGAGGCCTTGTCAGGTCCTCCTCCTGGCCTGCAGCTGGAACTTGGGGCAGTGCCAGCGAGGAGGGTCCTGGCGAGGGAGGCCTTGCTGGCTCCTGTCCCTCACTTTCCGAGTCACTCTCCTCCATGGGATACAGGCTCGAGGTCCGGAGTCACAACAAGTTGCATTTCTTAATATCAAAGAAATGGTGGAATAGAATCATTAAAGAAAGGATGCAAAAGCAGGAACAGAATGAAACGTGAATGACAAAAATTAAAATATTTTTAAAATTATTTTAAATAATTAAATTGTCCTATTGAATTGTCCTGTGGCAAATTGGCCATAGCAAGTTGGCCATGTGCGAGTTGTCCCATTCTGTATAGCTTGGGCTTGAGATTTCTTAGTCCACATGTATAGATGATATATACATTTCCCAGGCTGGGAAAGACTACTCTAAATACTAAAAGGTCTGTTAAGAAAGGATAGCTTCTAGTATCAAGTGACAATGAGTAGTAGACAGTTTATTGAGTCCCATCATACTGTTTGGCATTGACATTATCAACAATATATGTATTTTTACCACCTTGACTTAGTTACAAGAAGGAAGGAAGGAAGGAAGGAAGGAAGGAAGGAAGGAAGGAAGGAAGGAAGGAAGGAAGGAAGGAAGGAAGGAAGGAAGGATCCTCAAATACTTACTTGATGTAGCCTAGAGCTACTCAGTTCAATAAAGCTGCTAAGATCTTAATACAGAAGTCTTAGAAAGTCAGAAACCTGTTAATTTTATTTATTTATTAAATTTTTATACCGCCCTTCTCCCGAAGGACTCAGGCGAGAAATAAAATACAAGATATGTACAGTTAAAAATGAATTAAAACATAGCAAAATTACGAAAACGGCTGATAATTAAAATTTAAATTTAAGATATTTAAAATATTAATAAAATCCCAGTTTAAAATCAAACTATTATGCCAGTCCCGCTTGAATAAATAAGTATGTTTTTAGCTCACGACGGAAGGTCCGAAGATCAGGCACTTGACATAGGCCAGAGGGGAGTTCATTCCAGAGCGTCGATGCTCCCACAGAGAAGGCCCTACTCCTGGGGGCCTCCAGCCGACACTGTTTGGCGGACGGCACCCTGAGGAGACCCTTTCTATGAGAGCGTACGGGTCGGTGGGAGGCATAGGTACCAGCAGGCGGTCTCGTAAGTACCCAGGTCCTAAGCCTTGGAGCGCTTTAAAGGTGGTAACCAAAATCTTGAAGCGCACCCGAAAGACCACAGGTAGCCAGTGCAGACTACGGAGCAGTGGTGTTACGTGGGAGCCACGCGCGGCTCCCATTACTACTCGCGCAGCCGCATTCTGGACTAACTGCAGCCTCTGGGTGCACCTCAAGGGCAGCCCCATGTAGAGAGCATTGCAGTAATCCAACCGAGATGTAACCAGAGCGTGAGTGACTGTGCATAAGGCATCCCGGTCAAGGAAGGGACGCAACTGGCGGACCAAGCGAACTTAATGAATCAGTGTTTAATATAAGAGGAAGAATTGTTGAAAAAAAGGCATGTAGGCAAAGTAATTACATTAGTTAAGTTTAATTCAAATTAAATTTAAATAAAAATGACATTAAGTCAAAATGTTGTTTTTCTGGATATCACTGTTGTTATGTGTGGAGGTATGGAGATTGTCAGTCATCCAGGTCACGGTTATCCCAAAAATGCTTTTTCCAAAAGGGAACTTGGACTTCATTGAAAACGTTTCATTTCTCATCCAAGAAGCTTCTTGAGTTATGATCTTCAGAAACTTCTTGGATGAGAAGCTAAACATTTTCAAAGAAAAGAAAGCCAAGTTGCTTTTTGAGGGGGGAAAAAACACATTTGAGACACTGCTGCTATCCTTGACAGATGTCAAGTTACATGCCCCAGGTTTTAATCACTATTATGATTTTTCAAACCGCCCTAGATTAGGGGTATCAAACTCGTCCTGGGGCTGGATCCGGCCTGCAGGGCGTTTAGATCTGGCCCATATGGGCCACCCTAGAAACAGTGAAGGACCGGCCCATAGTGTCTCTGCCACGGAAAATGGGCTCCCGAGCTCCATTTTTGGCTGCAAAAGCCTCCTGCTACCCTCTGCTAGCACAACAGAGCTCGGGAAGAGCCCCCAAGGTCAAATACAACCCTGATGCAGCTCTCAATTAAATTGAGTTTGACACCCCCTATATTGATACTCTTCCCTTTGTAACCACATAAGAGTCAGCTTGTAAATTCATCAATAAATTTCAGACATCAGGTGTGGATCCTGCTAAAGATATTTTTTTTGGGGGGGGGGTCATTTGTACAGAGAAACAGTAAGAAAAATGTCCTTTTTTATCATGTCCCATTTGCTTTGAGCTTTTGTGGTTTAGTCAATTAGAAGCCTACAGAGGGAGAGAATAGCGATAGCACTTAGACTTATATACCGCTTCACAGTGCTCCACAGTCCTCTCTAAGCGGTTTACAGAGTCAGCATGTTGCCCCCAACAATCTGGGTCCTCATTTTACCCACGATGGTTAGATTGTCCTTGAGCTACTACTTCCAATGCTGCTTGGTTGTTTACACCGACACCGTGTATTGTAAGCAACAACAGAAGTCAATGTCCCTTACTTTCTCTGACTCAAGAGCTTGAATGGGTCTAAAAACAAAGGAGAAAGCAGGCAAATGTATATGTTGCGTTGTTGTCCATACAAGCAAAATACAAGAATCAGCACATCCAGCCTGTAGATTATGCATCTTCATAGCATATATGGTGACCACTGACAACAATGTTTGCCTTTTGACATTTCTCATAGTTGCTCTCCTGCTAGATGTAATGATTGTCTTGCCTACCGTGTTTCCCCCAAAATAGAATAGAAGAGAATAGAATTTTTATTGGCCAGGTGTGATTGGACACACAAGGAATTTGTCTTGGTGCATATGCTCTCAGTGTACATAAAAGAAAAGATACCTTCATCAAGGTACAACATTTACAACACAAATGATGGTCATAGGGTACAAATTTAATACTTAATGATACAGCACTTAATGATAATCATAGGGTACAAATAAGCAATCAGGAACAATCAATATCAATATAAATCATAAGGATTACCAGCAACAAAGTTACAGTCATACAGTCATAAGTGGAAAGAGATTGGTGATGGGAACGATGAGAAGATTAATAGTAGTGCAGATTTAGTAAATAGTTCGACGGTGTTGAGGGAATTATTTGTTTAGCAGAGTGATGGTCTTCGGGAAAAAACTATTCTTGTGTCTAGTTGTTCTGGTGTGCAGTCCTCTGTAACGTCATTTTGAGGGTAGGAGTTGAAACAGTTTATGTCCAGGATGTGAGGGGTCTGTAAATATTTTCACAATAAGACCCTGTCTTATATTTTTTTGGACCCAGATATAAATGCTTGGCCTTATTGCCATGCACTCAAAAGCCAAATTGGGCTTATTATCGGGGGATGTCTTGTTTTGGGGAAAACGGTAGTTGATACTGACTTGAGAATCTTTACTAGCTTCATTTACCTACTTAATTTTATTTTTAAAACTATTTAAATAATTTTCATTATTTCCTCAGTTCAAAGTTCTACATTTGGTATGCTAATTCTGAACAGGGTGGGCATTTTTTTAAAAAAAAATTATTAGTGAAAATACATTATTTAGGACGGAATTCATCATAAAGGCAGAGATTATTAAGATAACCGACATGCACTAAATCGTATTCAATTTGTCACTTCAGTTAATAACATGAGAATGCAGAAAAGAGATAAGAAAGCATAGTATCACTGAAATGATTTGCATGAAAGAACCCATCTTATTGAATTAGAACGGTAAATAGCATCTCTAATACTGGTAAGACATTCCATTTGTTTCACACAGATATACTTTTGAATTTCCCAGTATTAACAGCAGAAGTTAAGTGCTACAGGATAGATCAGAGAGAATATCAGTCTTATTTGGGTTTTTTAAAAAAATAATGTGGCATAATAATATGAAAATTAAAGTGGCTATGGCTGCAGGGATGCGGTAGCTCGGGCTAGGACGCTGTGCTTGTCGATCGAAAGGTCGGCAGCTCGACGGTTCGAATCCCTAGTGCTGCCGTGCAATGGGGTGAGCTCCCATTACTTGTCCCAGCTTCTGCCAACCTAGCAGTTTCGAAAGCACATAAAAAAAATGCAAGTAGAAAAAATAGGGACCACCTTTGGTGGGAAGGTAACAGCGTTCCGTGCACCTTTGGCGTTGAGTTATGCCGGCCACATGACCACGGAGACGTCTTCGGACAGCACTGGCTCTTCAGCTTTGAAACGGAGATTAACACCGCCCCCTAGAGTCGGCAACGACTAGCACATATGTGCGAGGGGAACCTTTACCTTTACTATGGTTGCAGTGCCCATAACAACTTACACTTATTGCTTGCATTTACATATACAAGCTTTTGCATTTAAGTGTGCAATCTTAACAAATGTACAAGTTGAAAAAGAATAGGATGTGAAGTAAATTGGTCGCAGTAACTGTTGAAAACCATTTTCTACCATCTGACTCTTGACACCTGCTGCATAATTGGTTGCAATTACTTGTGGAAGACCCCTTCCTATCCTCTGACCCTAACAAATCAACCATCAAATCAGTGAGACATTTCTAACATAGAATGTATACAGAGTGGCAACAAACAGTTGGGACAACAACAGCAACAAAAACCAAACCAAATTACAATATATCATAATCGGACGCCAACCATTCTAACACACATCTAAACCAGACTGAAGATAATCCTAAGGATTGTCAAATGCACTGAAATCAATCTGGTATCCAAAAACCATTTTCCTTGCTGATCTCTGGCCATTTCGGTTCTTTGGACTGCCTACAGTGACATTTAAAAGTACAAATCTCTCCGTCCTGCCCAGAAATGCTTTGTATACCTTTGCAGAGGAAGACATGGGCATATTCACAGCGGCTCTGAAAAAAAAATTGCATTAAGCTCCTTCAAAGCTCATTGAACGCATGGAGTTAGAATCTCTGCAAATGTTTCCCCTATTTTCAAGGTCAGCAACGGGTTCACCCATCTCACTAGGAAGCATGCAGGAAAATTAACAAAGACAGAGAGCATACAGGGAAAATGTACATTTGAATAAAATGCTTCTGAGAATTGAGTGTTGAGGACAACCAAAAGACAAGCTGTCAAAATATTATCCTGCTTGTGGTTTGTCTCTTGCTAGCTTGGGTTGAGATGGGTTACTGTGACTGATGGATCTTTAATCTAACAGTCAGGTGATGCAGTTTTGGTGTCTCTAGCTATTTATGGTCTGTTGGGTGTTTCTTGTTTATTTTTTTGTTTATTTAGATGTGCCCTTCTGGCTAGTTTAGACACTCATAGAAGACAGCAATGCTACACTTAACTGAACTCTATTAACTAATGTAAAAAAAAAAAGAAATCTAGAATCATGGGGTTCAAAAGACTAGAGGTCTTCTAATCCAACACCCTACTCAAGGCAGGAACCTTATACCATCCTGATCAAATGATAGTCCGGTCTATTTTTGAAAACTTCCAGTGATGGAATACCCACAACCCCATGAGGCAAGCATTCCTTCGACTAATTATTCTCACTGTCAAAAAAAGTTCTCCTTATTTCTAGGTTGTATCTCCTTAACAAGCTTCCACCCATTATTTCTTGTCCTGCCCTCTGACGCCTTAGAGCTGGGAGCCCCTACTCCTAGTCAGGGCCCACTATTGGGACATAAGCCATTCGGAACCAGGCCACGGAAGTAGCAGTTGAGAGGGTACATGCATCCCCACTTGTCTGATCAGCAGATAAGCACATGCATGCTTGCCAGCCACTCATGCCAAATTATTTGTTTGTCAAGGTTCCAGAAAAACCTCCTCTGCTTAAAAAAACCTCAGAAGCCATTGTCTTTCAGAGTTTTTTTATTTTATTTTATTTTGTCACAACAGTATACACAAACGATTGTCATAGATAAAACAACATGTATTGAAGAAAATATATAAGTAAAAAATATGCATCAATAATATTAATTTGATATAATAAAGGGAACAATAGGACAGGAATGGTAGGCACTATTGTGCTCTTATGCACGCCCCTTATAGTCCTTTTAGGAATGGGGTGAGGTCAATAGTAGACAGTTTTTGGTTGAAGATTTTGGGATTTTGAGTAGAGACTATGGAGTCAGGTAATGAGTTCCAAGCATTAACAACTCTGTTACAGAAGTCATATTTTCTGCAATCAAGTTTGAAGCGGTTGACATTTAGCTTGAATCTATTTTTTGCTCTTGTAATATTGCGATTGAAGCTGAAGTAGTCTTTTATAGGAAGGATATTGCAATAGATGATTTTGTGTGTTAAACACAGGTCATGTCGGAGTCGACGGAGTTGTAAGTTTTCTAATCCCAGGATTTCAAGTCTGTTGGTATAAGGTATTTTGTTGTTTTCGGAGGAGTGAAGAACTCTTCTAGTGAAATATTTCTGGACTCGTTCTATTGTATTTATGTCAGAGATGAGGTATGGGTTCCAGACGGATGAGCTGTATTCAAGAATAGGTCTGGCAAATGTTTTGTATGCTCTGGTTAGTAGTGTAGAGTTTTTAGAAAAGAAGCTGCGTAGAATTAGGTTTACAACTCTTAGGGCCTTTTTTGCTATGTAGTTGCAGTGGGCTTTGGCATTAAGGTCATTTGATATGAGAACTCCAAGATCTTTGACAGGGTGGGGGTCGTCAGTTAGGTAATGTCCATTAAGTTTGTACTTGATGTTAGGGTTCTTTTTTAATATATAAGACTGAGCATTTGCTGGTTCTTTACTAGCATAAGGAAACTGGCACACGATGAGTGAAATTCCAAAACTGAACTTCCGGATTCTTTTCCCAGTTATACAAACCCCAAGAGTCCCACCCCCCTAACCCCTGTGCTGGTCACATGGTCCCACGTTCTCCCAGTTTATTCGAAACCTCTTGTTGCCACTCTTTCTGCAGATGTTTTCTCCCAGGGATCTCACTTCTTGCACTTCTCTTCCCACCCTCCCCACCCACGCACCCCAGTTCACAAAACCGGAAAGTTTGGGGAACTCTGCCTTAGAGAACAATCCAATCTCCTGCTCTTTGTGACAGCTTTTTGACAAATACTGAAGATAGTTACCATGTCCATTCCTAATTTTTGTCTTCCATAAGCTAGGAGTTCCTAGCTCCCTCAATGGTTCATCATATGATTTAGCCTCCAGATTCTTTATTATTTTTGTTGCTCTTCTGTGCACACTTTATAGGGCCTATGCATCTTTTTTCTTTCTTTCTTGCATTGTGGTAACCAGAACTGGACCACAGTATTCTGTGGTCACACCAATGCAGTGTAAAACGGTACTATCACTTCTCGTTGTCTTGATGCTCTATTGATGTAGCCTAAGATTGCATTGACTTTTCTGACAATTGCAGCTGGTTCATATTTAAAAAGATAAAGGTTTCCCCCTTTCAGTCCAGTCTGACTGTAGGGGTGGGGTGCTAATCTCCATTTCCTAGCTGAGGAAATCAGCATTGTTCGAAGATACTTCCATGGTCATGTGGCCAATGTGGCTGTACCCAGAAGTGCACAGAATGCTGTTCTCTTCCCATCAAAATGGGAAGAGAAGTATTTATCTACTTGCATTTGCATGCTTTTGAACTGCTAGGTGAGCAAGAGCTGGGGCAAGTAACGGGAGTTCACCTGACAAACAGCACTCGGGACTCAAACCTGGGCTTTCTAGCTGACAACCATCAGTGTCTGTAACTGCTGAGCCATCATGCCCCAGGCTCATACAGGTAGTTCTCAACTTACAACAGTTCATTTAGTGACCATTCAAAGTTAAAACAACACTGAAAAATGTGACTTATACCTGTTTTTCACAGTTACAACCTTTGCAGGAACCCCATGAGCATGTGATCAAAATTAAGATGCTTGGCAACCAGTTCATACTTACGACCTTTGATGTATCCCAAGGTCACGTGATCCCCTTTTGTGACCTTCTGACAAAGTCAATGGGGAAGCCAGATTTACTTAACAACTGGGTTACTAACTTATCAACTGCATTCACTTAACAGCTGTGGCAAGGAAAGTCATAAAATGGGGTAAAACTCATGTAACAAATGTCTCACTTAACAGAAATTTTGAGCTCAATCATGGTGGTAAGTCAATGACTGCCTGTACCTAATTGGTGATCTGCAAGGAACCTAGATCTTTCTCACAGTTATTACTGTTGTGCCTTATACCATCTATTCTATATCTGTGCATTGGGTTTTTCCTGCCTAAGTGCAGAACTTTATTTTCTTACCACTGAACTTAATCTTATTACTAGGGCCCAGCATTCAAGTCTGTAAAGGTCCTTTGGGGTTTTGACCTTATCTTATTAAGTATTAGCATTTTCCCCCAGCTTGGTGTCATCTGCAAGTTTTATGAGTTCACTTTCTATCCCTCAGCTAGATCATTTATGAAGATGTTGAAGAATATTGGGCCCAAGACAAAACCTTGAGGTACATGTTCTTCTCCATGTAGATGTAGTTCCATTGAGAACCATCCACAATATGCAGTTGGTCAGCTAATTGTGAATCCATTTGGTGGCAATACTATCCATCCACATTGTTCTAGCTCATGGGTGTCAAACTCACTGTGTTACATTGCCATCGCTTGATGTATCACAATGTTTTTCTCCTTTGTGGAACTGGGGTGGGCCTGGCCTTGCCTAGGCTCAGTTGCACATTAGCATCTGGATGGTAAACCCTCTTCCTCAGGCTATATCCCAGGGTTAAAAGGTAGATGAAAACTCAAAGTAATATAAGCCAGTGGTCTCCAACCTTGGCAACTTTAAGCCTGGAGGACTTCAACTCCCAGAATTCCCAAGCCAGCAAAGCTGGCTGAGGAACTCTGGGACTTGAAGTCCACAAGTCTTAAAAGAGCCAAGTTTGCAGACCCCTGCTCTAGCTTATAAAGAAGTAGGGTATTATCTACGTTGTCAAATGCCTTATTGAAGTTCAAGTATATTACGCCGACATCATTTCACTATCCATTTTAACAAACCCAAACTGGCTTCTAGTAATTACCTTGTTTGTTTTTAGGTGCTCACAAATCCTCCACTCGATCATCTTTCCCAGGATAAACAAGAAACAGTAAAGAAACAAAAACCATTTTTTTTTAATTGCAATGTATTTTATTTAATGGAAACATGGTTTTGACCAGAGGCTTACATGAACTGTAGACAAACTCGCTTAATTCTATTAAACTGTACTAAATCGTGTTTTATGTTGCTTCTTTTCTGCTAACGGGAAGAACTGTGCTTTAAAGTGTTCCCACTCTTCTCATTTTAAAATTGAAATCTGGATAAAAATATCTCACAGGATTCATTATTTCTAGCCCGTTTCACTTGTGCAGTAAAGCTACCCATACGCCCACATTACTCAATTAATTTCTTGCATAGTTTCTTCTAAGATGTTTTCTTTCTTCCCTCAACTACAGCATTAAATGGTAAAAAAAAAAAGAGAGAATTCTTGTCTTTCAGAAAAATCACCGAGTATAACGCTCATCCAAAATTGTTGGATGGGGGCACTTTCATCCAGTCACCATTACCCTGGGAGATAATCTTCCCCATCATTGTCCAGAAGACCAATGGTCTTTCTCACCTGATGAGTGAAAGAACACAAAATATAATACCAAGCCACTGTTTTTATTGTTTCCTCATTGCACTGTTTTCTTTCATAAGGAAAACACAAAATTTTCTGACCCCCTCCCCCAAAGGAAAGGAGCAAAACTGCCCCTCCCAAAGAGCAGAAATTTTATTTTATTTATATAATACATTCAGAGTGATTTTGGGCAGTGCACAAGTAAGACCTAGAAACATAAAAGTTATAGGTAAAGGTAAAGGTTCCCCTCGCACATATGTGCTAGTCATTCCCGACTCTAGGGGGCAGTACTCATCTCTGTTTCAAAGCCGAAGAGCCAGTGCTGTCCGAAAATGTCTCTGTGGTCATGTGGCCGGCATGACTCAAGGCCAAAGGTGCACGGAACGCTGTTACCTTCCCACCAAAGGTGGTCCCTATTTTTCTACTTGCATTTATTATGTGCTTTAGAACTGCTAGGTTGGCAGAAGCTGGGACAAGTAATGGGAGCTCACTCACCCCGTTGCATGGCAGCACCATGTAATGGTTAGACGGCAGCACCACATCGCAACGATGTAAAAAAGATGCTGAGACTCTAGAAAGAGTGCAGAGAAGAGCAACAAAGATAATTAGGGGACTGGAGGCTAAAACATATGAAGAACGGTTGCAGGAACTGGGTATGTCTAGTTTAACAAAAAGAAGGACTAGGGGAGACATGATAGCAGTGTTCCAATATCTCAGGGGTTGCCACAAAGAAGAGAGAGTCGGGCTGTTCTCCAAAGCACCTGAGGGTATAACAAGAAGCAGTGGGTGGAAACTGATCAAGGAAAGAAGCAACTTAGAACTAAGGAGAAATTTCCTGACAGTTAGAACAATTAATAAGTGGAACAACTTGCTTGCAGAAGTTGTGAATGCTCCAACTCTGGTAATTTTAAAGAAAATGTTGGATAACCATCTGTCTGAGATGGTGTAGGGTTTCCTGCCTGGGCAGGGGGTTGGACTAGAAGGCCTCCAAGTTCCCTTCCAACTCTGTTGTTGTTATTACTATTATCATTACCAGGGATTCGAACTGCTGAACTGTCGACCTTTTGATCGACAAGCTCAGCATCCTAGCCCCTTGAGCTACCGCATCCCCTATAACAATTATATATAAATATTTTACCAGGAGGCTATTAAAACAGGAAAAAAATAATTAAAATCCAAAACTAAAAACCCCATGACTGCTTATTCCTCTGTGCACCCCAAACAAGATGGCAGAGCCAGAACATTTCATAAAGGCCAATAGAGCAGGGACCCATCTCACTTCTGGATGGAGAATGTTCCACAGGATAGGAGAAACGAGAGAAAGCTGAACTTCTATAATTGATGTGGTCACAGCATACCCTCCCTGCTTGACTGAGTGGGATGTTCTGATATAGTTGAGCAAATACAGCTCTGCAGGTAACCTGGCCACCTGACATGTGTGGATTTAAAGGTTCTAACCAACCAGACCAGAAGCATCTGCGCTGGAGAGATCAAAAATGTCAAGAAGTAACCATGGCTATGCAATCTTTACTCTTTTTTTAATTCCTTCTATGGATACCCTGTGGGCAACCATCAGCCCCTCAGGAAGGACTGCTATAATATCTTCCCAAGTTTTCTTCTTGAGCAGAAGCTGAGAAAGTAATTCTCAGCAGAAGACCAATAGGAGCTTCACTGGACAACCCCTACATGTGGAGCTTTCAATGATTCTTTGCATGATTGAACTTTCTTCAGAATGTCAGTCTGATTTTCCACCAGGTCTTTTCTCAAATATTCAGTTTTCTATAATTATGAAATATTTCGAATTATGATTTCCTATGTGGGATAGTGTTCAGACAAGCTGGGCTGTTTATAAATTCTGAAATGAGACTGCTTGAGGTAGATCTTCTTATTTGATTTATTGATCTGATTTGGTCTCTGCCTATTAACTGACATGGCTTTGGTGATCCACTGTCCATTTTATATAATAGTCTGGGATGTAACCTGATGAATAAAGAATTGTGAATTATGAAATCCCTACTTTCAAAAATGGTTACTAATTCTTTCTCTGTATAGAGTGTTTTCATTTTTCTTTCAAAAAGTACAAGTTTCTGCGTCAGTTTTGAGTTTTTGTTTTCAAAACCCACACAGACAGAATTTACTTTACACTTCCTAATTATTTTATTGCCTTGAATTTAGATACATCCCCTGTAATTTCTGGTTTTGTTTATGCAATCACATGGAATTTCTCTTATTAAATCCTATTACTAGTTTTCCATACCTGATATGCTGGGTTTATTGAACTGGAAATTAATAGGGTGATCCCTACTGGATTATGTAGACTGGGAGGAATGCCTTTCCTTCAAATCAAAATCAGTGTTTATTGATTGAAAAAAAAACCACCCCTTTTAATCTGCATTCAGTGATAGAATATAGACAGTTTAAAGAAACAAAACAAAACACGATAGATGATAGATGTCTCCAATCCCTGTCTCCAATCCATTTTATTGTTGTGGTTCAGTTGCTAAGTTGTGTTTGACTCCTCGTAACCCCATGGATCATAGCCTCCCCCCATCCTCCACTGCTTCTCAGAGTTTGCCCAAATTCATGTTTGTTGCATTTGTATCTATCCATCTCATCCTCTGCTGTCCCCGTCTCTTGCTGACAACAATCCCAAATTCAAAGGGATTGCGTAAAATCATATGCATTGAGTTGATGAATGTTGCTTATTCATTTTAATTCACTGGAAGATAGGCAAAACATAGAATAAATTAAAGAAACTGTTCAAATAACACCATTTTTTTTCTCCAAGTCAGAGATGATTTTTCAAAAATGCCAGAATTTTATTTAGAAATACAATTACTGATGAGCACCTATATTCAAATTTAGAATAAATTTGCAATATGTCAGTTTGAGGAGTGGAGAAGAGGTAGCCTAGTACATAAGAATTTCAGAATTTAGATTCAGAAACGTTTCTGAATGGTGAGTTTATTAGTCTATAGCCCAGCTAATATTCCAGAGATTTTCCTCCCAAATTGAAAGGTGTATTCTCTAGAGTAGGGGTGTCAAACTCGATTTCATTGAGGGCCGCATCAAGGTTGCATTTGACCTGGGGGGGGGGCACAGGCAGGGCCAGCACGACGTCACTCAAGTCAGGGGCGACTGTGGTGGCCCGAGCTTCTGCCAGCAAAAAAGGAGCTAAGGAAGGCCGCCTGCAACCTTAATGAACTCTGTTTTCATTGGCAGAGGCACTACGGGCCAGTCCTTTGCTGTTTCCAGGGTGACCCAGTGGGCCAGATCTAAGCACCCCACGGGCCACATCTGGCCCCCAGGCCTTGAGTTTGACACCCCTGTTCTAGAGTATAATGCGTGTGGTGTTATAATAGTCTTGGATCTCAACATTTCCTAATGCCCATGTCAAAAATAGGCCTATTTAAAATCATAATCTGTTCAACACTTAAAGAGTCCAGAGATTCTTAGATCATTGTCTTTCACATGTAGACATAATCTATTTGAAGAGCTGAGCGAGGAACAGAAAGATATGCACAAGCGAACAGAATTTGCAAATGGTTGGAAAGGGAACTGAATGTATAGAATCAACAATATGAATCATACAGTTTAAAAATAAGACACCGCAATACATTCTCCTCTGGTAGAAGAGAATATCAATAGCTTAGGGTTAGCGTTAAGAACTGTGCAGTCTTTGGTGCTTTCTGTCAATTTTTGACTACTTAGTTGGAGACATTGCATTACCTAACTAGGTCACATCATCAGTGCTGTGAGAAACAACATCTACAAGAAAACAATCAAGCTCAGAGTTCACCAAGAATTCCACAAAACTATCTGTGTTAATCTAAACCAAAAGTGCTTACTGGAAACTTTTTAATACATTTCAGGAAAGTGTTGGGGCAGAATTTTTCTTGAAAATTCCCCTGGCCGTGTTTCACAGTTTTATTGATGTAGCATCTATTATATTCATTGTTTAATAGTAACTGCCAGCTCAGATTGTACCATAGCAACGTTTCCAGACCTTTAGCAACTGCTTTTCACCTCTCCTGAGACACAAAATTCCCAAAAATATGAGACTGAACTTGATAGTACAATATGGTGATTTAGCATCCTCTAATATCATGTGGGATAAGGTAGATGATTTCAGCTTGCACGCTAGGAAATCATAGGAGGAAAAATGCGTTATTCCACTAGCATGTTCATCACCAACTTTAATCCTTTCATGTCCATTTCATTTTTGCAGGAGGAGGACTAGTTGCCAAAACTGGGATTCTGAAATGCAGCCTTGGTCTTGGTATTACAAATATCTTTCTGTATTCTGGTTGGGTTTCAGAGATGGTTGTTTTAATGTGCAGCTTAAGGTGACAATTATAGCATTAGTACTAAGAGTCTCATTGAGACTCAGGTGTCACCCACAATACTTTGAAGGACTCTGGTGAAATAATGATGTAAAATTATTCAACTGGAGAAATGCATTCTGAGAAATGTTCCTCAGGTAATATGCAAACATAGGCACGTAAAATCCCATAAGAGGAAATAACATATTTGATGGTTCACTGGCTGGCAAACTGAAATAGTTATGCGTCTTTGGTACCTTTATTTTGCATTACTTGACAGAATGCAACATTTGCTGTCTTTCTCTTCCCATCTTCACTAGGTTTTCATTTCATAAAATGAGAGGGAGGTGAGAAGGTCTAACTTGATGTGTCATTTAGAGAAATGTTCATTAGTTTGCCTCAAAGTCTTAAAAGAGTGAACATTGTATAATTTCACCCTTGCTATTTTGATTATGCTGCAGTTGAGAAACAGTTGACTTGCTGTTCAATGTCCTTAAACCTTTTGTAGCATCTATTATGTTCATTGTTTAACAGTAATTGCCAGCTCCGATTGTACCATAGCAACATACATTTACATTGAAAAATATGTAGGAAACATCGTGGGAGTAACTGACATCATATAGATAAGAATACTTATTTTTTTGGTGGCCTGACAACACTACTATCATTGGGTCAAAAATGCCCAGAATCAGATCTGTTTGAGCTTCAGACCTTTACAATATTGCAAGATGCAGCTACTAACTGTATGTATCAGTCCTTCAAGGAAGCATTCCAAAAACCATTGCAACTCTACTTAATGTAATGTAATAATCGTCTCATAGTTCCCATCACCAATCTCTTTCCACTTATGGTTGTACGACTATAACTTGTTGCTGGCAATCCTTATGATTTATATTTATATATTGACCATCAATTGTGTTGTAAATGTTGTACCTTGATGAACGTATCTTTTCTTTTATGTCCACTGAGAGCATATGCACCAAGACAAATTCCTTGTGTGTCCAATCACACTTGGCCATAAATTCTATTCTATTCTATTCTATTCTATTCTATTCTATTCTATTCTATTCTATTCTATTCTATTCTATTCTATAAGAGATTTATAATCTAGAAAATGGGAAGTATAAAGTATACAGAAGACAAAGAAGAGAATCACCCAAGAAATTAACTCAAATTCAAGACACAAAGGGCGAGGCTCAAATTATGTTGTTTTGGGCACATTAGGCAAAAATCTAGTTCTCTGCAGAAGGCTGTAATGGTGAGCAAGTTAGGAAGAAAGATAAGATGATGATCAGGAGTAAAATGGATGGGACTAAATTACAGCAACAATGGGTGCAGCCTTGGAAGATCTGAAGAACCAGGTTGGAGATAAATTGTCCTGCAAAAAAAATCTTATACTGATTTTTAATTGTCCTTAAAAATCAATACTGATTGGATGGAACATAACTCATCCATCATCATCATCATCTCAGTATCGAAATTCTCTGATATATCAAAGAAATAATGATATCAATTCTTGAGGGAGATGAAAGGTTCAAAAATGTGAAATATAAATAAATAAGTATAAATAAAAAAGAAACTTAAAAACCTGATAGAGCTTATTTGTCCCTCTCTTATATCAAAGAGAATCAAGATAGGAATAGCAATAGCACTTAGACTTATATACCGCTTCACAGTGCTTGCCAGTCCCCTCTAAGCGGTTTACAGAGTCAGCGTATTGCCCTCAAGCAATCTGGGTCCTCAATTTACCCACTTCGAAAGGGTAAAGGCTAAGTCAACTTTGAGCCTGGTGGTGAGATTTGATCTGCCAAATTGTTGGCAGCCAGTGATCAGCAGAAGTAGCCTGCAGTACTGCATTCTAACCACTGCGCCACTGTGGTTCTGTTGGACAATGTTGAGTTTCTTCCTTATCCTCTACTCTCTTTCAGGACCAAGCTGATGTCTACATAACCTCTCCTACAGTCCTCCTTCAAGATTGTTTCTCTTGTATATTAAATGTATATGGAGCATGCCCTGATTGATAACATTTCTATATGTATCTACCTTTCACCTAGTCACTTTTTTCCATGATATATCTCCCACTTGCAGTCCAGCATTTAATTCGTATTAGGTCTCAATCTCTTGATTGCTCAGAATGTATTATTCAGTTCAAGCTACGTAATTAATATACCAATGTCCTATGTTGTATTGTCCACATATCTCATAGACTAAATAAAAAATAAAAGTTCAAGGCAGGGGTGAAATCCATCAGGTTCTGACAGGTTCTGGAGAACTGGTAGCGGAAATTTTGAGTAGTTTGGAGAACTGGCAAAGGCCACCTCTGCTGGCCCCAGAGTAGGGTGGGAATGGAGATTTTGCAATATCTTTCCCCCAGGAGTGGGGAGGGAATGGAGATTTGCAGGATCCTTCCCCTGCCATGCCCATCAAGCCACACTCACAAAACCAGTAGTAAAAAAATTTGAATTTCACCACTGGTTCAAGCAACCACCTGTGTGGATAGATTTGAAATGACTAGTTTCATTAATATAGGCAGATTTTGCAATGGCAGTCAAGTGATATTTATGAACAGTAATGTCCTCTTTGGTGGCTCGAAGTTAGGTATTTCTCGAGCATATATTTGCACATCAGTGTTTTTGAGTCATACCATCTGAAAGAATTTGAAGCATAATAGGAGCCAATAATATTGGAAACTTGGGAAAAAATTTGGGTTAGAAATGTTAAATTTACGCAGGCACAGAATTTAAGAGAAAATTTTATAAAATGTTTTACAGATGGCATTTAGATCCTAAGAAATTATCGTGTATGTATCCAGATATGCAAGCAAAATGTTGGAGATGTAATTGTGATGATGCTACATATTTTCATATTTGGTGGACTTGTAAGAATATTAAGGCTTTTTGGATAAGAATTTGGTGGATTCTACAAAATGTTCTGAAAAAGAAGATAAAGTTCCTGCCGCAATTTTTTTCTGCTGGGAATTATCATAGACAGTACAGTAATTGAGACTAAACTGATTTTAAATCTAATAACAGCAGCAAGATTACTGATAGGACAGTATTGGAAGAAAAAAGAAGTACCTACAATAGGAGAATGGATATTGAAAGTTGCCAATTTGGCTGAGATGGCAAAAATCTCAGCCTTTTTGAAAGACAATATGCAAGAAAAATATTTAAATGAATGGAAAAAATGGATTGACTATATTCAAAACAGATATCAGACTAAGAGTTATCAGACTGCCTTTGAATGATTAGGATGTATTATTTTTGATTGTTTTGGGGGAGGTTAGGAATTGATGAGAATTGTAGGAGTATAATTGAGTTAGGAGGGAAATTTTTTTAGCATATGTTTGTTTTATTTTTAACTATACCTTGTGTTTGTTCTGGGAAGTCGGGGGGTGGGGAGAGGGAGGGGTTTGTGAAGGAGGGGAGGCGGGCTATGGGGGAGGGAGGAAAGGGGGGGGAAAGTTTTGTAAAACTTTTTCAATAAAAAAAAAGAATTTGAAGCATAATGTAGTTGATATTTTAATCTCTAAAAGATGGATTAAAATATATATTTCTTCATTTTTAACTGGATGGTTTAACTGGGTGCTTTTCCTGTTTAAGGTTGCAATGCATTTATTGCAATCAGAACCTCACTTATTCAATATAACGAATATAAACCTATTTTCAAGAGGAATCTGGATGTTACCGTAAGAGATACAGGAATACAAAGTTAAATCTGAAGGCACAATATAATAAATAAGTGAGTCTGCAGCCCTGATATTATCAACAGTTTGTACTTTTCAGTAAACTTCTCATTTTCAGCATTTTTAGAAACAAATAGGTCGGTGAACATCTGATAATTGCTCACAGTAGTTACAGCAAAAATCACCAATTTGTTTATGTGCATAATTTTGGTTAGCCCGTTCACCTGTATTATAATTTGTATGTGAAAAAAATAATGTCCCATTGTGAATATAGCAAAGAATGAATATTTCCTGGGACCCCAAATAAGACATACCCTTCCCAAAATGCTCTTTAAAAAAAATAGTATGGTGATAGATTACTAAGTGTACCTCCTAATACAGGAATGTTTTGTGGTTGTTTATAAACATCATTCGATTTTGTTCTGCACTCCTAACACACTCTAGAATTTCCAAGCCAAATCCAAAATGTTTGGGGATTTTCAAGGCTACCAACTTTAATAAAGGATCAAGTAATGATCTGACGAAAATGAGCAAAGTTCTCTCTTCATTTTGTTGAATGAAAGGTCCCTTTTCCTCTGGTAACGAATTTAGAATGATAAATCCAGGTAAAAGCAAAGTGTACAGCATTCCTCTTTATTGACATTTTGATCTGAAGCCTCAGATCCAAACTTACAGTGCTGTTACGATGCCACGAGATGTCACTATGGTATTGTTGGGCCAGCTAATGGTATTTATGGCCAAAATTAAGCAGTTGTCCATTATCTTAAAAGCTATCCATAATAACAGCTTATAATTTCTTTAAATAAACAAATACTATTGGCTTTTTATCTTTCTAAAGCAAGAACGGCGGTTTTAAGAGGCCCCTACAAAGAATGAAATTGCTTTTGCACATAGTCTCAGCGTATAGGAGATTGAACTACCGTCTTTATTCTGTGATTGATAGAAGATGATGAGATTACATCTGTCTTCTGAACTAGGGATTCTCCAATTATGTGGAATTATCCCCAAATCCTCAATGGTGGCCATGCCTGAACTTCCAAGAATGTATACATCCAAAGAGAGTTGAGATTTGGGAAGTCAGCAATCATAACATAGAGGTAGTCCTTGACTTGCAACCATTCGTTTAGTGACCATTCAAAATTACAATGGCACTGAAAAATGACCGGTTTCCACACTTACGATTGTTTCAGCATCACATGATCAAAATTTGGGCACATAGCAATTAGCGTGTATTCATTATAGTTGCAAGGTCTTGGGTCATGTGATCACCATTTGTTAATTTTCCTGTCCAGCTTCCCATAAGCAAAGTCAATGGGGGGAAGCCCGAGTCACTTAACAACCCACACAATTAACTTAACAACTTAGCAATGGGAATTGTGATTGTAAATCAAAGACTAGCTTTACTCAGATTTTGTTTTTTTTTTCTTTTCACCCCTCCCAAAAATAATATCTATATTAGAAACCTTGGTAACCTGAAAGATTACGAGTGCTGACATTTCAGTTGAGTATAGCGTTTGACGCCTTACCCAATTTTTTGTAACTGGATTTTTTTTTAAAGGGGGTATCATGCCTACCACAGATTGTATAATAGGCAGTGAGCTGCAATTATGTAAGATACCACAGATGGTTCTAGCAAACTAGAATTATGCCTTTGTAGTGCTGAAACTGCCAAGGTCATGCCAACTGGAACAGGCACAGAAAGCTAGAAGACATGGACCAGATTGGTGTCTGGTGTATGAGCACTAGAATTAATTGTGCCAAGTGAGTGTGGCAGTTGTGTATAAATCTTCGATACTCTGGTGCCGAAGGGCTGAAGCTTTGGACATGGAAAGCAAATTACATACTCGAAGTAAAAGAGATAGGGAACAAGCATTTATCTCAGGAGGCTTTTTTCTCAAGCAAATAGAATTAAATTGTTAACCTACTCGTGCTTACCTGAAATAAATCTTCTCGAACTTGATGGAATTTACTCCTAATAAACATGGATAGAGCTGCAATGTTAGTGCCTTGTATTCTGGTGTAGTCAGAGTTGATTTGATCCATCTGAGTGTGACTGATTAAATCAATGGATCAACACTTGGATTGGTGGAATACCAATAATCAAACTCACTGAAATCAAATTTGAATACAATAGAGGCTTGATGTCTATGGAGATTCTCAGTCATCCAGGTCATGGTTGTCCAAAAGGTGCTTTTTTTTTCAAGAGGCAACTGGACTTTCTGGTTTTTCTTTGAAGACGTTTAGCTTGTCATCCAAGAAGCTTCTTCAGCTTTGACAGGATGGTGGGGAATGGAAGACTTGTACTCTTTGCAGACAGCTGGACATTTGTATTCTTTTAGCGAGTACTGGAGGTCACCTGGAGGTTTTTCTGTGTCCTCAGAGTCACCTGAGTGGTGCAAATGAGTGTGGCGCCTTCTTGGAATTGCTGAAAGGACTGTGTTGTAGATTGGAAAAGCAAAACACCTTCAAAGAAAAACCAGAAAGTCCAATTCCCTCTTGAAAAAAGCACCTTTGGGACAATACAGGCTTGACTTATGTGACCAGTCATTTAACAACCATTCAAAGTTACAATGAAAAGCTACTTACAACCTAGTTTCAACTCCCGTGGTCACCGGGCTTCATTTTGGGCACTCAGTAACCTACCTGCATTTACACCTGTTTTCAGTGCCCCATAGTTATACAACTACAATTTAACAATGATCTTGGTAGAAACTTACGTTTTCTTCCACTCTGGCTTCCAAAACTGGCCTGTGGAAAACAACAGTTTTCCTGAATGACGACCATGTTTGCTTAATGACCCCTGCAATAAAGGTCACAAAAGGTCTAGTCATGTGATGGTCCTCTCTACAACCATCATGATTTATGACCATAATCATCAGTTATGGTTGTAAGTCCTGTATTTGCCCTATTGAACATTATGGCATATTAGTGAGGATGTGTATTACTGTGTACTTTACTTGGTGCCACCTACTTTGTAATATGCTCAGCAATGCCCAGAGTCACCTTATAAGAAAGATGGGTGGCATAAAAGCTTAATAAATAAATAAATAAATGCATGGATCTGCATATGATTTATTTCTCCCGTAGCTGCTAAAATGCTTGCAGACAAAAGAACTGGAGATAGAATAGAATAGAATTCTTTATTGGCCAAGTGTGACGCAAGGAATTTGTCTTTGGTTCATATGCTCTCGGTGTACATAATAGAATAGAATAGAATAGAATAGAATAGAATAGAATAGAATAGAATAGAATAGAATTGAATTGAATTGAATTGAATTGAATTGAATTGAATTGAATTGAATTTTATTGGCCAAGTGTGATTGGACACACCAGGAATTTGTCTTGGTGCATATGCTCTCAGTGTACATAAAAGAAAAGATACGTTCATCAAGGTACAACATTTACAACACAATTGATGATCAATATATCAATGTAAATCATAAGGATTGCCAGCAACAAGTTATAGTCATACAGTCATAAGTGGAAGGAGATGGGTGATGGGAACTATGAAACGATTAATAGTAGTGCAGATTCAGTAAATAGTCTGACAGTGTTGAGGGAATTATTTGTTTAGCAGAGTGATGGCCCTCAGGAAAAAACTGTTCTTGTGTCTAGTTGTTCTGGTGTGCAGTGCTCTATAGCGTCGTTTTGAGGGTAGGAGTTGAAACAGTTTATGTCCAGGATGCGAGGGATCTGTAAATATTTTCACGGCCCTCTTCTTGATTCGTGCAGTATACAGGTCCTCAATGGAAGGCAGGTTGGTAGCAATTATTTTTTCTGCAGTTCTAAAGACAAGATGGTTGGGACTAGGGCAAAAGAAATATAACATAGATACAAGGCGGTTTATTTGTTTATTTATAACAATATTATAAGGCAACTCTGGGCAGTTTACAAACAGTAACAAAATAAATGTATTTAACACAGTTTATTAAAGTGCTATATATTTCTCTTGGGAACAAAATAAACTCCTGACCATAAAGGCCTTTAAGTAAGGACAGAGATCACTTTGTAATGTTGGTGAGGGGAGGGGGAATTAGATATGTATTCCACTGCATCATATGATTTATAGGCTGACATGTTGAGTAGGAAACGGAAAGTAAGTAATGATACTTGCTATCCTTTTCAGGTATGAAGATGTGTGTCCACTAAACTTAAAAGAGAATGTGTTATGGGCTTTCACTTCTCAATATTGACCACTTTTCTCAAAAAAGACACTGTTTTCAAGATATGAGCCTAACTTTTTCAGGATGAGTTAGAAAGCAGAAATATCTACAGAAGATCCAGATCAGTGGTAGTCAACCTGGTCCCTACTGCCCACTAGTGGGTGTTCTAGCTTTCATGGTGGGCAGTAGGGGTTTTGTCCGATACTGAAGCACTTTCCTTTTTTTTTAATCTAATTGACTTTTTTTAAAAAAATCATAGCATTATTTAAAAACATTTTCATTAGGTTTTCATAAAATTCCCCATGAGAATTTAAATTTCTGAAAATATACTATTTGTATCACCTGCGCGTAAGTTTAGTTCACACTACGTAAGTGAAACTAAATGGCCCTATAGTGCGACCGCAAACAAAAGAGCCTCGTCCCAGAATAGCGTGCACATCTCCCCCAACACCACCCAGCTGTAACAGACAAGCAGAGCTGCTAGCCGGTGCCCCCCCCTCCAACCCAATCCACGATGCACGAGAGGCAAACGCAGATGACGATACATGGCGCATTACGGTGGAACCAGTGGGCAGTTAGAAAATTTTACTACTAACAGAGATACAAAAGTGGGCAGTAGGAATAAAAAGGTTGACTACCCCTGATCCAGATCTAGAAACAAGCTGAAAACACACACACACACACACACACACACACACACACACACACCAATCAACAAAATATCTAGCAGAAGTTTCTCATTGTGGTTCATATATTGAAAACATTTCTATGATACCTGAATTGTTCATTGCAATTTATTTTTGCAACTGTTCTTTCATTGTATTTGTTTTGTTAGTATTGAATTATATTTTCCTATGAATATTTTCAAGGTGACTCAGCAATATCCAGTTAGATTCCTTGTCTAATACTAGCATTGGTAGAGGGGGGGTTTATTGACTCTTATAGGCTGAATGAGAGAGTAATTGGAATGGATTCAGTTCACTTATCTATAAAACAGATTATGGATGCAGAGATGGAGAAACTAGAAGTAAATTGGAGGGGCTAAGCTCGGAGTAACACTAATTACAGTGGTATCATCGCACTATTATTATTTTCTTGCAAGAAAAATTTACTGTGGAATAAATGGAAAGGGGAAGAACACAATAGCAAGCAATTATGGAGTGGTTCCTTTATCCCCAGCATGACTCAATGACATTTGAAGCACAGAATAGCAATAACTATAGAACCTAACTTACAGTAAACATTTCACTGTTAGTGAATAATATATTTCACAGACTTTCAAAGTCCAAATCTCGGTACCATTTACAGAATGGCCTTTTGTTTTAAAAACAATCAGAATTGAAAATCAGCCAATGAATGCAATGAGCGCATAAAAGCCATTTCTAACCTCTGCATCATGTTTTTGATGGTAGTTTGTGGCATGGGGGCTGCCACAAAATAAATAAACAATAGTGGGAGAAGAAGGAGTAGATTCTATTTCTTGATAGCCCAATGAAATTCTTGGAAAAAGATCATTAGATGAATATGACTATACATATGACAGGGAGGAAACCAAATGAATACATTCTTGGCATGATAGGGCATTGCCAGTCTTAAGCATTTTAATTTTAATAATCACATGGCATCTGATTTGAAAAATAATTGGAGTGTTGCTAATTTCAAAATTCAGGATGTATATGGAACTGGAAGTTTTCTTACTAGGACTTGCGTATTGTCGACTAGAAAATGTCCAATTAGAACCAACCTCCAATATTATAACTGATTTTTTTTCAACAGTTCAATAGCCTTGAAAATTTATTTTTGTAGCATTTTCTGTATCCTCTTTACTACTTGCCTCAGTCCTTCTTGCATAAATTCATTGTTGTTAGTTGCGAAGTCGTGTCCGACCCATTGTGACCCCATGGACAACATTCCTCCAGGCCTTCCTATCCTCTACCATCCTCTGGAGTCCATGTAAGCTCACGCCGACTGCTTCAGTGACTCCATCCAGCCACCTCATTCTCTGTTGTCCCGTTCTTCTTTTGCCCTCAATCTTTCCCAGCATTAGTCTCTTCTCCAGTGAGTCCTTCCTCCTCATTAGGTGGCCAAAGTATTTGGGTTTCATCTTCAGGATCTGGCTTTCTAAATCTTACATAAATACATATACTTAATTTTAAAAGGGCTGATAAGATTTTTCCAGGGAGGCAAACTGAAGATCAGTCTGGAAAAAGGAGAGCTAATATTTGCAGCCATGAAGAAAGAGATGACAATTGTCTCCTTTGTGCCCCTCTGGACAAAGAGAGGATATGAGATCACCCAAATTGTGCCCCTACAATTGCATCTCAATAAGAAATTGCAAAACAGCAATCTCTGGTAAGCCTGAGACAAGGGAAATGTTCAAACTTGTGCTCTACAGCCACAAACAGGACCTTTCTAAGTTTATACTCCCCTTGCTAATCACTTTCAGAAATTGTCTATTAATTATTTTAAGGTAGACGTCTTCAAAATGACAAGACTGAAAACACTGTGTTGAGTGCCTTTGATCCTTAATGTAAAAATGAAAATTTATATCTTTAGAATAGAATAGAATAGAATAGAATAGAATAGAATAGAATAGAATAGAATAGAATAGAATAGAATAGAATTTTTTATTGGCCAAGTGTGATTGGACACACAAGGAATTTGTCTTGGTGCATATGCTCTCAGTGTACATAAAAGAAAAGATACGTTCATCAAGGTACAACATTTACAACACAATTGATGGTCAATATATCAATATAAATCATAAGGATTGCCAGCAACAAGTTATAGTCATACAGTCATAAGTGGAAAAGAGATTGGTGATGGGAACTATGAAAATATTAATAGTAGTGCAGATTCAGTAAATAGTCTGACAGTGTTGAGGGAATTATTTGTTTAGCAGAGTGATGGCCTTCGGGAAAAAACTGTTCTTGTGTCTAGTTGTTCTGGTGTGCAGTGCTCTATAGCGTCGTTTTGAGGGTAGAAGTTGAAACAGTTTATGTCCAGGATGCGAGGAGTCTGTAAATATTTTCACGGCCCTCTTCTTGATTCGTGCAGTATACAGGTCCTCAATGGAAGGCAGGTTGGTAGCCATTGTGTTTTCTGCAGTTCTAATTATCCTCTGAAGTCTGTGTTTTTCTTGTTGAGTTGCAGAACCGAACCAGACAATTATAGAGGTGCAAATGACAGACTCAATAATTCCTCTGTAGAACTGATTATTATTATTATTATTATTATTATTATTATTATTATTATTATTATTATTATTATTATTATTATTATTATAGAACTGATTATTTATTATTATTAAGTATTTAAAATAAAACAGCAAAACAAGTTTTTGGCTATAAAAAGTTTTAAACAGATTAAAGGGTCAGAAAACATTTAACTGTTGTACACAGGGCTACCCTTGAAAAGTATCCAGAAGCTTCAGATGGTATAGAATGAGGCCATGTGGGCTACACTGAGTGCCCAAAGAAGAGCACATATAACAAACTGCAAATTGCATTGGGTACCAGTTTGCTTCTGGTTCCAATTCAAGGTATTGGTTACCACCTACAAAGACCTACCTGGCATAGAATCTACAAAATCGACCTTGCTCAGTCTCATCAGTCTGTCTGTCTTGATCAGGCAGGGAAGGTATACTGAAGAACATGCCAGTCAAAGAACTTCGATTGATGGGATCTAGGCAGAGAGCCTTCTTTGTGGAATGTCCTACCTCCAGAGGTGACAAAAGCCCCCAATCTCTCTTGACTTTCTGCATAGGGTTCAAATCTTGGCTCTGTGGCTTGCATGGGAGGCATAGATAACCACCCAAACATGAGGCTGGATAGTCTCTTGAGAACCTCCCTTCCTGTAATAACCAGTGGTGGGATTCAAATAATTTAACAACCGGTTCTCTGCCCTAATGATGTCTTCCAACAAGCAGTTTGCCAAACTGCTCAGAAAGTTAACAACCGGTTCTCCCAAATTGGTGCGAACTGGCTGAATCCCACCACTGGTAATAACCCAACATTAAATGGTCATTGTAAGACTTTCTCTTTTTTCCCTTTTGATTGTCATTCTTCTATCATTTTAAAGATTTTAATCCTAATTTAATTTTAATGTTAATTTTTATACATTGTTTTATCAATTATATTTTATTGTACACCAGCCATAGCCCCACTTTGAGGGAGATTGGCGGTTTAAAATTGTGAAATATAAATAAATAAATAAATAGCAGATTTTGAAGATTAAGATTTTGAAATTAATGTTAAGGAATAAATGAATTTTTTTTAGGGAAAGAAAAACTGTTTTTTATATTGGAGATATAACAGGAGAATCAATTTATAAAGGCGTTCAAAGATATTTTTGAGGAAACGTATTGAGATTTTGAATCAATAATGTCAGTTACGTTGTGTTTTTGTGGGAACAGTTTGTTCCCAGAAGTTACAGAAAAAGATATGCAACCAAGTCCATCTGAGAACAACATGAATAAGAAGTTTGGAAAGGAATTTGTCAGTAGACATAAAAAAAAATGTGTGGTTTTTAAAATTAAAAAGGAAACAAATGACAATCTCAGAGAGAACCTGGAATAATTCTTTTTTCCCCATAACATATAAAAGAGGCTCTTTAAAGTATTGAAGAAGTCCAAAACCTCTTGAAATGAGAATGGAAGAAATAAAATGGAACAAGTATTATACCAGTGTTTCTCAACAGCTGTAGCTGGCTGGGGAATTCTGGAAGCTGAAGTCCACATGCCTCAAAGTTCTCAAGATTGAGAAACGCTGTTAACAAACTGTTAAAAGGTTAATTTCCATTCCCTGGAGCAGCAGAAGGAGGAACTAGTTCACTTAATGCTGTGGGTTAATTCCCACTAATGTCTTCTTTCATTGTGCATTAATTAGATGGAGATGAGTTGCAGTGTTTGGCACAGGTGGGTTTCTAGGTTGAAAAGTGGAAACAGATGTTAGAATTGCTGGGGAAACAACGGGGACTAAAAATAATGTAGAGAAAGTAAAATTGTGTTGGGTTTTGCATCGCCCATCTTTCCTTTCTGCTTCTATACATAGATCACAGCACTGACCTTGGACAGATGGCTATGAATGAACTCATCATAGAAAGGCAGGAAATTGTAGCCTTGGGTTTTGATGGGAAATTGTAACTGGGGAAAACAATAGGGGGAGAGGTTGTTGGTGGGAGGGGCTGGGGCATGAGAGTGATTGGATCGCTTTTTGTCACTGTTAATTAATTATAAAGTATTAGTATTAGTATTTATTAAATTTCTATACCGCCCTTCTCCCGAAGGACTCGGGGCGGTTTACAGCCAACATAAAAAACAATATTTATAAACAGAATTAAAAGACAATATAAAAATCTAATTCAATTTGGCTAGTACCTATTAAAAATTATTCAAAGAATAATGATAAAACCCCACTTAAAACAATAGTCTCTTAGGCCAACCCTGCTTGGTAGAATAAAAAAGTCTTGAGCTCGCGTCGGAAGGTCCGGAGGTCGGGGAGTAATCGTAACCCCAGAGGAAGCTCATTCCAGAGGGTGGGTGCCCCCACAGAGAAGGATCTCCCCCTGGGGGTCGCCAGCCGGCATTGTTTGGCTGACGGCACCCTGAGGAGACCCTCTCTATGGGAGCGCACCGGTCGGTGGGAGGCTATCGGTAGCAGCAGGCGATCCCGTAAATAGCCCGGTCCTGTGCCATGGAGCACTTTAAAGGTGGTTATCAACAAAGAAGGGAATTTGATGCCACTTATATTTGGCATCAGTGTTTTTGTAGATGGGCTATGGAGGATCAACAGCTTCACACAAGGCATCAAGAGTATTTAGAATGCTTGCTAGATGTGGATGATGGATAGGTGGGTGTTGGGAGTCTAGATGATGGACAGATATGGTCGATATGCAGGTAGTCCTCAACTTACAACCACTGGGACTAACATTTCTATTGCTAGGCAAAGTGGTTGCTAAGTGAATTTCACCCGATTTTTATTTATTTATTTTATTTGTCAATCATATACAAGTTAACAGGTAAAAGTATAAACATAATTTGGATACATGAAAAGAGTAAGTAAAAAAGGAATATTAGGACAGGGATGGGAGGCACGCAGGTGCACTTATGCACGCCCCTTACAGACCTCTTAGGAATGGGGTGAGATCAACAGTAGACAGTTTAAGCTTAAAGTTTTGGGGGCTTGGGGAAGAAACTAGAGTCAGATAGTGCATTCCAGGCTTTAACAACTCTGTTATTGAAGTCATATTTTCTGCAATCAAGTTTGGAGCAGTTTACCTTGCGTTTTTATCTATTATTTGCTTGTGTATTGTTGTAGTTGAAGCTGAAGTAGTCATTGACAGGTAGGACATTGTGGTAGATAATTTTATGTACTATGCTTAGGTCAGATTGAAGTCTGCATAGTTCTAAATTGTCTAAGCCCAAAATATAATAATTATAACCCCTTTTTGCCACAGTCGTTAAGTGAATCATGCAGTCATTAAGAGAATCCTTCCTTTACTTGTCTTAGTCTGACTTTGCTTTTCATAAGCCAGCTGGGAGGGTTGCAGATGGCCATCGCGTGACCCTGAGATTCTGCAACTTTGGTTATTACATGCCAATTGCTCAGCACCCTAATTCTGGTCATGTTACTGGGGGGATGCTGCAATGGTTGTAAATGTGAAGTTGTAAAGTGATAAGTCACTTTTTTCAGGGCCGTTGTAACTTTGAACAGCCCAACAACAAATTGGGCTACCAGTATGGGTAGCTACATAGTTAGATGCCCTTTTTTATGTGCTTTAAGGAGGACATTTAGACACAGAGCCTTCCTCTTTGGATCAAAGCTATGCTGTTCATGAGGTGGTGGATGGAGAGTTTGGTTGCTATTGTGATAAATGGGAAATAACAGGTAAGTCACAAATTGACTTTTTAAATGGAGGCTCCTTGACTTTCTTTAAAATGGTACTTTATGAGACAAAGTCTTCAGGCCTAGCATTTAGTAGAATAAAAAAGAGGATAGTGAAGGAGGGAGGGAGGGAGAGGGAGAGAGAGAGAGAGAGAGAGAGAGAGAGAGAGAGAAAGAAAGAAAGAAAGAAAGAAAGAAAGAAAGAAAGAAAAGAGAAAGAGATGAAAAAGAGGATAGAGAGAAAAAGCCAGAGGCAGAGAACAAAGAAAGAGAGAGAGAGAAAGGAGAACATTAAAAAGAGAAACAAAAGGAAGGAAGGAAGGAAGGAAGGAAGGTTGGTTATTTGGTGAAGTATATCCTTCTAATGATATAAAGGTTCTTGACTAATTCAAGAATGCTTTAAAACAGAACTTACTTGTATCATCTCAGAAACTGAAAACTCCCAACCAGCTTCACCATTATCCATACTGGCTACAGCATTTCTTTCAACAGAAATGTAAAGCCTGTGGATTCCTCACTGCTGTCCTAAATCCAAGGAATATACACCAAATCATTTCTGTAAAAACTATTAAGCTTCTGCTCACCCTTTTCAAAATCTCACTCTTCTTTTGTGTGATGTGCCTCACACCACTTACTGAGTGACTTTTCCATTGCGTGGGACTATTACAGCACAGGCTGAATTCTTGAGAAATGAAATCACCTATAATGCAGAACAAATTACATAAACAATAGCAGATGTAGCACTTGTTGTTGGTTTGCCCAGAACAAATATGTTCTTTGTACACTTACAAACTAACTTAGTACCAGTTCTAAATTTCCTCTTGATAATTAAACTTTATTGAAATAAATTTAGAAAGCAATAATGAGGAAATTCTAGGGATAACTGTATTTCAAAAGGAAGACTCGTTTTTAAATTATTTTTGTTGACCATTTTAAGAAAAGGAAAACCATTTTAAGAAGGGGAAGGCAAAAGAGAAAAATTGAAGAAATGGAATAAACATGATATTTACAAGTATTATGAAATTAGGTTGAAATTTCCAACATTTCATTAATTTAAAAAACTAAATATCATTTTGAAAAACTACAAAATCATTGTTAAAATCTTCTTTTGATATTAATGTTAATATTGATACCAACAGGGTAGTCTGCACAAGGTAAATCATAGGTGAAATTAAAATTACACTTATTTTTGTACAAACAACTAAGGCACTATAATTCAGAGAAATCTAGATTACAATGTGGAGAAAGCCCTTCATACAGCAATAATATTCAAATGCATCATACATAAGAGATTTTATTACTTGTACAGTATGTGAGGCTTGGTTTCCATCTATCTCTTGTTTTGAAATGTGATTTTGTATTTTTTTTTTCTGATTGAAAACTATGCTAGTTTATACCTCACAGATTTGAGTCTGTGATAGATGGATGGATATAGATGATTAGAGAGATAATATCTGCCTTTTATTGAAATGAAAATATTAATTTGATGGAAGAATATGAATTTTGGTTCATAAACATCAAATATTCAATTTGAAAACAGTCCAGGTCATGGGTTTCATCTCTCAAACTAAGCTGTGGTTAGTTTATTTGTCATGCTTTTAAAAAAACAGTTGACTGGCTTCACGCAATATAATAGGCCATATTCCATGGTTTACAGCTGAGAGAGGCTGGATTCATGACCCAATAATAAGCCATAACATGGTGTGTTCTCATGTACTGGCTCACAAGAATTCTACAATGCAAGTTATAATTTCCTTCAGGCATCTTCAGACCTCACTCCATACAACCATTACCACCATTCAGAGCATAATCTTCAGAAGGTAATCACCAACTGGAATGATTCTCATCCATACTGGGAGTCTACACTACCACAGTCCCAGAGTACCCTATAGAGATATAAACTACTTAATTCCAGGACAGAGCAGTTATCATTTGCCTGATGGGAGGGTACCACTTTTGATGCCCATTGCCCATGGCAACATGCCATTCTCCCTGAACTACAGTTCCCAAGCAGTGTTGCATCAATGCACAAAGATGCTTAAAAAGAATTATTTTAAGTGGGAAAATTAATTGGGAAGTGTCTGTGGACCAATAGATTTTGAGTAAACTATGGCATCTACCAAAGGTGTTTCCCATTTTATAAAATTAATTTATTTATTATTAAATCTCTAGAGTGTCCATATCACAAAGTGACTCTAAATGGGAAACCATTCTGGAGTGGAATACTAAATATAGTTTGGAGACGTGATTTCCTGTGTTTAGTTTCTGAACAAGAAAATTCCATATTAAAATTTCACTTTTAACTCTTTGCAAAATCCAGGCTCAGCCTTGCCGCTGAAAATTGATTCAGAAGCTAAGATGTGACCGTAATTTAAAAGTTGTGGTGGCATAATGTTTAGAATGTAGTATTGCAGGCTAACTGCCGCCTTCAGGAGTTCAATCCTGACCTGCTCAAGGTTGACTCAACCTTCCATCCTTCCAAAGTCAATAAAAGAGGATTGTTGGGGGCAATATGCTGACTCTATAAAGGCCCAGAGGGGTGCTATAAAGAACTGTGGAGCAATATAAGTGCTATTGCTATTGCTATTGCTAAATTCTTGAAAATTTCCATTCAACCATTTCCTTTATTACTAGTATTGCAGAAGAGTAAATATGTTCCCTTCTTAATGCATGCTTATTTTCAGTGCTTCCTTAAACATTTCATGAAGACTCTGGATAACTGTGAGTGCAGAACAAGATCATTTGAATTCTGGACATATTTTATGTGTGTGGCTGGGAATTGTTTTTCTACCAAACTTTTGAAATATATAAGTCTTTCTTCCTTTGATTCTTTTCTGATTGATCCTTCTGTATCCTAGTGCTCTCCAAATGTATTAAATTTCAGTTCCTAGCAGCTGAGGCCCAATACAAAGCTGAACTGTATCTTGGTGCACAATATGGTTGTCATATAGACCGACATATCACGATTGGGGTGCCAAAAATTCAGACAATCAGTGGTTGCAATACAGAAATAGCTAGCAATAGCAGAAAGAGATTCATATGCGGTGTTTCACAACCATGGTAGCTTGGAGAGGTGAAGTCTTCAACTCCCAGAATTCCCCAGACAGTATGCTGGCCTGGGAATTCTGGGAATTGAAATACATACATTTTACAGTTGACTGTAGAACTGTCTCTGCTATCGCTAGCTATTTCTCTGTCCTCCAGTGTTGTTTTGCAGCCTAGATCTGATAGCCCAATTCAAGAAAACTGTTGTAAATGTCACTGTGATAAGAGAGATTCAGATAGAGATTTTAACATGCTCTGGCCTTTTTTTTTTGAACACTCTCATTTGTAAGACGTGTCCTCACACAGGTCCCAAGAAAAGAGGGTCAGCTGAAAGCAAGTCTAGCAATGACCCCATGGAGAATGTCACAGCAGAACTGCCAGGGTTGTGTTAGGAAGCCCAGTGATTAAGGGAGCAAACACAACTGGCGGCAATTCATCCAAGGTGACTGTTTAGCAATTAAAAGTTGCCATTAATTCTTTCTTGCAAAGGTTGGGAATTTACATTCAGTGCTGAGCTCCGCTCTGCACATCTCCTACAATGCCGTTTGGAGCATGCGCTGCTCCAGTCCTCAACCGGCTGTCAAGGTGGGGTGCGAGGGGGGGAGGCAAAGAGAGAGAGAAAGAGAGAGAGGGAGGGAGGGGGGGAGGGAGAGCGAAGTAGCGCTCTGCCAGCTCTGAGCTGCCGGTTCCTGGTTGCCAAGCAGTTACTGTTTTGTGGTGGGGTTGCGGAGGCTGTTAATTGAAGGAGTCCTCTTAGCATCTTTGGTTTTCCTCTTTCACTCTTCTTATTTAATTTGGAGAGGGAGAAAGAGGGAGAAAAAAAGAATACAAGCGTGAGAGAGACCATTCAGATAAAGGCAGGAGATTAAGGGGTTGTTGCTGTGTTATTTTTAATGCAATAAATTTGTGCTGGCTGATGCTCCACCGGTGATTAAGTGATGGGCTAGCTACTCATCCGTATTTCTTTAGCTGGGGTGGTGTGAAACACTTCCACAGTTGCACGCTCACTCTCCTTTTCTCTGCCTCTCATGCACATCAGCAGAAGCAGACCCATACCTACATACACACGCATACACAAGACTTGTGAAATCCTGTTTCTCACTGCAGTGGGTCCAAGTAGGTGAACATGACTACAGCTAAGGAGCAAACTGCATCAGGAAAATCAGCCCAACAACAGGAACAGGTAATGGACTTTCTCTCTCTCTCTCATTCTCTCTCTTTTTTCTTCTTTTTTTTGGGGGGGGAAGGGGGGGCGTATAGGGAGATAATTTTGAATGCATTTATGCCTCTTCGTTGGTTGGCTTCCTTCCCTTTTCATTGCTAACAATGTGTAATTAACATTCTAAAATGAGTCATCCCAAGCAGGATGTTGACTATCAGCTGTCACTGAATATAAATACTTGTGCATGAATTTCGCAGTTTCTAGTGATTTATACTATGACTCTGTTCATGTGTGTCTTTGTGTGTGTGTGAGAGAGAGAGAGCTTGCTGGATGTTTGGGATTTTCCAGTAGACACCAGGTGAGAATTTGGGAGGTGGGGGTGTAAAAGCCTCATCTTTTCCTCACGGCATTAACCCAGTTTATGGTGTCTAACTTGCTTGCAAAGGCTAATTATGTCCCTTCACCAGGTTTGTTTTAACCCAAGCAGATTTGATTCAGCTGCCTTTTTTTTTTTTTAGCTTCTTCACCTTTGTACAAGACTTAATATGTTTGTCTTTATTCACAGCGCAGCTAATAGAGAATTTTAGACTTTGGATAATAGTCTTTTGGGAACTGTGCTTTATATACATTTATATAGTCATTGCTGCTTCCCTTCATTCAGGGAATTTTGCTATATTTGGGGGTGCTCTTGTGATGTGGGGCTCCACAGCTCAGTCCCAAATCTTATCCAGGTTAGCATCTTCAATTGAGAAAATCTACGGAAATATGGAGGTCAAATCTAGTTAGTGTTATCTAGAAATTGCTGCAAAATATATCTCTCTTGTGTATTCCAGGTGCTGTATCCCTAGTGAGATTGTTACTTTCTTTTTGCTCCTGGCCTTGTTTCCTGTAGTTGCAGAATACTCAAAAATATATATATATATATTGTTAGTCTTTTTTCTTTATCCCCTTATCAAGAAAAAACTTCAAGTATAAAAATATTTTTGTGCCAGATAATAAGTGCACAGCAGCAAGATCACTTAAAAAAAAATCTACTTCAGTCACTTCCTGAATTTTATCTGTAAATGGATGGCTTTTTCCTGGTCCAGTTCATAAAAAGAGTTTCCTTCTCAATAGAAACCAGTTTTCATCCTGGTAAAGTAAGGAGTCACTTTGTCAAACTAATAGAGTGTGGGCAGGAAGGCATGGCAGATGGAAAGACTGTTTAAGATATCTCAGATCCTGATAAAACCTACAAAAATTTCACAGGTGCTTTTTAACTCCTTCGCTCTTTATCCTATTTGCAGATCCTCCTGTAAGAAATAAAGAATATAGAGAGCCCATTTGCTTCAGATTCAAATATCAGATTCCACCAGGAATTAACACAATTTAAACCTACCCTGCATCTAGTAATCTGAATTATCTTCTCTTTTTCTACATAAGCATGGCCAGGAGGAAGAGATTGGAAGCTTCCACTACTATTTTACAAAAGTATGCTTTGAAACTCTAAACTATAGTTTATTTAAGTATACTTCCTTGTAATAAGTCAGATTACTACAGTAATAAGGGGCGTGCATAAGTGCACAAACGTGCCTACCATTCCTGTCCTATTGTTTTTTTTCTTTTCTTCTTCCTATATATATGCTTATACCTCCTTATATTTACTCATATATGTGTTTATATACTATATAATCTTTTGTATGATACCTACATATATTGTTGTGACAAAATAAAATAAATAAATAAAATAAAAATAAATAGTTTCTGGGCTTGCTTGAACTTATTCTAGTGAAAATTAAGCAGAATGTGTTCAAGTTTAGATGCCAGACCAGGCTACAGTTAATTTTAAATATGTGTGTATATTCTCAGGGAATGTGATGGCTCAGTGGCTAAAGAGGCTGAGCTTCTCAGCTGGAAAGCTAACAATCCAGGTTCGAGACCTGAGCACTGTGCAATGGGGTGAGTTCCCGTTCCTTGCCCCAGCTCCTACCCACATAGCAGTTCGAAAGCATGCAAATGCGAGTAGATAAATAGGTACCTTCGGTGAGAAAGTATCAGCGTTCTGTGCACCTCAGCATATAGCCATACTGGCCACATGACCACGGAAATGTCTTTGGACTATGCTGGCTCTCCCGGCCAAGAAAAAGAGATGAGCATCGCATCCCAGAGTGGGACATGACTGGACAGGAAAGCCTTTATCTTTATATAGTCTCAATTCTTTTCTGCAGGAATGTTGCAAGGTGTTAAACATACATCTGATAACAGGCTCTGCAGATAATTCTTGCTATCCTTACCGCTAATCTATAGTTTAATGTTACATCCAAAGCCATTCACTGTAACCAAAACAGGCTTTAACACTGTGTTTTAACTTACTGGATAAGATGTCACAGGAGACTAGTTTAAACAGATGTCCCCAGATGCAAATTAATTCTTAAAATAGTTTTCCTCTGGCTCAGTATGCTGAGAGTTGCAATTTATATTTCCTCCCCTTCCAAGCATGTGGCTAAGTTTAAAGATAGGTGGGGAGAAGCAGATGGTTGATTCTTTATTAGATGCAGCGTTATCTGAAATGCTACAAAAGGACAGTCCTCCCTTCTCAGGGTGACATTACACTGAAACAAAAATGGCTTGACCAACTTTTCTAGTTAAAAAAGAGGGACCTTTCTCAGCTTGTCCCTTCCCAAACTTCCTTTTTCCTTTTTCTCTTAAGGGGTATTGTATTTATCAGCTGAAACTCAAGCTTTCCACAAATAAAGATAAGATGTGAATTTAAAAGGAATCATTTGTAGCTGACAATAAATGAGAAGTGTTACTGGATCTTTATAACATCTTTCCTGCTAGTTAATGGGTCTTCCATCTTATACTAAAAAGCTTTGTGAATTAGCTGTCAACCAAAACATCTCAAGAAACATTTACGACATTAATACATTTTGCCCAGGCTTAATAAGCAAATAATTTTATTGTGCCTTCTGAAGAGTTCTGCCTCACTATGAATTTTTCATATGTTAAAAAAATATCACCAATTATCCAGTTCTTCAGCTGAGCTGATCGCCAACCAGTAAAATAAAATTTTCCTGACTGGTACTGTTCTTTTTATGCAATCGCTTTCTCTCTCTCTCTCTCTCTTTTTTTTATATAGTGGTAAAATTGCAATCCTACACATGTTTTTTAAAAAAATAAACCTAATGGAGTAAAAGTTACTTCTCAAGAAGCATTGCAGAAATGGTGGCTTTGGATAGAATTTCCTCTGACATCCTTAAATGAAAAAGTTTTATAAGTGATTAAGGTTTGGTTGCGCCTATCTGCCCCATATTTATTTATTTATGAAATTTATATAACCACCATTTTACAAGAAATAACAGTAGAGGAGAATGTTTGTAGTTCAGAGTTGAATTGTGTGGGCCTTCCTGTTCTCTGAACTTGGTTGTTTTCTTGCAGACTTTTCATTACCCAACTAGGTAAGGTCATCAATGCAGGTGGGGTGGGAATACTGTAACTGTGTTGATGACTTTCATTGTCTCAACTATTCAATCTTAATCACTCAGCAGGGTGACATAGATCTCAAAAACATAGATGAAGCTTTAAAAACCCTTGAAAACATGGCTGAACCAAAATGCTGAGTCAAAGGGCAAAACATGATTCCAAACATATGTGGACAAGTATGTCTTGCCCAGAGGTGGGATTCACTTACCTTCCCTACCGGTTCGCAAATGTGCACGCATGTGCACACACACTCACCCGCACCACTTTCTGTGCATGCTTGGCCTTGCGTGCATGTTCTTTGCTCATGCGCGCGTCTTCCGTGCATGTGCACAGCCTCCAAAATGTGGCTAAATAGGACAGCATTACTTCCGGCTGGGTGGGCGGGGCATACTACGGTTGGTGCTACCAGTTCACACAATCTCACCACTGGTCTTGTCTCTGTCAGAAGAACTTTGAAGCAGCTATATCTTTTCCTTGACAAACATGGCTGTTCTTTGACTCCAGATCTTGCAAGGCCCTACTCTAAACTTCTCCTTCCAGTGTGCAGAAAAGAGAGTGTGATGTACACTCAGACAGGGCTTAGCAACTTACAGATTAACAGAATTGGAAGGGACCTTATGGATCATCTAGTCCAACCCGCCCAAGCAGGAGACACCATTTCTGACAAGTAGGAGTCCAATCTGTTCTTGAAAGCCTCCAGTAATGAAGCTCCCACAACTTCCGAAGGCAACTTCTGCTTCATTGGTTGATTGTTCTCACTGTCAGAAAATTTCTCCTTATTTCTAGGTTGACTCTCTCCTTGATCAGTTTCCATCCATTATTCCTTGTCTGGCCCTCAGGTGCTTTGGAAAATAGCTTGACCCCCTCCTCTCTGTGGCAGCCCCTCAAATATTGGAAGACTGCTATCATGCCTCCCCTGGTCCTTCTTTTCACTAGACTAGTCATGCTCAATTCCTACAACCGTTCTTCATATGTTTTAGCCTCCAGTCCCCTCATCATCCTTGTGGCTCTTCTCTGCACTCTTTCTAGAGTCTCAACATATTTTTTATAGTGTGGTGAGCAAAACTTGATGCAGTATTCTAGTTGTGGTCTTACTAAGGCTTTATAGAGTGGTATTAATATCTCACTTGATCTTGATTGTATCCCTCTGTTAATGCAGTTTAGGATTGCATTGGCCTTTTTGGCTGCTGCTGCTCATTGCTGGCTCATATTTAGCTGGTTGTCCACTAAAACTCCAAGATCCCTTTTATAGTTATTGCTATTAAGCCTGGTTTCACCCAGTCTGTATATGTAGTTTTGATTTTTTCTTGCCTAAGTGTAAGACTTTACTTTTCTCTCCATTGAATCTCATTTTGTTAGATAGGGCCAAGTGTTCAAGTCTGTCAAGATCCATTTGGATCTTGAGTCTATGTTCTAGGATGTTAGCTATTCCCGCCAGTTTAGTATCATCTGCAAATTTGGTAAGTTCCCCTTCTATTCCCTCATCTAAGTCGTTTATGAAGATATTGATGGACAAACTCCCAGAATTTCCTAGTCAGCAGTTGAAGTCCACACGTTTTAAACATTCCAAGTTTGAAAAACACTGCTTCAGTTAATAGTTCCTAAATCTAGTACTAATTCTACTGGAGCTAAGTTTTCAACTTTTTGGGGTCGTGAAACTGGTTGAAAAAAAATCTAGAATCCATGATCAAGAGTAAATCTCTAGTAACAAAAAAATGTCTGTGTGCAAGTGGCTAGGGAATTCTGGGAGTTGAAAGCCACACATGTTCAAGTTGCCAAGTCTGAAAAACTTGGCAATAGTGGTCGCCTAAAATATTTGACTGGGGTTTACTGATTTATAAGCCTGTGAAGCTCCCCCCAAAGAGACACAGAAAAATTCTATGGAGGAAGGGCAATCATGGGCTGCTAAGTTTATTTCGTCCTAGAAGTTAAGCCAATATTAACAACATGCCAAAAGGATTAGCACTATTTGTAAACAGTCAATAAAGAAAGCTCTATCCCAAGTTGTTTTAGCAAAGCTGTACCAGGATAAAGAATGCTTTATGATGCACTTGGACTGTAACTTCTCAGTCCCAGAATGCTTTATGGGCACTTTCAATTTGTAAGACCACACTTGGAAAACTGCATCCAGCTTTGGTCACCACAATGTAAAAAAGATGCTGAGATTCTAGAAAGAGTGTGGAGAAGAGCAGCAAAGATGATTAAAGGGGCTGGAGGCTAAAATATATAAAGAATGGTTGCAGGAACTGGGTATGTCTAGTCTGATGAAAAGAAGGACTAGGGGTGACATGACAGCAATGTTCCAATATCTAAGGGGTTGCCCCAAAGAAGAGGGAGTCAAGCAATTCTCCAAAGCACGTGAAGACAGGACAAGAAGCAATGGATAGAAACTAATAAAGAAGATAACCAACTTAAAACTAAGGAGAAATTTCCTGAGAGTTGAAAAAATTAATCAGTGAAACAACTTGGCTCCAGAAGTTGTGAATGTTCCAACACTGAAAGTTTTGGATTGGATGACAATTTGTTTGAAATGGTATAGGGTTTCCTGCCTCAACAGGGGATAGACTAGAAGACCTCCAAGGTCCCTTCCAACTATGTTGTTCTGTATTCTGCTCTATTCCAAGTAATAGTAATACTGTACAGCTAGTCCTCAACTTACATCCATAACTAAAGTTACAACAGCATTAAAAAAAAAGAAAAAAGCAACTTATAAAATGGTCCTTGCACTGACAACAGTTGCAGTATCCCCATGGTCACATGACCAAAATTTGGACATGTATTTGTGATGGTTGCAGCATTCCTGGGTCATGTGATTGCCATTTGAGACCTTCCCAGCTGGCTTCTGGCAAGCAACGCCAACGTGGGAAGCTGGATTCATTTACCAATCATCTGATTCACTTAACCATCACAATATTTTACTGAACAGCGAAACATTCATAAAATTGAGCATGATTCATTTAACAACCACCTTGCTTAGCAACAGAAATTTTGATCCCAACTGTAATGATAAGTTGAGGACTATTATAGTAGTTCTTTGCAGTGGTTTAGGCACACCTTTTTCATGAACTAAATTCCCTGAAGTGTATAAAGTCTTGGTAGTATTACAGGTTTTTTCTACATTACTCCTGTAATGTAGCCTTTTTACAAGTCTTGTTAAATGAATAACCAAAAGATCTCCTTGATTCTTTGTCCTTTTAAGTTTGATACAAATTGCTAAATAAAAACTATTATTTTCCTTAATAATGATTGTTTTTTTGCAGTTATGGTTATAAAATAAAATGAAAAAGCATGACAGGGCTATACACTCAGGAAGAGTGTAATTTATAGTGGACTACAATAACTATTTCCTCATTTCTTACACTAAAAACTTTTTGCTTTTATTTTGCTCTGAAAAACTGTAGGAATTCTGGATGGATTTTTGCTTCATGCTAAACCAATATTTCTTTCAGACAAACTAAAGTTAACCAACGATGGTTTAACATCCTGCATGAAGCCAGCCGACGTGGCATGTAACTTTTCAGTAATCAAAATTTATTTTATTTATTTATTTATTTTTATTATTCAAATTTTTATACCGCCCTATCTCCCGAAGGACTCAGGGCGGTTTACAGCCATATAAAAACATAAAAAACATCAGAATAAATACAAGTTAAAACAACATTTTAAAAAACTTATTACATTAGGCCAAATTTAAAAATATTGATTAAAATAGTACAAAACCCCATTTAAAACTAATTTTTAAAAACTAAACCCTAGGCCAGCCCCGCACAAATAAATAGATGTGTCTTAAGCTCGCGGCGGAAGGTTCGAAGGTCAGGAAGTTGGCGCAGTCCTGGGGGGAGCTTGTTCCAGAGGGTGGGAGCCCCCACAGAGAAAGCCCTTCCCCTGGGTGTCGCCAGTCGGCACTGCCTGGCGGACGGCACCCTAAGGAGTCCCTCTCTGTGGGAGCGTACGGGTCGGTGGGAGGCAGTCGGTGGCAGCAGGCGGTCCCGTAGATAACCTGGCCCTATGCCATGGAGCGCTTTGAAGATGGTAACCAAAACCTTGAAGCGCACCCGGAAGGCCACAGGTAGCCAGTGCAGTCTGCTCAGGAGAGGTGTCGCATGGGAGCCACGAGGGGCTCCCTCTATTACCCGCGCAGCTGCATTCTGAACCAACTGAAGCCTCCGGATGCTCTTCAAGAGGAGCCCCATGTAGAGAGCATTGCAATAATCCAAGCGAGATGTGACGAGCGCATGAATGAATGAATAATGAATATGAATGAATGCACATGAGGGACTGTGCATAGAATAATTGCTTCATTTTTGTGGGAATCAGAAGTGTGACTCTCCTGCCTGCTTTCTGAAATATTACGTCAAGTATTTCACTCTCAAGTTTTGCTGAATCAAAGCTCATTGCCCAATGCAGAAACAAATGACCCAAGAAAGTTGCTAGATCAGCTGTTCTCTCACTAGACTGGTTTCTGAGTTTCTGTCGAGCTTTGGTTTGAGGTCAAACCTGTTCACTCAGGATGTGAACTTCCCTTTTCAAATTTGTATCTTTTCCACTGAATACTTTAATGGCGTTACAAAACAAATGTTTAGTGACTGCCCTTGTTTGTACCTCTCATGGTTTCAGAGAGGAGAGTTAAACGGAATGGATCTTATAAGAGCGATTTTTAAGACAGCATTTCTCAACCTTGGCAACTTTAAGATGTCTGGATTTCAACACCCAGAATCCCTACAGTTTTTCAGAGCAAGGCTGGCTAAGGAATTCTGGGAACTGAGCAAATGCTTTAAGATGATTTTAGATTTGGATAAGTCTAAGAATTTAGAGTCTATAGAAGAGAGACTCTAAGGACTCTGGGACTCCCAAAATTCCACATATCTTAGAGTTGCCACGATTGAGAAATACTGCCTTAAAATGACTCCAAAGCTGGAGAACTCTATGGAGGCTCAACAAAATCTCTGCATCTCCACACTAGGAGATCCATGCTGGTCTGTCTAAAGTTAAACAGAGAACTGAATTTTCCTAAACTGAATTTGGTGCTGTCCATGGTTCTTATTTGATGGTCTAATGTTTTCTGCTTTTCTGTCTCCTTGTAAATCTTGTCTCAGAAAACATACTGTACTATTTCTGGATTCGTCTCACTGTTATTCTTGATATCTTAAGAATGTTGATGTCTGAAGTCACTTTTAACTTCACAGTGTAATGCTTTTCATTAGCACAACATAGTGCAAGAATGAAATGCATCCAAGGTTTATCAAGTTACACGTTGCACAAGCTATCTCTCAGAATTTTACATCTTTGTAATAGGTTTATATTAATATTTTAGATAGTTTACATAATATTTTGCAGTAAATTAATCCATTGCCACCAAATACTTTTCCTCCATCCAAAATTTAATACAATAAGTAAATTGTGTTCATGTATTACTAAATCATAATGTTTTGGTTTAGCTTTAACCTATTTTATTTCAAGAATTCAGCCATTGTAGTTTGTGAATTATAATTTAGAGATTTGTTTATTATGTGAATTCAATCACTATGCACTTTTTAAGAGTTCCAGTGATTTATGTGTCATTTGTCATTCTTTTGAATCTTTGATGGAACTTCATAGCTCACAGATCACAGTTGATTGATTTCTGGGTTTCTAGAAATGTAGGTGAACTATTAGCTCTACTTGGAAAAGAAACAGAGTACAAACCTGTATTTTTTTCTCCTTAACTTCTAGCACCAGGCTAGAAACAATGAGATGGTGAGTTCCAGTCCCACCTTAGGCATAAAAGTAGGCTGGATGATTTTAGGCCAAACACCTGGAGACTAGAGTTCCAGTCCTACCTTAGGCATGAAAGCCAGCAGGGTGACCTGGGCCAGTTATTCTCTCTTTTCACCCAACCCATGTAACAGGGTAATTGTAGTGGGGAAAATAGGAGGAAGAAGGAGTATTAAGTATGTTTGCTGCCTTGAATACATGTTTAGATCAGTTTTCTCTGGTTTGTTGCCTTCCTTATGTGTTGAACATCAGCTTCCATCACTGTTGGAAATTAGATTACAAATTTGTCTGGACTGAAAACATAGGTCAGTTGAGCAAAACATCAAAAACCACACAATTAACAAAAAAGCAAGCTACATTAGAACAAATACATTTTTTAAAATCACATTTTTTAGTTAATCTACTGAAGCATCATATAAATAATTTACCCTAATATCCAATCTCAATGTATTTGCTGCTGGAATCATTTGATGAGATAGTTATTTCCATTGCATTACATGTTAAAAATTCAGTGGATGATTTATTACTGAAGTAGTTCTTCAGAGCTATCATAAACATAGAGTTGACTGTTTGTAAATACATACTGTGCTTACTACATGTTGCCCATAACATAACCTTAATTCTGCATGATTAGGAGCTGTAAACCAGTCAGTCGTATTTTCCAGTGATAGGCTATTTTAATCTGTACATGCTCTTTTAAAACTTAATTAGCTTATAGTATTTGCACATTTGATTTATATATGGTGACATTTCAAACTTTATTTTTGCCTTTCAATAATTATGCTCCAATGATGAAATCCATTTTTTTTTACTACCAGTTCTGTGGGCGTGGCGTGGCTTGGTGGGCGTGGCTTGGTGAGTGTGACTTGGTGGGTATGGCAGGGGAAGGACATTGCAAAATCTCCATTCCCACCCCACTCCAGGGGAAGGATACTGCAAAATCTCCATTCCTACCCTACTCTGGGGCCAGCCAGAGGTGGCATTTGCCAGTACTCCGAACTACTCAAAATAATTGTTAAGTCAATTATTTCTGGTATGTATTCATAATAGAAATCTAGTGGCTAAGACGCTGAGTTTGTCGATTGAAAGGTCAGCAGCTCAGAGTTCGAATCCCTAGTGCTGCTGTTTAATGGAGTGAGCTCCCGCTACTTGTCCCAGCTTCTGCCAACCTAGCAGTTTCGAAAGCACGTAAAAATGCAAGTAGAAAAAGTAGGGACCACCTTGGTGGGAAGGGAACAGCATTCCGTGTGCCTTTGGCGTTGAGTCATGCCAGCCACATGACCACGGAGACGTCTTCGGACAGCGCTGGCTCTTCGGCTTTGCAACGGAGATGAGCACCGCCCCCTAGAGTCAGCAACGACTATCACATATGTGTGAGGGGAACCTTTACCTTTACCTTATGCTTCTAAAATATGTATTTGCTATCTTTGCCAGAACTGGAGCAGTATGGATGGGTGAGTGGATGGGTGGGACAGACAAATAGATTTTTTTTTTTTTTTGCTAAAGCAGTTAAGTAATTGTGGTATTTTTCAAACAGCATGCAACTAAACTTACATAAGCTCCAATTGGACAATTAGCTTTTATTCCTCTCAAATGTGTGGGTAGATTTCCTCTTGACCTATGCCTTAACTACTTCTCCTGCAGTAAAGCTGAATAGAATATCCAGCTGTTTAATGTTATGAGACTAGAATAGTCATTTCTCCAATAGATTAAAATCAGTAATAGTAAATGACTTAGACTTAGAATAACTTTATTGTCACTTTGAATAACAGAGTTGGAAGGGACTTTGGAGGTCTTCTATTCCAACCCCCTGCCCTATACCATTTCAGACAAATAGCTGCCCAATTTATTCTTTAAAAAACCCCAGCAATTGAGCACCCACAAATTCTGGAGGCAAGCCAACTCACAGGCTCATTGAGATCAAGATGTTCAACCTCTGCTAAATGTAGGAATCCTAGTTGAAGCATCCCTGAAAGACAGCTGTTCCCTCTCTACTTGAACATATCCAGGAAAAAGGGAGTTTGGTGCCTCTCTGGGTAATTAGTTCCATCAAACCATGAATAATATTAAGAAATACCTTCTAGTATTTAATTAAAATTTGACTTCCTGTGGCTTAAATATATTGTTATGTCATCTGCACTATAAAAACAATTTAAAGTAACTCTGGGACTTTTCCTAGATGACTTCTTTTTGGTTATTCGAAGAGTATGGTGACATTCTCATCTATATATGGTGGATTTGGTCCAGACCAGAGGTGCCAAATTCGATTTCATTGACAGCCACACCAGGGGTGGTGTTTAACCTCGGGGGGGCGTGGCCAGGAGGGGCATGGCCAGCTCAACATCACTGTTGAGCACTTTGCAAGTGAAAACGGGCTCTCAAGCTCCGTTTTCGCCTGCGACGGCCTCCTGCAACCTTCTGCCAGCAAAACGGAGCTTGGGAGGGCCCTCACGAGCTCCATTTTCACTGGCAGAAGCACTGCGGGCCAGTCCTTCGCTGTTTTCAGAGCAGCCCCATGGGTCAGATCTAAGCACCCTATGGGCCGGATCCTGCCCCAGGCCTTGAGTTTGACATCCCTGGTCTAGAGTGATCTAAACCAGTGCTTTTTCACCTTCAAAACCTTAAAGACCTTTTGATTTCAACTCCCAGAATTCCCGATCCAGCAGATTCTGGGGGTTGAAATCTACATGTCTAAAAGTTGCCAAAGTTAGCAACACTGATCTAGACTTACTCAACTTAAGTGGAAATCAATGGAACACAATCTGGATGCAATCCATTTAAAAAACACATACAGGCATAAAAACTACTCTGTTTCCAAGAAATGTTGCCTTTATGTCCAAATCTGCTTTGTTTTTAGAACTGATATAAAATGTGCCTTCAGATATCAAAGTTTTCTTAAAAAGGTAAGTTTTTTGGACTCATATTAAAAATAGGAGAGACTAACAAAATTTTCTGGAGAGACTGTATCAGTAATATACCATTCAAGATCAAATTGTAATATATTAGTGAGGTAAGCCCTATTTATATTTTTAAGATTGCAAAAAATATATATTAGAATGTCAGTAAGGTACTCAGTAAACTGTATCCAACAAAATATCTCCTATGTTCTAAAGGCATTTAATAACATTTCAGTATAAAAAGAAATTGCGTCATTCCTTTCATAGATAACATGGGAAGATAATTCCATAGTGTTGGAAGGCAGTTTTTTCCCCTCATCAATTTTTCATTCAGTTATTAAGTCCCTCATTCTTCCTGTGAAACTATTGAAGTATTAAAATTGAGAGTTTTTTCCTTCCTTTTTCATTCTAGTCTGGTTAATGAAAAAGTTCAACACACTGTCATTTCTTAGAATGATGATCCACTGAATGTAAAGTCTCAAAGATTAATTTTGATGAAGCTTAATCAGAACAAGATTCAAGAGAATTACATTCAATTCTTTTCTATAGCTATTTCCTTTTAAGCTGAACTTTAGATTTTTACAACATTCCAAAAGATGTTAATCTTTACGGCAGTGTGGGTTGCTACCGTTTCGCCCCAGATTGGGCGAACCGGTGGCGGCGAGAGACTCTGCCCACCTGCCCGAACGCTTCTGTGCAAGCGCAGAAGTGTCATGTGAGCGCCCACGAGCAAACCAGTAGCAACGGGTTTTGAAACCCGCACCTGCTTTACAGTTACATTTCCTCATAGTTGTAAGTTTATTGCTATAAATAAACAGCAGAGACATCTAAGCAAAAGAGATATAAGAAAAACATCTTGTAAGACAGCAAAATCCAGAGAGAAATGGAGGATTCAAATATCTCTGGAGGTGCTTCACATTTAAGACTTCTCCATTAGTACAATTTTTATTGATTAGAGAGAGTCTTTTTTATTTTTATAATGGAGGAAGTCAACCAGATTTTAGTTTATTGTAGCAGTAAACTTTCTGAAGCATTAGTTGTAATTAAAAGATAAATTTTATGTAATAAATTTGTAGGCCAAATATTTAATTTTAAAAACTATTTCCCTTTTAAAGGTATATAAATTAGGTAATCAATATGCCAGTGGGGTTTATTTTAACAATAAATAAAAGTTGTTTGCAAGAAGTAAATATCAGGTATAAAAGCTATTAGTTCACAGATATTTTTAGGTAAAACAAATTGCTCTTAAGTAGGCAGTGTTGTTACCTTTGATCTGTTTTCATGATCACAAATATGTATTCAAATAATAATTGTTGTGATTGTTGAGCTGGTGTGAATGGAGTGATTATATGAGATAGTCAGCCGGACAAGTCCTGTAGACAAAGAAACAGTAATGTCCTATATATGTTCCCTCAGAAATAAATTTATCTATGTTTACAGACTTGTTTTCAAGAAAGCTTATATGAGACTTGCAATCTTAAGAATACTATCTCACCATCATATATAAACTGAAACATAAAACTATAACATACCAAGCAAGATTTTATTTATATATTCGCCTTTATTATTTTTACAAATAAATCAAAATGACCAACATATCCAACACATCTTCCTCATTTCCCCCCCACAACAACAGTCCTGTGAGGTCTATTGGGTTAAGAGAGTGTGATTGGCCAAGGATCATCCAGCTGACTTTCATGCCTAAGGCAGAACTAGAACTCACAGCCTGTTGGTGATTGGCTCAAGGTCACCCAGACAGCTCTCATGCCTAAAGTGAAACTAAAACTCATGGTCTCCCGTTTTCTTTTCTTTTTTTATTAATTTTTAATTAATTACATTTCTTAGTGCTTAATACACATCATATTGTCTGGGTATTTAATTTGCTTAACAATACATAATTACATTCTTAATCTCCACCTCTTTTTTCCAACCACTGGTAAAATAGATTTCATGTTTGATGATATTCTGTATCTTCTTTCTGTTTCATTTTTCATGTCAGTCTGTCCATTTCTGCACACTCTAGTCTCTTCTTAATTATTTCTTCATCTCGTGGTGTTTCTACATTTTTCCAACATTGCTCAAATACAATCCTCAAATACATATTTTTCTTATCAAGTTTACCTAATAAAAATAGTTCAGGTTTAAAATCTATATGCTTTGCAATCATCTTTTCTAGCCATTTATGTGTTTTTTTCTGCTTTGCCACAAGTCCACATATGGTAATATGTGCCTGGTTTTTGTTTGCATTTCCAACATTTGCTATTTTTAAACATTTTAGCTAACCTGGCCAGTGGTAAGTGCCATCTATAAAATATTTTATGTAAGTTTTCTTTATATGTTGCCATTGTTAATTTATAGTTCTTTTCCCATAAATTTTGCCATTCCTCTAATTCTATATTATGACCAAAAAAAATTCCCCCTGTACCATTGTATCTTTTACTTGTACATTTTCCATTTTCAAATTTAATAAAAAGTTATAAACTTCTTAATTAATTTTTCATCTGAATTCCACAGTATTTGATCAAAGGGTTTTTGCCCTTTATAAAAGCCATACTTTTTCCATATCTAAATGGTCTCCCATTTTCTAGCATAGCGCCTTAACTACCAGATCAATGTTGTCTCGTCAACTGTTGGGAAATTCAGAAGCAACAGCAGAGGACTTCAAAAAGGCCAAGATGCACAGCACGCCTATGCAGAAGCTCAAAGGGCACTGGGATTTTGTTATGGCACCAAATTATATAATCCTGCTACCATGGTAACAAGCCTGCAGGATCTGATCTTGACTAGATGATATATAACTTTGAAAACTTTACAATAAACCATTACTTTGCAGCTATGTAAAGATTCTCCACCTTTCTTTATTCATTAAGAAGGTTGGTGGGGGAGGACAAGCTGGTTAACTCAGAATGAACTTAAAACTTCTGTGTAAATATTTAGAATGTTTTTATTATGAAGGCGAAATCATAATACGTCATTAAACTCCTCAAAATATGGTCATTAAGTGAGATGTCATGTGACCACTTTGCTCAACTACCACAATTCTGGAACTCATGGTCATTGAGTGATCTTGCCGGTCATTCAGTGGGTAATCCCAAATAAGGAATGTGGGACACTTCAGGTCATGGCGGAAGAGACTGGAAGGCCCAGCGCAGTCTATATACAAATTGGGGGGTTGCTGCAGGGGGTCACAAAACCTCAGCTTCCCTGAAAGCCTCACTGCCCCATTCAGCCTGTCAGTGCAAACAAAGCACCCCATTTAACGTTACTGTTTTTATGCAGCTGCTAACATGATTTTCAGCCCCAGGTTGAAAAGGAAAAGGCTGTAAAATCAGATGTGGTCACATGATGACTTGCTTAATGACTGTCATGACATAGGACCATAATTGCTGAGTTGAGGACCACCTACATTTTTCTGCTACTGTATAGCTATTTTCTTCTAATTAAATTCATAGTTTGGGTTCCAACTTGAGTTCAGACATACTGAAATCAATTATTTCATTGGTTTGAAACTAATCAAGGAAAGAACCAACCGAGAAATGAGGAAAAATTTCCTGACAGAACAATTAATTAATGGAATGGCTTGCCTCCAGAAGTTATGGGCGCTCCAACACTGGAAGTTAAGAAGAGAATGCACAGCCATTTGTCTAGAAGGATATAGGGACTTCTGCTTGATTAGATGGTTGGATTAAAGACCTCCAAGGCCCCCTCCTACTCTGTTATTCTGAAGGCAGCACCATTAAATGTATGCACAGGTTTTTCCCTAGCTGATACCGCTCAGCCGCATGGAGTCATAATCTGCAATTGCTTGTAGAATTGGGAGTTGTGTTTAAATCCCTGGGGAAGAATTCCACTAGGACTTTTGCTGGCTGCCTGGGAATTTTTGCACCAGTAATCTAGCACAACTGGGGAATAACAGTGCAGATTTACATCATAATTTATAACTCAGCCTTTGGGAATCTGCCTTCAATATCCGTTGCAGAAAGCACAAAGTAATGATAGAACAGGCTATCTTTAGCTAAGAAATGAAGAATTTGGAGCATAGCTTACATATGATTAGGCTTGGTTGAGTTTCTTTTCAAGTCAGTTTTTCTCTCCTGGCAACTACCTGGGCAGGACTCTGCAGTTTTCTTGGCAAGAGTTTTTAGAATTGGTTTGTCCTTGCTTCCATCCTAGAGCTGAGACAGAATGACTGGCGCAAAGTCACCCAGCTGGTTTTATGCCTATGGTAGAACTAGAAGTCACAATCTCCTGGCTTCCTTAACTTCTCCAGCAGTCTGACTCTCTTAAGCAAGTCGCTGCATTTGTTAAGTGAATCATGGGTTGTTAAGCGAAACAGGCTTCCCTCGTTAACTTTGCATGTTGGAAGCCATCTGAGAAGATTGCAAATGATAGTCACATGACCCTAGAACATTGCAACCATTATATATACATGGCAGTTGCCAGGTCTCTCAATTTTGACCACTTAACTGGGAATACTGCAATTAATGGAAGTGCGGGAACTGGTTGTAAGTCATTTTTTTTCAATGCTGCTGTAACTTCAAACACTTGCTAAACAAATGGTTGTAAGTCGAGGACTACCTGTAGTGCCTTTGGGAATGCATGCTATACCTGGTTAAAATATTCTTAATACCTACAGATCTGGACCTATTACTATTTGTATTTTGTATGAGTAAGCTAAAGTAGATTAAAATTTGTACTATGTGATTTCAGATGTTGTAGAATCCAGCCATAGTATTAATAGATTGTGTAAACAGCACATCATTTGTTGTTGTTAGTTGCGAAGTCGTGTCCGACCCATAGCAACTCCATGGACAACGTTCCTCCAGGCCTTCCTGTCCTCTACCATCCTCTGGAGTCCATTTAAGTTCATGCCTACTGCTTCAGTGACTCCATCCAGCCACCTCGTTCTCTGTCGTCCCCTTCTTCTTTTGCCCTCAATCTTTCCCAGCATCAGGCTCTTCTTCAGTGAGTCCTTCCTTCTCATTAGGGGGCCAAAAGATTTGAGTTTGCTCTTCAGGATCTGGTCTTCTAAAGAGCAGTTAGGGTTGGTCTCCTCTAGGACTGACTTGTTTGTTCGCTTTGCAGTCCAAGGGACTCGCAGGAGTCTTCTCCAGCACCAGAGTTCAAAGGCCTCAATTCTTTGGTGCTCAGCCTTTCTTATGGTCCAACTTTCACAGCCATACATTGCAACTGGGAAAACCATAGCCTTGACTATACGCACTTTTGTTGGCAGGGTGATGTCTCTGCTTTTTAGTAAGCTATCTAGATGTGCCATAGCTTTCCTCCCCAGGAGCAAGCATCTTTTAATTTCTTGGCTGCAGTCCCCCTTCTGTTCAACATCTATATGAAGCCGTTGGGTGAGATCATCAGTGGCTTTGGGGTGAGATACCAGCTGTACGCTGATGACACCCAGCTGTACTTTTCCACCCCGGGCCACCCCAATGAAGCTGTTGAAGTACTGTCCCGGTGTTTGGAAGCCGTACGGGTCTGGATGGGGAGAAACAGGCTCAAGCTTAATCCCTCCAAGACGGAGTGGCTGTGGATGCCGGCACCCCGATTCAGTCAGCTGCAGCCAAGTTACTGGCCCCAAAGGATAGGGTGCGCAACTTAGGTGTCCTCCTGGATGAGAGGCTGTCGTTTGAAGATCATTTGACGGCCGTCTCCAGGAGGGCCTTCCACCAGGTTCGCCTGGTTCGGCAGTTGCGCCCCTTCCTTGATCGGGATACCTTGTGCACAGTCACTCATGTGCTCGTTACCTCTCGCTTGGATTATTGTAATGCTCTCTACATGGGGCTCCCCTTGAGGTGCACTCGGAGGCTTCAGTTAGTCCAGAATGCAGCTGCGCGGGTGATAGAGGGAGCTTCGCGTAGCTCCCACGTAACACCGCTCCTGCGCAGACTGCACTGGCTACCTGTGGCCTTTCGAGTGCACTTTAAGGTTTTGGTCACTACCTTTAAAGCGCTCCATGGCTTAGGGCCTGGGTACTTACGGGACCGCCTGCTGTTACCGCATGCCTCCCACCGACCCGTACGCTCTCACAGAGAGGGACTTCTCAGGGTGCCGTCCGCCAAGCAATGTCGGCTGGCGGCCCCAGGAAGGTCCTTCTCTGTGGGGCTCCCACACTCTGGAACGAGCTTCCCCCGGGTTTACGCCAAATACCTGACCTTCGGACCTTCCGCCGCGAACTGAAGACACATCTTTTCATTCGCGCGGGGATGGCTTAAATTTTATTGATTTTAAATTTTCTATTATTAATTTTAAGGGGTTTTAGTTTTATATATTTTAAAGTTTTTTTAGGCCAATTATAAAATAAGTTTTTTAATTTGTATTTTAATTGTATATTGTATTGTCTGGTTTTACTTTTGGCTGTACACCGCCCTGAGTCCTTCGGGAGAAGGGCGGTATAAAAATCGAATAAATAATAATAATAATAATAATCTGCGGTGATCTTGGAGCCTAGGAAAATAAAATCTGTCACTACCTCCATTTCTTACAGCACATCATATTAGACACTAATTTGGTTTAATTTTGCAGGCATAGTTGAAACATAATTTTTGAACTTGGTGAATCTACTCCTATCCTGTATAGAAGGAAGTATTTGGTTGGATGCTTCAGTGGCCAAGGATGTTCTTATATGTGTGTCCACAATACATCAGTCTGGAGATTTGGGTTTCTTAATGTCAGGGAATTGCACAGCCGGTGTTCAAATGAAGTCATAAATAAAGTAAATCAATACAGCAAGAATGCCATGAGGTAAATTATAGAGCATGCAGAGACACACAGGAAAAAAGGCCCTGAGGGAGGGAACGGAAACTTCCCTTCCAAACCCACAGCAACCAATCACAGCACAGCTTGCCTCACGCAGGAGCCAGCGCTCTCCAATCAATCAGTTCTGACTGTGTGTTCTGGCTTACTACACAGCCCCACAGCTCCAGCTGCTAAATTTAAATATCTTAATACTTAATAATGCAAGAAATAGTAATATATGTATATGGTACAACACGTAACACAAGCAGCAATCTTATGACTCTTAACAGCTGGATAGGGTATAAACCAGAGTCTTAAATTGTTTTTCCACTTCCAGTGCAGCCAAATTGCAATGTAAATATTTCATACAGTAAAGCAGTACAAACAAAATATTCCAGTTTATAAATGGTAAAATGTCGTTCTCTCCATTCTTAACAAGTCTGGCTTGTTTGGAACAGATAGGATTGTTTCTTTCAACATCCCCCCCACCCCCATTTACTAGCTTCTTGCTGTTTTTGTTTTTCCTTTTAATTATTAAAAATACTGTTTGCATGAAGTTTGGATGGAATTAGCTTGTTCCAAAATTGCTAGCAACTCTATGTGTGGATTGCATCCATTTCCTGTATGATTCTCCTGTGTCCTGGTGCATTTCAACAATGGTTTTGTTGTGTATTTTGTACCAAGTTGGAATAAGTAGGCTTATATTGTTATATTGTTATATTGTTATATGAAAAAAGTACAAACTTTAAGTCAATGGTGTCTCTATTGACTTATGCAATATCACACAAACACATAAATATATATATATATCAGCAAAAGTATATTTAAAACACCTAGAGATTTGATCCCAGGCATCAATTAACTTCAAAAACTAGAAAACCAAGTAGGAAAAAAACAAAAAAAAAATCAGGGAACTGTTGAACATAATACCTGAGAAAGGTTCTGTGATGAATCTTAATAAATTACTGCAGTTAAATTGAGCTTCTGCCTCTTTTTCAATGGTGAACAACTGGAATATGCCTTACTTTGATTAGGTAACTTATTGGCAGGTGAGAAAAATTCATATGGGGAACATCACTAAATCATTGCTTTCTTTAACCTTTACTTTAGACTTATTGGTTTGACATTTGAATCCCAATGTATGTTCATAATAAAATATGTTTAATATGAAAATCCCATCCTTTTTCAATAAAATACACTGAAATACAATTTCTTGTTTTAGACAATGTAAGATGTATTAGATTTTTATTATGCCTTTCTATCATGGGTGCAAGGCATTATAACTACAGTTAAGGATTCTTTCTGTTGTATTCCTGTAACTGAATGAGCTATGTAGATTAGGCTGAGAAACCTCTACTAGACTTTTATAGCTAAATGTGGACTTGTAACCAAGTCTTGGTTCGTACTCAGCTCCTGAATCAATATATCACACAGCTTCCTTACAATTTACAGAGCAATATAAGCACAGGTCCTTGTCCAGTTAAAACTATATAAATTTCTAATCTTCATGAATTCGCAGATATATTTTAAAATATACTGAAAGAAAAATGTTGAACAATTGAAGGTGTAGAAGGAATGGGACCTCTACGTTAGGATCTAATATTTGATTGTCTTGTATTTGGATACAACTCAGGTATCATGATGCTGGAATTTCTCTTTAGATGCTGAACCAAGAGATAGAATTTCCCCTGTTTTAATGCCCACAAATGAATAACCTTATGGTCTTTTCTAGAACTGTTTCTCTAGAACTGAGAACAATTTAGCATAGACCCATAATTAGCACAAAGATTCTGGTTTCCATTATTTAAGAACATAATTCAAAATTTATTTTGTTATTATGTTGCCCACCTTGCCATGGGGCTACTCTGGGTGGCTTACAATAGGATAGATCAGGGGTGTCAAATTCGATTATTTTGAGTGTCGCATCAGGGTTGTGTTTGACTTCGGGGTGGGTGGGTGGGGGAGCATGGCTGCAATGGATATGGCCAGCTCAACATCACTCATGTCGGGGGCGCCTGTGATAGCCAAGTGCTAAGGAAGAACTTCCCTCAGGCCCTCACTCACTCTCATTATAGTCTTCCTCCCTCCCTCCCTCCCTTCCTTTTCTTCTTTTTCCTTCCCTCTTCATTCTCCTTTCTTCTTCCTTCCCCTCTTTCCTTATTTTCCCTTCCTTGCTCTCTTCCCATCTTTCCTTCTTTTTCTTTGTCTTTCCTGTTTCCCTTTCTCCTTTCCTGTCCCTTCTTGCATGCTCAAATGCAAAGAGGGAAATATTTCTCCTTTTGTTTTTAGTTTGTTTTGGTAGTCCTCTGCCAGAGAAAACAGAGCTCCATTTTTGCTGGCAGAGGCCTGCAGGAGGACATAATGGCCCTCCCGAACTCCGTTTTTTACTGCCAGAGGCCCCATGGGCTGGTCTTTTGCTGTTTCCAGGGCGGCCCTGCGGGCCAGATCTAAGCACTCTGTGGTCGGATTTGGCCCACGGGCCTTGAGTTTGACACCTCTGGGAGAGAAAGAGAGAGGGAGAGAGAGAGAGAGAGAGAGATGGATGGATGGATGGATAGATAGATAGATAGATAGATAGATAGATAGATAGATAGATATGGATGGATGGATGGATGGATGGATGGATGGATGGATGGATGGATGGATAGATGGATAGATAGGTAGGTAGGTAGGTAGGTAGGTAGGTAGATAGGTAGATAGTGTTTTAAATTTTTGATATTTTGATAAACTGTGTTCAGGCAACTTTTGCCCTTAAAGGCAACCCACAAAAATCGGGAATAGACAAGAAAGTGTTAATTTAGCTTGTTCTGATATAATTATAATGGGAACTTTCTTTTAGAAGGATGTGAGGGAGATCCAAGAAAACACCTTTAAAGCAACTGATCTACAATGCAGCCTGGTAGTACAATTTTTTCTTTGCTATAAAAAAAGATTTTGCATTTGCAATGTAGAATGGGTGAAGCAGGAAAACTGTGAGATGAGCGAGGAGACCTGCCAGTTTTCATAACCCAGGAAGCACTGATGCATGCACATCATCCTTCAAGTTGCATGGATGAAGCTGATCAGGTCAGTTTCTGAATTCATAAAAGGAGCACGGAGAAGCTGGATCCATCCATTCTTGGCTTGGGGGACCAGTCAGACAGCTGTTGTCATGACTGGAGCAAGCTGCCTTCACGTTCTTCTCCTGTTCCTTAGCCTAAGGTTTTTTGCAGATAACAAAAGGGACCATCCCATTTAAATTCTATGATTTTAATCATCTCACGAGAGGGAAGATGCCATTTTAACTACTAATTACATGTCAAGTTTCATCAAGTGACTGGATTATGTAAAAACCCTCTGCTAGATGAAACCAAAGCATTCAATCTTGCTGTTAGGGATAATGCAGAACGCGGGTGGCATTGATTTCTTTAACCCCTCTTAGATACTAAGAGCTTGCGGCTTCTTTCACGGAATCACAGAGGTAGACTGAGGATATCTGCTCTTACTCAACTGGCAGCCCAAGGGTGGGTATTATCTTCCCCATCCATTTCTTTAATGTATTTATCTACATTGGTAGGCTGAGTTACTGGCAGCCTCTTCTTTTGATACAATGCTGTACGACCAGCAGAAGAAAAAAGAAGAAAAATGGCATGGTCTTTGAACATCTCCATTTCTTCCCATTTTGATGTGACAAGGAGCCAGGAAACTGTCCTACAGCATTTCATAGATAAGAAGAAGCTGATGAACCCCTATTTTCATGCACCTCAGCTGCCCGTGTTACAAATAGCTTATGACATCATTGAATTCATTTCCTATCTGTACCCAACCTTGGAGATGCTACATTGATGTAGGTCATTTACCCTTTTGCTTTCAGTATTCAGACAATAAATGATGTTTCCCATTGGGTCAAATTAAAATATGCAAATATAAGAGGGACGTATGCTTGAGAGAGCCACAAGTTTTGCAGGCAGCTATAAATCCCATAAAAAAATCCTTAAAGGAGAACCTTTAAAAAAAGAGAGAGAGAGACTGTTCAATGGCCCCGTGTTAGACATAAGAGCTTAGAAACACAGCGGTCCAATTTTAACCATCGAGTCCAATTTTCTTCCCAGTTATTGGCTGACTCCTGAGGAAAAAAAATAAAAAAGTGGAGGAGGAGGAGAAAGGGAAAAAAGAAACAGAATGGAAGAGTCTGGAAAATGGCATAGGAGGCAGAGACTCGTAGCCAATAGTATATTGAATCTGGATGTAAAGAATAACCACCTGTGACTTTGTTTATTGGGGTCTGCTACAAACCGGGTCTCTATAGTAGTCGAATTCGCTCTGTACAAAGTCGGCGCTGAGAGCTTCTGCCTCTCAGCGTCTTTTGAACATACTGTGTCACCCGCGCCCCGCCCTTGGCCGCACTGCTCAGTTGATTGCATGCCCGGCAACTCTGTCCCTCCATGACCGACGGTGTCAGCTGCCACGTCACCCTCCAGACCCTGGAACCGCGGCAGTCTCGTTCGCCGCTATCCCGGCAGCATGTTTCATGATTAACCTCTCGTGCAACCCAGACGCTGGTTCCCGCACCACCCTAATGATTCCATAACAAGTCGTTCCTCTGGATCTCTGGGTAGGCGCTTCCCACAACTTCATGTTGAGCCGGAGCTGGGCTTGACACATAGTTTCAATGTAATTATCTGTATGTGCAACTTTACACAGCTCTAATTGCATGCCAAAATAGTACTTAGATGTGATTTGTCAAGCATGACTGTGTATTTTGATGCACATCACACAGGGTGCAACAAAAACATCAAAACACCTCTGCAATATTCCAGTGCAAATCTGATGCCTAGTTCTTCTGTATCTTTGAGTGATTGACCAAGTTGTCCTATTCTTTTAATGAAGCTGCCAATAAGACCCTTTCACTATGCTTGGATTCCAGAGAGCTGGGTTGCCCATACGAGTAGGGAATGCGGCAGAAAGTACCAACAACAGATGCTCTATTGATGTGCTCACAGTGCCTAATTCAGGAAATGAAAATATGCTGTGAGAAAGTGACAAGGCTTAGCCTTGATTTGCATCTTCGTATCCTTTGAAGTTTTTCCTTGCTCTCTCCAGCAGGTTTTAGACTGAAAAACTTCCTTTTTTCTCTCTCTCTCTCTACAGGGATCTCTTGGTTTCTAGATGCTGTTGCCCACCAGCTAGGTAGCTTTCCTTCCACAGTTCTCTTAATCAAACCAACTCATTCTTTCTTTCTTTTTTTTTCTAGCATCCATCTTTGTTTTCTCCAGGGCGATCTGTTTCAAAATTGTGACAAAGGGACATCTTCTGCAAATAAGAATACCTCTGCTAAAATTAAATAAAAATGGATATGAAGGCAGTAGTGGGAATTTCTTGTTGCCCTGCTACTCTTGAAGCTTTACTGTGGATTAAAAATATCATTTGAAAACACTTGGATTCTCTGCTAATGATTAGCTGGGGGAAGTTCATGATTTCCAGAGTGATAAGCCTACTACAAGTGTTTTTGCATAATGAGATATTTCTGGCATTTCAGAAATGCCTGCTGAGCTGCTCCGAATGGACAGTTTTTATGTCTGGAATGGCAAACTCTGAGAAGCGGTTTCTAGGAGGGGAATTAAGACTCCTGGACTTTGAGGCAAAATACCTCATCAGTGTGAGGGATAAAGCCATGGGTGAGCTGATTAAGCACATGTAAAGAATTTTCTAATGGGTCATTTTATGACGGCATGGCTAATTGAAAAATAATTCTGTGCGCCTGCTCTTGAAGAAGTATCTCATTCTGAATCTGAAAACGGCAACCAACTCAGTCTGATGTTCTCCTCTATTTGGTGAAAGTACACAGATGTTGAAAGGCAAAAATGGGTGGCAAAGAATTAAGGACACCACTTCCTTTCTGAAATAGGGCAGCTTGGATGGAGCATTTTCCTCCCAAGGCAAAGAGCGGAATGCACAAGGAGCATATGCTGTATTTGATAAATCTTGGCATTGAGCAAAATTATTTTCCAGTAAGTCCCTAACTCCGATTCTCAAAGTATATAAGTAGCCAAAATAGTTCCAATGATAGATATAGTATGGAGAATTTGGGGACTCATAAATGTTCTCTTATTCTCCTTTGAGTGTAGGTAAATTCACACGAGCGTCTGCTGTTAGGACAGAGCTGGGAATTCTATAAAGCCATCTTAAATTAAATCTTAAATCTTAAATTCAAGTATTTAATTGCTGGCTGAAGATTCTGTCAATGGTCCCTAATAGACTTCCAAAGCTATCCTTTGAAAAGAGATCTTTGCACAAGTCCTCTTGTATCTGGGCTATCCAGATCAGAGCACCAATTCACAACTGGTCCTCTACTCCCAGGATACGTCCCAATGACCCCGAGAGATGGCATGCGAAATCTAGGAGGCTTAGGGGATTTTTAATGAACTCTTTTAGTCGTTTTTTATTGGGGGATTTTAAGGGGAATTTTAAGGGGAGGGATTTTAAGGGAATTTTAAGGGGAGGGATAGGCGGGTGATGGGGTAGCCCGTCGGAAACCAGTTCCAGCGCATGCTCGTGGCGACTATCAAATGGGTTCGGAGGTTAAGAAGTGTGTTCCTTTGTATGAGGTGAGTCCATTTGCACGGTAAGTGGGAGGGGCAGATATGGCGGAAGGGGATCGCATCGGTTTAGGGGTCACGCGTTCGATGTATACAGGCGATCGCGTGCCCGATCCCCTGACTTCTCCCGTTCCCCGGATGGTCAAGATCCTCAGAGCCTGGGCCTTCGTCTGATGTTATGCAACGCACGGTCCGTGGCCAATAAGGCCCCCCTAATACATGACCTGATTCAGGGGGGTGCCACGGATATTATAGGCGTTACGGAGACCTGGTTGGGCACTGAAGGGGGTGTCCCCCTGGTTGAGATGTGCCCACCGGGTTTCCGTGCATTCCATCAGCCGAGGGCCCAGGGTAGGGGTGGGGGGGTGGCGGTTGTTATTAAAGAGAGTCTAGAGCCGAAGGAGGCCACTGTACCTCAGATTGCCGGGTGTGAATCCCTCTTTGTGAGGTGGGGTCATAGATGTCAGATGGGCTTGCTGGTCGCGTACCTGGCTCCTTGCTGCGTGACAGCCGCCCTGCCCGAGCTTCTGGAGGTGCTTGCCGGGGTGGCAGTGGAGACCCCCAGACTTTTAGTCATGGGGGACTTTAACTTGCCATCTGCTGGCTCGTCATCGACAGTAGCTCGGGAGTTCATGGCCTCCATGACAGCCCTGGACCTGACTCAAGTAGTTGATGGCCCTACTCACATCGGGGGAGGCACACTGGACCTGATTTTCATCTCTGGTCAGTGGTTGAAGGATCTGGACTTGAGAGATATAGTCACAGAACCTTTGTCATGGTCAGATCACTCCCTCCTTCGCCTGGACTTTCTGACCGCTACCCAACACCGCAGGGAGACGGAACCACTACGTTGGTACCGTCCCAGGCGCCTGATGGACCCAGAGAGGTTTCGGACGGAGCTTGGGCCATTCCCTGAGGATCTGGCTCACGGCACGGCAGAGGAACTAGCCGCAGCCTGGGAACGGGCTGCGGCTGGGGCTTTAGACCGTGTCGTGCCTCTGCGGCCTCTGACCCGGCGCAGATCCCAACCGGCTCCTTGGTTCTCCGAGGAGCTGAGGGGGATGAAACGCCGGAGAAGACGCCTAGAGAGTTCTTGGAGGTCCAGCCGTTCAGAGGCTGATCGGACACTAGTTAGATCCTATACTAGGACCTACCTAGTGGCACTGAGGAAGCGGCGTTGCTCGCCTCCTCCCTCATTGCGCCGGCAGATAACCGCCCAGCTGCCCTGTTTCGGGTGACCCGCTCCCTCCTTCACCAGGGGGAGCGGGATGACCCGTTGCAGGGACGTGCTGAGGAGTTTAACGGTTATCTATACGATAAAATCGTTCAGCTTCGAGACGGTCTGGACCAGAATTGTGGCGATTCGGACGGGACGGCTGAGGGCGGTCTTGGTGATATTGTCTGGGATGAATTTGACCCTGTGGCTCCCGAGGACATGGACAGGTTGCTGGGTAGATTGAATGCCACCACGTGTTTACTGGACCCGTGCCCCTCCTGGCTGGTGCTGGCCACTCAGGAGGTGACACGAGGCTGGCTCCAGGGGATTACGAGCGCTTCCTTGTTGGAGGGAGTCTTTCCGGCCGCCTTGAAAGAGGCGGTGGTGAGGCCCCTCCTCAAGAAGCCTTCCCTGGACCCGGCTGTTTTAGGTAATTATCGTCCGGTCTCCAACCTTCGCTTCGCGGCGAAGGTTGTAGAGAGTATGGTGGCATATCAGTTTCCCCTGCACCTGGAGGAAACTGTCTATCTAGACCCGTTCCAGTCCGGCTTCCGGCCCGGTTACAGCACTGAGACGGCTTTGGTCGCGTTGGTGGATGATCTCTGGAGGGCCAGGGATAGGGGTTGTTCCTCTGCCCTGGTCCTATTAGACCTCTCAGCGGCTTTCGATACCATCGACCATGGTATCCTGCTGCGCCGGTTGGAGGGATTGGGAGTGGGAGGCACCGTTTATCGGTGGTTCTCCTCCTATCTCTCCGACCGGTCGCAGACGGTGTTGACGGGGGGGCAGAGGTCGGCCCCGAGGCGCCTCACTTGTGGGGTGCCGCAGGGGCCGATTCTCTCGCCCCTTCTGTTCAACATCTATATGAAGCCGCTGGGTGAGATCATCAGTGGCTTCGGTGTGAGGTACCAGCTGTACGCTGATGACACCCAGCTGTACTTTTCCACACCGGGCCACCCCAATGAAGCTATCGAAGTGCTGTCCCGGTGCTTGGAAGCCGTACGGGTCTGGATGGGGAGAAACAGGCTCAAGCTCAATCCCTCCAAGACGGAGTGGCTGTGGATGCCGGCATCCCGGTACAGTCAGCTGAGTCCACGGCTGACTGTTGGGAGCGAGTCATTGGCCCCGATGGAGAGGGTGCGCAACTTGGGCGTTCTCCTGGATGTACGGCTGTCCTTTGAGGACCACCTGACGGCCGTCTCCAGGAGAGCTTTCCACCAGGTTCGCCTGGTGCGCCAGTTGCGCCCCTTTCTAGACCGGGATGCTTTGTGCACAGTCACTCACGCCCTTGTGACGTCTCGTCTGGATTACTGCAATGCTCTCTACATGGGGCTCCCCTTGAGGGGCATCCGGAGGCTTCAGTTAGTCCAGAATGCAGCTGCGCGGGTGATAGAGGGAGCCCCTCGTGGCTCCCGTGTGACACCTATCCTGCGCAGGCTGCACTGGCTACCTGTGGCCTTCCGGGTGCGCTTCAAGGTGTTGGTGAACGTCTTTAAAGCGCTCCATGGCATAGGGCCGGGCTATTTACGGGACCGCCTGCTGCTACCGAATACCTCTCACCGACCCGTGCGCTCTCACAGAGAGGGACTCCTCAGGGTGCCGTCGGCGCGACAGTGTCGCCTGGCGACGCCCAGGGGAAGGGCCTTCTCTGTGGGGGCTCCCGCCCTCTGGAACGAACTCCCCCCAGGACTCCGTCAACTTCCGGACCTCCGAACCTTTCGTCGCGAGCTTAAAACTCACTTATTCATCTGCGCTGGACTGGGTTAGTTTTAAATTTATGGGTTTTTTAATGGGTTTTTATTCTAAATTTTAATCTTGGCCAATTCAATAAGTTTTTTAACTGTATTTTAATTGTATTTATTGTATCATTGTGTATTTTAATTGGCTGTGAACCGCCCTGAGTCCTTCGGGAGAAGGGCGGTATAAAAATTTAAATAATAAATAAATAAAATAAATAATTTAAGAACCAATATTCTGCTGGCTGGGGATTTCTGGGAATTGAAGTCTACAGGTCTTAAAACTGCCAAGGTTGGACAGCCCTGTTCTAAAGCATAGTTTGAACAATCAATTTTATGGTAGGTGTGGGAAGTTTTGAGAAATGGAATCTATATTAGATAATGATGGTAAAATAAAATGAAGAGGAAAAACTGCAAAGCATAAATAATTAAAAAAAAGATTATAGAAAACCTTCTTCTTCCTTATCCATTTGTTGTTCCAACTACCAACCACAACTTAGATATTTTTCCTTTACAGTGAAAATTGAACATTATTGCTAATATCTGCTTGAGTCTAGTCCTTTTGATAGAGCTCATAATTTTTTCCTAGAAACCATATTCCAAACGTCATTATTTACCTTGCTCTGTAATGTGAATATATACGGGAGCCATTCTTGCTTAAATTTGGTTACAGTTTTATTGTGGACGCATAATAAATTTAGTAATTTTGCCATTCCTGCATATTCCCCAATTTTGATCTCCTGGTCTAATATCACTCCTATAATCCCTCTTTTTCCAATGTTATGCCAAACCTGGCCTTGAATCTGTCAACATAGCAAATTGTAACGTTTTTCAACTATGTTTTCTGGAATTATACCTAACAAAAATATTTGCAGCTTCAATTTTATTTGTAGGAGGTACTCAGTAGTTTGATGATTTGTCTATCTTAATAATTATTGACAGAGATTGATTGATATGTCCCATCAAATTGCTGTGAAAACATAAATCACATAGACAGATTTTCCCTATGACAATTGTTCTGTAACCTGGTTTTTCAGCTCTTCCAATGATGCTCCATTGCATGCTCCTTCCTCCCTCCCTCCCTTCCTCCTTCCTTGTCTTTTTCCTCCTCCATCCATCCATCTCTCTCCCTCCCTCCCTCCCTCCCTCCCTTCCTCCTTCCTTGTCTTTTTCCTCCTCCATCCATCCATCTCTCTCCCTCCCTCCCTCCCTCCCTCCTTCCTTTTCCTCTTCCTCCTCCATCCATCTCTCTTCCTCCTTCCCCTTTCTGCTCACAGGCCATTCTTAAAATATTTTTTACTCCCACTGACACTTTAGCAATACACCAAATACTGAAGGAGAAACGTGATCAGACTCTTATATGCCCCAGAATAGACATCATATGTCTCATACAGTGCTTTTAAAGTTCTGCTTTTGTTTAAATAAACTTTCTTTAATGTAACATGTTTTAGATATGTTGCTTTGCCATGCTAGTTGGAAACGATGGGAGCTGAAATCCCTCTATATTGGAAGCCCTGGCTAAGGGAAAACTGGTTTAAAACATTTTTAAAGCAATTGCATGAGCAAAGAAGTCTTTTAATTTACTAGTGACTAAAATAGAAGGCTCTGAAGGTCTGGCATTATGGCTAGCACACCATATGTTTCAGAGAATTGTTTTGTGTCTGAAGCATAACTTTCCTCAGCCAGCTTGCAATCAAAATATTCTCACTGAATTCCTGGGTCAAGAATAAACTTTCTTCTAACTGCCCAATTTGGGTTAGGGTTAGGGTTAGATGGTATTCCTGGCTGGAGTGTAAGCATAAAACTTAAGGGAGATTTTTGTCATGAGACTGAATTCTGAATAGAGGTTAGGATAATCCAAATAAGAATGTTAGTCTAAGATAGAGATGCTTAGAATAGAATTGTTGTGTCCCCCTCCCCCTCCGACGACCGGGTCTGGGAAGTCTGTATCAAGCGTGGCCATGAAGCCTCTGCAGCTTTGCCAAATTCCTTTCAGATTTCTCAGGCAGGCAGGAATCCAAGGTGTGACTTCAGTAAACCAGATGAGACTTTGCTTGACTCAGATTGCTTGACTCAAGATGGTCTTTTATATAGGCCATGGGGTGTGGCTCCATGACTCAGCACTTATCCAGGCCTGCCCCTCCCTTCCTTCTGCTGACGTCGCCTCTCAATTCTCCGGAAGCGGGGATCCGTCCACTGTAAATTCCCTTCCTCCGGATCTGCTGCCGGCAATTCTAACATGTGGCTGGCTTCGTGCTCACACGCTGTAGGAGTGAGGTTTGTTTGTTCATTCCTGACATTCTGTCCGGGCATGGTGCCAGGGCTGGGGGCTGGAGGCATGCCAGGCCGTTCCTCTTCATTATCAGTCTCTGAATCGGATAGCAGGCCCGGCAGGAGATGGGAGGGGCCCGGCTGCGGAGAGGAGGGAGGGCAAGGCACAACAAGAATCTGTATTTAGAGGTTAAATAGGATAGAGATACCGATGTAGGAAAAGCTGTTATGAGTAATGTAATTTTGATGCGTTTGTATTTGTTCGATTTATATTTTTTTGTTTTTGAATATGTCATTTTTAATATATAGTTTCCAGACAGGGCAGCAGCTAACTTTCCACTAAGTTGAATTGCTCTAATACCCCATTCACTTTAGTCCTACTCCTACAACCTGATGTCCATAGATAAGGTAAGAGAAGATAAAAGGATCTTCCTTTCACATACCAGCTGCCACATGTCCAGAAGAAAATTGAAACAATACCTATGCATGATATCTCTGTTTATAGATTAGTTTCTCAACCTTGGCATTGCTGGCTGGGGAATTCTAGGAGTTGAAGTCCACCCAGCTTAAAGTTGACAAAGTTGAGAAATACTAGATTATTTTCAAATGTTTTAAATGTTTAAAATGCCTTCTGCACACATTATCTTTATGTATACTATTATATTGGCCTAGTCATAGCTCAGTATATCAGCAGAGTCACATCGCTAATAAATGCCATAGCATGGTCTGTTCATTTTGGGTTCATTCTATGTGAATTCAACCAATGTGGTTTCCAAACTCAGATATATCTCTTGATGTAGTGTGTGTGTATGTGTGTGTGTGTGTGTGTGTGTGTGGAGTTCTTTTCTTTCAATAAACCATGGTTAGAGTAATGTGTAATCCAGGATTTTCTGCTAACGTTTTAGAAGATAGAAGTATAATTAGCCGGCATGGTTCTATTTACTTCATGAATCCCCTGGTGGACAATGAATGTTTTGAAAATTCCTTTTGAAACAAATTAGTTTAAAATATATGAAGATACTTAAATGGGAGTCAAGTTTAAAATATAAAAAGATACTTAAATGAGAATCAAAACTGATCCATTTGAACTTGCTGGCCTACTTATAAACCCAGCCTTCTAATTAAGTTCCCATATGGAAAACAAATTTGTGCTTGAGGCCATTTCATGCTGAAGCTAATGGAAATCCCCCAGTTTCTGTTTTAAAATTTGACTTACTGTAAATAAGGTTGTAAGGAAGGGAGCTATTTTCAGCTCCTTTGCTGAGTTGCTGAAATAAATATTAATTTTGTTTGGAATAACACAGATGGTATACTCTCAAAAATAGAACATTTTTTGAAATGCTATCTCTGGTTATCTTGGGGGTAGCCTAGATCAGAGTTCTCCAACCTTTTTGGCTTTGAGGACGGGGCGGGGGATGGTTCCACACCAACACCAGCCAAGCACACGCAGCTCCATTTTCAAATAGAGAGTACACGCACTCACCCACTGTTCATGTAAAGAGGACGTGTGTGCACGCATTCTTGTTCACTGCTTCCTTGGCCCAGTTCTGAACACCTGAGACCATTAGGTGGGCTGTGGCCCTGGCCTATATATTGAAGCGCCTATAGTTAGACAGGGGATGTGATAGCTCAGTAGCTAAGACGCTGAGCTTGTCGATTGAAAAGTCAGCAGTTCAGTGGTTCGAATCCCTAGTGCCGCATAATAGGGTGAGTTCCCGTTACTTGTCCCAGCTTCTGCCAACCTAGCAATTTGAAAGCACATAAAAAATGCAAGTAGAAAAATAGGGACCACCTTTGGTGGGAACGTCGTTCCGTGCATCTTTGATGTTGAGTCATGCCAGACACATGACCATGGAGATGTCTTTGGATAGTGCTGGCTCTTCTGCTTTGAAACAGAGATGAGCACCACCCCCTGGAGTTGGGAACGACTAGCACATATGTGCAAGGGGAACCTTTATCTTTACCTTTATAGTTAGACAATGTGTTAAAAGTTAAATCAAGCTTCATTGACGAGTAGTAAGTCACTTTTCCCAGCATCATCATAGTTTCAGCATCATCAAACCAATGGCCATAAGTCAGGGATTACCCACAATAAATTGTGGTACATCTGCAGTACATGCAGTTGAGATGTGCAGTTCTCACAACATGCTTCTGTTGTTTTCCCTGCTTTTTCATATGAAAAAGTAGAACCTCTGAATTACCCATCTGAAGGTCATAAATCTTGTCACTTGAATACTAGTTTGCCTCATGCAAAGTCAACTCCTTTTAGGGGTTCTCTGCAATCATTTACAAGAACAAATCTGGACTGGTTTTCATTGCAGGCATGACAATGCTGCATTCCTTGGGTATTTAAGAAAATAAGCATTAAAAAGTGACCCATTCTTATTGCCTCACAAATATGCAAGCAATGAGGAATAGCAGAATTAATCCTTTGACAAGCTATCCCAGCTAACCTTAGATGATCCCTTCGATGACTTTGACTTATGACCACAATTGAGCCCAAATTTTTTGTTGCTAAGCGAGACATTTGTTAAAGTGAATTTTGCCCTGTTTTACAACCTTGGTTCTCATACTTGTTAAGTGAATCACTGCAGTCGTTAAATTAGTAACATGGTTGTTAAGTGAATCTGGCTTCCCCATTGATTTTGCTTGTCAGAAAGTCAAAAAAGATCACATGACCTGGGACACTGTCATAAATACAAGTCAGTTGCCAAGCTTCTTAATTTTGCTTATGTCACCATTGGGAAACTGCAGTGGTTGTAAGTGTGAAAATGATCTGTGGTAACTTGAGGGCTACCTCTACTGGAACGGACAATTATTTTTGTTCTTGGCACAGTGTTGTGTACTTACCTTCACTATTGTTTCTCAAATGGGAGCGCACTCTCGCTTTGCTCATGCGCGACACCTCTGCACATGCACAGGACCTTCTGCACATGCACAGAGCATCAAAAAAAGGGATGTGATGACATCCAGGTGGGTGGGCGGAGCCTTCCGCCACCGGCGCTACTGGTTTGCCCAAGCCGGATAGAATTGGCTGTATTTCACCACTGGTTGTATATATATGTTTGAGAGAGAGAAACCTTGTGAAAAATTCACTTCTTTTATTCAAAGTGAAGCTGAAGGACAAAAATTAGATTAATGAATATTTGCTGCATATTACAACAAGGAAACAAATGACATTCAGACATTCTGCAAATTCTAATATTATGCTATGTCAGAGAAACATAATATTTCCCAACATATTAGCATAGAAATAGCTTTGTTCCCTATCACCCAAAATAGCTTTTTCTTTCCTCCTTCTTTGTCATTCAGCTGTCAAAAGTAAGGCATCAACTTTCAGAGTGAATGGACCCTTATGCAAAGTTTTGATAAATAGGTCTTGAAATATGCACATAATGAAATTCTTCGAGCTCACATATTTCAAGAGTAAAAGGATTCTTAAAGTCAACCAAGAAAAAAAGTAGAAAGAAAAACTTACACACAAATGTGAAAAAAAATAGTGTATGTAGAAGAAACGTCCATATCTTTTTAGTCACGTATTTGATTTCAGATAAGGGAATAGAATTGATCTATATATATACAATAATTTTTGAAGCTATTGTCCATATGTCCATATTTCCTATCAGTTTTGTTTGTGTATATGATATTTCAGAATCTGTGAGCGAGACAGGCAGTTTTCTGAGGGAAGGAAGGAAGGAAATAAATATTTTAAAATAGTATTTTTTACTTAGCTCCAGAAAATTTGAAGAAACTTTGGAAATCATATAGCAATGAATAACAGCAATAGGAGGGAAAGCTGAATGCTGCGTTGCATAAATCAACCATTCAAAACTTGTTGTAAAATCAGGGCAGCCATACGACCAACCCATTTTATAACTCATGAGTTACAACCATGAAGGGTAGATTCTATTATGCTTATAACTCAAGAATTACCTATAAGTCCTCTTTGGTTTTGCTCAGGTGCTTTAAGAAGAACTGAATGCAGATAGCAGATGTAGCTGTTAATTTGTCATTGATTGAGGCAAAACAACATCAGTAGTATTCTTATGATCAAGTACATTGGGGTGCTTTAGAAAAAAATTAAAACAAGTGAAGTACAGTTCTCTAAGCACAAGCTCAACTCTGAGCTGGACATCCTGGACTTCAGAGAGTAACCAAGGAGTGAGTCCATGGTAGACTTAAACCATTGTCATTGATCAAAGTGGTAAGTTGAGTGTCAGGTTCTGTCAAGTACCAGGGAAATCAAGAGATCCAGGCAATAAAAATGTGTGTAAAGATTTATTGCAAGTATAAGCTTTCTACAAGAATCTGAACTACTAATGGTTAAGGGAAATTAGCAGGAATTAAGAATAGAAGAAATTCAAGGTGGGCTGGACTTAGATCTTTTGTAGGTACGAAGGAACTCATGACTGATAATGCATTTGACCCCTCCCTCAGGCTCAGCCTAGTCATCGCTTATAGGTCTATCCACATACCCCAAATTCATACAGAAGTGATCTCTTCAAAGGATTAGTGAATTCAGGGTGCAAGTAACGGAGAAGACGTCAAAGATAAGAAGCAGAATGTTTGTGATCTTCAAACATTATCCTCTCTTCGCTTTACCTTTCAAATTTGACAATTCTTTTAAAGGAAATGGAGTTATGAGTCATCCACAAAACTCTTGTCATGAAACTCATGTTGAAACAATCTAACCGAGGGACAATTGTGGTGGCCGGAACTTTGTTAGTTTGTGTAACTGATCGCAATTACATTCGTGTGTAAGAAAATGACCTTGAGAAAAAGCAAATGAAACATAAGAATCCATGCTGGGTAACCACCCTGGCTGAGTTTTAATTTTTGAAAGAAAAATTATTGACACTGCTTTTTAGAGTAATCTCAGGCTTTTACTTATGGGTTTGCATCAGTGGTGAAATCTGAACCGGTTTGCTTCTGGTTCACTGGCTGCACATGCGCACTGTGTGCCAAGCCTGCGCTGTGTGCGCACATGCACAGTGCATGTCAAATGCGTGCTATGCATGCATGCACGCTGCATGCCAAACGTGTGCTGTGCATGCACAATACGTGCCAAACACACAGAAAAAGGAAGCTTCGGAAGGTAAGTATAACAGCGAGGGGGAGAACAGCTGTGCCGCGCGATTTAGGTTCACTAGAAAGCAGGATTTCCTGCTGATCGTCGGAAGAACCAGTAGGGTTTTTTTACTACCGGTTCTCCCAAACTTGTAGTTTTTATCACTATCGATTCGTCTGGACCGGTGCGAAATGGTAGGATTTCACCGCTGATTTTCATCTCCCAACAGGTACACGTCCGTTGGCATGTTGACTGATTAGTTGATGTGTAAATGAAGAGCTGCTGTAAAAGAAAATATATGAAGTTCAAGGTTGAACTATGGACTTCTTGATGCTTTCTGAAGTTGCTGTTTGCTTGCAGAATTTTCATTACCCAGCTGGGTAACATCATCAGTGCTGATAAAGAATTGGATTGCTGCACTGTTGTCCTACATGTTTGCTTTTCCATAGTCATGAGATTAGCCTTCTGCAACATATTGACCTTCAGAGATACTGAATTTTATCTCTCAGATGTCACAGCATTCTGAATATTAAAATCCAACTAATCTAGAGGACACCAAATTATGTTGCTTCATATTATCTTGGATAAGGTTTTGCCTGTCCAGAAACTACCCGTATTGGATTTGAGTTCCTGTTTTCACTATTTTAAAATGTCACAAAACATTCAAAACACTATTTTAAATTAAAATAAAATAAATCATTTTAACTACTCTTTCAACATTTGTATCTATATTTATATAATATTTGAGGGGCAATAAGTTGACTTTGTATATAAATATACAAATACGATGAAGACTATTGCTTAATATAGTGTAAGCCGCCCTGAGTCTTCGGAAAAGGACAGGATATAAATGCAAATAAATAAATAAATAAATAAATAAATAAATAAATAAATAAATAAATAAATAAATAAATAAATAAGGAAGTAAATAAATAAGGAAGTAAATAAATAAATAAATAAATAAATAAATAAATAAATAAATAAATAAATAAATAAATACCTTTAAAATTAGTATCGGCCTTCCAGGTAGACCTGACAAGAAGCACAGCTAGACGAACTAATTTTACTTTATTATAAATAAACTACATTAGCTACATTAGCTTCACAAGGCTCATCAGCTATGTACATATTTATATTGTATTGGTCGCTTTAAATCTAGGATAATCAACTTTTGCCATTTTAATGCCCATTTTCTTCTAGCGGCCCTGTGGCCAACACTTCCACTTCGTGAAACCCTTGAACTTTTCCTCAGAAATATATTCAGGCTTTAAGCCATTTGAAGATAGATCTCTTGGGCTGACTTATAATGTAGTGAACATTCAGCACTTCAAAGATTCATGACATTCTCACCCGGATGTCTCATTTATGAAGAAATGCCAATAAATTATTTAAAATGGCATTCTTGCTAGTCTTAGCAATTCTGGACTGACTTTGAGAATCATTGGGAATCTTGGCAGGTTTTCAGCAGCTCTTAAGAGGTACTTGCTGTTAAATGTACAGGAATGGAAGAAGACACTTAATCCTTTCTACTGTATTGGCACCTTTGCTAATGAAAGCAACAGTTAATGGAAATATAAGAAATGGTAGTATTTGAATAACCTTGGAGAAGCTACACTAGATCAGAAAAAGTCATTTTAGTCTAAGATCCACAATGAATAACCAAAGAAGTCCCTAAGACTCACATACAGATTTTCTATCAAGTATGGTCAGAGGTGGGTTTCAGCAGGTTCTGACTAGTTCTGGAGAACTGGTAGTGGAAATTTTGAGTAGTTCGGAGAACTGTTAGTAAAAATTCTGACTGGCCCCGCCCCCATCTATTCTCTGCCTCCCAAATCCCAGCTGATCAGGAGGAAATGGGGATTTTGCAAAAACCCTCCCCTGGAGTGAGGTGGGAATGGAGATTTTACAGTATCTTTCCCCTGCCACGCCCACCAAGTCATGCTCGCCACACCATACCCACCAAGCCATGCCCACAGACTCGGTAGTAAAAAAAAATTGAAACCCACCACTGAGTATGGTTCTGTAGTAATGTCAGACGTGGCCATGGAATTACTTCTGAATGGTTTCATTATTGCTATTCACCTACAGACAGAATCTTGCTAGACTAAAGCAACTCTCTAGTTGCTTTAGAGATAGTCTCTGCAGATTGCTAGGGACAGGTCATCTTAGCCCTCTTCCTGCCTACCAGATTTTCCCGCCTGCACTGCCTCTTTGCCCTTTGGAAAGCAGCCTCTCCCTCCTGGGACTCCAGATTGCATTCCTCCCAGCTGTCGGTTTCACCTACTCTTATCACTGGTTGTCCCCCCTCCCCCGTGCGCACCTTCTCCACATGCATCTGGCCTTCCATGCATGCGCTTTGCTCGTGTACATGCCTTCTGCGCATGCGCCCAGCCTCAAAAATGTGGCTAAATAGGACGGTATTACGCCGGGGCGGATGGGACGGGTGGGCCTGCTACCTGTTCACCCGAATCGGTCTGAACTGGCTGAATACCACTTCTGATTCCACCACAAGTAGCTAATAATTACGAGTTTTTTTTCAGTAGTGTTTCCTGTACTATTTTCCAAAAGTTCATATCTTCTAAAAGTGTCAATTTATTAATTACCATTGTGTGCAAAACACATTTCTTAATGTTCTGAAGGAAGTGATATATTTTAGATCACTGTGTTCATGTAAGATTCACAAGTTCTATTATCATCTGGAACATTTGCTTGAAATCTGGAGAATTTTTACTTTTGACCTATTCGAAAAGCAACACAAGAATATCTTCTGCTTGAAAATCCAATGCTCATGTTGCAAACATGTACTTCGTAGGTTGTAACATTTACAAATTCAGAAAGCTGATGTCTGTGTTGTTCATCTTATAAATCCAAGAAAGGCATGGATTGTCATTCTAACGTTTTCTGCTCAATAATTCTACTCTATCATTCTTCATACTAGAAATTCTTGTTCATCCCTGAATGTGCTTTCTTAGTAACCCTTGATTTAACAAGCTATTTTTTTATTCCCAATTGAAATGAAGAATACTTACTTATGACAAGAATTGTTAGCATCCATCCCTTGATATTTACTCTTTTTCTCTAGTTTTAAATCCCAATTTCTTTAAATCAGGGATGCTCTTTGCATATTTAAACTGTCATTATTATTATTATGCTGTGAAAAATGCATAATTCTGATGATAATGGTATATGCACTAACAGGATTATTTTGAAAAGTAGTATAATGACCCTCAAATGTTATGTGTGAATCCTATGGATTAAACAGTCCCTGCCAAAGGAGGCTATTTTGGTGGAAAAGATGGGAATAAGAATAGCAGAAAATTGAGTAGAAGAAAATTTAAGAGATGGGTGAGAAATCTGCAGCTAAGGTTGAAAGCAAATCCCGATATCTAAGCTTGCTAGTGGTGAACACTGGTAGGAAGATAAAAATAGAACTTGCACATAGAATGAGAAGAAAAAGGCATGGCTGCTAATATTCTCTATATAAAGTATTTCTACTTCAGAAATTACATGAAGTCCTCAATTGTAACTGGAATAATTGGAACCAGAGTTTCTCCTGTTAAATGACACGATTGCAAAGCACAACATCACACAAGTTAGCAACTGCAGTTCTGGCAGTCCCTGTTACTATCATTAAGCAAATCACTGTGGGTCATTAAACGAGAATATGACCGCAATTTCCGGTTTCCTGCCAGCTTTCCCATTAACTTTGCTTGTAGGAAGCCAGAAAGTCACAAATCATGACCACAGGACAACGCAATGGCCAGGACTTAGAAGACTGGTCAGAAGTATCAGGTGTTTAGCAGCATCATAAATTTAAATAGTTGCTGAACATGTGGTTGCATCTGAGAACCACTTGTAGAATACAATTGGGATTCTTTCTAAACTAATCCTGCCCAAAATACTGTTTGTAAGCCAAAGGTTGTTGATAAGGGAATCTTATCCAGACTGCTTAAAGGTAAAGGTAAAGGTTCCCCTCGCACATACATGCTAGTCGTTGCCGACTCTAGGGGGCGGTGCTCATCTCCGTTTCAAAGCCGAAAAGCCAGCGCTGTCCGAAGACGTCTCCATGGTCATGTGGCCAGCATGACTCAACGCCAAAGGCGCACGGAACGCTGTTACCTTCCCACCAAAGGTGGTCCCTATTTTTTCTACTTGCATTTTTTACGTGCTTTCGAACTGCTAGGTTGACAGAAGCTGGGACAAGTTACGGGAGCTCACCCCTTTACACGGCAGCACTAGGGATTCGAACCGCTGAGCTGCCGACCTGATCGACAAGCTCAACGTCCTAGCCCCTGAGCCACCGCGTCCCCCCAGACTGCTTAGCCATCTTGAAATTCTAAGATTGCCTTGACATTCATTTACAGAGTACCCAAACCTATTTCTTTTCTTATGTATTTTTTTCTTAGTTGGAGGAAATGCCGACACAATGATTGCTAACTTAAATCACCAGCCAAAATTCCTGCATATCATTTTGTCCTTGTTTTGTGTCTAAACCCACAACTTTTTAAGATATAAACTGGGCAGAATTCCCTGCCCAGCAAAACTGAAAGGCAGATGCTGTTCTTTCTTAACTTGTCACATCACTTTAGAATAGAATAGAATAGAATAGAATAGAATAGAATAGAATAGAATAGAATAGAATAGAATAGAATAGAATAGAATTTTTATTGGCCAAGTGTGATTGGACACACAAGGAATTTGTCTTGGTGCATATGCTCTCAGTATACCTAAAAGAAAAGATACCTTCATCAAGGTACAACATTTACAACACAATTGATGGTCAATATATCAATATAAATCATAAGGATTGCCAGCAACAAGTTATAGTCATACAGTCATAAATGGAAAGAGATTGGTGATGGGAACTATGAGAAGATTAATAGTAGTGCAGATTCAGTAAATAGTTTGACAGTGTTGATGTTGTTTAGCAGAGTGATGGCCTTCGGGGAAAAACTGTTCTTGTGTCTAGTTGTTCTGGTGTGCAGTGCTCTATAGCGTCGTTTTGAGGGTAGGAGTTGAAACAGTTTATGTCCAGGATGCGAGGGGTCTGTAAATATTTTCACGGCCCTCTTCTTGATTCGTGCAGTATACAGGTCCTCAATGGAAGGCAGGTTGATAGCAATTATTTTTTCTGCAGTTCTAATTATCCTCTGAAGTCTGTGTTTTTCTTGTTGGGTTGCAGAACTGAACCAGACAGTTATAGAGGTGCAAATGACAGACTCAATAATTCCTCTGTAGAACTGAATCAGCAGCTCCCTGGGCAGTTTGAGCTTACTGAGTTGGCGCAGAAAGAACATTCTTTGCTGTCCTTTTTTAATGGTGTTTTTGATGTTAGCTGTCCATTTTAGATCTTGCGATATGATAGAACCTAGAAATTTGAAGGTTTCTACTGTTGATACTGTGTTGTCTAGTAAAGTCTACCACATTTTAGACAGATTAACTACAATTAAATATTAGAGCAATCTGTTTGATTAATAGTATTGTAACAGAATATGGCATTAAGGATGGTTTGTTCACAGGGACATGGGGGAGCTGTGCCTCAGTGTGTCTGAAAATAAGTGGAAACAGTTATGTAAGGTTATTTTTACCCACAATTCATAAAATTTAAGCTTAATTTTTGTGAAGCCTAATTGAATGTCCTAAACGGGTTTACATCTTTTGAACTCTGTAATAAAATGTGGAATTGATTAGGATAGATAAGATTGATGTAATTTACACTTATACTTTACTAAATAGCTGTGCAAAACATTCTATAATGGTATACAGGTAGTCCTCAACTTACGTTCATTTAGTGACCGTTCAAAGTTACAACAGCACTGAAAAAAGTGCTTATGACCATTTTTCACACTTATGAAAAGACTTATGACCATTTTTCACACTTATGACCATTGCAGCATCCCCAGTGTCACATGATTTACATTTAGGCATTTGGCCACTGACTCATAGTTAGGAAAGTCACAGGGTCCCATGGTCATGTGATTATCTTTTGTGACCTCCTGACAAGCAAAATCAACAGGGAAGCCAGATTCACTTAACAACCATGTCACTAATTTAACAACTCGAATGTCGTAAAATGGAGCAAAACTCACTTAACAAATTTCTCACTTAGCACCATAAACTCTGGGCTCCATTGTGGTCGTAAGTCGAGGACTACCTATAGTTGAGATGCTTTTTTTTTTTTGGTTCAGTTTCTTCTTGGATGGCAAGTAGTCCTTCACTTACAACCATTCATTTAGTGATCATTCAGATTTACAACGTGACTGAAAAAGTGGCTTATGACTGGTTCTTGAATTTAGGACTGTTGCAGCACGCAGTCACGTGATCAAAATTTGGACACTTGTCAGCTGGCAGGTATTTACAATGGTTCCACCGTTGGTGGTCTTCTCAGATGGCTTCTGACAAGCAAAGTCAGTGGGGGAAGCCTAGATTTACTTTATTTCGTCTTGCTGGACTCGCTTAAATTTTATATTATTAAATTGATTTTTGGGTTTTTAAATTTTTTAGTAAATTTTAGAGGGAATATTTTTATCTATAAGTAGCCAAATTAAATAGGTTTTTTAAGGGTTGTTTTTAGTTTTGTATTGTTGTCTTCTTTCTGTATTTTATTTGTGGCTGTACACCGCCCTGAGTCCTTTGGGAGAAGGGCGGTCTATAAATAAAAATATTATTATTATTATTATTAAGGACCACATGGTTCACTTAACAACTATGGCAAAAAAAAAAGATGTAAAATCAAGCAAAACCTACTTCCTTAGCAATGGAAGTTCTTGCCCTAATTATGGATGTAAATTGGGGACTATCTGTACAGAAGGTTCTCAACTTATGACCACAATTTGAACCAACAATTTATGTTGTTAAGTGAGACATTTGTTAAGTGAGTTTTGCCCCATTTTACAACCCTTCTGATCTGTGGTTAAGGGAATCACTGCAGTTGATAAGTTTGTTAAGTGAACCTGGCTTCCCCATGGAAGTTTGTTTGTCAGAAGGTTGCAAAAGGTTACGGTTAGCAATGGTCATAAATATGAGTCACTTGCCAAGCATCTGAATTTTGATCACATGGTCATGGGGATGCTGCAAAGGTCATAAAATGGTGAGAAATGGTCATAAGTCACATTTTTCAGTGCCTTGGTATCTTTGAACAGTTACTAAGCAAACTGCTTTAAGTCAAGGACTACCTGTATTGCGTATGGGCTTGTGTATGTCACAATAGCACGTGATTTGAAATCGAGAATCACCTCTACGTAGGGTGTGAACAATTCCAGATCAGCTCAAGCTGCGTATGGCATCGTGCCTCCATCTCTGATTGATAGCTGAAGCCACTTCATTTCTAATTCAGTTGTGGTATAAACTTGAAACCCACTAAGAAATTTGTGTTTGTTTGAGGTTCTGCAACCTTACAGAACTTAAGACACATCCTTTTTCCATTTGGAAAATTCTTGTCTAACTTGGTTCTTTCTTTGTGGTTACAAAGCCAATAGTCTTTTAAGACTTTTCTTAAGCTGCTACTTATGGTAATGCACAGAAATACTGGGGCCAGATTCATATTTTAATGGAGAGGATTCTCAAAATGAATATAAAACTGAAATCAGAAACTTTTCTTTTAAGACTACATCACAGGGAACTTGAAAAAATATCTGGAACTTTTATTATTATATATGCCGGCTGTAGCAAGAACTCTTTATGCACAAAAAATAGAGATACATTGATCTCCATAATAGAAGAATAGACGGAAAAACTTGCAGAAATAGCCAAAGTAACTGCTTTAATCAAACGGAAAAAATTACTATAAATCTAGTTTTGTTTCTATTAGGCAACCGCTTCTAGACATTGTGCTCCAGGCAGAAAAAAACAAAAGTTGGCTTTGGGATTTCCTGATTAGATAAGTCCGTTGTTGCAGTTTATGGCTAGTTTACTAAGTATGTAAAAGTAAACGGTTGTGGCTGTATCTTATTATTTTTATTCTATTGTGGCCGAAATGTTGGAAGTTAATGCCTTTACTTTCTTTTCCTCTCACTACACGCCTTTCTTTTTCCCTTTTCCATTCTCCATTTCTCTACTATCCTTATTCTCATTTGTATTTTATATTATGAAATTTAATAATAAAGGAAGGCTATTCAGCTGGCTGTGTAAGATACTCAAAATATGGTTTTGCCATCTGGCCTCGGGATCTTGTAACGGCAGGATGAGACCGTAAGGTACCTGTATTATTATTGATTTTGCTGCTCCACAAATTACATTTCATGGTTTAATGGCTCTGCTGCTTTTAATATTTTCAGTGATTTTTGTTGATATTTTTAAATTATGTATTAGACTGTTCTGATTTAACTTTGTTCCCCACCCGGATCACAGGTATGAGATGGGTGGCCATATACATTTACCAAATAAGTAAGTACTGATAAGGCAATCAACACAACAAAAAGTAAGGTCATTGATGAAAGAAATAAGCCTAGCAAAATTGAAGTTGATGGGAGATTATCATGGTGAAACAACTGTGGCAGCTCAATCAGTTTTTTTTCTCTTCCTCTCAGCATTTTTACATGTAGAGAAGAGAATGTGGCTGTGGGATTTGGAGGGGAATAAGAATGGCGGGGTTGCTGAATGATCTGGAAAAGGATCTCCAGATACCTTCAAAAAAAACCCTGAAATGTATATGAGCTCTGACTACTATCCAGGGGTGAAATGCTCCCGGTTCGTACCAGGTCAGCCAATCTGGTAGGGATGGCAGTGGGTGGTTCAGAGAACCGGTAGCAAAAATTCCTCCTCCCCCCGCCCATTCCCACCCACTTGTCCGCTTGCTGCTTCTTTCGGCTCACTCCCTTTTCCCACCCAAACGATAGGAATAGGTTGTAAAAAAAAATTATTTATTTATTTATTTATTTATTTATTTATTATTAGATTTTTATACCGCCCTTCTCCCGAAGGACTCAGGGCGGTGAACAGCCAAATAAAAACAAACAAGCACATAGACAAAGTTAAAACATATTCAAAAACTAATTATAAACTGGCCAATTAAAATTAACACTAAAATAAGCAATTCTAAAACCCAACTTAAAATTTCATCAATTTAACCCTACTTAAAATTTCAACCCACTTAACCCCACTTAAAATTTCTTTTTTTTTTTTTTTTTTTTATTCAAAAAGTTTTTATTAGTCAAAAAAGGTTTATACAAATACATATCAGGTATGGTAAATTTTCATTTTTCTTATCTAAAATAAGAATTTTACTCAAATTTTTTAACACATACAACAGCCATAAGGCAAGCAGGTGACACGAAGTAGCTAAGTTTGCAAATTTTAAATACGTAATAAAGAAGAGTCAAGAATAAACAGAATATCGTACAAAAGAGAATAAGGAAAACCAACACAAATATCTTTATCACTTCCTAGTTTTGGATCTCAGAACTCTGGGTTCAGCCTGACCCAACTCCAGGGCCGCAACAGCGGCAGCCGCTTCAGCCCCATGATCTATAACCTCCCCTTCTTCAATTCCTGGGTCATCTGATTCCAGGAAGGCTTTGTGTTCCTCCACATAGGCCGTAGCCTCCGCAATTGTACTGATTTTTTTCGTAATGCCCTCCCGGAAAATCATCAATCCCTCTGGCATCAGCCAACCCCACTTAAAATTTCATCAAGCTAGCCCCGCACGGTGGAATAAGAAAGTCTTGAGCTCACGTTTAAAAAACCGGAGGTCAGGGAGTTGACGCAGCCCCGGAGGCAACTCATTCCATAGAACTGGAGCCCCCACAGAGAAGGCCCTCCCCCTGGGGGCCGCCAGTCGAGATTGTTTGACTGACGGCACCCTGAGGAGACCCTTCCTATGGGAGCGCAAGGGTCGGTGGGAGGCTATAGGCGGCAGTAGGCGGTCCCGTAGGTAACCCGGTCCTGTGCCATGGAGCGCTTTAAAGGCGATTACCAACACCTTGAATTGCAATTTTAAAATTGCATTTTAAAATGCTTTTAAAAGTAAAAAAAAGATTGTGCGCCACAGTTGATCACACACACACCCTCCGCTCACTGTTCTACTTACCCCATGCCTCCTTTTGGCGTGTACTGCGCGTGCGTGCACACCTCGCATTTGGTGCATGGTGTGCACTGCGAATGCACGTGTGCAGCTTGCGTTTGGAGCACAGTGTGGCATGCACAGCCAACGAACTGGTAGTATACCAGTTCAGATTTCACCACTGCTACTATCCCTTCTTCAGTGATTAGATGGGTCTTTTTCCCAAGGACATGTCAAGCTTCAGGGAAATCAGGAGATTCAAGCAGTGCAAATGAGTATAAAGACTTATTGCAAGCTTACAAGAATCTGGCCAACTGGAAGTTAAGGAAAATGAGCGGGAAATAAGAAAGGCATTCAAGGTGGGCTGGACTTAGATCTTTGGCCGGCACACAGGGATTCGTGACTTATGACTTTGACCCCTCCCTCTGGCTCAGCCTGGTCATCTTCTGTTGTGACCCGGCCCAAGTAGGTAGTAGGAAAGTCAGTCAGTGTAAAAACAAACAAACTTTATTATAACAGCTGAGAATTAACTCATTCTCAGCGTAATTCAACTAAACTAAAGCAAATTCCTCCCAACACAATTCCTCAGTTCTATCACCTGGTCCAATTAGGCAAACTTCCAAAGGACTTTCTTGGCAAAAGTTCAGAAGACACCGATACAAATGCAACAAGACAAAGCTATCAACGTTGTTTTCCGGCAAAGAGCTCAAATGCCTTATGGGAGGAGCCAATCATCTCTTGGCCCTACTCCCGAATACTTAAACCTTATGGGAGGAGCCAATCATCTCTTGGCCCTACTCCCGAATCGTCCTCTTTGCTTGAGCTGCTCTTGCATTCTGGCAAATCTTTTCATGTGTGCATTAGGAACGGGCTCCTCCCGTTCCTCTGCCTCACTACTCTGCCTCACTCCCCGATGGCCCTGGCCCCACCTCTGCCTCTGACGCAGAGCCCTCTTCTTCCAGTCAGACTGGGGTTTCTCCCGTGCCTAGTCACATAGGACCGAGTCTGCTAATTTCACTTGGCCCCGCCTCTTCCGCCTCCTTCCAACTTTTCAACTCAGTCTAGCAGAGGACTGGACCTCTCTACCACTGCTTAGACCTAGCCAAGCATTTCAATCCTGAAGGAATTCAAATTTGCCTCCAATTTTAACATTGATTTTGATTGAGGCTCTGTTCTGGTGTGAAGGGCTATTGCTGTCCGCACATCACTCCCAGATGGCCCTGACCCCACCTCTGCCTCTGATTCAGAGCCCTCATCCAGGCCTTCCACAGCCTCCAGGACCGGCCCATGTTCTTCCTCAGCCTCATCGCTGTCTGACTCCGTTGCCAGCTCTGCAGGCTGCTGGCGGACCACAACGATCTCCTACTGGACATTTTCTACCTTCTAAATGGCTTTGGAGCATCCTGATTCCTGCCAGAGAGGAACCATTCCATTCTCTACAAGGGTGAATGAAAATGGGGGGGGGGGAATCTCTCTATGTCCGTGGGCTCCCTCCTGTGAATTCTCGCTATCTCTTCTGCTTTCTTTAAGTCTGCTTTCACATGGATGTCTACCAGATAGCAATTTTGAAACCTCAGGATGTAATTAAGGGGAATAAAGGATGCTCTAAAATGCGCATGATTCATCAGCATACCATCAGGATATGTAGGAGTGCTTTTTATAGTGCACTCAGGGTGTGAAGTCCCAATGCATTCAAAATGCATTCTTACTTAGAAGAGAGAGACCTAACGGATGGCTGGAGGAGATACAAAGCAAGCAGGACAGCTGCAAAAGAAGAGATAGATTTTTTTTAAAAAAAAGAACCCTAAAGATGAAACTTCCCTGGAGAATGTGTTTGAGCATGCTGGTAACTTTGCGAGTCTCTTTGGAGAAGTAGGAGCCTCAGGGGCAGAGGGTGATCAGAACTAATAAATTCAGGGTTTTTTTGTTAGAAAGATAGCAATTCTCAACTTTTGTACAGTGCTCAGATAATGAAATTCCAATGCATCCACAATGGAACACCAGAGATAGATCCAAGTATATTGACAGGAGATGTGAAGGTGGATTTTTTTATCCCACCTTCATTATGTTTTTAAATGACACAAAGCAGCAAACGTACTTAATATTGCTTATTCCTTTTATTTTCTCCACAACAACAATCCTGAGTTAGGCTTAGAGAGAGAGCGAGTGGCCCAAAGTCAGGCAGCCAGATTTTATGCCGATCAAGCAGGACTAGAATTCACCATCTCCTGGTGATTGGCACCAATGTTACCCAACCAACTTTCATGCCTAAGGGGAACTCACCATCTCCTGGTGATTGGCCCCAAATCATCCAGCTGGCTTTCATGGCTAAGATGGAACCTAGAACTCACAATTTCCTGGTTTCTTGCTCTGAATTAAAACATTGTGAAGCCCCAAATGAATAAAAAAATCTGGTGTAAATTTTTCTGCCCTGTTTTCAAAGTAGCTTCTCCAATATTGAATAGAAACAAGAAATAAAAAAAACCATACCCTTCTAGGATTTGAACCTCGGCTTGCTTGCATATTAGGCAGATGTATTAACCTCTAAGCCACAGGCTCTCCTCATTTTGTCAACTGTACCAGGGGAAAGATTAAGTGGGAGTATGCTCCCTCCCATGTTTGGGTAGACCAGGTCAATAGGGGGAAAAAATCCACTTTATTTATTTATAAGTGTGTGTGTGTATATCAAAATGATTTTGTTCTTTTGCAATGAATTGATAATACCTTCATTAGGATGTAGGTCCCTTTTTTTGGTCTCTCCCAAAAGTTGTTACCTTATACATAAATAGTGATAAAACAGATTTCATCATAACTCCCACAATAAATCATACCCTTGGAAGAGTATATGTTTAATGTCAAAATTAATGACTTGCTGATAGATATAGTTATTTGCAACATGGATGGAAATTTAATTTCCCCATCTAGTAATAAGATGAAGGATTTTGTTTAATTATTTATAACTGCTGATTAAAGCCAGGCTGAAGTAACCCAGACAATTGAATTAACATTTTATTCATTTCCACTGTTCTCCTGGATGTCTAGTCCACACAGGCAGTAATTTATGTGATCCAGATTGTGTTTTCTGGATATCCTCTAAGTGTCTTATATTCCAAATTATGATGGAAATAGATTGACCCCTACCCTCGTTCCATAATAAAGTCCCTTGCTGATTTTTTTCCGTTCCCTGGCCGATGTGATAATATTCAGTAGCTTCATCAGAAGATAGCAAAAGCGATACCACTTAGACTTATACGACCTCGGAAGGACGAAAGGCTGAGTCAACCTTGAGCCAGTCAGGATTGAAGGAATCAAAGTCCAGGCAATGTGAGCAAAGTTAGCCTGCAATCAACGGTGGATTTCGCATTTTGTTACCACCGGTTCGCCCCGCGCACACGCTTTCTGCACATGTCTTCCACGCATGCACTTTGCTCACATGTACAACCTCAAAAAGGTGTCCAAATAAGACAGCATAGAGGCTGGGTAGGTGAGCAGGGATTGGCCCACCCGCGATTTCCACCACCGGTTCGCCTCAACCGGTCCGGACCACCTGAATATCACCTCTGCCTGCAATACTGCATTCTAACCACTGCTATCAATAGAATCTCCATTATGCAACAGAGCATCAGTAAGCAAAATTCTTGTTAATGAAGACCGTTTAATTTATTCAAATCCCGCCTTTATTATTTTTGTAAATAATTTAGGGCAGCGAACCAATCTAATACTTCTTCCTCCCCTATTTTCCCCACAACAACCCTGTGAGGGCTTTCATATCTACAAGGCAGAATTCACCCTTGCCCTAAAGTCACCCAGCCAGCTTTCACGCTTAAAGTGAAACTAGAACTCACAGTCCCCTGGTGATTGGCCAAAGTCACCCAGCTGACTTTCATGCCTGAAGTGGGACTAGAACTCCCAGTTTCCTGATTTCCAGCCTGGTATTTTAAACACTAGACCAAAGCGGCTGTCATTTTGTTCATTAATACTTTGGGGATTGGCTGATGGGTTGAGTCAAAACCAAAAATGGATACCCAGTTTCTTTCTGAAACCATTCCTTTCAATTTTTGTGACTTAGCTTTCTTATTCTTCTTGTAATTACCTTAACTTTTTTCCTATCTACTCCAAGTAGGAAGTCATAGGGTGTGACCAAAATCTGATTTGATGACCAACTATCTTACAATGGGCTGTTTAAATTTGGCTCCCTCACCACCATCATCACTACTATGGATAGATCTTCATAAACTTGGCACCTCTAGATATGTTGGACTTACAGCTGATATTATCAGATAGCGTAGCCATTGGGGTGATGGGAGATGCACTCCATGTATCTGGCTGACACCACCAGATTAGAGAAGACTTCTTAGATTCAGTACACACAGGAGGAGCATTATTTTCCCGGGATCAATAGAAATATAATTTCCCCACTGCTGTCCTTATATCGTTAAATTTGGAAAACCAAGTGAGTCTCTAGGGATTGAGGAGCAGAAGGATTCCTATCAGTGGTGGGTTTCAAAAATTTTTACCACCAGTTCTGTGGGTGTGGCTTGGTGGGCATGGCATGGCTTGGTGGGCATGGCGGGGGAAGGATACTGCAAAATCCCCATTTCCTCTCGATCAGCTGGGACTCGGGAGGCAGAGAATAGATGGGGGTGAGGCCAGTCAGAATTTTTACTTCCGGTTCTCCGAACTACTCAAAATTTCCATACCGGTTCTCCAGAACTGGTCAGAATCTGTTGAATACCACCTTTTTTTTTTAAGTTGCATTTATATCCCGCCCTTCTCCGAAGACTCAGGGCGGCTTACACTATGTCAAGCTTTGATTCATATGGATGCTCAAACTGTCTTGACTTAATAATGGAGGCCAGCAGGTCCATCAAGCATGTGTCTATCTGCCCTGAGTTTCCACAGCCACTATGAAATATTTTATTTATTTATTTATTTGACAAACACAACAATATATGTAAGTATAAGTATGAAATAACCATACGAATTGGATACAACCAAAGGGAACATTAGGACAGGAACGGTAGGCACGCTGGTAAATACATTATTTAATTAATAAATACATTATTAAATTCCCAACATTAGGTCTTGTCTGGCTTCAGAATCCTGACTTTCTTCTTGTCAACAAACCCTTTCAGGGGCCTCCAAGTTTGTTGTGTTTCTTGCTGAAATAAGTCACCAGATTGCCGTTGCCTGGATATTTTTTTTTCTTTCGTTTTGATCTGCATAATGCCTCCTGAACAGCATCGTTGTGTGTGATTTATTTTGAACACTTTAAAAAGGCAATAAAATGCAATTTTATATGTATTCTGGCAACTTGATTCCATCAAGTTTTATGAGATGCTAATATGTCAGTTGTAAATGGTGAGGGAGAGAGGCGTAAGTTGTGTTCCTAAGTAGTTACACATTTGAAAGTGCTTTCTCTCTTAACTGCTCTTTCAAAACAACCATTTTCTGAGATTATGCACTTAAGATGCCACACATTTCACATCTCATTGAATTTGCTGGAGTAAGGAAGGACTTTTTCAGCTCTGCCCAACCTGCTCCTCATGGCTTGAGGCTGGTTGGGAATTTCAGGAAAGCCAATACATTTGGAGGCAAAACTTGAAGAATAATGGTGGGGTGCAGTATTGCTCATAGTGTTGTGACTTCTGTCCTCAGGAGGAGACTGACTAGAACAGGGGTGAAATCCAGCAGGTTTTGACAGGTTCTGGAGAACCGGTAGTGGAAAATTTGAGTAGTTCTGGGAACCGGTAGCGGAAATTTTGAGTAGTTTGGAGAACCGGCAAATGCCACCTCTGGCTGGCCCCAGAGTGCAGTGGGAATGGAGATTTTGCAGTACCCTTCCCCTGGAGTGGGGTGGGAATGGAGATTTTGCAGTATTCTTCCCCTGCCCACGCCCACCAAACCACACCATGCCCACCAAGCCACGCCCACAGAACCAGTAGTAAAAAAAATTGGATTTCAGCACTGGACTAGAACAGTATTTCTCAACTTTAAGATGGGTGGACTTCAGTTCCCAGAATTCTCCAGCCGGCTGTGCTTTTCCAAATTTAGCTGTACTGGGTGGGGAATTCCGGGAGTTGAAGTCCACCCATCTTTAAGGTGCCAAGGTTGAAAAACACTGGACTTAGAGGTACTTTATTAATTAATATGTACCGTGGCAATTTTCTCCTTAAACTACCTTTCCAAATAACCTAATTAATTAATAATGAATAAATCAAGCTTGGTGAGAGATGACATCTGTTGATGTTTCCCCTGAATGTGAAATGATTAAGTGTTGGAAATACCCCTTGATCATTGGGCCCAATTAGAAATGCCTATCTTACAGGATCATTTCCAGCTTGGGATTCTTCCTTTGAGCTTTTTGAGTTGAGGCTATTTTGAGCTCAGAACAGCTCAAAATCAAATTGGTTTACACCAGGGGTGAAATGCTCCCAGTTCACATCGGCTCGCCCGATCAGGTAGCGATGGCAGCTGCCGGTTCGGAGGACCGGTAGCAAAAATCCCTGGCCCCGCCCCCCTGCCTCTGCTGAGCCGTACCATCAGCAGAGGGTTTTTTTATTTTTATTTTTAAAAGCAGGTTTTTCTTCAGCCGAAAACTTAACTTTAAAAGTAAAAAAAAGCCTTTGAGGATCCCGCCCCTCCGCTGAGATCGGCAGAGCCTTTAAACTTTTTTTTTAAAAAATTAAAGTCTCCTCTGGCGATCTCACCTGAATTCCTCATCAGCAGAACCTTACTTGTATTCTTACTCGTAGAAAACATGTTTTCTACAAGTAAGAGTAGAGATTCTAAGGCACTTACCTGATTACTGATGAATGCATGGCTTTTTTCCCAACCCGAAAGCTCTAGTTTCACTTTCAGCCCAGACAGAATCAATCGCTTAGCTAATCTATTTCCTCAGTAATCAACTAATGCTGGCTGGCTTTGCTGGCTGAGGAACTCTGGGAATTGAAGTCCACAATAAAATACAATAAAATAAAATAATAAAATAAAATATTTGTGCAGCTTTCTGAGATTTGGTGTGTTTCTGTAGTGTTTCACTCTAACTACACAAACACACAAAATCTCAGAAAGCTGTATGTGGCATTTTGTGTGTGTGTGTGTGTGCGTGTGCGTGTGTGAGTTGTGTTGTGTTGTGTTGTGTGTGTGTAAAGTGTGAAAGTTGGTTTTTGGTACCTTATTGTTTTTTATACTTTGTTTATTATCTTTATTATTTATTGTTATTGGCCACGCCCACCCAGTCATCTGACCACCAAGCCACGCCCACCAATTAAGCCACGCCCACAGAACCGGTAGGGAAAATTTTTAGATTTCACCCCTGGTTTACACGTCTCTAGAGCCAGTGGGTCGTTTTCACTGCTAATGGGCAAAGCAGCTATTCACAGGCTGCAGGATACAAACGGAATAGATCCCAAATTAGAGAGTTTGCATACATCGATAATTAATGCATTAATAGATTGGTTAACGCAATAATTTTTCCAATTGCTATTTATGATGTGGACTCTGAAAACAGACGGAGAGGTGAAGGGAGGGGGACACCTTTGAACTATGTTGCTGGAGGTGACTATTGCGCCTCCGATGGATTGCAAAAATAACAAGCAAAAATGTTCTAGATCAAACCTCACCAAAAGTATCACTTGAAGCCAAGATCCTTTCCATTACCATCTCTCCTCTCCCCCACACACACACCTTTTGGGAATTAATAATTTGAATAATGGATAGCCAAAGTATTCAACACAATCTGAACATGCTGTTTAGTCCTGCAGCACAAAGGAGCAACTGGAATAGGGGGGGGGAAAGTATTAAGTTCAAATGTCTAAAAAGAACATCATAAGAAGTATTATTCTTCAATCTGAATGCACCTGTCTTGGCCTCTCTTGGGAAAATTTGTGAAAAAGCACCGATTCTCAGTTTTGATGACAGATGATTAAGAGGAGCTGTCGGTTCAGATTATTTGACTTTACTTTTATTTTTCTTCTCCGGCTATCATTCTAAAGAAAGCTCTTGAATGTAGAGGAAGAAATCAGATGGATCTTGAAAAAGTAAAGAACCCTTGCAATCTTCCTCTTCTATCCAGATAGCTGCCACTTTGGATTTGAAGACTCTCTAACTAAATGTATTGCAAGTCTTCTTTTTTTTCCCCTTGATCTTAACGTTTTCCTGGAGGGTCCTCTTTTCTGATTAAAAAAAAAAAAATCCCCTTTCACGTGATCAAACACAGCAGCTGGGTCCAATGGGAATGATTTTCATGCCTGCCTTAGTTGTGCCCTGCTATTATAGTTGTCATTCTGCTGCTTTTTGCTTCGCATTGCATCTTGCCAGCTTGACATCAGCAACAGAGGGAGGGGGAGAGATTGGAATGTGGGTTGATGGCGGAGGTCGGGTTTGAAGCAGAGCCAGCTCTGACTATGAGGAGCACCCATCGAGCATGAGGTCAGCGAAAGGAATGCGGAGATGGAAGAGGTGCAGATCGCAGGGACCCTTTCAAAAACAACCTGAGAACTTTTAATTGATCATTGACTGATAACAAGGGGATGGCCAGGGGAGAAGGGAATAATTGCATTCTTCTTTGTAGCAAGCCAACATATCCTTCCTGTAGATGTATATATCCTATACATCTAATCTGTAACCGCTTTGTGCTTAGTAAAGTATACTCTTGGAAAAACAAATGAACCATGAGTCTTTCTCTGCTAATTCAACTAAGTGGGATGGATAACACCTGCCACCTTTGCTTTGGTTTTTCACATGGGCATTTGCCATCACTGTCAAAGTGATAGGAATTTCAGGTGAGGGTGTGGGACATTGCTTGTAGAATGTGGTCATACCCAGTGGTGGGATTCAAATAACAGGCACACTCGGCCTCCTGCACCCCCCAGGAGTAAATATGGGCCTCAGGGGGGACGTGCCCTCCTGAGCTCCTTTTGGGCCTAGTAGGGCTCCCTTCAGCCTCTTGGGAGCAAAAATGGGCTGCAGGAGGGGGGGGGGCACCGCAACCCCCTGTGCCTCATTTTGGGACTAGTTGGCACCCCTGCACTTACCTGGGAGCCAAAATGGGGTGTGTGGGGACTCTTGGAAGAGGTGGGGCAGGGTGGGGTGGGGCCAGCCAGCAATTTAACTACTAGTTCTTCCAAACAGGGCCAAACCAGCTGAATCCCACCACTGGTCATACCAATGTAGGGATTTTTTTCCTAGATTTTCTGGGTTATTGGTGTCATCTACTGCCAATCTTTATCAGGATCAAGAAAAGAGGTGCCTAATAATCACACCTGGAATACCACATCCAGTTTTGATCACCAACTATAAAAAAAGAGTTTGGAAAAATCTCAGATAAGAGCAGCGAAGGTGATTAGGGGAGGCTCAGCCATATGGAGAATGATTGCAGGAATTGGATATGTCTAGTTTAATTAAAAGAAGGACTAGGGGAGACATGATAGCAGTATTCCGGTATTTGAAGGGCTGCCCAAAGAAGAGGTGGTCAACCTATTCTCCAAAGCACCAGAAGGCAAAACAATGGATGGAAACTAATCAAGGAGAGAAGCAACCTGGAATTAAGGAGAAACTTCGTAACAGTGAGAACGAATTAACCAATGGAATAGCTTGCCTTCAGAAGTTGTGAATGCTCCATCACTGGAGGTTTTTAAGAAGAATTGGACAATCATTTGTCCAGACTGGTATAGGGTCTTCCTGCTTGGGACTAGAAGACCCCCAAGGTCTCTTCCAACTCTGGTATTCAGTTATTGAAATTACTCTTCATCATTGTTTGTAGAATTGCATGTCCAATGCATCCTCACAAATTTATTCTCAATGTTGCAGTCACTGGGAATGAACTCACCATATATTTGTACAAAAAAGAGCATTGCAATGTAACATAATAAACAAGAAGATACAAGGATCTACTAAAAAAATACTATAGCCATAAAAAATAGAGATTATTTTTATCTACTCATTTCCTTAGATCTTTAAACAACCCAATTGCAAAGGTTCTTACAATAAACACATTTTAAAAGAACCAGAATAAAGACCTATCCATAAAATCAAATTAAAAACCCTATTAGCCTATGAACTAGGCACCTCTTGGGGCCAAATGTTCACTGAAGATAAGAATGGTGCCAGGTCAGGCTAACAATCCAATTAGTGGAGTGGAACCAGTTGGATGCATTTAGCAAGATTCAGATGGATCAGTTCTATAGAAAAATATAAAATAAAATTAGGTTCAGACAAATTGAACATGCTAGAAAAATAAGCAGGCAATGCATTCACTGCCTTATTGTTGCTTATTGCAATGTTTACAATATTGCTTAGAAAGCTCGATTTCCCCAACATTTCTAAGTTTTGTATCTACCAATTGCCTGAAAAGAAGTTATTTTTCATGCAGAAAATCTTTTTTCTTGGGTTTATTGCCCATGTTATTGGATTCTGGTCAGTGGTGGGATTCAGCCAGTTCGCATCACTTCAGGAGAACCGGTTGTTAACTTTCTGAGCAGTTTGGTGAACTGTTTGTTGGAAGAAATCATTAGGGCAGAGAACCGGTTGTTAAATCATTTGAATCCCACCACTGATTCTGGTACAGTTCACTATTGATTGCTATTTCAAACCTGCTAAAAGGCTCTGCTAAAACAATGCTAATACATTAAAAAGGGGGAGGGATAAGATTCTGCCACAGATATTGTTTTAGTATCTGTGAGATAATTACAAGTCTTACTAGATAAGTCAAACTTGTTGCAATCAATTATCACGGCAGGAATCCTTTCACATCTCTGCTTCTAGTCATTTCCAAGAATTGGCTGCAGGGTGGGTGGGGGGAATCCCAGCAGCTGAGGGTTATGGTAGTGAGGGTCTTGGCCAAGGTTAGCTATAGGCACTAAATAGATATTATTATTATTATTATTATTATTATTATTATTATTATTATTATTATTATTATTATTATTATTATTATTATTATTATTTACTTTATTCATTAAACATGAAACTCAGTCAATTGAACATTCAAAAATGTATCACAAATACCATTGACTGGTGCTAATGGTTGATACGGGTTGCTGCCAGCATCCTAGGTATCAACCAAGTACCTTCTTAAGATGTACAATGTTCCAAGTAGCGCATTTTTTTGCAGTTCCGCTGGTGTTATTGCAGAAAGCTGCAATTTGTTGATGTATCTTATAAAATTCTTGGACATGGTACCAAGTGCTTCAATGACAATGGGTATCAATTGTTGTTGTTGTTGTTGTTGTTGTTGTTGTTGTTGTCACAATCAAAATTTAAGATATTGAGAATGAAAGCAGGGTTGCATATGTTGACATTCCACATCAATATTCCAGGAGTAAAATGCTAATGTAGCTCAATATTTGTAAAGCAGACAGATTTTATTCATCTCCCCCTTATGGAATTTATTCTGGGAAACATCTGAATTCAGTGCAGAAATAAGGAAAAAGGATTATTAGTGTAGGATTAGTTGCATTGATCTGAGAATTAGCGCTTCTTGTTTTATGTGTGGCAACAATTCTAAAACTGACTTCCGAAACCACGCAGATAAAGATAGAACCACTCTATAGTTTCCCAGGCTAAGGATTGTTACACAAGCTAATAAGCCAGATCCTTCATCAGTTTGACTTTTTAATAGAAAAAGGTTCATTTCTCCTGCAGTGAGCAAAGGCTCATCTAACAGTCACGATGATCATGCTGAAAGAAGAAAGTGTCAGGCCTGGAAGCCATCTTTTTCGTTGGATCTTCACATTTACTACTGTGGGAAAGTGGGAGGTGGGATTGCATAGAGTATGGGTGATACGTAGTCAAAATAACATTCTTTTCTCAGAGAGTCAAGGATGCCTTGCCCTGCAGCTATGATGAGGTGACTGGGACACATCTCTAGTTTTGGATGGTGCCTGATTGGATCATGTGATGGACATGTGGGTGCTGGGCAGGGACTTGGACTTTCCTTTAGATGGGGAAAACCTGGAAGCTTTCAGATTCCCAGTTGTGCCAATATGACATTTCTAATAAAATGGAACTTTGAGGAAACTCAAGCCTCAGAATTTTCTTTCGTTGGGGGTGTTACTTGGAACCCTGACAGAAGGAGCGGTTAGATAAAAGTATGTACAGAGATATAAAAATATATACAGAGGTGAGATTTACTTACCTTCCCTACCGGTTCGCAAATGTTAGTGTGTACGCTCGCTTTGCTCACATGTGCCTCCTCTGCGCATGCACATGGCTTTCCACGCATGCTCTTTGCTTACGCATTGCATCTGGATGGATGGGAGGAGCCTCTCACAGTCGCCACTACCTATTTGCCTGAACCGGACAAAACTGGCTGAATCCCACTTCTGTGTACAGGTAATCCTAGATTCACAACTATTAATTTAATTAGTTCAAAGCTACAGTGGCACTGAAAGGTGTTGGTTACCACCTTTAAAGCGCTCCATGGCTTAGGGCCCGGGTACTTACGGGACCGCCTGCTGTTACCTTATGCCTCCCACCGACCCGTACGCTCACACAGAGAGGGTCTTCTCAGCGTGCCGTCCGCCAAGCAATGTCGGCTGGCGGCCCCCAGGGGAAGGGCCTTTTCTGTTGGAGCACCTACCCTCTGGAACGAACTTTCCCCCGGTTTGCGCCAATTACCTGACCTTCGGACCTTTCGCCACGAACTGAAAACGTATCTGTTTATTCAAGCGGGACTGGCTTGATTTTTAAATTTTTAAATTTTTGAATTTTTAATAATTTTAATGGGGATATTTTAGTATAGGTCAATTTGACGTTTTTAATTCTCGGCCACTTATAGAATATGTTGTTTTAATTTTGTATATTGAATTGTTTTAATCTGGCTGTACACCGCCCTGAGTCCTTCGGGAGAAGGGAGGTATAAAAATCTAAATAATAAATAAGTAAATAATAAATAAATAAATAAATAAAAAAGGTGCATGATCAGACCTTACATTTTATAACTATCACAGTACCCTCATGGTCTCATGGTCAAAATCTGGGCCACTGGCATGTATTTGTGATGGTTGCAACATCATATGATCTCCTTTTGCAACCTTCCCAGCCTGTCTTCAACAAACAAAATCAATAGAGGAAGACAGATTCACTTAATGTGTGATTAACTTAATAACTGCAGTAATTCAGTTAACACCCCTAGCCAAAAAAAAAAAAAGGCTGTAAAATCAGTTTACTTAACAATTTAACAACTGCCTTGCTTAGGTATGGAAATTCTGATCACAGTTGTGGTTGTAAGTAGAGGACTACCTGTATTAGGTTAAAAAAAATTATCTAAAAAATATGTTACAGCCAGTTTGATATACATATACCAGTTGCAGGATGTGATATGCCCACATTTGTGTCTCATATTGTCTTTGTACTATTTGTACAGCATTTGTTAAGACCTACATACAGAATTCAAACTAACTACTTTATTGTCCTCTGCCAATAATACAGGAATCAGACAATAATACAGGAATCAAGAGTTGTTAATGCTTGGAATAAACTACCTGACTCTGTGGTCTCTTCCCAAAATCCCCAAAGCTTCAACCAAAAACTGTCTACTATTGACCTCACCCCATTCCTAAGGGGTCTGTAAGGGGCGTGCATAAGAGCACCAGCGTGCCTACTGTTCCTGTCCTATTGTTTCCTTTCATTATATCCAATTAATATAGTTACTACATACTCATGCTTATATATATGCTTATATATTGTATAGTTATTACATGCTTATGCTTATATATACTGTGTGACAAAATCAAAAATAAAATTGTGATGATGAGGGTAAAAAAAAAAAAATCTCCCTAGCCTGGCAGCTTTCACCTAGGAATGACTAGATAAGGCTCAAAAACATTGAAAGGAAGTCAGACCTTGCCCTCTTGTGTTTATGTAGGAAATTCAAGCTACCTTCCCACTAGAGCAGCAGTTCTCTACCTGTGGGTCGGGACCCCATTGGGGGTCGAATGACGATTTGCCGGGGGTCGCCTAAGACCATCGGAAATATGGGAAGTATACTTGTGAGTTGAAGAATTGCGCTCCAATGGTTGATTTCACAAGCCAGCTGCAGGCTCTTCAAATCGCTAGCCAAATTCGGCTTCAGGCGCGATGAATTAAAAAAGAGAGAAATCTTTACTCTGATGTCTCCCTCTCAAGCCAGCTGCAATCACTCCCAATCGCTAGCCTAATCTGGCTTCAGGCACAATAAACTTAATAGGGGAGGAGTCTCCACTTTAATGCCTCCGTCCTCAAGGCAATCGCAAGCAGTTCAGATCGCTAGCCAATACGGCTTCAGGCGCGATAAATTCAAAACGAAAATAATTTTATGGTTGGGGGTCGCCACATCGTGGGGAATTGTATTAAAGGGGTCGCAGCACTATAAAGGTTGAGAACCACTGCATTAGAGCCCTCTTCCCATGAGAGGTAATTGCTCTCCAGCAGCATGATATGATATTTTATAAGTTGATGCATTAGGTTTTTCTAGATCTATACTAGATTTAAAATCCATCTGCCCCCTTAAGTATTATGTACTCCAGCTTCATACCTAAAATGAGATTAGAACTCATCATCTTCTGGTTTCCAGGCAGTGGAAGTTTTAAGGCAGTGTGGTGCCTTAACCGCTGCACCAGACTGATGGTTCGGTGACTTTCCTCTTGGTTTTAATATTTTGTGTATTCTAGTATCGAGTTCAGACTAATCAAGTATCTCATGGTATGGTTTTTTTGAGCATTGTCTGAATTGTTCTACAATCTGATAGATCCCGTATCTACCAAATGTCTGGGCTCAGTTCCACTGGTACCGTTCAATATATCCACAGTTCTTTAAGGAGTGGACTTTGTCTATCATGATCAGCTTTTCTCGCAGACAATTTCATCTGAGTTATTAAGTAATAATTAGATATATCAGTGCTAGTTCACTAGAAGCCTATTTTCCAGAGGCATTGGGATACAAATTAAATGATAGATAGATAGATAGATAGATAGATAGATAGATAGATAGATAGATAGATAGATAGATAGATAGATAGATAGATAGATAGATAGATCCTGTTTATTTGCCTGCCAGGAGGCAGGCAAGCAAACAGGCAAACAGTTAGAGAGATGATACAGATATATGAAAAATAGGTGGATATCTAGATAGATAGCTATCTAGATAGATAGATAGATAGATAGATAGATAGATAGATAGATAGATAGATAGATAGATAGATAGATAGATAGATAGATAGGCAGACAGGCTGCTTTTTTGCTAAAACAAGCACTTTTTATTGACTCTACAGAGGCAAATTTATACACAGAAATAATCTTGGAAATGAAATGTATCTGTTCTCTAGCTCCTGATATAAACTGTTGTCTTTCTCTGTATGTTTTAGCCAGAATAATTCATAGAGCCAAGACTGGATTGGGCCTTAATTGTATGTGTGAGACCTCAGTCACCCTTTACTTGGCAATAAGCGAGTGTTAAGTTTTATATGCCAGTTCTTTGGAACCGGATTCCCACCAGATACATTGGACAAAAACTCACACCCTTCCCGATCATTTTGGCCAGCCCTGAGAGTTGTCATCTAAATACTTGGTGAGGAGAAATGAAGGGAGGGAATAAGCCACCAAATTCACAATTCTAGACATATTTAGCATGGTGGGATTTCATAGTAGGTGAATACAGACAGTTAGAAGTAGTCCTAGAGGTACAACCACCGATGAGCTCAAAATTTCCATTGCAAAGAAAGACAGTGATTAAGGGAGTTTTGCCCCTTTTTAACAGCCTTTTCTTGCCAAAGTTGTTAAGTGAATCACTGCGGTTGTTAAGTTAGTAACAGTTGTTAGGTGAATCTGGCTTCCCCATTGATTTTGCTTGTCAGAAGGTCACAAAAGTTGATGTTGTGGCCCAGGCCCAAGTAGGTAGTAGGAAACTAATCAGTGTAAAAACAAACAAACTTTATTATAACGGCTGAGAATTACTTCATTCTCAGCATAGTCCAACTAAATTAAAGCAAATTCCTCCCAACACAATTCCTCAGTCCTATCACCAACCTTGGTCCAATTAGACAAACTGCCAAAAGCCTTTCTTGGCAAAGTTCAGAAGACACCGATACAAAACAAATGCAACAAGACAAAGCTATCAACGTTGTTTTCTGGCAAAGAGCCCAAACGCCATCGCTGGTCTTTTAAGCCTTATGGGAGGGGCCAATCATCTCATGGCCCTATTCCCGAGTCATCCTCTTTGCTTGAGCTGCTCTTGCCTTCTGGTAGCTCTTCTCATGCGTGCATTAGGAACAGGCTTCTCCTGTTCCTCTGTCTCACTACTGTGGGCCTCTGGAGGCTCTGGAGTCCGCCAATCACTCCCCAATGGCCCTGGCCCCACCTCTGCCTCCGGTGCAGAGCCCTCATCTGGGCCTTCCCCAGCCTCCAGGACTGGCCCATGTTCTTCCGCAGCCTCATCGCTGTCTGATTCCGTTGCCAGCTCCGCAGGCTGCTGGCGGACCACAACAGGTGATCACATGACCCCAGGCCATAAATATGAACCCGTTGCCAAGCATCTGAATTTTGATCACATAACTATGGGGATGCCATAACAGTCCTAAGTATGAAGATCCTAAGTCACCTTTTCAGTGTCGTTGTAACTTTGAACGGTCACTAAAATGGTTGTAAGTCGAGGACTATCTGGAGATGACTGGATGAACCACAGCTCTGAAATTCTGCCAGGACTCTGCTTCAACAAAGGACGGATTTGAGAAGATTGGCAGCAGCATGGTTTCCTTGATGTGTCTCCTTGAATGACAACCTCAAAATGGGAACAGTAATAGTGTCAATATGAATTGACCTCTTGATATTTTGGGCCTTATGAGGTTTGATATTTACAAAACTCCCATTAGTATCAGAATCTTGCGAATCTTCCAAGGAAGTTGACCCTATGTTAAGTAAGAAAGCTTCTTGTATCTTAGCAGATATCAGCTTCCCCAGATAAAACTTTGATTCATGTGATTCTAGACTACTGAAAGAAGTGGTGATTAAGCAGAGGTTACGTCCTTCTAGCAAACACAAAGCAGTACTTTCATTTAAGCCTGTGGTTTCATAACTGTGCCCAGCATGTAGTGCATCTTTCTGCTTTCAATCATCCACATAGTGAGTCAACAATGTGGAAGCTTGCTAAGTTTTTAGAAGATTAATCATTTGCCATTTGGTATCTTGGGCAAGAAAAAGAGTGTTTGCTTTGAGATCATATCTACATTTTGTGCAGCTTATGAAACTTCATCTGGACATACTGTATTCTTGGAAATAGGATCCTGGAGCTCAAGAAAAAAAAAGTGGTTTGGTGTTTATTGCCTTCAATAAATCATACTTGTCTGAAAACTTGTAGAATGGGGAACTTGTCAATCTCAGAGTAAAGAAACAAATACATATAGTCCTTGACTTATAACCACAATTGTTGCTAAGAGAGACAGTTGTTAAGTGAATTTTGCCCCCATTTTACCCCCTTTCTTGCCACAGTTGTTAAGAATAGAATAGAATAGAATAGAATAGAATAGAATAGAATAGAATAGAATAGAATAGAATAGAATAGAATTTTTTATTGGCCAAGTGTGATTGGACACACAAGGAATTTGTCTTGGTGCATATGCTCTCAGTGTACATAAAAGAAAAGATACGTTCATCAAGGTACAACATTTACAACACAATTGATGATCAATATATCAATATAAATCATAAGGATTGCCAGCAACAAGTTATATTCATACAGTCATAAGTGGAAAGAGATTGGTGATGGGAACTATGAAACGATTAATAGTAGTGCAGATTCAGTAAATAGTCTGACAGTGTTGAGGGAATTATTTGTTTAGCAGAGTGATGGCCTTCGGGAAAAAACTGTTCTTGTGTCTAGTTGTTCTGGTGTGCAGTGCTCTATAGCGTCGTTTTGAGGGTAGGAGTTGAAACAGTTTATGTCCAGGATGCGAGGGATCTGCAAATATTTTCACGGCCCTCTTCTTGATTCGTGCAGTATACAGGTCCTCAATGGAAGGCAAGTTGGTAGCAATTATTTTTTCTGCAGTTCTAATTATCCTCTGAAGTCTGTGTTTTTCTTGTTGGGTTGCAGAACCGAACCAGACAGTTATAGAGGTGCAAATGACAGACTCAATAATTCCTCTGTAGAATTGGATCAGCAGCTCCTTGGGCAGTTTGAATTTACTGAGTTGGCGCAGAAAGAACATTCTTTGTTGTCCTTTTTTAATGATGTTTTTGATGTTAGCTGTCCATTTGAGATCTTGCAATATGATAGAACCCAGAAATTTGAAGGTTTCTACTGTTGATACTGTGTTGTCAAGTATTGTGAGAGGTGGAAGTATGGAAGGGTTTTTCCTAAAGTCTACCACCATTTCTACGGTTTTGAGTGTGTTCAGTTCCAGATTGTTTTGGTTGCACCACAAGGCTAATCGTTTGTAAGTGAGTCACTACTGGTTTTAAACTTAGTAGCACGGTTGTTAAGTGAATCTGACTTCCCCATTGACTTTGTCAAAAGGCACAAAAATGACTGCATGTACACTGCAGTTGTCATAAATATGAGCCAGTTGCCAAGTGTCTGAGTTTTGATCACATGACCATGGGGATGTTGCAACTGGTGTAAAAAACAGTCATAAGTCACTTTTTCAGTGCCGTTGTAGCTTTGAATACCGGCAGTCACTAAATGAACAGTTGTAAATTGAGGACTATCTGTAACAAACAACAAATCTATCTAATCGATAAAACTCAAAATCAAAGTTTCATTTTTTTTCCACCTCAAGCATAAAGTCCAGAAATGGTTTCCATGTAGAAATAAAAGTATTTGTATTTTTTTTTCTTTGACCAAAGCAGTCAATTTAGCCATCTCTGTTAACTCCATCAACTTTTGCAACCATCCGTCCATCGTAGGGGTCAAAATTCCATTTTTGTGCGAGCTGTAAGTTGTAAGTTACTTCTTTAAATATTGTAACTTTGAATGGTTGCTAAATAAATGGTTTTAAGCCAAGGACTACCTATATTGTTTCTGCAATCCATGTACAGGTGGCTTCAGCGGTGGTTGCTATTAGTTCGCCCTGGATCGGGCAAACCAGTAGCAGCGGCAGGAGGCTCTGCCCACCTGCCCTGATGTCTCTGCGTGTGTGCACGCACGCCCACAAGCAAACCGGTAGCGCATGAAATTGAAACCCACTACTGGAGGGGTTCACTTGTCACATTGTCTGTGTTGCGCTTTCAAGATTACAGTGGGGCCAAGACTGCATTGCTAAATTGCTGAATAAAGCAACTTGATATTCTGATGATTCCCCCAACGCCCCTCGGGGGGCAAATACCATTGAAATTCGTATTTCCAAATTCTGATTGATTTTTTTACCACATTCCACATCCAAAATGCTAGAAAGACCCTCAGGTTCTGTCCTAGCCTTCTCAATACTGCTGCGTCCTTCCTTTGCAGATCTTCAAAGCTCAAACACATGGTTTTATTTAAACTTGCGCTCACTGCCTGCCCGGTTTTTCCTACCTTGGGGCTAAGGAAAGCTATTCGAGTATTTGAAATGTAGTCATATGAATTTATGACATGAATGAAAGTGCACATTACGAGGGAAAAAAATAGAGGTAGTCCAGCAGAGCAATACAACAAGGAAAGTCAATAACGATGATAACAACAACAGCAAAATGATAATGCCTTAAAAATAACGCTAAACTGCAATCCGCTTCTGCTAATGTGTTTGTAATTTGGAATGAAGGAGATTAAATCGGTTCTACCAAACATTTCCACTTAAGTGGCTTGCAGGTAGGGGTGTTATATGGATTGGAAAAAATGGCTGAGTTGTTTTCAAGTACAAACTGCATGTATCAAGAGAGAGGCAAAAATTTAATGGGTTGCTCTGTACTTGGAAAGTCCATTTACCTCTGGAATATAAAGCACAGTAAACCCATTAGGGAAGAAGGTAATTGTGTTCTTTGACCTCTCTGCCTGCAAGAACAATTTTACAATTTTAGGGCAGTTTACTACAAAATATTAAATCCAGCATTAAGAAAACAACTCTATTTTCCAAGGCACCCGAAGGCCAGACAAGGAACAATGGATGGAAACTGATCAAGGAAGGATTCAACCTAGAAATAAGGAGAAATTTTCTGACAGTGAGAACAATCATCCAATGGAACAGAGATTGCCTTCAGAAGTTGTGGGAACTTCATCACTGGAGGCTTTCAAGAAGAGATTGGACTGTCATTTGTCGGGGATAGTATAGGATCTCCTGCTTGGGCGGGGGGTTGGACTAGATGACCTACAAGGTCCCTTCTAACTCTGTTACTCTATCTATCTACCTGCTTCCTTTAATACGTTGGGTTTTTTTTGCCAGAAACCAACAAAAAAATGCTGAAAATCCTGACCACATGGCAGTGGGATGCTGCAAATGGCCATAAATGCGAGTCTGTTGCTAAGCATCCAAAAACGAAATCATGTGATGACTATAGGGGAGTGGTATGCAGCCATCGGAACTGGGTCATAAGTAGCTCTGGAAAAGTCTGTCATAACTTTGGTTATTAAGCGAGGACTACCCATGTATCACAGAATTTATGTCATTAGTTTGGTGGTATTTCTTCCTACCACAAGCACTATCAAATGGATGCCTGAATTTCTCTCCGTTTGGCATTCTAACAAATAGAGTGACAATCACTTTTTTTTCTAAGGGTGAGTGCCATGAATGACTGAAGTTCATGCTTAGTAATTGAATTGGCTTTCTCTCAATCCACATTACCAGACACTAAGCTGCGGTTAGGCAACCTGTTCTTAGCCCCGGCGTAAATCCAGTCAACATCACTGATTTTGAGTAAATATTCTTAAGATTGCATTGGAGTGTAAACAAGTTCTTACTTTTCTCATACAGAAGCCTTCGGGTGGATATTAGATGGTGGAATCAAATTAAAACATTATTATAGCCATTAACCAGAAATTGTATATAAAAATAAAGTCTAATTCATTATAAAATATTCAATTCATTCTTATAGAATAGAATAGCATAGCATAGCATAGCATAGCATAGCATAGCATAGCATAGCATAGCATAGCATAGCATAGCATAGCATAGCATAGCATAGCATAGAATTCTTTATTGGCCAAGCGTAATTGGACACACAAGGAATTTGTCTTTGATATAAATGCTCTCAGTATAAGGAGAATAAAATACATTCATCAAGAATAAAAAGATACAACACTTAGTGATAGTCAAGGATACTAATAAGCTATCAACTCATACTAGGAAACAAATAAAAAATATAAATTGAAAGATACAAGCGACATGGTTATGGTAATAAGTGGGAAGAGATAGATACTAGTAAGGAAGAGAAGAATAATAGTAATAGAGTCTTAGTAAATTATTTGACAATTGTGGGAATTATTTGTTAAGCAGAGTGATGGCATTCAGGAAAAAACTGTCCTTGTGTCTAGTTGTTCTGGTGTGCAGTGCCCTATAGTGTCTTTTTGAGGGTAGAAGTTGAAACAATTTATGTTCACATAGATAGAAAACAGAATTATAAGGCTGGAAGGGACCTCAGAAATCCTCTAGCTCAACCCCCTGCTCAAGGAAGGAGATCTTACACCATCACGGACAAATGGTTGTCCAATATATTTTTGAAAAGCTTCAAATTATTGTTTCTATTTCAGAACATACCCATAAAATTAGATAAAGAATAGAATAAAATAGAATAGAATAGAATAGAATAGATTAGATTAGATTAGATTAGATTAGATTTTTTTTAATTGGCCAAGTGTGATTGGACACACAAGGAATTTGTCTTGGTGCAGATGCTCTTAGTGTACATAAAAGAAAAGATACCTTCATCAAGGTACAACATTTACAACACGAATGATGGTCAATATATCAATATAAATTATAAGGATACCAGCAACAAAGTTACAGTCATACAGTCATAAGTGGAAAGAGATTGGTGATGAATTATTTAGAAATCTGGATAAAATAATGTCTAAGTTTATTTGGCAGGGCGAAAGGCCTAGAATTAAACTGAAATTATTACAAGAAGCCAAAGAAAGAGGAGGATTCGGATGGCCAGATTAAGAAAGATATTACCAAGCTACCCCACTCACATGGGTGAAAGAATGGATAAATTTAAAGAACAGGAGGTTACTAACGTTGGAAGGATATGATATGCAAATAGGATGGCATGCCTTCTTGCGGGATGGAAGACAAAAAACACACCAGTACTTCCAAAGGCATCATGTCAGAGAAGCTATTCTTGAAGTTTGGACAAAAGTAAAGCAACAAAAACTATTTGGAAATTCCTGTTTGGCTCTCTACATTAGAGGTGCTAGTACACACAAATTTTGTCAACCTGGGAAAAGTAGTTATATACAAGGAGATTTTAAATGAAGGAGGGGAACTAAAATCTAGAAAGAACTACAAGATGAAGGCGTGGAATTGAAATGGCGGGCATATCTACAGATCAAGTCATACTATATGAAGGATAAAAAAGAACGGGGTATTAAGAAAAAATTGACAGCGCTAGATAAAATCTTATTAGGAATGAACGAAAAGGCGATAAAGAAAATTTATCAATATCTATTGGAATATAAAATGGTGGAAGAACAAATAAAGGAAACTATGGTAATGTGGGCCCAAAATTTTGGTTATAATATTAACATAGATAATTGACATGATTGTTATGTATTCATGTTTGTACCTTTAAATATTTGAGCGGGAAATCAGCACGTTGCTGATTGGACGAAGCCTCCAGTAGAACTGTATAAAAGGAGAGGTTTTTCCCCAGCCTGTTGCTGGGTTCACCCTATATTAAAGAGCTGTTGTCACTACCCTGGTCTCCAGCCTCGTTACTTCCAGAACTTAACAATGATCTATGGGAGAGAAACAGGAAACTAACATTAGCCACTGCATACCAAGAAAATTTTGTATAAAATGTTCTATAGGTGGCATCTCCTGCCTACAAGATTAGTGAAAATGAACAGGAACTTATCACAATGTTGGAAATGCAATTTAGCGTCAGAATCCTTCTATTGCAAGTGGTAGTTATGTAAAAAAAACCAGGGAGTTTTGGCGCCAGATTAAGGCATGGTTGGAGGGGATATTAGAACAAAACAGATCTGAAACCAGAATTATTCCTATTAGGAATTACAAAAGAGAAATATAGCAAAGAATTGATATACGTAATGCTGCATGTGATAACAGCAGCTAGGCTGGTTTATGCGCAATACTGGAAAAAGGAAAAAAAACCAGAAGAAGAAATAATAAAGAAGATCTTGACAAGACCTGTGTTTAACATACAGAATCATCTATTGCAATGTCCTTCCTGTTAAAGACTACTTCAGCTTCAATCGCAATAATACAAGAGCAAACAATAGATTCAAACTTAATGTTAACCGCTTCAATCTTGATTGCAGAAAATATGACTTTTGTAACAGAGTTGTTAACACTTTGAACACACTGCCTGACTCTGTGGTCTCTTCTCCAACTCCTAAAAGCTTTAACCAAAAACTGTCTACTATTGACCTCACCCCATTCCTAAGAGGACTATAAGGGGCATGCATAAGAGCACAAAAGTGCCTACCGTTCCTGTTCTATTGTTCCCTTTCATTATATCAAATTAATATAGTTTTTGCATATTTTTGCTTATATATTATGTTTGTGTATACTGTTGTGACAAAATAAAAAATAAATAAATGTGCAAAAATGGACAGGCTGACACTATAACTCAAAAACAAGGATGAGGCAGAATTCTATAAAATCTGGAATAAAGTATACCAATGGTTGGAAAGGAGAAAAGGAGTTGGAACAAAAAAGGTTTAGGGTTTGTAGAATTAATACTGGATAATATTTAGACAAATATGTAAAAATGAGGACAAGGGATATGTATATAAGGACAAAGCAGCAATGTATGTTAAATAGTAATACTATTTGTTGTTAGGTTAAAATATGCATGGATATGACAAGACCAGGATGGTCACACTGTGTCCAATGTTTTTAATGTTTATTTATAATAATATAACAACAGAGTTGGAAGGGACCTTGGAGGCCTTCTAGTCCAACCCCCTGCCCAGGCAGGAAACCCTACACCATCTCAGTCAGATGGTTATCCAACATTTTCTTAAAAATTCCAGTGTTGGAGCATTCACAACTTCTGTAGGCAAATCGTTCCACTTATTGATTGTTCTAACTGTCAGGAAATTTCTCCTCAGTTCTAAGTTGCTTCTCTCCTTGATTAGTTTCCACCCATTGCTTCTTGTTCTACCCTCAGGTGCTTTGGAGAACAGCCCGACTCTCTCTTCTTTGTGGCAACCCCTGAGATATTGGAACACTGCTATCATGTCTCCCCTAGTCCTTCTTTTCATTAAATTAGACATTTATAAAAAAGGTTTTTTTTAAAAAGGGGGAAAAAGAGAAGAGACTGGACTGCCATCTGTCAGAAATGGTGCAGGGCCTTGATGGCGAACCTATGGCACGCGTGCCACAGGTGGCAAGCGGAGCCATATCTGTGGGCACGCGAGCGTTGCACTAGCTCAGCTCCAGTGCTCATGCGTGTGCCGGCCAGCTGATTTTCGGGCCTTCCGGGCCTACCGGAAGTCGGGAAATGGGCTATTTCCAGCCTTTAGAGGGCCTCCGGGGTGTGTGTGAGGAAGGCCATTTTCGCCCTCCCCAGGTTCCAAGAAAGCCTCTGGAGCCTGGGGAGGGCAAAAAACGGGCCTACTGGGCCCACCATGCCATCGTGAGCCAAAAGCGTGGGGAGCGTGGGAGGGTCATCCGTGCATGTGCGGAAGGTGGGGCGCATTGAATTATGGGTGTGGTCACTCACGCATGCGACCCCACCCCACATTCTCCTCACTTTTAGCACACCAAGGCAAAAAGATTAGCCATCACTGGTGTAGGGTCTCCTGTTTGGGCTGGGGCTTGGGCTAGAAGACCTACAAGGTCCCTTCCAACTCTGTTAATCTATGTCTTCTATGTAAAGTCTCATCAGCTAAAAAGAATCTGGTTGCAGAATGGGAGAAATCAGCAACTTTATCCCCAAATTCCAATTCAGGTAGTCCTTGATTTACTATTTCAATTGGGACTGGAACTATAATGTGTTGCTTGAAATAGATTCAGAAAAGGATTTGGTAAAGGATTGTATGATAAAATGGGCACAGAATATTCAGGAACCAATAATGTTGGAAACATGGGAGAAAATTTGGGTTAGAAATGTTAAGTTTACACAAGCACAGAATTTAAGGGAAAATTTTTATAAGATGTTTTATAGATGGCACTTAGATCCCAAAAAATTATCATGTATGTATCCTAATATCCAAGCGAAATGTTGGAGGTGTGATTGTGATGATGCTACATATTTTCATATTTGGTGGACTTGCAAGAAAATTAAGGTTTTTTGGATAAGAATTTGGTGGATTATTCAAAATGTACTGAAGAAGAAGATAAAGTTCCTGCCACAATTTTTCCTTTTGGGAATTATAACGGATTGTACAGGGATTGAGACTAAATTGATTCTGAATTTAATAACAGCAGCAAGACTGTTGATTGGACAATATTGGAAGAAAGAAGAGATACCTACAATAGAAGAATGGATATTGAAAGTTATTAATTTGGTTGAGATGGCTAAAATCTCAGCGTTTTTAAAAGACAATACGCAGGAAAAATATTTAATTGAATGGAAAAAATGGATTGATTATCTACAAAACAGATATCAGATTAAGAAATATCAGATTGCCTTTGAATAATTAGAAAGTTATTTTATGAATGGGGAGGGGGTTGGGAGACGAAAAGCTTTGGATGTGGTTATTTGGATTGGAAGGGAAAATTTTATTCTATGCTTGGTTTATGTATAACAATACCTTGTGATTGACCCGGGAAGCCGGGGGGGGGGAGGGGGGAAGGGGTTTTTTTTTTTGGTTTTTTGGGAGGGAGGGGGAAAAAGGGGGGGAAATGTTTTTGTTTTTTAAAACTCTTTCAATAAAAAAAATAAAAAAAAATTGGGACTGGAACAAAGGTAGTTAAGGTAGTTGCTAAGTGAGTTGCACCCAACTTCATGGACATTTTTGCTAAGATCGTTAAGTGAATTTCATGGCCGTTAAATGAATCATGTGGATGTTAAGTGAATCCATGTTTCCTCATTGGCTTTGTTTGTCAGTTGGGAAGGTTGCAAGTAGAGCTTGTGTGACTTTGGGGCCTTGCTACTCTTGTAAATTTATGCCAGTTGCCAGACTCTGCAGTGGTCGCAAATATGAGCAGTGAAGATAAGTCATTTTGTTCAGTGCAACTTCAGGCAGTCACTAAGTGAATAGTTATAAATTGAGGACTATCTGTATTGGTGATAACAATATATGGCTTTTTGAGGAAAAATACAGAAACTTCTTGAGAGATCAAATGTCCAATTCCTGAATTGGAGAAAGGCAGATCTGCTATGGGGCTAGTTGGAAAGACTGGCTTTAGTTTTCTAGATTTCTATATGTTGTGGGTTTTTTGAGTGGAAAAGACAGATTTCTAATTATGGACTCAATATGAATTGGCCTCTATAAAAGACTTTCAGTTATCAAAAAAGGTTTTAAAAAATGGGATACGTGTCACTTCTAATGTTTTCTGTCTGCTTCCATCAGGGGTCTTTGTGCAATTTTCCTTTTTCCTAAATTAAGTTTGAAGCATCATCTCATAGTGTAGGAGATTAATTTGCAGCAGGAGGGGGGGAAAAAACCTCCATTGCTTTAATTAATGTTTTAAAAAGTACTTACAGAATATTGCATTTATCCTCTTTAGTCACTTAGGATATTCAGCTGAAGAGAAGTCCCTGAGCACTTAAATTTTATTAATGTAACAGATTTCTGCTTTTTTGCATCATAACCACTTTTTTGTTCTCTCCCCACCCCTCCACCCATTGTAGTAGTAAGAGGTTAAAACATCTGAAGGTTTTTAAACAGCCACTTACCTGAATGCCTGCAATGAGTAAGAATCTGGAAAAATTGAGAAGTTGTAAATTGAAGTGCAGACGTGGAAATAAAATCTCCTGTGAACTGAGACTTGGGGTGGCATATAGACATATCTCTGGAAGCTTAAAGGACAACAACATAGTATGGGAAGGATTTTACGTTGCATTTCCATTTCTTCCAAGTCTTTCTTTGTTCCCTTCTCCCCACCCTCTCTCTCTCTCTCTCTCTCACACACACACACACACACAGAGAGAGAGAGAGAGAGAGAGAGACAGACAGACAGACAGACAGACAGAGAGAGAGAGATAGAGACAGAGACAGAGACAGAGAGACCACTAAAGACTTGCCTAGTTTCCAAGGACAGCCATAATCAACTAGGTCCAAGTATTAAAATAAGGAAATCAATATAGTACTAGAAATATATGGTTGCAGGATTTGGGAATATCTAGTTTAATGAAAAGAAGACTTAGGGGTGACATAATAGCAGTCTTCCAATATTTAAGGGATTGCCACAAAGAAGAGGGGGACAGCCTATTGTCCAACCACCTGGAGGCAAGACAAGAAACAATGGATGGAAACTAATGAAGGAGAGAAGCAACCGGGAATTGAGGGGAAACTTCCTAACTGTGAGACGAATTAACCTGTGGAATGGCTTGCCTTCAGAAGTTGTGGGAGACTGGACAGCCATTTGTCTGAAATGATATTGGGTCTCCTGCTTGAGCAGGGGGTTGGGCTAGGAGCCCTTCAAGGCCCCTTCCAATTCTGTTCTGGGATTGTTGTTTTTTTAGGTTCACCTTAATCCAGCTCCAGATGTTGGGAAGTCAACTCAGGATGACGTCGGTTTCATCCCAGTGCCAGATAGTCGCCGCCCAATTTGTAAGCTGGCTGCAAATTGGGAATTCAGGCCAATAGCTATACCAGGGTTCAACAATAAATCCCAGCCCTTCAGTCACTTAATCCCTTTTTCAATCTTTGACTTGACTTGGCAAACAGCCCAAACATTATTTGGCTAAATTAGAACCTTTATTGCAGACAAGAAGCATTAAAAAGAAGCACTGATTTCCTACACTAGTGCAAAGAATTCGGAGCCTTTACATACTCTGGGTGTGTGTGTATTCATAGGTTTTCACGGGTATAGGTATGTAGGTCTTGGCATATTCGGGTGTTTTCCCATGTAAGATTGAGAGTATCTTGGCGACGTTTCGACAAGGTCTTACTCATCATCTTCAGGCTGGTGCTTTCGGCTTCATGCTTGTGCGAGCAAAGCATGGTCGGAGCTGCCGTCTCTATAAATACTAGTGGGGAGGTGGGGAGTGTTGCTGTGAGCAGGTTGGTTGGCTGTGTGGTTGCATCTTGATTGGTAGAAGGAGTGGGTGTTTGCAGATTGGACAGTTGTTTCGTAGCATCCTGTGTGGGTGTGGTCCTGGTCTTTTGTGTTGTGACAACCTGGTTAATGGGCTGTGTGGAAACATCCTGAGTTCTGGGAATGTGACCTCCTGTAGTGGTAATGGGCTTCCTGGAAATGTCCTGAGTTCTGGGAATGTGACCTCCTGAGTCTTGTGCTGTAACATCCTGGGTAGTAGGTTGTGTTGTAATGTCCTGAGCTTTGATGTTGTGGCCTCTGGAGTTCTGTGATGTGATGTCTTGAGCAGATGGCTGTGATGCAGCATCCCGGGTTTTGGTTTGGCTTTGAGTCCAAGGTCTTGTCATGTGTTCCTGGTGTGTGTCAGCCAATCCCCACACAAAGCAAGCTGACACACCCCAGGAACACATGACAAGACCTCAGACTCGGAGCCAAACCAAAATCCACACAGGATGCTATGAAACAGCCAACCAATCTGCAAACACCCACTCCATCTACCAATCAAAATGCAACCACACAGCCAACCAGCCCACTCACAGCAACACTCCCCACCTCCCCACAGTATTTATAGAGAGACAGCAGCTCCGACCACGCTTTGCTCGCACAAGCACGAAGCCGAAGACACCAGCCTGAAGATGAGTGAGACCTCGTCGAAACGTCGCCAAGATACTCTCAACCTTACATGGGAAAAGACTCAAAAATGCCAACACACACACACACACATATATGCTCCAAATGTTCATCCTACACATTTTTCTTCCACTCTTCTGAGTTATTGAATACTTGGGCAGCCTTGGGTGGCAACTGAGATCCGTTGATATAATAGTTCTCTCCAGCCTGCAAATGGCTGGTTTCTGCCTTGCCAGATTCAATCCAGACAAATTATTTGGCTGGTCGGATAAATTCATTTCCACTGCAAGCCATAAAACAGATTCTTTTCAAAACAAAATAAAAGGCAGCTCCATCTGTCTTCTGTAGGGCTTTTCAGTAGGAGGCACTTGGTGAGCCTCAATAGCCCTGCTGAATTATGGACTATACTGCTTGGAGACGCAATTCAACATCTGTTGGGACGCAGTTTCTCTCTTTCTGCAATAAGAAAATCACATTGCCTTTGATATGAAGGAATGACTTTATAATATTCATTTAGCAGATTGAATATAGGTCAGCAAGCAACTGCCTTCCAGTGAAGCTATGCTCTTTTTGTGGTTCTGTTATTATCTTTCAGGGCTATTTAAACAGTTTTTGGAAACTGGTGTTACAATTGGTTGGCTTGGCATTTTCCACTAGGAAACTGAATTATTTGGGGAGAAGCAGACAATGGTGCCAATGTCGCATGCTCGCTTTTAGAGAGAGAAACTCCACTGAATTCATCTTGACTTAGATATCTTCCATTAATACATTCTAGATCAGGGGTCCCCAACCCTTGGCAACTTTAAGCCTGGTGGACTTCAACTCCCAGAATTCCCCAGCCAGCAAAGCTCTGGGAGTTGAAGTCCTCCAGGCTTAAAGTTTCCAAGGTTGGAGACCCGTGGAGACCCGTGTTCTAGATAACATTGAGTTAATTAATATCAAGAACATTGCATGAGAAGGTTTAATCCCTTTATCACCATCTCCTAATGTTTAGCCCAAGAAGAATCTATCAAGAGCTGTGGGGGTGCAGTGGTTAGAATGCAGTATTACAAGCTAATTCTGCCAACTACCAGGAGTTCGATCCTGACAGGTTCAGGATTGACTCAGCCTTCCATCCTTCTGAAGTGGATAATATGAGGGCCTAGATTGTTGGGGGCAGTAAAAGGCTGAATCTGTAAACTGCTTAGAGAGGGCTGTAACATACTATGAAGCGATATATAAGTCTAACTGCTATTTTTAGGCTGCTTTTTGTCATGCGGTTGCATCAGTGATGCAATATGATTTAGGACTTATAAGTAGGGTGAAACGTTCAAACTCCATTTTAAAATTCCATTGATGAATCATCACTGCCATCATTATGACCTTTGATAAGTGTTGTTCTTGATCTTGAGGGGCTGAGGGAGATGAAGCGCCGGAAAAGATGCCTAGAGAGTATCTGGAGGGCCAGCCGCTCCGAATCTGATCGGACACTAGTTAGGTCTCAAATTCGGACCTATCTAGTGGCGATGAAGCTGGCAAAACGGGAGTATTTTTCCAACCTCATTGCATCAGCAGATAACCGCCTAGCCACCCTGTTTAGGGTGACCCGCTCGCTCCTCCATCAAGAAACGGTAGAGGATCCCTTAAAGGGTCGAGCTGAGGAATTTGGACAATACCTGTTTGATAAAATCGCTCAGATTCGGGAAGGGTTGGACACAGATTGGGTAGATCCGGACGGGGTGGGGGAGGCAGGTCTTGATGTTATTATCTGGGATGAGTTTGATCCTGTGGCTCCTGAGGACATGGACAGGTTAATGGGGGAATTGAATGCGATCACATGTTTATTGGACCCCTGTCCCTCCTGGTTGGTACTGGCCATCCGGGAGGTGACACGAGGCTGGCTCCAGAAAATTGTGAATGCTTCTTTGATGGAGGGTGTTTTCCCTGCCGCCTTGAAAGAGGCGGTGGTGAGGCCCCTCCTCAAGAAGCCTTCCCTGGACCCAGCTACTTTAGCAAATTATCGTCCGGTCTCCAACCTTCGCTTTGTGGCAAAGATTGTCGAGAGTGTGGTTGCACGACAGTTGCCCCAGTACCTGGATGAAACTGTCTATCTTGATCCATTCCAGTCTGGTTTCCAGCCTGGTCACAGCACGTAAACAGCCTTGGTCGCTCTGGTTGATGATCTCTTGAGGGCTCGGGACAGAGGTTGTTCCTCTGTCCTGGTCCTATTAGATCTCTCAGCGGCTTTTGATACCATTGATCATGGTATCCTGCTGCGCTGACTCAGGAGATTTGGAGTGGGGGGCACTGTTCATCGGTGGTTCTCCTCCTACCTCTCCAACCGGTCGCAGACGGTGTTGACAGGGGGACAGAGATCGACCCCAAGACGCCTCTTATGTGGGGTGCCGCAAGGGTCGGTTCTCTCGCCTCTTCTGTTCAACATCTATATGAAGCCGCTGGGTGAGATCATCCGTGGTCTTGGGGTGAGTTGTCATCTATACGCTGATGATACTCAGCTCTATATTTCCACCCCTAACCACCTCAACGAGGCTGTTGAAGTGATGTCCCAGTGCCTGGAGGCCGTACGGGTCTGGATGGGGAGGAACAGACTCAGACTCAATCCCACCAAGACCGAGTGGCTGTGGATGTCGGCGGCCCGGTACAGTCAGCTAATTCCATCACTGACCATTGGGGGTGAGCTATTGTCCCCCACAGAAAGGGCTCGCAATCGGGGCGTCCTCCTGGATGCACGGCTGTCTTTAGAAGATCATATGACGGCCATCGCCAGGGGAGCGTTTCATCAGGTTCGCCTGATACGCCACTTACGCCCCTTTCTGGATCGGGCTTCCTTATGCACGGTCGCTCATGCCCTTGTTACATCCCGCCTGGACTACTGTAATGCTGGACTACTGTAATGGACTACTGTAATGCTCTCTACATGGACGCCCCTTGAAGGGTACCCGGAGACTCCAACTGGTCCAGAATGCGGCTGCGCGGGTGATAGAGGGAGCACCTTGTGGCTCCCGTGTAACACCCCTCCTGCGTAATCTGCACTGGCTCCCAGTGGTCTTCTGGGTTCACTTCAAGGTACTTGTTATCACCTTTAAAGCTCTCCATGGCTTAGGGCCAGGATATTTACGGGACCACCTACTGCCACCATTAGCCTCTCACCGACCAGTGCGCTTTCACAGAGAGGGCCTCCTCCGGATACCGTCAGCTAAACAATGTCGGCTGGAGACCTCCAGGGGGAGGGCCTTCTCTGTGGGGGCTCCTACCCTCTGGAACGAGCTCCCTCTGGGGCTTCGTCAACTCCCCGACCTCAGGTCCTTCCGCCGCGAGCTTAAGACGTTGCTGTTTCGAAGAGCAGGACTAGCTTGAACGTAGTTTTAAATTGGGGTTTTAAATCAGGGGTTTTAAACGGGGTTTTAAATTTGTATTTAAAAGTTTTAGGCCATCAATTGAATTAATTTTCTATTCTTTTTTGCTGTTTTATATGTATTATATGTTTTCTGTTGTTTTATTGGCTGTGAACCGCCCTGAGTCCTTCAGGAGATGGGCGGTATAAAAATATAATCATCATCATCATCATCATCTTCATGAGGTGGCGAGATGTCTCTCCAATAGATCGAAATCATGTCATCCACTGCTGTCAGGAATGATGATGGTGCTGATGATAGGCTGTAAAATAGTCTCTTAGAAATCACATGGATAGATTTTTATCTTGACTGTCAGAAGTGTTATCTGTATGAAGAATAGTTGATTTCTGGCCCTCACACCTAGTTTCTTCAGACAGATCTTATTCATTGGTTCCTCTGTCTTTTTTCAAAGCTATTAATGCAAGTAGCTGTCATAAAGTCCTTTAGTAATTAACTATCTCATTTGGTGAAGAAGTACTCTCTTTGGACTTAAAACCTTACCTGTCACTGGATGATTCTGAGTTTTGAAAGCTCATTCATCCTCATCATCTACCTATAATTTTCTAAATTAAAACTCCCTACTCTTCCCCCCATCTTTCATGAGGTGCTAGGTTCATTTTTCATTTTTTTAAATAATCACCTGCCAAAGAGAAAGGATTATATTTTACTTCGTAAAAGGAAGAACAATCGTGAGTTTAAGAGCACCTCTGCGCTGAGTCAAGAAGCAATCACAACACTGGATTAGAAAAATCTTGCCAACAATACAAAAAAGCGAAATGACATAATATGTGGCAATGCGGAAATTGTAGTCCTTGACTTACAAACATTGATTTAGTGACCATTTGAAGTTACAACAGCACTGAAACAAAGTGACTTACAATCAGTCTTCACAGTTACAACAGCTCTACAATCATATGAACAAAATTTGGTTGCATATTTACAGTCGTTGCAGGTTCATGTGATGGCCACTTTTGACCTTCTGTGAAGGCAGACTGACAAGCAAAGTGAATAGGGAAAGCCGGATTTGTTTAACAAGCACATGATTCACTTAACAACTGCTTTGTTTTATATATATTCATCTTTGAAGGAGTCATTGAAAGAATGAAACTTCAGTCTGTTTAATCAATATTTAAAAAAAAACAATAATCCCAAAGTCCAGTTTTTAGGAGATGCTTATCTGTCAATAAGTAATGGTTTAATTTCGTTTTTTCACCAATTAATATTTAATTTGGAATGTGGATAAAAAAGGTTATTTATATGATGTTCTTCAAATGGAATGAATCCTCAAGAGCATAGGAAGATGCCTTCAACTAAGTTAGATTTCTCATTCACCCAGCCAAAGTATTTATTTTTAAAATGTCTTGCCTGTTTTTTATTATACCCAGAGTGCCAATAGCAATTTGCAATTGTCTCAAAGTTCCATATAAGAATTTCTCATCCAGGACTCTAATATTTGGCATGGAACATGAACCTACCTGATTAAGCCTGGAAGAGTGATTCCTACTGGAAATCCAATCTTCACTGAACCCTAAAATAAATTCTGGTAGTATTTTAGAAAGTACCATTTTCTGTTGTTTTATTGGCTGTGAACCGCCCTGAGTCTTGGGAGAAGGGCGGGATATAAATGCAAATTAAAAAAATGATTAACTAAACAACCATGCCAAAAATCGGACACAACTAATTTAACAACTGCAATGATTAAAGGGCCCCTGTGGCCCAGACTGGTAAGACAGTCTGTTATTAACAGCTGCCTGCAATTACTGCAGGTTCAAGCCCCACCAGGCCCAAGGTTGACTCAGCCTTCCATCCTTTATAAGGTAGGTAAAATGAGGACCCAGATTGTTGGGGCAATAAAAGTTGACTTTGTATATAAATATACAAGTGGATGAAGACTATTGCTTGACATAGTGTAAGCCGCCCTGAGTCCTTCAGGAGATGGGCGGTATAAAATATAATCATCATCATCTTCATGAGGTGGCGAGATGTCTCTCCAATAGATCGAAATCATGTCATCCACTGCTGTCAGGAATGATGATGGTGCTGATGATAGGCTGTAAAATAGTCTCTTAGAAATCACATGGATAGATTTTTATCTTGACTGTCAGAAGTGTTATCTGTATGAAGAATAGTTGATTTCTGGCCCTCACACCTAGTTTCTTCAGACAGATCTTATTCATTGGTTCCTCTGTCTTTTTTCAAAGCTATTAATGCAAGTAGCTGTCATAAAGTCCTTTAGTAATTAACTATCTCATTTGGTGAAGAAGTACTCTCTTTGGACTTAAAACCTTACCTGTCACTGGATGATTCTGAGTTTTGAAAGCTCATTCATCCTCATCATCTACCTATAATTTTCTAAATTAAAACTCCCTACTCTTCCCCCCATCTTTCATGAGGTGCTAGGTTCATTTTTCATTTTTTTAAATAATCACCTGCCAAAGAGAAAGGATTATATTTTACTTCGTAAAAGGAAGAACAATCGTGAGTTTAAGAGCACTTCTGCGCTGAGTCAAGAAGCAATCGCAACACTGGATTAGAAAAATCTTGCCAACAATACAAAAAAGCAAAATGACATAATATGTGGCAATGCGGAAATTGTAGTCCTTGACTTACAAACATTGATTTAGTGACCATTTGAAGTTACAACAGCACTGAAACAAAGTGACTTACAATCAGTCTTCACAGTTACAACAGCTCTACAATCATATGAACAAAATTTGGTTGCATATTTACAGTCGTTGCAGGTTCATGTGATGGCCACTTTTGACCTTCTGTGAAGGCAGACTGACAAGCAAAGTGAATAGGGAAAGCCGGATTTGTTTAACAAGCACATGATTCACTTAACAACTGCAATGATTAAAGGGCCTCTGTGGCTCAGACTGGTAAGACAGTCTGTTATTAACAGCAGCTGCCTGCAATTACTGCAGGTTCAAGCCCCACCAGGCCCAAGGTTGACTCAGCCTTCCATCCTTTATAAGGTAGGTAAAATGAGGACCCAGATTGTTGGGGGCAATAAGTTGACTTTGTATATAATATACAAGTGGATGAAGACTATTGCTTGACATAGTGTAAGCCGCCCTGAGTCTTCGGAGAAGGGCGGGATATAAATGCAAATTAAAAAAAAAATGATTAACTAAACAACCATGCCAAAAAATCGGACACAACTAATTTAACAACTGCTTTGTTTAGCAATGGAAAGTCCGGTTCCAACTTTGCTCATTGTCAATTATTTCTGGTATATATTCATAATAGAAATCTAGTGGCTAAGACGCTGAGTTTGTGGATCGAAAGGTCGGCAGTTCAAATTCCTAGAGCTGCGTAACAGGGTGAGCTCCCATTACTTGTCCCAGCTTCTGCCAGCCTAGCAGTTCGAAAGCACATAAAAAATGCAAGTAGAAAAATAGTTACCTTCGGTGGGAAGGTAACAGCATTCCATGCGCCTTTGGCATTTAGTCATGCCGGCCACATGACCACGGAGACGTCTTCGGACAGCGTTGGCTCTTCGGCTTTGAAACGGAAATGAGCACCACCCCCTAGAGTCGGGAATGACTAGCACATATATGCGAGGGGAACCTTTATCTTTACCTTATGCAAAGCAAAAGAATTTTTGTTTTGTTTTTTAAAGTTCAATAACAGCATATATGAGTTAAAGATTACATCTTATTCTATTCCTTTACTTAATTAATAAATGCAACAACTCACAATCTCACCGTTTCTGGGTGCTTGATCAACTACACCAAACTGGCTCGCCACCCCCAGTCACTGTTGTGAAATTTAGATCGACTTTCCACAATGTGGCACAATTCAAATGTTCAGCTTATGCATTTCCCGAAATTCCCAGAGAATATAGTCAGAAGGGGTAAATTAAAAAAACACAGAATAAATTAAACATCATGATAACTGAGGAATGCAAGCAGCAGTTTGCGTAATTTTGTTCCTCCAGGACTATTCTATTATTCCTTTTCATCCTTATTGATATTCAGTTCTCATATTTCCATGGGATTGTAGTCCATAACTAGGGTACCACAACTAAGAATTCTCTATTTCGAGACGACTTCCGGTGTCCAGCGGCAACGGACGTCTGGAAGGCTTCTCCTGCCTCCAGCGCCCGAATCCGGCCGCCGCCGAGGCCCTCAGGGGCCAGGTGTTCCGAAAAGGACACCTGCCGCACGGACGGCTCGCCAGGGGTCTCCCAGCCGACATACAGGACTGTGGGGACCGATGCTGGCGCGTCCTAGGCTTGGCGGGGTTTGGAGGCCACAGGCCGCGGCCATTATTTTGGTCGTCGCCTGGGCCGCTGTGCCCAGTGACACCGGGGCATTGGATTTATAACTGCAGCAGCCTGGTGGTGAACAGGGAACGGAGAAGAATTGAGGAGGAGAAGGGAAGGGAATATCGGTAAGCGTGAGTGGAGTGCTCCGGAGTGCGGGGGGGTTTTTTCTCCCCTGCGGTTGGAAGGAGCACGAGTTATTCTGGAGAGAGGAGAACTTAAAATAAGAAGATTACCGGTTTTGTGGAGCTCTGGAGAGAAGAGGTGATGGAGAAATTTAGGAGGGAAGGTTTGAGGCCCCCCCTCCTTCTGGGGAACAGTGGTGGCGTCCAGCTTCCGCCTTCACTATGAGAATTTTGATGACATCACTTCCCTTCGCCTTCCTGGTTGACTAACTGTACTCTGGACTCGTTGCTCCTGTGAGTGCCCCCTGGTGGATCCGGAGGAAATTACAAGGATACTGTGCCTGCCTGAGGATTTTGTATTTTTTTTTTCCTTAATGGCAAAAGGTCAGAGACCAACTGCTGGAGAGATGGAGAGAATTTTGGAAAAGTTATCTAATATGGACAAGAAATTGGATGAAATAAGAGCAGAAATTGTGACTATCCAAAAGGATTTAAAGGATACTCAACAAGTTTCAGCAGAAAACAAGCAGAAAGTGGAAGGTTTGGAGGGTGAGATGCGGCAGTGCAGAAAAGAGAGGAGACGACAGGCAATGCTGTGCTTGGACTACAGATGGATAAAATGTCTTATTTCCTTAGGTTTCAAAATTTGGAAGAAGTGGACCAAGAAGACTTGAGAGATGTTGTGACTAAATTGTTGGGAGAATTTCTTGGGAGAGGTGTTGATTTCATGAATTGGGATGTGGATCGAGTTTATAGAGTTAATTCGCAATATGCACGCACGCATGCAGTTCCCAGAGAGGTTCATGTCAAATTTGTGAGAAGAGATCCGAGAGATGAAATTCTTAGAAACCAGAGGAGTGGGGCACTGATTTACAGGGGCAGGGAGATAGCCATTCTGAGGCAGATTCCCAGACAGGTACGTGAAAAGAGAAAGAAATATTATTTTTTGTCAAGCAAATTGTACCAGAAGGGAGTGGGCTTCAGATGGCTGATGCCAGAGGGATTGATGATTTTCCGGGAGGGCATTACGAAAAAAATCAGTACAACTGCGGAGGCTACGGCCTATGTGGAGGAACACAAAGCCCTCCTGGAATCAGATGACCCAGGAATTGAAGAAGGGGAGGTTATAGATCATGGGGCGGAAGCGGCTGCCGCTGTTGCGGCCCTGGAGTTGGGTCAGGCTGAACCCAGAGTTCTGAGATCTAAAACTAGGAAGTGATAAAGATATTTGGGATTGTGTTGGTTTTCCTTATTCTCTTTAGTACGATATTCTGTTTATTCTTGACCCTTCTTTATTACGTATTTAAAATTTGTAAACTTAGCTACTTCGTGTTACCTGCTTGCCATATGGCTGTTGTATGTGTTAAAAAATTTGAGTAAAATTCTTATTTTAGATAAGAAAAATGAAAATTTACCATACCTGATATGTATTTGTATAAACCTTTTTTTTGACTAATAAAAACTTTTTGAATATAAAGAATTCTCTATTTCTATTTCTTGCAAAAAGTCTTCCATTCAGAGTTAAATTTTACCCATTTCCTCTAATGAGAGCCATTTATTTTGTCATCCCTGTCAATTCCATCACTTTCATTAATCAAGGGCCTCTGGTGGCTCAACAGACTAATGAAGTCTGTTATTAACACAGCTGCTTGCAATTACTGCAGGTTCAAGTCCCACCAGGCCCAAGGTTGACTCAGCCTTCCATCCTTTATAAGGTAGGTAAAATGAGGACCCAGATTGTTGGGGGCTTGTACTATGGATGGACCAAATCAGACAATCATGTTGATCAAATATTATGTTCATTATTGTTTGTCTGCTTAAAAACAACTTTTGCCAAAATTATACATGATTTAATGAATTAGTGGAAGAAAGGATTGTCAATTTAAGTCAGATGCCCATTAAATGATGAATTGAAATTTTTCAAAACATCCAAAGTATGTCTATCAGAAAACATGTGATAACTAATAACGGTGAATATCTATTTTGAGGGGAATCTGGAAATATTCTCCATGTTGACTTATGTTTGATGCAAAAATATGAACAAAGAAATTTTCTGAGGTCCAACATATTACAGCTTTGTTTTATATATATTCATCTTTGAAGGAGTCATTGAAAGAATGAAACTTCAGTCTGTTTAATCAATATTTTAAAAAAAACAATAATCCCAAAGTCCAGTTTTTAGGAGATGCTTATCTGTCAATAAGTAATGGTTTAATTTCGTTTTTTCACCAATTAATATTTAATTTGGAATGTGGATAAAAAAGGTTATTTATATGATGTTCTTCAAATGGAATGAATCCTCAAGAGCATAGGAAGATGCCTTCAACTAAGTTAGATTTCTCATTCACCCAGCCAAAGTATTTATTTTTAAAATGTCTTGCCTGTTTTTTATTATACCCAGAGTGCCAATAGCAATTTGCAATTGTCTCAAAGTTCCATATAAGAATTTCTCATCTAATATTTGGCATGGAACATGAACCTACCTGATTAAGCCTGGAAGAGTGATTCCTACTGGAAATCCAATCTTCACTGAACCCTAAAATAAATTCTGGTAGTATTTTAGAAAGTACCATTTTCTGTTGTGTACATTGTTTAGAGTTACTGCTGGTAAAACCTCAGGAGGACAAGAAACACAATGTTAGTAGGTTCTGCTGCTTCTGAGTGAAGTCCTTCCCAACTAACATTAGCTCAGATATTTACAATCAATTGCATATGCAAAGCACTATCCAAGCCATTATTTGTCCTTGCAAAATTTGGGCAAATGTGCCCAAGTTCTGACAGCATTTAATAGCCACCTGCCAGCTGGCATAATGATGGCTGTAAATAAATAGATAAAAATAGCATTGACTTTTCTTCTCTCCAAGTGAGAAGTAACATTTCTGTACTAGCAGGCAATTTGGAGGCCTTAAAGAATAAAAGACATGTCCCTTAGGCATGCTTGATTCTTACTTTAACCCTTAATTTTAAGTGCCATCTCTATATAGCTTCTGGAGTTGGTCATTTCTGCCAAAAAGATCTGTGTGTGAACCTTTTCTTTTTATTAAAAACAAACAAACAATTGATCTGAGAAGCAGGGCATCATGTCATTTTATGTACACTGAGAGCATATGCACCAAGACAAATTCCTTGTGTGTCCAATCACACTTGGCCAATAAAAATTCTATTCTATTCTATTCTATTAATAAAATTTATAAAATACAAGAGGTCCGTATTTGGAATTGCAAGTATGTAGTTATAGCCATCTGCCCTTGTGAGTAAGAATGTTTGCAGCTGAAATTGAATAAATGGACTCTTGTCACCTCTATGATGAGAAGCTACAACAGTGTCAAAAGCATCCATCATGCCTTTGTCAAAAAGATGTGAATTACTGACAGTCCTTGACTTATGACCGCAATTGAGTCCAGAATTAGGGTGGTAAGTTGTAGTGGTCATTAAGTGGATCACCATATGACTCCACCTGATTTTACTGGCTTTTTTTTGCCATTGTTGTTAAATGATGTTTAAATGACAGAGGGATACAATCAAGATCAAGTGAGGTACTAATACCACTCTATAAAGCCTTAGTAAGACCACACTGTCGTGTCCCACTCCTCCGCTGACGGCCGGGTCAGGGAAATCCGAATCAGGTGTGCCTCTGCAGCTCTGCCAAAGTCCTAGCAAAGTCCTCAGGGCAGGCAGGAGACCAGAAAGTGACTTCAGCAAGATATGTTTAGACTTTGCCTGACTCAGAGACTGCCAGAAAGCAGATCCTTTATATAGGTCATGGGGTGTGGCTCCATGACTCAGCACTTATCCAGGCCTGCCCCTCCCTTCCTTCTGACGCCGCCGCCTATCAATTCTTCTGAAGCGAGGGTCACTCCAATCGGCAGCTGTTGGTAATTGACCTTCCTCAGGCTCACATGCTGTGGAGGAGGGGGAGGGGTCTAGTTGCTCCGTTTGCCTGGGCATGGAGCCAGAGCTGGGGGCTGGAGATACTTGCTCTTCTTCAGCCTGTCTGGGCATGGAGCCAGGGCTGGGGCCGGGAGATGCCCCCTCCTCAGCCTGTCTGGGCATGGAGCCAGGGCTGGGGCCGGGAGGCATGCTAGGACATTCTTCAGCGTTCGGAAGCAGATAAGCAGACCCCGGCTGTGGTGGTGAGATCGGACGAGACACAACACACACCTAGATCCAGTCTTGTTCACCACACTATAAAAAATGTTATTGAGACTCTAGAAAAAAATGCAGAGAAGAGCAACCAGGATGATTAGGCGACTGGAGACTAAAACATATGAAGAACGGTTACAGGAATTGTGCATGGCTAGCCTGATGAAAAGAAGGACCAGGGGAGACATGATAGCAGTGTTCCAATATTTGAGGGGTACCACAGAGAGGAAGCGCTCAAGCTATTTTCCAAGGCCCCTGAAGGCCAGACAAGGAATAATGGATGGAAACTGATCAAGAAGAGATTCAACTTAAAATAAGGAGAAATTTTCTGACAGTGAGAACAATCACCCAATGGAACAGAGGTTGCCTTCAGAAGTTGTGGGAGCTTCAACACGGGAGGCTTTCAAGAAGAGATTGGACTGTCATTTGTTGGGGATAGTATAGGATCTCCTGCTTGGGTAGGGGGTTGGATTAGATGACCTACAAGGTCCCTTCTAACTCTGTTACTCTATCTACCTACCTGCTTTCTTCAATAAGTGGCGTTTTCTTGCCAGAAACCAACAAAAGATTCTGAAAATCCTGACCACATGGCAGTGGGATGCTGCAAATGGCCATAAATGTGAATCTGTTGCTAAGCATCCAAAAATGAAATCACATGAAGACTGTAGGGGAGTGGTATGCAGCCATTGGAATGCTGGAACAGGGTCATAAGTAGCTCTGGAAAAGTCTGTCATAACTTTGGTCATTAAGTGAGGACTACCCGTTTATCACAGAATATGTTATTAGTTTGGTGGTATTTCTTCCTACCACAAGCACTATCAAATGGATGCCTGAATTTCTGTTCAGCATCCTAACAAATAGAGTGACAATTTTTTCTAAGGGTGAGTGCCACGAATGACTGAAGTTGGGTTCATGCTTAGTAATTGAATTGTCTTTCTCTCAATCCACAGTACCAGACATTTATGCTTTGTTCACTTAGCTGCAGTTAGGAAACCTGTGCTTAGCCCCGGCGTAAATCCAATCAACATCACTGATTTTAAGTAAATATTCTTAAGGTTGCATTGGAGTGTAAAGAAGTTCTTACTTTTCTCATACAGAAGCCTTCAGGTGGATCATAATCATCCTAAGATACATTCACCAGGAATCATAAGATACAACACTTAGTGATAGACATAGGATACTAAGTAAGCAGTCAACATAAATCATATCAGGATTCTAAATAAAACAATTAATATAAATCATAAAATGCAAGCAACAAAGTTGTAGTCCTAAGAAGATAAGGAAATAAGTAATAGGAAAGATGAGAAGAAGAATAGTACTACAGGCGTGTTAGGTAATTTGAGCTTGTTGTGGGAATTAGTTGTTTAGAAGACTGATGGTATGGGGGAGTAAATCCCTCAGTGGTTAAGAGATCTATATCATACAGTTGTAAGACAACTCCTAAATTTGACAGATGAGGTGCAACTTACTGGCAGAAGAAAAATATTTGTAGCTCAGGGTTGAAATGGAGAGTCCTTGGTGCCTTCTGAGCTTGGTTGCTTTCTTGCAGACATTTTGTTACTCAAACTAGGTAATATCACCAGTGCTAACTGAGTAGGGTTTGCTCTCAATTTATATTCTAATGCAGTGATGGCTAACCTTTTCCGGATGAAGTGCCGGAAAAATACAGTACACCCTGTGCACGCACCCCTCATCCATGCACACATGCCCCCCATGCACGCTCTCTGCCCCCACACATGCACAGCAGAGACCCAAAGACCAGCTGGCTGGCGGGAGGCGCATGTGCATGCGCAGCAGAGCTGAACTGGGGCAAAGGCTCGCATGCCCATGCCATAGGTTTGCCAACATGGTTCTAATGCCTTGCCCTGTCAGTGTTGACGGGAATGGTCTTGGAGGTTCTTTGGTTGGGCTTCTTTACTGTTAGCTTCTTTGATTGAGGTATTGTTTACTTCTTGTTTGTCAGTCTGAGGTTAATCTTGGTGTTAATCTTTGCTCATCTGGGTATTGATTGCTGGTGGGAAGCTGTTTTGGTCTTTTTGTTTCCTTTTTGGCTTCGCTTGTTGATTGTCTCTTTTGTAGGTGTTGTTTATGTCTAAGTGTCTATCAGCCAACTTGTCAGAGTTCCGGCCTCCTAGAAATTCTCTAATGTTTTTGGTCTCGGCTTAGTCAAGGATGCTCACAGTTTCCCAGCTGAAACTATGGTTAGGTATGTCCATATGTTGTGAAATTAAAGAGTTTTCATTATGTTTTTTGAGTGCTAGGTGTCGAAGGATGTGTTCTGCTAGTCTTCTGCTTGTACGTAGTGACTGTTGCCGTCTTTACACTGTATGTGGTAGATGAAATCTGTTTTTCCTTCTGATGGAGATGTAACTTAAATTATAAAATCTAATAGTAGTAGTTGTTGTTGTGGGGATTCATTTCTGCAAATTTACTAAAGTTGCAGATACTGGAATAAGATTATAGTTGCTTTCTCTCCTCAACATTTATTTTTGATGAGCAACACACACATCTACTGTGAGCTATTGAGAGATATTAACTCTGAGAATTATTGATTTTCAGACTACTCTAATGCTTCATTGAGAGCACCATGCCCCTTCTTGAATATCTACAGAGTGAAGAGAGAGAGATTACTGATAAAATGATTTTGAAAAGCTTCCTTATTTATGAGATGATATCGAGGCCAAAGTGAAGTTGCAGTTGGAAAGTCTAAAGATCCATTCCGTGGCTAATTCAAAAGCAGATTTTTATTTTTTATTTATTTTGTTTATTTCGTCAAGCATGTATTTATGACAGATACAAGTGTAAACGTAATTATAAATACCTGTAAAGGATACAAATAAAAGAAAACATTAGGGCAGGGACGGTGGGCACACAGATGCACTTATGCCCCTTACAGACCTCTTAGGAGCGGGGTGAGGTCTACAGTAGACAGTCTAAGGTTAAAGGTTTGGGGATTTGGGGAAGAAACCACAGAGTCAGGTAGTGCATTCCAGGCATTGACCACTCTGTTACTGAAGTCATATTTTCTGCAGTCTAGTTTGGATCGGTTTACCATGAGTTTGTATCTATTGTGTGCTCTTGTATTGTTTTGGTTGAAGCTGAAGTATTCATTGGCTGGTAGGACATTGTAACAGATGATTTTATGTTCTATGCTTAGGTCAGACCGAAGACGGCAAAGTTCTAAGTTGTCTAAGCCCAAAATTTCAAGTCAGGTGACATAAGGTATTTTGTTGCGGGCAGAGGAGTGGAGGACTTTTCTTGTGAAATATCTCTGGATTCATTCAATTGTATTAATGTCTGATATGCAGTTTGGGTTCCAGACAAATGAGCTGTATGCAAGAATTGGGCTGGCAAAAGTTTTGTATGCCCTAGTTTGCAGTTCAATATTACCGGAGAAGAAGCTATGCAATATTAAGTCAATAACTCTTAATGCTTTTTTAGCAATGCTGTTACAGTGAACTCTGGCACTTAGATCATTTGGGATGAGTATTTGAGATGAGAATTTGAGATGCCTATAATAATCTTGCTCACAGCCTCTTGACCTGAATGGTTTCCAGGCTCCATGTATTCCATGCTTATTCATCATTTTCATATTTAGGAAATGATGGCTTTTGAGGGTCTAAGGTTTTAACCATCTCAATATTCAAATTACAGGAAATAGGTTGCCCGCAGATAGACAGCTAGTGTAGCTTAGCTGAGCAAGTGGCTAAAATAATATTTTCCAAGGAAATACAAAAAATAAAAGTGTATAAAATTTTCCTACTTAAAAATGGAACAATCCTGTACCTAATTGTAATACTAGTTAATCTGAGGTGGTTATGCAATCAAGAGAAAGTGAAACCAGCCGCAAAGATAAGGAGGCTATGCCCCAAGTTTTAAAGCATCTTTGATTTATTTGCAAAGACAATTAAGCTTGATCTTTGTAATTACACAAAACTCCTCTGGCTCCTCCTGTACACTTGCTAATGTTTGGTCAAGAAGAGTGATGTCTGTAGCTAATTTGTTGGGCTTTGTTTAGAAGCAAGTCTCATCAATATTAAATAAGGTAGCTTCTTCAAAACTAGAATCCACAGATTGCTTTCGTGTGCTTGGTTTTCTTCAGGTAATAAGTAATTAAATTGGGTTAGTAAAAGGCCGTTCCTCTGCCTTGAATTTACATAGTAATAACCTACCCCAGATATGTCTATATTGATTAGCGGAGGCTGGCAAAGAAGTAGCAAGATAGAAATAGAAGAAAAACATTCCTGAGTTAGTTGAAGGTATGTCTAGATTCTAGTCCAACAACTATGCCAATTTGTACCTTCAAATTTATTTTGAATGTTCAACCAAAATCATGTTCCTTATAATGTAAGCAAGCACACTGTTTCTTTTCCTGTTTTCTGGAACAACTGAGCAATTCAGCCCCATCTTCTCCATGATCGCCTTTTAGATGCTTGAAGATCATTCTACAGATCATTCTTTCACAGGCCAAATGTAGTTCCCAGTGGCTACAACCATCAGAATTTTTTTTTCTTCTAGATGCCTTACACTTCTTGAAATACAATAGTTTGTTATTATCAGAGGTGGGATTCCCTTCCCTTCCCTACTGGTTCGCAAATGTGAGCATGCACATGCGCATGTTGGTTTTGCTCGCATGCGCCACCTATGTGCATGTGCATGGCCTTCTGGGCATGCACAGTAGTCGCGCATTGCGTCCAGGAAAGTGGGTGGAGCGTCCCACAGTCACCGCTACCGGTTCATGCGATCCGGAAAGAACCTGCTGAATTCCACCATTGGTTAATAGGCAGAGAATTGGATACAATATTCCATAAAAGAATAGCAGTGAGGAATAGAAAGGAAGATTTGAAGGCTTCCGCGCTGCCACTTTCTCATGTGTGGGAAATTGGGAGGGGGGATTTGGTAGAAGGGGCCATTAGACATAACAACATTCTTCTTATCGGTCAAGGTCAGGCTGAGCCTGCATCTGGAGAAGGAGTGGCCGGAGTGATGTCTCGAGATGGGACGGTTGGCGATTGAAGCATGTGATCGGCAGAGGGGTCAAGGAGGGTGGGGATTTTGGAGTTTGTCTTACTGAGGAAAAACCCGGATCCCCAGATTCGGATTTCATCCAATTGTGCCAGTTTATCTATGCTAGTAAAAGAATGTTGAAAGATGTTAGCTTCGAAGTCTTTTCTGCAGGAGAGGGTTTTCTGGAACGCTGACACAAGAACTGTCACACTACCAGTATACACAAATGCAGTGAGTCATTTGTAATCTTATTATGATCACCTTATTAGTTACAGGCAGTCTTTGATTTACAACTATAAGATTACTTCATTTATGCTGTGGTTTTTCTCTTTTAAAAAATGGAACAGCTGCCAGGACTGCATGCTTTTAACCATGCAGAGAATTATAGAAATAGATGCCTAAGGATTTTCATTTTTTAGCTTTGCTTTTCTATTCCTCTGTGGGAAGATTACAAGATGGAAAAGATTTTTTTTTTAATTCAAAGGAACTAAAATCCCGTGATATAGGAAGAGATGTCAATATATTAAACGAAAACATTCATGGTCATTATTGTAGACCTTTGCTGATCATTTTACCTTTTCTGGATCTGTGTCACGATAATCTATAAATCATGTTCAAGATGGTTTCCTTTACCTGCTATCCTGGTGGAAGTAGCTTTTTGTAGAGAGCAGAGGGAATGGCCTAGAGCAGAGATGACAACTTTGACAACTTTAAGACTTGTGAACTTCAACTCCCAGAATTTGCAGCAGCCATGCTGGGTTGTTTGCATGCTACCTATTAAAGAACTAAAATTATCCAGGTTTCACTTTGGTCACCTATCTTTTTTGAAAGTCACTTCTTCTCATTTGTAGGCAGCTATAAGGATGAGATCACTGAGCTGTGGGTGGTGCCCACAGCCAGGAGTTCGATTCTGACCAGCTCAAAGTTGACTCAGCGCCCTGAGCTCAGAAAAACAAGAACTCAGATTGTTGGTGGCAATATGCTGACATTTGTAAACCGCTCAGAGAGTGTTGTAAAGCACTATAGAGCAGTATACAAGTCTAAGCGCTATTGCTAAATCATGGCTGATTAAACATATTCCGTGTTAATCCCAAGCTGTGCCAGGGGAACTCCTTTGATGAGACAACTGTAGAAGAAGAAGAAGAAATAACAAGAACTATTACATGGGTAGCTATGAATTCTGGGAGTTGATGTCCACATATCTTAAATGATGAGCTTAGATGAGCTTGAGAAATATTATTGTAGTCCAAAGCAAGTTGAATATTGATTTTCCATAAATTGACCATCATTGTGAGATAGATTTTGGATCCTTGAGGACTACATGTTCAGAAGTAGCAAATACATCAATACTTCCTGAAAAAATGACTCTTTTACATAATCTTTGAGAGGAGGGAAAAGATACATTTATTTGTGTTTTGTGTTTGCTTTAAAATGTTATACCTGTTTCTCTGAGCATATTCTGGATACGCGCCCACCCTGCTTGTGTAATTTACCATTCTGAGCAGAATGGACATTTATCGATAAGTATAAAATGTGGGTTTATATTTTATAATAGATTTGAAATCAGCAGCAAACGTTAGTTACGGTGCATACTTTTTGAATAATAACATCAAACTTAAAATATGATTTTCACAAGCTACTGATATATTTATGAAATGCTGTAAATGAAAGGCAAGGGTTAGTTCAATTTGCTTTTTACATCTACTCCATCTGGGAGTTTTATCCATTCCCGGGGTGGGGATGGGGGAAACATCTCTTTTTTTTTTTTTTCCTGTAAATGATAAGTAATAGACTGATAGAATCATACCTAGAAAAACTTAAAAGAAAAGCAATGTTTTTTTTTTCTTCAGCAATGAAAAGACAGAGATATGCACATCAGCTTTTGGTGTTCCATATCTTCTGATAGATTTAGTTTCCATAAACGAGTTGTGCCATCCATAAATTTTTAAAGTCTTTGGTGGTGGTTACAGTTATTCAAGTGACAAAACAGTTTTCTATAATTGAAATTGAAGCCAGAGCTTTGCAAGGGATCCTATATAAATAAGAACAAACGTTATCTGTTTATTCCAACTCCCCGGCATTATTTATAGCTTCTCTCTATCTCTGTTTATGCAGGGGAATAAACAGGCTGTCAGGAGCTGGACACGAGCTAACAGTTGTCTACTAGAAGAAGCATTCCCTAGTGCCCTGTTAGGCTTAGCACAGCATATAAATTGCAGTAAACAAATACATAATCATATATCAAACTGACTGCTGCTTGGAAGGATAAACAAATCCAGGTCTCTTTTACTTACTTTTTCCATCTCTTCTTTCTGGAATATTTTTTTCTTTCTTTCTTCCCTTTCCATTTTTTTGGACCTTTTCTGGTGCATGTCTTCTTTTTTTGTCCCAAAGGTGTTTTTTTCAGTAAGCAAAAGACACCTGAATTTGTTTCTCCTTCCAAGCAGCAGTAAGTTTGATATATGATTTCAGGAGGCAACTGGACTTCCTTGTTTGTTGTTTTTTTCTTTTGAAGACTTTTAGCTTCTCATCCAAGAAGTTTCTTCAGCTCTTGACAGGACATTGGGGAATGGAAGGATTTATATCCCTTGCAGCCAGCTGGTCATTTGCATCCTTTTAGAGGGTCGTTGAAGCACTTGGAGGTTTATCTGTGTTCTCAGGGTCACTTGAGTGGTGCTCCTGGTTCCTGTAGTCTGCAGTTTTTCCTCTGGAAATCTGTTCCTACTCCCACACCATTCCAAGAGTGTTCATCCCAAATTGTATAGCTAAAAATCTGTACAGATGCTCAGTCATCCAGGTCATGGTTGTCCCAAAGATGCTTTTTCAGGTGGCAACTGAAAAAGCACCTTTGGGACTACCATGATCTGGATCAGGGGTCTCCAACCTTGGTCCCTTTAAGACTTGTAAAAAATAACAAAAAAAGCTTCTTCTAACATGTTAAAAACAAGAAAAAAGTCAAGGAAACAATTGGCCCATTGCTGGGAGAAAGTGGCAAGAAGGTGACAAGCAACAGGGAGAAAGCAGATCTACTTAACTCATATTTTGCATCTGTTTTTACACAAAAGGAAAAAACAAGCCAACCTATCAAAAACAGCACTACAAAAAACAGATTAGAAACACAAGTTAAAATAGGGAAGAAAATGGTAAGTGAACACCTGTCTACCCTAGACGAGTTCAAATCACCAGGACCGGATGGATTACACCCCAAGGTTCTGAAGGAACTGGCAGACGTGATCTCAGAACCACTGAACTATATCTTTCAAAGATCCTGGAGTACAGGGGAGCTGCCAGAGGACTGGAAAAGAGCTGATGTAGTTCCCATCTTCAAAAAGGAAAAAACAGATCCAGGAAACTACAGACCTATCAGCCTGACCTCAATACCGGGAAGATTCTGGAAAAGATAATCAAGCAACGAATCACCAAACACCTAGAAGCAAACAAAGTAATAACCAAAAGCCAACATGGGTTTGTCAAAAACAGATCATGCCAGACTAATCTTATCGCATTCTTTGACAAAATGACAAAATTAGTAGACCAGAGGAATGCTGTCGATATAATTTACTTGGACTTCAGTAAAGCATTTGATAAAGTAGACCATAACCTACTACTAGATAAAGTAGAAAAATGTGGGTTAGACAGCACCACCACCAGATGGATTCGTAACTGGCTGACCAACCGCACTCAACGTGTAGTCCTCAACGGAACTACATCCACATGGAGTATGCAGTGGAGTACCCCAAGGCTCTGTTTTAGGCCCAGTACTCTTCAACATCTTCATCAATGACTTGGACGAGGGGATAGATGGGGAACTCATCAAATTTGCAGATGACACCAAGCTGGCAGGAATAGCCAACACTCCAGAAGATAGGCTCAAATTACAGAAAGATCTTGACAGACTTGAACATTGGGCGCTATCTAACAAAATGAAATTCAACAGTGAAAAAAGTAAGGTTCTACATTTAGGCCAAAAAAACAAAATGCACCAGTACCGTATATGTGGTACCTTGCTCAATAGTAGTACCTGTGAGAGGGATCTTGGAGTCCTAGTGGATAACCATTTAGATATGAGCCAGCAGTGTGCAGCAGCTGCTAAAAAAGCCAACACAGTTCTGGGCTGCATAAACAGAGGGATAGAATCAAGATCATGTGAAGTGTTAGTGCCACTTTATAATGCCTTGGTAAGGCCACACTTGGAATATTGCATCCAGTTTTGGTCTCCACGATGTAAAAAAGATGTTGAGACTCTAGAAAGAGTGCAGAGAAGAGCAACAAAGATGATTAGAAGACTGGAGGCTAAAACATATGAAGAACGGTTGCAGGAACTGGGTATGTCTAGTTTAATAAAAAGAAGGACTAGGGGAGACATGATAGCTGTGTTCCAATATCTCAGGGGTTGCCACAAAGAAGAGGGAGTCGGGCTGTTCTCCAAAGCACCTGAGGGTAGAACAAGAAGCAATGGGTGGAAACTAATCAAGGAGAGAAGCAACTTAGAACTAAGGAGAAATTTCCTGACAGTTAGAACAATTAATAAGTGGAACGACTTGCCTACAGAAGTTGTGAATGCTCCAACACTGGAAATTTTTAAGAAAATGTTGGATAACCATCTGACTGAGATGGTGTAGGGTTCCTACCTAGGCAGGGGGTTGGACTAGAAGGCTCCAAGGTCCCTTCCAACTCTGTTGTTATGATTATGATTATGAACTCTGGGAGTTGAAGTCCACAAGTCTTAAAGGGACCAAGGTTGGAGACCCCTGATCTGGATGACTTGAGAATCTCTATAGAACCTTCTTTTCTTACCCTTTTGGCTTAGCTATATTCTATTACAAGTAGTCCTTCACTTATGGCTACAGTTGGGACCAGAATTTTATTTGCTAGGCAATACAGTCATTAAGAGGACCACTGTGTGCCTAGCATGATTTTACAATAATTTTTACTGTGCTCATTACATGAATCGCTGTGATCAGTAAGTGAATCACACGGTCCTTAAGCCAATACAATTTTCCCAACTGACATTGCTCATCGCAATGTAACCAGCTGGGAAAGTTACAAATGGTGATCACAGGACCCTGGGACACGGTCATAAATACACGCCGGTTGCCAAAGGCTCGAATTCTGACCACGTGACCATGAGAATGTTGCAAAGGTTGCAAGTGTGAAAACCATTCGTAAATCACTTTTTTCAACATTGTGGTAAGTTTGAATGTGACTAAATGAATGTCTATAGGTGGAGGGCTACTTATTCACTCCAGCCAATTAACTTAGACGAAGATACTCCTCCTTAATGAAGAGGTATCCATAACATAGAAGCCTATGGAAACTGTATCTCTTCAAAGCATGGATGATTTAATAGCACTTGCAATAGCATTTAGACCAGTGTCGGTGAACCTCTGGCACCATCCCACACAAGTGATGTGCGGACTCGCTGGCTTCTATTCCGCGTTCCTGTGATCACACGCATGCAGTCAGCTGGCCGTCGCGTGCACGGGAGCGACGGAACCCGGAAGAGCAGCGTTCCGTCACACATGCGCAGGCTGGCACCCAACCTTCTGGATTGATGTTGTGCGCATGCGCAATGGCCAGTGTTCGTTGGGCGCGCTTCCATGCCGGTATCTGGGGGTTTGGGTGCTGGCTCGCACATGTGATGGACCGCCGCTCTTCTGGGTATTGCCGCTCCTGAGCATGTGAAGGCCAGCGGGGTTGCGCATACCTCGTGGGATGGTTTTTCATGCCAATTCCAGCATGCAGGCCGGCACGCGGGGATGTCAAAGGTTCCCCATCACTGACTTATACACCACTTCATAGTGGCAGGCCTGAAGATCCAATGCAAAGATGGCTTCCAGGCCTGGCAGTCAGCATATTGCCTCTCCAACAATCTTTGAGTCCTCATTTTACTGACCTTGGAAGGATGGAAGGCTGAATCAACCTTGAGCCAGTCAGAATCGAACTCCTGGCAACGATAAGAGTTGGCCTGCAATACTGCATTGTAGCCACTGCGCCGCCGCCACTACAATAGGTTAGGGCTGTTAAAATAACTCACCTTATTTATTGCTCCTTAGATTTAGGCTGTTGTACTTCCTGTTTGTTCATTGTTTCTTCTCTTTTTGCTGCTTGTAGGAGCTGGTGGGAAGCAACCCTCCACAAAGGAACTGGAAAGGAATTGCGATTGCTCTACTTGTCATTCTGGTTATCTGCTCCTTGATTGTCACTTCCGTTATCTTGCTGACACCAGGTATTTATATCATCTTTAGCCTTTGTTACTGCTGTTGTTTTAATTCCAGAATCTTCCCAAAGGCATTTTAAAAAGACCTGATTATATTCCGTTGGGCTGAAAGATCAACCCTATGATGAGATTCTCTAAGCCCTGTTCTATTGAGTCCTGTTAACCTTCAATAAAAGGTTGGATTTGGGTTTTCTCTTTAAAAAATGATGATATCAAGAATATACAGTACACGTGTATATCAAAGAATCGTAGGTATCCATATCCTATATGAAAAGAACTGCTCAAATGAGATACCAACTGATCAGGGGTGAAATGTAAAATTTGTTACTACCGGTTCTGTGGGCATGGCTTGGTGGAGGTTAGGGTTAGGGTTAGGGTTAATGTGACTGGGTGGGTGTGGCCAACTTTTTTTTTTACCTTTAAAAGCATTTTTTGGCCAAAGAAAAAATGCTTTTAAAAGTAAAAAAAAAAAATCTCTGATGATTGTGCGGCTCATCCTGACATGGGGGGGGAAGAGGGGGGGAAAGAGATTTTTGCTACCGGTTCTCCGAATCACCCACTGCTATCGCTACCAGATTGGGTGATCTGGTCTTAACCGGGAGCATTTCACTCCTGCAACCAATCTTCCCCACAAAGGTCCTTCTCAACTTATAACCACAACTGGGTCCCAAATTTCAGTCATCAGTTGTTGGGGTCATAAGTCGAGACACACACATATGACCAGCCCCAATTTTTTTATTGTTTTTGTAATGATCATTTAGCAAATAACACAATCATTAAAATGATCCATTCTTCAAATGGGTGGGGGGGTTCTCCCCCCCCCGAAACTGGCATAAAAATGTTACAAATTGTATTCATCTGGCTACAGGGCACCACAACCAACTGTAAATGTGAGCCAGTTGCCAAGTTGAAATGCAGTCATGTGACTACAGGAGAGTAACACAATTTTTATGTGTTTATTACATTTATTTATTATGTTTTATTTATATAGAATAGAATAGAATAGAATAGAATAGAATAGAATAGAATAGAATAGAATAGAATAGAATAGAATAGAATTTTTATTGGCCAAGTGTGATTGGACTTGTCTTGGTGCATATGCTCTCAGTGTACATAAAAGAAAAGATACCTTCATCCAGGTACAACACCTGCAACACTTAATGACAGTCATAGGCTACAAATAAACAATCAGGAAACAATATCAGTATAAATCGTAAGAATACAAGCAACAAAGTTTCAGTCATAAGTGGGAGGAGAGGGGTGATGGGAACAATGAGAAGGTTAATAGTAATGCAGACTTAGTGAATAGCTTGACTGTGTTGTGGGAATTATTTGTGTAGCAGAGTGATGGCCTTCGGGGAAAAACTGTTCTTGTGTCTAGTTGTTCTGGTGTGCAGTGCTCTATAGTGTCGTTTTGAGGGTAGGAGTTGAAACAGTTTATGTCCAGGATGTGAGGGGTCTGTAAATATTTTCACAGTCCTCTTTTTGACTTGTGTGGTATCCAGGTCCTCAATGGAAGGCAGGTTGGTAGCCATTGTTTTTTCTGCACTTCTAATTATCCTCTGAAGTCTGTGTTTTTCTTGTTGGGTTGCAGAACCAAACCAGACAGTTATAGAGATGCAGATGACAGATTCAATAATTCCTCTGTAGAATTTTATTTATTTATTAAATACATCTGCTATCCATCTTTTCACAAGTTACTCTGGGCCGCTTATGTTAGCTGAAAGTGCATTGCAGGCCATGAAGCCCTGTTTTTGAGGCTTTTTATAGTTCAAGCAGTCATTAGAAGATTAATTGTAAATCAAGGATTACCTATATATTCAGTTGTATTGTCAAAACAAGGACTTACAAAACTCAATTGACATATTCAGGGCCGTAAAAGCAAATTGCCTTCCATTTAATCAAGCCATTTGCGCATTTAGTGCAATTGATGGTAATTTCTTAGATTCTATGATGAAGTGTTTTTTAGCAGCTATCATCCGTTCTTCAAATTGGAAAAAAGCAGAATGGGAGATTGGATCCACTAAAGCAGGTGATCTGCCACCAAATTGTCATCTATGGAGTGATTCTTGGAGGATTTCATTTTATGATTGGTCAGTAGCACTCATTTATACAGGGATTCTCAAACTTGGTAGTTCTGTAACCTCTCGCAATGAACCATTGATGCTCTCCCTAAGCAATTTCATTAGCGCTAAGAATGGGGCAGTGGTGAAATGCAGCCGTTTCTATCTGGCTCGGGCGAACCGGTAGCGGCAGTGGTGAGAGGCTCCACCCACCCACCCAGACATCATCATGTCCCATTTGTGATGCTCTGCGCATGCACAGAAGGATCTGCGCATGCGCAGAGGTGTCGTGCATGAGTGAAATGAGTGAGCACGCTCCCATTTGTGAACTGGTAGCGAAGGTAAGTGGATTTCACCCATGGAATGGGGATAAATAAACACACTTACCAAGTTCAATAATATGTCGGTGTACCTAACAAAAATAACAGAGACCCCTGCCATATCACAAACAAGAGATAAATATTGAAAATTGAACTACTCAGTGAAAAGAATGTCTGAAGTCCAGCAGTACCTTTAAAACTCCACTCTATATTCACTCTGGAATAGCATTTGTTGTCTGGAACAACAGTTGCTGAAAAGGTTCACGTTTCTGCTGTCCAAGATGAGTGAGGGTGAACGCTAGCTGCACTCAACCATTAGGCTGCATGCTACACAGGTAGTCCTCGACTTACAACAGTTCATTTAGTGACCATTCAAAGTGACAATGGTACTGAAAAAAACTGACTTATGACCGTTTTTCACAGTTACAACCTTTGTAACATCTCCATGATCATATGATCAAAATTCAGATGCTTGGCAACTGGTTCGTACTTATGACCATTGCGGTGCTCCAGGGTCACGTGATGTTCTTTTACAACCTTCTGACAAGCAAAATCTAGTGTTGTGCCTCGTCCTCCCTCCTCTCCTCAGCCGGGCCCCTCTCATCTACACCCGGGCCTGTTATCAGACTCCGAGTCTGATAATGAAGGTGAACGGCCTGTCATGCCTTCAGCCCCCAGCCCTGGCCCCATGCCCATAGAGGATGTCAGGAGTGAACAGAGAAGCCCGAGAAACTTCACTCCTACAGCATGTAAGCAGGAAGCCAGCCACGTCCTGGAATTACTGATAGCAGATCCAGCTGAAGAGAATTCAAAGTGGGAGGATCCTCACTTCCGGAGATCTGAGAGGTGACACCACCAGAAGGAAGGGAGGGGCAGGCCTGGATAAATGCTGTCATGGAGCCACACCCCACAGCCTATATAAAGGACCTGCTTTTGGCATTCCAACCTTGAGGCAAGCAAAGTCTCATCTACTTTGCTGCTATTTCTGAAGTCACAACTTGGACTCCTGCCTGCCCTGAGAAACCACAAAGGAATTTGACAAGCTGAAGAGGCTTCGTTGCCACGCTTGATACGGACTTCCTAGACCCGGTCATCGGAGGGGGAGGGGGACACGATATCTATGGGGAAGCCAGATTCAGTTAACAACCGGGTTATTCACTTATCAACTGCATTGATTTACTTAACAGCTATGGCAAGAAAGGTCATAAAATGGGGCATTTAATGAATGTCTTAACAACAAAAATGTTGGGCTCAATTATAATAGTAAGTTGAGGATGACCTGTACTTACTAGGTCTGGATCCCTGCCAGACTATATGGGAGCTATATAAAATCATGTTCCACGCCTTTCCCCTGCTCCATCTGGAAGTGATTCGATTCCAGGGACATGTACCATGGATATCCGGAGCTGAATCCCTTGGGATCAAATTGAAATCCTGTAATGGGATGTAACAAAGACCTTGGAATACAAACCACAGAGATGCTGTCTAGGGCAGGGATTTCTAACCTTGACAACTTTAAGCCTGGCGGACTTCAACTCCCAGAATTCTGGGAGTTGAAGTCCGCCAGGCTTAAAGTTGTCAAGGTTAGAGACTCCTTTGTCTAGGGAACGATCAGATACACCTGCATACTGGGTGGAGAGAGGCTCAGAACAGACCCTCCCTAACTTCTCAGATTGTCAGAGTGATGGTAAGAGATTTGTACTTTTAGAGTTTTTTTTTATTATTAAAAAAGTTTTATTTTAACATTCATATCCAATAACATATTTAATGTACCATCATATACAATTAATCGGACCTGCCCGGTCACCACCCCCTTCCTTTAACTCTCTTCCCTTCTCTACCTTCTTCTACTTTCCACAACCATCCTCCCCCTCTCTTATCTACATCCTCTCCTCCTTCCTCCCTACTCCTTTCTTCTCCCTCTTCTATCCCTCTTCCTTCTTTTCCTCTTCCTCCTCTTCTCTTTCCTACCTCCTTCTCTCTTCTACTTCCTTCTTTCCCATCATTCTGAAGTGGTAGCCAGGCAGCTCCGATCTTACATTAATTATACGTCTTCAATCATCTTTGTACATTGACCATCAATCAATTTTCTACCCTCATCCCCCCGAATACAGGGTATAAAACTAACAACAAAAATTAAAATATAACACAAATCATAATCCATAGTCACTCCTTAAAACCTCAACTCCCCTTCCAGAAACAAAGAAAATACATTTCTTCCAATCCATTATATATCAGACCATTCCACTCCTAGAGTTCTCAGAAATTTCCGATTGAGTTAGTGTTTGTTCTTGAATAAAGTACATAGTTTTTAATATCCAACCTTCATCAATCAATATCAAAACAACGTTCCATCTTCCAATATTCACCATGGGTTCTTCTAAAATGTCTTTCTTCCTTAAGCAGTCTCTCAAAAATAGTTCATATTTCCAACTTAATTTCTTAAATTTTTCTATCCAACCTTCAAGGGTAAACAATAGTCCATCTTTTCACATTTTGACATTTATATACATCAAATAATATTACAAATATCCAATATATCAATTGTAATAATTAAAATCTTCACTTTACCTTGCTTATATCAAATAACATTATTAAAATTACACCTATCCAAAATATATCTATTATAACAATTAAATTCTAATTAGCCATATAACAACATTACATCCATCTCTTAAATATAATATTTAATCCAAATTCCTAAATTTTACTATCTATCCTCCAAAGTTAAACAATATTCCATCTTCCTATTCCTTTATACCTGAAATATATCAAATAGTACCCCTAAAATTACACATTTATATCCAAAATAAATCATTTACAAAAATTAATCATAATCATATATAATAGAATTAAATTCTATTATGTACTTTTAGACTTTCAAGGTTCTATTAATGCAGCCTTATAGTAAAGTAGAATTAGCTCATGCGGTCATGTTTCCATCTGGTTTGCTTGGGAAGACCAATTTTAATTAGTTCTGCAAGTCTCATTCTCTCCTCCAAAGAGAAAAATTTAAGGAATGGCCTCTAATCCTCAAGAAACCCCACTTACATGCTGGGCCGAAGTGTCCGACAAGCAGATGCATGTCTCCCCAAAACATGCTTCCAAATGTGATCCACTATCACTTAACAAGACCATTTAAAATACCTGCTTTTAATTTTTACTTGGAAAGTGAGATCTTGTGATTTGCCTTTTTTATACCGAGTTTTCTTGTTTCCTTCCCTTTTGGTAACATTTGGTAACTGGTGTCAGGGTTCTGATGGATGCCCTAATTAAATCATGAGCCTCGAGCCAAGTTTCAAAAGAAATCCATTTATTTATTAGGAGCGCCATGTCGGCACATTCCAAGTGAAGCCAACTCTGACCCCACGTAATTTACAGCCGAGACTTGACCCTATTTCTGCCATCCCCTCAGGGTGTGTCATCAGTCATATTTGCCAACAGAGCGTTTTCACAGGTTGTAGAGATCATTCCCCTCTGGCCACTATGGGTAATCCTGGGAAACAGCCTTGAGAGAGAGATGTCTGGAATGTGGTTTTGTCTGCTGCTTCGCTGCTTTTCCATCCCCTTTGCCTATGGCAACTCAAGAGCAGGCCAGGGATGTTTTGCAAATTGACATTTGGTCTGCACCTCCTCTCTCTCACTCATCCAAGCTCCCATTTTAAAATGAAATAATCCCTTTAAATGATTCAGTTATAGGTCACCCCTCAATCCGAAGGACAGCATTAGAGGTAACACTCAATCCTAAATGCACTTCCATGCGTGGGAGTTCATTGACATTAATGGGGCCATTTCCAAATCAAAATATTTAAAAACCAGGTTCTTGTATCAAATGATTAAAGGATTGTTGTGCCGCTGGGCATCTTTTCCATCTCTTCCATCCAACGACTTTTACTTGTTATGCGGGCCACACACATCCCTATTTAAAGATGCCATAAACAGTTTCCTTTGAGCCAATTAATGGAGAGGAAAATGGCTTTTCACTTCAGTAGTCCCAAAGTACTCCAGCCACTTAAGATTCAGCCATGAAAGCCTGCTTCATTTCATTAATAGGCACACAAGCTTCCATTTGTACTACATGCTAATGGTTTAGTTCTAAGAGCCATTGCAACACACTAATCAAAGGGAAGGGAAGGGACTATGCAAATCAAAGCAGGACATCACAGGAAGGATGGAAAGGCTATGCAAAATAAATCACAGCATCGCAAGGGTTTGGGTTTTTGTTTTTGTTTTTGTTTTTGCACCTATGCAAATGAAGGCATGGTATCAGAGGAGTTACAAATGGGCTGTGCCCATGAAAGCATGACATCAGAGCACCAAGAGATTTTTACACACCTGTCAGATGAGGCAGAACCATCTCTACACTCATCTCTTGGCTCATTGGCCATAGTTGACAGGGCAAGGAACAAATGAATTATTAACCAGCATATAGAAACCTGTAGAATTTTTTTTTTTCAGGTGATCTACTACCTCATTAAATTGTATCATATGGAAGGCAAGTCTTTAGATGCTTTTTTTAGATTACATTTCTGACTCAGACTCAAGTTTCCTTTGGCTGACCATAGTCTTGATTGTGGTTTGTCCTCCATCTCCTTAAGGTTACTCTTGCAGGCTGGTACTACTAGATTGGTGTAATTTTCCATGGCAGAGACACATAAGATCTGGTCTGATCTATTGCTGGCTCTTTCTTCAGTATGTATTTACATTGGGTTTACATAAAGCTTAGAGTGAAGTCAAGCGTACAATAAATTCTTTGACTGGGATAGACGAACATCGCCTTCATCTCCTACAACAATTTCAAGGGCCCACGTTTCATTATCAGCAAACATAGGTATCCTTACTTAGTGGTCACAGTTGACAATTCCTGTTGTGACTCTGGTCCCCGAGCCTGTCCTCATGGAGGAGGATGACTCTGAGAGTGATGGGGAGGAGCCAAAAAGGCCTCCCTCTCCCGGACCCTCCTCCTCCCTGGCAAAGCCTCAGGTTCCAGCTGCTGAAGATCAATCTTGGATTGACCCGAGGCAGCGATGAAAAACTAAGCATGCGCAGCAAAGGAAGAGGTGTGGCAGGTCCAGAGATTGCTGAGTCACTGAGCCATACCCCACAGGGGATAAAAGCGGGTGGAGTTGCCATCTGGCCCTTGTGATGGACAAAAAGCTACCAAGTGTGAACTGCAGATCGGTCGTTTGGGAGTTAAAAGGCCTGGACTGTGCAAAGGATTTTTCTGTGAGCTCTTGGCAACGGATTTTGGACACATGGGCTTCTGTCTACGTAAGAGATAAGGAACTAGGAACTTGGCAGGCTTTTGCACTGTCGCTGCCAAGTCTGTCATCCACTACAGAAAGTCAGGTCTGTTGTAAATACAAAGGACTGTGGGACACACGTCTCTGCGTCTTCTCTGTGAGGGGGGGAGGGGACAGAACAATTCCATTACTAAGCAATACTATCACTAAGGGAAACATGAGACCACAACACTTAATGTCTTCATTTTTGCCATGCTCATTATCCAACACCTCATATACTGCCACTTATGATGTTACTGCCAACTTCTCCAATGACTCTGCTTGTCAAAAGCTAATTGTGAAGCACAATGTTCTTCAGTGACCATAGGATCCTGGCATGGTCATAAATGCCCACAGGCTGTGAAGCAACCAAATGTCGATAATATGATCATGGGGTTACTACGACAGTCGTAAATACAAAGACAAGCCGTAACATTTCTTTATCAGTGTGGTTGTAACTTTGGTTATTAAAGAAGGCAATCCTTAAGCAAGGTCCAATGTAGGAAGGCACACACACTGGAATATTTAGGTGTTTTAGACTCAGTGATATTCTCAGCCTACCGGGTAAATCGGACAAGAAATCAACTCCACTGGAAGAGTAAAATTGAGATTGCCCATAAAACCGAACCTTGAAAATCTGATTGTTCTGTGCATTCTGCTTCTTATAGTTCAATGAATCAGCAAAGTGTCTCTTCTGAAGGATATCTGGACATTCTGGCCTTTAAAAATACAATTTGCGGCAATTCTACCTGAGTGACTGAGAATCTTTGCTGACATATTGCCACACACTTTGGGGAAGAAACCAGGGTTTCAAAAATTTTAGCAAGGGGTTCTCTGCCAGGTTGCTGGGTGGGTGTGGCCATGGTGGGTGTGGCCAAGTCAGCCTCCTATACCATGGCCAGGGGAGGTGGACTCCAGAGGCTTTCCTTGAGCTTCCAGGAGGGCAAAAACAGCCTCCCCAGGATCTGGAGGCCCTCTGGAGGCCGGAAACGGGGCTGAACTTCTGGTAGGCCCATTCTTTGCTCACCTCAAGTCTCCACACATGCCCTGCACTTACCTGCATCCAAAATGGGCCGTGTGGGAACTCCTGGGAGGGGTGGGGCAGGAGGGGCAGGGGCAGCCAGGAGTGAGATTTGGGAGTTCACCGAACTGCACAGAATCTTAGCTAGGGGTTCTCCTGAACCCCTGCGAATCCCCAGCAGCCAACCTGTCATGTCCCACTCCTCCTCTGATGGCCGGGTCTGGGAAGTCTGTATCAAGCATGGCCACGAAGCTTCTGCAGCTTTGCCAAATTCCTGTCAGAGTTCTCAGGGCAGGCAGGAATCCAAGGTATGACTTCAGCAACCAGATGAGACTTTGCCTGACTCAAGGAATGCCAAAAAGCAGATCCTTTATATAGGCCATGGGGTGTGGCTCCATGACTCAGCACTTATCCAGGCCTGCCCCTTCCTTCCTTTTACTGACCTCTCCATTCTCCGGAAGTGGGGATCTGTCCATTGTGTCTTTTCGTCCTCCTGCTCAGCTGCCGGCAATTCTAGCTCGTGGCTGGCTTTGTGCTCACACACTGTAGGGAGCTTTGTTTGCTCAGTCTGTCCGGGCATGGTGCCAGGGCTGGGGGCTGGAGGCATGCCAGGCCATTCTTCTTCACTATCAGTCTCTGGTTCAGATAGCAGGAGATGGGAGGGGCCCGGCTGAGGAGAGCAGGGCAGGCGAGGCACAACACAACCCCTGGAAGAAACCCTGAGTCCCAAATTTTAGGAGTTGGTAATTCCAATGGCTCTCTTGCCTACTCAGATTCCCCTAACGAACTTGCTGCTGGGATGGGCAGCAAAATGTCTCAAACCAACGAGAAAATAAGTCCAGTTGCTATGAATAAACTTCCAGTCAATTCTAGAGCTAGAATTCAGTCTTCTGTTATCATTGCTTTAAGACTAATTCAGATCCGACCTGTGGAAATAGCACATGTGTTTTATGCAAAATAGTTTTACAAGTTGGTACAAAACTATTGATTTTATTTTTATAGTTCACAGATGCTCCTTATATTCATTCTGCCCTTTTTTCACGCCATTGTCTCACAAGGAATGTTGTAAAGTTGTCTTGTCTTGGTTCAGTGGTAAAACACTTTCAAAACTGACATTTTAGTTGAGCCTTTAATGTTGTGCTAATAAATGCTATCCTGGCTGTACTTCATACATTCCAAGTTGCAAATGAAAAGTTCTCTCCTTATTAGATCAACGCTAATGCAATAAAAAGTTCTAACAAATCCCATGTACATCTATCCAACATTGCTAATTCAGAAGGAAAATGGATAACTTGTCTCATTTGTTGAATGGGCAGGTAAATTGCAAATTAGTCATAATGGATATTTCCCCCCCTCTTGATTTACAGTTGAAGATAATAGCCAGTCTCAGAAGAAGAAAATTACAGTGGAAGATCTGTTCAGTGAAGATTTCAAAATTCATGACCCAGAGGCTAAATGGATAAGTGGTAAGTCTTGCAATCACGTATAAAAATAACTTCCTACACCATTTGTTTCAAACACTTCTCTTGCCTGGAGTGTTTCATTGTATTATTCAGCTGAACAAAAATTTATAAAGAGATTCTCTATGAGTCAAACCTTTTTATCCAGTGAGCACAGAGATGCCACAACTGGCAAAATCTTCGCGATATTATGAAGCACAAGGATCCCTTTGGGCTTTATAAATAAGATGTCGCTAAGAGCTGAACTAGAAAACTTTATCTTTTTAAAACAAAAAATAAGTTATGCCTCCATAAAAAAGAAAAAAAAGGGAAGTATTCTAGAGTAATACATTGAAAATGAAATATTCCATGGGTTAGTAGAAGCTAAACATTGGTATAGTGAAACTTAAGAAGTGTAAAAGCTTGTTATCTAGCTTTAACTGCAAAATGACGAAGCAAATAAAAAAGGTTTTAATCTGTTGTCAAAAAGAGTATTATAATCAGGGTATGTCTCAGAGGAACGCATACCAAAGTAAAGGTGTTAGCATTGCCAGAAATATTTTTTTTCCCATATGGAGAAAAGAACTTTACAAATAAGGATATACAGAAGCTGCTTTTAATTTGTTGATAGGGCTACTTTGGGGCTTGAGCTGCTGGACAGATAGTTGCGAAGATAAAACAAAAAAAGTACCAAGAATTCCTTACAAGAAGGACACAAAGTGGATAAAATGAGACAGAACGAGAGACAGATTTGGAATATAGAATCTCCTCTTCCTTGTTCTCCTCCTTCCTCCGTCCTCCCCCTCCGTCCTCCCCCTCCTCCCTTTGATGACATAGTTCTGAGTTTCTGCCTTCCCAGTCTGTAGATCTGCTCTGCCTGTGATTCCAGGTTTCTGTACCCAATAGTTAAAAAAAATCCAGCCCTCTCTGGCCCACCATGTTTTCCATGAGTTAAAGGCGGGGCTAGATGAATCAAAAATTGGAATTAAGATTGCCGGAAGAAATATCAACAACCTCAGATATGCAGATGATACCACTCTAATGGCAGAAAGCGAAGAGGAACTAAAGAGTCTCTTGATGCTGGTGAAGAAGGAGAATGCAAAAGTTGGCTTGAAACTCAACATTAAGAAAATAAAATCATGGCATCCGGCCTTCTCAATAGATGGAGATAGATGGAGAAGAAATGGAGGTAGTGACAGATTTTATTTTCCTGGGCTCCAAGTTCACCACAGATGGGGACTGCAGCCAAGAAATTAAAAGATGCTTGCTCCTGGGGAGGAAAGCTACGGCAAATCTAGACAGCATAATAAAAAGCAGAGACATCACCCTGCCAACAAAAGTGCGTATAGTCAAGGCTATGGTTTTCGCAGTTGCAATGTATGGCTGTGAAGGTTGGACCATAAGAAAGGCTGAGCGCCAAAGAATTGAGGCCTTTGAACTCTGGTGCTGGAGAAGACTCCTGCGAGTGCCTTGGACTGCAAGGCGAACAAACAAGTCAGTCCTAGAGGAGATCAACCCTGACTGATTTTTAGAAGGCCAGATCCTGAAGAGGAAACTCAAATACTTTGGCCACCTAATGAGAAGGAAGGACTCACTGGAGAAGAGCCTAATGCTGGGAAAGATTGAGGGCAAAAGAAGAAGGGGACGACAGAGAACGAGGTGGCTGGATGGAGTCACTGAAGCAGTCGGCATGAGCTTAAATGGACTCCAGAGGATGGTAGAGGATAGTCAGGCCTGGAGGAACGTTGTCCATAGGGTCGCGATGGGTCGGACACGACTTCGCAACTAACAACAAAAATCCTGCATTGTTCAAACCCTGAAAAAACTATAATTCGGCACATTACAAAATATATCTGCCTCCAATCATATCAAGACCAAGGATGCCTGAAATGAACATTTGATTCCTGTTTCTCTAAATGGCTCCAAAACCTTCAGATGAGAAGTGTGCCAAATGTTTTTTAATTTCACCTATATATTCCTCACTTAGGAGTGTAACATCTTGTTACTCATATATTCTGTTGCTTAATGTTTATTTAGCGGTAAAGCCTCAAGGTGAGGTAAAAGGAAAGCCCTGTTAACCAGCTGCTCTCTTACAATTTTAGAACAAAGTCTGGGGAGTGTGAGCAGATGTTCCAGTGCACCACAGGGATAAATACACAGATAGTCCTCAACTTATGACCACAAGTGAAAATTTCTGTGGCTAGGCAAGGCTGTTGTTAAAGGAGTTTTGCTTCATTGCTATGATCTTTTGCCAAAATTGTTAAGTGAATCACTACAATTGTTAAGTGAACCTGGCTTCCCCATCGACTTTGTCACAAGTCTTTGAAGAAGGTGATCACATGATCCCAGGACACTGCAACCATCATAAATATATGACAGTTGTCAAGCATTACATGATTACGGGGATGCTGCAAAGGTTGTAAATGTGAAGGTATAAGTCACTTTTTTCAGTGCTATTGTAACTTTGAATGTCACTAAATAGATGCATGTAAGCCGAGGATTACCTATATAGCACAATTAATTTAATAAAACGATATTGAAATAGCTAGATTTATTCTTATGGTGGACAGTCAGGCATTCTTCTCAGAGAGAGTATAGAAATTACTTGAAGTATTACCGGGTGACTGCAAACTTCATGACCTCACTTCAGCAGCTTAGAAGGTCCATCATGCATCTGTGTTTATTTAGATATAAATACCATGGACATGACCTCTAATAAGTGCAGGGATTTCACATCAATCTCTGTTAGTGTATTGAGATTTTGGGTTATTTTGGGACCAAATTGTGTGGTGTGTAGATTACCATGTAACTATTCAACAACTTGGGTGCAATAATGAATAAAGTGATCATGCACTGAGAGGGTTCCTGGATCTACCAACTATATTTCTTCTCAAAAGGCTTCATCAAACTACTTTTCTTTCCATCATTCTCCATTACAGCAGCCTGTCAGGACCTACCCAGAAGTAGACCAATTTTCCTTAGAGAGTTAGGGATGCTGTCACTGGTTTTAATCATGTAAATGTTTAAAAAGATGTTGAGACTATAGAAAGAGTGCAGAGAAGAGCAACAAAGATGATTAGGGGACTGGAGGCTAAAACATATGAAGAACGGTTGCAGGAATGTCTAGTTTAATGAAAAAAAGGACTAGGGGAGACACGATAGCAGAGTTCCAATATCTCAGGGCCTGCCACAAAGAAGAGGGAGTCAATCTATTCTCCAAAGCACCTGAGGGTAGAACAAGAAGCAACAGATGGAAACTAATCCAGGAGAGAAGCAACCTAGAACTAAGGAGAAATTTCCTGACAGTTAGAATAATTAATCAGTGGAACAACTTGCCTCCAAGAAGTTGTGGATGCTCCAACACTGGAAGTTTTTAAGAAAATGTTGGATAACCATTTATCTGGTATAGGGTTTCCTGCCTAAGTATGGGGTTGGACTAGAAGATCTCCAAGGTCCCTTCCAACTCTGTTATTCTATTCTAAAAGTAAATAAAAGTAGATTTGAGGGCCTGGTACATCTTTGAGACTGTGGGAGTGGAGAGAACTAGAGCCAGTTCAGTATTGTGATAAAGGTGCTAGTCTAGAAACCCTGAGGCTCAGAGGTAGGAAAGCCAATTTGGTTACCTTGGGCCAGTCACTCTCTCTCAGACCAACTCACCTCATAGGTGGTGGTTGTGAAGAAAATAGGAGACAGCGTATTATGTATGCTCGTCATCCTGGGTTTCTTATAAAGTAATAAAAGCAGGATGAAAATCTAATAAATATAAAGGCAGGATAAGAATCTAATGAATATATAAATTAAAGCCTTGGATCTTCTTGCACATAAGGCTGCCAGAATTACAAAGAAATTTCCACATACAAGCTGGGTCAAGACTCTGGTAAGACTGGAATTTCCAGAAGAGCTATGAAGACATTCGGTTGATGCCTACGCTTGATACTGATTTAACATTTTCTTTGTTCAGCATTTGCTGATATTGGACAGCTCCCTATCAACTGAAGCCTTTGGGTCCTACAAGGGTATTACTTGCAGGAAGACTGGGAAATTGGAGCCTCATAGCAATGGAAACTAAAATTGCAAATACAGTTCCTGGCTTTTACTTTTGCAAAGGAAAACATCTTTAGAAGCTATAAACCAAAACCCAAGAGCCCATGGATAAATGCTCGGTTCTATCTATTCCTTCTGTCATCCTGGTTTCCATCTCAAATGCTTCCTTTTCATTAAGCCATGCTAGAGGTAAAGAAGTTGCCCAGGGCCCATATAACGTATGTTTTTTATTCTTGTTTTTGGCTGAAAAGAATCGAGCTGTGTGTCTCATTAACAGGTTGAAAAGACTGAAGGTTGATCTGGCACTGAAAAAGATCTATCGTGAGCTGTCATTGGAAGCGCTGTTACATAAATGTCAGACTGCTTCGGAGCTGAATGTCTTAGCCTTTTGCTGCTGCTTTCTATTAGGATGTGTCAGATTCTCGAGTTATTTTTGGTGTAAAAGCTCAGAAGACCTCTGTTGTATAACTTAGCATTCTTTCCAGTCTATGAGCCCTGAATTACAGAGATGGGCATCTTGCCGAAAGAAATAAATTAAATGCCACCATGTTCATCCGAGGTCATCAGAACAATTCTGTAGCCTTTAATTAAGACTTGCATAACCCCTGTGGGGCCGACAAATGTGGTTATTATACTCATTTTACATCTGGGTAAACAACAAAACAGAATGATGACTTTTAAGGTCATCAGCAAAGCAGTGTAGAGTTGGGAATACAATATGGTGCACCATTTTGATAGGCGCTGTTATAAACCACTTTCGTCTTTTATTACAGTGGTGGCCAAAATTGTGGAAACCTTTTGGGAAAAGTGTATTTTTGAGGTTTGATGGCTAATAATACCACTTTTTTTTCTGGAGTTTCAAGATAATCATATTCCACTGCTGGAATGGCCTGGGAATGGCCCAGCCCTTAACCCAACTGAAAATCTATGGAGCCGACTAAGGAAACTTGTTAATCAGAAGTGACTCAGCAATAAAACTCAGTTAATAGAAGCAATCATTCAATCTTGGTTTCACATTGTAACAGCTGCAGAAATAAAAGACTTGGTTCACTCCATGGAAAGAAATTGTAAGGCCATAATTCATGCTAAAGGTTACCCAACTAAGTACTAACTGACGTGATAAGTTTTGTATATTTCATTTTTTCTATGGTGATAATTTTTGAACATTTCATTTTTTCTAAGCGTTTCACTTTTCTTCTTTATACTGTCACTGTTATTCTAATAGCAAATCCTTCATAAAAGTTATTAAATTACATTATTGATTAAATTGTCTTTCCATTGATATATAATTTTATGGTACTACTCCCCAAAAAAGTTGTGTTATTAGCTAGTTTTCGAAAATACACTTTTCCCAAAAGGTTTCCACAATTTTGGCCACTATTGTAATTTCAGTGTAGTCTTGGATTCCATTATATTATAACCTGGTTAATGGACATCAGTAATAGAATAGAAATGAGCACTGATTTGATGAATTAAAGTCTTCTTTGAGAACTCAAGAAAATAATCTAAAAAAGTACTATGATGGTATTCCCTTGGATACAGATGGATTGAGTTCTGAAAGATTAGTTAATTGTGTTTATATACATTTAAGGGAAGATGGCAGATCATGAGTGGCTGAAGCATTTAATATTTCCATTTTTCAAAACAGAAAAGCTATGTCCTTGCCAATATGTGGGGGGTGAATCCTCCTGGAGAATCTTTGCATCTAGCTATAAAATAAGTCAGATAAAGACTGTGCTCATGAAATCCACAGTCCTATGTAGGTGACTGTGTAAAATATTTCTGGGCTTTTGGGTTGCAGATTAGTAATATTTTCTTTTATAGATTTTTAATTAATTAAGGGAAAAAACATATCACATTATGTATGTGGAAATTCTCAGTCATAGTTGTCTCAAACATGCTTTTTTTCAAAAGGAACTGGACTGTGGTTTTTTTCTTCAGGAAGAAGAAAAAAACTTTTCGCTTCTGTCAGGCTTCTTGGGTGAGAAGCAAAATGTTTTCTTCCAGTTGCCTTTTGAAAAAGCAGATTACAGATTAACAGAATTGGAAGGTGCCTTGTAGGTCATCTAGTCCAACCACCCACCCAAGCAGGAGACCCTACACCATTTCTGACAAATGGCAGTCCAATCCCTTGAAAGCCTCCAGTGATGAAGCTCCCACAACTTCTGAAGGCTACTTCTGTTCCATCAGTTGATCGTTCTCACTGTCAGAAAATTTCTCCTTATTTCTAGGTTGACTCTCTCCTTGGTCAGTTTCCACCCATTATTCCTTGTCCGGCCTTTGGATGCTTTGGAAAATAGTTTGACCCCCTCCTTTCTGTGGCAGCCCCCCAAATATTGGAACATTGCTATCGTATCTCCCCTGGTCCTTCTCTTCACTAGACTAGCCAGGCCCAGTTCCTGCAACCGTTTGAAACCTTTGAAACTATCAGGTTATGGTAAAAAACAGTCAAGTTGCCTTTTTTTAAAAAGCACCTTTGAGACTATGAGGTTATGATCTAACAATTCAATCCCTACTTCTTAGTAATTACTGAAGACAAAAGTGGATAAATGGCACAGCAGATAATACCCTTCAGGGTAGTTTGTCTTGAATTTATGATAGATAACTATTAAAAAAATTTCCAAGTATTATAACAGGAAACTTTTTAAATTTTATAGGGGGATCCAAGATGAAAATTGAACAGAATGGGACCAAATTTAGTGTTGAGGGTGGGGGAGAAATCCAAAAAAGTTGAGAAGGAAAATTCTAGATGAAAGAGGAAGAAATCCTTAGGAGAGGTAATTAGACAGAAGCCCTTACGCTGGCAAGAATTCCATAAACCAAGATTCCTGTGATTTTCCTGACTTGTGAATGGCTAGAAGCATGGCAAGATGGCAAGTTTGTAAAGTGGCATTTGTTGTGTGCATACATACAGACCAATGTAGGGGTTCCTGTGGTTTTTTCCCCCCCACAGTACTTAAGGTAATTTATCTTGCATTTCTTTATGTAACAGAGCCTTACTGCATTTTTTAAACAATAAAACCACTGACGCTTTGTTGTGTTTAGATGTGTGGGCAGGACATGAGTGATTTGTGGATTACTCCCTTTGGTACTTTATCACCTTTATAAAAAGCCTTGATACTTCCAACACTTCAACAACAACAATAATAAAGACTTCATCTGAATCGAAATGACACATAGGTAGTTTTTCATTGTGTACCTAATTCAACAATAAACCATGGATTGTGTGTGTGGGTTGTTGTCAGTTTTCAAGCTTTGGAGGTGAAGAATACTAATCAGTTATCAAGTTAACCCTTCCTCCCTTCCTTTCCTTCCTTCCTCCCACCTTCCCTCCCTTCCCTCACTCTTTCTCTTTATATTTCACCTTCCTTCCTCTTTCTTTTCTCTCTTTATCTTCCTTCCTTCCTTCCTTCTGTAGTAAGTTAGCCCTCTCCTAGAAGAATGAAATATTTTGGAGGATATTGAATAAGGCAGAGTATTGTGTTTCCCTGGATAAGAAATTGAGAAACCTGTTTTAAAGACAAAACAGCTTCCTGCCTCCTCACACCTTTGTCAATGGGCCATTAAGGCTTCAGCCAAGCTCACTCAATCCCCTCTACCTTTGTCAATGGACCATCATCTGCAACACAATAGGACCCATCTAGCAACAGAAACTCACCACATGGCAAGGCTCAAGCAAGCTTGAGAGACAACCTACAACATTAGCTAAGATCCCTAGACCACCTGGGAGTTTGACAACCAATCAGGATACATTTCTTATACAGGAACAGGAAACACCAAGGTGGGGCCCCACAGAGAGTATAAACTCAGGCACTTCCTTCCTTCCTTCCTTCCCTTCCTTCCTTCTTTCCTTTCTTTCACCCCATAGCATCTCATCTTTGACTTATCCAATCCTGATTTACTTCTATAATAAGGCTACATTAGTTGATGTACTTTTAAAAAACTGTGTTACATTGCATGGAACTTTTTCTCAAGGATTTCTAGGTCAGATTAAATCTGGCCATTTGTTTCGGGGTTGTTGGGTTTTTTTTGGTGATTTCTGCAGACAAAATTTTCTTCTCGTTCAGCTGATGGTTCCTAGGTCCGAAAAGTTGACTTTCCTACCAGGCAAAGCACTGCTTACCCACACATTATGTCCTCCAGCCTGACCCAATTTATGCTCATTAGTGTACCAGAAACTATGGTGAAGAAAAGCTTGTGTTATCTAGGTCTGCAAGGCAATTTGTCTATAAGACAAATATGAATAAATCATGTCCAAGCAGGAAAAGGGAAATTGCCTTGGAAATAACTAGCAAAATCTGGAGGTTGGAGGCAAAAACTGAACGAGGGAAATGCCTTCTAAACCTAAAGAGACCCTTAATTAAGTCTCTGCTCTCTTCACCAGCAGTAAGGACATGTGGTGTGGGGTTTTTTTAAATTTCTTCCTAACAATAACAAAAAAACAGAATATGGGTTGCTGTTATGGTTTAAACATCCCACCATTTCCCCCCCACTCCACCCCAGGGTCCATTGAGTTTTGATTCAAATGAAAAAGAAGAAAGCCCATAGCTCAGAGAATGGAATTAGGAATTATCCTACATTTCATGATCCCCTTGAGAATGGAAAGTAGGAATCAGGATGTTATGTATCGTCTCTAGTGGCCAGAATCAGCAGTACGAGAATTCTCCATGTATACATACTGTATATGGAAAACAATTTAGACTCTTTCTGCGTTACTAAGATTAGACTAGACTAAGGAGACATTTTCCAACTACCTGAAGATTATTACCTCTGTTCATATATTTGCTCTGTCCAATATAATTGCAGCCTGTCAAAGTTGCATAACCTGTGTTTTTGGAATTTTTTTTACAATCTTCTGCCCCAAGCTTGTTTTAAAAATAATACCCAATGTAGAATAGAATAGAATAGAATTTTTTATTGGCCAAGTGTGATTGGACACACAAGGAATTTGTCTTGGTGCATATGCTCTCAGTGTACATAAAAGAAAAGATACCTTCATCAAGGTACAACATTTACAACACAATTGATGGTCAATATATCAATATAAATCATAAGGATTACCAGCAACAAAGTTACAGTCATACAGTCATAAGTGGAAGGAGATGGGCGATGGGAACGATGAGAAGATTAATAGTAGTGCAGATTCAGTAAATAGTTTGACAGTGTTGATGGAATTATTTGTTTAGCAGAGTGATGGCCTTCGGGAAAAAACTTATGTCAGCAATTGCTGATAAATCTGACTGATGGTGTCAACCATCAGCTTGACATCAGCTATGGGTTTGGCCAAAATCCTTGCCAACACAGTTTTCCCAACTTCTGGTGCCCACGGTGGTTCAGTTTGAAAGCTTGCACTGTGCCACGGAAGATTTGGGACTGTGGGTTGCCACAGAATGGAAAACAACCTGGGGTGTGTGAGATCAAAAGGTGCTCCTCTCTCAGCATCTTGGAGTAGTTGAGCTGCTTGAAATCACTTGGTCTTTGTCGGTTTCCTAAATCCTTTGTTGGAATAACAACTATCACTCAGTGAGGATGCTCCAGCTGGTTTCTCAACCAAATGCTGTCCAAAGCTCCTTGGGTAATCATTATGACTTCACTTTACTTGATGTGGTATATCAGTGAATTGCATTGCCATCTGCTTCCTCTGGAGCTCTAGTACGCGGAGGTCTGTTCACAGTTTCCTCTCCATAGGAGTGACAGCTGCTAGATGGAAAAATAGGCATCGTGTGAGATACAATATGACTGTAGTCTTCCTACACAAAGAAGGCAGCAGGAGCTCTTTTAGCTAGGTTGATCTTGAGTTTTATTTGTGATCTCAATATTGTGAAAATTGGATTAAGGCCCTCTAGGATAGGGGTTCAGAAGGGTGCTGCTTTATAAATCACTTTTGTTTGGGCATAGTCTAGCCAAAGGGTAAGTACTTTGGAAGGAAGGTCAGTTTTCAAAAGTCGGGTAATTGACGAAGGAGGATTTGGAGCAAAGGGAAGACAACTGGCTGCAGAATTACTAGTTGCAAAAGACATGGACTGACTAAGAGGAAAGTGAAGAAGGAGAGGAAAGAAGGAAGAAAAGAGAAAATTCTGGAATTGTTTCTTTGAACTTCTGTTGAATTTAATCATGATTTATACCTGAGAATTGCTTTCTTCACCCAGCATTGAAGATTATTCTGTTTCAACTTCAGGACTGATGGTGTGACATTTACAGGAAGTCCTTGATGCTTAACAACCATTGAAAGTTATGACAGACGCTTACCTACAACCTATTCTCAAAGTTACAATGGACACACACACACACACACACACACACACACACACGTCTTATAGTCATATGAACACATTTGGACCCTTAGCAGCTGGCTCAACCTTTACAGCCTTTGTGATGTGATGTGATTAACTGATTATGATTTGCCATTTTGCCGTGTTCATTTGTCTGGCAAAAAACCCCAAAAACCAATTGTTGAAAATTGATTTGTTTAATGATTGTAGTATTTGCTTAATGACACTACAAAAAATGTAAAAAAAAATAAAATTGGATCCAGTTATGGGATGCATTGACTTACAACTATAACTCTGGGATCAATTACATTTTAAGCCAAGGAACTATGTGATGTTTAATCTGCGGCTCTTGATGTTGTAAACTGCCCAGAGTCACTTAGGTAAGATGGGTGGTGTAGAAATTTAATAAATAAATAAATACAAACGAATTAGGAAATTCTGTATCCTCTCCCTATTCTCATCGTCACTGATAACATATGCGTACAAAAAGCAGTTATTGCTTCATGTTTTAGAACTATAATATCAGTATCATTTTGTGTCATTTCAGTAAAGCCCCAATGGTACTGTTAAAAAAAATTAGAATATTGACAAATATAGAAGTTCAGAAGTAGCTACTTTTTCATGGATTCATTCCACTTACATAGCCGTCCAACTCACATATGTTGCTCTAGGCAGCCCGCACAATTAAAAGTATAAGGAAACAATAAACGCATCGAAATATGCTAGTGACATAAATATATGCTAATAAAAACTAAATATTATGTATCTGTTATGAAGTATGAAACCAGTCATAAGTCTTTTTTCCCCAATGCTATTGAAACTTCAAATGGTCACTAAACAAATGGTTGTAAATCAAAAACTATCTTAAATGCAAATCCTGTCAGCAGTTCTATACTATAGTACTGGTGAAAGAATCTTATTAAAATAGCTGGTGAAAGAATCTTATTAAACTCAGTTGGGGCTTACTTTTAAATAGGTATAGATAAGATTAAAAGGTAAAGGTAAAGGTTCCCCTCTCACATACATGCTAGTCATTCCTGATTCTAGGGGGCAGTGCTCATCTCCGTTTCAAAGCTGAAGAGCCAGTGCTGTCCGAAGACGTCTCCATGGTCATGTGGCCGGCATGACTCAACGCCAAAGGCACAACAAAAGAACGCTGTTACCTTCCCACCAAAGATGGTCCCTATTCTTTCTACTTGCATTTTTTACATGCTTTTGAACTGCTAGGTTGGTAGAAGCTGGGACAAGTAACGGGAGCTCACCCCGTTATGCGGCATTAGGGATTTGAACCGCTGAACTGCCAACCTTTCGATGGACAAGCTCAGCTTGTCCATAGAAAGGTCCAGTCTTACCCACTAAGCCACTGCATAGATAAGATTACATTATTACAAAGTTGTTACGGCCCCAAATTCTTTTCTTTAGTTCTTCATCACTGAAATAAGTTTTGCAAAAAATGTTTTCCTCACTCTCCTCTGAAGACCTCTGTCCCCAGCCATGTTATTTGTGGGAGTATTTTTGTAAGACAGTTATTGAAGTTAGTGAGGCTGTATTTTACTGTGTCAGATGAGATGGGAGAACCATATTTATCCCTGCTTTCAAATTAAGATATATATTTTTTCTCTTTAGGATGGCAGTAGCAGTAGAGACATTGCTTTGTGTTGAGACTTGAAAGGTAGATCCCATACACAGGAAATTGTTTCCTAGAAAAACAGTAAATCATTGTTCAAGTAAAACAAACTTTGTTCTACTTTCACTCACTCCCAAATTACACTGCTATTGACAATCAACTTTTTCATCACAGTTCTTTGGATGTTGTTCTCAAGTATAGTTTTGTTCCAAAATGTGAGTATTTTCTGTGATCCTCAATGTTTGGAACTTCAAGAAAGTGTGACCCTTGTAGGCCTTGGTCTCTGAAGCAAAAACACGGGAGAATCTAAGAGCTTGGCTAACAAGTCTTAAAAGCAAATATCTTGGTTTGCAAGCAGGCATGTATGTCGCCTACTCCTTTATTCTTAGCTTTAAAAGAATTTTCATTGTCTTTGTGTTCATTATTTTTCATATCTGCTTCCTTTGGAAGGACTTAGCAATCTTGTATGTCCCCTTCTCAATTTATTTCTTATTCTGTCCTATGTTTTTGCACAAAATCATGAAAAGCCTCCATCCTCTTTCTTTCCAGAAAATGAAATCTTAAAAAAAAAATATATATCTCTATATTTGTTCATTCAAAGTTATGGTTTCTGTCTGATCTTTTGTGTTCCTGCAAGAAATAGAATAGAATTCTAATAGAGTCCTAATGGAACGTGTTACATTTTCCTTTACTCTCTGTCTTTCTTTCAATGCAATTGAATTGAGGAAAAAAAATCTGCACATTTTTATGTAAAAGCTAATTAGGCACTCAGTAAGAGATAAATATTGTTAATGAAAAGCTCCTTTGTGACAAATCTATGAGTTTCAAGCACCTTTCATAATTACATTCAAACTAATCTGAGTAGGTGGTTATCATAATGTTTGCAGAACTGACATAGTATCAGAATATATTCCCCCCCCCCCCACCAAAAAATTTAAATACCATTAAGAAAGAAAAGGGGAAAGATTTAAAAATCTGGGATGGATTAAGGAAATGAAATTGGGGGGGAAGGCAAGAGGTGGCAGGTAATGTAAGAGTGATCAAAAGCTCCAACTGCCTAGAACAGGGGTCTGCAAACTTGGCTCTTTTAAGACTTGTGGACTTCAGCTCCCAGAGTTGAAAAAGCAAAGCTGGCTGAGGAACTCTGGGAATTGAAGTCCACAAGTCTTAAAAGAGCCAAGTTTGTAGACCCCTTCATAGAAGAATGAAGAATTGGACTTTAGAGAACAAAATTCAAAGAAAAATTTATATTCTGATTCAGGTGGACAAATTAAATTAAATTAAATTAAGGGGCGTGCATAAGAGCACAAAAGTGTCTACCGTTCCTGTCCTATTGTTCCCTTCATTATATCAAATTAATATAGCTGATGCATATCTTTTTTACATATATATATATATATATATATATATATATATTTGTTTTCTGAGGTTTTCACGGGTGTTTGTATATAGGTCTTTGGTTGTTCGGTTGTTCGACACACCATCTACCAGAAGAAAACACACACAAACCGCTATCTGCATGCACTCTCACACCACCACCCAGCACAGATCAACTCCGTAGCCAAGAACTCATCTCCAGAACAAAATGCTTAGCTGATGAACAACACCTAAAACCCGAACTAGACACTCTCACTAACGTACTAACATCCAATGGATTCCAAACAAATAAGATTACCAAACTAATCCAAAAAGAACCCCCCACTAAAATCCAAGACAGAGAACAAGAAAACGGCACAGCCCTCCTCCCATATATAAAAGGCACCACAGACAGAATCAGCAAGATCCTCCACAAACACAACATCAAGACAGCATTCTGCACAAACCAAAAAATATCCACCATCCTAAGAAACCCCAAAGACAAAATTGAGTTAGAAAATCAAGGAGTATATGAAATCCCATGCACCGCCTGCCCCACCACATACATCGGACAAACCAACAGAAGAATAAGTGCACGATTGAAGAACACAAGAACTCATTCAAAAAGAGGAACCAACTTCTTCCCTGGTCCAACACTTTAAAGTCACAGGACGTGATATTGACGTTTAGAAGACCAGAACTATGGCCAAAACTGAACACTTTAACAACAGAATAATCAGAAAAGCCAGTGAGATAGAAAAACGCCCACACAGCATGAACAAACGAGATGATACCTCCCGCCTACCAGCCATTTGGAAACCCGGCCTTATTGACAAACGAGTCCCTAACACGAGGAATGACACCAGACCCACACTCACGAGGTCCACACAGGATGTCACCACCACACATCCACCCAAAAAGCAGACCCAAACTCACACTGATGATGAAGCACGACCAAGGACCAGAAGCCAGACCGTAGCTGCATCATTAGCCATTTCAAACCCCTCCAATCCATACATGCAGCAGACTGACACCCACTATGAAGATGTAGCACGACCACAAAGCCAAACAACAGCTATGCAGCTCACCAGCTCAAATCCCCTGCAGCACAGACTAGACTGAGCACAACCAAGCCCCCACCAACACAGGACACACCCCAGCCAATCAGAGCACAGAAACCCCATCCAATCAGAGCACAGCCAAGCTCCCACCCAATCAGTTCAAACCCCACTAGCAGTTAAAAGGAAGAAACAGCTGCGATCACACATTGCTCCCAGAAGCACGGCTGAAGCCTGAAGATGACGAATGAGACTTAAACGTCGCCAAGACACTCCCATTTTTACACGGGAGAAAACCCGAACAACCAAAGACATATATATATATATATGTCTTTGGTTATTCGGGTTTTCTCCCACGTAAAATTGGAAGTGTCTTGGCCAAGACACTTCCAATTTTACGGGGGAGAAAACCCGAATAACCAAAGACCTACATACTAACACCCGCAAAAACCTCAGAAAACAAATATATATATATATATTCTTCATGATATGTTGTTTTATTTATGACAATGTTTGTGTATACTGTTATGACAAAATGAAATAAAAAAAAATATCTGATTGACTGAACAAGTATGAGAAGTCCTTGATTTACAATCATTCATTTAAACAACGTTTGAAGTTACAGAGCACTGAAAAATATTGACATGTCCAATTCTCCTGTTTATGACTGTCATAGTATCCTCGTGGTCATGTGACAATGGTGAAATGTAAAATTCGTTGCTACTCATTCTGTGGGCGTAGCTTGGTGGGTGTGGTTGGGGTTGGTCATGTGACTGGGTGGGCATGGCCAACTTTTTTTTTTACCTTTTTAAAGCATTTTTTACTACCTATTCAACAGAACCAGTAGTAAAAAAAATGCTTTAAAAAAGTTTTTAAAAAGGTTCCGAGGATCGCGTAGCACATCTGATTGTTTTTTTTCTTTTTTAAATTGAATTGAATTGAATTGAATTGAATTGAATTGAATTGAATTGAATTTAAAGCATTTTTTTTACCAGTTCCAGTGAATAGGTAGTAAAAAAGGCTTTAAAAGACCAGAACTATCGCCAAAACTGAACACTTTAACAACAGAATAATCAGAGAAGCCATTGAGATAGAAAACGCCCACACAGCATGAACAAACGAGATGATACCTCCGCCTACCAGCCATTTGGAAACCTGCCCTTATTGACAAACATGTCCCTAACACGAGGAATGACACCAGACCCACACTCACGAGGTCCACACAGGATGTCACCACCACACATCCACCCAGAAAGCAGACCCAAACCCACACTGATCATGAAGCACGACCAAGGACCAGAAGCCAGACAGCAGCTGCAACATTAGCCATTTCAAACCCCTCCACCCTCACAGCAACACATGAAACAAACAGTGCATAACATCTCAGATAGGATCCTCACCAAAGCTGAAACCGATGTCCTTTCCAAAGGATTCAACTTTGCAGTCACTCCCAAAATACATCCCCACTGAGACCATTATATGCGGAGTTGAAACCAGCCTGACCAAAATCAACCCCGATGACGCTAACAAAATCAGACTCGAAATCACCAACATCCTCTGCAGCAGCAAGCCACCCAAAAGCAACTTACCCAAAGAGGAACAGACAGCACTACTTAACCTGAAAAAAGATACCAGCATAATAATCCTACGAGCAGACAAGGGCAACGCCACGGTGGTTATGAACACATCTGACTACCAAACCAAATTAACCAACCTACTCCAAGACCCTGCATACAAGCCCCTAAAACAGACCCCACCACCTACCTAGAAAAACCACTAGATCCAAAATAAAAGCCTCCCCATCAGCGAAGAAATCCAACAAAGAATCATTCCCAGAGAGAAATCATCCAGATGCCCTAAGCTCACGGCCTCCCAAGATACACAAAGAAGGAACCCCCACTCAGACCCATAGTCAGCTCCATAGGCTCACCTCTACAAAACCTAGCCAAATTTCTCGCCAAACAACTACAGCCCTATGCAGAATCCATCGCTCACACGTAAAAACTCATTCCAGTTCATAGAGATCATAAAGAAACAAAACTTACAGCCCAGCGACCTACTCGTGAGCTTTGATGTCATATCCTCTTCACCCAAGTGCCAATCAAAGAAGCCTTGACAGCTATCCAAAACAAATATAACCCCCAAGCACATCCTAGATCTGACCAACCACTGCCTATCCAACACATACTTCATCTATAACGGACAAAAATACAAACAAATAGAAGGCGCACCCATGGGATCACCCTCTCACCTGTCATTGCCAACCTCTACATGGAACACTTTGAAACCCAAGCACTAGAAAATCTGATCACAAACCCAAACTCTGGCTCAGATACGTAGACGACACCTTCATAATCTGGCCACACGGGAAAGAAAAACTTGAAAACTTCCTCACACACCTCAATAGCCTACACCCCAAAATACAGTTCACCATGGAAACAGAAGTTAACAACCAACTTCCTTCCTAGATGTCTTAGTCTACAAGAAACCCAATGGCTCCCTAGGACACACCATCTACCAGAAGAAAACACACACAAACCGCTATCTGCATGCACTCTCACACCACCACCCAGCACAGATCAACTCCGTAGCCAAGACACTCATCTCTAGAACAAAATGCTTAGCTGATGAACAACACCTAAAACCGAACTACACACTCTCACAAACGTACTAACATCCAATGGATTCCAGAGAAATAAGATTACCAAACTAATCCAAAAGAACCCCCACTAAAACCCAAGACAGAGAGCAAGAAAATGGCACAGCCCTCCTCCCATATATAAAAGGCACCACAGACAGAATCAGCAAGATCCTCCACAAACATAACATCAAGACAGCATTCTGCACAAACCAAAAAATATCCACCATCCTAAGAAACCCCAAAGACAAAATTGAGTTAGAAAATCAAGGAGTATATGAAATCCCATGCACCGCCTGCCCCACCACATACATTGGACAAACCAACAGAAGAATAAGTGCACGCATTGAAGAACACAAGAACTCATTCAAAAAAGAGGAACCAACTTCTTCCCTGGTCCAACACTTTAAAGTCACAGGACATGATATTGACTTTAAAAAGACCAGAACTATCGCCAAAACTGAACACTTTAACAACAGAATAATCAGAGAAGCCATCGAGATAGAAAAACGCCCACACAGCATGAACAAACGAGATGATACCTCCCGCCTACCAGCCATTTGGAAACCTGCCCTTATTGACAAACGTGTCCCTAACACGAGGAATGACACCAGACCCACACTCACGAGGTCCACACAGGATGTCACCACCACACATCCACCCAGAAAGCACACCCAAACCCACACTGATCAGGAAGCACGACCAAGGACCAGAAGCCAGATCGCAGCTGCAACATTGGCCATTTCAAACCCCTCCAATCCATTCATGCAGCAGACTGACACCCACTATGAAGATGTAGCACGACCACAAAGCCAAACAGCAGCTGTGCAGCTCACCAGCTCAGGTCCCCCTGCAGCACAGACTGGACTGAGCACAACCAAGCCCCCACCAACACAGGACACACCCCCAGCCAATCAGAGCACAGAAAAACCCCCATCCAATCAGAGCACATCCAAACCCCCACTAGCAGTTAAAAGGAAGAAACAGCTGCGATCACACATTGCTCCCAGAAGCACGAAGCTGAAGCCTGAAGATGACGAATGAGACTTCGTCGAAACGTCGCCAAGACACTTCCAATTTTACGGGAGAAAACCCGAACAACCAAAGACCTATATATATATATATGTCTTTGGTTATTCGTTTTCTCAATAAATTGGAAGTGTCTTAACAAGACACTTCCAATTTTACGGGAGAAAACCCGAATAACCAAAGACCTACATACTAACACCCCAAAAACCTCAGAAAACAAATATATATATATATATATATATATATATATATATATATATATATATATATATATATATATATACTTCATGATTTTTTATTTTACTTATGACAATGTTTGTGTATACTGTTATGACAAAATGAAATTAAAAAAAATATCTGATTGACTGAACAAGTATGAGAAGTCCTTGATTTACAATCATTCATTTAAACAACGTTTGAAGTTACAGAGCACTGAAAAATATTGACATGTCCAATTCTCCTGTTTATGACTGTCATAGTATCCTCGTGGTCATGTGACAATGGTGAAATGTAAAATTCGTTGCTACTCATTCTGTGGGCGTAGCTTGGTGGGTGTGGTTGGGGTTGGTCATGTGACTGGGTGGGCATGGCCAACTTTTTTTTTTACCTTTTTAAAGCATTTTTTACTACCTATTCAACAGAACCAGTAGTAAAAAAAATGCTTTAAAAAAGTTTTTAAAAAGGTTCCGAGGATCGCGTAGCACATCTGATTGTTTTTTTTCTTTTTTAAATTGAATTGAATTGAATTGAATTGAATTTAAAGCATTTTTTTTACCAGTTCCAGTGAATAGGTAGTAAAAAAGGCTTTAAAAAAGTAAGAAAAAGGTTCCAACGATCGCGTGGCACAGGTGTGGAACATATTTTTTACTACCTGTTTACTACCAGTTTTTATCACTACCGGTTCACTTGAACCGGTAGCATTTCAACCCTGTCATGTGATCAAAATTCAGGTAAATACATGGCAATACATGCATTTATGATGGTTGTAGCATCTCAGAGTCACCTTTTGCAACCTTCCCAGATGGCTTCCAAAAAGCGAAAGCTGGATTTGCCTAATAACCACATGATTCACTTAACAATTCCTGTGATTTGCAACTGCAGAAAATATGGTCATAAAAATCGGGTGCCTTGCTCAGCAGCAGAAATCGTAGTTCCAACTGTGGTCATAAGTCAAGAAATACCTTTAAAAAAAGGATTATTGTGGTCTCTTTGACACCCCCATGTCAAAACTGAGTGGCCCTCTCAACAGAGGAGGAGGGATATGACATCATCTATCTCCAGTCTACAGTACAGTCCCTTCCGCAGTTCCAAGACGGCTCCACACTCATTTGAACCGCTCAGGTGACCCTGAGAACACAGATAAACCTCCAAGTGACCTCAACAACTCTAACAGAATGCAAATGACCAGCTGTCTGCAAAGAATATAAATCCTTCCATTCCGCCACCATCCAGTCAGAACTGAAGAAGCTTCTTGGTGAGAAGCGAAAAGTCTTCAAAAGAAAAACCAGAAAGTCCAGTTGCCTCTTGAAAAAGCACCTTTGGGACAACTGTGACCCTGGAGGACTGAGAATCTCCATAGACTAAAGAACAAAGTAGAAATTCAGGCAACTGATTGCAACAATACCTTACATTCCAAAGCTACAAGTGGATCAGATAGACAATTACCGTGAAGGTATTTGTAGATGAAAGCATAAGAGGGGAAAAATTAAAGATAATTTTCTGCCAATTTTGGTAGAGAACTATTCCAGGAACACAACTGAGATTGTTAGGATGTGGGCCTTAACTGAAGCCTCCATAACGTGAAGAACATTTCAATGTTCTCCCCTGTTGTTCTTTATTCTTCCTCTCCATCTGTTGCATGAATAAATGGTTTCTCCTGCCCTCCTTCTTCTATCTTCTGGATAAAACATATGTGATAAAGCTTGACAATATTTAAATAATGATTTTTTTTTGGTCTACAAGTAGACCCCTTGAGGCACTATTAACCTCATTATCATGACTTTAGGAACATGTGGGCTAAGATTTAACCCATACTGGAGCCAAGCAGACATCTGGCCCAGTGAATTCCGAACACAATCTCTGCTTTGCAGACAGTTAAAAAGAATTTGCCGGTATTCTATGCCAAGTTGATCTTTTCCTTATTTAAATGCAAGCATGGATTGCCAATCTCACATTTTCTGAAATTCAAAGCAATATTTTTAAGTTAATAATAAACCTAAGTCTCCAGGAGGGCTTTTTACCAGGTTCACCTGGTTCGCCAGTTGTGCCCCTTTCTAGACCGGGATGCACAGTCACTCACGCTCTCATGACGTCTCGTCTGGACTACTGCAATGCTCTCTACATGGGGCTCCCCTTGAGGAGCACCCGGAGGCTCCAGTTAGTTCAGAATGTGGCTGCGCAGGTGATAAAGGGAGCCCCTCGTGGCTCCCACGTGACACCTCTCCTGCGCAGACTGCATTGGCTACCTGTGGTCTTCCGGGTGCGCTTCAAGATTTTGGTGACTATCTTCAAAACGCTCCATGGCATAGGGCCAGGATACTTACGGGACCGCCTGCTGCTACCGGATACCTCTCACCGACCCGTGCGCTCTCACAGAGAGGGACTCCTCAGGGTGCCGTCGGCCAAACAGTGCCGGCTGGCGACACCCAGGGGAAGGGCCTTCTCTGTGGGGGCTCCCACCCTCTGGAACGAGCTTCCCCCAGGACTTCGCCAACTTCCTGACCTCCGAACCTTTCGCCGCGAGCTTAAGACACATCTATTTATTTGCGCAGGACTGGACTAGTTTTTAAATTTGAATTGGTTTTAATGGGGATTTTATTATTTTTATTATCATCATTTTAATTATTCGGCCAATTATAATAAGTTTTTTAATGGAGGTTTTTATTTGTATTTATATGTATATTTTTATCTGGTTGTTAACCGCCCTGAGTCCCTAGGGAGATAGGGTGGTATAAAAATACGAAAAATAAATAAATCAATAAATAAAGTAGATGGTAGCCATAGACCTGGAAGCATTAAAAAATTGCAAGATAGCCAGTATGGGATGGTCATTATTCTGCAGATTCATTCTCATTCCATCTCTCCAGATCCCTCTCTCCCTCCCTCCCCCTTCCCCCCCCCTCTCTCTCTCTCACACACACACACACACACACTGGTGAAATCCAAATTTTTTTACTATCGGTTCTCTGGGTGTGGCTTGATGGGTATGGTGTGGCTTGGTGGCTGCGGCAGGGAAAGGACACTGCAAAATGCCCATTCCCACCTCACTCTGGGGCCAGCCAGAGGTGGTATTTGCTGGTTCTCCGAACTGCTCAAAATTTCCACTACTGGTTCTCCGGAACCTGCCAGAACCTGCTGGATTTCACCCCCTGCACGCGCACGCGCGCACACACACACACACACAAACACACACACACACTTTTGTAAACATATGCTAAACATGATCTCCTTGGTTTTATTTCTGTGTTATTTCCTTCATTGTTCTTCATATATCTGGAGTTGTGATCCATTCCAGTAGTTATGAAAATAACTATCTGATTCCTTTGTTTTGTTATTTAAATCAGGGGTCTCCAAGCTTTGCCGGCTGAGGAATTCTGGGAGTTGAAGTCCACAAGTCTTAAAGTTGACAAGGTTGGAGACCCCTGATCTAAATCTTATTTATTTAATTTATATCTCGCCTTTATTATAAACAACTCAAGGTGACAGTAATACCTAATACTCCTTCCGCTTCCTCTTTTCCTCACAATAACAAACCTGTGATGTGTGGTTGGGCTGTGACCCAAAGTCACCCAGCTGGCTTTAATGCTTAAGGCAGGACTAGAACTCACCATCTCCTGGTTCTGTTGACTGGCCCAGAGTTACCCAGCTGTTTTCATGCCGAAAGTGGGACTGTATCTCACAGTCTCAGAGTTTGTAGCCTGGTGCCTTAATCATGAGACTAAATCCTAACCTTTTGCCCTCATTATTGCATTGTTGCAATAATGGAACAGTTACAGGAACTGGACATGGCTAATCTAGTGAAGAGAAGGACCAGGGGCCACATTCAGGGGTGGGTTTCAAAGCCCATTGCTACTGGTTCGTTTGTGGTCGCGCATGTGGGTGAGTGCCCACAGGATGCTTCTGCGCACACGCAATGAACATGCATACGCAGAAGTGTCTGGGCGGGTGGGCGGAACCTCCCGCCCACTGCCGCTACTGGTTCGCCCAATCCACCACTGGTCACATGATAGCAGCATTCCAATATTTGAGAGGTCAAGCTACAGAGAGGAAGGGGTCAAGCTATTTTCCAAAGCACCTGAAGGCCAGACAAGGAATAATGGATGGAAACTGAACAAGGAGAGTGACAGGGTTCCAGAAAAACCTCTTCTGCATAAAAAAAAACTCTGAAGCCATTGTCTTTCAAAGTTCTTTACTAGCATAAGGAAACTGGCACACGATGAGTGAAATTTCAAAACCGAAACTTCCGGATTCTTTTCCCAGTTATACAAACCCCAAGAGTCCCACCCCCCAACCCCTAACATGGTCCAACGTTCTTCCACTTTATTCAAAACCTCTTCTTGCCACTCCTTCTGCAGATGTGAACACAATCCGACTTTGACCGCTTGAAGAATGTTACCATACCCCTCAACCCCCCTTCTTCCCCTCAGGGGAAAAATGTGGCAGCGTCTGGAAACCTACGGCCTAGTATGGTTTCCAGGCCTGACAGAGAGATTCAATCTAGAAATAAGGAGAAATTTTCTGACAGTGAGAGTAATCAACTAATGGAACCAGAAGTTGCCTTCAGAAGTTGTAGGAGCTTCATCACTGGAGACTTTCAAGAAAAGATTGGACTGCCATTTGTTTAAAATTGTTTAAAAGGTGGTGTTGATCATTCATATTAACATTCAGAATAGACCAATAAAACAGTTCTTCATAGAGAGCTCATATTCCATGGTAGATGATACTAAAGGTAATAAGTAAGAATGATATAAATATAAAGGTAATATAAAGCAAAGTGTTGGTTGAGCTATGGACAAAACTAGATTTTAATGGCTTACCTTCTGTCTGTGATGTCATCTTGATTCTATTGTAGTTTTAACATTAGCCAATAAAGTACATCTTGACTGAAATCCCATATACACAGGAGGTCCTCAACATACAACAGTTTTGTTTAGTGACCGTTCAAAGTTACAAAAAGGTGACTTATGACTGTTTTTCACTCTTATGACCATTGGTCCCCATGGCCATGTGATCAAATTTCAATTGCTTGGCAATTGATTCATATTTATGACGATTGCAGTGTCCCTGGGTCACTTGATCCCCTTCTGTGACTGTCTGACAAGCAAAGTCAATGGGGAAGCCAGATTCACTTAACATCCGTGTTACTAACTTAACAATTGCAATGATTCATTCAACAACTGTGGCAAGAAAAGTTGTAAAATGGGGCAAAACTCACACTAGGCAACAGAAAATTTGGGCTCAATTGTGGTCATAAATCAAGGATTACCTGTATATAGTTTGAAATTGGTGTGGATGATTTTGCTAAAAGATGGCATTACGCTTCCAGATCTACCTTGCCTTCAGCAAGGAGCTTTAAGGAGGAAGAAAGAAAGGAAGTTGGAGAAGTGGATAGAAATAAGGGCCTCTGTGGCTCAGACTGTTAATGCAGTCTGTTATTAACAGCAGCTGCCTGCAATTACTGCAGGTTCTAGTCCCACCAGGCCCAAGGTTGACTCAGCCTTCCATCCTTTATAAGGTAGATAAAATGAGGACCCAGATTGTTGGGGGCAATAAGTTGACTTTGTATATAAATATACAGATAGAATGAAGACTATTGCTAACATAGTGTAAGCTGCCCTGAGTCTTCGGAGAAGGGCGGGATATAAATGCAAATTTTAAAAAATGGATTCTACTTTTGCATAGTTTTAATTAATAATAAATTAATCAGCAAAAAGACTGAATTGATAAAGCGTCTTCACAATCGGAATAGAAGTTGAAACATAATGGAGTTTTTTCAGTATGTTTGCATGAATTTTATGCTGGTTGGGGAATTCTGGGAATTGAAGTCCACATATCTTAAAGTGTCCAAAGTTGGCAAACTCCGTTCTTAAAGATTATTGTGAATGGTGAAACTTATGAGCAGATCTGGATCAGATGAAATATTTATAGCAAAAATCCTCCAACAAAAAGATCTCAAGGTAGGCAGAGAGACTAGGGAGATACCACAGTGATATGCAGGAGAAACTGTCAAGATGATTGAACGCAGCCATTTTATGTCCCTGTTCTTCAAAATTCGTTGAGTCCAATCTGAAGACACAGGCTGGGTCTTGCTTTCTCTGAAAGATGATAACTGAACAGTAGTCACTATAAAGATCAAGCAAGATAGCAAGGAATGACTGCCAAACGTTGATGTGATCAGTCAGTCAGAGGAAGCCCTGAAGAAAGATACAGTTTGGCAACATGGAAGACAAATCAATAGTTGTTTCTCAGCTGCAGTTTATTCCACATCTTAAAGATCGTTATGAGTATTGAGTTTGGGAGTCAAAAAAAAGCTCTCTGTAGAAAGATGAATGATACTTAAAGAAAGAGATGCACTGGATAGACTGGCCAGGGATGATAATCTACCTCAGGAGTGTAAAACTAATGGCCTGTGGGTCAGATGTGTCATGCACAGGCCACGCTCCCCCTGTTTAGTGAAGGGGGGAAAGGTCACGATACGTCTCATGACAACAACGTGACACCGCAAGTTTGACACCCCTGGTCTAGCTGTATAGTAACTTGTTATGTCTGCGCCCCCCGAGCCAGGCCCCCTGCGAGAAAGTGACTCGGAAGGTGAGGGGGAAGGGCCATCAGGACTTACCTTGGGAGCACCGGCTTCCCTGGCTCAGCTCCAGGAGCCAGAGACAGGCCAGGTGGAGGAGATAATGAGCCCTCTGTCCCCTGATTCTTTCCCCCCAGGCCACGCCTCCAGACCCAGCTGATAGCAATCAGGCCTGGCTGGACCCTAGGTTTCATAGGCAGGAGAGGTGGGAACAACAGAAGCAGAGGTGGGGCAGGCCTAGGAAGTATTGAGTCATGAAGCCACATCCCACAGGATATAAAAGCAGCAAGGGCTGCTATACCACTTCGTGGCAAGCAAATCAACTGCTTAGGAGAATTAGAGCTGAAGTCCTGTTTGTTCCTGGTTTCCTGGCTGACTCATCGGCATCAAGAGAGATAACAGAGACACTTGGTAGACGCTTGCTAGTTTGCTGCCACAGCTGATAGTTGCCGGCTAATTAAGTCATCACTCGTGTCTCCCGGACTGCAGAGAGGGACAGATCATAACTATACAGAGTTATGCAGTGGTGAAATCTGAGCCAGTTTGCCACTGGTTCACTGGCCATGCATGTGTGGTGTGTGCCAAGCACATGCTGTACGCGTCTGCGCAGTGCGTACCAAATGCATGCTTCTCACAGAAAAAAGGAGGCTTTTGAAGGTAAGTAGAACAGCGGGGGGGGGGAACAGCTGTGCCGCACAATTTAGATTCACTAGAAAGCAGGATTTCCTGCTTTCTAGCAATTTTAAATCATGCAGCACAGCTGATCCGTTGAAAATACCAGTTCTGAAGAACTGGTAGCTTTTTTTTACTACCAATTCACCTGAATCGGTAGTTTTTATCACTACCGGTTCCCGAACCAGTGCGAACCGGTAGCATTTCGCTCCCAGGAGTTATGGGAGTAAGGTCAGAAGATAACTCAGCAACACATACATTTTCCTGTCTTGACTTCTTTATCAATTAAGCAGAGAAACTACGAACAGTACCTAAAATGCAAATGTTAAACTATGTTTGATTTCTAAAAAAATTTTTTAGCTTTTACCTGGTGGTTAAATCTTTATAAGTATTCAGAGCTGCCTACAGAAACCTGATTTTTTTTTCCAGATCTAAATGCATCCGTTTTCATGGATTTCTTGAGACTACAACTGTCATACCCTCTGATATCATGGATAATGGTGGAAGTTTATGGGATTTGCAATCTAATATGTTTGGAAGGGGTGAAGTAGTTTACTGTTATTCCATAACGAAGACAATTAAACAATTACACTCCAGTGTAAAAAACAGATTGTTTAAAAATAAGAGAAAAGATGCTAGAATGAAAAGATACTATGAATCAGCTAGTAGAAGTTTAGTAGTAGAATCTCTAAAATCTTATACAGTATTCTGTTCACAAAATTTGGTTATCAACCATTGCATTCAACTGTGTTATAGGAAAATCCCTACAACGCAGGGATAGTTATATTTATTACTGTTGATATCAGTAGTGGGATTCAAATCCCGGCGCTACTGGTTTGCATGCGCAGAGCGTTTTTGATGACGTCTGGGCAGTGGGCGGAGCCTTCCACCGCCACCACTACAAGTTCGCCTGAACTGGGGCGAACCGGGAGCAACCCACCACTGGTTGATATGCAGGTATTGGTTTTATGCTAGAGCAGGGTGTCAAATTCAAGGCCCGGATCTGGCCCACTGAGTGCTTAAATCTGCCCTCTGGGCCTGCCCTAGAAACAGCGAAGGACCAGCCCGCTGTGCCTCTGCCAGCAAAAATGGAGCTTGAGAGGGCTACGTATTGCCCACTTGGGCTCAGTTTTCAGCCGCGACAGCCTCCAGGAGCTCTCTGCGAAAATTCTATTTTCATTGGCAGAGAGCTCCATGAGGCCATCATGGCCGAAAATGAGCCGCGACAGCCTCCAGGAGCTCTCTGCGAAAATTCTATTTTCATTGGCAGAGAGCTCCATGAGGCCATCATGGCCGAAAATGAGCCCTTGATGAGTGATACTGAGCTGGCCATGCCCCCCCAGCCCCCGAAGTCAAACACAATGAACTCGAGTTTGACACCCCTGTGCTAGAATTTCGTGGTGTTTCCAGTACTAGTTTATTATCTACATCAGGGTGTCCAAACTTGGCAACTTTAAGACTTGTGGACTTCAGTTTCCAGAATTCCTGAAGCTGAAGCAAAGCTGGCTGAGGAATTCTGGGAGTTGAAGTCCACAAGTCTTAAAGTTGCCAAGTTTGGACACTCCTGATCTACATGGAAAGTCAACAAGGTTGTTTGTCTAAGGGGAGCAAGAGGAAATATTACTGTTTGTGTGAATGTGTGTTTACATTGAATGATACACATTCACACAAATACTGCTACATTAGAGATCTGAGCTTGCACTGAATTAAAATAAAGAGTGACTAAAGCTACTTCTTGCATAATAAACATGTTCAGCTTGCCTGATGTACCAATATGATGAAATGTTCATCGTTTAGGTAAATTACAACAAACTGAGTATTTAAAGCTCCATTTCCTTCCTCCATTTCACTTAAAGAAAAGGAAAACGAAAGAAATTGAGCAAGGAGGATTAGGAAAAGAGGCAAAGGACTGAGAACATAATGGCCTGTGTAGGAAGAAAAATTAAACTTAAAAATTCCAGGTGCCTGTAAGAAGAAAAGGCTTAATTATAGCAAACTATACCTTGTTCAAATGTGCTACATAATACTAACATGGTAATTTAGAAAAATTAAAAACTGCTGTATATTTTTCCATTCTGCTCTCTGGACTGATTTTTTTAAATTCTCTCTAAAATAGTCCAATGGATAGAATAATGAATCTTTTTAGCCTACTTAAAAAGAGTGTTGGTGTTATACGTATGAATTGCAATGTATCTCCTACCTAGCTAGGTTGCCCTGATTAAAAACAAGAATAATATTTTATCACTGCTGGCACGTAATGACAATAGCAAATCTCTACAATGAAATAATTGATGGAAGGCATGGAACTGAATTACCAACTCCCATCATCCCTCATTATGAATTATGCTATAACGGAGGACTGTTGGGAATTATAGTACAGCAATATTGAAAGGGCTACATGTTCACCTATAAATTAAATCCACAGGATTACCTGTTATTCCTTATCTCTTCTTCAATTCTGCAAGATTATTATAATGATGTGTGCATGATGGTTCAATGGTTAAAAGATGCTGAGTTTGTAAGCTGAAAAGCTGACAGTCCAGGTTCAAGACCCAAGCACCATGCAACAGGGTGAGCTCCCGTTCCTGGGTCTGTGCCTTTCCACCTAGCAGTTCGAAAGGATGCACACGCGAGTAGATTAATAGGTACCACTTTAGTGGAAACTTAACAGCATTCCATGCGCTTTTAGTGTATAGCCATGCTGGCCACATCACCACAGAAAATGTGTCGTGTCCCACTCCTCCTCTGACGGCCGGGTCGGGGAAGTCCGTATCAAGCGTGGCTGCAAAGCCTCTGCAGCTTTGCCAAAGTTCTGTCAGAGTTCTCAGGGCAGGCAGGAGACCAGGATGTGACTTCAGCAATCCAAGTTAGACTTTGCCTGACTCAAAGAATGCCAGAAAGCAGATCCTTTATATAGGCCATGGGGTGTGGCTCCATGACTCAGCACTTATCCAGGCCTGCCCCTCCCTTCCTTTTGGTGACGTCACCTCTCCATTCTCCGGAAGCGTGGATCTATCCATTGCATCGTTTCGTCTCCAGCTGTTGGTAATCCCAGCTCGTGGCTGGCTTCAGGCGCACATGCTATCGGAGGGAGGTTTGTTTGTTCGGCCTGTCCGGGCATGGTGCCAGGGCTGGGGGCTGGAGGCATGCCAGGACATTCTTCAGCACTATCAGCGTCTGGCAGGAGATAAGAGGGGCCCGGCTGCATCGGGGGGAGCGAGCAAGGCACAACAAAATGTCTTCAGACACCATTAGGTCCATTGGCTACAAAACACAGATGAATACCACCCCCTAGAGACTACATAGGGGAAACCTTTATTGTTTTATTGTAATGATACCCTAACCCTAACCCTATACAAATACGATCATGTTCTGGATAGACTTGCTCTAAATAGGAGAGTTGAAATCTATGGCTTCTCCCTATCCTCAGGTCTTGTTGCATCATCCTTTCTGAGTCTTACCACAAAATGTGGTTCTGACCATTGAGGTCAACCATCAAACAATGGGTTGGATCAATTCATGGAACTCGTGGGGATCATTGCTATTGATGGCAGTCAGACTGCCTCTGAAGGCCATCTGCCAAAAGACTTGTGGGTTTCCTTCAGTGGTGAAATCTAAATTTCTTTCCTACCGGTTCTGTGGGCGTGGCTTGGTGGGGGGCGTCATCTGATTGGGTGGGCATAGCTGTATGACTGGGGATCAAAAGACAGAAGCTCACTAACAATGTCCTGCTGGAGCAGGGTTGGGGTAGATGACCTCCAGGTCCTTTCCAACCCTGGATTATCCTCTGAAGCTGCGTCTAGTGCTAAGTTTGTAGTCCTTCCTTCCTTTCCATTTTCCTCCCTCCCCCCCCCTCTCTCAAATGAATCCCCTAACCTCCCCCCCATTTTTTGCCTGCACCCCCAATTTTTTGCCTAGCAGGCTTCAGCTTTTTTACCTTTTAAAAAAAGTTTTTAAAAGTAAAAAAAAAAGCCTCTGATGATCAGGCACCTCAGCTGGGATCGTCAGAGCCTTGTTTTAACCCTTTAAAAGCATTTGTTTCACAGCCTCTTCGGCTCTAACGATCACATGGCTCAGCTGGGCATGGCGGGGAGGACGAGATTTTTGCTACCAGTTCTCCGAACCACCTGCCGCCATTGCTACCAGATCGGCCGATCCGGTCCGAACTGAGAGCATTTCACCCCTGGTTTCCTTGTACAGTGGTTAGAACAAATTAGAACAAATTGCTGGATTGAAAAGGCCAAAGTCACATTTGGCAGTTGTTGTTTTATTTATTTGAATTTATATCCCGCCCTTCTCTGAAGACTCAGGGCGGCTTACAATGTGTTAAGCAATAATCTTCATCCATTTGTATAATACAAAGTCAACTTTTACTGCCCCCAACAATCTGGGTCCTCATTTTACCTACCTTATAAAGGATGGAAGGCTGAGTCAACCTTGGGCCTGGTGGGACTTGAACTTGCAGTAATTGCAAGCAGCTGTGTTAATAACAGACAGACTTAATCCGCTGAGCCACCAGAGAGGCCCTACTTATGCACTTATGTTCTACGTTAATTATTATTTCATCTTCAAAGAAAATATGGGGAACTGTGTAGAAGCAGTAAAATGCTGATTTAATCAGCGTCAGACATTTTGATAGGCCTAAATCAGAATAGGCAATCAGGTGTCCTCTAAACCATAAATGTGTACGGCTGGCTGGGGAATTCTGGGACTTGAAATCCACAAGTCTTAAAGTTGCCAAGGTTGGAATAATCGCTCTAAATAATTGGTTCTGCTGGGCAATAGAAGAAAATTGCAGAATATGTAGTCATGCAGGGTGCAAGATTGTAGGCTTGGGGGGAATGCCAACAGAGTGCAGTCAGTTTATCAAGTTTCAATCCATCACTCCCTTGAAGCAGATTTATGGGTCAAGGTCTGGACCTGTTTTGAGGCAGTAAATCAAATTAAATGACTTCAAAGCATCTTCTAGCCTGATTTTTTTTCCAGATTTGTTATATTTTTGCTGCTTCTGAGATGGTCAGAGACCAAGTTCAGTTCCATACAGGTAAAAAGGGGTCCCTGAGGATTTTATTCTGCTAGTTGTTGCCGACTATGTGGGGTAGTGCTCATCTCCTTTTCAAGGCCATTGAGCCAGCGCTATCTGAAGACATTTCCACAGTCATGAAGCCAGCATGATGTCATGGAACCCTGTTACCATCCACTGAAGTGGTACCTATTTATCTACTTGCATTTGCATGCTTTCAAACTGCTAGGTTCTCAGGAGCTGGGGTGAGGATGGGAGCTCACCCTATCATGTGGAGCTCTGGTCTTGAATCTGGGCTGCCAGTTTTCCAAATCCAGATAGGGAGAACGATAAAAGGGATTGGGTCATGTAGTGACTTATTTGATAGTGCCATGGGCACTTGACCAATAATATTTATCACCTTATTAAATGCTTTGCCTGTCAGAATAGTTCCGTTCTGGCTAATATTCTATTGGACATCATTTATCTTTCAGCTTCTTTTAACACAGCTCACCACAAATTATAATTTTGCTCCCTCTTGTGCTAGCGAAACATTGCACTCCTGTGCTTGCATTGCTGAAATTCCTGATTAAATTAAATTAAATTCCACTTTTTCCATTCTAAATATGGGCTTGAGGTTGGCCAGTCTAGAATGCACTTTGGGGGTCAAATTTACTGTAGGATGACAATCCTCAAACAAACCAAGTCCAAAAACACTAGAGAATTCCTGGAAGCCTGGCACTCTGACAAATTGACCGTCAGTAAACACATTTGTTGCTGTTAGTTACAAAGTTGTGTCCGACCCATCGCGACCCCATGGACAACATTCCTCCAGGCCTTCCTGTCCTCTACCATCCTCTGGAGTCCATTTAAACTCATGGCTACTGCTTCAGTGACTCCATCCAGCCACCTCGTTCTCTGTCATTCCCTTCTTCTTTTGCCCTCAATCTTTCCCAGCATTAGGCTCTTCTCCAGTGAGTCCTTCTTTCTCATTAGGTGGCCAAAGTATTTCAGTTTCATCTTCAGGATCTGGCCTTCTAAAGAGCAGTCAGGGTTGATCTCCTCTAGAACTGACTTGTTTGTTCGCCTTGCAGTCCAAGGGACTCTCAGGAGTCTTCTCCAGCACCAGAGTTCAGAGGCCTCAATTCTTTGGCGCTCAGCCTTTCTTATGGTCCAACCTTCACAGCCATCCATTGCAACTGGGAAAACCATAGCCTTGACTATACGCACTTTTGTTGGCAGGGTGATGTCTCTGCTTTTTAGTACGCTGTCTAGATTTGCCATAGCTTTCCTCCCCAGGAGCAAGCGTCTTTTAATTTCTTGGCTGCATTCCCTATCTGCGGTGATCTTGGAGCCCAGGAAAATAAAATCTATCATTACCTCCATTTCTTCACTATCTATCTGCCAGGAATTGAAAGGGACGGATGCCATGATTTTAGTTTTCTTAATGTTGAGTTTCAAGCCAACTTTTGCACTCTCCTCCTTCACCCACATCAAGAGACTCTTTAGTTCCTCTTCGCTTTCTGCCATTAGAGTGGTATTTATTTATTTATTTATTTATTTATTTATTTATTTATTTATTTATTTATTTATTTATTTATTTCGATTTTTATACCGCCCTTCTCCTGAAGGACTCAGGGCGGTGTACAGCCAAGTAAAAATACACTATATACAGATTAAAAGAAATTAAAAGAAAACATATTATAAGGTGGCCGAAAATTTAAAACAATTTAAAATCTTAAAATATAAATAACCCCAATAAAATTTTAATCCAGTCCCGCTTGAATAAATAGGTGCGTTTTCAGCTCACGGCGAAAAGTCCAAAGATCAGGCACTTGACGTAAGCCAGGGGGAAGTTCATTCCAAAGATTAGGAGCTCCAACAGAGAAGGCCCTTCCCCTGGGGGCCGCCAGCCGACATTGCTTGGTGGACGGCACCCTGAGAAGGCCCTCTCTGTGTGAGCGTATGGGTCGGTGGGAGGCAAAAGGTAACATCAGGCGGTCCCGTAAGTACCCGGGTCCTAAGCCATGGAGCGCTTTAAAGGTGGTAACCAGAATCTTGAAGCGCACCCGAAAGACCACAGGAAGCCAGTGCAAACTGCGCAGGATTGGTGTTACATGGGAGCAACGAGTTGCTCCCACTATTACCCGCGCAGCTGCATTCTGGACTAGCTGCAGCCTCCGGGTGCACTTCAAGGGCAGCCCCATGTAGAGAGCATTGCAGTAATCCAAGCGGGAAGTGACAAGGGCATGAGTGACCGTGCATAAGGCATCCCGGTCAAGGAAGGGGCGCAACTGGCGCACCAAGCGTACTCGGTGGAAGGCCCTCTTGGCGACGGCCGCCAAATGATCGTCAAACGACAGCCGCCCATCCAAGAGGACACCCAAGTTGCGCACCCTCTCCGTTGGGGCCAATAACACCACAGCCAGCTGCGGCTGCAGCTGACTGTACCGGGTGCCGGCATCCACAGCCACTCCGTCTTGGAGGATTGAGCTTGAGTCTGTTTCTCCCCATCCAGACCCGCACGGCTTCCAGACACCGGGACAGCACTTGACAACCGTTGGGGTGGTCCGGGGTGGAAAAGTACAGCTGCGTATCATCAGCGTACAGATGATAACTCACCCCAAAACCACTGATGACCTCACCCAGCGGCTTCATGTAGATGTTGAACAGGAGGGGTGAGAGAATCGACCCCTGAGGCACCCCACAAGTAAGGTGCCTCGCAGTCGACCTCTGCCCCCCCGTCAACACCGTCTGCGACCGGTTGGAGAGATAGGAGGAGAACCACCGATAAACGGTGCCTTCCACTCCCAAACTCCCCAACCGGTGCAGCAAGATACCATGGTCGATGGTATCAAAAGCCGCTGAGAGATCTAATAGGACCAGGGCAGAGGAACAACCCCTATCCCTGGCCCTCCAGAGGTCATCCACCAACGCGACCAAAGCTGTCTCCGACCCAAGCTCTGAGGATCCTGACCATCCGGGGAACGAGTAAGGACTGAGGGGCCGGAGCACGTGATCGCTTTAAGACATTGAGCACGTGCTCCCCGTGAATGATACAACCCCTTGCCTCCGCCATATCTGCCTCTCCCACTTACCGTACGGATGGAATAACGCACTACGCTTTGAACATCCCCCCCCGCTGTCTTCGGAACTGATAAAATCCTGCCGTGAGCATGCACTGGGACTGGACATACCCTCCCTAACGGGCTTCCTCCCATACCCGTCAATCCCCTCCCCCCCTTTAACCCCCCCGATGGGCTACCCCCATTACCCGACCTTACCCTCCCGCCCCTTAAAAATTCCCTATTTAAAAAACCCCACAGGTTCTTTTTTTTCGCATGCCACCTCTGTGGGTCCCAAAACCCGTCATTGAGACCGGCCCTCAGTAATGTGGAGGGCCATTCCTGCGAGGCGGGGGCACCTCGCAGCTGCAAGAGTAAGAACGTAAGAACGCTTCGCCTCCCTCATTGCCACTAGGTAGGTCTTAGTAAAAGATCTCACTAGTGTCCGATCAGCCTCGGAACGGCTAGACCTCCAGGTACTCTCTAGGCGTCTTCTCCGGTGTTTCATCTCCCTCAGCTCCTCAGAGAACCAAGGAGCCAATTGAGATCTACGCCGGGTCAGAGGCCGCAAAGGCACGACACGGTCCAAAGCCCCAGCCGCGGCCCGCTCCCAGGCCGCAACTAGTTCTTCAGTCGTGCCGTGGGCAAGATCCTCAGGGAACGGCCCAAGCTCCGTCCGGAACCTCTCAGTTCATGAGAAGAATAGCACATAGCAGTAGAAGATAAGATCGGCGAAAAGGATGGTCCAACTCTGAGTGGCAAAGATGATGACAATTAATGATAGTTCCAAATGATTATAATCTTGAATAAAGGGCAGGCCTAAAATGATGACACAAGATAATAGTCCAGGATGCTGGTAGTCCCAATAAGGGCAGACAAGAGTAGTAAACACAGAACAGTCCAGATGATAGTCTGTCAGAAGTCTGAAACAAACATCCTGGAATAAGAAGTGGGGGGGATGTTCCAGTCGTAAACAATGTCGGCCTCCGTCCCTCGTCGAAACTACTGCATCTTCCAAAAGGCCCAAAGGACCAACCACGGCCAAGAGTCCCAAAATGGCCAGAAGAGACGTAGCAGATGATAAACCGTCAAAGGGGGACTACAAGCAGATGAAACCATAGTACCTCCATCGCCTTATCTGCATATCTGAGGTTGTTGATATAAACAATATCTACATACCATGCAAATGAGACAATCAGCAAACCAAAAAGGGAACAAAAAGATCAAAACATCTCCCCACCAGAAATCTATACCCAGCTGTAGATTAACACTTAGATTAACATCAGACCAACAATCAAGAAATAAATACCCCAATCAAGGAACTGCCAAACAAGAACAGTGAATAGCCTAAACAAAAAGCCACTAAGAACCACTAACAGGGCAAGCTACTAGAATATAATGAGGGTAAACCCCATTCCTCATTAGCATTGATGATGTTACCTATTTGGTAATGAAACTTCTGCAAGAAAACCACCAAGCTCAGAGAGCACCAAGGACCTTTCGTTTCAACTCTACAGACATACTCTTCTATCAATAACAGACATTTTAGCCCTTTTGCTCTGCTATTTTGCTGTTTCTGCCATTTAACTAATGTTGAGAATCAAGAAGCCAGAAACCTGTCACAATTGAATCTCCCTGCTGATGAGGAGTTCTCTTCCAGGATTTGATGCCAATCTGGCCAATTGGCTATGCCAGCCCTCTTATCACCATAGGTAATCTAATGATCAGAGGCAGCACAATAGCGGCAGTCATTAGTCATTCTCCAACAAATGCCAAACCTGGCATTTTAGTAAACGCATGTGGAAAAGTAACCTTGCCTTTTAATTGTATTTTGAAACTGTCATTTGTATTAATTTAGCATACGTGGAAAATTGTTGTGTTATTTTTTGGTCAGCCAAAAAGAGGTGTATGGAAAATATTTCATCCGAAACCCTTGAAGATATCCAGCTGAAACTAGATGATGTCTTCTAACGGATCTTCCACCCATCTCTTTGATTTTCCATTCCTTGAAATACGAAGCAGCTAGAAACGACGATGCTTCCTTCCTCATTAGAATGTAGGGAAGAATCTTTTTCTCATCAGATCTCAAACCACTTTGAATCAAATTAGTTTCCCCCACCCTCATTGCAAACCTAGAATCGTATCCTCTTTGAATCTCAGTCTACCAACGGACTGCAGTCAAGGCTAATAACACACAACTCGGTTGCCGCTTCCACCCTGAAAAATATATTCGTCTTGATCTTAGGTGCTTTGCAGTTCTGCCACATTTCATCCTGGAATGCTGAAATGCAAAAGAAAGCCTGTTTCTTATCTGTCCAAGGCCTTCTCATCTTCTTCAGACAAATAATATTTGCAAGGAAGGGACAGAGCTAACATTTGCATGGAGGAAATAGGCAACATGAAGAAAACGTGAATGAGTTCTTGAGGGCCCTGAGTCTTTGTCACAGTACATTTTGTAAGCAGCCTTTCTCATACCCATAATTCACCTCACACACCACCATTGAAGGTTGTTGCAGACAAGGGAGACATCAGTAAGTAAGGTTCTACATTTAGGCCAAAATGCACAGATACCGGATTTGTGGTACCTTGCTCAATAGTAGTGAGAGGGATCTTGGAGTCCTAGTGGACAACCATTTAGATATGAGCCAGCAGTGTGCAGCAGCTGCTAAAAAAGCCAACACAGTTCTGGGCTGCATAAACAGAGGAATAGAATCAAGATGAAGTGTTAATACCACTTTATAATGCCTTGATAAGGCCACACTTGGAATATTGCATTCAGTTTTGGTCGCCACGATGTAAAAAAGATGTTGAGACTCTAGAAATAGTGCAGAGAAGAGCAACCAAGATTATTAGGGGACTGGAGGCTAAAACATATGAAGAACGTTACAGGAACTCGGTATGTCTAGTTTAATAAAAAGAAGGACTAGGGGAGACATGATAGCAGTCTTCCAATATCTCAGGGGTTGCCACAAAGAAGAGGGAGTCAAACTATTCTCCAAAGCACCTGAGGGTAGAACAAGAAGCAATGGGTGGAAACTAATCAAGGAGAGAAGCAACTTAGAACTAAGGAGAAACTTCCTAACAGTTAGAAAAAATCAATAAGTGGAACAACTTGCCTGCAGAAGTTGTGAATGCTCCAACACTGGAAATTTTTAAGAAAACGTTGGATAACCATTTGTCTGAAACGGTGTAGGGTTTCCTGCCTGGGCAGGGGGTTGGACTAGAAGGCCTCCAAGGTCCCTTCCAACTCTGTTGTTCTTATTATTATTATCAATAAATGAAATCATTCTTCTAGGAGCAGAACATGGGAAATCACTGTAGAGTTTCCACATTTGCATGTTTTCACCCTTCTCCAGCAGTCCTACCTAGTAGCCTCCAGAAATCCTTCTCCTTGGAGTGACATGCCACATACATTCCTGCCATCATAAGGAAATGCTTCTCTGTGAGATATGCAAAGAAGTATACACTGGTGCTAAAAATGCCCACTAATGTTGGGTGTAGATCCCCCCCCCCAGTCTCTGAAATTGCAAGTGAGGAAAACAGTCGAGTCGAGAGCTTTTGTGATCTACTCAATACAAACCGGAATAAATAACTGTTACTTAAAGAGGTGGGCATCTGAAGCTCCAAATAGTTGCCGGAGAAATTGGAAGCAGTAAAAAAAAAAAATGAGATTCAGTGATGACCTTTATCAGCTTTGATGACAGCTATAAATCAGACTGAAATTCTCATCAGGCTCCTGGACAGGATTCATTTGCAGACAAAGGGTGCTGCGTTGCTTTCTGTCTTTGATTGAGGGACGCCCAGTGAAAATGAATACAGCTTCAATAACATGAATCACACATTTCAAAACACAAACGGAGAGCTATTATTTATTGGTTCTGAAGACTGAGATGATTACAGGACTTGGAGACTAGCAAAGGCTTATTGTGTTTTCCTTTGGGTCATGGAGCCAATCAATTTTGGCTTCCTTAAAGCAAGCCAATTTGCTCTCCATTAAATTTTTAACCCTTTGCTGACGACGTGAATTGGCTGTACCAGCAGAACCAACCAGTCAATGCTGCTTTAATTCCTTTTTGCTTTTCACCTTATAAAGACAGGAAATTATTAACTTCTCAAAGGCAATGCAATCTTTAGAAAAATTACTTCATTTCTCAGAATATAACAAGGAGGCATGGAGTTTTCCAGTCCAGAAGACTGTCCTTGGGTATAAACAAACTTTTTATGTAACATAAGGGTTTACATCTAAAAACAGCCTTTCTACCTTGGGCATTGTCCAGATGTTGGTGAACTTAAACTCCCAGAAGTCCTGAGCTGCCACCCCCAGCCTTTGCGGTGAATTCTGGGAGTTGAAGTTCAAACATGTGGAGAATGCCAAGATTAGGGAAAGATATTTTAAAACAGGGGTCTCCAACCTTGGTCCCTTTAAGACTTGTGGACTTCAATTCCCAGAGTTCCTCAGCCAGCTTTGCTGGCTGAGGGACTCTGGGAGTTGAAGTCCACAAGTCTTAAAGGGACCAAGGTTGGAGACCCCTGTTTTAAAAAGTGAGCGGTGCTGAAGTCACAGGTAAGTCCAGGAATATTATTTCACCATGTGTACAAAATAATTAAACACAATAAATACATGAACAGATTTTGGGGAGTTTTTATATTACACCCAGGACTAAAACTTTCATGTATGGGCTGTCAGTTGTCCTGCAGACCGTCAGGTTGTTTGCTTTCCTAACAATTTTTATAGGCTTGCTATACAGTATGGAATGGCTAGGTTTTCTATTTTCTTAGAGACTAAAAGTTACATTAACTTGTGGATATCAACTTTCATTTCATTTCACATTTTACTTTCACTTCCCTTAAAATTGGTATGAATTTAAGAGTACCTAGCCAACTTTGGTTTATCTCAAAGTAGCTTAAGTAGGATTCTGCCTACTTAATGCCAGGATGGGAAAATACCAATAAATCCCAGGGTTGTATACTTGACTGAGAAGCTGAAATAAATCTTGGAAGAAAGAAATTGCAGTCACTTTTGTAGTGTTTCCCCCAAAAAATGACAGGGATGTGAATGTCTAGTTACTAAGAGTTGAATTTACCTTAATGCCATTTACAGCTAGTCCTTGAGTTACAACAAGTTGCTTAGCGACCACTTAAAATACAATGGACACAAAAAGGGTACTCATGTCCTGGATTTGAATTTTCAACACTGATCATGAGACCACACATTTGGGAGTCTTGGTAACTAGCTGACATTTATAGCTGTTTGCAATATTCCCCAGTCACGTGATCACAATTTGTGACATTTTTGGGGGGCAGAAACCAGTGTTTTCTTCCAGTTTCTAGCAAAAGAAACCCACCAGAAACAATTGGTTCACTTAATAATTTTGGTATACTCACAGAAGTATGTGTTGATGGAAGTGGGTGATAATGATATGTTTAAAAAACTGAGTTAGTGTATATCTGATTTAAAATATCTAATCTGTGACTCTGATGCTAGCTAAAATCATGAGAACTGAAGATGCTTCTCTATTGTAGACATTATCCAGAGCTTTCTAAGCATAGGTTAGTTCTCTCCTTAGTGTGGAAAAGGAACTGGTCCTCTCTTAATTATGCAAATGATTTAAGCAAATGAAGCTAGCATCGTAGTTCAGAAAAGTTGTAATCAAAATTTCCTATTTTGTTTGGTGATTCCTTTTTCTAGTATCCAATTTTTTTTTCTTTCTCTCTTCTGTTTTCTGATCCTCTTTGTTGGAAACGGCAAGTAATAAATGTAGACCTGGACGTTCGTTAAAGCAAGCTAGATGTTTTGCCACTAAGTCCTCTCTTAATTATCCTCTGGCCCATATGTGATAGATATAAATCACCCTCTTCTTCTGTTCTCTCTCCTCTTTTAGATGCAGAATTCATTTATAGAGACCAGAATGGCTCAGTGATAGTACACAATGTGGAAACAAACCATTCAACAGTTTTAATAGAAAACAAAATCATTGTGAGTATCTCCTTGAATAGGTCATACAGTTGCACATCTGTCTGTCTTTTGGGTTAAGAAAGAACATACCTTTAGTTACTTGAACAGAAGTTGAATATTCTAACTGAAACAACACTGAAAAATACAAAAACATTTATTTTTATAAATGCTTTATATGTGTGTGTATTTGTATTGAGATCTTAGGCACTGAAAAAAAATTCCTTGTGGGTCTAATCACAATTAGTCAATAAGAATATTCTATTCTACTATTCTATTCTATTCTATTCTATTCTATTCTATTCTATTCTATTCTATTCTATTCTATTCTATTCTATTCTATTCTATTTTATTCTTTATTTTCTATTTTCTATTCTATATTGTGTTCTATTCTATTCTCTATTCTGTTCTCTGTTCTGTTCTATTCTATTCTATTCTATATTCTACTCTACTCAACTGTACTCTATTCCAGAGGTCTCCGATCTTGGCAACTTTAAGCCTGGCAGATGCTGGCGGGGAATTCTGGGAGTTGAAGTCTGCCAGGCTTAAAATTGCCAAGGTTGGAGACCCCTGCTCTATTCTACTCTACGAAGTTGAAGTTGAGATTTGTGAGTTGAGTTGAGTTTTTAGCCAAACACTTCCAATAAATAATATAATTCCTTTTCCTTGTAAAATGAAGAGCCAGCAATCAAAAAGAATAGGCTACGAAAAATCTTAAGTTACTTATTTTTTAAAAAAGGAATAAATGCATCTCTTCCCACTTGTTTTCCCTCATGTTGTGAGTTTCTTTTGAAAACAGGGTCCAGGTGACAAGTGTTTCCCACAGTTGCTGAGGTCAGCCTAAACCCTCTAACCTTAAAAGTAAGACTTGAAAGATATAATTCAGCTTTAACTCCACCGAAAGGTCACTGGGGGAGATTGTGATAAATTCTGCAGGAAATTCCCTGGTATAGTGGTTACAATGCAATATTGCAAGCTGACTCTGCCCGCTGCCAGGAGTTAGAACCTGACGGGCCTCAAGGTTGACTCAACCTTTCATCCTTCAGAGGTCAGTAAAATGAGGACCCAGATTGTTGGAGGTAATATGCAAATAATATTGCAGGTTCGAATTTGGGTCAGTCACTGGGTTAGTCACATAGTTTAGTCTTCTGAGCTTTTGGACTCATGCTGTAGCTCATCCTCAGGGAACTTATCTCTATTGGAATGTGTGCAAATAGTACTGATATTGTAACCCACCCAGAGAGCTCTGTAAAGCACTGGGGTAATATATAAGCCTAAGTGCTGTTGCTATTGCTACATTATTTTCAATTCAATTAGAAATTTAAAATGTCCCAATTTTTTTTGCAATATTTATATTAACATAGTAGGAGAGATCACATAAGCCAACGTTTCTCAACCTTGGGAACTTTAAGAGGTGTGGACTTCCAGAATTCCCCATTTGCAGGTCAGGGAATTGTAGGAGCTGAAGTCCACACCTATTATAGTTGCCAAAGTTAAGAACCACTAACATTGGTCCATACAGAACCGAGGTGGCACAGTGGTTAGAGTGCAGAACTACAGGCTACTTCAGCTGACTGTTAGCTGCAGCAGTTCAAATCTCACTGGCTCAAGGTTGACTCAGCCTTCCATCGTCCTGAGGTGGGTAAAATGAGGGCCCAGATTGTTGGGGACAATAACGTTGACTCTGTAAACCGCTTAGAAAGGGCTGTAAAAGCACTGTGAAGCGGTATATAAGTCTAAGCGCTATTGTTATTGCTACATCTCATCTTTGCTCAATTTCAGAATCCAAAAATAAAGACTCCCTAAGGATGGCTATTTAACTTTACTTGAACATATCCAGGAAGAGGTGGACCATAACCTTGCTAGATAATTGGTTTCATTATTAAACTTCTCTTTTTATTAGGAATTATTTCTTCTCATTGAACTGGAATCTGACATCCTGGAATTTAAGTCTCTTATTCTGTATCTTACATTCTGGAACAATAAGGAAGCCATTGTATAAAACCTTCCCTGGTCAAGAATTCTCAGAAATTTCTTACTGACTAAAAACACAAATTTTATATCCTTTTATTTAATTTCATAGTTAATTTTCTCTGCTGCCTAGACTTTACCTCAGACATTGTGGGTTCTGTGCATCATCCATTATATTAAATTCAAAAATGTGAGCTTGGCCTTTAAAATTCGGTTTTGGCTGACAATTAACACCAGGGCACATAAAGCAAATATTAACTCTCATAAGACGGATCAAAATATAAAGCAGATATTTACAAGTTTTAGGAAACATACTAATGCATTAGGCACGTTGTAAAGGTTGTGCATGCATATTAAAATTTGATAAATAAAAATAAAATAAATAAAGCAGATATTTACAGTTTTTAGGAAACATACCAATTTGTTAGGCATGTGGTAAAAGTTATGCAAGCATATCTTTTTTATATTGTATTTTATAGTGTTTTATTTTATTATATACATATTTTTGTGTTGTTTTATTATTTTTAGCTCTGTAAGCCACTCAGAGTCACCTCATATACAGAGATAAGTGGCAATTAAATTAAATAAATATTAGAATGTATTTATTTGAGATGTTGGGTTTTGTTTTATTTTTCAGGTGTCTATAAAAGCTATTAAATATGAAGTTTCACCAGACAGAGAATATGGACTTTTTGCCTATGACATTGTACCGGTAAGTAAGCAGACTGTATTTATTTTGCTTTCAGTTTAATAGTGTTTTCTTGACATGATAGTGTAATTTGACCCAGAGAAAGATTCCTATTGAAAGATTGGTCTTGAAGTCAGGGCTTCATTATACATAATTGTATGTAGTAACTTCATAGAATGGAAATAAGAGCATAAAGGGGAAAATAGCAACATCATGATAAGAAAAAGTTGGATTATTAATTTAAAGAAGGTAAAATGGGCCTTCCCTAGGAATGAAAAATTATTTCAAAAGGATGTAAGAGGTGGTCCTACAATTGTTATTTTTGCTGAAGCATTTACATACGTGCCAGCTAAAGGATAATTTAGAAAAAAATATAGGTATATAATTATTGGCTGGGCACTTGATCCCTTCGGTGGATTCCTCTCGATCTGTAGTTAGAAATGAGTACCAAAATAGCCCTATCTGCTGAGAAAATTGCCTAATAATGCCTATGGAATTATCAGAAGTGGTGTTCAACTTGAAGATTTTCCTTATTCTTCAATAACATAAATGTCACCATTGATTTTAGGATTAGATTTAGTATATATGATGAGAAATCCCTATTTATACAAAGGGAGATGTGTTGCATCTAGCAAAATATGAAAGTTATCACCGGTGGATCGAGCAATTATTGGTCCTTTGGTTATGAAAACTATAAAACATCTGTTCACAACTGTTGCGTCCACTTGGGAAATTCAGTTCCATATGTACCACCAACACATTCATTGGCTGGAGGATTATTGGAAACTGAAGTCCAACTCCCATCACTCAGAATTTGAGCTTCTTTAGATAGAAAAAAACTGCTGTAGCACTATGACTTTTAATCTTCTTTGTTTAAATGTTTATAGAGATTCACAGTTATCCATGTCATGGTTGTCTCAAAGGTGCTTTTTCAGGAGGCAACTGGACTTTCTTGTTTATGTTTGAAGATGTTTCACTTCTCATCCAAGAAGCTTCTTCTTGGATGAAAGCTTGGAAAAAGCTTCTTGAATGAAAAGCAAAACGTCTTCAAAGAAAAACAAGAAAGTCCAGTTGCCTCCTGAAACAGCACCTTTGAGACAACCGTGACCTGGATGACTGAGGATCTCCACAGACATTTAACTATGCATTTTGGGATGAGCACCCTTTGAATGATGTATGAACAGAACAGCCTATTCCTGTCTTCAACAATGAAGGGACACAAACTAGAAGATACTCCTGAAAATGTACCTTTGGGACTTCTTTGTTTAACTTTCTTATCAAACTTTCTTAATCATTATAAATTTTAACAGAAGGTAAATGTCAGTAGCTTTCACTGCTGAAATACCTCATTAATTATAATACCTCTCTTCCCATGTCAGGCTTAAGGTTGATATATCAGCATGCATGAATATTCAGTTGCTTAAATGTCCAAGGAATTTAAACCTAATCATTGGACCAGCAATCTTCTTGGGACCATTATCTTCAAAATCTAAATAATTAATATTCCAAACAGGAAATAAAGAAGGTGGATTAAATTAGATTATGAGATAGTTGGAAACGCTTAGTTATATCTTTGAAGGTGAAGATATGTAGAATATGTAGAAGATATATTTTCCATCTCATGAGTAGTGGCTTGTTCCTCTCTATTAGCAGGTGAACTGAATAAATTATGCAAAAGAATCAGGTTTATGATTGAAGAAGCTCTGAAGAAGAAAACTTGACATCAGTGATGCAGAATGTTCATCTCCTTTTTCATAAATATCAAAAACAACATGCAACCCAAGTTGAATTGGGGAATTGTAGAACAGTAACTTAGGATACATACCATAGGAGCAGCTTCAATATTCAGATAATCAGACTCTGAGTATAACTATAGAACTCAATGGGATCTAATGTGATCATGAATCTAATCCAATGAGTACTATTCCAAACGGGGGTAAATCAGCTCAGTTCGTCTTGCACCAGGTGCCATTATTTATGCCCATCATAAATAGGCATCAGCTCTGGATTGATGGCACAGTTAATTAAAAGAATTATCAACTATCAAAGAATGACTGGCTTGAGTGGGATTCCTATTTAGCCTAAGGCATGCAGCCAGGACATATGAACTTTTATGGCTATTTCTTTGGGGTGCAAATCTTTCAGAAAAGTTGAAAGAGCTACAAATTAAATTCCAACTGAACTCCAAACTTACCAGAAGGGTCAGGATGAAATGAAAGTCATAAAGTGAAATGTCCCTTTGAAAGTCTTTTCTTCTGGATGACTCTAAGATCCTCTGACAGGAAAGCATGCTAATATCATTCTTAAAAAGGAGCAGAGAAATACTTTGGCAAGGAAGGAGGTATATTACATCACATCAATAGACTAGTAAGGTGCCCACAATCCTGAAACTAAGTAAAAGCATGCAGAGAGAATTCAGGATTGTTAAATTTCCACATTTCTGAGTTGGGAAGGATTTGGACTCATCATGGGTTCAATCTAAGCAGTCTACAACATGGGTGTCAAACTCTTGACATCTCGTTGTAATCCTGTGACGTATTACAACTTTCATCCCTTCATGGGGCTGGGCTGGGCGTGGCCTGTGCATGACACATCCACATACGGGCCACCAGTTTAACACCCCTGGTCTACAAATACTCTTTGGCTATTTGCAAATAAAATTTATTTTATTTATTTATTAAACAAATTGACATAGCCATCCAACTCACACATAGATGACTCCAGGTAGCTTACAAAATTGAAAAAAAATTAAAATCCCAGTATATAATAAAACCGTTAAACAAAAGCCAACCAGCTTCCATATGCTTTCTTATTCGTAAGATTTGTTTAACTTGGAAGGGTTTGTTCAAAAATTCATGAATGAAATAATGAATGCACAATAGCAGATATATTGATTGTTCACGTGGAATGGCCAGCCATTAGGATCAGCCAATTTTCACCAAGGATTAATTGATAAGCAAGAGGCTATGGTGGGTTTGTAATATATCCACAGCTCAGGGGCGAAATCCAGCAGATTCTGACAGGTTCTGGAGAACCAGTAGCAGAAATTTTGAGTGGTTTGGAGAACCGGCAAATATCACCTCTGGCTGGCCTCAGAGTGGGGTGGGAATGGAGATTTTGCAGTATCCTTCCCCTGCCACGCCCACCAAGCCACATTTACAGAACCAGTAGTAAAAAAAAATTGATTTCACCGCTGCCACAACTACTATGTGACACACATAGGCTTGTGCTATTGCCCACATATTGATAAAAAATGGCATTCTGCACCTACATAGAGATTTAATTCTTGGTTGGTTTTACTTCTGGTTTCATTTCTTTTCTTATGGTTTATATTTTCCGAGCATTTTTAGATATTTGTTACATTTTAATATTTGTTTAAAAAAATATTGGCAGCTTTTAGCTAATTGATTGAATGGGGGAAAACCCTTCTCTGACTAAAAAGAAGTTCCTTTTTATTGGGTCAGAATTTATAATTTTTTTTGTTTTCTAGAGAATACAAATACTAATAAATAATACAAGTGGCAAACATTTTTCATTAAAATACCTGTTTCTTCTGACATGTAAGAGGCAATGTTCAGAATTCTTTGCAAGGGGAAGTGGCATAGAAATGCTTGTTAAATTTAATAAATGTCTCTAATAAGAAGCTGCCAGCCAAGGCAGGGCTATTATTTTTTCCCAACCAAATATAATCAATTAAACTTCACACTATGCATCATGCAGACGCTAGCTGGGGAATTCTGGGATTTGAAATCCATGCATCTTAAAATTGCCAGAGTTGACAAACACAGCATTGGACAGATATTTAACGGTAAAGAGCCTTCAAAGCCATATTCTCTGCTCAAACTTTTAAACCTTTAAGTAAGTATTATACAGATTAAATAATGAATTTTAAAATATTGAAGTAAAGATCTACGTATTCTCCATATCCAACCCTATCAATCTGTAAAGTGGTACATCTTATTTAAGTACTGTATATCACTATGTGAAGCTTTACGGTCATCAAAATTAATTGCACTTTGTCTAATTCAAAATACAAAAAACACCAAACAGTAAATAAAAGTAAGCCTTGTTGTAGTCATACAGCTTGATGTTAACTTGAGAATATTAAATTGCTTTCATTATGACTGGCTAGAGAGATGATAAAATTTCCACTGAAATAAAAATTTCCCTGTATCTTTCTTACATTCAATTGTTAGCTAACTAACTAGCTGCAATCAAGAGAACCATTCAGTCCTAGAATTGATGATGATAATTCATTCTATCAAGTCCAGCTTTTTATTCTGTACAAGGAAATCAAACTGAAGCATCCAGAAAGTGGATTTTTTTTTACATTCATGTAAAAAAAAACAAAAAAAAACCCTTCCATTTCTCTAAGTAATTAATTCCATTGTCAAAGTGTTTTTATTGTAAGTAACATTTTCCTAACATTTAACCAACCTGGCTTCCTGTAATATAAATATTTCATGTCTTACCATCTGGACCAACAGAAAACACGCTGGCATTCTTCTGTGCCTCCCTCTTGGATATTAAAAAAGTGATTTCACATTCTTCCATCTCAATATTCCCAGATCTTTCCATATTTCTTCGTCTGGTTTGATTTCTAGTCCCCAATAATTCTCATTGCTCTGCTCAGCATCTGTTTCAATTTCTTCTGTTCAGCTTTTCATTTAGAGCCCTTTCAGAGATCTTCTATACAAGCTTACTTATTAAACAAGATATTCCTTACTTTAAACACAATGACTTTGATCCCTGTTTCCCAAAAGTTTATTTTCATTTGTCTTTGCTTGGTTTTTTAACCTATCATTTTCAATTGTGTTTCTCTCTTCTAGGATATTAGCTATCCTCCAACCCCTATTCCAATTTGAAATACGCAGATTTGACAAGTGTGTGCACTACTTTCCTTAAGCCATTGATAAAAATACTGAAGTTTGCAGGTCCCAGGTCTTAACTTTGTGGCACCTTACTCTATAATTCACTTTGATAAGCATTTGTTATTAGGTAACATTCTGAGTACAATGTTCAGTTTTTCCTGCCCTATGCTTAGCTAGCTTATTAACTGGACCACCAGAAATTGTCAATTTTTGTTGCCTGAAATCTATATCATGTCTATAGCATTTCCTCAATCCACTAAGAAAGGTAGCAATTAAAAAAATAAGAATTGGTCTGACTTGTACTCACTATGTTGTTTCCATGGTGCTTACCGAACAATCATTTTAAAATCTGCTCTAAATCTTCCCACGCACTGCTATCAAACTGGCTGGCTAATATCTCCTTGGATCTTGCATTTCTCTTTCTTGAAGATAAGGACAATTTGCTGTCTTCCTGTCTTGTGGAAAAGTCATCATTGCTTCTCCAGAATCTATCAAAGATTGATACCTAAGGTTTCAAACAGACCATCAGCAAACTAGGATGTAATTCATCTTGCCTGGAGATTTAAACTAATTCATAGTGAATGGATATTCTCAGGCCAGGTTTCTATCAGTCTCAAGCTTTAGTTTTGCTGCTTTGTTTTGCTTTTTGCATTTATCTTTAATAGAACGCTTATCTTCTTGGAGAAGACTGGGGGGGAAAAAGGAAACGTTCTGTCTGAACTTTGCTTCTGTTAGCATTTTTCTGTCTTTGAGTAATTGGTATATGTATTCATTTATCTTTCTTTTGTTTTGAAAATATCTGAAGAAACTCTTTTTTGTGTACATTGCCTCCTTTGTCATTCTCTGCTCATTCTGAGCTTTCTCCCTTCTGATATCAATTCTTCACTTCTTTCTTTATGCTGTGTCTCTTTTGCTTCCAGTTGTAGCATTAAGGAGTTCTACAAGCCCCTAATTAACCAACTAAGATTTCTAGAGCTGATTCAAACAGATACTCACAATTTCGTACTTAATGAGATTTGATTGCATATTTTCTTTTTTCTTTTTTTAAACAAAATCTCAATGAGTGCAATTTTACTTCCAGTGAGCATTTATATATCCTATCCAGTCAATGTTCAGGCTCATTTTATAAAGAACTGTAAGATCCTATAATACGTTAGGAATTGAAGGAACATGAGCTCAATCATCTCAAAAACATAAACGGGTGATGGGATTTTTGTGAGAATGAGATTTAGGGAGGGATATGAGAGTAATGAATAGTAGTTCTAAACTTATGACCACAATTGAGCTCGATGTTTCTGTTGCTAAGTGGGACATTTATTAGTGAGTTTTGCACCCTTTTTATGATCTTTCTTGCCACAATTGTTAATTGAATCACTGCAATTATTAACAGGGTTGTTAAGTGACTGTGCCTTCCCCATTGACTTCGCTTATCAGAAGGTTGCAATAGGTGATTACATGATCCTAGGACACTGCAATGGTTGTTAAGTGTGAAAAACAGTCATAAGTCATTATTTTTTTCAGTGCCGCTGTAACTTCAAATGATTACTAAATGAACTGTTCTAAGTCGGGGACTACCTGTAATAATGAAGAAAAAAAACTGACATACAAAAACTAAACGGGGAATGTGATAAATTTTAGTAAACCAAACTTTAGTATACTCGCTAATGGTGACTTTTTAAATGTACAGGTCTGCCTCAATGGGAAAACATTAAGATCTTGAATCTCTTAGTCAAGAACTGCTCATTCATTTTAACGTTGAACTGATTTTCATTTCATGTTGACAGAGCATTTATCCTCTGCAAAGGGTAAATGTGGGAGTAATTTTTACATATTTATTTGCACGGGGAAAGCTTTGGCTCATACTACATCAGGTTATCTCAGACGTGGCCACTTTATGGGCTTGGTTTCAATTGGTTTCAATTCCCAGAATTCTTGGAGTTGAAGTCCACACATCTTAAGCCAAGAATGAAAAAGTCTCTCCTGCTTATTTATTTATTTATTTATTTATTTATTTATTTATTCAAATTTGTATACCGCCCTATCTCCCTAGGGACTCAGGGCGGTTCACAGGCAAATAAAATACATATAAATACAAAATAAAATAACCATTAAAAAACTAATTAAATATAGCCCGATAATTAAAAAACAGTATATATAATAAAACCCATTTAAAATCTACATTTAAAAAACCTAGTCCAGTCCTGCGCAAACGAATAAATGTGTTTTAAGCTCGCGGCGGAAGGTTCGGAGGTCCGGAAGTTGACGAAGTCCTGGGGGGAGTTCGTTCCAGAGGGTGGGAGCCCCCACAGAGAAGGCCCTTCCCCTGGGTGTCGCCAGACGGCACTGCCTAGCCGACGGCACCCTGAGGAGTCCCTCTCTGTGAGAGCGCACGGGTCGGTGAGAGGTATTCGGTAGCAGCAGGCGGTCCCGTAAATAGCCCAGCCCTATGCCATGGAGCGCTTTAAAGATAGTTACCAACACCTTGAAGCGTACCCAGAAAGCCACAGGTAGCCAGTGCAGTCTGCGCAGGAGAGGTGTCACATGGGTGCCACGAGGGGCTCCCTCTATCACCCGCGCAGCCGCATTCTGAACTTGATTGTTTTCTTGCAGGCATTTCATTACCCATCTAGGTGACATCATTAGTGCTAAAAGGGAATGGGAGATAGGAAAAACGGTCAACTAAATCAATGGTTATTAGGGTTTCTAATCTCATTCTAGAACAGTGTTTCAACAACTTTAAGATATATGTACTTCAACCTCATGCTTGTTGGGGAATTCTAGGAGTTGAAGTTCATATTTCTTAAAGTTCCTGAGCATGAAAAACACTGACCTACAGCAGTGGTGGGTTTCCAAATTTTTTACTACTGGTTCTGTGGGTGTGGCATGGTGGGTGTGGCATGGCTTGGTGGGTGTGGCTTGGTGGGCGTGGCAGAGGAAGGATACAGTAAAATCTCCATTCCCACCCCACTCCAGGGGAAGGTTACTGCAAAATCCCCATTTCCTCCCAATCAGCTGGGACTTGGGAGGCAGAGAATAGATGGGGGCGGGGCCAGTCAGAATTTTTACTACCGGTTCTCTGAACTACTCAAAATTTCCACTACCAGTTCTCCAGAACTGGTCAGAACCTGTTGAAACCCACCTCTGATCTACGGCTACCTTAACAGTATTCCTGCTGTAAGGCAGAAGACTTAACACTTCCCTATAAATTGCTGCTGGTTCAAAACCAGCGGTTAATTATTTTTTTATTTGCATTTATATCCCGCCCTTCTCTGAAGACTCAGGGCGGCTTACACTATGTTAGCAATAGTCTTCATCCTATTTGTATATTTATATACAAATCAACTTATTGCCCCCAACAATCTGGGTCCTCCTTTTACCCACCTTATAAAGGATGGAAGGCTGAGTCAACCTTGGGCCTGGTGGGACTAGAACCTGCAGCAATTGCAGGCAGCTGTGTTAATAACAGACTGTCTTACCAGTCTGAGCCACAGAGGCTTTGATATAGCTGAGGACACAAAGTAAGAGAGGATGTTGTGCCAACAGCTAGAAATAACCAGGGAAAGATTCATGTAAGAAAAAGGATAAAAGGAAGAACATTAATGTTCCCATTAACTGGATTAGATTAACATGGCTGATATGAGAAGCATGGACCTGCCTACACATTGCTCTTGTTGTCTTCTCCTTCTTCTCCTTTTCCTCCCTTCTCCTTCCAGAGAACTTCTTAGAGTAGGAAAATAATTTGTCCTCCTTTCTCCTTCTCTCTTCTGCTTCCGAGTGAAAAGTTCTTAGAATAGGAAAAAAATTTCTCAAGTTTCTTGTTATAGAAGAGTGATGGCTAACCTTTTCCAGACAGAGTGCCCAAAGCATGCGTGTATGGGTGCAAATGCGCATGCACCCCCAAAATGCTATGCATGTGCAGGCCCCGTGCGTGCATCCCCTGTGCATACACGCACATCCCCTACATGCGCCCCCCCAAGCATGCGCAGCAGAGACTCAAAGACCAGCTGACCGGCAGGAGGCGCGTACACATGCGCAGCGGAGCTAAGCTGGGGCGGTGGCTCGCGTGCCATCAGAGAGAGTGCTGCTTGCCACCTCTGGCACACGTGCCATAGGTTCGCCATCACGGTTGTAGAAGGATCAATACGGGATGGCATTGTTACCCACAGTAGCTGCTGCTTTTGTCAAACGTTGTGAACTCGTTAGGACAGTCCAATTTTAGAACCGTTAACGAAACTTTTAGTTGACTAGGACTTGTGCTGACGCTTCTGCCACGTTCTGACACATCAAAATTACTTTAGCTATTGATCTATCTCAATAGATTGCGCCCCTTTCTAGACCGGGATGCCTTGTGCACAGTCACTCACGCCCTCGTGACATCTCGTCTGGATTACTGCAATGCTCTCTACATGGGGCTCCCCTTGAGGGGCATCCGGAGGCTTCAGTTAGTCCAGAATGCGGCTGCGCGGGTGATAGAGGGAGCCCCTCGTGGCTCCCGCGTGACACCTATCCTGCGCAGACTGCACTGGCTACCTGTGGCCTTCCGGGTGCGCTTCAAGGTTTTGGTGAACGTCTTCAAAGCGCTCCATGGCATAGGGCCGGGCTATTTACGGGACCGCCTACTGCTACCGAATACCTCTCACCGACCCGTGCGCTCTCACTGAGAGGGACTCCTCAGGGTGCCGTTGGCGCGACAGTGTCATCTGGCGACGCCCAGGGGAAGGGCCTTCTCTGTGGGGGCTCCCGCCCTCTGGAACGAACTCCCCCCAGGACTCCGTCAACTTCCGGACCTCCGAACCTTTCGTCGCGAGCTTAAAACTCACTTATTCATCTGCGCAGGACTGGGTTAGTTTTTTAAATTTATGGGTTTTTAATGGGTTTTTTATTATTTATCCTAAATTTTAATATCGGCCAATTGAATAAGTTTTTTAATTGTATTTTAATTGTATTTATATTGTAATATTATTGTGTATTTTTATCTGGCTGTGAACCGCCCTGAGTCCTTCGGGAGAAGGGCGGTATAGAAATTTAAATAATAAATAAATAAATAAATAAGCACTTCTGTACCAATTAAGCAAGGAAGAGCATTTGTGAAATCTTAATGGACCACCTGGGTTGCAAAAAAAAAAAAAAAAAAGGCATGTTCCTTTGTCCCCGGTGCTCCTGAGCTTTCAGAATCATTCATCAGCATAACAGAACTTACTAGAAACGTGTTGAGATGGTTTTATAATGAGCAAATATCTCAGTAAAAAAAAAACAAATTGAAATCATGTAAAATATATACGAAATTCAGCTGAAATTTAGCCAGAAAGTTCATACATTTCTGCAGCTCCATAGGGGAAAAAATATTAATTGGTATCAAATATCTGCTATCAGCATTGTAGGAAAAAATATTTTCAGGGAGAGGTGGTAAGAGATAGACTTACAGTTTGCCATTATTAAGAGGAGATGCTGAAACTAATAAAATGCCAAAAAAAGAGCTTAATTTGAAAATCATTTGTGCTGAAATAAAAATCACAGAAAGAAATTACTCTGTGGGCAAAAGTTTGTACAGAACATTACATGATGGTGAACCTGCAGCACCCTCTTTGATGGCACTTGAGCTGTCGCCCCAGTTCAGCTCCGCTGCGCATCTGTGCACACCTCCCGCCAGCCAGCTGGTCTTTGGGTCTCTGCCGTTCATGTGCAGAGTGTGGGTGGGTGGGTAGGGGTGCACACACATGTGGGGGCACAAGGAATGCTCAGAACCGCGTGAGCTTTCACAGGGCCGCATGAGCATTCGCGGGGTACATGCAGGGGGCTGTGCACGCATTACATTTTGGGGGTTTGGGCACCTGCTTTGGGCACTTGGTCCAGAAAAAGTTAGCCATCACTGCCCTAAACCTTTCTTCTCCTTTAAACTGATTGGTGCACACCATAATATGGAAAGAGCTGGATGGAATCCATAAGATGTTAAGTGACTGTAATTTCCCGTAGTGATTTCAGTGCCTCTTCACATTTAATTTTTTCTCCCAGATGATCCTCTTCCTTATTTCAAGGTAAATGGAATGAGACAAGTGTTTTGGTTCTCTTAATTTGACTTTTTAATCTATCCTGACTTTGAAAGCAACAAAAAAGGCTAGGTGGATTGTATGCTTGTGGGCCTGAATGATATATAATTAAAACATTTATTATCTCCTAGACTGACAGCTTCAAATAAATATCTTTGCATCACTATTAGGAAATGCTTGATCCCAAACATCATCTGATGTTTGCAGAGAATAGTGCAGGGGTGTCAAACTTGCGTCATCACGGCGGTGTCACGTGACTTTCACTTTTTTCCCTTTCACTAAACGGGGCCTGGGCGTGGCCAGCTCATGACGCATTTGACCCACGGGCCACGAATTTGACAGACCTGAGATAGAGAAGAGAATTCACAGTCAATTATAAAGCCCTGTTTTCTTTGAAATCTTACAATTTCAACTGGATGTGGGAAAGACCTTCAAAAGCACCTCAAAATTATTGGGAATTATTGGTGGGAAACAAAGACCTTTAGGAATATCTGCATGCGACAGGAAGGGACAAGAAGGAAATGCTGTTGTAGGTTTCCTGCCCTTATCAAAGTGGCTCAGTGTGAAATACTCAATAAATGTGGTGCTTGCCCTTCAAAGATTTATTCTTTTATTTATTTGTATCCCACCTTTATTATTTTTACAAATAACTCAAGATGGTAAATACTTCCAACATACCTTCCTCCTCCTATTTTCCCCACAACAACAACCCTGTGAGGTGAGTTGGTCTGACAGAGTGTAACTGGCTCAAGGTGACCCAGTCAGCTTTCATGCCTAAGGAGGGACTAGAACTCACAGTCTGCTAATGATTGGCCCGAAGTCACCAGGATGGTTTTCATGCCTAGGGTGACACTAGAACTCATGATCTCCCGTTTTCTAGCCTCCTGTCTTAACCATTAGACTAAACTTGCTCCAGAAGTTTTGAAGGTAACTTTTTATCCCAACACAATATGATAAAGGGCTTTTTTCTAAAGGAAGGAAATTCAGGGCTGGAAATCTTTTTAGTGAACTTTTTTATTTATTTTTTTATTTTGTCACACAGTATATATAAGCATAAGCATGAAATAACTATACAATATATAAGCATATATATATAAGCATAAGTATGTAATAACTATATTAATTGGATATAATGAAAGGAAACAATAGGACAGGAACGGTAGGCACGCTGGTGCTCTTATGCACACCCCTTACAGACGTCTTAGAAATGGGGTGAGGTCAATAGTAGACAGTTTTTGGTTGAAGCTTTGGGGATTTTGGGAAGAGACCACAGAGTCAGGTAGTTTATTCCAAGTATTAACAACTTTGTTACTGAAGTCATATTTTACGCAATCAAGATTGGAGTGGTTAACATTAAGTTTAAATCTATTGTGTACTCGTGTATTGTTGTGATTGAAGCTGAAGTAGTCTTCAACAGGAAGGACATTGTAATAGATGATTCTATGAGTTAAACTCAGGTCATGTCGAACTTCAACTTACAGTTGAAGGCAGAGAAAGAAATAACCCATAAGGAAAGGAGGGTCTCAAGACTATGAATCCTACATTTATATTCAGGTTCCTTTTTCACTATGCTGTTAAAATAAAAGAAACATTTCATTTTATGTCTAAGGAGATTTCAGTCATCCGGGCCATGGTTGTCCCATGGGTGCTTTTAAAAGAGGCAATTGAACTTTCTTTGTTTTCACTTCTCAGTCAAGAAGCTTCTTCAGTTCTGATATAATGGTGGCGAATGGAAGGATCTCTTTGCAGCAAGGAATATAAATCCTTCCATTCTCTACCTTTCAGTCAGAACTGAAGAAGCTTCTTGGATAAGAAGCGAAACATCTTCAAGAAAAAACAAAGGAAGTCCAGTTACCTTTTGAAAAAGCACCTTTGGAACATTTCATTTTATGATAGTTTGCGAACATTTATGGCCTGCTTCTGCAGTGAATCTGGGCAAGTAATAAAGCTAATTCAGAAGCAAATAAGTTCTAGTTCGTTACTCGGTGTCATAACTGGGGTTTTCATTCCTAATCGATCCTTTCAGATTAAAAAAAAAAATGAAAATGAGTGAAAGTAAACAACAACGGTTACCATACAATGAAAATGAATTCCTCTAGTGGTGGATGGATGGACAGATGGGTAGTTTGATCGGTTGAAACCATAAGCCAGAATTAGCACTAACACAAGCTTAATTGTGATGCAAGTTTCCATATTCTGAGGCATTCTAACTATAACCATTTACCATAGAATCAGTGCTTGCTCGCTCTCTTCCTCCCTCTTCCCCTTTCTCCGAATTTCACTCACCATTTCTGGAAAATATTAAGTTGGTTATGACTGCTCAAGACTCCAAAAACAAATATCAGAGCAGTGGTGAAACCCACATTTTTTAACTACTGGTTCTGTGGCTTGGTGGGCGTGGCGGAGAAAGGATACTGCAAAATCCCCATTCCCTCCCCACTCCAGGGGAAGGATATTGCAAAATCTCCATTCCCACCCCCACTCTACGGCCAGCCAGAGGTGGTATTTGTTGGTTCTCTGAACTGGTCAAAATTTTTGCTACCGGTTCTCCAGAACCTGTTAGAACCTGCTGGATTTAACCCCTGTATCAGAGGTATCCTACTGTAGGACAAATTCATGCTTACATATCAGGCTCATTTACTTTGGAGTAAACCCTTATATACTCAGTGAGGATTACTTCTGAATAATAACCGGTTTGCATTGTGATGGACATTAACTACATAGACCTGGGTTCTGTCCAGTGGTGGGATTCAGCCAGTTCGCACCACTTCGGAAGAACCGGTTGTTAACATTCTGAGCAGTTTGGTGAACTAGTTGTTGGAAGAAATCATTAGGACAGAGAACCGGTTGTTAAATTATTTGAATCCCACCATTGGTTCTGTCTAACATTCTTGCTTTTACATAGTTCCCAAATAATTAGCATGGAACTCAGAGGACATAAATTACTGAGGTATATTTAGAATTTTGCTACCTGGGAACAGGAAGGGTTAATACATGATAATATGTGCCTTCTTTTTTTCCCCAAAAAAATATAACATTTTTTTTAATTATTATTATATTTTTGCAGGAGCCCTTTTACATTCCTAGACAAGAGAGGCTGTTACAAAGATACAAGCTTTAAATCCCTGGACAGAAAATAATATGTGCCTTCTATGGGCTTCTGCATAGGACAAATTGTATGTTGTCTATTAAATGCATCATGATGGCAACGAGCACACTACCTATAGCAACTTGACTGATTAATTTATCAAGTCAGACTGTTTTCAGGGCATTCTGCCCCAGTCTGTCTTTCAGATCCTCCATCCGTGCCCTATAACTGAGTCCATCCACCTAGCTGCTTGGTCAGTCTATTTTCTTTTCCTCCACCTTGGCCAACATCTCAACAGAGTTGGATTTTCATACAGGGTATCCAAAATACCATAACTTGAGGCTGGCCATTTGTAACCCCAAGAGAGAACTCTGAGTTGATTACCTCTGTGACCCATTTGTTTTCTTGGTTAACCATAGTGTCACACCAAAGCTCAGATGCGTCCATCAACCTCCTATCCTGCTTCTTCAAAGTCCAATTTTCAAGGACATAAAGCGTCATAGGGAAAACCATTGGTGGTATATGATTCTGATATCTCTGATATTCTGATAGCCTTACACACATCATGGCTTTGTATATATTTTCCAAATAGCAACATGATAGTCCAGTGCTGGGCAGAGGATTGGACTAGAACAGGGGTCTCCAATCTTGGCAACTTTAGTTGAAGTCCATCAAGCTTAAAGTTACCAAGGTTGGAGGCCCCTGGACTAGAAGACCTCCAAGGTTGCATCCAGCCTTATGGTTCCATGATTCTAAATGAATCCGGGATCAGAGATGATTTCATGGTAGGGGACTGATTAATCATTTGTGTGCTCCAGTAGTGTTGGATCGCTGCAATTGTTTGATAAGCCTCCCCATTCTTTGTATATAGCTGCAAAAACAAGTAGAGAATATAAAACTACAATAAATCTTTCCATCACCCTTTTGCCCAGATTTAGCTCATTTCTTAACAGTGGTTTGGAATTGTCATATTTACCAGCGGATGATGTATTCATTAGCTGTCCATTTAGAGCACATGTAACTGGACACGTTGACTTTATTTCTGCAATCTAGATAATTCAGTGGCCTTGTTAGCAGGGAATGTCAAGATTCTTCTGCTGTGTCAGTTAGAGAGTGAGAGTGTTTCCATGACCACAACTTCTTACACAATCAACGCTCTAAAACTGGTGGGAATGGGCAGCATTTTAGTATCTCTCGGGTAGAAATTATTTAGAGAAAACTACAAGCAGTCCTTGATATTACAACAGTTCATTTAGTGATGAAGTTAACAATGGCATTAAAGAAAAGTCACATGATTATTTTTCACACTTATGACCATTGCAGCATCCCGTGTCCATGTGATCCAAACATCAAATGCTTGGCAACTGACTCATATTTATGACGGTTGCAGTGTCATGTAATCAACTTTTGCGACCTTCAATGGGGAAGTCAACGGGAAAGCCAGATTCATTTTATAACTGTGTTAACTAACTTAACTGCAGTGATTGATTTAACAGCTTGGGCAAGAAAGGTCAGCAAAACTCACTTAACAACTGTCTGACTTAGCAACAGAAATGTTGGGCTCAATTGTAGTCGTAAGGCGAGGATTACTAATTTGCTCCCTGCATCCCAAGACAGTGAATGACTTCATTTTCATCCTGTCAGAGCAATGCTTCTCAACCTTCACAACTGTTAAGATGTGCGCGAGCTTCAACTCCCAGAATTCCACCTTGGAATTCTTAAAGTTGCCAAGGTTGAGAAACACTTGTTAGAAAGTGGGCAGGAGATAAACCACAGAGGCCTGTTTGAGTATCAGAACTTGGCATTGTGGCTATTGAAGGGAGCAAAGCAGAAACTGCTCTCCAAGCAATTATATAGAAACATTTGAGGAAGCGCTACTGGGCCCAAAAGCAGACAGTCGATGAATACAGATAACTTTTGAAAGTTACCATTTGGATTTTTTAAACGTAACATCAGCAATTCCTTTATTACAAGCTCCTGACTACAACACAATAAAATATAGATTACTATAATATTACAGATATTCAAGTAACCCCAAAGAGTGGAATGATGATGCCAAGATGTTGTTGCTGGCAAAAAAAAATTTTTTTTAAATTTAAAATAAAAAAAAATTTAAAAAAGGAAAAAAATTATCCTGTAATCTACAACTACTACATTGCAAAATCATATGGACTACAAATCTCGATCAGGGAAATTTTTTTTTTTTGTTTACATTTATACCCCGCCCTTCTCCGAAGACTCAGGGCGGCTTACAGTGTATAAGGCAATAGTCTCATTCTATTTGTATATTTTTACAAAGTCAACTTATTGCCCCCCCCAAGAATCTGGGTCCTCATTTTACCTACCTTATAAAGGATGGAAGGCTGAGTCAACCTTGGGCCGGGCTTGAACCTGCAGTAATTGCAGGCTTTGTGTTCTTAATAACAGGCTTTTACCAGCCTGAGCTATCCGGCCCTATTTATTTATTTATTTATTTGTTCATACTTTTATACCGCCCTATCTCCCTAGGGACTCAGGGAGTCACATAAAAACATAAATATATACAGAATAAAACATTAATTTAAAAAACTTATTCAATAAGCCGAATATTTAAAATTGAAATATAAATAATAAAACTCCATTAAAACCAAATTTAAAATTTAAAAATTCTAGTCCAGTCCTGCGCAAATAAATAGATGTGTCTTAAGCTCGTGGCGGAAGGTTCAAAGGTCAGGAAGTTGGCGAAGTCCTGGGGGAAGCTCGTTCCAGAGGGTGGGAGCCCCCACAGAAAAGGCCCTTCCCCTGGGTGTTGCCAGTCGGCACTGCCTGGCCGACGGCACCCTGAGGAGTCCCTCTCTGTGAGAGCGCACGGGTCGGTGAGAGGCAATCGGTGGCAGCAGACGGTCCCGTAAATAGCCTGGCCCTATGCCATGGAGCGCTTTGAAGATAATTACCAAAACCTTGAAGCGCACCCGGAAGGCCACAGGCAGCCAGTGCAGTCTGCGCAGGAGAGGTGTTATGTGGGAGCCACGAGGGGCTCCCTCTATCACCCGCGCAGCCTCATTCTGAACTACCTGGAGTCTCCGGGTGCTCCTCAAGGGGAGCCCCATGTAGAGAGCATTGCAGTAATCCAGATGAGATGTCACGAGAGCGTGAGTGACCGTGCATAGGGCATCCCGGTCTAGAAAAGCAATAGATGCAGTTTACATAGACTTCTGTAAAGCTTTCAATTCAGTGGTCCATGACAAATTACTTCAAAATCTAAAATCCTATGGCATTTCTGGTCTCCTACATAAATGGATAACTGCCTTCCTGTCAAACAGGCAACAAGTGGTCAAAATAGGAAGCACTGTATCAAATCCTGTACCTGTTAATAGTGGTGTTCTCCAAGGCAGTGTTTTAGGTCCAACACTCTTCATACTTTACGTAAATGACCTTTGCGATCATATTAAAAGCAACTGTGTTCTCTTCACTGATGATGTTAAACTATTCAATACCACAGACAATGCAACTTGGAGTTTTCATATCAAATGATCTAAGTGCCAAAGCCCACAGCAACTACATCACCAAAAAGGCTTTAAGAGTTGTAAACTTAATCTTGCATAGCTTCTTCTCCAGAAAGATTACACTACTAACCAGAGCATACAAAACATTTGCTAGGCCAATTCTCGATTACAGCTCGCCGGTCTGGAACCCACACTTCATTTCAGACATTAATACAATTGAGCATGTCCAGAAATATTTTACAAGAAGAGTTCTCCACTCCTCTGATCACAACAAAATACCTTATGCCACCAGACTTGAAATTCTGGGTTTAGAAAATTTAGAACTCCGCCACCTTTGGCATGACCTGAGTATAACTCATAAAATCATCTGCTACAATGTCCTTCCTGTCAAAGACTACTTCAGCTTCAACCACAACAATACACGAGCACACAATAGATTTAAACTTAAAGTGAACCGCTCCAATCTTGATTGACTTAAGTAACAGAGTTGTTAATGCCTGGAATGCACTACCTGACTCTGTGGTCTCTTCCCAAAATCCCCAAAGCTTTAACCAAAGACTATCTACTGTTGACCTCAACCCATTCCTAAGAGGTCTGTAAGGGGTGTGCATAAGAGCACCAGCATGCCTACCGTTCCTGTCCTAATGTTCCCTTTGGTTGTATCCAATTTGTATGGTTATTTCATGCTTATACTTATATATATTGTTGTGTTTGACAAATAAATAAAATAAATTAAAAATAAAATAAATAAAATACCTTATGCCACCAGACTCCAAATTTTGGGCTTAGACAATTTATAACCACGCAGACTTCAATCATTAAAGTAACATTTTAAAATATATAATATTTATGACTAACACAAGTTTGTTATGGGTTACAGGGAATCTTCAATTTACAACCATTTGTTTAGTGACCATTCAAAGTTATAATGACACTGAAAAAAACCGATTATAACCATTGCAGCATCCCCATGAATTAATGAAAATTTGGATAATTGGCAACTGGCATATATTTACAACAGCTGTAGCATCCAAAGGTCTTGTGACATCCATTTGTGACCTTCCCAGCCACCTTCCAACAAGTAAAGTCAACAACAATTCTTAACAACTGCAGTGATTCACTTAACAACTATGACAAAAAAGGTTGTAAAATTGGGTGCGATTCACTTAACAACTGCCTTCGTTAGCAATGGAAATTCTTGTCTCCCTTGTGGCTATACGTTGGGGACAACCTGTATTTTGAACTACGTAAATATTTTTTTTAATATTATTATTTTAAATTATTTCTTTTAATACAATATGCTCCTTCTAAGGCCGTGATGGCGAACCTATGGCCATATTGATGGGCATGCGAACTCAGCTCCGGCGTGTGCCAGCTGATTTTTGGAGCTTTTGGGCCCACCGGAAGTAGGGAAACAGGCTGTTTCCTGCCTCTGGAGGGCCATGGGGGATGGGGAAGGCCCATTTTTCTCTCTCCCCAGCCTCCAGAGCCTTTCTAGGGCCTCCGGGGGTGGGTGGGAATGCTGTTTTCACCCTCCCCAAGCTCCTAGAAAGGCTCTGGAGCCTGGGGAGAGAGTAAAATGGGCCATCGTGTGCCACGAGCTGGGAGGCACAGGGGGAGTGCATATAGAATTATGGGTGTAGGCACAAATGCACGTGACACACACACACACACACACACACCGTACCTGGTACACGATGGCAAAAAGATTAGCCCTCACTGTTCTAAGGATTCACCTCTTCCTGAGGATTGCAGTGAGGACTAGCATCCTAGCTGCTATGATTGGTAGCATTTTCTCTCCTTACCCATATCTAATATCACCTTCCTTTTAATCTTATCCTCACATGACTTGCCAAAGCTTATTTATCAGGTCAAAGATGCATGCATTGGTTTGCTATAAATTGTTACGCCTAAGAGTAAACAGGAAGCTCAAATCAAAAGTTCAGGAAGAAGCGCTGACACCACAAACTTTCACTCGACAACAGGAAAAGGACACTGTGACTTTTCTTCTGGGGCTAGCAAATTAATGCCTGGGTATATTTACAATGTATTAGAACTGTGTTTTGGGCTATTTCTCTATTTGGCTTTAGTTATAACCGCGAATGTTGCCTCTGGCAGACTCTGGCAGTGTCCTCATTATTGGCTCTTCCAAATTTAGTTATTGCTGGGAACTTGCTCCCCAGGATCATCAAGGATACGGTCTCCGTGGCAATGAAACAAAGCCTCAGGACTCACAAAAGCACCCGACCAGGTGCAAAACTCTCACAGCAGCAGAAGGTAGATTGATTCCCTCTGCTCCAACAGAAGAAAATTAATTTTTATGCCTTTCCCATCCATCCCCACCTTAATAAACGCAACTGAACCTACTTTTTTTACACTAAGTTTTAAGCAACCATCCATGTCTTGTCATGACTAATCTCGTTTTTTAATCTCTCTCATTATTTTATTTTGTAGATGTACCGGTATTCATACACAGCTTTTTATGTCCTCAGAAAGCTGCCTAACGGGTAAGTGATAGAGTGAAAACTCTTCATTCCATGTGTTGCTGTTTTTGGCTTATATGGGATAATTGGGTAGGAGGGAGGGATCACTAGATATTGAGCACAGGGCAACTATTCGCAAACTCCAGCCATTAAGCAGATTTTATAATAAAATAAAAATTTAAAAAAACTTATAATGAAGTTTCCCTTGAAACAGGGATAGAAAAAGTTAAGATGTTAGTTAGGATACATTCCAGGGTCTTCAATTGTGCAGCCATGGCCACCATTTTGATACTTTTGGCATCTTCTATGGAAATTTGTTGTTGTTAGTTGCGAAGTCGTGTCCGACCCATCACGGCCCCATGGACAACGTTCCTCCAGGCCTTCCTGTCCTCTACCATCCTCTGGAGTCCATTTAAACTCACGCCTACTGCTTCAGTGACTCCACCTCGTTCTCTGTCATCCCTTTCTTCTTTTGCCCTCAATCTTTTCCAGCATTAGGCTCTTCTCCAGCGAGTCCTTCTTTCTCATTAGGTGGCCAAAGTATTTCAGTTTCATCTTCAGGATCTGGCCTTCTAAAGAGCAGTCAGGGTTGATCTCCTCTAGAACTGACTTGTTTGTTCGCCTTGCAGTTCAAGGGACTCGCAGGAGTCTTCTCCAGCACCATTGCTGGAGAAATTTCCATTGCATGGAATGGAATGAAATTTCCATTGCATGGAAATACCATTGCCTTTAAAAAAAAAAAAATTCCTGTAGAGTTTTATAGGTAACGGTTCATTATATAAATAGCAACAAAGCATTCTGCTTCATTAGTCTTTGTTAACACACGTTCCATTCATAAACTAAGTCTTTCATTCATGCAAGAAAAGAAATGAGTTTTGCTTAGCTTATGTTATATGAATTAAGCCAGCATGGTTAGTGAACCACAGATAATGTCTTAGTATGCTCTTTAAAGCCAGCCAATCGTGGCTTTTTTCAAAATCCATGTTTAAACAAACTCAACTTAGCTTGATGCATAAACTAACTAAAAGCCTCAGTGGCACAGTGGTTACTGATATAGAATAGAATGGATTTTTTTTTTATTGGCCAAGTCTGATTGGACACATAAGGAATTTGTCTTGGTGCATATGCTCTCAGTGTACATAAAAGAAAAGATACCTTCATCAAGGTACAACCCTTACAACACTTAATGATAGTCATAGGGTACAAATTTAACACTTAATGATACAACACTTAATGATAGTCAGAGGGTACAAATAAGCAATCAGGAAACCATCAATATCAATATAAGGATACAAGCAACAAAATTGGAGTCATTAAGTGGAAGGAGATGGGTGATGGGAACGATGAGAAGATTAATAGTAGTGCAGATTTAGTAAATAGTTTAGTCAATAGTTAGAACGCAGTACTGCAGGTTAATTCTGCTGACTGCGTCTGCCTGAAATTTGCAGTTCGAATCTCACCGGCTCCAGATTGATGCAGTCTTCCATCTTTCCAAGATAAGTAAAATGAGGGCCCAGATTGTTAAGGGCAATAAACCGCTTAGAGTGGGCTGAAAAGCACTGTGAAGCGGTATATAAGTCTAAGTGCTATTGCTATTAAGATAGGATGTGAAAGAGCCCACATTTGCTTATTAACATCTCTTGCCGTGTGAAAGAAATCTCAGCAGGTGTCTAATTTCTTCCTTTATCACATGATTCTGTGTGGTCTCCAAGACTGTATGATAAACTTGATCTCAGATCGTATAGGGCTGTAATGGTGAACCTATGGCACACATGCCCGAAGTGGCAGGTGGAGCCATGTCACCTGGCACAAGCTGCGTCACCCATTCCTCTCCCTGGTTTCTGCCGCACATGCACGTGTGACAATCGGCTGGCCTTCATCTGTGCAGCAGTGCCAGAAACTGGAAGAGCTGATCTTCCATTTTCTGGGGTGAGCATTTGCACCGGACAGTTGATTGTCACGCGCGCATGCGCACCAGTAACCAGAAAATATGCGCCGGAAACCAGAAGTTCATTTTCCGGCACGCGCATGCCCCCTGGGCAGCTTCTCTTCTGGGTTGCGAGTGTGCTTTCTTTTCGGCACTCGGTATAGGGAGTCAAATGCATATTAAGAAGCTAATACGGTGTAGATTCTGTACCACAGTATTATTTTTCCCAGAATCAATCCAGAACAGATGACATTTTTGGGGGGAAGTCACCCAGAGAATCCCTACTGTCCTAGAACATACTAGATGAACAGAAGCCAATGGGAATAGGGGGTGCTGTTGTTGTGACCCAGGCCCAAGTAGGTAGCAATAAACTTAGTCCGTGGAAAAACAAACTTTATTCGAACAGCTGGGAAATACTTCATTCCCAGCGTCATTCATCTCCAAGTAAAACAAATGCCTCCCAACACAAATTCCTTAGTTATCTCGCAAACCTTAGTCCAATTAGGCAAACTGCCAAAGGCCCTTCCTGACAAACGTCCAGAAGCCACAAAAACAAAGACGTACACGAAACAGAAGATAGAGCAGAAGACGCAGCTACAACCTTGTTTTCCGGCAAAGCTGAAACGCCAGTGCTGGTCTGTTTTAAGCCTTATGGGAGGGGCCAATCATCTCTTGGCCGTACTCCCGAGTTGTCCTCTCTGCTTGAGCTGCTCTTGCCTTCTGGCAGCTCTTCTCATGCATGCATTAGGAACAGGCTCCTCCTGTTCCTCTGCCTCACTACTATCAGTCTCTGGAGGCTCTGGAGTCCACACCTCACTTCCCGATGGCCCTGGCCTCACCTCAGCCTCATCGCTGTCCAACTCCATTGCCAGCTCCATAGGCTGCTGACGGACCACAACAGCTGTGGAGCCCAGATCCTAAGAAATATAGGGTTTTAAAAATGACAACCAGTATTGTGATGGAATGTATCGCAGAAGTGGATTCCCAGGACAGGAGAGGCTCATTCCAGAGGAGTACAAAACAATTCAGCCCAAATATTATGTGTGAGAGGAAGACAATCACAACTTAATAGTTCTCAGAAGCAGACAGTAGAGTCTTTAGTTTGGCAAGATTCTGTCTATAGGTGTGAAACAATAATGAACTCAACTTGGACGAACTGCCACATGTCATTCTTTGACAAGCATTTTGTCAAAGTGCTTGTCACTTCTGCCAAGCACTTTGACATCCAGGAAATGATGGGCTCCACAAATAGAAGTATTTATGCAGGGATACTTAGTCATTCATGTCACTACTCAGGACGGTTGATTCTGGACCACTTGAAGCTTCCAAATGGTTTTTACACGACTTTAAACAAGAGAAGACCCACTGCAGCAGGGGTGTCAAACTCGCGTCATCATGGTGGCATCACAACACATGTCAAGACATTTTTCCCCTTTGCTAAACCAGGCGTGGGCGTGGCCAGTGCTATGACGCATCCAGTCCGTGGGCCAGGAGTTTGACAGTCCTGCACTACAGCATAGTGAAGATGGTTTAAGAGGATAGATACACTGATTATTTCTGTGATGATATCATGATGCATGTGCCATGATTTTCAGCTTATTCTAGATGCTTATGTCATCTTCAGGAAGATGGTCATCTTCTCAGGTGGTCCCTGTCTTTGAAACAGCTCCCACCCCCAAGATTATTCCTCCCCCCCCCATGAGACTATCCGCCCCTGCTGTTTTTTTCAGAAAGGTGTTACAATTTGGCTAGTTCTCTGGGAGTAGAACTTCGTCTATGCCCCACATAAACACACACACACAAAATTATAGGTATGTTTGACTGTTTCTCTAGCGCGAAGGTTTCTTTTAGGGTGCGGTTCTTGGCTAAAAAAAAGAGCTTAAAATATATCTCTTTCAGAGTAAAATATATACAAGCACCTATGCAGGGGTGAAATTCAATTTTTTTCCCTACTGGTTCTGTGGGTGTGGCTTGGTGGGTGTGTCAGGGGAAGGATGCTGCAAAATCTCCATTCCCACTCCATCCTGAGGGAAGGATATTGCAAAATCTCCATTCCCTCCCCACTCCAGGGGAAGGATACTGCAAAATCCCCATTCCCTCCCCACTCTTGGGGGAAGAATATTGCAAAATCTCCATTCCCACCCCACTCCTGGGGGAAGGATACTGCAAAATCTCCATTCCCACCCCACTCTGGGGCCAGCCAGAGGTGGCATTTGCCAGTTCTCTGAATTACTCAAAGTTTACGCTACCTGTTCTTCAGAACCTGTCAGAAACTGCTGGATTTCACGCCTGCACCTATGGCTAAACAGCCTCTTTTCAAACATGAGTCTAAATTAAATTTAAAATACTGCAAACTGTTGAAGAAGTGGTGCAAAACATACCCAAAAAAGGCACCCAGCTAAATAGTCTGAGCCATCCATTAAGTGCCTGTGATTCAGAAATGACCTCTTATTTCTAGGATTGGTTTGGCTTGGGTTATTTTATTAAAAAGTCAGTTGATTGTCGGTGGCCCAACTTGATGAGGAAAACCATTTCATAGGTATCGTTTCTAACTCAAATGTTTGGTTTTTAATCATTCCCACTTTAGCATTATTCTTAGCAGCTATGCCGCACTCTGTAACATTTTGCAATCTTAGAGCTTCCTAGCCTTTGGAGTGAGACCAGGTTCACTCCACAATCGTTATCCAGAGCATCTTTTATTATTCTTATTTTTGCAACAGGACCACCTCTTGAATGTCTCTGTTTTCAGAAGCCGATTCTCAAATTAGCAGTTTATTGGCAGAGCTGGAAACACAACCTCTGGGTTCTCTGTTTCCATTTGCTTTTCTGTTCTTTTCCTAAATATGGGAGTGAAATTCAGGTTAAGCCAGAGCGCCACCTAGTGGTCTTTCTAGGATCCTCCTTTTCTTACAGAGTGAGGCATACAAATAATCGAACTAAAATTCTAGTGATGAGCAGCCCCATTTTGAGCAATGGAAAACCTATTTTTCAAGCAGAAGAAGAACTGAATAAATTTCTGCATGGATCTTTTGGTGTTCGTGACTCTTTGTGACTGTGGCCATCATTTCTCCAGGATTTTCTGCCCCGGATTGCTTTTTTGAGTTCTTGGACACTCATCCTTAATGCCCTCAAAAATACAATCCATTCACCTTGTCTTCTATTAACTTCTTTTTCATTGGCCTCCAAAATCAGGGTCTTCTCTAATGGCTCTTGTCTTCTCATAATGGGTGCAAAATATTTAAGCTTTGGCTTCATTATCAGTGCTTCTATTGCAGAGTTGTTGTTTTTTTTAAAGTCATCTCATAGTGAATGATTCATTCTAGTTGTCTCTAGGACTACAATTCAGAAGCAACCATTAATTCAGTCTTTTAGACAGTCCAGTTTTTACAGCCATATGCTACCGCCGTGAAAACTATAACCTTGGCAATATGTGCCTTTGTTGCTAGTACGAAGTCGCTGAGTTTTAATATTTTGTCTAGATAGTTCATACTTGCCTCCCCAGGAGCAGATGTCTCTCTATAGCATGGTTATAACTGTGTGAATTTTTTTTTAACGATAAAATCTATTAACTACTTCAGTTACTTGCCTTGGATTGGTAATGCCTGTTTATATAATCTTATTTTATTTGTTTTAATTTTCAGCAATAGAACCATTTTGCATTCTTCTTTCATCTACCACAGGGGTGTTCAATTCAAGGCCCACAGGCAGGATCTGGCCCGCAGGGTTCTTAGATATGGCCTGCAGGGGCCGCCCTGGAAATAGTGAAGGACTGGCCAGCAGTGCCTCTGACACCCCCAGAAGAGGGTTGCAGGAGGCGTTGGAGCCGGAAATGGAGCTCAGGAGCCCGTTTCCACTGGCAGAAAGCTCAGGCCACCACAGGCACCCACTATATAAGTGATGTCAAAATGGCCACCCCCACCCCGGACATTCCGAACCCAGCCACGCCCACCCCGGCATTCCAAGGTCAAACACAACCCTGATACAGCCATCAATGAAATTGAGTTTGACACCCCTGACCTACAACATGTTTTTTTTAAGCCTTTGTTGCTTCTAACTACGGAAGTGGTATCATCAGCATATCTGAGGTGGCTGATGTCTCTCTCATTGTAATTCCAATATCTTGTGTCCTGAGATCCGGTATTTCTCAAGATGTATTGTGCACATAGATGACAAGAGACAACCTTGGTCCATTCCTAATTCCATTCCAAATCATTTAGTTGCTCTCTGCTCCACTTTAACTGTTGATCCACGATCATCATACAAATTCTTCTGTACGTGGCTCAGAACACCCATGTTACTAAGATTGATCTACTCTCTGTTGTGGTAGATCCCTTTAGCATCTGCCTGAACCTGATTGTGGTTATAACAGAATAACACAATTGGAAGGGACTTTGGAGGTCGTCTAGTCCAATCCTCTGCTCAAGCAGAAACACTATACCATTTCAGACAAATGGTTGTCCAATCTCTTCTTATGCACTTCCAGTGTTGAAGCCCCTACAATTTCTGGAGACAAGTTGTTCTACTGATTAATTGTTCTCAACTGCCAAGGAATTTCTCCTTAGTTCTAGGGTGGTTCTTTCCTTGATTAGTTTCCATCCATTGCTTCTTGCCCTACCTTCAGGTGCTTTGGAGAATAGCTTGACCTCCTCTTCTTTGTGGCAGCCCCTTAGATACTACTCTCATGTTGCCCCCTAGTCCTTCTTTTCATTAAGCCAGACATATCTGATTTATGCAAGTATTCTTCATATGTTTTAGCCTTCAGGCCTCTAGTCATCTTTGTTGCTCTTCTCTGCACCTTTATGATCCATGGAAGTCAGTTTTGAGGTTTACATACAGGTAGTCCTTGACATACGACTGTAATGGAGCCCCCTCGGCGGTGGGTTCTAACCAGTGTTACCACTGGTTCGCTTCTTGCATGCGCTTTGCCCACAATCGGCCACAACCCATCACTGAGCCCGCCCATCACATTATGTCTAAACACTTGTTAAAATGGTTGGTCACATGGGCACCCTGATTTTATGGCCTTTTTGCAGCCGTTGTTAAGCGAATCTCTGATTTGCTATGTCAATTATTTGGCTAGAAACTGGAAGTGCAGGTTTTCAGCAAAACCATTCTTAAATCATGGTCATGTGACTGTAAGACACAACTCTAAATGAGCCCATGTTGCTGGGCACCCAAAATACAGTCATTTGACTAAGAACTTCAGAACTGGGTTGTAACTCTCCTTTTTCAGGTAGATTGTAACCTTGAATGGCCACTATGAAACCGGTAATAAGTCAAGGACTAATTTATAATTTATTTGTTTATTTGTATCCTGCCTTTATTGTTTTTATTATTTGATACTCAAGGTGACAAATATATCCAGCACACATGCCCGTAACACCTTGTAAGGTGAATTGGGTTGAGAGTGAGGTTACCCAGCTGGCTTTCATGACTAAGGCAGGACTAGAACTCACAGTCTCACAGTTTCTAGCCTGGTGCCTTAGCCACTAGAGCAAACTTGGCTCTGCTGATGTCAGTGGTTCAAAATAGGCCAGATCTGAAAAGATATGGCAAAGAACAAGAAAGTTTTTGGGTAATTCCACACTTTCCTAAGCTAAGCAAGTTATTTCTTATTGCTTTCATCAGCCAATGGTCCTTGCCCAGTTTTGCCTTGTATTCCTGTTTTCTCCCAGTGCAGGATTCCTCAGTTAATTTATTTTCTATATTTTCAGAAAGCATTGAACTGTAAAGTAATAAAGGAAGAACTGAGATTTATTTATTTATTAGAATTTGTCAAACAAAAACAAAAACAAGAATAAAAGAATAAAAATACAATGACAAGGACAATAGGCACGTTAGTGCACTTATGCACACCCCCTCGACTGACCACTTAAGTATTAAGTAAGGTCCACAGAGGTCAATTTGTGACTGAAATTGTGAAAATTGGTAGCTAAAACAACTGAATCAGGTAGGGCATTCCAGACTTCGATAATTCTATTACAGAAATCATATTTTTTACAGTCAAGTTTACAATGATTTACATGAGTTTAAAGCGGTTGTTAGCGATTAAAACAAAAAAAGTCATTTACAGTTAAAACATTACTATCTATAATTTTGTATGCAATACCTAGGTCTGACCGCAAGCGACGCAGTTCTAAGTTATCCAAAATGAGAATTTTGAGCCTAGTAGCATAGGGAATTCTATTATGTACGGAAGAGTGCAAGACTTTTCTCGTGAAATACATCTAGACAATTAATTTAATTAATTTAGCAATTAATCAGGTTATCCAATATGTTAAGCTAAAAAAAACCATGTTTCTTATAGTTAAAGGCAACCAACAGTTACCATTGGTGGGAACTTAAAGGGACTATCCAGTTAATTATAATAAGTAGAATTGTTGTGGTAATTACCATTAGCAGTAGGATTGATAGCCCTCTTGTGAGTGATTGAAAGTCTCATAAAAATAGAATTGCTAATAGTTTAAAAATACAAATGCTTAATTTTTAATAGCAATTAAAAACCCAAAACAGTAAATAATCCACATTCAGCAATTAACACAAAATTGCACATGTTTTCAGGCTGGAACACCTATTGTGAATTACCATTGAACTTTTCCTTCTTGATCATACTTTAAGTTATATATTTTAAAAAATATTGAAATATCAGATCTGAGGTACATCTTACGGATTAAAGATAAACAGTATTTTTTTTCTGGGACAGATATCACTGGATGCATTTAAACAGAAGTCAGATTGCCATGTTTTGGGATCCATAGTAGGAGATTCACAGGACAGGTGGTTGGAATAGATGGCCTTTAAGCTCCCTTTTGACTCTTCCATTCTGTGGTCTTGACATTTGGTGGTCTGTGAAACTTAACATAACATAACATCAGAGTTGGAAGGGCCCTTGGAGGCCTTCTAGTCCAACCCCCTGCCCAGGCAGGAAACCCTACACCATCTCAGTCAGATGGTTATCCAACATTTTCTTAAAAATTTCCAGTGTTGGAGCATTCACAACTTCTGCAGGCAAGTCGTTCCACTGATTAATTGTTCTAACTGTCAGGAAATTTCTCCTTAGTTCTAAGTTGCTTCTTTCCTTGATCAGTTTCCACCCATTGCTTCTTGTTCTACCCTCAGGTGCTTTGGAGAACAGCCCGACTCCCACTTCTCTGTGGCATCCCCTGAGATATTGGAACACAGCTATCATGTCTCCCCTAGTCCTTCTTTTTGTTAAACTAGACATACCCAGTTCCTGCACTTAATTTTCTTCAGTTCTTTGCTGAATTCATAATTATATTTAAGCAGACCACTGGACAAGAGTTGCTTTGTTGTATTGCTTCATGTAGAACTGTGGCCCGTAAACATAATTGATACATTTGTTAATGAGCTATTGATGTCCTTCTTTTATTTATACTCCCCAAATGATAAACAAAGTAAATCTAACTACCTATGCAGGAATAAGCTGCCATTAAGCAATCCTGGTATAAACTGGCACAACACTAATGCACTAAAACAGCTTCAAAGAGATAGTACAATCAAGGCCGGATAATTAGCCATTAAATTTTGCAAAAAATTAATTTCAATATTTCTGCAAAACACATCTCATCTGGATAGTTTTCCCAAGACTGTCACTTCAAGACAGGTTATCTTGTAACTGGACTTGTGTGTTAATTCCTAACAAATGACGTTAGGGGACTTTTTCCAAAAACCTGAAGCAAGATGATCCGTCTCTAGTTAATTAAATGCTTTAAAGCTGTGGCAAAAACAGAATAAGTTGATCCGTCACAAAAAATTAATCTGAAATTGAGGAGATGCTCAAGGGACAAGAAGTTCCCGAGGAACATCTTTTATGCTTGCTTACTTTCTTTTGGAAGGATGTCAAGGTAGTCTGGGTTTATTTACATGGACAAGTAATCCTCAATTTACAACCAATCATTAGCAACCATTCAAAGTTACGACCTACCTGAAAAAGGGAGTTAAGACCCAGTCCCAAAGTTCCAAGAATTGCTTCCTCCTACGGTGAAGTGATTAGACATCAGTAACACAACTGCATTTATGGCAATTTGCAACATTGTGTGATCAATGGTTTTGCCAAAAGCCATCGCAAATAATGGGTTTGCTTAACAGTCATAGCATTTGTCTAATAACCATTATGTTCACCTAATGACTGCTGCAGAAAACGTCATAAAATCAAGTTGGTCATGTAACTAACCCAATGTACAACCATCACGATATATGGGTAGAGAAGAGCAACCAAGATGATTAGGGGACTGGAGGCTAAAACATACGATGAATGGTTTGAGGAAGTGGGCATGGCTAGTCTAGTGAAGAGAAGAACCAGGGGAGACATGATAGCAGGGTTCCAATATTTGAGGGGCTCAAATAGGAGGAGGGGGAGAGAAAGCCAGACAAGGAATAATGGATGGAAACTGATCAAAGAGAGATTCAACCTGGAAATAAGGAGAAATTTTCTGACAGTGAAAACAATCAACCAATGGAACAGTTTGTCTTCAGAAGTTATGAGAGCTTCATCACTGGAGGCTTTCACAAAGAGTGGACTGCCATTTGTCAGAAATAGTGTAGAGTCTCCTGCTTGAGCAGGGGGTTGGACTAAATGACCTACAAAGCAGGGGTGAAATCCAGCAGGTTCTGACAAGTTCTGAAGAACTGGTAGTGGAAATTTTGAGTAGTTCGGAGATCCAGTAGCGGAAATTTTGAGTAGTATGGAGAACCGGCAAATACCACCTCTGGCTGGCCCCAGAGTGGGGTGGGAATGGAGGTTTTGCAATATCCCTCCCCCAGGAGCAGGGAGGGAATGGAGATTTTGCAGTATCCTTCCCCTGCCACGCCCACCAAGCCACGCCCACAGAACCGGTAGTAAAAAAAATTGCATTTCACCACTGCTACAAGATCCCTTCCAACTCTGATAATCTGTAGGGATCTGTATATGATCATAATGGGCAGACTCCATTATGGTGATATGTTGAAGATTACTTGCATACATTATTACCTATTTACGGAGAAATTTCGTTCAAACAGTAATGCCCAATGTCAGCCAGAACTCTGGTCAATGTCAGATTTCCAGGGAGTCCTTGATACATATTTTTTTCCTTGTTGTCTTCCCAAATTCATTCCCTTTTTTCCCCTCTTTTGTCTGCAAGAAGAAGCAGCTTGCTCATCCTGATTTATACTTAGTTGCCTGCCAAGCTTAGAAGGAGACCAAAGATGAATTGTCTTCTTTGATCTTTTCCTAATTTGGAGTGTCATCTAACCTGCTGCTGCCAAAAAATAGGGTGTCATTTCTGCCCATCTCATGGCTAGGAATTGAAGGCAATGGAAAGGCAAGCAACCATCTAAAACCTACGTGTTTCATGGAGGCACATTGTACATGGTGTATCTAAGAAGGATATGCGGGCGATTTCGCCAATTCATTTATTTGCATGTGTGTTGGGCACTTCTTCTTGCTTCACTAACTCTTTTGACTGTTTTCTCAGAAAACATACATTCCCAAGGGTGTTTCTTGGTCAAAGAAGTCAAGATGGTAGCCACATCGTTTGTGTGGTACACAGAAAGCACAATTTTATGTGTATCAGATGCAGTAAAAAAAAGTGGCCTTCCGTTGCATCAAACAAGCATTATTAAGCATTATTAGGGCTACATTCTGATCTTGGTTATTTTCCTGAAGAGGTTTCATTATGCAACGTATAACGTGTATGGGCTAGACCAGGGGTCTGCAAACTTGGCTCTTTTAAGACTTGTGGACTTCAACTCCCAGAGTTCCTCAGCCAGCAAAGATAAATTTTATTTATCCCAAATAAAACAAGCAAAGTGTTTAAAAAGTCATGATATTTACGTAGTTACTTACCAAGCACATCCAAATTATACTAAGGTAACCAAAATATGACAAGGCACGTCACAACTTTTGAGCACCCTTAATGTTTGGAAATTGAAAGCTGAAAAATTTGACATGCCACACTATCCCAAGTAGGCGGCTTCACAGAAAGTCATGAAGAATAAGAGAACTAAGATCCTGTGGGACTTCCAGATCCCTGTGGGACAGGCGAGTTCTGGTCATTAAACCAGACATCGTGACAGTAGACAAAAAACAGAGGACTGTGGTGATGATAGATGCAGCAGTGCCAAGTGACCTCAACTTCAGTATTCAATTCTAGAATACAGTATTCAGTTCTAGAATACAGCTCGCCTGTTTGGAACCCTCACCATATCTCTGACATCAATACAATTGAACGTGTCCAGAAATATTTTACAAGAAGAGTTCTCCATTCCTCTGTAAACAACAAAATACCTTATCCCACTAGACTTGAAATCCTGGGCTTGGAAAACTTGGAACTCCGTTGCCTTCGACAAGACCAAAAGCTTTCTAAAAGCTTTAACCAAAAACTTTCTACTATTGACCTCACTCCATTCCTAAGAGGACCATAAGGGGCGTGCATAAGCGCAAAAACGTGCCTACCGTTCCTGTCCTATTGTTTTTCTTTTCTTCTTCCTATATATATAAATATGCTTATACCTTTATATACTATATAACCTTTCTGTGTGATAGTTACATATATTGTTGTGACAAAATAAATAAATATAAATAAATAAATAAATCAGGAAGAAGTACGATGAGAAGTTGGAAAAGTAGCAGGAGATACTGTACTTGAATGAGGAACTAGAGAGAGTGTGGAAAGTCAAGTCCAAAGTCGTTCCAATGATGGTAGGAGCACTCATAGTTGTGACTCCTAAGCTTGAAGAGGGGCTCCAACACATCTCAGGAATATCAGAGTTCTCTTTCCAGACAATACAATGGTAGGAACAGCTGAAATCACCCGCAGAACCCTCAAACTCCCAGGTCTCTGGTAGAGGACCCAAGATTGAGGAAGACACATAGGCATGAGAAGGGAGTGAGTCTGTCTATGTGTCTGTCACTATCACTGCTTACTAGGTGTTGAATCCATAGACAAAAGATTTGGAATCTTGGTAAGGAGTTGTGATTTAGTAAAAGGAAACAGTTCAAAATGGAGGGTAGTGACGAGTCCCAGTACTAGTTATACAGTGCCCCCTAGTGGTCAATAGTAAATAAAACATTAATTTTTTAAAAATATACATTCCCATTGGGTGTGAGTCCTTTAATAAAAAGGCCCAGACAAAATTAATACCTGCAAACTCACTAGTCTGAGAGTTCAAGAGGGGAAAAATGGGGGAGGCATATCTCTATAGCAACTAATTCTTTAGCATTATTGTTTGTTTGTTTAGATTCAGCTTAATCAACAGTTTCCAAGCTGAAATTGTGACTGAGTTTGCCTGGGTCAGAATATTAAAACAAAACTGCTGTTAAAAAACAGCTGGTTCAAGATAAGTGTATTCAAGCAGTTTTCTATGTGCCTTGAACCTGACATTTTATTTTTAAAAAAGCTGTATTAATGAGAGATGAACAGTGAGAAAAAGGCATTCCAGGTCATTATTTAGAAGCCTGATTTCCTTAATGAGCTGTGATACTCTGCCCAGGAAAGAAATAGAAATAGACCATCAAAATAGATCACAGCACATGATGCCAAATTAGTCATCCAATTGCGGCATGCAATTATGAAATAGCCCATCCAAATGTCACTTCACAATGTAACCCAGAAATTCAATTTTTTTCCCCTTGCACTCTTTATTTCTTGTTTTCTTTCTGGATAGTAAAAATATTACTGTTAGTTTGGAGCAGTGCAGTTTAACAGCAACAGAGTTGGAAGGGATCTTGGAGGTCATTCAGTCCAACCCCCTGTTCATGCAGGAGACCAATACTAGGGATTCGAACTGCCAAACTGCCGACCTTTCTGATCGACAAGCTCACTGTCTTAGCCACTGAGCCACCTAGTCAGGTGCTTCTTAACCTTAACAGCTTTAAGCTGGCTGGATTCCAACTCCCAGAATTTCCCAGCCAAAATTGCAAAATTGAAGAAGGGGAATGAGTGAAACCCACCCATTCACCTTTAAAGCTGGATGACATTCCATTTTGCATTTGAAAGTGAACTTAAAATAGATCACTTTGATATGGTCACTGACCAGATATGAACCCAGTACAACAAAATTGAGAGAACTGGAGCCACAAATGATAAGTACAAGGGGTCCTTGTCTTACAACCATTAATTTAGTGACTGTTCTGTAGAAAGTTAGCACCCACCCCTCTCCTAGGAGAATGAAATATTCTAGGAAATATTAAAAAGGCATAATATTACACACAGACTAGGCCTCTGTGGCTCAGACTGCTAATGCAGTCTGTTATTAACAGCAGTTGCCTGCAATTACTGCAGGTTCTAGTCCCATCAGGCCCAAGGTTGACTCAGCCTTCCATCCTTTATAAGGTAGGTAAAATGAGGACCCAGATTGTTGGGGGCAATAAGTTGACTTTGTATATAAATATACAAATAGAATGAAGACTATTGCTAACATAGTATAAGCCTCCCTGAGTCTTCGGAGAAGGACAGGATATAAATGAAAAAAAAAATTATATTTCCCTGGATGAGAAAAGGAGAAACATGTTTTTAAAAACAAAGAGCAGGTCCCTGTCCCCAGCAGATATTTGGTGCACGTTGGACCAGCCTATCTACAAGACAACTAGAACTTCAGCTCCAGGATGACGGGATTAAGACATGACCCCCAGGATATAATAGGATTAGCCCTCTACCTATCTAGCAGCATGGCTCACTGAATTGTGAAATCACCTGGGGACTTTACATCAGCCCAAGGTTCAAACAACCTTAATTCAGACAACCTCCACTGTGAACCCTGCCTAGCCCCCTGAGAGTCTGACAGCAAATAGAATACATGCCCTTGCCACAGGAACAGGAAGCTTAAGTTCAAAGCCCAAGAGAGGGTATAAATAACACTTACTTTCCTCTCCATGCGGTCAGTTACCCAGAATCACACGAGCTTGGCGGTTCCGCTTCACCATTAAAACCATCTTTCCGATCAGCCTCCACGTTTCCAGTGTCTTACTCCACACTTGGAACTGAACCCAGATATCTTCCAACAGTTCAAAGTTACTACAACACGGGGGGAGGGGGGATTACTTATGACCCAATATGGGTCGGTCATCAGGACTGGCGATTTTGTCTTCTGAGTTTTCGGGCTTATACTGGAGCCCAGCTTCCGAGAACTTCTCTCTAGCAGAGTATGTGCTTTGGGCTGTTCTGAGTATGGTATTTATATGGTACCTGCTGTATGTGGCTTTTTAGATGTTGATTGGGCTGTTGATGGCTGGCTGTTAAGTCATTGGCTGTTGTTGGCTTCTGCTGCCAACCCCTCACCTCCTAAGTACTTGATAAGCTGGTAGTAAATCAGCACTCCTGTTGACTGAGGAGGGACCCATTCAAGTGATTGAGGCCTAAGAAATGGGCTCCTGGTCAGAGAGAGGTTCCCTGAAGATGGGCTCCCATACAAGTAAAAAGATACAAGATGTAAAAAAGATGTTGAGACTCTAGAAAGAGTGCAGAGAAGAGCAACAAAGATGATTAGGGGACTGGAGGCTAAAACATATGAAGAACGGTTGCAGGAACTCGGTATGTCTAGTTTAATAAAAAGAAGGACTAGGGGAGACATGATAGCAGTCTTCCAATATCTCAGGGGTTGCCACAAAGAAGAGGGAGTCAAACTATTCTCCAAAGCACCTGAGGGTAGAACAAGAAGCCATGGGTGGAAACTAATCAAGGAGAGAAGCAACTTAGAACTAAGGAGAAAATTCCTGACAGTGAGAACAATCAATAAGTGGAACAACTTGCCTGCAGAAGTTGTGAATGCTCCAACACTGGAAATTTTTAAGAAAATGTTGGATAACCATCTGTCTGAGATGGTGCAGAGTTTCCTGCCTGGGCAGGGGGTTGGACTAGAAGGCCTCCAAGGTCCCTTCCAACTCCATTGTTATTATTATATTATTAAGTCCGAAAGCTTGGAAGATGCAACCTCTGATCCAGTAGTGGGTTCCACTTACCTTCACCACTGGCTTGGAACTGTGAGCGTGCATGTGCAGTTGCTTCATTTGCGTGCGGTGCTTCTGTGCATCCACAGAGCATCCATAATGATATCTGGGCGGGTGGCCGGAGCTTCCTGCCGCCGCCACTACTGGTTCGCCCAAACCGGGGCAAACCAGTAGAAACCCACCACATCTCTGGTGCCAGTGACCAACCCAGATGGGATCCTGCAACATTATCCTTGGACATGTATATTTGTCTTCATTCATAACTTATGACCATTTTTCACACTTAACGACCATTACAGCATCCCCATGGTCATGTGATCAAAATTCAGGTGCTTGGCAACAGACTCATATTTATGACAGTTGCAATGTCCCAGGATCATGTTATCACCTTCTGACAAGCAAAGTCAATGGGGAAGACAGATTCACTTAAAAACCATGTTACTTTCTTAACAGCTGCACTGGCTCACTTAATAACTGTGGCAGGAAAGGCTGTAAAATGGGGAAAATCTCAATTAACAAATGTCTCGCTTGGTAGCAGAAATTTTGGGCTCAATTGTAATCATAAATCAAGGACTACCTGTTCTAGAATACTAAAACTTAGATAATTATAGGTTTAGAAGTTTCTATCTTGCACCATGGCTAAATTGTGTGATATAATCTCCCTCTCTCTTCCTTCCTCTCTCTCTCTCTCTCTCTCTCTCTCTCTCTCTCTCTCTCTTTCTCAACACACACACACACACACACACACAATTTTTGAGAGCTAGCCACTGCATGCATTCCAACTCAATAAATATCCTGGGAGAAATTAAGTAAATGAAAAGGAAAGTAATTAACATCATTAATGTTAAATAGTTAAATAATGCCATTAAGTTCAAATTACCTTGAACGTAAGGGGAATCAAAGAGACTTTATTGTATTTAGCGTTATAGTGGCAAATGTACACCCCATCTTTTTGTTTATAGGTCAAGACTCTACAAATTAGATCATAAAGGAATGATCCAAGAGTCAAAGAACATAGATTCTTCAATGCTAAATTGATTTCATTTACTAAAGATGGAAAACCAAAAGAACATACAGAAGGTCAACAAGAAATAGGCAGGAAAGAATGTGTGCTGTTGTTGCTCAGCCACTAAGTGGTGTCTGACTCTTTGCAACCCCATGGACAATAGCATGCTAGATTTCTCTGTTTTCCACTGTTATGCTTGCTCAAATTCATGTTCATTGCATCTAATGCTATCTGATCCTCTGCTGTCTTCTCCTTTTGCCTTCACTTTTTCCCAACATCAGGGTCTTTTCCAGTGAGTCCTGTCTTCTGATTTAGTGGCTAAAGTATTTGAACTTCAACTTCAGGATGTGTCCTTCCAAAGAACAGTCAGGACTGATTTCCTTTAGGATGGACTGATTTGATCTCCTTGCAGTCCAGGGGTTCATCAAAAACAGATCATGCCAAACAAATCTTATTTCATTCTTTGACAAAGGGACTAAATTACTGGATCATGAAATGCTGCGGAATAGTATACTTAGGTTTTAGTAAAGCATTTATTTATTTATTTATTATTTACATTTCTATACCGCCCTTCTCCGAAGACTCAGGGCGGTTTACAGCCAAGTTAAAAAGACATATACAAAAATTAAAACACAATATTTGAAATTTAAAAATCTGAAACCATAAGGCCGAATATTAAAATAACAAGAAATAAAACCACTCAATTAAAAATTACTCTTAGGCCAACCCTGTTCGTTGAAACAAAAAAGTCTTGAGCTCGCGCTTAAAGGCCCGGAGGTCGGGAAGAAGGCGTAGCCCCAGAGGCAGTTCGTTCCATAGGGTAGGTGCCCCAACAGAGTGATAAAGTAGGTCACAAACCTACTTCTTGGAAAGCTTGAAAAATGTAGGATAGACAGCACTACCACCAGATGGGTTTGTAAATGAGTGACACATCATACTCAACATGTAGTTGTTGACAGAACTACATCCATATGGAGGGAAGTAAGCAGTGGGTACCCCAAGGTTATGTCTTAGGCACAGTACTCTTCAATATCTTCATAAATGATCTAGATGAGGAAATAAAATGGGAACTTGTCAAATTTGCAGATGACACTAAGCTGGCAGAAATAGCCAACAGCCCCATAAGACAATCTCAAGATCCATAATGTTCTTGACAGACTTGAATATTGGGCCCTATCTAACAAAATGAAATTTAACATAGATAAAAGTAAGATTTTACACTTAGGCAAGAAAAACCAACTTATAGGTACTGACTAGGTGGATCCTGGCTTAATGCCATTAACTGTGAGAGGGATCTTGGAGTTCTAGTGGACTCCAATATGAGCCAACTGTGTGCAGCAGCAACCAAAAGAGTCAATGCAATCCTAGGCTGCTTTAATAAGTGGAATAGAATCATGATCACATGAAGTTCTAGTACCACTTTACAAAGCCTTGGCAAGGCCACACTTAGTGCATCCAGTTCTGGTCACCACAATATAAAAAAGATGTCGAGATTCTGGAAAGAGTGCAGAGAAGAGCAACAAGAATGATTAGGGGGGTGGAGGGTAAAACATAAGAATGGTTACAGGAATTGGGTATGTCTAGTCTAATGAAAAGAAGGACTAGACGTGATAGCAATGCTCCAATATTTGAGGAGCTGTCACAAGGAAGAGGGGGGTCAACCTATTCTCCGAAGTACCTGAAGGCAAGACAAAAAGCAATGGATGGAAATTAATCAAGGAAAGAACCAATTAGAATTAAGGAGAAATTTCATGACACTCATAACAATTAAATAGCTTGCCTTTAGAAATTGTGGGTGTTCCATCACTAAAGAATTTTAAGAAGAGACTGGACAGCCACTTGTCTGGAATGATATAGGGTCTCTTGCCTAAGCAGGTGGTTGGATTAGAAGACCTCTAAGTTCCCTTTTACTAGAATAACTCATTCTTATTTTGCTAAACTATGCATAATTATTTTCAGGTCAGATAAACTTGGAAACATTCACAGCTGATGCTCTAACCCTGATTATGTGTGCATTGATATGGTCATGTGACCACTGAGAGATTTTTGTCATTGTAAATTCAGAACGGAGTTGTAAGTACTTTTGGGGTGGGGGCAATATGACTTCAACTGATCCCAAAGAGCCTGGACGTAAATCGAGGACTACCTATACTTCATCTGATATCTTACGAAGGTTTGTCATGTGGAAATGGTCAAAGCGTTTTGCATGCCTTCCATAGAAAATCCATGTTTCTCAGGCATACGGGAGTGTAGCATGGCTCTGTATCCTCCAATTTTATAAAGGGTAAAGAACATAGCGGTGAACTTGAACTTGTCACAGTAGATCCCATTAAGGACAGTGGAGGTGCAGGATCTTATTAAAATCTCCCAATGTTTTATTCGTTTACAGGGAGCCTCAAAATCTCTACCCTCCCGAGGTTAGCAATGCAAAGCTCCAATATGCGGGATGGGGACCCAAAGGCCAGCAGCTGGTAAGAGATTGCTCGCTACGACTTTTTGTCTTTCTTTGCTGCAAAGTCAGTCCACAAACACAAATAAAAGGGATCCCATATGGCCTCTTGGCTTACTTTGCTAATCTAACCATGCAGCCACGTTGCTGATAGGTCAGGACTTAATTCAGCACTGATAGCGCTTGTCTAGTAGCAAGGCTTCTTGGTGATCCAAAGAATTCAGATACTAAAAGCCAGCAGAGCAGAAGAGATTAGGGCTGTAATTGAGAGGTGGTTCTAATCCCTTCGTAGCCACAGAAATTCACTGGTGGACAAGGGCTAATCTCTCTCTTTCTGTGAGCTGCAGAGCCTAGGATGCAGAGGTGGGTTTCAGCAGGTTCTGACCAGTTCTGGAGAACCGGTAGCGGAAATTTTGAATAGTTCAGAGAACCGGTAGTAAAATGCTGCCTGGCCCCATCCCCATCTATTCTCTGCCTCCCAGGTCCCATCTGATTGGGAGGGAATGGAGATTTTACAGTATCCTTCCCCAGCCACGCCCACAAAGCCACGCCCACCAAACCATGCCACGCCCACCAAGCCACACCCACAGAACCGGTAGTAAAAATAATTGAAACCCATCACTGCTGGGGTGATGCAATGGCGAAATTCGCGAACTAAGTGGGTAGATCCAGGTTTTGGGTTCTCCCTCAATCATTAAAGGCTACTGGGTATGAAGAAAAACCTAGCAGAACTGGGAGAAGAAAGACCACGGCATTATGGTGACAGAAAAGATTTCTCAGTCGAGAGCCAACTACAATTTATCTCTGCTGATTCCCACCCCTTGTATTTCATTGACTAAAACTCAAGGATCATCATCTCTAGACATTGTGCTGGACATGGCAAGAAAGAACCTCTCTCTTAAGAGTCCCAGGAGCTCTTCAGATGCTGCCTTGAGTCCAGCTATAGGTGGACTCACACCTTGACTTACAACCACATCTGAGCCCAAAATTTCTCTCTCTAAGCTAGACAGTTGCAAAGTGAGGTTTTTTTTGTTTACATTTATACCCCGCCCTTCTCCGAAGACTCAGGGCGGCTTACAGTGTATAAGGCAATAGTCTCATTCTATTTGTATATTTTTTACAAAGTCAACTTATTGCCCCCCCAACAATCTGGGTCCTCATTTTACCTACCTTATAAAGGGTGGAAGGCTGAGTCAACCTTGGGCTGGGCTCGAACCTGCAGTAATTGCAGGCTTTTGTTCCATTTTATGACTTTTCTTGCCACCAATGTTAAGTGAAACACTGTAGTTGTTAAGTTAGTAACACAGTTGTTCAGTGAATCTGGCTTCCCCATTGACTTTGCTTGTCAGAAGGTTGCAAAAGGGGGGATCACATGATCCTGGGACATTGCAACCGTCATAAATCTGAGACAGTTATCAAACATCCAAATTTTGATCATGTGACCATGCTGATGCTACAACAGTCGTATGAGTGAAAAAGTGTCATGTCACATTTTTCAGTGCTGTTGTAACTTGGAATGGTCACTAAACAAATGGTTGTCTATGGAGATTCTCAGTCATCCAGGTCATGGTTGTCCCAAAGGTGCTTTTTCAAGAGGCAACTGGACTTTCTGGTTTTCTTTGAAGACGTTTCATTTCTCATCCAAGAAACCAGAAAGCCCAGTTGCCTCTTGGCAATTTACAAATGGTTGTAAGTTGAGAACTATCTGTACTGTGTTTGTTCGTTTATTTCAGTTGTATGCTGTGCAATTTCCCAGGCAGCCAACAATCTCATCATAAGACGAAGGCATCTATAGGAGAAAGAGAAACTAATCTGAGCATACATTAAAAAAAGACAAATCAAAAATAGAATGCTGTGCCCTCATTAACCCTTTTACCAATCATACCATCCCCTCCTCGTGCACTAGAGCAGTGGTAGGAATAATTTGAGCATAGTCTGGCATTCTTGGAGTAATTTTTTATCTTGTTTTCTTGGGGTGACAATGGCATTATTCAAGACTGGAAAAAGGGTGATGAGTCAAACAGTTTAAGGAACCAACAAAGAAGAATATTTGTACCTCAGAGTTGAACTGTGAGATCCTGGGTGGTCTCTGAGCTTGGTGGTTTTCTTGCAGACCTTTAATTACCAAACTAGGTAACATCATCAGTGCTACAAGGCAACAGAATTTGCTCTCTGTTTACATAATAATAATAATAATAATAATAATAATAATAATAATAATAATAATAATAATAATAATAATAATAATAATAATGTTTTAATTTGTATACCACCCTTCTCCTGAAGGACTCAGGGCGGTGAACAGGCAAGTAAAATACAAAACAGAAATATACACCATAATTAAAACAACCCTTAAAAAACTGATTCAAATATGCCAAAAATTTAAAATAACATTACACCCATACAAATTACAACAATTTAAAACCCACAATTAAAATTTAAAAATTTAAGAATCAGGCCAGTCCAGCCATATGAAATAAATAGGTTTTAAGTTCGCGGCGAAAGGTCCTAAGGTCAGGTAGTTGTCAAAGCCCGAGGGGAAGCTCGTTCCACAGGGTAGGAGCCCCCACAGAGAAGGCCCTCCCCCTGGGGGCCACCAGTCGACATTGTTTGGCTGACGGCACCCTGAGGAGTCCCTCTCTGTGGGAACGCACCGGACGCTGGGAGATAGAGGCCGGCAGTAGGCGGTCCCGTAAGTAACCCGGTCCTAAGCCATGGAGCACTTCAAAGGTGGTAACCAATACCTTGAAGCGCACCCGGAAAACAACAGGCAGTCAGTGCAGTCTGCGCAGGATAGGTGTTACGTGGGAGCTCCGAACCGCTCCCTCAATAACCCGCGCAGCCGCATTCTGGACTAGCTGAAGTCTCCGGGTGCTTTTCAAGGGGAGCCCCATGTAGAGAGCATTGCAGTAGTCCAGACAAGAGGTAACGAGAGCATGAGTGACTGTGCATAGGGCATCCCAGTCCAGGAAGGGACGCAACTGGCGGATCAGGCGAACCTGATAAAAAGCTCTCCTGGAGATGGTCGCCAAATGATCTTCAAAGGACAACCGACCATCCAGGAGCACGCCCAAGTTGCGTACCTTCTCCATCGGGGCCAACAACTCGCCCCCGATAGACAGCCGCATCTTGCCTTGTCAGTGTTGGTGGAAGTACTGTTTTCCCCATGGATTAACACCAGGAATAATACCAGACTAACAACCAAGCAATAAACAATACCAAGCAAATAAACCAAGCAAATAAACAATAAACAAACAATGAAGGAAGTACTAACTCAGACAAAAGATGAAACGGAAAACAACAGCCAAATCAAGAAACCATCAAGACCACTCCCACCAACACTGACAAGGCAAGCCACTTGTATATAAACAGAGAGAAAACCCCATAGGTGCACAAATAGATAAATACTAGAGAAGGTGTTCCCTCCAGGTCTAACCAGGAAGAGCCTTAAAATTGAATGTACTATATACCCAACTGGCAAATAGTGCATAAACAGAAGAATCACTCAGGTATAACAGCTGTTATCACCCAGACAGACATGTTCCTTATGAATTGTACCTTCTGAATATTCTTCAAGGACAGGCCTGTGCACAACGCAATGTAGTAATCCAAGCAACAGGTGTTTAGAATGTGAAGAAAGCCTATTGATCCAAGAATGGCCATCTTTAACACATGTGGTATATCTAGGCAAAGCCTTCCTTGCTATAGCTCCAACCTCCTTATTAAATAGGAATTATGACTTTAGAAAGATCTCCAGACTTCTAGCTGTCTCTGAATAGGAGAGGACAATTCCATTCGTGGTCAAAGATGGTATTTTTCAGGATTCAATGGGCCTGCAAATGAAAGTATCTGAGTCTCAGAGGATTTAATCTGCATCCCTTCTTCCCTATCCAGACCCTGATGGACTCCAAGACGCCGAGTCAGCATTTTGACTCTGTTGTCCGTTTGGCCTGGGGCCAAGAGAAATAGTTGGGTATCATCAGCACATTGAAAATATAGGTCCTCCTATCAACAAATTCTTCCCCCAGCAGTTTCATGTAGATGTTAAAAAGAAGCGAAGAGAAGATAGCCCTGAGGCACTTCACAAAGTAAAGATTTCAACTTGTCATTTCAGGCCGTTCAGCCACTGACTCAGAGATCCTAACTAGGAAATATTTCCTGGTGGGCTTTCTCAACCATGAGGAGTCAGGAATTTTCCACATTTTAATTTTGTTCTTCTTATGAATGAATTTATCACTAACTCTGCACCCGCTTCAAAGAAACCTTGTTTTGACCTTGTCAAACCACTCTGCCGATGCATAGCCAAAATCCTAGCTCTTAATCATTTATGCCCACCACAAAACCATGTGCTCTCCATACCTGTAATGCAATAAAGTATAATCAATGAACCAGGGTGTATCATTTCACATGAAGAAAACTTAATTTACAGTGATGCCCTACATAAACATCAGTGATATTAGGTTACTGACTGCAAGATAATCCATCTTGCAGAAGTTTAACGCGCAGAGTGCATATTAAAGGCCACTTGGGTTAATAAATTCTGGGAACAATATAACAAGGCAGTTAGCATGCAAAAATACAGATAGTCCTCAATTTACAACCCATGTAACGATGGTGTTACAAAGGCAATGGAAAAGACAATTTGCAATCTGTCCCTGAAGTTATGACCATCATACCACTTCAGTTGATCACAAATCAGGTACTTGGCAACTTTAAGTCTGGAAGACTTCAACTCCCAACTTTGCTGGCTGAGGAACTCAGCCAGCAAAGTCTTAGTCTTAGAGATACAACCGGTTGCAGCAACCTGCAGTGATGTAATTGCAACTTTTGACTTTCCCAGCTGGTTTCCAACAAACAACGTTAATCGGTGAAGACAGATTCGTTTAACGACCATGATAAACGTGACTGTAAAATCAGGTCCAGTCATGTGACTTAATGAAATCATCATTCAGAAATGGAAGTTACAGTCCTAATGATTCACAGACAGTCTGTGAAGATTCCGACAGATGTCTGCTTGAGTTGACAGTCCTTCAGCGGTTTCCAGGCGGCCCCACTGGCCAGATCTAAGCACCCGTGGACCAGACCCGCCAGCAGGCCTTGAGTCAGCATTTTGACTCTGTTGTCCGTCTGGCCTACCAGAGAAATAGTTGGGTATCATCAGCACATTGAAAATATAGGTCCTCCTATCAACAAATTCTTCCCCCAGCAGTTTCATGTAGATGTTAAAAAGAAGCGAAGAGAAGATAGCCCTGAGGCACTTCACAAAGTAAAGATTTCAACTTGTCATTTCAGGCCGTTCAGCCACTGACTCAGAGATCCTAACTAGGAAATATTTCCTGGTGGGCTTTCTCAACCATGAGGAGTCAGGAATTTTCCACATTTTAATTTTGTTCTTCTTATGAATGAATTTATCACTAACTCTGCACCCGCTTCAAAGAAACCTTGTTTTGACCTTGTCAAACCACTCTGCCGATGCATAGCCAAAATCCTAGCTCTTAATCATTTATGCCCACCACAAAACCATGTGCTCTCCATACCTGTAATGCAATAAAGTATAATCAATGAACCAGGGTGTATCATTTCACATGAAGAAAACTTAATTTACAGTGATGCCCTACATAAACATCAGTGATATTAGGTTACTGACTGCAAGATAATCCATCTTGCAGAAGTTTAACGCGCAGAGTGCATATTAAAGGCCACTTGGGTTAATAAATTCTGGGAACAATATAACAAGGCAGTTAGCATGCAAAAATACAGATAGTCCTCAATTTACAACCCATGTAACGATGGTGTTACAAAGGCAATGGAAAAGACAATTTGCAATCTGTCCCTGAAGTTATGACCATCATACCACTTCAGTTGATCACAAATCAGGTACTTGGCAACTTTAAGTCTGGAAGACTTCAACTCCCAACTTTGCTGGCTGAGGAACTCAGCCAGCAAAGTCTTAGTCTTAGTCTTAGAGATACAACTGGTTGCAGCAACCTGCAGTGATGTAATTGCAACTTTTGACTTTCCCAGCTGGTTTCCAACAAACAACGTTAATCGGTGAAGACAGATTCGTTTAACGACCATGATAAACGTGACTGTAAAATCAGGTCCAGTCATGTGACTTAATGAAATCATCATTCAGAAATGGAAGTTACAGTCCTAATTATAGCCATAAGTTGTAACTGGTTTAGAAGCCTAGGAACAACATTCTACACAGCCATAGAAAATATTAAAGCAGAATAAAACATCTGAAAACATTAAAAAGTGTTTTCTCCTTCTATAAGTGGCTAAAATGTGCAGTAGAGTTTGTGCAAAATACAAATTATTGCAAGATTTGTTGCCAAGTCCTGGTTAAAAATGTGTGTGTGAGGGAGTTAGATTACTTTAAAAAAAAATATGCAGAGGAGAGATTGTAAGGTTAAAACATCAGCATCTATATAATGATAATTTTTAAGGTTCCAATTGAGCTTTTTTTGATTCAGCATTCAATCTGAGGAAGATTTTTTTGCTACAGGTCAGGCAGCTCCACAACATTATTTTTGCTCCAAATATTGTCAGCTTTTGGGGTATTAAAGATATTATATGCAGAAAATCCTTCTGGGTTTTAAAGATTAATATGAACTGCTGTTCCAAAAATTAAAATAAAACCTGTGTTAGTTTTAATAGAAGCTTTAGAGCTTGTTTGGCATTAGACAGAGATAGGCTACCTCAAACAGTTTTAAAGTTTATGCAAAGTCACTATACAGCAGTGGTTAGAGCAGAGGTGTCAAACTGGCGACCCGCAGGCTGGATGCATCACATGCAGTCCACGCCCACCCCAGCTCCGCAAATAGAAAAAAACAGCACAAAAGTCACCTGATAGAAACGTGACACCTTGAGTTTGACACCCGTGGATTAGAGCAGGGGTCTCCAACCTTGGCAACTTTAAGTCTGGAAGACTTCAACTCCCAACTTTGCTGGCTGAGGAACTCAGCCAGCAAAGTCTTAGTCTTAGTCTTAGTCTTAGTCTTAGTCTTAGTCTTAGTCTTAGTCTTAGTCTTAGTCTTAGTCTTAGTCTTAGTCTTAGAGATACAACTGGTCACTTAACAGCTGTTCAAAGTTACGACTGACCTCTCCCCTCCCAAAGCTACTTATGACCCATTTCAAGTTACAGCCACTGCAGTGTCTCATGGTCATTCACCTTTAGAATAGAATAGAATAGAATAGAATAGAATAGAATAGAATAGAATAGAATAGAATAGAATAGAATAGAATAGAATGAGTTGGAAGGGACCTTGGAGGTCTTCTAGTCCAACCCCCTGCTCAGGCAGGAAACCCTACACCATTTCAGACAAATGGTTATCCAACCTCTTCTTAAAAACTTCCAGTGTTGGAAGTTTTACAACTTCTGCAGGCGATCGCGCCCGATCCCTCCCTTCTCCGTTCCCGGATGGTCAAGACCCTCAGAGCCTGGGCCTCGCCTGATGTTATGCAACGACGGTCCGTGGCAATAAGGCCCCCTAATACATGATCAGATTCAGGGGTGCCGCGGATATTATAGGCGCGCACGGAGACCTGGTTGGGCACTGAAGGGGCGTGCCTGGTCGAGATGTGCCCACCGGGTTTCCGTGCATTCCATCAGCCGAGGCCCAGGGTAGGGGTGGTGGGGTGGCGGTTGTTATTAAAGAGAGTCTAGAGCCGAGGAGACCACTGTACCTCAGATTGCCGGGTGTGAATCCCTCTTTGTGAGGTGGGGTCATAGGTGTCAGATGGGCTTGCTGGTCACACTGGCTCCTTGCTGCGTGACAGCCGCCTGCCCGAGCTCCTGGAGGTGCTGGCTGGGGTGGCAGTTGAGACCCCAGACTTTTAGTCATGGGGACTTTAACTGCCATCTTCCGGCTCGTCATCGACGGCAGCTCGGGAGTTCATGGCTTCCATGACGGCCTTGGACCTGACCCAAGTAGTTGATGGCCCTACTCACATTGGGGTGGCACTCTGGACCTGATTTTGTCTCTGGTCAGTGGTTGAGAGATCTGGACTTAAAGGAAATAGTCATTGAACCTTTGTCATGGTCAGATCACTCTCTTCTTCGCCTGGACTTTCTGACCGCCATTCACCTCCGCAGGGAGACGGAGCCGATACGTTGGTTCCGTCCCAGGCGCCTGATGGACCCGGATGGGTTCGGACGGAGCTTGGGCCATTTCCTGAGGGTCTGGCTCACGGCTCGGTTGAGGAACTTGTTGCGGCCTGGGAGCGGGCGCGGCGGGGCCTTAGACCGTGTCGTGCCTTTGCGGCCTCTGACCCGGCGCAGGTCCCAACCGGCTCCTTGGTTCTCCGAGGAGCTGAGAGGATGAAGCGCGGAGAAGACGCCTAGAGAGTTCCTGGAGGTCTAGCCGTTCGGAAGCTGATCGGACACTAGTGAAGTCCTATACTAGGACTTACCTAGTGGCATTGAGGAAGCGAGGCGTAGCTACGCCTCCCTCATTGCATCGGCAGATAACCGCCCAGCCGCCCTGTTTGGGTGACCCGCCTCCTACACCAGGGGAGCGGGATGACCCGCTGCAGGACGTGCTGAGGAGTTTAACGGTTATCTATACTTATCGTATAGCTTCGGGATGGTTTGGACCAAGATTGCGGTGATACGGGTGAGACGGCTGAGGGTGGTCTTGGTGACATTTTATGGGATGAGTTTGACCCTGTTGCTCCCGAGGACATGGACAGGTTGTTGGGAGGCTGAATGCCACCACATGTTTACTGGACCCGTGCCCCTCCTGGTTGGTGCTGGCCACGCAGGAGGTGACCCGAGGCTGGCTCAGGCGATTACGAGCGCTTCTTTGGTGGAGGGTGTCTTCCGGCCGCCTTGAAAGAGGCGGTGGTGAGGCCCTCCTCAAGAAGCCTTCCTGACCCGCTGTTTTAGGTAATTATCGTCCGGTCTCCAACCTTCGCGGCGAAGGTTGTTGAGAGTATGGTGGCATATCAGTTTCCTTACACCTGGATGAAACTGTCTATCTAGACCTGCTCCAGTCCGGTTTCCGCCCGGTTACAGCACGGAGCGGCTTTGGTCGCGTTGGTGGATGATCTCTGGAGGGCCAGGGATAGGGGTTGTTCCTCTGCCCTGGTCCTATTAGACCTCTCAGCGGCTTTCGATACCATCGACCATGGTATCCTGCTGCGCGGTTGGAGGGATTGGGAGTGGGAGGCACCGTTTATCGGTGGTTCTCCTCCTATCTCTCCGACCGTCGCAGTCGGTGTTGACAGGGGCAGAGGTCGGCCCGAGGCCCCTCACTTGTGGGGTGCCGCAGGGATCGATCCTCTCGCCCCTTCTGTTCAACATCTACATGAAGCCGCTGGGTGAGATCATCAGTGGGTTCGTGTGAGGTACCAGCTGTGCGGATGACACCCAGCTGTACTTTTCCACACCGGACCACCCCAACGGTTATCAAGTGCTGTCCCGGTGCCTGGAGGCCGACGGGTCTGGATGGGGAGAAACAGGCTCAAGCTCAATCCCTCCAAGACAGAGTGGCTGTGGATGCGGCATCCCGGTACAGTCAGCTAACCGCTGCTGACCATCGGTGGCGAGTCATTGGCCCGATGGAGAGGGTGCGCAACTTAGGCGCCCTCCTGGATGAGCGGCTGTCTCTAGAAGATCATTTGACGGCCGCTCCAGGAGAGCGTTCTACCAGGTTCGCCTGGTGCGCCAGTTGCGCCTTTCTGGACCGGGAGGCCCTTTGCACGGTCACCACGCCCTTGTGACGCCTCGCCTGGATTACTGCAACGCCTCTACATGGGGCTTCCTTGAAGGGCATCCGGAGGCTGCAGTTAGTTCAGAATGCGGCTGCGCGGGTGATAGAGGAGCCCTCGTGGCTCCCGTGATAACACCCATCCTGCGCAGGCTGCACTGGCTACCTGTGGCCTTCCGGGTGCGCTTCAAGGTTTTGGTGACCACCTTTAAAGCGCTCCATGGCATAGGGCCGGGTTATCTGGGACCGCCTACTGCGACCAGATACCTCTCACCGACCGTGCGCTCTCACAGAGAGGGACTCCTCAGGGTGCCGTCAGCTAGGCAGTGTCGTTGGCGGCGCCCAGGGAAGGGCCTTCTCTGTGGGGCTCCCACCCTCTGGAACGAACTCCCCCAGGACTCCGTCAACTTCCTGACCTTCGAACCTTCCGTCGCGAGCTCAAGACACATTTATTCATCTGTGCAGGACTGGCTTAGATTTTTAAATTTAGAGGGGTTTTAAATTGATTTTAATATTTATATTTAATATTTATATCTCTATTTTTAATAATTCGGGCGCTAGAATAAGTTTTTTAAGGATTATTTTAATTTGTATATTGATATTGATGTTTTATATGCCTGTGAACCGCCCTGAGTCCTTTGGGAGATAGGGCGGTATATAAATTTGAATAATAAATAAATAAATAAAACATGGTTGTTAAGTGAACCTGGTTTCCCCATTGACATTGCTCATCAGAAAGTCACAAAGGGGGATCATATGAACCCAGAACATTGCAATCTTCAAATATACAGTACGTGTTAGTTGCCAAGAGTCTGAATTTTGATCGTATGATGGTGCAAAAGTTATAAATGTGAAAAATGGTTATGTCACCTTTTTCAATGCTGATGCAATTTTGAAGGGTCAGTAAACGAATTGTTGCAAATTGAGGACTTAGGTGTACGTGGTGGTTTCTAATCTAGCTTTCTTTCTTATTATTATGTTCAACAATATTGAACGCTTCTGATGAAAGATAGACTTCTGACAAGGAAGTGGCCATTGGAGACTTTACTGCTTGTCAGTAGGTTACTTATTTTCGTATATCAGTTCTAAGAGGCTGTGCCAGGAAGAGAACCGCTGTCTAAAGCTAATTTACAAAGAGGCAGAATTTGCATCCATTTCCCTAATAGGTGGTTACGTGTTTCACAGTATAAAAAAAAAATCACTGCGCAAATATAACACGTATTTGCAAAGAGCTCATCTTAAAATAACTATAATGGTGCTAAATTGTGTTTTGTATTTCCAGATGGAGAGCCAGACATGAAAAATAGCCTTTTAAAATAACATATGGCCACTATTATGAGAAAATTGGGCTTGTTTGTTGTTCAGTCATAACCTTATTTTAAATGCAGCCTGCATGTTGTGTATTGTATTATATTATCTAGGTCATTTGTGTACTTCACCATTTTTCCGTCTGCATAAGTGCTCACTGAAGGTAACATTTGATTTATATACAAACCTTAACAATACAGGTAATCCTCAACGTAAGATCAAAATTCCAGACTTTATTGTGGTCATAAGTCAAGGACTGCCTGTAAGAATTTTGGTCATCAGTCATTGCGGTCGTAACTCAAAGTACCTTGTCGCAAAGGTGCTTTTTCAAGAGGCAACTGGACTTTCTGTTTTTTCTTTGAAGACATTTCACTTCTCATCCAATACATTGGTTGGGACGTTGGTTCCGTCCCAGGCGCCTGATGGACCCGGAGAGGTTCCAGACGGAGCTTGGGCCGTTTTCTGAGGGTCTGGCTCGCAGCACGGCCGAGGAACTTGTTGCGGCTTGGGAACGGGCCGCGGTGGGGGCCTTGGACCGTGTCGTGCCTATGCGGCCTCTGACCCGGCGTAGGTCTCAACCAGCTCCCTGGTTCTCCAAGGAGCTGAGGGGGATGAAACGCCGGAGAAGACCCCTAGAGAGTTCCTGGAGGTCCAGTCGTTCGGAGGCTGATCGGACACTAGTTAGGTCCTATACTAGGACCTACCTAGTGGCAATGAGGGAAGCGAGACGTTGCTACGTCTCCTCCCTCATTGCGTCGGCAGATAACCGCCCAGCCGCCCTGTTTCGGGTTACTCGCTCTCTCCTTCAACAGGGGGAGCGGGATGACCCGTTGCAGGGACATGCTGAGGAGTTTAGTGGTTATCTATACGACAAAATCGTTCAGCTTCGGGATGGCTTGGACCAAAATTGGGTAGATCCGGGTGGGATGTCAGAGAGCCATCTTGTTGAGACTATTTGGGATGAGTTTGACCCTGTGGCTCCCGAGGACATGGACAGGTTGCTGGGTAGGTTGAACGCCACCACATGTTTACTGGACCCGTGTCCCTCCTGGTTGGTGCTGGCTGCACAGGAGGTGACACGAGGCTGGCTCCAGGGGATTACGAATGCTTCCTTGTTGGAGGGGGTCTTTCCGGCCGCCTTGAAGGAGGCGGTGGTGAGGCCTCTCCTCAAGAAGCCTTCCCTGGACCCAGCTGTTTTAGGTAATTATCGTCCGGTCTCCAACCTTCGCTTCGTGGCGAAGGTTGTTGAGAGTGTGGTGGCATGTCAGGTACCCCAGTACCTGGAGGAAACCGTCTATCTAGACCCATTCCAGTCCGGTTTTCGGCCCGGTTACAGCACTGAGACGGCTTTGGTCGCTTTGGTGGATGATCTCTGGAGGGCCAGGGATAGGGGTTATTCCTCTGCCTTGGTCCTATTAGACCTCTCAGCGGCTTTAGAGACCATCGACCATGGTATCCTGCTGCACCGGTTGGAGGGATTGGGAGTGGGAGGCACCGTTCATCGGTGGTTCTCCTCCTATCTCTCCGATTGGTCACAGACAGTGTTGATGGGGGGGCAGAGGTCGGCCCCGAGACGCATCACTTGTGGGGTGCCTCAGGGGTCGATTCTCTCGCCCCTCTTGTTCAATATCTATATGAAGCCGCTGGGTGAGATCATCAGTGGTTTCGGTGTGAGGTACCAGCTGTACGCTGACGACACTCAGCTGTACTTTTCCACACCGGACCACCCCAACGAAGCTATCGAGGTGTTGTCCCGGTGTCTGGAAGCCGACGGGTCTGGATGGGGAGAAACAGGCTCAAGCTCAATCCTCCAAGACGGAGTGGCTGTGGATGCCGGCTTCCGGTACAGTCAGCTGCAGCCGCGGCTGACTGTTGGGGCGAGTCATTGGCCCCAATGGAGAGTGCGCAACTTGGGCGTCCTCCTGGATGGACGGCTGTCTTCAAGACCATTTGACGGCCGTCTCCAGGAGAGCTTTCTACCAGGTTCGCCTGGTTCGCCAGTTGCGCCCCTTTCTAGACCGGGATGCCCTATGCACGGTCACTCATGCTCTCGTGACATCTCGCCTGGATTACTGCAATGCTCTCTACATGGGGCTCCCCTTGAGGAGCACCCGGAGACTCCAGGTAGTTCAGAATGCGGCTGCGCGGGTGATAGAGGGAGCCCCTCGTGGCTCCCATGTAACACCTCTCCTGCGCAGACTGCACTGGCTGCCTGTGGCCTTCCGGGTGCGCTTCAAGGTTTTGGTAATGATCTTCAAAGCGCTCCATGGCATAGGGCCGGGCTACTTACGGGACCGTCTGCTGCCACCGAATGCCTCTCACCGACCCGTGCGCTCTCACAGAGAGGGACTCCTCAGGGTGCCGTCGGCCAGGCAGTGCCGACTGGCGACACCCAGGGGAAGGGCCTTTTCTGTGGGGGCCCCCACCCTCTGGAACGAGCTTCCCCCAGGACTTCGCCAACTTCCTGACCTTCGAACCTTCCGCCGCGAGCTTAAGACACATCTATTTATCTGCGCAGGACTAGACTAGAACTTTAAATTTTAAATGTTTAAATTTTAAATTTGGTTTTAAATGGGGTTTTATTATTTATATCTCTATTTTAAATATTCGGCCTATGTAATAAGTTTTTTAAATTAATGTTTTATCTTGTATATATATATGTTTTTTTAAGTGGCTGTAAACCGCCCTGAGTCCTTAGGGAGATAGGGCGGTATAAAAGTATGAATAATAAATAAATAAAATAAATAAATCCAAGGAGCTTCTTCAGCTCTGACTGGATGGTGATGAACAGTTCCAAGAAGGCTCCACACCCATTTGCACCATTCAGGTGAGGCCTGAGGACACAGATAAACCTCCAAGTGGCCTCAACAACTCTGTAAAAGAATGCAAATGACCAGCTGTCTGCCAGGAGTATTATTTATTTATTTATTTATTTAATCATATTTATATACCGCCCTATCTCCCAAGGGACTCAGGGCGGTTTACAGGCACTAAAAACAGATAAATAGAATATAAATACAATATAAAACATTTAAAAAACTTATTCTAAAGCCCGTCCAATTAAAAATAGAAATAAAACCCAATTTAAAACCCAAAATTTAAAATCTAGCTCAGTCCTGCACAATTAAATAAGTATGTTTTAAGCCCGCGGAAGGTCCAAGGTCAGCTGACGAAGTCCGGGGTAGATCGTTCCAGAGGTGAGCCCCACAGAGAAGGCCCTTCCCCTGGGCGTCGCCAGACGACATTGCCTCGCTGACGGCACCCTGAGGAGACCCTCTCTGTGAGAGCGCACGGGACGGTGGGAGGTATTCGGTCGCAGTAGGCGGTCCCGTAAATAACCCGTATAAATCCTTCCATTCCCCACCATCCGATCAGAACTGAAGAAGCTTCTTGGATGGGAAGTGAAACGACTTCAAAGAAAAACAAAAAAGTCCAGTTGCCTCTTGAAAAAGTATCTTTGGGACAACCATCACTAAGAATCTCCATAGACATCAAAGTACCATTTTTCCAGATTTTATTTTACAACAATTTTTATGTTGGTCATAAAGCAAATCACAACAATTTCTAAGCGAATCATGTGGTTGTTAAGCAAATCCAGCATATTCAATTGAAAAATGTAAAGAAAGAAAAATGAAATAAATCATGGTCATGTGACCATACAAAACTACAACCAGTCATAAATGTGAGGTAGTTACCCAGCTACCCAAAATGTAATTATGTGATTGTGGTAGTAGGGAACAGCAGTTTCAGCTTTGAGGATGGATCTTAAATAAGCATTTTGAAGTTTGAACTTAGGTCGTTAAAATGACAGCTCATAAGTTGAGAACTACCTATATATGTAATCGGGGTGAAATCCAGCAGGTTCTGGAGAACTGGTAGTGGAAATTTTGAGTATTCGGAGAACCAGCACATACATAAATTCAAATGCCTTGATACCAAAAATTTAGTTTTGCTCTGTGTGTGTGTGTGTGTGTGTAATAACTTTATGTCTGAAATAAATTTCAGACTTCAGGGTTTCCCTGTATAGAAATCACCCATAAAATGATGAAAATTACACAACACAGTTCATTTCTAACCTGCGCACGCTCCATGTTTTACAGCATTTACAACAAGAGGGAAGCTGCACGCTGGCAGCAAGTCACAACACATTAAAATTCCCCGATTGTGAGTGTGGTGTATGAAGTTCAAAAAGTTTCATTTTTTGTTTAATCACAATTTTTCATGGAATCCTGAGTGACGTTTGGTGGAACCCCCAGCTGAGAAGAGTTGTAGGCCATCAATCTTTTCCTTTCCCTGTACAGAATAAATATCCATAACCTGCATGATAGTCGAACGTTTTCCCAGGACTCCAAACTCTTCCGTCTTTCTACTCTCATCTCTCAGTGTCTCTCACCTTGGTTCCTTTTTCTTCCAGAATATAAACTGGGAAGAGGTATTCTGCATTCCCATGCTTTGAGTGACAGCTGTAAAATCCAATCATAACACAAACATGGTCAACGATAATGACTTCCTGGTAGGAGGTACCCTGCATTCCCATGGTTTGACCCATTCATTACACAAGCAATGTCAACGATAATGACTTCCTGGGAGGAGGTACCCTGCATTCCCATGGTTTGACCCATTCATCACACAAGCAATGTCAACGATAATGACTTCCTGGGAGGAGGTACCCTGTATTCCCATGCTTTGAGTGACAACTCTAACACCCAATCTTCATACAAATATTGTCAATAGTAATGACTTCCTGGGAGGAGGAACCCTGCATTCCCATGCTTTGAGTGACAGCTGTAAAATCCAATCCTAAAACAAACATGGTCAATGGTAGTGACTTCCTGGGAGGAGGTACCCTCTATTCCAGTGGCGGGTTTAAAAACTTTTTACTACTGGTTCTGTGGCTGTGGCTTGGTGGGTGTGGCAGGGTAAGGTTACTGCAAAAATACCCATTTCCTCCCAATCAGCTGGGACTTGGGAGGCAGAGAATAGATGTGGGTGGGGCCAGTCAGAATTTTTATTACCGGTTCTCTGAACTACTCAAAACGTCCTCTACCAGTTCTCCGGAACTGGTCAGAACCTGCTGAAACCCACTTCTGCTGTATTCCCACGCCTAAACCCCAGTCATGCTACAAACATTATCAATGGTAATGACTTCCTATTAGAACATCACACATTAGCACTACCTTTATGCATGTCAATTTATCTTTTTTTCTTTCTTTCTCACAGCAGTTCTGTAAGGTTGGATGAGAAGTGATGAGTGGCTTTGTGTGTTAACAATAAATTCTGGATTCCTGAGTTTAGGCCTAACACTCTAGGCACAGAGAATCAAATGAACGGCTCGTAGGGACTTCCAATTCCTTTCCAAGCTTCCACAGAATTGGCAGAGGTTTTATTCTCTCAATTAGTCCATTTCTATCGCAGCTGATGCACCATGCTGGCTCCTTAATTGAATTTCATTCTGTTTTGTGTTAGTTCCAATGCCTCCCATAATAGAAAGGGCTTGGAAAGCAGGGGGCCTTTTTGTGAATATATCTTATTATATATTTATTGAATGAAACTGTTTTTGTTTTTTTTCCAAAAAGATAACTCTGGAGAAAGATTGAAATTTGTAACATGAACAGTTTTGTTTTAATCCTTGCTTTATGATTTAGCCTCAGATCAATCCATTAAAACAGCTATGGAAGCTAAAATATAATTTCTGCACTTGGGTATCCATTCCAACTTTTTCTCTGGTTGAAACATATATCCATTATTTTCACTGTTGTAATTGGTTCAATCTGAACAGAACGCCAGTTACCATGTGATTACTGCTATCATGTCACCCTTAAAAGTTCTCTTTGTTAGGCAGACATACCTAGTTCCCTGAACCGTTCATCATAAAATTTAGATCTCTAGATCTCTTATCATTTTTATGTCTCTTCCCTGAGTTCTTTCTCTGTATCTACTGTGTTTCCCCAAAAATAAGACCGGGTCTTATATTAATTTTTGCTTCAAAAGATGCACTAGGGCTTATTTTCTGGTTAGGTCTTAATTTAGAGAAAATATGGTATTAAATGCACCCATCTGGCTGACAATCTTAACTGGGGCTTACTTTGGGGGTAGGGCTTATATTACGAGCATCCTGAAAAATCATGCTAGGGTTTATTTTCCAGTTGGGTCTTATTTTAGGGAAAACAGGGTAAATAAGTAGCCTTCTGCTTAATAATAATAATAATAATAATAATGTTTTAATTTGTATACCGCCCTTCTCCCGAAGGACTCAGGGCGGTGAACAGGCCAATAAAATACAAACAGAAACATACACCATAATTAAAACAACCCTTAAAAAACTGATTCGATATGCCAGAGAATTTAAAATACCATTACATCCCATAAAAATGACAGGAATTCTTTTGATTCAGACCATGTAGGACTATTTCTGCACGTCAGCAGTCAAATTGACTGACTGAATCTCGGCAATGTCTCAACGTGGCATATATTTCTTCTCTGCAAATGGATGCCTCTCTTCAAGATAGATGAAGTGCATCCACCAAGCCTTAAGGCATACTTGAAGATAAATAATAAACTTACTCCAAGCTTTACTGGAATGGATAGGCTTAGATATTTTGATAATTAATGAATTAATTAATAAGTGGTCTTTCAAATCACTGTGCTCTGATGCTGATGTGCCGGTTATATCTCTGGATTTATCCATATTAAATTAATCCTAGATGTATTTTAAAGCTAAACAAGGAATGCAGATTATCTATAGTAAAGGATAGAAAAATCTAAAGACTTGGTTTATGTTGTCGATTCTAGGAATTTTGTAAAATCTGAGGACAGCCCCCCAATATATTCTGATTTATGACGTGCTAAACTGCACACCTAATATTATTTTGCTATTGTTTTGGGTCCTATCTCCTCCTTATTTGGAAAAGAACTATATAACTCTCGTATAACTTTTATCTATATCAAAGGTATCCAGTCTTCAAGTTGAGGGTTGCAGTACACCACTGAGCAGCCACTGGTTCTGTACACTTATTAATTTCTTTACTATTGATGGTTTTGTAGATAACTGTTCTGACCTAGGCTTCCTGAGAAAGCCTAAATCACAAACTTAGTCCCAAAAAACCTCTTTTATTGACTTGGCTGTGAATTATGGTCATTCACAGTCCCTAATGATTCACAGACAGTCTGTGAAGATTCCGACAGATGTCTGCTTGAGTTGACAGTCCTTCAGGGTGATGTTGATAAACACCCACCTTTATCTCCCTTGAAATGCTGCCAGAAACTAATTGTCAATTAGTTTTGCAAGGCCAAACAGAGCACAGAGTCAAACAGACTTCTCAGAGCTTGAATTGACTATATGAACTAATCGCTTTCTGCAAAGGCTCACATCCATTTGCTCCTCTTTCATGTCTTATGGGAGAAGCCAATCATCTCCAAGCCTTACTCCTGAGTCGCCCTTTTTTTTCTTAATTATTCTTGCCTTCTGGCAGCTTTGAGCATGCGCACACTGGGAACAGGCTCACACTGTTCTTCTGCCTCACTGATGTCAGATTCCAGAGGCAGCACATAACTACCAGATGGCCCTGGCCCTCTCTCTGCCTCTGATGCAGAGCCCTTGTCCGAGCCTTCCCCAGACTCCAGGACTGGCTCACATTCCTCCCCAACCTCCTCACTGTCCAAATCTGCTGCCAGCTCTGCTGGCCACTGGTGGGCCACAACAATAACAACAATGTTATTCAATTATTAATGTATAAAGTCTCTTAGAAAATGGTCTCCAGGTGAAAAAGAAAGATTAGCTAGAATCTCCTTGTAGGCCACTGATTTCTCCTAGATCATATAATAAATTGATCTATTAAATTATTACAATATTATAATTTAATAATGTAATATAGCATGCAGCATTACAATAAATATCATTTGCCATTCAGAATGCTCAATAGTGAAATGGGTGGCATATAAATTTAGTAAATAAATAAATAAAAAAGTGCTGTCCCGGTGCCTGGAAGCCGTACGGGTCTGGATGGGGAGAAACAGACTCAAGCTCAATCCCTCCAAGACGGAGTGGCTGTGGATGCCGGCACCCCGGTACAGTCAGCTGCTCCCGCAGCTGACTGTTGGGGGCGAGTTAGTGGCCCCAAAGGAGGTGGTTCGCAACTTGGGCATCCTCCTGGATGGTCGGCTGTCCTTTGATGAACATCTGGCGGCCGTCACCAGGAGGGCCTTTTACCAAGTTCGCTTGGTTCGCCAGTTGCGTCCCTTCCTTGACCGGGAGGCCTTATGCACAGTCACTCACGCTCTGGTTACGTCTCGGCTGGATTATTGCAATGCTCTCTACATGGGGCTGCCCTTGAGGTGCACCCGGAGGCTGCAGTTAGTCCAGAATGCAGCTGTGCGAGTGGTAATGGGAGCCGCTCGTGGCTCCCATGTAACACCACTGCTCCGTAGTCTGCACTGGCTTCCTGTAGTCTTTCGGGTGCGCTTCAAGATCCTGATTACCACCTTTAAAGTGCTCCATGGCTTAGGACCCGGGTACTTACGAGACCGCCTGCTGTTACCTTATGCCTCCCATCGACCCGTACGCTCTCACAGAGAGGGCCTTCTCAGGGTGCCGTCCGCCAAACAATGTCGGCTGGCGGCCCCCAGGAGTAGGGCCTTCTCTGTGGGGGCACCGACGCTCTGGAACGAACTCCCCCCCGGCTTACGTCAAGTGCCTGGTCTTCGGACCTTTCGTCGTGAGCTAAAAACATATTTATTCATTCAAACAGGACTGGCATAAATAGTTGATTTTAAATTGGGGTTTTAGTAATATTTTAAATTTTTAAATCTTTTAAATTACCGGCCGTTTAGTAATAGTTTATTTTAATTTCTTTTAATTGTATATATTTTGTATTTTATTCCGGCTGTACACCGCCCTGAGTCCTTCGGGAGAAGGGCGGTATAAAAATTTAATAAAATAAAATAAATAAATAAATAAATAAATACCCTCTAAGCCATGGGTGCCAAACTCAATTTCATTGAGGGCTACGTCAGGGTTGTGTTTGCCCTTGGGGAGCTGGAGTGGTCGTGGCCATGGGGCATGGCCAGCTTGACGTCACTCATGTCGGGGGTGCCTGTGGTGGCCTGAGAGCTCTGCCAGAGAAAACAGGCTCCTGAGCTCCGTTCTCGGCTACAACAGCCTCCTGCAATCCTCTGCCAGCGAAAACAGAACTTGTGACCTTTCCAAGCTCCGTTTTCGCTGACAGAAGCACCACAGGCTAATCCTTCACTGTTTCCAGGGCGGCCCTGCAGGCCAGATCTAAGCACCCCGTGGACCAGACCCGGCCAGCAGGCCTTGAGTTTGACACCCCTGCTCTAAGTAGAACAATAGCATATTATTATTCTTTTATGTTTTAGTCGATAGGAGTTGCAAATAACAAGTATCAATTAACAATTAATTTTAATCAATAAGCACTAGAAATGCTGGGCCCCAAACTTAAGAATTTATGAAAAGGCGGTATAAATGTGTACATGTAAATTATGATTCTCCAGCATTTTTCCCTATTAACTACTACCTACTTTATTATTATTAAACTGAAGGCTCTAAAGTTTGAAGCAGGAATATCCTTGTTCACATGCAACATCTATTTCCTATTCTCCCTAAAGTAGAGTTTTAGTTTTAAACCACCCCACTGTTACGTCCTCCTCGCCTCCGTCTGAACGATGGCTTAATTAGCCGGCTCTTATCAGCTCTGGCAGCAAAAGAGCCAGCATCTGCCAAGAGCCCTCGTTGGGTGCCAAGACGCTGGTGAGTCACAACCTTCAGCTCTAGTCAATCTGTGGATTTGCCTGATACAAAGAGACACAGCAGCCCTTGCTGCCTTTTATATCCTGTGGGGTGTGGCTCCATGACTCAACACTTCCTAGGCCTGCCCCTCCCCTGCTTCTGTTGTTCTCTTCTCTCCTGCCTACGAAACCTGGGATTGAGCCAAGCCTGATTGCTGTCAGCTGGGTCTGCAGGTGTGGCCTGGGGTCAAGAGTCAGGAGAAGGAGGCCTTGTTATCTTTTTCGCTTGGCCTGCTTCTGGCTCCTGGAGCTGATCCAGGGAGGCTGGTGCTTCTGAGGTAAGTCCTGATGGCCTTTCCCCCTCACTGTCCAAATAACTTTCTGGCAGCAGGCCCGGCTCCGAGTCACTTTCTGGCAGCAGGCCCGGCTTCAAGGCACTTTCAGGCATGGGGCCAGGTTTGGGGGCGGGAGCCAGAACACCCACACACATAAAACTGTTCTCTATGAAATGTATGAATTATCATATACTAAAGAGGTAGGGTCAAGGCGAGTCATTTTCTCCATCATAGATAACCATCATACAGAAAAATAACCTCAATTATAAAAGTTGATGTTGATATTCGGTTGACAAAGAGGGAATCAAAGGTCATGTACCTATGAGACCGCCAATGACTAGAGCCTAGCTTGCTGTTGAGCTTTCTGTGTTAATCATGGTTTATTTTTGAATTTTTGCCTAGATATTTATATTTGAAAACAACATCTACTATTGTGCCCATATCGGGAAACAGGCGATCCGTGTAGTCTCCACTGGAAAAGACAAAGTTATTTTTAACGGACTCAGCGATTGGCTGTACGAAGGTAAGATGAGAATTGAAAAGTTGGCTAATTGGTTAATATTTCTGAGATGAGCTCTTTCACATTGCTAGAAATTACATGAAATAATTATATGATAGGAAGGGATTCTGGTCCAATTTCCTATGACCACAGCTCTGATTCAAATTCTGTAAAAACCTTTAATGGAATAAAATCTACACCCTTCTAAGACCCCCTCTTTTATTGCCTTGCAATTTTTATAGCCTTGCAATCTTAGTCAAAATCATTTTTTTATTTTGAAACAGGGAATGACAGAAAATAACTTTGTTCCATCTTCAGTGTGACTGTTATTCATAACATCTCTCAATCATGTTATATGTATAAGATACATTCAATTCTTCATTTTTTTCTCATAGTTTTCTCTCCAAGCTTTTTCTTTCCTTCCTTCCTTCCTTTCCTTTCCTTTCCTTTCTTTCCTTCTTTTTCCTTTCTTTCTTTCCTTCCCTCCCTAAAAGCACACACTCAAGAACAAACATTGAATAGATGGTCGTTCCTTACTGTTCATCAACTATTAGAATAGAATAGAATAGAATAGAATAGAATAGAATAGAATAGAATAGAATAGAATAGAATAGAATAGAATTTTATTGGCCAAGTGTGATTGGACACACAAGGAATTTGTCTTGGTGCATATGCTCTCAGTGTACATAAAAGAAAAGATACATTCATCAAGGTACAACATTTACAACACAATTGATGGTCAATATATCAATATAAATCATAAGGATTGCCAGCAACAAAGTTACAGTCATACAGTCATAAGTGGAAAGAGATGGGTGATGGGAACGATGAGAAGATTAATAGTAGTGCAGATTCAGTAAATAGTTTGACAGTGTTGATGGAATTATTTGTTTAGCAGAGTGATGGCCTTCGGGAAAAAACTGTTCTTGTGTCTAGTTGTTCTGGTGTGCAGTGCTCTATAGCGTCGTTTTGAGGGTAGGAGTCGAAACAGTTTATGTCCAGGATGTGAGGGGTCTGTAAATATTTTCACGGCCCTCTTTTTGATTTGTGCAGTATACAGGTCCTCAATGGAAGGCAGGTTGGTAGCAATTATTTTTTCTGCAGTTCTAATTATCCTCTGAAGTTATGATAGTGCTAAAAACAGAGACTTGTGACAGATCCTCAAAGTTGTGGCTGTTCCTGAATCCTCATGGTCATGGGTTCACAATTTGGGTACTTGCGGCTCGAACATGCTTTTGATAGTCCCAGGGTCATGTGATCTCCATTTGCAACATTCACAGTCATATTCCAACAAGCAAAAAGTCAGCAAGAAAGATGGCAGGAAATTAACCTGTCCACTTAACCTGTGGTGGCTTGCTTCATGACCACAGTGAAACTGATGTCATATGTCAGTGCAGTCATGTGACATTTCACTTTATGACCCTTTCATTTAGCAATGGGGTTGTCGATCCCAGTTATGGTTGGTAAGTAAGGACTACCTGTAGAGACGATATAACCTTCTGACCACCCAAGAATGTCAACCTACTGTTGATTTTTCCTTAAGAATGACCAAGTCATAAGTCACTTTTTTCAGTGCCGTTGCAGCTCTGAACGGTCGCTAAGCAAACTATTGTAAGTCAAGGATTACATGTACCAAGGACCCTAAAAATGATGAATTTGAATTAACTGCTGCTTTCCCGTAGAATTCTCTATCACTGCCTTCTTTATTTCTTAAATAAATAATTTTTTTTAAAGAAAAAAAAATTCTTTATTTCTTAAAAAATACCTTTGATGAAGGTATTTTTTTCTTTTTCTTTTATGTACACTGAGAGCATATGAACCAAAACAAATTCCTTGTGTGTCCAATCACACTTGGCCAATAAATTCTATTCTATTCTATTCTATTCTATTCTATTCTATTCTATTCTATTTATTTATTTATTTATTTATTAGATTTGTATGATTGTGCCCCTTAAAATATAACTGAGAGATGGATGTCAGGTGTGAACAATCAGACGCAGATATGCAGAGTTCAGGCTAACTACTTTATTACGTTCTGCCTAAAATACAGGAAACTTCCCAGTTTGGTAGCCTACCCTTAGGAGCAATTAGATATGACTCCAAAGAACTGGGAGGGGGGGGAAAGGTAGAGATAATACTAGCCCTTTTGTAGTTACACAATGACTCCAGACTAACTCTGTGCTTCATCTCTCTTCCCTGTCAGAAGCACTCCCTGGGTGCTTCTCAACAAGGGGTGAGAGCAGTGGTGGGATTCAAATAATTTAACAACCGGTACTCTGCCCTAATGACCAGCTGGCTAGGTGTGGCTTGGTGGTCATGTGACTGTGTGGGCGTGGTCAACTCAATGTCACTCACGTTGATGGGCGCTTCACCTTAGCTGTTACAATGTAATAAGGGTTAACCAGAGAGGTAGTTTCTGTAAGCAGGGCAATAAAGATCAGGCTAGAAACACCACCAGAATGTTTTCTTCCTGCCTTCCTTACAGGATTAGCCCTATAAAGTGGGGAAAAAACAAAATAAAATGTCTTCCAATAACCGATTCTCCGAACTGCTTAGAAAGTTAACAACCGGTTCTCCCGAATAGGTGTGAACTGGCTGAATCCCACCACTGGGTGAAAGGCTGTGACTGACCCAAGTCATCCAGTGAATCCCAAGATTGAGTAGGAAAAAGATCCTGAGTTGATGGAATGTGCAACTGAAAGAGTGGAGGAGGGGCAGAGATGTCCCGAGAGCTCTGCCAGCGAAAACGGGCTCCTGAGCTCCGTTTTCAGCTGCGACGGCTTCCTTCAATCCTCTGGCAGCAAAAACGGAGCTCAGGAGGGCTGAGGGCCAGTCCTTCGCGGTTTCCAGGGCGGCCCCACTGGCCAGATCTAAGCACCCCGTGGGCCGGATCCGGCCTGCGGGCCTTGAGTTTGACTCCCTGTAATAGAATGTGTGGATGATCTTGGAGGACAAGGAAAAGAGATGCTGCCTAGGGTAATGATCAGACAAGAGAAGGAGTAGACCTCAGGGGCTTAATAATCAGAGAAAGAAATTTAAGAAGGACCCACCCTAATGGATATAGTGGTTAAAAGTCGCAGATATGAGAAGATAGAATGTCGTTTATTTTGGGAGATTGGAAAAATTAAGAATTTAAATTGGAAATATGAACTATTTCTGAGAGACTGTTTAAGGAAGAAAGATATTATAGAAGAATTCCTGATGAATATTGGAAGAAGGAACGTTGTTTAGGCGTTGATCGATGAAGATTGGATATTAAAAAACTATGTACTTTATTGAAGAACTGGAAATACCAATTTAACTGGAAGATGCTGAAGACTTTAGGAGTGGAATGGACTGATATATAATGGACTGGATGAAGAATGTACTTTCTTGTTTCTGGAAGGGAAGTTAATGTTTTAGAGAAAGGAGTGACTATGGATTATGACTCATGTTGTGGTTTAATTTATGATTGTTAATCTTATACCCTGTATTCTGTTCTGGGAAGTCTTGGGGAGGAGGGAGGGGAAGGGAAGGGAAGGGGAGGAGGTGGATATAGGGGGGAAACAATCTTTTGTAAAACTTTTTAACTAAAAAAAAAAGTGGCAGGAGGAATTCTTGGAAAAAATCTGTTAATGTAACCTTTCAATAAAGTAGGTTTAGCTCACCTACTGTTTTCTGCCTGGTTTATCCAGATGGACTGATACTTTACAGTCTATTACAGTTAGTTTTAATCTTCTGTGGGTTTCAGGCTTTTACATCAAAATATCTAAACACCTTGGAAAAGGTTGGTGCCTGAAGACTGTGTTATTGAAAGTTAGATAATGTGTCCATTTCCATTTCAGTTGTTGATCGGTTTTAATTAAGACATGCCCTCACTCGCAACTTTAGGGTAGCTGTTGTTTCCTTCTTTTTGGAGTGCCAGGATGCATTTGCACACAGTTGTTAAGCGATGATTATGCTGTCAGCAGAGGAGCCCCTGTTTTTGCAGAAAGGCCATTCTGGATCAAATATGGCAGATGGCCCTTTCATATCTGCTTATAGAGTTATAATGCAATGCCAAGTTATATTTCCAGCTACATGGCCTCGCCTTTCGTCCATCAATCAAACGTTGTTTTATATAGCCAGATCACGAAGCTTCTTTCGGCATTTCTTGGAAGATGAGGTGAGGGGGCAACATGAATCAATGGAATAATGTGTCAAGTTTGGCGTGCTGTCGAAACACCCAGGCCATGCTTTCAACCTCCTCTTTTCCTGCTGGAGTGACTGTCTTCGCCGCTCAAGAGGAGAGACCGTATCAGCTGGTTGCTTCAGAACTTGGAGATGCTTTCCTTGCACAGCGGGGGGACAAGTAAATGTCCCCATAAAGCAGTGTAATAAGGGAGTGAATAGGCAGCTTCATTGCTGAGACAGATAAATAGCCTTCATTGTTTCGACCTACAAGCTATTGAGGTTGGAAAGACTCAAAATAAGATATACCTGTTTTAGAAATGTAGAGATATATACCTGCCTACCAGAGGTGGTATTCAGCTGGATCAGACCAGTTCAGGCGAACCAGTAGCGGCGACCAGGACGTAATGCCGTCCTTTTTAGCCACATTTTCAAGGCTGGGCGCATGCATGGAAAATGAACAAGAGAAGCGAGCTTGCGCACGCATGGCAAACCAGTGGCAACAATATGTGAAACCCACCCCTGCTGCCTACCCTTACTTAGCTTATAATATTGTGATATCCGTTCCTTTTGTCGGACCTTCAATAGCTAACTCCAGCTGGCTTGCTCAACCTGTGTTGGTGGAGTTCTCAGAGAGAGAGAGAAGATAATAAAACTGAAAAGATGGGAAGGAGATATAGATAGTCCTCAACTTACAATAATTCATTTAGCAACTGTTCAAAGTTACAACAGGGTTGAAAACAGTGACTAATAACTGTTTCAGCAACCTCCAAAGTCATGTGATTAAAATTGGGCACTTGGCAACGAGCATGTATTTACAACGGTTGCAATGTCCAACAGTAATTTGATCTTGGAGTCTTAGTGGACAACCAGTTAAATATGAGCCAGTAGTGTGCGGCAGCAGCCAGAAAAGCCAATACAATCCTAAATTGCATTAACAGAGGGATACAATCAAGTTCACATGAGGTACTACCATTAATACCACTCTATAAAGCCTTAGTAAGATCACACCTAGAATACTGCATCCAGTTTTGGTCATCACACTATAAAAAAGACGTTGGGACTCTAGAAAGAGTGCAAAGAAGAGCAATAAAGATGATTAGGGGACTGGAGGCTAAAATATATGAAGAACGGTTGCTGGAATTGGGTAGTCTAGTCTAGTGAAGGGAAGAACCGGGGAGACATGATAGCAGTGTTCTAATATTTGAGGGGCTGCCACAGAGAGGAAGGGGTCAAGCTATTTTCCAAGGCACCTGAAGGCCAGACAAGGAACAATGGATGGAAACTGATCAAGGAGAAATTTATTTATTTATTTATATTTTATTTGCCACAACAGTATATATAAGCAGAAGCAAGAAATAACTATACGATGTATACAGAGTCAGGTAGTGCATTCCAGGCATTAACAATTCTGTTACTGAAGTCATATTTTCGGCAATCAAGATTGGAGCAGTTCACATTAAGCTTAAATCTATTGTGTGCTCGTGTGTTGTTGCGGTTGAAGCTGAAGTAGTCTTCAACAGGAAAGACATTGTAACAGATGATTCTATGAGTTTAACTCAGGTCATGTCGAAGGCGGCGGAGTTCTAAATTTTCTAAACCCAGGATTTCAAGTCTGGTGGCATAAGGTATTTTTTTGTAAACAGAGGAGTGGAGAACTCTTCTTGTAAAATATTTCTGGACACACTCAATTGTATTAATGTCCGAAATGAGGTGTAGGTTCCAGACAAGCAAGCTGTATTCAAGAATTGGTCTAGCAAATGTTTTATATGCTCTGGTTAGTAGTGTAGTGTTTCTGGAGAAGAAGCTACGCAAGATTAAGTTTACAACTCTTAAAGCCTTTTTTGCGATGTAGTTGCAGTGAGCTTTGGCACTTAGATCATTTGATATGAAAACTCCAAGGTCTTTAACTGGGTGAGGGTCATCTGTAAGGTAATGTCCATCGAGCTTGTATTTAGTGTTCTGATTCTTTTTTCCAATGTGAAAGGCAGAATTCAACCTAGAAATAAGGAGAAATTTTCTGACAGTAGAACAATGGAACAGCTTGCCTTCAGGGAGCTTCATCACAGGAAGCTTTCAAGAAGAGACTGGACTGAGAGACTTCCGGTTTGGCACCGTAGGTGATGGCGGTGATCTTTACGATCACCAACCTCTGGATTATGTGGAATCGCTAGGACAGCTTAAATCTGCTGTCCAGCGGTTCGGAAAACCCCCTCTTCGGGAGAAGGAGAAGGGGTGAGCTGAGGGCAGAGGTTGAATTTCCCTAAAGCCCCTGAGAAAAAAGGGGTTTGAAGGGTTAAGTTCCCTCCAGTAACCCGAAGTGCTCCAGATCCGAGGATTCTTCTGCTTTGGCGGAACCAATCACCACGACCAAACGCCGAGATTTATTTTGGACAATAAAGGATTATACCGGACAGAACGAAAGTGGGAGAACTTTATGCAAGTAGCCAAGCCGATTCCCCGATACCTTGTAACAAGCTTGAAAACAGTAAAAAAATGGAGGCGAATTGTTAACAAGTTAACGAGTGGAAAGCGAAAGTGATACTTTCAGCGTTTGTCTGCAGTTGGTAATTTGCATGTTACTTGCTGCTTTACTCTTTAACTCTTTGCTGCCTGCTGATAGAATCTAGGGGAGATTTTTAAATACTGCTTTAAAAGACTGTGTTTCTTAGAGGTTAAGAAGATTTAAAGTGAATATTAAGTTGGAAATAAATAAATAAATAATTTTATAGAAGATGGCAGCCAAACAATTAAAGTCTACTGTAACAAAGAGCTCTGGAACTTTATCAGCTGGTGCCTCTCCAGCTCATACAGCAGAGACTAGAACATTGAATTTAGAGGCGTTACAAGAGAACTTAAAAGGCTTTATAGAAGAAAAATTTAAAGTAATAACTGATGAGATGTCTGAAATGAAAGAGCAGATATCAGAAATTCAAGTGGAAATAAAGAAGTTAAAGAAGGATTTGTAATGGCAGTACAAAGTTTGGCAACGAATGTGATTTTATTGGAAGAGGAGGTTGAAGAAATTAAGCAACATAATTTAAAATTAGAAAATAAAATGGATGAATTTCAAAGTAAAATGGAAAAACAGAGGATGAAATAGTTTTGATACAATATAGAAATATGGAATTTGCTCTTAGAATTCGAGGTTTGAAAGAAAATAAGGAAGAGAATTTAAGGAAATTTTCTGAAGTATTTGCTGAGATATTAGCAGCTCGTCCAGCAGATGTGGCTTATCAAATTGATAAAATATATCGTGTGAATTCTTGGATAGCAAGGCAAAAAAGTTGCCAAGGGATGTTGTTATTTATTTTACAAACAGAACAGTGAGAAATCAGATTTTGCAAGCTTCATATAAGGGGGAGAAGATTCAGATTGCTGGTCAAGATGTTTTGATATTAAAGGAAATTCCACCAAAATGTTAAGGGCTAGGAAGGAATTTGCCTTCCTGGTGAATGAACTTAAAAACATCAGATTGAATATAGATGGGATATTCCAACTGGTATAATAGTATATTATGCAGGAAAGTACATCGTTCAATACAGTTGGAAAAGCAAGAGAATTTTATGTTGAGGTATTAAAAGTTGGAAGTCTTCCCCCATTGGAAGCTAGAAGAAGGGAGGCTGAAGTGAAGGAAAGAGAAGTGAAGCAGGTACAAGAACAGATTGTGATGGAAGAAGATTTATTACAAGCGTTGGAAATACCTATGACGGGTTTAGATTCAAAAGAACAAAGGCTGACAAGAGCTGCTGCTAAACGCAAGGAACAAGAGATGAAGGCACAACAACAACTGGCAACTACTACAACGGAAACAGTGGGAGGAGCAAGGCCTAAAGTAAAATGTGATCTGCGGCTGGTGTTCCAAAAGTTTCCTTCGGCCAATAATGGCAATTAAACTATTATCTTGGAATAGGCCTGAATTCACCGCAGAAGAGAAGGAAAGTATTTCATTATTTGAAACAATTTAAAAATGACATTACCTGTTTACAAGAAACACATATTAGATCTTGCTAAATGTTGGAGATGCGATCGTGAAGATGCTACTTATTACCATTTGGATTAAAGTATGGTGGATCATGCAGAATATTTTGAAAAAGAAGATTAAGTTTACTCCGCAGTTCTTTTTACTAGGAATAATTATGGACTATACAGCTATAGAGACTAAATTGATTTTGAACTTAATAACAGTCGCAAGACTTTTGATTGCTCAGTATTGGAAGAAAGAAGAATTACCTACAATCGAAGAATGGACACTCAAAGTATCAAATCTGGCAGAGATGACAAAAATCTCCGCTTACTTGAAAGACTATACATGTCAGGCTACCTCCGACTATAAATAGGAAAGAATTCACCTTGACTTCATTTGGAATGAAAACAAGTACTTTTACTTTTACAGTCTTGATAGCAGCCAAGCAAAGCTGGAACTGAGACAAAATATAGCTAACATATCATATCCCCCCAATTGTCCCTCCTCCTCCAGGAGGTCAGGCTGGTCTGGTCCAATGCCAACCCCTTCACGGCCCCTCGTGGTAATCTTCTTCCACAGGTCTCTGGATGTCAGTCAACTTAGGAATGCAGTGTCGGTTAGAAAAGCGCGCGCTGATAAAACTCAGTAGTTAATCATCCCTCCCCCTGTTATGTCAGCCGACACCCTTAATAGGCTCCTTTCCTTCACCCTGGACGGAGGTATGATACATCTCATTTCCTTAACAGTTTATAATACAGAAATAAACAGTTTACATTCTATCTACTGATATAACCATTCAAAAGCATATGAAGACTGGAGTGGAGGCTGACAATACACTAGAAAAATATATTTTAGAATGGAAAATGTGGATTGATTATATTTAAAATAAGTATCAGATAAAAAAAATATCGAATAGCATATGAGTAAATTTAGGAAATATTTTGTATTAGATATATTTTTGAAGGAGAGGGGAATTGAGAGTGTGACTAAGTGTGGTGTGACTAGAGATTATAATTTAGGAATTATTTTGGATTATGATTGCTAGTTTTGATACCCTGCATTTTGTTCTGGGAAGTCGGGTGGGGGTGGGGGTAAGGGGAGGGAATTGGGGGGTTTGGTAGAGATGGAGTGATGGTTAATGTACAGGATTATTGAAGAAATATAATTAATGTAGGGTCGGGTCTGCATAGTTACCATTTTAGAACGGTGATGAGGGAGAAAAGAGAGAGTAGGAGGTAGGAAAGAGGAGAAGAGGAAGGAAGAGGGATAGTAGAGGGAGAAGGAAGGTGTAGGGTGGAGGGAGGAGCGGATGTAGATAAGAGAAGGAGAGGAAGGTTTGGAAAGTAAAAGAAGGTAGAAGAGGGAAGAGTGTTAAAAAGGGTGGTGGTGACTGGGCAAGCCCGACTAATTGTATATAACTGTACATTGGATGAATTATTTGATATGATTGTAAAAATAAAACTTTTATAAAAAAAAAAAAAGAAGAGACTGGACTGCCATCTGTCAGAAATGGTGTAGGGTCTCCTACTTGGGTGGGGGGTTGGACTAGAAGACATACTATGCCCCTTCCAACTCTGTTAATCTGTTAACCATTTGTGACCTTCTCATTCAACTTCTTAATGATGCATGTTCTCCATAATGCCACTGTTAAGCAAGCACATGGGTCCTTAAGAAGAGTAAGGGATGCCTTCAGAATGAGGAAGGGATAGACATGATAGCAGTGTTCCAAGATCTCAGGGGTTGCCACAAAGATGAGGGAGTCAAGCTGTTCTCCAAAGCACCTCAGGCAGTTGCCTCCGGTTCAGACCGGTTGTATAGAACTAGTAGTAAAACCGGCAGGAGGCTCCCCCCACTGACCCAAACATCATCACAACTCTTCTGCGTAGAAGAGCGCACGCACTCGCTCCGCTCGTGCGCGCAGGCACAATGCGATCTGGTAGTAAAGGTAAACTGTTTTCCTGTCAAACAGACAACAAGTGGTCAAAATTGGCAATGCTCTATCAAATCCTGTCCCTGTCAAAAGTGGCGTTCCTCAAGGTAGCGTTCTTGGACCAACACTCTTTATACTATACATAAATGATCTTTGTGACCATATCTCAAGTTATTGTGTTCTCTTTGCTGACGATGTCAAACTGTTTAACACCACCAACAATACTACTACCCTTCAAAAAGACCTTGATTTTGTATCCGATTGGTCTAAAACCTGGCAACTCCAAATCTCAACCAGCAAATGCTCAGTCTTACATATTGGAAAAAAGAACCCAAACACTAAGTACAAGCTTAATGGACATTATCTTACAGATGACCCCCACCCTGTTAAAGACCTTGGAGTTTTCATATCAAATGACCTAAGTGCCAAAGCCCACTGCAACTTTATAGCAAAAAAGGCTCTAAGAGTTGTAAACCTAATTCTGCGTAGCTTCTTTTCCAAAAAATCTACACTACTAACCAGAGCATACAAAACATTTGCCAGACACATTCTTGAAAACAGCTCATCTGTCTGGAACCCATACCACATCTCTGACATTAATACAATTGAACGAATCCAAAAATATTTTACAAGAAGAGTTCTCCACTCCTCTGTAAACAACAAAATACCTTATTCCATCAGACTTGAAATCCTGGGATTAGAGAATTTAGAACTCCGCTGACTCCGACAAGACCTGTGTTTAACACACAGAATCATCTATTGCAATGTCCTTCCTGTTAAAGACTTCAGCTTCAATAGAAATAATACAAGAGCAAACAATAGATTCAAACTTAATGTCAACCACTTCAATCTTGATTGCAGAAAATATGACTTCAGTAACAGAGTTGTTAATGCTTGGAATATACTACCTGACTCTGTGGTCTCCTCTCCAACTCCTAAAAGCTTTAACCAAAAACTGTCTACCATTGGCCTCACCCCATTCCTAAGAGGACTATAAGGGGCATGCATAAGTGCACAACAGTGCCTACCATTCCTGTCCTATTGTTTCCTTTCAATATATGTTCCTGTATATAATGTTGTGACAAAATAAAATAAATAAAAAATAAAAGTAGAACCTATCCCTGACCTGAGGGTAGAACAAGAAGCAACGGGTAGAAACTAATCAAAGAGAGAAGCAACTTAGAACTAAGGAGAAACTTCCTGACAGTTAGAACAATTAATCAATGGAACAACTTGCCTGCAGAAGTTGTGAATGCTCCAACACTGGAAGTTTTTAAGAAGATGTTGGATAATCATTTTTCTGAAGTGGTGTAGGGTTTCCTGCCTGAGCAGAGGGTTGGACTAGAAGACCTCCAAGGTCCCTTCCAACTCATTCTATTCTATTCTATTCTATTCTGTTCTATTCTATTCTATTCTAAAGGTGAATGACCATGAGACACTGCAGTGGCTGTAACTTGAAACGGGTCATAAGTAGCTTTGGGAGGGGAGAGGTCAGTCGAAACTTTGAACAGCTGTTAAGTGACCAGTTGTATCTCTAAGACTACCTGTATACACTGAGAGAGATATCCAGACATATGCCATTTATTTTATAAGTCAAGAATTTTCTTTTAAAAATATGAAAGTTCATTGGCATTTAAGATGCATTTCCTTCCACCCTTCATAAATCTGCCATTGGGTAAAACTTCTCTTCAAAACATCACACTTAAGTTGTCTCCTGATGATACAGAAAACCAGAAATACAGTCAAATCAATCAGCACTGATGTAATGGAATAATCTACTTAGTGAATTTAGCTAGGAGGTTACAGGCTAAGAATCAGATTAATTGTAACATGAAAGGCTAGATTATAATGATTTTTGGGAGGCTAAAATAGGCATTAGCAATCCGTTTGTAGAATCTATTGCTTGCTGTGATAGGAACACCTTATGGATTTTTTTTCCTGCAATGAACTTCAGCTCAAGAGACAGCAAAAATATATAAAAGACCTGATCAATTTTGGATTTTTTTTTTACTTCTCTATATGTTTGGGGTGAAGTGTGATTGACTGGTGATGTGCCAGCAAGGATCAGCTCCAAGCATCATAGTTAGTATCGGGGAAATTAACTCTCAGATGTTGATAGCTAGAGATCTAAGACCAAAGTTTGTTATCTTATTAGAACAAACCCATAGATTTGCAATGGGATCTGTTTTCTTCTTGGCTCCTGACATTCCCTTAACTGCCTTGCCTCTTGAGTTATGGGAGATATTTTGCTTCCTGTTTTATTATTCTGTTGTTTTATTCATCCCTTTTGGTTTCTGAGCACAAACAGGCACAGAAATAATCAGTGCTCCATTACCTACAGCAAACCGACTTCAGATGCTTTACCTATGAATATAAATGCTTATGTTGTGACCTGTCGACTGCCAGCAGAGCTAGCAGCAGAGACAAAGAGGGGGAGTGGGAGCCTGAGTCGGCTTTGGAGCGTTTGGAAAGCTTTGAGGTGGAAGCAGAATCGGGAGCAGGCGTAGAGCCTTCCGTCCTCCCCCAGGTGGAGAAGCAGCTGTCTTTGGGGCCTGAGTTGAGTGAAGGGGAGGAACAGATGGGGTCCATCCCAGATGCACATATGCGTAGGGTGGAAAGGAGAGGAGAGCAACAGAAAGCAATAAGCCGGCTCTCAGGGAAAAGAATACATGGACGCTAGCCAGCACCTTCCTGGCTGGGAAATAAACAGTAGGGGTTTGGGAATGGCCAGATGTCACAGACAACCATTCGTTTTCCAGTGTACATCAATCACATCGGATTCCTTTGCCAGAACCAGGTTTGTCGGGACTAATTGCTCTGTATTTGAAGTGCCAACAGAATCTCCCTGCTGGGAAATAATAGGGAGTGAATTTGCCTCAGCCGATGTGAACAGAGGCTGTTCTTGCCCTGTTTTTAGAAGGGAAAAAGACTTTCACTTGTGCCTCAGTACTTTTGGTTTTGTTTATCCAGCGTGAACAAAGACTGTTCCTGTCCTGACTTTAAAAAAGGGGGATTGTGTTACTCGTTTCTCATTGCTTGTGAGGGCTGGGTCAGAACAGCTTGCATCATTGGTGGATCTAGGGCAACTTGCCGATGCCGATGCCGCCCCCCCCACCTTGGCCAACTGATTCACTCTAGGGCCGTGATGATGAACCTATGGCACGCGTACCCAAAGTGGCACGCAAAGCCATGTCGCCTGGCACTCACGGCCTTACCTGTTTGTCTTCCGGGTTTCTGTGCGCATGCACATGTGACAATCAGCTGTCCTTCACACATGCGGCAGTGCTGAAAACCAGTGTGCGCATGCATGCTGGCCAGCTGATAGTTGGCTGCGCATGTGTGCTGGAACCTGGAAGTTCGGCCTTTCAGGAGCGCGATCCCTTGTGTGCACAGCAGTGCTAAAAACCAGCATATGCATGCAGATGACCCTAGCTGATCCTACCTGATCATCTATGGCATATTACTTAACTGTTAGTTCCTTTATTGGATAGCTGATTCCTAAAAGGCAGCAGCTATCTATCACTTCAATATCTTCCTTGTCATTTTAAGGCTGGTCACTGTACCTGTATTCATTAGAAATAGAAATAGAATAACAGAGTTGGAAGGGACCTTGGAGGACTTCTAGTCCAACCCCCTGCTTAGGCAGGAAACCCTACACCACTTCAGACAAATCCAACATTTTAAAAATTTCCAGTGTTGGAGCATTCACAACTTCTGGAGGCAAGTTTTTGGTCTGTTTTATATTTAATTTCATTCCATCTTTTTTTCACTGCCCTCTTCGACTTTCACTACTAGAGTTTCCAGGTTATTTCTAGTTCAGTTGTCAGAGTAATGTTATCAGCACAGTAGAAGTTACTGGTGTGTCTTCTTCCAATTTTAAAGCTACATGCATCTTCTTCCAGCCTAGCTTCCCTCAAAATAGCCTGGTTACATAAATTGGAGAAAGCATAGTGCCTCATCGTCTTCCGTTGCTGACCTGGAGCCATTTTCATTCCATACTGAAGCTTTCTCTAAAATTACTATTCACAGGATTTCTCTCATGTACATGCCAATCTTTGGAGAAGAAAGAAAGAAATTCAAGGAATCAAATGATGATGATGTTATCATTCAGTTGTGTCCAATTCTTGGTGACTCTATGGGTTAGATGTCTCCACATCTTCCGACCTTGCACTGCTTCTTTGAATTGTTCTGGCTGGTGTCAGCTTTGATGGTGACCAGCCACCATGTTGTTTGGTGGCCTGATTTCCTTTTACTGCTAATCCTTCCAAGCATAATTGCTTTCGCCAGTGAATTTCCCCACATGACGTGGTCAAAATAAGTGAGACACAGTTTTGTGATTTGTAAGGAATCAAATATATATCACTTTTTCCTCAAGATTTTAATCAGGCTGTTTGGCCTCACACAAGCTTGGCATGTATGAGATTAGAATACCATCATTTTCCATCATTAGCTAGACACATCCTAGGTTTAAGCCAGTCTTCTTGGACTACCTCACCCTCAACTACACATTCTCGCTAGATTTTCCTAAAGAACATTTTATATCCTAGGAAATTAAGACATGCACACCCCTAAATGTTAGTGAGCAACACTTGCAGATAGATAACTTGTGAGAAAGATCCTGGAGTAGTAGGTCAATTAAATATTTGTGGTATCATCTTTTCCTCTAAGGATGGGGAATTTTTTTCAGGGGAATATCCAGAAAGGAAAGGGAGCAAATAGGGATGTTTTTAAATATCATTTATCTGATATTTATTTATTTTATCTGAGGAGGTATCTGTACAGTGGAAGGATTTTAAGGAAGCAAGAATGGTCTAGAAATCCCGGATGGAAAGGAAGGAAAATGGTGACACCAATCATTGAAGCCTTTTCTGCTGCAATCCATCTTTTCTTCTTCCTGAAGCAGGACCATTAGTTTAGTTTAGTTTATTCGTATTTGTATACCGCCCTATCTCCCGAAGGACTCAGGGCGGTTCACAGGCAGATAAAAACATTTATGTACAAATTAAAATAACCATTAAAAAACTTATTCTAAAAGCCAAATTCTTAAAAAATAATATAAATATTAAAACCAATTTAAAACCCCTATAAATTTAAAATCTAGTCCAGTCCTGCACAGATAAAAAGATGTGTTTTAAGCTCGCGACGGAAGGTTCGGAGGTCCGGAAGTTGACGGAGTCCTGGGGGGAGTTCGTTCCAGAGGGTGGGAGCCCCCACAGAGAAGGCCCTTCCCCTGGGCGCCGCCAGACGACACTGCCTAGCTGACGGCACCCTGAGGAGTCCCTCTCTGTGAGAGCGCACGGGTCGGTGAGAGGCATTCGGTAGCAGTAGGCGGTCCCGTAAGTAACCCGGCCCTATGCCATGGAGCGCTTTAAAGGTGGTTACCAAAACCTTGAAGCGCACCCGGAAGGCCACAGGTAGCCAGTGCAGTCTGCGCAGGATAGGTGTCATACGGGAGCCACGAGGGGCTCCCTCTATAACCCGCGCAGCCGCATTCTGAACTAACTGCAGTCTCCGGATGCCCCTCAAGGGGAGCCCCATGTAGAGAGCGTTGCAGTAATCCAGGCGAGACGTCACGAGGGCGTGAGTGACCGTGCATAGGGCATCCCGGTCTAGAAAGGGGCGCAACTGGCGCACCAGGCGAACCTGGTAAAAAGCTCTCCTGGAGACGGCCGTCAAATGATCTTCAAAAGACAGCCGTTCATCCAGGAGGACACCCAAGTTGCGTACCCTCTCCATCGGGGCCAGTGACTCGCCCCCAACAGTCAGCCGTGGACTCAGCTGACTGTACCGGGATGCCGGCATCCACAGCCACTCTGTCTTGGAGGGATTGAGCTTGAGCCTGTTTCTCCCCATCCAGACCCGTACGGCTTCCAAGCACCGGGACAGCATTATTAGCTTATTATTATTAGCTTATAATAATTAGCATTATTCCTAAATACCTCATGAAAAGATTCCAGGAACCAATCTTCCTTCCTTTTTTACCTTCTTGTCAAATTATATGTATAGTACTTTCATATTCTATGGTTTATGTTGCCTATAAGGTATGAAGATCTGTTACCTCAAAAAATTAAGATACAAATAATTATAATAAAAACAACCAGCCAAACTGGCATTGGATTGTTTGGGGGGGAAAAAACAGGCCTTAATGGTTGTTGAGCTGGCTCTTTGAGCTATAGTATTGGTGCATAGAGACATTGCTGAGAATTTCCTTACTGTTTAAGGTCACCTGAACGTTTATCCATCATATAAATATCTTATGGAAAAAGCAAAAAAGCAAGGCTTGTAGCAGGAGAGTCACTGGGCAAATCTTAGTATCAAGTTTTTCCCTCAAGCACCGTTGCTGAGTTCTTTTTGTGCCTGAAGTGATAAGCAACTTATCACATAGGAAATAACCCAGAAAGATCAGCCAACAATTAATTTTCTGTGGCTTTTATAATACTTACTATATTGATGCCTCCTATTTTCTTTACTTAATAGTTTTGCAATGTCTCAGAAAAGAGGTAGGATATCACAGTTTTGATCAGTAGGTTGATGAAATACAGCTTTTCTCTACTTCTTGGGATTTTTTATGGATTATTTGCAGCAGTGGTACCTTCAGTAGGTCTCTTCCATGTTGGCAAATGCATGGCCTGCTGTGGGGTTTTTTGGGGTGGTCTTTCACCCTCCATCCCAATAGAGCCATACAAAACCTTGTCTCAAGTCATACTTGCTGGATTTTTTCTAGCCTCCCATGCCATGTTTGTCATTGAATCTCTCTTATGACCTGATGCCACTAGATTATCCTTGATTTGGTGCTTCACTCCTTCTGGATCTTCACACTACTATCTGAATCCCACCCCAGCCATCACCAAACAGCAAGGAAAGGTCCCCCATAACTCTTGGGAATTTATAATCTCTCAGCTACGTTAACACTTCGTAGCTGGGTTTTAGATCTCTGCTTTTATCTATACAGCTCCATGGGGATAAGTAGATGGGATTATTTAAAAGCGAAAGAGAAGGATAGCCTTGAGGTATTCTTTCCCCTGGCAAGACACATTTTTTTCTTGCCCCACGGCTGTTATAATTAATCCAAGAATCATTCAGTTGAATAACCATTTCATCATCTTTTAAACAAGTTAGTAAATAGATGCTTAGCACCCTGATATGATTATGCTGATGGCATAAATATTTGATCTTTATCAATATCAACTATGATATTTGATAGCATGTATCAATAAGTATTTATAATGCCTTGGTAAGGCCACACTTGGAATACTGCATCCGGTTTTGGTTGCCACGATGTAAAAAAGACGTTGAGACTCTAGAAAGAGGGCAGAGAAGAGCAACAAAGATGATTAGGGGACTGGAGACTGAAACATATGAAGAACAGTTGCTGTATATTAAGGTATGTTAAGGGGCGTGCGTATATTAAGGGGCATGCATAAGAGCACTAGCGTGCCTACTGTTCCTGTCCTAATGTTCCCTTTGATCGTATCCAAATCGTATAGTTATTTCATACTTATGCTTATATATATGCTTATATATTATATAGTTATTTCATGCTTATGCTCATATATACTATTGCGACAAATAAATAAATAAATAAAATTAAAATAAATGTCTAGTCTGATGAAAAGAAGGACTAGGGGTGAGATGATAGCAGTCTTCCAATATCTCAGGGGCTGCCACAAAGAAGAGTAGGTCAAGCTATTCTCCAAAGCACCCGAGGGCAGGACAAGAAGCAATGGATGGAAACTAATCAAGGAGAAAAGCAACTTAGAACTAAGGAGAAATTTCCTGACAGTTAGAACAATTAAATCAGTGGAACAACTTGCCTTCAGAAGTTATGAATGCTCCAACACTGGAAGTTTTTAAGAAGAGATTGGACAACCATTTGTCTGAAATGGTGTAGGGTTTCCTGCCTGGGCAGGGGGTTGGACTAGAAGACCTCCAAGGTCTGTTATTCTATTCTATACTTGAGAGGGGGGTGGACACAGAGAAGAAGGGGTCAACCTATTTTCCAAAGCACCTGAGAGCAGGACAAGAAGTAATAGTTGAAAGGTTATCAAGGAGAGATCGAACTAGAACCAAGGAGAAATTCCCTAACAGTAAGAACAATGATTCAGTGGAACAGCTTGCCACCAAAAGTTGTGGATACTCCATCACTGGAGATTTTCAAGAAGAGATTGCCTAGCCATTTCTGGAATGATATAGGGCACGGGAACTGGCTGAGGAACTCTGGGAGTTGAAGTCCACAAGTCTTAAAAGAGCCAAGTTTGCAGATCCCTGGTATAGGGTCTTCTACTCAAGCAGTAAGTTGAAAGTATCCAGGGTTCCTTCTATGTTCTTTGTTCTAAATAGATTGCCTAAATAGGTCAAGACTGTTGATTCTTCAGATAGGTTGAAACATCAAGTTAGAAGGAATAAATTCTTATCTATCATTCCCTGTAGTACATGCAGCATTTGCTCAGAGAATTTTAAGTAATATTCCAGGTGCAATCTTGCTGGATATTTAAATACCCTGCAAGCCATAAGAAATAAAATCATCTCTGAATGTAGGCTTCTCATTAGGTTTATGGCAGTTTAAAGCTCGTATCAGCGAAAGCCAGCACAATCTGACTTAATGTTCAATGGCCCATCTTTGTTTTTAAGTGATATTATCGCGATTTTCAATTTGTTTCAAAAGGTCCTAAACATCATCTATGATGGTTATCAATGTGAATCAATAGAGGCAGTCACAAAGTTCATCCAGGCTAAACAGGCTGCGAATTTCCCATTAAAAAAATGAAGGCATGGAAGAGTTCACGTCATCTGTAGTAGCAATCTTCCCCCAAGCTATAGATAATTAACTATATCTATGGAGCTAGTCAACGATGAAGATCAATTCATTTTGTGACCTTGTGATTTTGTAACTTTTGCTTTTAATCATAAGCAACTTGACATAACGATGGGGAACCCCAACTCTAAAGAAAATATGTGCTGAATCACAGTCTGATGCTACATGGATGACATCTGCTCTACACTCTGCATTAATCAATCCCATTTTCCACTTTCTTACTCAGTATATGCAAGCACTAATACAAGATGTTTCATAATTCAGTTAAGATCACCTGAGGTACTAATACCACTCTATAAAGCCTTAGTAAGACCACACCTAGAATATTGCATCCAGTTTTGGTCACTTCACTATAAAAAAGATGTGGAGACTCTAGAAAGAGTGCAGAGAAGAGCAACCAAGGTGATTAGGGGACTGGAGGCTGAAACATACAATGAGGTTGCAGGAACTGGGCCTGGCTAGTCTAGTGAAAAGAAGTACCAGGGAAGACATGATAGCAGTCTTCCAATATTTGAGAGGCTGTCACAGAGAGAAGGGAATTGACCTATTTTCCAAAGCACCAAAAGGCCAGACAAGGAACAATGGATGGAAACTGATCAAGGAGAGATTCAACCTGGAAATAAGGAGGAAGAGTTAGAACAATCAAACAATGGAACAGCTTGCTTTCATAAGTTCTGAGTGTTCCATCACTGGAGGCTTTAAAGAAGAGACTGGATTGCCACCAGTTAGAAACGGTGCAGGGTTTCCTGCTTGGGTGGTGGAGGGGAGGTTGGACTATATGACCTACAAGGTCTTTTCCAACTCCGTTACTCTGTTATAAACAGAAATGAACAATGGAAATAAATCTACTTTTTTTCATTGTCTTGACTATGAGGATGGGGGAGTGGCTGAAAACATTAAGAGGAACTAATCAGCATTTTGGGATTTTGCATGGGATTATACATCCTTATATAGCATCTTGGAGTTGTTTATTTCCCGTGAATAAATAACTTTTATTGAGCTACTGTGAAGTAAATGGCTTAGCCAGAATTAGAGCCAAAGCTTTCTGAGAAACAGCTGTGATCTTTGATTCTTGTATCCTGTTATTGGGTGGTTTTTTGGGTTGTTGTTTTTTTTTTTTACAAAGAATTTTCTTCTGTCTCGGGTGTGTCAGCATTAATCTCCTCATCACCATGGTTTCACAGGCCGTGCTGCGTTCTGAAATTCTCATTATTTCTGAGATAATATTTTTGGACATGACGCGCCACCTAGTGGTGGGATTCCATCCCCTCCCCCCCCTCCGTCCCCAAGGCCGGGCTTCAAAATAACAGTCAGATGTCTGTAATAAAGCAGAGATTATATAATTGGCAAGAGATCCCGAATCTAATTTTAATGCTACTTAAAATTAATAGGGCCGATTCAGGTTTTTAAATGAAATAGTTTGGATTTCTTATTCTGAGTTTCTAGCATGAAACAAGTTGTTTCTTTTCATGAAACAAGTTGTTCCTTGATTTTATGAGTTTCATGATGAATTGTTAGGTCTTGTGCAGGGGTGTCAAGCAATTTCATTGTGGGCCACATCAGGGTTGTGTTTGACCTTGGGGTGGGGTAGGCGTGGCCAGCTCAATATCAGTCGTGTCCGGGAGCACCTGTGGTGGCTCAAGCGCTCCTCCCGAGCTCCATTTCCGGCTGCGACGCCTCAGCCCTCTCAAGCTCCATTTTCTCTGGCAGAGGCACTGTGGGCCAGTCCTTTGTTGTTTCTAGGGCGTCCCCACGGACCAGATCTAAACACCCCGTGGGCCGGATCTGGCCCCCAGGCCTTGAGTTTAACATCTCTGGTCTAGTGGGTTGTTTCTGCATGACACGCTTCAAATCATTGTACAATTGTGTACAGCTGCACAGAAATATCTATTTTAGCATTTGACAAGAATGATAGAAACAAACAAGTAGGAATCAAAACTGAGGAGTAACTGGAGTTAAGACATTGCGTCCCGGAGCAGATTCAAGAACACATGCAAATTCAAACTTCTGCTAGAAGATAGATAGTCCTAGCTGTAGGTCATCTAGTCCAACTCCCCCCTCCCAGGCAGGAGACCTTGTGCCATTTCTGACGGGTGGCTGTCCAGTCTCTTCTTGAAAGCTTCCAGTGATGAAGCTCCCACAACTTCCAAAGGCAACTTCTGTTCCATTGGCTGATTGTTCTACTGCCAGAAAACTCCTCCTTATTTCCAGGTTGAATCTCCCCTTTTTCAGTTTCCATCCATTGTTCCTCATTCAAGATCACGTGAAGTGTTAATACTACTTTATAATGCCTTGGTAAGGCCACACTTGGAATATTGCATTCAGTTTTGGTTGCCACAATGTAAAAAGGATGTTGAGACTCTAGAAAGAGTGCAGAGAAGAGCAACGAAGGTGATTAGGGGACTGGAGGCTAAAACGTATGAAGAACGGTTGCAGGAACTGGGTATGTCTAGTTTAATAAAAAGAAGGACTAGGGGAGACATGATAGCAGTGTTCCAATATCTCAGGGGTTGCCACAAAGAAGAGGGAGTCAAACTATTCTCCAAAGCACCTGAGGGTAAAACAAGAAGCAATGGGTGGAAACTAATCAAGGAGAGAAGCAACCTAGAACTAAGGAGAAATTTCCTGACAGTTAGAACAATTAATCAGTGGAACAACTTAACTGCAGAAGTTGTAAAGGCTCCAACACTGGAAATTTTTAAGAAAATGTTGGATAACCATTTGTCTGAAATGGTGTAGGGTTTCCTGCCTGGGCAGGGGGTTGACTAGAAGACCTCCAAGGTCCCTTCCAACTCTGATATTATTATTATTATTATTATTATTATTATTATTATTATTATTATTATTATTATTATTATTATTATTATTATTATCTGGCCTTCGGGATGGGGGTGGGGGGCTTTGGGAAATAGCTTGACCCTCTGTGGCAGCCTTATACATTTTAAAAATAAATAAACAAATCTCTGCATTCCAGGGGGGAAAAAAGCTAGAAAGTCCTCCTAGATTCTTCTACTCAGAAGAATCCAGTGGCCATTTATAGTGGAAGCCATCACTTCCATGATAAATTGTTCATCTTTCCATACGGAACAAAAATAGCAGTTCCGGAAATCAAGTACAGCTAATCCTAGGCAGGAATTGGGTATAGCTAGTTTAAGGAAAAGAAGGACTAGGGGGACATGATAGCAGTGTTCCAATATCTAAGGGATCCCAAACAAAGAAGAGGGAGGTCAACCTATTCTCCAAAGCAGGAGAATAACCAAGGAGGAACTAAGGTCTAGAACTAAGGAGAAATTTCCTGACAGTAAGAACAATTGATCTTAAAAATCTGCCTGTACAAGTTGTGGGAGCTCCATCACTAGAGGCTTTTGAAAGCAGACTGAACAACCATTTGTCTGAAATGGCATAGGATCTCTTGCTTGAGCAGGAGGTCGGGTTAGAAGACTTCCAAGGTCCCTTCCAGCTCTGTTATTCTGTTAATACCAGTAGACCAATCCATATCACTTAGGTTAATTCACTGCTTTCAAGGCCGCCTTTGGTTGCCTGACACTGAAGGGCAATTCTAAATCCTAGGTTTAGAAAACTTAGAACTCCGCCGCCTTCGACAAGACCTAAGTTTAACTCATACAATCATCTATTGTAATGTCCTTCCTGTTAAAGACTGCTTCAGCTTCAATTGCAATAATACAAGAGCAACCAATAGTTTTAAATTTAATGTTAACCGCTTCAATCTAGATTGCAGAAAATATGACTTCTGTAACAGAGTCATGAGTGCTTGGAACACATTACCTGACTCTGTGGTCTCTTCTCATAATCCCAAAAGCTTTAACCAAAAACTTTCTACTATTGACCTCCCCCCATTCCTAAGAGGACTATAAGGGGCGTGCATAAGAGCACAAACGTGCCTACCGTTCCTGTCCTATTGTTTTTCTTATATATATATATATATCCTTATACTTCTTTATATTTCCTCATATATATGTTTATATACTGTATAATCATTTTGTTATGTATATTGTTGTGACAAAAATAAATAAATAAAAATAAAATAAAATTCAGTTGCAAGATCCAGATAGCTTCCGCTCATGTAATGGAAAAGGACACCATCTTGTTCAGGTAGCATTTCCCTTTGAATGGCTGTAATTTTAAAGGTTGCTTATGGACAGTCTATTTCTCCTTGCCTTGATGTCAAGAACTGCTATTGGTATTTTGGTATCCATTTATATCTAACATTGTTTTGGGCCTAAATCACCCCTGAGAAACCTAATATTCTTCCTGGGGAGGTCTGTCCTTGTGCATCGGTTAGACCCCACCTCATCTTCTTACAGCGGCCAAAGCGACATAACCCAACACAAGAGAAAGTAGTAGAAACAACCTACCAATTGCAATATTGTGATCATTCAAAGTTATGATGGATTCCCTCCCTCTCAAAAAAAAAAACTGCTTACAACCCAGTTATGGATTTCTGACAACTGCATATATCTCCATTATCACGTGACTGCAGTTACTTGACAGGCAATTGCAGCAAACCAAGAACATATGTCCATGATATATGATATTTTTTTTTTGCCGGATTCTGGCCTTTATGGTCAGTTTCTGACAAAAAATGTCCATAGGAATATACAGATTTGTTTAATGTCTGCAGAACTCACTTAATTATTTCTCAAAAAAAAAAGAGAGAGAGAAATTGAATCCAGGCCTGTGCGTGCCTTGACTTATGATTGTCAAGACTTGTGATGGAAATTCCGGAGTCCATTACAGTCATAAGTCGATACAATACTTGTATTGTTAATTTTGTAATTGCTATAATTATTGCAGCTGGTGTTGTGTGTGTGTGTGTGTGTGTGTGTTTTGTGTACTGATGCTTTCCTCTTAATGTGATGTTAGATTTCCTATGAAATGGTAAATAGTTAGCAGTGAATCATACCAAATTCTGACTAGGAATATTTCTATAGCTTGTCAGTCAGCATCAGTAATTCTGCATTGGTATTGAGAGTGTTTTCACGGTGCTTAAGGTTGTGATTGGTAGGGATAATTTTTTCAATGTGAAGGATGGTTCTTTTAAGATGCAGCCTAATAACAGAAATCACTAATAATTAGCTATGAATGTTGGGACTTGTGGTCCCAAATATCTGAAATATATGTTGGGACTTGAGGTCCCAAATATCAGACTGAAGAAGGGTGTTCTAAGGAGACCTCTTGTGCTGTCAAGGAGAGTTCAAATCTCACACCAAGCATGTCTGTATATAGTTCTCAGTTTACAAACAAACTATCAAAAATCTTCCGTCCTATTTAATCCACAGTTTTTAGAAAGAAAGCTCCATCTGGCGGTTGAGATGGATTCTAGATGGGCCCTTACGGCAAATCCTTTTGTTTCCCTAATACAAAAAGCTTCCAGCTGAGAGCCGTCTTAACCATGTAAATGCAAATAGGATGGCTTTCATTAAAAATGGCTGCTTCTGATAAAAAAGATCCAAGATTAGTTTCTGATGCACATGGAACTGCACACTTCCCATTTAAACAGATAATTAGACAAGAAAAAGATGGGAAAGGAATTCTTCCATTTCTTTTTGATTCTGCGCGAAACCTTTTATAAACTTCCAATGAATATGTATTCAGCAGCAGCCACAAGGGAGGGCAGATTAGATCACATGTACCACGATGGTGCTGCCTGTGAGCGATACGAATTGTGTAACCTGGATCATTTGCGCAATGATGTCATTTCTTGCCTGATACCACTATGGCTTTCCCTCTGTTAACCTAGATTATATTCAGCTTTTTCAGTGATTTAAAGAGCATTTATTAGCAAAAGTAAGGGGTTGGCTTTGCTCTTAGTATGAGAGGAGACATATTGATTAAACTGGTGGTATTTAATTAGTAGAGGTATTTAAAGTGTATCTATTTATTTACGCCTCTCCCCTCTGAACAACCCTGGAAGCATAACTGAATTCAAATTGAACCAATTTGAAAGCATTTGACATTAACTTATCAAACTGATTGAATTTGATTGAACTGAAACCACTAAATTGATTGAAATTAGGGTTTTGTTTACAGGTCACCAATAATCCCTTCCACTGGTTATAGGCCAGGATATCTTAGCCCATATAGTTAGTTTGTGGTTCAATATGTTGTGTAAATATACAGGTTTTAGCTGTCATGCCAAACATTCTCCTTTAATTAACCAACCACCTTTATTTATTGATAAAGAATAATATTTGTAGCTCAGGGTTGGAATGAGGGGTCCTTGGCACTCTTGATTGTAGATCTGAAGTTAACCTTGGAGTCAATCTATGCTGATCTGAGTGCTGATTACTGCTGGAGAGATGCTGGAGTCTTTTTGTCCAGTCCAACCAAAGAATCTCTAAGACACCATAATATAAACTGACAGCAAACAGAACTCCTTTACTAGCATTGATGATGTTACCTAGTTAGGATAATGAAACATCTGCAAGGAAACAAGCAAGCTCAGAGAGCACCAAGGACCACTCATTTATGCATAGGTACAGTATATGTGGTACCTTGTTCAATAGTAGTAACTGTGAGAGAGACCTTGGAGTCCTATGGACAATCATTTAAATATGAGCCAGCCCTGTGCTGCAGCTGCCAAAAAAGCCAACACAGTTCTGGGCTGCATAAACAGAGGGATAGAATCAAGATCACGTAAAGTGGTTAATACTACTTTATAATGCCTTAGTAAGGCCACATTTGAAATACTGCAGCCAGTTATGATCACCACAATGTAAAAAAGATGTTGAGACTCTAGAAAGAGTGCAGAGAAGAGCAACAAAGATGATTAGGGGACTGGAGGCTAAAACATATAAACAATGGTTGCTGGAACTGGGTATGCCTAGTCCAGGGGTCTGCAAACTTGGCTCTTTTAAGACTTGAGGACTTCAACAAAGCTAGCTGAGGAACTCTGGGAGTTGAAGTCCACAAGTCTTAAAAGAGACAAGTTTGCAAACCCCTGATTTAGTCTGATGAAAAGAAGAACTAGGAGTGAGATGATAGCAGTGTTCCAATATCTCAGCGGCTGCCACAAAGAAAAGGGGGTCAAGCTATTCTCCAAAGCACCTGAAGGCAGGACAAGAAGCAATGGGTGGAAACTAATCAAGGAGAGAAGCAACTTAGAACTAAGGAGAAGTTTTCTGACAATGAGAACAATAAATCAGTGGAAGAACTTGCCTCCAGAAGCTGTGAATGCTCCAACACTGGAAGTTTTTAAGATGTTGGATAACCATTTGCCTGAAGTGGTATAGGGTTTCCTGCCTAAGCAGGACTAGAAGACCTCCAAGGTCCTTTCCAACTCTGTTATTCTATTCTATTTAATTAATGAATATACGCTAATTAGTTGGCTTCACACAATACTGTACATTAGGCTGGTTTATAGGCTATCAGAATCACCTTTTTTTAAATTTTGAATTTATATCCCGCCCTTCTCCGAAGACTCAGGGCGGCTTACACTATGTTAAAAAATAGTCTTCATCCATTTGTATATTTATATACAAAGTCAATTTTTATTGCCCCCAACAAACAATTTTACCTACCTTATGAAGGATGGAAGGCTGAGTCAACCTTGGGCCTGGTGGGACTTGAACTTGCAGTAATTGCAAGCAGCTGTATTAATAACAGACTGCATTAGTCTGCTGAGCCACCAGAGGCCCATTAAGGCCAACATGATGTGTGATCCATGACACCTGAGTGTATCTATTGACTCCCAATTATAAAATAAGTTCAGATAATATCCTGCCCCACTTCCTTCATACAGATGGTGATCTATTTTCAAGAACTTCGAGAGTGGTTCTTTCCAAGCACGGATCTCACAGAATTCTCATTATATAGCAAGCTATATTAAGAAGAATGGGAAGAATGAAAAATGTTCTAACAACTTCACCATTTCCCATTTAGAATCAATACTTCCTTCTTGAAGTCCACTTTAGAGGGGACATATTTTGATTTTATTTCTGATGGTCTTCCATAACTAGCAACGAGTTATGTCACTTCACTCATCACTGATCATGTAGAAGTTGCAACTGGTATATAATAAACTTTATTAATCTGGGAACCAGCCACTGCATCCGTATATGTAAACACACAATCATACGTGTAAAAAGACACATACAAGGAGGTGACAGACTGAGGCAATGAGAAGATATATGGAGCTATTGCTGCTGGGCAGTGAAACCTAACCAGGGGTGGGCTGCTGGGGGTTCGCAGGGTTGGGGAGAACCTCTAAGATCCTGTGCAGTTCGGAGAACCCACAAATCCCACTCTTGGCTAGCCCCTCCCAGCCTGCCTCGCACCTCCCAGGAGTCCCCATGCAGCCCGTTTTATATGCATGTAAGTGCAAGCCATGCGCGCAGGCTCAGGGAGGGTGAAAAATGGGCCTACCAGAAGATCAGGAAGTCCTGTTTCTGGCCTCAAAAGGGCCTCTGGAGCCTGGGGAGGTCATTTTCACCCTCTCGGCAGCTTGAGGAAAGCCTCCGGAGCCAAGGGAGGGCAAAAACACCCCACACGCACCATGGTGCATGAGGCCGACTAGGCCACACCCACCATGGCCACGCCCACCCAGCAACCGGGCAGAGAACCCCTAAAATTTTTGAATCCCATCCCTGAAAACCTAACTCTCTTAGGTTTTCAAAAAGCAATAAAAACTTGGCTTTTTCAGCAAGCCTTGGTATATGATGTATTGTTTCTGATCCCTTCTGCAAAATTGGTTGTTCAATGATACCTTGAGTATTTTGTTGTACCTTGTTGTTTTAATCCTATTACTGTGTTCAGGTATGTGAAGAACTAGTGTGGTGCAGAGATTAAGATACTAGACTAGGAATGGGGAGAGCCAGGTTTTAGTCCTCCTATGGGAAGAAGCCTGTTGGGGGACCTTGGGCCAGTTTATTTTATTTATTTTATTTATCAAACTTATATACCGCACCATCTCCCGGAGGACTCAGGGCGGTTCACAGGCATATTAAAAACCCAGTTAAACATTAAAACCCAGTTAAAATTAAATATTATCATGGCCTGATCACTAAAACAGTAAAAACCGGTAAAACCCCCATTAAAATTTAGCTAAAACATTTTATTCTTAGGCTAGTCCCGCACGCTGAAATAATAGAGTCTTCAGTTCACGTCTGAAGGTCCGGAGGTCGGGGAGTTGTCGTAATCCTGGAGGAAGCTCGTTCCACAGGGCTGGTGCCGCCACAGAGAAGGCCCTCCCCCTGGGGGTCGCCAACCTACATTGTTTGGTCGACGGCACCCTGAGGAGGCCCACTCTGTGGGAGCGCACAGGTCGTTGGGAGGCAATCGGCGGCAGAAGGCGGTCTCGAAGGTATCCCGGTCCTAAGCCATGGAGCGCTTTAAAGGTGGTAACCAAAACCTTGAATTGCACCCGGAAGACTACCGGTAGCCAGTGTAGGCCGCGCAGGATAGGTGTTATATGGGAGCAGCGCGGTGCTCCCTCTATCACCCGCGCGGCCGCGTTCTGGACTAACTGGAGCCTCCGGGTGCTCTTCAAGGGGAGCCCCATGTAGAGAGCATTGCAATAGTCCAGGCGGGAAGTGACGAGGGCATGAGTGACCGTGCGTAAGGCACCCCGGTCAAGGAAGGGGCGCAACTGGCGGATCAGGTGAACCTGATAAAAAGCTCCCCTGGCGACGGCTGTCAAATGATCCTCTAAGGACAGCCGATCGTCCAGGAGAACGCCTAAGTTGCGCACTCCCTCCCTGGGGGTCAGTACTTCCTCCCCCACAGTCAGCGATGGTGTAAGCTGACTGTACCGGGACGCCGGCACCCACAGCCACTCTGTCTTGGAAGGGTTGAGTCGGAGCCTGTTCCTCCCCATCCAGACCCGCACGGCCTCAAGACACCGGCCCATCACCTCAACGGCTTCATTGGGGTGGTTCGGGGTGGAAATGTACAGCTGAGTATCATCAGCGTACAGATGATAATCCACCCCGAAACCACGGATAACCTCACCCAGCGGCTTCATATAGATGTTGAACAGGAGAGGCGAGAGAACAGACCCCTGAGGCACCCCACAAGTGAGGCGCCTTGGGGTCGACCTCTGTCCCCCTGCCAACACCGTCTGTGAACGGTCAGAGAGATAGGAGGAGAACCACCGATAAACGGTGCCTCCCACTCCCAATCCCCCCAACCGTCGCAGCAGGATACCATGGTCGATGGTATCAAAAGTTGCCGAGAGATCTAATAGAACCAGGACAGAGGAACAACCCCTGTCCCGGGCTCTCCAGAGGTCATCCATCAACGCGACCAAAGCCGTCTCGGTGCTGTAACCGGGTCTGAAATCGGACTGGAACGGGTCCAGATAGACAGTTTCCTCCAGGTGTTGAGGAAGCTGATTTGCCACCACCCCCACACCACCCTCCGCAAAAAAGGGAAGGTTGGAGACTGGACGATAGTTCGCTAAAACAGCCGGGTCCAGGGAGGGCTTCTTGAGGAGGGGCCTCACCACCGCCTCTTTCAAAACGGCGGGGAAGACACCCTCCAACAAAGAAGCGTTGGTAACTTCCTGGAGCCAGCCTCGTGTAACCTCCCGAGTGGCCAGCACCATCCAGGAGGGACAGGGGTCCAATAAACATGTGGTGGAGTTCAACCTACCCAACAACCTGTCCATGTCCTCAGGAGTCACAGGATCGAACTCAGCCCAGATAACATTCTCAAGACTTGTCTCCGCCATCCCACCTGAATCTATCCAATCAGTGTCCAAGCTGTCCCGAATCTGAGCGATTTTATCAGACAGATACTGAACAAAATCCTCAGCGCGTCCCTGTAAGGGGTCTTCCCAGTCACTTTCTCTCAGCCCTAATGTGACACAGACTGTTTGTAACAGGCCAAGTGATAGACAAATCCCCTTGTCACATCATGCATTGGTAGCATTGCTGTGTGAACCAACTGAGCACCATGCTAAAATAAGGAGACCTGCAGGACAAATGCAAGAACAACAGTTATTCCATCCAGGTATGATTGCTGCTCAGAGTCATGTATGATTGGAGTGGCATGTAAGCCTAAGAAAGCAATAAATCTGGAAGTGTAATGGTGTGTGGGTATGATCTTAGGAGGCAGGAGGAAGAGCCACAGACAGTGCTCAGATGCAAGCTTGGGCTGTAACGAGGATAGGAGAGAGATGTCCTTTCAAGCTTGCAGTATATTCTGTTATGTAATCAGGTGAAAGAAGAATTATTCAGTGGAATGACTTGCCTCCAGAAGCTGTGGGTGCTCCAATGCTGGATATTTTTAAGAAGTGATTGGACAACCATTATTCTGGAATAGTATAGAGTCTCCTGCTTGAGCAAGGGACCTCCAAGCAGGGGTGGGATTCAGCCGGTTCTCTCCGGACTGTGCTGTAGCGGCGGTAGCGGCGACTGCAGGAAGCTCCACCCGGACACAATGTGTAATAGACTTCTGTAAAGCCTTTGATTCAGTAGTACATGACAAACTACTTCTAAAACTAAAATCCTACGGCATTTCCAGACCCCTCCATAATTTGATAAATAAAATAAAATAAATAATGTGTATGCATCCGGCCCTCTCAATTCCTGGCAGATAGATGGTGAAGAAATGGAGGTAGTGACAGATTTTATTTTCCTGGGCTCCAAGATCACCGCAGATAGGGACTGTAGCCAAGAAATTAAAAGACGCTTGCTCCTGGGGAGGAAAGCTATGGCAAATCTAGATCGCTTACTAAAAAGCAGAGACATCACCCTGTCAGCAAAAGTGCGTATAGTCAAAACTATGGTTTTCCCAGTTGCAATGTATAGTTGTGAAGGTTGGACCATAAGAAAGGCTGAGCGCCAAAGAATTGAGGCCTTTGAACTCTGGTGCTGGAGAAGACTCCTGCGAGTCCCTTGGACTGCAAGGCGAACAAACAAGTCAGTCCTAGAGGAGATCAACCCTGACTGCTCTTTAGAAGGCCAGATCCTGAAGATGAAACTGAAATACTTTGGCCACCTAATGAGAAAGAAGGACTCACTGGAGAAGAGCCTCATGCTGGGAAAGATTGAGGGCAAAAGAAGAAGGGGACGACAGAGAACGAGGTGGCTGGATGGAGTCACTGAAGCAGTAGGCATGAGTTTAAATGGACTCCAGAGGATGGTAGAGGACAGGAAGCCCTGGAGGAATGTTGTCCATGGGGTTGCGATGGGTTGGACACAACTTCGCAACTAACAACAACACTGCGCATGCGCAGAAGGCTATGCACATGCACAGAGGTGGCTCACATTTCCGCGTGCTCACATTTGCGAATCGACAGGGAAGTTAAGTGAATCCCACCTCTGCCTCCAAGGTGTCTTCCAACTCTGTTATTCTGTTATCTTTATAATAAAGTTAGAGATAAAACTTATACATGTGCTTCTTATCCGGATCACTATTATTTTGCAACTGACAGTGGGAAACTCTTTAGCCAACAGATGCAAGAAGCATGTGGTCCCTAACTAGCAAATTGGGCATATTTGTCTTACTTGTAGCAACCCTCTTAAGAAAAGTTATCATTCTTGTATAGCTTCTCTAAGGGCTCTTACAAAGTTCATAGCAAGATTTGTAGCACAACCTTTTCGTTATAATACTATACCTACCAGCTGTCTCCTCCATAAGCACCAATCCAACATTTCAAGTGGAACTTGACACATTTGTGGGAATATAATTTTTAAATCATATATAAATAGGCTAGAGTCAAACTAAAGGCCCACAGGCCAGATCCAGCCCATGGGGTGCTCAGATCTGGACCGTCGAGCCACCTAGAAACAGTGAAGAAATGGCCCGCAGTGCCTCTGCCAGCAAAAACGAAGCTCGGGTGCATGTGTTTGGCCCTCCCGAGCTCCATTTTTAGCAGTGACGGCCTCCTGCAGCACTGTGCCAGCGAAAATGGAGCCCAGGAACACCCCCGCAGCCCCGAGCTCTCTTTTTACTGGCAGAGCACTGCAGGAGGCCATCGTAGCTGAAAATTTAGAACTTAGTTTAGAAAACTAAGTTTAGAAAACTTAGAACTCCGCCGCCTTCGACAGGACCTGTGTTTAACTCATAGAATCATCTATTGCAATGTCCTTCCTGTTGAAGACTACTTCAATCACAACAATACAAGAGCAAACAATAGATTTAAACTTAATGTTAACCGCTTCAATCTTGATTGCAGAAAATATGACTTCCGTAACAGAGTTATTAATACTTGGAATACACTACCTGACTCTGTGGTCTCTTTTCAAAATCCCCAAAGCTTTAACCAAAAACTCTCTACTATTGACCTCACCCCATTCCTAAGAGGTCTATAAGGGGCGTGCATAAGAGCACAAACGTGCCTACTGTTCCTGTCCTATTGTTTCCTTTCATTATATCCAATTAATATAGTTATCACATACTTATGATTATATATATGCTTATATATTATATAGTTATTTTCATGCTTATGCTTATATATACTGTTGTGACAGAATAAATAAATAAATAAATAAATAAATAAATAAATAAATAAATAAATAAATAAATAAATAAATAAATAAAATGGAGCCCAGGAGGGGCGTCCCCAACACGAGTTATGTTGGCCACACCCACCCTGGCCACACACCCCAGGGTCAAACATTGAGGTTCTGATATGGCCTTCAATGAAATCAATTTGCCTCTATCCCTGGGCTAGAGGCAAACTCTGACCCTTGAGGATACGTTCAGTTGAAGCAATGTCGAGTAGTAGCCTTAGTGTCAAGGTTCCAGAAAAACCTCTTCTGCATAAAAAAAACTCAGAAGCGATTGTTTTCCAGAGTTCTTTACTAGCATGAGGAAACTGGCACACGATGAGTGAAATTCCAAAACTGAATTTCCGGATTCTTTTCTCCAGTTATACAAACCCCAAGAGTCCCACCCCCCTGACCCCTTTGATGGTCACATGGTCCCACGTTCTCCCAGTTCATTCGAATATCTTCTTGCCACTCTTCCTGCAGATGTGAACACCATCCGACCTTGACCGCTTGAAGAATGTTACCATACCCCTCAGCCCCCCTTCCTCCCCTCAGGGGAAAAATGTGGCAGCGTCTGGAACCCTAAAATCTAATATGGTTTCCAGGCCTGACACTTAGATCCTTTAGTTTGAACATTTGGGGGAGAGGGGAATTTAGGAATCAAGATCTTACAAGTGTTTACCACTTATTTTATTGCAATTTAAACTAATCAAGAAGTCCCTATACTTTGTGACACAGTAATACCGAAAATGAATTTGTTGACCATCATAACTAAAAGGAAACAATAAGTAAATAATATATGGAACTTATGTGATTGGCAAGTGGTTTTAACAAACTCAATAGATTTAGCCGTGTCTCTAAACTTACTCTAGACTTCTCCTACTGCTCAGCTTAACCAAAGCTGGAGTGAGTTTTGACAGGACAAGACTCCTGTTTTGCCTGCAAGCCCTATCCACTTTTTATTTAAAAATTGCAATTCTCCCCATAAGTTGCTTATGATCCCTAGGGAGTTGCAATTCAGTTTAGGAATTCATCCATGAACATGGAGGAAAAGATAAGAAAAGTGTCCTCTTTAGTTATTCCGTCATGCTTCAATTAAAGCTGCCAACGGTTCTACTATAAACTTTTGAAATAGCTTCTCTTGCAGTGGAAACTCAGACTCCTTTTTAAAACCTCACCACTAGAATGAATAAATAAAATGAAGGTATCTGATTCTTATTGGTGCCATACAGCAACTTTACCTCTTACCTAAGGAAGTTTCCATCACATACAATTTATGGAACTTTGCTTTTTTTTTTTTTAGCTTTAATAATGCCAAGGGCACAGAATCTACCGTCACATTACCTACAAAAAATCTACTTTACATCCCAGTTCATAATTATCTTCAGAAAAGATATATCTATTTAGAAATCTGGTTTTTGAAAGAGCATGCACATTTGCAAAGCATTGATAAAACAGAAAGGATAGGATGTTAAGTGAGAAGGATGAGGAAATTCCCAAAGTCCACTATTATTTTTTAAACGTCACCAAAAATGCAATACAGGATGAAAGTTGCATATAGGTTGTTGCCGCTGCAGAAGAAAAGGTGACTGAAATAGCTATGTGAGATATAAGACCCAAATATTTTAATCCTCACAAAACTCATAAACAAGTCTGGTTCACAAAACCAAAAGTTTATTGGAGATAAAATGAAGAAAAATAAAAAGCGGTTGTAAGCGCTCTTAGACCCTTCCCAAATGGATTGAGTTCAAAGAGCACAAGAAGTGGTTTTCAAGCTACATGTTTTATACTCCTACACAATGCACGCCACACCTAAGAAATTCCCCCCTAACCCCCTTATTCTACTAAGTCATTTATTTAAGTCATTTCGTCTTCTAAAGGGTCATTATGACAATTTCTCCGGAGGAACAGATATCTTATCTTATTTACTAGTAGCTTCCTTCTGGGCGGATGTTCCTATCTAACTGAATTGTAGCCTTGCCTTGGGCATATGTTCCTGTCTTCCAAGAAAGATTTTTAGCAAGTCATAACATACTGTTTCACTGAATACAATTTGCGGTCATTTTACAACAGTAAGACCATCATAGCTTTTTAATACATTACACTTTAAAAAAGAGTAACTTATTATTCATTTCCTTCAGCTAGAGCCACAATCCTACAAGTTGGTCAATATTCTTGAAACCAAGTCAGATCAATAGAAATAGATAAATTTAATTATGTTCTGGATTCCAGACAGTTTTGGGTGCTACCAGAGTATCCTAGGTTTATTTGGATGTTGGTATTCTTTTCTTCTCCTTCCTTTCTTACTGGTCCAGCTTCTGAGATCTATCAATGTGGAGTCAGAAACTCTCATTGATGGAGATGGGCCTGTGCCAGAGGAGGACCAAGGTTCTATTCAGACCCATTGAAAGCAGAAGGTAAGATGCCTCATCAGCTAGTTTGTCTTCACTCCAGTATTGCCACTGTTGGAAGAAATGTCCATCTGGGTTCAGTTCCAAGTGGGGGAAAAGACAATGGAAACATGATAGCTGCTTGGAAAGATGGTTTTAATGGTGGACAGGACCACATGCCTTGAAGATCATGGGAGAAGAGGAAATAAAGGCAGAGATGCTGAGAGTGCTTGAGTTTTATACCCTCTTTTGAATTTGAGCTTGTATTCTGATTGGTTGCCAGACTCCCATGGGGCCATGCAGGGGGTAACTTTATAGGTTGTGTTTTTGAGTCCCAAACTTGGCTGAGCCTTGCTGGGTGATGATGTAATGAAAGTGCTTTAGGATTCCTACTATGGCTCTGCCTGAAGGAGTAGATTTTTGTTATGTAGAATAGACTCGCCCGGCCTTAATGGCCCATTGACAAAGGTGTGGGGGCTGAGTTTCTGCCTCCCTTTTAGGGGAAATATTTAATTAATTAATTAATATTTCCTAAAATATCTCATTTTCCTAGGAGAGGGGTGGGTGCTAACTTCCTACACCACTTTATGATGTGAAAGTATAGTGACCAGACATCCCGCTTTTGGCGGGACAGTCCCGCTTTTTGATAATTTGTCCCGCGTCCCGCAGCAATTCCTAAAAGTCCCGATTTTTTTTTTTTGTTTCACTCCGATTCTGAAAATGGGAGATGGAAACGCAAGAGGAGGAGGCGGAGAAGGGGGAGTGGCGGAGAAGGGGGCGCGAGAGGGAGGAGAGACGCCACTTGACTTTACCCGAGAGGAAGAGAAGAGCCGAGAGGAGAGCCGAGGAGAGCCGAGCCTGCCTGGAAGAGCGGAGAAGCAGCAGCCGCTCCTCCTCCTTCAGGCAGGTGGCAAGACTCAGCGCGCATGCGCAGCCTCCCCCCCCCCTCATCAATGTGAAAGGGAAACTGGGAAGTAGGAGGAAATGGTGCCTCGAATAACAGAAATATTCCTGAGATGTTAAACCGGATTTTCCCCTCCTTTTTGCCTGTACCTAATGCACCCCAGCTGGATTGCAGTTGGTGTCTGATGAGCAAAGATAGTATTTTCCTCCACATAAGTTTGAATTGATTGCCCTTCTTCACAGAGATTGCAGTAATGGATACTAGGCTGAAGATGAGCAGGAATTTTAAAGAGATAGGCTTCATTTATTGGATGAAGCCACAACTTGGCTGTTCTTCTTTGGAGCATTTTTACTCCAGCCATATAGTGTTTCCCAAGTTGTGACAAATAAAACTTTGGTAAATCTCGCTCAGCTTTTTCATCTTTTTAGGGATAGCTAGATGAGAAATGGAAGATGTTATCTCTTCCAACCACAGTCATGGAAGTTGAAAATGTATCTCTTGACCCTTTTAATACACTGAGCTAGGTGAGCAGGGGAATTAAATGGGACATATGCATAAGGTCCTTCTTGGATATTCTTTCACTTTACCAGCCTACGTATTTTTAATTTGTTATTTCGTGTGAAGCTCAACTTCACTCTGTCTAGATAGATCCTATAATTCAGCCCCATCCTCTGTTTATTCTTTCCAGATATGTAATATTAAACCAGAATTGTTGAATAAGCCATGATGTCTACTTCACTCATTGGGCTCAGTTAAGAAAGCAATCAGGTTAGGATTAATGGTAGCCACCATTTGGGTGTCCAGTAGCTGCACCTCAATCCCTGTAGTACAAGTGAACAGGACCAAATCCTGCATCTGCTCTGAGCCAAGATTTTTTCTGGATTAGGAAAGTTTGAAGGTTATTCTTCATTTTTAAAAGTCACTTCAGTTTATGTTTTTTCTATGATGGGAAACAGCACCAGAAATGTTCACTTTTTCTGGTATTAGGCTTTGAGTTGTGTTTGACTCCAAGGGAGCATAGATATCTTGGCCACAGTGTGGAAGTGATTGCCTTCTTCCTAATAATAATAGCAGTAGTAACAATAATAATTTATTAAACTGGTTTGTCGCCCAACTCTCAATGAGTCTGCATGACTTCTTCTAAGATACGTCTTGACTTCCCAGCATAGCCCTTATACCAGGGATTTCCTAGTAGGTCATAAAAACAGATTCAGCAATCACCTGTGATCCTAAGGCTTTGATATGCCTACCTCTGGATTCATGTGTTGTTTGAAGAATTAGGTTAAAGTGGGAGATTCATGGTTGGCTGAAAGATCTGAATTACAGTTACAATCATTTGGTCTTCCTATCCCATTAGCTAACAGCACCTAGCTAACCTTGTCTGATCTTGAGAAGCTAAGTGGGGTCAGATTTGGTTAGTACTTGGATGGGAGACAAGAGGAAATCTCAGGGCTGTAGAAGGCTAGATTACAAAGTCAAGAATGTATCTTGGAAGAAGACAATCACGAACCACTTCCATTCTATTGCCAAGAAGTCCATGAAGTCATCAAGAGTTGGTCCCAACTCAAAGGAATCCTCACCTTTACCTTCCTAGAAGCAGAAATGGTTCCACGTGCAAGATCTGTGTCTCTGTTCAGCAAATTAGAGAAGAATTTCCAATGTTGTTGCTTTAACAGTCTTTGCCAGTCTGAGACTTCCAGAAGTTCTGGATTATAGCTCTGTTAATTCCCATCCAGCATGAGCCCAGAGAGTGTGGGAGTAGTAATCCAGACTCTCAAAAGGCACCAAACAGACAAAAACTGGCAGGCAGTCTTTTCTGTAAATAAAATGTAATAATCAGGAAGCGAAAGAAAGAAAGAAAGAAAGGTTATTTACTTGGATGCTGCTTCAAATATTGCTCCTCGGTTGCAGAAACACTGCTGATTGGAATGCCCCATTGCATTGGAACGCGGGCTTAATAAATACCTATTGCTTCTCTGCATGAGCTGCCATTCAGAGCTGCTGAAAACACATGATCTCACCATTGTGGAGGCACCACATTGTCTGTAATAAATATATCATGCACTACATCAAATCTGAGTGACAGCTGTGCTGTAAGAAAATTGAAGAGGGGTTGGAAACCTTGTAGGCTGAAGGGAAGAGGCCTGTTTTTCTCCTCCTTATAAGTGTGCACTATTGATCCTGTTCTGTGGCAGACGGGGTGGGAAGAGGGGGAAAAAAAAGGATACTATGATCTTTTCATAGGAAAGTTAATGAAAGCGTCATGTCAAATAATATTAAGAAGAAAGACAGGATCATCGGAGGCTCGTGGTGCATGTCGAACGCAAAGCTCAAATTATCCCTTGGAATAATTTATAGGCACTATGGCGAACCAGCAGCCTTGTGGCCAATAAAGACAGGGCCTGGGGCTAAAATTATTGGCTGTGATTGAGATTCAGGTCCCTGCTCTTCTGTTATAAATTCTTCAAGATTTCATCTGTAGGATGAGTTGTTCTTATTAAGAATGTCATGTTGAGTTGAGCCCTCAACTCCTGGTGAGTACATAGACGTGCCTGCGTGGTTTCGCTGGCACCATTTATTTATTTAATTAAGTCTGCATCCCGCCTATCTCTCAATCCAAGGAAGCTTACAATGCAAATAAAAACATAAACAAAAGAACATTACAAAAAAAAACAAGCCACAAGAATCAGATACAAGCTAAGCACACGAATGCTACAGAGGTGGTATCTTGTCCGTTAATCCATCGGCCACTTCCATCCTAGAGTGTTTCTAACTTCTAAAAGCAAATCCCTGAGCAAAGGTTTTAGAAAGCTATGAGAAATTTTGCAGGATCTACAGCTAATCGTGTTGAGCGATTAAAATGTTGGATTGTACTTTTTATTACTGTACATTGTCCAGAGCAAAAGATAGCTCCTAACCCCTTCAGAATACTACCAATTAATAATTTGGTAGTAAGTGGAATTTTTCCCCAGTTTAATGCTGCAAGGTAAGCTCTTCCAAACTCAAGCAAAATATATGAATCATTGGGATCAACAGCCATACAATTGTTCCTTTCTTCTCTTGATGAGATATTATTTTACACAGCATCAAAGAAAATTCATCAAGGTTGGAAGCCATTCATGAGGATCAATAAAATAGATTCTGAGATTTTTGCTCATTACTTTTACTCCCTCCCAGTAATATCCTGCCCATAAAGTAGAATTTTTATTATTTACTTATTTTTATTTATTTATTTGTCCAGAACGTATTTGGTAATTTATATAAACATGAACTGAATACATAAAAATAGATTCAAATAAAGAAAATGGGAGACGACTTCCGGTATCCAGCGGCAACGGACGTCTGGAAGGCTTCTCCTGCCTCCAGCGCCCGAATCCGGCCGCCGCCGAGGCCCTCAGGGGCCAGGTGTTCCGAAAAGGACACCTGCCGCACGGACGGCTCGCCAGGGGTCTCCCAGCCGACATACAGGACTGTGGGGACCGATGCTGGCGCGTCCCTAGGCTTGGCGGGGTTTGAGGCCACAGGCCGCGCCATTATTTTGGTCGCCGCTTGGGCTGCCAGCCCGTGACACCGGGCATTGGATTTATAACTGCAGCAGCCTGGTGGTGAACAGGGCACGGAGAAGAATTGAGGAGGAGAAGGAAGGAATATCGGTAAATGTGAGTGGAGTGCCCGGAGTGCGGGGGTTTTCTCCCCTGCGGTTGGAAGGAGCACGAGTTATTCTGGAGAGAGGAGAACTTAAAATAAGAAGATTACCGGTTTTGTGGAGCTCTGGAGAGAAGAGGTGATGGAGAAATTTAGGAGGGAAGGTTTGAGGCCCCTCCTTCTGGGGAACAGTGGTGGCGCCCAGCTTCCGCCTTCACTATGAGAATTTTGATGACATCACTTCCTTCGGCTTCCTGGTTGACTAACTGTACTCTGGACTCGTTGCTCCTGTGAGTGCCCCTGGTGGATCCGGAGGAAATTACAAGGATACTGTGCCTGCCTGAGGATTTTGTATTTTTTTTCCTTAATGGCAAAAGGTCAGAGACCAACTGCTGGAGAGATGGAGAGAATTTTGGAAAAGTTATCTAATATGGACAAGAAATTGATGAAATAAGAGCAGAAATTGTGACTATCCAAAAGGATTTAAAGGATACTCAACAAGTTTCAGCAGAAAACAAGCAGAAAGTGGAAGGTTTGAGGGTGAGATGCGGCAGTGCAGAAAAGAGAGGAGACGACAGGCAATGCTGTGCTTGGACTACAGATGGATAAAATGTCTTATTTCCTTAGGTTTCAAAATTTGGAAGAAGTGGACCAAGAAGACTTGAGAGATGTTGTGACTAAATTGTTGGGAGAATTTCTTGGGAGAGGTGTTGATTTCATGAATTGGGATGTGGATCGAGTTTATAGAGTTAATTCGCAATATGCACGCACGCATGCAGTTCCCAGAGAGGTTCATGTCAAATTTGTGAGAAGAGAGACGAGAGATGAAATTCTTAGAAAACATAGGAGTGGGGCACTGATTTACAGGGGCAGGGAGATAGCCATTCTGAGGCAGATTCCCAGACAGGTACGTGAAAAAAGAAAGAAATATTATTTTTTGTCAAGCAAATTGTACCAGAAGGGAGTGGGCTTCAGATGGCTGATGCCAGAGGGATTGATGATTTTCCGGGAGGGCATTACGAAAAAAATTAGTACAATTGTGGAGGCTACGGCCTATGTGGAGGAACACAAAGCCCTCCTGGAATCAGATGACCCAGGAATTGAAGAAGGGAGGTTATAGATCATGGGGAGGCTTGCCGCTGTGCCCGTGACACCGGGCATTGGATTTATAACTGCAGCAGCCTGGTGGTGAACAGGGCACGGAGAAGAATTGAGGAGGAGAAGGAAGGAATATCGGTAAATGTGAGTGGAGTGCCCGGAGTGCGGGGGTTTTCTCCCCTGCGGTTGGAAGGAGCACGAGTTATTCTGGAGAGAGGAGAACTTAAAATAAGAAGATTACCGGTTTTGTGGAGCTCTGGAGAGAAGAGGTGATGGAGAAATTTAGGAGGGAAGGTTTGAGGCCCCTCCTTCTGGGGAACAGTGGTGGCGCCCAGCTTCCGCCTTCACTATGAGAATTTTGATGACATCACTTCCTTCGGCTTCCTGGTTGACTAACTGTACTCTGGACTCGTTGCTCCTGTGAGTGCCCCTGGTGGATCCGGAGGAAATTACAAGGATACTGTGCCTGCCTGAGGATTTTGTATTTTTTTTCCTTAATGGCAAAAGGTCAGAGACCAACTGCTGGAGAGATGGAGAGAATTTTGGAAAAGTTATCTAATATGGACAAGAAATTGATGAAATAAGAGCAGAAATTGTGACTATCCAAAAGGATTTAAAGGATACTCAACAAGTTTCAGCAGAAAACAAGCAGAAAGTGGAAGGTTTGGAGGGTGAGATGCGGCAGTGCAGAAAAGAGAGGAGACGACAGGCAATGCTGTGCTTGGACTACAGATGGATAAAATGTCTTATTTCCTTAGGTTTCAAAATTTGGAAGAAGTGGACCAAGAAGACTTGAGAGATGTTGTGACTAAATTGTTGGGAGAATTTCTTGGGAGAGGTGTTGATTTTATGAATTGGGATGTGGATCGAGTTTATAGAGTTAATTGCAATATGCACGCACGCATGCAGTTCCCAGAGAGGTTCATGTCAAATTTGTGAGAAGAGAGACGAGAGATGAAATTCTTAGAAAACATAGGAGTGGGGCACTGATTTACAGGGGCAGGGAGATAGCCATTCTGAGGCAGATTCCCAGACAGGTACGTGAAAAAAGAAAGAAATATTATTTTTTGTCAAGCAAATTGTACCAGAAGGGAGTGGGCTTCAGATGGCTGATGCCAGAGGGATTGATGATTTTCCGGGAGGGCATTACGAAAAAATCAGTACAATTATGGAGGCTACGGCCTATGTGGAGGAACACAAAGCCCTCCTGGAATCAGATGACCCAGGAATTGAAGAAGGGAGGTTATAGATCATGGGGAGGCTTGCCGCTGTTGCCCTGGAGTTGTGTCAGGCTGAACCCAGAGTTCTGAGATCCAAAACTAGGAAGTGATAAAGATATTTGGGATTGTGTTGGTTTTCCTTACTCTCTTTTGTACGATATTCTGTTTATTCTTGACTCTTCTTTATTACGTATTTAAAATTTGTAAACTTAGCTACTTCGTGTCACCTGCTTGCCATATGGCTGTTGTATGTGTTAAAAAATTTGAGTAAAATTCTTATTTTAGATAAGAAAAATGAAAATTTACCATACCTGAAATGTATTTGTATAAACCTTTTTTGACTAATAAAAACTTTTTGAATACAAAAAAAAAATAAAGAAAACATTAGGACAGGGACAGTAGGCATGCTGGTGCTCTTGATACATGCCCCCTGTCCTTGACAGAGTGAGAGTCATCTACAAAGTCGTGTCCACACAGCTTGTATTTTGTGTTCTGATTCTTTTTGCCAATGTGTAAGACAGAGCATTTGTTGGTTGAGATTTGGAGTTGCCAATTGTTTGACCATTCCGACACAAAGTCAAGGTCTTTTTGAAGGGTAGCAGCATTGTCGGTGGTATTAAATATTTTTACATCATTGGTGAAGAGAATGCAGTTGCTTATAATATGATCGCAAAGGTTATTTATGTATAGTATGAAGAGTGTTGGTCCTAGAACACTGCCTTGGAGGACACCACTGTTAACGGGTGCAGGATTTGATAGGGCACTCCCTATTTTGACCACTTGTTGTCTGTTTGACAGGAATACAGCTATCCAATTATGTAGGGGTCCGGAGATGCCATAGGATTTTAGTTTTAGATGTAGTTTGTCATATACCACTGAATCAAAGGCTTTACAGAAGTCTATCTAAATTGTTTCTATTGCTTTGCCCTGGTCGAAATTTGTAGTCCATAAGTTTTTGCAGTGTAGAAGTTGTAGATTATAGGATAATTTTTTTCTGAAACCACATTGTTTGTTTCTAGGTGGAGGATAATGGATTGGTTAATGATTGATTCCATGACTTTGCAGGTGATGCAACATAAAGAGATTGGTCTGTAATTTTCAACTAGGCTGGGGATGACCATGGCTAGTGACCATAGATTGGGTAGGAAGCTGGACCTGAAGGATTTTTCAAAGATTATGCTTAGAGGTTCTGCTATAGCAGTGGAAAGCATTTTTAAGAAGTATGCACGTAGTCCATCAGGTCTGATAGAGAGAGATGGTTTTAGCCTGCATAGTGCCTTTTCAGTGTTATCTTCTGTGAAAATCTATTTGTGTTAGATCATTGTAGTTATTTGTGGTACAGCTAGGGAATGTTGGGCATGACCCATTGCTATTTACAAAGACTAAGCCGAAGAGGCTTGTGTTGAAGAGGTTTGCTTTAACTGCTTCATCATTGCATTCTTTACCGTTATGTCCTTTTAGAGGTGGGATGGATCTAAGTTTGTTGTTTACAAAATTATAGGAGGCATGGTTGGATCTCATGCACAGGAGGTTCTCTTCTTGTTTGGTGTGGTAATTGGTGCTTTCAGTCTTTATTTGGTGGCATATATTTTTTGTAGAGGCTTTTAAAGTTAGCTACATAGCCAGGTGTTTTTTTTCGCCAGAGGGATTTTTTGGGGGAGGGGATTGGAGCTTTCTTATTAATATGAGTAGTTTGTTTTTCCTGGTTTTGGTGGTGATTAGTGGTACATATAGTTTAATAACTATTGATTTTGAGCAAGAAAATGTTATAATGGTCTTTGGCAGTGTTCCAGCCAGAGAATAGAATTTGACAATCAAGAAATGAGAGGTTGGAATCTATGAGATCATAGTTGGCTTTTTTGAAGTTGTAATTGGGTGTCCCATTATTTTGGTGATTTTTGTGAGGGTGTATATTGAGACAAAAGTCAATCATGCTGTGGTCACTGTTGGAAAAGGGTTCTTTTATTTGTAGTCCATAAATTGAGTTTAAGGTGTTGCAGAGAATGAGATTGAGGCAGTTGTTGAGGCTAGTGTTCTTCGTTACTAGTTGATCTGACCTAGATTTGTAAACAGCATTGCATAGGATTGTATGGATGGGTTCAGTTGTACATTTGTTTATTGTTCAATTAATAAGAGGTAGGTTGAGGTCACCAAGATAGATGTCCCTTCAACCTATCCTTACATTTCCTTGTTAACTAACAGTTTTGATATCATAGCATTTTTTCAACTTTTTCGTTTCTCTAGAAGAGATCCTGAAAAGCCAGATTGCTCACTGGTGGTCTCCTGATGGCACAAGATTAGCCTATGCAACTATTAATGATTCCCGGGTTCCATTAATGGAGATACCCACATTTACTGGAAGCCTTTACCCGAAAGCAGAAGCCTATCACTACCCAAAGGTAGGATAGATTTTACTATTCATCTAACATTCAATATTTGGTTACTTTTACTGGGAGATACAATTCAAAGTTAACCAAATGCAGTTAGAAAAGCAAGATTATTTCTGAATGGATCTTTTAAGTATAGTCTTCAGGATCATGTTTATAGGATCACAATCTGTAATAGTCAGTGATGCTCGCTTAGCGACCACAATTGGGCCCCAAGGCAACAAAGCGGTTGCTAAGCACAACTGTGCTCATAGTCTTACTTCAGCTTTCGTTCCCTATACAGACTTGCCATAAATGCAAGAATTGGTCATGAAGTTGATTTATCATCATCCTCATAATGGCAAAGAATTATTAAATGAGGTCGTTGCTAAATAAGAACTGAGATTAGGTCACTTTTTCAGCAAGGCTGTAGTCAGAAGCTTCAAGATGACCAGAGGATCGATGCATAATACATTATGAGCCACGGTGGTGCAGTGGTTAGAGTGCAGTACTGCAACTAATTCTGCTGACTCCTGGCTGCCTGCAATTTGGCAGTTCAAATCTCACCAGGCTCAAGGTTGACTCAGCCTTCCATTATCCCAAGGTCAGTAAAATGAGGAGCCAGATTATAGGGGAAAAGATGCTAACTCTGTAAACAGTTTAGAGAGGGCTGTAAAGCAGTGTAAACCGGTATATAAGTCTAAGTGTTACTGCTATAAAAATCAGTCAATGGTAGATTTCCGTCCTAACTATCATTATGTTGTCTTCTAGGTTGGGACAGAAAATCCAAGCATTTCCTTACATGCAGTTGTGTTGAATGGGCCTCCTCATGTTCTAGAAATGACTCCTCCAGATGATCCACGAATGAGGTTTGTGCGGTGCTACTTTACAGTAAGGATGAGAACATAAAATGAAGCTCTGGTATATAAACAGCTGCCTTTATCCTTAAATTTTCTAATTCTATTTTTTCTTCACTTCCCTACCCATTTTTGTGTGCTGGTTGTATCGTTTTGGATATCAGATAGGCTTGCCTAGTTGTCTTGACCCAGATGTATGGCTGTTGGGGACAGAGACATAATAATAGTGATAGAAGTTCAGAGACAAACCACACTCAATGTGTAGTCTTGATGGAACTACATCTACATAGAGGGAAATAAGCAGTGGGGTACCCCAAGTTTCTGTCTTAAGCTCAGTACTCGTCAGTATCCTCATTAACGATTTTAGATCAGAAGTAGTCAACCTTTTTATACTACCGCCCGCTTTTGTATCTCTGTTAGTAGTAAAATTTTCTAACCGCCCACCGGTTCTACAGTAATGGTGATTTATAAAGTGTATCATCATCTGCGCATGCCTCTCACGCATCGTGGATTGGGTTTGGGGAGAGGGGCGCTGGCTACCAGCTCTGCTTGTCTGTTACAGTTGGGTGGTGTGGGGGGAGATGCGCGAGCTATTCTGGGACGAGGTCTTTTGTTTGCAGTCGCACTATAGTGCCATTTAGTTTCACTTGCGTAACATGAACTAAACTTATGTGCGGGCGATACAATCAGTATATTTTCAAAAATTTAAATTGTCACGGGGAATTTTATGAAAACCTAATGAAAATGTTTTTAAATAATGCTATGAATTTTTTTTAAAAAGTCAATTAAATTAAAAAAAAAGGAAAGTGCTTCAGTATCGGACAAAACCCCTACTGCCCACCGTGAAAGCTGGAACACCCACTATTGGGCGGTAGGGACCAGATTGACTACCACTGATTTGGATGACGACACCAAATTTGCAGACGACACCAAACTGACAGGAATAATCAACATCCCAGTAGGCTCAAGATCCAGAATGATTTAAGCAGACTTAAACACTCGGCCGTATCTAACAAAATGACATTCAATATAGAGAAAAGTAAAGTTTTACACTTAGGCAAGAAAAAACAAATGTACAGGTACAGATTAGGTGAAATCTGGTTCAATAGTAGTAAATGCAAGAGGAATTTTGGGGTCACAGTGGACAATCACTTAATGTGAGCCAGCAGTGTGCAGCAGCAGCCAAAATAGCCAATGCAAACCTAGGTTGCATTAATAGAGGGACAGAATCAAGATCACATAAAGTATTAGTACCACTTTATAAAGCCTTAATAAGACCACATCTGGAACACTGCATCCAGTTTTGGTCACCACATTATAAAAAAGACATTGAGATACTGAAATGAGTGCAGTGAAGAGCAACAAAGATGATTAGAGGCCTGGAGACTAAAACATATGAAAAATGGTTACAGGAATTGGGTATGTCTAGTCTAGTGAAGGTAACAGCATTCCGTGAGCCTTTGGCATTGAGTCATGCCGGCCACATGACCACAGAGACGTCTTCGGACAGCGCTGGCTCTTCGGCTTTGAAACGGAGATGAGCACCGCCCCCTAGAATCGGCAACGACTATTTATTTATTTATTTTTATTTATTTTATTTAATTTTTATACCGCCCTTCTCCCGAAGGACTCAGGGCGGTGTACAGGCAAAAGTAAAAACAACACAATATACAGATTAAAATACCATTTAAAAACTTATTAAATTAGCCTGAGATTAAAATTTTCCATACTAAAAACCCCATTTAAAATTAATAAAATTTCCCCTTAAAACTAATTTAAGCCAGCCCCGCGCGGATAAAAAGATGTGTTTTTAGTTCGCGACGAAATGTCCGGAGGTCAGGTATTTGACGTAAACCCGGGGGAAGCTCATTCCAGAGTGTGGGTGCCCCCACAGAGAAGGCCCTTCCCCTGGGGGCCGCCAGCCGGCATTGTTTGGCGGACGGCACCCTGAGAAGTCCCTCTCTATGGGAGCGTACGGGTCGGTGGGAGGCATGTGGTAGCAGCAGGCGGTCCCGTAAGTACCCAGGTCCTAAGCCATGGAGCGCTTTAAAGGTCATAACCAACACCTTAAAGTGCACTCGGAAAGCCACAGGCAGCCAGTGCAGCCTGCGCAGGATCGGTGTTACATGGGAGCTACGTGTAGCTCCCTCTATAACCCGCGCAGCTGCATTCTGGACTAACTGAAGCCTCCGAGCGCACTTCAAGGGGACTAGCACGTATGTGCGAGGGGAACCTTTACCTTTACCGTAGTCTAGTGAAAAGAGGGATTGGAAGTGGCCTGATAGCCGTGTTCCAATATTTGAGAGGCTGCCACAAGGAAAAGGGGGTCAACTGATTTTCCAAAGAACCAGAAGGCAAGAGAAGAAGTAATGGGTGGAAGATTATCGAAGAGAGATCCAACCTAGAACTAAGGAGGAATTTCCTGACAGTGAGAATAATTAACCAATGGAACGATTTGCTTTCGGAGGTTGTGGGTGCTCAAACGTTGGAAGTTTTTAAGAAGAGATTGGACAACTATTTGTCTGAAATGATATAAGGTTTCCTGCCTGAGCAGGGGGTTGGACTAGAAAATCTCCAAGGTCCTTCCAAGTCTGTTATTCTGAATCAGAATTACGGCTCACTTCAATGAAACTTATCCATCTAATAAAAACTCTAAGCACATTCTAATACATATTCAAACCACAGTTAAATCCCTATGAAGGCAATGGAGTCCAATAGACTATTGTCAATGATACTCATACTTCAGTACCTCTCAGTCCATCCAGTATTAGTTGGGATGTTGATCCCTTATTGTACCATCCAATAGCCAGTTTGGTCTGGTGGTGAAGGCATCAGGCTAGAGAAACCAGGAGACAGTGAATTCTAGTCCTGCCTTAGGCATACAAGCCAGATGGATGACTTTGGGGAATCATCAGGAAACTGTGAATTCTAGTCCTGCCTTAGGCATGAAAGCTGGCTGGCGGACTGGGACAATCACCAGGAGATGGAAAATTCTGGCCTCATCTTAAACCATGAAAGCCAGCTGGAGGCTTTGGGTCAGTCTATCTCTCTCAGGCCAACTCCCCTCGCAGGGCTGGTGTGGTGGAGAAGGAAGAAGTATTAGGTATGTTCACTGCCTTGAGTTATTTGTACAAATAGTAAAGGCAGAGTGTAATAAAAGAGTAAACTTTTAGTAAACTTTTAGTAAACTTTTAGTACACTGAGAGCATATGCACCAAGACAAATTCCTTGTGTGTCCAATCACACTTGGCCAATAAAAAAAATCTATTCTATTCTATTCTATTCTAAAATAAATAAAATCTGGCTCTGACGTTACCGTAATCAAACGAAAGGAGACCATCTTGGTCTTTCATTTCCATTCCATAATGGGGCCATAAAAAATTCTTAGCAAGCAAGAACAGGTGATACAGTTCCCTAGGGGTGAAATGCAGTAGTATCCATTGTAGTTGTAGCATACGTTGCATTGCAACTTTATATATTTAATATATAATAGTGGGGTGGAAGGAAGGAATAGGAATGTTTGCTACGGGTGAGTAGAGAGAGCAAAGGAAGAGATTGTGCTTCACTCAGTCTGGGCAAAAATAGAATAGGTGCCCCTCGGGAGCTCTAAGGTTTGAATGGAGCAATGAGCTTTCAGAAAAAGTGAAAAATACAGGGCAAGGGAAGTTCATGTTTTAAGGGGTCATGTTAGGAGCAACAGCATGATAATTACAAAAGTTCCTGAAGAGCAGGGAACAGAACAGCCAAGGGTGAAAATATAGGGTAAGGGGGACTACTGGAGAACTGGTGGAGGGCTGAAGGCAGCTCTCTTCTTGTTGATCTGATGGCTGGGGTCAAGAGAGAAGCTCCTTGAAACTTCACTCTCAATCAAGGAGAAATCAAGGATCACCGTAAATTTGCTCCAGGCAGAAGCCTCCATGCAAAGAGGTCATAAAATAGCAATTTCCACTGTGTTCAAAGCTGGTCAGGTCAAGACCAGTAGAGTAGATTTGATGGAATGTAATGAGGAATGGATTTGCTGGAGGGAGGGGGTACATTCCAAAGGAACAAGAGGCAACTCAATCCAGATATCATGTGTGAGAGAAACGGAATGAAGATAGCAGGCTTTACTTGTGAAATATATTTTTCTTGTGAGATACCTTCACTAGGTAAAGATAAAGGTTTCCCCTCGCACATATGTGCTAGTCATTCCCCACTCTAGGGGGCAGTGCTTATCTCCGTTTCAAAGCCAAAGAGCCAGCGCTGTCCGAAAACATCTCTGTGGTCATGTGGCCAGCATGACTCAACGCCAAAGGCGCACAGAGCACTGTTACCTTCCCACCAAAGGTGGTCCCTATTTTTCTACCTGCCTTTTTTACATGCTTTCAAGCTGCTAGGTTGGCAGAAGCTAGGACAAGTAAGGGGAGCTCACCCCGTTACGTGGCAGCACTAGGGATTCCAACTGCTGAACTGCCGACCTTTCGATCGACAAGTTCAGCGTCTTACCCACTGAGCCACCGTGTCCCTGATACCTTCACTATGTGAGTGCTAAATTCATCTGTAGCTGAGAAATAATTTTTAAAAATTCCGCTTGGAAGAATAACCATGCCAATAATAACCAAGAATAGCCATAGGAATCAGTTGGGCTTGTTGATCGCGTACCTGGCTCCTTGCTGCGTGAACACAGCCCTGCCTGAGCTGTTGGAGGTACTTGCCGGTGTGGCGGTTGAGACCCCCAGACTTATGGTTATGGGGGATTTCAACCTGCCATCAGCTGGCTTGTCATCGACTGCAGCTCGGGAGTTCCAGGCTTCCATGACGGCCTTGGACCTGATTCGAGTAAATGATGGCCCTACACACATGGGAGGAGGCACGCTGGATCTAATTTATGTCTCTGGACAGTGGTTAAATGATCTGGAATTAGATGATATAGTAACAGAACTGTTGTCATGGACAGATCATTTTCTCCTTCGCCTAGACCTCCGAACCACCACCCACCATCGCAGGGAGACGGAACCTATACGTTGGTTCCGTCCCAGGCGCCTGATGGACCCTGAGAGGTTCCTGACGGAGCTTGGGCCAATTCCTGAGGGTCTGGCCCGCGGCTCGACTGAGGAACTAGTTGCGGCCTGGGAACAGGCCGCGGCTGGGGCCTTGGACCGGGTCGTGCCTTTGCGGCCTCTGACCCGGCGCAGGTCTCGTCCGGCCCCTTGGTTCTCCGAGGGGCTGAGGGAGATGAAACGCCGGAGAAGACGCCTAGAGAGCACCTGGAGGTCCAGTCGCTCCGAAGCTGATCGGACACTAGTTAGGTCCTATTCTAGGACCTACCTAGTGGCAATGAGGGAGGCGAGGCGTTCCTACGCTTCCACCCTCATTGCGTCGGCAGATAACCGCCCGGCCGCCCTGTTTCGGGTGACCCGCTCTCTCCTTCACCAGGAGGTGCGGGATGACCCTTTGCAGGGACGTGCCGAGGAGTTTAGTGGTTATCTATACGATAAAATCGCTCAGCTCCGTCCGGGATGGTCTGGACCGAAATTGGGATGATCCAAGCGGGGGAGAGGAGGCACGTCTTGTCGAGTCTGTTTGGGATGAGTTTGACCCTGTGGCTCCCGAGGACGTGGACAGGTTGTTGGGGAGGCTTCACGCCACCACATGTTTACTGGACCCGTGTCCTTCCTGGCTGGTGCTGGCCACTCAGGAAGTGACACGAGGCTGGCTCCAGGGGATTATCAACGCTTCTTTGTTGGAAGGGGTTTTCCCTGCCGCCTTGAAAGAGGCAGTGGTGAGACCCCTCCTTAAGAAGCCCTCCCTGGACCCGGCTATTTTGGGTAATTATCGTCCGGTCTCCAACCTTTGCTTCGTTGCGAAGGTTGTAGAGAGTGCTGTGGCGCGACAGCTACCCCAATACCTGGATGAAGCCGTCTATCTAGACCCGTTCCAGTCCGGCTTCCGACCCGGATACAGCACGGAGACAGCTTTGGTCGCATTGGTGGATGATCTCTGGAGGGCCAGGGACAGGGGTTATTCCTCTGCCCTGGTCCTATTAGATCTCTCGGCGGCTTTTGATACCATCGACCATGGTATCTTGCTGCGCCGGTTGGGGGGATTGGGAGTGGGAGGCACCGTTTATCGGTGGTTCTCCTCCTATCTCTCTGACCGGTCGCAGACGGTGTTGACAGGGGGGCAGAGGTCGACCGCGAGGGGCCTCACTTGTGGGGTGCCGCAGGGGTCGATCCTCTCGCCCCTGCTGTTCAACATCTATATGAAGCCGTTGGGTGAGATCATCAGTGGCTTTGGGGTGAGATACCAGCTGTACGCTGATGACACTCAGCTGTACTTTTCCACCCCGGGCCACCCCAATGAAGCTGTTGAAGTGCTGTCCCAGTGTTTGGAGGCCATACGGGTCTGGATGGGGAGAAACAGGCTCAAGCTCAATCGCTCCAAGACGGAGTGGCTGTGGATGCCAGCACCCCAATTCAGTCAACTGCAGCCGCAGCTGACTGTCGGAGGCGAGTTATTGGCCCCAAAGGATAGGGTGCGCAACTTAGGTGTCCTCCTGAATGAACGGCTGTCGTTTGAAGATCATTTGACGGCCGTCTCCAGGAGGGCCTTCCACCAGGTTCGCCTGGTTCGGCAGTTGCGCCCCTTCCTTGATCGGGATGCCTTGTGCACAGTCACTCATGCGCTCGTTACCTCTCGCTTGGATTATTGTAATGCTCTCTACATGGGGCTCCCCTTGAGGTGCACTCAGAGGCTTCAGTTAGTCCAGAATGCAGCTGCGCGGGTGATAGAGGGAGCTTCGCGTAGCTCCCGCATAACACCGCTCCTGCGCAGACTGCACTGGCTACCTGTGGCCTTTCGGGTGCACTTTAAGGTTTTGGTTACGACCTTTAAAGCGCTCCATGGCTTAGGGCCTGGGTACTTACGGGACCGCCTGCTGTTACCGCATGCCTCCCACCGACCCGTACGCTCTCACAGAGAGGGACTTCTCAGGGTGCCGTCCGCCAAGCAATGTCGGCTGGCGGCCCCCAGGGGAAGGTCCTTCTCTGTGGAGGCTCCCACACTCTGGAATGAGCTTCCCCCGGGTTTACGCCAAATACCTGACCTTCGGACCTTTCGCCGCGAACTGAAGACACATCTTTTCATTTGCGCGGGGCTGGCTTAAATTTTATCGATTTTTAATTTTCTATTACAAATTTTAATGGGGTTTTAGTTTTATATATTTTAAAGTTTTTTAGGCCAATTATAAAATAAGTTTTTTAATTTGTATTTTAAATTGTATATTGTATTGTTTGTTTTTTACTTTTTGGCTGTACACCACCCTGAATCCTTCGGGAGAAGGGCGGTATAAAAATCGAATTAAATAAATAAATAAATAAATAATGTTATATTTTTGCGTTGGGGCCTGACCTGCAAGAAATCGGATATCTAGACTATGGCCACTAAACTACAAAGCTTAACGCTGCCCAACACATTGGCATATAGACATATGAAGAAGAAGAATAGAATTTTATTGGCCAAGTGTGATTGGACACACAAGGAATTTGTCTTGGTGCATATGCTCTCAGTGTACATAAAAGAAAAGATATCATCAAGGTACAACATTTACAACACAATTGATGGTCAATATATCAATATAAATCATAAGGATTGCCAGCAACAAGTTATAGTCATACAGTCATAAGTGGAAAGAGATTGGTGATGGGAACTATGAGAAGATTAATAGTAGTGCAGATTCAATACATAGTTTGACAGTGTTGATGGAATTATTTGTTTAGCAGAGTGATGGCCTTCGGGGAAAAATGAAAAAGCTAAAAGGGAAATGAAAAGACCAAAACACTTTCTCACCAGCAATCAGCACCCAGTTAACCTGAGATTAATAACAAGAGTAACATTAGACAAACAATCAAACTGTAAACAGAAACCTAATCAAGGAAGCAGGTCTTTCATTCTGATGGTGAATTTGGGGTAAGAGGGATTATTTAACCTGTTCAGCCTGCGCTGTGTCATTGTATTTCTCTGCCATTTCTGTCTCTTTGGCAAACAACCATATTCTGTATATCCTACCCTCCAAGCTGCAGCTGAATTCTTGGGCTAAACCTTGCTGACAGCTGCAGAATCTTGTTTATTATTTTTCATCTTCCTTTCTCGATTCCCGACTCCTTTGTATGCAGAGCCAATCTTTTCCAAAACGCAGGAGTTTTCTCTCCAGCAATGTAGTACATTAATCCCAATGGCTCCTTATGCATATTTTATAGCCAGCAAATGAACTCATAAAAATTGTATGGACTGTACACATTATGAAAAGCTATTGTATGATAATTTAAAGATGGCTTTGGCTTGCAGGTTCCACTTGAATATGATCAGGCATCGTGGTTTGTCAGTCTTTCTGTTGGGGAGGGCTCTGTTTTTCATCCCAACCCCCCCCCCTTCTCCAGTTCTAGGCAGAAAATCTATCCATATTCGGTCTCAGATATTACAGTACTTCTAAAACCAAATAAAACTCATATTTGGTGGACTTGCAAGAATATTAAGGCTTTTTGGATAAGAATTTGGTGGATTTTACAAAATGTTTTGAAAAAGAAGATAAAGTTCCTGCCGCAATTTTTTTTACTGGGAATTATCACGGACTGTACAGTAATTGAGACTAAATTGATTTTAAATCTAATAACAGCAGCAAGATTACTGATAGGACAGTATTGGAAGAAAAAAGAATTACCTACAATAGAAGAATGGATATTGAAAGTTGCTAATTTGGCTGAGATAGCAAAAATCTCAACCTTTTTGAAAGACAATACGCAAGAAAGATACTTAAATGAATGGAAAAAATGGATTGACTATACCCAAAACAGATATCAGATTAAGAGATATCAGACTGCCTTTGAATGATTAGGATGTATTATCTCTATTTGCTATGGGGGTGGTTAGGATTTGATGAGAATTGCAGGAGTAAAACTGAATTGGGAGGGAAAATTTTTAGCATATGTTTGTTTTATGTTTAAACTATACCTTGTGTTTGTTCCGGGAAGTCAGGGGTGGGGGAGGGATTTTTTGAAGGGAGGGGGAGGGGGGTAGAGGGGGAAGGGGGAAAGGGGGGGGAAAGCTTTTTTTTGTAAAAACTTTTCTAATAAAAAAATAAAACCAGATAAAACTCTTCCATTCTGCCTCAAATTTGAATGTCTTTTGTGAGATGGAATTTCTGAGATGGACAAAGCCAAAATAATATTATTTAAGAAGGCCTTGTCTTACTACAATGAGAAAGTTGATTAGGTCAGCTGTAAGGATTGTTCCACTTGCAGCCTAGATATTGACAGCTAAGAGAAATCAAGATTCTGGTTCTCTCCCATATATATATATATATATGTTTTCTGAGGTTTTTGCGGGTGTTTGTATGTAGATCTTTGGTTATTCGGGTTTTCTCCCGAACGCGGGTTTTCTCCCGTGTAAAATTGGAAGTTTCTTGGCACGAAGCACGAAGCTGAAGCCTGAAGATGACGAATGAGACTTCGTCGAAACGTCGCCAAGACACTTCCAATTTTATGCGGGAGAAAACCCGAATAACCAAAGACCTACATATATATATAGGTCTTTGGTTGTTCGGGTTTTCTCCCGTGTAAAATTGGAAATGTCTTGGTAACGTTTCGACGAAGTCTCATTCGTCATCTTCAGACTTCAGCTTCGTGCTTCTGGGAGCAATGTGTGATCGCAGCTGTTTCTTCCTTTTAACTGCTAGTGGGGGTTTGAACTGATTGGGTGGGAGCTTGGCTGTGCTCTGATTGGATGGAGGTTTTTTTGTGCTCTGATTGGCTGGGGGTGTGTCCTGTTTGGGTGGGGGCTTGGTTGTGCTCAATTTAGTCTGTGTTGCAGGGGGATTTGAGCTGGTGAGCTGCATAGCTGTTGTTTGGCTTTGTGGTTGTGCTACATCTTCATAGTGGGTATCAGTCTGCTGCATGTATGGATTGGAGGGGTTTGAAATGGCTAATGTTGCAGCTGCGGTCTGGCTTCTGGTCCTTGGTCGTGCTTCATGATCAGTGTGGGTTTGGGTCTGCTTTCTGGGTGGATGTGCGCTGGTGACATCCTGTGTGGACTTCGTGAGTGTGGGTCTGGTGTCATTCCTCGTGTTAGGGACTCGTTTGTCAATAAGGGCGGGTTTCCAAATGGCTGGTAGGCGGGAGGTATCATCTCGTTTGTTCATGCTGTGTGGGCATTTTTCTATCTCAATGGCTTCTCTGATTATTCTGTTGTTAAAGTGTTCAGTTTTGGCGATAGTTCTGGTCTTTTTAAAGTCAATATCATGTCCTGTGACTTTAAAGTATATATATATACTTTATATAATATATATATATATATATATATATATATATATATATATATATATATATATATATATATATATATATATATATTAATACCAGACCTGGATTTTGAATAGAGGACTATCTTTTTATAACCAGGACACCTGATCACCCCTTTAGCGGCTAAAGAAACCTTTTAAAGACCTTCATTTCCTGTGATCTGCTGTAGCTTATTAAGGCTTTTTGTTGGTCTCCATGGGCTTCTGTACTTTGGCTAGAGGTGATTAGAAAAACTCAAGGGGGTTGTAGGTGACTCATTGCAGACTAAAGTGTATTGAGAATCACCGGGATGATTCAGGTGTTGGAGTACTGAGATTTAGGTCAGATATTTAATACCGAGTGATTTGGGACTGATTGTTCTCTCTTCAGCCCAATCTTCTTATTGTAGAGGAAAACCACAGTAAAAAGTGCAATAGTCCTCTACTTACATCCATTTATTTAGTGACTATTCAAAGTGACTCATAATCCATTCTTATGCAGAGAGAGAGAGAGAGAGAGGGAGGGAGGGAGGGAGGGGGAGAGAGAGAGAGAGACAGAGAGACAGAGAGACAGAGTCAGAGAGGGAGACAGAAAGAGAAAGAGGGGGGGAAAGAGAGAGACAGAGAGAGACAGAGACAGAAAGAGGGAGGGAGAGAGACGGAGAGAGGGAGGGAGAGGGAGAGACAGACAGACAGAAAGAGAGAGAGGCAGAGAGAGAGAGAGAGAGACAGATAGAAAGAGGGAGAGAGAGAGAAGAGAGAGAGAGAGAGAGAGAGAGAGAGAGAGAGGAAGAAGAAGACAGAGACAGAAAGAGGGGGAGAGAGAGACAGGAAGACAGAGATAGAAAGAGGGAGAGAGAGAGAGACAGAAAGAGAAAGAAGGAGAATAAGAGACAGACAGACAGAAAGAGAGAGAGAGGGAGGGAGAGAGAGAGGGAGAGTGAGAGAGAGAGAGAGGAAGAGAGAGAGAGATTTAGAGAGAAAGGGAGGGAGAGAGAGAGGGAGAGTGAGAGAGAGAGAGGAAGAGGGAGAGAGATTTAGAGAGAAAGGGAGGGAGAGAGAGAGAGAGAGAAAGAGGAAGACAGAGACAGAGTAAGAGACAGACAGACAGAAAGAGAGAGAGAGACAGAGAGAGACAGAGAAAGAGGGAGAGAGATAGAAACAGAGTAAGAGACAGACAGGCAGAAAGAGAGGGAAGGAGAGAGAGGGAGACAGAGAAAGAGGGAGAGGGAGAGAGACGGAAAGAGAAAGAGGGAGAGAGACAGAGACAGGGTAAGAGATAGACAGACAAAAAGAGAGGGAAGGAGAGAGAGGGAGACAGAGAGAGACAGAGAAAGAGGGAGAGAGACAGAAAGAGGAAGAGGGAGAGTAAGAGAGACAGACAAAAAGAGAGGGAAGGAGAGAGAGGGTGAGACAGAGAAAGAGGGAGAGAGACAGAGACAGAGTAAGAGACAGACAGACAGAAAGAGAGACAAACAAAAAAAGACAGAGACAGAGAGTCAGAGAGTCAGAGAGAGAGATGGATGTAATATTAGCCATTTGAAACTGAACTGCAGAGTTTTGCTCAAAGGTGATCTGAATTAATAGGGAGCATAAGCTGTTTACTGGCGACGTGTTTTGTTACTTCACATTGTATGGTGATAGGGGAGATTATAAAGATGTTACTTGCTTGTTCTCCTGATTGCTGCCGTTAATTATTTAACATTTAACATTATAGTGTTCTCCCTTTTGCAGAACAAAAGGAAGATGATAGAGGAGATAAAAGGCAAATGTGAGGAGTGATATTATATAATGATGCGTAGTAAAAGAATCACGGGAATCCTGCTAGGCACAGTCGTAAGTGGGGGAAGAGCTGAATTGGATTGAAGCTGATTCCAGCTCAGGGCTGTCTGAGCTTGGCTGTTTCCTTACAGCCATTTTGTTACCCAACTAGGTAACATCATCTGTGTGTGTCTATAAGCTCTGCAAGAGAAAGCACATATGAGACCAGCCACTCCTGGTTTTGTCTGTTTCCAATTCAATTTGTAGAGGGTGTTCTCAGTTACATTGGTCACATGATCTCTACAAATGAGATTTGTCAATTGTGGATGGTCAGGGTTGTCAAACTGTGGGATTGAAACCCTCTACTAGGAAACTGATTTCTTAGACTTTTACACTTTAGATCAGGGGTCTCCAACCTTGGTCCCTTTAAGACTTGTGGACTTCAACTCCCAGAGTTCCTCAGCCAACCTCTTGAAACACTTCACAACATCCAACTTCATGGTTAGGGATGGACCCCTATGACCAAAGACCATCCGTGCCATGATCTTTATGGGCCATTCCTTCTTGGAACAGAGTCAATGCATCAGATTATCTCTTTGATCAGCTTTATTACATTCCCAGATGTATAGAATGGAAATTTTTAAATGAAGAGAGCTAGTTTAAGACACCCAGCTAGAAACCAGGAGTTGGTGAGTTCTAATCCTGCCTTAGGTATAAAAACCAGCTGGGTGACTTTGGGCTGGTTGCTCTCTCTCAGCCCAACCCACTTTGCAGGGTTGCTGTTGTGGGTATAAAATAGGAGGAGGAAAGAATATGGTATTGGGTATGTTTGCTGCCTTGAGTTATTAATAAAGGTGGTGTTGTGTCTGCGCCCTCTAAGCCGGGCCCCCTGCCAGAAAGTGATTTGGAAAGTGAGGGGGAAGGGCCATCAGGACTTACCTCAGGAGCACCGGCTTCCCTGGCTCAGCTCCAGGAGTCAGAGGTAGGCCAGGTGGAGGAGATAACGAGGCCTCCGTCCCCTGACTCTTTCCCCCCCAAGGCCACGCCTCCAGACCCAGCTGATGGCAATCAGGCCTGGCTGGACCCTAGGTTTCGTAGGCAGGAGAGGCGGGAACAACAGAAGCAGGGGTAGGGCAGGCCTAGGAAGTGCTGAGTCATGGAGCCACACCCCACAGGATATAAAACCAGCGAGGGCTGCTATGCCTCTTCGTAGCAGGCAAATCAACTGCTTAACTAAGAACCAAAGTACTGTTTGTTCCTGGGTGACTCATCGGCACCGAGGGAGATAACAGAGACATTTGGCAGACGCTCTCTAGTTTGCTGCCAGAGCTGATAGTGCCGGCTAATTAAGCCATCACTCGGACGGAGGTGAGGGGGGAGAAAAACAGGTGGATTTTTTAAAAAGTTTTTAAAATGCCCCCGTTTCTTTTTCAGGGATTATTATATAACCATGGTAAAGTGGGCAACCAGCACCAGGATTGCAGTCAACTGGCTAAATAGAGCACAGAACTTTTCCATTCTGACTCTCTGTGATGCAACCACAGGCGTCTGCACAAAGGTATATATTTGCATTATTATTATTTTTCCAGTAGACGAAGGCTGCTTTTTTGTTTTAAATCCCAAGATGACTGAGCATACAATTGATCAAGCACATAAATAAATAAGGAAAATCCTCTGCCGGCATCTGAACAATTCCTTTTTCTGTGGTATTAATAGTTAGTTTTCATTTTTCAAGTCTGAAAATGGAATATCATGGAAAATACATAACACTGAAAAGGAAAAAATATATATAACTAGTCTTGACTGTTATTTCTATCCATAGAGATTTTTTTCTCCCACCTTTAAGGTGCATCATGCAGTTTTGCAGCTGCTTTTGATTCGGGGATATTACTAGAAAGAGTGCAGAGAAGAGCAACAAAGATAATTAGGGGACTGGAGACTAAAACATATGAAGAACGGTTGCAGGAACTGGGTATGTCTAGTTTAATGAAAAGAAGGACTAGGGGAGACATGATAGCAGTCTTCCAATATCTCAGGGGTTGCCACAAAGAAGAGGGAGTCGGGCTGTTCTCAAAAGCACCTGGGGGTAGAACAAGAAGCAATAGGTGGAAGCTAATCAAGGAGAGAAGCAATTTAGAACTAAGGAAAAATTTCCTGACAGTCAGAACAATTAATGAGTGGAACAACTTGCCTGCAGAAGTTGTAAATGCTCCAACACTGGAAATTTTTAAGAAGATGTTAGATAACCATTTGTCTGAAATGGTGTAGGGTTTCCTTCCTAAGCAGGGGGTTAAACTAGAGGATCTCCAAGGTCCCTTCCAACTCTGTTATTATTATTAATAAAAAAATAAAAAGTAAAGGTAGTCCCTTACTACTAGTCACTTAGCAACCGTTTGAAGTTATGACGGACCTCTCTGGGGACTACATTTGTCTCTTATTCGAAGAATAGAATAGAATAGAATAGAATAGAATAGAATAGAATAGAATAGAATAGAATAGAATAGAACTGAACTGAACTGAACTGAACTGAACTGAATTCTTTATCGGCCAAGACACAAGGAATTTGTCTTCGGTGCATAAGCTTTCAGTGTACATAAAAGATATAAGTGATAAATCATGATCATAGTCATCATAAATACATTCATCATGAATTATTAGATACAACACTTAGTGATAGCCATAGGATAATAAATAAGCAATCAAAATCATACTAGGAAACTAAATAAAACAGTATAAATAGTAAAGATACAAGCAACAAACTTACAGTCATAAGTAGAAATGGAGAAAGGTAATAGGAAGGATGAGAAGAATAATAGTAATACTATAATAGTAGTTTGACAGTGTTGTGAGAATTAGTTCTTTAGCAGAGTGATGGTATAGAGGGAAAAACTGTTCTTGTGTCTAGTTATTCTGGTGTGCAGTGCTCTATAAGGTCGTTTTGAAGGTAGAAGTTGAAACAATTTATGTCCAGGATATGAGGGGTATGTAGATATTTTCACAGCTCTCTTTTTGCCTCAAAGTTACAATGGTTGGTCCCTCCCCCCTGCAGTCATGTGACCAAATTTTAGGTGCTCAGCAACTGTATTCATGGTCATTCACAGCTTCCCAAAGTCACACGGCCAAATTTTACTTTGGTTTTCCTGAAAACCAGTATTTACTTCCAGTCTTCAGCAAAACCACATCCATAGCAAACCCTGCTAATGTTAATAGTTAACGGGTGTGTTACAATTGCAGCTTTACAATTGCAGCGTTTGCTTAACGACTGCTGTAAAAAGATTGCAAATAACATAAAAATCTGCAAAGGAGAGGTGATTAACATAATGGAGCTTCCTGTCACACATAGGTTATTTATGACCAGCATAACCTATGTGTGACGGGGAAGCTCCGTATGTTAATTACCTCTCCTTTGCAGATTTTTATGTTATTTGCATTCTTCTCCAAAGTATGCATGTGAGATTTAGGAAGGAGCCATTCCGTAAAAAATATGTATGTACCTTTCAATCCAACACCCGCAAGATAAGCTTATCTTTGGGTTAACTTCCAGTGTTTGGATTAAATATTATTATTTATATTACATGGCGGACTTCTGCCATTGCAATGATAGGATATAACAGGGGTCTCAAACTCTATTTCATTGAGGGCCACATTAGAGTTGTGTTTGATCTCTGGGGGGGTGGCAGGGGATGTGTGACCAGCTCGATGTCACTCATGTTGGGGGCACCTGTGGTGGCCCAAGTGCTCTGCCAGCAAAAATGGGCTCCTGAGCTCTGTTTCCAGCTGCGACCACCTCCTGCAACCCTCTGCCAGCAAAAATGGAAGCGGCCCTCCTGAGCTCCATTTTTGCTGGTAGAAGGTTGCAGGAGGCGGTCGCAGCCAGAAATGGAGCTCCCCCTCCCACAGCTGTCCCAAGCTCTGTTTTGCAGAGGCACCATGGACCAGTCCTTTGCTGTTTCCAGGGCAGTCCCGCAGGCCAGACCTAAGCACCTTGCAGGCCTGATCTGGCCCACGGGCCTTGAGTTTGACAGACCTTGGATATAGGAATCAAGTCCTCCATGCAAACTTCCATTCTTATAGCGGCCCTATTAACCTGCTGTTGTGATGATCCTTCAGCTCAGCCCCTAGTGATCACATAGTGCAATTCTGTTGGCCATATTTTCAGAAATAGTTTGCTTTTGTCTTCTTCCTCTCTTCTTCCCAGCTAATTTCATACTCCTCCTCCAATGTCATTCACTGCCACACCAAATTAGCTCTTTTTTGAAGTAGGTTTGGGTCAGAGTTTGGATTGGAGAAAATTCAGATCAGATGCTGCTGGTATAGCTACTATTCCATAAGATGTCTGTCTATCCGTCTGTCTGTTTCTCCAATTCCTCCAACAAGAAAACACCCTGAATGAAGGGGGGGGGAAACCCCCAAAAACTACTAGTTTGAGCATCTCCTGAAGACCACCCCGAAACCTCAACTGGTCCAAGATGTAGTAGAGGTAGTCCTCAGCCCACAACAGTTCATTTTGTGACTATCCGAAGTTACAGTGCCACTGAAAATAGTGACTCACAACCATTTTTCACACTTACGACCATTGCAGCATCCCAAGGGTGACGCGATTTATATTCAGATGCTTGACAACTGATTCATACTTATGACGGTTGCGATGTTCAGGAGTTGTTTTGCAACCTTCCGACAAACAAAGTCAATGGAGAACTTAAGATTCATTTAACAGCCACGTTACTGATTTAACAAACTGCAGCGATTCACTTAACAAATGTGGCAAGGAAAGTCGTAAAACGGGACCAATCCACTTAACAAATTTTTCACTTAACAACATAAATGTTGGGCTCAATTGTGGTCATAAATTGAGGACTACCTGTCCTGCGATGGGTGAACCTAGTTTTCCCCTATTACGCCTCTGTTGTGTGAGCGGCACTGGTTTCCAGTTTCTTTCTGGGAGCAATTCAAGGTGATTATCTATCACCTTTAAAGCTCTGTGTGGCAGTGTCAGATTATCTGCAGGACCTTATTTCTTGAAGAATATCCACCCATCCAACAGGTCACCTAGGGTGGGTACACTTATAGACCCTTCCCCTCAATATTGCCATATAATGAGAGCTAGCAAGCTTTTCCATGGCAGTCCCTTCCTTTTGAAACATTCTGCCCCTTTAATGTTTGGCAGACCCCTGCCCTCCTAGCCCTCTATCAAGCCTTAAAGACCCAATTTTGCCCCCCAAGCACTGGGATAAAATGAGGTGACTGTGAGTCAGAAGATAAACTTGGCACCAGGTTTTAGTCTGTATGCATTTGCTTGTAATATAGCTTTTACATTATTTTAATTTTTGATCGGGAGCTGCCCTGAGTTTCTTTTAAGGTAGGTGGCTGTGTAAATGTTTTAAATAAATAAATATCTCCAATGGATAACTGCTGGGCTGTAATTGCATTCACTTGTTTAACTAGGGAACGGCGCTAGTTTAACAAGAGTCGAAACCAAGAATAGCTTGAGTATCATTTGTGTTGCCTTCCTTTAAAGCGTGCTCAGTTGTTTCGTCTCTTTTTGCTCATTCACGGTTGGAAGCGAGTCAAATGGCTTTCTGCACTGATGAGCAAAATATAATAAACGCAAAGTGTAGCATAATACTTTAATTATGTTTCTTCGTTTCAGAAACATGAGGATGAAAGCACAGCCTGGCTGCATCGGCAGGTAATAGAAGATTTCCGTTGTTGTTGTTTTTTAATGGAATCAATGTTCTTTGACTTTACAAAAAAAAATAGTATTTTCACCCATGGAAATGTTCTACTATTTTCATTACAACAGGAATTATATTTATACAGACATGAAGATTTAAGAGAGATATAAACTCACACTGCGTTGCAGATTAATTGTGGTTTTGAAAGTGTTTTTATTTCATTCTGCAAAGGGGACTGCAAAGGTTTGGAAACAGTCAAAGAGCTTTCAGATGCTAAGCAAAGTAATTTCAGAGCAATCACTCTTCTAAATACACAATTGGAAAATTGATCTCGATCCTAGCACAACTCAGGAGATCAATGTTATGATTGGTTCTAATGGAGACTTTCCCCTGTAATAAATGGAATAAAATGCTTTGATCTGCTTTCCAGTTATATATTCGAAATTCATAAAATCCCTTTGATAACGTGTTCTATAGACTTGAATCCAATAGGAATGCAGTGGCTGGACACAAACACACACAAACCGCCTCTGAGCAAGTTTTTTGGCTTCTGTGGACTGCCTGGAAAAATCTCTGCAGTTTTTCTTGAAAGATTTTGGAAGTAGTTTGCCATTGCCTTTTTCCTAGGGCTGAAAGAGTGTGGCTGGCCCAAGATCAGCCACCTAACTTTGTGCCCAAGTCAGGACTAGAACTCAGAACTTCCTGTTTCTAGCACGATGCCTTCTCCGCTACACTCAACTGGTTCTCCGTGACACCTAGAGGTAGTCTTTGCTTAGCAAAGTGGAGCTGATTATAATCTCAAATCTTGTTTAATACAGGTAGTCCTCAAGTTACAGTCACAAATGAGCCCAAAAAATGCTAACTGAGATATTTGTTAAGTGAGGTTTGCCCCATCTCACAACCTTTCTTGCCACAGTTGTTAAGTGAATCACTTAATGGTTGTTAAATTAGTGCGGTTGTTAAATTAGTAACACAACTGTTAAGTGTATCTGGTTTCCCCCATTGATTTTACATGTCAGAACAAAGGTGATTGCATGATTCTGGGGCACTGCAACCATCATAAACATGAGTTGCTGAGTGTCTGAATTTTGACCACGTGATCATGGGAATGCTTCAATGGCCGTAAGCGTGAAAAAGAGTCATATGTCTTTTTTCAGTGATGTTGTGGCTTCACACAGTCATTAAACAAATTATTGTAAGTTGAGGACTACCTGTATGCTGCTTGTTCACTTGAAATTTTTTTTTAAACAACAACAACAACAACAACAACAACTAGTATTTCATTAAGGGTCGCAAATCATCAGAATGACTCAATTCCTGAAACAAGTTGGATTACTCAGTTGTTCTGAACTGTTTTCAAAGCTTGCACAGACCAACAAGGTTTACTACGCCAAAGAACTCCATGAGTCTGGGAAGGGAGGGGTCTCCAAAAATCCAGTACAGGTAGTTCTCAATTTACAACCATTCATTTAATGTCCATCCCGAATGACAAAAGCACTGAAAAGTAACATATGCCCATTTTTCACACTTATGACCATTGCAGCCCCCTCCCCCAGTCATGTGATCAAAATTCAGACACTTTGCAACCGGCATGTATTTATGAAAGAGGCAGACTTTGAGGTAGCTATAAAGAAGGTATGAAAACATCACCTTTCCCCAGAATGGCAGGGGAGGGTCAGGATGAAACTCAACGTTGCCTCATCTTGATTCCCTTTGGTATAAATGTGCAGGAGAAAGAAATGTCAGGCATTCAGGATTCTGTTGTTGTTCCCTGTAAAATTAAAGGAGAGTTTCTCTAAGTCAGTGGTAGTCAACCTGGTCCCTACCGCCCACTAGTGGGCATTCCAACTTTCATGGTGGGCAATAGAGGTTTTGTCCGATACTGAAGCACTTTCCCTTTTTTTAATTTAATTGACTTTTTAAAAAAATTCATAGCATTATTTAAAAACATTTTCATTAGGTTTTCATAAAATTCCCCGTGACAGTTTAAATTTCTGAAAATATACTATTTGTATCGCCCGCGCATAAGTTTAGTTCACATTACGTAAGTGAAACTAAATGGCGCTATAGTGCGACTGCAAACAAAAGAATAGCTATTCGTCCCAGAATAGCTCGTACATCGCCCCCCACACCACCCAGCTGTAACAGATAAGCGGAACTGGTAGCCGGCGCACTCCCAACCCTATTCACGATGCACGAGAAGCATGCGCAGACGACAATACACTTTATAAATCACCATTACTGTGGAATCGGTGGGCGGTTAGAAAATTTTACTACTAACAGAGATATAAAAGTGGGCGGTAGGTATAAAAAGGTTGACTACCCCTGCTCTAGGTGTTCCCGGCCTGAAAGGGTTGGCATTCAGGGGTGGGCTTAAAATTTTTTAGCAAGGGGTTCTCTGCCCGGTTGCTGGGTGGGTGTGGCCATGGTGGGTGTGGCCTAGTCAGCCTCCTGCACCATGGCGGGGGGGATTTTTGCCCTTCCCAGGCTCCAGAGTTTTCCTCGAGTCTCAGGGAAGGTGAAAACGGCCTTCCTAGGCTCCAGAGGCCTTTCCCAAACTTCCAGTAGGCCCGCTTTTTGCCCTCCCTGATCTTCCACACGCGGCCTGCACTTACCTGCATCCAAAACAGGGACTCCTAGGAGGGGCGGAGTGGGGTGGGCAGGGCCAGCCAGGAGTGGGATTTGGGGGTTCTCCAAACTGCACAAAATCTTAGCTAGAGGTTCTCCCAAACCCCTGCGAACCCTCAGCAGCCCACCCCTTCATCCTGAAGACACCCTTGTCCCAAAACCAGTGTGGGGACGATGAAACTTGGGATCGGCAACCCAAGCTACGCCTCACACATTTTTTTTGAACACCTTGAATTCCAGAGAAAAATTACTACATGTGTTTGGATTTTGCAAAGAAGGTGGAGGAGCAACCTCTAAAATATAAACAAATTTGGTCCAGTCATTGCAGTTCTTAGCACATAATTTTGGCAGCAATGGAGGATGAAACTGTAACCTCCTTTAAAGTAGACATGAGGTGTCTTCTGGGTATTTCTGTGTAGATCACTGTACATATGCCTGAAGCTTTTTAAAAACTTGGCCGGAAGAAAACATCTTTGAAGATCAAGGTGCTTCAGGTGTCCTCAAATCTCTTCAGGGCTCCTTCCTTTGATAAAGGGCCCTACTAAAATCAAAAAGAAAACCAGATCTATTTTATTAATGAGTAGCTAGAGCAGGATCCTTAGATACTCTGCTGCATGATGATTTAGTTCAGTTTGTATCTACCAAGGAAGAGACGCACATTCTCAAACAAGATAGAATGAAAATTGACTCTTCTGTCTTTGACATGACTCTCTATCTCTCTTCCTCCTCCTCTTTCTCTCCCTCTCTCCCTCACTCTCTCTCCCTCTTTCTCTCCTGCTACCTCTTTCCCCCTCTCTCTCCCCCTCCCTCCTTGTGTCCACCTCTATCTCCCTCTCTCTCCCCTCTCTTCCCCTCCTCTCCCTTTCCCTCTCTCCCTCTCTGTTTTACATCATCTTTATAAACTTCATTTGCACCTTCTCGTTATTTTTTGCAGAATGAAGAGCCCATCTTCTCTAAAGATGGCAAGAAGTTCTTTTTTGTCCGAGCTATTCCCCAAGGGGGACGAGGCGAGTTCTACCATATTGCCATGTCATCATCTCAGGTGAGACTACCTTTGTAGAGCAGGTGGGTGAGATTAAAATAAATATGCCTAAATTCTTATGACGGGATAGATTGGCTGCTGCTAAGTCACGCTCAATAATGCCCTCTGCCCAAGCCAGCAATGTCTGACAACGATCCAAGGTTTTGAGGAAGGAAAGCTGGTTTGCTACTGGTGGAAGCTGATGAGAAGAAGAATTTGCAGGTAGTCCTTGCTTAGTGACCATTCAAAGTCATAACCAATCCAAAAAAACTTCTTATGATGCAGATTTGAAGTGCCAAAGGCCACCTCTCTCTCTCTCTCTCTCATGTCCATAGTCACAGAGTTGCATTTTGGGCCGTTGGCAAGTGACCTACATTTATGGTAATTTGCAGTGTCCCACAGTTCCTAGAATTTGCTTCTCATTTTCAGCAAACATTTCAGCAAAAAATGTTTAATTAACACCCCCCCAAAAATATCATAAAGCCAGGTTGGGCATGTGATGACCCTGGTAAGCAACCAGCATGATTTATGACAGCCATTCTCAAGAAGTTGATGAACATGGTTTTCTCCTCAAAAACCACGTAGGGCTGAGAGAGACAATTCACAGTCTGTAAGCTTCTTGGAGGAGATGAAAATACAACAAATGCCAAAGTAGAATAAATACATTGTTATGATTAGCCACCCTGGGAGAAAAATGAGAACAAATGTATTTTGTTCCCATTTTAATATAATTTACTATTCACACTTCTGAAACCAATGTCACAACTGTAATGTAATTATTTCCACTTCTCTGACTTTTGCAGTGCAACCCACCAATTATTAATGCATTCAAAATTGTGTACGTTAAGATATTTAAAGAACAGTCAGGGGTACTAGAGCTAATGTGTTAAAATTTTAATAATTGGTTGATGGTCCGCTGATCTCATCAAGTAAGACTCAAATAGTCTCTCTCTCTTTTTTTTTTTTTTTTAAAAAGCTGTTGAATTTGGGGCATTGATGGAGCTAAAACGTGATTTAGTGTCTTCTCTCTTGCTGCTATTTAAGTATTATTTCTGGGAGCTTGAGAAAATCAAAAGTTATCAGTCCAAGAAAATCGGCTTTAGTTTTTATAATAGGTTTGCTGTTCAGATATTTCCATGAACTTACATGGGTAGTCCTCAGTTTATGGCCTTGTTTAGTGACCATTCAAAATTACAACCAACCCAAAAATGGGAACTTATAACCTGGATTCAAAACTCTTGACAGTCAAGTCTACAGGACCACCTGCATCCTTCCTTGCAAAAATTCAACCTTTGGAAAATGTTGCATCCAAAATTGTATATGTGGACAAAAGACAGCAGTGACAAACTGACAAGCGGTTCTTTCTATCCTCCACGTGGAAAAACCTCAGTACCAGGGGTGAAATGCTCCCGGTTCGGACGGGATCACCCGATCCAGTAGCGATGGTGGCAGGTGGTTCGGAGAACCAGTAGCAAAAATCTCTGCGCCACCCCCATGCCCAGCTGAGCCGCGCGATCATCAGAGGTTTTTTTTTTTTTTAACTTTTAAAAGCATTTTTTCTTCGGCCAAAAACATGCCTTTAAAAGTAAAAAAAAAAAGCCTCTGATGATCGTGCAGTTTAGCTGGGATTGTCAGAGGCTTTTAAAAGCATTTTTTTACAACTTCTTCAGCCGAAGAGTTTGTAGAAAAAATGTTTTTAAAAGTAAAAAAAAAGTTGGCCATGCCCACCTAGTCACATTACACACACACACACACACACACACACACACACACACACACACACACACACCAAGCCACCCCCCAGAACCAGTAGTAACAAATTTTACATTTCACTCCTGCTCAGTACAGATAGTCCTCACTTAATGACCAATCATTTTATGTCTTTCAAACTTACAATGGCCATAGACTGGATTCTTTAGAGCCTGAAAAATATCCCTGGCCATCATAAATGGTCATTCTGCCATCTGCCTGCCAGTCATGCGAGTCGGTTTTACAACCCGTTAGGGTGTTCTGCAGTCCCATTTTTAATGCTTTTTTTTTTTTGCTGGTTTTGGGCAAAAAAAAAAAGTCTGTGAATGGTTTGGGTAACAACTGCTGCATTCACTTAATAGACCTCATATTTGATTAACAACCACAACATTTGCTTAACAACAGAAAAAGCCAGAAATTTACTTCCAGTCATGGTGCCTCGACTTACAATCTTAGCAACTTTACAACCATAAATCCGGGCTCAATGACAGCCGTAAGTCAAAAACTACCCATAGTACTTTTTTTCCTCTTTTGCCCTTGAGCAGGCCTGTCAAACTCAAGGCCATCTGGCCCGCAGGGTACTTAAATCTGGCCCATGGGGCTGCCCTGGAAAGAGCAAAGGACTGGCCCACAGTTCCTCTGCTAGAGAAAACGGAGCTCCACTGCGGAGCTCCACTGCAACTACATAGCAAAAAAAAGCTCTAACAGCTGTAAACCTAATCTTGCGTAGCTTCTTTTCCAAAAACACCACACTACTAACCAGAGCATATAAAACATTTGCTAGACCAATTCTAGAATACAGCTCGCCTGTTTGGAACCCTCACCACATCTCTGACATCAATACAATAGAACGTGTACAGAAATATTTTACAAGAAGAGTTCTCCATTCCTCTGAAAACAATAAAATACTTTATCCCACCAGACTTGAAATCCTAGGCTTAGGATTGGAACTCCGTCGCCTTCGACAAGACCTAAATTTAATTCATAGAATCATCTATTGTAATGTCCTTCTTGTTAAAGACTACTTCAGCTTTAATTGCAATAATACAAGAGCAACCAATAGATTTAAACTTAATGTCAACCGCTTTAATCTAGATTGCAGAAAACATGACTTCTGTAACAGAATCATCAGTGCTTGGAATAGTTTACCTGACTCTGTGGTCTCTTCCCATAATCCTAAAAGCTTTAACCAAAAACTTTCTACTATTGACCTCACCCCATTCCTAAGAGGACCATAAGGGGCGTGCATAAGCGCACAAATGTGCCTACCGTTCCTGTCCTATTGTTTTTCTTTTCTTCTTCCTATATATATATATGCTTATACCTCCTTATATTTTCTCATATATGTGTTTATATACTATATAATCTTTTTGTATGATACCTACATATATTGTTGTGACAAAATAAATAAATAAATAAAATAAATAAATAAATTTACACTGGCAGAGGGTGGCAGAGGCCATCGCAGTGAGAAACGGAGCTCAGGAACCTGTTTTTGCTGGCAGAACACTCGGGCCACCACGGCCACCCCGACATGAGTGGCATCAAGCTGGCCACACTCCTCTGGCCATGCCCCCCCCCCAAGGTCAAACACAACCCTAACGCAGCCCTCAATGAAATCGAGTTTGACACCCCTGCTCTTAAGCATGGGATATGTTTATTTTGGGCATAAATTCAAGCCCCTTTATTTACATGGCATTTACATTTTAAGACTAGAGGAAAGTAGGAGCATAATGTTATTTTTCAGACGGTGGTAGAGAATTTCAGGGGATGTGTTTGAAAAAAATGGTAAATCTAATTTTCACTGATAAGAGGTTGTGCTAGATCTTTCTGAAGTCCTGTTTTTCTTCTTTTTTCTTGGCAGCCCAATAGCAGCAATGATAATTTACAGTCTATTACATCGGGTGACTGGGATGTGTCCAAAATTTTGGGCTATGATGAGAAGCAGCATAAAATGTAAGTAATATTTTTTTTTTAAGTAAAGGAAGCTGATCCTTTTTTTTTTCCTTTAACAAAGCCCAGGGGTATTGTATCACTGATTTGAGATTTACATAATGATAACCTGATCAGTGGGAAGCATTTGCTGAAAGCCAAACAATGTGTATGGGTTTAACTTTGGTTGTGGTGAAAGTCCCAATCTGTGAAATGGACATAAGAATCACAAACGAGTGGTGGGTTTCCAAAATTTTTACGACCGGTTCTGTGGGCATGACTTGGTGGTCATGGTAGGGGAAAGATACTGTAAAATCTCCATTCCCTCCCCAATCCAGGGGAAGGTTACTGCAAAATCCCCATTTCCTCCCAATCAGCTGGGACTTGGGAGGCAGAGAATAGATGGGGGCGGGGTCAGTCAGAATTTTTACTACTGGTTCTCCTAACTACTCAAAATTTCCACTACCGGTTCTCCAGAACTGGTCAGAACCTGCTGAAACCCACCTCTGTCACAGACTGTTATGTAGACCTTCCTGCTGCCATAGGGCCATTGAAATTAATTTTTAATGCCTATGGAATGGGAAGATCTGACTTGGCAGTAGTGGACCAGCAGTTGAAGGTGAGCCAGCAATATAATGCAGCAGTTCAACAGGCCAATGCAATCTTGGATTTCATTAACATTACATTGCATTCAATTTATGGAATTAATTCCATCCTGGAATTCAACCCCTTTGAGGAATAAATTGAGGAATGAAGCAAGTTTACATTACAAAAGCATTTTTAAAAGATCAGTTAGTTATACCATTATCATTACATAAGTCTATCACAGTAAAGGGGTCAGATCAATTCCCTGCTTTGGGATGAGTTAAGCCCCATAAATTGAATTAAAAGAGGAAGATTCAGACTGAATCTTAGAAGGAATTTTGTGATAGCAATATATATTATTTTCTGGAGTTTTTAAAATGATGACTGGAAGACCTCTTGCCCGGAATGGCTAAGCAAATTCCTGTATTAAACAGGGGGTTGGATTATATGACCTCTGGGTTCCCTTGTAACACATGCAATCTTTGATTCGGTGACATTTCAAATAAAAGAAGCACTTTGCATATATCTTATTTGCCCTTTGATCTTCGTGCAGAACTGATCCGGTGTTGTGTCTGCGCCCCCCAAGCTGGGCCCCCTGCCAAAAAGTGACTCGGAAAGTGAGGGGGAAGAGCCATCAGGACTTACCTCGGGAACACCGGCTTCCCTGGCTCAGCTTCAGGAGGCAGAGGCAGGCCAGGTGGAGGAGATAATGAGGCCTCCGTCCCCTGACTTTTTCCCCCCATCCCCCAGGCCATGCCTTCACACCCGGCTGATGGCAATCAGGTCTGGTTGGACCCTAGGTTTCATAGGCAAGAGAGGCGGGAACAACAGAAGCAGGGGTGGGGCAGGCCTAGGAAGTGCTGAGTCATGGAGCCACATCCCACAGGATATAAAAGCAGCACTTCATGGCAAGCAAATCAACTGCTTAGGTAGGGAGAATTAGAGCTGAAGTCCTGTTTGTTCCTGGATTCCTGGCTGACTCTCGGCATCAAGAGAGCTAACAGAGACACTTGGCAGACGCTCGCTAGTTTGCTGCCAGAGCTGATAGTTGCCGGCTAATTAAGTCATCACTCGTGTCTCCCGACTGCGGAGAGGGACAGATCATCCAGATGTCAAAAAAGGAAATTTAATGGATTTCCAGCCTTTTTTTTTTTTGTTAAAAGTAGTATTAAAATGCATTGAATGATAAAATTCCTTGTGTCTGAAATGTCTTAATTTGGGGAGCAAATCAGAGCTGTTAAAAAGGATTCATTGCTGAACCATCGGTCTTGCTTGCAGCAGTTTAAATCAGTACAATGGAAATGTTATTTTTCTGTCGCTTTGATCAACATTGAGATTCTATGTCAGTTTCATCCGACAGCTGGAAAGCCGTGACTAATTTGGAAAGCATAATTGCACGTGACTATGTTTAATTGCTTGATTTCCATGTTATTTTGACAAATGTGTTCAAATATAGTTCATGGACATGTTGCCCTCTAATGCGAAATAGCTACTTCCAACTACAGTTTTAGCCAAATATATGTATGTATGTATGTATGTATGAAGAAGAGATTCTGATTACTTTTCAACCATCCATATAGACCTATAATTTAGAACATATAGAAAAATCAGGAGCACAATTCGATAGGGAGCTAGAAAATGGAACTTTGGTAGCTAAAGAGGTTCAGTGAAAATAGAACGGAGTAAATTTATTTATTTATTTATTTATTTATTATTTAAATTTTTATACCGCCCTTCTCCCGAAGGACTCAGGGCGGTTTACAGCCAGATAAAATAAACATTCCTATTACAAAATAAATACTATTAAAATACCACTAAAAAACTTATTCAATTTGGCCGCAATTAAAATTTAGCAAATAATAAAACCCATTAAAAACCCATTAAAAACCCATCGATAAAACCCAATTAAAAACCCATAAAAAGCTAACCCAGTCCAGCGCAAATAAATAAGTGAGTTTTGAGCTCGCGGCGAAAGGTTCGGAGGTCCGGAAGTTGACGAAGTCCTGGGGGGAGTTCGTTCCAGAGGGCGGGAGCCCCCACAGAGAAGGCCCTTCCCCTGGGTGTCGCCAGACGACACTGTCGCGCCGACGGCACCCTGAGGAGTCCCTCTCTGTGAGAGCGCACGGGTCGGTGAGAGGTATTCGGTAGCAGCAGGCGGTCCCGTAAGTAACCCGGCCCTTTAAATTTAAATGATGCTACAGTTTAATCAATGTAGGTAGTCCTTGATATATAACCAAGGCTGCAACCAGAAATTGCACTCCTAAGCAATGGAGTTGATAAGTGAGTCACCCCAATTATATCACTTTATTGCCACAGTTGTTAAGTGAATCGTGCAGTTGTTGTATTGCATGCAGGGAACTTGGCTTCCCTCACTGTCTTTCTTTGTTGGAAGCCAGCTGGGAAGGACAGAAATGGTGACCATGTGACCCCGGGACCAGGGGTGAGATCTACTTACCTTCCTTACCGGTTCAGGAGTGCGAGTCACATGCGCACACAAAAGGTAAACCAGGAAATAATGACACCTGAGCGAATGGGTGGAGCTTTGCTCCACCATCGCTACCAGATCACCGAACTACCGGCCACAATTTTATTATTATTATTATTATTTAATCATATTTATATACCGCCCTATCTCCCAAGGGACTCAGGGCGGTTTACAGGCACTAAAAACAGATAAATAGAATATAAATACAATATAAAACATTTAAAAAACGTATTCTAAAGCCCGTCCAATTAAAAATAGAAATAAAACCCAATTTAAAACCCAAAATTAAAATCTAGCTCAGTCCTGCACAATTAAATAAGTATGTTTTAAGCCCGCGGCGGAAGGTCCGAAGGTCCGAAAGCTGACGAAGTCCGGGGGGTAGATTGTTCCAGAGGGTGGGAGCCCCCACAGAGAAGGCCCTTCCCCTGGGCGTCGCCAGACGACATTGCCTCGCTGACGGCACCCTGAGGAGACCCTCTCTGTGAGAGCGCACGGGACGGTGGGAGGTATTCGGTCAATAGCTACCGGATCGTGTGATCGAGCGCACGGGACGGTGGGAGGTATTCGGTCAATAGCTACCGGATCGTGTGATCGAGCGCACGGGACGGTGGGAGGTATTCGGTCAATAGCTACCGGATCGTGTGATCCGGTCCAATCCAGTAGCAGTTCACCTCTGCCTGGCACATTGCAACCATGATATAAATACATACCAGTTGCAAAGTGCCTGAATTTTGATCATGTGATCCTGGGGATATTGTGACGGTTATAAGTGCAAGAATCGGTCATAGCCACTTTTTTCAGTGCCACTGTAACATTGAACGGTAACATTAAACAAGTAGTTGTAAGTTGAGGACCACCTGTAAATACACTTTTTCTATATTTTTTACTATCATATGAACCACTAGAGCAGTGGTGTCAAACTCAAGGCCCAGGGGCCGGATCTGGCCCATGGGGTACTTAGATCTGGCCCATGGGGCCACCCTGGAAACAGCGAAGGACTGGCCCGTGGTGCCTTTGCCAGAAAAAAATGGAGCTCAGGAAAGGTGCACGCAACCGTACCAGGCTCCGTTTTTTGGCCATGACAACCTCCTGCAGCCCTCCGCCAGTGAAAATGGCATTCGGGGGACTTTCAGATAGTGAAAGAGTATTTTGTATGCGCCCTAAATCATTGATTGGGCCCCACTTATATCTCCAGATTGTCTCACCTTTGCACCTGAAAGCTGAATGCACATTTATATGCACTGGAAAAAAATAATTATACAAAACAGGAGACAGAAATGAACATTTGGGAAGGAGTGGGGAAGAACTTGAATATTCACACAGCACAATGAAGAAAAACCACCCACTTGGCTTTTTTTTTCAAACTCCCAGCCATGAGAACTAGAGACTTGGCTAAAAAAAAGCAACCTGGAATATAGATTTTTGTCAAGAAACAAACCCTTCGGGAAATGTTTCTGGCACATAAGAAAATTTTGGCCAGACGGTTTTCACTTCTGTTTTAAAAGAAATTTATGGTTAGGGAATTCACATAAGTGAAATGGTGCTCCTAAAAACCTAATCGCGTGTATATTTTATTTTAGCTATTTCCTCAGCACAGAAGAATTGCCAAGGACTCGGCATTTATACAGGTACGATTAATTTTATGCCAAGATAACTTTCTGATTATACTTCGGGAAAAAGACTCTTGCCACTTAGAGATATTATTATTTATCTGTCTTTGTCTTTGTGGTCTTTATTTTGTCTTTGTCTCCAAAAGACACTTGTTCTTATTTATTAATTTATGTATTTATTTTGGAGGAAGGGAGGAAACAAACAAATATGCCAACACGGAGTATTTCAAAGGGAACCAAATGCATTTTAAAGATAAACAAAATAGCAAGACCTTTCCCATTTATCCACTATCTTTAGGAGCGTATTATGACATCACCTCCCAAATGACTGGTGTTTGCAGCATCGTAGGCGGATGAGCTATGGCCAAGAGCACAGTTCTTGTTTTGTTTGTTTCGTTACGTGGGAAAAGGTTATGCTTGTCTGTTATCCCCTCAGATGGCAGGTGCTGAAGAAGTCCATCCTAAAAGCTCTGTGGCCACCTTCATATTCCACATGTAAACCATCCAGGGCACCCTGTTAGATACATCCATCAAGATTCAGTGCTTAGATGTGCACCAAGAAGACAATTTCAAACACAGCTCTTGGATTTCTCATCGTTTTAATCAGATTCTTGATGCGGAATGATATTATTATTGCAGATGAGAGGGAGGGAGGGGTTTCTACTGGTTCGTCCTGGTTCGGCAAACTGGTAGCAGCGATGGTGGTGGGAAGCTCCGCCCACCCACCCAGACGTCATCAAAAATGCTCTGCGCATGCGCTAAAATGCCTTGTGCTCACATAGCGAGTGTGCGACCCCGCGCACTAACGATAGCAAACCGGTAGCGGTGGGATTTGAAGTTCAGGCTGGTTGGGGCGAACCAGTAATAGCAACCTGCGGGTGGGCCTGCCCGCCCGGCGCTATGCCGTCCTATTTAGCCACGTTTTCAAGCCGTGGGCATTCATGGAAGCCACGCGGACGAGCAAAGCACAAGTGCAGAAGGCCATGCGCATGCGCGGAGGTAGTAAATTATGTGAATCCCACCCCTGTAGGGCAGGATCCAATCTTGGTCAGTCACTGGGACCAGAGGTTTAGTCTTCCAAGCTTTAGGGTTCCTACTGGAGCCCATCCTCAGAGAACTTCTCTTTCTAGCTTCTCTTAAAGAGGTTTTCTGAGTATGGGCTCAAGCACATGTCTGAAAACTCAGAAAACTAAACATCTGGGCCCAGTGACCAACACAGACTGGATCCTGCAACATTATCCTGGGACACATATGTTTGCCTTCATTTGTTATATTCTTGTTATTACCAGCCCAAATCAATCAAATCAAATAGGATAGAAATCTCTTCACTGAATGCTTTGAAGTTGTCATCTACCACTCTGGTCCAGTGCAAGGTGATTGATAGCCCTTTTCTGGATGTCACAATCAAGGGTCAACTTCTGTGCTTAAGGGAGGACTGGAATTTGGGTCTCCAAACTCCTAATCCAGCACATTAGCCACTACATTCGCCTTTTCCAGTCTTTGCAACTTTCAGATGTATAGACTTTTAATTCCAGAGTTTCTGAATTTCTGGGAGTTGAAATTCACATATCTGAACGTTGCCAAGGTTGAAAAACTTTTTTTCACACTTGATATGTAATTATGTCTTTCGCCCTCAGTACTTGCCTGCTGTCATTTTAGATTTTAATCTTAATTGCATTCCTTTTTTAAATTTTTTTTTTATTGGCCAAGTGTGATTGGACACACAAGGAATTTGTCTTAAAATTCTTTAAAATTTAAAGAATTTAAAATTCTTTAATTTAAAAAATTTAATTTTTTAAAATTTAATTAATTAATTAATTAATTTAATTAATTTTAAAAAAATTTAAAAATTTAAAACTTTTTTTTTAAAAAGCCAATTTTTTCAGTTTGCACCTAAAACTTTAAAAAGCCTCCATCATCTCAGTCTTCCTCTAGATCAGTTCCTGTAGGTTGATGGCTGGCTGGCAGATTTGGGGAGTTGAAGGCATCAGGCTAGAAACCAGGAGACTGTGAGTTCTAATCTAACTTTAGGCAGGAAAGCCAGCTGGGCAACTTTGGACCAATCACTAGGAGATGGTGAGTTCTAGTTCTGCCTTAGGCATGAAAGCCAGCTGGGTGACTTTGGGCCAGTCCCTCAATCTCAGCCCAATCGACCTCACACGGTGGTTGTTATGGGAAAAACAGGAGGTGGAAGGAGTATGAGGTATGTTCACTGCCTTGAGTTACTGATAAAGTAATAAAGGCAGGATTAAACTAATAAACAAACAAATGAAGAATGAATCTAGCCATGATGAATACATAGAAAGCTGCATTTTGAGAGATTCTTCATCTACCTGGCCCAATACTATATACTTATCCAGTTTAGGCTCCCACACCCTTTGAAATATGGTCTGTAACCTCCCAGAATTCCAACCCAAAAGCACTGCAGCTCATCTGTATGGAATCAGATTGAGGAAGACTGAATTTGAGGCAGAGATCAGCTTGAGGTCTAGACCAGGGGTCTGCAAACTTGGCTCTTTTAACACTTGCGGACTTCAACAAGCAAAGCTGGCTGAGGAACTCTGGGAGTTGAAGTCCACAAGTCTTAAAAGAGCCAAGTTTGCAGACCCCTGGTCTAGATCAAACATTAATAAATATTCTTCCCACCTTTTTTGCTTTTTGACAATTAAGCCTCTTTTTGCTTTTGTGTTATTTGTTGCAGTGCCAGCACCAAGGGGAACTTCAACCGGCAATGTCTCTCTTGTGATTTGATTAACAACTGCACTTACTTCCGTGCAACGTTCAGCCACAACATGGCCTATTTCTTGCTGACCTGTGAAGGTAGGCGTTACGCATAACCACCAATTTATTTCAGGCCTCCTGTAAAAAAAGTTGATGCCACACAGAATGCAAATTCATTCAGAAGGCATTGGGAAAGAAATGGAATACAAAGGAATACAGAGTATTTTACCAGATATAGGTAGCCCTCAACTTACAACCGTTAGTGATCATTCAAAATTACAACAGCATTGATAAAAGTGACTTAAGACCATTCCTCATACTTCTATTATGTATTCATTTATATTCCGCCTTTATTATTTTTACAGATAAGGTGGTGAACTTATTCAACATGACCCAAAGGTGCTTTTTCAAGAGGCAACTGGACTTTCTGGTTTTTCTTTGAAGATGTTTTGCTTCTCATCCAAGAAGCTTCTTCAGCTCTCCAAGAAGCTGAAGAAACTTCTTGGATGAGAAGCTGAAGAAGCTTCTTGGATGAGAAGCGAAATGTCTTCAAAGAAAAAACCGAAAAGTCCAGTTTCCTTTTGAAAAAGCACTTTTGGGACAACCAAGTCCTGGACGACTGAGAATCTCCATAGATATTCAACACTTCAAGATATTCAACCTTTTCTCCCTATTTTTGTCTCAAGAGCCCTCTGAGGTTGGGTTGATCTGCAAGAAGGATTGCTCCAACTTCTTCCATCTGACTTTCCTTTCTAAGGCGGGATACTTACAGCCTTTTGTTTTGTTTGTGCTATATTTTTGTTGCACACGCACACACACATGTATGTATGTATGTATGTATGTATGTAAGTATGTATTTATGTATGTATGTAAGAGGGATGTGGTGGCTCAGTGGCTAAGATGCTGAGCTTGTCGATCGAAAGGTCAGCAGTTCAGCGGTTCGAATCCCTAGTGCCATTTAACGGGGTGATCTCCTGCTACTTGTCCCAGCTTCTGCCAGCCTAGCAGTTTCGAAATCACCTACAAAATGCAAGTAGAAATATAGAAACTACTTTTGGTGGGAAGGGAACAGCATTCAGTGCACCTTTGGCATTCAGTCACGCCGGCCACATGACCACAGAGACGTCTTTGGACAGCGCTGGCTCTCCGGCTTTGAAACGGAGATGAGCACCACCCCCTAGAGTCAGGAACGACTAGCACATATGTGCAAGAGGAACTGTCGTGTCCCACTCCCACTCCGACGAACGAGTCAAGGAAGTCCGTAACAAACTTGGCAACGAAGCCTCTGCAGCTTGCCAAGTTCCTTCGAGGTTTATCAGGGCAGGCAGGAGTCCAAGTTGTGACTTCAGCGATAGGGTCCGATATCAGCCAGCTAGATAAGACTTTGCTTGACTCAAGGTTGGAATGTCAAAAGCAGGTCCTTTATATAGGCTGTGGGGTGTGGCTCCATGACTCAGCATTTATCCAGGCCTGCCCCACCCTTCCTTCTGCTGGCGTCGCCTCTCAGATCTCCGGAAGCGAGGGTCCACCCACTCTCAATTGTCTTCAGCTGGATCTGCTGTCAGCGTCTGGGAAAGGGAGGGGTCAGAGGGAGTAGGCCCGGGTAATTCCACCACCTGGCTGGCTTCCTGCTCTGAAGGCTGAGCCAAAGGAACACACGCTGTATGAGTGAGGTTTATTGGGCTTCTCCTTTCACTCCTTGAATCCTCTCCGGGCATGGGGCCAGGGCCGGGGGCTGAAGTCATGACAGGCCTTTCATTTTCATTATCAGACTCGGAGTCTAATAAAAGGTCCGGTTGGAGACGGGAGGGGCCCGGCTGAGGAGAGGAGGGAAGACGAGTCACAACAGGAACCTTTACCTTTATGCATATATGTATACATGTGTGTGTGTGTGTATATAAAAACACCCACTCCATCTACCAATCAAGATGCAACCACACAGTCAACCAACCCACTCACAGCAACACTCCCCACCTCCCCACCAGTATTTATAGAGAGACGGCAAATAATATATATTTTTGGAACCCCGAAATAAGCTCTTGGCCTTATTTTCGGGGAGGTTTTATTATTTTGGGGCGCATGGAACAAGACGGGGCTTCTCTTGCTGTCTTACCTGATTTCCAGCTCTGTCTCCATAACCCTAACCAGAGGAAATGGTGGGGACTAGCAGCTCATGCATTTAAATATTTTTACAAAGGGCTTATTTTTGGGGAGGGCTTATTTTGGGGGGGGGATTTAGCGCATGCACTCAAAAGCCTGATTGGGCTTATTATCAGGGGATGTCTTATTTTAGGAGAAACAGTGTGTGTATGTATGTATGTATGTATGTATGTATATATATATATTTTCAGAAAGTTGCAGAAGAGATTTGAAAAGATTCAAGGATGCTGTGGTGACACACATCATAAATGGCCAGGACTTCCATAGCATCTTGAGTTTTTTTGACCCAGTCCCCTGTAGTTACCCCTGTACAAAGTTATGGAAGTTTGTGAGGGAGGGGGATTTGCCAATACTTTCAAAAAACAAAACAAAAAAAAACCACCATTCAGAACCTTAAAGAGAAGAAGTCTGTGATCACCAGCAAATGCCAGAAACATTTGTCTCTGTTATTGACTCGGAGAATATTACTGGCAGCACACAGCTTTTAATTACAGCCAGGGTTTGAAAAGTGCTCCTGGCATCTTTGTTTATTAGTATGATAATATGGCCTTGGTATATATGAGATTTCAATGCATTATAGTGATCCATAATTCATGGCCTAGCAAATAAAGAGATCCCGGAAGCCATATGCTAGGGTGGAAGGGGAGGGGGGTGAGCCGCAGGGAGGGGAGATCTGCTCTTGCCAATTAGCCCCTTTGTAGCATCCAGGGGCTGCCTGCGATCTCCATATCTCCAGCTGCTCTTTTAAATCATTCATCATACCATGATGTAATAGACCATTTTCAGTGTTGGTTATGTAGGAAAACATTTGTTTCTCTGAAATTTTCTGAAAATATTTTAAAGAGAGGGCTTTTTATTTTTCTTTTCAACCATTAAAAAAGAACAAATGATTTATTCCCCTGTCACCTTTAAAAAAAAAAAAAAACCTTTCCCACATTTTTATGTTTCTTGATAGTTATCCCAAAATACCAATTACTCATGATCATGATTTTCATTGGCTTTATATTATTTTATTTTATTAGTATTTAAAATGTATATGCTGCCCATCTCTGTTATTATTACTCCTTATTTAAAAAAACAAAACAAAACACAGGCATGCAGACTTGCCCAGTGTTTTGGAAAGGTAAAAAACAGGATTTTCCAAAAATATGTTCCACTTTTAATTATTTCCCTCGGCCCTAGATCTAGGTGGCTGATGATTTTGTTACATCATGGATGGATGGAAAATAGCATTTGTGACTATTACGTAACTAAGGGAAAAATAATGGGGAAAGATAGTCTAGACTAATAAAATAATTTTAATATTATTTCTAACTATTAATCAGTCTTTTAGGTGATGCAAACAAAGTAAATATATTTTGGGGGGGGCAATTCCCTGTGCAACCAAATACTTAAATAGCAAAAATTGTCATTTTGTGTGTTTTCATAGTACAGATTTTCCTTTCTGACAATGTCAGAGGAAATATATCACCATGGGTACATTTGCACCTATATTAAAATGTGGGAGATGGGAAAAGAGTCAATGATTGAATGAAAGAAGAGAGAGAAAAATATGGATTGTAGTGGTACATTCATCTGGAAGTAACATACATGTGTACACACAAAAGCATTATGTATTCCCAGTGTTTAGAGGTGTTGAATTTGGCTTTTACTCGGGAAAACATTAATACATGAACGTTTGCAAGGAAAATGTTTTGCAATGAAGTGAAACAATATTTCAGAAGGGCTGCACATCAAATGACAAGCTTGATTTCTTTAAAGCGTCCTTAATTGTTTTTTTTCCCCCCTGGGTTTTTCTCAGTTTAGCATAAAGGACTGTGCAAAAGCAGAAAACAGGTTGTGGAATGAAAACAGCTATATAAATGTAGGATAAATTTAAAAAATGCAGTCCATAGCTCTCAAGGGAGCACGCAAATGTCTTTAGGAAGATTGCTATAGAATAACCCGTAACAGTTTGCTCAGGTTTTTTTCTGGAATAATGCCTCTTTTTAATCATGTAGCATTCCTCTGCCAATTTAGGAAGAAAACAAGCTTGTTGGTCTTTGGAAAATATCTCTTTTTTTCCAGTTTCAAACTTTCCTCCTACCCTTCCCTCTTTCTATCTCTTGTTAGAAGACCCCGAAATTCCTTTTACTTCTCAGCAATTTTGATGGAGCAAAATGACATTTCCCCTTGATCCTTAACTGAAGCTTGGATACCCGGATTCCATATTCTATATTCTAGATATCCAGTATCTTTGTTGCTCTTCTATACTTCCCAGGCTCAGTTCAAAATAGAGTGCTAGGCCTTTGAAATACTCTTAAGGCAGGGGTCACCAACCTTTCGGACCTCAGGGACCACTAAATTCATAATTTTAAATCGCATGGAACACTAATATGATCTGCCTAATGACCGACTGGGTGGGTGTGGCTAGGTGGTCATGTGACTGGGTTGGCATGGCCAACTCAATGTCACTCATATCAAGGGGCGTCTCACCAGCCTCTACTCGCTCCTCCCTCCCAGCCACTCCTTACCTGCCCACCCAGGCTCCTTAGGGCCCCAACAGGAAGCAATTGCTGGAGCCAAGCAGCCACGATGAGAAAAAGTTGGCAAAACAGCTGGCTCAATTCAAATTGGATCTGAATGAGAAGGAGGCTCAGCAGAAGCACCTCACTGAGGACTACAAGCATAGACTTTCCAACCAGAGGGAAAGTCTGCAGAAGTGCATGACTAGGTACAGGCACCTGGAGGCTCAGTGGGCTGAGATAGTCAGCCAGTTCCAGGCTATGATGCTGTCCCACTGGAACAAGGCCCTCTGGCTCTTCGCCACCAGCGGCACTTCCCGCCAGCCTTCTCCCAAAGCCCCGCACCAGGAGGCCAAAGCAGACCCCAAGTCAAAATTTCTCCCCTCCTCCGACCCATAGAAAAAGACCCTGAAGGGGGAGATTCTCTGCAGCAACACAAACAGCCATTGCACATATCTGTTCCAGGGACTGTAGTTTGATGACTTCTGATTTAGTGCAATATAAAAAATGCAAATAATTTTTCTGCAGACTACCAAAAGTTTCTCACGGACCACCAGTGGTCTACAGACCACCAGTTGGTGACAGCTGGATTAAGGCAGTTTGTTTTATGAAGCTGCCAGAGGTAACTGCAGGAAGGGTTTTTTAAAAAAAGCCAATGGCCACCACAACTGCACAATCAAGCTCAACTCATTTTTACACACCTGTTCCAATTTACTTAAAAAGAGGTGATACAGGTAGTCCTAACTTATGACAACAACTGGGATCAGAATTTCCATTCCTAAGGAAAGTGATTGTTAAGTGATTTGTTCCTGACTTAATAACCTTTTGACCTAGTTGCTAAGTGAATCTCACAGTCATTAAGTGAATTTGGCTCCCCCATTAACTCTGCTTGTCGGAAGCTGGCTGGGGACATTGCAAATTATTATTATTATTATTATTATTTATTCGATTTTTATACCGCCCTTCTCCCGAAGGACTCAGGGCGGTGTACAGCCAAAAGTAAAAAACAGACAATACAATATACAATTTAAAATACAAGTTAAAAAACTTATTTTATAATTGGCCTAAAAAACTTTAAAATATATAAAACTAAAACCCCATTAAAATTAATAATAGAAAATTTAAAATCGATAAAATTTAAGCCAGCCCCGCGCGAATGAAAAGATGTGTCTTCAGTTCGCGGCGGAAGGTCCGAAGGTCAGGTATTTGGCGTAAACCCGGGGGAAGCTCGTTCCAGAGTGTGGGAGCCCCCACAGAGAAGGACCTTTCCCTGGGGGCCGCCAGCCGACATTGCTTGGCGGACGGCACCCTGAGAAGTCCCTCTCTGTGAGAGCGTACGGGTCGGTGGGAGGCATGCGGTAACAGCAGGTGGTTCCGTAAGTACCCAGGCCCTAAGCCAATGACAATCATATGATGCCAGTACAGCCATTGTGAATGCATATCTGTTGCCCAGCAGCTGCATTTCTATTGAATTGCCTTGCTTTGCTTTTCATTATTCATTGTTTTTCATTAAAGAACGTTAAAAAATAAAATGGAGAGGGCAAAGCTACATGGCAGGGGCAAGGAACACATCAAGCACCTTATCGGGGCTTCAAATTCCTGATAATTGGACACTATCTAACAAAATGAAATTCAATAGTGAAGAAAGTAAGGTTCTACATTTAGGCAAAAAACAAAACAAAATGCACAGGTACCGGATATGTGGTACCTTGCTCAATAGTAGTAACTGTGAGAGGGATCTTGGAGTCCTAGTGGACAACCATTTAGATATGAGCCAGCAGTGTGCAGCAGCTGCCAAAAAAGCCAACACAGTTCTGGGCTGCATAAACAGAGGGATAGAATCAAGATCACGTGAAGTGTTAATACCACTTTATAAGGCCTTGGTAAGGCCACACTTGGAATACTGCATTCAGTTTTGGTCGCCACGATGTAAAAAGGATGTTGAGACTCTAGAAAGAGTGCAGAGAAGAGCAACGAAGATGATTAGGCGACTCGAGGCTAAAACATATGAAAAACAGTTGCAGGAACTCGGTATGCCTAGTTTAATGAAAAGAAGGACTAGGGGAGACACGATAGCAGTGTTCCAATATCTCAGGGGTTGCCACAAAGAAGAGGGAATCAAACTATTCTCCAAAGCACCTGAGGGTAGAACAAGAAGCAATGGGTGGAAACTAATCAAGGAGAGAAGCAACCTAGAACTAAGGAGAAATTTCCTGACAGTTAGAACAATCAATAAGTGGAACAACTTGCCTGCAGAAGTTGTGAATGCTCCAACACTGGAAATTTTTAAGAAAATGTTGGATAACCATCTGACTGAGATGGTGTAGGGTTTCCTGCCTGGGCAGGGGGTTGCACTAGAAGACCTCCAAGGTCTCTTCCAACTCTGATATTATTATTATTATAAATCCAAATAAGTGTTCTTGACATTATTTATATAGCTAACCACACAATTCCAAGTAGTCTTGATTGTAATTGTGGAGCTAGGTGCCATTATAACCCATGAAGGAAGCTTGCCTATCATGGTCATAAGGGCAATTGTAAAAAAAAAAATTTTCATGACAGTTGTTAAGCAAACACTGCGGTTGTAAAGCAAACGGCATGGTCACTTAAGGAGTGCTGTTTTATTTAAAAAACTGGAAGTAAATGCCAATTTTCAGCAAAACTCTCTTGAAATATGGTCACATGACTATGGGGCACTACGAGCAGCTGTAAATACAGTCCAACTGCTGAGTGCCCAAGGTTCGATCACATGATCATGGGGTGGAGCAACTATCTGAGTTATAAATAGTCTCCTGGCAGGTCCTTCATAACTACAAATGCCACTAAACGACCAGTCACAAGTGGAAAATTACTGTTGATAATTCAGGGCTATACATTCTCTTCCTTTGACTACAAAGATTCCTTCTTTATTTTCATTTCATGTGCTACTCTAGGAATATATGGATTGATTGCAGTCTTTGGAAGATTGGAAGTCCCATTTGGAACTTTCAAACATCTAGGTGCCATGGGTGGCTGGGTCACTGACCCAGTGAGCAAATCCCTGTAACACATACATGGCCATTTAAGTTGGTTCAAACATAAGCTGTCCTGTTTTGATTTCTGGATCACTTTATTTTTTTTTAAGCAGGGTGGATGAATTTTGGTGTCTAGGAGATTGTATTTTTTTTTTTTTAAAAGAAGGCAATATCACTGTAGACAAAGCTGGCAGGAAGCAATGCTTAAAGATCAATTTATCTTGATCTGGACGCATATGCACCAAGACAAATTCCTTGTGTGTCCAGTCACACTTGGCCAATAAAGAATTCTATTCTATTCTATTCTATTCTATTCTATTCTATTCTATTCTATTCTATTCTATTCTATTCTATTCTATTCTATTCCTATTCCTATTCCTATTCCATTCTATATTGCTAGAAATTTTTACATTCTTAGAGCTTTCCTTTCTCCTTCGCACAAGGAGTTATCTGAGAAGTATAATCCTTTGTGTCATATACATAGTACGACATTAAAATAATCTAAAACAAATTCTTTTAATTGTGTTTGCACTAATTAAAATATTGACAAATTAGAGAAGATAAAGCAAGCCGGTGTTCCACTGGGAGAATCTGTCTATCTTCCATGTTTTTGGTTGATGCTGTTAATTATCTTTGGGCAACTGGTTGCTTAGATCAGCTTTCCATGTAATAGGGCAGGGATTTAACATCTAGCCCTGAATATCACTCTAGATGCATTTTCTTAAATCTAAATGCATTTTCTTTCTTTCTTTTTTCAAGGTCCACGAATTCCAATGGTAACTGTCCACAGAACATCTGATACAGAAAGTAAGTATTTACAGGGGGCTTTTGAGATTGGGACAGCACGCCCAGCAGAGATCAAAAGACAGAGATATCCCGAGTTCCAAAAAGGCAAAAATTTTTTGTGGGTGTTAGTTTTATGGTATGAGATAAATTTAAGAGAAATTGGAGGGATAGAATCGCTCAGCTGGTCCTTCCCTTAAAGTTAAAGAGACACATTGTGTATCTGATGTTGTCAGGCGTGCCTCCTTTCAAAACTCAAGAAAGAAAAACCCCAACTCCATGGTCTGTAGAGAAAGGTATCTTTTACTGAGAATGAACTGATTGCAACGAAGTTAAGCAAGTTCTGAATAATAGGTGTGTCTTACACATACAAGTTCCCACATAAATCCCTCCTTCCTCCAAAGGTCAGGCAGTTGTGTCCAATCCACGTCTCCCTCAGGTGTCACGTGAAGTCATCTTCAGATGGTTTCATTTCTCTTTGAATTCATAAGTTTCGTTTCTGCATTAGCCCTCTCCTCCCCCAACCTATGGCAGTTGAAGCAGCGAACCCATATTTAAAGATACATTACCCCTTTGCAATGCCTAGCACTAAAGACAGCAATAAAGCAATTAGCTGAGCAATTAAACAATAAAACCAGCTAGCGGAGGCTGACAGATGTCATGCTTAATGGTTGCAAGCCAGCAACCTAGATGCATTAAGACTATGAAAATGGGATAGGTCCATGCTACCTGAGGAACCATCTCATCCGGGGGTGGTATTCACTTACCTTCTCTACTGGTTCGCAAATGTGAGCGTGTGCACATGTGCACACTTCGCTCGCACATCCACTTCCACACATGTATAGGACCTTCCACGCATGCGCAGAACATCAAAAATGGGACGTGATTATGTCCGGGTAATGGGTGGACCCTCCTGCTACTGCCACTACCGGTTCACCCAAATCGGATAGAACCGGCTGAATATTTTATTTATTTATTTATTTATTTATTTTGTCAATCATATATAAGATAAGAGGTAAAAATATAAACATAATTTGGAAACATGAAAAGAGTAAGTAAAAAAGGAATATTAGGACAGGGACAGTAGACACGCGGGTGCACTTATGCACACCCCTTACAGACCTCTTAGGAATGGGGTGAGGAGTTTAAACTCAGTAGAGAGTTTTGGGGGTTTGGGGAAGAAACCACAGAGTCAGGTAGTGCAGGCATTGACCACTCTGTTGCTGAAGCCATATTTTCTGCAGTTGAGTTTGGAGTGGTTTACCTTGAGTTTCTATCTATTATTTGCTCGTGTATTGTTGTGGTTGAAGCTGAAGTAGTCATTGACAAGTAGAACATTGTGGCAGATAATTTTATGTACTATGCTTAGGTCAGACTGAAAGTGGCATAGTTCTAAGTTGTCTAACCCCAAATTTGGAGTCTGGTTGCATAAGGTATTTTATTGTGGGTAGAGGAGTGGAAGACGCTGGACTCTCTCAATTGTATTTATGTCCAATATGCAATACGGGTTCCAGACAGATGAGCTGTATTCAAGAATTGGTCTAGCAAATGTTTTGTATGCTCTAGTTACTAGTACCACTGATCTCATCCCAATGGGATTAGCCCATCCCATTTGCCCTTCAGACGGGGCATGCTGATGAATCTGTTGATCCAGCTGGCGGGGTCCAGGAGAAGGGCCTCTTTTTTTTTCTTTGTGGCTCCCGCCATCTGGAACATCATAACCCTTGAGGCAGGGATGGGCAATTAATTTTCCCAAGAGGCCAAATGAGGATTGGTTCTGGACAGCGGAACCAATGGCTCCCAGATGCACTCTGCTCATTTGTCTGTAAGGCCATACTTTGACCAAAGCAGCAATGGGTGGCCGAGCCTGGATCCCCTTAGCATTTCCTCAGCATTTCCTCAGGCTCCTCCGGGCGAGGGGTGAGTGTTTCATCTCCTCACCCTTCTGTGGCCACCAGTCGACTAAAGGCATGTGTCCCTTTCTGCAGGAGGGGTTTTCTGGAACTTTGACAGCACGCACAGTCACTGTGTAAAGCTATGACACGGCTTCTTGTCCCATCCCCTTCGGTATACCTATTTATATTTTGTTTTCTAACTACCAGTTGACCCTCATGTGAACCAGACAGGGACAGCCAAAGGGCTGGATGTAGTCCGAGAAGCAGTAAAATGGTCCGGTCTGCTTTGAGATCTTCCCTCAGCCTTCTACCTTCCATTGTTAACATCAAATCTGACTCTGCCACAACTGGCCTGGGGCCACAATGAAGCTGTTGAACGTGGTTAGCGGACCAGGAAAGAGATCCCATTTCCACCGTGTCTCTTTCTGCTTTTTAACTTCTTTCACATCTGGTTTATTTTAATATCTAATGTTTTAATGCTGTACTTGCTTTTACAATTGAGATGGGCAGGATATAATTTTAAAAAATCAATAAAACTTTCAAGGACAAAAATTTGGGTTTTGGAATAATGCTGAAGCCAGGTGGCTAGGTAAGTGGCATGAGTATTTTATCTGCTTGCCTGTAAGGAATCTTGATGGATCATTGTTCCTGCTTTTTAAAATATATATATATATATATATATATATATATATAAAGAAGGTGAAGAAGGAATCCTACTTTTTCCATATAGCAACAGATATTTTTTTTCGGGGGTGGTGGAAAGAAATATGTAGGCTGAAAAAAATACAAGTACATGTCGTCTTGTGTTTTACACTTTCCAAATGTCTAATTTTGCAGTGGCGATTCAAAGCAAGTAGATTTTTCAAAACCAGGACTATATTGGAGACCACAATAAAAGGAGGCCCACTGGCCTGATCCAGTTCATAAAATGAATAAATGCCAAAAATCAATAAATGCCCATGTGCAAGCAGGAAATGCTGTGGAGCAGACAGAAGAACTAAGGGCAGAGAAGGGCGATGCAGCCACTTTGGGAAAGACAGCAGAGAATGAATAGAAGGTTATATCGGTAGATAGAAAGCCATTCTCCTCGTGGTCTCTTGTGCATATGATTAAAGACGTCAGTGGTCTCATTATGCAGGTCTCTCTTGCTGTAATGAATAGGAAGAACTATTGTAAGCACCCCTTATTCACAAAATAATTCTATTCCATAATACGAGAGTCTTCTACAATAATCTGATAACTATAAATCCCACCCAATTTTACCATCTGCTTATATTTAATTAAGGACTGGTTGTCTGAACGGCACAGGCGAGGATTCCCAGCAGGCTGAAGGGTTTGGGAGATGCATCCAGAAATCTTTAGATCTGTCAGTCTGCTCTTATTTCGTCTGCCCTTGCTTTCTGCGAATGCAATTATGGGAGCAAACAGGACGGCTGCTCTCGAATCCCAGACGGGCCAGCCTCCTTGTGCTGATAAGGCTAATTGGGCAAGCGATAATTAAATGAGGATTCCAACATGCAATCAGACTTAATTGTCTGATGCTTTGGCATTTTCTGCTGGAGTTATGATTTCAACATAAATGGGAGGGAGATTTTTCAGGGAGAACTTTAACATGGAAGCATTAAATCTACCAGTTGAAATACCCACAAAGAGAGGAAATTTCAGTATTTGGAACAGGGTGATTTCGCAATGCAACTTCACAAGAGACAGATGTGTGGGGGCTGAGGATAAGTGAGCGAAGAGTGTTGGAAGGAAAAAGAATCAATAACTTCCTGCCTTATTTTTATTATTATTTTTATTGTATCCCATCTTCATTGCTTTTACAAACGACTCAAGGCAGCGAACAGTATCCAACACTTCTTCCTCCTCCTATTTTCCTCATAACACCAACCTTGTGAGGTGGGTTGGGCTGAGAGAGAATGACTGGCCCCCATTCCTGGCTGAGGTGGGACTTGAACTCATGATTTCCAGCTTTCTAGCCCGCTGTCTTAACCGTTACACCAAACTGGCTGATAAGTTCATAACTGGCTTATAAGGTAGATGATGCATAAACAATTTTTATTTATTTATTTTATTTATTTGTCACAACAGTATATATAAGCATAAGCATGAAATAACTATACGATATATAAGCATATATATCCCAAATGTTCTCTTAGCAATCCTAGACCAGGCCAAGTCCAAAAATGCCAGGGAATGTAAGGGGCGTGAATAAGAGCACAAACGTGCCTACCGTTCCTATCCTATTGTTTCCTTTCATTATATCCCATTAATATAGTTATTGCATACTTATGCTTATATATATGGTTATATATTATATAGTTACGTTCATGCTTATGCTTATGTATACTGTTGTGACAAAATAAATAAATTTAAAAAAATAAAAATAAATAAATAAATAAAATTTCTAGAAGCCTGGCACTCTGACAAACCAGCCATCGATAGACACATAGACATGAACAACATCCACAGACTATGCAAAAGAGACAATCAACCAACAATCAAATGAGAACAAAAAGTCTCCAGCAGCTATCAGTGCTCAGATCAGCATAGATGAACTCAGTGGTGGGATTCAAGTAGTTTAACAACCAGTTCTCTGCCTTAATGATTTCTTCCAACAACCAGTTCACCAAACTGCTCAGAAAGTTAGCAACCAGTTCTCCCGAAGTGGTGCGAACTGGCTGAATCCCACCACTGGATTAACTCCAAGGTTAATTTCAGACCAACAAGCAATTCCCCAACCAAGAATCTGCCAAAGAGCCATCAGTAAACAGCTCAACCAAAGAATCCCTGAGATCGACACCACCAATACTGACACGGAAGACACCATAAACTGACATCAAACAGCACTCCTTACTAGCACTGGTGATGTTACCTAGTTAGGATAATGAAATGTCTCCAAGAAAACAAGCCAGTTCAGAAAGCACCAAGAAACCCTGCTCTATTAGCTCTCAAACATGCCCTCCAATATGAAAAAATCAGTGGTGAAATACAATTTTTTTTACTTCCTGTTCTGTGGGTGTGGCTTGGTGGGCGTGGTATGGCTTGGTGGGCGTGGCTTGGTGGGTGTGGCAGGGGAAGGATACTGCAAAATTCCCATTCCCACCCCACTCTGGGGCCAGCCAGAAGTGGTATTTGCTGGTTCTCTGAACTACTCAAAATTTCCGCTGCCGATTCTCCAAACTGAGGACCCAGATTGTTGGGGGCAATAAGTTGACTTTGTATATAATATACAAATGGATGAAGACTATTGCTTGACATAGTGTAAGCCGCCCTGAGTCTTCGGAGAAGGGCGGGATATAAATGCAAATTAAAAAAAAACTGCTCAAAATTTCCGTTATCGGTTCTCCAGAACCTGCTGAATTTCACCCCTGGAAGAAATATGTAGAGTCCTTCGTGCTCTCTGAGCTTGGTTGTTTGCTTGCAGATGTTTCATTACCCAACTAGGTAACATTAGCGGTGCAAGTACAGGCAGCAAATCCTACACCCTTTCTTGCTGAAGTTGTTACTTACTTCAGTAATTAATCAGTGACCAGGAACTCAAATTTATTACATTCTTCTAGATGGGAGCTCCGGTCTCCTCAGCCAAGGAATGTCCAAGGGAGCGTTTTTTTCACTGTCATTTTAAAGGCTTGCAGGACTCAGGCCAACTATATATCTGGAATAGATCATTCTAGAGAACAAGTGCCTCCATAGAAAAGGCATGACTCCCAGGTCCCATAAGATTATTGTATAGAAGCCCGGCACTCTGATATAGGTAGTCTTTGATTTACAGCCATTTGTTTTGTCAACATTTAAATCAGGGGTCTCCAACCTTGGTCCCTTTAAGACTTGTGGACTTTAACTCCCAGAGTCCCTCAGCCAGCAAAGTCCCTCCACAAGTCTTAAAGGGACCAAGGTTGGAGACCCTTGATTTAAAGTTACAACAATACTGAAAAAAAGTAACCAATGACTGGTTTCCAAACTTACGACAGCTGCAGCATCTCCATGGTCACGTGATCAAAATTCAGGCTCTTGACGAGGGGTGTCAAACTCAAGGCCTGCCCGTGGGGTGTTTAGATCTGGCCCAAGGGGCCATCCTGGAAACAATCTGCGGTGCCTCTGCCAGCAAAAATGGAGCTCCGGAGCCCGTTTTCACTGCCAGAGTGCTCTGGCCACCACAGACTCCCCCAACATGAGTGATATCAAGCTGGCCACGCCCTGCGCGGCCCCCAGAGATCAAACACAACCCTGATGTGACCCTCAATGAAATCAAGTTTGATACCCCTGCTCTTGACAATTATTGTTGCACTCTCCCAGAATCATGTTGTTGTGTCTCGTCCGATCTCACCACAGCCGGGGTCTTCTTATCTGCTTCCGAACACGGAGGAATGTCCTAGTATGCCTCCCGACCCCAGCCCTGGCTCCATGCCCAGACAGGTTGAAGAGGAGGAAATACCTCCAGCACCCAGCTCTGGCTCCATGCCCAGGCAAACGGAGCAACTAGACCCCTCCCCCTCCTCCACAGCATGTGAGCCTGAGGGAGGTCAATTGCCAATAGCTGCAGACTGGAGTGACCCTCGCGTCAGAAGACTTGATAGGCGGAGGCAACAGAAGGGAGGGAGGGGCAGGCCTGGATAAATGCTGAGTCATGGAGCCACACCCCATGGCCTATATAAAGGATCTGCTTTCTGGCATTCTCTGAGTCAGGCAAAGTCTAAACATATCTTGCTGAAGTCACTTTCTGGTCTCCTGCCTGCCCTGAGGACTTTGCTAGGACTTTGGCAGAGCTGCAGAGGCACACCTGATTCGGATTTCCCTGACCCGGCCGTCAGCGGAGGAGTGGGACACGACACATGTGATCACTATTTACAACCTTCCAATGAGCTTCCGACAAACAAAGTCAATGGGAAAAGCCAAATTCGCTTAACAAAAACGTGCTTCACTTAAAAACTACAGTGATCCACTTTTAAAAAAAAATGGGGTACAACTCAATTAACAGCTGTCTTGATAAGCCATGGAAATTTTGGACTCAAGCAGCTCCCTTTGCAAATGACCGTCTAGGACCCTGGGACACTGCAAGCATTATAAAATACACACCGGTGGCCAAGCACCCAAAGTTTGATCACATGACTGTGGAGAATGCTGAAATGGTCACAAGTGTGAAAACTGGTCATAAATCACTTTTTTTCAGCGCTGTTGTAATTTTGAATGATCATAAAATGAATGGTGGTGAGTCAAGGACCCTCTGTACATGGCAGCTTCTCACGGGCTTCTTTAATATCCCAGAGTCTACAGTTGGACAAGGATATCAGTGATGGCAATGGCCAAAGCCATGGGCAAGGCATCTTCAAGATCTGCCCAGTATGAATCCCACTGCTTTGACTAGTCAAAGTAACACATTGAAACAGCATCCCTTGTGCTAAATTCTCCAGAACGGATGACTAAATCCTAAGAAATGAATCTCCTCTTGCTGTCGTGTTGTGATGGAGTAAAAAAATATAGTAGTGGAACCTGCCTTTTCAAAACTGACTCTAGCTTCAAATCTTCCATAATGGAAATTCTGGGCTTGCTTTCCTTCCTTCCTTCCTTCTTTCCTTCCTTCCTTCCTTCCTTCCTTCCTTCCTTCCTTCCTTCCTTATTTATTTTTCTTTCCTTCCTTCCTTCCCTCCCTCCTTCCTTCTTTCCTTCCTACCTTCCTTCTCTCTCTCTCTCTTTCTTTCCTTCCTTCCTTCCTTCCTTATTTATTTTTCTTTCCTTCCTTCCCTTCCTCCTTCCTTCTTTCCTTCCTTCCTTCCTACCTTCCTTCTCTCTCTCTTTCTTTCCTTCCTTCCTTATTTATTTTTCTTTCCTTCCTTCCTTCCCTCCCTCCTTCCTTCTTTCCTTCCTACCTTCCTTCTCTCCTCCTTCCTTCTCTCCTCCTTCCTTCCTTCCTTCCTTCCTTATTTATTTTTCTTTCCTTCCTTCTTCCTTCCTTCCTTCCTTATTTATTTTTCTTTCCTTCCTTCCTTCCTCCTCCTTCCTTCTTTCCTTCCTTCCTCTCTCTCTCTCTTTCTTTCTTTCTTTCTTTCTTTCTTTATTTTTCTTTCCTTCCTTCCTTCCTCCTTCCTTCTTTCCTTCCTTCCTACCTTCCTTCTCTCTCTCTTTCCTTCCTTCCTTATTTATTTTTCTTTCCTTCCTTCCTCCCTCCTTCCTTCTTTCCTTCCTACCTTCCTTCTCTCTCTCTTTCTTTCCTTCCTTCCTTCCTTCCTTCCTTATTTATTTTTCTTTCCTTCCTTCCTTCCTCCTTCCTTCTTTCCTTCCTTCCTTCCTACCTTCCTTCTCTCTCTCTTTCTTTCCTTCCTTCCTTATTTATTTTTCTTTCCTTCCTTCTCTCCCTCCTTCCTTCCTTCTTACCTTCCTTCCTTCTTACCTTCCTTCCTTCTCTCTCTCTTTCTTTCTTTATTTTTCTTTCCTTCCTTCCTTCCTTCCCTCTTTCTTTCTTATTTTTTTCCTTCCTTCCTTTCCTCCGTCCTTCCTTCCTTCCCTCTCTCTCTCTCTCCTCTCTCTCTCTCTCTCTCTCTTTCTTTCTTTCTTACAAATAGTGTTGGAAGTGCCACCAGATACCTGGGTCTTATCATCATACATGGTAGACATGTGTAGAAGCAAAAAAGATATTGGACAAAAATACATACATGGCTGGAAAAGATGACAAAGCAGCACATTGATTTAAAACCAGAAATATTTTTGTTGGGGATTTTACCTGAAATTTATAGTAAAGGGAATGCATATTTAATTATTCATGTATTAACTGCAGCTAGAATTGTATTTGCACAAAACTGGAAAAGTGAAGAGATCCCAACTCACAAGAACATGATTAGAAAAATATTAGAATGTGCAGAAATGAATAGGTTAATGCTTGCAATTAAAGAGAAGGAACAAACTGAATATTATATGACATGGGAATTATTTTATCGGTGGTTAGAGAAGAAAAAAGGAAGTTAGAAACAAAAGTAGGAGATCAGGGAAATGCAAAAAATGTGTTAAGATAGAGATGTAAACAATATTATTATTATGACTATTAGGATTATTACGTTTAATATTATTATTATATTATTAGAAGATATGCAAAGAGGGAAAAGTGAACATATTTATTATGCTCAATATTACCACTGTAAGATCAGAGAATTATTATCAATGTAATGAATACTGTTGAAAATTTTTATGGTTATTGCACAGAGATATTTATATCCAGATGACACACTGTTGAATGGAAGATGGAATGTTTATATTAAAAAAAGAATATATATATGTGTGTGTGTGTGTGTGTGTGTGTGTGTAGGTCTTTGGTTATTCGGGTGTTCTCCCATGTAAAATTAGAAGTGTCTTGGCGACGTTTCCACGGTCTCATTCGTCATCTTCAGGCTTCAGCTTCGTGCTCCTAGAAGCACGAAGCTGAAGCCTGAAGATGACGAATGAGACTTTGTCGAAACGTCGCCAAGACACTTCTAATTTTACGCGGGAGAAAACCTGAATAACCAAAGACCTACATACAAACACGCGCGAAAACCTCAGAATATATATATATATAGAGAGAGAGAGAGAGAAGAAATCATGTCTCTTTCAGTCAGGGTATAATTGTTTAATTCCTCATCTGATTGGAGACTCTTTCCTATTCCTTCTTCCAGAACTTTTTGATCTCGAAGTAAATGCCAGAGTGCAGAAGACAGTCGCAGAACGACAGATGCCCAAGCGGGAATATCTTGATATCAAGATTCAGGATTACAGTAAATAACTGATTATTTTCATTGTTGAATTTAAGAGTTTATAATCTCGTCTTTTAATTTACAAAAAATCATATTCTAGTGGGGCAGTTTTAAAAAGAAAGAAATAGATAAAAGCATAATGTCACTTTTTAAAAAATCCCCAAAGTAGAAATTTAAATTAAGATGGGTAGCAGCCTCCAATACAAAAGCAGAATGTATCCACAGCTATAATATGCTCAATAGAGATCTAGCAACCCAACATTTATTTATTTGCTTGTTTGTTTATATTCTGCCATTATTATTTTTATAAATAACTCAAGGGCAGGTCTAAAATTCACAGTCTCCTAGTGATTGGCCCAAAGTCACCCAACCAGTTTTCATATCTAAGGCAGAACTGGAACTCCCAACCTCCTGGTGATTGGCCTAAAGTCACCCAGCCAGCTTTCATGCCTAAGGCGGGACTAGAACTCCTGGTTTCTAGCCTGCTGCCTTAACTACTAACTAGACCAAACTTGCTCTCACAAGACATTGGTGTGTTTTGATTCCATGCAATGTGTTAATCAGCCTCACAGGCTTAATGCTTTTATTACTTGCCAAGAATATCCCCAGAGAAATCAAAGAAGTTGAGTGTGATCAAACGATTTGTCAAAGTCTCACCCGCTCTCCTCTTTTATTTTTGAATGGTACTGTGTGAAAATGAATGGGGTGTCCTGCACACAGAGTTGTGGCCACCCGCTTCAGTTTTTTTGAGCTCACCTGCAGATACCCCTGTTATTGTACTGCTTCCATAATGGGCAGAGTAAATATGTGCCATTCTGTTGTCCACTTGCCTTGCCTTCTTTGTTTCTACCTTCGCATTCCCTTGGTAGGCTGAAAAACCTCCTTGGTAGATATATTTGTCATTAATTAAGAAATGGAGGTGTCAGCAGAGCCAAAAACTCTTGTCAAAATAATGAAAATGGCCATCATCTCACAAGATTCTCCCTTTTTCTACACACGTGTGACATCAGAGCATAAGTTACAGAAGCCCCAAATTTTTTGTGATTTGCTTTCTTCATTGGCCAACACCACCACCAGGATACCTTGGCTAACAGTCATTCGACCAAAGGAACTATCCAGTTAATAGAAGAAACATAGGTGCTTGAGAACCAATCTACCATTGCCCAACTGCAATTTCCATTTATATTTCATTTGGCACATTTTTCTACTTTCAGTTTTCTGACAAACCCACTAAAAATCACATTGGAATAAATTAGAATAGGTTGATATGAGTTCAAAGAAATATGTTTCCTATTCAAAACTCTTTCAATTACTGAAGTTCCTCTTGATTTATGATCAGTCACTTAGTAACTGTTAGAAGTTATGAAGGACTCGCTAGAATGGGACTTATAAGTCAGTTTTGAAATACTAGATTTCAAATACTAGTGATCACATTTTAGGTCCACGAAACAGGCCTGTATTTAGTGACATTTCTAACACTTCATGATCACAATAAGATAGTTTATGATGTTTTTGCCTTCTTGCCCCCAGAGGCATTTTACAAAACCATAATTCTATTCCATGCCTTTCCATCATTCCTATTCCAATAACATTGCGACTGAATCATAATTCAATTCAGATCAATTCAGTCACATTTGGATTAAATCCATAATTGTGATTTTTTTTTAAAAAAAAAAGAATAACAGAGTTGGAAGGGACTTTTGTGATCTTGTAGGCCAACCTGCTGCTCAAGCAGGAGACCCTATACCATTCTGGGAAATTGGTTGTCCAATCTCTTCTTAAAAACCTCCAGTGTTGAAGCACCCACAACTTCTGGAGGCATACTGTTTCACTGATTAATTGTTCTCACTGTCAGGGAATTTCTCCTTAGTCCCAAGTTGCTTCTCTCCTTGATTAATGTCCATCCATTTTTTCTTGTCCTGCCTTCAGTTGCTTTGGAGAATAGATTGACTCCCCTTCTTCTTTGTGGCAGCCCCATAGATGTTGAAACACTGTTATCTTGTCACCCCTGGTCTTTCTTTTCACTAGACTAGAACATAACTCAATTCCTATAACTGTTCTTCCTATGTGTTAGCATCCAAGTTTCTAATCATATTTGTCACTCTTTTCTGCACTCTTTCGAGAGTCTCAACATTTTTTTAATATTGTGGTGACCAAAAGTGGATGCAGTATTCCAGGTGTGGTCTTACTAAGGCGTTATAAAGCAGTACTAATACTTCACATGATCTTGATTCTGTTCCTCAGTTAATGCAGCCTAGGATTGCATTGACTTTTTTGGCCGCTGCCACACACTGCTGGCTCATATTTAAGTGATTGCCCACTAGGACTCCAAGAATTGTCCACAAGAAATCCCAAAACGAGATGCATTGGATAGAATTCAATACACATGAAGAGTATCATAATTTAACTCTTCGCCTTTAGTATTTGCTAATGAGAAAACCCACAAATATGAAGTGATAATTGTAGTGCACAATTCCTTCTTTGTGATCCTAAAAGATTTCCAAGAATAGCCCTTAATGTTTAATTCTCTATATTCTGCCTTCCCAAGGGATCTCCATGTGAATCATAACTACAAACCCATTCTCTATTACAACTCTCATACAACAATAAATTAGACCCAATGAAATAAAAGGCTTACCACTAAAACTCATTTGGCTGTTTACTGCCCTTCAAATGCCACTAATTTGAAATTTAATTGCCATCCTTTTGGTAAATTGGCCCAGCAGTTCACATTTTAAAAACCAAATAAAAGTAAGGATAGGTTTGGGAGCAACCTATTTATGTTTGTGCCAATATATATTTAAGAAAAAGCACACTTAGCTGTTACTTCAGGATACATGTTTCTATAAAGGCAACTATTTTCTCTTCTTAATTCATCCAATTTATATCATTTCAAAGGGCAAAGGAGGTGACAGTCCAGGCCCTGGAGTTTAAAATGCCCTTGAAGAAAGCCTACTCTTAAATCCCTTGTGGGGGGGGGGGGGAGAGAACAACTTTATTCCATTTTAGAGAAGAGGATTTGCATTTTACTTTGAGTTTCTCCTTCCTTTGCTCTCCTTGCAAATGTTGTTTGATAAGGCAGCCTTTCCTCCACCTGCTGAGAGGGGGAAAAACACATATCAGCACCACCCTAATTGCATGTTTGATTCATGACCAAGCACCTTGGAGAACCAGGGTGTTAGATGTGTGGCCTTTTGTGTAGCAGTGCCAATTTTCTTTCCAAAAGAATCGCTTCTGCTAGGGTGTTATTTGCAGAGCCATTCTCTGTAATGGCATTTTGTTCCCACCGAAAAGTACCCGAGTGTACTAAAAGGGAAAGAAATAAAAGGTTGTGCGTTGTAATGACAGCCTTCCTGTGCTTAAATGCTCCTCTCCTCCTTTCTTCTCTTTTCTTCTGTTTGCAGAATTGCCACTGCAAATTTTAAAGCCAGCCGTTTTCATGGAAAATACGCACTACCCTTTGCTCCTCATTGTGTGAGTAATGTTAACAATGGTATAATTTCCCAGTTATAGCCAGAAATGCCAGCCAAGTTGAGAAGAGAGATATTTGAGAAGGGTAAGGATGTGGCTTTCTTAGCAAAACCAGGGTGGAAAATTAACAAACATGGAGATGGCTCCTAGAAAGAATACTTATTTTAATTATTTCCTGCCTTAATTATTTTTTTCAAATAAATACCTTAAGGAGATGAACATGCCTTATAATCCTGTTTCTTCTTGTTTTTCCCCACAACAATTCTGAAGGTGGGTTGGACTAAGAGAGAGGGGGAGAAACTAGCCTAAATTAACCCAGCTGGATATCATGGCTAAGACAGGACTAGAACTCACTATCTCTTGGTTTCTAGCCCAGTGCCTTCCTCTGCAGACCAAATTGAGGTTTCTAAATGATATGTTTTAAGCTAAGGCAAAAAAAACAAGGATGCCCCACATCAGAATCCAATATGCTTGTTTTGGGTTGAGAGCATTATGTTCCTAATGTTGTTTCTTTGTTTCATGATATAGAATAGAATAGAATAGAATAGAATAGAATAGAATAGAATAGAATAGAACAGAACAGAACAGAACAGAACAGAATAGAATAGAACACAACAACAGAACAGAACAGAAAAGAATTCTTTATTGGCCAAGTGTGATTGGATACACAAGGAATTTTTGGTGCGTATGCTCCCAGTGTACATAAAAAGACAAGATACACTCGTCAAGAATCACAGGGCACAGCAAGCTTAGAAACGGAGATGAGCACCACCCCCTAGAGTCAGGAACGACTAGCACATTTGTGCAAGGGGAACCTTTACCTTTGCCTTTTTATGCTTATAAAGTGGGTTTAAAAATGCATTGCTTCTTTTTTCTTTTCTGTTTTTCTCTAGTGTATAGTGTTGGTATAGTTCTTAAAGTTTGTAAAAGATTAGCGTAAATGAATTTGAAGGTGCCATATAGCAATAGCCCTTAGACTTATATACCACTTCAGAGTGCTTTACAGACCTCTCTAAGCGGTTTACAGAATCAGCCTATTGTTCCCAAACAATCTGGATCCTCATTTTACCCACCTGAGAAGGATGGAAGGCTGAGTCAACTTTGAGCCTGGTGATATTTGAACTACCAAACTGCAGGCAGCCAGGAGCAGTGGTGGGTTGCTACCGGTTCGTCCTGGATCAGGCGAACCAGTAGCAACGGCAGCAGGAGGCTCTGCCCATCCGCCTGGGCATTTCTGCGCACCCACGAGCAAACCGGTAGCGATGGGTTTTGAAACCCACCCCTGGCCAGGAGTCAGCAGAATTAGTTGCAATACTGCACTCTAACCATTGCGCCACCATGGCTCATATATCTATATATGTTAAAAGAAAGCTTAAAAAGCTGTATTAAAATTATTTAATAGATAGGCTCTATTATGGTCAGAACTCAAGCACTTCCTGTACCTGCAGGTTGCATGTAAATAAGGAGCAACGGTTTGATGCCATTGTACCATCTTGACTTTTTTAATTTTTTAATTGCCCAGTTAGATGCCCTTGTGACCTATGCTTGCTAGTTTTAAAAGATCAATAGTACAATAAGGTAGGTCTTGACACATAATCTAAGACAAAGAGTGTCAGGGTTCCAAGTAACACTCCCAACTAAAAAAGATTCCGAGGCTAGAAGTTCCTCAAAGTTCCACTTAATTAGAGACGTCGTATTGGCACATCTGGGAAAACCTGAATCTGAAAGCTTCCGGGTTTTCCCCACCCAAAGGAAAGTCAAAGTCCCTTCATCTGTACCCACCTGTCCATCACATAATCCAATCAATCCAGCATATCAACAGGAGATGTCTCCCAGTCACGCGACTCCAGGTGCAGGCTGAACGTTCTTGACTCCCAGAGAAAAGAATGTTGTTATGACTAGATATCTCTACAACTCCATGCAATCCCCCCTCCCAGTTTCCCACAGCACCAAGTGTGGCAGCCCTGAAGATCCAAAGAAAATGTTGGCCTCCAAGGCTGTCAAAGAGTTAACCATAACATAATCAACGAACTTCCTTCTTCAAACTTCTTGATGAGGACGGGATCCTATTTTAATCTTCCCTACTTTAAAATTCCTCTTGGCGAATGATTGTGGCTTTGGTGTATATAATTTCCTGGTGAGTTGCCTAGCAATTTCTAGAAAAATCTTGATGGACAGGCAGGTTTGAAAACAAAAGTCCATGATTCCCACCCTATTTTTCTTGAAAGCAAAGAGGAAAACAACTGTATTGCTATAATATGTTGGATGCCAAAAGAGAGGGGAGGGGGGAAGTTCACATCTGCTATGCAAGCTGCATTGATATGATATGATATGATATGATATGATATGATATGATATGATATGATATGATATGATATGATATGATATGATATGATATTTATTTTTGTCAATCATATATAAGATAACAGATAAAAGTAATAATTTGGATACATGAAAAGAGTAAGTAAAAAAGGAATATTGGGACAGGAACGGTAGGCACGCAGGTGCACTTATGCAAGCCCCTTACAGACCTCTTAGGAATGGGGTGAGGTCAACAGTAGACAATTTAAGCTTAAAGTTTTGGGGGTTTGGGGAAGAAACTACAGAGTCGGGTAGTGCACTCCAGGCATTGACCACTCCGTTACTATACTATATACATATATGTATGTAGGTCTTTGGTTATTCGGGTTTTCTCCCGCGTAAAATTGGAAGTGTCTTGGCGATGTTTCGACGAAGTCTCATTCGTCAACTTCAGGCTTCAGCTTCGTGCTTCTGGGAGCAAACCAAAGACCTACATACAAACACCCACGAAAACCTCAGAAAACAAATATATATGTGTGTGTGTGTTTGTGTGTGTGTGTGTTTTCTGAGGTTTTCACGGGTGTTTGCATGTAGGTCTTTGGTTGAAGCCTGAAGATGACGAATGAGACTTCATCGAAACGTCGCCAAGACACTTTCAATTTTACACAGGAGAAAACCCGAACAACCAAAGACCTACATATATATATGTAAAACCAAAGACCTACATATATATATATATATATAATATATATATATATTAAAATGTCCAAATGTGTGCCAGTCTAAAGAGAGAACAACAAAAAAAAAACATCTTTCACAAACCCTCCCACTTACTTCACATCAAAATTATCTCTTGGGAAAATGTGCTTTGTTATGCAAATACCCAGGGAAGATTGGTGCTCATAAAGCTAACAACACTTGATTAGGACTGCCATAGAATGAGAAAGCATAGCTTGGGTGGGCCCTAAATAACTATAAATCACGCAATCTGAGAAGGAGGGGGAGGGAGAGGGGGAGAGAGAGAGAGAGCGGGAAGGGGGGGGGGAGAGAGAGAGAGTGTCTCATGTAGGGTCTCTAACTGAGCCGTAGAAGATATTTTTCTACCATCACAGAGCTATCAAAAAAAGTGAGGAAGAATGAGTCTTTTTCTTTTTGTAAATACATTCATCCCCCTTGCCAGTTCCTGCAGTATTGTAGAGTTAAATTTAAAGGTGAGGTTTTGCCCACATCTTGTATATCCTCACACTGACTTCCCACAGATTTTAAAGAGTTACATGGTTTTTAGTCCTAAAGGTTGAACTGAAATTCCTGATACGATCAGTCCCCATATAGTACAGGTAGTCCTCAATGTACAACCGCAACTGAGCCCAAAATTTTGATTACTAAGCAAGAAGTAATTAGGTGCAGTAAGAATTCTATTTATTTCCCATGAATGCCGCTGTCTTCCTGATGTGATATGAGAGATCTTAGAAGTTCTGGCTGGTGATAAGAGCTCTCTTGACCTTTGGCAGGTGCTAATCATAGGACCTTTCTATGTTTTGATTCCTAAATCCAGACTTTAGAGATTGCATGCAGAGACTCAAGGAAGAGAAACATCTTGCTATCTATTAATTTAATGTCAGAAAACTATTTTTCCCCAGGGCTACAGGACTGACAGCTATTTTATGATGCATCTTATTTAGGATATACAGCTACATTTTTTTCCTTGTCAATCTAGACTGTTAAATTTGATTTCCTGAAGGCAGCTGCAAGCTAGTTAAGAGAAACATGGACTATTACATCAGTGGTGAATGCTGAAGAAGATATTTAGTAAGGCAATAATAATGTCACAAGTAAGGTAAATTTGATCTATTTTATCTTGAAAACCAAAATTAAAAAGGAACAGTAGATATATTTTTGCTAATTAAAACAACTATTTAAACAGCATAATCAAAAATATTCCAAAAGAATCTGCCACATTAAGTCAGCCTAAATTGTCCTCAAAACACCAACTGATTAAAATTCATTAGGTTGGCTGAATGTAGAAGTTTGTGGTTTAGACCAAGATCAAGACTTATTATGGAGAAGAGAATTTGTGGGAACAATGCTATTCTGATTGTCCTCGACTTACAACCATTTGTTTAGTGACCGTTTGAAATTGCAATGCATTGCAGCATTCTCATGGTCCCATGATCAAAACTCAGACACTTAGCAACTGGAATGACGGTTGAAGCATCCCAATGTTATCTTATCATCTTTTTTGATCTTTGGACAAAGAAAATCCTTTTTTTAAAATTTAATTTTATTTTTATTACGATTTTTCTTTTTCATAACATTGGTGCATATTCAACAAATTGTGACATTATTGTATGTTTTAGATCTTCCTTCCATATAATTTCTATATATATTATACGCATCTAATCATCAATAGGCTCAGTGGCTAGGACTATGAGCTTGTCGATCGAATGGTCAGCAGCTTGGCGGTTCAAATCCCTAGTGCTGCCGTGTAACGGGGTGAGCTCCCGTTACTTGTCCCAGCTTCTGCCAACCTAGCAGTTTCGAAAGCATGTAAAAATACAAGTAGAAAAAATAGGGACCACCTTTGGTGGGAAGATAACAGCGTTCCATGCGCCTTTGGCGTTGAGTCATGATGGCCACAGGACCATGGAGACGTCTTCGGACAGCGCTGGCTCACCACCCCCTAGAGTTGGAAACGACTAGCACGTATGTGCGAGGGGAACCTTTACCTTTAATCATCAATAGCCTTATATATATATTATTTTCTATTTCTATTGTTTGTCCATGTGTATCAATTTTCCCAGACCGCGTAGTATTCTGAATCTTCTTTTTCTTGTAATTCTATGGTAAGCCTACCAATTTCTGCGCAATCATATACTTTTTGGATAATCAGACTCTCTGGCAGTATGCTACTCTGTTTCTAATATTGCGCGAACGCAATGTTAGAATATGTAAAATCAAATAACTTGTAACAAAATGCCAAATAGAGCTGAACCCAGAAACATTTATCTTGGGATTGCTTAAAACAAAGCCTGACAAAATGACAAAGAAAACTGCTAAGTCATTGCTGAACCTCTAGGGAGAACTTCTGTGTCTGCTGACGTTTGGGAGGACAATCATCTTTCGGTCCAAAGAAGCAGAATAGAAAACAGGGAGGATTTGGGATGGAAAGTCAGACAGATTTTAAATTTGGGAAAGAGAGCCTTTCAGACTGAATGAGAGCCAACCAGCTATCCTCGCATGGCGCAAGTTGGACTTGGTCATATTAGGAGCCTCTTCCAACTCACGAGCGTTTGATGGCATTCTACAGAAACCCCTCTGGTGATTTTGTACAGAGAAGATTGTGAACTTCCAGCGTGTAGGAAGCCTTTCTCCCCAAACAAAATGAATATATGAAGAATATATGAAGAACACAGCTCCAACACTGGAAGTTTTTAAGAAGATGTTGGATAACCATTTGCCTGAAGTAGGGTTTTCTGCCTAAGCAGGTTTTTGGACTAGAAGGCCTCCAAGGTCCCTTCCAACTCTGTTATTCTGTTATTCTGTTAATTAATTAAATTAATTAATTAAAACAATATGAAGAACAGTTACAGAAACTGGGCATGGCTAGTTAGTGAAGAGAAGAGAAGGACCAGCGGAAACATGATAGCAGTGTTCCAATATTTGAAGGACTGCCACAGAGAGGAAGGGGTCAATCTGTTGCCCAAAGCACCTAAAGGCCAGGCAAGGAATAATAGCTGGAAACTGACCAAGGAGACAGTCAACCTAGAAATAAGGAGAAATTTTCTGACAGTGAGAACAGTCAATCAATGGAACAGAAGTTGCCTTCAGAAGTTGTGGGAGCTTCATCACTGGAAGCTTTCAGGAAGAGACTTCTTTCAAGAAGAGATCTGTCAGAAATGGTGTAGGGTCTCCTGCTTGGGCGGAGGGTTGGACTAGATGACAACAAGGTCCCTTCCAACTCTGTAAATCTATCTATCTAAAATGAACAAACAACAATATACACAGAAGCAGAGGGGGAAGAACTGAAAAGGCATTCGTTAAGCTATAGGGAATCTAATCTATTTTAGGATGATTATCTATCTATATAATAGAATAATATAGATATAATAATAGAATTCTTTATTGGCCAGGTGTGATCAGATACACAAGAATTTGTCTCCAGTGCATAAGCTCACAGTGTATACATAAATTGCCAGTGATAAATCATAGGTCATAATCTTAGACAATTGTTGTTTGTAACTTAATCGTAAGTTATAAAAGAACAATCGATAAATCATAAGAAACCAGTAGGAGAAGATAGTAGGAAAGATGAGAAAGGAGACAGTTCTGTGGGAATTAAGTGTTTCAGCAGAATGATGGCATGTGGGGATAAAACTATCTTTATGTCTGGTTGTTTTGGCATGCAATGATCTACAGCGGGGTCCTGAGGGGAGAAGTTGAAACAATTTATGTCCAGGATGTGAGGGGTCTGTAGATATTTTCTCAGCCCTCTTTCTGGTCCGGGCATTATACTGCTCCTCAAAGGAAGGAAGGCTGGTTACGATTGCTTTTTCTGCAGACCTAACTATCCGTTGTAATTTGTATGTGTCCTATTTGGTTGCTGTACCAAGCCAGACAGTTACAGAGGCACAAATGACAGACTCAATAATTCCTCGGTCGAACTGCGTCAGCAGATTCTTGGGCAATCTGAGCTTTCAGCGTTGACGCAGGAAGAACATTCTTTGTTGTGCCCTTTTAATGATGGTTCTAATGTTAGGTATTCATTTCAAGTCCTTGGAGGCAATAGAACCTAGAAACTTGAAGGCCTCTACTGTGTTGCCTAAGATCGTAAGATGTACCAGAATAGGAGAACGTCTTCTAAAATCTGTTATCATCTCTACAGTTTTGAGTGTGTGTTCAGTTCCAGATTGTTCTGGTTGTACCACGGGATCAGTTGATCTACCTCTTGTGTATATGTAGATTCATCATAGTCTCGAATGAGACCAGTGATTGTTGTACCATCTGAAAACCTCAATACCTTAACAGAGGGATCCTTCGAGATACAGTCTTTGGTATATAGAGAGAAGAAGAATGGAGAGAGCACAGAGCTCTGGGGGGTTCTTGTGCTAATTGAACGGATGTTTGATGTGATTTTTCCCTACTTTACTTGCTTTCTATTTGTTAGAAAGCTTATATTCCATCTATATCCATCCATACATATTTCATCTTTATAATTTTTATAAATAACTCAAGGCAGCAAATATACCTAATATACTTTCTTGCTTTATTTTCCCTACAACAATCCTATAAGGTGAGTTGGGCTGGAGTTACCCAGCCGGCTTTCATGCCTAAGGCAGAACAAGAACTCACAGTCTCCTGGTGATTGGCCAAAGTCACCCAGCCCGCTTTCATCACTAAGGCAGGACTAGAACTCACCACCTAGTAGTATATCACCATCTTTGGTAACTAGCCCAAAGCCCCCTAGCTGACTTTCATGGCTAAGATAGGACTAGAACTCACAGTCTCCTGGCTGGCCCAAGATAACTCAGCTGCTAAGGGTGGGACTGGAACTCACAGTCTCCCAGTTTCTAGCCTGGTGTCTTAACCTCTGGACCAGGGGTGTCAAATTCAATTTTACTGAGGCCACATCAGGGTTGTGTTTGACCTCAGGGGGCATGGTGGGTATGGCCAGCTCGATGTCACTCATCGAAGCTCCGTTTTTGGCTGTGATGGCCTCTTGCAGCCCTCCGCTAGCGAAAACAGCTCGGGGAGGCCGTGTGTGGCCCACCCGGGCTCTGTTTTCGGCCATGATGGCCTCCTGCCAGTGAAAATGGAGCTCATGGCCTGCCTGGGTTCTGTTTTCCCTGGCAGAGCTACCATGGGCCGGTCCTTCACTGTTTCCAGGGTGGGCCCGCGGGTCAGATCTAAGCATCCTGCGGGCCGAATTCAGCCCGCGGGCCTTCAGTTTGACATCCCTGCAATAGACCAAACTGATTCTGAAACAGGCAGAGGATTTTCTCATGCTTTTCATATACATCAGGAACTTTGCCTGCAGACCCTGTTTGTCGCCAGTAGCATATTCTCCCCCCCCCCTTCTTTTTTTCCTTCCCTGGTGTTTTTCCTGGTCCTCCTGTCGATACTCTCAGCCTCCCACTAAGTTGTTCTTGTTCTTTTTCTGTTTCAGGGATGGGACTCCTGGCACCCAGAGCGTAACAGAAAAGTTTGAAGTGAACTGGGAAAGTGTCATGGTCAGCTCCCACGGTGCCATCGTGATGAAGTTTGATGGGCGTGGAAGTGGATTTCAAGGGACTAAACTCTTGCATGACATTAAAAGAAAACTGGGCACTGCTCAAGAAAAAGATCAAACAGACGCTGTTCGGTGAATGACCTTAACTCACTGAAATTGAATTCAGTCAATAGTTGCATACTCAGCATTCTTGCAATGATTTATTTCAAAATGCTAAATCATTTGTAAATTATGGAGAAAGGCAATCTGAGCACTGAATCAAAAGGCAACGAAAGTGTTCAAATTTACAAGTGTAATTTCTCCCTTTTGCAATTTGTACTTCTATGTATCAAGACAAAGCCGGACCTTGATATAGTTAACAGGAGTTAGTGTGAACATAATCATATCTTCTTTGTTTTTGTTTTTTCCAGGATAATGCTGGAAAAGGCATTTATCGATAAGACTCGAGTTGCTGTGTTTGGGAAGGTGAGTGTCCTTAAAACACTGCTATTCCTCCAGGATTTTGATCTGCAGTTTGCTGGGCTATGCTTAAGGTTGTTGTTTTTTTTTGGGGGGGGGGGTTAATTTGCATTTATATCCCGCCCTTCTCCGAAGACTCAGGGCGGCTTACACTGTGTCAAGCAATAGTCTTCATCCATTTGTATATTATATACAAAGTCAATTTATTGCCCCCAACAATCTGGGTCCTCATTTTACCTACCTTATAAAGGATGGAAGGCTGAGTCAACCTTGGGCCTGGTGGGACTTGAACCTGCAGTAATTGCAAGCAGCTGCTTTTAATAACAGACTGTCTTACCAGTCTGAGCCACCAGAGGCCCGTATGACTTGCATCTGAGAGTTATTCTAAGAGTCGTGATGTTGTTGGTTAGAAGGTTGGGGTCAGTGGTGGGTTTCAAAAATTTTCACTACCAGTTTGGTGGGGCATGGCTAGGTGGGGGGCATGTGACTGAGTGGGTGTGACCAACTTGATGTCACTCAGAACATACCCCTTCAATCACATGACCCGCCCCCACCTAGCCACACCCACAGGAAAAGGTAGGAATTTGGGGGAATTTCCACCTATCTACCCCCGCCCTCCCTTTACCAGTCACCCCCATTTTCCCTCCTTTAGTGGCCCCAGCCATAGCCCCACTTCCTTCCCCACCACCGCCTCTTTGTTCAGGCTGCTTACCTTCCATGGCACCTGGTCCAGAGTCCAAAAGGCAAGCTGACCAGAGTTTTCGGCAGTCCCCAGTCAGCCGCCGCAGCTGTAAAGCAGGTCTTAAAGAGGTGGCACCTCTTAAAGAGGTGGCAGCTGGCTGCAGGACGCTGAAGAATACCAGAGGTCACAGAAAAAACTGCTGCCGTTACCGCCATGTTCTTTGCGCAAGCACATCCCATTGGACTTGCAAGAACATGGCGGCAATGAACATGCGAGATGGAGTGTGCGAGGGGGGACCGGTTCGGAGGCATGGTCAGCCGGCCATTGCTACCGCTTCGGCGACCATAGCCAACTTCGGCGACCATAGCCAACTTCGGCGACCATAGCCAACTTCGGTGACCATAGCCAACTTTCCACCAACGATGGTTTGCACCAGTTCATGAGAACCGGTGCAAACCGGCTGAATACCATCTCTGACGGGGGGAGCTATGAAGGTGGAGGGGCTATGAATTCTAATCCCACCTTAGGCACAAATTCAACTGGAATGGCAAGCCACTTCTGAAAAATGTTATGGCCCTCAAATGTTGCCCACAAAAATCCACATACACAGGCACAAAAACTGACAAAACGGGAAGGGGGGAAGGACACAAATGGCTGTAAGGTCTTCAATAGGAATACCAATGGGCTGCAGGCAGGATACAGTCTTTGCCCCACTGCATTGAGTGAAAGCCCTTATAGCACTAATCCTGCAGGTGAGTCTCCCCAAATTATAGGGCTCAGGCCTTAGGGACAAGCAAACTGCCCAGTTATGGTGCCCCTTGGATAGAGTAGAAACAGCACTCCCCAAAATGAAAAAGAAGACGATGAGAACATGGAAGTGAAGTCTGTAAAGAAGATCCTTGAGTTGCAACCGACTGCTACTTGGAAAAACAGAGTTACGGCCAGTTCAGATGGTCAGGTCCACTCCTGCTCCCTTGGTCACACATCATCGGAAGCTCAGCATTGTGGCCACATTTGTGGCCATTCACAGGGTCACATGACAATGTTTTGCCGAAAACCAGAAGTTAATTCCAATTCTTATTGAAACTGAGCCACAGTGAACAATCAGTTCACTTAACGGCTGTAGCATTCATTTTACGACTGTCTCGTTCATTTAATTTGTTGCAAAAAAAAAGGTCATAAAATCAGGTCAGTTGCGTGACCGACTCAAATCCCAACTGTCCCGACATATGACATACGTAGTGGGCAGGCTTCATTGCAGTCGTATGTCAAGCATTATCTGTACTGCCTTCTTGAGATTTTGGTACTCCAAGGTTGCGGCACATGATTTAACTAAAGACATTGCCACTTCTTAAGCATTTGAAAAGGGGCAAACCGGAGTTCCATGCCTTCGACATGACCTGAGTTTAACTCATAGAATCATCTGTTACTACGTCCTTCCTGTCAAAGACTACTTCAGCTTCAATCACAATACACGAGTACACAATAGATTTAAGCTTAATGTGAACCACTTCAATCTTGATTGCAGAAAATATGACTTCAGTAACAGAGTTGTTAATGCCTGGAATGCACTACCTGACTCTGTGGTCTCTTCCCAAAATCCCCAAAGCTTTAACCAAAGACTATCTACTGTCGACCTCACCCCATTCCTAAGAGGTCTGTAAGGGGCGTGCATAAGAGCACCAACGTGCCTACCTCTCCTAATGTTCCCTTTGATTGTATACAATTTCATATAGTTATAACATACTTATGATTATATTTATGCTTATATATCGTATAGTTATTTCATGCTTATGCTTATATATACTGTTGTGACAAATAAAATAAATAAATAAAAAATAAAGAAATTCAGGGTTGCTTGATTATTCTTTTCCCTCTGCACGTACCCCCCCTTTCATCTGCTTTCGTCTTCTCTTTGCCTCTCAGGATTATGGCGGCTACTTGAGCTCCTACCTCCACTTTTCTGGAGAAGAAAATAAAGAGCCAACCTTTTTGTGTGGCGCAGCTCTTTCCCCGTTGTCAGACTTCAGATTGTATGGTAAACAGGGATCTCGTTGGGCTGATAGGAATAAAAGCAGGGTTTTTTTTTCATTGCCTGGCATTGAATCTTAGCATTCTGTTGCCTAAAGCAAAACTGAACTCCTTAAGGCTGCAAACATTAATATTAAAATATGCAGGCCAGGCCTGTGAAATGTCAAGGTGGAGGCTTCTGGCTGAGAAAAAGAATGGGATGCGGAGGCTAAATAAGGAAATTGACTGGAACTTTAGAAGGCAGCCATAAGGATTTATCTGCCTGCCTTAGAAATCTGGCCAGCTTTGAACAGCTTGCAGTGCTGGGTGAACCGAATACAAGATAAAGACATTTGAAGCAAAACTATTACATTTCAGAAAGATAATATCCTGTGTTAGGAAGACAAATGTGGCTCAAATGTTCATGGTTTGGTTTTGTTTTTCATGAGCAGTCTGCTTTGATACTGAATTAGTGGTCATGTTTTCCAGCTCTGCTGGGGAGAAGCCTCTCCTTTTTGTTGGGCTTGGGGGAGAATGTCTTGCCTTGAAGGAAGGAAGGAAGGAAGGAAGGAAGGAAGGAAGGAAGGAAGGAAGGAAGGAAGGAAGGAAGGAAGGAAGGAAGGAAGGAAGGAAGGGCAGGGCAGGGCAGGGCAGGGCAGGGCAGGGCAGGAAACAAGGACTGGGCAGAGGAAGGAAGGAAGGAAGGAAGGAAGGAAGGAAGGAAGGAAGGAAGGAAGGAAGGAAGGAAGGAAGGAAGGGCAGAGCAGAAAATAAGGACTGGGCAACGGAAGGAAGGAAGGAAGGAAGGAAGGAAGGAAGGAAGGAAGGAAGGAAGGAAGGACTGGGCAGAGGAAGGAAGGAGGGAGGGAGAGAGGGAAGGAAGGACCGGGCAAAGGAAGGAAGGAAGTTTATTGGAGGAAGGAAGGAAGGAAAAGAAGAAAGGGAAGGAAGGAAGGGAAGAAAGGGAAGGAAGGAAGGAAGGAAGGAAGGAAGGAAGGAAGGAAGGAAGGAAGGAAGGAAGGAAGGAGCTAACGCTAAACCAGTACAATGACTTTCCTAATTGTTGTTTAATTTTATTCTTTTGTTCAAAACCTTCTCTCGGTCGGTCACCTCCTGGATGTGTTGTACTTCAACACCCAGAATTCTTTATTCACTTCCAAAACTATTCTGGGAGTCCAAGTCTCTTGCTCCATCCACCAGGAATGGCTGCAAGCTATTGAGAATGATGTAGCAAATAAAAATAATTAAAGAAAAAATGGAAAACCTTGAAAAAAAATTGAGGCCAACAATGCCAAGACCATCTCTCTGGGATGAGACCTCCCTAGTCATATGTCGTATTCCAGAAAACTGCCCCATTGATGAAAATTGCTTAAATATCCAGCCTATGGAGTATTTTTAGCATTATAATTTGTCCAGATATGTATAATTTTCAACCTGTGAGGCAAAGATCCAACAATAGAAAATGCCATCCAAATTTAGTATCAGTAGTTTGAATTTAAATTTCGTATCTTTTCTTTTCTTCCCTCAGCTTCAGCTTTTTCAGAAAGATACTTGGGATTACAAGGGTTCGACAATAATAAGATATATGAGGTAAATCAGGTTAACTGTGATATATTTACTTAGTAATTTAATAAATATTAATTTATTAAGCACAATGCTATTTACAAGCAGACAATGGGGATGGCAGTAGGTAGAATGCGTTCTTCATTTATTTATTTTATAAGCTTTTCTTCAGATCAAAATAGGATCTTGTATTTGATTATTTGAGGAAATAAAATATACATCAAGAAACAAATGACAAAACCTATAGTAGATTAGTTTATTGCGATGATTAACCAGCTCTCTTTAAACTGCCTTCTAGTTTGTTTAAGTTATAATATCTTAAAGTGCAAAATAACAATGTATTGAAATCATGACAACAACAACAACAAAAATAATAATAATATGAAAGCATAATATTAAGGAAGGGTTTCCAAACATTTGGAAATGTTATTTCTTTTTTTAAAAAATCTTTATTTTTCTTGATATAATTTATTAATTTAAAGACAAGAATAAATATTGTCATTAAAAAGATGATATTAAAAGCATCAAAAGGGGAAATAGAATAGAAAGATAATAGAGTAGAATAGAATAGAGCAGAACAGAATAGAATAGAATATAACATAGCAGAGTACAGTATAGTATATAGTACAGTTGACAAAGTGTGATTAGACACACAAGGAATTTGTTTCCAGTGCAGAAGCTCTCAGTGCACATGCAAAGTAATAGAGTAATAATAATCATAATAATGATACCAATAAAAGGAGGTAGCAAAGAAGATAAGGATGATAATAACAATAATACAGCTATACTGTACTACTTGGGTGAATATCTTTAGAGATTAGACAGTGCTGTGGGAATTAAGTGTTTAGCGGAGGGATGGCATGGGGGTTGGGGTGTAAAACTATATCTGTGTCTAATTGTTTTGGCATGCAATGCCCTATAACACCATCCAGAGAAGAGAAGCTGAAGCAGTACGTCCAGGATGTGAGGGGTCTGTAGATATTTTCTCAGCCCTCTTTCTGGTCCTTGCAGTATACAGGTCCTCAATGGAAGGCAGGCTGGTTGCAATTGTGTTTTTTTTCCTGCAGTCCTAATTATCCGTTGAAGTTTGCACCTGTCCTGTTTGGTTGCTGCGCCAAACCAGACAGTTATAGAGGCACAAATGACAGACTCAATAATTCCTCGATAGAACTGTGTCACCAGCTAATATTTTTTGTGTCTGTGGAAATAACAATTTAATAGTTTCATAAAATAGATCCTGCTTTCTATAAGTACCACAAAGGTGGTATACAGATCAGAAAAAAGGGGGTAGTACACAAAAGAAAATACACAATAATACTCTGTTATAAGTGCTATGTTGATTGTGGTGATTTTTAAAGTGTCTATAATACTGAAAAATATTTTTCCCACTCTTCTCAGATTACTAAACTCTCTCATCGAGTAACATCCGTGAAAGACCAAAACTTTTTGATCATCCATTCAACAGCTGATGGTAAGATTGCATGAACCAAGCCTATAGACACTCCCCGCTCAAATAAAGCAAAGTAAAAGCTTTATTTACTCACAATAAATATTTTGTTTTGCAGGGTTTTTTAGTAATTCAATTATTTACTTCCTGGAACTTAATTACCTTAATCTATTTTACAGAGAAAATTCACTTCCAGCACACTGCAGAGTTCATTACTCATCTAATTAGGACAAAAGCTAATTACAGTTTGCAGGTACCGTGCTGTCACATAATCACTTTTTTGTAAAACAAGTGTAGTCTCTCCCTCCCTCTCCGTCTCTGCCTCTCCCTCTGTGTGTGTGTGTGTGTGTGTGTGTGTGTTTATGTATGCATGTATGTTCTTTATAGTTCACAGGATTTTAAAACTAGTTTGGTCTAGTGGTTAGTAGTAATACTCACCACTAGACCAACTGCCCTAGTAAGAAAGGCACAATACAAATTAAATTAATATATATATCTATATCTTAAGAACTGAATACAGCCTCTGTGCAGCTGGGTAGGTCAAAATGAAACTTGCTACTATGCCATCTTGGTGTTTTTCACCTCTTCTCCCATGGATCTTGGTTTTCTCTAATTATTTTAGAGAATTTGCCCAAACTACAGTACTAAGCACTGTTATCTTGGGAATTTCATCATATGCTTTTATTAGAAGAAAACATAAAAAATTTAGGGAAGGAAAGGAGAATTTATTTAAATAACACATTCCAAAGAACTTATTAATAAGAAATATGTTACAAATTGCTCATTTTTAACATATTTCAGAATACAAAGTATATAAAATACTTGCTTGCCAAAAAAAAAATAGAAAAAGTAAGCAAAAGCAAGATGATTTTAAAAAGACTATGTTTAAGTTAAAAAAGGAAAATTATGGGTTTGTTTTACAAAAGAAAATCTCCTTCCCTTCTATTTGCAGCCTGAACAACAGAACATAACTTAGATTTTTGAACTTGACAGCAAACTTAGATCATTTTGTTAGTTTCGATTTAAGTCCTCAAAATTGTATTCGAAATACAGGTAGTCCTCAACTTATAATCACAACTGAGCTCAAAATGTCCATTTCTAAGCAAGGGAGTTATTAAGTAACTTTTGGCCCATTTTACAACCTTTTCTTGCCACAGTTGTTAAGTGAACCACTGCAATTTTTAAGTTAGTAACACGATTGTTAAGTGAATCTGGTCTCCCCATTGACTTGCTTGTCAGAAGGTCACAAAAGGTGATCACATGATCATCATAAATATGAGCCAGGTCCCAATCATCAGAATTTTTGATCATGTGACCACAAAGATGCTGCAACAGCTGTGTGAAAAACAGTCCTAATTTTTCAGTGCCACTGCAACCTCAAATAGTCACTAAACAAGTGGTTGTAAGTCGAGGACTACTTCTATATAAACTTGCTGTTCTGTCCCCCCCTCACGTCCATCCAAGCGATGGCTTAATTAGCCGGCACTTTCAGCTCTGGCAGCAAACTAGTGAGCATCTGCCAAGTGCCTCTGTTATCTCCCTCGACGCCGATGAGTCACCCAGGAACAAACAGTACTTCAGCTCTTAGTTAATCAGCTGCTACGAAGAGGCACAGCAGCTCTTGCTGCCTTTATATCCTGTGGGGTGTGGCTCCATGACTCAGCACTTCCTAGGCCTGCCCCACCCCTGCTTCTGTTGCTCCCGCCTCTCCTGCCTACGAAACCTAGGCCAAGCCTGACTGGGTCTGGAGGGGTGGCCTGGGGGGGGGGGAAGAGTCAGGGGACAGAGGTCTCGTTATCTCCTCCACCTGGCCTGCCTCTGGCTCCTGGAGCTGAGCCAGGGAGGCCAGTGCTCCCAAGGTAAGTCCTGATGGCCCTTCCCCCTCACTTTCCAAGTCACTTTCTGGCAGGAGGCCCGGCTCGGGGGGCGCAGACACAACACTTGCCTTGTTCTACATATCCCATCCCAATTCATAGTTGTGAATAATTGATGATCCTCAAGCTTTGATCAGGGACATTCAGATGAAAACCACCCAAAAAAAATCAAGTTGAGGGACCTCCATTGTGTGATTGAAATCCCACCCCTTTTCATTACGCGTGTGCAGTGGTGGGATTCAGCCAATTCGCACCACTTCGGGAGAACCGGTTGTTAACTTTCTGAGCAGTTTGGCGAACTGGTTGTTGGAAGAAATCATTAGGGCAGAGAACCGGTTGTTAAATTACTTGAATCCCACCACTGTGCGTATGTGGCATGTAGACAAGGGGCATGTGCAGCCATTTTGTTTCTTGGGGGCCTCTCTGGCTTTGAAGACACACACACACATACTCAGATGTGAGATCCATCTCAACCATGACTTTTTCCTTGGCAGATCTACCCCGACGAAGGTCACTACTTCAACAGCCCAACCCTGGAGCAGCACTTGTACAAGTCCATTGTCAATTTCTTTGTGGAATGTTTCAAAATTCCGGACAAAGCCCCAGTGGTTTCCACGAAAGAAGACGAGGATGAAGATTAACTTTCTGGGTTTGTGCTAAGAAGCACAAGGCGACTTCTCAAAAAAAAAAAAAAAGATATGCAACTAAATCCTCCCGATTTCCCTTCCCTGACGAAAGGAGTGTTATGTGAGCATGTATTTAAAGAAAAGCGAAAACGGAATAGCAGTCCTGGTGCTGGTATCGGAGCTCCTGCCTTCTCACACAGAAAAAAAAATATTTAAGCATGAGGAACTCAGCAGGCGCTGCTGTTGAGAACCGATCCCTATGAACAAAATGGCCGCGGTGTGATTTCTGGTTAAAGAGTCTCAACTGGGAAACTGAACTCGCAAGGCAAATTCGCCCACAAAGCAACCCTTTGCATTGCTCAAATGCAAGTCCCAGAAATAAGTATAAAACCCACCTTCTGTCTGTGTTAGGGGTCCCTTATTTAGCATCTCATTGTTTCCTATAAAATGAACCATCAATGGAATAAAGATTATAGCACAATTATTTTTCGAGGGTACTGAATTGTGTGTTGTTTACCTGTCGTCTTCTGCATTTCCAAGAACTTAGGCATTGCTGCAGAACTGCTCAGTTATACAGGCGTTTTCTTTGTATAATGCACCGCTGTAGCTTGGCTAACCTCACACTGTACAGGCATTTCTCTATATATATAGTTTTTAGCTGTCACCCCCTTTCACTTCAGCCTTGCTCTACTAAAACTTTGTTGCTGCAATGTGCTCTGGCTTTAAGAAAACCTCTTTAAAGCTTAGAGAGCCACAGGCGTTCCAGCTATCTAAATATCTAAATATATTTTTTTTAGATATTGTGGAATTCTTCCCGTTTGTTTCTTTAATGCTCCCAACAGCAATTTAGCTTTATGGATTTGAATTGTCCAATATTAACCAATATTTTGTCTTATGCTTTCTTTAAAAAGTCCTTTTTTTAGAGGGACAAGGTTAGCTGCAGGACTGGTTGTCATCCTACAATATCCCCAAGTTGCTAGTCCCTATTGCGGCAGATTGGCAGGAAATGTGAGAAGTTAGTCTCAAAAGATCATGTCTTAATCGTGCTTGGAGTGTCTTGTATCAGCAAGTGATTCCAGCTTCCCTGGAAACGGGAATTGCTTCTCTTGAATTGCTTCTCTTGCTTTTATCAATAGCTACAGCTTTTGTCATTTATACTGTTACCTTCAAAATATTACACAGCTTTTAATTAGTCCTAACACACTGCCTTATCTGTACGTTGTGTTAATGTAATGATAAAAATCTGGGTTGGGGCATTGCAGGTTTGCCTTCTTTTTTTTTTCCCCTTTGATTTTTTTCCCCTGGAATTTTTGAACACGGTCATTTCTTTCTTAGAGTTCAGAGGAGACAAGATTAAAACTGTTCAAAAACTACCCCAATCCATATTTTTTATTCCTTGAATTCCTCTCTTCCTTCTTCTCCTTCTCTTTTCTTTTGCTTCGCTACTGTCCCTCCCTGTAAATTATTCTGACCCAATGTACAACTAATATGAATATTGTATACTTCATTTTGTTGTGTATAAAAAGGAATGTAAAGTTGAAGATTTGTCAAGTTCCCTTCTGCTCCGGCATCTTGGATTATTATTCTTACTCTTAACGTCTTGTGTTCTACGTGCATGTGAGAAGCTTCGTTTCCTTACTAAGGCCCCTTAGAGGTGTTCATTCAGACTAAATTAACTCTGTGGCTCCTTTTTTTTTTTTTACTGTTTTTGACAGCTTGAATGTCAGTGCAGGTTTCTGCATCTTCTACATGTATTGTTGAGAGGACACACATCCAAGACAGCAGGAGAATTGGTGATCTACTTCACCCAGATATTTTTTCTCTGTTTTTTTCTCTCTCTGCTTTATTTTAGGTTGAGATTGTTAGCTATTGGTGGCAATTAGATCCTCGTGGGAGATATACCAGTAAACCAAACCCCAAGGCAAAGGGAGGGGGGGAATCAGGAATCTCTTTGATTATTCCCCCCCTCCCTTTCATAGTCTACTCTGCATCAAAAGTCATATAGAAAGCTACTGCAGAATAATCCATTCCTTCAGCCAAATGCCAAATAGACCATGTGAATGGTACGGGTCCAGGTTTCGCTAACCTTATAGGCCAGGATGCCTGAGCTGATCTTGCTCCAGAGGAGGTGACCCCTTGCTCTGTTTATAAAATTTTGTAAAGAAGAAGCCTGGTGTGGCACAATAGTGTTTGTTGATCCATGAAATAAAGCATTATTTTACCTTCTAGGTTGTTGTGGTTACTCTTTCTTAACTATGACATGACTGTAAAAGTAGGTGTAATCTAATGCAGGGGTCTCCAACCTTGGCAACTTTAAGACTTGTGGACTTCAACTCCCAGAATTCCTCAGCCAGCAAAGCAAATTCTGGTAGTTGAAGTCCACAAGTCTTAAAGTTGGCAAGGTTGGAGACCCCTAATCTAATGCATGGTCTCTGAAATTCATTGTGAGCTTCAGAAGATTTTCTGGCAGGAAGGTTGCTCCGTCCAACGGGCCTTGTCTCTATCCCTCCTTTCTCCAAATGAAAATAGTTTGAATCAGTGGGGGAGGAGGCTGAATATGATTAGATTAATCTAGGGGTGGGCCTTTAATCATTGCCTGAAAGGAGTCAAGACATCGCCACTTGATCTCTAAGAGGAAGACGTCTCTTTGCAAGGCAATTGTTTTTTCAGCCGACCTCCCAATCCTGCTAACTAGGTCCATGTTCCCAAAGAATATGTGTTGGCTGTTCCAAAGCAAAGCTTGGGAAAGACTGAGATACACATGAATTTGTATGGGTAAATGATCTGATACACATTGTAAAAAAGTTATTCTTTAAAATAGATGAGAGAGGGGGAGGGAGAGAGGGAGAGAGAAAAAGAAAGAGAGAGATGATAGATAGATAGATAGATAGACAGAGGTAGATAGAGGTAGATAGACAGGCAGACAGAAAGATAGATTGTTGTTGTTAGTTGTGAAGTCGTGTCCGACACATCATGATCCCATGAACAACATTACTGTACATGAGGTTTTCATGGCAAAGATATTGGAGTGGGTTGCCATTTCCTTCTCCAGTGGATCACGTTTTGTCAGAGCTCTCTGCTCTATCCATCTTGGGTGGCCCTGCACGGCATAGTTCATAGCTTCATTGAGCTACGCAAGCCCCTTCGCCATGAAGTAGAAAAAATAGGGACCACCTTTGGTGGGAAGGTAACAGCGTTCCATGCGCCTTTGGCGTTGAGTCATGCCAGCCACATGACCACGGAGACATCTTCGGACAGCGCGGGCTCTTCGGCTTTGAAACGGAGATGAGCACTGCCCCCTAGAGTCAGCAACGACTAGCACGTATATGCAAGGGGAACCTTTACCTTTATATATATAACCAAAGACACACACACACACACACACACACACACACACACACACATATATATATAAAGAGAGAGAGAGAGAGATACATAGATGATTGATAAATGCTGGATGAGAGAGATAAGATTATAGATAACACTCCATCTTGGGGAAGATTGTAAGAGCATTTGATATTCACAATTTAACCTCCTGTGAAGATGCTGGTTCCAATGGTTGCATAGGATATGGGACAAAATCTGCAATCAAATTGATCCAGGCCTTGCCCCCATGTTCAAAAGTGGGGTAGTATCAGTCACAACCTCTTGCCTATCATTTTACAGATTTTGACCTACACACTGTGGATATCCCCAAGCAGCTTTGGGACTTCTGGTTTTTTAAAGAATAGGACACTGAATGGACGACAGCTCTTCATGGATTAAATTCCATATGTGATCTGTTTCAGTTTTGCCTTTGCTTAAAATACAGAATTGGCAAAATACAAAACTTTCCAGTCAATTACATCACCATTCTGTGATTTAAACAAACAAACCGGGGCCGGGATAGCTCAGGCAATAGAGAAGCCTGTTATTAGAACACAAAGCCTGCAATTACTGCAGGTTCAAGCCCGGCCCAAGGTTGACTCAGCCTTCCACCCTTTATAAGGTAGGTAAAATGAGGACCCAGATTGTTGGGGGGGCAATAAGTTGACTTTGTAAAAAATATACAAATAGAATGAGACTATTGCCTTATACATTGTAAGCCGCCCTGAGTCTTCGGAGAAGGGCGGGGTATAAATGTAAACAAACAAACAAACAAACAAACAAACAAACCAAGGGCACATTTTCTCAAGCAGAGAATAAAATAGAATATTTGTACTCGGGGTTGAACTGTGGGGTCCTCAATGCTCTCTGAATTTGGCTGTTTTCTTGTAAACATTTCATTACCCAACTAGTAGCACTGATGATGTTAGGATGATGATGTTTATGAATGAAATGTCTCCAGGAAATGAGCGAGCTTAGAGTACCAAGGGCTCTGCAGTTTTGTATGCAGTCTGAGAAGAAATCTCAGGGAAAGCATAAGGAGGTGAATAGAGATGAGAGGGATCAGATTCAATCAGAAGACAAAATCAGTTATTTCAGCAATCCAGAATTGAGAGCTGACGTATATGAGGATTAATAATTGGCCTGAAATACTCAGACAATCCTGCAATCTCATCTCGTCTCCTTGAAGGTGACATCTACAAGTTATGAGAAACTACCATTCCCATTAACCAAGCCAAGAAGGCAACAGCAGCTGAGAGTGGTCCCAAATTAGACACTAACAGCAAAGGAATACTTTACATCTCATCTCTAGATGTCCTCCATCCCACTTCTCAATATTCAAGAATTTATTTCATTCAATCCATTTTCCATTGTGGAGCTTAACTCTGTCCTTCAGAGTCTTTCTCCCACTGAGAAGTTTTTCCTAAAAATAGATATTCTTTTCCTTCTTTTTCAGGCATTTATTTCTTGTTACCTTTCTCCCTCTACCATGTATGTTCTCTTTGTTCCAATTTGTACATGTCATTTGCATTTTCATCCATGCCACATGATCAGTTTTCTTTTCCCTTCATTCATAATGTTCCCTACCGTCTCTTTAAGGCATCGCTCACTGTACACATTACATCATTTTCAAGAAAGTTAATTGGATTTCACTCTCCAAAGTCCAACTCTGACCGGCATCTGACAGTGGAGTCCCCCTCCCTCCCTGCTGCCTTTCTGCCTCCACGGTCCCCTTATTTTCTATAATCAGAAAGCCATGAAGACAGATTGGCTGCCCTTGAACAGGGCTTGTCCTGGACAATCTCTGACTTCTACTACCATCCTTTGATCTACGTTGACACAAATCAGACATTCTTTGCCCTGATGATGGAAAGGACAACGAATAAACAACAATCTTTCTCCATGTCTGCTGCAGTGTTATTGCGTCTCTTTTTTTAGTTCCACATAGATTGTTAACATCCCTTAAAGGCTAAGCGTTCAGAATCCTTTTCCAGGCTGATGTGCAACTCTATGGCAGAGTCAAAGGTTGGCCGGATTATCTTAAACTGCGTTTCATGCTGAATTGCCAACCTGGTCTACTGTATTCATTTCACATGGTTTTTGTGCCAAATCTGGCTCAGTTTAAAAACAAGACAGAGTAGTGAGTTAAGGAACAATTGGGATAACAGAGACGAACAAAAGTTGTGTGGTGCATGCTTAGTTGGGGGAAAAAATATGAGCCAACATGACAGAAAATCTGGCGGGAAGTCCTTGGTGCTTTCTGAGTTTGGTTGTTTTCTTGTGGACATTTCTTTAAACAAGGTGATATCATGTTACCTAGAAAAGAAAACTAAGATCCTGGCATCCGGCCCTCTCAATTCCTGGCAAATAGATAGGGAAGAAACGGAGATAGTGATAGATTTTATTTTCCTGAGCTCCAAGATCACCGCAGATGGGGACTGCAGCCAAGAAATTAAAAGACGCTTGCTCCTGGGGAGGAAAGCTATGGCAAATCTAGACAGTGTACTAAAAAGCAGAGACATCACCCTCCCAACAAAGTACTTATAGTCAAGGCTATGGTTTTCCCAGTTGCAATGAATGGCTGTGAAGATTGGACCATAAGAAAGGCTGAGCACCAAAGAATTGAGGCCTTTGAACTCTGGTGCTGGAGAAGACTCCTGCGAGTCCCTTTGACTGCAAGGCGATCAAACGGTCAATCCTAGAGGAGATCAACCCTGACTGCTCTTTAGAAGGCCAAATCTTGAAGATGAAACTCAAATACTTTGGCCACCTAATGAGGAGGAAGGACTCACTGGAGAAGAGCCTAATGCGGGGAATGACTGAGGGCAAAAGAAGAAGGGGATGACAGAGAATGAGGTGGCTGGATGGAGTCACTGAAGCAGTAGGCATGAGCTTAAATGGATTCCAGAGGATGGTAGAGGACAAGAAGGCCTGGAGGAACGTTGTCCATGGGGTTGTGATAGGTCGAACACAATTTTGCAACTAACAACAACCACCTAGAAAAGAAAGAAAACATCCACACTCAGACAGCACCAAGGATCCCTGAACTGCAAATATTCATTAAATTTGATTGGTTTCCGGATTTATACTGAAGAAAACTGAATACATCTGAAGATGTGCCTCTCATTTTCTCTGGTTAGAGAGGTGAAACCATCTATAGTGAGCAGGAAAAATAGCACCCCTAAGTAAAGAAGCTGTCGTGGAGCATGGTGAAGGATCTATTTTTCATACTTCTAAACTATGATTTCAAAACAAGTAATTTTCAGGCCAGGTTCTTGTTTAGAAAGTGTGTTTGATCTCCAGCATTTACTAAGTTTACATGTACTTAGTACAAGGTTTACTCAGAATTCTGAAATTCTGTAGTTCTAGCAAAGTAAATATTATGGACAGTAGGAATTTAAGAATTCTAGTTACAAGTAGTCCTCAACTTACGGCCATAATGGAACTGGCCCATCATAAGTCATGTTTATCATAAATTGGGCTACCCACATGACCCACTAAATTGTACTACCTTTTCTGAAGTGATCATTAAGCAAACATGGCAGCGACCACCACCGTCATTAAGTGCCCTCTGTCGTTGTTAAGTGAATCAATGATTAAGATTAAGAGAACCACGATGGGTAAGTTTTGCTGGAAACTGGAAGTAAAAACTAGGTTTCAGCAAAACCATCATTAACACAAGTTATGTGACTGCAGGATGCTGCAAATGACTAAATATTGGTTAGCTGCTAAGCGTCATAGAACTGCAGAACCAGGAAGGTTCGCCGTAACTAAGCAACCTGTCATAAGTCAAGGACCTATATAGAATATTGGATTTAACTGCTAGAAATGTTTGCTTTTTTTCCCTCGGTGATAATACTTCAAATATTTTAAGTTGTTCCACTTCTATCTATTTATGATGTTAGCCGTTTTTCAGGAAATGCCAGGACAGTAGGTCAATCATGTTCTTCAGATCTTCTGCCTTTAGATACTTCATTCTAATACATCTCATAGTCTATGAACCGGTTCGGAAGATCTGTTGCAACCATGTCTTATTTTTAATTCCAGTGCAGGCAAATATTTTTTGCTAAGCTGATCTGTTGAATAATTAAAGCAATATTTGTGGGTTTTGCTCTGAAAATTCCTAACAGCTGTGACATGTTTTGATATTTATAAAGCTCAATAAATTATGCATCTGCCTGGGCATGGAACTCAGCATGACACTTATTAATATCACCGTTCTGGCCACAAAAAGCTACCATTCATTTAATTTTATTCCTGCTGTTTTGTCAGGAACGACGAGAGCCCACGGTCGGACTTAATCAGCCTTGCCAGGAAGGTTTCAATTGTGGATCAAGGATCTGACAGTGATTTTTGACTGCATTTTTATGTCCTGTTAGAAAAACACTAATTTAGAGAAAAAGAAAACCCTCATGGAAATTAAGGGGTTGCTTTCAGCTGTGCAGACTGGATAAACAGGGCAATAATTAATTGCCCGTGTTTTGGACATTAAAATGGATTTGACATTAACATGGAGTTGTTGCTGTTGGGCCACCATTGCAATCCTTATTCAGGATGAGTTTATGCAGACTATACTAGGGTATATTTATACTAGACCAGGGGTCTCCAACCTTGGCGACTTTAAACCTGGAGGACTTCAACTCCCAGAATTTCCCAGCCAGCTTTGCATTCTGGGAGTTGAAGTCCTCCGAGTTTAAAGTTGCCAAGGTTGGAGACCCCTGTACCAGACTGTAGTTTCTGTTAGTTGGAAAAGGTCTTTGAATCCAAACTCCTGTTCTGTGGAGGGTTGCAACGTAAGATTCTCCAACACATCCTGTACAATCTCCACTTGAACATAAGCCATCAACCATCAACTCTATGCAGTGTTTTCCTGAAAATAAGACCCTGTCTTTTTTTTTTTTTTGAACCCTGAAATAAGCGCTTGGCCTTATTGCCTTGCACTCAAAAGCCCGATTGGGCTTATTATCAGGGGATGTCTTATTTTGGGGGAAACAGGGTAGATCTATGCTTAAGGTTCTTCCTAACATTCAACGAGAAACTGCCCACTTCTAAATCTGTGTCTGTTGTCCATTAACCTGTCAAATATGGCACACTGCGTGGTGATTTATTGTATAGATAGTCCTCAGCTTCAACGATTCAGTTAGTCACTATTGAAAATTACAACAGCACTGAAAGAAGCGATTTATCCAGTGGTGGGATTCAAATAATTTAACAACCAGTTATCTGCCCTAATGACCAGCTGAGTAGATGTGGCTAGTTGGGTATGTGACTGGGTGAGCATGGCCAACTCTATGTCATGACAAGGGGTGCCTTGTCTCGCCTGGCCCCTCCCCCCCCAGCTACTCCTCTCCTCACCCGGCTTCTCCTCGCAGGGCAGCTCGCGTGGCCTTCGAAATAAACACAACAGGCACTTCACCAGCATTTCAGCTCTTCCCCTTCAGCCTTAATTAGGACTGAGGATGGTGAGAGTCACAACCTGATTCCTGGCAGCAACACCCCTTCCGCTGAGATGAACGGAACCTGGGCATCTTCCTCCTCTCGTAAGGAGGCAAAGCCTAGAAAACTTAGGAGGCACTTTGCCATCCCACTTGCCATTGCACATGAAAGACAGCCCGGCACCAAAGCTCTCCCCGCTTACCCCATTGTCTAATGGTTATATCCAACCCCTGCTGCGGTTCTTTACTACAAATCCAGAACCTGGCACCTCCTCCCCAGGCAGGCAGGCAGGGTCAGGCCTTCTGGAGGAGGGGCAATGTGGATGGTGCAGCCTTGCGGTCCCTGGACATTCCCCTGCCCTCTGGCAGCACTGGCAAGCAAGACCCAGTAGCTGCGAAAAGTCCTGGCGGGTTGCGAGATGCAGGCTGGGGGAGGGAGCTGAGTGGTGACAGCTCAGTCCTGGCTTGCCTTTGTCTCTGCCACCAGCATGGGAGGAAGTGAAGGGCAGGCGGGGATTGTGAGGGGGTCATGGCCAGCTGGGAAAGCTGAACCGCTGCCCAGCCCAGAACTGCCATCGGGTGGGTGAGGCAGGGGTTGTGGGGTGCGCCTAGCTTGAAGTTCCCAGCCCTTTCTTTGTAAATCTGCTGGCTGGCTTGCAAGGTGGCAGTGGCAATCAGGGCTGGGATCTCCACTTCGGGGATGCAGGCAGGCGTGGATGCGGTGGGCTCTGGCCTTGCCCAGGCAGCTCCAAAGTTAAATGTGGTAAGCGGCAGGAGGAGGCGGAGAAGAAACATTGGGACCTGCAAAATTGCAGTTCTCTCCCCATCACTCCAGCTGGGATTTCGCTGCAAGGAGGGCAGCAGAGAGCAATGCAAAACGCCTTCCCACCCATCCTACATGCCCATCCCCAAGTCTCTTCAGGAAAGAGTTCACAGCACCCACTGAACCCAGCTAAAACTCAGTGGTGACTTTCTTTCCATCGCAACACGCAGCAGCGAAAGCTACAGCTGGGCAAGGAAAGTGGCTGGAAGCCACTTGTTCTCCGTATGCCCCAGGCTCTCATCCATTTTCCTCCTGACAGCCGGACAAACCTAGGCAAAAAGCCAGCCCTGTCCTGTCCTCTCGCCTCCACAGGTTCAGGCTAAAACTCAATGGGGACTTTCTTTCCACCACAACACGCATGAGCTGTAGCCAGGCAAGGAAAGTGGCTAGAAGCCACTTGTTCTCCATGCACTTGGACTTTTCACCAGCCTCCAGACTGTCCGCCTGGACCTGTGGAGGCGAGAGAAGCACAGAGAGCTGGTTTCTTCACATGGGATTGCCTGGCAGCAAAGGGGGAGCGGGAGAAGGAGGAGGCTGCTAGCAGAGAAGGGAGAGTGCGAGATTGGTGCTTCTGGGATGAGGGGAGCCAGGAAGCGTCTGGGTCCAGCTTACCTGGCCTCTCTTTCTCTCCCATCTACATGTCTAGCTACTGGGCAATTCCCGTGCTCACTGCCACTGCCAGGCCCAGTTGCAGAGGCCAGTGTGCACCGAACGGCATTGGTACTGGGCCCGGCAGAGGTTGAAAAGAGGGAGTTGTGGAGGGTCAGAGACCTACCAGGAGCACAAGCCCTGCCTGAACTTCCTGGGGTGGTTCCAGTACAACTGCTGGTGGTAATCATGTGGTTCAGATGCCAAAAAAGGGAAAGGAAAAGCTGAACGGCACAGGCACAAAGAATAGGAGTGAGTGAGCCTCCCTGCTCTTGCTCCCCTCCCTTCGGGTAACATCACAGTACGAAGCGGCTCTAGTAAGCTCAGGCAAGTGGCTGGGCAGTGAGATGAGCCTCCCAGCAAAGAGAGACTGGGAGGGAGGGGCGAGGCTTCAGCCGGTTTGCTGAACTGAGCGAACAGTTAACAACCGATTCTAGCGAACCCATGAGAAAAGGCTAAATCCCACCACCGTTTATGACCATTTTTCACTCTTACAACCATTGCAGCAGCCCCATGGTCATCTGATCAAAATTCAGATGCTTGGCAGCGTCATATGATCCCCTTCTGGCAAGCAAAGTCAATGGGGAAGCCAGATTCACTTAACAACCGTGTTAATAATTTAACAACCGTAGTGGTTTAATGAACAACTCTTGCAAGAAAGGTCATAAAACGGGACAAAAATCACTTAACAGTTGCCTTACTTAGCAATGTGAATTTTGAGCTCAACTGCGGTTGTAAGTTGAGGATCACCTGTACACATTCTCTCGTTTCCAGCCCACATCTATAACAAAAGGGACCCAACCATTCTGGAACTCACTCATATGCCCTTTGTAGGCATCAGGGGCACAAAACTACCTCCACAAAATGAAGATAGAGGTGAAGGATATCGGGAAACACAGGAGGTGACAGGCCCCAGCTGATGCCCTCAAAGAACAAGGCAGATGAACTCCATCGCCAGCCAATTCTCCACTCATAAATTAGATAGTATTTCTCCACCTTGACAACTCTAAGTGATGTGTGAGCTTTAACTTTCAAAATTCCCCAGCTAGCTGCTGATTGTAGAAGTCCACACATCTTAAAGTTACAGAGCTTGAAAAACACTGATGTAGATAATGTAGATTTTACAAGACCTTTTTTTAAAAAATTTGAATTTATATCCCGCCCTTCTCCGAAGACTCAGGGCGGCTTACATTGTGTTAAGTAATAATCTTCATCCATTTGTATATTATTCAACCTTTGGCTGACTAAGAATTTTTCTAATTTTATTTTTCTTATATCTTTAAAAAAAAAATCTATCTCCTGCTCAGAATTCATGGAGGGAACCACCAGATAGTGTTTTCTACTGGTTTTACTATGCCATTTTTAAATAAACAGTAAGCAGGACAAATAAGATTTGTCCTGCCTGCTAAATCTATAAGACAATATGACTGAAGGAGAATAATAACAGAATAACAGATTTGGAAGGGACCTTGGAGGTCTTTTGTTCTGCTTAGGCAGGAAACCCTACACCATTTCATGGTTATCCAGTATTTTCTTAAAAACTTCCAGTGTTGGAGCATTCACAACTTCTGCAGGCAAGTTGTTCCAGTGATTAATTGTTCTAACTGTCAGGAAATTTCTCCTTAGTTCTAAGTTGCTTCTCTCCTTGATTAGTTTCCACCCATTACTTCTTGTTCTACCCTCAGGTGCTTTGGAGAATAGGTTGACACCCACTTCTTTGGGGCAGCCCCTGAGATATTGGAACACTGCTAGCATGAAAACTCAATTCACTAGGTAAAACTTTGTAAATGAAAAAGAAATGGAAACCAGGTTTTTCTGATCTATCTTCAGTACAGGCAGTCCTCGTTTAACGATCTAGCAACAGTTTGACGTTACGACAAACTCACCAAATTTGGTTCCAACAGCGCACATAAGCACCCCATACTGGTCACATCAGAGGTGGGTTTCAGCAGGTTCTGACCAGTTCTGGAGAACCGGGAGCGGAAATTTGGAGTAGTTCGGAGAACCAGTATAAAAATTCTGACTGGCTCCGCCCCCATCTATTCTCTGCCTCCCGAGTGTCAGCTGATCAGGACGGAATGGGGATTTTGCAGTAATCTTCCCCTGCCACGCCCACCAAGCCACAGCCACAGAACTGGTAGCAAAAAAATTTGAAACCCACCACTGGGTCACATGATTTTACTTTGGGCGTTTGGAAACCATCTCCCTTCTATAGCCGATTGCAGCGTTCTGTGGTCATGTGACCTCATTTTGCAACCTTTTTCTCCAGTTTCTGAACTTTTCAGCCAATTTTCAGCAAAAATACCCATAGGAATGCATAGATTCACTTTTATGACCAAAGCAATTGCCACTGCATTCAGTTAACAACCACTGCATAACAAGGTCGTAAAATTGAGTCAGTTAGGTGGACCCCTCAGGTGAATGGACATCCTGACTTCTGATAGAAATTCCATCCTAGTTGTAAATTCTGGACTACTCGTATTTCAATCATTGCAGTAGCTCCAGCAGTGGCATCTGCAGGGGAGGTCAAATCAGGCCAGGTGGCCCTTACAACATAGCAATGGAGCACCATGCACCTGTGCAAAGGAGGCAGGACTTTAATTAGGATGCCACAGCTGCCATCTTGTCCCTTTGCTTGCAAAGGCTCCAGGTTTAGTGTCAGCCTTGTGAGGCAGTGCAAACGAGAAGCACACCCAGGAGTACCAGCCATAACTTTATTCTAAGGCAGTGGTGGGATTCAAATAATTTAACAGCCAGTTCTCTGCCCTAATGACTGGCTGGGTGGGCGTGGCCCTGGTGGGCGTGGCTAGGGGGTGTGACAGGCAGCACTCAATCTCTTACACACACCCCTGGGAGCAAAAACGGGCTGGGGGAACACGCACCCCCGCACCCCATTTTGGGCCTAGGAGGCCTCCCTGCACTTACCTGGGAGCCAAAATGCGGTGCGTGGGGATTCCTGGAAAGGGTGGGACCAGCCAGCAATTTAACTACCGGTTCACTCGAACCGGCCTGAACCGGGGGAATCCCACCACTGTTCTAAGGTAACTGTCAGCTTTGGAAGCTGGAGGCTTCCACGCTGCCACTTTCCCATGTGTGGGAAAGAAGGAGGGGGGTTTTGGTAGAGGGACCCATGAGACATAAAAACATTCTTCCTGCCGGTCAAGGTGTTCTGTCTCCTTCCCCACTTCAGACCCCCGAGCTGGTCTTTAGCCAGTGGATTCACAGCTCTTATCAGTCCTGGCAGAGAAATCACAGCTGCCTGCCAAAGTTCAAACAAATGGCTCACGTAGCAAGACTTTCAGCTCTTTTTGAAACGGTTCAGCTAAACTTTTGCTTCCTGTGGAGTGAGAGCAGTCCCAAAGCTCCTTATATATCCTGTGGGGTGGGGCTCCTGCCCACCCTTCCTTTTGATGACGCCGCCTCTCTAATCTTCTGAAGCACGGGTCAAGCCAAGCTTGATTATTATTATCAGCTGGGTCTGAAGGCGTAGCCCGAGGAAGGGAGGAATCAGGGAATGACGGCCTCATTACGTCCTCCGACTGGTCTGGTTCTGACTCCTGGAGCTGAGTCAAAGGAATCAGTGCTCCCGAAATAAGCCTTACCAGCCCTTCCCCCTCACTTTCTGAGTCACTTTCGGGCATGGGGCCAGATTTGGGGGCTGGAGTCACAACACAAGGTCAGACCAAGCCTACATCTGGAGAAGAAGTGGCTGGAGTGATGTCTCAAGATGGGATGGTTGGCGATTGGAGCATGTGATCGGCAGAGGAGTCAAGGGGGTGGTGGTTTTGGAGTTTGTCTTACTGAGGAAAAACCCGGATCCCCAGATTCGGAATTTATCCAGTTGTGCCAGTTTACCTATGCTAGTAAAAGAACTTTGAAAGATGTTTGCTTCGGAGTGTGTGTGTGTGTGTGGGGGGTGTTTCTGGAACGCTGACACTAACATTTACAAAATCTTGCAAGTCTGAAAATTTACTTCTTCCTTATTACTTTTACAGCCTTAGGAACTAGAGACCATCCCTTCTGAGATGTTTACAAGGAAGGACCCTCTCTTCTGCCCTCTTCTTGCATTTGTCCCCCTTATCTGTGGCTCTTCCTCCTCTTCCTCCTTCCCACCTACCATTGCACATAGGTTGTAAAAAGTCTCTTCCCCATCCTCTGTTGTCCCTGCCACCGACTTTTTAGATGTTTTTGCACTGAATGCTCTACAGAGTCCCCAGGGAGAGCCATTGATCAATGTGTTTATGCTGATAGATTACTTTTATGGCTACAGTCATCAAGAGTGACTTAAGAGTTGAAATAATAAGGCCTTTCGAGGTGAGACAGCTCTCCCCCCACCCCCCTTCGTTCCAGCTTGGATGCCCAGCCAAGCATCTAAGGATACCCTTTTTCCTCATTTTTTGGGGGTATGTGTGTCTTTTTTGCCAATATAACCTGAACATAGACATAGCTCCTCCTAGTGTTCACAACTGCTCACTACAGCTTTCTTTTTGAAATAAGGGTTAGCGACTGGAAACTAAAACATAGGAAGAACGATCGCTGGAATTGGGTTATGTCTAGTTTGATGAAAAGAAGGACGAGGGGGTGACATGTTCCAATATCTCAGGGGCTGCCACAAAGAAGAGTGGGGTCAACCTATTCTCCAAAATACCTGAAGGCAGGACAAGAAGCAATGGATGGAAACGTATCTTTTCTTTTATGTACACTGAGAGCATATGCACCAAGACAAATTCCTTGTCACATCACACTTGGCCAATAAAAAATCTATTCTATTCTATTCTAAACTAATCCAGGAGAGAAGCAACCTGGAACCAAGGAGAAATTTCCTGACAGTTAGAACAATTAACCAGTGGAACAGCTTGCCTCCAGAAGTTGCAAATGCTCCAACACTGGAAGTTTTTAAGAAGAGATTGGACAATCATTTGTCTGAAATGGGTTTCCTGTCTAAGGAGGGGTTTGGACTAGAAGATATTTAATGTCCCTTCCAACTCTGATTCTATTCTATTCTATTCTATTCTATTCTACTCTACTCTACTCTACTCTACTCTACTCTACTCTATTCTATTCTATTCTATTCTGTTCTGAATTTAGGTAAGACATTTGTCAGGCAACCATCTTAAATATATAACCTTGGGAGACTGACAACAAGCCACAAATGTACAGAGGAAAACCTCAGTTTAAATTACCATAATTGTCAGGTCTTTGAGATAAATCCCACAGGAAGACTAGAATAGCACCTTACTGAAGTAAGATAGATAGATAGATAGATAGATAGATATAGATATAGATATAGATATAGATATAGATATAGATATAGATATAGATATAGATATAGATATATATTTGCAACCTCAGCAACTTTAAAAAGGAGAACTTCAACCCCCAGAATTCCCTAGCCAATATGTGGGTTGGGGATTTCTGGGAGTTGAAGTCCTGCCATTTTTCAATGTTCTTTTAGTGGATACTCATGAACCCATTCTTCTACACACTATGCCAACATTTGGACATAGTATCTGGATGTTTTCCTGTGTGCAAAAATGCTAATAAATGATCTGATCTCAACATCTCATGAGGTTCTGGAGTTCCTGTTTTGAGAGCTTGTGAAATTTGGAAGGCAGGATTCCAAAATATCATGAGAGATGAAATACAAAAGCTGAAATATTGAAAGGGTTGGACCCTGCATACTATTGACATCTCAACAACCACATCTAGAAACAGCCTCGTATTTCACAAGTGGGTCATGAGTTGGAATTCAGTGTCAGATGGATGCCATTTATTCTATGTGAAAACAAGCCTTTGAAACTATGAAAAGGGTCATTAACTATAAATTAAAACAAGAAGATCCTGCAAGAATTTGTACATTGTGCCAAGATAGTTCCAAGATAGTTGGTTAAAAAGGGGCGGTCCATCTCCCCCTAAGTGGTTTTTTCAATTTGGCAACCTGAAGATATGTAGACTTCAATTCCCAGAATGGAATGCCAGCTGAGGAATTCTGAGATTTGAAATCCACTCGAAGTTACCAATCTTAAATCTCCAAGTGAGTGGTAATTGGTAAAGAATATATCATATGTATATATATTTTTCCCCAACAGACTGCCTTGAAAATAATTGACAGGTATTTTTAGAAAATGAGTCAGTAAAGGTCACTCACAAATGAAGGTACAGGGAGAACAGTAAAGAGTTGATAGGTGGATTCCTTGCACCCCAATTCTGCAAACATCAGAAACCCAGCGAACATCCGAAACCCAGCATAATACAAAATAATTTTTAAAAGAAAAATAAATTAGTTAAAAATAAACAATTTGTACCTACATAAAATGGTTTTCTAAAGACATCTTGAGAGGGGACAGCCCAATGAACAGAATTCCAGAATACCTGTCAACCAACATATCTGGAAGGTCCAAATTACAAATTTTAAAATTAGAAACAGCAAAAACAACAACAAAATCACAGCAGAAACTTTGTAAACTCTTTAAATCTGCTGCTGTATTGTCACAGGAAGTAGGCTTAAGGAGGGAGTCACTTGGTTGCTGAAGACCCTTCCCTAGCAATATGCCATCCTCCTAAAATGAAATTCAACAGTGAAAAAAGTAAGGTTCTACATTTAGGCAAAAAAACCAAAATGCACAGGTACCGTATATGTGATACCTTGCTCAATAGTAGTACCTGTGAGAGGGATCTTGGAGTCCTAGTGGATAACCATTTAGATATGAGCCAGCAGTGTGCAGCAGCTGCTAAAAAAGCCAACACAGTTCTGGGTTGCATAAACAGAGGGATAGAATCAAGATCATGTGAAGTATTAATGCCACTTTATAATGCCTTGGTAAGGCCACACTTGGAATATTGCATCCAGTTTTGGTCGCCACGATGTAAAAAAGATTTTGAGACTCTAGAAAGAGTGCAACAAAGATGATTAGGGGACTGGAGGCTAAAACCTATGAAGAACGGTTGCAGGAACTCAGTATGTCTGGTTTAATGAAAAGAAGGACTAGGGGAGACATGATAGCAGTGTTCCAATATCTCAGGGGTTGCCACAAAGAAGAGGGAGTCGGGCTGTTCTCCAAAGCACCTGAGGGTAGAACAAGAAGCAATGGGTGGAAACTGGTCAAAGAAAGAAGCAACTTAGAACTGAGGAGAAATTTCCTGACAGTTAGAACAATTAATAAGTGGAACGACTTGCCTGCAGAAGTTGTGAATGCTCCAACACTGGAAATTTTTAAGAAAATGTTGGATAACCATCTGACTGAGATGGTGTAGGGTTTCCTGCCTGGGCAGGGGGTTGGACTAGAAGGCCTCCAAGGTCCCTTCCAACTCTGTTGTTATATTATATTATATATTATATTAAGCCATATTTCTCCAAAGTCAGGAAAATCCAATTTACAGAAGTTAAAAAGGAGAATCTGATAGCAGAAAAGTTATCTTTCTGCCCTGCCTTGCCTTGTCCTCAAACTAGCCAATAAAGATACATTCTTGACAATGGGAGGGAAAAAAATCTCTACTTTCAGAATGAAAATAAAAAGAAATCGCCAAGAGGGTTGAGAAAATGAAGGTATGTTTGTCTCACTTTCAATTTCTTTCTAGGAATTTGGCAAAGCAGTCTGAGTTTAAAGAAGATAATCTCAGATCTCAAAGGCAGGCAATTTGCTTTGACTGGGGGATTTTTTAAAATCCCATTTATGTGGAGAGATTGTGACCGCCTAGATCTTCTTCAGGAGGCTGTAATACAAGATCTAATACAAGAGCAACCAATAGATTTAAACTTGTTAACCGCTTTAATCTAGATTGCAGAAAATATGACTTCTGTAACAGAGTTATCAGTGCTTGGATCACATTACCTGACTCTGTGGTCTCTTCCCATAATCCCAAAAGCTTTAAGCAAAAACTTTCTAATATTGACCTCACCCCATTCCTAAGAGGACCATAAGGGGCGTGCATAAGAGCACAGATGTGCCTACTGTTCCTGTCCTGTTGTTTTTCTTTTTTCTACTTATATATATAATGCTTATTCCTCCTAATATTTACTCATATATATGTTTATATACTGTATAATCTTTTTTGTATGATACTTATATATATTGTTGTGACAAAAATAAATAAATAAATAAATAAATAAAATGTGTCCCCAACTTGGTTCTTCATTTCTTCCAACTGTGTGCCCATCATCATTGTAACTGAATCTATCTGCCTTGTTGCTGGTCGTTCTCTTCTTCTCTTACCTTCTACCTTTCCAAGAAGGTCACAGAGCTAGGTCTTTGCATAATGAAATTTGTGAAAAGCAAATATCTAAATATGAAGCAGAATAATACAGGTTTTAGCCCAAGCAGATAATAGTCTTGACTATTTAGCCTTCTGAGTTCAACCAAGATCTGCTGACAGCTAACTGAACTAAGTCAGTTCTTTTGATATTTGGCACACAATAACAACAGTTTCTACTTAAAGACTGACACACTAAGATTTTGCCAACTAAAATCAAAGTGAAAAGTATCACAATACCAAAATTCAATGATATTTAATACAGATTATTTCTATAGGAAAGTGGGGTTGGTGTAATAAAAATGGATATTACATGTTAAGGAATAGGACACTATATTTCAGAATAAAATACCAGTATTGAAAGCCAACGAATCAGTAAATTCAATTTTTTGAACAAATTCATTTTAGACACAAGATGGCAGCAAAGGCCAAATTGGATGCCCTTAACGTCAAACTGTCCAAGTGACTAAACTAAAGTGTTTAAGTTGATTTTTTCCCCATGAACATTCCACATTAATTTTGTTTATATTGTGATATTCTTTGCACACTCATTTTCTTAATTTATTATAGATAATGTTTTCCTAGCCCTTTAGCACATTTAAGATTTTTTCAGAAAGGAAAAGAAAGGAAATTATTTGTGATGTTCTCCATAGCTTTTCCTCATAGGAATTTAGCTTCCTATATGTCTCCCATCTGTTCACAGTATATATATTTTGAATATTTTTAGTATCCCTGGACATTGTTCCAGAATGAAGTGCTCCGTACCTCATATAAGCACAATAATTCTCAACTATTAATCGAAACAGCCCACTTTTTCAATCCTTCTCAAGTCTGAAACAAAGGTGCCAATTCTTTAAGATTTGTCTTAGCCTGAATTAATGTATTCCTGAAAACTGAGGATTAAATGTGTCAATTCAACTCAAATCATTCTTTATGAATAGTGAGACAATAATCACGTGCCATCCAGTAGCAAGAAAGTAGATTATTTAATCCAATGTTTGGTTACTTCAAGATGTATGGACTTCAACTCCCAGAATTCCGCAGCTAGCATTGCTGCACCAGAATCCCTAGTGGCCCTCAAGTGGCCAAGATTGAGAAATCATGATCTAATCTGGTTTTGTGCAACTGATGGCAGATCCTCCTGTTTAAAGGCAGCCCAGCCTTACAAGATGTTGTTTCACTGTCGGGTCTTTATGACTATTTGACGAACTTATTAGAATCACCCAATCATTTTTGTCAGACTAGACCAGGGGTAGTCAACCTTTTTATACCTACCGCCCACGTTTGTATCTCTGTTAGTAGTAAAATTTTCTAACCGCCCACCGGTTCCACAGTAATGCGCCGTGTATCATCATCTGCGCATGCCTCTTGCACATCATGGATTGGGTTTGGTGGGGGGCGACAGCTACCAGCTCTGCTTGTCTGTTACAGCTGGGTGGTGTGGGGGGAAATGCGCGAGCTATTCTGGGATGAGGCTCTTTTGTTTGCGGTCGCACTATAGCGCCATTTAGTTTCACTTAGGCAACGTGAACTAAACTTATGCGTGGGTGATACAAATAGTATATTTTCAGAAATTTAAATTGTCACGGGGAATTTTATGAAAACCTAATGAAAATGTTTTTAAATAATTCTATGAAATTTTTTTAAAAAGTCAATTAAATTAAAAAAAAGGAAAGTGCTTCAGTATCAAACAAAACCCCTATCGCCCACCATGATAGCTGGAACGCCCACTAGTGGGCGGTAGGGGCCAGGTTGACTACCACTGAACTAGACTATAAGTTATTGGTATTATTATATTCTTTAAAAAACATGGAAGTTAACAAAAACAGTGGTGCGAGACGTTTTCTTTAGTGTTCAATTCCTTGTGATTTTGATCATTTATGTATCGAGCACAGGGAAAAGTTTGGGCTCTTAGCAACTGTCATGTATTTATGATGACACGTGATTACTATTTGTGCCTTTCCAGACAGTTTCCGGCAAGCAGTCACTGGGGGAACCTGGATTCATGATTAAAGACCACACACGGTTCACTTAAACATATGGCAAAAAAAGGTAATAAAATTGGTTGTGACTCACTTAACGAAATCCGGGTCCCAATAGTGGTCGTAAGCAGTGGTGGGATTCAAGTAATTTAACAACCGGTTCTCTGCCCTAATGATTTCTTCCAACAACCAGTTTGCCAAACTGCTCAGAAAGTTAACAACCGGTTCTCCCGAAGTGGTGCGAACTGGCTGAATCCCACCACTGGTCGTAAGTCAATACTACCTGTCTTGCATTTTTAAAAAATGCAATGCTGAAATAGTCCATTATATATTTATACACGCACAGAAAACTGACAGCGATTAGAAAATGTCTTATGATCCACTGTAACACTATTTGTCAGATTAAATATGTTCCATTTTAAAAAGTCATCTTACTTCAGAAGCCTGTAGCAAGCCGGCTGTTGCAGTAAACGCATGTAGCATATGGTACCACTGCCATGTGTAGTATCTGCGTGGGTAGAAGGACCGATTAGGCTGATGTTCTTCAGAATTAGGGAAAGTAAACTGCCTGCTGCCAGTTTCATTTAAAATTAAGCATTAAACATGCTGTTCTGTGACTAGCGACCCAACAGGGCCTGTAAAATACCCAAGAGCAAAATGTATACATTTATTTCTATTAACAGCCTTCAGAGATTGGATTTTTTTACAAGCTGAAGTTTTTGAACAAGCTCCAAGTGGTAATCCTGCAATCCCACATCATAACACATTGGCCTCCGATATTAAAAGCAATATATCCGTTTCAACATTTTCTCCTGCTTCATGAGTGTCTATCAGTTGTGCTTCTGTCAAAATCAAGAGGCACTTGGGAGCCAATATTTTAAGAAGCCAATGTGGGCAAACCACTTTCCTGACATGTTAAAAAGCCTGAAAATAATAGCTATGGTATCTATAGAGATTCTCGGTCATCCAGTTCATGGTTGTCCCAAAGGTGCTTTTCCAGGAGGCAACTGGACTTTCTTCTTTTTTTCTTTTGAGGATGATTCCTTTCTCATCCAAGAAGTTTCTTCAAGTCTTGACAGGGTAGCGGGGAATGGAAGGATTTATATTCCTTGCAGACAGCTGGTCATTTTGCATCCTTTGAGAGGGTCGTTGAAGCACTTGGAGATTTATCCGTGTCCTCAGGGTCACCTGAGTAGCGCTCTTGGTTCCTCTAATCTGCAAGAAAGTTCAGTTGCCTCCTGAAAAAGCACCTTTGGAACAACCATGGGACCTGGATGACTGAGAATCTCCATAGACATCTCTAGCTTGAAAAACTCAAACTCTGCATCTGTCTTAGGATGCAGAGAAAATGTGTGCTCAAAACTTTCTTAAACAGCATTATGGGCCCCGGGCAAAGCCAGAGTTGTTAAGTGGATCACTGCAGTTAAATTAGTAAGACAATTAAGTGAATCAGGCTTCCCCATTGACTTTGCTTGTCACAAGGTCCCAAAAGGTTATTATACAACCTCAGGCCACTGTAACTACTCTAAATACAAGCCAATTGCCAACTATATAAATTTTGATCATGTGACCATGGGAAATGCTGTAATAGTCATATGGAAAATGATAAGTTGCTTTTTCCAATGCCATTATAACTTCGGCCTCTAAACATGGTATCAACATTTGTATAAAACAAATGTTTCTAAGTCAAGGACTACCTGTAAACTTTATAAATGACAAGAACAGGAATAAAAAAAAAAGCGCAGATTCCTCATCCAGGAAACTTGCATTCTAAGCCCAACTCAGACCATGCAGTCACTTCTGATGACTGTCAAAAATACGGGGCTAGATCAGGGGTAGTCAACCTTTTTATACTTGCCACCAACTTTTGTATCTCTGTTAGTAGTAAAATTTTCCACCCATCCACCAGTTCCACAATAATGCGCCATGTATCGTCATCTGCGCATGCCTCTCACGCATCGTGGATTGGGTTTATGTGTGTGTGTGGGGGGGCTACCAGCTCTGCTTGTCTGTTACAGCTGGGTGGTGTGGGGGGAGATGCGGCAGCTATTCTGGAACGAGGCTCTTTTGTTTGCGGTTGCACTATAGCGCCATTTAGGTTCACTTACGTAACATGAACTAAACTTATGCGCAGGCGATACATATAGTATATTTTCAGAAATTTTCAGAAATTTAAATTGTCACGGGGAATTTTATGAAAAACTAATGAAAATGTTTTTAAATAATGCTATGAATTTTTTTTTTAAAAGTCAATTAAAAGGGGGTTGGACTAGAAGGCCTCCAAGGTCCCTTCCAACTCTGTTGTTATATTATATTATAAATTAAAAAAAATGAAAGTGCTTCAGTATTGGACAAAATCCCTACTGCCGACCATGAAAGCTGGAATGCCCACTAGTGGGCGATAGGGACCAGGTTGACTACCACTGGGCTAGATAATATATGAAAATATACAATATATTTTCATATATTGTGAAGAGAACTTTCTAAAATCTTTACTTTTAATGAGAACACAATTTAAGAAGTTATATGTCCCTCTTTTCGGTGTGTGTCCCCCCCCACCCCCCTGACATTTCTATGCTTCTTTTTCCCATCATACACAAAACTGAATTTATTGGGCAATCCAAAAAGATTAATCCATCTCTCCTTCTCTCATCCCAATCTATTCACTGTTGTGCTGTAAGCCTCAAGAGTACACAAAGCACCTTCCAACAGACCAGCTCCAAGATAGACTGGTGGGGGAAGGACAGGACGAGAGCAGTCGCCATTCCTCCTGGAAATCATTGTTCAGATATACACAAAACAAAGGGGTCTCCATCCAGGGAGAGTTCAGCTTCTCTGCATTTTGGGCTATCCCCAAAATCTTGAGCTCAGAAAATCCTGTGGCTGAGCAATACCAAGATCCCACCCTATTCTTATCCAATTGTGTATACAGTGCATGACACCAACCACGTCAGCATGTTTGTCCAAGATTCGTAAGTGGTTGCTTTTGAATGTGTGTGACAGGAATCCCACATTCTACCTTTAGCCCATTAGCAAAGGCACACAGAGCACTCTCTTCACTCTCTCTGAAATGGGCCACCAACAGAGCATGAATATTCCCAAGTTAAACTTCCCTCCTAGCATCCAATTTTTCTTCCCCCACCATATTGCTTGTTGTCTGGTTCTCATCCCTTGCCTCCTTCTTAAAACAATATAGTAGATTCAACCTACTCCTTTCTTTCTTTCTTTCTTTTTTTCTTTCTCCAATCTTCTGGACCGGATGAAGAGATTCCTTCATAAAACTTCCTGACAAGACAATGTCCTTCTTTTGCTTCAGAACTTGACCAAGATTGCTGGAAAGTTCTTGATGGAAAGTGCATCTTGGCTAACTGGTTCTTTTGGGTCAGCGGCTGATTTTTCAGCGTGAGCAAAAAGGAAAAATATTTTTGTGGTGTAAACCAGAGGAAGGATACAATATTGGCAAGTGATTGAGGAGGGTTGGCTCTGCAAGCGGTCTCTCTTCTGTCTGGGAAGGAGGCTCTGCCTCTGGTTATGGGTTAGGTACCGCTACCATTGCCCATCTTTCTAGAGGAATGAAACAGTGGGCCAGGATCCCCATTTAAAGAAGGGTTTCTCAGCCTATGTAACATAAAGGTAAAGGTAAAGGTTCCCCTCGCACATACGTGCTAGTCGTTGCCGACTCTAGGGGCCGGTGCTCATCTCCATTTGAAAGCCGAAGAACCAGCGCTGTCTGAAGACGTCTCCATGGTCATGTGGCCAGCATGACTCAACGCCAAAGACGCATGGAATGCTGTTACCTTCCCACCAAAGATGGTCCCTATTTTTTCTACTTGCATTTTTACGTGCTTTCGAAACTGCTAGGTTGGCAGAAGCTGGGACAAGTAACGGGAGTTCACCCCATTACACGGCAGCACTAGGGATTTGAACCACTGAGCTGCCGATCTTACCCGCAATTTGGGCATAATAATAATAATAATGGTGAGGTTGATGAAAAAAAGAGAAAAGCAAACCAGCTGTATAAGTAGTGACAACTTATAGCCATAGAATCTTTGACGCACTTGGGCAGAAAATAGCAGTCCTATTTCTTTTCAAGGAGACAAAATATAATCAGTGTTATGATTTAAAAATGAGTTTTATTAAAAAAAAAAAAGAAGGTAAAATTTATTTTTAGCTTGCAAATTAGCTGCCAATCTTGAGGGGAGTGAGTGAATGGGGTTTGCCCATTCATTTCAACCTACAAGAGTGGTAAAGACTGCCACCTTTAAAGCCCCATTAATTTGGCTACCATGGCTGAACAATTTATCTTCCCCTGGGGGCCGCCAGCCGACATTGCTTGGCGGACGGCACCCTGAGGAGTCCCTCTCTGTGTGAGCGTACGGGTCGGTGGGAGGCATGCGGTAACAGTAGGCGGTCCTGTAAGTACCCAGGCCCTAAGCCATGGAGCGCTTTAAAGGTAGTGACCAAAACCTTAAAGTGCACCCGAAAGACCACAGGTAGCCAGTGCAGTCTGCGCAGGAGTGGTGTTACATGGGAGCTACATGAAGCTCCCTCTATCACCCGTGCAGCTGCGTTCTGGACTAACTGAAGCCTCCGGGCGCACCTCAAGGGGAGCCCCATGTAGAGAGCATTACAATAATCCAAGCGGGAGGTAACAAGGGCATGAGTGACTGTGCACAAGGCATCCCGATCAAGGAAGGGGCGCAACCTACGAACCAGGCGAATTAAACTTTTTTTTAAAAAAAAGCACACATGACCAAAGACACCGATGTAACTTTGGCATTTTCAGTTCCTTGAAAACATGTATGGTTCCAGCATGAGAAAAGTTACCTAACTTAACTGATGGAAATTAATGCATTGTCTTCAAAACTACATAGTGGTTTTCAGAAAATAATGGTAAACTGTTAAATCATTCCTATCAGGTTTAACCAGTCATCAGATGTTTTAGTAGATTTTCTATGTAGAGACATGGTGCCATACATGGCTCTTTTCTAAAAGCAACATTTAGAAACTGAAACAATTATTTCAGCCTATGTAAATTGTTAGTATTTTTAAGGCACCAAATTTCTTAGAACTATGGGAAATCTGTTGTCAATTCAAAGATAGTCTATTGACTATCTTTGACACTCGTGTGTTTTTGTAGTTGCAAACATGAAAAATGTATTATAAAAAGAAAACCAAACACACAGAAATGATTTTAACATTTTATCTATTCAACAAGTCTTTAGAACTAAGTAAAATTGCAAGCTAATTGGAACGTATGCAAACTTGCTGAAATAGTTACATCTGAATTACTTCTAAAATGATGAATATCCAATTTAAAATTAAATGGATTAAATTAACAATAGATTAACAATAACATTTTAAAACCAATTAAACTTGAATAAAATAAGTGCCTGCATGAATTCCATTTTGCATATTTATTCCATAAAAATTACAAATAAAGTATATCACTGCAAAATATGAGTGAATTCAATCTAACTGCAGCAGGAACACATATAACATTAATAAACTCTGCTTAAAATACCAGGATTTTAATATTCAAACACATCTGGTAAAATAAATATTTTACACCACTTGAGAGAACGGAGTGTTTACTCTTACCAGAAAGTGCTATAATTGCACAACATTTAAAAGATTAAAAACAACCACTAAATTTTAAGGAAACATCATTTAAAACTACGTTTATTTAAAACGTGGGATAGTTATTAATAAAACAGCATAATAAAATAAGTACAAAATATTTGCTTCCTTAAACATGCCACAAGCCCTTCTTCCTTTACATTTTAATTATGGTTTTGGTTGAATACTGCCGATTATTAAAACTTTAAAAAAAAATCAGGAAACTATTTTGCGATATAAAAAGTAATCTCTCTGGTCTACAGTATAGTATAAAAACATAATTAGTTCAATAATAAAAGGTGATACATCCTAAACAGATGCAGTAAAAATTTTCCTTTCCTGCTTCAACTGTTCTTCTCTCTTCAGCAAAACAAGAGAAAACAAGAATTCAATGAAATCCTGATTAAATAATCCACAGGCTGGAAAAGCTCAGAGGAAGGCTTCAAAAAATTTGAAGCAAAATAAGGCATTTTACTTAAGAGTCAAGTAAATTTATATGTAGTTTTGGTTAAGGAAAAAATTCACTGTCAAAATAGATGATAGATATAGATAGACAGATGATAGATATAGATGAATCAACTTGTTTAAACAAGCCTCAACTACCTGAGACAAGTGAGGCAAATCTCTTTGGGCCTCTGGTGGCGCAACAGGCTAATGCAGCCTATTATTAACAGCAACTGCTTGCAATATTGCAGGTTCAAGCCCCACCAGGCCCAAGGTTGACTCAGCCTTCCATCCTTTATAAGGTAGGTAAAATGAGGACCCAGATTGTTGGGGGCAATAAGTTGACTTTGTATATAGTATACAAATGGATGAAGACTATTGCTTGACATAGTGTAAGCCGCCCTGAGTCTTCGGAGAAGGGCGGGATATAAATGCAAACAAAAAACAAAAACAAAAACTTACCGTATTTTTTGGAGTATAATACGCACCTTCCCCCGTCCACAAAGAGGGTGAAAATTTTGGTGCTTCATATACATCAAATGTAGCCCCGCCCATCTGCCTCTGCCTCCCAGCAATTTGCCTCCTTGCAGGAAACAGCAAACAGCCCGTTTCAGTTTCAGCTTCAGTACAGCCTGATTAGCCCAAGCAGCTGATTGTCGGTTGGATCGGCCACCCGACCATCAGCTGTTTCAGGCTACAGGGATTGCCATTGCCTATTGCTGTCTCCGCGCACACCATTTTTAGCCTCCACTGTTTACTGTTTGCTGCAAGGAGGCAGATTGCTGGGAGGCAGAGGCACATTTTTTTTTCTTGTTTTCCTTCCGAAAAAAGATAGGTACATTTTATAATCCGGAGCATCTTATACTCCGAAAAATATGGTATTTCTGACAACATCAAGTTATGATAGAAGTACATAATTTCAGCATTTTGTCTCATAACGTCACCATGCCATATCATCATTTTGATATCATTATGCTTCATCACATATGCCATTATGTTAAGTAATAGCATAAACCAGTTTGGTCTAGTGGTTAAAACACCAGGCTAGAAACCAGGAGATTGTAAGTTCTAGTCCTGCTTTAGCCATCAAAATGGCAGGATGACTTTGGGTCAATCACCAGGAGACAGTGGGTTCCATTCCTGCCTTAGGCACGAAAACACCTGGGTGATTTTGGGGCAGACAGTCTCTCTCAGCCCAACCCACCTCATGGGGTTATTATTATGGGGGGAAAATAGGAGGAATGATTACTATGTAGATCTTTGGGACACCTGGGGCAGGTGGACCTGGTCCAGTGCTAGGCTTCCAAGGGTCTCCTCCACCCCAGAGATCCTGTGACCCACTTAATGACCTGCACATTCATTTAACAACTGCATCAGGGAGAGCAGGGATGGAGTAATTTTGCTTAATGGCCATTGTAGTATGAGATCCTAATGGCAGGTTCCATTATGGTCATATCTCAAGGATTACTTGTAATGCATTATAATTTCCAGTCTGAATATATCTATTTTACACAATATCCATTATGACAACCACCGAAAACCAAGCCTATTTCATTGAGCTTGGCGTTCTTGCAGAAATCAGTGTAATATTTAAGGAGGGAGGTGGCATACAAAAGGATATGAATCATAATCCAGTGTTTGAGTAAGGACTCCAGTCAGAACAAATTCTGCACTGTGGACATCTGCAAAATATCAAAAGAACATACAAATATGAATAATTTGAACCCCTATTTTTTGTGGCAGCCCCTGGAATACTGCTATCATGTCAACCCTAATTCTTCTTTTCTTTAGACTAGCCCAGGGGTAGTCAACCTTTTTATACCTACCACCCACTTTTGTATCTCTGTTAGTAGTAAAATTTTCTAACTGCCCACTGGTTCCATAGTAATGCGCCATGTTTTGTTGTCTGCGCATGCCTCTCGCGCATCGTGGATTGGGTTGGGGGGGCGCCGGCTACCAGCTCTGCTTGTCTGTTACAGCTGGGTGGTGTGGAGGGAGATGCGTGAGCTATTCTGGGACGAGGCTCTTTTGTTTAAAGTCGGACTATAGCACCATTTAGTTTCACTTACGTAACGCGAACTAAACTTATGCACGGGCAATACAAATAGTATATTTTCAGAAAATTAAATTATCACAGGGAATTTTATGAAAATCTAATAAAAATGTTTTTAAATAATTCTATGAATTTTTTTTAAAAAATCAATTAAATTTAAAAAAAGGAAAGTGCTTCAGTATTGGACAAAACTCCTACTGCCCATCATGAAAGCTGGAACGCCCACTAGTGGGCGGTAGGGACCAGGTTGACTATCACTGGACTAGGTAAATCCAAATTCTGCAGCCGTTCTTCATGTTTTAATCTCTAGACCTTTGACCATCTTAGTTGCTCTTCTCTGAACTTTTTCCAGACATCAGCTCAATTCTGGTAAGACGAAGCGGCTTTGGGTGCGTTAGAGCTCCCAGCTCCAGGATTTAACATATTTAGTTCTGGATGGGATTTGCTATATCGCAGACAGACCCAGTGCACAATCAGGCAGTTCTCCTGGACTTGCAACTCCTCCTCAATAAGCAGGTGGTGGTCATGTCTAGGAGGGCCTTTGTGTTGTGCGCCAGTTGCACCCTTTTCTGGATTGGGAGTCCCTGTGCTCAGTTATCTCATGGCTGGATTACTATAATGTACTCTACATAGGTCTGCCCTTGAAGAGTATCAGAAGCTTCAGCCGTTCCAGAATGCAGCTGTGCAGGCAATTCTTGGGTCCCATAGGTGACCCATGTTACACTGCTGTTTTGCAAGTTTAATAAACAAACAGCAAAACAGAACCAGTCGTAAGAAAATCCTATGCACAGTTTTAGCATTTGTATTATGGTAAAACTCTGGAGTCTGAGAGAGCATGATGAGGCAAAATGGAATTAAATGCAACGTAAATAAATCCAAAAATACATATATGTTATTATCAAATTGCATGTTTAAACATGTAAGTATCACCTAAGGATATTAAGCACCTACCTATGTTCCTGGTAAAGTATTCTCGACATAAGTGTAGATCATTTTCACAAGCGATAAGGATAATCTCTGACAAGCTCTACATTAAAAAAAAGAGGAACTGAATTAGTTGATATACAGTTTACAGTGAAATATTCCATTAAAAAAATAGAAATAACACCCACCTTATTTTGTTTGTGTTCCATAACTGTTCTGAAAGAAGGTTGTTTAGATAATAACTTGCCACCAGCCGACTCCACAATCAATTTCATAGTATATAGGCTAGGACAAATTCCAGGAGTAATATAGAAATATTTCCCCTAAAACAAGAAAAGTTCAAAGCACATTTACGTTTTACCATTTCTATGTATGTATTTAAAAGTATTTATATGTTTCTACTTTTTTCAAGGGACGTTTATGGGCACAAAAGCCTTTGTAAAAAAAAATACGTTTTTTTGTCTTAGAAAATGTATTTATGGACTTGTTTGATCATAGAAAATTGTGATTTTATGTGACCCTGAATGGTAAGAACAGTAGATGAAGGATGCCTGAGAATGTCTCCAACATTGTATAAAATATATACGAACGATCAACCAATCCTCTACAATAAATGTCTATTCATCTATGCAGATGATATAGCAGTGGGCTCATCAAGATCAACTTTTGATGCGGTAGCTGGGAAACATATGGGTAGCACTTGAAGAATTAGGACGATATTACACCATCAACAATTTAAAGCCCAACCCAAACAAGTCCCAAGTATTGCTTTCCACCTCCAAAATCAAGATGCAAAGGAAAAGTTGGATGCTATGGGGCAAGGGAACCGACTATAGCCCTGTCCAACACCAAAATATCTCGTTTTGACACCTGACAGATGCTCCCTTTTAAACCGCAATGCCTGAAAACTAAGGCTAAATCTGCTTGAGGAACAGGATCATCAGGAAATTGCTGAGCTATAAGTGGGTAATGCAACCATCTACATTGCGCACATCAGTTTTTAGCGTCCCTGCAGCAGAGAATGCTGTTCCGATGTGATGCTTCTCTGCATATGCGAAACAAGTTGATGCAGCCGTCAATGAAACAGTACACCTAGTGACAAGTGGTCTCAAACCTACATCAATTGAGAAAATCTATCCTCTCGCTGGCATTGCCCCAGTTAAGATCAGGATAGCTGAGAGAAGTAAGCAAGAGAACGATTCTTGGCGTTCTCTGAACAGACATGTGCCCCAAATATAGGAACATTATGGCAAATATAGGAACATTATGGCAAGAAAAAAACATTCTTGAGGGTACACAAGGAACAAAACTGAATTAAAAGATGGAGGAAGGAGACCACCGAGCAAGGAATAACAGATATCAGAGGAGGATATGGCTGGAGGATATGACACCCCTTATACTATATGGAGGATCTTGACAGTTGGACTGCCTAAATATAAGACCAATATGCTCAAGTGGAAGCTCTTAGCGGATAACAACACATTTGCTGTGACCCAGGCCCAAGTAGGTAGTAATAAACTTAGTCCGTGGAAAAACAAACTTTATTCGAACAGCTGGGAATTACTTCATTTCCAGCGTTGTTCAACTCAAAGTAAAACAAATGCCTCCCAACACAAATTCCTCCGTTATCTCACAAACCTTAGTCCAATTAGGCAAACTGCCAAAGGCCCTTCCTGGCAAACGTCCAGAAGCCACAAAAACAAAGGCATATACAAAGCAAAAGACGGAGCAGAAGCAAACCTGAAACTCCGCTGCTGGTCTGTTTTAAGCCTTATGGGAGGAGCCAATCATCTCTTGGCCCTACTCCCGAGTTGTCCTCTCTGCTTGAGCTGCTCTTGCCTTCTGGCAGCTCTTCTCATGCGTACATTAGGAAAAGGCTCCTCCTGTTCCTCTGCCTCACTACTATCAGCCTCTGGAGGCTCTGGAGTCCGCACCTCATTTCCCAATAGCCCTGGCCTCACCTCAGCCTCATCGCTGTCTGACTCCGTTGCCAGCTCTGTAGGCTGCTGACGGACCACAACAACATTGTGTGAATGTGGAGAGACACAGAGCCTGGCCCATCTGCTGGTATGTTGGCTACTATCAGAAAGATATACCAATAATGACTTCTTTTGGGCCAACAACAAAGCCAAAAAAGTGGCCTCGTTCTGGCAGGTTAAAGTTTGGTCTAGATACGAAAGAAAAAGATGGGGCCCATGTTCATTCAGAGAATCACAGAAAAGACAATATTTATATTTATTCCTGACCCAGGTGGACTTTTGTAAAAAACAGAAAAAGTTGAACTTATGATTTTGAAAATCAGATAGCATGGATTATAGAAAGAAGAGATGAAGAGATACATTTAGAATTGTACTTATAACTATTATAAAGATCAGAAGTCATTTTTTGATACTTTTTTCTTTCTATTTTGACTTTCTTCTTTCCACTTTTAGCTTTCTTTTTAATTTCTTTCTATTTTTTTCTTCCTTATCCTATAATAGTTTGTATTAGTTTTTACTTTTGTGTGTGTGTGTGTGTGTGTGTACGTGTGTGTGTCTATATGTGGATGTAATGCTTGTAACTTTTTTGCCAAGCAGAAAATAATGCATCCTTTACACTTTAACATTCTAGAAAATTTGTAATAGTGACTTCTTTGTTCACTATTTTGTGGAAACTCTAAATGAATCTTTTTTTAAAATTTGCATTTATATCCCGCCCTTCTCCGAAGACTCAGGGCGGCTTACACTATGTTATTAATAGTCTTCATTCTATTTGTATATTTGTATACAAAGTCAACTTTTATTGCCCCCAACAATCTGGGTCCTCATTTTACCTACCGTATAAAGGATGGAAGGCTGAGTCAACCTTGGGCCTGGTGGGACTAGAACCTGCAGTAATTGCAAGCAGCTGCTGTTAATAACAGACTGTCTTACCAGTCTGAGCCACCAGAGGCCCTTGTGCTCTAGAATAAAACTTGTTCTCTCACTTTGCTTCCGAAAAACAAGGAGCATTTCAGGCAGATAGGTGATTTTAGTACATAAAGTACAATTGATTTATTTATTTGAAATTGTTTGGTTTATATCCCACTCTTTCCTCCAGAAATTTATGAGGTTTACAAGGGATCGTTCTCCCCTAAAACACCCTTCGGAAGTTGGGAAGAGACTGAGTGACTGAGCTCAAACAGATTTGTTTTTCCTTTCTTATTACATTACCAGGCTGCTTAAAAGCATTTGTAAGAGAACATGGAAAGTGCCCTGAGAAAGTTAATCAGCTTAGAAGTTAGAGTTGTCAACCATACAATTCCTTCAACACAGCCAGGAAAAATGTGTTTAAATTAGACACGTGACCATAGGTGAGAGGCAAACAATGCTCTGCATCATCTTTTCTCCTACAAATCCAGTTTTGAGGCACAGTCCCAGTGGTGCAGTGCTTCTCAAATAGTGGGGCAGGCCCCCCGGGGGGGGGGCGCGAGGCTCCGTAAAGGGGGGCGCGTTTGACCTCGGCAAACACTGTCATAACAAGCTAAGCCCCGTGTTTACAGTCGCCTGGGGGGCGCGAAAAATGTTTTCTTCTTCCTAGTGGGGCATGACAGAAAATAATTGAGAAGCACTGCAGTGGTGGGATTCAAGTAATTTAACAACCAGTTCTCTGCCTTAATGATTTCTTCCAACAACCCATTTGCCAAACTGCTCAAAAAGTTAACAACCGGTTCTCCTGAAGTGGTGCGAACTGGCTGAATCCCACCACTGTACAGTCCTACTGGTTAGGACTTCTTAACATGTTACCAAAGGTAACAGTCATTCCTTTAAACACAAATGGAATGATCCAAAATCAAAACGTCAATCGATAGTTTTATAAATGTTGCAACATATTAGAAGTCGCTTATTCAAGCAATTTCCTGGTAGGTCTTGTTTTCAGTTAATTCTCCATCATAAACTTTAAACTAAGAATTCACACTGCCACCAAGAGTCAACATATAAAAGTACCATACATAATATATAAAACTGTAATATAAATTTTTCTGAAATTTTTTTTTTTAATTTGCATTTATATCCCGCCCTTCTCCGAAGACTCAGGGCGGCTTACATTAAATTAACTGCGCCCATAGAATTTTTCTAGAGAAGTCATTGATTCCACTTCCTAAGCACAATAGTCATGTCACATATGTCAAACTAAGATAGTGACTTGTGACTGGCTGGTAAACGGAATTAATCAATAAAGGACAACATTTCTAGCTCAGGACTGAAATGAGGGATCCTTGGTGCTTGCTTGTTTTCTTGCAAATGTTTCATTATCCTAAGTAGCTGCTAGTAAGGCGTGCCATTTGCTATCAGTTTATATTTTGGTGACTTGCCTATCTGTGTGGGAGCGGGCAGTGTTAGATATTCTTTGGTTAGGCTGTTTATTAAACAAGTTTATTAAACAAACACACTGCAACAATGCAGAATAGCAGAAAAAGGAAATGGAGTATCTATTGCAAAACATTCCAACTTGCAATTATCAAAAAGTCCTTGACCACTCCACTTAATACAGCACAACCAGCACAAACCCTAAAAAGAGTTACATTGCCATACATAAAGAATATATCAGAAACCACAAATAGACTCCTACAATCACATGGAATCAGCATAGCACACAAGCCAACCAAAACTCTTCAAAACATCCTAAGCAAACCAAAAGACCTAGCAACCCCAGAAGACAAAACAGGAGTCATCTACAACATATAACGTAAGAACTGCAGCAACCACTATGTAGGACAAACGGGCAGAAGACTGGCTGAACGCATCCATAAACGCCAACTGGCAGTCAGAAGACATGACAAAAATTCTTTAATTTCACAACATATAGACAGATTTAACCATAGTTTCATTTGGAAAAATGTGACAATCCTAGACCAGGCCAAGTCCAAAAATGCCAGGGAATTTCTAGAAGACTGTCATTCTGGCAAATCAGCCATCAATAGACACATAGACATGAACAACATCTACAGACTAGCAAAAGAGAAAAAGTTTCCAGCACCTCTACCTCAGCTATCAGCACTCAGATGAGCATAAATTAACCCCAAGGTTAACTTCAGACCAACAATCAAGAAACTGCCAAAAAGCCATCAGTAAACAACCCAACCCCGTCTCTAATACAGCCTGACCCACACAGACCGGGAAAACACCGGAATATAAATAGCAAACAGCACTTCTTACCAGCACTGATGATATTGCCTAGTTTGATTAATGAAACGTCTGCAAGAAAGCAAGCCAGCTCAGAGAGCACCAAGGACCCCTCATTTCATGCTACAAATATTCTCTTTTATTGGTAACACTAATGCCGTTCTAATCCACACTGTTTTTAGAAACTAAAAACATGAATTCCAACTAATAAAAATAATGAATTCCAACTAATGACTGCATCTCCAACGATCCATCTGTTAAGCTACTGAAGTTCGCAGATGACACAACAGTGATTGGTCTCATTCAAGACAATGACGAATCCGCATATAGACGTGAGATCGAACGACTAGCCTTGTGGTGCAACCAAAACAATCTGGAACTGAACACGCTCAAAACTGTAGAAATGGTGGTAGACTTTAGGAGAAACCCTTCCATATTTCCACCTCTCACAATACTTGATAACACAGTATCAACAGTAGAAACCTTCAAATTTCTAGATTCTATCATATCGCAAGATCTAAAATGGACAGTTAACATCAAAAACATCATCAAAAAAGGACAACAAAGACTGTTCTTTCTGCGCCAACTCAGAAAGCTCAAACTACCCAAGGAGCTACTGATCCAGTTCTAAAGAGGAATTATTGAGTCTGTCATTTGCACCTCTATAACTGTCTGCTTTGGTTCTGCAATCCAACAAGAAAGACACAGACTTCAGAGGATAATTAGAACTGCAGAAAAACTAATTGCTACCAACCTGCCTTCCATTGAGGACCTGTATACTGCACGAATCAAGAAGAGGGCCGTGAAAATATTTACAAATTCCTCACATCCTGGACATAAACTGTTTCAACTCCTATCATCAAAACGATGCTATAGAGCACTGCACACCAGAACAACTAGACACAAGAACAGTTTTTTCCCGAAGGCCATCACTCTGCTAAACAAATAATTCCCTCAACACTGTCAAACTATTTACTAAATCTACATTATTAATCTTCTCATCGTTTCCATCACCAATCTCTTTCCACTTATGACTGTATGATTGTAACTTTTTGTTGCTATCATTAAGGGTTAAATATTACCCTATGACCATCATTTGTGTTGTAAATGTTGTACCTTGATGAAAGTATTTTTTTTCTTTTTCTTTTATGTACACTGAGAGCATATGCACCAAAACAAATTCCTTGTGTGTCCAATCACACTTGGCCAATAAATTCTATTCTATTCTATTCTATTCTATTCTATTCTATTCTATTCTATTCTATTCTATTCTATTCTATTCTATTCTAATTTTGGTCTATTGGTTATTTGTGATATGTAAATTCACTTTTGAAGTAAATGGTATCCTGCTCAAGACATTAAATTCCATTTCCTTTTCAACTTGGTTTTCTGGTTCCCAATTTTTCTCAGGTTAGCCTCCTGTGGGCTTTTTTTTAGATTGAATGACATGGATTTCTCCCCTGGAATTATCCTTAAAAATCTGTTCTCTTGTTTCTATAAACTATGTTGCTGATCTTACCCTCCAGTATGTGACGATACATGAATCTGTAGCTCTCACTGAACGAACAGAATTGTACCTTAAAGAGAGGTGCCGCATGTGCTCTCTTTAGAGATTCTTCCAAACTGAAGCAGAAAAGGACTTCAGCCTCTGCATCTCGGAGCATGTAGCTTTGTTCTTCTGTAAAAAGGTGGGTGGGTGGGGGAAACATAACTTTAATCTTTCAAAACTTGAGACGGTGAAAGCATTTACTCATTCTTAAAAATTATTCTGAGAAAGTTTGAGATGCTTAAAAGTCACCTTACCGCTAGCAGTCGAAAGTTTTATACACCTCATTAATGTTCACTAAGTTTACAGAGTGGAAGATCACCCACTGGATTGACTAAATAAAGCTGCATTAGTGCCTTTAAAGAATGCATGTAAAAACTGCAATACGGGTTAGGATACCAATTGGGACTAGGAGTACCGTCACTAAGCAGTGCATCATGAAGTGCATCATCACTTGGTTGCAACTGCTTACTGACTGCTGTCCTGGCAGTACCAGTTGCCCTCATAAACCCAGGACTATGCTAATTGTTAAGAGGCAAGGAGTGGAGATGCTATGGGAGGGAGTAGGGGAATGTGGCCAATTGCTATAAAGTGCAGATGGGCTGGCAGAAGCTGTGGCTAAGTGGGAGGCTGCTATGGGTGGGCGGGCACTATGGAAGGCGGATAGGTGTTACAGAGTACAAGACCCCTGGGGTCAATTTACCGGAGCATCTTATGACCTTCCCTGCCAGCTTTGGCACTAATTCTTCCTGTGAGAAACTGACAGGAAAGGTTACAAACGGCAAATACATCACTGTGGCTCACTGCAGTATTGTGCCTTGATTGCAATCATGTGACCATGGAAATGCTACAACAGCCAGAACTTCAAGGTTCGGCCCTACATCCATTTTTTCAGCACTGCCAAAACTCCAAACAGTCACTGACAAATGAACATAAGCCAAGCACCACATGGAAGATGAAGAATGAAGCGGGGGGGGGGGGAGGAAAAAAAGAGGGGGTCAACCTAGTCTTCAAAGCACCCAAAGGAAGGACAAAAAGCAATGGAGGGAAACTAATCAAGGAGAGATCCAACCTAGAACTAAGGAGAAATTTCCTGACAGTTACATGACTCGTCTCCATTGTGAATGCTCCAACACTGAAGGTTTTAAGAAGAGATTGGGCAATTATTTTGTCTGAAGTGATATAGGGTTTCCTGCTTGAGCAGGGGGGTTGGATTAAAAGAACTCCAAGGTCCCATCCAATTCTGCTTTTCTATTATATCACACTCTTTAGACTACTAAAACAGAGGGGTTAGAGGTAGAGTCCGAAATGGATTTTTTGGATGAATTGACTTGTAAGAGACTAGTTTCAAAATGATACAGCAGTTTATTCTATTTTAGTCAAGCATAATAAAAGTAGTATTTTAGAGGGAAAAAACATTTGTTCTAATTACTTCAGTGAAGTTACCGTATTTTTCGAGGTATAAGACGCACCTTAGTTTTTGGGGAGGAAAATAAGAAAAAATCTGATTGGCAGGTGGATCGGACTCCCGGAATACATCCAATTAGCTGTTCCCAGAAGTGAATTTTAGCAACAGGTTTCTTGGTTGTGAGCTCTGTGCCTTGCTTTTTTTTTTTTTTTGCTTTTTTTTCCTGCCTCTGAAACTCCCTTTCAGAAAAATCTTTTTTCTGCCTCTGAAAGCCTCCCAAACAGAACTTCAGAAAAAAAAAAACCTCTGAAATTCTGTTTGGGAGCTTTTTTCCCCCTGAAGCTCTATTTGGGGGCTTCTTTTCTGAAGCTTCTTTCAGCCTCTGAAACCTCCGTTTGAGAAGCTGGGTGGGCTACATTCGGAGTATAAGATGCACCCAGATTTTCACCCTCTTTTTTTGGGGGGGGAAAGGTGCATCTTATACTCCAAAAAATACGGTAATTTACTTGTAAACCCAAGGACCCCAGTTCCAATCAAAGTTCCACCCTCACATTTTAAGGAAGGACTCCACAATACCTTACTTTGTTTCAACATGGCCATTTACTAACCTATAAATTTCTGACACTTGAAACATTCTTCCAACCATTCCGGTGTTACAATATGTTTTGCAACTGAAACTGCTGTCAGGAATTTTACAGTGCGGGTTACTTTACTAGCTATCACATGGGTACACTTCTGAGCAGACTCTGCTATGTCACCTCCAAGAATATAGACTTTCTAAAACGGAAGAAAAAGGGGGGAAAAAACAAAGAGTTTTAGAAGTTTTAGTCATAGGCCATAGGACCACAGACTAGAGAATGAATTGTGATTATACACTCAGTGGACAGCCATGTCCATGAGAAAAATACTTTCAAAAAACGATGCTCCATTATTACAAAGAGATGTTTGGATTCATGGCATGATCCAGTCACACATTCAATTTGTCAGTGGAGATAACCAGCACATTGAAAAAACAACTCTAAAGTCATATGAAATCTTTTAATTAAAGAAGGAATTCACCTTTATGTACTGATGTACTTGAGCAGGCTCAAATCCTGTAAAAAGAATCACTGGTGTCAGTTCTGGTGGCAGTTTTTTCGTAGGTGTTGGCAAGTCTTCGATTCTAGAAATATAAAATTAATTTAATGTTATTTTTAACTTTTTTAAAATCAAGTAACTTAATAATTATTTCCTAAATCCAAAATTAAGGCAACAGCATATAGTGCTCTGCAATGCTAAATGTCTAAATTAAAGAATTTTTTTTTCATTTAGCAGATTATAAAATAATAAGGGCATGTCTACTTTTGCTGTGATGTTTCATATTCCTTTGACTTGTCTCCCACTTCCAAATGTTGGCTCCTTGACTTGTCCCCATGGTTATACTTTTTTCCCGATATGTGTAATTCAAAAGTGTATGATGTTTAAAAATCTAAAAATAATTTCATTTCAGTAACAAGACCATTTCCAAGGAAATATTGAATTGCTTGAGCATTGCCGTTTTCTTACCTTGGCTTCTTGATTGAAGGTTGAATTACTGTTTCATTCTGCTTTGGTTTAAGCGGTAATCTCACATTCTACAATGAGACAAGGTATACATTTGGGTTTCTTTAGAGTTTTGTACCAATATCATTAAATATATATAAAAACATACACTGTATTAAAATCATGTAAGTGTACAGAACAACCCTTCCCCTGCCAACTCATAAAATTACATTTCAGGAAAATAACCATAATTAGTCATAATGCTGCCATAGAAAAAGATACATGGATACAAACCATTGTTTGATGGTTTCCAAACAATTTTCTTTATTTAAAATATGCTATCTAGCTTAGTTCACCAATTATTACATAAGCACCTAAAATATTCATAGTAGAGAAGTCAAGCCCCCAAGACATGAAGAACAGAGGCCCACCTTCATATATATTGCAAGTTCAGGATGTGGTATTATGCGCACAAGTAGAAATATGCCTATGCGAAATATGCTGAGCTCAAAAGCAACTGGGAAGGTAAGATGACATGGGACATCTAATGTGATGGTTCCTCTCTCTATACTGGGAGATCCATGGTATCTTCCTGGTTTGCAGAGCTCTGGGAGATGTAGTTGCAGAAGTAATGCTTGGAGCAATGGTGCAGGAAGACCAAAAGGGATTCTGACCAAGCACAAATACCACCTCAAAACTACACCATAGTAGCAAGAGGCAACCTAAAGTGTAGTTGTTCTCCCAAACTGTGCTAAGGGCCATCAGCTGTTGGCGTTGTTCAGGGTGAGCAATTCACTTCTTGGGAGTGAATTAGATCTTAGATTGCCCATTTGATTGTTGCAACTAATTTGCACAGCACTTTGTTGACGAAGTTGCCAATTCCTCCTGGATGAGTCTGATGTGGTTACTGGGCAGGGGTGAAATGTAAAATTTGTTACTACTGGTTCTTGGGGCGTTGCTTGGTGGTGGTGGGTAATGTGACTAGGTGGGCGTGGCCAACTTTCTAAAAAAAACTTTTAAAAACATTTTTTTCAGTCGAAGAGGTTGTAAAAAAATGCTTTTAAAAGCCTGTGATGATCAGGCAACTCAGTTGGAATCGCCAGAGGAAAAAAAGCTTTTAAAGGGTTCTGACAATCCCAGCTGAGTTGCCTGATCGACAGAACCCTTTCAAAGCATTTATTTTACAGCCTCTTGGCCAAAGAGGTTGTAGAAAAAAATGCTTTGAAAGGGTTCTGATGATCCCAGCTAAGTTGCCTGGTCATCAGAGGCTTTTTTTTTTTTTTTTACTTTTAAAAGCATTTTTTCAGTCTAAGAAAAAATACTTTTAAAAGTAAAAAAACCTCTGATGATCACGCAGCTCAGCTGGGCATGCAGGGGAAGAGGGGGAGGGATTTTTGCTATTGGTTTTCCAAACCACCCGCCGCCATTGCTACCGGATTAGGCAATCCAATCCGAACCGGGAGCATTTCACCCGTTACCAGGGTTGAATCCTGCCGTTATTTGGAACATTTTATGCCCTGCAGAGTCTTGGACAGAATACTCCTTTATTCCGAGCCAATTGTAAGCTAGACACACATTCCTCTCAAGTCTGACAGCATGTAATAGGCCACATTGGGGGATGACTGGTCAACACCTCATTTCAGGAGGAACTGATACTGGCATCCCTTTTCCTCCTTCTCGGAAAACCGCCCCTGGGTTTGCTCCCTCTTCGTCATTGCGTAGGAAGAAGAATAAAGTAGAATTGAATTTCATGCTAAGAGAATCAAGATTTAAATTTGGGTGCAACATTAATGCAAAAGAGCGTTCAACAGAATAAAGGAACTGGATGAGGCTGACTCCCCTGATTGAACAACTAGTTAGAGCTCTGCAAGCAATAAATAGTGTTCTGATTGAGTGAAACTAAATTCTGGTTTATTCATCTTCCTCTAGGAGAAAGCAGCAAGCACTTGAGCCTGGCACTTTATGGAAGCCCCATCATAACCAAGCTGGAAATTCCCAGTCAATTGGGCAAATAACACAGACACTGCATCTGATTTCCAAGGAAGGAAAGAGATGTAACCATCAGGTATAGCATCTGAGAAATTTTAACTAAAGAGTAATACAAAATATTTTAAACAATGTAAGTATTTTATAGTCCAGGATCTCTTCGTTTTTTCACATGTGTTCTTTTTTCTGTTCCCCACACATAAAGATGCCCTGAGTCCTTCGGGAGAAGGGCGGTATAAAAAATCAAATAAATAAATAAATAAATAAATAAATAAAATGTTTAAAGCAACACTACGTACCATTTGAAGTTCAGGTGACACCTTTAAAGGCACCCTCCAAGCATCTGGAATTAATGAACAGAAAGTACAAGAAACTCTTACACCAAGGCATGGTTTCTGGGATGCTCCAATACTTGGGTCAATATCTGTTAGTACATCCACTCTAATTAAGACATACAATAAAAGCCCACAGAACATTCAAACGTAACGCAATTGCCCTAGGTTGGATGAATATAATGTGGTTTCATGTAGTTTTCCCTATCATTTCTCCCTCTCCCTTAAAATGGGTTAATGAAAAGGGAGAAAATAATGGATTAAGTTAATTGACAGATTAAATTGATAAAAGACAACTCAGAACAATTAATTACATCACAGGAAAAAAGGCTACATTTAAAAGCTCTGCTTTAAGTCAGATTTCCCATTAATAATCATCTATAGAGCTAGATGATGCTGTTGTAAGACATAATTCATATTAAAGGATGTTTCATGAAATCTTCCCTTTGAACTGAATCTTCCATTTCTTCTTCTTTTGGCTAAGCTATACTTCTGCAGAAAGAACTGAAAAATGAAATGCCTATGAAATAAAATATTGCTAGAGTAGAATTTTTTTTCTTCAGATGGACATGATGTTTATTTGCATCTAAGAAATGATTTAAAAGGTTTTATTTATTCAGTTTACAGATTAATGTTAGCATAATAAATCAAATATTACTTTACCACCTGCTCTAAAAAGAAAGATCTATACTTAAAAAAATAAACTTAGATTTGAAACTAAAGACAATCAATGGTTAATTTAGTTTTTAAATTATTTTTATTTTTATGCACATTTCAAATAAATCTCATTAAACATTAAGATCCTTATTTTTGTCAACATGCTGAGTGTCAGCATTCCTGGGCCGAAGGCTTCCATGCGCTGACACTTAGTTTGTACTATCAAAAGGAGCACACACAGTGCACATAATGGAATGTCCAAAAGATACAACAAATTATTATTTTGCACTGAAATGAAACATTTGTAAAGTTTTGCACGGCTTCTTACCAAGGAGGTTTGGAACCAGATGCTGATTAGGAGCAAAGGGTTCTTGAAGACTGAAAACTGTGTACCGATTGTGCTGCGTTTGCCGCAAAGCTTCAAAATTCCCAAGTAAGATGTCACACAGCCATTGTACATTAACGCAAGGTATCCTCCACTCTTTGGCCTTTTCATACTTCACGCCAGTTGGCCTTGAAATAAGCAAAAAAAAAAAAAAAAGTCAATGACAGGAAGTAAGTCAGAATAGCTTTTCCCAAGATGATGTTTTCCAAATATATTAGGACTGCATCCCCTAAATTCTCAAACCATGCAGCTTTCAAGTAAGCACTCAGGGTGTGGAAGACTGTCAATATTACTAATTCGTTAAACTTTACATCCAATAGTACTTATTATAAATTCCATAGTATTTATATTATTATTTTTTTATAAAAATTAAAAATGATTTTGGACCCTCTTAAACCATTGGAGCATAAAATTTTGAGGGCTTCAATGCTAGTTTTTATTAGAATAAAAATAGACAGTAAAACTTAACATTGTAAATGAAGAAAAATGTACTCCAGCATTTTTAATATAACAGCATAACACAGCCAGGAAAATTAAATGCTTTTTATTCCGAAAAACGGCTGTTAGAAAAGCAGACATAAAACTGGACCCTTTCAGTGTTATCCACATTATTATTCCAAATAGGACTTACGCTTTACAGATAAGGATGGTGTTACTGCGACAAAGATACCCTGTATATTTTGCTCCTGCTAGGTAAGTCATCAACTTGAGATCAACTCTGTCACCATCCACAAAACCTGTTACAGCAATTATCTGGACAGAAACGAACGAAACAACTGTAAATACGTTGGTTATTTTATTTTTCTTTAAGTGACACTAACCTTTAACTAATTCAGTATTTCTCAAAACAAGATGCAAAAGCAACTCCCAGAATAGATTTAAGTTCCAGATTTCCTGTACATGGGCTAGAATACAAGCCATTCATCTTCTTTAACAGGAGGCCTGTCTTAAGTGAGTTAACTCCAAAAGACGAGAAGAAAGGTTAAACCTCTATGTCTCCGTGCTATTGGGCTAGATGGTTGCCTTATCTCCTGCAGAAGGTTCGAGGCAGACAGGCAACCAGCCTTTTCCCTTTGCTGTCATTAAGTCAAAATACAGGGGACAAGACCCCTTTCTCGCTCATGCGCTGGATTTAGGAGTGTGAAGTCAGTCCAGACACACCTGAAAAACAGATGGCGGGAAGAGGAATGACTAAACTTACTACCATCCCAAGACTAGGAGGCTGGGCTCACACTCCACAGAAAAGAGAAAGTTTGAGGGCCCTTTTGATTTGAAATCTCCCTCTGGTTTCCTGGATTGAGACAACAGCAGGAGTACCTTTTAATAGCTCTGATTCTCTAATTCTATCCCCTCTGGAAGAAAATTACAGTAGGGTTTGGGTTCCAGGAGGTAAATACTGTCAACTTATTTCACATTGCCTTTACAATTAATAAAGAAAGTTCACTAGGACGAAATACAGAAGTTAGAGAGATCATACTGTATCAACGCTAAAAGCACATTAACTTTAGTTGTTCTTTGTAGATGAGTGGTTGTTCAACTAGGACTACCTGCACCATGTTGTATTTCATTTGGAAACAAATTGTCAACCAGCTAATGTTTCCAAATGAAATACAACATGGTGCAGGTAGTCCTAGTTAAACAACCACTCATTTACAAAGAACAACCAAAGTTACAATGCTGAACGCAGTTCCTATGCGTTCTTATAAACTGTGACCATCGCAGCATCTCGGTGGTTACATGATTGTGATCCAGGTACTTGACAACCAATTCACAATTATAATGGCTGCAGTGTCCAACAACCATGTAATGGCATTTTCCACCTTCACAGCCAGATTCTTACAAGCAAAGTCAATGGGAAAGCTTGCAGGATAGAGGGGTTTCAGCAGGTTCTGACCAGTTCTGGAGAACCGGTAGCGGAAATTTTGAGTAATTTGGAGAACTGGCAGTAAAAATTCTGACTGGCCCTGCCCCCATCTATTCTCTGCCTCCCAAGTCCCAGCTGATCGGGAGGAAATGGGGGTTTTGCAGTATCCTTCCCCTGGATTGGGGATGGAATGGACATTTTACAGTATCTTCTCCCTGACATGCCCACCAAGCCACACCCACAGAACCGGTAATAAAAAATTTGAAACCCACCACTATTGCAGGAGGTCACAAATGGCAATTCTGTGACTGTGGGATGCTGCGATCACATGGGGTTCGCCTAACAATAACACCTGGGAGTGTCACAATTTTTGGTGTAAATCAGTGCAATCAGGTGATACTGAGTTTTATAATGTCACTTAGTGATGCGAGTTCCCAGCCCCAATTACCATTGCTAAGCAAGGATTAGCTGCAGTTATTACTTGGGTCCACATATTAATGATCGAAAAAATGGCCAAATTTTAGCATTTCCCCCTAAATATTAATAGCAGTCCCACACCGTCTCTTAATCACCTAACTGTTCTCAAATTCTCTAGAATTGCCATTTTTCAGGCAGATTTCTGACTTCTGGGGAGGGATATTTTCACAGCTTTAAAGCTGTGGGAGAACCGTAGGAGGCAAACCTGCAAAATTGTATTATCTAACTGTTTTGGTTTTTCTAAAGATAGAGCACTATGTATTTACTCATTTTTGAACTCTAAATAATAACAGTAGTGATTTCAAAGCAAAAACTTAAGATTAAGTTTCCTTACATGCTGAGAACATGGTTTTCCTCCGGGTGGAAATGCTACAGGAAAATGAAGAGCTCGATGGGGTGGTACCATTTTCTTCTTTTTTAGCACAGAATTCAGCCAGTGGGCAGTGATGCATCTTTTCCTTTCTTTCAAAGCCTACAATATTCAAATGTGCAGCAAAATGTTGTTACTATAGGTTTTAATTCACCACATTTTATAAGAACTACATAAAAATATTTTTTAAAAGGTGAACAAAATCAATGCTGGGGTCTGAAAGTTTAGATATGTATGCTATAGCACATAACACCAAGTTTTGTATGGCATTTACTTCTTAAATTTATCTCTTGAATTATGTAGTATGACTTCTTCTATTTTTTCTACATAATAATAACCAGGAGATAAACTTATTTGAGAAAAAGCAACTGCCTTCTTCATCTAGTACTGTCAGTAAATTTCCTAGTTCTCATTCGTCACCTTAAAAATTACACTATTATGTCCCAAAGATGTTTTTTTTCAAGAAGCAACTTGACTTTCTGGTTTTTCTTTGAAGACATTTCATTTCTTACTCAAGAAGCTTCTTCAGCTCAGGTCATCCTCAATTCCATTTGAAAATGAAAAGTGGAGCACTTACCTCACAAACATGATATAAGAAAACAAGAGAGTTAGAACCGAGGGAGACCACTGTTCCTCAGATTGCCAGTTGTGAATCCCTCCTTGTGAAGTGGGGCCATAGGGGTCAGTTGGGCTTGTTGGTCACGTACCTGGCTCCTTGCTGCGTGACAACAGCCCTGCCCGAGTTGCTGGAGGTGCTTGCTGGGGTGGCGGTTGAGACCCCTAGACTTATGGTCATGGGGGACTTTAACCTGCCATCTACCGGCATGTCATCAACGTCGGCTCAGGAGTTCATGGCCTCCATGACGGCTTTGGACCTGATGCAAGTAGTGGATGGCCCTACCCACATCGGGGGAGGCACACTGGATTTGATTTTCATCTCTGGACAGTGGATGAGTGATCTGGTTTTGGGAGATGTAGTCACTGAGCCGTTGTCATGGTCAGATCACTCTCTCCTTTGTCTGGACTTTCAGACTGCCACCCAACACCGCAGGGAGATGGGACCAATACGGTGGTTCCGTCCCAGGCGCCTGATGGACCCAGAGAGGTTCCTGACGGAGCTTGGGCCATTCCCTGAGGATCTTGCCCACGGCACGGCTGAAGAACTAGTCGTAGCTTGGGAACTGGCCGCGGCTGGGGCTCTGGACCGTGTCGTGCCTTTGCGGCCTCTGACCCGGCGTAGGTCTCAACCAGCCCCTTGGTTTTCTGAGGAGCTGAGGGAGATGAAACGCCGGAGAAGACGCCTAGAGAGTGTCTGGAGATCCAGCCGTTCGGAAGCTGATCGGACACTAGTTAGGTCTTTTAGTAGGACCTACCTAGTGGCACTGAGGGAAGCGAGGCGTTTTTACGTCTCCTCCCTCATTGCGTCGGCAGATAACCGCCCAGCCGCCCTGTTTCAGGTGACCCACTCCCTTCTTCAACAGGGGGTGCGGGATGACCCGTTACAAGGGCGTGCCGAGGAGTTTAGTGGTTATCTATACGATAAAATCGCTCAGCTTCGGGATGGTTTGGATCAAAATTGGGTGGATCAAGGTGAGATGTCGGAGACCCGTCTTGTCGAGACTGTTTGGGATGGATTTGATCCTGTGGCTCCCGAGGACATGGACAGGTTGCTGGGGAGGTTGAATGCCACCACATGTTTATGGACCCATGCCCCTCCTAGTTGGTGCTGGCCACACAGGAGGTGACACGAGGCTGGCTCCGGGGGATTATAAATGCTTCTCTGTTGGAAGGGGTCGTCCCTGCCGCCTTGAAAGAGGCGGTAGTGAGACCCCTCCTCAAGAAGCCTTCCCTGGACCTGGCTGTTTTAGGAAATTATCGTCCGGTCTCCAACCTTCGCTTTGTGGCGAAGATTGTAGAGAGTGTGGTGGCATGTCAATTACCCCGGTACCTGGATGAAACTGTCTATCTAGACCCATTCCAGTCCGGTTTTCGGCCCGGATATAGCATGGAGACGGCTTGATGATGGTTGATGATCTCTGGAGGGCCAGGGATAGGGGTTATTCCTCTGCCCTGGTCCTATTAGACCTCTCAGCGGCTTTTGATACCATCGACCATGGTATCCTGCTGCACCAATTGGAGGGATTGGGAGTGGGAGGCACCGTTTATCGGTGGTTCTCCTCCTATCTCTCCAATCGGTCGCAGACGGTGTTGGCAGGGGGGCAGAGGTCGACCCCGAGGCACCTCACTTGTGGGGTGCCGCAGGGGTCGATTCTCTCACCCCTCCTGTTCAACATCTATATGAAGCCGCTGGGTGAGATCATCAGTGGCTTTGGGGTGAGGTACCATCTGTACGCTGATGACACTCAGCTGTACTTTTCCACCCCGGGCCACCCCAACGAAGCTATCGAAGTGCTGTCTCGGTGTCTGGAAGCCGTACAGGTCTGGATGGGGAGAAACAGGCTCAAGCTCAATCTGTCCAAGATGGAGTGGCTGTGGATGCCAGCACCCCGGTACAGTCAGTTGCAGCTGCGGCTGACTGTTGGGGGAGAGTTATTGGCCCCGATGGAAAGGGTGCGCAACTTGGGCGTTCTCCTGGATGGACAGCTGTCTTTTGAAGATCATTTGACGGCCGTCTCCAGGAGAGCTTTTTACCAGGTTCGCTTGATCCACCAGTTGCGCCCCTTCCTAGACCGGGATGCCCTATGCACAGTCACTCATGCGCTCGTGACATCTCGCTTGGATTACTGCAATGCTCTCTACATGGGGCTCCCCTTGAAGAGCATCTGGAGGCTTCAGTTGATTCAGAATGCAGCTGCGCGGGTGATAGAGGGAGCCCCTCGTGGCTCCCATGTGACACCACTCCTGCACAGGCTGCACTGGCTACCTGTGGCCTTTCGGGTGCGCTTCAAGGTTTTGGTTACCATCTTTAAAGTGCTTCATGGCATAGGGCCGGGTTATTTACGGGACCGCCTACTGCCACCGATTGCCTCCTACCGATCCGTACGCTCTCACAGAGAGGGACTCCTTAGGGTGCCGTACGCCAGGCAGTGCCGACTGGCGACACCCAGGGGAAGGGCTTTCTCTGTGGGGACCCCCACCCTCTGGAACGAGCTTCCCCCAGGACTTCGCCAACTTCCTGACTTTTGAACCTTCCGCCGCAAGCTTAAGACACATCTATTTATTTGTGCAGGGCTGGCCTAGGGTTTTTAGTTTTAAATTTAGTTTTTAAATGGGGTTTTGTATTATTTTAACGACAGTTTTAAATTTGGCCTAATTTAATAAGTTTTTTAAATGTTGTTTTTAACTTGTATTTATTCTTATGTTTTTTATTAGGCTGTAAACCGCCCTGAGTCCTTTGGGATATAGGGCGGTATAAAAATTTGAATAATAAATAAAAATAAATAAATAAATTATCACATGGACTAGCTTTCATGGACTACAGGCACTCACAAAGGTATAAAAATCTGGCAGTGTTCCTAAGCCTGGGATGCTGAATGTATTGGAGCTCATTTTCTTGACTTTATTGTTAACTAGCCAAATATCTTAGCTGCTATATGATACCTATTTCTTTTAGATAAATATTTTTACTTAGGTTTTTTTAAAAATATGTTTTTTTTAACTGTATAGATTTTGAATTGTAAACTTCTCAGAATTATTGAGTTGGGCTTTAGAATTTGAATGAATACATTTCAAAAATACCTTTATTATTATTGTTTTGTATTAAAACACTATTTGTTTTTTGTTAACTGCTTTTCATTTTTTACCTTTATTTCAAGAATACTTAAATCTGCACTCTACGCATTTGCCTGCAAGTGATTTATGTTATTTACCTGAATCCCAACTTTTAACTCTTAATTATTCATAAAGATACCTCCTCCTCTTATTTCCCCACAACAGTCCTGGGAAGTGGGTTGGTTGAGAAAGAGTGAGTGATCTAAGGTCACCTAGCCAGCTTTCATGGGTATGATAGGATAGAACTGGAACTAGAGCAGAGCAGAATAATAGAATTGGAAGAGACCTTGGAAGAGGTCTTCTAGTCCAACCCCCTGCTTAGGCAGGATATTCTACACCACTTTAGACAAATGGTTATTTAACATCTTCTTAAAAACACTTCTACAGGCAAGTCTTTCCACTTATTAATTGTTCTAACTGTCAGGAAATTTCTCCTTAGTTCTAATTTGCTTCTTTCTTTGATCAGTTTCCACCCATTGCTTCTTGTCCTACCCTCAAGTGCTTTGGAGACTCCCCCTTCTTTGTAGCAACCCCTGAGATATTGGAACACTGCTATCATGTCACCACAATTCCTTTTCATCAACCTAGATATACCCAGTTCCAGCAACCCTTCTTTTTAAGTTTTAGCCTCCAGTCCCCTAATTATCTTTGTTGCTCTTCTCTGCACTCTTTCTAGAGTCTCAACATCTTTTTTACATCATGGTAACCAAAACTGGATGCAGTATTCCAAGTGTGGCCTTACCATTATAAAGTGGTATAAACACTTCACGTGATCCTGATTTTATCACTCTGTTAACAAAGGCTAGGATTGTGTTGGCTTTTTTGGCAGCTGCAGAACAGCAGCTGGTTGTCCCCTAGGACTCCAAGAGCCCTCTCACAGTTACTACTATTGAGCAAGGTACCACCTATATTGTATCTCTGCATTTTGTTTTTCTTGCCTAAATGTAGAACCTTACTTTTTTCACCATTGAATTTCATTTTCATGTCTCCTAGTTTCTAGCCTGGTACCTTAACTCTAGACCAAACTGATTCCCATGCCCTATGGGAAAGCATGGAAGTCTTGGAGGAATGTTGTCCATGGGGTCGCAATGGGTTGGACGCAACTTCACAACTAACAACAACAACATGGAAAAAAATGTTGCTTAGAAAAATTGCAGGCACATATAAATTACTGTCCTCATATTTAAGCCTTCTCTCCGGAGTCAGCATAACAGAGTTGCCAATAAAGCTGCAAACCTGAAACATGTGGAGGAGGAGACTGGAGGAGATTTTGGAACAACCAGCAAACGAAGTGAAGTTCTCTCTGCCACACATTTCAAAGTGGAGACTACACAGTAATCGCACATGACCAGCCAGTAATTCAAGCCACAGTTTTTCTCCTAGCATTGACAGACATCAAATATTAACAGAAGCAGCGGAAAAAATTCCTAGATTTAATTCAGGTTTACTTTAATTTTGTTTGTTTTGCTCTTGAACCAATGAGACCCTTATTGTTTTGTTTTTGAGCCAACGAACAACTTCCTATGGTAGCTCAATTTTCTGGAAGGGCAGCATATTAAGCTTCAAACTTCAAGATCTCATGTTTGGAAAGTTACATATTAATTGGATATACTTTCTGCTACTGATAATAAAAATATACAAACTATATTTTAAAAACCTAGAAAGAGTTATCAGACTTTTACTATAAGTAGAAATGATGTATGGTGTTCTGTCATACCTGTGCATACATATTACTAAGTTGACTTTCACAAAGAAGATGGGTACATCGGCTTGTAAGTGTAGGATCAACTGTACCACCATGAATCTGGATTACCTAAAATAAAAATTAAGAAAACTGAAAAGACATGTCAGTGTAACACAGCGGTTCTCAACCTGTGGGTCGTGACTCTGTTGGGGGTCGAATGACAATTTGCCAGAGGTCGCCTAAGATCATCGGAAATATGGGAAATATACTTGCGAGTCGAAGAATCGCGCTCCAATAGTTGATTCCACAAGTCGGCTGCAGGCTCTTCAAATCGCTAGCCGAATTCAGCTTCAAGCACGATGAATTAAAAAAGAGAGAAATCTTTGTTCTGATGTCTTCCAAACAAGCCAGCTGCAATCACTCCCAATCGCTAGCCTAATCTGGCTTCAGGCGCGATAAACTTAATAGGGGAGGAGTCTCTGCTTTAATGCCTCCGTCCTCAAGGCAATTGCAAGCAGTTCAGATCACTAGCCAATACGGCTTCAGGTGCGATAAATTAAAAAAAACAAGTTTGCTGCTTTTTCCCCCCTTCCACGGTTGGAGTTGCCACATCGTGGGGAATTGTATTAAAGGGGTCGCAGCACTATAAAGGTTGAGAACCACTGGTGTAACCTAATAAAAATAGAAATGTTTGAAGCTACCCAGTCAACGGGGGGGGGGGAAACCTAAAACAGTGGTGAAATACTGCATCTTTTGGTAAAAACAAGTATAGTTTGGACAATGCTAAACACATTTTATTATAATTCATTTGTTACAAAGAAAGTACTGCAAATTTATTTTTAAAAATAGATTAATTGGATTTTTCATTAAAAATGTACTTAGAAATTCTGATTTGAAAAATAGTCACAAATGGAACTGATATTCACCCTTTTCCAAGTTGCCAACAGTTGTTTATCAGAGATCTGTTCAGGGTAATCAGCAATTGCAAAGACACAACCCAGTAAGAAATATTCTTCAGGAACTGAAAAAAATAATGCAGTTGAAATTAATCTAAAACACTTTTTCTCTTAAATTATAATTAATCCAATCATCTACAATGGTATGTACATTTAAAACTTGGTTCCTCTCAAATCGATCAATACCGAAATGCAGATGCCTGGTCTTGCCTTTCAAATGCAGAAAGAGGCCTTCTTGCTAAGTGCCTGCAAAGCATTTCAATTTCCAAGACTGAAAGAAAGTTCAACCTTGAGAATTGTGTCTGAGAACACAATTTTTGGAATTCCGAAAATTCCAACAGCAATTAGGCTGCTGCTTTGTGATTTGCACATTGCATCCCTGTCGTCTACTAGCTTAGCAGACAGCAGCGGAAACCAGTTGTGTCCATATAGTTGTGAGTTTAGAATGAAACAGGAAATGTGGGCATGGATTGTTGAGAAAGGAGTCGCATGGGACAGAAATTAATCATGTCTACCTGTCTGGTACTGCTATAAGAAAGTTGCAATCCATGCAAATGTGTGGACTGAATGTTTTGAGAGGACAAATATACCCCATATTAAAAGAAAGTTGACACAGAGGGAAACATATTGGATTCAAGTGCCAACTGCATTCAAAATTTAACTATTATATTTGGGATATCACTATTTGAAGCATAATGCAACTGAGTAATTTGGTTTTCTTCTAGTGGTTCTAGTATGAAGATAGGTAGGCCAGAAATACATTTCTAGGTCAATCCAATTGATGACACTTAAAAAACTGAAAAGAGATCCAAAAGTCTTAAGAGCAATCTTTTAAGCATTTTACCTATGTGCAAGAACTTCCTCAGGGCAGTAGCTATCCTTGATTTCTTTGGTTCCTCATATATAACAGCTTACAGCACAGTCTTTTTAGAACTGCCTTGCTTATCTACTAACACAGCACTTTGCTTGCTAATATATTCGTATAGAATTTACTCTAGCTGATTTACTACTAACCAATAATTTATCAGCCAGAATCATTTTTTCTCGTTTTAAACAATTTTGCCTCAATGTGCAAGGACTAAAATAGATTTATCACTAATCTATCTCACAGGGTTGATCTTTGGGGGACAAAGATCCTGCGCAGACCGATCCTGCGCAGGCTGCACTGGCTACCTGTGGTTTTCCGAGTGCACTTCAAGGTGTTGGTTACCACCTTTAAAGTGCTCCATGGCATAGGACTGGGATATCTTCGGGACCGCCTTCTGTTACCACATGCCTCCGACCGGCCGGTACGCTCTCATAGAGAGGGCCTCCTCAGGGTGCCGTCAGCCAAACAGTGCAGGCTGGCGACCCCCAGGGGGAGAGCCTTCTCTGTGGGGGCACCTGCCCTCTGGAATGAGCTTCCCCCAGGACTTCGACAACTTCCAGACCTCCGGACCTTTCGCCGCGAGCTTAAAACATATCTATTCTTTTGAGCAGGACTGGCTTAATAGGGTTTTAAATATGGATTTTATTGGGGTTTATTTTATATTTTGTATTGTATTTTAAATTTAGGCTATTGGAATAAGTTTTTTAAATATTGTTTTTATTGAAATGTATCATTTTTATTTTATCTGCCTGTTCACCGCCCTGAGTCCTTCGGGAGAAGGGCGGTATACAAATTAAATTATTATTATTTATTATTATTATTAAATAGGAGGAAACGCTGAGCGTTGAAATCCTGTAGAAAAGTCAGGATGCCCTTAACTAAGTCACTTACCTTCTACAGATGGGTCATGTCCATACAGTTGATGCTGCTGCTGCAGCTGTTGCTGCTGGGGATTCTGTGGGGCCTGAATTGGAACTTGATGGTGTAGCGTCTGAGATGTTGGAGTCAAGTGTTGTGGTGTCTGATTTTGCATTTGCATTTGCATTTGCTGCTGCTGCATTTGTTGCAAGTGCTGCTGCTGGAGTTGTTGCTGCTGGAGTTGCTGTTGCTGCTGCTGCTGCTGCTGTAACTGCTGAAGGTTTTGCTGCTGAAGCTGCAATTGCTGCTGCCGCTGCTGCTGCTGCAGGTGCTGCTGTTGCAACCGATGCAACTGCTGCTGCTGAAATGGGCTGGGTTGTGGTGGGCGGTGCATTTGTTGCTGGGAGTGTACCAGTTGGGAAGGGAAGGGGAGCTGCTGTGGCTGCAGCTGCGGCTGCTGCTGCTGTTGCGGCTGCTGAGAAAACTGGTGTTGATGGACTTGCTGCTGTTGGGCAAACTGATGCGGCTGCTGTGGGAAAGGCGGTTGGGGAATCTGAGCCTGTGGCGGCTGGGATTGTTGCTGCAGCTGCAAGAGCTGCTGAGCTTGGAGATGCAAGAGATGGTGATGCTGCTGCTGCTGCTGCTGCTGCTGCTGCTGCTGCTGCGGAGGAGGCGGAGGAGGTGGTGGCGGTTGCTGAGGCTGGTGATGTTGAGGAGGAGGAGGAGGCTGCACTAAGCGTGTTTCCGGGGCCAGTTTGACCTGGCTAAGCAAGACTGCATTGGGATGCCCCTGTTGGTTGTGGTTTATCTGTGGCTCCAAAGTTTTTGTGGGTGCTGAAAGTGACTGCAAGATCTAGAAAACAACACAGAGGCTTTATTATAGTTTTATTTATTTCCCCCCCTAATATTTCTCCCGGGTAAAAGCTACCAGGATTATTCAGAACAAATCAAATAATAAAAACAGTAAGACTGAATTAAATATAAAGAACATTAAAAGCAAAATGAAAGCAGATACTCTAGCACAGCGGTCACCAACTGGTGGTCCGTGGACCACTGGTGGGTCCGCAAGAAAATGTTGGTGGTCCGCAGAAAAATTATTTGCATTTTTTATATTGCACTAAATCAGGGGTCCTCAAACTACGGCCCCTGGACTGGATACATGCAATGAACGCTTGTGTTGCTGCAGAGAGTCTCCACCTTCAGGGTCTTTTTGTGTGGGTTGGGGTCTGCTTCAGCCTCCTGGTGTGGGGCTTTGGAGGGAAGTGCTACTGGTGGCGAAGAGCTGGAGGGCCTTATTCTAGTGGGGCTGCATCATGGCTTGGAACTGGCTGACCAACTCAGCTCGCTGAGCCTCCAGGCACCGGTACCTGGCCTTGTACTCATGCACGTCGTCCCTCTGCTTGGAAAGCCTATGCTCCTAGTCCTCAGTGAGGTGCTTTTGCTGAGCCTCCTTCTCGGTCAGATCCAATTTGAACTGAGCTGTTTTGCTAACTCTTTTTCATGGTGGCTGCTTAGCTTCAACAACTGCTTCCTGGGGCCCAAAGGAGCCCTGGTGGGGAGGCAAGGAGTGGCTGAGACGGAAGGGGTGAGTAGACGCTGGCAAGGCACCCCTCGATGTGAGTCACATCAAGTTGGCCACACCCACCCAGTCACATGTCCACCTAGCCACACCCACCCAGCCGGTCATTAGGCAGATCATATTAGTGGTCCATGGGATTTAAAATTATGAATTTAGTGGTCCCTGAGGTCCGAAAAGTTGGGGACTCCTGCTCTAGCACAGGAGTGTCAAACTCGCAGCATCACGTAGTTTTCATGAGACGCATCACGTTGTTTTCATGTGACATATAGCGACTTTTTTCCCGTTCGCTAAACTAGGGGTGGCCGTAGCCAAGGCATGATGCATCTGGCCCGCGGGTTGCGAGTTTGACACCCCTGCTCTAGCATGTTTTCAAAAGCTGAGGATGGGGAACATTATAGTTCTGAATAAAGTGCATCACTCGCATAAGTTTGACAAAGTGATATTACTGTCAAGGGGTCTTTCCTGAAGATCTTAGTAAACAACGAGGTACATATAATGAAATAAACATTTCCTTAGTTTATTAGATATTTAGATAGACCAATATTTGGAGTTTAATCTGAAAAATAACTTGCACCGGTGAGACCTGCAACACTGCTGTAGAAATGCTTTCTTGGTACTATTTGCCTTGGTTAATTGCACTTAACACTTCTTGAAATCTAAAGGCTCTTAAAGAGCTGCCCTAATTAGGCTGTAGATAATTGCTTCCAGTTAAGTCAAGACTTCAGAAATGTTACAAGTAGTTCACCAAAACACAAATAGAAATATGCAAATAGAATTCTTCCTAGAACTACCATGTAAAAATCCAAGACTGGGTAAAAAAGAAAAATGCCCTCTTAACTTATGTTTTTATACTCCACTAGACTTTCAGAAAACATCCTACATTTTAACAACAAAACAATCACATTTTTCTCTTCAAAACGCTCTTTTTATTTCTGAACTTCACAGACAAGTTAGGATCCTTTTGTATTCCAAACAAAAATAAAAAATAAATCCAGGATGATCAAAGAGTGGTCTAAGAGCTCCAAACAGAAAATCTTAAAGCAACAACAAAATCTTCATTATGACAGGTGACAAGTGTGTTTGCAATTCTGCATGCATCAGTTCAGGGAAGTCCCAACTACTGATATAACGTTCCTTTTCAAGTAATGTTTTATCAACATATACCTTAAAAGTACTTACATGTGCTACATTTGATTGTCTATTAACCTGCTGAATATCAGCGTTATTGGTAATATTTCTTAGTGTCCGGACTGCAGGACTCCATGTTGCCATCATTTCAGAATGTCCAGAACTTTGCGGAGTTTGTACCGAAGCCATCATATTGTTTCTGATATCAGGTGACAAAATATTGCCTGGGACAGGTGGTACATTGGCACACAAATTAATCAACCCAGAGTCCTTGCCTGGAGTCAACGTGTGCTTTCTGGCAACAGTCTGTGGAACTTCAGCTGTGGTCCAGTTCAAATTTCTTTCATGCTTTTCAGGAGAGGAATCTGATGAATCATCAAACATAAGTTCTCCTTTGTTTCTGTCAGCATCAATAGACTTAGGAGAAAAAGTTCGATTGCCCAAAGGAGACCCTTCTTGAGAAGATGGTGGACTTGATAACTTTTCATAAGTACTCCCTTCATTTTGAGAATCCTGTTCTTCATTTTCTTCCTCCTCCTCCTCCTCTTCCTCTTCTTCCTCATAGATTACTAAACGGGGGTGATAGGGAACCTCATCTTTTTTGGTTTTATCAGATATAGAATCTAGAATCCAGTCAGGTGTCACAATTTTAATGTTCTCTCGTCTACTGGCACTTTCGTATTTTTCCTAGAAAGGACAAAAATGTTTTGAAATGTAAATATTATAAACGCAAACTGAATGAATTCAAAAAGTTTCAAATGTCAGATTGCTGATAGATGAAACTTACTTACTCGGTAGTTGGCTCAACTGGCTGCTCCTACTGATAGGTATCTCAGCCGAATTCATAATGCTGGTTATTACTTACCAAATTCTACAAGCCACAGCATCAGACCATATCAGGGACCCCTTTCCTGTCCATCCTATGAGGTTATCTAGAGAGGACCTGTTTAGTGTCTCATTTTCTCAAAAGGTGAGAGGAACATGTGTCAGAAAGGAAATGTCCTTGATCAAGGGCCTAATAAATAGACATCATAACTGTGTCCAGCCAGCTCGCTTCTGACATACCAAGGGGTATTAAAAATGCTTGTTTTTCAGTGGCCAATCAATCACTATCCTGGTTATTACGGCTGGCTGCTTAGGTGTTTTTATGCTACTTTAATTAGGGAAATGGGAAAATGGTCTGGGGAAATGCCTTGATTTAAGCAGATGTTTTTACTTTATACATAATTACCCAAAGTCTACCCCTATTCCTACTTTGGAGTAGGAGACATGATTTAGTTGGAACTATATGGTAGTTAATAAAAAGTAAATTAAATAAAAATTAAACAAATGGATGGTAAAATCCGTGCATTTGGATTATGCAGCTTTGAGTCTTTCCTTAGAAAATAGCAGGTATTCTAGTCCTGTTACTGTTTTCACCTTCTTTATCTCTCCCCTTCCACAGAGAGCAAGCCCCATACCCTCCTACTACTGATGATATTATCTAGCTGGGTAATGAAATGTCTGCAAGAAAACAACCAAACTCAGAGCACCAAAGGTTCAACCTTGACTATTGTATCCTATTCCCTTGTATTGGTAACACTATTTTAGCTGTGACACCAATTATCTATAAATAACATAAGCTAAAATTCATTATCATTCATCAGAATATTTTATCAGTCCCCAAAACACAATTTTGCCTAGGAACATCGCAGCCAAATTTCTTTTGATTTCATCAAAAGTATGAAAAGACTTCCATATTAATCTACTTACATATCGCTGATTCTTTTTAAAATGGTAACATACTTACAAGACACAAACTATGTTGACCTGTATTCCATATGCTAAAACAACATTAATAGGCATTAAAATTCTTACCCCTTTTGGTTCAGGCACAATCAAATGAGTACATTTTTTATTGAGGCTCAAACGGCAATCTCCACCATAAAATGTAATCAAAGCCCACAACGTATTCCGATCTTCAGAGGAAACCTACCAAAAAAAGGTAAGGTACTTCAGTAAAAAATATTTCAAATTGTACATTGTATCATTTAACTGCTTTGCAAACATATTTTACCTGAGACAGACAAGCAGCAACTCCAAAAAAGATCTGACAGGATTCTGGGGAAAAGCCATTTACTCTGACAAAATTAAGTCAAGGAAATAACATAAATAAAATGTAAAATGTATTAACATAAACAAATGAAAAAAAATTCCAAACTTCACAAAAAAATATGCATAATTTTTGTTCTCTAAAAAGAGCAGAAAGGAAACCAATCTAGCATTATGCAATCAAAAGAGGAAATGAACTTGGTAGATTTGAGATCACAATCCTTCTTCTGCTACAAAATCATCAGATATATTTGAGTGAATACTTTGTCTTACTATGAACAAAGAGGATGCTTTTTGGAAGTGTGTCCTACAAAACCCATAATACGTGTTTTCCTGAAAATAAGATCCACCCAGAAAATAAGCCCTAACCTGATTTTTAAGTGTGCACCCAGTAACACAGCTGCTTGCAATTAGTGCAAGTTCAAGTCCCACCAGGCCCAAGGTTGACTCAGCCTTCCATCCTTTATAAGGTAGGTAAAATGAGGACCCAGATTGTTGGGGGCAATAAAAGTTGACTTTGTATATAATATACAAATGGATGAAGACTATTGCTTAACATAGTGTAAGCTGCCCTGAGTCTTTGGAGAAGGGCGGGATATAAATTCAAAAAAACCCCAAAACCCTACCCCAAAAATGAGTCAGAGTGAAAATCATCAGCCCAGGGAGGGGTGTGGGTAGCCAGCACCAGAGGCAGCAAGGGCAGACAGTATTTGGCAGCAGCCGCAACCTGCACAACGCAGGTGAGTTGATTACATATCCAAGCAGCAGGTGAAGCCAGAGGTGGGGGGGGGGCGATCCCAATGCTTCATACAGGCTCCAGGCAAGCCGAGATGTGAAGACAAGCCTCCCGCGACCAGCCATCCAATCCGTCCCATCTCTCACCTTGCCTAAGGCCCACATGGTTAGTACGGATTGTGTGCCTTCGCCCCTCGCGCTCTGCCTCCATCTGCTGTTAGTGTCGCTGCCTGAAGAGGAGCTTCCTGTGGCTGGTCGGCCGACCGTCTGATTCTCTGCCTGTGCAGTGCATCTGGATTGCATGTCTTTAACCCTGCACCTCTGCTGCTTGGACAGGCAATCAACTCACCTACGCCGCACGGGCTGTGCAGCCCCAGAATGTGCTGTCCGAAGGGCTAGCGGGCTGCAGCTGCTGCTAGACGTCAGTCCCCGCATGCTCGCCTTTTGTGCGCGTGCTGTGGTGTGGTACCCCCAGCCACGCTGATTACCCTGAAATCGTGTTTCCTCAAAAATAAGCCCTAATGTTTATTTTGGAATCCCAAAAATATAAGACCGGATCTTATTTTCAGGGAAACATGGTATACATGTTTTGCAGCCTTTGTTTCCAATTATTTTAAGTATCAGGTTCAATCTATCTCACAAAATCATGGTTCTAAGAATTGTATTGTTAACATAGATAAATCTGTACTTATGCATAACGTTCAATTTGAGGGATGTAAAAATAATACCTAAATCTACAGAGAGAAAATAGTAATCCTAAACTATGCTGTTAACATTATATTTTCCCAGTGGTGAAATCCGAACCGATTTGCTATCTATCCATCCATCCATCCATCCATCCATCCATCCCTCCCTCCCTCCCTCCCTCCCTCCCTCCCTCCCTCCCTCCCTCCCTCTCTCTACTATTATTTATTTATTTATTTATTTATTTATTTATTTATTTATTTATTTATTTATTTATTTATTTATTTATTTATTTATTTATTTTCGATACCGCCCTTCTCCCGAAGGACTCAGGGCGGTTTACAGCCAACATAAAACAGATTCATCAATAAATTAAAAAATAATTTTAAAAATCTAATTCAATTAGGCCGAATTCCATTAAAACTATTAATAAAACGATAATAAAACCCAAGTTTAAAACTATATTACAATTAGGCCAGCCCTGTGCGGTGAAACAGAAAGATCTTGCGCTCTCGTCGGAAGGTCAGGAGGTCGGGGAGCAAACGTAACCCCAGAGGCAGCTCATTCCAGAGGGTAGGTGCCCCCACAGAGAAGGCTCTCCCCCTGGGGGTCGCCAGCCAACATAGTTTGACTGACGGCACCCTGAGGAGACCCTCCCTATGGGAGCGCACACGGCAATGGGAGGCTATTGGTGGCAGCAGGCGGTCCCATAGATATCCCGGTCCTGTGCCATGGAGCTCCTTAAAGGTGGTAACCAACACCTTCAATTGCACCCGGAAGACCACCGGCAACCAGTGCAGCTTGCGCAGGAGAGGTGTTATATGGGAGCCACGAGTAGCTCCCTCTATTACCCGCGCAGCCGCATTCTGGACCAGTTGGAGCCTCTGGGTGCTCTTCAAGGGGAGTCCCATGTAGACAGCGTTACAGTAGTCTAGGCGGGAAGTGACGAGGGCGTGAGTGGTCTATGAAGGGGCACAACTGGCGAATCAGGTGGAATCAGGCCGTCGCCAGGGGAGACGGCCGTCATATGTTCTTTTAACGACAGCCGAGCATTCAGGAGAACACCCAAGTTGCGAACCCTCTCCATAGCGGCCAATGACTCGCCTCCAACAGTCAGCGATGGAACCAGCTGACTGTACTGGGATGCCGGCATCCACAGCCACTCAGTCTTGGAGGGATTGAGTCGGAGCCTGTTCTTCCCCATCCAGACCTGCACGGCCTCCAGACATCACTTCGACGGCCTTGTTGGGGTGGTTAGGGGTGGAAATGTACAGCTGAGTATCATCAGCGTACAGATGACATCACACCCCAAAACCACGGATGATCTCACCCAGCGGCTTCATATAGATATTGAACAGGAGAGGCGAAAGGACCGACCCCTGCGGCACCCCACACGAGGTGCCTCGCGACCGATCTCTGCCCCCTGCCAACACCATCTGCGATCGGTCAGAGAGATAGGAGGAGAACCACCGAAAGACGGTGCTCCCCACTCCCAATCCCCCCAGCCGCCGCAGCAGCATACCATGGCCGATGGTATCAAAAGCTGCTGAAAGGTCTAATAGGACCAGGACAGAGGAACAACCCCTATCCTGAGCCCTCCAGAGATCATCAACCAACGCGACCAAAGCCGTCTCCGTGCTGTATCCCAGTCGGAAACTGGACTGGAATGGGTCAAGATAGAGTTTCCTCCAAGTACCGGGGAAGCTGTCTTGCCACCACACTCTCAACAACCTTCACCACAAAGCAAAGGTTGGAGACAGGATGGTAATTCGATAAAATAGCTGGATCCAGGGAGGGCTTCTTGAGGAGGGGCCTCACTACCGCCTCTTTCAAGGTGGACGGGAAGACACCCTCCATCAAGGAAGCGTTAACAATTCCGTGATAGCTCAGGCTGTTAGAAGCCTGTTATTAGAACACAGCAGCCTGCAATTACTGCAGGTTCAAGCCCGGCCCGAGGTTGACTCAGCCTTCCATCCTTTATAAGGTAGGTAAAATGAGGACCCAGATTGTTGGGGGGGCAATAAGTTGACTTTGTAAATATACAAATAGAATGAGACTATTGCCTTATACACTGTAAGCCGCCCTGAGTCTTCGGAGAAGGGCGGGATATAAATGTAAATAAATAAATAAATAAATAAAACAATTCCCTGGAGCCAGCCTCGTGTAACCTCCTGTGTGGCCAGTACCAGCCATGAGGGACACGGGTCCAATAAACATGTGGTCGCATTCAGCCTCCCCAGTATCCTGTCCATGTCCTCAGGAGTCACAGAGTCGAACTCATCCCAGATAACATCATCAAGAACAGCCTCCGTCATCCCACCCGAATCTACCCAATCAGAGTCCAAACCATCCCAAATCTGAGCGATTTTATCGTGCAGATATTGGCCAAAATCCACAGCACGACCCTGCAAAGAGTCCTCCTGAGCTTCCTGATGAAGTAGGGAGCGGGTCACCCTAAACAGGACAGCTGGGCGATTATCTGCCGATGCAACAAGAGCAGAAAAATACTCATGTTTTGCCACTCTTATCGCCACTAGATAGGTCTGAATATGAGACCTAACTAGTGTTCGATCGGATTCAGAGCGGCTGGCCCTCCAATCACTCTCTAGGCGTCTTTTCCGGCGCTTCATCATTCATCAGATCGACGCCGGGTCAGAGGCCGCAAAGGCACGACTCGGTCCAAAGCCCCCGCCGCCCTTTCCTAGGCGGCGATTAGTTCTTCCACCGAGCCGTGAGCTTGGTCCTCAGGAAGTGGCCCAAACTCTGTCAGAAACCTCTCCGGGTCCATCAGGCGCCTGGGACGGAACCAATGAATCGGCTCCGTCTCCCTGCGGTGTGGGTTGGCGGTTCTGAAGTCAAGTCGAAGGAGAGAATGATCTGACCATGACAAGGGGTTAATGACTAAGTCCCCTAATTCTAGATCATTCAGCCACTGTCCAGAGACAAAAATCAGTTCCAGAGTGTTTCTCCCATTGTGAGTGGGACCATTAACTAACTGGGTCAGGTCCAAGGCCGTCATGGAAGCCATGAACTCCCGAGCCGCCGCTGATGTTTCACCAACTGACAGCAGGTTGAAATCCCCCATAACCATAAGTCTGGGGATATCAACCACTGTCTCGACTATCACGTCCAGCAACTCTGGCAGGGCTGCTGTCACGCAGAAAGGAGCCAGGTACGTGATCAGCAAGCCCACCTGCATCCCCTGACCTCACTTCACAAGGAGAGACTCACATCCGGCTATCTGCGGCACAGTGACTTCCCTCAGTTCCAGATCTTCCTTGATAATAACCGCCACCCCCCCCCCCACCCCTACCTTGGGCCCTTGGCTGATGAAATGCACAGAAGCCCAGTGGGCACATTTCAACAAGGGGCACCCCCTCCTCTGTGCCCGACCAGGTCTCCGAAATGCCCATCAGGTCCGCACCCCCCTCCTGTATAAGATCACAAATAAGGGGGGCCTTATTCATCACGGACCTGGCATTACATAGCATCAGCCGAAGGTCCAGGCTCTGAGGATTCCAGCTACCCAGGGTACGGGAAAAGTCAGAGGGACCGGAGTGCGCGACCGCTCACAAACAGCGGGCATGCACTTCCCGAACATAATGTGGGCCCCCGCTTCCACCATATCTGCCCCTCCCAATTACTGTGCCGATAGAGTAACCCTCGTGCATGCACACTGCGTGTCAAACGCAAGTTGCATGTGCAAGCACAGTGCACACCAAATACATGGTCTGTGTGCGCACATGCACAGTACGTGCCAAAAGGTGGCTTGGGAAGGCAAGTAGAAGCGAAGGGGGGAGGATCAGCTGTGGTGTGCAATTTAGCTTTGCTAGAAAGCAGGATTTCCTGCTTTCTAGCAAAGCTAACCTGCGTTGCACAGCTGATCCCCCCCAACTGTTCTACTTACCTTCCCAAAACTCTTTTTGGTGTGTGCTGCGTGTGTGTGCCTTGTGCATTACGCACCAAAAGGTGGCTTGGGAAGGTAAGTAGAATGGGTGTTGATCCTACCTGAATGCCATTTCTAGTAGAGCTAGAAAAGAGCATCCAGAGTGGGTGGTAGCTCTATTTCTGTATGGAAACTGAACATGTGATTTTCATTTGCATCTCTGGTCACTCCTCCCTTGCCTGGTGCTTCCCCATTTCGGCGAAGTCCAAGCGATGTATAGATATGTGACCTGTAATAGAGTACCCCCCACCCAAAACTGTGGACCAGACCTTATTAAGGGTGGAGCTGGATGCTCTTCCAGCTCTACTAGAAATGACATTCAGGTAGGACCAATGCCCATTCTCCCTAGAGCTGGATGGAGAGCATCCAGAGTGGGACATACCAAAACCGGTCTTTCCCCTGAACGGGTGGGTATCATCTGGTCCTAAATCCCACCCCCAGCATCATGTATCCTCTGGAGGACTCTCCTCCCAAAAGCTGCGTCAGCCAAAGCAAAGGTTTCCAACTTATAATGCCGAATGAATGGTGAGAGGGAGGACCATGTGGCTGCTCGACACACCTCAATGGAAGCCTGTGTTGCTGCTATGGTGGCCGTGTTCCTGGTAGAGTGAGCCATTATTCAGCCAGGCATTGAGAGGGCCTGAACCTCATATGCCTTGGCTATGCAGGCTATCAGCCACTGTCCCACCGTTGAAAGAGTGACCTTGTTGCCTAATGTTGATAGTTGGAATGAAACAAATAAGGACTCTGTCCTCCTGAATGAAAAAGTGTGCTTAATATAAATATGGAGAGCCCTTCTGACATCCAAAATATGCCGCCTGCGCTCAAGGGCATGTTATGGTTCCAGGCAGAGGTTTGGTAGGACCAACTCCTGCTGTGAAACCAGATATTAACCTTGGGTATGAAAGGGTCCAGCCTCAGGATGACCCTGTCTTGGTGAAAGATGCATAAGTCTTGTATAATGAATAGGGCAGCTAGTTCTGAAATTCTTCAAGCTGAAACTATTGCAATAAGGAACGCCGCTTTAAGCGTCAGGAAACGCAGTGTTGCTGACCTTAAAGGCTCGAAGGGGCCGCCCATGCGAACTTGCAAAACCTTAGTCAGGTTCCAGGTGGGATACCTGTGAACTACTGGTGGGCACAAATTAGTAGCCCCCCTAAGGAATCTGCGTACTATGGGATGTCTGGAAAGGGAGTCCCATGTCCCAAGAGACAGAACTGAGGACAATGCCACCACTAGTCTCTTCATGGTACTAGGTGCTATCCAACCCATCCTGTAGGAACTCCAGGACTTGAGCCACTGAAGCTGCCGATGAATCAACCTGAAACCTGGAGCACCAGGTGCAGAAAGACCTCCAAGTCGCATTGTATAATTACATCCGTCTTTTCCTCCATCGTCTTCCTGATGAACGCTGGGATCAAGGGAAGCGGAGAAAGGCGTACAGAAGATCCAGAGGCCAAGGAGTGCAGAGGGCATCTGTTGTGGTCCGTCAACAGCCTACGGAGCTGGCAAAGGAGTCAGACAGAGATGCGGCTGAGGTGAGGCCAGGGCCATTGGGAAGTAAGGTGCAGACTCCAGAGCCTCCAGAGGCTGACAGTAGTGAGGCAGAGGAACAGGAAGCGCCTGTTCCTAATGCACGCATGAGAAGAGCTGCCAGAAGGCAAGAACAGCTCAAGCAGAGAGGACAATTCGGGAGTAGGAACCAAAAGATGATTGGCCCCTCCCATAAGGCTTAAAACAGACTAGCACCGGTGTTTCAGCTTGCCCAAAAACAACACTGTCGCTGCGTCCTCTGCTTCGTGTACGTCTTTGTTTTTGTGGCTTCAGGATATTTGCCAGGAATGGCTTTTGGCAGTTTGCCTAATTGGACTAAGGTTTGTGAGATAACTGAAGAATTTGTGTTTGGGAGGCATTTGTTTTACTTTGAGTTGAACAACGGTGGGAATGAAATAATTCCCAGCTGTTCAAATAAAGTTTATTTTTCCACGGACTAAGTTTATTACTACCTACTTGGGCTTGGGTCACAACACCATCTGTCCTTTCTGCTCCCTGCGTCCAATATCTGCTGAAGAAGCGAGGAAGCTGTGAGTTCTCTGGGGATGCAAACAGATCCAGGATCTCAGTCCCGAATTGATCTGACAGCAGCTGGAATAGAGAGGGATGTAGGTGCCATTCCACCTGGCCCACCGTCACCCTGCTGAGACTGTCTGCCTGTACATTCAGAACCCCTGAGGTGTACTCTGCCCTCAGCGACAGGTGCCGCTCTGCCCAGTGACCCAGGTGACCTGCTTCTGCCATGAGGGACCTGGAATGTGTGTCCCCTTGTCGACTGATATGTGCTTTGACTGTCATGTTGTCTGTTAGGACTAATACGTGGTGGTCAGAGATGGAGCCCTTGAAGGCTTTGAGCCAGATGGACTGTTCTGAGCTCCACCTGCCCTGGGCTAGCATATTTTGGTCGTGGACTCCCCAACCCCCCATGCTGGTTTGGGAACAGTCTCAGATTCCAAGTTTGTAATGAACTTGATGTTGTGAAGCAAGGGTTTGAAAAGATCCGGTTTTAATAGGCCTGTGAAGGGAGAGGGTTCTGAATCTCTCCCTTCATCCTCAGAGAAGGCAATCAGATCATCCTCCTCAGCCGAGGAGTCTCCACTTCTGATTGAATGGGCCTCAGATGGAAGGCTCTGAGGCCCCTCCAAGCCTCTTGAACTACAGGTGGCAACACTGGAGGCTGATGGAGTGGAACCCCTGGAGAAGGCTGATTCCTTTGTTGTAAGCCAATGGCTATACCCTGAGTAATAGCCTGAGAAATCAGTTGCTGCAGATGGGCAGGCATTGCTGACATAGCTTTCTCCTGTGGACAGAGCCCCACTGCAGTTGGAGTAAAGGAAGCAGTGGGTCCTGAAATGGATGTCTCTGCAAAGCTTGCTGCAGGCAAACTGGGATTTGCAAATGCAAAGGTCTCAGCCCTATCCAGAACCCCTCCTAAAGTAAGAGAGGATGACTCCCTGGCACCACCTGGTGACCAAGCACTGTAACTGGCTGGCTGCAATTGAGCCGGATCATACGCAGGATCCAATGGCTCGCCTGCTTGAGGGTGGGAAATTTCCACTCCTCCTCTGGGGGAGTCATTTCGTTCCTTGCTTTGTTTAGCCTTCTGAAGTTTGGCCAATTCTTTCTCCAAGGCCTTTTGACTCCTTTCTGCGTCAATTTAGAGCCCTTCTTGCCACTCAAAATGGCTGCCTGGCTCCTGTTTGTTGCCCCCTTGACTGTAGCTCTATGACTATAAGTCCCATGTTTTTGGCCTGGGAAGTAGGGCAAGCCCTCTTGTCCCCTTTCTGGGCCTGCTGGCTGTTGGAAAGCGTATGCGACACCCTTTACTTACTGAATAAAGGCAAGCCTGCCCGCAAAAAGCACTCCTTCCGCTTCGCAGTGTGCCCAGACAAACTGGGCAGGGACCGATTTCCCCCTCCACCCTCCAGCGAGAATGCCTGGCCCCCAGCTCTGATCGATGCCGGTCTGAGGCCCTACCGCTAATCGCGGTTGGTGGGGACTTGGGCTTGGAAGTGGAACAAGACTGCTAGCCAGAGACCAGCTAGCAGTCTAATCCCCAAAATAATCCTCCTAATAGGAAATGTTTCCAATCTCACGTTTAGCAGATCACAGAAAGAAAGGCGAAGCTGCTCATTCGATCACCTCTGTCTACGATGAAGACTGAGCCAAACTGGGAAAGCACTAGGCAAGGGAGGAGTGACCAGTGATGCAAATGAAGATCACGTGCTCAGTCTCCATGCAGAACATAGAGCTACTACCCACTCTGGATGCTCTCGATCCAGCTCTAGGGAGAACAGCAGGGGTGGGGAGGATCAGCTGTGGCGTGCGATTTAGCTTTGTAGAAAACAGGATTTGGAGGAACCAGTAGCTTCTTTTAACTACCGGTTCAGGTGAACCAGCAGCTTTTTTTAAATTACCAGTTCACTCAAATCGGAGCAAACCGGTAGCATTTCACTCCTGCATTTTCCTTCAAACATTGATTATGGCTTTGTGGAGAAAAAAGTGGTCATTTGGGACAAAATTGGTACCAGTAGAAGGAATCAAAAAGGAAATGAAACTGAATTTCAACAATACTGTATATGTATTAGGCATCCTGAAACAAGTCTTTGACGTTAACTTCATGGACATATTATTCAGTTTTCTTAGAAGTATTACCAAAATGGTTTGTCTGCCAAATAGCCTTCGTATGTCCTGAAAATCTCCTATCTACCTACCATGTTTCCTTTCCAAATCCAAACAAGGTTGGCCAGATGATGTTCCTATTGACACATACAATAAATTAATCAATAATTAACACACTTATTAAAACTTTGAAAATTTGATTTTTCCACAGAAAGAAAGAAATATATTCCTTTTTTACTGTGAGTATAAGAAGATTCATATAAATAATATTAGAGGGAAATAAAAATGTAATAGAAAGATAAGAAGTCTGGAAAATACAGACTTATAGAATAATTATTAGGGACATATATATTTGAGATTGTAAATTATGATTTAGCAAATTGCTAATTTATAATCTCTACAAGACTAGAGAAATCAATTCATTCTAAAACAAATGTCCTAAGACAAGTTTGACAAAAATTAATAAGGAACAACAATCCCAAACAGTTTATGTTTTACATATGTGCATTTTATTTACTGTAGATCAGACTAATAGGACAATGTAATTTCAATGTACATTCTCTCAAAAATTTCAAAGGACTAACAAACAAAGAAAAAAGAATTATTCCAATTAAACCACTGGACCTTGCAAGAGCATTAAAATGTAGGAGGACCTTCCTTTAATTAATTCTCTTAAATAATTTCTTGCCTAGCTAAAAAGCAAATCATATTAAAAACATCAAATGTTATATAATTTTGTTAACATTTTCACTGGAAAGGATACGGCAGAAGAGCGCCACACTGAACAGACAAAGTCACCCAGGAAGGCTAGAATAGGTTTTAAAAAATAATCTAGTAAGTATAAATAAGTATTTATATATCTGAGAATAACTTTCTAATTATAACCATAAGCATACACACTCATCTGGCTATCATTCATTCATCATATTTAAATGTTGGGGGCAATATGCTGATTTTGTAAACCGCTTAAACGGCTGTAAAACACTGTGATGTGGTATATAAGTCTAAGTGCTATTGCTATTAAGTTATCTTATCAAGCAAAATGATGTTTATTATCTATGTCAATTGGCAATAACTGTGTGTTTTCCAAACAATTTCTCCCAGGCCTATCTCTAGATATAAAATACTGAGTAGGAATCCTCTGCATGTATACAATTAATAATCTGTGGCTTTTACTTTCATATTAGTATTCCAAACTATGCTGATCTGTGATTATAATAAAATTGATTTATTGTTAAGGTTACAAATATTGAAAGGATTTGATATTATTAAAACATATAACCTGTACAAGGCAACAGTAAGGACATTTCTTTTATAAGTATCTTCATCAAACATCTATGCCCTCCTTAGCCAGCCAGATAACTGAGACTAACAATCCTGATTCCAATAACTTAGGGTTTGGAATTTTTTTGGTGCCAGGAATTTGAGCTGAGGCATTAACTTGCTGTTTACCAGTAGGCTCATAATTCACACAATACAGTGCTCAAAGTGATGGACTTGACCCTTTCTCCCTTCCCAACACACACAAAAAGCATTTCTTTGCATGCAAACCTGGAAATATTAAGTTCTGTATCAAAATGTTAATTGGAAGAATAGAATAGAATAGAATAGAATAACAGAGTTGGAAGGGACCATGGAGGTCTTCTAGTCCAACCCCCTGCTTAGGCAGGAAACCCTATACCATTTCAGACAAATGGTTGTTCTAACTGTCAGGAAATTTCTTCTTAGTTCTAGCATACGCCATTCAGTGCTCCTTGTCCTGCCCATCTATTATAACAATGGTTATAATGCTCTAAATATTTACTTTTACTACTGGAAGATCAAACACTTCACGAGATTCACCAACTTCTGGATTATCCCCATCTTCTGAAATGATGTGTGAAGCTAGGGCATTATAGGAAACTTCCTTTGCCTTCCCATCTTTCAGAAGTTGAATAACCTATATAACATGAAAGTGAAATGTTATTCTTTTCAGTTTCAGAAAAATTCTTATGTACAACAAATCACATTTTCCCAAACATACAGTGCGTACAGTCATGCTAATATTATCCTCTTTCCCAGAGACGGCACAAATTTCAATAAAGCCAAATAACAAAGTTGTTGCTGGACATCAGTGAACGATAGAAAACATCTGGTTTGTGTTCAAGGCTGATTTAATGAACTGTGCCCCTAACTGCTGGGGAGAAAGGCTATCGTTCCTAGCTCTTTGCTAATTTTTTTTAAAAAGGGAGCAGGAAAGGGAAGAAAGCTACTGATCTATCCTACCAACCCTATTCCATCCCATGTGATCATGTGGAAGGGAATTAAAATAGAAATAAAAGAGAGCTCTTGAAATCACTCCAATGGGGGTGGGGGGATATTCTAGGTCTTATTGCTAGAAACTGAATAAAAAAACCTCTCTCATTAGTTCATGACATGACTGATCAGGAAAAGTCCTCTAGGGCTCTTTGGGCTAACATTTAACTCCCCAATCCTACTGCTGATCTGCTAGCTTTCCTCCAATACATTTAAGATGCTGTATGAATACCACATTTCATTAAAACTGGGCTACCTGAAGCCTTCCTTGAAAAAATCAGCTCTTGCTCTCTTAGCATAATAAACACATAGTTGGCCAAGATAGAAATAAATAAAATGTAAAATAATGAAAAATGAAATGTAACACAATAAGAAAGTTTTACTTTCACCAGCTTTCCCCTGGATGTAAGTATTGCATAAAAGATGTTTGTATTCCACATTTATTTTGTTAAAAACAATTATGTATTCCGTGCACCAAATACTCTACAAATGTCTCTAGTTCTCTAAGAACTTCCTTCCTTCTGCTTATGCCATATAGAATTATATAAGATAATTTGGTCATCTGTTGAAACTTCTAGGAAAAGAATATAATTCTTTCTTGCACTGAACTCATTTTATTTCTCATCAAGTAAATTGTCTAGGAATACATTATTTTACATGTTGAAAGGCAGAAATCTTGAAATAAAAAGCCAGAAAAAATCCTAATTAGCTCAGTTCTTGCGAAGAAAAGTGCTTTATTATAAAAACAATCTTAAATCTCACATCCTCCCCATCTCATTTTATTTTATTTCATTTATATAAAGAGATTTAGAGTGAAACTACCCATAATTCCTTCTGATTTCAAAGCTCAGGAAACTATTATTTTTTTTTTTTTATTATTTCAGGCAGACTTATTTTTCCAAGTCTGGATATCAAATCATTTACTTCAAAAATGTTATTTCATCAGGGGAGGAGGAAGAGTGTTACTGTATCCTGAATAAAGTTTACTTCAGCATTAAATTGCAATCATTCTGTACCCCAGATCCACATTTGTAATATTGAAATGGTTAAAAATCTAAAAGTTTCAGAACACAAAAGCAAAACGGATTTGGTATGTGTGAGGTCCTTGGAGCTCTACTAAGATTACTTGCTTTCTTGAAAATGGGTAATGAAGTATCTGCAAGGAAATAACTCAAGAGAACACCAAGGACTCCCCCACTTTAACTCTAAGCTACACATATTCTTAATTAGCACAAGTGCTTTGATGAGTCCATGTTTATCTTATTATAAACAAATTGAGAATGTAATTTAGGCACAGCACGAGCTTCTCTTTTGGGATGTTTTCCAGCTTTCCAACCTATCCTCCCCCACTTCAACCCTAATCTACACATATTTTTTATTGGTGCAGGTAATTTGATGAGTCCATGCTTGTCTTATTACAAGCCGAGAATGCATTTTAGGCACACAGCACAAGCTTCTCTTTTGGGATGTTCCTCACCTTTCCAATCTATCCCCCCTCCTCCACTTTAACCCTAAGCGACACATATTCTTTATTGGTGCAGGTGATCTGATGAGTCCATGTTTGTCTTATTACAAGCCGAGAATGCATTTTAGGCACACAGCACGAGCTTCTCTTTTGGGATGTTTTCCAGCTTTTCCCATCTATCCTGCAGCCTGCGATCGCCTAGTGGCCTCCCACCTAAAACCTAACCGAAGGTCCAGCTGCATTTTGCTTCCCAGTCGGGATCACGTAGCGGCTGCCATCTTCCACATCCAGAGGCGGCGTTAACCCTTTTATTTTTATTTATTTATTTTTGTCACACAGTACATATAAGCATAAGCATGAAATAATTATACAATATGTAAGCATATATTATGAGTATGAGTTGCAATGATTATATTAATTGGATATAACGAAGGAAAAGAATAGGACAGGAACGGTAGGCACGTTAGTGCTCTTATGCAAGCCAGTTAACCCTTTTGTCAGGTTGGATTCCCTGATGGGGCTAAAGGGCTGCCCCGCTGACGGAAGGGAACTTCCCCGGCACGCGGGAGACTATCGGCTCAGGGAAAGGGCGATTCGGCGTTAGGTCTTTTCTCCTTTTTTTTTTTTTTTTTAAATACGCGGGATCTGCTTCCCTAGAAGAACAAGGAAAAATCGGGGAGGGTTCCTTTTTTTTTTTTTTTGCTCCCCCGGGTGGAAGGAATCCTTTCCTCCCACGAGATGTTCGCCAGGAAACCTCCCCTTGGAAAGAGGTCCGGTGCGCCGGGGAGAGAAGGTGGTTTAAAAGGCTCCATTCACCAGCGGGCGGGAGGCAGAAAAAGAGGAAACGGCAAGCGGGAGAGAAACGGGGTGCGGCAGAGGCCTAGTAGGAGCCCTTCCCGCGCGGGGACGACAAGCAGCGGGGACACCGGGTGGACCCTCCGGCCCTCAGCTGCCCCTCGCTTCGCTTTTCCCGCCCCCGCAAACCCCCTCAATCCAGGTCGAAGCAGAGGCCTGCCCGGCTTCCACAGCAGCGAACTGACAGGGGGAGGAGGAGGCGGCGGCGATCACGTCAGTCCCGGACGCTGCTGTGGAAGCCGGACGCCGCCAACGGTTAAACGGCTGCTCTCCCCTGCCCCTCACCTCCCCCCCCATCTAGCACGCGCGCGGGGCAACAATGCCCCCCTGTCCCGCTCTGAGAGAAGAGCCTCGCGGGGGGCGCATGCGCCTTCTCCTCCTCCTCCTCCTTCCACCGGAGCGAGCCGCTGTCATCTTATGGTCCCAACGGGGGTTGCAGCGGGGGTGGTGGTGGTGGGGAGGAACAGCCCGGGAACCCATTGGCGGAAGAGCGCGCCCCCCCTCCGCGGCAACGTCCCTTCGGGTTACCTTGGAGTCGATGTCTCCCACCACGAAGAACTTGACATCCTTGAACATCTCCTCGGGGACCTTCATCTCGCCCTTGTCTTCCTCCTTCGCCATGATAGCTTCCGGCAATGCAGCCGCTTCGGCTTCTGAGCTCGAGGATTCAAGAAGACCCGCGAAGCCCCGGATCACCCCGCCCGCTGCCGGGTACCCCCACCCACCCCCCCGCCCAGAGCGCTGCTTAGGAGATGAACGCGCTCTTTGGAATGGGCCACCTCTGGCCCGTGTGGGGGTGTGTGAGAAAAAGCAGGAGGGTAGGTAGCCACCCGTCTGCTTGGGACGTCCCGAAGGCCTCTTCCTTGCTCTCCTCTCAATGGGACAGAGCGCGTATGGAAAAAACCGGCGGTTCCGCTAAAGGCAAGGTTCGGTTCGTCGAATCGAGAGACGTCCGTCCTCCCCTTGGTATCGATAGTGAGTTCACCCCAATCTCCGCCCACTAACAAAACAAGCGGCAGAAATGCCAAGTTACAAGACCCCGCCCACTATTCCTCCCCCGCCTGCGTTAGCTCCGCCCACCGCCTTTCTCCCGCCGGCGCCGAGTTGTTGAATAGGTTTTGCAATCTTAAATAATAGGCATGGATCAAAAGTTTTTTAAAAAGGCAACAAAATGAAACATGATTGCAGTGAAGGCTTAATGGGGGCTGCATGCAACGAAATTTCATTAATGCATGCCAATTAGTGTACATTCAAAGTGACAAAATTAAGTTTGTCTGTCTATCTATCTATCCATCTACCTTTGTCCTTCCTGGAGAATGATTATCTACCTCGAGGCCTAAAAGGGTTGAATTGAGAAGCAAATTTTTACACATGCTTCTGAATGGTATAATTAATACTTTAAGGGAGTGATTGAAGACGATCGTTGTGAGCTGCCTCTGCATTTTTCTGCATCCCCAGATCTGCTCCTACTTGGCTTTCTGATTCCAAGAAAGTAATGTAAAACAAATATAAGCTACCTTTGCCAGCAACATGTTGAATCCCAATACTCGATTTAACAATCATTTAATGGTGCTTTGAAATTCTGAAGGGCCCCAGAATGGATGCCTAATGCCTGTAAAGCACTTCTGGACATCATAAAATGTGCCACTCGAACATGTGCGTGCCTACACACACTTGTGCCTGTGTATACACAAACACAAAGATGGCTCACCTTTATGATCAGTTGTAGCAAAACCATGATTTGTGACTTTTTTTTTTGCTAGTTTTTGACTAGCATTTTATTCAAAATAAAACATTTGCCCTCGCAATTGCTTAACAATCAACGCAAAAAATATAAAATTGAGTCTGATCACATGGGTGCCTCAATTTATATTCATAACAACTTACGACCAGGAATGCGGTCCCAATTCTGATCTTAAGTCGAGACTACTTGTACTGTAGTTTGCATATATTGATTATTAGGAACTCCCACCTGAATCCTTTCTATTTTCAGACTGCAGGCAATCTTCAACTAAAAACCAGTCACTTCGAACTATTCCAAATTACAACAGAACCCTCGAAAGGTATTTATGACCCAATTCCAAAGTTAACATCTGCTGCAGTACTCCTGTGGTCCTTTACGACCTTAAGAACGGACTGCAAACACAACCCCCCCTGCTCCCCCCCCCCAATCCTTGATTCTGCCCCTTCAAGTCCGCACAAGCACAGGAACTGCTTTGCTACGTGTTCCACGCACTTTTCCCCCCTCCCCCATCACTGACCACTCAAATTACTTTTCAAAAAAACGAGGCGATTGGGATAGAGAACGAGGGGCGAGCAGATCCATTGCTGAGGCACGAGGGGCCATCTTTTTCTGGGTGAGAAACAACCTTGACAAAGTTCTTAGCCTGGCAGAGCTAAGGCTAGCTTTAGCAAGAGAAAGAAAACGATGAGATTTTCTTTTTCCTGGCTAAAGCTAACGTTCGATCTGGCAGAGCTATAGCTAGCAATGGAGAAATGATTATGGGGACTCTAAGGGGCTGGTAGTGTGGGACGTGGTGGTTCAGTGGCTAGGATGCTGAGCTTGTCGATCGAAAAGTCAGCAGTTCAGCGGTTCGAATCCCTGGTGCCGCATAAGGGGGTGAGCTCCCATTACTTGTCCCAGCTTCTGCCAACCTAGCAGTTTGAAAGCATGTAAAAATGCAAGTAGAAAAATAAAGACCACCTTTGGTGGGAAGGTAACAGCGTTCTATGCACTTTTGGCATTTAGTCATGCCGGCCACATGACCACGGAGACGTCTTCGGACAGCGCTGGCTCTTCGGCTTTGAAACGGAGATGAGCACTGCCCCCTAGAGTCAGGAACAACTAGCACATATGTGCGAGGGGAACCTTTACCTTTAAGGGGGTGGTGAGTGCAGCATGGGATATGTCAGAGAGGGGAGGAGGCCTTGGGGAGGCCCAAGGAAGGTGGGCTAGGCTTCCCAGGGTCTCCCCACACCTGAGATATCCCATGGTCCACTTAACAATCCGCCCGTTTGTTTAATGAATGGTTTGGGAGAGCAGGGATTGTGGGGGTCATTAAATTCACTTAGCGGCCTTCCGACTTCGGATTGTAATGGACTCACTGTTTACAAGGCTTTCTGCTGGAATATATAGCCTTCAGAGTTCTCTGCAATACAATATTTAGCGTACAGCTGCAAATTTTTGCAATGGTGGGACAAAAGCCCAAAGAGACCTTGGGAACACGAAAACATTTAAGAAAGGAAAAAAGGCCTTCCCAAAATATATCCTTGAATGAGAAAAATATGAGAAGGACCCTGCGGAGAAAAACTTAGGGGTCTCCACTTTAATTATATGTTGCACAGAATTAATTTAGGAGGCTTTCAAGTAATGTTTTGTGACGTTACTCTACTAGTCATAAAGATCTTTCTGGACATCCAAGTCAATCTTGTTCCCTTGAGTTTTCCAACCTCTTAATATTCATCTCCCAAATTTTTCTTGCATATGTGTTGCTCACACAAGTTCAATGTCATTGACCAGCAGGAGTCACTATAAGCAGAGTTTCATCCTATTTGGGATGTGTCAGAAGTAAATAAGACAGATGTTATTCTGTTCCATTCATAAAATCTCTACCAGGAATTGATTGAACTCATTAGGCCTGCAAGCAGATTAGTTTACTTATTATATGCAGGAAGTCCTCAATTTGCAACCGGTCACAGTGACTTGTTAGAACAGACACCCCGCTCCAAAAAAGCTACTTATATGTTCAGTTCTGAAGAAGCTGCCCCCCCCCCATTGTCACATCACATTTCTGATGCTCTCATTTATAGCCTTTTGCAGCATCCACAATCAGGTGACTGCAATTTGCAATTTATTTATTTATTTATTTTGGCTGAAAATGGCCATTTACTTCTACTTTTCGGCAAAAGCACTCCATAGCGAACAATAGGTTTGGTTAACAACCATGGCCTTTCGCTTTATAACTGGCGTGTTTGCTTAATAACAATGGCAGAAAAGGTTATAAATTTGACTTGCCTTATGGATGAAATGCTTTACAGTTGTCATGACTTAATGGCAATAAGGGGCAGGCTTCCTAATGGTTGTAAGTTGAGGACTACCTATAATTCATTGCACAGAAAGCTCGTAGCTTAATCAAGCCATAAAACGGTAAAATAATGGAAAGTTCCCAGCTTGCATTTCTTGAGTTCAGACAACAGATTGTTTTTCAAGATAAATTGCCAATGAAATTAAATATTGAAATAAATAAAAGAAAATTTTAAAACAAAATCATGGTTATACTGACAATGTGCGGGTTTTTAAAAATTCTAGTTTCGTGGATGTGCAAAGGATTATTTGTATAACTTCACAATAACAAACCACCCGTTTTTGCATCCCTACTGAGTTTCAATGCACGACTTGTGACCTTGGCCTGGAACTATTTGCAAAGGCACAGGTTGTGCATATAGCTAGTTGCTGCTCCCATGGCTCTCTAGATTGAGGTGACTGCCTATAATACTCTGCTATGCATACATAATTACATTGAAAATTGCTTCGATCCACTTGGGTGGAACTAGGCATTACCAACAATAAAAGTAAAATAACGGCACTACTGCTATCACAAATCCGAAACAAAATGTATCAGTTAAAGCTTAATTTGGAAAAATGTTTTTGCAACTTCTTTCTTTTATCTAGGAAACTGTTTAAATCTAACTAGCTAATTACGCCTGCCCAATTATTTATTTATTTGGGAACTTTATATGGCCACCCACTCACTTTTAGTGATTTTGGGCTGTTTACAAAAAAATTAAAATCCCATACTTGAATTGCTAAAGCAAAATTATAATCTCATACTATTCAGATACAAAGTCCTCAACTTACAGCCACAGTTAAGTCCAAATTTCAAAGAAAGGAAGAAGGGAGGAAGGAAGGGAGGGAGGGAGGGACGGAGGGAGGAAGGATGGAAGGAAGGAAGGAAGATAGTTGTTAAATGAGTTTTGCCCCATTTTACGACCTTTTTTGCCACAGTGGTTAAGAAAATCACTGAAGTTGTTAAATGAGCCATGTGTTCCTTAAGTGAATTTGGCTTCCTCCGCTGACTTTGATTGTGGGAAGCTGGCAGGGAAGGTTACAAATGACCTCAGGAACAGTAAAGCTGTCAAATACATGCCAAAGGTTCAAAGTTTCATTATATGAACATGGGGATACTACAACCTTTGCGTGAAGACTGGTCGTAAATCATTTCTTTCAGTGCTGTTGTAACTTTGAATAGTCAATAAACAAATGGTTGTAAATTGAAGCTCTGATATGATCTCCTTAAACTCATAACTGGTTCTAAATAAGTCATAAACAGATAATCCTCAATTTACGGCCACAACTGAGCCCAAAATTTATGCTGTTAAGTGAGACATTTGTTAACTTTGTCTCATTTTTTGACCTTTCTTGCCTCAGTTGTTAAGTGAATCACTGCACTTGGCAAGTTAGTAATCCGGTTGTTAAGTGAATCTGGTTTCCCCATTGACTTTGCTTCTCAGAAAGTCACAAAAGGGGATCACATGAATCCTGGGACACTGCAACCATCATAAATATGTGTCAGTTGCCAAGCATCTGAATTTTGATCATGGGGACGCTGGAAAGGTCGTAACTGTGGAAAAACAGTCATAAATCAGTGCCATTGTAACTTTGAATGGTCACTAAATGAACTGCTGTAAGTTGATTTATATGGGAACTTAAGCTTACGAAAAGACACAGTTCCCACTATGTTCACTAGAGTTATTGTCAATTAAAGGTGCACAGGACTAGAACCTGAAGCAATGACTCACCAGCTCTAATATTAGCTCTTATCTCCCTTAGACAGTAATAGGGTTGTTTCAATTTCCTTGTTACCCAAAAGTTTGCATATGTTTCTGCTTGATTAGCATAGTGCTAAAGCCATAATAAACCCTTTAGTCTTCCAATATTTACACAACAAGGGGGGAAAACACCCATTTGATATTTAAAATCCCATTCAGGCTGACATCCATCTTGAAAATATCAAATGTTAACCATGCTAGGTCAAGGCACTATACATGTTCGAATCATTAAGAAACATTTCCATGTCAGTTGCAGCAAGGTAAAATTCTATTCATACCGGTAACATGTCAATCACTTCACTGTTTGGCCAATTATGATAAAGAACTCGGAAGGAAATATCCTCAGCATGGATATTTAATGAGTCAAAAAAGAGAGAAGAAAAACCCACAAACAAAACTCAGATTCACATTTTACTGTATTCATTTCAAAGAGGTATTTATTTTAAAGAGAGCATGAAATTCAGGTTGTTTTTTTAATGTGTTATCTTTATATACTCTTCTGTGGAGACCTTTCCTTTTAAATTGTGTTCAAATTTCTAATGAAATTTAAATGAAAGTCAGTGAATTATTCATATGATTAGAGGATAAATGCATTTTCCCTAGTAACACAGAAAAAAGTGGGAGTAAGTACTGTTTTAAAACATGTTCAGAATATTACTTTGTAAGATTAAAAATGAATCAAGAAGACTACTACCAAATGATTAATTAAGGCTTTTGCTTGTGTCCTAATTAAAAAACAGAGGAACATTGGCCATTATAAAAATCTTGTCTCTTCTAAGTTATTTTCCATTATAGCATCTGCTGCTAATGTGATTCATTCATTAACTCATTCACTCACTCACTCACTCACTCACTCACTCACTCACTCACTCACTCACTCATTCATTCATTCATTTTGTATTTCTACCCATCTTATAAGTGTGACTCTAGGCAGCTCACATAATTACAATTAAAACTCCAAACAGCACAGTTACTATATAAAATAAAAACCTATAACCCTTTTAAACACCAATCAAAATACAACTGAAACACCATTGAAACAAAAAGTTAAAATTAGAAAATAGAACAAGCAGTCAAGGGCAAGTCATGCGTCAATTTTAATCTTTTCAGATTTCACATTTCAAAATAAACGTGGTCTGGAGCAGAGGTCTCCAACCTTGGCAACTTTAAGACTTGTGGACTTCAACTCCCAGAATTCCTCATCCAGCAAAGCTGGCTGAGGAATTCTGGGAGCTGAAGTCCACAAGTCTTAAAGTTGCCAAGGTTGGAGACCCTTGGTCTGGAGGACTAGCCATTCTGAAAATTGCTTATTGCTTTTAAGACATTCCAAGGATCATTTTTCCTTCTAACTTCCAAGAATTCTTCCCCAGAATCCCCAATTCCTTCCAAAAAAGAAGTGGGAATAATTGAAAAGATTTACCTCCATTATACAACCACAACTGAGTCCAAAATTTCTGTTGCTAAGTGAAACATTTGTTAAGTGAATTTTGCCCCATTTTACTGACCTTTCTTGCCACAGTTGTTAAGTGAACCACTGCAGTTGTTAACACGGTTGTTAAGCGAATCTGGCTTCCCCATTGACTTTGCTTGTCAGAAGGTCACCAAAGGGGATCACATGATCTTGGGACACAGCAAGGGTCATAATTATGAAATGGTTGCCAAGTGTCTAAATTTTGATCAAATGATAGGGGGATGCTGCAAAGGTTATGTGAAAAATAGTCATAAATCACTTTTTAGTGCTATTGTAACTTTCAATTGTCACTAACTGAATGCTTGTTAAGTCAAGGACTAACTGTACACTACATCACCCTACAGTCTGCTATGTTTGACAGGTTATTTGTTATTTGTCACTTCCCTTTGTGGCTTAAAGATATTTTAACTAGATTTTAGGTCTCAGTTGTTTGTTTTGGTCTGGTAGCCTTTGACTTGATCTGTGTTCATAATACATCTCAGCCACAGATGGTGTCATCAACATTATTTCACTGCTGAGGGCCATTTATTACACATCAGGCAAATATATTTCAAAATTTCAGTCTGTTTTCAGCTCCTATGGGAAACCATCAAGCTGACTTTTCAAAACGGTAACTCCAGAATAGTCCTTGTACGAAGAAAAAACGGAAAATTTAGAAGTAAATTTATTTGTTTTAAATTATTTTTCACTTCACATCCTATGTGGCTAATCTGGGCCAAATATGTATATTAAGATAAAGGTAAAGGTTCCCCTTGCACATATGTGCTAGTCGTTGCCGACTAGGGGGCGGTACTCATCTCCGTTTCAAAGCCGAAGAGCCAGCGCTGTCCGAAGACGTCTCCGTGGTCATGTGGCCGGCATGACTCAATGCCAAAGGCGCACAGAACGCTGTTCCTTTCCCACCAAAGGTGGTCCCTATTTTTCTACTTGTATTTTTTACGTGCTTTCGAAACTGCTAGGTTGGCAGAAGCTGGGACAAGTAACGGGAGCTCACCCCGTTACATGGCAGCAATAGGGATTCGAACCACTGAGCTGCCGACCTTTTGATCGACAAGCTCAACTTCTCTTACCCACTAAGCCACCACGTCCCTAAATATGTACATTAATCTACCAGAAATATATTGATTCTTCATATACTTGCTCCTGGTTATAAATTGCTTTTCTAAAATTGCAGGAAAAGCTGTTTTGCAAATACAAAGTTCCCCATTGTGAATTTGATTGTGAAAATCAGCTGAGTGAAAAAAAGGCATGGAGTACAAATAATTCTCATCTTATGACCACAGTTTTGGGCCAGAAATTCTGGTGCTAAGCAAAGTGGTTATAAAGCGATTTGCATCCATTTGATGACTTTTTTTTTTTTTTTTTGCCCTGGTTGCTAAACAAATCACTGAATTTGTTCAATGAATCAGGCAGTTGTTATGCAAACACAACTTACCCCATTAATTTTGCCCATTGGAAGCCGTTTGAGAAGGTCACACAGAGTTGTCACATGACCCTGAGATGCTGCAATTGTCATAAGCAGATGCCAGTTGCCAAATCCCCATATTTTGATGATGTGGGGGTATGTTGCAACAGTCATAAGTGTGAGGACGGGTCATAAGTTCCTTTTTCTGTGCTGTCACAATTTCAAAGAATTACTTAAAGAATGGTTGTAAGTCAAGGACTGCCTGTACTTGGTTTTAAAATCAGGAATGCATCAAGAATCCAGGGCAAGGATATCAAAATCAAGCCCTGGGGGCTCAGATCCAGCCCATGGGGCGCTTAGAACTGGCCCACGGGGCTGCCCTGGAAACAGCAAAAGACTGGCCTGCGGTGCTTCTGCCAGTGAAAATGGAGCTCAAGAGGGCCGCATGTGCCCCCCCCCAGCTCCATTTTCTCTAGCAGAGGGTTGCAGGAAGCCATCGCAGCTAAAATTGGAGCTTGAGAGCCCATTTTCGTATTACGGCCCATGGGCCGTAATAGCTCAGGCTGTAAGGAGCCTGTTATTAGAATACAGCAGCCTGCAATTACTGCAGGTTCAAGCCCGGCCCAAGGTTGACTCAGCCTTCCATCCTTTATAAGGTAGGTAAAATGAGGACCCAGATTGTTGGGGGGGCAATAAGTTGACTTTGTAAATATACAAATAGAATGAGACTATTGCCTTACACACTGTAAGCCGCCCTGAGTCTTCGGAGAAGGGCGGGATATAAAAGTAAATTTAAAAAAAAAAAATTTCACTGGCAGAGCACTCAAGCCTCCACAGGCGCCCCCGATAGGAGTGATGTCGAGCTAGCAGACTAGCACTTGGTAGAATAGCCATGAAGGCCTTGCAAAAGATCTTCAAATGCCGTAAGATCAGCAAGCACCTGCAAATATCAGAATTTTGCAAGTCATGTTGTTCCCTGTGGTACAGTATGGAAGTGGAAATTAGACTTTTATGAAGCAAGGGAGGGATAAGAATTGACACTTTGGCATGAGAGAAGACACACCTGAGAATTTCCACCGACATCTAAGAAACCAAAGCAATGGATCGTCAAACAAATCAACCCAAAGTAAGGTAAAAATGACCAGGCTCAAACTGTCCTACTTTTGACTCACATTATGTGTCATTGGATCATCATTATCAGAGTGAGAGCAATTAATCAATGGGATAGCTTTTCAAAAATAAACTTGACAACAATTTGAGCAGAAGGCTAGTCTCTGAGGTCCCTTCCAGCTTTATGATTCTATGCGAACACCTAGCTCTCTAGAGAAGGCTCTAATGTTGGGAAAGATAGAAGAAAGAAGAAGAGGACAACCAGTATCAAGTTGGGTGGACTTAGCTACAGTGGCAATGAATGCACCATTGGGAGACTTGAAAGAACAGTAGATTGTCATGGAGAAAATCTATCTATGCGGTCATTGGGAATTCAAAATGGATTTAATGGCACATAGAATAGAATAGAATGCTTTATTGGCCAAGTGTGATTGGATACACAAGGGATTTGTCTTTGGTGCATATGCACTCAGTGTACATAAAAGACAAGATACATCCGTCAAGAATCACAAGGCACAACACCCAGTGACAGTCATACAGTACAATAAGCAATCAAATCATACTAGGAAACAATATCAATATAAATCACAAGGATATAAGCAATGAAGTTATAGTCATGCAGTCACAAGTGGGAGGAGATGGGCGACAGGAAGGATGAGAAGACCATTAGCAATAATAATGCAGCCTAATGTGAATAGTTTGACAGTGTTGAGGGAATTATTTGTTTAGCAGAGTGATGGCATCTGGGGAAAAAACTGTTCTTGTATCTAGTTGTCTTGGTATGTAGTGCTCTATAGTGTCATTTTGAAGGTAGGAGTTGAAACAATTTATGTCCAGGATATGAGGGGTCTGTAAATATTTTCACAGCTCTCTTTTTGACTCGTGCAGTATACAGGTCCTCAATGGAAGGCAGATTGGTAGCCATTGTTTTTCCTGCAGTTCTAATTATCCTCTGAAGTCTCTTATTTGTCTTGTTGGGTTGCAGAACCAAACCAGACAGTTATAGAGACAGGCTCAATAATTCCTCTGTAGAATTGTATCAGCAGCTCCTTTGGCAGTTTAACACCACATTTAACACCACAGACAATGTATCTATCATTCAAAAAGACCTTAATCATCTAACAGCTTGGTCTAAAACTTGGCAACTCCAAATCTCAACCAGCAAATGCTCAGTCTTACATATTGGAAAAAAGAACCCAAACACCAAGTACATACTTGATGGACATTATCTCACAGATGACCCCCATCCCGTTAAAGACCTTGGAGTTTTCATGTCAAATGATCTAAGTGCCAAAGCCCATTGCAACTACATAGCAAAAAAGGCTCTAAGAGTTGTTAACCTAATCTTACGTAGCTTCTTCTCCAAAAACACTACACTACTAACCAGAGCATATAAAACATTTGCTAGACCAATTCTAGAATACAGCTCGCCTGTTTGGAACCCTCACCACATCTCTGACATCAATACAATTGAACGTGTCCAGAAATATTTTACAAGAAGAGTTCTCCATTCCTCTGAAAACAACAAAATACCCTATCCCACCAGACTTGAAATCCTAGGCTTAGAAAACTTGGAACTCCGTCACCTTCAACAAGACCTAAGTTTAACTCATAGAATCATCTACTGTAATGTCCTTCCTGTTAAAGACTACTTCAGCTTTAATTGCAATAATACAAGAGCAACCAATAGATTTACACAATGTTAACCGCTTTAATCTAGATTGCAGAAAATATGACTTCTGTAACAGAATCATCAGTGCTTGGAATACTTTACCTGACTGTGGTCTCTTCCCATAATCCTAAAAGTTTTATCCAAAAACTTTCTACTATTGACCTCACCCCATTCCTAAGAGGACCACAAGGGGCGTGCATAAGCGCACAAACGTGCCTACCGTTCCTGTCCTATTGTTTTTCTTTTCTTCTTCATATATATATACATATATATATATATATACATATACATATATATATATATATATATATATATATATATATATATATATATATATATATTTTCTGAGTTTTCACGGTGTTTGTATATAGGTCTTTGGTTGTTGGGTTTCTCCGTGTAAATTGGAAGTGTCTTGGCGTTTCGGCGAGTCTCATTCGTCATCTTCAGGCTTCAGCCGTGCTTCTGGGAGCTTCTGCTTTTGCTCCCAGAAGCACGGGTTGAAGCCTGAAGATGACGAATGAGACTTCGTCAAACGCCGCCAAGACACTTCCAATTTTACACGGAGAAACCCAACAACCAAAGACCTATATACAAACACCCGTGAAAACCTCAGAAAATATATATATATATATATATATATATATATATATATATATATATATATATATATATATATATATATATATATATATATATATATATATGAAGAAGAAAAGAAAAACAATAGGACAGGAACGGTAGGCACGTTTGTGCGCTTATGCACGCCCCTTGTGGTCCTCTTAGGAATGGGGTGAGGTCAATAGTAGAAAGTTTTTGGATAAGCATATATATATGCTTATACCTCCTAATATTTACTCATATATATGTTTATATACTATATAAATTTTTTGTATGACACTTATATATATTGTTGTGACAAAATAAATAAGTTTGAGCTTCCTGAGTTGGTGCAGAAAGAACCTTCTTTGTTGTGCTTTTTTGATGACGCTTTTGATGTTAGGTATCCATTTTAGGTCTTGAGATATAATAGAACCTAGATATTTGAAGGTGTCTACTGTTGATACTATGTTGTCTAGTATTTTAAGTATGGGAGGGTTTCTCCTAAAATTTACCACCATTACTACGGTTTTGAGTGTGTTCAGTTCCAGATTGTTCCGGTCGCACCATGAGGCTAGTTGTTCAACCGCCCATCTGACATGATCATAATAAATGTGAAAAACAGTTTAGTCATGAAAAGGAGAGAGCGAGAAAGATGCTCAAGACTGACTAAATTTGATTTTCTTCAATATAAGATGAGGGAGAAGGAATCACTGAGGTTTTCAGAATTGATGCCAGTCTTTGGAAATAGACCAGCTCAAAATACAGATCCGCAAGGTCTATTGATATGCTGTTGTTGCAAGATATAATAACAGAATCTTGAATTCTGTTGAATTCCTTCTTCAGGGGTATCTGCATTATTCCTCTATATATTTTAAAACCCCCTTTAAAAAAAAAAGTGGCTCAGTCAAAAAGCACGAGAAGTGAGTCAAGAAACGGTTGTGCAAAACTCATTCTAAAACCAAAGGTCATAACTGGGTGGAAGAAAAGAGGGAAACTTTTATTGACCCCCCCCCCCCCCCCGTGGATTCAGAGTAGAACTCCCAAGCCAAGTTGGTTGCGTCTTCTGGGAATAGTGGATCCAACACATCTGGAAGGTTCCAGATGGGAGAATGCTGAACTCAACCCACAAAAATAAGTTCAAAGTCTTGTAAAGGCTGCAGATGGTGGAGATAACAAAGCCTCTGAAATTTCTGCCTCCTCCTTTGATCTTTTTCAAGTGAACCATCCTTACACGATGTCAGCATTTTCCTGATGGATTCCACCGCTAGATGCTTTCCAACTTCCCAGCAAGGAACAAATCAACCCCTTTTCTTGGCACACAGAAGAAAGGCTCCCCAAATCAATGGCAATTGAGTTTCAGGGCATCATCAGTTCTGTGATGAGTGCCATCTGTTTCCTTGACAGGTTTTTAGTAGCTTCACCTGTCCAAACTCTAGGCGTTGCCCAGCCCCACTTGCTGTGTTTCGCAAACTAGAATGAAGACTCCTAACGGAAGTGTTTCAAAAACGTGTGTGGGAATGATAGTTTATGCTGAATGATGAATTGAAATACATGTTGTTAGAGAACAAAGATGAAAAGGAAACCATAAATGCTGTGAGAAGGTTGAAAAAATAGCAAGGTTGCAGGAATAGATAGCATAACTGAACAATATTAAAATATAGAAGGGGTTTCCTAAAAGAATGTAAGATTGTAAATATAGAAGGATGATGTTTAACTGTGTGCGAAGACAGCATCTGTGTCTGGAAAAATACCTTACTTGTTCCCCTGTGCAGTGGAAATGCCAGTAAGAGAGAATGCAAAAACCAAGAAGGGAATAATTTGGGAAACCACCTATAAAGATATTTCATAGAATTCTGATGAAAAAAGTACACAATATGATGATTCATTATGTGCATCGAGTTAGCTTTAATTTTATTTTTATCTTGTCTTTATTGTTTTTATAAATAACTAAAGGTGGCAAATGTATTCCTTCCTCCTATATTTTCCACACAAAAACAACCCTGTGAGAGAGAGTACCAGCCCAAAGTCATCTAACTGATTTTCATACTTAAGGCGGGACTAGAACTCACAGCGTACTAAAAAGCAGAGACATCACCCTGCCAACAAAAGTGCGTATAGTCAAGGCTAGAGTTTTCCCAGTTGCAATGTATGGCTGTGAAAGTTGGACCATAAGAAAGGCTGAGCGCCAAAGAATTGAGGCCTTTGAACTCTGCTGCTGGAGAAGACTCCTGTGAGTCCCTTGGACTGCAAGGCAAACAAACAAGTCAGTCCTAGAAGACTGACTGCTCTTTAGAAGGCCAGATCCTGAAGATGAAACTCAAATACTTTGGCCACCTAATGAGAAAGAAGGAATCACTGGAGAAGAGCCTAATGCTGGGAAAGATTGAGGGCAAAAGAAGAAGGGGACGACAGAGAACGAGGTGGCTGGATAGAGTCACTGAAGTGTGAGTTTAAATGGACTCCAGAGGATGGTAGAGGATAGGAAGGCCTGGAGGAACGTTGTCCATGGAGTCGTGATAGATCGGACATGACTTCGCAACTCACAACAACAAGAACTCACAGTCTCCTGGTGATTGGCCCAAAGACACCCAGCCAGGTTTGATGCTGAAGGTGGGACTAAAATTCTCAGTCTCCTGACTTTTTGTCCTGTGCCTTAGACAGCACAGGTCGACTTTCTCCAAGATTCTTTGTTCCCAACCTGATCGTTTAGATCTTTTAACAATGCTGGTAAAATTAATTAAATCCCTTTTGCTGCTGATCATCCTTTTCTCTCTTTTTCCTGTTTCCCAGAATTTATATATATATAAATTTCTTTCACATTGTGACATTTCTTTTCATACTTTGAAAGAAATTGAGTTGGAGAAGTAGAAGTTCAGGCAAGAAAAGAGCAGTTTTACTCCCAACGGTTGCCACTAAAAAAGGGAGGGGAGGGGTTGAAAGAGATAGAATCTGGCCCCTCTGCCCACTGCCTCTTTCCTTCAACCTACCTACATGTTGGTTTCATTTTCAGACATTGAACCCTGACATAGCACTCTGGCATCTGAAGAAGCACCAGTTTTCTCAACTACTTGCCAGTCAGCTTTGAGGGTATATAACGTGGAGGTTTTAATGATGGGGGGCACTTGGATACCCCTTTAATGGACTTCTCTCTCTAGGGAGACCTGTTTAGTGCCAATGCTTTTTCTGCTTTCATGCGAATGCCTCTTTATTTTCCAGGTATTTTATCTTCCAGACATTTATCATCCTGCTTACTCTGTTGTTCATAAAATCATTTACCGCCCTATGACTGAACTGCTTCTTTTAAAAAATGGAAAAGTAGGTGGCTCATTTGACATACGGAAGAGTTGAAGAGAAGACTGACAAGAGATGCCTTTTCCACCGACATTAAAGTGCCCTGCACAGAATGGGATGTAATCATGATTAGAAGATTTTTCCCCAGCTGGAGACCCTCAATTTGTTTCATCAATACTAAGCTGACCATCAGTTGTAGCTGGAAGTGAGGAAAGTTCAGTGTATCCAGAAAATTGGAGTAGAGAATTAGAGGAGTGAGTAGGCCTGTGTAAAAGCTAACTCAATCCTGATATTCAGGGGCTGAATTCATACAACCCCAAACTTCACTTAAATGGGGCTCAGATGATTGGTGGTGGTTCAGTTTGCAACCTTTTTTCTCAGCAGCCACTGTGTGGACTTGCCCAACCTTTCTGCCATAATTTATTTATTTGGCCAACACATATATCGTTTGTTTCTTTCACTAAGTCAGGTTAGAATGATGCGAATTCATCCTCTGAAATCAAGCTTCCTTTTGCTTCCCCTGCCTTGCACATTTCGCCCCCTTTTTTTCCTGTATTGTAATACGCACACACAAAAAAACCCCAAAAGTATCACAAACTAAGGCCTTTTCACGCTTGCGGTTGACATTCCAAAAGGAGGACAATTTTCAGTTTTCACTGACTTTGCCGCTGAATTCAAGATTTCTCTCCCCTGCGCCTTTCTCCGTCAGAGGGGCCGGAAACCCTTTCTTCGTGTGCTGGCGCGTGTCTGTTCGTGTGTCTACATATATGTACGCTTTCCCATGTGATGAGTGCTGCGCGTTTCCTCGCGGCGTGTGGGCGACGGAGGGGAAGCCTATAGGGGGACGTGTAAACTTCTCTCCCCCCCCCCCCTCCTCCATCAAAGGCGAAGGAGGAAAAGAGCGGCGGGGATCTCCTCCAACCCAAGCCGCCACCCTCCCCCCGCCCCGAGGGAGGCAGGCAGACGCCGGAGCTGCTGCCACTCTCTGGAGGAAGACGGTGCAATCCCAGTGGTGGGCGCAACGCGATGGGCTCTCCTTAGCTGACTGGCCTGTACTAGGATCAGGCGCCGACCGTCACTTGACGGGCGCGTCTCGGTGTTGGAGAAGCCGACCTCGGCGTAGCGGCTGGAAAGCAGCCGGAGAGGAGGAGATTGGAAGAGACCGCTCAGGTATTTCGTTCCCGCGCCTAGGGAGGGGTGCGAGGTGGGGGCGGGGCTCTGCAGCGGGGGCGGAGCCACCACACGATCCCCAGCTGGGCTCCAGGTCCCGGCGAGGCGCGTCCCGAATCGCGCCGACTTTCCACGACCTCGTACAGATGAAGTGTATAGGATGGCGCTGAGACCTGCTAGGGATCGCTTGAAAGAATACGCCTCCCCTGCTTTGCCAGCTGGGCTCAGAGCGCTGAACCTTCAGCGTCCGCGCTGGACGAAACGGCCCGCCAGACTCTCTGGACGCCCCGGACGTGTTTTTGGCCGAAGCCTCGCCCGAGACCACCAGCCAAAGCCTGGCGCTTCGGTTTAATCCCCGGAGCTTTCTGCTAGACGCCGACCTGAGGCTGGTAGCTCCGCTTTGTCGACGGGTCACAGAGAACCCACTCCACCTAATCTACCCTCCCAGAAGGTTCATTTCCAGCTTTTGTCCGGACTCCCCTTTCTCCACGGATTCCGAAAATCGGAAAGGCCCGGCCACACCCGAGTCTTCAAAGTACCAGAAGTGGTTCCGCGGACGCGTGGGTTGCGCTTGACGCTCATCCAGCCTTCGTTGCGTCGCGGTGGGGAAAAGCGCCGGTAGATGCGTTGGGAGGTCAACCCCATTCCTTTGCTTAGCAGTTTTCACCCATTTGGAGGGCTGGAGACTCAGCTGACTATAGGAGACTGTAAGATACTTAAAGCCGAGCTGGAGGGGAGACGTAGGAATCCCAGATCTGTATGTACATGGGAAATCCGAAGACGACAGCCTATGTAAGACAATGCCTCTTCTATTTATTGCTTTGTAAGAAATTCACTATATCCCAGAATGGAAGCTCAGTTTGATTGATCATGATTTTCAGGAACAGTTTTCCCTTGAATGAACCTGCCCCTCCCCCTTTCCATCCCACCACCCTCCGGGCTGCCCTTAAATCCCATGTCTTTGTATTGCTGCCTTTTTCCCCTTCCCTCTTTTCTCATAGACTTGAAACTAATGCTGTTAAATTACTACTATAGTGCACGTTTAGGCTTTCCTTGTGTTAATTGATTTAGCATAAGGATATTAAAAGCCTTGTTGCCTCTGAGGCTGCAGATTGATTTTTATAAATCTGAAAGGTTTTAAGTGTGTTCTTGAAATATGGTCTGGAAAGATACAGGGGAAAAGCATCTATGTTTTAATGGCATCTTCTCAGGATTAACCTTATTCAAAAAGTTCTGTTATTTTGTTGGAAGGAGAACTTTTTCTCTTTCCAATACAGTTGTCATTACAGGTGAAGAACTGACACATACCTCAGGGTGTCCTACTTGTCTTAATATATCCAGGGCAGGCTCTCCCAGGTTCTGGAAATCAGTAGGGGTCAGCTAGATGCCTCCAACTTGCTATGGCTTAATTCTTCCTAGTATTGAGATTGACTGCTGGTGACATTGTGTTTGTCTTCTTTATTCATCTTGTTTGGGCAGCAGTTAGAGAAGTGACTTACCATATCGTTCCGAGACTTCTTTTTTTACTTCCCAGTGTTGTTTATACTTTTGGGTTTTGTAGTGGTCACCCATCCAAGTACTAACCAGATCCTTGAGGATCAGCCAAGACAGCCACATAGATGCCAGCAAGAAAAATAGGTGTGATCCCAGCAGGAGAAGATGGTTTGGGAGCTACAGAACCAGAATTCCTGTTTGTGGCAGGATAGACTTTCTTCTACATAGCAATACAACTGGGAATATCTCAATTCCACTTTTCTGCTTTGCATATAAAACATCAGCCTGTGTTTAATCTTGATTGTCTGTTGTTGCAAGAGTGCTGTAGATAAACAGGCAGGGCAACTTCAGACAGAGGGTCTCTCTTGATTAATCTGGCTGCTGGTTGGTGGTGTTTCCCACCCCCCCTTTTCTTTCCTGCACTTTACAGGGGCAGAAATTCTAACATGGCTTTAAGATTACTTGTGGCCACCACATCCAGGAGGCAATTCATGGTTACCACCGATAGGTTGATGCTGCTGGAACCAGCCACGTGGCAGAGCACCGGCTTCTAAAATAAGAGGCACCTCCCACAATAACTTCCTTCGTAAGGAGATACTATTGTAGGAGATTAAAATCTGAAGAAGCCTCTCGCTCTGTTCTCATCCTCTGCAGATCTTCTCCATTCGCCTCTGCAGGATGGACCGCTCTGCCAACTTCACCTGTTTCTCCACCACCACTTTGGCAGAGGCCAACTGGACCGATCCTGGCCTCTTGCCCGGCCCGGCCGGCATGGGTAAACCCTTGTCAATCTTCAAAGTCCTCATCTTGACTTTGCTGGCCATGCTGGGGGTTGCCACCTTCCTTTGGAACCTGTTGGTCCTGGCCACCATCCTGCGGGTACGTACTTTTCACAAGGTGCCCCATAACCTGGTCGCCTCCATGGCCATCTCTGATGTGATGGTGGCCGGCTTGGTGATGCCCCTCAGCCTGATATACGAACTGTCCGGCCGTCGCTGGCGGCTGGGCAGGCTGCTGTGCGAGATCTGGATCTCCTGTGACGTGCTTTGCTGCACGGCCAGCATCTGGAACGTGACGGCCATTGCACTAGATCGTTACTGGTCCATAACGCGGCACCTGGAATACACACTGAAGACCCGTCGGCGTATTTCCAATCTTATGATTACTGTGACTTGGCTGCTCTCTGCTATTATCTCCTTGGCTCCACTACTCTTTGGCTGGGGAGAAACTTACACCGAGGACAATGCTGAATGCCAAGTCAGCCGGGAGCCTTCTTACACCGTCTTTTCAACCTGTGGAGCTTTTTATCTGCCTCTCTGCGTCGTGCTGTTTGTCTACTGGAAGATCTACAAAGCGGCCAGGTTTCGCATTGGATCCCGTAAGATCAATTCCATCAGTCCAATTACACCCGGAGTTCTAGAGGTTAGTGCTTTGCCCATTTTTTTACACTCAAGAGGTAAGTTTAATGCAAAGATTTAGTTAGAATGTCTTTAGCACAAAGACATTCATTCAGTCTTTGAAATTTACCATGTTTAAGCCAGGCGTATCACGTTGCTGGCAATTGTGAACTTGTGCTCCATGGTTCAGATCTCAGCTCAACAGTGTTCCTGCTTATGAACCATGATTCATTATTATTATTATGGTTAATCACACAACCAGTAGAATCAGTGTTGATTCCTGGCTTCCTTTTGAATGGATTTGTCAGTTTTCTTGACAGTGTTTTTCAGAAGTGTTTTTTCCCTTGCCTCCTTCCTAGGGCTGAGAGAGGGTGACTGGCCCAACATCACCCTACTGGGTTTGTGCCTAAGATAGGACCAGAACTCACACAACGATTGATGATTGGCCCAAAATCATCCAGCCGATATTCATGCCTAAAACGAGACTAGAACTCAGGGTCTCCCAATTTCCCAACACTACAAAAGCAAACTATCATTATTTGCTAGCTTTAGTACCTACACTTTTCATGTAGGTTATATAACTCAAAGGGGTGACCCTCGTAATAACTAATATTCTCTCAATTCTCTTTTGTTTTGAAAATTTAGATCAAGAACTGCAAAATAATTTGTATTTGTTAGGCTGTGCACTGACATGGTCTTTAATCCCATTTCCTGAATTTTTGGGGTTAACTATAATTTGGTTGATGTTTGCCCTTCTGCTGAAGTAGAAACTTAATTACCAATTTGGGGACAAAAAGAAACAGCTTCCACTAAGAGAGAACCTCCCCAGATTTATCTCACTGCTTTTTAAGAGAAAGAGTAGCAGGCAGGAATCAACAGATTAAATTTTTCCCAACCACTCAAGCCAGAAAGATCAATATTGTCAGCCTATTAGTTACTTCCCTGTTTTTCTGCCCTCCCTGGATATTTGGGGATCTTTCCCAGGTACATGCACACCATATATAGGTAATCCTTGAGTTACAACGATAATGGATTATGCTTGTGACAGTCATAAATTGGATCACCCAAGTGATGGACACGATTTTACAGCCTTTTTCGGAGGCAAATGCCATGGTTGTTAAGAAAACCAATGGTTTGCTATAGATATATGTTTCCTGAAAAGTGGAAGTAAATGCCTTTTTTTTTTTTTTTTTGGCAAAAGCGTTGCAAAACTGAGGATCAAGATAATGTGGTCACATGATTGTGGGATGCTGCAAACATCCATCAATCCTTATTCAGAGAATAGAGTTGGAAGGGACCTTGGAGGTCTTCTAGTCCAACCCCCTGCTCAAGCAGGAGACCTTATATCATTTGAGACAAATTATCCAGTCCAGTCTCTTCTTCAAAAACCTCCAGTGATTAAGCACCTACGTCTGAAGACAAGCTGTTCTATTAGTTAATTGCCCTCACTGTTAGGAAAAGTTTCTCTTTAATTTCAGGTTGCTTCTCTCCTTGATTAGTTTCCATCCATTGTTCCTTATCTTACCTTCTGGGGCTTTGGAAAATAAGTTAACCCCCTCTTCTTTGGGGCAACCAAACTGCTTGTCGAGCACCCAAAGTGCAGTCATTTGACTGAGGTGTGGGGGGTAGCACTTTTGGGACCTCAATTCCTGGCCAGAAGGATTTAGCAAGAAGGTCCATGCTAACTTCCAGTGGTCACTAAATGGCTGTCATAAACTGAGGACTACCTTTTTGTGATGCCTCTGAACTTCAGCTTTCTCATGCTCCTTAATTGAAATCCAAGTTTAGATGTTTCATCCTCTAAAGAAGGACATTATCAACACACAGAGTGGGCATTTATTCATGAGACTGTTCCTGCCATGTATTTCCTACACATAGCCTGTCAAGCAGCAAAGCTCTAGGTACAGCAAGGAGGGGACCCAGCCAACACAAACATCTCTCCACGCTGCCTCCCCACCTCCATTCATTTAGTTTGCTTTGGCCCTTTCAATAGATTCTCTTTGTTTGGTGTGGATGTGTAAACAGCTGCACTGCCTACCCCAAGCTGCACGGAGTTGTGAAAAGCACATGCTCACTGTTTATACCCTGTGGCAGGGTGAGCGTAAGTCCCATGGCCAGCTGGGGGAATTCTGGGAGTTGAAGTCCCCGCTTTCTTAAAGAGGCTGAGAAATTCTAATTCAGTCCCTGGGAATAGATCCTGTGTTGTAAAACCCATAAATGATTTATCCCCATAACTATTTCTATCATTTGTGGCTGTGAGTGTGATTAGGTTGAGGTTTCTGGCTTCATATTCATGCTCAGCATGGCGAGGATAACATAAGCTTCTTGGAACAAACTCAAGCGTTGCGAACTAATCCGTTTCCCTTCATTACTTTTCCGTAATTGAAAAGCTACTTTGGAAACGGTTGCTGAGATGGGCAGGACTGGGACTGCCTAATCTTTTTGTATGTAATGGTTTATCCATTCCAGATCACCCCTTTTTTCACTTGCAGGAGGAAAAAGAGCAGGGTTTGATACATTTTTCAATGTAATAATAATAATAAAAAAATCCCTCCCGTATCTTAATTTCAACTGCACTGTTTTTGTTTTATTTTGGCCAGATTGAGCCTCTTGGTGTTGGTCCAGGTCTTGATTTACAACAAGTCCTTGAACTTACGACTATAATGGATCCCCACATTTCCATTTCTTAACAAAACAGTTCTCAAATGAGTTTTGCCACATTTTATCACCTTTTTTTCGCCATAGTTGTTAACTGAATCACTGCAATTAAGTTAACGACATGGTTGTTAAGTGAATCTGGCTTCCCCCGTTGACTTTGTTTTGTCAGAAGGTCACAAAAAAATGATCATATGACCCCCCGGGACGCTGCAACCATCGTAAAGGCATTCAAGTTGCCAAACATCTGGATTTGGATTAGATGAGTACGGGGATGCTGCCATGGTCGTAAGTATGAGGACGGTTCGTAAGTCAGTTCTTTTTCAGTGTCATTGCAACTTTTTAATGGTCACTAAAGAATTGGACTATCTCTATTGCGAAAAACGCTCTTTATTTTGGTACCTAATTAGCAGCTAAGGCCATTTTAAAAGCCAATTCTTTTCAGAGTCTCTGTGCATGAACTCACGAATCTGTGGTGTTTGCCTGCAGAAATCCCAGTATTCAAACGTCCTTTCTTTTGAAATGTATTTGTTGTTCCCGATATCCACATCGATAGACCAGTGGGCTGCCGAAAGCCTCTCTCCACCATTGGCAAAATTCGGACCCGATTCTCACCACAGCAACTGTGAACCAATCACTGGCGTTCAAGAGCCTCAGATTTTAACTCCGCATCATCGGACCATGAACTAAAAGTCCTGTGGCTGAGATGGAATGTTGAATTAGCCTCTCTGACAGCTCTTGCACCAGAAAGCCTTGACGTTTTCAATCTCTCGGCGGCAGAACAAAAAATATGCCAAAGCCACCAATTGAGCTCATTGATGCAAACTGCTGTCGGTGGGGCAAACTTCGTGCCTGCCTTCTGGTGCTCTGGGAAAAGCTTGGCAGAAGTTGGGGGAGGCTTAGAGAAAGCTTTGCAAACAACGAGAGATAGGAGCTGCTCTCCTTGTGTAAATACATTTAGGGAATCCGGAGTGGGAAATGGCAGCACAGATTTGTGCCAAGGGCTGGGAAACTCAAGCTCAAGCTTCCTTGGATAACTCTCAGCCAGTCACTCATAGCCCAACATGTTGCAGGGGAAAATTTAGAGGCAGGAATGCTCTAAACTAAAGGCTGCCTTGAACTGCTGGAAATCATTAATAAAATACACAGTCATGGGGGGGAAAAACCCTGTGTTTACATTCTAAGGAATGTAGCAGCGTTTCTCAACCTTGGCAGTTTAACGAGATGTAGATTTCAACTCCCAGATTTCCTTAACCACCAGCCGACTCCACGGCTGCCATTCCTGGATACCCCGCTGCAGGCAGAAAGTAAAGTCCCACCTTGTCTTACGAGCAAAATAACACGGCCAGGAAGGAGAAGACACCTCATGCCACATAGCCCTCTCTCACAGCCAAAAGATTTGCAGCTGTTAAAAAAAAAAGGGGGGGGGGAGCGATTGAGATTTTGTGGGAATACCCTGTTCTTTCTGAAACTTTGCAACTTGGAAGAGGTACGGACATCAAGTGGCTTGCTAGCTGGGGAATTCTGGGAATTGGAAGTCCACCTGTCTTCAAGTTGCCAAAGTTGAGAAACACTGGAATAGAAAGTTCCTTCAGACGGTGAAAAAGAAAACAGGTATATATATACACATAGAGATGTGTTCTGTCCTCCCTCGCCTCCGTCCGAGTGATGGCTTAATTAGCCGGCACTATCAGCTCTGGCAGCAGAATAGCCAGCGTCTGCCAAGAGCTTCCGTTATCTTCCACGACGCTGGTGAGTCACAACCTTCAGCTCTTGTCAATCAGTGGATTTGCCTGTTACAAAGAGACACAGTAGCTCTCGCTGCCTTTTATATCCTGTGGGGTGTGGCTCCATGACTCAGCACTTCCTAGGCCTGCCCCACCCTTGCTTCTGTTGTTCCCTCCTCTCCTGCCTACGAAACCTAGGGTTCAACCAAGCCTGATTGCCGTCAGCTGGGTCTGCAGGCATGGCCTGTGGAGGGAAGAGTCAGAGTGGAGGCCTTGTTATCTCTTCCACCTGGCCTGTTTCTGGCTCCTGGAGCTGAGCCAGGGAAGCCGATGCTCCTGAGGTAAGTCCTGACAGCCCTTCCCTCTCACTGTCCAAGTCACTTTCTGGCAGCAGGGACGGCTCGGGGGGTGCAGACACAACACGATGTTTTGGAATTCTTCCAGCAGATCACAGGAATTGTGGTGATGCCACTCATTCTGCAGCTTTCTGTTGCTTGCTGTTGCAGTCATTTGATCCAAGCAAAACACATCATTGCTTTTCCACAACTAAATGCTTTCCATCTGATTTTCTATAGGAAGTCGCCGCCATTTCATCTGTGTGTGTGTGTGTGTGTGTGTGTGTGTGTGTGTGAATACTTTGTCACCACCTCTTCAGTGCTGGAGTGGTAATCTTGCTTTGGAAGTCCCTTGTGAGTGAGTCAACACAGCCTTCAGGCAATTCCAGTCTTCTTCCAGAGATGTTTTTGCACGAATGAAAAGATCAACTGGAAAAATTCAAAGGCAGACACGATAGGCAGTTCCAGGGGTGAAATCTACTTACCTTCCTTACCGGTTTGGAAGTGCACATGTCCTGTGCGCGCAATCGCTTCACGCATGTCACATGCATGTGCAGACCTGCACAGGTGCAAAACCTTCTGCGCATGCGCAGAAGGTAAAAAACACATTACTTCCTGGTAAAAAGTTACCGGGCGAGTGCGCGGAGCTTCGTTCCACCATCGCTACCAGATTGCCGAATTACCGGTCATGATTGCTACCAGATCGCACCATCCAATCCGACCTGGGAGCATTTCATCCCTGGGCAGTTCTAATGTATTTGCAAGATATAGTTTTCAAACTTTGCAAGACAGCTTGCCTTAGTGTATATTAAAATCAATCTTTTTTTCAGCATTATCAGAATTGATTGATCAGCATATAATTAGGAAGTATGCTGGACCAGATAATCGGAAGCCAAAATTCTTTTGTTTGAATACTCCAGTACTTTATTTTGCTGGTTCCTTGCAATGAGCTATGGTTCCTGGTTTAAGCCAATAAATAGTATAATAAATATCATGTGAATATTATTTTATTTATTTAATTAGTTAGCCAATTTTTGTTGCACCTTTGTTATTATAAATAAGGCAGCGAATATACCGAATGCTCCTTCCTCCTCCTATTTTCCAAGTAAAAACAATCCTGTGAGGTTGGTTGGGCTGAGAGAGAATGATTGGCCCAAATTCCTCCAGCCACCTTAATTGTCTAAGGATGTGTCTTAAGGAATAAAGATATAACATGCAATCATACATGTAAATTTGGAAGACAGTGAACTTCCAGTACTGTACAGGTAGTCCTTGACTTACGGCTACAATTGAGCCCAAAATTTCTGTTACTAAATGAGACAGTTAAGTGATCCTTGGTGCATTTTACGATCTTCTACTTAGAAATAAAAATGAGTTGGGGTTGGAGGTCATACTCCTGGCACCTAGTAGTAGTAGTAGCAGCATCATATAGGGATGGTGCTTGTCTTATGACCGCACCTGATACCAGAATTTCCATCGTTGAGCAAGACAATTGTTAAGTAAGTCATACCTGATTTTACCACCTTTTTTGCCATGATTGTTAAGCAAATCACTGCAATTGTTAAGTGAAACACACAGTCATTAAGTGAGGCCAGTTCTCCCCCCCAGCCACCGTCTTCGCTTTTCTGAAGCCAGCTGGGAATGTTGCAAATGGCAATCACATGATCTGGAGATGCTACACACCAGTTGTCAAGCACCCAAAGTTCGATCGCTTGACCTTGAGGCTGCTGTGATGTTCATAAATCTGACCATTGGTCATAAGTTTGGTTTTTTTCAGTACTGTTGTAACTCCGGATGGTCATTCAATGAACGGTCGTAAATCTAGAGCTGCCTGTATGGACTGCCATTGTAAATCAATGTTCTTGTTTGCCATGACAGCAAATATTCAACAGCGGCTGGTAGGTCTTGCTGTAGATGAGGGGTGTCAAACTCACATGATCACGGTGGTGTCACGTGATATATCGGGATTTCCCCCCTTTTGCTAAACCAGGGGTGGGCGTGGCCCACAGGCTGGGAGTTTGACAGCACTGCTGTAGATTAATCTCTGGCCCACAGAACCTTATCCTCCTTTCAGGAGATGCTCTCATGCTCAGCAACAGGACAAAGCAAATAATCTAAAGATGCTCTTTCTGTTTTGCAGTTCAGGGAGGATTCCCAGCATCCACAGATGGTGTTCACCGCCAGGCATGCCACGGTGACGTTCCACACGGATGGAGACACTTGGAGGGAACAGAAAGAGAGGAGAGCTGCCCTCATGGTGGGAATTCTCATTGGCGTCTTTGTCCTCTGCTGGATCCCCTTCTTTGTCACTGAACTCATCAGCTCCCTCTGCTACTGTGACATCCCGCCAGCCTGCAAAAGTGTTTTCCTTTGGCTCGGATATTCCAATTCATTTTTCAACCCTCTGATCTATACAGCCTTCAACAAGAATTACAACAATGCCTTTAAGAACCTCTTCTCCAGACAACAATAAACATTGTCTGGGGAGAGGGCCCATAGGTGATTTTTTTCCCAAAAGGCAACTGGAGTTTCCTAGGTTTTTTTAAAATTTCTTTTGAAAACATTTCCCTTCTTGTCCAAGAAGCTTCTTCACTTCTAACTGATTGGTGGGGAATGGAGCAGAGGTGAAATGCTCCCGGTTTGGATCGGATCGCCCGATCTGGTAGCGATGGCAGCAAATGGTTCGGAGAACCGGTAGCAAAAATCCCTGCTCCCCCACACACACCCCCATGTCCAGCTGAGCTGTGCAATCATCAGAGGTGTTTTTTTTTTCTCTACTTTTAAAAGCATTTTTTCTTCGGCCGAAAAATGCTTTTAAAAGTAAAAAAAAAAAGCCTCTGATGATCGCACGGCTAAGCTGGGATTGTCAGAACCCTTTAGAAGCATTTTTTTTACAGCCTCTTTGGCCAAAAAGGTTGTAGAAAAAATGCTTTTAAAAGTAAAAAAAAAAAGTTGGCCACGCCCACCCAGTCACATTACACACACCCCACCAAGCCACGCCCACAGAACTGGTAGTAACAAATTTTACATTTCACCCCTGGAATGGAGCGATTTATATTCTTTACAATCATTCAGTCGTTATCTCACTTAGGGACAGTCGTTAGCTCTCTGAGAGTTGTTGAGCCCACTTGGGACTTTATGCTGTATTTTCACCTGAATTAGACTGTAAATGAGTATAGAAATTTCAGCAGTTCCAAGGAAGTTCCACATCCGTTTACATTCTGATTCAGTTGACTCTGAAGATACAGATGAACCCCCAAGTGGCTTCAATGGCTCTCCGAAAGAGTTCTCATGACCAGGTGACTTCAAAGACGATAAATCTTTCCATTCCCCACCATCAATTAGAACTGAAGAAGCTTCTTGGATGAGAAGTGAAATGTTTTCAAACAAAACCCAAAAAAGTCCAGTTGCATTTTGAAAAAAAACAAAAAACACACCTCTTTGGGACAGTCATGATCTGGATGATGGAGAAGGTTTATATCTCTGGAGAGAATATTCTCTCTATAAAGATCCATCCATCCTCCAGAGATGGAAGAGGAAAAGCTCTTGAAATAAACATCATTCCTTTACAGTTGAACCATTTATTCCAGTTGCTCTTAATATCTCTGTTAGTTCTTCATTGCTGTAGGAAATTATTGAAATCAGTAGCTGCTTGTTCAGACACCGTATTTTCCCGACACTCATACAAGGGTGTTTTTGTCAATCGGACAGTCTGATTTTTCTTCTCGGCTCAGTTGCACTTGCTAATGTGACACTCTGCGATGTTGCTATCAATGTCACTCTAGGATGTTTATGGCCTCCAAGAGAATCACAGAACCTGTGGCATCATCCGTATTGTGACTGACATCAGCTCCATAGTGAGAGAAATCTGTTCTCCTTTGTAACTCTTTGCAACTCTTTGTAACTCTTTATGAGATATGTAACTCATATCCCATAAATGTACTGCTCAATAGAACAAGTAGGGTATTTAAATAGTCATTTGCAGAGGGGTAGGAAAGAGAATGAGGTACCCACTTCGCACATGGGTTTTTTGGTCAGTTTAATACTTCTTTATTTCATTACATTAATAGGGAATATATAATCCTTCAGATATTGCTGAACTAAAATTCCTGGCAGACTTAGGCAGGATAGATATTGGGCAAAGAATTGGAAGTTACAGTTCAGGCACATCTGAAGAGCCATGGATTCTCCATTCCCGTGTTATTGTTTCAGACACTCAAGACACCAAGAACCAAGCATCTGGTTCTGTGTAGCCAGGTGGTAGCTCACACCTTGAGTTGGACACAGAAGCAAACTGGCATTCAATGCAGCTCACAAAGTAAAGGTGTTACATGCACAAACTCACATTCTACAGCAGCTGCAGCTTCCAAATCCTCTTCAAAGGTAGGCCCATGAAGAATTAAAACTCGGTATTTGGATACATTTAATCAAAAGCATCGTTAGTATTGAATTTCTACAAGCACAGTGCATCAAATAACTTTTGTGTTTGGAAAAAAGTCTAATATGAAAAATACATGGGCTTGGAAGAAGATTATACCAAGCCTGAGCAATGTTATTCTAACAGAGATCCAAATCAGCCCAGATTCTCCTTCACAGCTATTATCTCTTCAGCTGATGAAACTTTCCAGTTTCTATTTTTTCTCAGTAAAAGAGCTTCCCCAACCTAGTGCCCTTCAGTTGTTTTGGGACAATTTTTACAATTTTCAGTATAGCACCAGACTAGTAGATCTGGGGGGAAAAACATTATGATGAAATTGTTTTATGTAATGCGCGAAGGCTCCTTAATTTGTAATATGAATTAAGGTGAGAAGAAGTAATAGGAGAAGAGGGCTAGATCGTTACTTCTGTTTGAATGTCTGCAGAAATTGAGCAACAATAGGAAATATAAACCAATTCCAGCTACATTGTTTTGTAACATTTGTGGAAAATCGAATGTTTCATAGGCACTAGAATCTGATTCTATTTCTTGCTGCTTTACTTTCTGTCTTTCGTTTTCTAAAAAGAGAACTGCAATATTAAATAAAGTATGAAAGCTTTAACACAGATATCTGAAATTTTAAAAGAACGTGTATCAGGAATCTGGCAACACATCTGCTTGGTAGCAAAGGGCAAACATTGTGCATATCCAGTTATTTCATATACCCCATAGCCAACTCTGGTGAGTGATTGTGCAAATAGAACCAGGAATGATACATATGCGGGTTCTTCAGTCTTACTGGGTTTAAGGAATAAAGATTCAGTTCAAGGCAAAAGACATTCATGGAGGCTTTCAACCAAAATACTGCATAAGCTAGACTATCAGGACCTTGGATAGCTCCCCAAACACCTAGAAAGGAGACCTTTAGTGCATCTAAACTGTCTAAAGCAGGGGTGTCAAACTCACATCGTCACGTTGTCATTATATATATATATTTTTCTTTTCATGTGACATATCAGGACTTTTCACCCCTTTGTTAAACCGGGGGTGGGCGTGGCCAGCATGTGACCCATCCGGCCCATGTGCCGTGAGTTTGACAACGCTGTTCTAAAGGAAACTGTTTTAGCAATACTGGTAAGTCCACAACGCATGAATATAATGAAGTAACACAAGATTATGAATATATACAGTACATCTTTTTCTTCCTATTTGTTCCACAATGACAACCCCATGAGATAGTGAAAAAGAAGTACCATGGGTAACATGATAGCAATATTTCAATATTTGAGAGGCTGCCCCAAATAAGAGGGAGTCAACCTATTTTCCAAAGCATCAAATGGAAGGACAAGAAACAATGGATGAAAACAAATCAAGAAGCAACCTAGGACAAAGGAGAAACTTCCTGACAGTGAGAACAATTAAGCAGTGGAATGCTTGCCTTCAGAAGTTATGGATACTCCATCACTGGAGACTTTTAAGTAGGAGGTTGGATTAGAAGATCCCCAAGATTCTTCCAACTCTGATTTTATTATACAGAAGTGGGTGGACTTGAGAGAAATTAACTGACTGAAATTAACCCAGCTGGTTTTCATACCTAATTAGGACTGGAAAATTAATTGTTAAGCTGTGCAGTCCTTGAGTGAGGCATCACATGCCTGTACCAATTTCACGCCCCTTTTTGCTGCAGTCATTAAATGAGACGTCGCAGTAACTTGCAACCTCCTACCAGCTTCCCCGTTGTTTTTGATTGTCAGAAGCCAGTTGAGAAGGTTTGCAAATGGCAATCAGTTGACCACTGGATCACTGAAACCAGAGGTGGGGTCTACTTACCTTTACTACCGGTTCACAATGGGATCGCATGCACGCACTCACATGCGCAGATCATCTATGACAACATCTGGGTGGGTGGGCAGAGCCTCCCCCCCCGGTTTTACTACCAGTTCGTAAGAACTAGACCAAACTGGGGGCAACCCCACCACTGACTGAAACTCATATATATATATATATATATATATATATATATATATATATATATATATATATATATATATATATATATATATATATATATATATATATATATATATATATATATATATATATATATATATATATTTTCTGAGGTTTTTAGGTGTTTGTATGTAGGTCTTTGGTTATTGGGTTTCTCAGCGTAAAATTGGAAGTGTCTTGGCGGCGTTTGACGAAGTCTCATTCGTCATCTTCAGGCTTCAGCTTCGTGCAGCCACATTGCTCCCAGAAGCACGAAGCTGAAGCCTGAAGATGACGAATGAGACTTCGTCGAAATGTCGCCAAGACACTTCCAATTTTACGCGGGAGAAAACCCGAATAACCAAAGACATATATATATATATATACACACACACACACACACACACACACACACACACACACATACACACGTCAAGATGACTAGACAGGTACTGTAGATGACTACTTGGATTATTCTCCCACCTCCTCCAAAATGGGGAATTTGGCCAGCTTTTCCCAGATCAGTTTCTTTAAACAAAAATGAACTGGGGAAGGATGGTGTTTGTAATAATCTTTACCTATCATTTCTTCCTACCCTTCCAGATACATTAACATTCCAGTTCCCATATTTAGAATTATAGTGAGAGTTGAATCCCAGAATTTGGAGAATAAGGGGTTAAGCATGCTTGTCTACGGAGTAATCTCTTGAGCCAGTATTATAAAAAGCAAATAGCAAGTAATTAAGAACCACTCTACAAAGTCTATGGACATTAAGCTCCAATGAAACTCGAACTTAATTGTACGGTAAGTTATGGAGGTAGCAAATAGTGGAAGGAAACAAATGAATTTGTATGCTTGTGTGACAGCCTGTCTGGGAACACCAGGGAATTTACATATTATGAAACACTCAGTCCTTGAAAATATGGCTTACAATTTAGTAAACAATGGCTGTCATTCATCTACAGAAGTAGAAGAATACAACTGCCAATATGTTTCTTCTTGCCTGGAAATCTGAAATATCAGCCAAAAGAGAGTTGGACTGCTGCTTAAAAAATGAACTATATCCAATTAATACTGCAGGATCTTGAGTTATGTTGCTGTTGATCCCAAGCCAATATTACCAACTCCAATTTCTGTTATTCTGTAAGAAGAGAAAACCCATCACTTGCAAATGTAAACCTTTTGCTAATTTGGTGGTTGTGTGCTTTGATCAGATGTAGCACTGGAAAGTATAGACAATTCAATACTGTGCAGCACCGGAAGTCCTACGTTTCTCAGTTTTTCAATGGATATGTCACAATTTCCTTCGCATCTGAACACTAAAAATAAGCAGCCCTTCAACCATTCATCTAGCCACATGGAGTGGATGGTTATGTCGAGGGTCTCATTCCTATGGGCACATTCTGATTTAGGAACCAAGGAGCCATTCTGATAGTTAAGATAAACAGAGAGCAGAATTAGAACAAATCTACACGGGGCCTGTTCCCATTGGAATAACACAGAGAATCGGTATGCATTGGATGGAGAATAATGAAAGAAAAGGTGCTGAAGACCCACCCCTTTTGCAAATGAGCCACCACATCATACAGAGATGTAGAAGTGTGGTGAGATGAAGACTGTAGTCCCATGAGGGAGGGGCTGCTTCGTTGAGGGCAAGGAGGAAGGGCAGCTTGGAATGTCTGATAGGCAAGAACAGAGCTAAGATGAACCCACCCTATTCTCCAAAGCAGGGGTCTCCAACTATGGCAACTTTAAGACTTGTGGACTCCAACTCCCAGAATCCCTCATCCAGCTTTGCTGGGAGTTGGAGCCCACAAGTCTTAAAGTTGCCAAGGTTGGAGACCCCTGCTCCAAAGCACCTGAAGGCAGAACAAGAAGCAACAGATGGAAACTAATTAAGGAGAGAAGCAACCCAGAACTAAGGAGGAATTTCCTGACAGTTAGAACAATTGATCAGTGGAATGACTTGCCTCCAGAAGTTGTAAATGCTCCCACACTGGAAGTTTTTAAGAAGAGATTGGACAATCATTTGTCTGAAATGGTATGGGGTTTCCTGCCTGAGCAGTGGGTTGGACTAGAAGACCGCTGAGGTCCCTTCCAACTCTGTTATTCTATTCTATTTCTAGCAGTTCACAGAGTGTATGCAAATAGTCTGGCAAGATTTCAATTGATAAATTAACAACAACAACAACAACCACTCAGAAGTAACTCCTATTGTTGCTGGTTCTAGGGGCTTAACAAAAAGTGATCGAATTTGCACTACTGATCTGCTTAAAATAATAATAAACCTTGCAGAAGATTCTCAAAATAACTGAGAATCTCCACTGACATCCATTTTCACTTGTATTATATATTTTTATAATTTCAATAAAATAATATATAAAAGGAAATAATAATAATCTGAAAACATTTGGAGCAGCACTTAAAACGCTACTGGAATTGACAAATTCACTATATCAATCAATTGCAAAAGGCAGCCTTGCTTGGAACAGCTTAAATCCTGTGAGAGTTATCTGTAACACGATCAAACGTCAACATCTGCCTGTCCCAGGTCCATGGGAAGGACTGGATAGGGGGACAAAAATGCCAGATCCTGTGTGAACATCTGGCTGACTGCGCAACTAATCATAATAGAAATACCATTTGCCTGCAAGCAGGAACTAGTGGGACCATAAAAGAGAGAAAATAAGAGAAAATGAAAAAGCTAAAGCACTCTGGAATTTCAGGATTCAAACAGACGGGCACCTGCCACAGAACACGCCAGTCTTAACAACTGTTGATAAGGAAGACAAAAATAATGGATGTGGTGGCAGCATCTGGATACAGTAGAATAGAACAGGACTCTCCAACCTTGGCCACTTTAAGACTTTGGACTTCAACTCCCAGCAAAGCTGGCTGAGGAATTCTGGGAGTTGAAGTTCACAAGTCTTAAAGTTGCCAAGGTTGGAGACCCCTGGAATAGAGGAAAAGGAACCAGAAAGGATAACAAAATGCAAAGACCTACAAATAAAAATAGAATTGTGACAAAAGAAAGCAAAGATACTGCCAAGAGTAATATGCGTCTTGACTGCAATCCCAAAACAAAACACCAATCTCTGCCAATCCTTGGGAAGGATAGGAGAATAAAAATGCCAAATGCCTTCTGAACGTCTGGCTGATCGGGCCACAAACCATAATAAACCTTGAAAGTCTCGTTCCTCCCTTGTTCACACTCGTGCTATGGAGATCAGCTCACCATTCCTGATCCATCAAAACACTTATCATTGCTCCAACGGCAGCTGCTTTCATGTTTCTCCTCCTTGCTGATCCTGTGAACACTGGACGTCACTGTGGGACAAGGAGTGCTAAGCTCCAAGTCTCTGGGATTCAGCTCTGGGTTCATTTGATTAGGCTGCAGGCTAAAATAATGAAAAGGTACAGCTCTTCTTATTGGTTTCCTCTCATCATAGTTTTCAAGCATGCAGATGACTAGTAGAAACAGTTCTGTGGTAGGAAATTGTAACTAGGGAGGTGACCTTTTACAGCATTTTGGCAAACAGTGTCATAATTAGAATTGCTGTGGCATTGTACCTTCTGAAGAAAACTCTCCCCTCCCCTTCTCTGCCTTCCCTTCTCTTCTCCTCTGCGTTCTTCTCTCTTTTGCCCTCCATTCCCCTCTCCTCTCCTTCTCTGCCTTCCCCTCCCCTGTCTTCTCTTCTCTCCTCCTCAGCTCTCCCTTCCCCTCTTCTCTCTTCCTCTGCCCTTCCCTCCACTCTCCTGCTCCTCTCCTCCTCAGCCCTCCACTCCACTCTCCTTCTCTGCCTTCCCCTTCCCTATCTTCTCTTCTCTCCTCCTCAGCCCACCCTTCCCCTCTTCTCTCCTTTTCTGCCCTTCCCTCCACTCTTCTGCTCCTCTCCTCCTCAGCCCTCCCCTCTCCTCTCCTTCTCTGCCTTCCCCTCCCCTGTCTTCTTTTCTCTCCTCCTCAGCCCTCCCTTCCCCTCTTCTCTCCACCTCTGCCCTTCCCTCCACTCTCCTGCTCCTCTCCTCCTCAGCCCTCCCCTCTCCTATCCTTCTCTGCCTTCCCCTCCCCTTCCCTGTCTTCTCTTCTCTCCTCCTCAGCCCTCCTTTCCCTTCCCCACTTCTCTCCTCCTCTGCCTTCTCCTCTCCTCTCCCCTCCCCTTCTCTCACCCTCCTTCCCTCTTTCTCCAATCTTCTTTCTGGCTGCCTTAAATACTTGAAAATAGCCAGTCCCAGAACCATTGAAGGACTTTGTGAATACGATGCCATGTGGGAAACTGAACCCTGTTTTTACAGCTCAGTGGAATTGTTTTTCCATTCAGTTAAAGCTGGGCTGGAAAAAAAACCACTCCAACATGCTTTCCTCTTTTTCAAAGATATTCAAAGCAAGCTCTCCTTCATCAAACTGAATTTTAAAAAGGCAGCATCTCTCTGCACAACTCAGCCTCATTTAAATTACATATACCATAAGTCTCCAATCCTCTTTGCAAATTCTTCCTCTAAAAGGACGTTTCTCAAATATTTCCAACATAAAGCCAAGCTAAGAGTGGAAATACAAATCTATAAAGCTCGCTAGAAAATCTATGACGTGCATGGGTGGCAGACAGAACAGAAAAAAAAATCTTTTTTCCCCAGTCACAGCTCAAGTAATTGATGAAACATCCTGCTGCAGGAGTTGATGGCGAAGTCTATTTTCAACAGCCAGAGGAAAAGGCTCTCAAATGTCCAGAACAGGTAGTCCTCACATTATAACCACAACTGGGACCAGCATTCCTGTTGCCAAACAAAGCAGTTGTTAAGTGAGTTGCTCCCAATTTTATGACCTTTCCCCATGGTTGGTAACTGAATCACTGCAATTGTTAAGTGAAATACAGATCACTAAATGAATTTGGCTTCCCCCATTGACTTTGTTTGTCAGAAGCCAGTTGGGAAAGTCAGAAATGGAAATCATGTGACTCTAGGTTGCTACAACTGTCATAAATAAACTGTGAGAGGGATCTTGGAGTCTTAGTGGACAACCAGTTAAATACCGTGTTTCCCTGAAAATAAGACCGGGTCTTATATTAATTTTTGCTCCAAAAGACACATTAGGGCTTATTTTCTGGTTAGGTCTTATTTTGGGGGAAATACGTGCATCCATCTGGCTGACAATCTTAACTGGGGCTTATTTTGGGGGTAGGGCTTATATTATGAGCATCCTGAAAAACCATGCTAGGACTTATTTTTCTGGTTGGGTCTTATTTGCAGAGAAACATGGTATGAGCTAACAATCTGTGGCGGCAGCCAAAAAAGCCAATGTAATCCTAAATTGCATTAGCAGAGGCATACAATCAAGATCAAGTGAGGTACTAATACCACTCTATAAAGCCTTAGTAAGACCACACCTAGAGTACTGCATCCAGTTTTGGTCACCACACTATAAAAAAGATGTTGAGATTCTAGAAAGAATGCAGAGAAAAGCAACAAGGATGATTAAGGGACTGGAGGCTAAAATATACGATGAACAGTTGCAGGAACTGGGCCTGGCTAGTCTAGTGAAGAGAAGGACCAGGGGAGACATGATAGCAATCTTCCAATGTTTGAGAGGCTGTCACAGAGAGAAGGGAATCGACCTATTTTCCAAAGCACCCAAAGGCCAGACAAGGAATAATGGATGGAAACTGATCAAGGAGAGATTCAACCTGGAAATAAGGAGAAATTTTCTGGTAGTGAGAACAGTCAACCAATGGAATAGAAGTTGCCTTCAGAAGTTCTTGAAAGCTTTATCACTGGAAGCTTTCAAGAAGAGACTAGACCGCCAAATATCAGAAATGGTGTAGGACAGGAGTGTCAAACTGGATTTCTTCAAGGGCCAGATCAGCATTGTAGTTTTCCTCTGTGGGCCAGCCAGGGGGAAGGGGGCGGTTTCAGTGTGGACAGGCTCCTGAAGGACTTTGCTGGCCAAAATGGAATGGAGGGGGGGGCGCATGTGGCCCCCCCAGTGCCCAGTTTTGGTCAGCAAAGTGCTTCAGGAGGACACCCAGGCCGAAAACATGTGGCCCTCTGCACCCCATTTTGGCTGCCAGAGGCACTGGGGGCTGGTCCTTTGCTATTTCCAGGCTGGCCCTGTGGGCCAGATTTAAGCACCCCAGATCTGGCCTGCGGGCCTTGAGTTTGACACCCTTGGTGTAGGGTCTCCTGTTGGAGTGGGTGGGTTGGGCTAGATGACCTACAAGGTCCCTTCCAACTTTGTTAATCTGTTAATACATGCCAATTGCCAAGTAGCTGAATTTTGTTCATGTGATCCTGCGGTTGCTCTGACAGTTGTAAGAATGAGGACTAGTTGCAAGTCACTTTTTTCAGTATCATTATAACTTCAGACATTCACTAAATGAATGGTTGTAAGTTAAGGACTACTCGTATTCCGGAAGCATCTACCTAAGTATTCCTAACCTTAACTTTTCCAAATAATAGGATCCTAGGAAAAAAATATTTTCATTGTCCCCACACAGCCCTTTTAACATTCTCCAGTAATGGTGAAATAGAATAGAATAGAATAGAATAGAATAGAATAGAATAGAATAGAATAGAATAGAATAGAATAGAATAGAATAGAATAGAATAGAATAGAATAGAGTAGAGTAGTGTAGTGTAGTGTAGTGTAGTGTAGTGTAGTGTAGTGTAGTGTAGTGTAGTGTAGTGTAGTGTAGTATAGTATAGAATAGAATAGAATAGAATAGAATTTTTTATTGGCCAAGTGTGATTGGACACACAAGGAATTTGTCTTGGTGCAGATGCTCTCGGTGTACATAAAAGAAAATCCTCCGTGGGTTGCCACCAGTTCGCTGCTTGCGCATGCACGGTGTGCGCCAAATGCGTGCTGTGTGGGTACACATGCTCAGTGCGCACCAGATGCGCACTGCTCACAAAACACACACTGTGCATGCATGTGCACTGCACACCAAACGCACGCTGCGTGCGCATGCGCAGTGTGCACCAAACACGTGGTAAGTAGGTAAGTAGAACAGCAAGGGGGGAACAGCTGTGCCGCGCGATTTAGATTCGCTAGAAAGCAGGATTTCCTGCTTTCTAGCGAATATAAATCGCGCGGCACAGCTGATCTTTGGAAATACCGGTTTGGACGAATCAGTAGCTTTTATTACTACTGGCTCCACCGAACTAGTGCGAACCAGTAGCATTTCACCCCTGAATCAAATCCATTAATCCACAGCTTTTGTTTCTCAGCACCATTTGTTTCTCCGTAGAAAAGTCAGAAATTCTTCTGATGCCTTTGTTGGCTCTTGGTCTGGTGCATTTAACATATTCAATGGCTAGTGGGAGATGAGACAGTTATCAGACTTGGCTCAAAACACACTCTGAGCAATCTCAGTTAATTACAGCACAACACATCCTTTTCCTATTGAACTCCCTAACTTGGAAAGAAAAACATTCAGCCCACAGATGGGGGAGTGCCAGCTAAATCCTTTCAAGTTCGCTATGCTAATCTTGAAAGAAAGCGTAATGAAAGCATCTTAACAACATAGGGATACTGCAGAGTGAAAGGTGCTCTCTTTCCACGTTCTTATCTCTTATTTTCTCTTTCCAATTGTTAAACATGCTGTGCAGAAGTGATAATGACATTACACACCAATTCATTTACTCCAAAGGATAGAAAACATTGCTTAGCCAACTGATAGCGACAAAAGTCAGCTGGAAAGAAAGCTTTAACTCTGGAGTGGACAACTACGGGCCTTTTAAAATCTGCGGACTTTAACTCCTATAATAATTCCTGAGTCAGGAGAAGAAGGAGGGGAAGCAGTAGAATAGAATAGAATAGAATAGAATAGAATAGAATAGAATAGAATAGAATAGAATAGAATAGAATTTTTATTGGCCAAGTGTGATTGGACACACAAGGAATTTGTCTTGGTGCATATGCTTTCAGTGTACATAAAAGAAAAGATACCTTCATCAAGGTACAACATTTACAACACAAATGATGGTCAAATATATCAATATAAATCATAAGGATTACCAGCAACAAAGTTACAGTCATACAGTCATCAGTGGAAAGAGATGGGTGATGGGAATGATGAGAAGATTAATAGTAGTGCAGATTCAGTAAATAGTCTGACAGTGTTGAGGGAATTATTTGTTTAGCAGAGTGATGGCCTTCGGGAAAAAACTGTTCTTGTGTCTAGTTGTTCTGGTGTGCAGTGCTCTATAACGTCGTTTTGAGGGTAGGAGTTGAAACAGTTTATGTCCAGGATGCGAGGGATCTGCAAATATTTTCACGGCCCTCTTCTTGATTCGTGCAGTATACAGGTCCTCAATGGAAGGCAGGTTGGTAGCAATTATTTTTTCTGCAGTTCTAATTATCCTCTGAAGTCTGTGTCTTTCTTGTTGGGTTGCAGAACTGAACCAGACAGTTATAGAGGTGCAAATGACAGACTCAATAATTCCTCTGTAGAATTGGATCAGCAGCTCCTTGGGCGTGAATCCCAGTAGTGGGATTTAGCCAGTTCGCACTACTTCGGGAGAACCGGTTGTTAACTTTCTGAGCAGTTTGGCACACTGGTTGCTGGGAGAAATTATTAGGGCAGAGAACCGGTTGTTAAATTACTGGAATCCTATCACTGAGGGGAAGAGAGAGGGTTAGAAAGGATGGAAGTGAGAAGTGTGAAGGAGGAGGGGAAGTAGGAAAGTGAGGAGGAGGATGGTGGGGAAAGTAGAAGGATGAGAAGGGTAGAAAGGATTAAGGAAGGGAGTGGCGACCGAGCAGGCCCGATTGAGCATAATTTGAGTATAGGATCGATTGTTGGATAAGTGATTGTACTGTACACAGGTCAAATTGTGGGAATTATTATGGAAAATAAAAAACTTTTTAATACAAAAATAATTCCTGAGTCAGCCATGGAAAGTCCTGAGGAATTATTTACACCTTGGTCAGCACTTTTTTACTCTCCTACCATCGGGCAGGAGATATGGAAGCATCGCCAGCTGAAAAATAGCTTTTATCTATCAGACTTCTCAACCAACGTAACACCACATTTAGGTTTAATATGATAGACCTGCAGGGCCAGCTCAACATGTTCATACCCATGTAATATATAATATAATGTTACATACATATAGGTATATGGGAATATGTGTTAGCTACTATTTATTTGGGTTTAGGGATTCTATTTCTTTCATTTATTGAGTCATTGAGATGTATTTTGTGTTTCGGGGGTGGGGGAAGGGGTGCTGCACCAAGGGAGTCTCGTTCAATTTCATTGTACACATGTTGTGCATTGACAATAAAGGTTTGATTTGGTTTGGAGCCATAGTTACAGGGGTGGGCAGTATGGCTGGATTCAGGAATTCAGGGAATTGAAGTCCACAGGCAGTACAGGCAGAGGTGAAATGCTCCCGGTTCGGACCGGATCACGTGATCTGGTAGGGATGACAGCAGGTGGTTTGGAGAACCAGTAGCAAAAATCCCTCCCCTCCCCCCCATCATGCCCAGATGAGTCACAGGATCATCAGAGGGGTTTTTTTAATATTATTTTTAAAAGCATTTTTTCTTCAGCCGAAAAAATGCTTTTAAAAGTAAAAAAAAAAAAAGCTTCTGATGATCCCAGCTGAGTTGCCTGATCATCAGAGGCTTTTCTTTCTTTTAAAGGCAAAAAAAAAATGCTTTTAAAAGAAAAGAAAAGTCTCTGACAATCAGGCAACTCAGCTGGGATCATCAGAGCCTTTTAAAAGCATTTTTTAACAACCTCTTCAGCCAAAGAGGTTGTAGAAAAAATGCTTTTAAAAGTAAAAAAAAAAAGTTTGCCATGCCCACCCAGTAACATTACCCCCCTCCCCCCCCCCAGCCAAGCTATGCCCATTGAACCAGTAGTAACACATTTTACATTTCACCACTGAGTACAGGGGCCATAATTGCCCAGCCCTGCTTTACATCATCAATACTGTAATGGCAGGCAGGCGGGTTCTTAGGTAACCCCAGCTTTGTTTTTACTATCAGTGCTAGGCCCTGGATGCACTACTAAAGTGAAAGTAGGTAACGTTTTCCTTCGCTTTCTAATTGATCCTGAGCTGTTTCAGAATGCCCTACTGTTGCCAGTTGGGTTGTCAGACTCAATTTCAGTGAGGGCCGCATCAGAGTTGTGTTTGACCTGAGGGGGGGGGGGCTGGGGAGGCGTGACCAGCTCAACATCATTCATGTGGTCGCCGGTGGCAGCCTGAACACTCTGCCAGTGAAAATGGGCTCCCACGCTCCGTTTTCAGCTGTGACAGCCTCCTGCAGCTCTCTTCCAGAAAAAACTGAGCTTGGGAAGAGCGCATGCGACGCTCCTGAGTTCCATTTTCACTGGCAGAGGCATTGCAGGCCAGTCCTTTGCTGTTTCCAGGACAGACCTGCGGGCCAGATCTAAACACCCCACGGGACAAATCCGCCACCTGGGCCTTGAGTTACACCCCTGTTCCAGAACAAGACCATTATCTCGATGTAGGTAATCCTCAACTTACAAACCATTCATTTAATGGCCATTCAAAGTTACAACTACACTGAAACAAGTGATTTATGACTTATTTCTTGCACTTACGAATTTCCTAGCATCCCTGTCATTCACATGATCTAAATTGTGGCGCTTGGCAACCAGTATGTATTTACAATAGCTGCAGCATCCTGGAGTCATGTGAGTGCCATTTGCCATCTTCCCGCCGGCTTCCAAAAAAGCAAAGACAATAGGAGAAGCTGGATTCACTTAATGACCATGTGATGCACTTAACAACCCTGTAAAAAAAAAAAGACTGTGAAACTGGGTTCAACTCCCTTAACAACTACCTGGCTTTAACAATGAAATTTCTGGTTCCTATTATAGTCATAAGTCGAGAACTCCCTGTACTCTACTTTCTCCCCTACTTATTCTATTCTGCTAAATTGGAGATTATTAGGGTGATACAAATGGGGTACAAGCAGTGGTGGGATTCAGCCGGTTCGCACCTATTCGGGAGAACCGGTTGTTAACTTTCTGAGCAGTTTGGAGAATTGGTTGTTGGAAGAAATCTTATTTTGGTTTTTTCCCACTTTACAGGGCTAATCCTGTAAGGAAGGCAGGAAGGAAACATTCTGGTGTTGTTTCTAGCCTAATCTTTATTGCTCTGCTTTCAGAAACTGGTAAACCCTTATTACATTGTAAGAGCTAAGGCGAAGCACCCATCGACTTGAGTGATGTTGTGTTGGCCACATCCACACGGTCACATTATTATTATTATTATTATTATTATTATTATTATTTATTTGATTTTTATACCGCCCTTCTCCCGAAGGACTCAGGGCGGTGTACAGGCAAGATAAAACAATACAATATACAGATTAAAATACCATTTAAAAACTTATTTAAATTAGCCTGAAATTAAAATTTCCGTAAACTAAAAACCCCGTTTAAAAATTAATAAAATTTCACATTTAAAAAATCCAATTTAAGCCAGCCCCGCGCGGATAAAAAGATGTGTCTTCAGTTCGCGACGGAATGTCCGAAGGTCAGGTATTTGATGTAAACCCGGGGGAAGCTCGTTCCAGAGTGTGGGAGCCCCCACAGAGAAGGCCCTTCCCCTGGGGGCCGCCAGCCGGCATTGTTTGGCGGACGGCACCCTGAGAAGTCCCTCTCTATGGGAGCGTACGGGTCGGTGGGAGGCGTATGGTAGCAGCCATGCCTACCTAGCTGGTCATTAGGGCAGAAAACCGGTTGTTAAATTATTTGAATCCCACCACTGGGTACAAGGAAAGGAAAGAGGAAAAGGCACATCAAAATACACTTAAGACAGTGTTAGCTACAAAAAAATTCATATTTCGTGTTTTTAAACTGGAACGCAAATGTAGTAAGTGTTTCTTAGGGTGTGCAACCTTAGCATAATCCATTTAACAGATGTGTGGGAGGGGGAGGGGGTATCTAAATATGTTATGACTTAGTTCTGATTCAAGACCAGAAGATACAGAAGTGGAAGTATTGGAAGAATAATACTAAACATTTCAAAATGTCTTCACTTTTACATCTGACTCAATCTTCTCACGTAAAAACTTATTCTTCTACCATAAGATCTTTTTAGCACAATCTATGTATAGAGTCAGGCATTCATAACATTAACTTTTGGGTCAGTTGTTAAAAAATATATTTTAATATATCCAGTGTTAAAATATGTTGCTTCTTTCTGTATTTGCAAGTCAAGTTTGAGTGTTCTTTTCCTTTAATTGTAATCTTTAGCCCTTTCTAGTTCCCCCTAGTGTCCAAATTTTAAACTCTTATGTCATTATGCTTTTTTTAAAAAAAATAAAGCAAAAGAATTTCCTCAGAATAATATTCTTTATAATTAATTCCAAAATCTTATGTCAGATTTTTATGGATCCTTAGTCCATTTTATGACTTTCTAAAATCCAGATTTTCAATTATTCTTTTGCTATTTATTACAAAAAATACATTTTTAAATCTGTCTAAGCTAAAGAAGTTTTAATTAAGGATTGAAAAAATTTCACCTGGTGCTTTCAGTTTCGTCAATCTAAAGCAGGCGTGTCAAACTCACGGTGTCATGTTGTCACGTGATGTATCGCAACTTTTTTCCTCTTCGCTAAACTGGGGTGGGCGTGGCCAGCATGTGACGAATCCGGCCCGCAGGCCGCGAGTTTGATATTCCTGCTCTAAAGATTGCTAGTAGCTGAAAAGCGGTTAACAAACAATTTCTAAAGGTGATTAGAAAAGGAAGTAGACAAACTTAATGTCATTTCAAAGGAGTCCACTACAGTTTGGGCTCAACACCCTGATCTCTGAACACTCTGATCTATTTCGCAGTTTCCTCATGAAGAGCAATTGTCTGGAGAATTTGTGGGTGATCTCAAGTCCTTTCTTTGTCCAGAGAGGAATTACTGAAAAACTGGTCTACTTGCTGGCTCTTCATTCTGCAGTGATTGTTAACTTGGCTTTTAATAGAGCTGTCCTCAGTCCATCATTTCTTCCACACAAGTCCAGAGCAAGATAGATTTTTAAAACAAGGTGTGGTGTTTATGAACTCATTTTGTGTCATTCTAAGCTTTACTCCCTACAGTATTACCTCTACAGTACTAGCTCTAATGATTTAATTTTCTAAAGTACTTCAGTCAATACATTTTAAAGGCAAAATTGCTTCCACTGCAAATTGGGAATCATATTTATCATCCTTCCTGTCCACTTCTCTGAGGAGAAAATTCTTGAATTAATGTGCACACAGAGTAACAGGTTTAGCTTGGAAATGTAATAAATGGCCTTGGATGCTGTTTAAAGCAACTGGGAGCCTTCTTAATCTGTCCTTCTCATCACTCTTAGCTAATTTTTCCATCAAAATAATGGCTTGCATGAAATATGAGTTATTGGCTTCTCCTCTCCCCCATATTTCAGACTGAATGGATCACCACACAGTGACAAAGTGACAAGCAATGGCAGAGTTGTTACTCACCAGCCTTCAAATAAATGCCACATTAGCATTGATAAGAGATTCATTCCAGGAAGAGAAAGGGAAAAGAGAAAAACTTGGAAGGTAGATCAAAACAAACAAATATTTGAGATAGAAGAGTCCTTACTTATTTATAGGTGCACCAGGATAATGAAAATGGACAGCACATATAAAAGTTGCAGAGGGAAAAGGAATTCTAATTGGGTTTCCTGGCGGGATTGATCATTGGATACAGCCCTCAATCCACAAATTGCACTTTCTAATGCAGGATCCAATTTGGGTTGATCACCCGTGCCGGAGCCCATCCTCAGGGAACTTCTCTCTCACCCGAATGTCTAATAAAGTTAACTTCCCAAAAATTAAAGAGAGCTAGACATGTAGAAAAAGGGACACTGTGGCTCAGAGGCTAAGATGTTGAGCTTGTTGATCGAAAAGTCGGCAGTTCAGCGGTTCGAATCCCCAGTGCTGCGTGACATGGTGACATGGTGCTCCCATTCCTTTTCCCAGCTTCTGCCAACCTAGCAGTTTGAAAGCACGTAAAAAATGCAAGTAGAAAAAATAGGAACCACCTTTGGTGGGAAGGTAACAGCATTCCGTGCGCCTTTGGTGTTGAGTCATGCCAGCCACATGACCACAGAGATGTCTTCTGACAGTGCTGGCTCTTCGGCTTTGAAACGGAGATAAGCACCGCCCCCTAGAGTTGGGAACAACTAGCACATATGTGCGAGGGGGAACCCTTACCTTTACCTTTTAGACATGTAAAGGGAAAGATCTGCTGACAATACTCCAGTTTCAGCACTTGCGACCCCAATGGGCCACATGGTATGGCCAAAAAGTTCAAGATGATGCCTACAATTATGGGACTGACACTTCATCTGTGATGCACATAAAAAACAAAGTATTTCTGTCACTCCGCTGCAGTCTCAATCTTCAGTCTTTGAACGCTTTTCATGGTGCTGTTCCTGTATCCAGAATAAAAACTCCTCCAAATGCTGATTGTAAAGAATAAAGTATTAGGTCTAACATTTGATTACTGTCTCTTGCAAGATCTATTCTCTATTCCTTCAGAAGAAAATTGGCACATCTTCTAAGGGACCACTTCTTAGTAATAATGGATATAAAGCAACAACAAAGTACTGCATGTAATATGCTGGATTTTTTTTATAAAAAAAATCTGTAGCAGTTCTCAAGTTGAGCTGATGATTACTTCATGGTCATGCTTATCAAACTGTCTAGACAACAGTAGAGAAATGTTAACCACTGTCGTCCTTTTCAACTTCTCTGTTTAGTTCACAGCTTCAGAATTTCTTGTTGATGTCCCATTCAAGTACGAACCAGACCTGACCTTGCTTTTTCAAGATCATCCAAAGTCAGGGAAAAACTGCAGCTTGCTGGGGTCAACCAAGCATGGATTTGATTTTGTGATAACTTTTTTTGTTTTTCTTGTCCTCTGATAACCCAAATCAAACTTTTTGTTTTTTCACAACATAGGCACAAAAAAGACAGCAAAAAAGACATATGTTTGCATCAAATGTCCGTAAGTTGATTTCATACAGGGTTTGGGTTAGGGTAACTCATTTGGAAAAGCCTATCATCCGTTTAATTGGAATCCAACATCTGTGCTTGCTTGATTTATGATCCAGACATAACCAGCTTCCATTGGCAGAGTTTGTTTCAAAACCCAAGAATAATCCAGCATATTGCAGAAGCGTATTTTTGTTCCTCAAAAAACCATGAATGAAAGAAATATAAGAAATATAAGAAAGCATGGTAATCCTTTTAATGTGAGCGAGGAGATGGAATGTTTATTACTCTGGATTTATTTGGGAAAGCCAAACAAGGTGAGGGCCAATCATACCTCTGATGGAATGATGTCCCATAGAGCAGGGGTCTCCAACCTTGGCAACTTTAAGACTTGTGAACTTCAACTCCCAGAATCCCTCAGCCAGCAAAGCAAAGCAAAGCAAAGCAAAGCAAAGCTGGCTGAGGAATTCTGGGAGTTGAAGTCCACAAGTCTTAAAGTTGCCAAGGTTGGAGACCTCTGCCATAGAGGACAGGCCAACACCAAGAAGGCCCTTTTTTATTGTCCCATCAGATGTACAATCCTAATAGATGGGATCCACAACATATACCGTTTGGCGGATGGGATACGTGTAACAGGGGAGAGGCAGTATTATTCAAATATATCTTATGGCGTTATGGCGGCGTTCTGAGGCTTCGTGGAGACGGCGGCTGAGTGTCCTTAGGCCGCAATGCCGCTCCGTCGGCCGCCTCGCTGCTTGGTTCCCGGCTCCGGGTATGCGATTCTTCCGGCAGCCGAGAGCGAGGTCTTTGGACCTCATTGAGCTCTCGGCTGCTGAGTACGGAGCCGAAGTCCTTAACAGCAGCGGATGGCGGCGGCCATGTTGGGGGGGGTGCGAGGAGACGCCCAGCCTGACTCAGCTGTTTGTCGGCCGCGGATGTCACCGGGGAGCGTGCCAAACCTCGATGGAGGACAGAGGATGGAGGACATCGATGGTGGTATGCTGGGGCTTGGGTGTTGGACCGAGTTGGACCGCACGTAACATCGGCGGCTGGAGTGGGGCCTGTACGGGCATGATTATTGCCCCTCCCCCTACCTTCCTTCCTTCCTCCCTTCAAGGCCCGGAACATCTCTTCCCCCCACTGCTGACTTTTTGCCATGGCCTGCCTACTAATGGCTTGCCTAAAATGCCGCAAGTCATCTACGGCTTACATCTTTCTTGGGTTGTTTTTTCCCCATCGGCAACTGAGAGGTGGCTTGGCCTAGGCATTTACAACAGCGGCACAGCGGCGCGCTGGAGCCATATTGGGCCCAGCGGGAAAAAAAACTCGCGGCTGGTGGGTGGTGATATGGACAGCGGTATGGACGGCATTGACGGCACTGACGGCACTGGCGGCATAATTTCGTCCCGATTATCGTACCACACGGGTTTGTCCCGGTGGTACGCGGCCGGGAACCCGAGGGAGACTTTTATTCCGGCTATTGACTTTTCCATCTTCGTAGCCGAGGAAACAACCAAGGGGAGGCTATTATGCCAACCTCCGAGAGGGAGGTCATTCGATCGGAACCGGATTTTCGGCCTTGGTTGCTTCTGGACCCTTTGGATTTTCTACGGACTATGACCAATATTATAGCCTGAGTGGCTAGTAATATGACTAATATTAGGTCCAACGATCTATTGGTATGACCGGAACATCTCCGCCAGTCAGGGATGGACATCTTTTCGCTATTTATTGACTATTTCCCATGAGATACTCGTTTGCCGAACTACTACGACTGCGAGGTTCCCCCGCCTCGCAGGAATGGCCCTCCAAATTATCGAGGGCTTACCTTAACGAAGGGTCTTGGGACCCAGAGAGGTGGCATGCGGCTAAGAAGAAGTTGTGGGGTTTTTTAAATAGTTTTTTAAATAGGGGTTTTTTAGGGGGGGGGAGGGATGTGGCGGGTGGGGGTGAGAACCCGTCGGGGAGGGATCCAGCCCCTGTGCTAGTTCGCGACACTATCCCATCTAGTCTGAAGGCAGGGGAGGACGCCCAGGTTTAGTGGGTTGTCCGATCTGTACGGTAAGTGGGAGAGGCAGATATGGCGGGGAGGCCGTGCGAGTTGAGGGAGCACGCGTCGATGTCTGCGAGCGATCGCGTGCTCCGCCCCTCAGTCCCGACCTGCCTCGGTGGCCATGATCCTCAGAGTTGGATCTTCGGCTGATGTTATGTAATGCTCGGTCCGTGGTTAATAAGGCCCCTGATTTGTGATCTTATTCAGGGGAGTCCATGGACCTTATGGGCATCACGGAGACCTGGTTGGGCCCAGAGGGGGGGGTCCCCCTTGTCGAGATGTGCCCTCCAGGTTTCTGAGCATTTCATCAGCCGAGGGTCCATGGTAGGTGTGGGGGGGTGGCGGGTGTCATTAAGGAGGATCTAGAGCCGAGGGAGACCACTGTTGCTCAGATTGCCGGCTGTGAATCCTCTATGTGCGGTGGGGCTATAGGAATCAGTTGGGCTTGGTGATCGCGCACTGGCTCCTTGCTGCGTGACCACAGCCCTGCCTGAGCTGTTGGAGGTACTCGCTGCTGTGGCGGTTGAGACCCCCAGACTTATAGTCATGGGGGATTTTAACCTGCCATCAGTTGGCTTGTTATCAACGGCAGCTCGGGAGTTCCAGGCTTCCATGACGGCCTTGGACCTGATTCGAGTAAATGATGGCCCTACGCACACGGGGGGAGGCACGCTGGATCTGATTTATATCTCTGGACAGTGGCTTAATGATCTGGTGTTAGATGATTTAGTAACAGAACCAATGTCATGGTCGGATCATTTTCTCCTTCGCCTAGATTTCCGGACCGCCATTCACCACCGCAGGGAGACGGAACCTATACGGTGGTTCCGTCCCAGGCGCCTGATGGACCCTGAGAGGTTCCTGACGGAGCTTGGGCCATTCCCTGAGGATCTGGCCCACGGCACGGCTGAGGAACTGGTCGTGGCCTGGGAACAGGCCGCGGCCGGGGCCTTGGACCGTGTCGTGCCTTTGCGGCCTCTGACCCGCGAGATCTCGTCCGCCCTTGGTACTCCGAGGGGCTGAGGGAGATGAAACGCCAAGAAGACGCCTGGAGAGCACCTGGAGGTCCAGTCGCCCGGTTGATCGACACTAGTTAGGTCCTATTCTAGGACCTACCTAGTGGCAATGAGGGAAGCGAGGCGCCCACGCCCACCCTCATTGCGCCGGCAGATAACCGCCCGGCCGCCCTGTTTGGGTGACCCGCCTTCCTACATCAGGAGGTACGGGATGACCCCTTGCAGGGACGAGCCGAGGAGTTTAGCGGTTATCTATACGATAAAATCGCTCAGCTGAGGGACGGTCTGGACCGAATTTGGGATGATCCAAGCGAGGGAGAGGAGGCACGTCTTGTTGAGCTCATTTGGGATGAGTTTGACTCTGTGGCTCCCGAGGACGTCGACAGGCTGTTGGGGAGGCTGCACGGCACGACATGTTTACTGGACCCGTGTCCTTCCTGGCTGGTACTGGCCACTCAGGCGGTGACACGAGGCTGGCTCCAGAGGATTATCAACGCTTTATTGGAAGGGTTTTCCTGCCGCCTTGAAAGAGGCGGTGGTGAGACCCTCCTTAAGAAGCCCTCCTGACCCAGCTATTTTGGGTAACTATCGTCCAGTCTCCAACCTTCGCTTTGTTGCGAAGGTTGTAGAGAGTGCCGTGGCGCGACAGCTACCCCAATACCTGGATGAAGATGTCTATCTAGACCTGCTCCAGTCCGGCTTCCGACGGATACAGCACGGAGACAGCTTTGGTCGCATTGGTTGATGATCTCTGGAGGGCCAGGGACAGGGGTTATTCCTCTGCCCTGGTCCTATTAGATCTCTCGGCGCTTGATACCATCGACCATGGTATCCTGCTGCGCCGGCTGGGGATTGGGAGTGGAGGCACCGATATCGGTGGTTCTCTCCTATCTCTCGACCGGACGCAGACGGTGTTGACGGGGGCAGAGGTCGACCGCGAGGGGCCTCACTTGTGGGGTCCCACAGGGGTCGATTCTCTCGCCTGTTGTTCAACATCTACATGAAGCCGTTGGGTGAGATCATCAGTGGTTTCGGGTGAGATACCAGCAGTACGCTGACGATACCCAGCTGTATTTTTCCACCCCGGCCACCCCAATGAAGTTGTTGAAGTGCTGTCCCGGTGTTTGGAAGCCGACGGGTCTGGATGGGGAGAAACAGGCTCAAGCTTAATCCTCCAAGACGGAGTGGCTGTGGATGCCGGCATCCCGATTCAGTCAGCTGCAGCCGCAGCTGGCTGTCGGAGGCGCAGTTATTGGCCCCAAAGGATAGGGTGCGCAACTTAGGTGTCCTCCTGGATGATCGGCTGTCGCTTGAAGATCATTTGACGGCCGCTCCAGGGGGCCTTCCACCAGGTTCGCCTGGTTCGCAGTTGCGCCTTCCTTGATCGGGATGCCTTATGCACGGTCACTCATGCGCCTGCTACCTCTCGCTTGGATTATTGTAATGCTCTCTACATGGGGCTCCCTTGAAGTGCACTCGGAGGCTTCAGTTAGTCCAGAATGCAGCTGCGCTGGTGATAGAGGAGCTACGTAGCTCCCATGTAACACCGCCTCCCGCGCAGCCTGCACTGGCTGCCTGTGGCCTTTCGAGTGCGCTTTAAGGTGTTGGTGACGACCTTTAAAGCGCTCCATGGCTTAGGACCTGGGTACTTACGGGACCGCCTGCTGTTACCACACGCCTCCCACCGACCCGTACGCTCCCATAGAGAGGGACTTCTCAGGGTGCCGCCCGCCAAACAATGTCGGCTGGCGGCCCCCAGGGGAAGGGCCTTCTCTGTGGGGGCTCCCACACTCTGGAACGAGCTTCCCCCGGGTTTACGCCAAATACCTGACCTTCGGACATTCCGTCGCGAACTGAAGACCCATCTTTTTATTTGCGCGGGGCTGGCTTAAATTTGGATTTTAATAAGGGGAATTTTATTAATTTTAAATGGGGTTTTAACTGATGGCAATTTTTTAACTTTGGGCTATTTTAAATAAGTTTTTTAAAGGGTATTTTAACTTGTATATTTGTATTGTTGGTTTTTATCTTGCCTGTACACCGCCCTGAGTCCTTCGGGAGAAGGGCGGTATAAAAATTAAATTAAATAAAATAAATAAATAAAATTGTGCGTGTTATTGTGTCTCCTGAAGGACATCTGTTCTTCTCCCAATTCTAAAATTTGGACCAGGGAACTCTTCAAGCAGAAGACACATTCACAGAGAAGATCGTCTTTTAAAGATGTATCTTATAGGGTCACCTACCTTAACTTGGTCAATGTAAGTTATTTTTTTGATATCGCAGAGCTGATTTCCTTGGGGGACCCAGAATAAATAACTCCCTTAAAGTCAGTGATTTCAGGCTTGAAGGCAGGATTTGTGTCACCCAAGTGAAGCTGTTCATGTAAAAGCCAGCTGCAAAGGTCTGAGAGTTTATTCTTGAAGAGTACAGGAGAGGGGTGAAATCTATTTTTTTTTCCTACCGTTTCTGTGGGCGTGGCTTGGTGGGTGTGGCTTGGGAAGGTCATGTGACTGGGTGGGTGTGGCCAACTTGTAAAATGTGGTGAAACTCACTTAACAACGCTCTTGCTTAGCAACCAAAATTTGGGGCACAATTGTGGTCATAAGTTTTCTTTCTTTCTTTCTTTCTTTCTTTCTTTCTTTCTTTCTTTCTTTCTTTCTTTCTTTCTCTCTTTTTCCTTTTCTCTCTTCTCTCTCACTCTCTCTCTCTCCTTCACGCAAACACACCCGCATTCACATATACACACATGGTCTGGGCACATAGACAGAGCCCTTCCCAGGGAGTTTTTCCACGTGGAAACTCCTGGTAGCAGCAGCAGCAGAGTTTGCCTGGGCTCCCCCACCATCCCGGAACTCCACTGTTCCGGGGAGTTTTCCTGTGCAGCCACAGTGGTGACGACAGCAGCGGCAGAAGAACACACCCTGCCCTTCAGGGACCCAAGGATGGGTGGCCCGGCCCAGAAGCAGCGCATTCTCCATCAGGGGTTGGATGCAAGGGGGGGGAGGCAAGCAGGCAGCAGTTGCCAAAAGCCCAGCGGAAGCCGAGCGCAAAAGCCGAGCATGCCAGGCCCAAAAGGTGAGCGAGCCTCGCCAGGTCCCCCCGAGGCCAAGCACAGAGGGTCTCCATTCTCCCCCTCTGCTGCCAGCATCGGCTTACTTTTTAGATCCTCTCCCTGCAGCCCGGCCATGCTTTCCTCAGTTTCCTGCCTTCCATGTGGCCTTCCGCTTGCCTGCCTTCAAAAGTTGGCCAAGGGGGATGCTAGGAAGGCTGCATGGAAGGCAGGGAAGCATGGCAGGGCTGAGGGCCACAGACCAGTTCGGGGGCATGGCCAGACAGCGATTGCTACTGGTTCTCCGAACCAGCCCCAATCTCTTTTACCGGCTCTCCCAAAACAGGAGCATTTCACCACGGTACAAGATCTAAAGCAGTGGTTCTCAACTTTTATAGTGCTGCGACCCCTTTAATACAATTGCCCACGATGTGGCGACCCCAACCATAAAATTATTTTCATTTTGAATTTATCGCACCAGAAGCCATATTGGCTAGCGATCTGAACTGCTTGTGATTGCCTTGAGGACGGAGGCATTAAAGCGGAGACTCCTCCCCTATTAAGTTTATCGCACCTGAAGCCAGATTAGGCTAGCAATTGGGAGTGATTGCAGCTGGCTTGAGAGGGAGACATCAGAGCAAAGATTTCTCTCTTTTTTAATTCATTGCGCCTGAAGCCGAATTCGGCTAGTGATTTGAAGAGTCTGTAGCTGGCTTGTGGAGTCAACCATTGGAGTGTGATTCTTTGACTCGCAAGTATACTTCCCATATTTCCGATGGTCTTAGGCGACCCCTGGCAAATCGTCATTCGACTCCCAACGGGGTCCCGACCCACAGGTTGAGAACCGCTGATCTAAAGCATCTTGTTTTAGTGTCTGCTACTCAGTAAGAGGGCCAATTTTATCTATCTGTTTTATTGTTGTTATTGTTTTATTCCTGTTCTGCCTTTGTTTCCGCAATCTCTTATGCGTCATTGTCTCGCATCCATCTTTGACCAAAAGGTAGAATTAATTCACCCTCAGCTATGGCTTCACCAGGCAGAAATGAAGACATTCTTAGATGAATGAGACCCAATATGGCCTGTGGAGTCATTCTCCAGGATGAAGTACTTGTAGGTTATTAATGAAAATGGAAAACAGAAGAAAGAGGAATAAAATTAGAGGAAATAGAGTGTGTGTGGCGGGAAAGGAATTTAGTTTTTTAAATCTAAGAAACAGGGGAAAGACCAGGGCTTTTTAAAAAGATCTGATCACTTTTTTACAAAAAGACTAGGAAGAAAGGAGTTGGCAGTTTCCCTTCTTCTTATAACTAGGAATAAATCTTACTTACTTGAATAAATTGTATTTATTTATTTAAATATTTTACATATTTATAAGGTTCTTAGAGTGATAGAGGCTGCCAAAAAGAAAGGGTGGTGGTGGCTAATTTATTTTCAAAAGCACTTGAAGGCAGAACAAGAAGCAATAAATGGAAACCAAACAAGGAGAGAAGTAACCTAGAACCAGGGATGGGACTCAGTAATTTTAGCAACTGGTTCTCTGCCAGATTGCTGGGTGGGCATGGCCATGGTGGGTGTGGCTTACTCGGCCTCCTATACCATGGGGGGGGGGCATTTTCACCCTCAGGATTCCAGAGACTTTCCTTGAGCCTCTTGGAGGGCGAAAACGGCCTTCCCCGGGCTCCAGAGGCCAGAAATGGGCCTGGTTTTGGATTTCTGGTATTTCCAGTAAGCCCATTTTTCGCCCTCCAAGAGCCTCCGTGCGTGCCCTGCACTTCCCTGGCATCCAAAACGGGCTGAATGGAGACTCCTGGAAGGGGTGAGGTGTGCAGGGTCAGCCAGTCCTTGTAACAAACGGTTCGGTGAACCAGAATAAAATTAACATCCGGTTTGCCCGAACCAATCCGAACTGGCTGAATGCCGCTCCTGCCTAGAACTAAGGAGAAATTAGTAATCAGTGGAATGATTTGCCTCCAGAAGTTGTGAGTGCTGTATCACTGGAGGTTTTCAAGAAGAGACTGGACAACCACTTGTCTGAAATAGTATAGCGTTTCCTGCTTGAGCAGGGGGTTGGACTAGAACAGGTGTCTCCAACCTTGGTCCCTTTAAGACTTGTGGACTTCAACTCCCAGAGTCCCTCAGCCAGCAAAGCTGGCTGAGGAACTCTGGGAGTTGAAGTCCACAAGTCTTAAAGGGACCAAGGTTGGAGACCCCTGGATTAGAAGATCTCCAAGGTCCGGTAAACTGTTAAGTCTGTTAAGCTGTTAAAGCTTAACAGACAAATTGGTAGGGTAATCAAGGAAAACTGAGGTGTGGTAGAGCAGATCTTAAGAGTGGAAAATCAGCATGGATTTTGCAAGGAAAAATCTTGTCTTGCTAATCTCTTAGAGGTTCTTGAGAGCAGATGGAGAACTCTGTTGGCCTTGTATGCTTGAATTCAAAAAGTCGATTGGGAAATAAAACGAAGAGCATAATTTGGAAGCAAATAGTGCATTTGGTCACTCTCAGAGAAAGTGCAAGTAAAGGTCATCATAATAAAGAGTGGGTGGGGTTTTTTTGCATCTCTCCTAAATTTTCTTGGTCGCATCCAAAGTAATCTTCAAATTTAGCTGATGTTTCTTTTTAATTTCCATCTGTAACTATTGCACTTTTTTGTGCTTTTGTAAAGGCAAAAAAAAGCTTTTTTAGGACTAACAGATGGTCTTTACGTTTTCAGAAATGGCTTTTAGGTTCTTGCCAAAATATAAGTGTCTTGCTTAATGCTTGAATCCCCTAAATGTTGCCATTTGAAGTGTCCTCCTTGAGGCTTAATCTATTGTACAACCCAAAGATTGTTTTTTATTTTTATTTTTTATTTTATTTGTCAATCATATATAAGATAACAGGTAAAAGTATAAACATAATTTGGATACATGAAAAGAGTAAATAAAAAAGGAATATTAGGACAGGGACGGTAGGCACGCTGGTGCTCTTATGCATGCCCCTTAAAGACCTCTTAGGAATGGGTAAGGTCAACAATAGACAGTTTAAGCTTCAAGTTTTGGGGGTTTGGGGAAGAAACCACAGAGTCAGGTAGTGCATTCCAGGCATTAACAACTCTGTTACTGAAGTCATATTTTCTGCAATTGAGTTTGGAGAGGTTTACCTTGAGTTTCTATCTATTATTTGCTTGTGTGTTGTGGTTGAAGCTGAAGTAGTCATTGACAGGTAGGACATTGTGGTAGATAATTTTATGTACTATGCTTAGGTCAGATTGAAGTCTGCGTAGTTCTAAATTGTCTAAGCCCAAAAATTGGAGTCTGCTGGCATAAGGTATTTTATTGCGAGAAGAGTGGTGGAGGACTCTTCTTTCTCAATTGTATTTATGTCCGATGTGCAGTGTGGGTTCCAGACAGATGAGCTGTATTCAAGGATTGGTCTAGGAATTTTTTTATTTTTTTTTGAATTTATATCCCGCCCTTCTCCGAAGACTCAGGGCGGCTTACACAGTGTTAAGCAATAGTCTTCATCCATTTGTATATTATATACAAAGTCAACTTATTGCCCCCAACAATTTGGGTCCTCATTTTACCTACCTTATAAAGGATGGAAGGCTGAGTCAACCTTGGGCCTGGTGGGGCTTGAACCTGCAGTAATTGCAAGCAGCTGTGTTAATAACAGATAGACTTAGTCTGCTGAGCCACCAGAGGCCCTTTTGTATGCTCCATTTAGTATTACAATATTACCAGAGAAGAAGCTACACAAGATTAGGTAAACAACTCTTAGTCCCTTTTTGGCAATGTTGTTACAGTGGGCTCTGGCACTTAGATCTTTAGAAATGAGTACTCCAAGGTCCTTGACAGAGTGAGGGTCATCTATAAGGTCAAGTCCATCTAATTTGTATTTTATATTTTGAATTTTTTTGCTAATGTACAAGACAGAGCATTTGTTTGTTGAGATTTGAAGTTGCCACTTGTTAGAGATATCTGACACATAGTCAAGGTCTTTTTGAACGGTAATTGCATTGTCTGTGGTGCTGAATAGTTTAACATCATCAGCGAAGAGAACACAGACCTAAGTTTTATATTTTGCTTGTTTGCCAAGATTATTTAATTACTCAGCCTGAGGAGGAGTTTTCAAGAACTGAAAAACCATCTTTACCTATCTTATGCACAATTTTGGCTATTTATTTCAAATTATTTCATAAGTGTCTTCTCAAGAGGTGACCTGCATCTTATGGAGCCACCTTCTTCCTGATATATAAAGTTGGCCCAAATTCTGCTGGCCTTTAGAAAGAAACCTGGCTGTTTTTCTAGCCCTTTGTGTCATAATGTTTTGAAGCCCCGACTGTATGATGCTGCTATTCCTGTTTTAGTCACCATTTTATTATTGTATTATTTGTATTGGTTTATGGACTGTTCCATTTTTGGAGGGGGGGGGGGAATAGGCTCTATTGCACTTTCAGTAAATTGCCTGTAAACCACCTTGGTTGAGTCAGGGAGTTCCTTAAATGTTTTAAATAATAAATAAACATTTTTTAATAATGCATTTCCAAATTGTGGGGTTGTTTTTGGATACAGGGGAATTCCAACTTGGATACACCTTGATGCGCTCTGAGCTTGGTTCTTTGCTTGCAGATATATCGTTATCAGCATGGTGTTACCTATTCGGGTAATGCAGCACCTGCAAGCAAAGATACAAGTTCATAGCACACCAAGGACTCCACAGTTGAACCCTGAGCTGCAGAGATTCTCCTCTCTTGATAAAATTTTGTACAATATTTCAACTCCAGTGCAGAAAGCTGGGTTAGACTAAGATGTAGTCCTGCTCTGTACTGATTTATTAAATTTATTTTCCATTCATCTCACTGTCCAGAGTGACTCTGGGTGGTGTATTGAAGGTGCTGTCACATATCTGCTTAGGGTTGACCATATTCATACTGTACAGAAAGTCCTCAACTTACAATCATTCTTTTAGCAACTGTTTGAAGTTATAATATCACCGAAAAGTAACTTATGCCCAGTCTTCACACTTAACAACCAACACAGCATCCCTACAATTACATGATCAAAATTTAGGCACTTGGCAATCAGCATGTACTTAAGATGATTGCAGCATGCCTGGGTCATTTGATCACCATTTGCAACTTTCTCAACCAGCTTCTGATAAGCAAAGTCAACGAGGAAGTCAGGTTTGCTTAGTGACTGGATGATTCATCTATTACGATTCACTTAACAACTGTGATAAAAAGATCATAAAATTGGACATGACTCACTTAACAACTGCCTTGCTTAGCAGTAGAAAGTCTGGTTCCAATTATGGTCATAAGTCAGGGACTATTTGCAAGATAAATTGAGGTCACCAGAGGCCTGTTCTTCCAATGGCAAATTATATTTTCTATAAGCTCAGAGCCTGAAGTGGAACAATTGAGGAAAGTGTCAATAAAAGTCTTATATCTATATCAAATTGCAACAAAAAGGAAACCCCCTCATTATATTTCATAAATTTATCCCATTCTGTTCTGGTTTTGGAGGGTTTTTACTTCAGAGAAGGAACTAGAACAGAGTTGTGAGAATTTTCTATATTGTATTTTTCCCCCCAACATTTCACTGAGTTGGAAAAAATACAAAATGACAATAAGGTTGTTTGGGCAAAATAACTCCTATGGTGCAGCATTTTTTAAAACTGAAAAGCTTCATCTATTAGCTCCACTCCTAGTAAGTGATGATCAAAATGTTCCATTTTGGACAAGTGCACAAAATAAAATCAATCTAACTTGTTCCCTGTTGCTATACCTGATTGCTACCAAGCTGTTTGGAGGCTGAATATATTTAACACCAAATAATTAACTGCCAATCACTTCATTTCATAGGTTTCCGTGTGTGTGTGTGTGTGTGTGTGTGTGTGTGTATGTTTACATCCATACAGTATTATGAAATATGGTGTCATATCTGAGATAATTGTTGAAAGTTGTTGTTGATTATGACAATGTAAACAGCTTTGATAAAAGGTTTTTTTCCCCTTCCCATTGGATTCAACGCAATGAGCCCAAAGAAAATTGAGCAAGAGTCTGTCAAGTAAAAAAATAAAAGGTTTTCTTGGAATGTTAAGTGTGGCTCTTAAACTGGAACAATTAGCCTGATGCAATAGGCAAAAAAGTGAATCAAGAAGAAAGGGGAACTGTAAACACGGATCAGGCAATGAAAAAAGAGGACACAGCTCAGTGAAGCAAATCGCAATTCCCTGAAATAAATTTTAGATCTACATAAAATTTAATCCAATTTTTACCATGTATTAACACTAAACTTGTCGGTTCTGCAACCCAACAAGAAAGACACAGACTTCAGAGGATAATTAGAACTGCAGAAAAAATAATTGCTACCAACTTGTCTTCCATTGAGGACCTGTATACTGCACGAATCAAGAAGAGGGCCGTGAAAATATTTACAGATCCCTCACATCCAGGACATAAACTGTTTCAACTTTTACCCTCAAAACGACGCTATAGAGCACTGCACAACAGAACAACTAGACACAAAAACAGTTTTTTCCCAAAGGCCATCATTCTGCTAAACAATTAATTCCCTCAACAATGTCAAACTATTTACTAAATCTGCACTACTATTAATCTTCTCATCGTTCCCATCACCAATCTCTTTCCACTTATGACTGTATGGCTGTAACTTTGTTGCTGGCAATCCTTATGATTTATATTGATATATTGACCATCATTTGTGTTGTAAATGTTGTATCTTGATGAATGTATCTTTTCTTTTATGTACACTGAGAGCATATGCACCAAGACAAATTCCTTGTGTGTCCAATCACACTTGGCCAATAAAAAAATCTATTCTATTCTATTCTACCACACTTTGTTTTAAAATTGCCTGTTGGTACAGGCAATGTTCAGATATGAACTAGTTGCAACAACAAAGATGAGGAGAAGTGGCACAGAGGAGGAGGAGGAGGAGGAGGCAGAAGAGGAAGAAGAAAAAGGGGGAGAGCCTTCTCGGTGGGGGCACCTACCCTCTGGAATGAGCTTCCCCCAGGACTTCGACAGCTTCCTGACCTCCGGACCTTTCGCTGCGAGCTGAAGATATATCTATTCTTCCGAGCAGGACTGGCTTAAATAGGGTTTTTAAACTTGGATTTTATTGGGGTCTATTTTATATTTTGTATTGTATTTTAAATTTAGGCCATATTGAATAAGTTTTTTAAATAGTGTTTTTATTGTAATATATTGTATTATTTTATCTGCCTGTTCACCGCCCTGAGTCCTTCGGGAGAAGGGCGGTATAAAAATTAAATAATAATAATAATAATAATAATAATAATAATAATAATAATAATAATAATAATAATAATAATAATAATAATAATAATAATATTAAAAAAGAGAAAAAAGTTAATGGATGTGGAAAGTGGAAATGGGAAAATGAGGAGAAGGAGAAGGAGGGAAGAGAAACAAAGGGAAAAAAAGAAGGATAACAAAAGGAAGAGGAAGAGGAAGAAAAAGAAGAAGGATATGGTGGCAGAAGATTTGCCCCTGGGTGTGTGTGTCAAATTTCCACATTGTGCCACTGTGTTAAGAAAAATTGAGCCGAGCGAATTGGGAACTGGGAACTATAGCCATTAGTTCACTTTTTTTCCAGAGACTGCCACTTCTTATTCCTGGCACCTGGTAGGATCCTTCTTTGGCTCTTCTGCCTGACTTAACTCTACACGTCCCAAAGAATGTTCTTCCAGTCCTTCACCTCTTTGACATCCCTTTCTCTCTCCCCCTCCAACTCCAAGATTTCCAGCTGCCTTCTTCCTCTGTTGCTTAGGTAACCAGCTCCCCCCCCACCCCACTTCCCACATCTGTTTAGACAAGCCATTGGCAATCACTCCAGGGGGAAGACAATCTGTGATCCATCCTTGAAAGTGTTTACAGCTAAATCAAAAGAAATCAATGGGCTGCTCAAGAACTTGATGCTATGTTGAAAAGAACATGGAAATCTCTTCTAATTATTAATCATAATATAAGAAACTCTAGCAACAGGCAACAGATTTTGAGATGGCTATAGAAAGGGCAATGAAAATGCAAGATCTAGATTTTATAAATAAAGCACTCTAATAAATGGAAACTGATCAGTTAATACTTTTCCTTCATTACTTGTTTCTTGTTTTGTTCCTATATTTTTAACTTTATTGTGAAAGTTTTTCACCTTAGCTTTTGATTGCAAAATATGTCTGCAAAGTTTAGAGTTGATCAATAACCAGTAGTACCAAATTCTGCTGTGATATTTAGAGAAAATTTACCGGGTAGAACTGTAAGGACTGTCTCTTTGTCACATGTGGCATTCAAGGAAACTTTTAAAATGTCATTAAAACGTCCCAATAAAAAATAATGCAGCAGATCACGTGGAAAAATATATTCTTTTCCACAAAGGACAATACGTACAACCGTTGCATAGTTACCAATTGAGGACCAGCGCCTTTTCTTCCTACCAATACGTCAGTCAAATGAATTTATACATCAAGTGCCCAAGTCATTAATGCAGGCTTGGCTGCCAGTTCAGAGATCATAAGAGAGGGGAAGTAAACATTTTTAAGGTATTTCAATTATTGGGGAGAGGGAGCAGGGTGAAACTATGCTGAGGCTGCAATGTCTAAAGATGAATCAGGCACATAAGCCCAGTAGACAATGCCAAGAATCCTAAGTCCAATTGCTTTTTTAGAAAAAGCACAATTGGGACAACCAACACTGTTCACACTATACATAAATGATCTCTGTGACCTCATCTCAAGTTATTGTGTTCTCTTTGCTGATGATGTCAAGCTATTTAATACCACTAATAATATTTCTACCCTTCAAGAAGACCTCGACTTAATTTCCGATTGGTCTAAGACTTGGCAACTCCTAATCTCAACCAGCAAATGCTCAGTCTTACATATTGGAAAAAAGAACCCTAACATCAAGTACAAACTTGATGGATATTACCTAACTGACGACCCCCACCCTGTCAAAGATCTTGGAGTTCTCATATCAAATGACCTTAATGCCAAAGCCCACTGCAACTACATAGCAAAAAAGGCCCTAAGAGTTGTAAACCTAATTTTACGCAGCTTCTTTTCTAAAAACTCTACACTACTAACTAGAGCATACAAAACATTTGCCAGACCTATTCTTGAATACAACTCATCTGTCTGGAACCCATACCACATCTCTGACATAAATACAATAGAACGAGTCCAGAAATATTTTACTAGAAGAGTTCTTCACTCCTCCGAAAACAACAAAATACCTTATACCAACAGACTTAAAATCCTGGGATTAGAAATTACAACTCCGTCGACTTTGACATGACCTGTGTTTAACACACAAAATCATCTATTGCAATGTCCTTCCTGTGAAAGACTACTTCAGCTTCAATCGCAATATTACAAGAGCAAAAAATAGATTCAAGCTAAATGTCAACCGCTTCAAACTTGATTGCAGAAAATATGACTTCTGTAACAGAGTTGTTAACGCTTGGAACTCATTACCTGACTTTGTGGTCTCTTCTCAAAATCCCCAAAGCTTTAATCAAAAACCGTCTACCATTGACCTCACCCCATTCCTAAGAGGACTATAAGGGGCGTGCATAAGAGCACAAAAGTGCCTACCGTTCCTGTCCTATTGTTCTCTTCGTTATATCAAATTAATATAGTTGATGCATATTTTTTTTACATATATATATATATATATTTTCTTCAAAATATGTTGTTTTATCTATGACAATTGTTTATGTATACTGTTGTGACAAAAAGAAATAAAAAAAACCCATAACATGGATAATTGAGAATCTTTATAGGCAAGTCAAAGGAAACAAAGGAAAATGTCCTGAACCAGACAAAAGAAGTTGGGCTTCAGCCCATGAGAAGCCCCTCCTCAAATCCCATCAACGGGTATAACAAGGAAAAAGTAGATGCCAGTCTTGAAAACCAACAGAATAGGGACTTTGGGGGATAAAAGGGGTCCTGAAGCCGCCCCCCCCCCACTCTTTAGTCATCTTTGGATCCAAACTTGGCAGCTTCCTTCCCTCTGGATGGTGCCTAGCAGCTGAGTTGAGAAGGACGTGGCTAAGTATAGATGCATGTTACCAATCTCAATCTCAATCAGAATAGAGCTAGAAGGGATCTTAGAAGTCTTCTAATCCAACCCCCTGCTCAAGCAGGAGACCCTATACAATTTCAGACAAGTGGTTTGCCGAATGCCGTACTAAAATCTAGGTATACTATGTCAACAGCATTTCTGTTGTGACCCAGGTTCCTGGACCCGGACTCCTGGACTCGGATGATTCAGAAAGTGAGGGAGAAGACCTGGCCAGCCCTGCTTCTCTTGAGCCCTTTCCCTCCCTGGCACCCACTCAAAGGGATGGGGAGGGGCCGGCACAGCCTGATTCCATGGAGCCTCCTTCTGATTTGGCAACGCCCAAGAACAGTTTTGGAGCGATGCAAGGTCACGAGACGATCGCGCGCGCAGCAGCGGAAGAGTTGGGACAAAGCCAAGTCATAATTGTCATGCAGTGACATCTGCAGAGACTATAAATAGGAGGCGGACTTCCTGGTTTTTGTCTTGGACAAAGTAATGAGTTGGCGCGAGCTAATGAATTGGCGAGCTAACTATTTCAATGGAGGAAGAATATATTCGTGAGTAATTCTGGCCTTATCTATAATTTCCTCGTTATCTCCAGAAACTTGGCAGGCCCGTGGGTAGACGTGGCCAGGACATGTATCTATGTAAATAAAAGGAAAAAAGGAAGGCCTCTGACGGACTCTTTGCTGGGAGTATTGGGGGAAGGGAAACAGAACATTTTGTCCAAGACCTGACTAAAACATCTTCCACCAAAGATGGATCAGCAGCAGGTACAGCAGCAGTTAGAGCAGCTACAAGCAGCTAATCAACAGCTCCAGCAGCAAGTGGCTCACTTGGCAGGCCAACTTGCTGCCAGGAATGTGCCTGCAGCCCCCCCCCATCCTCCCACTCCTCCTCCTCGTCGCAAGTGCCCGATAACCGTGCCGGATAAGTTTTCTGGGCAGCCTGAGATGTTCCCGACCTTCTTGGGACAGTGCCAGCTCTACATGGCTATGAGGCCAGAGGATTTCCCAGACGACCGGGCTAAGGTGGCCTTCGTGATTAACCTTCTTTCCGGCTCGGCTGCTCGATGGGCCACGCCCCTCTTGCTCCAGGACAGCCCCCTGCTGGCGGACCAACAGCGTTTTTGGCAGCACCTGCGCACCATGTATGAGGACCCCGTTCGAATGCTGGCGGCAACCAGGCGCCTTAAGGAACTCCAGTCAAGGGAAACGCCCCTGCAGGAGTACATCGCCGAATTTCGTCTTTTGTGCCAGGACTCTGACTGGAATGATGCAGCGCTGGTGGGCGCGTTCAGGAGGGACTCTCAGAGGAATTGCAAGGCGATCTGGCGCGCGTGGAGGCGCCGCGGACCCTCGACAACATGGTGCCCCTTTGTCTCCGCCTCGATGCCCGTCTGCAACGGCGACTGTCCGTCGCACCCCGGGACCCGCCGTCGACATCTGCACCCCACTTCCTGCACCACCAGCACCCAGGGTCGCCCACGTTTTGTAACCGCTGCGGAAGAGCCCATGGAGTTGGGAGCGGCCAGACCTCGCCTGACAGCCCAGGAGCGGAACCGAGGCGCCAAGGGGATTGTGCCTGTACTGTGGGAGCCCGCCCCGCCGCTTCTTGCCCCAGAAAGCGAAGTGGGCACGACGCCGGTCCCGAATCACAGCGTGACCAATCGAAGCGGAGCAGGCCCGACCTCGGGAAACCCTAGGTCGGGCACGTACTAAGCCCCACTGGGCGTTGGAAGTAGACTCTGGGCCCCTCGGCATCTGATTCTGGACACACGGATATGGTTGGGGAACCAGTCGGACGGGCTCCAGGCGCATGCGCTGGTGGACTCAGGGCCACAACAAACTTTATGGACCAGGCCTTTGTGACCCAGTTTGCGGTCCCGTGGTTCCGTGGACCCTCCGATGCGGGTAGAGACAATTGATGGGCGAGAACTGGTGTCCGGCCCCATTAAATTTGCCACCCAGCCTTTGCGCCTGGCTATTGGGGACCATGAGGAGGCGATCCAGTTTTATGTCACGGCGGACCTTCATTTTCCTTGGTCCTTGGGATGGCCTGGCCGGACCCACGATCCTCAGGTGGCCTGGTCGCGAACACCATCTCTTTCCCGAGTCTGCAGTGCGTCGATCACATCCGCCACACCTGTGCCGGCCAGAACGTCCCCACCGCTGCCATCACCTTGCCTCCTGAGCTGGCGGACTTCGCCCGGCGTGTTCAGCGCGAAGGGGGCGGACCGACTACCCCCGCATCGGCCCTACGATTGCCCCGTGGACCTTCTGCCCAACGCACCACTGCCTGTGGGACGCCTGTATTCCATGTCGGGGCCCGGGTTGGCCGCCCTCAGGGACTTCCTGGACAAAAACCTGGCCCGAGGGTTCATCCGGCCTTCAAAGTCCCCTCTCTCGGCCCCGGTCCTCTTTGTGAAGAAGAAGACAGGGGACTTGCGCCTATGCTGTGATTACCGCCGGCTAAACGCCATTACGGTGCGGAATCGCTACCCCCTGCCGCTCATCCCGGAGCTACTGGAAAGGTTGCGGGAGGCCACGATCTTCACCAAGCTCGATCTCCGGGGGGCCTACAACCTGGTGCGGATACGAGAAGGAGACGAATGCAAGACGGCATTCGGCACCCGATACGGACACTACGAATACACTGTCATGCCATTTGGGTTGACCAATGCTCCCGCCGTTTTTCAGCACTTCATGAACGACGTGTTCCGAGACATGTTGGATCGGTTCGTGGTTATCTACCTCGACGACATCCTGATTTACTCCCGGTCCAGGGAAAGCCACCTTCGACACGTCAGTCTGGTTCTGCAACGCTTGCGGGAGCAACAACTCAATGCGAAGCTGGAGAAAGCGTCTTCTTCCGGACTTCCATAGAATTCCTCGGGCATATCATCTCGCCCGAGGGCATAGCCATGGACCCATGTAAAGTAGAAGCTTTGTGTAGCTGGGAAGCCCCTCGTCGGGTGAAGGATGTTCAGCGCCTACTGGGCTTCGCCAACTACTACCGGACCTTCATCCCGGGCTTCGCCACACTGACAGCTCCACTTACCCAGCTCCTCAGGAAGAAGGTTGCATTCCGGTGGGGTCCCCCGCAGCAAGAAGCATTCACAGCCCTCAAGAAAGCCTTCGTCACGGAACCCGTCCTGAGGCATCCCGACCCGCTCCGGCCTTTTGTGGTGGAAACGACGCGTCAATGTGGCTCTGGGAGCGGTGCTGCTACAGGCTCCGGCGAATGGTGGCACACTTTTCCCTGCGCTTACTACTCCCGGAAACTCAACCCTTCCGAGCGCAACTACACTATCTGGGAAAAGAGTTGCTGGCTATCAAGGCTGCATTCGAGGCTTGGCGACACCATCTGGAGGGCCCGACATCAGGTGGAGGTCGAGCGGACCATCGGAATCTCGAGCACCTCACCACAGCTCGGAAGTTAAACCAGCGGCAGATCCGGTGGTCGTTGTTTTGCCCGGTTCAACTTCCGCGTGACCTACATTCCCAGCGGTCACAACCGGAGGCGGATGCCCTGTCCCGCAAGCCAGAGTACCTCTGCGCCAAGGACCCCCTTCCTCCACGGACAGTGCTGCCGGCAGAAGCCTTGGCCGCAGCACGGGAGCCAGTGGACTTGCGGGCCCAGGTGCGAGAGGCGCAGCGCCAGGACGCCTGGTCGCAGCAAAGGAGAGCGGAGGTGGGCCCCACGGCTCCTTGGACCTTGGAGGAGGACTTACTCAAGTTTCGGGGGCGATTATATGTACCCACAGGACCACTCCGAGCCCTCGTCATGACCCAGTGCCACGACAACCCTGCAGCAGGACATTTTGGGTTCTTCAAGACCCTCCACCTGGTGACACGGACCTTTTGGTGGCCCCGAGTGCGGCATGATATACATGCCTACGTGACATCCTGCGTACCGTGCCGGCAAGCCAAGACCGCCACGGGGGCCCCTCCCGGGCTCCTTCAACCCTTGCCGACACCCGACAGACCCTGGGGGGGGATCTCTATGGATTTCCTGACAGACCTGCCGCCGTCCTCTGGGTTCACCACGGTGCTGGTGGTGGTGGACATGCTCACCAAGATGGCACACTTCATCCCATGCCGCGGACTGCCCACAGCCGCAAAACGCCCGCCTCTTTCTGCAGCACATCTTCCGCCTCCATGGTCTACCGGACAGGGTGGTTTCGGACCGCGGAGTTCAGTTCACAGCCCGCTTCTGGAAGAGCCTGATGGCCGCGTTGGAGGTGCAGGTATGTCTGTCGTCATCGCACCATCCGGAGACCGACGGGGGTACAGAGAAGGTCATCGGTATACTGGAACAGTATCTCCGTTGCTTCATCAACCAGCAACAGGACAACTGGGCCGACTACCTGTCCCTGGCGGAGTTTGCTTTTAACAACTCTCAGCACACCTCTACTCAGATGACCCCGTTCTTTGCCAATGTGGGGTACCATCCGCTCTTCCTCTGGCACCACCGGACTCTCCTGTTCCCGAAGCGCAGACCTTCCTGACGGAATTGCGTGCGGTCCAACAGTTGGTACGCCAGCAGCTGAATCGGGCAAAGGAGGACTACAAACGGTCCGCCGACCGCTCCCGACGGGCAACGCCCCCGTTGGCAGTTGGAGACCGGTGTGGCTCTCCACCAAACACCACCCGTCCGACCGCCCGGTAAAGAAGTTGGACCACCGATTCATCGGCCCGTTCCCTGTCGAGGCAGTCATCAACCCGGTAGCCTACCGACTGACCCTGCCACGATCCATGCGGATCCACCCGTTTTCACGGTCCCTTCTGGTTCCTGAGGCCACACCGAGTCCCCTTCGGTGCCCAACAGCACCCGTCACTGTCGCCGAGGACGGATCGGAGGAATCTGAAGTCCACAGCGTACGAGACTCCCGCTGGCTGAAGGGTCGTTTCCAATATTTGATCGCGTGGAAGGGATACGGGACTGATTTCTCCTGGGTAGATGCCTCCGACGTTCATGCCCCTGACCTGGTGCAGGCCTTCCATGAGCAGAACCCAGCTCGACCGCATCCCGATCGTCAGCCCCGGGGGAAGGGCCCTGCGGTGAGGGATAGTGTTGTGACCCAGGTTCCTGGACCCGGACTCCTGGACTCGGATGATTCAGAAAGTGAGGGAGAAGACCTGGCCAGCCCTGCTTCTCTTGAGCCCTTTCCCTCCCTGGCACCCACTCAAAGGGATGGGGAGGGGCCGGCACAGCCTGATTCCATGGAGCCTCCTTCTGATTTGGCAACGCCCCAAGAACAGGTTTGGTGCGATGCAAGGGCACGTAGCAATCGCCGTGCGCAGCAGCGGAAGAGTTGGGACAAAGCCAAGTCATAATTGTCATGCAGTGACATCTGCAGAGACTATAAATAGGAGGCGGGACTTCCTGGTTTTTTGTCTTGGACAAAGTAATGAGTTGGCGCGAGCTAATGAATTGGCGCGAGCTAACTATTTCAATGGAGGGAAGAATATATTCGTGAGTAATTCTGGCCTTATCTATAATTTCCTCGTTATCTCCAGAAACTTGGCAGGCCCGTGGGTAGACGTGGCCAGGACATGTATCTATGTAAATAAAAGGGGAAAAAAAAAGGAAGGCCTCTGACGGACTCTTTGCTGGGAGTATTGGGGGAAGGGAAACAGAACAATTTCCCTACTAATTTAGTCAGTTTGTCAAAGAATGAAATAAGTTCGGTTTGGCACGATCTGTTTTTAACATGCTGGCTTTTAACATGCTAGCTTCTAGTTATAACTTTTTGTTTCTAGATATTCGCAAAGTTGATTATCTTTTCTAATATCTTCCAATGTATTGATGTTAGGCTGACTGGTCTGTAGAGTAGTTTCCTGCGTCTGTTTTTTCTCCTATTTTTTTGAAGAGTGTGTGTATAGAAAGAGGGAAAGAGCAAATGTACACTGTAAGCTTTGCCGTTATTTTCAATTCACAGGTTCTACGTGTATTATAAAGAACTAGTTGTGCTTCAGTGGTCAGCTGACAGTGGTTTGAATGTGGCTGTTTATTAGGGTTGTGAGTGGGTGAGCAAGCAACCTTAAACTGAAGCTCACATAAAGTGAAAGAGATACAGAAAAAAAAATTAATAATCCTATTTTGATTTCAGTTTCCAAAATATTTACCATGCTAATATCTATTCAGCCACGTCCTCCTACCAGATCATGAAGGAGAGGTCACCATAATACACTGAAAAGTTTAAACCGGTGCTTAAAATGGATGGTGCCTATAAACAAAACCAGGACCAAATGAATCTGTTTGGACTATAAATAAATGCAATATGCTCACACTGGCCTGACATTAGTGTGGTTGTCATATTTGCTTCCAGTAGAAGTAGCTCATATTTCATTGATGAAGCTATTAGAAGACAAACAGATCTTATTTTCCACAGGTCCTGTGAGTTCAGGATGAGTCATCCATGCAAAGCGGACAATTAATATGAGATTTTTTAAATTATTATTAAAAATCCTAATCAAGGACAAGTTTAAAGAGCAGCAGGAATAGTGGGACTGTCAATTAGCTCTAGCCAAACCCCGTAGGAGGGGTTATGAGCTAATTAATTAAAGATATGGATTGAGTACCCAAATATAGCATTGTGTGTACAGTAAATTGTTGAGACTACCCTTGTCTGATCTGAGAAAAATGAAAAGAGAAAATTTGACATATGATCAGCAGGGAAATGTGTCTGAGCGTCCTGTGAGAAATGTTTCATAAGCCTGGTATCAAACCTGTTTCAGCTTGGAGGTTATAAAAGTATATTCATTAAACCAATAATGCTAGTGTTAAAATGAAGGACAGATAAGGCACCCCAAATTACAGTGCAGCTGAGCTATGACTCAGCCTTTGAGGCTTCATCTCTTCAGCCATCAAATATATCCAAATTACGGGAAAAGAAAAGGAGGCTAGCAATAAAGGAGACTATTTGTAGCTCAGGGGTCTTTGCTGCTCTCTCAGCTAGGTTTTGGGTTCCTTTGGTGTCAGTGATGGAAGATAACAAGCTAAAGGTAGAGATCTGTTTTTTTAAGAACCAGATTTATAGGGACAATAATACTGAAAGCTGAATGACACCAGTGGGTGGAATCAAAGCTCAGAATGGAAGGTGACAGGAGAAGGACCAGATTGTCTTAAGTGAAATGCTAGTCTTATGATCTGAAGATGACCATACGCAGAGCACACTCAGTGATGTCCTAGGCTGAAAATGGCTGGCCTTACTATTCAAATTCAAAATTTATTACAACCCTTGTTATTCAACAAGATATTGAATAAAAGAAGTATATCATCCTTCCATGTATATGTATAATAGAATTGGAAGGGACCTTGAAGGTCTTCTAATCCAACCCCCTGCTCAGGCAGGAGAGCCTATACCATGTCAGACAAATGGTTACCCAACCTCTTCTTAAAAGCTTCCAGTGTTCCATTCACAACTTTTGGAGGCAAACTGTTACACTGGTTAAGTCATTCTAAACTGTCAGGAAATTTCTCCTTAATTCTAGATTGCTTCTCTCCTTGATTAATTTCCATCCATCGCTTCTTGTCCTGCCCTCAGGTGCTTTGGAGAACAGGTTGACCCTCTTTTCTTTGACGCAAACCCCCCCATATATGTGTATAAGGACAAAACAATATGTATAATAGGGTCTAAAAATAATTAAGAACACAGATCCAAATGAAATACTATTGTAAGACTAGAAATTATATGAAGAGGACCCAAATTTCTATTGTTAAGCAAGATGGTTGTTAAGTGAGTCGTGGCCAATTTTACAATCTTTTTGTCATGGTTGTTAAGAGAATCAATGCACTTAAAGTGAATCACAAGATCATTAAGTGAAGCCATATCCCATTCTTCAAAATGGGATATAGTCTATGGGGTCCTTGGTGCTCTCTCGAACGTGGTTGTTTTCTTGCAGATGTTTCATTACTGGACTAGGTTATCTCATCAGTGCTAGAAGGATGTGGGGTTTCTGATCATGTTAGCATCATCAGCACCGATAATATTACCTAGTTGGGTAATAAAATGTCTGCAAGAAAACAACCAAGTTTAGAGAGCACCCAGGACTCAACAATTCAACCCTGAGCCTTATTCTTTTGAAATAAGAGTTTGTCTAGAGCAGGGGTCTCAAACCTTGGCAACTTTAAGCCTGGAGGACTTCAACTCCTAGAATTACAGATCATTACAGATGTATATTGTATAGGGTAGTATGGATGGGTTCAGTTGTACATTCGTTAGTTATCCAGTTAATAAGAGGTATATTGAGGTCACTTCCTGGGTATGGGAATAGGTATGGGCAAGAGGTAACCCAAGTTAGTAGTGAGGTTAACATGTTCGCATGTGCGATGTCGTAATCAGGGGCTCTGTAGCATAGTAGGAATCGAAGTGTGGTGTTAAGGGACAGGTCGCATACAATAGTTTCCTGGATAGCAAGTTTATGTGCAACTTGAACATTTTTTAGATTGAACATTTTTTTAGATATTCTTGGAAGAGGCATCTGATTTTTTGGGATCTTTTGTGTAAAATGAAAACACCTTGGAAATTACGGGTCTGCAGTTCTTCCTGTAATCAGATCTAGACACCTCCCGCAGTAGAAAAAGCATCTGGGATGTCACCAATTTCCTTCTGATTAAAAGGTCTGCTGTAGTTCTCTTGCTATTTCTTTCTAACTTCCTTGGAGAATTGTAAGTCTACCTCCTGGGGGTATTTCGCAAGACTGAAAATCTGACTTTGGTCCTAGTTTTGAGGCTAAGGTTGCTATTAAGGTTTTCCTGGTTTTTGTTTTGACATGCTAAGCTCTTCATTCTGGACACACATATTTTTCCTTTCTTTCCTTTTATTGTTTCTTACCTTTAGACACATAAACTGGGAGTCAGGTCCTCCTTAAATTCTAACAAATAAACAAATGAAGGCTTCATGGAAAAATGTGTGACACTGTTAAATTTTGAGCAACAACAAAGAGGGACAATGTGCTAAGAGGTCAGTAATGGTTTTTTGTGTTTTTTTGGTCAACCCTACCACCTAATGGGACTAAGAGCCTTTCCCGATAGCTCTATTGTCTTGGCTGACATGCCCTGTCTAACCCACTGTGCTACAATCAAGATAGAATTGTTCCACAATGTCTGTGCTTGTGACTCTTCCTATTCCATTGGTCAACCTGATTGCAAGGACTCTCATATTCTTTCATCCCAGAGAAAATGCGTGGAAATAAAACACAGTGTTTTAACTGGACAAAATCAGAGCTTTGCGTTTCTTAGGAGAGACTCAAAGAGTTGACAACAACTGGGTTCTTGTCGTATTAAGTTTTGGGTTGATATACTAACTTTCTCTTGCCAGGAAGAACTTATCCATCGGGATTATGATCAAATGAGTGGCAAATTAATAAGGAGGAATCTTACCGTATCTTTGATTTGAACTCATCCAGCTATGATGTATCATTAGCTCAGAAAGGACAGCTGGATGGCATTTAAATGTATTTCACTGCTGGCTGAGGTATTCCGGGAGTTGAAGTTCAGACATCTTAAAGAAGTTGTTGTAATTGGGTGTCCCATTATTTTGGTGGTTTTTGTAAGGGTGCATATTGAGACAAAAGTCAATCATGCTGTGGTCACTGTTGGAAAAGAATTCTTTTATTTTAGTCCATAAATTGAGTTTAAGCTGTTGCAGAAGATGAGGTTGAGGCAGTTATAATAATAATAATAATAATAATAACAACAACAGAGTTGGAAGGGACCTTGGAGGCCTTCTAGTCCAACCCCCTGCCCAGGCAGGAAACCATATACCATTTCAGACAAATGGTTATCCATCATTTTCTTAAAAATTTCCAGTGTTGGAGCATTCACAACTTCTGGAGGCAAGAAAATACAACAAAATACCTTATCCCACCAGACTTGAAATCCTAGGCTTAGAAAACTTGGAACTCCGTCACTTTCGACAAGACCTAAGTTTAACTCATAGAATCATCTATTGTAATGTCCTTCCTGTTAAAGACTACTTCAGCTTTAATTGCAATAATACTAGAGCAACCAAGAGATTTAAACTTAATGTCAACCGCTTTAATCTAGATTGCAAAAAATATGACTTCTGTAACAGAATCATCAGTGCTTGGAATACTTTACCTGACTCTGTGGTCTCTTCTCATAATCCTAAAAGCTTTAACCAAAAACTTTCTACTATTGACCTCACCCCATTCCTAAGAGGACCATAAGGGGCGTGCATAACCGCACAAACGTGCCTACCGTTCCTGTCCTATTGTTTTTCTTTTCTTCTTCCTATATATATATATATGCTTATACCTCCTTATATTTACTCATATATGTGTTTATATACTATATAATCTTTTTGTATGATACCTACATATATTGTTGTGACAAAATAAAATAAATAAATCACTAAAATAAAGTTGTTCCACTCATTAATTGTTCTGATTGTCAGGAAATTTCTCCTTAGTTCTAAGTTGCTTCTTTCCTTGATTAGTTTCCACCCATTGCTTCTTGTTCTAACCTCAGGTGCTATGGAGAACAGTTGTTGAGTCTAGTGTTGTAGTTACTAGTTGATCTAGTTAAAGTTAAAATGTTAAAGTGGGAAACACTGGGAAGAGAGTTTTCTTTCCCAGAAGCAGTGGTGGCTTTCACATTATGCTACTACTGGTTTGCTCGCTTCGTGCGCATCCTGTTTGTGCACAGACCTGCCTTCCTCACATGCGCCCAGTCTAATTAGCATGCCTAAATAGGATGGCATAGAGGTGGGGCAGATGGGTGGGCTTTTCCGCTACCTCTGCCACCTAAACTATGTTTAATCTCACATTTACACAGCTAGAAATGTGGTTGGTTGCTTTGCTGGCTGAGGAATTCTGGGAGCTGAAGTCCACAAGTCTTAAAGTGACCAAGGTTGGAGACCCCTGCTGTAGATGTTAAGTGGGTCATGTGGTCATTAAGCAAATCTGGATTCCCCCACTCACTTTGCTAATCGGAAGCTGGCTGCGAAGTCTATCGATGATCACATGACCTGGGATAGTGCAATTGTGGTAACAACATACCATTTGCCTTTCCTCAATTTTAATCACATGACCATGGGATTGCTGCAAGTGTGAAAAATGGTCATAAATCACTGTTTTCAGTGCTATTATAACTTCAAATGGTCACTGAATAAATGGTTATAAGTCAAAGACATATACAAATGGATGAAGACTATTGCTTAACACATTGTAAGCCGCCCTGAGTCTTCGGAGAAGGGTGGGATATAAATGCAAATTAAAAAAAAAAAGACGACCTGTATTATATCACTGTTGCTGTGACCATCTGCCTTTAAGGTTTGGGGGCACTTTCTGTCCTTTGACATCCGTAAGGGCTGAAATATCACAATTTGCCCCAGAAACGCCATTGATTTCTATGCAACTTCAAGATATTAAGAACCAGGAGGCTTACTCATCTCATAAGATACCTGAATCATAGGTAGCTAGCTAATCATGTCTGGGCTTCTATTATCTAGGCCAGGATAAGGAGGAAGGACAGAATTAAAACCGAAAATCGTATTTTCAAAAGAAAAAAAAACTTACCGAGAGCTCTTGAATACGGCAAGGTCTGAATATGAATCAGGAAGAAGAGAACTGAATGAGGTTAGTAAGTACCTTGTGATGTTTAACTCTTATCAACTTACTGCCAAGAGGCAATCAAGCGCTGGACCACATCCATACGAAATGGTCAAAGATGATTAAAAGGAGAAAAAGCATCTTATAACCTTCCTTGAACCTGGCCGCTGCTTTCTCTTCACAATTTGAGAAAAGATGCTTCAGAGAAATTGAAGGGAAATCTATTTTACACAACAAAAGAATACACACACAAAAAAAGAGAATTCCTTTTCTATTTGCCCTTTAATGATTAGACCTTGAGATATGACTATCCAATATAGGTAAGTTTAATATATATATTGCTTCGTGCCTTTCTAGTCTTTTATGTTGAAATGTCCTTTTTTTCTCTAAATGATTAAATATTTTTCAAGAGCAGGGACCACCTGGGTTTAGTTCCTTTTCAAATAATATTCCTTGGAGACTTCTCTTGGCTATGGAGAAATAGAGTAACTTTGGAGCTTTTTATAAATGATGAGCACTGGAACAGAGCTCATCATTTATAAAAAGCTCCGAAGTTACTCTATTTCTTCTGATTTTTTTAATAATTCTGATAGGAACCGTGATAATTGAATACAAGATATTCATGGGCATAATTTGAAAATATGACAATAACACTTTACAGGTTGTTCTCCACTTATGACTGGTCACTTAGCAACTGATCGAAGTTGCAAAAGATGCCTTCTGCACAGGGGTGAAATGCTACTGGATCGGACCGGATCGGATGAGTAGGTAGCGAAGACTGGGACTGGTTCGCTGGCTGGCCATGCCCCCTAATCGATCCACGGCCCGCAGTCCTGACATGATTGCCTGCCTACCACGCTGCCTTCCTGGCTGCTTGAGAAGGCAGGCAAGCTGAAGCCCACGTGGAAGGCAGGCAAGCATGGCAGGGCTTCGGGGAAGGGAGTAAGCTGCTAGAAAAGTGCTGGGATAAATACATCAATTCCCGTGGCACCAGCCATGCTGCTCTGCCCACCCCCACCGCTTTGCCACTCCATCTCTTCCTCCTCGCCAGCCAATCTCCCCACAAACTCAGCCGACAATTCCACACCTCCGCATACTTCCTTTCTTTTCCACCCCATGACCTTCCCATGCCCACACAGCATTTGGTTCTGCAGTAAGGCAGCCGCGGGAATCGGCAACCTATCGGCAGTGAAGCGGGGCTGACAAGAGAGAGAGAAGAAAGGAAGTGTCGTGTCCCACTCCTCCGCTGACGGCCGGGTCGGGGAAGTCTGTATCAAGCGCGTCTCTGCAGCTCTGCCAAAGTCCTATCAGAGTTCTCAGGGCAGGCAGGAGACTAGGAAGTGACTTCAGCAATCCAAGGTAGACTTTGCCTAACTCAGAGAATGCCAGAAAGCAGATCCTTTATATAGGCCATGGGGTGTGGCTCCTTGATTCAGCACTTATCCAGGCCTGCCCCTCCCTTCCTTTTGCTGACGTCGCCTATCAATTGTCCGGAAGCGAGGATCTCTCCAGGCTCCAGCTGTTGGCAATTCACATTCCTCAGGCTCACATGCTGTGGGGGAGGGGGAAGGGTCTAGTTGCTCCGTTTGCCTGGGCATGGAGCCAGGGCTGGGGGCTGGAGGCATGCCAGGACATTCCTCAGCGTTCGGCAGGAGATAAGAGGGACCCGCCTGCGGGGAAAGCGAGCGAGACACAAAAAGGGAGAGGGAGGGAGAAGAAAGAAAAAGAAAGAAAGGAAGGGAGAGAGAAAGAGAAGAAAGAGTGACATGAGTGACATCATGTTGGCCTCACCCACCCAGTCACATGCCCACCAAGCCACACCAACCAAACCACGCCCACAGAAAAAGTGGCAATTTTTTTTTAGATTTCACCCCTGCCTCTGCCCAAAAGTTATATTTATAAGTGTCAGTAGCTGCCCTATCCCCTGTGGTCACATGATCACATCTTCCGTGCTCAGTAACCAGCTTATATTTATGGATATTTGCCGTGATATTTATTTCTGCTTTCTGGCAAAATAAAAAAAAAATCACTCATTGCTGACAATTAATTTGCTTAATGACCATAGTGTTTGTTAACAGCCATGGGGTTTGCTTTATGACCACTGCATTCAATTAACAACTGTTACAAAAAATGTTGTTAAATCATGTGTGGATGCCTCAACGTATGTCATAAATACAATGGAAATTTCAGGTTCCGTTGTGGTCCTAAAACAAGGACTACTTGTACTGATTACAGATGATTGTTTAGTTCTATACACCATCATATGCAGTGGTGGGATTCAGCCAGTTCGCACCACTTCGGGAGAACCGGTTGTTAACTTACTGAGCAGTTTGGTGAACTGGTTGTTGGAAGGAATCATGAGGGCAGAGAACCGGTTGGTAAATGGCTTGAATCCCACCACTGATCATATGAATGACTTGGACCAATTGATTGTACCCTTATATTCCTTGGCTCCACAATCACGCTCAGTGGTTTACTTCTTTTGAACATAAAACTTATCAAACCAATATAAAATCAGAATAAAATAATCCAATACAAAATGTTCTGGTACATAGAATAATAATGGTGACAGCTTCAGTGTCTGGACACAGCCCTGTACAGCTTTTCTGATTATTATGCCCTTTTGAAAATTGCTCATAATAGAAGTCAGAGGATTAAATCAGAAAATTTGCTATAAACCTATTTAATTTCTCCACTTACTTCCCATCTGAACTAATCCTACACTTTGATAGAGCTGTTACTTCCTTGCTGTCTGCAAATCCTGCTATATATAACTAATTTTCCTGCGGAAGGTTAGCAGATTTAGACAGACAGTCAAATTCATGGCTTTCAAAATGAGACTCACTAGTCACATGAATGAAGTTATTGCTTCGTACACTGACTGGATAACTTTTCCATTAGGATGGATCCCTTCCTGATAAAAGATGTTGAGCTGTGGGATAGCCAGCCTGTAAGAGCTGTGGACTCCCTTTTGCTGACAGTTTTCAAACCAAGGTTTAGTGGATATCTGCATTGACGGAAGTCTTGGACTAGATCAGTGTTTCTCAAACCTGGCAACTTGAAGATGTGTGGGCTTCATCTCCCAGAACTCCCCAGCCAGTTTCATTGCCTTGATTGCTGGCCTAGGGAATTCTGGGAGATGAGGTCCACACATCTTCAAGTTGCCAAGTTTGAGAATCACTGGACTAGTTGAGCCATAGATAGTTCTCAACTTACAACCACAATTGACCCCAATTTTTTTTGTTAAGTGAAACTTGCCTCATTTTTTAACCTTTCTTGCCACAACTGTTAAGTGAATCACAGTCATTAAGCTAGAAATACAGTTGTTAAAAGTGAATCTGGCTTCCCCATTGACTTTGCTTGCTAGAAGGTTGCAAAAGGAGATCCCATAACCCTGGGACAATGCAATGGTCATAAATATGAGTCAGTTGCCAAGCCTCTGAATTCTGATCATGTGACCATGGGAATATCGCAACGGTTGGGTGAAAAACTGTCATAAATCACTTTTTTCATCTTCTACTGTAACTTCAGTCAATTAAAAAAAACGTAATTCAAGGACTACTTCTATAAAGTTCTTTCCAACTTCTGCATGCTACAATGTTCTTATTTTATATCAGTCACTTTCAAAAGTGGGTATCCACACCACATTATAGAAGAGAGAGAGGAGGGCCCTCGGCTGGCATTTCTCACACATTGTGGGAGGAGGAGGTGGTACTGATTTGCGGTAAGCAATCTGAGATCTTCTTATAGAAGGAAAGTGTTGAAATAGATTAATGAGAATAATCTGTTCTTGAATTTGCACTGTGCATGTTGGCAGGTGGCCACTCTGTGTGGAGAGCTGCCAGACTGGGGTTTGTGCAATCTTTGTGGCCATGAAATATTCCCAAGCTTTGGACTTATCCTACTCATTTAAGATGGCTGTTAGCCCTTCTAAAACATGCAGTTCAGCTACAATCGGTCCAGGGCCCTATTATCGGAAAGGCCACGAAATTTACCAGGACATCTGTTCTCCTCTCTACACCCTCTTGCCATTCATCTTCTGGTGAAAATAAAAAGTTGGCTCTGATGCTGGTATATCCATAGCACACATCCATAGAGGAAAGATGACACTTCTGATTTTGAGGAAGAAGAGGAGCAAAAGGATGAAGATCAAGAGAGGGTTATGCTGGTGAGGGAAGAACAAGACTTAACAAGAACGAGTAGGGGAGAACTGGAAAGGAACACAGCGACTGAACATAAGAATTTGAATCTGATGTGGCACTCAAAAGAGCTTCATACCCAGAGGCCACTTAATTCAAGAGTGCTGTTGTCAGCCCTACAAGATAGACCAAACTGAGAAAGCAACGTCTTTTAAGTCAGAACCACTTTTACTGTTAACAGTTATACTGACAGAATCTTACAGGTGTGCTTTCTGCCTCCTTTTATCTCGTGATTGAATTAAGGAGGAACTTATCTGACACGTTTTCTCATATTACTTTCTTGATCTGGGCTCAAGCCTCGCTTATCTAATCCCTGGTTTGATAATGGTTCTTTTTTCCTTCCTTCAGCCCTTCTCTACCTTTGTTGTGCCTCGTCCTCCCTCCTCTCCTCAGCCGGGCCCCTCCCGTCTACACCCGGGCCTGTTATCAGACTCCAAGTCTGATAATGAAGATGAACGGCCTGTCATGCCTCCAGCCCCAGGCCCTGGCCCCATGCCTGGAGAGGATTCCAGGAATGAACAAACAAACCTGATAAACCTCACTCCTACAGCGTGTGAGCAGGAAGCCAGCCACGTGCTGGAATTACTGACAGCAGATCCAGCTGAAGAGAATTCAAAGTGGGAGGATCCTCGCTTCTGGAGATCTGAGAGGCGACGCCAGCAAAAGGAAGGGAGGGGCAGGCCTGGATAAATGCTGAGTCATGGAGCCACACCCCACAGTCTATATAAAGGACATGCTTTTGGCATTCCAACCTTGAGTCAAGCAAAGTCTCATCTAGTTTGCTGCTATCGCTGAAGTCATAACTTGGACTCCTGCCTGCCCTGAGAAACCTCAAAGGAATTTGGCAAGCTGCAGAGGCTTCGTTGCCACACTTGATACGGACTTCCTAGACCCGGTTGTCAGAGGGGGAGGGGGACATGACAACCCTCTACATCTGTCTGGATTAGAAAAAGACATAAAGAATCAATTTGATCTAGTGATTAAAGTACCAGTTTAGAAACCAGGAGATGGTGAGTTCTAATCCTACCTTAAGCATAAAAGCTGTCTGGGTGAACTTGGACCAACCACTAAATGACAGTGAGTTCTAGTCCTTCCTTAGGCATGAAAGCCAGTTGAGTGACTTTTGGCCAGTCACTCTCTCTCAGCCGAACCCACCTCACAGTTGTTGTTGTGGAGAAAATAGGAGGAAGGAACATTATGTATATTTGGTGCAGCCTTGAGTTATTTATAAAAATAATAAAGGCTGGATATAAACAAACAAAAATAAAAAGCTTTCAGTGGTAATTGTCTTATGTCAGTTGGCCTCTCAAGACTAAAGCCCTTTGATGGAGCCTTGTAGGAGAAGAAGATAGAGCCTGGGGGAAGAGTTAAGAGAGTATTCAGTCTGGAATCATAACATTGTCACAAACAATCCAAGTCAACCTCTCTCTTGGATTCTGTTAACTCTTTATCTACTATAGCACTAATTTAATATTGTTGACTAGAATCTTGCATAAAGGTTTGAGAAATAAATCTTCTGAACTGGAATTTAATGTGTAGTCTTGATTCCTTGTGCAAGACAAGCCCTGGCTGTTTCTGATTCTGCTTTTAGTTTGACATCCCCAGTATTTGGAAAGAACCTACAGCTGTCCTGTAGCTTCCTCCAGTGCGAAGCCACACAAATGCTTGAGGAGAAAAAAACATTAGTATCCTAGCAAAGTGCAGTGAGGCTACACCTAGAACAGGGGTCACCAACTTTTTGGACCTCTGGGACCACTAAATTCATAATTTTAAATCCCATGGACCACTAATATAATCTGCCTAATGACCGGTTGGGTGGGCGTAACTAGGTGGTCATGTGACTGGGTGGGCATGGCCAACTCGATGACACATTGAGGGGCGCCTCGCCAGCCTGTACTCGCCCCTCCCTTCTCAGCCACTCCTCGCCTCCCCGCCTGGGCTCCTTAGGCCCCCTACAGGAAGCAGTTGTTGGAGCTAAGCAGCCACCATGAGAAAGAGTTGGCAAAACAGCTCAGTTCAAATAGAATAGAATAGAATAGAATAGAATAGAATAGAATAGAATAGAATAGAATAGAATAGAATAGAATAGAATAGAATAGAATAGAATAGAATAGAATTTTTTTATTGGCCAAGTGTGATTGGACACACAAGGAATTTGTTTTGGTGCATATGCTCTCAGTGTACATAAAAGAAAAGAACAAGAAAAAAATACCTTCATCAAAGGTACAACATTTACAACACAAATGATGGTCATAGGTTGCAATTTAACCCCTAATGATAGCAACAAAAAGTTACAGTCATACAGTCATAAGTGGAAAGAGATTGGTGATGAAAACGATGAGAAGATTAATAGTAGTGTAGATTTAGTAAATAGTTTGACATTGTTGAGGGAATTATTTGTTTAGCAGAGTGATGGCCTTCGGGAAAAAACTGTTCTTGTGTCTAGTTGTTCTGGTGTGCAATGCTCTGTAGCGTCGTTTTGATGGTAGGAGTTAAAAAAGTTTATGGCCAGGATGTGAGGAATCTGTAAATATTTTCATGGCCCTCTTCTTGATTCGTGCAGTATATAGGTCCTCAATGGAAGGCAAGTTGGTAGCAATTATTTTTTCTGCAGTTCTAATTATCCTCTGAAGTCTGGATCTGGCCGAGAAGGAGGCTCAGCAGAAGCACCTCACTGAGGACTATGAGCATAGGCTTTCCAAGCAGAGAGAAGACCTGCAGGAGTGCAAGGCTAGATGCCGATGCCTGGAGGCTCAGCGGGCTGAGATGGTCAATCAGTTTTAGGCCATGATTCAGTCCCACTGGAAAAAGGCCCTCCGGCTCTTTGCCATCAGCGGCACTTCCCTCCAGCCTTTGCCCAAAGCCCAGCACCAGGAGGCCAAAGCAGACGCCAAGTCAGAATTTCTGTCCCCCTCTGATCTACACAAAAAGACCCCGCAAGGGGAGACTCTCTACAGCAACACAAAGGTTCATTGTACGTATCTGTCCCAGGGCTTGTTTGATTTAGTGCAATATAAAAAATCCAAATAATTTTTTTGCGGACCACCAGTGGTCCATGGACCACCAGTTGGTGACCGCTGACATAGAAAGTGGATTTTCTCCTCTTCCTACATTCCCATTTTAGGTACCCAGAAACATATTATCAAGCCCAGGTTGTGCAATACTCCCTTAATCTTCTATAAACTGATGCTGGATTTCCCTCCCAAGTGTCATAAACTGTCTGCTTCATACCTTTAATGCTGCTACCAACATTTCCTCAGAAAACAATTTTAAAACTTCCCCTACTTCAGAGTGAGATGTTGCCATGGTAACAGCTTGTTTTCTTCATTAGAAAGAATTCAAAGTATTGGAAATGCTCTTTCTTTAGTTTTTTATCCTCAAGTGAGGCAAAATGTGCCCCTTTGAGAGGAGCTGCTTGAGTAGTGCATAGATAGTAGAAAAGTAAGTTTTTTTTCTCTCTCTCTCTTCGGTTAAATCATTTCCGATTCTCAGAGATTTCCTTGATAAGCCCGACAATATTATTGAGAAGGGTTTTCAGAAGTAGTTCACCATTGTCTCCTTCACAGGGCTGAGAAAGAGTGACCGGCCCAGCTGGCTTCGTGCCTAAGGAACTACTAAAACTCAAGTCTCCTGATTTTTAGCCTGATGCCTTCACCACGACACTAAACTGACTCTGAAAAATTATATAACTCTAAAGTTTTCAAACTTAAACTTACATTTTAGGGCAGGGGTCTCCAACCTTGACAACTTTAAGATTTGTGGACTTCAACTCCCAGAGTTCCTCAGCCAGCAAAGCTGGCTGATGAATTCTGGGAGTTGAAGTCCACAAGTTGGAGACCCATTTTAAGGCATATATAATAATTCTCCACAGTCTTGTGTTTTCCCCCCAGCTATAAAAATGGAGCTTTCTCTTTCTGAGAAAGTCATACAACATGGGACTCAGGTTTATCCTAAGGGCCTGCTTGTGCAAGGGACTTTCTCTTCTGTGACAAACCTGCTGGAGATTAAGGACTGCCAAAAAGGCCCATGTCATGCTGCTCTTGAAGTCAACAAATGATCCGTTTTTGAGATAGGGGAGAGGATCTTTATTTTATTTTTATTTATTTTATTTATTTGTCACAACAGTATATATAAGGATAAGCATGAAATAACTATACGATATATAAGCATATATATAAACATAAGTATGTGATAACTATATGAATTGGATACAATCAAAGGGAACAATAGGACAGGAACAGTAGGCATGCTGGTGCTCTTATGCACGCCCCTTACAGACCTCTTAGGAATGGGGTGAGGTCAACAGTAGACAGTTTTTGGTTAAAGCTTTGGGGATTTTGGGAAGAGACCACAGAGTCTGGTAGTGCATTCCAGGCATTAACAACTCTGTTACTGAAGTCATATTTTCTGCAATCAAGATTGGAGCGGTTCACATTAAGCTTAAATCTATTGTGTGCTCGTGTATTGTTGTGATTGAAGCTGAAGTAGTCTTCAATAGGAAGGGCATTGTAACAGATGATTCTATGAGTTAAACTCAGGTCATGTCGAAGGCGGCGTAGTTCTAAATTTGCTAAACCCAAGATTTCAAGTCTGGTGGCATAAGGTATTTTGTTGTAAACAGAGGAGTGGAGAACTCTTCTTGTAAAATAGTTCTGGACACGCTCAATTGTATTAATGTCCAAAATGAGGTATGGGTTCCAGACAGGCGAACTGTATTCTAGAATTGGTCTAGCAAATGTTTTATATGCTCTAGTTAGTAGTGTAGTGTTTCTGGAGAAGAAGCTACGCAAGATTAAGTTTACAACTCTTAAAGCCTTTTTGGCGATGTAGTTGCAATGGGCTTTAGCACTTAGTTCATTTGATATGAAAACTCCAAGATCTTTAACTGGGTGAGGGTCATCTATAGGCAGTGTCCATTGAGCCTGTATTTAGTGTTCAGATTCTTTTTTCCAATGTGTAAGACAGAGCATTTGCTGGTTGAGATTTGGAGTTGCCAAGTTTTTGACCATTCCGACACAAAGTCAAGGTCTTTTTGAAGGGTAGCTGTATTGTTGATAGTGTTAAATAGTTTAACATTGTCAGCGAAGAAAACAAAATTACTTATAATATGGTCACAGAGGTCATTAATGTATAATATGAAGAGTGTTGGTCCTAGAACGCTGCCTTGGGGGACACCGCTATTGACAGGAGCAGGATTTGATAGGGCACTGCCTATTTTGACCAATTGTTGTCTGTTTGACAGGAACACTGTTATCCAATTATGGAGGGATCCGGAGATGCCGTAGAATTTTAGTTTTAGGAGAAGTTTGTCATGTACTATTGAGTCAAAAGCTTTACAGAAGTCTATGTAAATTGCATCTATTGCTTTGCCCTGATCAAGATTTATTAGTAGGCTGTGGGCACCTTCCCTCTGGAGTTGTATTTAGCTCTTTCTCCAGATTTCTTCTATGTGTTTAATATCCTGATGTTATTAGAGCTGTTCATAATTGCTTGTTTGAAAGTCAAGGATTTAGTTTTGGAGGGCCACTGCTGAGATGCTTGTGTAAAACCATAGAATCCTGGGCTTTGTGTGTGTGTGAATAATGGCATTATTTGAGACCAGGAAAAGGAGTAATGGAATCAAATTGCTTAAGAAGCACTATCCTACTTTCTAACTAAAAAGATGCATTCTTTCTTAAATCATTTAACTGATTATTTATTTCAGCACTGCTTTTAATGCCTATCTTTAAAGATTTTGTATTCTGTATTTTAATTATTGTTGGCTGAGTAGAATGGTGGGATAGAAAACTAACCAATGAAAAATAAAGAAAATGTCCATGTTTTCCACACCAAGAGTGATTTAATAAACATCTATTGTTTATCTTCTTGACTTTTCCCCCCAAAGCTTAAAAAATGTCTTTCCTTGCTGTGGGACATACAAAAAGCTCCACCCACACATTTCAGCTGCATTTTCTGTATCATTTCCAGCTCCGAAATTCCATTTTTTGGAAGGGGTGCAAATATCTAATAAGCTATTTTTTTTTCCTCTTCCTTGTGAATCAGCCTGATATTTATGCCATGAAAATTATCTTCTAATCAGTCAAAGTTAATCTCCTACTCTGCAACCATATCATTTTAATTGCTCCCTTCCCCAAAGCATGACCCACCCATGTTGGCTGCCAAACTGAACTATAACCCATTCCCAACTAATATATCCACTCAAAAAAAGATCCCTGGGGGAATCTAATATCCATTCCCCCCTCTCCAAAAAATAATTTTATCTAGGCTTCTATTTTGAGTTGTAGGAAGTTAGCACCCACCCCACTCCTAGAAGAATTAAATATTTTAGAAAATATTTAAAAAGGCAGAATATATTTCCCTGGATGAGAAATGGAGAAACATGTTTTAAGGACAAAGCAGCTCCCTGCAGCTTCCTGCCTCCCCCACATCTTTGTCAATGGACCAGAGGCAGAAACTCATTTTCCCCTCCTTTGTCAATGGACAATCATCTGCAACACAATAGGACCCATCTAGCAGCAGAAACTCACCACATGGCACCTGGGAAGATTACATCAGCCAGCAAGGCTAGATAAGACAGCCCCCACCCCCCCTGGGGTGGTGTCTGACAACCAATCACCATACACTTCCTGTGCCCCAGGAAGTTCAAAGCTCAGAGGAAAACATAAAACCAAGGCGCGCTCAGCATCTCAGCCCTTTTCTGTTCAGGAACTCAAACCATGTGATCCTGTCCACCGTTAAAGCCATATTTCCATCAGTCTCCATGTTTCCAGTGTCTTTTTCCCCACTTGGAACTGAACCCAGATGGACATTTCTTCCAACAGAGTGAGGGGAAAAAAAGATGCTTTTCCTCCTATCACTAAAGTCAAGTAGGTTAACACACGGTGGCCATGGCCCTATCAGCCAGATGTTCTCCAATAGTTCACTTGGTCTAATGCAGAACGAAGAAGCGGCCATGATGAAAACACTGCAGAGATAAACAGTTATTTGTCTTTTGGCAAGAAATTCCCACTGCAGCAGAGGAGAGATAGAGATAGTGCCAAGGATGGAAAGGAGGACAAAATTGGGTTTATGAAGGGATCCCACCAGCTAAATACAGTCCAATACAATGCTATAGATGTTTGAAGCAACAGGAGAGAATAAATCCTTTGTGTTTTAGTCCTTAGTTCTTCTACCTCTCCGGGTTTTTTTTACAAAGACATTCTAATCTTTTAAGCACCAGGTCCAACATCTTGATTAGCATTTTAAACAGTTTTATTCATTTGGTTGATGTCAGTTATTAATGTATTATATTTGCTACTTTAGTTTCCTTTATGCTGTTTTCTCTGTTTCATTGTGCACTTCGCAGTATATTGCCTTTTTTTGATCATCTTGTTTTTATAAGATGAAAGGCAAATGAAAAGAGTAGGTAAATGAATAAAGAAAGCAGTGGAGGCAAAAGGTGGGAACAACTATGCAATGAATCAGCAGGGAAGCAATTTAGGCTGTTAGGAGTTGCACCAATGTGAATTTTTTTTTTAAAAAAACAAAACATTAGTTATCCTAAGTTTCTCACTCTGACAGACAGCTTCCCTAACTCATGTTTTTTCTTGCATTTTGTGTTCTTAGGATTATTTTGCAATAACAGAGGAAAGAATGAAACACAACTCAGAACTGTTGCCAAGAACATGCCAAGAGATAAGCATGTCCATGATGTTACCATGGTACAATCTTGAAGAAGACTTCAGAAAAAAAAAGGAAAAGGAAAGAAGGGGAGATGAGGTGAGGTGAGGTGAGGAGAGGAGAGGAGAGGAGAGGGGAGGAGAGGAAAGGAGAGGAGAGGAGAGGAGAGGAAGGGGAAGGGGAAGGGGAGGAAAGGAAAGGAAATGAAAGGAAAGGAGAGGAGAGGAGAGGAGAGGAGAGGAGAGGAGAGGAGAGGAGAGGAGAGGAGAGGAAGGGGAAGGGGAAGGGAAGGGAAGGGAAGGAAAGGAACGGAAAGGAAAGGAAAGGAAAGGAAAGGAAAGGAAAGGAAAGGAAAGAAGGAAAGGAAAGGAAAGGAAAGGAAAGGAAAGGAAAGGAAAGGAAAGGAAAGAAGGAAAGGAAAGGAAAGGAAAGGAAAGGAAAGGAAAGGAGAGGAGGGAAAGGAGAGGAAAGGAGAGGAGAGGAAAGGAGAGAGAGGAGAGGAAGGGAGGAAAAGGAAAGGAAAGGAAAGGAAAGGAGAGGAGAGGAGAGGAGGAGAGGAAGGGAAGGGAAGGGAGGAAAAGGAAAGGAAAGGAAAGGAAAGGAAAGGAGGAGAGGAGAGAGGAGAGGACAGGACAGGACAGGACAGGACAGGACAGGGAAGGGAAGGGAAGGGAAGGGAAGGGAAGGGAAAGGAAAGGAAAGGAAAGGAAAGGAAAGGAAAGGAAAGGAAAGGAAAGAAGGAAAGGAAAGGAAAGGAAAGGAAAGGAAAGGAAAGGAAAGGAAAGGAAAGGAAAGGAAAGGAAAGGAGAGGAGAGGAGAGGAGAGGAGGGAAAGGAGAGGAGGGAAAGGAGAGGAAAGGAGAGGAGAGGAAAGGAGAGAGGAGAGGAAGGGAAGCGAAGGGATGGAATGGAAAAGGAGAGGAGAGGAGAGGAGAGGAGAGGAGAGGAAAGGAAAGGAAAGGAAAGGAAAGGAAAGGAAAGGAAAGGAAAGGAAAGGAAAGGAAAGGAAAGGAAAGGAAAGGAAAGGGAAAGGAGGCACAGAATAAGAGAATAATAGAGTTGGAAGGGACCTTGGAGGTCTTCTAGTCCAACCTCCTGCTCAGGCAGGAAACCCTATACCATTTCAGACAGATGGTTGTCCAATCTCTTCTTGAAAACTTCCAGTGTTGGAGCATTCACAATTTCTGGAGGCAAGTAATTCCATTGATTAATTGTTCTAACTGTCAGGAAATTTCTCCTCAGTTTTAGGTTGCTTCTCTGCTTGATTAGTTTCCACCCATCGCTTCTTGTCTTGCCTCCAGGTGCTTTGGAAAATAAGTTGAACCCCTCTTCTTACATCCAGTATTTCTGGGTATAAGGCAAGCACAAAGGAATGTCAGTTTTCTGCTGCTGTTTTATGAATGCATTGGTGACTACCAGATGTGGGCTACAAATCTTTGGACAGCCAGTAATTATCAGGAAAAGTTTTTCCACAGAACAAGATACCACTGCTGCAAACTACGCCTGGCCCTTTTTCATGGAGTTGCTGGCTGTTAATCAAAATGACTCATTTACACAGCCTTTGAGTTCTATGGTTTGATTGCTAAAAAAATGAAGGTCCCGTTTGGTATATTTTGGGATTCTCAGGATGAGTTGGAATGATCCAAGTTTTCTCTTGCAAAGTGGATGATTGCAAAAGGAAAAAAAAAAGCATTTTTCCTATGCTGTAATTAAATTCCCCTGCTGCCTTCACTTCCTAGCTATACTTGACCCTTAATTTCATTATTCTGTACAGAACGCCATGTGGTCTTGATGATATTTAATGCCCAATACAGGTTGACAATGATAATGAGATAGCCATGAGACTCTCTTCATCTCACTTTTCTTACAAATTCAGAAAAGAAAGCCTCCAAGGGCCAACTCTACTATTAAAGGTAAAGGTAAAGGTTCCCCTCGCACATATGTGCTAGTCGTTCCTGACTCTAGGGGGCGGTGCTCATCTCCGTTTCAAAGCTGAAGAGCCAGTGCTGTCCGAAGATGTCTCCATGGTCATGTGGTTGGCATGACTAAACCCCAAAGGTGCACGGAATGCTGTTACCTTCCCACCAAAGGTGGTCCCTATTTTTCTACCTGCATTTTTTACCTACTTTCGAACTGCTAGGTTGGCAGAAGCTGGGACAAGGAATGGAAGCTCACCCCATTACGCGGCACTAGGGATTCGAACCACTGAACTGCCGACCTTTCGATCAACAAGCTCAGCCACTGAGCCACTGAGTCCCTTCTAAATCTACTATTAGACTCAGGCAAAAGATTCCAGTAGCAATTAGTATTTATTTGATTACTCTTGTGGTTTAAATGACAGAATGAGTTTTCAGCATCTCATGGTCACATGGTCAAAATTCAAATAGTTAGCAACTGACTCATGTTTATGGTGGTTGAGATGTCCTGGGTCATGTGATCTCTTTCTGATAAGCAAAGTCAATGGGGAAGCCAGATTCACTTAACAAACGTGTTACCAAACACCTGCAGTGATTCACTTAACAACTGTGGCAAGGAAAATTGTAAAATGGAAAAAAGCAACAGAAATTTTGGACTCAATTGTGGTCGTAAGTCAAAGGCTACCTGTTGTGACTCCAGCCCCCAAACCTGGCCCCATGCCCGAAAGTGACTCAGAAAGTGAGGGGGAAGGGCCGGTAAGGCTTACCTCAGGAGCACCGATTCCTTTGACTCAGCTCCAGGAGCCAGAACCAGACCAGTCGGAGGACACAATGAGGCCGTCATCCCCTGATTCCTCCCTTCCCCAAGCTACGCCTTCAGACCCAGCTGATAATAATAATTAAGCTTGGCTTGACCCGCTCTTCAGAAGATTAGAGAGGCAGCTTCATCAAAGGGAAGGGTGGGGCAGGAGCCCCACCCCACAGGATATATAAGGAGCTTTGGGACTGCTCTCACTCCACGGGAAGCAAAAGTTTAGCTGAATCATTTCAAGAAGAGCTGAAAGTCTTGCTACGTGAGTTATTTGTTTGAACTTTGGCAGGCAGCTGCAATTTCTCTGCCAGGACTGATAAGAGCTGTGAATCCACTGGCTGAAGGCCAGTTCGTGGGTCTGAAGTGGGGAAGGAGACAGAACAGCTACCTGTATATGCAGTCTATTCCAAATTAGTGCCCAATCTTCCAGTCAGCATTGATAAAAATTAGTATCATCCTACCTCAAAAATAAATGTCCTCATTTGATGCCATGAATGAACCTTCTCACCCATTGCCTCATGCAGAATCATGTTTATAAGACATTATGAGCTTTTAATAACCTTTCTCCATGCGGGAAAAAAATAACGGAGGAAAAGTATCTCCACAAGATCTGATTTCCAAAAGCTCCTTCTTGGCTATGTTAGGAGAAAAGATGGAAGATGGGATGCATTCAGCAAGATTCTTAGTCTTGTCCAATCTGCGTTTCTCACCAGTGTTTTGGAGCAAAATTCTCCTCATTCACAGCCAGAAACGGGGGATGGGAAATGGGATCCATCTCAGAGCTTGATATTCATATATATTAATGTTCTGAACATTTATTGTCCCAGGAGTTCTTTCATGAATTTAATTTAATCTCCCTCTGCAGGGTATTGTGCTTATCTTAATTTCCCTAAAGTGCTCTTTTCTGGTATGTTTGCTCTTGCAGGTATGATCAAGTGCACTTGGTGTTCAGAGCTCCTATCGGTGCTGATTGCTGAGTAATCAAATTGATCATTAAAATCAATAGTGATTTCCTAACTCCATTCTCATTTCTATTCTTGAAGAACAAAGAATTCACCTATCCACCCCCAAAATGGAGACGAGTTCATAATGTGTGCCACAAAAATTCCTGCAATGATCACAATGCACAAGGTCACTTTAGCAGCATGATTCTTAGGAAGAACAATTAGATATGGACGTCTATGGAGATTCTCAGTCATCCAGATTGTCCCAAAGGTGCTTTTTCAAATGAAGAAGCTTCTTGGATGAGAAGTGAAACATCCTCAAGGAAAAACAAAAGAAGTCCAGTTGCCTTTTGAAAAAGCATCTGGGACAGTTGGATATGGAGAGAAAACTCAGTAATTGTAATGGATGTGAGAATGACTTTCGGATTCAGGTGGAAGAGCTGCAGCCTAGAAAATATCTGATGAATGAAATGAGGGAGGAAAGATGGTAAAATTTCAGAAGGGACTCTCCATAGTTTCTGGGAGAGTAAAATTAAGGAGACTTGCATGATTGTATTAATGTACAGGTAGTCCTTGATTTACAACCACAATTTTGCAAGTGTAAAATTTCTGTTCCTAAGCAAGACAGCTATTAAGTGAGTTTTGCCTCATTTTACAACCTTTTTTGCCATAGTTGTTAAGTGAACCACTGCAGTTAAGTTAGTGGCACCATTGCCACTAACTCCGCCGCCTTCGACATGACCTGAGTTTAACTCATAGAATCATCTATTACAATGTCCTTCCTGTTGAAGACTACTTCAGTTTGAATTGCAACAATACAGGAGCACACAATAGATTTAAGCTTAATGTGAACCGCTCCAATCTTGATTGCAGAAAATATGACTTCGGTAACAGAGTTGTTAATGCTTGGAATACACTACCTGACTCTGTGGTCTCTTCCCAAAATCCCCAAAGCTTCAACCAAAAACTCTCTACTATTGACCTCACCCCATTCCTAAGAGGTCTGTAAGGGGCGTGCATAAGAGCACCAGCGTGCCTACCGTTCCTGTCCTATTGTTTCCTTTCATTAAATCCAATTAATATAGTTATTACATACTCATGCTTATATATATGCTTATATATTGTATAGTTATTTCATGCTTATGCTTATATATACTGTTGTTACAAAATAAATAAATAAATAAAAAATTGTTAATAGTCTGACTTCTCCCACTGACTTTGCCTGTCAAAAAGTCGCAAAAGCTGATCATGTGACCCTAGGGCACAATAGCTTTCATAAATATGAGCCAATTGCCAAGCATCCAAATGTTGATCAACATGACCATGGGGATGCTGCATGGTTGTAAGCGGAAAAACCAATTCATGTCACTTTTCAGTGTTCTAACTTCAAATGGTCACTAAGTGAATGGTTGTAAGTCAAGGACTAATTATAATATAAATATACAATAAAGATGGATCTAATATTCATGGTTATGCTTCTTGTCTACACTATCTTAAAGGGCTAATTGCACTGGCAATTGCAAGTCTGAAAATACCCTTCCTGTCCTTTACTTTTACTGGAGAATTCATGCTAGCTGGGGCATTCTGGGAGTTAAAATCCACACATCTTAAACTTTCCAAATCTGGGGGACAAAAACATTGAAAAAGAACTATGCCCCTAGGTGAAATTACTGATGGAGCTGTTACATGACTCTCAACTGTGCTAAGCCCATTTAGTCAAACTATAGGCTAGTTTTGGAACAGCCTTGAGCAAAATAGCCACCAACAGATTTTGATTTTTTCCAAGGGTTCTGCTCTTTTATTTGTGTTTCATGCATCGTCCCTTCCAATAGGCGCCCTGGGATAGTCTTTGATGGAACAGAAATGTCCATTATCCATTATATATATATTTCATTGCTTGACCACAATAAAAGAGGCGTATTCAGCCCTGGGCATGGAAAGGATTTCTCCTGCCTCTTTTTGGCAAGCTCTTGTTCTCTTTACTTTCCCTCTGACTTCCCTGCAAGATCAAACAGCCCTGCTTTTGAGCAAACAATTTGGAACACCCCTGGCTCCCTTCCTACAGCTCTGCTGCATTTTCTAATTATCATGCCATTTTGCAGAACCCTTCTATTATGGTTCCTGCCAGGTTCATTAGGACTTTTGTTTCCCTCTTCCAGTGTGACAAGCTTGCCTATTATTTGGTCTTTTAATTCCTGTAAAAGGAACAAGATGGAAAAAACACAAGGCATGGTCATTACCGACCGAGGGGGTAAATCAAATGACATTTGGCACAGAAAGGAAAACTTGTGGGATAAAAAAACACCAGTTGTGATGAATGCAAAAAAAGTGCCTGGTTGAGAACGTGTGCATGCCCCATTACAGGTAATCTTCAACTTTTTTTCTTACAACCATTCAATTAGTGACTGTTCAACCTTATGAGTGCCTGAAAAAAGTGACTCATGACCATTTTCATTCTTATGACTGTTGCAGCATCCCAAGGGTTACGGATCAAAATTTGGATGCTTGGCGACTGGGACACATTTATGATAGTTGCTGTGTCCGAGGGTCATGTGATTACCTTTTGTGACCTTCTGACAAGCAAAATCAGAATTGAGAAAGCCTAATTCACTTAACAACCGTGTTACTTACTTAACATCTGCAGGGATCCATTATAACAACAGTGTCAAGAAGTCATAAAATGGGGCAAAACTCACTTAACAACTGTCTCATTTAGCAACATAAATTTTGGACTCAATTATGGTCATAAGGCAAGGACTGTCCATGCCATCTCTGGAAACAATTGTCCATAGGTTGTGGAAATCAATAGGGAGATGCTAATGCGGTCTTCTAATTCATGGGAGGGACTTAATGTCTTTTCCTACGGGGGCAAAGCAATTATTCACTAAAGGTAAAGGTTCCCTTTGCACATCTGTGCTAGTCGTTCCCGACTCTAGGGGGCGATGCTTATCTCCGTTTCAAAGTCAAAGAGCCAGCGCTGTCCGAAGATGTCTCTGTGGTCATGTGGCTGGCATGACTAAATGCCAAAGGTGCACGGAACGCTGTTACCTTCCCACCAAAGGTGGTCCCCATTTTTCTACTTGCATTTTTTACGTGCTTTCAAACTGCTAGGTTGGCAGAAGCTGGGACAAATAACGGGAGCTCACCCCATTACGTGGCACCAGGGATTCGAACTGCTGAACTGCCAACCTTTCAATCGACAAGCTAGACATCTTAGCCACTGAGCCACCACGTACCTATCCTTCACTACAATCAAGCTAATCATGCAACTTTTTTGGAACTAAGAGACTTATTCTTGTGCATTAGGTACCCAAGTCACAGCCCAAGAAATCAGTGTGGTTTTCTCACTGACATATGAAATGGTGCATTCTTTCTTCCTGTAGTTGTGTGAGCGAAGTAAATCTACTTATCAACTTTTACATGACAATTGAAAGGGAGCTTTTTTCACCACTATGGCTGTTTCATGAGCAATGTCTTACGGCTTCTTTTATCATCACTCAGCCATTGTAAAGTCTATTTTCATCATTATTATATTGCCATAATTATATTTCAATGTCTCTAGAAGATGCCAAAAATGAGTAGTGGGATTCTGTCTAAAATGCCCTCCATCCATTCTTGACGTGACAAGAATGCTAATCCAATACTGATCTTCTCATGCCTTCTTTGCCTCAGTTTTCAGGTTTTGCTAGTTCCCCGACTTCCTCCAAGATAATGGGTGACAAGCCTACCAGATTACCATATGTGGTGCATCTCTCCATGGTTTTGTGCAAGTCTAGTGCACAGGTGTCACATCTCTTTCAGGAGCTGCATTTCTTGCTAATTTGCTTTTGGGTCCAATTCAAGATGCTGGTTGCCACCTTTAAAACCCTACTTGGCTTGGGCCCAGATTATTTGAAAGACTATCTGTTCTCTCTTACATCTATCAGAGCCACCAGAAATGTTATGGGTACCCTCTCTTAAAGAGGTCCAAGTGAGATCAAGAAGGCCTCTCCATGGCGGGGGTGTGACCCAGGCCCAAGTAGGTAGTAATAAACTTAGTCTGTGGAAAAACAAACTTTATTTGAACAGCTGGGAATTACTTCATTCCCAGTGTCCTTCAATTCAAAGTAAAACAAATGCCTCCCAAACACAAATTCTTCAGTTAACTCACAAACTTTAGTCCAATTTAGCCACAAAAATAAAGACGTACAAGAAGCAGAGGACGCAGCTACAATATTGTTTTCCGGCAAGCTGAAACACCGGTGCTGGTCTGTTTTAAGCCTTATGGGAGGGGCCAATCAACTCTTGGCTCTACTCCCGAACTGTCCTCTCTGCTTCAGCTGCTCTTGCCTTCTGGCAGCTCTTTATTTTATTTATTTTTTTATTTACATTTATATCCCGCCCTTCTCCGAAGACTCAGGGCGGCTTACAGTGTATAAGGCAATAGTCTCATTCTATTTGTATATTTACAAAGTCAACTTATTGCCCCCCCAACAATCTGGGTCCTCATTTTACCTACCTTATAAAGGATGGAAGGCTTGGGCCGGGCTTGAACCTGCAGTAATTGCAGGCTGCTGTGTTTTAATAACAGGCTTCTTACAGCCTGAGCTACCACGGCTCTTCTCATGCATGCATTAGGAACAGGCTCCTCCTGTTCCTCTACCTCACTACTATCAGTCTCTGAAGGCTCTGGAGTCTGCACCTCACTTCCCGATGGCCCTGGCCTCACCTCAGCCTCATCGCTGTCCGATTCCGTTGCCAGCTCTGTAGGCTGCTGACGGACCACAACAGGCAGCTTCCTCTGTGTAAAACTATCATTACCATCTCCAGGTTAGCTGTCCTGGAGACTTTAGGGTGATATAGAGCCCATCAAGTGATTGGTGTTATGGTGTATTTGTGTGTTTGTATTGGAGTTTCATTTTTGTAAGCCACTCAGAGTAAGTGAGCTGGGCAGCCATATTGATTTTTTAAAATAAATTTCACCCCCCTGTTCGGTGTGTGTGGAATGGACAACTTTAATCAGATAGTCGTCAACCAAATTTCGGTTGCTTAATCAGGCAGTTCAGTGAGTTTTGCCCCATTTACAGCTTTTTTTTTTTTTTAGAATAGAATAGAATTTTATTGGCCAAGTGTGATTGGACACACAAGGAATTTGTCTTGGTGCATATGCTCTCAGTGTACATAAAAGAAAAGATACGTTCATCAAGGTACAACATTTACAACACAATTGATGATCAATATATCAATATAAATCATAAGGATTGCCAGCAACAAGTTATAGTCATACAGTCATAAGTAGAAAGAGATTGGTGATGGGAACTATGAGAAGATTAATAGTAGTGCAGATTCAGTAAATAGTCTGACAGTGTTGATGGAATTATTTGTTTAGCAGAGTGATGGCCTTCGGGAAAAAACTGTTCTTGTGTCTAGTTGTTCTGGTGTGCAGTGCTCTATAGCGTCGTTTTGAGGGTAGGAGTTGAAACAGTTTATGTCCAGGATGCGAGTGATCTGCAAATATTTTAAATTATTTTTGTCAGTCATTAAGTGAATCACATGATCGCTAAGCAAATGCGGCTTCCCCCATTGACTTTGCTTGTCAGACATCAGCTGGGAAGGTTACAAATGGTGATGGTATGACCTGGGGGTTTCAGCGCTCAAATGTATGCCAGTTGTTAAATACCTGAATTTCGATTACATGACCAAGGGGATGCTACAATATTTGTGACTGTGAAAACCAGTCATAAGTCACTTTTTTCAGTGCTTTTGTAACTTTGAACAGTCACAGAACAAATGATTGTAAGTCGAGGACTACTTATACAGTGAAATTTAAGAAGGAAATGAGGCTGTCTTACTCATGGGTTAGAGATGAGATGAAGCCAACATCATGAAAACTTGGCAGGAAAAACAGAGGTTGAGGTTAAAGAAGAAAGAAGCTATAGATTAGCTGCCTTCCATGCTGGGATTAGAGAAGGCTAATAAAATATCTCCAGACAATAAAATATCTATGACTGGCTTTGTAGGGAACCATTGGCAATGACTCTAGTGCTCATGATCTTCATCGCCCTGTTCCTTGCGAGAGCAACCAATACCCCAATGTGTAGGAAACACTGACCTTGGCAACCAATTCAAATTAGCTAATGACAGATAAAACTACTTGTTGGTGGGTCATTTGAATCCTTTCCAAGCAGTGTATACATAACAGTGCCTGCAATTAAATTTGTAGCATTTTGGCAGCAAATCGGGCCTGTAAAACAAAGCTTTCTCCCAGAGATAATCTTACATATATGCTTTTATTCTCCTAGGTCCACATCTGAAATATATGGCTAATAATACTGCAGTCTCCTTATGTTATTAAAAATTAAGAACAAAAGTAAACCCCATCTGGTTCATCCAAGCTAGCCTTTTATTATTAGCACTAGCAAATGTTTTAGAAAAATCCACAAACAGGCTACAAATTCAATGACACGTTCAAACTCATACACCCCAGCTCCCATTCCCCAATAACAGTGAGGAGTTTTCTCAAGATACAGAAAAGGCACTTCTGCTTTTTGAATTTAGCTAAGCCCTTTTAGGCCTGGACTGCTCTCATGATACTAGCAAATCCCGTAGTTAAGCTCTCTGCTGGAGAAAGAAAAGTCATTTTTCCGCCTCCTGAATCTTCTATCGTTCAGCTGCCTTGATAACCCTGTCCTTCCTCCAACCATATTCTATCATTCAATATGCTTCTGTTGTGCCCTCCTGATCTGTTTTACTAAATATTTTTTTTTCTAAGAAGTCTTAATGCTGTCACCTTTTCTCAGCTGCTACAACTTCCTGAGTGATCTTTTTTTTGTCTTAAAGCTGTATTTCAAGTGTGATCACACCATATGTGTTTGGAAAAGTGTGATAACATGGGCAGTTTAATTTTTGGGTTAATCCCAAACTTGACATCTGCCTTTTTCATAAAAGCCCCTTTCAATGTTTTTAGTGAGTTATATGCCACTCCGAAAATGCTTTGTTGCTAGCTCAGTATCCATCAAAGTACAAGTAATCTTGGGATTTTTGTTTTGTTTTCTTCTAAACACATCATATTACCCAGATTTTAATTTACGATTTCGTATCTATTCCTCCACAGTGGAAAATTCTTTGTGGAGTTCATCTCGGCCATTCCGATTGCTGAGCCCCTAACTCCAGATTGCATGTAAAATCCATCTTTCTAATATAGGTTTTTATTATTGGCTTTCTGTACGTCACTTCATGTGAAGAACTTTATACCTTCTCATCTTTCCTATTATCTGTTCCTTTAGCATCTTATGGCTATCACTTTGTTGTTTGCATGTTATGATTTATATTGATTGTATGATTATGATTTGTCACTTGCTGCTTGTATGTACACAGAGAGCTTATGCAGCAGAGACAAATTCTTTATGTGTCCAATCACACTTGGCCAATAAAATTTGGTTTGGTTCTGCAACCCAGGAAGACAAAGAAAGACTTCAGAGGATAATTAGAACTGCAGAAAAAAAAATTGCTACCAACCTGCCTTCCACTGAGGATCTGTATATTGCACGAATCAAAAAGAGGGCTGTGAAAATATCTACAGACCCCTCACATCCTGGACATTTTTTTGTTTTGTTTACATTTATACCCCGCCCTTCTCCGAAGACTCAGGGCGGCTTACAATGTATAAGGCAATAGTCTCATTCTATTTGTATATTTTTACAAAGTCAACTTATTGCCCCCCCAACAATCTGGGTCCTCATTTTACCTACCTTATAAAGGATGGAAGGCTGAGTCAACCTTGGGCCGGGCTCGAACCTGCAGTAATTGCAGGCTTTGTGTTCTTAATAACAGGCTTTACCAGCCTGCGCTATTCACCGGCCCTAACATAAACTGTTTCAACTCCTACCCTCAAAACCCTCAAGACGCCATAGAACACTGCACACCAGAACAACTAGACACAAGAACAGTTTTTTTCCCAAATGCCATCACTCTGCTAAACAAATAATTAACAGTCTAACTATTCACCAAGTCTGCATTACTCTTACCATTAATCTCATCGTTCCTATCACCCCTCTCCTCCCACTTACGACTGTATGATTGTAACTAGTTGCTACTATTTATACTGATTGTTTCCTAGTATGATTCAATTGCATATTTGTACCCAATGACTATCATTAAGTGTTGTACGTTATGATTCTTGACAAATTTGACAAAAGACGAATTCCTTGTGTGTCAATCACACTTGGCCAATAAAGAATTCTATCGTTCCATTTATCATCTCTCTCTCTCTCTCTCATTCATCTATTCTATTCTATTCTATTCTATTCTATTCTATTCTATTCTATTCTATTCTATTCTATTCTATTCTATTCTATTCTATTCTATTCTAATTCATTCCATTCCATTCTGTTCTATATTCTCATCTCTAGTCTCTTCTGTAAGTACTCTAAAATCAGGTATGATTCTTTCTTACATGTAGGAAAAATAAGCTGGTAAATGGGATTAGCATTTGAATTGCCTAGAAAATGTTCTCATTTTATGAGATTGCTAATGGGTTATTCAGTAAGAAGGGATCTTCTTTATGCATTTATATGCACTTTGTCCCACTGCCCTTTGTAAGTAAGATATGGCAGAAAATGAAATGTGAATTGAAAATTAAAATTTGAAACCATCATTTTCAACTAGCTGAATATCACTTAAGATGAACCCAGGTTTTAGAGGCATCGCTTTTCCAACTGCCAGAGTCTTCAACAAAAGTGCCTTTCAGAAGCTTAATTGCATCCTGCAAGGAAGCTTAGAACAGAAAATTAGCACCACTGCAGGAGGCAACATCATTAAGTCACAGCAGGTTCGATTGATCTGGTTGCAATGTTTTCAGGAGCTATTGCTTAACAGGTCAAAGAAAGAGCTCCACTGACATCTATGGAGTGGGCCTGCTAGGATGTAAATTTAATCCATTCCAATATGTTTCCATGTATCTTTAGATGTGTCAAGCTTACCATCTGGAAGACATCAGTCATAATGTTGATTGATTGATTGACTCTATGTGTCATCAAATTGTTTTTGAGTCCTAGTGAACAGACAGATTTTCTCTGTGATCTACGCCTGACCAGGTCTTTCAGATCTTCCAATGGTGCACAATAGCCACTGTAGCTAAGTCCATCTACATTCTCTATTTCTCTGTCCTTCCCCTTTTCTTAGTATTAGAAACCTTTCAAAGAGCTAAGTCTTCATATAAAGAGTCCAAGTAGGATATATTGAGCCTGGTCATTTATACCTTGACTCTGGGTTGATCTGTGATCCATTGTTTCTTGGTTGTCCATAGTATTCTCAGGTTCTTCTCCCCTACCAAAGTTCACTCTTCTTATCCTGCTTCCTCAAAGTCCAACTTTGATTTCCATAAGGAATACCTTGCAAAATTCTGATATTTGAGGGACATAGACATCAGGGCATCTGAAAATGTTTTTTCCAAGGCCTTCATGGCTGCTCTACCAAGTGTATTTCATGATTGCTTATTCCTTTACTGTTGATGGTTGATCCTTAAAGGTAGAAGCTACCATATTTACCACTTTGATATCTTATTTGCCAATTCTAAGGCTGGTTGCTCTAGGTGTTATCATTAATTTGGTCATTTTGAAGTTCAGTGCAGATGCTTAGCGTCATCAGTATTATCCTTATTGATGTTTCCCAATGATAACAGATTTGGGGATTTTCCTTAGAGTTCACTGTCTTCAAAGGTAGCTTACACATGCACCTCTATAACTGTCTGGTTTGGTTCTGCAACCCAACAAGACATACACAGACTTCAGAGGATAATTAGAACTGCGGAAAAAACAATGGCTACCAACCTGCCTTCCACTGAGGACCAGTATACTGCATGAGTCAAAAAGAGGGCCGTGAAAATATTTACAGATCCCTCACATCTAGTACATAAACTGTTTCAACTCCTACCCTCAAAACGACTCTATAGAGCACTGCACACCAGAACAACTAGACACAGGAACAGTTTTTTTCCCGAAGGCCATCACTCTGCTAAACAAATAATTCCATCAACACTGTCAGACTATTTACTGAATCTGCCCTACTATTAATCATCTCATCGTTCCCATCACCCATCTCCTTCCACTTATGACTTTAACTTTGTTGCTTGTATCCTTATGATTTATATTGATATTGTTTCCTGATTGTTTATTTGTAGCCTATGACTATCATTAAGTGTTGTATCATTAAGTGTTAAATTTGAACCCTATGACTATTATTAAGTGTTGTACCTTATGATTCTTGATGAAGGTATCTTTTACGTACATTGAGAGCATATGCGCCAAGACAAATTCTTTGTGTGTCCAATCACACTTGGCCAATAAAAATTCTATTCTATTCTATTCTATTCTATTCTATTCTATTCTATTCTATTCTGTTCGGCTACCTACATTAATTATCCTTTGCAGGAGAACACTTTTCTTTAAAATACTGATAGATTTGTCCTATACAACTCATGTCTTAATTAGTATACTACACTTTCACTTTAGTTGATAGTTTCCTTTCTTTTTTACCTTCTTTTTTTTACCTATTAAAATGATCAAGGGAGACCAATGTCAAATGTCTACACTGGACTTAATCTATATGATACTAAAACTCTCATCATACCTTTAACTGGACAAAATGATGCATCACAGGACAACCATTTTTAAACCAAGGTACTTCAAATGGGCTAATTTGTAGAATGTGTCCATAATCTAGGAAACATGACTCCGAAGGGAATGAAATTTGGGGAAGCTTTTTCAGTGCTTCTGTGGCTGTTTCTGGACTGCTGCTGCAGTTACATGAGCTTCATTTTCAATGTTCCATAAGAGTTTCCCAGCCAGTCGTGAAATCCCTCATTCCATCCCCAATCCATCAGCAGATTTTTACTTGCCTGCTTGGAAGATTTCCGATGGCCCCTGCCAGGTTACCACAAGGAAACTCAATGGGGAAGCTATCAGGAGGTCAGAAATCCCTCCTGCTCCCACTGCTTCTTCCCCTCCCATGGATTATTCTGTTTCTCTAAGAAAGTATCTCTGAAATGATGACCCAATGGAGCACAGTTGTCTAGAGATAACTAAATTCTGGTATCATTTTTTGATCGTTTGAAAAGAGCAGCATAGGATGGTGGCTTTTCTGTTCTCCTAAGGAAATTTCTGTTAATCCATCCAGAAAGCTATGTTAGCTGGGAGGTATGTATATGTAGCAACAGTTCCCCCTACAGTCCAGCAAGGAACTCACACTTTTGTTTAAATTAGAAAGTATTTTTCGGTAAACTGTAAGTTATCCTGCCCCACACTTGTATGTCTTGTATGAAGCTAAAACTGATGAGGAATCTTGATTATATTGGAAAGATGAGTTTCCAATAAGGAGTCTTACATCTCTTTCTGCTTCTAATATTACAAGTTGCAATAGAAGACAATATTATAAAATACATTCAATTTTTCCATATAGTTCTTTTCAGCCCGTGTAGCCTGTAATGCTGTAGTGCTGTAGTTCTGATGTAGGAGGAATCGGCAACGGTTTAATCAGTAGTAGAAATATTTAGCTCATTTACGCTTAGCTTGATTTCTGTTATAGTCTGAAATGAAAATGCAATACTGCAGGCTAATTCTGCTGACTGCCTGCTGCCAGCAGTTTGAATCTCACTGGCTCAAGGTTGACTCAGCCTTCCGTTCTTCTGAGGTAAAGCACAGTGAAGCGGTATATAAGTCTAAGTGCTATTGCTACTTATTCTTGTTTCCAGGAAAAAAAATGCCGCATGGTGAACCATGAGTTCTCTTAACAACCACTACAAAAAAAATAACAATATTGGTTTGGTCACATGATGACTTGCTTGGCAACCATCAGAATTTAGGACCATAACTGGCACTCTCTATAATTTATAGAGGCAGTCCTAGACCTATAACCGTTTATTTAACAATGGTTCAGAATTATGGAAAAAGTGACTTACGACCTATACTTGCACTTACAATAACAATTATTTTATTTCTTTTTTTTTTTTGCAGTTTCTTGTATTTTAGTATCTTCTTCTGTTCTTTCTCTATTTTGCTACCACTAAGTACTACCACATTCATTATGTGACCCCCGCCCCACCATCTGTGGTTCAAGGTTCAAGGTTGCAGCTTTATTGGCGACTCTGCTTTTAATGATGTTGGGGAAAAGGGCGGGAGAGAAAGCAACCTGAATGTTTGTGATCTTTGTAAGTTCTTCCACAACCACACTGGATTTAGAGCAAACTACCTTCTTTCTATCCCTTTTCAGGTATGCAGGCTAAATAAGCAAGGCTGAACCTAGCAATGAGGAAGTTGCTTTCTTGCAAACAAGTTAAGAGAGAAAATGCCTTATTCTGTCTTAATAGATAATGAAGATGCAAAGCAACAGGCCTGAGGAGGGGTGAGGGGCTTGCCAAGTTAAGAAAGAACATATACTTTGCAACAGCTCCCTCTTCACTGAAACTGGGGATATATTGAGTGTCTTCATAGTTCCAAACTCTTGGGGTGCAGTTGTAGTATGAGTCTTTAGTGATTCTCAGTCATCCAGGTCATGGTTGTCCCAAAGGTGCTTTTTTAGGAGGCACTTTCTTGGTTTTTTTTTTTAATTTTAATTTTTTTTATTTCCATTTTCCAACATCATATTTATGTACAAACTATTATCCATCATTAATCATTAATTTTTATTTATTACTGATTCAGGCCTGCCCGATTGCCACTTCCTTTCTTCACAACCTCCCTCTACCCTCTACTACTTTCCCATCCTTCATCTCCTTCACTTTACTACTTCCTCTCCTCCTTCTCCACTCCTCCCTTCTTCCACCCTATCTAACCTTCTTATTCCCCTCCTCCTTCTCAACTCTTTCCAACCTACTTTCTTCCTTCCTTCTACTCCTCTCTCCTTTTCTTTCTGAAATGGCAGTCGAGCAGCCTTTCTTGGGTTTTTTTTTTTGAAGATGCTTAGCTTCTCATCCAAGAAGCTTCTTCAGGTCTCTTTTGGCATTCAAAATATCCTTAATTCAAGGCTAACTTTATCTGTCAGTATTTCCTTTTTCGTAAAACTATTAGAGGAAGGAAATGCTGCCTCTCTGAATCTCATCAAATTTATGTAAACGAATTTTCCTAAATTTACTCAAGCTGAAGTCTGAAAGTTCCTGTCTTAAAAGTTCCCAAGCTTGTAGATTTAATTGTTTGCTAACTTGGGCAGATTAAGCTGTGGCTGTATTGCGGATGTTTGAAAATAACACAAATTATTTTGGTTTCTCAAATATTCCCTTAATTAAATAGAACAGATAACGTGCAGACTGTTTTTCTGGGAGGCTATTTTTATGATTTGTTTTCAAAAACAAAAACCCATATCAGTGCTTCCCTATTATACTTGGAGAAGAGTTAGTATTTTCATCCTATTGGAATGAAAATTAGACTATTCTAATCACTGCGCCACCACAGCTTATCGTGTAACATGATTCAACCATAGCGTTAGCTTATTGTTGCTAAAATACAAGAAACTGGACTCTAAAGAACACTGGAGGGGGGTGGAAATTAAATTGTCTGTTAAATGGATGAGCCCAGAATAGGGAGGAAAAATGGAAGAAATCTTAAAACTACCAAAAGTCCAGACTAGCATCAGCTCCATTTTGTTATTGAAATCAGAAAGCTGAAGCAGGATAATCTCAATTAATCCATTGCATTTAAGCTTTCCTATCTTATTAAGCTTGGATCTCAGCACCTTAAATCCAAACAAATGTGCTAATCATTTTTCTTAATAAGATGTATAAAATACTATTTCTTTAGAGCAATCACATTCTAGGAGGCTAATTAGGGATTCTAATAATTTATTCTAACTATGCAAAATTGCATGGAAAAGAGCTTACTGCCTAGTTAGTAAATAAGCACAGGAGTTTCACTTTTTGCAAATTTCAAAATTGCTGTGATAATCCGAACCTGGCAAAACTCGGTTACTTTCCAGTTTATGAAACGAGGGGAAAAAAACTTCCCTCAGTATAATTTCTGTGTACCTGAAGTCTGCTTACCATATTTTATACATCCACAATCCAGTTCTCATTCGGGACTGGATATCTTATTTCAAATGTAAATAAGATCCAAGAAAACTAAATTAGGGATCAATCTGGACCTTTTTAAAAAATATAACCTTTATTCTGAGTGTTAAATGCAACATTTATAGTAATTACAGGGAAGCCACTGACCATATTACAAGTGTAATAGCATTAGCAAACCTGTCACTGTGTATACAGCAGTAGTCACCAAATTAATTTTTGATTCATTAACAAGTTCCTTATTTGCATGATTAAAATGCCACGCTGGATAAATGCATGGGGCTGATGATAAATCATTAAACACAGTTCCCACCTGATGAGGAGAAGATGTGGAACAAACAGATAGAGTTCATAACCTCTCTGAAATCCCAGGAGAAGACCAAGCATTTCTCCTAACTGAGTGAAAAGTAGGTGAGGTGCATCAAAGTCAGTCAAAGAGATTCATTTAAATAACTTGCAAAGAACAAGATCACTTTGTCTAGAATTCCTTGCTCCTAAGGTGGAAGTAAGGTGAAAACATAATGTTAACCATTACAGGTTAACATGTGATCATTTTGTTTACATTTCCAGCTGGTGATTCTACCACCCGATAGAATCCTGAGATAGACATTCAAAACTGTAGCTGAGCAGACTCTTCCTCATTTGGATCAGGTCTATTCAGGCCATTCTAGGAAGTCCCTGAGGATTAGGTACAATTGAGCAGCAGAAGAAAAAAAAATCTAAGATCCTTGACATTAGACAGTAAAGAAAAAGTTTAGATTCCAACAAACCTGAAAAGTTAAGCAGGGTTAGATTTGGTTACTATTTGGACGGGAGACACCAATGAACAGGAAGTTGGAAAAAATATCCTGGCCATGACCAAGCAAATGCCAACAGACATATTGATGAGGTGTTTAAGAGATGATGGGTTCAACTCAAGGAAAAATGTACCTAACTTTAATTCAGAGCTGCATGGGTTAAACACATCAGTCTACAAGAGAATTCATTCGTTGGCAATTCACAAATAAAAGTATGTATGATGTCCTCAGTTTGAGCTTGACTCCTGGTAAAATGTTATGATATGTTCATAAACATGTTGAAGTTTATAAAGTTTTCTTGGCATTATTACAGAAGTAATTTACCATTTTGTTTTTTGGGCAATATATTTTCAGCTTCTCCATCTAACCTAAACTAGGAAGTGTTCCAGAGGAACACAATTTCACATTGTGTGTGTATATATATATTGCTCCCAGAAGCACGAAGCTAAAGCCTGAAGATGACGAATGAGACTTCGTCGAAACGTCGCCAAGACACTTCCAATTTTACACGGGAGAAAACCCGAACAACCAAAGACCTATCTATATCTATATCTATATCTATATCTATATCTATATCTATATCTATATCTATCTATCTATCTATCTATCTATCTATCTATCTATCTATCTATCTATCTATCTCTATATCTATATCTATATCTATATATATAAGATTTAGTTTTGGAAAGTTCTTATGGATTTGTTTCCTCTACTTTTTTTTTTTTTTGCAACTTTCATTTTACAGAAATTTGTTTGGTCCCACAAAATAAATTCGAATTTGCAACTCTTCCATGAGTTTTCATGCCTGCCTTGCTTTGCATCTTGTAGCTTTCCCAAAGACCAGTTTTGATCTGACTTCCTTAGCTGAGAAGTTCTTGGAAGTTGGGCAAAATCCAAAACCAAGAAGTTTGAAAGTTGGACTCTTACCTTTTCTTTTCTTTTTTTCCTAGGAAAGAAGATTTATGGGAAAAATACAGAGATGGGGAAAGTAGATGATGATTCTTTCCAGATCTGTCCAGAGAATAGCCACTGCTGATGTTAAGACGAGAAGATGAATCCTAACAAGATGTCAAATTGATCATCCCTGCCTACCGGTAGTTGCTGAGGACACTATTCCAGTTCCCATTGTACAAGATTATGCCTAATGCAGCTCCTGCAATCTTTTGATTCACTTCTCATTTAGTGCCAGATAAATGGAGCTAAGTGGCAGCAATCAGGTTCTGCTTTGAGCCAGCTGGCTCCATCAGTCTGTCCATGAAGAGAGAGCTGGAGGAGGCCTTTTGCAGAACAGCTTGCAGAGATTAAAAGGATGCAACAGAGGGCAATCAAAGCATTTTGAAGAGGAAGCAAAATGATGCCTGACTGAGTTGAGATGCTATCCATCCCCACTGATTTCATTTTGAAGTTTTTCTTCCCTTCCCCTTTCATCTGTCCTCCTCTTCCCTTTCTTTTCCTTCCCTTCCCCTTTCTTCTTTCCTTTTCCTTCCCTTTTTTTCCTTTCTTTTTCCCTTCCCTTTCTTTTCCTTCCCTTCCCTTTCTTCTTTCTCTTCCCTTCCCTTTCTTTTCCTTCCCTTCCCTTTCTTCTTTCCCTTCCCTTCCTTTTCTTTTCCTTTCTTTTCCCTCTCTTCCCTCCTTTCTCTTGTTACCCAGCAAGCTACAGTAGGTAGAGGCTGCAAGTTGAAGTAACCCAGTTTAGATGTACTGGTAGGCAATGGTCAGTTCTGCTATTATTGATGTGCCTATACAATGTGCACATACAAATACAATTTTTAAAAAGGCAGTCATTGAGATCAGATTCCTTCCATCCATTTTTCTATTATGGAAATTGATGTATCTTTCCCGTTTCTGTATAGATAAAATTCTCACTGCACTCAAATTTCAATATCAAAATGCAAATGCTACAAATTTGCCAGCACTTGAAATTGTCTGGCTAACAATATCAGGCGTTGGTCATTTTTTTCATTTATTTGTTTATTGGAACTGCATTTTATCCTGTTCCTTTAAAGCTTTTTAAATGATTGCAGGTTAAAATAAATAGAGCAAGCGATTATGAAGATTCAGTACAATGGGACTTAGGAACAGCAAAAATAACAGGGACATGTAAATAAGATGTTAAGACTAATTGAGAAAGTAAGTCAAGGTTCACCTTGGAATGTACATTAAAGTCCCACAGCAATCTTTCTAAACCACACTGAATGAGGATTATGGACCTGGAAACCTAGCACAGCTGAAGGGCACCAAGCTGGAGTATACTGACTGAAAATATTTGAAGAACAGTAGCTAGGCATTAAGACTTTAATATTCTAAGTTGCAGCAGGTGATGGCTCCCTAATGGTACTTTTCCTGTGGAATTCCCTGTTTACCTAGAGGACTAACTTCTAGTTATAAGGAACCATATTAAGAAAACCATTGTTGTTGTTTTTTAAAAACATGATTATAATAGTGATTATGATGATGGCTGGACTTGGCTAAACAGTTTTGAGTATGGTTTTGATGTATCTCTAGCCCAGAAGTCAAGCAGATGCTCACTAGAGGTTTGCAACTTCAGTCTCCCATCAGTCTCCTAACCTTGCCAATAATTCAAGGAAATACAACAGGTGAAAGAACCTAATTAGTCTTGATTGATTTAGGAAAGCTTAGCAGGTAACAAGGTTAGTACTTAGATGGGATTTATCAGAATGGTTATAGATAGTCCATCTTCCCTTTAGCATACCGTGCATATCCTGTGGGATGTTCTCAGTTACATTAGGCCCCAGGAACATGGTCACATGTGACCATGTTCTCCTTATTAGCTAGCAATCATCACAGTGATATTCCCACTTGGATGGGAGACTACCAGAAAAAGCCAGGTCTACAAAATAAACAAATAAAATTATTCCTTTATTTATTTTCTGGAAGATGGCCAAATCAATCCTGTATTGTTGCCAGTATACATTACTATTTTTAATAATCTTACTTATAGGATAAGTAAGATAAACCTTCAAGTGGCCTCAATGACTCTCAGAAAATAACAATCAAATTATTTCAAGGAATATAAATCTTTCATTCTCCACCATTCAGTGATAACAGAAGAAACTTCTTGGATGAAAAACGAAACAACTTTAAGGGGAAAACAAAGTCCAGTTGCCTTTTGAAGACAAAAAACACTCTTGGGACAACCATGACTAAGAATCTTCACAGATAACGTTATATATCAAGCCCTTTTTTTACATCCTAACGCCGATCCTGCTCATTTTGGAACGTGAATAATGTTTATTTAATATGCCAGATAGAACATAAACTGATATAGTTATTTCATAAGATGAAAATGAACTATCATTCTCCCACACCCAGAAATGAAGATGTAAAATTCCTGCTACTGGAATGATTAGAGCCATAAAAACATTAATTCATAAAACAGGAGATCTGCAATACGTTATATTGAATGGCTGGAGAGCAGAAATGGCTACTATTCAACATATAATGAACCCTATTGAACATCTCCAGAGGGTCTTGAAAATGGCTATGTACAGACTCTGACCTGACTGAGCTGGTGAGGATTTGCAGGGAAGAATGAAAAAAAAAAAATCCCCCAATCCAGGCATGCCAAAGTTGCCACGTCATACCCAAAAAAGGCTATAATTGCTGCCAAAGTTGCTTCAACAAAGTATTGAGTGAAAGGTCTGAATACTTATGCCAATGTGATATTTCAATTTTTTATTTTTAATATATTTACAGACATTTCTAAACTTCTGTTCCCACTTTGTCATTATGGGGTACTGAGTGGAGACCAATGAGAGAGAAAAAAATGAACTTCAACAACTGTAGAGCCAGGCTGCAGCATAACAAAATTGACAAAAGTGAAAGGGCTGGTCTGAATACTTTCTGAACGCATTGTAAAAGAGTAGCTCTAATTCCAGTGCACAATCTATTTGACCACACCTTAAGGGAGATCTAACCCACATCTGGTTGAGTTCCAAGACTCTCAGTCTAAGCCAGCGTTAACACTGGTCTAAGCTTTTTCTTGTTGTCTGAGTTCCTTTGTCTTAATGTACAGACACCAGAATTGCACTGATGTCTCGCCAAAGATTACTTTGTTGATTTGATGCCTGAGGGCTTCAGGATCCTACCCCAAATAATTACATCTGCAATATTCAGTGCTAGAAATATTTGTGCTTGCAGATATGTAATCCTACTATATCATGGGACAAGACAGATGCAGACAGAAAAGGGAACTTAGATATGAGACAAAGGGAAATTGTGGTTTAAAAGTTATTTTCATGAAAAATATATGCATATATGGAAAAAGACAAGCTGCTGATTTATGTAACTGAAAATTGCTAAGAAGGGCAAATATAACCCCTTATAAAGTACTAACACAAGAATGTAACCCAAATCACTTTATTCCCATACAGTAGGGAATAAAGAGGGTGGGGGAACCACAAGCTTTGGGAGGGATCCCCACATGACCTTTCTTTTGTGCAGAATAAAAACTTTTTCAATCTCTAGTCTTTTTTTTTTTTTTTTGAATTTATATCCCGCCCTTCTCCGAAGACTCAGGGCAGCTTACATTGTGTTAAGCAATAATCTTCATCCATTTGTATATTATATACAAAGTCAACTTTTATTGCCCCCAACAGTCTGGGTCCTCATTTTACCTACCTTGTAAAGGATGGAAGGCTGAGTCAACCTTGGGCCTGGTGGGACTTGCAGTAATTGCAAGCAGCTGTGTTAATAACAGACTGCATTAGTCTGTTGAGCCACCAGAGGCCCTGATGTGTTTATCACTGGGTTTTCACACTGGACACAAAGTCAGAGTTTCTGGGACTTCCAACCATGTTGGACCTCAACTCTCATCGTTCTTTTTCACCCAGGCAGATTACAAGGCTGCCATATATGCACCATGGTGGATCTTCGAGAGATCCAGCCACCCTCTCCCATTGCAATCCACATTAATTGCCCAATTAGCTCTGTTCAGAATTGGCTACAAAAAAAAAAAAAAAAGCAGAATTCTGGGAGTTGAATCAGGGGTGAAATCTAAAAATTTTCCCCACCGGTTCTGTGGGTGTGGCTTAATTGGTGGGCGTGGCTTCGTGGTCAGATGGCTTGGTGGGCGTGGCCAATAACAATAAATAATAAAAAAAATAAACAAAGTATAAAAAATAATAAGAGGTATCAAAAACCAACTTTCACACTTTACACACACACAGCACAGACTCACACACAATGTAAAAGCAGCTGCCCTTTAGAATTAGAATTAGAATTAGAATAGAATTTATTGGCCAAGTGTGATTGGACACACAAGGAATTTGTCTTGGTGCATATGCTCTCACACTTCACACAGCCACAAAAAGCTCAAAAACTAACTTTCACACTTTACACACACACAACATGCCACATAAAGCTTTCTGAGATATTGTGTGTTTGTGTAGTTAGAGTGAAACACTACAGAAACACCAAATCTCAGAAAGCTGCACAAATATTTTATTTTATTATTTTATTTTATTGTGGACTTCAAATCCCAGAGCTCCTCAGCCAGCAAAGCAGGAAGTCAAAGCAAGCTTTTTTTTTCCTTCAGTAGCTGAAGAAAGCATTGCGTTGCCAGCCCGAAAGAGCAGTAATTATAGGTAAGTGAGGAGGGAGAATTGGCTGGGCGTGGATGGGGGCTCTTGTAAATGGGGGCTGTTAAAAAGTGAGATTAAAAGCCTGTGAGGATCAGGAAACTCCTCTGGGATCCTCAGAGGAGGCTTTTAAAACCTCGGTTTTTTTCCTTGTTTTTTCCCCCTTCGGCTGAAGAGGTTTTTTTTTAAAAAAAAACTTTTAAAGGATTTTGATAATCTCTGCTCAGCCCCGCGATTATCAGACGGTGTTGTTTTTTTTACTTTTAAAGGCATGTTTCGGCTGAATAAAAACTTTTAAAAGTAAAAAAAAAAACCTCTGCTGATGGTGCAGCTCAGCAGAGGCAGGGGCGGGCAGGGATTTTTGCTACCGGTCCCCCGAACCAGCAGCTGCCATTGCTACCTAATCAGGTGAGCCGGTGCGAACAGGGAGCATCTCACCCCTGAGTTGAATCCATCCATCTTAAATTTGTCAAATTTGAACTACACTACTCGATACGGATAGACCTACTGAAGCCCAGGTAGGGACTCTTAAGAACATTATCCACCTGCATGCAAACTCTTTTTTAAAAAAAAGTTTTCTTTTTTTAACCCTTCATTGATTAAGTGTAACAATAGGTAGTCCTCGACTTACAACCATAAATTTAACCACCAAATTTACAACAGCACTGAAAAGTGACTTATGACCATTTTTCATTATCTACAGCCATTGCAGCAACTCTGTGGTCCTGTGATCAATGCTCAGATGCTTGGCAACTGGCATGAACTTACGACAGTTGCAGCGTCCTGGGGGTCATGCAAACTTCTGACAGGCGAAGTCAATGGGGAAGCCAGATTCATTTGACAACAGCGTTATTAACTTAACAACTTCCATGATTTATTTAACAACTGTGGCAAGAAAGGTCGTAAAATGGGGCAAAACTCACTTAACAACTGTCTCACTTAGGAAAAGAAATTTTGACCTCCATTGCGGTGTTATGTCGAGGACTACCTGTGGTTTGTCTTTTGAAATGTAATTATTTGTTTATTGGATCTGTATGGACATCTAATTGTCAAACAATTCAAGAGACCTTCAGTTCAAGTTCAAAAGACAATAGTAAAAGAAGAACCATGTAACTAAAATTGGACATGTAATACAAATCACTAAAAGTCAAAGCATATTATTATTTCCCCAGGCATTTCTATTTTTTCTTTTATATACCAAGCAAATAAGTTTTCAAAAAATGTTTTTAAAATATATATTAATTGCCGTTTCTGGTGTTTTGTTATAGAATTTATTGCTTACACACATATCTTGTCCTTTTAAAGCTGCGGAGTATGTAGGTGTATAGGTGTGTTTTTCTTCTTACATAAGCCACTTACTGTGTGTTTGGTGGATAGCATATAACTTTTACCCTACAATCAATTAAGTAGTCATGACTGCATGAAGTGCATGTAAGAAATGCCAGCGTTTTTCCTTTGAAGAGTTCATTTGACATTGTAATCCTTTTCATCAATGGGAACCTCCAAATTCACTAAACATCTGAATGGGATGTGCATCAGTTGTGTAGATGAAGTTTGATAATTTTAATATCCATTTAATGTTTCAGAAGTTTCTGTGGACTTTTGTCCTGTGAACAGGAGTCACTATTTAGTCCACTCTTGAGTTTCCCATTAATATATATGCTAATACAAGTCTATGCTCTCCTACTCATTTGCCTGCCCACAAATTCTATGTTCAGAGGGGCCAAAGCTCACAGGTCCTGCTCATTCATCCAACATGTGGTAGGCAGCAAGCACCAGAACCCTGTCATTTCCTTTTAGAAAGAAATGGAAAATATTCTGGGCTTCTAACTTCTACTTTTCCATCTTTTTCCATCTTTATATTATTTGTCATCACGTGCCAGCCACCATTTGAAGAGTCATCAGATAATGGGTATCCATTTGAGGAACTATTGTGTAATATTCTGCCATCCTGGGACAGTATCACCTCTCGTCGACTTCTATCTTCTAGTTATGCGATATTTATATGATATTTATGCGATATTCGGTACAGGAACTCTTGCGCCTGCGAGGTGCCCCCGCCTCGCAGGAGTGGCCCGCTTAATTACCGAGGGCCGGCCTCAATGACGGGTCTTGGGACCCACAGAGGTGGCATGCGTCGAGGAAGAGCCTTTGGGGTTTTTTAGATAGGGAGTTTTTAAGGGGTGGGAGGGCAAGGGCGGGTGCTGGGGGTAGCCCGTCAGGGGGGGCAGTTCCTGCGTGTGCTCGCGGCGTCCATTTAACAGGTTTGAAGGTTACGGGGGAGGATTGCGTTCCTTCTGGTGAGGGTGGCCCTATTTGTACGGTAAGTGGGAGGGGCAGATATGGCGGAAGCGAGGGCTCGCATCGTTTCTCGGGGGCGCGCGCTCAATGTTTGAAGGCGATCGCGCCCCCCGATCCCTCAGACTTCTCCCGTTCCCTGGATGGTCAAGACCCTCAAAGCCTGGGCTCCGGCTGATGTTGTGCAACGCACGGTCTGTGGTTAACAAGGCCCCCCTAATATATGATCTTATTCAGGGGGGTTCCGCGGACCTTATGGGCATTACGGAAACCTGGTTGGGCACAGAAGGGGGTGTGCCCCTTGTTGAAATGTGCCCACCGGGTTTCCAGGCATTTCATCAGCCGAGGGCCCAGGGTAGGAGTGGGGGGGTGGCAGTTGTTATTAAGGAGAGTCTAGAGCCAAGGGAGACCACTGTACCTCAGATTGCCGGTTGTGAATCCCTCTTTGTGAGGTGGGGCCATAGGTGTCAGATGGGCCTGTTTGTCACGTACCTGGCTCCTTGCTACGTGACAGCTGCCCTGCCCGAGCTCCTGGAGGTGCTTGCTGGAGTGGCAGTTGAGACCCCCAGACTTATTGTCATGGGGGACTTCAACTTGCCATCGACCGGCATGTCGTCAACAGCAGCTCGGGAGTTCATGGCTTCCATGACGGCCTTGGACCTGACCCAAGTAGTTGATGGCCCTACTCACATTGGGGGAGGCACGCTGGACTTGATTTTTTATCTCTGGTCAGTGGTTGAAGGATCTGGACTTGAGGGATTTAGTCACTGAACCTTTGTCATGGTCAGATCACTTCCTCTTTCGCCTGGACTTTCTGACCGCCACTCAACACTGCAGGGAGACGGAACCAATACGTTGGTTCCGTCCCAGGCACCTGATTGACCCGGAGAGGTTCCAGACGGAGCTTGGGCCGTTCCCTGAGGGTCTAGCCCACGGCACGGCTGAGGAACTAGTCGTGGCCTGGGAACAGGCCGCGGCTGGGGCTTTAGACCGTGTCGTGCCTTTGTGGCCTCTGACCCGACGCAGATCTCAACCAGCTCCTTGGTTCTCCGAGGAGCTGAGGGAGATGAAACGCTGGAGAAGACGCCTAGAGAGTTCTTGGAGGTCCAGTCGTTCAGAGGCTGATCGGACACTAGTTAGGTCCTATAGTAGGACCTACCTAGTGGCTCTGAGGGAAGCGAGACGTTGTTACGTCTCCTCCCTCATAGCGTCAGCAGATAACCGCCCGGCCGCCCTGTTTCGGGTGACCCGCTCTCTCCTTCAACAGGGAGAGCGGGATGACCCGTTGCAGGGACGTGCCGAGGAGTTTAGTGGTTATCTATACGATAAAATCGTTCAGCTCCGGGATGGTCTGGATGAAAATTGGGTGGATCCAGGTGAGATGTCGGAGGGCTGTCTTGTTGAGACTGTTTGGGATGAGTTTGACCCTGTGGCTCCCGAGGATATGGACAGGTTGCTGGGGAGGTTGAACGCCACCACATGTTTACTGGACCCGTGCCCCTCCTGGTTGGTATTGGCCATGCAGGAGGTGACACGAGGCTGGCTCCAGGGGATTACGAATGCTTCCTTGTTGGAGGGGATCTTTCCGGCCGCCTTGAAAGAGGCGGTGGTGAGACCTCTCCTCAAGAAGCCTTCCCTGGACCCAGCTGTATTAGGTAATTATCGTCCGGTCTCCAACCTTCGCTTTGCGGCGAAGATTGCAGAGAATGTGGTGGCATATCAATTACCTCGTTACCTGGATGAAACTATCTATCTAGACCCGTTCCAGTTCAGCTTCCGGCCCGGTTACAGCACTGAGACGGCTTTGGTCGCGTTGGTTGATGATCTCTGGAGGGCCAGGGACAGGGGTTATTCCTCTGCCTTGGTCCTATTAGACCTCTCAGTGGCTTTTGATACCATCAACCATGGTATCTTGCTGCGCCGGTTGGAGGGATTGGGAGTGGGAGGCACCGTTTATCGGTGGTTCTCCTCCTATCTCTCTGATCGGTCGCAGACGGTGTTGAAGGGAGGGCAGAGGTCGACCCCGAGGCGCCTCACTTGTGGGGTGCCGCAGGAGTCGATTCTCTCACCCCTCCTGTTCAACATCTATATGAAGCCGCTGGGTGAGATCATCAGTGGTTTCGGTGTGAGGTATCAACTGTACGCTGATGATACTCAGCTGTACTTTTCTACACCGGGCCACCCCAACGAAGCTATCGAAGTGCTGTCCCGGTGTCTGGAAGCCGTACGGGTCTGGATGGGGAGAAATAGGCTCAAGCTCAATTCCTCCAAGACAGAGTGGCTGTGGATGCCGGCACCCCAGTACAGTCAGCTGCGGCCGCGGCTGACTGTTGGGGGCGAGTCATTGGCCCCAATGAGAGGGTGCGCAACTTGGGCGTTCTCCTGGATGGACGGCTGTCTTTTGAAGACCACTTGACGGCCATCTCCAGGAGAGCTTTTTACCAGGTTCGCCTGGTTCGCCAGTTGCGCCCCTTTCTAGACCGGGATGCCCTATACACAGTCACTCATGCCCTTGTGACATCTCGTCAGGATTACTGCAATGCTCTCTACATGGGGCTCCCCTTGAGGAGCACCCGGAGGCTTCAGTTGGTCCAGAATGCGGCTGCGCAGGTGATAGAGGGAGCCCCTCATGGCTCCCATGTGACACCTCTCCTGCGCAGACTGCACTGGCTACCTGTGGCCTTTCGGGTGCGCTTCAAGATTTTGGTAATTATCTTTAAAGCGCTCCATGGCATTGGGCCGGGATACTTACGGGACCGTCTACTGCCACTGATTGCCTCCCACCGTACGCTCTCACAGGGAGGGACTCCTCAGGGTGCCGTCAGCCAGGCAGTGCCGGCTGGCGACGCCCAGGGGAAGGGCCTTTTCTGTGGGGGCTCCCACCCTCTGGAAGGAACTTCCCCCAGGACTTCGCCAACTTCCTGACCTTCGAACTTTTCGCCGCAAGCTTAAGACACATCTTTTTATCTGCGCAGGACTGGACTAGAATTTTAAATTTTAAATTTGGTTTTAATGGGGTTTTACTATTTTATTGGGGTTTTAATATTCAGTCATATTTAAATTGGGGTTTTAACTTGAATTTATTTATGTGTATATTTTACTTGGCTGTAAACCGCCCTGAGTCCCTTGGGAGATAGGGCGGTATAAAAATATGATTAAATAAATAAATAAATAAATAAATTGTTTTCTCTTTCCTAACCCCTTATTTGCTCTGTACACACCATGTTGAACTGGATTCTTTTCATGGTGATGTTAAATAACCACCCTATTAACTAGCATTTTTAAAGAGATAGTCCAAAAATTGAGGAGTCCACCATAGGTAATTTGACAAGCGAAGTCATTGAGGGAAGCTGGATTCACTTAACAACCATATGATTCAAATAACCATTATGGTGATTCTCTTAACAACTTTGAAAAGAAAGGTCATAAAATGGTGCAAAATTCACAGAATAGAAGAGAAGAGAATAGAATAGAATAGAACAGAACAGAACAGAACAGAACAGAACAGAACAGAATAGAATTCTTTATTGGCCAAGTGTGATTGGACACACAAGGAATTTGTCTTGCTGCATACGCTCTCAGTGTACATAACCGAAAAGAAACCTTCATCAATGTACAACACTTACAACACTGAATGATAGTGATAGGATACAAATTTAACACTTAATGTCCACTTAACACCACTTAATTTTGGTCTCAGTTGTGTTCGTAAATCAAGGACTACCTTTACTGTTTCCATCACTTTGTAAACAGGGTTATTATTTTGGAGAAAAGGGACCATACTGCCCATAGGTTTATCTGAAATGAAATGAAGGTAATTAAAATAAAAGTTTCATTTTGAACCCAATTTCTAATAAAAAATCTTTAAAAAATAATTTAGCTCCTTTATAATGCTTTCTGCAATGGCTATGGAAAAGGTGTTATCTCCTTGGTTACGTCCATGAAAGAGAATTGGAAAGACTGTGCATTTACTACCTGAAAGATGAGCAGGCAAAGTTTGGCCACCTGAGATTTTCCACCTTTTTGAATATGAAAGAATGTATTCGATTAGAAAAGGCCAATGGAGTAGAAATTATAGATATAGCTGCAGAGAATATAAGAATAATGAAACTTCCTTTAATAATTTTGCTTCTGAGCCATCATTAGAGCCCAACTTAATATAAATGAGTCAATTTATATTCTTCCTTCGGCTTTTCTTTTTGTTCATTCACAAAATGAAATATTTTTAAGGTAATGAAAATTATTTGTCTGCTTCCTTTGGAGGAGCTTTCTTTTCACTTTCCATAAGAATCTTGATCAATTCAAACCAAATACAAAAAATACCAATTCCTGGAATGGCTAAGAAAGACTTCTTTTATGATTACTAAAAGATGTTGAATTGGTAGTGGAAAAATTGGAAATCCTCATTGCCACTTCCACTTCAATCCAAGGGCCATGACTTTCTCCTTCACACTTGGGGCAAAGCAGTGTGTCCTGAAAAGGGAAATGCTTCTGATGTCCAGTGAATACATAGGACTTCTGCCCACCAATTCCAAGCCTGAATCCCATTGAATTCAACGGTCCTTATCGTCAGCCAACGTGAAGCTGTGGCAGCCAGCTAGTTAGCCACTTTCCTGGCAAGGCTTTATGTTCAGATCTCCATCTGGCATGACATATCCAGTTACATTCTCTCATATATCCAGTTGTGTTTTCTCAATCTTCTTGCACCTCCAGGAATGTCATGACAATTCATATGGTAACAGGAAGTCCTTGATTTTCAACAATTCATTTAACGAAATTACCACAGCACTGAAACAAATGATTGATGACCAGCCCTCGAATTTACAACCATTACAGCTTTTCCCTATGGTCACATGATCAAAATTTGGCCATTGGCAACCAGCAAGTACTGTATTTATGGTAGCTGTAGCATTCTTGTGTCACGTGATCACCATTTGTGACCTTCCAAGCTGGCTTCTGATGAGCAAAAACTTATGTTTTTAAAAGATGGAGAGAAATCTAATAAAAGAGGCAGGAAGGGAGGAAGAACTGTAAAAGGTGGTTGCTATTTATTTTATTTATTTATTTTATTTTTGTCACAACATCATATAAAAAGGATTATATAGTATATAAACATATATATGAGTAAATATTAGGAGGTATAAGCATATATATATATATATATATATATATATATATATATATATATTTGTTTTCTGAGGTTTTCGCGGGTGTTTGTATGTAGGTCTTTGGTTATTCGGGTTTTCTCCCGCGTAAAATTGGAAGTGTCTTGGCGACGTTTTGAAGTCTCATTCGTCATCTTCAGGCTTCAGCTTCGTGCTTCTGGGAGCAATGTGTGATCGCAGCTGTTTCTTCCTTTTTAACTGCTAGTGGGGGTTTGAACTGATTGGGTGGGAGCTTGGCTGTGCTCTGATTGGATGTGGGTTTTTTTGTGCTCTGATTGGATGGGGGTGTGTCCTGTTTGGGTGGGGGCTTGGTTGTGCTCAAATTAATCTGAGTTGCAGGGGGATCTGAGCTGGTGAGCTGCACTGCTGCTGTTTGGCTTCGTGTTCGTGGTCGTGCTACATCTTCGTAGTGGGTGTCAGTCTGCTGCATGTATGGATTGGAGGGGTTTGAAATGGCTAATGTTGCAGCTGCGGTCTGGCTTCTGGTCCTTGGTCGTGCTTCCTGATCAGTGTGGGTTTGGGTGTGCTTTCTGGGTGGATGTGTGGTGGTGACATCCTGTGTGGACCTCGTGAGTGTGGGTCTGGTGTCATTCCTCGTATTAGGGACACGTTTGTCAATAAGGGCAGGTTTCCAAATGGCTGGTAGGCGGGAGGTATCATCTCGTTTGTTCATGCTGTGTGGGCGTTTTTCTATCTCGATGGCTTCTCTGATTATTCTGTTGTTAAAGTGTTCAGTTTTGGCGATAGTTCTGGTCTTTTTAAAGTCAATATCGTGTCCTGTGGCTTTAAAGTGTTGGACCAGGAAGAAGGTGGTTCCTCTTTTTGAATGAGTTCTTGTGTTCTTCAATCGTGCTCTTATTCTTCTGTTGGTTTGTCCAATGTATGTGGTGGGGCAGGCGGTGCATGGGATTTCATATACTCCTTGATTTTCTAACTCAATTTTGTCTTTGGGGTTTCTTAGGATGGTGGATATTTTTTGGTTTGTGCAGAATGCTGTCTTGATGTTATGTTTGTGGAGGATCTTGCTGATTCTGTCTGTGGTGCCTTTTATATATGGGAGGAGGGCTGTGCCATTTTCTTGCTCTCTGTCTTGGGTTTTAGTGGGGGGTTCTTTTTGGATTAGATTGGTAATCTTGTTTCTCTGGAATCCATTGGATGTTAGTACGTTTGTGAGAGTGTGTAGTTCGGTTTTTAGGTGTTGTTCGTCAGCTAAGCATTTTGTTCTAGTGATGAGTGTCTTGGCTCTGAGTTGATCTGTGCTGGGTGGTGGTGTGAAAGTGCATGCAGATAGCGGTTTGTGTGTGTTTTCTTCTGGTAGATGGTGTGTCCTAGGAGCCATTGGGTTTCTTGTAGACTAAGACATCTAGGAAGGAGAGTTGTTAACTTCTGTTTCCATGGTGAACTGTATTTTGGGGTGTAGGCTATTGAGGTGTGTGAGGAAGTTTTCAAGTTTTTCTTTCCCGTGTGGCCAGATTATGAAGGTGTCGTCTACGTATCTGAGCCAGAGTTTGGGTTTGTGATCAGATTTTTCTAGTGCTTGGGTTTCAAAGTGTTCCATGTAGAGGTTGGCAATGACAGGTGAGAGGGTGATCCATGGGTGCGCCTTCTATTTGTTTGTATTTTTGTCCGTTATAGATGAAGTATGTGTTGGATAGGCAGTGGTTGGTCAGATCTAGGATGTGCTTGGGGGTTATATTTGTTTTGGATAGCTGTCAAGGCTTCTTTGATTGGCACTTGGGTGAAGAGGATATGACATCAAAGCTCACGAGTAGGTCGCTGGGCTGTAAGTTTTGTTTCTTTATGATCTCTATGAACTGGAATGAGTTTTTACGTGTGAGGCGATGGATTCTGCATAGGGCTGTAGTTGTTTGGCGAGAAATTTGGCTGGGTTTTGTAGAGGTGAGCCTATGGAGCTGACTATGGGTCTGAGTGGGGTTCCTTCTTTGTGTATCTTGGGAGGCCGTGAGCTTAGGGCATCTGGATGATTGGAAGTGTCTTGGCGGTTTCGAAGTCTCATTCGTCATCTTCAGGCTTCAGCTTCGTGCTTCTGGGAGCAATGTGTGATTGCAGCTGTTTCTTCCTTTTAACTGCTAGTGGGGTTTGAACTGATTGGGTGGGAGCTTGGCTGTGCTCTGATTGGATGTGGGGTTTTGTGCTCTGATTGGATGGTGTGTCCTGTTTGGGTGGGGGCTTGGTTGTGCTCAAATTAATCTGAGTTGCAGGGGATCTGAGCTGGTGAGCTGCACTGCTGCTGTTTGGCTTCGTGTTCGTGGTGCTACATCTTCGTAGTGGGTGTCAGTCTGCTGCATGTATGGATTGGAGGGTTTGAAATGGGTAATGTTGCAGCTGGTCTGGCTTCTGGTCCTTGGTCGTGCTTCCTGATCAGTGTGGGTTTGGGTGTGCTTTCTGGGTGGATGTGTGGTGACATCCTGTGTGGACCTCGTGAGTGTGGGTCTGGTGTCATTCCTCAATTAGGGACACGTTTGTCAATAAGGGCAGGTTTCAAATGGCTGGTAGGCGGAGGTATCATCTCGTTTGTTCATGCTGTGTGGCGTTTTCTATCTCGATGGCTTCTCTGATTATTCTGTTGTTAAAGTGTTCAGTTTTGGCGATAGTTCTGGTCTTTTAAAGTCAATATCGTGTCCTGTGACTTTAAAGTGTTGGACCAGGGAAGAGTTGGTTCCTCTTTTTGAATGAGTTCTTGTGTTCTTCAATCGTGCACTTATTCTTCTGTTGGTTTGTCAATGTATGTGGTGGGGCAGGCGGTGCATGGGATTTCATATACTCCTTGATTTTCTAACTCAATTTTGTCTTTGGGGTTTCTTAGGATGGTGGATATTTTTGGTTTGTGCAGAATGCTGTCTTGATGTTATGTTTGTGGAGGATCTTGCTGATTCTGTCTGTGGTGCCTTTTATATATGGGAGGAGGGCTGTGCCATTTTCTTGCTCTCTGTCTTGGGTTTTAGTGGGGGTTCTTTTGGATTAGTTTGGTAATCTTGTTTCTCTGGAATCCATTGGATGTTAGTACGTTTGTGAGAGTGTGTAGTTCGGTTTTAGGTGTTGTTAGTCAGCTAAGCATTTTGTTCTAGAGATGAGTGTCTTGGCTACGGAGTTGATCTGTGCTGGGTGGTGGTGTGAAAGTGCATGCAGATAGCGGTTTGTGTGTTTTCTTCTGGTAGATGGTGTGTCCTAGGGAGCCATTGGGTTTCTTGTAGACTAAGACATCTAGGAAGGAAGTTGGTTGTTAACTTCTGTTTCCATGGTGAACTGTATTTTGGGGTGTAGGCTATTGAGGTGTGTGAGGAAGTTTTCAAGTTTTCTTTCCGTGTGGCCAGATTATGAAGGTGTCGTCCTACGTATCTGAGCCAGAGTTTGGGTTTGTGATCAGATTTTCTAGTGCTTGGGTTTCAAAGTGTTCCATGTGAGGTTGGCAATGACAGGTGAGAGGGTGATCCATGGGTGCGCCTTCTATTTGTTTGTATTTTGTCCGTTATAGATGAAGTATGTGTTGGATAGGCAGTGGTTGGTCAGATCTAGGATGTGCTTGGGGGGGTTATATTTGTTTTGGATAGCTGTCAAGGCTTCTTTGATTGGCACTTGGGTGAAGAGGGATATGACATCAAAGCTCACGAGTAGGTCGCGGGGCTGGAAGTTTTGTTTCTTTATGATCTCTATGAACTGGAATGAGTTTTTACGTGTGGCGATGGATTCTGCATAGGGCTGTAGTTGTTTGGCGAGAAATTTGGCTAGGTTTTGTAGAGGTGAGCCTATGGAGCTGACTATGGGTCTGAGTGGGGGTTCCTTCTTTGTGTATCTTGGGAGGCCGTAGAGCTTAGGGCATCTGGATGATTTCTCTCTGGGAATGATTCTTTGTTGGATTTCTTCGCTGATGGGGGAGGCTTTTATTTTGGATCTAGTGGTTTTTTCTAGGTAGGTGGTGGGGTCTGTTTTTAGGGGCTTGTATGCAGGATCTTGGAGTAGGTTGGTTAATTTGGTTTGGTAGTCAGATGTGTTCATAACTACCGTTTTCCCTTGTCTGCTGGTAGGATTATTATGCTGGTGTCTTTTTTCAGGTTAAGTAGTGCTGTCTGTTCCTCTTTGGGTAAGTTGCTTTTGGGTGGCTTGCTGCTGCAGAGGATGTTGGTGATTTCGAGTCTGATTTTGTTAGCATCATCGGGGTTGATTTTGGTCAGGCTGGTTTCAACTCCGCATATAATGGTCTCAGTGGGGATGTATTTGGGTGTGACTGCAAAGTTGAATCCTTTGGAAAGGACATCGGTCTCAGCTTTGGTGAGGATCCTATCTGAGATGTTATGCACTGTTTGTTTCATGTGTGGCTGTGAAGGTGGAGGGTTTGTTTCTGGCGTTCTTGTAGTCTTGAGTTTGTTGGTGTGTGTCCGTCTTGAGGGTGGTCTGTGTTTGACTCTCAGGCGAGTTGTTTGGATTTGTCCCAAAGTGCAGGGTGGATCTTGTTGCTGAGTTTGAGGTGAAGTGTGAGGAGATCTTTGTTGATTTGATCTAGGAGGAATCTTTTTGTGTGAAGTTGGAGTGGAATTTCAATTGGAAGCATGTGGGGATTAAATTTTGATCTCGGCAGTTTCGTAGGAATGCAAGGTCACATAAAATGGAAGCTCTTTGGACTTCTAGTTTTTCATAGGTCCTGGTCAGATGGTGGATTTCCTCCCCGTAGAGGTGCAATATTTGTTTTCTGAGGTTTTCGCGGGTGTTTGTATGTAGGTTCCAATCCCACCCAATCCCACCCAATCAGTTCAAACCCCCACTAGCAGTTAAAAAGGAAGAAACAGCTGCAATCACACATTGCTCCCAGAAGCACGAAGCTGAAGCCTGAAGATGAATGAGACTTGATGAAACGTCCAAGACACTTCAATTTACGCGGAGAAAACCCGAATAACCAAAGACCTACATACAAACACCCGTGAAAACCTCAGAAAACAAATATTGCACCTCTACGGGAGAAATCCACCATCTGACCAGGACCTATGAAAACTAGAAGTCCAAAGAGCTTCCATTTTATGTGACCTTGCATTCTCTGAAACTGCGAGATCAAAATTTAATCCCACATGCTTCCAATTGAAATTCCACTCCAACTCTGCAGCCACCAAACGCATCCTAAAAGAACAGAATTGGCCTAATCAGAAATGAACTTCACACAAAAGATTCCTCCTAGATCAAATCAACAAAGATCTCCTCACACTTCACCTCAAACTCAGCAACAAGATCCACCCTGCACTTTGGGACAAATCCAAACAACTCGCCGTCTGGAGGGCCGAAACACAGACCACCCTCAAGACGGACACACACACCAACAAACTCCGAAGACTACAAGAACGCCAGAAACAAACCCCTCCACCTTCACAGCCACACATGAAACAAACAGTGCATAACATCTCAGATAGGATCCTCACCAAAGCTGAAACCGATGTCCTTTCCAAAGGATTCAACTTTGCAGTCACTCCCAAATACATCCCCACTGAGACCATTATATGCGGAGTTGAAACCAGCCTGACCAAAATCAACCCCGATGATGCTAACAAAATCAGACTCGAAATCACCAACATCCTCTGCAGCAGCAAGCCACCCAAAAGCAACTTACCCAAAGAGGAACAGACAGCACTACTTAACCTGAAAAAAGACACCAGCATAATAATCCTACCAGCAGACAAGGGGAACGCCACGGTGGTTATGAACACATCTGACTACCAAACCAAATTAACCAACCTACTCCAAGATCCTGCATACAAGCCCCTAAAAACAGACCCCACCACCTACCTAGAAAAAACCACTAGATCCAAAATAAAAGCCTCCCCCATCAGCGAAGAAATCCAACAAAGAATCATTCCCAGAGAGAAATCATCCAGATGCCCTAAGCTCTCGGCCTCCCAAGATACACAAAGAAGGAACCCCCACTCAGACCCATAGTCAGCTCCATAGGCTCACCTCTACAAAACCTAGCCAAATTTCTCGCCAAACAACTACAGCCCTATGCAGAATCCATCGCCTCACACGTAAAAAACTCATTCCAGTTCATAGAGATCATAAAGAAACAAAACTTACAGCCCAGCGACCTACTCGTGAGCTTTGATGTCATATCCCTCTTCACCCAAGTGCCAATCAAAGAAGCCTTGACAGCTATCCAAAACAAATATAACCCCCCCAAGCACATCCTAGATCTGACCAACCACTGCCTATCCAACACATACTTCATCTATAACGAACAAAATAACAAACAAATAGAAGGCGCACCCATGGGATCACCCCTCTCACCTGTCATTGCCAACCTCTACATGGAACACTTTGAAACCCAAGCACTAGAAAAATCTGATCACAAACCCAAACTCTGGCTCAGATACGAGGACGACACCTTCATAATCTAGCCACACGGGAAAGAAAAACTTCACAACTTCCTCACACACCTCAATAGCCTACACCCCAAAATACAGTTCACCATGGAAACAGAAGTTAACAACCAACTTCCTTCCTAGATGTCTTAGTCTACAAGAAACCCAATGGCTCCCTAGGACACACCATCTACCAGAAGAAAACACACACAAACCGCTATCTGCATGCACTCTCACACCACCACCCAGCACAGATCAACTCCGTAGCCAAGACACTCATCTCTAGAACAAAATGCTTAGCTGACGAACAACACCTAAAAACCGAACTACACACTCTCACAAACGTACTAACATCCAATGGATTCCAGAGAAATAAGATTACCAAACTAATCCAAACAGAACCCCCCACTAAAACCCAAGACAGAGAGCAAGAAAATGGCACAGCCCTCCTCCCATATATAAAAGGCACCACAGACAGAATCAGCAAGATCCTCCACAAACATAACATCAAGACAGCATTCTGCACAAACCAAAAAATATCCACCATCCTAAGAAACCCCAAAGACAAAATTGAGTTAGAAAATCAAGGAGTATATGAAATCCCATGCACCGCCTGCCCCACCACATACATTGGACAAACCAACAGAAGAATAAGTGCACGATTGAAGAACACAAGAACTCATTCAAAAAAGAGGAACCAACTTCTTCCCTGGTCCAACACTTTAAAGTCACAGGACACGATATTGACTTTAAAAAGACCAGAACTATCGCCAAAACTGAACACTTTAACAACAGAATAATCAGAGAAGCCATCGAGATAGAAAAACGCCCACACAGCATGAACAAACGAGATGATACCTCCGCCTACCAGCCATTTGAACCCTGCCCTTATTGACAAACGTGTCCCTAATACGAGGAATGACACCAGACCCACACTCACGAGGTCCACACAGGATGTCACCACACATCCACCCAGAAAGCACACCCAAACCCACACTGATCAGGAAGCACGACCAAGGACCAGAAGCCAGACCGCAGCTGCAACATTACCCATTTCAAACCCCTCCAATCCATACATGCAGCAGACTGACACCCACTACGAAGATGTAGCACCACCACGAACACGAAGCTAAACAGCAGCAGTGCAGCTCACCAGCTCAAATCCCCCTGCACCCCAGATTAATGTGAGCACCACCAAGCCCCCACCAAACAGGACACACCCCAGCCAATCAGAGCACAAAAAAAACCCCCATCCAATCAGAGCACAGCCAACCTCCCACCCAATCAGTTCAAACCCCCACTAGCAGTTAAAAAGGAAGAAACAGCTGCAATCACACATTGCTCCCAGAAGCACGAAGCTGAAGCCTGAAGATGACGAATGAGACTTCGTCGAAACGTCGCCAAGACACTTCCAATTTTACGCGGGAGAAAACCCGAATAACCAAAGACCTACATATATATATATATATATATATATATATATATATATATATATATATATAGATGCTTATACCTTATATTATACTTATACCTTATACCTTATATTATACCTTATACCTTATATATTATAATGATATTATAATATCATAAGCCTGGAAGGGACCTTGGAGATATTCTAGTTTAATCCGCTGCCCAAGGCAAGAGTCCTTACATTATCACAGACAAATTGTCTTTTCTTGAAAATCTCCAGTACTGGAGCATCCACAACTCCAGATGGCAAACTGTTCCATAGATTAGCAGGACTATCCAATACCCCAGAAGACAAGCTCAGGATCCAGAAAGATCTTGACAGACTTGAACTAAGGGCCCTATCCAACAAAATGAAATTTAACGTGGAGAAAAACAAGGTTTTACACCTGGGCAGGAAAAAGGTAGAAGTACAGATTAGGCGAAACCTGGCTCAAAACAGTAACTGTGAGAGCAACCTTGGAATCCTACTGGCCGATCGCTTAAACTTGAGTAGCAATGTGGGGCAGGAGCCAAAAAAGCTAATACAATCCTTGGTAACATAAACAGAGGCATAGAATCAAAACTACATGGTATTAATACCGCTTTATAAAGCCTTAGTAAGGCTTTATAATGGCCTTAGTAAGACCACACCTGGAATACTGCATCTAGTTTTGATCACCGTATTATAAAAAAGATGGACTTTGGAAAGAGTGCAAAGAAGAGAAATTAATATTAAAGGCCTGGAGACTAAAACATACGAGGAACGGTTATAGGATTTGAGTTTGGCTAGTCTAGAGAAAAGATGGACCAGGAAGATATGACAGCAGCATTCCAGTATTTGAGACGCTGCCATAAAGAGGACGGGGTCAACATTATGTAAAGCACCTGAGGGCAGGACAAGAAGCAATGGATGCAAGCTAATTAAGGAGAGAAGCAACCTGGAATTAAAGAGAATTTTCTAAAAGTGAGGACAATTAACCAGCGGAACAGCTTACCACCAGAAGTTGTGGGTGCTTCATCACTGGAGGTTTTTAAGAAGAGACTGGATAGTCACTTGTCTAAAACGATATAGGATCTTCTGCTTGAGCAGGCGGCTGGATTACATACCTTCAAGATGCCTTCCAATTCTGTTATTCTGACTACGTCGCTGTAGGCATTCTGATTAATTGTTCTGTGAGAAAAATCCTTCTTAGTTTTGTATAGGATTTCTCTTTAATAATATTAATAATAATATTTTAATTTTTATACCGCCCTTCTTCCGAAGGACTCAGGGCGGTGAACAGCCAAATAAAATACAGTACAATACACTACAATAAAATCACTATTTAAAAAACTTATTCGATATGGCCTATAAATTAAAATATAAAATACATAATATAATATAAAACCCCATTTAAAATCCAATTAAAAACCCATTTTATGCCAGTCCTGCTCAGAAGAATAAATACGTCTTCAGCTCGCGGTGAAAGGTCCGGAGGTCAGGAAGTTGTCGAAGTCCTGGGGGAAGCTCGTCCCAGAGGGTAAGTGCTCCCACAGAGAAGGCTCTCCCCCTGGGGGTCGCTAGCCGACACTGTTTGGCTGATGGCACCCTAAGGAGACCCTCTCTATGGGAGCGCACCGGTCGGTGGGAGGCATGTGGTAACAGAAGGCAGTCCCGAAGATATCCCGGTCCTAAGCCATGGAGCGCTTTAAAGGTGGTAACCAGCACCTTGAAGTGCACCCGGAAGACCACAGGCAGCCAGTGCAGCCTGCGCAGGATAGGTGTTATATGAGAGCCACGAGGGGCTCCCTCTATCACCCGCGCAGCTGCATTCTGGACCAACTGGAGCCTCCGGGTGCTCCTCAAGGGGAGCCCCATGTAGAGAGCATTGCAGTAGTCCAGGTGAGAAGTGACGAGGGCATGAGTGACCATGCATAAGGAATCCCGGTCTAGAAAGGGGTGCAACTGGCGAACCAGGCGAACCTGGTAAAAAGCTCTCCTGGAGATGGTCGCCAAATAATCTTCAAAAGACAACCGTCCATCCAGAATGCCCAGATTGCGCACCCTCTCCATTGGGGCCAATGATTCGCCCCCAACAGTCAGCAGCGGTTGCAGCTGACTGTACCGGAATTAACGAGTTTCCACCCATTGCTTCTTCTCCTGCCCTGTGGTGCTTTGGAGAATAAAGCAATCTTTTCTTCTCTGTTACAGCCCTTCAAATACTGGGAGACAGATTTTCTTCAATAAGCTAGACGTGACTATTTCCCTTAACTGTTCATCATATGGGTCAGCCTCCATATCACAGGTGAAATGCTCCTGGTTCAGACCGCATCAACTGATCCGGTAGCGATGGTGGTGGGTGGTTCAGAGAACCAGTAGCAAAATCCCTGCCACCCCCCACCCATGCCCATCCAATCACCCAGTTGCCTGCTTGCCGCTTCTTTCCGGCTCGCTCACTTTTCCCACCCAAATGGTTGGAATAGGTTGTAAAAAACGCTTTTAAAAGGTAAAAAAAGGCTCCGATGATCACAGCTGAGCCACACAATCATCAGAGCCTTTTTTTACCTTTTGAAGCATTTTTAACTACCTATTCGCCTGAATAGGTAATAAAAAAATGCTTTAAAAAAGTAAAAAAAAAAGCTCTGATGCACTGCACATCAGAACAACTAGACACAAGAACAGTTTTTTCCCGAACCCATCACTCTGCTAAACAAATAATTCCCTCAACACTCTCAAGTTATTTACTAAATCTGCACTACTATTAATCTTCCCATCGTTCCCATCACCAATCTCTTTCCACTTATGACTGTATGACTGTAACTTTTGTTGCTTATCATTAAGTGTTAAATTATATCCTATGACCATCATTTGTGTTGTAAATGTTAAATGTTGTACCTTGATGAAGGTATCTTTTCTTTTATGTACACTGAGAGCATATGAGGAGAGAGGAGAGCTTTTTACCAGGTGCGCCCCTTTCTAGACCGGGATGCCCTATGCATGGTCATTCATGCTCTTGTGACATCTTGTCTGGATTACTGCAATGCTCTCTACATGGGGCTCCCCTTGAGGAGCACCCGGAGGCTCCAGTTGGTCCAGAATGCGGCTACGCAGGTGATAGAGGGAGCCCCTCATGGCTCCCATGTGACACCTCTCCTGCGCAGACTGCACTGGCTACCTGTGGCCTTCCGGGTGTGCTTCAAGGTTTTGGTAACTATCTTCAAAGCGCTCCATGGCATAGGGCCAGGTTACTTAGGGGACCTTCTGCTGCCACCGATTGCCTCTCACCGACCCGTGCGCTCTCACAGGGAGGGACTCCTCAGGGTGCCGTCGGCCAGGCAGTGCCGACTGGCGACACCCAGGGGAAGGGCCTTTTCTGTGGGGGCTCCCACCCTCTGGAACGAACTTCCCCCAGGACTTCGCCAACTTCCTGACCTTCGAATCTTTCGCCGCGAGCTTAAGACACATCTCTTTATTTGCGCAGGACTGGACTAGAATTTTAAATTTTGAATTTGGTTTTAATTGGGGTTTTTATTACTTTTATTGCTATTTTAAATATTCGGCCTTATTTAATAAGTTTTTTAATTGATGTTTTATTCTGTATTTATATGTATGTTTTTTATCTGGCTGTAAACCGCCCTGAGTCCCTTGGGAGATAGGGCGGTATAAAAATATGATTAAATAAATAAATAAATAAATAAATATGCACCAAGACAAATTCCTTGTGTGTCCAACCATACTTGGTCAATAAATTCTATTCTATTCTATTCTATATACATTCTACAAAAACACTCCCGCATCCCCTTCATTGCCAAACCTAGGTTCTTAAACAACAGCACCATAATTGTCATTCCTGGATACAGCAATGCAGATAGAAGTTGACATCTCACCTGCACATATAACCTTTGTTTCATGAGCAAAAGAACAAAGGAAGCAGAAGAGGCACAACAAATCTCACAGGCTGGTTTTTGGAGAAAGGAGTATGTATATTCACTGCCTTCACTTATAAATTAATAAGTCAGTATTTTTGTTATTATTGTTTCTGTTATTTCAGTAACAGAGTTGTTAATGCTTGGAATAAACTACCTGACTCTGTGATCTTTTCCCAAAATCCCAAAAGCTTCAACCAAAAACTGTCTACTATTGACCTCACCCCATTCCTAAGAGGTCTGTAAGGGGCGTGCATAAGAGCACCAGCGTGCCTACCGTTCCTGTCCTATTGTTTCCTTTCATTATATCCAATTAATATAGTTATTACATACTCATACTTATATATAATTATTTCATGCTTATGCTTATATATACTGTGTGACAAAATAAAATAAATAAAAATAAAATAAAAGCAAGATAAAAATCAAATAAATAAATGACCACCAGAAGATCTCAACAATGTTCTGGGACCATCCTCCTCAACTCAAAGCCCTCCAGAATTCTGGGGAAATTCCCATCATTCCTAGTCCACCCAGCATGAGATTCTGGAACATTTGTCTTGAAATGCCAATACATCCTCGTTAGAGCACCAGGCTGGGAAATCCTTATGACGCTGAGCAAGAAAAGAGGGTTCAGTATTACTAAAGGAGAATATTTGTAGCTCAGAGTTGAAATGGGGGGTCCTTGGTTGTTTTCTTGCAAACGTTTCATCACCCTTACTAGTGCTAGTAAGGAGTACTATTTGCTGTCAGTTTATATTCTGGTGCCTTGCCTGTCTGTGTGGGTGGGGGTGGCCTTAGAGACTCTTTGGTTGGGCTGTTTACTGATGGCTCTTTGGCAATTTCAACTGGGACAATTCTAGATCAGGTCAAATCCAAAAATGCCACGGAATTTCTAGAAGCCTGGCATTCTGACAAACCAACCATCAATAGACACATAGACATGAACAACATCTACAGACTATGCAAAAGAGACAATCAACCAGCCCAAAAGAGAAGAAAAAGACTCCAGCATCTTTCCAGCAGTAATCGGCACACAGATCAGCGTAGATTAACTCCAAGGTTAACTTCAAACCTACAATCACTGCACACCAGAACAACCAGACACAAAAACAGTTTTTTCCCGAAGGCCATCACTCTGCTAACAAATAATTCCCTAAACACTGTCAAACTATTTACTAAATCTGCACTACTATTAATCTTCTCATCATTCCCATCACCCATCTCCTTCCCCTTATGACTGTATGACTGTAACTTTGTTGCTGGCAATCCTTATGATTTATATTGATATATTGACCATCAATTGTGTTGTAAATGTTGTACCTTGATGAACGTATCTTTTCTTTTATGTACACTGAGAGCATATGCAGCAAGACAAATTCCTTGTGTGTCCAATCACACTTGGCCAATAAATATTCTATTCTATTCTATTCTATTCTATTCTATTCTATTCTATTCTATTCTATTCTATTCTATTCTATTCTAGTAAGCAATTCCCCAATCACGGTGCTGCCAAAGAGCCATCAGTCAACAGTCCAACCAAAGAATCTCTAAGACCGCCCTCACCAACGCTGACAGGCAAGACACCAGAATATAAACTGAAGCAAATAGCATTCCCTACTAGCATTGATGATGTTATCTAGTTAGGATAATGAAATGCCTGTAAGGAAACAAGCCAGCTCAGAGAGCACCAAGGACCCTTTAGTGTTCAGTATTTGTGGGTGGTCAAGTGGCAGATATGTATATGTGGAAGGAGAAATCCCACTTCCACCTCTTCTTCCATCTGAAAAAAGACTCAGTCAGAATAAACAAATATGCACGTCCTGAGGTCTATTGCAAACACACACGCAATCTGACTTTGGTGTCAATCAACAGGGATTAGTTGCTCAAACCAGACAGCAGGAAACAAATTGAAGAGCAGCCAAATATTTGAGAGAGAACATCAAAATAAGAGAATAAAATATGTATTCAGCATGTAGTGTGATGGAAAGAGCAAGAGAAGCCAGCAATGGGTGGGGGAGGGGGGGGAAGGACTGGGTCTCATCGGGGCTGACACAAATTGCAGGTGACAGCCTGCAAGATTATGACTAATTACAGTGTGTTTACATAGGAGAAGCAAGAGGAACAACCTGTCCAAGGTGGGAACAGCAGCAGAATACTAATCTCAAGACGGCTACCTGCTGAAAACATCCCTCATGTGATAACCATCTGCACATACTTACCTATAGATTAGGAGCAAAAACAAGGCCAAAAGGGCCATTTTGCTATCCTTGTGAATGTTTTCCTGCCAAGGAAGAAACTTTCTCAGCTTTCGTTTATTTATTCCCTTTTTAAAACTGTATTTAGAAGGCCGCCCAATTCTGTGACGAATCTCGTTCGCTAAAAATATATTAAAAAAAGTAAAAGTGAAAAGTTGTTTGGCTTGCAGTAAAGGCTTAGTTCAAAAGGTTGCTTGGTTGCTCTGAATAGGCTGGCTGGCTTGGGTTGTAAGTCTTCCAGTCCAGATTTTTTTGTCTGTGTAATAAACATTGCATGCCTTCCTCAAAAGCAGGATGAGAGTTTTTAAATATAGGTAGTCCTTGATTTAAGACTATAATTGTGCCCACCATTATGGTTGTAAGTCATGATGACTGTTGAGTGGGTAATCACATGACCATGAACCATTTTTTAACTTTTTGGCAGCATTCATTAAACTGACACAGCAGTTGTAAGCAAATCCTACAGTATGGTCATTAAGGAAACCCATTAATCACTATGGGACTTTTTTTTTTTTTTGCAAAAAACAGACTAAACAAAGGTTTCCAGCAAACACATAAAGGTCACATGACCACAGGATGCTTTTAAAAGGCCCTAAATGTGGACTGGTTACCAAGTGCCCAAAATGCAGTCACAATACAGCAGGGGGGGGCAACCAGCAGAGCTTCAAATCCAAGTCAAAAATAGCTTGGGGTGGAGAGGTCTGTTGTAACGTCGACCAGTGGTAAGTTGAGGACTACCTGTAGTAAAATAAAACCCTGGCTGATCTCAGGAGGTCTCATATTTCCTAGTAAGCAGGATCAACAAAGATAAAGCAATTTCTGAAGACCCAGATTTATCAGCTGCTAATTTACTGGTGTACAGATTATGTTGTTCAGATGATTTCCAGAATCAAGCATTTCTGGATCAATGGATTCAGATTGGTTCCAGATTGTATTCAATTCTTTTAAGCTTCTGTTATGGACTGAAGTATCTTCTCTGATTAGTCCAACTGTTTGAACCAATCTCATTTTAACATCAGTTGTGTTTAGTGCAGCTAACTCCCTTTCTTTGCAAGTATGGCATATGAAATTTCTTTGGGTCTCTTCCAAAATTATTCAAAGGGCATAGCACTTTTCTGTATCTTGTCCTCTTTATACAGCTTCTTCCTTGAAGAAGAACAGCTCAGCTGCCATTTTCCTAAACAGTTTATCCTTTTCCTTAAAATATATACACTTCTATTCTCTGTCACACTTCACCAACTTTATAAGATACACAGAGGTGTTGGAGAAAACTCCTGAGAATTCCAATACCAAGAAAACAAACTGGATGGATTGTCAAACAAATCAACCCAGACTTCTTAGTCAACACAAACGACCAGGCTCAAATTATGAGATTTCTTGCATATTATGCAAAACTCTCTGGAGATACCCTCAATGTTAGAAATGGTGGGAAGGAAGAAAATAAGAGAAGATCAAGAGAAGGAGTGGGGAAGGGAGGGAGGGAGGGAGGGTTAGGGTTAGTGCACGCGCATGCCCAGTACACACCAAAAGAAGGTTTGGGAAGGTAAGTTGAACAGCGAGGGGGGGAGGATCAACTGTGGCGTGCAATTTAGCTTCGCTAAATCCTGCTTTCTAGCAAAGTTAAACTGCGCGGCATAGGTGGTTGTTGGATCATAGCTTTTTTTAACTACCAGTTCGCCTGAACCCATAGCTTTTTAAACACACAGTGCATATTTGGTGCACACTGCGCATGCAGTGCAAGTTTGGTGCGCACTGCGCATGCGGCACATTTGGTGTACATGCGCGTACACAGCATGCGGCCAGCGAACTGGTAGCAAACCGGTTCAGATTTCACCACTGCTTAGGTATAACAGCTGGCTTTGGGTGAATCACCAGAAGACAAGTGAATTCTAGTCCTACCTTAGGCATAAAAAATGGCTGGGTGACTTTGGGCCAGATACCCTTTCTCAGCCAAACACACCTCACATGGTGGTTGTTTTGGGGAAAATGGGAAGAGGAGGAAGGAGTATTAGGTTAGCTCACCACCTTGAACTATTTATAAGAATAATAAAGGCAAAATAAATACAAAATCTATATGTAGCTAAAAGTTGACACCAACGATGTGCATAATCATTCAATAACAAACAATTTCTACTTGCAATTTACAAAAACGTGACAGGGAGTTTCTTTAGCTACACTGTTTTGACCCAGCTGAGGAAACAGATACCCATATGTGAACCCTCTTTCCACACATATTACACCTGTGCATTAATTATCTAGTACAACATTTGGACAGCTGTCCAGAGTTCCACTGAAAAGTAGACAAAACGTTCCTCTCTCAACAACAGGGCTGATTTGTCATATTTTGAAGTTATCTAGTACACTTTCCCATTTGAAGAGCCTTCTTCCCAAATCTATTAAGTTCAGTGTCTACAGATTAGCTAATTCACTACACAAATAAACATTTTTGAAAGCCTTTTGAGAGTCACGAGTTTTACGCTCTACAGATAGCCCTAGCTATGAATCATACTAGTTCAACCAGTTTCTCAAGCACTCTGCAGTCAAATGCTGCAATTTATTAAATTTGTTTTCAATCTGCGCATGGGGCTTCCACTATGCAAATATTGATTTTTTAAATGAGAAAAAAAAATCAAACAGTGTATGGCCCACAAAACTATTTCTCAGCACCCATAATGTACCATGCTTATAACTGGTGCCAGCTCATTTTTGTTTTTATTTTAATTTCAGAATGGTTCCAGGAAAGACGTAAGTATGTGTCCCTCCCCACTTTTGCTCCTAAACTGTGCCCCTTAAAACAATGCCAAGGTCTGCACACAAACATCCTCCACATTTTGCAAACAAATAAGCAAAAACAGCTGCCTTCTGTTTCTATTCCCACAAAACATTTGAACAAATCAGGTTTTAATTTGGTCTGGTTTGCCCAGAATGGCTATACTTCTTTCTGATTGTGCCCTTTAGCCAGTGGTGGGATTCAGCCAGTTCGCACCACTTCGGGAGAACCGGTTGTTAACTTTGTGAGCAGTTTGGCAAACTGGTTGTTGGAAGAAATCATTAGGGCAGAGACCCGGTTGTTAAATTACTTGAATCCCACCACTGCCTTTAGCTGGTGAGGACTAAATCAGGTATGGCTAAGAATATATCATGTTCTCATACATTGGATAGAGCCAGATTCTTTTGCAAAGGGTAGTTTTGCATTTATCAGAATGCATTTAGAAGTATATGGTACTTATTTATTTATTTATTTATTTATTTATTTGATTTTTATACCGCCCTTCTCCCGAAGGACTCAGGGCGGTGTACAGGCAAAATAAAACAATACAATATACAGATTAAAATACCATTTAAAAAACTTATTTAAATTAGCCTGAGATTTAAAAATTTCCATACTAAAAAACCCCATTTAAAAATTAATAAAATTTCCCATTAAAACTAATTTAAGCCAGCCCCGCGCGGATAAAGAGATGTGTTTTTAGTTCACGACGAAATGTCCGAAGGTCAGGTATTTGACGTAGACCCGGGGGAAGCTCGTTCCAGAGTGTGGGCGCTCCCACAGAGAAGGCCCTTTCCCTGGGGGCCGCCAGCCGGCATTGTTTGGCGGACGGCACCCTGAGAAGTCCCTCTCTATGGGAGCGTACGGGTCGGTGGGAGGCGTGTGGTAGCAGCAGGCGGTCCCGTAAGTACCCAGGCCTAAGCCATGGAGCGCTTTAAAGGTCATAACCAACACCTTAAAGTGCACTCGGAAGGTCACAGGCAGCCAGTGCAGCCTGCGCAGGATCGGTGTTACATGGGAGCTACGTGACTAACTGAAGCCTCCGAGTGCACTTCAAGGGGAGCCCCATGTAGAGAGCATTACAGTAATCCAAGCGAGAGGTAACGAGCGCATGAGTGACCGTGCAAAAGGCATCCCGATCAAGGAAGGGGCGCAACTGCCGAACCAGGCGGACCTGGTGGAAGGCCCCCCTGGAGACGGCCGTCAAATGATCTTCAAACGACAGCCGATCGTCCAGGAGGACACCTAAGTTGCGCACCCTATCCTTTGGGGCCAATAACTCGCCTCCAACAGCCAGCCGCGGCTGCAGCTGACTGAATCGGGGTGCCGGCATCCACAGCCACTCTGTCTTGGAGGGATTAAGCTTGAGCCTGTTTCTCCCCATCCAGACCCGTACGGCTTCCAAACACCGGGACAGCACTTCAACAACTTAGCCAATTGGATTAATCTAAAACATTTTTCCCATCTAAAATCAGTGGGAAGTAGGATTCTTGAACTTGGTTAACATAATCTCTGAGGGTAAAACAGGGCTCAAGAGCAAAATTTCTTTATTTATAAAGTGTATTGGCCGCCCATTGTACCATAGGGTAACTCTGAGTGGCTTAGTTACATTTAAGCTAAAACATAAAAGTTAAAATCAGGCATTAAAATCAAAGAAACACAGGGAGGGCAGAGATGGAGGTGGGATCTGTTATTACTCAATCAGCCACCTCCATTGTGCTGTTCATTCTCTCACTGGGGCCCCAAGTCGACTGGCACAATCACGTCTTTAGGCCCTTAAAAAAACATAGGAGGGTTGAGGCCAACCTCAGGTCAGGCGGTGGAGGGATGTTCCAGAGGGGAGGAGCAACAGCAGAGAAGGCACTCCCCATGTGCCTTTGATTTTAATGTTGGTCTCTTCCATGTGTTTTCCTCATTCATGTACTATTCACACACACACAAACACACACACACACACACACACTGTAATTGCCACTATGATTTAAAAGCTGGCACTCGCTTTCAACTAGGTTTCAAATAGATAATTGGTTCCTAATCTTTGTGTGAACATTGGGACTGGGTTACATAAAAACTGCAGTGCCAAGTCTGTGGTTTATCTTGGCCTGGGAAATTCATGTTGCCATAAGACAAGTCACGGTCTGCAATCACTTTCTATTTCTTCTTCTTCTTCAGCCAAACTATCTTTTCAACATCAAGGTGCATTCGCCACTATGCTTAACCATAAATCCAATCAGAAAAAAAGTACCTTTTAAACGGTAGGCTCCGCCTAAATAAAAGCCATATGGTCTTGTTAGTCTTTAAAATGAGAAATGAATTAATGTGATCACCACTCGCTTGTTCGAAAAGAAATGAAACCAATTCTCTCATCAACTGAATTTTTTTACAGGCAAAGGCTACCCAATTTGCACCCCCTTTTAAATTTGTTCATTTCTTCCTAAAAATTATGACCCAGATTTTGAGAACCTCTGCCTTAGAGAAGGTTTTTTTATGTTTAATACAGTGTCCCACAAGTTTAGGTTCTCCTATTTCTTGATCACTTATATCAGCCTGTCCTTGGCCAAGCTAACTGAACTATAAGAGCTAGGTGAAGTATAAAAGATCAAACAAATAGGATTGCTCTTGATCTCTATCCCTAACCCACATACGGCCTTGGAACATTACAGTCAGGAGTGAAATGCTACCGGTTCGCACCGGTTCAAGTGAACTGGTAGTGATAAAAGCTTTAAAAAAGTTTTAAAAAGCTACCGGTTTGTCCGAACCGGTATTTCCAATGATCAGCTGTGCCGCGCAGTTTATATTCGCTAGAAAGCAGGAAATCCAAAGCTATATCACACGGCACAGATGTTCCACCTCATTCGTTGTTCTACTTGCCTTCCCAAGCCTCCTTTTTTTGCACGAAGTGTGCTTTTGGTGCGCACTGCACATGTGCGGGCAGTGGACTGGTGGCAATCCACGGAGGATTTCACCACTGATTACAGTTGAATACGCATCTTAATGAAGAGATCTTTGCATGAAGAACAACAGCTCTTATGACAAGTCAATGTTCTTATGGCACTTGATGCTTCTCCTTGAGAACCTCCTCCCCACAGTTATTGTTCAGAGTGGGTCATTTAACAATGATTTTAACACCCGATTCTGTTAATGTTCACAATGGCCAAGTATTCCTTCAAGTTCCTTCTGAGACATATATGCCTTTACCTTCAAAATAAAAATGCTCTGAGGTAAGAGCCAGCCAAAGGCCTCTGTGCATAAAGTAAAGGACCTGTTCCAGCAACTTCTGCACCTGAAAGGAAACCCTGAGATGATGACATGCACTTTTCTGGAATATCGGTCCAGCCATGCCAACACCACCAAAGGAAATGCAAGAAATATTGGTTAATGTAATGGCTTTGGAACATCCTCATCTTTTATCTCCATGGAAGCTATCCACAGGAAAACATGTCAATGCTTTCCATGGGTAAATCCATGGCTGCCGGAACCTTGCTGAGGCAAACTGTTGTGCCTCGGCCGCCCCCCTCTCCGCAGCTGGGCCCCTCTCATCTCCTGTTATCTCAGCCAGAGACGGATAATGAAGACGAATGGCCTGGCATGCCTCCAGCCCCCAGTCCTGGCACCATGCCCGGACAGACCAAGCAAGATGAATGGCCTGGCATGCCTCCAGCCCCCGTTCCTGGCACCATGCCCGGACAAACTGAGCAAATAAACCCCTCCCCCACAGCACGTGAACATGAAGAACCTGAAGCCAGTCACGAGCTGGAATTGCCGGCAACTGGAGGGTGGATGGATCCACGCTTCCGGAGAATGGAGAGGCAACGTCAGCAAAAGGAAGGGAGGGGCAGGCCTGGATAAGTGCTGAGTCATGGAGCCACACCCCATGGCCTATATAAAGGATCTGCTTTCTGGCATTCTTTGAGTCAGGCAAAGTCTAATTTGGATTGCTGAAGTCACATCCTGGTCTCCTGCCTGCCCTGAGAACTCTGACAGAACTTCGGCAAAGCTGCAGAGGCTTTGTAGCCACGCTTGATACAGACTTCCCCGACCCGGCCGTCAGAGGAGGAGTGGGACACGACACAAACTTTAAGGTAAAAGAAGAGACATCAGTGAACTTCTTAGTCAACAACCTTGGTTTAATTTTTCCCAAGAGAATAAGACAACCTGGGTCAGCCACTAGGAGACGCGGGGAGGTCAGGCTACTTTCCTCTTCTTTCCACTTCACAGGAAAACATCTTCTTTGATTTGGTGACCCCAGTTGAAAGAGCCCAAAATAGCCATGATCCAACTGAAACTTTCTGGTGGTATTCAAGGCCAGCCCTATGTGACGTGGTTGTGGTAGTCAAGCTACAAGGCGACCAGGGTGTGAGTGACTTTTTGAAAGGCCTCCCCTTTCTTACTCGCTGAGTAGCGTAGACAAATTTTCCTTACCAACTACGAAAGAAACAAAAGGCTGAACTGATGTCATATATTGTGAGCAGTGCGGCTAGTTCTGCAGTGAAACTGCTTAAAGTATTGTCTTTTCCAAGAGATCCTGACAGGAAACAACAAGAGAGAGAAGCAGAGAATCCAAAGTCAACAGTTAAATTGGCCATGGTCCGACTGAAGCATCCAGGTGGTATTCAAGAGCAGTCTTATGTGGAGATTGCTGTAGTAGTCGAACTGCAAGCTGACCAGGGTGTGAATGACTGTCTGAAACACCTTCTGACCTAGGAGGAAGTATAACTGTTCTAATAGATGAAATCATGTTTTACTTCTTTTGATTTTTATTCTCCCTGTTCTTACCCTTTGAGTATTGCAAACAGATTTTCCATAATCACTACCAAAGAAACCAGAGATTGACATAGCAATGCAGCTGGTCCTGCAGTGATATTGCTTAATTGGTTGTCCTCCAACAGAGCCTAGTAGGAAGCAAGTGGAGAGAGGAAAAGAATCCAGTCAACTATGCTGCTCTAGCCCGCTCCTTCCTCTTTGTCCTAGCCTCTTTTGACTTAACCTTCTGCTACAGCTTCTCTCTCTGTCCAAAGGAAAATTATCCACAAATTAAGAACCCTTCAAATGGGTCAGTTTTTCAAAGATGCATTATGTTTCTCTGACAGATTAGTTGACCTTCTGCTAACCCTTATGAAAATCCAGAGATAGTTTTTCTCTTCTCTCTTTACTGCTACTTCTCTCCATCCTCCTTTGCTTGTCTCCAACTATCACCCTCCCTCCCGCTTATTTACCAGGACAGCAAGAGTATACGATTTCTTGTTCCGGGGCACCAGACCTTCCAATTCCCATTGGGCTTCAGATGAAACACAGCAGCAGTAAAACTGGGGTCTTGATAGAAGAGAACATTGGTAGCCCAGGACTCAGTTTGAATTTGAGCTCAGCGTGACTCTTTCCTGTTGCAGCAAGCGCACATCATTCAGAGTCTCAATTGTGGGGTCCTTGATGCTCTCTGAACTTGGTGGTTTTCTTGCAGATGTTTCATTACCCAACTAGGTAACATCATCAGTGCTAGGTTTTCTTATATGAGTTCCTTGCCCTGTGTCCACCAATGCACACACACACAAGCTAACAATAAATCACAGCCTAATCAAAGAACCACTAAGAGCACTCCACCATAACTGAAAGAACAAGCCACCTGTATATAAACAAAGAGCAAACCCCACTCCCTTCCAGCACTGATGATATTACCTAGTTGGGTAATGAAACATCTGCAAGAAAACCACCAAGCTCAGAAAACATCAAGGACCCCATAATTGAGACCCTGAATGATGTGCTCTTGCTGCAATAAGTCAGGGAATCTATGGGAAAGTCTTGCCCTGAATGGTCTTGTCTCTAATGGTATTCCCTTCAGAGGTAACTCACAAGCCTTCCAAAACTCCCTCCATCCTGAGGAATCTTTTGCACCACACTAAGGTTGGGCAAAAGAGACTGGAATCCAAACATAGGATCCAAACCCAGTCACAGCAACTACTAGAACCAAGGGATACCTACTTTTCTGGCTGCCTTGCTATTCCTCTCCTGGACCTCTTTGTCAAAAAGTTGGTTTGCCGCAGGTCTCTTCTGGCACAGGGCTTTACGTGCTAGATGGGGCTCTGTTTTAATGAAGAGGAGCTTCTTTTTCCCTGGGCTGTGGGGAAATTTAGGAACAAACAGGAACTGTGATCACCAGCTGTTTTTTTTTTTTAAGGTCTTCTCCAGATGAAGAAAACTCATCAAAATCAGCCCTGACTTTGTAACGCCCTTCCCTTTGAGACTCAATTCCATCCATTAAAAAGCTTTTGGGATTCATGAAGCAGCCATGAGAGAAGCCTCACAGGGGGCTAAGGCAAAGCCTACCCTCCATAATCTCCCTCCCCAGTTGTCAGCATTTAGACAAGTGCCACTGAAGGTTCCAAGAACAGCCCCATGAAAGCAAAAACACTTACGTGAAGTCAGTATGGACTCAGGAATTTTGGCAGAAGGGGGAGGTTGGTGGGTCAGGAACACTTTGGCCTCTGCCCAACCCCTTCGTGCAACCTTGAACGTAAGAAGAGGCAGAAATGGCTCCGCTATATCCTGCATGAAGGAGTCTACTCCTGAAATCTACTTCCTTTTCCCTCTCAATCTCCCGTCCCACAACAGAAGTTGTCTACTCACCATACCATTCCACTTTTTGGATTTCCATATTGATCACAAATTTTACTTTTGTTTCCTAGGGGTCTTGGGCAGAGGGTGGTATTTACTTACATTCGCTACCAGTTCGCAAATGTGAGTGCGTGCATGTTCGCACGTGTCTGGGCAGGTGGGTGAAGCCTCACACCGCCGGCACTACCGGATCGCACTATCTGGATAGAGCCGGCTGAATTTCACCACTGATCTTGGGGATATCCTTCAGTTTGCATGTTGTTCCTGCCATAGAATTTAGAACATTAGCTCCTGGATTGCTGCTTGTTGCAGTCCAAAACAGTGAAAACATTTTTTAAAAATCCCCTAGGACGGAGAAGAAAGAATGGACTGAGTCTATTGTTCAGAATCCCTTTGCTCCAATTCAGCAGATTTAGATCTTGCAATAATATCCATGTGAGATCACCCAAAGTGGAAAAATTCTGGGTTGAACTGACTATAGGCAGTCCTCAACTTGCAGTCATTTAATGACCATTCAAAATTCAGGTGAGGCGGCTGAGGGTGGTCTTGGTGACATTTTATGGGATGAGTTTGACCCTGTGGCTCCCGAGGACACGGACAGGTTGTTGGGTAGGTTGAATGCCACCACGTGTTTACTGGACCCGTGCCCCTCCTGGTTGGTGCTGGCCACTCAGGAGGTGACACGAGGCTGGCTCCAGGCAATTACGAGCGCTTCTTTGGTGGAGGGAGTCTTCCCGGCCGCCTTGAAAGAGGCGGTGGTGAGACCCCTCCTCAAGAAGCCTTCCCTGGACCCGGCTGTTTTAGGTAATTATCGTCCGGTCTCCAACCTTCGCTTCGCGGCGAAGGTTGTAGAGAGTATGGTGGCATATCAGTTTCCCTTACACCTGGATGAAACTGTCTATCTAGACCCGTTCCAGTCCAGTTTCCGGCCCGGTTACAGCACTGAGACGGCTTTGGTCGCGTTGGTGGATGATCTCTGGAGGGCCAGGGATAGGGGTTGTTCCTCTGCCCTGGTCCTATTAGACCTCTCAGCGGCTTTCGATACCATCGACCATGGTATCCTGCTGCGCCGGTTGGGGGGATTGGGAGTGGGAGGCACCGTTTATCGGTGGTTCTCCTCCTATCTCTCCGATCGGTCGCAGACGGTGTTGACAGGGGGGCAGAGGTCGGCTCCGAGGCGCCTCACTTGTGGGGTGCCGCAGGGGTCGATCCTCTCGCCCCTTCTGTTCAACATCTATATGAAGCCGCTGGGTGAGATCATCAGTGGCTTCGGTGTGAGGTACCAGCTGTACGCTGATGACACCCAGCTGTACTTTTCCACACCGGGCCACCCCAACGAAGCTATCGAAGTGCTGTCCCGGTGTCTGGAAGCCGTACGGGTCTGGATGGGGAGAAACAGGCTCAAGCTCAATCCCTCCAAGACAGAGTGGCTGTGGATGCCGGCATCCCGGTACAGTCAGCTGAGTCCACGGCTGACTGTTGGGGGCGAGTCATTGGCCCCGATGGAGAGGGTGCGCAACTTGGGCGTCCTCCTGGATGAACGGCTGTCTTTTGAAGATCATTTGACGGCCGCCTCCAGGAGAGCTTTTTACCAGGTTCGCCTGGTGCGCCAGTTGCGCCCCTTTCTAGACCGGGATGCCCTATGCACGGTCACTCACGCCCTCGTGACGTCTCGCCTGGATTACTGCAATGCTCTCTACATGGGGCTCCCCTTGGAGGGCATCCGGAGGCTGCAGTTAGTTCAGAATGCGGCTGCGCGGGTTATAGAGGGAGCCCCTCGTGGCTCCCGTATGACACCTATCCTGCGCAGACTGCACTGGCTACCTGTGGCCTTCCGGGTGCGCTTCAAGGTTTTGGTAACCACCTTTAAAGCGCTCCATGTCATAGGGCCGGGTTACTTACGGGACCGCCTACTGCTACCCAATACCTCTCACCGACCCGTGCGCTCTCACAGAGAGGGACTCCTCAGGGTGCCGTCAGCTAGGCAGTGTCGTCTGGCGACGCCCAGGGGAAGGGCCTTCTCTGTGGGGGCTCCCACCCTCTGGAACAAACTCCCCCCAGGACTCCGTCAACTTCCGGACCTCCGAACCTTCCGTCGCGAGCTTAAAACACATTTATTCATCTGCGCAGGACTGGACTAGATTTTAAATTTATAGTGGTTCTAATTGGTTTTAATATTTATACTATTTTTAATAATTTTGGCTTTTAGAATAAGTTTTTTAATGGTTATCTTAATTTGTACATATATGTTTTTACTTGCCTGTGAACCGTCCTGAGTCCTTCGGGAGATAGGGCGGTATACAAATACGAATAAATAAATAAATAAATAAATAAATAAATAAATAAAAATTACAATAGCACTAAAAAAAGTGACTCATGATTGATTTTCACACTTATGATTGTTGTAGCAACGCAACATGGTCACATGATCAAAATTCGGATGCTTGGTAACTGGTATGTACTTTATGACAGCTGCACTGTCCTGGGATCATGTGATCACCATGTATAATCTTCCCAGTAGGCTTCCAGTGAGCAAAGTCAATAGGGGAAGCTAGATGACTCCATGTTTCCCTTAATAATTGAAATATTCACTTAACAACTGTGCCAAAAATGAGGCAAAACTCACTTGACAGAAATTTTGGGCTCAGTTAGGGTCATAATCCAAGCATTACCTGTAGTGTTAACCTCAGTTTGGTTTTGAATGGTTTGATGCATTCCATAGCCATGGTAGTTTATCAAATTTAAAAACCTTTCCCTAATTCAAACGCTAAGGCTGCTACAGGATCCTGATCAATAGGAAAAATAATCAACACTGTCTTTTAATACCAATAGAATAGAATATCCCAATCTGTAGAGTAGATGGTCACCAAGCTGGCCATCCTCACCCATCTCATAATTCTATTAAAACTTGCTTCAGTGATAGGGTCAAGAGATTGTGGGACACCACCCTTGATGCTCCACTGCACATCAGCATAATAACTATATTTTAGCTGTTTCGTTCCTCTTTCCTACATACGTATGCTTTCGGTCATGCCTGGGTCGTCTGGAGGAGGGTTCAGGCAAAGTTCATGTCTCACATTTGTGACAATAGCCCTTTCCATCAAGCTATCTGACTTTTCCCTACATACCATGTTATACAAATGCTTCATGTATAAAAGAGGAAGAATAAAAATGTGTGAAAATGCTTGCTTGCACGCTTGCTCGCACGCTTGCAACATCTCAAGTCTCCTGTGTAATTATTGAAACCCAACACCAATCCTCTCAGAAGTTGTCTACAAAATGGGGAGGGTTTCCCAGAATCCAGCAGCCCTTGAGAAATCCATCTTACATCTTGAAATGGGTTTTTTTCACTCACTGAGGACAGTAAATACAAGTAGGCCTCAACTTACAACCACAATTTCTGCCACTAAGCAAGACAGTTAAGTGAGTTTTGCCCCATTTTACAACCATTTTTGCCTCAATTGTTAAGTGAATCACTGCCCTTGTTAAGTTATTTTGGGGAAAACAGGGTAATAGAGTTGTTAAGTGAATCTGACCTCCCATTGACTTTAGTTTAGTTTAGTTTATTGTCATTGCACATGATACAACGAAATTAAATGCCGTCTCCACTGTACATTATAACTATAAAAATAAAAACATAAACATACATCCTTTACATTCTATAAATTGAAATTGAAAACCCGATATTGCACTATACTGTAGAATTCAATATGGTAATTGCCCTGGGATAGAAGCTGTTTTTCAGCCTATTTGTACTTGTTTTTATTGTCCTGAACCATCTGCCAGATGGTAATAGTTCAAAGGGTGTCCAGGATGAGATGGATCTTTAAGAACATTTTGAACTTTCTTAAGGCATCGGGAGCTATAAAGCTCTTCCAAAGGAGGGAGAGGGCAACCAATGATTCTCTGGGCAATGATGTTAATCCTCTGGAGTGCTGCCCTATCTGCCACTGTGCAATTTGCAAACCGTACCCAGATGCAGTAAGTTAAAATACCCTCTGTGGTGCAGTGGTAGAAGGCCACCAGCAGTTTTTCATTCAGTTGTTGTTTCCTGAGAAGTCTCAGGTATTATAATCTCTGCTGGGCCCTTTTGACCAGTGCTGCAATGTGAGCGTCCCAGGTCAGGTCCTCTTTTATGATAACACCCAGAAACTTAAAACCGGCCACTTGCTCCACTCGATCTCCATTGATAAGCAAGGGTTGGATGCCTGATCTATTCTTTCTATAGCCCACTATAAGCTCCTTGGTCTTATTGGTGTTAAGGACCAAGTTATTGTCTCCACACCACGAAAGCAAATGTTCCACCTCATCTCGATAGGCAGACTCATCCCTCCCCCCCGGAGATGAGTCCCACCACTGTTGTATCATCTGCAAATTTAGTAATTTGCTTGCCAGATGGTCACAAAAGGTAACCCCAGCATAGTGCAACCATCATAAATATATGCCAGTTGCCAAGCATCCAAAATTTGATCACATGACCATCACATGACCATGATGCTGCAACAGTTGTTAAGTGTGAAAAATGGTCATAATTCACTTTTTTCAGTGCCATTTTAATTTTGAACAGTCACTAAACGAATGGTTGTAAGTCAAGGACTATCTATAACTGAGAGTTAATGCCAGAGATAGCTGGATGAGGCCGCAAAGGCCCTGGAGTTTCCAAGGAGACTCAAGGTCTCCTGGCCTTTAAGCATTTTGAAATACTAATGATGATCACTCCTCCCACATTTCTGTAAGCCAGCAGTGCTGGCCCAATGCCTTTGGGAGAGGCATTGATTCTCCTAAAAATCAGAAAAACAGCCTATTTTCCATCTTGTTGCCCAGGAGGATTAGCTCTTCGGATGTAGACCAGAGGTGGTATTCAGCAGGTTCTGACCAGTTCTGGAGAACCTGTAGTGGAAATGTTGAGTAGTTCAGAGAACTTATAGTAAAAATTTTGACTGGCCCCACCCCCATCTATTCTCTGCCTCCCAAGTCCCAGCTGATTGGGAGGAAATGGGGATTTTGCAGTAACCTTCCCCAGCCATGCCCACCAAGTCACCCCACACAACTGGTAGTAAACAGTTTTGAATCTCACCACTGATGTAGACTGCCTCTTAATGTGGAAGCTCCATTAAGCTAGCTGCTTGAGCAAGAGTCACTGATATAATCCAGCTCCTACTATTAATCTAACTTTTGGAAGCCCACTGTCTGTGGGTATCCCTACATTCATGGGTCATCTCAGTTTTCTTCTGCTTGAATGAAGAGACCTTCCTTTTTCCTTTACCACAACATGGAGGTTTCGACATTAAGAAATTAACATCTTATATTATTTTAATAATTTGCTAACGTTAGAAATTATTTTCCCTATAATAGTTTTCAGCTTGTTTCCAAAAACCTTACAAAAATTTTAATCTAATATTTTCTTGAAATACCCCTCTGAGAAGTTTGCTATAGAAAGAGGGAGGCTCCCCAAAATTCAGCAGCCCTTCTGAAAACCAGCTTACCTCCTGGAAGACATCTTCACTCTGACAACTGATAACAGTAGCTGACAGTTTAGTTTAGACAGATGATGTCACAAAGCTATCAATGACAAGCTGGGATCCCACCAAAGGTCACGTGGTTCACCTTTTCTACATACACCAAGGCCAGACAAATCTCTGTAGGTAACTACCAAATTCACATCACTATATCTACCTACTTTTTACCCAGATGGCATAGCTCTTTTGATGTAGACTGCCTTTTTATTCAGAAGCTCCATCAAGCCAGCTAACTGAGCAAGACTCATTGGTGCAGCTCTTGGTCAACTTCCTATCCAATTCCCTTTGTGTTGTTATTCTAGTGTTTTGTTTTGTTTTTTGGGGGGGACCTAACATCCCTGTATCTAGGGGGTCAGCTCTCTCTGCCATTTCTGCTTAAGCGCAGACAACTTCTTCTGCATCCAAAAGTGTTATTAGCTGGTGCCAAGGAGAGAAACTCACTCACTGCTTTTTAAACTTCAGACATCTGTTACAGCAATCCAGATTTTAAAAATCCTTTCCTATTCAAGGAACAAAGCAAATACTGTGTGGTTAATGATGCTGAATCTCATTTGGTTTATTTAAGGAACAGATGGGGAACGATGGCCTCTTTATGACTTGTGGACTTGAACTCCCAGAATTCCCGAGCTAGGGGGAATAAAAGGGTCATCATTCCCCTCCCCTGATTTAGGGTATTTCTATTTCTGTTGGTCTCTTATACTTCAAATAGCTCACCCTTGGCTGTGGAATTCTTTTGATCTGGCAAGATCATGCTTTCAAAATTAATTTCAGTGCTGATTTTGCACTAAAAGCTTGAAATAATATGAGACTGGATCCCAGTGAAGCTCTGGAATTGTTTTTAGAAGTGTGGGATGTGTTGCATTTGGGAGAACCAAGAAGTTCTTGGTGGGCTTTTATGGTTTTTTAAAATTGCTTTTATTGTTCTGGTTACTGTTTGTGAGCTACCCAACTCTGATGCTTCTGCACATTTTTCTAATTCCATCTTAATGTATTTAGCTTTACTACTTGAGTTTGCAAAAGATAATAAATTCTCTGCAACTAAATAAACAAAACAGTCCTGGTTAAGAAAGAATTCTATTCCTAATTCTATCTTTCACTCAAATTGGTATGTAAATTAGAACTGTTTCTGTTCTACAGAGTTTTTGTTTCTGTTTATTAAAATATGAAAAATTGTATTCACTCTGAAGCCAATGAAGTGCTGAAGCTGTGCAATGGTTTCACAATGCTTTTAAAAATGATATCCTGTGGGTAGATTAAAAGAGGCATTCAGTGCTAAGTATCAATTACAGGTAAATAAATAATTTTACCTTTAAATAGAGTTCACTGGATCAGCTGTTTTGGTCTGTCTAATCTGACTAAAAATTAAACTAAGGGTATGTAATATGCAGAAAGCAGCAAATAATTTATTGATCCAGGTGCCATCTTGATAGGATTGGCCAAACACATTGCAGTCTGTAGGAAATTCTGCTACAATTCTCTTTAAACTTGACTTTGCAAAGTAAACATTTAAATATTGATGCTCTCTACAGGACCAGAATGGATGAATTCTCATAAAAAACAAAACAAAAACCAGGATTTGGAAAGGACGATTTAACTCAGGCAGTTCTTACATACAGCCTTTAATCCACAGGAATCTAATCTATATATAAAAGCCAAATACCACTCACTCATCACAAAATCTCCAGAGCGGTAAAGCTTACAAACTTGAAATTTGGCATGTGTTCCTCTTGGCTTCTAAGTGCTCACTAAGAAAGGATTCTCCAAAATGACCATCAGATCATTAGTATTTCATATATAGCACTGTATTCACACGCTCTGATGTTAAGGATTTAGACGTTCTACTCCCCCTCCCCACCTGAAAGGAACTCTGTCCCAACTGTCAGTTACCTTATATTAATACACTCTGATGCTAAGGAGTTAGATGTTCTACTCCCCCTCCCCACCTTAAAAGAACCCTGTTCCAACTGCCAGTTGTCTCACATTCCATTCCCTCAGTTCAAACTGGCAGACACTCCACTCTTTCACTCTGACGTTCCACTCCTTCACTCAGGAACGGTCTGGGGCTCCTTACAGTACTAAACGTCTCTACCTCACCAAAATATCTACGCCTTGCACCTATGGAACTGATGGCACATAAAAACCCCAAATAGATGGGGTTAAGCCCTTTAACCCCTCCAGCAACCGTGCCTTTTTTGTCTACATAGCCAGGCTAATAACTTGCATAGCATAGATTTCCAATTCGTCCCCCAGATGAATTGCTCAGGACCTCCCTGTAAACAATATTCCTGGTTTTGCTCTCTGGCTGGAGGATGACCAGGCTGTCAGATGAACTGAATCTGGAGCACGCCACATACAACTGGCCATGGGAAAAACAGTCACTCGTCAGATGCACACCAGCCACTTTCAAAGTCTATCCCTGTACCTTATTGATGGTGATGGCATAGCAAATCTTAACAGGAAATTATAGACTTTTGAACTCGAAGTGGTAATCTGATGGGATCAAAGGAATTTGGGATACGAAAACGGTTTCTCCCCGATTGACGCCTGCAAACATTGTGGCTTCGATTATGTGTTTGTAGAGAGTCTTCACCTGAAGCCTGGTGCCATTGCAGTTTCAGAGGGGCTGGATTGCATAAGAGCAACCCTGAGGTAGAGGACATGAGGTGGTAATCCTGATGGGTTGAGAGTGCGCAAGAATTCCACAGGGTAATGTACAGCATCGTCGATCTCCATTACGGAGTCCACAGACTCATACTTCATATGTTCAATGGACAGATTCTCCAGCAGAAAGTTGTTGATGCTATTGGCTGAGTTGTTTGTTAGAGTGAGAATAGCTCTTTCCTTCAGCCATGAAGTGCAATCCACTCCAGCCTGATGAATGTTAGGGTATATTCTGCCAGTCAAGCTGGTCAAATCTCTCACAACATTGCAAAAGTTACTTGGAATAGTTATTCTTCCCTCCTCTTCCAAAAGTTTGCCATCACCAATATCAAGTAATAAGTTAGAAAACTCTTCTGCTCTCAAATTACGTTGAAGGTGGACACGCATATTAACTCTCAAGGACAGGACTTTGACATTAGGCCGTAAAATGGATGACTTGAGACAGGCCTTGACTTCATCTGCACATGTCCCTCGTGGCACAACAGGCATCGTCTGTCTGAAGTCATCAGCCAAAAACACAGTAACTCCACCCATAAGACAGTTGCTGCCCCTAATGTTCTGGAGCGTCCTGTTTAGTCTCAACACCTCCTTTGTGAGTCATGGTGCACTCATCCCACACAATAATTTTGGCTTCGCGAAGCACCTGAGCCATGTCACTCTGGTTAGAGATGTTACAAAGTGCAGACTCAGAATGATTCAGGTTGAGAGGTAACTTGAAGGCAGAGTGAGACGTCTTGCCTCCTTTGATCAAGGTAGGAAGCAATGGCAAAGGAAGCAATGGCAAAGGCGATATACTTTCCACCCCTAATTTTGGCCAGCAACAGATTGATCAAGAACATTTTGCCAGTGCCACCAGGAGCGTCAAGAAAGAACAATGCCCAGAATCAGAAGCAATATTGTGTCTCTGTTCTTGATTTAATTTTGGAACATTCATAGCAACTGTTTCTGACAGCTGAATAGTATTATAAGACAGTTCACTCAGGTATTGATGGTTGCTGACAACGGCTCCTTGCTCTCATGAAGGTGGTGGAAATCTGAAGTGCAGGAGTGTTTTACCTGACATGGATATGACAATATCCTCAAAAAGGATAAGGCATTGGTTGTAAACAATTTGGAGGATCAGTTGGGCATCTCCACAATCTCTCTGTCAATTTATCAAGCCAAGTCACATAGTCTGGTAGTGAAGCATGGGTATCCAGCTAGTCTCTTAATATGTTGTCATATTCATTCTTCCAATGTGACTTATTTCAGTATTTCCTAATCATCCTTTTGGAACATAAATTTCAACAATGTCACCTGAACTGCAAAGTTATTGCTGCAAAATAAGCAACAGAAGATGACAACAATTTTGGTTTTAAAGATAAAGACAGGAAGCTATATCCTATGGTAAATAATAACCTGGGGATTCCCTGCCTCCACTTTTTCTCATCTCTATTTCAGTCTAATTGTTTGCCTTTGTCATACCTCCATGAAAAATTGTAACCATGTTGTTTGCAAGGCCACCTTTCAAGCTGTTTACAAAACATTAAGGCCAGAAATGTGTGAGCTTTGGGTCTCCTGTAGACAGTCACAGGGCATCTTTCCTCTGAGTGGCATGTAGGTTTGAACCTGATTAATATAAGCACCTTGAATTGTGCCTGGCAAACAATTAGCAACCAGAGAGGTCTCTCTGCAATATTTTATTTATCAAATTTAGAGACCACCCATCTCACTCACACAGCAACTCTGGGCAATGTTCGATTAAAAACATAAAAACCATATAAATATTGTATTCCAATAGGCAATTAAAACAGGAATAAAATAATTAAATTACATTTTTCATTAATTCTAACTTCAATCTGCTTTTCAAGGAAAGTTTCACAAAGCACATGTTGCAATAGTTAAGAAAGGATGCACTGTATCCAAGCTGAGGATAATAATTAGTGCCCAATCTAGCTAGATCATCTGGTACATTAGTTTCAATTAGACAAATGCATTGTACATTATATAAATTCACTGTTTGCCACACCCATCATCTGTGAATCTAGTGACACCCGAAGTTCAAGGAATATCCCGAGCCTGCACACCTGCTTTCAATGGAAGTACAACTTCATCCAAATATCTGAATCCCAATTTCCAAATTTAGTTTCCAGCCAGCAGCAGAATCTCAGCCTTGGCTTCATTTTCTATTTATTGCCCAATGTTCTGTGCATTTTGCACCTACACAACACTGAGGAGCAGAACCTCTTCCTTTGACTAAAGAAAGATTATCTGCCTTTCAGACCTGGTGACTCCAGTGTGGAATCCCACACTGAGCCTCAAATCTCAGGCAACGCCCCCCCCCCCCCATCTGACTTTCAGATAATGCAGTTGTTAATACAGAATTGGAACCTCATTTGCACTGTTGATTTATTTTGTGCTTCTTGGGAAGACTTTGACTTTTGTTTTTAAACAATCTTGTGAAGCTGAGTCATGATGAGGGTCACATCCACCCATGCTGCATCTGTAGTTTCTCCATGTGGCTTTTATAACTGTTCCTTCCCTTGTTACATTAAAACACTTCTGATATTCCGAGGAATTGATAATTGGGGTCCCGGGGGTGCCAGAAACAGAGGAAGCAAAACTGACAGAAGGATGAATTATACATGCAGCCTCTTATCTAAGCTGTCTTTGGATCCTTAAGCTCATGTGCTGAAAGTAGCCAAGGGGAGGAAAAGTTGGAGCATTCTCACATTACAAAATGTTATACGTTATATTATGAACATAAGCAGTACCCTGTTGGATCAGATCCCTGGACCATTTACAAATAATCCTCGAGTTACAACAGTTCACTTAGCAACTATTTGAAATTGCAAAATAGCCCTCTCTCACTACTTACAACAAGTCCCAAGGTTACAAAAGTTGCAGCACCATGGCGATGTTCATCCTTACAAACGACTGCAGAGGCACTGCAACATTCGCCCTGTCTATTCCGCCCCCCACCCCCTGGGCCGGGTCTCCACAGGCACTGGGCTGTGTAAAAAGTGTGTAATTCCTTTTTTTCAGAACTGTTACAAGTTGAGGACTATTTGTAACGCAGTAACATTTGAATAGGCCACTTTAAGAAATGAACAAAAAGAGCTTTCGCATATTTCTAACGAAAGTCAACAACTAGTTCATGATGTCTAAGGGTCTCTGCATCTTCCAAGCAGTATGGGAACTGGAGTTCATTCCATTTTGTGAGTTACCTTTCCTTCCATCTAAAATTCTTACCTATCATTGGTGGTCCACAAATATGGAAATACATATATAGAGATGTCCCTCAAATGGAAAAGACTCACAAGCTTAATGTTTCCCAAGATTTCTCTTTTTGGACTGATGGAATACACGGCAGTAATTTTTGGATTTTTGGACATAAGGAATTACTAGGAAATATTGTGATTGACTTTTTAAAAGGAGTAACGAAGGAAAGACAGAGATTAATACACCAAAAAAAATGGCAAGAGACAAAAGTATTATTTTTGAAACAAGGTTTTTTTAAAATATTAATAGACAAAAATATTAGTGTCCCGGAAAGACAATTTGTGAGGAATCTGGTTTGGATCTATACTGGATTTTGATGAGGAAGGACTAAAGTTGAATAGATATTGTAATTTTCTGTATTGAAATTTTATAAGGTGTTGCACTAAATTTTAAATAGAATATTTTCAAAAGATCTTATGTAAGAAAGACATGGGGGGGGGAAATTATATGGTTATAGAAGTTATAAGGGACATATTTTTTGAATTGGATTGGATTTTTATGCTTTAGTTGGTTTTAAATACTTTAGGATTAATTTGTTCTATTGATTTATATATTTTACTATTGTTATTCTTAATTTTTATTTTTATTTTTTATTTTTTTTGAAGGATTTTGGTTATGTTAGGAGGAAGTCAGAGCTAGAGAGGGAAAATTGGTATAATAGTTTTGGGAGAAAATTTTCTTAGCATATGTTTGTTTTATTTTTAACTATACCTTGTGCTTGTTCTGGGAAGCCAGGGGGGAGGGGGGAGGATATTAGTGAAGGGAGGGGGGTTGGGGGGAAAGGGGAAATTTTTTTTTTTCTGTAAAACTTTTTGAATAAAAAAAAAAAGGAAATACATACATACATATATACTATACATATATACATACATACAAATACATCTGAAAATTGGTCATACAGTGTATAGAGATTGAAATACACAACATATGAAGAAACAGAGAAAGGGTTGAGAAGAAGGGTTAGTGTTAGAGTGAAGAAAGTTGAAGCTGGAGTTTATGAAAGCCCCCCCCCCCAAAGAAAGAAGCTTTAAGAAAAAAAGGTTTTAAGAAGGGGGGGGGGGAACTGTAAAAACAAAAGAACAAAAGTTAAGCCAGTGAAGATAGATTGGGAAGCAAGAAAAGATATTTAAAAATTAATAGCTGGAGCAGTGAAAGGTTAGACAATGAATAAGAACAGTTATAGCTAATTGGTTGAAGAGATCTGGCTGCTACATGAGACAACCTAAGCTGTGATTGGTTGCTGCAAGTATAAAAAGGGAGTTTCCTTGTTTCTGACCTTTTTCCTCTATGTGCCCTGATTTACCTCCTGCTGTGTTGATTTGCCTGATGATGCTCTTCTTTGCCTATCTTGTTTACTATAAATATATTTATTTATATAAAACTGGTTTATGCCAGTGTCTCTTGATTCCATTTTGAGACCAGCAATGCAATTCCCTGACAAATTCTTAAGTTATAATATAGATAATAAAGAAATCAATTTTGAATATGATTACAGTTTACAAAGTAATGGGTGGGTGAGAATTTTGCCTGCAGTGACGTAGTCAGAGTTGGAAGTGACCTTGAAGGTCTTCTAGTCCAACCCACTACCCAGGCAGGAAACCCTACACCACTTCAGACAAATGGTTATCCAACATCTTCTTTAAAACTTCCGGTGTTGGAGCATTCACAACTTCTGGAAGCAAGTTGTTCACTGATTAATTATTCTAACTGTCAGGAAATTTCTTAGTTCTTGGTTGCTTCTCTCTTTGATTAGTTTCTACCCATCGCTTCTTGTCCTGCCCACAGGTTTTATATATATCAACAACTCCATAGAAAACACAGCTTCAGAATTAAATGTACTGTAGAAGGTTATTAGTGAATAGGATGATTGATAATGTGCTAGCTTGATCAACCAAAAGACACAGTACTGTATGTGCCTTGCAAAGCTCAACCAGTCGCCACAGATTGTGTAAAATGGCAAGAACAGTACAAACAAGCAGAACCTTCAAATAAATGAGACAAAAAGTGTATTTGCCCATGTTTTGACTTAATGTTAGGCTGAATGCACTAAGTCGTGATTGTTGCTATTAGGAATGTGAAGCTAATTATTGGCTTAGTACAATATCTGAGTCCACTGTATCCTATGCCGGTAGGTATCTGTACAAAACTTTTTTGTCCTTTACTTGTCATATCTTGAAATTATAAAAGGCAGCAAACAGATGGGGGAGGTTGCATTACTTTGATGTCATGTTTACTGAAATTAGTATTAAAAGAGATACTAAATATTCTGTTTAGAACAGATCTCATTACTTCTCATGTAGAAACTTTCAGGATATTAATAAATAATATCCTGCTTTTTTATTCGCAGCTGTGCGGGGGATGTTGATCGACTAATTATATAGAAATTATGATAAAAATCTACATACTTGCAGAGATCTTTTTAATTGCCCCTTTTCTCTCTCTCTAAAAATAAAAGAAAGTAATGTGAAACAAGCCATCAATGAGAAAAGATTAAATAAATGCCTACCATAAATACTTTTCTTTAAAAAATGGACCTATCTTACCAGACAAGTCTGTATAAATTTGCTCTTTGCTCTGTGAATAGTGCAAACATTTCTTACATTATATAAAGGATTTTTCTGATTTTTTTTTAAAGCATTGCCAATTAAGCGGTATAGATGAAAGGATTCATTCACTGAACATGCATAAACAAGATCAAATCAATCAAACTTAATTTTCCAAACATAGGAAATGGGGGAAGCAACGCCAACACTTGTGGTTAAGTTTATAACTTTAAAGACCTCCATAACAGTATATTTCAAATCAAAATACATTGTGCAGAAAAAAAGAAAATGCTGTTGGAAATTAGAATTACTGGTAGATGAAGCGTGAGTACATCTTGACTCACAACCATACCTGGGACCAGAATTTCTATTGTTAAGCAAGACAGTTGTTAAGTGAGTTGCACCTAATTTTGTGACTTTTTTTTTTGGCCAGGGTTAAGCAAATTGCTGCAGTTGTTAAGTGATTCATGTGGTCATTAAGCAAATCCAGCTTCTCTCATTGATTTTGCTTGTCAAAAGCCAACTGAAAAGGCTAAAAATAGTGATTAGATGACCCTGGAACATTACAACCATTGTAAATACATGCTGGTTGCCAAGTGTCCAAATTTTGATTGTGTGACTGTGGTAATGCTGCAACAATTGTTAAGTGTGAGGACCATCATAAGTCACTTTTACCGATATCATTGTAACTTCAAAGAGTCACTAAACAAATGGTTATTAATCACCTTACTTATAAGGTGCTTTAAGGATTTTGATAATGTGTTATTTTCCTACGCAAGTATGCATAGTACCATCCAGGGAAAAATGAATTATATTGTGTCTGTGACATGAAAAGGAGTTTTGATTTCACAGGACCCTATAGGATGCTGAATTATCTGGATTTCCTCTCATAGAAAGCTTGTAGAGAGGGGTAAATCATTATCAAAAAAGCATTTCAATATTTCTCCAGTTTGACTTTAAATAAAATTGCTAGAGAACATAAACAGAACTCAGCATTGTACTTCTGAATCAAAAGACAATTTAAACAAAATTTTGCAGTGCAGCATCTTGATAATATCTTGCAAAAACTAAATGGAGCTTGCCTGTTCAACGTTGATCATGTCCTACTCATCTGAGACTGAGGCAAGAATCTTTGGCATTTCAGCAATCTGGATCACTTTCCTTTTCTTGCCAATGAAAACCAAAAGTAAACACAAGTCCTTCTCCAAAAGGCGCTGAAACTTCTCAACAAGCTTATTATCTGAACATGCATTTCCTTATACTTTAAATATTTGGTGGAGAAACAAGTGCCTAGACTTTATGAAAAGACATTGGGTCTCTTGTTGGGTCTCTTCCAAAGCAAAGAGTAAGCAAATCAGTAAGAGAAATTAAACACTTTAAAAGGTGGAAATCTTAAACCTTATCTCAAGTAGGTAAAAAATGTTAGTCATTAAAGAAGTAGGATGTTTGACCTCTAGTAAGATTAGGTCTAATTTGAGGTTGTTTCCTCAAATTTGAGGTTGTTTCTCAAATTTGAGGTTTTTTCCTCAAATTAGAATAGCTCTGATTCAATTAAAGCATCAGTCACCAACTGGTGGTCCATGGACTGTGGTCTGTGAGAACATTTTGGTGGTCCTCAGAAAAATTATTTGCATTTTTTATATTGCACTAAATCAGGGGTCCTCAAACTACTATCCTTGGGCTGGATACATGCAATGAACGTTTGCTGCAGAGTCTCCCCCTTCGGGGTCTTTTTGTGTGGATTGGAGGGGGGCAGAAATTCCAACTTGGGGTCTGGTTCAGCCTTCTGGTGCAAGGCTTTGGGCGAAGGCTGGAGGGAAGTGCCCACTAGTGGCGAAGAGCTGGAGGGCCTTGTTCCAGTGGGACTGCATCATGGCCTGGAACTGGCTGACCATCTCAGCCCACTGAGCCTCCAGTTGCCGGTACCTGGCCTTGTACTCCCGCAGGTCTTCCCTCTGCTTGGAAAGCCTATGCTCCTAGTCCTCAGTGAGGTGCTTCTGCTAAGCCTCTTTCTCAGTCAGATCCAATCTGAAATGCGCTGTTTTGCCAATTCTTTCTCATGATGGCTGCTTAGCTCCAACAACTGCTTCCTATTGGGGTCCTAAGGAGCCCAGGCAGGAGGGGAGGAGTGGCTGGGAGGGGAGGAGCGAGTAGAGGCTGGCGAGGCGCCCCTCGACGCGAGTGACATCGTTGGCCATGCCCACCCAGTCACATGACCACCTAGCCACACCCACCCAGTCGGTCATTAGGCAGATCATATTAGTGGTCCACAGAATTTAAAATTATGAATTTAGTGGTCCCTGAGGTCCAAAAGGTTGGGGACCCCTGAACTAAAGCATTCCTTGCAAGAAAAAAGGACCAACTTGTTTGTGGAATTGGAACTATTTTTCTTGTTTTCATTGGCTTTTACTATTAGTCAAAATGCTGCTGCTTCTACATTTGATGGGAACACAAAGTTAAGGGAGGAAACAGAAATTTCTAGAAGAAATCAGCTGGCGGGGGGGAAGTGTCCAAAAGGGACTCTTAAATTACTAGCTATAAGCAGAATTATTTGGAAGGCTTTCAAGATTGTTACATTGCTCTACTAGTAATAAAGTTCTTTCCAGAAATCCAAGTCAAGTCTTTTTGCTTGAGTTTGTCAGTCTTATAAAACTTGACATTAGATCTGAAAAGTTCTGTCTTTGCTTGGGGTCCAGAGATGCTTTTTCAAAAGGCAACTGGACTTTGTTTTTCTTTGAGGACATTTCATTTTTCATCCAACAAGAAGAAGCTTCAGAACTTCAAGGAAAAACAAAGCCTATTTGCCTTTTGAAAGGCTATGACCTATGACATCTATGACCTGGATTACTGAGAATCTCCATAGATTATCTGCATAGGCATAGGTGCAAAGACTACTAGGTGATTTTTACAAAATCATATATTTCACCTATAAACCTCTCTATAAGTAGTCTTGGACTTAAGAACAGTTGCTTAGTTACTACTGAAAGTTACTATACACTACCTGGGGGCCATTCAAAACCTGGATGGCCAGACTCCCATTACAAGGATATGGTCACATGGCTAAATTTTATGATGGTTGAAAACCAGGGTTAACTTCAGGCTTTTCACAAATCCACACCCTTAGCCAACCGTTGATTTGCTTAATGACCATGGCATTTGGTTAATGAGCGCCACAAAAAATGTCATAAAATCTGTACCTGCCTAGCTGTGAAGGGATAGACATACATGGTTAATATCTTTATGTATCCTACTACAATGCAACAATTATTTAACCATCTTCAAAAAATACAACGCTTTCATGAATGAGCAATAACAATCCCCCCACCGAAAAAATAAAAAATACCACAACACATAAATATTGGTTCAACTGTTATCCATCTTCCCTGTACTTTGTTATCCTGTATCTCTAGTCCTACAGAAAAATCAGATGGAACAGTGGGGGTTTCAATTTTTTTTACTACCGGTTCTGTGGGCGTGGCTTGGTGGGCATGGCTTGTTGGGCGTGGCAGGGGAAAGATACTGTAAAATCCCCATTCCCTCCCCAATCCAGGGGAAGGATACTATAAAATCCCAATTTCCTCCCAATCAGCTGGGACTTGGGAGACAGAGAATAGATGGGGGCGGGGCCAGTCAGAATTTTTACTACTGGTTCTCTGAACTACTCAAAATTTCCGCTACTGGTCCTCCAGAACTGGTCAGAACCTGTTGAAACTCACCTCTGAGGTGGAACAATGGCTGATGACTTTTTTCTATCGGTCCACGATAGAAAGTGTCCTCACATACTGTATAACAGTATGGCACGTTGGTTTAACAGCCGTGGACAGGAAGGCACTACAGAGAGTGATCAATTCAGCACAAGAAACCACTGGTTGCCATCTAGTACCACTGAATGACATTACCAGGTCTCGCTGCTTCAGCAGAGTAAGGAAGATATTTAGGGATGATTCACAACCTGGCCAGTCAGTGTCTCTTTTCACTTTTACCATCGGGCAGAAGACATCGAAGTATAGCCAGCCGGACAAACAGGTTTAAAAACAGCTTCTACCCATGGGCTATCTGACTCCTAAACACAATCACAATCACTCCACGCACACATGGAAACGTATGACTAGTTTTTTCTTTCTCCAATTACTTGTATAAATTGGGAACTGTATTGTATTTTCTGTTATGGATTGTACCAGTAGAAGCTAAACCAATTTCATTGTATACATGATGTACAATGGCAATAAAGGCTAATAATAATAACAATTACTACTACTACTACTACTACAATAATAATAATAATAATAATAATAATAATAATAATAATAATAATAATAATAATAATACTGTTTACTTTATTCATTAAACATGAAACTCAGTCAACTGAACATTCAAAAATGATTATAAATACCACTGACTGGTGCTAATGGTTGACACGGGTTGCTGCCAGCGTCCTAGGTATCAACCAAGTACCTTCTTAAAATATATGATGTTCCAAGTAGCACATTTTTTTGCAGTTCCGCTGGTGTTATTGCAGGAAGCTGCAATTTCTTGATGTATTTTACAAAATTCTTGGACATGGTACCAAGTGCCCCAATCACAATGGGAATCACTGTTACATGTTTCATCCATAACCGCGTAATTTCGATGGCCAGGTCGCAATATTGAGTGATTTTTTCCAGTTCTTTTTCTTTGACTCTGGCGTCTCCTGGTATTACGATATCAATAAATTATTATTATTATATTAATATTCCAACAAAGTTTAGTTTAATTTGACTAAGCTACATTTCATTGATTGTATGTGAATGTTATAATATGACAAATTAAACATGTATGATGCCTAACGAATATGATTCAATATAAACCTTCCATATTTGTAGCAGCTAAAGGGTTTACTTTAACCCAGCACTTTCTGTTTTTTTTCAAAGGGATTTAAACCATATTTAGGGCCAAACAACCATAAAATGTTCTCCCACTTGTGGAGGCCTGGATGTTACCACATAAAGGAATAGAATTCCCTGCAAACAGTGCAATTGTATATACATGGTAAAATGCTGTTATTTCAGATTATGAGGACCTTTTAAGGGAAGATGCTGCCAATGCCCCAATAGGCAACAGTATGCTTTCATTCCACAAATTAATAGCAGGGACAGATGTTCAAGTGATAGCCTTGAGTAAAACAAACAATAAAAGGTACACAATTTCTGGAGCAATTTGGTCCAATGTTTCTTTAACAGATGAGTGGGCTACCCTTCCTTTTTAATGCTGTTGCAGCAGACTTCAATCTCAACCGGTACTGAATAAAAAGTCTTTTCACTGTAAACAGCCTTTTAAGACATTTAACTTTGCATTCCTATGTTTAAAGTTGATTATCTTAGATTGGGTCCATACAGCTGCTTTGCCATGCTCCCTTCCCATGCCAAAGCAGGCAGGATATCACACTGCCCCATATGTCCTTACTATAATCCGGAGCAGGTACTCAATGGCTGCTACACTTACAACTTTAATGCTCAAGTTATTTTTATAGGAAGGGATAGAAGAGAACCACTAAACATCATCAATCAAAAAGTCGCTTTCAGGTAGCTGGAAAAGCATTTTGATTACTGTATCCATGATTTTTTTTTCTTTCCCACTAATAGTGTTTAACTCTCCTAAATTTCTTATAACTCAAAGTCTATTGGTCCATTATTCTGCTACTGGATGGCAGCAGAAGTTTTTTGTATGTATTTTAGCTAGTATCTAGATATGTAGATACGCACCAATTCCAGTTGTGCTTTTTATAATTTTGTTAATAATAAACTTAAAGAAACAAGATCCATTCCACCACTAAAAGAACCTAACGGCAAAGAATGTACTGACGAAACAGTTAAAGCAAACCTTTTTAACACATTTTTCGGCTCAGTCTTTGTAAACAGTGATGGCTCACATCCAACATTCCTCAATCGTATCAAAAATGTTAACAACGACTTAACTCAAATAGACTCCACAGATGATAACAACGACGTATCACATATAGACTTCACAGAAGATAATGGTGAAAAAGCCCTTCGCAACCTGAAACCATCATTATCTATTGGACCAGATGGACTATGTGCATACTTTTTAAAAAAACTTTCAATTAATATAGCTGAACCCCTAAGCATAATCTTCAATATAGCCTTCAAAACTAGTTCCCTTCCAAAACTCTGGTCTCTAGCCACAGTCATCCCTATCTTCAAAAAAGGAGATCCAAGCCTTGTTGAAAATTACAGACCTATCTCTCTATGTTGTGTCTCTTGCAAAGTAATGGAATCCATCATAAACCAATCCATTACACTCCATCTCGAAACAAACAACCTTCTCTCTAATAAACAATTTGGTTTCAGAAAAAAATTGTCTTGTAACCTACAACTCCTCCACTGCAAAAACATATGGACTACCAACCTTGATCAAGGAAAAACAATAGATGCAATCTACATAGACTTCTGCAAAGCTTTTGATTCAGTAGTACATGATAAACTACTCCTCAAACTAAAATCCTACGGCATTTCGGGACCTCTTCACAATTGGATAAATGCCTTCCTGTCAAATAGACAACAAGTGGTCAAAATTGGCAACGCTATATCAAATCCTGTTCCTGTCAAAAGTGGCATTCCCCAAGGTAGTGTTCTTGGACCAACACTCTTCATACTATACATAAATGATCTCTGTGACCTCATCTCAAGTTATTGTGTTCTCTTTGCTGATGATGTCAAACTATTTAATACCACTAATAATACTTCTACCCTTCAAGAAGATCTCGACTTAATTTCCGATTGGTCTAAAACTTGGCAACTCCAAATCTCAACCAGCAAATGCTCAGTCTTACATATTGGAAAAAAGAACCCTAACATCAAGTACAAACTTAATGGACATTACCTAACTGACGACCCCCACCCTGTCAAAGATCTTGGAGTTCTCATATCAAATGACCTTAATGCCAAAGCCCACTGCAACTACATAGCAAAAAAGGCCCTAAGAGTTGTAAACCTAATTCTACGCAGCTTCTTTTCTAAAAACTCTACACTACTAACCAGAGCATACAAAACATTTGCCAGACCTATTCTTGAATACAGCTCATCCGTCTGGAACTCATACCTCATCTCTGACATAAATACAATAGAACGAGTCCAGAAATATTTTACTAGAAGAGTTCTTCACTCCTCCGAAAACAACAAAATAACTTATACCAACAGACTTAAAATCCTGGGATTAGAAAACTTACAACTCCGTCGACTCCGACATGACCTGTGTTTAACACACAAAATCATCTATAGCAATAAAAGACTACTTCAGCTTCAATCGCAATATTACAAGAGCAAAAAATAGATTCAAGCTAAATGTCAACCGCTTCAAACTTGATTGCAGAAAATATGACTTCTGTAACAGAGTTGTTAATGCTTGGAACTCACTACCTGACTCCATAGTCTCTACTCAAAATCCCAAAATCTTCAACCAAAAACTGCCTACTAATGACCTCACCCCATTCCTAAGAGGACTATAAGGGGTGTGCATAAGAGTACAATAGTGCCTACCGTTCCTGTCCTATTGTTCCCTTCATTATATCAAATTAATATAGTTGATGCATATTTTTTTACTTATATATTTTCTTCAATACATGTTGTTTTATCTATGACAATTGTGTATACTGTTGTGACAAAACAAAAATAAATAAATAAATAAATAAATAAATAAATAAATAAATAAATAAATAAATAAATATGCATCCACTGAATAAGTGTTGTTCAAAATCTGGAGTTGGAGAAAGATTTTGCTGTGTGGAATCAGCAGGAGAGTTGTAAACAATTACAAAGGGACAAAGTGAGCAGCCAAGGACTCCCTGGGGGCTGAGACTATTGGGAAACCCTGCACACAGGCTTCAAAACTGCAAAAGCTCAGCAATTAGTTTTAGTTACATCTTTTAACCTGGACCTAAGCTAGTCAATTTCAGAAATAAAAAGATCTGCAGAAACCAAACTAATGCTTGAAAACAGGGACGGAGACCCAGAACTAGACCAAAGAGCCAGTCCAGCAGCATATTTAGAGGTAAGCAGATCACCACTGATGATGTTAGCTCAATCTCCCTTCACATACTTGGTGATTTCTCTCTTGGATACAAGGGAGCACATTATTTTAGAACTGAGCACTCACAGTTGATAACAATATATGCAGGAGCAGGTCATCTGAAAAGCTAATGACATGTCTTTGCACCAAGGCAAGGATAGTACTATAGAGTGCCTTCAAAGGGCATTTTCCACTATACTGAGTACCTCAACTGATTTTTAACAAGTGAACATTCAAAGTTACGTCTTTAAATAATTCTGAATAGAAGTGCTTGACTTTCTGGCAAAGCTGGAAATCAGCCTATTTATCTCAGTTAGTAACCTACTGTTCTGACATTTAATGCAGCCTTTCCCACCCTCTTATTCTTACATATTACAATTTTCAAGTATGAGTGATGTACATGATGACAGAGATAGCAAATGCTAGCAAACTTCAAAAACAGACAAATAAAAAAAGGAATACAGGTAGTCCTTTGACTTACAACTGCGCTTAAAAAAAAGATTTACGATCAGTCCCCACACTTATAACCATTGCAGCAGCCTCATGGTCAAGTGATTAAACTTTGTGTGCTTGCAATCAGGATATATTTGCAACACATCAAGCATCCCAGGGTTACACGATCACCATTTGTGGCTTTCCTGGGCAGTTTCTGACAAGCAAAGTCAATGGGAAAACCAGAATTTATTTAACACCCATATAAATCACATATAAAGTGCAATGATTTGCTTAATCATGATGTCAGCTTTGGAAGCCGTATTAACACCAGAAGCTTCCACGCTGCCTTCAAACCTTTAAAAAAAAGTTGTGAAATGAGGTGGTACTTACTTAAAAACCACCTCATCAACAGAAACCCTATGAATAGTGTTTCCCCAAAAATAAGATCCTGTCTTATATTTTTTTGAACCCTGAAATAAGCGCTTGACCTTATTGCCATGCGCTCAAAAGCCGGATTGGGCTTATTATCAAGGAATGCCTTATTTTGGGGGAAACAAGGTACCAGTTATGGTCATAAGTTGAGGACTACCTGAATCCAGCAACTTACAAGTACCTGGCATGAAGGCAAGGTATTTGAGGGTCCATTTCACTCCAATCACATCAACTTTCTTAGCAGGGCTTCCACGATGGGCATGCTATGAGTCCTGTCCAGAAAAGAAAGATATCTGATGAGCATCAGGAGACCTTTTTCTGCTGAGTCACCTGCCCTCAGAGGGGAGAGTGGCTCTGACCGTCTTGATCTTCTGGAAGAGCCCAGGGATCCAGTGACATGCTAAGCTTGCTAAGTAGTTGAACTTTCAGAAAACGAATGGTGTTCCACTGCTGAATTATTTTTAATAGTTTTGATAGATTTTTTTGCTTTTAATAAGTTTGTTACTTTTTGGCTGGATTTTTGCATCGTTTTCGAGATTTTTAACTTGGGAACACAGAGTCACTGTAGCTGAGATAGGTGGCTATATAAATTGAAGGAATGAATCAATGATTTGGAAGAAAGAATCCTGATTTGTTTTGTTTTCCCCCAAACCGAAAGATCCGGAATCATGATCAAGGCACTGCAAACACTGGAAAAAGAAAAATTCCCACCTGTAGGAGTTTAATATTGGAAGTAATTCTTAAAAAGAAACAAGATTCTCTCTTCTCTGGATGTGCTTAAGCAGAGCTGGACACTGTGTCCAGCTCTGCTTAAGCACATCCAGAGAAGGGAGGTCTTAATTTGGACCACCTGGATTTAACAGAGGTTGGATTGGAGGGCTAAACAGCCTTTCCAACTCTTTATTTTCACTACGCATTTGCATTTGGATAAAAACTGCAGGGGAAATCAGGGGGAAAGGAAAAGTGGAATGATTCAATCCTCAGGGACAGACACTTTGGCCAGTTTACTGGGTATTTTCTTTGCAATGTGCCCTTTGGCAGGAGGCAGGATACTGGGACAAAGGCCAACCTCTTTTCTCCCCCAGTGGAGCAATGCTGGCAGGGGAAACAGGCAGATCATGGGGTAGGTGGGTCATTCTCATTATATGCATAAATAAAACCACAACGTTCTTGCAGATAATGACAAAAACTCCTAGGCTGTCTGGTATGCATAATAAATTCTCCTGGTATCCATGAGTTCTCCTTGTGCAGGCTGTGGGCAAAAAAGTCAGAATGGAGGCCTTCCTGAATTTGGCCCACAATTTGCAGACACTCTTGTCTCTTGGGGAAATATTTTCCAGTTCTCCCAGAAAACACACAGTGGGAACAATCTCTCACCCCACCTCTCTTGTCCAGCATGGCTCCAAACTAGTGAATTACAACACAGGTGGTCCTTGACTTAGGTAAAGGTAAAGGTTCCCCTCGCAAAAACATGCTAGTCGTTCCCAACTCTAGGGGGCGGTGCTCATCTCCGTTTCAAAACCGAAGAGGCAGTGCTGTCCGAAGACGTCTCCGTGGTCATATGGCTGGCATGACTCAACGCCAAGGGCACACGGAACACTGTTACCTTCCCACCAAAGGTGGTCTCTATTTTTTCTATTTGCATTTTTTATGTGCTTTTGAACATGTAGAAGCTGGGACAAGTAACGGAAGCTCATCCCATTATGCATCCCCATTACGAATTCGAACCGCTGAACTGCTGACCTTTTGATCGACAAGCTCAGCGTCTTAGCCCCTGAGCCACTGCGTCCCTTCCAGTAAGTAAATCCTTGACTTACTACAGTTCATTTAGTGACCCTTCAAAATGACAACGGCTCAGAAAAAAGTAATTCATGACTGATTCTCACACATGACCATCGCACCATTCCCACTGTCATGTTATCAACATTCAGATGCCTGGCAACCGACTCATTTTTATGACGGTCACAGGATCCCCTTTTGCGACCTTCTGGCAAGCAAAGTCAATGGGCAAGCCGGATTCACTTAACAATCTTGTCACTCACTTAAAAGCCGTGGTGATTCGCTTAGCTGTGGCAAAGAAAGGTCGTAAAACGGGGCAAAAACTCATTTAACCAATGTTTCGCAGAACAATAGAGATTTTAGGGGTGACCTTTGTGGCCATACGTCGAGGACTACCTGTAAACCTCATCCTCTTCCCAGCAAGGCCACTAGCGATGATGGTGGATGGGAGTTGTGATACAAATGCCTCCAGCGGCGGTTAAAAAAAACAACACAAGGTTCAGGAAGATCTTTTTCTGGAGTGGCTTCCCACCTGTCCTACCTCACAGGGCTCTCGCAGCCACCTTGCAATATTTGAGGGGCTGCCACAGAGAGGAAAGGGTCAATCTGTTGCCCAAAGCCCCTGAAGGCCAAAGGAGGAATAATGGATGGAAACTGAACAAGGAGAGATTCAATCCTAGAAATGAGGAGGAATCTTCTGACAGTGAAAACAAGCAACCAATGGAACAGAAGTTGCCTTCGGAAGTTATGGGAGCTTCGTCCCTGGAGGATTTCAAGAAGAGATCTGTCAGAATTGCCATCTGTCAGAAATTATGTAGGGTCTCCTGCTTGGGCGGGGGGTTGGGGTGGGGTTGGACTAGATGACCGACAAGGTCCCTTCTAACTCTTGTTAACCTGAAAGCAGCGGCGACGTGACCAGGAGGAGGAGGAGCCAACGGCAACGGAGGGCGGGTGGAAACCTGGGGTGGGGGAAGCCGGGGCTGTATGACACGCGGACACCCTCTACGTGGGCCCCTCTAAGGGCGCCACCACAACAACACCCCCCTCCTCCCCCGCTAGGATTTGGGACGTTCCATCCTGCCTCACGCCTCCTCCCTCCCTTCCCCCCCACTCCCCACCACCTCACCGACCCGCCCGTTTCTTTTTTGCTGGCTCTCTCCTTCCCGCCCTGTCAGTTGAGGGAAGAGCGGGTGGTGTGTCCCTCACGTCATATGGCCCGCCTGGCTCCCATTGGCTGGCTGGCCTCACCAGACTGCAATGCTGTTCCCGGGAATGCTCCGCAGCCCCGCCTCCTCTCCACTCCCTCCCTCCCTCTCCGCCGCGTCAGCCTCAGCAGCAGCAGCGGCCCCGCTGGAGGGGCGGAGGCGCGCCGCACGAAGTGCCTCGCGCCGCGACGCTCGCGCCTTTATAAGCCGGCCGGGCGCGTGTGCGTGAGTGGGTCGATTGAGAGGGACGCCGCCACCATCATCATCATCATCGCCAGAGTCCCCTCAGGTAAGGACACGGGGAGGGAGGGGGGCTGTATTGAGGAGGAGGAGGAGTGTGTGTGTGTGTGTGTAAGGAGCGCTTCCCCCACCACCACAGGTACCTGCTTCGTGGAAGACGGGCAGTTAGCGGTCACCCGAGCCTCCCCAGTTGGAGGCAGTCTACCTGAGGGTAGCGGGCGGAGGTGGGAAAGAAACCTCGGTGGTCCTCGCGTCCTACCTGGTGGGTCTTAGAGCCCTCGAATCTACTAAGGGGAGAGTGGGTGGGAGGGAGATCTGCCTCTTCTAGCCTCTTGCAGCAAATCCGTCTCCTCCAACTGGGGACCCTACAGAAAGAGGGGATGTTATTTTTCTGACGGACCACCGGTTGGGGAAAAAAAAATTGGTTAAAAAATAAATAAATCTGATTGAGCTTTGCAGGGGATGGGGTGGGAGAGAGATCTGGACCGTTGGGTGGAATTAGGGGTTCTTTGTAAATGCTTTCTGCCATGTGTGTATGTATGTGTGTGTGTGTGTGTATATATATATATATATATATATATATGTATGTATGTATGTATGTATGTATGACTATAACTTGTTGTTGGCAATCCTTATGATTTATATTGATATATTGACCATCAATTGTGTTGTAAATGTTGTACCTTGATGAAGGTATCTTTTCTTTTATGTACACTGAGAGCATATGCACCAAGACAAATTCCTTGTGTGTCCAATCACACTTGGCCAATAAAATATTCTATTCTATTCTATTCTATTCTATTCTATTCTATTCTATATATATATATATCTATTCTATATAGAATATAGGGGGAATAGAATATATTCTATTCTATATATATATATATATATATATATATGTATATATCTCACACACACACACACTATTGCATTGCAATAGGTAGGTAGGAGGGTTAAACATCGCCCCTTGTCTTAACACCATGCCTGTTTTTTGCATGTTGCCTTTATATTCTCTGAACGATTTGCTTTGCAGGCAGCAGTGGCAAGGGCTTTTAGTAGTTAAGAGCCTCGGGAGCAAGAGAAATGGCATTAGAAGCTTTAAGCTTCCTTCAGATCTTTGCAGTTAAATGCTGGAAGGAGAAGAGGCCAATTTGTAAGTCTGGGCTGCACCTAAAGTAGAAAATGTAAGCAGTCCAGGGTGTCAAGCTTCACTTCTTGTGACTTCATGTCATTTTTTTTTCCTGCCAAGGATGTAGAAATAGCTTGCCATTGCCTTCCAGAATATTTGTTCAGTTTCCCAAGCTTAGTTTCTCCTGGTGGTCTCATATCCAACTATGAAGATTGAGCCTGCTTAGCTTTTTCCAAAGTTTGAAGTCACATGCTTAGGCTGGTGAAATCTTGAGATTGAGACAGCTGGTCTGAGCTGGGGACTTGTTTTACTTCTCCCTCTTATCTGATAGGAGAATAAGGTAGTCAGATGTCAGACTGGTGGTTCTGTCCCTACAGAAGGGTTTCTGTGAAACAGAATCAGTGGCCTTCAGGTACATCTCCCAAGAGGCAGTCTTTTTCCCACAATATTAGCATTCTTGTGGCACGAAATAGACAAAACTAGTCTGGCATCTTATTACAGTTTGCCCTACTTTGAAGTGGGGAAAAAAGGGCAGTTCAATAATCTACATGAAGTGAGAACATTTAGGTTATAGGCTTTAGCTGTTTGAAAACTGAGGCTTTTGAAAAGAAGCTACACAACTATTTGTCCAGAATGCTATAGTGTTTGAATGCTATAGTGAATGCTTGAGCAGGGGGGTTGGATTAGAACAGGGGTCTCCAACCTTGACAACTGTAAGCCTGAAGGACTTCAACTCCTAGAACTCTGGGAGTTGAAGTCCACCAGGCTTAAAGTTGCCAAGGTTGGAGACCCCTGGACTAGAAGACCTCCAAGATTCCTTCCAACACTATTATTCTCTATTCTGTTATTTAAACACACCATGTCACTGGTATTTGGGGCAATTTAATGCTGCATTTCATACTGGGTTAAACTTGAAGGGTCTATACCAGAGAGTCCAACCTTGGCAGCTTTAAGACTTGTGGACCTCAGCTCCCAGAATTCCCCAGCCAGCATTCTTGGCTGAGGAATTCTGAGAGTTGAAATCCAATATACGTAAAGTTGCCAAATTTGAAGATCCCTGGTCTATACATATAAAAATCAGAATTGTGCATGCACTTCATAGAAATTAAATCCTGAAGTACCAGGACAGAAAGTATCTAGAGAATTTTGAATTTTGGTATTGGAGAAGAGTGCTGAGACAACCATAGGGAGCCAAGGAATTTTTTTTTTTTTTTTGCATTTATACCCCGCCCTTCTCCAAAGACTCAGGGCGGCTTACACTATGTCAAGCAATAGTCTTCATCCATTTGTATATTATATACAAAGTCAACTTATTGCCCCCAACAATCTGGGTCCTCATTTTACCTACCTTATAAAGGATGGAAGGCTGAGTCAACCTTGGGCCTAGTGGGGCTTGAACCTGCAGTAATTGCAAGCAGCTGCTGTTAATATCAGACTGTCTTACCAGTCTGAGCCACAGAGGCCCTGTTAAATGTTAAATGTGAAATAAATGTTGACTGCAGAATAAATTGTCCAGAATTCTCACTGGAGGCAAAAATGCCCAAGTTCAAATTATTATGTTTTGCATACACATGTGAAGATCCAGATCACTCAAGAAGTCTACAGTGTTGGGAAAGGTGGGAGGAAAAAGAGGAGGGCAATTAGTAACAAGATGGATGAGTGCTCCTGAAGGACCAGATTTGGAACGGGTGTTCCTGGAGAAGATCTACTTATGTAGTCACCAACTTGTTGGCATTTAGTCAGTCAAAAGTTTAAAGGACTACGTTTTATTCCTAGAAAATTCTTACTGTTTTAACATCATGGTAAATAATACTTTATATTTTATACTGATGTTTGTGTTTGGAATTCTAGATAAAACTCTTCAGTACAATCTGTGTGGAATTACATACACCTCGAAGCAGTGTAAATATTTAAATTAATAATGGTTTTTATCTTGTGGTTGTTCTAAAAGTTCAAAGCAAGTTTCTTTTGGCAGCAACTTTGTGCGATAAGGAAATCAGGTGACTTCATAAATATGTTTGCCTAAGTAGGAATTTAATCAAGCCTCTAATTCTGTAGCCTGGTAATAAGACACAGAATCACTGCTTCGGTTTCACTATAAAGTATTTTATATCCCTAATTCTTACAACAATGTAGTTAGGTAGGCCAAGATCTGAAATGGAGAGGACTTTTTAAAATTAAAGATAAGGAGAAAATTCCTTCTTTAAGGTTGTTTTCTTTGGTCCTATGTTAATGCTGTCAGGGGAATAACACAATGAAGGGAGATCTAGTCCAATCCCCTGCTTGGAAGCAGGAAACCCTATACCATTTCAGAGAAATGGTTATCCAATCTTTTCTTAAAAACTTCCAGGGTTGGAGCATTTACAACTTCTGGAGGCAAGTTGTTCCACTGATTAATTGTCCTCGCTGTCAGGAAATTTCTCCTTAATTCTAGGTTGCTTCTTTCCTTGATTAGTTTCCATCCATTGCTTCTTGTCCTGCCTTCAGGTGCTTTGGAGAAGAGGTTGACATCCTCGTCTTTGTAGCTCTTCAGATATTAGAGTAGTGCTATCATGTCATCCCTAATCCTCCTTTTCATTAAACTAGATATACCTAATTCCAGCGATCCTTCTTCATATGTTTTAGCCTCCAGTCCCCTAATCATCTTTGTTGCTCTTCTCTGCCCTCTTTCTAGAGTCTCAACATCTTTTTTACATTGTGGTGACTATGTAATACAGTATTCCATGTGTGGCCTTACCAAGACATTATAAAGTGCTATTGAATTCCACATTATAATGGGGTTAATTAGAGAAGGAGGATTTTTTTATAGAGATAAAAAACATACACCACTTAACCTATTGAGAGCTTTCTGAGTATTCTGTATTCCATAAGACCTTCACGTCTCTTTCAGGAACCCGATGGAGAAACCTGTACCTCAACCTGAGAACCATACCTGGAGTTGCTCCTGTACAGCCAGGGGAAGATACAAGGATCACCTAGGTGGAAGTGCAACAGGGCTAGCAGCCAGAGTGGGTGAAATGCTGACCTCATCTGTTTCCAGTTCTCCTGTGACCTTAGTGGGCCATGCAGCACGGCACCCAAGCAGTCCAAACAGAGGCAGTGTCCCTGGTAGCAGCTTGAACTTAAACAGAGACTTACTACAGCGGAGCCTGGTGCTTTTTGCTGTGGGCACTTTCCTTGCACTGGTGCTAAACTTACTGCAGATTCAGAGGAATGTAACCCTGTTCCCTGAGGAAGTCATTTCTACAATCTTCTCTTCTGCCTGGTGGGTACCCCCTTGCTGTGGGACAGCAGCAGGTAAGTGGGAAGCTTTTTAAAGAAGGTGGTGGGATTTCCAATTGTTGTGTCTCCAAGATGGGCTAAGGGATTTTCGTTAGTTGCCCAGAGTGGTGTGTGCTAATTTTTTTTTGTTTATTTACTTTAAAGTGGTTTTATATTTTCCTCATTATTTAACCAAACAGGTCCCAGAGTGGCATTTAGGAGCTTATATATATATTGATGATATTTGATAAGACTGTATTTGACCTCACAAGGAGAACACTAGGATTAGATGTAAGAAAACAACACCTTTTGCAGCACAATATGTTTCCTCCTTCCTTGTAAAGGCTTTGTGAGTGTGGCATTATTTCTCACTCTAGAAAGCAGAAGAGTTTCCTCTAGCTATTATTGCTTGGCAAGTTTTTAACCCAGGAGCTGGCATGATTCATCATTACTCTTGGCCATATAATTGGCTCGCTGTGGAAACTGGTGAGTCGCGTGTTCCTGTTCCTATTGGTTCTCAGTCTGAACATGCCACATACTCAATCAAAAACAAGGAAGTCACATGTTGTGACAGAAGAGAGGAACTGAGACTGGCTTAGTGCCTATTTTAAGAGCAGCTCCAGTTCCTAGCAAGATGCTCATAGAAAATGACACTTTTTTTATTTGCAAAGTACTAATAAAAGTTCAGAGTTGAATTACTATAATTCCTTTTCAATTAGGTAAGCTAGTCCCTTTTGATAATTATTCCAAAATGGTATTTTCAGGCATTGGGTTCCAAATTACAGTATTTAATAGAGCTGTTGTTGACAGAAGATTGGACGTAGCTTTGGCTCCAGAACCATTTATGGCATCAGACAACATCTTTTCTCTGCAGGTCAAGTTGGGAAAAAGAAACTAGCTTTTATTTTCACAAAAATAGGTGGATTTTTTTACCGCCTATAAACTGTAAAATAAATCAGGCAGAAGAAAGCATAGACATAATTGTTTCATTGAACTTAATATGGTTGGCACCGAGATGTCCAGGGCATTGCCACTTAGTCATTGTGCTGATCTAAAAATATTTGACATGATTTTTCCATAGGGGAAAAGTGTATTTCTATATTTTATAGTAGCCTAAATCACAGACTTTGAGGGTTAGAGAGACTTTCTTATAAGTTACTATTGAATATAGTAAGTATTTGTAAAAATAATAGTTGATTGTTTCAGCGGCAGCCTGCTTCAGCATTAAACTAATTTGGCTTCCCTCATTTATTTTAATTGTCAGACATCCTCCCTCCCCAGGAAAGTCATAAATGGTGATCACATGACCCTGGAATGCTGCAACTGTCATAAAGATGTGTTGGTTTCCAAATGCCCAATTTTGATTGTGTAAGGGGGGGGTTCTGCAGTGTCATAAGTGCAAGGACTCATCGTATCTTCAAACAATTAAGCGAATGTTGACAGCTACTTGTAATCTTCAGTAGCTCAGAAAATGAAAAGTGGTCTTTGCTAGTTGTTGGGGAGAAGAAAATGAATGGCTAACAGAACAACTGATTTCAGCATCTCTTCTATTACTTTTCCTTTTACAGCTGTTATTGGCCTGCTGTATCCCTGCATTGACAGCCATCTTGGTGAACCTCACAAATTCAAACGAGAATGGGCAAGCGTAATGCGATGTATTGCAGTCTTCGTTGGCATTAACCATGCAAGTGCTGTATCCTTGGAAAAAAAAAAGGCTTAACATTACCTAGCATTTTTCCCATCATTACTGGATCAGCTTCAATTGTTTTGAGTAATTACGTTTCACAAATCAGTGCCTGTGCTATCTATATTTTAAAGCAGTGTTTCTCAATCTTGGAAATCCCTGGACTTCATATTTCCCAGAATTCCCCAGCCAGAATTTGTGAATTGAAGCCCATATAGCTTTAAAAGTTCCTGAAATTGGGAAACTTTGCTCTAAAGTCTCTGCTTAATGTTTATTGTTTCTCTTTATTTTTGTCTTGAAGAATCTAAACTAAAACTGCTGGAGCTGGCAAAAAAACCAAAAACGCTTATTTATTTATATTCCATCTTTATGTCTATAGAGATTCTCAGTCATCCAGTTCATGGTTGTCCCAAAGGTACTTTTTCAAGAGGCAACTGGACTTTCTTTGTATTTTTCTTCGAAGACATTTTGCTTCTCATCCAAGAAGTTTCTTAGATGAGAAGTAAAACGTCTTCAAAGAAAAACCAGAAACTCCAGTTGCTTCTTGAAAAAGCATCTTTGGGACATTCCACCTTTATTATTTTTAAAAATAATCCAAGGCAGTGCATATACACTCTTTCTTTTTCCTCCTTTGCCCTAACAATAATCCTGTGAGGTGAGTTCAGCTGAGACAGGGGGCTAGTCCAAAGTCACCCAGCTGGCTTTCATGTCTAAGGTAGGAACTAAAGTCACTCAACCACTTTTCATGGCTTAGGTGCAACTAGAACTCAGTCTCCTGATTTCTAGCCTGGTGCCTTAACAATATGGTATGAGGGCTTGCTTGCTTGATTTCATTCTGTTGTCGCCAGAGATACTGACTATGATCTGAAGGATTTTTATATTCCCTTTCTAGCTTCCAAAGACTTGGCCACACTTTTATCTAATACCTACACTATTCATGCCAACTAACTTAAATAGCAAAGTGAGACACTCCCTTCTGTATCTCTTCACTTGCAGAACACAGGCTTAGGTATTATGAAGAAAAGTTTATTGGAAATGTAGCAAATTGTGAGCACAGGAATTATGTCATCTCTTCACTTGCAGAGCACAGGGTATTGCTTAGGTATTATGAAGAAAAGTTTATTGGAAATGAAGCAAATTGTGAGCACAGGAATTATTTCTTTTTACACTCATAAAAAAACAGTAAGCCTTTAATTCTTTGTCACTTTACAGAATTGGAGATTTATTTAACAATCTATTGTCCTCCAGAAGCATTCATACAAGACATTGTTTTAAGATAAATGTGGCAGATCAGTCTGCCTAATTGTGAAAATAATAAGCGATTTGTTTTTCTTTGCTGTGTTACAACTTCTCCCTCAGGATATGCTTTAAATTTTATTTCATGAAATTTAATGTCTCCTTAAAGAGAGTTTAGAAAATACATAGAAAAGATTGCCCCCTGCAGGTTGAGATGCTCATTTGAAAACAGGAATCCAGTAGATTTGCAGGAAAATAATCTCTCAAATACACTCTTCCTACTTCTTGTACTTTCTATAAATTGATCTCTGCACATGCATGTTATGGATAAGACATAAAGATAATGGTAGGAGAAGTAACGAACCTGTCAAAAGTGAAAAGGATGGGTACTTGGATAGGTGTTAAGACTTGTATGGAGCAAGAAATTTGCCAGACTATCAAATTTCCTTAGCTTGCTTTTTAGAAATTGGATTTTGCAAACAACATCCAGCTTTCCCTGACTCTTGCAGCTTTGTCGCTGGGCCTCTGGTGGACATTTGATCGTTCAAGAAGCGGTCTTGGTCTTGGGATTACAATTGCTTTTGTAGCTACTCTGATTACACAGTTTCTGGTTTACAATGGAGTTTATCAGTAAGTACCCCTTGCATTCTCTTCATTCTAATTGTTCAGCCTTTTTTTAAAAGGCATGAATTATGCCTGCACTCATTTCAGTTTACTATAGTTGCTACCAGCCTGTTGTTCCTCCTATTTTTTTTACACCCCTGTGAGATGGATGGCCCTAAAAGAGATTTACTAGTCCTAAATTTACCTGGGGAAAACTAAAACTTATGGTGTCTTAAGTACAGCACCTTAATTACTACACCAGACTAGCTCTTCAAATATTGATGGCTATTCTGTTAAAGAAGGAAATGCCTGTCTTAACTTAATAATACAGCTTTGTTTCTAGGTGCACAATCAGAATTTAACTGTATAACATGGGCAAATAGTTTTAGATTTAGTACTATGTACAGTTAAGACTGGAACCGGGCACAAATAGGGTATTTTCCCCCTCTTGTCCCTTTGCCTAAAACCAGCCTTTCATTAAAACATTTGCCAAGAGTTATAGGCCCTGCAAAGTTGCAGACAAGCAAGTGAATGAGAAAGTATTGAGCGACTGTTAATTTCCTCTTCTGTACTGTGCATATAAGCCAAAGATAAAGTGACCAGACTTCAGTGATGGCAAAGCAGGACACCATTGACGGGGGAGGGGGCTGCGCATACGTGTTGAGTCTTGCCATCTGCCTGGAGAAGGAGGAGCGGCTGCTGCTTCTCCGCTCTTCCAGGCAGGCTCGGCTCTCCTCTCGGCTCTTCTCTTCCTCTCGGGTGAAGTCAAGCGGCGTCTCTCCTCCCTCTCGCGCCCCCTTCTCTGCCACTCCCCCTTCTCTGCCTCCTCCTCTTGCATTGCTGCCTCCCATTTTCAGAATGGGAGTGAAACAAAAAAAAATTGGGACTTTTTGGAATTGCTGCGGGACGCGGGACAAATTATTAAAAAGCGGGACTGTCCCACCAAAAGCGGGACGTCTGATCCCTATAGCCAAAGAGTATGTTAGAGGAGGCCTGTGTTACTTCTAACCATAGTAACTTCCATGGACTTACTTACAAAGCTACATCATAATTTTTCTTATTTTTAAAAAAATTCTTCTCTTTCCTAGGAATACATTCAAATTATTCTGTATAAATAGGCATGTTTCTATTCATTATTTTATTTATTAAAATTATATGCTGCCTGTCTTGTTATCTAGGATGACTCTGGGCCAGGGGTCTCCAACCTTGGCAACTTTAAGACTTGTAGACTTCAACTCCAGAATTCCTCAGCCAGCAAAGCCAACAAGTCTTAAAGTTGCCAAGGTTGGAGACCCCTGCTCTGGGCATCTTACAGTGGCATAAAAATGTAACTATAAAAGTATTAACATTAACCGTTTTAAATATATCAGTATGCATATTTGGTACTTCTAATAAGACAAGAAAATACTGAATTCCTTATGCCCTTTCCCTATTTCCAGCAAGGTGAAATGTCCAGAGCAATTTTGATGAGATGCTAAAAACTACAAATAATCCTCAATATTTTTTTTCCTCCCCTTTCCTTTAGGTATACATCTCCAGATTTCCTTTATATCCGGTCTTGGCTACCATGTATATTTTTCTCAGGAGGTGTGACTGTAGGAAACATAGGACGACAACTTGCTATGGTAATTATATATCTCTGCTGGGTTTTTAAAGTGAAAAATGCATCTTCAGCTGATAAAACCATAATTACCTATGGATGTAATAAGTAATGATGCCTGTTCATAATGACGGACATCATTAAAGCAGTGTAAACATATATCATCCTAGGCAGTCTGCAGACATGTTTATTGCTAAGCCCTTATGTTTTTTTCATAAATGTAAACGAAGTAAGACAGAAAATGCCTAAGTGTGACTTGAGTATTGAAATGGCTATGCCATTCAATCTCAGGAAATTCCTCGGAAAACTTGCTTCTTCTGTGTAAGGATTGATTGGTTTTACTAAGAATGTGTGGCCTCAACCTTCTTAAATGCCTTGGTTCTTCCATCTATCTACAACTGGCATAACCGATGTGCAGAGTAACATCCTTGTCTGGGGTTCAAGATAGTTCTGCCAGCAGCCTTGTTAACGAAGAGACTTCAGATAAATAAAATGTATTGAAAAACAGGTTGGAAAAAAAGGGGTTTTTTTCCCCCTTCCCATCAAGTAGGCGAGCTTAATAACAGCTTCCAGTATTATTAGGCTTACTGCTTTTATTGGTGATTGGAAGTCTCTTATGGACTTTTTGCATAAAAATGAAAGAAACGTGATGTATGGGTTTGATAATTAATATGATATGTTACAGAAAGAATAATAATATATAACTTTAGACAGGCAGGTCAAAACATCTGTTTATAAGTACAGATGTGAAAAATATCAGAAGCTGCTTTTTTTTCTTTTTTCCTTTTCTATTTCTCTTCAACATTTTTCCCTTGCACTTTTTCCTTGATTCCTTTCTTTTTCTTCCTTAGTTTATATTAGTTTGTGCCAGTTTTTAATCATCTTGTTTAAAGTAACAAGGCTGGTTTTCCAACTGCAGAAGAAGTATCGTTTTTTTTTAATTGTTTATTAAATTGATTTATATAAACTCTCAACTCGTACACAGTGACTCTGGGCAACATGTACAGAATTAAAAATCACCTATATAAAACCCCCAGAATCTCCCCCACCTCCCCCACAATGACAAGTACAATTATACAACCCGCTTGACTGTTTCTGAATCAGTCTGGGGTCCCCAGGCCCATTGACAGAATCATGTCCTCAGGGCCTTCCAGGAAAGTAGCAAGGAGAGAGCCAACCTGATTTCCAGGATGATGATATTCCAAAAGGAAGGAGCCACCACAGTGAAGGCCCTTCTTCTAGATCCCTTCAGGTATACTCCTTAAAAGACCCACAGCCTTTCCTGTCTGGTTGACCAGGTAGATATAAGTGGGGAGAAGTGATCCTTCAGATACGCTAGCCCCATGCCATATAGGGCTTTGTTGCATTTGCATCTATTATGCTGTCCAAAGCAGAAAGGACCTGTATGCTCCCTTAGTCATGCTTATTCTGGGATCCAAGCCTCATTTGACCTGTAGTCCGATGTGCGATGTGCCCAATTTTGACCTTTGATCCAATTTCCAGAAACAAACAGGGTAGTTTACCATTGGGCGGTGGCTGAAATCAAAAAAGATGCTTCATTGGATTACAACATCACGTTGCAGGCCTGTTCATTTCCTTCCTTTTACTTGCTTTTTAAATGGTAATTATTTTAATGATTACAAAATTCTTATCTTTGTTTCGTGAGAGGAATTACCTGAAAGAGGTTCCTGGGTGATATACTAGATGGTTCTCTAGCATTTCAGTAATAGCATTTTTGAATCTAAGCTTTTACACAGCTTCCCTAATTTCAAAGAAGACAGATTTCAATGGAATTTTTTTTAAAAGTACAATAATTTTTGGCTTTGTCCACAGGGTGTTCCTGAGAAGCCTCACAGTGACTAAATAACTGGATCTGACCGGTATTTGTGAAAGCAGAATGAGGATCAGTTCAAGCTAGGATTTTTCGTCTTGAATTACCAGCATGAGCTCCCTAAATCTGGGAAGGAGTGAATTCACCATAAAGTGGCCAAGAGGTTACCTTGATTTATTTCTAAGAAGTTTCTGGGTTTGACTGTTCGGTGGAAAAAGTTCAGCACAGACTTTTCTTGCACAATAAGCCGAATCTTAATGGCTGTCCTTCCGAGTCCTTGAAACAGCTGCCATTTTCAAAGCCGCGCAACAAATCTTAATTCTATCCATACCCAAAGACAGTTGCTTGGTATGGCATGGTGGAGTAGTAGAATAGTATTTCTCCAAGTACCGTTCATCCTGTGGTTGCTTTTAAGGGGACCTGAATGAAAGAACGATTGTTGTATAAAGGAATAAGGGGCCAGGTCTTAGAGAAGAGGCTTTTGTAGACCCTCCTATTGTAAAAGGGCTAGTACAGGAATATTACATTGATTTATATCTTAAGCACCTGGCTTCTTGAGGTGGGAAGCAAATCATCTTGAAAACCAACAATTTGTTAGCTGCTCGGCTGTTTTATGGCTCCCTATATCACTTCTCTTGGAAACAGGCAGCCAAAATTTACATTTTTCCAAGAGATAGCCTACTGGGTCTTTAACAGGATGGATTTAGATGGGACCATACCGATTTCACCAATAAGTGTGTCTTCATTACACTCTACCATGAAGAAGAGGACATTTTTGCGGGATACTTGTTAAATTCTCTGGGAATCTGGCAGGTTTCAGAGCAGAAACAGGACTTGCCACATGAAAAGAACTGGGAAAGTTAATAGTGTTAGTTAAAGTCTTGTAAATGATCTCTTGTCTGAATTTCCGAAGAGATTACTTGGTGTTCTTGATTTTGCAAATTTGCAGAACTTGCAATCTGTGATTGCTTTATAAGAAAGAGTGCTAATGTCACTGCATTAAATATCTGATGTACTCAACTAGTTCCAGGGTGAGCACAATAGTTAGTTCAATACTATAAGTCACCACTGACCTAATGAGCGGGTGTTAAGTTTCAAAATTTAAAAGTGCAATGTACAGCTGAAAGGAATCTGAGCCTTGTAGTATCCTCTTTAATATATCTCCAGCAAGCAATGAATATTAAAGAGAAAAAAAGTTTTGAACTTATTTAATGCTTCATGAAAGCAAACATCAGCAATAATCTAACTAGTGTTGCTAGTTTGCATCTTTTACTAAACTCTTGAGAAGTACTCCACTCCTGTGGCTCTAATAACAAAACAGAGCTCATGCTGCATTATCATTCAACTTCAGGCACTTTTGCTTCCAGCCTTGTTCAGCTTCCAGTCCAATCAGAAGGTTTATGTTAGACCAAGGAGAAGGAAGTTGGGGAATTTCCCACCGTCTTTAATCATGCTGCCTGGTGCAGATGAGAACCGAGAGGCCAAACTATCTGCGGAGTCACTAGTTTCCCTATGAGTTTTAGATAAGCTGAAGAATCTTCTCCAGGTTTTGTCCCCAAAACAGCATTTTTCCAAACTGGATCCTTTTCCAACTTTATTTTCTGGCCTCCCCCACTCACCACCACCACTGAACAGCTGTTCGGGAGACGGGAACACAAAATCCTCCAAGGATGCAGCTGTGGGTTAGGAGAGTCATCTAAAATAATATGGGGAGAAGACTTAGAGTCCCTTCTTAAACTAACCAGTTTGTGGTGAATGAGACAACAAAATGATTTGTTCCAGGAAGGTGATGTTCCCTGATACAGTCGCTTTCCAGAATCCTAGGTTCCTTTTTTTCCCTTCCTGGGGACATTAAACCTGAGATGTCAGTATAGATTTTCTGTTTGAAGTAGTAATTAAATTCAGATGCTGGAAAAAGCCTGCTGAAAAGGGAAGGCTAGTTTTCTAAATTCTAGAATTATTGTCTTATTTTGGAACCAGAGAAGAGTTTTGAGATTCCCTCTGTTCTCAGAGTACATCCATACAGCACGTTAATGCAAGGGAGAAGGATACCAATAATTCCAGAATCTTTTCTCCTGCAGCTCAGGAGTCTTCAGACCTGGCTTTCAACTTCCAGAATTCCTCAGTCAGCCATGCTCTCACATATCTTAAAGTTGCCAAGTTTGGAGATCCCTGCTCCTTTAAAAAGGAAGTAAGCAGAAAGAAGGGATAAAGGGTTCAGAGGCTTATATATATAGATGGATGAGGATAGAGTTCCCTCCCCCCCCCCCATTCTTTGGTTTTACTAGAATCTTTGAATGCTCGTGGATCACTTTTAAAGTGAATTTTTGAATTTGCTCACCTCAGCATCAAACTTGTTTGGAAAGCATATTAATTCTTAATCAGCTTTTTGTTTGTTTTTCCTTAAACAAAGTGGCAGTTTGAAAAAAAAAGCTTCAAGCACTATAGAATACATGATTTATTTTGAAGAGGTTACACTGAAATCTGTGGTATTTTTGAATAGTAAATTATAGGCTGCAGCTTTAAAGCCTGGTTTTTCATTTTCCACTATTTGTTTAAAGTGTATTGATTCACTTCTTATATAATCCCGTTTAAATGGTATTATCTGATATGCCTCTGTAACGTGTATGTGCAAGATGAAAGCCACTATATCCTCTAAATTTAGTTTCAAGGTTGCACAGCTACCTTCCCATAATATCTTACTACCAGATGTAATTAAGAAAATGGACAATTGTAATTGTAAATATGTAATCATGAAATCAGATATTTAATTTGTAAAGTTTATTTGTCTGTGTTTTGAAATGACAGCCAAGTTCAATCTTGCCAATACTTGTAAGTATCTGAACCAAAGTGATCAGAGTTTGCGTTACAAAGAAAAATGTGTTGGGGGGAAGGGAATTGCACTGTATTCCAGATAAGAATCCTTTGATTCTCAAACTTGGTAGATTTTTCAACTGTGTGTATTTGTGTGGATTTTTTTTTTAATCCATTAAAGGTTTTGACCATTTAGTGCCTGCATTTTGTCAAAAATTATACTTCCTACGAGTTATCTGACATACAATTGTTGGAAATTTTCTTTGCAAATGATAACTATTTTCTTTAATCTTACACCTGGAATTATTATTTAATCTTACACCTGGACTTATTATTTATAAGAGAACTATTAGTCTTACTCAACATTGCAGTGTAAAACTGTCTGGTAATATTTATCTATAGTCCAACTTTATTATTTTTATAAACTGCTGAAGGTGGTGAACATATCTAATACTCCTTCCTTCTATTTTCCCCACAACAACTATCCTGTGAGATCAGTTGAGCTGAGAGAATGACTGGCTCAGAGGCACCCAGCTGGCTTCAGGGCTAAGGTGGGACTAGAACATATCGTTTCCTGGTTTCTAATCTGGTGCCTTAACTACTAGACCAAACTAGCTATTTCTAGTCATATTATATTTCTAAATTTCACCTGCCCAGATATATTTCCATTTATACATTGCTGCTGCCTAATTGAGAAGTAAAACTTCTTTTCAGTCAAATGCAAAAAGAGATGTTTCCTCTGTTAACCAGAGTTGAACACTGGGGATAACTGGGGTCAACTCAAAAAAATCAGAAAGCTGTAGCATCTTTTCAAATGAATTTTATTAAAAGCATTAGCTTTAGTAATGATTAGTAAGTCATTAGGTGCACGGAATGGCAACTGATGTAGGATTTAAAGTGGGACGTGAACGGTGAAATATAGCTCAAGGAAAGCTTATGCCTTTTAATAAAAATCTGCTAGTCAGAAAAGATGTTGCCATATTTCCTCTAATTTTTGATTACTGTAGACCATTGGTAGTCAACCTGGTCCCTACTAGTGGGCATTCCAGCTTTCATGGTGGGTGGTAGGGATTTTGTCCGATACTGAAGCACTTTCCTTTTTTTTAATTTAATTTACTTTTTAAAAAATTTTCATAGCATTATTTAAAAACATTTTCATTAGGTTTTCATAAAATTCCCCGTGACAATTTAAATTTCTGAAAATATACTATCTCTATTGCCCACGCATAAGTTTAGTTCACATTATGTAAGTGAAACTAAATGGCGCTATAGTGCGACCGCAAATAAAAGAGCCTTGTCCCAGAATAGCTCGCGCATCTCCCTCCCCCCCCTCCAGCTGTAACAGACAAGCAGAGCTGGTAGCGGACACCCTCCCCCCCCCAACCCAATCCACAACAGCACGAGAGGCATGCGCAGACGACGATACATGGCGCATTACTGTGGAACCGGTGGGCAGTTAGAAAATTTTACTAACAGAGATACAAAAGTGGGCGGTAGGTATAAAAAGGTTGACTACCCCTGCTGTAGACTAATACAGCTCTCCTCCCAGAGCGAGTTATTTCAATAGCTTTGGCCAAAGTAAATTATCCTTTGGTTCTGAACACTGGAGGCATTACTCTCAGGTTTTTAATGACAAATTGCTGCTTGTTCTGAGAATACACTTGTCAGCTAGAAGGATCAAAATTCACTCCCTTGATGAAGTCAGAACTGATCTAAAACTCTAAGAAAAGAAAATAATATTGCTAATATTTAGAAGCCTTCATGATGTTGGAAGCTAAGAGGTACAAAAAGCAAAACTAAATTAAAAGTAAAGCACCAGATGAATTCCAATATATTAACTTGATGGCAAGATCATCTAGCAATCCCATCTCTAAACCATTTGGCTATGTGACTCTCCTAGACCACCCCCATCATTTCGGAGATATTTCCTTACCTAAACAAACAGAGTAATAACCGCAGGTGAATAAAAAAAGCAGGGTGAGTGGGAAGGGCTTCCAACTTCCTGCTGGCTCCCCATTGAGTTTCTTCAGGGCAAGGAAATCTTCCCTCCCTGTCATCCTGTTGTTATTTTCTTTGTTTCCCTCTCTTCCTAGAATTCCTTTTGGCTTCCCCATTTGTTTGTGAGAAACTTGCCAGTCGAAAAAAGTCAGTGGGGAAGCCGGCAGAAAGTGGCAAATCCCAGGTGAGAGTCAGGGAGGGTACACGGATGGCACAAATGAAACGAGGGGTGCCTGGAGTTGCTTAGTGTGAGGCACCACGTAGTTCAAAGAATGCGCAGGAGATAGCAGGTTGAATATGGTACATTTGGTGCGCGAGAGGTACTGTGAAGATAAGGAAAGGTGCATGGGGGGTCCTTGAGAATGCCACATGGAATGGGTAGCGGGCCGCTTGGGTCCAGAAGGATGCATGACCCATCAGGGCACAGTGATTAGAATGCAATATTGCAGACAGACTCTGCCCACAGCCTGTAGATTGATTTGGCTTAAGGTTGACTCAGCCTTCCATCCTTCCGAGCTGGGTAAAATGAGGACCTAAATTGTTCGGGACAATAGGCTGACTCTGTAAACTGCTTAGAGGGGGCTATAAAGCGCTGTGAAGCGGTACACAAGTGCTATGTGCCATTGCTATGAGAGTCATGAAAGTGTGTGAGAGGTGCTGCAGGATTGAGACGCGACAGGTGTTCAGTGGATGCTTTGGGAAGAATTAGAGGTGCCATGCAGATTAGGGACAATGCAGAGAGGGTGATGTGGGTCAGGAAGGGTGTGTTTGGGTGTGCAAGAGTTGTTGCATGGGTCAGGTAAGGCACACGGTGTGTGCTGGGTGGCATGGGCTTGGAAGGATGCATGGAGCGCCTTCCTCCTTGTTCCTCCCTCCCTCCCTCCCTCCCTTCCTTTTCTTTCTTTTCCCATCAGGAAGTAAACAGGTGGAAGAAAAATTGAGGGAATAGCAAGAGCAGTGGGGAGACCTGCAGAAATTTGCAAAACGAGCATTGTGATCGCAATAATAGCTGGGCAAAGCTAAAGCAGACATAAACTCACCAAATTTCATTCCCTTTCCATCATTTTGTATCTTTTTCAATTTTATTTTTAAATAACATCACTTTACATCTTATGATTCTTCTCTGTTACAATCACTCCAGTTGTTTACTTTCTTCCTTCATTTCCAGAAGTGTCTCTCTAATTCCCTGCCCAATCATAAACAATAAAATATTCATCTTAATATCCATTATTATCAAAATTAATGATATTCTTATATTACTTATTTTCATCTTTTCATCTGCTGTGGTTTGTCACAAACATGTTCTATTCCTTCTTTTTTACACAAATAGCCACTTTCATAATTTCAGCCTTATTTTTCTCTTTACAATTAATATTTTTCACATTGATATCAAAATTAATAATATCAAATTACTTATTTTCACATTTCTATCTATTAAAATTTAATGTAGACAAACTCTATTCATTCCCTTGGGACTCAGGAATCTCAAATTTTGGGTCCATTCTGTTAGTGAGAAGAGAAGAGAAGAGAAGAGAAGAGAAGAGAAGAGAAGAGAAGAGAAGAGAAGAGAAGAGAAGAGAAGAGAATTCTTTATTGGCCAAGTGTGATTGGACACACAAGGAATTTGTCTTTGGTGGATATGCTCTCAGTGTACATAAGGAAAATAAAATACATTTTATTATATTTTATTATAGACCATTCAAAAGTAGTTGCCCTGTGACACACCATTTTGTCCAGTTAAAAGTTACGGGAAAAAGGAGTTTTATTTGTATATACATAACACTATATGATGTTTGTGATATTGTGCTGCTTAAATAATTATACACAAATAAGTTTTGGGACCTTTCTAACTTATGCAAATTGGGCAAAACCCATGTAAAATGTTCTTGTACTTCTGTTCTACTTGAGATGGAATTGTCCATAGCCAGAAAATCCTTCAACTTCACTTCAATATCTGGCTAGCAGGAGCCCCTTCTGGTGACAAGGCCAGTCTATGTCCACTGGAAAGAGGCACAGGGAGATGCCTCTCATAACATTCACTGTAGAATAAGTAAATAGATTGGGAACACAAAACTCCCCATGTAAGCCAGCATCATACGGGATCACCTTGAGCCAATCATCATCCCAGCCTCTTACAATGGTTATCATCTTGAATTCCCAGAGGAAGGCAAAATAGAAATGTGTTCATACAGTTTGACAACGGGTCAAAATGGAAAGACTAAGAAGGCAATAAGAACGGGCAAAGAATGCAGGGAGTTTTAGAGGTTTAACCTTCTACTGTTGAATCATTCTCCCTCCTTGTTGATCATCCCTATTCATACACATACATATGATGTGTATGATGTATGAATTATCTATAAGACTAATGGGCACACAGATAGGACCACACCTACACAAGATGCTATGAAACAGCTGACCAATCGGCAAACATCAACTCCATCAACCAATCAAGATATAACAATACAGCCAACCAACCTGCTTACAGCAACAAAGCCAGCACCCCACATCTCCCCACCAGTATTTATAAAGAGACGGCAGCTCCGACCATGCTTTGCTCGCATAAGCACGAAGCTGAAAGCACCAGTCTGAAGATGATGAGTGGGACCTCTTCGAAACGTCACGTAGATACTTTCAACCTTACACAGGAAAAGACCCGAATACGCCAAGACCTACACACACACACACACACACACACACACACACACACACACACACATGCGCTCGCTCTCTTATTTACTGTATATATATGTATATGTATATGTATATGTATTTTTGTGTGAGGTATCAACTGTACGCTGATGATACTCAGCTGTACTTTTCCACACCGGGCCACCCCAACGAAGCTATCTAAGTGCTGTCTCGGTGTCTGGAAGCCGTACGGGTCTGGATGGGGAGAAACAGGCTCAAGCTCAATCTCTCCAAGATGGAGTGGCTGTGGATGCCGGCACCCCGGTACAGTCAGCTGCAGCCGCGGCTGACTGTTGGGGGCGAGTCATTGGCCCCAATGGAGAGGGTGCGCAACTTGGGCGTTCTCCTGGATGGACGGCTGTCTTTTGAAGACCATTTGACGGCCGTCTCCAGGAGAGCTTTTTACCAGGTTCGCCTGGTTCGCCAGTTGCGCCCCTTTCTAGACTGGGATGCCCTATGCACAGTCACTCATGCCCTTGTGACATCTCGTCTGGATTACTGCAATGCTCTCTACATGGGGCTCCCCTTGAAGAGCACCCGGAGGCTTCAGTTGGTCCAGAATGCGGCTGCGCGGGTGATAGAGGGAGCTCCTCGTGGCTCCCATGTGACACCTCTCCTGCGCAGACTGCACTGGCTACCTGTGGCCTTTCGGGTGCGCTTCAAGGTTTTGATAATTATCTTTAAAGCGCTCCATGGCATTGGGCCGGGATACTTACGGGACCGTCTACTGCCACCGATTGCCTCCCACCGACCCATACGCTCTCACAGGGAGGGACTCCTCAGGGTGCCGTCAGCCAGGCAGTGCCGGCTGGCGATACCCAGGGGAAGGGCCTTTTCTGTGGGGGCTCCCACCCTCTGGAACGAACTTCCCCCAGGACTTCGCCAACTTCCTGACCTTCGAACCTTTCGCCGCGAGCTTAAGACACATCTTTTTATCTGCGCAGGACTGGACTAGAATTTTAAATTTTAAATTTGGTTTTAATGGGGTTTTACTATTTTATTGTGGTTTTATTATTCGGCCGTATTTAATAAGTTTTTTAAATTGGGGTTTTAACTTGTATTTATGTGTATATTTTACTTGGCTGTAAACCGCCCTGAGTCCCTTGGGAGATAGGGCGGTATAAAAATATGATTAAATAAATAAATAAATAAATAAATGTTAGCTGTGAAGTTGTGTCCGACCCATCACGACCCCATGGACAACGTTCCTCTAGGCCTTCCTGTACTCTACCATCCTCTGGAGTCCATTTAAACTCACACCGACTAGTTCAGTGACTCCATCCAGCCACCTCATTCTCTGCCGTCTCCTTCTTCTTTTGCCTTCAATCTTTCATGTATATTTGTATGTGTATGTATATATGTGTGTGTGTATGTGTGTGTTTATACATACACACACACACACACACACACATATACATACACACACACACACACACACACACACAAAGATATATGTACACACATATATACACACACATATATGCACACACATATAATACATATACACACATATACACATATATTAATCAGTCCATTTACAATACATAGTAGAAAAAAGGGTCTTGAGAGTTAACAAGATTGATACTATATGGTACAAAGCAGAATCTGGTTCTGCTTCAGGTACCACAAAGCCCCTTCCAAGAAGGTAATAAGGAAAACAAGTTATGGAAAGGATGTGTAGCATCCCAGACAATATTGTGGACCCTGGTCAAGCAACATTTATATGCCATGTCCTGGACAGAAGGAAGTGAACTTCCAATAATCTTTTCTGCCGTCCTCACCACTATCTGCACCGGCTTCTTAATAGCTCCCAACCATACAGTAATACAATACAAGAGGATGCTTTCCATCGTCCCTCTATAGTAGGGGTAGTCAACCTTTTTATACCTACCGTTCACTTTGTTTTTCTGTTAGTAGTAAAATTTTCTAACCGCTCACCGGTTCCACAGTAATGCACCGTGTATCGTCGTCTGCGCATGCCTCTCACGCATCGTGGATTGGGTTTGGGGGAGGGCGCCGGCTACCAGCTCTCCTTGCCTGTTACAGCTGGGTGGTGCTGGGGGAGATGCACGAGATATTCTGGGACGAGGCTCTTTTGTTTGTGGTCACGCTATAGCGCCATTTAGTTTCATTTACGTAACGTGAACTAAACCTATGCATGGGCAATACAAATAGTATATTTTCAGAAATTTAAATTGTCTCGGGGAATTTTATGAAAACCTAATGAAAATGTTTTTAAATAATGCTATGAAATTTTTTAAAAAAGTCAATTAAATTAAAAAAAAGGAAAGTGCTTCAGTATCGGACAAAACCCCTACTGTCCACCATGAAAGCTGGAACGCCCACTAGTGGGCGGTAGGGACCAGGTTGACTACCACTGCTCTATAGAAAGTGGTAATGACAAGGAAAGGAAAATGTACTTTTCCCATATGACACAGAAAATGCAGGCACTGCTGTGTTGTGCCTGCTTCACCAGTGTCTCACTATTATTTTTTTGTTAATATATGTTTTATTGGTACGTTTTTTCTTTAAAAACAAAAAATTCCCTGTCTATCTGAACAACGTGTTGTCTGGGCATAATTCTGAGTAAAAGATACAACAATAACCATAATCATACTTGTAATCTTTAATAAACGTATCAATATTAATCATAAAATAATAAAACAATTGGTTTGTCCATCTTACAATATTTTCAATACAATTTTTTGTTATCTCTTTGGATTCTTTTTAAATTCTAACCTCTTTAGTTAACCATTGGTAAAATATATCCCATGTTTAAAAGTATTCTGTTTCTTCCTTTTCTTTTATCTTAAGTATCAATCTATCCATCTCTGCTCATTCTAATGTTTTTTTATTACACTTTCATCTGTCCTCTTCATTTTTCCATTGTTGTTGCAAACACTATTCTTGCTGCCATTACTACATGCAAAATTAAATATGTATTCCCTTTATTATACTGTTCGGATAGTATCCCCAGCAGAAATATTTCTGGTTTCAAATCTATGTGTTGTTTTATTATTTTTTCTAACCAAGTATGTATTTTAGACCAATATTTTTTTGCCTTTGGGCATGTCCACCACATATGATAATATGAATCCGGTATCTGATATACTTCCAAAATTTAGCTGATAAATCTTCAAACAACTTTGCTAGTCTCACTGGTAGTAAATGCCATCTTTAAAACATTTTGTATAGATTTTCCTTATAGGCCGTTGACATTGTTAATTTACAGTTTCTATCCCACAATTTCTGCCATTTGTCTAGTTCTATTGAGTAACCTAAAAGTTTTTAGCCCATCTTATCATTGTTTCTTTCACTTGCTCTTCTTCCATTTTAATACTCAGTAAGTAGCTATAAATTTTTAAAATTAATATTTCATCTGTCCCTAGTAATATCTGGTCTAGTTCGGTTGGTTCTATATGTATAGAAACCATACATTCTTGCATCTTTCTCATATCTTGATTGTATTTGCACATATGGCCATTATGCTAGATTGATCCTTTGATCAATTGTTTGATCAGTTCTTGTTTGGATTTAAGTTCTCCTTTATCATTCAAAATGTCCTTATACTTTACCACTTCTTCCATATTAATCACATTCAGACGAATCAGTGCCTCCATCATGGAGACCCAGACTGGTATTTTTATATAGTGTCTTTCTTTAATTTCCCCCCATACTAACAATAGTGCATTTCTTACAAGGTGCCTTTGAAAATATCCACGTATTTTATTTTCCCCATATCATAAAAAGGCAGGCCACCCCAGTTGAAGATCATGTCCTTCCAAAGTTAATAGTCTTTTATGGCTCTAATTTACCCATTCTTTCACTAAGACAAGTGCAGAGGCCTGGTAATATAGCTCCCAGTCTGGCAAGCCAAGGGCCATTTTCTTGCTTTTTTCCCTTGCCAAATATATTTTAGTATCATTTTGTTTTCAAAAAAATTTTTTTTTCTAATTTTATCGGAATTATTTGGAATAAGAATAACAGTCTCTGCAAAATGATAATAATAACAGAATTGAAAGGGACCTTGGAGGTCTAGTCCAACCTGTTACGTTTGGGCAATAAAGAGGCAGGAGACCAGTGAGTGACAACAGCTCTTTAGTTTATAGTGATCCCAGCAAAAGACAACAGGCAAAAACCCCTCTTTAAATACTATTTTGGCTGAGGCTTCAACCAATCAGCAACGTGCTAGTTCCCGCCCAAACTTCCCTCCTAAAGTTTAAATACATTACACTCCTTCCCTCCCAGAACGCATTGTACCCATATTTACATAAAATTTGCATGTTATTTTTCCACGTAGTCACGCAGTAGACAGGGCGTCTCCTAACTCTTTCTGACCTGCGCAATTAATTCTCTGGGAGTGAGTCGAGCTGGTCGGAGGGACTGTTTGTTCCTCCCAGCTCCTCCTCTGGGCCGTCCGGCCCTGGATTATTGGCAGAGTCATCCCTGCTGTCTTCAGGAGGAACCGGTTGGCGTCGCTGGACTTCATCGGATTCAGATAAGTCCCCCGCTCGCCTCGGGTTTGAGTCAGCTGTAGATTCAAACATTTGGTAGTCAGGGCCTGGCTGTTTGGTTTCTGTATTACTTGGTATTCGTTTTCTTAATTGGTCTATGTGGCGTCTCCAAACCCGACCATCCTCCATGTCTACTACATATGATTTCGGCCCGGTTATGCTAAGAATTGTCCCTTTTAACCATGTTGGGCCCTCGCTATAGTTGTGTGCCCACACTGGGTCACCCACTGTCATCTCCCTCGTTTTTTCTTGTATACCCTTGTACCCATCTGGGGTGTAGGTTGGGTTTAGTCGGTCTAATGGGCACCTGAGTTTCCTGCCCATCAATAGTTCCGCTGGGCTACGGTCAGTTGTCACACAGGGGGTTCTATGTTGGACTGCCAAGAAGGTATCGATTTTGGTTTGCCAATCGCCTGGACTTATCCTAGATAGCGCTTCCTTGGCGCTCCGAACGAAACGTTCTGCAAGTCCGTTCGTCACCAGGTGGAAAGGCGCCGAGAGGACATGTCTGATGCCCTCTTCCGCTAAGTACCCCTCAAACTGGTTTGCCGTGAATTGTGGGCCGTTGTCGGAAACTAGGGTGTCGGGCAGGCCGTGTGTTACGAATAGATGCCTCAGGACTGAGATAACTGCCTCGGCCGTCGTGGTTTTCATGATGATGATTTCTAACCATTTTGAGTAGGCATCTACTACAATTAAAAAGGTCTGCCCATGGAATGGCCCGGCAAAATCTATGTGAATCCTGGACCATGGCCCCTGGGGTTTCTCCCACTCTCTAATTGGGGCTGTAGGGGGTAGTGGCCTTGACTCTTGACAGGATTGGCATTTCCCTACCCTGTCGCTAATGTCCTTATCCATTAGGGGCCACCATACATAACTCCTCGCTAAACTCTTCATCCTCACAATCCCCGGGTGGCCCACATGCAACAGTTCCAACACATTTCTGCGTAATTTTTCCGGGATAACCACTCTATCCCCCCATAACAGACACCCCCCTTGAACCGATAGTTCCGATCGTTTTTTCGCAAAGTCTTTGAAACGCTCACCCGGCGCAGCGGGCCATCCCCTTTGCACCCAACCGATTACAGTCCTTATGGTAATATCCTTGTAAGATGCCCTAGCCACTTCCTTGGATGTGACTGGGCCAGAGTCCAAAGAGTCAATTAGCAAGACGGGTGTCCCCGTGGTCGGGTCTTCAATAGTCTCTGGTAAAGGGCATCTACTAAGAGCGTCCGCATGCCCTAAGTCTTTTCCCGGGCGGCGGAGCAATTTGTAAGAGTATGCTGCTAGGAAGATAGTCCATCGGGTCAGCCTGGGTGAAAGTGCAACGGGTGTTGGGCGGTCGCCCGCTAGGAGTCCCGTAGGGGTCTATGGTCTGTGACTATCTCGAAATCTCATCCGAATAAGTATTCGTGGAATTTCTTAACCCCGGAGACTAATGCCTCCCTATCTAGCTGGCTGTAGTTCCTTTCGGCTGAGGACATTGTTCGAGAATAATACGCTATAGGGGCTTCTGTTCCATTCGGTAACCTATGGCTGAGCACAGCCCCCACCCCGTAGGGAGATGCATCGCAAACTAGTATTAGTGGCAACGTGCCATTGTACTGAATGAGGAGGCTATCGCTGGACAAAAGGTTTTTTACACCCCTCAAATGCCCTAGCCTCCACCCTGCCCCAGGACCAAACAGCTTTCTTTGCTAGTAATTTATGTAACAGTTCGACTATTGTTGCCTTATTCTTTAAGAATACCGCATAGAAGTTGACAAGCCCTAAGAATGCTTGTAATTCTGTTTTATTTTTGGGAGCTGGGGCCTTCCTAATGGCCTGTACCTTGCTCTCAGTAGGGTGAATCCCTTCCCTGTCTATTCGGTATCCCAGGAACTCTACGGATTCCAATTTGGCATTTGTTAAGCTTAACTTTAAGCCCAGCAGACCTGAAAATGCCCAAAACCTTCCTTAGTTTTACCCCAAGTTCATCTAAGTTTTCTGCTGATACCAATACATCGTCGAAATATGGTACCACCCCAGGTAGACCCTGTAACAGTCGTTCCATTAGGTTTTGGAATAGCCCTGGAGTCACACTAACTCCGAACTGGAGTCGAGTGCATTTGAAAGCGCCGCGGTGCGTGACAATTGTTTGCGCCTCGACTGTGCTGCTATCTACGGGTAGTTGCTGGTAGGCTTGAGCCAAATCGAGTTTGGTGAAAACCTGCCCTTGTCCTAACGAGTGCAGCAAGTGTTGCACTACTGGGACGGGGTATGCGCTCTTCTGCAATGCTTTGTTAAGCGTTGCCTTGTAGTCATCACAAATCCGGACCGATCCGTCCGGTTTGACTGGGGTCACTATAGGTGTCTCCCATTTTGCATGGTCGAAGGGGACTAGTATTCCCTGGCTTACTAGCTTGTCTAATTCCCTGTCAATCTTGGGCTTTAGGGTGAATGGGACTGTTGTGTCTTGCCCGCCCTCAGAGCAGCCAGGGCCTTCTTAGCTGCTCCCCAACACTGAGGAATGTATGCCTTCCGGCCCAAGTCCTGGCTCCATGCCCCCACAAACTGCAGAAGAAGGAGCATCTCCCTGCCCCAGCCCTGACTCCATGCCCAGGCAAACGGAGCAGCTAGACCCCTCCCCCTCCTCCACAGCAGGTGAGCCTGAGGAGGGTTTACTCCCAAGAACAGCTGATTGGAGTGACCCTCGCATCAGAAGATTGGAGAGACGGAGGCAACAGAGGGAAGGGAGGGGCAGGCCTTAATGAGTGCTGAGTCATGGTGCCACACCCCATGGCCTATATAAAGGAGCTACTTTCTGGCAGTCTCTGAGTCAGGCAAAAAGTCAAACTTATCTTGCTGAAGTCACTTACTGGTCTCCTGCCTGCTCTGAGGACTTTGCTAGGACTTTGGGCAGAGCTGCAGAGGCAAGCCTGATTCGGATTTCCCTGACCCAGCTGTCAGCGGAGGAGTGGGACACGACAGGGACCCTCCTAGCCTTTAACCTGATGGGGGCAACTTGTGGGTCTAGATTGAAAGAAATAGGGGTCCCCACGTACTTGCCCAGGCAGTCCTTGAAGACGTCCTCGAACTCCTTCAGCAGTTCATCCTTGAGGTTGACTTCGTTTCGGTAGACCCCGGTCACTCCCATGCCCAAAGCTCAGAACCAGTCCAGTCCTAGCAAACTCGGTAAAGTTCCATCTACTACGGTGATTGGCAGGGTTTTCTTGAATTGTCCATACTTGACTTTGACGGACGTGACCCCTCGAACAGGGATCCGATTTCCCTGGTAGTCTTGCACTCTCAGCTTCTGGGTTTGTAGCTGGCGCTTTGCAATGGCTGGCAAGTCCCTCACAATGGTGTCCCAGGACATAATTGTGATTGATGAGCTGGTGTCCACCTCCATTTGGCACGGTACCCCTTCAATGTATGTTTTCTTCTTTTCTAGTCGTGTCGATGCATGGCCCACTCTCACAGTGGTCTGATTTAACTTCGCACCCTTTTTGAATGGACCAATCCCGGGCTGCTTCGCTGCTCCCACGCTCTGATTGGTCGGTTTGAATTTTTGGCGGGAAGGTTGGGGGGCTTGACAGGCCTGAGCTATGTGTCCTTTCTTTTCGCACCACCGACAAATCGCGTCCTTGAACCTGCAGTTTTGTCGTTGGTGTTGGCCCCCGCAACTCACGCATTCGTCCCAGTCACCTCTCTCCGGCCTCCCGGTGTGGAAAACCTCTTCCTCTTCCTCGCCTTCCGATTTGGCCTGGACTTCCTCGCTGTGGACCGGTGTTGTTTTCGCTCCGGCACTCTGCACGTTCGGCTTTTGCAAGGTCTCCGCCGCTTTGGTGGACATCTCGTGAGCCCTGGCCTCGTCCAAGGCTATTGCCAAAGTCAGGTTGCTCTTAGACAGCAGCCGCCTTTGTAGTCAGATGTCCCTGACCCCACAAATGAGTTGTTCGAGTAAGGAGTCCTCCAAATCTCTGTACTCACAGTGGTTCGCGGCTTTCCTCAACACGGCCATGTACATGCTTATCGATTCGCCCTCTCGCTGTACCCGTTGCCTCAACTCGAACCGTTGGACGAACTTTGAGGGTACCGGTGCGTAGTGCGCTCGAAGTGTTGTTTGTAGTGTTTGCCACGGTACCGATTGTACCGGCGTTGGCTCTGAAAGTGACTCCACAGTATCGAAAACCTCTGGACTGCAGTGGCTCAGGAAGTACGCTCGCTTCCGATTATCCGAGACTCCTTGTAGTTCGTTTGCTTCGAGGAAACACTTGAAACAAGCCATGTACGACCCCCATTTCTCCTTGGCTGGGTCAAATGGCACTGGCGGCGTGTAGCTGGACATCGCTAATATCCGCCCTTTGAAACTGGCTGGGTTCACGAATTCCTTTGCTCCTTCAGCTCTTTTTCCCAATCTCACTGCCTCGAAATCCCACCTTCGTCGCCAATGTTACGTTTGGGCAATAAAGAGGCAGGAGACCAGTGAGTGACAACAGCTCTTTAGTTTATAGTGATCCCAGCAAAAGACAACAGGCAAAAACCCCTCTTTAAATACTATTTTGGCTGAGGCTTCAACCAATCAGCAACATGCTAGTTCCCGCCCAAACTTCCCTCCTAAAGTTTAAATACATTACACAACCCACTGCCCAGGCAGGAGATCCTACACCAGGGGTGTCCAAAGTTTTTTTGGTGAGGGCCAAATACAGAAAAATAAGCAAAGGCACGGGCCACACCATTGAACGGGGGGGGGGAGGGCTAATTTTTTTTCGTACCAGTTCTGTGGGCGTGGCTTATTTTGGGGTGTGGCTGAGGAACTCTGGGAATTGAAGTCCACAAGTCTTAAAGAGACCAAGTTTGGACACCCCTGATCTTGGCTTTTGTTTTGTATTTGGTATGAACTTGAAACTCCCTTCATTATTCCCTGCCCAAGGGGTGGAGGCGCGAGGAGCCTCGCCAGGCGGCCTGAGGAAGGCGAGGGTAGAACTACTGGGGTCGGGCACGGCCAGAAGCCTCTTTCCCGCTCGCCGCCTCCTCACCTGTTTCTCGATGGCTGTCACTGCCGCCACGCGTGTCCGACATGGGGAGGTGCGAGGAGCCTCGCCAGGCGGCCGAGGAAGGCGAGGGTAGAACTGCTGGGGTCAGGCACGGCCAGCAGCCTCTTTCCCACTCGCCGCCTCCTCCGCCCCCTCCCTTCATTATTCCCCGCCCATGGGGAGGAGCCACGAGCCTTGCAGCGAACCACCGGGCAAGTACCGGGAGGTGGCCGAAAAGGGCCATATTCAATTATACTTTCAGAATTTGCTGCGGGCCAATAAAAACTGACCCGTGGGCCGCAGTTGGCCCGCGGGCTGTAGTTTGGACACCCCTGCCCTACACCATTTCAGACAAATGGTTATCCAACATTTTCTTAAAAATTTCCAGTGTTGGAACACTCACTCCAACTTCTGCAGGCAAATTGTTCCACTAATTAATTGTTCTAACTGTCAGGAAATTTCTCCTTAATTCTAAGTTGCTTCTTGCCTTGATTAGTTTCCACCCATTGCTTCTTGTCCTATCCTCAGGTGCTTTGGAGAATAGCTTGACTCCCTCTTCTTTGTGGCAGCCCCTGAGATATTGGAATACTGCTATCGTGTCTCCCCTAGTCCTTCTTTTCATGTTCATTCTTTTCGTGTTCATTTTTATTGTAGCTATTCTTCCTATCAATGATAGCTGCAGGTTTTCCCATTTCTCCAAATCTAATTTAATTTGTTGTAATAATTTCATATAATTATCTTATTTTATAGCTGTGCATCTTGATGTTAGCTTAACTCCTAAGTATTTAATTTTCTTAATTATTTAAATATCTATCTTTTCCACTAATTCTTTTTTTTTTGTTTCTCAGTGACATTTTTAACTAGTGTTTTAGTTTTCTCTTTATTCAGTCCTGCAACTTCACCGTTCTCTGCTATTATTTTTATTAACTTGGGTCCAGATTCGTGTGGTTCTTCTAAGATAAATACCAGGTCATCTGCGAATGCCTATAGCTTATATTCTTCTGTTTTTATTTCCATTCCTTTTATTTCTGAGTCTTGTCTAATGTTGCTATTAAGGACTTCCAATTTTAATATAAATAATAGAGGGGACAATGGACATCCTTGTCTAGTGCCTTTTCTTATGTTAAAGTTCTCAGTCATCCCCATTAACCATTACTTTTGCAGTTTGCTTGGAATATATTTATTTATTTATTTATTTATTTATTTATTATATTTGTATACCGCCCTTCTCCCGAAGGACTCAGGGCGGTTCACAGCCAATAAAAACAACAGAAAACATATAATACATATAAAACAGCTAAAAACAGTATAGAAAACTTATTCAACTGATGGTCTAAAACTTTTAAATACAAATTTAAAACCCTGTTTAAAACCCCTGATTTAAAACCCCAATTTAAAACTATGTTCACGCTAGTCCTGCTCTTCGAAATAACAACGTCTTCAGCTCGCGGCGGAAGGTCCAGAGGTCGGGGAGTTGACGAAGCCCCAGAGGGAGCTCGTTCCAGAGGGTAGGAGCCCCCACAGAGAAGGTCCTCCCCCTGGAGGTCGCCAGCCGACATTGTTTAGCTGACGGTATCTGGAGGAGGCCCTCTCTGTGAGAGCGCACTGGTCAGTGAAAGGCTACCGTAGTAGGCGGTCCCGTAAATATCCCGGCCCTAAGCCATGGAGCGCTTTAAAGGTGATAACAAGTACCTTGAAGTGAACCCGGAAGACCACCAGGAGCCAGTGCAGACTGTGCAGGAGGGGTGTTACACAGGAGCCACAAGGTGCTCCCTCTATCACTCGCGCAGCTGCATTCTGGACCAGTTGGAGTCTCCGGGTACCCTTCAAGGGGAGCCCCATGTAGAGAGCATTGCAGTAGTCCAGGCGGGATGTAACAAGGGCATGAACAACCGTGCATAAGGAAGCCCGATCCAGAAAGGGGCGCAACTGGCGTATCAGGCGAACCTGATGAAAAGCTCCCCTGGCGACAGCCATCATATGATTTTCTAAAGACAGCTGTACATCTAGGAGGACGCCCAGATTGCGAGCCCTTTCCGTGCGGGCCAATAACTCACCCCCAACGGTCAGCGATGGAATTAGCTGACTGTACCGGACTGCCGGCATCCACAGCCACTCGGTCTTGGTGGGATTGAGTCTGAGTCTGTTCCTCCCCATCCAGACCTGTACGGCTTCCAGGCACTGGGACATCACTTCAACAGCCTCGTTGGGGTGGTTAGGGGTGGAAATATACAGCTGAGTATCATCAGCGTATAGATGACAACTCACCCCAAAACCACAGATGATCTCACCCAGCTGCTTCATATAGATGTTGAACAGAAGAGGTGAGAGAACCGACCCTTGCGGCACCCCACATAAGAGGCGCCTCGGGGCCGATCTCTGCCCTCCTGTCAACACCGTCTGGGACTGGTCGGAGAGGTAGGAGGAAGATCAAATGATCTTCAAACGACAGCCGATCATCCAGGAGGACACCCAAGTTGCGCACCCTATCCTTTGGGGCCAATAACTCGCCCCCAACAGCCAGCCGCGGTTGCAGCTGGCTGAATCGGGATGCCGGCATCCACAGCCACTCCGTCTTGGAGGGATTAAGCTTGAGCCTGTTTCTCCCCATCCAGACCCGTACGGCCTCCAAACACCGGGACAGCACTTCAACAGCTTCATTGGGGTGGCCCGGGGTGGAAAAGTACAGCTGGGCGTCGTCAGCGTACTGCTGGTATCTCACCCCAAAGCCACTGATGATCTCACCCAGCGGCTTCATATAGATGTTGAACAGCAGGGGCGAGAGGATCGACCCCTGCAGCACCCCACAAGTGAGGCCCCTCGCGGTCGACCTCTGCCCCCCGTCAACACCGTCTGCGACCGGTCGGAGAGATAGGAGGAGAACCACCGATATACGGTGCCTCCCACTCCCAATCCCTCCAACCGGCGCAGCAGGATACCATGGTCGATGGTATCAAAAGCCGCTGAGAGGTCTAACAGGACCAGAGCAGAGGAATAACCCCTGTCCCTGGCCCTCCAGAGATCATCCACCAATGCGACCAAAGCCGTCTCTGTGCTGTATCCGGGTCGGAAACCGGACTGGAACGGGTCCAGATAGACATCTTCATCCAGGTACTGGGGTAGCTGTCGAGCCACAGCACTCTCTACAACCTTCGCAACAAAGCGAAGATTGGAGATCGGACGATAATTACTTAAAATAGCTGGGTCCAGAGAAGGCTTCTTAAGGAGGGGTCTCACCACCGCCTCTTTCAAGGCGGCGGGGAAAACTCCCTCCAACAAAGAAGCATTAATAATCCTCTGGAGCCAGCCTCGTGTCACCTCCTGAGTAGCCAGTACCAGCCAGGAAGGGCACGGGTCCAGTAAACATGTCGTGGCATGGAGCCTCCCCAATAACCTGTCCACGTCCTCGGGAGCCACAGGATCAAACTGATCCCAAACAAACTCAACAAGACGTGCCTCCTCTCCCCCGCTTGGATCATCCCAAATTCGGTCCAGATCGTCCCGGAGCTGAGCGATTTTATCGTATAGATAACCACTAAACTCCTCGGCGTGTCCCTGCAAAGGGTCATCCCGCACCTCCTGATGAAGGAGGGAGCGGGTCACCCGAAACAGGGCGGCCGGGCGGTTATCTGCCGACGCAATGAGGGTGGAGGCGTAGGTACGCCTCGCCTCCCCCATTGCCACTAGGTAGGTCCTAGTATCAGGGTCAGAGGCCGCAAAGGCGCGACACGGTCCAAGGCCCCCGCCGCGGCCTGTTCCCAGGCCGCGACGAGTTCCTCAGTCGTGCCGTGGGCCAGATCCTCAGGGAAAGGCCCAAGCTCCGTCAGGAACCTCTCAGGGTCCATCAGGCGCCTGGGACGGAACCAACGTATAGGTTCCGTCTCCCTGCGATGGTGAATGGCGGTTCGGAAGTCTAGGCGAAGGAAAAAATGATCGGACCATGACATTGGTTCTGTTACTAAATCATCTAGTACCAGATCATTTAATCACTGACCAGAGATATAAATCAAGTCCAGCGTGCCTCCCCCCATGTGCGTAGGGCCATCATTTACTCGAGTCAGGTCTAAGGCCGTCATGGAAGCCTCAAACTCCCGAGCTGCCGTTGATGACAAGCCAACTGACGGCAGGTTGAAATCCCCCATAACTATAAGTCTGGGGGTCTCAACCGCCACAGCGGCGAGCACCTCCAACAGCTCTGGCAGGGCTGTGGTCACGCAGCAAGGAGCCAGGTACGCGACCAACAAGCCCAACTGGCTCCTATGGCCCCACCGCACATAGAGGGATTCACAGCCGGCAATCTGAGGAACAGTGGCCTCCCTCGGCTCTAGATCTTCCTTAATAACAACCGCCACCCCCCCACCCCTACCTTGGGCCCTCGGCTGATGAAATGCTCAGAAACCTGGAGGACACATCTCAACGAGGGGAACCCCCCCCTCTGGGCCCAGCCAGGTCTCCGTAATGCCCATAAGGTCCGCGGACCCCGCCTGAATAAGAAATCCATTCTGATCCGAGTGTGTAAATTCATTCAGGAATATTTTTAATCTTTCTGCAATTACTGAGGCATATATTTTGTAGTCTGCATTTAATAGTGATATTGGCCTATAATTTTTTTATCTGCATTAAATCTGATTCTTCTTTCGGTAGGGTTATATATCCTTCCATCCATGTGTTTGGAATTTTGGTCTCCAACAGTACTTCATTATAAACTTTCAACATTGGCAAACTCAAAGTATCTTGTAAACATTTATAAAGCTCTGCCGGTAGTCCATCTGGTCCTGATGTTTTATTATTATCTTTGTCTCTGATCGCCTTTGTTAGTTCAATCATTGTTATCTTTTCATTTAATATAATCTTCACTGTTTCAGGTAATTTGGGTAATTTAGCTTTCTCCAAATATTGTTTTATTTTTTCTTCTGACACCTTCTCTTGATTATATAGGTTTTCGTAGTAAGGCTGGATTATTTTCTTTTTAGTTTCATTTTGATAGTCAAAGTTTCCCTTTTCATCTAGCAAGCTATGTATCAATTTCTTCTCTTTCTCCTTTTTCAATTTATATGCTAACCATCTTCCTAGTTTATTGGCATTTTCAAAGTAACTTTGTTTTGTTCTTTTAATTTTTTGTGCTAGTTCTTCTGTTTCCATTGAATTGAATGTATGTTTTATCAGTCCCATTTGTTTTGTTTTTTAATTTCTTTTTTGTGGTTCTTTCTGTAACTCTGTTTCCAATCTTTTGTGTTCTGCTAATCTCTTTTGTGTTTGCCTCTTCTCCTTATTCTTTTTTTTGCTGTATAGGTGATCACTAATCACCAGATATATGCTTTTGCTGTATCCCATACGTTTTGTAGTGAAGTCTCATCTTTTTTATTCTCCTTGAAAAAGAAATCCATTTCTTTCTCCATTATTTGTATAAACTTTTTATCATTTAATGCAGCTTGATTTTACATCCATCTCATTTTTTTCCTTTGACCTTTCCATTTTATTTTTATTGGGTTGCAATCTGCCCATACATTAGTTTCAATTTCTATCTCCTGTTCACCATGATTGATGTCTATCTGAGTAGAATGTATATTGGTTTTTTCTCTTAAGTTCATTTCTCTCCATGTATCTTGAAGTGATAGCTCTTCTATCATTTTAAAGAAAGTCTATTAGTATTTTAAAGAAAGCCTTAGAAGGGACACGGTGGCTCAGGGGCTAGAATGTTGAGCTTGTCAATCGAAAGGTCGGCAGCTCAGCGGTTCGAATCCCTAGTGCTGCCGTGTAACGGGGTGAGTTCCCATTACTTGTCCCAGATTCTGCCAACCTAGCAGTTTCAAAAGCATGTAAAAATGCAAGTAGAAAAAATAGGGACCACCTTTGGTGGGAAGGTAACAGCGTTCCGTGCGCCTTTGGTGTTGAGTCATGCCGGCCACATGACCACGGAGACGTCTTCGGACAGCGCTGGCTCTTCGGCTTTGAAACGGAGATGAGCACCGGCCCCTAGAGCCGGCAACGACTAGCACGTAAGTCTGAGGGGAACCTTTTCCTTTTATAGGTTCCTTGCCTTTTTACCTACTCTCCTACTTCTATAGTCCAGTTTTGCATACACAATTGCATTGAAGTCCCCTAACATGCAAATATTTTCACAATCCATTTCAGTTATTTTCATGTGGAGTTGTTTATAAAATTCTTCTTGTTTATTATTTGGTGCGTATATTGCTATCAAAAGTACCTGTTTTTGGTTTATTATTACTTCTGCCATCAACATTCTCCCTTCATCATTTGTGTATATTTATTTATTTATTTATTTGATTTTTATACCGCCCTTCTCCCGAAGGACTCAGGGCGGTGTACAGGCAAAAATAAAACAGATAGTACAATATACAATTTAAAATGCAATTAAAAAACTTATTTTAGAATTGGCCTGAAAAGTATACAATGAACTAAAAACCCCATTTAAAATTAGTTAATAAAATTTAAAATTTAATAAAATTCAATTTAAGCCAGCCCCGCGCGAATAAAAAGATGTGTCTTCAGTTCGCGACGGAATGTCCGAAGGTCAGGTATTTGGCGTAAATCCGGGGGAAGTTCATTCCAGAGTGTGGGAGCCCCCACAGAGAAGGACCTTCCCCTGGGGGCCGCCAGCCGACATTGCTTGGCGGACGGCACCCTGAGAAGTCCCTCTCTGTGAGAGCGTACGGGTCGGTGGGAGGCATGTGGTAACAGCAGGCGGTCCCGTAAGTACCCAGGCCCTAAGCCATGGAGCGCTTTAAAGGTAGTAACCAAAACCTTAAAGTGCACTCGAAAGGCCACAGGTAGCCAGTGCAGTCTGCGCAGGAGCGGTGTTATATGGGAGCTACGCGGAGCTCCCTCTATCACCCGCGCAGCTGCATTCTGGACTAACTGAAGCCTCCGAGTGCACTTCAAGGGGAGCCCCATGTAGAGAGCATTACAATAATCCAAGCGAGAGGTAACGAGCGCATGAGTGACCGTGCACAAGGCATCCCGATCAAGGAAGGGGCGCAACTGCCGAACCAGGCGAACCTGGTGGAAGGCCCTCCTGGAGACGGCCATCAAATGATCTTCAAACGACAGCCGTTCATCCAGGAGAACACCTAAGTTGCGCACCCTATCCTTTGGGGCCAATAACTCGCCTCCAACAGTCAGCCGCGGCTGCAGCTGACTGAATCGGGGTGTCGGCATCCACAGCCACTCCGTCTTGGAGGGATTAAGCTTGAGCCTGTTTCTCCCCATCCAGACCCGTACGGCTTCCATGCATCGGGACAGCACTTCAACAGCTTCATTGGGGTGGCCTGCGGTGGAAAAGTACAGCTGGGTGTCATCAGCGTACAGCTGGTATCTCACCCCAAAGCCACTGATGATCTCACCCAACGGCTTCATATAGATGTTGAACTGAAGGGGCAAGAGAATCGACCCCTGCAGCACCCCACAAGTGAGGTCCCTCGCGGTCGACCTCTGCCCCCCTGTCAACACCGTCTGCGACCGGTCAGAGAGATAGGAGGAGAACCACCGATACACGGTGCCTCCCACTCCCAATCCCCCCAACCGGCGCAGCAAGATACCATGGTCGATGGTATCAAAAGCCGCTGAGAGGTCTAATAGGACCAGGACAGAGGAATAACCCCTGTCCCTGGCCCTCCAGAGATCATCCACCAATGCGACCAAAGCTGTCTCCGTGCTGTACCCGGGTCGGAAGCCGGACTGGAACGGGTCTAGATAGACGGCTTCATCCAGGTATTGGGGTAGCTATCGCGCCACAGCACTCTCTACAACCTTCGCAACAAAGTGAAGGTTGGAGACTGGACGATAATTACCCAAAATAGCTGGGTCCAGGGAGGGCTTCTTGAGGAGGGGTCTCACCACCGCCTCTTTCAAGGCGGCAGGGAAAACCCCTTCCAACAAAGAAGCGTTGATAATCCCCTGGAGCCAGCCTCGTATCACCTCCTGAGTGGCCAGTACCAACCAGGAAGGACACAGGTCCAGTAAACATGTAGTGGCGTGAAGCCTCCCCAACAACCTGTCCACGTCCTCGGGAGCCACAGGGTCAAACTCATCCCAAATGGACTCAACAAGACGTGTCTCCTCTCCCTCGCCTGGATCATCCCAATTTCGGTCCAGACCATACCGGAGCTGAGCGATTTTATCGTATAGATAACCACTAAACTCCTCGGCACGTCCCTGCAACGGGTCATCCCGCACCTCCTGATGAAGGAGGGAGCGGGTCACCCGAAACAGGGCGGCCGGGCGGTTATCTGCCGATGCAATGAGGGTGGAGGCATATGAGCGCCTCGCCTCCCTCATTGCCACTAGGTAGGTCCTAGAATAGGACCTAACTAGTGTCCGATCAGCTTCGGAACGACTGGACCTCCAGGTGCTCTCTAGACGTCTTCTCCGGCGTTTCATCTCCCTCAGCCCCTCGGAGAACCAAGGGGCCAGACGAGATCTGCGCCGGGTCAGAGGTCGCAAAGGCACGACACGGTCCAAGGCCCCAGCCGCGGCCCACTCCCAGGCCGCGACTAGTTCCTCAGTCGTGCCGTGGGCCAGATCCTCAGGGAATGGCCCAAGCTCCGTCAGGAACCTCTCAGGGTCCATCAGGTGCCTGGGACAGAACCACCGTATAGGTTCCGTCTCCCTGCGATGGTGGATGGCGGTTCGGAAGTCTAGTCGAAGGAGAAAATGATCGGACCATGACATCGGTTCTGTTACTAAATCATCTAGTTCCAGATCATTTAACCACTGTCCAGAGATATAAATCAGGTCCAGTGTGCCTCCCCCCATGTGCGTGGGGTCATCATTTACCCGAATCAGGTCCAAGGCCGTCATGGAAGCCTGGAACTCCCAAGCTGCAGTCGATAGCAAGCCAGCCGATGGCAAGTTGAAATCCTCCATGACTATAAATCGGGGGGTCTCAACCGCCACAGAGGCAAGTACCTCCAACAGCTCGGGCAGGGCTGTGGTCACGCAGCAAGGAGCCAGGTACGCGATCAACAAGCCCAACTGATTCCTATGGCCCCACCTCACATAGAGGGATTCACAACCGGCAATCTGAGGAACAGTGGCCTCCCTCGGCTCTAGATCTTCCTTAATGACAGCCGCCACCCCCCCACCCCTACCTTGGGTCCTCGGCTGATGAAATGCTCGGAAACCTGGAGGGCACAGCTCAACGAGGGGAAACCCCCCCCCTCCGGACCCAACCAGGTCTCCGTAATGCCCATAAGGTCCGCGGACTCCCCCTGAATAAGATCGCAAATCAGGGGGGCTTTATTAGCCACGGACCGGGCATTACATAACATCAACCGAAGATCCAGGCTCTGAGGATCATGGCCGCCTGAGGAACGGGTAGGGACTGAGGGGCCGGAGCACGTGATCACCTTCAAACATCGAGCACGTGCTCCCAACACTCGATACGCCCCCCCCTCCGCCATATCTGCCTCTCCCACTTACCGTACCGATTGAACAGCCCTCTAGTCCTGGAACAGAACCCTCCCCCCCTGCCTTCAGACCAGATGTAATAATGTCGCGAACAAGCACAGGGGCTGGATCCCTCCCCGACGGGTACTCTCCCCTGCCCGTCAAATCCCTCCCCCCCTCCCAACCCTTAAAATCCCCTCTAAAACTCCCCTTAAAAAAATCTGCTAAAACAACTAATTAAAAAACCCCTAAGCCTCCTATTTGCTTGGTGTTTATTGTTTCCTTTATGTAAGTCCACCTCCCTTTTCTTTTGTTGTGCTAATGAAAATTATACTTTTCCCATTTTGGGGTATTCTAAAAGCCTACTATGTTGTTTTTTAATATGAACTTCTTGGAGACAGATTAAGTCAAGTTTTAATTTTTGTAGTTTTGTGGAAGTTTTTTCCTTTTCATTGGTGAATTCAATCCATTTATGTTAATTGATAGCAACCAGTTTCTCACTATTGAGTGACCAAGATAAACTTCTTGTAAGCTGCACACCCAGAAACTTGATACTACTAACCACCTCCACAGGTGAATTGTTAATACACAGCAGTGTTTGGCTGTGCCTGACTTTTCTGAAATTGACCATGATCTCTTTTGTTTTCCCTACATTTAAAACCAGGCTATTTTTATTACATCAGTTCATCAAACCCACTACCTTCTCCCAGTAATTGTCCTTATTATCATCCTAAATAAGGCCCACCATTGTTGTATCATCTGCATACTTCACAAATAACATGTGTTCCTAGCTATTAATTCCCAGATATGGTCTCTCTACCTAATTCCATTAAGTATTTCACTCTTCAATGGGTCATTGACTTACTGCAGCCATAACATAGTAAAGCTTCATCTGATATTGTCATCATTTTGTCCTGAGATATTATAGGTAGTTCTTGACTTACAACCAGGGGTGAAATCCAGCAGGTTCTGACAGGTTCTGGAGAACCAGTAGTGGAAATTTTGAGCAGTTTGGAGAACCGACAAATTCCATCTCTGGCTGGCCCCAGAGTGGGGTGCGAATGGAGATTTTGCAATATCCTTCCCCCAGGAGTGGGGAGGGAATGGGGATTTTGAAGTATCCTTCCCCTGCCATGTCCACCAAGCCACGCTCACTACCCACAGAACCGGTAGTAAAAAAAATTTGGAATTCACCTCTGCTTACAACCATTTGTTTCACGACCATTTGAAGTTATAGTGGCACTGAAAAAAGTGACTTACACATTGCAGCATCCCCATGGTTGTTTCATCAAAATTTGGATGCTTGGCAACTGGCATGTACTTATGAGGGTTGCAATGTCCCAAGGTCATGTGATTGACTTTTGTAACCTCCTGACAAGCAAAGTCAATGGAGAAGCCAACTCAGTTAACCACCATGTTACTAACAACAACTACCATGATTCACTCAACAACGGTGGCAAGAAAGGTCATAAAAATTGGGCAAAACACACTTAACTTTCTTGATCTGTCACAGAAATTTTGGGCTTAATTATAATCATAAAGGGACGCAGTGGCTCAGGGGCTAAGAAGCTGAACTTGTCGATTGAGAGGTCAACAGTTCAGCGGTTCGAATCCCCAGCGCTGCCATGAACGGGGTGAGTTCACATGACTTGTCCCAGCTTCTGCCAACCTAGCAGTTCGAAAGCACGTAAAAAATGCAAGTAGAAAAAATAGGGACCATCTTTGGTGGGAAGGTAACAGCATTCCATGCACCTTTGGCGTTGAGTCATGCCAGCCACACGACCACGGAGACGTCTTTGGACAGCGCTGGCTCTTCGGCTTTGAAACGGAGATGAGCACCGCCCCCTAGAGTCAGGAACGACTAGCATGTATGTGCGAGGGGAACCTTTACCTTTACAATCATAAATCAAAGATTACATTATTAATTCATTGGCTTTTATCATTCTTATTCTCTTCCTGTATCATACAACGTTAAGAATTAAATTATAGATATTGTTATCTTTAAAATAAAAATTAGCCGAAACAGTGAGTGTCAATAGTGTTTGAATTTTACAGGAAGAAGATATAGAATAGAATAGAATAGAATAGAATTGAATTTTTATTGGCCAAGTGTGAAAACAGTGTTATGAAGAAGTACTATGTTTCGAGCTGCCAAAATAATCTATTATACTTCAACAATGCTTAAAAAAAAGACCTGCATTGAAAATACATTATTATGTGTCATCAAATCAGTGTCAACTCTTAACAACTTATAACCAATTGCTTAGCAGCCACTCAAAGCTCTGATTGACCTACTTTGGGGGTACTAATGATCCAGATTCGATCAACATCACATGGTGCCCCTCTAATTGTGTGACCGGACTTCAGGCACTCACAACTGGGCTGCATTTATTTATTAGCATTTTTTATTCTATCTTTATTACTTTATAAGTAATTGGAGGCATTGAGCATACATAATATTCCTTCCTTCTATTTTTCCCACAACGATAATCCTATGAGGTGGGCTGAGCTAAGATAAAGTGACTGGTCCAAAGTCACCCAGCTGGCTTTCAGATGACTAAGGCAGGACTAGAACTCACTAATTCCTGGTTTCTAGGCCAGCACTTTAACTACTACACCAAAAGTTAGTTTGCATGCCTTGCAATCACATGAGATTTTACAACAGTTTTTCCCAAAATTGGCCTTTACTTCAGGTTTTCAGCAAAACCACATCCATAGCAAACAATTGGTTTGCTTAACCATTGCTGCAAAACAGATTGTAAAATTGCATCAGTCATGTGACCAAGCCATTTTATAACCATCATGTATACAATTCCGGTCGGCAGTCACCACTACAGTCATTAGTAGAGAACTACCTGTAGATAGATTTTCTCCAGGATCTGCCCACAACCTTCAGGTTTTTGTAATTAAATCCATCCATTTTACTCTTGGTTGATCACATTAAGTATTAATACCACTTTACAAAGCATTAGTAAGATCACATTTGGAATACTGCATCCAGTTCTAGTACCACAATTAAAAAAAAAAGTTGTTGAGACTCTAGAAAGAGTGCAGAGAAGAGCAACAAAGATGATTAGGGGACTGGAGGCTAAAACATATGAAGAACAGTTGCAGGAATTGGATATGTCTAGTCTAATGAAAAGAATGACTTGGGGGGACATGTTAGTAGTATTCCAATATTTGAAGAGGTCCTACAAAGGCGAGGGGGTCAAACTATTTTCCAAAACACTAAACAGCAAGATGGGAAACAATCGATGGAAACTAACCAAGGAGAGAAGCAACCTAGAACTAAGGAGAAACGTCTTAACAGTGAGAACAGTGAGAACAATCAGTGGAACAACTTGCTTTCAGAAGTTATGGGTGCTCCAACAAGTTGTGGGTGCTCCAACACTGGAGGTTTTCAAGAAGAGACTGGACAACCATTTGTCTGAAATGTTACAGGGTCTCCTGCTTGAGCAGGAGGTTGGACTCCAAAGTCCCTTCCAACTGGATTATTCTATGTTCCGTGTCTTCTTCTTCCTTCCACTTTTGCTAGCATTATGGAAAGCCAGGTCTTCACCTAAATGTATCCAAATATGATAATTTTGAATGTGACCATTTGTGCCTCTGATGAGAACTCTTCAGTTGACTTGTTCTACACTTGTTTCTTGGCTAACTATATAGCATTAGGAATTTTCTTCAATACGGAGTTCAGCAGCATCAAAGCTCTTCCCATCCCTTTCAAAATCCAACTTCCATTTCCACAGAGCGTAACAGAAAAAAACATTGCTTGTACAATTCTTATCTTTATAGAAATATTACAGACAGATCTTGACTTGCCATCACAATTGAGCCCCAAATTTCCATTGTTAAGGAAGACAATGGCTAAGTGAATTTTGCTTCATTTTATGACCTTTCTTGCCACAATTGTTAGGGAATCTGACTCCCCCATTGACCTGGCAAAAAGTGGCAAAAAGTGATCACTTGACCCCGGGAGACACTACAACCGTCACAAGTACATGCCAGTGGCCAAGCATCCAAGTTTTGATCACATGACCACAGGGATGCTGCAACATAGGCCTCTGGTGGCTCAGCAGACTAATGCAGTCTGTTATTAACACAGCTGCTTGCAATTATTGCAAGTTCAAGTCCCACCAGGCCCAAGGTCGACTCAGCCTTCCATCCTTTATAAGGTAGGTAAAATGAGGACCCAGATTGTTGGGGGCAATAAAGTTGACTTTGTATATAATATACAAATGGATGAAGACTATTGCTTAACACAATGTAAGCCGCCCTGAGTCTTCGGAGAAGGGCGGGATATAAATTCAAATTAAAAAAAACAAACAGTAGTAAGCGTGAAAAATGACCGTAAGCCATTTTTCTCAGTGCTGTTGTAACTTTGAATGGTTACTAAATGTTGTAAATCAAGGACTACCTGTTCAGCACCTGAATATGTTTTCCAAAGTTTTCATAGATATTGAATCACATATTTCTTCATTGTTCATTTTTTTTATTTTTATTTGCATTTATATCCCGCCCTTCTCCGAAGACTCAGGGCGGCTTACACTATGTTAGCAATAGTCTTCATTCTATTTGTATATTTATATACAAAGTCAACTTTTATTGCCCCCAACAATCTGGGTCCTCATTTTACCTACCTTATAAAGGATGGAAGGCTGAGTCAACCTTGGGCCTGGTGGGACTTGAACTTGCAGTAATTGCAAGCAGCTGTGTTAATAACAGACAGACTTAGTCTGTTGAGTCACCAGAGGCCCCTGGTGATCTTAGAATTTACCTTAGAATTCTGAATGAGCGTATCTTTCTTTTTATGTACACTGAGAGCATATGCACCAAGACAAATTCCTTGTGTGTCCAATCATACTTGGCCAATAAAAAATTCTTTTCTTTTCTTTTCTTTTAAGGCTGGTCGCTGTACCTGATGCCATTAGTTTAGGCTTCTTTGCAGTCTAGCGCAGGGGTGTCAAACTTGATTTTATTGAGGGCCGCATCAGGGTTGTGTTTGACCTGGGAGGACTAAGGCAGGACTTCCCTGAGACCGTCAATCACTTTCATTATAACCTTCCTTCCTTCCTTCCTTCCTTCCTTCCTTCCTTCCTTCCTTCCTTCCTTCCTTTCCTTTCCTTTCCTTTCCTTTCCTTCCTTCTTTTTCCTTCCCTCTTCATTCTCCTTTCTTCTTCCTTCCCCTCTTTCTTATTTTCCCTTCCTTGCTCTCTTCCCATCTTCCCATCTTTTTCTTTGTCTTTCCTCTGTCCCTTTCTCTTTTCCTGTCCCGTCCTCCTTTCCTGTCCCTTCCTGCATGTTCAAATGCAAAAGGGGAAACATTTCTCCTTTTGTTTTGTTTTTAGTTTGTATTGATAGCCCTCTGCCAGCAAAAAACAGAGCTCAGGGGGAGGTGCCCCGCCATTTTTGCTGGCAGAGGCACCACAGGTCAGTCCTTTGCTGTTTCCAGGCCAGCCTAAGCACCCCATAGGCTGGATCTGGCCTGCAGGCTTTGAGTTTGACACCCCTGGTCTAGTTAATCTTTGTCCCAGTTTTTTTGATGTTCTTTTTGACTTTCAACTGCGAGAGCTTCCAGATAATTTGCATCGGAAAAACAGATGCTTGCAATCTCCCCAGGCTTTGAATAAACAAAGTTTGAGGCGAATAAACATGATTTCCCCAAATGTCATTCCTTGCATCCATCCACGCAACTATTTCTATTGCAAATTTGGAATGTTGTTTTCAAAAATGACAACCGCTGACATCCCCTCTCCTAACATTCCTCCCCCCACTTTCCCTACTCCGCCATAACTGAATTTCCTTTTGGCCCAAGAGAGAGAGCACTCTCGGTACACCACCCGCTCCAAATTGGGGGAATAATAAGAGAAGCTTTGCGCACAGCTCTCGCTTTCACACAACTGAACCAGCCTGCCATTTTCAGCCACCCGAGTTTCCCAAAAAGAAGAGCAGAATGCAAGATGCTCTAATAAATAAATAGATAGATAGCTAACATTGAAAACGATTTACATTTAGAATAGAATAGAATAGAATAGAATAGAATAGAATAGAATAGAATAGAATAGAATAGAATAGAATAGAATAGAATAGAATTTTTTATTGGCCAAGTGTGATTGGACACACAAGGAATTTGTCTTGGTGCATATGCTCTCAGTGTACATAAAAGAAAAGATATCTTCATCAAGGTACAACACTTACAACACAATTGATGATCAATATATCAATATAAATCATAAGGATTGCCAGCAACAAGTTATAGTCATACAGTCATAAGTGGAAAGAGATTGGTGATGGGAACTATGAAACGATTAATAGTAGTGCAGATTCAGTAAATAGTCTGACAGTGTAGTATATATTTACCTGACAGTATATTTACCCTATATAATTTCTGGAAATTTTTAATTGCAACAAGAAAGATCCAGGCTGGGTGAAATAATGCATCTGGTGGAAGAGTCCCTTTGATATTTTTAGCCTTAAGAAAGATCAGTGGGAAGAGAGGTCTCAGATCACCTTTGGCACACGGGCAGCAGCTGAACAGAACCTGGCTGCATCAGCAGCCAACTGTTGGCCTTTCTGTAGGTGGAAGCTTTCTTATTAATTGCAAGGCTTTGCAGAAGTTATCTGAAGCTGGGTGGGAAAAGCAACACTTATTCTTGAAATAAAAAAGGAGGGGCTTTGCCTTGGAGACGCAGGTGAAAACTGGCAGCAGATGCTCTACCTGGTCGTGCCTAAATGAATATATAATGGTGTCCCTCTGGGAGCCAACCTGACAATAAAGAGACGTTAGCACGGAACATCTGGAAAAGCTCCTCCATAAAAAAAATATTTCATTTATTTTGAGATGGGTGGGGACTGCTGGGAAAAGAATTTTAATTGCTTAAATGAATGAACAACTTTCTGTCTACTCCCAAAATGAAATCTGGAAAAATCTAATAATGACAGCGCGGTTTTCTTTTTTACCTGCCTGGTAAGTCCTAGGAATTTGAGAAAGTTGTATACAGGTAGTCCTTGACTTATGACAATAACGGAGCTTGTTCATCATGGCCGTGTGCCGCAAGGGGTAAGTTAGTCATGTGACCTACCTGATTTTGATAATTATTATTTTTTGCAGCCATCATTAAGAAAACAAAGTGGTTATAAAGTAGCCAGTGCAGTCGTTAAGCAGCTGGTGCAGTTGTTAAGTGAACCAATATTTCGGTTTTGGAGAAAACCAGAAGTGCCAGCGTTGTTGTTTTTTTGCAAACAGTCGTAAAATGAAATACTGTGGATGTGTGATATTGCTGTAAATGCAGTCATGTGACCACGGGGGGGGGTGAACATGGGTGGGATTCAAAAATTTTAGCAACTGGTACTCTGCCAGAGTGTTTTTGCCCTCCCCAGGCTCCAGCGGCTTTTCTCGAGCCTCTGGGAGGGCGAAAATGGCTTCCCCGGGGCTCTGGAGGCCCTCTGGAGGCCAGAAATGGGCCCATTTTCAGACTTGTGGGAGGCCCATTTTTCATCCTACCAGAACCTCCACACGAGCCCTGCACTTACCTGGCATCCAAAACGGGCTGCGTAGAGACTCCTGGAAGTGGAGGGGTGGGCGGGGCCAGCCACTCCTTGCAACTACCGATTCGGTGAACCACATGTATAATGAGTATCCGGTTCATCCGAACCGGCTGAATCCCACCCCGGGGCTGAACTTGTGAAGTCTGATCATGTGACTGCAGGAGACCTGACCATCAGAACTGAGAATCTGGGTGGTAAGTAGCCGCAAGGCATGCCTGTTGCAACATTGAATGATGTTCACAGCATCACTTAATTTGCCAAAAAATATTGTACATAACCTTGTAAGACACCTGGAGTAACTGAGAGTGAGTTGGGCAGCCACATAAATTTTAATAACAAACATTTATTTATTTCACATCCTGGCAAAGAAAGAGCTCACTCAATGGCTTCATATACATTCTGAATAGGACCAAAGAGAGCATCAAAGACTGTAGCATGCAACCCAATAGGGATGGAGGTTGGGTCTCAGCTCCGCTGTTGAACTCAGCTCCAGTTCAGCTCCGTTGCACATGTGTGCACACCTCCTGCCGGCCAGCTGGTTTACAGGTCACTGCCATGCATGCACAGGGGGTGAGGACAAGTGGGGGGTTGCATGCATGAATGCATGGGGAGGGGTACATAGATGGGGTGCATGCATTGTAGGGGTGGGATGCATGCAGGGGGCCATGCGCGCATGAACATTGCATTTTGGGGATTTGGGGGCTCATGCGTGCAATCACACATGCTTTGGCCATTTGGTCCAGAAAAGGTTAGCCATCACTGCACTAAGACCCATGCACTCTCACAGGGAGGGACTCCTTAGGGTGCCGTCCGCCAGGCAGTGCCGACTGCCGACACCCAGGGGAAGAGCCTTCTCTATGGGGGCTCCCACCCTCTGGAACGCACTTCCCCCAGGACTCCGCCAACTTCCTGACCTTCGAACCTTCTGCCGCGAGCTTAAAACACATCTATTTATCTGTGCAGGACTGGACTAGAATTTTAGTTTTAAATTTAATTTTAATGGGGTTTTTATCATTTTAATTGTAATTTTAAATTTTGGCCTATTTAAATAAGTTTTTTAATTTAGTGTTTTATTTTGTATTATATTTGTATTTTTATCGGGCTGTAAACCGCCCTGAGTCCTTCGGGAGATAGGGCGGTATAAAAATTTGATTAAATAAATAAATAAATAAATAAATAAGACAAGGATGGATACACATCCCCCATCCTGCCCTCTACATGGAAAAGCACAACCGATACCACAGCCATCCCACATCCCGGACTGAATTCCAACTAACAGGGATCCACCAGCTGCTGCACCATCACCCTCTCAATCACCTTCCTCCCAAAATGAAAGATCCTTGAAAATTGTTAAGTATTGGGGTCCATTAATGCAGGGGTCCCCAACCCCTGGTCAGTGAACCAGTACTACTCCGCGGCCTATTGGGAACCAGGCCACACAAGTGGTGGACAAGCAGCAAAGCTCCATTTGCACCATGAAAGCCATCCCTCCCCCACGCTGCCACTACCGCCACTGCGGCTCTGCGGAGCCAGAAAGATTGGGGACTGCTGCATTAATGGCTTCTTGGCAGGGGTGGGGAGCAAACCATGACCTCTTAAAGAAGTAAAGCAGTAGCCCTTCACTCAAAAAATAAATTAACCACCACCAAAACTCACTCACGCAACACCCCTGGGCCCCTGGCTTTACTAAGCCAGGAGGGGCATGGCTCTAAAGAACAGATGGCCCAGCTAATAGTCCTGACGACCCTGTCCACTTACTCGTGTTTGGCAACCCTTCCAAGATAACCAGGCAGGATTCTTCCCCAGACACCTTCTCTGGACCTGTATCAAGGCCTGTGTCTAACTGTGAACTAATTCAAGTGACTTTTCCAACAAATGTGAAGAAATTCCTCGGCATTCTCCCAGCAAGAGCTTCTCTGTGACCCTCCTTCCCCAAGAGCTCTTATGTCACCTGGGCCATGGGATAGCTATCTGCGGATGCAGTAGGGCTGAAGAAGTACAGATGCTTGGTCACTCTTACCATCATGAGATAGGCCTTACTGTGACTCTGACCTGTGTTTGGTTAAGTTCACCTCCTCTTGAGCACTATGGATGCTCCCAATGCCTCACCTCTTGTTTCATCTCCTTGAACTCTTCCATGAACCGTGGGGTGTGATAGGATCCACACAAGAGGAGAGAGGTAGCAAAGTGAGATCCAATCCAAAGCCTCAGCTGACTCTTGTTCCAAGTAGTGACCAAGGCTTCAGATGGACAGGAAGAACCCCAGGTCCCTCTAAAAACCAGTTGAGTTCATCAGCTACCAGTGGGAAACTAACCTAATGTATCTGGCCTCCCTACAGTGACATTAGAGAGTTCCATGATAATCAGAAGGTGACAAGGGAGATATCAAGAGCTCCCCCAATTTCAGATCACATAGCCACTCCTCTGACAGGAACACCAAATCCAGTGTGTGACCACTGTCCCATGTCAGACTCTTAAAAGACTTGGAATAGGCCCATAGCTGTTATGGTTACCATGACCTCCTGAGCCACCTCGGACCCCACTGATAGAGAAGGCAGATTAAAGTTACCCAAGGTCATAAATGCCACTTCTAATCCAGAAATGGAGTCAAGTAGTTCAGGCAGGGAGACTGGTACAACAGCAGGAGTGGGATTCAGCCAGTTTGGATCGGTTTGGGCGAATCGGATGCTAATTTTACATCTGGTTTGCCCAATTGGTAGTTGCAAGGAATGGCTGGCCTCCCCTGCCCCATCCCTCTCAGGAGTCTCCACATGGCCCATTTTGGATGCGAGGTAAGTCCAGAGCCTGCGTGGAGGCTCTGGGAGGGTGAAAAATGGGCCTCTTGGAAGTTCAGAAATGAGCCCATTTCCAGAAGGCCTCTGGAGCCCGGGGAAGGCCATTTTCATCCTCCTGGAGGTTCGAGGAAAGCCTCCAGAGCCCGGGGAGAGCAAAAATGCCCCCCCCATGATGCAAGAGGCCAAGTAGGGGAAAGCCTCCAGAGCCTGAGGAAGGCAAAAAACTGGCCTACCAGAAGTCGGAAAATGGGCCCGTTTCCAGCCTCCACAGGGCCTCTGGAGCCTGGGGAAGGCCATTTTCACCCTCCTGGAGGCTCCAGAAAAGCCTCTGGAGCCTGGGGAGAGCGAAGATGCCCCCTCCCCGTGATGCAGGAGGCCGAATAGGCCATGCCCCCATGGCCACACCCACCCAACCACTGGGCAGAGAACTGGTTGCTAAAATTTTTCAATCCCACCCCTGTACGACAGTAACAATCCAACTGATCTCTAGATCCCAGTCTAATGAACAGGGTCTCCCATTCAGAGTCCTGTGGTGCAGCAGCTCTGAAAGCTGTAAGAGATCTTCAGATGCATCTCCAACTTTAACCCATAGTCTCAGCTGATACCACAACGGAAATCCAGCTGGGCATATTTTCTAAAAGACCCACCCCGACCCACCCAGGCCCCCTTAACACATTCTAGGTCAGCCCACTCATCAATGATTAAGATGGTAGAGAGAGAAGGAGCCAGGCTGTCCTAGTAATTATTTTTTTACTGTGGTAAGGATGCTGCTTAGGGCCCATAACTGGGTCAATTCAGGCTGCACAGTGGATGAATGGGTCCCACTAGAGCAGTGGTTCTCAACCTTTATAGTGCTGCGACTCCTTTAATACAATTCCCCACGATGTGGCAACCCCTTTAATACAATTCCTCATGATGTGGCGACCCCAACCGTAAAATTATTTTCATTTTGAATTTATCGTGCCTGAAGCCGTATTGGCTAGCGATCTGAACTGCTTGCAATTGCCTTGAGGACGGAGGCATTAAAGCAGAGACTCCTCCCCTATTAAGTTTATCGCACCTGAAGCCAAATTAGGCTAGCGATTGGGAGTGATTGCAGCTGGCTTGAGAGGAAGACATCAGAGCAAGGATTTCTCTCTTTTTTAATTCATCGCGCCTGAAGCCGAATTTGGCTAGCAATTTGAAGAACCTGCAGCTGGCTTGTGGAGTCAACCATTGGAGCACGATTCTTCGACTCACAAGTATACTTCCCATATTTCCAATGGTCTTAGGCGACCCCTGGCAAATCGTCATTTGACCCCCAACGGGGTCCTGACCCCACAGGTTGAGAACCGCTGCACTAGAGTGAAACAAAGGAGAGGATGATTGTGTTTGTCATTTCCTCCTTTGCAGTGTTTTTACAGCATTGGATGTTTTGCAGCATTTGTCTGGCTCCGCTTGCCAGTGTCACAATTCATAGTTTCTTGGACAAGAGGGTGGCATTTTGAATAGGGTGGTAATCTGGGGCTGCTCTATGACCAACCATCTCCATGATGTAATTACTGTATCGGCTTCCTTTTCCTGTGAATCGCACAATGATTTATTTCCTGCTCCTTATGCTTTAAAAACATAAGGAAGAAAGGAAGGAAGGAAGGAAGGAAGAAAGGAAAGAAGGAGGGAGGGAGGGAAGGAAGGAGGGAGGGAGGGAAGGAAGGAAGGAAGGAAGGAAGGAAGGAAGGAAGGAAGGAAGGAAGGGAAAAAAAGAAAAACAACGACTTTAAACTCTTTTTAGGGCAGCAGAATAACATAACAACCTCAACTTTTTTATTTTTAAATACTTAATATATACTATCCTATTTCTATAACATCCAATTTATCTAATCTTGATTTTCTTCCGTTGGGAATACCCTTGCATTAACCCAACCCATGACAATGTTTTGGAGTAATGTGACCAAAACAAATGAGTACCTCTAGCCAACTCTGGTATGTACTCTCTGGCATGTAACTGGTATAGCATACAGTGCCAGGGGTGGGAGGAGATGGGGGGGGGAGACCTTTTTAAAAAGAGGAAAAACAAGGGGGGGGATGTAGGAAAAAATCCAACCCCTCTCCTATGGAAGTCTCCTGTGTACCCTCTTTAGAAAAAACAAAATTAGGCAATCTGCTAACGATATATGGCTTCACATTTCAGTGCCTAATTAATCAGCATTGTGAGCCGTGCATTAATGACGGGAGGGTGGGGCGTCCCATCTCTAATTAATCCTCTCCAACAGCTCATCTCCCCCCCCCTTTTCTACCTTTCTGACTGCCGCTTTTCTGTATTAAACTTGGGGTGTTCCTTAAAATTTACAACGGAGCGGTTGCAAAATTATTGGCGGTGGGGATTGGGAGAGGAACGTTATTGAAGTCCCTCATTTGAACATGGTGTCAAAAATGTACTTTCGATGAAATTATTTTTTATGGTACTTATTTATTCATTCATCCCCGATCCCATTAAGGCTACATCAGTACCTCAGTTCATACAACACCATAAATTCCGGCACGTGACTCTGGCTTAGCATATTGTGTGAACTCGACGCAAACCTTGAACAGTGAGTGGTGCGCATCATGCAGCATGATTGCAAACCAATCACAATCACATTCATAAATAGTTTATTAAACTATTTAGCTAATGAGTGTTATCCAGGTGTTTTGAATATCCTGCTATAAGCAGCCCACTTGGGCGAGATGGGCGGTGCAGAAATTTATAAAATAAAATAACCCCCAAATTTGCAAAATTTTATTTCATACAATGTTGGTTGCGTCAGTTTTTATGGGTGTCACGTCTCACGGGGCGACCGCAGATTATGAATAGATAAACGGCTGATGGGAAATCCCTCTAATCATCCCGTCCAGTTTTTGGGTTCAATTCGTTCCGAACGGAAGCCTCAGGAATATCGCTATTTCTTCCCGCAACAGCAAGAAAGCTGCTCTTTGGCGCCCCTGCTGGAGATGGAATGGTAGAGCACCGAGGGTTTTTATTCAGGGGCCGACGCCGGTCTGTTACTATTTATTTATTTATTTATTTATTTATTTATTTATTTATTTATTTATTTATTTATTTATTTATTTATTTATTTTGTCTGGTACATATTAGATAATATATATATAAGTATAAGCATGAACTGAATACATAAAATGAATACAATTAAAGGGAACATTAGGACAGGGACGGTAGGCACACTAGTGCTCTTATGCACGCCCCTTACTTCTTAGGAATGGGGTGAGGTCAACAGTAGGATTTTGATTCGTTTAGTTTTTTAAAAATTCTGGGGATAGAAACCATTAATGAAACAGCAAAGAGTATTTGGGAAGGAATAAGTCGGGAAGGAAGGCGCAAATATTAATGTAGTAAACTCAAATCTAGGTTGAACTACACGAGAGCAATTAGCTGACATTTCTGCTAGCTGATTTAATTATGATTCTTCCCAGGGAAGTAAGGGGGGGGGAATCAACAGTGGATTTCGTCAGCTGGGGGCTCCTGATATGGCGATATCGCTTTCTTCTCAAAAACACAACAAATAGTATGCCAAAGCTTCGGGACATTTTGAATTCGCAACCCCGTTTCCTGCCTAGGAATTTTTGTATTGTATTTTCACTTTCCTCCCCCCAAAAGAAGTAGAGGTGATCCTGCTTAGCTTTCTGAAATCCGGACATATGTCTTTGTCCCCTCGCTTCCTTGGAGTGTGCAACATTTTTGAAATTTATTTATATCACGTCTTTATTCATTTTTAATAAATATTTCAAGGCAGCGAACAAACCTACTAAATAATACTCCTTCCTCCTCCTATCCCCCCCCCCATTAACAACCCTTTGAGGTGGGTTGGGCTAAAAAAGAGGAACTGGCCCAGTTACTCAGCCGGCTTTCACGCCTAAAGTGGGACTAGAACTCACCATCTCCTGGCGATTGGCCCAAAGTCACTCGGTCGGCTTCCATGGCTACATTGGGACTGGAACTCATATCTTCAGGTGATTGAGCCAAAGTCACCCAACCAGTTCTCATGCCTATGACAGGATTAGATCTCAGCCTCCTGGCTTCTAACCTGATCCCTCAACCACTAAACTACTCTTTCCATCCATACCACCTACTTGAGATGGAGGAAGCGGCGCGGGAGGAGAGGCACATCACTTCGAAGTCCAGGATGGGAGGCCAGGCCACAGCGCCTTCATTAGTGAGTTGTCGCCCAGCACTGGTGGACCAAACCATCTCTTTGGTGGCTGAGCTCCTGCTAAACAATTTATTAGTATCACGTGGCGCGAACCACCAACACAATTTGGAGTAACAGTGCATCTCCCGGCAGCTGTGGGACCTTCAGGCTGCAGCCCGACACCACACTAGGGAACAAGTTGCTAAGAGTCTGCATGCAGAGGGCAGCGAGGCTCATTATAACGGGCCAAAAGAAACTTTTAGCTTTGTGGACTTCAACTCCCAGAATTCCCTCGGCTAGTATGCTGACCAGGAGATTATGGGAGTTGAAGACCACATACCTTAAAGTTGCCAAGGTTGAGAGCAACCGTCCCTATAAGTCAGATTTTTCTCTCTCGGGAAGAAAAGAAACTCAGATCTCTGTAAATGAAAATAAGAGAGAATATGACCCCGTGTCCCTGTGTAGCATTTTCAAAGCCACCGTTTCTCAAAGCGCTGCCTTTCCTCCGGTTAACCGAATTACAAATATTTGGCTTGTTTCCTCCGGCCCAAAAAATCGGGCAGGCGGAAAAGCGCGCAGCCAGAGACCCGCTTACCCAGAGAACTCAACCAGAGGTAGAAACTAGAAAGCATCAAGACCAATTGCTACCGAAACCGATTGATTCTGCTCGGTTCCCGTTCGATGCAGCGTTGGCGCCTCTCCTTGGTACCTTCCTCAAGCCTTGGAGTGTGGCCAAAACCTGCGGCTTTAGACAAAATTGACCAGGGCCTCATTCAACAACCAAAATGATCCTTAGAAGAGCCTTCTTCTTCTTATGGAGCTGTTTAACTGCCTTTCCTATTTTTCCTGGCTGCTTAAATGGGGGACGATTCCTTTACTTGAAGGCGTTTCCTGCGTCTGCGGGCTTGAATTTCGGACCGCCGGAGTCTTGCCTAGAAGCCGTGCACCTTGTATGAAGGTGCACCTTGTATGAAGGTGCCACCAGCCTCATTCACACGTGCTGAAGTACGATTTATGCGGTAGATCGCCTATGCTTTATCCAAGGCGAAATGGCTCGGAGCGCCATCACTTGGCGACGCAGCCTTTAACCGCCGCAAGCCCACGGGTAGCCCGGTTAGAAAACCAAAGGACGAAGCGGCCTACAAGTAGCTGGACTCAATAAGCGCTTAAACTTATAAACGAGAGGTCACAGGACGAGGTGGCTACTGGTCTGTCTGGACCCGGAGCCGTGGCGCTCCTGGAGCACTCCAAAGGCAGTTCCTAGCGCTGCCAGTTCCACCGCTCACCGGATGGAAAAAGCAGCGCCATGTGTGCGTGTGCGCGCCTTCAATTGGTTTTTTTTAAAAATTATTATTATTCCTGGTGACTCCCTGGCCTCCCTGCAGTTTTCTTGCAACAGTTCAGAACTGGTACGCCCTTGCTTTCTCCTTACGTTTGAGAGTGTGTGACTGGTCCAAGATCGCGCACTTGGTTTAATGCCCAAGGCAGAACTAGAACTCAGATTCTCCAGTCTAGTGCCTTGAGTTCAACACCCAAGTGGCTCCCCAGCAGGGCCTAATTTTAGAAAACATGGCCTGGGGGAACCCACCGCCAGCTCTGGTTTCTCACTTCAGCAAGCTCGTCCGCCGTCGGGATATGCGGCTTTCCCAGCGGCGGTACCGGGGCGGACGCTTGCTTCCCCTCCACAGCTCGGGAGCTGAGCGGGTTCACGAGTGACTTCCTCCCGCAGTTAATCCGCGCTGTATTCCTTCTCCGGTTTTCGGGGAACTGAGCCTTCAAGGGGCGTTGGCTTTCGGGGCGGCCAGGAAGCGCCGCAAGGCCTGGAGCCAGACGAGACCCTCAGCGGTTCTCTCGCGCCCCCCTCTCACTGCCCAACCCCCTCAGTCTGGAACTGTTTTAAAGAGCAGGGAACTATCCGTCTGGAATTCGCGTCGGAGCGAGCCGAATCCAAACGAGCAACGGGGGAAATCCCTTCAGTTGGAATGCGAGACCTGGAAGAACAGGGTTCAAGAAGTGTATCTTGGGGGCGGGGTAAAGGACTTCCGGCGTTGGCATCACTCGGCGGACTAAGTTTAGGCACACCTAAATTCTTGCTTGCCCTTCTTTACAGGCGGGCTTAAACGAGCGGTCGGTCCAAACAGCTGCTTCTCCTGAGGTTACTACTGGATTGGAGCGAGCAAATATTTGGAACCAGCCGTCGGGCTGGCAACCAATCACCGCTTGGAGTTTTATTTTTCTAGTAAGGGGGCACTTGGCCGTAAGGTTTCAATTAAGCAACCAAAACAAGTGGAAAAATAACGACCAGACCATAAAAATCAAGCCGTTTTCTTTCTCTTTTTCCTCAAACAAACCAACCCCGTGTAAAAACGTAAGAGGAGGGCAGAATAATAAAGAGCCGCCCCTGGCAAACGCAATTGATCCAGCCAGCCAGGATATTTGCAAAGCCGAAAATATCGCGCCAGACTTCTGAAGATGGTTTTTAAAATATTAAAATGGAAACGAGATAGCAGCGAACGCCACGCTTTTCTATGCTTTTTAAAAGATTTTTACAGAATATTTTTTCTCTGATCTTGTACATTTTTAGGGGAGGGGAGGGGAGGTGGGGTGAACAGCTCCTGGAAGATTTTTCTCCCTCCCCTTGTGGAGATTGGCAGACCGGCGCTTACAAGCTGGAGTCAAGGATGGAGGGCAGGAAAAACAGCGCGAGAAAATTCCAAACGTTAGGTAGGTGGGGAAATGGGACAAACAACGCAACTGACTTCAAAGAGGCTAATACGACTCGCCTCCCTCAACAGTTCTAATATCCCATAAACGGAAAGAAAAAGAACCCAGTGCAAAAAATAATAAATAAATAAATAAAATTAAGGGTTGGGCCAGGCGCAAGACAAGTGCAAGCTTCTGGGTTCTCCAGCATTCTTCGTTAGAGTTAAAGAGGGGGGAAAGGACTGGTTCTTTTCGCCTCTTTTCTTCTCACCAAGAATTCTTCGTGAGAAAAATTCGGCAATTCTTCTCAAGAAATATCTCTAGTTTTAAAATGGGGGTGTGGCTGGAAGTAGGCAGCTCTTTCCGCGAAAATGGGACTCCCGTTTAAAGTTTTGCACTTGCTTTTAAAAAAAACCGCGTATCTTAAATCAGAATTAGCGACTGAGAAGGCCAGCCACAGGAGGGAGTGGAGTGGGGTTGGTTTTGGGATGGGCCCTCTTCTCCCCCTGTAGCTGCTTCGAGGTTTCCACGGGCGAGTTTTAGGGTGGATAAACCAGCAGTGATCACCCAGTTCTTCTGAGGGCTAATCGTCCACAGATCTGCTTTCTCACTTAGATTTCTTTTGAATGCAACCCACTAAAGAGCGCCTTCAGAAAGGAAATGCTATTTAGGCAGGAGCAACAGGCGTAAGAGTCCTCCTAGAACTTTTAAATTAGATTTTGGGGTTGCTTAAACACTTTCACTCGTGCTTTCTTTGAATTTGGGCGCCGAGGAACCGCTCTACAAAATGAGCCGCACCAAACTTTTTGGGTGTGAATGAATGGCACCTCCCGAAAAATCCCTCCTCTCCCAGCCTTTCTTTTGATTTTGCCGAGATCTCACACTACTCTAAACAGATTTTACAGATATCTACACCCCCACCTTCTGTAAGCCAGTCTCGTCCTTTCCACGTGTTGAAGCATCACCAAAATCTAATTAAACACTTCTACCAGAAGGGGCACGTTTTCTTAATTTCTACACTTTCTCACTCAGCTGTTCTCCTCCCTCCAACTCCGAAGCAGATTCATTTCCATTTTTTCCCCTTTCCGCCACCCTCCCCCCTCCGCCTTTCCATCCCCGTTCCCTTAGACTAGATGAGAGATTTCTTCCGGCTGCCAAGATTTTAAATGCTACTGTCAGGATGCGCAGCCAATGTTGTTTTAATAGACAGAAGGTAATAACAAAACGATTTATGCAAGCCCATTAAAGGAGCCGCAGGAGGAACCTTGCCTAGTAGTTAAAATTTGTGAGCCAGAAAATTAAAAACAAATATTTAACTTTGCAATTTTGAATTCCAGCTGAAACTGCTGCTCAACTTTTACGGTGCACATTCAATGGGTAACAACTACCAGGCCAACTGAGGCTTCCCCGAAGACTCACATATAGAGAGGAAACCACACGAAAAAGACTCACCCTTCCCTCCACCCAAGAAAACAAATGTCCCTCTACCGCAAGGGAAATTTCAAGCAAGCAAAAATCTGCATTTTAAAGCGGACCATTAAAAAAAAAAGCACATTTTAAGGTCGGTTCCAAGCCCTTTCCGTCTTCGCACCAGGTCTTGTCAGCCTTTCTTCCTGCTCACAGCAATCTCAGAAAGAACCGAAGTGGGATTCGCCTACCATTCCAGCCTAAACCCTTTATTTTGTTCAGAGTTTAAAGAACTCCCACAATTCTTGTTTAATCTTTTTAAAAAAAAACTGAGGTCGGAAGGTGCCTTCTGTGCGGAGTCTGTCCTCCGCTTTAAACCGAAACTTTACGATTTTAGACGGACATCTAGGACAAGATTTCTGGATAGCAAAACTTATTTTTCGTTGTGTTGCTATTTTGATTGAGGTCTTGATTCGTTTGGATTAACCTTTGTCTTTCTGTGGAATTGGCCCGGATTAAAAAGGTTTAAATCCTAATTTAGCCAATTAAACCCACTGGCCTGATAGACCAATCTAAAGCCTTTGGGCAAAGGTCTCTAGGACGTGTGAGCGACATCCTGAAGACAAAAATAAAGAGCAGTACCCTGTTCTATTCATTTTAAAGGGAGGTTTAAAGTAACCCATAGGAAGTCGAGCGCTTTAAATTCTATCGTCCCTCTTTTCCCCAACGCGGAGCCCTCCAGCTACCGCGGCTTTCAGCGCCCATCATTACTGAACACGGCCAATGTCCGAGTCGCCTAGGGCATTATGGGAGTTGAAGTCCAGTTGAGCTGGAGGCCTCTGGCTGGAGACATCTATGCTTCCAATAAAAGCCAAACTAAGTTCAGCGTTCGAGCCACTGAGCGCCAGATTACCGTAAGCAAAAGGCTTGACTTCGGTTACAACCAGCAGCTCTGCCCTGCCATTGTTACGGATCCGTCTTTCCTACTTTATTAACATTTTCTTTGCCCGGAGGTCAATCCAATCAGGAAAGGGAACCATGAAAGCTAACTTTTTTTCCCGCCCTGAAACAAAACTACAGTTATTTTATTCAGATGAGACAATCATAGCAGAACCGATTTAAGACATATTAGTAACGATAGAAACGGGCTTTCTCTCCCCACCCTTCCATTCTCAATACCACCCACTCCCTATTTCCATTAAGAAGTAGTTCTTCTCCTTAATCTCTCCGTTTAGAGTATTTGGACAGTATTCTGAGCAAAAGATTCGGGATCCACTGCGGATCCGAAAGAAGAATTCTTCCGGGCCGGGAGGACGCAATTCGAGCGGATTTTCGCCCGCCTCTCTTCAGAAGCGGGTGGATGGGTGTGTCAAGGAAATACCTTCCAGGCGTGGAAAAGTATTGGGGAACGGCTAGAGTGGGGGAAAGGCGGCAGGGAAAAAGCACGCTTGAGATAGAACCGCGGGCGCAACGGCGGAAAAATGCCCTGCCTGAGCTCGGGCGTCTCAAAGCCCAACCGGGACCGCTACTGTAAGTCATCCCGAGGCTTCGCAGCGGTCACTCCCGGCAAATGGATGAGTGGCCCGGCGTCCTGTGGATCTGAGCCTTCTCTCTCATGCCAGCTACTGGGGCAGAGGAAGTGGACTCGCAGAGTTGTTACCTAAAAACAAAATACAGGCGAAGATGCGCTGGGCGGGAAGGAGAGCGGCCGCCTTCTCTAAGGCCCACGAGGGAAGAGCAGGAGAGCCGAGAAAGGGGGAGGCAAAGCCACCAGATCCACGCAGGAGCAGGAAGGGTTAAAAAAAAGGGGGCGGGCAGCAAACATAAGCGAGCCAGGATCCGCGGGCAGGAACGGCAGGACGCGACGGCGTTTGCAACGCGCGGGGGAGCGAGGTCCATGGAGTTCCAGGCAACGCCAAGATCGGAGTTTTCGTCCCCCTTTCCCCCCCTTTTTATGTTTGTGTCCTTCAAGGACATCCCCTCAAATTAATCCTATACTATGCGCCGATTACGGAGAAAACCCCTAATTTACCCCTAATCTACATGGACTACTTTCGTTGGCAAGATTTTTCAGAGGTGTCATTGCCTCCTTCCTAGGGCTGAGAGAAAGTGACTGGCCCAAGGTCATCCAGTTGGCTTTATTGCACCCAGGCCTTCCACCTTCTAGCCTGAATCTTTTAACTACCCACACCCAACTGGCTCCCTAATAGGCATTCAAATAAATCTGTCCTGGAAGATCAATTATTTTTGTAACAGTGGGTTGATACTGTTTTTAAAACACAGGCAATAGAAGCTTAAAAGACTCCTGGTGCACAATAGAACAAATCCATTTAGCCATCCACCAAAAGCCTTGGTAAACAAAACACACACCCTCTTCTAAAATGGGCCCGTTTAAATTACTGTTTCTTATAATCCGCTGAGATCAACCGACGTTTTAACATTTTCATTGCCCCGAAGAAAACCCCATTGCTTCTCAGAAGGGTGCATGGGTGCAACCTTACTTCTTTAGTACCATGTTTAGTGAAAGTTTTAAAGGACAGGAGAACACCTACTTGATTTCACCCCTGGATGAACCTCAGGCCTCTAAGTAGTTGGAGAAGAGGCTGCTAAGGACCTCCAGGTTTGTAGGCTAGAATTAGAAATCAGGGGGTGCTCCCAACTTGTTTGCTTTTTTGCAGAGGTTTCATTACCCTAACTAGGTAACAGCATCAGTGCTAGTACGGAATGCTATTTGCTGTCAATTTATATTCTATGTGGGTCTTGGCAGTGTTAGACTGTTGCGCTGTTTACTGACGGCTGTTTGGCAATTTCTTGATTGTTGGTCTGAAGTTAACCTTGGAGCTAAGCTGATCTGAGTGCTGTTAACTGGTGGAGGGGTGCTGGAGTCTTTTTGTTCTCTTTTGGACTGGTTGATTGTCTCTTTTGCATAGTCTATAGATGTTGTTCATGTCTATTGATGGCTGGTTTGTCATTTGTTAATTAGAAATCAAAAAGTTAACCCCCTGAGGATATCCATACTACTGGAATTTTTTAAAAATCTTGTCAAAAGTCCAGCTGAATTTCAGTTACATACAGGATCTGCATCCTTATCCTAGATCTATACGGGACTGCCTTTTTTAGGTAACGTACCTTTGGAACAAGCTGTACCTTATAAATAAATATGCTCACAATTAGCTCTCAAACAGTTTATTTGGATAAATCGAACCTCAGTACATTTCTGATTTTTAGCCTCACCTGGAAAGAATGCCTACAATTTAATATCTTTAAAACGTCTAAATTGTAATTTAGAAGGATGCCTTTTCCATCTTAAAATGGGCAGCTGAGAAAGGCCACCGTTTTCCCTTGGCCTCTCGCTTCTCGCCACCCACCTCTTCATTCCCGATTCCCCCTAAAGCGGTTTAGCTTCTTTCTTGGGCCGCCGGAAGTTCAAATACAAGCAGCCCAAACCATGCTGAAGAGGTTTCTTCTTCCTTTTCACCCGTACTATTTGTAGATTTCTGGAACACCCCACAACTAAGGCGAGCGTAACCGAGTGTCTCCTCCTGCCTTTACACGAGCCGACCGCCAGGGGGCGAGGAGACATAAATTTAAGCTTGCAAAAAAACAGGATTAAAATTCTAGGATTTACCAAAAAAAAAAAAAAGGTTATTTACAACGGGCGGCTTTCCCGTTATGAAATCATTCGCTCACTCTCGTTCCCTCTCTTTGGTCCTTTAATACGTCTGGCCGAAAGCTTTTCGTGGCTGCAGGAAACATCGTCCTGGGAGGCCCCGACTTGAGCGGGAGAAGCCACGATTCAAGCCATTTATTTATCTCAGGCTTAAAAGCATTGTTCTTTGCCGCCGGAGAGGAAAGCGCTTTCTGGCTCCTTCAGAGCCTTCTTACCTTGTCGAAACGGTCACCCCGGGAATTCCTGCATTCTTTCGGCAAGGGAGCGAGCCCCAGGCTCTCCTTCCTTTCGCCTTCCGCGCCAGTCGCCGCGGATGGCCCAAGCCGGGGGGGGTGGGGGGTCTCCTCTGTCAGGCCACGCGAGCTCCGGAATCTTCGGAATTAACGGAGCCTGCGAGGCCAGACCGAAACCGAAGGCAACCCCAACCCACTCACACACTCTCTCTCTCACACACACATACACAAGGAAACTCCGCCGCAAACAAAACAGCCCTCCCCGCGCGCGCCCCTTTTTTCTGTCTGCGGCTTCTCCCCGGACTTATTTAGTTGGGATCTGGTCGGTTGCAGAAGGCAAAGCAGGGGTCTGTCCGTCGCTCCGACTGGCGGGCGAAAAAGTGTTCCTGGCGGCGCTTGGCTGTTTAAATAAATCATGGGGTAGAGTGCACGGCTATCTCCCCCCCCCACCCACCACCACCACGCCACCCTTTCACGCCCCCCGACTTCCTTGCCAACTGGAGCATTACAAACCCTGCTGCTTTGGCAGACAATGCAGCCAGTCTTGGTGAAATTCGCCACCTTCTGTTCTGACGCCGCTGGGTTTGCAGCTCTTCCCCCCCCACTTCCTCACACACACACCCCAAGGAAAAGCAACTGATGCGCGTCCTCCGAGCGTCCCGCCTGCCCTGAAAAGGAACCGGGATTCGGCGCTGGGCTAAGTTGAGAGGCTGGCTCGTTTCCGAATAAATAATAAAAGCCACCGAGCCGGCCGCGTGCGGAGCCCCTCTTTGAGCACCGGAGTTTTTGCAAAACCCGGGAGTCTCTTCCGCAAATGCGGGAAAGCGGGGAGCAGCCTGGGGATCGGGGAGCAGCTACAAAACGTAAAGCTATCCAAATAGTTACGAAAAACTGAGCTCGGCCTTTTTAAGCGCTGGCGAAAAGACGAAGCTTTCTCAAAGAACGGCTCCATCGAACCACGGCGGAACAAAAGGCTATTCCCGCGCCGCGGCATTAAAGCGGCCAGAAATAAGTGGGGTGGGGTGGAAAGACCCCGAAAGCTTTAACTCACTCCAGGACCCACGAACAACTTCCGCCCAGGACAAGCGGGGAGGGAGATGCTCGCCCCAAAGAAGGAGGCCAAGTACCCAGCCCGCGAATAGGGCCGCAGAGTTTTGCCCCCACCCATCTCCACCTGAGGCTGCGGATGGGAGAAATGGGGTTTCGCATCCCGACCCGACCTCATCTGCTGAGCTGCTCTTCGGAGGCGGTGGGACCTGCCTTCTCACCCGGCTCGTCTTCTTGGATGATATGATAAAGGGACGCCTGCCTACCCGCTAGAGCGCTTCACTGCTTCACTTATTCACCCTTTTCAAAGTACAATAAACCAGCCCGAGAACGGGGCTTGGACGGAGTCGGTTCTTCGGCCAGTAGGCTCCCAGGGCCCTGATTTGCTCCTCTTGCAAACCATGCTCGCGGGCGAAGTTCGACCGACGCTCGGGGAATAGCCGTTCCGCCATTATATGGTGCCGGCCCTAGTCCGGTCTCTTAATCCATCCGCTCCAGTTTGTCTCAATTTGAGCCCGATGAATATGGACAGCCAGATCACGGAATGCGTTTATGAGACGCTTAAATCAAAAAAGTCATGCTTACAATTAGATGCAGGGAGTTATAGGATAGCCGTGTCTGCAACCCGAATTTGGACCAGCCCCCAAAAGTAGATTGAGTAAATTACTCACCCAGAAGCTCCCCAGGAGATTCATTGCTCTCCACTGACATCCCCGAACTTCTGCTAATGTTCCTTTTTAAAATATTCGGTGTTTCTCAACCTTACTAACTAAGATGAGTGGACTTCAATACCCAGGATTTGCCAGATAGCTAGCCAACTTTAAGATGTATGGACTTCAATTCCCACAATTCCCCAGCCAGAGTGGAAACCCAGAGGTGTTAAAGTTGCCCAGCTGCCTGGAGAACTGTGGGAATTGAAGTCCAAGCTCTTAAAGCTCCTTAAATTGAACACTACTTTAGATAACAATTCACTTCATAGTTTGATTCCTTATGTGGTATTATAAAACCTGGAATCCCTTGTCCATACAGCATTGATTCCCGGCATGGCTAATGATAGATGGGTGCACATGTAAACATACAGTAATGACCAAAATTGTGGAAACCTTTTGGGGAAAAGTGTATTTTCTAAAACTAGCTAATAACACAAATTTGTTTTGGAGTAGTACCATAAAATTATATATCAATGGAAAGATAATTTAATCAAGAATGTAATACAATAACCTTTATGTAGGATTTGCTATTAGAATAGCAGTTACAGTATAAAGGAGAAAAGTGAAACACACAGAAAAAATTATCACCATAGAAAAAAACAAGATATACAAAAATTATCATGTCAGTTAATATTTGAGTACAGCGGTGAAATGCATTTATCTTCACTACCAGTTCGGGAATGTGAGCAAGTACACCTCTTCTGCGCATGCTCAGAGGGTCAAAAATGGGATGTAATGACATCCCGGCAGGTGGACAGAGCCTCGTGCCGCCGGTGCTACCGATTCATACGAGCCAGATAGATCTGGCCGGATTTATTTTATTTTATTTATTTATTTTGTCACAGCAGTATATATAAGCATAAGCATGAAAATAACTATATAATATATAAGCGTATGTATAAGCATAAGGAAGTAATAACTATATTAATTGGATATAACGAAAGGAAACAATAGGACAGGAACGGTAGGCACACTTGTGCTCTTATGCACACCCCTTACAGACCTCTTAGGGTGAGGTCAATAGTAGACAGTTTTTGGTTAAAGCTTTTGGGATTTTGAGAAGAAACCTCTGTTGGGTAACCTTTAGCATGAATTAAGGGCTTACAACGTCTTCCCATGGAGTGAACCAAGTCTTTTAGTTCTGCAGCTATTATAATGTGAAACCAAGATTGAATGATTGCTTCTATTAACTGGGTTTTATTGCTGCGTTGCTTCTGACTAACAAATTTCTTTAGTCGGCTCCATAGATTTTCAATTGGGTTAAGGTCTGGGCTATTCCCAGGCCATTCCAGCAGTGGAACAGGATTATCTTGAAACTGCCCCCTCCCCAAAAAAGTGGTATTGTTAGCCTTCAAACCTAAAAAATACACTTTTCCCAAAAGGTTTCCACAATTTTGGCCACTACTGTACAGTAGTCCTTATTTTATTTATTTATTTGCCACAACATTATATATAAGTACATATAATGAAAGAAAACAATAGGACAGGAACGGTAGGCACTTTTGTGCACTTATGCATGCCCCTTATAGTCCTTGACTGACAACAGTTTGATGATCGTTCAAAGTTAAAGTGGCATTGAAAAAAGTGACAAGTCTGAGTTGAGCTGCTTTTCACATTAGGACTGCTGTGATATTCCCATGTGATCAAAATTTGGATGCTTGGCAACTGACTCCTACTTGTATGGTTCTGGTGTCCTGGGGTCACGTGATCTCCTTTTGTGACCTTCTGACAAGCAAAGTCAATGAGTAAGCCAGATTTATTTAATAACCGTGTTACTAACTTAACAACTCTAGGGATTCATTTAACAGCTGTGGCAAGAAAGGTCATAAAATGGGGCAAAACTCACTGAGCAAATATCTCACCTAACAACAGAAACTTTGGGTTGAATTGTGGTCATAAGTCAAAGACTACCTGTATTTGGAGCATTTCAACCAGCACACTCAATGACCATGTTCCTTAATAGCAAGTGGCCATTCAGATCAGAAGTGTAACCAGAGAGAAAGCCCCTTCACTCTGAACTACTTTGGGAGAAGGAGCTGAAGGAAGCTTGGAATTTATTTTAGCAAACAAGTAGAAAGTGGTTGACATTGTTATCAGTGTTTCTTAATCGGGACAACAACTAGCCCAGTCAAACCTTTGTGTACAGGTGGGTAACATATACCTAAACCTCACCTTGCACATTTAAGATTTGAGATCTGCAAGTGTGCTGCCTCTCCATGTTTTATTTTCCTACTAATATTACCAAATTCCAGTTAGTTGTTTTTTTAAATATACCCCATTGTTCTGGTGATTCAAGGGAATAGTTTACATCTAAATAATGGTAAAGCAAATTAAATTAGGAGAATTCGTCCCCAACTAAAGGTTTCTACCTAGAATTTACTAATTTAATTTTTCCATGCTTTCCTAATTAGATTCTCAAAATTCTCTTATATAATCAAGTTCAGAATTTATTCTATTGGACTGGTGTTATTGTTCAGATTTAATATTAACAAGCAAAGCTTCATTAGAATACCTGCTATATTACTATCAGTATTATATCAATTTTCTATTCTGGTCATCTTCAGAACTTACCTGTATTCTTGATACATGCTTAGATACTCTGTGGTGCTTAAAAACCTGTCCTAAGTTTAAGATTTACTGAGATCTACTTTTCTATAGTGTAGTGGTAGGTTTCAAATTTTTTTACTACTGGTTCTGTGGGCATGGCTTGGTCGGCGTGGCATGACTTGGTGGATGTGGCTTGGTGGGGAAGGATACTGTAAAATCTTCATTCCCTCCCACTCCTGGGGAAGGTTACTGCAAAATCCCCATTACTTCCCAATCAGTTGGGACTTGGGAGGCAGAGAATAGATGGGGACTGGGCCAGTCAGAAGCTTTACTACCAGTTCTCCAAACTACTCAAAATTTCCACTACCAGTTCTCCAGAAGTGGTCAGAATCTGCTGAAACCCACCTCTGGTATAGTGGTAAAGATGCTGGCCTAGAAACCAGGAGACTGTGAATTCTAGCCCGGCTTTAGGCATGAAAGCTGGCTCAGTGGTTATGGGCCAATCACCAGGAGACTGTGACTTTTGTCCCCATTTTAGGCATGAAACCCAGCTGAGAAATTTTGGGCAACCACCAGGAGACTGTGAGTTCTAGTCCCAGTTTAGACATGAAAACTGGCTGGGTGACTGTGGGTCAGTCACTTTCTCAGTCCAGCCCATAGACTGGTTGTTGTGGGTAAAAATAGGCACAGGCATTATGTATGTTTGCCACCTTGAGTTACTTAAAGGTAAAGGTTCCCCTCGCACATACGTGCTAGTCATTGCCGACTCTAGGGGGCGGTGCTCATCTCCGTTTCAAAGCCGAAGAGCCAGCGCTGTCTGAAGAGTCTCCGTGGTCATGTGGCCAGCATGACTCAATGCCAAAGGCGCACGGAACGCTGTTACCAAAAGCAAGATAAAAATGTAATAAACAAACAAACAAATAAAACAAAAGTACTTTGACTGGCCACCCTGGACTCAAAAAATTATTGGGAGGGAGCAGAAATCCCTTTCCTGGTATTCTTTTTTTTTATTTTTTACCTACTTTATCATGAAATCAACATTTACATGTAGTATTTGTCAACCTTGGCAAAATTCAAGATGCATGGAATTTAGGAGTTGAAGTTCAAGGATCTTAAAATTGCTAAGTTTGATAAACGCTACTTACCGTGGATGTAAATTATACATTTGTGGTAAGATTTCTCCTTAGCAAATTTGGTCTTACCTATCCAGTTTTCCTCCTCCTTCCTTTGGAAAAAAAAATGCTAAGTTTTTACCCTAGCTAAGTCTTTAATATTTGAATGGAAAGAAAAATAGGCACCCTTGTTCATCTTTCAGCTAGGTTATAAGATACATCAGAAATTTGGAGAATTGCCAAATTCAAATCAATCAAGTATCAGGTCAATATCTGACAAGGAATTCTGTATTCCTTGCTAACATGTATTCATGTTAGCCTGACATCCCAACCCAAAACCAAGCAGGGATAATACTGTATATTTTCTTTAAAGTCAGCAGGGTATTATAGCTTTTTAAAAAACTGTTTCCTGAGTTCTCCAAAGCGAGACCCATGCAAACCCTAGTTAGTATGTTGAAGGCAGAGAAGGCCTGTTTCTGAAAGACTTATTGAAGGGAATGCTATTTTATATTTTCTTTTTTTCCTTTTGTATGATCAATGATAATATCCCATATTATTGAAATATTACTGAAGCAAAACGTTAAAGAAGAATCTGGAAGAATTTTCTATGCTATTTTAAAAATTGAAACTACCATGGAGGTATCATGTTGTGTTAGATATAATTCTTAATCCCTTACATCCCATGGGTGGGACATTGTTTATATACATTTCACTACTCTGGAAAAAGCAGGCTAAGGGTAAGGCTGTGACTAAATAAAAGGAGTCAAAATAGTCTGGGCAGATCTACTGAAACCAGATGCTGATGTAAACCAACTGAATGTTTTCTCTATAAACTTTCTTTTAAATACCTATTTTTAAATGGTCTTTGTTCAGACAATGTGCTGTATTTTATGTTGCATTACCAGTGTTATACAGCCATTCATTTCTTTGCTATCATCTCTTTCTTTCTGTTTCCCTCATCTATCTGTCTGTCTGTTTATTATTATCTATCATCTGCCATCTGTGATGTATCTACCTACCTACCTACCTACCTACCTACCTACCTACCTACCTACCCATCCATCCATCTATCTACATCTTAGCTTGCTAGTGAACTATCTAGTTTTCTATCATCTATCTATAATCCATCTACCTATAATCAATCAATCAATCAATCAAACAAACAAACAAACAAATAAACAAACAAACAGTCAAGCTACCTATCTACCTATCCATCCATCCATCCATCCATCCATCTATCTATTTATCTATCTATCTATCTCTTTGTTTGTCTGTCTCTGTCTATGTAACTATCTTTGTCTATCTACCATTATCTGTCTCTGTCTATGTAACTATCTTTGTCTATCTACCATTATCTGTCATTTATCATCTGTATCTATCTATCTGTTTCTCTCTACTATCTACCACCTGTTGTTATGTGTCATGTATTTATCTATCTATCATATCTATCTATCTATCTATCCATCCATCCATCCATCCATCCTCTATTATCTACTTATCATCTAACATCTTTCTCTCTCTCTCTAATATACCGTATATACTCGAATATAAGCCGATCCGAGTATAAGCCGAGGTCCCCAATTTTACCCCAAAAACTGGGGTAAACTGGGGACTCGAGTATAAGCCGAGGGTGGGAAATGAGGCACCTACCGGTTGGGGAAACCCTCCCTCCCTCAGCTGAGAAGGCTGGCGGCTCCCCCGCCCCGCCCTCTCACTGCACCGGCAGGGCTTCCCCGCGCCGTCCGGTAAAATGTGAAAAAAAGAAAAAAAAAAAAACCTCGAGTATAAGCCGTATATACTCGAGTATAAGCCGAGGGGCTTAAAAAAAAACAACTCGAGTATAAGCCGTATAGACCCGAGTATAAGCCGAGGGGACGTTTTTCAGCACAAAAAACGTGCTGAAAAACTCGGCTTATACTCGAGTATATACGGTAATCTGTCAACTGTCTTCTATCTATCTATCTATCTATCTATCTATCTATCTATCTATCTATCTATCTATCTATCTATCTATCTCTCTATCTATTATCTACCTATCATCTATCATCTCTTTCTCTCTATCTAATATAATCTGTCAATTGTCATCTATCTATCTATGTATCTATGTATGTATCTATCTATCTTTTTTTTTTTTTTTGCATTTATATCCCGCCCTTCTCCGAAGACTCAGGGCGGCTTACACTATGTCAAGCAATAGTCTTCATCCATTTGTATACTATATACAAAGTCAACTTATTGCCCCCCAACAATCTGGGTCTTCATTTTACCTACCTTATAAAGGATGGAAGGCTGAGTCAACCTTGGGCCTGGTGGGACTTGAACCTGCAATATTGCAAGCAGTTGCTGTTAATAATAGGCTGCATTATCTATTATAGATAATAGATAATAGATAATAGATAGAATTATCTATCTATCTATCTATCTATCTATCTATCTATCTATCTATCTATCTATCTATCTATCTATCATCTACCTATCTATTTGTATCTCTATCTGCCTACCTACTTACCTACCTAGTTTTTAATATTTTAATATATTTGGTCTGCTAGTTTTACTATGATATTTATGCTGTTTTTTTAAATTGGGATTCTTCTCAGAATTGGTTATAAGATAGGCAGCTATATAGATGTTTTAAATAAATAATTGCAGTATAAAAACCATTGTCTTCCACATAACACTGAGTTATAAATATTTGGGAATAGTCTTCCTCCATCTACTACTACAACGTGCAATCAGAGAAATACTATGCAAACTACAATTTAGAAATTGTATGCAGGGAATATAAAGAAGCAGCAAGACTGAAGGTTTTGAGAAATGAAAACTTCTTTTCAGTTGTATGGAATCTGAGATTTCCTCAGAGCAGAATATGGTGAGAAACACAGTCCACTGAGTGGCAGGAAAGTGTTGGCAATTATACAGAGATGAGAATCCATGAATGGATCATGAATGAATCCATGAATCCAGACATGGAAGCCTCTCAAGTCAGAAAATGCTTGAACAGAAATACAAAGCAGAAAAAGGCAACCATGCCAGAGCCTGTGTGTTTATCTTCCTGCTATTTCAGGCCACAATATATTCAGGCCACAAAATCAAGAGGAAGGATAGGTTAAACTGAAAACATGATAGTGTCAGATGTGTTGTGTAGACAAGTAGAAGATTCCAAAAACAATGCTTAAAGCAAGTTACTGGTGAATGTGTGAGCTGATCCTAATAGGTTAGCTGATTTTTTTTGCTGTTCTAACTTTGTTTTCACTATTATCAGTTTTATCACACTAAATACTGCATAAAGTGGCAATTCAGGCATGGGAACATTCTGGAGAAGTCTGGAACATTGTATTTGTCCGCTAGACCATGCCAAACTTCATCCAGATCATGCTATCCTGAGAATAGCTCAGATGTATATATTGATGACAAGAAAACTGGTCAGTCAAGGACACCGAGTGATCAAAAGATCAAACAGGATTGTCAGAAAGTTGTAGGCCAAATTACAATGTATGGATGCTGATCACTTTACAATTATTCTGATAACCGAGTTAGTCTTTAGGACCCCAGTCATATATTCAGCCTTTGTATGAGTTATATTTTAGCCAGGCAATTTAGGACTGATTCTTAATTTAATCTGTTCATATAAGAAAAAAACCTGCAGTATTCATGTTGCATATTGATTCAGAACAGATTTTTTTTTATTGGCCAAGTGTGATTGGACCCACAAGGAATTTGTCTTGGTGCATATGCTCTCAGTGTACATAAAATGATTTATTTTGATTATGATTTATATGGATATATTGACCATCAATTGTGTTGTAAATGTTGTACCTTGATGAACGTATCTTTTCTTTTATATACGCTGAGAGCATATGCACCAAGACAAATTCCTTGTGTGTCCAATCACACTTGGCAAATAAAAAAATTCTATTCTATTCTATTCTATTCTATTCTATTCTATTCTATTCTATTCTATTCTATTCTATTCTATTCTATTCTAAAAGAAAAGATACTGTCATCAAGGTACAACACAACACTTAATGATAGTCATAGGGTACAAATGTAACACTTAATGATACAACATTTAATGATAGACATAAGCTACAAATACGCAATCAGGAAACAATCAATATCAGTATAAATCGTAAGGATGCAAGCAACAAAGTCATAAGTGGAAGGAGATGGGTGATGGGAATGATGAGAAGATGAATAGTAGTGCAGTTTTAGTAAATAGTTTGACAATGTTGAGGGAATTATTTGTTAAGCAGAGTGATGGCCTTTGGGAAAAAACTGTTCTTGTCCCTAGTTGTTCTGGTGTGCAGTGCTCTATAGAGTCGTTTTGAGGGTAGGAGTTGAAACAGTTTATGTCCAGGATATGAGGGGTCTGTAAATATTTTCACAGCCCTCTTTTTGATTCGTGCAGTATACAGGTCCTCAATGGAAGGCAGGTTGGTAGCCATTGTTTTTTCTGCAGTTCTAATTATCCTCTGAAGTCTGTGACTGTCTTATTGGGTTGCAGAACCAAATCAGACAATTATAAAGGTGCAGATGACAGACTCAATAATTCTTCTGTAGAACTGGATCAGCAGCTTCTTGGGCAGTTTGAGCTTTCTGAATTGGCGCAGAAAGAACATTCTTTGTTGTGCTTTTTTGATGACGTTTTTGATTTTAGCTGTCCATTTTAGATCTTGTGATATGGTAGAACTTAGAAATTTGAAAGTCTCTACTGTTGATACTGAGTTGTCTAGTATTGTGAGAGGTGGAAATATGGAAGGGTTTCTCCTAAAGTCTACCACCATTTCTATGGTTTTGAGTGTGTTTAGTTTCAGATTGTTCCGGTTGCACCACGAGACTAGTTATTCAACCTCCTGTCTGTATGCAGATTCATCATTGTTTCGAATGAGACCTATCACTGTTGTGTCATCTGCGAACTTCAGTAGTTTAACAGATGGATCATTAGAGATGCAGTCATTGGTATACAGAGAGAAGAGAAATGGGGAGAGTACACAGCCTTGGGGGCCCCCTGTGCTAATTGTACAGGTATTTGATATGATCTTGCTTAGCTTCACCTGCTGCTTCCTGTTTGTTAGGAAGCCTGTGATGCACTTACAAGTCTGTTCAGGTATCTGTAGCTGGTTTTGCTTAGTTAGAAGAGTGTCTGGAATGATGGTATTGAATGCTGAACTAAAGTCTACAAAGAGGACCCTTGCATAGGTCTTTGGAGATTCAAGATGTTGTAGGATGGAGTGCAGAGCATCATCTGTTGATCTATTTGCTTGGTATGCAAATTGCAAGGGGTCTAACAGTGAATCCGTGATGGTTTTTAAGTGGGACAGCACTAGCCTTTCAAAGGTTTTCATGACTACAGATGTTAGAGCAACTGGTCTGTAGTCATTCAGTTCCTTGAAAAACTGCAGTATGCATATTATATATTGATTCATGCTACACTGTTGTTGTTTGAATAGATATAGATCAGGGGTGTCCAAACTTTTTTGAGTGAGGGCCAAATACAGAAAAATAAGCAAAGGCCCGGGCCACCGGGGGGGGGATGGGCGTGGCTTATTTTGGGGTGTGGCTTGGTGGTCATGTGACTGGTGGGCGTGGCTAACTGCTCATGTGACTGAGTGGATGTGGCTATGGGCATAGAAACTACTCAGAGGGCTAAAAAAAGTAATTTTTGACCAGTCCTCACACTTATGACCATCCTCACATTTATGCCCATTGCAGCATTTTTAACAACCATATCACTCATTTCACAACTGCTTCTCTTCACCACAGTTACAAGATAGGGTGCAAAATGTAAAGATAGTTGTACGTGTGAGGACCAGTCAAAAGTGTGAGAACCTGTCAGAAATCACTTTTTTCAGCCGTCTGGGTAGTCCCTATGCACAGTTTAGGCTTAAGTATACTATATGTGTGTGAGTTATATATATGTGCATGTGTATCTCTATGTTTGTGTACGTGTGTGTTTGTGTTATGTTGATTTTAATGTAATATTTTAAATATAATTATTCAGAAAGGCATGCGGCTGGACAACAAACAGTATATAAGCCTAGTAAATTCATGTGTGGCCGGCCCACACACAAGAGGTGACATATTGACACATGATTACTGTGTGTATTTCTAACTCGCCTATAATGTGAAGAACATTGCTCTCAGTGGGAGCAGTGATGCTGTCCTTTGGATTGAAGGATGGCTGGGATGTCAGGAGAAAGTTTGGTGGTTGAGACACGAAGGACTTCACAGAGATGGCTATCAGTCATTCTGGATCTCAGTCTGCTTTTGTTCTGATTTAACAGAGAAAATGTTTGTTCACATATGTATGTTGAGCCGAACAGGCTCATCATTCTTTTGCATGGCGTCTCATCAGAGGAAACTTGGCATGATCCAAATTCTGATAGAAGTCAGGAGGGAGAGAAGCTGATGTTGACTCTTCAGAGAATCATCAAATTGCATTTCAATCAGTTCTAACTGCAGACTCTCCTCCACTCCTTCTGCATCCACCAGGAAGGGGGTCGAGAACAGCTTGATTTGTTTTTCAATGACAGAAAAATCTTGAAAACGCTGGTTGAATTCTGTCACGAGAGATGTAATTACAGAAACATATTTCTCCTTTTAGCAGAAAGGTCTGCCTTTGGAAAAGCAGACTTGATTTCAGACAGCGAGGGAAGTGTACAGCATTAAAGCTTCGTAGTTGTGTCTCAAACAGGCGGAGCTTTACACAGAAGGCTTTCATGTGCGCATACAGGTGTGATACCAGCTGTTCTTTGCCTTGTAGGTTCTTGTTCAGTGTATTCAGATGATGAGTAAGATCAACTAAAATGCCAGGTCTGCCAGCCACAGAGGGTCACTCAGTTCATGAAGAGGTCGGTCCTTCTCTTTCAAAAAATTGTCGATTTCTGATCTCAGCGAATAAAACCGCTGCAGCACAGAGCCACGGCTGAGCCAGCGCACATCAGAGTGGTAGAGTACATCCCCGTATTCAGCATCCATGTCAGATAAGAAAGCTTGAAATTCCCTGTGGTACAGTCCTCTAGCTCGAATTATGTTGACAGTTTTTACAACAGTGTTCATCACATTGCCCAGCTGCACAGTCTTGGCACACAGTGCTTCTTGGTGGATTATACAGTGCATCCTAACAGCCTCACCTCCGCTCTCTTTTACCTTGACGCACACCATGGATGCCATTCCTTTGCGCTCACCCGTCATGGCGGAGCTCCATCCGTTGTTACTCCACAGAGCTTGTCCCATTTAAGCCCCATCTTTTCAACTGCCTCTGACACAGCGTCAAAAATATTTCCACCTGTCGTTGTGCCTTTTAGGCTCATCATATCAAGCAGCTCCTCCGTACAGCAAAATTATCATCGACTCCCATAAAAATTAAAAGCTGTGCGGTGTCTGTGGCGTCTGTGCTCTCATCGCATGCTATCGAGTAAAATCAAAAGCACAAGCTTTCTCTCTCAGCTGAAGTTTCAGGTTAGCTGACAAGTCCTCGATTCTCCGCACCACTGTATTTCTGGATAAGGTCACGTTGTTGAAATCCTGCACTTTTTCCGGGCACATTACTTCTGTGACTTTGATGAGGCACTGCTTTATGAAATCACCGTCTGAGAACGGTTTGCCATGCTGGGCAATAAGTTTTGCGACTTCATAGCTTGCTGCTGTGGCGTTTTCCTGTATTTTGTTAGCACGAAATAAAAACTGTTGTTGAGCTTGCAGGCTAGCTGCCATTTGCTTGAATTCTGTGCTCGTTTGGCACCTGTGTACGATGCGTAGCTCTGATGCTTGGTCTCATAGTGCCGATGGACATTATACTCTTTCATCACGGCAACATCTTCATTGCAAATCAAACAGACACACTTTCCGTTGATTTCTTCAGAGAATCATCACATTGCATTTCAATCAGTTCTAACTGCAGACTCTCCTCCACTTCTTCTGCATCCACCAGGAAGGGGGTCGAGAACAGCTTGATTTGTTTTTCAATGACAGAAAAATCTTGAAAACGCTGGTTGAATTCTGTCACGAGAGATGTAATTACAGACACATATTTCTCCTTTTAGCAGAAAGGTCTGCCTTTGGAAAAGCAGACTTGATTTCAGACAGCGAGGGAAGTGTACAGCATTAAAGCTTCGTAGTTGTGTCTCAAACAGGCGGAGCTTTACACAGAAGGCTTTCATGTGCGCATACAGGTGTGATACCAGCCGTTCTTTGCCTTGTAGGTTCTTGTTCAGTGTATTCAGATGATGAGTAAGATCAACTAAAATGCCAGGTCTGCCAGCCACAGAGGGTCACTCAGTTCATGAAGAGGTCGGTCCTTCTCTTTCAAAAAATTGTCGATTTCTGATCTCAGCGAATAAAACCGCTGCAGCACAGAGCCACGGCTGAGCCAGCGCACATCAGAGTGGTAGAGTACATCCCCGTATTCAGCATCCATGTCAGATAAGAAAGCTTGAAATTCCCTGTGGTACAGTCCTCTAGCTCGAATTATGTTGACAGTTTTTACAACAGTGTTCATCACATCGCCCAGCTGCACAGTCTTGGCACACAGTGCTTCTTGGTGGATTATACAGTGCATCCTAACAGCCTCACCTCCGCTCTCTTTTACCTTGACGCACACCATGGATGCCATTGCTTTGCGCCACCCGTCATGGCCGGAGCTCCATCCGTTGTTACTCCACAGAGCTTGTCCCATTTAAGCCCCATCTTTTCAACTGCCTCTGACACAGCGTCAAAAATATTTCCACCTGTCGTTGTGCCTTTTAGGCTCATCATATCAAGCAGCTCCTCCGTACAGCAAATATTATCATCGACTCCCGCAAAAAATTAAAAGCTGTGCGGTGTCTGTGGCGTCTGTGCTCTCATCGCATGCTATCGAGTAAAATCAAAAGCACAAGCTTTCTCTCTCAGCTGAAGTTTCAGGTTAGCTGACAAGTCCTCGATTCTCCGCACCACTGTATTTCTGGATAAGGTCACGTTGTTGAAATCCTGCACTTTTTCCGGGCACATTACTTCTGTGACTTTGATGAGGCACTGCTTTATGAAATCACCGTCTGAGAACGGTTTGCCATGCTGGGCAATAAGTTTTGCGACTTCATAGCTTGCTGCTGTGGCGTTTTCCTGTATTTTGTTAGCACGAAATAAAAACTGTTGTTGAGCTTGCAGGCTAGCTGCCATTTGCTTGAATTTCTGTGCTCGTTTGGCACCTGTGTACGATGCGTAGCTCTGATGCTTGGTCTCATAGTGCCGATGGACATTATACTCTTTCATCACGGCAACATCTTCATTGCAAATCAAACAGACACACTTTCCGTTGATTTCTTTAAAGAAATATTCATTTTCCCACCGTGTTTGAAATCTTCTACACTCACTTGCTATCTTGCGTTTCTTGGTGCTGCCATTTCTGGTGACTCGTGGTAAATAGACTATATCAGAGGCCTGAAAACCTGGGACATTACAATACAGATGGATACAGTCAGTCTACTAAAAAGCAACAATATGTGGATATCATCTTCATTTAAGGGGGGAAAATGTTTCATATTCATTCATCTTGGCCAGGGGTGTCCAAACAGCAAAGCTGGCTGAGGAACTCTGGGAACTGAAGTCCACAAGTCTTAAAGAGACCAAGTTTGGACACCCCTGATCTTGGCTTTTGTTTTGTATTTGGTATGAACTTGAAACTCCCTTCGTTATTCCCTGCCCAAGGGGTGGGCGCGAGGAGCCTCACCAGGCGGCCCGAGGAAGGCGAGGACAGAGCTGCTGGGCGGGCACGCCAGCAGCCTCTTCGCGCTGCCGCCGCCTCCCCTCCCTTCGTTATTCCCTGCCCGAGGAAGGCGAGGACAGAGCTGCTGGGCGGGCACGGCCAGCAGCCTCTTCGCTTGCCGCCGCCTCCCCCTCCGTTATTCCCTGCCCGAGGAAGGCGAGGACAGAGCTGCTGGCCCGGGCCCGGCCAGCAGCCTCTTTCGCGCTTGCCGCCGCCTCCCCCTCCCTTCGTTATTCCTGCCCGAGGAAGGCGGGGACAGAGCTGCTGGGCCGGGCACGGCCAGCAGCCTCTTCGCGCTGCCGCCTCCCCCTCGCCGTTATTCCCTGCCCGAGGAAGGCGGGGACAGAGCTGCTGGGCCGGGCACGCCAGCAGCCTCTTCGCGCTTGCCGCCTCCCCCTCGTTATTCCCTGCCCGAGGAAGGCGAGGACAGAGCTGCTGGGCCGGGCACGGCCAGCAGCCTCTTCGCTGCCGCCGCCTCCCCCTCGCCGTTGTTATTCCCTGCCCGAGGAAGGCGAGGACAGAGCTGCTGGGCGGGCACGGCCAGCAGCCTCTTCGCGCTTGCCGCCTCCCCCTCGCCGTTGTTCCTGCCCGAGGAAGGCGAGGACAGAGCTGCTGGGCCGGGCACGGCCAGCAGCCTCTTCGCGCTTGCCGCCGCCTCCCCCTCGCCGTTGTTCCTGCCCGAGGAAGGCGAGACAGAGCTGCTGGGCCGGGCACGGCCAGCAGCCTCTTCGCGCTTGCCGCCTCCCCCTCGCCCGTTATTCCCTGCCCGAGGAAGGCGAGGACAGAGCTGCTGGGCCGGGCACGGCCAGCAGCCTCTTTCGCGCTTGCCGCCGCCTCCCCCCCTCCCTTCGTTATTCCCTGCCCGAGGAAGGCGAGGACAGAGCTGCTGGGCCGGGCACGGCCAGCAGCCTCTTCAGCTGCCGCCTCCCCCTCGCCGTTATTCCCTGCCCGAGGAAGGCGAGGACAGAGCTGCTGGGCCGGGCACGGCCAGCAGCCTCTTCGCGCTTGCCGCCGCCTCCCCTTCATTATTCCCTGCCCGAGGAAGGCGAGACAGAGCTGGGCCGGGCCCGGCCAGCAGCCTCTTTCGCGCTTGCCGCCGCCTCCCCCCTCCCTTCGTTATTCCCTGCCCGAGGAAGGCGAGGACAGAGCTGCTGGGCCGGGCACGGCCAGCAGCCTCTTTCGCGCTTGCCGCCACCTCCCCCCCCCCCTCCTTATTCCCCGCCCCACCAAGGCGAGGGCAGGACCCCCCCCCACCTCTTTCCCCATGGCGGCCCGCGGAAGGCGAGGACAGAGCTGCTGGGCCGGGCACGGCCAGCAGCCTCTTCGCGCTTGCCGCCTCCTCTGCCCCTCCTTCATTATTCCCCGCCCATGGGGAGAGTTAAAGCCTACATTGTAAAAGGCCATTTTAAATTATACTTCCAGAATTTGCTGCGGGCCAAAAAAAACTGACCCACGGGCCGCAGTTGGCCCGCGGGCCGTAGTTTGGACACCCCTGATATAGATAAACAATGTTAAGTTCTGCACTGCTCAGTTGCGCGGGGGCCAAAGAGATATGGGAAATCAGGCAAAAATTCCAATAGTTCCTTATAAGTGTAGGATGTTAGCACCACTCCTCTCCTAGAAGAATGAAATATTCTAGGAAATATTAAAAAGGCAAAATGTTATATTTCCCTGGATGAGAAATGGAGAAACATGTTTTTTTAGAGGCAGGAAGCAGACTCACTCTTAATAGCCTCCTCAATAGCCCACAGCAGATGTCAGCACTGAAGAGATAAAGAGATAGCTAGGTCTATTCCTAAGCAAATGCCCTCACCCAAGATCCAACAAAGGTAGCATTAGCTCTCTACTCATCTAGCAACAGAACTTACCACATGGCACCTGGGGAGTTTACATCACCCAGCAAGGCTCAACCAGTGGTGGGATTCAAAATGTTTTACTACCGGTTCTGTGGCGTGGCTTGGTGGGCGTGGCATGGCATGGCTTGATGGGTGTGGCAGGGGAAGGATACTGTAAAATCTCCATTCCCACCCCACTCCAGGGGAAGGTTACTGCAAAATCCCCATTTCTTCCCGATCAGCTGGGACTTGGGAGGCAGAGAATAGATGGGAGCAGGGCCAGTCTGAGGTGGTATTTACCGGTTTTCCAAACTGCTCAAAATTATTTCTGCTACCGGTTCTCCAGAAATGGTCAGAACCTGCTGAAACCCACCTCTGGGCTCAACCAAGCCTGGAACTTCAAAGACAACCTACAAAGTTATCCCTGCATGGCCCCATGGGAGTCTGACAACCAATCAGAACACAAGCTCATATTCAAAGCCCAACAGAGGGCATAAAAGCCAGGCACTCTCCGCATCTCTGCCCCTTTTGCCCAGGATCTCAAGCCATGTGATCCTGTTCGTCAATAAACCTTCTTTCCAAACAACTTCCATGAATCCAGTGTCTTTTTCCCCACTTGGAACTGAACCCCGATGGACATTTCTTCCAACATAAGTATATATAAATTGACATTGAAAGTTTTACAAAGAAATCCGAGAAAAAAGAATGCAAGTTTTAAAACAAAGTGAGATTTTTTTCTGAAAGCTTTAATCTTCTACCCAATTAGCAAAAACAAAGACCTTCCGGACTCATCGGCCTTATTTTTGAATAGAAATTACACAATTTCATAACGTGTGTCTTAGTGATAGCCAAAATGTTTTTTTTTTAAAGGGGATGCAGAAATCTTAATCTTATCAACATATGAAATGTATGTACTCTTTTCAATTCCATCTCTCTACAAACCTCATTTAGCACAATTAAAATATTTTAAAAATCAGTTTAAAATGAATTAGTTATCATGAAGGTATATAAACATTAAAATATTGCTTAGGATTTTTAAAATTATTTTTTCATTTCCAGGATATCGGGTCTGTTTGTTCTTCCCTTTTGCAAATTTGCCAGATCTGTAAGCAGTGGCTGCATACAAAACTGTAAATCCTTGCTGTTTTGAAAACAAGAGAACAGACGGATCAAAAGTTTAGCCTGGAGGCTACTGTCATTTTTCTCAGGAAAGGAAGAAAAAAAGGAAATAATAGCTTCATACCTTTTGCTGAGTTCTATAGGATGGGTGATAAAGAAAAGGAACAACCCAAACACAAATAAAAAAAAAAGATCATTTGTGTAACTAAGCAGCTTAAATGGAAGGTGCAGAATCAACCCCAGGAGGGCACAAAAAAGACAGAGCAGATAGTCATTAGTCATTTTTGACACCTACTGTTAATGCAAAATCGTGGTAGAATGGCAACACATTGTCGGGTTTCTTTCCCCTTTTTAATAGGTTTCCTTAGCGCACCAATCTGTGGGAAATCTCTAATGCTAGAAAAGATAGAAGGGGGAAAAACCAGGATGGCTAGTGACAAGGTGGATGGACTTAGTTACCAGGATCATGAGTGCATCATTGGAAGATCTGAAAAAAAAAAAACAAGTTAGAGAAAGATTGTGATGGATAAAAAACCCTGCCTATGTGGTCAGTAGGAGTCAAAAATGACTATGGCATGTAATCAATCAATCAATCAAAAGTGGCTAAGGGGGTGGTCGGGTAGTAATTGACTAAATGCAGATGTGCTTAGGTGAAGTGGATTTATGCATGGGTATTGTGGTGTCTTGTGATATGTTCTTGTTTGTTGCTGTTTATATTATTTGCATGGTTGTCTTTAACTCTAAAGAATATTTCAATATTTCAGTGATTGAAGGCTACTTACCTAGAGGTTCCAAGTAAGTAGTAGTTTGAGATACTATAGATAATAGATAGATGATTGATAGATAAGTAAATAATAAATAATAATAAATAATAAATAAAATAGATTGATAGATAAAGGGACGCAGTGGCTCAGGGGCTAAGACAGCTGAGCTTGTCAATCGAAAGGTTGGCAGTTCAGCGGTTCGAATCTCTAGTGCTGCCGTGTAACAGGGTGAGCTCCCGTTACTTGTCCCAGCTTCTGCCAACCTAGCAGTTTCGAAAGCACGTAAAAATGCAAGTAGAAAAAATAGGGACCACCTTGGTGGGAAGGTAACAGCGTTCCGTGCGCCTTTGGCATTGAGTCATGCCGGCCACATGACCACGGAGACGTCTTTGGACAGCGCTGGCTCTTCGGCTTTGAAACGGAGATGAGCACCACCCCCTAGAGTCGGCAACGACTAGCATGTATGTACAAGGGGAACCTTTACCTTTACCTTTATAGATCAGTGATGCCTAAACTTTTCCAGACCAAGTGCCCAAAGAGTGTGTTGGAAGAAATGTCCATCTGGGTTCAGTTCCAAGTGGGGACAAAGACACTGAAAACATGGAGACTGCTTGGAAAGATGGTTTAATGGTGGTCAGGATCACATGGCTTGAGTTCCTGAACAGAAAAAGGGGCTGAGATCCTGTGTGCTCCCTGGCTTTATGCTTTTTCTGAGCTTTGAACTTTCTGGGGCACAGGAAGAGTATCCTGATTGGCTGTCAAACTCCCAGGTGGTCTAGGGGTCTTAGTTAACATTGTAGGTTGTCCCTCAAGCTTGCCTGAGCCTTGCCATGTGGTGAGTTTCTGTTGCTAGATGGGTCCTATTGTGTTGCAGATGATGGCCCATTGACAAAGGTGTGGAGAATGAGTTTCTGTCTCTGACCCATTGACAAAGGTGGGGGGTGGCAGGAAGTTGCAGGGAGCTGCTTTGTCTTTAAAACATGTTTCTCCATTTCTCATCCAGGGAAATATAATATTCTGCCTTTTTAAATATTTTCTAAAATATTTCATTCTTCTAGGAGGGGGGTGGGTGCTAAATTCCTACAAGTGCAAGCATGCACACAAATGTGTGTGTACACTCCAAACCCCCAAAATGTAATGTGTGTGCGGCTCCGCACATACGCCCCGGCCCCTATGCATGCGTGCATGGCCCCCCCACATGTGCCCTGGATCCCGCTCATACACACATGGCCTCCTGCACTCGCCCTTCCACACATATACGTGCAGCCCACCTACACGTGCCCCGCCCTCTGTGCATGCACAGCAGAGACCCGAAGACCAGCTGGCTGGCTGGCTGGTTGAAGGCACGCATTCATGCAGAGAGGAGCTGAACTGGGGTGACAGCTCATGTGCCACCAGAGAGGGCGCTGCGTGCCACCTCTGGCACACGTGCCATAGGTTCACCATCATAGCTATAGATGATTGATAGATAGATAAGTTTCAATCTGGATTCAGTACTGAGTTCATCACTGAATTGACTCGGTCTTCCCAAAGATGACTTGTATGAGAAAGAAGCAGGAAGAATGCAATCTTGTTTCTCCTAAATTATTTTTGGGCATTCTGATCACTGAATTATCCTGGAATACTTTGTGGAGTGGGAAGAAAAATAATACTGCAGGTTCATATCTCAAGAATGACACAGGGGCAGATCTGTTTGGTCCATGTGTGGTTAAATTACTGGGTGGCACATAGTTTGGGCTTGTTCTCACAGGGCACAGTGCCATTATGATGCAAATGCCACTCAGTGCTAACTTGCCACTCCATAAGTATTAGATGAGTCAGGGCAGAACAGGGGTAGAGTTAGAGGCCGTAGAGTCAAGCTGAATTCTGGTAAGCCTAAGTTAATTAGAAGGATGGCTGTTCTAATTGTTATGTGATGGTTTTAGAGCAGGGATGTCCAAACTTTTTTGAGTGAGGGCCAAATACAGAAAAATAAGCAAAGGCCTGGGCCACCGGGGGGGCGTGGCTTATTTTGGGGTGTGGCTTGGTGGTCATGTGACTGGTGGGCGTGGCTAACTGCTCATGTGACTGAGTGGATGTGGCTATGGGCATAGAAACTACTCAGAGGGCTAAAAAAAGTAATTTTTGACCAGTCCTCACACTTATGACCATCCTCACATTTATGCCCATTGCAGCATTTTTAACAACCATATCACTCATTTCACAACTGCTTCTCTTCACCACGGTTACAAGATAGGGTGCAAAATGTAAAGATAGTTGTAGGTGTGAGGACCAGTCAAAAGTGTGAGGACAGGTCAAAAATAACTTTTCAGCCCTCTGAGTAGTCCCTATGCACAAAATGCTGCAACAGGCATAAATGATGACCGGTCATAAGTGTGAGGACTGGTCAAAAGTGCGATATAGTTTTTGTCTGGAGACATTCTGCACACTTCCCCCCACCAACGCTGTTCGGCCCCTCGCCGCCCTCACCTGTTTCTCGATGCCGGTCTTCTTCTTTTCCGCCAGGGGAGTCCCAGCTGCTTTCTATCAGTCTGCAGGGTGCAAAACTGTCACACTGGGAGATCCTGCAGCATGCAAAGAAGCCCCCAAGGGTCCCTCGGTTTGGGCACAGGTTTGGGAGCAGAGCCCCCAAAGGGCTTTGAAGCTGCTCCGAGGGGCAGCTGGGGCCCATGTACAGAGTGCGCACAATAGCCTCAAGCCACAAGAGTTTTGCAGCCAGCCAGTCCTTCTCAGAGGCAGACAAAATGAAACAGAAACAAGCCAAGCGGGTGAGAGACACCTTCAAAGGCAAACAAACAAACAAACTTCCCTTTTGGGAAGAGGCAGCGCTGTGCTAGGAAGGCCGGCTGTTCTCCCCCTCCGAGGGCCTTGTGGGTCAGCCAGGAGGCTTTGGCCCATTGGAGGAACGACCCTGGCAATGCCCCATGGGGCACAGGGGCCACCAGCCGGCCAAGCTGCCTTGGGCCCAAAAGACTCTTTGCGAGGAAGGGCTTCATCCCCCTTGGGCATCCCGGCATCCCAGGATGTTGCCATCTTCCCCAGCTGTGGCAACACCGCGGGGGGTGGGGTGGGTCTCTTCGGCTCTCTCCCAGAGCCTCCTTGGTCACTCAGCTTCCCGGACAAGGCCCCAACTGAGCTGCGCCCCCCCTCACCAGGCGTCGAGGGATTCCCACCAACTGAGCTGCATCGCCGGGGGAGGGGGGGAGGCGGTGGCTGGAGAGGGACAACCCGCCTTCGCTGCCCCCCACCCAGAGGTTCTCCGGGGAGCAGAAGCGTCCCGTTCCCGCCGGGACCCTCGGCAGCCCCGGCAGCGGGGCCCACTCAGCAGCTCACCCCTCCCATCCTCCTCCGCTCCGCTCCCCCGCCCGTCCAGCCCTGCTCTGCCGACCCGCTCGGAGAGCCTACCTGCGCGGCGCCGCGAGCCGAGGGCGCCCGGAGCAGCGCCGGAAGCTCTGCCGCCCGCCCGCCTCCTCCTCTGTCTGGTGGGCCGGGCTGGAGCCGTGGGCGTCCCGGGCGTCCCCTACAGCCCAGTGGCGGAATGGCCGGCCCGCAGCCCGGGGGGGGGGGGGGTCGCCTCAGCGGAGCCCCCCCGCATCTGCAACCGGGCGAGCGGCGGCGTTGCCATCTTCCCCAGCTGGGGCGGGGTGGGGTGGGGTAGGTCTCTTCGGCTCTCTCCCAGAGCCTCCTTGGTCACTCAGCTTCCCGGACAAGGCCCCAACTGAGCTCGCCCCCTTACCAGGCATTCCCACCAACTGAGCTGCATCGCTGGGGAGGCGGTGGCTGGAGAGGACAACCCGCCGCCGCCCACCAGACAGAGGAGGCGGGCGGCGGCAGAGCTTCGGCGCTGCTCCGGGCGCCCTCGGCTCGCGCGCAGGTAGGCTCTCCGGCGGGTCGGCAGAGCAGGGCTGGACGGGCGGGGAGCGGAGCGGAGGAGGATGGGAGGTTGAGCTGCTGAGTGGGCCCGCTGCCGGGCTGCCGAGGTCAGCGAGGCAGGCGCTTCTGCTCCCGGAGAACCTCTGGGTGGGGGCGGCGGCGGTTGTCCTCTCCAGCCACCGCCTCCCCCAGCGATGCAGCTCAGTTGGTGGGAATGCCTGGTATGCCCCACCCAGAGGTTCTCCGGGAGCAGAAGCGTCCCGTTCCCTCCGGGACCTCGGCAGCCCGGCAGCGGGCCCACTCAGCAGCTCAACCTCCCATCCTCCTCCGCTCCGCTCCCTGCCCGTCCAGCCCTGCTCTGCCGACCCGCCCGGAGAGCCTACCTGCGCGCGCCATGAGCAGGCGCCTGGAGCAGCGCCGGAAGCTCTGCCGCCCGCCCGCCTCCTCCTCTGTCTGGTGGGCCGGGCTGGAGCCGTGGGCATCCCGGGCGCCCCCTACAGCCCAGTGGCTGAATGGCCGGCCCGCAGCCCCGGGTGGGCAGGGGTAGCCTCAGCGGAGCCTCCCCGCATCTGCAACCGGGCGAGCGGCGGCTTCCTTGGGGGCCAGGACGGGGGCCGCACCCCACTGTCCACCGAGAATTTGCTGCGGGCCAATAAAAACTGACCCGCGGGCCGCAGTTGGCCCGCGGGCCGTAGTTTGGACACCCCTGTTTTAGAGGCACACAAGAGGGAGGGAAGGACAGAAACAGGACTGAAAGGACCAATGAGTAATAGATATAGACAGACAGACAGACAGACACCGGTAGGTAGGTAGGTGGGTAGGCAGGTAGGTAGATAGTAAATAGATACATGATATATAGATAGAGATAGAGGTGATAAAAATACACACACACACACACACACACACACACACACACACACACACACACACATCTTAACCTGTTTTAGTGGGAGTATCCGCTCCAAAAGCTTTCAGAACAGAACTGAAAATATGGAGAGTTCATTGTGACAGTTTTCTATGCAAAGATGACCATAAGAAACCCAACTTTGATAGATAGGAAAGGGGAACCAACATATTTCAAAGTGTGATCTGTGGACCTTTGGTGATCCATAGAGGTCCATTTGGTGCAATCTACTGTAGCTTCCTCATGCTCATGGGCCAGAGGCTGCTTGTTTCTTGAGCATCGTTTCTCCGCATGTACCAATGGTAAGTTCATAAGAACACCACTCACTTTCTCATCCTCCTCTTGAATACCAATGGTCAGCTAGCATGGGTCTGCTTGCGGACTGTAGGAGAAAAAGGGCAAAATTGCCTGACATAAAATCACCTTTCCCAGGCAAAACTGCATTAGATACTGAGAGACAAGAATATTTATTAAATTGTATAAGGACACTGGGAGTCAATGACAGCTCTAGGAAGCAGGATCAAAACAAGGTAGCATTTAAGGAACAGCAGGTTCTGACGGGTTCTGGAGAGCCGGTAGCAGAAATTTTGAATAGTTCGGAGAACTAGCGAATACCACCTCTGGCTGGCCCCAGAATGGGGTGGGAATGGAGATTTTGCAATATCTTTCCCTTGCCACACTCACCAAGCCATGCCCACTAAGCCAAACCACGCTCACTAAGCCACGCCCCACAGAACCGGTAGTAACAAAAATTGAATTCCATCACTGCTCTATACCATATCAGACAAGTGGCTGTCCAGTCTCTTCTTAAAAACCTCCAGTTATAGAGCACCCACAACTTCTGAAGGTTAATTGTTCTCACCGTTAGGAAGTTTCTCCTTAATTCCAGGATCTCTTCAATCTGTCTATCCACCTGATACATTGTTTTATTTCATCCAATCCTTGTTCACTGCCTCCTTCTATTTTCTTCAATCTTGCTAGCAGTTCTTCTCTTCTAGCCCACTCAAGAATGTTTCTCTGTTGGTTATGGCCTCAATGGGATAGCCAATCTTTTATCCAGAACCTATTGACTGATTCTTCATGCAATCTGTGGTTCTTTTAGTAACCATTTCAAAATCCATAAGAAATGGATACATAATTATACACGTATAATGGATACGTAATTATACACTTATAATGGATATGTGCATAAGAGCACCACCATGCCTACCGTCCCTGTCCTAATGTTCCCTTTAATTGTATTCATTTTATGTCTTCATGCTCATACTTATATATATTATCTAATATGTACCCGACAAAATAAATAAATTAAATACATTTCTCTCTTTACCTTTCAACCATTTTGAAATCCATCTCTCTCTTTACTTTCTTCATTCTTCTGCTTCCAACTTTCACAGCTGTATGTTACCACTGCTTTCACTATTCTGTTCTTTGAGAATACATTAATTAAGTATCCTTAAAATTATGCTCTAGAACAGGAGCGTTTCATTGAGGGCCGCATCAGTATTTGATCTTGGGTGGGGGGCTGGGGTGGATGTGGCCAGGGTGGGCGTGGCTAGCTGAATGGCGCTCGTATCAGGGGCGCCTGTGGCGGCCCAAGAGCTCTGCCAGCGAAAATGTTCCCAAACTCCATTTTCGGCTGCAACTCTCTGCCAGTGAAAATGGAGCTCAAGAGGGCTGCACATAGCCCCCCATCCCCCGAGCTCTGTTTTCACTGCCAAAGGTCCTTTGCTGTTTCCAGGGTGGCCCCGCGGGCCAGATCTAAGCACCTTGTGGGCCAGATCCGGGCCCCAAGCCTTGAATTTGACACCCCTGCTCTAGAAGATTGTTGTCAATAAAGCACAATATTTTTATTCATTCCCATATAAACTATAGGAAGATCCTGCTATTTTTAATGGAAATGGCAGGCAGGAACAAATCTTTCTCTCTCTCTCTCTCTTTGCTGATAATAATCTCCTTTCTTTGGCCATCTAACTCTGCATTGATTAATTAAGAAATCTATATTCACAAATTAATGTTTGCAGCGCTGCAGATTCTCAAGAGAGACAAACAAGGATGATAGCTTGGTTTAGAAACCCAAACAAAGCTCCACAATAACCATTCTTCTACATATTTTACTTAGTTACAAGAACACTTTATATGCAATAATTCAATAAATGCAGCAAAAGGATTTCCTGCCAGCATTTTAATGCAATTCAGAATAACCGCCTAAAAACTCACAATTTTAATAAACTCACGGTATCCTTGAGCTTAGTTCAGATCCCCAGTTACTGAATTGGCCATGTTTCTTTAGAAGGAGAAGAATTCAAGGGGTTGAAACTTTTATCAAAGCTTCTCACCTCTGTGGTTTTGTGTGAAGCCTCAGCCTTCGAAATTGGGGAACGAACTGCACAGAGAATGATGAAAAAGCTATTTTTGTGAAAGACACTAATAGTGCCATTCTCCTTAGCCCTTTGGTTTTTTAAAAAAGAACATGAACATGATTGGATCTTTTATTTTCTTTAGAAAGTCCAATTTTAGCTTATTTATATCCCTCAAAACCTTTAGGTGGAAGAAAAAAAAGAGAACTACAGAAGATAAATTCCAATTTAATGCAAAAGATATATAAATATATATTGGTTGTGATACTGAAAGCTTAGTATTGTGTGTCAAGAGACAGCTGCTTTCTACCAGATAGATTTGCCTGCAGAACTTTTTGAATATACCTATTTTATACTTACTGTATTTTTCAGAGTATAAGACGCACCTTCCCCCCGCCCCAAAACGGGGTGAAAATTTAGGTGCGTCTTATACACCGAATGTAGCCCTGCCCATCCAGTGGCCCCCACCCTTTGGCCTCTGCCTCCCAGCAATTTACCTCCTTTCAGGAAGCAGCAAGAAGAAAATGCCCATTTCAGCTGCAGCATAGCCTAATTAGCACAAGCTGATTGTCCCCGACTCTCAGCTGCTTCAGGCTGCAGGGATTGTCATGGCCTATTGCTACGTGGGCCTCTGCTGCTTGCTGCAAGGAGGTAAATTGCTGGAAGCAGTTTTTTTTTTCTTGTGCTAATCAAGCTGTGCTAAAAATGAAAATGAAAATGAAAGTAAAGCAGGCTGTTTGCTGCAACAAGGCAAAATTGCTGGGAGGCAGAGACAGATTTCTTTTTCTTGTTTTCCTCACCAAAAAAGGTAGGTGTGTCTTATAGTCCGGAGCGCCTTATATTCCAAAAAATACGGTACATATTCTTGGCAGCAGTTACTCACTTGCACAATTCTGCAGCTGGCTAGCTGGCTGGCAGCTTGCACATTTGAAACAGAATAATGGTGCACAAAGTGCAATGTTTAAAACTGAAATATAACGTTTAATATTTCTGCAAGCTAGGCAAAGTATTACATGCAAAATCAAGACAAGTGGGAGGGGTCGGGGGAATCACCATCAATTAATTGTTCTCGTTGGCTGGAAATTTCTCCTTAGTTCTAGGTTGGATCTCTCTTTGATAATCTTCCGTCCATTACTTCTTGCCCTGCCTTCTGGTGCTTTGGAGTGTAAAGTTGACCCCTTGCTCTCTGCCACAGCCATAGGTATTCAGCCGGTTTGGACCGGTTTAGCCAAACCGGTAGCAGAAATTGCGGGTGAGCCCGCCCTGGTGCTATTCTGTCTTATTTAGGCACATTTTGAAGATGCGTGCATGCAAGGAAGCCATGTGTGTGAGCACAGTACATGCGTGGAAGGCCACATGCTCACATTTGCAAACTGGTGGGGAAAGTAAGTGAATATCACCTCTGATCACAGCCCCTCAAATACTGGAAGTCTGCTATCATATCACTCCTACTCTTTCTCTTTGTTAGACTAGACCAGAGGTCACCAACCTTTCGGACCTCCGGGACCACTAAATTCATAATTTTAAATCCCGTGGACCACTAATACGATCTGCATAATGACCGGCTGGGTGGGCGTGGCTAGGTGGTCATGTGACTAAATGGGCATGGCCATCTCAATGTCACTCACATTGAGGGGTGCCTTGCCTGCTTCTACTTGTCCCGCCCCTCTCAGCCACTCCTTGCCTCCCCGCCCGGGCTCCTTAGGGCCCCAACAAGAAATAGTTGTTGGAACTAAGCAGCCACCACAAGAAAGAGTTGGCAAAACAGTTCAGTTCAAATTGGATCTGACCGAGAAGGAGGCTTAGTAGAAGTACCTCACTGAGGACTACGAGCATAGGCTTTCCAAGCAGAGGGAGGACCTGCGGGAGTACAAGGCCAGGTACCGGTACCTGGAGGCTCAGTGGGCTGATATGGTCAGCCAGTACCAGGCCATGATGCAGTCCCACTGGAACAAGGCCCTCCGGCTCTTCACCACCACCAGCACTTCCCTCCAATCTCCAACCTTCACCCAAAGCCCCGCACCAGGAAGTTGAAGCAAGCCCCCAAGTCAGAATTTCTGCTTCCCTCCGACCCGCACAAAAAGACCCTGAAGGGGGAAACACTCTGCAGCAACACAAACATTCATTGCCTGTATCCGTCCCAGGGGCCATAGTTTGAGGACCCCTGATTTAGTGCAATATAAAAAATGCAAATAATTTTTCTGCAGACCACCAAAATTTTCTCGTGGACCACCAGTGGTCCATGGACCACCAGTTGGTGACCGCTGGACTAGACATACCCAGTTCCTGCAATTGTTTAACATATGCCTCCAGACTTCTAATCATCTTTATCACTCTTTCCTATACTCTTTCTAGGGTCTCAACATATTTTTTTTATATCATGGTGTCCTAAACTAGATGCAGTATTAAAAAAAATAAAAAAGATCAAAACTTGAATGCAAGTCTATGTGAGAAAAGAAAGGCGTAAAATTCTCCAATTTATTTTTAAAGAAAGGTCCCTACCTTAGCTCTGCTTCAGTGCTGAATTCAGTGCTGCAGAAGTATTTAGTCTGTATACTTCTGTATTTATGTACTTTATTAATAGTTTATGTGCAGTTGCTGTTATCTAGCTCCATGAAGTTTAGCCTCTTTTTAAATATTTATCATTCTGTTGTATAACTCACCAGAGACACGATAAACGCCACCTCTGTCAGTCACGGTTAAAATATATAACCTAATGATTCACTGCCTTGCTTAGAGTAACATCTCAGTTCAAGGAATATTCCTTTACTGATTATTGGGCCTTGTATTTCTCAACGTATAGAACTTTCAAATGTGTGGACTTCCCCAGCCAACATCTTAAGAGATCTTAAGCCCTGTATCTGGCTGTCACATTCTAAACAGCCTTCGAACAAACAAGCTGTCCTTCTTACTGATAAAATCCATTAAATGGATAAATTAATTAATGGATAAATGATCCATTAATGGATAAATTCCATTAGGATCCCAGCAATCTCAAAGGTGCTTTCCCAAGGCCACTAGACTTTATTGTTCTTTTTTTTTCTTTGAAAATGTCTTGCTTCTCATCCAAGAAGCTTCTTCAGTTCTGATTGACTGGTGGGGAATGGAAGGATCTCTATTCTTCGCAGTTGGACAACTGTTTGTCTGAAATGGTATAGGCCAAGGTTTCCTGCTTGCTCCAACACTGGAGGTTTTTAAGAAGCGATTGGACAACCATTTGTCTGACACAATATAGGGTTTCCTGCTTGAGCAGAGGGTTGGACTAGAAGACCTCCAAGGTCCCTTCCAACTCTGTTATAGATAGCCCACAACTTACAACCACAATGCAGCCAAATTTCCTATTGTTAAGTGAGACACTTGTTAATTGTTAATTGTTAACGGTTTTGCCCCGTTCTCGCCTCAGCTGTTAAGTGAAACACTGCAGCTGATAAATTAGTAACCCAGTTGTTAAGTGAATCTGGCTTCCCCATTGATTTTGCTTGTTAGAAGGTCACAAAAGATGACCATGTGACCCCAGTTGCAAAGATTATAAGTATGAACCAGTTGCCAAGCATCTGAATTTTGATCACACGATCATGGGGATGCTACAAAGGTTGTAACTGAAAAACAGTCATAAATCACCTTTTTCAGCGCTGTTTGAACGGTCACTAAATGAACTGTAGTAAGTCGAGGACCAGCTGTGTTCTGTTATTCAGTCATCTGGTTGTTAGTTCTCTGAGAGTCATTGAGGCCACTTGGAGATTTATCTCTACCCTCAAAGTCACCGAGAGTGCAAATGGTGTGGAACCTTCTTAGGACAGCTGGAAGGACTGTGTTGTAAATGAACATGATTTCCAAAAAAATTGAACATGATTTAGAGCAGGGCCTACAACCTTTGGGCACCAGAGACCAGCTCCGTGAAGAGTGGTTTTTCTGCAGACCGGGAGAGTGGGGGTAAGGCAGAACCCCAAAAAGTAAGACTAGAATAGAATAGAATTTTTTTTTTATTAGCCAAGTGTGATTGGACACACAAGGAATTTTTCTTGGTGTAGATGCTCTCAGTGTACATAAAAGAAAAGATACCTTCATCAAGGTACAACATTTACAACACAAATGATGGTCAATATATCAATATAAATCATAAGGATTGCCAGCAACAAAGTTACAGTCATACAGTCATAAGTGGGAGGAGATGGGTGATGGGAACAATGAGAAGATTAATAGTAGTGTAGATTTGGTAAATAGTTTGACAGTGTTGAGGGAGTTATTTGTTTAACAGAGTGATGGCCTTCGGGGAAAAACTGTTCTTGTGTCTAGTTGTTCTGATGTGCAGTGCTCTATAGCGTCGTTTTGAGGGTAGGAGTTGGAACAGTTTATGTCCAGGATGTGAGGGATCTGTAAATATTTTCACGGCCCTCTTCTTGATTCATGTAATATACAGGTCTTCAATGGAAGGCAGGTTGGTAGCAATTATTTTTTCTGCAGTTCTAATTATCCTCTGAAGTCTGTGTCTTTCTTGCTGGGTTGCAGAACCGAACCAGACAGTTATAGAGGTGCAAATAAGTAAAAAACAGATTGTTCTTTAGATAACAGAAAGAGGTGAATGTTCAAAAGGGCAAACCACAATTTCACACATTATGCCTAACTACACGAGTTATGCTGCAAAGTAATAAACAAAGCAGGAAATGCTAGCTTCCTGTCAGAAGAAGGGTGGGGGGAGCAAGATGTTAAACTGCTTTTTTTTTGCACATCTATATGAGCCAATAACTGATCAATGCTGATATGATGCGGTTATGGTGTATGTTTCCAAGTATAAGAATGCTTGTTTGTCCTTAAGGAAGTTGTCCAGATTTGGCTTTGGCTATATCATTCTGGACCTATTTTGTTTACAGCTACCTTTGATTCTGAGATTTGGGTCTCGTTATTTCCTGCAACAGGGGAGCATGGCGTCACACACTGCCTGGATCGACCTGCATGGATGGGGACACCCAGTGGTGGGATTCAAATAATTTAACAACCGGTTCTCTGCCTTAATGACTGGGTGGCTGGGTGTGGCCATGGTGGGTGTGGCCAGGGGGTATGACAGGCAGCACTTGGCCTCCTGCACCCCCCTGGGAGCAAAAACGGGCCACGGGGGGAAGGCGCATTCCCACGCCCTGTTTTGGGCCTAGTAGGTCTCCCTGAAGCCTCTTGGGAGCAAAAATGGGCACGGGGGGACTCCTGGATGGGGCGGGGTGGGAAGGGGCAGGGTCAGCCAGCAATTTAACAACCTGAACCGGTTCAAACTAACTGAATCCCACCACTGGGGACAATTGTTGGACCAGTTCCTGGCAGCCTGTGGACCAGTGTCGGTCTACAGACCGGGAGGTTGGGGACCCCTGATTTAGAATTCTCATGATTAAAGAAGATCGATTATTGAAAGAAGAAAGCTAAGTGGTAATCACAGAACAAAAAGTAAATGTATAATTATGCCCAGGAAGACTGGAAACTACATCTTCCAATGTAGCTTCAATAGCCAACACAGTTCTGGGCTGCATAAACAGAAGGATAGAATCAAGAACACGTGAAGTGTTAATACCACTTTTGTTAAGTTCAGGCAATGAAGAGGCAGGAGACCAATGAGTGACAACAGCTCTTTAGTTTATTGTGACCCACCGAAGAACAACCGGCAAAAACCCCTCTTTAAATACTCTTTTGGTTGAGGCTTCAACCAATCAGCAACGTGTAATTTTCCCGCCCAAAATTCCCTCTCAAAGTTCAAAATACATTACACTCCTTCCCTCCCAGAACGCTTTGTACCTCTATTTACATAATATTTACATGCTATTTCTCTACGTAGTCACGCAGGTAGACAGGGCGTCTCCTAACTCTTTCTGACCTGCGCAGTTCATTCTCTGGGAGAGAGTCGAGCTGGTCGGAGGGACTGTTTGTTCCTCCCAGCTCCTCCTCTAGGCCGTCTGGCCCTGGATTATTGGCTGAATCGTTCCTGTTGCCTTCAGGAGGAACCGGTTGGCGTCGCTGGACTTCATCGGAATCAGATAAGTCCTCCGCTCGCCTCGGGTTTGAGTCAGCTGCAGATTCAAACAATTGGTAGTCAGGGCCTGGTTGTTTGGTTTCTAGTTTGTTTGGTATACGTTTTCTTAACTGGTCTATGTGGCGTTTCCATACCCGGCCGTCCTCCATGTCTACTACGTATGATTTGGGTCCGGTTATGCCCAGAATTTCCCCCTTTAACCATGTTGGGCCCTCGCTATAGTTGTGTGCCCATACTGGGTCACCCACTGTCATTTCCCTGGTTTTTCCTTGAATACCCTTGTACCCGTCTGGGGTATAAGTTGGGTTTAGTCGGTCTAGCGAGCACCTGAGTTTCCTGCCCATTAAGAGTTCCGCTGGACTGCGGCCAGTTGTTACACAAGGGGTCCTATGTTGGACGGCCAGGAAAGTGTCTATTTTCGTTTGCCAGTCACCTGGACTTATCCTAGATAGCGCTTCCTTGGTGCTCCGAACGAAACGTTCTGCAAGTCCGTTCGTCGCCGGGTGGAAAGGCGCCGAGAGGACATGTCTGATGCCCTCTCCCGCTAAATACCCCTCAAACTGGTTTGCCGTGAATTGCGGGCCGTTGTCAGAGACTAGGGTGTCGGGCAGGCCGTGTGTTACGAATAGATGCCTTAGGACTGTGATTACTGCTTCGGCCGTTGTGCTTTTCATGAGGATTATTTCTAACCATTTTGAGTAGGCATCTACCACAATTAAAAAAGTCTGCCCATGGAACGGCCCCGCAAAATCTATGTGAATCCTGGACCAAGGCCCCTGGGGTTTCTCCCACTCTCTAACTGGGGCTGTAGGGGGTAGCGACCTCGACTCTTGGCAGGATTGGCATTTCCCTACCCTGTCGCTGATGTCCTTATCCATTAAGGGCCACCATACATAACTCCTCGCTAAACTCTTCATCCGCACAATCCCTGGGTGGCCCACATGCAACAGTTCCAACACATTTTCGCGTATTTTTTCTGGGATAACTACCCTGTCCCCCCATAACAGACACCCTCCTTGAACAGACAGTTCTGATTGTTTTTTCGCAAAGTCTTTGAAACGCTCGCCTGGCACAGCGGGCCAACCCCTTTGCACCCAACCGATTACAGTCCGAATTGTAATGTCTCTATACGATGCCCTAGCCACCTGCTTGGATGTGACTGGGCCAGAGTCCAAAGAGTCAATTAGTAAGACGGGTGTCCCCGAGGTGGGGTCCTCAATTGTCTCTGGTAAAGGGCATCTGCTCAGAGCGTCCGCATGCCCTAAGTCTTTTCCTGGGCGGTGGAGCAATTTGTAGGAGTATGCCGCTAGGAAAATAGTCCATCGGGTCAGCCTGGGAGAAAGTGCCATGGGTGTTGGGCGGTCACCCGCTAAAAGCCCTAGAAGGGGTCTGTGGTCCGTGACTATCTCGAAATCTCACCCGAACAAGTATTCGTGAAATTTCTTAACCCCGGAGACTATGGCCAACGCTTCCCTATCTAACTGGCTGTAGTTCCTTTCTGCAGAGGACATAGTCCGGGAATAATACGCTATAGGGGCTTCTGTTCCATTTGGTAACCTATGGCTGAGCACTGCCCCCACCCCATATGGTGAAGCGTCGCAAACTAGCACTAGTGGCAACGTGCCATTGTACTGGATGAGGAGGCTATCGCTGGACAAAAGGTTTTTTACCCCCTCAAATGCCCTAGCCTCTTCTCTGCCCCAGGACCACACAGCTTTCTTTGCTAGCAACTTATGTAGCGGCTCGGCTACTGTTGCTTTATTCTTCAAGAATACCGCATAAAAATTAACAAGCCCCAAGAATGCCTGTAATTCTGTTTTATTTTGGGGGGCTGGGGCCTTTCTAATGGCCCGTACCTTGCTCCCCGTTGGGTGGATCCCTTCCCTGTCTATTCAGTGTCCTAGGAATTCTACAGATTTCACCCCAATGTGGCATTTGTTGAGCTTAACTTTAAGCCCCGCAGACCTAAAAATGCCCAACACCTTCCTTAGTTTTACCCCGAGTTCCTCTAAGTTTTCAGCTGATACCAATACATCGTCGAAGTATGGTACCACTCCTGGCAGGCCCTGTAATAATCACTCCATTAGGTTCTGGAAGAGCCCTGGGGCCACGCTAACTCCGAACTGGAGTCGCGTACATTTGAAAGCCCCACGGTGTGTGACAATTGTCTGCACCTCAGCTGTGCTGCTATCTACAGGTAGCTGCTGGTAGGCTTGGGCCAAATCGAGTTTGGCGAAGACCTGCCCTTGCCCTAATGAGTGCAGCAAATGTTGCACCACTGGAACGGGGTATGCACTTTTCTGCAATGCTTTGTTAAGCGTTGCTTTGTAGTCAGCGCAAATTCGGACCAAACCGTCCGGTTTGACTGGGGTTACTATGGGTGTCTCCCACTTTGCATGGTCGACGGGGACTAATATTCCCTGGCTTACTAGCTTGTCCAATTCTCGGTCAATTTTAGGCTTTAGGGCGAATGGAACCCTCCTAGCCTTTAACCGGATGGGGGTTACTTGGGGGTCAAGGTTGAAAGAAATAGGGGTCCCCACGTACTTGCCCAGGCAATCCTTGAATACGTCCTCGAACTCCTTCAGTAGTTCGTCTCTGAGGATGACGTCGCTCCTGTGGACCCCGGTCACTCCCATGCCCAAAGCTCGGAACCAGTCCAACCCTAGCAAACTCGGTAGAGTTCCGTTTACTATGGTGATCAGCAGGGTCTTTGTGAATTGTCCATATTTGACTTGGACGGATGTGGCTCCTCGAACAGGGATCCGATTCCCCTGGTAGTCCTGCACTCTCAGCTTCTGGGTTTGTAGCTGATGTTTAGCGATCGCTGGCAAGTCTCTCACGATGGTGTCCCAGGACATAATTGTGATTGACGACCCAGTGTCTACTTCCATGGGGCACTGCACCCCTTCAATGTAGACTTGGGTAAATATTTTCTTCTCTAGTCGTGTCGATGCGTGGGCCACTCTCACAGTGGTCTGGTTTAACTTTGCGCCCTTTTTAAATGGACCAATCCCGGGCCGCTTCGCTGCTCCCGCGCTCTGATTGGTCGGTTTGAATTTTTGGCGGGAAGGTTGGGGGGCTCGGCAGGCCCGAGCTATGTGTCCTTTTTTTTCACATCACCGACAAACCGCGTCCTTGAATCTGCAGTTTTGCCATTGGTGTTGCCCCCCACAACTCACACATTCGTCCCGGTCACCTCTCTCCAGCTTCCCGGTGTGGAACACCTCTTCCTCTTCCTCACCTTCCGATTCGGCCTGGACTTCCTCACTGTGGACCGGTGTAGTCTTTGTCCCGGCACCCTGCGCGTTTGGCTTTTGCAAGGTCTCCGCCGCCTTGGTGGACATCTCATGAGCTCTGGCTTCGTCCAGGGCTATCGCTAGAGTCAGGTTGCTTTTAGACAGTAGCCGCCTTTGTAGTCTGATGTCTCTGACCCCACAAATGAGCTGTTCGAGTAAGGAATCCTCCAAATCTCTGTACTCGCAGTGGTTTGCGGCTTTCCTCAATGCGGCCATGTACACACTTATTGATTCGCCTTCTCGCTGTACCCGTTGCCTCAATTCGAACCGTTGGACGAACTTTGAGGGTACCGGTGCGTAGTGCGCTCGAAGTGTTGTTTGTAGTGTCTGCCACGGTACCGATTGTACCGGCGTTGGCTCTGAGAGTGACTCTGCCATATCGAAGACCTCTGGACCACAGTGGCTCAGGAAGTATGCTCGCTTCCGATTGTCCGAGACTCCCTGTAGTTCGTTTGCTTCGAGGAAACACTCGAAGCGAGCCATGTACGACCCCCATTTCTCCTTGGCTGGGTCGAATGGCGCTGGCGGCGTGTAGCTGGACATCGCTATTTTCCGCCTTCGAAAACTGGCTGGGTTTTTTGAATTCCTGGTTCCTTCAGCTCTTTCTTTCGATCTCACTGCCTCAACATCCCATCCTCGTCGCCAATGTTAAGTTCGGGCAATGAAGAGGCAGGAGACCAATGAGTGACAATAGCTCTTTAGTTTATTGTGACCCAGCGAAGAACAACCGGCAAAACCCCCTCTTTAAATACTCTTTTGGTTGAGGCTTCAACCAATCAGCAACGTGTAATTTTCCCGCCCAAAATTCCCTCTCAAAGTTCAAAATACATTACAACTTTATAATGCCTTGGTAAGGCCACACTTGGAATATTGCATCCAGTTTTGGTCGCCGCGATGTAAAAAAAATGCTGAGACTCTAGAAAGAATGCAGAAAAGAACAACAAAGATGATGAGGGGACTGGAGGCTAAAACATACGAAGAATGGTTGCAGGAACTGGGTATGTCTAGTTTAATGAAAAGAAGGACTAGGAGAGACATGATAGCAGTCTTCCAATATCTCAGGGGTTAGAAGAGGGAGTCAAACTGTTCTCCAAAGCACCTGAGGGTAGAACAAGAAGCAATGGGTGCAAACTAATCAAGGAGAGAAGCAACTTAGAACTAAGGAGAACTTTCCTGACAGTTAGAACAATTAACCAGTGGAACAACTTTCCTGTAGAAGTTGTGAATGCTCCAACACTGGAAATTTTTAAGAAAATGTTGGATAACCATTTGTCTGAAATGGTGTAGTAGGGTCTCCTGCCTCAGCAGGGGGTTGGACTAGAAGACCTTCCAACTCTGGTCCCTTCCAACTCTGTTATTATTATTATATCTTACTATTTCTTTTCTATTTTTCTTTTACTTTCCTCCCCTTCCTTGTGTTTTAAGTTTTCTCTTTGATTCATTTCTTTTTCTTGGTTTATATTACTTTGTATTACTTTTTTAATCTTCTTAAAAATCTTTAATAAAAATTATATGTGAAAAAACATAATGTCAGATTGAGCATTTTATGCAGAGTTCTAAAAAATATTAGCAATTCTAATAAAAGGAGCACACTTTGATCTTTCAGCAAGATTTTCTCTTAAAAGGCCTTAGTTAATAGTAAGTTATAATATTTATGCTGCTCTTCTGCCTTCAGAATCCTAGACTCAATGCATGATAGCAATTTACTGGCTACTATAATTAACTACCATTTCACGAAATTTAGGGTTTCCAACTAATTAGATCCCACAATTATTTTCTCATTGTGGCTGTTCTTTCACCATTTTTAGCAATAATGTGCCATGTTAATTTGTGTTCTCTCTACAGGTAGTTCTTGATTTATGACCACAATTGAGAGTGAAACTTCCATTGCTAAACTATGTGATTAAGTTAATTCTTGTGTGACTGTGCACAGTTTCCTGATCTTTTTTGCTATGGTCTTTAATAAGCAGTTCACATGGTCATTAAGCAAACCCAGCTTCTCTCTTTGTTTGCTGGAAGTTGGTGGGAAAGTCACAAATGGCAATCACATGACCCCAGGACACTGCAGTCATTGCAAATGCATGCCAGTTACTAAATACCTGAATTGCAATCATATGATCATGAGGAGCTGTGATGGTTTAAAGTGCAAGGACTAGTGTAACTCACTTTTTCAGTGCTGCTGTAACTTCAGATGAAGTGGCTGTCTAAATAAAATAAAGAAAGAAAGAAATAAGTGGCTGTGTAAATAAATGAGAACTGTCTACACTCTTTTGCTAAAGCAACAAAGCAATCAGATGTCCAGACAAAATAATGTGGTGAAGAGTTGATAGTTTAAGAAAATGTAGCATAACCAGAAAGTTTATAAAAAGAGCCCCAGTGGCGCAGTAGCTGGAATGCAATATTGTAGGCTAATTCTGCTGACTGCTAGCAGTTCGATCCTGACCTGCTTAATGTTGACTCAGCCTTCCATCCTTCCAAAGTTGTTGATGGAAATATGCTGACTCTGTAAACCTTTTAGAGATGGGTCTAAAGCACTACGAAGCCGTATATAGGTCTTAGTGCTATTGCTATAACAGGTATGTGTATTAGGTTCTCTAAACAGAGAGCTGCTCAGATGTGACAGTTACATGAATGCTAAAATGTACCAACTATATGTAACTCTATGGACAAAATAAGGTGACAGGATATGACAGAAACAAGTATAGGTAGTCTTCGACTGACAATAGTTCATTTAGTGACTGTTTGAAGTTACAACAGCACTGAAAAAAGTGACTTATGATGTTTTTCACATTTATGACCACTGTTGCAACTCATGGTCATGTGATCAAAATTCAGACTTTTGGCATATTTTTAAGACAGTTCCAGTATCCTGGGGAATCACTTTTTGCAACCTTCTGACAAGCACAGTCAAGAGGAAGCCAGATTCACTTAACAACTGTTACTAACTGAACAATTGCAGTGATTCACATAACGTTCTGTGGCCAGAAAGTTCATAAAACGGGGCAAAATTCACCTAGCAAAACTCTCACTTAATAACAGAAATGTTGGGCCCAATTGTGGTCAGAAGTTGAGGACTACCTTGCAGAATATAATGCTCTGTCTGAGAGCCAAATTGTTACTTATCAATCGTATTCAACCAGAAGAGATGTATACTGCTAGTCCTTGGTTTACAACCATTCATTTAGTGACTGTTTGAAGCTACAACAGCACTGAAAGTAGTGATTTATGACCCTTGTCAAGCTTATGACTATTGTAGCATCCTTGTGGCCAGCATATGGTCATGTGGTCAACAATTGGATGCTTGGCAAGCGGCATATATGTATGACAATTGCAGGGTCCCGTGCTTGTGTGATCAGCTTTTGTTCTCTTCTGCTAAAGTTAGTGGAGGAGCCAGATTCACTCAACAACTGTGTTACTAAATTAACAACGTCAGTGATTCACTTAATAACTGTGGCAAAAGAGTTCATAAAATGGTAAAAAACTCTCACTTAACAATTGTCTTGCTTAGCAATGGAAATCTTGAACTCAGTTATGATTGTAAGTTGAGGACTATCTATATACATTTCCTATCCCAGGGGGCTTGCCTATATCAGAGGAAAAGTTTCATAGTGCAGAGAGCATGTTAAGGACAGGACTGGCCAAGCATCTTGGTTGGATCTCCTCCCTTCCCACCAAGCATCCCCATCAACCACCCTCTTTTGATGTGGGGATGAGGCAGGGACTCGGGATCCAGCTGCTGGTTCTTCTGCCAAGCCTCATGCTGTTTTTGTGTAAATGTTTTGTGGCAGCTATTCAAAGGGATCCTTGATGTTTTCTCGATTGTTTTCTTACAGGCATTTCATTACCCAAACTAGGTAACATCATCAGTATTAAATTAGGAAACATCATCAGTCTTTGTTGTTGTTGTTAGTTGTGAAGTTGTGTCCGACCCATCGCGACCCCATGGACAACATTCCTCCAGGCCTTCCTGTTCTCTACCATCCTCTGGAGTCCATTTAAACTCATGTCTACTGCTTCAGTGACTCCATCCAGCCACCTCATTCTCTGTCGTCCCCTTCTTCTTTTGCCCTCAATCTTTCCCAGCATTAGGCTCTTCTCCAGTGAGTCCTTCTTTCTCATTAGGTGGCCAAAGTATTTCAGTTTCATCTTCAGGATCTGGCCTTCTAAAGAGCAGTCAGGGTTGATCTCCTCTAGAACTGACTTGTTTGTTTACCTTGCAGTCCAAGGGACTCGCAGGAGTCTTCTCCAGCACCAGAGTTCAAAGGCCTCAATTCTTTGGCGCTCAGCCTTTCTTATGGTCCAACCTTCACAGCCATACATTGCAACTGGGAAAGCCATAGCCTTGACTATACACACTTTTGTCGGCAGGGTGATGTCTCTGTTTTTTAGTACGCTGTCTAGATTTGCCATAGCTTTCCTCCCCAGGAGCAAGCATCTTTTAATTTCTTGGCTGCAGTCCCCATCTGCTGTGATCTTGGAGCCAGGAAAATAAAATCTGTCACTACCTCCATTTCTTCACCATCTATCTGCCAGGATAGATTTCTTTTGATTTTGAATTGATGAATAAATCATCAGTCTAGTAATGATTATATCATTATAATGCCGTTATAATAATTTCACTATTATTATTAGAGGCATGATGGTGCAGTGGTTAGAACGCAGTACTGCAGGCAACTTCTGCTGACTGCTGCCAGCAGTTCGGCAGTTTGAGTCCTACCAACTCAAAGTTGACTCACCCTTTCATCCTTCCGAAGTCAGTAAAATGAGAACCCAGATTGTTGGGGGCAATAGGCTGACTCTGTAAACCACTTAAAGAAGGCTGTAAAACACTGTGAAGTGGCATATAAGTTTAAGTGCTATTTTTTTTATTTGCATTTATATCCCGCCCTTCTCCGAAGACTCAGGGCGGCTTACATTATGTTAGCAATAGACTTCATCCATTTGTATATTATATACAAAGTCAACTTATTGCCCCCAACAATCTGGGTCCTCATTTTACCTACCTTATAAGGGATGGAAGGCTGAGTCAACCTTGGGCCTGGTGAGACTAGAACCTGCAGCAATTGCAAGCAGCTGTGTTAATAACAGACTGTTTTAGCAGCCTGAGCCACCAGAGGCCCTTGGTATTATATGATAAAGGAATTAATTATTATTAATGGAATTCCATTATTTGAGAAAATAGTTCCTTTAAAACATGGAATACTGTTTGAGAACAGGCATCATGTAACAGAGTTTGAATATTTAAATTGTACATCAAACTACTTTAACTGGCAAAGTATTTGTGATATGCTATACTCCCAGCCAGATTAATATTTTTATCACTTTGAAACTTCAGTTTGTCTGTGCATTTCCTTCTAATACATATTCCTGAGATATGTTAAACAGCCGTCCTAGAAGGAATTTGTAAAATGATAGATTTTTTTTTTAAAAGTCACAACATATTAATTGAGGAATTGGTCTTAAATGCTTATCACTAGCCCTTGGAAAGATTACGTCACACAATCCTGTGGCTTTTGACCAGTGTTAAATTTGATGTTTAGTCTGAAACTCAAAACTTTGTCTGAAGAAAATCTTAGGTTATAGCAAACGTTTTCTAAAGCATGTTTCCTATGCAAGAGGTGTGAAACTTATGCTGTGGAAACCAATCTTCTACTTATCTAAATTCATAACTTCCACAGCAAGAAATCTCCCCAGGCAACCTGCATAAGCAAGACGTTGTGGCAATAATGATAAGTTTTCTGTTAAATTTTAAAGGGAAGCCTTGCTGAGAAGTTGGCTTTTACTGGAAAGCTTAAGGAATCATTTAAAGGATATGAGAATTAAAAAAAAAGAAGAAAATAAATAAATAAATAATGTAATTAAATAAGAAGATAACTCACTTATTTCTGCAGCACTGCATGCTGCAAAACACACACACACATACACACACACACACCTCCAGAAGGCACTCTGAACTTAGATTTTATGGAATTTGATGGAGGCCCTTAGAAAAAGCATTTATAGGCACAACTACCGCATTCAGTTACAGCATTGCCTTTAAGATTCCTTTAGCTTTGTTTACATTTGGAGAATATCAGACTGGGAAAGACTGCACCATAAAATCTGCTATTGCTTTTTTTAAAAAAAAAAAAACCACAGGTAGTCTTTGCCTTACAACCATTTGTTTAGTGGCTGTTGAAACTTACAATGACACTGAAAAAAGTGACTATGAGCGCTCTTTGAACTTATAACCACTGCAGCATTCCCATAGTAACTTGATCAAAATTTGGGCACTCGGCAACCTGTAAAGTAGTGGCCAAAACTGTGGGAACCTTTTGGGAAAAGTGTATTTTTTAGGTTTGAAGGCTAACAATACCACTTTTTTGGGGGGAGGGAATTTCAAGATAATCCTATTCCACTGCTGGAATGACCTGGGAATAGCCCAGACCTTAACCCGATTGAAAACCTATGGAGCCGACTAAAGAAACTTGTTAGTCAGAAGTGACCCAGCAATAAAACCCAGTTAATAGAAGCAATTGTTCAATCTTGGTTTCACATTATAACAGCTGCAGAACTAAAAGACTTTGTTCACTCCATGGGAAGACATTGTAAGCCCTTAATTCATGTTAAAGGTTACCCAACTGACGTGATAATTTTTGTAAATCTCGTTTTTTCTACGTGTTTCACTTTTCTCCTTTATACTGTAACTGCTATTCTAATAGCAAATCCTACATAAAGGTTATTGCATTACATTCTTGATTAAATTATCTTTCCATTGATATATAATTTTTTGGTACTACTCGAAAAAATAGTGGTGTTATTAGCTAGTTTTAGAAAATACACTTTCCCCAAAAGGTTTCCACAATTTTGGTCACTACTGTATATATTTATGAAATGTGCAGCCTGTCAGGGTCTTATAACCTTCCCAGTTAATTCCCCACAAGCAAAGTCGATTGGGAAAGCCAGATTTACTTACCGACTATGTGATTCACTTAACAGCCATTTTGGAGTGGAGATTTTGCTCCCAATTGTGGTCATTTATTGGATCATAAATGTTTTGGCTCAGAATTTTGTAATTTCTCACCATTCTTGTCTTGCAGTATGAAACTCTGTAATGTAAGATTCCAGTCGTAGAAAGATGAAGCTGCTCACACGCTGATTGATATTTATAGTGTGAGGTTTGCAGCTGCTGTTCTCCAGATTTAATTTCACATTTCTTTTATTCAAAATATGTATCTTTATCTTCTCTTCTCCAAACTTCATTCTTCACATTGAAAGTGACATCTGGAGTATGTAGCAAAACAAGTACTGAAAGAGAAGGATCTTTGCCTAAATATATGCATTTAGATGGTCCAGTGAAATTACTGATAACAGATAAAGCACAGATTATTGCTTAAAGGGAGACTAACGTTCAAATACAAGTCATAATACTGATAGTACTCAACTTACAACCAGGATAGGGACCAGAACTTCCGTTGATAAACAAGGCCATTGTTAAATGAATTGCACCCGATTTTACAAACCTTTTGCCATAGTTATTAAACGAATGGCTGCAGTTGTTAAGTGAATCATGCAGTCATAAAACGAATCAGGCTTCTCCTATTGATTTTCTTGTTGCTAGCCAGCTGGGAAGGTGGCAAATAGCAATCACATGACCCCGGATACTGCAACTACCATAAATATATAGTTCAGAGGTGGTATTCAGCAGGTTCTGACCAGTTCTGGAGAACCGGTAGCAAAAATTTTGAGTAGTTCGGAGAACTGGTAAATACGACCTCTGACTGGCCCCGCCCCCATCTATTCTCTGCTTCCTGCTGATCTGGAGGAAATGAGGATTTTGCAGTAACCTTCCCCTGGAGTGGTGAGAGAGTGGAGATTTTACAGTATCCTTCCTCTGCCATGCCCACCAAGCCATGCCACGCCATGCCATGCCACCCCACCAAGCCACGCCCATGGAACCAGTAGTAAAAGATTTTGAATCCTACCACTGGTCAGGCTCTCTGAGCAGACCTGTTTTCTCACACACACTGGAACTTCTTTAAACTTTTTGGAACAAATAGGAGTTCTGGCAAAATATAATTGCCTATTTATTGCCTAATTCTGCATGGATCAGATTATTTGAGGACTGCCTCTTCCTGATCACATCTACCCATCCCATCAGGTCTAGCAGGACAAGTATATTACAGATCCCACTTCTTAAGGAGTTGCATCTGTTGAGATCCAGGAAACAAATCTTTTTCTCTGTGGTTTCTGCCCTCTGGATCATCATCCCCCTCCCCAAAGTGAAGTTGCCCCCATTTTACTACTAGTAAGAAAGCACTTAAAACATGTTTTTTGTATATTTATGGAGATTCTCAGTCATCCAGGTCATGGTTGTCCCAAAGGTGTTATTTGAAGACATTTTCTTTTGAAGGCATTTCGCTTCACATCCAAGAAGCTTCTTCAGAGATGTCTTCAAAGAAAAGAAAAACCAAAAAGTCTGATTGCCTCTTGAAGAAGCATCTTTGGGATGGTTTTTTAATCAACTGTGGGGTCCTCAGGGAACAGGAAGCTTTGAGATATTACATCATATTTGGAATGTTTAGAATCTTTGAATACAGCTCATCTGTCTGGAACCCGCACTGTATATCGGACTTAAATACAATTGAGAAAGTCCAGAGATATTTTATCAGAAGAGTCCTCCACTCTTCTACCCACAATAAAATACCTTATGCCACCAGACTCCAAATTTTGGGCTTAGACCAGGGGTCTCCAACCTTGGTCCCTTTAAAACTTGTGGACTTCAACTCCCAGAGTCCCTCAGCCAGCAAAGCTGGCTGAGGAACTCTAGGAGTTGAAGTCCACAAGTCTAAAAGGGACCACGGTTGGAGGCTCCTGGCTTAAACAACTTAGAACTACGCCGACTTTAGTCTGACCTAAGCATAGTACATAAAATTATCTGCCACAATGTCCTACCTGTCAATGACTACTTCAGCTTCAACCACAACAATACAAAGCAAATAATATATAGGTAAACTGCTCCAAACTCGATTGCAGAAAATATGACTTCAGTAACCGAGTGGTCAATGCCCGGAATGCACTACCTGACTCTGTAGTTTCTTCCCCAAACCCCCAAAACTTTAAGCTTAAACTGTCTACTGTTTACCTCACTCCATTCCTAAGAGGTCTGTAAGGGGCGTGCATAAGGACACCCGCGTGCCTACCATCCATGTCCTAATATTCCTTTTTTTACTTACTCTTTTCATGTATCGAAATAATGTTTATACTTTTACCTGTTATCTTATATATGATTGACAAATAAAATAAATAAAATGTTATTCATGCTCTGCAGACTTACTCATCACGAAATCTCCAGAATGATAAAACCTACAAACTTGAAATTTATCACGTATATTCCTCTTGGCTTCTAGGTGCTCGCTAAGAAAGGATTTTTCAAAATGTCCATCAGATCATTAGTATTTCATATACAGTATATTCATATACAGTATATTAACACGCTTTAATGCTAAGGAGTTAGACGTTCTACTCCCCCTCCCCATCTGAAAGGAACTCTGTCCCAACTGCCAGTTACCTTATATTAGCATACTCTGATGCTAAGGATTAGACGTTTTACTCCCCCTCCCCACCTGCAAAATTCCAACTGCCACTTGCCTCACATTCCGCTACATCAGCTCAAACTGGAAGACATTCCACTTCTTCACTCAGGAGCGCTCTGAGGTTCCTTACAGTACTAAAGATCTCTACCTCACCAAAATGTCTACGCCTTCCACCTTTGGAACTGCTTCCAAACTTAAGGTGGTGGGAGAGATATTCCTTTATGAGTTTCAATCACCGGCCACCACTGAGCCAACAGATTGTGAACCAAATTTCTCCTGCATAGTGTCCCAGCCCCAACTCACTTCTTACGTTGACCTTCTTAGTTCAGAGGAATCTGTTCCTTCTACTGAAACATTAGTTAAAGGGAAAAGAGGGGAAAAACACAGGAAAAGATTTATAGATGCGATTAGGAAAACACAAGTAAGGGAAGCTGCAAAAAAGTATCGTCAAAGTCATCCCGAATACAGAAGCTTAAAAAAAATATGCATCTAGAATAGAATAGAATTTTTTTATTGGCCAAGTGTGATTGGACACACAAGGAATTTGTCTTGGTGCATGTGCTCTCAGTGTACATAAAAGAAAAGATACCTTCATCAAGGTACAACATTTACAACACAAATGATGGTCAATATGCATCTAATAACCCCTATGTTAATCAGGGAAGCTACAGCTAAATATGCCAACATTTAAAGTGCAGGGGCAAGTCTAACATAGGATAGGGAGTATTATGGTGGGGCCTCCGCAGCAGCCTTCATTTCTCCAGATATACTGGAGAATATCCAGTATATTTTCCAGTATATATGGAGCTCCCATCTCAACCACTTCCCAGTTCCTGGGATTTCCCCCTTCCAGACTGAATACTATTCTGGTATCTCTTGAGTTGCCATATCAGATATAGTTGAAGAAGTGGATTTGTTAACCCATTTATTTGTTGGTGATGACGACAATGAGAGGGACCTCCATTGTGAAATCTATCCGGGTGTTACTCCAGAGGTGGTTAGTTCAAATTTACCATGCCCAATCACATAGTTTTGTAGCGAAGCACGGTGTCGTGTCCCACTCCTCCGCTGACGGCTGGGTCCGGGAAATCCGAATCAGGCTTGCCTCTGCAGCTCTGCCCAAAGTCCTAGCAAAGTCCTCAGAGCAGGCAGGAGACCAGTAAGTGACTTCAGCAAGATAAGTTCGACTTTTGCCTGACTCAGAGACTGCCAGAAAGTAGCTCCTTTATATAGGCCATGGGGTGTGGCTCCAGGACTCAGCACTCATTAAGGCCTGCCCCTCCCTTCCCTCTGTTGCCTCCGCCTCTCCAATCTTCTGATGCGAGGGTCACTCCAATCAGCTGTTCTTGGGAGTAAACCCTCCTCAGGCTCACCTGCTGTGGAGGAGGGGGAGGGGTCTAGCTGCTCCGTTTGCCTGGGCATGGAGTCAGGGCTGGGGCAGGGAGATGCTCCTTCTTCTGCAGTTTGTGGGGGCATGGAGCCAGGACTTGGGCCGGAAGGCATACATTCCTCAGTGTTGGGGAGCAGGTAAGAAGGCCCCGGCTGCTCTGAGGGCGGGCAAGACACAACACACGGGTATCCAGCTAGTATACATTGATGAATGGGCAGCTATATGCTTTGCTAAGCAAACAATCAAGGCTGTTCCAACTGAAAACTGACTCTTGAGCATACAATTCAAACCATAATGACACCTAAAGAAGCAGCAAAAACAAACCTCACATAGTGCAGGAAATACGTATCAGAACCAAAACAAAGAATACATATCAAATATGCCCACCAAAACAATCCTAGTGAATGGGGAAAACCCAAGTCACAGGGATAGCCCAAAACTCCAATATTTCACACTTCATAAGTCCCATCAGAAAACCTGGCTGAATGACTGGGACATAAAATCTGCTCGCTCTATCCAATCTTACAGAATGAGTTACAGTGATGGAAGAAGTTCAGAATAATAGAGTTGGAAGGGACCTTGGAGGTCTTCTAGTCCAACCCCCCTGCTGAAGCAGGAGATCATTCTATTCTAGATAAGTGGCTATCCAGTCTCTTCGTAAAAGCCTCCAATGATAGAGCATCCACAACTTCTAGAGATAGTGGTTAATTGTTCTCACTGTCAGGCAAGTTCTCCTTAGTTCTAGGAGAACTAAAATTACTTCATGGTTGCTTCTCTCCTTTATTAGTTTCCATCCATTGTCTCTTGTCTTGCCTTCTGGTGCTTTGAAAAATAGGTTGACCTAGATAGCTAGACCACAAAGGAGACCAAGAAATTTTTAGATTAGGAAAGGGTGGAATTGATGAAATGAATCAGTGTGAAGCTCACAGAGTGAAAGCCACACTTGCTACTTGCTCATTGAGGAAGAATTAAGTCTTAGAGGATCTTCAAATTGCTCATTAGCTCTGAATGGGGAAGTGCAACCTGACCAAGATTCAGTGAATGGAACCGTAATATCTACCTCCCATAGTTACTCAGTCCAGATAGGATAAACCTGAGCCTATTGTTCCTCATCCAGATCTGAAGATCCTCTCTCGACACTGGGACATGGTTGATTAGCTGACGATCATCCCCAGATTGATGGTATTCAGTCCATACTGACAGATGATCTCTCGCAGTGGTTTTATATAGATATTAAACAAGAGAGATGCGAACATCAAGCTCCGGAAATACCTCACTAGCTGGAGAATTTGGGCATTAGAATATTATAGCACAGAAACGATCCTACTAAACTCCTGATCTCATCCCTTTTAACTTCGTGTTACAATAGCTGTACTAAATAACTGTTTCTACATTATAATAGTTCTTGCTCAGTTGTGCCCTGAGGAATTTCCAGAATGCGATTGCCTTTTCAAGCAGCACCTATTATTGATCTCCTGTCTTAAACAATTTCAACAGGTGGGCCTATTTCTTTGCAAAACATTTCCACAGATGAATGCCCCAAGCTGTTCAAGCAGGTATTCTTTTAGTGTTATAGACTTCAATAAAACGTACTGAGTATAATAACATTAACTGTTTATAGAACGTGTGACATCAAGCATTTTGCAAACACTGTTGGCAAGTAACCCTTTCCCAGCATCTGCCTCCAGGAAATGTTGAGAAGTGGAAATTGATTACAATATCACTTTTTCTGCACATGTGTATTTCAGAATATTGGAAGAAAGTGGCTGATCAGTTGTTTTTCCTGTCTCCTTGAATTGCTTTTCCTAGGATTATGTCAGCAAGTCCTGAATCATATAGGCTCTCACAGGACTGGTTTAAGGACTCCAAGAGTCCAATTTGTAGCTCGCGTGCGCGCGCACACATACAATTAATATTACAGACGAAGCAAAACGAGATGCTAAAATTATGCACTCAAAATGGAACACTCCGAGAAGCTAAACTAAACATTAAAAATGTATGCAGATGAAACGGATTGGATACAGCATCTAAATGTTAACTAATTTTACTTCTAGCAATCAAGTTCCTTTTCTTTAGGGAAGATGCCTGTACTTTTGAAAAGCTCTTTTTCCTTGCTCTCTGGGCTTTTTGTGCTTTCAAAATTGAGCAAGCAATTGCCTCCTTTTTAGCTTACGCAAAGTAAATGGAACAAAATAATTGCTTGCCACAGGAGTTTTTTAAAATACAATTTTTATTAAATATTTTTAAAAGAATAAAAACAGTGCAAATTTTGAAAAAAAGAAAGTAATAAGAGGAAGAGTGGGAGAGAGAAGAAGGGAGGGGAGGGAAAGGGAAGACAAGGGAAGAAAAGGAAAGGGGAAAGAATTAAAGAAAAGGAAAAATTATAAAATAGCAGCTTCAAGTCTTTTTAACACCAGTTACAAGCACATCTCCAAGGTTATAAAATAATATTCTTTCCATAATCTATTCTTTCTAACCATTAAACCCATAAACCCCAAGTTCATTTCCCCGCTTTTTTCAGCAAGAAGTCCATAAGGGATTTCCAATCACCAATAAAGGTCATCATTGTAACATCTCTCGCATCAAACAAATCAGGTTTGTTCTCTATGCTAATTCTGTCATCTTCACCAGCCATTCCTCTTATTGTGTACCAGAGTCTCCCCATTTTTGTGCACATAACATAAGAGTCATTATTCTAGAACAGTGTTTCTAGAATCTGCTGCCCTGGGAATTCTGGGAGTTGGAAGTCCGGTACATTGTAAAACTGCTGAGTTGATAAACACAATTCTAAAGTATCTTAGCTGCCATGTATTCTTATCCTCTGTTTTTGTCCTTAGTTGCTTATCAATGAGAGATTTTTTTCCTCTTGGGGCTAACTACTAAATTACTCAGGACTCTGTTCTAGTAGATGGTGTAGGAAGTTAAGACTCATACCTATCCTAGAAAATGAAATATTTTAGAAAACATTAAAAGGGCAGAATATTTCTCCTAAAAGGGAGGCAGAAACTCACCCACCCACCTTTGTCAATGGTCCATTAAGTCCTGAGCCAGTCCGTTCTACATAACAAAGATCTACCTCCTTCAGGCAGAGCCATTTACTTGCCCTTCATTGCATCACCCAGCAAGATTCAACCAAACTTAGCACTCAGACAACCTAAAATAAAATAAAATAAAATAAAATCGCTCAGCTCCGGGATAGCTTGGACCAAGATTGCGATGATCCGGATGAGATGACTGAGGCGCGTCTTGTTGATGTTGTTTGGGATGAGTTTGATTCTGTGGCTCCCGAGGATGTGGACAGGTTGCTGGGGAGACTGCATGCCACTACATATTTACTGGACCCGTGCCCCTCCTGGCTGGTGCTGGCCACTCAGGAGGTGACACGAGGCTGGCTCCGGGGGATTATAAATGCTTCTTTGATGGAGGGGACCTTTCCCGCCGCCTTGAAAGAGGCGGTGGTGAGACCCCTCCTCAAGAAGCCTTCCCTGGACCCAGCTATTTTGGGTAATTACCGTCCAGTCTCCAATCTTCACTTTGTGGCGAAGGTTGTAGAGAGTGTGGTGGCGTGGCAGTTTCCTCAGTACCTGGAGGAAGCTGTCTATCTAGACCCGTTCCAGTCCGGCTTCCGGCCCGGGCATAGCACGGAGACAGCTTTGGTCGCGTTGGTGGATGACCTCTGGAGGGCCAGGGATAGGGGTTGCTCCTCTGCCTTGGTCCTGTTAGATCTCTCATCGGCTTTTGATACCATCGACCATGGTATCCTGCTGCGCCGGCTGGAGGGGTTGGGAGTGGGAGGCACCGTTTATCGGTGGTTCTCCTCCTACCTCTCCGACCGGTCGCAGACGGTGTTGACAGGGGGGCAGAGATCGGCCGCGAGGCACCTCACTTGTGGGGTGCCGCAGGGGTCGATTCTCTCGCCTCTTCTGTTCAACATCTATATGAAGCCGCTGGGCGAGGTCATCAGTGGCTTTGGAGTGAGTTATCACCTGTACGCTGATGATACTCAGCTGTACTTTTCCACCCCAGGCCACCCCAGCGAAGCTGTCGAAGTGCTGTCCCGGTGTCTGGAGGCCGTACGGGTCTGGATGGGGAGAAACAGACTCAAGCTCAATCCATCCAAGACGGAGTGGCTGTGGATGCCGGCATCTCGGTACAGTCAGCTGCAACCGCAGCTGACTGTTGGGGGCGAGTCACTGGCCCCAACGGAAAGGGTGCGCAACTTGGGCGTTCTCCTGAATGGACGGCTGTCGTTCGAAGATCATTTGGCGGCCGTCTCCAGGAGAGCTTTCTACCAGGTTCGCCTGGTCCGTCAGTTGCGCCCCTTTCTAGACCGGGATGCCTTATGCACAGTCACTCATGCTCTTGTCACTTCTCGCCTAGATTATTGCAATGCTCTCTACATGGGGCTACCCCTGAAGTGCACTCGGAGACTTCAGCTACTCCAGAATGCAGCTGCGCGGGTGATTGAGGGAGCACCACGTTGCTCCCGGGTAACACCACTCCTGCGCAGTCTGCACTGGCTACCTGTGGTCTTCCGGGTGCGCTTCAAGGTTTTGGTTACCACCTTCAAAGCGCTCCATGGCTTAGGGCCCGGGTACTTACGGGACCGCCTGCTGTTACCACATGCCTCCCACCGACCCGTGCGCTCTCACAGAGAGGGTCTTCTCAGGGTGCCGTCCGCCAGGCAGTGTCGGGTGGCGGGCCCAGGAAGGGCCTTCTGTGGAGCACCTACTTTCTGGAATGAACTTCCCCCCAGTTTACGCCAATTACCTGACCTTCGGACCTTTCGCCGGGAACTGAAAACTTATTTATTCATTCAAGCGGGACTGGCCTGATTTTTTAATTGCTAAATTTTTAAATTCTTAAATTTTAAATTTTAATTGTATTTTATTGGGTATTTTATATGGTCAATTTGGACGGTTTTAATTTCGGCCTTTATGGAATAAGTTTTTTAATGGTTATTTTAGGGTGTATATAAATTGTTTTTAATGCAGGCTGTACACCGCCCTGAGTCCTTCGGGAGAAGGGCGGTATAAAAGTTTAATTAAATAAATAAATAAATAAATAAAAAGCTAGCCATAACCTCTGACAGCAACCAGTAAGGATACTTTTTCTGTGCCCCAGGAAGTTAAAACCCAGAGACTCTCAGCATCTCTTCCCTTTTTTTTGCCTAGGATCTCAAGCCATGTGATCCTGTTCATCAATAAACCTTCTTTCCAAACAACTTCCATGAATCCAGTGTCTTTTCCCTCACTTGGAACTGAACCCAGAAGGACATTTATTCCAACAATGGAAGGAAGGCAGGGGTGAAATCTAAAAATTTTCCCTACCAGTTATGTGGGCGTGGCTTAATTGGTAGGCGTGGCTTGGTAGTCAGATGACTGGGTGGGCGTGGCCAATAACAATAAATAATAAAAATAATAAACAAAGTATAAAAAAACAATAAGAGGTACCAAAAACCAACTTTCACACTTTACACACACACAAGACAACACAACACAACACAACACAACACAACTGACTCACACACAATGTAAAAGCAGCTGCACTTCACACTTCACATAGCCACAAAAAGCTCAAAAACCAACTTTCACACTTTACACACAACACAACACAACACACACACACACACACACACACACACAATATGCCACATACAGCTTTCTGAGATTTTGTGTCTTTGTGTAGTTAGAGTGAAACACTACAGAAACACACCAAATCTCAGAAAGCCACACAAATATTTTATTTTATTATTTTATTTTATTTTATTTTATTGTGGACTTCAAATCCCACAGTTCCTCAGCCAGCAAAACCAGCCAGTTGATCACCGAGGAAATAGATTAGGTAAGCGATTGATTCTGTCTGGCTGAAACTGAAACTGCTTTCGGGCTGTGGCCATGCATTCATCAGTAATCAGGTGAGTGCCTTAGAATCTCTACTCTTATTTGTAGAAAACATGTTTTCTACAAGTAAGAGTACAAGTAAGGTTCTGCTGATGAGGAACTCAGGTGAGATCGCCAGAGGAGACTTTAATTTTTTTTAAAAAAGTTTAAAGTCTCTGCCGATCTCAGCTGAGGGGCAGGATCCTCAAAGACTTTTTTTTTACTTTTAAAGGCCTGTTTCGGCTGAAGCAAAACCGGCTTTTAAAAGTAAAAAAAAAAAAAAACAACCTCTGCAGATGGTGCGGCTGCAGAGGCAGGGGGAGCGGGGCCAGGGATTTTTGCTACCGGTCCTCCGAACCAGCAGCCACCATCGCTACCAGATCGCATGATCCGGTCCGATCCGGGAGCATTTCACCCCTGAAGGAAGGGGTCTGGCCAGGAAGTGGGGTTGCTTCAAGAGCAAAGCTGAGAATGCATGAGCAATAGCTGGGACAAACCGGTTTAATTACTTGATTATGGGAATATGATAAGGACTGGTTTGGTTTGAATATCAAAATGCACCTCCAACTAGCAAAGCTACAACATGAAGAGGGGCATTGGATTTACGCTGATCACATCTGTACAAACTTTCCTGCTCTGATTTTGTTTTCCCTTGGGACTAACCTCTGCATCCCCAAACATGAGATCCATCATATATGAATGTAGTGGTATGTGAGAATGACTATGGACTTGCAAGATTCTGTGAAAATAAAGACATGTCACTGAAACGCAGAATCACGAAACTACGTCTCACTTACTTTGGCCATGTCATGCGGGGGTGGGTGGGAATTCACTAGAGAAAGCAATTATCTTTGGAAGTATTAGTGGTAAAAGGAAACCAGGCCATCTTACAGAAAAACAGAAGAAACTAAAAGAGTTGGAAGGGACTTTGAAGGCTTTTTAGTCCAACATTAAGCTCAAACAGAAAACCCATTTCAGACAAACAATTGTCCAATCTCTTCTCAAAAACCTCCAGTGTTGAAGCATTCACAATTTCTGGAGACAACTTGTTCCACCAGTTGTTTGTTCTAACTGTCAGGAAATTTCTCCTTAGTTCTAGGTTGCTTCTCTCCTGGATTAGTTTCCACCCATGGCTTCTTGTCCAGCCTTCAGGTGGTTTGGAGAATAGCTTGACTCCCTCTTCTTTGGGGCAGCCCTATATTGGAACACTGCTTCAATGTCACCCCTAGTTCTTTTATTCACTAGATTAGACATACCCAATTCCTGCAATGGTTTTTTATATGTTTCAGCCTCCAGTCTCCTAATCATCTTTGTTATGTTGTGGTGACCAAAATTGGATGCAATTTTCCAAGTGTGGTCTTACCAGGGTGTTATACCAGGGTTCCAAAGAACACAATGGCTGGACACTATCCATTCTGACACCAGCCAGAACATAGAACAACTAAATGAATAACATCATCACCTTGATGAACGTATCTTTTCTTTTATGTACACTGAGAGCATATGCACCAAGACAAATTCCTTGTGTGTCCAATCACACTTGGCCAATAAAAAATTCTATCTATCTATCTATCATCATCATCATCATTCATTCATTCATTCTCATGTTTCTTGTTTGGACTACCTTGAAGGGCTCATATCAATCTTGCAAATTTGAAAGCATCTCTCCTTCCTTTCTTCCTTTTCCTCTCCAGAAAACTAGGGAGGTTCCCTTTTGAAATGCTTCCAATGCTTCTTCTCCTTCTGGGCACTGAGCCCCCATTTGCAGTTAGTCCTTGACTTGTGTCCATAATGGAACCCAGAATTTCCATCCTAAGTCATGACGGTCATAATTCAAGCATTTGCATTATCAACTCAATTTCTCAACCTTTTTTGCAAGGGTCGTTAAGCAAATGCTGTGGTCATTAAGTGAGTCAATGCATTCTTATAGGTGTATGTGTGTATGTATATGTGTAGGTCTTTGGTTATTCGCGTTTTCTCCCGCATAAAATTAGAAGTGTCTTGGCGACGTTTCGACAAAATCTCGTTCATCATCTTCAGGCCGCTGTCTTCTGCTTCTTGCTTCTAGGAGCAATGTGTGATCGCAGCTGTTTCTTCCTTTATACCATTATATGCGAAGTTGAAACCAGCCTGACCAAAATCAACCCTGATGATGCTAACAGAATCAGACTCGAAATCACCAACATCTTCTGCACCAGTAAGCCACCCAAAACCAACTTACCCAAAGAGGAACAGACAGCACTACTTAACCTGAAAGAAGACACCATAATAATCCTACCAGCAGACAAGGGCAATGCCACGGTGGTTATGAACACATCGGACTACCAAACCAAATTAACCAACCTACTCCAAGACTCCACAAACAAACCCCTAAACACAGACCCCACCACCTACCTAGAAAAAACCACTAGATCCAAAATAAAAGCCTCCCCCATCAATGAAGAAATCCAACAAAGAATCATTCCCAGAGATAAATCATCCAGATGCCCTAAATTCTATGGCCTCCCCAAGATACACAAAGAAAGAACCCCACTCAGACCCATAGTCAGCTCCATAGGCTCACCTCTACAAAACCTAGCCAAATTTCTCACCAAACAACTACAGCTCTATGCAGAATCCATCACCTCACATGTAAAAAACTCATTCCAGTTCATAGAGATCATAAAAAAACAAAACTTACAGCCCAGCGATCTACTCGTGAGCTTTGATGTCATATCCCTCTTCACCCAAGTGCCAATCAAAGAAGCCTTAACAGCTATCCAAAACAAATATAACACCCCCCCAAGCACATCCTAGATCTGACCAATCACTGCCTATCCAACACATACTTCATCTATAACAGACAAAAATACAAACAAACAGAAGGAGCACCCATGGGATCACCCCTCTCACCTGTCATTGTAAACCTCTACATGGAACACTTAGAAACCCAAGCTCTAGAAAAATCTGATCATAAACCCAGACTCTGGTTCAGATATGTAGATGACACCTTCATAATCTGGCCACACGGGAAAGAAAAACTGGATAACTTCCTCATACACCTCAACAGCCTACACCCCAAAATACAATTCACCATGGAAACAGAAGCTCACAACCAACTTCCCTTCCTGGATGTCTCAGTCTACAGGAAATCCAATGGCTCCCTAGGACACACCATCTACCAGAAGAAAACACACACAAACCGCTATCTGCATGCACTCTCACACCACCACCCAGCACAGATCAACTCCGTAGCCAAGACATTCATCTCCAGAAAAAAAACGCTTAGCTGACAAACAACACCTAAAAACCGAACTACACACTCTCACTAACGTATTAACATCCAATGGATTCCAAAGAAATAAGATTACCAAATTAATCCATAAAGAAACCCCTACTAAAATCCAAGACAGAGAACAAGAAAACAGCAAAGCTCTCCTCCCATATATAAAAGGCACCACAGACAGAATCAGCAAGATCCTTCACAAACACAACATCAAGACAGCATTCTGCATAAACTGAAAAATATCCACCATCCTAACAAACCCCAAAGACAAAATTGAGTTGGAAAATCAAGGAGTATATGAAATCCCGTGCACTGCCTGCACCACCACATACATCGGACAAACCAACAGAAGAATAAGTGCACGCATTGAAGAACATAAGAACTCAGTCGAAAAAGAGGAACCAACTTCTTCCCTGGTCCAACACCTTAAAGCCACAGGACATATAATTGACTTTAAACAGACCAGAACTATCGCCAAAACTGAACACTTTAAGAACAGAATAATCAGAGAAGCCATCGAGATAGAAAAACACCCACACAGCATGAATGAACAAGATGATACCTCCCACCTTCCAGCCATTTGGAAACCCACCATTATCGACAAACGAGTCCCTAACATGAGGAATGATGCCAGACCCACACCCACGAGGGCCACACAGCATGTCACCACCACACATCCACGCAGAAAGCAGACTCAAACCTACATCGATGATGAAGCACGACCACGGACCAGAAGCCAAACACAGCAGCATCATTAGCCATTTCAAGCTCTTCCAATCCATATATGCAGCAGACTGACACCTACCATGAAGATGTAGCATGACCACCAATGCGAAGCCAAACAACAGCAATGCAGCTCACCAACTCAAATCCCCCTGCAACTCATACTAACCTGAGCACAACCAAGCCCCCACCCAAACAGAACACATCCCCATCCAATCAGAGCCCAGCCAACCCCACCATCCAATCAGAGCACAGCCAAGCCCCCAACCAATCAGAACACACCTCCACCCAATCAGAGTAGAGCCAAGCTCCCAACCAATCAGTTCAAACCCCCACTAAAAGTTAAAAGGAAGAAACAGCTGCGATCCCACATTGCTCCTAGAAGCAAGAAGCAGAAGACAGCGGCCTGAAGATGATGAATGAGACTTCATCGAAACATTGCTAAGACACTTCCAATTTTACGCGGGAGAAAACCCGAATAACCAAAGACCTACATACAAACACCTGTGAAAACCTCAGAAAACACACACACACACACACACACGTTTTCTGAGGTTTTCACGGGTGTTTGTATGTAGGTCTTTGGTTATTCAGGTTTTCTCCCGCGTAAAATTGAAGTATCATTAACGGTCTCATTCATCATCTTCAGGCTGGTGTTATCAGCTTCGTGCTTCTAGGAGCAAGATGCACGAAGCTGATAACACCAGCCTGAAGATGACGAATGAGACTTCGTCGAAACGTCGCGCAGGAGAAAACCCGAATAACCAAACACACACACACACACACACACTGCTCCTAGAAGCAATATATATAATAGCCACAAACTGGCCCAAAAGTACATTTTCCTGCCCAAAAAAACAAATCATAAATTTCATTGAAGAACTGCAGAACATTGTACCTAACCAGTTGACAGGCACTCAAAAAGTAATCCTATGACCATAGGGGTGTGTGTGTGTGTGTGTGTGTGTGTGTGAGAGAGAGAGAGAGAGAGAGAGAGAGAGAGAGAGAAAACGCCAGAGCTGAGTGATAAGTACCACTGGTACTGGCTCATCTAAATGCTGATTGTCCAATCTGCACCTTTTCCTTCTCTTTCCCACAGTCACTCCTGGACATTACAATGACACTCAGTCTCTTGGTAATGAAAGGATGTTGTTTGATCATTGTGGATGAAACCTATTCTTTGGCATTTAGATATGCTGGATGATCAGTGTTTTCTCTCTATGCAAAGTGGCCCGACATGCACTTTCCTCTACTTTCTTCACCTTCACACCTAATGCAGACTTTCCTCTCACAAACATGCATCACTTTTTGTCGATTTTCTTCACCCCCTCCCCGCCCAATTGGAGAAATCAATTTGGGGGCTCCCTTCCCATCCAGAGTCTCCAGATCCGGGCTGCAAAAGTCCGGACGGGGTTGGAAATTTCCAAACCGCTTTGCTGCCATCTAGCGGTGGTACCGCGTGCAGCCCCGTGTTGAGAGGGAGCTTCGGCCTCTGGGCCTGAAGAACCTGGGGACGGAAACGACTCTCCTTGCCCCGAGCTTGCAGGGGCTTTGAAGGCAAGAGAAGAGCGCAAATACTCCGCTTCCTCTGGGAGGGTCAGCGGTCATTACATTGGGTTTCTCTGTTCAGCGGGTCAGGGCACTCGTATCGCTGCTGCTAATGCATCCAGACCCCTTTCCAGTCCGTCAGTCTCGTGCATTCATGGATGGAGAGAAGCATGGGTCCCCGACCCCTGAAGCAGCGGTGCAGCACCGGAACTAAAATGGAGAAGCCTCTTGGGGATGCTAGTGGGAAGAAGCCTTTATGTCCTCCTTTCCTCTCCTTTCCCCTGGTTTGGGGTGCAGTCCTTTGACCTTCTCAGTCTGTCCCTTTTCATTCGTCCTACTCGAACACGATTGTGTGAAAAGAGCCGTCCCCGGGTCAGCAAGCATTACATGCAATTGAAACATCTCTTCTGATATCTCTCAAGTCATTAGATGCCCAATTGCATAAAATGCCCAGTTGCATGTCTGTGTTTGCTCCCCCCACCCCAAAAAAAGCTTTGGAAAGAAGCACAACTTTAACCCTTTCTCATTTATTTATGACCTAACAGAAAAATTTACTGGATTCCTATCTACTTAGAAGTGCTAGTTTGGAGTAGAGGTCATCAGAGTGGAATTGAGGATAATGAGTTCTGCCTTGGGGACAGATTAACAGACTTGGAAGGGACCTTGTAGGTCATCTAGTCCAACCCCCCACCCCATTTCTGACAGATGGCAGTCCAGTCTCTTCTTGAGTCTGTCATCTGCACATCTATAACTGTCTGGTTTGGTTATGCAACCCAACACACAGACTTCAGAGGATAATTGTTGTTGTTAGTTGCGAAGTCATGTCCGACCCATAGTGACCCCATGGAAAATGTTCCTCCAAGCCTTCCTATCCTCTACCATCCTCTGGAGTCCATGAAAATATTTACAGACACCTCACATAAACTGTTTCAACTCCTACCCTCAAAACAACGCTATAGAGCACTGCACACCAGAACAACTAGACACAAGAACAGTTTTTTTCCCGAAGGCCATCACTCTGCTAAACAAATAATTCCCTCAACACTGTCAAACTGTTCACTAAGTCTGCACTCCAATAAACTTCTCATCATTCCTATCCCACTTATATGACTGTAACTTTGTTGCTTGTATACTTACGATTTATATTGTTTCCTAGTATGATCTGATTGCTTATTTGTTCCCTATGACTATCATTAAGTATTGTACTTTATGATTCTTGATGAACATATTTTATTCTCCTTATATACACTGAGATCATATGCACCAAAGACAAATTCCTTGTGTAGCCAGTCACACTTGGCCAATAAATAATTGTATTGTATTGTATTGAAAGCCTCCAGTGATGAAGCTCCCACAACTTCCAAAGGCAACTTCTGTTCCATTGGTTGGTTGCTCTCATAGTCAGAAAATTTCTCCTTATTTCCAGGTTGAATCTCTCCTTGATCAGTTTCCATCCATTATTCCTTGTCTGATCTTCAGGTGCTTTAACCAGCTGGGTGACCTTGGGCCAGTCCCTTTCTCTCGTCCCTAGGAAGGAGGCAATGGCAAGCCACTTTTGCAAAACCTTGCCAAGAAAACTACGAAGGCTTGTCCAGGTACTTGCCAGGCATAAATGTTCACTTAAAGACATCACTATCTATCTACCTACTACCTATCTACCTACTACCTATCTACCTACTATCTATCTACTATCTACCTACCTTTGGAGTCTTTAAATATCTATGTATAACAAAAATTTGGTTTTATTTTGAAGATAATTTGACCTGTAAACATAACTATTATGGTTCTTGTGAGATTTCAACAGAATAGTTTGCAAAAACAATAGTTTTCTTCAGTGTGAGGTGTAATAAAACTGGCATTATTCTAGTTATAGCCAACCAAGGTTCTGGAGATGCTGCAATGGCTGTAAGTATGAGGACTGGCCATGTCACTTTTTTCAGTGCCATTGTGACTTTGAACTGTCACTAAATGAATGCTTGTAAGTAGAGGACTAATATGTATTTAGAAAAAAAAATGGAAGCAATCACATTTTTTTGCAGACTTCAATCTGATATTTTCCAAATGACCACAATTCATAGTCAGCATTGCTGTCTTTGTGGATATTTTATAGACGTGGTAAACTAAAACTTCTGGATGGAAACAATTTGTTGAAATCTAATGCAGTGTTTTCAGCAGCAAAGAACTGGAGCTCTCCATATTATAAAGATTTGCAAAATAAATCCACAGAATTTATTACTTTAGGCAATATATTACTGTAACCTACTTTTGTGATTTAAAAGAAAATAAAGTTTTATATATATATATATACCACTAGCAATAACACTTAGACTTAGTGCTTTACAGCCCTCTGTAAGTGGTTTACAGAGTCAGCATATGGCCCCCAACAATCTGGGTGCTCATTTTACCCTCTTTGGAAGGATGGAAGGCTGAATCAACCTTGAGCCTGGTGAGATTTGAACTGCCAAATTGCAACCAGCCAGCAGTCAGCAGAAATAGCCTGCAGTGTGTGTGTGTGTGTGTGTGTGTGTGTGTGTGTGTGTGTGTGTGTATACATACATACATACACATACACACATATGCATTAATAGGTAAAGGTAAAGGTTCACCTTGCACATATGTGCTAGTCATTCCCAACTCTAGGGGGCAGTGTTCATCTCCATTTCAAAGCCGAAGAGCCAACGCTGTCCGAAGACATCTCCATGGTCATGTGGCCTGCATGACTCAATGCCAAAGACACATGGAACGCTGTTACCTTCCAACCAAAGGTGGTCCCTATTTTTCTACTTGCATTTTTTACATGCTTTCGAACTGCTAGGTTGGCAGAAGCTGGGACAAGTAACGGGAGTTCACCCCTTTATGCAGCACTAGCGATTGGAACTGCTGAACTGCTGACTTTTCGATTGACAAGCTCAGCATCTTAGCACTGAGCCACCGTGTCCCTTTATACATACATATACACACACACAAACATATATGTATATGTATATGTGTATATTATGCTTTCACTAATACTACTTGGTCCTGTTTCGTTTAGATCATAGCAATAGCCACAAATGTGAATACAAATAATAATACAACGAGAACATTCTTGGAGAAGGCAAAAGATCAACTAATTATCATTAGAATAAAAATAGCTAATATCAGTTGATGGTGATATCTAACATAAGCATTAGTATAAGTAGATAATACCACAATAGAGCTGGTAGCTTGAATAATTCTATATCAACTTTTTATTAAAAGAAAATCAAGGTTTTGAATGACAAACTCATTTTCATGATTAACAGTATTGGGAGAGATTTCAGTCATAAACTGGGGTGTGAAAGAAGCATTTAAAAAGATAAGGAACAAGTATCTCAGCTTCTTCAATGCTGGAAAAAGACTAAGTATAGGCATCACATAGAAGCAGCTGCTATCAGCAGATTAAAGCTTAGATACAATTTTCTCTTCAAAGCAAAGCGGTGATTTGAATGCAATTATATTTTAAATCACCTTGCTGTTGACAAAGTATGGTGTGAATCATGACGCAGAAAGAATTTATTGAAGTAATATCATTGACACTGGAGCAAAATTTTACTTTTAAACACCTCCCTCCCTCCCTCCCTCTCCCCCTCTCAATCTTTCTCTCTCTCTACACATATGTGGACAACCAAACTAACTTGATTAAATTCTACAACTGTGTTTTGTTTGAGGATGGAAAGATTCATATTTTCTCCTCAAAACAGATTTTAATAAATATTGTATGAGAATAGATTTCATCAGGTGCAGACCTGATGGTTGTGCTTGCCAAAATCTCTACAGCTCCTCTCCATTTCATTCTCCATCTATTGCAAATTCTGGCCACCAGCTGTTTTTCATAATGTCTGCCTGTAAAAGATGCTCATATTTATCATCATTGTCCCAAGAAGGTAGGAGCACTTCATTCAGTTGGTCATTTTCTTTATCCGGCAACTAGATAGCTTTGCATCTTCAAAATCCTTTGTCTTCTGCTCTACTTTGCTATGTGTAATTGCTGGATTTTCCCATCAATCCTTTGTTCTAGTTATCTGAAAGAGTGGTACTACTTTAGATAAATCTGGGATTATTGCTTTGGAAGAGAATCTGAACATAAGAATTTTGCTGCGGGTTTATTAAAACAAGCACTTGAAGGAGGGTGTTTGAAGATACATTTCCACAATCTGTTCGGAGACTCTCTAATCTCTCCATTTTCATTCATATCCACAAGTGCTTTAGAAGTTTCCTCTCTGTTAATGGGTCTTTTTGGACCTTAGAGCTAACCAAAATCCACTCCAAATTCATTGTGCAGAAGCAAATTTTATGGAAAATATGCATCCTCATTTGCTATCTTAGTTTTAGAATGGGACAACATGCCATGGCCAACTCATTTTGGCCAATTCGCTGCGACCAATTGATAATTGAATTATCAATTTACTTATTTAAAATAATTAAAAAAATATTTTATTTTTATGTCCGTTCACATCTCATTTTGTCCCTCCTTTGGCATTCTTTCTTTAATGATTCTATTCCACCATTTCTTTGATATTAAAGTAACTCTTGTTCCGTGGTGAATTATCTCTCAGTGAGTTGGCTATGACAAATTGGCCATGGTGAGTTGTCCTAGACCCCTTAGCTTGGACAGATCTGGTGACGTCATTTTTATTCATTTTTTTATTCATCTTTCTGCACAACTGAAGAACTCCCCATCTGGAGGCTACTTTCTTGTGCCTGATGAAAAGGAAGCAGGATGTCCTAAGCTATCCATTTATTTGTCAAGCTCATGATGGACACAGATAGAAAGATCTGTCTTTAGCCTAGTTCAGGAGATGACCTTACTGAGAAACTATGGGTGGCTCCATGCTTTAGTCACTTAAAAAAAACAAAACCCTTGGCTACTAAAAGTTGCGCAGCTGCCTAGTACAACAAGAACATTAGCATAAGAAAAGCTGTATTGGATCAAAACTACTCTAGTATTTGGTTCCCACCATTACAAGCCAGATGCCAATAAGAAGTAGGAGAAGACATTTATGGTTGTGTTCTTCCGGCATCTGGTATTGAGAGGGTTACTGTCTCTGAAGATGACAATTGATATTTTTATTTTTTTGCTGATTTGCCTAATCCTCTTTAAAACTGTTCACGTTGATGGCCATCACTACATCTTGCAACTGCAATTTTCATATTTTGAGAATCCCTGCTATGAAGTAATATTTATCTTGATTCTTGGTATTTCTACTGCAGTGTCTCTACAGTGGGAGATTCCTTTGAATTTCGAATAATTAAGAGGCTCTATCCCCATTCCATTTTCACAACATCATTTCTGCACATGTCTGTCATATGGAATCATGCTTACTTCTCAACTGAAAAGCCCCTGCTGTGAAAACCTTCATTACAGAAGAGTAACTCCAGTTTCTAACACATTTTGTTTATCTTTCCTGTCTTTTACAGCTCTAGAATATTCTGAGTTAAAGTTACAGTAATAAGGATTATGCACAATATTTCAAATGTTATGGCGTTCTAGACTGGCTGAAACTGGGGTTAATGTTTTGTATCTACCACATGTATAACAGTCTTGAGGTGGTGGCGGAGTGGTTAGAGTGCAGTAATTGCAGGCTCCTTCTGCTGACAGCCGGCTGCCTGCAATTTGGTGGATCAAATCTCACCAGACTCAAGGTTGACTCAGCCTTCCATCCTTCTGAGGTGCGTAAAATGAAAACCCAGATTGTTGGGGGCAAGAGGCTGACTCTGTAACCTGCATAGGGAGGGCTGTTAAGCATTATAAAATAGTATATAAGTCTAAGTGCTATTGATATTTCTTCTTCAGCTTTGGTAAACAGCTTGAAGCTTTTCGTTCTTGGCAAACAGAAACCTTTACTTTTTCCTGGAAACAAAGATGAGGTATTTCAAGTCTTCCCCCCAACATATATTCTGCAAGTTGTCTGGTTGTTGCTTAGCAATTGTTTATGTTCTTGTATTGTATTGTAACTGATGTAATAAGTCTTGGACAGGTAATCCTCAATTTACAACTTATGATACAAGTTGGTATTATAATCTCCATTGTTAAGCAAGGTGGCTGCTAAATGAATTGCACCTGATTTTACGACATTTTTCTTGTTATGGATGTGTTATCACTGTTCCTTAAGCAAATCTGACTTTCCTATTGACTTGGCTTCTTGAAAGTCAGGTGGGAAGGACACGACAACATTATTAATATATGCCATACTTATATACTGCCGTATAGTGCTTTATAGCACACTCTAAGTGGTTTACAGATGTCAACCTCTTGCTCCCAACAATCTGACTTGGTCCTCATTTAGGCTGAGTCCAACCAGTCAGGATTGAACTCCTTAGCAGTGGGCAGAGTCAGCCTGCAATCCTGCATTCTAACCACTATGCCACCATAGCACCTACCCTGTTTCCCCCAAAATAAGACATCCCCTGATAATAAGCCCAATCGGGCTTTTGAGCGCATGGCAATAAGGCCATGCGCTTATCTCAGGGTTCAAAAAAATAGGTCTTATTTTTGGGGATACACGGTATATATATATTTTTCGCGAGTGTTTGTATGTAGGTCTTTGGTTATTCGGGTTTTCTCCTGAGTAAAATTGGAAGTGTCTTGGCGACGTTTCGACGAAGTCTCATTCGTCATCTTCAGGCTTCAGCTTTGTGTTTCTGGGAGCAACAGAAACACGAAGCTGAAGCCTGAAAAATGACGAATGAGACTTCAAAACGTCGCCAAGACACTTCCAATTTTATATATACATACATACATATATATATATATATATATATATATATATATATATATATATATATATATATATATATATATGGTAGCTACAGGTTTAAGACCCTATATCTGTGAAAATTATTGAACTAACTGCACATCAGTAACAGACCTTGGGGCTCCTACTGAATCCGTCCTGAGTTCTTCCTGAGTTGTGCCAGGCTGGTCCTGTGTGATACTTTTTTTTTTGTTTCAATGCCAACTAGATGAAATTTTGGCTTGGATTAGAGGATTTCTAAAAAAACAATGTGAATGAAACCAGAATTTTAACACATCATCCCTTCCTTCTTTATCCTTTTGATTTGCTTCTTTCCTTGCATCCGTAGCTCACAGCTCCCCTCCAACGCCCCAGCTGTCATTTTGTTCTAGAAGGTAGGGGGGGAAAAAACGATGCCCCAAATATCAGTGCAGGGCTTATCCAGAGAGCAAAATTATCCCCAGTCAACTGGAGTTCTGCAGAAGACATTTCCCTGTTGTGTCTGACCTTGAAGGCTTGAGATGGAGGTGACAGTCCTTCTCTGCAAGCTGAGAACCTGGGATAACAGTAGGTGGATGTTTTGGTTGTGGGCTAAATGGCTAAGCTGCCCCCGCTTGGAAGTCCTGGTGGGGGGGCTTTTGACGCACCACCTTCAAAGCACACCAGCTAAGGGCCAGAAAGAAATCTACAATGCACCTTAATTAGATTGTTGCACAAAACCCATCCACTGAAGGATGCTGGATGAGGATCGATGCCCAGCCTATTAAACTCCCAAGGCCTTGAAAGGGAGTGAGACAAACCAAGACCTCGCTTTTGTTCTGAAACCTCCCTGCAGATTCCTTGCACTTCCCCTGTGCTTCAGAGGAGCGAAATTCCCAACCCAGCCTTCCTATGGGGGCTCAGGAAGTGGAACTTCCTAGTGGTGGCAACAGAGCCTCTTCAAAGGGAATTCTGCAGGTTTTGGTGGGGACCCGTTTTTTTCTTAGCAAATCCCCATTTTGTAAGTGTGGGTGGGTGTCGTGGCTGCTGTCAAATCCCCTTTGTTCCAGCACCCAGTGACACGTGACAGTTTCCTAGGAAAATGTTGGAAATCAAGGACAAATTTTCCAGCAACTCATCCTTAACCTTTGCCAGTGACCATTTGAAATGTTTAATGCCCAAAGAAGCTCTCCACTTCTGCCCCAGCTTCAGCTTTTCTCACTCCTTGTCCGTCCCAGATGTTAAAGTCTTGCTCTGAATTTTGAAGGGGGTGGGGTGGGGACTGTAATCCGCCCTCTAACCCTGTGACCTCTTTCTCTTAAGGAGCTTTGCCCCAGCCTTTGAAAGTTTCCTTTACAAGTAAAAGCAATTTCCTTTTGCGATGGTCACCACCAGGACAGGGGGAAATGCTTTAAAACAGCCACAATAGTGCTGGAGGACCCAGCCTGCTGCTGTCGGCATTTAGGCTGCGTGTTTGTTCAGACGTTTCTCTTGAAAAGAGAATTTGGAATGCTTTAATTAAAAAGGGTGACAGGTTGAGCTGAGCTAGGAAGAGACATTTCATTGACACCCAAGCAGCCAAGACACTGGACAAGATAAATGCCTTTCTCAAAAATATCAAGGCAAGCAGACAAAAGCATTTATCTGCAAAATATGTAAAGCAGTGTGGCCTAATCCTGAATGCGTCTATACACTGAATATATCTCCTAGGAGGTGTGATGAAGGCAGCAATTTGTTGTTTTGCTAGGTGGATTCTAGATTAGGGAACACAGCTTGCCTGGAATAGTATGACAAAACCTGGGCTAAAATGGTCTTTGGTTACATTTGCACTCCAAATGTCCTTGTCATTAGTAGAGAATGCTGCAGGTAACATTGATGTGAGCAAGACTGATAATCTAGGATATATCTTATTAATCAATGTTATTGAAAAGAATTAGTAGATCAAAGCAATGGTGGATGGTGCAGGTCAGGATCTATGGATCCATCTGGTGATGACTGGCATTTGGAAAGAAGAAAAAGGAAGAAAGGAAGGAAGGAAGAGAAGAGAAGAAGGAAAGGAAGGAAGGAAGAAGGAAAGAAGGAAAGGAAGGAAGGAACATGAAATAAGAGAAAGTAGAAGACTTTAATAGATCTGAATGAAGATGTTGGGATCTTGTTTTTTGTGGAGTGGAACTGATGAATATATGCAGTGAAATGACAGTGTAGATTTAATTATAAATGAAAGTGGTAACATGTACATCAGAAAATATAAATGGATGACATCTACTTCTTATGGATGTATATGAAACTAAGAATCCAAAGATCAGTGATGCATGTTGTATACCAATAAATGATAATAATGGAAGAACTAAAGTTGAATGTTGGGAGCAAAATTTAGAATACTCTAAATGAATTTAATCCAAGGCAGGAGAATTATTCTGTTAACTGTTAGGAATAGATAGCTGGGAATGTGAAAAGAGATTAAATTTTATTAAAAAGGAAAAGAGAGACCCAAGAATGAATGAGAGTAGTTTCTGGTGAGATTTGCTCAGAAAAATGTACATCTATGTTGTACATGATTTAAGCAGTCTATTCATATGCACATATGTAAAAGAATGAAGGAGTGCAAACACAAGCATAATTTATTAGAAGTTTATGATAGGAGGCTAAAACTATTCATGAAGAATACAAAATATGAGAGATTTTGAATGTAGTCAAATTATTTTCAGTAGTGTCAAGAATGAGACTTGTCAGATATAAAGATTTGCATTGGAAGTGGTTGAAAAGGGCTAAACAAGAAACAAGCAGTGATTAGACTTCATTCTAAATTGATTTAAAATAAACCCAATGTTTAAAGTTTTGTGAATGATTGCATTATATCGAAGAGTGACATTGAAACAAATACAGCATTCTACAATACAAACTTTACAATGTTAAGAAAAGAGTAAAGAAAGTGATGTATGCTTCAGGAACAAAAACATTGCCAAATGTTAAGGCTGCAGGTGTAGATGGTTTAACTGAACCATGGATATGGCTTGCTTGTGCAGTGACTGTATGGATTGTCTAAGGCTGCATGTTTGATGATAGGAGGAATGTCATTATTTTATATTTTCCATTTTTAAAAAGAAAAGGTACCAAGAACGAATGCTAACTGACAGGAGGATTAATTTGCAAGGTGTATCTGGGAAGGTAATTAGCAGAATTATGATTGAAAGAATTGTGACAATGAACAAAATTAGCAAAATACAGTACAGTTTTATTTGGGCAGGGAATAGGTAGTCATTAAGATAAATATTTAGCGTACATTTGTTATTTTATTATACAGTTGGAGAGAATTCATAATGCGAACGTGTCTGAATTATGGAATGTTTGAACTGAAGTTTGTTTGCTGAATGTGGCAAGAACAAGATATGATGGAAGTACCAGTATGATCAGAATGCTTTGCAAATGTTCAAATTCATCCAAGAATAAGACAGGTTGGGTAATATCCCTTGGTTGTTTATGCATTCATAGATAAAATGTATCAGGAATATTTGCTTCAATACTGAATGTTTTAAAGAAGAGATTGGTCAACCATTTGTCTGAAATGGCATAGTGTTTCCTGCTTGAGCAGGTGGTTGGACTAAGAGACCTCCAAGGTCCCTTCCAACTCTGTTGTTCTGTTTTTCTGTAATGGTGCTGATGTTAAAAGAAGTGAAGTGAAAAAAAACACGAATGTTGTTCTGCTCACTTTGTTATATGGAAGTTAAAGTTGTCAGCAGAATCATAAGACTAAGCTGAATAAAATGGGAATGGGGCCATTAAAATATGTGTAGTTTTTTTAAAAAATAAGGTCAAGAATTAATTTGGACTGATTATAAAAATAAGTGTCCAGAATAAAATATGTTGAGGTGGCACACAGAGATGTAATGAGTATCAAATTGCAAATAAAAGAATGGGAAGTTAAAGACCCATAAAACCTAGATTGATAAAGGCAGTGTAATTCTACAAAAGAAAGAGGTGATAATTTAAAAACAAAACAAAATAGAAAGCAAAGTACGAAGCAACTTATGTGATGGACACAGGTTGGTGTGCCAGAATGCATAAGAGCACCAGTGTGTCCTAATGTTCCCTTTGGTTGTATTCGTGTGGTTATTTCATGCTTATACTTATATATATTGTGTTTGACAAAATAAATAAATAAATAAAAATGAAATAAATGGAAAAGTATAGGGAAATATACTGAATAATTTTGATGTACATTTATTTTATATATATTTTCTCCTTTGCTCTTCTCTTTCAGGTCTATAATTTCTTCGCCTTAGCATTTTTAATCCTTTGAAAATAATTGCTAATCAAAATAATAATTATAATAATCCATCGGCATTGACAAAAACCACCAACAATCAATTGCAAAAGGCAATTTTATTTGGAACAGCTTTCCTTCTGTGACAATAGTCTCAACACCATCGAACAACATATATAGTATATATAAAATAGACAAATAAAATAGAAAATAAAGCTAAAATGCTCTGAGATTTTAAGATTTAAACAGAAGCACTTGCCACAAAACACGGCAAGCTTAATTGTACAAAAAAAAAAAAATCTGAATAATGAACATGGCCGGTACCTGGGGACAGTAGAATAGAAGAGAAAAAACTGGGGGAAAGTCAAAAAATACAAGGTCTACAAATAGAAGTAGAACGGCTGAGAGTGAAGGAAAACAGAGATGGTGGGCATTTGGACTGCAGTCCCAAAACATTTGGAGCATCACTTGAACACTTGATAGGCATTGACCAAACCATGATCAGTCCATTACAAAAGGCAGCTTTTATCAATCACTGTACATTTTATATTATCAACCAGCCTCTGCCTATCTCAGATCCTTGGGTGGATAAAAATGCCAAATCCAGTCTAATCATCTGGCTGAATGTGATAACAACTACCATTATCGTCCATTGTATTGAGTATCTGGATCGGTATAGAGTCCACAATTAAGGAATTGCAAGAAAAGAGAAGAAAGTGGAGTCGCATCTGAAATGCAGCTGGTGATGTGTGTGTGTGTGTGTGTTTGTTTGTTTGTTTGTGTGTCCGCCTCTTCCCACCCTCTTCCAGTTCAACGGCCTCACAGGGGTGGTGCGTGCCTCGGCCCTATTTGGGCATCCAGCAAAGAAGTTGGACGACAGAACCCTCACTACCAGGAAAGGGTTGATGGGACTCGGGATCCTTCTGGGCACGGCCAGGCTGGCGAAATCTAATGTGGTTTTCCGATTGCGAGGACTTCTGCTCGTTGGTCCGGGGGAACTTGGAGCGCCCCTTCGCCCTTCGGCCCACTAGGATAGAGGCAGCGGCCCCACGCCCATGGGACGGGCCGGATTGAAGGGGGAGTTCGGTCCAGGTTACCTTCCTGTCACCCTTCCTTGACAAAAAGCTCGTTTGAACTCGCTGCTGCTAATTACTTCTTTGAAAAGGAAAGCGCTCCAACTTTGTTCAGGGTCGCTGTTTTCGCCGGAGGTGCGAGCGGGAGGCCGCTAAGACAGACTTCCGCGCAAGTGCTCCTGCTTTTTTAAGGGCTCGTATCCATCCTTTCAAAAACAACCCAGCCCCCGAAACAAACAAAGTGGATAGACCAGCGAGGGTCTATTAAAACAAGGCGATGGTCCCAAATATAGGTTAAGGGAAAATACGCGGGGACGTTTTTTGGGGAACCAGGCTAAAGCGCAATTGAAATCCACAGGAATGACTTTTTTTTTTTTGAAAACAAGCTCTCCCCCCGCCCCCCTTACGTTCAGGATGAGATTCCATTTTCACTTTGTTTTCTCCAGCCTGGCAGATCATATATTAAGAAATATGAAATATAAATAAATAAACAAATCGCAATCGTCTTCAGGGTCGCGCTGCAGTGGGATTGCCTACCCATCACACAAACATACACACTCAGACGCACCCGGTTGTCAACTGTTGTGCTATAGTCGCTACAGATAGTTACTGATAGGCGCCCCACCTCTTTCTGAGGGAACCAAGGGGGCTGCCATGGTTGCGAGGGATAGGATGGGGGTGGGGTGTCACCGCGCCTCCCCCCCGCCTCCCCCCCCGAAGACCCGCGGCCCGTCCTGGACTTTGAAAAGTGGGAACATGAGCAGCGATGCGGGCCAAATCCTTTCCCTCCCTCCCTTTCCCCCCACAGTTCAGATCAGTGTTGCAATGCTCCCCACATGCCCCCCCCCAACTTTCAACCAAATCTCCATCAGGGCAGCAAGCTTTTCAAGGCGACCAAAGCTTTGAAGCTTCGGCCAACCCAGCCCAACCCCGGCGTGTGAACTGGCAGGTTTTGAATGATCCCCGTCTCGAAATCAAGGGCGGATTTCGGAGATGCGCTGGATCAGATCTCTGAGCTGGTGAAAAGAGCGCAGGGGTTGCCGGCCCCCGTCTCTCCCCCTCCCCCCATCCCGCCCCGCCAAAAGGCGCGTCTAGCGGAAGTGTGAGTCTTGTGTGTGTGTGTTTAGGGGGACTATTCTAGCGCCGGGTAAGACAGCTCTTATGGTCGCCTGGAATCTGGCCGCAATAGCTGTGAATGAGCCGTCGGATGTTTCCTAATAAACGTCTAGTCGGTTTCAGCAACTGTTCCCTCTCGACTTTTCCACCCACGGCTGGGCTAAACTGGGACCTTCTCGACGAGCCGTTGCCCTTCAGGCAAGCAGCAGAACCGGCCGAGCGGAGTTCACACGGCCAGCAAACCCAGAATATGTGAAAGCAGCAGAAGGAAAACCGGGGGGGTGGGGGGGGGCACTGGCACAGCCATCATTGGTCATTTCAGCCCCCGGCAGGAAGCGCCTCCGAAGCTCCGCTTGTATTGTAAAATAATGTTTTCCAGATAAAAGTCTTCTCCATTTCCCTCCGAACTTCCTGTTGCTCTATTTTATCTCCACCTTATTTGTGACACAAAAAGCAATGTAAGTTGTTTTGGTTCATTGGAGAAAGCCAGATGCCAGCAACTCAACCCGTGTCAGATTAATCAGAAGTGAAACAGAACGCTGTTATAAACAGATTGTGGGGTCCCACTTCCAGACCGGTTTTTTTTTTAAATCGTCGATGTTTATCTTGCTTTGAGAAACAGCTTTGTTTTCTAACTGTCCAGTCCTAAAGATATTTTCGTAAAAGTAAATATTAATTTCACCAAAACGGCCTTTCAGTGATGATAATGATCAGGAGAGGCAATACACAATAACAAATAATAAGGAAGGCAAATTTCTATCTCTTATATAGTTATGTTAGATTGTGGGAAGCTGAATCATAATGGGGAAGATTTTAGAAAATGCAATGAAAACCCTACATGAATTAGTTGAATAGTGTAAAAATAATAAAAAAACAAGCCATATTATAAGTGGAATACGGGCAGTATTAGTTACCAGGGGATGTATCAGAGTTAAATACACCTCTATACATATTTATTCAAAGAGAAGCCTCATGCAACTTTGCAAAACAGAAACCAATCCTATAGAAAGGCCATTTTTTCATAAGGATCTTACAAGTCATCTACCAATGGCTGTGCTGATCTAACAATAATAAAAACAACTTTTGTTATCGCAGCAAAAATGGATGGTGACAGTGAATCACCACTACTAGTGAGAAAATATTTTCAAAGGTTTGAAATCATTGCCCTAAATTTCCATATGCTAGTATCTTTAAATACCTGCCTTTATGAAAGAAGCATTAGACTAGAAGTACATCAGCTAAATTTTGAAACAATTTGATTTTTGGGGTGGGGTAGGGAGGAATGTACTGTGTTTCTGTTTGGTGAAGAAAGGGTGGAGGTAAAACTGTTGCTTTTGAGGAAGTGATAGTTCTTAATATATCACACATAAACTTCTGCTACCATATAATATTTTGTGAAACAATCGCTAGCAACATAAAACGGAAATTTCTGCAAAGAGAATTAGCAGGAGGAGTTTCCTGGAAAGTAAATAACTGAGCCCATTTTAACTGATCCTAAACTTTCAAAGCAGGTTAAAACAAAAACAGCCAGACATGGTCCCCCACAAAGACACACAAACAGCAGTGTTCTGAAGACCTGCAAAATTGAAAATATGCAACTGCAATTGGTTTGGCAAAGCTCTTTTACAGGGCAATCCTAAACATGCTGTTTCCGAAAAGCCACCTTAATTTCTGGTCGAGTGTTCAAATGTTTACCCAGAAGTACAAAATGTGCCATATCAAACTTACGGAAATGTCTGCCCCCATGTATATAGAGGCTCAACCTCAAGGATGTGGTTCTGCTGGAAATGAACCAGCGGAGAAACTTTGAGAAATGTGTATATTACTCGCTGCAGACATTCCTTTCCAGCACCAGAGGGGCACCTTTTAACTGGTTTTCTTTCTCTCCAATTTCATCCCATGCCTAATAAAAAGTTCCTTCCCTTGGACTACAGTTTGCAGCTTCAAACTTTGAACGAGATTACATGTAACTTCAATGGAGTTTAGTCGGTTCCATTCAGTTTAATCTCGAATATTCTATCCCAAATAGAGGGGTAAGCTTGCTTTTCATTCCCGCAAGTGACAATGTACATATTTTTAAGTGTTACTTAAAAGATTTGAGTTCAATTTGATAACGATCAGCACCATATCACACCCATTTAATTGTAGACATTTCAATGGAGGCACTGGATCCATAGGATCAAGAGCTACAATGGATCTGAAAATCCAGTTGCTCCCTGGTAAAAGACAGGTTCTTACAGAAGCCCTGGAGGAACAAAAAAAAAAACCAACTGTTTTCGCCCAGAAATTTAGGAAGCTGGATGAGGGTGGGGTGTTGTTTTTTTTTTTGCTTTCAGTTGGGTTGAGGCACTTGTAGATTGGTTTCTTCAGTCAGTCAAGCCAAATGGCTGGGCCCAGATTTGCAGAGAAAAATGAACAATTAATTTATCCCATTAATTTGAAGGAACTACTCCAAGAATGATCATGACTGAATCAACTCAATTTCTTTGAGGGTTTTCCTTTTGAATAAAAACAGCATTGCCCCATCCCGCCTCACCAAAGTCTACATGTACCAATTGCCCTCAGACGCTTAATACCAGTTCTGAAATGTTACCCAGATGGAAATCTCCTTTGAATGGAGCCAAAGACCAAAACACATTTTCTAATTGAACACGATGGGAGAGTTCAGATTCTGTATTAAAACATGAGCAGTGATTAAGAGGACAGAAAATCCTGCAAGTAAAACAGAAACACAAATTGTCCAAATCCAGTTTTATTCCCAGCCCAGTGGTGCTCAAGCCCTTGTTAGAATTCCTTTCCAAAACAGCTGGAAAGGAGCATTAAAGGGACCATAAAAATTGATTATCTAGTGGGGTGGTTGGAAATGAAATCAGACCATTAATGAGAGCCAGGGATCCTTGTGTCTTCCAGTAATTGCCAAGGTGTAAATCCAAAGAAGTTTAAGAGAATTAGCTACATTGGTGGGAAGTCTAAAGTAGAGACCTCTTTCCCTTTCGGACTGTCTGTTAATACTTGAGCTGCTGGAGTTTATCATCACAACAGAAGCTGTTGTGTCTATGAGGATTAGCCTTTCTAAATCCAAGAAACAACATAGGAAACTTTAAGCAGAGCCCTTAAAAATGACTGGCAGAAGTTGAGCCAGAGGCAGAGCAGAAAGAGCAGCTCAGCTCGAGGGAAAGGCGCAGGTTTTCCTTGTGATGGTTAACAAAATGTAACCCAGCTCTTTGAGGAAATGGCATTTTAGAAGGCATTAGATTTTTATAGATCATCCAAATCATAGGTTTGAAAGATCCAAGGTTTGTCCTTCTTCCCTCATTTCCTTCCTTCCTTCCTTCCTTCCTTCCTTCCTTCCTTCCTTCCTTCCTTCCTTCCTTCCTTCCTTCCCTCCCTCCCTCCCTTTCTTCCTCCCTCCCTTCCTCTCTCTATTTACTTTTCTTTTAGGGTGATGGGAGGACAAAGTTGCCTCTAATAGCTGCCTCTAGTTATATTACTTAAATCCAGAAGCAGACACCATTCTGTCTTCATTTTCAAGTTTAACTTGAAAATGTTAATCCTTATGAAAAGAAGTGTAGGAACATTTTTCCCAAAGACCAAATTAAAGGAACAAAATGTTAAAAAGTTATGATATTTATATAGTTACTTATCAAGCAATCTAAATTATACTAAAGTAACCAAAATACCTTTACAATCCCCGAGACATGCCCCAACTTTTGAGCACTCCTAATGTTTGGAAATTGAAAGCTGAAAAATTTGATATGCTATATTTGTGATATTATTTTGAAAATAACATGCCACTGGTTCCACTTGCATAATATTATGTCTTCTAAAACTGATTTTGCTGTTATATATTACTAATAAGAATACACACAGTGTCCAAATAATCCACATTTTGATACTTATTAGTTTGCAAAGATATCCCCCCCCCCAGTTTTGAATAAGTGCAAGCAGGAACCGAGCCATTGAAAGTGGAAAGGGTGTGTGTGGGGGGGAAAGAATAGCCAAAGGAAGGCAGATAAAACAGGGGAAAATATTTAATTGGGGGGGGACACATAAAGATCTATATTATGTTCTGTGAAAAACTGAGAAGTCACAGTTGAAAGTCCCATTTATTTAGCCAAACAACAATTAAAAACAAAATGTCCCTTCATTGTATATGTAGCAACTTGAAAGCAATTTGAGATTGAGATGTTTGTCTACAAACCCCCCCCCTCCATTTTTTGTGTGGTTGTTGTTGTTCATGCCTCTTTCTAGTGATTTCTGGTAAAGTTTCTCTTTCTTACTCTTTAAAATCTATGCATAGTTTGGGTAATCAGGAATCCGGAATCCTGCCTATTACGTTTCTTCTTAAAATCTATTTTCTGTATTACATAGTTTATAAGGCTCTTGAATCTAACAAGATTTTACTTTATGAAAATCTGAGGATAATTTTCATGCCTTTCTGAAAATAACCCTGATATTAAAATGGGGTTTTCTGTGTCCACTTTTTAAAGGCATTCATTCTAACACAACAGATTTACTCTGGAGAGTCAACCTGGAAGTAATTAACTGGAAGAGATGTGAGGGGGTTAACTAGCTGTGGGGCTAATCCAGGTAAGAAATAAAATTTAAAATTCAGATTGTTCACCTCAATTGCTGAGGAATATTTCTCAAGGGGGAAAAATTACTTGTATTTGTAAGATATCACCTGTGTTTGGAAATCACCTTTGTTGATTTCTTGCAGATCTCTTATTTTGGGATAAGACGCCAGAATGCTGAGCTCCTGAGACAATTTCTGTTTACTTGAATGCAAGGTGGACATTTCTTTCCTAAATTGGAAACTCCCCATGGGAAAATTGTCCTTAAGTAAGGTATTCAAGATCAAAGTGCCACAAAAGGTTTGGACTTTTCAATAGCCTGCTTATTTATGAAATTATTATATCTTTTGATATTTGGCAGGTGTCTTGAATATTGGAATACACAGAGACATGAAATATAAAAAATAGTAAGAAATAAATAATGATGTAGCTAGGAAAATGGAACAGCAGATGTTGGGATTCATGAAAGAGGAAAATGTTTAAGGTTACTATGTTGGGTTTGTGATTGAGGTAACATTATCATTCTATAAATAAATCATAAATTGATCCCAGGACTTAAAGAAACTTACTGTCCTAAACAGAGTGCAATCGTGTCTGTTTGTATGCACTAAGACAAAAAGTGATATGAATTATGATACAATAAGAACCAGTAGCATTACTTTCTATTCAATAAATTGACTGCTGTAATTTTTCAGGATTTGAAAAAATCAGCTTCTGAATGTCCTCTCATCCCATATAGCGCTGAAAGTAATTTTTCAATGATTTGCTTAGATGAAAAAATCTAACCAAACCAACAAAAAATTAGTTGTCACCATTATATGGAAGGAGAGGACACTCAGAAGTTGATAGGACATCCCAAAAAATTGGAGCAGCCAATTTATTGAATTGGCTTTTAACCAATTGACTAGTCTTTTAACTCTACAAAGGATCTCTCTCTCTCTCTCTCTCTCTCTCTCTCTCTCTCTCTCTCTGTGTGTGTGTGTGTATGTGTGTGTGTGAGAGAGAGAGGGAGAAACAGTTTGATGGAAGGAGGAAAAGCTTGAATTACACCCATGGGGATAGGGAAATAAAAGGAGGCGTTTAAAGCACCCAAGATAAGTTGCTATATTATTTTTATATCTTATGGAATTCAAATTTCATCTCTTTCCGTCACTAGCTCAGAGTATTAATTCTTAAAGGTGATTTGAGTTTGGGCACTCAACCAGCGTAGTGAAGACAAGTTATTTATGCCTTTAAAGTAACTTGTTGCTCTAGAAATCTCCGACTGGCAGTAGCTATGCTACAAGTGTTTGGGAATGGGTTAGACCATAGCTATTCTTCAGATGAGTATTCTACTTTCAAAATCCTACCTAGATGTGAAGTTTTTTTTCTTTTTAAATCTCGATTGGCCGGTGAACATAGGAAGTTGAGAGAATTCGAAGAGTTTTTCCTGCAACTCTGTAAACCGTAATAAAGGCCAATCTTTGCAGAGAATCTTCTCGTTTGTTTGTCACAGGAAGGCATTCCTTGTAATGACAGATTTGTTGTTAATTTTGGACTTGGCCACCTCCATCGGCTGAAACTTTTCGGAGCTATCCTTCACTCAGTACTGGATCAAAACAAATCAGCCTGCAAGCAGATTTAGTTAACTCTTCCAGCATTATTTTTCTTTTGCTAACTGACGTCTCATTGGGATTTAGGTTTTATAAGAACTGGGGAAATTTATCTTCTGGTAGATAAACCCAGCAGGAGTCCAACCTATCTGATTGCTTTCATTAGTTCTTACTTACCTTCTTCCCAACAGCCTGATAGTTAGGCACCAAGTCAGTGAAGTCAAGCCTCAAAACACGTACAGCAATCTACATTTCCATTAAAACGGGTGTAGTAATATATTCAAAACATGAAACAGAAATATTTTTACAGAGGGCTGCTGCTGATGGAAATGCAGAGAACTGAACTTTCCAAAGTCCATTTATGTGAGCCTTTGAAGAAAAAGAGAAAGTTTTCTTCTCAAAGTCTGATCAATTGTTGGTAGATTATAAAATCGTTAATAAGAAAAGAGACGTGTCTCAAAAGATAGATCACCAACCCAATTGTGTCTCAATGTATGGATCTGGCTTCCACCTCAAATAATTTTTTTAAAATCGTGGTTTAATTTCCAACTGGGTCAGAGAAGTTTATTTGATGGATAACGTGATATCATTGTTGGTTCAACTCTTAAGGACTACATTAGGACATTCACTTGGGTTCAATCATAGCAGTGTGGTTTAACTGGCTTAAGGAACTGTCTTTAAAAAAAGCAACAGTGCGTTTAAAACAAATATGCAACAAAATTATCAGGAAGTGGGGATGAGTAAATATTTAATTAAATTATAATTATTTGCATTTTGTATATTCAGGGTTTATTCACAATAATCTTCCCTGCTGTCCAGATAGAATGGATCAAATAAGCACTGTCAAAACTATTATTTTGGCATACATAATACATACATACATACATGATGTAGAAATATCTTATATCTTGTTAAAATAGACACATATGTAATTTCAGATTGATTTGGAAATAAAACTGTTGCTCTAGCTTTTTAGAAAAACAAAAACAAATAGATGGCTTGCTTTAAAAATCCATTCAGATTTTATTTGTCAGGCTTCCTGTATCATCTGTCCCTATTTATTTTTTTTCAGATTTGGTAACAGAGCATAATATTCTATTATAGAACAATATATTCTATGATTATATAGAATATTATTGTAGTGATAACAGAATACAACTGGGATTTAAGCCAGACTTGTGTCTGTTTCAATTATTGTTTTGCTTATAGCATTTTTCTTTTGAAATTCTCTACTTCGGAGTTTATCTAGCAAGTCTGCCTGGATTCCTAGCCTGTGGTTGAGCATTCACTGCTTCAAGGTAATTTTCAACAAATAGAAATGTTAAAGTGTGGTCAGCATTATGTGACAAGAAATGTTACTTGATACCTTGCACAGCTTATGTTTACTTCAAGATATTTTAAGCTCAAGTCAATAATTTAGGATCCTCCCTGCAGCAAAATATTTGAAACGCAACACCCTGGACACGTTTAATTACAGGGTATGGCAGAGCCAGGTCTTCCAAGTAATTAGAAAATACTTTTTGAGCGACAGCCTAATCACTTTACATGGGACACTGTGAGATATTAACCTCAAGATGCCTGTTAAGAACTCAGACGCCTTAGATCAGGGATGCAATATTTCTCGATCTTCCCCCTGCACTTTTAACCATATGGGATTTGAAAAAGAGTCAAGAATGGTGAAGTTAGAGAAAGCAGGACAATATTTTGGAGGACAGAAAGATAGTACAGAGTTCTGAGTTACACTAAGGCTCAAAAGAGGCAAGTCAGATTCCCCTCGTTATTTCTTGCAGTCTCCAAAGTATCCATTTTGAGTCTGAGTCAGGTCTATATGAGCTAGGCTTCAAATACAGAGAGGGGACAAATAATCTATTTTTATACGGGGATAGAAGCAGCCCGGGGGGTGCTTAAATGCTCTTTGTCTCCAGTATTATATTCCTCAGTTGAGTCCTAACGCTAGAAATTACTCCATAATTGCAAAATGTTGTGGCAATGATAATTACTATCATAAACAACCTGAGAAAATGGAAGTTCTTCCTATTCCTATTCCTATTCTTTCCTTCTAATAATTATATGCATATAATTATTAAGGTTTTTATACCCTGTACTTTTGCTGATACTTTTAACAGTCAACTTGATTTGGGTCCAGTTTCTCTTGAGGTTGGAGGGGATTGTTTTCATCTCTAGTGAAAACAGTTTCAGATATATTTCCATTACTTGCCCCCAAGAAAAGATGTAACTTTGCTATCTATACCCAGGGAGACACCTGTGTAAGGAGGAAGGCACGGATCCCTTTCATTTAGTCTGCATTTCCCAGGCTTTCCGTCCCTCCTCTCTGCCCCAAAATGGACGGCTGGAAGGAGTTTCTGGAATAAAAGAGCAAGCAGCATTGAGAGGCTCCTCTCTGAATTGGGAACTAAGCTCTTGAAGAGGAGGAAGAGCTGCCTGTGAAGTTTGGCTTGGTTGTGGTCTTTGGAGTAGCTGAACCATGTGACTTGTCTCTTTCCCCACATCCCCAGGAACGTTGGATGAAAAGTGAACTTTTCCTTCCTTCCTTCCTTCCTTCCTTCCTTCCTTCCTTCCTTCCTTCCTTCCTTCCTTCCTTCCTTCCTTCCTTCCTTCCTTCCTTCCTTCCTTCCCTTCTCTCTTCCCTTCTTTTCCTTCCTTTCATCCATCCTTCCATTTCCTACCTTCTTTTATTTCTCCTTCCTTCATCCTTTCACCTCTCTTTCCTTCTTTTCCGTCCTTTCATCCATCCTTCCATTTCCTCCTTCCTTCCTTCCTTCCTTCCTTCCTTCCTTCCTTCCTTCCTTCCTTCCTTCCTTCCTTCCTTCCTTCCTTCCTTCCCTCCCTCCCTCCCTCCCTTTTCTTGACCTTTGTATGACTTTCACAAATTCAAGAGTAACCACGTCAGGATCGCAGGGAGGCCTGGAGATGCTTATTTTGGTTTTGTCTGCAGGCAGATGTTTGGTGGATTTAAGAAAAAAAGCAAGAAAGAAAAGAAATACCTTTTTAGCAGGAGGAAGAGGAAAGGATGAAGCAAAGAGCGTGCAGCGCTGGGTATCCCTTCCTAAAATGATGGCCAGCATCCCATTCAGACCCCTATTATTTCTTAGAGTTTTGTATGATTTTAAAATTCTAATGCCATTTGCTATTAGACTCAGGGTTGTGTTTTTGTTGTTGTTGTTGTTGTTTTGAAAACCACAATCGCTGTATCATTTCGGCGAAAAGTGCTCCGGGGAGGAAGGGAGGGGGGGTGCTCTCACCATCCGCTGTCTGTCAACGGGAACCTCTCTGTTTAATATCGTTTTGGATGCTGGAATAAAAGATCAAAGGCTCCTGTCCGTTTTTCAGCTGAATGATTCAATTATCCTACTGCCTTATGTTTACGGCATTGCAGTTACTAATAATAACAGACTCAGAGAAGTCTGGGCAGTTATAAAAAGCAAACAATAACAAACAACAGTTTTAAAAACCAACAGCGGGAATTTCTGATATTACAAACTGGGCTTCGCGATTGCAAAAGAAAAAGCGGCGGTTGTTTTAAGCGCCGAAAATCGAGCAAGACAAAAGAAACGGGATTTTCTTTTCCATCTAAAATTACTATTTTCGATTCTTTATTTTGCATCCCCTTCCTCGGTCCCTATAAATCAGTAACACAAAAAGTCTCTTTGTATGGGGCTGGCTCATTTCATATTATTTTTGCAAGGAATTGTGGGAATTCGGCCCCCCCTCTTCTGTCTTCTTCTCTTTCGCCTCCAATTACAGTTGTAAACAATTCCGTTTTTCTAATTGTTGCCGTTATTATAGACTAGAACCCCTTTTCAGACGAAGATTTGAAGGGAAATACTTCAGCAGGACAAGGGGGAAAACATCCCTTGTTCGTTTTGGAGGATTAAATTATTTCGGCATTTCTTCTTTAAAAAAAATAATAATTCTCCGGCAAGTTGGAAGCTACCGCTTTAAAATGAGGGAGGGGGTTTCGTGAGCCGGGAGGAGGGGGCTGCTCCTGTCATTTACCAAAACGCTTCTGTATCACGTGTGAGAGGACTTCGTCTGTCATTGGCTCAAGGCACGTGTCTAAGATACCGGCTTGGCGACGTCACTTGAGGAGCTCTATTAAAAATAAGAACAAAAATCGAGAGTGAAAGTATTTCAGGTTCAGTTTAAGTGGCTTCTAAATTCACATCCTTTATCCGGAGAGCCAGAGCAAACTAGACGGAGTCAGACAAAAAGAGAGAGGGGGGAAAAAAGAGAGAGAGAGAGAGAGAGAATGAGAGAGAGGGAGAAATTTCTCAGTCCATGTCCTCCAATGCAACTTAGAATATTTGGCTGAAGGGGGAGGGAGAGCTGGAGAGCCGCGGGGATTGTGCAGAAGCCTCTTGTGCGGCTCGGGGCTGCGGTCGCCGTGCGCGGGAGCCAGCGAGCCGGCCAGGCGTTTGCTCCAGCCAGACCGATGGGGTTGCTTTGACTTTTTAACCCCATGAAGGATTTCTCGGCAGCTGCGTAATTTTTGCAAGGATATCACCAGGCTCTTATCAACCCACAGGAGCAGGAGCTGGGGGCGGGAGGGTTGGGGGGGGGAGCGGATGTTTGGTCCTAACGATGACTACGTTGCTGGGCCAAGGACGCAGGAGGGGCCTGCAGAACTGAAGGGAGGAACCCTATAATAGCCCCGGGAGGCAGGAAGAGAAGAAGGAGATCGCGGCAAGTCGGCATCTCAACTACGCGCAGCCCGCAGGCAGGCGCAGGATAGCCGCCTTCCGAAGAAGCCGCTCTCCCTCTGGATCCTGCCGACCGGCCCGCCTGGCGTTCGGGGTGGGCGGGGTGCGTCGCCCAAAGGCGAGGGCAGCTTTCGGGCATCCGCGGGCCGGCATGGAGGAGAACGAGCAGCACCCGGGCGACGGAGGCGCTGAGCCGCCACCTCCGCAGCTGCCGGAGGAGGCCAGCAGCGGCAGCGACGGAGAGGCCAGCCGGAGGAGGGCCCTGCTTGCGCCCCGCGTGCTCCAAGCGCCGGGCAACCACCCGCACCCGCCGCACCGCATCACCAACTTCTTCATCGACAACATCCTCCGTCCGGAGTTCGGCCGCAGGAAGGAGGGCAGCGGTGGCGGCGGCAGCAGTCGCGACAACAGCCCGGAGCGGCGGCGGCGGCGACAGCCGCCGCACCCACCGCAGCAGCAGCCGCCGCCACCGCATCTGCTGGACGCCAGGAGTCCCTCGGCTGCTCCGGCCGCGGGTTCCCTGGCCGAAGGAGGAGACGGCGGCGGCAGCGGCGGCCCCCAGACTGGGGTCCCCGCCAAAAAGGGAAGCGACTGCGGGGAGCTGGTCGGAGCCTTGAAGTCCGGCGGCGGCGGCGGGGACCTGTCGCTCAGCTCGGATTCGGACAGCTCGCAGGCCAGTTCATTTCCCGGTGGGCAGCCCATGCTGTGGCCGGCCTGGGTCTATTGCACCCGCTACTCGGACAGGCCTTCCTCAGGTAAGCGGCGGTATTGGGTCCGCTCGGTCACTCGCTCGCTCGGGTGAGAGGCCGGGGCGAAAACCGAGGCTCGGGAGAAGGAAGGAGAATGGCTGAGAAGGTACATTCCTTGAAGGGAACGGGCCTGGGGGGGATTGGCGGCGACGGGGAGATTGCCCCCCGCAAGAGGAAGGAGGCCTGCGGCGAAAGCTCCCCTTGCGAACCACAAAGCCGCTTGGAAAGCTTTCGTAGCAGGCCTTCCTCAGCACCGGGGTCTTCTCGCTGGTGGAATTGCCTGGAAGGCGGCCAGGGGAAAAAAGAAAACCGGGCAGAAAATGGCAGGACCGCAGCGAAGCCCACCCTGGTCTGCCGCTTTCTTCTCGGCTCCGCTAGGGCTGGAGAGCGCTCCTTGGAGCCCGGCCCTTGGCTGCCGCTGGCTAGCGGGCCCGGCGGCTCGCCCCTTCTGGGCCTTTGCGCCCTTTCCCCTCGCAACGGCGCTGGAAGGCGTTCCAGGGGCTGGGGAAAGGCGCAGGCCGCGAGAGTTTTGCGAGGGCGCCCTCGACCCTCTTAGGGGGAGGTGACGCCGCGAACGGGATGCGCCCGCCACCTCTGCGATCATCCAGGGCTTTGCTTTGGGGGTGCGTTTGTTTGCCTTTCTTCTGAATCCAACAAACGAAATTTTTATTCCTTCCCCGGTTGCATTTTGTTACCGATTTCCACACAAAAATGAGAAGCGAAGATTTTTGTGATGAGAGTTTGGTGCGGGGGATATTTGGCACCCGAGCCTGAGCTCCATTGTTCTCCACCTTCCCGCTTTGTTAAGGTCTTATTTTTTTCTCGGGCCCCGATCCCGACCCAACCAGGCCTCTCAGGATGCCGAGTCGGTTGCCGGTTCACCTGTCTCGTCCTTCTTCCTCTTGGAAAACGCAAAAAAAGGGAAGCGCCGGCGCGAAAAGGCTAACCGGCCTTGAACAGCCGAAGCCCCAAAATCCTTGGCTGTTTTCTGCTCTCCCAGCTGGGAGCTGTCCTAAGGGTCGGGTGTGTGTGTGTGCGCTCAGAAAAGCCAGGAAATTTTCCCGAAGGGTTGGAAGGGCCCTTTTCGGTTTTCCGAAAAGTCTGGGAGACCTCGAAGGCTTTCTCGTGACTCCTGGAAGCGAGAAAGGTTTGTTGGTTGTTCATTTGAAAAAGAGGCCACGGTCCTTGAGACCTTTGCTGATAGGTTCCAGGGCGGGAGGGAAGAAAAATAACAGGGGATCCCCCCGGCCCCGCCACTTTCCAAAGGCCGAGTGAGGCGACCCAGTCTCCACTTTCTCCCGGGCTAACCCGAGGAACATTTTCCGACTTTCCCCTCCGAAAGTTCCCCTCCGAACAGTCTCCGACAGGTCAGGCGGCCGCCTAATTCCCGGTAAAGGGCTCCCGGCTTACTGTCTCGAGGAACCGAAGCTGGCTTGCCCGGGCAAAGCGGGGATGGAGAGCGCCATTGCGGCCGGGATTTCGCCAGCCGCCGCCGCCGCGGCCCGAGAGTGGAGGGGCATTGGCTGCCGGAGTCTGGCTTCCTCTGGGAGGGGGCTTGCAGGGAATCCCCAGGTCCTAATGCTGCCGAGAGGTAACAAAGAAGAAAAGCAGACTGAGTTGGGACCGCAGGCAGAAGGGGGCCAAAGCGCAGTGGCTGGCTGCAGAGTATGGGCCGGGTGGGCTCCATCCTCGCTCCTCCCCCGCCAAACGGACTCTCGGCTTCCTGGGAGCCCTTTTGCCTGGCGGTCTCCCGAAGGCCGTCCTCGGGAGGGGAGGGGGGGTCTTGGCTTCCCCTCGCCCCTTTTCCTCTGGCGAGGCCGCCCAGCGTCCAAGCTCGCGTCCAGGAGCTGGCGAGGCCGGCGAGAGGAGGCTGAGGTTGCCTACCCACTCACCCCTCCTCTCTCTCTCTTTCTCTCTCTTTCTCTGTCCTCCTCTTCTCCCCGCGGCTCGCAGGCCCCCGATCGCGGAAACCAAAGAAGAAGAACCCGAACAAGGAGGACAAGCGGCCGCGGACGGCCTTCACCGCGGAGCAGCTGCAGAGACTCAAGGCGGAGTTTCAGACCAACAGGTACTTGACGGAGCAGCGGCGCCAGAGCCTGGCTCAGGAGCTCAGCCTCAACGAATCACAGATCAAAATCTGGTTCCAGAACAAACGAGCCAAAATCAAGAAAGCCACCGGCAGCAAAAACTCCCTGGCGGTGCACCTCATGGCACAAGGGCTATACAACCACTCCACTGCCTCGAAAGACGGCAAGTCCGATAGCGATTAGAGAGCGGAGGGAAGGAGGCGGCCGTGGAGGGTGGGGGTGGGGGTGGGGAGAAAGCTGCGGCGGCGGATAGCCGGCCGGGCTTTAGACAATGCAATAATTTAATGGAGAAGGTGAAAAAAAAACATAGATCTAAGGGCCAGTGTACAAAGATTATACCAGCATAAATAGTGGAAAATATTGTATTAGATAGAATTCTGCAATATTCTCTGTGTGTAAATACATATATATATGTAATTTATAAATATATGCATATATATATATATAAATTGCAGGTAAGGTGTTGTTAAAGAATCCAAATATCTGATTATAAAATATTTTTTTGATTTTTTTTTGTTTTACTTTTTTTGTTTCTACAAAAAAAAAAAAATTAGACGCTGACGGCCGATTTTTTTAAACGCTTCAGTTGCTTTTTTATAGACTCACGCACGGTTTTAACCGGACTGGACACTCTTTTTTGAAACTCAATATATTAAAAAAAAAAAGACAACTTTTGCTGAAGTCCAAAGATTTTTATTGCTGCATTTCACGAGACTGTGAATCGAATAAATAGATCTCCTATTTGTTCTGCGAGTTTAAATGTTTATTTTTTCTCCTTCCTCCTTCCACCCTTTTCCTCTTATGCTGCCTTTGCGGGAGTGGGCATGAAAGAATAATTCTAATCATGAAAACATACAAGGTAATGTTTCCTCCCCTTTGAAGAATTCGAATAAAAAATAAATAAATCCCGAGGCACTGAACGGGGCCCAGTAATTTTTCCTCAATATTTCCCTGTTAAAGGGATGGGAGGAAAAAAATGACTTAGAAAAAGTTGTTAAATAGTAGGGAAACTTTCAGGAGCCTTAAGGCGGCCGTTGTTTCTTCTGTAGGCCAGCTGTGGGACGGGAAAAGTTTACAAAACATCCTCCCCGCTTTGGAATGTCCGCCGAAGTGAAGCCGTGAGCTTCGGCGATCTCTTTTCCATGGTTGAGGGTCTCGTAGCTCAGGCCGGCGCTGGAGGCCTTTCACTCTGGCGGGCGTTCTCTGCTTCGGAGGCCCGGAGCGGGGCAGCCTGGCGGATCACGTTGCACGTTACAGGGTTTCCTTTTGGGGAGGGGCTGGTTTAGACCCCCTCTCGGCATTTATGGGCAGCCGTGGGTGCAAAAGAAGCTGCGATGCTCATCCCTCTGACTCTTACTTCAGCAAAGGAAAACGGGAGAGGGGGGAAAAATGAGTGGGTGGGTGGGCCCCCCCATGGGTAATTCACTACACTAAATTCTTTATGAAGGAAATTTGCTCTACTTTCTTTAAAAGAAGCAACAGTCCTGGTTTGTAAGTGCTGCCTTTCATTCCAAGAAATAATAAACCGAGCATAGACCCCCACGATGGGTTGGAAGGGCGTGCAAGTTGGGTGTTTAATTTTTAGGAACTCTCTCCCTTTCCTGGTTAAATGCCCTCCTTTTCATGTGAGCTGAGTGAAGAATCCCCCCCTTCCCCCTCGTTTTTCTGCTTCAAAGGTGAGCATCCAAAATGTTTGCCCTGGGCCCACGAATTTCCTTTACCTGTTCAACTATCCAGGACTGCACAGCCTGCTTGTTGGTGAACTACTCACTTTGCCTTAAAAACACAGTACCGCAGCTATAAAAGATACATGTGTACATAATCCTACCAAGTTGGGGGGAGGAGAGACACTTAAAATGCTATAATTTTAAATTCTGTGAATAACCATTAAATGCTTAGGAGATGGTATACGATGGTGCTGCCTTGTAGCAAAGCAAAAGGTTTTGGTTTTCCCCCCCCAGTTTTATGAAATGTGCGTTTTACAATTCGTGATATCAAATATTTATAATTTATGAAAGATGAATGTTTCTGTTTACGACCGGCGGTCTCAAAAATTGTACACATTTTCACTGCATTTTTGTGTGTTTAAATCTTGGAAGAGTGCATTAAATAAAAAAACCCAAATTTATTATGAAACCTACAATGCGTCCATTGAAACTTTAGACTAGTAGTCTCTTATGTTCTTGCCTCCCAAGAGGATTATGCATGTGTAAAAATTTGTGAATATTTTGCAGATAGATGGTTCACAAGATTAGTAATTGAGAAATCTAATTAACAATTTGTACACAAGGAAAAAGTTACCAGACCTTTTAATTTTGAAATCTGAAAGCTTTAGATTTAATATATAATGGTATGCACAATAAAATTTACACATAAGGTATAATAGTTTCTTCTTGAAGAAAAAGCTGCACATCCTACAGAAATTACCTAAGAAAGTATACATGGAAAATCTAAAATTACATTTGGATTAAGATTAACACTATTAATACACTCAAATCCTGATAGTATTAAAATCCTGTTATGAAGGATGAACTCAACTTCCATTTGTTCTGCAATTTTAAAAAAAAACATCCCAGGTAAATTTGACAAGAAGAACTTTTAAAAAGAAACACTCTATGCTGCCTGGACATAAACTATATTGCCAAACTTAATTTTTAATTTTTAAAGACAATTATAGTGTATAGTGATCAGACCTAGGTTTATCTTAATAAAGAATCCCACTTCCAATTAAATATACCGTACTTTGAATACTATATATACTATACTATCTATACCATATATCAGCATTGTCATTCAAGGATTTATTTATATCTATAATTTCAAATGACTCCCAATAAGAAATAAACCTTGCTGCAGCTTTCTGAAATTAAATGCATGAAATAAATGCAGATAAAACTTTGCAATGGGATCTGATCTTGGCAGAAAGCAGAAACCTTTGTAAAATTAACTTTGGAAGAAATTGAACAAGTCAATATTTTGCTGCAAGAAAATGTAGAAGCTGGCAGGAATTATCACCTGCTATTTTATAGAAGTTATATTTGCCCAGTCGGAGGCTAGGTTCCAACAGAAAGTCAAACATGCTGGATAGAACAGAATTCATCACTCTGTCAGACTGGGAATGCAAATAAATACAGGACAGATTTAAGCTTAAAATCTTGCAGGTGAGATAGAGTTATGCTTATAGAAAAATAAGCTTTGCTGTGTCCATAGAGATTTTTCATCAGTGTCCAAAGGATTGTCAGAATTGTCCAAGGCTTTTATCAGAAATGGGTGTTGGAGAATCCCTGTGTATCTTCATCTTTCAGAAGAAAATATGTTATCCACAAATATCAGGTTCAGAGGCAACATCATCTGTTGGCTTGGATCTACAGGGATCCTTAACAGGGCCCAAATCAAATCCTAGCGAAGAAAAAATACTGCAAAAGGCTCATTTTGCTTTCTCCCTAAGATTCTCCCCCCCCCTTCTCTAGGTATTTATACCTTAGCCAAGTGATGTAACAACTATAACTGCTCACAGAGCAAATTGTATGAGCCTATTAAAAAGCAGTCTGCATTTAGGAAACCAGGCTGTATATAGAATTTTAAAGTTTGCTAATTCTTAATACACGTTTGGGTCATTTTTTTCAACTGATCTGAAACAAAAATGGTTGCATTTAAAATGGGTGTACTTTTACCTAGCTTGGTGAGACTTGAATTCTGCCCCTTCTTATATTTGAGTTAGTTTATATTGGGAAGTATTTGTGGAATATCTTCTGCAATGCATTTATAGCCCAGTCATCTTATAGTCCTTAGAATATAATGTTACACATATTTGATAAAAAGAACCCACCAACCCATTAAATTTTATAAGGCTTACTCTCAAGTAAGTGTACATAGGATCGCATCCTTTGGAAGAAGTAATTTAAATTTTTTGCAAATAGTACTGGAAGAAAATCTTTAATTGCAGAATCGAGAAGAATGAAAGAGATTTATTTATACTAAACAGGTTTGCTGGATGGTTGGTTTCATTGATATAATAGAATTAATTCCAACTAAATTAGGCTGCCCATTTACTTGGCATTCCATGTCACTGAACTCACTCCTAGGTATTTACTTGTTTAGAATTGCCTCTTAATCAACTCCCAAACTTTAATGGGATTCTTAAAAGCAGTACTTAAAAGCAATGTATTGTTTATGAAAATAAAAGCATCTCTTCAAGCTTGTAAGATCTGTGGTACTGTTGGTATCTACTGGAAAATATAAGGACAATCAAATGCAATGAAGGTTCATAGGGATTTAACCTTAAGCAAATAGTTGGTTCATAAGCAATCTCTTGTTGAAGTTATCATCTGATGATGAAATCAGTTGATAGGTAGCAATAACCCAGCAATCTAATATCCCATTCAAATAGGCTTCCAACTGGCAGCCAGGCGCTATACATGCAAATATCTTTGCCCTACTTGGCTCTGTTAGCATGATATATGAGGTATGCCTAGAAAAGGCTATAGGGCTAATTCTAAGTGGTCAGTGGTTTGCCTGTTAGAGGAGAAGTAATTTAGCAAACTCAAGGCGTGTGCCAAAAAACCATTCCACATTCTGCTGATTTAGTATCCAGCCTGTCTAGTCACTTTCTGCTTCTATCTATGGGAAACACCCCTGCACTCCTTGGATTTTCAGACTAGCCTCTCCTACTAGAAGGATGCTCAGGAGAAGCTTCAGAAGTATAAGATGAAATCCCTATTAACTATCCCCCATGCAAAAGCCAATTGAAAACTCTTGATACACGGTTGACTATCATTTCTGGTAATGGCAAATTTCTTTCCATCTTTGATGAAGAGGTCCACCCTTTGAGAAAGGAAAGGTTTTGGAGATGCTATAGGGCTACTTTTAGAGTAACTGCAGGCCATCAAAATAAGATTTTCCCATGGAAGAAGCCCCGTCATGGGTTAGTCCAAGTTCCAAAAGAAGCTGCTGGAATTAGATGGCACTTCCACACCTCTTGTAGGACCCAGGATAGAAAAGGAAGCACCATGTAAGGGATCCAATCCTGCTGTGGCTCAGCCTTGCAGAATGGAAACAAGCTGTAATTTCTTTACTCCTCTGTCCCTTACATTTAATCTTTGTGGGGTGAGGAGGAAACTCACCCAGTCAAAAATTGGGATGATGGCAAAATATCTTGCTTACAATTGGGATAAATTAAAATTTTCCTTATCTGTTTTTCCAGCATAGGAAGATGGAGCATGCTGACACTTTTTAACAGAAAAATTAACACCTATTAAGTTATTTCTTGCTTCAGCAGAAGCAGACTACAGTTTTAGAGAATTGAAATGGTATTGAAAAAAAAGTACACTTACACACACGTTCCTTCCTTCTCGCCCTTGCATTTATGCCTTATGAGTTTTCTAGAAATATGCTTTCACATTGCACAGGTTTTCAGTGTACATCTAGGTTCACATTGATAATGTTGAACACCTCAGGGACATAGAAGCACATCTGGAAATGTCTTCAAGATTTATTCAATGAAGTTTTGATTAGGGAAAGAAAAAGCCACGCTGAAGCTGGTCAGCTGCTTAACTCTTTCAATGTTTTGAATTTGCTGTTAACACCAACATTACTTGATGTTGCAAATCTTGGTGGGCGGTCTTCTTTCTTTGAGACTTTTCTTCCACCATTTTTTCCCCAAACCAGTCTCTCCGTCACCTCTTCCCTGAATAGGATCCTATCATCAGGCTAAAACGCTTTCTCCAACATCCACTAACAGAATGGTCAGCAAAGGCAACGGTTCTGGCACCTAACCATTTACCCACATTGTTCGGCTTGTTTTGTACAATCCCAACTGCTTTCCCGCCAGATGTTCAACTTCTTTTGAACTCTTGGATTTTGCAGAATTCAGAATTAGCTCAGGAGGGAAGAATGCTGGCCCATCTTTTTCCCATGTGGCCTGCCAAAGGATCTTTCAAAGAAAGCTTTCCTGGGGCACAGAGGAGTAGGTTGTGTTTTTAAAAATGGTCTTTCTGCATTTTAGGACTATCATCCCACATACATCTATCTATGTGATCAATTTTTCGGAGGTGCAAACAAACAAATCTACCTGTACATGTTTTTTATCAGCTACTTCAGTGAAATAGTAAAGATATTAACACTTTCTCATCATTTTGGAGACAGCAGTTATCTCCAGTGCTAAGGTCTTTTCTTTAAAGTTACAGATTATTAGAGATGGGGGGGGGAAACAAGATGGGTGTTCTAAGGGGTTAAGTGGCTACTAAGAGTAAGAAGGTGAGAGGTTATACAATCAGAAACAACTGGCATTCAAGTAAGAGATTCTTTCCTAAATGCTCCATTTCTGATTTAAGAGAGCAATACTGCTAATAAAAATAACAATAAAAACTTGTTGGTTAGCCTGATGGAAAAGTTCTTCTGAACTGAAGTGCAAAATGAATCTTGAGTAAGTTCTTCTGCTTTTTCCCCCCAAAAATTGGTCAAAGGGATCTTTTTAATTTTTTTCCTCTAAGAAATTGAGAGCAAATTCTCCCTCCCTCCCTCTCTCTTTCTCTCTTACTCTCTCCTTCCTTCCCAGCAAAATTGAGGACACGCTAATGATGGGACCCTATTTTTAGAGAAGAATGCTATAGTTGAGATTTTATCTTTTGATGTGCTGTTGGGACCTTAAAATGAAGTAAGCAGCAAACTTCCTTCAATTTCATGAATCTGAAAGATAAATGGTAACACAAAAGGAGAGTTAGTCCCCAAAGTGTACCAACAGAGCTATATTATATTATTTAATCCTTCTTCCCTCTTTTCATCTACAAATGAATACAGCCGAATAACCACCATGAATAGATATTCCACTACCCACCCCTTAATGGAGCTGGATCTAAGTAACCCTTTAAAATGTAATTGGTGTTCCTATAGCTAAAACATAATAGGCTTTGATTACATGCTAAATAGTATCAAATGTAATCCTTGAGTTAATTATGTGGAGATAATTTTATAATTATATCAATTCAATTTAAAAAGCAAGGCATTGTAACGTCACATTCTAAACGTGGAGTAATGACACCAAATAAAATTCTCATTAATTTGAAGTATCTCAGACTTTCATCCAGCTTCCTTTCTTCCAACTCCCCATCTCTCTTAAATAGCAAATGGGATCCTACATTTATCTCTTCTATTGTCACATTACCTGTCTCTGCTCATATCTGGAAAGGAGAAAAACACTGGAAAATCACAGACAAAAGGCGCTGTCTGAGAAGAGCATTTCCCAGCACTGACCTGCTCTCAAATGCTAAAGAAGCTGATCTGCATTTCTATTCTGCCTGGCTTGTATGTGGAAGTAACGCCCAACAGTCCCTGACTTGATGAGCTGGAGAGACAGAATGTGGTTGTGTGCCACAGACACTCTAACTTACTATGAATAGAGTCTATGGGCAGAAGGCTGGGTGAAGGTCAAAGCCTCAGTTAGAGCTGCAGGTGGCTCGTTTCCTCTCTCCTCACTTCCTTCTTCCTTCTTCCTCCACAAAGCAACCTTTCCCATTGGCTGTGAGGGTGCGAAGGATTCCCCCCCCCCCACGCAAATAAGGGAGCAATCAATCACAAGCATCCCAAAAGGAGAATAAAACCAATGCCCTAAATTCTTTATGGAATGGAGTGACTCCATTGTTCATAACGTTCTCCCTTAGAAATTTATTTATTTATTTATTTAATATATTATCAATCAATCAATTTATTAAATTTATGTGCTGCCCGTTTTGTCAAGTGGCAACTCACAGCAGCTTACAACTAAGTAAAAGCAGCAATATAAAACACTAAAATAAATATTAACTTTATTTTTAAGCAAGTTAATATTAAAAGTAATAATAAATTAATTAGCTAATTAATGCGATTAACATTAAATTAATATTATTGTATTAATAATATATAATAATTATTAAATTGCATATTGTTGATTTAATGTAGTTATGAATTAAATGAATTCATATTAAAATAAAAATATTGACTTTTTAAAAATAAAATTAATGTTAATATTAAAACAAAGGTGGCAAGGAAGTGAGGAAGATGCGCGCATGGTAGAAGTGGAGTTTTAATAATAATATTAATTTTTGTACTTGTTGAAACATTTTTTTTACAATTTGATTGCATACCCTAGTCTAGACTCAAGTTTTTTGAGAGGAGTGGCCATATCAATGTGATAAATAAACGAGTGAAGGACAACTGATTGGTTTGTGTCTACAGCACAATACAAACTAAATTCAGTATAGTTGCAGACTTATGTAGGGGACCTTCAGCCAATGAAATTAGGGGCATATTCAGGGGAAGTTATGATAAGATGATAGATAAGGTGAGATGAAGAAAGATATAGATCATATAGGCAGATAGATATAGATAGATGATGATATAGATTGATGATTGATTATATATAAATATCTACATAATATTATATATAGATATCTATATAATATTATATATAGATCTATATAAATAGTTACCTAGATATCTAGACAGATAGCTAGACAGATAGCTAGAGAGAGAGAGAGAGACAGAGCTGATATAGATGGGTAGATACACAGATATAGATAGATAGATAGATAGATAGATAGATAGATAGATAGATGATAAATGATACGTAATACATGTTACAAGATAGAGATACAGTAGATAGATATCTGATATAGACAGACAGATAGATGATAGACACACAGATAGATAGATACAGATATATGATAGATAATAGATAGATAGATAGACAGACAGACAGACAGATAAGAGGTAAACAAGGAGTGAAGAACAACTGATTGGCTTAAGTCCACAACACAATACAAAATAAAATTCAACACACATATAATCTTACATCCACCTCCCTTTCTTCCTCAGCTCCTTCCTTTGCAACACAAAATGTCACCAGAGGTAGGTTAGGACTGTTTCCATCTCTCTACAGTAACTCCCCCACCCCCACCCCAAAAAAGGGGGAAAGCAATATGAAAGAACCATTGGGATGGACAGTTTCAAAAACCCAAACTAAGCAGGAACACATCTGAAAACCCCAGAATCTACACAAAGAAGCAGTTTGTAACCAACCCATTGTCACAATTTGTGCCCCAGCTACCTAAGAGACTTCAGTCAAGATCCATCTATCTAAAGCTGTATGAAATAATACTGGGAAAGAAAGAAAGAAAGAAAGAAATTCTCCTGTGAGTTTTCTTTTTATAATGCCATATCTATCTTCCTGCTAAGGCCAGGCCTGAAGCTGGCTGACCCTTTTCAGCAAAGATCCAAGTATCCTGTTCCTCCCCCCAGGAAGATAAGTTCACCCATACCTTCTTTAAAACGCTTCCTAGTCAAACTTGAATATGCAATGAAGCTCCTGAGCTTTGTGGCGGAAATATAATTAAACTGGTGAAAGATGTAAAAGATGAAGAATGGGGATGACATCAGGCTGATTTCACACTTGGCACTCGGATAGCTGGGCCCAAGCCGTGCCCTTGCTACGCAACACAGATCAAAGTGCACTACTACTGTTGAAAAGGCAAACGGGGGACTTAAGTATGCTAATCCCCAGGACAAATATATTTTAATCTTGTTAGAATACAAGTTAATGCTGCAGCTCAGTAGCTGAACTTTGTCAGAGTGTAGGGATACACTTTTACTTTAGCTATGAATGAGGTAGACCTCCTGGTTTATTCATACTTCATAAAAAGTAAATTTGCTAAATACACCACTATATGCTCTTTATTATGAGTTGCCATCAATGAAAATGAGGCTCAAATTTCTGAGCAGACGCGCTATTGTGAATGTTCAATCTGAGGTTGCCTCAAAGAAGGCCTGAATTTTGGGACTGCAGAAATGCAGTGATGGGAGGGGGGCATACATACAATCTCTTCTCTGGTCTTTCATGGTGGGGACAAGTAAAATTTAGACTTCCCAAGCCCTCTGGGTTTTTTTTTTGGTTTTTTTTTAAAGAAATGTGCTTCCTTCCATTCAGAATTTTCCTATTCAAGGAGAAAATAAACCTTTGGTCAACAAATAACTTCAGTTACATTTTTAAGAATAGATTGTGTAGAGGTAAAATTTTTAGTAAGTTTTGTAAAACTGAGTGCCTGCATTTATATAGAGATTTCTGCCTGGTGTTTATAAGAATGGACATACTGAGAAGTTATGCCCAAGCTCTGATATAGTATAGTATTCTGATGGAGTTCCCAAAAATAAAGTGGTCGCACAATTGTGTTCAATGTTTATGTTTTTATTGTGGTTTTTAGACGATCTACTGTACATCCTTCCCACATTGACAATACACACTTAGTATGTATAAATTCAATGGATAGCACAAGAAAAACGTTATTTTAAAACTAAGATATTACAACTTTGCTTCAAATCCAATTTTGAAGCAATAAAACTATTCTGTTCCAGTATTCATTACAGCAAATCAAAGAGAAAAGGCATTCCTCGAATATTTATTTTGAAATGTTTAGAAAAAGTTTTCCAAAGTCAATCAAAAATTAATTTATGGAAGAAGGCATCCATGGACTATTTATTTATTTATTTATTTAACACAATATTTGTACACTGTGGTCATTCATATAAAGCTATAAAATCCTTTATTTAAAAATTAAACAAGGTTCCGCCTTTGGGATGTCATTCCAACCAGTTTGGTCTAGTGGTTAAGGCTACAAAGTGGGAGGCCGTGAATTTGAGTCCTGCATTAGCCATGAAAATCACCTGGGTGACTTTGGACCTCTCATGCTCTCTCAGCCCAGCCCACCTCACAGGATTGTTGCTGTGAGGAAAATTGGAGGCGGAAGGAATATTGTATGTGTTTGCCCCTTGAGTTACTTATAAAAATAATAAAAGGCAGGATATAAATAAATACATTAAAAAACCAAAATGCTTTCCATCACAGCTCTATTTTGATGCCTTTCTCAAAGGAGGGTGCCAGCTAACAGTCTAGTAACAAATTCTTCCATAGAAAGGCAGAATAAGCTGAAAAAAAACATAATTTCCTCGCCTTCTTCTCTCTGGTTATCACATGTTTCTTCTCTATATCCCTAATCAAGAAAAACTATCACACTTATACATACAATGGATTGATTCAGTGGTGAAATCCAATTTTTTTTTATTACTGGTTCTGTGGGCGTGTCTTGGTGGGCGTGGTGTGTCTTGGTGGGCATGGCAGGGGAAGGATACTGCAAAATCCCCATTCCCTCCCCACTCCTGGGGGAAGGATATTGCAAAATCCCCATTCCCAGCCTACTCTGAGGCCAGCCAGAGGTGGTATTTGCCAGTTCTCCGAACTACTCAAAATTTCCGCTACCGGTTTTCCAGAACCTGTCAGAACCTGCTGGATTTCACCCCTGGATTGATTCCACTGAAAATATCTTGGTGGTCTTGAATGTATCTAGGTGCCAAACCATGGGGGGGCTTTTGAGTTATCAAGCGGCATGTTGAGTTATAATAATAATAATAACAACAACAGAGTTGGAAGGGACCTTGGAGGCCTTCTAGTCCAACCCCCTGCCCAGGCAGGAAACCCTACACCATCTCAGACAGATGATTATCCAACATTTTCTTAAAAATTTCCAGTGTTGGAGCATTCACAACTTCTGAAGGCAAGTTGTTTCACTGATTGATTGTTCTAACTGTCAGGAAATTTCTCCTTAGTTATAAGTTGCTTCTTTCCTTGATCAGTTTCCACCCATTGCTTCTTGTTCTGCCCTCAGGTGCTTTGGAGAATAGTTTGACTCCCTCTTCTTTGTGGCAACCCCTGAGATATTGGAACACTGCTATCATGTCTCCCTTCTTTTCATTAAACTAGACATACCCAGTTCCTGCAATCGTTCTTCATATGTTTTAGCCTCCAGTCCCCTAATCATCTTTGTTGCTCTTCTCTGCATTCTTTCTAGAGTCTCAGCATCTTTTTTACATCGCAGCGACCAAAACTGAATGCAGAGTTATAATTGGAATCCTTCTATGTCAGGGATGAAATCTACTTACCTTCCCTGCCGGTTCAGAAGTGCACACGCAGCGCGTCACGTGCGCACACCGACCCTCTGCACATGCGCAGAGGGTAAAAAAATCAGGTTACTTCCTGGTAAAAATTGGGTGGGTGGGTGGAATCTTGAGCCACCATCGCTGCCAGTTCTCCAAACCACCAGCCGTCATTGCTACTGGCTCGCTGAACCACTCTGAACTGGGAGCATTTCACTCCTGCTCTATGTAATGAATAACAGACTAGCAGAATAACGGAGTTCAAAGGGACCTTAGAAGTCTTCTAATCCAACCTCCTGCTCAGGCAGGAAGCCCATTTCAGACCAGAGTTTTATTATCAGTGAGATGGGTGGGCATATAAATTTAACAAATGAAATAAATAAACAAAAAGCTGATGCAATTGCTGAAATACAGGTAGTTGCAGCATTTAGTTGTGATTCTCAATCACACCTTCTCAATCACACCCTAGCAAGTAAGTTGCTGAATTTTTCTACTAGTTGTAGTTTTGGGAGAGTCTTTAAAAGCAGTCCCATGGACAATGCCTTTAAATTGTCTGGCCTGGAGCTTGCAAGATAATCACATCAGGACCTTCTGCTTCACATCTATACAGTATTTTTTTTTTTTTTAAAAAAGGACTACATTGACGCTCATAAAATAAAGAAAATAATTTATTCTCTTCTTTTGTCATTCTCCTTTACATTTGTGCATGAGAGTTTAGTTTTAGGTCTGGGCCCTCATATCTCTGGAGCAGCCTCAGATATTGGAAATGGGAACATGGAACCCCTGAAAACCTTCTCTAGCCAATATCCAGGAGTGGAACAATTCTATAACACCCTATTTCATTTTCACTAAGTTATTTGCTATGGCCAAACATTTTATTTACAAATTCCCTATCATCAAAGTATTTTAATATCCTAATGTCTTTTTTTCCCCTGATGGTACTAATTAGCCCAGCTTGTTTTATTTTTGTAGATTGATCTATCCTATCTCATCTTTCCAGCTCCCGCCATCTTCCTCCCTCTGCTTCTGAGGCAGATAATTTCTTACTAGTCTGTTCCCTTCCCTTTCCCTTGGTTGTCTTAGATCCTTCCTTCTTCCCTCCCTCCCTCCCTCCCTCCCCTATACCATTATTACTCTAAATTTTTGGCAAGTTGATACACCTGCTTCTTAGTGGCTTCATTTTTGCATTAATTAACTATGTATTGACTTATTTTTTTTGGGGGGGGAAATAAAAAATAGAAGCAAAGATTTAGGAAAAATCTGTGAACTTGTATAGGAGTGAAGAGAACAATGACTATAATAGGTAGCAGTGGAAGCAGCAGAAATAAGAAATGTCAAGAAGATTGAAAAAAATAGATAGGATCCCACTAAAGCAACAATAACATATAAGAATAGAACATCCAATCAGAATGAAGCAAAGTGCTATATTAGCAGGTTATCTGGCAGAAGCTAAGAATGAATATCCGTTCTAAATATGTATTTAACCATTAAACATATTGGTATATTTATTATGAGCCAGGTATGTCTGACATCCTGTCTCTTTCAGGATGAAACTTTTTAGATAGTGTCGCAAAATTCCCTGAGGCTTTAGTAAGAAATGCAATCTAGCTTTTCGTAAAAAAGTTAAATAAATCTAGTCTGGGATTTGGAAAGAGAAATCTATTAAAAATGCGCCTGAAATAGTTAAAATTAGTTCAGCCACCTTCGAAATCACTTTCACAGACATTTATTTTGTACTTTCCTTCATTATTTTTTACAAATAACTCAAGGTGGAAAACATATCCAACGCACCTTCTTCTTTTTCCTATTTCTCCCACAACAACCATGGTTTGAGATGAATTGGGCTAAGAGAGAAAGGTGAGTGGTCCAAGGTCCAAGAAAGATGGCTTCCATGCTTTAAGATGGGGCTAGAACTCAAAATCTCCTGGTGATTGGCGCAAAGTCTCCAAGCTGGCTTTCTTTTCTTTTTTGAGGTAAAGTTTTTTTAAAAAATTTTAAACATACATCAATATCATCAATATCATTGCATGGACAGTGTGGCATCTGAGTGTCATTCATTTTGATACAAAACCAATACTAATACAAATAAAAGTTACTACATTAGTCAAACTTACAGGGTCTAATTTTATTATACATATTTATATCAGCACATATTCCTTCATTTTTCAATTATTCAATATTTGCTACATCCTTCTAATAGTCATAACCTTATTCTTGGGCATGTCTGATAACATCCTTTTCAAAATCTAATCTTAACCTCTAACATTCACTTTAAATGTGTTATGTAAAAATATGTATAACAATATTCCCCCTGTTTCTAATTTCTTACTCTCCTGTGATTGGCCCAAAGTCTCCAAGTTGGCTTTCATGGCTAAGATAGGACTAGAACTCACTGTCTCCTGGTGATTATTCCAAAGTCATTCAGCTGGCTTTCATAAAGTCAGACTAGAACTCACAAAATTTCCTGATACCTTAATCACCAGACCACTAGAAGTGGCTTTGATCCATTTCTGCTCAGATAGTGAACTGGAGAATTCTGGGAGTTGAAGTCCACACATCTTCAAGTTTTTTTTTCTATTGTCTTTTCTTTTCTTCTTCCTATATATATATAGATGCTTATACCTCCCAATATTTACTCATATATATGTTTATATACTATATAATCTTTTTATATGATGTTGTGACAAAATAAATAAATAAATAAAAATAAATAAATAAGTTCCATGGTAAAGAAAAACACAGTTATAAAGAGAATGATTCCTACATTGTGGGAACATTTTCCACATTCGTTCATAACAAAAGCAATAATAAGATATTCATTAGTATGCATCTGATAAAAAAAAGGTACAGAACTGAAGATATTAAAAAGGAGCCATTACACGAAACAGGTGGAAAATAAGGCAATTTTAGACTATAAACATTAGTATCAAAAACTATCTAGAGATGAATTCATAGTCAGTGGAATTGATAAGAGAAAAAAAAAAACAGTATGTTCACCTTGCTTTATCACCATCCTGTATCTTTTAAAATAATGGAGTTTCCTGTAAAGGAATCCTTGCCTTTACCCGCTCCCAAAAACCGGTAGAAATTAGTAAGGCCAAATTAATATTTTCCATGAAGGGAATGTGAAAACTTTTAAGAAAATTAAAAGAATCATAGTCACCAGAAATGGAAGGCTGCCTTCTACGAATACCTTATGAGACATTTTGCACATTTGAATTTACCTAAATTCAAATACTGGAAGAGATCATTATTTGCATTTGGTTATGGATTAATGATTTGTGTATATGTGTGCGTGTTTGTCTTGCTAAGTCAAAGCCTGAGTGTTATATGAAAATACATAACGTTTTATACACCTCTGAAATTCATTTTTATTATACAAGAGGACTCAATAGACCATTAATACAATATAGACAATAAGGCAATGTAGATCAATATATTAAATAACTACTTCTTTGCTTGTTAATCAACTCATTGCCATGAAGACCCCTTTTAAAATCTCTATCATTATTAAACCCAGCGGAAAATAAAGTTTGAATCAAATACTGTAATTGTATGTTCAGCTGTAGATTTGGCTAGCATCATTTTAAGGTGGAAGTGGGCATAAAAATGGTTTTCCTTCTATTTTTTATCACATTTTGTGATAAATGTCCAAAAGAAAAGAAAAACTGAAGATGAAATCCTGTTCTTGCTCTGCTCCATTGTACAAGGTTATCCAGCCATGCTAAAAAAGTCAACAATAGAGTGAAACGTTAGTGTGAGAAGCTGGCTAGTTGTGTATTTTTTTAAAAAAAACGATCTTGCTCCTATTTTTGAAACTTTGCAGTAGAACTTTTCAGACTGGTGCCCACAACTTTATTCTTCTACTATTTCAAAGTGAATTTGCAATTAAAAGCAGTCAATTGAACTCTCACTATTAAAAGTTGTTAACCTAACTGTAGTATACACATTTCTTTTAAAAATGGGAAAATAGTACCATTTTTGTATTTTATTGCTCATTTTTCTACAAATTATTCTGCCTTTTTCTTTTCTGATATACCTTTGTTATCCTTTCCAATTGCCATCTATTTCTGCCACTACACAACTATTGAATACAGTATTATGAGGCATGACTATTTACCTTATTTAATTTTAAAAGATGCTGCTATTATTTAAAATCCTGTAATATTTCTACTTAGATGTTAAAGTACCAAAGACCATACAATTAAATACGTAAAGTCAGAATTATTCTCGCTTTGTGTTATAATATCTACTACATTATAATCAAATTCATATTCAAACCTATTGTATCCTCCTACAGAGAAATCTGTGGAAAATCTCTTTCATCTCATATTTTAAGTCTTACACACATCTAACACAAGCAACTTCTGCAAGGACATTGTTACATGGCTATGAGCACTATATTAGTTGCAAATTAATCAGGAGCTATTGCTGTGAACAAATATATTACATGTTTATGAAGAAACAGACTGAAATAAATTAAGAAATCTCACATTTTATCTAGCACTCTTTTATAAAAATAAAATAGGTAAATATTTATAGTGCCCTATTCATAAAGCTGTCAGCTTTATTATGAGGATGATAAATAGATAGAGATAGATAGATAGATAGATAGATAGATAGCTAGATAATACACAGAGCTAGAGAGAGAGAAAGAGATTTACGTGTGTGTGTGTGTGTGTGTGTGTGTGTGTGTGTGTGTGTGTGAGAGAGAGAGAGAGAGAGAGAGAGAGAGAGAGAAGGAGGGAGGGAGGGAGGGAGAGAGAGGGAAAAATGTGTTTGAAGTGCCATAGAATGTTTTGTTGAATTTTAAGTGTCACAAAATGCTTTGTTGATTTTTTTATGCAAAGGACCAATAATATTTCTGAGACGATTATTTTAATCCTAACATTATCACATCATATTTTTTTTAGAGGTTTAACAATTTAAAACCCTATTTTGTAAAACTAAATACAGTGTTAGCAGTGGTGGGATTCAAATCATTTAACAACCGGTTCTCTGCCCTAATGATTTCTTCCAACAACCAGTTCGCCAAACTGCTCAGAAAGTTAATAACCGGTTCTCCTGAAGTGGTGGGAACTGGCTGGATCCCACCGCTGAGTGTTAGCTTTGAAAAGTAACAGAACTGTACTATGAAAAGTAATGATTCTGTTCATTTCCATATCCAGTAGAATATATCCAGAAGTATTAAGAATACAAAATAAACAATCACACTTTGCTTATTACACAAATTATTAATGTGCTTTCATGGACTAAAATTTTGATTATCAGTATATATTTCAGTTTTTTTAAAAAAACAAAATGAAACTCCAAAACAACAAAACATCTTACTACAAAATCCAGATTCAATTGCTTTTACTGGAGAAATTATGATGAAATTAAAAGAATATTAACAGCAAAATAAATAATAAAATTCAATCCTTCCTTTTGATATATCTGCTGCTATCACCTATTAAAAAAAAAAAGTAACCCAAAATATTCTATTGTCTATTTTCTGTCAGAGTAAATGCCACTAAAAGATTCTTGACAGCGGCCAGGAATGGCCATAGAAAGCTACCACTATTTTATTATGTGTTTTCCTAGTGTTGATGCTTTTATTTGTATATTTCAAGCTTTTATTTGTTACTGATTTGTATTGAATTTTGTACCTGTTATGCATAACTGCTGCTTGCATGCCAGAAAAAGATTTTATAAAAATTCTGTCGTTTGTCCATCCCTCCCTCCATCCCTCCATTCCTCCCGTCCATCCAACATCTATCTTTTTTTTAATTTTTATTTTGTCACAACAATATACATAAGCATCACACAAAAAGATTATATAGTATATAAACATCTATGTATCATCTATCTTACGCACTCTCACATAAAAATAAAATGGCTAGAAGATGCAGTATCATAGGAGTAGGAAAATATTAAAGGCACATAGTAAAGAAAAGAAATCAAATAATTTATTTAATCTAAGTCAAATTAAAAAAACAACAGTAGATAAAATATTTTGTCCTGATCTGAATTATCAGATTATATTTATAAAAAAGCCTTCTGTGATATAAACATGAATTCTAACTAATTTATTTTATCACCCTCTTGTTTGTATATTTCAAGTTAGTGATGGAATTTATGAATATTAGCTCTGGTTACATTTGTTTCCACATGTCAAACATAAACTCCAGTAATCTCTGAGAAATCACAAAGCAGTATAATCTATGATTAAGAACGTTGAATAAAATAGAGACAGGAAAATCAAAGTAATCCAGATGAGCATTAATCAACAGTCTTATGATTGCAATTCTCCATGTTGATAATCATATCAATAAGCAGCAGTACAATATAGTGTGCATTATTAGCGATTTATAATTGGGCAACATGAGTGTTAATCCCACATAAATTTAAAAACATAAATTCAGTAGTAATGGTAGCAGCAGCAGCAAAAGTAAATTTATTTTTGGTGCACCTACAATATAGAATCAAAACAGCAATTAAGGTATAATTCCTTACAAGTACTTATAAAATCGCAGTACAACATTCAGAGCTGGTAGATTTCAGGGCTCATAATATATAATAATACTAAAGCTTGACTCTTTATGGGTAGGGTCCATGGTGGTATTGGGTATTGCATGGGCGTGTTAACTGGGACTTTTTTTTAAGCACTGCAGATTCTGATGTACTTAAGGTGCTTGTTAGAACTGTAGAGAATTGGGAAGGGTTCATTGACTCTGAAGGTGTACAATGCCTCATATTAGCAGAAGGCAGAAATGATTTCTTCTCCATGGATTTAGCTGTTTTGGGGAATTGTCTTCTATATAATAAATAGCAATAGAACTTAGACTTATATACCGCTTTGTAGTGCTTTACAGCTCTCTCTAAGTGGTTTTACAAAGACAGCATATTGCCCCCAACAAGCTGGGTCCTCAGGTTGGAAGGCTGAACCAACCTTGAGCCGGTGAGAATTGAACTGCCGAACTGCAGTCAGCCGGCAGTCAGCCAAAGTAGCCTGCAGTACTGCATTCTAACTACTGCGCCACCATGGCTCATAATAATAAAAAAGAATATTTGTATCTCAGGGTTGTCATAAGAGATCCTTGCTAAACCCTGAGCTACAGGATTGACCAAGAGAGCATTGATGATGTTACCTAGTTCGTGCAATGAAACATCTGCAAGAAAACAAACAAGGTCAGAGAGTACCAAGGACCCTTCATGACTTCTATTTCCAACTTTCAATTCTTAGAGAATGTTATTGAAACAGTGATGAAAAGACAGATACGGAGCACTTAGAGGAAGTGGACTCATTTCAGCCGGGCTTTAGGCTTGGGCATAGGAGAGAAACTCCATTGAATGAGCTGGTTCTTTCCTTCTTCTGCAGTGGTTCCAGCTGGTGGTGGTAGGAGAGCAGAGGTCATTCCCCTGGTCTCTTATGTATGCAGGGTTTGATTCTCCCATGTTTTTTTTTATATTTACATGAAACTATTGGGAGGGGTTGTCCATAATTTATAGGCATGACATCATTCATATTATGATCCCCAAATATACTGTATTGACAATGTGGTCAAACTCTTGCCTTGATCTTTGATGGCTGTTTGCATGGGAAGAAACAGGATGAAATTGAGTAAGAGAGAATAACTATCCATCAGGATTCTTTGCTAACTTTGGTATGAGCCTTGGTGGCGCCTTGGTTAGAGTGCAGTACTGCAGGCTACTTCTGCTGATCGTCGGCTGCCTGCAATTTGGCAGTTCAAATCCCACCATTCTCAAGGTTGACTCAGCCTTCCATCCTTCTGAGGTGGGTAAAATGAGGACCTAGATTGCTGGGAGCCTTATACTGACTCTGTAAACCGCTTAGAGAGGGCTGGAAAGCACTATAAGTCTAAGTACTATACTGTAAGTACTATACTGTATAATATACTATACAGCCTTATACTGACTCTGTAAACCGCTTAGAGAGGGCTGGAACGCACTATAAGTCTAAGTACTATTGCTATTATCTCTTCATGGGGTGAAACTGCCTCAACCCAAAGAAATAGGTACATGGTATCCTGGACACTTGGTTACTGCTACATGGGCAAGTGGCTCTCTTTGTGCAGCTCAGGCAGTTGTGCCAATTTTGGTCCAGCCAGGAGCAGGGAACAATAATACACATCTTCATACCAGACAGTTGGACTCTTAACTATGCTCTTCATGAAGCCAGCTTTAAGAGAGATCTCAGCCCAACTCACCTCACAAGGTGGTTGTTGTGCGGAAAATAGGAAGAGGAAGGAGTATTAGGTATGTTTACTACCTTGAGTTATTTATTTATAAACAAACAAACAAACAAACAAACACATACGTACATAAATACATACACACTCTAATCAAACATCTGCGATCTTTTAAGTTGAAACTAAATTTTATGCAGTAAAGTGAAATAATAATAGATTCGGTTATTCCTTCTATGTTTTGTTAGATCTTATTTATTTTCTGGCGTTAGTCTCAGGGAAATAACTTTGCCTTTAAAGAAGTGTAATTTTAGCAACACATATCATACTTTGTTATTCGGTGAGTTCTAGCCTCCTTCTTAAGATGTGAAATATTCAAACGATCCGGTTCTTGCCTTTTATGAAAAAGTTCAAAGCAGCAGACAGTTCAGAAACAATAAAATCACAATTAGAAAGAGACAGAAAAGATAGCGTAAAATAACCAAGAAGAACAGAGTGGAAAAACTAGGAGCCCTTGTGTACAATGTTGTGGATTGACCACCAGGGTACCATGTCTTGATCCTGCACACATGTTTAATGTATATGTCATATAAATATAACACATTTAAGAATTTCCCCTTTGCTGCCCCATTTACTTTGAAATCATGTTTTTAATTCATGGCCCCATGCTATAGCTAGGCAATGAGATTTATCTGTCTCAGTAGGGCGAGTGGCACTAAGATTTATTTCCTTTGAAGTGTTAACACTGGCTGCCAAAGCACAAGGATCCTGGGTACATTTATTCAAGGGGCTGCCCTTGAAGTGCACCCAGAGGCTGCAGCTAGTCCAGAATGCAGCTGCGCGGGTAATAGTGGGGGCAACTCGTTGCTCCCATGTAACACCAATCCTGCGCAGCTTGCACTGGCTTCCTGTGGTCTTTCGGGTGCGCTTCAAGATTTTGGTTACCACCTTTAAAGCGCTCCATGGCTTAGGACCCGGGTACTTACGGGACCGCCTGCTGTTACCTTGTGCCTCCCACCGACCCGTACGCTCATACAGAGAGGGCCTTCTCAGGGTGCCGTCCGCCAAGCAATGTCGGCTGGCGGCCCCCAGGGGAAGGGCCTTCTCTGTTGGAGCTCCTACGCTCTGGAATGAACTTCCCCCCGGTTTACGTCAATTGCCTGATCTTCGGACCTTTCGGCGTGAGCTGAAAACGCACCTATTTATTCAAGCGGGACTGGATTGAAATTTTATTGGGGTATTTATGTTTTAAGATTTTAAATGGTTTTAAAATTTCGGCCACATTATAATATTTCTTTTTAACTTCTTTTTAATGTTTATATATTGAAGTTTTACTTGGCTGTACACTGCCCTGAATCCTCCGGGAGAAGGGCGGTATAAAAATCGAAATAAATAAATAAATAAATAAATATTGTATGGTTTTTTTTTACACCACCCTAATCTATCCGCAGAGTAAAAATACAAAACAAAACTAAAACTAATTATGATTAATGGGGATCCTCTAGAATGGCCACTAGAAATATTCATTCTGTACTTAAGGGGATGGTGGAACAGTATTGTTTAAACAACTTTATAAAATGCCAGATTTGATATCCATTTTTTGCTAACCTCAAAATTTAGACTAATGAGATATTCATTTACGTGGATTTGAACTGTATTCAGAATTACGAAAAATTCGCCAATCTAAACAATGAACTGGCAATCAATGAAAAGTTCATATTAAAATGAAATGATTTTATTGTATCCAGAAATTTTCTAAGCTTTTTTCAAAACACTGGTCTTAATTTTTCAAGCCATATGATTTCGATTCAAAATGCCCATATAATTATCTTTTTTTCACATCAGTTTACCTGTAGTAGAAGGCCACTTCCATGATTACTACCGAATAAAAAAAATGCTATACAGTATTTTGATTTAGGTTCCTGATTTTAATCTTTTAAATTTTATATTTCTCTTAAATTTTGATATCATATTTGTGAGAGAAATTGCCTAAAGATACAGCTATAAAAATACATTAATATTTTCCCAGAATTAAAATAGATACTTTGAACTTAACTCATTTATTATTTTATTGGGTATTGCAATTGATTTTTTGTAGATATTTTTAAATTTTACTTGTTTTGCTTTAAGTTAATAACAAAAAAGAAAAAAGAGAAAAAGAACAAAAGAATGAAACACAAAAATAATAGTGATAGTGATACACATTGTCAGAGAGAAGAGAAAAAGGACATAAAAATGCTGGAACAATACTAAGGCAAATGCTCTTAAATATTGGAGATCAAACAGAAATTGTTGTTTTCTTTCACAGTATAATTGCAAATATTAGTATCTAACCAGTCTTATATTTACATCATGTTACAATTCCTAATTGTGGGAAATTATCTTTATCTTTATTTAATATTCTTCTTATAGATTTCCTGGAAGGGAAATAGCCCACAGTGAGAAAAATGACAAATAAATTTAAGAAATAAGTATGAACCTGGTACTGTACATGTGATACACAGAAATTATAGCAGATGTTCTTCTGCATTGTTCTTTCTAAAGGAACATTAATAACTAGTTGATCACCCTTCTTTTATTTTAATTTCTGGGGCACTCTGATAGTTTTTATTTGTGTTATTTATTAAATAATTGGGATCAATATATTTTTACATAAATTTTGCTACATTATGTCTAAAAATTTTCCACAAATGGTTGCTAATAGTTCTTGTTGTTTCGAATAATTTTGTGTTGTTCATTTTATGGATTGTATTTTTATTGGACAATGAACAAAATAAAGTTCTATCTTTTTGTCATAACAAATGTTGCAACAAAAATGTGAAAAAATAGAACAGAAAAGAAATGTAATTAAATGTTATTATAACAAAAAATTGCTACAATTCTATATGTAATTGTCTAATGCAAATAAAATTTATATTTAAATTTTATATTTCTGATTTATACATTTTTTTTTTTTAAAAAAAATACTATATTCTGTATAAATAAGCCCTCTATTTCACTATACTTGTTCACATATAAAGTCTGGACAAAATTTGAACAAAGGCTGGAGAAAAGTGATTGAATTTTGTAGAAGCAATTCATTGGTAGGTGGAGTTGCAACCAGGTCTTGACTGTATTAACTGAAAGGGGCCATACATTTATCTCCCCAATGCTGCAGAATTGGTCTTTTGGCCTTAATAAGGTCACAGCTATTCCATTTACATTGTCCAGTGTCAAATTTCAACTCCTAGGTTCTATAGTTCAAGAAAATATCCTCTGAGAATGTTGACTTTTGATACACAATCATTATAATGATAATTGTATAACCCACTATGTTCTTCCAAAACCTGGTAAGTGTAGCACAATGTTTTGAGTGCCCAAAGAATGGCACAGGTAACACATTTGCTGTGTGAGCCCATTGGACTCCTTCCAATGATGTTCCAATTCAAGATGTTGGTTAACTTTCTGGAGAACTGGTGGCAGAAATTTTGAGTAGTTCGGAGAACCGGTAGTAAAAATTCTAACTGGCCCCGCCCCCATCTATTCTCTGCCTCCTGAGTCCCAGCTGATCGGGAGGAAATGGGGATTTTGCAGTAACCTTCCCCTGGAGTGGGGTGGGAATGGAGGTTTTACAGTATCCTTCCCCTGCCAGGCCCACCAAGCCACGCCCACCAAGCCACACCCACAGAAGTGGTAGTAAAATTTTTTGAAACCCACCATTATCCTACATGGCATGGGGCTAAGTTACCTGTGGAATTGTCTTCACTCCATCACGTCAGCCCATCCCATCCCATCAAGCAGGAAAGGTTTGTTGCACACCCCATCAATCAAAGAAATTTGACTCTGAGGGATCTAGGAAAAGGGCCTGCTCTGTTGTTGTCACTTTCCTGTGGTATATTTCCCCGGAAATGACAGAGCCCCCCCCCTTCCTGATCTTTCCGAGAAGTGTATAAAAAATATGCCTCTATAGCCAGGTGGTGGGCGAGTGCCCTGAAAGACCACACTCTGCCTTAAATTAGCTTTTAAATTAACTTTTTAACTCATCTTCGCTAAATTTTATATACCGTTTTTATGGTTTGATTTTACTTGTAGCCGGCCCAGGGTCCTTCTGTAAGTGAAATGGGCATTTATAAAAAAAATCTGTAAATTTTTTAAAAAAAATTATACAAAAAGGATGCGTTTTAAAGAAGGATTAAACCTTATTACAGTATATCTCCAACCAAATGCTGTCGTGGGCAATCTTTTTCTATGTAAATGTAATGGGGTCCAATAGGGCAGGGTTACGTTGCTGCCCAATTCTAATGGAGCACCAACACAGGGCTGTGATACTCACTTCTTTAGAGAGACCACAGCAGAATGGCTGGGCAGAGGTTGCGGAGGGTGGGCTGGGGGAGGGGCTGGGGGTGGGGAGCAGTGCTTGCATTAAGCTGAAATTGATAAACTGCCTCTTTGCTCTCACCTATTGTCGTGTCCCCTTCCCACTCTGACAAACGAGTCAAGGAAGTCCATAACAAACTTGGCAACGAAGCCTCTGCAGCTTGCCACATTCCTTCAAGGTTTATCAGGGCAGGCAGGAGTCCAAGTTGTGACTTCAGCGATAGAGTCCGATATCAGCCAACTAGCTAACACTTTGCTTGACTCAAGGTTGGAATGCCAAAAGCAGGTCCTTTATATAGGCTGTGGGATGTGGCTTCATGACTCAGCATTTATCCAGGCCTGCCCTACCCTTCCTTCTACTGGCGTCGCCTCTCAGATCTCCGGAAGCGAGGGTCCACCCTCTCTGAATTGTCTTCAGCTGGATCTTCTGTCAGCATCTGGGGAAGGGAGGGGTCAGAGGGAGTAGGCCCGGGTAATTGGCATAATGGTTTTAATAGTTTTAATCTTAAACTGGGGTTTTTATTGGGTTTTTAAAATTCTTTTATAATTTTAAATTTATAAACTTTTAATTATCAGCCTTTTGTAATTTGCTAGGTTTTAATTGTTGGTTTTAATTGTATATGTATTGTGTTTTATCTTTGGCTGTACACCGCCCTGAGTCCTTCGGGAGAAGGGCGGTATAAAAATTTAATAAATAAATAAATAAATAAATAAATAAATAAATAAATTCCACCACCTGGCTGGCTTCCTGCTCTGAAGGCTGTGCCAAAGGAACACACACTGTATGAGTGAGGTTTATTGGGCTTCTCCTTTCACTCCTTGAATCCTCTCCGGGCATGGGGTCAGGGCCGGGAGCTGGAGTCATGACAGGCCATTCATCTTCATTATCAGACTCGGAGTCTGATAAAAGGCCCGGTTGGAGACGGGAGGGGCCCGGCTGAGGAGAGGAGGGAGGACGAGTCACAACACCTACCAAGGAACACGTGAGTTTGCTTCTGGCAAAGCATTACAGATTTTACACATCTTGCAGCGAATGCTTCTTGTTTCGGGGAGAAATATACTATTTTAAAACAACCTTGCCACACAGTTGTAGCCTGTCTCACTCATGGACTGAGGAATGAGGAAAAAGACAATGTTACAGGGATACAGGATGCTGCTGTCATATTTTTGTATTGCATTCGGGTATAAAGAAGGAAAGGCTTAAAGTCAGGATCCATGCCTATAGCTACCTCTAAAACCTGCTGAATTAAAACAACTATAGTCTATCGGCTGCATTCTGGAGAGATTGTTAACATTGGCTATACCTTCTTTTCTAGGATGGAGATGAAAAAGGATAAGAATTGTCCCTTGCAGTTTGCATTAGGAGGATATGATAAAGTTTTGAATAGTGAGATGGGCAGGCTATGAAGTTAATATATATATATTTTTAAAAAATAAACATCTTCTGCCCTTTGTCCTGCACCATGTGAGAGAGAAGGAGTGACTTTATTGATCGGTTGTTAAAACATTTGGAGAACAGTTCTGAGGGTGAAAACAAGGTTCAGTTTTTTCCTTGAGTGAAATGCCCAGATGAGTCACAATTATCAAAATGTATAACCTCCTATAGCTCTTTGCATCAGCGGCCCTTAAAGGTAAAGGTAAAGGTTCCCCTCGCACATATTTGCTAGTTGTTGCCGACTCTAGGGGTTGGTGCTCATCTCCATTTCAAAGCCGAAGAGCCAGCGCTGTCTGAAGATGTCTCCGTGGTCATGTGGCCGGCATGATTAAACGCCAAAGGTGCACGGAACGCTGTTACCTTCCCACCAAAGGTGGTCCCTATTTTTCTACTTGCATTTTTTAGTGCTTTCCAACTGCTAGGTTGGCAGATGCTGGGACAAGTCACAGGAGCTCACCCTGTTATGCAGCACTGGGGATTCAAACCGCTGAACTGCTGACCTTTTGATCAACAAGCTCAGTGCCTTAGCCACTGAGCCATCTTAGAAGCTTCCCTTACTTGCCCTTAGAAGCCCCCTAAAGTTGACTGCATCTCCTTCACCATGAAATGTAAGTAATTGAGGGACTAGGAATAGGGATTCTTCCTGATGTTGCTGTAGAATTTTAAGCTGACTTGAATTACTTGATCAAGCTTGGCAGCTATGAAACTGAAACAATAAAAATATATAAGTAAAATAAAGCATTTTGGTGTAAACTTGGTTCTTTTCATTTCAATCTTTTCTTTTGCTTCAAGGTTCTGTAGAGAAAAGGTCTGTCCCTGCTTGCATGTCGCAGCCTTTTAAATATCTGTAGATTATGATCATATTATTATTGGTCTCCTCTTGTGCAAATTGAACATGTCCAGCTCTTTCCTAGAACCCAAATCATTTTGGGAGCTGTTATTAGACCCACTGTGCAGACCAAGAAGTCCCCTTCATAGGAAGGCTAAAACTGCTTTAAGACTAGCTATATCAGGGGTAGTCAAGCTTTTTATACCTACCGCCCACTTTTGTATCGCTGTTAGTAGTAACATTTTCTAACCGCCCACCGGTTCCACAGTAATGCGCCGTGTATCGTTGTCTGCGCATGCCTCTTGCGCATCGTGGATTGAGTTTGGGCGGGGGAGGTGCCAGCTACCAGCTCTGCTTGTCTGTTACAGCTGGGTGGTGTGGGGGGAGATGCGCGAGCTATTCTGTGCGGTTGCACTATAGCGCCATTTAGTTTCACTTACGTAACGTGAACTAAACTTTTGCGCGGGCGATACAAATAGTATATTTTCAGAAATTTAAATTGTCATGGGGAATTTTATGAAAACCTAATGAAAATGTTTTTAAAGAATGCTATGAAAATTTTTTAAAAAGTCAATTAAATAAAAAAAAAAGGAAAGTGCTTCAGTATCGGACAAAATCCCTACCGCCCACCATGAAAGCTGGAATGCCCACTAGTGGGCGGTAGGGACCAGGTTGACTACCAGTGAGCTATAGTAACAGAAACTTGCAAGTTTCACTTTGCTTTATGTCCTCCACCTCATAACAGAATAACAGAGTTGGAAGGGACCTTTTTTTTGAATAAAGTTTTTTATTTATAAACAAACAAACATTTAGTACATCAGTCATTTCTTCCCTGTGACATCTTGGTGTTTTGTTCCTGGCTTTTCAATTTAATCTGTTAACAGTTTTTCCCCACTAATTCAATATTCTAATTATACCATTTTCTTACATATTTATCAATTTACTTATTCATATCTTTTTCTAACCAATGGTAAAATTGATCCCATATCTTAAAATATTCTGAATCCTCTCTTTCTTTGATCATCAAAGTTAATCTATTCATTTCTGTACAATCTAAATTTTTTTTGATAACTTCTCCTTCCAAGGGTATTTTCTCTGTTTTCCAATTTTGTGCAAAAACAATTCTTGCTGCTGTTATTACATCGCCCTCCTAAAATAACAGAATAACAGAGTTGAAAGGGACCTTGAAGGTCTTCTAGTCCAACCTCCTGCTCAAGCAGGAAACCTTATATCATGTCAGACAAATGGTTGTCCAATCTCTTCTTAAAAACCTCCAGTGTTGGAGCATTTACAATTTCTGGAGGCGAGTCATTCCACTGATTGTTTTACCCATCAGGAAATTTCTCCTTAGTTCTAGGTTGCTTCTCTCCTTGATCAGTTTCCACCCATTGCTTCTCGTCCTGCCTTGTACTCTCAAACTCTTTTACATCTTATACTCATATGAATTAGAGAGGTATCTGAGCTACTTTTGCACTTCTACTTATTTGGACTTACAACAAGTTCTTTTTCCTCTTGTCGTTTTGGTAACTCATCTCATCTATCTCCATCAAGGCCATATTTTCTTTTCTCTGCAGCTTTCCTCTGAGTCCAGTCCAAATCTCCAGCCAACAGTGGCTAAACAGACAGAGGATGGACAACATATCTGGGTGTACTGAATCCTCAACCTTTCAAACAAGGATGGCCATATATTGATAAGGTTGAAATACTATTCATTTCAGCCATGGTCTTTGTAGATTCTGTTAAGGTAACCTTGCAGAGTTAGAATGAGTGCTCCTGGATATGACTGAACCTTCTTGCAAAGCAGACATCAATTTTGCAAATCTCTCCCCTCGCCTCTATGGTCCAAGAAACTGGGGGAGGGTCCCTTTCAAGGTGTTTGCCTTGCCTTCCTTCTGCAGACTCAGCTGCCATTGGTCTGACTATTTCTAGTCTGCAGCTTTTCCTCTTGCCTCCCAAGGCCATTCCCACACGCCATTACACTCTTTCAGAAAATTAAAAAGAAAATATCCACCTCCACCTACAGCAGTGGTAGTCAATCTGATCCCTACCGACCACTAGTGGGCATTCCAACTTTCATGGTAGGCGGTAGGGGTTTTGTCCGATACTGAAGCACTTTCCTTTTTTTTAATTTAATTGACTTTTTTTTTAAAAAAATCATAGCATTATTTAAAAACATTTTCATTAGGTTTTCATAAAATTTCCCGTGACAATTTAGATTTCTGAAAATATACTATTTGTATTGTCCGCGCATAAGTTTAGTTCACATTACGTAAGTGAAACTAAATGGCGCTATAGTGCGACCGCAAACAAAAGAGCCTCATCCCAGAATAGCTCGCGCATCTCCCCCCACACCACCCAACTGTAACAGACAAGCAGAGCTGGTAGCCGGTACCCCCCCAACCCAATCCACGATGCGCAAGAGGCATGCGCAGATGACGATACACGGTGCATTAGTGTGGAACCGGTGGGCGGTTAGAAAATTTAACTACTAACAGAGATACAAAAGTGGGTGGTAGGTATAAAAAGGTTGACTACCCATGACCTACAGTATAATGTAACAGTGCTAGTTGTACCGTGTTTCCCCAAAAATAAGACACTGTCTTATATTTTTTTGCCACCAAAAAGGGCACCAGGTGTTATTTTCAGTGGGATGTCTTCCATTGACTCACCTCTTCTGTCAAGGCTTTCCTGCAGCTGATAACAGAGCTCTGGATTATCGGAATGGACAAGGTCTGGCTGCAACTGTTTGAAGGTATGTAGTAGGGCAGCTCCAACCCCCCATCCCCACCCTAGCTTAATATTTACCCCTGCACCCTGGAGTGGGCGAGGTCTTAATTAGGGCTTATTTTGGGGGTAGGTGTTGTGGCTCCCACCCCCCAACCTGGCCCCATGCCCGAAAGTGCCTTGGAGCCAGGCCTGCTGCCAGGAGTGGAGAACTTTCTTTTAAAATATTTCTGGACACGTTCAATTGTATTGATGTCAGAAATGTGGTATGGGTTCCAGACAGGCGAGTTGTATTCAAGAATTGGTCTTGTTGTGGCTCCCGCCCCCGAACCTGGCCCCATGCTTGAAAGTGACTCGAAGTCGAGCCTAATCCCAGAAAGTGACTTGGACAGTGAGGGGGAAGGGCCATCAGGACTTACCTCGGAAGCACTGGCCTCCCTGGATCAGCTCCAGGATCCAGAAGCAGGCCAAGTGAAAGAGATAACGAGGCCTCCTTCCCCTGACTCTTCCCCCCCCAGGCCACGCCTGCAGACCCAACTGATAGCAATCAGGCTTGGCTCAACCCCAGGTTTCGTAGGCAGGAGAGAAGAGAACAACAGAAGCAGGGGAGGGGCAGGCCTAGGAAGTGCTGAGTCATGGGCCCACACCCCACAGGATATAAAAGACAGCAAGAGCTGGTGTGTCTCTTTGTATCAGGCAAATCCACGGATTGACTAGAGTTGAAGGTTGTGACTCACCAGGGTCTTGGCAGCCAATGAGGGCTTTTGGCAGACGCTGGCTCTTTTGCTGCCAGAGCTGATAAGAGCCGGCTAATTAAGCCATCGTTCGGACGGAGGCGAGGCGGACATAACAGTAGGGCTTATATTGGGTGCACGTGTAAAATCAAGCTAGGACTAACTTTCAGGGTAGCTTGTATTTTCGGGGAAACGTGGTATTATAAGTAGTGTACAGTAGTTAATACTAACATAGTTACCTGTAGTGCAAGGTACAGGTAGTCCTCAAGTTACAACCATGACAGAGTCTAAAATTTCTGTTGCTAAGTGAGGCAGTTCAGTGAATTTTGCTCCACTTTACGACCTGCAGTTGTTAAGTTAGTAACACGGTTGTTAACTGAATCCGGCTTCTCCACTGACTTTGCTTGTCAGAAGGTCACAAAAGGCAATTACATGACCCTGCAACGGTCATAAATCTGAGTCAGTTGCCAAGCATCTGCATTTTGGTCACATGACCATGGGGATGCTGCAATGGTCATAAGGGTGAAAAACAGTCATGATTCACTTTTTACATTGCTGTTGTAACTTCGAACAGTCACTAAATGAACTGTTGTAAATTAAGGACTACCGGTATGTGATTCAAACGTTTGGGGATAGTTAAGACACAGTTGTTACAGCAAATGCTCAGTCTTACATATTGGAAAAAAGAACCTAAACACTAAGTACAAGCTTGATGGACATTACCTTACAGATGACCCCCACCCTGTTAAAGACCTTGGAGTTTTCATATCAAATGATCTAAGTGCCAAAGGCCACTGCAACTACATCGAAAAAAAAGGCTTTAAGAGTTGTAAACCTAATCTTGCGTAGCTTCTTCTCCAAAACACTAACTACTAACCAGAGCATATAAAACATTTGTTAGACCTGTTATGTCCTCCTTGCCTCCGTCCGAACGATGGCTTAATTAGCCGGCTCTTATCAGCTCTGGCAGCAAAAGAGCCAGCGTCTGCCAAGAGCCCTTGTTAGCTGCCAAGACCCTGGTGGGTCACAACCTTCAGCTCTAGTCAATCCGTGGATTTGCCTGATACAAAGAAATACACCAGCTCTTGCTGCCTTTTATATCCTGTGGGGTGTGGCCCCATGACTCAGCACTTCCTGGGCCTGCCCCTCCCCTGCTTCTGTTGTTCTCTTCTCTCCTGCCTACGAAATCTGGGATTGAGCCAAGCCTGATTGCTGTCAGTTGGGTCTGCAGGCGTGGCCTGGGGGGGGGGAAGAGTCAGGGGAAGGAGGCCTCGTTATCTCTTTCACTTGGCCTGCTTCTGGCTCCTGGAGCTTATTCAGGGAGGCTGGTGCTTCCGAGGTAAGTCCTGATGGCCCTTCCCCCTCACTGTCCAAGTCACTTTCTGGCAGCAGGCCCGGCTCCAAGGCACTTTCAAGCATGGGGCCAGGTTCGGGGGCGGGAGCCACAACAAGACCAATTCTTGAATACAACTCGCCTGTCTGGAACCCATACCACATTTCTGACATCAATACAATTGAACGTGTCCAGAAATATTTTAAAAGAAGAGTTCTCCACTCCTCTGAATACAACAAAATACCTTATGCCACCAGACTTGAAATCCTAGGTTTAGAAAATTTAGAACTATGACGCCTTCGACATGACCTGAGTTTAACTCATAGAATCATCTATTACAATGTCCTTCCTGTTGAAGACTACTTCAGCTTTAATTGCAGCAATACACGAGCACACAATAGATTTAAGCTTAATGTTAACTGCTCCAATCTTGATTGCAGAAAATATGACTTCAGTAACAGAGTTGTTAATACTTGGAATATACTACCTGACTCTGTGGTCTCTTCCCAAAATCCCAAAAGCTTCAACCAAAAACTGTCTACTATTGACCTCACCCCATTCCTAAGAGGTCTGTAAGGGGCGTGCATAAGAGCACAAGCATGCCTACCGTTCCTGTCCTATTGTTTCCTTTAATTATATCCAATTAATATAGTTATTACATACTCATGCTTATATATATGCTCATATATTATATAGTTATTTCATGCTTATCCTTATATATACTGTGTGACAAATAAATAAATAAATAAATAAATAAAAATAAAGTGCTTTGCCATTGAACATAACATTTGCCATGGCAGAAGAGGGTATGTGTGTGTTTGTGTTGCTTTCTTGGAATGCATGGATCCACCAGTGCTTTGGTGCACCACCTACATCAATAGCATTACAGCTTGTGTAGAAGCAGATCTGGTCGGATTTCCCTCCTGAAAGCAAGCCGCGCATTACGCAAGTACAAAACCGTTTCTCTGGCTACTAGATTACAGCTACATTCATTCATGCCGATGACACTAAATTGGCAACTGGTTCAAGCTGTTTTGTTACCAACAACTCATGCAGTCTGCATTTGAATAATAAACTGTTCCATAACAAATGCAGCAGCTCAAACATTATTCCCAGGAATTAACCGAAAAGTAAATCTGAATAATAAATAAGTGGGGAGGTGGGGAAATGGCATGGATTAGATACATCATCTAAACAGAGAAAATTGACTGGGTATGAAATATATTTTGTTTTCCCCTTTAACCCCCCTGCAACACGCACAAAATCGTCCTCTGTTATTTTGATTTCTTTTCATCCAAATAGCATTTCTTGATTTTTTACTAGGAAACCCTAGAGTACTATCCTTCGTTCACTTGAGAAATAATTAGAGAAAATCAAAACTTTCAAATCGTTTAAGAGGCTGTTATGAAACCTGATCTAATCAGATTCATTTTTTCAGAGAGCTGGGTTAAAAATCCTTTCTGCTGTGGTCTTTTCTTCCACATCTTCCGAGCAGTTTTCATTTCCAATTACTTCATTTCACACATATTTAAAATTACCTCCTGTTCTTTGGAAAATGCCAAAAATATTTTTTGATTGTTCTGTATTGAAAAATAATAAAGTTAGCTTAAATTACAGATTTACAGGAGAACTGAGCTGGATTCCTTTCGTTCTGTTTCTCCTCATCCTAATGCTGAATTACAGCTCATTAAAGGACTATTATAATATTATCACATTCTCTTATTTTAATCATTAATATTTTATAGGCGCTCTAGGATTTACTTTACTATTACTGATCGTAAGGAAAGCTTTTTATGTAGTGTCAACATTGTTCTGTCATTCTCTGAATTTAATTTAATTTATTAAACTTGTATACTGCCTGATTATAAGTAAATTTTTACTAGTTGAGAATTTATGAACAACATTGCTATGGTGATGTAGATTCTTTAGTTTAGATATTTGATTACTATTATAGATCTTATTTTTTATTGTGGGTTCAGTCAAAACATACTTAAATAGGTGTCATAGATTTTATGGAATTTGCTTCTCCCTATAGCTGAGCTTAGTTTTGTTATTTGGTTCTACAAATAACCTCACAGAGAAAATCTATCTATGTGGTCACTAAGAGTTGACAACAACTTGATAGCTATCAATCTACAGATAATCAACAAGAGTTAATTCAAGTGTTTTGGACAGGAAAGCCAATTGATTAGATTTAATGAAAAGGGAAGTATACAAGACTATGAGAGCAATTAGCATTTTTTTTCCTTTCAGCTTTTTAAAAATCACAAGAAAACACAAATTCAACAAAAATGTTTTATAAATAATTGTCAAGAGCCTAAAAATTGTACAATCCCATCTGATATTGTGTAAGAAGCTGAATAAAGCTTACATATATTCATATAAGTATTTTTCTGTTTTGTGCCATGTTAATTCTATTTAATTATTTAATTTAAACCGAATATTCAAAAAAAAGTAACAGAGAAGGGAAACTGTTACAGAACCCAACTAAAATTTAACTTATGGTGAATTTAACTAATTAATTTAATTAATATAGATTTAATATACATTTAATTATTATGGAAGTAGCAATTTCAAGTACATAGATTCAGGTACACATTTTTTCCCCATAATCATTCAAGAAGCCTAATGCTTTAGCATTATCCTTCCCTAAAAGCAACCATTCGAACCTTCATACTGAACTAACTCTGGTCCTTGCTGAAGGATCTGTTTTGCATGGATTTGATCCCCCTCTTACTGCGTTATTTTTCTCTGTTTAGATTCACCTGGCTGTATCATTTGTGGTCTGATGAGCTTTGAAGCCTGATGGGCAAGATAGCTCAGGTGCTACAGATCTCAGGTTTTTACTTTTTTTATTTATTTTTTATTTTTTTATTTTTATTTATTTTGTCACAACAGTATATATAAGCATAAGCATGAAGTAACTATATAATATATAAGCATATATATGAGTATAAGTATGAAATAACTATATAAATTGGATATAATGAAAGGAAACAGTAGGACAGGAATGGTAGGCACGTTTGTGCTCTTATGCACTCCCCTTATGGTCCTCTTAGGAATGGGGTGAGGTCAATAGTAGACAGTTTTTGGTTAAAGTTTTGGGGATTTTGAGTAGATACCACAGAGTCTGGTAGTGTGTTCCAAGCATTAATAACTCTGTTACTGAAATCATATTTTCTGCAATCAAGACTGAAGCGGTTAACATTAAGTTTAAATCTATTTTTTGCTCTTGTATTGTTGTGATTGAAGCTGAAGTAATCCTCAGCAGGAAGGACATTGCAATAGATGATTCTGTGAGTTAAACATACATCCTGTCGAAGGCGGCAGAGTTCTAAGTTTTCTAAACCCAAGATTTCAAGTCTGGTGGTATAAGGCATTTTGTTATATTCAGAGGAGTGGAGAACTCTTCTTGTAAAATATTTATGGACACGTTCAATTGTATTGATGTCTGAAATGTGGTATGGGTTCCAGACAGGCTAGCTGTATTTAAGTATTGGTCTAGCTGGTTGGAGTTTTATAAGCTCTGGTTAGTAGTGTAGTGTTTCTGGAGAAGAAGCTACGTAAGATTAGGTTAACAACTCTAAATGCCTTTTTTGCGATGTAGTTGCAGTGGGCTTTGGCACTTAGATCATTGGATATGAAGACTCCAAGGTCTTTGACTGGGTGGGGGTCATCTGTAAGGTAATGTCCATTGAGCTTGTATTTAGTGTTCAGATTCTTTTTTCCAATGTGTAAGACAGAGCATTTGCTGGCTGAGATTTGGAGTTCCCAGGTTTTAGACCATTCTGACACAAAGTCAAGGTCTTTTACTAACCCTAGTTAGGCCAGGGAAGTTCCAATCAAATCACACGATATAGCTTTGTTTTCTGCTGTCACTATTGGCCCAATTTGAATCTGTTCCTTCTTCTTTTCATTACAAGGGATTTGGCTTCGCCTTGCATTTTGCTTTGACCTGTTTTTATGTCCTTCCAAGTTTGCCCAGATAGCTTGTTCAACGGCCAAATCTTAGAAAGAGCTGAAATGTCTTCCTTCATGGCAGCACAACGTAGCTTTGTGCCGTTTCAAATTCTCTAATTCTAATACTCCATTTCCCTCTTACTCCGTCTTCCTTCAAACTCAGTGGTCCAAATGCATCCCAAACATTCTCTCTTTGACTTACCCATTGGTGAGACAATCTTCTGCCTTTCCTGCAAATTTCCTTGCCCCTTTTCATTCCCCCCACCCTTTCTGTTTTTCTGCTGGGTATTGCTTGGAGCATTGTGATGGAGAGATGGTGTCATGGGTTACCTCATTAGTGACTTCCAATCCTTCTGGATTTTTATTTTATCTCAGCATTTGGCACTATATGGCAGCTATTATGGCAACGGAATATGTCGCTGTGTTCATTTTCTGGCTTAATTCTGCATTGCTGAAGAATTCCACTTTGGTCTGGTGCAAAAAATACAGCATTGGCAAGGCAAGATTAGCAAGTATGATGGAAGCAAATTTAAATCTACTTATTTTTGAAATAAGTAATGAACCCGGTTGTATGACGCCTGAATCTTTGCAAATGTAATGCCCCAGGATGCAATACCAATTGCTCCTAAAATCAGAAGGAGCCTAGTAGCAGGCCTAGTCCCATAGCACTTTTTAGAAACAGAAACCAGCTGGGAAGTTTGCAAATGGCAGTCACCTGACCTTGGATAGCTGCAACGGTCATAAATACATGCCAGTGGCCAAGGGCCTGAATTTTGATCACATGACTATGGGAATGCTGCAATGATGGTAAGTAAAAGGGCTGGTTGTAAGTCCACTTTCTCAGTGCTGTTGTAACTTCGAATAGTTGCTAAATGAATGATTATAAATTAAGGCATACTTGTATAGGAAATCATGCATCTTCTATAATTGTGCAGAATGATTGGGTGAGGCTTCCACTACTGAAGCTTTAAACCACTTTCTCTTTTTTTAAAAATACACTTTATTAAACTTTTTTACATTAAAAACATAGAAAAGAAAAGGTTATATCATTTAACAGCTGTTTGTGGTGTTTTTCTTATAACAATAATCCGTGCAATGATTACAAACATTAAATTGTATATATTTGTGTTCTTGTTTTATTTATTGTTTATACTTAGTAACTAAGTATCCTTGTCTATCTCTTTTCTATCCATTTATACCACTGTTCCCATATATTATAAAATACCGATGTCTCTTTATCTTTTAAACTCAGCGTTAGTTTGTCTATTTCTGCGCAGTTCATGACCTTTTGTATAAGAAGTTTCTCCGTGGGTATACATGGCTGTTTCCAACATTGAGCGAAGGCCATCCTAGCAGCAGTTAATATGTGTAGTATTAAATATTTTATACTCTTCACATTTTTTTGAAAATCCCCAATAAAAAAAGTTCCGGTTCTAGATCCGATTGTTTATTTCATGATTTCCTGTAGCCACTCTTTAATTTTTAACCAATATTTACGGGATTCGGGGCAGGACCACCACATATGGTAATATGTTCCCTCTTTATTTTTACATTTCCAACATATGGAGCTCATTTTTGGATTCATTTTCGTTAATTTCGAAGAGGGTAGGTGCCACCTGTAAAACATTTTATATGCATTTTCTTTATATGCTGCTGATTTTGTTAATTTATAATTTCCGTTTCATATTTTCTCCCAGTCTGATAAATTTATATTATGTCCAATATTTTGACCCCATGCAATCATACATCCTTTCACTACTTCTGATCATGGCCAATATAAGGGACTCTCTGGGTTATAGGTAGTCCTCAATTTATGACCACAACGGAGCTCAAAATTTCTGTTGTTAACTGAGACATTTGTTACGTGAATTTTGTCTCATTTTGCAACCTTTCTTGCTATAATTGTTAACTGAACCACCGTAGTTTCTAAGTTAGTGACATGGCTGTTAAGTGACTCTGGCTTCTCCATTTGCTTTGCTTGTTAGAAGATTGCAAAAGGTGATCACAAGACCCCGGGACATGGCAACCATCATAAATACATACCAGATGCCAAGCGTCTGAATTTCGATCATGTGACCATGGGGATGGAGTAACGGTCATAAGTGTGAAAGCAGTCATAAGTGAGGTTTTTCAGTGCACTTGTAACTTTGAATGTTCACTAAATGAACTGTTCTAAGTCAGCTGTATTTCAGTTTGCAGCCAAAGGAAAGCACATCCTTAGAACGTACTTTTAATTTAGTCCACAGAATTTTACCACATTTTGCACATTATCAGGAACAACCTCTTTGGATTCGCATTAATTCATATTGATCAAACTTTCGAACCTTATTCAAAGTCTGGTGAATGGCCCTATGGCTTATTCAAAAAAAACGTGCCCGATGAAACCAATAGAGGAATTAAGTCAACAAAATATAATTAATTTTTTCACACCCACGGTTGTGTAGTAAAAATGATAATAAACTCTCATTTTAGACAAACTGCATAAAGACACATTTATTTATTAAATTTATATGCTGTCCATCTCAGTGGTGGGTTGCTAGCAGTTCGCCCTGGATCAGGGAATTGTAGCGGCGGTGGCGGGTGGGCAGAGCCTCCCGGATGCTTCTGCGCATGCACAGAAGTGCTGCGAGTGCACGCGAGCCTCATGCACCCATAAGCAAACCGGTAATGACGGGTTTTGAAACCCACCCCGGTCCATCTCACTGATAAACCCACTTAGAAATTGGGAAATGTACAAAACGTTGATCAACATATTAATGCTTGTGAAATGTGCTGATTGCTATTTGTTGTATTGCAACAAAGGCAACTTTGGCAATTCTTCCCTGAGGCAAATTAAATCCTCAAATCAGTGAAATTATATCTTAAATCGGCTGGTTTATTCTCATTTCTCCCATATAACACCTCTCCTGCGCAGGCTGCACTGGTTACCAGTGGTCTTCTGGGTGCAATTCAAGGTGTTGGTTACCATCTTTAAAGCGCTCCATGGCTTAGGACCGGGTTACTTACGAGACCGCCTGCTGCTTCCAAATGCCTCCTAGCGACCTGTGCGCTCCCATAGGGAGGGCCTCCTTGGGGTGCCGTCGGTCAGGCAATGTCGACTGGCGACTCCCAGGGGGAGGGCCTTCTCTGTGGGGGCTCCTGCCCTCTGGAATGAGCTATCCACAAGGTTACGTCTGCTTCCTGACTCCGGGCCTTTAGACGTGAGCTAAAAACATTCTTGTTTCAGCGTGCAGGGCTGGTCTGATAGTTTTTAATGGGGTTTTTAAATGTCTTTTAAATGGAGTTTTTAATTGAATTTTTAGTTTTATTGGATTTTAGTAGTCAATTTGAATAAGTCTTTTAATAATGTTCTTAACTTTTATATGTTTATATGTGTGTTTTATCTGGCTGTAAACCGCTCTGAGTCCTTCGGGAGAAGGGCGGTATATAAATTCAAACAATAAATAAAATAAACGGGATCGGCAAAATTTATTTAATTCTGATACAAAAGATTTCATCAGAATGGTCCATAGTCAAACTATTCAAGATGGTAGCTGTGATGGAGTGATTGAAGCTCCTCCCATTCCATATGCATTGCACATGTGACACAGGTTAAAAAAATGGTGGGGCTCCAATCACATCACTGTGGCCGCCATCTTGACTTTTGGGCCACACTCTGTGGACACCGTATTTCCACGTTCTGTGGACCCCCTATGGGCATCTTGGAGTGTGTCATTCATCAGTAGAAATAGCCAAATCCAAATAATTTGTACTTATTTATCAAGGGAGAAAGACATATATTCCTCATGTGTTAATTTCATTTCAGAAAATCTCCCAAGCAGTGTTTCTTAACTTCAGCAACTTTTAGATGTGTGAACCTCAAATCCCAGAATTTTCCAACCAGCCTTGTTATTGGGGAATTCTGGGAGTTGAAGCCCACAAATTCTAGAAGTATTGAGGTTGCAAAAAACTAGCTTTAGAATACGTTATGTTTTCCCCAGATTAATATACATTCTCATTCCCTATGAGAGGAAAGGATAATGACCAAATTTTACTTTCCAAAAACTTTGTGCACGAAATCTTTAGTATATGTGATTAATAGCAACAATTGAAATAATTTTCGCATACGAAAATATCTGTCAGTAAACAGGTATTTACCCATTTTTGGATATGCATTTAAAATCATATAATTTCCAAGTAGTTCTCGATTTACAACCATTTGTTTAGGGACCATTCGAAATTGAGGTGAATGGAACTCAAAAAAGTGTCTTAGAACAGGGGTCTCCAACCTTGGCAACTTTAAGCCTGGTGGACTTCAACTCCCAGAATCCCTCAGCCAGCAAAGCTGGCTGGGGGATTCTGGGAGTTGAAGTCCATCAGGTTTAAAGTTGCCAAGGTTGGAGACCCCTGTCTTAGAACCATTCCTTGCACTTACAACCATCTTCACAATCATGGGATCAAAATTTAGGTGCTTGGCAACCAGCACATTGCATTGTTGCAGCAGGCAACAGTTCCACTATCCTGGAATCCTGTGATGGCCCCTTACGAACCTCACAGCTGGCTTGTGGCAAAGAAAGTTAATGGAGGAAGCCAGACTTGTTTAACAACCACGCGATTCATTTATCTGCAATGATTTGTTTAACAACCATGGCAAAAAAAAGTCATAAAATTGGCATGAATCCCTTAACAACTTTGCCTTGCTTGGCAAGCAAAATTCTGATCTTTACTCATGGTCCCTGACTTATATCATTTTGTAATTTGTATGTACACTGAGAGCTTATGCACTGGAGACAAATTCCTTGTATGTCCAATCATACTTGGCCAATAAAGAATTCTGTTCTGTTCTGTTCTGTTCCATTCCATTCTGTTCCATTCCGCTCTGTTCCACCCCACCACAACTCACCCCAGGGGTGAAATGCTCCTGGATTGGACCAGATCGCGAGATCCGGTAGCAATGGTGGAGCAAAGCTCCGCTCACCCACCTGGGTGTCATTACCTCCTGGTTAAAACCAGGAAGTATTTTTGAGCAGGGCACCTCTGGACCTGCAGAATGGAAACTGGATCCGCAGTTATTCGAGGAGATAGTGAGGAGATTCGGACAGCCGGTCATCGATCTGTTCATGTCTCCGGCGAACCATCAACTTCCTCGTTATTTCTCCAGGTCCCCAGCGCCAGGGGCGGAAGGGGTAAATGCCCTCCGATTTCCTTGGCCCAGGGGTCTACTATGCGCCTTCCCTCCGATGGTTATCCTTCCTTGGGTAATCGGTCGGATTCTGCAGACCAGGGGGCAGGTCATTCTGGTGGCACCATACTGGCCCAGAAGGCCGTGGTTTGTGGATCTGGTACGTCTGTCGGTCGCCACACCATGGAGGATTTCACCCGACAGGGTGTCTCTCAGTCAGGGGCCGGTTCATCACCCAGGACCCCAGTGGTTGCACTTGACCGCGTGGCGGTTGAGCGGAGACTGCTAGAAAGATGGAAATTTCCCTCAAATGTGATAACGACAATGCAGGCGGCTAGACGGCCGTCTACTACCCGAATCTATGACTCCACTTGGAGAACCTTTGTGATTTGGTGCACTGGTAAGAGCATTCAGCCGACCAAGGTAAAGGTTCCACAGTTGTTGCAGTTTTTGCAGGCTGGGTTGAGCAAAGGGCTGGCACCAGCGACGTTATGTAGGCAGGTGGCAGCGATAGCGTCTGCGCATGCGCAGAAGGTCTGCGTGTGCATGTAACACGTGCGGGGCATGTGCACTTCCAAGCCAGTAAGGAAGGTAAGTAGATTTCACCCCTGCCCCACCCACCCCACCCCACTCCACTCCACTCCATTCCATTCCATTCCGTTGTCATAATACAAGGACTACCTATATCATTCAGCTTTAAGACACTCACATTTAGAAAAGTTTCTGAGAAGGAATTTGCAGGAAATATCCCACTTCTGAAAATTTCCCATCTAGTGCAGGGATGGCCACCCTTTTGTTGGGTCCTTGGTGCTTCCAGATCTTGGTTGCCTTTTTGGAGATATTTTATTATCCAATTAGGTTAATGCCATCAGTGCTAAAAGAGTTTGGTTTTGCCCCACCTCCTTCAAACACTGATGTTGTTACCTAGTTAGTTAATGAAACATCTACAAGAAAACAACCAAATTCAGGGAGCACCAACTGTGAGCTATAAATATTCTCTTCTATGGGAGCCCTTTTACTGCTAATGATCACATGTAAAAAAAAAAAAAATCCATGTGTAATGTAGCAGACATGTAGATTGTGGGCCTAACATTCTAGCTCTTTTAATAAGCTTTTCGTTTTCTCAAATAAAAGAGATCCAATCAGACAGCCAAATCCAACACTCAAACGTTTTCCTATTTACAATAAGCCCCACTAATATGGTAGAATGCCAGTATTTTGTCACTGTATCCCAGCAAAGTTTTGGAGCTTAATTAGCTCCAAATTAAATCCCAATTAAGTTGGGAGGCCAAATGTCGTCTGCAGGCTGCTCGGTGCTCACCTTGTCACTTATCTGGGCACCAAGTGGTGCTGGGAGGCCCTGGGAATTCCCCTCATCCACCCGCAGCATTCATTTGACTTCACTGTCACAAAAAAGCAACAGCTTGTGGGAGTTAGGCTGGAACTCTTCAGCTATCCTGCCATAGATTGGAGCAAATCTATGGCAGGATAGCCGAAGAATTCCAGCCTAACTCCCGCTAGGAAAAAAAAAATCCCTGTTTTTTTACTTCCACCATATCTCTCAACCACTGAACTCTCAAAACGAAGGGCAAACCTTCTGAATGGGGGGACAACTGGGGACAAAACGCCATGAAATGAGGGACACAATGGGAGACATCAAAGTTTCTCCCAACAATGAAAGAAACTGTCCTTGCGTGGCACGTCGAACGCAGCCAAGTCCTTCGTATGGATGAGGTAAGAACGTTATTTCATTAAGGCCTGTGGTGGGGGGGAGAGCAAGGGACACCTACTGATAGGAAAACGTGGCTCTGAGAGCTGCTGAGGCATTTAATAGTTTAAAAGTTTAATAAAAGACTACTTCAGCCTATAAAAAGACTACTTCAGCTTCAATCGCAATATTACAAGAGCAAAAAATAGATTCAAGCTAAATGTCAACCGCTTCAAACTTGATTGCAGAAAATATGACTTTTGCAACAGAGTTGTTAATGCTTGGAACTCATTACCTGACTCCATAGTCTCTACTCAAAATCCCAAAATCTTCAACCAAAAACTGTCTACTATTGACCTCACCCCATTCCTAAGAGGACTATAAGAGCACAAAAGTGCCTACCGTTCCTGTCCTATTGTTCCCTTCATTATATCAAATTAATATAGTTGATGCATATTTTTTACTTATATATTTTCTTCAAGACATGTTGTTTTATCTATGACAATTGTTTGTGTATACTGTTGTGACAAAAAAAAAAAAAAGATTGATCAGCCACATTTTTATTGGGATTTCCCCCCCCCCCACTGCAGAGAAGATAAATGTTTAGAGGTCTGATGTTGTGGATGAAGGTTGTATCTTTGGGGATATCGGGCAGGAAGGAAATATCTGAGACTTGCTTCTGTATAAATGTGCATGTGTTATGCTGAAAATATTAAAGAGATGGCCGTCCTAAAATAACAGAATAACAGAGTTGGAAGGGACCTTGGAGGTCTTCTAGTCCAACCCCCTGCTCAGGTAGGAGGCCCTGTACCATTTCAGACAAATGGTTGTCCAGTCTCTTCTTAAAAAACCTCCAGTGTTGGAGCACCCACAACTTCTGGAGGCAAGTCATTCCACTGATTAATTATTCTAATTGTCGGGAAATTTCTCCTTAATTCTAGGTTCTCTCCTTGATTAGTTTCCATCCATTGCTTCTTGTCCTGCCTTCAAGTGCTTTGGAGAATAGCTTGACACCCCGCCTCCCTCTTCTTTTTGGCAACCCTTTAGATATTGGAAGACTGCTATCCTGTCACCTTTCACTGCTGTCTTGTCCTTTCTCACAATGAGTGACCAGGGATAACTACTGGATTGTCAAATCTTGAATGTGCACTTCAAGCCAGTAAGGAAGGTAAGTAGATTTCACCCCTGCCCCACCCACCCCACCCCACTCCACTCCACTCCATTCCATTCCATTCCGTTGTCATAATACAAGGACTACCTATATCATTCAGCTTTAAGACACTCACATTTAGAAAAGTTTCTGAGAAGGAATTTGCAGGAAATATCCCACTTCTGAAAATTTCCCATCTAGTGCAGGGATGGCCACCCTTTTGTTGGGTCCTTGGTGCTTCCAGATCTTGGTTGCCTTTTTGGAGATATTTTATTATCCAATTAGGTTAATGCCATCAGTGCTAAAAGAGTTTGGTTTTGCCCCACCTCCTTCAAACACTGATGTTGTTACCTAGTTAGTTAATGAAACATCTACAAGAAAACAACCAAATTCAGGGAGCACCAACTGTGAGCTATAAATATTCTCTTCTATGGGAGCCCTTTTACTGCTAATGATCACATGTAAAAAAAAAAAAAATCCATGTGTAATGTAGCAGACATGTAGATTGTGGGCCTAACATTCTAGCTCTTTTAATAAGCTTTTCGTTTTCTCAAATAAAAGAGATCCAATCAGACAGCCAAATCCAACACTCAAACGTTTTCCTATTTACAATAAGCCCCACTAATATGGTAGAATGCCAGTATTTTGTCACTGTATCCCAGCAAAGTTTTGGAGCTTAATTAGCTCCAAATTAAATCCCAATTAAGTTGGGAGGCCAAATGTCGTCTGCAGGCTGCACGGTGCTCACCTTGTCACTTATCTGGACACCAAGTGGTGCTGGGAGGCCCCTGGGAATTCCCCCCCTCATCCACCCGCAGCATTCATTTGACTTCACTGTCACAAAAAAGCAACAGCTTGTGGGAGTTAGGCTGGAACTCTTCAGCTATCCTGCCATAGATTGGAGCAAATCTATGGCAGGATAGCCGAAGAATTCCAGCCTAACTCCCGCAAGGAAAAAAAAAATATCCCTGTTTTTTTTACTTCCACCATATCTCTCAACCACTGAACTCTCAAAACGAAGGGCAAACCTTCTGAATGGGGGGACAACTGGGGACAAAACGCCATGAAATGAGGGACACAATGGGAGACATCAAAGTTTCTCCCAACAATGAAAGAAACTGTCCTTGCGTGGCACGTTGAACGCAGCCAAGTCCTTCGTATGGATGAGGTAAGGACGTTATTTCATTAAGGCCTGTGGTGGGGGGAGAGCAAGGGACACCTACTGATAGGAAAACGTGGCTCTGAGAGCTGCTGAGGCATTTAATAGTTTAAAAGTTTAATAAAAGACTACTTCAGCCTATAAAAAGACTACTTCAGCTTCAATCGCAATATTACAAGAGCAAAAAATAGATTCAAGCTAAATGTCAACCGCTTCAAACTTGATTGCAGAAAATATGACTTTTGCAACAGAGTTGTTAATGCTTGGAACTCATTACCTGACTCCATAGTCTCTACTCAAAATCCCAAAATCTTCAACCAAAAACTGTCTACTATTGACCTCACCCCATTCCTAAGAGGACTATAAGAGCACAAAAGTGCCTACCGTTCCTGTCCTATTGTTCCCTTCATTATATCAAATTAATATAGTTGATGCATATTTTTTACTTATATATTTTCTTCAAGACATGTTGTTTTATCTATGACAATTGTTTGTGTATACTGTTGTGACAAAAAAAAAAAAGATTGATCAGCCACATTTTTATTGGGATTTCCACTGCAGAGAAGATAAATGTTTAGAGGTCTGATGTTGTGGATGAAGGTTGTATCTTTGGGGATATCGGGCAGGAAGGAAATATCTGAGACTTGCTTCTGTATAAATGTGCATGTGTTATGCTGAAAATATTAAAGAGATGGCCGTCCTAAAATAACAGAATAACAGAGTTGGAAGGGACCTTGGAGGTCTTCTAGTCCAACCCCCTGCTCAGGTAGGAGGCCCTGTACCATTTCAGACAAATGGTTGTCCAGTCTCTTCTTAAAAAACCTCCAGTGTTGGAGCACCCACAACTTCTGGAGGCAAGTCATTCCACTGATTAATTATTCTAATTGTCGGGAAATTTCTCCTTAATTCTAGGTTCTCTCCTTGATTAGTTTCCATCCATTGCTTCTTGTCCTGCCTTCAAGTGCTTTGGAGAATAGCTTGACACCCCGCCTCCCTCTTCTTTTTGGCAACCCTTTAGATATTGGAAGACTGCTATCCTGTCACCTTTCACTGCTGTCTTGTCCTTTCTCACAATGAGTGACCAGGGATAACTACTGGATTGTCAAATCTTGAATGTCTACCAAGTCTTGAATAGTGATCTTAAATGTCTACCAAACTAGCTACTTGTTTCCACTCCCTTATTGTAAATTTATTTTGTTTCTAAAATTTATTTATCTATCTATCTATCTATCTATCTATCTATCTATCTATCTATCTATCTATCTATCTATCTATCTATCTATCTATCATCTATCTATCTATCTATTTATTTATTTATTATTTTAATTTCTATACCGCCCTTCTCCCTAAGGACTCAGGGCGGTTTACAGCTAAAATAAAACAGCAGATACAAAAATTAAAAGCAAATTTAAAAGACAAAAATTCAAATTTGGCTAGGAACTATAAAAATCCAATAAAAACCCCATTTAAAACCAATTTAAAAACCATTAGGCCAGTCCTGTACGATGGAACAGAAACGTTTTCAGCTCGCGTCGAAAGGTCCGGAGATCAGGGAGTTGGTGGATCCCTGGCAGTAGCTCGTTCCAGAGGGCTGGAGCCCCCACAGAGAAGGCCCTCCCCCTGGGGGTCGCCAGCCGACATTGTCTGGCCAACAGCACCCTGAGGAGACCCTCCCTATGGGAGCGCACTGGATTCATGCTTACTTTTTGCAAGAAGATAGCTCTGTTCCTTGCTGTTATTTTAAACCTTCATATTCTCTGAATATGCAGAAAGGTGAGCTTGGATGTGGGCAATTCCTGGAATATTCTCTTGTCTCTTTAATTCTAACCTTATGTTGACTCTTCTACTTTTTTCACATTTCCCCCACATTTTCTACTTTTTTCATCCATTCCCCCACTCCAGTTATTTCTGCAGTTTTACCCTTTTGGTCTGTCCTAAAACATGATTATCATTCCGGGCTTTCTAACCATAATCTGAGAAGTGTTTCTTGAAAGGAATTCCTAGAGCTGGTTTCTTTTCACACTGAGTTTACTTTTGATCAAGAGATGTTGGTGATCGGAATTCGAGGCTTCGAGGCGCTACCTTTTTCGCGGCAGCTCTGCAAAGTTTGTTGCTACAGGCTTCTCAGGTTGCTTCTCTTTCTCTTAGATTAAAGTCTTAGATTAATAAAGTCTTAGATTAATAAAGTCTTAGATTAATGGGGAAGGCAGGGTAAAATAGAATTTGCAGCTCTTAATGGTCTATCTGGATTTGCAACTGAAATATCAAACATCATTTCTCAGGAAAATAGATAGCATTCTTGGATGTTTTCCTTCCTGCAAAGTTTAGGCTGTCTATTTGCCCCTTTTATACAGATATCCCTCTACTTATGAACATAATTGAGAGCAGAATTTCATTGCTAAACAGGTGGATATTAAATGAGTCACACCTGATTTTATAACAGTTTATCACAATTTTTTTTTTTTTGCAACAGTTGTTAAGTAAATCCCCTCTGGGAGGAAGATGGGTGGTTAAAAAAAAATCAATCAATAAAATAAAATAAAACCAAAGCATATAAAACATTTGCTAGACCAATTCTTGAATACAGCTCGCCTATCTGGAGCCCATACCTCATTTCGGACATTAATACAATTGAGCGTGTCCAGAAATATTTTACAAGAAGAGTTCTTCACTCCTCTGATCACAACAAAATACCTTATGCCACCAGACTTGAAATCCTGGGTTTAGAAAATTTAGAACTCCGCCCCTTCGACAGGACCTGAGTATAACTCATAGAATCATCTGTTACAACGACCTTCCTGTCGAAGACTACTTCAGCTTCAATCACAACAATACACGAGCACACAATAGATTTAAGCTTAATGTGAATAGCTCCAATCTTGATTGCAGAAAATATGACTTCAGTAACAGAGTTGTTAATACTTGGAATACACTGTCTGACTCTGTGGTCTCTTCCCAAAATCCCCAAAGCTTTAACCAAAAACTATCTGCTGTTGACCTCACCCCATTCCTAAGAGGTCTGTAAGGGGCGTGCATAAGAGCACCAGCGTGCCTACCGTTCCTGTCCTAATGTTCCCTTTGATTGTATCCAAATTTCGTATAGTTACTACATACTTATGCTTATATATATGCTTATGTATTTTGCAGTTATTTCATGCTTATGCTTATATATACTGTTGTGACAAAATAAATAAATAAAAATAAAATAAAAAATAAAACATAGGAGTGAAGTGAAGTAAATTCATAAAAAAATATAAATAAAACAAAACAAAACAAAATAAATCACTGCAGTGTTAAGTAAATTGTGCACTTGTTAAGCAAATCCAGTTTCCCCCCATTGATTTTGCTTGTCAGGAACTGGCTGGGGATTGATCACATGACATCCTGGACAATGCAACCATTGTAAATACATGCCGATTGCCAAACACCAGATTTGATCTTACGACTTTGGGAATGCTGCGACTGTTGTAAGTATGAGGCCTGGTTGTAAGTCACTTTTTTCAATGTCATTGCAACGTCAAACATGCAATAAAAGAACGGCTATGAGTTGAGGATAATCCGTAGTCAAGTTTTTATGTTATTATACATAGGATTCTCAAAATAGTTTCCAAAGGAGAAAAAAAGGCGAATTCTTTGCACGTCTTCCCATGGAAAAGAAGATTCTAGGATTTTTGGATGGAGGTTATGGTGCTACAGGCGATTTATTTTATTTCCTTTTGTGTGCATTTGCCTGTTGTGTGGATAAAAATAATAATAAATCCAAGCAGTTCTTATGGAAGAAACTGCAAAGCTGCCAGTCCACCATTCCCCTCGAAGGAATTGCTAGAGCCATTGAAGACTAGGGAGAGAAACGAGGCACAACTTCCCAGAAACGGAACAATGAACCACCTCACAAATTCTAGGCAGCGTTTTGGAAGAAATACTGGTCCTACTATTCATAAGTTTGGATATACTACCTTTGAGACAGAAATAAACTGGCTCGGGGCGGATCATGGGCAATGCTGTAGGATCATCAAAGTTTGCTGCTGCAGAATCTCTATACGAATGCATCCTAAGAGACATTATACACATTTCTACAGCCTGAGGAATGTGAACAAATACAGCTAGAATAAAGTATTTATCAGATAGCAGATTGGACCAGAGGATTTTGCTTGAGAGGGAAGGAAAGGGTTCTGTTGATGTTATGCCTATCCTCATTACGGCAGAGAAGTTGAGCCATGTCTTATTTATTTATTTATTTTATTTGTCACAACAGTATATATAAGCATAAGCATGAAAATAACTATATAATATATAAATATATATATGAGCATAAGTATGTGATAACTATATTAATTGGATATAATTAAAGGAAACAATAGGACAGGAACGGTAGGCACGTTTGTGCTCTTATGCACAAACCTCTTAGGAATGGGGTGAGGTCAATAGTAGAGAGTTTTTGGTTAAAGCTTTGGGGATTTTGAGAAGAGACCACAGAGTCAGGTAGTTTATTCCAAGTATTAACGACTCTGTTACTGAAGTCATATTTTCTGCAATCAAGATTGGAGAGGTTAACATTAAGCTTAAATCTATTGTGTGCTCGTTTATTGTTGCAATTGAAGCTGAAGTAGTCTTCGACAGGAAGGACGTTGTAATAGATGATTCTATAAGTTAAACTCAGGTCATGTCGAAGGCAGCGTAATTCTAAATTTTCTAAACCCAGGATTTCAAGTCTGGTGGCATTAGGTATTTTGTTGTATTCAGAGGAGTGGAGAACTCTTCTTGTAAAATATTTCTGGACACGTTCAATTGTATTGATGTCCGAAATGAGGTATGGGTTCCAGACAGGCAAGCTGTATTCAAGAATTGGTCTAGCAAATGTTTTATAAGCTCTGGTTAGCAGTGTAATGTTTCTGGAGAAGAAGCTACGTAAGATTAGGTTTACAACTCTTAAAGCCTTTTTTGCGATGTAGTTGCAGTGGGCTTTGGCACTTAGATCATTGGATATGAAAACTCCAAGGTCTTTAATAGGGTTTTAAATCAGGGGTGTCAAACTCAAGACCCAGAGCCCGGATGCAGCCTGCGGGGTGCTTAGATCTGGCCCGTGGGGCTGCCATGGAAACAGCAAAGGAGCGGCCCACAATGCCTCTGATAGTGAAAATGGAGCTCAGGAGGGTGTTTTTGCTGGCAGAGGGTTGCAGGAACCTGTCACAGCCGAAAACAGCCTGGGAGCCTGTTTTTACTAGCAAAGCGCTTGGACCACTATTGGTGCCCCCCGACATGAGTGATGTCAAGATAGCCACGCCCACCCTGGCCACGCCCTCTCCAGCTACACAAGGTCAAATGCAACCCTGATGCAGCCCTCCATATACTCATAAGAAATCTAACACAAGCCCAGATTCTACCTGACCTATTTATCTAGGTATTAGATTTTTATCCCATCTTTATTACTTAATAAATAACTCAAAGCAGCAAATATACCTAATCTGCTTTCTTCCTCTTCCTGTTTTCCCTACAACAACAATCCTGTGAGGTGGGAAGGCTGAGAAAGAGAGACTGGCCCTGAATAATGTTGCCAGCTTTCTTGACTAGGGTGGAACTGGAACTCAGTATCTCCTTATGATTAGCTCAAAGTCACCTTGCCGGCTTTCTTGCCTAAGATGGGACTAGAACTCAGTGTCTCCTCGTGATTGGCTCAAAGTCATCCAACTGGCTTTCATGTCTAAGGCGGGACTAGAACTCAGTGTCTCCTCATGATTGGCTCAAAGTCATTCAACTGGCTTTCATGTCTAAGGCAGGACTAGAGCTCAGTGTCTCCTCATGATTGGCTCAAAGTCATTCAACTGGCTTTCATGCCAAAAGTGGGACTAGAACTCAGTGTCTCCTCATAATTGGCTCAAAGTCATCCAACTGGCTTTCATGTCTAAGGCGGGACTAGAACTCAGTGTCTCTTCATGATTGGCTCAAAGTCATCCAATTGGCTTTCACGCCTAAGGCGGGACTAGAACTCAGTGTCTCCTCATAATTGGCTCAAAGTCATCCAACTGGCTTTCATGTCTAAGGCGGGACTAGAACTCAGTGTCTCCTCATGATTGGCTCAAAGTCATTCAACTGGCTTTCATGTCTAAGGCGGGACTAGAACTCAGTGTCTCCTCATGAGTGGCTCAAAGTCATTCAACTGGCTTTCATGCCAAAAGTGGGACTAGAACTCAGTGTCTCCTAATAATTGGCTCAAAGTCATCCAACTGGCTTTCATGCCTAAGGCGGGACTAGAACTCAGTGTCTCCTCATGATTGGCTCAAAGTCATCCAATTGGCTTTCATGCCTAAGGCGGGACTAGAACTCAGTGTCTCCTCATGATTGACTCAAAGTCATCCAACTGGCTTTCATGTCTAAAGCGGGACTAGAGCTCAGTGTCTCCTCATGATTGGCTCAAAGTCATTCAACTGGCTTTCATGCCAAAAGTGGGACTAGAACTCAGTGTCTCCTCATGATTGGCTCAAAGTCATTCAACTGGCTTTCATGCCAAAAGTGGGACTAGAACTCAGTGTCTCCTCATGATTGGCTCAAAGTCATTCAACTGGCTTTCATGTCTAAGGCGGGACTAGAACTCAGTGTCTCTTCATGATTGGCTCAAAGTCATCCAACTGGCTTTCACGTCTAAGGCGGGACTAGAGCTCAGTGTCTCCTCATGATTGGCTCAAAGTCATCCAACTGGCTTTCATGTCTAAGGCGGGACTAGAGCTCAGTGTCTCCTCATGATTGGCTCAAAGTCATTCAACTGGTTTTCATGTCTAAGGCGGGACTAGAACTCAGTGTCTCCTCATGAGTGGCTCAAAGTCATTCAACTGGCTTTCATGCCAAAAGTGGGACTAGAACTCAGTGTCTCCTAATAATTGGCTCAAAGTCATCCAACTGGCTTTCATGCCTAAGGCGGGACTAGAACTCAGTGTCTCCTCATGATTGACTCAAAGTCATCCAACTGGCTTTCATGTCTAAAGCGGGACTAGAGCTCAGTGTCTCCTCATGATTGGCTCAAAGTCATTCAACTGGCTTTCATGCCAAAAGTGGGACTAGAACTCAGTGTCTCCTCATGATTGGCTCAAAGTCATCCAACTGGCTTTCATGCCTAAGGCGGGACTAGAACTCAGTGTCTCCTCATGATTGGCTCAAAGTCATTCAACTGGCTTCCATGCCTAAAGTGGGACTAGAACTTACCATCTCTTTGTTCTGAGGCTACTACCTTGTTTCTTCTCTATCCAGGAGCTATCTCTTAAAATTAGCCTGGTTTTATTTATTTCTCTTTTCTTTTAATAAATCCAGAAAATGCTGTTTATGTTCTCCCAACAACAGAGTCCATGATTCACCTACAGAAGACAATCTATTCTGTACTTATTTGAATACTTTAGATCTTACATTACGGAAGTGCTGGCTGGTGAAAAATTAATAAGTTCGTGTTTAAAAGCGAGACATTACATGTATTTAGTCAATTTATATTGATGACCACCTCAACAAATATCACTGTGTGTGAGTGTGGGTAACAATATTAAAAAGGTTTGTGTATCTATCTGGTGTTTCAATGTATTATTGTTTTTGTATAATTTTATAATCTGTGTTCCAAGTATTAATAACTCTGTTACAGAAGTCATATTTTCTGCAATCAAGATTGAAACGGTTAACATTGAGTTTAAATCTATTGTTTGCTCTTGTATTGTTATGATTGAAGCTGAAGTAGTCAGGAATCCTGACTCAGGAATCTGACTCAGGAATCCTGTTTGAAAGGCAGATTATAAATGTCAGAAACCTGTAGACTTTCAATTGCCATTTTGGTAGGTTTAAAATTCACTTTGTCAAGAGTTACCATGTTCTATTTTCCTTTCATCACTGCGTGTTATTTCTGAAATGGCTGATAGATGAGGAATAAAGTGAAGACAACATTAAAAAAGCTTGCTGAGATATAAGCTTCTAAAAATATAGAAGCCAGAAGTGTTGATTCACAGTAGTGTTATTCTTTAGCTAAATGGAAAACAAAATGTCAGGTGAGAAAATAAAACACAATTTTCCCGTGCTTAACTCTTTGCCATGTTTCTATTAACACCGAGCAATAGATAACTTTGCTCGATCAAGCGAAAATATGTTGATGGGTACCCTGATGATTAAGATAAATGGAAAATAAGCCATATTCAGCCAAATACTAAAAGAAGGCAGGCACAAAGCTAATAACAGAGCAGGCATGGAGGGACAGATTAAACAGAAGACCAAGTCAAAATCTTGAGCAGGCAGTGAAGAGCCATTAAGGGAAAGACAGAAGCCCTATACATCTCCCGTTTAATCAATCGGGTAACTGATTCATCAGTTCATAAAAGGACAGTTAATCAACTGAATTAATTAACTGGTTAATCAGTTAAAACTGGACAATTCATCAACGGAGGATGAACAATTAATTTGCCTTTGCAGCAGCTGCTTTTTTATAGGATGGAAAGGAATCGGAGTCTAAACAAGGATTTGCATATGCCAAAGATTGCAGCTTTGGAGTATGAATGCTGTGATTCCTAACAGATTAGTGAGCAGGAAAAAGGGTGAGAGAGAGGTCACACTTTTGCACAGACATGATGAGATGCTCCATTTGTCGTTGTCATTGTCGTTGTTGTTGTTGTGTTCACAAACTTGTGTCTTTGATTCACAGGTAGGACAAAGACTGAAAATGTGCTCAAATCTCAGCGTTCAACTGTGGTGAGCAAACTGGCCATGAAACCCACTGGATGGTCTTCTATTCGGATGAGCAGCCACCAATTTAAATGTAAACATGGCTGGTGTTCAGGTTCTTTGGTTAGCTGATGTTTTGTCTGAAGTGGAAAGTACTGAGGGTGGCCTGGATCCTCAGGAACTCATATTGGCTGGATCTGTAGAATATTTGTGGAGGACACCAGCATTTTTCCACAGCAAGGACACATTTCCTTCCTGAATGGCTCAACCCATTTCCTTCGTTGTCTGGCCTGCTCTAGTGCACATTTTTGGCTGCTGCAGATTTAATGCAAAAATCTCAACAAAGTACAGGCTTGCAAAAGAATTGCCTTTAGAGAAATGTGGCAAACACCTTTTCACACCCGACCTATGATCAGCTGTCAAATGTCCCAGATTGTGAGAAAACTATTGGTTTATCTAATTAATGCAACAGCCCCTGAAGGCCTTAAAAGGATAGGATAAATTTGCAGCCGCTGTCCTTAAGATATTTTCCTCCCCTATTCCTTCTGGCATACGCTCCAGACCCTTCTAATTTTATTCTGCCTGGCTAGATTGCTTTCAACAGTAAGAGAAATAATAATACTACAAATAATTGGAACTGTATACATCCTGCAATGATACTTTAACTCCATCAACAAACACATCTGCCGTTCTCAGGTCCCTGGGAAGGTCTCAATAGGCACGTAAAAATACCAAATCCAGTCTAAACACTTGGCTGACCCTATGATGGCCGCAATAAAAAATTTTAAAAAAAAGTCTAGAAGAGAAACAACAGGGGAAAAAAATCACATAATATAAAGATCTGCAAACAGAAGTAGAATGACTATGGCTGAAGATAGTACCAAATGTAATACCATGTTTCCCCAAAAATAAGACCAGGTCTTATATTATTTTTTACCCCAAAAGATGCATTAGGGGGTATTTTCTGGTTGGGTCTTATTTTGGGGAAAATACAGTAATAAATGCATCTGTCTGGCTGAAAATCTTAATTGGAGCTTATTTTGGGAGGTAGGTCTTATATTATGAGCATCTTGAAAAATCATGCTAGGGCTTATTTTCTGGTTGGGTCTTATTTTCAGGAAAACAGGGTAGATGCCTTGGCTGCAATCACAGAACAACTGGAACATCACTTGAACACCATTGTCATTGATAACACCTGGGTTTGGAGCCAAAATTCTTATTCATGTGCACACACAAACATACTCTTTGTGTATAAAGGCTGGGAGAATTAGTTCAGAAGGAAATGGGAAAATCTGACCAGCTTTGGATGAAAGCTTCATGCATATTTTGATGAACCTTTCATCAAAAGGTTTCTTATATTACAGAAATGTTTCTTAAGCTTGGCAACTTTAAAGATGTGTTGACTTCAACTCCCAGAATTCCTTCCCCACCAGCATGGAGTTTTAGAAGAAAGACTCAAACTAGAAGCCGATATCTTCGTGGAGGCAGGGGTTTCATAGTCCTTTATTAACGTAGATGATTGGCATCTAAAGTATGTCTTTGATATCAGCAGTGAATTAAGGTAATTCTTCGGCACTCTTGGCCTTATTCATCTACCATTTGCTATCTTTCACCTGTGTAAAAGTCTTCTTTTTCCTATAATTGTAATGATTATAATTTAGCATCTCATTTGTGGTTCCAGTTTGAAAGTGTCTTCCAAGCAAGAATTTCACTTAACTGAAGACAGTCTTTGTCTATTAGATTGCTGTAATTTAACTATTCAACTTTATCCTTAATTTGAACTTCTTGCCTGCCCCAAAAAGCTAAGCCCATGATGGCGAATCTATGGCATGCGAGCCTCAGTTCACCTCTGCTGCGCATGCGCGCCTGCCTCCTGCCATCCAGCTGGTCTTTAGGTCTCTGCTGCGCATGCGCGGAGGGTGGGGCATGTGGAGGGGGGTTGCACACGCATGCGAGGTGGGCTGGGGTGAGTGCTGGGTGTGTGCGCGCGCATGCGTGTACATGCGGGCCCCCTGCACGTGCATTGTATTTTGGGGGTTTGGGCACGTGCCCCCATGCATTCACGTGCACACACGAGCGCTTTGGGCCCTCGGTCCGGAAAAGATTAGCCATCTCTGAGCTAAGCAATGGCACCATGACTATAGTTTTAGAGCTGGTGTGCTACCCGCATGGACAGTAGGCACCTAAATGCTTATTCGATGGCCATGCAGGTCCTGTGGTTCCTTCTCTTCTTGGACACTTGGCCAGAAGCATGGCCCAACAATATCCTTTCTGACATCTTGGAAGGAGAACGCGTGTGTGAAAATGGGGTGGGATATAGTTTCTGGAGGAGGGACAAGCCAAGAGATTATTGAATTGCCTCTACTTATCACCCTCTGTACCTGTTGCCTGTAACAGCTGCTTCAGTTTACCTAACATCAGAGTTCACCCTCCTGAAATAATTTATCAGCGAAAGAAATGCTGTGCTTAGTGCTATTCACCTATAGTCCAGGCTGCTAGGGTAGAATTTTGCTTCAAAGACTTCTTTGGCTATTCAAAAAATCCTGCTTAGTTTCTAATTTTACAGGGACACAATTTTTACCCACTAGGCTGTTTCTTCTTACATGTGTAATCCCACTCAATTAGAGATCATGGGGTCTGCATATATATGACGATATTATTGGAAGTCTGGTGAAAGGAACAATCGGCAAACAAATTTGGTTACGTGTTGTACAGAAGTCATTGAGGACAGAAGAGCAACCAAGAAAGAGAGAAAGTTATGGCAATTTCAAGTAATAAATGAAATTTGCAATGAGTGCCAAAACCATGTTTTCTTTCTTCCTTCCTTCCTTCCTTCCTTCCTTCCTTCCTTCCTTCCTTCCTTCCTTCCTTCCTTCCTTCCTTCCTTTCTCTCTCTCTCCCTCTTTCTTTCTTTCTTCCTTCCTTCCTTTCTCTCTCTCTCTCTCCCTTTCTTTCTTTCTTTCTTTCTTTCTTTCTTTCTTTCTTTCTTTTCTCTCTCTCCTCCCACCCTCCCTCCCTCTTTTCCTTCTCTCTCTCTCTCTCTCTCTCTCTCTCTCTCTCTCTCTCTCACACACACACACACACACACACACACACACACAAACACACAAACGCACACACACAAAATGAACATTAAAAAATAAATGCTAACTAAAGGATGAGCAAACTTTTATTCATTTCTGATGCTCTTTATATTTTTGGATTTCTTTTGATAAAATTGGAATGTATTCTACGAATACTTATTCTCTTCCTCCCACAATTTCTGCACCATTACTTTTTTGCTTTGCTATGTGCCTTTTTTTTTTGTGGGGATGGGGTGAAAATACACATTTTCCTTATCTCTCTCGCGCTCCCTCCTGCACAGACACTGCTATCTAAAATATCAAATTGTTAAAATATTCCCATCTCTATTTCTCTTCCACAAAACCATTTTCTCAGGAAGTTTGAAATGGATATTAATATTTAACTTCTAACTTTTGAGATCTTTCATGGCTTCTGCCTGACTTAATTAGCTGACATTTAGGTCCCAATATTCTGCTTCACTAGCAATGGAGTGTTAGATGCCAATTTATTAGCATTCCTGCTGTAGAGGAGCTAAAGCAGCTTCCAAATTCTTTTATGACATATTCTTGAAGGCAGCCAAATTCATTTCTGGGTGCCATTACACTGATTCTTCTGTAAATATATTTAAAGGCACAAGAAGCTGGGTGCTGGCCACCCAGGAGGTGACACGAGGCTGGCTCCAGGCAATTACGAGCGCTTCCTTGGTGGAGGGAGTCTTCCCGGCCGCCTTGAAAGAGGCGGTGGTGAGACCCCTCCTCAAGAAGCCTGCCTTGGACCCAGCTGTTTTAGGTAATTATCGCCCGTCTCCAACCCGCCGCGAAGGTTGTAGAGAGTATGATGGCATATCAGTTTCCTTACACCTGGATGAAACTGTCTATCTAGACCTGCTCCAGTCCGGTTTCCGCCCGGTTACAGCACGGAGACGGCTTTGGTCGCGTTGGTGGATGATCTCTGAGGGCCAGGATAGGGGTGTTCCTCTGCCCTGGTCCTATTAGACCTCTCAGCGGCTTTTGATACCATCGACTATGGTATCCTGCTGCGCCGGTTGGAGGGATTGGGAGTGGAGGCACCGCTTATCGGTGGTTCTCCTCCTATCTCTCCGATCGGTCGCAGACGGTGTTGACGGGGGCAGAGGTCGGCCCGAGGCGCCTCACTTGTGGGTGCCGCAGGGCCGATTCTCTCGCCTTTGTTCAACATCTATATGAAGCCGCTGGGTGAGATCATCAGTGGCTTCGTGTGAGGTACCAGCTGTACGCTGATGACACCCAGCTGTACTTTTCCACACCGGCCACCCCAATGAAGCTATTGAAGTGCTGTCCCGTGTCTGGAAGCCGACGGGTCTGGATGGGGAGAAACAGGCTCAAGCTCAATCCTCCAAGACAGAGTGGCTGTGGATGCCGGCATCCCGGCACAGTCAGCTGCAACCGCTGCTGACTGTTGGGGCGAGTCATTGGCCCCGACGGAGAGGGTGCGAATTGGGCGCCCTCCTGACGAACGGCTGTCCTTTGAAGATCATTTGGCGGCCGCTCCAGGAGAGCTTTTACCAGGTTCGCCTGGTACGCCAGTTGCGCCTTTCTGGACCGGGATGCCCTATGCACGGTCACCACGCCTCGTGACGCCTCGCCTGGATTACTGCAATGTTTCTACATGGGGCTCCCTTGAAGGGCATCCGGAGACTGCAGTTAGTCCAGAATGCGGCTGCGCTGGTGATAGAAGGAGCCCTCGTGGCTCCCGGTGACACCTATCCTGCAGACTGCACTGGCTACCTGTGGCCTTCGGGTGCGCTTCAAGGTGTTGGTGACCACCTTTAAAGCGCTCCATGGCATAGGGCCGGGCTATTTACGGGACCGCCTTCTGCTACCGAATACCTCTCACCGACCCGGCGCCTCACAGAGAGGGACTCCTCAGGGTGCCGCCAGCTAGGCAGTGCTGCCTGGCGGCGCCCAGGAAGGGCCTTCTGTGGGGCTCCCGCCTCTGGAACGAGCTCCCCAGGACTTCGCCAACTCTCGGACCTTAGAACCTTCCGTCGTGAGCTTAAAACACACTTATTTAGGTGCGCAGGACTGGACTAGGTTTTTTAGATTTTTAAATTTTTGAAATTTTAAATTTTATATTGACTTTAATTGGTTTTGGTAATCAGGCTGGTTAGAATAAGTTTTTTATTTGTGTTTTAATCTGTATTTATATGTCCTTTTTATATGCCTGTTAACCGCCCTGAGTCCCTCGGGAGATAGGGCGGTATACAAATGTGATCAATAAATAAATAAAAATAAATAAGCTCTTTGCATCCCCAGGACTTTCTAATAAGGTTGGTAGGTTACACTTTCTCCCTTACATTTTTCTCAGTGCAAAGCCTCATCAAATTAACCAGTGGCACTATTCATCTTTACTATATAAAGCAGGTTTCTTCAGGCATTCTGAAACTTTCCAAAACAATTGCTGCATCCCAGAAAACTAGGGGATTTCAGTCCTTCATCTCTGCAATCTTGCCTTAGATAAGATGATTTTGTGGAAACCTTCCAGGAAAGGTCCCCTGGGATAAAATTCAGCTTGGCTTGTTTTGAAGGTAGACCTGTAGGAGGACCATGACTTGCTGGATAAAAAAGCTTTGTGTTCTAGTGGGAAAAAAAATAAAAAATCAAAGGCTCCTTTTGGCTTTTCAATTCAGATAGAAGAGATATTCTGGTTGGATTATTGCCATTTCTCTTCCACTTTGATCCATCCAAAAAGTGAAACCTTCTCATGACAACGAAGTCTGGGAAATTACAGAAGCAGGAGGGAAGGGAGGAAGAGGGAGAGAGGGAGAGAGAGAGGGGGAGAGGGAGTGATGGGGGGGGGGAAGAGAGAGATGAGAGAGATAGAGAGAAAGAAAGAAAAAATGAGAGATACAGAGAATAGAATAGAATAGAATAGAATAGAATAGAATAGAATTTTTATTGGCCAAGTGTGATTGGACACACAAGGAATTTGTCTTGGTGCATATGTTCTCAGTGTACATAAAAGAAAAGATATGTTCATCAAGGTACAACATTTACAACACAATTGATGGTCAATATATCAATATAAATCATAAGGATTGCCAGCAACAAGTTATAATCATACAGTCATAAATGGAAAGAGACTGGTGATGGGAACTATGAGAAGATTAATAGTAGTGCAGATTCAGTAAATAGTTTGACAGTGTTGATGGAATTATTTGTTTAGCAGAGTGATGGCCCTCGGGAAAAAACTGTTCTTGTGTCTAGTTGTTCTGGTGTGCAGTGCTCTATAGCGTCGTTTTGAGGGTAGGAGTTGAAACAGTTTATGTCCAGGGTGCGAGGGGTCTGTAAATATTTTCATGGCCCTCTACTTGATTCGTGCAGTATACAGGTCCTCAATGGAAGGCAGGTTGGTAGCAATTATTTTTTCTGCAGTTCTAATTATCCTCTGAAGTCTGTGTTTTTCTTGTTGGGTTGCAGAACCGAACCAGACAGTTATAGAGGTGCAAATGACAGACTCAATAATTCCTCTGTAGAACTGGATCAGCAGCTCCCTGGGCAGTTTGAGCTTACTGAGTTGGCGCAGAAAGAACATTCTTTGCTGTCCTTTTTTAATGATGTTTTTGATGTTAGCTGTCCATTTTAGATCTTGCGATATGATAGAACCTAGAAATTTGAAGGTTTCTACTGTTGATACTGTGTTGTCTAGTATTGTGAGAGGTGGAAGTATGGAAGGGTTTCTCCTAAAGTCTACCACCATTTCTACGGTTTTGAGAGAGAGAGAAGAGAGAGAAAGAGAGATGAGAGAGAGAGAAAGTGAGAGATACACACAGAGGTGTGTGTGTGTGTGTGTGTGTGTGTGTGTGTGTGTGTGTGAGAGAGAGAGAGAGAGAGAGAGAGAGAGAACTCCATCCTTCGTTCTTCTATTTGCCTTGCTGATACCAAGAACAGCTTAGCCCAAACAGGTAGGGTTGTTAGAGTTTTTTAAAACATTATATATTGACTTTTATCCTCTCTCATCTGCATATTAAATACCTACATATACACCTGTCCTGTATTAAAGACACATGTCAATAGGTAGATCCCATTATGCAAGTACAAAATCTTTAAGGCTAAGGTTAGACGTTGAGCAAAATTCCCAATCTGGACAATCTCATCCATACGGTTTTGAGGACCAGACTTGGAGACTGACAGTGTAATTCTTTGGAGGGTTTGTTTTGATCTAAATCCCTTTATGGGTTTTCTCCCTTCAAAGAATTTAATATACAACTCATTTAATTTGGTGATTGAATTCACCTATTCACCTATTTTCTAGGTTTGTGCATTGAATTAATCAGTTTTCTAAATGAGTTAGTCACCCCCAAACCTTTTCCTTCATTATCCAAAGCTCCTTATCTAAAAGTCTTATCAAACTTTGAGGACTAGTCCAAGTCCCTTCCTTCAACACCATTGTCACTCTGAGTACTTGCTGAACCAATGGTCACAAATCCTTCACGTTCTATACAATTGAATTGAAAACCCCTGATATTGCATTAATATTGCACTATACAGTAAGAATTCAATATAGTTACTGCTCTGGGAAAGGACCTGTTTTTCAGCCTATTTGTCCTTGTTTTTATTATCCTGTACTGTCTGCCAGATGTCAATAGTTCAAAAAAAGGGTGCACAGGATGAGATGGAACTTTAAGAATGTTTTGAAGGTTTTTAAGGAAGTGGGAGCTGTTCCTGTTCCAAGGAGGGAAGAGGGCAACAAGTGATCCTCTGGACAATTAAGAGGTTGGAACAAATTAATTTTGTCCAAAAATGCATGCAGATGTTTCAAGGAGTTCTAGACATTTTTATTTGCAGGTAGTTCTCAACTTCTCAACTCCCAGAATCCCATTTGTTTAGTGACAATTTGAAGTTACAGCGCTGAAAAATAATAATTTATGACTGTTTTTACACTTACAATCATTGCAAGATCCCTGTTGGTCATATAATCAAAATTCCATGTTTGGTAACTGGCTCATATTTATGACGGTTGCAATGTCCGGGGATCATGTGATCACCTTTTGCAACCTTCTGATAAGCAAAGTCAATAGGGAAGCCAGTTTCACTTTACAACCTTGTTATTAACTAAACACCTGCAGTGATTCACTTAACAACCGTGGCAGGAAATGTTGTAAATTGGAGCAAAACTCACTTAACTGTCTCACTTAGCAACAGATATGTTGAGCTCAATTGTAGTCATAAGCCAAGGACTACCTGTATTGTCCTTTGAGAATTTATTTTAACGTAAGTATGTATGTGAGGGGATGCGATGGCTCAACGGGTTAGGACGCTGAGCTTGTCGATCGAAAGATTGGCAGTTCAGCGGTTCAAATCCCTGGTGCTGTTGTGTAACGGGGTGAGCTCCCATTACTTGTCCCAGCTTCTGCCAACCTAGCAGTTCGAAAGCACATAAAAAATTCAAGTAGAAAAAATAGGGACCACCTTTGGTGGGAAGGTAACAGTGTTCCATGCGCTTTTGGCATTTAGTTATGCAGGCTACATGACCATGGAGACGTCTTTGGACAACGCTGGCTCTTCGGCTTTGAAACGGAGACGACTAGCAGGTATGTGCGAGGGGAACCTTTACCTTTACCTTTAAGAATGTATGTATCGGACTGCTACCTGGTCGCAGGCTCTTAGTTTCCCTTGTGTAGAATTTTTCTTGTTAGAGAAGTTGCTTTGTCTTTATCCCAACTATCAATCCAGTCCAGTTGAGCTAATTCTGTAGCACAAGCCAACAAATTTTTGCAAAGCTGTTAGAAGCCCACGTAGGATTCCCAACAACTGAATATCTTTAATTCTAATTATGTAGTTAAACTACCATAACAAAAACATGCTGTATGTGGTTGTGTTCGGGATAATTACAGAATATTTCACACAGAAGTGTGATTAATAGTATTTCATTACATTTCGATGCGGCTTCCCTAGTTTGTGATGAATTGAAATGCATGTTGGATGTCTCTTCTAACAAGTTAATATTCTCACCATCAGCTTTGGACTTGTATCTCTAAGATGCAAAAGTACAGCAGGACTGTTGTGAGACTGTGAGTGATTATGAGTGTTTGTGTGTGTGTGTGTGTGTGTGTGTGTGTGTGTGTGTGTGTGTGTGTCTGCGTGCATGTGCGAGAGAGACATGAAGTGTGTACTCACCAGGAGACAAATGAGTAGAAAAATATGATTTGCTTTTGAAGAATATGGTTTGAAGGCTTATCTTAGTAAATAAAGTATTGATTTTCCCATTGGAGATTGTTTGTTCAATTGAACTTCAGGAAAAGCATTGAAGTTTGGATTTTTAAGGGGTGTTGAACTGATATGAACAGAAAGCACCACTTTAGGAGTCATGCTCAGATAATTACATGCTCCCAAGATGCCAAAATGTTCTGTCATTTTAATTGTAGGTAGTTGAGGTAATCCTTACAGTTTACACCCATTTGTTAGGTCACCATTTGAATGTTGCCACGGCATTAAAGAGACTTTAACAGACTTTAAAGCAGGGGTCTCCAACCTTGGCAACTTTAAGCCTGGAGGACTTCAACTCCCAGAATCCTCCAGCCAGCTTTGAAGTTGAAGTTGAAGTCCTCCAGGCTTAAAGTTGCCAAGCTTGGAGACCCCTGCTTTAAAGTGTCTGTTTTTCACACTTAAAACTGTTGTAGCAGCCCCACGGTCCCATGATCAAAATTTGGATGCTTGGCAATTGGGATATATTTATGACAGTTTGCAGTGTCCTGGGGTGATGACTTTTTGTGACCTTCTGACAAGTAAAGTCAATGGGGAAGCCAGATCTACTCAACAACAGTGTTACTAACATAACAATTACAGTGATTCACTTAACAACTGTGGCACGAAAGGTCACAAAATGGGGCGATACTCAATAACTATCTTGTATGGCAATAGAAATTTTGGGCTCTGTTGTGGTCATAACTCGAAGACTGCTTACAGTTAAGAATTATTTGTCTTTTTTTTTTCTTTTTAACCTCCTTACTTAAAGTGAAGAATAGAAGTCATTCAGAGTCCTTACTGACTGGAGTGCAATTTAAGTGCTAACAGATAAAGCAAGCAAGCAAATAAATACAGAAATATTCCAATGAAACAGGATAATTCCCTTTAAATATAATACCTTTATAATACTATAAATAGAATAGAATGAGCTGGAATGAGTCTTGTAGTCCAGCCCTCTGCTGAAGCAGGAGAATCTACTGTATATCATTTCAGATAAGTGACTGTCCAGAGCCTGCCAACAAAAGTGCGTATAGTCAAGGCTATGGTTTTCCCAGTTACAATGGATGGCTGTGAAAGTTGGACCATAAGGAAGGCTGAGCGCCAAAGAATTGAGGCCTTTGAACTCTGGTGCTAGAGAAGACTCCTGTGAATCCCTTGGACTGCAAGGTGAACAAACAAGTCAGTTCTAGAGGAGATCAACCCTGACTGCTCTTTAAAAGGCCAGATCCTGAAGATGAAACTGAAATACTTTGGCCACCTAATGAGAAGGAAGGACTCACTGGAGAAGAGCCTAATGCTGGGAAAGATTGAGGGCAAAAGAAGAAGGGGATGACAGAGAACGAGGTGGCTGGATGGAGTCACTGAAGCAGTAGGCGTGAGCTTAAATCAGTGGTTCTCAACCTTTGTAGTACTGCGACCCCTTTAATACAATTCCCCACAATGTGGCAACCCGTTTAATACAGTTCCCCATGATGTGGTGACCCCCAACCGTAAAATTATTTTCGTTTTGAATTTATCACGCCTGAAGCCGTATTGGCTAGCGATCTGAACTGCTCGCGATTGCCTTGAGGACGGAGGCATTAAAGCAGAGACTCCTCCCCTATCAAGTTTATCGCGCCTGAAGCCAGATTAGGCTAGCGATTGGGAGTGATTGCAGCTGGCTTGAGAGGGAGACATCAGAGCAAAGATTTCTCTCTTTTTTAATTGATCGCGCCTGAAGCCGAATTCGGCTAGCGATTTGAAGAGCCTGCAGCTGGCTTGTGGAGTCAACCATTGGAGCGCGATTCTTCAACTCGCAAGTATACTTCCCATATTTCCGGTGGTCTTAGGCGACCCCTGGCAAATCGTCATTCCACCCCCAACGGGGTCCCGACCCACAGGTTGAGAACCGCTGGCTTAAATGGACTCCAGAGGATGGTAGAGGATAGGAAGGCCTGGAGGAACATTGTCTAAGGGGTCATGATGGGTCGGATATGACTTTGCAACTAACAACAAGAGCCATGATGGAGAACCTATGGCAGGTGTACTGGAAGTGGCATGCAGAGCCATCTCTCCGGGCACATGAGCCGTCACCCGTTGCTCTTCCCAGTTCCAGCATGCCGGCCAGCTGGTCTTCACGTACGCAGGAGCACCGGAAACTGGAAGAGCAGACACCCGGTGCGCATTCATGCACCAGGAAGATGATATTCAGGTTTCCAGCACGCGCATGTGCACCAGCCACTTGGTCTTCTGGTTTCTGGGCCACATGTGTGTGCGAATACCAACTCATCTTCCTGGCACATGCATGTGCACTGGGCGGCTGCTCTTCCAGTTTCCGGCATGTGCGCACGCATGTGCACATGGTCCCATTTCGGCACTTGGCACCGAAAAGGTTCGCCAACACTGGTCTAGAGACTCTACTTAAAAACCTCCAGTGATGGAGCACCCACGATTTCTGGAGGCCAGCTGTTCCACTGGCTAATTGTCCTCACTGTTAGGAAGTTTCTCCTTAATTCCAGGTTGCTTCTCTGTTTGATTAGCTTCTAACCACTGTTTCTTGTCCTGCCCACTCATGCTTTGGAGAAAAATTTGAGCCCCCTCTTCTTTGTGGCAGCCCATCAAATACTGGAATACTGCTATCATGTCACCCCTAGTCCTTCTTTTCTCTAGACTAGCCAAATCCCAAATCCTGCAGCAGTTCTTCATATGTTTTAGTCTGCACGCCTTTGATCATCTTAGTTGCTCTTTTCTGAACTTTTTCCAAACCTTTCTCAACAATTTTTTTGTAGTATGGTAACCAAAATTGTTTGCAGTATTCCAGGTGTGGTCTTACTTTTTTTAGATTTTATAAAGTGGTACTAATACTTTATGTGCTCTTGATTCTTTGCCTCTGTTTATACAACCCAGGATTGTATTAGCTTTATTTGGCTGCTGCTGCACACTGCTGGCTCATATTCAAGTGATCATCTACTAGGACTCTGAAGTCCCTCTCGCAGTCACTGTTTTTGATCCAGGTCTTGCCACTAGATGAGGGAGATGAAATCAACTGTTAAAAAGTAGGTAATTTCAACTCCATTGTCCTATTCCAAGGAAAAATAATTACCATGTGGTGAGATGGGCAGCTAATACATTTTTTACAAATAAATAAATTAAAAAAAACAAAACAAAACTCTTGAATTCATTTCCTAGAATTCAGCAGAGTAATGCTCCTTTCTTACAGGATCTCTGGTTACCTGTCAAAAAATTTTAAAATTGCATTCTTCATTTTTATGTTTTTACAATTGGTAGATAATTTTGCTACAAGACCATCTTTCCCATCTTGTTTTCTTTTTAAGGAACTTTTTTTAAAAAGAAAAATAACAAATTATCAGCATTCAGTCCAACTCGGTATTTGTCACAAATACAATGGATTATTCTTATGTCACCTGAATTGTGAGCGGGGTGGCAAATAAATTTGATAAATAAATATACAAAAATAAAAATGACTAATTAAAAAGAACTGGTTCACCAAATGAATACTTATTATGATACTGAGCACCCTGTAAATATCAATTCAGGTTTATGTTTGAAAGAAAATTCTATTGATTTCAACAGAACGTATTTTGAAATAAAGATAACCCTTGACTTACACCCCTTTGTTTAGTTACTGTTTGAAGTTACAACAGTATTGAAAAAATGACTTATGACCGCTCCTCGCACTTATGACTGTCTCAGCATACCCACCAATATTTCTAGTGATTACAGTGTCTTGGGGGGGGGGGAGTGTCACATGATCGCTATTTGATTGCAGCATATGCACCAAGACAAATTCCTTGTGTGTCCAATCACACTTAGCCAACAAAAAATTATATTCTATTCTATTTGCAAAGTTCCCAACCAGAATCTGACAAGCAAAGGCAATGTAGGAATCCAGATTTTCTTAACCACTATGTAATTCACTTAATATCTTCAGTGATTTGCTTAACTACAGTGGCAAAAGTCCCACCAGGCCCAAGGTTGACTCAGCCTTCCATCCTTTATAAGGTAGGTAAAATGAGGACCCAGATTGTTGGGGGGGGGCAATAAGTTAACTTTGTATATAAATATACAAATAGAATGAGACTATTGCCTTACACAATGTAAGCCACCCTGAGTCTTCGGAGAAGGGCGGGATATAAATGTAAATAAATAAAAAAAAAGGTCATAAAATTGGGTGTGACTCACTTAATGACCAACTTCCTTATCAATCAAAATTCTGGTCCCAATTGTGGTCATATCTCAAGGACTACCTGGAAATGTACTTATTGGCCAGATCTCTTCCAAGCTGCGTGAAGTCAGCCAGATGCCGCCACCTATGCGCTATTCGTTCCAGTATTTAATGTAATTATTATCTCAACCAGGGGTCTCCAACCTTGGCAACTTTAAGACTTGTGGACTTCAACCCCTGATCTAAACAAACACTAACACCAAAGAAACATATCTTTTTCTCGCAATGTCTGAGGTGCTCTTGTCAGGCATTTCCAGGGGTGTCATAAAAAAAATGTCAAAATGGCAGCCATGATGATGCAATCGAAGCTCCAGCTTTTTATGTGTGGTGGAGATCAAAGAAATGGTGTGTGTGTGATGGCCATCTTGACTTTTTCACCCTGGGGATTTCTGTCATTTTCAGATTTGTGTTCCTTCACCAAGGAAAATGCAATGTGGCAGAAGAATAATATTGCGTGTTACCTTTTTCTTCATTTATCACAAGGAAATTAATACAGTAGTTTCTCATCTTTTCTACTATCTTCTCCTATTGGTTTCAACTGTTGATTGCAAGTGATGATTAATTATTGTAACTATGATTTATGACTGCAGCCATAAATACTGCATACTGCATACTGCAGCCAAGAAAATAAAGGATGCTTGCTCCTGGGGAGGAAAGCTACGGCAAATCTAGACAGCGTACTAAAAACGTATCTTTTCTTTTATGTACACTGAGAGCATATGCACCAAGACAAATTCCTTGTGTGTCCAATCACACTTGGCCAATAAAAATTCTATTCTATTCTATTCTATTCTATTCTATTCTATTCTATTCTATTCTATTCTATTCTATTCTAAAAAACAGATACATCATCCTGCCAACAAAAGTGCGTATAGTCAAAGCTATGGTTTTCCCAGGTGCAATGTATGGCTGTGAAGGTTGGACCATAAGAAAGGCTGAGCACCAAAGAATTGAGGCCTTTGAACTCTGGTGCTAGAGAAGACTCCTGCGAGTCCCTTGGACTGCAAGGTGATCCAACTGGTCAGTCCTAGAGGAGATCAACCCTGACTGCTCTTTGGAAGGCCAGATCCTGAAGAGGAAACTGAAATACTTTGGCCACCTAATGAGAAAGAAGGACTCACTGGTGAAGAGCCTAATGCTGGGAAAGATTGAGGACAAAAGAAGAACGGGACAACAGAGAATGAGGTGGCTGGATGGAGTCACTGAAGCAGTAGGCGTGAGCTTAAATGGACTCCAAAGGATGGTAGAGGATAGGAAAGCCTGGAGGAACGTTGTCCATGGGGTCGCAATCGGTCAGACACCATTTCGCAACTAACAACAACAAATGATTTATGACCTATTACTTGCTGTTTATATGTACACTGAGATTGCTTATGCACCAGAGACAAATTCCCTGTATGTCCAATCACATTTGGCCAATAAAGAATTCTATTCTGTTCTGTTCTGTTCTGTTCTGTTCAACACTGCCAGCTGCAGACTTATTCTGGACAAGGTTTATATTCTGTCCAAAGGCAAAAGCTTTAAGTACAGGTAGTCCCCAACTTACAAGCATTAATTTAGTGACTGTTCAAAGCCACAACAGCACTGCAATAAGGCAGCTATGACTGGTCCTCATCACAGCATCTCCACAATCATGTGAACAAAATTTGGCGCTTGGCAACCAGCATATATTTATGGCAATTGTAGCATTGTGGGGTCTCTGATTGCCATTTGCGATCTTCCCAGCCGGCTTCCAACAAGCAAAGTCAATGTGAAAAGCTGTATTTGCTTAACAACAATATTATTTACTTAACAACTGCAATAATTTGCTTAATGGTGGCAAAAAAAATATCGTAAAATTGTGCACGATTCACTTAGCTAGCAGATCTGGACTGCAAAATCCAGATGACAACCAGATGGCAGCAGAGAGTTAGAGCTTTCTGTACCTGCTAATGATTATCTTGATTTTCCAGCCCAGATTTGATAGCTCTGGATAAGGGATTTTATTGAAATACAATAAGCTATAAATGCAATAAGCTAATACTATAACATATAAATATTAGGGATCCATTTTCTAGCAAGATTGGTTCAAAAAGTCTGGACTATTCAAATCTCTCCAAGCTACAGGCAAACAACTTTAAGATAAGAGTTTAAGTCTTAAGATTTGTAGCTGCATCCCAAATCTTCTTACTCATGGACGAACCAGACTGTAAATAGTCTGTACATTAAGGAGCATCCTATTCAATTCTCAGTATAATATGGCTCAAAGCTGAGTCAGAACTACTTTTATTGAACTTCTGATTTGCCAGTTAATCGGTGTAATCATTTATAAAACTCGATGAAAATATTTACAGATTTTTTATTTACAGATCTCACATCTAGGACATAAACTGTTTCAACTCCTACCCTCAAAACGATGCTATGGAGCACTGCACACCAGAACAACTAGACACAAGAATAGTATTTTCCCGAATGCCATCACTCTGCTAAAAAAATAATTCCCTCAACACTGTCAAACTATTTACTAAATCTACACTACTATTAATCTTCTCATCGTTTTCATCACCAATCTCTTTCCACTTATGACTATATGACTGTAACTTTTTGTTGCTATCATTAAGGGTTAAATTGCAACCTATGACCATCATTTGTGTTGTAAATGTTGTACCTTTGATGAAGGTATTTCTTTTTCTTTTTCTTTTATGTACACTGAGAAAATATGCACCAAAACAAATTCCTTGTGTGTCCAATCACACTTGGCCAATAAATTCTATTCTATTCTATTCTATTCTATTCTATTCTATTCTATTCTATTCTATTCTATTCTATTCTATTCTATGACAGTCAAGAGGACAATAAAAATGATCTGAGACAACTCCCCATTTACCTTCTATTCCAGTGTTTCTGAATCTTGGCATTTTAAAGACTTCCACTCCCGGACTTTCCAAGCCAGCATTGAGAGCGTAAGTCCACATATCTTGAAGTTGATAAAGTTGAGAAACAAACTACTCCAATCAAAGCTGCATGGAGATATCAAGACACGCTTAATTTCAAAGCAGTATGAACATCTGGTGATTCCACATAAAGAAAGCAAACCCAGGGTTAGATTTTCATTAGCAGGTGGCCCCACACAAACTCCACAAAGCAAACAAAGCAAAACGGAGCACTGAAGTACTAAATGTAAGGTTGTGGTTAGTAGTCACAAAAACAGTTTTAGATCTTCAACCTATGGTCACAATTAAGCCCAAAATAGCCATTGCTAAGCGACACAGTTGTTCAGTGAGTTGTGCTTCATTTTACAACCTTTTTTGCCACAGTTGTTAAGCGAATCACTGCAATTATTAAGTGAAACATACATTTCTTAAACAAATCTGCCTTCCTCCAACGGCTGCTTGTTGGAAGCTGTCTGGGAAATTCACAAGTGATGATCACATGAAGCAGGACAATGCAACTGTCGGAAGTACATGCCAGTTGCCAAGCACTCAAAATTTTGATCACATGATCATGGGGATGCTACAATAGTCATAACTGTGAAAACTGATCATTAGTCACTTTTGTCAATGCTATTGTAACTTCCAACGGTACCTTGACAAATGGTTGTAAGTTGAGGACTGTGATTTACAGAAAACAGTAAACATACACATCAGAGATATACTGGTATTGTTAGAATTGCCAGAAAAGTGGGGGAGGAAAGGTGTTTCTAGCTGTTCAGATCAACATTTCTTATCTGGTTGCCCACCATAGAAGTCTTCAGGTTCTAGAATTTCTAGCCAATATAGATCATACTATCTTAGCAACACAACAAAAGGATATTTGGTTAGGATAAGCTACTTTATTGCTTTGATTTATGTAATTCTACATCCAGGGGCATCTCCCTAGAATGGGGGATCAAATACTTCAAGTTGACAGCTGTTATTGATGTTCCACCTTTTTAGGAAGTGCATTGAGATCTACAAACAGGAGGGACTTCAACTGTAGCGGCCCAACTGCTCTCTTGACTGATTTGACCCCCCCCCCCACAGTTGCCCCTGTCTTCATGCTAGTTCCTTGGTTTTTCCTGATATGTACAGTGTTGTTTACAGGGAAAAGGTGATTTAGGAGTTCCACAAACTACTTGCAGTTCTTGAATGAAAACAAGGTGATAGAGTCAGAAGCTTTGGAACCATGGTGGCGCAGTGGTTAGAATGCAGTACTGCAGGCTAACCCACTGCTCATTCCTGGAGTTCGATTCTGACCAGCTCATGGTTGATTCAGCTGTCTATCCTTCCGAGGTCGGTAAAATGAGGACCCAGATTGTTGGGGGGCAATACGCTGAACCTGTAAACTGCTTAGAGGGGGCTGTAAAGCACTGTGAAGCGGTTTATAAGTCTAAGTGCTATTGCTATTTACATGTTCTTATGGATGCAGGCCTGGATATCTCCAAGACCACCTTCTTATCCTAAAAGATCCAGGAGAAAAGACTTGTTGATCAGGGTGGATTCTACTTACCTTTACTACCGGTTTGCATCGTGCCCTTGTGTGCGCGCACATGCGCAGAAGCTTCTGTGCATGCACAGATCGCTTTTGATGACGTTCGAGTCAGTGGGCAGAGCCTCCTGCCGGTTTTACTACCGGTTCTATAGAACCAGTCCGAATCAGGGGCAACCCCTCACTGTTGTTGATGGTCTTTTCTCCCAAAGGAATTCAATCTATGGGAACCCTATAGACAACTCTATAGGTAGAGCACACTTTTTGTGAAAAGGAGCCTTCATAAACCTGGAACAATGCCTCTGTAATGAGCTTTCATAGGACTATTGAAACGACTTACGGTGAATAACGGATGACATTAAGATTTGGCTCATCTGTGGTGGATGGTTTTGGAGTTAAAATGGTTGAAAGTCTATGCTGTTTTAATTTTTTCCTTAAAAACATACAGTATATTTCTGAAAGCTGCAGGAACTGTTGTGACCCAGGCCCCAGTAGGTAGTAGGAAATTCAATCAGTGTAAAAACAAACAAACTTTATTCGAACAGCTGAGAATTATTTCATTTTCAGCGTAGTTCAACTAAATTAAAGCAAATTCCAGCCTTGGTCCAATTAGGCAAACTGCCAAAGGCCTTTCTTGGCAAAAGTTCAGAATACACCGATATAAAACAAATGCAAGACGAAGCTATCGATGTTGCTTTCCAGCAAAGCCCAATGCCGTTGCTGGTCTTTTAAGCCTTATGAGAGGGGCCGATCATCTCTTGACTCTATTCCCAAGTCATCCTCTTTGCTTGAGCGGCTCTTGCCTTCTGGCAGCTCTTCTCATGTGTGCATTAGGATCAAGTTCCTCCTGTTCCTCTGCCTCACCACTATCAGTCTCTGGAGGCTCTGGAGTCTGCACCTCACTCCCCAATGGCCCTGGTCCCACCTCAGCCTCTGATGCAGAGTCCTCATCTGGGCCCTCCCCAGCCTCCAGCACTGGCCCACACTCTTCGTCAGCCTCATCGCTTTCCGACTCCGTTGCCAGCTCCACAGGCTGCTGGCGGACCACAACAGGAACAGAGCAGCATAAGTATTACACAAACACACTGACAAATATCTAGTGAGCTGATTTGGGGTAACTTATTATTATTTTTATTATTACTTTAAAAATCAATAGTATTCCATGAAAGCTAAAGTAAACAATTTGACACTTTCCATTAAATTTTCTATGTTCTAAGTAGGAACGAAATATCCAACCGTATTTGTCTAAAATTAACCCAACTGAAAATCCTTTTCGTTTCTTCTTCGTATTTCTGTGCTATTGAAACCTAAATTTCAAGTTAAATTCAGGTCCTGAAACAGATTAAAGTTTTCATCTTTATTAATCAACAGAAGCAAAATCTTGTTTTGTAGTAAAAATGTATGGTTTTTAAACAAAAGAAAAATCAACTCTTGAAGGAGACAATAGAAAGAAATTTAATGGGATAACAAAATAGGAAATATTGCCAATGCAAGTGTATTCATGTCTATATTTATATCAATATTGCAGTCCAAACAGATATATTCAGAAGAAAATCACACAGGTTTGATTAGGATTGTACTATAAAGTCATTAATTTTCAATTCACTGAGCAATGAAGGTCTTTGCTTGCATAGAAAATCACTTTCCATATTCAGAAGCACATCCCACTAATTTAATATATTGTATTTAAATATTAAAGCCATAAGAGTTAGAGTCATTTGCTGTAAACATGCACATTAAAATGAAGTTGGTGGAACTGAGTCCATGTTTGTTATTTAAGGCAACAAAACTATTATCCAGACTTAAACATACTAGTTTTAAACTATCAATGGGGAATTTCCTATAGGGGGACAACGTATCGTTCTTCATGTGAATAAGCCAAGGTAATGTTAAAATGATTTGTTCTTGGTCACAATATAGGTAGTCTGTGACTTACGATCATTTGTTTAATGACCGAAGTTACAATGGCACTGAAAAAGTGACTTACATTATGGCCATTTTCCCCACTTATGATGATTGCAGCAACCCTGTGGTCATGTGATCTAAATTTAGATGCTTGGCAATTGGCATGTACTTAGGACAGTTGCAAGTGTCCCAGGATCATGGGGACACTGCAAGTGCAAAAGATCACTTTTTGCAACCTTCTGACAAGCAAAGTCACTGAAAAAGCCAGGATTCACTTAACAACCACGTTACTAACTTAACAACTGCAGAAATTGAACAATTGTGGCAGGAAAGGTCGTAAACTCACTTAAAAGCTGTCTCATTTAGCAATGGAAATTTTGGGCTCAATTGTGGCCATAAGTCGAGGACTATTTGCACAAACGTCCTTACTTTTAACATTTCAACTTCTCAAAACAAGTCCGCTAGGTTCCTAGGAATTTCACTGCCAGCCTAAATTTTGTAACTTTAAAAATGTGTAACAGCAGCCATGGAAAGTTGATTCTATGGCTTTGCCTTTTTCAAAATACAGACTTAAAGTTCATATTGTGATTTTAAATAAATATCATTATTATTTTTTCATGAGAGTATGGAAGTTTTCATGGGTGAGTCAAGAAGTCTGCGATATACAAATGGAAATCACTCAGATATATTTTCCAATGGAAATAGTATAGCCGAGGGTGTGTTTGAAATGTTAAACATACTGATGCATTAGTAAGAAATTACTGCGAAGTGGGAAAAGGAATTGAAAGCCACAATCACTGAAATGAGGAAACCCTTTTTATTATACAGTGCAAGAAATAATAAACAATTATATTCCTGAGTTAGTAATACCTTCCAATCAAACTATTAGATATGGTTTATTGGTGCTAGTCATGTTTTCCTACCTGAGTTGCCTACTTACAAAATGATTTTTTTTAAAAAAAAAAATTGTGATAAGGCGTAAGAAGGTACCATATGAACTGACTGGATTGTCCAATTAGATCAGCCAAATAGACCAATTGTTTCATTTTCATTGCCCATCCTCTTCCCAAATCCTGGATGTAAAACCTGTTGGTGACTCTTCGTTCTTAAGTAAAACAATTTTATATAAGGCACATCAATTTTCCGTCACAACTTTCCATGGCTAACTCACCGTGGGACAAGAGTTACACTAATATGGAAAAAGCAATAGCATTATTAAACAAAGGATGCTGAAGGAGGGGCAAAATGAAATGTGAATGATACAAATTATTTTTTTCCCCAAACTATTTTAACTAATTAAATTGAATTGTTGAATTGTCCCACAGCAAGTTCTCCTGTGGTGAGTTGGCCATGGTGAGTTGTCTCGCGGTGAGTTGGCTATGGTGAGTTGGCCATGGCGAATTCGCCATGGAGAGTTAGCTGCAGCGTGTTGTCCCATTCTGGTTTAGAAAACTGCCCTAGCATTGATCTAAATCTACAGAGAATACATCGGCAGGTTTTAGAAAAGTACAACTCACATAGATTTGAAACGGCAATTTTACTCATAATTAACATAGTTTCTCCTATGAAAAGGGCAGGGTTTTTGAGTACAAATGACACAGCAGCTTTAAAAGCTGAAGACTTTCCCCCACTAACTCAGTCCAATATCTGAAATAGACAAGACAAACAGGCATGTTGATTTATCAGTCTATATGAAGGGTTGTTATGAAGATTAATGGAAGGTAGAGAATGTAGAATTATTTTAGTTTATATTCTTCATCCAGACGCTCCTGATAATGATGATAATAATGATAATGATGATGACAATAATAATAATAATAATAATAATAATAATAATAATAATAATAATAATGTTTGTTGCCTTTTAGAGTTCACTGTGCATCTCAGCTTCTTGACAAAGACCTATCAAGAGAGGGCAAAATTAGACACCAATGGAAGATCAAACAATTAGATTATCTCACAATTACATGTTTATATTTATTCAGGTTTCAGATACCCTTGATCATCATGGTAGTGCAATAGATTATTCACCATTGTTCAAAAATCATAAGTCATATCCTGATACACATTTTGAAAAAGAGAGTTACTGATGAGTTTTTAATATCATAGTAGTTTTTTTCATTTTAAGGCTGGTCCAATGTATTCAATGATTTGGCATAGTATTTTAAAACAGAACAACCAGATTTTTTAAATATAACCTCACACATAAAATTATAGGTGTGTTAAGATAAAAAAAATCTTTGAAGTGAACAGTATCTGACAGTCCATATTTTGGGCAAATTGCTGGCGTTAAGACAATGAGTAAATATGTGATGATTGAATTGCTATTTAACATGATTGTTCTCTTTCTTTATAAATTTGACAGAATTGCCTATTCTTATACGCCACACACAACTTTTCCTTTCAGTATTTTGCCTTGTAGAAGCTGTTTCAATTTAATGAACAAAGGAACTTTGGTATAAAAATATTAAATGCTCTTTGTAGAAGATTCCATTTATCTAAAAATCACAGCCCCAGTCTTTAACAAAATTATTGGGAAATAAATCCCCTTTTTGTGCTATTTATTTCTGAATCAACAGAGTTAATATTGGCATCTAATCTCTGACAACATAAATAGCCTGAGCTTGAACTAATTTAGTATTTGGCGACAGGAATATGTTTCAGATACCTCAGCAAAACAGAATGAACAGGGTTTTTTTCCTACTGTGACATACTTGGGTTTTTCTTATGTGTTCTTCTAAAGAGATCTAAATAATAAACTAAAATCAGAATTACAAAATGACATCAAAGAAAAAAATAAAAAGGGCTATCGGAAAGGGATTGTCCTCAGATGACTGCCGCATTTATTCCTAGAAAGCTTGAATTTACAGAACCCATCATAGGGGAAGATTAATAAAACTCTGTATTTACTAGAAATTTCTGGGCAGGAGGGAGAAGAAAAGATAATTATGAAACTGTAAAGGCTCATTAAAAATAGATCAGTGGAGAGTACATCTTTATCTTCAAATCCCAGAGAATGTTATTAGAATACAGTGAAAATGTTAGCATCATTTGTATATTAAGGCTGAGTTGCATTGCGTAGGACTTGGTTGTCCTGTCTTGGGCTGGCAACCCATTTTGAAGGATAGTCTTAGCAAGTTGCCTAGAAAACACTGAATTTGAAAGCGGTACTTTCGGAACAATAATAGATGTGCCAAACTGAGCAAGTGAAATGAAAGCAAAAACATCAGGCTTTTATAGAATAATAGAAGCGTTTTTCTATCCTTGTGAGACTTAAAAATGCATGAATGGCTTCTGCTCAAGCTTTCTACATACATAAATAAATTCACCTTTGGGATGAGAATAAAAAATTTCAGCCAAAGAGAATAATTTTTCAGAGTTATGAGCACGTGAAGCCGATTAGAATAATGGAAGCCTCTATATTACCTTAATGATAATAATGGGTTGGGGACAGATGGACATAACGGCAGTCTATTATGTTGTTGAAACAAATTAACTGATACAAATCCAAGAATACTACCTTCTTGACCAATGTCTTAATCCTATTGCTTCTAAACAGCATAATTACAAAATAATAGTGGGGTAATGAAAATTGTCCTTTAGGCAAATTAATGTCCACCCAATTTTGTTTAGGTAGACTTCACTGGCAAAACAATAAATTCTGAGTTATGCATTGATACGATGTCAGTGATCCTACAGCAAATCTTAAGTTTCCAGCTAATGACTACAATGTCTGTTAACTTTAGAAACAATTCCTTTAAGGAGAGGAGAAAATATCTTCGTAAGAACTGTGAAAAAGAATAGATAAAGGCTGTTTCGTTCTTTTGATTCCTTCCTGGCAGAAAGAGAATATAGAGATTTTAAGTGAGATCAAAGAAATCTTTTGACAGATAACTGATCCATGGTTGTCTGTATCAAAAAACCAACCCTCATCTTTTTAACATAGCTTGTGAAAGAGTTTTTGGCTTTTTTTTTTTTAATGAAACACCAGATGCAATCATCATGTAAACATGGAAAAAACACCACATATTTTTCTAGCCTCAGTTTGACAGATTATAGGATAAGGAATTAAATTCATAGAGAATTTATCATGGATTGCTTTTAACAAGGTAATGATATTCTGCATTTCCCCCTTCCTGATGAAAGGGGTACATAAATCAGTAACTGCTTTGTAAGGCATCTTTCTTGTAGATTATCACAAATATGTCACAGTCGCTAAAGTGTGCCTTGTAATACATTTCACACAGACTGTTTATCTTTTGTGTTGCAGAGAAATGCATACTGACACAATTAGTTACTTCGACAAAGTCATTTTTTCCACAAATTTCATATCGGTATGCATATATGTATGTATGTATATATATATATATATATATGGTCTGGTGGAAATAACTAATAGCATTTAAAGAAGTTTATAATCAAAGCTATACTATGATTTGTAGAGATGGGAAATGAGTTGGGAACATTCAACACCCACAGGGTTTTCCTACATTTTGTTAGGCTCTTTTGTTTTTTACATTTATGATGCAATTTCTGGAAAATGTGATTTTTCTTCTAGTCTCGAGGCAGACATCAGCTAGTAAACATAAGTACTTGGTTTGCTAAAGCTGAACATTTTTATAATTGGAATCAGTATCTATATTTTCCCTTTTTCCTTTGTTTTAGCATTTGGAAGGGGGTCTTTTTAAAACTTTCTACTTACTGAAGCAATAGAAAGAACGTATGGTTGTTTACTTTTCTTTCTGAGTTTTCACTTTAGCATCTCAGCCATATTTATAATCCTGTGAGATTTTACAAGGTCAGACAGAAGTGCTATCATTTGTTTTTCCTTGTTTCTTGTAAATAACCTGTGCAGGCACTAATAGCAAACTACTATGACCTCCTCCTCCTCCTCCTCCTCCTCCTCCTCCTCCTCCTCCTCCTCCTCGCCATCATCATCATCATCAATATTTCTATTCAGTTCTTCAAGAAGAAATGTTTATAGCTTTGATTGGTCTGATAGACTTTCTTATCATTCTTTCTAGTCATTGCAGAATTTTGCCACAATCCTAAACATACTTTAGACTATGTAAACTGGCTTAGAGGAGCAATCTAGCTTCACAGTTCTAAATATTATTAGAGGGAAATAAGTGGCATAGCTTCTTATCAAAGGTCACCAACTTCTCAAACACTATTAAATTGCAGGAAGCCACACTACCAAAATGAGAACACTGCAGTTGTCTTGAAGTTATAATCTACAGTAGTAGTAAATCTATAGTAGATAGTAGACATATATATAGGCTGACAGGCAGACAGATAGATCTGACCAAAAGAGCCATTATTTTCACTATTAACCGGGGAAGACCACAACCTAGACTCAGCTTGATTCTATCACATTTATTTTTAAATGAATCCTATTTATTTAAGGTTACCACTTGGATAAGTGTGCATACAATGCTTCCTAAGAACCCAATATATCGCATCTTACTTTGTCAAGAATAAAAGGAAGAAAGACAACTGAAAGGCTATAGATTGGAGAAAAGGTGCCTTAAAACAAATTGGAGAAAAGGTTTGAAAATGGGATTAACATGCTGCAGGCAGTTGATTCATACTATTCTTATCTTTCTTCCTACTTATTTCTACACTTTTATCTTTACTTTCACATTGCTTGAAAACTTTGGAAAGAAAAGGCAAACTGTACACGAGTTTTAAAAGTGACGATGTGGGACAATTTGTTTCTACTATATTAAGAACATCAGTTATATTGTGATCAAGTGATAGATGAAATTTAAATAATTTATCTTTTATTTGCAGTAAATTTTTTTAAAACAATTACAAATTTCTAGACTATGTAAATTATTAATTCCTCCCCTGTATTCTTATGAATTATTTTATTACCCACTAATTGGCCCTGTTAACATTTGCTAGTGTTAATATTAGATCTTATCGTCTCTCTAAATCAGCTTTTTAAAACTCACCTATTTTTACTATCTGGTCATTCAGATGTGATAGCAACGTCATCCTACGTATATTTCCTGCTAAGACCCAGTTTGTTCTGTGGTCTTATACAAGTAACTGTCCATAACATTTCAGTTTATATTTATTTAGAATTTGACACAAGAGATTGGGTAGTCGTAAAACAACCTCCTTGGTTTTAGAATCAAGCCGAAATGAATAGATGGAGAGATTCTTGCAGGAATACCATCACTTAAATTCTGTTTCTATTATTGTGTTCATAATAGTTGCAAATCAGATATTAATTTAGTTAAAGGAACCAACTTTTCTAGGCAGGGAATTTAATCAACATTAAAATACTCTACTGGAACTCCAGACCCTGAAGTAAACTCTTCTAAAATATATATTTGCCTGAATTCAATATATTCAGGCGAATATATTTCTTCTTTCTTTAACCAACTTTCCTTGGAAGGGCAATGCCCATGCTCCTTCAATCTAGAAAATATTATTTTCCAAAGTGTTTTTGCTGCATCCCAGCAATACAACATGGATTGGCGGGGGTCGAGGAGGGAGAAGGGGGGGGGGAGAATTGCTGTTGAGAAAGAAGCACATGTTACATCAGACACAGTACCTGATTTTTCAATGCACAGCTTGTCAGCCAGAGAGTGTGACTCCCGAGTGATAACTGAGAATATTTCATCTTCATACTGCTCTATGATAGTTTCACACTGTAAAGAGGAAAGGCAGCAGCAAAGAACTAAACAAGGCCATTTACACAGAACAACCAAAGGATATCATGTCAAGAGGGGCCGGATAGCTCAGGCTGGTAAGGCCTGTTATTAAGAACACAAAGCCTGCAATTACTGCAGGTTCAAGCCCGGCCCAAGGTTGACTCAGCCTTCCATCCTTTATAAGGTAGGTAAAATGAGGACCCAGATTGTTGGGGGGGCAATAAGTTGACTTTGTAAAAATATACAAATAGAATGAGACTATTGCCTTATACACTGTAAGCCGCCCTGAGTCTTCGGAGAAGGGCGGGGTATAAATGTAAAAAAAAAAAAAAAGAGAGAGACAATTTGGGGTTGTTGCTTACCCCCCCCACCCCGGAAGGCAGCATGCCTGCTTGATCGGTTGTCCTGTAACAGTATATATAGAATTAACAATATATTGAGATTTCATTATAGGGTTATTCAAATCCTATCTGTTGAAAGCGAATGATGAATGATTCTGTTTAATGTAGGTTAGTCATTTTGTGACGCTGTTGGTTGAAATGGTTCCAGGGATTGATGCTAATGCTTTGAAATGGACGGATGGATAAAACCTACACAGTATGTGCATATGGGGAAAGAAACCATTTCACTATATCACCAAATAATAACTTATTTTTTCAAAATGAAGAAAGCATCAGTGACTTCATATAACATAAGTTCTACTTCTGATTTGGTCAGCGTTGGGGCTCCTTCCAATGAAGCTTTACTTGGTCATTTGGCCTTAAGCATTGGCTGTCCCCAAAATCTGCAGAGAATCCCAGCAAGGGAGAAACATTCTATAAGATGCCCTTAAAAATAACCAAGAAGCCAACTTTTATCACAGAAAGACCCGATTCTACCATAAAATTCTACCCCTCCCAAGAATCCAGTTCTTAGGCTCAAATCGCATACGTAATGTGCATTCTTAAATAAAAACTGCTTCAGCACATGTGATAAGTCTCTACAGATTTTGTAACACAAAAATTGTCTTCAAAAAAAATGAAATTTCAAATATTATCTCCTTAACATTTTTACATGCTCTCTTACGTTTATTTAGAATTTTCCCAAACAGCTTGGATGATCCTAAAACAACCTTCTTGGTTCTAGAATTAAATAAAAGGTAAATGAGTAGATAATGAGATTCCTGCAGGAATCCCTTTGCCCAAATTCCTTATTTGATCATTGTGGTAATTGTTGAAGATCAGTTATTAATTTAGTTAAAGGAACCAACTTTTCTTGGCAAGGAATTTAACTGGCAATAAAATATCCTACAAGAGCTCCAGACTTATTAGAATCACGAAGTAAACTCTTCTAAAAGTACAAGACTTGTTTTCAGATGAGCAGGCAAATATATTTCCAGATTTCTTTCTTTTTTTCACAGGCCCATGATGAAAACATTATTTTTATGTGTATTTGTTGATGTTTGAGGCACAGGCCAGCTCAAGAACGACACTCTTGTGTCAACTTGCTCTAGACCTCCATTCTAGCTGTCAACAAAGTCCAAAGAAAGAAAAATGGAAAAGAAACAATAACTAAACTCTCTACCACTTTAATAACTATCAGTGTTTGAATTAGCAATCTTTAAATCTGAATGCAAAACCTAGAGTCACAATTTCATGTTTTCTTGCAGAATAGAGTAGCCAATTGTTGTCTTTGGATTCATATTGCTGAAAATCATGGAAGGTAAATCAGTAGATTTGTGTTGCTTTTCTATCGTTTATTTTAAAATGCTTTTTCTTTATTTTAAAATTATTTCAACTTAATTATTTGATAAACCAAGGTGAAAATAAATTGGCATTACCCATGCATACTTGTTCTGAAGAATATTGAGATCTATATTTCATAGTGTTTCTCTTGCTTTAACCCATCCTGTGCCATTTATTATTATTTAAGACAAATTAACACAGGGCCTGAAAAATATCCGAATACTATAAAAGCCTTAAATTTAGATTCAGGGAAACAAATTAATCTGCAGTATCAAATGTGAGGGTCAAAACAGTTCATTCCCCAAAGTCATTAGTTTATTCTGTTGTCTTACCGCATATTTCAAGGGTTTATAAGCATCAGAATAAAAGAAATATTGTTTATATATTGGATATATTTCCTCATCCTTCCTCGGAGCATATCTCTTGAACATCTTTTTCTTAGTTACAGGATCATCCTCAAGTTTGTAATCATTCATCCGATCGCATATATTTTCCAAAATGTCTGTTAAGAAGGTCTCTGACTTTGCAAAAGGAATCTAAAGAAAAAGATTTGCAGAAATATACATTTTTCAGGTTTTACCAAAGCAAAATCCTGCAGGCGTACATAAACACAGAATCCTTAACCTGGATTGACAGTAGAGAACAATGCCTCCAGATCTCCGTATCTACATAATTATTGTCTGATATCGTATTACATATATAATTAAAAATGTCAGCTAAATCTAGGATGAGTCTGGAAATAATTAAACATTTAAGATGCTAATAAAATATTCTTTTTAGCCTGAAAATATAGGTGCCATTGTAAGATGATTTTTAAATGCAAGAGGTGTTTAATTTTCTTTTTTAGAAATTGCAGAGGTATATTTTATGTTCAAAACTCAACCTCTAAAGAGAGAAACTTTGTTTTTCAGGTCTCAGTGAAGTCTTAATAGATTCCTAGTTAGAATGTGCTTGGTTTCTTTAACCAAAGCGAAGTTTCCAAACATCCTACTCCCCCAATACACCCACACACTCACACACGCACACATCCACACCCACACCCGTCCATCCTTCAGTTAGTCTGACTTGCTGTTCGTCAAGTCATTTGCAGCTGTTTAATGCCTCCCAAGGGTTTGGGCAAAGAAAATAATCACTTACAAAACTGTACTTCTCCCAGAATCTACTATTTCAGGTTTTCTTTTCAAACAGCTGGCCCATGTCTTCGCCCTTTCCTCCTTCCTTCAGAATTAAGCAAGAATTCAGGGGACACATTTAGACACACACTACCTACGTACTTAGCGAGGGTCTCAGCAGTCAATGCTACAAGGGTCAAAGAGCACCCCTTGCTCTTGGTAACAGAGACAAAAAAACTTCTCTCCCGTCTAGACAGGTCAAGGTGCACGATGCGCCCATCTCTGGAGCTTCTTCCGGAAGAGGGCGTGAATTGAAGCCAAGTGCATAGTAAACAACAGAGCTGCATCTTTGGGCCTTTAGAAGATTTCCCCTCTTCACCCTCTGCTGATCAAAGGAGGAAGTTATCATGACAACCAGAGTCAAAGAACCTGAATCACAAATGAACTCGATTTCTTCAGTGTTGATATATCCCATCCCTATTGTCTCTTTTCACACGCAGTATGAACCCTTCCGGTGTCAACGATTACATTACAGAAGGACTTTCATATGTGTGCTCCACTTACACAAAGGGGGGTCCCTTCGTTCACCACCATCTGGTCACAAATCAGGGAAATAAAGGCAGGAGAATTAAAATTAAAGCTTAGAGTCCCTTCTCTCCAACCCCCATCTCTTGTGCATCTTGAAGTAGGCCTTTCTTTACAATAGACTTCCCTCCTTTCACCTTGTCCTACCTTATAGTTAGAAACCTGAAGCTTATGGAAATAGGAAAGAACAAGAAAAGCTCAACATTAAAAAAAAAGAAAAGAAAACTGCTAGTAGGAAATGTCCCTTCCTTGTTTCCGTCCTTCCTTTCTCTTCCTTTTTTTTGGGGGGTGGGAGGGTGGGCAGATGTTCAGAAACAGAGTTCATGTGTTGCATTGAAGGCTAAATCACAAATAAAATTGTTCTAAAAATGAACACAGACATGCACATGAACATGTTTGTATGTATATGTGTGTTTGTGTGTGCACATTCTCATATCTCAAAAAATACCTTCCTCCCCTATAATATAGAGACTGCATAGCATGTTTCCAAAGGCATTAGGTGAAATGCATGATCTGACACAACTTTTCTCCACCTTTATCGGTAAGCATTGCAAAGCTAGGTACTCTGATATTATTTGGAAGAACTTCTTGCTAATTTCAATGGAGATTTTTTCTTTAACCCGTAAAACATTTGCACTGAGTGGAAATAAAAGCCGAGAGATACCGTTCCCTTCCCCCCCCCTTCGTGATACTTTAATGTGTTAAAGAGATGCATTTCTTTATTTTACAAAGTTTGTCTTGAACTCATTGAGATGAATAATTTGATTTAAAAGACATCTACTACAATAATGTAATGAAAATGAAAGTTTAGAAAGTTTGATCTAGGGTGCATCTACAGTATACTTGGGTGTTCTTTAGCTAGGAGGGTCTTAACTGATTTGGCTGCAAATAAATAAGATTAATAATATTTAAGCCCATTTATTGCAATGCTTAAACATATCTTCCCGTGTATTGATGGTGAGTAAAGCACACAAGACCTACTTCTAAGTAGACCTCCTAGAATTGAACTTGCACCAACCATGGGAAATTAAAATAGAACGATGAGGCTGTTAAATACAGTAGCTTCATATTTCAAACTGTGCTGTTTTTCAGAGGACTGTTTTAAAAAAAAAAGAGAGAGAGATCTGCAGTGCTTTCTGAAAAAGCAGATTGGGTATTTAGCTAAGATTTCAGGGAGGAGTAGGAGGATATTTTGGATGTATATAGCCAAGCCAATGAAAGGTGCTGAGGTATCAAACATAAGGAGAAAGTACAAGAAACTTTTGAGAATTGCTTTAGGCTTGAATCGTACAATTGGATATATATTGAGGTAATCAGAATACAGGTAAGACTTCAATTTGAGCCTAAAAATATTTGTATTGCTTTGAAGTAAGCATGTATTAGTCTCTGTTTCTAAATATACAAACTTTTCAAGAAACAGTGAATGACCTAGTTTGACATGGAGTTCCTACTCCAAAAGAATGTGATGCTGATCCTAAATAGATATAAAACATGTACAGAATAATTTATGCAGGCATGTAGAAAAAAGAGGTATACACTCTACACACCCCAATATATTTCTGATGGGACTTGCTTGCTTTCAAGACCATTTTCAATAACCTGTTTTTTACACTGACCAAAGTAGCTACGACAAATAAAGTCCCAATATTTCTTCTCTTTGCCCATCCCCAGCTATTTAAAATGACCATAACTAAATTTAACACAAGACCTCCAGATGGTTCTCCTGTTTTACAAAACTCCTAAGGAGGGCAAACTCTCTGTTAGCAGTTTTGTGTACGAGGAGGTACTGCAGGCCACATTTATACCCTCACCAAAATTCATACACACATTAATAGATGAGGTTCTTATACCAATTCAAGATGGGTAATAGCACTCCTGCTTTTGTATAATTTTCTTGGTTCTCGAGTTAAGGAGGCATCCCTAGATGGTCACCGCAATTTATATTTCCCCTTGCGTAGAGTTTTGAGAAAGATATATCAAATAACTACCCGTGCAAAACCACCCCTCCCAAAGTTAAGTATACTTTAAAATTGCTTTAATAATAAAATGGGGGGGGGAGTTTGGACAAGGGGCAGAAACCAAAAGCAATTCTATGAAAGCCCTAAAGATTCTGAATGGTGCTTCTCAATAGACAGCTCCTATTGTAATCACCCCGGAGATGTGGGGCCTCCACCCTGGAAAAACTGCCTCAGAGATTGTAACCTCATTAAAATATGAATAACAAGTCAGCCGTCATTCAAAAGAAAGAAAGGCATCTTATTCTGCATCAAATTTCGCCATCATTTCAAACAACCACAACAGAGCAACATGGAACAACACCCCCACCTCCAAAAACAAAACAAAACAAAACAAAAAAACCCTTCCATTTCCCTAACTGGATGTTTGTCGCATGTGGAAACGATGTTAGCAGCGGAGTGGATTAAGCCTAAACATTTTCAAAGAAATCACTTGTGTTGCCAAATCTTTCAGAGCATGCCGATCACATCTTTAAAAGAAGAGAGAGAGAGGAAAAAAAGAAGACTTTCAAACCAGCGGTCAGATAGTCTTTCTGAGATTGTGAAACCTAAAAAGAAAAGGGGGGGGAGTTAACATCAACACACTTCACGGGTGGAAGAATGGAGACACACCACAATTCCAAGATATTTTAGCCAATTTTAAGCCCCAGGATAGAGAATTCATTACAAGCAACAATGACACCTTCATAACAGTCAATTACATGGAAGCTCATGATCCAGTTCATTACTGTGTCTTTGCTAATTTCATCGTAAATTTCTGCCTTGATAGAGAATGCAACTCGCCAAGAATGCAATTGGGATGTGGAAAAATAAAATAAAAACCTAACTGCTACAGATGGACAGCTTCCAAAACCTAGATAGCCAATCAAATATTTCTGAACAATACTTTCCATGTAAGAATTTCTGCCTCTCTTCTATCCAGGTTTCACTATATATGATTTACAGCCTGCTGGTGTGTGTGTGTGTGTGTTTGTTTGTATGTGTATCTCTACAATCATTCATAAATATGCCCAACTAGAAGTAGATCCATACAGAAGTGAATCGAAGTATGCTTCTCTTTAGAGTCTTCCATGCAGAAAAGATCACCAGCTTTGTCATTGAGAACAATATTCCAATTTTCAATATTTATTAAGGGTCAGTATTTAAAAATGAAAACTCAATCACACACACACACACACCATTTGCTTTAGGCTAGTGCAGGAGAAACATGAATGCTGAACCACTCAAAAGGCTGATGGGATATATAATTAGCTATTATGTTAATTGAATCCACTGTGAGTTTATTGTATGAGATTTCTTCATATAATATGCAAATGATCTCTAAGGTTTAGTTTTATTAGACAATATAATTAGAAATCCTTTTAAAAGAGAGAATTCTAATGAGGTACAATAAAGGTTAGGAAAATATGTTTGCTATGTTGAGTTACCACCTGGGCTTGCTTAATTAAAATGAAGAGAGAGAGAAAAACTTTGCACATCGACCAGATCACCTCCCATACATATAGAGTACACAAATGCAAAGTTTAAAACCTTAATTGTTACACTTCAGAAATTTAATTTAATTTTTTTTAAAAAAAATCATTTATTTGTCCTTTATAATCCTTTACCATTGGTTCATAGTCTAACTGGGTTTCATTCATTCCCCATCTATATTCTCTAAATTTCTTCTTAAGAATCCAAGTCACTAGGTTATGTTCAGAGAAAGTTCTTGGTATTAACTCTTTTCCAGTCCAGTCCAGTTAAGTAGATTCTTGGAGTTACAGAATATATCAATTCTTCACATTGGATGAGAAAAGTTTGACCTGTTTTAGTCTGGCATTTTTAATTTTCAAAATAAAACCACAGACCCAGCTATATATGCAAGGATAATGGAATAGGGGATTCACCTATAAAGCTGTTATTATTCGGTTGATTAAGAGATATCAACCAAGTAAAAGAAGATACTTTAGTATTTGTTCTGTAACCTTCATCATTTCATTTCCAATAACAAATGCAGGTGTTCTAAGAGCTAGAATTAAACATCTGAAAGTAAAACTCTAAGTCTTGGCTTAGAGTTTCTGGGGTAAAGTTTGTCCCGCCTCATGTATACCAATCATCAGTTTTAGAGTTGAAACTCTTGTGACTTTTCTGTTTTCAATGTTGCAGAAAAATTACACCAATATCGTTAATACATATAGGTAAAACATACAGTATTTAAATCTGGGCTTCCCGTAACAGCAACTACACTGAATTTCATGAATATGATAAGCATAATATATATAAAATGATATAATCTGATATTTATTTAATATAATATTGGCTATTCTTTGTTTTTAAGAGGCACCCTGTGCAGTAAGAACCTGACAAACCTAGGAAGACCAACTATTTCTTAATTTTGGATACAACATTTGAGCGGCTTAATTTTTGGTAAGAAGCGATAATCCTGTTAGCATAAAATTCAATTATTGTTAGCCAGTAAAATGAAGGCTTTGTAGAAAAAAGGAATCTCCACCATAACAATTGGCACATCATACCATACAGTGACTCCATGCTCAAAAACAAAGTTGAACCAGTGTCAACATCTTACTGATGCGGGCTTCACATTTTAAAATCTGTGTTTGACTTTTTTGGGGTGGAGCATGTAATATTTATATCAAGGTGTTCTTTTAATATGATCCATGATCCAACCAGGTAAAATAAAAGTTAACCTACACTCTCAGCCCAGACTCAACCATGCTAATTCAGAGATAAATTCTACCAGCTTGTATTGTATGATACCATCTTTACAGTAAGTAAAGATGTAACATATTAAAGAATTGTTTCTTTGCAATCAAGTGGGCAAATAAGTTTAATTGCTGGCATCATCAAATGCTTGCAAACAGTTCATTTTGCAACAGAAAAGACTTCCAAATTTCCAGGTTGGAAATTGGAGAGTAACAAACAGCGAAACACTAGATTTAGATGACAAGTCCTTTAATTTGGCATAAGGAAAACTATGTTGGCTTTGCCCGGAAGCTAAATGCTTCTACTAAATGCTTCTGCACTACTATTAATCGTCTCATAGTTCCCATCACCAATCTCTTTCCACTTATGACTGTATGACTATAACTTGTTGCTGGCAATCCTTATGATTTATATTAATATATTGATCATCAATTGTGTTGTAAATGTCTTACCTTGATGAAGGTATCTTTTCTTTTATGTACACTGAGAGCATATGCACCAAGACAAATTCCTTGTGTGTCCAATCACACTTGGCCAATAAAATTCTATTCTATTCTAAATGTATTCCAATAATATGAAATTCTGCATTCTAGAAGTTGCTAGTTTAAAGAAAGTAGAACTGTTCATAGTAAGAAAGTTATGATTTTCATTCTGTAACAAAACATCACTGCACTACAACCTTTCTCCTCTTTGACAGAAGCTTAGAAATATCCTGGTTTGTGTATTTTGAAGAGTAATAGTCTAATTATTACTCTAATAGTCTAAGAGTAATTATGTGCTCAATAATTCTAAAAGTCCTGGTGTAAGAATTCCATCTAAGTTATTGACTTCAAATCTCTACCTTCACAGAAGCTGTTTTTAAAGAGCCATACTTAACTATTGCATATTATGTTTTTCTTCCTCTGTAGAACTGATTCCATCCAACTAAATAAACCAAACACTATGCAAAGCTCCACCCATGATCCAATTTCTCTTCCCAGTCTTTAGTGGGCCTTCCTCAGTATAAGGACAATAAGGAACAATAATGGTGTATCCTTATCAAGGGTAGATTCTGCAGTATCAGCTAGAAATGGTTTCTCAGGGGCACCCATGTCCCCGGCTGACAATGTATACGATGCTCCTATCATTTCCAAGAACAAAATAAGGCTATCTGATCAGATTATTGATTAGAATAAAATGAGATTGATTGGTGCTACCCAGCTACAGTGAATGGAATTTCGGTTCCACTGATTGAACATGAGACAAATTAGGTTTCATATTGAAGTCAATGGGATATAAAGTTGGTTAACCTTGACTGGTTATGCTGCTATATTGTCAATACATTTTAATAGCTGATAACATAAAAGTTATACTGTTAATTTACTATTGCACTTGAATAGGAAGGCAGGCAGGCAGGCAGGCAGGCAGGAAGGGTTCTTCAGCCCAATACAGGTAGTCCTCGACTTACAACAGTTCATTTACTGACTGTTCAAAGTTATAATAGCACTGAAAAAAGTGACTTATGATCTTTTTCCACAGTTACGACTTTTCCAGCATCCCCATGATCATGTGATCAAAATTCAGATGCTTGGCAACTGGTTCATATTTATGACAGTTACACTATCCAGGGTCATGTGATCCTTTTTTGCGACCTTCTGACAAGCAAAGTCAATTGGGAAGCCCGATTCAGTTAACAACCTAGTTACTAAGTTTTCAATTGCAGTTATTCATTTAACAACTGAGGCAAGAAAGGTCATAAAATGGGGAAAAATTCACTCAACAAAATCCTCTCTCATTTAACAACAGAAATTTTGGGCTCAATTGTGGTCTTAAATTGAGGACTACCTGTATACAATTACACATACCACTGTCCGTTTCAGCTGAAATTCAGTTTATTCCTTTTCTGTGCATTGTGCTTCGGTCGATTAACATACTTATTATCTGTAGTTGTAAGTTATCTAACATGTGAAAAATAACCAAACGAAAACCAAACCATAGAAACCAAATGCAAACTATATTTTCTTGCTTCAGCTTTCCTCTTCTGCTAATTTAACATCTGGGTTCCTTAGGAGATTTGCTGAAGAGGCCCAAAGTCATCTTTGAATACAAGTAAGTGGTTCTCAGTTTTGATATCCTCAGAGTTTGTAGACAGAAGGGCTTTGGGGAACATTACAGCACTACATTATTGAGATTCTGAGTGCCTAAAACCAGTAGACTCCACGTATCAATCCCCATAAACAAGCCACCTACTTACTGCTAAAGAAAGAAAGGGCAGGTAATAAGCACCTGTTGCGCTCTGCTAAATTCCCATGTATTACTTTCCTTTGTCATAACTTTCTTGTACTTCCAGCTAATGATGTTTTTGTGGAGACAGAGCTATCTGAATGCACAAGAGAGGGTAGGAAATCTTACAGTGGGTAAATTTATAGTAGGCTAACCCTGAGATTAGACAAGAGCTCTACAGTATATAAAAATGTTCTTAAGTTAAGCTTGACATTCTGTGATTACATCAACACATCCATTTTCTGGCAATAACACAGCAGTGATCTTCTGCATTATTTATTTATTTATTTTTTACAAGGGGGAATTCATTTTCCAGCCCAGTCCACAGTCTTGCAATTCCTTGTCTTGTCTTGTCTGTCTGTCTGTCTGTCTATGCCCACACACTCCTTTCCTGATCTGTGAAAGCATCCATTAATCCCTGAACTTTTTGGTCCTACAGCATCCAATTTTTCCATATTCCAACAAATGACACGGACATTTATATATAACCCAGTTTTCCTGCACTCATTGTAGGAGGGTCTGAACATGACCTTGATAGTGTAAGGGTTCTTTTCTTACAAGAAGAAATTAATGAAACCTAAGTATAAAGTAACAGCATAGCAGAGTTGGAAGGGACCCTGGAGGTTTTCTAGTCCAACCCCCTGCTCAAGTAGGAAACTCTATACCATTTCAGACAAATGGTTGTCCAATCTCTTCTTAAAAATCTCCAGGGTTGGAGCATCCATAACTTCTGGAGGCAATTTATTCCATTGATTAATTATTCTAACTTTCGGGAAATTTCTCCTTAATTCTAGGTTCTCTCCTTGATTAGTTTCCACCCATTGCTTCTTGTCCTGCTTTCAGGTGCTTTGGAGAATAGCTTGACACCCCCTCCCTCTTCTTTTTGGCAACCCTTTAGATATTGGAAGACTGCTATCCTGTCACCTTTCACTGCTCTCATGTCCTTTCTCACAATGAGTGACCAGGGATAACTACTGGCTTGTCAAATCTTGAATGTCTACCAAGTCTTGAATAGTGATCTTAAATGTCTACCAAACCAGCTTCTTGCTTCCACTCACTTATTGTGTTTCTAGAAAGGATTCATGCTTAGTTTTTACAAGAAGCTAGCTCTGTTTCTTGCTGTTGTTGTTTTTTAAACCTTCATATGCAGAAATGTGAACTTGGATGTAGGCGATTCCTGGAATATTTTCTGTCTCTTTAATTCTAACCTTATGTTGAGTCTTCTACTTGTTTCACATTTCCCCAGGGTGAAAATAATAGGTTCCCAGTCATCCATTCCCCCACTCCAGTTATTTCTGCAGTTTTACCCTTTTGGTCTGTCCTAAAACATGATTATCATTCTGGGCTTTCTAATCTATCTATACTACCTACTTACCTACCCATCTAAAATATTTCATTTTAATGGAACTTCTGCGCAATCAGCCTCTCCCTTCAGTGGCCATAATGTATTTTTAAGGGGAAGGTTGACTTGGTAGCTTTGTAACCTTCCTTCCTAGGAAATACTTTGATTTTCCTAAATATGACCAGAAAAAAAAGCATCTGATGTGAATTTTTTTTTAAAGATTAAAACATTTCTTTTATTTTCCTTTTGAAGGGAAGAGAAGATTTTTGTTACTCTGGGATTTGTAACACCTTAGAATGGAGCTAATGACTAAATGACATTCTTGTTTTTAATGTTTAGCATTCAGAGATTGGCAGAAAAGAAGATAATTACCAATAATCTTCAAACTGGTCTTGAAGGTTTGGGAAGTGGAAATGGTAAAAATGCATAAATGCCAGAGACTAGATGTTTCAGATAGTATAACCTGGGATATAACTCTAATCTATTGGCAAGGTAAGAAAAATATTTCCTATATTCCAACTTTACTCAGCTGAGTAGTTGAAAAGACTGCAAATTTGCACAATGGTAGTTTTATACAACAGCAATATTTTTCAACCCTGGAAACTTTAAAATATCTGGACTTCAACTCCCAGAATTCCCCAAGCCAGTATACTGTGACCTTTACTAACAGCATATTTATTTCCGCAACAGTATATTTATTTCTGGCAGGCTAGGGAATTCTGGGAATTGTGTAATTAGAGATACGCAGGGTACTACAAACATAAACAACCCCAGCAATTACACAGTACTTAGGTTGTCCCCAGCTCATCCTCAAAAAATGAACCTATAACTAGTACAGGTTTCTGAGACACACAAACTGCTGACCTGCCCAGTGGAAAAACACTTTGATATTTGCAAGAAGACAAGAGTTTTCCTAAAAAAACACAAAGCAACAATAATGTTTTCAAGAAGTTATGTGTCTGGATGGCCTGCATTTGGCAGCTGCAATAGCCTAAGTGCTGAAAAGGAAAGGAAGAACAACACCTAAAGAAATAGATGCAAAGGCAAGTAAGGGGGAAAACATAGAAGAATATAAAATTAGGCCTGGTGTGAAGAAGGTAGGGAGAAAGCAATTTTTCTCTCTCTTTCCCTGAATATTAAAACTTGAGGTCATCTATTAAAACAAAATGTCAGGAGTATGCATGTTTGCGCATATGTACACACACACACACACACACACACACACACACACGCACATACATACACACAAAGACACATGCATTTTCTCACCAGTTCTGACCTATCCCAGTTCACATCTGGCCTGCGACGGCTCCACCTTCTGGCCTTCCTCATGGGGCACGCTAATTTTGAAATTAAGGGTTCTCAGCACCAACTTTCCACGGGGAGATGGCAGGCCCCACTCCTTCCTTAAGAAACAGGGGGAAGAGAGGCCAATCCTGCCTTGAGCACATTGTGATAAATATCTTCTGGCATTTTCCCTCTGCAAATGTAGAAAGCAAATGCCCACTCTTGCCCATTATGCAGCAGGAGCCAGCTGGCCATGGATGTGAAAACTCAGCCCAGGATCTTTGTATGGCTTGCGGATAACAACACAGACAGCTGAAAGGAAGAGGGATGAAAGGTTTGCTGACATTCCAGTCAACCTTAGCCATCCTTTATTCACCAAAAATAATGGTGAACTGCAGGGGACTTGGTGCATGACCCCATTCATCCGTCCTCTTTTGCTAGCCAGAGAGGGGGAGAGAGAGAGAGAGAGGGAGAGGGAGAGAGAGAGAGAGAGATGGAGAGAGGGAAAAAATAATAATAATAAAGCCCACTGCAATGGACTCAACCATTTAATGTGATTCTGGTTGCCTGCAAACGTTCTTCCGGTGATCCCGCATGAAAGAAGAGGAAAAGCAGTTCGCATCCTGTATGCATTTGCAAAGCATTCGACAGGGTAGCCCGTTCAAAGGATTACACTCTTGTTCAAGGCAGAGCATTGCAGACCCACAACTGGAAATACATCATGAATGAGAGGAAGGCAGATCATTAATAACAGGACATTCGTCTAATCGCATCTTCTAAAGGATTCTTATTGGGCCTGTCTTTGCCATCAGAAGCACTTGGTTAAAAAATAGCAAACATAATGGACTTTCAAATTTAGGTATTTAGAAAAACGGAATAAATTGCACCTTTTGGAGAATAAATTCATAAACTTGTGAAATTTGGCCATTATGGTTGATGAGATAAGGAACTGAAGAAAATAATAAATTTTCAACTGCAGTATCCCAAGGACCCATATCTGGATGATTTATAAAAATATTCCCTTGGCAAAAGTGACTGAAGTATTGGCTCAATAGAGAAATTATATTGAGTGTCTTTTAGTACTGCTCCTAAGTTACAAGTTTCTGGTCTTAAGCCATCAAAATCATTTTGGGTTATTTTGTCTCTTTTGATTTGTTTCTGTTTGGTTAACCTAAGGCTTAGCAGATATTCCATTTGGGAAACCTAAGGCTAAAGGATATTCCATCTGAGAAAAAAAACCATGATCTTAACCAGTCACCATTTTTTAAAAAAAGTATGCCTATAAATAAGAAATGGTGTGCAAAGATCTGAGCCCAGCATGGCAAAATAATTCACTGCAATAAGGATTGCGGATCGAAATTTTTTAAGTCTTCTAAAGTATATTAATATTCTTTAGTTTTAATGTATATTTTTTACATGAGTTGTTATAATTAGTTCATGTGTTAAAAAAAAAACACATGATCTTTCAGTGTAGTACGTATGTTGTTGAATTGAATATTTTAATTTTGCAAGCTGCCTTGGGAAAAACACAGTCTTGAAAAAGTAGTTAAAATATACATTTAACAAGAAAAACTAAAGAGAGAGAAAAGAAGGAACGGTGCTGGAAAATAACTTTTAAAAACATCCTCTGTAATGTATTAGAGTATGAAAATCTTGGGTGTGGCAATTCATAATGTATTTGTGTGTCGGTGCAAGAAAAGAGCAAGAAAAAAACTTCCTATAAATAAAATTATCCTATTTTCTTCATTGTAATAGTTTTGGGATTTCTTCAGCTACTATTACCATTCTTTTTCTCAATGCTTTATCATTATGTCACGAATGCTTATAGCAAGTGTTAATTTTCTTTTATTAGCTAAAATTTCCTTTTTTGTGAGCGTGTCATTGAACATATATATACCGCTATTCTGCAAATATATGAGCTCCTGACAAATCATTCGTGTATCCCCTTTATCTGTGCTAAAAATAAAAAGGTCGATATACAAATGGGAAGGGAGGAAGCCATCTACTCTTCTACAAAAACTTCCTATCCTAAATGTAATTTCATTTTAAGACTTCTAAAATCATAATCTCGTTCTGAAATATAGGCATCTGACTGCCTTAGGTTACCCCTCCACTCTATTCAGCTTTGGCCAAATTGGATGGGAACAATTTCTCCATTCCTTTTTAGAATAAATATTTTTAAGCCAACTTGCATTCCTTCGCATTCTTCTGGAGAGAAAAATACAGCCAACATTTCTGTACAGACTTATCAGCTATCACTTAAGAGAGACAAAGAGGATTATCACCCCAGCTGTCAAGGAAGGCAGGCATCTTACATAACATTTACAGGTAGCAAAGGTCATGTTCCTATGACAGCCTTGGGGACTGGACATATTTCTCCAAAGAATTATGTCCTTTGCCGAAATAAACAGAGACTAATGATTGATTTAAGCACTGAAAACAACTTCATGAAGGAAGAGAGGGAAGGCTGAAAGAGAAGGAACATCAGAAAAAGACTTCCATGCGCACACTGATATAGATTATTATATTTGCCCAGATTACCATCTCTTCTTCTGAATTGTCCTCTTTGCCACAGGAACATTAGTTTTCCAAAAACCAGGCAGGTAAACAAGACATAAACTTCTCTAACCTTGTAAGTATGAATACAGGACTGTTACAGAGTCAAAGCTCTCAGGAGTAATAACAACAACAATAACAACAACAACAACAACAGAGTTGGAAGGGACCTTGGAGATCTTCTAGTCCAACCCCCTGCCCAGGCAGGAAACCCTACACCATTTCAGACAAATGGTTATCCAACATTTTCTTAAAAATTTCCAGTGTTGGAGCATTCAACACTGAATGAGTATCTGAGTGTTACTCTCACATTATGATTCGTGGTTTGTGAATGTACAACCTCTCACCACCCACCAATCCTGCCAGAAAAGATTTTGTTAGTCCTTGACTTACGACCACAGTTGAGGCCAACATTTCCGCTGCTGAGCAAGATAGTTAAGTGGATTTTGCCCCATTTTATGTTCCATCTCGCCACAGTGGTTAAGCAAATCACTGCAATTGTTAAGTTAGTAAGGCAGTTGTTAAGTGAATCTGGCTTGCTAGAAAATATGACCATATGACCCCGGGACAGTGGTGGCTCGCCCCCGGTTTGCAAGAACTGGTAGTAAAACCGGCGGGAGGTTCCGCTCACTGACCGTCATCAGGAAGCTTCTGTGCATGCGCGAGCAAGTGCGCATGTGCGGCCCCATTGCAAACCGGTAGTAAAGGTAAGTAGAATCCACCCTTGCCCCGGGACACTACAACATCATAAATAGGAATCAGTTGCCGAGCATCTGAATTTTGATCACATGGAGGCTAAAACATATGAAGAACGGTTGCAGGAACTGGGTAAGTCTAGTTTAATAAAAAGAAGGACTAGGGGAGACATGATAGCAGTATTCCAATATCTCAGGGGTTGCCACAAAGAAGAGGGAGTCAAACTATTCTCCAAAGCACCTGAGGGTAGAACAAGAAGCAATGTGTGGAAACTAATCAAGGAGAGAAGCAACTTAGAACTAAGGATAAATTTCCTGATAGTTAGAACAATTAATCAGTGGAACAACTTGCCTGCAGAAGTTGTAAATGCCCTAACACTGGAAATTTTTAAGAAGATGTTGGACAACCATCTGTCTGAGATGGTGTAGGGTTTCCTACCTGGGCAGGGGGTTGGAGTAGAAGGCCTCCAAGGTCCCTTCCAACTCTGTTGTTGTTGTTGTTGTTGTTGTTGTTGTTATTAATACAAAGATGCTGCAGTGGTTGTAAGTGTGAAAAATGGTCATAAGTCATAATTTTTCAATGCTGATATAATTTTGAATGGTCAGTAAATGAACTGTTGGGGATTGAGGACTACCTGTATAATTTTTCAATAAGACAGAAGTAGCCGCTATTAAACATGTGGAAAATAGTTGTAATCATTGCTTCAAATTTATTGAATTTAACTTAGACATGAAGATGACCAAATTCAGGTTTTCATCTTGCCCCCTTCCTCCTTTGGGATTGTAGCTTTTGGCTCAGCAAATGAAAAGGTAAAGATGATCTTTCTGTCCTCTTCAAAGCTGATCACTCCAGATTTAATGGTTGATGGGCAAATTAGTGGCATATCACCAGTTTTGGCCTGGTTTGTTTTTTTAAAAATCCAGCTCTGATTCCAAACATTGGCATGAATTCCAACTGAATTATTTCCCGTTTAGAACTAATACATCACTGTGTATAGTAATGAAAAAAAGAAACTTGTTGATTTTCTTTCTGACAGCCTTTCTATGTTCTGGGAAGGAGGGGGACCTCTTTTCCAATGATGGACAAACTTGCAGAGTTACCTGTTTACACAACAGACTCCTAAATCTTTATGAGTCTGGGAACCAAGGGTCCCCATCCTTGGCTAGGAGAATTCCAAGTACCTGCCCCCAATCCCTCTGAGGTTTCCAGAAGAATCAGTATCTTGACATTTGGCAAACCTGAAATAAAAAAGATCTGCTCCACCAACAGGCTGAATTTATTCCAGATGGTAGCATCCTGGTTTTTGTTTCTTCTCTAAAGAACCTACTCTTGATTCACACACTCATATGTATCCAGTGGTGGGATTCAGCCAGTTCGTACCACTTCGGGAGAACCGGTTGTTAACTTTATGAGCAGTTTGGTGAACTGGTTGTTGGAAGAAATCATTAAAGCAGAGAACCGGTTGTTAAATTGTTTGAATCCCAACACTGTGCGTATCCTCTGCATATCTTCAGCAACAGCGCTACCCATCTGCAGATAGCAGGAACTTAAAAATGCATGGATGTTTTCAGATGCAAAAGTAAGACTCAGGATGCCATGCTTCCATGCTGGCATTCAATAAGGTCCCAAGGAGATTGATAGGATCTCAAGATGTTCCTATGGTGCTTCTGTTCCCAGGGGTTGTACCCATGTCTCAGGCTTTACATCTAACACATCTAGCTGAAAAACTTAAACTTCCAATTAAAACTTCCAATTAAAATTGGAAGAGCCACTGCTTGTCAATTTTGATATGAGCAAGATGGATAACTAATCTCATGTCTAGTTTAATATAGTGGCACCTTAATTCATACATACACATATGTTTATTTGAGAGTGGATACTGGACTAGAATAAGGGACACGGTGGCTCAGTAGCTAAGACACTGAGCTTGTTGATCGAAAGATCGGCAGTTCAGCAGTTCAAATCCCTAGTGCTGCCACGTAGTGGGGTGAGCTCCCGTTACTTGTCTCAGCTCTGCCAACCTAGCAGCTCGAAAGCACATAAAAATGCAAGTAGAAAAATAGGGACCACCTTTGGTGGGAAGGTAATAGCGTTCCATGCATATTTGGCATTTAGTCATGCCGGCCACATGACCACGGAGACGTCTTCGGACACTGCTGGCTCATCGGCTTTGAAACGGAGATGAGCACCACCCCCTAGAGTTGGGAATGACTAGCACATATGTGTGAAGGGAACCTTTACCTTTATCTTATTGGACTAGAAACATGAAGATCTAAACTTTTTCTGGCAGAGTGACTTGGGCCAGGGTGATTTTGGGGCAGTTGTTTTTTTTCCAGCCCTAGACTGGGGAGTTGAAAAGCATCTAGTTACCAATCTGTACTGGGTCAGTGTTCATTATATTATGTAATATGGATCTCAAGCTTTAAGTGTAGTAATATAGTAGAAGATAATTCGAAAAGACATAACAAAATACATGAACGAGGACACATTTATATTAGATTTCAAGAGTGAATTTAATCTTCAGAGTAGATTGGAATTCCTTCAGAAGGAGAAGGAGCTGGAGGTAGAAAATATTTAGGCTGCTATATTGCATCATCCAAGGGTTAAAAAATGCTGAAATGTGAAACTTGTACGAAAAATATGGATAATAAGAGTTTGAATGGCATACATCCCATCAGAACTAAAATATCATTATCCTTCATAAACAATTGGATTCAGATGTATTTGCTCTGCAATTTTTTTATCCTATGTGGGAATGGAGTTTACAAATTAGGAAAGCGAAATACGTTCTAGCATATTTCAGAAAACAAGAGATGCTGTTTGTTACAGTTCAGGCTGAATTAATCTGCATTGGTTTTGTCTGGTATCTCATTACAGTCAGATGTTGTCAGGTGTGTCTGCTTTGCTTTTTGGGAGAGATTTTAAAAACCAGCGTTTGATTGTGATGAATCAGCAGCTGGATATTTCTCTGTTGCTAGTCCTTAAAATATTAGAATAAATTACATGCAAACAGCTGAATATTCATAGGCAACTAAAACATATTGTCAGACCATTCTGGACCATCAAATAATTTGAAGATTGGTGTCACCTAGTTTATTTTCAGTTACTGTAATTGCATTTTCAAAAGTTCTCTTTATGCAAAATGGCATGGCCTGGAGACACAGATTCTTCAAGCCACAAACTAGACAGATACATGGGTTCTGCAAATATCTATCATTCTTAGCTCTTTCGGCCAATCATCAAGTTTTAGCCCAGTGGTGGGATTCAGCCAGTTCACACCACTTTGGGAGAACCGGTTGTTAACTTTCTGAACAGTTTGGCAAACTGGTTGTTGGAAGAAATCATTAGGGCAGAGAACCAGTTGTTAAATTACTTGAATCCCACCACTGTTTTAGCCCCACCTTAGGCATGAAAACAAACTGGTGAGTTTGGGCCAATCCACATTACAAGGTTGTTATTATAGAAAAAATAAGAAAAGGAAGGAGTATTAGGTACATTTACAGCTATCAGTTACTTATAAAGTAATAAAGTTGGAATAACAACCTAATACATGTAGTCCTTCACTTATAATTATCATTGAGCCCAAAATTTCTGTTGCTAAGCAAGACAAGGTATTAAGTGAGTTTTGCCCCATTTTATGACCGTTTTTGCCACAGTTGTTAAGTGAATCACTGCAATTACGTTAAGTGAATCATGTGGTTATTATGCAAATCTGGCTTCTCCCATTAACTTTGCTTGTTGGGAGCCAACTGGGAAGATTACAAATGGTGATTCTGGGACATCGAAATTGTCATAAATACTGTATTTTTCGGAGTATAAGACACACCAGAATATAAGACACACCTTAGTTTTTGGGGAGGAAAATAAAAAAAAAGCTGATTGGCAGGTGGATTGGCCTCCCGGAATACCCTCAATCAGCTGTTCCCAGAGGTGAATTTTAGGAACAGGTTCCTTGGTTGTGAGCTCTGTGCCTTGCTTTTTTTTTTTTTTTGCTTTTTTTTTCTGCCTCTGAAACTTCTGAAATTCTGTTTCAGAAAAAACTTTATTCCTGACTCTGAAAGCCTCCGAAACAGCTTCAGAAAAAAAGCCTCTGAAGCTCTGTTTGGGAGCTTCTTTTCTGATGCTTTTTTCAGCTTCTTTTCCAAAAAAGTTTTTATTGGTCAAAAAAGGTTTATACAAATACATATCAGGTATGGTAAATTTTCATTTTTCTTATACATAATAAGAATTTTACTCAAAATTTTAAACACATACAACAGCCATATGGCAAGCAGGTGATACGAAGTAGCTAAGTTTACCAATCTTACATACACAATAAAGAAGGGTCAAGGATAATCAGAATATCATACGAAGGAGAATAAGGAAAACCAACACAATACCAAATATCTTTATCACTTCCTAGTTTTGGATCTCAGAACTCTGGGTTCAGCCTGACCCAACTCCAGGGCCGCAACAGCGGCGGCCGCCTCCGCCCCATGGTCTATAACCTCCCCTTCTTCAATTCCTGGGTCATCTAACTCCAGGAGGGCTTTGTGTTCCTCCACGTAGGCCGCAGCCTCCGCAATTGTACTAATTTTTTTCGTAATGCCCTCCCGGAAAATCATCAATCCCTCTGGCATCAGCCATCTGAAGCCTACTCCCTTCTGGTACAATTTGCTTGACAAAAAGTAATATTTCTTTCTCATTTCACGTACCTGTCTGGGAATCTGCCTCAGAATGGCTATCTCCCTGCCCCTATAAGTCAGTGCCCCACTCCTATGTTTTCTAAGAATTTCATCTCGTCTCTCTTTTCACAAATTTGACATGAACCTCTCTAGGAACTGCATGCGTGCGTGCATATTGTGAATTAACTCTATAAACTCGATCCACATCCCAATTCATAAAATCAACACCTCTCCCAAGAAATTCTCCCAACAGTTTAGTCACAACATCTCTCAAGTCTTCTTGGTCCACTTCTTCCAAATTTTGAAACCTAAGGAAATAAGACATTTTATCCATCTGTAGTCCAAGCACAGCATTGCTTGTCGTCTCCCCTCTTTTCTGCACTGCCCGCATCTCACCCTCCAGACCTTCCACTTTCTGCTTATTTTCTGCTGAGACTTGTTGAGTATCCTTTAAATCCTTTTGGATAGTCACAATTTCTGCTCTTATTTCATCCAGTTTCTTGTCCATATTAGATAACTTTTCCAGAATTCTCTCCATTTCTCCAGCAGTTGGTCTCTGACCTTTTGCCATTTAAAAAAAAATTTTCAAAATCCTCAGGCAGGCACAGTATCCTTATAATTTCCTCCGGATCCACCAGGGGGCACTCACAGGAGCAACGAGTCCAGAGTACAGTTAGTCAACCAGGAAGCCGAAGGGAAGTGATGTCATCAAGATTCTCATAGTGAAGGCGGAAGCTGGGCGCCACCATTGTTCCCCAGAGGAGGGGCCTCATACCCTCCCTCCTAAATTTCTCCATCACCTCTTCTCTCCAGAGCTCCACAAAACCGGTAATCTTGTTATTTTAAGTTCTCCTCTCTCCAAAGTGATTCGTACTCCTTTCAGTCGCAGGGGAGAAAAAAAACCCCCCCGCACTCCGGAGTACTCCACTCACGTTTGCCGATATCCCCTTCCCTTCTTCATTCCTCAATTCTTCTCCGTTCCCTGTTCACCACCAGGCTGCTGCAATTATAAATCCAAAGCCCCGGCATCACCGGGCACAGCGGCCCAGGCGACGACCAAAGTAATGGCCGCGGCCTGTGGCCTCCGAGCCCCGCCGGGCCTAGGACGCGCCAGGATCGGTGCCCCCCGTCCTGTATGTCGGCTGGGAGACCCCTGGCGAGCCGTCCGTGCGGCAGGTGTCCTTTTCGGAACACCTGGCCCCTGAGGGCCTCGGCGGCGGCCGGATTCGGACACTGGAGGCAGGAGAAGCCTTCCAGACGTCCGTTGCCACCGGATACCGGAAGTCGTCTCCGCTTTTTTTCAGCTTCTGAAACCTCTGTTTGAGAAGCTGGGTGGAGCTACATTCGGTGTATAAGACGCACCCAGATTTTCACCCTCTTTTTTGGGGGGGAAAAGGTGCGTCTTATACTCCAAAAAATATGATATGTGCCAGTTGCCAAGGGCTCTAATTTTGATTACATGACCATGGGGATCCTGCAACGGTCATAAATGTAAAAACTGGTCATAAGTTACTTTTTTCAGTGCTGTTCTAACTTCATTCAATCATTAAATGAATAGTTGTATTTTGAGGACTTCCTATATATAAATAATAAATAAATAAATAAATATAAAAAATATTCTAATAAATAAAATAAAGTTATGTAAAAAATACATTTATCAAGTATGTTTTTCCTTTAATTTTGCTAAACTAAGCCTTTTGTTTAGCCAGCATTCAAGTCCAGCAATAATAATAAATGTGAAAGTAGAGTGTTCCAGTCTTTAAAAAAAAACACACACACAAATCATGAAATCTGGTCAGAATGAAGCCTACTCATGCCTCATTGATATAGACTGAGTTTTAGATCATTCCCCCATATCCCTAATTATGAGTTGGTTGAGTAGTCTGAATTTGGAGATGAAAATAAATCATTTCCACCACTAGTGGGAAGCAGTGGATGGTCTTTGACCTTGATGGCATTGCGATGCCCTCTGATTCTCTCAACATTAGAAGACTCCTGAGAACCCTGATCGTTAGCGCTGCTGGGCAAATTGCCAGGAGTTTATATTTAGCAGGTGTTTGATGCATTTTGGCAAGAGAAAAGAGAGAGGGATGAAAAAGATGTTAAAAACAAAATATTACCACGCATATTTTACAAGAACATTTCACAAGGAAGATACCTTTTTAAAAAAATAAAACTTCAACTTCTTTCTGAAAAGAAGTTAAACCATGGCCTTAATCTGCAATTTAAAACAGACGGCCAGATGTGGACAAAGTTTAAAAACTAAGAAATCTGGCTAGCACAATGTAGCCAAAGGAATGTTCTAAGTGATCAATATTCAGATCTATAGGTAAATTTCGGGTAGTATAGTTGAACCTGAACCTTGATCAGAGCAATAGGGGGTCACACATTTGCCCTCAACGTTTCCCATGCCTTTCTTTCTCCTTTTCTTTCCCAGGTTAATCGAGATGTTCTTGCTAGGCAGAGAGAGGAGAAGGGAAGGAGAGGAGAACAAGAAATGCCTCTCAACACCAATCCCCAGCAAGGCTAAGAGCAAACGAGTGAAGAGCTGTCACTCAATAACATCTGGTGAGCTACAAACTCTCCAGCTGTGCAGGAGATGAAAATAAGCTTTGAATGCAGAAATATCTAAATTCAACCCTCAGGTTAACAGATGAGAAGAAAGAAATGATATACGGAATCATACAGAGTCACTGCCAATCTCAAAAGATCGTATTTAATCAACATGGTGCCCTCCAAATTTGTAAGTCCACCTTCCATCCAACATAGCCAAGCTAACTACAAGCTAACTGAGAACTGCAGAAAATTCAGCCTAGGACCGGACTGGGGAAAAAATGGAAAAAATGAACCAACATGCTGAAGGTAGCAATCATAAATGGCTTATGAGCTTAGATTTGTAGAAAGTAGATTTGTCAAATTGCCACTGTACTTATCTCTTACTACATTTCTCATTTAGCAACTGTTCAAAGTGACAATGGCATTGAAAATAGTGACTTGTAACTGGTCCTAATGATTATTGCAGCATACTTAAGGTCATGTGATCGTAATTCAGGCACTTGGCAACGGGCATGTACTTACTATGGTGCTTACCTGGAGTCATGTGATTGCCATTTGTGACCTTCCCAACTGGTTTCCAACAAACAAACCCAATGGCTGAAGCCAGATTTGCTTAAGAACCCTGGGATTCACTTAACAACTGCCATGATTTGCTTAACAACCATGGTAAAATAGGTCATAAAATCAGGTGTGACCCACTTAACAACTGCCTGCTTACAATGTAAGTTTGGGTCTCAATTATGGTCATAAGTCAAGATTACCTGTAGTATAGCCTTTCTATTATGGCTTGAAGTTTAGGGCTGGAAGAGACTTTGGTTTCATCATTGCACAATAAGCTCACCTGCCTGAATGGGCTGTAACTTTAGCTCCATAGTAGAAACTAAAACTCCAATTGAGGAACAGTTTTAAAAATAAATAGGACAATTATTTATTCTAAAACCAGTCCATAGGACTAGAAATGTCTTGAATGCATCTCTCTCTATTGTCTATTGCCTGTCTAACTACCTGCCTGTCTATCTGCAGGCCTATTTATTTGCCTCCCTATCTGCTTATCTAAGGGACGTGGTCGCTCAGCGACTAAAATGCTGAGCTTGTCCATTGAAAGGTCGGCAGTTCACTGGTTCGAATCCCTAGTGCCACGTAATGGGGTGAGCTCCCGTTACTTGTCCCAGCTTCTGCCAACCTAGCAGGTCATTAAGCGAGGGCTACCTGTATGGATCAGATGTGTAAGGGGCATGTGCTTTCTTTACTTTCTCAAGATCTGATTTTAATCTTGCTTTTATATAAATTTCTATTACAACTTTAGGAATATTTTTTAATGGAAAATAGTACAGGTAGTTCTTATGTTTACAGCGGAGGCCAAAATTCCTATTGCCTAGCAACAGTTTAAATTAGTTTTGCCCCATTTTATGACTTTTCTTGCCACCGTTGTAAAGTGAATCTCTACAATTGTTAAGTGAATCTGAGTTCCCTGTTGTCTTTGCTTTCCAAAAGGTCGCAAAAGGTGATCACATGACCTCAGGACAATGCAACCCTCATAAATACAGTTGCCAACCATTTCAATTTTGAATCACGTGGTAGAGGGGATGCTGCAGTGGTCATCCGTGTGAAAAATAGTGTTGTGTCTCGCTCGCTTTCCCCGCAGCCGGGTCCCTCTTATCTCCTGCCGAACGCTGAGGAATGTCCTGGCATGCCTCCAGCCCCCAGCCCTGGCTCCATGCACGAAGCAACTAGACCCCCTCCCCCTCCCCCACAGCATGTGAGCCTGAGGAATGTGAATTGCCAACAGCTGGAGCCTGGAGAGATCCTCGCTTCAGGAGAATTGATAGGCAGCGTCAGCAAAAGGAAGGGAGGGGCAGGCCTGGATAAGTGCTGAGTCATGGAGCCACACCCCATGGCCTATATAAAGGATCTGCTTTCTGGCATTCTCTGAGTCAGGCAAAGTCTACCTTGGATTGCTGAAGTCACTTCCTGGTCTCCTGCCTGCCTTGAGAATTTTGCTAGAACTTTGGCAGAGCTGCAGAGGCACGCCTAATACGGACTTCCCCGACCCGGCCGTCAGCGGAGGAGTGGGACACGACAAATAGTCATAAAGTCACTTTTTTCAGTGCCACTCAGTGGTGAGATTCAGCCAGCTTGCACCACTTCGGGAGAACCGGTTGTTAACTTTCTGAGCAGTTTGGAAAACTGGTCGTTGGAAGAAATCATTAGGACAGAGAACCGGTTGTTAAATTGCTTGAATCCCACTACTGGTGCCACTGTAACTTCGAACTGTCACTAAATGAAGGATTGTAAGTTGAGGACTATCTGTACATAAATACTTCTGGCAAATAAGGAAGTGGTTAGTATTTATATGTTGAATGCAGAAGTTTAGAAGAAAGAGCCCCAGTGGGCAGAATCATTGGAAGAAGATTATTGCTTATATCAGCTTAGGCATTTGCCTCTCCTGAGATTTTCTGCTCCAAACAGCTCCTCCATATGCTGTCTTTATATGTTTAGGCTGGGGCAAAGGTTGTCCTGTCATAATCTTCTACTTCCTATTTGTAACTGTGTGGGCTTATATCCCAGGTCCTATTTCTCTGGTTACTCACATTGGATGCCTAACTATTCTTCTGAATGGTTTGAAATGTTCAGATTCTATCATGAGAGTTATTTGGTTATTTTACTTCTGGTGCGGTAGCTAAGATGTTGGCCTGGCAACCAAGAGAATGTGGAATCTAGCCTTGTCTTAGGCCTGAAAGCCTGCTGGATGACTTTTTAAAATTTAATTTACCCTCAAAATGACGCTACAGAGCACTGCACACCAGAACTACTAAACACAAGAACAGTTTCTTCTCAAACGCCATCACTCTGCTAAACAAATAATTCCCTCAGCACTGTCAAAGTATTTACTAAATCTGCACTACTGTTAATCTTTTCATCGTTCCCATCACCCATCTCCTCCCACTTATGACTGTATGACTGTAACTTTGTTGCTGGTATCCTTACGATTTATACCGATACTGATTGTTTCCTGATTGCTTATTTGTACCCTATGGCTATCATTAAGTGTTGTACCTTAGAATTCTTGATGAGCATCTCTTTTCTTTTATGTACACTGAGCACATGCACCAAGACAAATTCCTTGTGTTTATTGCCCAATAAAAATTCTATTCTATTCTATTCTATTCTATTCTATTCTATTCTATTCTATTCTATTCTATTCTATTCTATTCTATTCTATTCTATTTAACCTTTGCTTTGTTATTTTTATAAATAACTCAAGGCAGCAACATACCACCCTCTCCTATGAATTTACGGTCTCCCACTTTCTAGCTGGTGCTTTAACCACTAGACTAAACTGCATCTCTAAATAGCTTTGGACTCATCACCAGGAGAGTGTTATAGTCCCACCTTAGGCACACGGTTGTGTGGGATTTTTTAATTATTTTTTTCCTATCCTTATTATTTTTTTAATAAATGACTCGAGGTGGCACCTTCTTTCTCCTATGTTCCTCACAAGAACCCTATGGAGTGAGTTGGACTGAGAAAGAGTCACTGGCCCAAAGTCACCCAGCCAGCTTTCGTGGCTACGGTGGGACTTGAACTCACAGTCTCTAGCCAGGTGCCTATCCTCAGGCATTCCTTTCTACCAGAATGTAGGGAACATCTCTCTACCAAACTTTCTGGTGAGAGACAAGTTCCCTGAGGACGGGCTCCAGCACAAATCCAAAAGCTCAGAAGACCAAAACCAGTTGGTTCCAGTAACCAACCCAGATTAGATCCTGCAACATTACCCTAGGATTGTGATGGTGAACCTATGGCATGTATACCACAAGTGGCACCATATCTGTGGGCACACAAGCGTTGCCCTAGCTCAGCTCCAACATGTATGCACACACCAGCCAGCTGATTTTCGGGCCTTCCGGGCCCACCGGAAGTCAGGAAACGAGCCGTTTCCTGCCTCCGGGCGGGTGGGAAAGTCGATTTTCACCCTTCCCAAGAAAGTCTCTGGAGCCTGGGGAGGGTGAAAAATGGGCCTACCGGGCCCACCATGCCATAGTGTGCCAAAAGAGGGGGGGAGCATGGGGGGCTCACGCATGCATGCGCAGGGGGCGGGGCGCATTGAATTATGGGTGTGGGCATGTACGCACGCGACCCCCCTTGCCCCTCTCGCCTTTGGCACACAAAACGGCAAAAAGGGTTAGCATCACTGTCCTAGGAGATGTATGTTTGCCTTCATTTATGGATATGTTTGCCCCCTTGAGTTATTAATAAAAAATAATAATGGTGGGATGAAAAAATGTAATAAATAAAAAAATGTGTATCATTATTCATATGCAGATATTTCTATATTGCCCAGTTCCTGGAAAATGACAGAAATGTCTAAACATTTCATTTTAAAGCACGCATTTCAGAAAGTTCTGTATGTTTACTGAAGTACGTTGTCTTAAAATGCTTCTTTTTAAATCCCATTTTTGAGTAGAGATCTGCATGTACTGTTGGAAGAAATATCCATCTGGGTTCAGTTCCAAGTGGGGACAAAGACACTGGAAACATGGAGGCTGCTTGGAAAGATGGTTTAATGGTGGTCAGGTTCACATGGCTTGAGATCCTGAACAGAAAAAGACTGAGATCCTGTGTGCTCCCTGGCTTTATGCTTTTTCTGAGCTTTGAACTTTCTGGGGCACAGGAAGAGTACCCTGATTGGCTGTCAGACTCCCAGGGGGTGGGGGTCTTAGCTAGCCTTGCTGGCTGATGTAATCTTCCCAGGTGCCATGTGGTGAGTTTCAGTTGCTAGATGGGTTCTATTATGATGCAGATGATGGTTGACAAAGGTGGGGGGAAATGAGTGAGCTTAGCTGAGGCTTTAATGGCCCATTGACAAAGGTGGTGGATGATCTCTGGAGGGCCAAGGATAGGGGTTGTTCCTCTGCCCTGGTCCTATTAGACCTCTCAGCGGCTTTCGATACCATCGACCATGGTATCCTGCTGCGCCGGTTGGGGGGTTTGGGAGTGGGAGGCACCGTTTATCGCTGGTTCTCCTCCTATCTCTCCGACGGTCGCAGTCGGTGTTGACAGGGGCAGAGGTCGGCCCAGGCGCCTCACTTGTGGGGTGCCGCGGGGTCGATCTCTCGCCCTTCTGTTCTTTATCTACATGAAGCCGCTGGGTGAGATCATCAGTGGTTTCGGTGTGAAGTACCAGCTGTATGCGGATGACACCCAGCTGTACTTTTCTACACCGGACCACCCCAACGAAGCTATCGAAGTGCTGTCCCGGTGTCTGGAGGCCGTACGGGTCTGGATGGGGAGAAACAGGCTCAAGCTCAATCCCTCCAAGACAGAGTGGCTGTGGATGCCGGCATCCCGGTACAGTCAGCTAAATCCGCGGCTGACCATCGGTGGCGAGTCACTGGCCCCGATGGAGAGGGTGCGCAACTTAGGCGTCCTCCTGGATGAACGGCTGTCTCTAGAAGATCATTTGACGGCCGTCTCCAGGAGAGCGTTCTACCAGGTTCGCCTGGTGCGCCAGTTGCGCCCCTTTCTGGACCGGGAGGCCCTATGCACGGTCACTCACGCCCTCGTGACGTCTCGCCTGGATTACTGCAACGCTCTCTACATGGGGCTCCCCTTGAAGGGCATCCGGAGGCTACAGTTAGTCCAGAATGCGGCTGCGGGTGATAGATGGAGCCCTCGTGGCTCCGCGCAACACCCATCCTCGCAGGCTGCACTGGCTACCTGTGGCCTTCGGTGCGCTTCAAGGTTTTGGTGACCACCTTTAAAGCGCTCCATGGCATAGGGAGGGTGAAAAATGGGCCTACCGGGCCCACCATGCCATAGTGTGCCAAAAGAGGGGGGGAGCATGGGGGGCTCACACATGCATGCGCAGGGGGCGGGGCGCATTGAATTATGGGTGTGGGCATGTACGCACGCGACCTGCCTTGCTCCCCTCGCCTTTGGCACACAAAACGGCAAAAAGGGTTAGCATCACTGTCCTAGGAGATGTATGTTTGCCTTCATTTATGGATATGTTTGCCCCCTTGAGTTATTAATAAAAAATAATGGTGGGATGAAAAAATGTAATAAATAAAAAAATGTGTATCATTATTCATGTGCAGATATTTCTATATTGCCCAGTTCCTGGAAAATGACAGAAATGTCCAAACATTTCATTTTAAAGCACGCATTTCAGAAAGTTCTGTATGTTTACTGAAGTACGTTGTCTTAAAATGCTTCTTTTTAAATCCCATTTTTGAGTAGAGATCTGCATGTACTGTTGGAAGAAATATCCATCTGGGTTCAGTTCCAAGTGGGGACAAAGACACTGGAAACATGGAGGCTGCTTGGAAAGATGGTTTAATGGTGGTCAGGTTCACATGGCTTGAGATCCTGAACAGAAAAAGACTGAGATCCTGTGTGCTCCCTGGTTTTATGCTTTTTCTGAGCTTTGAACTTTCTGGGGCACAGGAAGAGTACCTGATTGGCTGTCAGACTCCCAGGGGATGGGGGTCTTAGCTAGCCTTGCTGGCTGATGTAATCTTCCCAGGTACCATGTGGTGAGTTTCAGTTGCTAGATGGGTTCTATTATGATGCAAATGATGGTTGACAAAGGTGGGGGGAAATGAGTGAGCTTAGCTGAGGCTTTAATGGCCCATTGACAAAGGTGGTGGATGATCTCTGGAGGGCCAAGGATAGGGGTTGTTCCTCTGCCCTGGTCCTATTAGACCTCTCAGCGGCTTTCGATACCATCGACCATGGTATCCTGCTGCGCCGGTTGGGGGGTTTGGGAGTGGGAGGCACCGTTTATCGGTGGTTCTCCTCCTATCTCTCCGACGGTCGCAGTCGGTGTTGACAGGGGCAGAGGTCGGCCCGGGCGCCTCACTTGTGGGGTGCCGCAGGGGTCGATTCTCTCGCCCCTTCTGTTTAACATCTACATGAAGCCGCTGGGTGAGATCATCAGTGGTTTCGGTGTGAAGTACCAGCTGTATGCAGATGACACCCAGCTGTACTTTTCTACACCGGACCACCCCAACGAAGCTATCGAAGTGCTGTCCCGGTGTCTGGAGGCCGTACGGGTCTGGATGGGGAGAAACAGGTCAAGCTCAATCCCTCCAAGACAGAGTGGCTGTGGATGCCGGCATCCCGGTACAGTCAGCTAAATCCACGGCTGACCATCGGTGGCGAGTCACTGGCCCCGATGGAGAGGGTGCGCAACAGCGTCCTCCTGGATGAGCGGCTGTCTCTAGAAGATCATTTGACGGCCGTCTCCAGGAGGCGTTCTACCAGGTTCGCCTGGTGCGCCAGTTGCGCCTTTCTGGACCGGGAGGCCCTATGCACGGTCACTCACGCCCTCGTGACGTCTCGCCTGGATTACTGCAACGCTCTCTACATGGGGCTCCTTGAAGGGCATCCGGAGGCTACAGTTAGTCAGAATGCGGCTGCGCGGGTGATAGATGGAGCCCTCGTGGCTCCCGCATAACACCATCCTGCGCAGGCTGCACTGGCTACCTGTGGCCTTCGGTGCGCTTCAAGGTTTTGGTGACCACCTTTAAAGCGCTCCATGGCATAGGGCGGGTTATCTCTGGGACCGCCTACTGCGACCAGATACCTCTCACCGACCCGTGCGCTCTCACAGGAGGGACTCCTCAGGGTGCCGTCAGCTAGGCAGTGTCGTCTGGCGGCGCCCAGGAAGGGCCTTCTCTGTGGGGCTCCGCCCTCTGGAACGAGCTCCCCAGGACTCCGTCAACTTCCGGACCTTCGAACCTTCCGTCGCGAGCTCAAGACACATTTATTCATCTGTGCAGGACTGGCTTAGATTTTAAATTTTATAGGGGTTTTAAATTGATTTTAATATTTATATTTCTATTTTTAATGATAGGGCACTGGAATAAGTTTTTTAAAGATTATTTTAATTTTGTACACTGATGTTTTATATGCCTGTGAACCGCCCTGAGTCCTTTGGGAGATAGGGCGGTATATAAATTTAAATAATAAATAAATAAATAAATAGTCAGGAAGCTGCTTTGTCTTTAAAACATGTTTCCCCATTTCTCATCCAGGGAAATATATTCTGCCTTTTAAATATTTTCTAAAATATTTCATTCTTCTAGGAGGGGGGTGGGTGCTAACTTCTACAGTACAAAATTCAGATACACAGAAATCTTGAAGGAGCTGTATGTCAGAAGTCACTATTCATTCGCTATTCATTAGTGTAAGCTACTCACTATTCATTAGTGTAAGTTCTATACTCTCATTCATTATTTTGCTTATGATTGGGACAGATTTGCCTTCAGTCCCCCATGGTTTCACCTTAAGGCAGAGGAGTCCCACAGTAGATGCCCACCCCAACTGCATTCTCTGAGACCAGAATAAACTGAAGAAATTACTGGACAATATGAGATGTCACAGTCAGGGCAAGTAGATAACTCTCACCAGTGGAGAAGATATCGAAAAGTTATATGAGAGGTTATATGAGTGTAGTTCCTGCCTACTTAAGGAAAGAACCATCCTTGGACTAAGGAGAAATTTCTGACAGAATAATTAATCAGTGGAATGACTTGTCTCCAGAAGTTGTGGGTGTTCAATTGAGGTTTTAAAGAAGAGATTGGATAACCATTTGTCTGACATGGTATAGGGTTTCCTGCTTGAGTAGGGGGCTGGACTAGAAGATCTCCAAGGTCCCTTCCAACTTGATTATTCTGTTATTCTGATATATCTTCTTACCATTTCTTAGATACCTTTTTGGTTCTGATGAACCCGTATTATGATGGATAAAAGGCCTGGAGGCTAAATCGTATGGTGAACAATTGAAGGAAGTAGGTATGTTTAGCCCAGTGAAGAGAAGGATTGGGGTGACATGATGGCACTCTTTCAATATTGGGGGAGCTGTCACAGAGAAGAGGGAGTCAACTTATTCTCCAAAGGACCAACAGGTAGAACAAAGAGAAGTGGGTGGAAGCTCATTAAAGAGAGATCCAACCTGGAACTAAAGAGAAATTTCCTGACACGAGAGAACAATTAGAAAATGGGATAGCTTGCCTCCCACAGGTGCGGGTAGCTCCATCCCTGGAAGTTTTCAAAAAGTAGACTGGACAAACAACTGGCATGGTATAAAGCAGGGGTCTCCAACCTTGGTCGCTTTAAGACTTGTGGACTTCAACTCCCAGAGTCCCTCAGCCAGCAAAGCTGGCTGAGGAACTCTGGGAGTTGAAGTCCACAAGTCTTAAAGCGACCAAGGTTGGAGACCCCTGGTATAAAGACTCCTGCCTTGAGCAGAGGGTTGGACTAGAAGATCTCCAAGGTTCCTCCCAGCCCTATGATTCTATGTTTTGAGTCTGTAGTACAACTTGTCAAGGCAACAAGACTCCATTCTCAAAGTTTTTTAAAAAGTCCCCATCCAAAAATTTTTTTAAAAGGCCCCGGAAAAAAGAAAAAAATACCTCAATTTCAAGCTTAGAGATAATTTTAAGTCCCAGAGGAAAATGAAGCAATTTAGTGGCTGCTGGCCTAATGCAGGAAAGGTTAGAAGATTAAAAGACCAACTGCTGTTTGGATAAGTGGTTGATAATTGCACACCCTAGCAATTACTGAGCTTGGTCTCCTGTCTGTCTTACCTTTTTTTTCCCTCGTGTGCCATCAGGGTTGATTCGAAATGTCCCCGAATTTACAGTCCTTCTTGGTCCAATTTTCTTGATCTCATACTCCAACTCATCAGCAAGAGCCTTACATGCTGTAGAGTGCAAAGGAAAAGAAGTATGAAGAGATATCCTCATTCCAAAAAAATCCCAACAGAAAATATGTCAAAGGCAGGGGGCGAAACCAACACGAATACTGAGAGAGCTGTTTGCAGGCAAAGTGTATTCCAAAACATGTGCTTACATAGCCATTCAAACATGTTGTCACCATAAAATCTTAATATGTAGCTGGGCCAGAACCTCCCTGTAGTTTTTTTCTTCTTCTGAGAGTAATTCTTGGAAAGAAGATTTGGACACCACAGCGTCATGTGCAACGTTGATGGCACAGATGACAACAGCTATTTTTATTTGAGGGATAATTCTTGTACATTGATAGAAGCCACATTTTTAAGATTGGTTGTGCCTGAGATGGCACCATCTGGAGCCTCGCCTGTGGTAAGCCAGGATATGCGGCTGCAGCTAAATGTTATCCCCTTGTCATTTATTCTCTCCGAAACAAAAAAGCAAATACGTGTCCCAAAGAAATAATATTACGCTCATTCATAATTTGATAAATTCTGAAATGTCTGAGGCAAACCGGATAAGAGATTCAAAAGGGCAGTGTAGAGAAGGGAAAGGGAAAATATGTTTTGGCTTTTCTTAAAGAAAGTGAAAAAATGCCAGAGCTGACAGGTCGTAAAAAGGTTGCAAGTGATGGTATTGGCCATGTTTATTTCAGAGTTTCCCAACCTGGCAACTTTGAGATTTGTGAACTTCAGCCTCCAGGGTCCCTATAAATGGCCATGATGGTTATGGAATGCTGGGATTTGAAGCCCAAACATCTCAAAGCTGCCCTAGTTTATATATGTAGAAGTAGTCCTTACAATCGTTTGTTCAGTGATTGTTCAAAATGATAATGACGACAAATGAAGAGACTTATAACCAGGGGTGAAATCCAGCAGGTTCTGACAGGTTCTGAAGAACCGATAGCGGAAACTTTGAGTAGTTTGGAGAACTGGCAAACACCACCTCTGGCTGGCTCCAGAGTGAGGTGGGAATGGAGATTATGCAATGTGCTTCCCCCAAGAGTGGGGAGGGAATAGAGATTTTGCAGTATCCTTCTCCTGCCAGGCCTATCAAGCCACGCCCACCAAGCCACACCACATCCACCAAGCCAGGTCCACAGAAACGGTAGTAAAAAAATTTGGATTTCACCACTGCTTATAATCCCTTCCCACAGTCAGGTGAAACAAAATATAGGTAATTGATAAGCCTCGTGTCCTGCCTATCTTCCTTTGCCACAGGGGAGGTGCTGCGATGTTATGCTAGGCCAACCAGGGCCTCCTGAATGGTGACTATGGGAAAAGCAGGGATTGTAGTTGCGATTGTTGAGCAAGGCAAGCACATGGGCGCCTCATTTATCGACTGCCATGAGTTACAACCATAATGGACAGGATGGGTTTTGACTTTTCTCTGAAGTCGGGAATTCATTTTCAGAAACATTTTCTGCAGCTTATCGGATGGGTCTTGCTTAGTATCCATCCTTTCAGCACACGTACCTCATCTGTTTACTCTTGTAGGAATTTAGCACCCACCCCCCTCCTAGAAGAATGAAATATTTTAGAAAATATTTAAAAAGGCAGAATATATTTCCCTGGATGAGAAATGGAGAAACATGTTTTAAAGACAAAGCAGCTCCCTGCAACTTCCTGCCACCCCCCACCTTTGTCAATGGGCCATCATCTGCATCATAATAGAACCCATCTAGCAACTGAAACTCACCACATGGCACCTGGGAAGATTACATCAGCCAGCAAGGCTAGCTAAGACCCCCACCCCCTGGGAGTCTGACAGCCAATCAGGGTACTCTTCTTGTGCCCCAGAAAGTTCAAAGCTCAGAAAAAGCATAAAGCCAGGGAGCACACAGGATCTCATCCCTTTTCTGTTCAGGAACTCAAGCCATGTGATCCTGACCACCATTAAACCATCTTTCCAAGCAGCCTCCATGTTTCCAGTGTCTTTGTCCCCACTTGGAACTGAATCTAGATGGATATTTCTTCCAATACTCTAAAGGTCTAAAATTGCTGTATTGCTCAATGTTCCCATTTATCCACATAGCCGAAGTATTGCTTGATTGAAAGAAAGCTGAAAAGTGATAACATATCCTCGCACTTACCCTTGCTGGCATAGTGCATGCTTTGTATGTACAAATCTCTGTGGCAGATTTTAAAAATGTTATGAGCAGGTTAGTCCTCGGCTTATGACTATAATTGTGCCTGAAATTACGACTGCAAATCATGATAGCCATTAAGTGGGTCCTCATGATTAAAAAATGATTTTTAACTTTTGTTATATATGTTTTTATCGGCTGTAAACCACCCTGAGTCCTTCGGGAGAAGGGCGGTATAAAAATCTAATTAATAATAATAATAATAATAATAATAATAATAATAATAATAATAATAATAATAATAATAATAATAATAATGATGTACCCACACTTGATTTTTATGACTCTTTTTGTGGCAGTTGTTAAGTGAATGTGGCAATTATTAGCAAACCTATTGCTTACTATGGGACATGTTTTACCAAAGAAATGGAGGTAAGTGCTGTAAAGGCGGGCCAGGTTTGAATCTGGGTTGTAAGTAGCTTTTTCTGGCTCCTGGCTCCATCATAATTTTGAACGGTTGCTAAGCGCCGAGTTGAAAGTTGAGGAATCCCTGTAATTTATTCATAAGAACAATACCCATGTTTTACTGTTACATGCAAAAGGTACATGGGAATTATGGTGGCGAGGCTAGATAAAACATACGTGCATCTATGACAGGGGTGAAATCTAAAAATTTCCCTACTGGTTATGTGGGCGTGGCTTAATTGGTGGGCATGGCTTGGTGGTCAGGTGACTGAATGGGCATGGCCAATAATAATAAATAATAAAAATAATAAACAAAGTATACAAAACTTGGGAGTGCACTGGTCTACCTTCTTTAAAAATAGAGGCACCAGTCTACTAGCTGCTGCAGTGCTGTAGTGCGACTCTTTGAAGCGCTGCCGCAGTCATTTAAGGCCGTTTGCTGCTATATCACCACCAAGAGCTACAGACACAGGGAAGAAGAACAGCGAGGCGTGGGGGGGAGACAGGGATTTTTGCTACTGATTCTCTGAACTACTCGTCCCCATCGCTACCGGATCGTGCGATCCGGTCCGAACTGGGAGCATTTTACCCCTGATCTTTGTGCGCGTATACACATGCATTTGTTCATTCTAGAGGCTGGCAAAGCATAGGAAGAATTACAGGGCTGGCAATCAAACAAATGTTTCTTTTTTAAAAAAAACTCAAAACTCATTTACAGTTAATTCTCGACTTACAACAATTCATTTAGTGACCGTTCAAGGTTACAACAGCATTGAAAAAAGTGACATGACCATTTTTCATCCTTATGATCATTGCAGTATCTTCATCGTCATGTAATCAAAATTCAGATGCTTGGCAACTGACTCACATTTATGACGGTTGCAGTGTCCTGGGGTTACGTCCCTTTTGCAACCTTCTGACAAGCAAAGTCAATGGGGAAGCCAGATTCACTCAACAACTATGTTACTAAGTTAAGAATTGCAGGGATTCACTTAACAACCATAGCAAGAAAAAGTCATAAAATGGGGGAAAACTCACTTAACAAGTGTTTCACTTCGCAACAGAAATTTTGGGCTCAATTGTGGTTGTAAGTCAAGGACTACCTGTATTCCCTTGGTTGCTTCATTTACCATTTGGGCTTTATGTATGCTCAGCTTCCGAAGATCTCAGCAATTGACATTCTTAGCCAATTAGGACTGGTTGAGACAGTTTGAAAATAGTTTCAATCTGGTTTGTTGGGCAGTTTGGAGAATTAAACTGAGTTGGTTTTTTCTGAAGCTGCTCTGATGTTTTGGAAGTACTGTGTTTCTCCAAAAATAAGACCCTATCTTATATTTTTTTGAAACCTGAAATAAGTCTTGGCCTTATTGCCGTGCGCTCAAAAGCCCAATTGGGCTTATTATCAGGGAATGTCTTATTTTGGGGAAAACAGGGTAGAGGCACATTGTTCTTTTTCATTGAAAAGCTGTAGTTTTGCAGAACACACTGATGGCCTGTTTTTCATTGGGTGAAACTCACACCCCATCAATGTCTCCCATCCTTCAAGTGTTGGCTGTAACCTATAAATGTCTACATGGCATAAGGCCTGGTTACTTGAGGGACTGCCTGTCTCTCATAACATCTGTCCAGCAGATGTTTGATCCTGCATAGCTGGTACACTCTGGGTTCCTTTGATTAAACAATGCTATCTACTGGGACCCTGGAAGTACACCTCCTTTGAAGTTGCACCTGCCCTCTGGAATGAGGTCCCTCTGAGATTGAAAGACCCCCTAAGGCCTCTGGTAAGGAAGACTCTTCCCTTCTTTGCTCTTGCCATCTTCTTTCCTCACCTATTCTTTATTATTTTCAGTTATTTAATTTATATCATGCCTATTATTTTTTATAAACACGTCAAGGAGGTGAATATCTCTAATACACCTTCTTCCTTCTATTTTCTCAATAGCAACAACCTTGAGAGGGGGGTTGGACTGAGAGAGAGAGAGAGAGAGAGTGACTGGCCCAAAGTCACCTAGTTGGCTTTCATACCTAAGGCAGGACTAGGACTCACACTATCTTGGCGATTGATCTAAAGCATGGCTGTCAAACTCGTTCGCTTCACATGATGTCATGTGACATATTGTGACATTTTTTGCCTTTGCGGAGCTGGGATGGTCGTGGCTTGTGAGTGATGCATCTGGCCCGCGGGCTGCCAGTTTGACACCACTGGTCTAAAGTCACCCAGTTGGCTTTCATGGCTATAGCAGAATATAATTCACCATTGCCTAGTGATTGAGCCAAAGTCACCAAGCCAGCTTTTAGGACTAGAACTCACTGTCTCCCAGTTCCTATCCTGTTGCTGTAAAGGTAAAGGTAAAGGTTCCCCTCACACATATGTGCTAGTCGTTCCCAACTCTAGGGGACGGTGCTCATCTCCGTTTCAAAGCCGAAGAACCAGCACTGTCAGAAGATGTCTCTGTGGTCATGTGACCAGCATGACTCAACACCAAAGGCACACGGAACATTGTTACCTTCCCACCAAACGTGGTCCCTATTTTTCTACTTGCATTTTTTACTTGCTTTCGAACTGCTAAGTTGGCAGAAGCTGGGACAAGTAACGGGAACTCACCCCGTTATGCGGCACTAGGGATTTGAACCACTGAACTGCCAACCTTTCAATCAAGCTCAGCGTCTTACCCACTAAGCCACCACATCCCTTTATTATTTATAATGATTATTTATTTGTAATTTCTACCTTTGATTGCTGTCAGCTGCCCGGAATTATTGAAAGTCAGGTAGCATAGAAGTTTAATTAATCATCATGATCACATCATACTGGAGATATCATTTAGTCTCTTTCTGCATTTTCTACAGAGCTTTACGATCCATTCTTCTTACTTGCCAGGAGATATTACATTTCCTCCTTTTCCCGTTCCAGCCCCTACCAAACCATGCCATGATGATACAACTATTAGAAAATTGTCTAATTGCAAAAGTATCTAGAGATTATAATTGGCCTTCTCTGCCTGCAAGATATATTTTTAATGAAACAATTGAATCATAACTTGGCAGACAGAAAGTTTTCCCTAACAACCACACTGAATGTTTTGCAATTTATTTGGCTTCTGAGGCGAAAGGGATTCCCACCCACCCCCATTACCAGTGTCAAGACAGTTTCGGTACTCTTTTATTGATCATTTGAATAAGACATTGATTAGTTGATTGTGTTTTTAGCATTTTGAGGTAGTCAGTCTAGTTCATCAGACAAAAGAAACCAGAAATATGAATGCTAATATTACTCTTATAGTAAAGTTACAGTAACAGAATCTGGCAAGTCTGAATATGCCTCCCTACTCTCTGCCTTTATCTTATTTGATTGATTTATTACTCAAACTTACAGAGTAAAGTCTAAACTTCAAAGCAACTCAGGGCTCGTCTTATCTGAGATGCTTACCCAGGTTACAGTTCTGCTCGGTTCTCTTATCTAATCCACTGTATAGTTCCAGCTCTTCCTCCTTTTTTCTCAAGGTTATTCCCGTAGCTCATTACAGGTAGGTAAAAATGAAAGCAATTAGTTTTCAGACTCTTCACAAGGATTGAGACTGACCTAGGTCATGCATCTCCAACTCCCAGACCACAGCGGTGGGCAAGCAAGGAAAACTGAAACCATTTCCCCCCCTCCCCATACACACACCAGTCCGTGGAAAAATTGTCTGCCCTGAAACTGGTCCTTGGTGTCAAAAAAGTTGGGGGCCACTGTCCTATGTCTTAATGTGAAGATATCAAGTGAAGAAGTATCATGAGCTATTTTCTGTGTTCAGAATTCTCTCAAATCCACCCATCCAACCACACTGCAACTATTTCCTTTTGCCCTGTGCATCAGACTGCTTCAGATAACTTTTTACCAAGGATGGACTTCTTAAAGATTGTACGTTGGTTCCTCCTTAACAGGAAGTATGAGAGAAACAGCTTCCTACCTCCATTGACCCTTCCTTGAATAAGTTCTATCTGTGTTTGGACACCTCTCTGTGTCCTGTCTCCTTTTCTGCTTTCTGATAATTGTTTTTTACGCAGATCCTGACTTGGCCCCGATGGCTACCTTTATAGCCAGCTTGGTTCCCCCCACCCGGAAAAATATGAATATTTCAAATACTTATATTTTATCCATGAAACACTCTTAAGGGTTATGCAATTCTTTTTCATTCCCCCTTCCTCTCTGAACTTGATTATTAGGAAAAGAAGAAGGAAAACACAAGTGCCTTATTCCTTATTTGGCCCTCAGGATAAAAGAAGCATTAACAAACATTAATTACTAGAGAAATAGCCCTCTTATGCTATCTCTCACATTCTAGAAACAGGTAGTCCTTGACTTGCAACCCCAATTGACCTCAATATTTTTATTGCTAAGTGAGAAAGTTGCTAAGTGAATTTTGCTCTTTTGTATGATTTTTCTATGATTTTTTTTTTCAAAAAGGGACATGGTGGCTCAGTGGCTAAGATGTTGAGCTTCTCGATTGAAAGGTCGGCAGTTCAGCGGTTCGAATCCCTAGTGCTGCTTAATGGGGTGAGCTCCCGTTCCTTGTCCCAGCTTCTGCCAACTTAGCAGTTCGAAAGCATGTAAAAAATGCAAGTAGAAAAAAAGGAACCACCTTTGGTGGGAAGGGAACAGCGTTCCGTGCGCCTTTGGGGTTTAGTCATGCCGACCACATGACCACGGAGACGTCTTCGGACAGTGCTGGCTCTTTGGCTTTGAAACGGAGATGAGCACCGCCCCCTAGAGTCGAGAATAACTAGCCACATATGTACTTTTACTTTTATGATTTTTCTTGCCACAGTTGTTATGTGAATCACAGTAGTTGTAATTGTTAAGTTAGTAACAAGGTTGTAAAGTGAATCTGGATTCCCCATTGATTTTGCTTGTCAGAAGGTCGCAAAAGGCGATCACATGATCCCAGGACACTGCATCCATCATAAATATAAACCAGTTGCCCAGCTTCTGAATTTTTGATCATATAACCATGGAGATGCTGCAACGGTTGTAAAAAAACAACTATAAGTCACTTTTTCCATGCCATTGTGACTTTGAATGGTCACTAAATAAACTGCTGTAAGTTAAGAACTATCTCTGTGGTAATTGAGGACCCTGACAAAATTCCACTTCTCCAAATCAATCCGTTCTCTTCTGGGATATGATCTTGGCAACTTGATATTTGATTTCTGGTTTAATGAGAGTCCGATTTCAGACCATCCACCACTACCTGGCTAAAATAGGGAACTACAAGGGAGTAGGGAATTTCCAAAGAACTGAGCAAATGTGGAGTGGAAATGTTGAGATAGAGTGAATCAGTTTCTGTTTCTGTAGGAAGAACAAGATCTAATTTTGTGTCTCATTTTCTTTAAAATAAAACTTAGCTAGTTAAAAAATAGAGCACAGAATCATAGAGCTGGAAGGGACCTTGACGTCTTCTGTACCAACCCCCTACTCAAGGCAATCCTGGACAAATGTTGTCCAGTCTATCTCCAGGGATGGAGCACCCACAACTGTGGGAGGCAAGTTGTTCCATTGATTGATTGCTCTCATTGTCAGGATATGTCTCCCAAGTGCCAGGTTGGATCTCCATTTAATGAGCTTCCATTTACTGCTGGTTGTCCTGCCTTCAATTGCTTTGAAGAAGTTAACCCCCTCTTTGCTGTGATATCCCCTCAAGTACTGGAAGACAATTATCATGTCATCCCTTATCTTTTTCTTCAATAGACTAGACATACCTAGATCCCGCAACCATCCATCATACAATATAGCTACCATAAATATAGCTTCTGCAACCCAACAAGAAAAACACAGACTTCAGAGGATAATCAGAACTGCAGAAAAAATAATTGCTACCAACCTGCCTTCCATTGAGGACCTGTATACAGCACGAATCAAGAAGAGGGCCGTGAAAATATTTACAGACTCCTCGCATCCTGGACATAAACTGTTTCAACTACTACCCTCAAAACGACGCTATAGAGCACTGCACACCAGAACAACTAGACACAAGAACAGTTTTTTCCCAAGGGCCATCACTCTGCTAAACAAATAATTCCATCAACACTGTCAAACTATTTACTGAATCTGCACTACTATTAATCTTCTCATAGTTCCCATCACCAATCTCTTTCCATTTATGACTGTATGACTATAACTTGTTGCTGGCAATCCTTATGATTTATATTGATATATTGACCATCAATTGTGTTGTAAATGTTGTACCTTGATGAAGGTATCTTTTCTTTTATGTATACTGAGAGCATATGCACCAAGACAAATTCCTTGTGTGTCCAATCACACTTGGCCAATAAAAAATTCTATTCTATTCTATTCTATTCTATTCTATTCTATTCTATTCTATTCTATTCTATTCTATTCTATTCTATTCTATTCTATTCTATAAAATACATAACTATTGCTACTTCCTCCTCCTCCTCCATCCTCCATCCTCTTCCTCCTTTTCCCCACCCCTCCCCCTCCCCCTTCCTTCTCCCCTTCTCCTTCCTCCCTTCTTTATATGTCTTGTTGCTACAAGCACTCAGACCTCATGCAAATACAGGTAGTCTTAGACTTACGACCATAATTGAGTCCAAAATTTCAGTTGCTAAACAAGGCATTTGTTAGGTGAATTTTGCCCGACTTTATGATATTTTTTGCCACGTTTGTTAAAGTAATCACTGCAGTTCATGTGGTTATTCAGTGAATCTGGCTTCCCTATTGACTTTGCATGTTGGAAGCAGCTGGGAAGATTATAAATGGTGATGATTACATGACCCCGGGATACTGCAATCATCATGAATACATGCTGGTTGCCAAATACTTGAATTTTGATCATGTGACATGGGGATGCTGCAACAGTCCTAAGTGTGAATATCAGTCATAAGTCATTTTTTTCAGTGCTATTGTAAGTTTGGAAAGTCACTAAGCGAATGGTTGTAAGTCAAGGACTACCTATAACCTAAATGGAACACTTGTGCCCAGTAGTGGGTTCCACTTACCTTCGCTACCGGTTCGGAACTCGCTTCGCTCACACACAGCGCTTTTGCACATGCGCAAAACGCCCATGATGACATCCGGGCGGGTGGGCGGAGCCTCCCTCCACCGCCACTACTGGTTCACCCGAACTGAGGCGAACCAGTAGAAACTCACCACTGCTTGTGCCTAGATGTGATGAAAGAAAAAACTACATTTCCCCAGAGGGAAGAGGAAGATTTTGTTTTGGTCTAGTTAGAGATTTGGCATCTTTTAAAGGGGAATACCATATATTCTAGAACAAATACCCTTCCCACTTCCCAAAAGAAATGTGGCCCAATAAACTGTCAAAAGATAACAAAATCTACTCCAACAAAGCTCATCATCTATTGCCTGGGGGATGGCCTTGGCTTATTGGTTGTTTCAGCACAGGCTATTTAGTCTCCTAATCAAGTTTTGCAGTTAGAATTACTATTGGCTGTTTTGTTCTCATTAAACCGTAGTGGAATTATTGTGCAGCCACCCTTGCATGGAGTAGTTAAAAGCTAAACCTGAATATAAATTCCAGCTGCAGGCTGGATGGGCTAAAATCAAACATGAAAAACCCCTGAGGAAATGAAGGATAAATGCAGGAGTCCTAATGTTATCTACCTGCTGAAATCTTCATTTAAAAAAAAAAAATCATTAATGTGTGCAGCTGCTAAGCTGAAATGTGTCTGGTGATATAAGACAGGGTTGAGATAGATAGATAGATAGATAGATAGATAGATAGATAGATAGATAGATAGATAGATAGATAGATAGATAAAGCTAAACAGGATATGTATTGCTGGTCTTACGTGTTGATTTGGGTTTGGGCTGGGAGAAAAATCAAACATGGTGAAAGATAGCTTCTCATTTGAAGTGGCTATGTCTCAGCCCCTATAATTTGCTTGGAGTAAGACTTTGTGAGTAAAAAATCTGTCTAGAAAGCTTTTTCTCACTCGGTTTATTTTATTTTCCAAGATCCCATCTTTCTGCTTCTAAACATAATTGCCTCAGAATCACACAAGGATTGGTATGATGCAATTGCCTCTTCATTACACACACATGCACAGGTGTCTCGCTTTGGAGAAAGCCAGTGGGATGTTTTATATTTATTGCACTGGTGATAACGCAATACTTTCTTCTTACTTACTTAAGAATCTTACTGATCTGCAATTTCCAACCTTTCTCATTGCCTTGTTGCAAGCTCGGGCTGCAGGGAATTGAAGTTGAGAATATCTGGAAAGCTACATATTATCCCACTGCCAAAATATTGCATTTCTTTCTTTCTTTCTTTCTTTCTTTCTTTCTTTCTTTCTTTCTTTCTTTCTTTCTTTCTTTCTTTCTTTTTTATTTTATTTATTTTGTCACAACAGTATATATAAGCATAAGCATGAAATAACTATACAATGTATAAGCATATATATATAAGTATGAGTATGTAATAACTATATTAATTGGATATAATGAAAGGAAACAATAGGACAGGAACGGCAGGCACGCTTGTGCTCTTATGACGCCCCTTACAGACCTCTTAGGAATGGGGTGAGGTCAATAGGAGACAGTTTTTGGTTAAAGCTTTGGGGATTTTGAAAAGAGACCACAGAGTCAGGTAGTGCATTCCAGGCATTAACAACTCTGTTACAGAAGTCGTATTTTCTGCAATCAAGATTGGAGCGGCTAACATTAAGTTTAAATCTATTTATTTATTTATTTATTTATTTAAATTTGTATACCGCCCTTCTCCCGGAGGACTCAGGGCGGTTCACAGCCAAGTAAAAATACAATAATATAAATACAAATTAAAATACAATTTAAAAAACTTATTAAAATTGGCCAGAATTAAAATCTAGTGCTAAAACCCATTAAAACCCATTAAAACACTAACCCAGTCCAGCGCAGATGAATAAGTAAGTTTTAAGCTCGCGGCGAAAGGTTCGGAGGTCCGGAAGTTGACGAAGTCCTGGGGAGTTCGTTCCAGAGGCGGAGCCCCACAGAGAAGGCCCTTCCCTGGGTGTCGCCAGGCGACACTGTCGCGCCGATGGCACCCTGAGAGCCCCTCTCTGTGAGGCGCGGGTCGGTGAGAGGTATTCGGTAGCAGCAGGCGGTCCCGTAAGTATCCTGGCCCTATGCCATGGGCGCTTTAAAGACATTCACCAACACCTTGAAGCGCACCGGAAGGCCACAGGTAGCCAGTGCAGCCGGCGCAGGATAGGTGTCACTCGGGAGCCACGAGGGCTCCCTCAATCACCAGCGCAGCTGCATTCTGGACTAACTGTAGCCTCCGGATGCCCCTCAAGGGAGCCCCATGTGAGAGCATTGCAGTAGTCAGGCGAGGCGTCACGAGGCGTGGTGACTGTGCACAAGGCATCCCGGTCTAGAAAGGCGCAATTGGCGCACCAGGCGGACCTGGTGGAAAGCTCTCCTGGAGCGGCCGTCAAATGGTCTTCAAAGACAGCCGTTCATCCAGGACAACGCCCAAATTGCGCACCCTCTCCAACGGGGCTAATGACTCGCTCCCGACAGTCAGCCGCGGACTCAGCTGACTGTACCGGGATGTCGGCATCCACAGCCGTCTTGGAGGGATTGAGCTTGAGCCTGTTCCTCCCCATCCAGACCCGTCTGACTTCCAAACACCGGGACAGCACTTGATGGCTTCATTGGGGTGGCCGGTGTGGAAAAGTACAGCTGGGTGTCATCAGCGTACAGCTGGTACCTCACACGAAGCCACTGATGATCTCACCCAGCGGCTTCATATAGATGTTGAACAGAAGGCGAGAGAATCGACCCTGCGGCACCCCACAAGTGAGGCGCCGCGGGGTGACCTCTGCCCGTCAACACCGTCTGCGACGGTCGGAGAGATAGGAGGAGAACCACCGATAAGCGGTGCCTCCACTCCCAATCCCCCAACCGGCGCAGCAGGATACCATGGTCGATGGTATCGAAAGCCGCTGAGAGGTCTAATAGGACCAGGGCAGAGGAATAACCCCTATCCTGGCCCTCCAGAGATCATCCTGCGACCAAAGCCGTCTCAGTGCTGTAACCGGGCGGAAGCCGGACTGGAGCAGGTCCAGATAGACAGTTTCCTCCAGGTGCAGGGGAACTGATATGCCACCATACTCTCTACAACCTTCGCGCGGCGGGTTGGAGACTGGGCGATAATTACCTAAAACAGCGGGTCAGGAAGGCTTCTTGAGGAGGGCCTCACCACCGCCTCTTTCAAGGCGGCCGGAAAGACTCCCTCCAACAAGGAAGCACTCGTAATCCCCTGGAGCCAGCCTCGTGTCACCTCCTGAGTGGCCAGCACCAGCCAGGAGGGGCACGGGTCCAGTAAACATGTGGTGGCATTCAATCTACCCAGCAACCTGTCCATGTCCTCGGGAGTCACAGGGTCAAACTCATCCCACACAACATCACCAAGACCACCCTCAGACGTCCCGTCCGAATCGCTATTGCGTGCTCGTGTATTGTTGCAACTGAAGCTGAAGTAGTCTTCAACAGGAAGGACATGGAAGGAGTCTTCAAACTCAGGTCATGTCGTTAGGAAGAAGGCTAGAAAATCAAAGCAATAAACAATATCCTAATCAAGGAATTACAAACTCAGACGAACAAGCTAACAATAAACAACTGCCTAATCAAGAAACCACCAAGAACAACTCCCACCAACTCTGTCAGGGCAAATATATATATATAAACAGAGAGCAAGCCCCATTCCCTTCTAGCATTACTGATGTTAGCTAGTTGGGTAATGAAATGTTTACAAGAAAACAACTACACTGAGAGAGCACCAATGACCGCACAGTTCAAGCCCGAGCTACAAACATTCTCTTCTATCAAAATCAAATCAGTCTGGATAGAGCATTCTGTGACTGGGGTGCCCTCACCAAAAAGGCCCTCTCTCACTTTACCATGGCCAGTTTTTGCTAGATTGCAAAGGTGCCTGAAGATCTACAGTAAACTATTAATGTGGAAACAGGCTGGTGTTAATAATAAGTACCTATGAAGACATTGCTCAGAATTACATCCATAGTTCTTACTCGTGACTTAGTTTTAATTAGCCTGCTTTATATGTGACATACTGTATTATTCTGTCAAGACCGATGTTACTAAGTTATCTACTACATCAGGGGTAGTATTTTTATACTTTTTATACCTACCGCTCACTTTTGTATCTCTGTTAGTAGTAACATTTTCCAACCGCCCACCGGTTCCACAGTAACGCGCCATGTATCGTCATCTGTGCATGCCTCTCGCACATCGTGGATTGGGTTTGAGGGGGGCACCGGCTACCAGCTCTGCTTGTCTGTTATAGCTGGGTGGTCTGGGGGGAGCTGTGTGAGCTATTCTGGGACGAGGCTCTTTTATTTGCGGTCGCATTATAGCGCTATTTAGTTTCACTTACGTAACATGAACTAAACTTATGCGCGGGCGATACAAATATACAAATAGAATGAGACTATTGCCTTATACACTGTAAGCCGCCCTGAGTCTTCGGAGAAGGGCGGGGTATAAATGTAAACAAAACAAAAAAAAAAAATAGTATATTTTCAGAAATTTAAATTGTCACAGGGAATTTTATGAAAACCTAATGAAAATGCTTTTAAATAATGCTATGAAAATTTTTTAAAAAGTCAATTAAATTAAAAAAAAGGAAAGTGCTTCAGTATCGGACAAAACCCCTACCGCCCACCATGAAAGCTGGAACGCCCACTAGTGGGTGGTAGGGACCAGGTTGACTACCACTGTACTACGCAATGTAAGAAAAATGGTTTCTCTTGTTAAATATGGATCGAGGCCTTTACATTCATTATGGCAATATGTGAAGTGGTTAAGGTGCTGGAGCTAGAAACCAGGAGACTAAATTCTAGTCCCACCTAAGAATGAAAGCCAGTTGGGTGATTTGGGGCAAAGAGTTCTAGTCTTGCCTTAGGTATGAAAGCTGGCTGGGTATCTTTGGGCCAGTCACTCTCAGACCTATTCACCTCATAGAGTTGTTATTGTGGGGAAATAGAAAGGAGTATTATATATGTTCACTGCCTTGAGCTATTTATACAGATATTAAAGGTGGGATTAAAGTCAAATAAATAGTGAAGCACAATTACTTCATTCAAAGCTAGCTCTTCCATTAAGCAAGGGAAATAATTACCTCAAGCAGGTAGGCAACATAAGGTAAAGGTAAAGGTTCCCCTCGCACATACATGCTAATCATTGCCGAGATGGGGCAGTGCTCATCTCCATTTCAAAGCCGAAGAGCCAGCACTGTCTGAAGACATCTCCATGGTCATGTGGCCAGCATGACTTAACGCCAAAGGCACACAGAACGCTGTTACCTTCCCACCAAGGTGGTCCCTATTTTTTCTACTTGCATTTTTACATGCTTTCAAAACTGCTAGGTTGGCAGAAGCTGGGACAAGTAACGGGAGCTCACCCCATTACACGGCAGCACTAGGGATTCGAAACGCCGAGCTGCCAACCTTTCGATCGACAAGCTCAACGTCCTAGCCCCTGAGCCACCGCGTCCCTAGGCAACATATTAGCTTCATTTCAACATATGATTCACATACATTAAAATTTATAATGCAGAGATCAAGGGATGCTAAAATTGCCAGATAAATGGCAACCTTAATAGTTATTAATAGTTATATAATAGTCATTGCTTAATATTTCAGAGAACAGCCAGGAACAATTATCATCAACCATTAAAAAAACCAGAGTCAATACAAACGTTGTCGGACGGTATGTGGAAAATGAGTACAAGATTAAGCGATTTAAAGACTTAGGAACTGTTTTTTAATCCTCTACAACAGATGTGGGGAACTACGTCCTTTTTATGACTTGTGGACTTCAACTCCCAGAATTCCTGAGCCATTTTTCTGCAAAAAAATATCAGAACCACAGTGGGGAAGGGCGGCCGTCAGAATTTTGAATCCGTAAGATCGTAAGTACCTTTTGTTAGATTCATCATAACCTCAAATGGTTGCTAAAAGATTGGTCGTAGTGGAGGACTACCTGTACTGTCAAGCTAACTGCAACACAGCAGATCCATTGTATGTCCAACATACAACTGCATCATGCAACCACATTGGCTCATTCTTCCTGCAAAAAATCTTGATTGCAGAAAATATCTTGATTGCAGAAAATATGACTTTAGTAACAGAGTTGTTAATGCCTGGAATGCACTACCAGACTCTGTGGTCTCTTCCCAAAATCCCCAAAGCTTTAACCAAAAACTGTCTACTATTGACCTCACCCCATTTCTGCAAGGGGTGTGCATAAGAGCACCAACATGCCTACTGTTCCTGTCCTAATGTTCCCTTTGATTGTATCCAATTTCTTATAGTTATTACATACTTATGATTATATATATGCTTATATATCATATAGTTATTTCATGCTTATGCTTATATATACTGTTGTGATAAATAAATAAATAAATAAATAAAATAAATCTGAATACTGCTCCATGTCTGCCTTAAAATTAATTAAACCAGGAGCAGACAGTCTAGAAAGGCTGATAAAGCTGTGAAATTTTCAGTTCAAACCATCTTTCAACTCCTGCCAAAGACTGGTGTGGAGGCTGGAAATAATTTAGAAAGGTTGAGAGAAGGTCAAAGAGCTTGTAATTGAATAATTCAGCCCAGATAGCAAACTGAAGCAAAAGGAAAAACTTTAGCATCCTGACAAATAAGCATTAGATATGAAACCTGGAAATACATATTGAAATACGTAACTAATAATGGCTTTATGGCTAATCAATAAGCATTATTATTGCTAAAATAACTGGGTTGTTGTTTTTTGCTCATGGGACAGAATGAATATTACTTTCCATTGTCACTCTAGGTCAGGGATCTCCAACCTGGGCAACTTTAAGACTTGTGGACTTCAACTCCCAGAGTTGAGTTCAACTCTGAGAGTTGAAGTCCACAAGTCTTAAAGTTGCCACGGTTGGAGACCCCTGACCTAGATAGAAGATAAATCTTCCCCAAATAAGCTGTTTGTACATTTTTTAAAGTTTTTTTTTAACAAACATACCAATCGGTGAACAGTGTAGAACCTGGGTGTCCTAGATTCTAATACAAATAAAACTAGTAGAATTGATCATAGTTACTACCTTCAACCAACTTATATATTTTTAATAATATATTCTAATAATTCCTAATAATGATACACATTTATATTAAGTTGCACTCTGTCATTATTCAATTATTCCATGCTTTCTCTTGTTTTTATTATATAAAAGTGTATACACTAATATTCTACCTTCTCTAATTTCTATCTCTTATACTAACTTTTAATCATGTCATCCTTTATTAAAAACCATTTTCTTTCTGTCCTACCTAACTTCTAATCATGTCACCTACCTAAAAAAAGAAAAGAAAGAGAGGGAAAAGGAAAAGCAAATCGGAACAATAACAAAAATGAGAAATCATCTATCCATCGTCTCTTGCACACTTCAATACTTTAATTGCTGTTCTCTTTTTTTGGCTTGCTTCCTATATTCCTCTCTTGGATCTTTATCTCTCTCTGCATCTGCTTCTTGGCTGGTCAATCTAGGTATGTCTCCCATCACTACCTGCTTCCACTGCATAGTTTCCAAAATTTCTGCCCAGGCCCCTATCTCCCTTTCAAAAGTAGCTTCCAACTCTCTTAGTATATTTTCCCCCTGATTTAATTCAGCAGTCACAGTTATTTTCATTGTTGTCTCTTCTTTGACTTCTTCCTCCATTTCTTCTGTTGACTCCTCCCTTTCCTGGGCGTCTTGGTCTTTAGTCATAATCAGGCGTGAAATGCTCCCGGTTCGGACCAGATCACCTGATCCGGTAGCAATGGCAGTGGGTGGTTCGGAGAACCAGTAGCAATTTTTTTTCTTTGGCTGAAAAAATGCTTTTAAAAGAAAAAAAAAAGCCTCTGATGATCGTGTGGCTCAGCTGGGATCGTCAGAGGCTTTTAAAAACATTTTTTCTACAACCTCTTCAGCCCTAGAGGTTGTAAAAATATGCTTTTAAAAGGCTCCTCCTCTGACAATCCCAGCTGAATTGCCTGATTGCCAGAGGCTTTTCTTTTCTTCTAAAAGCATTTTTTTGCCTTTAAAAGAAAAAAAAGCTTCTTCGGTAGAAGAAGTTGTAGAAAAAATGCTTTTAAAAGTAAAAAAAAAAAGTTGGCCACACCCACCCAATCCCATTACTTCCACCACCACCAAGCCATGGCCACAGAACTGGTAGTAACAAATTTAACATTTCACCACTGCTCATCATTCCTCATATGGTATTTTCAATTTTTTCCGTAATCTCCTTCAATCCTTTCTCCATTTTTTTTTTTTGTGTTCTGAAAAAGTAACACCATCTCCTTTGAAATTCCATTCATTTCTTCCTTATAAGGCATCTTATTTTGTTTTAAAAAGTTCAACTTTTATCCAGTATCCCAGGAACTATTTAGTCAGTCCTTAAATTGCCCTTCAAGGAGTGCACTAACCCCAGTTCTTTGTATCCCCTAGCTAAACAATCAGTTCCATTTAAATAGTCCCAGCAGTTATTACAAGCTTCTTTGTGTCCCCTTTACAGGTTAAATCTTCTAGCATAACATTCAGGAATAATCCAATAAATATTTTCACAGTCCTTCATATAGGTCAGTGTTGGCAAACCCATGGCACGCGTTCCAGAAGTGGCACGTGAAACCGTCCCGAGGCAAATGCGTGCCCTCGCTGGCTCCTTGTCGCGTTCCTGTGCTCAAATGCGTGCCGGTCAGCTGGCTGTTGTGCATGGGCGATGCTGGCGGACCACGCATGTGCGAGGCGGCACACGTGCCATAGGTTTGCCAACATGCATGCGCGATGGACCGCCGCACTTCTGAGGTCGCCAGCACCGCATGCATAATGGCCAGCTAGCCGGCGCGCGTTTGAGCACAGGAACGCAATGGGAGCTGGTGAGCCGCACATTTGCCTCGGGATGCGGGCGGCACGTGAGAACGCGAAAGGTTCGCCAACACTGATATAGGTATTCCCAAACTTGTAATTTTTCCTTTCATCAGCAGGTGGCACTCTCAACTTAAGTTTCAGTATCAAAAAGTCAATAAATGATAAAATTCTAAAAAGGCTGAGAGATGACGGATAGAGATATAATATCTTGTAATACTATGATTGTATTAAAAACTAACAGAAATAAATAGGAAGTATAACTTGGGAAAATATTAACACATATATAGATATATAATAGAATTTATTATAACCATAAATATACTAAGGTTAGGAGGTGGAAGACTGTGAGTAGGCATATTTAAATGTATTATTATAATTAACAGTGTGCAAAAATATATTGGAATTTATAGCTTTTAAGAACTACAAATTCAGGGGACTTAGAGATATAATACGGGGACCGATTAAATTTTATTAATAAATGGTGTTTATAGAAAACTTTCGATCGACAAGCTCAGCGTCTTAGCCCCTGAGCCACCACATCCCCTAGATAAAAACTATGCATATGCAATTGTTTATTACTGTTAGCACTGCGTAAAAAATGTATTGACCAAGTCATTACACTGTCCACAAAATATGTTGGTTGTTAAAGGAAAACTACAAATAAAACATATACAATAAAAAATAACCATGTGATTGTTTAACAACTGTGGCAAAAAGATTGTAAAGTCCCTTAATGATCTCATTGCTTAGCGATAGATGTTCTATTCCCAATTGTAATCATAAGCCAAGGACTACCTGTACTATGTCCTTAACTCCTGTACAATCACACAGTGTGTGCTTTCATTCATACGCAACACATTCTCATTATCTTTATCCACAAATGCTACAGCTTGCCCAGAACAAGCGCTGTGTCAGCTTTGGAAGCCATACTAGGCCGAAGGCTTCCGCGCCTTCGTGGGGTTTTCTGGAACGCTGACACATTGCCCCTTACTGCCTGAATCCAAATTATTTAGGTTATATTTATTTATTAACCTGTTTTTTCACAGCTGGGTATTCCTAGTTGACAACAGTAAAGTCTTGTGAAGTCCACAGCTGAAGTTACGGAAAGCCTCACTTGTGTTTTGGAATTACTTGCATCTCCTCATTATGTTCTGGATTGTTCTGAACCCCTTCAGTTGGAAAAACAGGTTGATTAATTAAACTAATGCATAAACCGTATATTTGCAAAGCTCCATTTTTCCTCAAGTGTTGAACTTATACAGATCTCTTAATTTTATCCCAACCGTATCTCTGTTAGTCAAGTTGGGCTAAGAGCAGTAGTGGGATTCAGCCAGTTCGCACCACTTCTGGAGAACCGGTTGTTAACTTTCTGAGCAGTTTGGTGAGCTGGTTGTTGGAGGAAATCATTAAGGCAGAGAACCGGTTGTTAATTTATTTGAATCCCACCACTGGCTAAGAGATAATGCCTAGATAGCAATAGCACATAGACTTCACAGTGCTTCACAGCCCTCTCTAAGCGGTTTACGGAGTCAGCCTATTGCCCCCAACAATTTGGATCCTCATTTTACTGACCTTGGAAGGATGGAAGGCTGAGTCAACCTTGAGCTGAACAGGATCGAACTGCCAAAAGCTGGCAGTTAGCAGAAGTAGCCTGCAGTACTGCATTCTAACCACTGCACTACTGCACTGCTCATGGATGAAGGTCACTCAGTCAGGTCTTTTATGCCTTTGAGGAGTCAAATTGAACCTGGGTTCCATCCAGTGGTGAAATTCAATTTTTTTTACTACTGTGGGCATGGCTTGGTGGGTGTGGTGTGGCTTGGTGGGCATGGCTTGGTGGGCACGGCAGGGGAAGGATACTGCAAAATCTCCATTCCCACCCCACTCTGTGGGCAGCCAGAGGTGGTATTTGCCGGTTCTCCAAACTGTTCAAAATTTCCGCTACCGGTTCTCCAGAACCTGTCAGAACCTGCTGGATTTCATCCGTGGTTCTATCAGTATTTAACTGTAGTCTCTGTACCTACAAATGCCTTGTATGAACTGAGATGTCCTGAGAATTAAATTTCTCTAAGGTGGTGACATCCAATGGGACATAATCATCCCTAGCTAGGCACCAGCCTCAAAGGTTAATTTTTCCTGCAAACCTTTTGAGCGCCACATAGATCCAATAGTCATCCTTAGAAAAAAAATTTAAAAATGTTTCAGCTTTATTGTAGTCTCATAAGAATGCTTGCTTGCTTGTTTCTTCCCCCACCTCAAAAAAAAAAAAAAAGATGAAAATAAGTTGTGGTAGAAAAGAATAAATCTGAGCAAAGGCATTGATTTGAGGGAGATGCGATTGCCTTAAAACTTTGAATAATTCTCGGAGATGATTTGAACTTGAAGCCTTAAAAGGCTCTGAAGTGACTGAAAGGGTGGAAAAATCAGTGGATTTTTAGACATACACAGTGGTGGGATTCAGCCAGTTCGCACCACTTCGGGAGAACCGGTTGTTAACTTTCTGAGCAGTTTGGTGAACTGGTTGTTGGAAGAAATCATTAAGGCAGAGAACTGGTTGTTAAATTATTTGAATCCCACCACTGGACATACCTACCCAATTCAAATCTCAGATCAGGTTCTACTGAATTGTGTTGCCTTAGGGTTTTGATGGCAAATGCAACCCTGTCTCTCTCAGATCACCTGAGGACAAGGAGGAGACAGCACACCTGATCAATGATAACGGAGCTCTGACAGCGGTGATAACCAGTTTGTGTGTGCAGGTAAGTGTCCCGTCTGCATAACCCTTTTTTTCCCCAAAAGGTGAGCCATTTTGAGAATATATAGAGCAAGTTTGGTCTAGTGATGAAGGCACTAGGATGGAACCAGGAGATGGTGAGTTCTAGTCCCAACTCAAGCATGAAAGCTGTCTGGGTGGCCAATCGCCAGGAAACTGTGAGTTCTAGTCCCACCTCAAGCATGAAAGCTGTCTGGGTGGCCAGTCACCAGGAAACTGTGAGTTCTAGTCCCACCTCAAGCATGAAAGCTGTCTGTGGGGCCAGTCACCAGGAAACTGTGAGTTCTAGTCCTACTTCAGGCATGAATGCGGATTTTGGCCATTCACTTTCTCTCAGCCCAACCCACCTCACAAGGTTGTTATTGTGGGGAAAAGAGGAGGAGGAAGAAATATTAGATATGTTCTCCATATCTAATATTAATCATTATATCTAATTCACAGACACTGAGAGCCTCAGAATCTTCTTTCATTGGGAGTGTTACTTAGAACCCTGACATTAATATAAGTAGATATAATTATATATATATATATATATATATATATATATATATATATATATATATATATATATATATATATATATATATATATATATATATATATAATACAATAATAAAGTTATGATATAAATAAATATTTATACCACTCTCACAAACTGCAAATTAATCCAGGGACTCCAAAAGGTTGCCAGTCTTCCTTTACTTCATGGTAACCCATTTCTATATTTCATATGTTTCATGGTTGATTTTAAGCTCTTCCTCATTATTAAGCAGCACAGAATGAGCTTTCAATGGAAAAATTTTTAACTAATGGAAATATATAATCTATTTCTAGCAGCAGCTGGTCATTAAATCAATGGGAAACCCAAGTTCCTTGCACGAACATCTGAGTTGCAAAACAAGATTGGGAACAGTAAGAGTACAGGTAGTCCTTGATTTATGACCCATTATGAAGTTTGCCCATTATGATCATTAGTTGTGATGGTTGAAAAGGTCACCCATGTAACCAGTCCAATGTAATGACCTTTTTGTCATGTTGATAAAGAAACAACATGGTCTTTAAGTAAACCAATTGTTCACTATGGGCTGGATTTGTTGAAAACCAGAAGTAAATGCCATTTTAAGCAAAAATGTCATAAAATGTGGTCTTGTGACCATGAGACACTGCAAATTGCCATAAATGCAGCCATCAGAACTTCAGAACCAGGTTGTAAGTGCTGCTGTGGAGGTCCATAAATTTTGAACGTTTGCTAAGCGACTGGTTGCAAGTCAAGGACTATGGTATACAAAATGGAGCTTTCTGTTTCTTCAGAACGGACCAAAACTGCCCTAAAATATGAAAAACTTTGAATATTGAGGGCTAATCCCAAGTCATATGAAATGCCAAGATAGATCAAAATAACCGTGTTTCCCTGAAAATAAGACCCTGACTTATACTTCTTTTCCCACCAAAAAAAGCTCCAGGTCTTATTTTCAGGGGGAATATCATCCACTCACTCATCTGACTTGCGTGTGTCACCCTCAGCCTCTTTTTCACCATCAGAGGCCTTCAGGAACTTCTTCGTCCAGCAAGGCCAGCATAGCTTTCCTGAAGTCTTCTATAGCCAGTAACAGAACTCTAGATCAGGGTTCTCCAACCTTGATCCCTTTAAGACTTGTGGACTTCAACTCTGGGAGTCTTAAGGGGACCACAAGTCTTAAGGGGACCAAGGTTGGAGACCCCTGATCTAGATTGATCTGGAGCTCTGTTATCAGCTACAAAAGACTTCAGGAAAGCCAGCTTGCCAGCTGCAGAAGAAATGGGCTGGCTGGCGAGGTAGGTGTCGGCGTGTGCGAGGCCTGGCTGCAACTGTCCAAAGGTAAGTGATAGGGCAGCTCAAATCCCCCCATCCTCCCCCAGCTTAATTTTTACCTGTGCAGCCTGGAGTGGGCGGGGTCTTAAATAGGGCTTATTTTGGGGAGTAGGGCTTATATTGGGTGCACTGTAGAAAAATTAAGCTAGGACTTACTTTCTGAATAGGTCGTATTTTCGGGGAAACACAGTAACATAAAATTAAGCTTTCCTGTACAAAAACATTACAGGATATATTATTTGACCAGAGAAAGACCATAAGTCCATATCTTGCCTGTTTCCAGCAAAGCACTCCACAGATTTAACTTTCCACAATTTGATATCCACCAGAAATGTTTGGTTTACGGAACCCTCCAAATTCCTGAAGACATATGATATGGAAATTTATCCTCATTTTAAAAAAACAAACAAACCAACACACCACCTTTCTAATGTCCCTGCTAAGGGACTGGTCATCAGTCAAGTACTACCTGTACTCGGTTTATCCCAGAGATATACTTGAAGCAGAATCAGGAGATTGACTAGGATAAGAAAAGAAATGCAAACACCACGTTCTGCTCTAGCAGAAAACACTCTTCTCTCTTAACTGCTGCCCGGAAGAGGCATCTTTGCTACTGTGGTGGGTCCTTTTCAATCAAAGCACATCTGTAATGGTATGCCTTTCGCCACCCTGTCTCCTTCTGCTACTTTCCAGAAAACACAAGGTGGTCTGTCTCTCAAAACTGCCGCACCCGAATCACCCAAACCAGACTTTTTTTGTCAAGAGATCTTGGGATTGAAGATTCCGCAGCCCTGGCATACATCAAGGGAGGATTTATTTCAATATGTTGTTGCAACTACTTTTGTCAGGTTATCCGTCTCGGGAGAGATGTTCATTTCTTACAGCTCATTGTGCCATCTGTTTAAAAAGCCAACCGCTCGTCTCCGTGCTAGGAGACCACAGATGGAGATTTTTCCCCCTTGTGTGCACAACTGTCAATGGATGACAAAGCCTTGCTGTTTCCAGCCAGGTGGAATTGCTGGGGAGGAGGGGAGAGCAATGTGGGTGCTCCTGTACAGGTTGAATCTTTGCCTCTGGGTACCGAGCGATGCACAGCGAACAATGCCAGTCAGTTCCCTTTCTAAGGCAATTTTAACCTATCAAGTGAGCATCAAACTACATGTAGATAAAGCAAAAGTTTATTTTCTCTCCTAGGCATGTTTCCTCGCGGCAAGATCCTGCTGTACTGAGTTGAAAATAGTTCTTAGGTGAATGGAGGGATCACGGCTTTTGATGAGACAAATAAAAGGAGAGATATAGGTAGTCTTTGACTTAAGACTGTAGAGGAGCTTGCTCATTAATCATATCATGAGAGCCGTAAAGAAAGTCACTCAGATAATTGACACAATTTTATGAACTTTTTGTGGCAATTCTTAAGCCACCCTGTGGTTGTTAAGTAAACCAATTGTTTGCTAAAGGCCGTTTTTTGCCAAAAACTGAATGCGCTGGTTCCCAGCAAAAATGTTGTAAAATGGACACTTGGCAACGGACCCTGTAAATGTTTGTAAATGTGAGTCCATTGCCAAGCATCTGAAATGCGGACATGTGGCTACAGGTGGGAGAGGCCCTCATAATGTATTTACCCCTGTAGAGGTCTGTCATAACTTTGAATAGTTGCTAAATGACTGATCATAAATTGAGGACTACTTGGTATGCTTACTTATTGAGTAAGGTTGTTCTGTTATGTGGCGAAAGTGACTGCCTGTGAAGGCTCCTGGATTGGGGCTGAAAGGCAAAAACAGAAGCAGCATGCTCCGTTACATAATTGGGTAGACCAGGTTGCCCTGATAGACTGGTCCCACCAGAGAAAAAGAAACGATCAGATAGATAACATTCTTTGCATTCAAGACAGCAAAAAAAATCTATGGAGATTCTCATCCAGGTCATGGTTGTTCCAAAGGTGATTTCCTTCCTCAAGCAGCCACTAGACTTCCTTGTTTTTTCTTTGAAGACATTTTTTGCTTCACATCTAAGAAGCTTCTTCAGCTCTGACTGGATGGCGAGGAATGGTTCCAAGAAGGCTCCAAACTTATTTACATCACTCAGATGACCCTGAAGACCAGGGGTGAAATGCTACCGGTTCAGACCGGTTTGCCCAAACCGGTAGTAAAAAAATGCTACCGGTTCGGGCAATCCAGTAGTATAAAAATTGCTACCGGTTTGAGCGAACCAGTATTTCCAATGATCAGCTGTGCCGCACGATTTATATTCTTCTTTCTAACGAATCTAAAACGTGCAACACAGCTGTTCCCTCCTTCGCTGTTCTACTTACCTTTGCAGACTTAGAAAAGGCTTCGTAATCCTCCTTTTTCAGCGCTGTGCGGTAGCACCTGCAGTGCGCATGTGCACAAAGCGCACATTTGCCACGCACCGTGCATACACATGTGAAGCAAACCAGTAGCCAAGTAAAGCGAACCGGTAGCAGACTTCAGAGCATTTCATCCCTGCTGAAGACACAGATAAACCTCCAAGTGGCCTCAACAATTCTTTAAAAGAATGCAAATGACCAGCTGTCTGCCAGGTATATAAATCCTTCCATTCCCCACCATCTAACTGGAGCTGAAGAAGCTTCCTGGATGAGAAGCAAAACCTCTTCAAAGAAAAACCAGAAAGTTCAGATGCCTCTTGGGAAAAAAAGCACCTTTGGGACTAGGCAGTGGAAGCCACAGTTTGCAGTCCTGAGTTATTTTCCTACTTTGGATTTGAGCTCTAATCACTCAAATGGAGGGAAACAACGGAGGAAAAGAGTGCAGGCAGTCTTTATTTATTTATTTATTTATTTAATCGCATTTTTATACCGCCCTATCTCCCAAGGGACTCAGGGCGGTTTACAGCCTAATAAAACATGCATATAAATGGGACGACTTCCGGTATCCAGCGGCAACGGACGTCTGGAAGGCTTCTCCTGCCTCCAGCGCCCGAATCCGGCCGCCGCCGAGGCCCTCAGGGGCCAGGTGTTCCGAAAAGGACACCTGCCGCACGGACGGCTCGCCAGGGGTCTCCCAGCCGACATACAGGACTGTGGGGACCGATGCTGGCGCGTCCTAGGCTCGGCGGGGTTCGGAGGCCACAGGCCGCGGCCATTATTTTGGTCGTCGCCTGGGCCGCTGTGCCCAGTGACACCGGGGCATTGGATCTATAACTGCAGCAGCCTGGTGGTGAACAGGGCACGGAGAAGAATTGAGGAGGAGAAGGGAAGGGAATATCGGTGGCGTGGTGGAGTGCTCCGGAGTGCGGGGGTTTTCTCCCCTGCGGTTGGAAGGAGCACGAGTTATTCTGGAGAGGAGAACTTAAAATAAGAAGATTACGGTTTTGTGGAGCTCTGGAGAGAAGAGGTGATGGAGAAATTTAGGAGGGAAGGTTTGAGGCCCCTCCTTCTGGGGAACAGTGGTGGCGTCCAGCTTCCGCCTTCACTATGAGAATTTTGATGACATCACTTCCCTTGACTTCCTGGTTGACTAACTGTACTCTGGACTCGTTGCTCCTGTGAGTGCCCCTGGTGGATCCGGAGGAAATTACAAGGATACTGTGCCTGCCTGAGGATTTTGTATTTTTTTTCCTTAATGGCAAAAGGTCAGAGACCAACTGCTGGAGAGATGGAGAATTTTGGAAAAGTTATCTAATATGGACAAGAAATTGGATGAAATAAGAGCAGAAATTGTGACTATCCAAAAGGATTTAAAGGATACTCAACAAGTTTCAGCAGAAAACAAGCAGAAAGTGGAAGGTTTGGAGGGTGAGATGCGGGCAGTGCAGAAAAGAGAGGAGACGACAGGCAATGCTGTGCTTGGACCACAGAGGGATAAAATGTCTTATTTCCTTAGGTTTCAAAATTTGGAAGAAGTGGACCAAGAAGACTTGAGAGATGTTGTGACTAAATTGTTGGGAGAATTTCTTGGGAGAGGTGTTGATTTCATGAATTGGGATGTGGATCGAGTTTATAGAGTTAATTCGCAATATGCACGCACGCATGCAGTTCCCAGAGAGGTTCATGTCAAATTTGTGAGAAGAGAGACGAGAGATGAAATTCTTAGAAAACATAGGAGTGGGGCACTGATTTACAGGGGCAGGGAGATAGCCATTCTGAGGCAGATTCCCAGACAGGTACGTGAAAAAAGAAAGAAATATTATTTTTTGTCAAGCAAATTGTACCAGAAGGGAGTGGGCTTCAGATGGCTGATGCCAGAGGGATTGATGATTTTCCGGGAGGGCATTACGACAAAATCAGTACAATTATGGAGGCTACGGCCTATGTGGAGGAACACAAAGCCTTCCTGGAATCAGATGACCCAGGAATTGAAGAAGGGGAGGTTATAGATCATGGGGCTGAAGCGGCTGCCGCTGTTGCGGCCCTGGAGTTGGGTCAGGCTGAACCCAGAGTTCTGAGATCCAAAACTAGGAAGTGATAAAGATATTTGTGTTGGTTTTCCTTATTCTCTTTTGTACGATATTCTGTTTATTCTTGACTCTTCTTTATTACGTATTTAAAATTTGCAAACTTAGCTACTTCGTGTCACCTGCTTGCCTTATGGCTGTTGTATGTGTTAAAAAATTTGAGTAAAATTCTTATTTTAGATAAGAAAAATGAAAATTTACCATACCTGATATGTATTTGTATAAACCTTTTTTGACTAATAAAAACTTTTTGAATAACAAAAACATGCATATAAATATAAAATAAAACACCAATTTAAAAAACTTATTAAATAAGGCCGAATATTAAAACTACAATAAGATAATAAAACCCCGTTAAAACCAGATTTAAATTTAAAATTCTAGTCCAGTCCTGCGCAGATAAATAGATGTGTCTTAAGCTCGTGGTGAAAGGTTCGAAGGTCAGGAAGTTGGCGAAGTCCTGGGGGAAGTTCGTTCCAGAGGGTGGGAGCCCCCACAGAAAAGGCCCTTCCCCTGGGTGTCGCCAGCCGGCACTGCCTGGCTGACGGCACCCTGAGGAGTCCCTCCCTGTGAGAGCGCACAGGTCGGTGGGAGGCAATCGGTGGCAGCAGACGGTCCCGTAAGTAAGCCGGCCCAATGCCGTGGAGCGCTTTGAAGATAGTTACCAAAACCTTGACTGACAACCATTTGTTTGGCAACCATTCGAAATAACAATGGTATGGAAAAATAGTGCCCACATTTACGACTGTTGCAGCATTCCCACAGTCTCATGATCAAAATTTGGGCACTTGGCAAGCGGCATAATTTACAACTCCTGCGGGATCCCGATGTCGTGTGAAACACCATTTGCAACCTTCCCAGCTGGCAAAGTCAATGGGGAAAGCTGGACTCATTTAACAACTGCATAGTTTATTTAACGACCACAATAATTCATGGTTTAATAACCATGGCAAAAAAAGGTTGTAAAATTGGACATGGCTCATTTAACAGCTGTGGAGGCACAGTGGTTAGAGTGCAGTACTGCAGGCTACTTCTGCTGACTGCCGGCTGACTGCAATTTGGCAGATCGAATCTCACCAGGCTCAGGGTTGACTCAGCCTTCCATCCTTCCGAGGTGGGTAACATGAGGACCCAGATTGTTGGGGGCAAGAGGCTGACTCTATAAACCGCTTAGAGAGGGCTGTAAAGCACTGTGAAGCGGTATATAAGTCTAAGTGCTATTGCTATTAACAACCACCTTGCTTAGCAATGGCAATTATGGTTCCATTTGTAGTCACAAATTGAAGACCACCTGTAAGGAAAGGATGTCCGGGATCCATTGATACATCTCTGACTTTCAGTCTCCATAAAAAAAAAGCTCTGCTATTAAGGGATCAGACAAGGTTATTGGCTTATTTGTGCAGAATTATCAACCCTGTGAACTACAAGCCCTTTGGGTGCATAGAGAAATGCTCAGCTGAGATACTAACCTCCACAGAATACCTCGGGGTTTCGCTGCGCTCTCCCAGTATTGCTGAACAGGGCCAAAAGCAGCAAGGAAAACAAGGCCCGAAGGAATGCAGCCATGCCTTAAGCCTTAACCTGGAAAAACAGACAGGACAAAGGTAAACCAAGGTGCTTTCATGGCTACTCCATCTCTTCTTAATCTGCTGCTCTTTAACGATGCTACAATTGCAGCTTCTAGCATCTTTATCCGATTCACCAGACCACCCAACAAATCAGGAAGGCTGAAGGTCAAGGAAGTGTAGCCTAGTTTTTAGAGGTTCGATCCTGAGACACCCACCGGTTTTATAACCATCCCATACACATCATGCGGCCAAATATCTTCACCAACTATGCGAAACATTTAATTGGATATGTTGTTTTATTGTCCTATTATTTTTCTCTTCTTTGATAATCTCCTTCCACTTATGACTGTAACTTTGTTGCTTGTATCCTTACAATTTATACTGATATTGTTTCCTGATTGCTTATTTGTAGCTTATGACTATCATTAAGTGTTGTATTATTAAATGTAAAATTTGTACTCTATGACTATCATTATGTGTTGTAAGTGTTGTACTTTGATGAACACTGAGAGCATATGAACCAAGACAAATTCCTTGTGTGTCCATTCACACTTGGCCAATAAAAAAATTCTATTCTATTCTATTCTGTTCTGTTCTGTTCTGTTCTGTTCTACTCTAAATTTGATTCTCATTTATTCTCATGTATTATAGAATAGAATAGAATAGAATTTTATTGGCCAAGTGTGATTGGACACACAAGGAATTTGTCTTGGTGCATATGCTCTCAGTGTACATAAAAGAAAAGATACGTTCATCAAGGTACAACATTTACAACACAATTGATGGTCAATATATCAATATAAATCATAAGGATTGCCAGCAACAAGTTATAGTCATACAGTCATAAGTGGAAAGAGATTGGTGATGGGAACTATGAAACGATTAATAGTAGTGCAGATTCAGTAAATAGTCTGACAGTGTTGAGGGAATTATTTGTTTAGCAGAGTGATGGCCTTTGGGAAAAAACTGTTCTTGTGTCTAGTTGTTCTGGTGTGCAGTGCTCTATAGCGTCGTTTTGAGGGTAGGAGTTGAAACAGTTTATGTCCAGGATGCGAGGGATCTGCAAATATTTTCACGGCCCTCTTCTTGATTCGTGCAGTATACAGGTCCTCAATGGAAGGCAGGTTGGTAGCAATTATTTTTTCTGCAGTTCTAATTATCCTCTGAAGTCTGTGTTTTTCTTGTTGGGTTGCAGAACCGAACCAGACAGTTATAGAGGTGCAAATGACAGACTCAATAATTCCTCTGTAGAACTGGATCAGCAGCTCCTTGGGCAGTTTGAGCTTGCTGAGTTGGCGCAGAAAGAACATACTTTGTTGTCCTTTTTTAATGATGTTTTTGATGTTAGCTGTCCATTTGAGATCTTGCGATATGATAGAACCCAGAAATTTGAAGGTTTCTACTGTTGATACTGTGTTGTCAAGTATTGTGAGAGGTGGAAGTATGGAAGGATTTCTCATAAAGTCTACCACCATTTCTACGGTTTTGAGTGTGTTCAGTTCCAGATTGTTTTGGTTGCACCACAAGGCTAGTCGTTCGACCTCTTGTCTATATGCGGATTCGTCATTGTCTCGAATGAGACCAATCACTGTTGTGTCATCTGCAAACTTCAGTAGCTTAACAGATGGATCATTGGAGATGCAGTCATTGGTATACAGAGAGAAGAGAAGTGGGGAGAGCACACAGCCTTGGGGGGCCCCTGTGCTAATTGTACAGGTATTTGATGTGATCTTGCTTAGCTTCACCTGCTGCTTCCTGTTTGTTAGGAAGCTTGTGATCCACTTACAAGTCTGTTCCGGTACCTGTAGCTGGTTTAGCTTAGTTAGAAGAATGTCTGGAATGATGGTATTGAATGCTGAACTAAAGTCTACAAAAAGGACCCTTTCATAGGTCTTTGGAGACTCAAGATGTTGTAGGATGTTGTAGATGTTGTGCAGAGCCATATTAACAGCATCATCTGTTGATCTATTTGCTCGGTATGCAAATTGCAAGGGGTCTAACAGCGGATCCGTGATGGTTTTCAGGTAGAATTATTGTAAAAGCTGTCCAAAGACTGCAATGAAGATATTTGATTTTATAACCATTCCCACATTTTTGACCTGGCTCTTTGAACAGTTTTTTTGGTCTCTTTTTGATAAAGCGTCTCTCCCCTTCAAATAGAAGTAGAAAGTGGTGATTCCTAGTATAATACCAGTTCTGAAATAATTAGTAGGTAACCATATATCACTATTTTTTTAAAATAAAAATCTTTATCGATAATGCTGAATGATTAATGATGGGCAAAACTTAAACCAGGGTGATTTCCTCCTACAAAGGTTATTTTGAAGCATGAACTTCATGTGCTTAATTATATTGCAAAAACCTCAGCTCTTTAGGCATGGTTCTGTATCACTGTAAAATTGTTTTTCAAGGTACATTTGAAAAGTTTCAACACACGTTTCAGATGCTTGATTTGCCTGTGAGTTATTTCTTTGTACTGAAACTGGCCCGCATTTCTGCAAAACACACGAACAAACCCTTATTTGCTATTTAAATTCTCCTTAACGCACCTGTGACTGAAGAAAGCAAATGAGAATTTCCCCAAGGACACAGCTGACTACATCCCAGCTGTTTGAACCTGTGGACTTGTCCGTCAGTTCAAAACTCTCAAACATTCTGTTGTTTTCAAAGAATGACAGATGGTTGAATTGTACCTAATATACTCAGCATCATGACACACATCTCCAACCATATTGGTTTCATTCCCAGAATTTACATGTATACCTATAGCAAACTCATGCTGTATTGTTTTATGGATTCTTTTCCTTGTCTTGGCAATAGTATCAGACTTGTAGTGCTAAAGTGTATTATTTTCTTCCTTTCGTCTCCATTCATAATTCCAAAGTGTAGCTATCAAATATGGGACCATATCCACCTAAGAATTTCCACACACACCCAGTTTTTCCCCGAAGGCCATCACTCTGCTAAACAAATAATTCCCTCAACACTGTCAAACTATTTACTAAATCTGCACTACTATTAATCTTCTCATCATTCCCATCACCATCTCCTTCCACTTATGACTGTATGACTGTAACTTTGTTGCTGGCAATCCTTATGATTTATATTGATATATTGACCATCAATTGTGTTGTAAATGTTGTACCTTGATGAACATATCTTTTCTTTTATGTCCACTGAGAGCATATGCACCAAGACAAATTCCTTGTGTGTCCAATCACACTTGGCCAATAAAAATTCTATTCTATTCTATTCTATTCTATTCTATTCTATTCTATTCTATTCTATTCTATTCTATTCTATTCTATTCTATTCTATTCTATATTCCTTTCATCCTGTCAAGTGTCTAAATCATGATTCCTAAATCATGAACCCCAAAGTTTTTGCACTGTTGTGCCATCCTGGTGTTAGATCAAAGGGAATTTTATCACTGATCGAACAATACAAAAAACTTGCAAGTATTTTGCATGCTGATAAAAGGAAACTTAAACTTTTGACATATATAAATAATATAGCCCTGGGGTATTTTTTTGCCTCGGTCTTATTCAAATTTAAGCTCTAAAGCAACAGCTTTCCCTTCTTATCATCCGTGTTTTAGCCAGTTCCTCTGCTTCACTGAAATCAAGGTATAGCTCAGGTCTACGAAGTTAATGAGGCATGAACCCACTTATGGAAAAAAGCAAGTATTTTGCATGCTGGTCACAGCCAGGTTTCAAAACAACCAGATTGCTTTCATGTCCACAGCAACCAATACACATTTTCTTTTCCAAACTATCCTTCAATAACATGGGCTTTTTTTCAGACAATATCGCCGTAGCAAAATCCATCTAGAAGTTTCATTTGATGGAATCAGAGTATCTCTACCAAATTGCCCATAGAAGGAAGGTGGAGCTGCACAAACTCAAATGGTAGAAAAATGACTGGCAGTAAACTTTGGACAGGACCAATTATGAAATTTTCTGATGTTTGTAGTGATAAAAGGCAGGAATTCCTTATTATGGCAGATTCTCTGCCTAGTGTTCTCCAGCTATATTGGAGCAGAGTCTCTCAAAACTGCAGCAAGCTTAACCAACAGCAGATACGTCTGACATGTGTTCAGGTAGGAAAGACTGAATTGGCATGTCATATAGTGAATACCCTTCTTTGTCCCACTGTATTAGCTGCAGTGCCTGGGGTAGGGAATCTGTGCCAACTATGGATGTTGGTGAACTACAATTACCAGCATTATTCTCCATAGATCATGCCAGTTGAAGTTGTTGAGAATTGTAGTTCAATATCTAGAAGGCTGCACATTGCTTGCCTCTATGTAAGGCAATATCATTGCGTTTTATATTGATAGAATTTGTTGAATGCAGGTGCAGTCATGGACTGCTGGTTTTGATGGTTACACCACGTATCATGATGTATCATGATGGAATATTTTCTGATTTTATTCCTTTACACCGGGGAGGAACAAGGCCCATGGGGTGCTGTCGTGTCCCACTCCTCCTCTGACGGCCGGATCTGGGAAGTCTGTATCATGCGTACCAAGAAGCCTCTGCAGCTTTGCCAAATTCCGGTCAGATTTCTCAGGGCAGGTAGGAATCCAAGGTGTGACTTCAGCAACCAGATGAGACTTTGCCTGACTCAAGGAATGCCAAAAAGCAGATCCGTTATATAGGCCATGGGGTGTGGCTCCATGACTCAGCACTTATCCAGGCCTGCCCCTCCCTTCCTTTTGCTGACGTCGCTCTCCATTCTCCAGAAGCGGGGATCTGCCCACTTTTGTCTTCCTCCTCAGCTGCCAGCAATTCTAGCTCGTGGCTAGAACCTCATGCTCACATGCTATAGGAAGGAGGTTTGTTTGCTCAGTCTGTCCGGGCATGGTGTCAGGGCTGGGGGCTGGAGGCATGCCAGGCCATTCTTCTTCACTATCAGTCTCTGGCTGAGATAGCAGGAGATGGGAGGGGCCCGGCTGCGGAGAGGAGGCAGACGAGGCACAACAGGTGCTTAGATGTGGCCCACTCTGGAAACAGTGAAGAAGTGGCCGGCAGTGCCTCTGCCAGCAACAATGGAGTTGTGTTTTTGACTGCGATGGCTTCCTGCAACCTTCTGCCAGCAAAAACGGAGTTCGGGAGGGCTGCATGCAGTCCTGAGTGCCATTTTCACTGGCAGTGTGCTCAGGCCACCACAGGTGCCAAAATGAATGACATCGAGCTGGCCACACCCACCCTGGCCAAGCCCACCCACCCCCGAATTCAAACACAAGCCTGATGCGGCCCTCAAAGAAATTGAGTTTGACACCCCTACTTTACACTAAACCTATCTATCCAATATGATCACGTGGGATGAACTAATACATCAACTGTGTAAGAGAGTTGAACTTTCGCTTAAGTTCTCATCAAGACCACCACTAGAAAGCGATGCAGCCCAACCATGTCACGTGTTACTTAATCCATATGTGGATGCCACAGATTGCTCTGAGTGCAGAAGTCACACAAGTATTGAATAAAATAATAAACAATAAGAATTGCATTGATGAAGAAATATAGGAGAAGGCGTGAGCTAAGGCCATGTTTCCAACATTGGAAATATCTAAAATTGGAAGGTGTTCCAGATGAAGACAACTGAATATCTGTCTTCCCTATTTGAAGTTTTAAGTCAATATGGCCCAGTAAGGAAATTCCCAAACATATGTATTCCAGTTATTAGAAATCAAGGCAAGTCTCCATGAAAGCAACCAAGCTCAAAGAGCACCAAGAACCCTCAGTTATTGCAAACATCTCCACTATGTAGCTTTGTTACAGCTCAAGACTTCAAAGCCTACTTTAGTACTATTGTTTGCAAGGTCCCAATGGGTTTCTCCTACTTTTTCCTGATAAGATTCTAAAATTTTTCCTACTCTTACAAGCAGATCTCTTGCAATTTTCTTGCAGCTTTTGCACAGCATAAAACTCGGTCATGCTGAGTAGAAAATAGTTAAGTTTCACACTCCTTGTTGTCTTTGTTGCCGCTCCCAAGTACTCTTCCTGACAACTATTTTCCCTTAGAGAAATTCCTTGGAGTTAATGTAGCCTTTTCATTTCAGCTTCTCTGATGCAACTATTCTTTTAGACCCCTTGGTGTATAATCATCAATTGCTCCTAGGAGGTGAAGATCTGAACAGGTAAGGTGACTGCTCAGTTGTTGTAAAATTCTGGTCCTATTGTGCTTTCCTAGCATTGGGCCTGTAGTCTTTTTCAGCAGCACCCCCCCCAAAAATCCCTCCCATTCTATGCATACTGTGATTTTCACAAAACTTGGTGAATTTCTGATGCTGTTTGGAAGTATAAAAAGGAAGTTGTAAACTATCCAGAATTGGTAGGAAAATACAATACTTAATAATAATAATAATAATATAATATTTTAATTTGTATACCGCCCTTCTCCCGAAGGACTCAGGGCGGTGAACAGCCAAAATAAAATACAAAAGAAACAATACATACAATACTAAAAACAACCCTTAAAAAACTTATTCAAATGGCCAAATTTAAAATATAATAACGCCCTATAAAATTGACAGAAATTTAAAACCCATAAAATCAAATTAAAAATTTTAAAAATCAAGCCAACTTCAGCTCAGGGGCTGATGGAAAAATCTGATAGGCTTTCTATCTAAACTACAGTTCTTGTAATTTTTAGAAATTCTGTTACCAGATATAAAACTTTAATTCATTACAAAGCTCAGCTTTTGGCTTGTCAAAGAATTGGAAAACCACAATACCCCTAAAAGGGGGCGGGGGAACCTTTTCACTTGAGCTTATGATCTAGCTATTCCAGGTAGATTAGTAGTTTTATTAGTAAATTTCATGTACATTTACTGATGTTTGAATAATTCTTTGCTCTGGAAACAAGATCAAACAATTCTACCGCTCTTATTGTATTTTATTTTTTGTGTAGTTAGGACACTATGGAATAAAGTTATTAAAAATTAGTAGATCCTGCTGTACTCAGTACAGGTTGATACTGTATTAGAAAGAAAGAAAAATAAACTATAAATAGGTGGAGGTATGGATTTTTTTTTTATTTGTATGTTACCAAATTTACACAGGCAAAATATCTAAAAGAAGAAAAAATTCAGCCTATACTTTCAGTCTAAAGAATATTAAGAATATTTAAAGAATATTAAATCTAAATTTTCTTCTTAAGTATTACCTCAAATTTCCTACTTTTACCTTTAAAACTTAATTTCATCAATTTCATTTTCAAAGTGTACTTACTTGGCAGAGATTTCGGCTTCTGCTTAAGCAAGCTCACAGCTCTAAATTTCAGCCAGGACAATGTTTTAAAACCTGATCTTCCTTCAGAGAAGGTAATTTTATCTTCCTCCTTCTTCGGCATCAGGATCTTCTCAGGTCTATTTCTCAGTGCGAAATCCTATTGCTGTTATGATCTAATGAAATAATCCATGGACGAGCCAGCCAATGAAAGAGCAACATGTGGGAAAAACAGAGTCCAGGAGCCAACTGGATATTGCTTAAAGCTCAGGTGCCTGGAGGAAGCAGTAGAAAGGAAGAAGGGGAAGGAATGCTGGTTGCTATGGTGAATAAAATTACCTGTGCAACATGTGCTCTTATTTACTAGAAGTTCATTAGAGCTGCATTTTCTGATCTTTACTTCCCAAATCCATAGAAGAGCGTTTCCTGTATCTCAGCCACTTTAGGATACGTGGACTTCAATTCCCAGAATTCCCCAACCGGCACCTGTGAACTTCAACACCCAGAATTCCTTAGCAAGCCAGCATCTCTATGGACCAACTCAGAATGCTAGCTGCAGAATTCTGGGAGTTGAAGTCCACCCATTTTACAAGATACTTTACAAGAAACACAGAATATTTTACAAGAATATACATTTTACAAGAAACACAGAATGGACTTAAAAGTCTGCTGAAAAGGTTTTCCTCTAAGCATAGGGGCATCTGCAGGATGGGTTAAAACAGGTGGATTTCAGCAGGTTCTGACCAGTTCTGGAGAACTGGTAGCGGAAATTTTGAGTAGTTTGGAGAACCGGTAGTAAAAATTCTGATTGGCCCACCCCCATCTATTCTCCGCCTCTCAAGTCCCAGCTGATTGGGGGGAAATGAGGATTTTGCAGTAACCTTCCCATGAATTGAGGAGGGAATGGAGATTTTGCAGTATCCTTACCCTGCCATGCCCACCAAGCCACACCCACAGAACCAATAGTATTTGAAACCCACCACTGGCTGAAAATAAATAAATAGAAAATCAAGATGGTAACTTGATGGTTGTGTTGGTTGTGGCTGGCCTATCGATTTTTTTTAACCTGCCTTATTTTATAGACATCCAGTCTGATCTGCTACGGATGTTTTCACCTTTAAACACCTTGCAAACACAGACGGTACAAGTAGTCCTAGACTTACAGCCATTTGTTTAGTGACTGTTTGAAGTTACAACGGCCCTGAAAAAAAGCGACTTATGATCGTTTTTCATACTTGCGACCATTGCAGCATCCCCATAGTCATATTATCAAAATTCGAATGCTTGGCAACGGTCTCGTATTTATGACGGTTGCAGTGTCTTGGGATCTTGTCATCACCTTTTGTGACCTTCTCATGAGCAAAGTTAAAAAAGATGCTGAGACTCTAGAAAGAGTGCAGAGAAGCGCAACAAAGATGATTAGGGGACTGGAGGCTAACACATATAAAGAACGGTTGCAGGAACTCGGTATGTCTAGTTTAATGAAAAGAAGGACTAGGGGAGACATGATAGCAGTGTTCCAATATCTCAGGGGTTGCTACAAAGAAGAGGGAGTCAAACTATTCTCCAAAGCACCTGTTCTGTCCCGTCCCCCACCTCAGTCCGGGAGACACATGAACTGACTCAATTAGCCAGCAATTTAGTCCACGGCAGCTATCAGCTCTGGCAGCAGACCAGCGAACATCTGCCAAGGTTTTCTTTATCTTCCCTGATGTTACCGGAGCAACCAGAAAATCAGGAACAAACAGCAATCCAGGCCAAATACTCAGTCAAATAGTTCAGCTCAAGTTTTCTCCAGTCAGTTTGCTTTGTCCATCACAAAGTAGTAGAGCAGCCCCTCCTGCTTTTATACCCTGTGGGGTGTGGCTCCGTGATTCAGCACTTTCTAGGCCTGCTCCACCCCTTCTTCTGTTGTTCCTGCCTCTCTTGTCTACGAAACCGGGGATCTAACCAGGACTGATTGTCCACAGCTGAGCCTGGAAGCGTTGCCTGGGCGGGGGGAGATACAGGAGACAGAGGCCTCATCACCTCCACCACCTAGCCTGCCTCTGGCTCCTGGAGCTGAGCCAGAGAGGCCGGCCTTGCAGAGGGGAGCCCTGATGGCCCTTCCCCCTCACTCTCTGAGTCACTTTCTGGCAGGGGGCCAGGCCTGGGGGGGTGGGTGGGCTGGAGCCACAACAGCACCTGAGGGTAGAACAAGAAGCAATGGATGGAAACTAATCAAGGAGAGAAGCAACTTAGAACTAAGGAGAAATTTCCTGACAGTTTTAAAGAAAATGTTGGATAACCATTTGTCTGAAATGGTGTAGGGTTTCTTGACTGGGCAGGGGGTTGGACTAGAAGACCTCCAAGGTCCCTTCCAATTCTGTTATTATGAAAGTCAATGGGGAAGCCAGATTCACTTAGCAACTGGGCTTCTAACTTAACAAATGCCATGATTAATATTTATTCAACACCTGTGGCCAGAAAGGTCATAAAAATTCATTTAACAACTGCCTTGCTTAGCAAAGGAAATTTTGGTCTCAATTGTGGTCGTAAGTCGAGGACTACGACCACAACTGAGACCAAAATTTCCTTTGCTAAGCAAGGCAGTTGTTAAATGAATTTTTATGACCTTTCTGGCCACAGAATTCAGCCTGGGATGACAGTTGAAAATCATGATGGTTGTTAAGTGGTCACCATATGACTGTGCCTGATTTTATAATGTTTTTTGCAGCAGTCATTTAGCAAAACGCAGCCGTTATTAAACACGTCCCTTATAGCCAACAGGTGGGTTTTGTTATTGTTTTTTTGCTGGAAACTGAAAGTATATGTCAATTTTCCAGCAAAAAATGAAAAAAAAAATTGTAGTTATGTGACCACACAATATTGCAAATGGTTGTAAATGGGCCTAGTTGCCAAATTTTCCAAATGTGATTGTGTGACTGTGGTGTGTATGTGTGTGTAACTTCAAAACTGGGTTCATAAGTAGCTCTGGGGTCATTTGTCATAACTTGAAACTGTCACCAACCAACTAATCATAAATTGAGGATAACTATAGTTGTTTTCTGAGATATTTAACTATCCTTCATGCTGCTGTAGGAAATTAGCACTCACTCCTCTCCTAGGAAAATGAGATATTTTAGGAAATATTAAAAGGGCAGAATATTTTCCCTAAAAGGGAGGCAGAAAGTCAGGCCCCCCCCACCTTTGTCAATGGGCCATTAAGGCCTGGGCCAGTCTATTCTACATAACAAAGATCTACCTCCTTTAGGCAGAGCCATAGTAGGAATTGTCCAGTAGGGAGTTCCTCTTACCTTTGCTACTGGTTCAGAACTGAGAGCGTGCTTGTACATGGTGCTTCTGTGCATGCGTAGAACCATCTGCACATGCGCAGACCGTCCGTGATGATGTCTGGGCGGATGGGTGGAGCCTTCCACCACCGCCACTACCGGTTTACCCGAACCGGTGCAAACCGGTAGAAAACCATTACTGGAATTGCCCAAAACCCTTTCATTACATCATCACCCAGCAAGAATCAACCAACCCTGGGACTCAAAATACAACCTACAAAGTTACCCCTGCATGGCCCCATAGGAGTCTGACAACCAATCAGAACACAAGCTCAAATTCAAAGCCCAACAGAGGGCATAAAACCCAGGCACTCTCCACATCTCTGTCCTTTTTGCCCAGGATCTCAAGCCATGTGATCCTGTTCATCAATAAATCTTCTTTCCAAACAACTTCCATGAATCCGGTGTCTTTTCCCCCACTTGGAAGTGAACCCAGATGGACATTTCTTCCAACACTGCTTTCATTAAATGCATCTTTGTTCCAGTTTTCAGACCCTCATGCCTTTTCCCGCCCATCTGGCAAAGCCCGACTGTTGCACAATTGGTTGCGGGCTCAATGTCATCTGTAAACTTGCCTCTTGTGTTGCACAAATCACATCCAACAAATTGTGCATTGCATATGAATCTACTTGAGTGTGATTTGTTAATTTTGCTAATGAAATAGAAGTCAGATACTGAGATGCTGATACATGTTCCAGGCTGGTATATTCCAAAACAATATATATTAGTAATATATAGCATATATTATATTAGCACTTTATTTATTTATTTATTTATTTATTTATTTATTTTATTATTTATATTTTTATAGCTCCCTTCTCCGAAGACTCAGGGCGGTGTACAGCAAAAATAAAACATAAATATCAAAACAGTTTAAAATACAATAACCATTAAAAATCTAATTCAATACGCTGAAAGTTTAAAAATTTTAAATAAAAGTTATAAATAAAATTAATCCCCTTAAAATCCCATTAAAACATTCAATTTAAAATTGTATCAGGCCAGCCCTGCTTGATGAAAAAAGAAGGTTTTGAGCTTGCGCTTAAAGGTCCGAAGATCAGGTAGAAGTCTTAGCCCAACAGGTAGTTCATTCCACAGGCCGGAGCTCCTACAGAGAACGCTCTCCCCCTGGGGGTCGCCAGCCAACATTGTCTGGCCGATGGCACCCTGAGGAGGCCCTCTCTGTGGGAGCGCACAGGTCGATGGGAGGTTACCGACGGCAGTAGGCGGTCCCGTAAATATCCCGGTCCCATGCCATGGAGCGCTTTAAAAGTGATAACCAGAACCTTGAATCGCACCCGGAAGACCAGCGGCAACCAGTGCAGCCTGCGCAGGAAAGGTGTTACATGGGAGCTACGGGAAGCTCCCTCAATCCCCCGCGCGGCCGCATTCTGTACCAGGGGAGCCCCATGTAGTAATTGTAGTAATCCAGACGGGAAGTAACGAGGGCATGAGTGACTGTACATAACAAGTCCCAATCCAGAAAAGGGCGCAATTGGCGGATCAGGCGAACCTGATAAAAAGCTCCCCTGGCGACGGCCATCAGATGGTTTTCTAAAGACAGCCGCGCATCCAGGAGAACGCCTAAATTGCGCACTGATTCCCTGGGAGCCAACGATTCGCCCCCCACAGTCAAAGATGGAGTTAATTGACTGTGCCGGGACGACGGTATCCACAGCCACTCTGTCTTAGATGGGTTGAGCTGGAGTCTGTTCATCCCCATCCAGACCCGAACGGCCTTGAGGCACCGGGTCATCACATCAACGGCTTTGTTGGGGTGGTTCGGGGTGGAAATGTACAGCTGAGTGTCGTCAGTGTACAGTTGACAACTCACCCGAAAACCACAGATGATCTCCCCCAGTGGCTTCATATGGATGTTGAACAGGAAAGGCGAGAGAATCGACCCCTGCGGAACCCCACAAGTGAGTTGCCTAGCAGTCGACCTCTGCCCCCCTGCCAACACCATCTGCGAACGGTCAGAGAGGTAGGAGGAGAACCACCGAAAAACGGTGCCCCCCACTCCCAAACCCCCCAACCGTCGCAGCAAGATACCATGGTTGATGGTATCAAAAGCCGCTGACAGATCCAACAGGACAAGGACAGAGGAACAACTCCTGTCCCGTGCCCTCCAGAGATCATCAACCAACGCGACCAAAGCCATCTCCGTGCTATACCCAGATCTGAAGCCGGACTGGCACGGGTCTAGATAGACAGTTTCCTCCAGGTACTTAGCTCTTTCATGTTAAAAGTTTGAGAGTTTTAGTCAGTGAATTTACTTTAAGGTAAAGGTAAAGGTTCCCTTCGCACATACGTGCTAGTTGTTGCCGACTCTAAGGGGCGGTGCTCATCTCCGTTTCAAAGCCGAAGATCCAGCACTGTCCGAAGACATCTCCGCGGTCACGTGGCTGACATGACTCAACGCCAAAGGTGCACGGAATGCTGTTACCTTCCCACCAAATGTGCCCCCTATTTTTTCTACTTGCATTTTTATGTGCTTTCAAAACTGCTAGGTTGGCAGAAGCTGGGACAAGTAACGGGAGCTCACCCCATTACACGGCAGTACTAGGGATTCGAACTGCCGAGCTGCCAACCTTTCGATCGACAAGCTCAACATCCTAGTCCCTGAGCCACCGCATCCCTTTTTGAATTTATTTAGGGCACCTAAAAAGAGGCAAGGAACTTCATTTATACAACATGGAATCCATCTTTATTTATTTATCTATGTTTTGACAGCCTTTCTACTTTCTACTTTCCCACACTCAGAATGTCCTTGCAAACAGCCTGAGTTTACTAATCTAAGAAATTATTTGCCATAAACTCTTCTTGTTTATAACCAGTCCCACCCAGAGACACGATCACAGGCAAATCCCTTGCTGGGACACAGATGTACAAAGTTTGTTGTTATGCCATTATCAGAATTGCTAGGAGAGAGATGACAATTATCACATCAGCTGCATATGAAACGGTCCATGAACTGCTTTTCTTTACAGCATTTGAATTAATCTGTATTTTTATAGCTATTATTTCAATAGCTACATAGAGCTTGCTGTTGATCGCTTGCTTCAGGCAAGTAGCAAACTTTTTTTAAAAAAAATATAAAATACCCAAAAGGTTTGGGAGTAAACCATGCACAAATTCTACTCATCAAGGAAACTCTTTATAATACTAGTTCCTGAAAAGTTAGAAAGCTGCCACACTCTTTATGAACTAATACTGTTTATTATTGTTATGTACCATATAAGGAGTGAGCTATAGGTTTCACTCAGGTCCTCGAAAAGGGCGGGAAAATTTCTTTCTTTCTTTCTTTCTTTCTTTTATTTATTTATTTATTTTGTCACAACAGTATATATAAACATCAGCATGAAAATAACTATATAATATATAAGCATATATATATAAGCATGAGTATGTAATAACTATATTAATTGGATATAATTAAAGGAAACAATAGGACAGGAACGGTAGGCACGTTTGTGCTCTTATGCACGCCCCTTACAGACCTCTTAGGAATGGGGTGAGGTCAATAGTAGACAGTTTTTGGTTAAAGCTTTGGGGATTTTGAGAAGAGACCACAGTCAGGTAGTGTGTTCCAAGCATTAACAACTCTGTTACAGAAGTCATATTTTCTGCAATCAAGATTGAAGCGGTTAACATTAAGTTTAAATCTATTGTTTCCTTTTATATTGTTGTGATTGAAGCTGAAGTAGTCTTCAACAGGAAAAACATTGCAATAGATGATTCTATGAGTTAAACACAGGTCCTGTCGAAGGCGGCGGAGTTCGAAAATACTTAAAGTTCATTGGTTAAGCTGTCTGACAGCCCTCTATAAAAGCAGACACTGCCAGACAAGCACTCTGTTGGGTTTGTACTGGTCTACTAATAAAGAGCGGCTGTTACTGAAAGAGCTGTGTCCATCTCTTCCATCATCAGATCTAACATTGGCGACAAGGATGGGATCGGAAGAATAAGGACAAGTAGACCAGAGTCCCAATGGAGTAGGAAGTAACCGGCATTGCTTGCTGTTCTGCAGAATCACCATCTGCCAGCATGATGACCACTTATGCTCTGCCGGCTCTATTCAACCCAGCCATTGACAATTGGGGCTCCTATATGAATTGTTTTGAATGGTTCATGGAGGCAAACGACCTCCTGGGACTGTCCCACAACCTGTTCTGTCCTCCTCCGCCTCCGTCCGAATGATGGCTTAATTAGCCGGCACTATCAGCTCTGGCGGCAAAAGAGCCAGCATCTGCCAAGAGCCTTTGTTATCTTCCACAACGCTGGTGACTCACAAATTTCAGCTCTAGTCAATCAGTGGATTTGCCTGTTACAAAGAGAAACACCAGCTCTCGCTGCCTTTTATATCCTGTGGGGTGTGGCTCCATGACTCAGCACTTCCTAGGCCTGCCCCACCCTTGCTTCTGTTGTTCCCTCCTCTCCTGCCTACTAAACCAAGCCTGATTGCCGTCAGCTGGGTCTGCAGCCGTGGCCTGGGGGGGAGAGTCAGGGGATGGAGGCCTCATTATTTCTTCCACCTGGCCTGCTTCTGGCTCTTGGAGCTGAGCCAGGGGAGCCGGTGCTCCTGAGGTAAGTCCTGACGGCCCTTCCCCCTCACTTTCCAAGTCATTTTCTAGCAGCAGGGCCGGCTTGAGGGGGCGCAGACACAACACAACCGCAAGCGAGCACTGTTCCTCAGTTATTGCGGTATGGACGTGTTTGACACGGCCAAGGCACTCGTTGAACCAGTCGTGGTTCAAACAGTACCATAGGCCACGCTAAAGAACACACTTCAGGCACATTATGCCCCGGTGCAGTCAAAATTCGTACGGTGGCACGAGTTCCACCGCACAGTGCAGGAAGAAGGCGAATCCGTGAACCATTATGTAGCGGCACTCAGAAAAGCTGCCGCATATTGCAAATTCAGAGAGCTGGAGCTTAATTGCCCACCTGTGGAACCAAGATTCCAGCCCAGACTTCCAGAGGGGTTGGACTTTCCACCTCCTACCAAGCCCAGCGACGTGTTCCAGGAGGTTTTATTGGCGGGTTCAGAGACTGCAACTAATCCACTCACTCGACGCCCAGGAACAAACTGGGCACAGGTCAACTAGGGCTCGCACCAACCCCGCCTACCTGCGTGATTAAGTCTGTAAATATGTATATATATTAAACTAAGTAAATATATTCTAGGAGGGGAGGGGTGTTATGTACCATATAAGGAGCGAGCTATAAGTTTCACTCAGGTCCTCCAAAAGGGTAGGAAAATACTTAAAGCTCATTGTTAAGCCGTCTGGCAGCCCTCTATAAAAGAGGACACTATAAGCACACTATTGGGTTGTACTGGTCTACTAATAAAGAGCTGTTATTACCGAAAGAGCTGTGTCCATTTCTTCAATCATCGAATCTAACACTTATCTTATTTTGAGTGAATTTGTTTTATTGTTAATTTGTTTTATTTATTTGCATTTATTCCACCATTATTATTTTTACGAATAGCTCAAGGTGGCAAACATATTCAATATACCTTCCTCCTCCTATTGTCTCTACAACAACAACCCTGTGAGGTGAGTTGGGTGATAGATAGTGACTGGCCCAAGATTACCCAGCCGGCTTTCCTGCCTAAGGCAGGATTAGAACGCACTGCTCCTGATGATTGGCTCAAATTCACCCAGTTACCTTTTATGCTAAGGAAGGACTTGAACTCATAGTCTTCTACTTTCTGTCTTAATCACTGGAGTATCAAATTGTTTTTATTGTTTTGGTACCTAATTTTTGTATTTTAATACTTACAACTCCGTCGACTTCAACATGACCTTTGTTTAACACACAAAATCATCTATTGCAATATCCTTCCTATAAAAGACTACTTCAGCTTCAATCGCAATATTACAAGAGCAAAAAATAGATTCAAGCTAAATGTCAACTGCTTCAAACTTGATTGCAGAAAATATGACTTTTGTAACAGAGTTGTTAATGCTTGGAACTCATTACCTGACTCCATAGTCTCTACTCAAAATCCCAAAATCTTCAACCAAAAACTGTCTACTATTGACCTCACCCCATTCCTAAGAGGGCTATAAGGTGCGTGCATAAGAGCACAAAAGTGCCTACCGTTACTGTCCTATTGTTCCCTTCATTATATCAAATTGATATAGCAGATGCATATTTTTTTACATATATATATATATATATATATATATATATATATATATATATATATATATATATATTCTTCAAAATATGTTGTTTTATCTATGACAATTGTTTGTGTATACTGTTGTGACAAAAAATAAATAAATAAATAAAAATAAAACATATATATTATAATAATGATAATTTCATAACAAAAAATTCACCAAATACTTGGACATTTAAAATTTACTGGATTTTGCACAAAAAACAGCAACAACCCCCACTGTGCTAGGAACGTCAGGTCTCTACTGATTTGCTGTCTCAAGGCTAAATTCAGACAGGAATGGCAAGATTTTTACTGTCCGAGACGGGAAAGTAGATTCATCTGTGTAAATTCTGCCCCTGTGCTCTGTTCTTTTGTCCAGCAAAACGGATACCTGATGAAAGATAAGAATTGCATTTCTTATCTGTGTCAGCTTCAAAGGACCATGGAAATCACATTCTACAAAGATTTTTTTTTTTAATATTAAAATTGTAAAATGCATCCATAAAATATATATTGCTTCTACAGAAGCAGTAGAGTTAGATCTATAACTAGGGTAAGTGGGTAAATGACTTGGGCTGCAAATTCTATGCCAGGAGAATTATCAATATAGGTAGTCCTTGATTTATGACCAGTTATTTAGTGACCATTCAAAGTTATGATGGACTCCCCAAAAGCTACCTAGGACCTGGTTTCATAGTTACATTTCCCCCCCTGGTGGTCACATCACTGCATTTTGGGCATCCAGCAAACAGCTTATATTTAAGCCAATCTGGCTTTCCCTCATTGATTTTGCTCATTCCCAGATGCCAGCTGGGAAGGTTACAAATGGTGATCACATGACCCCAACATAGTGCAACTGTCGTAAATACATGCCAGTTGCCAAGTGCCCAAATTTTGATTACATGAACCACGGGAATGCTACAACGGTCGTTAGGTGTGAAAAATGATGTGTCACTTTTTTCAATACCATTGTAACTTTCAAAGGTCACTATACGAATGGTTGTAAGTCGAAGACATGAGCTTGTTGATCGAAAGGTCGGCAGTTCAGAGGTTCGAATCCCTAGTGCCGTGTAACGGGGTGAACTCCCGTTACTTGTCCCAGCTTCTGCCAATCTAGCAGTTCAAAAGACGTAAAAAATGCCAGTAGAAAAATAGGGAATGCCGTTGGTGGAAAGGTAACAGCGTTCCATGCGCCTTTGGCGTTGAGTCATGCCGGCCACATGACCACGGAGACGTCTTCGGACAGCGCTGGCTCTTCGGCTTTGAAACGGAGATGAGTACCGCCCCCTAGAGTCGGCAACGACTAGCACATATGTGCGAGGGAAACCTTTACCTTCACCTTACATGATCTTGATTTATGACAGTTTTTCTGAAAACTGTTTACTTCTTGTTTCCAGGAAAGACCTGCCCATAGGGAACAATGGTTCGCTTAACAGCTGCTGCGTTCGCTTAATGACTGCCGTGTTTGCTTAACAACCTTCATCAAAAGAAGGTTGTAAATTCAGCTCAGCCATATGATGAACTACTTTATGACCGTCATGACTTATGACCATAATTGCCAGGCTCAATTACAGTCATAAATTGAAGACTGCCTATATTCTTTTGAGGGACTCCACGGGACGCTGCATGTAGCTTGCATATCTTTTTGCTCCAAGGCACTATCTGATCCTATGATAAAAGCATATTTGTGTAGTGGAAAATTCAGAAGAACAAAAAACAATATTGAGAAGAAAAAACCATGTTTATTGCGACCATCATAGGATTCCTGTTTTACAAGAAAGAAGGATTCTAGATAATGGGAAAGCCAAGATGTTTATAAAAGTTGACCGTTACAAGGGGAGTCCTTAAGTTCTGATTTACTGGCCAGTTTGGGGAAGCTAAGCAGGTCTTTGTCCATGTACCTGGAGTTATTTATATTGTTACACAAAGTTGTTTAAGGAATGCAACAGCTTTCTTAGTAATCTGAATATCTAGTCTCTGCATTAACTTTTTTTCTGTTTACCTGTAAGATTTTTCACTAAAATCTTTTCTTTTTGTTTATTTTTAGATCTGCCACTTCGTAATATTCTTCTTCTTTTTTATTAGTTTAGGCCTTGCTTCTTGTGGATCTTCCACGATGAAAACTAAATCATCTGCAAACGGCTGTATTTTATACTTTCCCTTTTTTATTTCCATGTTCAATCTTACAATGGTAAGATCAGAGAATTAATATCAATGTAATGAATGCTCTTGTAAATCTTGATGGTTTATTGCACAGAGATACTTGTACCCAGACGATACACTGTTTAAAGAAAGATGGAATGTGTCAGGCTGTCTCTGATTATATTTAGGAAAGAATACACCTTAACTTCATTTGCAAATAAAGAAAAGTACTTTTACTAAATACATCATGACTGCAGCAGTATAAAGTTGGATCTGAGACAAAATATGGCTAACATTCCATATCCCCCCATTAGTCCCTCCTTTCCTCAAGAGGTCAGGCTGGTCTGGTCCAATGCCAGCTCCTTCTCCCCCCCCCCCCAATAATCTTCTTCCCCCAGTCTCTAGCTGTTAATCATCTCAGGAATGCAGTCTCTGTTGAAAAAGCCCGTGCTCTAACATTCTTGCTGATTTCAACCATTAATCACCCCTCCCCTTCTGATATGTCAGATGACACTCTTAAAGGGCCCTCTTCCCTTACCCTGTATAGGGCAGTAATATATCTTACATCCTTAAACTATTTTACGTTACAGAAAGAACCCATTACATTCTAACTACTGAATATAAATTGTACAAAAAATATGTAGGATTGGAGTGGAGGCTGACATTCGGCCCTCCTGCAGCAAGGACGTTAGTCCTAGAAAAGAAAAGAGAAAAGTTAGGGTTTGTCAGGATATTTTTTATAGAATTGTGCTATCTTTTCTGAAGCATGAACATCTTCCTTGTTCACCCATTCAGCTTGGGACGAAGGGAAGTGCTTCCAAGCAATAAGATATTGAATTTTATTTCTATGTTTTCTTGAATCTTTCTTTTACTTCAAAATGTTGTTTGCCCTCTATGAGAATTGGTATAGGAGGGGGTGTATGGTTCGCATGGAAAGTAGACATGTGTTCTGGTTTCAGTAAGCTCACATGGAAAACAGGGTGAATTCTTCTAAGTATTTTTGGTAAATCAAGCTGTACAGTCATGGGGTTGATGATTTTCACTATGGGGAAAAAGTATATTGTGAAAGGAAAAGGGCCTCTGGTGGCTCAGGCTGGTAAGACAGTCTGTTATAAACACAGCTGCCTGCAATTACTGCAGGTTCTAGTCCCACCAGGCCCAAGGTTGACTCAGCCTTCCATCCTTTATAAGGTAGGTAAAATGAGGACCCAGATTGTTGGGGGCAATAAGTTGACTTTGTATATAAATATGCAAATAGAATGAAGACTATTGCTAACATAGTGTAAGCCGCCCTGAGTCTTCGGAGAAGGGCGGGATATAAATGCAAATAAAAAAAAAAAAAAGAAATGCAACAGAACTGAAGACGATGGAACGCTGAAGTCATCACCGATAGCTCCCTCTGTGTTGCTATTTCCTCATAAGAGCTGGCCTTGGGCTTTAATGCAGTGGTAAAATCCTCCCCAGTTTGCTACTGGTTCGCTGCCCGCACATGCGCAGTTCACACACATGCGCAGTGCATGCCAAATGCATGTTGCATACATGCATGCACAATGTATGCCAAATGCATGCTGCGCATGCGCAGTGTATGCCAAATGGACATGCATGCGTAGTACACACCAAACGCACGCTGTATGCGCAGTGCATGCCAAACGCATACTGTGCACACATGCACAATGCACACCAAATGCACACTGCATGCACGCATGCGCAGTACGCAGTACGCACCAAACACGCACTGCACATGGAAAAAGGAGGCTTGGGAAGATAAGTAGAACAGTGGGGGGGGGAGGGAAGCTACGCCACGCGATTTAGATTCCCTAAAAAGCTTTCCTGCTTTCCGGCGATTTTAAATTGCACGGCACAGCTGATTGTCAGAAATACCAGTTCGGACCAACCAGTAGCTTTATTTTACTACTGGTTCACTGAACTGGTGTGAACCGGTTGGATTTTATCACTGCTTTAATGTGAGTTGGTCAGAGTTTTTTTAATTATTTAATTTAAATGAGATTTCAGAGAGGGGCTTGTTTGGGGGCACGTAGACTCAATTTGGATCTAACAGGATTAGGAATAGGAGATGAATTTTGACCCTGGTCCTGCCAAAAGGCAAGTAATATAAAACGTACAATCTCCATTTCTTTTGTTCGATCTATTTTTTTTGCTTCGCTTGAAATCCTAATTATGATGTTAGCAACATTCAAGTTCACACTGGGCTTAATCACAACATTTTTGCTTCAAAGGCATGGAAAGGTAAAATCAGCCCCTGTCTAACTACAGAAAAAGTCCATTTCCTTGATGTTACACTCAGAAAAACTATATTGTTACAGTAAATACATTATACAGGAAATCTATGGATTGTCCTACTACCTACATGCTTCCAGCTTCTATCCAGATCACAGTTAAATCTACCATTCACAGTCAAATTGTGTAAAGGTAGTACGGTAGTAATATGACTTGTCACTTAGCAACTGTTTCAAGTTACAACAGACCAGTGGTGAAATGTAAAATTGGTTACTACCAGTTCTGTGGGCGTGGCTTTGTGGGGATGGGTAATGGGACTGGGTGAGCGTGGCCAACTTTTTTTTTTTTACTTTTAAAAGCATTGTTTCTACAACCTCTCCGGCCGAAAAGGTTGTAAAAGATGCTTTTAAAAGGTCTGACGATCCCAGGTGAGCCGCACGATCATCAGAAGCTTTTTTTTTACTTTTAAAAGCATTTTTTTGGCCGAAGAAAAAATACTTTTGAAAGTAAAAAAAAACAACCTCCGATGATCGCGCGGCTCAGCTGGGCATGGGGGGGGGGACACGGATTTTTGCTATCGGTTCTCCGAACCACCCGCTGCCATCGCTACTGGATCGGGTGATCCGGTGTGAACCGGGAGTATTTCACCCCTGCAACAGACTCTGAAAAAGGGACTTATAATGTAGATTTGAAGTTCCAATGTCTATCTTCCTGGTCACATGACCGCATTTTGGATGCTTAGCAACTGGCTCAAAATATGACCATTTGCAGTGTCCCATAAGCCATGTGACCACAATTTACAAAGTCACCATCCCCCAAAAAACCTGGTATTTACTAATAGGAATAGCACTTAGACTTATATACTACTTCATAATGCTATACAGTTCTCTCCAAGGGGTTTACAAGTGTCAGCATATTGCCCCCAACAAACTGGGTCCCCATTTTACCTACCTCAAGGATGCAAGGCTGAGTCAGCCTTAAGCCAGTCAGAATCAAATTCCTGGCAGTAAGCAGAACTAGCCTGCAATATTCAGTGGTTGGATTCTACCAGTTCTCATCAGTTCTGTAGAACCGGTTGTTAAGTAGTTAAGCAGTTCTGAGAACCTTGTTAAGTAGCTAAGTAGTAAACCTAATTTTGCGTAGCTTCTTTTCCAAAAACACCACACTACTAACCAGAGCATATAAAACATTTGCTAGACCAATTCTAGAATACAGCTCGCCTGTTTGGAACCCTCACCACATCTCTGACATCAATACAATTGAACATGTCCAGAAATATTTTACAAGAAGAGTTCTCCATTCCTCTGAAAACAACAAAATACCCTATCCCACCAGACTTGAAATCCTAGGCTTAGAAAACTTGGAACTCCGTCGCCTTTGACAAGACCTAAGCTTAACTCACAGAATCATCTATTGTAATGTCCTTCCTGTTAAAGACTACTTCAGCTTTAATTGCAATAATACTAGAGCAACTAATAGATTTAAACTTAATGTCAACCGCTTTAATCTAGATTGCAGAAAATATGACTTCTGTAACAGAATCATCAGTGCTTGGAATACTTTACCTGACTCTGTGGTCTCTTCTCATAATCCTAAAAGCTTTAACCAAAAACTTTCTACTATTGACCTCACCCCATTCCTAAGAGGACCATAAGGGGCGTGCATAAGCGCACAAATGTGCCTACCGTTCCTGTCCTATTGTTTTTCTTTTCTTCTTCCTATATATATGCTTATACCTCCTTATATTTACCCATATATGTGTTTATTTACTATATAATCTTTTTGTATGATACCTACATATATTGTTGTGACAAAATAAAATAAATAAATAAATAAATAGTTAAACAGTTCAGAGAACTGGTTGTTAAAAGAAATCTCCTTTTGTTTTTGTTTTTTCACTTTACAGGGTTAATCCTGTAAACACTTACAACTTTCTGCTGTTGCTTCCTAGACTAAACTTTATTGCGCGTGCAGAAACTGCCTCTCTGTTAACCCTTATTACATTATTGGCCTTACTTCCGGTTCTGGAGCTTCTCAGAGTTTGTTTGCTTTTTTTGACTTTCTTAAAGGTTGTTTTAAGCTTTTTACACTGCTGTTGGGAGGAAATACTCCCCTTTTGGAGTTCTTCCAGCCAAGGTGCAATGATCAGCACTTTGAAGAAATAATTGGATAATGAAGCAGAAACTTTTAATGACAAAGAACCAAGATGAGTGACATTCAGCAAGGCTTATTGACTAGCTAGAATGATTGACATTCAAACGTGAGTTTACATACCCTTTCTGACTTTTGGTCTAAAACTGGTTTTTGGGGAAGTTTAATTCTGTGCTTGGTGATGCTTAATCCTGTGTTTAGTGATGAGATAATTTTCCCTATTCAGCTTTGTTTGGGTGGAAAAATATTAATCTCTGTTCCTGAAAAGAAGCATCTTCGGAAATCGGACTAGTTCCTGTGTCTATTTGTTCTGGTAATTGGTTTAACAAGCAACAGATATTCTCTTTGCTCCTTTGCTTCATTCTGGAGCGCTTAAATGACCTCTCTGCTAAAGGGATTCACAAGAGTTGGCTGCTGATAGTTATTGTTGCATTTTAACTATTTTAATTCCTCAAGGTGCTCTGGCACCCTGCCTGATTTGTAACTCCAATTTGCAGGTATTTCTAATCTAATGATTGGTATTTAGGGCAGCTTTTTGCAAGCAAAGAAGCTTTTTGTAATTTTGTACAGGTAATCCTTTACTCACAACAGTTACAATGGCACTGAAAAATGTGGCTTATGACCGTTTTTCACACGACCGTTGCAGCAAACTGTCATTAGGGCAAAGAAGTGATGTCACATGACCACCTGGCCATGCCCACCTGGTCACATGAAGCACTGCAGTTGTGAAATGAGTGACACAGTTGTTAAGAATGCTGCAACGGGCATAAATGATGACCGGTCATAAGTGCAAGGACTAGCCAAAAGTGCAAGGACTGTCAGAAATCACTTTTTTCAGCCCTCTGGGTAGTCCCTATGTACACAGGGACTACTAAGAGGGCTAAAAAAGTTATTTTTGACCGGTCCTCACACTTTTGACCAGTCCTCGCACTTACGACTGTCCTCACATTTTACGTTTTGCGCCCTATCTTGCAATCATGGTGAAGAGAAGAGTTGTGAAATGTGTGACATGGTTGTTAAGAATGCCGCAACAGGCATAAATGTGAGGATGGTCATAAGTGTGAGGATCGGTCAAAAGTGTGAGGACTGGTCAGAAATGACTGTTTTCAGGCCTCTGAGTAGTCCCTATGCACATAGCCACGATCATCCAGTCACAAGATCATCCAGTCACATGCCCACCCAGTCACATGACCAGCTAGCCCCGCCCCGCCCACAGAACCAGTTGTTAAAAAATTTGAATTCCACCACTGGCAATACTGCATTCTAACTACTGCGTCACTACAATTCTGATTTTCAGCCAAAAATGCTTAATAGTGAACAATAAACTTACTTAATGATTGCAGTGTTTGTTTAATGACTAACCAAAAAAGATAATAAAATTAGACGCTGTCACCCTCTTTAGAACTATCATAACTTGCGACTGAAATTGCAGGCTCGATTATCAAGGTGACCACATTTGTTCTGATGTGATTTGCTCTGATTTGTTGACACAAAGTGTTAATATTGCTATATACTGGTTTAGGAAGGCCACATTCAGAGTACTGCATCTAATTTTGGTCACTGCAAAAGAAAAACAGGTGCTGAGACCTTAGAAAGAGTGCAGAGAAGATGATCAGGGGACTGAAGGCTAAAACAAATGAAGAATGGTTGCTGGAATTGAGTATGTCCAGCTTTATGAAAAGAAGGACTAGGGGTGACATAATAGCAGTGTTCTAATATCTAAGGGTCTGCCACCAAGAAGAGGGGGTCAACCTATTCTCTAAAACAGCGGTCACCAACTGCTGGTCCACGGACCACTGGTGGTCTGTGAGAAAATTTTGGTGGTCCGCAGAAAAATTATTTGCATTTTTATATTGCACTAAATACTATTTATCTTTTAAAAGATTCATATTAGTGGTCCGCGGGATTTAAAATGTTGAATTTAGCGGTCCCTGAGGTCCGAAAGGTTGGAGACCCCTGCTATAAAGCACCTGAGGGCAGGACAAATAACAGATGGAATTTTAACAAAGAGGGAATTAAGGAGAAATTTCCTGATAGTAAGAACAGTTAATTAGTGTAATGGCTTGTTTCCAGAAGTTGTGGGTGCGCTAGCATTGGAAGTTTTTAAGAGAGTGGACAGCCATTTATCTGGAATTGTATAAGGTTTCCCGCTTGCGCCGGAGGTTGGACTAGATGTCCAAGGTCCCTTCCATCTCTGTTATTCTGTTTTCTGTATTTGTATATTAACTTTGTCATCTTCCCTCTCTTCCACCCTCCATTCACACACACCCTGAAATTTAAGACATATATTGACTTAGCCATTCCATGAATTGATAAAGTGAACTTTTAAAAAAATACGTTAGTCTAAAAATATGCTATCAGACTGTTCTGATTACATGTTTCTTCTTGAATACTCTTGGCTGACCGTACTGGATTAGGCAGGGTGGGCCACCGTGTTGATCTAGTAAGCCCTTTACCAAGTTGTAGGAATTTCAATAGGCAAGAATTTATGTAGCTCAGGTGGTCTCTGGTTGTGAAATCCCTTTGTGCTCTCGGAAGTTGGTTGTTTGCTTGCAGATGTCTCATGGCCCAACTAGAGAATAAATTAATATTGGGGATTTCATTGTGTCTTCTGACAGCTAATTGGTATTCATGGATATGCTGTGCAAGTTTTTTATGTCTGTCCTATATAGTGGCTATTACTACGCTGTATGCTGTAGATCAGGGGTCTCCAACCTTGACAACTTTACAACTTGTGGACTTCAACTCCCAGAATTACTCATTCAGCACATGGTGGCTGAGGAATTCTGGAAGTTGAAGTACACAAGTTGTAAAGTTGTCAAGGTTGGAGACCCACGTTGTCGATGACTCTTCCTTTTAGTTCTTGGGCTAATTGTCTTTTGGTTTACTTAAGAGGTTTTAGAACAGTGGTCACCAACTTGTGGTCCATGGACCACTAGTGGTCTATGAGAAAATGTTGGTGGTCCGCAGAAAAATTATTTGCATTTTTTATATTGCACTAAATCAACTATGTCCCCTGGGACAGATACATGCAATGAGTGTTTGTGTTGCTGCAGAGAGTCTCCCCCTTCGGGGTCTTTTTGTGTGGGTCGGAGAGGGGCAGAAATTCCGACTTGGGGTCTGCTTCAGCCTCCTGGTATGGAGCTTTGGGCGAAGGCTGGAGGGAAGAGTCACTGGTGGAGAAGAGCTGGAGGGCCTTGTTCCAGTGGGACTGCATTATGGCTTGGAACTGGCTGACCATCTCAGCCCACTGAGCCTCCAGGCACTAGTACCTGGCCTTGTACTCCCGCAGGTCTTCCCTCTGCTTAGAAAGCCTATGCTTGTAGTCCTCAGTGAGATGCTTCTGCTGAGCCTCCTTCTTGGTCAGATTCAATTTGAACTGAGCCAGCTGTTTTGCCAACCTTTCTCATGGTGGCTGCTTAGCTCCAACAACTGCTTCCTGTTGGGGCCCTAAAGAGCCCAGGTGGGCAGGCGAGGAGTGGGTGGGAGGGAAGAGGAGAGAAAAGGCCAGTGAGGCATCCCTCAACGTTGAGTGAGATCGAGTTGGCCACGCCCACCCAGTCATATGACTACCTCTACCCAGCCAGTTATTAGACAGATCATATTAGTGGTCCACAGGATTTAAAATTATTAAATTAGTGGTCCCTGAGGTCCAAAAGGTTGGGGACCCCTGTTTTAGAAGGTTTTAGAGCTGATTTGTGTGCTACAATGATGCTATCTATATACTAGTTTTTTTGATTATTTTCTGAGATATTTTTGAATATGGTAGTGTTCTTGTTTTCATAGCTTATGTTGGTTGCGCTGTAATTAGTTCATTGGTCAGATACCTTTTGGTTAAATTGCATAGGTTTCATTTTGTTGGAAGATGTTGTATAGTTGGCCTGTTTGTTTTTTTCTCACATTCTGGTTTGCTTCAGTGAGTTTGTGCCAATCTTAATCAGCACAATTGGTACGCAAATGGGATAAATGTGCATACTGACGAATCTCCACTAAGGAACAACTATTCTTTTTGCGCAAATGCTTACGACAATATGCCCTGCAAATCCCCAACAAACTGTGCAGCTGGATGGAAAATAGTTCAACAAAGCAACCAAAACATGATATGATTAACGATCATGTATGCTCACCACAGCAAAATAAATTTCAGCACACCATAGATAACCTCAAGAAGCAACCAGAACAAATCATGACCCCAAAACAGACAAAAATGTTGACAACCGCCAAGAGACTAAATTTCTAAGACAAGCTGAAAAAGGGAAAACAAAACTCCAAACCAAACTACTTAAACTAAGCTCCAGAAGCAAAGAGGTGTCTGACATGAACCCTAATGTGTAGTCAAAGTGCTCAGTGTTTGCCACATAACACAATATCCTACAGAAAAATCTCAACTGTAGCATAGATCATGCTAATCAGTTATAATTCTTTCCAGCGTTAGAAGCATGAATTAAAAGCCACAGAGACGCAAGAAAACGTATGGCAGAGAATCTTATCACAGACCAGAAGAACATAGAAACAGAACTAATTCAAATCAAAGGTCAGAGCAGATCTCAAAACCTAGAGAGACCAAACCATCACTACCTTCCCTGAAGACAAAGGCTGGACTGTGATTATTATGTCAAAATACAATACATACAGATGCCAAAGAATTGCTGGAGTAATCACAACCCAGTGCAGAAACTGGGTAACCAAATCAAGAGAACCCTAAACAATTTAACATAGAAAAGTCAAATCACACAAGAAGAACAGTGGCAGATGAAGCCGTATGTCCTCCTTCCACGTTTTTATACATAAAATTATATAAGCCCAACATTCCTCTTCATCAAATTATATTATTACCGGCAGAGGTGCGTTTCACATAACTTTACCACTGGTTCGCTGTGCACCAAAAACGTGTGCACGCGCCTTCTGCACATGCGCGAGGCCTTCCACACATGTGCTTTGCTTGCACGTGCAGCTTGCATGCATGTGCACGGCTTAGAAAACATGGCTAAATAGGACAGCATAGCGCCAGGGTGGGTGGGCGGGTGGATGGGGTGGATGCCATCCGCAGGTTGTCACTATCAGTTCACCCGAACCGGTCTGAACCAGCTGAATGCTAGCACTGATTACCAAGGACTCCAACTTACAACATTAGCCAGCAAACTTATAAAAAAGCTTGTACATCATGTAGAGGGGAGTGGATACAATACCAATTGTCCACTATAGTGCCTCCAGAAAATTAAAGAGCTAAAAGCAGAAGATGAAATTATGGTTTCTTCCAACATCATAGCATTTTTCACATCCAGATATCTAGAATTAGCAAAAGAATCCATGACAGTAATACTACACCTGGCCTACCCAAATACACTAAGATTGAAATACCATTAACCTCTGCCTCACTGCCAATTTTTTGTTTGATGGACAAATATACCAACAAATCAGAGGAACACCTATGGGATCATCATTATCAGGACTATAGCAGAGACTGTAATGCAACGTCTTTTGGGAAAGGAATAAAATTCACAAGACAAGAAGAAAACAAGAAAAGATATCTTTAACTGGATATCTTTAACAGCAAAGGAAATTATGGCAAATTAGAAATGCAAATCCATGGAAAAAACAATTTGCACTAACAAAATGTTCCATTGCCAAAGTAACATTTCAACCTCCCACAAGGAGAACTGTGTAAGAACATTATTCAGACTAGACTGGACTGGACTGGATTGGACTAGACTAGACTAGACTAGACTAGAATAGAATTTTTATTGGCCAAGTGTGATTGGACACATAAGGAATTTGTCTTGGTGCATATGGTCTCAGTGTACATAAAAGAAAAGATACCTTCATCAAGGTACAACACTTACAACACGTAATGATAGTCATAGGGTACAAATAAGCAATCAGGAAACAATATCAATATAAATCATAAGGATACCAGCAACAAAGTTACAGTCATACAGTCATACAGTCATAAGTGAAAGGAGACGGGTGATGGGAACAATGAGAATATTAATAGTGCAGATTTAGTTAATAGTTTGACAGTGTTGAGGGATATATTTGTTTAGCAAAGTGATGGCATTCGGGGGAAAACTTTTCTTATGTCTAGTTGTTCTAGTGTGCAGTGCTCTATAGCGTCATTTTGAGGGTAGGAATTGAAACAGTTTATGTCCAGGATGAATGTCTATAGAGATTCTTAGTCATTCAGGTCATGGTTGTCCCAAAGGTGTTTTTTCAAAAAGCAACTTGTTTTTCCTCGAAGATGTTTTGCTTCTCATCCAAGAAGCTTCTTCAGTTCTGATGAGAAGGAAACAACTTCAAGGAAAAGCAAAGTTCAGTTGCCTTTTGGAAAAACACCTTTGGGACATTATTCAGACGAGGCACCAATTTGTTGTTATTGTTAGTTGTGAAGTCATGTCTGACCCATCGCAACACCATGGACAATGTTCCTTCAGGCTCTCCTATCCTCTACCATCCTCCAGAATCCATTTAAGCTTATACCTACTGATTCAGTGACTCCATCCAATCACCACATTCTTCTTTTGCCCTCAGTCTTTCCCAGCATGAGGCTCTTCTCCAGGGAGTCCTTCCTTCTCATTAGGTGGCCAAAGTATTTGAGTTTCATCTTCAGGATCTGGCCTTCTAAAGAGCAGTCAGGGTTGATCTCCTCTAGGACTCTCCGGTTTGATCGCCTTGCAGTCTTCTGAAGCCACATCTAGTGCCAGGGTTTGTGGTCCTTCCTCTTCTCTCTCTCTTTCTCTCTCTCCCCTACCTTCCTCTCTCTTTCTTCTTTCTTTCTTTCTCTTTCTTTCTCTTTCTTTCTTTCTTTCTTTCTTTCTTTCTTTCTTTCTTTCTTTCTTTCTTTCTTCTCCTTCCTTCCTTCCTTCCTTTTTGTTTCTCTCTTTGTTTCTCTCTTTTCTCTCTCCCTCCTTCTTTCCTTCTTTCTCTTTCTTTGTCTCTTTCTTTGTCTCTTTTTCTATTTCTCTCTCTCTCTCTCTCCCTCTCCAACAGGGATGAAAAGTAAAATTTGTTACTACCGGTTCTGTGGGTGTGGCTTGGTGGGGGGGTAATGTGACTGGGTGGGCATGGCCAACTTTTTTTTTTTACTTTTAAAAGCATTTTTTCTACAATCTCTTCGGACGAAGGGGTTGTAAAAAATGCTTTTAAAAGCCTCTGATGATCAGGCAACTCAGCTGGGTTCACCGGAGGAGCCTTTTAAAAGCATTTATCTACAGCCAAAGAGGCTGTAGAAAAAATGCTTTTAAAGGGTTCAGACGATCCCAGCTGAGCTGCATGATCATCAGAGGCTTTTTTTTTAGTTTTAAAAGCATTTTTTGGTCGAAGAAAAAATGCTTTTAAAAGCAAAAAAAACCTCTGATGATCTTGTGGCTCAGCTGGGCATGTGGAGGACCTACACAGTGTAAGTTGGTGGAGGGGGGCAGGCCGAGTGAGTCTAGTGGCTGGGGTGAGTGAGCGGAACCGGTTCGGGGGCGTGATCACTCAGCAATTAAAAACACCACTACTGTCCTCCTGAACCAGTGCAAACCAGTAGCAACCCATCACTGATATATTGCATGATATAGTGCAATATTGGGTTTTCAATTTCATTTATATAGAATGTAAAGGATGTGTGTTTGTGGTTTTTATTTTTATAGTTATAATGTACACTGAAGATGGCATTTAATTTTATTGTACCATGTGCAATGACAATAAAGTAAACTATAAACTATCTATTTGCCAGGAATTGAGAGGGATGGATGCCATGATCTTAGTTTTCTTAATGCTGAGTTTCAAGCCAACTTTTGCACTCTCCTCCTTCATCCGCATCAAGAGGCTCTTTAGTTCCTCTTCCCTTTCTGCCATTAAAGTTGTATCATCTGCATATCTGAGGTTGTTAGTATTTCTCCCAGCAAGCTTAATTCCAACTTTTGATTCATCTAGCCCCACCTTTCTCATAATGTGCTCTGCATATAAGTTAAATAGGCAGGGTGACAGTATACAGCCTTGCCGGACTCCTTTCCCAGTTTTGAACCAATCAGTGGTTCCGTGTCCAGTTCACACTGTTGCTTCTTGACCCGCATACAGGTTTCTCAAGAGACAAATAAGATGGTCTGGTACTTCCGTCTCTTTAAGAACTTGCCACAGCTTTTTGTGGTTCACACAATCAAAGGCTTTAGCATAGTCAATGAAGCAGAAGTAGATGTTTTTCTGGAACTCCCTAGCTTTCTCCATGATCCAGCGTATGTTGGCAATTTGATCCGTAGTTCCTCTGCCTCTTCGAAATCCTGCCTGTACTTCTGGTAGTTCTCAATCCACGTACTGCTGGAGCCTAGCTTGTAGGATTTTAAGCATAACCTTACTAGCACGTGAAATGAGTGTAATAGAGTGATAGTTAGAACATTCTTCAGCATTGCCTTTCTTTGGAATTGGAATGTAAACTGACCTTGTTCCAATCCTCTGACCACTACTAAGTTTTCCAAATTTGCTGGCAAATTGAGTGTAGCACTTTTACTGCATCGTCTTTTAAGATTTTGAATAGCTCAGCTGGAATACTGTCTCCTCCACTAGCTTTGTTGTTGCTCAGATTTCCTAAGGCCCATTTGACTTCATTTTCTAGGATGTCTGGCTCAAGGTTAGTGACCACCCCATCGTGGTTATCAGGGATGTTAAGCTCATTCTTGTATAGTTCTGTGTAATTTTACCACCTCTTCTTAATCTCTTCTGCCTCTGTTAGGTCCCTGCCATTTTGGTCCTTTATCATGCCCATCTTTGCATGAAACGTTCCCTTCATATCTCCAATTTTCTTGAAGAGATCTCTGATCCTCCCTATTCTTGTTTTCTTCTTTTTCTTTGCACTGTTCATTTAAGAATGCATTCTTATCTCTTCTAGCTATTCTCTGGAATTCTGCATTCAATTGGGTGTATCGTTTTCTTTCTCCTTTGCCTTTCTCTTCCTTTCTTTCCTCAGCTATTTGCAGAGCTTCCTCTGACAGCCATTTTGCTTTCTTGCATTTCTTTTTCTTTGGAATGGTTTTAGTTGCTATCTCTTGTACAATGTTGCAAACCTCCTTCCATAGTTCATCAGGGACTCTGTCTATCAGATCTAATTCCTTAATCTATTTGTCACCTCTACTGTATATTCATCAGGGATATGATTTAGTTCATACCTGAGTGGCCTAGTGCTTTCCCCTACTTTCTTCAATTTAAGCCTAAATTTTGCAATGAGAAGCTCATGATCTGAGCCAAAGTCAGCTCCTGGTCTTGTTTTTACTGACTGAATAGAGCATCTCCATCTTTGGCTGCAGAGCACATAGTCAATCTGATTTCTGTGTTGACCGTCTGGTGATGTCCATGAATAGAGTCATCTCTTGGGTTGTTGGAAAAGAGTGTTTGCTATGACCATCGTATTCTCTTGACAGAATTCTAACAGCCTGTGCCCTGCTTCATTTTGTACTCCGATGCCAAACTTGCCTGTTATTCCAATTATCTTTTGGCTTCCTACTTTAGCATTCCAATCCCTCATGATGATAAAAACATCATTTTTTGGTTTTAATTCTATAAGGTGCTGTAGGGATTCATAGAACTGGTCAATTCATCCTCTTCAGCACCAGTGATTAGGGCATAGACTTGGACTATTGTGATATTGAATGGTTTGCCTTGGATTCAAACTGAGATCATTCTGTCCTTTTGGGATTGTACCCCAGTATTGCTTTTCCTACTCTTTTAATGACTATGAAGGCTACTCCATTTCTTCTGAGGGATTCTTGCCTGCAGTAGTATACCTGATAGTCATCTGAATTAAATTCACCCATTCCTGTCCACTTTAGTTCACTGATTCCTAAGAGGACAAATACACTGCAACAACCCAGAACAGGAGAAAAGAGAAACAGATTGTTTTATATAGTTTTATGTATATGTATACGTTGTATACATCTTCCACAAAATGGAAGCCATTCGACTTGATCAAAAAATATCTGACCACTCAACCCTCTACAGCACAACCAACACAAGCTATGAGAATGATAACACTACCATACATCAAAACATCTCAGAAATAACCAATAGACCAGTATAACACAGTATTACTGTAGTTTACTGTATAAGCTAATGCTTTAAGTAAACCAAAGTACCTAATAGTCCAAGAAATAAAAACAGCAGTCTATAAAATATATTGCAAGGACTCTAACAGCCACTACATAAATAAGCCAAGACTAGCAGAGTGAATCTATTAACACCAACCAGCAGTCTGAAGACACAATGAAATCTCACAATACATGAACATACTCAACCACACTTTCAACTAGGAAACTTTGAACCTCCTAGACCAAAAATACTAGGAAATTCCTGGAAGATTGGCATTCAGAAAAACCAGCCAACAATAAACACATAAAAATAAAAAAAATAGATAGCATTAAAAAAAGACATTTAAAAAGTTGAGAAGGCTAGAACGTATCTCCTGCAGCAGGTAGCATCCAGATAAACAGGGATTTACACTAAACACTAGGATCTAACAAGGAGAAAAATCACATCCCTGACAGGGAAGCTACTATAGCTCTATAGCTAAAAGTCTATAGAGATTCTCAGTCATCCAGGTCATGGTGGTCCCAAAGGTGCTTTTTCAGGAGGCAACTGGACTTTCTTGTTTTTCTCTGAAGACATTTCGCTTTTTATCCCAGAAGCTTCTTCAGCTCTAATAGGATAGTGGGGAATGGAAGGATTTATATTATACATACAGGATTTGTATTATACATACAAAGCTCTGACACTATCCTGTCAGAGCTGAAGAAGCTTCTTGGATGAGAAGTGAAACTTCTTCAAAGAAAAACAAGAAAGTCCAGCTGCCTCCTGAAAAAGCACCTTTGGGACTACTATTCTGTATGTAAACAGGGAACAAACCATACACTTACTAGCACTGATAATGTTCTCTAGCCAGGTATTGAAACGACTGCGAGGAAACAACCAAGTTTGAAGAGCCCCAAAAGATTCAACAGGTTTCGAATTTACCAAAATTCCTTATATTCTCCTTCACTCAAAAGATGCTCATCTAGTTCAAGATATTAACCTGTTTTGTATCTCTCAAGCCTATGACTTTTATTTGGAGGTCCTTTAATTAAAGGATTTAAAATAACAAGTGGACACTGATGTACTTTTCCTTATCTTTCAGATAAAAACCTGCTTGGGGTGTGTGTGTGATAAATCCTTATCTGAAAGATAAAAGCATCCACATGGAAGGCTTTATCGCTTAATTAAAACCTAGTACAATGGGCAATGAAGTCAATTGATTATTCAAGAAAGCTCTTCAAAAAATATTCTGCTTTACTCTTGGATGAGAATCTCTGTTGGATCCCCTGTACTGTACCGTGTAATATAATGATGTAGATTATACTTATATTCTTTTGTGGAAATGAACTAATTAATTAAAAACCAGGCTACAATTTACTGTTGGCTGATAAATTAATCTGATGGCATGGCATGATAATCAATAGGACCTAGAGATAGGATGATCTGAATCCATTAATACAACCCAAGGAGGCCAGGACCTTCCTTTCTCTGTTACCATAGAAGGAATAACAACTAACTTTACTGATACAGCTCACGACAGTGAGGCAAAACTAGACTACAACTGCAATTATTTAAAAACTACAAATAATGCTAATAATGTTAAATAATGTTAATGCCTGGAGTGCACTACCTGACTCTGTGGTCTCATCCCAAAATCCTCAAAACTTTAACCAAAGACTGTCTACTGTTGACCTCACCCCATTCCTAAGAGGTCTGTAAGGGGCGTGCATAAGTGCACCAGCGTGCCTACCGTTCCTGTCCTAATGTTCCCTTTGGTTGTATTCAATTTGTGTGGTTATTTCATGCTTATACTTATATATATTGTTGTGTTTGACAAAATAAAATAAAATAAATAAAATGCAGTAATAGAAAACATGGGTATGATTTTTCTCATTGTGATTTAGCAGATCCCACCACAGGTGAGAACAAATACATGCACCCTAGTAATCCTGTACGGGAGTCCTTTCTTTGCTTTCTCGTGGATTCGAAAAATGAAGTTGATTAATTAATACACATCCTTTATTGTTTTTCCGAGTCACTGATGGCCTATGTACTTAGATCCCAACTTTAATCCTCAGTGACACTTCATTTGAAAGGATAGCAACAGAACAGAAGTTCAGACGACTCCGAAAATTTGTTTGCCATCACATTAAGTCATTAAGTATGGCTATTGAATAAACCACACAATTAGCCACATTTGCATAATATACTCTAGGCCATACACTGTGCTGTACAAACCACAAAAACCACCTTAGAACTTGTAATAATTATGTGTGTCCTAAGACAGGGGTCTCCAACCTTGGCAACTTTAAGCCTGGAGGACTTCAACTCCCAGATTCTGGGAGTTGTAGTCCTCCAGGCTTAAAGTTGCCAAGGTTGGAGACCCGTCTTAAGATACATCCCTTTCTTCAAAAATCTATTTCTGTATCTATAACCTGCCTAACTCGTTTCTCTAATCATGAGCCCAGATATTGGTTTTATATCATTTCATCGGCCAGGTTTTTCTAAAGGGCTAAAACTAGCATATTTCAAACTTGGCAACTCTTAACACACGCAGCCGTAAAACTCAAAGTTTTAAGAGGTGTCTTTATTTTTTATTTTTTTTACAAATTGTTTTAGAATTGTTAATCACCCAGTGACTTAAGCCAGTATCTGACTGTGAGTTCTGGGAAAAACCCACACAGCTTGTGAGTTGTCAAGGTCGAAAAACACTGACCATGTTTAGATAGAAAACATAGTTTTGTCTAGGACTTGGAGGAGCTTTTGTGGCTGATAAAAAGTTTCCTTATCATCCAATGTGCGTCTTATGTGAATCCGCTTCATGGTCGGCTATTCAGCAACCTATGAGCGTTTTCAAGCCGGATAACAATTCTCCTCATTAGAGAAAAAACCCCGTAAGCAGAGAGACAGAGCTCCAAAACATTTCCCCTCAGCTCCCCTGGCAGAAAAACAAAACAAAAATCCTCCTCTGGCAGCTACGCATGCGCCACATTTATTTGCTATTAAACGCCGGGTTCATTCTAGTGTCTCTTTAAGCGCATGCGCCTCTGTCCAGTTTTTTTTTTCTTTAAAAAAAATCAATAAAATATAGTCACTTGACCATAAAGTCAAGGGCAAGAGAGGCCCGCTTTCCTCCGCTTATGCTAGGAGGCGTGGCTTTCTCCTCAGAGCCCTCCCTCTTCCCACCGCCCATATTTCCTGCCTTTCCCACCCTCGTCTTGTCTTCCGATGCGGCAGATCGGCTGAGCCGGCGAGTCCACCATCTTTCCGCTCCTCTTTTCGGAACAGTCGGTCTTCCAATATCCCAGATTACAACGCGGCGCCTCTAGCGACGCTCTCCGTCCGACTCCTCTGCGTTCCACTCAGCAGCCGGCCGCCATGTTGTTCTAGTTTTACGCTCCGCGGCGGGTGATCGGTGCTGGGCGAGAGGATCTGCCGGCGTGAGGGTCTCCCGGCGTCGGGAGAAGGCAGGGAGGTTGCGGGCTTTTCGCACCGCGACCTGGCGAGATCGGACGCCATGGCAGCCGCCTTGGGAGGAGCAGGAGCAGGAGCAGGTACAGTATATATAGATCCCTTCTCGTCCTCCCGAGGCCAAGCAGGGGAAGGGAGGGTTTGCGGCTGATCCGCTGGGGAAGCCTGAGGCCCCCAGACGGGTGCGGGCGCTCCAGGGAGAGGAGTGGGGAGAAGCAGCCGTCGATCTCCTGGGTTGCAGGGGTGGGGGAAAGATGTTTGCGCTTCCTGCGTGCGGTGTTTACCGGCGAGGAAGCCTGGCTGGGCAAGACAGACACGTCAGGCTTGTCTGAGGGGCAGCTGAGTAGGGATTTTCCAGGGGTTTGGGGCGGGGGAGAAGAAGGGGTGCCTGGAAGTGGGCCTAATAATGGGGGTCGTTTCTAGCTCAGGGGTTGACATGAGGGGGGTCCTCTGAGGGTAGGATAGAATAGAGTAGAATAGAGTAGAATAGAATAGAATAGAATAGAATAGAATAGAATAGATAGATAGAATTCTTTATTGGCCAAGTGTGATTGGACACACAAGGAATTTGTCTTCGGTGCATATGCTCTCACTGTACATCAGGAGAATAAAATACATTCATACAGAATCATAAGGTACAATACTTAATGATAGTCCTAGGGAACACATAGGCAATCAGATCATATTAGGGGACAGTCAGTATAAATCGTAAGGATACCAGCAACAAAAGTTACGGTCATACAGTCATTAGTGGAAGGAGACTGGCGATGGGAGCCACGAGAAGATTAATAGTAGTGCAGACTTAGTGAATAGTTTGACAGCGGTTTGAGGGATTGAGCTTGGATGTTTTCTTGCAGACTTTTTCATTAGGTAACCTCGTAGAATAGAATAGAATTCTTTATGGGCCAAGTGTGACTGGGCACACAAGGAATTTGTCTTTGGTGTATTATGCTCTCAGTTTTATTTTATTCATCGGGGATAAGAAGATGCAATACTTCGTGATAGTCAAGGTTACTAATAAGCTGTCAAATCGTGTTAGGAAACAAATGAAAACAATATAATTTAAAGGTACACGCAACATGGTTATAGTAGTAAGAGGGAAGAGATAGATACTAGTAAGGAAGAAAAGAAGGACTTTCTTTGGAGGGAAAGGAAAAGGTGGTGTCCCCAGTTTGGTTGCAGTTCTTTAAGGCCTTAGGATTGCAGAGTGGGGGTGGGGGGTGGTGGAGATCTTTGGGTTTTTATAAAAGCAAGATAGAGGCACAGGACATAGGGGATAGAATAAAGTGCTTAGGGAGAGGGTGCTGTTGTGGCTCATTTTTAAAAAAAATTTCCCATTTCCTTCCATTTGGACTTGTTCTTTTGTGGATTTGCTGTCTTCCCTCCATTCTTATGCTTTTTATTAAAATGCATACAGATGTGATGGTTGACATCTGTATATTCCATTGCTGCAAAGGGCGTTGTTTAGTAAAGGAGTGTAAATTATGAATCTGGCCTTTTTGCAGAAGTTCTTTCAGTCCTGCATGACATGGACGTCTTATATTTTGTAAAAGGTATATTAGTTGAACTTAATATGCTTATTGCTTGCTTTTAAAATATTCACGTTCAGACCATTCTTCTTTTTATATTTGCACTGTCTCAGTCTTGGCTTGGTTTTGGATATGTAGCCTTATGTGACTGTATCCTCACCATGTGTCTTAACTACAATCTTTTTATTGGCCAAGTGTGATTGGACACACAATCTTGCTGTCTTGCTGAGAAAGGTATATTTTTATTAGAGACCAAGTATATTGCAGGTCATGCAGAGGAACTAATTAATGCTATGAATAAAAAAGCTTACTATATATTAAGTTTGAATTTCTCATATGCTTTCTTGGATGTTTCTTTCTGCCTAGTTTTGTAAGTCTGAATTTCTTTGTTATGTTTGGTCCCAGAGCCTGTTTTTGTAACGTTACCAAAGTTTAAATAACTTGCTAGTTGTGTGATTTCATTACTTACAGTATATATAAAAGTTCCAAACTTTTGTATTGTAATAAAAGTGAAAAAGAAATTCAAATTCAAATTGTATTTACAGGTAGTCCTCAACTTACAACAGTTCATTTATGACCATTCAAAGTTACAACAGTTCTGGAAATAGCGACTTATGACCACTTTTCACATTTAGCATCCTCATGGTCATGTGATTTACATTCAGATGCTTGACAACTGACTCATATTTATGACAATTGCAGTATCCCAGAGTCATGTGATTCCCTTTTGCGACCTTCTGACAAGCAAAGTGAATGGGGAAGCCAGATTCACTTAACAACCATGTTATTAATTTAAGAACTGCAGTGATTTACTTAACAAATGTGAGAAAAGTCATAAAATGGGGCAAAACTCACTTAACAAATTTCTCATTTAGCAACTTAAATTTTAGTCTCAATTGTAAGTTGGGGGACTACCTGTATTTACAAGCAAGACTGATTATGTGGGAAGAGACGCAAGATAGAGTGGCTGAAGTCTTTGACCTGAATCTCAGTTCAAATTTGCTGCAAAGTTTGTTTACTGATCTTGGATTGCCTTTATATCTGTATGCATACCCTTCTTTTCAGTGCATTGTTGATAATAAAGCATATAGGGTAGGGGTATTTTGCTGGTCTGAGCATATAAAGAATCAATACAATACCTGTAAGTTGAATGAAAACAAAACACTTTTTTGTGAAACATGGTATCTTGCAGAGAAAATATGCTTTCCCTTACCAAGTTTTGTTTGTTTACTTTTTGCTACTTATTGACATTATAGTCTAAAGTCACAGTTTTTGTGACAGAGTCTTGTTTTACTTGGATTTCTGAATCCAAATTGCTAGGCTGGTTTCTTTGCTGAGCATCCCAGTTAAAAAATTGGGGATTTTGGAGTGGCAAGAGTAGATTTATTTTTGGAAAGGAACTTTTCCCTATGCCTTTATACCTCATCTTCACAAACATTCATGCCATTATTTTTTGTTTCCCATTATGAATAAAAAGAAGGAAAAGGATTGGTTTTGAAGAGGGCTGTCCTATAGCAAAGATTTTTATTCAAAACTTTATTGTAGTTATAATTTATTTACGACCCAATATAATATATAGAGGTTGTTAACTGTCAGCTGCCACTTCATGCTTGCTTGTGCTTGGCTGACATGAGGTAACATCCTGCCATGAATTATGGAAAACGGGGATCAAGGGAATGCGTGGGAAACCGAAAAGGTGCTGTACTGTCTTGAGAGGCTGCTTCAAGGTCGCCAAGCTGGAAGAAGGAGGGAACTTGAACTGAACTTGAACTGACCGTTAGGAAAACAGCTTGCAAGATTTAATTGGTTTCCTTGGGGTGGAAAATGAAAAACAAGGAGGGGGAAGGAAGGAAAAGTATAAGGTGATAAGGTAGTGATTTTGGCATGCAAATCTTGGTTCTGGCAATGCATGATCTGCAATATACTCGGTCTCTAATAAAAATATACCTTTCTCAGTAAATGTACCCGCAGCTAGGCCACTTGGACTGTTGAGTTTTACATCTTCCTTTTTAGGGTTTCAAATAGAGTGTAGTGCCTCCACTTATAAAATAGAATACTTTATTTGTCCAAGAATGATTAGACATACAAGGAATTTGTTTAGGTGCAGAAGCTCTTAGTGTACGTGCAAAACAACAGTAGTAATAATCATAATGATACCAATTATCATTGGAGGAGGTAGTAGAGATGATGAGAAGGATAATAATAATAATACAGCCATACCACATAGGCATTAGACAGTATTTATGTTCACAATTTGTATTCTAAATAGATAAGATACTGTTTCAGTAGCCGTAGAGAAAATTACTTCTGTAAGAATATTGGTGTCATATTATCTAGTGCTCTTGCAGTTACATATTGTACAAGGAAGAAAGGGAACACATACTTAGAAAGGATTCTCTGAAAAGAGATCTATATATTTTTAGATGGCTTTTCTGAGCTGGTGGTTTTGTGGATTTCAGATGTATCTGAGAGAATCAACTGATAGGTATACTTGCTACTGATGGAAGAGCCTAAGGAAGATTTTTAGTTCACATGCCAAGACTGTAAAGTATAATTCTGCCATATAAATGTTAAAATATTGCTTGAACTTGAAAGATCTATCTTCTAATAGTCTAAATCACTTCCTGATTCATTAATCCTAATTCTCAGTTGATATAAGATGCTTTGGAAACTTGTTATTTCTTATAACACTCAGAAACTCAGAATTCTGTCTGCAAATATTGATTTAAAGTTTCTTGCAGTTTGAATTGTTCTTGTCATAGCTGAATTGGCTAGTTCTATTCCTTCTTGGCATTCTTATGTCCATACTTGAGCCTTAAAAATGCAAATACAAAGTATGGTGAAAAAGCTTTTAGAGTATTCCAGTACATATTAGTGGGAAATCTGGAAATCTAGTATTGTTAATGCAGGAGATACTTGGATGGTGGAAATCAGTAGATAATAGACTACGATTTCCTTAGATGCTGCTAACTACAGTATTGCTTTGTGTATTTATTATCAGGTATCAGAGCTTTATGTTATCAGATGACAGGTTGATTTTGTCCAGCATCCTCTATCTCCCCCCCTCCCCCAATGGCTAGCCATCTATGTCTGAGAGGTTCAGAAGCAGAATTTGAGGACAAATTAATCTCTTTGGTTTATGTTCTTAAGCAACTAATACTTATGACAATATTGCGTTCAAAACTGAAGATGATATCCCATCAGGCTTAATAGCCATTAGTAGTTTTATTCTCCATGAATTTGCCCAGCCTGTTTACATGTTTGGGGTATTGGACAACTCCTGGAGGAATGTTGTCCATGGGGTCGCGATGGGTTGGACATGACTTCGCAACTAACAACAACAAAGTATATTCAGCAGTTAAACGCAAAACTTCCTTTTGCCTGTTGACAATGTGTCACATTCAATTTCTTTCAGAATTTTAGAGGTTTTAACATAAAAGAGGGTGGAACTCTTCATTCTATACATTTTCTTTTATTAAATTATGAGAATTGTAGTTCAGTGTATGTGGAGATCAGTTAAAGAAAACTGATATGATATATTTCTCTACCTTCCTTTCTGTTTTTTGAAAGTATGGAAAAGAAACATTGTTAAGAGTCTTCATGAATCCTTAAATCTATTGTTTAAGTATATATTCCAATGCTATAGATCAAGGGTCTCCAACCTTGGCAACTTTATGACTTGTGGACTTCAACTCCCAGAATTCCTCAGCTAGCACATACTGGCTGAGGAATTCTGGGAGTTGAAGTCCACAAGTCGTAAAGTTGCCAAGGTTGGAGACCTCTATTATAGAAGACATTGCATAAATTCCATGTGCATAAAACGAATAATATAAGAAGTGACCTGAACAGTGCATAACTTAGATTTCTGTAAACACATTTATTTTACATAATCTGTATGCCACTCATTTCATTACATTTTGTGCAGCCTTCAGCAGTAAGTCATAATTACCTGACAATATAGGTGATAATTCTTATTACCTTTCCTTGAAGGCCCAAAATATGATATTCTCCTGCTTTAGGAATCTAATAAAGGAAAGAGCTGTTCTAATTTTGGGGAGACAGTGACAGTGTGCTGCCCTCACTTGAAATCTTGGTGGGGAGTTAGTTTCATTAGTCACCAGCAGCAGCCTCACCTCAAGAGAATCCACAGACCAGAGAAATTCTACTTCAGGAACAGTCCTGAAGACCCCAAGCCATAAAGGACTTCATAAGCAATGACCAGCATGTAGAATTGTACTCAGAAGTGTAGTGATATCTAGTGCAGCTCCTGCAAGATGGAGAACGTTTTTTTAATCTGACATTGGCCCCATCAATAGCTGGGCTGCTGCAGTTTTAATCAGTTGCAATTTCTGTGTAGATTTCATAAGAACTAATTCATTAATTGTAATATAATGAGAGTATGAGTGATAGCAGAACTCCTGTTTCAGAAACTATTGCTTGACAAAGGATCTCTTGGCATGGCCTACACTAGCTGTGCAGTTGGAGTCATGAGTCCAGGAAAAAAAACCTACTCAGATCTTGTAGCACAGCGGCCCCCAACCTTTTGGGTACCAGGGACTGGTTCCATGGAGAAAGGTTTTTCCGAAGATCAGAGGGGGCGTGGTTTTGTGTCCTGCCTACATCCCTTTGATGGGGCTTCACTTTTTTCTGTGGCACTGTTTTTGACATGCTGAGGCACGGTGCCGATCCATGGACCGGGGGTTGGGGACCCCTGTTCTAACAGTTCCTTCCAAGAGATTGTAACTACATCTCTGTCATGGCCTAAAGATGGAATTATTTTGAATTCAAGTGACTTCTGGATAAACAAAGTCTACATCTTGCTCAGATTTAATTTGGTTTTATATATAGGATAGTAGTGTAAAAGAAATTTTTGAATGATAATTAGGCAAAGAATACTTGTTAAAGCTTTTTAGTGAACATCATGTAGATCAGGCCTGTCAAACTGGCAGCCCACGTGCAGGCCCATCCTGGCTCCGCAAAGGCAAAAAAAATCCTGATACGGCACGATACGGTTTGATGTCCCTGATCTAACTAATATATGTACTGAAAAATACTCTATGTTGTGAATGGCTATTGATGCTACATAATGAATCCAGAGCTGCCAATAGATACTAGAATTTTAAAAAGGAATTCCTAAATGAGGGATAAGCTGCCTAGATTATTTTGGACCACAGTTCATATAATTTTTAATAATTGTCTATATGGGATGGGTTTGTAGTCTGATTATCCAGATGAATCAAATTATTTATCTTCCCCTGAAGAGTCAGATTGGGTCCGGAGGTACTGGATAGTCACAGCCTTGTAAGAATCAACTTAAATTTTTCAACCTTTTGTTTATTTTGCATATGCCAGTTGATAGTATTTGTTGTTCATTTCCATTAGTGCAACTTTCTTACAAGAGCAGGGATGTATTTATGATGGTGCCCAGCAGTACTTCTTAAAAATGATTAAAAGCAATTTTAAAGTTGTTCTCCTACAAGGATAGTGCAGAAACCCAGCATTGCTTATTTTATTATTAAATTTATATGCTGGCTAACTCTCCTATAGGGTGACTAGCATGATTCTTCAAAATAATACCAGTACTGCTGTCTGAGAATCCAAGCATTTGTTTCATATTGTTCAAATTGTCAAATCTCTTGTTTATAGAGGATGACTTTGATTGTCATAAACCTGGTGCAGAAAGATCTTGGAGAAGGAGAACTGGAGATGATGATTGGGATAGGTAAGTTTCTCTTTTTTTCTTTTATGCAGAGATGTTTTCATTATATGTCATTTGTTTCTCTCTTTCACAGTGTTAATTTGCAGGATCTAAAAAATGTTCAAATACAGACATTGATATGTTTGTTTATCTGCCATGTACATAACTGTCGCTTAGTTGTAGAGATATGTATGAAGGGCAGACAGTGGGTGGGGCCCACTTTCTTTAATCAGAGTTGCATTTTGCTGTGGAATACATGGGGGGAATTCATAGACCTAACAAAAATGAGCAATTTATTACATTTTTTCCTATCTATTATACCTAGTTATACATAACTGTTCATACTTGTAGTTGTACTCCTTTATATAACGTGTGTTCACTAGTGCCAATGAATAATGTACCTATTTAAGTGAGCTTGTTTGTTGGAATCGGTGGATAAAGAAAGTCTATGGACCAAATGAGGGAGTTCAGCAGATTTTACCTATATTATGATGTTAACTTCCCCCCCCTCCCCAATTTAGAGCCTGAAGACATGAACATGTAGTTTTACAGGTTCATTCATAAACTGTTCATTTACTGACCGTTTAAAGTTATAACAGCAATGAAAAAAGAGACGTTTGGCCCTCACACTTACGTCTGTTGCAGCATCCCCATGGCTATGTGGTCAAAATTAGGTGCTTGGCAAACAGCATGTATTTTCAGTGGTTGCTGCACTGGTTTATATGATCATCATTTGTGACTTTCCCAGTCGACTTCTGGCAAAGACAATAGAAGAAGCTGGATTTGTTTAATGACTGTGTGATTGGCTTAACAATCATTGCAAAATTTTTTTAAATTGGACATGACTCACTTAACAGCCATCTTGCTTAGCAACAGAAAGTCTGTTCCAATTAGGGCCATAAATTGAGTTATTTACCATATTTTTCGGAGTATAAGATGCACCTTAATTTTGGGGGAGGAAAACAAGAAAACAAGAATTCTACCTGCTGCTACTCGCTGCTACTCGCTTTCCCTGAAGAGACCTCTCACATGCTGTGCGGGGAGGGTCGGGGCACAGCCTGAGGAAAGAGCCTCTTCAGGATGGTCTGGGGGCGGGGGAAGCTGCCCGGCAGCTTTGGCAAACAAGACGGGCCCCACAGTTTGCAGCTGGTTCCCCCTCTGGCTGCCCAGCTGGCAGCTCAGGGCAGACAATGGCCACAATGACTCCCTCTCAGTGCCTGGGAGCCCCTAAAGTGAAACGTCCCACCTTTCCAGCACTGCAGTTCCCCTCCGATGTGCTTTGGGGAACCAGGGAGGAAAGCATTTGCAGGTGGCAGCACCAGGCGCCCTGCATGTTTTTGGATTCAGGGAGGAAAGCACTTTGCATAGCATAGCAGGGAATGGGGGTAGGAGGTTGATCAGTCATTTGAAGGGGAGGGGGAAGATGCACCCTCTTAACTGCACCCGCCATGGTCGGTGTTGGAGGAGGAGAGGCGGAGGAGCTGGGAGTGCTGATGCTTTGGGAAGGAAGGAGAAAGGCAATCTCCCTGAGCTCCCTGGGACGGGCACCGCTTTTGCCAATGTGGTTTCCTCAGGTCGACCTCGCCTCTCCAGAGGCAGCTCCGAAAACAGTGCTGGGGAAGATGCAAGTTGCTGGGTGGGAGGAAACTGACAAATGAAACCAGCGAGGTGAAACGCCAACTTTGCAACAGTGTGAGAGATGACACCCCTGCAGAAATGGAAGGTTCCCTCCCTTCTCTGCAAGACCATACCATAGCAGTTCCATCTGCCTGGTATTCCTTCACCTTTCCTTCCTTGCTCCTTCCCCCCCTCTCCACCCCAAAGCAGAGGAGATCACATCAAGAAAGAGGCCAGGGCCAAAGCTGGCCTCGTCCAGAAAGTCGCCCCCCTGCCCCGTCAGCCTGGGTCCTCCCCTGTATCTCTTGTAGAAGAAGTCAGCCACGTCCTCCGAGACCCGCTTGATGGTGGAGATTTTATCCGGATGCATCTTCCTCCTTCACTTCAAATGACCGATCAACCCCCTACCCCCATTCCCTGCTATGCTATGCAAAGCGCTGGTGTGTTGCCACATATGTCAGTTTCCTCCCACCCACCACCCACCCTCTTGGACCTTCCCCAACACTGTTTTTGGAGCTGCCTCTGGAGAGGTGAGGTGTGACCCCAGGAATCCACATTGGCAAAAGCAGCACCCATCCACGAAAGCTCAGGGAGATTGCCTTTCGCCTTCCTTCCCAAAGCATCAGCACCCCCAGCTCCTCCACCTCTCCTCCTCCAACACCGACCATGGCGGCTACAGTTAAGAGCGTGCATCTTCCCCCTCCCCTTCAAATGACCGATCAACCTCCTACCCCCATTCCCTGCTATGCTATGCAAAGTGCTTTCCTCCCCGAATCCAAAAGCGTGCCATGTGGCTGGCACTGCCACCTGAAAATGCTTTCCTCCCTGGTTCCCCGAATCACATTGGAGGGAAACCGGCCACCGCCTGAAACGTGGCTCTGTGAGTTGCATCAGGCCAATGGGCGGCGGTGCTGGAAACGAGGGGCATTTTCCTTTAGAGGCTCCCAGGTGCAGAGAGGGCGGTGGCTCCTCACATTGCTGGCCGGTGAAGTCATTGTGGCCATTATCTGCCCTGAGCTGCCTGCTGGGCAGCCAGAGGGGGAACCTGAACTATGGGGCTCACCTCGGTTGTTCGCTGAAGTCGCTGAGCAGATTCCCCCGCCCCCAGACCATCCCGAAGAGGCTTGTTCCTCAGGCTGTGCCCCGACCCAGATCCCCTCTGCCTGGAACCGCCCGAGAATGCAACATGCAGAGGTCGAAATTGTCCAAAGGGAGGGGCTAGTGTGTGGGTGGGGCTACATTCGGAGTATAAGACGCACCCAGATTTTCACCCTCTTTTGGGGGGTAAAATGGTACATCTTATGCTCCAAAAAATATGGTAATTAAATTTCTATGCTGCCCATCTCACTATCAAGTGATTCTAAGAGGCTTACAATGTTATAAATCACAGTATAAAGCAATTAGAAAGTTAAAACATTCAAGTTAACAATAAACAGGATAAAAAGACCAATATATAAACTGGTAGCAGTTAGTCTGCCAGCCACCTCCAGAATGGGATATGCCCATCAGGGCCCCAAACCAGTTGGCAGAGATTTTTAGGCCCTTCTGGAAAGTCAAGAAGTGGGGGACAGATTTCACCCTGTGGGGCATGATATTCCAGAGGCAGGAGCTGCAGCAGAAAGGGCTTCTCTATTAATGAACATTTCATGATATATTAAAATCTATATTTAATGGACCTTAGTTTAGTGAATACACTATAATAATAATAATAATAATAATAATAATAATAATAATAATAATAATAATAATAATAATAATAATAATAATAATAATAATAATAATAATAATATTTTAATTTTTATACCGCCCTTCTCCCGAAGGACTCAGGGTGGTGAACAGCCAAGTAAAACAATACAATATATTACAATAAAAACTATTTAAAAACTTATTCCATATTGCCTAAATTTAAATATAAAATACATAATATAAAAATAAACCCCATTTAAAACGAATTAAAAACCCCTATTAAGCCAGTCCTGCTCGGAAGAATAGTATGTTTTCAGCTCGTGGCGAAAAGTCCGGAGGTCAGGAAGTTGTCGAAGTCCTGGGGGAAGCTCGTTCCAGAGGGTAGGTGCCCCCACAGAGAAGGCTCTCCCCCTGGGGGTCGCCAGCCGACACTGTTTGGCTGACGGCACCCTGAGGAGACCCTCTCTATGGGAGCGTACCGGTCGGTGGGAGGCATGTGGTAGCAGAAGGCGGTCCCGAAGATATTCCGGTTCTATGCCATGGAGCGCTTTAAAGGTGATAACCAACACCTTGAAGTGCACCCGGAAGACCATAGGTAGCCAGTGCAGTCTGCGCAGGATTGGTGTTATATGGGAGCCACGAGTGGCTCCCTCTATCACCCGCACAGCTGCATTCTGGACCAACTGAAGCCTCTGGGTGCTCCCCAAGGGGAGCCCCATGTAGAGAGCATTGCAGTAGTCCAGGCGAGAAGTGACAGGGGCGTGAGTGACCGTGCATAAGGCATACCGGTCTAGAAAGGGGCGCAACTGACGGACTAGGCGAACCTGGTAAAAAGCTCTCCTGGAGACGGTCGCCAAATGATCTTCAAAAGACAACTGTCCATCCAGGAGAACACCCAGATTGCGCACCCTCTCCATTGGGGCCAATGATTCGCCCCCAACAGTCAGCCGCGGTTGCAGCTGGCTGTACCGGGATGCCGGCATCCACAGCCACTCAGTCTTGGAGGGGTTGAGCTTGAGCCTGTTTCTCCCCATCCAGACCCGCACGGCCTCCAAACACCGAGACAACACTTCGACAGCTTCATTGGGGTGGTCAGGGGTGGAAATGTACAGCTGGGTGTCATCCACGTACAGTTGATAACTCACCCCAAAACCACTGATGACCTCACCCAGCAGCTTCATATAGATGTTGAACAGGAGAGGGGAGAGAACAGACCCCTGTGGCACCCCGCAAAGGAGGCGCCTCGAGGTAGATCTCTGCGCCCCTGCCAACACCGTCTGCAATCGGTCGGAGAGATAGGACAAGAACCACCGAAACACGGTGCCTCCCACTCCTAAACTCCCCAACCGTCGCAGCAGGATACCATGGTCGATGTATCGAAAGCCGCTGAGAGATCTAGGAGAACCAGGGCAGAGGAATAACCCCTATCCCGGGCCCTCTAGAGGTCAACCACCAATGCGACCAAAGCTGTCTCCGTGCTGTACCCGGGTCGGAAACCGGACTGGAACGGGTCTAGATAGACAGATTCCTCCAGGTACTGGGGTAACTGATGTGCCACCACACTCTCCACAACCTTCGCCACAAAGCGAAGGTTGGAGACTGGACGATAGTTACCCAAAACAGCTGGGTCCAGGGAGGGCTTCTTGAGGAGGGGCCTCACCACCGCCTCTTTCAAGGCGGTGGGAACAACACCCTCCCCCAAGGAAGCGTTGACAATTCCCTGGAGCCAGCCTCGTGTAACCTCCCGGGTGGCCAGCACCAACCAGAAGGGACACGGGTCCAATAAACATGTGGTGGCATTCAGCCGTCCCAGCAATCTGTCCATGTCCTCGCTGACACCAATCAGAGCATAGAAAAACTTAAAAAAAAGTAGTGCAAGATCGGAGGAAGTGGTGAGACCTGGCCTATAGAATTGCCAAGAGTTGGACATGACTGAGTGGTCATCTTCAATTTAATGGATAAATTGGATGCAGTAGACAAAATTTAAAGTTTTGATGAAGTTGATTGAACAGATTTTGCCGATGTTCTGGGAAGGTTTGGGAAAGATTGCTGTTTTGCTCAGGATCGGTAAGCCAGTGGCCTATGTGACAATGAAGAAGCTCAGGGGCTCAATGAGGAAGGGGCTGATTGCATACTTTGAATCTATTTCTTTGTAATTGTTGGACTTTTACTGCAAGACTGGGCCAGGCCGAAGAAGGCAGATTAGTATCTAAGGCTATGGGTGGTTGTTAGGAAGCAGCACTTCCCTCTGCAGCAAGTGGTGTAATTGGAAAAAAGAATATTAAAATAAAAGTGTAGATACACTTTTCAGATTTAACAGACCTTTAAATTTGCTAAACACCTCTTTCCACATTAAAATCAAGATTTTACTATACTATGTTCAGCAACACTTCCTTTTGCAACTGGTTTTCAGCTGACTTGTGTATATACCTACTGGGATCAAATAATTCTATTGAGAAATTCCATAACTTAAGCTTAGTTAGGAATTCATCTCTTAACTTTGTTACATTCTTCCTTACATTCAAATCTGCATTTGTCATCACTATTCAGGTAGTGATGGGAGGGATGAACAATACTCTTTTCTGGACATTGAAAAAAAAATGAACTACTGTATTTTTTGTACTATAAGACGCTCCGGACTATAAGATGCACCTAGGTGGGAAGAAAACAAGAAAAAAAAAATCTGCCTCTGCCTCCCAGCAATTTGTCTCCTTACAGCAAACAGCAAACAGCCTGGTCAGCTTCAGCATAGCCTGATTTAGTATGAGCAGCTGATTGGCAGTTGGATCAGCCTCCCGGAATACCGCCTATCAGCTGTTCTAGGCAGTGGGGATTGCCGCCGGCATATATTGCCACTCTGTGTGCCCCATTTTTGGCCTCTGTGCGTCCCGTTTTCAGCCTGCTTGCACCCCATTTTCGGGCTCCATGCGTCCCATTTTCGGCCCGTTCCAGGTGGCGGGGATAGACGGCAGTCCCTGCTGCCTAGAATGGGCCAAAAGCAGGATGCATGGAGGCCGAATATGAGGTGTGTAGAGGCAGTGATGGGCGGCAACAGTGGCGATGGGTGGTGGCGATCTCTGCAGCCTGGAACAGCTGATCAGCGGTATTCCCAGAGGCAGATCCAACTGCCAGTCAGCTGCTTGTGCTAAATCAGGCTGTGTTGAAGCAAATTGCTGGGAAGCAGAGGCCAAAGGGTGGGGGCCAGTGGGTGGGCGGGGCTTCGACAACATTCTCTATAAGATACACAGACATTTCCATCCACTTTATTTTTTTTGGGGGGGGGAAGAAAGTGCGTCTTATAGATCAAAAAATATGGTACTTTAAATATAGTAAAGATTCAAGCAGAGAGAAGCAATTGACTCTTTCATCTCAGTGCTTTGCTTAAACGAGATTACTCTACATTTTAGAATTATTTATTTATTTATTAGATTTATGTTGCCGCCCATTCACCCATGGCGACTCAATATGTGTAATAAGCCTCCTAATGTAACATTTACACCATATTTTCTGTCGCTTATCTTGCTTTGGTTTTATGCTGGTTTGTAAAATCAGAAATGGAGGACAATGCTTTAAAGCATCCTCCCCCCAAATATGATATTCTCCAGATGTTTTGGTTGTCTACTTCCAAGAAGTGTGGATAGGGAGTGAGAAATCTAATCCTTGGCCACTCTCCAATGGTATACCGCCAGACTCAGTACTCTCTCTACTCCTGTTCAAGATCTACAAAAAGCCACTCGGTGAGATCATCCATAACCATGGATTGAAATATCATCAATTTGCTGATGATATGCAACTTTGCATATCCGCATGACCTGACGGACGCTATGTTCTCATAGTGCCTGGAGGTATTAGGGGCCTGGAAGGGGACAACAGACTATAACTGAACTCTGGCAAGACTGAGTGGTTTTGGGTGCATGATGGAACATCAGGATCCGGGTCTCTGACATCTTTAGTTCTGGACGGGGTTGCACTGCTCTGTTCAGACCCACTTTGCAACTTGGGGATCTTGCAACTTTTTCTCGAAGATCAGGTGGCAGTCCTGGCTAGGAGAACCAGTTAGTGCACCAGCTGCAGCCTTTCCAGGACTTTGTCAAGCAGAGGAAATCAGGAATCCAGGCAGTACAAATGAGTGTAGGTTTATTGTGTGCTAATGCTCTCTATAAGTATCTGAACTACTAATGGTCAAAGCAAATTGGCAGTAGATAAGAGTCTGTGGCAGGAGTGTCAAACTCAAGGCCTGCGGGGTGCTTAGATCTGGCCCATGGGGCCACCCTGAAAACAGTGAAGGACTGGCCCACGGTGCATCTGCCAGAGAAAACAGAGCTCAAGAGGGCCATGTGCAGCCCCCCGAGCTCCATTTTTGCTGGCAGAGGCTGCAGGAGGCCCTCACATCCAAAAATGGAGCTTGGGGAGGCCTCATGCAGCCCCCCTGTGCTCTGTTTCCTCTGGCAGAGGGCTGCAGGAGGCTCTCGCAGCAGAAAACTGACGTCGAGCTGGCCACATTCACCCAGGCCATGCTCCCCTGGCCTCTTAAGTTCAAACACAACCCTGATGTAGCTGTCAGTGAAATTGTTCTGACCTAGACTTCCCAAGAGCATGAAGCAGACTTCTTGTCCCGATAAAACCTCTTTTATTTAGGTTAAAAGGAAATTCCTCTCCAGCAAAGTCCTGGCAAACAGTCTTTTATGAGATTTCACAACTACAGACCTTTATCAGGCTTGGAGAGTTGGCAGGTCGATATCTTCCAAACGCCACGTAGCAGCAGCAATCAGAAGCAAGAAGTCAGGAACAGAACTTCACCCTAATGAATTGAACTAATTGTCTCCTGCAGACTCCCCTGCCCTTTTGTACCTCTTTATTCCCTATGGGAGGGACCATTCACCATCCACTGTGCCTTTACTCCCAAGTTGGCCCTTTTTCCTTAGCTGTTCTCTTCTCCTGGCAGCTGATAACTGTGGGATGGCCCTGGCCCCATCTCTGCCTCAGATGCAGAGCACTCATCACAGCCCTCCCCGGACTCCAGAACTGGCCCATGTTCCTGCCCAACTACTTCACTGTCTGAGTCTGCCACCAGCTCCACTGGCTGTTGGCAGGCCACAACAGAAATTAAGTTTGACACACCTGGTCTATGGAATTCCAGGTGGGCTGATTTTAGATTTCTTGTGGACGAGAAGGGAGACTAGTGATATATTTGACTTTTCCCTTGAGCTCAGCCTGGTCATTTATAGGTTCCCTGCACTTTATCATTCTTGTTTGAACTACCATGTTTTCCCAAAAATAAGACCCTGTCTTATATTTTTTTGAACCCCGAAATAAGTGCTTGGCCTTATTTTCAGGGAAATCTTATTATTTTGGGGCATATGGAGCAAGATGGGGTTTTCCTTGCTGTCTTGCCTGATTTCCAGCTCTGCGTTAAAATATTTTTGGGGAGGGCTTATTTTCAGGGGGAGGCTTATTTTAGTGTATGCCCTCAAAAGCCTGATTGGGCTTATTATCAGGGGATGTCTTATTTTTGGGGAAATGGTACTACAATATGCTTTACATGGGACCACCCTTGAAATACCTTTGGAAGTTTCAACTGGTACAAGGTGTGGCATCAGAAGCAGTCTTTGGGGGCCACAGAATGACCCACGTTACACCACTGCTTCACAAGCTGCACCAGCTCCTAGTTTGCTTCTGGGGGTGGTTTAAGATTTTGGCTATGACCTTTAAAGCCCTGCATGACATGAGTTCAGACTTGCTGTTGAACCATGTCATGCTGCTTAGACAAGCCCATCCTACTCATGCTTGCAGAGGAGGCCTTCTGAGAATCCCGTGGGTAAGGAACTCCGACTATGGGATCATTGCTATCCTTTTGAGGACCTGGCTCTGCTGGTTGGCCTGGGACCAAACGGGAGAGTACATCACTGAAGGTGGTTGCTGCACTATTGACCCCACCTGCTGCTTGCACTTCCTGCTCCATCTCCCATTCATCTTTTTAATTTTGTATTATTGTACTTCCATTGTTTACACTTATTATTTCTTTAATATTGTTAGTTTTACATTTTTAATCACTTTCTATTTTATTGTTGTAAGTAACTTAGTGTAGCCCCGTGGTGAGATAGGTGGCAAATTTGACAAATGAAATTAAGTATAATAAATATGTATGTATTCATCAGTGCATAGGGACATGGTGGCTTGGGGGCTAGGACGCTGAGCTTGTCGATCGAAAGGTCGGCAGTTCAGCGGTTTGAATCCCTAGTGCTGCCGTGTAATGGGGGTGAGCTCCCATGATTTGTCCCAGCTTCTGCCAACCTAGCAGTTCGAAAGCCCGTAAAAAATGCAAGTAGCAAAAATAGGGACCACCTTTGATGGGAAGGTAACAGCGTTCTGTGTGCCTTTGGCGTTGAGTCATGCTGGCCACATGACCACGGAGACGTCTTCGGACAGTGCTGGCTCTTCAGCTTTGAAACGGAGATGAGAACTGCTCTCTAGAGTTGGGAACGACTAGCCCGTATGTGCGAGGGGAACCTTTACCTTTATCAATGTATAAGTGCAACCATTATAACCATTCATTTAGTGACAGTTTGGAATTACAACCCCACTGAAAAAAGTGACTGATTGTTTTTCACACTTATGACCATTGCAGCATTCCTGTGGTCACATGATCAAAATTTGGATGTTTGCAATTGGTTCATATTTGTAACGGTTGCAGGGTGTCGGGGTCACGTGATCCCCTTTTGCAACCTTCTGACAAGCAAAGTCAATGAGGAAGCCAGATATACTTAACAACTATAGTGATTCACTTAACAAATATGGTAAGAAAGGTCATAAAATGGAGCAAAACTCAACAAATGTCTTATTTAATAACGTAAATTTTTGGCTCAATTTGTGATAATAAATCAAGGACTACCTATATCAATAAACATGGCTTGAAATTCTGAGAATTATAATCTTTACACATCTGAATGGCATCAAGTTGCCTTAATGAATTAATAAAATATATATTTAAGCCACATTCAAGGGTATTGATTACTGTCTTGAAACTCGATAGAAAGGAGCAATAGAATATGATGCCAATCATTTTGTAGATTATATTTTGCAATTCCATTGGCTGTTGTCAATGGTTTCATTTACTGCTGAACAGATAGGAGAGAGGCACACCTTTCACTTAAGAATACATTTACTACTGTCTCATATCTGACTTCTTTTCACTCCCTGGGCACCTTCACTGAACAAGCAGGACAAAGATGTAATCCATGGGTGGCAGAGTAGTTGTTGTTGTTGTTGTTGTTGTTGTTGTTATTATTATTATTATTATTATTATTATTATTATTATTATTATTATTATTATTTATTCGATTTTTATACCGCCCTTCTCCCGAAGGACTCAGGGCGGTGTACAGCCAAAAGTAAAAACAGACAATACAATATACAATTAAAATACAAATTAAAAAACTTATTTTATAATTGGCCTAAAAAAACTTTAAAATATATAAAACTAAAACCCCTTAAAATTAATAATAGAAAATTTAAAATCAATAAAAGTATCACAGAGGACCATGTCTGTTTCATCAAAATCCATAGACTCTTACGATCCCAAATAAGTTTTGGATTTATTTGTGCTGCTCATCTCAAAGCAGTGATTCAAGGCAGGATATAAACTGCAACAGCAGTTCTTTGGGTGGTCCAAATGTCCATGGTTAAGATAGTAATTCCAATCTGGATAGAAAACAAATTTAACCCATAGAGCTCATGGTGACCCAAATGCCTGGAGAACAGCTGGGTCCCCAGAGAATTACAAAGGTTAAATTTATTTATTTATTTATTTATTTATCAAACTTATATACCGCACCATTTCCCGTAGGACTCAGGGCGGTTCACAGGCATATTAAAAACCAATATAACAAATAAGCATTAAATAAGCATGTTGGTGAACGTCTTCAAAGCGCTCCATGGCATAGGGCCGGGATATCTACGGGACCGCCTGCTGCTACCGAATACCTCTCACCGACTCGTGCGCTCTCACAGAGAGGGACTCCTCAGGGTGCCGTCGGCGCGACAGTGTCGTCTGGCGACGCCCAGGGGAAGGGCCTTCTCTGTGGGGGCTCCCGCCCTCTGGAACGAATTCCCCCCAGGACTCCGTCAACTTCCGGACCTCCGAACCTTTCGTCGCGAGCTTAAAACTCACCTATTCATCCGCGCTGGACTGGGTTAGTTTTTAAACTTATGGGTTTTTAATGGGTTTTTATTCTAAATTTTAATCGTGGCCAATTTAATAAGTTTTTTAATTATATTTTAATCGTATTTATATTGTATTATTTTATATTTTTTATCAGGCTGTGAACCGCCCTGAGTCCTTCGGGAGAAGGGCGGTATAAAAATTTAAATAATAAATAAATAAATAAATAAATAAAACCCAGTTAAAACTAAATATTATCCTGGCCTGATCACTAAAACAATAAAAACCAGTAAAACCCCCATTAAAATTTAACTAAAACATTTTATTCTTAGGCTAGTCCCGCACGCTGGAATAATAAAGTCTTCAGTTCTCGTCTGAAGGTCCGGAGGTCGGGGAGTTGTCGTAATCCCGGAGGAAGCTCGTTCCACAGGGCTGGTGCCGCCACAGAGAAGGCCCTCCCCCTGGGGGTCGCCAACCTGCATTGTTTGGTCGACGGCACCCTGAGGAGGCCCACTCTGTGGGAGCGCACAGGTCGTTGGGAGGCAATCGGCGGCAGAAGGCGGTCTCGAAGGTATCCCGGTCCTAAGCCATGGAGCGCTTTAAAGATGGTAACCAGAACCTTGAATTGCACCCGGAAGACTACCGGTAGCCAGTGTAGGCCGCGCAGGATAGGTGTTATATGGGAGCAACGCGGTGCTCCCTCTATCACCCGCGCGGCCGCGTTCTGACTAACTGAGCCTCCGGTGCTCTTCAAGGAGCCCCATGTAGAGAGCATTGCAATAGTCCAGGCGGAAGTGACGAGGCGTGAGTGACCGTGCGTAAGGCGCCCGGTCAAGGAAGGCGCAACTGGCGGATCAGGTGGACCTGATAAAGCTCCCTGGCGACGGCTGTCAAATATTCCTCTAAGGACAGCCGATCATCCAGGAGAACGCCTTGTTGCGCACTCCTCCCTGGGGGTCAGTACTTCCTCCCCCACAGTCAGCGATGGTGTAAGCTGACTGTACCGGGACGCCGCACCCACAGCCACTCTGTCTTGGAAGGGTTGAGTCGGAGCCTGTTCCTCCCCATCCAGACCCGCACGGCCTCAAGACACCGCCCATCACCTCAACGGCTTCATTGGGGTGGTTCGGGTGGAAATGTACAGCTGAGTATCATCAGCGCAGATGATAATCCACCCGAAACCACGGATAACCTCACCCAGCAGCTTCATATAGATGTTGTACAGGTGAGGCGAGAGAACAGACCCCTGAGGCACCCCACAAGTGAGGCGCCTTGGGGTCGACCTCTGCCCCCCTGCCAACACCGTCTGCGAACGGTCAGAGAGATAGGAGGAGAACCACCGATAAACGGTGCCTCCCACCCCCAATCCCCCCAACCGCCGCACCAGGATACCAAGGTCGATGGTGTCAAAAGCCGCCGAGCGGTCTAATAGAACCAGGGCAGAGGAACAACCCTGTCCCGGCTCTCCAGAGGTCATCCACCAACGCGACCAAAGCCGTCTCGGTGCTGTAACCGGGTCTGAAACCGGACTGGAACGGGTCCAGATAGACAGTTTCCTCCAGGTGTTGAGGAAGCTGATTTGCCACCACACTCTCAACAACCTTTGCTAAGAAGCGAAGGTTGGAGACTGGACGATAGTTCGCTAAAACAGCTGGGTCCAGGGAGGGCTTCTTGAGGAGGGGCCTCACCACCGCCTCTTTCAAAGCGGCGGGGAAGACACCCTCCAACAAGGAAGCGTTGGTAACTTCCTGGAGCCAGCCTTGTGTAACCTCCCGAGTGGCCAGCACCATCCAGGAGGGACACGGGTCCAATAAACATGTGGTGGAGTTCAACCTACCCAACAACCTGTCCATGTCCTCAGGAGTCACAGGATCGAACTCAGCCCAGATAACATTCTCAAGACTTGTCTCCGCCATCCCACCTGAATCTATCCAATCAGTGTCCAAGCCATCCCGAATCTGAGCGATTTTATCAGACAGATACTGAAAAAATCTTCAGCGCGTCCCTGTAAGGGGTCCTCCCGAGCCTCCTGCGTGAGCAGGGAGCGGGTCACCCTAAACAGGGTGGCTGGGCGATTATCTGCCGATGCGATGAGTGCAGAGAAATAGTTATGTTTCGCCGCCCTGATCGCCACTAGGTAGGTCTGAATATATGACCTTACTAGTGTTCGGTCAGGTTCGGAGCGGCTGGACCTCCAGGCGCTCTCTAGGCTTCTTTTCCGGCGCTTCATCTCTCTCAGCTCCTCATTATACCAAGGAGCTGGTCGAGTTCGTCGCCGGGTCAGAAGCCGCAAAGGCACGACGCGGTCTAAGGCACCAGCGGCCGCCTCATCCCAGGCGGTCACCAGCTCCTCAGCCGAGCCGTGGGCTAACTCCCTCGGAAATGGCCCAAGCTCCGTCAGAAACCTCTCAGGGTCCATCAGGCGCCTGGGACGGAACCATTGAACCGGTTCCGTCTCCCTGCGGTGAGGTGTAGCGGTCCGAAAGTCTAGCTGAAGGAGTAAATGATCTGACCATGACAAGGGTTGAGATATTAATTCCCCTAACTCCAGATCATTTAGCCACTGTCCCGAGACGAAAATCCAGTATGTTACCCCCGACGTGGGTGGGGACCGCAACTACTTGGGTCAGGTCCAAGGCCGTCATGGAAGCCATGAACTCCCGAGCTACCATTGACGAATCGCCCGCTGACGGCAAGTTGAAATCCCCCATGACCATAAGTCTGGGGGTCTCAACCGCCGTCCCGGCTATCATCTCCAGCAGCTCGGGCAGGGCTGCCGTCACATAGCAAGGAGCCAGGTACGTGATCAGCAAGCCCACCTGCACCTCCCGGCCCCACCTCATGGTGGCCCAGCTATGAATCTTCCGGATATCAGTTTTATAAGGAACTGACGTAATTGTAAACAATGCTGCTGTGTGGTTTTCTATGGATGAAATAAGAGCAGAGAAGTAAGGCTTGTTTTACTTCTCTTAGTATCACAGTGTAGGCTGAACATTGAGCTCATGCCTGTGTTTGATCACATTCATTCTTCACCTTATACCAAGGTTGTGTTAGAGGTCTCTTCTGTCATGTTCCAATGGCTGCTCCACCCCCAGTCCCAAAGGTGATTTCTCAAGAGGCAACTGGACTTTCTTACTTTTCTTTGAAGTTGTTTTGCTTCTCAGCCAAGAAGCTTCTTCAGCTTTTGGTTTCAGAAAAAAAAAAAACACCAGAAAGTCCAGTTGCCTCTTGAAAAATCATCTTTGGGACAACCATGACCTGGAGGACTCAGATTCCCCATAGGCATCCAGCCCAGTCATGTGATCACATTTCAGGCACTGGAAAATCGGCCTGCCTTTATGGCCATTTGAAGTGTCCTGCAGTCACATAGATAGATAGATAGATAGGTAGGTAGGTAGGTAGGTAGGTAGGTAGGTAGGTAGGTAGATAGATAGGTAGATAGATAGATAGATAGATAGATAGATAGATAGATAGATGATAGATAGATAGATAGATAGATAGATAGATAGATAGATAGATAGATAGATAGATAGAAATAAATAAATAAATAAATAAATAAATTGCTATATTGATATAGAGATAGATAAATAGATATAGATAGTCAAAATACGGCTTTTACTTCCAGTTTTTGGCAAGAATATTCCATAGGGAACAATAAGTTCACTTAACTGTGGTGTTTGTTTAACTACTGGTGCAAAAAACCATAAAACTCTTATGACCACCACAACTTACAACCGTAATGAGCAGGCTCCATTACAGTCATAAATTGAGGACTCTCTGTAGGCCCTTCCTCTATATATTGAGGTCAATATTACTTGTTAATTCTGTGATAACTAGTGAGTAATCATGGCAAGGGAAATGTCCTATGCTCAGATCATGTTTACCTTGGGTTAATTAAAGTTTTAATGGTTAAGACCTTGAGCTTATTGGCCAGATGTTTCGCAGTTTAAGACCCAAGTACTATGTTTCTGTTGCTTCCCTCTGGCAGGGGGTTTCAAAGTATTTCTAGCAGGACTTCCAGATTCTATAACAGCTTTGTTCCCTATGCCATCCGTCTGGTAAACTCGCAAGATTCGTTTCTCTCGCCATATACATGTATACATCCAAACTAGATTATGTTGTTTCTCTGTGTCATATAATATATATGGATATATGCATAAGTATGTATGTATGTATGTATGCATTTATTTGTTTGTTTGTATGTTTATATGTTTATGTTTAATGTATATTGGAGCTGGTGACCTATATGCAACAAAATTTCATTTTAATGTATGCCAATTAGTGTACATTCAAAGTGACAAAGTTATCCTAAGTCATGTGATGGGGTGAGCCTCTGTCCTTGCACCAGCTTCTGCCAACCTAGCAGTTTGAAAGCATGCAAATGCAGATAGATAAACAGATATCACTTCGATGGGAAGGTTTCATATATAATCGGCATATACTGTATTTTTCAGTGTATAAGACGCACCGGAGTATAAGACACACCTTAATTTTGGGGGAGAAAAAAAGAATTCTACCTCTGCCTACCAGCATCAGGATCAGCGGCGTCCTCACTTCCATTCGGATTTTGATAACGGGAGCGGCCTGGGGAAGTGTGGAGGTTGGGACTTGCTTGGCGAAGCAGGTGCTGCACAGGGGGCAAAAGGCAAGGAGCTGCCACCCAAAAACACTGTTGCCGCAATCTCTGCCACCTGCAGATCTCTGCTGCTTCCCTAGTTCCAAAAATGGGGTGTGCAGAGGCAAGGAAAGAGCGTCGCGTTTTTGGGCGGTTCCAGGCAGCAGAGATTGCTGCAACAGTTTTCGGGTGGCAGCACCTTGCCTTTCAACTCCTGCGCAGTGCCCAGCAAGCCACCAGTTCTCCAGTGAGGCTGAGGTATTGGTCAGACATAGGTTGCTACAGCTGGATCTGCCTAGAAACTGAGTCATAGTTTTTTGGCCATGCCCCTTCCTCCATCCTGTTGGGCCCAGTTTCGACTCAGTCGGCCTGAGAGAAGCATCTCTAGCAGATCTGGCTTCCAGCCCATTTCTGTTCGATTCTTTCAGAGTCACTGTGAGTTTTTTGACCAAAAAATTTCTTCTTTCTAATCAGGAAACATACCGGCTTCAGTCTAGCAGAGCCTACTTGCCTTTTTTGGGAGTGCACCGGTCTACCTTCTTTAAAAATAGAGGTACCGGTCTACTAGCCACCTACAGCGCTGATCAGCTGTAGTGCAGCCCTTTGAAGCACCACAGCAAATGCAAGACAGTTTTCCTGAGAACGCGCGGCTGTGCGAATTGCATTGGGGAGGAAAACATGATACATGAAGGCAATGCTCTTGCGAAGTGGCCACTTCTCCATTCATCGCATTTTCCTCCCTGATGTAATTCGCACAGCGATGCGTCCTCAGGAAAACGCAGCAGCGGGGATTTTAGGTCAGTTCCAAGCAGCAATGCCGCCTGTGAGGATCCCCGCCGCCTGAAACCACCAGAAAATGCAACGCTCAGAGGCCGACAACCTCTGAAGGGTGGGGGTGTGGCAGGTGGGTGGGGCTACATTTGATGTATAAGATGCACCCAGACTTTCACCCTCTTTTTTGAGGTAAAACGGTGCGTCTTATACACCAAAAGATATGGTAGTCATGCTGACTATATGACCATGGAAGCATCTTTGGACAATGCTGGCTCCCTTGGCTAACCAATTTCATTGTATATGTGATGTATAATGACAATAAAGGCTATACTATAAGAAGTGGAGATGAGCACCGACCCTCTAGAATCGGACATGACTGGACTGGTGAAACCTTTACCTTACACCAGGGTGGGTTCCAAATATTTTTATACTAGTTCTGTGGGCGTGGTTTGCTTGGTGGGTGTGGCTTGGTGGCCATGTGACTCTGTGGGCATGGCCAACTCAATGCCACTCATGTCAAGGGGTGCCACACCTGGCCCCTCCCCTCCCAGGCATTCCTTGTCACACCCAGCTTCAATGTATCTATAGTTCTGTAAAAATGATGTTCCCCTTTTTTCAACGTTATTAGATGTACTTTCATGGACCATTGAAAGGAGGAAATGGCTCACATGCTTTGCCCAAGAGTGTTATAGGCAACAGGCTTTTAAAGGGCTGCCAGAAAGAAGGGGGGGAAATGTATTTTCCAAAGCACCAGAAGGCAAAACAAGAAGCAATGGATGGAGACTGAACAAAGAGAGAAGCAATCTAAAACTAAGGAGAAACTTCCTGACAGTGAGAACCAATATAGGTGCAGAAATATTCCAGTCATAATTTCACATATAAAATAGCCATTTGTGTAATACAACCTGCATATTGTTCAGAACAGTAATTAGTATTATGGCTGATGTTTGACAGTAAGCTTAAAAGTCAAAGATCACAAGAGTTCTTTCTCTACATACAAAACATCTCATACTAGGAATAGCATATTAAGCTGGATTTATGCAACCTGATGTACAAAATAAACACACACATTTATGCTCTGGACTACAGACATTGAATGAATGTAAATCTCTGAAAAATGTGATAGCCCTGGGCAAAAGAAAGGCAGTAAAATTATTCTAGGTGTAGGGACAGTGTAAAATATGAACACATGATAAATAATGGAACAATTAAAAATAATAGCACAGAGCTTTCTCTCTCCTCTCTCCTCCCTCCTTCCTCTTTCTCTTTTTCTTCTCTCTCTCTCTTTTCCTCTCTCTCTCTCTCTCTCTCTCTCTCTCTGTCTCTTTTTCTGTCTCTTTCTCTGTCTCTTTTTTTCTTTCTTTCTAAATCACTCTAAGGTTTGAAAGCAGTCACAAGCTTAGGGTGAATTAAGTCTTTCTCCAAAACTTAAACTAGGATTCCAACAAAAACCTCTAGGTCAGCATCAAACTCAGGTTTCGACTTTTATCCACAGCCACCAACTCCAAAAGTTTGAGACAGACCAGGTCTCTCCAGCTTAGATTTCCCAATTAGCCCTGGCAATCAGGAAACCATGGGTGTATATGGACAATTATAAGCTAGATGGAAACTAGATCAAAAAATAGGTGTTAAGCAAACTGAGGATAATTTGTTAAAACAAATGAGAGATCAAGGCCAACAGCATATTAAGAGATTGTATAGTGTATTAGTAGAAATAGACTCAGAGACTGAACTGGTTAAGTATTGTATGATTAAGTGGGCACAAAATTTTCAGCAACCGATAATGTTGGAAACTTGGAAAGAATTTGGGTGAGGAATGTGAAATTTACACAAGCGCAAAATATGAGAGAAAATTTTTATAAGATGTTTTATAGATGGCATTTAGACCCCAAAAAGTTGTCATGTATGTATTCTAATGTACAGGCTAAATGTTGGAGATGCGATTGTGAAGATGCCATTGTGCGATTGTGAAGATGGTAATATATATGGTGGACTTGTAAAAAAGTTAAAGCATTTTGGATTAAAGTATGGTGGATCATGCAGAATATTTTGAAAAAGAAGATTAAGTTTACTCCGCAGTTCTTTCTACTAGGAATAATTATGGATTGTACAGCTATAGAGACTAAATTGATCTTGAATTTAATAACAGCCGCAAGACTTTTGATTGCTCAATATTGGAAGAAAGAAGAATTACCTACAATTGAAGAATGGACACTCAAAGTATCAAATCTGGCAGAAATGGGGGCGGGGGTTTGAGGGTAGAGATGGAGTGATGGTTAATGTACAGGGATTATTGAAGAATTAATGTAGGGTCGGGTCTGCCCAGTTACCATTTTAGAATGGTGGGGAGGGAGAAAAGAGAGAGTAGGAGGTAGGAAAGAGGAGAAGAGGAAGGAAGAGGGGTAGAAGAGGGAGAAGGAGTGGAGGGTGGAGGGAGGAGAGGATGTAGATAAGAGAAGGAGAGGAAGGTTTGGAAAGAAGGTAGAAGAAGGTAGAAGAGGGAAGAGAGTTAAAAAGGGGGGTGGTGACTGGGCAAGCCCGACTAATTGTATATAATTGTACATTGGATGAATTATTTGATATGATTGTAAAAATAAAACTTTTTTATAAAAAAAAAAAAAAAAGGGAAACCATGGGTGTGTGCCGCCTCTTAACCCTGAGCCACCCTAGATACTACAAAAGGACTTATTGATGCTCCACTATCATGGGCTTTGAGAGAGTGCCCACCACAAGGGATGGAAGGCAAACAAGACTAGGAGGCATCAGAAAGGAAGGCTAGGATGAGGAATGTCTATGGGGATTCTTGGTCATCCAGGTTGTCCCAAAAGTGCTTTTTTTCCCAAGAGGTAGCTGGACTTTCTGCTTTTTCTTAGAAGCTTCCTGGAGGAAAGCAAAATATCTTCAAAGAAAAACCAGAAAGTCCAGTTGCCTGTGGGGGGAGGAGAAGCACCTTTGAGAGAAATGGATGAGGGCACCTGGTCCTAGCATGTGCCCCTCGTGTCCAGGGCATCAATCCAAAGGAACAATTCAACCCGGCCGGGGCGGCCTTGGAAAAGTGTCCATGCTCCACAGCCCCACAACCTGCAAAAGTGCAGAGGGGGGCACGGAGTGGGATACGTGTTCCTGCGTTCAAGAGCAATCATGCCCGAGTTCCCCAATTTAGTGCCCAGACATGGGTGGTGGTTGGGTGGGCGAGGGATAAAAGTTGTGGCCATGGCATCCCCCCCCAAAAATATCCCTGTCTTTGGATTGGGTAGTTTCTTGGCCTGACCCGGCCCGGCCCAGCCAAGATTAGCATGGCCCTCAGCTGTGCTGTGCTTTTGCAAAACAAGCCCGCCCTTGACTGAAAGCGAGTGGGTGGGCAGCTGCTGTTGCTACTCACGTTGTTGCTGAGCTCCTGGATAGCCATGTTCATGCTGGTGATACAGGACCGGCCGCTGCCTCCTAGCACGGGAGCCAGCTGGGGGCGAGCCGGGCAGGGGTGATGGCAACAGCGGAGTCCAGCGCTTGGGCCATGTGGAGCCGCTCTGCCAAGGGGTTGCGGACAAGCGGCCAGCCTCTCCTGTCCTTCCCAGAGAGCACCTCTGCTGATGGGCGGCGGGCAAGGGCAAGGTTAGTGTGCTCCTAGCCACACCCTGCGGTGCCTCCGCCGGCTCAGGGCAGCGGACTCAGCTACAGGCCGGACGAACCAAGGAACTGCAGGGAGCCTCCTGCGTGTTGCACTCACCCTTCACCCGGCTTTTGCCTGCACTGTTTTCGGTCGCCCACCTCCTTGGCCAGCTGGCTGGTCTTGGCGGAGAATGGCTGGTGGCAGGAAAAGGCAGTGGCAGCAGGGAGGGCGAAGCTGCTGGCCAAAAGCTGCCCGGCCCAGTAAACTTCGTAGTTATGTGGCTGCGAAGTTTGCCCGCCTGCCCCCCCCCCCCCATGGCTACAACTCTAGGAGCTTTGGGAGCCGCTTGCTGGCAGGAAGGGGTCTGCCAGCTCAGCAAGCTTCGTAGCTATGCGGCTGCAAAGCTTGCCAGGCTGCCTTTCCCCCGTCCTCACTGCGGTTACAACACCGGCAGCTTTGGGAGCCATTTACTGGCTGGGTGGGGGCCACCAGCCCAGCAAGCTTTGTAGCCATGGAAAAAGCTGCTGCCGTCGCCACCATGTTTTTCGCGCATGCTCATCCCATTGGACTTGCAAGGCAATGGGATGTGTGTGCGAAGAACATTTCGGTGACAAAATGGCAGCCAGGGCAAGTGAACGGCGACTGGGGGACTGGTTCAGGGGCACGGCCAGACAGCCATTACTACCGGTTCCATGAGTGACTACACATTATCGCTACTGGTTCTCCCGAACTGGTGCGAACCGGTAGCAACCCACTACTGCCTTACATTTTTTAATCTTCCTTTGGCTGATGCTTGATTTATAATGAGCCATTGAATCAGTGTCAACACTTAGTGACCACATAAATATATTTTCGCCTTTACAGAACTGTCCCTAACTTGATCTTTCAGGTCTCCCAAGGGTGCACCCATTGCCACAGTAACGGTCTGCTTTCCTGCTTGCATCTTCTTCTGTTTCCTTCTATCTTTCCCAGCATTAGAATCTTAAATAAAGAACTAGATCTTTGCATAATGTGCCTGAAGTAGGCTGATGTTTCCAATTATTTCTATGCAAAAAGTAGTTTACATTTTTCGGTTAAGGGAGTTTATGCTGTAGAAATTAGCTCATTTTGTAAAGAATTAAAACAGACCACCCATTTGAATTTAATTCTGCTAAAGTTGAGGAGTGAACTTAGCACACATTAGCACACTTTAGCATAATTAAGTATCGGTGGGAGAAAATGTTTCTTTACTTAAAAGAGCAAATTATTGTGCTTTTGAAACAGAAACTGCATTCCTTTGGAATTAATCAGAATTATAAGTTATATCTAGCAATTTTCTTTGTTCTCTATAAGTAGTTCTTGGACCAATGACCATAACCACGCCTGTCATTATGACTGTTGTAAAGCGGGGCATCACATGAAAGATCCAATTTTACAACCTCTTTTACCACAGTAGTTAAATGAATGCAGCAATTTTAAAGTGACTGCTGTGGTCATTAAGCAAACTTGGTGTTTGTTAAGTGAACCATAGCTTTCCTTTTTTTTTTAATTGAAAAAGTTTTACAAAGTTTCCCCCCCTCCCCCCCAGCCCTCCTCCCCCCTCCCTTCACAAACCCCCCTCCCCCCCCGACTTCCTGGAACAAACACAAGGTATAGTTAAAAATAAAACAAACATATGCTAAAAAAATTTCCCTCCTAACTCAATTATACTCCTACAATTCTCATCAAATCCTAACCTCCCCCAAAACAATCAGAAATAATACATCCTAATCATTCAAACGCAGTCTGATAACTCTTAGTCCGATATCTGTTTTGAATATAGTCAATCCATTTTTTCCATTCATTTAAATATCTTTCTTGCGTATTGTCTTTCGAAAAGGCTGAGATTTTTGCCATCTCAGCCAAATTGGCAACTTTCAATATCCATTCTTCTATTGTACCACAGCTTTCCTATGGGCACACTTTTGCGAATAACTGGATGTAAATGCCATTTTTTGATAAAACTTTGCTATGAAAGTCAGCTTGGGTCAACAATTTTCTCTTGGCCTAACCCACAGGGCTGTTATTGTAGGAAAAATAGGATGAGGAAGATGTATTGGATATATTTGCTGCCCTTTTTCTGTAAAAAAGGTGAGATATAAACCAACAAAACTTGTAAAATGTGCTCACATGACTGCAGCACACTGCAAATAGCCATAGATGTGGCTCAGTTGCAAGCACCTACAATCCGGTCACATGACTGCGGGAAGGGACAATCATAGTGACTTCAAATTTGAATCTTAAGTAGTCCCCAGGTAGGTTCAATGGTTGCTAACCGGTTGTAAGTTAGCAGGAATTGATTTTAGTATAGAAATGAGATTTTCTCACTTTCTAAAAAACGAGGTCACCCTCATTTTAGTCTGCATTATTCCTGAGATCCTCAGGTATATTTTGGGTAAAGTAGAATGACATTGACTTAAATAATCCAATTTTTCCACTGTTTTGAAGTACTGATTGAATCTCTTTTCTTTTTTCTAGTGAATTGGATGATGACTTACTAGGAGAAGATTTGTTGACTGGCAAAAAGGTAAAAATCAGTCTGTTTAAAGTACCGTATTTTTTGGAGTATAAGACACACTTCCTCCCCCTAAAAGTGGGCAGAAATGTCTGTGAGTCTTATACAGTGAATGTTGCTGAAGCCCCTCCCACCCACCTGCCCCCACCCAATCGGCCGTTTTCGGCCTCCGTGCGTCTCATTTTCGGCTTCTGCATGCTCCATTTTAGACCCATTCCAGGCTGCGGGGATTGCCACAGTACATCGCTGCTGATTGCCATCTCCATGCATCAATTTTTTGGTCTCTGCACATCGCATTTTCGGCCTCATGTCCCGTTTCAGACCCATTCCAGGCTGCGGGGATCGCCCCAGCACATCACTGCTAATCACTGCTTATCGCTGCTTCTGTGCGCCATGTTTTTGGACTCTGCATGCCCCGTTTTTGGCCTCTGCGTGTCATGTTTTCGGCCACCAATTCTTGCCACCTGAAACCGGCTGAAAATGCGACGTGCAGAGGCTAAAAACGGGGCATGTGGAGGCCGAAAATGTGACGCGCAGAGCCAGCTATTGGCAGTGATGTTCTGTGTTGATTCTCACAACTTGGAACGGGTCTAAAACGGGGGCATGTGGAGGCCGAAAATGTGACGCGCAGAGCCAGCTATTGGCAGTGATGTTCTGTGTTGATTCTCACAACTTGGAACGGGTCTAAAACGGGGGCATGTGGAGGCTGAAAACACAACACGCGGGGCACAAAAATGCAATATACAGAGCTGGCAGTTGGTGGCGATGTGCTGTGGCGATCCCAGTAGCCTGGAATGGGTCTAAAATGGAGTGTGTGGAGGCCAAGAACACGACATGCGGAGGCCAAAAACGCGATGCACGGAGGCCGTGATGGGCTGTGGCGATCCCCGCAGCCTGGAACAGCTGATTGTCAGTATTCCGGGAGGCCAATCCAACCGCCAATTAGCTGCTCATGCTAAAGCAGACTGCGATAAAGTACTGAAGCTAACCAGATGAATACTGATGGATGCTGTTAGGCAGAGGCAGAGAATTTTTTTTTCTTGTTTTCCTCCCCAAAAACTAATGTGCATCTTATAGTCTGGAGCATCTTATACTCTGAAAAATAAGTTATATACTTAAGACAGTCGTTAAAAAGTAATTGGTCTACTTTGCTTAAGCCCACATCGGTGCAGCTCCTGATGGTTTATAACCATCTGTCTTGCTGTTCCATTAAAGAAATCCAAATGCTGTGCTGGAGGCTTGCCTGTTTATTTTATATCAATTCATTTTTTATTACCGTTCGTATTCATTTATGTCTTAAGTCCAACTCACAAAGGTGGTTTCTTTCCCCACCAATTTTAGACTCAGTCTGATATGTCAGATGAAGAACTGAATGATGATCTCCTGCAAAGTGATAATGAAGAGGATCAGCATTACAGGTTTGTGTTTTGTCCGAGCCAAGTATTGTAGCTTGCTTTCTATATCGGCACATTCAGATTATTTGTTTGTATTCCTGTCCTGGAATAGCACATAAAATGTGCTATTGAGTGTAAAAAGTATTATCCTTTAAGGTACCAAACATTATACATGAACATCATTTTATCTGTGCAAGTGTATGAATAAGATTTTAACTCATTTTCGGCTGGGTATTGAAACAGAAAATAATGGTAGTATAGGACCAGATTTCCCAGATGCATTCTTTTCAGAATTGTGGTAACCTCCTCCAAAAATTTAATTGCTTCTAGGGATTCCTTAGGAATAGCTATTCTAATGTGAATTTCTAATTACATAACTTTTCTTTGATGTATATACCATTAAGAATGTAATTATTACTAAGTGTAACTGATTAAAAAAAATAATTCCGTTAAATGCCTCCAAGAAGAAAGAGGATGCCTGGTTTGCTACATATAGGAATAATCTTAGCTGCAAAATTGAATTAAGAACTGCTGTTTTATTCATTTGCATTAAGAATACACTTGTGCAATTATCCCAGAGGTGCTTTTTAAAAAAGCTACTGGACTTTTTTCGTTTTTCCTTGAAGGCGTTTTGCTTCTCATCCAAGAAGTTTCTTCAGTTCTAACTGTGATGAGAAGTGGAAACGTCTTCAGGGAAAAATAAAGAAAAGGCACCTGTGGGACAATATGACCTGCATGACCGAGAATCTCCATAGACATTTGTAGAATTATTTGGGGTTCTTTTTTTAATTAAATGGCAGTGTTGAATTGCTTAGGTACAGTGTTGATATATTTTATCGTTTCATCCTCCTATTTATTTTAAATACACATCTTTCCCAATCTACTTGTTGATGGAGGGAAATAAAATCATTCAACCAATGAGCCTCTGCAGGACTGAATATGTACACTCATACAGAAAAACAGTATAAAATTAGGACTAATTTGAAATTAGTCCTATTAGAAGAATTGCCTGACACATTAAACTAAAAAATTGTTCTCACTTAAGACATGTTCTCACTTCTTTCTCGTTTGCATAATGATTCAACCATGATGTTTTACAGGAAATTTTGAGTTACAACCATCTTTAAATCAGTCTGCCTTTGGTAAAAGTTTCTTGGCAAAGCAGAATTACTAATTAAAATATAGCAAACCCATATAATATCCAGATCATATTTCTATTTCCTTGTGTGTCCAATTCCTTGTGTGTCCAATCACACTTGGTCAATAAAAATTCTATTATCTATTATTATCTATTATTATTTCAGACATCACACATAACAACAGAACAATTCTGACTCTGAACTCTTTATTCAAGACTCAGCTTGCCCAGAAGTGGTTCACATATAATAATTATTGAATTTGTGTCTTTACACCCAGGACAGAACTGCATCTTTGAAACCTGACTTTGAAAGTATCACTGCTTTCTAATTTGTTCATTTCTGTGACTTTGCATGCTGTGGTTTTTGTGACTGACAACTTGAATCGGCATTGGAACGATCCAAGTTTAGTTCCACCTTTAACCATGGCAGTTCGCTTGGTGACTTTGAACCAATCACTGTCTCATCCCACCTACTTCATAGGATGGCGATGGGAAGAAAAATGAAAGAAGGAGCACCGCATATGTCCCTTTGAATTCTCAAAGAGCAAACAGAATATAAACAGATAAACAAAACTCTGATAAATCATTTTTAGAGAAAGAGTAAAAACTTGTAGATAATTATTACTTTATGTACTACAAGTTGGTATATTTTAAAGAACAAAAAAAATCAGTTTTTAAAAAATTTGTTAAATTGACAGGGTTTTATGGAAATTTTTATTAGAACATCTGTGATTCCTTCTCAGAATTTAGATAGGAGCTATTGACACAATTCAAATTGAATATTTGTTGATGTTGATGCTTATTAGAATTAAATGCAAATTCTAGCATGTTGAAGTTTATTCAAGCGTACCCTTTAAAAAAATATTTCATTATAGTAACCTAAAATTTATAAACATTGGTGCCCAGTAGTATTAATGTAGCTAGTATAATAGATAACTAACGTTGCACTAAGTGGAAAACAGATGCTGATCTCCTGTGTATATTTGTTAACCTGGGATTTAAAACTGAACTCAACTTGCTCAGTAATCCCACACTTTATGCCAGGCTAATCTGTTAGAACCTATAGTTGGTTTGATTCCTTTGGTCAAATAGCCAACATTTGATGAAACAATGATATATGTATGCATGTTATGAATTGGTGGCATGAAATCAGGTTGATGCATCAATTAATTTTTACTTAATGTGGATATTGTTGCATTCTATGCAAAATACACACACAGTAATAATGTACTGATTTAAACTAAAAACACTTTTTTTGCTGTATTTTAGTTCTCAAGATGTCACTGTGAATATTAATACTGCACCTAGCGTGATGACATCCTTTGAGCTCGCTGTCAATGCTAATGACACATCTATTGAACAAGACTTAGAGTATGAACAAGGTGAAGATGAAATTGGTTATGACAAATCAGATATTCCTGAAGAGTATGCAGAAGAGTATTCAGAAGAACAGTATGAAGGCCAAGAGGTTGAGCTGACAGAAGACCAAATAGAATATGGGGAAGATCAGGGTGAAGAAGAGAATTACAATGATGAAGTGCTGGATCTTGAAATCAATGAACCTCTAGATGAATTCCCGGTGAGTTTTTTCCCCTCCTATTTTAGTTTTTGAGATAACATTGCTTCACATGCTTAGGTTTTTAGACTGATTTGAAATCTGTTTACCTCCCTTGGGACCGGAGCAAAATTAGACCTATTATCACTGTCTGCCAGTTTCTTTATCTAGGCTGTGACAAAGTTTGTGTTGACAGCTTGTTTGGCTGCAGGTAATGCTCTTTTGTCATTCTGGAAGGCAGTTGAGAATCATGACCTTGAAGATTGTATCCTTAAGGAAGAAAACAGCTTTGTGTGGTGGAGACGCAGTGCCAATTGTTAGAAGTACTTAATGCAAAAGCTTTTATCCAGGCTTTAGACAAGATCTGATAAAGTCCTTCGAAGGTGAAAAGATTATTGACCTGCTAAAGACATCTTTAAGGTGCTAATATTCCAAAGTGATTGATGTTCTGCTCACTCATTTCCACCCTCCCTTTTTTTTTGTAATTGAGAACTGTCTAAACCTGAATAAAGAGATTTGAGGTTGCTTTAGAACATGTCACATATATAATTTGTTTCAGTTTCAGTGTTTTCTGTGTACATTGCTCTGAGTTGAAATGAGAATAGATTTATTGCCATTTATTAGAAGTATTTCTCAAACCTAGCAAATGTAAATGGATTTATCGGTCCTTTTTCTTTGCTTTAAAGCCTAAATCACATAATAAAATGCTGTATGTTATTCTTCTACTACGCCTAAGACATAAATAACTAATGAGAAAGTACATTTCATGGAAAATAAAGGTATTGCGTTACTCTCAAATTAGTTGAGTATCTAATTAAAATCTGAAATCCTACATTTTAAAGGAATTAATGTAAACTATCACATCATTGTGCAATGTAAGCTGCCTGGGAGCAATTAATTTTCACTTTGTGTAATAAGGTACATATGCTTTAAGTAAGTAGATGTAATTTTTCCTAGCTCACATGTTTTAAAAACTGTAATAATTATAGTAATGCTGATGTTATGTTTTAAATTTTAAGAGGGTTTATCTTCTAAATTATTGTTACAAAAGTAAATAGCTACCACATATGGATATTATTTTAAATGTGATGTTGGTTTAATGGAGACCTATAAGAAAGGGGGACGCGGTGGCTCAGGGGCTAGGGCGTTGAGTTCGTCGATCGAAAGGTTGGCAGCTCGGCGGTTCGAATCCCTAGTGCTGCCGTGAAACAGGGTGAGCTCCCGTTACTTGTCCCAGCTTCTGCCAACCTAGCAGTTTGAAAGCACGTAAAAATGCAAGTAAAAAAAATAGGGACCACCTTTGGTGGGAAGGTAACAGCGTTCCGTGCGCCTTTGGCGTTGAGTCATGCCGGCCACATGACCACGGAGACGTCTTCAGACAGTGCTGGCTCTTTGGCTTTGAAACGGAGATGACTCCCCCTAGAGTCAGCAACGACTAGCACGTACGTGCGAGGGGAACCTTTACCTTTACCTATAAGAAAGCAGTGTTATATTTCACCCTTAATAACCTTTTTATAATCATGTAGATTCCAGCTTCTCATCCTTTAAGTTTTAGTTGCAACAAGGTATAAAGTTGTTATCATGGTTAGTATTATAAATTCTCTTAAGCACCATTCACCATTTAAATACTAATTCACTAATTAAAAAAACTAATTTGCATAAATCAGCTTTATATTTAAGGTAGATTTAAGATGCTGGAGACAGAATATGTACAGAAGTATGGAAATTTGTGACTTTTTTCCAGTCTGTTAATCAAAGTAAACAAGTTGGGAAGATTGCACTTATAGCAACCCTTTCTGAATAAATACAGGTGAAACTCAAAAAATTAAAATATCGTGCAAAAGTTCATTTATTTCAGTAATGCAACTTAAAAGGTGAAACTAATATATGAGATAGACTCATTACATGCAAAGCGAGATAGTTCATACCTTGGTTTGTCATAACTTTGATGATTATGGCTTACAGCTCATGAAAACCCCAAATTCACCATCTCAGAAAATTAAAACATTATGAAAAGGTTCAATATTCTAGGCTCAAAGTGTCCCACTCTAATCAGCTAATTAAGCCATAACACCTGCAAAGGGTTCCTGAGCTTTTAAATGGTTTCCCAGTCTGGTTCAGTAGGAATCACAATCATGGGAAAGACTGCTGACCTGACAGTTGTGCAGAAAACCATCATTGACACCCTCCATAAGGAGGGAAAGCCTCAAAAGGTAATTGCAAAAGAAGTTGGATGTTCTCAAAGTGCTGTATCAAAGCTCATTAATAGAAAGTCATGTGGAAGGGAAAAGTGTGGAAGAAAAAGGTGCACAAGCAGCAGGGATGACCGCAGCCTGGAGAGGATTGTCAGGAAAAGGCCATTCAAAAGTGTTGGGGACTGTCACAAGGAGTGGACTGAGGTTGGAGTCAGTACATCAAGAGCCGCCACACACAGACGGATCCTGGACATGGGCTTCAAATGTCCTATTCCTCTTGTCAAGCCGATCCTGGACAACAAACAACATCAGAAGGGTCTTACTTGGCTAAAGGAAAAAAGAACTGGTCTGTTGCTCAGTGGTCAAAGTCCTTTTCTGATGAGAGCAACTTTTGCATCTCATTTGGAAACCAAGGACCCAGAGTCTGGAGGAAGAATGGAGAGGCACACGCTGCAAGATGCTTGAAGTCCAGTGTGAAGTTTCCGCAGTCTGTGTTGATTTGGGGAGCCATGTCATCTGCTGGTGTTGGTCCACTGTGCTTCATTAAGTCCAGAGTCAACGTAGCCGTCTACCAGGAGATTTTGGAAGACTTCATGCTTTCTTCCGCAGACGAACTTTATGGGGATGCTGACTTCATTTTCCAGCAGGAAAATGGCACCTGCCCACACTGCCAAAAGTACCAGAACTTGGTTCAATGCCCATGGGATTGCTGTGCTTGATTGGCCAGCAAACTCACCTGACCTAAACCCCATAGAGAATCTGTGGGGCATTGCCAAGAGAAAATGAGAGACATGAGACTGAACAATGCAGAAGAGCTGAAGGCCGCTATTGAAGCATCCTGGTCTTCCATAATACCTCAGCAGTGCCACAGGCTGATAGCATCCATGCCACGCCGCATTGAGGCAGTAATTGATGCAAAAGGAGTCCAAACCAAGTACTGAGTACATATGCATGCTTATACTTTTCAGAGGTCCGATATTGTTCTATGTACAATCCTTGTTATATTGATTTCATGTAATATTCTAATTTTCTGAGATGGTGAATTTGGGGTTTTCATGAGCTGTCAGCCATAATCATCAAAATTATGACAAATCAAGGTGTGAGCTATCTCACTTTGCATGTAATGAGTCTATCTCATATATTAGTTTCACCTTTTAAGTTGCATTACTGAAATAAATGAACTTTTGCACAATATTCTAATTTTTTGAGTTTCACCTGTAAGCAGTGATATATTTAGAAATAAAATTAGTTTAAATGAAAGGCTTCCTTATGCATTTCTTTCAGGATGAAGATTATGTACAATCTTATAGTGGAGCACAAGTAATTGAACAACAAGAATATATAACTGAAGAAGAGTTAGAAGAGGTTGCTGATACCCAGTCACCTCCATATGAGTCAGAAGAGGTACTGCAGAAAAGCTGGAACGTTAAAAACAAAACATATTTCAGATAGAATTTTCAATTTGGTATTAATCTTTGGCATTGCTTTTCTCAATATTCCTATTGCAAAATTAGTTATAAAGAGAAATTCTGACCCTATGCTAACTTTTAGCAGACTTGTATACTAGGATGATCAACATTCCTGAATGCTCATTTTCAGGGAAAAACTTGAGATATGAAGATGAGCGGTATGCATGCTTCTTGTGTCACAGCTGCTTTGTTTCTCATTTTTGGCAGCCCTTACAAATAGTGTTGGAGCTATAGGCCCATTCCAGTCATCAGCCAATATTTCCTTTTCTTTTCATATCTGAATTTCTTTAACCCTGTCTGTAGCAGTGCTTTTGGGACAAGAAGGAAATGCACAGTACTTTCTCTCTTCTTTATTCTTTGTGACCAGAAATTCAAAACTTCTTAGCATTATACCAGAACTAACTGTTCTGCATTGAAGTATCTTCTGTTTGATATAAAATCCTTGATCATTTTTCACTTTGTTCTTTGTGGGAACCAAGTCATCTTTTCTAGCATTCCTTCTATGTAGTTGAAACAGTTTCATTCATCTGCTCACAATGTTGTCATGTATTATCTTTATTCCATCGACATCATGGCCTATTTGCTAGCAAGTAGATGTAAAAAACCCAACAATCCCAAATAACAACAGCTCAGTTGTGCCCGAGTGACATTTAGTAAGCCAGTCTTCTACAGCGTTTTCTCTCGAGACTCCTCGTTCCCTGTTCAATTTGATTTCCTTCTCTGTTGCATCAAAGGAAAAACTGTCTTAGAAGCTAGTGATGAAACCTGAATCTTGGTCAGATATTTAATATGTGCTTTATACCGTATGTTCCATTCCAAAAGAATTCTGATCCTTGACATTTCAAAACTGGTAGATGAACAGATATCTTGTTAGAAGATAGAGACAAGAAATTTATAGTGACTTAAGGCAGCCGTCCACGAGAATACCAGTTATTACCTGAGCAATAAGTTTATTTTTCGGTGATGCATTTATTTTCTTTTCCTTTTCTACAAGAGGCTAGCTGCCACTCTTAGCTTTCACTGGCTGTATTTGAGGGAAGGGATTATATTTGGATTTAAGGTTTTCCTCATCCTCAGTTTCTTTTGAAGCCAGGAGTGGGAGCTTTAGCTGGATTGTTTGATAGGCTGTTCATTTTTTTCCTTCTATCACCTTAAAATAAGGTTGCATCATCCAAGTTAATATATTCTTTAGAGTCCTAGTTGGTTTACTTGGTATTTAAATTCTGTGATTTTCTTCTTTTAAGGATGTTGAGGCACTTCCTGCAACAGAAAACACAATACTGTAAAAAGTAGAATTGTAGGGCTTGAAAAGATACCTTATAGGCACCAAAACTAATACATAATACTGATGCTTTTTTTAAAAAAAATTCAATCATTCCTAACAGATTAATTTCAGTAATTGAAGAATATAGCCTATAAGTATTAAAACACTAGCTTATACCATGCAAACTGTAAAAGTGTGTTTTATGGCTTTCACTACACAGAGGAATTTTGCCAAAGTCATCCAGTTGAAAATGATATGATTGTCTTCCACTCAAATGTTATTTCTATCACACTTCCAATAATTTTATTAACTCATTTTTCTGTTTTGTTATGCTTTATGAGAGGTTATTCAGTTACAAGGAGAGAGCAGTGAGAAAAACTTAGGTTAAGAATTGTGGCTGCGAGCCTAAATACATTCACTGTAATGGTGTGTGGGAAAAGTCTTGGGAGATGGGAGAAGAGAAGAGACGCTGCCTCAGGAAGGGTCAGATGGGGTTGCAGGGTTAGCCTGCAGTTGCATAACCGACAGGCAAAGAGACACTGCTGACTTCTCAGGCTATAAAAAAGATGGTGGGACATTTGTATTTTCAGGCTCTTACTTACAATAAAGTAGTATTAATTCACCTAGTTGTGTTTCCTGCCTGAGAAGGCTGACATTCCTTTAATATTTTCTACTTAATTTGATGAACATTGCTAACACAGCAAAGAAGTAGCCATTCAGTTTTAATGCACTATTCCCCTTTTATACCTTTTAGCCTGGCAAAACAGCCTACAAATAGCCTGGCAAAATAGCCTACAAAACAATGTAGACTTCCCCAAGTTATCTTTAAATACTGCAGCCTGATATTCATCCTCCTGAACTCATAGGAAGAAATGCAGCATTCTCCTATCTTGACACAAAACACTGAGGCTTCTGGGCACTTTTGGAAACTTAACAGACAAGATCTATAAGTTCCGAAGTGAAGAAGCTTCTAGGATGAGAAGCAAAACGTCTTCAAGGAAAAACAAAGTCCATTTGTTTTCGGGGGGAAAAAAGCACCTTTGGACAGCCATGATTCGGATGGGTGAGACAGATCCATAGACAAGATACAAAGATCGGAGTCTTACCTGTTCAACAATTGCTTCCCAATGAAATCCACTGCTCTGGATGTATGGCTTCTATAAATGTTATTTCTATAAGGGTATTTATGAGTAAAAAAATTTGATTCCCAAAATGCAATTTTGGTGCCATTTTTTTCTCTTTCCTTGCCTGTCCTAAAATTACACCATTTTGTAAAGTGTTTTAGCCATAATTACTATCAACCGAGTTTAAACATGGATTAATTTTTTGCATTCTTTTAAAAAAAATCACTGTTTTTTCACGTTCCACATCGTGAAATCAGTTAAATTTCACATAATGCTATAATATTGAACAGTCTGTGAATTTTAAGAAAGACCCGTGGTTTATTATTTTCTTGATTTCAAACCTTGTAAATATGTAAGATCAGCATTTGTCCCTTTCCTCATCGGTTATAGGTAGTTCTTGAAAATCTGGAGTTTCAACAAGAGCCCAAAGAAGAATCAGATGAAGAGGAGGAAGATAATGAAGAGTCTGGTCGGTTACGGTTCAAAACTGAACGGAAAGAAGGAACAATTATTAGGCTATCGGATATAACAAGGGAGCGAAGAAACATTCCAGAAACTTTGGGTAAGACTTTAGAGGAATGGTTAGAAAACTAGATTCGTAATTGGCTACAACAGACTAGCACATTATGTGCACAATTGAGGAATAATACAAAAATTTAAAATATAAATAATTGTAAAGGTGTGAATTATAAGCAGTGAGGCTGAAAAGGAAGTAAAATATATAAAATAAAACAAAAACGATAACTTGCAGTTCAAGAGCACTTTTATAATGTTAATCTGTTTATGGAGAGACCTCTTTGGTTTATGTATATTTATTTAGTGACCATTAAAGTGCTTAAGTTATGGCAGAGTTGAGAAAACGGAAGTAAAGTTGGTGTTCGGCTGTTCCAGCTATCACACCATCATTGTGATCACATACTTGTGGTACAGGTGCTGTGATGATCCAGCTTGTATTGATGATGTCGCAGGGAGACATGATATCATGTAAGCAGCGACCTTCTCTGCCAGTTTTCCACAACCAAAATCAATGAGAAAGCAAGGAATGTTACAAGTTGATTTTGCTTCTTCTACCCACCTGTAGCACCATATGGCTGATGTTGGCCAGTCCCCTGATTCACACACATACCAACCCTCCTTCCTTGTGTATGACCATCCTCATGCTGCTTACCTGGAGCCCTCACTGCTTTCCACCTAGCAAGTTGTAAATTACAACAAAAAACAACTAGGACTGCTAGGATTGTCCTTGCTAAGCAGTGTGATGGTGTGAAGTGCTCTATGACTGCATCAAGTAACGACTTGCAGTTTTGGACCCAATTGCCATTGTAACTCCAGGACTATCTGTATTTATTCAGGATGGAAAGTTGTTAAATATCTTGTGGCAGTGTTGTATGTGTAAAATAATATAATCTGGTAAATTTAGATAGGTCCTGTCCCTTCCTAATATGAGAGCAAACATGTTAAGGTGTCACACAATGTCTGCTCAGCTTCAGGTCAAATCAGCTTTTCTGGAAGGACTGGCTAATTAAAGATGCTACTATTGAAAAGAAAACTCAGATTGATGTCATAGCAAGGTGGAATCAGGCAGGTTTAGTAATGAATTATTTAGAGTCTCAGTGTGACATCTTGTGAAACTACACACAAACAGGACTTCTTTTGAAGTGTCCTGTGTTATAAGTTCAATATGAATATACGTTGTAATTTTCTAACAGAACACCTTGCTGTAAAACTATTGCAGGAGTACATTTCTTCTCTCATATTAGAGACATGGTCACCTCCATTCTCTGGTCTGATACCTTGTACAAAAGTAATGTAGATATTTCACGTTTTATAAGTTGAAAGCCTCTTGAAGAAATTCTGTTGTTTTACAGATTGACATAGTAATTCTGTGAATTATATGAAATGGCTTAATATGTCATGTGTTGTTGTTCATCTGAGGTTGTCTTTACCTAATACATAAAATCTCGTAAAAATAGGACTCAAAGAGGGTGTAGTAGTAGCATAATATAGCTTTTGTTGTCATTGTACATCATATATATATATATATATGTATGTATGTATGTATGTATATATATATATGTTTTCTGAGGTTTTCACGGGTGTTTGTATATAGGTCTTTGGTTGTTCGGGTTTTCTCCCGTGTAAAATTGGAAATGTCTTGGCGACGTTTCGATGACATCTCATTCGTCATCTTCAGGCTTCAGCTTCGTGCTTCTGGGAGCATATATATATGATGTATATATCATCATATATGATCTCTTCTCAAAGTCCCCAAAGCTTTAACCAAAAACTGTCTACTATTGACCTCACCCCTTTCCTAAGAGGTCTATAAGGGTCGTGCATAAGAGCACCAGCGTGCCTACCGTTTCTGTCCTACTATTTCCTTTCATTATATCCAATTTATATGATTATTACATGCTTATACTCATATATATGCTTATATGTTGTATAGTTGCTTCATGCTTATGCTTACGTATGCTTTTATGACAAATAAAATAAAATAAAAAATAAAATAAAATATATACAACAAAAATATATATAATAAAAATATATACAACAAAATTGGTTTAGCCTCTGGTGCAATCCATAATAGAAAATACAAAACAACATAAATAGTATTAAAAAATAATCCCTATAGAAGCAATTTCTTTTTAGTGTAGTTTCTTTTTCACATGACGGTCCTTCTTGTCTTCAGCTTAATTCAGAAGTAATAAAATAATTAATAATAAATGCGGTAATAAATAATAAAAATAATTTGAGAATTATATATCTGCCACACATTTCATACAGGTATTTAACATGTGAGGGGCTAAATGAAGCTACCAGTTTTAATGTCTATGAAGATTTTCATCCATCCAGGTCATGGTTGTCCCAAAAGTGGTTTTTGAAGAGGCAACTGGACTTTCTGGTTTTTCTTTTTAAGATGTTTTGCTTCTTGGATGAGAAGTGAAACATTTTCAAAGGTGGAAAAAAAACAAAACAAAGTCCAGTTGCCTCTTGAAAAACTATCTTTGGGATTACCAGTTTGAAACATCTTTCATATTCAGTGAATCTGAGCTATCCATTGCTGGGGATTATTGAGCTGTACCACATCAAATGCTACATATCAAATAACAAAAGTTGTTGGGCATTTCTCAGTGGGGCAGATATTTAAAAATGGTTTTTAGCTATCAAAATCATAAATTCTCCAACCTGCTACCCCCACATCAATATCCCCACTTTTCCTTTTCCCAAGATTTTATGTGGTTAGAATTGCTGGGAGTTGTAATTTACAGGTAATCCTTAATTTACAGCTATAATTGAGCCCAGAATTTCCATGAGTAAACAGGGTGGTTTAGTAAATTGTGCCCATTTCATAACATTTTTGTTAAGGTTGTTAGGTGAATCATGGCAGTTGTTATGCTAATCTACCTTCCCTCATTGATTTCAGTTGTTGAAAGCTGATTGAAAACTTACAAGCGGCAATCGCATGACCCCCTAGGATGCTGCAACCATCCTAAATACGTGCCAGTTGCCAAGCATCCAAAGTTTGGTCATATGACCATCACATAGGTATGCTGTATATATATGTAGGTCTTGGTGTATTTGGGTCTTTTCCCGTGTAAAGTGGAGAGTATCTTGGCGACGTTTTGACATCAGCACAAGACTCGTGAGGTCACATTACCAGAACTCAGGATGTTTCCACTCAGCCCATTACCCAGATCGTTACAACACAGAAGACTAATGGGCACACAACTAGGACCACACCCACACAGGATGCTATGAAAGAGCCGACTAATCTGCAAGCATCCACCCCACCTACTAATCAAGATGCAACCACACAGCCAACCAACCTGCTTACAGCAACAGAGCCAACAGTCCACACCTCCCCACCAGTATTTATAGAGAGATGGCAGCTCCGACCACGCTTTGCTCGCACAAGCACAAAGCCATAAGCACCAGCCTGAAGATGACGAGTGAGACCTCGTCGAAACATCGCCAAGATACTCTCAACCTACACGGGAAAAGACCCAAATATGGCAAGACCTACATACATACATACATGCATGCATGCATGCATGCATGCCTCCCTCCCTCCCTCCCTCCCTCCCTCCCTCCCTCTCTCTCTCTCTCTCTCTCTCTCTCTCCCCCCCCTTCTCAGAGAGGCCTCATAGGCAATTCTAAATCCATTTAGGGTGGTGGAATCTTGAGCAGAAGTTATAGGACGAGTGAAAAGCTTGGCTAGCTTGCTGATGGGGAAGATGCGCCTGAAGGAGATCCTCCCTAAAACTTTTCAGTGTTTTTCTAGTAGTTCTGTAGTGAGTACACAAGTCTGGGGAGATTCAAGGAACCAGAAATGAAGCAAGAAGCAAACCATAGTGGTATGTTTATTGCTATTTGCCTATAGACAAGCCCAAGCCTGGGAAGATTGATTGTTTAGTGGGGTGCTTTGATAATGGAACATTTGAATTCATCTGGGGGAAAAAAAACCTTGTCCCAGGTAATTTTAAGAAAATTAAAATTTATTGTTCTTAGTTTTTATAGCGCAAAATTCCTTTTTTAATTTTCAACCTGTCGACTGAAAAGTATAAGATTAGCAAACTGTCTGTATGGAACTATCTTTAAAAAAATGTTTGGAAATACTGATGTTTTATTTGATAGCTTGTTTCCTTGCTTTCATAAATAACGGTATCAAAATGCTGTAGCAATAAAAATAACCCGGTGATATCTCATTAACAGTTTGCAAATACACAGGTTTTGCAGTTCCTATTCAAGTTTTTTTTTTCCTGTAAAAAGCCATTGTCAGCTAGAGCAGTTAAGCGATCTGCAATAATTGTTGTCTATTAGTGAAAAATGTAGTAAAAGTGGCATAATAAATATTACTTTCTTTCAGGACTGATTGCTCTTAATAAGAATTACGGGTATAGAAATGGAAACCCATTGAGTGGTTACAATTTTTACTTTTAACATGGAGATATAAATTGAGAAAACACTTAAACAGAAATTAATATTTTAGTTGAAATTCCAAACGTAATTTCCTTTCTGTCACTTTTTGGTGACCTTTCATGACAGGTTGTCTCTATTGGAGGAAAGCATCCTTACTTGCTGATTAAAGATGGCATTTGAAACCATTTTATTACCAAGGGTAGCCAAATTAATTTTGACACTTGGAAGGACTAGAGGAATAATTGCTGATTCACTGCATTAGCTGTGTATGAAAGAATTCTGCAGTAAAGATTGGATATGTGTTGGTAAAAATATGTTAAACATTTTTTCTTATGAATGCAGCAGAACCATATCTTAAATGCTGCTCTTTTTAAATTAAAAGGAAAATCCTTTGAATTACAAGCATTTTAAAGCAGATAAGTGTGAATATGAAATAGGTTCTTTAGGGAGAATAATTCAAAGAATTATATATAAAGAAGAACAGAATAACAGAGTTGGAAGGGACCTTGTAAATTCTTCGAGTCCAACTCCCTACTCAAGCAGGAAGCCCTATAACATTTCAAACAAATGGCTATCCAATCTCTTCTTTAAAATTTCCAGTGTTGGAGTGCAGGAAACCACAGTTTCTGGAGGCAAATCGTTTTCTTGTGTTTTATAGAATACTTTTGAAATGTCCCATGTTACAAAATACAGTTAGTTCTCCTTCCCCTTGCAGTCATGTAATTGTGTTTTGGACTCTCAGCAACTGGCCTGCATGTAAGAGTTGTTTTCAGCATCCCAGAGCCACACTACCAATATTTCTGATGTTTTGTGCCAGAAACTGATGTTTGCTTCCAGTTTTGGCAAACAACAACAACAACAACAACAACAACCCATCACTTAACAACTGGCATGACTTATGTCTGGAATTTGGGCTCTGTTATGATCATAAGTCAAGGACTACCTGGATTTTAGGATCTATGTTCTGAAATTGAGCATCAGAAGAAGTCTCTGTGTATATATAAAAGATCACACATGGTTTTTTGGATGCTGAATGCTGATTTTGCTTGAATACATTTTTTTAAAAAATCCAGATACCATTTGGTGGGTAGCAGGGCGGGGCTGTTTTATAAGCACCTCTTTTCAAGTTATGAGTTTGCTTAAGTTAGTCAAAAATTGGAATAAGTATTTTTATGTGAAGGTGAAAAGGCAAATTACTTGCCTTGAACCCAAATTTATCTTCCTTCCCTTATCATCCCCTCCCTCATTTTTAAAATCTAAATGAGACCTAATTGTACTAGTGTTAAAGCTGTAATTATTTTGATGGCATCTATTATGTGGGCGTAACATTCTCTAATTATCCTCCCTTCTTTTACTCTGGTTTGTTATTCTTCAGCGCCATCCTATTTTGAACGTTGATCTGTAAGGCAGAATTGTACAAACTACCGGTAAATGGATTGGAGTTGTTCCCATTACATGGAGAATAAAGTTCTGTTTTTAACAGTGGAAGTTATCCGTAGCCCCTTTCAGTTCACCCTCCCAGGCCTGATACTCTCTGCTCTCAATGTGCTGAATTAAGATGACCAGCAGCAACAAGATGAACTTGTAAACTCAATTACTTACTCTCCTTAAAATTGGACATCCTTCTGCATGGGTTTTAGCCTGAATTAGCTATTTTTCAAATCGTTTTGTGCCTTCGTTTTCAAGATTGTAGTCAAGAGATAGAATGGACTACATGGTTCTGAGTGAGCCATTGAAGAAAGATTTAGAAGCAATGCTCCAATTACCAGATTTTGTCTTACAAATGTAATAGCATCTTTCCTTTCTCCATAACATGAAGACTGCCAAGTAAAAGCATAGTCACTTCGTAGTTTCCCATTAGTTAAAGGCATGCTATATACCTTTGTGAGAAGGGAGAAAGGAACAAACAAGGTGTGTTTAGAATGGAATATTGCTCTGAGTTTGTTGTAATAGGCTACTATCAATATATCCTGGAATATTTTTGAATCTGCTGTTTTTATGAAGAATTTCTTGATTGTGTTAAAGAACACTAGTGAAGGGATGATCCTTTCATAGGAGGATAATATTGATATGACTAGGAAGCATGTACTGAAGATATAAAGGCAACAAATATGTCTTACTATAAATATGTCATGTTATTTTACACTTTGTTTGTTGTTGCTGTTTTGAATTTAGAAATGGTCCATATGAAGCAGCATAGAAGCTTAAGAGATAGTCAGATATAATACCTAATTAAGTTAATAAGATTTTAGCAATCAGGGTACTATATTACATGTATATTTCTTATATTAAGTACTGAATTTTTGTAAGGTATTGTAGGAGGAAAAAAAGTTGAAACAAAACTATTTAAAGTAAATTAATAAAACTATAATCAACAAAACCAAACTAAACTTATTTTTAAAAAATCACATATGAAACTATTCTTGAGAGAATAAAGAATTTTATAGCTGGAGTGTAAATATGTATTTCCATTTGCAAATTAAAAGGATACAATCAGGTTAATTCTTTAAATGTTAATAGGTTGTCTTGATGTAAGTGCCATGCTAATTGAATATGTTTACTTGCATGCAGTCGTTGCTATTGTAATGAGACTGTTATCAGTTCATATCTCTTAATTCTTCTGGCAAATAGTAAATTATATTTTCTTTCATCTGATAGAACTTTCTGCAGAAGCCAAAGCAGCATTACTTGAATTTGAAGAACGGGAAAGACAGCTAAAACAAGGGCGGTATGGGTCCCGAAGAGGAGGAAGACGAGGAGGGTTATTGATGTATCATGGGCTGGGAGAACAAAGAAGAGACATCATTGAAAGAGGAAGAATGAAGGATCACCGGTCTGCTTTACTGCCGACTCAGACAGCTATGATGGTACCCTAAATACAATAGTGATGGTTGGGTGGAGGAATTCAAATGATGGAAGGCCTGCTTAAGTTTAATGGCTTAAATGAGAATGCTAAATTCAGAGCCTTATTCTGAAGACTCTTAAAATCAGGAGAATTGCTATTTGAAATCCGAAGTTTTGTTTTGTTTTATTTTGTTTATTTATTTATGTATTTATTTCTGTTATTACTAATGAGTAACTCATGGTGGTGAGCATACATAGTATTCCTTCCTCCTGCTATTTTTCCTACAACCCTATGAGGTCAGTTGGGCTGAGAGATCACCCTGGCCCAAAATCACCCAGCCAGCTTAGGGTGGGGCTAGAACTCACAGTCTTCTGATTTCTAGACTGGTGCCTTCACCGCTACCAACTGGCTCTCTGGTTTTAGGATTTGTGATGATCCCATTCTTGATATTTCTTGTAGTTGTACTGCAAAACATGCAGTGCCAGAGACTTCTCTTGCTCATGTCTCTATGGGTGTGCTTGATTTGGTAATGTGAAAAGTCTTTTTGATATAAATAAGGGAGGAAAATTTTCATGTCCTAATTCCATCATGACAACAGAGGAATCTTGTTGATAAACCTTAGTTTAGAATGCTGAATTATAGTATCTTCATGTGTGTGAGAAGCTACTGCTAAGCTGTTCCCCAGGAATGAACTTATATTCATTCCATCCATAGCCAAAGAGTTAGGATGTCTCCACTTTCATCCGTCCATTCCCCAAGAAAAACTGAAGTTTCTAGGCAACCTGTAAGAATAGAGATATTGTCAGTAGCCACGAATCTGCTTAACCCCACAAAAAAACAAAACCCTCTCTTGCATTTTTTGTGGGGCAGTTTTTTAAAAATTTTCCAATTAATAGAAATGTTATTTTTTGTTTTTAATTTCAGACACATTCAGACAGGATATTTCATCATCCCATCCGGAATCTTTTCCAGCAGCAGCAACAATCACAGCAACAGCTACAGGGTCTGCTCCCTCTCCCCACTCCGCTTCGCCCACCCCCCCCTCCCCCTCCAGGACTCCATATGCCATCCCAAGTAGACGGCCCAAGAATGCTGATGTCTCCTCCTTCAGTGGCATCCCAACAGCCAAAAAACATACACATAAATCCACACTTCAAAGGAACTGTAGTAACACCTGTTCAAGGTAGGAATCTTTTCAAAGAAAGTCTAGGTAGACTACAGGCATTACTACAAAATGTAATGGAAAATGCCTATTGCCTAGAAGTAAAGCAAATATTTGGATGTAAATGTTTCTCATTTTTTAGAATCTCTTTGGAGGTACCACTGAGAAAGAGATAGAAGCCAAGAGAGCTGCTGTGTTGATCATCATCAACCATGCTAACCAATGTAGATCAAACGTCTTACTTGGCATAAGTTGGGTTTTGATGTTATCGTTATTTTTATAGCACTATGCAGAATTCCTTATATTCATCCCCTGAAATTAGATGATTGGAAACCGGAACTGTAGAAAAAATGTAATAAATGAAACAGATGAAAGATAAATTTATATAAATTTAAACCAGGATTTGTATTTTTGTGCTGACATTATTATAAAACAATTTGTCCGAAAGGTACTTTTTTTTTTATGCAAAAGGCAACTGGACTTTCTCTGGGTTTTTTGTTTTTTTGTTTTTTGTTTTTTTTGAAAACGTTTTGCTTTTCATCCTTTTCATTCTTCAGTTCTGAAGAAGCTTCTTGGATGAGAATCAAAGTGTTTTCAAAGAAAATAATAATAATGATTTCCTTAATTCCAGTTGTTTTCCTGGTTAATTAATAAAATAAACCACATATTTTCTTTACAAAGAGTTCACATTGACAAGCTGAACCCCAAATAAAACTATATTATAGTCTAGTAGAATAGGTGAAGGTTTAAGTGAGGAATTGTTTTTGAAATGAAAAATGTCTAATGACTTTAGGATATTTCATAAATTATAATCAAACAAAACATTAAGTAGCACCAATTTAAGGTCTCTTAAGGTCTCTTGCAGGATAATTCTGGTGCAGAAATTTTGATTAAATCAATGTGCTTTTGTTACTTAAGTGAGCAAAAGTAAAAGCAGTGTCTATGTGTGTGTGTGTAAAAAAAGAGCTTATTTCTAGAATAGTTAATTCAATGCTACTTCTTCATGCATGCTTTTCTTTAGTTTTACTCCCTTTTCTCATTTACTCCATTTGCAAAAATTTAAATCATTTCATTGCCTTATCTTAGGAGATACAACACAATGTGAACAATAAGCCAATATAGAACATGTTTACTCAGGAATATATGCAACTGAGCTTAACTAGTCTTTGTTTCCGAGTAAGCATATGTAGTACTATAATGCATAATTGAATTAACGTGAATTAACCCACGGAATTGGTATAATATCTGGAATTTTGGAAAATCGTGACATGCCTCTGATGCTGGGCTGTCAAGATTTTGTCCCTCACTCAGTAATGTGTGAAACAAAACAAATATTTCAAATTGCCTATGCCTTGTTTAATTTTGTAGCCTATGCCATCAGCATCCTAATTGCCCTGTTGCATGGTGTTAACACATTTTGTCTGCCTGCAGCTGTTGGGGAGAATGGGGCGGCAGCTGCCTGTGAATGTGGTTGTCTATGAAAATGGCCCGGAGTCTTGGCTAAAACAAATTGATTTAAAAGGTGTGCTCCTTGTTTTTAGTGCCCTTGCTGCCAGTCCCAACCCAGCCAAGACCTGCTGCAGGACCCCAGAGATTTCCTGTGAGTAGCAGCTGTTCCTTCTTCTCTGATATGGATAAGCATACATTTGTAAAGAAATATTAATATGGCAAATAAACGTGGTGCCAGTGAAATATAATTTTAAGGATTTGCAAATATTGACAGTGATCTGTGAGCTAGAAAATTGTTTGTTAAAAGCTTAAAGGTCAATGAATTTTTCAGGCCTGAATTAATTTTGTTTTAATTGTAAAAACTTCCAGTGGGGAGTTTAAAAAAAACCCACCACACACACACACACACTGGCTGGGTTTAAAATAATAATAAGGACTTCATCCATCCATTAGAGCCCTTTCAGAATAAATAAAACTGGTTTCTTTATTAAAAAAGGCATCAAATATTGTATATTTCTAATGTAAATGTAAAGAATGCTATTATTTTTCTTTTGTTGTATCTTTAATGCCAGAAACTGATTTGCTACTGGTATCTGTCACCTCCTTATCTTTTTTTTTGTCCCAAACACAGTAACCAGGTGTTTCCCCTATCAAAGCTGCTACACTTGGTTGATTTGCCTCTCAGTATCACTGAATATTCCCACTTCTTTTCTCATTCATGTTTTTGTAGTATGTAAATTTCCCAGATTCTTCCCCCCCCCAAAAGCTTTGTATTCCTTCAGTTACTGTTTCTTCATACTGTGCATCAAGACACATAACATTCAGTAATATTGCTTTCATTCACCAGACTACATCATATTTCTATAACCTTTTTAGCATTGGTAAAACTAAAAAAGTAATAATTGACATATGAGATTAACAATCAGAAACCGGGAAATACCTTTTAGAAATATGGGAATGTATCCTCATGGTGTTATAACCAAAAATCTGGTGTATTTTATTGCTTCTTTTTACTGTGCACCACTTTTTAAATTTCAAAAATATTTAAACTAATGCTCATGTGATGAGGCAATTTCTGTTTTAAATACCTGCAAATCATTTCCTTGGTAGTTTGTTATTTTGCAGGAATAAATCGGAATTGCGAAGAATTCTAGACTGGGAATACACAGTGTGGTAGTATACATTGTTTAATTGCTCTTTGTAAGTTCTTCATCACAGAAGGATAGTAAATGATGCTCTCCATGATTCTCTTATCACCTATGACCTGGGAAATGTTATAAGAAACCAAGTCCTCCTTCCCAGTTCATACATAGTGCTAAATGAAACTCAGATGGAGCCTGATGGTATTGTTGTTCGTGTACTGCAAAAAGCACAAGAAGTTGGCTCATTTATTAGTTTTATAATTTGTGAATTTTTGATATAATTAACCTTCTTTTGGATCCATAATTATTACATACTTATTTTTCCTAGAGAATGTGCATATTTGAGACACAGGTCCTGAAAAGGTGTGTTTATCATGACTAGAGGCATTTGACACTGCCTATAATTAATCATCCTGAGGCTAAGGTATGACCAACCCACATTTTTTAGATGCTGCTTTGTTTTCTAAGCATGACTCCAGTGAATATTGATGGTGAGTTTGACTAATATTGTAGGTTTCACCAGACATGGGTACAAAATCAGATAATCGAAGTTTGAAAGGCACGTTGCTATCAGTATAGAAGAACGAATTGAATCTTTCAAGGGCCAGTTGGTGGACTTTATAAACCAATAAAATTGTACAAATTGAATATTATTACAGTGAGCCTTAACAAAAATGAGGATTTGGCCGTATTCTCATTAACATTTAATGGATATTCTCATTAATATTAATAATATTAATAGTATAGCCACTGCTGCTTTTGGATAGTGCTGGTCCGTGAGAAACCAGCTTGATGTTCTCGCCCTGCACTATTCATAGAAATCGGATACATGGGAAAAATTAGAAAAAGTTGGGGTGGGGGTGGGGAAAGGCTATTCTTGATCCTTTTTAACTCAGTCAAGGGTGAATATCGTGGTAACAGGCAGATCCTGATACTTGAGAGTGAGTCACAGAAAGTGCTTTTCCTCTCAAATCTTGGTTTGATAGCTCAATTCGTTAGCTAATTTTGGAAAGGATAAACCACCATTCCTTGAATCCATCGATAATGAGATTTTTATTTTACAGTGTTCCATGTATAAAGTGAAAGAAAACTAGAAGAACCAAACAAGTCAGAGATTCTCTGGATCATTTTCAAACATCTGGTGGAGGGAACGCTTCATTCATTCATTCATTCATTCATTCATTCATTCATTCATTCTACAGGCAATTCCAATCTGAATTAAGTCTGATTAGGGTACAATTCCCATTGCTTAAAGTCAGGATAAGCATCAGTCTGAGGGTTTGTAGTATGGGAAACGGTAGTGGAGTTCTCTTCTGCAGATATAGTTACCTAAACTTCAATTTGTTTGTACTACAAACAACAAATTATTTCTTGTTGTTGAGGAAGATATGCTTGCTGATTTATGCAGACAATTGTTGATTAACATTTTCTCTCCTCAGTTTAGCTGGTAGATCACAGGCTATCTCAAGTCTTCTGTTGGTTATCAAAACGGGGACAGAATATGGCCAAGGAGTCATTTTCATGTGTTAGGAAAGCTAAATCATTTGACCCAACTCAGTGCACCAATCCTGGCTCCAGATGAATGTTTTTTGTGAGATATAGCAGATGTATATTTATCCTCTAAAATGAAACACGTTGACTGTTTATAGTCATTGTGAATATGTATTAAAATTGTCCTGTCATCAGTTTTCACCAGTTGATAAAGGATAGCTGCTTACACAGTTGCACTACTGTTTGTTTAAATGTGAGGCATCAAGTGCAGAGCGGGTGAGGGAAAAACCTCTAGCCTGCTGCATGGCTGCCATAGCAATTGTGTTTTTGTTACGGCGATGCTGTTAGAACAGCAGCAGTAAATGAAATTTTCACTCTATTACTGTGCAGCCGCGCTGGCAAATTCCACCTGGTCTGGAAAGCATTTTCCTTTCTTTTTAACATGATACAAGGTATCAGGTGGTCCTGATTGACATTTCTTGGATAGCGCTTTATACAGCATTTCATGCAAATCATGTTCGAATGAGACTGCTGAATCAAATTACATTCCCCCCCCCTTCTATTACAGCCCCTGCAGATGTGCAACTGAGCTTTCCTCAGCATCTCTGGCAAGTACTCTTTACGAGGACCTGCCATTTTCACAACTTATCTATCTAGTCCTATTATTAGTATCTTCACAATAGAGCAATGAGGGTTTTCTCTTGCCAGATATGTAAAGTACTCAGGAAGATCAACTGCTGTGGCTCCACCCCTTCTGCCTATGGTGTCAGTGTCAGCCTAGGAGAAGGGAAATGCAATTTACAGTGCAGGTGACATGATAACAAACATCCTCCATTTGCTAGGGAGCTTCTAATTAATCACTATTTCCATACATTATCACACTATCAAATTTAATCATATCAATGCATTCCCATCTGCAGGAAGAGCAGCGGAAGCTAAACACGATGATAACACTTATTAAGCTAGGGGAGAGGGGCAGGATCTAAAACGAACTACCCTTTCCTGTTCCTTCTCCTTTATGGCGCTTTCATAAATGGTAAAATCAAGCTGATGCCATGACTGCTCACTTTTTGATTTGATTTGAACATTCACAAGAAATAAGCTTTTTTTTTGGAAACATAGCAAAGAAATACCATTTTTAAAAAATATATAGAGATCCTCAAACATCGTATATGATACTTGCTTAAAAATCCAGGTGAATAGTAGTAGAATTGGGTGTGGTGTGACTTTTTTATTTTGTAATATCCCTGAAGTAGAACTTTTTGCTGGGGATCTTTTCCTTTTAATCGGCAGAACAAGGGCCTTCTGGCCGTAAGAATGAGGCAGAATGAATTTCAATATATATGGCTTGGTCAAGAAAAGGGGACCAGTATAGGCTTGATTGATTTTTATGCTGTCGGATCTTAAAATATGTGGCAGTTTGCAACTGTGAACATACACAGAAAATAAAATTAAATATAATTAAAAAGAGAGGAAATAAGAGTGTAGGAAATTGGTTAAATAAAAAAAAATTCCAGGATTAGTTTTTGGCCCTCTCTAAATTGCCCAGTTCTAACTGTTTTATGAAACTCTGCGTAAGTCAGCAGCAGTAATCTAAGATTGAAGAAACTTTCTCATAAACTGGAAGTCATAACAGAAAGATTCCCTGATTCCCCCCCACCCACCCAATGCTTCTCACGCTCTGAAGATGGAGACAGTAACCTCCCCAGTTGAGGTAAGCCCGTCAGGCAGGATGGCTTCAAAGGTTGTCCTCCAGACAACTATGAGGCAAGCCTGATAGAGCTTTTAAGAATGAAAACAGTACTTCGAATTATAAACAGAAACGGTGCCTCTAGTCACAGCTCTTGGAGGCAATCTTAGGTATGCTGCGTTTGATGATACTAAATGCAGCTAAATGACCAAATACGGCCAGGAGCAGGGTCACTCTAAAAACAAGTAATCTACCGTGTTTTTGACAGATAATGCTTGATGAGAGTTAAATGCTGAAAAATAAGAATATAGCAGTGCTCTGTATCCAGAAATCCTGCAGTCATAAAAGTTTTACCCCTTTCCTTTGCCTTTCATTGTCCAAATATCCTTAGTTCCAAATTCTTAACATCGAACATTCTGATTATTGATTAGTTTTACAACTTAGCTAGTTACTGCTTTTTCTACACCCCATCCTTCCAAATTCTTTCCCTGGTGGCAGTATCCAGCATCCCCCCTTAAAAGGGGCACTAGGTTTGGACACTTGAGCAGCTCTGAGTGGATGGGATAGTTACAAAAAAGAGCAGCAGCTCCACTAATGTACAATTAGGTCACCCACAGATCAATTGGCCTTGGCCTTGGCATAGCAGCCATTGGAATTCCCCCCATCCCAAGTTTCAGAATTAGTGTGTGAAATTCTTTTATTTCATAAGTAGCAGGTTAAAGACCTGCTCTGGCACTGATGATGCTACCTAATTGGGTAATGAAACATCTGCAAGGTAATAAGCAAGCTCAGAGAGCACCAAGGACCGTTCATTTCAGCCCTGAACTACAAATAATCTCCTTTAAATATATGTACTTCCTGACCTTGGGTTACTCCCATCTCACTTTTCCACCATTGCACAATGCACACAATTTACGTATTTATTTTGTTTTATTAGATTTGAATGTCACCAATAGGAGCTTAAAGTGGCTTATGTGGGGTTTCATACCCACAAGCTATGAGCTAGTTTGGGTTGAGAGACTGGCCCAAAGTCATCCAGGTATTTTCCATGACTGTGTGTGTGTGGACTTGAAGTACAACAGTTTTGTCTATAACACCACAGTGGCTCTCTAATTTTGTGGAGGGCTCCATCATGGAGTTAATTCAAGACCGCCATCTTGAAAATAATTTGCTGAGAATATGATGGCAGTGAAATAAGACTTATTTTGAAAACATTTGCACAATCCATTTTCACATAGCTTACCCTATTTTAATTGAATCGAACCAGGGTTATTTTCTGAGATGACTGTAATGTCCATTGGCTTCCAAAGTAAGAGGATTAACATTTATGACAAATGGATATAGTCTTAAGCAGTGTCATAGGTTACTGTAGTCCTTGATTCTTTGCATTTATGCCATTTTAATAAGAATTAACAGAGTATCCATACTTAGATGTCAATGGCATTCCTCATCTCTTTGTATTTTAAGTGAGATTAATAAATGAAAATAAGTGGAAACAAGAGTATAATTTATTGAAAGATTCAGTGACATTGTTAAAGTATTTAATTAGTCTAGTTGAAAAAATACATAGAGTGACCCTTTAGAAGAGCTGATAAGTGTTATAACTGCTAGATCCTCTTTATGCTTTAATTTATAATATTACTGTAGCACTAAGCAATTTATGCTAAGTTTTCTCTTTTATTGGTAGCCAAAGTTCTGGCAGGTTCATGAATAGATTATAAGAGATAATATCATGTAATTAACAAGAGATGCCAAAAAGTAAAAGTAGAATTTGTATGAGAATTGTATGTGAGAAACGTTAATTTTTTAAAAACTAGGGATTATATTTGAGAGGATCAAAGGAAAGAAAAATAGTTTAATATTTTGACAGGATTAAAAGTAACCTTATCTCATATTCTTTCAGACAGTTGCATTATTGTCTATGCTAAATGCTGAACAAGCTAATCAGATTCCCCGACCAACCATAGGTAGAAGTTAGAGCAGATGCTTGCAAAAGTAATTGGTAATACCCATGTTATGCCTTTAGTTTGATGCATAACTGAAATATCTATGCAAAATAATTACTATTATAGACATTGGTTAACCATGTTTCTCTTAATTTGTGATGCCTACGTTGGGTGACAGCATTTAGCCAATTTTGGCTGGCCTCAAAAAAATTAAGCAAATTCAGCTTAGCTAATATATGGGTAGGAGATTACAGAAATCAGAGCTGTAAACTGCATTAGAAGTAAAAAACAACACAACGCTTGGAGACTATGAAATCACCATCAGCTGAGTTTGAGTTGAAGATTACATTATCCTTACAAAAGAAGTTGATAATCTGTGTTTTCATAACAGAGCTCAAAAAATTAAGGTAAACTACTTCTAGAAAATGTAGACTTTATATTGTAATTTCTGAAAGTTATAGTTATTGAGGGAGAGCTTACTTTAAAAAAAAAAATTGGTGTGGATAAATATCACAGAAGCTATTATAGCATGGCCCATATACACGGTTTCTTTTCCCATTGCAAGCGAAGTGATAAGCTTTTGTAGGATAGTGCCTGTTGCAAAACATATATGTATCAGACGGTTTCTTTGGCGAAAACGGTTCTTATATAGATTTAAGCTATTTAAAACTTGCAACAACTCATCTAACATTTCTTTAATAAAGGTGACAGAAGTAATTTCACAACTTCAGGGTTTGAATGTAAAAGCTGTCACATGCAGACTTTGAAGAGTTTCTGGCAAAGAGACAGCTAAGAGACTGAAAATGTCTCCAGTGTTATCTTGCCACTGCCATAAATTTACTAAGCCTAAGGCACACCTCTATATCTTGTCTTAGCTGTCCCACGTGCAATGGGGGGTAATACTATTGCTGCTGAGACGGTACGAGCAAAGCTCTTTGAACGCTTCAATATGTTGTATAAATGTTCATGCTATAGAATGTCAGGCACCATGAAAGGAGTGTCTGTTTTAGTAGGCAAAGGACACTTGTGGCCCGGGGCTCTGAACTTCTATAAATGAAGTTTAGAGGTGGGTAAACTATTCAGGAACTTCAACCCTAGCAGACCTGGCTTGTGGGTTTTTTTCAAACTTTTCTCATCCTTCTGCTTGTTCTCCTTGGCTGATAAAATCATGCGTGGCTAACATAGACTACATTTCTCAAAAATAAGCTTTTTTCCCAAAGCCAGCAAGACCTCTTCAGCCTCCAAAGTTAAAAAAAACAACACCATAGGCCTAAAATGTCAGATTTATAAACCGTTATGATTTAATTTTGTTACTCATATTTGAAATTTGCTACATTAAAATCATTAAAAAAGAGAAACGATTTTTTTTATTGAACATACTGATTCTTTTTGTCTGTTGTACAGTAGTGATTGTGAGTGTGAAAATTTACATCTTTGGTGGTGTCCCCTGCAGTATTAAAGTGTTGTTCAATGCAGACTTTAACCACTTTATTCATCCCCCCCTCAAAAAAGCTGTATTTTTATTTCATTTAGTGTATCTGTTAACCTAACAGATTAGAATATATTGTGTTTCTTGTTAGAATATATTGTGCTTCTACTTTTTCTGTTTCTAGTTTGGAACCATGGGAGAACTGGTTGTGTATGTCAGATGTTTTGCCAGAATTTTCAAAACTTAATTTCTGTTAAAAAAAAAAAAAAAAAGGCCATAAGCTCCTGAAGTTTAAACTTAATTAAATCAACAATTTCAATATTTTATTGACTAAATCTAGCTAATTTCTACAGTATCATAGTCATGATCCACAAAGAAATTTATATAACGTCATCAAGGCATCCATAGGGGAAAAATGTAATTAGAGGAATCATAATGGCATTGTGTAGTTATGGTGTGAAAGCAGGTAAAATAATAATAAAGAGCCTGCAATATTAATGCCATGAAATCACAGAGGTAAATGTCTTGTGTAAGGAATTTTGTTAAATCTAAAATATTGCTAGTGTAAACATTGCGTGATATTTAGAAAGAGAGAGCAAATTGAGGCACCATGGAGAGAGAGGTGTGGAGCGGTAGAGCTGATTTCCTATAATTATAATGGATGAAATTGTGCTTATTTCATTCTGATGTTTCATATCTAAAATCCTTTGCTTTAGAACTGATTGTGCTTGTTCATATCCCAAGGGAAATAATCTCTTCAGGAGTACTAGGTTTAAGCATAATCTTTTGTCTGCGGTCCCCTTCCAGTTTGATGGATATCTGTTGACTAAAGTAAGAGGAATAAATTCCTTGGGATTAAAATGAACTTCAAGCAGAAGTTAGAGGTGGAAATCCATCCAAGGCCAAATTCTATTTGAAAGGCAACATGGCAAACATATTAGATCATCTGGAATGTCTCCCTCTAAAGTTAAAAGTTGCACTAAGTGAGGAAAACCTTTATCATCATATTATTTTAAAATTACAGGGATATAAATCTAATAAAATAGTTTATAGTTACCATTATCATATATGCATGTGTGTGTATAGTCTAAAACTGGAAAGCACGGAACAGCCTGGGTAACTTCGAGATAATCCAGTCTTCAACTCCCAGAATTCCTGGGGAAATCTTGGGGAGTTCCAGGAGTTGAAATCCAGACATCTTAAAGTTGTCCAGATTGAGGGAAAAACAGGTGTACAAGTTAAGGAAGCCTCATCCCTAAAAAATAATGTATGCAAAACTTTTCGTGTCTTTTAAAAATATTTTAAGCAGGATAGTTAATGTTGACAACTAAAGAAAATAATACATTTTCTATAATTTATTTATTGCTCAGGTACTCATTCTTATTAAAGCTAAAGCAGCATAGTAAACATTGGCTAGTGTATTTGAAAGCAAATTGTAGATTAATGAAATTTATCATTCAGGCAAAACGACATGTTTTCTCCTCTGTTTTGTGAAATTGTTGGAGATAAACTGGAACCTAATTAGTAGGCCTGTCCAGCCCTTTAGAGGTAGCTCCCATGTGCTAGAAAAAGATAGTTATTTTACAGAGATGTATGTAGCAGCTATATTTATAATTCTGTACCCTCTAATGCTTTTTTTAACATTCTAAAAAAATGAAAAGGGGAAGTGAAACGTGTAACAAGTGGATACACAGAATATGACATAGAACATGTGTAATATCGTGTAATATCTACAAAAATTACTTTGAAGCAAAAATCTGCTGGGTGAACAATAATGCTGTTGGACTGAGGGATTAGACTCTATCTATATATCTAGCATGTTCCAGGAGGGAGTAAATCAACTCTGAAAAAAATCCAGAACAATTTATGATCTTCACAGACTGCTAAATCCTTTTTAAGTTTGGATTAGACCAGTTCATGAAGGATGAGGCATGAATATCTAGTAATAATTATGGGTATTTAATGTATCCAGTATGAATCTCATACCCACTATGGGGAGTAGCTTCCCACCTTGACCAGTGATTCTGCTTGGCGTATATTGTAAAACAATACAGAATAAATATGTATGGTTGTGGAATAAAACTATTGCTATAGAATAGATGTTAATATAATCAAGAAATGGGGCCTTTAACACATTTGGAGCCCCAGGCCATATTGATACTGTATGTAGTAGATCAGTGTTAAAGAACATAGCTACTCTTACATCCTTAAATACACTTGGTTAATATATTACCATGTCGTATCTTATCCTTTAATATATTAACCAAAGCATTCACATTTACATGCAAAGAAAGCAGTCATTAAGACATGACTATATTATCCAGGGTGTGGCATTATAATATCAAACGTGCAAGTTAGCTGGACACCTGTTTTGTTCAGATTTGATACTTGAGTGATGATAGTGATAATGTGTGACTTGAAGGGTCAATGGGAATACAAATGGGCAAAGAGTTTTTATTTTGGGAAGAAGGATCATACAATATTGTCACTTCCTGTTAGCATCTGGATCTAAAAAAGCTCATGCCTTTTTAAGAACATTCTGTAATTGTGTTGGTACCAAGGTGAAAATCAATTACAGAGCTTAAATTTTAAAGCTTCTCCCCTTGCTGTTAACAAAATAGCTAAATATCTGTCTATAACCCATTTATTTAAAATGAAGAGTAGGATGTCTATGTTAATTGTCCATATCTTTTTTATAATAAATGTCTCAGCTGCTTAAGTATTTAGGATAATGTAGGTGTCAAATGTTCTCTTCTTTATTCTTGAATTTATTTTATTTTTTACTTCAGAGCACATATATGTGTGTGTATGAAGAGGGCCAGGGATCATTGTTTGACACCAGAAAATTAAACTAGCTTCATTTTTAGTTGTTTAGGCTGTATTAAATAGATAGCAAAGAATATCATGGTTTTAAAAGATTAAGTGTTGGGAGCATAAAGTAGACATTCAGGCTTTTGGATTAATGGGATAGAAGTTCAATAATTGTAAGGATTTCAGTACGTTTGAAAAAGAGCGGCACTCCTACAAAGCTGATGTGGTTATTAAAACGTTTTGAGTTTTCTGTAAACATGTTGTCCTTAGATTCTATGTTCACAGGCACAACAAAAAGATGAAAACTTGCAATGACGGCAAGTTGTGCAGATTATAGAACATATATTTGTATGTATTTTGTTACACATTTTCTTCTAAAAGTAGCGGACTAGTGAAGAAACTTTACAAGAGGAATTGTGCCTCATTTCTCTCTCATCTCTCTCTCTCTCTTTTTTTAAATCATGCAGGGCCCTCCAGATTTCCAACCAAATGCTCCTGGACCTGTTCCTAGCAATTTCAACCCAGCCCCACGACTTCCACTCCAAGATCAGTGGCGAGGACCTCCGCCCCCTCTTCCGCCCCCACCTCCACAAGACAGAGAACCTTTCTTCATGGGAGGTACGGCCATGGTCTTACCCTGTGGGAACATACATTTTCCTCAGGGATAGGATCGATTGTGTTGTGTCCCACTCCCACTCTGACGCACAAGTCAAGGAAGTCCGTAACAGACTTGGCAACGAAGCCTTTGCAGCTTGCCAAGTTTCTTCGAGGTTTATCAGGGCAGGCAGGAGTCCAAGTTGTGACTTCAGCGATAGAGTCCGATATCAGCAAACTAGATGAGACTTTGCTTGACTCAAGGTTGGAATGCCAAAAGCAGATCCTTTATATAGGCTGTGGGGTGTGGCTCCATGACTCAGCATTTATCCAGGCCTGCCCTACCCTTCCTTCTGCTGGCGTCACCTCTCAGATCTCTGGAAGCGAGGGTCCTCCTACTGTGAATTGTCTTCAGCTGGATCTGCTGTCAGTAATTCCAGCACCTGGCTGGCTTCCTCTGACGGCTGAGCCAAAGGAACACACGCCGTAGGAGTGAGGTTTATCGGGCTTGTTCGTTCACTCCTGGCATCCTCTCCGGGCATGGGGCCAGGGCCGGGGGCTGGAGGCATGACAGGCTGTTCATCTTCATTATCAGACTCGGAGTCTGGGTTGGAGACAGGAGGGGCCCGGCTGAGGAGAGAAGGGAGGACGAGTCACAACAGATTGGACGTGAACTACGAAGCGCTTGGCCAGTCTCAAAATTGTCCCATTGTATTTAGTGATTATATAGAATACTCTTGAAGCAGCGTGGTTAGTAGCCGAGGCCTTTTTTCTATACATTTTTTTTTACCTTGTTGATGCATTCTTAACCACAGAAAATTTTCGGGAAGTGATACACCAACCACAGGGTGATTTGTCTACACAATTGGTGACTTCTAGTTGGAGTAGAGTATCCTGGGCTAATGGAAGGAATTGTTGGCCATAATCCTGGCAACTCTCTGTGAGACTTTTCTTTCCAGTGGGGTTGGGGCAAAACTCGTATATTGCTTGGTAGATGAGTTGGTTTTATGCTATCCCCCTTTTTTTTTAATCTTTCTGACAGAGCCGAGATTTCCCGGCCATCCCTTGTTTGAACAGCGGAGCCCACCGCCACCGCCACCCTCCCTTCTTAACAGCACGCACTCTGTGCCTAGCCAAAATCAGCTCCCATTCAGTCCGTCTGGACCTGGTTTCAGCCAGCAAGGGCAGCAACCCCTGTTTCCAAGAGAAAGGCTGGTAAGGCCAAGTCTGCAGCCTCAGGGCCCCGTGGGAATCCTTCACTTCAGCCAGCCTGGAGCAACCAACGCACGGCCTTTTCTTCCCCCACGGCAGTCCTTCCTACAGCTCCCAGGACAGCCGTTCCTAGCCCCCCTCACCCAAGCTGGCATGCAGGTATGTAATGATCAGGAAAACTCTTCTCATCACTGTTGAGTCTCATCTCCACGACCATTGTAACCTGAACTCTCCCGTGTAAGTCCTCCAGCGTTCTTCCATGTTGTTCCTTTCTTGTCTTTTTGCAAGAATATGACTTTAGAGAATAATATAGATCTGCTATCTGCAGTCAACATAAAGAAAAAGATGGCTACTCTCTAGTCTGGTACTTGGGAGAATATAGCCAGCTTTTACCGTGCCTTTTTTGGCCCTCCCTTCAAACCCTCCTATATGTAAAACAGTCACTTCTTTCATATTTCAGGCTAAGGGTAAAAGTAAGTTGTGAATATTGATCTGCCTAGCATACAGAGGGATTCTGGGAGTTGTAGTGCAGACCTATCTGGAGTGTGCCATTTTTTCTGGTGTGGGGTGGGAAAAGCTGTTATAGGTTATTATATTTAATCTTAGTTCAGACCCTACGTTACTTAAGCAGAATGCTGAGAGAAGCTTCCTTATAAACAAAGCTTCAATACTTAACGTTCGATGCAATTTAATCCTGCCGTTGTATTGCTGGGCCAAGCATGACAGCATTACTCTCCCTACCACCACCTCCACCACTAGTGGCCAGCACTAATTGTATTATAAGGGCTAACGGCAATGCTATCATGAGGATGCTTCAAAGTGAAGACGTTAAAAAAAGGTTGATTTTTGTGAAGCTGTTCACAGAGCTAATGAGATTAGAGAAGTTTGTAATATGACATTGTTACATATTCCATGATTTCCTAAAATTGATTTATTCCAGAAGAGATACCGAAGTCTATTTCCTGAAAACAAGTTTCTGTAGTATGTCTGTTCAGCAGGCATTTAAAAACATCAAATCTGGAAGACTACAAGACTTAGAGCTCCCTCTGCTGGTGTTTCATTTTCTTCCATGAGAGCTCAGATAACAAACAACGGCTTCTAGTAGTTTGTTCGCTGAAGCATTTTTTTTAAAAAAAAGATTCTGTATTTTATTAAAATTGAAAATGTTCAGATTCTAGCTGTGATCTTCACTTTCATCTCAAAAAAGGAAGAGCTCCAGTACAATTCAGGAGAGCTCTTAGATTAATCTGAATTCATCCAATTAGAATTGGATGGTATTTTAATTGGACTATGCAACTCTTTGGATTTGAAGATGGAAAGTTGGTCAACAGAGTAAATAGAGGTTGAAACTTTGAAGCAGAAAACACAGGAAGTCAGAATGATGGAATAACAAAGTTGGAAGGGACCTTGGAGGTTTCTAGTCCAACCCAAAGCAGGAAATCCTCTACCATTTCAGACAAATGGCTGTCCAGTCTCTTCTTTAAAATCTCCAGCGATGGAGCACCTAGAACCTCTGGACATAAGCCGTCCCACTGATTAATTGTTCTTACTGTTGGCGAATTTCTCATTAGTTCTAGGTTGGGTCCCTCCTTGATAAGTTTCCTTTTATTACTTCTTGTCCTAGCTTTGGATCCTATGGAGAATGGGTTGTAGTCCTCGACTTACAACCACAAATGGGACCAAACTTCCCATTGCCTAGCAAGGCGGTTGTTAAGCAAGTCATTCCTGATATTGCAGCTGTTTTTGCCACAGTTGTTAAGTGTATTGCTATAAATTTTACATGAATCATGCAGTCCTTAAGATAACCCAGCTTCCTCCATTGACTTCACTTGCCAGAAGCCAGCTGGGGAGGTCACAAATGGCAATCACATTGAACCCAGGACGTTGCAACTGTCATAAACACATGCCGGTTGCCAAGCATCTGAATTCTGGTCACATGGCCGTGGAGATGTTGTGACGGTTGTAAGTGTGGGAACCAGTCATAAATCACTTTTTCTTTCAGTGCCTTTGTAACTTCGAATGGTCACTAAACAAATGGTTGTAAGTCAAGGACTATCTGTAGTGTCTTTTTCTCCCCTGGATTATGCAGCTTCTGCTCCTGTCTGATCTTAGGAAAATATATATTCGATTTAAAAAAATCTCAGTCAGATGGTACTTTTCACTGGCTCCAAAGCACTGATTGTCTTCAACTCCCAATTTCTGAAAAACCTTAGTTTCTGTTAAGAGCTTTTTCCTTGTTAAGTAGTGATTATATCTTGCTTAGCAATCAGGGAGCAAATGTGACCTCATACCTACCATGTTTTCAAATGTACAGGGCCCTTTGCACCCTCCTTTGCAGCCACAGCCACCACCACAGCTTCCACAGCCGTCCCAACCATCCCAGCCTCACCACCAGCCGCACCAGTCTAACCAGCAGCAGCACCACCTGCTGCCTGTGCCTCCCCAGCCTCTGATTCCGGCGGCCCCATCCCAGTTCAGGCCACGCCTACAGACTTCACAGCCAAGCGGTAACCGGATGCCATACCAGCAACGGCAAAGTCTGGTAAAGGCCAGGCATGTAAGTGTCCTTTCCATATAGAAGCAAACACGGGCTCTCATTGGGCAGGGGCAAGACCCGAACAATCACCTTGGAAAAAGGTGTGAGTTCTTACCACCCCTGCTGATTGCCCCTGAATGCCCCCCTGTGCTTGTATTTATCATTTCTGCCCCGACAGATGATAGGTGGCTGGAATCTGAGACGTTTTTATTTGGAACATTTATATCCAGCCTTTCTTCTGGGAGATTGTGGGGGGAAAGGGACTGTCCAATAGTTTTATTCATTTATTTAAATTTATTGGCCCCCCAGCTTTAATGTTATATGGATGTAGGGGGAAAACCCCCCAATAAAAATACTAAAAACAAAAACAAAAAACAACCCCATCAAATTGCACAGGCAGCCCAGGCTAAAATAAAGAATAAACAGCAAAACAAATAGGGGCCTTAGACAAATCATAAACATAAACCCTTTGGGCCTGAGAACAAATCCAGATTTTCAAAGCTTTCTGGAAGCCTAGGAGAGAGGACTATCGTTATCTTTGGAGGAAGATGCTGTTCTAGAGCAGGGATCTCCAACCTTGGCAACTTTAAGCCTGATGGATTTCAACTTAAAGTTGCCAAGGTTGGAGACCCCTGCTCTAGAGGATGGGGGCCACAGTAGAGAAGGTATGCTTCCTTAGTCCCACACAATGACAAGGTTTAATAGAGGGAACCTGGAGAGCACTATTGAAAAAATGCGGTCACTGTACGCAGTATACAGGTTACAGTGATACCTGATAAATTCTTTTACTCAAAATCAGCCAAAAGAGTTGTCCGGTTATCCCTGTAGAACAGGAGAGGTTTGAACCAAGGAGGCCCATTGGCCCATGTCCTCTCTCTTAACCCCTAGAAAGTGCTCTGGAGGTAATTGCATCCCATCTGTTTTCCTTTCTCCTCTCATTCCACACCCCCTTCTGCATCCCTGTAAAGCGTACTTTAATATGACTCCATTCACTCATCTGTTGACATACTAGATTGGTATAGTATGCAGTCAAGCTGGCGCCATATAGGTAAGCACTTGTCTTTGAATTGATTGGACTGCCGAGTGTAAGGTGCCAGGAGCTGGGGATAAGTACTGTGTTTCCCTAAAAATAAGACCCAACCAGAAAATAAGTCCTGGCACAAGTTTTTCCCCAGGATGCTCGTAATATAAGCCCTATCTCCAAAATAAGCCCCAGGTAAGCTTATCAGCCAGATGGACACATTTAGTACCGTATTTACCTGAAAATAAGACCTAACTAGAAAATAAGACCTAATGTGTCTTTTGGAGCAAAAATTAATAGAAGATCCGGTCTTATTTTCAGGAAAACACAGTAGTTTATAAAGGGCTATAGATTGTCTGCCGTTACCATGGATTATGAGCAGGAGGTGTAAGGAATTTCTCATTTATCCCACCACTGGGCCTGTACCACCCAACTATGGATAGCCTGGAATGAAAGTAGCTAGGTTTGCTTTCATGGGTATTTATTACAGCCCCAACCCCCAGGAGCTGAAAGAAAGAAAATGTCTTTTTCTTTCTAATAATAAAAGAAAATGCAAAGGCAGATTAAAACAAGCAGCTTGCAATTTACAAGTTACGGACTAATTTACAGTTAGTCCGTCTGAAGGGGGTTATACCGCATTATAATTCCCAAGACAGAAATTGGCACTCAGGTACTTACAGTATTATTAGAAAACACATGGTAGCAAAGAGAAGCAGGGTTGAGCATCAGAAAACAATAGTATGTGTTAACCAAGTAATAGTAAGGTAAGATCATCTGAAATGAAGACTGAGTTTATTCCAATTACAGGTAGTCCTCGACTTACAACCACAACTGAGCCCACAATTTATGTTGCTAAGCGAGGCAGTTGTTGAGTGAATTTTGCCCTGTGTTATGACCTTTTTTACTACATTTGCTAAATGAATCACTGCAGTTGTTCAGTTAGTAACATGGTCGTTAAGTGAATCTGGGTTCCTCATTGACTTTGCTTGTCAGAAGGTGGCAAAAGGTGATCGTGACATGACCTCAGGACACTGTCATAAATAGGAACCAATTGCCAAGTGATCGGATTTTGATCGTGTGACCATGAAGATGCTGCAATGGTTGTAAGTGTGGAAAACAATGATGGGTCACTTTTTCCAGTGCCATTCTAACTTTGAATAGTCACTAAACAAACTGCTATAAGTCGAGGGCTACCTGTATAGTTGTGAAACTAACAAGACTAGGATTCGGGCACACTGAAACTAAAACCAAAACTTGTAACCCAATCCAACTTGTTACTTACAACAGATCCTGGAACTCTTCATGCCATTGTTTTCTGAGTTCTAGAAGCTTCTTGTTCCATATTACTTGGAGCAGGGCAGTCTTTTTCTTCCCCTAGACAGATCTTGAGATGAAATGCCTCTAGCAAAGTCTTTTCTGGCCAATTAATCTCACGGTAGGAGGGGTGGTGGAGTAGGAGAGCTTTATTTAACAGCAATTTAGCCAAATTTAGACCTCTCAGCTTTTCTTACCAGAGGGGAGAAGGTTATATCGCCTGTTTATCAGTTCTTCTCCATTGAAGAACCCAGAAATTTGTCTTGGTAGGGGACGAGACTTTTACATCTTTACAGGATAAGATTTTTTGTTTGTTTGTTTCAGAACACACCAACACAAAGCATTGTAAAACGTCCAAACCAGCAGCCCCAGTCATCTACTTCAAGGAATAGTAATTTGCGTGAATTGCCAATAGCACCTTTGCATGCGATTGAGACTGCTAACAATCAACGAACTTCAACTCCTGTTCAAGAGAAGCCGGTTTCTAGCACTACAGTTGCTATGAAACCTCTTACAGTTGTCAAGAACCAACTGGGAAAGGTGGAGTCCAAGCCTAAAACAGCTACTCCCGCGACTCAGCCTAAAGTGGAGGTCAAATCTGAATCAGAGGTAAGGGTCCCTGCTCTAGCAGAAGCTTGGGTGCATTGGGTAGCCATCTTTGTTTCAACAGCGGTTTTGACCAGAGGATGTTTGCGTTTCAGTATCCTTCTGTACTCACGTTCCCAGTTTTATTACCTGCCAAAATGCGTTCTTTTTTCTGTTCAGACACTTTGCATTTTGATTTAACAGACCACTCAGGCAGAAGAGTTATTTGTTCAGCCCCAATGTCTGTTAAATCTGAAAGGTCACTGTGATGGCGCAGTGGTTGGAGTGCAGTACTGCAGGCTGCTATTGCTGGCTGCTGGCTGCCTGCAATTTGGCAGTTTAAATCCCACCAGGCTCAAGATTGACTCAGCCTTCCATCCTTCTGAGGTGGGTAAAAAATGAGGACCCAGATTGTTGGAGAGGGCAATATGCTGACTCTGTAAATTGCTTAGAGTGGGCTGTAAAGCACTGTGCAGCAGCATATAAATCTTAAGTGCTATTGCTAGTGCTGTTCTGCCTGCATAAAAAAGCCTGATTGCCATTTTGCACATGTCTAAAAATACGCAGCCTGAAGTGCCCTGCTGCATTGCAAATGGAAGCGAAGGAAAACTCCTTCCTACCAGTTTTTCCGATGGTGTACTCCTCCATTCTTTCCATCTTTTGCTTGATGGACAGATAACAGTAACTCTGGGTGGCGTACAGTGCTATCACAGCAGTGCCAAGCATTAGAACAATCAAAATGGTATAAACCCCGTGCCTCAAATTACAAATCTGGAAATCAGAATCGTATCATCGACACCAACCAATCTCATCTGATCACTTCTCCCTTCCCTAAAGCCTGGAAGAACAGCGAGGTCTTCAGAACCCTACAAAAGGTTAGCAGATTTGGGGGCATCGGAATCTGTGGTGGGTACTTTCCCACAGGGCAGGTGAAGCCACATAGGGGGCTGACCTTGTCTCAGTTTTTCCAGTCTAAATTTCTGTGGCTAAGCAAGGCAGTTGTCAAGTGAGTTTTGCCCCATTTTATGACCTTTTGGCTACAGTTGCTAAGTGAATTGTGGTTGTTAAGCAAATCTGGCTTCCCCCATTGACTTCGTCTGTCAGAAGCTGGTTGGGAAGATTACAAATGGGGATCACATAACCTCGGGACAGCAGCTGTCGAAATTCATGCCAGTTTACCAAGCATCCGAATTTTGATCACATGACGGTGGGGATGCTACAATGGTTGCAAGTGTGAAAACTGGTCGTAAAGTCACTTTTTTCAGTGCTGTTGTAACTTCTAATGGTCCCTAAACTAATGGCTGTAAGACGAAAACTACCTGTATTTCAATTTGATAAAGATGCAGTAGCGAAACAGTTTCTATGGAACTTTCCATTCCTTGGGGGTTTTTTTTGAGTTCCTAAATAAAAACATCATCTGAGTCACATGACAGAGAAAATAAATCCCATTTAGCCTAAAAGCAGACGTTCTCCTTGCTAATACATAAAAGTGAGCAAATATCAGAAAGTAGCAGCTGCACTAAAAGATGGAGTGGAACAGAATTCATTCCTGATTTAATCTTTGCGGCAGGAAATATATTCTTCTATTTAGTGGCCTTTCCTGTAGGACAGGGATGTCTAACTTTTGCAGCTTTAAGAGCTGTAGACTTCAAGAATTCTCTAGGTATTCATACAAGAGAGATGGAAGCCTTCCTATGGAAACAGGGGACACTCATGTTTGAGCAGCTACGTCTTTCCAAATTGTTACACTTCCCTTTGAGCATCAAGCTGGGGAGTGAGTGAGTTAAGAGCAAGAAGCAAATCTGCTTTTACTGAACATTTCATTGAAATGATGACAGTTAGTCCTCGAGTCACAACTACAGTTGAGCCCAAAATTTATGTTGCTCACTGAAACACTTGTTAAGTGAGTTTCGCCCCATTTTACGACCTTTCTTGCCACTGTTGTTCAATGAATCACTGAAGTGGTTAAGTTAGTAACACACTTGTTAAGTGAACCTGCCTTCCCCCCTGACTTTGCTCGTCAGAAGGTTGCAAAAGGTGATCATATGACCCCAGCATATCGCAACTGTCATAAATATGAGTCAGTTGCCAAGGGTCTGAATTTTGATCACGGGGATGCTGCAACAGTTGTAAATGTGAGAAATGGTCATAAGTCCCTGTTTTTCAATACCATTGTAATCTTGAATGGTCACCAAATGAACTGTTGTAAATCGTATTTTTAATCATTCCCCCCTTCTGTTTATTTAATATAACATCTAAGGGCAATATTCTGGGGCCTCTGAGAGCCATTTCAGGGATCCTAAGACTGTATAATTTTGCTATAAATGTTAACCACTGAAATCTTTTCTGACTAATGGTTGCTTAGATTTTATATAGGCTATACAGTAACAATACCCGTTTGGGGAAATGGTCATCTTTTGCAGCAAAGCATTTAACCTTAGTGTTCTGTTTCCCTTCCCCCAATACTCCCAGCAAAGAGTCCGTCAGAGGCCTTCCTTTTTTTTCCCTTTTATTTACATAGATACATGTCCTGGCCACGTCTACCCACGGGCCTGCCAAGTTTCTGGAGATAACGAGGAAATTATAGATAAGGCCAGAATTACTCACGAATATATTCTTCCCTCCATGAATTAGCTTGCGCCAAATTCATTGCTTTGTCCGAGACAAAAAACCAGGAAGTCCCGCCTCCTATTTATAGTCTCTGCAGATGTCACTGCATGACAATTATGACTTGGCTTTGTCCCAACTCTTCCGCTGCTGCGCACGCCGATCAAGCCTTCGTAATCTTGCGTCCCTCCAAAACTGTTCTTGGGGCGTTGCCAAATCAGAAGAAGGCCCGGGAGAATCAGGCCTTGCCGGCCCCTCCCTTTGAGTGGGTGCCAGGGAGGGAGAGGGCTCAAGAGAAGCAGGGCTTGCCAGGTCTTCTCCTCATTTTCTGAATCATCCGAGTCCAGGAGTCTGGGTCCAGGAACCTGGGTCACAACACTATCCCTCACCGCAGGGCCCTTCCCCCGGGGCTGACGATCGGGATGCGGTCGGGCTGGGTTCTGCTCATGGAAGGCCTGCACCAGGTCAGGGGCATGAACGCCGGAGGCATCTACCCAGGAGAAATCAGTCCCGTATCCCTTCCACGCGATCAAATATTGGAAACGACCCTTTAGCCAGCGAGAGTCTCAGACGCTGTGGACTTCAGATTCCTCCGACCCGTCCTCGGCGACAGTGACGGGTGCTGTTGGGCACGAAGGGGACTCGGTGTGGCCTCAGGAACCAGAAGGGACCGTGAAAACGGGTGGATCCGCATGGATCGTGGCAGGTCAGTCGGTAGGCTACCGGGTTGATGACTGCCTCGACAGGGAACGGGCCGATGAATCGGTGGTCCAACTTCTTTACCGGCCGGTCGGACGGGAGGTGTTTGGTGGAGAGCCACACCCGGTCTCCAACTGCCAGCGGGGGCGTTGCCCGTCGGGAGCGGTCAGCAGACCGTTTGTAGTCCTCCTTTGCCCGATTCAGCTGCTGACGTACCAACTGTTGGACCGCATGCAATTCCGTCAGGAAGGTCTGCGTTTCGGGAACAGGAGAGTCCGGTGGTGCCAGAGGGAAGAGCCGCGGATGGTACCCCACATTGGCAAAGAACGGGGTCATCTGAGTAGAGGTGTGCTGAGAGTTGTTAAAAGCAAACTCCGCTAGAGACAGGTAGTCGGCCCAGTTGTCCTGTTGCTGGTTGATGAAGCAACGGAGATACTGTTCCAGTATACCGATGACCTTCTCTGTACCCCCGTCGGTCTCCGGATGGTGCGATGACGACAGACATACCTGCACCTCCAACGCGCCATCAGGCTCTTCCAGAAGCGGGCTGTGAACTGAACTCCAGCGGTCCGAAACCACCCTGTCCGGTAGACCATGGAGGCGGAAGATGTGCTGCAGAAAGAGACGGGCCGTCTTTGCGGCTGTGGGCAGTCCGCGGGATGGGATGAAGTGTGCCCTCTTGGTGAGCATGGCCACCACCACCAGCACCGTGGTGAACCCAGAGGACGGCGGCAGGTCTGTCAGGAAATCCATAGAGATCGCCCCAGGGTCTGTCGGGTGTCGGCAAGGGTTGGAGGAGCCGGGAGGGGCCCCGTGGCGGTCTTGGCTTGCCGGCACGGTACGCAGGATGTCACGAGGCATGTATATCATGCCGCACTGGGCCACCAAAAGGTGCGTGTCACCAGGTGGAGGGTCTTGAAGAACCCAAAATGTCCTGCTGCAGGGTTGTCGTGGCACTGGGTCATGACGAGGGCTCGGAGTGGTCCTGTGGGCACATATAATCGCCCCCGAAACTTGAGTAAGTCCTCCTCCAAGGTCCAAGGAGACGGGGCCCACCTCCGCCTCCTTTGCTGCGACCAGGCGTCCTGGCGCTGCGCCTCGCACCTGGGCCCGCAAGTCCACTGGCTCCGTGCTGCGCCAAGGCTTCTGCCGCAGCACTGTCCGTGGAGGAAGGGGGTCCTTGGCGCAGAGGTACTCTGGCTTATGGGACAGGGCATCCGCCTCGGTTGTGACCGCTGGGAATGTAGGTCACGCGAAGTTGAACCGGCAAAACAACGACCACCGGATCTGCCGCTGGTTTAACTTCCGAGCTGTGGTGAGGTGCTCGAGATTCCGATGGTCCGCTCGACCTCCACCTGATGTCGGGCCCTCCAGATGGTGTCGCCAAGCCTCGAATGCAGCCTTGATAGCCAGCAACTCTTTTCCCAGATAGTGTAGTTGCGCTCGGAAGGTTGAGTTTCCGGGAGTAGTAAGCGCAGGGAAAAAGTGTGCCACCATTCGTCGGAGCCTGTAGCAGCACCGCTCCCAGAGCCACATTGGACGCGTCCGTTTCCACCACAAAAGGCCGGAGCGGGTCGGGATGCCTCAGGACGGGTTCCGTGGCGAAGGCTTTCTTGAGGGCTGTGAATGCTTCTTGCTGCGGGGGACCCCACCGGAATGCAACCTTCTTCCTGAGGAGCTGGGTAAGTGGAGCTGTCAGTGTGGCGAAGCCCGGGATGAAGGTCCGGTAGTAGTTGGCGAAGCCCAGTAGGCGCTGAACATCCTTCACCCGACGAGGGGCTTCCCAGCTACACAAAGCTTCTACTTTACATGGGTCCATGGCTATGCCCTCGGGCGAGATGATATGCCCGAGGAATTCTATGGAAGTCCGGAAGAAGACGCATTTCTCCAGCTTCGCATTGAGTTGTTGCTCCATAGCGTTGCAGAACCAGACTGACGTGTCGAAGGTGGCTTTCCTGGACCGGGAGTAAATCAGGATGTCGTCGAGGTAGATAACCACGAACCGATCCAACATGTCTCGAACACGCTGCTCATGAAGTGCTGAAAAGCGGCGGGAGCATTGGTCAACCCAAATGGCATGACAGTGTATTCGTAGTGTCCGTATCGGTGCGAATGCCGTCTTCCATTCGCCTCCTTCTCGTATCCGCACCAGGTTGTAGGCCCCGGAGATCGAGCTTGGTGAAGATCGTGGCCTCCGCAACCTTTCCAGTAGCTCCGGGATGAGCGGCAGGGGTAGCGATTCCGCACCGTAATGGCGTTTAGCCGGCGGTAATCACAGCATAGGCGCAAGTCCCTGTCTTCTTCTTCACAAAGAGGACCGGGCCGAGAGGGACTTTGAAGGCGGATGAACCTCGGGCCAGGTTTTTGTCCAGGAAGTCCCTGAGGGCGCCAACTCGGCCCGACATGGAATACAGGCGTCCCACAGGCAGTGGTGCGTTGGGCAGAAGGTCCACGGGCAATCGAGGGGCCGATGCGGGGTAGTCGGTCCGCCTCCTTCTCGCTGAACACGTCGGCGAAGTCCGTCAGCTCAGGAGGCAAGGTGATGGCAGCGGTGGGGACGTTCTGGCGGCACAGGTGTGGCGGATGTGATCGACGCACTGCAGACTCGGGAAAGAGATGGCGTTCGCGACCAGGCCACCTGAGGATCGTGGGTCCGCCAGGCCAACCCAAGGACCAAGGGAAAATGAAGGTCCGCCGTGACATAAAACTGGATCGCCTCCTCATGGTCCCCAATAGCCAGGCGCAAAGGCTGGGTGGCGAATTTAATGGGGCCGGACACCAGTTCTCGCCCATCAATTGTCTCTACCGCATCGGAGGGTCCACCGGAACCACGGGACCGCAAACTGGGTCACAAAGGCCTGGTCCATAAAGTTTGTTGTGGCCCTGAGTCCACCAGCGCATGCGCCTGGAGCCCGTCCGACTGGTTCCCCAACCATATCCGTGTGTCCAGAATCAGATGCCGAGGGGCCCAGAGTCTACTTCCGCAACGCCCAGTGGGGCTTAGTACGTGCCCGACCTAGGGTTTCCCAGTCGGGCCTGCCCGCTTCCGATTGGTCACGCTGTGATTCGGGGACCGGCGTCGTGCCCCCGCTTTCTGGGGCAAGAAGCGGCGAAGTGGCGGGCTCCCCACAGTACAGGCACAATCCCCTTGGCGCCTCGGTTCCGCTCCTGGGCTGTTAGGCGAGGTCTGGCCGCCCCAACTCCATGGGCTCTTCCGCAGCGGTTACAAAACGTGGGCGACCCTGGGTGCTGGTGGTGCAGGAAGTGGGGGTGCAGATGTCGACGGAGGGTCCCGGGGTGCGACGGGACGGTCGCCGTTGCAGACGGGCATCGAGGCGGAGACAAAGGGCACCAAGTTGTCGAGGGTCCGCGCGCCCACGCGGGCCAGCTCGTCTTGCAATTCCTCTGAGAGTCCCTCCTGAACGCTGGCCCACCAGCGCTGCATCATTCCAGTCAGAGTCCTGGCACAAAAGACGAAATTGCGATGTACTCCTGCAGGGGCGTTTCCCTTGACGGAGTTCCTTAAGGCGCCTGGTTGCCGTCAGCATTGACGGGTCCTCATACATGGTGCGAGGTGCTGCCAAAACGCTGTTGGTCCGCCAGCAGGGGCTGTCCTGGAGCAAGAGGGCGTGGCCCATCGAGCAGCCGAGCCGGAAAGAAGGTTAATCACGAAGGCCACCTTAGCCCGGTCGTCTGGGAAATCCTCTGGCCTCATAGCCATGTAGAGCTGGCACTGTCCCAAGAAGGTCGGGAACATCTCAGGCTGCCCAGAAAACTTATCCGCACGGTTATCGGGCACTTGCGGCGAGGAGGAGGTGGGAGGATGGGGGCTGCAGGCACATTCCTGGCAGCAAGTTGGCCTGCCAAGTGAGCCACTTGCTGCTGGAGCTGTTGATTAGCCGCTGTAGCTGCTCTAACTGCTGCTGTACCTGCTGCTGATCCATCTTTGGTGGAAGATGTTTTAGTCAGGTCTTGGACAAAATGTTCTGTTTCCTTCCCCAAATACTCCCAGCAAAGAGTCCGTCAGAGGCCTTCCTTTTTTCCTTTTATTTACATAGATACATGTCCTGGCCACGTCTACCCACGGGCCTGCCAAGTTTCTGGAGATAACGAGGAAATTATAGATAAGGCCAGAATTACTCACGAATATATTCTTCCTCCATGAATTAGCTTGCGCCAAATTCATTGCTTTGTCCAAGACAAAAACCAGGAAGTCCGCCTCCTATTTATAGTCTCTGCAGATGTCACTGCATGACAATTATGACTTGGCTTTGTCCCAACTCTTCCGCTGCTGCGCACGTCGATCAAGCCTTCGTAATCTTGCGTCCCTCCAAAACTGTTCTTGGGGCGTTGCCAAATCAGAAGAAGGCCCGGGAGAATCAGGCCTTGCCGGCCCCTCCCTTTGAGTGGGTGCCAGGGAGGGAGAGGGCTCAAGAGAAGCAGGGCTTGCCAGGTCTTCTCCCTCATTTTCTGAATCATCCGAGTCCAGGAGTCTGGGTCCAGGAACCTGGGTCACAACACTTAGACTTATTTTTTATGCTGATAGGGTTAGGGTTATTTGGATCAGATACTTGGAGGCAATTGGGTGCTGCAAATCTAAAGATCTAAATTTTAGATTCAGGACCTACTGTGCCAGGGCTCTAAATTTCTGGGAATGATGCTTTGGGAAAATATAGTAACGGGCTAAAGGTCATGACCCCACTCAAGGGGACGATGCTCACCTCTGATTCTCAGCCAAGGGAGCTTGCATTGTCTGAGAAATGCTTCCATCCTTGTGGGGCCAGCATGAAAATACAGAACACAGTAACCTTTCCTGCCAAAGCGGTACCTATTTATCTATTCGCATTTGCATGCTTTTTAACTAAGCATGCAATTGCTAAGTTGGCAGGATCTGGGGCAAGATGATCGCAGCATGCAGCGCTTGGGTCTTGAACCCAGGCTGTTGGCTTTCCAGTTGACAAGCCCACCATCTTAACAGCTGAGCCACTCCAGTAAAAAGTAAATTTCTGCTCAGGGTGTTTAGTTATTTATTTATTCTAAAACAGTGTTGGAGCATCCCAAGTAGGCAAGAGAAATGGATGGAATGGTTAAGAATATGCAGGGTGGGAGAATTCGGTACAGGTAGTCTTCTACTCATGGCCACAGTTGGCACTAGAATTTCTGTTAAGCAAAGCAGTTTGTTAAGTCAGTTGCACCCAATTTTATGACCTTTTTTTGCCATGATTGTTAAGCAAATCACTGTAGTTAGTAAGTGAATCAGATAGTTGTTAAGTGAATCCAGGTTTTCCCCATTGACTTTGATGGCTAGGAAGGTTGCAAATGTCAATCCCATGACTCCAGGATGCCTTCGTAAATGCATGCCAGTTGCCAAGTGCCCTACTTCTGATCATGGGGATACTGCGGTGGTTGTAAGTGTTTGGAGGTATTGTAACTTTGAAAGGTAACTACACAAAATTAAGGATTATTTCTAATAAGCAGTGAACCTTTAAGATTTTTACATAAGCTAGAAAAGAATAGTCACAATTTCAGTTAGTGATTATTACATTAATTCTATTAATATTATGGTATCACATTCTTCTCAGTTGTTGTTGTTTTCCATTTTCTTGTAACTGCTTTCAGAACACACAGTTTCCTTAACAATATTTGTATCCTCAATATTCTTTAATGGAAATGTTATATAGATAATAAATCTAAGCAGCTAAATCTATTATCAAAGAATAGTAAATTTATTGTACATTGTAGATGGTTTGTAGCTTTCTGTCGGAGTAAAGACTGCTGTTATGTTTGATAAGCAGCAGTTCACATTATTAAAGTATGTTGAAGCTGCAAATTAAAAAACAACAACAAAAAATTTTTTTACTGTTAATTTCCCAGCAGCTTTGAATAAGGATGTATATATCCTGCTGGAGTTTTAAGACTGCTGGAGAGATTATTTGGCACACAAAGGCTGCAATACTTTCTAAAAAGCTTAAGGCTGGAATATTAAAGCCATTCCTGATATTCCATTAATATTCCAACATTGCATTTGGCAACATTTTAATTCTGAAGAGAGTGCATGAGTTCAAGGTCAGAGAGATTGACTTGCGCTGTTCATTATAACCAATTATTGTGTGACAAATGAGTTTCAGATCAGGCTGAAAATTCTGTAAGAAAAATCAATAGTTCTAATCAGGGCCTTTCAGGTCATTTACCATCCTACCTTTTGTTAGTTTGTCAGAAAAGAGCAAGATAAAACCTGTGTGACACAGTGGGCTGCCTCTTATTGTTACTGCTCCCATTTGAAACAATATTTGAGTTCTTGAATTATATTAATAGTTTAATTAGTTTCAGCAACTTCTAAATGAGTTCCGATTTAGAAGGCTTCAGTTTCAGCTTTCTGATTTTACTGTATTTAAAAAATCCAAAGTAGAGTAGTGTGTGTGTGTGTGTGTGTGTGTGTGTGTGTGTGTATATATATATATATGCCTCCACGTTACTTGTTTGATTAATTGCTCATAAGCTTTTGTTAGCAGTTTTTGTCATTAAAGACAGGGCATTTCAGTTAATTTAAGAATACCGCTGGGAAAACGTGCCATCTTTTTAACAAGTGTCACCTTTTTTGGGGGAGGGGAAGGGGCAAAGTTGGATTATTATTTTTTTACCATGCGTAAGTTTCTTTTGTGGCTATCCTGCAGTTTCCCGATGAAGATGAAGAAACCAGACAGTACCGTTTGAAGATTGAAGAACAGAAACGCCTGAGAGAAGAGATCTTGAAACAAAAGGAGCTCAGACGGCAGCTTCAAGCTGGGGCCCGAAAAAGAGAATTGCTGGAAAGGCTGGCGCAGCAGCAGCAGCAACCACAAGGCTCTGCAGGCCAACAGGAGGAGGAAGACTCTTCACAGCTGCCTACCAATGGAAGCCCATCGCTTTGTCTTCCTGGTGCACAGTCCCGCCAAAATGTGAAATATAGACTAATGGTTAAAAAACAAGAGCCAGTCATTCCAGGTTTCCCGACTGTTCTCCCTAAGCCTGCAAATGCTCTCCAGGCTGGAGACGGCGCACAGTTTCAAGGACAGCAAATAAAAACCGTAAAGCAACTACGGCAGACTAGGACAGTGCCTGAAAACGAGCTCCAGCCATCCTACAAAGCTTTGCAAGTGACGTCTCCTGCCGCTGCGCAAGTGAACCTGCCCCCAATTAGTCGGGTGGCTTTGTTGCAAGGCCAGCCTCAGGAGGTGAAGCCTGGGATGAAAAGAACTGTCATGCAGCGGGCAAACAGCGGGAGTGGCGATGGGCCCCACATCGGCACCAAAGTCAGGGTGATAAAATTATCAGGAGGGGTAAGTTACCAGGCATGTCCCTCTTACTGTTGTGATCTGTCCTGTCAGGGTCCTTCTCACAAGCTCAGAGCTAGAATAGTCTAAGCCAGGTGTCTCCAACCTTGGTAACTTTAAGTCTGGAGGACTCCAACTCCCAGAATTCCAGCTTTGCTGGCTGGGGAATTCTGAGAGTTGAAGTCCGCCAGGCTTAAAGTTGCCAAGGTTGGAGACACCTGTTCTAGCCAACACCCATGTGTAGCTTTTCCCCAACTAACTTTGAGGGGAAAGCTAGGCACACAGATATATGTCACTAATGACACGACTCTCTCCCCTGCACATAATAGTATAGGTGGAGATTAACCTTCATTATGATTTTAAACGGCCACATTTGAACTGATGGAGCTACAACATGCAGGCTAAATGTTAAGTAGTGTAAAATTACACTCAGGGTGATTATTTAGTAGAAATAGTGAACATTTGATATTTAACTGGAATTACAAAAGAAAGCAGCAGTGAATATTAGTATATAAGTAACTGCATATGGTTGAAGTCCAGAAGAGCAATACTTTCTTCTTTTTTTTCCGCTCCTTTAGCAAAATAAACATGCTCACCCCCTAGAGGTAAAAAAGCTTAGAACTCTAGACTTAAGATATACTGTACTTTCCATTAAATGTATATTGTATTATTTTTACACCAGGAAATAGCAATAGCACTTACACTTATATACCGCTTCACAGTGCTTTCCAGCCCTCTAAGTGGTTTAGAGTCAGGCTGTGGCTCCCAACAATCTAAATCAGTGATAGTCAACCTGGTCCCTACCGCCGTTCCAGCTTTCATGGTGGGTGGTAGGGGTTTTGTCTGATACTGAAGCACTTTCCTTTTTTTCAATTTAATTGACTTTTAAAAAAAATTTCATAGCATTATTTAAAAACATTTTCATTGGGTTTTCATAAAATTCCCTGTGACAATTTAAATTTCTGAAAATATATTATTTGTATCGCCCACGCATAAGTTTAGTTCACGTTACGTAAGTGAAACTAAAGGGCGCTACAGTGCGACTACAAACAAAAGAGCCTCGTCCCAGAATAGCTCATGCATCTCCCCCCAAAACGGTGGGTGGTTGGAAAATTTTACTACTAACAGAGATACAAAAGTGGGCGATAGGTATAAAAAGGTTGACTACCCCTTACTGACCTCGGAAGGCTGGAAGGCTGAGTCAACCTTGAGCCTGGTGAGATTCAGTCTGCCAAGCTGCTGGCAGCTGGTGATCAGCAGAAGTAGCCTGCAGTACTGCACTCTAACCACTGTGCCACCGCGGCTCATGTGACATAACAGAGGTCCCCTGGGCTGCAGCCCACTATCATGCCACAGCCTGTTCAGAACTGGGATGTGGAAGTGGTGGATGAGCGTACATGTGTACGCAACTCTACTTGCATGCACAGCGGGAGAGCGCACACCGCTCCATTTGTGGAAGTGGCGGGTGCGCATGCCCACTACTTGTGCAAAGGGAATGGTGTGTGCTGGCCTGATGCTTGTGCAGAACCATCTCCTCTTCCCTCCCCCCACCCAAAGCCTGAACGGTTGGAGACTGCTGTGATATAAATCAACCAACGGTTGGAGAGAGCATAGTAAGCAAAAATAGTTTATATATACGGATGTTGCATGGAGACACTTTGGAGCTGGAAAAAAACAGGTGATCATGTTTCTGATTAAAAAGTGCAATTGGTCTTCTGGAATGTATACATATAAAAGTGTGCAAGACCAAGCTGAAAAGAGGGTAAGTTTTCCTAAATGCATCCAGTGACATAGATCATATAAATAGAAGCTTTTTTTCCTTGGCTCATAATATTAGAATTCAAAGTTATTCATTGAAATTTAAATGTAGAAGATTCAAGACCCAGGGAAAGAAATATATATATTTTTTTCATTCTGAAATTGGAGAATTTGCTGCCAGTAATTAAAGTAATAGCAGCCCATTTAAAAATGAGCTCCAGAGATTCGTCTGAGATTAGGTTATCAGTGAGTGCTGATATTGATGGTTGTTTAAAAGCTGGGAAATAGTAATGGGAAGGGACATCATTATCATTACTACATACACAACAATATGAAATCACAATTGCCATTTTTAGCTGGTATTATGCTTTGTGCACATTAAGTATTTCTCAAGAACCTAGGATGTCATAATATAGCTGCAGATCCCAGCAGTGCAGTGTTTTGTAACTGGCAGATAGAAATTTTGTCAATGTGCATATTTTCTAAATGCCATCCAGGATTTTTGATATAGCGGCCAAGGTACCGATAACCACTGGGACCATCATGGCAGGTTTATCCTACAATCTTTCAGTTTCCATTTTCATATCTAATACGTTGTATTTATTATTATTATTTACATGTATACGCCGTCCAACTTCCAGCCAATGCTGGGTAATTTACCAATGATTTAAACAAAAAAACAAAAAAAACAAAGACAAGACAGGAAAAAAAAAGATAGAGATGACAGAATAGCAAACAGGGAAGAAATGAAAGAGAATGGCCTAAATTAAGAGATGCCAGCCCTCCCCACCAGGATAAAGAGCTGGGTCTTTAGGCCCCTTCGAAATGTCAGGATGGTGGGAAGAGGTCATTCAGATCTCCAAGGAACCTTATTCCATAAGATAGGTGCTGCAATAGAAAAATGCCCTCTTGGGTCCCTGCAGGTGGCATTCCTTAAATCATTAAGGATTGCCACCTGCAGGGTGTTATATCATTAAGTGTTAAATTTGTACCCTATGACCATCATTTGTGTTGTAAGTGTTGTACCTTGATGAAGGTATCTTTTCTTTTATGTACACTGAGAGCATATGCACCAAGACAAATTCCTTGTGTGTCCAATCACACTTGGCCAATAAAGAATTCTATTATATGAAGGAACCAGGAGCATGCCAACCTTGCCAGTTCATATTGACTGGGCAGATACTATGAAAGATAGGTAGCTCTTCAAGTAACTAAGCCCTATGCCTATTTACATAGTCCAAGTATATGAGCTTGCCAAACGCATCTATTTGGCCACTGGATAGTTGGGCTATTTTTACATTCTAATCTCTTACTCTAGTTTAACCATTTTATATTCAGGTTATATCAATCATTAGAAAACTTTCAAATTACTTTAAACTTAATTATACACTTGAAAATACTATTATGTCATTTGTTATCCCCCCCGTTAAGTACACATTTAAACATATGTTCATTACACATGCTCAACTTCAGTTGGAAGGGAAACCAGTTGATCCCTTCTGATCTTTTTCAAAGGCCATCGTTAATTTTTAAAACTACATAATAGTCTTGTTTACTGTTATTCACCACAATATTCAGAAAACTCCCCCTTTTTAGTGCTGTCACAAACCTGTGTCTTGACATTTTGGGTGGTGGTGGGTGGGAATGGCTTTTTGCCTCTGAACTACAGTGTGTGTTTATACTTTGGTCTCTCTTGCAGAAAACAGGAAGAAACCCGCTTTGGATAGTTCCACCACTGACTGCAATTCAGAAATTAGAAAATGGGAAGAAGTGATCAATTGTACTTCTTCCTCCTAAAATTAAATGTAGTATAATTGCAAATCTCTTATCTACATAAGAATATTGGTGCCACTAGGTAAAATGGTAACCTGTTGCCACTTAAATATGGCAGCAGACTCTCCATATATACCAGAGGTGGGTTCCAAATTTTTTTTACTACCGGTTCTGTGGGTGTGGCTTATTTGGTGGGTGTGGCTTGGTGGTCAAGTGACTGAGTGGGTGTGGCCAACTTGAAGTCACTTAGGGCAAGGTGGGGCGGCACCTTGCTGTGAGTAACATCAAGTTGGCCACACCCACTCAGTCACATGACCAATGCTGCAGAGACAGGGCGATTTCTCCTGGGGGACAGCCAGAGCTTCGCCGCCTCCTCTTTTTCTCAGAGGAGCTGCCTCCAAGTCCTTGCGAAGGGACACACACACACACACACACACACACACACACCAAAACACAATATACTCATACACAATGTAAAAGCAGCTGCACTTCACTCAAAATGGTCCCTGCAACAAGCAGGAACCTCACAGAGCCACAGAAAGCTCAAAAACCAACTTTCACACTTTACACACACACAACACAACAGACTCACACACAATGTAAAAGCAGCTGCACTTCACCCAAAATGGCCCCTGCAACAAGCAGGAACCTCACACAGCCACAGAAAGCTCAAAAACCAACTTTCACACTTTACATACATACAACACAACTGACTTAAACACACACACACACACAAAACGCCACATACAGCTTTGTGAGATTCTGTGTGTTTGTATAGTTAGAGTAATACACTACAGAAACACACCAAATCTCAGAAAGCTGCACAAATATTTTATTATTTTATTTTATTTATATTTTTTAGATTAGGTATCTCCAACCTTAGTAACTTTAAGGTTTGTGGACTTCAATTCCCAGAATTCCTCAGCCAGCAAAGGCACTGAGGAGATGGATTGCAGGCAGGCAGGCAGCCAGATTCAGTTGTACCTGATGCAACTGATTGCAGAAGCCAAAGGAAAGCGAGCCCAAAAGGAGCAGTAATTATGTAAGTAAGGAGGGGGGATTGGGTGGGCTAGAGGAAAAAAAAAGGTTTTAAAAGGCTCCTCTGACGATTCCAGTTGAAGTTGCCTAATTGCAGCCCAGAACCTCTTAACTCAGCTGGGAACGCCAGAGGAGCCTTTTAAAACCTTTTGTTTTAACAACCTCTTCAGCTGAAGAGGTTGTTTTAAAAAAAACAACTTTTAAAGGGTTCTGATGATCCCTGCTCAGCCGCGCGATCATCAGAGGTTTTTTTTTAACTTTTAAAAGCCATTTTTTGGCTGAAGAAAAGATGCTTTTAAAAGTAAAAAAAAACAAACCTCTGATGATTGGGGAACTGGTTCAGGGGCGTGGCCAGCCAGCCATTACTACCAGTTCTCTGAACGCCAGCAGATTTTTACTACCAGCTCTCCAGAACCGGAGCGAACCAGGAACAACCCACCACTGATATATACCCCCAACATCCCTGTATCTTGGGGCTTGGGTTCTGCAAGATACACATATCTGGTCATTTTCTATCTCTGCTTTAAAAAAATAGCTTTACATTAAAAATGTAATCGATTTTAAACAGAAGGGAAAATTTTTCCCTTCCTCTTATTTTCCAGGTATAAGAATAGCAAGACTTTTTTAAAAGAGAAATTTTGTTGTACATAGTTACTAATGTGCAATACATGCATACAGACACATAAATTTTCATATTCTGGGCCTAGATTTTTCAAGTACTCCAAAAAGAGCTTTCCTTCATGAAAGTATATAACTAGAGATTCTCCGTCCTATGTATTCTTCTCTTACGCAATTGCAACTATATATTATTCTGTCAAAAATCTTCAGCCTGAACTGCATATAAACAGTACCAGAGGGTGTCCCAAAGTGGCTTTTTTTCCAAAAGGCAATTGAACTTTCTTATGTTTTGTTTTTTAAAAAATTTCACTTCTCTTCCAAGAAGCTTCTTCAGTTCTAACTAACTGGTAGGGAATGGAAGAATTTATATTCTTTGCTGTAATCCAGTCATTACCATTCTGAGGGTTGGTAATTAGCTCTCTGAGAGTTGTCACTTGGGGGTTTATCTGTATCCTCAGAGTCACCTAAACGAGAGTGTAAACGGACGTGGAACCTTCTTGGAATTGCTGAAAGAACTGCATTGTAAACAGGAGATAGGTGGTGACACTTCTCTCCTCCTCTGTTGAGGGAGGGTTGTTCAATTTTGACATAGATGGGCTCTTTCACTCCTGTTTCAAACCATTGATCCTCTTTGTCCAAAATGTGAACTTTGCTGTCTTCAAAAGAGTGACCCTTGTCTTTCAGATACAGATGGACTCCTGAATCCTGTCATGAGTTTGTTCTCCTATGTTGTGCCATGGGTTTGTGAAGTGGTTGTTTTGTTTCCCCAATACACAGGTTTGTGCATAAGTCACTGCACTGCATTGCATATACCACATTGCTCTGTTTGTGTCAGGGTATTTTTCCCTTTAGGGAAAACTGTCTTAATATATTCCTGGGTTTAAAGTGTGCATGTATGTTGTGTTGAAAATCATCAGCAAAATGGGGAAAGAGAAAGAGAAAGAACAGAAGCCTTCAGAATTTATGACTACTCTATTTGGGCCTTCATCAAGTCCACAAAAAGATCCAGGAGGACCTCCTCCGTAACAGAAAAAGAATAGAACAACAAATGGAGCAACATCATTCCATAAGTTACAGGAATATTGGAAAAGCTTAAGAGGATTTTCAGCCAATGCAACTTACATGTACATTACAAAGCCCAAGAATACATTAAGACAGTAGCTTGTTCACCCCAAAACATCTAGACACAAACAGAGCAATGTGATATATGTGGTACAATGCAGTGAGATATGTAACCTGTACATTGGGGAAACAAAACAACCACTTCACAAACGCATGGCACAACATAGGAGAACAAACTCATAAGGACAGGATTCAGTAGTCCATCTGCATCTGAAAGGCAAAGGTCACTCTTTTGAAGACAGCCAAGTTCACATTCTGGGCAGAGAGGAGCACTGGTTTGAAAGAGGAGACAATGTGGCTATCTATATTACTATTTATGGTTAACATATTTTATGATTATGATCGTGATTTATCACTTGTTCCTTGCATGTATACTGAGAGCTTATGCATTGCAGACAAATTCCTTGTGTGTCCAATCAGACTTGTCCAATAAAGAATTCTATTCTATATCAAAATTGAACAGCCTTCCCTCAACAGAGAGAGAGAGAGAGAGGGATATGATATCATGTATCTCCTGTTTACAATGTCATCCTTTCAGTGGTCCTTAAAAAGGTTCCACATCCGTTTGCACTTCAGGTGACTCTGAGCATACAGATAAACCCTAAGTGGTCTCAACAACCAACCCTCAAGAGTGCTAATGACCAAAAGACTGCAAAGAATATAAACCCTTCGATTTCCCACCAATCTGTTAGAACTGAAAAAGTGAAGCATTTTCAAAGGAGAAAAAGAAAACCAAGAAAGCCCAATTGCTTTTTGGGAAAAGCACCTTTGCGATAACTGTGGCTTGGATGATGGAAAATCCCCATAATGGTACCAGAGGGTGAAACAAAGGTTATAGATGATTTGATAAAGGTGAAATGCAGTACAGCTATGGATCTTGTAAATCATACTAAAGTAAAGACATAAAGATTTCTACTATTCAGTTCTCTTTGCACAATAAGCATGCTTCCAGTTATTTTTGGCAAGGAATGCCAAGTTCCTGCGGAAGAGATTACAGGTAGTCCCAATGATCACAATGGGGACAAGAATTTCCATTAAGTAAGTGAGATGGTTGTTAAATGAGTCACACCCAATTTTATGACCTTTTCTGGCATTTTTGTTAAATGAATCAATGGGGTTGTTAAGTGAATCACATATTTGTTAAGTGAATCAGTTTCCCCATTGACAGAAGCCAGCTGGAAAGATCACAAATGGCAATCAGGTAACCCTGGGACATTGCAACTGTAGTAAGTGGATTTTGGTTGCCAAGTGCCCAAATTTTGATCATGTGAATAAAGGAAATGCAACAGTTGTAAGTTTGAGGACTGGCTACAAGCCACTTCCTTCAGTGCCACTGTAAGTTTGAACAATTGCTAAACCAATTGTTGTAAATTGAGGACTGCCTATATTCAAAAGCTTTCTGGGGAAGGTGATATAACCATAGTATTCTTTTAATGACAAGTTCTATGCAGTTGTATATGACATTACTTTGTAATTCTTTCTAAATGTCAGATACCCTGTGTTTACTTGTAAACCTACAACTAACTCAAGTAAGTAATTAACTCATTTATTTTAGGAGTCATATTTTCTTCGAAAAAGAATTTCCATAGTCTTTTACAATTTTGTAATTAATACCTGCAATGAGATTGATAGGATTTTGGCTATAGAAATTACTCAAAATGAATCAAATCCCCACTGAGTTCACCTTAATATAGGAGCTGTTCTGCAGGTAAGTAAGAAGACACTGAGGTCATGGAATCTCTCTTTTTGCATTTTATCACCAAAAGATCGGCATTTAATGAACGATGGATAAAATAGATGAAAATTGTTCCAGCAGAATTTCTCACTGCTAAAGAAACCAACTGACTTTAAGTTGCTGATTGATAGGTCTTATTCCCAATAGGACCTACAGTATTTTGGGAAGAACGTCATCTTTCCAGCAAATCTTCTGGTTCTAGTCTTTACGCTTGTAGAACTGTTGTGTACTGAGAGTAGGATATTCTCCTTTCAAATGGAGCAGGAATATTTTGCAGCTCAGAAGGCTATTATAGTCAGTCTGAAATTCTGTTCCTGATTTTGACAGACCTGTTTTCTTCATAGCCTTTTGGATTGTGTCCCAAAGGTGTGGGGTGATTGTTGTTTTTTCCTTCTCTGAAAGGCAACTGAGCTTTCTTGGCGTTTTCTTTGAAAATGTTTCGCTTCTCATCCAAGAAGCTTCTTCATTTTGTAACTTCAGAAACATTTTCAAAGAAAACGCCAAGAAAGCTCACTTGCCTTTTGGAGAGGAAAAAACAATAACTGTGGAACAACCATGACGTGGATGATTGAGAATCTCCATACATCTTTTGCGCATCATTCTGGAAATGAAAGGGGAAAAGCATCTTGCTACCAGGAGGTTAGCTCACATTGGCAGCAATTCTTATAATAAATGCATCTTTTCCTGAGATTCTGCAGCTGCCTTCCACAACTGCTCTGCACTTGTAGAAAAAGGTAGGGTTATTGAAGAAAATTATAACCACGTATAAAGGTAAAGGTAAAGGTTCCACTTGCACATATGTGCTAGTTGTTCCCGACTCTAGGGGGCAGTGCTCATCTCTGTTTCAAACTCAAAACTCACTGTCCGAAGACGTCTCCGTGGTCATGTGGCTGGCATAACTCAACGCCAAAGGCACACAGAACGCTGTTGCCTTCCCACCAAAGGTGGTCCCTATTTTTCTACTTGCATTTTTTACATGCTTTCGAATTTCTAGGTTGGCAGAAGCTGAGACAAGTAGCGGGAGCTCACCCCATTACGCGGCACTAGGGATTCAAACCGCTGAACTGCCAACTGCCAAGCGTCTTAGCCACTGAGCCACCGTGTCCCTTTTTTGAAACCACATGACCTTGTTTCAAATGCTTGACAGAAAAAGGGAAAAATATGATGCAAAGACAAACCTAAACATTTAACACAAATAAAAGGTAGTTACACAGTGCACGCGCACGCACACACACACACACACACACACACACACACACACAAATACACAAACACCATAAATACAGTACATTCACAAACATTTATACATAAAGATACTCTTGCAGCACCTCTCTCTATTTTTGCTGATTTCATAAAGCTCAGGAGGATACAACCGCATACATTCTTTCCAGACTGTCAGATAGAAACAGATCAGGACATTGACCAACCATTTTTATATCATTGACAAGTGTATTAATATTTCTGTGTCGATCTTAACCTCCAGTTGAGCTTGAGTGAAGAGGAACTTTATCTTTATAAAATGAATCTCTGATTACATATTGCATATTCACATTACAAGCTCAAAAAAATAAGTACATTTAGGAAATTTCATGGCTTCATTTCTGGAAGGAGCATTTACATATTATAACACTAATGTGCCATTTTGGAAATTTTCAAGGCTATTTGTATAATATACAAGATTCTTCTCTGCTTACTAACATACTAAAATAACAGCTGATTTAAGTTGCACTTAAAACATTTATCTCTGGTTCAAATATTCCTGTCCTGGCTTCTGCATTGCCTCGGCATTTTCGGTGTGCGTGTAGATGTGTTGTTATTATTCCTGAAATATTTTCATGTCTTATTCTTACCTGGCGTTCTGTGTGTCCTGTGTAAATGTGAAATTTGATCGAGTAAATATGAAAATTCTCTTCTGTGTCTCAAGTGTGTGCGAGGAGTAATTATGGCTTTTGGAAGTACACGTAACAGTAGGAGATTGGAAAGATTTTAGAAAGGAAGTTGTGATCTTTTGCTAAATGAATATTTGCAGCTTCTCTTACCCTGGCTTTATTTTCTTTTGCTTTGTCTGCTAAATGTTTTTGTGCCTGCAGTATTTGGAGGATTCTTGGGTAAAAAATTTTCAATAAGGCCCATTTTCCTCTTGCAGAATTTTCTTGCTTTAGATGATGAAAGCATTTTAAAGGGGTCCTTTGACAGCATTTTATCCCTGGTAATGTCTGGTGTTGCTGTCCTCTGTTTTGTTTACATTGGGATTTCTGTTGTCTTTCCTTTTTGGTCCAGAATAAATGTGTTTTTCCTGTTTTATCATAGGCTATCGTTTCTGACTGTCGAGCGGAGCGAAATATGTGAAATGCATTCCTTGCTTAGACTTTTTTCTTTTTGATAGATGCTTAGCTTAGCTCCTGTTTCTAACTGATTACTTTTCCCCAGCACTTACTGCTCTTTGTTTGCTATAGCCTAATACTCTGCCTACATTATTCTATATCTGACCTCAAACAAAATTTAAACTTTGTCTGTTGTTTGGACAACTAAGATGGAAGGAACATTTGACACTGCATTATATGTCAAATCATTGCAAACTGCCTGTGTGCAAAAGTACCAATATATTACTTAATATAAGTAGGATTATTATTCAGTAGGGCAACTACTAAGTGTCATGTTATTTTACTTGTAGGAATGGTTCTATGATGGTGGGTATTCTGTAATAAAAGTGGAAAGTTTACAGTTGCTATTAAAAATTGTCACGGAAGCTAGTTTAAACACATTTTATCTTCTAAACCCTTCACTGTTCAAAATCCTAATACTTATATATATTGCATTAGTTTGTCTTTGCTTGGCTTTACATTACATATCATAACCTTCCTCTCAAAACCGTATTTTTCCTCCACGCACAGCTATATGGTCTTCCCCTTATGGCTTCTATAATCTGTTTCGTTGAAAACAAAATACTGGGAAAGGGGTTTCAAGATTCACAGGCAGCAAATGGCAATCATTTTAAAGCTCATCATAATCTTATTAATAAACGTATTATACTGTTTTTTTTATGGAACTCTGGGAAATGTATATGGTAGTTGCCTTATTCATTCATTTTTATCTTCTCCTGACTATTGTGATACCCTGAGCTTTATATTTATAGTTCAGGGATTTCAACTTCACTCTCCATTGTCCTTGTCCAACAGTTTAATCTCTACATCTCACCGGATTTCAAATCATCTTGTCACTGAAATGTTTTCTCTGTGTGCCTGTGGATATCCTCCATGCTCTGCCATCTTCCCTTTTGCATTCTAAAGGCCCAAAACAAATAAAATCTAATGTCTTCATTCTCAACCTCAGATTATAATTGCTTTATAGGCCAGGTGTGCCTAAAATCTGAGTCATCCTCATGTTCCTTTTCTTTGGTAACCTCTGAAGTAGCATACAGACATTGAGATTAAAAGAACAGGAAGAATGTGTATAAAGTAACAAATTATAGTAATCTTGATGGTCTAATGGAACCAGGTTTTTAAATCATGTTCCTGTATTCCCCTTGGTGGATTACTGGAAGCTCTTTATATTGGACAGTGCCTGTTGACTCATGTGAAATAACATAGAGCTTAAATAATTTATTGTATTATGCAGCCATCTTACATTATTGTTGGATCATTTCTCCTTAGCCAACGAATCTTCTCCCTTGCCCAGAGTGACGTGACTAAGTCCTCTGTCGTCTGCAAATGCTGAGTCTAATCCTGGACCAAGAACATACTTCTTTATCACTCTGAAGAGCTGCCCTAGTGGTTTTTTTTCTATATGGAAAAACAGCTTTGTGTTGTGTGCTGTTGCTACTGAATGTGTCTATAAAGCCTGACTTCACAACTAGCCCAATCTTTTTCTACTAATTATTCCAACTTGTCTACACTACTGTATGTACTAGGGATGAAGTGAATGGAAGAATGGAAGAATGGACAACAAACTCTGTTTCAAGTGGCTAACCAACATTGATCTCACAATGAGAACTATTCCTAAGCTGTTCTCATCTCACTTGACACAAAAAAATTATATACAAAGTTTGCTTCTTGTATAGTTTTTGTTTTTGCATCTGTATTTCTCATCTCATACAATAAAAACATTTTAAGAATTTTTACTTTTATAGCCCCTTTATTGTGATGACATAGATAGAAAAAAAATCAGTCCCTTTGTACAAAAGACATTAATTACGTTGAAGGTGGAAATACTTTCCTCCCCGAAGGGCAATTTTTGATAGTTAAAATAAATGGAGAAGACATCTGACACGGGTTCGCCATGAATTTAAGGATGATCAGGTAATCTGTTCAAAATGTGATCAGATTTAGAAGAACGAAAATAAAAATATCCTCTTCTCTTCTGTTCTCTTCTGAGAAGAGAAAATCAATTTATTCTCCAAAGCACCTGAGGGCAGGACAAGAAGTAATGGATGGAAACATATCAAGGATGGATCCAACCTAGAACTATGGTGAAATTTCCTAACAAAACAGTGGAAAGCAATGGAATAGCTTGCCTCCAAAAATTGTGAGTGCTCCATTCCATTAAGAAGAGATTCAACAGCTATTTGTCCAGAATGGTATAGATTCTTCTGCTCAAGCAGGAGGTTGAAGACCTCCAAGATCTCTTCCAACTCTTATTATTCTATATTCTGTTTCTTTCTGTAAAGTGCATACGTGCTCAACTGACAAGGGATATCTACGAATATGCTTATATTCAATAAATTGAAGCCTGACTTGAGATACTCTGAATTCTGCAAATTGAAGAACATTATGATAATTGAGCAACCTCATTTTATGTCTTTTATTTTAAAATCTTAAAAGTACTTATAAAATTATTTTATTTATAGAAGTTATGGAATATAGTAAAACCATGTTTTGGAGATTAAGTGAGCACTGCCCACGAACTTTAGCCATATATATTTATATATACATCAACAGGAACCACAGTACATAAAAAACCCAAGTAACGTATAAATCCAATAAACACTTGACTCCCGGCAGTAACACTCAGTAAAACTCAACTTGGTTAAGACAGAGCATCTTCTAGCAGTTATTGAAAACTGCAGTAGTGGTGGGACTCAGTGCATGGACCCCAGCAGGAAATGGATCACTGAGATCACTGCAGAAAAAGTGATTTATCTGCATAAACAAACCTATGTATATAGGTGTGTGTATGTATATATGTGTTTATATATGTATCTCTCACACAGGCCCATGCGCACACACATATTTACAGACCCTTCACATCCTGGGCATAAATGTTTCATCTCTTTCCCTTAGGACATCGCTACATGCCAAAACAACTAGATGCAGAGAGAGGTTTTCCACCCATGCCATTCTGCTATAACCCCTAATTCCCACAGCATTGTCTTACGGCGGAAGATACTTACCTATGTAGCAGAGATGTTTTGCTATTCTTCTCATCTTTCCTACTACCTTCTCCTATTGGTATCTTATGATTCTATCACTTGTTTGTATCTTATGATTTATGATCTATGACTTACCACTTTGTTGTTTGTATGTACACTGAAAGCTTACGCACCGGAGACAAATTTCTTGTGTGTCCAATCTTAACCAATAAAGAATTTTCCTATTTATCTCTTCCAACATTGCTGCTGCAGAGGTAGACAGATGCAGACCGAAACATCTATAAATAAAGGAGAATATTTGTAGCTCACGGTTGAAATAAGGGGTCCTTGGTACTCTCTGAGTTTGCTTGTTTTCTTGCAGACACAAACTAGGTAAATATCAGATGTTATCCAAGCTAGATAACATCATTTTGCTCTCTATTTATATTCTAGTAGTTTGCACTGTCAGTGCTAGTGGAAATAGTCTTGGAGGTTCTTTGTTTGGGCTCTTTATTGTTAGCTTGTTTGGCAGTTCTTTGATTGAAGTATTGTTTACTTGTTGACTGTTGGTCTGATGTTAATCTTGGAATGAATCTATGTTCATCTGAGTGCTGAGGTGTTTTGTTCTTTAGTTCCTTTTTTGGTTTGTTGATGGTTTCTTTTGCACAGTATATAGATATTGTTTGTCTATGTGTCTGTTGGTTAATTTGTCAGAGTTCCAGATTCTAGAAATTCCCTAGTGTTTTTGGACTTGGCTTGGTTTAGGACAGTCCCAGTTTCCCAGGTAAACTATGGTTATGTCTGTCCATATGTTGTAAAATTAAAAGAGTTTTGAGCATGACTTCTGATTGCTAGAAGCTAACAGTAAACAGCCCAACCAAAGAACCTCCAAGACCGCTTCCACCAACTCTGTGGTAGGACAAGCCACTAGAATATAAACTGAGAGCAAAGCCTCCTCGTTACTAGCATTGATGACATTACCTAGTTGGGTAATGAAATGTCTGCAAGAAAACAAACAAGCTCACAGAGCACCAGGGACCCCTGCAATTGTTTGTCTGTCAGTCTGTCTGCTTGCCTGCCTACCTATCCACTCTAATTTATCTTATCTATCAATATAGCTCAAATCATGTAAGGTGAAGATGGAAGATACGTCCCTCAAGATAGATTTAAATTGCCAGCCCAAGCCAGCGTGGCTAATAATTAGGGAACAAAGTTATCTATTTTTTTAGAATATAATCTTATTAAAAAAGATAAAAACTTGTAGATCAAGGAAAGAGCTAAAAGTGCAAAAGCAAAGAAAATAATAGAAGTCACTTCTGCTTTTCTTTACAGCACTGATAAATACAATTATACATTTATTCTTTGCTGTATGATTATAGCATAACTCAATTGTTCTATATTGTCTAATCTTTTTCTTATCCTGTCTAATTTTCAAAACCATAAACCATAAGTTCATTTTCTGTTTCATGCAAAGCATCTATAAGAGGCTTCCAGACAGCAATAAACGTAGATATTGCCTTTCTTCAAGTCAAAGAAGCCAGTTTGTTCATTTCCACAAGTTCCATCATCTTCATCAACCATTCCTCCATTGTGGCAGTTCCAGATTTTTTCCATCGTTGCGCATACAATTATACTGACAGTGTTCCATCACTTCTTTCCAGCTGTTTTATCAATGCCAAAAGAAAAGCCTATCATTTTAATCATATATTAACTGTTAAAATCCTTTGAATTAGTGCATATATTTGAATCCAGAACTTTCTGGCTTTTTTTTAAAGTCCACCAAGCATGTTAAAACACCCCTTCTTCATGTTTGCATTTCCAATGCAAATTGGAGTAGTTGTCTCAGTACCTTAGAGTGACAGATACACAACTGCAAATCGCCCACAATTCTGAAAGAGAGAGCAGGGCCCCTCTGCTCCGTTTGAGTAACATTTTAGAATATAAGCAAATTTGCTTGTATGGAGCAGTTTCCCATTTCTAGTTTAGAAAATATGGGGAATATTTGGAGAAAGCCTAATGGAGGGAATATGGGAAAGGATGATAAAAGAAGCATCCTCTGCCTTTCAGGTGTATGGGGATATTGTGATGTAAGGTTGGCTTACTACTTATACAAGTAGCCCTCAATTTATAACCAGTCCACTTAGCAACCGTTTGAAGTTACGGTGTATTTCCCTGGGGGTATTTATAACCCAGATTCAAATAATTCCAGTAGTTCCACTACCACTACGCCCTTGCTTCACTGACCGCACTTTGAGTGCTGAGCGTGCGACCTGCTTGCAGCATCCAACAGTCACATTACAGCAGGGGTGTCAAAATCGATTTCATTGAGGGCCGCATCAGGTTTGTGTTTGATCTCAGGGGGCCAGGATGTGGCCAGCTTGAGTTCACTCATGTCAGGGGCGCCTGCAGTAGTGCACTGCCAGCGAAAAACGGGCTCATGAGCTCCGTTTTCAGCTGCGATGGCCTGCAACCCTCTGCCAGTGAAAATGGAGCTTGGGAGGGCCGTTCCATTTTTTCTGGCAGAGGCACCGTGGGCCAGTCCTCCTCTGTTTCAAGGGTATCCCTGAAAGCCAGATTTAAGCACCCCGTGGGGCAGATCCATCCCCCTGGCCTTGAGTTTGACACTCCTGCATTACAGGATTTTAGGGCCATTTTGCCAAAACCCAGCATTTTACTTGGGGTTTTTTTTTGGTGGTGGTGGGGAAACTGGCCCATAGTGAACCATTTGTACATTTAATGACTGCATCTTTTGCTTAATGACCATCACAAAAAGATAATAAAACCAGGTCAGTCACCAACCCTCCACAAATTACAACCGTAATGGGCAGGCTCCATTATGGCTGTAACATCAGGACTGCCTATAGTCAAACATATCCTGTAATCTTTGCAAGGAATGTCCTTTGAATGAAAAGCCCCTGATGTTCATGTTTTCTCAATCCTTGGCTTTTAAAATATTTATTAGAAAATAGCCACTATTATTTGCCCCATATTTTAGTGCATATTGTTATGATTAGAAATATTTATTAACTGTTTCAAAGAACACAATTACGTGCCTTTCACTTTACTTTTTACATAATATAGTATTTTTGCTTAACTGAAAATAATAGATCTCCTATTGCAGGTTCCGAAGTATTGCAAGTCACATATTTTATCTTGCTTCCTATAATTTCACGTAATGAAAACAACTTGATTGAGCAAGGGGCAGGAAGAATGTTTGCATAATCAACATCAGTTTCAAGGAACAGCTATATACAATTTAACATTTTCAAAAATATAATTTTTACGGCTACAGTGACAGAGATCATACATGTTTCTGCAGTCATAGTGATCAGCAAATACACAGCAGTACATCTCTATTAACGGGCCATTTATTGGATAACACTAAAGACATTTACTATCTTCAGCTGATCGTAAAAAATATAAGAAAGGTGTTGAAGTATGTCCTAATTATACACTGACTCTATATGGGAATGTATTGTGGAAACAGCAGAAATACATTTTGTACATTTAGTAAAACTTCCGTTATGTATCTTTATTCAAGTGCTGAAAATGTATTAGTTTAATATACGTGGTTCTCATACACAAGTAGAAAACCACCTCTCCTGTTTTCCAGCAAAAAATAATTTATGCCCTCTCAGGAAGCATGAACAGAAGAAAAGGAAATTGGAATACTCTTTCATTCTACACTAAGATATGAAACCCTAATTTTGAGTGTCATAAATATAGCGCTATATTTCTGAAGGATGTCAGTAGGGAAAGGTTGGTATAAGTCTGAATCTGAACTTTGAATGCTACCTTGAAGCTAACCCAAATGAATTCATTTCCAGTCTTCTTACCTTGACTTTAAAAGCAAATAGAAGAATATCCCTTTATTTAAGTCTCAGATCACAAAAGTGTTTGAACACGAAGACTTCTTTACTTGCCATGAAATAGGTTTTGGTGAGCTCATTAATACAAGTATTCAGATGTCTATGGAGATTCTTATTCATCCAGGTTAGGTTGTCCCGAAATGCTTTTTCCAAAAGGCAACTGGACTTAAATGTTTTGTTTTTTTTCTTTGAAAACATTTTACTTCTCATTCAAGAAACTTTTTCAGTTCTAACTGACTGAATTCCACACATGTCAGTTAAAACTGAAGAAGCTTCTTGGATGAGAAGTAAAATGTTTTCAAAGAAAAAAAAAGAACAAAGAAAATCCAGTTACCCTTTAGAAAAAGCACCTTTTGGACATGTGTTCAAATGTGATGAAATAGTTGCTAGCTTTGCAGTGATCTTACACCCTTTGGTTTTAAACTTACTTGTTTTATTGTATGTCGACTTCCTGTTACTAACAACACTTACACATTAATTGGTTTCAATAGTTTCTTTCTCACCCGGCTTTAGTTTTAAAAAAGCAATGATTGTTGAGGAAAGCAAGTCAATTTATTAAATCTTGTAAGGTGACTTAATGGGAATATGGTTCTGGTACAGCTTGTTTTGGTCCCCAGTACAGAAACTAAAATGTACCTTGTCTTCTTTAGACTGTAACTCATTTCGCCACGATAGGAGTGCAGAATTTGTGTTTGCAGTCCCTGCAATGCAGTACTTCACAAATCAGGCCTAGCTTATTTTTCTTTAAATGCTTTAACCAGCATGTACATTCCTCTCACTGTTAGGGTGGTTATTTGAATTTGCTTTAGCAAAGATTACATGGATAAACACAACATTGTCACGGTTAATAGAAACCTGTGCAGTGAGGTCTGAGGTTGCAAGATCGTAACAGTGTCAGTGACAGTGAAGTATGGCCTTATCGAAAGGCGAATTCATAAGAGGCTGCCCTGGGACACTCCACCACTGTCCTTCTATGTATCCTGACAATGTTATCTGTCCTCTCAGTGCTGAGTATCAAATGTCTATCATGAGTATAGAAATTAATTTAATGTCACCTGAAGACATGCAATTAATCTTTTAGAGGTTTTCATAATACCTTTACAGAAAGAGTTGCCAGTTTGGCGGATTTGGATTTTGGGGTTTAGTTGAAGATAAGGAAAATTAATTTTTCATCAGGGTTAATACAAGCTAGCAGGGTTACAAAGGCTGAGAGAGATGGTTAGGGAATTTGTCAAGTGTTGTCACTTGGAATAATGGTGCTTAACGTCTGATAGGTGTAATCAAGAGTTGAGATTTCTATAGAAAGGGATTAATCAATTTGCTCACTACAGAATGCACATGAGTGATACCGTTTATTTGTGCGGTTTTAAGAATTAGAATAAGATTTGATCTGTCAAATTGCAAGAAGCTCTGACAGTATCAATGGGGCAGTATTTTATCAGGACACCCTCAAAGCATTTGTTATAAATAAAATTGTCCAGCTAATATTGATAGCCAACTGACTTCATCTTCATTGTGAAACTGTCAAGCCAGCAAGGTATTTGTGAGAAAAGTACAGCTTACAAAATTCTGGTGCTCCTTCGTTGCTTTTATTTATTAACATCCTTCCTAATAAAGCATGATCAGAGCTTACCTTTCTAAAAATAAATAATGGAATTGGAAGCTTCTGAATCTTACTCATTTAATTTCTTGCCTTTTCAATTGAAATTAATGAAGACTATTAATAACAACCTTAGTTTTTAGACCATGCAATGAGGTGTTAGCCTACAGAAAATTTGTATTGTACCCCTGAAAAAGGTATATGTCCACTTATCATGAATGTAATAACTATACTGAAGTGCAAATATACCGTATCTTGAATTTTCATTTTTTTAACACTAGATTTGCAGGATCTTTTATTTGCAGATCAACATTTCAAGACATGACAAGGGCTCTCCTGCTGAGCTTTACTTCTGATATATCAGCTTGCCTAATCCTACTCTTGGCTTGTCATTCAAAAATAATACAAATATGGGTTTTTGAGGGGGGATTTAATGTTTTTAATTCAAAGTAGGAAAGGGTGTTTATTTACCAGCAGGGACATATTAGATTTCTTTGCTGCTGTATAAATGCAGTTTTAAAGATCTGTAGATTGATAACCATTGTAGAAAGATTTCACTGTGGATACTTCAACTTCACTTAAGATATTTTAAGATATAGAATAAAGTATTAGAGAGGAAAACTCTCTTAGAATAAACTTAGTTCTTCAGTTTATCATGTCTGTTTAAAACACATAGGTCCTTGCAGAGTTTACAGCCTTTCCAGAATTGTGTTGGCTTTAATTTATCCCCAGAGATTTGGATAGAATATTTCATTCGTGAATAACACAATGCCATTTCCTCAAGAGGTTTCTTAAGGAACACATCACATACCCATGGGTTGACTTGATTTACTTTGAATAATCATAATTAGAAAAGGTCTGCCTGGTATAGAAAGACAGTAGCCTGCCTGGATCAGACCAAAATCATAACTCATCTTAATCTAGCATCTTTACATTCCCCTTAGGAATATGCAAAATATTCTGTTATTTTGGAAGATCCATATCCATACTGAAATTATTAAGTGCTAATCTGGGCACAGATCTTGAAGGCATATGTGCTGGCAAAATGCTCCAGGTTAAGAGGCAGTGGCTAAAACAGGGAGGGATAAGTCAAGGTAAGGTGAGGGAAAGGACATAAGATCCAGATAGTAATTAAGATGGGAAGGAAGTGTGATCCAATCTGGACCTGAGTTGAGGGGAGGAGCAAAAAGGCTGGCTATCCTTGAATAGATGATGAGATGGAAGCAGTGAAAAGGAGCTCTCTAAAACTTTGCAGTATTTATCTAGCAATTCTACAGTGAGTGCATGAATCTGGTGAGATTCTTGTCAACAAACGAATGACAATAAACATTGTGTTCAGCCTCTTGTACTGTTCTGGTTTATTGCTCGGTTTCTGGTGCAGTAAGTGGGTAAAAGAAAGGATGCTGGAAATATCGATGAGCTGGCTGGTATAGAGACCATGCAGGGATGGGGAGGAGAGGGGAACTGGTTTGTCAACCTTCCTCTAGTTTGCCTGTCAGATGAAGGAGCCATCTGATAGGGGAATTAGCTATCTGGGTCCATTTAGTTTGGACAGATTTTGATTTCCTGGGAAAAGGTGTGCATGAGCCAGAATATCTTTTGATTCATACTTTAATCAAAACATGTTTTCCATTTTGTGTACAGTATATTTCCAGATGTTGACAGTCACCAATATGAAGTGCCTTCATGCCATAATAAGCAGGACCTGAAGGCAACAGGTTCCCCAGCATTTTGTTATATAATTACATCGACTGAAAATTCTGAGAGTTAAGATCACCAGAACTAGAAGGATATCACATTGTGGAAAGTTGTACTAGCATTTGATTCACATATATGTCTATTAAAAAAAACCCCAATCTCTGTGGTTTTTTAACTCTTAAGGAATAAATCACGCAGGAAGGAGGTTCTACTAAATGCCTTCTCTTTTTAACCTTCTCTCAATTTTAGGAAGCCATGCACATTCTCTTTTGAATAAAAGCGTGATCTTAATACTTCTTAATCTGTTATCCAAGCTCCATTCTATAGTAGTTGTTGCCAAAAATACGTAGTAGATTTTATTATTTTATGTCTTAAGCAGAATGTTTTAAACGTCTTACAGGGTGGTGAGAACACTGGCTTTTCTCATTCGGAAGAATCTGCTAACCGGCTTCCGCAGCCATCGGAGCAGAAACATCAGCCAATGCGGAAGGTCACACTGACAAAGGGGACAGTACAGCAACCACATCTGCCTCATCAGCACCTTCTGTCACAGATTCATTCTACGTTTCCTCAAGGACTAAAAAATATCCCAGGGATACATCAAGTGAAAAAGGTATTGATTCTGGTTTGTCCTGATATCTTCATTAGTTGCTTGAAGAAATAACTTTTCAGGGTTATTGAGACGCTGAATTTGTTAACTACATTAGCTGTTGAGGTAGCAGAAAGAGAATTTCTCTTGGTGAAAGAGGTTAAGATTTGTGATTGTTCTTTTGACTTCAGGTAAAAGCTGTAGATGGTGAAAACATTCCCATGTGAATGCTGGTTCTCAGGTAACATTCCAGTATCTGATAGTTCCCAGATAAGTTGGATTCCGATTTTTAACATCTTAAGAAGCACCAAACAGAATTGATGGGAAATGCATTTTAACACTGTAGATAACTGTACGGGGGAACCTTTATTTCAAATCCTTTTGTAAGATCTTTGCTGGTGTGTAATTTTGTATAATAAAAAATTGTTTAGGAGCCTGCTTTTTGTAACTCATGCATGTTTATTGCCTTAATATACAGTACTGTGCAAAAGTACTAGGCATTTGTACAAAAATGGTGTAAATTAAGAATGCTTTCAGAAATAAAATGTTAATAGTTTATATTCTACCAATTAACAAAATGGAAAGTAAATGAACAGAAGAGAAATGCAAATCGAATTAATATTTGGTGTGATCACCCTTTGCCTTCAAAACAGAATCAATTCTTACACTTGCACAAAGTCAAGTATTTCGTAGAATTAGAGCCAGGTATATTATACCAAGCAAGTACCAGTGAACATCAATTTCCTAAGTGGGTTGAAACTCAATCATTAATTGAAATAGTAGGAAGCTTAAATCCGGGTAAGGAACAGCCAAACTCTCCTACTAAGGTGAGGTTGTGGAAGACAATTGCAAGTCACAAGTGAGGCACCATGGCAAAACTGAGCACAGGAACAAAAGGTAGTCATATTGCATCAGCAAGGTCTCTCCCAGATAAAGATTCAACATCATTGACTCTGTTTAGGATTACATGAAGAGACAGAACGCAGCCTACATCCACAGAAGATCTGCGGTTAGTTCTCCAAGATGATTGGAATAACCTTGAAGGAACCTTGCCGGGTTCTTTCAAAAACTGTGTACAAGGGTACCGAGAAGAATTGATGCTGTTTTGAAGGGTAGACACATCAAATATTGATTTTGATTTCTCTTTTGTTCATTTGTTTCCCTTTTTGCTAATGGATCAAAATAATTCATTAACACTTCTATTTCTGAAAGCATTCTTAATTTGTAGCATTTTTGCACAACTGCGTAATACTTTTACAGAGCACTTTATGTCAGACTTTTGGGGAACTTATCTTATGGAGTGGCTATAAAGAGGGAAGAGTTCATTTGAGGTGAGGACACTGCTGGAAATAAAAGAGTTCATGAACGAAAGGGATGTTGCTTTGGAAAGCCTCGGTGTTTTGGGACTCTTTTCTCTTTAGGGATGGAACTTCTTGTTACATTGGAACTTCGCTATGATTTCCTATCAATGGAGGTGAAAACTCTCATGTCTCTCATTGATTGTAACCTTCAGTTAGATGAAACAGTGCATCATAGGCCAACAATTTTTAAAACGGTACACCTCAAAAGGACTAATGTATAGAAAGCATCCACAGTTTAGGGCCTATGATTCCTGTGGGATTGAAATTTGGCAAAGTTGTGGCTGCTTCGGTTCTGCCACAGTTAGCCACAATCACAGGGACGCCTGGCTAGGTGGCTCAGTGGCTAAGACGCTGGGCTTGTCAATCAGAAAGGTCGGCAGTTCGGCGACCTTTCAAATCCTTAGTATAGATCTCCTCTGTGAGCAGGGGGTTGGACTAGATGACCTCCAAGGTCCCTTCCAACTCTGTTACTGTTAACATGATCTTCATTTTCAGAGTTCCCTCTCCAGCTTCCTGCAAGAAAACTCAATGGTGGGAAGTTGGACATCTCCCACTAGGGTTTTTTTGTGGGGGTTTTTTTGGTGGTTTTTTTTGTTCATTCTGTTTCTCTCTTTAGTTAAGGACGTATCTCTGACGCAATGATACCAATGGATCAGAGGTTTCCTGGTCCATAATATAAACGAAAGTGAGTCTGAGGGAACTATGACCATTTTCTGTGGTCTACCACTATGGCCATTAGCTGTGTTTATAGGTGGAACTTCAGTCATTTGCCCTCCGGCCCTTCTAAGAGAATAGATAACTTTCGTGTTAATCTGTCAGATTACGTAAGCGGAAGCACGAAATCAAATCCTTTTTTTCCTCACCAGGGTATTCTGCATGGGAGAGGCAGGGGGATCGTGAGCCAGATGGGCCGAGGCCGCTTAATGACAAGTAAGCCGAATCTGCGGGTGGTGGAGTGCAAACCTCAGCCCTGTGTGGTGTCAGTGGAAGGGCTTTCTTCATCCACCACGGACATTCAGCTGAAGAACCTGCTCATGTCAGTAGGACCCATCCAGGTAGATCATCTCCCACCTTTGTTATTTTTGCCAGAAATCTTAAATCTTTACAAAGCTCTAGGCCAGGGGTGTCCAAACTTGGTCCCTTTAAGACTTTTGGACTTCAACTCCCAGAGTTCCTCAGCCAGCTTTGCTGGCTGAGGGACTCTGGGAGTTGAAGTCCAAAAGTCTTAAAGGGACCAAGTTTGGACACCCCTGCTCTAGGCCAATGTTTCTCAACCTTGGCAATATTAAGATGTTTGGACTTCATTTCCCAGAATCCCGCAGCCAGCATGGCTGACTGGGGGATTCTTAAAAGTTGAAGTCCAGCCATCTTAAAATCTCCATGGTTGAGAAACACCATTCTATACATTTGAAAGAAGTGGCACAATAGGACGTGTTTGGCTGTTAATTACCGTACATATATTTAAGATGCCAACTACCACTATTATCTGAAAGAGGGGAAAAAACAAACAAACCCTTTAAATCAGTAAAAGTGAATGTGTTTGTAAGCTTGATCTGGTCACGGATTGAACCCGTTTTCTGAGTTCTACATTAAATGTAAATAAATCAAATGGACTAGGTTTGCGTAGCACCAATAAGCCCCAAAAGAAATTAACTAAAAATTAGACCGTGCTTAAGCAGGTTGCACAACTGCAGCCACCAAATCTTTAATCTTGGTTAAAATATGGCAGGGTGCATTTTGTACCTATATGTACTCCTCTTTGTTTTTACAGCGCTCTTTTCTGTTCCCTCCAGTATTTTATGACGAATGGAAAAATTCCATTCAATGCGAACAGAGAAATCTAATAGCAACAGCACTTAGACTTATATGCCACTTTCCAGTGCTTCACAGCCCTCTCTAAGCGGTTTACAGAGTCAGCCTATTGCCCCCAATAATTTGGGTCCTCATTTTACCCACCTCTGAAGGATGGAAGGCTGAGTCAACCTTGAGCCTGGTGAGATTCAATCTGCCAAACTACTGGCAGCCAGCAGAAGTAACCCACAGTACTGCATTTTAACCACTGCACCACCAGGGCTCGTGATGAGAATATTCTCTTAAGCAAATATTTTGATGGATGCCTATTTAAGACTTAACTCCTAAGGGCCTGTTTCTCATGGAACTGCCTCTACACCCTCTCACATCTAGATAGGTCAAAAGTGATACTCATTTCTTAGTGGTCTTTTATACCTTTCCCCCCCATATCTCATTTATTATTTTATTTTCTTTCTTATCCCATTTTCTTTATTTACATTAAATTATCTAATACTAATAGCTTTATTTTTCTAGATTCTTATATATTTATTATTTACATATTGTACATTTCTAATTTCTCCCCTTTATTTTTTTCCTTTATTTCTAGTCTCAAGCCATTCATACCATTTGTTCCTGATTATATAATAATCTCTCTCTTCTTTCTCTTTAATTTCTTTTGTTAACTTGTCCATTTTGACACATTCTAAAACTTTCCCTATCACTTCTTCATCTGTTGGTATCTTTTCCTGTTTCCAATTTTGTGCATATATTATTTGTGCAGCTGTTTTAATGTGTAAAATTAGATATTTTATTTCTTTAGTGTCTGTTCTCGTAAAGATTCCTAGTAAAAACGTTTCCAGCTTGCTTTCAAAAGGTTGAAAGCGTTGTTTTCTAAGAAACATTGTTTAAAAATAGGAGATTTTATATGTTATATGTTGTGTGTTTGTCAGATTGTGTATCACAATAAAAAAAAAGTGATACCCATGGTTAAGTTCTTCCTCGTCATGTAGAAAAAAATGAACCCTTAAATAATAGAGGATCCTGTTTCCATTTGATTGTAGCATGTCTTCTAAACCAGGGGTCTCCAACCTTGGCAACTTTAAGACTTAAGAATTCTGGGAGTTGAAGTCCACAAGTCTTAAAGTTGCCAAGGTTGGAGACCCCTGTTATAAACCATGAAGTAGATGCAAAAAGGAGGACAGGGAATTACTCTGCAACCAAGTAATGTAGGGTGATCCTATTAAAATGATATCTATCGCCTGTGAAGGAAGGAGGCAAATGTAGAGCCTGCTGTATAGGCTAAAAATTCTCAATGAAATCTCCTTTGTTGAACAATATCTATCTATCTATATATATATCCATCCATCCATCCATCCTATCCATCCTATCCATCCATCCATCTACCTACTTATCCATCTCTCTAATGTATCTATCTCTCCATTTACCTATTTATCCATCCATTATCTATCTATCTATCTATCTATCTATCTATCTATCTATCTATCTATCTATCTATCTATCTATCTCTCCATTTACCTATTTATCCATCCATTATCTATCTATCTATCTATCTATCTATCTATCTATCTATCTATCTATCTATCTATCCATCCATCCATCCATGCATCCATGCATCCATCCATCCATCCATCCATCCATCCATCCATCCATCCATCCATCCATCCATCCATCCATCCATCCATCCATCCATCCATCTATCTATCTATCTATCTATCTATCTATCTATCTATCTATCTATCTGTCTGTCTATTCCCCCACCCTCCCTGTATTTTAAGTAAAACCTCCAAATTGTGTTTGAATATTAACTAACCCTAACCTTAATCTAGGATTAAACAGGACCTAATTTTTTCAGATCATCTAAATTTGTCTAGCCGCTGACACATAATGACTCAGGAATTACAGAACTATAGTTTAAAGTGGTAGCAACTGTGTTAGGACTAAGGATGTATAATTTAAATAGATTGGCACAGAGACCCATCTGTCTGTTGCTCTTGATACAAATATTTGAGATTAGCAGTATCGGCGTTCTCTGAGCCAGCTGGGAAAAAATGTTCCTTGCCAATTCCATCTGTCTCTAGGTGAAAATGTCAACCAAAATACATTTTCAGTTTCAAGGGACGCTAGTACAGAATATCCATGAATGTTCTTTTTGTTAATAACTTGCCATCTGTCTTCAAATCAATTTTGGTGTTATTACTTAAATATTCATTTGCTATGCTTTTTGATTCTTCTGTTGGGTCCGTATGGAAATATTATTTAACTAGAGATATTTTCTGCAAGAATGAAGAAAGAAAAGAACTCTTGCTATTACTATTGTTTCTGGATCTTAGGACTTTACCTGGTCATAGTTGGTTGGGAGTTTCCCATTTGCAGGATCTCAAGGCACAATAATTATCATGTGTAAAGGTTGTTGCAATTCAGTGAGAAAACCTTACAATAAGAAAAACACACAGAGATGAGTAGGCAAGAGTTGGAAATAATTAAAGCACGTTCACTTTCCTAAAGAGCAGCAAAAGATAAAAGAAAACTGCTGTCATTGCTTGAGAGCAAACCGGGGCACTTTACAGTCCAGAGGCCGCCTCTGGACCTTGAACTATCCCTGTCCGGCACACAGCATCCGCGGCGTTGGGGCGATGGCCTCCACAAAATTCCCAGTTTTTCATGTTCTTTGGAAAAAGTAATTGCTCACCTGTGCTCCAGAGAGAGATCAGAGATGACCATGCTTAACCCTGCATACTTCTTGTCATCCTTTTTGTGAAGAGGCTGGGTGCCTGCGTTGGAGAACCTTCTATCTCAGTAGAGGCTCCCTATAAAATTAGGGTCCTAATTGATAAAGGTGGACAGAACAGGCTCTCCATTGCAAACGCTCTTTTTATATATGTGGAAGGAATAAAAGAAGCAAGATTTTAGCAGGTGACTTAAGTTATCAGCTAAAATTCTGAGCATGCAGGTAGCCCTTGACTTAACCACAATTGGGACCAGAATTTCTGTTACTTAGCAAGAAGGTTGTTAAATGAGACATGCGTGATTCTACAGCTTGTTTTATTACAGTTGTTAAGCGCATCACTGCAATCGTAAAATGAATCACATGGTGTTAAGCAAATCTGGCTTTCCCTTGCTCTTAGGTAAGTACAGGTAGTCTTTGACTTAAAACAATTCCTTTAGTAACTATTTGAAGTTACAACAGCATAGGACAAAGTGTCTTATGAACGGTCCTTGCACTTCTGACTCTAGCAGCATCCTCACGGTCACATGATCAAACCTCAGGCACTGGTAACCAGCATGTATTAGACCAGTTAAAGAATCTCCAGATTATTTGATTGCCATTTGCAGCCTTCCCAGCCGGCTTCTGACAAGCAAAGTCAATTGCTGTAAGTCAGAGACTTCCTGTACTTACCTAAGAGCAAAGATTTTTGAATTGAGGGACCTACTGCAGAATAAGCACGCATTTCTTTGGGTTTGAAGCCTGACACAAATGCTTTTATTAATCTATTTTCTTTTTTGCAAACGTAAGGAAAAAGAATAATCCAAGGAGGTTCCCCCCAATTGTTACTCAATTTTCTGGAAATAAGCTGGGATAAATGGAGAGCTATCCCAGCATCCTATGTGCCAGGGGTGTTAAACTTGTGTCATCATGTCATCATCATGTGATCACAACTCCCCCCCCTTTCCTAAACCGGGCGTGGGTGTGGTCAATAACGCATCCGGCCCTGTGGGCCGCGAGTTTGACACTCCTCTATAAGAAAACGAGAAAGTACAGGTTAGAACTGTACAGGGCTTATGACCACGATTTATGCTGCAAAGTGAGAAATTTCTTAAGTGAGTTTTGCCTCATTTTATGACTTTTCTTGCCATGCTTGTTAACTAAATCATTGCAGTTGGTTAAGTCAGTAACAGGGTTGTTAAATAAATCAATGGATTCGCCATTGATTTTGCTTGTCGGAAGGCCACAAACATGATCCCGCAAACATCATAAATATGAACCAATTGTCAAGCATTCTAATGTAAATCACGTGACCATGGGGATGCTGTAATGGCCATAAGTCACTTTTTTCCGATACTGTTGTAACTTCAAAGGGCCACTAATTGAACTGTGGTAAGTTAAGAACTACTATACCTATATTTCTGAGTGCTTTTTGTTTCTGGCCCTACTAACCTTTGGCTTTCCTTTCATCACTAACATGGTTGCCATTGGCCTCTACGGATTATTTCTGGTGGCTCAATGCTGATCCTTAATGGTAAGAGTTCTCTTCCCATCTCTAACGGTGCTGTTAAGTGCACTGCCCCATTTTATTTATTTTATTTTTATTTATTTGATTTTTATACCGCCCTTCTCCCGAAGGACTCAGGGCGGTGTACAGGCAGAATAAAACAAGCAATACAAAATACAATTAAAATGCAATTTAAAAAACTTATTAAATTAGCCTGAGAATTTAAAAAATTACCTTACACTAAAAACCCCATTTAAAATTAATAAAAATTTACCATTTAAAATTCAATTCAAGCCAGCCCCGCGCGAATAAAAAGGTGTGTCTTCAGTTCGCGGCGGAAAGTCCGAAGGTCAGGTATTTGGCGTAAGCCTGGGGGAAGCTCGTTCCAGAGTGTGGGAGCCCCCACAGAGAAGGCCCTTCCCCTGGGGGCCGCCAGCCGATATTGTTTGGCGGACGGCACCCTGAGAAGTCCCTCTCTGTGAGAGCGTACGGGTCGGTGGGAGGCATGTGGTAACAGCAGGCGGTCCCATAAGTACCCGGGCCCTAAGCCATGGAGCGCTTTAAAGATCGTAACCAACACCTTAAAGTGCACCCGGAAGGCCACAGGTAGCCAGTGCAGTCTGCGCAGGAGCGGTGTTACATGGGAGCTACGCGGAGCTCCCTCTATCACCCGCGCAGCTGCATTCTGGACTAACTGAAGCCTCCGAGTGCACTTCAGGGGGAGCCCCATGTAGAGAGCATTACAATAATCCAAGCGAGAGGTAACGAGCCATGAAGCATCTTCTACCAATAATCGTATAGAAAGAAGCCTGTTCTATTCAAACGATTTTCAAACAGCTCTGACGGTTGTTCCTTTTTTTTTTTTTAGTAAGCTACTGTATTGAATCATTGGAGTTGGTCATTATAGTTAAAGGGAATAATTGCACATAATATTTTTGCACTCCTGGAAAATATTAAGAGGGGGAAATGATATAACTATTCACTTAAATCAGCAAAGGATGTAATCTGTATGGTAGTAGCACCATGACATAAGATAATCTTCTAACTTATATTTATAACATCTAGGCCAGAGGTCTTCAAACTTGGCAGCTTTAAGACTTGTGGACTTCAACTCCCAGAATTCTCCAGCCAGCAGCTGGCTGGAGAATTCTGGGAGTTGAAGTCCACAAGTCTTAAAGCTGCCAAGTTTGAGGATCTCTAATCTAGACTGTTGCAGTCCTTCTTTTTCGGGAAAGTAGCACCTTGCTTGGCCTTGTACTCTCTAATTGCACCTTCCAGTTTCTTTACATTTGTATTTCTGTGCCCTTATAAAAATCCAGTAACGTTTTCAGTATGGACTTAAAAGATAACACATCCTGTAGTGCTAAAAAAAAAGAGGGGGGGAAGAAATTTAGGCCAAAAAAACAAAATGCACCAGTACCGTATATGTGGTACCTTGCTCAATAGTAGTACCTGTGAGAGGGATCTTGGAGTCCTAGTGGATAACCATCTAGATATGAGCCAGCAGTGTGCAGCAGCTGTTAAAAAAGCCAACACAGTTCTGGGCTGCATAAACAGAGGGATAGAATCAAGATCACGTGAAGTGCTAGTACCACTTTATAATGCCTTGGTAAGGCCACACTTGGAATATTGCATCCAGTTTTGGTCGCCACGATGTAAAAAAGATGTTGAGACTCTAGAAAGAGTGCAGAGAAGAGCAACAAAGATGATTAGGGGACTGGAGGATAAAACATATGAAGAACGGTTGCAGGAACTGGGTATGTCTAGTTTAACAAAAAGAAGGACTAGGGGAGACATGATAGCAGTGTTCCAATATCTCAGGGGCTGCCACAGAGAAGTGGGAGTTGGGCTGTTCTCCAGAGCACCTGAGGGTAGAACAAGAAGCAATGGGTGGAAACTGATCAAGGAAAGAAGCAACTTAGAACTAAGGAGAAATTTCCTGACAGTTAGAACAATTAATCAGTGGAACGACTTGCCTTCAGAAGTTGTGAATGCTCCAACACTGGAAATTTTTAAGAAAATGTTGGATAACCATCTGACTGAGATGGTGTAGGGTTTCCTGCCTGGGCAGGGGGTTGGACTAGAAGGCCTCCAAGGTCCCTTCCAACTCTGATGTTATGTTATGTTATGTTAAATGCTGGGTTTTCCCCCTCTGTGTCTTCTGCTTGACATTCGCAGAGCTATGGCGCACCCTAGTGCTCACTGAGAGTAACTGCAACAATTTTCAGTGAACGCACTTTATTTAGAAAATGACTATATAGGCAGTACTGTATTACAAGCTTGAAATCCAGTTTTAAAATGAAATGCACAGTGATTTGATGTGAAGAAGTTCAACTAATTTGTGGATTATATTGAAGATAAAGATTATTTATTATTATGGACTGAATAAGTTTACACTGCAATTTGTAAAGTCATGGAAAAATCTGTGAATCTGTTTTCTAATGGGAATTCTGAGAGGTGAAGTCCATACAAGTTGCCAAGGTTGAGAAACACTGCTCTAGCCTGCATCAGATATACTTGTATATAGGAGCTATTCCCTAAATCCATTTTGTATACTTTGCAGGGAAATTATAGAATAGAATAGAATAGAATAGAATAGAATAGAATAGAATAGAATAGAATAGAATAGAATAGAATAGAATTTTTTTATTGGCCAAGTGTGATTGGACACACAAGGAATTTGTCTTGGTGCATATGCTCTCAGTGTACATAAAAGAAGATAACTTCATCAAGGCACAACATTTATAACACAGATGATGGTCATAGGGTACAATTTAATACTTAATGATACAACACTTAATGATAAGCATAGGGTATAAATAATGTATTCTTATAAATTATATAATATATAATTATATTTATAAATTATAAATTATCATGATGTTAATGGAGCTCCTCATCTCTGCTGCTCTCTTTCTTTCCCCCCTCCCTCTCACTCTCTCTGCATATTAATCTCTTGTTTCCAATATACAAATAAGTAACTATTGATCTATAGATGGTTGTGTTGGATAGTATGCAGTATGGAATCTGATCACTTTATTTGCAGGATACCACTTGATTTTATCTTTTGTGGTTGATGCTGTCTTGGCGATTGTTTTGGTGACTTTACCACTCTGGTAAAGTGTCTATTCTCAATGCACTTAAGCAAATTGTGTGCAGAAGTTGCTAGTAGCCCACCTCATTTTCCACTGTTGCTGATGTAGAGGTCTCCATGGATATTATGCTTTTCTGTTGGGAACCAAGCTAGCAACTATTTTGGTCTATTTTAGTTTAATGCACCCATCTCACTATCCAAAATGACTCTCGGCAGCTTGCAATACAATAAAAAGACAAATATGAAAATATTAACATTAACATGGATGAGATAAAACTATGTATCAAGTCCACATGGTTGATTGCTCTACCCTTTAATGCAGTGTTGATCACATTAGAGTAAGGTACTGGATCCTTCCCCAGTAAATGTCCCAAAAGTGCTGTAGCTGTGATGAAACAAATCTATATGAAGGGAAGGCTAAATATATATCACCATCCTTGCAGAAATTATTGAATTACGTTTGCAAAATCCACTATTAGGCCAATAACTCGATTACATTTTTCATGGAGATTACATTTTTCACAGAGAAGGTCACAGTTGAATCATTTGCATTTTCAGGTAGGTCTAGAAATTCTGGGAACCACTGCCTGCAGTTAGAGGGCCCAGTAGTCCAGCTTTTGGACTTTGAAATGCCATTATGAGTAGATGAATGTATGTGTATATATACATATATACACATATACAGTTAGGCTCAAATTATAGAAAGATTTTGATAGGCTCAAATTACAGAAAGATCTTGACAGACTTGAACATTGGGCGCTATCTAACAAAATGAAATTCAACAGCGAAAAAAGTAAGGTTCTACATTTAGGCAAAAAAACCAAAATGCACAGGTACCATATTTGTGGTACCTTGCTCAATAGTAGTACCTGCGAGAGGGATCTTGGAGTCCTAGTGGACAACCATTTAGATATGAGCCAGCAGTGTGCAGCAGCTGCTAAAAAAGCCAACACAGTTCTGGGCTGCATAAACAGAGGGATAGAATCAAGATCACGTGAAGTGTTAGTGCCACTTTATAATGCCTTGGTAAAGCCACACTTGGAATACTGCATTCAGTTTTGGTCGCTATGATGTAAAAAAGATGCTGAGACTAGAAAGAGTGCAGAGAAGAGCAACAAAGATGACTAGGGGACTGGAGGCTAAAACATATGAAGAACGGGTGCAGGAACTGGGTATGTCTAGTTTAATAAAAAGAAGGACTAGGGGAGACATGATAGCAGTGTTCCAATATCTCGGGGCTGCCACAAAGAAGAGGGAGTCAGGCTGTTCTCCAAAGCACCTGAGGGTAGAACAAGAAGCAATGGGTGGAAACTGATCAAAGAAAGAAGCAACTTAGAACTAAGGAGAAATTTCCTGACAGTTAGAACAATTAATAAGTGGAACGACTTGCCTTCAGAAGTTGTGAATGCTCCAACACTGGAAATTTTTAAGAAAATGTTGGATAACCATCTGACTGAGATGGTGTAGGGTTTCCTGCCTGGGCAGGGGGTTGGACTAGAAGGCCTCCAAGGTCCCTTCCAACTCTGTTGTTGTTACTTTGTTGTTACTTTGTTACATATATTCAAAATATGCTGGCTGTAGAATTTTGGGGCTTGAGGTCTGATTTTTTTTCCCCTGTGGAGATTCTCAGTTATCCAGGTATTGGTTGTCCCAAAGGTGCTTTTTCAAGACTGGACTTCCTGGTTTTTCTTTGAAGACGTTTCACTTCTCATCCAAGAAACTTCTTCAGCCCTGATGAGAAGCGAAAACATTTTAAAAAAAAAAACACCTTGAAGTCCGATTGCCTTTTGAGAAAGCGCCTTTGAGACAGATATCTAAATTTTACTGAGGTTGAGAAACACTGTTCTAAGAGTTAGCATATTTCTTTTCCTCATACAAGATAGAGGATTGAATTTAGGAGTTTCATTGGAACTTGTGTAATCACTTTTCCCGCTGCTTCTACAGCAGGCAACAGTCAGATTGGTCTCTTAATATGGATCGTGTCAGTGAGTGATTAAAGGTTAGAAATTCCCTTTACTGATTGGGATATATGTCTGAGAATAAGGTTTGCCTACAGATAGCCCTCGATTAACTACTGTAATTGAGTCAGGAATTACAGTCATAAGTCATTTTGGTTATATGTTGAGGCATCCACATGACCAGAAGTACATTTCCAGATTTTTTTTTGTGGTGGTTGCTAAGCAAGTGCTAAATGAATGATGCTTGCGGTTAAGCAAACCCATTAATTTGAAAGTGTTATCTGGGATACCTCAATAGGTTGTAAAGATAGGCCGCTGACATGCAGTCATGTGATTGAAGTGGGCGGAGAAGATGAAACCATTTACGATGGCGGGGTATGTGTGCTTTATAGGCCATAAAGTATCCATTCCGTGGCCATGATAACTTTGAACACTGGTAAAATGACTGATTGTAAAGCAAGGTAATCTATAAATATTTATAACTGAAGAGACACTTCAATAAAAAGCAACTAAATCTATAGCTAAGAAAATTGAAACCAACTTTTAGTCCAGAATACCTCTTACAAATTGAGTATTTATTTATTTGTTAAATCTATTTGTCATTTGTCTTGCCATGGGGCTCCTCTAGGCAAGCGGTCACCAACCGGTGGTCCGTGGAGAAATCTTCGTATTTTTGCCAGTCCACCCTGGTGGAGGAGCTGCGGCGCAAGCGGGCCAAAGCAGCGATTGCAATGGCTGGAAGCTGTGGAGCAAAGCACTACTTGCACTTGCACGGCATCTGCATCCTGCCTCGGTATATTTGTGCCCAGCTGGTGACACAAAGCAGCCCTCGTCTCCTGCTGCTTGGAACTTGGAGCTGTAAATGGTGACTGGTCCGGGGAGCAGCCGGATTTTGCTTTCTATTGCGGATGCCAGATCGGCCCCTGGCAAGCTCTTGTCTCTCGATGAGCGCTTGCTGAAGCGGCGCGGGAAATTTTGGCCAGGTTCCTCAAGAGATGAGAGCTTGCAGGGGCCATTCTGGCAATGGAGAGCAAAATCCGGCCGCTCAAATCGGATGCCGTTTACCGCTCCGAGTCCCAAGCGGCAATAGACGAGGGCTGCTTTGCTCCACCAGCTGGGCAAATATACTGAGGTGGAATGCTTATGCCGCGCAAAATGAAATAGAGAAAAAGAGACAGAATGAAAGAGAGAGAATGATAAAGAGAATGAGAGACAGAGACAGAGAATCAGAATGAGAGACAGAAAGAGACAGAGAATCAGAGAGAGAATGAGAGAAAGACAGAATGAAAGAGAATCAGAGAGAGAGAATCAAAATGAAAGAGAGAGAGTGGGAGAGAGAAAGAGAATGAGAGAGAAAGAGTGGGAGAGAGAGAACAAGAAAGGGGGAGAGAGCGAGAAAGAGAAAACGAGAGAATGAGTGGGAGAGAGAGAAAGAGAGAGGGGGAGAGAGAAAGAGGGGGCAGAGGGGGGAGAAGAAAGAGAGAGAGAGAAAGAGAGATGGGAGAGTGCCTGAAGGACCCTATCCCATCACTGGGAGTCCAGGCACTTCAGCAAGTGGCACGCTGAATTCGTATTAGTGGTCCGCGGGATTTAAAATTATGAACTTGGTGGTCCCTGAGGTCCAAAAGGTTGGGCAACCCTGCTCTAGGTGGCTTATAACCATTGTAGAAATAGTAGCTACACATAAGGAATACTTTACTTGAAATCTACGAGGTTTCCAAAAAGGAAACGCAAAGACCACAATATTTCTGCACCAGCAATCAAGACCCAGATTAGCTGAGATTAAAACAAAGGTTAATGTTAGATCAATCAAGTAGTAAACAACAGTCCAATCAAGGAGCTACCAACTACCACCACACAAACAATCCACAGTAAACAATAATCTAATCAAGGAACTACCCAGACCACTCACACCAACACTGACAAGGCATGCCACTTGTATATAGACAGAGAGCAAATCCCACTTTCTACCCGTACTGAAGATGTTACATAGTTGGGTAATGAAATATCTGCAAGAAAACAACAAAGCTCAAAGAGCACCAAGTACCGCACAGTTCAACCCTGAACTACAAATATTCTCTTATATTGGTAATCTAGGAAGTGTTAGTAAAAGTAAATTTTCCTTTGATTCAAATGCTGTTTAGTGATTTCTTAAACTTATCCGTATACATTTCTTAATGACAATGTGAAAATAATTTTCTACGGCCACTTTCTGTTTACTACTGTATATTATCTCTCTCTAGTCTAGAGTTCAATTTCTGATCCAAGTACTCACCTTTGTAGCTTTTTGAGATCAGCCAGTGTTGAAAAGCAAATAATTTAATGTAATTCAAATATGCAGATACAAGTAATGTAGTGTAATTCAGATACAAATGCAATTCAGAAAGGTAGATTTAACTCCATTTTATGTTTCCCTAGCACCTGTATTTGGAATCCCAAAAGCAGAACCTGGTAAAGTAAGTTAATAAATAGTAGTAACCTCAGTGTAATAATATAAATATAGTATATCACTGAAGTGAGTACACACCTTCACATTTTGTAAATATTTAAGTGTATCTTTTCATGTGCCAACACTGAAGAAATGACACTTGGCAACAATGTAAAGTAATGAGTATACAGCTTGTATAACAGTGTAAATGTGCTGTCCCCTCAAACTAACGCAACACACAGCCATTAATGTCTAAATTGGTGGCAGCAAAACTTAAGACGTTACCCCTAAGTGATAATGTCCAAATGGGGCCCAAAGTGTCAATATTTTGTGTGGCCACCATTATTTTCCAGCACTGCCTTAACCGTCTTGGGCATAGAGTTCATCAGAGCTTCACAGGTTGCCACTGGAGTCCTCTTCCATTCCTCCATGACCACATCACGGAGCTGGTGGATGTTAGAGACCTTGCGCACCTCCATCTTCCGTTTCAGGATGCCCACAAAATTCTCAATAGGGTTTAGATCTGGAGACATGCTTGGCCAGTCCATCACCTTTACCCTCAGCTTCTTTAGCAAGGCAGTGGTCATTTTGGAGGTGTTTTTGGGGTTGTTATCATGTTGGAATACTGTCCTGCGGCCCAGCCTCTGAAGGGAGGGGATCATGCTCTGCTTCAGTATGTTGGCATTCATGGTTCCCTCAATGAACTGTAGCTCCCCAGTGCTGACAGCACTCATGCAGCCCCAGACTATGACATTCTCACCACCATGCTTGACTGTAGGCAAGACACACTTGTCTTTGTACTCCTCACCTGATTGCCACCACATACACTTGACACCATCTGAACCAAATAAGCTTATCTTGGTCTCAACGGACCACAGAACATGGTTCCAGAAATCCAAGTCCTTAGTCTGCATGTCTGCAGCAAACCGTTTGCAGGCTTTCTTGTGCATCGTCTTTAGAAGAGGCTTCCTTCTGGAACGACAGCCCTGCAGACCAGTTTGATGCAGCATGTGGCGTATGGTCTGAGCACTGACAGGATGACCCCCACACACACACACCCCTTCAACTTCTGCAGCAATGTTGGCAGCACTTATATGTCTATTTCCCAAAGCCAACCTCTGGATGTGACGCTGAGCACGGGCGCTCAACTTCTTTGATCAACCATGTTCTGAGCGGAACCTGTCCTGTTAAACTGCTGTATGGTCTTGGCCACCGTGCTGCAGCTCAGTTTCAGGGTCTTGGCCATCTTCTTATAGCCTACACCATCTTTATCCCTCGCATCTTGGACATAAACTGTTTCAACTCCTACCCTCAAAACGACGCTATAGAGCACTGCACACCAGAACAACTAGACACAAAAACAGTTTTTTCCCGAAGGCCATCACTCTGCTAAACAAATAATTCCCTCAACACTGTCAGACTATTTACTGAATCTGCACTACTATTAATCGTTTCATAGTTCCCATCACCAATCTCTTTCCACTTATGACTGTATGACTATAACTTGTTGCTGGCAATCCTTATGATTTATATTGATATATTGATCATCAATTGTGTTGTAAATGTTGTACCTTGATGAACGTATCTTTTCTTTTATGTACACTGAGAGCATATGCACCAAGACAAATTCCTTGTGTGTCCAATCACACTTGGCCAATAAAAATTCTATTCTATTCTATTCTATTCTATTCTTTATGTAGAGCAACACTTTGTTTTTTCAGATCCTCAGAGAGTTCATTGCCATGAGGTGCCATGTTGAACTTCCAGTGACCAGTATGAGAGAGTGAGAGTGTTAACACACCTGCTCACCCTTCACACCTGAAACCTTGTACCACTAATGAGTCACATGATACCAGGGAGGGAAAATGGCTACTTGGGCCCCATTTGGACATTATCGCTGAGGGGTGTACTCACTTTTGTTGTCACCAGTTTAGGCATTAATGGCTGTGTGTTGAGATATTTTGAAGGGACATCACATTTACACTGTTATACAAGCTGTATACTCACTACTTTACACTGTAGCCAAGTTTTTTTTTTTTTTTTATCTACATTTATATTCCGCCCTTCTCCGAAGATTCAGGGCAGCTTACACTATGTTAGCAATAGTCTTCATTCTATTTGTATATTTATATAAAAAGTCAACTTTTATTGCCCCCAACAATCTGGGTCCTCATTTTACCTACCTTATAAAGGATGGAAGGCTGAGTCAACCTTGGGCCTGGTGGGACTAGAACCTGCAGTAATTGCAGGCAGCTGCTGTTAATAACAGACTGCATTAGCAGCCTAAGCCACTCAAGGACCCTTCAACCTTCCGCCGCGAGCTTAAAACATATTTATTCATTTGCGCAGGACTGGGCTAGGTTTTAAATTTGTATTGATTTTAATTGGTTTTAATATTTATATCATTTTAATTAATTTGGCTTTAGAATAAGTTTTTTAATTGTGATCTTAATCTGTATTTATATGTTTTTATTGGCCTGTGAACCGCCCTGAGTCCTTCGGGAGATAGGGCGGTATGCAAATTTGATTAAATAAATAAATAAATAAAGTGTCATTTCTTAAGTGTTGTCACATGAAAAGATATACTTAAATGTATAAAAATGTGTGGGGGTGTACTCACTTCTGTGATATACTGTATTATCATTGCATATGATTATCAGATCAAAGTCCTATATTCTATTTATTTGAATGTACATATCAGTTTCCCAGGATTTGCAAGTGTTGGTTAAAAAAAAAACACCCTGTAGTTTTTATATACAGGTAGTCCTTGACTTGCAACCAGTTGCTTAGTGACCATTCAAAGTTACGATAGAAACCCCCGCCCCCCACCAAGGTCTTTGTGACTTGTTTCCGGTGGTCATATGTGATCCCATTTGGGTGCTTGGCAACTATTCTGCATTTATAGCCCTCCGCAATCTGGGGATCGTGATTTTTGACATTTTACTGAAAATTAGCATTTACTCTCAGTTGTCAGCAAAAATGCCTCATAGCGAACAATGGGTTGTTTAAAGACTCAGGAAAAAAAATCATAAAATCAGATCAGTCATGTGGGTGGCCTGCCTTATGATCGTCATGACTTTTGGCTGTAATCAGTAAGTTCAATTACAGTCGTGAGTCGGATGAGTCCCTGAATTCTAAAACTTCCTTAACGGTTTTTAATCCTTTTAGAAAACAGACATCCTTAGTCTGGCACATTGAAGTGCCTTGGACTACCTCTCCCATCATATATCACCACCATGTTGGTTAGAAGCTGCAGTCCAAAATCTCCTGTTTGAACAGGAGGTTGGTTAGAAGGTCCCTTCCTATCCTATTATTCTATGTTCTGAAGCCGGCCTGTCAAACTAGTGGCCCGTGGCCAGATACATCACATGTGGGCCAAGCCCACCCCGGCTCCACAAAGGCAAAAAAAAAGTTATGATATGTCACAGTCTGGCCTATGACACAACCAAGTTTGACACCTGTGTTCTAAAGCATCTGGAAGGCAGGAGGTTGTGGGAAGGGAGGTTCTGGAACTAGACAAATTATCTTCTGTTGACCACCATAGAACAGGGCCCGCAATGTGGTTAGGTCTGGCCCATGGGGTAGCCTTGGAAACAGCGAAGGGCTGGCGCCCCGGCCCCAACCCAGGCCAGCCGGGTGCTGATCTACAATTTGGCAGCCATCCAAGCTGGAATGTGGTCAGCCTTAGATCCGCAGGACCGTACTGGAGCCAGTGAGGAAGTGCCCCAGCCCCACCCGGGTCACCACAGGCACCCCCGACATGAACGACATGGACCTGGCCACACCCACCCAGCCTCCCGAGGTCAACCGCAACCCTAATGCGGCCCTCAGTGAAATTGAGTTTGACACCCCTGCCATAGAACAAGGACCACAAGTTGGAACAGGCATTGGCCAAAAATTAAAATTGTGGCGGCCTTCCTTAATTTTTTACAAAGAAAGGCTGTGATTTTAGCTGTGTGTCCTCAATGAATTTTATAGACTGCTGTCCTAAGAACTGATATAGTAGCTAAATACAGCTTCTTCTTCTCCCCCCTCCCCCCTCTTAATTGGCTGTCACAGGAAGCTGGAGGCTAAAGCATTGGGAGCATGTTCTGCAGTAGTTGAGAGAGAAGCACCTAACTTGATTGTGAGAATCAGTTATTAGCAAGAGGGCTGAAGAAAGTTCAGGAGAGGGGAAGACTGCCAGTTGACAGAGGAGAAAATACTGCGTTGCCGCTGCTGGGGAAATTCCCCTTCCATGGTCATTTGTCCTTCCTGTTGTCTTAACTGGACTTTTAAGGGTATTATTCCTCTCAGGCAATAGAGGACATCCTTTGTGACTGATGACCCATTTATTCAGTGCAAAAGTTTTGGCTTATGTGTTTGTAAAAAGAGATTGTAACTTAGTTTACAATTGTAAGTTGATTTTGTAACATGTTTCATTAAACTGGTCCAAATTTAATGACCAAGGAACAACCTAGCAGATTTAAGAATATGCATGGTAAATATGGAGCAGCAAATGTTCCCTAATTTCTCCAAACATTACTTTACCTTCATTAATCCAAAGTAGGACTTTTTATACAGTTGGTGTTGAATGCTATGTCTGCCCAGTTTTCAGTTCTAAAAAGTTAAACAATGGCAACTGTAAAATGATGAAAAATGGAAGTTATTTTGTTTTTCAATTTAAAATAAAATTTAAAAAATTATGTTCTCTATTATAACAATATCAAGTTGCAGAATTTTTCACTTTTTTAAAAAACAAGCTGCTAAACAAATTCCATTGAATTCTATTAAAATTTATTTAAGGAAAGTTAGATAATCCATAGGCCTGAGCTGATAAAATAATCAGAAACATAGTCCAGTAAATAGGATTGTGTTTCATCATAAAGTAACAGCTTTCTGAAACTTCAGATATATTCATCTGAAATCTCAGTATGTTAGCACTATTACATAAGAGGTATAAATGAAAAGTACTTTCATTCATACTCATCTACATTTAATTTGAATTTATGCACTTTAAATTGGATTCTAAGTCAAATTAACAGGTTGTTTCTTGTTTAGCAGTATTTTCCATGATTCTGATTTACATGGATATACTTGAACAATGATTTTTGAGGTAGAAAATCAATGTTGATACTTATGTTCATAAGTTAATTATCTACAGCATACAAAATATTAAGATAGAAATAGAACTTCTTGTTGGTGAAAAATATAGCATGCAAACTTAACTTTGGGAACCAATAGTCATGGCCCCAATAATAGAAACTATTATATCTCTGGGCTGCTTGACAAAGTAGAGTTAGGTTCTCAGCTAACACCAGAAAAATCTATTAGAACTATTTGTAAAAAACTCCAGGGAGGATATTCTGATTTGTTCAGAAGTGCTGAATATTATTTGGTCCCTCTGGGATACGAACTGCTCCAAAATAGACATTCCTGTCATAACGATGGCCAAGATACACTTTTATCAGGAGCTCATAGCTTTATCAGATACAGCCTTTTAGACATGACATAGCCCAGTATATACAGTTTAATTCTATGAATAGATCTTTTTGATTCCATAGTGTTGTCACAATTGAAGTTTCAGATTGCAATATAAGAAAGTTGTCAAAATACATGTTATGAACCACAGAGGCATTTGGATAAAACACTCAACTGTAATTTGATTTTGGCTCATGTACTCCCTTCTCTGCTTCTTGGTTTGTCATTGAAGAGATGATTAAAAGCATTTTGAGTTTTTTGTAAATTGTCACATTTTTCCTTTGGTTATAATCTTAACAGTACTTATCTGGCTTCTCTGGGTAAAGCCAATTTTAAATTGTAATCTACAGTTCTGAATTTTGAGATTAAAGTTAGATTTAGAATTAATTAAAAGTCTTTGTTATTCAAAAGCAATGGTGACTTTAAATCAGAAGTATACACTTTTGATCTTTATGTGAGAAAAGCAGCCAGACTCATGTACAGACTAGTCATTATGATTTGTAGGGTATCTGAAAAAGAAATTATTTTTTCTGTTGACATACAACTTTAGAACATCTTTTAAAGACAGCAGCTTTCACTGTACAAATTAGCTGTTTTGAACTTTTGAAACTACAAATGCAAGAAATTCAATTCCTGTGGATTCACTGCTTGTCTTCCATTATTTGATAGTACATTCTGATACAATTCCATTACATTCCCATGACATAAAATCTGTAGTGATATTTCACAAGTTTTCCAATGGATCATTCACCCACAAAGGGGTTGCATACCATCTTGTGCCTTAATGATAGAAATCTGCAATTGCTGGATGAATAAAATGTTTGCAACTAGTATTAAGATGGAAGCATATACGGTATGTTTATTCTGAATGGTATTACGTTTGATCCCACTGTTAAAAAGCTAACGAAAGTTTGAAGTTTCATTAGGCTCATATTCCTATTCTTGAGAGTTTTGCACAGTGATTCAGAACTTCATTAAAAAAAATTGGTACAGAATTGTTTTCTACTCCTGTAAATCCCAAGGGAACCTTAAAGTGTTCCTTATATATGGAAAGGTTTGTGTAATGTTTTTCTCCTGTTTGTTTTATGAGCCAAAGTTTACTTCTTCAGTAAGCAAGTACTGTAATAAAATCATTCTTTTTGGCAACTTTTCGTCTACGCTGATCTTCATTTAAAGGTGGCTATCTAAACAAGCATATTAAGGTTTTCTTCATGCATCTGATTGAAGTGCTATTTTATTTGTTATCTAATATAGGTAGTCCTTGACTTACAACCATAATTGGGGCCAGAATTTCTTTTGCTAAGCAAATCGGTTGTTAAGTGAGTTTTACAAACTTTTTTCCCATGCTTGTTAAGAAAATCATTGCCGTTAAGTGAATCATACTACCATTAGGCAAATCTGGCTTCGCCTATTGATTTTCCTTTTCAGAAGTCATTTGGGAACTGTTGCAAATACATGCCGGTTGGCTTATAATCGTGGGGATACAGTGATGGTCATAAGTGCGAGGACTGTTCAGAAGTCACTTTTTTCAATTTCTTTATTTTGAACGATACTAAATGAGTGGTTGTAAGTCGAGGACTATCTTATGTAGTTCTTTTCTCTCTGGAGAAAAGAAATAATAGAGCTAACAATTTGGGATTCATTTAACACAACCATCCCCAACATGATGGGTTGTGAATCCAGCTTCTGAAATTCCAAGGTTGCATGGCTGAATATCACATTTAGAAACTTTGAGACTTACAATTCCAATGATGCTGAAGGACTTGGGGCTCCTGATTTAGCAGATCGATGTCTTAAATGACATGCTAACTATCCCATCAGTGCTTACCAATTTTTTTTTAAATGGACTGCATCATATTTATACAAATCTCAAAGAAAGTATTAATTAGCAAGAATCAGCACTAACAGAAATCCTATTGACTTCGGTGGCTTCATCCTGTTGGCTTCATTTAAATATAACAAAATCTGTATCCAACCCTTCCTATTCCTAGGAATGTTGATTAAGAAACAAGTGTATTGAATAATGGATTCAACATCTCATAAACATACACACTAAATGCTAATATAAACAGTGACTGATTTTTAAATTTATGTTATTTACTTAAACTAGAAATTATATGAACTATCAATAAAGGAGAATATATATGAACTAGAGAGTTACCAGATGAAAACTGAGGTACGCTATACCATGCATACCAGTAGAATTTAAGTGAATTAATTTTCTTTCTTTATTGAAGAAAGGGATTATTGATTGATTGATCGATTGATTGATTGAACAAAGGAATTTAAAATTTATTTTATTTCTTTATTGAACAAAGGGATAGGTGACAGAATACTGACTTATAGGATTAATAATCAAGTTAATAGGATTCTCTATTTTTTTTGGCTCCTTTTTCCTACCCGCTCATTCTTTATCCAAACTAAATGAATAGTTACATTCTTTATATGCTTAATTTTTTAAAAAATTCATCCATTCACAGATTGTATTAAACCTGAAACCTTGCTTTTCACTAAATCAATTTAAATGTAAAAATTTCCTAATTCTTGCATCCATCTATCCTTAAGCACATAAATCCTTAAAATGAAATCCAAAGAGCACTACTTCCAAGTTACCTTAACAAATGACTCTAGAACAGGGGTGTCAAACTCGCAGCGTCACGTTGTCATCCCGTGACGTAACATGACTTTTTTCCTCTTCGCTAAACCAGGGGTGGGCATGGTCAGCGCGTGAGACACATCTGGCTCGTGGGCCGTGAGTTTTAACACCCCTGCTGTAGAATGTTGGACACCAGCAATAATGACTAGCATGTTGTGGGAAGCAGTTGGCTAGGTGAATGAAGTAACCCAGTTCTGAATATGTAGATTTTGCAAATGTATTTATCTAGAGCAGGGATCTCCAACCTTGGCAACTTTAAGCCTGGAGGGCTTCAACTCCCAGAATTCCCCAGCCAGCAAAGCTGGCTGGGGAATTCTGGGAGTTGAAATCCTCCAGGCTTAAAGTTGCCAAGGTTGGAGACCCCTGATCTAGAGGGGCTTTTTTTTAGCCATTTCCTGCATGAAAAAGAGAGGAGAGGAGCAGATTGTTGTTCAAATCATTAATTCAACTTTCATTTTTCATTTGGAAAGAATTTGAGAATGATTTGCAGGTATTTCAGGTTGCTTCTGTTAGGCCTACTTTAAATGTTTTCAGGCTTGATTCACATGTTCCTTTAAAGCTTGGTCTTTCCCTCCATTTGCTTTGTTTCCCTTTTAGCTTGTAGAATAGAATAGAATAGAATAGAATAGAATTTTTATTGGCCAAGTGTGATTGGACACACAAGGAATTTGTCTTGGTGCATATGCTCTCAGTGTACATAAAAGAAAAGATACCTTCATCAAGGTACAACATTTACAACACAATTGATGGTCATTATATCAATATAAATCATAAGGATTGCTAGCAACAAAGTTACAGTCATACAGTCATAAGTGTGAGGAGATGGGTGATGGGAACGATGAGAAGATTAATAGTAGTGCAGATTTAGTAAATAGTTTGACAGTGTTGGGAATTATTTGTTTAGCAGAGTGATGGCCTTCGGGAAAAAACTGTTCTTGTGTCTAGTTGTTCTGATGTGCAGTGCTCTATAGCGTCGTTTTGAGGGTAGGAGTTGAAACAGTTTATGTCCAGGATGCGAGGAGTCTGTAAATATTTTCATGGCCCTCTTCTTAATTCGTGCAGTATGCAGGTCCTCAATGGAAGGCAGGTTGGTAGCAATTATTTTTTCTGCAGTTCTAATGATCCTCTGAAGTCTGTGTCTTTCTTGTTGGGTTGCAGAACCGAACCAGACAGTTATAGAGATGCAAATGACAGACTCAATAATTCCTCTGTAGAACTGTATCAGCAGCTCCTTGGGCAGTTTATAAGTTAAAAACTTATAAAAACTTTATAAGTTAAAAACTTATAAAAACTTTTAACTTGTATAAGGAGGCTAATGGAAATATGGAAAGGGGAAGCGTCAGAGATCAAGGTGATACTTGCATCAGCTTCTTCAAAACACCCTCCTAGCCCTCTCCAGGAGCTCTCTTAACAAGAATACAGCCTCAGAATTAATTTTAATTATTTTTTTAAAGACCATCTTATAGTTGCTGTAATAATGACTTTATAGTGATCATTTAAGTTGTTGGAATAGGATGGGATGGGATGGGATGGGATGGGATATAGGGTAGGGTAGGATAGGATAGGATAGGATAGGATAGGATAGGATAGGATAGGATAGGATAGGATAGGATAGGATAGGATAGGATAGGATAGGATTCTTTACTGGCCAAGTGTGATTGGACACACAAAGAATTTTCTTTGGTACATATGCTCTCAGTGTACATAAAAAGACAAGATACATCTGTCAAGAATCACAAGGCACAACACCCAGTGGCAGTCATAACAGTACAATAAGCAATCAAATCATACTAGAAAACAATATCAATATAAATCTCAATGATACAAGCAACAAAGTTACAGTCATGCAGTCACAAATGGGAGGAGATGGGCAACAGGAACGATGAGAAAACCAATAGCAATAGTAATGCAGCCTAATGTGAATAGTTTGACAGTGTTGAGGGAATTATTTGTTTAGCAGAGTGATGGCCTTCGGGAAAAAACTATTCTTGTGTCTAGTTATTCTGGTGTTTCTAGTTATTCTGGTGTGCTATATAGCGTCATTTTGAGGGCAGGAGTTGAAACAATTTATGTCCAGGATGTGAGGGGTCTATAAATATTTTCACAGTCCTCTTTTTGACTTGTGTGGTATCCAGGTCCTCAATGGAAGGCAGGTTGGTAGCCATTGTTTTTTCTGCAGTTCTAATTATCCTCTGAAGTCTGTATTTGTCTTGTTGGGTTGCAGAACCAAACCAGACAGTTATAGAGATGCAGATGACAGACTCAATAATTCCTCTGTAGAACTGGATCAGCAGCTCCTTGGGCAGTTTGAGCTTCCTGAGTTGGCGCAGAAAGAACCTTCTTTGTTGTGCTTTTTTGATGATGTTTTTGATGTTAGCTGTCCATTTTAGGTCTTGAGATTTGATAGAACCTAGAACTTTGAAGGTCTCTATTGTTGATATTGTGTTGTCTATTATTGTAAGAGGTGGAAGTATGGGAGGGTTTCTCCTAAAGTCTACCACCATTTCTACGGTTTTGAGTGTGTTCAATTCCACACTTGTTCCAGTCGCACCATGAGGCTAGTTGTCTTGAATGAGACCGATCAATGATACATATTTAGTTTTACTGTTCATTTAATAGAGAAAATATTAGAGGATGGTGGAATTTCTTATAGTAGCTAAACGAGTACATGGACATCAGATTCTGTATTCAAATGGATTCATTTGTGAGTTAAGTACTAGCTTTGTGTCTTCCATTTGTAACTCATCTTTTTGCAATAGCTATTAAGAGGAAATTTCTTCAAACTGATGTTCTTTTCCTTTTTTGTCTTCAATAGAGTTTACAGATGTTGCCTCAACAACGAAAGGCCATTGCAAAATTTAAAGAGCCCGCTGATGCTTTAAAATTCCAGCAGAAGTTTCACAGGTAAGTATTATGCATAGGTTTTAATCTTATATAAATTATTTTGCATTTCTCAGTGTTAAATGTATTACAGTATTACAATCCCATTATCCCCAACCAATCTGATAAAAAAGATAAGTTGCTGCTTAACACAGCAATAGGGAAAAATTAATTTTAATAAGTTAATAATAAATACTAAAGTACAGCATTAAAAATTTATTTTTTAACCATTATATAAAGACCTATTATCTTGAGATTGGAGAAGTGTTTAATATAGACCTGATTCGTCATACTGATGATCATACTGAAAACAAGCCTTGGGCCTCTGTGTTCAGTTCTTTCTTTCTTTATGTCTCACTACACATTTTTCCACAGTGATATCTGTCTTTAAGCCACAGTTTTCCATGGCATCATTTTATGTACAATTATGTTTTGTGTTAGGGGGTCTCCAAATTTGGCAACATTAAAGCTTGTGGACTTCAGTCCTCAGAATTCCTTAGCCAGCTATGCTCAGTCAGCATAGCTATGCTGGCTGAGAAATTCTAGGAGCTGAAATCCACAAGTCTTTAAGCTACCAAGTTTGGAGACCCGTGTTTTGTGTCATGATTTGTAAGCAGAATATAAAGAGGATTCAAATTCTGGAAACTATAGTTTTAACAAGCCAGTGTCTCCGTGAAAAAGTTTGACTAAACTGGGTCCAGAATATCTGAAGAACTTTCTTGCCCCAATGGGTTGTGTTCTGGCAGAAGAGGCCAACTGCAGATTCTGACAGCCAAGGAATCTTGGCTGATCGGCTCTAGGAAAATAGCCTTTTCCACTGTGGCCCCCACACTTTGGAATTTATCCTGTCACCAGAGGTGAGATCCACCCACCCCCTTTTTTCTGGTCTTCCTGACTCTGGTGGTAGGTGTGGAGAAACTTTAGGGTGGAGGTGGCTGTGCAGTTGTAGAAGAAGGCAACAACTCTGTCCTGTGCGAGCTCTTGGGGTTTTTTATTCCATTTAATTTTTGAGGGGTCCTTGGTGCTCTGAGCTTGTTTGTTTTTTTTGCAGACGTTTCATTACCCAAACTAGATAACATCATCAGTGCTAGCAAGAAGTGCTGTTTGCTGTCAGTTTATACCCTGGTGACTTGCTTGTCTGTGAGGGTTGGGGTGGTCTTAGGGATTCTTTGTTTGGGTTCTTTGCCAGTTCCTTGATTGTAGGTCTGTAGTTAACCTTGGAGTTAATCTACGCTGATCTGTGTGCCGATTACTGCTGGAGAGATGCTGGAGTCTTTTGCTCTTTCGGGCTGGTTGATTGTCTCTTTTGCATAGTCTGTAGATGTTGCTCATATCTATGTGTCTATTGATGGCTGATTTGTCAGAGTGACAGTCTTCTAGAAATTCCCTGGCATTTTTGGACTTGACCTGGTCTAGGATTGTCGTATTTTCCCAATTGAAACTATGGTTAAATCTGTCTATATCAGGGGTGGGTTCTACTTACCTTTAATACCAGTTCGCAACAGGACCATGTGCATGTGCGTGTGCAGAAGCTTCCTGATGATGTCCAGGTCAACGGGCAGAACCTCCCACCGGTTTTACTACCAATTCTTACGAACTGGTCCGAACCGGAGACAACCCATCACTGATCTATATGTTGTGAAATTAAAGAATTTTTGTCATGTCTTCTGATTGCCAGTTGGTGTTCATGGATGCGTTTAGCCAATCCTCTGCCTGTTTGTCCTATGTAGTGGTTGTTGCAGTTCTTACGTTGTATGTTGTAGATGACTCGTGTTTTGTCTTCTGGGGTTGCTAGGTCTTTTGGTTTGCTTAGGATGTTTTGAAGGGAGTTGTTGAGATATTCTTTATGTATGGCAGTGTATCTCTTTTTAGGGTTTGTGAAGGTTGTGCTGTATCGGGTTGAATGGTCAGGGACTTTTTGATAAAATTGCGTGGGTATCCATTTGTTGGAATGTGTTGAATAGTAATGAAACATCTGCAAGAAAGCAAGCAACCTCAGAGAGCATTTAAGGACCCCACATTTCAACCCTGAGCTACAAATATTCTCCTTAATTGGTATTTAATTTTTGTAATTTTAACTATTCCTACATTTATAGTTGCTTTTATACTTCTATTTTTATTGCATTGTAAGCTGTCCAGAGTTGACATCGGCAGCATATAAATCAATCAATTAATCAGTGACAGTGAAACAACTCAATCTTTTTATAGTTTGAGGAATACTGACTTAGAAAACTTAGCTCTCTCTGAACTATGCCTAAAATGGGGAGAAAGTGTGTAACTAAGTAAGTTCCTTATTCATTCAAAAAATACATCTGTCTTAAATCATTATCCATTCATCTTTCTTCCAGGCACATGATAGATCTTTCCCATATCAACGTTGCACTGATAGTGGAGTGACCACTCGGCATAAGTTGTCTTAAAATACAGGAGGTCATGGAAGAAGTCAGAAGGGTAGAATCTCCCTGTAATTTCTGGTGCCAGCTTTGCAGACTCCTTCTGAAACTTCAAAGTTACTCTGTGACAGCTGCTGACGACAACCACAACCTTACTACAAATGGAAGTTGGATTACAAGAGTGAAAACTATCTGTATGGAACATACAGAACTACAGATCTCATATGTGAATAGTATACACGGATATTTTTAGGCAATATGCTGTGTGATCACAATGTCTTGGATCAAAAGAACTTTGACTCTTGAAAATAATTTTTGTAAAGTTTTCTTCTTAGAAAAGAATATTTGATAATGGTTGCCCTTATCTTCAGTGTGGGATGTTGAAATCAGAATGCACCCATAATCTACTGTTTGTAGCTAAGCATATAGATGCCTATAATACAGAATAAATGTTGAGCCATATAATTTAATGGATTTTAAAAATAGTTAAGGGATGTTAAATGTAATTGTTGCACATAAAGTATACCTCTCAGTATTCCTAACATTTCTTACTAACCCTATTTTGGACAAATTGTCTCCCCAGTTGATGTCCTTACCTAAGAAGGATGCTCGTGTTCAGGTTCCAAAGTCTTGGAGTAGCAGGTCTTTCAGCCTTCTCTCTTTCTTAGAGGGCTTGTATGGCCAGGAAATCACTAGGGGTTGCTAGTATGAGAAAGTTACATATTCAGGAAGAGCAGGTCCATTTTTCTTAGGCTTTTGGGGAAGTGAGTTACTGGTGTTGAGCTTCTTATTTTAATTATTTTTGGCAGTAGAGTCTGCCAAATCGCACTCATAGTGCTATTCCCACACCGTCTGGTGAATTCTGAAGACATTTCCTCTCAGATTTTATTTTACACTAAATAAACTTTCCTTCAGAAAAAGACACTTTACGGCACCATTCCCTGCTTCCTTTGATTTGTGAGAATTCCTTTTATTAGAAATCTTAGACATCTACTCAATGTTTATACACTTCAGGCCAATAAGCATAGAACAAATAAGGATTATAAGTTACTTTTAAAAATAGTTAAGGGATGTTCTTTCAGGACTGCAGGTCATGTGACATTGGGAAGTAGTGATGTTCCTTTTCTAAGTATTCAGAAACATTCTGTAAAAACAAAAAGGCTTTTAAAGCTGCGTTCTTGGTTAAGAACATGTGGGAATCAGCAATAAAGATATAAAAACACATCATCTTTTAAAGACAAAGCTATTTTTTTTCCTACTGGTAATACTTACAGCTATAGCATTTTGGTATAGTGTAGGGTGTGAAGATATTTTAAGATATTTTAGACATTTTAATGGTAGTAAAAAACATCTTCATCTTTGCGAAGTATAGCTTAAATTTGACTATACAAGAGAGGTCTTTATTATTTACAGCTCTAAATTTAAGTTTGTTTTTTAAAAAAACACTTGGGATTTTAATTGATCCCAGGCTAGTTTTTCTGTGCTTAGAATTGTGTTAAAAACACAATTCAGAGGAGAGAGAGAGAGTGGGAGGGAGAGATAGAGGAAGTATTATATCTTTGTCCATCCCAGGATATGATATCATTTTTCCACAAAGATTGCTATTTAGGATTTATCATTTAAAGTAGTGTGTGTTTTTTTTTTTAAAAAATGTCTTCACCACATAGCTCAGATACAGCTTAAATGCAACAATGCCTGCCAGAGAGGGAATTTTATAATGCCCAACCTCCAGGGAAGTTTTCATTTCTTATGTCAACAGATCTTTGATTAGGCTGGATGACCTTCAAAACAGTTTAGGGTATTTTGAGGACAGTGTTTAATGCATTTAAGGCGTACAGCTTGGGGAATCTTCTGTGGTGCTGCATTTAAAATAATGGTGTGGACTTTCGTATGTTTTGTTTAAGGCCCATCTCATACACATAATAATGGCAAGTGTCTTGTGGGGGTATAATAAGCTCACCATCTTGGTAGAGGGGAATTCTCTGGGATAAGGGGAAGAGGAGGAGGAGGAGGAAGAAGAAGAAGAAGAAGTGATTTTTTTTTCTCTGTCTTCGTAGTAAGCAGAAGGAAATCTGTCCTATTGTTTATGGGCATCAGATCTCTCACTTGAATTGTCTATAGATACTACAATACCTCAACTGATTAATACTAAATTAGTACTGAGTTTGACATGATCACAGTAACATTGGTCCCTAATTTTGATATGCCTTCCACAAAAGCTAATCACCGTAAGAATAGGAGAGAGCCTGTTCTTTCCACAATGCTTCCTGAACTATCTCCACATCTTTGGTAGAAGATCTGTTGCAACCATTATCTTGTTCTTTCTTTATCATGTGTTATTTTAAAGATGCAAAATGCAGCCACAGCATTTAATATATTGTGTAAATACAAGACTTTAAAACAAATTTAAATGAAGCTGTTCACATATTACTAATTTAGTTACACAAAAGCTTATTTGGTGGGATGGGGAGGAATGCAGTTGTGTTGTTTTATCAGAGTTGAATGAAAATGGTTCCATGTTGCTGTTATTATTGCTATTATTATTTGTGTAACTCTTCTGTTTTTATAAAGATGCCAGTTAAGTCAATACATGTATCTTGACCTGTGTATTATTTGTTCTGAAACTTCGAAAGCATACATTTGGTATGGATGTTTAGTCGGTGACCACTGTGTGTGGAAACTTTTTTCTCTTATAGAGATAATTTTATTTAATTTGGCAACATTTTCCAAGTCAGTTTAGTTTTTTTACCCATGCCAATGATAAATACAGTCAAGTTAAGTGTGATGCTGAATATTAATAATTTTATAGTTCAAAGCTAAATGGCCACTATCATATTCATTAATTCATGCACTTTTAACATTCATTTTGAACAAGGTTGGATAATTTTAACTTCATAAGAAATTAAAGATAGTCCTGTAATGATGTTATTATCCAAATAAAAATGAGGGTGATTTTCTCTTGGTTTAGCGCTCATGAGAAGATTACAGAATATCATCTCTATATAGCTATTTGTGTTTTACACTTCTCCAGATTTTCAAAAGTTGTTCTAAAATGAAAGGAGGGATGTTTAGCAGAAGTCAAATTTATAATTATTAGAAATAAATTTATAGGGCTAGGACCCTAAAACATACAGAGAGAGCCAGACTGTATAGAGATGGATGCACCAACTATTTGTAGATTGTATCAAACTCGGTTGTTTGAACAATTGAACCGCTGTTGACCGAGTATTGTCCTTTACCTCTAAATGCTGGTATGAATTATGTGGCAAGAATATAGACCATTGTTGAAGAGACCGAGTATGAATTACATAACAACGAAGCCTTGTATATCAATTTATTTATTTATTTATTTATTTATTTTATTTTATTTTATTTATGCTTCATATTTCTAGACTACCCATCCCCCTTAAAGAGTGAGTTTAGAGTGAACTAATCAGCTTTGTAGGAAAATGCCAGCATAGCATGACATTTCTCCTTCATTCTTCTGTGGTTTCTTGTTTTTCCAAAGGTGGCCCAAATGGTGAAATTAAGGGATTGCTGTATTTCTTGTCAGCAACTGACTTTAAATGGTATAAATGAATATTTCATCACGAAAAGGGCTTACACACCAAACATAGCAATCACAGAAGAAATGAAAACATGATCTTACCTTTGACACCTTTCAAAATAAGAAGTGATGCTGGAAACTCTTCATAGTTGATCCAAAGGAATTTTAGGAGTTATTAATCCTGTAGAAGTATTTACTTGAACCAAGAAGTCAAATTAATTACACTATCTCAGAGATACATCTTTAGATGTTAGTTTACTTATTCTATTTATCTGATATAGCCCCGTTTCAATTTTCATGGTTTTATTCATGAACTCTATCTTTTATTTGGTGGCACTTTTTAGATCTTTTTATGGGCATTCCTTAGTATTAGGAAAACTAATAAGACAGGCTTCCTATCCACAACTTTCCAGTGTAGATTCTTAATATCTTTTCATTAACTAGGCTGTCAGTATAATATACATATGGATGGGCTTCTTCTTTTCTTCCCCCCCCCCACCCTCTTTAAATGCCTTTCTGCCTTTCTTACTGTCTTCTGAGCTTTATTTTTCAGCAGCCATTTTGGACAAAAAGAAGGGTTGGAGAATTCTTTTAATGGCATCCAAGGTAGCGCAGTTGGCTTTTAAAGCCATAACATACCTCTGAGGTTGAGGTATATCTGAATTAAGGTCACCACAAAATAGCAAAGACCCATACTGTTTACCAAAGTATTGCATTTGTGAAGTATTGCAAACTATTTTCAATCCTAAGGATTTTGTGGAAAGTTTATTGTAACCTATTTATTATATATATATATATCTATTTAATAACTTATTACTGGTATGGGCCTTGGGCCCTAATGTATGGAACATTGATTCATATTGGATCTCATGTATGCCAGCGTTTGGTATAAATCTGGTTGGGAAGGATCATTTTTAATTGTAATATTCAAAGGATATATTCCAGTTTCCATATTCATCTTTGGTAGTGTGCTGCCCCTTTTTCTGTTATGTGAGATGTTTGGTTGAGAATGTTTTAAAAAAATGATAAAACTCAGTGTTGCTCTTTGCCATTGGTTTAAAAACATTGCTCCCCAAAAGAAGAGAATGGGTTAACCTTTCCCTCACGGGAGAAAATTCTTAATGAAAAATCTTTAATGTTCTCTGGCAAACTGGTAAGCAGGATCCCCAGAGCCAGTGATATTAACTAGATCATCCAGCTGAATGCTATAGTTTTTCCTTAATTTAATAATACAGAAAATGTGTTGATTTGTTGAAATTATTGTTAAGAGTAAAATTGTACAGTTAATCTGCTTGATTTACATGCATAATGCTGTTCTGTTCTGTGAAGCATGTTTTATTTCCTCTCCCATTTTATGTACCTGAAAATGAAGATTTATTTTTATGTAATGGCATAATTTTTCTTTCAGATATAGGGGATAGAATTCATTCCTGATTCTTTTCCTGTGCTTAACTTCAAAATAATTTTTTTTTTTTAACAGGTGGAACTACTGCATCAGACCCATTCCTTTACAGGACACCTTCAATTTTTCATATCTTATTCAACATTATCTGTCTATCTATCTATCTATCTATCTATCTATCTATCTATCTATCTATCTATCTATCTATCTATCATCTATTTATCTCAGCAGTTGGCTTAATTTTAAATCATGCTTATGACACTTCCAATTATGATTTTTCATCCATTGGGCTTTCTTTCTTTCTTTCTTTCTTTCTTTCTTTCTTTCTTTCTTTCTTTCTTTCTTTCTTTCTTTCTCTTCCTTCCCTCCCTCCCTCTTTAGGGATAAAAATATCCTATGACTAAAGCTGAATTGCCTGTTCAATCCTTATTGAGTTAAGGGAATTGTTTATGGAACTTGGGCCCAATTTTTTTGTATGTGACTAGCATGGCATAAAGCAGGAACATATTCCATTTCAAGGGCATTTCTAGGCTTGGCATAGTTTGTTGAGGGGTTGGACCTATTTGGAGAGGGTAGTTTCAGAATTGTAAGAAGGAAAATGTGCACATTGAGCATTTGCAAACTTTTCTCCCAAAAAATGTATTAAAAAAGAGCATTTTTACCTTGTCATTTTTAGATGCTAAAATGAGGTCTGTATGACTTTGAATGGAAAGCGTAGCCTTTCTTTCTCTCGTATGACAATGTTCTAATTGTCACTGGTGATCTGAAGTGCCATATTGCAAACCCGACATTCAGTTTAGTTCTAGAACAGAGTTTCTTAACCTTAGCAACTTTAAGATGGGTGAACTTCAATTCCCAGAATAAAGGGACTTGAAGTCCACACTTCTTAAAGTTTTTCTAACAGTCTCAAACACTGTTCTAAAGTGTCTTGTGCCTCATGTTAAAATAGTCCATTGATTCATTTCCCCTTCACTTCCTGGTTCTTAAGCCCCATTAGTGTTTCACTTCGTGGCATTTTTGCATTCAAGTAAATTATTTCGTTACACCATAGCAAGCAGCCATTACTTATCTTCACTTGTCAGAGGCACTAACCATATCTCAAAATATCTGCAATCAGATCTACATTCTTAAATTCTGTTCTTTCAGCAAATAATAAAGTCACAATTAGAAGGATTAGTGGTTTATATCTAGCATCCAGTCTAGATACATGAGGATTGTAACATTTGAGAACTAGAGTCCAGGCATATCGGAGACCCCAGGTTGAGAAAGGTTGTTCTTAGAGATTCATCTTTTTTACAACAAACCCATCAAATTGTGTGACTGCTATCTTTAACATCAGTGACCAGCAAGTTGGGTGATTAAAAGAGCTAGGAAGAGCTGTTGGGTGATTAAAAGAGCTAGGAAGGAAACTTAGAAGTCTTCTGGTCCAACCATCACCTCAAGCAGGACACGCCATTCCAGATAAATGGCTGTCCAAAATTTTCTTATATATCTCCAGTGAGGGAGAAAATTTCTCTTTTTGATCTCCCCTTGATTAGATTCCATCCATATGCTTCTTGTTTAGAAATCCATTGGCTAGTTTCATTAATGGGCCATCATATACCAATATAGGCATGTGCAAATTTCATCAAATTTAGACCATCCCAGAGAATTCCAGAATATTCTCTTTCCCTCCAGATCGTGCCACACATCTGGACCATAACATTCCTTTTTCTTTTGGAACAGAGGTTGGAACCCCTTGTACAACTTCTGGTGAAGTAGATATATATCTGAAAACCACTGAACTGCTCCCAGGATTGGCATGGTTTAGGGCAGGGGTCTCGAACCTTGGCAACTTTAAGATTTGTGGACTACAACTCCCAGAATTCCTCAGCCAGTTTTGCTTTGCTGGCTGAGGAACTCTGGGAGTTGAAGTCCACAAGTCTTAAAGTTGTCAAGGTTGGAGAACCCTGGTTTGGGGGGGGAAACATTCTGGATTCTCTGGAGCTGTCTGTTCCAAATAATGAATTTTACATATACCTAAACGGAAGGTGTTTCTCCCTTCTTGATGTGTGGACTTGAAACTTCTTAACCTACACTAATATTTTTCCTTTACAGGCTTTCTCCTTTTTTAGGAACGATTTATATTTCAGACAACTGGATAATCTATTTAATAAGAGTTTATTTATGTTTGTTTTTCCTTCTCTCTAAAGTGGTACCTGTTCCAGCAGAACCCCTTACTACTAATCTTTTCCTTTTTCCAGGCTCTTCTAGTTTTCTCTGAGTGGTAGTAATAGCTTGGTAATAGTTGTCGTGTAGCAATAGTGTCAGACTTGTGAAACTTTGCTTACTGTTACTGAGTGTGATCCTTCCTAACCTGTAATGTTGTGAAATACTGGATATGCCTATATAGAACCAGAAATGCTGTTCCAATGTGTTTTGCTTTAATCTGGACTGTGATATGTTTGCTGGGACAAATGCAGTAAGATCTGTCGTGCTAGTGACTCAGTGGGGGAGTGGGTGGTTAGGGGTGTATGGCCTCATGTTTTGACAGCATTCGCTAGCCAAATCACTTTACAACTCATGTTGTGAGATGTAGTCTTTGTGCATTTTATATGCCCTTTGTTTTCTTGCTTTAGAACCATTGTCTACAAGAGTTTGTTGTTACACTGTAGAAACTTGCTTTACAAATCTATGATTCATGATTTTCATGCTTATAAACTGATTCAGTTAACTGTGCTTTTCAACCTACACACTGTACTTGAAATGGGTAAATAAAAAGGATTTATTTTTAATCTCTTGTGTTGTGGAATTTTGTTGAAAACTTTCTTAAATGTGGTTTGCTTTTTCATGATGTAAATATAAGTATTCCTAAGCTGTTCTAGTATATTCCTAAACATTGAGCATTCAGTTATTAACTGCTATATCCTAAAAGCTGCCGTCTCTCTCGGCTTCCTGTCCCCTTCCTCCTGCATTGACGATTTTCCTTTTTTCCAACTGATGATGCAAATGGACCTGAGCAGCAGAAAATTAGCACATCGAAAAGGCCATCGTGGTTGTAAATGAGGCTTCGGGATGACAGATAGCCAGCTGCTCTGAGGTGTCCTGATTGAACCTAATTGCCAAGTAATAATTGCCTCCTGCAAAAGAGGAACTGGACTCTTGTGCTGAATGTAGCTGATGAAGGCCTTCTGAGATGGAGAGGCCTGGAGTGGTTCACAGCATGGATTGTGTTTGCAGCTCTTCTGGCTTAAGCTGGTGCCTGGCTTTACTTCATTATGACTAGAAAGCTGCTGTTGTAATGAACTCTTATCAAGTGTTATGAATTGTGCTGTGGGATAGTTATTCACTCTCCTAAATTAAGACCAAGGCACTCTTCTTAGTTTTCAGGTCAAGATTTTCTTGATGGGTTGGTTGATTGATCAACCCCAAAGGAGTCTAGATGATGTATAAAATATTAAAACTTAATAATAAGAACATATTAACATCTGACTCTGGACCCCCACACACACACACCTCTGGTGATCCTAAAATAGAGGTATGAAGTCTATTTCCAAGACTAGAAAAGCACCAGGCCCAGATGGAATAACTTCTTGCTTGAAAGTCTGTGTTGATCAACTGACCCTCATCTTCACCTGCATAAAACATTGCCTTACTATGTTTTACTTGCTTCAAACATGCTATTATAATCCCATTGCCTAAGAAACCCTCTATCAAGGAGCTGAATGACTACAAACCTGGAGAATTTGGAGTGTAACCTCAGTTTATCCACCTATTGACTTAGCATCAAGGCTGGTTTAAGACTAACCACAGACCAGCTATGGTGTCCCTCAAGGAAAAAACAAACTAGTGCCATGAGACAGAAATGAGAATGATCTCTGGCACACCTTCAAACCAAACTTAACCGCTTTGCTTAGCAATGGACGTTCTGGTCTCAATTCTTGTCATACGTTGAGGACTACCTGCATTAATATTTGTCTATATCAAATCTTAAACTGCGGGTTTAAATTATCCTCAAGGGATAATTTGGGCGTATCCTGAGGGTGATTGAACAAGTGGCTTATTTGCGACTCAAAGATCCAGTTTGGGAATACCACAGCTGGGATGCATGTAGAACAAGACTTTGTGTGTGTGTGTGTGTGTATGGGGAGAATGTGTGTGTGTGTGTTATTATTATTATTATTATTATTTGAGATTGGGAAGCCTAAAACCCCATCTTTTATTTCCCCCAAAAAACATTCCTCTATGAGGTGGGTTGGGTTGTCTAACAGTGTAACAGAGTTGGATGGGATCTTGGAGGTCTTCTAATCCAACCCCTTGTTCAAGCATGGGACTCTATACCATTCCAGACAAATGGCTGTCCAGTTTCTTCTTGAAAACCTCCATTGTTGGAGCACCCACAACTTACGAATGCAACCCCTTACCACTTATTAATTGTTCTGTCAGAAAATTTCTCCTTATTTCTAGCTACCTAACTGAGGTAACTAGAAAATCACATTTTTCTGCTTTGTAGCCCAGCGTCTTTTTTTAGCCCACTATCCCAATTAGCTCTCTTCATGCATATTTGCTTTTATAAGGACAAATATTACTGAACTTTCAACAGCCCGCTTTGAGGCCTGTTGATGGAGTAGGTTTTTGGACTTCTGTAAAATTCACTGCCCTACAGACTAGAGATCTGTTCTTGCATGTGGGTGTATATTGGTGTGAAGAGAAGAGGACAACTAGCAACAAAGATGCTGAAAGTACATGAATAGACGCTGAAATGCATTTCAACACCAAGCCGCTCCACTTTTACTGTTCGCAGCACGGCTGATCAGGGGTTTGTTGACTAAGATTTGTGCAGACATGCTCTAAAGCCACTAGAGGTCTCCTTTGTTCCACTGATAAAGGCCATTCTTGTTCTTGTTTGCTTTTAGAAAGGCCATGGAAGACCGCCTGGGTTCCATAACATCAAATCCCCTCCCCTTTTCTGTTTACTATCTGCCCCCTGAGGAGAAATGCAGGGAGCTCAAAAGCTTTCCCCTGATGTGGTTGGCCTTTAGAAAGAGAATGGTGGCTGTTGATTTTGGCAGTTGTACAGGAAGGGGCTTCTGAAGGACACTCAATTGTTTAGATCTCAAGTGCACCTGCCCCAAGAATCTCTCCTTAAAATTCAGATTTCTGGGTATTGGGCTCTTTGTTTTTAAAGTCAACTTAGGGATACACTGGGGTGAGGGAGGAATTCTGAAATGCATGGCAAAGAACAACTCTGAACAAATTTGTAACAGCATCCACGTTGCAGAAAAGTGATAGAAGTAATTTCCCTCTCTTTTACACACATACACAAAACCAAGTATTGTGAGAAATTAGGTTCAGCCACTAAATGTAAAAATGCATTGCAAGTGCAAATTGTTAGCAACCCAAAATTGAAATGGGCAGCCATATAGAAAAAAGCGAGAGAGAGAGAGAGAGAATGAGAGAGATGATAGACAGACAGACAGATGACAGATGATGGATGGATGGATGGATGGATGGATGGATGGATGGATGGATGGATGGATAGATAGATAGATAGATAGATAGATAGATAGATAGATGATAGATAGATGATGTTAGATAGATATTTTTTCTACAATATTTCCATTGACAAAAATGGAAATAATGTAGAAGGCACACTGGCGGATAACATTTATTGCATTGAGTTATCCTGCAGTAAATTGTACCGCTGTTAGTTGACTGTGGCAAAATGGCTTTGGCGAGATGGCCATGGCAAGATGGCCATGGCTAGTTAGTCTAGACCTGACAGTCTAAATGCTACTGTGATGCTTATTAAAAGAGGGCTGGTCCCATTTACAGAATGCTACTCAGTGGTTACTCATGAGGGCTATCTTATATATCAAAACAATAAAAGAAGCCCATGCCCTATTTTGTGAAATTCATGGATCTTCATAGCAACTCTTCAATTCTTATGCCATTTATGCCATAGTTCCTTAAGTGTCATCAAGAATCCCTTTCACCATTTCCTGGGTTTACTGCTCCTTTCTCTGAGGTTTCTGCTTCACCCTGCCTGACACTAGAGCTACCTGCCAGCTGAAGAATTTCTTCAAAAGCCAAGAGCTCCTGTTCAGTCTCCCACTTAGCCAGCCTGCCTCTATTTATGAATCTGGCATGGTGGTTCAGTGACTTGAAGATGCTGGATTTGTCCAAAAAAGGTCAACTCTCCACTTTTCAACTACTCCAGAAGTTCAAGCCCTAGCACCATATGACAATGAGCTCCTGTCACTCACCTCAACTTAGCAGTTCAAAAGCACACATTATTTTTTTTTTCTTTTTATGACCCTGTGATCCCTTTATTTGGGGTGGAGTCAGGGAAACTGGGAATAGCTCAGTGTTTACTGACTGGATGCCCTTCCTGACACCTATGTGGAGTACACAGCAGATATTTTCTCTTTGTGTCCCGATGGAGAAACATCTGCCACTACCTAGGATTGGATCTCGACCTTCTGAATTTCACCCCGAGGCCAACATGCTGCTCTCCAAAAAGCATGGAAATGCAAGTAGATAAATAGGTCCCACTCCAGTGGGAAGCTAACAGCACTTTGTGAGAAACTAGATGGCACCAGTCTTGTCCAAATGCAAGATGAAATCAATGGAGAAAAGCCCTGGATGACACCGACACTCCCACAAAACATCGCTAGCCACTCTGTGCGTGGAACTAATTTGTCTCCAGTGGTGCACTCTGGATAGCATGCGAGTGGGAATTAAATAACAAGTGATCTTAGGCAGCTGAACTGCTCTGTAATAACATTGTAGACTCCCTGGCTCTTGATGTACAAATGCGATATGCTGAATAGAATAGAATAGAATAGAATAGAATAGAATAGAATAGAATGGAATGGAATGGAATGGAATGGAATGGAAGGGAAGGGAAGGGAATGGAATGGAATGGAATGGAATGGAATGGAATGGAATGGAATGGAATTTTTTTATTGGCCAAGTGTGATTGGACACACAAGGAATTTGTCTTGGTGCATATGCTCGCAGTGTACATAAAAGAAAAGATACCTTCATCAAGGTACAACATTTACAACACAAATGATGGTCAATATATCAATATAAATCATAAGGATTACCAGCAACAAAGTTACAGTCATACAGTCATAAGTGGAAGGAGATGGTGATGGGAACGATGAGAAGATTAATAGTAGTGCAGATTTAGTAAATAGTTTGACAGTGTTGAGGGAATTATTTGTTTAGCAGAGTGATGGCCTTCGGGGAAAAACTGTTCTTGTGTCTAGTTGTTCTGGTGTACAGTGCTCTATAGCATCGTTTTGAGGGTAGGAGTTGAAACAGTTTATGTCCTGGATGTGAGGGATCTGTAAATATTTTCACAGCCCTCTTTTTGATTCGTGCAGTATACAGGTCCTCAATGGAAGGCAGGTTGGTAGCAATTATTTTTTCTGCAGTTCTAATTATCCTCTGAAGTCTGTATGAGGCCTTCATTCAGACACCTCCCATATGTACAGTGAAGGAGATGAGAGTTGCATATGCCATCCATCTCTGAAATGCAGAATTGTGATCCCAATGGTTGGCGATGTTCACCGCAAGAAACTCATGAACGCCAATGTTTTCCACTGATGAATTAGGAACTAAGTGGCCTTAAAGTGAATCCATGGATCTAAGCAAAAGGACAATGGGGAACTTTTGTGTGGAACAGTCTCTAGTTTGCCCAGCGACCGCTGCATCTTTTCTCATTTGGATCCCCTCCATACAGCTGGTGCTTCAAATTCCTTACCAGCTTTGGGTGAGGCTACTCCACAGCATAATCCACACCCACCTTATCAACAAAATGTCATTTGAAATATCCAGCTTAGCTCTCAGAAGTTTGGAAAATGGCACCTGGGCAGATTTTACCACTAGCATGACTGATAATGGGAGAACTTTATGATGCCTGTGTAGACATTAGAGAAGGTGTTATCAATCACTCAAGGGTTCCTATAGGCCACAGCAACCACACCCCTAAATGTACATAGTTTAAACTCAGAGTTTATAACTGCAGATGTATTAACAACATTCCGGACTCAGAGATTTTAAAACCTTAATGATATTGACTCAGTACTGGGAGAACAAGGAAGAGCTTTAATAGGCTCAAAGACCATCTCTTTGAACGTAGAAAATTCCCCCCGAGAGATTCCCCCTTGAAGGTAGATTGTGAGTCCTAAAATTCTTCACATTCACATTCTGGAAGAAGAAGAAGAAGAGCAGAGAGATTTGAAATTTGCTTTCCTTCCTTCCTTCCTTCCTTCCTTCCTTCCTTCCTTCCTTCCTTCCTTCCTTCCTTCCTTCCTTCCTTCCTTCCTCTCTCTTTCTTTTCTTTTCTTTTCTTTTCCTTTCTTTTCTTTTTTTAATTCTTAGCTGGACTTCCTCTTCAGGTTGAATTGTGGAACGTCCATGAACCCATCTGTGCTTGGCATGAATCTGAGCACCAGTGGCATATTGTTTTATCTATATATTTTCATATTTATATTTGAGTATTGGGGCCCCAGACCAGGTGGCAAAGCCAGGTCTTCTAGCCCTTATCAAAAGTCAGAAGGGTGGGTGCAGATCTCACCTCGGGGGACATGGTGTTTCAAAGAATAGAATAGAATAGAACAGAATTTTTTATTGGCCAAGTGTGATTGGACACACAAGGAATTTGTCTTGGTGCATATGCTCTCAGTGTACATAAAAGAAAAGATACGTTCATCAAGGTACAACATTTACAACACAATTGATGGTCAATATATCAATATAAATCATAAGGATTGCCAGCAACAAAGTTACAGTCATACAGTCATAAGTGGAAAGAGACTGGTGATGGGAACGATGAGAAGATTAATAGTAGGCAGATTTAGTAAATAGTTTGACAGTGTTGAGGGAATTATTTGTTTAGCAGAGTGATGGCCTTCGGGAAAAAACTGTTCTTGTGTCGAGTTGTTCTGATGTGCAGTGCTCTATAGCATCGTTTTGAGGGTAGGAGTTGAAACAGTTTATGTCCAGGATGTGAGGGATCTGTAAATATTTTCATGGCCCTCTTCTTGATTCGTGCAGTATACAGGTCCTCAATGGAAGGCAGGTTGGTAGCAATTATTTTTTCTGCAGTTCTAATTATCCTCTGAAGTCTGTGTCGTTGGGTTGCAGAACCGAACCAGACAGTTATAGAGGTGCAAATGACAGGCTCAATAAGGGCAGAAGCCATGGTAAAAAATACTCTTTTCCTGGATCCTATCAATTAAAATTTCTTCTCAGATGGGCTCTCTAGCATGCCCTCTCTGCCAGGTGCAGCAGGCCAAACCTATCCCATTTTAATACCTTAAAACTATGATGTGCTTGGTTTGTTTGTTTTAGCTTCTCTTTAGCTAAAGCTATCCATTATGGCTTGCTGCAACCATAGCTTTAATGTGTTATGTGAACTAGACAGATAGCTATGCATATATTAAATCAACAAACTGATGTAGAACGTGACTCCTGATCCCATCAGATACGTTTATTATGGCGGTTTCCAACAAGGAATTAAGCTACGGTATATCTAAGGATGTTGGCTAGAATGAGGGAAGTCAATAAACCCATATTAAATGATGTCGTGTCCCACTCCTCCGCTGACGGCCGGGTCAGGGAAATCCGAATCAGGCTTGCCTCTGCAGCTCTGCCCAAAGTCCTAGCACGGGGAAGCCTTGTTCTCCAATTCCAGAGGATCATTCCATCAGTACGGTAAGTGGGAGAGGCAGATATGGCGGAAGTGGGGGGCCATATCATGTTCAGGGGGTGCGCACTCACTGTTTGAGAGTGATTGCGCGCTCTGGCCCCTCAGACTTCTCCCGTTCCCCGAGTGGCCAGTATCCCCAGGGCTTGGACCTTCGGCTGATGTTGTGCAATGCTAGGTCCGTAGTGAATAAAGCCCCCCTGATCTACGATCTTATACAGGGGGGGGGCTGCGGACCTTGTGGGCATTTCGGAGACTTGGTTGGGCATTGAAGGGGGGGTTCCCCTGGTGGAGATGTGCCCACCGGATTTCCGGGCATTTCATCAGCCGAGGACCCAAGGTAGGGGTGGAGGGGTGGCGGTGGTTATTAGAGAGAGTCTGGAGCCGATGGAGGCCACTGTTCCTCAGATAGCCGGTTGTGAATCCCTTTACGTGAAGTGGGGGCGTAGGATGCAGGTGGGCTTGTTGATCACGTACCTGGCTCCTTGCTGCGTGGCAACAGCCCTGCCCGAGTTGCTGGAGTTGATAGCCGGGATGGCAGTTGATACCCCCAGGCTTATGGTCATGGGGGATTTCAACTTGCCATCAGCCGGTGTGTCGTCAACGGCGGCTCGGGAGTTCATGGCCTCCATGACGGCCATGGACCTGACCCAATTAATTGACGGCCCCACCCACGTCGGGGGAAGCACACTGGATCTGATTTTTGTCTCTGGACAGTGGTTGAGTGATCTGGAAGTACGAGAATTAGCCATTGAACCTCTGTCATGGTCAGACCACTCTCTCCTTCGTCTGGACTTTCGGACCGCTGCTCCACACCGCAGGGAGATGGGACCAATACGTTGGTTCCGTCCCAGGCGACTGATGGACCCGGAGAGGTTCCTGATGGAGCTTGGGCCGCTCCCTGGCGATCTGGCCCACGGCTCGGCCGAGGAGCTTGTTGCGGCCTGGGAACAGGCCGCGGTGGGCGCCTTGGACCGTGTCGTGCCTTTGCGGCGTCTGACCCGGCGTAGATCTCAACCAGCTCCTTGGTTTTCCGAGGAGCTGAGGGAGATGAAACGCCGGAGAAGACGCCTAGAGAGCGCGTGGAGGTCCAGCCGTTCTGAAGCTGACCGAACACTAGTTAGGTCTTTTACTCAGACCTATCTAGTGGCATTGAGGGAGGCCAAGCGGGCCTATGTCTCTACCCTCATTGCGTCAGCAGAGAACCGCCCAGCCGCCTGTTTAGGTGACTCGCTCCCTCCTTAACCAGGAGGGTTGGGATGACCCCTTACAGGGTTGTGCTGAGGATTTCACCAGGTATCTGTTTGACAAAATCGCTGAGCTTCGGGACGGTCTGGACCAAAACTGGGTAGTTTCGGGCGAGGTGACGGAGGCTAGTCTTGTTGAGACCATCTGGGAGGAGTTTGACCCTGTGGCTCCTGAGGACATGGACAGGTTGCTGGGGCGGCTGAATGCCACCACATGTTTATTGGACCCGTGTCCCTCCTGGTTGGTGCTGGCCACCCGGGGGGTTACACGAGGCTGGCTCCAGGGGATTGTTTACGCTTCTCTGAGGGAGGGTGTTGTTCCCACCGCCTTGAAAGAGGCGGTGGTGAGACCCCTCCTCAAGAAGCCTTCCCTGGACCCAGCTGTTTTGAGTAACTATCGTCCAGTCTCCAACCTTCGCTTTGTGGCGAAGGTTGTTGAGAGTGTGGTGGCACACCAGTTACCCCAGTACCTGGATGAATCTGTCTATCTAGACCCATTCCAGTCCAGTTTCCGACCCGGGTACAGCACGGAGACAGCTTTGGTCGCATTGGTGGATGACCTCTGGAGGGCCCGGGATAGAGGTTATTCCTCTGCCCTGGTTCTCCTTGATCGCTCAGCAGCTTTTGATACCATCAACCATGGTATCCTGCTGCAACGGTTGGAGGGATTGGGTGTGGGAGGCACCGTATTTCGATGGTTCTCATCCTATCTCTCCGACCGATTGCAGACGGTGTTGGCAGGGGGGCAGAGGTCGACCTCGAGGCGCCTCCTTTGTGGGGTGCCACAGGGGTCGGTTCTCTCGCCTCTCCTGTTCAACCGAAGCCGCTGGGCGAGGTCATCAGTGGTTTTGGGGTGAGTTATCAACTGTACGCGGATGACACCCAGCTGTACATTTCCACCCCTGACCACCCCAATGTAGCTGTTGAAGTGTTGTCTCGGAGTGTGGAGGCTGTACGGGTCTGGATGGGGAGAAACAGGCTCAAGCTCAACCCCTCCAAGACTGAGTGGCTGTGGATGCCGGCATCCCGGTACGGTCAGCTGCAACCGCGGCTGACTGTTGGGGGCGAATCATTGGCCCCAATGGAGAGGGTGCGCAATTTGGGGGTTCTCCTGGATGGACGGTTGTCTTTTGAAGATCATTTGGCGACCGTCTCCAGGAGAGCTTTTTACCAGGTTCGCCTGATCCGCCAGTTGCGCCCCTTTCTAGACCGGGAGGCCTTATGCACGGTCACTCATGCCCTCGTCACTTCTCGCCTGGACTACTGTAACGCTCTCTACATGGGGCTCCCCTTGAGGTGCACCCGGAGACTTCAGTTAGTTCAGAATGCAGCCGCGCGGGTGATATAACACCGATCCTGCGCAGGCTGCACTGGCTACCTGTGGTTTTCCGAGTGCACTTCAAGGTATTGGTTATCACCTTTAAAGCGCTCCATGGCATAGGACCGGGATATCTTCGGGACCGCCTTCTGTTACCACATGCCTCCCACCGACCGGTACGCTCTCATAGAGAGGGCCTCCTCAGGGTGCCATCAGCCAGACAGTGCAGGCTGGCGACCCCCAGGGGGAGAGCCTTCTCTGTGGGGGCACCTACCCTCTGGAATGAGCTTCCCCCAGGACTTCGACAGCTTAAAACATATTTATTCTTTCGAGCAGGACTGGCTTAATAGGGTTTTAAATATGGATTTTATGGGGTTTATTTTATATTTTGTATTGTATTTTAAATTTAGGCTATTGGAATACGTTTTTTAAATATTGTTTTTATTGAAATGTATCGTTTTTATTTTATCTGCCTGTTCACCGCCCTGAGTCCTCCGGGAGAAGGGCGGTATACAAATTAAATTATTATTATTATTATTATTATTATTATTATTATTATTATTATTATTATTATTATTATTATTATTATTATTATTATTATTATTATTATTATTATTATTATTAGCAAAGTCCTCAGAGCAGCCAGGAGACCAGTAAGTGACTTCAGCAAGATAAGTTCGACTTTGCCTGACTCAGAGACTGCCAGAAAGCAGATCCTTTATATAGGCCATGGGGTGTGGCTCCATGACTCAGCACTCATTAAGGCCTGCCCCTCCCTTCCTTCTGTTGCCTCCGCCTATCCAGTCTTCTAATGCGAGGGTCACTCCAATCAGCTATTGGAAGTAAACTTTCCTCAGGCTCACATGCTGTGGAGGAGGGGGAGGGGTCTAGCTGCTCCGTTTGCCTGGGCATAGAGCCAGGGCTGGGGCCGGGAGGTGCCCCCTCCTCTGCAGCTTGTCTGGGCATGGAGCCAGGACTGGGGCCGGGAGGCATACATTCCTCCGTGTTCGGGAGCAGATAAGCAGACCCCGGCTGCGGTGAGAGCAGACAAGACACAACAAATGATAGGGACTTGGTGAACAGTGATCTAGAGGTAGGGTGGAAAATGTGGTGTTTGAGATATAGCAGAAATGTATCTCCCAGTTCATCTCCCTATTGGGTTTCTGAGAACTGTAGTTCAGTAGCCTATGTCAGTCATAAGTCTCTATTTGTCACTTGATGACATCATGACACTGTGGGTTTCCCACCCCTGCTCTAGCTCAGTTTCATAGATTCCTTTATATAGTTCAGAATCAGCAGTGGGTTAGTTCAATATACAGATTAAGCCAAGCATTCTAGTCTTTGTGGGGCAAATAACAGAGTAACAGAGTTGGAAGGGACTTTGGAGGTCTTCTAGTCCAATCCCCTGATCAGCCAGAAAATCCTATACCATTTTAGACAAATGGTTGTCCAGTCTCTTCTTAAAAACTTTGTTGGAGCATCCACTACTTCTGGAGGCAAGTCGTTCCACTGATTAATTGTTCTGTCAGGTAATTTCTCCTTAGTTCTAGGTTGCTTCTCTCCTTGATTAGTTTCCATCTATTGCTTCTTGTTCTACCCTCAGGTGCTTTGGAGAATAGGTTGACTAAGAGGTAACTTGGGGGAAATTGCTAGAAGGTATTGGATTTTTTTCTGGACAATTACAAAAAAAATAAATAACTCCAGTGAAAGTGCATGGTCCTGAAGAGGTGAAAAATGACACCAGTCATAGGTGAGGAAGGAACAGAGGGCAACCTGGCAATCCCATTGAAATTCCAAGCATAGGTAGATTTAGCAATGTCGTGATTTAGGAAAAATCCAGGCACTCTGAATGCATTTAATATTTGGCTTGGTTAGGAAATGGCAATTAGTTCCATAGGTGGGAAAGTCCAATGAGATCTTGAGCAAAGTTGTTCAGGATTTTAGGCCAGGCAAAGATTTTTATGTCTCAAAGACTGCAGTAAATGTCATTCTTATTGACCCCATCTCATATTCAAACTCAGCTGTGGTGTACTTTAGCCTCAGTCTCAAAAGAAATCCTGAGAAAATTGTATTCCATACAGCCCCAGAGGTGGTATTCAGCAGGTTCTGAGCAGTTCTGGAGAACCGGTAGCAGAATTTTGAGTAGTTCAGAGAACCGGTAAATACCACCTCTGATTATCACCACCCCCATCTATTCTCTGCTTCCCAAGTCCCAGCTGATTGGGAGGAAATGGGAATTTTGAAGTATCCTTCCCCTGCCATACCCACCAAGCCACGCCCACAGAACTGGTAGTAAAAAAAATTGAATCCCACCACTGATACAGACCATCCTCAATTTATGATCACCACTAAGGCCAAATGCAGGACTATTGTTAAGTGAATTTTCCCCCATTTTACAACCTTTCTTGCCACAGTTGTTAAGTGAATCACTTCAGTTGTTAAATTAGGAACATGGTTGTTGAGTCTGGCTTCCCCATTGATGCTGCTTGTCATAACATTGCAAAAGGCGATCACATGATTCCAGGACACTGCAAGCGTCATAAATATGAGTCATTTCCCAGCGTATCTGAACTTTGATCATGTGAGCATAGAGATGCTATAACAGTCGTTAAGTGTGAAAAATGGTTATAAGTCAATATTTTTCAGTGCCTTTGTAACTTCAAACGGTCACTAAATGAATTGTTGTAAGTCAAGGACTACCTGTAAATAAAACCATCTTGGTTTTTTCCTCTCTTTTATTTTTCACATAGTATGCACACATAAGGGACGCGGTGGCTCAGGGGCTAGGACGTTGAGCTTGTTGATCGAAAGGTCGGCAGCTCAGTAGTTCAAATCCCAACGACTAGCACGTATGTGCGAGGGAAACCTTTATCTTTACCTTTATGCACACATACTTCATTGTGAATGGAAGGGGAAGGGAATCTGTAATAGATGTGCAAAACCTTTTGGATTGATAAATGTCTATAGAGATTCTCAGTCATCCAGGTCATAGTTGTCTCAGTCCAAGATAATTGGACTGGTGTTTTTTGTTTTTTTTTAAAGGCAACGGGACTGTTTTGAGGAAGAAGACATATCACTTCTAAGCCAAGAAGCTTCATCAGTTCTGACAAGATGATGGGGGATAAATTTCTTTGCAATTATCTGGTCATTAGTATTCTCTCTGAGAGCCGTTGAAAAAACTTGCGGGTTTATCTGTGCCTTTAAAGTCAGCTGAATAGGAATGGACATGGTTGTGGAAAATTCTGTCTGCCATTCAAAGCAATGTTCCTCTCTATTTTTGATCGGTACGGCTCTCTAGGAGACACCCATCTTCAAACACTCAGTATCTGGGACCCTGAAATAGAAAAGCCTTTAAGGTCTTCTCTGACAGCAAGGGTAAAATAACCCCAACAATTGACAGTTTGGTACTCTTCAATGACTGTCAGAACATGCTTCCTGAAGTTACTGCTTCACTCTACTTGGATCCCAAAGTTAGAATAGAATGAGCTGGAAGGGACCTTGAGGTCTTCTAGTCCAGCCCCTTGCTCAAGCTGGACAACCTAAACCAGTGATGGTTAACCTTTTCGGCACTGAGTGCTGAAACTTGAGAGTGCGCACTCTGGAGCGCTGGAACCCGGAAGAGCAGCTGGCGACGGCACGCGTGCCCGCAGAGAGGACTCTGTGTACCACCTCTGGCACGCGTGCTATATGTTTGCCATCATGGACCTAAACCATTTCAGACAAGAGACTGTCTAGATTCTTCTTAAAAATCTCCAATGATGGAGCACCCACCATTTCTGATGGCAAGCTTCTGTGCATGCACAGATCGTCAGTGATGACGTCGGGGCAGGTGGGCAGAGCCTCCCGCTGCCATTACAACCGATTTGCAGGAAGCGGATCGAACCAAGAGCAACCATCACTGCACTGTTAGGAAGTTTCTCCTTAATTCCAGGTTGCTTCTCTCTTTCATTAGTTTCCAACCATTGTTTCTTGTCCTGCCCTCTGGTGCTTAGGCAATAGGTTGACCTCTTCTTTGTGGCAGCCCCTCAAATACTGGAATACTGCTATCATATCACCCTTAGTCCTTCTTTTCTCTAGACTAGCCAAACCCAAGTCCTGCATCCGTTCTTCATAAGTTTTAGTCTCCAGGCCTTTTGATCAATCTTAATTGCTCTTCTCTGAATTTTTTCCAAAGTCTCAACATCTTTTTTTATACAATGGTGACCAAAATTGGTTGCAGTATTCCAGGTGTGGCTTTACTAAGGCTTTTTAAAGTGGTACTTCACATGATCTTGATTCTCTGCCACTGTTTATACAACCTAGGATTGTATTAGCATTTTTGGCTGCTGCTGCACACTGCTGGCAGTATACGAGTTTCCAAAATCTAATGGCAATGTAGACGACCATTGTTATCTCATGGACTTTAGTATCATATTTGTTGCTGGCAATCCTTATGATTTATATTGATATATTGACCATCCTTTGTGTTGTAAATGTTGTACCTTGATGAATGTATCTTTTCTTTTATGTACACTGAGAGATATGCACCAAGACAAATTCCTTGTGTGTCCAATCACACTTGGCCAATAAAAATTCTATTCTATTCTATTCTATTCTATTCTATTCTATTCTATTCGATTCGATTCGATTCGATTTGATTTGATTCGATTCGATTTCGAATTGTCCTTCATATTAAAAAAAATCTAGAAGTTTAGAGCTCATTCTGAGTTTGGGTTTTTGTTTTTGTTTTACTCTTGTTTAATGAATGAAGGAAAGAGGTGGGATGAAATCTTCATTTAGCTTTTCTCATTGTGAGAGTTTCAGGCTTTCTATTCCCATCCCAAAGGCATGTGCCACTCAGCCAATGTCAGATCTTGCAGTCTCCTGTTCTGCACAGGGCCATGTTGTCATGATGGCAGATTTTGATAAAAACTGTGAGGTTGTTGTTTTTTGGGGCAGCTTTTGTACCGAATCCAATGCTAGGTTCTGTGGAACCGTACTGTCCCTGCTGTCATCATTAAAGAACTCTTGGCAACTTATAAGAGATTTGGGTAACGTCTTGCCTGTTTACGTTTACTGTTTATGTTATGCTTTTAAATCTGTTTGCTTGAGCTAAGAATAAAGCTTAATTTTTTTTTAATTTATTCATTGTCTTTGGTGGTGAAATCCAATTTTTTTTACTACCAGTTCTGTGGACGTGGCTTGATGGGCGCGGTGTGGCTTAGTGGGCATGGGTGGATGGGCATGGCAGGGGAAGGATACTGCAAAATCCCCATTCCCACCCCACTCTGGTGGTATTTACCAGTTCTCTGAACTACTCAAAATTTCCGCTACAGTTCTCAAGAACCTGTCAGAACCTGCTGGATTTCACCCCGATCCAACAGAACCAATTCCCTGGACTGATCACCGCCCTGATACTTGGCAAAACACAAAACTTCTTTTGTTGTGTTTCAACTTCCAGAATAGTTATTGTTGGCTACGTATCAAGTGTGTGAAGCTTGGGAAACACCCCAAATAGTCTTTAGAATAAAATAGAATATTCTGCCTATATTGCCATCAGTGTTTTAGGAAGTCATGGATCGATTCACCTGTAATTTGCTATCAATACTGTTCCAAATAAGTGCCTACTGTTGCAATGTTTTGCCAACCAATCAACATACCTCGTTTATGTCACACACTCAATCAGAAAAGAGCTGTAATGCATGTTAGATGATAGTGTGAAATTCCAATAGATAAATCACTGTTTGCTTTTTCAAAATTGTGTCTGACAAATGGAACTCTTCTGATCTTTTTAGATTTAGGTGGATTTTAAGATGGAATTCTTTTGGAGCATTTATAAATATCCCGAATAATAGTACATTTAACAAAATTGAGGAAGTAAATCTAAATCCTTTGAAGTTATCTGAATCTATAATTTGATTCTTTAGGTTGCTTAGATAACAAAGTAAAAGAGTCAGAAGTCTTCTAATCCAACCCCCTGCTCAAGCAGGAAACCCTATATTATTTCAGACGAATGGTTGCCCAATCTCTTCTTAAAAACTCCAGTGTTGGAGCTCCCACAACTTCTGGAGGCAAATTGTTCCCCTAAATAATTGTTCTATCAGGAAATTTCTCCTTAGTTCTAGGTTGGTTCTCTCCTTGATTAGTCTCTACCTATTGCTTCTTGTCCTGCCTTCTGTGTTTCGGAGAATAGGTTGACTGCCTCTTCTTTGTGGATTCAAATTTGTAAAACACTGCCCTAAAACTTGACATCTGAGCAGAGTGAAATAACAGCCCCAGGAACCTGTTTTAGGAGTCCTTGAAGAATAGCAACCATTGAGGTTATTTTACTGTTGCTACCAAAGAAGACCTTGCATATTTAATGCAAGAGTATATTGAACTTAAAATAATAGAGTTGGAAAGAAACTAGGAGGTCTTCTAATCCAAGCCCCTGCTCAAGCAGGAGACTTTATACCATTCTGGGCAAATGACTGTCCAGTCTCTTCTCGAAAACATCTAGTGATGGAGCACCCACAATTTATGACAGTAAGCTGTCCACTAGTTGTTCTTACTGTCAGGAATTTTTTCCTTAATTCTAGGTTTAATGTCACGTTAATTAGATTTCATCTAATACTACTTCTCCTATCTTTCAGGTGCTTTGGAGAATAGGTCAACCCCTTCTTCTCTGCGACAGACCCTCAAGTACTGGAAGACTTTTATTACATCACCCCTAATCCTTCTCTTTGTTAGATTAGATATGCGAAGTTCACTCAATTGTTTATCATATGGTTTCACCTCCAGACCCCTTATCATCTTTGTTACCCTTCTCTGCACTCTTCCTATGATCGTAACATCTTTCTTGTGACCTTGGTGATCATAACTGGACACACACATAGTTTCATTAAGGACTACTCACTGGATATGATTGGTCAGTCACAGAGGCGGGTTTCAAAAATATTTACTACTGGTTCTCTGGGTGTGGCTTGGGTGTGGTGTGGGTTGGTGGGTGTGGCAGTATCCTTCCCTTGGTGGGAACTTCCCTTGGGGTTCCATTCCCACCCCAATCCAGGGGAAGGTTACTGCAAAATCCCCATTTCCTCTTGATCAGCTGACACTTGGGAGGCAGCGAATAGATGGGGGCGGGGCCAGTCAGAATTTTTTTCCCCCTGTTCTCTGAACTACTCAAAATTTCTGCTACCAGTTCTCCAGAACTGGTCTGAACCTGCTGAAACCCACCTTTGGTCAGTCAGTACAAATCCATCTGATTGTGCTACTGTCTATCTTGCATTGTTCTATCTTAACAAGAACAATGTGAGGAACAAGTACAGCTCCAATGATTATAGATGCAAATTGATTTTTTCAAAGCCCCTTTTTTGCTCCTATAGCCCTGCCCAAAAGAGGAAAAATACATTAGAAAATATGTCAAAGAGTCTAAGATTTTGATTTCCTAGAATCCAAATAGATTTATGTCACCAAATGTAGAAAAAAAAAAGTCACTGGCTTAGATATGGTTACGCATATAGGTTGTCCTCAATTTATGGCTACAATTGGAACCAGAATTCCTGCTGCTAAGCAAGGCAGTTGTTAAGAAAGTGACATCCAGTTTTGCAACTTTTTTTTTTTTTTTGGCCACAGTTAAGCAAATCACTGCAGTTGTAAGTTGAATCTAGCTTTCCCCATTGACTTTGTTTGTTGGAAGCGAATTTTGGAGATTGTAAGTGATCACATGACCCTGGGATGCTGCAACGGTTGTTAAATACTTGCCAGTTGCCAAAAATCTGAATTTTGATCACAAGACTGTGGGGATGCTGCAAGAGCTGTAAAATGGAAGAACCAATTGTTAAGTCGCTTTTGCCAGTGATATTGTAACTTCTAACAGTCGCTAAACAAATGGTTGTAAGTCAAGGACCATCGGTATTTCCCCTCTGCTCATTGCTCATAATGGGGAAATTTAATTTTGGAAAGAGTCTGAAAAAGCCCCTTTTAGGGAGAAGAGGTGGGGGGGGACTTAGAAGATACAGATATAACCACATTTTTTGCATTCTGTTTTATCCCACAATCAATTCTGAACAAGCTATTAGGAAGCACAGAATAACTTTGGATGGATTTAGCTATGTAATATTTTCAGCAGATCAATAGTAGTCAAAGCAACTTAAAGTCATTTTAACCAACCCCAGTCCCATTAATTTAATTGGGTTGTTTTTAAATATGCAGCAAGGTGAAAGGGATGGGAAAGTCCTCAATTTTTCTTGAGCTTGCTGCTGTTACTTATTTCATAGTACTTGCAGAGGAAATTATGTTAGGATATCTCTCCCAGCTTCATAGAATCATTGATGAAATCTGTAGAAAACAATTCATACAAATTTGCTTGCATCTCAGACAATATCAAATCCATCCGCAATCATTGAAACTCTTACTTTTTTTAAATGTACATCATGCACACAATGCATGGAAAGTAATTTGTTTTTACTTTTTGGCCCACATTATGGACACAAACATATCTGTGTCTGAGCTTGGAGAGAGAAATCAGAAAGGTTTAACAATTTAAGAATATCAGGCTTCATTTATTTAATTGCAAAGGCAATGAGCTAATATGACTGTCCTATTGCTTCCTTTAAAAATTCTTGTTATAGTTTTTCTAAATATTATCACAAAGCAAAATTAAACATAAATTGAGACTGGATATTCACATTTTCTATCTGAATAGCCTTTAAAAAGAAAAAAAAATGTGATGAACCAGAAAAGCTTTGTTATTATATACTAACCAGACTGTGCATGGCACATTTTATTTCTATAAAACTATTACAAAATATTCAAAAAATACATTTTAGTAAATTGACAGCAGTTATTTATCAGTTTATTAATGCAAAACATCCTTTCCCTGCCTGTACAAACTATTCTCCATTCTCACCATAATAGTCAACCTGTGCACGTTTTAAAAAATATTTTCTCATAAATTTCTTCTTGATTTTGAAGACAAAAATAAGAATTTTTTCCACCTCCTCACTGAATAAAGATGTGTAACAGTCTTGAGTTTGAAGAACGTGGATGAAAGCGTGCTATTATTTTTATACAAAACAAAATATTTCAGAGGCAATAGAAACATATAGAAGATGACATTACATTTCATATTATTTAAATTAAAATAATATATTCTCATATCTTACATTATTTCAAAAAAAAATTTGAAATGTGACTGTTAGGTATTGATCTCTCTTTCTCTCTCTCTCTCTCAAAAAAACAAAACAAAACAAAACAAAAAAACCCACGAATTTACAATTCTGTGTATAAAAATATAATTTACGGATTTCCACCTCCCCCTTCATTGTGTCTTTTGTTCTGAGTCTGGCTATTGGGAAAGATCAAATCTGGAGGGGGGGAGGGGAGGTCTGCAGGGTCTGTCAAAAAATTCAAAATGACGGCCATTAAGGTCTGATCAGAACTCTACCTGCGATTTTTTTTTGTAAAAAGTAGGTGGAGCTCCGATCACATCCTCTCGTTCGCCATCTTGATTTGTGTTCACTGCTCACTGCGGACATCCCTGAGCAAATCCATGGATAGTTGGAAGAAGGAGAGGCATTTCTCTGTTCGAAATTCTGGACATACATAGAAAAATAGAACTCTGTGCAGTTTTGCTAGGCAGCGCAAAATAATTTGCTTTTCCCTGTGAGTGTACAATTCACATGATAATAAATTATCAAAGAAACTATTTAAGGCTCTTGAAGTTGGGTTCATATTCCTTAAAACATCTATTTCAAAATACCAAACAAATAAATATCCAAGAGATGAGAACAACAAAACAGACAGACAAAAATATAAATCAAATAAAAATATAATATATATATTTATATTTATAAACTAAAACAAAAACTTCCTGGGTTCTTCCTGTTTCTTGAAGTCTACTTTGGAGCGTCCTACTATTATTGTTAAATTTTCTTTCTTTCTTTCTTTCTTTCTTTCTTTCTTTCTTTCTTTCTTTCTTTCTTTCTTTCTTTCTTTCTTTCTTTCTTTCTTTTTCTTTCTTTCTTCATCTTAGTTCCCCCCACCCCATTGGTACTATTTTAATCTTCAGATGGGTGTAAGTGGACTTGCCAGCTGTCAGTCTCAGCTGGCCATGCCCAATGGGTGCATCATCTCAGAACCCAAAATCCAGCGGCCAATGTAGTAGAGGAGGCGGGAGTACCAGTGGACTCCAGCCAATGTGGAACCCTCTTCGGGTACAGCAGCTGGAAAAAGGAGAGGAGAGGAGAGGCCCTCAGGATTTAGCACTGCCAAGGCTGCGTGAGCAATGCGGAAAGGCGCAAACGCCCAGTGAGCCCAGCTGTGCTCCTCAATGACAGCATAACAGGAAGCCAGCACCTGGTTGATGAGAATGGTGCCCTGAGCGGTGAGTGGGGCATAAGCCCCCGAGGCCTCCTCCTTCAGGGACACGCTGTGCACTGCTGCTTGCAACAGGGTCTGACCCCCTTGGCCCAGCACGTAGACACGTTGTCCAGGCCGCACACGGCTGGCAAAGATAGGCTGGGGTTGGGAATGGGAATGATTGTGTGGTGGGGCCACAAATAGCAGATGGGCAGCGGTGAGCAAGAGACGGGCCTGGGGTGCTTGGGTCTCAATCACGTAGAAGAGTTTGCGGACAGGAGGGTCCTCTCGGTCCAAGAAGGCTAGGAATTCACTGTAGAACAGCTGTCCGTGCACATCTGCTGCCAGCACTCGGTCACCTGGATGAAGGTCTTTCACCAGCTTCGTGCCTCCTCCTTCTAGGTTCACCCAGGCGGATCCAGGGAAGCAGCCACCCGATTTGGCAGCCACCGAGTTTTCTGAGAGAGGGAGAGAGAAAGCAGCGTTAGAGAAAAGCCAGAAAGGAAAAAGAGAAAAGCCTAGGCAATCATCGGTGTTCTAATAGCAGAAGCAAAGAATGTGAAATCATGGTGGGGAGACCAGGCTCCATATAACAGAATAACAGAGTTGGAAGGGACCTTGGAGGTCTTCTAGTCCAACCTTTTCTCAGGCAGGAAACTCTATGCTATTTCAGACACACGGTTGTCCAATCACTTCTTAAAAACTTCCAGTGTTGGAGCGTTCACAACTTCTGGAGGCAGTTTGTTCCACAGATTAATTGTTCTCACTGTCAGGAAATTTCTCATTAGAACAAAGGAGAAGTTACTTCTCTCCTTGATTAGTTTCCACCTGTTGCTTCTTGTTCTACCTTCAGGTGCTTTGAAGAATAGTTTGACTCCCTCTTCTTTGTGGCAACCCCTGAGATATTGGAACTCTGCTATCATGTCTCCCCTAGTCCTTCTTTTTATTAAACTAGACATACCCAGTTCCTGCAACCGTTCTTCATATGTTTTAGCCTCCAGTCCCCTAATCATCTTTGTTGCTCTTCTCTGCACTCTTTCTAGACCAGTGGTAGTCAATCTGGTCCCTACTATCCACTAGTGGGCATTCCAGCTTTCATGGTGGGCTGTAGGGGTTTTGTCCGGTACTGAAGCCTTTCCTTTTTTTTAATTTAATTTAATTGACATAGCATTATTTAAAAATATTTTCATTAGGTTTTCATAAAATTCCCCATGACAATTTAAATTTCTGAAAATATACTATTTGTATCGCCCGTGCATAAGTTTAGTTCACATTACGTAAGTGAAACTAAATGGCGCTATAGTGTGACCGCAAACAAAAGAGCCTCATCCCAGAATAGCTCGCGCATCTCCCCCCACCCCACCCAGCTGTAACAGACAAACAGAGCTGGTAGCCGGCGCCCCCCCCAAACCCAATCCACAATGCGCAAGAGGCTGGTGCAGACGAGGATACATGGCGCATTACTGTGGAACCGGTAGCGGTTAGAAAATTTTACTACAAACAGAGATACAAAAGTGGGCGGCAGGTATAAAAAGGTTGACTACCCCTGTTCTAGAGTCTCAATGTCTTTTTTTACATTACGATGACCAAATACTGGATGCAGCATTCCAAGTGTGGCTTTACGAAGGCATTATAAAGCAGTATTAGCACTTCAGATGATCTTGATTCTATCCCTCTGTTTTTGCAGCCTAGGACTGCACTAGCCTTTTTGGCAGCTGCAGCAGACTGTTGGCTCATATTTAAGTGACTGTTGACAAGGACTCCCTCTCATGGTTATTATTACCGGTATTGAACCAGGTACCACCTATCCCCGTGATAGTTAACCTATGGCATGCAAAGCCCTCTCTGTGGGCATGCATGCCGGCCAGCTGTTCTCTTCCAGATTCCGGCACCTGTGTGCAGCCGCTACAGTTTCGGCACTCGGTGCCGGAAAGGTTAACCATCACTGACCTATCCTATACCTGTGCATTGGTTTTTCTTGCCTAAATGTAAAACCTTACTTTTTTCACCTTTGAATTTCATTTTGCTAGGTATCTTACTGACTTTCTTCACAGGATCATCTATATCAGGTTATATGACATTATATTTTCTGGTTTCCTTCTCTATTCTTATCCCAATCTAACTGAAAAGAGATTCCATCCTGTTTGTCTATTCTCTCTCTCTCTCTCTCTTTGAGTGTGTGTCTCACTTTTCCCTCCCTCGCTCTCTCTCTCTCTCTCTCTGTATTTATCTATCTATCTATCTATCTATCTATCTATCTATCTATCTTCTTTCTTTCTATCTATCTATCTATCTATCTATCTATCTATCTATCTATCTTCTTTCTTTCTATCTATCTATCTATCTATCTATCTATCTATCTATCTATCTATCTATCTATCTCTATCTTCTATCTATCATCTATCTATCTATCTATCAATCTATCGATCTATCTTCTATCATCTCTCTATCTTCTATCTATCTATCTATTCTATCTATTCTATCTATCTATCTATATCTATCTTCTATCTATCATCTATCTATCTATCTTCTATCTATCTATCTATCTATCTATCTATCTATCTATCTATCTATCTACTATCTATCTATATCTATCTATCTATCTATCATCTATCTTCTATCTATATCTATCTATCTATCTATCTATCTTCTATCTATATCTATCTATCTATCTTCTATCTATCATCTATCTATCTATCTATCATCTATCTTCTATCTATATCTATCTATCTATATCTATCTATCTATCTATCTATCTATCTATCTATCTATCTATCTATCTATCTATCTATCTATCTTCTATCTATATCTATCTATCTTCTATCTATCATCTATCTATCTATCTATCTATCTATCTATCTATCTATCTATCTATCTATCTATCTATCTATCTATCTATCTATCTATCTATCTATCTATCTATCTATCTATCTATCTATCTATCTATCTATCTATCTATCTATTATATTGTTTCCTGATTGCTTATTTGTATCCTATGACTACCATTAAGTCTTGTACCTTAGAATTCTTGATGAACGTATCTTTTCTTTTATGTGCACTGAGAGCATATGCACCAAGACAAATTCATTGTGTATCCAATCACACTTGGCCAATAAAAATTCTATTCTATTCTATTCTATTCTATTCTATTCTATTCTATTCTATTCTATTCTATTCTATAATCTACCTACCTACCTACCTATCTACCTACCTACCTACCTACCTACCTACCTATCTATCTATCTATCTATCTATCTATCTATCTATCTATCTATCTATCTATCTATCATCTAATCTATCTAGGGAGTAAATTAAAGCAAATGGAGGCAATGACAGCAGATACATCAGGACATCTTGACACAAAATGCTGCAACACAGTCTTTCTCATGCTGGCTGGGGAATTCTGGGAATTGTAGTCCAAACATCTGAACTTTGCCAGGGTTGAGAAATATTGCTGTAACAGATATTGAATCCTGATGGCATCCATCCAAGAGTTCTCAAAAAAAAAAAATCCCAACAACCCTCAAAAGAGGAATTGCTCTAATTTGTCATTCAAATGAGGCTTAGTGCCAGAGAATTGGAAGGTAGCCAATATGATTTTAAAAGGGACCCAGAGGAGATCCAGGAAATTATAGTCTGGTCCCCCCATCCCCCCCAAAAGAATAATCAAAGCAAAACATGACTATACACAAATACACACAGAGGAGCAAGCTGACTAGGAAGAAATCAGTGTGGGATCCACCAAGATAACTCCTGTCCAGCCAACTTAGTGGAGATTTTGAAGAATGCCAGATGGACCATGGATGGAGCTGATCTTGCCAACATTGTATGCTTAGGTTTTCAAAAAAACCTTCGGAAAAATCTGTTCATTAAAAGCTCCTAAGAAAGCTTGTCAACTGTGGGGTAACAGGATTTGACCTTCTATGTATTGCTAATTGGGTTACAAACAGAAAGCTATGTGTAAAAATAAATTGTATTTTTTTAATGGACAGAAGTCAGACACAAAGACCCTCAAGGCTAAGTGTTAGAATTAGTTAAAATTATTCAAAAACTTAAGAAGTGAGCTGGACAAGTCAAGAGATGATAATGAAGTATTCAAGATGGTAAAAGAAAGATCTCTATGATGTTCAACCAAATGGCCAAGAAGATTCAGTTTGAGGTAACTTTCCCCTTGGAGATAAATGTCTATGGAGATTCTCAGTCATCCAGGTCATGGTTGTCCCAAAGACGCTTTTTTTCAAGAGGCAAATGGATTTTCTGGATTTTCTTTGAAGAGGTTTCACTTCATATCCAAGGAATCTTCTTCAACTCGGAGTTCAGTCCGGTTGCCTCTTTAAAAAGCACATTTGGGACCCTGGGAGGTATCTTTCCCCTAACTTTATTTTGAGCTCTGAGCTGTATGAAACTATCTAAGAAAAAGATCTTGGATCACAGTTGGTCGCTCAAGTAACAACTCAGTATGCAGCAGTATTTCTGCATCTGCATTATGTTGTTGTTAGTTGTGAAGTCATGTCCGACCCATCGTGATCCCATGGACAACGTTCCTCCATGCCATCCTCTGGAGTCCATTTAAGCTCATCCCGACTGCTTCAGTGACTCCATCCAGCCGCCTCGTTCTCTGTCTTCCCCTTCTTCTTTTGCCCTCAATCGTTCCCAGCATGAGGCTCTTCTCCAGGGAGTCCTTCCTTCTCATTAGGTGGCCAAAGTATTTCAGTTTCATCTTCAGGATCTGGCCTTCTAAAGAGCAGTCAGGGTTGATCTCCTCTAGAACTGACTTGTTTGTTCGCCTTGCAGTCCAAGGGACTCACAGGAGTCTTCTCCAGCACCAGAGTTCAACGGTCTCAATTCTTTGGCGCTCAGCCTTCCTTATGGTCCAACTTTCACAGCCATACATTGCAACAGGGAAAACCATTGCCTTGACTATACACACTTTTGTTGGCAGGGTGATGTCTCTGCTTTTTAATACACTGTCTAGATTTGCTATAGCTTTCCCCACCCCACCACAGTCCCCATCTGCGGTGATCTTGGAGCCCAGGAAAATAAAATCTGCACTATGAGTACACTTCTAATGGCTGCATATGAAAGAAAACATACAGGTACTTCTCAACTTATGACCTCAATTGAGGTCAGAATTTCCATTGCTAAAAAGTTGGTTGCTAAGAGAGTTGCATCTGATTTTACAACCTTTTTTTTTTTTTGGTCATGCTTGTTAAGGGATCCAGGGTAGCTGTTAAGAGAATTATATAGTTATTAAGTAAATCCACATTCTCCCACTGACTTTGCTGGTCAAAATCCAGTTGGGAAGTTTGCAAAGAGTGATCACACGACCCCAGAAGATGGAGCCCATTGTAAATACATGCCAACTGCCAAGTGCCTGGATTTTTATGACTGTGTGGATGCTGCAATGATTGTAAATGTGAGGATCAGTAGCAAGGCACTGTTTTCAATGCAGTTGTAACTTGGAATGGTTGCTAAATGAATGGCTGTAACTTGAGGACTATCTGTATAGTAGAAGTATTAAAAAAAAGCACACAAAAAGTAACCAAGGTTAAAATGTTGGCGATTCTTTGGGGTAGGACACAGTGGTGGGTTTCAAATTTGTTTACTACTGGTTCTGTGGGTATGGCTTGGTAGGTGTGGCATGGCTTGGTGGGCATGGCTTGGTGGGCGTGGCAGGGGAAGGATACTGTAAAATCTCCATTCCCTCCCCAATTCAGGGGAAGGTTATTGTAAAATCCCCATTTCCTCCCGATCAGCTGGGACTCAGGAGGCAGAGAATAGATGGGGGTGGGGCCAGTCAGAATTTTTACTACCGGTTCTGCAAACTACTCAAAATTTCCATTACTGGTCAGAACCTGCTGAAATCCATGTCTGGTAGGACAACATGATGAAAGACAATAAAACCATATTTAGCCTGGTGATAGACAACTAGAAGTTCTTAAATATCTACCCTCACTCAAAATGCTAAGGCAGGACCATCCAATGAACCTAAACCAGAGGTCTCCAACCTTGGCAACTTTAAGCCTGGTGGACTTCAACTCCCAGCTTTGCTGGCTGGGGGATTCTGGGAGTTGAAGTCCGCCAGGCTTAAAGTTGCCAAGGTTGGAGACCTCTGATCTAAACTAATGTAATCCGATCAGATATCTAACAAGATGATTTAAAACAGTCCAGAAAGAAGAACTTTTTCCAACAGCAGATAATTAACCTGTAAAATTCACTATCACAAGATATGGGAATTTTTTAAAAAAATTTGCATTTATATCCCGCCCTTCTCCGAAGACTCAGGGCGGCTTACACTATGTTAGCAATAGTCTTCATCCTATTTGTATATTTATATACAAAGTCAACTTATTGCCCCCAACAATCTGGGTCCTCATTTTACCTACCTTATAAAGGATGGAAGGCTGAGTCAACCTTGGGCCTGGTGGGACTAGAACCTGCAGTAATTGCAGGCAGCTGTGTTAATAACAGACTGTCTTAGCAGTCTGAGCCACAGAGGCCCTTGACTGAATGCCTGCTATGGGCAACATTAAAAACAAAATGAATATAATGGAGTTCGATTCCGTCATCATGAAGATTCAATTATTTGTAGGTTGTGTGGGCTTGGCAGCCCAAAATCAATTGCAGAACCTCAACGGTTAGTGGCAGAGGCCTCCATCTCTGCCTGTGATTGTGAAGCATGCTTGCTGGGTCCTTACTACCAATCCCTCCTAAAACGCAGCAGGTCTGCTCTGTACGTTTAAACAAAATTACATTCCTGGGATCATCACAAAGCTTTCCCCATTTCAAGATACTTGTATATAAACTGGCTCTTAGCTTAGAACCAAGATATTCTGCTACCAGTCACTGATCTCATGGTTAATCCTGTGCAAAAGAGGAGTTGCTTTTGGGATAAGGCAATCTACCCTGGCACACTTCCAGTTTTGCTTCTATTTCTCCTCTTGTAATTATCATTATCATCATACATTCCTCTGCGGAAAGGGAAAACCCAGCGCTTAATCTAAGGAGCAATCATTTTCAGAAGCTTGTTTTCTAAATGCCAGAAAAATAATTAAAACTAGAAGGGAGCGCCCCCAAAAGCATACAATACCTTGCAGCTCAAGATCCTGACTGTCATTGGCTTTTGCCAACCCAGTGCCCTTTGAAGACGAATTGGACTTCAATTCCCAGAATTCCCACCCCACCCAGTCTAGAAAAGGCCACGCAGGGGTAAAACTGGTGCATTCTGAGCCCACCAATGCTGGGGAAGGTTCAGCTGCTGTTTGACTGAAGGGGACCCAGCTGTGACCACGTTAGCAATTCGTAGCTGCTGCACCTGCTTCTTTTTTTTTGCCTTGATCTACACGCCGTCCTCTTACCAGCTTTCATCCATGATATATGAAAAGTCAGAGCACCGAACCCCGATACCCTGACATAGGATGAAATAGCTGCTGTCAGTTGCCCCACTGTGCATTTAAAGTCAGGGGGCCAGCTTCCAAGATTCAAGGGTTGCAACGTTAAGCTCTGAAGCTACTTTTTAAAGATTAAATGCTGGGAAACCCCCTAACTCCTGGCAACGGTGCTGGGCTAAAGCATATGTGCATGATAAAAATGCCAGATGAGTAGCAAAACATGCCTGCTGCTTCTGAGGGCAGGCTAGGAGGCTTTGAAATCTAATCTCCCTCTTCCCACCCACCCCCCTGCATATTTGTACACCTGCTTCCTCACTTATGAAGTTAGCACGCATCACAGTAGAATTAAACAGAATCAAAGAGAGATGAGGAAAAGGTCTAATGTCTTCTTCTCAGCTGCCCAGATGCTGCTCTTTAGTAATTACAACATGCCACAACTTTTCCAAGTTGGAGGATTTGATACTCCTCGGCTGGGTTGCCAGCTTAAAGGTGCAATGGGGCAGATAAGCTGTGATCAGTTCCCCCAGTCTTGAAAGTTTAGAACTCCCTTATCGTGGAATTAAAAGTGACATGCCATGATGGACAGATCAAGCTTTCAAAAACAGGAAAGCAACTTAAACAGTTTCCAGGTTTTTAAACCATCAGCTTTCATTCAAAAAGAGGGGCAGATAAATTCATTAAAATGTAGGATGATGTAGAACTTTTAACACTTGATTTCAGGATTTATGTCTTCTCTAAAGTAGCCTTCCACAACCTCAAATATACTTAATTTCCAAATTCCAGCTGTAGTTCCCCGCTGGAAAGAAATTTGGGGGGTTACAACTGAACACTTGGAAAGGTGGTTTAAATCTCTGTAGCATAATTCTTTTTAAATGCACACAATTATAGCTACTTGCAAATAAGTAGGTAAAGTTTTGCAATCCAAATAGACTTCCTAATATATAACACTTTTACTGGATTATCACTTTAGCATGTGAGCAAATGTTCTAATAAACAAGGGACAAAAGGAGAGAGAATAGAAACTAAGATGATGGTGCTCAGAGCACACATTTTTGCACAGCAAAATATTTCAGTGCTAAAAGCCAGTTCTTGTTCATTGAATCAGAGTGAAGCAATACTGATTGTCGTTCAGAATAATGGCACAAAAATCTAATGGAATATTGCTGAATGTTGGTAATGCAATTTCCTGATTATATGAAGCCAAACAAAAAAGACTATTCCACATAGCCGTAACCTTTTTTCATTAAAAAAACAAAAAACCCCAGATTTGTCCATTCTTATATTAAAGGCTCGCTGTACAGAACCAAATCTAAGGAAGGCCCAATATTAATGCCAGCATAATTAAAGAAGTTGCAAATCAAATCTAATCATTTGCCTGTGGAATTCACTCCAGTTGAAAAATAGCTCAGCAGCATCTTAGATAGTCTTTGATTTATGACAATCGGGACCAGAATTTCCATGCTAAACAAGGCGGTTGCTCCGGGAGTCATGCCTGATTTTTTGCCATGGTTGTTAAGTGAACCACTGCAATGTTTAAAATGAATTGTGCAGTCATTCAGCAAATCCAGCTTCCTCAATTGACTTGGCTTGTTGCAAGCAAGCTGGGAACATTGCAAACGGTGATCCCCTTCATTATAGTATTATATGCATACTTTTACTTATACTTTTACTTATATATACTTTTTCTCTCTCTCATGATGGGTTATTGTTTACGTTGATGACTGTATATACTGTTGTGACAAAATGAAATTAAAAAAAACAAAACTATCTGCCCATTGCCAAGAGTCCAAATTTTGATCATGTGATGCGGGGATGCTACAACAGTTATAAATGTGGGGATTGGTTGCAAGTCGCTTTTTTCAATGGAACTCTAACTTCAAACATTTGCTAAGCAAATGATTGCAAGTCAAGGACTATCTGTACTATAAGTGGAGTTACTTATAATATCTGTCTTGAATTTTTCATGCTGATGGATCTGTTTGAAAGGCCCGTCATTGATTTGGGCCAGCCTTGCAAACAGCCACTGAATTCTGTGGCTATGCAGCTTCAGATAATTTTTTTTGCAAAAAATGAAAACATACGTCCTAGTCTGCTATCTTTTGTGGCCAAAAGAAGGCTCGTGGAACATTTTTCAATCCATCCTTGAAAATTCAGCAGACTTTAAGCTCTGTCCACCTTCTTCAGAAGCTTTGCCCAATGAGCCAATTTAAGGCAAATACACAGATTCCTTACCTATCTATATTTCCCCATATCACAAGAGAAACTGCATAGAAAGATGATAAAACAATAATTGGCCAGTGCTCCAAAGACCAACTTCTGTCTAAGGAGGCTAGTCCATTGTTTGAGATCAAGGCAAAGAATTCTGGGCAACTTTTGCCCATATGAAGCAAAAGGCATCATTTACACTATAGAGCTGTGCATCTCTGTGGCCATGGAAACCTGGTTACTATGGAAACACTGTTGCTAGGGTGAAAGGAGAACATGCAACCGCAAATGTGCTTCACATAAAACCTGTAGTCTTGGCTTTCCATTACTCAGTACATTTTTAATTTATTATTGGCCTAGTTTTTCAACATATGAACCAAGAGGAGGTTATAAACTGCTAAAAAGTGTCCCAAATACATCTTCCCAAACATAGTTAAAGTGGCAGCCCATTAACTTCAAATTCTTGGTTTCCCCTCTGTATTTTCCCTCATGCGGAAATATTACTATGTTGCTGAAATATTCATGGTAAAACACCATATCCATTCATATGTCGTCTAGTCTGTCTAATAATCTGCATTGTGGTTGAATACAAATCAAGTATGATCCAATCTTTGAATCCACTTCCAAATTAAAAAACAAACAAACCACCCTCTGAGATGATTAGATAAAATTAAGACTTATGAGGAAAAACTGATATTTATAAAAGGTCTGCTACCAAGAGCCATAGTGGCACAGTGGTTAGAATGCAGTGTTGCAGGCTAACTCTGCATTTCCTCTGCCAGGAGTTCGATCTTGACTGGCTCAAGGTTGATTTCAGCCTTCCATCCTTCCGAGGTCAGTAAATTGAGGACCCAGACTGTTGGGGGCGATATGCTGACTCTGTAAACCACTTGGAGAGGGCTGTAAAGCGCTATGAAGTGGTATATAAGTCTAAGTGCTAGTGCTAGTGCTATTTTACTACCATTTTAACTGCCATTTTAAGTTCATCTTCCAGGAATTGCAAAAAATAAAAAAAAAAAGCATTATGGAAAATTCTGAGAGTAGAAGTCCAAACTTAAAGCTGTCAAAATTAAGATATTCTGCTGTAGAGAACAGTGAGTTATGCAATGGCCCAGATACACATCAGTATACAGGTAGCCCTCGACTTATGGCCACAACTGAGTCAAAAAAAATCTCTGTTGCTAAGTAAAACATTTGTTAAGTGAACTTTGCCCCATTTTATGACCTTTCTTGACATAGTTGTCACGCACTGTTGTTAAGCGAATCTGGTTTCCCCACTGACTTTGCTTATCAGAAGATCACAAAACATGACTCGGGGACACTGCAACCGTAATAAATATGAGTCATTTGCCAAGTGTTCAAATTCTGATCACGTGACCACGGGGATACTGCAACGGTTGGAAGTTGGAAAAACAGTCATAAGTCACTTTTTTTTCAATGCCATTGTAACTTTGAAGGGTCACTAAATGAACTGTCGTAACTCGAGGACTACCTGTACCTAAATTTCCATGCACGAAAAAAAAAATGTACAAAACTCATCCCTTTCCAGCACCATCATGCAGCTTTTTATATGCATTTCTTTGCATGTTCGTGGGCTGGCAACCTAACTTACCTCCCAGGTCTGTTGTTGAGACAAAAAGAAGCTCACATAAGTTATCTTGCACTCTTCGTAGGGAAGGTAGAATATAAATGCAATTAAATAGAGGCTTCAAACTAATTTTTCTTGCATGGAAATGAATTCTTCCATTTGAAAGTCTGGAGGGTTTTTCGTTTCTCCCTCAGAAAAGACAGAAATAATCAATAAGCAAAGCTATTTTTTTTTCTTCTTCTCAAATTCTGGTGGGACTTATTTCCTTTCCATAGGTACCTCCTTAACTATCAGTGTAATTAATACACCAGCTTCCTTGGACATATTTATTGTGCAAAACTCCTTAACATCTTTCCAAAGACTAGAACATAATGGGTGGAACCCTAACTCACCCCAGGAAATTAAACATCAGAGCTCAGGCAAGAAATGCTTTTCAAGCTCAAACAAATGCACATTAAAATTTGATGTTTTCTTTCTTGCCTGAATATGTATTTACTTCAAAACCCCTTGAGGACTTCTTGTGCTCACCAAAGGTAGAACAGCCAGCAGTGGAATGCTATTCTGAGAGATAATAAATTTCCTTACAAAACCTGTAGGAGGTACTTAACCTTTATGCGCACAGAACCTTACCAAGGGCTAATTGGCCTGATTGTTGTAACATTATTAATGTTGTGTTATTTATTAATATAATCATAAAAGGGCAAAGCTAAAGATTTCCCCTGTCCAGTTTGTGTCGGATTCTAGGAGGTGTGCTCATCTCAGTTTCCTAGCTGAACTCCTAGCATTGCCCAAAGATGCTTGTCTGGTCATGTGGCCAGCATGACTCTATGCCAAGGTGCCTGGAAATAACTATACCTGAGTATAATTGTTGGCCTGATAACATTGATAGCTGTTGACATCAGGCCAACGGCAATACTCACTATAATACTGAGGATGAAAATGATAATTATATAACAGCTATCTCAATCTGCTTCAAGAAAGCTTATCCATCTGTGTCAAGAAAGCTCATCAAACTATTGACTAAATCTGCACTACTATTAATTTTCTCATCGTTCCGTTCACCCATCTCCTTCCACTTCTGACTGTATGACAGTAACTTTGTTGCTTACGTATCCTTATGATTTATATTGATATTGTTTCCTGATTGCTTAAATTGTAGCCTATGACTATCATTAAATGTTGTACCTTATGATTCTTGATGAACATATCTTTTCTTTTATGTATGCTGAGAGTGTATGCACCCAAGACAAACCCCTTGTGTGTCCAATCACACTTGGCCAATAAAAAATTCTATTCTATTCTATTCTATTCTATTCTATTCTATTCTATTCTATTCTATTCTATTCTATTCTATTCTATTCTATTCATTCTCCATGCTGAAAATAGAGAAGGTGAAGTCCAGCAAACCTGAAGAGATCAGCTTGATAAAACCCCAAGATTGTTGGCTTATATGTTCATGTGGTCTCCTAGGTTCTGTTAATCATAAAGCCTGTGCTTAGATGCTGCTGTGAGAATTATAAAATCCCAGAATTGAATGGAGCCCATATAGGGCACTGAGCCCAACCTGAAATCCATATTACAGGATCCCAATACCTTTTCTTTCCAACCTCTGCTTCAATACTTCCAGCAAAATGGAGCTCGTGATCTCCTTTGGGAATGGGCTGATCTTACTCTTATAGATGAGTTTTTGAAATATTATGTTGGCTTTCCTACAATTTGACTCTGTTATTCAAGTATCAAAGAAATGGCTCCTCTTATGTAGTGCTTCTTTCATCCCTTGCTATATTCGACAGCAAAGTATCAGCTGCAGAGTCCTTCACATTTTGGGGTTTTATAATATCCCAGCAGGGGACACGGTGGCTCAGGGGCTAGGATGCTGAGCTTGTCGATCGAAAGGTCGGCAGTTCAGCGGTTCGAATCCCTAGTGCTGCCATGTAATGGGGTGAGCTCCCGTTACTTGTCCCAGCTTCTGCCAATCTAGCAGTTTCGAAAGCATGTAAAAATGCAGGTAGAAAAAATAGGGACCACCTTTGGCGGGAAGGTAACAGCGTTCTGTGTGCCTTTGGTGTTGAGTCAAGCCGGCCACGTGACACGGAGATGTCTTCGGACAGCGCTGGCTCTTCGGCTTTGAAACGGAGATGAGCACTGCCCCCTAGAATCAGCAATGACTAGCACAGTGATTCCCAAACTGTGAGCCGCGGCTCCCCAGGGAGCCGCGCTATCGTCATGGGGGCGCCGCGGAATATCTGCGCCCGCTGGGTCCGGCGCTGATGCGCCATTTCTGGGGCGTCTGGTGCGCATGCGCAGTTGCAGGTCGGATTTCCGGGGAGCCGCGGGCGCGTCTGGTGCGCATGCGCAGTTGCAGGTCAGATTTCCGGGGGAGCCGCGGGCGAAAAAGATTGGGAACCTCTGGACTAGCACGTATGTGCGTGGGCAACCTTTACCTTAATATCCCAGCATTTGAAATTTACTCCCAACATTAGAACCATCATTAAAGAGGCACAAAAAAGAACGTTTTTCTTGCATGAACTCAGGAAGTTCTGCCTGCCCTAGGAACCGTTGATATGGTTCTACAGAGGAATTGTTGAGTCTGTCATTTGCATCTCTATAACTGCCTGGTTTGTTACAGCAATCAACTGGACAGGGACAGACTTCAATGAATAGTTAGGACTGCAGAAAAAACAATTGCAACCAGCCTGTCTTCCATAGAAGATATGTATATTGCATAAGTCAGAAAGAGAGCTGAGAAAATATCTACAGACAAACCTGTCCAGTTCTTGGATATAAACTGTTTCAATTCCTCCCCTTGGGATGGTGTTATACAACATTGCATGCCAAAACAACTAGACATAGGGACAGTTTTTCCTTTGTGCCATCACTCTGTTAGACACCTAATCTTCCCAGTACTGTCTTATGTCTATGTATATTTACCTATTTGGAATGGCTGTAGTATTATTATCCTTATCTTCTTTATTATATCTTAAATGTATTACTATGATAATTATTATTACTCTGTTGGTTTGCATGTATACTGAGAGCTTCTGTATCAAATTCCTTGTGTGTCTAATCACACTTGGCCAAATTATTCTATTCTATTCTATTCTATTCTATTCTATTCTACTCTACTCTACTCTACTCTACTCTACTCTACTCTACTCTACTCTACTCTACTCTACTCTACTCTACTCTACTTCTGTTCTGTTCTGTTCTGTTCTGTTCTGTTCTGTTCTGTTCTGTTCTATTCCATTCCATTCCATTCCATTCCATTCCACCTTATACAACTGATGAACTACCTCATCTGCCCATTTCTGGTACAACAGAAATATACATTAATTCCATATATTCCATTCACACTTTTCTGTTTGCTTGACAGCGTGTTTCCTGGAGAACAGAAATATTTATTTATTGTTCTGGCCAAAGGCCACATCTGACCTTTGATTCTTTCACTGACATTCAGCAAGTCTCCAAGACAAAGTGCACAATGCCAGGGAGAAACATGAAACACGATTTAAATTTAAACTTAAACTCAGTCAAGTGCTGTTAACATAACACCCTCATGGATTTAAAAGTTTCTCTTATATTAAAGGAAGGTATGCAGAAACAATGGTGGGAGGAACATTGGAGAGCTCTCCTTTTTGGGGGGGGGGAAGGGGGGGGCTCAGCCTCTCAAATTGTGTGTACCTCTCAGGTTGAGCAAATACGCCGCACGATGGAAAAAAGCATGAGAATGAGATGTGCGGAGCTGAGAATTTTGCATCCCCGATCTTTGCCAGCTCCACTTGAAAGGCGTTTGGACAACTGCTGCCAGTCAAACGATAGTAAACTAGAAGGATCAAAGATTTGCCGTGGAGTAAAAGTATGGAGCAGGCTTGGAGCCAAAGAGTTGCTTCCTGCCCCAACAAGTCTCAGGTGGCTGAACGGCCTTCTAAGGAAAAGGTTGCTTTTTCAGCTTCAAAGGGATCAGCTGACTTACACACCCACTCCACTTTCCCCTTTTCAGTTGACTCCACAAGCAGTTGGCACAAGCTAGTTCTTAGCAAAACCTCGGATTAACAAACAAACTAGGTCAGTTTTGTTCATCCGAGTGGCCATATGTGTGGACGCTTTAGCACCAGAACTGAACCTGCTTGCGTTTTCAGCATCTTAGGTCTTCCCATTCTCACGACCTCTCAGTCTAGACGTTGTTACCCCCAAGAGCTGGGCTTGATGACTTCAACCAGTCAGCCCTGTGAGCTTGCAGCCTGTCTTGGTTTGGAGACTCTCTGATGATTTTTAGTTTGCAATCAAGCCCGGAGATCAAAAGCCTGATGAATAAGCATGATGTGCTCTTTTTGGCTTAGTGTTCGTATCTGCTCTTACGTGATCCCTGACTTTGATGTTTTGCCCGTGCAAAGGTGGTTTGTCTGCCCAGCCCAACTGCATTATGGTCCTCCTCAACAAATCCTCCCAAAGATCCTAGCTAGGAAATTTAAAAAGGGAACTGTGATTGTTGCCAATCTGTTAAAACACGTGCAAAACTCTGCTCTTGGGGGGAGGGGGGGGAAATTTCTGCTCTGAGCCCAGATGGACTATGATTTGCTGACTGATTCACATTTTGTACTAAGGTGTGATTTTGTTTCACTCTAGCTTGTTGTGGGCTAACTTGGAACTATGCTAAGCCATAAATCATGATTAGCTGGCCTCACCCCACATGCTAAGCAATAACCAAAAAATTGTGGTTTAGTGGGATAAGGTAAAGGTAAAGGTTCCCCTCACACATATGTGCTAGCCGTTCCTAACACTAGGGGGCGGTGCTCATCTCCATTTCAAAGCTGAAGAGCCAACATTGTCTGAAGACGTCTCTGTAATCATGTGGCCGGCATGACTCAACGCCAAAGGCGCACAGAATGCTGTTACCTTCCCATCAAAGGTGGTCCCTATTTTTCTACTTGCATTTTTTACATGCTTTCGAACTGCTAGGTTGGCAGAAGCTGGGACAAGTAATGGGAACTCACCCCATTAGGCGGCACTAGGGATTTGAACCTCTGAACTGCCAACCTTTCGATCTACAAGCTCAGCGTCTTAGCCACCGGGCCACTGCATTAGTGGGATATGTAAACCAAATCTTTATCTCAATTTAGAAAGCCTTGATTATTTTACTCTTGAAAGGCGCTCATGATGCCTGTACAGTCTCTTCTCTCAATATATGGTATCAACAAACACAACACAAGTTTATTCATATCTGTCAGGTAAAGATACACACATATTGTGTATACTGTGGCTCAGACTGCTAATGCAGTCTGTTATTAACAGCAGCTGCTTGTAATTACTGCAGGTTCTAGTCCCACCGGGCCCACTCAGCTTTCCATCCTTTATAAGGTAGGTAAAATGAGGACCCAGATTGTTGGGGGCAATAAGTTGACTTTGTATAAAGGTAAAGGTAAAGGTTCCCCTCGCACATATGTACTAGTTGTTCCCGACTCTAGGGGGTGGTGCTCATCTCCGTTTCAAAGCCAAAGAGCCAGTGCTGTCTGAAGATGTCTCCGTGGTCATATGGCCAGCATGACTCAATGCCAAAGGCGCACGGAACGCTGTTACCTTCCCATCAAAGGTGCTCCCTATTTTTACACTTGCATTTTTTACATGCTTTCGAACTGCTAGGTTGGCAGAAGCTGGGACAAGTAATGGGAACTCACCCCGTTACGTGGCACTAGGGATTTGAACCGCTGAACTGACAACCTTTCGATCAACAAGTTCAGCGTCTTAGCCACCGGGCCACTGCATTAGTGGGATATGTAAACCAAATCTTTATCTCAATTTAGAAAGCCTTGATTATTTTACTCTTGAAAGGCGCTCATGATGCCTGTACAGTCTCTTCTCTCAATATATGGTATCAACAAACACAACACAAGTTTATTCATATCTGTCAGGTAAAGATACACACATACTGTGTATACTGTGGCTCAGACTGCTAATGCAGTCTGTTATTAACAGCAGCTGCTTGTAATTACTGCAGGTTCTAGTCCCACCGGGCCCACTCAGCTTTCCATCCTTTATAAGGTAGGTAAAATGAGGACCCAGATTGTTGGGGGCAATAAGTTGACTTTGTATAAAGGTAAAGATAAAGGTTTCCCTCGCACATACATGGTAGTCATTCCCGACTCTAGGGGGCGGTGCTCATCTCCGTTTCAAAGCCAAAGAGCCAGCGCTGTCCAAAGACGTCTCCGTGGTCATGTGGCCGGCATGACTCAATGCCAAAGGCGCACGGAACGCTGTTACCTTCCCACCAAAGATGGTCCCTATTTTTTCTACTTGCATTTTTACGTACTTTCAAAACTGCTAGGTTGGCAGAAGCTGGGACAAGTAACAGGAGCTCACCCCGTTACACGGCAGCACTAGGGATTTGAACCGCTGAGCTGCCGACCTTACGATCGACAAGCTCAACGTCCTAGCCCCTGAGCCACCATGTCCCCTTTGTATATTGTGACTTTGTATATAAATATACAAATATAAATATACAAATAGGATGAAGACTATTGCTAACATAGTATAAGCCTCCCTGAATCTTCGGAGAAGGGCGGGATATAAATGCAAATAAAATAAAAATAAATAAAAATAAAAATACACACATACACTAATTACATATATTCCCAAAGATAGACAATACTCTTGACCTCTCTAGATCATTCTTGAACAATATAAAGTCTAAAATTGTCGTTCAGACTTGCATTTTTAAGCACTAGACCAAAAACCAATCTAAAACCAGGGATTTCCATAGATTGTTCCTGGGAAGGAACACAAACAGAATATAATATGTGCACATAAAAAAAAGGAAATATCTTTTCAATGAGATGCAGCAAAGATTTGGATAGCAGCAATTCGCCTGTTTTCTATTCAGCTTCCTCTATGTGTTATTATAAATAAAAGGAAAGAAAGTTCACACTCTAAGTTGCAAAGTGAGTATATGGGAAACAGAGATGCTCCTATTTTGAAAGCAGCTTCAGAGAAGTGGCTACTGCTTCTGATTTTTAAAATAATCCCACCTAGGGTCCATTCCACAAATGTCCTATATGTATAATTAGGGGTGTCCTGTATCAATGCACCAAAGCTATAGAAGCCCTGGCATTGTCGGAATGTGATTTGTATAAAGAGAAAATCCCCCCTCCTCTGGCATCTCTAATACTAGAACCCTGAAGGGTCATCATCCAATGAAGCTGAAAAGTTGAATATTCAGATCAACTGGGCCTCTGGTGGCTCAGGCTGCTAAGACAGTCTGTTATTAACACAGCTGCTTGCAATTACTGCAGGTTCAAGTCCCACCAGGCCCAAGGTTGACTCAGCCTTCCATCCTTTATAAGGTAGGTAAAATGAGGACCCAGATTGTTGGGGGCAATAAGTTGACTTTGTATATAATATACAAATGGATGAAGACTATTGGTTGACATAGTGTAAGCCGCCCTGAGTCTTCGGAGAAGGGCGGGATATAAATGCAAATTAAAAGAAAAGAAAACAAAATAATTATTCCCAAAATACAGAGTCAACCTGTGGATTCCTTGTGCTAGGAACACAGCTAACTAGCTAGGAACACAGAAAGTTTTAACAAAGGATTAGACTATTTCTTGGGAGAAAATAAGGCTGTGTATTAGTTCCAGCGAGAAGTGGCTTAAAGTACCAGTTTCTGAGTGAATAAACAGTAGCAGTAACCTATTCTTATAATTAATGTGCATCCTATTATAATTTGAGCTTGTGGTGAGCAATTTGCTGGAGTCTGCTTAGCATCTTTTGAGACCAGTGACCAGAAGCACTTTAGATATTGTTTAACCCAGGGGATGAAATCTACTTACCATCTCTACTAGTTCACATGCACGTGCAGACCCTCTGTGCATGTACAAACCCTTCTGCGCATGCGCAAAGGGTAAAAATAGGTTACTTCCTGGTTAAAACCAGGAAGTAACAACGGGGCGGGTGGGCGGAGCCTCTCACTGCCATCGCTACTGGTTCTCCGAACCACCCACTACCATTGCTACCGGTTTGGGCGAACCAGTCCGAACCGGTAGCATTTCACCCCTGGTTCAACCATAATGTGTGACACTCCTAAGAAAAACGACCAGTGATAACTCATAGTGGGAAATGTAATTCAACCACTCGTGTAGACCCAGAGGTCAGCTAGTCCTACTTTATAATATGTTGCATAATGTGTGAAATGCCTTGTTAGCAATATCTATAGTGTGTCTGTTTTTTCAAAACAGCAAAATGGTTGCAATACAAGCTCTGCATGAGGGATGAATGACAATTTTGATTTTGACAGCTTTCCTCTCCACTGGCCCTAGAGTCAAATGGAACTGTTAACATTTATCTATAATGCTCCATTTTTGCTTAGAAACAAATCCTATTGTGCTCTGTGAGATTTTAAACCTATAAAGCATTTCAGCATTTTTCCCTGTCTTATCCTGTTTATATTTCTTTTAGAGTAAGCCTTGCAGAGCTCAGTAGATTTATTTACGAATAGAACTAGAGGCTCAAGTAGGCTATTTAAAATAAGGCTACTCCACCTTCTCTGAGTTTTAAGATATGGGAGGTCCTTTCCTAATCCAATAGTGAGGTCAATCAAAAAGATAAGTGGGGAAAAAAAGAAGAAGATAGGATTTACTCACTAGTATCCAGTGTGTCAATTTCTCTTCTACACAGGAACTTCTTTATAAGTTGTGAGGCAGGCATAAAGAGATGGATGTGTTTTTGAAAGATGTTTTATGGCCCCATTGATTTTTACTCTTGTTATTTACATAGTTTTATCGACAGCTAAATGGTGGTGTAATGACTTTATGGCTTAGTTGGGTTTAAATGATATAATTGTTGTTTTTATGGCAGTTCCTGATCCTAATGGTTGTGTACTGTGAACAGGGTGCAAAGAAGGATCGGATAAGGTTCAAGTCAGATAAAATGGACTCTCTGTTGGTCAGAAAGCAGAGCAGTCTAGGATGGGAAGGGCAGCCTGTTCTACAGAACTTTTAAGGAGGAGATTCTGAACTTGTAAAAAATTTTTAGATTCAACCCTGGTCCTGGCAAGCCAACAACTGTTTGTGACCACCAAAATTTTTGCTCAATATTGGTGATATTAGGCAATATTTCACCCTATTAGGCAAGGTAGATTTGTTCACAGAAATTAATACCTGCTTTGATGTACTGTACTGTGTAGGGTTATCAGACCCCATTTGCAAAAATTTCAGCATCCATTAGAGGGCAGCAAAGAAGGTTTATATACTTCTTTGCTGCCATCTGGTGGTCATCTGGCCTCAGTTTGTTACCTGCAATAGGTAGTCTTTGACTTATGACCGTTTGTTTAGTGATGACAGCTATGACACACTGATAAAAATTACTTGCAACCAGTCCTCAATCTTACAACTGTTGCTTCAAGCCTGTGATCAAAATTCAGTTAGCTAGCAACTGGCACATATGTACAACAATTGTAGTGTCCCAGAATCACATGTTCTCCATTTACGGCCTTCCCAGGATGTTTTCAACAGTTAATGGGGGAAGCCATATCTGCTTAAATAAGGTCATAAAATCAGGTACAACTTACTTAATGACTGCACTGTTTGGAAGTTCTGCTCCCAATTGTGATTGTAAGTTGAAAACTACTTGTACTATGGATATCAGATGGATCTCTGCACGGAACTGCTATTGGATTGCTCAAACTTCTTAAGATGCTTCGTTTGACTTTTTAGCCCTAATTGGTTCTGACGATGATACCTGAAACTAATGGTGAAATCCAATTTTTTTTTACTACCGGTTCTGTGGGCGTAGCTTGGCAGGCGTGGCAGGGAAAGGATACTGCAAACTCTCCATTTCCACCTCACTCCTGGGGGAAGGATATTGCAAAATCTCCATTCCCTCCCTACTCTGGGGCCAGCCAGAGGTGGTATTTGCCGGTTCTCTGAACTACTCAAAATTTCTGCTACGGGTTCTCCAGAACCTGTCAGAACCTGCTGGATTTCACCCCTGCCTGAAACATTACCTCTTCCACTCTGTGCATACCCGTGATCTATTACATATATATATATATATATATATATTATTATTATTATTATTATTATTATTATTATTATTATTATTAATTAATTAACCAGAAATGCTCTTCTTTTTATCTTTTTATCCCAGTAGCAACAAAACTGGAAAGTAGGTTGAGTGGAGAGAAAGTGATTGGCCCCAAAGTCACTCAACAGATTTTGATTGCTGAAGATGGACTTGAAACTAGATTTCCCTGGTCCTAATTCAATGCCTCCTTTAGAAATTCTTCTGGAGAACTCACCCCCCAAAGAGAGGCAGAAGATAAACTATGTCCAGTCTTTTTTGTAGTAGCTTTCTGAGCTAGGAACTGCTTCCAAGAGAGAGCATATTACTACGTTTTAGACTTGCAGAAAAAACATAACTCAGATTAACAATTTTGCTTTGCTCAATAGCATGATGTACCTCAAAGACATTTTTAAAAAGTATTATATTATGGCTTAACACAATGGCAACTCACTCACACACTATGTTAAGACAACACACTGAAACACAACAATGCAATCCCACTTTTAAGTTAATCCAACAACACTATTTTGTTAAGGCTTTGCTAACCTCTGATTGTTTTGGCTTGCTTTAAGGAATGGATATTGCTGAAAGAGATCACTCTTCATTTTATTTATTTATTTATTTATTTATTTATTTATTTATTTATTTATTTATTTATTTATTTTGTCACAACAATATATGTAGGTATCATACAAAAAGATTATATAGTATATAAACACATATATGAGTAAATATAAGGAGGTATAAGCATATATATAGGAAGAAGAAAAGAAAAACAATAGGACAGGAACGGTAGGCACGTTTGTGCGCTTATGCACGCCCCTTATGGTCCTCTTAGGAATGGGGTGAGGTCAATAGTAGAAAGTTTTTGGATAAAACTTTTAGGATTATGGGAAGAGACCACAGAGTCAGGTAAAGTATTCCAAGCAGTGATGATTCTGTTACAGAAGTCATATTTTCTGCAATCTAGATTAAAGCGGTTAACATTAAGTTTAAATCTATTGGTTGCTCTAGTATTATTGCAATTAAAGCTGAAGTAGTCTTTAACAGGAAGGACATTACAATAGATGATTCTGTGAGTTAAGCTTAGGTCTCGTTGAAGGCGACTGAGTTCCAAGTTTTCTAAGCCTAGGATTTCAAGTCTGGTGAGATAGGGTATTTTATTATTTTCAGAGGAATGGAGAACTCTTCTTGTAAAATATTTCTGGACACGTTCAATTGTATTGATGTCAGAGATGTGGTGAGGGTTCCAAACAGGCGAGCTGTATTCTAGAATTGGTCTAGCAAATGTTTTATATGCTCTGGTTAGTAGTGTGGTGATAGAATTGCAATGAATTTGGGAAGGGGAGTAAGAGGGCTCCATAAGGTTGGAAAACCATCTGTAAGTATATTTCACAGGGATATTATATGTTAACACAAGCTTTGAAATCCCTTTTCTTTTTCTTATCTGTTTTTGAGATTTCTGCCGTCTTTTTTTTTTTGGCTTTGTTGTAGTTTCCTTTTTTAAAATGTTTTTCAGGTTTTGTAAACTACCAGAGTCAGTGGGAGTTGGATAGCATATATACTAAATTTAGCATACTGCTATTATTATTATTATCGTAGGTGTTGTTATTGTTAATGTTTAACTTTTAATTTGCAGACATGTTATTCCAGACTGCAAATAAATTTACTGCGATCTCTGAATTCACATGCATAGAATTCTGCATGCTGTCAATTAATTAAAAAATATGAAAGACATGGAAAAATGGGTTAAAAGAAGGGATTACTGACTGAATGTTAGGAAAAAAAAATAATTCACAGTAAGAGTAGCTTGGCAATAAAATCAATGGCCCAAAGAAGTGTAGGGCTACCTACCTATCACTGATTTTATTGAAGCAAATATTATCTATCTGGGTTGTCTCTAATGGTGGAGATTCAGCCAGTTCGCACCACTTCGGGAGAACCGGTTGTTAACTTTCTGAGCAGTTTGGTGAACTGGTTTGAAGAAATCATTAAGGGCAGAGAACCGGTTGTTAAATTATTTGAATCCCACCATTGATTGTCTTACACTAAACAGAGGTTTGAGCAAGGTAACTTTTGAGGTCTTCTCCAACTTCAGAATTTTCTGGAGGAGATATAAGATACTAATTGGGGAAGCCCATCCATCTAACTCATGCCTAGTCCTAATTTATAAAATAGGAAGACCTTTACATTTAAACTGATGTAACATTAGATTTCAGCCACTATGGCCTTGTGGTTAAGGCAACAGATTGGAAACCAGGAGACTGAATTCTAGACTCATTTTAGGCATAAAGCTAGCTGGGTACCCGAGGTCCAGTTCTCAGCCCTAGGAAGGAAGCAATGGCAAACCACTTTATAAAATTTTGCCAAGAAGATTACAGGAACTTGTCCATGCAATTGCCAAAAATCAACAGTGACTCAAAGGCACTGACAGACATTAGAGATAAATTGTGGCTAGCTGTGAGGAAACTGAAATTTTGTGTTTGTGTTTGCAAGGCATGTTTACCTATGGACAAATGTACTCTGATTAGCTCAACACCTTTTAAGTGATATAGCCAGGAGTGTCTACAAAGTATGCTTAAAAAAAGAAGTCAAGAGGGTGATCACAAAGTTTAACTGAAGTTCTGCCTATTTTTTTTGCGTTTCATGACACTCCTGTTTATACTGAACTATAAACTATAGTTAGTTTCACATAAGATGCTGATTTAATAAACAGCTGGCTAGTTTATGAGTTCAGGGCATAGCAAGCAGTCTGCACACGGCTTCACAAATATCAGCAACAGAACTATGATTGCAATTTTTCCTAGCTGTCTCTTTCAAAAGGGATATTATGGGTCCAGAACTGAATTTTTCTGCTAGTCATCATGCCCAGCCAGCAACTGATCTTCAAAAAGATAAATTGCTATGACCAAAGTGCAGTCAGGTTGTTTGTTTGATTGTAATTAAATGTTCTCCTTCCCCCTCTCTCTTTTGGACAACAAAGGTTATTAGGTCACAACTGATCTTCACTTTCTCTTTTTCCTCCCCCCCACCCCCGGTTTATAGTTCTTTATTAATTTTTGGTGGACTATTTTAAGACCCCATTTGCCTCTAAAAGCAGAATGGACAGGGAGTCCTAGACATTTGATTGCTTCCACACCCACGTCTTTTTTCTCTGAGGCTTACAGGCTGAGCCCTTCTATCTTGAAACCAACCAACCTTAAGTGTGTCTTCTGTCTCAATAAGAGCAACAAGAAAAGAGAACAAAATAGATTTGATAGACCAACTACTTTGTCCACTTTTGGAGCAGGGTGGGATGGGCCAGGAATGAACTGTCCAGCAATCTTGGCAGAACAGAAAAGAGGCATAGCTACCCCATGAATGGGGCCATGGGGCCCTTTCTGACGAAGCAAGCAACACCTTCAAGCAACCTCTTTCCCACCCCTGAGCGCCAGCGTCAACTCCAAGCTAGGCTTTGTTTGCATACTTGGGGTGTTGATGAATAGGTCTAGTTGTGTAGCAGCTCAGCAAACATGCCAGCTAACCAGCGGAGGTGTGAAAATCTTGCTCTGTTGAACAGGCCCTTCTCTAATTAAAATCCAATAAAGAATCAGCGCTGTCATTCCGATCTGGGTAATAAAGGCAGGGTCTCTTAGAAGAGAGGAGATACTTCCAAGTCTCCACCCTACCCCCACCCACCCCCTATTTGTTCAGGTGCAGGGGGACTTCCCCCCCCCCAGACCCATTCACATACACATACACTCACCCACCAAATCCTCCAAGGCCTATTTGCACAGAACGGGACACTTTTCCAAAACACTCAAGATGTGTATTTGAATTTGAAATAGAGGGGTGGACTCTTAATAGCCCTCCTGGCACCCGATCCCCCCACCCCATTATCCTGTTCCTTTTGCAGCTCCTGTCCTCCTCTCCCCCCACAGCTATTCAGGGCCCGTATTGGGGGGGCGGGGGGGCGGGAATCGCCTCCTTTGCATTCCAATCTCCTGGATGATACTTTCTGCAAATAGAAATGGCGTCTGAAAGAAACTTCCCTTCGCTCTTTAATCTTCTCATCAGATTCTTAGTCATGAACCCAGAGCCTGGCCCTCCAAAACCAGCTGGAAGAGGCATTTTCAAGGCACCCTCTCAAGAAACCTCTCTTGTACAGTCGCACGACCTTGAGTGACTTGTTCCCTTCCTTCCCAAACACCCCGGCGTGCGCTGCCTGTTAATGCCTGGATTTTGGCCCTAAAGGCTGATTCACCGCGTTTGGAATCCATCAAATTGGACTTGATGAATCCAGATGGTTGGGTGGGTGGTGGGAATGGAATCCGTTTAGTTTCTGTTGGCCATATGGGTGGCAAGAAAGTAAGCATGCCCACCTCAGAAGGGTACTATGATATAGCAAAGTCAAAGTCAACAATCTCAGGTCCTCTTAACCCACCAAACAATCAAAATAGAGCTGGAAGGGACCTTGGAGGTCTTCTAATCCAACCCTCTGATCAAGCAGGAGAGTCTACACCAGGGGTCTGCAAACTTGGCTTTTTTAAGACTTGTGGACTTCAACTCCCAAAGTTCTTAAGCCAGCAAAGCTGGCTGAGGAATTCTGGGAGTTGAAGTCCACAAGTCTTAAAAGAGCCAAGTTTGCAGACCCCTGGTCTATACCATTTCAAACAAGTGGCTGTCCAGTCTTTTCTTTAAAAAATCCCAGTGAAACAGAAGTTGCCTTCAGAAGTTGTGGGAGCTTCATCACTGGAAGATTTCAAGAAGAAACTGGACTGCCATCTGTCAGAAATGGTGTAGGGTCTCCTGCTTGGCCAGGGGGGTTGGATTAGAAGACCTACAAGGTCCCTTCCAACTCTGTTAATCAGTGATAAAGCACCTGCAAGGCAAGGTGTTCCACTGGTTAACTGTCCTCACTGTTAGGAAACTGTTTCCAAACTAATTCCAGCTTGGTTCTCTCCTTGATTAGTTTTTATCCATTTTTTTTTTGTCTTGCCTTCTGGTGCTTTGGAGAATAATTTGACCTCCCTCTTCTTTATGGCAGCCCCTCAAATACTGGAACACTGTTATCATGTCACCTCCATTTCTTCCTTTCTCTAGACCAGGGGTCTGCAAACTTGGCTCTTTTAAGACTTGTGGACTTCAACTCCCAGAGTTCCTCAGCCAGCAAAGCTTTGCTGGCTGAGGAACTCTGGGAGTTGAAGTCCACAAGTCTTAAAAGAGCCAAGTTTGCAGACCCCTGCTCTAGACTAGCCATACCCAGTTCCTGCAACCGTTCTTCATATGTTTTAGTCTATAGGCTATTAATCATCTTATCAATCACCTTGATCATCCCTTCAAGACAGATCAGACTAGAAATCCAGTGCAGTGTTGGTCAGTGCGGCTGTTATTATAAACCTATAGTAAAAGAGTCTTGCAGACCTGAATGCATTCCCCTTTCTCTCTTTTTTTAATTTGCATTTATATCCTGCCCTTCTCCAAAGACTCAGGGCGGCTTACACTATATTAGCAATAGTCTTCATCCATTTGTATATTATATACAAAGTCAACTTATTGCCCCCAACAATCTGGGTCCTCATTTTACCTACCTTATAAAGGATGGAAGGCTGAGTCAACCTTGGGCCTGGTGGGATTTGAACCTGCAGTAATTGCAAGCAGCTGTGTTAATAACAGCTTAGCAGCCTGAGCCACCAGAGGCCCTTTTTATCTGATTGGTGCCTTCCTCCTGTTCCTCCAGGTTGTTCTTTCTGCCCTCTAGAGATTTTGGCCTCCTGACATCTTCAGCCAACATGGGATTTATAATCCAATGCTTCTGGAGGGCCATATGCTGCAGAAAGTTGTTTCTAACCTAGGCACTGCTTGAATAGACAAACTAGGAGATAGGAAATATTCTGTTCGGCCCTTCAATTGCTACTACTCTGGTTTTCTGCTGGTTTATAGGAAGGAGGTGGAACATTTGAAGCATGAAAGATAGAACACTACAAGGTAGGTGAGCATTATCCCTGCCTAAGATTACTCTCTCCAGAACAGTCACAAACAGAAAACCAGGCAGGAGAAAGGTTTTGCCTTCTAGCTTATGTTCCAGATCTCTGCTTGCAAAACAAAAACAAAACTCCAAACCCTTATACATGCATCCACATGAATATAGGTCAGATTCTGCCTGCAGAGTTCACACTTGTCGTAGTTTCAACATTGGCTCCCTGGATCAAAGACGAGATGGTGCCTCCACCCTTCACTTTGCGGTTTGGATCAAACTAAGTCAGGAGAGCCAGTTTGGTGTGTACTGAAGTGGTTAAGGAATCAGGCTAGAAACAATACCATGAGTTCTAGTTCTGCCTTAAGCCCAATTGCCAACTTGGCGGCTTTGAGACAGTTGCTCTCTCTCTTTCTCTCTCTCTGTCCTGGGAAATGGACAATGGCAAACCACTTTTGAAAAACCCTTGCTAAGCAAAGTGCAGAGTGTTGTCAGGAGTCAACTGACAACTGACTCCAAGGCACAAAATAAAATAGAAATACCAATATACCAGGGCTACTGCAACATGATTGAATCCGGATCCAGAAACTAAGCTGAATATTAATATTGAGAAGGCAATATTGCCCACAACAGAATGTCAGCAACCTGGTTCAGAAAAAATAGGATAAAATACAGGTAATCCTCAATTTATGACCACAATTAAGCCCAAAATTTATGCTGCTAAGTGAGAAATTTGTTAAGTGAGTTTTGCCCCATTTTACGATGTTTCTTGCCACATTTGTTAGGCGAATCACTGCAGTTGTTAAATTACCAGCACTGTTGTTATGTGAAATCTGGTTTTTCCATTGACTTTGCTAGTCAGAAGGTCGCAAAAGGGGATCACATGACCCCAGGACACTGTAACCGTCATAAACGTGAATCAGTTGTCAAACATCTCAATGTAAATCACATGACCACGGGGTCGTCGTAAGTGCGACAGTCGTAAGTGTGAAAAATTGTCATAGGTCACTTTTTGTTGTAACTTCAAGTGGTCACTAAATGAACTATTGTAAGTCGAGGACTACCTGTAGTATGAACTGCACTGTGCACATCCAGTGCTCTGGTCTCTAAGAGACAAGACATAGAAGGGGCCAAGAAAACCAAAAGGACATATTCTTGTCAGAGTTAAGACACCAAGACAGCTTTACTTTTTTTTAACTTAGTACAAAAAGTCCAGCGGTCTTCTGGTCCTGCTTTCTGACTCATTAGTCCTAGAAATAATTACTATTGTCCCCAACACTTTATTTATTTATTTTATTTATTTATTTTTCGAATTTTTATACGGCCCTATCTCCCTAGGGACTCAGGGCGGTTCACAGCCAAAATAAAAATATACATATAAATACAAAATAAAACGTCAGTTAAAAAACTTATTAAAAATGGCCGAATTATTAAAATCACAATATACATAATAAAACCCATTTAAAACCATTTAAATTTTAAAATCTAATCCAGTCCTGCGCAGATGAATAGATGTGTTTTAAGCTCGCGGCAGAAGGTTCGGAGGTCAGGAAGCTGACGAAGACCTGGGGGAAGTTCGTTCCAGAGGGTGGAAGCCCCCACAGAGAAGGCCCTTCCCCTGGGTGTCGCCAGCTGGCACTGCTTAGCCGACGGCACCCTGAGGAGTCCCTCTCTGTGAGGGACTCTGTGAGGGACTCTCTTTAAATGAGCTAAAGGAACTTCTCCAATTCTTCTGCAAGCTAAACATCTGGAATGTTACATTTTCCAGACTGAAAATATAAAATCTATGGTATCCTCACATGCCCGGAATTATAGTTCACATTATTTTAAGAAGTGCATCAGGGATTTTAACCTATACCTTGACGATACTAATACTAATGCTACTAATACTAATAATTAAAAAAATAATTGGGTCTTTGACTTGAGAAAAAGTCAACCTCCAATGAAAAATAATTATAAAAGACCCTGGTAGACTGAGAAAAAAAGTTGCTTTTTAGGAAATCTACTTGGGGAATCCAGTCCCGTAGTGAAATCTTACCCACTGCCTTGAATGGAATTCTCCCTCCCTCCCCATCATGCCGGTTCTCTTAATCCTTGCTTCGTTCTCACATTAGTCGATATATTTAGAGACAGTTAATTATTTTTTCATCTCGATCGCGTGTTTCTTGGCACTTCGAGAGTGTTTTCTTTAAGAGGCGGTCAAAAAGGAGGAGAGGTAGCAAAACAAGGAGGCGTCTCCGCCAAAAAACAAAAAACAACAACAACAAAAAAACCCTGTTAACTGTTTTGCTAGAAAGCGACAATTTATGCAGAAAGCGAGCGAGCAGCACGCGCCCTTGAGGCTGCGTTTCTCAACCACACCAGCAAGGGGCGCTCGTAGCACGAAGGAATACTGACAGCCGAGGCTGAACTTAAAAAAGCGGAGCTCGGAACAGCTGTACGCTGTTCCGGCGACAGCAAGAGGAAGAACGAGCTTTTGCAGGTTGTTTCACTGCCCCACTGAAATATCAATGCCGGGTTAAGCGGCTCGGAGGCCGCAGGGCCGGCGGAGAGACGAGAAGCTTGTCTGCTTCCCCTTCGCTTTTTTCCACCCCCCCAAAGGGGGAGCTGGAGCTAGTTGTTTCGGCAAAAGTCCCAATCCGTGGCGGGACACAAGAACAAACTTCCCTCGAAGTCTCCTGCATGCTCTGGATACGGGTCGGCGGGCGGGTGGGGGATGGGGCAGGAGGAGCGCAGGGCAAGTTCTAAGCTCAGACTGCTTTTTAAACGTACCGCATCTTCACTGAGGTCGCGGAAAAAAACGCGCAGACGATCGAGCGCCTGGATGGTCGAACCCCAACAGGGGGGTGAGGGGTGAGGGGTGAGGGGTGGGCGGTCTCTAAAGCGCTGCGCGGGATCCGCATCTGTTTCCTAGCACGGCTTCAGCAAGCGGGGGTTGTGCCTGTGACCACGCACGCCGCTCCTCTGGATGAATGAACTCGAAGCCTCGGTCCTCCCTACCGCGTGGGTACCATTCGCCGCACCTCGCCACCTTCCATCCTTTCCTCTGCCCAGTTCATTTTGGTTCTTTCTTTCTTTCTTTCTTTCTTTCTTTCTTTCTTTCTTTCTTTCTTTCTTTCTTTCTTTCTTTCTTTGTCTTTCTGTCTTTTTCTTCCTTTCTGTCTTCCTGTCTGTTTCTTTCTTTCTCTTTCTCTTTCTGTTTATTTCTTCGTTTCTTTCTTTCTTCATTTCTTTCTTTCTCTTTCTGTCTTTCTGTCTTTTTCTTCCTTCCTTCCTTTCTGTCTTCCTGTCTCTCTCTCGCTCTGTCTTTCTTTTTTTCTTTCCCTCTTTCCCTCTTTCTCTCTTCTCTTTCTCTCCCTTTCTCTCTCTCTCTCTCTCTCTCTGTCCCTCCCCCCTTCCCTCTCTCTCCCGCTCCCTCCTTCGGTTAGAAGGAAGAAAACGGGGCGTCCTATGATTTCTAAAAGGATCCAGAACTACGGCTCTGGGATCTCTCTTGAGTGTGTGTGTGTGTGGGGGGGGGATTCGGGAGTCGAGACCGGCGGAACAAGTCACCCCGGCGTGCTTGGGACGGTTTGAGTTTAACAAAATGAGTTGTGGCTGACCGGTTAAGGGTCCAGGAGGACCTGCTTTGAATTCAAGGGGTCTCAGCTCCCCTCTGAAGAGATTAAGCAGCGTGGAAACGGCGTGGGAGGGGATGCTCGCTGCTGTGTTGAGAAACCGTTCCCCAGTGGGCTTAAGCTCTGAACTCCCATTCTTGCCAGGAATCTTACTTAGGTTGTGCGCACAAGACCCGTCCGGAGCTCAAAAGTTCCCAGCCAGCAGCTTCCCTCATTCCCACCCATCTGTGAAGACGCGGCCGAGGCAATTGCAACAGAGCTTGAACGCGGGTCTAACAATCGCAGTCTAGGATGCCCCGGCAGAAATAATTGAAACGACCGACTCGGGGGTGGGTGTGGGGAGAGAGCAGACGCTGACTGACCTTAGTTGGGAACAAAGCACTGGACGCACAACCGCCCCGCACTGGATGCGCGAGGCCGATTCTCACGTTCTCATTTACTCGAGAAGACAGTGGGCGGGGCTTATTGCGTTTAACCAGAACGCCCCAAAGCCCCTTCATTTGAGGATGCCCGGATTGGGCGAAAGGCTTAGAAGCGGCAGGCCCCTGCGCTTTAATCGCTAGCCTTCCTCAAGACTATTTCGCCCCGCTACATTTCTCATAGCCCTCTTAGACGTAGCTTTTCTGTCTCTTAAGGTCAGCAGGCCTTCAGGAACCTGGATAAGGTCCCTGACAGTTCCCTCCCTCCTTCCCGTTTTCTGGCCATTCTTGACTAATTGGAGATTTCTGGATAATAGTTGATGGTTGATGGTATTTAAAGGAGTAATTAAAGAAAAGGTTCATTTATTTAACTTGGCAACTTGAAGACGGGTGGATTCTAATAATTCTGGGAGTTGAAATCCTCTCAACGACCAAGTTGCCAGGTTTTGAAATGTGACTCACATCCCATTTTTCATACAAAAACTGAAACTGGCATACACGATGCATATTCCTACTTTCCCCCACAACAACCATGTGAGGTAGATTGGGGAGGGGGAGAAGGAAAGTGGGAGAGAAAGAACAGGCCCTTAGCCAAGGCCACCCAGGGAGCATCTATGGAGGAAGATAGACTGCACCTTGCTCTCCCAAGTCCTTCATATTCCAAAAAAAAAAAAAAAAAAAACCCTCTCTCTATATGTGTATACTTGCATTGGTGAAACACAGCAGTCGCCCTTCTTATCTCACAACTAACACCTTAAATGGAGGCTAAATAAATGGGAAACTCAGCCAAAGCATTCTTCTGCTTCCAACTAGCAGTATCAGGTCTCTGAAATCCCTTCAGCATAAGCAGGAATGCCGTACCCTTTCACAGTAGGTGTTACTATTACTTTACTACTTGCCCCTTCTGCAGAATGAGATGCTTTTAAGAACGATCTCAGTTTCCCCCCTCGAGAATGGAGAGAGCGGAGGATGCGTCTCATCCAGGCAGGGGTGTCCCCTGCCGTCTTGTTTGTTTTTAACAACATTCCTCGGGTTTCCCACACCCTGGCCAAGCTTAGCAGACCCGGCACGCCTGGGAGGACGCCCACCCCCCGCTCTCGCTCGCGCTGCTTACCGGCCTTGACGGAGCAGTGGATGTGCGCCTTGGACTCGTAGTAGACCCAGTCAAAGCCGGCCTCGACGGCCAGGCGAGCCAGCATGCCGTACTTGCTGCGGTCCCGATCCGAGGTGGTGATGTCCACTGCGCGGCCCTCGTAGTGCAGCGACTCCTCAGAGTGGTGGCCGTCCTCGTCCCAGCCCTCCGTGACGCGCAGCTTGACGCCGGGCCACTGGTTCATGACGGAGATAGCCAGCGCGTTCAGCTTATCCTTGCAGCGCTGCCGGGAGCAAGCAGAAGAAAGGCGAGCGTGGCGGGGGGAGTCAGAACAGCTGGCGGCGCAGTGGGGTAGGGATGGGGGGGATTGTCACGGCCGGGCTGGCTGGGCAGGGGACGCGAAATCCCACGGCGGGAGCCAGACCTGCGGTGCTTCCGCCCGCCCGCAGGTCTCCTGTGGCCAAGCGATCCCGGCTGGGGGAAGAGAATCGTGTGACCCGGGTTTCCCTCCCAGCTGAGATATTCCAGTGGACCTAAAGCGGGGGACAGGAAACACTTGTGGAGGTCTTCCAGCTCCGGATGGCAACCACATGGGTCATCTCAAGAGCTTTGCAGTCCAGATCTGATGGTCCTAACTTTTTCCTGTGCGATCTGTATAATGCTAATTGATTTCCCCTTTCTTTAAAGCTACCCACAGGGGATGCCTCCCACCTGTAAGCAGACAAAGCTGGGAGGCCTGGCAGACAGCTGATCTTTTGCCCAAGTTTAAGCATCCTAAGGCAGGTTAGGTTAGTCGCCACAAAGCCAAAAGTCTAGAATAGCTGTAATTTAAATCAGGGGTCTCCAACCTTGGCAACTTTAAGACTTGTGGACTTCAACTGGCTGAGGAATTCTGGGAGTTGAAGTCCACAAGTCTTAAAGTTGCCAAGGTTGGAGACCCCTGAATTAAAGCACCTTCCCCTCCCCCCCAAAAAAACTTGGCACCTTTAAGAAGTATAAATTAGCTGGGGCATTCTGGGATCCAAAGTCCACAGATCTTAAAGTTGCCAACTTGGGAAAATGCAGCTTTAGATACTTTGCTTGCTTGTGAGATTTTAGTAGAATCCCCTATGCATTTTGCCCTGTTACTAAAGGATGGGGTATAAAACATGATTAGGCAGGAGATGAGCAAGAGGGAGAGTTTAGCTCACCAGGAATGAGGTAGACAAACTCTGGAAGAAACTGAGCCAACCATACCCTCCTGGACACCTACTGATATCTGTTCTACCAAGCCCGCTCTCCCGCCACCAACCAAACTCTACTCTACTGGCTGAGATAATGCAGAAATTGTGCTTCTGTGTCCACACAAGGGAACCCCAGTCTGAAAGATATGCTTCCATCATGTTGCTCAGTCTTGACATGCTACCACATCTATTGTCTCGGAATGGACCTTCATCCTAAGACCCAAAGTTGGACCTTGGAGAAACTCCTGCTACAGTATGTGGGCAGAAGGAGGGGAGCAAAGGGAGGCACAGTTCCCTCCAGAGAGTGCTCCTCCCAGAGTCATTCCAGTCCAAAACTAGATGCAACAGCCCACAAACATGTTTGGCAAACTTGCTTTCTGAAGTCAATTTGGCAGAACTCCAACTTTACCAGTTATCAAACCTTCTGTCCAGCTTAGCTGAGAAGGGGCCCCCCGGAAGACAATCCAAGGTCATTATGTGTCCTGTGGCAGCAGTAGAATCTCTAGATGGACTAGAAAATATTTAAATAGTTTTATATATTGCCCAGAGCCTACTGGAGTTGAGCAGCCAATAAAATTAAATAATATATTAAATATTTTAGGAAAGACAGGTTGATTGGATCCTGACAGGATTAGAGCAGGACCATTGGTTGCTAGGCTGGGGGTTTCAGTTTCCTACAGTTAATTTGTCTGTCTCCTTAATTTTGGTGTGCTTATTTGAGAACTTGTTGGAATCAAGTCTTTCTCTGCTTGGTTCTTGGTAGGACTTGGGCTGTGGTTGGAAGTTGTACTTCCTTGGTGGAAAATGACTGCTGAATGGAAGAACATCCACTGAACCAGTTTCCATCCAAGATAAATGAAAAATTGTTGGCATTGACTAGATTTAAGGATAATGGTTCAGTACTTGTATTCACAAGCATGCGTAACTTGGTTAGCTTTAGCTTGAATGGGAGGGGAGGTAAGCTATTTTGCTAAATCAGGATTCATTTGATGGTTGAATGGTCTAAACTCCCGAAGTTGATTAATTGAATAGACTTGGATCTTCAGGAGTGGGGCAACATGCAGGGTAAATTAATTAATTAATTAATTAATTAATTCTATTTCGCTTAATGTAATTAGCAAATATAGACCAACTTAACTTTCGGTGAAAAGATGCAAGTTAGTAATATAAAATTTTCCTAGCCTGAGAAGTAAATCCACCTCTGTGACTTTATAGGGCTTTTACTCCCTAAGAATTTAGATTTTCAGATTTAGCTCCACATGTCTCATTCTTGAGTGATTTATATCCAGGAATCATCTTAAAATGAATGGAAGGGAAGAAGACATAAGGTATCTATCTTCTTAGATCCTGCAGAAGCTGGAAGTATCTATTTTACTTTATAAAAAAAAAAATGAAGAGGAAAAAAAATTGGCCAAATTTGGAGATTGCAAAAGCTGGACTACAGCTTCAAGATATGAAAGTATATGGATCTAGATAAACACAAGTTATTTTTAAAGACAAAAAAATAAGGTTAAGTTTTTAAGTTTTGTACCTGAATGAAGTTTTTCTCACTTCAGCAAGCAAAACACACACACACACACACACACACACACACACACACATATCCCTTCCCCCCTCCCAAAACTGTTTTTGTCTGATTTCTGAACAAGACTGTTTTCTTTTTGCAAAGTTTTTAAAAGTGGTTTGCTATTCCCTCTTTCCTAGAGCTGAGAGAAAGTGACTAGGGGTCACCAGGCTGGTTTTGTATCTAAGGCAAGACTAGAACTCATAACCTCCTATTTTCTATCTCAATGCCTTAAATGTTATATCAAACTAGTTCTGATCAGCACTATTCACAATCTGAGAAAATATAATTCAGGAACAGTTTTCCTACTTAAATTTTTGCTGGCCTAACAATTGCCTGTGATTTTGCACCAACCCGATATCACCCTCAGGTTCTTGTGAATCTCATCCATCCATCCAGGATGGATGTTCCCCAATATATAATTCATCAATTATTATTTGTGAATAGATAAGGAGATGTTTCACTTCTTCCTCTGGTCTGGCCCTGTTAATATTTATTTGAGTTCCTGCGATCTGTAGCTAGGGACTGTATTGGGATTCCATGACCCTAGAAACTAAAGTCATTAGCAACTTGGCTATAAGTTCCCACAGACTCTGGATTCAGTGGAGAAGGAAGCAAGGAGGATCTTGATGTATCCTACTAGTAATCTCCTAGCATTTTCTCCACAAAGGCTAACCTTCAAAACTTTTAAGCGAGGCAGATTTCTAAGCAAGTGGCCTCTGAAAGTAAACAATCCTTTCCAAACCAATGTTCATTTATCTTAAACTCCATGAATTAGTCTTTTAAAGCTAGGGACAACATCTTTCTGGAAGAATCCACAGAAGCAAATAAAAGACAGGTCAACGTTCTATTGCATTATTTTAAAAAAGGATTTCTGGGAGAAAACAACAACAACTGAGTTTATAGAGGATGAGGAGTTGCTGAGTCTTTGCAGTTTTGCTGGGAAGCATAAATAGTTCTCTAAGATTGTAGCTACGATAGAACAAACCTTTCCAGAGGCCAATGACTTTACACTGGACAATTTCTTGGACTTTCTCCCAGGAATACTTTTGCCATTTCACCTCTCCAGCAAGAAGTATAAGCCAGCAAGGCATTTTTTTTTCCAGAGTCAACTTTTGCAACATTGTCTTTTAAGACCAACTCAAGAGTGAATTTGGCACCCTTTTACCTGCCTTTTATATATTTTCTTCAGTATGAAGTTTAGCCCAGTAAAACTCAGTGGGGTTTGCTTTAATATAAACACAAATGGGATTGTAAAAAAGGAGAAATTGCCTAGTTCCACAAACCTTCACTCTACTTTTCTCTAGAAGAATGGCTTCTACAACTCCCAAATGATCTATGGAGATTTTCAGCCATCCAGGTCACGGTTGTCCCAAAGGCGCTTTTTCAAGAGAAAGTTCAGTTGCCTCTTGAAAAAGCACTTTTGGGACTTGTAGTTGCTGTCTTATTGAACGAAGGGCGGCCAAGATAGATACATCTCAACAGTTTTAGAAATCGCTGCCGCGGATACTGTTTTAAGAGTGACATCTTTTGGGGAGGCGGGGGAGGGAGATTTAAGTCATAATCATCATCTTCGTTTATGTCAGAAGGCTGCTGCTGGGAAGGCGAATGCGTAAAAAGCACATCAGCTCAGTGGGCAGGTAAGCAGAAACACGAGTGGGTTTTCCTACCCCTTCACCGCACCAAACAGCAGATCCCGGATCTCTGCCGACCAGATGGAACTAGACAGCAGAAACTGATTCCCCCATACCTGCGCTTCTTCCGTGAGCGTCCAAAGAGCCGAAAGCCTGAGGCTACGAAGAATCCGACGCCGGTTGCCCAAGGCGCGCGGCTGGACTGGAGGAAGAGTCAGGGGAGCTCAGCCGTTCGGAGTTCTCGGGCTCACGGAGGGAACTTCGCCGGCGAGGAGAGGGGAAGGAAAGATCTACAGAGCCGGCTTTTTGGGATCAAAATCCTCACCCGCAAAGACGGCAGCGCTGAGCACTTTTGGCTTCCATCACTCCTCTAAGGCATCTTATCTGCCCGATCCTTTCTTTGCAGGACGGCTTGGGCAGAAAAGAGCCGAGTTATGGGGCGGAGGGGGGCCGGCTAACCTGACCTAGGCATGCAGGCTACTCCTGCCTTCTCCAGGGCGCCGTTCCGCCTCGGCGCTTTTCACTTTCTCTCCCCCTTTGCTAAGAAGGAAGGCGGCCCGCGTGTGGAATCTCTTCAGGAATAAATCCCATAGGGTGCAGCCTCGATTCCCTTGATTGAGCGGGACTCAACCGCCCACACCTCCCACTCAAGCCCCGAAACAAGCTAAAGAACATTCACGGACTGTAACTGCCTTCGTCCCAGCGGGCCGAGAAGGGCCTCGTTTTTCCAGACTAATCGCAGCTCTGGCCTGACACCCTTATGTCCCTCATTAGTTAGAGTAGGCTACGGAGTGGGAATTGTGTGGGGGGTGGGGGGGGGGAGGCGGCCGCCTAGAAGGCCGCCGTCACCTGCCAGGAGAAACCCTCTGCCGGGTTTTGCCTCTTTCTCCTCCCTTCATTTAGTTAATATTAACTGGCAGCGGCGGCAGCGGCTGGTTGGAAAGATGAACGCTTCTCTGCCGAAAAAGGTTCCCCTCCCATCTCGGCCCCGCCCCAGGAGGGAGACTGCCTTCTCCAAGCTGCCTGGCCGCTGCGCGAGACAAGGGTCAAGGCGGAGACGAAGGGCCCGGGGCCGCCCAGGTGCATTTCCGCCGCCAAGCGGCGTTCTATGTTAGCAAATCTCCCCCACCCTATCTCAGGCGGTGAAAGGCCGCCGCGCAGGGTAACAGATTCGCTTCCTTTTCTGCTTTCACGCCCAGGGTCAGCTGGACTCCATGAGCATCCCCTTCCCCCCCCCCAGCGCACGTCCCCCAAAGTCTGCCTCAAAGCCCGCTCTTTGCTCCCAAGCTAAGGCTATTTTTCCGACCGCGCCCAGAACTCGCTCTGGTCGGCCGAAGAATCCGGAAAGGAGCGAGGCGAGATGGGAAGCTCCCGTGAGTGCGTCTAGCGCGGCGGGGCTGGGGCGCGGTGTTTGTTGCGTCTGAGGGAAGTTGGCTGAAGGTCAGAAGTTCAGAGGCTGCCAGAGAACGCTGCCAAGGAGGCCGGCGGTGAAGAAGTGGGGAAGGAGAGCGCTACCTTGCAGGTGCCTCGATTCACCAAACAAGGGAGCTCCAAGGCGCGTGGGAAGCGCGCGTGGGGGCGGGGAAGACCAGGAAAGGCGGCGGTCAGAGGAGGCTAAGCTTCCCGGCCCTCTCCGTTGCCTCTCTTTTCCCCACCCTCGACCCCAAATATCCAGGCCACTTGTTCCAAATTTACCTCCCTTCCAGACCTATCTTCTTCTTTCCTTCCCAGACCGTCCAGATTACACTCCCATCACCCCAGCTCACTAGGACTGGCGAAAACGTCATATACACCTGGAGGAGCTTCCAGACAGATTCCCCGGGAATAGGACCCGCCCAGGTGCATTTCCTTTGCTCTTCCCGGGCTGTCGGAGGAGCGCGAAGGAAAGCAACCTGCGCCGGCAGAGGCGGGCGCGCACGCGCAGGACCCCTTGCCGCGTATAACAGCGGCAGCGCTTTTCCTGGGGCTTCCGCGTCACTGCCAACCCCGCCAGGAGCTCGCAGCCTTTCCGGCCGCCTGTAGCCAGGCTCCAGGCTGAAACACGAGCCCTGCCGATCGATCAGAGAGGAGTAAGTGAAGCTGAAAACGCGAGATGCGGTTGACTTGCAGCCGCACAGCTAACCCGGCTCGCGCGTCTTTGCAGATGAGAGAAGGGGGTGGGGGGAGCGGGGACATAAGAAAGGCAGGAGGGCGCGAACGCCAACCGGGAGCTTAAAGGTTCATCAGTGGCGCTGGTCCCGCCATCGCCTCGCCTTCTGTTCTCTGGGGGCCTTTTGCTTTCCTGGAGGCAGCGCTGTCGCGGCCTCGGCAGCTGTTGGAACTCGCGTCGCGCGCGCTTCCAAACCTTTCCGTGTCCCGTGAGATTTAAGGTGGTCAGATGGAGATGGCGGGCAGGCGCATTTCCCGTAGCCCCAAGCGAACTCCTCGCCGAACGGCAGGGCGGGACGCGAGCAAAGACGCCAAAAGTACGCCGCCCCCCCCTCCGCCCTTCCAGGGGCGACTCGGGCGGAATCGAGCTGGTTCCGTGGTGCTGAAGGTGGGGCTTAAACCTCAGAATCGCGGGAGGGGTCGGGGAAGTAAAGGCAGCTGACCTATTTTCGGAAGGGGACGCAACCGACGGCAGTCGCCCGAGGCCGGCAGCGTGGTGGAGAATTTGAAGGGCCGCCCGAACTCTGGAGCGGAGCCTGATTCGCAGAGTTTTCCCTGGACGAATCAGTTTTCGATCATTATTCGGTTGGAAAGCTGATCTAGGGACGGAGGGTGGGCGGTTAATGGGTGCCTAGTTTTAGTCGCCTATTTGTAGTCCTCGCATACTGAGGGCCGTGAGACGTGGGCGCGCAATCCGCGACCTTCCATCCCGGGTTTGCTGTGCCGATTAAGTTCCCCGTCCTTTCCCCTCGGGTGGTATCACCGGTCTGGGGCCGAGGGGGAAATGAGCATCTTTAAAGGCGATCAATGCGCTCTCAGACACAGTTGCCAAAGGGAGTCTGGCGGATGCCGCCTTTGATTATTATTATTAGTAGTAGTATTATCCTGCTCCTTGGACTTCAGAACCGCCCCGGGAGATGCCAGGTTCTGACCTTCATCCTCACGGCGTGCGCGAGGCGACGGGGAGAGAGGGTTAATCTAAAAGAAACTGACTAGGAAGAGAAAGAAGCGGAGCTGGGCGATTCCCTATCTCCGAGGAGGAGACCGGTGGTGTGCAGAAGGCTAACACGAGCAGCAGGCAGAGCCGCCAGCTAACCAACTCGGTGGCAGGGAGCGGCCGAGCGCAGCTCTGCCTGCAACTATCAGGGCTACCGTATTCACACGCGGAGCCTCCTCCCTCCGTGGCGGAAGGTCGCATCAACAGCCCAGCCGATGCTATCCCCAAGGAGCTCTCCCCCACCCCACCGGCGCATCCCTTCCCCCGACAGCTCCTGGGAACCGGGGTCGGCGACGCCCCAGGGAAGCTGAGAGCCCCGGAGGGAGGCGATGCTGCCGTATTACAGTCCGCGCCCCCTCCTCCCCAGGCCGGGAGGCGAGCAGGTCGGCAAGAGGCGAAGGGCGCGTCTCTGACCTGGGTCATCAGCCGGTCGGCTCCCGTGTTCTCCTCGTCCTTAAAAATAATGTCCGGATTATAATTGGGGGTCAGCTCTTTAAAGCGCTCCGAGTTCCGGGTGATCTTGCCCTCGTATCTGCCGCTGGCGCCCAGCGTCTTCTCGGCCACGTTGGGGATGAACTGCTTGTAGGCTAAAGGGGTCAATTTCTTCGGGTGCCTCCTCTTGCCGAAACCCCGGCCCGGCCCGCAAGCCAGCCCGGCGGAGAGGAAAAGCGCGCCTAGGCAGAGCGGGAGGAGCCCAGTTCTTCTCAGGAGCAACATGCCGTCCACGGAGCAAGCGGCCCCTTCGGCTTCCCCTCTCGCCGCCCCCTGCGCTCTACCGGGCTCGTGGCTCGGGTGAGTGCGGGTGAGTGGCAGAGAGCGCGCCCGCTGCTGCCTTCCTCGCCCGGGAGTTGCCCTCTTCCCTCGGCTCCTGGCTTTTTCCCTTCCTTGTCTCCTGCTGCCTGCCTGCCTGCCCGCCCGCCTCCTCCTTTCCTCTGCTTTCCTTTCCTTTCCTCTCCTCTCGGTGACTTAGCCCCCGATCTCTAGCAAAGCAGGTGCATCTTGGCGCTTGCGATAACGGGACTCATCGGAGTTCAGGATCGTGGCGCGTAGAAGGCAGGAGGGGACTGCGGGCGGGAAGCGGGAAGGTGGGGGGGGGGAGCGACGGTGGAAACGGAATGAAATAATAAAGACTGGGATCTAATGGGAGCTGAAACGCCTATGAGTGAAGCCTGGCTCTAGTTCTATATTATAGCTGCCAGCGCTGAGTCCTGATTGGTCGAGGCGGGAGAAGCTCGCCTTCCGATGTATTAACCCTGAAGAAGGCAAAATAGAAAGGGGGGGGGAAGCGCCCACAACAACAAGGCGAGAGATTAAAAAAAAAAAAAAGGACTTGAGAGATTCTCGCTCTCTCCCTCCTTGTACCTGAAGGGTTGGAAGTGAAAGGGGTGGAGACGGCGCTTTCTCGGGATAACATCAATTACATGTTTTTTTTCTTGCCCCCCCTCCTCTTCAACTTAAAAGAAAATTGGCAGCAGGTTAATATTTGTCAGCAAGAGTAAGACGAGATGTATGTGCGCGGAGGTGAGAGACCCCTATAACGTTCACACATTACTTGTCAGCCTGGAGGTTGAAAATGGTCTGGAAAATTTAAGTAGCCGATAAAATTAGGTCATGGGGTGGGGTGGGGGGAGAGATTTCATCGCCGTTCGGGAAACTGAGGAAATCATATGCAGAGTTAAGAGTTCCCATTAAAAAAAAGAAAAACACACACAACCACACACAGCTGGGCATTATTTGAAGCAGGCTAATCCACGCGCGTCCACCTAGGTTTCAGGACAAGGGAACGGAGAAAAAAACATTTATTGGGAAAGGTCCGTTTTTAATCCCCCGTGACTATACAAAGAGGGCGATCTTGTCAAAACTTTCTAACGTGGAAAATAGCTCCTGTTTATAACACAGAGGTATAGAATAGAAGGGTTCGGCCTCAGGGGAAGATGGATCTAAAAGATTTTGGAAACAAGTGCCTGTTCTTTTATAGCCCAACCATCTCAGCTGCAGAGAGTTTTAGGCGAGCTATGTAGGGGGGGGGGAGGCAGTTGCAATAATTGCCTTGGGGCTTAGTCCCATAGATCGCTGGATCGCTATCAGCCCAAGAGTCAGAAAGAGGCTGGTGGAAATTACAAGGAACTCACAATAGTGCAGCATTTCCCCCCCCCCCCAAACTGAGTTGGTAGGGGTTTTTTCCCCCTTCCAGGCAGCTGATGAAGAATCCTCCACCACTTGACACTGAAAGTATGGGGCAGGATTCGTGTATGAGAGATGATGGAGACTAGAGAATTATCCTTAATGTTGCTTAATTGTAATTTTTCGCTGGCTGGCAACTTGTCTGGAGCTGCATGAAGCTACTGAATAGACAAAGGTATCCAGAGACTAATAAAATAAGCTTGGACGCAGATATGAAACTGTACCTACAATTAAACTTTTTTCTTTCTTTCTTTCTTTTTTTGTCACTGTATGAAACTGAGGTTGGTTCTGCTCTGCTTCAAAGGACCAAAAATGCTTTCAAGCATTGAGGAAAAATAAACCCTTATAAATGAAGATATATGGATCTCAAACCTCTTTGATATTTCTCAAAGCTGGCTTGGAAATTCTAGGAATTGAAGTCCACCTGTGTTAACTTTCCAAGTTCTTCGAAAACACTGGCCTGTATAAGAGAGGACATAACAGTGTTGTAATTATCTTGCAAAGTAGAAGAGCCAAGTAGGTTTATTTCTAGCAAGTTTAAAGAAAATTCCCCCCTTCTGAAGTTTTCTTTCTTCTTTCCATCCAAGATCCATGATTTTAAGGTTCCCCAGTTCCAAATACTTGTACTCAGTTAATATTTTTCAAAACTTTGAAAAAAGTATGAGCATCTAAGAAGTTTTGGCTCCACTTACTTTTAAAAGAGAAGAACTATTCTTAACCAGGGTTGCAATATGTGGATGCCCAGAGGGTTATTTCCCTCCCTTTCCATTCCCTACCTGATTTTGAGTTAATGCTTCTTCATTTCCAGTAGGTTTTCCTACTGCTTTTCTGCACAAATCCTGTGAACCCCTAGGTGTTCCCAAAAAGTTATTAGCAATGTGTGTCTCTCTGTTGCCACTTAGTGATTGTCTGTAGTTTGGAACGCCAGACATGAAAGTCCTAATTTTCAGAACTTCTTCCAAATCGGCACCAGCCACTCTATATTTCAATATCTTAGGATGCATAGAAGTCATAGAAATCACGAGGCGAAAGTCATCAAGGCAGGCTCGATGTTCAACAGAACCGAAGCCACTGGCGATATTAATCCAAGGGGGTGGGTGGGTTTATGAATCCGAATTCAGTGATGAGAGATTGATAGAAACTCTGGATTTCCAGTGGGAAATTGACAAGATCTAAAAAGAGGCCTACTGCAAGGAAAGGAGTTCATGTCTGGAAGTTTACGGCTTGTTTCTGGTTTCTCTGGGCGATAGAAAAAAGCTTTGAGAAGTTGGAGACTGAGATATGACAATCAAATCTCTTTCTCTCCCTTCCAGTTTCTCACTCCCACACACACACAATCCTTCCCCCTCCGGATAGTATTTGGAATCTCCATATGTAAACAAACCCGAAGCTTCTGAGCAACCTGCACATTACAGAGAGCCGATTTTTGGATGCGGTGATTTTCAACTCATCGGTGTGGTTTGGACCAAGATAAAAAAAAAAGTCTGATCATTGCTTCTCGCTGTTTTTCCTTTGGTACGAAAGATCTTCGATTCAGCAGGAGGAGCTGGCGTGAAGAGAGAGAGAGAGAATGGCAAGAAAAGTGCGCATGGAGGTTGCGCATATCTAAAAAGTGGAAGGAGCAAAAAAAACAACAACAACAACCCAAAACCCGCTCCTCTATTCTCCCACTCCCCTACACCCACCCCACCCCCGCGGCACCCGCCTCTTTTCAGGATCCGCATGTATAGCAGGAAAAGGAAAAGCGCCCAAGAGGAATTCGCGTGAGAACCAGTTTAGTTTAATGGTTAAGGTGCTAGGCTAGAAACTGGGAGTCTGTGAGTTCTAGTCCCGTCATGAAAGCCAGCTGAGTCACTTAGGGCCAAACTCTCTCTCTCTATCAGTCTAACAGGGTTGTTGTGGTAATGGGGAAAAGAGGCAGAAATATCACCGTAGTTAAGTTCGACGGCTTGAGTTACACTCATCCACCCACAGGTGAGAAAAAAAATATGACAGAAGGTCTAAGACAGAGGTAGCTGGGCATCTCTAGCAAAGCCAAAGATGAAGGAAAGCAACGGTTGCCACAGCTGACAAGTCAGGATCTCCCAAATTTGTCAGACTATTGCAACTTTAAAATATAGGTGGAAGCCCACGCCTTACAGTTGGCTGAAATCGGGACGCACCGCTCTGCTCATTCTCTAAAACCGTGTCGCGAAGGGAATTTATTTACAGGAGGTACTGCAAAATTGCCTTATACAATGTAAGCCGCCCTGAGTCTTCGGAGAAGGGCGGGATATAAATGTAAATAAATAAATAAATAAGGTGCCTCAGTCAACTCTTCCAATATTCTCCTCTTCCGCAGACATAAAACAAACAAACACGGTCAACTTTTTTCTGGGAAGGGGACTATCCCCATCTAGCTGAACTAAACGGAGCTTTAACTCATCAGAACTGAATTTGTCGGGGTCCTCTTCAGGGCACCGAAGCCATGGACTGTCTTTGTTCTCCAGTGGGGCCCCCAAATAATAGAATAGAGTCCTTCAACTTTCCCCGCCTTTCTGCCACGTGACAGACCCAGTCTGCTGGGCACCTGCCCGCCTCCGGCCCGAATATCTGTATCCAAATAAGCAAACAGGCAGGTGACTCGCTTCCCCCGAGTTTTCAGCTAAGCCATCTCCTATGCATTTTGCACGGACTGGCTTGCCCGGCCTCTTTGCTCGCCTGTTCTTTTAGCAAGGAGGAGGAACTTAGTGTCCTTCAGGACATCTGTTGCCTCGAGGCCCGGAGGCTTCGCGGCGTTCTCCCAGAGTGAACGCCGTTCTCACCCTTCTTCCCACCCTACAGCCTGCATCTGCCCTGCCACCACTCCAAAGCTGACCAGCTTGGAGCGCCGGGTCGCGCGCTTCACCAAGAAAAGGCAAGGTTTGAGCCGCCTGGCTAAGCCTCGCCAGCGTCCAGCTTTCGAGTTGCTTTCTGGGCGAGGGTCCCGCGCGCTTCCGGGAGGTGGCGGGGCTAGCCAGGAGTCTTTCGACCGCCAGCCGGTCGCCCCTTCTCTCCAGCTGCCCTCGTGCAAAGGCCTCGGCGGAGTTCTCCCTCTCAGGGGCCGGGCCAGGCCAGTGGAGGGGATATCAAGATCGCCTCCCTTTCGATTCCCCCGCTTCTTGTTTGTCACGCAAGCAAGACCGCCTGTTTCTAGCGCCTTCCTGCGCGAGAGTTTTTCTGAAGGCCGGAGAGCTACCACCTGCTCTCTTCGGGAGACCCTCTGGCTCGGACACCTTACCCAGTGTGACTAGTATCGTCTTTGCCGACGGGACACAAGGCCAGACCCCGAGGGACCCGATCTGGGCCAGAGTAGAATAAAAGACGGACAGGCTTGGGGTACATGTGCAGAGCGCCTGCGTCTCCCTGCTGAGTTAGCCTAACTGACGGGCTACCGGACCTGGGCTGCAAAAATCCGGACGAGTTTGTTTTTTTTTGGGTCGCCTCCAACCATACTCAGGGAGGCCTCCCGAAGTGCCCTAAGTCCCCTGGTACTGGAAAGCAGGACGTCGCTTCCACACGTCTTTTGGAGGAAAAGCACAGGCCGGGAGGTTTCGGAAACTCGAGGGGAATGAGCGGAAACGGCGAGGTTCCTTCGCGCTCCCGGCCAGGTCCTTGGCGATCTGTCCTTCCAGTCTTATCCCTCTCGCCCCCCACTCCCGCGCCCCGCTTTGCATCCTCTCCCTGGAGAGCAGAGGGCGAGGTAGTGGCCACAGCCTTCCATCTCCCTTGGTTTCCGCAGGGTTGCTGCATCGCGCTGCCAGCTGGGCCCGAATATGGGGCGGGGTGGGGGGTGGGGGCAGCATTCGGCAGCTTCGTGCAGCCTCTGCGAACGAAGATCTTTCAGCTTGGCCGGCTCATTAAGGCCTCTGCTTTCCTTCTTCCCTGCCAGCTGTCTCGGTCTGGGGACCTCCTCCTGCGCTGAATCCCGTTTAGGTTTCGGCTGCTTCCCCACTAGGGGACTTTAACATCCAAACCTCCCCTCCATGTCAGGGCTGCTCTTTGCAGCATCTAAAAAGCTAAAGAGAAAGAACGAACGAACCAGACCAAACATCTCCTGGCCAGCCACCAACACCCAAATAAAAGAGGATTAACACCAGACAAACATTCAAAAAAGCAAACAACACAGCCTAATCCAGGAATTACCAAGAATACTCCCACCAACAGGGACAGGACAAGTCACCTGTATATAAACATGCAAACCACGCTCCCTTGTAGTACTGATGTTATTACATACTTGGGTAATGAGATGTCTGCAAGAAGACAACCAGATTCAGAGAGCACCAAGAATCCCCACAGTTCAGTCTTGACCAGAGGTGGTATTCACTTACCTTCGCGCATGCGCAGAGTGTAAAAAACAGGACATGATGATGTCCAGGCAGCTGGGCGGAGCCACCCACAGCTGCTGCTACCCATCCCCCGTCCCCCGAACCGGATATAACCAGCTGAATATCACCACTGGTTTTGACCTACAGATATATCTCCTATCAATATAGCATCTTTCGAATTGTCTAGGTCCTCATGTCCTCTGACACTTTAAGGGTCCCCCATAGACCTAGATCCACAACTGAGCAATATAATAGTAGGTTTAACTCTCTAAGGAGGGCAGCTCAGCTTACCTTCTAAGCTGGCTTCTCCTTCAATTGCCTGTTCTTCAGAAGCTTTCTCCTGGCCTACAGCATCTCCCTTAGCTTTGAGAACATCATCTCCTAAGCCTTTCAAGAGCTTTGGAAGGAGGTACAATCAAAACTGTGGTTGGTGGCCATCCTTATTTCTGCTACTTTCCTCCTGTCCTCACGCTGCTTACTGCCTTGCAGTAAGTTTCTTCTAAGTTTCCACTTTTCTCTTTTTTTGGAGGATCTCATTATTTTATTTCTATTTATATCCCACCTTTTTTCATTTTTATAAATAACTCAAGGCGGTAAGCACACTTCATTCTTCCTCTCATTTTTTCCCATAACAACAACCCAGCAGAGTTGGTCAGAGGGAGAGGGATTAGCTCACCCAGCTGGCTATCATTCTTCTCTTCCTCCCAGCTTATTCGATCTTCTTTCATATATTTATTTAGTGATTCACTCTGCATTTATTCTCACCATACGACCAAAGCACCTCAGTGTACTTTTGTACTGGATTATTCACTTTGGTGCTCAGTTGCCATTCATCCAGTGCTAATTCAACCTTAACCCTATCTCTACTTCTTTTGTCACATTGTCTAAATGTCCACTTTTCATTATACAGGTAGTTCTCCACTTATGACCACAACAGAGCCCAAAATTTCTGCTGTTAATTGAGACATTTGTAAAGTAAGTTTTACTTTACCATTTTACGACCTTTCTTGCCAGAGTTGTTAAGCGAATAGCTGCAGTTGTTAAGTCAGTAGCAGTAGGTTGTTAAGTGAATCTGGCTTCCCCATTGGCTTTGTTTGTCGGAAGGGTTGCCAAATGGGATCACATGACCCCTGGGACACAGCAACGGTCATAAATATGAGTCAGATGCCAAACATCTGAATTTTAATCACGTGACCGTGGGATGCCACAATGATTGTAAGTATGAAAAATGGTCCTAAGTCACATTTTTCAGTGCCGTTTTTTTTTAAAATTTGCATTTATATGCCTCCCTTCTCCGAAGACTCAGGGCGGCTTACATTATGTTAGCAATAGTCTTCATTCTATTTGTATATTTATATAAAAAGTCAACTTTATTGCCCCCAACAATCTGGGTCCTCATTTTACCTACCTTATAAAGGATGGAAGGCTGAGTCAACCTTGGGCCTGGTGGGACTAGAACTTGCACTAATTGCAGGCAGCTGTGTTAATAACAGACAGACTTAGTCCGTTGTGCCACCAGAGGCCCGTTGTCACTTCGAATGGTCACTAAATGAACTGTTGTAAGTTGAGGACTAGCTGTATTCAATTTCCTTTGATGTACTCCTGTTTTATGCAGCTTTCATGTCTGAAAGCGGAACTGGCAGGAGAATGTTATTATACACAATCACTTCTTTTCTCCAGACAAACTTTCATTACTTACAGCAGATCCTCCCACTCCGCACCTCCCCTCTCCCTCCCTCCCTCCCTTCCTTCTTTTCTTCATCCCTCCCTCTTTTCCTCCCTTCCTTTTCTTCCTTCCCTTTTCTTTCTCCCTCCTTTCCTCCCTCCCTCCCTCAGTCCCTCCATCCCCTTCTTCCTTTCTTCCTCCTTTCCTCTCTCCTTTCCTTCCTTCCTTTTCTTTCTCCCTCCCTCCTTCCTTCCTTCCTTCCTCCCTCCTTTCCTCCTCTCACTTTTCCTCCTTCCTTCCTCCCCTTTCCTTCTTCCTCCTCCTCCCTCTTTTCCTTCTTCCTCCCTCCTTCTTCCTTTCTTCCTCCCTCCCTCCCTCCTTTTCTTTCTTCCTTCCTTTCTCCCTCCCTCCCTCCCTCCTTTCCTCCCTCCTTCCTCCCCTTTCCTTCTTCCTCCTCCCTCCCTCTTTTCCTTCTTCCTCCCTCCTTCTTCCTTTCTTCCTCCCTCCTCCCTCCTTTTCTTTCTTCCTTCCTTTCTCCCTCCCTCCCTCCCTCCTTTCCTCCCTCCCTTCCTTCCTCCCCCTTTCCTTCCTTCCTTCCTTCCTTCCTTCCTTCCTTCCTTCCTTCCTTCCTTCCTTCCTTCCTTCCTTCCTTTCTTCCTCCCTCCCTCCCTCCCTCCCTCCCTCCTTTCCTCCCTCGCTTCCTCCCTCCCTCTTTCCCTTCCTTACTTCCAATTCTGGAGGCTCTAGGTGGTTAAATCTGTAGCCTTCCTACTAGCATTTGTAGTTTGTTTTAAATCTCTCCACATACTCACTAATTCTTAGTAAACATTTTAACAAGCTACCCAAGTTGCTGGTTTGCTTTATTTCTTTCTCTTTATTTTGCCATTTTATTTATAGCTTGCTATCATTCATTTTGTTTTCCATATCAAACCATAATCTCCTTGGGCTTTGCTGCATGAATGCTTGGATTTAGGCTCCTTATAATATCACACAATATATCTAACATGATTCATTGCAAATCGTTCAAGTTCTCAGCCAGCAACATTATTTCATCTGCATACGAATGTGTAAATACATTCATGTCCCTAGCCAACACCCCTCTGAAAGTGCCACGAGCATTTCTTGTATGTTTATGCACAAGTACATTAAACAATGAATTGTATAAAACACATATCTTACTCTCTGCTCCATATTAAAGCTTTTGCTTGCCATTGATTGTCATAATTTATATTCCATCATACACTTATGATCTTAATCGTAAGTGTATGATGGTATTCAGCCTCCATTCAGCCAGAATCAAACAACAACAACAATTCTAAAAAACAACAACAATTCTATGTTTCTGTTGTGGTCCATCAGCAGCCTGCGAAGCTGGCAATGGAGTCAGCGATGAGGCTGAGATGAGGCCAGAGCCATTGGGAAGTGAGGTGCGGACTCCAGAGCCTCCAGTGACTGATAGTAGTGAGGCAGAGGACCAGGAGGAGCCTGCTCCTAATGCACGGATGAGAAGAGCTGCCAGAAGGCAAGAGCAGCTCAAGCAAAGAGGACGACTGGGGCTGGCGTTTCAGCTTTGCCAGAAAACAACATTGTAGTTATGTCGTCTACTTTGCCCTCTGCTTTGTATACTTCTTTGTTTTTGTGGCTTCGGGACATTTGCCAGGAAGGGCCTTTGGCAGTTTGCCTAATTGGACTAAGCTTTGAGTTTGAGATAACTGAGGAATTTGTTTTGGGAGGCATTTGTTTTACTTTGAGTTGAACGACCCTGGGAATGAAGTAATTCCCAGCTGTTCGAATAAAGTTTGTTTTTCCACAGACTAAGTTTATTACAACCTACTTGGGCCTGGGTCACAAAAAGTTTCAAGTCTACCTACTCTATCAGATGCTTTTTCTAATTCAACAAATATAGGTAGTCCTCAACTTACAACAGTTCATTTAGTGATTCCTCAAAGTTACAATGCCATTGAAAAAAGTGACATGACCATTTTTTCACAGTTACAACCTTTCCCGTATCCCCATGGTCATGCGATCAAAATTCAGATGTGTGGCCACTGATTCATACTTATGACCGTTGCTGTGTCCCAAGATCATGAGATCCCCTTCTGAGAACTTCTGACAAGCCAAGTCAATGGGGAAGCCAGATTCACTTAACAACCATGTTACTAATTTATCAATTGCAGTGATTCACTTAACAACTGAGGCAAGAAAGGTCATAAAATGTGGCAAAAATTCACTTAACAAATGTCTCACTTAACAACAGATATTTTGGACTGAATTGTGGTTGTAAGTTGAGGACTACCTGTATATAGTTTAGTTGTTTACAAGCAGTCCTCGACATATGACCACAGTTGGGCCCAATTTTTCCATTGCTATGCAAGGCAGTTGTTCAGTGAGTTTTGCCCCATTTCCCCCAACCTTTCTGGCTACAGTTGTTAAGTGAAATCATTGTAGCTGTTGAGTGAATCATGTGGTCATTAAGCAAATCTGGCTTCCCCATTGACTTTGCTTGCCAGAAGCCAGCTGGAACATTTACAAATGGGGATCAAGTGACCCCGGAACAGTCATAAATACATGCCATTGGCCAATTTTGATCACTTGACCTTAGAGCTGCTGGTGTGGGTCACATGAAAACTAGTTATAAATCACTTTTTTCAGTGCAATTCTAAGTTCAAATGGTCACTAAGTGAATGATTGTAGATCGAGGACTACCTGCATTTCTATATATTTTTCAATGAATTACTAGAGAAAAATAACCTTATTTTCAATGCTTCTGTCCTGCGTAAGGCCACGGTGCACTTTCCTTGTTTAAAAAAAAAATCCTTTTATTCAGAATTCTGACCGGGCATTCTTTTCAGACTACTCTCCCTATAGTTTAATATTTTCCTTTGTGAAAGGAAACATTAAAAGTATTCCTCCAATTTTTAGGCACTTCCTTAAACAAATCTTCTACATTTAAGGTGTATCAAGGAAGGCACATACTATATACTGCATCTTCTGGAAAACTGGGTTCCTTTTACCTTTTTCCGTTTTTTCTTCTACCTCAAGATGATTTAAAGGAGGTTTATTGCAAAAGGCTGGGGGTCCCACCACATACTATACTTGTTTATGTTTCAGTGCATGATGTGAACACACCTCTTACCTTTGCTACCAGTTCAGAACTGGGAGCTCATACACGGTGCTTCTGCGCATGCGCAGAGCATCCATGATGTTGTCTGGGTGGGTGGCGGAGCCTCCCGCTGCTGCCACAACCAGTTCTCCCGAACCGGGGTGAACTGGTAGAAACCCATCACTGGAACCTATTTATTTATTTATTTTATTTTATTTTATTTTATTTTATTTTATTTTATTTATTTGTCACAACAGTATATATAAGCATAAGCAAGAAATAACTATACGATATATTATTATTATTATTATTATTATTATTATTATTATTATTATTATTATTATTATTATTATTAATATTTATATTTATATTTGTATACTGCCCATCTCCCGAAGGACTCAGGGCGGTTCACAGCCAATAAAACAACTGAAAACATATAATACATATAAAACAGCAAAAAGAATAGACAATTAAATTCAGTTGATGCCTTAAAACTTTTAAATACAAATTTAAAACCCATTTAAACCCCTGATTTAAAAACCCCAATTTAAAACTACGTTCAAGCTAGTCCTGCTCTTCGAAACAGCAACATCTTCAGCTCGCGGCGGAAGGACCTGAGATCGGGGAGTTGACGAAGCCCCCAGAGGGAGCTCGTTCCAGAGGGTAGGGGCCCCCACAGAGAAGGCCCTCCCCCTGGAGGTCGCCAGCCGACATTGTTTAGCTGACGGTATCCAGAGGAGGCCATCTCTGTGAGAGCGCACTGGTCGGTGAGAGGCTAATGGTGGCAGTAGGCGGTCCCGTAAATATCCCGGCCCTAGGCCATGGAGCGCTTTAAAGGTGATAACAAGTACCTTGAAGTGAACCCGGAAGACCACTGGGAGCCAGTGCAGATTACGCAGGAGGGGTGTTACACGGGAGCCACAAGGTGCTCCCTCTATCACCCGCGCAGCCGCATTCTGGACCAGTTGGAGTCTCCGGGTACCCTTCAAGGGGAGAGGTCAATGTAGAGAGCATTACAGTAGTCCAGGCGGGATGTAACAAGGTAACAAGATATTACATATATATGTAATAAGCATATATATAAGCATAAGCATGAAATAACCACACGAATTGGATACAATCAAAGGGAACATTAGGACAGGAAACGGTAGGCACACTAGTGCTCTTATGCATGCCCCTTACAGACCTCTTAGGAATGGGGTGAGGTCAACAGTAGATAGTCTTTGGTTAAAGCTTTGGGGATTTTGGGAAGAGACCACAGAGTCAGGTAGTGCATTCCAGGCATTAACAACTCTGTTACTGAAGTTCATCAACCATGATTTGTGGCTTAAGAATTATGCAATGCCATCTAATTGTGATTTTTTCCCCCAACAGGCCACAGTTAAACCCAGTAGTGGGATTCAAGTAATTTAACAACCGGTTCTCTGCCCTAATGATTTCTTCCAACAACCAGTTTGGCAAACTGCTCAGAAAGTTAACAACCGGTTCTCCCGAAGTGGTGTGAACTGGCTGAATCCCACCACTGGTTAAACCCAATGTGAATTTATACGTTGAGTCCTAAATGGATTGATTTATCTTGAAGCTGATCGCTTTCCTGGATGCCAACAAGTTCTTACCAAATCACAAGGCTTATTTATTATCCTGGTGACTTTCTGCGAAATTTCTGTGAGTCTCTGCAAGACTCCTTCCCTTCTTCTCTTCTCCCCTCCCAAGGTAAGCCCACATGCGATGGACCTCAGCTATTCTGTGTCGCCTTCTTTATTCATGAGTCAGTAATATAAAAGATGTGAGCTATTTTTATCTTGTCTTATGCTAAATATAACTGAAGATGCGGAACATCATTTTGCATTATTCAAAGTTCCAGCGCATCTTCTCCAAAGCAGGACTGCCTAAACTCTTCCTTTAACACTCTCCAAGTTTCAATGCCTGAGTGTGATTTGCTTTTATAAATGCACTGGCATCACGTTCCTTGGCACAAGGAGGGGAAAACCCCAGTTATTATTCCTAGGTAGTTTTCAAATGCTAGTATAATTATGCTCCTAGCAAGCACACTTTTTGCACTCACCTCCTTTAGATAATAACAATTATCACTTTAGCGGGTGTTAAAACTGGATTTTTGGAACCTGTGATATTTATCAAGGAAAAGTGGGGCAGTCATTTTACTTTATTATTTATTTTTTTATTTATTAGGAAAGGAACATTTTAACATGGGAGGAAATCTGTGAACACGTCTCCTTCTGGCCTTGTTTGGCAATGAATGGGTTTCGTGCAAGATCAGGCAGAAAAATCTTTTCTTCCTCGTCCCTTTTCAAGCTAAAGGCCCAGGAGAAATGCATGAGCCAAACTGATTTGCTCCCAGAAAACCTGAAGATTGACATTTGGTTGGATTTTGCCAGTTTTTAGTTGAAGTCAAACTACGCTACGCACCATGGGTGGATGGGAGTTTGCTCAGAAATGGGTAGATTTGTTCCTTGGGGCTTTGGGGCGTGAATGGAAATCTTAATCTGCTGGCTATCTTTTCCATTGAACTCAATTAGGCTCCACTATTGAATTTCTCAATGGGTATGAGTTGGGCGATTATTTTAATTTGTCTTAAATCCTGCTCTAAGCTAAGTGACATGGCTTGCGGGTTAGCATAAGGCACTGTCTGAGTTGGACCCAGTGTGTGTGTGTACACACACAAACAGACATATATGTGTTATATTGGGTTTGGACAATCTGGAACTGCGCCGCCTGCGGCCTAATCTAAGCACGGTACACAAAATTGTCTGCTACAACGTTCTACCTGTCAACGACTACTTCAGCTTCAACCTCAATAATACATAGGCAAACAATAGATACAAAGTCAAAGTAAACCGCTCCAAACTCGATTGCAGAAAATACGACTTCAGCACCAGAGTGGTCAACGCCTGGAATGCTCTATCCGACTCCGTTGTTAGATCCTCAAACCCTCACAGCTTCAACCTCAAACTGTCTACCGTGGACCTCACCCCATTCCTAAGAGGTCCCTAAAGGGGACGTGCATAAGCGCAACAGCGTGCCTACCATCCCTGTCCGACTTTCCCCATTTATTTATATTTATTTCCCTCATTCATGTCCATGTTCATATTTATACCTGCTATCTTGTACACATTAAACAAATAAATTATATATATATATGTATGTATGTATGTATATACGTATGTATGTAGGTCTTTGGTTATTCGGGTTTTCTCCCGCGTAAAATTGGAAGTGTCTTGGTAATGTTTCGACGAAGTCTTATTCGTCATCTTCAGGCTGGTGTTTACAGCTTCGTGCTTCTAGGAGCAATGTGTGATTGCAGCTGTTTCTTCCTTTTAACTAAGTCATACCTAAGCCAGGAGCAGAACTCATACCTAAGTCAGGAGCAGAACTCACCGTCTTCTTGTGATTGGCCCAATATCATCCAATCAACTTTCCTGCCTAAGGTGGACTAGAGCAGGGGTCTCCACCCTTGGCAACTTTAAGACCTGTGGACTTCAATTCCCAGAATTCCTCAGCCAGCAAAACAAAGCTGGCTGAGGAATTCTGGGAGTTGAAGTGCACAAGTCTTAAAGTTGCCAAGGGTGGAGACCCCTGGACTAGACTCACTGTCCCCTGGTTTCTAGCCTGATGGTTAAACCACTAAGGTACACCAAACACTCACTCTCTCCTTCTCCCTCCCTCCCTCTCCCCCCCCTCTCTCCTATCAAAAATTACATTTAGAGGGAAGAAAAAGTAGTCAGCCACTAAGTTTTTTTTAAAAAAGAAACATCCATTCACTCAGTGGAGGAACAACACAATGGACACTAGAAAAATGAAATCAAAATGAATCAATATTTAAAAATATTTGAGGTGGTACGCTGTGATATCCTCATAATAACAGAGTTGGAAGGGACCTTGGAGGTCTTCTAGTCCAACCCCCTGCCCAAGCAGGAAACCCTACACCATCTCAGACAGATGGTTATCCAACATTTTCTTAAAAAATTCCAGTGTTGGAGCATTTACAACTTCTGCAGGCAAGTTGTTCCACTGATTAATTGTTCTAACTGTCAGGAAATTTCTCCTTAGTTCTAAGTTGCTTCTCTCCTTGATTAGTTTCCACCCATTGCTTCTTGTTCTACCTTCAGGTGCTTTGGAGAATAGTTTGACTCCCTCTTCTTTGTGGCAGCCCCTGAGATATTGGAACACTGCTATGATGTCACCCCTAGTCCTTCTTTTCATTAAACTAGACATACCCAGTTCCTGCAACCGTTCTTCATATGTTTTAGCCTCCAGTCCCCTCATCATCTTTGCTGCTCTTCTCTGCACTCTTTCTAAAGTCTCAACATCTTTTTTACATCGTGGTGACCAAAACTGAATGCAGGATTCCAAGTGTGGCCTTACCAAGGCATTATAAAGTGGCACTAACACTTCACGTGATCTTGATTCTATCCCTCTGTTTATGCAGCCCACAACTGTGTTGGCTTTTTTGGCAGCTGCTGCACACTAATACCCATTAGATATAGAGTTAGATTTCCGAGAAAATGACTTCGTGGAAAGTGATGGACTGATGATCTGTTGTATATCCACTGATTGATCACCCTCCCCACAATAACTCATGGCTCAGTTTGGAAAGTGGCAATATTGGCAATAATACTATCCATATAGAAAAAGGGAGAATCTTTTCATACATGGGGAGACGCTGAAGAACAGATGATAAGCTTTGAGGCAACGTTGTGTGTAGAACATGGTTAAAATATTCAATATTGCAGCCACAATGATGGATTCACAGGTCCACCTGGTTTTTAATGTGCATCATACATGTGACACACACGAAAACCAGGTTGAGCTTTGATAGCATTATTGTGGCTATCACCTTGAATTTTTTTTAAATCACTTTGTGGATACCCCTATACTGATGCAGAGCTTTCTTGGGTTTCATTTTCAAGGGACAGGGATAGACCAACTTTTTCCTCCTTAGCAACTAAACTTGTTTTCCAATCTCAGTTAATCCTATCTACCAGTTACAGTCCCTCCAAGGTCAGGTGGGATGACCACAAAAGATAGGCAACAGATGTTGGTTAAAGATCCATGAAGTTAGGAGAGCAAGGTGATGGTTGTTTGGCTTGCCAATTGGAGAACATAGCCTTTTAGCTAACAAAGGGTATCAAAACTCAATTTAAAAGGGGGAGCTATGCCTGAAATTTAATAAATTTCATAGCAAATGATCTTCCAAACATCGAGTTGCAAACCCAATGACAACCTATTCATTGATTAAATTTATATGCCACTCATCTCACTCTACAAAGCCACTTTGGGTGGCAATGGTTCAAAAAATGATTGGCCATTATGGTTGAATCAAGATATTATAGCCAGATGTTTTTGATCAACTAGAGACATCAATGAACTGATAGGTGGCACCATCAAGGTTGACTCAGCCTTCCATCCTTACAAGGTTGCTAAAATGAGGAGCCAGATTGTTGGAAGCAATGTGCTGACTCGGTAAACCGCTTAGAGAGGGCTGTAAAAGCACTGTAAAGTGGCATATAAGACTAAGTGCTATTACTATCTAGTCAACTTCAAATGAGCCAAGCTGATTCAGACTTAGTATTTGTATTTGATAGGAGATCAACAGGAGTTCTTAGAACTGCTCCAGAAAATTGAACAAACATTCTGGAAAAAAGAAATAGGAAACCACTTCCATATTGCATCTAGGTAGTCATCAGGAATCAAACTGGATTCACAGGGGTGTCCTACTAATTTCTTGGTTCATATGAGAGAGGTGTTTTTTTAAAGACATCCAATGACCTTTAAAAAGACATGGAGTGCCCTCTTCTGGATCAATAATAAAGAAGCATAACTCTGAATCAAGGATGACCTGCCACTGAGATTTGACTCAACTTGTTGCAAGCATGTTGTATTATGTTTAATGGGATTTATTTCTAGATAAGCATTTATTATTGATGTAATTGATGTATTCAAAGTATGTTATTGGAGCCTTCATTGTATACAGGATCTCAAAAGATTAAAATCATATGATAAAGAAGTTATTGTTTTAGATGAAGCTCTGAATGACTAAAGATGAAATTTAAAGATACAGTTTAAAGAACTATTTGAACTAATAGAATGCTTGCCTAGAAACTAGAAGGACATGTGTTCTAGTCCTGCCTGAGGCATGAAGGCTTGCTGGGTGTCTTTGGGCTAGTCACTTTCTTTCCAGTGGTGAAATCCAATTTTTTTTTACTACTGGTTCTATGGGCGTGGCTTGGTGGGCATGGTGTGTCTTGGTGGGCGTGGCAGGGGAAGGATACTGCAAAATCCCCATTCACTCCCCACTCTGAGGCCAGCCAGAGTTAGTATTTGCTGGTTCTCTGAACTACTTAAAATTTCCATTTTCGGTTCTCCGAACTGCTCAAAATTTCTGCTACCAGTTCTCCAGAACCTGTCAGAACCTGCTTTATTTAAGCCCAACCAGTCTCACAGGGCTATTGTGGTGAAGAAAATAGAAGGAGGAGGAGGATTAGTTCGCCACCTTGAGTTATTTATAAAAAATAATAAAGATAGGATATTTACAAAAACAAATAAATTATATATATATACACATGTATATATACACATACATACATTCATTAATAAAATTATATTTGCTATGAAGAAGAATTTTTATTTATTTATTTTTATTTATAATTTAATTTCTATACCGCCCTTCTCCCGAAGGACTCAGGGCGGTTTACAGCCATATTAAAACACAGAATATACAAAAGTATAAATCACGAATTTAAAACAAATTTAAAATGAAATATTTAATTGGCCAAATTAACTAAAACGGTCATAGACCGATATAAAACTCTTTAAAATTTAAAATTATAAATAAATTAATTAAAACACACTTAGGCTAGTCCCGCACGATTAAATAGTAAAGTCTTCAATTCCCGCTTGAAGGTTCGGAGGTCGGGGAGTTGGCGTAACCCCGGAGGCAACTCGTTCCAAAGGGTCGGTGCTGCCACAGAGAAGGCTCTCCCCCTGGGGGCCACCAGCCGACATTGTTTGGATGATGGCACCCGGAGTAGGCCCACTCAGAGAATGACTTCTCTGTTAAGCTCCACAATAACAGTTGCTAGGTGAGCCAAATCTGAGACTCTTTGAGGATATTGGAAGGGGATGGGAGATGCAAAAAAAACAATGATGTTACTGATTGGATTCATACATCATGCTAAACCATCTTTTTCAACCTTGGTAACCTTCTTAGCAATGGAGAATTTTGAAAGTTGAAGTCTATCTAACTGAAAATGGCTGAAATAATAGAACTTTGCTTGGTTGCTAACTTGCAGGTGTTTTATTACCCTACTAGGTAACATCACCAGTGGGCCACGATTCAAAGAATAAAGACAGTATAGCAATTGAACCATTCCAACTGAGCTGTTGTGCCGTTCAACTAAACCAGTGTTTCTGAAGCTTGGCAACCTTAAGACATGTGGAGGTCATCTCCCAGAATTCCCTACCTTAGCCAACATCCTGGGGAATTATGGGAGATGAAGTCCATATGTCTTAAGGTTATCAAGCTTCTGAAAAACTGGTCTAAATACACAAGGCAGGTTATAAATGGACGAGGAATGTAGAGAAGAACTAAACAAAACAGCCAAGATGGCTATGTGTATCCAAAGAGGTCCACAATGTTTTTTCCAGCTCCTATTTAATATATAATCAATTCCATTTCCAAATAGGATGCTCTAAAGTGAAAGTATTTTTGTAGATAACAAGACAAGCTTATATTGAATCCATTAGCCCTGTACATATTAAACAATGAAACTGTACCAAAATCTCAAAAGTCTTGCTTTTTATTAAGGAAAGCACAATGAGTTCCCATTGCATTTCAACGGTCACAATGAGTTTAGGGCCACATTTTGGATTTTTGAAAAGATGACCTATTACTATGTCTTTCGCACACAATTGCTCTAAAGAGAGATGCTAAGAGAAACCTGAAAGCATGAGTTATGTTCAGACAGAAACAATATCCCTTAGTTCTAACAGGATGAAGTTGGCTTGTCTAAAGTACACAAACATACCAGTTGGATCAAGAATCACTGTTTGGGTAGAGAGAAGGAACAAAGCCTGCCTGCCACAGTCCATCAGCCAACCATGGCAACCAAAATATTAAGTGGCCCATGGTAGCAGGGGAGGTATGTGGAACATTCCCTTAGAATTGTCTCGTTCCTTGACTTTTGCAGACCATTTCTGAATCTGGTCCTTTCCATGTTTTCTTTCCCTTCTTGACATATTTACATCCTTGCATTTCAGGAAACTTTGCTTAAGTCACTCAAAAGTTGGCAGTCTGCTTTTATGTCTTTCTGTATTATGTATATACATGATGAATAGCAAAAAAAAATCTGAGAAGGATGTTTCAAGCATCTCACCCTTGGGATGGATATTAGTGAAAGCATACTTCAGTTTGAAATAAGAGATAATTAGATAGATAGGTAGGCAGGTAGGTAATGATGATAGATAGATAGAAAGATAGATAGAAAGATAGATAGATAGATAGATAGATAGATAGATAGATAGATAGATAGATAGATAGATAGATAGACAGACAGACAGATAGATATAGATAGATGATGATAGTTAGTTAGATAGATAGATAGATAGATAGATAGATATATAGATGATGATAGATGATTGATTGATAGATAGATATAGATGATGATAGATGATTGATAGATAGATAGATAAAGATAAATGATGATAGATGATAGAATAGAATAGAATAGAATAGAATAGAATAGAATAGAATAGAATAGAATAGAATAGAATAGAATTTTTTTATTGGCCAAGTGTGATTGGGCACATAAGGAATTTGTCTTGGTGTTTACTCTCAGTGTGCATAAAATAAAAGATACGTTCATCAAGGTACAACACTTAATGATAGTCTTGGGTACAAATAAGCAATCAGGAAACAATATCAATATAAATCGTAAGGATACAAGCAACAGAGTTACAGTCATACAGTCATAAGTGGAAGGAGATGGGTGATGGGAACGATGAGAAGATTAATAGTAGTGCAGATTTAGTAAATAGTTTGACAGTGTTGAGGGAATTATTTGTTTAGCAGAATGATGGCATTTGGAAAAAAACTATTCTTGTGTCTAGTTGTTCTGGTATTCTAGTGCTCGTTTTGAGGGTAGGAGTTGAAACAGTTTATGTCCAGGATGTGAATATTTTCACAGCCCTCTTTTGACTCATGCAGTATACAGGTCCTCAATGGAAGGCAGGTTGGTAGCAATGGTAGATAGATAGATAGATAGATAGATAGATAGATAGATAGATAGATAGATAGATAGATAGATAGATAGATGGATGGATAATGATTGATAGATGAAAGATGATAGATGATAGATAGATAGTCAGGTAGATAGAAAGGTAGATAGATAGATAATAGATAGATAGATAGATAGATAGATAGTTAGATAAATAGATAAATAGCTGATAGCTGATGATAGATGATAGATGATAGGTAGATAGATAAATACCTAAACAGATAGACACATGTTTGTTTAAATAAACATTTATTTATGATTATTTTTTCTCTATTTGCAGCTCAACTAAGACCTGGTTTATATTATAACAGGGAGAAGAAAATGTCATTCCCAACAGAATGTTAGAATGGTCCTTGAACCTGGACCATTGGTTGTAAGTCATGGAGCTTGCAAAGTAGTTCCTCATGTGACAAAAACTGATTTATGATCTTTTTTGCAATTGCCATTAAGCAAATGTGTGTACTTAAATGAATACTGGAGCCATTAAATGAACTCATTTTAGCCAATGGGTAATTTTTTTTTTTTGCCACCAACTGAAAGTAAATGCTGGTTTCTGGCAAAATAATAATAGTAATAATAATGCCAAAAATCACGGTCATGTGACTCAGAATGCTGCAAATGGCCATAAATGTGAGTCAGTTGCCAAATGCCCAGAATACAGTCTTGTGACTATATGTGTGTGTGTGTGTGTCGGGTGGACATTGGAATTTCAGAACTGGGTTATAACTAACCCTGGGGAGGTCCTTCTTAACTCTGAATGATTGCTAAGAAACAAATAAGTCGAGGAGTACCTGTATAGATAAATCTATTCCGCTCGTGCAAGACTGAGTGGTTTACATACCCAATTCTATCCTTTTTTTCAAATGTGCTGTAGTGCAGGGCTCTCCAACCTTGGCAACTTTAAGCCCGGAGGACAGGGGTGAAATCTAAAATTTTTCCCTACCAGTCCTGTGGGCGTGGCTTAATTGGTGGGTGTGGCTTGGTGGTCAGGTGACTGAATGGGCATGGCCAATAATAATAAATAATAAAAATAATAAAGTATACAAAACTTGGGAGCACACTGGTCTATCTTCTTTAAAAACAGAGGCGCCGGTCTACCAATTGGCTTTTTTTTGGAGGCACTGATCTACCTTCTTTAAAAATAGAGGCACCGGTCTACTAGCCGCTTACAGTGCTGATCAGCTGTAGTGCAGCCCTTTGAAGCGCCACGGCAGTCATTTAAGGCCGTTTGCAGCTATATCACCACAGAGAACTTCAGGGACAGAGAAGAGGAACAGCGAGGTGTGGGTGGTGGGGGGCAGGGATTTTTGCTACCGGTTCTCCGAACTACCCGCCCCCCCATTGCTACCGGATCACGTGATCCGGTCTGAACCGGGAGCATTTCACCCCTGTCGGAGGACTTCAACTCCCAGAATTTCCCAGCCAGCAAAGCTGGCTGGGAAATTCTGGGAGTTGAAGTCCTCCGGGTTTAAAGTTGCCAAGGTTGGAGACCCCTGCTGTAGTGTATGCATAGGCATTCATTCTAGTTCATTTTACATGGCTACCAACTCACCAAGCAACCGCATATTCGAACAGACATTTACAATCTCAGCTCTCACATAATTTTACCCGTGCAAATGGGGCTCACGAACCTCCGATTCTCAAACCGCGATTTCTTGCCGCCAGACTCAAACTCCTAATCCTTTACTGCAGGCTGTTTCTTTAGGCCACGTATGAATATGCAAAGTGCATATCTGGACGCCCAAGAATGCACGCGTGGTGGAAAATCCCCATGGCGGGTCTGATTTGAAGACACCATGCTTTGCCAGCCATGCAAACTACAGGGAAAGGTCCCACTGGATGCTCTCCATAAAATTGTGCGTCACCATCTAACAAAATGGATGCAAATATGTATTTGCATCTCATTTGCATGTCTGGTTCCTGATCCAGGAAGGAAATCACAATAGATTCTCTCTACATGCTGATCCTTCTTGCTGGACTGGCAGATTTTCATTTAGTTTGTTTGCTTACTGATGCTACACAACAGCCACAACAGCTGCCCGAAGTTTCTTATTAACAAGCGTTCCCTCCCCTTTTCAGATACATTCTCTCCCTATTTCCCGCCCTCTGATAGTAAAATAAATTGACCTTAATGCTTCTCCATTTTAAAACAATTTCCAACATTGCAAATTTGAATACCATACCCAACAAAGTATAAATAATGGAAAAACTTTGTTAGGTGTAGCCATTTTTTGAGATAAAGACAGAATTTAACATTTGTTTAATTAGAATTATTTTTATTTATTATTTTCTATCCACCTTTATTATTTTTATAAATAATTCAAGGTGCTGAGCATATAGAACAAACTTTTCTCCTCCTATTTCCCCACAACAACAACCCTGTGAGGTGAGTTGGGCTGAGAGAAAGAGGTTGACCCAGAGTCACCCTGCTGGCTTTCGAACCTAAGGCAGGACTAGAACTCAGGGTCTCCTGCTTTCTGGCCTGGTGCGCTACCCACTAGAAGAAACTGGCTTTGTAGCAGAACTCGACAAAGTTATTAATTATTAACTTTATATGCCTCCTATCTCACTATCAAGTGACTCTGGACAGTTTATGATGCCATAAAAATAAGAATATAAAAAGCATTAAACCATTAAAAACATTAAAATAGCAGAAATTGAATAAAACTAGCGAACAGTAAAAAAAGTGGAGTGGATCCTCTTTCTTTCAATTTTGAATAGTTTCTATATATTTCTGAACAATTTTAGCATATTTTTGTACTTTCTACGTTTTATTCTGAAATAATGTTCTAAAATAAAATGAAATTAACTCAGTGACAATGCTTTTATCACCTTTTTTCATAAATTGAGGGCCTCTGGTGGCTCAGACTGGTAAGACAGTCTGTTATTAACAGCAGCTGCTTGCAATTATTGCAAGTTCAAGTCCCACCAGGCCCAAGGTTGACTCAGCCTTCCATCCTTTATAAGGTAGGTAAAATGAGGACCCAGATTGTTGGGGGCAATAAGTATATAATATACAAATGGATGAAGACTGATTGCCTCCCACCGACCCGTGCACTCTCACAGGGAGGGACTCCTTAGGGTGCCGTCAGCCAGGCAGTGCCGACTGGCGACACCCAGAGGGAGAGCCTTTTCTGTGGGGGCTCCCACCCTCTGGAACGAACTTCCCCCAGGTCTTCGTCAACTTTCCGACCTTCGAACCTTTCGCCGCGAGCTTAAGACACATCTATTTATTTGCGCAGGACTGGACTAGGATTTTAAATTTTAATTTGGTTTTAATGGGGTTTTATTATTTTTATTGCAATTTTTAATATTCGGCCTTATTTAATAAGTTTTTTTAAATTGGTGTTTTATTCTGTATTCATATGTATGTTTTTATTAGGCTGTAAACCGCCCTGAGTCCCCTAGGAGATAGGGCGGTATACAAATGTGATTAAATAAATAAATTAAATAAATAAATAAGACTATTGCTTGACATAGTGTAAACCACCCTGAGTCTATAAATGCAAATAAAATTAAAAAAATAAAAATAAAAATAAATAAATTGGGGGTGGGGGGCATTTAGCATCTTGAGCCTTCTGCCTGGGCCAGACTTCAATCCAATAAGGGGCAAAAATAAAAAATAAAAACCAGGATGCAAATAAATATAAATATAGGTACAGAGATTTGTTTAATGACCATTCAAAGTTACAACTGCATTGAAAAAAAACTTATTGTAAACAGTAAGTATAAACAGTTCTTTACATTTACTGACCATGGCAGTGTCGTGTCCCACTCCTCTGCTGACGGCCGGGTCAGGGAAATCCAAATCAGGCGTGCCTCTGCAGCTCTGCCAAAGTCCTAGCAAAGTCCTCAGGGCAGGCAGGAGACCAGAAAGTGACTTCAGCAAGATATGTTTAGACTTTGCCTGACTCAGAGAATGCCAGAAAGCAGGTCCTTTATATAGGCCATGGGGTGTGGCTCCATGACTCAGCACCTATCCAGGCCTGCCCCTCCCTTCCTTCTGTTGCCTCCGTCTATCAAGTCTTCTGACGCGAGGGTCACTCCAGTCTGTAGCTGTTGGCAATTGACCTCCCTCAGGCTCACATGCTGTGGAGGAGGGGGAGAGGTCTAGTTGCTCCGTTTGCCTGGGCATGGAGCCAGAGCTGGGGGCTGGAGATCTTCCTCCTCTTCAGCCTGTCTGGGCATGGAGCCAGGGCTGGGGCCGGGAAGCATACTAGGACATTCCTCCGTGTTCGGAAGCAGATAAGAAGGCCCCGGCTGTGGTGAGATCGGACGAGACACAACAGGCAGTATCCGCATGGTCATGTGATCAAAATCCAGACACCTTGCAGCTGGTTTTTTTATTTATTTAGGGAATTTATATTGCTGCCTATTTGCACATGGCGACTCAAGGTGACTCAAGGTCAGAGGTAGTATTCAGTTCGGGTGAACCCGTAGTGGAGATCGCGGTTGGGCCCGCTCACCCGCCTTGGCGCTATGCTGTCCTATTTAGCCACATTTTTGAGGCTGGGTGAATGCGTGGAAGGCATGCACACGAGCAAAATACATGCGCAGAAGGCTAGGTGCATGCATAGAAGGTGGATGTGCGCATGAAGCGATCGTGAATGTGTGCGGTGAACCGGTGGTAAAAATATGTGGAACCCACCTCTGCCCACCTCTGTCCTATTAATGACAATTTCAGTGTCCTGGGCTTCTGTGATTCCCCTTTTGAGACCTTCTGATAAGCAAAGTCAATATTACCTTAACAACTGCAGTGATTCCATTAACAATTGTGGCAAGAAAGATTGCAAAATGGGGCAAAACTCCCCTAACGACTGTCTTGCATAGCAATGGAAATCTTGAGCCCAATTGTGGTCGTAAAGTCAAGGACTACATGTGGCAGATTTGATATGGAAAGCTTCTTTTGCTCAACAAACAGATGCACAGCCATCCTTTCCATTATAGTCAACAACGCTCCCTAGAACAGGGTCTTCAACCTTGGCAGCTTTAAGACTTGTGGACTTCAACTCCCAGAATTCATCAGCCAGCAACAGAAACATTGCTGTTGTTTGGCTTCACGTTCGTGGTCGTGCTACATCTTCATGATGGGTGTCAGTCTGCTGCATGTATGGATTGGAGGGGTTTGAAATGGCTAATGATGCAGCTGCGGTCTGGCTTCTGGTCCTTGGTCATGCTTCATCATCGATGTGGGTTTGAGTTTGCTTTCCACGTGGATGTGTGGTAGTGACATGCTGTATGGCACTCGTGAGTGTGCCATGAAGATGTAGCATGACCACGAACGCGAAGCCAAACAACAGCAATGCAGCTCACCAACTCAAATCCCGCTGCATCTCAGACCAACCTGAGCACAACCAAGCCCCCCCAAACAGAAAACACCCCCAGCCAATCAGAGCACAGCCAACCCCACAATCCAATCAGAGCACAGCCAAACCCCCAAGCAATCAGAACACACCTCCACCCAATCAGAACACAGCCAAGCTCCCAACCAATCAGTTCAAACCCCCACTAGCAGTTAAAAGGAAGAAACAGCTGCGATCACACATTTCTCCTAGATGCACGAAGCTCTAAACACCTAGCCTCAAGATGACGAATGGGATTTCGTCGAAACGTCGCCAAGACACTTCCAATTTTATGCAGGAGAAAACCCAAATAACCAAAGACCTACACACACACACACACACACACACACACACACGTATGTATGTATATATATCTATCTCCTAATACATTTTTGACAAATAAATAAAAAAATAAAAATAAAATTCTGGGATCTGGGCTGAAAAAAACCCCTCTATTATATATGAGGACAATTAGGCTGAAAGCTGAATTTTAGGATGAAACCTGCTTTGTGAACTCTATCTCTATCCAGCTTTACCTTCCAATAGTTTGGCATCACTCTCCGTTCAACCATTTAATTTATCCGACTGTCTGCAGGAGTTTCATTTTTAGTCTAGAAATCTAAGTCAGTAGCTCAGCATTTTTATTTGTTTGGCAAAGTATTACTTCTGCCCATGCCATTAGCTGAGATTTTTGTCGGTTTAATTAAAAGAAATAAGAGTTCAGACATATTTATGGAAGACAGATCCACCAATGTCTTAATGTCTATATCGGAAACTCTGAATTCAATGACCTTATTTATATCCAGAGAGACAATTGCTAAATTAGATCAATATTTGCTCTGATCCAGGAGTTCTGTTTGGGTTTTTTCCTGTCACCTAACTTGAACTTTTGGAATATAGTTGAGGAGAAACCTGAAAAAAAAAGTTGGCTCTTATTTTCCAAGCTTCTGTGATGTTGCTTGCAATATAGATGTAAAAAAAAAATATCTCAGCTATGAGATATATTTTTTGTGTATACTGACAATGTGCATTTAGCTAACTCACTGTTGTAATCAAGTCATCTTTAATGTCTTATTCCTGTAATTATGATGAGTGACACTCCAAATGTGGCATATTCATTACAGTTTATTTTAACAATTATCTGCTTCATAATATATTTGAAAAAGGAATGATAAAGTCTAACTAGTCCGTCTATCCAGGTTTTCTCGTGCAATTTTCTGCAATATTATAAGAACATCAATTTCCTTTAGTATATTTTTGTTATAATTTTTTAAAATATTAAACATAAAAATCCAATGTTTATATGAACAGTGTGTTGTCTGAGTACAACTGTTTTTGAGAAATAGTATTAATAATAATAACAATAATATCATAACATTAATGATAGACATTAATGATAATGTAACGTTAATGATAGTCACATAAATAATAATATTTACTTATCCATTTTAATAAATCTTCAATTCAGTTAATCAATTTCCTTATGCTTTTAAGTTTTTAACTTCTGTTTCTGCTAGTTAGCCAGATATGAGAAAGATGCTAAAATGCATGGTTTTTATAAAGAACCAACAGAACTGGACCAGATATTAACAGGGACAGATGAAAAACTAATTAAATTTTTTTAATAACTATCTTTAGTGTCTTAAAAACACATCCTGAGAACTAAAACCATCAAATTCTCACATTTTCCAGCCACCATGGTCAAGAAACCATTTTTGCTCAGAATTATGACTGCTGCTCTTTAACCTAAACGTTGTGCCCCAGGTTGGGAAAAACTGATACAGATAGTCCCCAACTTATGACCACAACTGGAATCAGAATTTCTGTTGCTAAACAAGGTGGTTGTTTTTGCCATGGCTATTAATTAAATTACTGCAGTTAAATAAATAAACCATGCGGTCATGAAGCAAATCCAGCTTTTCCCATTTGTCTTTACTTCTCAGTAAACTGATTGGGAAGGTGGGCAAACAGTGATTAGAAGACCCCGGACATTGCAAACACCATGACTACATGCTATTTGGCTTGCACCAAAATTTGATCTTTGACAAGGGGATTCTGCAATGGTTGTAAGTTCAAGAACAGGTTATAAGTTACTTCTTTCAGTGCTGTCGTCATCATTAAACAAATGGTTGTAAATCAAGGATTACCTGTGTAATATTTACCATCAAAACCGCAATGCCTCTTTCTCACATCATGGACAGATCAAATATTATCCAATTTGACTGTATGCAGAGATTATCCAATTTATCCAATTTCACTGATGCAGAGATCTCGGAAGCCTTGATAATAACTCACTGCTGGGTTCTTCTACTCCCGAATGTTTTGGTAAATCTAGGCAAAACTTCTAATTCATTAAGACCTAAAGATCTTTGCACAGGACTGAACCTCTTTAAATGTTGGTTGTATTTGGGGGATGAGGTGCGGGGTTGTGAAAAGGCCAATCCCTTGTATTACATAATATAATATAATATAATATAATATAATATAATATAATGTAATGTAATGTAATGTAATGTAATGTAATGTAATGTAATGTAATGTAATATAATAATATATTATATTATATTATATTATATTATATTATATTATATTATATTATATTATATTATATATTATATATTATAATATTATATTACACACACATATAATATATATATATATTACAATATAATATGTATATAATATATATAATAATATAATATATAATAATAAGCCTGACTAAGTGGCTCAGTGGCTAAGACACTTTTTTTAAAATTTGAATTTATATCCCGCCCTTCTCCGAAGACTCAGGGCGGCTTACACTGTGTTAAGCAATAGTCTTCATCCATTTGTATATTATATACAAAGTCAACTTTTATTGCCCCCAACAATCTGGGTCCTCATTTTACCTACCTTATAAAGGATGGAAGGCTGAGTCAACCTTGGGCCTGGTGGGGCTTGAATTTGCAGCAATTGCAAGAAGCTGTGTTAATAACAGACTGCTTTAGTCTGTTGAGCCACCAGAGGCCCTTAGTTTGATCAACACTGACTTGTTGATCAGAAAAGTTGGCAGTTCAATGGTTTGAATCCCTAGTACAGGTCTCCTGCATGAGCAGGGGGTTGGCTAGATGACCTCCAAGGTCCATTCCAGCTCTTTTACTGTTATATTTTTACATCTAGGTAAGTTGAGATATCATTTGATGATTATTTTACTCAAGAGGATGCTATGATTTTCCATGAAGGCCTAACTGCTTTCAGTCATATTTATTATATTTTTCGTTGGTTATCATAGGATATTTTTATCTGCTTGTATATTATCTAGTTGAACTGAATTGAGCTAAACTAAAAAGTAAACTAAACTAAACTCTACTGGATCAAATTTTGTGAGTAATGAGTGTGAGATCACTATGGAACTTCAGGGCTGTACAGAACAGTGGTGAAATCCAATTTTTTTTTTTACTACCAGTTTTGTGGATGTGGCTTGGTGGACGTGGCAGGGGAAGGACAGTGCAAAATCTCCATTCCCACCCCACTCTGGGGCCACCCAGAGGTGGCATTTGCCGGTTCTCTGAACTACTCAAAATTTCCACTACCGGTTCTACAGAACCTATCAGAACCTGCTGGATTTCACCGCTGGTAGAGAACTCTGGAAGATCAAAAAGATATCCTAGATGAGGGGTCTGCAACCTCAAACACTCAAAGAGCCATTTGGACCTGTTTCTCACAGAAAAGAAAATACCGGGAGCCACAAAACTCTAGCTGTGCCTGACTATTTCTTGAGCGGCCACAAAACTAACATATGTAGTTGAATTAAACATTCTGTTTTCCTCTGAAACTTTTCTTTCCTTGGATTTATCCATGGTTGGCCTACTGGGAGTTGAAAAGCTCAATAAATCGTGTGCCAGAGGGTGTCACACATTGGTGGTTGTGACACATATTTTGAATGACAGGGATCTGCAGCAGCGGGGTGAAAGAGCCACATGCAGCTCCAGAACTGCAAGTTACTGATCCTTGTCCTAGATGATAATAGTGACAAATTGTGGAGCTGACACAAACTGGTTTCATCCAGTTGCTACAAAAACTGGGTAGATGTAGTTGTCAAAAGTCAACTTTGACACAAAGAAATCTTTATATTTCTTTACAGCAGTGTTTCTCAAACTTGACAACTTTAAGATGTATGACTACCATTCCCAGAATTCCACAGCCAGCACATATACTAGGGAATTGTGGGAGTTGAAGTCCAAACATCTTAAAGTTACCAAATTTAAAAACCACTGGGACAGAGAATTAGGATGATTGGCAGACAATGGCCATAAAGAATAATTAAAATAAATGTTAACCTAACAGGCTTTGGTGAATTCTTTGGAAATAAACAACTTATATAGTAATCAATTACTAATAAATAGAGGAACATTTTCATAGGAGAAAACCATGAAGTTAAAAACAGTAAAAGGATACATCACAGAAAATAAGAGCAAGGGCTCAAAAGTCTAATATTTTTGCTCTTCCTGTGACTTATTAATAATTGGGTTTCACATTTCTATTAGAAGGTCAAAAGGGAAAATCAGAATGACCAAGGATTGTCCTGCAAGAAAGTATTTCAATTGATGAAGGATCCCATTTACTTTCTGAGGTCTGGCTCTTGAACTTCCAGCTGAAGATTTTGAGAAAGCTTTTGCATATTTTTTGGGGGGTGTGTGGGGGCTTGAATATAAATCTGCATCCAGTTTTGATCGCCACAATATAAAAAAGATGTGGAGACTCTAGAAAGAAGACAGAGCAGACCAACAAAGATGATTAGGGGACTGGAGGCGAAAACATATAAACAATGGTTGCAGGAAACTATTCTCCAAAGCACCTGAGGGTAGAACAAGAAGCAATGGGTGGAACTAATCAAGGAGAGAAGCAACTTAGAACTAAGGAGAAATTTCCTGACAGTTAGAACAATTAATCAGTGGAACAACTTGCCTCCAGAAGTTGTGAAAGCTCCAACACTGGAAGTTTTAAAGAAGAGATTGGATAACCATTTGTCTGAAGTGGTGTAGGGTTTCCTGTCTAAGCAGGGGGTTGGACTAGAAGACCTCTAAGGTCCTTTCCAACTCTGTTATTCTGTCTGTAAATTGTTTTCCACTTTAGTAAGATATGGATGGGGAGTAATACTCAAGTTTTCTTTCTTTCTTCTTTTTAAGAGATGCTAGAATGGCAGAGCAAAACAAAACCTCTAAGAGAAAAAAATGACAGAAGAAAAAGACATTGTGACTGAATGATTTCAGCAACTTTCCCTCAACCATGTGAATCCTTGGCAAAATAGGAATTTGGGAAGGATGGCTGATGTCAAATTTCCAGGATTAGTAACATGTGATCCTAGCTCATTGGCATACGTTCAATAAACAGAGATGACGTCACAATACAATGTGTAGCCAATGTGTTTTTGCTGCATGGTGTTAATTCTGGAAGAGAATAAATTTTTGAAGAACAAGCCTTTTTGAACTGTTGGGTGTCTACATAATGTGTGCAGAGGGAATGACCTTGAAGGACATGAAGAAGAGTTTCTACCAAGACAATGGGTAGTAACACATAGTAACTCAAATTAAAGGGAGCTTAGGTCTGACCATGAACGTTTTTAAAGCAAAGATCCAGTTCAACACAAATATAGGAAGAGGGAAGGGAAGCACATTCAGATGTACAAGATTTTGTAACTACAACTGTTCCAATAAAAGTAGTCCTTATCTACGTGGCACTGGTCTACCTTGTAAGGCTGGGAACGTGACACACATAGAAAACAGGTGGGGCTCCAGTAGTATCATTGTGACGGTCACCTTGATTTTTTGGCCATATCTTGCAGTACTACTCCAAAGAACCGTGGAAAATACTTTGTACACCCTGACTCTGCAGAAATGCTTCTCATGAAAAAGTGATTTTCATTTTAAGCAAACCTCTTCTTGAACCCCCTTGAGAGGCCTTACCTGTTTCTGCTAATATTTTGGGATGATGTTTCTGATTTAACTTGAACATTTACAAAATGATGATCATAATAGATGAGGGAAGAAAGAAGGAAGGAAGGAAGGGAGAAGAAGAAGAAGAAGAAGAAGAAGAAGAAGAAGAAGAAGAAGAAGAAGAAGAAGAAGAAGAAGAAGAAGAAGAAGAAGAAGAGGCGGAGGAGGAAGAGAATTAATTTTATATGCCATTTGACACTCAGAGACTTTTAGAATAACTTCTTCTTTTATGACTGCTGAATGGGCATCCTCTTTTTTTCTTTTCTTTGCATCTGATGTCAGCTTGTCTTCTATGCATAACTTTTCTTCTTAAAAAAAAAAGACCTTGTAATCTCTAAAAAAAATCCACATGCCAGAAAGAAATGGCTTTCATGTGCTTAAATGAAAGGTAAGCCATGTTTCAAGCACAAAGCTGTAACCTTCACATTCTCCCTTTGTGTCTATGGACTGCTGTAACAGTGGGCCTGCTTTTATGACTGTATCCGTCATGCTGTCAAAAAATGAAATCTTATCTTCACTCATTACTAAATATACAAAGGGCTGGGATTTCCACTTGGCAAAGGTTGCTATTTACCTGAAGGCTTGAGCCTTTGATAAAGTTCATTTACAGCTGTTTGCCCAGATAGATCCAGCTTTTTCAAAACCTTTAAGCTGCTGGAGTTTATAAGGCAGGGTTCACATTATGATGCACAACAGGAGTTTGTTCTGGAAAGCTAAGGAAGAAGCCCCAGAAGAAAGAGGCCCCGTAACATGGTGCCTTGGCAAAGGAACTCGAGTCAAAGGACTTGGCGGGCATTCTGTCATTTGGCTGGCAGGATCGGTCAAAAAAGTCAAGATGGTAGCCATAATGGTGCAATCTGGTTTTTTTAAAAATGTTCATCACAGGGAGCTTCGATTATATCATTGAAGTTATCATTTTAGCAGCACCCTTTCTAATGAAGGAGACAGCTGTTTGGCAGAAAGTTGAAATTAAGAAAAGGTTTCATGCTGTACTGGATAGATTTGAAAGGAATTGCATCGTGCATCCTTGTGGTAGGGAATTTAGCTTCCAGCATGGAACCATGGAAACATGAAAGATAGCCAGAATATGTTTGTTTTCCCCTTCTGTGCAGGGGAAGTCAGCTTATGTTATCTATGGATCAGTGTTACATAATCTCGACAATGTTAAACTGTGTGGAGGACCTGAATCCTCCAGCCAGCATATGTTTAACCCCCAGGAACTCCCTGCCAGCAAGTGTGGACATCAATTTCCAGAATCCCCCAGCCCACATGAGTAGAGCTCAACCTCAGGATCAATCATTACCGGGTGGAGAATGATGGGAGTTGAAGTCCACCCATCTTAACATTGCCAAGGTTAAGGAACAGTGATGTATGATCCAAGATGACCAAGAAGGCTTTCTCTCCATTAGCACTGGTTAGTGTGATTCCATGGTCTTTTCAGGAAACACAATCAAAGAAAGAGATGATCTTGTATTATTTTACTGCAAGATCAATTAGAATGGGTACAGGTCAAAGCTGTCAAACTCCCAGCCCATGGGCCAGATGCGTCATGCACTGGCTACGCCGTAACGTCTGGTTTAACGAAGGAGGGAAAGGAGTCCTGATACATCACATGACGCCACCCTGACATCATGAGTTTGACACCCCTGATACAGATGATAATATAAAGGTAACACAATTCCACTAATGGTTTAGTTCAACTTAAAAAAAAAAAACACAGTTACAGAGCAAAAAACCACAAACTGGAAAATACCCTCCTCCCCCCATCCTGCCCAAATCCAAAATCCAAATGCAGCCCTATTAAAGGAAGTGGATTTTTAGCTGATCCATAGACCAGCAGTGAAACCTAAATTTCTTTCCTACTGGTTCTGTGGGCGTGGCTTGGTAGGCGTGGCTTGGTGTGGTCATGTGACTGGGTGGGCATGATCAAAAGACAGAAACTCACTAACAATGTCCTGCTGGAGCAGGGTTGGACTAAATGACCTATTCGGCCAAAGAGATTGTAAAAAATGCTTTTAAAAGTAAAATAATAAAGGCTCTGATGATGGGCATGGGCGGTGGGTGGGGGGCAGGGATTTTTGCTACCGGTTCTCTGAATCACCTGCCGACATTGCTACCAGATCAGCTGATCCGGTCCAAACCGGGAGCATTTCACCCCTGCCATAGGCCTTCAGGAAAAATAACTTTTTCAAGTTTTAAAATATATCCTGAAATCAGCAATGTAAGTTGATGTTATGGTCTTTTTGTAGCATCAACAGAAAGGTAAAATGTCTGCAGTAAGGTTTGAACTGAGCTCACCCAATGAAGTCAACCTGAGAGGAAACCTTGATCAAAGCCCACCTGTTCGAAAGATCTTTTTAAAAGTCTTTTCTTACACATGCTGACTCAAGATTAACTGCTCAGTCTTCCGTCTTTCAGCTTCCTTCCAGTAAATTGTGCTGATTTATTCAGCCTGAGCCACCAATGTGTCATGACAGATGTTGCGTCATGGCTCCAAGATTAGATCATTACAAAGATGATTCCTCCAACAGACGGATTCAAAATAAAACACTCCTTTTTACTACGCCAGCCAAGCATTTCCTCTTCCTCCATAAGAGTCCACAAAACTTCTCTGCTCACCAAACTACCTAACCCACATTCAGCTTGTTTATTTATGTGTGTGTGTCTTCTATGCAGTTTCTCCTTAAAATCAACCCTGTACTTATCCAGGTGGTGCTTTGTTTTGATTCTGTCCCAATTTATGTACACTGAGAGCCTATGCACCTAAGACAAATTCCTTGTGTGTCCAATCACACTTGGCCAATAAAAAATTCTATTCTATTCTATTCTATTCTATTCTATTCTATTCTATTCTATTCTATTCTATTCTATTCTATTCTATTCTATTCTACTCTACTCTACTCTACTCTACTCTACTCTACTCTACTCTACTCTATTCTATTCTATTCTATTCTATTCTATTCTATTCTATTCTATTCTATTCTGCATTCCGTTAGCAATGCTTGAATATCTGATCAAGAATACGCAGGAAATAGGCTATGTATAAAAATGGATGTAAACATGGTGTTGTTGTTAGTTGCGAAGTCGGGTCCGACCCATCGCGACCCCATGGACAACGTTCCTCCAGGCCTTCCTGGAGTAAAGGAATTATTTATAATGTTTTAGTAAACATGGTACTAAATAAACAAATCAATAAAACGGGGAGATGACCTAGTAGTTAGTCTGTCTAGGCATAATCTACACTTTGGGGGTGGGGGTTGTACTTTTTTTGCTGTTGTTGCATGATTGGTTTTGATTGATTTGCCATTGCATTGATCTTACGGCAGGGGTCTGCAAACTTGGCTCTTTTAAGACTTGTGGACTTCAACTCCCAGAGATCCTCAGCCAGAGTTCCTCTAGGAGTTGAAGTCCACAAGTCTTAAAAGAGCCAAGTTTGCAGACCTCTGTCTTAAGGCAATGTTTCTTAACCTTGATGTGTTTGAGATGTGTGGACTTCAACTCCCAGAATTCTCCAGCCGGAAGAGCCAGCTGTGAATTCTGGGAGTTGAAGTCCACATCAGGGGTGAAACCTACTTACCTTACTTTCCGGTTTGGAAGGGCATGCGCTGCGCGTGAAGCATGTGCAGAAGGTAAAAAACACATTACTTCCTGTTTTAAAACCAGGAAGTAATGACACCCAGGCGGGTGGGCGGAGCTTTGCTCCGCCATCACTACCAGATCGCCAAAATACCGGTCACGATCTCTACCGGATCGCCGGATCCGATCCGGGAGCATTTCACCCTTGGTCCACATGTCTCAAAGCCATCAAGGTTGAGAAATGTGGTCTTAGAAGATGCAGCAGAAAAGTGATGGCTGGGAAACCAGATGGCCTTAGGACAGTGATGGCGAAACTTTTTGGCACCGAATACCCAAACCGGAATGCACATGCATGTGCTTTGGAAACCTGAAGGCCAGCTGGCTAGCGCACGTGTGCCTGTTTTTTGGCCGTTTTGGGGACCATTTTTCAGGCTGTTTTCAGGCTGTTTTTGGGGCCATTTTCAGGTTATTTTCTGGCCCTCTGGCACCCAGAAAGACCAGTTGGCTGACGTATATGTGGCCGCCAGAAACCAGAAGAGCAACTGGTGATGGTGTGTTTGCCCAGAGAGAGGCCGCTTCGCGCCACCTCTGCCGTGCGTGTCATAGGTTTGCCGTCTTGGCCTTAGGACACGGTAAATCCCATCTGTCTTCTAGCAGGGTTATTTAATCTGTCAGGAAGGACCCTGGTTCCATGAAAATGGCTTCGCCTCCAGATTTACAAGGTTTATGACTGACAGGCTAGTCTTTTGTGAGGCTATATCCCAAAGTTAAGAAGTCTGATAAGTCCGGGCATGATTGCGATGAAATCTTGTTGACTATCTGGGTTAAACAATAACTTTCTAGGTGTTCCCTGCTCTCCTTCTGATTAATGTTCCAAATACTTTCTCGGCCAATAGAAAAAAAGTATAATTTTGAGACCTTTTCCCCTCCCCTTACTTCCTCCTTAAGAAAACATAGCAAACACAAAGCCAGAAATATGTGTGTGCGTACCCTCTCTCGCTCCCCAGCGAATGCAGCAGAACAAACGGGGGGCCTTCAGAAGTCATTTTATCCTTTTCTGATGGGCTTGATAAGCAAAGTGGTGAAATCTCTTCCGTTTCTTAACGGAAACAGAAATGAAATATTCATTAGTGGGATAAATCCGAATCCAGCAAAGACAAATGAAGAATCATTGAAGGGATCTATTTTCCGGCAATGTTGTCTAATTCTAGGAGAAAAATAGCCAGATGTTTGAGGGCTCTGAATTTCACTGAAAAACAAAACTCAAGTCTCTATGCTCTTTTAGATGCAAAGCAAAAGCAGCGACTGCATTCGGACCAATTGCTCAAGAAGGCATGATTCAGTTAAAAAAAAAACAACAGTTTATTTTCTGGCTTCCCTTCAAGGAATTCTTGCTCCCTCAGGCTTTGGTATCTTTTGGAGGCAGGCCTGCCTGGTTGATCAGCCAGGCTGTGGGAAGGTAGTTTGTGGGCCTGTCTAAAATGGTCATTGTGTCAGATTATGGACTTCACCCCCCCGCCCCCAATTCTGTTTCTCCTTTCAAGGTCTCCTGCTGTACTTTAAGGAAGACAACGTTCCTACAGCATTCCTTGTTGGAGTCGTGGGATTTTAAGTCTACACAATCTTTAGCTTCTTTTTCTTTAATTTAAACACTCGGCTGCCACTTGCCTGGCCAGGTTCCCAATGCTCCACGGACTGGTACTGGTCCTTAGAAAGGGGGGAGGGGATTGGAGACAGCTGGTTTAGATCCGATCACACCAGTTTGGAGGTCTCTTTACATGTGATAAACTTAACCATGGCGCAGTCTGTCTGTCTCTCCCTTCCTTCCTTCCTTCCTTCCTTGTACACTTCCTCCCTCCCTCCCCCTCATTTATTTATTTTCCTTCCTCCCTCCCTCCTCCTCCTCCTCCTCCTCCTCCTCCTCCTCCTCTTTCTTCTTCTTTGCTTCCTTCCCATCCCATCCCATCCCATCCCCTCCTCTTCTTTCTTTCTTTCTTTCTTTCTTTCTCTTTCTTTCTTTCTTTCTTTCTTTCTTTCTTTCTTTCTTTCTTTCTTTCTTTCTTTCTTTCTTCTCCTCCCCCCTCGCTCTTTCTTTCTTTTCCCTGCCTAAAAAAGTAAACATGACTTCATTTTTTTAAGTGAGAAGCTTTGCATTGCTTTTTAAAACTTGTCCAGTTGGTTCCATCCTGGCAATCTTAAATTAATTAAAATTATCGCATTTTCTTCCGAATCGCTAAGAGCGGCACATTTTTAAATACTGTTTTTATCCTTCCAGTCTTGTTAGTTTGAGCGATAACTGACTTGCCTGAAGCAAAGCGGCTGTATGAACTTTATGAACTTGAATCCGAGTTCCATATCTAATTTGTTTCATCACAGTTCTGTGACTGATTTCTCAATTTTCCATAAGAACAATAGGAACATCTTTGCTTTGAGGTCTTAATCATAAACAAAAATATTACTGATTATCATTGGAGCACCAGGTAGTCAAATGTTATACTTGAGAAAACGTCTAAATATCAGTTTGGAATTTGATAAATGAACAAGAATTTGAATTAACAATAACTAATTGGATGGGATGGGATGAAGAAATTGACATCAAAGAATAATAGTAAAATGATCTGAATAATAACTTATTCGGCTTACTTTGAAAACTTTTTTCACTTTATTGTCATATTTAAAAGTTTTCTGTACTACAATGAGGACTAGCTACTTGGTATGTATCTCAAATGCTTGAAATTTTAACATCTCATCATGCCACTCTGTATAATTTAGAACAGGTTAGAATTCTGTAAGTTGAAGTCACTCATCTTAAAGGTGCCAAAGTTGAGCAACGCTGGTTTTACAATTTTGTTGCTAGTTATTTAATATTATCTTTTCACTGTAATTAGCAGAGGGTTGTGGTTGTTCACCAGAGGGAGCTAGAGAGCAAATTCTTAGATTATGTTAAAAAGACTTGGGATGCATATTTAATTAAAGGGACATCACAGTAATGGGTTGGTTATCAGAGATATTTGTGGTTGCATAACTTTTAATGAAAGTTAATGGGATTTTTTAAAGAGTAAAAGGCAACAAAATCACCTTATGGGGAGATGGGTGACACAAAAAAGTAATAAACAAATAAATCAAAATAATAAATAAAATAAAAACAATACAAAATTTGGGAGAAAATTTTAAGAAATTAACAAGTAAGCGAACAAAAGTGCAAGGAAAGAAGCAGGAAAAAGAAAGAAAGAAAAGGAAAAGCTATAAAGAAGCAGCTTCCATCCCCTTAACACCAGTTACATTTTTTAAATATATTTTATCCTCTTTCCAAGGGCATAGCAGAGTCTCCTTCTTTTCCCAGTCTGCCTTTTTTGATAGAAAGGTAACTTCTGGTCCTGTTATAAAATTAACATCTGAGTTCTTTTTCATTTATTTGTTAATGTTCAATTTGTAATGTATCCCTATTTTTTCCTTGGACAAAATATATTTACTGTATATCTATATCATCCCTATCTCTATCACTATATCTACAGTATATATCTATATCTATATCTATATCTATATCTATATCTATATCTATATCTATATCCATATCCATATCCATCTATCCATATCCATCTATCCATCTATCCTTCTATCTATATAACTATCTCTCTCTCTCTCTCTCTCTCTCTCTCTCTAACTATTATCTATCTATCTATATAACTATCTATCTATCTATATATCTATCTATCTATCCATCTATCTATATAACTATCTATCTCTCTATCTATCTCTCTATCTATCTATCTAACTATCATCTATCTATCTATCTATATAACTATCTATCTATCTATCTATCTATCTATCTAACTAACTAACTATCATCTATCTATCTATCTATCTATCTATCTATCTATCTATCTATCTATCTATCTATCTATCTATCTATCTATCCATCTATCTATATAACTATCTATCTATCTATCTATCTATCTATCTATCTATCTATCTATCTATCTATCTATCTATCATCTATCCATCCATCCATCCATCCATCCATCCATCCATCCATCCATCTATCTATCTATCTATCTATCTATCTATCTATCTATCTATCTATCTATCTATCTATCTATCTATCTAACTATCATCTATCTAGGGGCCGGGATAGCTCAGGTTACTCAATTACTGCAGGTTCGAGCCCGGCCCAAGGTTGACTCAGCCTTCCACCCTTTATAAGGTAGGTAAAATGAGGACCCAGATTGTTGGGGGGGCAATAAGTTGACTTTGTAAAAAAATATACAAATAGAATGAGACTATTGCCTTATACATTGTAAGCCGCCCTGAGTCTTCGGAGAAGGGCGGGGTATAAATGTAAACAAAAAAAAAATCTATCTATCTATCTATCTATCTATCTATCTATCTATCTATCTATCTATCTATCCATCTATCCATCCATCCATCCATCCATCCATCCATCCATCCATCCATCCATCCACATATACTCATGTACATATTCACACACATACCAACACAAAAATAATCTGGATCGTTTTAAAGAAACTTTGATGTATGTAATAAAATATAATGAAAACTTGATTCTGGTCAGGGACTAATATTCCCAGAACAACTCTCAGAACTAGTTGCCACCAGTACATTTTTAATAAGGGTCGTGGATGATAGGTTATAGAATATTTTCTTTTGTCACTGTTAAACCTCCTGGAGTTTTATCGTTAGGCAAATGCGCCCCCAAAACTGATAAGGCTGTTCAAGAGAACCCTGTGTTTTCTAGGAAGGGCCAAGCATCAAACTTCTTGCAGTTTGTATCTTATTTAAATAAAGATATCAGATAGTTACATCATGTACATTAAAGCTTCGGGAAGCTATTTATGGCACCCGTAACCGCTTCTGTGCTTTCTCTCTACTTCTACAAAGCATCAGCACTAGCTAAGATTGGAAGTGGGCCAATGGAAAAGCAGGTTTTGAAAATGGAAGAACTTTCTAGATGTTTGTATTATCTTTTCCTAAGATCTTCCTTCCATTTTCTTCTTCTGTGGTATAGATAGTCCTCAACCTATGACCACAATTGATATAAAAATTTCCATCGACAAACAAGGCTGTGGTTAAGTTAATCACACCCAATTTTACAATCTTTTGAAAGCATTTTGAAATGCTACCAACAAAAGGATCATCTCAGGGGTTTTCCCTGAGGATCTTTGCTTTGACCTCCGCTCAAAATATTCTCAGGGGTCTTTTCCAACACCAAAATCCCAAAGCATCCATACTTTTCCCCTCTCAGTTCTTCAATGTCTAATTTTCATCTCCATACAGCATCAAGGGAATGCCGTGGTTTACATAATTCTGGTCTTTATAGCTATAGACATAACTGAATAGGCCTTTCCAAAGGCCTTCAGTGTTTGTCTGCAGAGTATTTATTGACTGCTTTTTCCTTTACCATAGATGGTTGGTCCTACAAGGCAGAAGCTCCCTAGCTCTTTGATATTTTCATTGTCAATTCTAAAGCCAAATGTTCTACTTGTTTTTATTAGTTTGGCCTCCTTTATATTTAATTCCAGTCCCATTTTTTCGCCTGTGATCCTTGATTTTTAATACTGGAGCTTTTAAGCCTAGTAATTCTTAGTATTCCTAGTAAAAATTAATTTTATTCTTAATTTGTCCTCAGTTCTGTACTACCAGTGGGACAACAGTTTCTATTCCCATAGGATACCAAAATGGAGGCAATCAAGAGATGGTTGCTGTGCACCCACATTTTCTTCCTGAGTTTCTATCTTACTCTACATTAATAATATAGGTAGTCCTTGACTTACAATCACTTATTCAATGACTGTTCAAAGTTACAACACTGAAAAAAGCGGTTTATGACCATTTTCCACATGACAATTGCAGCATTTCCACGTCATGTGCTCACAATTCAGATGCGTGGCAACTGGCATGAAGCAATAGCAATAGCACTTAGACTTATATAGTGCTTCACAGTGCTTTACAACCCTCTTAAGGCAGTTTACAGAGTCGGCATATTGCCCCCAACAATCTGGATCCTCGTTTTACTGACCTCAGAAGGATGGAAGGCTGAGTCAACCTTGAGCTGGTCAAGATTGAACTGCTGGCGGTGGGCAGAGTTTGCGCGCAATACTGCATTCTGACCACTTTGCCACCAGGGCTCCTAGTAGCAATGGCAGTTAGACTTATATACTGCTTCACAATGCTTTACAGCCCTCTCTAAGCGCTTTACAGAGTCAGCATATTGCCCCCAACAATCTGAGTCCTCGTTTTACTGACCTCGGAAGGATGGAAGGCTGAGTCAACCTTGAGTTGGTCAGGATTGAACTGACCGGCTCATGTCAGCAGAGGTAGCCTGCAGTACTGCATTCTAACCACCTGCGCCACCATGGCGCTTATGAATTTATGTATTTATGACAGTTGCTGTGTCCTGGGGGAGTCCTATGATCGCCATTTGCGACTTTTTGACAAACCAAGTCAATGAGGAAGTCTGATTCACTTTACAGCTCTATTACTAACTTCATAACTATAGTGACTCACTTAACAACTATGGCAAGAAAGGTCATAAAATGGCCCAAAACTCACTGCCTTGCTTAGCAATGGAAATCTGAGGCTCAGTTGTGGTCATAAGTTGAGGATCACCTGTAATGCTATGCCTGCTCAGGTATCAAGGTACCATTATTTGATCTCCTGAGTGTCCCAATTCTTGCTTATCTGGGAAACTGGACAGAAACAGGATAGAAATAGAGCCTGCTAGTGTTTTATCTGGTTTTCCAAAAATAGAAACTCTGCTTGCAAACCTCATAGTCCTGAAGCACTTAAACAGCTCCCCCCACCCCAGTATCAAAAACAAAAAGGTTAAGAAATAATTGTGTTGTGTGTACTAAGAGTACTATCCAGCAAGATGAAAAACAAGGCAAAATTGATTTTTATCTCGGAGCAAAACCACAAAATATAAAATACTTGGAATTCTGACAAAAGAGATAACTCTTAATGGATTTGTAATCAACACACTTTCAAAGGAATGGGATTTTGATGCAGGTAAAAAGATACGGTCAGTCGCTTCCATTATAGACAGGAATAGAGAAATGGACTTGAATTCACAAAGGCACCTTGGAGTTGTTGTTGTTGTTAGTTGAGAAGTCATGTCTGACCCATTGCAACCCCATGGACAACGTTCCTTCAGGCCTTCCTGTCCTCTACCATCCTCTGGAGTCCATTTAAGTTCATGCTGACTGCTTCAGTGACTCCATCCAGCCACCTCATTCTCTGTCGTCCCGTTCTTCTTTTGCCCTCAATCGTTCCCAGAATTAGGCTCTTCTCCAGTGAGGCCTTTCTTCTCATTAGGTGGCCAAAGTATTTGAGTTTCATCTTCAGGATCTGGCCTTCTAAAGAGCAGTCAGGGTTGATCTCCTCTAGGACTGACCGGTTTGTTCGCCTTGGAGTACCTAGTTGCATTTGCTGACAGCCATTACCCAGAACTGATTAGGCCTGAAATATCTATCACAAACATTTACTCAGGCATAAACCCCACTGATGTCTGTGGAATTTAGTGGTAAACATGGCAGTTCAGTATTGTGGCCTAAAGAATAACAGAGATGATTCCACATGTAGGTAGTCCTCAACGCAGAACCATAATCAAGCTCAACATTTCCAGTGTGAAGCATGACAGTTGTTAAGTGAGCGGTGCCCCATTTTATGACCTTTTTTGCCATAAAACCAAATAACCACAGTTGTTAAATGAATCATGCGGTTGTTAAACAAATTCGGCTTCCTGCATTGACTTCGTTTATCGGAAGCCATCTGAGAAGGTTGCAAATGGTGATCGCATTATCTCTGAAGAGTGCCATGGTTGCCAAGAGTCTGAATTTTGATCACATGACCACGAGGATGCTGCAACAGTCGTAAATGTGAGAACCGATCATAAATCTCCCTTTAGTGATATTGTAACTGCAGCCAAGAAATTAAAAGATGCTTGCTCCTGGGGAGGAAAGCTATGGCAAATCTAGACAGTGTACTAAAAAGCAGAGACATCACCCTGCCAACAAAAGTGCGTATAGTCAAGGCCATGGTTTTCCCAGTTGCAATGGATGGCTGTGAAGGTTGGACCATAAGAAAGGCTGAGTGCCAAAGAATTGAGGCCTTTGAACTCTGGTGCTGGAGAAGACTCCTGCGAGTCCCTTGGACTGCAAGGCGATCCAACCACTCAGTCCTAGAGGAGATCAACCCTGACTGCTCTTTAAAAGGCCAGATCCTGAAGATGAAACTGAAATACTTTGGCCATTTAATGAAAAGGAAGGACTCACTGGAGAAGAGCCTAATGCTGGGAAAGACTGAGGGCAAAAGAAGAAGGGGATGACAGAGAACGAGGTGGCTGGATAGAGTCACTGAAGCAGTCGGCATGAGTTTAAATGGACTCCAGAGGATGGTAGAGGACAGGAAGGCCTGGAGGAATGTTGTGCATGGGGTTGCGATGGGTCGGACACGACTTCGCAACTAACAACAACAACAACAACAACTTCCAACAGTCACTAAATGAATGGTTGTAAGTTGAGGACCATCCAATATTTGAGGAGCTGCTAACAGAGAGGAGAGGCTACTTTCCAAGGCACCTGAAGGCCAGACAAGGAACAATGGATGGAAATTGATCAAGGAGAGATTCAACCTGGAAATAAGGAGAAATTTTCTGACAGTGAAAACAATCAACCAATGGAACAGTTTGTCTTCAGAAGTTCTGGGAGTTCCATCACTGGAAGCTTTCAAGAAGAGAGTAGACTGCCATCTGTCAGAAATGGTATAGGGCAGTGATGGTGAAACTTCTAGGCACTGAGTACCCAAAGTGCGCATGAGCACCCAAACTGCAAGGTGCGGATGCATGCATTCACGTGCCCCGTGAATGTATGCATGTCCCAGCCAAACTTCAATGCGTGCATGCGCTTGTGCCCCATGCACACACGGCAGAGACCCAAAGATTAGCTGGCCAGTGGGAGGCACAGATGAATGCGTGGCTGAGATCTGAAACAGAGCTGGGGAGACAGCATGCATGCCCACGAAGATACATGCCAGCTCTGGCATGCGTACTATAGGTTCACCACCACTAGTACAGGATCTCCTGCTTGAGCAGGGTTTGGACTAGATGATCTACGAGGCACCCTTCCAACTCTGTTAATCTGTTAAAAAAGATTTCCTTATTCTATCTGTTCTGTCCCCCTCGCTTCCGTCCGAGTGATGGCTTAATTAGCCAGCACTATCAGATCTGGCAGCAAACTAGCGAGCATCTGCCAAGTGTCTCTGTTATCTCCTTTGATGCCAATGAGTCAACAAACAGTACTTTAGCTTTAGTCAAGCAGTTGATTTGCCTGCTACGAAGAGGCATAGCAGCCCTCACTGCTTTTATATCCTGTGGGGTGTGGCTCCATGACTCAGCACTTCCTAGGCCTGTCCCACCCCTGCTTCTGTTGTTCCCGCCTCTCCTGCCTATGAAACCTAGGGTCCAGCCAGGCCTGATTGCCATCAGCTGGGTTTGGAGGCGTGGCCTGTGGGGGGAAAGAGTCAGGGGACGGAGGCCTCGTTATCTCCTCCACCTGGCCTGCCTCTGGCTCCTGGAGCTGAGCCAGGGAAGCCGGTGCTCTCGAGGTAAGTCCTGTTGGCCCTTCCTCCTCACTTTCCGAGTCACTTTCTGGCAGGGGCCCCGGCTCGGAGGGCGCAGACACAACACTGTCTCTAGTTTTTTTAGGCATCAAGCTTGACCTGAAGAGATTTTACCAATTTCAAGCTGGGACGAAGGCTTAGAAAACTTCTTTAAATTTATCACTTCTATCATGATTATTTCATGAGACTGTCTCAGACTGTCTCTCTTTCTGCAATATGATGCTGCATAAGGATGATAACTGAATGCTCACAAAGCATATATTATAATCCAGGTAACCCTCATATAAATCACTTTTATCAGTGCCATCGTAACTTTGTTCACTGTTGTAAGTCGAGGACTACCTATAATATAATTTCTTTGGTAGCCCCTTTCTTGCCTAACGTTGTCATATAGATTTGTCTTAAAATTTCAGCGACACTTATGGATTACAAGATGAACACTCCAAAAACCTGGATTTCCCCAGGTGGCAGAGTTAAAGGACATAACATTCTTTGATACCATTTAGTGGTGCGGTGTTGACTTTTTGCAGTCTACTGACTATCAATCCTATAAGAAGATGCCCACCCACCCCAAACACACATAGGTGGGCTTTTTAAAATGCCCATATAATAACACATTCACAACAAGTTAAACTGATTCTATGGAATGGAATTTATAGAAAACAATTAGCAGCTATGAGTCCAGCCAATTGTCTTGGTGGCTAAATCACATAAGATCTTTGGCTCACTGAAGGATTGTCAGGAGCAAATAGACAAGAGCATTCATTGAATTCAAAGCACAAAAGAGTTTATTATTACTACCTCTATAGAAGATTCTAGTCTAGGGGTTCCCAACCCCCGGGCTACAGCCCACTATTGAGCTGTGATTTATTTGGAATCGGGCCACATGTGGTCCAGTTCCATTCCCCTCCCCCACCAGTCGTGTCTCCAAGCTGCAAAGATTGACTTTCCACTTTAGCTTTGACTATCAATTAATAGTCAAAGCTAAAGTGGTGCTAAACAAGGGTTGATGGAATTCACAGGAGACTCGACTTTTGTGATAACTCAATGGCTCTAAACTGATGACACATTTAATCCTGCCTTCCAGTTTAGTATCTTCTTCTCCTACAAGGATACAGATTTTCCTATCCTGAAGCCTATAACTTATAATCAAATATTGATTGAGATATGTGCACAAACATACATTAATACAATTTTGTCATGTTATTACAATTTGTTTATTTGTGCAGCTATGTAATAACCCTTCCTTCCTTCCTTCCTTCCTTCCTTCCTTCCTTCCTTCCTTCCTTCCTTCCCTCCCTCCCTCCCTCCTTCCCTCCTTCCCTCCCATCTTTTGTAGGATTTGTATGCATGGAATTAAAAAATAATGAAATGAATCCACCCAGAACTGGCTACACATTTGTACTATATTTGAAGTCAGGTATCCAAGGCTTTTAGTATACTCATTCTGAAGTCTTTTGCAGAGTTATCCTATCATTTCCTTCCACGGTGGATTCTTTTTACAGCAAGAAAAACAAACAAAAACAGGCATGAACAACCGAGAACAAGTGCTAGGAAAATACAAGAGTGAAAGATGCTGCTTTGGGTTGATTTAGCTGTCCATTCCGTTGTTGTAAAAAAGCAAAAATAATGGCATGGTAAACATATTTCCAAAGCTTCCCTAGTGATGTCTGTTTGTCTGTCTGTCTGTCTGTCTGTGTTAGTGATTGATCAATTAAACAGCAAACAAGCTTTTGTAAGTTTAGTTCTTGAACACAGTTCCAAATCGTCTGCACAAAATGCAGAAATGATAGCTATTTTTCTTCTAGTTACGAAGGGGGTAGGGAAAAGATTGGATAATGTCTAACAAAAAATAGGCTTCAGGTAAGTAGAACATTGCCAGATACTTTACGGTAGATAAGTTTAAAGCATGTGTTACACCCAGTGAATTCTGCTATGACTTCAGCATGAAGGAGCTCATACAAACAGGTGAAAGAGCAGGAAATTCTAAATTAAAGGCACACCTTTGTCTTTGCTCCGGTTCTGGAGGTTTGGTGAAAACATGCCAAAAGTTGACTGAAGACTCCCCTGTAGAAGACAATGAGGTGGCTTGAGGTTGACTTCCAGAATTCTGAGCATGAGACTATAGATGATAATGGCTATCCTAAACTTTCTTAGTAAGCCTATCCCAGCCTATCCCAGCTTATAATGATGCAAGTCATTTGATCTTTCCAGTCATGCAGATAGATTAATAAACCAAAAAAGCATTTGACTATTGTTGTTGTTGTTGTTATTATTATTATTATTGTTGTTGTTGTTATTCAAAATATGTTAATTATATTGTGCCAAAGTAAGAGGTAAAAACTAGAAATGCAAAAAATCTAATAAAAACATTAAAAAGAAACATTCAGTAGTGGATTTTGCCCTTCCTTTCATTTCTCACTCCCCCCAACCCACTATTAACCACTCTTTAGATGGATAGTTCTCGAATTATCTACAGGTAGTTCTCGAATTACAACCAGAGTTGGGACTGGAACGTCCGTTGCTGAGCTATGCAGTCCTTAAGTGAGTGGCATCTGATTAGTCCAACTTTTTTTGCTATGTTGTAAAGAGAATCTGACTTCTCCCGTTGACTTTGTTTGTCTGAAGCCCTTTGGGGTCATAAATTGTGGTCATGTGACTCTGGGAACCTGCATAAGTAAATGCGGGTGGCCAAGCATCCAAATTTTGATCACGTGACTAGAGGGATGCTGCTACAGTTGTAAGTGCAAGGATTGATCATAAGTTATTTTTTTCTGCTCTTGTAACTTTGAATCAGAGGTGAAATCTACTTACCTTTCCTACCAATTTGGAAGTGTGCGCTCTGCTCGCATGTGCTTGCTCTGCTCATATGCATCACATGCAATTTTGGACCCTCTGCGCATGCACAAAGCCTTCTGCGCATGCACAGAAAAAAAAACAGGTTACTTCCTGATTAAAACCAGGAAGTAACGATGTTATTAACACTTGGAATTCACTACCTGACTCTGTGGTCTCTTCCCATAATCTCAAAAGCTTTAACCAAAAACTGTCTACCATTGACCTCACCCCATTCCTAAGAGGTCTGTAAGAGGTGTGCATAAGAGCACAAACGTGCCTACCATTCCTGTCCTATTATTCCCTACATACTTATGCTCATATATATGCTTATATATTATATAGTTGTTACATGTCAAGGCTTATATATACTGTTGTGACAAAATAAATAAATAAAAATAAAATAAATGTCTGGTGGGTGGACGGAGCCTTGTGCTGCCACCGCTACTGGCTCTTCTAACCACCCACTGCTGCCGCTACCCACTGCTGCTGCTCACCTGAACCGGGGTGAACCGGTAGCATTTCACCCTGCTTTGAATGCTTGTTAAATAAAAGGTTGTAAGTCGAAGACTCATTTTTCTAGTTCAAACTGTGGTATTGTTTACATCTACAGGTACTTCTTGACTTACAACATTCAGCCACCATTCAAAGTTACAACGGCATTGAAAAAAGAAAAAAGACCATTTTTCACCCTTATGACCTTGGCTGTATCTCCATGGTCACATGATTTACATTCGGATGCTCAGCAATTGACTCACATTTACGACGGTTGCAGTGTCCCGGTGTCACATGATCCCCTTTTGCGACCTTTTGAGAAGCAAAGTCAATGGGGAAGCCAGATTCACTTAACAACCGTTTGACTAATTTAACAACTGCAGTGATTCACTTAACAAATGTGGCAAGAAAAGTCATAAAATGTGGCAAAACTCAATTAATTTCTCACCAAGCAATATAAATTTTAGCCTCAATTGCGGTCATGAGTTAAGAATTTAAGATTTTTTTCCATTTTTAAAAAAATCTATTTTTTTCTTTCTTTCAAAAATCCTGTTCTAAATGTCACAGCTTGTCTTTCTGTATGTATGTTTCATAAAAGGAAGCCATTCCTTCTTGAATTTCTCAACCACTATTGTCATATTCTCTAATTCTATTGCATAGCATAGAATAGAATAACAGAGTTATATAATAATAGAGTTGGAAGGGACCTTGGAGGTCTTCTAGTCCAGCCCCCTGCTTAGGCAGGAAACCATACACCACTTCAGACAAATGGTTATCCAACATCTTCTTAAAAATTTCCAGGGTTGAAGCACGCACAACGTCTGCAGACAAATTGTTCCACTTATTAATTGTTCTGTCAGGAAATTTCTCCTTAGTTCTAAGTTGCTTCTCTCCTTGATTAATTTCCACCCATTGCTTCTTGTTCTACCTTAAGGTGCTTTGGAGAATAGTTTGACTCCCTCTTCTTTGTAGCAACCTCTGAGATATTGGAACACTGCTATCATGTCTCCCCTAGTCCTTCTTTTCATTAAACTAGACATACCCAGTTCCTGCAACCGTTCTTCGTATGTTTTAGCCTCCAGTCCCCTAATCCTCTTTGTTGCTCTTCTCTGCACTCTTTCTAGAGTTTCAACATCTTTTTTACATTGTGGTGACCAAAATTGGATGCAGTATTCCAAGTGCGGCCTTATCAAGGCATTATAAAGTGGTATTAACACTTCACGTGATCTTGATTCTATCCCTCTGTTTATGCAGCCCAGAACTATGTTGGCTTTTTTAGCAGCTGCTGCACACTGCTGGTTGTCCACTAGGACTCCAAGATCCCTCTCACAGTTACTACTATTGAACAAGGTATCACATATACGGTACCTGTGCATTTTGGGTTTTTTTGCCTAAATGTAGAACCTTACTTTTTTCACTGTTGAATTTCATTTTGTTAGATAGCGCCCAATGTTCAAGTCTGTCAAGATCTTTCTGTAACTTGAGCCTATCTTCTGGAGTGTTGGCTATTCCTGCCAACTTGTGTCATCTGCAAATTTGATGAATTCCCCATCTATCCCCTCGTCCAAGTCATTGATGAAGATGTTGAAGAGTACTGGGCCTAAAACAGAGCCTTTATTTTATCATTTTATTTTATTGATAGTCTGAACTGCTTAGCATAGTTTATGGTTTGGTGGATGATAGTACAAGTAGTCCTTTACTTACGACCACAATTGAGCCCAAAATTTCTGTTGCAAAGTGAAACGTTGTTAAGTGAATTTTGCCCTGACCTTTCTTGCCACGTTTGTTAAGTGAATCACTGCAGTTGTTAAGTTAGTACCACGGTTGTTAAGTGAATCTGGCTTCGCCATTGACATGGCTTGTCCATAGATCACAAAAGTTGCTCACATGACTCCGGGACATTGCAACCATCATAAATATAATTCCGTTGCCACACATCTGAATTTTAATTAGGTGGCCACAGGAATGCTGCGTTGTAAGTGTGAAAAATGATCATAAGTCACCTTTTTCAGTGCCATTATAACTTTGAACAGTGACTAAATGAACTGTGGAAAGTTCAAGTATATTGAACTGCCTATACATTGTCTCTGTTAGCCATTTTCTGCTGGAAAATCCAATCCACTGAAAAGTGCCTGTTTTTAAATTAGGAAGGAAGCCTGCAATGCGCAGGCTGCAAATGAGGGCAGGTTTCTGTTACTGGAATAAGTGAAAGCTGTCCTTTAAAAAAGATTCAAGACCAAATGCTTTTCGCTTTCAACCAAAATAAATTTGCATTATCTCCATTAAACATTCTCAAATTATAGCAGATTTAACCTGAGATGTGTCTGGGGTTGAACATAGCATATATAATGTGGTTTAAAGATACTCTTCCTATGAAACAGCATATTACCCACTAATGTGTTTCTGCTTCTATTTCAGCCTTCTATTAGAAATCTGGCACAGAAGACAGGAGCGAAAAATTCACTAGAATTCAAGAATTAGAGCAGGTTATTATCTCTTAATAGCCAGCAATCAGATAGGATCCTAGAATGTAATTGACAGTAGAAACTGATCATAGCCTGGACAATGTTGTTTTTTTTTAATTTGGCTTAGGTAATATCCTGCAGAACAGATATTTTGTCCTTGAGCCCTATAAACAGTGGGTTTATAACAAAAAATGTCACTCAGCTGCTTCTGTCCGTAGAAATGCTTGATATGCAAGGCACATTTGCAAAGAAGAACCAAGCAGCTTTATTTACCTTACAAGCCTATATATTATTTATTGACCTAAAGAAAGAGAATGGGTGGAAGGCCTAATGAAAAATGAAGAGTCTACTCTGCAGATAGGTCTATAGACTTTTACTAATTTTACAAAATTTGTAGAGAGGTTGGGAGATATGAAGTGATTTTGAGTATTTTATGAGAATTCTTAAGTTCAAGGATGGGCAACCTGGCGACCTCTTATTCCCTCCAGACTTGATTGTTAGTAATTCTGATTGGCACTTAAAATAATGATTTAAGCCCGGTGGACATTCGCGAAGTGTTTACCCTGTGCATTCTCGTGCCTTGTGTATTAGAGAATACACAAAGGATTAAGATGTATCACTAGATTTACAGTATATCATTGTCGTGCCTTGTGTATTAGATTTGTTCAGCTCTTCATGGTGAAGAAGATTAGGAAACCAGAGTTATGGATGCCAATATCACTTTTATTATAAGGTTAGAGTAACAGAACTTTGCAAGTTTGAATCCCTTCCTCTTCATGAGAACCAGGAAGGGTAATGGCTGAGATGCTTCCTCAAATTAGATTTCTACTCCAGACTCAGATCACTTTTATCTGATTGTTGTCTTGGATAACAATCTCTTTCTCCTGTTCCTCAGTCCTACTTCCCATTACAGAAGGAATCCTACTTCCCATTAAAAAGGTAAAGGTTCCCCTCGCACATATGTGCTAGTCGTTGCCGACTCTAGGGGGCGGTGCTCATCTCCGTTTCAAAGCCGAAGAACCAGCACTGTCCGAAGATGTCTCCGTGGCCATGTGGCCGGCATGACTCAATGCCAAAGGTGCACGGAACGCTGTTACCTTCCCACCAGAGGTGGTCCCTATTTTTTCTACTTGCATTTTTACGTGCTTTCGAAACTGCTAGGTTGGCAGAAGCTGGGACAAGTAACAGGAGCTCACCCCATTACACGGCAGCACTAGGGATTCGAACCGCTGAGCTGCCGACCTTTCGATCGACAAGCTCAACGTCCTAGCCCCTGAGCCACCATGTCCCTTTATTTCCCATTACAATATCTCAATATAATATATTCAGGAATCCAGGGAGTAAGACTAGAGGGCTTCCAAGATTCCTTCCCATTCTGTTATTCCATTCAGGTCTTTGTAGGTAGCATTCCCTCCACTCATTTCCCCCCCCTACTATAAAGTCTTTATGAAAGAATTAATCCCAAATCAGCAAATGAGCTTCTTAGCAAGGGTGAATTTGAATGCAGATCTTCCTTCTCTTAGTTAACCCCTTAACTACAGCACGCTAGCTGTTCTCAAGACCTTTTCAAAACTCTCATGTTTGAACAGCCAACTTTCCTTCTACTCCAACTTACATTCATTGGATGTTTTTCTCCGTTGCTTGTTCGTTGACACCAAAGGGATGGACACAAAAACCTAAAATACTAAAATAATTCTTCAGATCATATTTGACCTAATCTACATTATAACTCCTAAAATAGGGTATGTCTTCAATTATACAGTTGTGGTTGCCATCTTGATTTTTTTTAATCCTTTATGGATCTCCCTGTTTTCATCAGTGAATAGGATCTGGGCCAACTGATCACAAAAGGTCCCAACATGCTTCCTCAAATGATCTGAGCATAATAGAAAAATCTGGCAATCAAAAACACACAATTCTACATGTAGGTAGTCCTCAACTTACAACTGGTTACTAATGATTGCTCAAAGTTACAGCCAACCCCCCAAAGGGTTCTTATGACCTTGATTCAAATTTGCAATGGTCACATGACCCCCTGCGACTGCATGATTGGACTTCTGGGACTTGGCAACATGGCTACAATTATGTCCATTTGCAGCGTCCTGCGGTCATGTATTTATTTATTTATTTATTTTTATTTATTTGATTTTTATACCGCCCTTCTCCCGAAGGACTCAGGGCGGTGTACAGGCAAGATAAAACCAACAATACAATATAGAGGTTAAAATACCATTTAAAAAACTTATTTAAAATTAGCCTGAAATTAAAATTACCATAAACTAAAAACCCCGTTTAAAATTCATAAAATTTCACATTAAAAATCCAATTTAAGCCAGCCCCGCGCGGATAAAGAGATGTGTCTTCAGTTCGCGACGGAATGTTCGAAGGTCAGGTATTTGACGTAAACCTGGGGGAAGCTCGTTCCAGAGTGTGGGAGCCCCCACAGAGAAGGCCCTTGCCCTGGGGGCCGCCAGCCGGCATTGTCTGGCGGACGGCACCCTGAGAAGTCCCTCTCTATGGGAGCGTACAAAATGGTTGTAAAATCACATTTTACAACCATTTTGCCAAAAATGGGCACTACTCCCATTTTTTGGCAAATCTGTGCCCATAGCAAACGACTGGTTTTCTTAACAACTATTGTAAAAAAGGCCATAAAATCAAGCCGGTTGTATGACTGACCCATTTTACAACCGTTATGAAATGCTCCATTACAGTCATATGTTGAGGACTATTTATATTCTCCTGGTATTCAAGGAGGTTATGTGGTCTGAAGACTAATAATGAAGAAATTATTTGAAATCTAAGCATTCTTTGAAATGTTACCTAAGAAAGACAAGAATTAAGAAGCTTATATTTACCCTTGAAATGCTGGAGAAATAAGATACAAATATAAAACAGAGAACTAAAAACTGAAGCAGACTAGAATAGTCTTCTTTCTTGGGGGTGTACTTGGTACTTGGAACATTTCCTTTATCAGATTTCTAGCACCAACCCAGAAAAATAAACACTGGTGTATTCTTAAAATAAATGAAAATCCCAGAATTCTTAGCAGTGTATTTATGGAGGTTTAGAGTACTATCAGCTCTTATCAGGAAATTCACTTGAAGTCTGTAACCACAGATCCTGCCCTGTTATATTGATAAATATTGGCTGTATGTTTCTATTAGTCATACTTCCTTTTTTTTTTTAAATGTACATACATACAAAATGACACAGCTATACTTAAAGACAGGCAAACATTCGTTTTCTTCCCCTATCAATTTGGGTCAAGTATCAACCTCTCACTTTTGACATATACACATTGACAATTGTTTCTGGTTTTGTTTTATGACTCAAAGAATTTAATGATGATTTACAGAGAAGAATATTTTCAAGCTATAAACTTCTCTTTGCTGGTATTACCGCTCTAAAAAAAAATAAAAGAAAAAGAAACCTTTATCAAGGCTGTGTTTGCTCATTTTTGTTTATTCTTCATTTTAGCACAAAGGATTGGAATGTTGAGTTTTCTAGCACAGGCAGAAAAGATTGCGATCTGGGTGTGGTCCTTGCCCTTATTTGGCTAATTAAATTAGGTGGACTTTCCCCTGAACCATTTAAGGGTGGGATGGTTTCCTGGTACAGTTTCTTAATTTGAACAATTGTGGGTTTCATCAATTCTTCCTTCTTTCTGTTCCTACCCCAAGATACTTTATGGTCTCCCACTAAAGGACCTGATACCACTGCTAGCTTCTATGGACACCAAGCAGCTGGGCTGATTCTGAAATCTTATTTTAACACTAACATTTTCTGCAATTCCTGAGAACGGAGATAGTTAAGGTCATTTGGCACTGCAGCTATATTCTCCCATGAAGTCGGGGAGAGTTATAGCTGCCTCTTAAGGTGTTGGCTTCAATCTGCTTAATGATGATAGCAGCCATGTTTACATAACACATATTATCCTGTATAATTTCCAATTCTTGCTTCGCTGGATAACCAACTAGAAGCAGAGTCTTCTCCCATCTTCCCTCCAAGAAATGGGATTGTCTGCTTGCAAAACTGAACATTAGCATTTCTATTGTTCCACATTGGTATTTAGTGGTTTCTTGTAACTCAGCACCCGAGGGTATAATCGCTTTTTTGATATCCGGAAAATGAACACCAGTAGCTCAGAAGCAACATTATGAAACATTAAAGAGAAAACTTCCTTCTGACTGTTGGAAGAAATATCCATCTGGTTCAGTTCCAAGCCAGGAGATAGACACTGGAAACATGGAGGCTGATTGGAAATGATGAAACAGAACCACATGGGTTCTGGGAAACTGACCACATGGAGTTGAGAGTAGGGGGTATCTATACCTTATCTTGGTCTTTGCACTTGAGCTTCCTGTTCCTGTGCAAGAACATGTATTCTATTGGCTGTTGTCAGACTCCCATGGTGCCATGTACAAATCCTAGGAGTTTGTCTGAGCTAAGCTTGGTTGAAGTTTGGCTGATACAATGAAGGGGCTTGTTGTGCGATTTCTATTGTGTCTGGGGGCTAACCCTATCTTTGTTCAGACCTTGCGGCAGAGAGTAATGGATTACCAAATCTGAATTTCTAAAAACTGGCCTCTGCTTGGGGGCAGGGAGCTGGGGCCCTGAGTTTCTGTCTCCCTTAAGATTTTTATTTCTCTTTTAGGGGAAATCCTGCCTTTTAAAATATTTCTCAAAATATTTCATTCTTCTAGGAGAAGGGTGGGTGTTAACTTTCTACACGACTGACTTACTCAACAGACAACTTCAACTTGTTAGAACTTTTTCGTGCACACAACCACAGTGGGCAGTGTTGACATGTTTTGATTTAGAAGATACTGGTCTTTTGAAGACAGTCAATGGCTAGAGTTTGACTAGAGGTCAGGGTTGAACCCGGAAGCTAGATCTCATGAGGACCAATATTTGGGGCAAAGCTGCAGAGCATAATTGTCTGCTAGAACATCTTACCTGTCAACGACTTCTTCAGCTTCAACCTCAATAATACACAGGCAAACAATAGATACAAACTCAAGGTAAACCGCTCCAAACTCGATTGCAGAAAATACAACTTCAGCACCAGAGTAGTCAATGCCTGGAATGCTCTATCTGATTCCATTGTTACATTCTCAAACCCTCACAGCTTCAACCTCAAACTGTCTACCATGGACCTCACCCCATTCCTAAGAGGTCCGTAAAGGGGGCATGCATAAGCGCATCAGCGTGCCTACCATCCCTGTCCGACTTTCCCCATTTATCCATATTTACTTCCTTTGTTATTATTATTATTATTATTATTTATTGGATTTATAAACCGCCCTTCTCCCGAAGGACTCAGGGCGGTGTACAGCCAGGATAAAAAAGAACAATATACAGTTAAAATACAATTAAAAAACTTATTATACAGTATGGCCGAAATAATTAAGAATTATGAATCTAAAAACCCCAATTAAAACTAGAGAGAAAATTTAAAATTTAAAATTTAAACATGTTCATGTTTATGTTCATACTTATATGTTCATACTTATACTCGCTACCTTATACACGTTTGACAAATAAATAAATAAATAATAAACAAATAAATAAATAATAAACCAGTGGACTTCCAGATATCTAAGGTTGGTTTTGTTTCTGTGGATGTACGTGAAGGATTATTGATTATGTTTAAACCCAGGGACAAGGTCTAAAAAGACATAGTCCAGGCTTGGAATCCAATGGTGAATCTAACTCAAACTCTGGAAGATCTTAGTCAAGCTGTCCAAAGTCGCAGCAATGAGCTGGGCAGCTATATAAATTAATAAATTAAATAATTTATTTATTTATTTGTCATTTTATTTATTTATTTATTTATTTTTCAGATTTATATACCGCCCTATCTCCCTAGGGACTCAAGGCGGTTCACAGGCAATTAAAAACAAACATATAAATACAATTTAAAATCAGACATAAAAAACTTATTCAATAGCCAGATTGATAGAAAACAATATAAATACTAAGAACCCCATTAAAACCAATAACCCCATTAAAACCAATAACGTCATAACAGTGTATATAAGCATTAACATGAAATAACTATATAACATATAAGTATATATATGAGCATGTCTTTTAACTTGGCTGTAAACCGCCCTGAGTCTTCGGAGAAGGGCGGTATAGAAATGTAAATAATAAATAAATAAATAAATAAATAAATAAGTATGTAATAACTGTATTAATTGGATATAATGAAAAGGAACAATAGGACAGGGAACGGAAGGCACGTTTGTGCTTTTATGCACGCCACTTAATAATTAAGGCAGTGTAAGATCTTAGAGGATAGAACTAGTCAGATGGAAATACAGGACATACTTGTTTGCTGAGAGTCCCCCCCCCAAAAAAAACCCCAACAATATCTGATTTTTCAACTCAACTTTACAATTGTGTCTTGATAGCTTTAATGCATTTGTACTGCTTAGGTCTAGTCTTTCTCTCATTCAGGTATTTTACAACTTACATAAGGATCAGTACACCAGTATCAAGTAGATTAGGTCCTCTTCCAAACATTTTTCAGTGTCTATATTCACACAATAAACTTAACTCAAGTGTGTCGTAGCATTAGCAGTTGCATTTATAGGACATATTAAGAATATAATTTTTTTTTTGAATAGAATTCTTTATTGGTCAAGTGTGATTGGACACAAAAGGAATTTGTCTCAGTGTACATAAAAGAAAAGATACCTTCATCAAGGTACAACATTTACAACACAAATGATGGTCAATATATCAATATAAATCATAAGGATTACCAGCAACAAAGTTACAGTCATACAGTCATAAGCGGGAGGAGATGGGTGATGGGAACGATGAGAAGATTAATAGTAGTGCAGATTTAGTAAATAGTTTGACAGTGTTGAGGGAATTATTTGTTTAGCAGAGTGATGGCCTTTGGAAAAAAAACTGTTCTTGTGACTAGTTGTTCTGGTGTGCAGTGCTCTATAGCGTCGTTTTGAGGGTAGGAGTTGAAACAGTTTATGTACTAAGCGTGGTTAATTCCAAGTTTCCCTCTTCCCATCCCAGTTAATGCTTTTCAGACCATTTGGGTAGTTTACAATTTCCTATAACATCCAGACCAAGTTCAGCATGTTCCATAAACATAACTGGTAGGTGTGTCTTCCATCTATTCCTGGTGCGATTGGTGCTTTGCTTGATTATGACATCCTGTGATTAGCATGTTTCCTCCAGGGAGTGTTGGCTGACGCAGATATTGTGGTCTTTTGATAACCGCTGGAACCTGTAGAGAGTTGGGATATTGTTATTGATTATGCATACCTGTGATCTTGTATGGTTGCTCAATTAATTCAGTCTGCTATATGATGTTGTAACCCCTTGCAAACTCACTAAGACTCTTCTAGAAGTTTCAGAAAAATCTTGCTCTTGATTCTAATATGTTCTATTTCATCAGTAGAAAAGACAAAACACAGCTTCTAACTTATGGTGATCGATAGGTCATATAACATTTTAATTGCCATCTTTAATATAATTATGTGTATTTTATTTGTATGTGTTGGTCTCTGTATACACATGTTGCTCAAACACCATAATAAATATTTAGCTACCTAGGCCAGGAAATTGAAGTCTCCAAAATAAACCAAAAGTTACATTTAATTTAATCTTAATTTTTCCAGATGAGAATCTATTGGATGTTCTCAATTGCTGGATTGCAAAATGTTCACAAAAAGTTAATTACATCCAACATTTAAAATAAAACTGTTGGATACAGTAAATCTGTGGGAAAAGATTTTTTTAAAAGATTAACTTTAGAAAAAGCAATGGAATTCAACAGTGAAGTTAGTGCCAATTTTTCTGGTTATTAGTAAGGTTTTTTTTTAAATTATGGGATCAACTCACTACACAACATTATAGACATCAAGGGGTGTCCACCAGGTATGCTTAAAACAGTTGAGATGGCAGCTGCAAAGATGCAATCAAAGCTCCAATGGCAGAGCTTCAGTTGTGCCATGGCAGATGCCACTTGGGTTTCTTTGATGCACTCTGTTTCCTCAGTAGTAATTTACAAAATGAAATTTCTCCGAGCCGTGCCATTTTGTTTTCCAGGAGTAAAATTAATGGGCTGGTTTGTTTTTTCTGACAGCCGGTTTTCTCCGTGATTTATTCACTTAATGCACCGATAGGATGAACCAAACACTGCATAATAAATCCAAATACAGAATCCCTCTATACTAATGTTTCCTTTCTTTCTCCTTCTAATTCCTATTTAGTGGGAGAAGAAACCATAGCGTGAAACTTTGTATTCACTCTGAGATAATTCTGCTTCGCTTCTAGTGATAAACTGTTCCTGCCTCCGTCAGTATCAAAAATTGTAACACCATCAAAGGGGGGGAGCTCTTTTTAAAAGATTTAGTCTGGTTAACACACGGGTGGCAGACCACCTGCCCATTCACAGGGCTGGAAAGTTGAGAAAAAGTTCCAGGAAAAAGCAACTGAAAATTATTTGCATATAATTATGGCGGGGATTTGCTACAGACATTTTTCCTGCAATGAAGTTTCTGAATTTATGAAGTCCCCAAAGGTCAAACTCATGGGTGCCTTTACCTTTGATCCATCAAATGAGCCTGGGAACCTAGAGATCCTTTCACATATGGTTTTGCATTGTTATCAACATCCATTGCCAAGCTGCTGTTTTTCACAGAACCATAAAACATGACGATTGGAAAAGACCTTGGAAAAACATCTCTGTCTACTGCAGGAGTTCACAATTACAGCATCACTAAAACGGAACAGGAGGTATGGCAATGATTTGATCTAGACTATGTATTAGATTTATCTAGGAGGGAAGGAGAGGAGGGGGAAGGAGAAAGGGGGAGAGAGGAGGGGATGGGAGGGAGGAAGGGGGAAGGGAGAGGGATGGAGATGGAGATGGGAAAGGAAGGAAGGAAGGAAGGAAGGAAGGAAGGAAGGAAGGAAGGAAGGAAGAAATAAATTGATGGGAAGATGCAGGGAAGGGAAATGAAGGGGGTGAAGAAGGGGAGGAGAGGGAAAGGGAAGGGAAGGAACGGAAAAGGGGAAGCATGGAAAAGGAAAGAGGAGAGGGAGAAAGGGAAGCAAAAAGGGAGAGGAAGAGACATAGCTAAAAGAACATGGGAGTGCTATGATCCATTTATCTGGAAGTACCCAAATCTTCAGTGCTGATATTTTTTTTCCCACTTGTAAGCACAGGTGCATTTCCATTTCTGAGGCTGAATTTATGGTCTTGAGGTTATGACTGTTTTTAATTTTCACAAGCCGTTTCCCATGTTACTTTATCCTTTGAATCTGCTTTTGCGTTGTCAGTGGCAACTGCAGCAGGTGCCCTTCTGATACACACCTTTTGAAGTCATCGGTGCAAATGCCACTTTCGCGTATTCTCATCCCTGTATCAGGTGCAAGACAGTAAGTGGGTGTGATGAGGTCATCATCCACCTGTCATCCTATCCATTTCCTTGGCCCGCTCTGGCAGGTATCCATGATTAACATCCATAAACATTTTGCACCTTTTATACCAAAAGGGGCCTCAAAATAATTAAAAACACAGCAAAACATTGTAACTGCTTGTGGATGCATTAGGTAGTTGAAACCGTACGAAATGCTGGCAAATCACCCAAATGTAAAATACATAAAAGGAACCGTGTAGATAGAGAAAAAAAAAAGTCAACCTAATTTTAATGTTGGAAAAAAAAAAGTCTCCAAATGAATACAAGCTCTGCCGACTGTTCCTCAGAGCAAAGAATTATTGATTCTTGGCTGCCCGTATTGATTTTATGTCACTTCTGTGATTTAATCATGTTTTTCCTTGCTATCTCTTTGCAATCTTTCTTCTATTGTCTGGCCAGAGAACTCAGACAAGCCATTTTTGGTCTGTGTGATGCTGGCGATCAAAATAACTCCCACTTCCATTTGCGTTGTTTTCAGGAAATGATTAAACCATCCAAAGGCATCAGAAAATGCTTTTAATTCACTGCACAGGTATTTATTTATTTTTAAAAAAATCATTTTCTGTAGAGGTCATGGCAATGATGCCATATTGCACCCCATGATATCTTGATTAGCAACTTAGTTAAATGTGGGCTTGGATAGCTTAACAATTTAATGGATACCTCACTAGTTTAAAACTACACTCAATCGTATTTCCCCATAAAATTGGAGAGAAGGGTCCCCCAGGGATGAATGGAATACCAAAAGGAACAGTCCTATGCCCTATGTTCATCAATATTTTAATTCATAGTCGGGTGATTTTGTGGGCGGAATGCTTACAAAATTGAGCAGGATACCTGATACTCTAGGAAACAGAAATATATTTCAATCCTCTTTACAGAACAGCGAAACAGACTGCAGAATGTAATTTGACTAAGCCATATGGGTAATCCTCGACTTATGACCATAATTGAGTCTGGCAATTATAGTTGTAAGTCCTCAGAGCAAAGAATTATCGTAAGTCTTGACAGTAATAAAGCAGGGCATCATTTTTACAACCTTTTTTTGTGATGGATGCTGCAGTTGTTAAGAGCAGGGGTCTCCAACCTTGGTCCCTTTAAGATTTGTGGACTTCAACTCCCAGAGTTCCTCAGCCAGCTTTGCTTCTTTTTGCTGGAAACTGGAAGTAAATGCTGGTTTTGTTGTGAATTGTGAATTGTGTCATATGATATTGGGATGCTGCAAATGGCCATAAATGCATGCAGGTTACAAAGCACCCAAAATTCAGCCACATGATTGACAGGTGACTGTTGGAACTTTGGAACCGAGTCTTAAGTCTCTTTTGTGGAGATCCATCCTAAGTTAAATGGTTAGCAAGTGGCTGATAAATTGAGGACTACAATACCTGTATTCAAAGATCTTCCATGGGGAAAAAAATAATAGATGTATTCCTCAAATACACCTTACACACAGGTGTAAGATGGAGACACAAGACTTGTTAATATTACTTATTATTATTTTATGTACACTGTACATAAAATAATATGTACACTTATTTTATGTACACTGAGAGCATATGCACCAAGACAAATTCCTTGTGTGTCCAATCACACTTGGCCAATAAAAAATTCTATTCTATTCTATTCTATTATTAGTAAGATCTTGCAATTATAGTTGATTCTAAGATGAGCATGTGCCAACAATCAACAGAAGTATAATTCCCAAACTTAAAAAAATAATTCTTTCTCTCTAATCTGCTTTGGTCAGTGGGTCTATGGCAGCTCCCCATGGCCAATTCCCCATCAGACAACTTACTATGGACCACTCAACTGACCGAGGGGACAATTCAATGCTGTATTAATCATTTCGTTCAGTTACTTTTATTATTAGTGACCACGTTTTCATCAAAATCATTGTTACTTTTTTATTTATGGATTGACTTCCTTTATTATTATTGGCCACAGTTCAGCTGAAATTAATTTAACTTTTGTCTTTGTTGAATTGACCTGTGGAAAACTGCCCTGTGGTGAGTTGTCCCATTCCGTTGGTCAGCAACTGTCTCTAAGTCTGGGCACCACAATTTAAGGAGCATTTGGAGAAAGAGGAAGTGGAATTTGAAGAAAGACAATGAAGAGGATCAGCAGAATAGAAACGAAGCTGTACCAATGAAGAGCTTTTTAGCTGGGAGAAATTATGACCAAAAATTGATATAATATAACAACAGAGTTGGAAGGGACCTTGGAGGCCTTCTAGTCCAACCCTTTGCCCAGGCAGGAAACCCTACACCATCTCAGTCAGATGGTTATCCAACATTTTCTTAAAAATTTCCAGTGTTGGAGCATTCACAACTTCTGCAGGCAAGTCGTTCCACTTATTAATTGTTCTAACTGTCAGGAAATTTCTCCTTAGAGAAATTTGATTGATTTAGCATCTTTTAAAATACCTGAAAGGTGGTCATGTAGACTTACGACCTGTTTGCTTAGCAACTTTTGAAAGTTATGATGAACCCTCCAAAAGATTCATACAACCCTGTTCAAAGTTCTGACAGCTGCCTTCCGTGGTCACATGATAGGCCATTTGCTGCGTTCCATGATCACATAAGTGTTTTTCCAACTTTTTGCATAAAACCTACTGTGAATAATTGGGGCAAAAAATGTGATAAAACTGGATTGATCATGCGGATGATCTGCTTTACAACCATAATGTACAGGCTCCATTGAGGTTGTAAGTCGAGGACTACCTCTACAGAAGAAAGACTTCATTTATTCTCATGGCTCAGTACAGAACATAGAATAAGGATTCCTGTTCTGACCCAGCTCCCCAAACATGATACCCTCTCAAGTTAACTCAATGATTCCTTTATTAGGAGCGCCAGCAGCCCCGGCAAAAAGTTTCTCTCTCACAGTAGGCTAACAACTCTGTATGGCAGGGAGATGAATAGTTGTCTGCCATATCTAATCATCTCCACCCTCTGCCTTTTATCCCCAAAGCTAGAGTGGGGCTTCGCTAGCAGTGATGGCTCTTCCATCTCAAGGATCAGCCCACAGATTTCCACTGCTCTCCTCTCCTCTGCATTCTGAGCATCTGCACGTCAGGCACTGGAGCCAGCTGTTCGTCCTCTTCTTCATCAGCCACCTCCAGACCTGAGGGCTGTTGACTCTCCATCTGAGGGGTGACGGATGGCCAGTCCCTCTTTCCCTATGGAGCTCTCAGGTTACCTTGATGCTGGCCCCGATTCCCACACCTCCTTCTCATGTGATTCAGCTGTTGGAGGGGCCCGAGGCCAACAGGCCTCAACAATTCCTGCACTGGGTGAGTGTTAGATTCGGGCAATAATGAGGCAGGAGACCAGATGAGTGACAACAGCTCTTTAGTTTATAGTGAACCCAGCGCGAACAACAGAAAAACCCCTCTTTATATACAGTTCAGTCGGAGGCAGCGGCCAATCAGCAACGTGCTATTTCCCGCTCTAATTTCCCTCCAAAACTCTTAAAGATACATTACACTCCTTCCCTCCCAGAAAACATTTTACCCCTATTTGCATCAAATTAACATCTTATTTCTCTATGTAGTCACGCAAGTATACTGGGCGTCTCCTAACTCTTTCGGACCTGCACAATTCATTCTCTGGGAGTGAGTCGAGCTGGCCGGAGGGACTGTTTGTTCCTCTCAGCTCCTCCTCTAGGCCATCCGGCCCTGGATTATTTGCAGAATCGTCCCTGCTTTCTTCAGGAGGGACCGGTTGGTGTCGCTGGACCTCATCGAACTCAGATAAGTCCCGCGTTTGCCCCGGGTTTGAGTCAGCTGTGGATTCAAACATTGGATAGTCAGGGCCTGTTTCTGGACTTTTGGTTGTTCTTTTTCTTAATTGGTCTATGTGGCGCTTCCAAACCCGGCCATCCTCTATCTCTACCCGATACGATTTGGGTCCGGTTGTTTCAAGGATTGTCCCCTTTACCCAATTTGGGCCTTCTCCGTAATTGTGTGCCCATACTGGACTTCCCACTGTCATTTCTCTTGTTTTACCGTTTGTCCCTTTGTACCCGTCTGGGGTGTAGTTTGGGTTTAACCGGTCTAATGGGCACCTAAGCTTCCTGCCCATCAGTAGCTCTGCTGGGCTGCGGCCAGTTGCTACACAGGGGGTTCTGTGTTGTACTGCTAGGAAGGTGTCAATTTTTAATTGCCAATCGCCTGGCCTGATTCTGGACAATGCTTCCTTTGCACTCCGTACGAAACGTTCTGCAAGGCCGTTCGTCGCAGGGTGGAGGCGCCGAGAGGACATGCGGATGCCCTCTTCTGCAAGTACCCTCAAACAGGGTCGCTGTGAATTGAGGGCCGTTGTCGGAAACTAGGGTGTCGGGTAACCCGTGGGTTACAAATAGGTGCCGAGGACTGAGATTACGGCCTCGGCTGTCATGGATCTCATAAGAATGATTTCCAGCCATTTGGAATAGGCATCGACTACCACTAGGAATGTTTGCCCATGGAAGGGCCGCAAAATCGATGTGGATCCTAGACCATGGGCCCTGGGGTCTCTCCACTCCCGAGTTGGGGCCGTTGGTGGTAGTGGTCTGGACTCCTGGCAGGCTTGGCATTTTCCTACCCTGTCACTAATCTCCGTGTCCATCAAGGGCCACCACACATAGCTCCTTGCTAAACCCTTCATTCTCACGATCCCCGGGTGGCCCTCGTGCAGGAGTTCCAAAACTTTTTCCAATTTCTCCAGGATCACCACTCTATCCCCAGAGCAGACACCTCCTTGGAGCCCCATTTTCTTTACATATTCCTTAAACCGCTCGCCCGCGCAGGGCCATCCTCTTGCACCCAACCAATTACAGTTCTTATTGTAATGTCCTTGTAAAGCCCGAGCCACCTCCTTGGAAGTGACTGGACCCGAGTCCAAAGAGTCAATTAGCAGGACGGTGTCCCGGAGTGGGGTCTTCGATAGTCTCTGGTAGTGGGCATCTGCTCAAAGCGTCTGCATGCCTAACTGTTTTCCTGGCCGATGCAACAATTTGTAAGAATACGCAGCCAGAAAGATAGTCCATCGGGTCAGTCTAGGCGAAAGTGCCACGGGCGTTGGGCGATCGCCTGCCAACAGGCCTAGTAGGGTCTATGGTCTGTGACGATTTGAAATCACGCCAAATACATATTCATGGAACTTCTTTACCCGGAAACTATGGCCAAGGCTTCTCTATCTAGCTGACTATAGTTTCTTTCAGCCGATGACATTGTTCGGGAGTAAAATGCTATAGGGGCTTCTGTGCCATTTGGCAACCGGTGGCTGAGCACAGCCCCCACCCCGTAGGGAGGTGCATCACAAACTAACACCAATGGCAGCGTGCCATTGTATTGAATCAGTAGGCTATCGCTAGACAGAAGGTTTTTTACTGCTTCGAATGCCCTAGCTTCCGCCTTTCCCCAAGACCACACAGCTGTCTTCGTTAGTAATTTGTGTAGCGGTTCGGCTATGGTCGCCTTATTTTTTAAAAATACCACGTAAAAGTTGACCAGACCTAAGAACGCCTGTAACTCCGTTTTGTTTTGGGGAGCTGGGGCCTTCCTGATTGCCCTAACCTTGCTCTCAGTGGGGTGGATTCCTTCCTTGTCTATCCGAGCCCAGGAATTCCACGGATCCTACCCCGATCTGGCATTTATTCAGTTTGACTTTGAGACCGGCGGACCGGAAAATGCCCAAAACTTTTCTCAGCCGTATCCCTAAGTCTTCTAGATTGTCGCGGATACCAGTACATCAAAGTATGGTACCACCCGGGAGTCCCTGCAATAGCCGCTCCATTAGGTTCTGAAATAACCCTGGAGCCACACTAACCCCAAACTGTAACCGGGTGCATTTAAAAGCACCCCTGTGCGTTACGATCGTTTGTGCTTCGGCCGTGTTGCTATCTACGGGTAACTGCTGATAGGCTTGGGCCAAATCTAGCTTGGCGAAGACCTGGCCTTGCCCCAAAGAGTGCAGTAAGTGTTGTACTACTGGGACGGGGTAGGCACTCTTCTGCAACGCTTTATTAAGCGTTGCCTTGTAGTCAGCACAAATCCGGACCGACCCGTCCGGTTTGATTGGGGTGACTATGGGTGTCTCCCACTTTGCATGGTCAACTGGCACTAGTATTCCCTGGCTTACTAGTTTGTCCAGCTCCCGGTCAATTTTGGGCTTTAGGGCGAACGGAACCCTCCTAGCCTTTAACTGGATAGGGGCAACCTGTGGGTCAAGGTTAAAGGAGATCGGGGTCCCCTCGTACTTGCCCAAACAGTCTTTGAAGACGTCCCCGAACTCCTTCATTAGTTCGTCTTTTAGGTCGACGTCGTTTCAGAAGACTCCGGTCATTCCCATGCCCAATGCCCGGAACCAGTCCAGTCCCAACAAGCTCGGCAAGGTTCCGTTGACCACGGTGATGGGCAGGGTCTTGTGCTGTTCATACTTGACTTGGACGGACGTTACCCCTCGGACGGGGATGCGATTTCCTTGGTAATCTTGTACCCTTAGTTTCTGTGGTTGCAGCTTGCGCTTCACGATGGCTGGCAAACGTTTCACGAGAGTGTCCCAGGACATGATCGTGATCGATGAACCGGTGTCCACTTCCATTCGGCATGGCACCCCTTCAATGTGCGTTTTAGTAAAAATCTTTTTTTCAAGGCGCGTGGCTGCTTGGCCTACTCTCACGGCAGTCTGATTAAGTTTCGCATCTTTTTTGAATCGACCAATCACGGGCCTCTTCATCGTTCCCGCGCTCTGATTGGTCGGTTTGAATTTTTGGCGGGAAGGTTGGGGCGCTCGACAGGCCTGCGCTATGTGCCCCTTCCTTTCGCACCGCCGACAAGTCGCATCCTTAAACTTGCAGTCTTGTCGTTTGTGTTGTCCCCATAACTGATTCGCGCGTCGGTCTTCTTTCTCTGGCCTCCCGGTGTGGAAGACTTCTTCCTCTTCCTCGCCTTCCTCCTCGGCCTGGACTTCCTCATTGTGGACCGGGGTTGTTTTCGCCCCAGTCCCCGGCGCGATCGGCGTTTGCAGGGTTTCTGCCGCTTGGGTGGACATCTCATGAGCCCTGGCCTCGTCCAAGGCAACTGCCAGTGTTAGGTTGCTTCTGGACAGCAGCCGCCGTCGCAATCGGATGTCTCTGACCCCACAAATGAGTTGGTCGAGTAATGCGTCTTCCAAGTCTCGATATTCGCAATGGTTGGCGGCTTTTCTCAGCGCTGCCATGTACACGCGAATCGATTCGCCCTCTCGTTGCATCCGTTGCGCAATTCGAACCTTTGAACAAATTTTGAGGCGTCGGTGCGTAGTGAGCCGGCGGGCGGTCTGCAGGGTTTGCCACGGTACCGACTGTACCGGCGTTGGCTCAGCGACTCTGCGGTGTCGAAAACTTCCGAACCGCAGTGGCTTAGGAAGCATGCTCTCTTCCTGTTGTCGGAGACCCCCTGGAGTTCGTTTGCTTCGAGGAAACACTCGAAACAAGCCATGTATGACCCCCATTTTTCTTTGGCTGGGTCGAATGGCGCTGGCGGTGTGTAGCTGGACATCGCTGCTATCCGCCCTTATTTTGCTGGGTTCGCGTATTCCTGGTTAGCTCAGCTCTTTCCTGGCGCTCTTTTGCCTCGAGATCCCACCTTCGTCGCCAGTGTTAGATTCGGGCAATAATGAGGCAGGAGACCAGATGAGTGACAACAGCTCTTTAGTTTATAGTGAACCCAGCGCGAACAACAGAAAAACCCCTCTTTATATACAGTTCAGTCGGAGGCAGCGGCCAATCAGCAACGTGCTATTTCCCGCTCTAATTTCCCTCCAAAACTCTTAAAGATACATTACAGTGAGGAACTGATCCCTTGATCCCCTCTGGAGCCAGTGAATCTGAAAGATTTGGGCCCTGAAGGAGTTTTACGGTGCAGATAATCCTCAATTTACAATCACAACTGAGCCCCAAATTTCCTTTCCTAAGCAAGACAGTCATTAAGTGAGTTTTGCCCCATTTTATAACCTTTCTTGCCATGGTCATTAAGTGAATCACTACAGCCGTTAAATTAGTAACATGGTTGTTAAGTGAATCTGGCTTTCCCCCATTGACTTTGCTTGTCAGAAAGTCATAAAATATGATCACATAACCCCCGGGACCCTGCAACAGTGGTGGGTTGCTACTGGTTCTGACCGGTTCTCGAGAACTGCTGGCAAAAATCTGGCCAAGTTCGCAGAACCAGTAACGATGCCCAGCTGGCCACGCCCCCAAACTGGTTCCCTTTGCCAAAGAGATTGTAAAAAAAAATGGTTTTAAAAGGCTCCTCTGGCGATCCCAGATGAGTTGCCTGAGCACCAGAACCTTTAAAAAACATGTTTTCTACAAGCTCTTCAGCCGAAGAGCTTGTAGAAAAAATCCTTTTAAGAGGTTGCGATCATCTGGGCTGAATCAGGCAACTTCAGCTGGGATCGTCAGAGGAGCCTTTTAAAATCTTTTTTTCCTCTGGCGATCCCAGATGAGTTTTCCTGATCATCACAGGCTTTTAAATTCACTTTTTTACAACCTCTTACAACAGTCCCCACCCGTGCCCACCCAATCGGCCCCCTCCCCCACTTACCTATAATTGCTGCTCCTTTCGGGCTTGCAAAGCCATGGCTTCTGCAATCAGTTGCATCAGCTAGCAACTGAATCTGATTGCCTAAAATCCATCTCATCAGTAAGCAACTGAATCTGCCTGCCTCAATTGGGTAAGTAAACTATTAAAAATAGTTAATTGGGTTTCTTTTAAGGAGTTGGGTTTTTAGACAGCAATTAAAAGTTAAGGAAGTTTTAATTTTAGCTGCTTTTATCTAAAACGGGGGTCTCCAACCTTAGTAACTTTAAGGCTTGTGGACTTCAACTCCTAGAGTTCCTCAGCAAGTTCCTCAGAGTTCCTGGCTGAGGAACTCTGGGAGTTGAAGTCCACAAACCTTAAAGTTGCTAAGGTTGGAGATCCCTGATCTAAAAAATATAAATAAAATAAAATAATAAAATAAAATATTTGTGCAGCTTTCTGTAGAGTGAAACACTACAGAAACATACCAAATCTCACAAAGCTGTATGTGGCATTTTGTGTGTATGTGTGAGAGAGTCAATTGTATTGTGTTATGTTGTGTGTGTGTAAAGTGTGAAAGTTGGTTTTTGAGTTTTTTGTTGCTGTGTGAAGCTCCTGCTTGTTGCAGGGGCCAGTTTGGGTGAGGTGCAGCTGCTTTTACATTGTGTGTGAGTCAGTTGTGTTGTGTTGTGTGTGTGTAAAGTGTGAAAGTTGATTTTTGGTACCTCTTATAGTTTTGTATACTTTATTATTTTTATTATTTATTGCTATTGGCCACGCCTACCCAGTCACATGACCATCAAGCCATGCCAGTGTCACATGACCATCAAGCCACCCGCACAAAATAAGCTATGCCCACAGAACCAGAAATAAAAAAAATTAGAACCCATCCCTGCCCTGCAACCTTTATAAAAATAAGCCAGTTGCCAAGTTTCTGAATTCTGATCAGAATACTGCAGTGGGCGTTAAGTGTGAAAAATAGTCATAAGTAACTTTGTTCAGTTCTGCTTTAACTTTGACCAGTCACTAAATAAGTCAAGAATTTTTCTCCAAATAGACATGTCCATCTCACAAATTTATTTGGAGCTAAACTGAGCAAAAAATTTATAGCAATTGAGATTGCCATTTTGATGCCCAGTTTTGACAATTTGATCTTATGGGGCTTAGGGTAGGGGTAAAATGCTCCCGGTTTGGACCGGATCACCCAATCTGGTAGCATTGGCGGCGGATGGTTTGGAGAATCGATAGTAAAAATCCCGTCCGTCCCCCCACATTCCCAGCTGAGCCGCGCAATCATCAGAGATTTTTTTTTTACTTTTAAAAGCATTTTTTCTTTGGCCAAAGAAATGCTTTTAAAAGTTAAAAAAAAGAAAAAAAGTTGGCCACGCCCACCCAGTCACATTAACCCACCACCACCAAGCTATGCCCACAGAACCGGTAGTAACAAATTTTACATTTCTCTCCTGGCTTAGGGGCTCCCCAAGTAGCTTTGGAGGACTGCCTGGGCCCCTTAGAACATAGGCAATCAAACCAGGTTTACATTTACTGTGCAGGTGAATTCTACAGACAATGCAGAATGCCTACTAATCAATGGTGATGTCTGATCATAGCAAAGGGAATTCCCTGTAGCACTATCGGTCCCAGGGGTGACACAAGACAACACAATACAACTGACTCACACACAATGTAAAAGCAGCACTTCACCCAAAATGGCCCCTGCAACAAGCAGGAATCTCACACAGCCACAGAAAGCTCAAAAACCAACTTTCGCACTTTACACACACACAACACAACTGACTCACACACACACAAAATGCCACATACAGCTTTGTGAGATTTTGTGTGTTTGTGTAGTTAGAGTGAAACACTACGGAAACACACCAAATTTCAGAAAGCTGCACAAATATTTTATTTTATTATTTTTATTTATTTTTTTAGATCAGGGGGTCTCCAACTTTAGTAGCTTTAGGTTTGTGGACTTCAGATCCCAGAATTCCTCATTCAGCAAAGCAGGAAGTCAAAGCAGGTTGTAATCAAGTAGCTGAAGTAAGGATTGCGTTGCCAGCCCGAAAGGAGCAGTAATTATAGGTAAGTGAAGAGGTGGCATTGGCTGGGCATGGGTGGGAGCTCTTGTAAGTGGGGGCTGTTAAAAAGTGATTTTAAAAGCCCGCTAGAATCAGGAAACTCCTCTGGGATTGCCAGAGGAAAAAAAGTTTTAAAGTCAGCTCCTCTGACGATCTCAGCTGAAGTTCCCTCACAGCAGCCCAGAACCTCTTAAAATAATTGTTCTAACATGTAGAAAACATATTTTTTAAAGTTCTGGTGATGAGGAACTCAGCTGGGATGGCCAGAGGAGCCTTTTAAAGCCCCCCCTTTTCCTTTTTTTCCCCTTCGGCTAAAGAGGTTTTTTAAAAAAAAAACATTTAAAGGGTTTTGATGATCTCTGCTCACCCCCGCGATCATCAGAGGTTTTTTTTTTTACTTTTAAAGGCATGTTTTCGGCTAAAGAAAAACTTTTAAAAGTTAAAAAAAAAAACCTCTGCTGACGGTGCGGCTCAGCAGGGGCAGGGGGGGCGGGGCCAAGGATTTTTGCTACCGGTCCTCCAAACCAGCAGCTGCCATCGCTACCGGATCGCGCGATCCTGTCCGATCCGGGAGCATTTCATCCCTGATCAGTCCCCAAAAGATGCTTCAGAACATGCAAGAATATGAACATTGAACTTGTCTGCAACAGTTTAAAGCCAGTGCTCTGTTTCTCAGGATCAGAAATGTGGAGGGCAGTTGATCCAGGGAAAAATAAAGCATATCCCTTTTTTAAGATCTTTATTTGCATTCTTGTTTTGCTGTGAAATACCTTTTACCAACTCAATCCTAAATGCAATGCAAAAAAAAAAAAAAAAGATAGCTGGAGTACTAATTATTAGCTTTACCTCTGAAGGAAAATATTTGCAGCTCAAGGTTGAAATAAGGAGTCCTTGGTGCTTTCTGAGCTGGTTATTTTCTTGCAGATGTTTCATGGCACTGATGATATTACCTAGTTAGGGAACGAAAAGTCTGCAAGAAAATAACCAACACAGAAAGCACAAAGGACCCAAAAGTTTTACCTTTGTCCACCTTCCAGCCTTCCTTCCATGCATGACCACCATTCTGGTGGAACGAAGGCCTTATTTTTTCCAGATAACGTGGGGCTGATGCAAACCTCAGTGGACCGTTTCCAAGACTGGGAAAACTGGCTAATCTGAAGATGAAACATATTACGGGGCCCAAATCTTGGATCGATTTGCAAATGTGCATTCCAAATAGAACATCTAAGAGACATGGTGAAATACCCAAGGGCAAATCCCAAGGCCTGAGTTCTGCTAGGAGTCGGGAAAACATCCAAGGTTGGCATCTGGGCTCATGCCCTCTTTCAACTTCACGGATTTTCAGAGAAGCGGAGGTGGCAGGTAAGAGATCATCAGAGGGCCTGGAGATGGAATCTGCAGAGTAGCTGAGGATGGCATTGGCAGCCATCTGGAGGAGAAACTCATGTCTAATTAACAGTCTTTTAAGCCTCGCTACCATATTACAAATGTAGAGTAGGAGAACAAACAAATCTGTTCAGCAAGCAAGCACAGCATCATCAGGTTAGTCTTTCAAACAGCTTGACATGATGTCTACACAGTCATAAACAAATGCTGTTGCCAAGACCCTCAAATCTCAGTGACAGATTAAAAACACCCCTCCCCCTTTTTGAGCTTGCAGTAGAAGCCAGTTCTAGAGAAACAGTGTAGGCCTTTATTATAGGGAATTCATTTGAATTCACATGTATATATGTCTGGAACTTACAGGTAGCATTTGACTTACCACTACAATTGAGACCGTGAATTTGGGACAGTGAATTTCCACTGCTAAGAAAGAGAGTGGCTGTTGGCCGTGCCCCCATTTTATGACTTTTTTTTGCCGTGATACTTGACTGAATTGTTGCGGTTGTTAAGTGAGTCATGTAGTCATTAAGCAAATCCAGCTTCCTGCATTGACTTTGCTTGATTGACAGGGAAACTGGCTGGGAAAGCGGCATATAGTGATCACATGACCCCAGGAGTCTCCAACCATAAAGACATGCTAGTTGTACGTCAAATTCTGACCGTGGTGACTGTGGCAATGCTATGATGATGGTCATAAATATGAGGACTGCTCATAGTTCACTTTTTTCAGTACTGTTGTAACTTTCAACGGTTGCTAAACAAATGGCTGTAAATCGAAGACTAGCTGTATTTCTGTTTTCTTGTGATGTTGGGGCGGGGGGGGGGGTTCCTGTTCCTACACAGCAGCTTTAATTATTACTGTATCTTTTGGAGTATAAGACTCACCTTTCCGCCCCCTAAAAGTGGGTGAAAATTTAGGTGCATCTTATAGACTGAATACGGGCATTTTTGGCCTCCTGAACCTTCCATGCGTCGCATTTTCACCCTCCCTGGCCCCCAGAAGCATTCTGCAGGCCAAAAACGGGTGCATTTTTGGCAAAAATGGGCTGTGCGGAGCAATGCAGAGTGCTTCTGGGGGCCTGGGAGGGAGAAAAATCTGACGCGCGGAGGCGAAAAACTATTTTTTCTTCTTTTCCTCCTGTAAATTTAGGTGCATCTTGTAGTCCGAAAAATATGGTATATCAATTCTCTCTACCTGTTACAGGAAGCACCTGAGGCGATGGTTCCTGGATATATCATGGAGGAACTCACCTCTGCTTGGAATGTGTGGTAAGGAAGTAGAAAGAGGGCCAAAACGATCCCTCTTTAGCAATTCACAAAGTGTATCTCGTATTTATGTAGATTGTTGCTTTACTCTACCTGTCAACATGCAAACTAAAATAAAGATATTACTAAGAAGTTACTCTATGTGTCATTCTTCATTCATAGATTTTATATAAATCCATTGCACTACAAGTATAACATAACATAACATAATAACAGAGTTGGAAGGGACCTTGGAGGTCTTCTAGTTTTACTCCCTGCCGAGGCAGGAAACCCTACACCATTTCAGACAAATGGCTATCCAACATTTTCTTAAAAATTTCCAGTGTTGGAGCATTCACAACTTCTGCAGGCAAGTTGTTCCACTTATTGATTGTTCTAACTGTCAGGAAATTTCTCCTTAGTTCTAAGTTGCTTCTCTCCTTGATTAGTTTCCATCCATTGCTTCTTGTTCTACCCTCAGGTGCTTTGGAGAATAGTTTGACTCCCTCTTCTTTGTGGTAACCACTGAGATATTGGAAGACTGCTATCATGTCTCCCCTAGTCCTTCTTTTTATTAAACTAGACATACCCAGTTCCTGCAACCGTTCTTCATATGTTTTAGCCTCTAGTCCCCTAATCATCTTTGTTGGTCTTCTCTGCACTCTTTCTAGAGTCTCAGCATCTTTTTTATATCGCCGCGACCAAAACTGAATGCAGTATTCCAAGTGTGGCTTTACCAAGGCATTGTAAAGTGGTATTAACACTTCACATGATCTTGATTCTATCCCTCTGTTTATGCAGCCCAGAACTGTGTTGGCTTTTTTGGCAGCTGCTGTACACTTCTGGCTCATATCTAAATGGTTGTCCACTAGGACTTCAAGATCCCTCTCACAGGTACTACTATTGATCAAGGTATCACATATAGATAGGCTATGTATAGATAGGCTAACTTTATGCTTGCTATGACATCTTCTATGAGGCAGAGTTTGGGCTGATTATCTGATGACCAAAACCACTATGTGCTTCTTTTCAGCATCATAAGTCTAGGACCGTGATGGCAAACCTATGGCATGCATGCCCAAATTGGCATGGGAAGCCATGTCGTCCAGCATGCGCAGTCTTGCCTATTTGTATTCTGGGTTTTTAGTGCGCATGACGATTAGCTGTCCTTCGTGTGCATGGTAGTGCTGAAAATTAGTGTGCACATGCACGCTGGCTAGCTGATGGTCAGATGTGCATGCGTGCCAGAACCCAGAAGTTCGGCTTTTCCAGACCGCGATCCCTTCGGGCTCGTGACAGCGCCAAAAATCAGCCTGCGCAATGCATGCCGGCCAGCTGATCGTTGGGCACAAATGTGTGCTGGAGCCTGGAAGTTCAGCTTTTCCAGAGCACGGCCCTGACAAATGCACATGCACACAATGTTTCCGCGCGACCTTTTTGGCACTCGATGGTCTAGGGCAAGTTGTTTGTTTATCTGCTTTATTGCAAGGAACTGTGAAGAGTAATTTTCTATTTTTACACTGACCGCCATCAAAATGCTAGGTGCACTTAAGAGCTCTTGGCTTCAGAAAGGTTTCAGCGTGTTAACTTTATGCTGAATCTAGAAAGAAGCTTTAACTCGCCGCAGACACTTTTTCACCACAGTCTCTTCTGCTACCGAGCACCAAGAATTATGTTCTCTGTTTCATGGCCAGCAATCTTCCAGAAGACACAGGCAGACAATTCTATCACATCTTCCTTTTCTAAAAAAGGGGGGGGGAGTTTATGGGTACCAGGAACGAAGATTGGCATCTCTGCTGAAATGGTATGAACTGTCTTGATCATGTCTGATTTGGAAGGGTGAAGAGGTTAATGCACACTTCTCTGGTGAGAGGAGAATGCTTCATCTCATGAATAATTTCTTCCCACTGAGAACATGCCAACTGCCTGCTCCAGAGGGGTTGCTTTTTTGTTTTCATAAAAATCTAAGGAACCAGAGGGAAATGTCCTCACAATGTTGAATTGCGAAGAGAGCCTTAGCTTCACCCGTTAGAATTTATCCAAAATGTACACCCAAGTAGCCTATTTTGTTCCTTTAATTTTGTATTCAATTTCTTTAAAAAAATAATAATGACACAGCCTTGCTCAGATTGAGGCATTAGCATCGTGTTGAACGGGAAAGTGCAATAGATTTGCCTTTATTTATTTTTTTATTGCACTGTAGAAGATTTTCCTGTTTTTGAGATATCGAAAGAAGGGAAATGATTTATTCAGGCTGACTTCAAACATTTTCCAAGTATCCTGTCTTTATACATAAGCCAAGTATATCATCAAAGCCTTTCCCCGGCAAGGAAAGTGAGATTGGTTCTGGCTGAGTTTCACCCATGGCCCCCACCCCTTCCGTAATCTGTAAGCCAATATGTATCAGGCAAGTAGGTTTGGAGGAGAATTGTCCATTGCAGAGAAACTGCTCCAAATGGAGAAACTCACCTTTCAAAATCATTCCCTTAGATTAGTGTGATGGGCTGCACTGAGGGCACAAGCAACTACACACACACACAAAAAATGACACAATGAGTTGCTCAGAACAGTTTCTTTATTGCTGTTTGCTCATAGAGAGGAATCTTGCCAGACTAAAGCACACTCTGCGTAACTACAGTCTGTGAAGCAGGGGTGAAATCCAGCAGATTCTGGAGAACCGGTAGCGGAAGTTTTGAGTAGTTTGAAGAACTGGCAAATACCACCTCTAGCTGGCCCCAGAGTGGGGTGGGAATGGAGATTTTGCAGTATCCTTCCCCTGCCATGCCCATCAAGCCACACCATGTCCACCAAGCCACGCTCACAGAACTGGTGGTAAAAAAAAATTGAATTTCACCACTGCTGTGAAGGTTTAGGGAGGATCTTTCCTGGCATAACAAGGACCCAAGGCTAATTTGCCTCTTAGCATCTTGTGAAAAGCTCTCCCTCTCTCCTGCAACTCAATTCCTCGTTCCACCACAGGATGCCGTTGAAGAAAACATGGAAACTTAATCTTTTAACTGGTATGCAACCAATGGTGGGCTGCTACCAGTTCGGAACGGTTCTAGCGAACCAGTAGTTCCGACCAGCAGCTAGCCCCATCCACCCACCTGCTGCCTTATATTTCTTTCTTTCTGGCTCAGCTGATTCGCGCGGCGCAGCTGATTTCTGCACCTCCGCTCTTATTGGGGCTGCCTTAGAAGGTCAGCAGCTGAGTTTCAAATTGCTGTATTTTGAATGCGGTGCACAAGTGCATTAGGCGCGTGCAAAGTGCACACTCACAGAACCGGTTGTTAAACCGGTTGCAGCCCACCACTGCATGCAATCTGATGAGGATATTATTACGCCTGTGCTCCAACTCCTGTATTGGCTTCTTACTAGGTTCTGGGAGCAATTCAGTGTGTTGGCCATTATCTATAAAGCCCTATATAGTTTGGCAACGTGATATTTGCAAAGTTGCTTCTTCTAAATGGAATAGATTTTTTGACCTGTGCTTCCCCACAGAAATATCATTTCTGTAATGCTTGAGGATGGGAGATCAACCCTATTTTATTTTATTTTATTTTATTTTATTTATTTGTCACAACAGTGTTGTTGTTAGTTGTGAAGTTGTGTCCGACCCATCGCGACCCCATGGACAACATTCCTCCAGGCCTTCCTGTCCTCTACCATCCTCTGGAGTCCATTTAAACTCATGCTGACTGCTTCAGTGACTCCATCCAGCCACCTCGTTCTCTGTCATCCCCTTCTTCTTTTGCCCTCAATCTTTCCCAGCATTAGGCTCTTCTCCAGTGAGTCCTTCTTTCTCATTAGGTGGCCAAAGTATTTCAGTTTCATCTTCAGGATCTGACCTTCTAAAGGGCAGTCAGGGTTGATCTCCTCTAGGACTGACCATTTTTTTTCGCCTTGCAGTCCAAGGGACTCGCAGGAGTCTTCTCCAGCACCAGAGTTCAAAGGCCTCAATTCTTTGGCGCTCAGCCTTTCTTATGGTCCAACCTTCACAGCCATATATTGCAACTGGGAAAACCATAGCTTTGACTATACACACTATATGTCACAACAGTATATATAAGCATAAGCATGAAATAACTATACAATATATAAGCATATATATAAGCATAAGTATGTAATAACTATACGAAATTGGATACAATCAAAGGGAACATTAGGACAGGAACGGTAGGCACGTCCCTTAAAACCTCTTAGGAATGGGTTGAGGTCAATAGTAGATAGTTTTTGGTTAAAGCTTTGGGGATTTTGGGAAGAGACCACAGAATCTGGTAGTGCATTCCAGGCATTAACAACTCTGTTACTGAAGTCATATTTTTTGCAATCAAGATTAGAGCGGTTCACATTAAGCTTATATCTATTGTGCGTATTATATTTTTATAAAATATGCTGAGAATTCGAATGTTCATTTGAAGTTTAATGATTTTACAGATTTTAGTTCCTCCTCTAAATCTTCCATTTAGAATCTTGGGTCACTGATGATCACGGTGTCTCACCAAGAATCTAATGATTGATAAATGAATATGATCATTAAATAATTTTCTCCATTACTGTGCAAGCTGAAACAGAAAGTTGGTAGGTTCTCCTATGAGTTTAGCAGTGAGCAATGCAACATTGCCGATTCCCTAGCCATTTACAGAATATGGTGAAGGCACTTAAGTCTAGAAACCACATGGTCATACTGTATTCATGTAGTTGGTTATTTTATAGCCAAAAATGAATGTGGTTCACCATTATTTTCTTCTTCCAGGACATCTCTTTTCTCAACTTCCCAATTTAGGCTAGAGCTATGGACTATCCTATTGTTCTTCTGGCCATATGCTTTAGCAAAGAGTCATTTTGGTTAGAGAGATGGGTGGCCTATAAATTTAATAATAAATGCTAAATTTAACTTTTCCAAGACCAAGCAAGATCAACTAACATAGATGTTCATCCAAGGCAGCAGGTGTATGAACAACCACCTGGCCTGGGAAATCTCAAACAGTGGGAGTGTCATGGCAAGTAGTCCTTGATTTACGACCACAGTTGAGCCCAAAATTTCTGTTGCTAAGCAAAACATTTGTTAAGTGAATTTTGCCCCATTTTACACCTTTTCTTGCTACAGTTGTAAGTGAATTACTGCACTTGTTAAATTTGTAACAAGGTTGATAAATGAATCTGAGTTGACTTTGCTCTTGAGAAGATCACTAAAGCTGATCATATGACCCCTGAGACGCTGCAACCATCATAAATATGAATCCATTGCCAAGAATCCAAATTTTGATTATATGACCATGGGGGTGCAGCAATGGTTGTAAGCATGAAAAATGGTCATAAGTATCTTTTTTCAATACTGTTGTAACTTTGAACAGTCACAAAACGAACTGTTGTGCTACCTGTAGTAGGACTACCTGTAGTACACTATCTTTTTCATGTCAGTCTCCCAGAGTTTTCTCTAACTACAGTTCTTGAAAATCAATGGCAGGAAATCATCAGCCAGTACACAAGTTAAAATTGTAATGTCTTCCCTAAAACTGGCATAGCATTTTAAGGACAATGAATAGCCTAAGGGACAAAAGAGAAAAAGTGGACTTTGATCCTATGCATCATATCCGTCTGTTAAACTACTGAAGTTCACAGGATGACACAACAATGATCGGTCTCATTTGAGACAATGATGAATCTGCATACAGATGGGAGGTTGAACGACTAGCCTCGTGGTGCGACTGGAACAATCTGGAACTGAACACACTCAAAACCATAGAAATTATGGTAGATTTTAGGAGAAACCCTTCTATACTTCCACCTCTCACAATACTAGACAACACAGTATCAGCAGTAGAAACCTTCAAATTCCTAGGTTCTACCATAACACAAGATCTAAAATGGACAGCCAACATCAAAAACGTCATCGAAAAAGGACAACAAAGAACGTTTTTTCTGCGCCAATTCAGAAAGCTCAAACTGCCCAAGGAGCTGCTGATCCAGTTCTACAGAGGAATTATTGAGTCTGTCATCTGTACCTCTATAATTGTCTGGCTTGGTTCTGCAACCCAACCAAACAGACACAGACTTCAGAGGATAATTAGAACCGCAGAAAAAACAATTGCTACCAACCTGCCTTCCATTGAGGGCCTGTATACTGCACGAGTCAAAAAGAGGGCTGTGAAAATACTTATAGATCCCTCACATCCTGGACATAAACTGTTTCAACTCCTACCCCAAAACGACGCTATAGAACACTGCATACCAGAACAACTAGACACAAGAACAGTTTTTCCCCCAACACCATCACTCTACCAAACAAATAATTTCCTCAACACTGTCAAACTATTTACTAAATCTGCACTATTATTAATCTTCTCATTGTTTCCATCACCCATCTCCTTCCACTTATGACTGTAACTTCGTTGCTTGTATCCTTACGATTTATATTGATATTGATCGTTTCCTGATTGCTTAATTGTAGCCTACGACTACCATTAAGCATTGTAAGTGTTGAACCTTGATGAAGGTATCTTTTCTTTTATGTACACTGAGAGCATATGCACCGAGACAAATTCCTCATGTGTCCAATCACATTTGGCCAATTAAAAAAAATCTATCTATTCTAAATCTATATGTTGCCTTCCTCATTTTCCTCACTGAATTGCCCTCTGCAGATCTGACTTTCCCAAGAAGAATCAAGCATTATCATCATCCCCTTTTAACGACCCCATAATCCTTTGTGGGGTGGAGTCAGGGCAACTGAATGGAGCTGAGTATTTACTGGCCGGATGCCCTTCCTGTCGCCAATGCAAAGCTTTGTTTGGCAGATAAATTCTTATTGTGCCCAGAGAGAGAAACATCTGCCTCTACCTAGGATCGAACTCACAGCCTCCTAATTGTGAGACAAGAGCACCACCTCTAGGCTGCCGCATCACTCATGAAGAATTAAGCATGATACACAGTAATTAAATCAGGATTATCTGTGGGAATTAAAAAGTTAAAATGCTTGTTATGATTGTACAATCAAAGATCCACCAGTTTTTTAATATCGGGTACTACTGTGGCTTTCTTCTTGACGTTCTTGACCGTAACTCCTGAACCAAATAATTTATAAGTAAACGGGGAATGTATAAACCAACTTTCCCAATCTCATCACAGTTTTCCTTGATCCCAGCTAAAGAATAGCATGTTTTTATTTTATTTTTATTTATTTTATTTTGTCACAACAGTATATATAAGCATAAGCATGAAAGTAACTATATAATATATAAGCATATATATAAGCATAAGTATGTACTAACTATATTAATTGGATATAATGGAAGAAAACAGTAGGACAGGAATGGTAGGCATGTTTGTGCTCTTATGCACACCCCTTATGGTCCTCTTAGGAATGGGGTGAGGTCAATAGTAGACAGTTTTTGGTTAAAGTTTTGGGGATTTTGAATAGATACCATAGTCTGGTAGTGTGTTCCAAGCACTCATAACTCTGTTATTGAAGTCATATTTTCTGCAATCAAGATTGAAGCGGTTAACATTAAGTTTAAATCTATTGTTTGCTCTTGTATTGTTGTGATTGAAGCTGAAGTAATCCTCAACAGGAAGGACATTGCAACAGATGATTCTCTGAGTTAAACACAGGTCCTGTCGAAGGTGGCAGAGTTCTAAGTTTTCTAAATTTAAGATTTCAAGTCTGGTGGCATAAGGTATTTTGTTGTATTCAGAGGAGTGGAGAATTCTTCTTGTAAAATATTTCTGGACACGTTCAATTTTATTGATGTCTGAAATGTGGTATGGGTTCCAGACAGGCGAGCTGTATTCAAGAATTGGTCTAGCAAATGTTTTATAAGCTCTGGTCAGTAGTGTAGTGTTTCTGGAGAAGAAGCTACATAAGATTAGGTTAACAACTTTTAATGCCTTTTTTGCGATGTCGTTGCAGTGGGCTTTGGCACTTAGGTCATTGGATCAGAAGACTCCAAAGTCTTTGACTGGGTAGGGGTCATCTGTAAGGTAATGTCCGTCGAGTTTGTATTTAGTGTTTGGATTCTTTTTTCCAATGTGTAAGACAGAGCATTTCCTGGTTGAGATTTGGAGTTGCCAGGTTTTAGACCATTCTGAAACAAAGTCAACGTCTTTTTGAAGGGTAGCTGTATTTTTGGTAGTGTTTCAATATTCAACAAGGCAAAAGGGGGCCATTTTCAAGAAAAACTGATGTTCAATGTATTTTTTCTACATGAGACAAAATATTTAGTCTGGGTGTGAGTTTTTAACCTGTCATTGTTTTATTATTTTAAACAGTTTGTTATTGAGAAAATCCATTCTGAAGCAGTCTCTTAGACCGCATGCAAATTTCCAAAAATGTCTTTATGCAAACCCTTTTTCTTTTAGGAAATGAGAGATACAATAAACTAATATTCAGCTGAAATGAGTAAACCAGGAAAACAAAGATTATTTAACTGCATGTCTGCATCTTACAGTCTTTCTTCCACTGTAATGCACACACAAAACTGGTTTATGCAAGACGGAGAAAGAAAGGCTCTCGAGAGGATGCTAAAGAGTCCAAAGGTTTTTCCAAGTCCCTAGCTTTATTTCTTTTCTCTCTCGAGAGCACAGGCTTAGGTATTTCTTCAAGGGAATGCACTTGCTTTTAGCTTTGTTTGAATGGTTTAAACCTCCAAGCTGTTTGCATTTTCTCCTGTTCTAATAGAGAGCATTTATTAGGCAGGGTTTGCTTTTTTTGCCAGAAGGATTCCAACCCCTGCCCTGAGTTTGCCTTCCTGGGACATTGATTGGATGGGAGAATGGTTAGGGTGGGAAGCTGACCTCCCGTAGACCCTCAAGACAAAAAAACGGGAGGCCTCAAACTGGCAAAGGATAAGCAAACACCAGCCCCAGTTGACCATACAGAATGCACCCTGCAGAAAATCCAACTGATGGGATGTCGCGTAGTAACCGGACATTTGATTGTCTTCTTTCCAATTAATCTCCAGGAGAAATATAGCTTTCCTTTCAGAGGCGAAACTTCCTTGCCAGATCTGCAGTAGGACTGCAGTTTGGTAGGACTGTATTTGTTTATTGGAATATTTTCACACATAATCTCTTCTCTGGTTGTATTTTATGTATGAATGAATTCTGGTCTGATGCTGGGGAAAAAAAAGCATTGAACTGAAATGGAAATGAAGCTTTCCTTGAGCGCTTGTATCTCAGTGAGGGGAGAAGGGGGCTGCCAATTTTGATCATGGATTTTGTTTCTCTCTCTGCTTCTTACATATAGAGATAGTCCTTAACTTATGACTACAATTGGGACCCATATTTCCACTGCTAAGCCAAAACGGTTGTTAAGTGAGTCACAAATGATTTGATTTCTTTTTTTTTTGTCATGATTGTTAAACAGATGAGAGCAGTTGTTAAGTGAATCTCACAGGTGCTTAAACAATTCTGGCTTCCCCCACTGACTTTGTTTTTCAGAAGCTGGCTGGGAAGGTTACAAATGGCAGCCATATAATCCCACTTGTTGCAACCATTCTAAATACTTTCTGGTTGCCAAGTGTCTGATTTTGGATCCCATGGATGTAGAGATGCTGCAGCGGCCACAAGTGCAAAGACAAGTCATAACCTCCCTTTTTTTCAGTGCTGTTGTAACTTTGATCTGCCGTAAAACTAACAGTTGTAAGTCAAAGACTACCTGTGTCCCTGAGATGCCCAACTATTCCATCCACTCCAGTTATTGGACCTTTTAAACCACTATAGCAATTAACAGGCGAGATTGTTGCTCTCTTTGTATGAAAACAAACCTCATCCTGCCAACCATTGCAGGACAATCTAGAATCAGTAGCAGAAGGAAGATTCAGCAGTCCATCTGCATTTAAAAGACAAAGGCCACTCTTTTGAAGGCAGCAAAATCCACATTTTGGACAGAGAGGACCGCTGGTTTGAAAGAGGGGTCAAAGAGGTCATCTATTCAAAATTGAACAGCCTGCTCTCAACAGAGGAGGAAAGATACAACATCATCTATCTCCAGTCTACAATACAGTCCTTTCAGCAGTTCTAAGAAGGCTCCACACCCATTTGCATTACTCAATTGATCCTGAAGACATAGATAAACCTCCAGGTAGCCTCAGAGATTCTCCAAAAGAATGCAAATGACCAGCTGTCTGCAAGGGATATAAATCTTTCCATTCCCCACCATCCAGTCAGAGCTGAAGAAGCTTCCTGGATAAGAAGCGAAACGCCTTCAAAGAAAAATCAGAAAGTTCCAGTCGCCTCTTGAAAAAAAAAAAACCAAACATGAGATATTGAGAATCTCCATAGGCATTCAGCAGAAGAGAAGGAAAGGTGAAGAAAGTAGGTGCAAAATGAAGAGGCAGGCCCGTTAGATATTTCTTACTTGGCATACTCCGTTAAAAACAATGATTGTGGTAATAATGACCACAATCACTTTTGTTTCAGTAAACCTTTCTGTAGCAGCTGTGCGTGGCCCAAACAATTTATAGATTGTATTATTTTATTTTATTTCTATTCTATATTTTCTATTCTATTTTTTATTTTATTTTATGGACTGCAACCCCAGGACTCTTGGCAATTTCATAAAATAATCAGTTGTGTAGCTTTAGTGGCTAGAGACTGTCGACATCAATCAAGAAGCCCCAGACTAAAGTCTGCCTTTGCCGTAAGCACACAAAGCAGCCAAAAGCATACTTTAATGGTCTGTGAGAGTCACCTTGGGAGCCAGAAGGAAGAGCTGCAGGCTAGACAACCACTGTGCCAAAGATACCTCAGTACACAGAACGAGAAGAGGCACTGGAAGCATTTCATTTTTTTTTAAAAAAGGTTTTTTATTTTTTCTTATACACATATTGTAAATGTACGTTTTCTTATTCATAGATAATCATACATATTCTCTCTAAAGAAAGCACCAAAATAAAACATTTTAATTGCATTTGGAGTTGCTCTTCTACCCTTTCTTTCCCTCTGTTTTACAATAAACCTTCTTCTTCTCTTTTCCCTCCCTCCTCCTTCTCCTTTCCTACATTCTTCCTCCTCCTCTCCCTCCTCATACCTACTTCCCCTACCTCTCCCCTACTCCTCTTTTCTTTCCCTCCTTTCTCAGCTTCTCTCCTACTCTTAAACCCTAACTTTCGAACTACGCCGCTTTCGACATGACCTGAGTTTAACTCATAGAATCATCTATTACAATATCCTTCCTGTCGAAGATTAATGTGAACCTCTCCAATCTTGATTGCAGAAAATATGACTTCAGTAATAGAGTTGTTAATACCTGGAATACACTACCTGACTCTGTGGTCTCTTCCCAAAATCCCCAAAGCTTCAACCAAAAACTGTCTACTATTGACCTCACCCCATTTCTAAGAGGTCTGTAAGGGGCGTGCATAAGAGCACACGCGTGCCTAACATTCCTGTCCTATTTTTTCCTTTCGTTATATCCAATTAATATAGTTATTACATACTCATGCTTATATATATGCTCATATATTGTATAGTTATTTCATGCTTATGCTTATATATACTGTGTGACAAAATAAATAAACAAATAAATAAATAAAACCTTATCTTCCTCTCCTTCTCCTTCCCTCCATCCCTCTCTCTCCTTCAACTCCTCTATCTTACTCTCTATTCCTCTCTTCATTCTTTCTTCTTTGTTGTATGATATTTCCCTTGTTTGGTAACCGAGCAACTCCAATCTTCTGATATTACCTACTTCCTTTTCACTTTCTTTTCTATTTTACCCAATCTATCATTTCATAATTGTACATTTATATTTATAATCTTCTCTTCTTCTCCCCCATCCCCCTTTTCCATTTACTCTGGTGATATCTGGGTTTCTATTACTTCATTGTCATTCACTAGAAGCATTTCAGAAGGGACCCTCCCTGCTTTTCTAAAAAGTAAAAGGAGGGGGGGAGAATTATTTCCAGATTCACAAGATTCTGTTACCGTAACTTTAAAATAAAAATAGAGATGGTATTCATGGATGGGCTTCTTGTTTGGACTATTCTCCCCAGTAAAGATAATTGCAATTTTTTCCAAACAATCAACTCCTTCTGAACTTTTTGCCATACAACCTCATAGCTATTCTTATACAATTTCATAGACCCCTAAGTATTTAACCTTCTTTACAATTTCAAATCCTGTTATTTCCTCTAGTTTTTCTTTCTGTTGTAATTGTTTAATTACCAAACTAATTTCTTCAGAGGTTATAGGCCAATTCAGTTCATCCTTTTGTTCTAAAGTTAAATTTTTAACCTTATATTCCTTCAAATAATTATCAATATCCCTGTTCAATATATTATCTTTAAGTTATAAATTTGTATAATATTCTAAAAAAGCTTTTTTAATTTTATCCTGTTGATATCTCTCTTTGCCTTTATATTCTATTTTTTCTATAATACGTTGTTTTTGTCTTTTTCTTAAGGTGTATGCTAACCACCTACCAGGTCTATTTGCATTACAAAAAGTATTATGTTTGGCATATTGTATATTTGTTGCCACCTGATCAGCCATTATCATATTAAATTGACTTTGTAATAACTTTATTGCATCTTTAAGTTTTTGTTCATGCGGGTTATGTATTAATAATTGTTTCTTATAAATTTCCTCTTCTAGATACCTACGCTGTCTTTGTTGCTTATTTCTCTGTCTGTTATTAATATATATTAATACACCTCTCATAAAAGCTTTACTGGCATCCCAAACCATTTCTATCAATGTTTCGTTATTCAAATTATAATCAAAAAATTCTTTCATCTGCTTTTTACATTGATTTACATTATCCTGATATCTAAACAAATTTTCATTTAATCTCCAAGTTCTTCTACCTTCTTTTCCATATTGCAATTCCATCCAAATAGGACTATGATCAGACAAACATCTTGGAAATATCTTAGTTTTCTTCACCCTAAAAAGCAAATCATTAGAAATTAAAATAAAATCAATACGTGAGAAGGATTGATGCCTATCAGAGAAAAAAGTATAGTCTCTTTCCTCCAAATTCCGCAGTCTCCATGCATCTCTCAACTCAAAATCTTCTATCATGTCAAAAAAGGATTTAGGCAGCTTTTCATGTGCAGGTATCTTCTTAGAAAAAATTATCTTGTCCTTTCGTGTATCTATTACTCCATTCCAATCTCCCAATATAATACACGATTTATAATCCCATAGAATCAACTTATCATACAACATTCTATAAAATTTTTCTTGTTGCTGATTGGGTGCATATATACCAAACAAAAGGGTCTTTTTTGTTTCTATTGTAAGTTCAATAACAATATATCTTCCGTGAATATCTGCCTCTATTAACTTGGCTGGTATATCTTTTCTCAAGTAAACCACTATGCCATGTTTTTTATCCAAAGCTGAGGCAACAAAATGTTTACCTAACTTTGAGTTTATTAAGTACTTTTGATCTGATAGTTTAATATGCGTTTCTTGTAAGCAAATCACATCATTTCTAAATTGTTTCAAATAATGAAATATTTTTCTTCTCTTCTGAGCTGAATTCAAACCATTGACATTCCAGGTCAAGATTTTATTTGCCATTACTGGCCTGCTGAAGCTTTTGAGCGATCAGCTGAAGATTGTCCTCCCGTATCTTCGGCCGTGCTCCTCCCACCGCTTCTGTAGCAGAATCCTGAACTTTACTTTGAGTTTGTTGCTCCTTTTCTTTACACTTAAGGGCTCCCCTCGTCAGTCTTTGTTCTTGTGGTTGTTCCTCAGATGGTAACATCACTGGGATCACCTCAGCTTCCACACCCATTTGAGTCTCTTGAATTATTTTTTCTATTATTTCTACTTCAAGTTTCAGCACGGTAGAAAGAAAATCTTTGGCCTTAAGCACTGTATCAATACGATATCTCCTTCCTTGATAATACACTGTCAAACCAACTGGAACCTCCCATCTAAATTGAATCTGGTATTTCTTAAGTTCTTGTGTAAAAAATGTAAAGTCCTTTCTATCCCTTAACATCTTGGGAGGAATCTCTTTCAAAACCTTCAGCTCCTGTTCTCCTATTTTCAAATTTTTCTGAAATGCAACTTGCAAAATTTGATTTCTCACTGTTCTTTTCAAAAAATAAACCACAATGTCTCTAGGAAGTTTCTTCTGCCTAGCAATCCAGGAATTAACTCTATAAATTTTGTCAATTTGATAAGCAACCTCTTGTGGATCAAGTTCAATAAGTTCAGCCAGAGCTTCTGATAAAAATTTTTTTAGATCTTCCCCTTTCTCCTCATGCAAGCCCCTAATTCTCAGAGCTCCTTCCATCATTCTATACTGCATCACCATCATTTGATCTTCATTTTTGTCCAATTTGATTTGCATTCCCCCCATTCTATTTTCTATTTGCTGATTTGACTGAGCAATTTCTTGCACCTCCTCCTCCACCACCTCCAGTCTTTTTGCCAAACCTTGGAAAGCCATCAAAATATCTTCTCTTATTTTTTTATTATTCTCTTTTATTTCTTCTACTATTTTCTCATTATTATCCATCATCTCCTTAAACCTTTCTTCAAACATTTCCCTTGGTCTTTAATCAAATCTTCTAAAGCTGGTTCAGAACCCCTTCTACCCCCAGTCTTAGGTGGTTTAGTAGCCATTTCAGTTTTTAAAATTCACAAAATATAAGTCTAGAAACTTCTTTTTTCCCCTTTAAGTATAGGAGAGCTCACTTCATTAGAATCCACACATAACGTTTCTTAGCTTCTTAGATACACAGCCTGTTTACAATTCCATTCTTCACTTTCACTTCACTTTCACTTCCTTTCAGGCGCCATCTTAAACAGACAGTTAAAACAAAGAAAAAAAAGTTTCTCTTTTTAAAAGGGTAGAAGTCAGGAAATCAAAAATACTTGCAATCCAGTAGTTGTTCACTCGTGCTTATTCCGTCTGCTTATAGAAATCCACAAAGATAAGACAATTAGCAGAGATGGACACTTTCTTCTTTTCCTGCTTTTGCAGGAGCGCACTGAAGGTCGGAGCTTGGCAGGGTTATTTATGGGACTCGACCCTCAGGGCTCTGCTTAATAAAAAACAAAGCCCCTGGGGAGTCTACCACTCCCCCGCAGCTCTTATCTCTCCCTTTCATCCAGGGAGGGAAATTAAAGCCGGCTTTTTCCTGGCTTTTACGATGTTCAGTATGGAGCGCCTTAATTAGACACTCAGCGAAGAAGGTGGCGCCACCGGAAGCTGTGATCAAAATTTATTTAACGACCATGTGGTTCTTTTAACAACTGCAGTGATTCACTTAACAACTCTGACAAAAAAGGTTTGTTTGTTTGTTTGATTGATTGCTTAGCCCTTGGGCCATATCAAAGTGTTCCAGAAACAAATTATTACTGAAATTTGATCGAAGCAATTTAAAATGGAATTGGATAAAATACAATTTAAAATGAAATTGGAATAAAATACAGTCTAAGATGAAAATGAAATAAAATATAATAATTTAAGATATAGATAACATGATAAAATTATATTTCCGTGTCACCCCTGCAATCTACTCCAATCAGTCTCACATATGCAGATCTCAACCAAAATCAACCAATTTTGCTAGCATTGTGCTGTGTTAAATGTTATTTTAAACAAAATTTGGCAAAAAAGATTGAAAAATGGGGCACAACTTACCATATTTTTCAGAGTATAAGACACACCTTTTTCCCCCAAAAAAGAGGGTGAAAATCTAGGTGAGTCTTATACTCCGAATGTAGCCTTGCCCAGCTTCTCAAACGGAGGTTTCAGAGGCTGAAAAAAACATCAGAAACAAAGCTTCAGAAAAGAAGCCCCCAAACATAGTTTCAGAAATGAAGCCCCCAAACAGAGCTTCAGAAAAAAAGCCCCAAACAGAGCTTCAGAGGCTTTTTTCCTGAAGCTGTTTCGGAGGCTTTCAGAGGCAGAAAAAAAAGTTTTTTCTGAAACAGAGTTTCAGAAGTTTTAGAGTCAGAAAAAAAAGCAAAAAAAAGCAAGGCCCAGGCTCACAACCAAGGAACCTGTTGCTAAAATTCTTTTTCTTATTTTCCTCGCCAAAAACTAAGGTGTGTCTTATACTCTGAAAAATATGGTACTTAACAATCATCTTGCTTAGCAATAAAAGTTTTGAGCTCCATTGTGATCCATTGTGATCATCAATCAAGGACCACTTGTAATCCCTGTTGAGATAAACAACATTATGCAAAGAGCAAGATATATTAAGGAAAAGAAAAATTGTAATCAACACAATCTAACCATGACTTTCTTGCACTTTGTGTCATCTCACAAAGTACATTTGTTTTGTGATTCTATCCACTATTTTTCTTCCAGTACATGCCTGGCTTAAAATTTCAAACCATCCCCCATATTTAGTAAATATTCTACCAAAGTGGAAAAATAATCCACCTATTTAATATCGTCTTTATATAGCATTCTACAATGTAATTCTTATTTTATTTATTTATTTTATTTATTTATTTTGTCACAACAGTAAATATAAGCATAAGCATGAAAATAACTATATAATATATAAGCATATATATAAGCATAAGTATGTAATAACTATATTAATTGGATACAATCAGAGAGAACATTAGGACAGGAACGGTAGGCATGCTGGTGCTCTTATGCACGCCCCTTACTGAGGAATGGGGTGAGGTCAATAGTAGATAGTTTTTGGTTGAAGCTTTGGGGATTTTGAGAAGAGACCACAGAATGAGGTAGTGTGTTCCAAGTATTAATAACTCTGTTACTGAAGTCATATTTTCTGCAATCAAGATTGAAGCGGTTAACATTAAGTTTAAATCTATTGTTTGCTCTTGTATTGTTGTGATTGAAGCTGAAGTAGTCTTCAACAGGAAGGATGTTGTAACAGATGTTTCTATGAGTTAAACTCAGGTCATGTCGAAGGCGGTGGAGTTCTAAGTTTTCTAATCCCAGGATTTCAAGTCTGGTGGCATAAGGTATTTTGTTGTATTCAGAGGAGTGGAGAACTCTTCTTGTAAAATATTTCTGGATACGTTCAATTGAATTGATGTCTGAAATGTGGTATGGGTTCCAGACAGGCAAGCTGTATTCAAGAATTGGTCTAGCAAATGTTTTATTCTTTTGATGTAACTCAGAGATACTCGCAGTGTACTGACACAAGCTTAGGATATTATTACCTTTGAATCAAGGATCGCCCTCTCTTCAAAGCCTGCATAGTCTGAATCTACAGAGGAGAACACCACTTCCTGAAATCAAAGCTTCTAGAAAGCAGAGAAATGTTATGAAAGTTTTCGAGGACTAATCTTAAAAGTGACAAACGGGACTGAGCTATGTGTACATTAAGAATATTTTTTCTTCGATGATTGTCAATGAACTAGAATGACAGTTAATTTTTGTCCTGGAACTCATTCCTAGATTTGGAATATGGACTATGGTAGGCAATCGAAATGCCGGCTGCAGTTCTGGGTCTTAGAAACCATTGTTTTCTGAGGCAGTCCGGTTCAGTTCGGATACGTGTGGTGAAATAGTGTCTGGATTCTCAGCAGGGAGGGGCTGCATTCCAGAAAACCAAGGGGCAGTGGGTAGTCTAGATCAGCGGTCACCAACTGGTGATCCGTGGACCACTGGTGGTCCGCAAGAAAATTTTGGTGGTCCTCAGAAAAATTATTTGCATGTTTGTATTGCACTAAATCAGGGGTCCTCAAACTACACTCCCTGGGACAGATACGTGCAATGAATGTTTGTGTTGCTGCAGAGTGTCTCTCCCTTCGGGATCTTTTTGTGTGGGTCAGAGGGGGGCAGAAATTCTGACTTGGGGTCTGCTTCAGCCTGCTGGCTGGAGGGAAGTACCACTGGTGGTGAAGAGCCGGTGGGCCTTGTTCCAGTGGGACTGTATCATGGCCTGTAACTGGCTGACCATCTCAGCCTGCTGAGCCTCCAGGCGCCGATACCTGGCCTTGCACTCACACAGGTCTTCCCTCTGCTTGGAAAGTCTATGCTCGTAGTCCTCAGTAAATCAGATCCAATTTGAACTGAGCTGTTTTGCAAACTCTTTCTCATGGTGGCTGCTTCAACAACTGCTTCCTGTTGGGGCCCTAAGGAGCCTGGGGGGCGGGGGGAAGCAAGGAATGGCTGGGAGGGGAGGGGCAAATAGAGGCTGGTGAGGCGCCCCTCGATGTGAGTGACATCGAGTTGGCTACACCCATGCAGTCACATGACCACCTAGCCACACCCACCCAGGCGGTCATTAGGCAGATCATATTAGTGGTATGCGGGATTTAAAATTATGAATTTAGTGGTCCTTGAGGTTGGTGATCCGTGGTCTAGATAGCTTAGTTACAAGAAAGAGAGTTAAGATGGTTTCTCCCTAGCAATTCTCAAGAATATTACATAATGATGCAAGTAATTGTTTTGGTTTGGCAAGATTTCTGTCTATAGACGAGGAACAATAAAGGAAACTGCTTGGAAATAATTCTTATGTGTCATTCTTGGTTTTGGGGCCCTGACAAGTGTCTGTCAGAGATTTATATGATAGCTTCTATAACCCGTTCTGCCACATGGATACAAATTAAAGGCCAACACATTTTCAGGTCAAAGCGTGACGATAGTTATGTTGAACTTGCATCTTGAACAGTTTTTTTGATTTACAAGCAATTTTGAAACAACCCTGAAGGAAGCATACAGACTGGGCATGTTGGAGAAAACTCTAAATACTTCACACCAGAGCAGCGGCTTGATTCTACTTGGGGGTTAATGTTGTGACTTAATTAGAAATGTGTTTCTTTAAGCTTTGTTTACTTCTGATTAGCTTCCTGGGCTTCTCTAATTTTGGTTTTGTTTTTTTTTTGTTTATTTAAAATGTGCCACTAACAGGGTTTTTGCTTCCCTCGTTTAAAGCGGTGATTGTTTAGAGAAGATCTTAAACTGTCATGATGTCAATCCCTTTTCAGTAGCAAAGCTGAAAACAAGTCATTCTCTAAAGTGGAGAGGTTCTGTTTTTGTCAAGAGGGTCTCCTTTGACTTTCTTTCTTGCCACACAGTCCTTAACATCATGGGAAACAATCTCAAAATGTCAAAAATTTTAGTGCTTGTCAGAACCAGAAATTTGGGAAAATGGTAGTCCAGATGACTCATCAGCAACAGCACATCCTGATTAAAGCTTAACTTTAGCTTAATACCCCCCCACACACACACACACAAAGCTTCCAGAACAATTTTATAGCAATGTGCTAAAAAAGAAAGAAAATAATTGTGAATAGAACAAATTCTTCCAAGAACAAATGACACTAATGACAACTGAAGCATTTGTTCTTAAATGGATAACAACCTTTGATTCAGCATTATTTTTTTACAGAGGTGCCGTATTTAAACATCTAACTTCAGTTAGTACGAAAAACAGCTGCTAGGTTACTAAATAGGGCTGATTTTACAAAGAATACTTCAGTTCAATCTCCGAGGGTTGGGATCCTAGCTGCCATGCTCTGCAATTGTTGCCTTTGGCAGGGTTCTTAAGTCCCAATACACCTTAGAGCAGTGGTTCTCAACCTTTATAGTGCTGTGACCCCTTTAATACAATTCCCCATGATGTGGCGGCCCCAACTGTAAAATTATTTTTGTTTTGAATTTATCGCACCTGAAGCCGTATTGGCTAGCGATCTGAACTGCTTGCGATTGCCTTGAGGACGGAGGCATTAAAGGGGAGACTCCTCCCCTATTAAGTTTATTGTGCCTGAAGCCAGATTAGGCTAGCGATTGGGAGTGATTGCAGCTGGCTTGAGAGGGAGACATCAGGGCAAAGATTTCTCTCTTTTTTAATTCATCGCGCCTGAAGTCGAATTCGGCTAGCGATTTGAAGAGCCTGCAGCTGGCTTGTGGAGTCAACCATTGGAGCGTGATTCTTTAACTTGCAAGTATACGTCCCATATTTCCGATGGTCTTAGGCGACCTCTGGCAAATTGTCATTCAACCCTCAACAGGGTCCCGACTCACAGGTTGAGAACTGCTGCCTTAGAGGCACCAGTTTGGGGAAGACTTATGTCTTCTCTGGAGATGTTCTTTGGAGTCTTATCACTCTATGTACAGTATTTATGAGAATAGCGTTCAAAAAGCTCTTTGTCCATTGTGGAGATCTCATTGCCTCACAACTCAAGATTGGCTGGAGCCATTTCCCTTGTACTATTAAAGCCGAATCTCAAATGGTGATAGGACTTGCAGAAGCATCTACAATGATGAGAGAAAAGTTGATGTGGTAGAAGATGGTAGATAACTGGGCTATAACAGTGTAGAGCTTTAAACCAGTGTTTCTCAGGTGATGTGTGGACTTCAACTCCCAGAATTCCTTAGCCAGCATGCTGTCTGTGCGAATTCTGGGAGTAGAAGTTCACAAAACCTAAACTGAAATAGAGAAACAACACTTTAAATCATGTCCAGAGTTGGCTATGTGACCACAATTGGGATCAGAACTTCCATCACTAAATGTTGCATCCATTTAATAAGTGATACCTGATTTTACCACTATTTTATGTCACAGATGTTTAAGTGAATCACAATGATCATTAAGTGAATCACGCAATTGCTTGTGGGAAGCCCCCTGGTAAAGTTGCAAATAGCGATCACATGACCTTGGAATGCTGTAACAGTCATAAATATAGGTCAGTTGCCAAGCACCTGAATCGAAATCATGTGTCCACTGAGATACTGTGATAGTTGTAAATGCAAGGATGATCATAAGTCACTTTTTTCAGCATTATAACAGAATAACAGAGTTGGAAGGGAGGTCTTCTAGCCCAACCCCCTGCTCAAACAGAAAACCCTATACCATTTCAGACAAATTGTATGAAATTAGCTGGGACTTCAGGAGGCCCTCAAAGAATACAGTAAGTAGAGCAGAGCAGAGCAGAGCAGAACAGAATAGAATAGAATAGAATAGGAGAAAGGGAATAGAATAGAGTAGAGTAGAGTAGAGTAGAGTAGAATATGGAATAGAATAGAATATGGAACAGAATATGGAATAGAATGGAACAGAATGGAACAGAACAGAACAGAATAGAATAGAATAAAACTTTATTGTCACTTTAAATATATACTAATTAGCATACATTAAAATGAAATTTTGTTGCATTCAGCTCTCAAAGGATAACCATTATGCATATACCCACATACACACAGATATGACACAGAGAAATGTCACAATTAGTTCAAATGTATACATATATGTAGGGGGGGGGAGAATCCTATGAGTTTACAAGACGTATGGCATAAGGAACAAAGCTGTTACAAGAAACAGAAAGTTTAAAAATATTGTCATTATGGAAGTTGTTGTTTCCCAAAATCTAGAGGGCAATAATAAGAAGCGGTTTTAGTTGAAGAATTGCACCATTGTACTTTTTCTCATCCCATCTGTGTATGTCTCTTGGGCTTGAGGAAGGCTGCCCTAAATTCAATGTGAAATGAGCTACATTTACTTATTCCCAGGATTGTTTTCAAGGAGTTTAATTTAAGTGGCACAATACTATTTATTTAGTTAAAATAATTTGAAACCACATTTCATCCTACATAAGATTTTAGGATAAAGTACATCAAGATTACATTACAATATAACAATAACCATTAACAATTACAATTCTTTAAAATATCTGAGTGATTAAATATACATTCTTTATATTATTATTATTTTAATAATAATAATAATAATGTTGTTGTTGTTTATATTATTATTTTATTCCTAGTAATGACAGTACTATAGTTACCACTTTCTGTTAACTTTAGGTACTTTGAGATACTTCTGTTATAACTCGTTAAATAATTATCTCTCCTTTCTTTTTAGATTCTGAAGCATATTTATAAAATATTTCCAGACTTTTGATGCTGTTGTTTTTTTTTTAATTACTTCCATTGTGTTATTTTTTAAATACCCTTGCTCAGCACTTTGGCAATGTTCAAGACGAGTCATAAAAATGTCACCGTCTTCCTCAATAGCCTTTCTTTGTATCAGTGCAATTCTTATAACCTGTAGGAGTTGCCGTGACACAGCTCTGCAACAAACTGGCCATTGAAATGTCGCATATTTGGGCAAGATTGTGCAGGCAAACATGAAATAATGATTGTGAATTGTGGAACACTAGATGTTTCTTGGCAGAAGGGGGTCTTTTGCGACTTTGAAAGGTTGCAACTTGTCGAACTTAATTTCGGGGGGTGGGGTGGGGAAAGATGGTATGAAAACAATGCCTTTTTAACAGATAAGATCCTACATTAAAAATGACTCCAGTAATAAGGAATGTATCACCAGCTTGTTGCTGTGTACGGAGGAGATTTTCAAGGGTAGGAGATCCCTTCCTTTTCCAATAACTTCTCTTCCATCTAATGTGAAAGAGACCACAGAGCCACCTGAGCAGAGAGGCAGGAAATATTACAGGTCCCTCTCTTAAGGAGGTCCATCTAGCAGGACCCAGAAGAAGGGCCTTCTCTGCAGTGGCTCCCTCTGTGGGAAACATCATCCACATAGAGATATGAGCTCCCACTTTGCTACTCATTCGCAACTCCCTGAAAACCTGGTTCTGCCAACAGGCCTGAGGACCGGTTCGCAACGGGAGCGTGCACACGCGCTTCTGCGCATACGCAGATCGGGAGGGAGTATATCAAGTAGTTTATATGATTGACTAATTGTTGTCACTAATGGGTGGGGGTATTGCTTTTCATTGTTTTTATATTAGGCTTTTATCCTTGTAAATTGCCTGGAGCTATTGAAAGTAAGTTGGGTGGCCATATATATTTTCTAAAGAAATAAAACACCTGAAAGAGTATTTTTCAGGAAAAGCCAGGATATTCCTATGGACCTCTCAAACTCCAGCAAACTAAACGAATCCAATAACACCATGCTTAATTAATGAAAAATTCTCTGATACTTTCTTGTCTTTTCAAAGACTTTCACTTTCACTATTGATTAGCCCTTGAGCCAGTGGTGGGTTGCTCCCGGTTCGGTCCGATTCTTGCGAACCAGAATTAATGGCGGCGGGAGGCTCCACCCGGCCACCCACTGACTCACACACAATGTAAAAGCAGCTGCACACATATTTTATTTTATTTTATTTTATTTTATTTTATTTTATTTTATTTTATTTATTTATTTTTTTATATTTTTAAATAAAAGCAGCTAAATTTAAAACTTCCTTAACTTTAAATTGCTATGTCTAAAAAAAAACCTCCTTTAAAAAAACCCAATTAACTATTTTTTTAAAGCTGCCTCCCCCACAAAAAACCCCCAGTTATTTACCCAATTCAAGGGAAACGGCAGGCAGGCTGAGTTGCTAGCTGATGCAATTGATTGCAGCAGCCGAAGCAAGACCAGAATAGCGAGGGAGACCGAAAGAAGCAGGAAGCTACCAAGTAGGCAAGTGGGGACTGGGCGATTGGATGGGCATGGGCAGAGGGGGAGGGATTTTTGCTACCACTTCTCCGGACTACCCGCCCTCATCGCTACTGGATTGCTCGATCCAGTCCGAACTGGGAGCATTTCACCCCTGTGTCAAAGGAATATGCAGGAGCCTTCTCCAACACCACAGCTGAAACAGATTGATTTTCCTCCTGTCTTGCTTTTTTAAAGTTCAACCACAGGTAGCTACAGGGAATATAATGGAGCAGATTAAGTATCCTGTAGGAAGGATAAACCTCAGGAAAAAACTTACATGGAGAAAACAGTCAGATAGATAATAAACAAGCAAACATACAAAATGAGGTTGGGTGTGTTAGGACAAAATCATACAAAAACTTGGTGTAATATGTGTTTAGGTCAGTGGTGATATCCTCTGAGGATTGCCACCGGTTCTCTGCCCATGCATGCGTGGTGCGCACCAAACGCAAACTGAGTGTTCATGCACAATGTGTGCCAAAAGCATGCTTCACGCGTAAAAAGAAGGCTTAACAAGGTAAGTAGAACAATGGTGGGGGGGGGAGAACAGCTGTCCCACCCGATTTAGATTTGCTAGAAAGTACGATATAAATCATGCAGCACATCTAATCATCGGAAATATTGGTTCAGATGAACTGGTAGTTGTTTTTTTTTACTACCAGTTCGCCTGAACTAGTAGCTTTTATCACTACCAGTTCTCCTGAACCAGTGCAGACCAGTAGCATTTCACTCCTGGTTTAGGTTCCTGAGAATGCCAGTTTTGGAGGACTAGGTGGTCTTTAAAATATTGCAGAATTTGGATTAGGATACCAATCGAGAAATAGAAATGGTGGCTTTCTTAGTTCTAAATTGCCCTCTTTATTTGACCTGGAGTTGCCATTTCTGAATGAAAGCCTTCCACCCAACTTCTGTCTGTCACTCCCACACTGGCATTTCTCACCAAGACATAGCAAGGATATGAGCAAAATCTCACCCACTTGCAACCCAAACAGAGCCAGCTAATTTCTGAAATATCAATCTCTCTCCAAAAATGTTATGAATTCATGACACACGTGGCTTATTTTTATGGTGAAAAAAAAATTCTTCAAAAATAGCAAATAGCACAGATGGGCCTAGATTTTCTTCTCTGCCATCCGTGCTAAGAAGCCAAATGAATTTTGTTTTTAAAGGATGGTAGGATCAAGCTTTTATTTATGACTAGGAGCCACAGGTTTGCCTCTATCGCAGATGGAGACCCCAAAATATCTGGGGTTCATGATAAGGGAGTCCTGCCAACGGCTGTTGAAAAACCCATAAGCATCTAAGCATTGCGAGCACAATTAGATCATAGCTAAACATATGGTAGGACTGATTGAATAAAACGGCCGCCATCTATTCCTATGTTCCAGTGATTTGATTCTGTATTTTTGATGTCAGGAGAGTGCAGTCCTACAAATTTCTGCATTTGCCAACTGAAAAAGGTTTGGAGTGGGAAGAAGCAAACTATATAATGTCATCTTGAGTTTTGCTCCATTTTACAAACTTTCTTGCCAAAGTTGTTAAGTGACTCACTGAAGTTGCTAAATTAGTAACACGGTTGTTCAGTGAATCTGGCTTCTCCATTGACTTTGCTTGTCAGAAGGTCACAAAAGGTGAACACATAACCCCAGGACACTGCAATTGTCATAAATGTAAGTCAGTGGCCAACGGGGTGAAATGCTCCAGGTCCGGACCGGATCGTGCGATCCGGTATCAATGGGGGCAGGTAGTTTGGAGAACCAGTAGCAAAAATCCCTGCCCACCCCCCACTGCCCACGCCTCGCTGTTCCTCTTCTCTGTCCCTGAAGCTCTTGATGGTGATATACTGCAAACGGCCTTAAATGACTGCTGCGGCACTTCAAAGGGTTGCACTACAGCTAATCAGCGCTGTAGGTGGCTAGTAGACCGGTGCCTCTATTTTTAAAGAAGGTAGACCGGTGCCTCCACAAAAAAGGCAATTGGTAGACCTGTGCTTTTATTTTTAAAGAAGGTAGACCAATGCACTCCCAAGTTTTGTATACTTTATTATTTTTATTATTTATTATTATTGGCCATGCCCATTTAGTCACCTGACCACCAAGCCATGCCCACCAATTAAGCCACGCCCACAGAACTGGTAGGGAAAATTTTTAGATTTCACCCCTGCTGGCCAAGGATCTGAATTTGGATCATATGACCATGGGGATGTCTCAACGGTCATCACAAATCACTTTTTTTCCAATGCTGTTGTAACTTTGAACAGTCACTTTTTTTTATTTTTTTTTATTTACATTTATATCCCGCCCTTCTCCGAAGACTCAGGGCGGCTTACAGTCTCATTCTATTTGTATATTTACAAAGTCAACTTATTGCCCCCCCAACAATCTGGGTCCTCATTTTACCTACCTTATAAAGGATGGAAGGCTGAGTCAACCTTGGACCTGGTGGGACTAGAACCTGCAGTAATTGCAGGCAGCTGTGTTTTAATAACAGGCTTCTTACAGCCTGAGCCACACCACTAAATAAACTGTTGTAAGTTGAGGGCTACCTGTACTTAATCTGTTTCTAATTGCTACAAAGGAGATCAGAAGTCACTCCTTAAAAATATTTTTTTCTTTTCTGTATTTTTTCTCTATCTTTTCTTCTCTCCTTAAACTCATTTTCTGTATTTTTTTCATGTTTACCTTTTTCTTATTTTAAAAATTTCTAATAAAAATTATATTAATTTTTTGGGGAAAAATCCTACAAGTTTAGGTTGGATTGTGCGTCCCAAGGTTCTGCTCTACGGATCTATATTGGATCACAAATTTTCTCTTTTAAAATATCTAAACCTCTGGCTCCCGTCAATTGCTTTCAAAAAACATTACTGACAATTCCATTGTATACAGGCTGGAACCAGGACTGAAGTAAGAAGTTAGCTATGTTCCTTTCAGGAACCATTTATGCAGGTAAGTATAATTTGTATAAATGTACCAGAAATTATTCTTTTTCCCAATTGATTGCTTTGAATGTAATTTAAGAACTCAATTTGTCTGAACCAAGGAGTACGCCATTTCAAACACGCATTTCCTATAGTTCATTCTTTGTTGGTGCATTGTGCCTTTTCTAAGTATATCCGCAATCTCATATTTTTAATGAAAGAAAGTTGAGAAAGAAATGAAAGAAAAGAAGGAAGGAAATATGACATTTTTCACCTGTTTTGCTAATGGCTTTCTCTTTCTTAGCCAATGTTTCCCATTTAAGAAATAAATGCTGCTAAAATGCAAGAGGATTTATCATAATAAATGTCTGAATTCAGACAGTCTGAAAAAAACATTTCATTTTATTTGCTGGGCATTAATTTTAGAACTTTATTAGTGTGTCAGGCCATTCTGTATTTCAGAATAACATTGGTACAAAATTTGATATGATCTGTATTTCATTTCAATTGTAACTTTTGGATACCCTGCCCTGAACTGCTGCTAAGTGCTATTTTTTTTAATCCCATCTGTATTATTTGCCATTATTATTGTTATAAATAACAATACCTAATACTCCTTCCTCCTCTTATTTTCCTAACAAAACAACTATGTGATATAGGTTGGGCTGGCCCAAAGTCACTCATCCTGCTTTAATGCTTAAGGCGGGACTAGAACTCATAGTTTTACATTGATTGGCCCAAAGTCCCCTCCAGCTGGCTTTAACGTTTAAGGCAAGACTAGAACTCACAGTCTTCTGATTTCTAGGCCAGTACTTTAACCACTAGACCATGATCCATGTTCCCCCAAAGAGTAGGCCTTTCCCAAGTTGGATGTATTTTTCTATTGCTCTGGGGAATTATTACCTTCTACCTTCTATGAGCTACAGTGGTGCAGTGGTTAGAGTGCAGTACTACAGGCTACTTCTGCTGACTGCTAGCTGTCTGTAATTTGGCAGTTCAAATCTCACCAGGCTCAAGGTTGACTCTGCCTTCCATCCTTCCAAGGTCGGTAAAATGAGGACCCAGATTGTTGGGGGCAAGAGACTGACTCTGTAAACTGCTTAGAAAGGGCTGTAAAAGCACTGGGCTATTGCTATTGCTATTCTCCTCCTGGTCACATTCTGATATTGAGTTGAATGACATAGAAACAAACAAACAAATAAAAAAGACTAAAGTTTGGAGTTTCCATATTCAGGAAATTAGAGATCTGCAGTAAATTTGAGTTGTGAAGGATTGCTCCCAGGATAGACTCTGACTTATTGAATTACGTGAAGGTACAGTAGTTCTGAACTTACAACTGTAATGAACTTTGCCCATTATGATTGTAAGTCGTAACCATCATAAAGTCGGTCACCATGTTACCAACTCAATTTTACAACCTTTTTTTGCGATGGTCTGGTTCATAAAGCAAACCCATTGATGGAAAGCAATGCCTGTTTCGGGCAAACATGTAAAATATGGTCATACGTTCACAGGACACTGCAAACAATCACATTCTGGGGGGAGCTGAAAGTCCACAAGTCTTAAAATTGCCAAGGTTGGAGACCCCTGTTCTAGAAAATATTATCCTGCAACAGGCGAGTCTTGATGTGTCCTTTAATATTAAATTCTGCCTTTAATGAAGACAACATAATTAAAAAGATTACATCTTTTTTAACACCCCCACTAACACTGACAGTGAAAGCTACTGAATATATGGAGGGAGCAAACCCCATCTCCCTAGCACTGATGATGTTACCAAATCAGGTAATGAAATGTTTGCAAGGAACAACCAAGTTCAAAGAGTACAAAAGACCCCGTATTACTTCTTTTCTTGCAGCATGTTACAATGATCTAGTTTTTGTTGGTGAGATTTTAGAAAACATATTACCAATGATAGTTGCAAACAGTTTTGTTACTAAAAGCTTAGCTTTGTTGGTTTTGGCCAAGCTCCTTTTTTTGTTACCTATGTGAGCAAATAAACAGCAGCACAAAAAATTGGGGAGCAAACTCATATGCCCATCAGTGAAAGTACATAGCCATCCGTACTTCAGCATCAGTGAATAGCAGAAATAAGATTATTGTGTATCATTAGGAATGTAGGAAAAGAAAAGGAAGGAAAGGAAAGGAAAGGAAAGGAAAGGAAAGGAAAGGAAAGGAAAGGAAAGGAAAGGATTGGATTTCTACTTTTTCAACTTTTTTCTCTGTTCTTTATGGAGTCAAGTGTCTCCTCTTCTTCTTCTTCTTCTTCTTCTTCTTCTTCTTCTTCTTCTTCTTCTTCTTCTTCTTCTTCTTCTTCTTCTTCTTCTTCTCCTCCTCCTCCTCCTCCTCCTCCTCCTCCTCCTCCTCCTCCTCCTTAGATTCAGCTAGATTCAGGAGGATATCAAACCCTGATCTTGCAGCAACTGAGACAGCCTCAGGTCTGACTTTGAACAATTTATTACAGTTCTGGCATTGTCAGGGATAAGTCGTAGCCTGTAGCTGAGGTTAGGAGCTTTTTAAAAGAAACAAAAACAAGCATGCAAAGAAAAGAAGAGAAAAAAGAGAGCAAATATTATTAGCTATTTTACCTCCCCACCCTCCCCCAAAAAGTCTGTATCAGGTAGACAACGTAGCACCATGCAGAATGTTCTTTCAGGTAATGGTAGTGAAATTGTATGAAACTCTGGCAGGAAAAAAAAAACATTGGCAATGCCTTCAGGTTTGGCATTCAGCTTTTATATCCTCGGTCAGATTTTGCCACCAAAGCAGAGGTGGGTTTCAGCAGGTTCTGACCAGTTCTGGAGAACCGGTAGTGGAAATTTTGAATAGTTCGGAGAACCGGTAGTAAAAATTCTGACTGGCCCCTCCCCCATTTATTCTCTGCCTCCCGAGTCCCAGCTGATCGGGAGGAAATGGGGATTTTGCAATATTCTTCCCCTGGAGTAGGGTGGGAATGGAGATTTTACAGTATCTTTCCCCTGCCACGCCCACAAAGCCACGCCCACAAAGCCATGCAATACCCACAAAGCCAAACCCACAGAACTGGTAGTAAAAAAATTTGAAACCCACCACTGCACCAAACCTACCATGTATTAAAGATCAAGCAGGGAAGATACAAACAAGTCGTCTCTGAAGAAAGTCCTTTGATGTTCAACTCGGTAATCATGCCTGTTTTATGTTCATATGCATACGTGTGTGTGTGTGTGCGCACGCATGTGCATATATGTGACACACGCGCATCTGTGCATGCAGCACAAGAAGTTCTCAATTTATGATTATTCATTTCATAACGGTTCAAAATTACAACAGCACTGACAAAAGGAACTGACTTAACTGGTCCTCACCCTGACCTGCCCACAGTCATGTGACCAAAACTTGGATGCTAGGTGACCAGAATATATTTAAGATGGTTGCAACATCCCAAGGTCACACGATCACCATTGGCGGCTTTTGCAGTTAGGTTCTGACAAGCAAAACCAACGGAGGAAGCCAGATTTGCTTAACAGTTGTGTGATTCATATAACAACCATGCAAAAAATTGGGTGCAACTTGCATAAGGACTGCATTGCTTAGCCATGGAGGCTTTAATCTCAACTGCGGTCATAACTCAAGGGTTACCTGTATGCTAAGGCACCCTTGGTTTTGGAAATAAAACAATTAAAACAGTGGTGGAATCCAAATTTTTTTTAAACTACCGGTTCTGTGGGCGTGGCTTGGTGGGCGTGGTGTGGCTTGGTGGGCATGGCTTGGTGGGCGTGGCAGGGGAAGGATACTGCAAAATCTCCATTCCTACCCCACTCCATGGGAAGGATACTGCAAAATCTCCATTCCCACCCCACTCCTGGGGGAAGGATCAGTGGTGGGTTTCAATTTTTTTTACTACTGGTTCTGTGGTAGTGGCTTGCTGGACGTGGCATGGCTTGGTGGGCGTGGCTTCCTGGGTGTAGCAGGGGAAGGATACTGTAAAATCTCCATTCCCACCCCACTCCGGGGGAAGGATACTGCAAAATCCCCATTTCCTCCTGATCAGCTGGGACTTGGGAGGCAGAAAATAGATGGGGACAGGGCCAGTCAGAATTTTTACTTCCAGTTTTCCAAGCTACACAAAATTTCTGCTACCAGTTCTCCAGAACTGGTCAGAACCTGCTGAAACCCACCTCTGGGAAGGATAGTGCAAAATCTCCATTCCCACCCACTCCAGGGGAAGGATAGTGCAAAGTCTCCATTCCAACCCCACTCCTAGGGGAAGGATAGTGCAAAATCTCCATTCCCACCCACTCCAGGGGAAGGATACTGCAAAGTCTCCATTCCAACCCAACCCCATTCCTGGGGGAAGGATAGTGCAAAATCTCCATTCCCACCCCACTCCAGAGGAAGGATACTGTAAAATCTCCATTCCCACCCCACTCGGGGGCCAGCCAGAGATGGTATTTGGTTATTCTCTGAACTACTCTAAATTTCCGCTACCGGATCTCCAGAACCTGTCAGAACCTGCTGGATTTCAGCCCTGAATTAAAATGTGTCATCTAGCAATGTGAAATATAAAGCAACTACATTATGCACTCCCTCTAAATAGGTTTGTAATATTTATTTCTGGCAGGACCGATGCACATTTAATTAACAGATCCATTAAAGATGGATCATCAAATGTTTCTGTGTCATTGAGGGAGAAAGAATGATCAGCATAATTTTGCCCTGGGAAGTAGTTTTAAGGGCACAGACTTTTCAATCAAATTAAATAAAAATAAAATCTGGCAAGTCTAATGTCCAGCAAGGGAGGGGGAAAAAAAGGTAGTCTGCCCAGATAGTCCTTGATTTATGACCAGAATTAGGGCTGGATTTCCAGTCATAAGGCATTACAATCGTAGGTCAAGGCACCTACATGACTGGACCTGATTTTACAACATTTTCTGTAGCAGTTGTTAAGTAAATCATTGTGTTGTAAGTATGAACCCATTTTTCTGAATGAGCTTTTTATTTTTGGCTGGAAACCAGGAAAAAAACCCTAGAAATCAGCCAAAAAATAAATAAATCACAAATTGTGGTCATATGACTACAATTGGTGATAACGGAAAGCCAGTTGCCAAGCCCTAGAAATGCAGTGGCATATTTTATGGCGGTCAGAAGTGATTCATTGGATATAAAACACTATGAAGCATTCCTGACCTTGTCGAAATTTTTAACAGGCTTTAAACGAATGGTTGTAAGTTGAAGACTACTTATATACCATTTTCTATCCTAGCCTTTGGCTGTGCCATAGTGGTGGGGAGGTCACATCGGTGGTGGGTTTCAAATTTTTTTACTACTGGTTCTGTGGGCGTGTCTTTGTGGGTGTGGCATGGCTTGGTGGGCATGGCTTGGTGGGTGTGGCATGGCTTGGTGGGCGTGGCTTGGTGGGCGTGGCAGGGGAAGGATACTGTAAAATCTCCATTCCCATCCCACTCCAGGGAAGGTTACTGTAAAATCCCCATTTCCTCCCAATTAGCTGGGAATTGGGAGGCAGCGAATAGAAGGGGGCAGAACCAATCAGAATTTTTACTACCGGTTCTCAGAACTAATTTTGAGTAGTTCTGACCCACCTCTGGGTCACATGACACGCTAACACCTAAACCATGTTAGTAAAATATAATAGGTCAATTCATCTCACACAATTGGTCCCAACAAATAAACCATGATCTGTTTTAGAGCAAGACCACACCACACAGAGCTACAAATTACCCAACCCTTCTTTATTGAATATTTACTAATTTACTTACTTATGAAGTTCAGATTGCCTTAGGAACTGTTCTGCAGAGGAAATTATTGAATCTACCATTGGTACATCTATACTTTCTGGTTTGGTGCAGCAACTGAACATAAGAGGTACAGATTCCAAACAACCTGTCTTCCATAAAAGACCTGTATATTGTGTGGGTCAGAAGGAGGCCTGAGAAAATAACTACGGACCCCTCATATCCTGGACATGAACTGTTCCAATTCCTCCCACCACTATAATGGCATTAAATGCAAAAATCTAGACACAGACAGTTTTTCCACTTATGTCATCACTCTGCTGAACATGTAATCCTCACAGTACTGTCTTATATCTAAGATATTCACCCATGTTGTATTATTATCCTTCTCATCTTCTCTACTATCCCTCCTTTTTAGTATCATTATTATGATGATTATTACTCTGTTGCTTTGCATGTAAACTGATAGCTTCTGCACCAGAGACAATTTCCTTGTGTGTCTTGGCTAAATAAAGTATTATATTCTACTTATCCATTTATCTGTTAAATTTATTTGCCATCCACCTTGCTGTTGGGGGTGACGTAGCCATCGCTGCATGAGTCATATAACAACCATTGTAAAAAAACGTAAAGATGATGGCTGCAGCTGAAGCAGAATATATTCCATAATTATTACAGATAATTGCTTTAGTCTGGCAAGATTCTGTCTGTAGGTGAACAACTATTCAGAACTAGCCCACATGCTGTTCTTGGTTCTTTGGGCCTGACAAGAGGAAGGACACTATTTTAAGTGTCTCCTGGTCTGACATTTCTGATGTAAAAAAAGGAAGTCTTTTCTATATTTGTTCTCTTTTAAGTTTAAGTGCAAGAGTCAAAACTTAATATGTTATATAAATAAGTGTTCAGTATTTATGTTTTTGATAAGCATCACTGATATGCCCTTTGTGTTAGAAAATTTTTTCTGCAGCTGGAATGTAACCCTTCATTAGCTGTTCTCTGAAACTCTCAAACATTTTGGGTCCATTGTTCTTCAGAAAGTAAGCTCTATCACTTTAGGAAGGATGAGTCTATAAAACAAGAGCAGAAACAGATTTTTGCACCATCTAGGAGCATAGCATCTTTATGCCAATTGCTCTGAAAAGCAATAAATTGCTCACCCCTGGAACCATTATTATAATAATAAGAGCAAGTCACTACTTAAATTGCATTTGTTAAGTGGACAGGATTGGACAGGGCTCATTAATGCCATTACTGTACACCAAATCCGCAAAAAAATAATAATCAGCTGATATATTACAGGTTGATGGGCAAAAGCAATGGAATCCTCCTTTTTATCATTTAACCTGCTCTAGACTAGACAGACATTAGAAGATGGAAACATCTGCTAATTATGCCAAGGAAGGAAAAAAATATATTGACTGCCTCTATCTACTAAATGAGTACTTTTAAATATAAATTGATCATCACAATTCTATTCATGCCTCTCTCTCTCTTATCATCTATCTAACCCATATATCTATATCTATCATCAACTAGCTATCTTATCTATGTCTCTCAAGCATCTATGTCTGTCTGTCTGTCTGTCTCTATATCTGTTTATCTATTATCTATCTATCTATCTATCTATCTATCTATCTATCTATCTATCTATCTATCTATCTATCTATCTATCTATCTTGTTTCTCCAAATATACGACCTACTCAGAAAGTAAGTCCCAGCTTGATTTTTACACAGCACTCAATATAAGCCCTACCCCCCAAAATAAGCCCTAATTAAGACCCCACCCACTCCAGGGTGCACAGATAAAAATTTATCTAGGGTGGGGATGGGGGGTGGAGCTGCCTTACTACTTACCTTCGGATAGTTGTAGCCAGGCCTCACGCACTTCGGCCCATTTCTTTTGCTGCAGCTGGCAGGGCTTTCCTGAAGGTCTTTGTAGCTGATAACAGAGCCCCGGATCGATCCGGAGCTCTGTTATCAGAGGCCTTCAGGAAAGCCTTGCTGGGCTTGCCGGACGAAGAAGTTCCTGAAGGCCTTTGATAGTAAAAAAGAGGAGGGGGCGATGCGTGCAAGTGAGGTGAGTCAGTGGATGATATCCCCCCCTCCCCCAAAATAAGACCTGATGCCTTTTGGCAAAAAAAATATAAAACGGGGTCTTATTTTTGGGGAAAACACGCTATCTCTCTCTCTCTCTGTCTGTCTGTCTGTCTGTCTGTCTGTCTATCTATCTATCTATCTATCTATCTATCTATCTATCTATCTATCTATCTATATCTATCTATCTTCTATCATCTATCTATCTATCCTATCTATCTCTATTTCTCTCTATTTCTCTCTCTCTCTCTCTCTCTCTCTCTCTCATTATCTTCTATCTTCTATCATCTATCTATTTCTATTTCTAGCTCTCTCTCTCTCTCTATCTATCATCTATCTTCTATCATCTATCTATCATCTATCTCTATCTTTCTCTCTATCTATCTCTCTATCTATCACCTATCTATCATCTATCTTCTATCATCTATCTATCATCTCTCTCTCTCTCTCTCTCTCTATCTATCTATCTATCCACCTATTTTTCATATATCTGTATCATCTCTCTACCTGTTCATCTGCCTGCCTGCCTGCCTGCCTGTCTCTGTCTATCTATCTATCTATCTATCTATCTATCTATCTATCTATCTATCATCTATCTATCCATCCACCTATTTTTCATATATCTGAATCATCTCTCTACCTGTTCATCTGCCTATCCGTCTGTCTGTCTGTCTATCTGTCATCTATCTTCTATCATCTATCATCCATCTATCTATCTATCTATCTATCTATCTATCTATCTATCTATCTATCTATCTATCTATCTCTATCTATTACTTTTAAATTAACAATCTACCACAGACTTCTTAGAATCCCCCCCCCAAAATAGTGTCTTGCACTTTCTTTGGAAGGATCAATTTTCCTCAATATAGGTGGTCAACCTACATTCATGCTTATTTATCGTTTCCAGAGTTCTTTCAGATTAAAAAAAAACCTGTTTATAATCTTTATGTTATTGAACTTCTCTGGCTATGAATAGAGTGGATCATTCTGAAGTGTGATCAGACCGTTCAGGCCTAGGAAATTAAAGGTTGCCAAATTTCTGACAGTAACATGACAGCAAAACGAGAGTTCAAAAGTGTAAGAACTGAACTTCCATTCTCCATTTTCAAGTGTGAGGGGGGCAGGAATCTCTCCACTGTAAGCGATGGGAGAAAATAAATTTAGAATGTTAAAGAGGAAGTGTAAATATTGAGCACATTTGTCAGTATAATAGAAGGTTAGGAACAGCAAAGATACTTCCGGTTTTCACCAGTGATAGCGTCCCTCCCCCCATGCCCAATGTATTATCTATAATAATAATAATAATATCAGAGTTGGAAGGGACCTTGGAGGTCTTCTAGTCCAACCCCCTGCCCAGGCAGGAAACCCTACACCATTTCAGACAAATGGTTATCCAACATTTTCTTAAAAATTTCCAGTATTGGAGCATTCACAACTTCTGCAGGCAAGTCATTCCACTTATTAATTGTTCTAACCGTCAGGAAATTTCTCCTTAGTTCTAAGTTGCTTCTCTCCTTGATTAGTTTCCACCCATTGTTTCTTGTTCTACCCTCAGGTGCTTTGGAGACTCCCTCTTCTTTATGGCAATCCCTGAGATATTGGAACACTGCTATCATGTCTCCCCTAGTTCTTCTTTTCATTAAACTAGGCATACCCAATTCTTGCAACCGTTCTTCATATGTTTTAGCCTCCAGTCCCCTAATCATCTTTGTTGCTATAATCATCTATTCTGGCTAAGGCTTCCTTTAGCCCACGGATGTCAAGTTTAATTGCGCCACATGACGTATCGTGATGTATCGCAACAATTTTTGCCTCTGTGGAGCCGGGGTGGGCGTGGCGTGCATGTGACGCATCCAGTTCGCAGCCACAAGTTTAACACACACCCGCTTTAGCCAATGAAAATACTTGATTTAATCCTGGTCTCCTTTACACACGGCTATCACTGCATATAGTTTCAATGGAAGAGAATGAGAAATTATGACATATACATGGGGTACTCCGATTTATAGGATTTGATTGAGTTACATTTAGTTCAATTTCATTTAAGTTAAAGATGATCAAATGCCAGTTTTGGATCTCGCCCTACTAAAACCATGCCATCAGAAGAGTAAGTGTGAGCCCAGCCATTGCAAAGTTGCATGTCTCTGTTTCAGGCTGTTGGAAGGTAAAAGCTTGCATGACATCGCTGATGGCCAGGCCACACATCAACCGCAACCATCCCTGATTCACTGGCAAACACAAAATAAAGAGACAAAGAAACTGCTTAAACTTTTCGACCCGCGTTGACACTCAAGCAGCAATTGATTAAGGGTGGCTCACACAAAGTAATACTAGTAATACTTGCTTTACAACTATTCATGTAGTGACAAAGTTACAACAGCATTGAAATAATGAATTATTATAAATAATGAATTATTAAATAATGAATAATTGAAATAATGTGCCAACTCAGTAAGCTCAAACTGCCCAAGGAGCTGCTGATTCAGTTCTACAGAGGAATATATGAGTCTGTCATTTGCACCACTATAACTGTCTGGTTTGGTTCTGCAACCCAACAAGAAAAACACAGACTTCAGAGGATAATTAGAACTGCAGAAAAAATAATTGCTACCAACCTGCCTTCCATGGAGGACCTGTATACTGCACGAATCAAGAAGAGGGCCGTGAAAATATTTACAGATCCCTCACATCCAGGACATAAACTGTTTCAACTCCTATCCTCAAAACGACGCTATAGAGCACTGCACACCAGAACAACTATGTTATGTATTCATGTTTGTGCCTTTAAATATTTGAGCGGGAAATCAGCACGTTGCTGATTGGACGAAGCCTCCAGTAGAACTGTATAAAAGGAGAGGTTTTTCTCCCAGCCAGTTGCTGGGTTCACCCTATATTAAAGAGCTGTTGTCACTACCCTGGTCTCCAGCCTCGTTACTTCCCGAACATAACATTGGCGACGAGGATGGGATCTCGAGGCTAAGGAGAACCAGAACCGAGCTGAAGCACGATAGACCCGAACCCAGCAAACTCAGGGCAGAAAAGCGGAGATGGCCAGTTACACTCCGCCCGCACCGTTTGACCCGGCTAAGGAGAAATGGGGAACGTATATGACCCGTTTGAAGCTTTTAGAAGCCAACGAACTGCAAGGAGTTCCAGATAACCGAAGAAGGGCTTATTTCTTAAGCCACTGTGGTCCGGAGGTCATTGATATCGCAGAAGCCCTGGCAGAGCCAACGCCGTTGCAGTCGGTGTCATGGCCAACTCTACAGACTTTACTAAAACCACGCACCGCGCCGTCCAAATACGTGCGGCGGTTTGAATTCGGAGAGCGAAGGCAGATGGAGGCGAAACCATCGGTGACTACATGGCCGCCCTAAGAAAAGCGCCCAAGGACTGCAGATACTGCGACCTAGACGAGGTGCTCTCGAGCAACTCATCCGAGGCGCAAAGACATCCGTTTGCGGCGGCTGCTAGCAAAGAGCAACCTAACGCTGGCCACCGCTCTGGGCGAAGCCAGAGCACATGAAATGTCCACCCAAGCGGCGGAGACACTGCAGAAGCCTGTCCCACCAAAGGCGGCGCGAAGGCAACCCGGTGCACCAGGAGGAGGTTCAGACCGAATCCGACGGTGAAGATGAGGAAGGGTCTGCCGAACCGAGAAAGCGACAAAGGGACAGAGATGAATGCGGAGCTGCGGGGTCAACACCAGCGCCAACGCTGCAAGTTTAAGGACGCGACATGCCGCGGTGTGGGAAGAAAGGGCACCTAGCTCAAGTTTGTCGAGCGGCCCAACCTTCCGCCGAAAATTCAAATCGCCAATCAGAGCGGAATCGGCAAGGCGACCGATTGGCTCAAACAAAAAAGGCGCGGATTCCAACCAAACAACTGTGGTCATAGGCCGCGCCTCGACCCGAGTGGAGAAGAAGATCTTCACCAAGCCAAAAATAGAGGGAGTACGGTGCCGGCTTGAAGTAGACACGGGATCAGCGATCACCATCATGTCCTGGGACACTTTGGCGAAGTCACTGCCGTCTGTCGCGAAGCGCCACCTGCAAGCACAACGGCTACGAGTCCACGACTACCAGGGGAATCGCATCCCTGTTCGAGGGACCACCTCCGTCCGAGTCGAGTACGGTCCACACAAGAAGACCCTGCCCATCACGATCGTCGAAGGAACTCTGCCCAGTCTGTTGGGACTAGACTGGTTTCGTGCCCTGGGCATGGGAGTGACTGGCATCTACAGAAGTGACTGCAATTTGAAAGACATTCTCTTTAACGAGTTCGAAGATGTCTTCAAGGACTGCCTGGGCAAGTACAAGGGGACCCCTATTTCCTTCAACTTAGACCCCAGGTAGCCCCCATTAGGCTTAAGGCGAGGAGAGTCCCTTTTGCCCTAAAACCAAAAATCGATAAGGAGCTGGACAAGCTCATAAATCAGGGGATTTTGGTGCCAGTCGATCACGCAAAGTGGGAGACGCCAATCGTCACCCCAATAAAGCCGGACGGGTCAATTAGAATTTGCGCTGACTACAAGGCGACGCTTAACAAAGCCTTACAGAAAAGCGCCACCGGTTCCCGTGGTGCAACACTTATTGCACTCTTTGGGGCAAGGGCAAGTCTTTGCAAAGTTAGACTTGGCCCAAGCCTACCAACAACTGCCCGTAGACGCCCGCACAGCCGAAGCCCAAACGATTGTAACGCACAGGGGGGCCTTCAAGTGCACCCGATTGCAATTTGGGGTTAGTGTGGCACCAGGGCTGTTCCAAAACCTAATGGAACGACTACTGCAGGGGCTCCCAGGGGTAGTTCCCTACTTCGATGATGTCCTAATTTCAGGGGAAAACATGGAGGAATTGGGGGAGCGGTTAAGAAAGGTTTTGGGCATTTTCCGGACAGCCGGATTAAAAGTCAAGGCAAACAAATGCCAGATAGGGGTCGAATCCGTCGATTTCTTGGGCTACCGGATAGACAAGAAAGGAATTCACCCTACTGAGAGCAAGGTTAAGGCAATTAGGAAGGCTCCAGCGCCCAAAAACAAAGCAGAGCTGCAGGCATTCCTGGGATTGGTGAATTTTTACGCGGTCTTTTTAAAGAACAAAGCAACTGTTGCGGAACCGCTGCATAGGCTCTTAGGAAAAAATACTGTTTGGTCTTGGGGAAAGTCGGAAAATAGGGCTTTTGAAGCAGTAAAGAACCTGCTCTCAAGTGATAGCCTGCTCATCCAATATCACAACTCATTACCCCTAGTGCTGGTTTGCGATGCCTCCCCTTATGGGGTGGGGGCTGTACTCAGCCATAGACTTCCAAAGCACAGAAGCCCCTATAGCTACTCTAGAGCGATGTCCTCCCAGAGAGAAACTACAGCCAATTAGACAAAGAAGCACTAGCCATTGTGTCAGGGGTTAAAAATTCCACGAATATGTCTTTGGGCGGAATTTTGAAATCGTGACTGACCACAGACCGCTACTAGGGATACTGGCTGGCGACCGCCGCCTGTGGCACTTTCGCCACGACTGACCCGATGGACTATATTCCAGCCGCTTATTTGTACAAGCTGCAGCATCGACCAGGAAAAGAAGTGGGGCATGCAGGCCGCGTTAAGCGATGCCCACTACCAGGGGCAACCGAAGACCCCACTCCGGGACGCCCATCTACTTATTGACTCTTTGGACTCTGGCCCAGTCACATCTAAGGAAGTGGCTCGGGCATCATACCGGGACATTGTGTTAAGGACTGTACTCGGTTGGGTACAGAGAGGGTGGCCCGCTGCAAAGAATTTGTTAAAAAACGAGATGAGCTCTCGGCTCAAGGGGGTTGCCTGTTATGGGGTGATCGTGTAATAATTCCTGATAAATTAAGGGAAAGGTATTGGACCTCCTCCACGAGGTCACCCAGGGATCGTAAGGATGAAGGGTTAGCTAGAAGCTATGTGTGGTGGCCACTCATGGACGCAGAGATTGCTGAGAGGGTAGGGAAATGCCAGGCTTGCCAAGAGTCCAGACCTCTACCCCCAACGGCCCCAGTCAGGGAATGGGGAAAGCCCCAAGGGCCATGGTCAAGAATCCACATTGATTTTGCTGGCCCTTCCACGGCCAAACGTTCCTAGTGGTTGTTGATGCATTCTCTAAATGGTTGGAGATCATACTCATGAAATCCACTACGGCCGAGCAGTAATCGCAGCCCTCGCCACCTATTTGCAACTCACGGGTTGCGGACACTCTGGTGTCCGACAATGAGCCTCAATTCACGGCAGCCCAGTTTGAAGAATACCTGGCAGAGGAGGCATCCGACATGCCCTCTCTGCGCCTTTCCACCCTGCGTCGAATGGCCTTGCAGGCGTTCCGTCCGGGCGCTAAGGAGGCATTGTCAGGCTCAAGCCAGGTGACTGGCAAACAAAGATAGACTTTTTCCTAGCCGTCCAGCACAGAACCCCAAGCACGGCCACGAAAAGCCCAGCCGAATTACTAATGGGACGGAAACTCCGGTGCCCACTTGACCGTTGAATCCCATTACACACCAGAGGGTTACAAGGGGAACTAGAAAAGACAAGGGAAATGAGCATAGCGACCGGGTGTGGGCCGAAACTATGGGGACGGCCCTAGTTGGTTCGCAGGACAAATAATAAAGATAACCGCCCAAAATCGTGCGTGGTAGAGCTACCAGACAACCGAGTGTGGCGCGCCACATAGATCAGATAAGGAAACGAATAACTGATCAAACCGAACCAAATGGAACAGATCATGACCAATACCAATTTGAATTCACAGCTGACAATGACCGGGGGCAAGACTTAGCTGAGGTCCCAGAGTTCCAGCGGCGCCATCAGGTTCCCGAGGAAACAGCAGGACAATTCCAAAATAATCCAAGGCGGATGGCCAAGAAAAAGTCGGCCAATAATCCGGGCCCGTTGGCTCAGAGAAAGAGCTGGGAGGAGAAACAGCCCCTCCGACCAGCTCAAAACTCACCAGAACTGAACCGCGCAGGTCAGAAAGAACTAGGAGACGCCCAGGTTATTTGCGTGACTACGTCGAAAAATAACATGTAAATAAATATGTAAATAGAGGCAAAGTGTTTTCTGGGAGGGGAGGAGTGTTATGTATTCATGTTTGTGCCTTTAAATATTTGAGCGGGAAATCAGCACGTTGCTGATTGGACGAAGCCTCCAGTAGAACTGTATAAAAGGAGAGGTTTTTCTCCCAGCCAGTTGCTGGGTTCACCCTATATTAAAGAGCTGTTGTCACTACCCTGGTCTCCAGCCTCGTTACTTCCCGAACATAACAAACTAGACACAAGAACAGTTTTTCCCCGAAGGCCATCACTCTGCTAAACAAATAATTCCCTCAACACTGTCAAACTATTTACTAAATCTGCACTACTATTAATCTTCTCATAGTTCCCATCACCAATCTCTTTCCACTTATGACTGTATGACTATAACTTTGTTGCTGGCAATCCTTATGATTTATGTTGATATACTGACCACAATTGTGTTGTAAATGTTGTACCTTGATGAACGTATCTTTTCTTTTATGTACACTGAGAGCATATGCACCAAGACAAATTCCTTGTGTGTCCAATCACACTTGGCCAATAAAAATTCTATTCTATTCTATTCTATTCTATTCTATTCTATTCTATTCTATTCTATTCTATTCTATAAGTGACTTATGACGACTTTTTATACTTACGACCATGGCAGCAGCCCCATGTTTATATGATTACAATTCAGATGTTAGGCAATTGGCATGTATTTTTGACAGTTGCTGAGTCCCGGGGTCATGTGATCCCCTTTTGCAACCTTCTGCCGGGGCCTCTGAAGGAGGGGAAATGGTGCGACGCATGCGACTGGTGAAGGGAGAGTGGGCAGCATACAGGAAGAGGCCTTTGACAGATTAGGCCAGGCCTGGGCAGAAAATTGGTAGATAGAAAGGCTGCAATAGCTGTAAGTTCAATTTTTTTTCCTACTGGGTTCTGTGGGCGTGGCTTGGTGTGTGTGTGTGGGTCATGTGACTGAATGGGCATGGGTGTGAGTGATGTCAAGTTGGCTGTGCCCACTCAGTCACATGACACCCCCAAGCCACGCCCACAGAACCGGTAGGAAAAAAATTTGAATACCACCACTGAATAAATCCATAAGAAATTTCCCCAACACATGGAAATTCTTTATGTACACATAAATTACCCTGATCCAAAATCATCACCCACAGCTACAAACAAAACCACACATAATAAGTATGAAAATTAACATATCACACAGGGCAAAAAGATGGCATTTTCTCCCTGACTTGGCACAAAATCCCTTCTCCCGCTACAAGCCAAATCACATGGAAATGAGCACAAGCCAAGTTAAAGCCTAGAACCCTCTATAAATATTTCTAAACATTGCCTTCAAAATGTGGCCTCTTTCAAGAACTGAATTGGGTGGGTTTTGGGTTTTGTTTTGTTTTGTTGTCAAATAAATCCTACCTCCACTTCAAGCAGTTATTTGTGCTCATTTACCTAGATATCAAACAAACCAAAATTATTTTCTTCTAGTAAGGCTTTATTGAACTTTGAAATGTTACATCCTCAAAGAAGGAACTTAAATATATCTAATGAATCTTAGATTGCTGTCCCTAAGGCTATAGATTACAGTTGAAAGTAATGGTTCTCAGCCTTGGCCACTTGTTGGCTGGGAAATTGTGGAAGTTGAAGTCCATACATTGACACGTGGCCAAAGTAGAGAAACAATGATTTAAAGAATAAACTCAAGGTTATTGGACTCGTAGCTAATGTGCTACGAGTCCAGATCAGTGGTGGGTTCCTACAGGTTATAGCTGGTTAGGGTGAACTGGTAGCGGCAGCAGGAGGCTCCACCCACCCGCCCGGACATCATCCAACCTGCAACTTGCAGGTTGTATGAACCCTCGGGCTAGGTTAGTATCGATGTACTTCCTCAGCTCAGCCATCTCTTTTGGGGTCACTGAGTACAATGCACACTGTATTGCACATGCGCAGAAGGCTCTGTGCATGCACAGACATGGCGCATGTGCTCACATTTGTGAACCGGTAGCAAAGGTAAGTGAATCCCACTACTGGTCCAGATCACATACAACCTACATTCCCTGTTAAAGGTTTGTGACTTTTCTACTGTGAAGGGTTGCAATATTCCTGGGTTGATTGCCAGATAGTCCATTGTCTTTCTACAGATGTCAAAGCCCTTATAGGTCAGTGGAGTACGGATAATGGAGAAAAGTATGTGTGCACATATACAGCAGTGGATATAGACTGAAGTTAATATGGATCCATTTTGTTGAGAGACCCAACAGTATTTTAAAGAGGACAGTTGGTGTCTACAAAAATTTGGATTTCAACCAGTCACTTAGGTCTCTGGATGTGCTCTAAATTTGCTTTGGTTTTCTTACAAGTAAGTGGGACAGAAATGTGATCTCAGGAATGGATACCATCCATAGCACCTCCTCCCTTAGGAATGCCAGCCTATGGCTAACAATACAGAGTAACTATCTGTAGAATTCAATTCTCTCTTCCCTGTGATATTCTTTCTTGCCTTGGTAAATAGAGAGGTGCCCATCCACCCTTCTCTCATCTTTGACATATTTATAGCAAACAGTGGGGGGTAGAATCTTAAATAAATGGTAAAAGGAGAAGAATATTGAAGTCCTTTTAGAATGGTCTCTGGTCACTCACCAGGCAACGCTTGGGTTCTTCTTCTTCCTCTACTTCTTAGAATCAATCAAAGGGGGAAATATATATTACCAGTGCGATCTTGGAAGCTGACACTTTCTGAATCTGTATTATTAAATCAGTATTTGAGGGGCTATCACAGAGAAGAAGGGCTCAACCTATTCTCCAAAGCACCTGAGAGCAGGGCAAGATGTAACAGTTTGAAGCTCATGAAGAGTAATCTAACTTGGAAGCAACTAAGAAAAAAATTCTTGATAGGGAGAAGAATTAATGAATAGAAACAGTTTGCCTCCAGAAGTTGTGGGTATTCTATCCCTGGAGATTTTCAAGAAGAGATTGGAAACTTTTTGTCCAGAACGGTATAAGATCTCCTGCTTGAGTAAGGGGTTGGATTAGAAGGCCTCCAAGATCCCTTTCAAACCCTATGATTCTATTACATATAAGTGAGTCCAATTATAAAGCATATTAAAATAGTAACAATTGACAGATTATGTGCCATCAAATAAATTGACACGTAGTGACCATGTTGATAATGTTCTCCTGGATGATCTGTCCCTAACCCGGCCATTCAGATATTCTAACATCTGACCAGGGATGGTATTCACTTGCCTTCGCTACCAGTTTGCAAATGGGAGCACCTGTACATGCGCAGAGAATTAAAAAACAGGATGTGATGACTTCCAGGTGGGTAGGTGGAGCCTCCCGTAGCTGCCACCGGTTCACTAGAACCGGCTGAATAGCACCACTGCCTCTGCCCTATTGCATCCATTGCTGCCGTAATGGACTCCATCCATCTTCTGCTGGTCTTCCTCTTCTTCTATTTCCTCCACCTTTCCCAGCGTTAGAATCTTTTCCGCATAGCTGGGTCTCTGCACAATGTGTTCGAAGTAGAATAACTCGAGCTTAGCCATTTGTGCCTTGAATGACGACTCTGAGTTGATTTGTTCAATGATCCACCTTTTTTTTTTTTTTTTAATCCTGCCTTTATTATTTTTATAAATAACTCACAGTAGCAAACGTATCTAATAATTCTTTCCTCCTCCTATCTTCCCCGCAACAAACCAGTGTGTAACGTTGGGTTGGGTTGGGTTGAGAGAGAAGGACTTGTCCAAAGTCTCTCAGCTGGCTTTCATGCCTAAGGTGAGACTAGAACTCACTGTCTCCTGGTGTTTGGGTCAAAGTCACTCAGCTGACTTTCATGCTTAAGTCAGGACTAGAATTCACAGTCACCTGGTTTCTAGCATGATGCTTTCAGCACTATCACCAAAGTAGCTCTTGTCTTCATGATGAAAATGTAATAAACTTTATGAAAATCTGCATATACCTTGATTTTATCCTGGGGTGTTTTTTTTTGGGTAGGGGAGGGATATACACTGTTTTAAATATCATTCGAATGCAACTCTAAATAGAGCTGTTTGTGATCGGATATACACAAACAAAACCTCTGAGGAGAATTTACCATTTGCTTTAACCAAAATTTGTTCAGAAAGCCACAATGGCTAGGTTCATACTTCATGTTATATCAAACCTAATAGTTTAGCTCTATTATTACACAATCTTTTATATGTCTGCTGTAGAGATGGGTTTCAGCAGGTTCTGACCAGTTCTGGAGAACCAGTAGTGGAAATTTTGAGTAGTTTGGAGAACCAGCAGTAAAAATTTTGACTGGCCCGCCCCATCTATTCTCTGCCTCCCAAGTCCCAGCGGATTGGGAGGAAATGGGGATTTTGCAGTATCCTTCCCCTGCCACGCCCACCAAGCCATGCCACGCCCACCATGCCAAGTCCATCAAACCATGCCATGCCCACCAAGCCACACCCACAGAACCAGTAGTAAAAAATTTGAAACCCACCACTGGTCTACTGACAAATACGTTTCAGTTTGTTTAATGAGTCAATAATAAGGACAGAATCTAAATTAAAGATGAGGAACTTGTGTTCCTTCAAATGTTGCTGGACCACAATTTCTATAACCTCAAGCCAGCATTGCTACGCTAATATTGAAAAAAGAGAAGCTTTGTCTAATGACCTCTGTAAAGCCAGACATTTCCCAGCTTTTACTGAGGCATAATAAGCATGATAGACTGCAAATAATTTAGGATGCCAGGTAAGTTTGAAGAAAATAGAAGTGAAGACAATCAATGAAATGGATGGGCAGCTTACAGAAGACTCCTGGTGTGGTCTTGGAAAAGGTATAGATTATTCCAGGGACAGTATAAAATCGGTACTGTGGTTGATATAGTCACAGGATAGGATAAGACCTATTTTGATAGCACTAATTGCAATAAAGTTCATATTTATCTGCCATTCTGATCTGCAAACAAAACTTCACCCAAACATTATGAATAAAGCAAATTGGAACACACACAACACAAGAGTTACAGGGCTGGAATTAGACACAGTCTTTCTAATCTGTTGCCTTCGAGACATGCGAAGAACACAATTCCCAACAATTCCAGCAAACAGCTTAACGAAATAGTAAGGGAGTGTTATCAGAATACCACAAAGGTTACATTTCAAAGAACCATTAATAAAACTACAGCTTCACTTTCATCTCTATCTTGACTGGCATGGAAACCAACATCTGTGAGAGCATCTGTGCCGCATATCTTAAGAAATTGTGTAGGTTCTGTGTAATAGTCTTCCTCAGGCTTAAAATCCGAATTGTGACTGGTGTAGGGATGGCCTTGGGAGCCAATAGGAAGACCCACAGACAGGATAATAGTCTGATAAGAGGCGGCTCAGGCCCACAGAAGGAGAAAAGGTTGAAAAACTTTTCAGAAGAGCTCTCGTTTTCCAAAGGCTGGAAAGAGAGGAAAGAGAAGAAGCAAATTTTCAGGCTTGTAAAATTCTGTCTAATGTAATCTTACAATAAAGATAGATCTGGTTGTGTTCTCTTCTATGAGCTACCTCAGTGATGGCTAATCTTTTTTGGCACCGTGTGCCAAAAGTGTGACGACCATGGGAGGGGGTCCTGCACGTATGTGCCCACACCCATGGGGAGGGCAAAAATGGCCTTCCCCCCAGAGGCCCTCCAGAAGTCAGAAACAGCCCGTTTCCCGACTTCCAGTGGGACCGGAAGGCCCATGTTTCACTCTCCCCAGGCTCCAGAGCCTTTCTAGGAGCCTGGGGAGGGTGAAAAAAGCCTTCCCCACCCCCTGGAGGCCCTCCGGAGGCCAGAAACAGCCTGTCATCTGGTGCAGACCTAGGGCAACACTCACGTGCCCACAGATATGGCTCCGCGTACCACCTGTAGCACGTGTGCCATAAGTTCACCATCACGGGGCAACCTCAAAAGGATAGCAGAAATTATAGAAATGCGGGAAACTAGGTGACCATCATTTGACTTCTCCAAGCTGTGGCTCTTTTTCTAAATACAGGTAATCCTCTACTTACAACAGTTCATTTAGCGACTGGTCAAAGTTACAATGGCAGTATTAAAAAAATGACCATTTTTTACACTTACAACTGTTGCAACACCCCATGGTCATGTAATCAAAATCCAGATTCTCGGGGAGCCAACTCAGATTTATGACTGTTGAGGTGTCTTGGGGTCGTGTGATTCCCCCTCTGCGACTTTTCTGAGAAGGGGGAAGCCAGATTCACTGAAGAGCTTAAGTGTTGCTAACTTAACAACTGCAGTGAGCTGCTAAACAGCCGTGGCAAGGAAAGTCACTAAATCGGGCAAAACTCACTTAACAACTTGTCTCATTTAGCAACAGAAGCATTGGGCTCAGAAGTGTGGTCGTAAGTCAAGGACTACCCAGTGGTGGGATTCAAATAATTTAACAACCGGTTCTCTGCCCTAATGATTTCTTCCAACAACCAATTTGCCAAACTGCTCAGAAAGTTAACAACCGGTTCTCCCGAAGTGGTGCGAACTGGCTGAATCCCACCACTGGGACTACCTATGATGCTAAAATGAATCACATTTTAATCTAGAAGCTGAGAGTCACCATTTGCAAATCCAAGCCAAATTCAAGAGTGTTACCATTACAGGTTCAACAAGCATGAACTTGATTTGGAATCTGGGGTTTGCCCAGACAACACCAACCTTTGGAATATGATTTGCTTTGTGAATCTACCCCCTACCCCAACCCCCCCAGGACTGGCGGTAGGGGAGGTGTACCTTTAAATAGTTGAAGAATTAATGAAGTGCCTATATCCCTTCCAACTCTGATGTTATGTTATGTTATCTCTATCAAGCCCTTACTTAGTTTACCGCAGGGAGTTTTCGCTTATACCTATAAGGTGAGCTGCACTATCCTAAACTAAGCCTGCCCCACTTCTCATAAATATATTTGCCATTTGCAATCCTTGCTTCTATTCATCTGAACAGAACTGCACAAAACTGCTGGCCAGTAGAATAATTTAACTATCAAAGTGTGTTTTTCTTAATTTAGAAACTTTGGGTGGGGAAAAAAAGAGGAGTGGGGGGCATCACGGCCCACGGAAGAATAGCTGCAAACCCAACTGAAAATTAGATATAGCTGTGCAGGGCATGCTAAGTTCATGCTCTTTTTTTTTTTTTTGGATGATGATGATGATGATGATGATGATGATGATAATTTTTCTACACTGTTCAACTCTCAATGACCCTGGCCAGCTCACAGCAATCAAAGAAAGAAACTGCAGTCAAATCAATACAAAGATAAAAGATGGCAAGCACGGTGAGATGAGGGTCTCACTCTGCCTTGTCAAAGAACTGGGAGAAGAGCCAGCTTTTCACAGTTCTTCTTAATAACAGAAGATGGAGGCCATCCAAATTTCGGGGGGAACTTCATTCCAGAGGGCAGGTGCTGCTACAGAAGCCACACTTCCAGGTCTCAATAAATGATGTTGCTTAATTGAAGGAACCCAGAGCATGCCAATCCTACAGGATCAACGTATATCAATAACAATTATTATTATTTTCCCTGTATTGCATCAAGCATTTAGGCCTCCCATAAATCATTACATCATTCAGATGAACATGATTATTTTCTTGCTGAGATACATGCCACAAATAACTACAACTGGCTATAATAACTCAGCTCATCTGTCTGGAACCCGCACTGCATATCGGACATTAATGCAATTGAACGTGTCCAGAAATATTTCACAAGAAGAGTTCTCCACTCCTCTGAATACAGCAAAATACCTTATTTCACCAGACTTGAAATTCAGAATTTAGAAAATTTAGAACTACGCCGCCTTCGGTAGGACCTAAGCGTAGCTCATAAAATCATCTGCTACAATGTCCTACCTGTCAATGACTACTTCAGCTTCAACCACAACAATACACGAGCACACAATAGATACAAATTTAAGGTAAACTGCTCCAAACTCGATTGCAGAAAATACGACTTCAGCAACAGAGTGGTCAATGCTTGGAATGCACTACCTGACTCTGTAGTTTCATCCAGAGGTGGGTTTCAGCAGGTTCAGACCAGTTCTGGAGAAATTTTGAGTAGTTCGGAGAACCAGTAAATACCACCTCTGACTGGCCCCGCCCCCATCTATTCTTTTTTATTTATTTATTTACATTTATATCCTGTCCTTCTCCGAAGACTCAGGGCGGCTTACACTATGTTAAGCAATAGTCTTCATCCTATTTGTATATTATATACAAAGTCAACTTATTGCCCCCAACAATCTGAGTCCTCATTTTACCTACCTTATAAAGGATGGAAGGCTGAATCAACCTTGGGCCTGGTGGGACTTGAACCTGCAATAATTGCAGGCAGCTGTTGTTAATAACAGGCTGTTTAGCAGCCTGCGCCACTCAAGGCCTTATATTCTCTTCCTCCTAGCTGATTGGGAGGAAATGGAAATTTTACAGTATTCTTCCCCTGCCACGCCCACCAAGCCATGCCACACCCACCAAGCCATGCCCACCAAGCCATGCCACGCCCACCAAGCCACACCCACAGAACTGGCGATAAAAAAATTTTGAAACTCACCACTGGTTTCATCCCAAAACCCCCAAAATTTTAACCTAAGACTATCTACTGTAGACCTCACCCCATTCCTAAGAGGTCTGTAAGGGGTCTGTAAGGGGTGTGCATAAGAGCACCAGCGTGCCTACTGTCCCTGTCCTAATGTTTCCTCTATTTGTACCTATTTTATGTATTCAATTCATGCTTATACTTATATATATTACCTAGTACGTTCTTGACAAATAAATAATAAATAAATAAATTGAAATATCTGTGGCTATAATTGGCAAACTACAAACAGTTCAGTCATGGAGAAATGAAACACCCTCCTTTGTGCACATTCCGACTTCTATAAGCTTTCTCCACCATTCCTAATTTTTCCTAAAATGATTAGTTACTGTACTCTCAATCCATTTCTTTTGAAATAATAGCAAAAGAATGTGAGCCCTCTGCTGGTCAGAATAATACCTTTCATCTTAGTGGACATTAACCTGGAAAAACGTGATTTGAATGTATTAAACCATGCTCCTGATGTATACTTGTACTAGTGAGTTTAAATTTTGTTTTGTACTGATAACTTGTGTCCCACTGGGACGTCGTTTCAGAGATATTTTCTTATGTAAACAGAGAATTAAAATGGCCAAGGACAGGCAAAAAAACAGTAGGAGCAAGAATGATTTCAGACTTTTTGATGGCTTCCCCATTGAGTTTTCTCATGGGAATCTAGCAGGGGAAATCAGAAATCTCCCTTCCCTTCCCTCCCCTTCCCTTCCCTCTCCTCTCCTCCCCTTTTCAGCAAGCAGGTAGGTAGCTGTTGTTGGGTGAGGAACAGTGGTGGGTTGCCCCCAGTTTGGACCAGTTCACAAGAACCGGTAGTAAACCTGGCGGGAGGCTCCGCCCACTGACCCGGACGTCGTCAGGAAGCTTCTGCGCATGCGCACATGCGGTCTCATTGCGAACCGGTAGTAAAGGTAAATAGAACCCACCTCTGGTGAGGAAGAGAGCAAAACTGGCTGGGGAACTGTCCCAGAACGTTAAAATCGAAGATTGTGTAGTCATAGCACCAAACATGGCACTGACATAGCTACGACCTGGATGGTTTTTCTACTTCTCAATCTATCCATTGAGTAGTTAATCCCACTGGACTCTCATCTAAGAAGTAACAAAATTTACTTCCAAATCCAGAGAAGATGGATAAAATGATGGCTCCTTTTGAGACTTTCATATAGTTTTCCAATTCAATAGACTGCATGATGACATTCTAGTCCAGGGGTCTGCAACCTTAAACACTCAAAAGAACCATTTGGACCCGTTTCCCGTAGAAAAGAAAACACCGGGAGCCATGAAACTCTTCCTGTGCCTGACTATTTCTTGAGCGGCCACAAAACTAGCATACATTTTTTTTTTTTATTTATTTATTTATTTTTTGTCACAACATCATACAAAAAGATTATATAGTATATACACATATAAACATATATAGGAAGAAGAAAAGAAAAACAATAGGACAGGAACGGTAGGCACGTTTGTGCGCTTATGCACGCCCCTTATGGTCCTCTTAGGAATGGGGTGAGGTCAATAGTAGAAAGTTTTTGGTTAAAGCTATTAGGATTATGGGAAGAGACCACAGAGTCAGGTAAAGTATTCCAAGCACTGATGATTCTGTTGCAGAAGTCATATTTTCTGCAATCTAGATTAAAGCGGTTTACATTAAGTTTAAATCTATTGGTTGCCCTTGTATTATTGCAATTAAAGCTGAAGTAGTCTTTGACAGGAAGGACATTACAATAGATGATTCTATGAATTAAACTTGGGTCTTGTCGAAGGCGACGGAGTTCCAAGTTTTCTAAGCCTAGGATTTCAAGTCTGGTGGGATAAGGTATTTTGTTGTTTTCAGAGGAATGGAGAACTCTTCTTGTAAAATATTTCTGGACACGTTCAATTGTATTGATGTCAGAGATGTGGTGAGGGTTCCAAACAGGTGAGCTGTATTCTAGAATTGGCCTAGCAAATGTTTTATATGCTCTGGTTAGTAGTGTGGTGTTTTGGAAAAGAAGCTACATAAAATTAGGTTTACAACTCTTAGAGCTTTTTGCTATGTAGTTGCAGTGGGCTTTGGCACTTAGATCATTTGACATGAAAACTCCAAGGTCTTTAACGGGATGGGGTCGTCTGTAAGGTAATGTCCATCTAGTATGTACTTAGTTTTAGAGTTCTTTTTCCTATATGTAAGACTGAGCATTTGCTGGTTGAAATTTGAGCTGCCAATTTTAGACCAAGCGGTTAGATGGTCAAGGTCGTTTTGAATGATAGAAGTGTTGTCTGTGGTGTTAAATAGTTTGACATCGTCAGCAAAGAGAACACAATTACTTGAGATATGGTCACAAAGATCATTAATGTATAGAATAAAGAGTGTTGGTCCAAGGACGCTGCCTTGAGGAACGCCACTCTTGACAGGAACAGGATTTGATAAAGCATTGCCAATTTTGACCACTTGTTGTCTGTTAGACAGAAAAGCAGATATCCATTTGTGGAGGGGTCCTGAGATGCCATAGGATGTTAGTTTAAGGAGAAGTTTATCGTGTACTACTGAGTCAAAAGCTTTGCAGAAGTCTATGTAGATTGCATCTATTGATTTGCCTTGATCTAGATTTGAAGTCCATATGTTTTTGCAGTGGAGAAGTTGTAAGTTACATGATAACTTTTTCCTGAAACCAAATTGTTTGTTGGAGAGTAGGTTGTTAGTTTCTAAGTGTGAGGTAATGGATTGATTGATGATAGATTCCATGACTTTGCAGGTGACGCAGCAAAGGGAGATCGGTCTGTAGTTTTCGACTAAGCTGGGGTCTCCTTTTTTGAAGATGGGGATGACTGTGGCTAGTGACCAAAGTTTGGGAAGAGAACTGGTAGTGAAAGCTTTATCAAAGATAATACTTAGGGGTTCAGCTATATTAATGGAAAGTTTTTTTAAGAAATATGCACATAGTTGAATTAAACGTTCTGTTTTCTTCTGAAACTTCTCTTTTCTTGGATTTATCCATGGTTGGCCTACTGTGGGTTGAAAAGCTCAGTTAATCACGTGCCAGCAAGCGTCAGACATTGGCGGTTGCGACACATATTTTAAGTGACAGGGAGCCGCAGCAGAGGGATGAAAGAGCCATATGCAACTCCAGAGCTGCAGGTTGCTGACCCCTGTTCTAGGAGAAAGGCACTCTTTGGAAAGCATGCAAAATAGGGGAACTAGAATTGCATTTTCTTAGGCATTATCAAAGTAGAAGAAATACTATTTTTTTTGTAGGGGGCTATTGTGCACCTGAAAAGCCACTTGCATTCATAAAATATCACTTTCTGAACATTCAGTACCATTCTGAATCAGGTTTTAAGTCAAAACGTGAAACGTTTATGCACTGAACTAGGAGACTAGAGTCAGAAACCCCCATCTTCTTCAAGATCCTGCTACTATTGGGGAAATTAAAAATATCAACCTCCCCTTACTGTTTTTGTCAAAAAAAAAAAGCAAGTAAGTTTTCCAGTTTTTCCAAAATTCTTTTGAATACTTTGGACCAGGGGTGTCAAACTCAAGGCCTGTGGGGCGGATTTGGCCTGTGGGGTGCTTAGATCTGGCCCACGGGGCAGCCCCGGAATCAGTGAAGGACCAGCCTATGATACCTCTGCCAGAAAAAATGGAGCTGAGGAGGGTCACACGCAGCCCTCCCGAGCTCCGTTTTCAGCTGACAGAGGGTTGCAGGAGGCTGTCGCAGCTGAAAACAGAGCTCAGGAGCCCGTTTTCTCTGGCAAAGCGCTCAGGCTACCACAGGCACCTCTGACATGAGTGAATCAAACTGGCCATGCCCACCCTGGCTACGCCTACCCCAGCTCCTCCCCCCACCCCCAAGATCAAACAACACTGATGCGGCCCTATTGAAATTGAATTTGACTGCTTTGGGCTATAAATTCCATAATCTCAATTCTAGTGAAGCATGCCAGATTAGGAAAGGTTGACCTGCAATTTACGAAAAGTATAAAATCAAAGAACCGTTTAAAGCTTATAAAATACTGAATATACTTTTTCTTCGTATCTTCCTGTGAAATCCTTCTATGCTTCTGTCTTCATCAAGAAACAAATAAAGTTTTATTTACAGAGTCAACGTAAAAAATCCAACAACATTTGCACCTTTTGTCAAATTCGGGCATGACTTACTTGAAAATGACTTACCCCTAGCAAATTAACTGTTATTAATTAAAAAAAAATCTGGAAATTTATCTTCTCATCAAAATACTCAAATTAGGGGAATGCAAGGGTATTATCAGCCTTCTTCATTACTGGTTCTTCATTTAATCATTGAGGTGACTTCATCTTCTCAGTGGACTATTTTTACTTTGCTAAATGTTTGCTTGATCTTTAATTCAGATTTCAATTAGAATAAAAATCTCTCAGAAGCCAAACACATAAAGGTTTTTTTCTTTTCTTTTTTTTTTGCTTGGTTTTTTTTTTTTTTTGCCTGAAAGCAGAATGCCAACTGAAATGCCAACTTTATTAAACCCCTCAGTCATGAGAAGAAACAGGAGCTAAGTTACTTAATCAGCACATTTCTTAAAGCCCAGTAAGAAGAAATCTCAGTTTTCTAAAACAACTTGATTTGCTTTGGCTCTTTGGTTCTTGTCTCTTTTTCTTAAAACACAATTCTTCTAGCCTGTGCTGATTTTATAATAATCCTGAATGTACATCGATCAAGATTAATTGATAAATACTTGGCTATATAAAGGGAGGGAATTCCATTTTTTTTTTCTTGGAATTTAGAAAGTTAGTCCTTCCATCCGCGGAAGTGGAATAGAGTTTACTGTTGAGCAGGGAGTTGAACTAGAAGATCCCTTCCAACTCTGTTATTCTCTTATTCTGTTCAATCACTGGATAAGCAGGAATGAAACTTTAAAATAGCCACCCAGCTTGTAATACCCGAAGATTCTTCAAAAATGTTAGGGCTTCAAGAAGGGATGAAGTTACATCTACAGTACATAAATAGTACATAAACTCTGCCTGGAGAGAGGCAAGATCTCTTAAAACCAACTATATTTTATGTACTGTAGATATATAAACACAGGCCTAAACCTCCAGAAATGTTAAATCCGTATTACAGGCAGAGTTTGATGGCACCTGCTTACAAGAAGGTATTTCATCCTAATTAGCAAAACATATGACACAAATGCACCTTTAAAAAGGTTTCTTGCACGCTCTTGGTGTGATAAACTTTGGTAAAGATTAGCACTGAATTTGATTGGACTGTTTGAATTTTATGCTTTAATATTATTTTCAAACAAGTTAGCAGATACAGAATAGAGCCGTGATGGCAAACCTATGGCACATGTGCCACAGGTGGCATGCAGAGCTCTCTCTCTACGGGCATGCCAACCGTCGTCCCAGCCCAGCTCCACTGCACATATGTGCACACCTCCCATGGGCCAGCTGGTCTTCGGGTCTTTGCTGCGCATGCATGGTGGGGGGCAGGGTGCGTACACAGGGACACGTGCGAATGCATGGGGGGATGTGTGTGCATGCATGGAGTGCATGCATGGGGGCACTTGCATTGCATTTTGAGGGTTTGGACATGTGCATGTGCATTTACATGCTTGCGCGCACACTTTGGGCACTCAACACCAAAAAGGTTAACCATCAGTGGAATAGAGTATGAATCTTAAGTCTGTTGTTGTTAGTTGCGAAGTCGTGTCCAACCCATTGCGACCCCATGGACAACGTTCCTCCAGGCCTTCCTATCCTCTACCATCCTCTGGAGTCCATTTAAGTTCATGCTGACTGCTTCAGTGACTCCATCCAGCCACCTCGTTCTCTGTTGTCCCGTTCTTCTTTTGCCCTCAATCTTTCCCAGCATTAGGCTCTTCTCCAGTGAGTCCCTCCTTCTCATTAGGTGGCCAAAGGATTTCAGTTTCATCTTCAGGATATGGCCTTCTAAAGAGCAGTCAGGGTTGATCTCCTCTAAGACTGACTATAGTTTTGTAATCTGTAGTCTGTAGTTTTGGGTAAATGAACACTCTAACTTTAAGAGTTATAAACTTAATCTTGCATAGCTTCTTCTCCAGAAACACTACCCTACTAACCAGAGCATATAAAACATTTGCTAGACCAATTCTTGAATACAGCTTGCCTGTCTGGAACCCACACCACATTTCAGACATCAATACAATTGAACATGTCCAGAAATATTTTACAAGAAGAGTATTCCTCTCCTTTGAATACAACAAAATACCTTATGCCACCAGATTTGAAATCTTGGGTTTAGAAAACTTAGAACTCTGCTGCAGGACCTGTGTTTAACTCATAGAATCATCTATTGCAATGTCCTTCCTGTTGAAGACTACTTCAGCTTCAATTGCAACAATACACGAGCACACAATAGATTTAAGCTTAATGTGAACCGCTCCAATCTTGATTGCAGAAAATATGACTTCAGTAACAGAGTTGTTAATACTTGGAACACACTACCTGACTCTGTGGTCTCTTCCCAAAATCCCCAAAGCTTCAACCAAAAACTGTCTACTATTGACCTCACCCCATTCCTAAGAGGTCTATAAGGGGCGTGCATAAGAGCACAAACGTGCCTACCGTTCCTGTCCTATTGTTTCCTTTCATTATATCCAATTAATATAGTTATTACATATTTATGCTTATATATATGCTTATATATTGTATAGTTATTTCATGCTTATGCTTATATATACTGTGTGGGGGGGAAAACCTTCTCTAACTAGACACCCTATAAAAGTAAAGCCATTGGTCCTTGGTGGTGAACCTTGGGAATCTAGTGATATTTAATCACAGCACATCCAGAGTTTACTAGAATAGTCTTTATTAGCCCAATGAGATCGGATATGCAAGGATACTTGTTACTGGTGGTATAAGCTTTCAGAGTACATTCAAACAACAAAGTAATATAATCATAAGATACCAATAGGAGAAGGTGGTAGAAAAGATGAGTAACACAGCCCTATGGGTAAATATCCTTAGGCATAAGACAGTGCTAGGGAAATTAGGTGTTCAGCAGAATGATGGCATGGGGGAAGAAACTGTCTTTGTGCCTAGTTAGTTTGCCATGCAATGCTCTATAGTGGCGTCCCTGGAAGGAGAAGTTGAAAAAGTTTGTGTCCAGGTTGTGAGAGATCTGTAGATACTTTCTCAGTCCTCCTCCTGACTTGTGCAGTATGCACATCCTCAATGGAAGGCAGGCTGGTTGTGATTGTTTTTTCTGCAGTCCGAAAGATGGAAGATGGGCAAGACTCCTGTTTGTCCAATACCAGGTTGGAAAAGTATGGAATATACACAACTAAATGTCCAAATAATCTTCACGTAAAAGTCAATAAGGTAATCGTCATTCACCAGGTAGCTAAGGATAGACAATTTAATCAACAGCCAAAATAACTGTAGTATCTTTCTAGAAGACTGTCTTGGGGCAACTATGCCTCAGATAGAATGAATTGCAAAATTCATAATGCCCCCTCAAGCATATGACTATACATAGCCATATCTATACACCTAGGGAGGGTTGCTCTAGTTCTTTAGAAGAGCTATCAAGCAGGGGGAAGGGATAATTATTAATTAATTTCAGAAGACATGGCCAAACTAGGAATTCAAAGGAGAGCCCCTAAGGAATATATCTTTTTTCCAAAACAGCATGCGAGCTCTCTGCACAGTTGCTACTCACCCAAATTTATCCAAGGCTCCAACTGAATGAACCCTCATTCCGAGGCTTCAATTCCATTACTAAAAATTGTTCTCCCTACTGGTTATATCATTATAGGTGTTTACTCTGCCAGGAGCTGGAAGAAAATTGCTCTCTGAGATACAGCCAAATTCCATTACTAGATTTGCAAGAGTTTTGACAGTAAAATTAATTAGTTAATGTTTGTAAAGTACTTTGAAGATGAACAGGGTTTCATGAGTTTTAAGTATGATTATCATATGTTGGTGAGTCATGTTGAGATGTTAAAGAGAGAGCGGTAGTAGCTAGGTTCCTTTGCTTTATAGTTTTGCTTGGATACTTCTACTATAATTTATGAAGCATTTAAAAAGAGAGGGAGAGAATGGCACACTCTGTTTTGAAACACGAGTGTGAGTGACAGGTTCCCAGACTCTCTGTAGATCTGCCTTATCAATGGGATATGTTAAGGATCAACTTTGGATTTATTTTCCTTTCTTTATTTAAGCAAAATTTCAGCCCTGAGAAATATGGACAATTATATGGAATTCTGAAGGTTCTTGGTTTTGATCTTCTTTGCCTAAAATGTTGCAGACTGTAATGGGGGTAGGGAGGGAAAAGGTGTTGAATGGAACACTGACACCCTTTGAACAAAAGCAAATAAGATTAGACAGAATTACGGATTAAGAGAGTTGGAAGAGACATTGGAGGTCTTCTAGTCCATCCGCCTGCTCAGGCGGGAAACCCTATACCATTTGAGACAAATGTTGTCCAATCCCTTCTTAAAAACCTCGAGTGATAAGAGCAACTACAATTTCTAGAGGCAAGCTGTTCCACTGATTGTTAAAACTGTCAAAAAATTTCTCCTGAGTTCTAATCTGGTTCTCTCCTTCAGTTTTCATCCATTGCTTCTTGTTCTGCTGTCAAATACATTGGAAAATAGATTGACCCACTCTTCTTTGTGGCAGTCCCTCAAATATTGGAACACAGTTATGATGTCATCCCTAGGCCTTCTTTTCATTAAATTAGACATACCCAACTCCTGCAAACATTCCTCAGCTAAGACCTTGCTGTTGAACAGTTCTAGCCAGCACGGCCAAAAAGTCAGAGGGCTGTAAATTCTAGCAAATTCAAGAAGCTTCTTCAGTTCTGAAGAAGAACTGAACCAAAGTGAAGAAGCTTCTTGGATGAGAAGCAAAACATTAGCAATAGCAATAGCACTTAGATTTATATACCACTTTACAGCCCTCTCTAAGCGGTTTACAGAGCCACCATATTGCCCCCAACAATCTGGCTCCTCATTTTACCCACCTCGGAAGAATGGAAGGCTGAGTCAACCTTGAGCCTGATGAGATTTGAACTGCCAAATTGCAAGCAGTCGGCAGTCAGCAGAAGTAGCCTGCAATACTGCACTCTAACCACTGCACCCCCAAACCCCAAGATAGTCCAGTTGCCTTTTGGAAAAGGTACCCTGGCTAAGGGTATTCATAGGCCAGCAAAAAGTCATGATGATGGCATAGCTAACTGAAGCACCCCTTCTTTTTTACATGAGATACGAATGTGATGCAAGTTTTAAAAAGGATAAATTTGCAATCGTGTGATTGTGGCTGCTGCCTTAACATTTGGGACGACCTTCCCCATGGATGTTCCAGATCCTTAAGCCATGGAAAATGTGTCAACTGCTGCTTTATCCCCATGGCTTAAACCCATGCTTGCACTTGGGAGCTTTTATCTCTCACCCTCCACTGAACAGGGCAGTACAGCTTCAAAATCCTGAACCCACTTTCCCTCCATGAAAGTAGAAGAATATCAATATTTAATGTCTTTTGTTTCTAAACTGGCAACACTGGAAGGGAGATGAGACGTTTCAGAAAAGAACTCTCTGAATGCACTTGCTTGTTAAGTCTTACTGCCCTGACAAGGCCAGCAATGTCACGTGATGGCTTGCAAAAAATTAAAAAGCGTCCACAAATTCAGTTTTATAGACTTCTGGTCTCACCTGACATAACCCCAACAGCAATATTTTGCAATGGAAACAGTCCATACATTCAGTGATAAGCCATCAAGAAGAGATTTGGGGATAGGGATGTGGGCACGTGTGTCAGTCATGCTCAGCCTTCCCATTAGGGAGATTGTCAAGCGCATTGATGAGCCATCATTTAACTATTATCTTCTTGGTAGTTGTTTTTTTAAAAGCATAGCAGATATTGTTGTTGTTAGTTGCGAAGTCGTGTCCGTCCCATCGCAACCCCATGGACAACGTTCCTCCAGGCCTTCCTGTCCTCTACCATCCTCTGGAGTCCATTTAAATTCATGCCTACTTCTTCAGTGACTCCATCCAGCCACCTCATTCTCTGTCGTCCCCTTCTTCTTTTGCCCTCAATCTTTCCCAGCATTAGGCTCTTCTTTCTCATAGCAGATATGATATCAAATAAAAATGTCCAAAAGAAAAAGTGTGCAATTCCAGGAACATCACAAATATTAAAAGCCTAAAAAAAGAAAGAAAGAAGAAGAAGAAGCAACATCAAAAACAAGGAGAGAAAACATCTGTCAGATCAAATCTGCCAATCTAGTACATGCACTTAATTAAAATGATGTAATCATCTGCCCCCCCCCCCAAAAAAGCATGGAAAACTTTGATTGATTGATTCTGGTTTTGTTACCATTTTTTCCCTCTTCCACTGAACGCACGGAGCTAAATATCAATTTTCTTGCAAAAGGAAAAAAAGCTCTGTTCAAAATCTTGGATCAGTGGCATTTTCTTCCTGAAAATGCAGATAAGTTGAATGCTTCAGTTGAAAGTTGAGATTGGATCTCTAGGCTTCCGTACTTCAAGAAGACTGAAGTTTCTTTGCTTATTTACTTAGTTATTAGATTGATAAGAACTATCCCGCTTCTCCCCAACAATTAGGGATAAATTAAGAGACTGTTCCATTTGATGGTAAGAATAAAAAAGGAGTTGGAAATAGAAGAGAGGATACCTGTCTGCAGATATCACTGCTAAAAAGTATGGATATTTTTGAAGATTAGCCCCTGCTAAGGAAAAGCTGCTTGTCTAGTGAATTTTAACCGTTTTTGTTCCCTCTTCCTTTCCTTTCGCTTTCCTCCTCCTTCCATTCTTCTTCCTCTTCCTTCCCTTTTCCTTCCTCTCTCATTCCTTCTTGCCTCCTTTCCCTTCTCCTTCCTCCATTTTCTTCTTCTTTTCTTCCCTTTCCCCTCCTCTCTCCTTCTTTCCTCCTTCCCTTCTCCTTCCATCATCTTTCCAGAATTTACATCAATATGGAATAACAAAGTTGGAAGAGACCTTGGAGGTTTTCTAGTCCAACCCTCTGCTACAGCAGGAGACACTATACCATTTCAGACACATGCTGTTGAATCTCTTCTTAAAAAAACTACAGTGATGGCGCGCCCATAGCTTCTGGTGGTAAACTGTTCCACTGATCAATTTTTCTCATTGACAAGAAATTTATCTTTAATTCTACGTTGGATTTCTCTTTGATAAGCTTCCGTCTGTCACTTCTTGTCCTGTCCTCAGGTGCTTTGACAAATTGGTTTACTTTCTCATTTCTGTGACAGCCCCTCAAATATTTGTCACCCCTAGTCTTTCTCTTTGTAAGGCTAGACACACTCAGTTTCTGTAACTATTTATCGTATGCTTGAGCTTCCAGTCCCCTAATCATCATTGTTGCTCTTCTCTGCACTCTTTCTGGAGTCTCAACATCTTGTGACCCAAACTGAGTACAGTATTCCAAGTGTGATTGTTTAAAGCAGCATTAATATTTCACACAATCTTGATACTATCCCTCTGGTTGATGCAGTATAAAACTGCATTGGTTGTTTTGACAGTTGCAGCCCATTATCACTTACGTTTAAGTGACTGTCCACTAGGATACCTTAATCCCTCTCACAGCTACTTGTTGTGACCCAGGCCCAAATAGGTAGTAAGAAACTCAGTCCGTGAAAAAACAAACAAACTTTATTCGAACAACAGAGAATTATTTCATTCCCAGCGTTGTTCAACTCAAATTAAAACAAATGCCTCCCAATATATATTCCTCAGCTCTCTCTCAAACCTTGGTCCAATTAGGCAAACTGCAAAAGGCCTTTCTTGGCAAACGTTCACAAGTCACAAAAATAAAGGCAAGATGTAGATGAAGCAGAAGACAAAGCAGAAGACGAAGCTACCAATGTTGTTTTCCGGCAAAGCTCAAACGCCGGTGCTGGTCTGTTTTAAGCCTTATGGGAGGGGGCCAATCATCTCTTGGCCCTACTCCTGAGTTGTCCTCTCTGCTTGAACTGTTCTTGCCTTCTGGCAGCTCTTCTCATGCGTGCATTAGGAACAGGCTCCTCCTGTTCCTCTGCCTCACTACTGTCAGCCTCTGGAGGCTCTGGAGTCCGTACCTCACTTCCTGATGGCCCTGGCCTCACCTCAGCCTCATCGCTGTCCGACTCCATTGCCAGCTCCGTAGGCTGCTGATGGACCAAAACACTACTGTTGCTGCCAATTATTCCAGTGGTTCTCAACCTGTTCTCAACCTGTGGTCCATGACCTCTGGGAGGCCATGATGTTGTCACAGGGGTCCACAAAGACTTGAAGAAATGTTATGATTTAAATCTTGAGTTAAATCTTGGGGGTCTTTGGCCACAAAAGGTATTTAAAGGGGATCTGTGGTGAAGAAAAGATTGAGAACCAGTGATCTATTCTATACCTATGATTTGGGTTTTTGTTGCCTAAGTGTAAAGCCTTATTTTTCTTATCACTGAGTTGCATGTTGTTGGATAGAGTCCAGTATTCAAGCCTATTAAGATTCTTCTGGATCTTGAACCTATCTTCTAAAATATTGGCTATTTTCCCGTTGGTATCATCTATTCCCTTCTCCTTTCTCTCACCTTTTTTCTTCTTTCCTTTCTCTTCTTCCCTTTCCCTAATCAGCTTCTGAGGTTGCTACTTTTTCTTTTTCTTTCTCTTTGAATTGCAACTTCCCCTGCCTGTATTTCAGCAGTGGGTTTCAAATCCCGTCGTTACCGTTTCGCTCGTGGGTGCGTGGATGCCACTTCTGCACTTGCACAGACGCTTCTGAGTATGCTCAGAGATGTCTGGTTGTGTGGGCGGAGCTTTGCGCTGCCGCCGCTACCAGTTCACCCGATCCAGGGCGAACCGGTAGCAACCCACCACTGCTGTATTTCAGTCTCTGGGATGGGTGGGAGGGTCGTAGAGTTGTTTGCTCGTTTTTGCTTTTTCTGTTGGAAGGATTAGGGAAATATATACCTGTGCTTGTATATTCCTACGTGAGATAATGGATTGGGTATGAGAAGAGACTGCTTGGCATTGCAGTAATAATAATAATAATAATAATAATAATAATAATAATAATAATAATAATAATAATAATAATAATAATAATAATAATAATAATAATAATAATAATAATAATGTTTTAATTTGTATACCGCCCTTCTCCCAAAGGACTCAGGGCGGTGAACAGGCAAATAAAATACAAACAAACATACTCAATAATTAAAACAACCCTTAAAAAACTGATTCAAATATGCCAGAAAATTTAAAATGACATTACACCCCATAAAAATACAAAATTTAAAACCCATCAACAATTCAATTAAAATTTAAAATTTAAATCAGGCCAGTCCAGCCATATGAAATAAATAGGTTTTAAGTTCGCGGCGAAAGGTCCTAAGGTCAGGTAGTTGTCGAAGCCCGAGGGGAAGTTCGTTCCATAGGGTAGGAGTCCCCACAGAGAAGGCCCTCCCCCTGGGGGCCGCCAGTCGACACTGTTTGGCTGACGGCACCCTGAGGAGTCCCTCTCTGTGGGAACGCACCGGATGCTGGGAGATAGAGGCCGGCAGTAGACGGTCCCGTAGGTAGCCTGGTCCTAAGCCATGGAGCGCTTTAAAGGTGGTAACCAATACCTTGAAGCGCACCCGGAAAGAGTGGAGAATCAATTCATTTTATAACTGCAATACCATATTCATTGTAATTAGTTGTTATTAATTGTTATTAATATACAATTATTCACTCTGCTGAATATCTAATTACCACAGTACTGCCTTATGTCCAAAGATATTTACCTATATGGTAGGGCTATATTATTGAACAGTGTGGTGGCCTAGAAATAAAGATACTCTCGCCTGTCACTCAGGAGGGTGTGAATTTGATCCTAGGTAGCAGCAGATATTTCTCTTTCTGGACGCAAAGAGAAAATATCTGCTGTGAACTCGGTGTAGGCATCAGGAAGGGCACCTGTTCAGCTCCATTCAGTTGCCTCGACTCCACCCCAGTAAAAAGGAATAACAGGGGTGTAAAAAGGAAAAAAAAAGTGGGGCTGTGTTATTATTATCTTTCTCATCTTTTTTACTACCTTCTCCTATTGGATTATATTACTTTGTTGCTTTTATGTACTCTGAGAGCTTATAAACTGGAGACAATTTCCTTGGGTGTCCAATCACACTTGGCCAATAAAGTATTCAATTCTACCCTATTCAGTCATTGTTTTCTGTCTACGGGACCGCCTACTGCGACCAGATACCTCTCACCGACCCGTGCGCTCTCACAGGGAGGGACTCCTCAGGGTGCCGTCAGCTAGGCAGTGTCGTCTGGCGGCGCCCAGGGGAAGGGCGTTCTCTGTGGGGGCTCCGCCTCTGGAACAGGCTCCCCAGGACTCCGTCAACTTCCGGACCTTCGTACCTTCCGTCGCGAGCTCAAGACACATTTATTCATCTGTGCAGGACTGGCTTAGATTTTAAATTTTATAGGGGTTTTAAATTGATTTTAATATTTATATTTCTATTTTTAATGATAGGGCATTGGAATAAGTTTTTTAAAGATTATTTTAATTTTGTGTATCGATGTTTTATATGCCTGTGAACCGCCCTGAGTCCTTTGGGAGATAGGGCGGTATATAAATTTAAATAATAAATAATAAATAAAATAATAAATTGTTTTAATTTCCTTTTTTCTCTTGATCTTTCTGGTTTTGGAGTGCGGCTTTTGTCAGGTACTTGTTGTCTCAAGTGTGAAACAGGGGCCCATTTATGGATAGAAATAAACACAGAGACAGAAATATATTTTCTCTGCTTCCTTTGGGGAGGAATCATCTTAATTTTTTTAGGGGAAAATACAGTGCAAATCCTCCTCCTCTAAACTACCAATGTCCAGATTTGTTAAGAATTTCTCAGGATTCTCACGATATTTTGCTGCATGAAAATATGCCTCAGGGCAGAGAGGCAATTCATATTTTATCATGTTTCTATTGCTTTTGAAAGCATTGATGCCATTTCCTTTGGTTATTTTGATTCAGTGATATTTTGAAAGCCAGCTGCTTCTCTTCTTCCTAATCTCTTGTCCCATTGTCACTTGGTTATGATTCTACAACTGGAGCCCTTAAGTAGATTTATTGTCATCATCTTTTTAAATCATCAAGAACTTTCTTGTGCCCCTGTTTAAATGTTTGCCCTAAATGTGTTTTTCCAAGTTGCAAAGAGTAAGTTATGGAACGCTTACTGAAAACTCCCAGTTATCTGGTATTTCTGTTATTTCATCTATACCAGGGGTCTCCAACCTTAGTAACTTTAAGGTTTGTGGACTTCAACTCCCAGAGTTCTGGGAATTCTGGGAATTGAAGTCCACAAGCCTTAAAGTTACTAAGGTTGGAGACCCCTGATCTATACTGCATCAAAACTCAGGAGTTCAGATGCGAAAAGTAGCTGAAGTGCCTCTTTTAGGTCCTTAGTTGAGTTGCTTAGGCTAGTCTTCCTCAGTTTGATCTCTAGATCTAACGCAACTACAACTCTAAGGACTACAAGTCCCAACATAACAGAATGGAGAAGTTTGGCCTAATCAACTGATCAACGATAAAGCGAGCCAGTTTGGTAGTGATTAAGGCATCAGGCTGGAAACTGGAAGACCATGAATGTTTTTTTTAATTTTGTCACAACAATATACACAAGCATCAACATAAAATAACTACATATCATATAAACATATATATGAGCAAAAGTATGCAATAACTATATTAATTTGATATAATGAAAGGGAACAATAGGACAGGAATGGTAGGCACTTTGTGCTCTTATGCACGCCCCTTATAGTCCTCTTAGGAATGGGGTGAGGTCAATAGTAGACAGTTTTTGGTTAAAGCTTTTGGGATTTTGAGAAGAAACCACAGAGTCAGGTAGTGTGTTCCAAGTGTTAATAACTCTGTTGCAGAAGTCATATTTTCTGCAATCAAAATTGAAGCGGTTAACATTAAGTTTCACTCTATTGTTCGCTCTTGTATTATTGCGATTGAAGCTGAAGTAGTCATTAACAGGAAGGACATTGCAATAGATGATTCTATGAGTTAAACACAGGTCTTGTCAGAATCAGCCGAGCTCTAAGTTTTCTAAACCCAGGATTTCAAGTCTGGTGGCATAAGGTATTTTGTTGTTTACAGAGGAGCGGAGAACTTTTCTTGTAAAATATTTCTGGACTCGTTCAATTGTATTAATGTCAGGGATATGGTGTGGGTTCCAGACAGGTGAGCTGTATTCAAGAATAGGTCTAGCAAATGTTTTGTATGCTCTGGTTAGTAGTGTAGAGTTTTTGGAAAAGAAGCTTTGCAAAATTAGGTTTACAACTCTTAGAGCCTTTTTTTTTATTTTTTTTGCTTTTGAATTCTAGTCCTGCCTTGGGGACAAAGCGAGCTGGGTGACTTTGAGCCAATTACTTTCTCTCAGCCTTAGGAAGTAGGCAATGGCAAACCAAAAAGACTTCAGGGACAAGCTATCTCCTGAGACACAACTAATGGAAAGGGGGAGGGGCGGGAATATTCCACTCCATACTTACCGGTATGTGGGAGGGTCTTATCTGCTGATATTTGGAAGCTTTGCCTCCAAATCCATGCTGTTTGGGAAAAGGTGGCCAGTTCATGCTAAAAATAGGTACCCCATAGGAATAATGAATGCTGCTCCAGTAAATTATTTAAAAGGACAAGCAGGGTTTGATTCGAATTTGAATCCCTTGTCGGCCTCTGCTATCATCTCAATTCTGGCTTTAGATGGATTTATTCTTAAAACTATAATTCTGGTCAGCCAGAATAAATCTGTATCTTTCTTAAATTTTCCTGCTTTTGGCCATTGCCAGGTCTTGTTATTATCTGCTTGGCCTGCTATTTCTTTAATAACATAATATAACATAATAACAAAGTTGGAAGGGACCTTGGAGGTCTTCTAGTCCAATCCCCTGCCCAGGCAGGAAATCCTACACCATTTCAGACAAATGGCTATCCAACATTTTCTTTAAAATTTCCAGTGTTGGAGCCTTGACAACTTCTGGAGGCAAGTTGTTCCACTGATTAATTGTTCTAACTGTCAGGAATTTTCTCCTTAGTTCTAAGTTGCTTCTCTCCTTGATTAGTTTCCACCTGTTGCTTCTTGTCCTGCCTTCAGGTGCTTTGGAGAATAGCTTGACTCCCTAATGCGCTAGCCATGATGTTTTTTTCCCTTTATTTGGTCTTTCTTGTAGCCATTTCAGTCTCTGAAGTCAGCCCAATGTCCACCCATTGAATGCTTCCCAAGGACCTGGGATAAGCAGGTGTGAATGTTTGATGGCGTTAGAAATACTGCCGCCAGATGTAAGCTGTTCCAAGCTGCGTTTTGCAATTGATGGAGGGGATTTTGTGTTAAAATTGTACTCCAGTTGTTTGGGGATTGCACTCAAAACACCCATTGCTATTGGTACTATCTTTCCCCTTTTTTTTTTCTGCCACAGTTGTAAAATTCTGCAGAATCCACTTTAGGTCAGTCGCTGGGACCAGAGGTTTAGTCTTCCAAGCTTTGGGACTTGTGCTGTGGAACCCATCCAAAGGGAACTTCTCTTTCACCACACATTCTGGCAGAGAGAAGTTTCCTGAGAACAGCTCCACCATGAGTTTGAAAGCTTAGAAGGCTAAACCTTCTGGTCCCAGTGATTGACTTAGACCGGTTCTTGCAATATTATCCTGGGACAGGCATATTTGTCTTCATTCAGGATTCTTATTCTTACTCTATCCTTGGCATCCAACCAAAGAAGATTTCTGAAAATATTTTGTCTTTCTTCCAGCTGTAGGCTCAGCAAATCACTCGTTTCATATTATCCAGGTCACGTGCTGCTACCTGTTCTAAAAATAATTCCACTATAGATATAAACCTGATAAGCAGCAGCCTTTAGAAGGATCTAAAAGCAGAGGGAACTGGAGGAGTTTTTTTGGGGTGGGTGGGAGACATAATTAGCATAGAAAAATATCTTCTAACTTTGACCAACTCTGAAACAGACCTGCATTCTTGCAAGAGGTGATTCTGTCACTGTGATTTATCCATGCTGTCTGTCATGAAAATTGGTCACATGTATAGAACATGGGTCTCTGCAAATACGTTGTCAGATTAGCATTTTTATTTATTTATTTATTTATTTCAGAGCAAAAATTTTTATTTTCCATAATAATTCCCACAATTTGACCAGTGTACAATACAATCACTTATCCAACAATCGATCCTATACTCAAATTATACTCCATCAGGGCTGCTCGACCGCCACTCCCTCCCTTAATCCTTTCTACCCTTCTCATCTTTCTTCGACTTTCCCCACCATCCTTCTCCTCGCTTTCCTACTTCCCCACCTCTTTCCCACTTCTCACTACCATCCTTTCTAACCCTCTATCTTCTCCTTCTTCTCCTCCTCCTATCCTTTCTTCTCCCTCCCTTCTTTCCTACCTACCTACCTGCCTACCTACTTTCTTCCTTCTTTACTCCTCTTTCCTTACCCTTTCCCTTCAGGAGTGGTTACCGAGCAGTCCCAACTTTACACCATTCCAACTTGTTTAATTGTACCATTATTCCTGTACAATGGCAATCAATCAATTTATAATCTTCCCCTTCCCTCCCGCCATTCCCCCGCCCCCGAGACTTCCCAGAACAGAATACAGGGTATTGTAACTAACAAACATAATCTAAAATATAACATAAAACATATTCCATTTCACACCATCACACCATCACACTATCAATTCCCTTCTTTCTTAAACTCTAATACATAGCAATTCCTAACTTCACTCAAAAACTAATTGATATTTTTTAATCTGATACTTATTTTGAATATAAATTTATTTATTTATTTTGTCACAACAGTATATATAAGCATAAGCATGAAATAACTATATTAATTGGAAAAAATGAAAGGAAATAATAGGACAGGAACGGTAGGTATGTTTGTGCTCTTATGCATGTCTCTTACAGACCCCTTAGAAATGGGGTGAAGTCAGTTGTGGGATTCAGCCAGTTCACACCACTTCGGGAGAACCGGTTGTTAACTTTCTGAGCAGTTTGGTGAATTGGTTGTTGGAAGAAATCAGTAGGGCAGAGAACCGGTTGTTAAATTATTTGAATCCCACCACTGGGTGAGGTCAATAGTAGACAGTTTTGGTTAAAGCTTTGGGGATTTTGGGAAGAGCCACAGAGTCAGGTAGTGTATTCCAAGTATTAACAACTCTGTTACTGAAGTCATATTTTCTGCAATCAAGATTGGAGAGGTTAACATTAAGCTTAAATCTATTGTGTGCTCGTGTATTGTTGCAATTGAAGCTGAAGTAGTCTTCAACAGGAAGGACATTGTAATAGATGATTCTATGAGTTAAACACAGGTCCTGTCGAAGGCGACGGAGTTCTAAGTTTTCTAAACCCAGCATTTCAAGTCTGGTGGCATAAGGTATTTTGTTGTATTCAGAGGAGTGGAGAATGCAAAGATTCAGACTGCCTTCTCTTTTAGATAGCCTTTGCATTTTTGTTAGACATTTAAATCCTATGCAAATAGCCATAACGAATACCTGTATTTTTTAAAAAATGCACTTCTAGCTTCAACGATCCGTCCTTACCAAATTCCCTTTGATTTGAAAATATGCCAGTAGAGTGGAGGAATTATTTTTATTTGCATTTGGTAAGATTGTATTTATAGTGGTTCGTTCTAACACAAGGTGAAGGGGAATCCTCATCTTCTAACTGAACAAACTGATCTTCGACATGCCAACACATGCAGAAAAAACAAATTTTCATTTGCTTTGCTATATCTATGGAAAAATGAAGCAATTGGGCTAAAATGTGATTTCCTTGTAAATCCTAGAGAAGCTTGTCTAACTTTTGGTATTGGGATTATGACTTTTTTAAAAAGCCCTGATTTATAGAAAAAGAGAGAGAGGGAGAGAGAGAGAGAAAGAAAGGAGAGAGAGAGAGAGAGAGAGAGGAAGAAAGAAAGAGAGGAGAGAGAGAAAGAAGAAAGAGAGAGAGAAAGAGAGAGAGAGAGAGAGAAAAAAAGAAAGAAAGAAAGAAAGAAAGAAAGAAAGGAAGGAAGGAAGGAAGGAAGGAAGGAAGGAAGGAAGGAAGGAAGGAAGGAAGGAAGGAAGGAAGAAAGAAAGAAAGAAAGAAAGAAAGAAAGAAAGAAAGAAAGAAAGAAAGAAAGAAAGAAAGAAAGAAAGAAAGAATCTGGACTATGTGAACCACAAAGCTTCTCTTTCTCCCACTGTAATACATTTTCTCCTGGAGAGGGAGGAGATATAGTCCTCAATTTATGTCCACAACTGGGACAAGAATTTCTGTTGCTAAGCAAGGCTGTTCAGTGAGTAATTTATGATCCCTTTTTCCATGGTTGATATTTTAATTTAATGTTAATTTAGTCACTACAGTTGTTAAATGAATCACATGATTGTTAAGTAAATCCAGTTTCCATCATTGACTTCGTTTGTTGGATATTGGCTAGGAACAGGGGGTGGTATTCAATTACCTTCCCTACCGGTTTGCAAATGTGTGTGCTTGCTACACTCACATGTGCCATCTTCTACACATGCACAATGCCTTCTGCACATGCACAGAGCCTCAAAAACATGGAAAATGGGACGTCATGACGTCTGCACGGGTGAGTGGGGCATCCCACAGTCACTCCTACCAGTTCGCCCAAACCGGATAGAATCGGCCGAATACCACCACTGGCTAGGAAGGTTGCAAATGGAGATCACATGACCCTGAGATGCTGCAACCACCTTAAATACATACTGGCTTCCAAGCACCAAAATTGTGACTTTGGGGATGCTGCAAAGGCCATAAAGGTTGTAAGTTTCTTTTTTCAGTCACGAAATCGCCCTCCTCCACCGAATTCTGCACCTTCAAATTCTATAGAGTTCTTATCACTTATGCAATAGATTGCTTGTTTAGCCAACGTGATTCCTGGTTGATGGAGCCATGTCTTTCATGTTCTTCTGCTTGCAATGATTTATGTTCGCAGCAGCTGGAAGAGCATTTGGAAGGAGATATTTGCCACTCCCTTGTATGGCACACAAAAAGAGCTTCTCAAGCACACATTATATGAGCCAATGGATATTTGCATAAAGCTTTGATCTGTCTAATCCATCCATCTACCCTTAGACTTTTTCTAAGATTATTGTGTGACCTGGGAAAGAAGGTTCATAGATAAACCCTTACTATATTTTTGTGGAAGATTTGGAGAGAGGTCCAGGGATAACAGGAATAGCCAACACTCCAGAAGATAGGCTTAAGATGCAGAAGGATCATGACAGACATGAACATTGGGCGCTATCTAACAAAATGAAATTCAACAGTGAAAAAAGAAAGGTTCTACATTTAGGCCAAAAAAACAAAACAAAAAACGAAACAAAACAAAACAAAAAAACAAAATGCACCGGTACCATATATGTGGTACCTTGCTCAATAGTAGTAACTGTGAGAGGGATCTTGGAGTTCTAGTGGATAACCATTTAGATATGAGCCAGCAGTGTACAGCAGCTGCTAAAAAAGCCAACACAGTTCTGGGCTGCAGGGATAGAATCAAGATCACGTGAAGTGTTAGTGCCACTTTATAATGCCTTGGTAAGGCCACACTTGGAATACTGCATCCAGTTTTGGTCGCCACAATGTAAAAAAGATGTTGAAACTCTAGAAAGAATGCAGAGAAGAGCAACAAAGATGATTAGGGGACTGGAGGCTAAAACATATGAAGAACGATTGCAGGAACTCGGTATGTCTAGTTTAATGAAAAGAAGGACTAGGGGAGACATGATAGCAGTCTTCCAATATCTCAGGGGTTGCCACAAAGAAGAGGGAGTCAAACTATTCTCCAAAGCACCTGAGGGTAGAACAAGAAGCAATGGGTGGAAACTAATCAAGGAGAGATGCAACTTAGAACTAAGGAGAAATTTCCTGACAGAACAATTAACCAGTGGAACAACTTGCCTCCAGAAGTTGTAAATGCTCCAATACTAGAAGTTTTTATTTATTTATTTATTTTTATTTAGAATTTATTTATTTATTTATTTATTTATTGGCCAAGTGTGATTGGACACACAAGGAATTTGTCTTGGTGCATATGCTCTCAGTGTACATAAAAGAAAAGATACGTTCATCAAGGTACAACATTTACAACATTCTTCTTTTAAGAAGAGATTGGACAACCATTTGTCTGAAATGCTATAGAGTTTCCTGCCTAAGCAGGGGGTTGGATTAGAAGACTTCCAAGGTCCTTTCCACCTCTCTTACTCTATCTCAAGAGAACATTTCAGGATCCTTTATGCAATACTGTAGTAGTGATTCTACTAGCCACCACTCACCTTTTTTTTTAAATTAAAAAGTTTTACCACAATTTTAACCAATGTTTACCCTCCTTCGTCCTCCACCCCCACCCTCCCCCTTCACCCCCTCCCTCCCAGACTTGCCAGAGCAAATACAGGGTATAGCATTTAACAATCATAAGCTAAAATACGCTAATTATTCATGAACTCCCATCCCTCCCCTAGAACCATAACTCCCTTATTTCATATAAAAGAAAGAAGAAAGAAAAATACTGTATACAAATACAATTGTTACTTTCTGCTCATTCATAAGCTATCTGATACTTTTTAGTCTGATATTTGTTTTGAATAATCAATCCATCTTTTCCATTCCGCTAGATATCTTTCTTCTGAATAGTCTTTCAGGTATGCTGAAATTTTTGCCATCTCCGCTAAGTTCGTTACTTTTAATGTCCACTCTTCAATAGAAGGCAGATGTTCCTTCTTCCAATATTGTGCCACCAGCAATCTGGCTGCTGATATTAAGTTTAAAATTAATTTAGTTTCTATTAATGTACAATCCGTAGTTATATCCAATAAAAACAATTGCGGAGTGAACTTTATCTTCTTTTTCAAAATATTTTGCATAATCTGCATAACCACTCACCATTTTTTAATTCATTGTCTTCCATTTAGAACTTCCCATTTCTCTCCTGCTCCAATTTCTGTATTTCATGATCATTCAACATATTAATAAAACAAAATATTTACAGAGTATGCTGCTGGGAACTTCAAGTGATAAGTTGCTGGTGTCTTAAAATTGGATGATACATCCCATCATCCCACCGTAATGCCGATGGCACTGTTGCTAAAGGAAATAAACAAACTTAGATACAAACTTGTATCATATGATTCCCGATGAATGTATTTTTTTTTTATGTACACAGAGTCAGTGATGGGATTCAAGTAATTTAACAACCGGTTCTCTGCCCTGATGATTTCTTCCAACAATCAGTTTACCAAACTGCTCAGAAAGTTAACAACCGGTTCTCCCAAAGTGATGCAAACTGGCTGAATCCCACCACTGCACAGAGTGCATATGCACCAAAGACAAATTCCTTGCGTGTCCAATCATACTTGGCCAATAAAGAATTCTATTCTATTCTATTCTATTCTATTCTATTCTATTCTATTCTATTCTATTCTATTCTATTCTATTCTATTCTATTCTATTCTATTCTAAACTGTGAAGTTCTTGGTGGGTTTTTTGTGTGTTTTCTTCCAGACACTTCATTACCAAACTCGGTAACGTAATCAGTGCCGCAGTGGGGTTTGCTCTCTGTTTATGTACAGGGCTTGATCTATCGCTGTTGGTGGGAATGTTGTTTTCTTCATGGTAGTTCCTTGATTGGGATATTGTTTATTGCTTGATTGTTGGTCTGGTGTTAATCCCTGTTTATCTGGGTGTTGATAGCTTGTGAGGGGGCGGGAATTTAGAAAGTCCCAAAGACTTACAGATCAACCTTGAGCCACAAATATTCCTCTCTATTCGAAGTAAACAAAGGAATCGAGCTATGGGGGTTAGCTAACAAGCAGAATATGGCTTAAATAAGAGTAACCATTATGATTATGTATGAGCTGACATTTGAAAAGGGGATGCTTGCTTTCAAGGTATGGGACTACTGAAGAAAAACTTTCAATTCTTCAACCTGATAACAAATACTAAAGGAACACATATATAGCAGCTAGAAGCTCCCATATTCAATCCTTGCTTTCTCCTATAAAGACTTCTACCAGATAGAATGCAAAATTAGATGAAGCAGTTAACAGAGTAATGCAATCCTATGACACATTATATTATTTTAATAGATTTAGCTCTTTGGTGCCTGTCTCTCTGTTGACTGTATCTTCTTTAAACTTCCCCATTGTTGAGAGCCATATCACCATTTTGAGTTCATTCATATATATATATATATATATATATATATATATATATATATATATATATATATATATATATATATATATATATATATATATATTCCCTTCGTCCTTTGTTATATGAGATGTTTGATTTCTATCTGATACATATGTCAGCTGGTTGAATTATAATTCCAACTCTGTCAAAGTGTTCTTATGATAGGATTAAGAATGTTCTTTTCTCTTTTGTGCAATCATTCATTAAAATACTTTTGCTTTAAATTACAACCTGCCTGTTGCTGAATGCTATCATTTGTCACAGAGGTATTTGCAACTTAATTCACATCAAGTATGTTATTACGAGATGTTCGTTAAGAATAGGTTGTATTCTGAAGGTGACAGACATATACTGAAGTTGTGGGGGATGTATGAACGTCTGTGTGTATGTTTGCATTTAGGATATTTTATCAGCCTGGTCCCATGCAGAAATGTTGAATTTCAGTCCCCTGGTTCCCAACTCCCAGAAGTTAAACCTGGTTTAGAAAACATAGTTTACAGAATTAGCATGTTATCAAGAATACCCTTAGTATTTTTTGGTATTTCCATGTTCACAATAGAACACTGCTGTCATTAATATTGTATGGGTGTATGAAACATACAAAACATAATTAGGGACAGGTTATTTTTTACATTTATTTATTTATTTGATATCCTACCTTTATTAACTCAAGGCAGCAAACATACATAATATTCTTTCCTTCTCTTGTTTCCTCACAACAATAAACCTGTGAGGTGGCTTGAACTGAAAGAGAATGGCTGTCCCAAAATCACCAGTTACCTCTCCTGCCTAAGGTGGCACTAGAACTCACCAGCTTCTGGTGATTGGCCCAAAGTCACCCAGTTTCTAGACCAGCACATTAACTTTTTACCAAATAATTGGATGGAAAGTTACATGACTATAACATCCTAGTTGGATCATTGTTTTTTGATGATGATGGAGGAGGAGGGGGGGGTCAGTGGCGCCCAGTATAATTAATAATGATAAAAACAGGGTATAAGACCCTACAGAATTATAAATAAGAAGAATTTAAAAACACATTTAAAATATTTAGATAAAAAGACATGGCATCATGCCAGAAATAAATGCCCAAATGAAAGATTTTTGCTTGTGGACAGAAGAACAAAAGTGAAAGAATCCCTCAAGTGCTTTTACCTCAGCTGACATCAACTATAATGAAACTAAGAGATCATTTCACAATCCTTGAAGTCTGAGCAAGTTTGTATGGAAAAATGTGAATGCACAGACAGCCTTCTCACTTTCCATCTCATTGGAGCAATGTGATTTAAGGCTAATGTAAGAAATGACAACCGAGATATGATCCCTCTGGATAAGGATTGTCTCTAGAAAATCGTATTTGGTCATATCAATGTCAGAAATCTAGCATTTGCTGAAAATCTCTTTTACATCTTCACTAGTGCCCATGATAGAAAAATTTAAGGAACAGGTCAAAACCCTCCAAGTGTGTAACTGAAGTACCAGTAAGAAACCAGTAATATTTTGATGGAGAAGAGGAGAATGTCCATTATTTCTATCTGAGAAGACTTCAGGAACAGAAAAAGGGGACATTTATCATTTATTTAGGTGAAATTCCATCTGAATAAGGAGAGAGCAATTGCCTTGGCGATACTACCCAATCTAATTCTATTAATTATAAATACCAATCCCAAAGTTTAAGGTCATCTTAAAGAATTTCATTCATAGCATCTGATCTCTTCAGCTGAATTTGATTGCATTGCCTTGGCTGTTTTGAAGAGATTTCAAAGCTTCACATCCTTCCTTTGGAAGTGTGTGAATAAATTGCCTTCTAGAGTTTGCAGAGTGAGTGAGGGCCTCTTTTCAGCTACTCAGGTTTTTTTTGGTTTTTTTTAAAAGATGTTTCAATAGAGGAATTAAGACAGTATGGGCCAGCCACTGTGTATGTGTGAGCTTAACAGTTGTCTTGGGCAGAGATTTCCAGAAACTCAGTGCGTATGCTCATGTGCAAACAAGAAAAGGAAAGAAATGTCCTAAACAAATATCTTTTGTAGGATGAATTTAAGAACACAATGATGGGACTTGGGTTGGCTGAAAAATAGGAACACAATTGAGAAGGGGGGGGGGAATGCTTTCCCTGACAATGCTAATCTGAAAAGAACGCTCTATGAAGAAGTTTTGAAGATAATGAAATGTTGTATCCTCTCATCATGAAAAGAGACATGGTCTTCTCTGGCTTTGGACAAGTGACGCTGGTCGGATTATGAAAGCAAGCATAGTTCAAGCACTACGACTTCGACAATTCCTTTCAGAAGATTATCTTTTGGTTAAGGGCTTTAAAATTTAAAATCTTCCTTCTCTGCAGAATGATTATAATGCTTCTTATTCAAAGCTAAGGCTCAATGCTCGCAACTTTGAGTTTACCAAAAACTTTAATTATGAATTTGGTAGGATGGCACAGCTAGTTTTAGGACATTTCTGCACACTTTGAGAAGCTTTCAAAGTTTGTTTTAAAAAAATGTCTTTGTGAGATGCAGGTTGGAGGCGAATAACAATTTTTAAAAGAGTTGTAAATAACACAAACCTTCAATAGACATGGAATACAGCAGACCTATCATTTTCCCAAGGATTGGGAGTGGGGGAATTCAATTATTCAACCTACAGCGCAACCTCAGAAAGTTATCCTGTTTTGGGAAAAGTCATTTGCGGGATAAGTTTTAGGAACAGGAGGACTTGTTCCTAGTATCTAAAGAAGCCATTTCCATTCTTAAGTTTGTGGTGGGTGGGTGGGTGAGAAATGGATTGGGTGAATTCCATAATCAAGAATTGCCATTGAAATAAATGATGCTGAATTTTACTGATATGATCTCAGAGGAAAAGCATCTCAACAATCGCTGTTTTCCTTCTTTGGCCTGCATAATTATTTCATCTATAGAATGTAAGACAGATGGGGTTTGTTCCAGATTTTAATAAAATTAAGTAAATTTGCATTAAAGAATGAACATAAAGATAACTTTAGGTGATTGGGCACAAAATGCAGAATGAGTAGAAGTCCATGTCAAGTTTAAAATGATGATGATGATGATGATGATGATGATGATGATGATGATGATGATGATGATGTTTTCCATTCAGTCATGTTCAACTCTTGCAGACTCTATCAGCAGGTCTCTCCACGTTCTGATATTGCACTATTTCTTTGAGTTGTTCTATGCTCCAGCTGGTGTCAGCTTTGATGATGGCCCACCACCATATTCTTTGATGGCCTGATTTCCTTTTACCACTAACTCTTCCAAACATAATTGCTTTCTCCAGTGAATTCCCCTGCATGATGTGGCCAAAATAAGTGACATGTAGTTTTGTGATTTTTGCCTTCCAGTGACATGTGTTATACACTCCAATACCTGCTTGTTAATCACCACTGCTATCCAAAGGATATGTAGAAGCCATCTCCAGCACCACAGTTCAAACGAGTCAATTTTCTCCCTGTCTTGGTTTTCTAAGGTCCAACTTTCACAATCATAGGTAGCTACAATACCTACCTACACAATAGAGTGGACTAACTTACATTTGGTCGCCAGACTGATGTCCTTGTTTTAAAGCGATATCCCTTCCTAATGTCATTTCCTCTACTGTTAGCTGCAACTAAACTTCTGATCTGTGCTTCTGAGTCATGCCTCTCTCTTGGTTGTCCTGGATACTCTCAAAATATGTTAAGATTTCATCCAGAGGAAGTTTGTTGAAAGAAGCAATCACAGTCTTTTCACTGATGGTCTCTTTGAAGCTCAGGGACTTTGCTTTTAAGACTTATTAAAGTTGGGAAGCTTTCGCACTCTGCTCCCACCCCAACTGGCAGGCAAGTTGTTATAACGGGGTTTGGAAAATTGAACAAGATATAGGACAGGTGATCTCATCAAATGTGTCACAGCAGATAACAATAAGAAAAAGGGACTGATGCCCTATTTGTAGAATGTAGTCTTTTTATATATTCTGTATGTTTTGGATGGATGGATGGATGGACGGATGGACGGACATACAGACAGAGAAATACATAGACAGATGATAGGCAGACAAGACAGATTCTCATTTTTATCCATCTGGAAATAAAATGGATCTCTCTTTTCTTTTTAGTAAAATGATTAATTGATGGAGTGATTGAAAGGATGAGTACAAGCAAGCAAGTACAGATTCTCTTTAGAATGATGTGTCTTCAGCTCAGATATTTCAGTCATACATTCATTGATGTCATAATTCAATCTATCCATTCATCATGCTTCTGGACTTCTTTTTCCTTCAATTTTTTTTTCAAGCATTATGGATTTCTCAAAGGAAGTGGGTCTCTGCATGATATAGAACAGAGTAGAGTAGAGTAGAGTAGAGTAGAGTAGAGTAGAGTAGAGTAGAGTAGAGTAGAATAGAATAGAATAGAATAGAATAGAATAGAATAGAATAGAATTTTTATTGGCTTTTGGCACACAATGGCAAAAAGGTTAGCCATCACTGCTCTATATTTTTTTTATTTCATTTTGTCACAACAGTATACACAAACATTGACATAAAGCAACAACACATCATAAAAGAAAAATATATATATAAGCAAAAGTATGCAACAACTATGTTAGTTTGATATAATGAAGGGAACAATAGGACAGGAACAGTAGGCACTTTTGTGCTCTTATGTATGCCCTTATAGTCCTGTTAGGAATGGGGTGAGGTCAATAGTAGACAGTTTTTGGTTGAAGATTTTGGGATTTTGAGTAGAGACTATGGAGTCAGGTAATGCGTTCCAAGCGTTAACAACTCTGTTACAGAAGTCATATTTTCTGCAATCAAGTTTGAAGCTGACATCTAGTTTGAATCTATTGAATCCTTTATTAAATGTGTAATTTCTATGAGTACATCAATGTACCTCTAAACCTTTTAAAAAATCTGTTTTTATATGAAAATCACATTCTTTTTCAAAATCAAATCTCAGATCTAGTTCTTAGAAATAGAAAAGATTTTACTTACTCAAACTTATTTCACCTTTTGATTGAATAATGCAATTATTTCAAAAATAATTTGGAACTCACTACATCAAGATGAACCCCGGATCTATTCTTCCTAAATGCTAGATGAGTTTTAAAGATATTGAAAATATTTTTGTGCTTCCCAGGTTTCCTAATGAGATATCTTATCTTAAAAGAAATCTTAAATCTGATTGTATGAGTCCTAGGCCACTGGACGTTTTTCAATCACTAATGCTGAAAACAATAGCAATCTTTTACAATAAGTAACATCTCTGTAAGAAATTCTCTTAATTAACTTTATTTATTTATTTATTTATTTATTTATTTATTAAATTTCTATACTGCACCATCTCCCAAAGGAGTCAGGGTGGTTCACAGCCATATTAAAATACACAATACCAATATAAATATAATAAATAACAATATTAAAAACAATTAAAACCAAATATTTGATGGCCAAATCATTAAAACGGTAAAAGACCGATTTAAAACCCATTTAAAATTTCACTAAAATATTTCTTAGGCTAGTCCAGCTCGATGGAATAATAAGGTCTTCAGTTCACGTTTGAAGGCCCGGAGGTCGGGGAGTTGTCGTAACCCCGGAGGTAGTTCGTTCCATAGGGCCGGTGCTGCCACAGAGAAGGCCCTCCCACTGGGGGCCGCCAACTTACATTGTTTGGTCGACGGCTCTGTGGGAGCGCAGACAATTTAGACAATTCTGTTAATCATTTCACATCTGATGTTAGAAGAGTTGCAAAAGATTCATTCATTTAGAAACTGGGAAATAAAGCTTTTGATTCCTAACAATTATCCCAAGATCAAAGCGGTAATTCCTTTTCAACATCTAAATTGTTTCACTCTGAAATTGTCATTAAAATAGCCTCCTGATATTTTTCTATAGTCCAGGGTTTTGGATGGCAGATTTAGTGAAGATGTGGATGTATATTTCATTTAAATTGCCTCATTTTTTTGCTCAAGATTGATCCTCATAACAGTATTTATTGTTGAACCCCAAGATGAATGCAAGTGAGTTTCTAAGTACTAGAAGTCTGTAAGGACATTTAGGTACAAAATCACCCAACAGGGTTCAAGATGGCAGCTTCAATGGCAACGTTAAAGCTTCAATCAATCAATCAATCAATCAATCAATCAATTGGAATAGAGCTGGAAAGGACTTTGGAGGTCTTCTAGTCCAACTCTCTGCTCAAGCTTGAGACCCTATATCATTTCAGACAAGTGGCTGTCCAGTCTCTTCTTAAAAGCCTCAAATGATGAAGTACCCACAACTTCTGAAGGCAACTTGTTCCACTGGTGAATTGTTCTCACTGTTAGAAAGTTTCTTCTTAATTTCAGGTTGCTTCTCCCAATACATATTAAAAATGGGTGGAGCAGCTTCAATCATATTGTGATTGAAGCAGCACCATTTTGATTTTTTGCATCACACCTTGAGGATTCCCCTATTACTGAGTGAGGGGAACAGGAAGGAAGAAGCAGGAAGGAAGAAGCAGGAGTGGGAGAGAGGAAGGGGGAAAAGAAGGAAGGAAGGAAGGAAGGAAGGAAGGAAGGAAGGAAGGAAGGAAGGAAGGAAGGAAAGGAGGAAGAAAGGAAGAAAGGAAGGAAGGAAGGAAGGAAGGAAGGAAGGAAGGAAGGAAGGAAGGAAGGAAGGAAGGAAGGAGGGTTTCCAATGCTCACTGGCAGTTTTCCATGGAAGCTCGGTGGGAAAGCTGACAGCTGAGAGAGCTCTTAGTAATTTTTTGCCTGTCCATGGTCATTCTCTTAAGATAAGGAAACGTCTCTGAAACAATGACCTAGCGAGTCATGGGTTGCCTTTACTGTAAGTTATATTTCTATAGCCAACATCTGTACATCTCGACTTGACTCGATCTGACTATAACTTGCTTCTTTTTTATGTACATTTTGTGCTGCTTTTAGGCTTCAGGTTGCAAATAAAATAAAGCAAAATCAGTCCTCTGTGTGGGAATCACAGACTTTTTATATTAACAAATTAACAAGCAACCAAGCAAAAGACCACGGATTGGAAAATAAGGGTGAGAACAAACACCTGGATAGGCTTCTTTAATCTTTATCTAGTCTTAACGCCCCCACTCCGACGTTTCTGAACAAATGTTCTTCAGACCTCTGACAAATCCCATTCCTTTCAGCTTCACAATTCTTTGAAATAGGCTAGGGAGGAAGATAGCGAGCAGTCCAAGGTCAAATACTGAACTCACAACTGGACTGCTTTACCTAATATTAAGGACTAATATAAGGACTGCTTTACCTAATATTAAGTTTCACTGAACTGTGCATCTGGATAGATTATTTTAAAAAGATTTATAACTTTCCTTTCTTTATAGTGTGTTGTATAGAAATACAGTATACAGAATAAAACATTTGGAGATCTTCTAATTCAATCCCCTGCCCTAGCAGGAAACCTTGTATCATTCCAAGAAGAAATTGGCTGTCCACATCTGTCGCCATCAGAGTGATGGCACATCCACATCTTCTGGAGGCAAGCCATTCCACTGATAACGGTTAAATAACACCATCTGGAACAAGAAAACCTAACTCAACATCCCTAGGCTTTTCTGCAAAATCTGTCCCCCTGTTTTATCAGTGTAAAAGTGAAAAAAGCTTGCCTCTAAAATGTGGTGTACTCTCGCAGAACCCCATAGCTTATCAGCTTTTTCTACTATTTTCATTAAGGTTCAGGGAAATTTAATTTCCTAAGGCAACAGCTCTGCCCTGACCTGTAATTCAAGAAGTATATCACAACTCTGAAACAGTCAAATGTATTTTAAGCCACAGATGCTTCATAATTGGTTTGCAAAGTAGAAGTAGTAGCTAAAATTCACATAGTTAATTCTGCTTCCTATTATGAAAGCATCTCAAATAGCAGGGCATAGGACTTTTATTTTTTTATTTTTATTTTTTATTTGCATTTATATCCCGCCCTTCTCCGAAGACTCAGGGCGGCTTACACTATGTTAGCAATAGTCTTCATCCTATTTGTATATTTATATACAAAGTCAACTTATTGCCTCCAACAATCTGGGTCCTCATTTTACCTACCTTATAAAGGATGGAAGGCTGAGTCAACCTTGGGCCTGGTGGGACTAGAACCTGCAGTAATTGCAAGCAGCTGCTGTTAATAACAGACTGTCTTACCAGTCTGAGCCACAGAGGCACCAAATGCCTCATTTATCTTGAAAGGTCTCATTCATTCATTCATTCATCAAAGAAATCAGTTTACAGTACAGGTAGTTCTTGAATTACAAGCATAATTGAGCCCAAAATTTATGTTGCTATGTGGAACATTTGTTAAGTGAATTTTGCCCTATTTTGCGACTTTCCTTGCCACGGTTGTTAAGTGAATCATTGCATTTGCTAAGTTAGTAATATGGTTGTTAAATTAATCTGGATTTCCTATAGACTTTGCTTGTCAGAAGTCGCAAAAACCAATCACACAGCCCTACAACCATCCTAAAAATTAGTCAGTTGCCAAGTGCCTGAATTTTGATCATGTGACCATGGAAATGCCGCAACGGTTGTGAAAAACGGTCATAACTCACTTTTTTCAGTGCCATTGTAACTTTGAATGGTCACTAAATGAGCTATTGTAAGTAGAGGACTTCCTATAATTAAATAAAAATTCAGCAGTTAAAATGTCCATGGGCAGGAAGAGACATTCCCACTAGGATTGGGACAAAAATAAAACTTGAACGAATGTCATTTTATTTTGACTCTTAAGAAAGGTTATTTCAGTTTACTAACACACATATTTACAGAGTGTCGTGATGATTAAACATTCTTTCAAGAGTTCCCTGAGAATAACCGCATCCTAAGCTAAGGTTTTATGCGTTCGTTGTATAATTCTATGTTCTGGCTTAGCATTTATTTCTACTGAATAATCTTTGGCAAAGGACTAAAGAATCTGGCAATGCAATCAACAGTTTTTTCACCTCAGGTAGGCAGGAAACTGGGTTCTTAAAAATAAATTTAGCAGTAAGGAGAGACTACAATAATTGATAAATAAAAAGTTAAATGAGCTGAGAGAATGATACCTCCAGCACGTTATGTTATCCTATCCCGACTGATTGCTAAAGATTAGGACGCATGTCAAACGATTAGGACACATGTCAAATGTTTTGTATTTTTTATATTTTACAAGTTAGCTGACATCCCAGTGATTTAAAAGGAGGGGGGAAATGGGGGAGGAGGAGCTTTATTGGGGATATGAAGTTCTGATGCAGCTAGAGTTAAAGAACAGAGAGAGAGAGAGAGAGAGAGAGAGAGAGAGAGAGAGAGAGAGAGAGAGAGAGATAAAAAAAATCCCTTCTCACCTTATAGGTGGTCTGTGTCTTCCTCAATCTTGGGTCATCTTCCAGAGGTCTAGGACAGGGGTCTCCAACCTTGGCAACTTTAAGCCTCATGGACTTCAATTCCCAAAAATTCCCCAGCCAGCTTTGCTGGGAATTCTGGGAATTGAAATCTGCCAGGCTTAAAGTTGCCAAGGTTGGAGACCCCTGGTCTAGGAGATGGAGAGTTCTGCATAGGATCTTAGCTCATCCTGACACTGCATTCTTCTGGACAGAGAGCTCTGATGTTGCTCCTAAGTTCTGTTGGAGACGCTTTCTCACTTAGGAGTCACAGCTCTCCTACTACTCACCACTGGGGCCACTTTGTCCTTTACTTTCCACGTCCAAGAGCCCTGATGGCGCCGTGGTTAAAATCAGGGGTGAAATGCTCCCGGACTGGACTGGACAGCACGATCCAGTAGCAATCATGGCTGGTAGTTCGGCAATCCAGTGGTGATGGCGGAGCAAAGCTCCGCCCACCTGCCCGGATGTAACATAACATAACATAACATCAGAGTTGGAAGGGACCTTGGAGGCCTTCTAGTTCAATCCCCTGCCCAGGCAGGAAACCCTACACCATCTCAGTCAGATGGTTATCCAACATTTTCTTAAAAATTTCCAGTGTTGGAGCATTCACAACTTAACCAGGAAGTAATGTGTTTTTTACCTTCTGCGCATGCGCAGACGATCTGCACGCACATGCGGTGTGTGCACTTCCAAGCCGGTAAGGAAAGTAAGTAGATTTCACCCCTGGTTAAAATACAACATTGCAAGCATACTCTATTCACAGCCCAGACTTCGATCCTGACACGGTTCATGGTTGACTCAGCCTCCCATCTTTCCAAGGTTGGAAAAAGGAGAACCCAAATTGTTGGGGGCAATATGCTGACATTGTAAGCCACCCAAAGGAAGCTGTAAAGCACTATGGGGCAGTATATAAGTCTAAGTGCTATTGCTATTGGAATCCTCTCTCTTTCCTTCTTCAAGTCCTGCTATTTTTACTGCTACTCATCCATCCTTTTTCTTGATGGTGCTGTCACTAGGCACTACTACTATATCTATCACCAGTGCTGTTTTCTAATCTGGTCTTTTGTCTACTACCATGATGCCTGGTTGATTTGCCAGAACCTGTCTGTCTTCTGGATCTGGAAATCCCACAGGACCTTAGCCCTCATCTTGGTTCCCAAGTAACTGTAGGATACCAAGATACTTGTAACTGATCTGTATTGCTGCTATGTGATTTTCTGGTAGTTCCACTCTGCAGTTCTCAGTCCAAATGGCATCCTGATGTCCTCAGTGTAGATCTATATCAGGTGAATTAGTGAGTCTGTCAGCTTGCTTCCGATCAATACCCAAGAAAGGAAACCCCCAACTCCATATGGTAATAGAGAAAGTGTTCTGTCCCCCTCCCCACCTCACATAGAAGAACGCAGGGGCGAGCGTCTAACAGTCATTTATTCTACAACCAACCTGAATTTCCTTTGTGGATAAAAGACTTGGCAGCTACAGTTCAAATGCCTGCCAAGTTCCTTATCACTGGCAGAGACTGGAGTCCACTTGTCCGTAGGCCATTGCCAGGGCAGCCAAGAGTACACAGAATAATTCCTTCACACAGTCCAGGCCTTAACTCAAAGACAACTGATCTGAAGTTCATGCTTTGCAGTTTTTGTCCATCACAGGGGCTACAGAGCAACTCCACCCACTTTTATCCCCTTTGGGGTGTGGCTCAGTGACTCAGCAGTCTCTGGGCCTGCCACACCTCTTCCTTTGCTGCGCACGCTTCTCCTTCCAACGCTGCCTGGGATCAATCCAGGATTAATCCTCCTCACCCTCTGTCTGTGGGGGCTCTGACACACCTTCTTCCTGGCCTTCAGCTGGCACCTGAGGCGTTGCCAGAAAGGAGGGAACTGGAGAGGGAGGCCTTGTTGGCTCCTCCCCCTCACTCTCAGAGTCATCCTCCTCCATAAGGACAGGCTTGGGAGCCAGAGTCACAACAGAAAGGTACTTTTACTGAGTACCTCTGATAGCAGCAAAAGAAAGCAAGATCTGAGAGTGGGTGTGACTTACAGATGCATATCCCCTCATTCATCCCTCCTCCCTCCAAAGGTCAAACAGGTCTAGTCCAATGTCTTTTCCCTCATGGGCCATGTGGTGTTCTTCTTCCGATGTTATTCTTCTGTCTGGTATGCAAAGTTCGTTGATGCCAGCTCACGCCTGACTGTTTGAATTCCTCCTCCCTCCTTTTTTCAAATGACAGCCGAAGCCTCTTAAAGAGCCACAACCCCATTAATCTTGCATGACACCAAAGTAGCACTAAAACACTTAACAAAGAAATAAAACAGTTAAACACCCTACTACGTGACTAAACACTTAAAATAATAGGCGGAGGCTGACAGAGTCAATGTCTTGTTCACTTTTTGTATTCCATTTGACGTTGTCCATGTACAGGAGGTGGTTGATGGTAATTCCACTCTTAAAGTTGATCCACACCCAGTCTTTGTGATTATCTGGCTGAAGGGATTCAAGTCTATGGAGAACAATAATAGGGGCAGTCGATCACCTTGGTATATGCTATACTTGATGGTCTCTTGAGTTGACTTCCAGAGTTGTCATGCACAGTCCCATTGAATTCTTGGTGAGGGCTCTTAGGGTTCCGTTGACTTTGGGTAGCACCAGGCATTCAGACCCACATATATGGCATTAAGTCATAGGCTTTCCTGTAGTCAACCCAAGCAGTAGTTAGATTGCTCTGTCTAGAATTTGAGTCTTGGGCAACTGCTCTATCTATGAGCAAGAGGTGTTTTGAGCCTCTGGTGTTGTTTCCAATGCCCTTCTAAAGTGTGCTGATATTTTTTTTATTCATTTTTTGTCACAACATTATATACAAGCACATACAGTAAAAAGAAACAATACGACAGGAACAGTAGGCACTTTTGTGCGCTTATGCACTCCCCTTATAGACCTCTTAGAAGGTGAGGTCAATAGTAGAGAGTTTTTGGTTAAAGCTTTTGGGAGTTTGAGAAGAGACCACAGAATCAGGTAGTGTGTTCCAAGCACTGATAACTCTGTTACAGAAGTCATATTTTCTGCAATCTAGATTGAAGTGGTTAACATTAAGTTTGAATCTATTGTTTGATCTTGTATTATTGCGATTGAAGCTGAAGTAGTCATTAACAGGAAGGACATTGCAATAGATAATTCTGTGTGTTAAATACAGGTCTTGTCGGAGTCGGCGGAGTTCTAAGTTTTCTAATCCCAGGATTTCAAGTCTGGTGGCATAAGATATTTTGTTGTTTACAGAGGAGCGGAGAACTCTTCTTGTAAAATATTTCTGGACACGTTCAGTTGTATTAATGTCAGAGATGTGGTATGGGTTCCAGACAGGTGAGCTGTATTCAAGAATTGGTCTAGCAAATGTTTTGTATGCTCTGGTTAGTAGTGTAGAGTTTTCGGAAAAGAAGCTACACATATATTTGACCCATATGGTCCTGTAACTTGGTGGAGGAGAGGACATTCCATGTTGTGGGAAGGCAGATTATTGGCCAGTAGTTGGCTGGTGCTGTTCTTGGGGAGGGGTCTTTCATGATCAACACTGACATTTCTTGGTTAGCCAGTCTGGGTCAGAGCCTGCTATTAACGCTTGGGTGGGTTAATGCACTCCTGTAAATTCCTTTAGCTACAGTAGTAGGGGTGGGGCTGGGTGCTCTCCAGCTATTTATGTTGAAGTTGTGCCTGCTTTTATGATTGAATGTGGTCATTAAATGAATCACAGAGATTGTTCAATTAATTTCACAGTTTTGAGTGGATCCAGCTTCTGTCTTTGCTTCTGACTTCGCTGTGAGAAGCTGGCTGGGAAAGTATTCCAATATTTGAGGGGCTGCCACAGAGAAGGTGCTTTGTTTCCCAAAGCACCCAAGGACCAGACAAGGAATAATGGATGGAAACTGAACAAACCTCCGGGGCCTCTGTGGCTCAGACTGCTAATGCAGTCTGTTATTAACAGCAGCTGCCTGCAATTACTGCAGGTTCTAGTCCCACCAGTCCCACCAGGCCCAAGGTTGACTCAGCCTTCCATCCTTTATAAGGTAGGTAAAATGAGGACCCAGATTGTTGGGGGGCAATAAGTTGACTTTGTATATAAATATACAAATAGAATGAAGACTATTGCTAACATACTGTAAGCCGCCCTGAGTCTTCGGAGAAGGGCGGGATATAAATGCAAATAAATTTTTTTTTTAAAAAAAACAAACCTAGAACTAAGGAGGAGTTTTCTGAGAATGAGAACCATCAACCAATGGAACAGAAGTTGCCTTCAGAAGTTGTGGGAGCTTCATCACTGGAAGCTTTCAAGAAGAAGAGACTGAACCGCCACCTGTCAGAAATGGTGTAGGGTCTCCTGCTTGAGCAGGGGATTGGACTAGATGACCTACAAGGTCCCTTCCAATTTTGTTAATCTGTTAAAAAAAAGTCACTAAAGATGGTCACGTGATACTGGGGCACTGAACCATTATAAACCCGTGCTAGTTGCCAAGTACCCAAATTTTGACTATATAACCGTGACGATGGTTGTTAGAGCCAGTCACAGATCATTTTCTTCAGTGTCATTGTAATTTTGAATGGTCACTAAACAGATAGTCCTAAATTGAGGACTAACTGTAAACGACAACATTCAGAAAACCTTTGTTTGCACTTGTAATCACATAAAAGCTTTCCGAAGATTAAGATCCTTGCTGCACATGATCCAAACCTCAGGAGGGGGAAAAATTCTGTAGTTAGCATGTATACACCATAAAGATCACTCAGAAATACTTTCATGTCTGACTCATTCATGCTGAAACGATACCTTGACATTGTCATATGGAGATACATCACCGAAGTTTAAAGGAATTCCTTTGGAAACCCAATGTTTGGCTGGTGATGAAAGGAAAACTGAAGAGCTTGCTCAAAGTTACCATTGATAATTACGCAGATAATCATTACCATCTTTGTACACAAGTTATGTAAATAAAGCATTGCTACTAATGGAATAGAAGCTTGTGGGCGATTGAGCTTTAAACACCCAGATTAAAGGAGTTAATGTTTTAGCATTCAGTAGTGCTTTACTTCGGATAAAAATACAGCATATTTCAGCTTTAGAAGAAAAAGAAGACCGGAAGTTCCTTGGTATAAAACGGAGTTGGTGTTCTCCTGAGTCAGCAGAAAACAAGGCTCGTACATCTATCCTTATTTACAACCTGCCTCTATTGCCTGTTTCCAATCACTGCCAATCAGGGACATTCCAGTGTGGTACAACAAAAGCGAGATGGACATGACCATGTATTTGAAAAATGGGTAAGTGCTGGAATTGCCACCTAACAGATATGGGGAGCTGCTACTACAATACCAGGACAGCTAAGAACATAGAGCTGTCTACTCTGGACATAGACGAAGATAAAGGCAACGTCATAGGAACACATCCGAAAATACGATGTTGTCAGGACATGTTTTTACGGTCTGCACTTAGATTAGTCAGTTGTGGTTCTGCTCTTCTCGCGCCATCATCCTCCCATTCTGCTTCTCCCGTTGGAGCAATCACCTTCCCAAAAAATCTGTGATGTTTCCTCCCAGGCTCTAACTCTATATCTCTATATCCCTCGCAAAAGGCACAGAGATGGCTTATTTCCAGGGCACTTCATTGCTTAATTGTGACCTTCAAGTCTGCTTGGTTTCTAAAATTGTTATAGAAGCATGCCAGATTAATTTCAAACAGATTATCCCGATGATTAGGGGACTGGAGGCTAAAATTTACGATGAACGGTTGCAAGAACTGGGCCTGGCTAGTCCAGTGAAGAGAAGGACCAGGGGAGACATGATAGCAGCGTTTCAATATTTGAGGAGCTATCACAGAGAGGAGGGAATCAACCTATTTTCCAAAGCACCCAAAGGCCAGACAAGGAACAATGGATGGAAACTGATCAAGGAGAGATTCAACCTGGAAATAAGGAGAAATTTTCAGATAGTGAGAAAATCAACCAATGGAACAGAAGTTGCTTTCAGAAGATGTGGGAGCTCCATCACTGGAAGCTGAAAGCTTTCAAGAAGAAGAGACTGGATTGCCATCTGTCAGAAACGGTGCACACAACAGTGTCTCCTGCTTAAGCAGAAGGGTTGAACTAGATTATCTATAAGGTCCCTTCCAGTTCTGTTAATCTGTCTGTATAATCCTCTCATTTGTTTATATAGTCTTTCCAAAGCCTTTCAATTAATGTAATTTTTCAGAGATAATGAAGCTGGAGGAAAGCTTCATTATTTTAAAAAAATACTATTTAACATACTCGAGAGACAGGTAGAGTTTTGGAAGTCAACTCCTGTGGAGAAAAAAAAATCCAAAAGTCAAATCACCAAGGATATGCCTTGATGTGATCCAATCCTTGCTCAGCAAACTTGTACAGGCAGTCCTTAACTTACAACAGTTCATTTAGTGACCATTCGGCGTTACAACGGCACTGAAAAAAAGTAACTTATAACCATTTTTCCCACATATGACTTTTGCATGTGTCCCCATGGTCACATGATTTACATTTGGATGTTTTGACAATTGTTTCATATTTATGATGGTTTCAGTGTCCTGGGATCATGTGATCCCTTTTTGTAGCCTTCTGACAAGTAAAGTCAATATTTTATTTATTTATTTTATTTATTTATTTATTTTATTTGATTTTTATACCGCCCTTCTCCCGAAGGACTCAGGGCGGTGTACAGGCAAGATAAAACCAGCAATACAAATATACAAGTTAAAATATCATTTAAAAAACTTATTTAAAATTAGCCTGAAATTAAATTACCATAAACTAAAAACCCCGTTTAAAAATTAATAAAATTTCCCATTAAAAATCCAATTTAGGCCAGCCCCGCGCGAATAAAGAGATGTGTCTTTAGTTCGCGACGGAATGTCCGAAGGTCAGGTATTTGACGTAGACCTGGGGGAAGCTCGTTCCAGAGTGTGGGAGCCCCCACAGAGAAGGCCCTTCCCCTGGGGGCCGCCAGCCGACATTGTTTGGCGGACGGCACCCTGAGAAGTCCCTCTCTATGGGAGCGTCATATTTATGGGAGGCATGTGGTAACAGCAGGCGGTCCCGTAAGTACCCAGGTCCTAAGCCATGGAGCGCTTTAAAGGTCGTAACCAACACCTTAAATAGGGAAAATGGATTCGCTTAACAACGGTGTTACTCACTTGGCTGTGTATTTAGCATTTTGGAAGCAGAGTTTATGTAGACATGCCATAAAGCAAATGAATCCAGGACATATTTATGAACATGTATTTATATCTAATTTATAAGGTTTCCCAACTCCATAATAATTCTGGGTGTTGTGCAAACATTAGAGCAGCGCAGAAGAATATTAATTAAAAAACCAACAATAACAGAAACTAAATGTCCAAAAAGAAGTAAGACACAGAATCTAAACACATGAGCTCCTGCAAGAGACTTGCCATTTAACAAGAAAAATGTATTGTATAAAGAAATATTTCAGATGAGGAGGCCTCTATCTAATAATCAAATCGACCCAACATCTAATATATAAAAAATAAAATAAATAAATAAAGTCAACAGTTTAGCCCAAATATTATACTAGTCTTCAAATCCCTCTGTTAACCATCTGTTATTGTATTTAACACATAGAAAGTCCACCAATGGCTTCCAGACTCTTATAAACCTGTCTAATCCATTATCTCTAATCAAGGCTGTTAATTTCCCCATCTCTGCTAATTCAGTCAATTTTAGAATACATTCTTCAACAGTCTCCCTTCCCTTCCCTTTCCTTCCCTCCCCTCCTCCCTCCCCTCCTCCCTCCTTCCCTTCCCTTCCCTTCCCTTCCTTCCCCTCCCCTCCCCTCCCTTCCCTTCGCTGTCCTGTCCTGTCCTATCCTTTCCTGTCCTTAGCGAGTACAATCCTCACAGGATAAGGATGAGAAAGTTTATTACTATTTACAGACCCATTATGTAAGGGGAGGAAAATTCATCATTTTTCCTTTTCTTTTCTTTTCAGCATCCAGCCAGGTTGGATTTTTTAAAGTTTAATGTTGGATGTTTGGGTCATTTTTTTTCTTTTTTTTCCCTTTTATGTACACATTTTTCCTTTGTTTTTGCTGTTGGATGTATGTTTTTACTGTTTTGTTTTTATGTTTTGTATTTTATTCCTATGGATAAAACATAATAAATATATACATGAAAAAAGAGAAACTTGCCACTTTAAAAAAAAATGTTGCTTTTTGAAGTATTTTCTTAATTTGCAAGAGAAATAGATTTACTAATTGTTAACAAATGCATATCAAGCTACAATAAGGTGGATCTGATGCATTCAAGTGTGCTATCTCACCATATCTATTTAGTAGCTAGGTACTGTTATTCTTCCATCAAGCTGATAAGACTAGATGTAGGGTCAAAATATGCTCCATTTATTGGTGGTTAAAGAAAGTGTATGGTCCCTGAATGTATACATGAAATTTTGTTTGAGTTGAACTCAATTCACAGTTTTCTTGACAACATTGAGTTGCCATTTTTTTTTTTACTAGGATAACTTTTGACTTTGCAATTTAGCCAACAGGTCTAGATATGCTTTTGGTTTCCCATCCAATACCCAATCCTGCTTAACTTTTGAAGATCAGGTTGGTGCTGCCACCTGCTGAGGCCTCTAAATGCATGCAGATAGCAAATCTGGGAATTCCTACAGCCCACCCCAATTAAAAAAAAGCCCACTATGTGTAGAAGGAATCTCCATACTGAGCAAACTCAATGGATCTCATTACATGACAAGCTCAACCCCAAGTTGCAAAATAGGATGAGTAAGAAAATGAAGTCCATACATTTCAAGGGCACTCAAATTGGAAGAGATGCCATCTGTAAGGGATCTACATTTGATGGGTCTCAGAAAATGAGGTTTCTCTGCCAAGGTTCCCACCTTATGAATCATGCCCATCTCCCAAAGGTAGGTTAGCACCATATCTGTTGATGTTTAGGAAGTCCCTCAAGTTCTAATTTATATCCTCAGACTTGGGGGTCTCAGGGACCAGAGACACTTGAAGGTGGGGCCCTTATTATGGTTGATGTGGTTAATACACTTAGTCTCTGCAATTTGTGGTTGCTATATTTTACCTTTTAATAGTGTTTTAATTTTTAATGGTGATTGGTAATATTTTTATAATGACTGTTTTTAAATAGTTAGAGATAGACATAAGATGATAGCTATATGTCAATGATAGTAACAGAGGGGTTCAATCAAGATCACATGAGGTACTAATACCACTCTATAAAGCCTTAGCAAGACCAAACCTAGAATACTGTTTTGGTCACCACACTATAAAAAAAGATGTTGAGACTCTAGAAAGAGTGCAGAGTGCAGAGAAGAGCAATCAGGATGATTAGGGGACTGGAGACTAAAACGTATGAAGAACAGTTACAGGAACTGGGCATGCTGGTCTAGTGAAGAGAAGGACTAGGGGATATATGATAGCAGTGTAACAATATTTGAGGGGTTACCACAGAAAGGAGGGGATCAAGCTATTTATAAGATAGATAGATAGATAGATAGATAGATAGATAGATAGATAGATAGATAGATAGATAGATAGATAGATAGATAGATAGATGATGGATGGATGGATGGATGGATGGATGGATGGATGGATGGATGGATGGATAGATGGATAGATAGATAGATAGATAGATAGATAGATAGATAGATAGATAGATAGATAGATAGATAGATGATAGATATTGAGTCTGTCGTCTGCACCTCTAGAACTGTCTGGTTTGGTTCTGCAACCCAATAAGACAGACATAGACTTCAGAGGATAATTAGAACTTCAGGAAAAAAAATGGTTACCAACCTGCCTTCCATTGAGGACCTGTATACTGCACGAGTCAAGAAGAGGGCTGTGAAAATATTTACAGACCCCTCACATCCAGGACATAAACTGTTTCAACTCCTACCCTCAAAATGACTCTATAGAGCACTGCACACCAGAACAACTAGACACAAGAACAGTTTCTTCCCAAACGCCATCACTCTGCTAAATAAATAATTCCCTCAACACTGTCAAACTATTGACTAAATCTGCACTACTATTAATCTTCTCATGGTTCCCACTACCCACTTCCTTCCACTTATGACTGTATGACTGTAACTTTGTTGTTGTATCCTTACAATTTATATTGATTGTTCCTGATTGCTTATTTGTACCCTATGACTATCATTGTACCTTATGATTCTTGAGGAATGTATCTTTTCTTTTATGTACATCAAGAGCATAGGCACCAAGACAAATTCCTTGTGTGTCCAATCACACTTGACCAACAAAAATTCTATTCTATTCTATTCTATTCTATTCTATTCTATTCTATTCTATTCTATCCTATCCTATCCTAGATAGATAGATAGATAGATAGATAGATAGATAGATAGATAGATAGATAGATAGATAGATAGATAGATATGATTGATAAAGTAATGAAATAATAGAAAGATGCACAAAGACAATGGGGCTATAGAGTATGTACGGTATGCATGCGTGACTATAATACTAATGAAAAATGTGTACAAGGAAGATTGCATGCTATCCTTGCTTGCTTGCTTGCTTGAGTTCACCTTTGGTAGCCTCAACTACTGTAGCAAACCTTAGCTCATCTCAAAAAAAAAAAGCTAAACTGGGTCCACTCTAATTAGCATTTAATTAGATTACTAAGAAGCCCCTGGTGATTGGTTAAACTTAGAAGTAAAAAATTCCTGATAGAAAGCAGTAGAAAACAGCTTTCATAATGTTGCCAAGAAAATTGCATAGATGTAGTCCCTATGAGTCAAGCTAAACTGGAGGGCATCTTTATCTTTGACTCCTAGCAAAGCAACTTCCATGAAGAAGATTGGCTGGATCCTGCAGAAGCTACATTTCTTGATTTAATAATAACCCATCATGCCTAAGTACAGCAGAATAGTTATTACTCACCAGTTCTTGATTTGAAGGTAATTATCATCCTCATCATTGCTCACTGTTCTGAATTAAATACTTAGCAAATATCTCTGGGGTGATTTGAAAATAGATGCAGAGTTACTTCAGTAACAGAGTTGTTAATGCTTGGAATACACTACCTGACTCTGTGGTCTCTTCCCAAAATCCCCAAAGCTTCAACCAAAAACTATCTACTGTTGACTTCACCCCATTCCTAATAGGTCTGTAAGGGGTATGCATAAGAGCACTAGCGTGCCTACTGTTCCTGTCCTAATGTTTCCTTTCGTTATATCTAATTAATATAGTTATTACATACTTATGCTTATATATATGCTTATATATTATATAGTTATTTTCATGCTTATGCTTATATATACTGTTGTGACAAAATAAATAAATAAATATAAATAAATAAATAGCTCAAGGTTGAACTGTTGAGTTCAGTACATTGATGATATTGCTAATTTGGTAATGAAATATCTGGAGGAAAAGCTCAAAGAACATCAAGAACCCAATAGTGGATATGTTACAGTGAAGCTTTAGAGTGTGGAGTTCTGTGTTCAGAAGAGACAATCAGAAAGCTTAAAAAAAAAGGAAACAAAGCAATCAATGCCCAGATGGTCTTCCGGGTGCAATTCAAGGTGTTGGTTACCATCTTTAAAGCGCTCCATGGCTTAGGACCGGGTTATTTACGGGACCGCCTGCTGCCACCAATAGCCTCCCAGCAACCTGTGCGCTCCCATAGGGAGAGCCTCCTCAGGGTACCGTCAATCAAACAATGTCGATTGGCGATGCCCAGGGGGAGGGCCTTCTCCATGAGGGCTCCTGCCCTCTGGAATGAGCTACCTCCGGGGATACGCATATTCCCCGACCTCCGGGCCTTCTGATGCGCGCTTAAGACCTTCTTGTTTTATCGTGCAGGACTGGCCTAACGTGTTATTAATGTGGGTTTTTATTTTGGTTTTATCACTATTTTATTCGTTTCGGCCTAATTTGAATTTAGATTTTTAAAATGTTTTTAATTTTTGTAACTCTGTTTTATTTGACTGTAAACCGTCCTGAGTCCTTCGGGAGAAGGGCGGTATATAAATTAAATTAATAAATAAACAAAATAATTAAATAATAATTATTAATAATTTATTAATTTATTAATTTAAATAATAAAATTAATAAAAAAATAAAAAATAATTGGTTAATACCAGACCAATAATCAAGCAGTAAACAATGTCTTAATCAACCAACTACGGACTCACACAAACAACCAAATAGTAGGCAACAGCTTAATCAAGGAGCCAACCAAGATCACTCCCACCAACACTGACAAGGCAAGCTACCTGTATATAAAAAGAAAGCAAATTTCCTTTTTGATGATATTACTTAGTTGGGTAATGGAACATCTGCAAGGAAACAACCAAGCTCAGAGAACACCAAGGACCCCACAGTTCAATCTGAAGCCTCAGAGATCCTGTTCTATTGTTAACCTTTTAAATGCCTTTAAGCGTATGGATTCTGACCAGTGGTGGGATTCAAAAAAATGTACTACAGGTTCTGTGGGTGTGGCTTGGTGGCCGTGGCATTGCTTGGTGGCCGTGGCTTGGTGGCCATGGGAGGAGAAGGATACTGTAAAATCTCCATTCCCTCCCCACTCCAGGGGAAGGATACTGCAAAATCCCCATTTCTTCCTGATCAGCTGGGACTCGGGAGGCAGAGAATAGATGGGGGCAGGACCAGTCAGAGGTGGTATTTTCTGCTACTGGTTCTCCAGAACTGGTCAGAACCTGCTGATTCTGACACCATGTTCTGTTCACACGTCATTCACCTTAGTAATGATGGCAAAACCTAAATCAGTAGAACCCAAGAAGTCTTTTACATCATTTCTGTGAAACCTAGAATCAGAGGGCTCAACAGAAACTTGAATGTCTTCTAGTTCAATCTCCTGCCCAAGGCAGGAGTCTTTATATCACCCCAGTAAGATGGTTGTCCCATCGTTTCTTGAAAACTTCCATGGAGCACCCGCAACTCCAGGAGGCAGGCTGTTCTATTGATTTATCATTCTGATTGTCAAGAAATTCTTCTATTTCCAGGTTGAATATCCCTCTGATGAGCCTCCACCTATTGCTTCTTGTCCTGCCCTCAGGTATTAAGGAAAATAAATAGACACCCTCTTTCCTGTGTCAGCAAATTCTTGCAACAAAGTCTTTGAATGCAATCCTACATTGCATTAACGTTGGGTTCAATCAAGATCACATGAGGTACTAATACCACTCTATAAAGCTTTAGCAAGACCACACCTAGAATACTGCATCCAGTTTTGGTCACCACAGTATAAAAAGATGTTGAGATTCTAGAAAGAGTGCAGAGTAGAGCAACCAAGATGATTAGAGGACTGGAGGCTAAACATACGATGAACTGGTTGCAGGAACTCTGCATGGCTAGTCTAGTGAAGAGAAGGGCCAGGGGACACATGATAGCAGTGTAACAATATTTGAGGGGCTGCCACAGAGAGGAGGGGTCAAGCTATTTTCCAAAGCACCTGTAGGCCAGACAAGGAATAATGGATGGAAACTGAGCAAGGAGAGATTCAACCTAGAAGTAAGGAGAAATTTTCTGATAGTGAGAACAACCAACCAATGGAACAGCTTGTCTTCAGAAGATGTGGGAGCTCCATCACTGGAAGCTTTCAAGAAGATACTGGACTGTCATCTGCCAGAAATGGTGTAGGGTCTCCTGCTTGGGTGGGAGGTTGGACTAGATGGCTTACAAGGTCCCTTCCAACTCTGTTAATCTGATCTGATCTGAATCAGTCTATCTACAAACACCTTGTATGTAATGGTTAAAAAAGCCCAGTACAACAGGTTTAGTTGTGACTACATTGCAAACCTGACCATTATATAAACATGCTTTAAGCATCTGTCTTTCTCTTCGGCATGATGAGGTCCATGATGTTTTTGCATCTCAATTTTCTACAGGAATAGGAATCCATTGCTGAAATAGAGAATTGCTTAAGTTGCCCAGATTCTGTGACTATAGACAGTCCTCAACTTACAATCCTTTGTTTAGTGACCATTTGACATTCCAATGGCACTGAAGAAAAGGACTTACAACTGATCCCTGCACATACAACCATTTTAGCATTACCATGGCCATGTCATCAAACCTGGGTGCTTGGCAACTGGTTCACATTTATGATGATTAGCCATTTACAACCTTCCCAGCTGGTTTCTGAGAAGCAAAATCAATGGGGAAGCCAGATTCATTAACAACCACCTGCAACAACTGCAGTGATTTGCTTAATAAACATGGCAAAAAATGTTGTTAAATTGGGTGTGACTCACTTAACCACCTTGTTTAATGATGGGAATTCTGGTACCAGTTATGGCTGTAAGTCGAAGACTACCTGTATTCTTGTAGATGATTATCCCTCCATTCTTGTTTACCAAATCCTGCCTATGTTTCCTCATTCTACAATAAGACTGGATGTTCTGATCAGAGTATTATTCAGGTGCCTGTAAGAGAAGTTTTGATAGGATAAGTCATTGATAACTCATTGATATATAGAGCTTCACAGTTACTATGGCTCCCTATTCAGAACAGACTCCATTAATGTTATATAATATGACAGATGTACACAAATCTAGAGATAAAGCAAAGAAATATTGGAGTAGGATTCATATCCTAATACAGAAAATTCTTAAAGTGAATATAGCAGAGGTGAGATTCAGCTGGTTCTGTCCAGTTCAGGAAAACTGGGAGTGGCGACTGTGGGAGGGTCCACCCACCTGCCCAGATATAATATGCAAGTACTACGCATGCATGGAAGGCCGTGCTCATGGGCAGAGGCATGCACTCACCTTTGTGAACCGGTAGGGAAGGTAATTGAATCCCACCTCTGGAATATAGGAAAAAAACAAAAAAAGAGAGATACTTTTCTTTTGGGTTTAACGGAACAAAACTTGGAGGGAAAAAAATCGGAACTCTGATGTTATATATGCTGATGGCAGCAAGACTATGCAAAGAAATGGAAGGTCACTTTGGCTCGACAATGGATGAATGGCTGAAAAAACTGATGGCGTTAACAGAGGTGGCTAAATTGACTGATTAAAGAAAAAAAACACAAATACTTTTATTTTGACTTGGAAACCACTTCTGGACTTTGTGCTTAAGGTGGAAAAAGATGAAACTTTGATCTTGAGTTTTACCGATTAGATAGAATTGTTGTTACAGAAATGGCTAGTTCACTGGTAGTCAACCTAGTCCCTACCACCCACTACTGGGCATTCCAGCTTTCATGGTGGGCTGTAGGGGTTTTGTCCGATACTGAAGCACTTTCCTTTTTTTAAATTTAATTGACTTTTTTAAAAAAATTCATAGCATTATTTAAAAACCTTTTCATTAGGTTTTCATAAAATTTTCCGTGACAATTTAAATTTCTGAAAATATACTATTTGTATCGCCCGCACATAAGTTTAGTTCACATTACGTAAGTGAAACTAAATGGCGCTATAGTGCGACTGCAAACAAAAGAGCCTTGTCCCAGAATAGCTCGCGCATCTCCCCCCACCCCACCCGGCTGTAACAGACAAGCAGAGCTGGTAGCCGGCACCCACCCCCCCAAACCCAATCCACGATGCGCGAGAGGCATGCGCAGACGACAATACACGGTGTATTACTGTGGAACTGGTGGGCGGTTAGAAAATTTTACTACTAACAGAGAAACAAAAGTGGGCGGTAGGTATAAAAAAGTTGACTACCCCTGGGCTAGTTTCTATTATTATGAAAAAGTAAAAAGTTGACCATAGATCTTAATGCCTTATTCAAGGCATTAAGGTGCGTGCATAAGAGCACAAACGTGCCTACCGTTCCTGTCCTATTGTTTCTTTCCTATATGCTTATACTTCCTTGTTTCTCCTCATATATATGTTTATATATTATATAATTTTTTTGTGTTATGCTTGTGTATATTGTTATGACAAAATTAAATAAATAAATAAAATAAATTGCATCAAAGGAGTCGGAAGTCAATGCCTTTTTTTTCTTTTTTTCTTTTTTCCTTTCTGTCCCCCACTATTTACTTCCCTTTTTCTTTCCCTAATTTCCCTAATATTTGCTTTTGTGTTCTCTTTGTATGTTATATTACAAACTAATAAAACTATATACATAAAAAAGAAATCTAGAGATGAGGTAGAGCTTCTTTTTCTTGGAAAATTCAGAAATAGAATTCCTCCACCCATGAGAATTTCTTGATTCACAAGAAAGGCCTGATGCAGCTAGAAAGATGGGCTTGTCGCCCATTAAAATCTTGAAAGATATGTCCTGGCTTTGAATTTTGTAACGATCCCCCACTCTAAATGCAAGAACATAATTATCAGTCAAGAGGAAGGTTAGTTTTTGTAGAAGCTGCAACATAATAAAATGCTACAGTCATAATAGGTACTGTGATGTTCCCTCCAAAGCTTTTTTCCACTTGGAAAGATAATAGCTGCTGAATAATGCTCTAGCATCAGTTCATTTAAGCCCAAAACAGATGTTTAACTGAAGGAGAATGATGTTTAAAAAGGATTACAAACTGAAACAGGAAATGTTTTGTGCCAGAAAGATTGCGCTTAATGTCATTCGCGATGTTGACAATACATTGAAATTGATGTTTCAGACAAAGGCTTGCTTTTCATTTATTTGGGACGGTTTCTCTACATTATTATAGAAATCATAATACCTACAAATACCTACATAGAAATGTCGAGAAATGTGGGCTGAAGAGGGAGACCTGCCCATTATTGGGGTGAGTTTATGAAAGTGACACCTGGACAAATACTGAGAGCTGCCTTGTCTGTCATCAAGCATAGAAACTGATCAGAAAGGTCAGGGTTTCATTAGAATAATATGTATTCAGTGCTTTCCATACAATTCGTCTTTGATCTGGAGGGTAGACACAGCTAAAGGGCTAAGGGTTAGTCCCATGAAGTTTTTATAACTTGCGCCGTCTTAAGAATTCCTGCATATCTGGGAAATGCAAATAGGGTGGGTGTTGTTTTTTTTAAGAGCCTAGATTCTCAGGGAGAGTGAATCCAGCAGAAATCTCATTGGGGCAACTGACTTAGGCCTAACAACCACAAGGGGATGCGTGTACACACAATGCATCTCCTCAGGGGACAATTTATCCACCGCAATTCCATTCATTCCCTTTGAGCTCTATGGAATCCTATCCATTTAGAAGGCCAAATGGCCGCCAATCCTTAGCGGAATCCCCTAGCCCTGGGGATTGGCTCTCACATGGGTGTCCTTCGTGTAGTTATTTAGCATTTCATGAATTTCCTCTGCATGGTTGAATCAGGGCCATTCAGAAGCAGCTTGCCTGAGGTTGCACAAGGGGCAGCCAGCCTGGGAGGGGGGGGGAGGGGAAAAACACCTTTCAGAATTGGAAAGTTGCAAAATGATGGCCTTCACTGCGTGCAGGTAATCTTCAATTTACAACCGTTCCTTTAGTGACTGTTCGAAATTACAACAGCACCGAAAAATAACATACAGCCGGTCCTTGTGCTTACAGTCATCAGATAACCCCCCAGATTCACATGGTCAAAATTCAGGCTCTTGGCAACCAGTTCAGATTTATGATGGCTGCAGCATGTTGGGGGTCCTGCTATCGTGACTTGCAACCTCCCCAGCTGCAAAGCTCCTGACAAGCAAAGTGAGTGAGGGAAGCCGGATATGCATAGCAACCACATGATTCACTTAGAAACTTTGGTGATTCATTTAACAACCATGGCAAGAAGGTTATAAAATTGGGCCTGACTCACAGCCTCGCTTAGCAATGGAAATTTTGGCCTCATCTACAGTCATATAAGTCAAGAACTATCTTGAGTCAGTTTCCCATCTTCTCAAGGGACCTGAGTTCCGTTCAGGAAAAGCAATTCTCCTCTAAACACACACACACACACACACACACACACACACACACACACACACACGCACACACAGACAATTTTCCTATTCCTGACATTGATAATATAGCCACTGCTAATCTCCTGGAAGGCTTTTTCACAACCCTGAGGGACAGTGGTGGGTTTCAAATTTTTTTACTACTGGTTCTGTGGGTGTGGCTTGGTGGGTGTGGCAGGGGAAGGATACTGTAAAATCTCCATTCCCACCCCAATCCAGGGGAAGGTTACTGCAAAATCCCCATTTCCTCCCGATCAGCTGGGACTCGGGAGGCAGAGAATAGATGGGGGCGAGGCCAGTCAGAATTTTTCTTACTGGTTCTCTGAACTACTCAAAATTCCCTTTACTGGTTTTCCAAAACTGGTCAGAACCTGCTGAAACCCACCTTTGTTGAGGGACTATGTAGACCCTGCAGAACACTTTTGATCTGAGAACTGCCTCTACCCGCTGGACCACTTGAAAGAGGCTGAATTTCTAAGAGCCATGGTCCAAATCACAGACTTTCTCAGAAAGTTGGATACTGAAGGGTATCCATGCTTGCAGTCTCTTCTAAAAGTAACTCTAGCCGTAATTGCAACACCAGAGAGGCAGAAGGAGGCAGACAAAGTGGAAGGCAGAAAAATGTGCTTTGTGACAAGGGCCTAGGTTCCTCTCCCGAGATGCCAGATAAATGTTTAAATGAGTGGGGTGCCTACTCTCAGGAGCCTAGGGAGAGACAGAAGTCTGCTTAAGAATCAAACCCCAATATACGTACCCATTCAGGGTGAAAAGCAGCATTCTGTATAGAAATATGGAATCACGGAGTTGGAAGAGCAGTTGAGGGCCCTGAGGGCACTTCCCCACCCATCACAGGAATTCAGATGAAAGCTGTTCATGCAGAAGATTCCCTAACCCATGTTTTATCACATCAAGAGAAAAGTCCACTACTTATCTGGATCCCTGGGGCCATTACTCAACATTACTCAACTTAGAAAGCGTTTCCCCCTCCCCCCCACCTAGCATCGAAAACTTAAAGCATATCTCTGCGTGCACTCTAAAGGCTATGCCTGCAACTCCCACTTTTACTTTTAAAAACAAAGCCAGGACCAATATCAATAGCAGATTTGGAGACAGAGACTACAAAGAAGTACACAGGTGGATAACCACAAAGCATGTAAATGCCACTTTAAAATATCTCCGTGTCTGGACAACCTGAGTTTTCAGGTGGCTCTTGCATCTAGGGATGAGCAATCCTCAAAATGCCTACAAGAAATTTTTAAAAAGGAATTTCTTTGAAGCTGTTTCTATTAACCGAGTTGTTTGTTAAATGCAATGTTGTTTTAACCCGTAGCTATTGGGTGGGTATTTAGTTATTTGAATGAGCACTTCGGGGGAAGAAACAGGGATGTTTTAAGAGTGTTTCCTCTCCCTGTGAGTTGCCCCTTTCACAAAAACCCTCTCTTGTTTAAAAATCCTTCTTTTGTTTTTCTGCAATTTCAACCCTTCTTGCTCCCCCACCCCCCGCCCACATGCTCCATCTCCCTGCTTTTTGAAACAGCTTGCCTCTTTGAAACTTCCGTCTTTCTAAAATGCTAGAAAAGTAAACAACTCAATGTGGAAGGATGCTCTGGCCAGACTATTATGTCTCCAGAGAGTGTTTCTAAGTTAAGTGCTTCTTTCAATGTGGCCATTTCTATAGGTCTGGCAAAAATTTGGCCTCATCCTGACATCTGGTCCTCAACAGTTGATGGATTCTTTGGACATTTGGTTGGGATGCGGTCCACATCTCAAAAAGATTAGCGCACATTATTTTTACAAAGAGTGCAAAGAATGTTCGCCCACTAAAAACATTTTTGTAAGGTTGGCGTTTTTGTAAGGATTTGGTTTGGGCAAGGTAATCGAAATAAAGAGTGGCTATTCCTTAGAAATGTTTGAACCAACTGGCTAGCACATCCAGTTAGAGTAAGCAGAGTTCTTTAGTTTAGTAAATTCTCTGGAAAATCTCAAAGATATTAGATTCATAGTTGATTGTCTCAGGATTTTTGTCAGTGTTTGAATTTCTTTGATTCTAGTTAGGAACTTGGTCATCTAGTAATGTAGTTATATGTTTCAATCAGAATATAGTTGGAAAGGACATTGGAGGTCATCTAGTCCAGTGGTCACCAACCAGTGGTCGGTGGACCACTGGTGGTCCATGAGAAAATTTTGGTGGTCCACAGAAAAATTATTTGCATTTTTATATTGCACTAAATTTATCTTTTTTTAAAATTCATAATAGAATAGAATAGAATAGAATAGAATAGAATAGAATAGAATAGAATAGAATAGAATAGAATAGAGTAGAGTAGAGTAGAGTAGAGTAGAATTTATTGGCCAAGTGTGATTGGACACACAAGGAATTTGTTTTGGTGCATATGCTCTCAGTGTACATAAAAGAAAAAAAATACCTTCATCGAAGGTATTTTATTATTTATTTATTATATTTATTTATTTACTATATTTATTAGTGGTCCGCGGGATTTGAAATTATGAATTTAGTGGTCCCTGAGGTCTGAAAGGTTGGTGACTCCTGATTTAGTCCAAACCCACCCCCCCAAGCAGAAGACCCTACACCATTTCTGACAAATGGCTGTCCAGGCTCTTCTTAAAAACCTCCAGTGATGAAGCACTACAACTTTTGAAGGCAAGCGGTTCCGCTGGTTAATTGTCTTCATTGTTAGGAAATTTCTCCTTAATTCCAAGTTGCTTCTCTTCTTGATTAGTTTCTATCTATTGTGTCTTGTCCTGCCCTCGGGTACTTTGGTAAATAAGTTGATCCCCCTCTTCTTTGTGGCAGTCCCTCAAATACTAGAATACTGCTTTCATGTCACCCCTAGTCCTTCTTTTCATTAAACTAGCCATATGTTTTAGTCTCCAGGCCTTTAATCATCTTAGTTATTTTTCTTTGCACTTTTTCCAAAGTCTCAATATCTTTTTTGTAATTTGCCAACTAAAACTGGATGCAATATTCCAGGTGTGGCCTTACTAAGGCTTTATAAAGTGATCTTGTAGCCTATTGTATTGATACATGATTATGTGTCCACTTTTGCAGCTCCTTTCTATATTTTTTTCATGCAGGATTCACATTCCTGTATTGCAAGTCTTTGACTCCCATTCAGAAGCTCAGTGTCTAGTTCAAAATCCCAAAATCCCCATCATCGTATAGAGTTTTCCAGATTATTTTGCTTTGTGCAGACTTTGATGAAAAATAACTACATTAATGTAGTCCTAGTGTCTTCAACATGGACTGCTTTTCATTCTCAATATACTGCAGAAAGAGTAAAAAATCTGGGACTAGATTCACCATGTACTACCCTTCCTCAGCTTAGTGCCCTCCAAGATGGTTGGAGTTCAATCTTCATAATTTTGGGGTCAATATTCATTGTACTTGAGAACTACAGCCGAGCTGGCCCCAACATTAGGTGTAATCAAACAGCTGCTTTAAGCATCAGGCCAGGACAAACTAGCAACATGATGGCAAATTTATGGCATTCATATCAAAGGTGACATGACATGACATTACACTTTGGGTAACATGCCAGCATTTACCAACCGCAATAACAACAGTTCTCAATGATTTTAGCTAATATAAATTGTGCTTCACAGCCGATCATCGCCCAGCTGATTGTCAGTTTGGGAGAACTGGTCCAAATTAGTAGCATTCACCCCTGGTCCAGGTGCCTTTCTAAACAAACTCTCAATAGTCTGGGCTTGCAGTCCTTACTAAACGAATTGTTGTTGTTATAACTGATGTAGCAGAAGTGTCCCCTTAATTTTATCTGTGCAAATGCAGATCATTCACCATTTAGCCAGCAGCCTTTTCAGCTGTAAGGTAAACGTAAAGGTTCCCCTCGCACATATGTGCTAGTCATTGCTGACTCTAGGGGGCGGTGCTCATCTCCGTTTCAAAGCCAAAGAGCCAGCACTGTCCGAAGACGTCTCCGTGGTCATGTGGCCGGCATGACTAAACGCCAAAGGCTCATGGAACGCTGTTACCTTCCCACCAAAGATGGTCCCTATTTTTCTATCTGCATTTTTTACCTGCTTTCAAAACTGCTAGGTTGGCAGAAGCTGGGACAAGTAACAGGAGCTCACCCCGTTACACGGCAGCACTAGGGATTCGAACCGCTGAGCTGCTGACCTTTCAATAGACAAGCTCAATGTCCGTAAATTAAGAGAAAATCAATGTGCCATAATTCCACCCAGGTACAAATTCTGCTTGGATATGGCTCATACTCTGGGAAGCAGTGAATCTCAAACATCAATCATGAAGTGGAAGGAGTATGTTTGTTTCTTTCTCAAAATCTTATTTAAAACGTGAGTTTTCTATTGTGCTAAAAAAACTGGACACCTCCATAAAATGTATGTGAGGTCTAAGGTACATTTGGCACCTGCATAAGATATATGTGAAGTCTGTGGGACATTTCAGCACTTGCACAGAAGTTAATTAGCTAATATTTGTAAAGAGCTTTGAAGAAGGGAACATAAACCAAAATGCTGTATTTTATGACATTAGGTTGGTATGCATTGGTCAATTGATACTGTCAGAGGGAAAGTATTTTGAAAATCTCTGATTTCTTTTTAGAAAGCTAGCTTCCAGTTCTTAAGGATAAATCTTGAAAATAAGTGAGCATCTCTTCACATAAAGGAGAAGTCATGGATATTATTATACGGATGTCTTTCTGTGTTTTCTTTCAATCTTGTCATGTCATTAGGGCAGCATTGTGGCAAAATTCAGGCAACTCGAACATCCTAAACCTGAATTTCTCTTGATTCAGATGATAATAGAGAGAATCTGGACAGACATGGCAGTGGTGACAGCCTGTATATACTATATACTATATATACATTTATGCATATGCATATATCTCTATATATATGCATATATGAATCTGCACTACTATTAATCGTTTCATAGTTCCCATCACCAATCTCTTTCCACTTATGACTGTATGACTATAACTTGTTGCTGGCAATCCTTATGATTTATATTGATATATTGACCATCAATTGTGTTGTAAATGTTGTACCTTGATGAACGTATCTTTTCTTTTATGTACACTGAGAGCATATGCACCAAGACAAATTCCTTGTGTGTCCAATCACACTTGGCCAATAAAATTCTATTCTATTCTATTCTATATACACATCCATTCATGTGCATACATGCACCCACCTGTGGGGGGGCACATACATGCACACACACACATGTATATTTTAATTATATGTATATATATATATATATATAATGTAGGTAATGCCAAGTTAGCATTCAATTTCAGTGCAGTGTCTAAGTAACATACTTTGTAACATATTATCACTGCACATTTCAAAACCAATTTCAAGATGTTTTTCTTCTAAACATGCTCTTAAGATAGCATCTCACATGCATGTAAGGATCATGCCTAAAAGTTCTGGACAGTAATCTATAGATAGGGAAGAAACCATGTCTATTTCTCCCAATTTCTAAGTCTTGCAGAGACATGATCTACCCTGGCTATAGTATATCAGTTATTTCCTGTTTAGTTACAGCCACCATACTATTAACTCGTAAGTATGTGCCACTCCATAATTGGAATTTAACCACCTGCTTCTGAAATCCAATAAATGCAGTTTATCAACACAGAACACGACCTGTTGCAGAAACTACTTCTTAAGTTGGTATTTCTCATTTAAAATGCTATATATGAACCAGAATTGTATGGGAATTCTAAGGCCTATCTCTGAGAAAAAGCCTGACATCCTGAATTTTGGATTGATTGGAGCAGCCTTTCTCACATAAGGAAGGCTAATGTGGGAGAAGAAGCCATATTGGCTGAAGAAGAATATACATTTCATTATGTTTAGCATTGTGTGGTAAAGAACACAACTGCCTTGCAGTCTCTATTTTCATGAATATGAACCATCTGAGTTACTCAAAAGGAAGTCCAGATCTGGATTTGTTCCTGATTAGTAATCATGGAGTATCACCTTATTACATTCCAGTCCAGCCTAGCTAAGCCAATTCCCACCCCAAAAGCAGCAGAATGGGGACCACGTCATGTCTTTAAGCCAATGCTTTTTGTTTGATTAGTTTGGCATCCCAGAGGGCAATAGAGGATTGATTTTGTAAAGTGAAGAAGAGATTGATATTGCTAACTAGCACAACAAGAGTGTATGTAGAATCATTTATAGACAACCCTGCCAAGTCCCCTATCTTGGAAAGAGCATATTAAGATCAATATTTGGGTTTGTTGGTCTTTCTGATGATTTTATTTCTCAAAAATTAAAACTACATCGGCAAAATTTACAAGGTTAAAATGAAGTTTCTCAGTTTTTTCATTCCCCAACTGTAGCAATACTACAGAAACCACCATGGAACAGATTCTACTGCCTATTAGCTAGAAGAGCTGGGCCAAATTAAGTGTCCAGAAATCTGTCAATTGGGTTTCCCATTTTTTTTAATAAAATGCAACCCTGCCTAACAGCAGTTGGTATGCTGTAGGTTGTATGAAGATCCTTTCTTGCTATTTTCCCACTCCAATTTTGATTGGTAGATAGTATAAATAGCCTTTTAAAAAACAATAATGCCACCTTTGCAGCAAACTGGATGGGTGGGGAACTCATGTTGCTCTCTGCTGTTCTGTTAGGATATCCCAGTATGACTTTCCAGTGTAATGAGTATGTAGGCTTCATACTGCATTGTTATGGATTCTGTACCTTATTAGCAAATCGGTATATTGGGGAAACAAAACAGCCACTTCATAAACGCATGGCACAACATAGAACAAACCCATCAAGACAAGATTCAGCAGTCTATCTGCATTTAAAAGACAAAGGCCCATCTTTTGAAGACAGCGAAGTCCACATTTTGGATAGATAGGACAACTGGTTTGAAAGAGGGGTGGGCATGGCCAGTACATGATGTATCTGTCCTGCGGGTGGCGAGTTTGACACCCCTGTTCTAAAAGAATACAAGTGATCAGCTGTCTGCAAGAAATATAAATCCTTCCATTTACCACCATCCAGTCAGAGCTGAAGAAGCTTATTTATTTTATTTATTTATTATTTATTTTGTCACACAAGCATAAGCATGAAAATAACTATATAACATATAAGCATATATATAAGAATAAGCATGTAATAGCTATATTAATTGGATATAATGAAAGGAAACAATAGGACAGGAACAGTAGACACATTTGTGCTCTTATGCACGCCCCTTACAGACCTCTTAAGAATGGGGTGAGGTCAATAGTAGACATTTTTTTGGTTAAAGCTTTGGGGATTCTGAGAAGAGACCACAGAGTCAGGTAGTATGTTCCAAGCATTAACAACTCTGTTACAGAAGTCATATTTTCTACAATCAAGATTGAAGCGGTTAACATTAAGTTTAAATCTATTGTTTGCTCTTGTATTGTTGTGACTGAAGCTGAAGTAGTCTTCAACAGGAAGGACATTGTAATAGATGATTCTATGAGTTAAACACAGGTCCTCTCGAAGGTGGCGGAGTTCTAAGTTTTCTAAACGCAAGATTTCAAGTCTGGTGGGATAAGGTATTTTGTTGTATTCAGAGGAGTGGAGAACTCTTCTTGTAAAATATTTCTGGACACGTTCAGTTGTATTGATGTCTGAAATGTGGTATGGGTTCCAGACAGGCGAGCTATATTCAAGAATTGGTCTAGCAAATGTTTTATAAGCTCTGGTTAGTAGTGTAGTGTTTCTGGAGAAGAAGCTACGTAAGATTAAGTTTACAACTCTTAAAGCCTTTTTTGCAATGTAGTTGCAGTGGGCTTTGGCACTTAGATCATTGGATATGAAGACTCCAAGGTCTTTAACAGGGTGGGGTTCATCTGTCAGCTTTTTGGATGAGAAGCGAAATGTCTTCAAAGAAAAACCAGAAAGTCCAGTTGCCTCTTGAAAAAGCATCTTTGGGACAACCATGACCTGGATGATTGAGAATCTCCACAGACATTATGGATTGAAAGAAAAAATGATATTTTCTTTTAGGTAGCTTTGGGCACTGTGTTGAAACATTTTTTTCTTATCAGCAGCTTCTGATTCCATCAACCTGTAGCATCCACTCAATTATAAATGACAGGCACAAAAGATTATTAACTTTAGAAGGACATGACCTTCAATTAGGTTGGCACACTTTTTTTATGGTATGGGAAGAATAAGATACATAGCTACCTTCAAAGACATTATGTTAGAAATGCATTGCTATCAGTATGGGTTAAAATGAAAATACAACATTATTTGAAAATACCAGTCTGACTTTCCACAATGGAAGCATTGATACATCCTAATGTTATTAATATGGAAAAAATTGTAAGATATAAAAATATTCTGAATGAAAAAGGGAAATTAAAAACCAAGCAGGAACTTAGTAGTCAAGGGATGGACATTGCATGGTGCCACAATCTCAATATGAGAAAGATGCTAAAATGTATGGTTTTAATAAAGAATTAACAGAACTGGACCAGATATTAACTAGAATGGATGAAAAACTGATGAAGAAAATATAATGTTACTTATTAAGTATTAAATTGGAAAGTGAGCTGGTAAAGGAGACAATGATTGTTTCGGCTAAAAACTTTGGATCTGCAATAGAACTGGATAAATGGCAGAAACTGTGGGATAGAAATGTTAAATTGACTATGTCAACTGCATATAAAGAAAATTTAAATAAACTTTTCTATAGATGGCATTTTGCACCAAGACCAGCAAAAATGTATAAAGATAGATCTGCTAAATGTTGGAAGTGCAATCAAACACCTGGTTCATATTACCATATATAGTGGATATGCCCAAAAGCTAAAAAATATTGGACAAAAATACATACTTGGTTGGAAAAAATGATAAAGCAGCATACAGACTTGAAACCCGAAATATTTTTATTGGGCAATCTGCCAGAAAAATATGACAAAATGACTATATATTTGATTTTACATGTACTAACTGCAGCCAGAATTGTATTTGCACAACAATGGATGAACGATGAAATCCCGACAGATGAGAGTGTAATTAAGAAAATATTAGAATGTGCAGAAATGGATAGACTAACACTTACTATTAAGGACAAAGAAGAAACTGAATATTTTTTGATATGGGACTTATTTTACCAATGGTTAGACAATAGAAACAGAAGTTAGAAATGTGTGGACATAAAAAGGGTAAATGTTAAAACAGAGATTTGTTAAAGTAGACAAGTTAAATATTATTGTTATTACAGTATTAATGTTATTGTGATGAATACTACTGTAAACATTTTGATTATGATTGCCTAAAACAATTTTATCCAGACAACACACTGTTTGATGGAAATTGAATTTTCATGTTATATAAATAAAATAAATAAAACATGGGGGAGGGGAAATTATAAATAACAGGTGTTGACCATCAACTCTAAGAAGGAGATGCATGGTTCAGATTTGTTCTATATCATGTAAATGCAGTGCAGTCCTATTTTTTTTTCAAACTTTCTCACATGTATCTATGGAGATAAGTTAATTAACTAATCAAACCATGATAGTCTTGAAATGCTTCCTGATACCATCTAATGTTGGATGTTTACCATCGAAATATTTATCCTGAGGGCCAAAGTGTCCCATTCCTTAAAAAAAATAAAATTTTGTAAACAAATGGAGAGGTTAAGAGTATGAAAATTAGGACTGCAATAAAAATTCCAGTATTTAGAACAATATGAGCTACTTCAACAAAAGTAGCAGGTCAATATGTAGACTGTTATTTAAAAATACTGCTCAGATCTATCTTTTCTCCTGATTATTGCTACTTCAGTGCTATAAAAACATAATCCTAACCAAAATAAGTTTTCAAAGTACCCATCAATGAATAAATAGACAGATACCCCTGTTTCCCCCAAAATAAGCCATTCCTGATAATAAGCCCAATCAGGCTTTTGAGCACATGGCAATAAGGCCAAGCGCTTATTTCAGGGTTCAAAAAAATATAAGGCAGGGTCTTATTTTCGGGAAAACATGGTAGATATTATTGTCATCCAACTTCATCCATTGTTTTGTTCATTTGAAAGCAGGGAATCTCATTTAAAGACCCAAAGCCTTTAAATATATAAGCCCAAGCGCCATTTGTTGTAGCCCAAGGGGGAGTAAAAGAGATGACTTCACAGAGTTGGCAGGAGTCACACAGCACCATGCCAAGTTTGATTAGACTGTTTTAGTAGTTCAGCATTCTAGAAAGTGAACAGGGGAGGAATAAAAGTGATGTTGACTCAGCCATTTGTTTGCTGCCAAGGAACATTAGCAATTTCTAAACGCCTTCGATTCTGTCCTAATGAAAATCCATTTAAACAAAACTATCCATGGGCTGTCTATTTTCATTCATTTCCTGGAACATGGGCTATGTTGCTACGGAAGGATACAGGCATCTCTCTCTGACATCATAGGGGGCAAGGAATTACCTTATGTTCTCTTCGGATAATTGCTGATGGAAAGGACAAGTCATTAGGTTCAGCCCCACCATTTGGAAGAAAAAAAGGCTAGGAGAGAGGGGGAGAAAAAGAGAAGTAATGGGGTTTCCCCAGAGAAGGGGAACAGTAGAAGATTTTATTACAGAAGGGATATTTTTGCAGGAGCACCCTAAATATTTTGACTCTGTTGCTGCATCTAGAATTACTTGATGATAGACTAGTAGGCCTGCAGGCTACTAGGATAAGGCTTCGAATTAAAGAGTACTACTCAACCATACAGGTAATTTAGAGCTTACATTTAGAATTGATTCAGCTCCCAAGGCCACAGTGTTTTACCTTATGTAGTATGTTCAAAAGATCACTTGCGCTTTCTGAAGAAAATATTGACTTTGGGCCAAAAATATCTGGCTGTATTGTACATGATGGCATTGAAGCACTCAAGATTCCCAATCCATTTGCCCTGATGAAGACCATCAACCTAGGTCATATGGACACTGGTAATAAAAACTAAATGTTAGTTATAAAGGTATATGGATATGAGTCATGGGAGTGTGAAGCTCTTGGGTTCATCTGTTGGCTATTATTCACAATAATCAAACATAATTTGGCATGGGGAAAATGAAGCTTGATAATTAGGTAATATTATTGCCTGTTGTTTGTTTCATTGTAAAGATCTTAAATCCAAATTTAGAAAGACTGAGATAAGAGCAATGCATACAAAAGCTAATAGTCTACCTTAACCATAGTCATTGACATCTGTTTCTCGTCATACAATTGTAGACAGCCATATTAGTCTATGGTAGCCAAAAATCTCCATTTAAAATGCCCATTAATTTAACAATGCATATGATAACACAAGCTGTAGCTCACCTATTTTATGTCTTTTGAAACATTTGTTAGTCTGAAAGGAGACCACAGTACCCCTTCTCAGGGGTGGGCTGCTGGGGGTTCACAGGGGCTCGGGAACCTCTAGGTAAGATTCTGTGCAGTTTGGAGAACCTTCTAATCCCACTCCTGGCTGGCCCTGCCCACCCTCCCTCTCCCAGGATTCCCCACGCGGCCCGTTTTGGATGCAGATAAGTGAAGGGCGCACGCAGAGGCTTGGGGAGGGCAAGCAATGGGCCTGCCGGAAATTCAGGAAGGCCAGAAACTCCAGAGCCTGGGGAGGCCATTTTTGCCCTCCCAGAGGCTCGAAGAAAGCCTCCGGAGTGCGGGGAGGGCAAAAATGCCCCCCCACTGTGGTGCAGGAGGCCGACTAGGCCACACCCACCGTGGCCACGCCCACCCAGCAATCGGGCAGAGAAAAGCTTGCTAAAATTTTTGAAGCCCACCCCTTCCCCTTCTCATCTGCTTTCAGGCGAACCTTATCCTGCCCAAATGAGTTAATATGCCTATTGCCACATCCTGCTCTTTCTCTGTTCACAGAGTGATCCATCTATCTGGGTTCACTGGCTTATATTTCTTTTTCCCTCCTGCAGCTACAGAACAACAGGAATGAACATGACAGGCCAAATTTAGCAAACCTTCAGTTCAAGCTGAGTTTTGAAGCCACAATCTCCAGTAGGGAAATTGCTCTGTATCATTATTCCACCTCATAAGACTTTGACAAAAATCAAAATTATGAATGTGAGTGTCAAACAATAGAGGGGGAAAAAAGCAAAGTATAAAGTATCAATTATTCTCCCATTTTAGATTTCACGTCAAAATAGCTATCTCGGTAAGAACAGAATTATTTGCACAAATATTATTTTTCCAGAGCTACTGGAAAACTCCTTCTTTTGGAATTAGTCATGTGAGAAACCCAGCCAATTAAAATTAAGTCTATGATTTGATTCTATGAAGATGCCACAGATAATAGGTTAAATCCATTACTCAGAAGAGAGCTAAATATTTGTGTGTATCAAAATGCCACTTGGGGGTTTGAAGAAGCAGGGCAGAAAGAATGGGAAGTTCCTTTTGAACTTTGGGGCTGAAGATGATTTCTGAAAATATCACAGACAGACAAAAAAGCAAACTGGATCAAGAGAGAAATCGATGCACAAGATTCTTTTTCACTTAAGGCACAAGCTACCAAGCTCATTTTTCATACTTGGACACATGCATGAAAGTGTTCCAATATAGCAGTATTCTGCCATACCGATATAGCAGTGTTCCAATAACTCAAGGGTTGCCACAAAGAAGAGGGAGTTAAACTATTCTCCAAAGCACCTGAGGATAGAACAAGAAGCAATGGGTGAAAACTAATCAAGGAGAGAAGCAACTTAGAACTAAGGAGAAATTTCCTGACAGTGAGAACAATTAATCAGTGGAACAACTTGCCTCCAGAAGTTGTTAATGCTCCAACACTGGAAATTTTTAAGAAAATGTTGGATAACCATTTGTCTGAAATGGTCTAGGGTCTCCTGCCTGAAATGGTCTAGGGGGTTGGATTAAAAGGCCTCCAAGGTCCCTTCCAACTCTGTTATTATTATTATATTATTTGAAGACAGAGCTTTATATTAAGTTTAAAATGCTGGGGAAAATGGAAGGATAGAGGAAAGTAAAGCTAGAAGCTAGGTGGACTTGCTTGCTGTGGCAGTGAGTGCACCATTAGAAGATATGAATGATCTGGTTGTGGACAGATCATTCCAGAGAATGATCTAACTATGTAACTGTTATCAGTCCACACCAATTTATGATGGCATGTAATCAATCAAAATATAGATCAAAATATGCATAGATCAGCTCCTTATCTAAAAGAAGATTGGTAATGGCTACCTTTACAATTTCAGTGTAATAAAACATTCGGAAATAATGAAGGAAGTAATTTCTTTGTCCCAGATTCCTATTCATCTAGCTAATGATCTAATCACCTAAAATAGACTTAGGAGATCTTTCTCATAATTTCCACCCAAGTAGCCAGTTACACAATGATAATCTTTTTATACATTCCTATCTGGCCACCATCTACTTATAATGAGGGAATTTTATGGTTTTCTGACAAGAATGCAGAGGTAAAATGCTCCTGGTTCGGACCAGATCACCTGATCTGGTACCGATGGCGGCAGATGGTTTGGATAACCTGTAGCAAAAATCCCCCCCCCGCCCCAGCTGAGCCACAGGATCATTAGAGGTTGTTGTTTTTTTACTTTTAAAAGCATTTTTTCTTCGCCTGAAAAAATGCTTTTAAAAGTAAAAAAAAAAGCCTCTGATGATCGCGTGGCTCAGCTGGGATCATCAGAACCCTTTAAAAGCATTTTTTCTACAACTTCTTCGGCCGAAGAGGTTGTAAAAAAAAGCTTTTAAAAGGCTCCTCTAGCGATCCCAGCTGAGTTGCCTGCTCACTGGAACCCTTTAAAAACATGTTTTCTACAAGCTCTTCAGCTGAAGAGGTTGTAGAAAAAATGCTTTTAAAAGTAAAACAAAAAAAGTTGGGCAATCCACCCAGTCACATTAACCCCCCAACCAAGCCACACCCACAGAACTGGTAGTAACACATTTTACATTTCACCCCTGCAATAATGGCTTGCTCTGATATTTAGACTAGACTAGACTAGACTAGACTAGACTAGACTAGACTAGACTAGACTAGACTAGACTAGAATAGAATAGAATAGAATAGAATAGAATAACAGAAGTAGGTTCAAGTATTCAGTTCTGTGGACATGCAGATCAATGCTAAGAGTTTCTATTTGTATATTAGAACATACTCAGAGTGTATACTGAAGATTAGATGAGCTTTTGTGAAAGATGGACATTTTTGTTATTATTGTTGAATGACTTCATGAAGCAACATCTATTCTAAGATTCACCTTGAAAATCTACATACTCATATCTGGAAGTAATTTTTCCTGAGCACAAGGGGAACCTAATGTTTAAGTAGACAACCTGAAGTACAATTACTGTATTTTTCAGAGTATAAGACGCACCTTAGTTTTTGGGGAGGAAAATAAAAAAAATGCTGATTGGCAGGTGGAAGGGCCTCCGGAATATCCCCAATCAGCTGCTCCCAGTGGTGAATTTTTGCTTTTTTTTTTTTTTGCTTTTTTTTCTGCCTCTGAAACTCCATTTCAGAAAAAAACTTTTTTCTGCCTCTGAAAGCCTCCGAAACAGAGCTTCAGAAAAAAAGCCTCTGAAACTCTGTTGGAGGCTTCTTTTCTGAAGCTTCATTTCTGATGCTTTTTTCAGACTCTGAAATCTCCATTTGAGAAGCTGGGCAGGGCTACATTCAGAGTATAAGATGCATCCAGATTTTCACCCTCTTTTGGGTGAAAAATACTCTGAAAAATATGGTACTAGGGGTTGTACCATAGTACAACCTAGGGTACTAGGGTTGAAGTAGTTTCAAATTTAGCCTAATACGATATGAAAATAAATGTTTTACAAATAAAGGAGAATATTTGTAGCTCAGGGCTGAAATGAGGGGTCCTTGGTGCTCTCTGAGCTTGCTGGTTTTCTTGCAGATGTTTCATTACCCTAACAAGGTACCAACATCAGCTCTAGGTAACATCATCAGACTAGCAGGGATGAGCTTACCTAGTTAAGGCAATGAAACATCTGCAAGAAAACAAGCAAGCTCAGAGAACATCAAGGACTCCTCAATAAATGCTTTGTTCATCACTGAATGTGGGAACATGCAAACTCAGGATGTATTCTTGCCATACTTAAATTGGTAGGAATTCATTAGAAGCCAACTCCTTATTCAACTTACTTAGTTCCTTTCTGGAATTCACTTGTGATCAGATACAAATGTCGAAAAAATGTTTTGCCTACTACCAAGAATAAACCACGTACTAGTCCTGATCTTGAGTATTACGGACAAGAATATGGAAATAAACATTTTTTCCTCTCATTGGGAAGGTAAAGCAACCCTTGGTCTCTTCTGCTGTGAAAAGATTACAAAGTGCAAATATAGAGACACATTGAGCCGAATAAATTGATGGTCCCTGCTGTCTGAAGCTCTCCTTTACTGATTGTTTTAGCCCAATTGCTATTTTAGATCTGCCAGTTGGGTCATTGCCAGTACTGAGTCTTTCCATTCTAATTGCCTTGACATCCTGTCAACTGGTTACATCTATAAGTACCAAAACTTGTTAGCGGTGGCACAAATCCTTTTACATTTTTGTCCTCTAATTGCTACCCTCACATTTCAAGAACTTAGTTCTGGGTAGCCCTCCATCAGTCCCCGATTTTTACCACCATCCCACTCTCTTTCAGAAGTTTGTGGTAGATTTTTTTTTCCCCTTGCTTCTTTGTTGAGGGCCGAAGACAGTCTGGTTTACTCTGAGAAGATTAAAATCTTTAAAAATTTTACATTATTTCCAGCTGTCTCTATAGAACAAAGTAGGTTTTACCTGTTGAATATGGGGCTTATGCAGAGTGAAGTGCTCTTGAGTCATTTAAGAGGCTGCCTTGAGCAGCTTCTGAGGTTTAAGCTGGAGAGAATTCTAAAGGGATTACTGGAGCATTTTACATAAAATGGGAAATAAAAACAGACTCAGGCTGGGCATGATCATAAACACATTCCTGCTGTGATCAAGAGCCCTGTTCCCATTGCTTTTCTAAGGCTATAGCAGGAAGGACCGTCAAAGGGCAACCATACTTGTAAGGACTTAGTCTTGTCTAATTTGAAATGAAATAGGGGACAGAGTACTTTGTATCTCTTCTATTATACCCAAGTGCTCCAATCCTCAGTCTCGCCAGTTCATAGGTGAGAAGCACGCATAATTACTTTAAAGCCATTTCAAAGATCGCATAGCTTTCTAGGGGTTGTGGGAGGGGGATAAAGTGGAGCTTTTCACATAGTTTGTTTGAATTTATATGGCTGGTTAAAAATGTTACATGGAACCACCACCAACTGTGATTAATTAATTGATCCATTGCTGATCGTTCATCTTTGTGGTTCAATCTTCCCACAATGACTGGGTACAGGTTGGGAGAATCTTGGAGTCTAAATGGATGTTGCAAATTGGTGGAATTTTGCTTCGAGATGATTAAATCACATTTCTTGGTGTTGGGGAAATCTCTGCTGTGTCGTTATGCACATACATTAGGCAGCCCTGAATTCCTTGCGAAGAGGCATACGATGCCACAAGAATAAATAGTTCAAGTTGTATTTTCATATAGCTTCTCCCAAAAATTATGTATCCACGCATTTTGCAGTCCTTCCAATAATCTTGTAAAGTAAGATGGTTATGTCTACGGAGATTCTCAGTCATGCAGTCATGCTTTTCTCAAAGCTGCTTTTTTCATTGTAAAAAAACCAAGTCCAGTTGTGTTTTGAAAAAGCACCTGTGAGCTAGCCATCATGTAAAGGTAAAGGTAACGGTTCCCCTCACATATATAATGGGCATAATAGTTTTTACTATTTTAAATTGGGTTTTATTGTCTTAGGGTTTTTAAATTTTTAAATTTTAATATCGGCCCTTTTTTGCAATTTGCTTCGTTTTAAATTTTGGTTTTAATTGTATATATATTGAGTTTTATTCTGGCTGTACACCGCCCTGAGTCCTTCGGGAGAAGGGCGGTATAAAAATTTAATAAATAAATAAATAAATAAATATATGTGCTAGTCATTCCCTAGGGGGTGGTGCTCATCTCCGTTTCAAAGCAGAAGAGCCAGAGCTGTCCGAAGACGTCTCTATGGTCATGTGGCCGGCATGACTAAACGCCAAATGCGCATGGAACACTGTTCCCTTCCCACCAAAGGTGGTCCCTATTTTTCTACTTGCATTTTTTATCTGCTTTCGAACTGCTAGGTTGGCAGAAGCTGGGACAAGTAATGGGAGCTCAGCCCATTATGGGACACTAGGGATTCGAACCACTGAACTGCCGACCTTTCGATTGACAAGCTCAGCATCTTAGCCCCTGAGCCACATGATTTTCACATTAAAGATGAAAACAAATGAGAGAACCTTTCTAATGGTTCAGAATTCTATGAGGAGATCTTGGTGTTTGCTGAGCTTCGATGTAGATATTTTATTACCTATTATTTAGGTAACATCATTACCTATTAATTAGTAGGGAATGGGGTTTGCTCTCATTTTATACTCTTATGGCTTGCTCTATCAGAGTTGGTGGGGATCATCTCAAAGGTTCTTTGGTGGACTGTTTACTGTTAGCTTGTTTGCATTCTTGATTGGGGTATTGCCTGCTTCTTGATTGTCGGTGTCTATAAGTTATCAAGCTATATAAGTTGCACTGTTTGATTGCTGAATTAGTTTAAGGCAGGAATATCATAGAGCAACCAGATGGATAATGAAGACATCTATATAAAATATAGTGAAATTCATCAGACATGGCAATGTGGTCATTACCTGAAACCATTTCTACCGTCAAAACGTTGGCCCAAGAAGCTATCCTCAATGCAAATTGCAAAGACTTACTCAGAAGATAATGGCAATTGAACGTATTCTTTAATCGACAGGCATTAACCCTGTGTTTTGGAATTTAGATACTGAACAAGCTTCACAAGAAGCGTTGAGGTAAGTAAAAAAAAGAGGTTAGGATTTCAGTGGCATGGTTGTGATTGCAATTTTTCCCTTTTTTGACCCATCTACCTATAGGCTTCCACTACTATTCCACTGACAAAGAAGTTCTCTATCAATAACCTCAATGATTATAGACCAGTGGCACTCACTCCTATCATCCTGAAGTGCTTTGAGAAATCGGTCTGCCGGCACATCATTTCTGGTCTTTCGCATACATTTGATAAACACCAGTTTGCATACAGAAGAAATACAGAGAAATATATACAGAGGATGCTGCAGCCATCACACTTCACACTGCTCTGACCCATTTGGAACAGCGGGGGGGAGGGGTGACTCTATGTGGTTGCTTTTTGTAGATTTTAGCTATGCGTTTAACACAAAGTGGCCATATAGACTAATGGCTAAACGTATGGATCTTGGTGTCAGAAGGTGCCAGAAAACCCTCTCCTCAAGACTCTGAAGCAGGCCACTTTCAAAGTTCTTTTACTAGGATAGGTAAACTGGCACATTTGGGAAAATCCGAATCTGAGAGACCCAGGTTTTCCCTCAGTAAATCAAAACTCAAAACTCAACCCCTGATTCTTCTGCCGATCACATGCTCCAATCACCAACTGTCCCATCTCAATACATCACTCCAACCACTCCTTCTCCAGCTGGAGGACCGGCCTGACCTTAACCGGCAGGAAGAATGTTATTGTGTCTAATGGGCCCCTCTACTAACTCCCCCACTCCACTTTCCCACACATGAGAAAGTGGCAGCAGGGAAGCTTCCGGCCTAGTATGGCTTCCAAAGGTGACACTTGGACTTCCTTATTCAATTTGCCTTTGGATTATGGATTTCCTATCTGGCCGCTCTCAGAGGGTTAGACTAGGTAATCATATCTCCTCAGCCCTTATTCTTAACACTGGTACACCACAGGGTTAGAATTAGAATTAGAATTAGAATTAGAATTTTATTGGCCAAGTGTGATTGGACACACAAGGAATTTGTCTTGGTGCATATGCTCTCAGTGTACATAAAAGAAAAGATACGTTCATCAAGGTACAACATTTACAACACAATTGATGGTCAATATATCAATATAAATCATAAGGATTGCCAGCAACAAGTTATAGTCATACAGTCATAAGTGGAAGGAGATGGGTGATGGGAACTATGAAACGATTAATAGTAGTGCAGATTCAGTAAATAGTCTGACAGTGTCGAGGGAATTATTTGTTTAGCAGAGTGATGGCCTTCGGGAAAAAACTGTTCTTGTGTCTAGTTGTTCTGGTGTGCAGTGCTCTATAGCGTCGTTTTGAGGGTAGGAGTTGAAATAGTTTATGTCCAGGATGCGAGGGATCTGCAAATATTTTCACGGCCCTCTTCTTGATTCGTGCAGTATACAGGTCCTCAATGGAAGGCAGGTTGGTAGCAATTATTTTTTCTGCAGTTCTAATTATCCTCTGAAGTCTGTGTCTTTCTTGTTGGGTTGCAGAACCGAACCAGACAGTTATAGAGGTGCAAATGACAGACTCAATAATTCCTCTGTAGAACTGGATTAGCAGCTCCTTGGGCAGTTTGAGCTTTCTGAGTTGGCGCAGAAAGAACAGTCTTTGTTGTCCTTTAATGATGTTTTTGATGTTAGCTGTCCATTTTAGATCTTGCGATATGATAGAACCCAGAAATTTAAAGGTTTCTACTGTTGATACTGTGTTGAGTCTCACTCATGCCAGTAATACCATTACTAAATTTGCAGATGATACAACAGTGGTGGGACTCATCTCCGGGGGGGATGGATGAGTCTGCCTATCGAGATGAAGTGGAATGTTTGCTTTCGTGGTGTGGAGACAATAACTTGGTCCTTAACACCAATAAGACCAAGGAGCTTATAGTGGGCTATAGAAAGAATAGATCAGGCATCCAACCCTTGCTTATCAATGGAGATCGAGTGGAGCAAGTGGCCGGTTTTAAGTTTCTGGGTGTTATCATAAAAGAGGACCTGACCTGGGACGCTCACATTGCAGCACTGGTCAAAAGGGCCCAGCAGAGATTATAATACCTGAGACTTCTCAGGAAACAACAATTGAATGAAAAACTGCTGGTGGCCTTCTATCACTGCACCATAGAGGGTATTTTAACTTACTGCATCTGGGTATGGTTTGCAAATTGCACAGTGGCAGATAGGGCAGCACTCCAGAGGATTAACATCATTGCCCAGAGAATCATTGGTTGCCCTCTCCCTCCTTTGGAAGAGCTTTATAGCTCCTGCTGCCTTAAGAAAGTTCAAAACATTCTTAAAGATCCATCTCATCCTGGACACCCTTTGAACTATTACCATCTGGCAGATGGTACAGGATAATAAAAACAAGTACAAATAGGCTGAAAAACAGCTTCTATCCCAATATTCAATAACCATATTGAATTCTTTTTTTTTATTTACATTTATATCCCGCCCTTCTCCGAAGACTCAGGGCAGCTTACGGTGTGTAAGGCAATAGTCTCATTCTATTTGTATATTTACAAAGTCAACTTATTGCCCCCCCCAAAAATCTGGGTCCTCATTTTACCTACCTTATAAAGGATGGAAGGCTGAGTCAACCTTGGGCCTAGTGGGGCTTGAACCTGCAGTAATTGCAGGCTGCTGTGTTTTTTTAATAACAGGCTTGTTACAGCCTGAGCCACCACGGCCCAATTCTGCGGTATATAGTGCAATATTAATGCAATATCAGGTTTTCAATTCAATTCAATTGTATAGAATGGGAAAGATGCGTGTTTGTGTTTTGTTTTTATAGTTATAATGTACACTGAAGATGACATTTAATTTTGTTGCAAATTGTGCAATGACAATAAAGGAAAGTATAGATACTTCTGCACTCAACCAAAGAGCCTTCCTTACCACAGATGGTGCTGTAGATAACCAAAGAGTACACAGGTGCTTCTGGATAATAACTTGTCTTTTCATAATTTGATTCTGGGTTTTGGTAGTGTTGGTGGATTTTAATGTTTATGAATAATGATCCTAATGTGCTTTACATAGTAGAAGAATGCTAATAGCAGAGAAGGGGCTAACCGGAATATGGCTAAAAGTGCATCTTCAAATTAAAATTGCTAGATACCAATAATTCAAACATACCAATAGAAAGGTAATAAAAATTAAGATATAGCTAAGTCAAACCAGAGTTAGTATAGCCAAAACAATAACTACTTCAATATCAAAGCAAGAACAAAGGTAAAAAATCTACCGCAATGACAATTTCTTAATATTTTCCCTGTTTTTATGAAAAGAATATCTGTGCATCCTATTATACCAGATAAGGTGGGCATATTCCAGGACCCTGCCCAGAAATCTTACCATCCAGTTAGTGGTAGAATTCAAACTTTTTTTGAAGAAGGAGATTCTGTGAGTGTGGCTTGGTAGCCGTGGCTTGGTGGGCATGGAAAGGATACTACAAAATCCCCATTTCCTCCCCATTCCTGGTGGAAGGATATTGCAAAATCTCCATTCCCACCCCACTCTGGAACCAGCAAGAAGTGGTTTTTGCTGGTTCGCTGAACTACTCAAAATTTCCGCTACCAGGTTCTCCAGAACCTGTCAGAACCTGCTGAATAGTACCTCTGCATCCAGTGGAACCTTGGAAATACAGTATGCCTCTTCCATGGCTGCTCTTACTTTGTGGCATACCCTCCCACTAGCAATTCAACCTGTTCCCACCCTTCTAAACTTTTAGAAGGCCATTAAACCTGGATTTCTCTATTGCCTATTCTTCTAAATCTCCTTCTTCTCCTCTTCTGCATCCATTCTTTATTTCTTTTCTCCTTTAAACTGACTCTTCTAGCTCTCCCTCTCCTTCCTATGCTAACATCCTTTACTTACCTATTTTCACCAAGATTAAACAAGAGACAGCTCCCTTTTCTCTCCATCCCATACCTCTATCTTTTCAAGATAGGTTTTCAAGACCTATACCCTTAAGTCCTTAGATGCAATGAATGGAATGCCAACTTCTTTGTAACTTTCAGGACTTAATCTGTGCAATCAATTATTGAAAGAATGTGATGGCTGACAGTACCTTAACCCCCCCAAAAAAAGAATAACCAATAGGTCTGTAATATATCAAAAGCAGTCCTAATCATAGATGAAAAAATCATGACCGCTCGCAACTATGGGATGTTTCTACAGAAGAAGCAAAAACTTATTGGATTTCCAGATGAGCTCCCATTGTCCAGATCATCTGAACATGCTAAATGGGTGATTGCTTGACATGATCCACAAGGAGGTCCCAGTCATTATACTATAGACTTCCATGATGCAAAACAACTGGGAAAAGAGAGGAAGAACCCAAACCTTTCTGAATGGCTGTCCAACATGGAAGTTTATAATAAAGGATTTAGAAGTATCCTCCTAGAATTCTGTAGAACTAAGAAGAAATTTCCTGACAGTGAGAACAGTTAATCAGTGATATGACTTGTCTCCAAAGGTTGTGGGTGCTCCATCACTGAAGATTTTTAAGAAGAGATTGGATGGCCAAAATGTACAGGTTCTCCTGCTTGAGAAGGGAGTTAGGTTAGAAGACTTCCAAGGTCCCTTTCAACTCTATTATTCTGTTATATATGAAAAGACAAAAATCTGGAAAGGCACAAAAAGCTTTCAGATTCTTCACATGCAGAAAGATTGAGTTATTTAGTTGTTGCCCTAAGAAATCAATTTTTCAGTCTCACAGTTTATGTTAGAATCAATCTCAAACCGATTCTTCAATATCTACTACAGCTGTAAGGCAAGAAGATACTTTATGGGAGTTGTGAAGATAGATGGGAAGGAAATGGAGGTAGTGACAGATTTTCTTTTCCTGGGCTCCAAGATCACCGCAGATGGGGACTGCAGCCAAGAAATTAAAAGACGCTTGCTCCTGGGAAGGAAAGCTATGGCAAATCTAGACAGCTAAAAAGCAGAGACATCACCCTGCCAACAAAAGTGTGTATAGTCAAGGCTATGGTTTTCCCAGTTGCAATGGATGGCTGTGAAAGTTGGACCATAAGAATGACTGAGCACCAAAGAATTGAGGCCTTTGAACTCTGGTGCCAGAGAAGACTCCTGCAAGTCCCTTAGACTGCAAGGTGAACAAACAAGTCAGTCCTAGAGGAGATCAACCCTGACTGCTCTTTGGAAGGCCAGATCCTGAAGATGAAACTCAAATACTTTGGCCACCTAATGAGAAGGAAGGACTTGTTGGAGAAGAGCTTAATGCTGGGCAAGATTGAGGTCAAAAGAAGAATGGGACAACATAGAATGAGGTGGCTGGATGGAGTCATTGAAGCAGTAGGCATGAGTTTAAATGGACTCCAGAGAATGGTAGAGGATAGGAAGGCCTGGAGGAACGTTGTCCATGCGGTCGTGATGGGTTGGACACAACTTCACAACTAACAACACCAATATTCTATATATTTTTTGGGGGGGAACATCCCTTCAAAAGAAGCTAAAGTCAAGGAAGCAAAAAGTCCTAGAAACTACAAAGCTCTTGGACAGCAATGGTTCAGAGAAGTGAAGAAGCTGAAAATGCCAAGGATGAACCAAGGATGAGAGGACCAGAAGCTGGAAGTGGGAAGAAATACAGTATGGATCATAGTGATAACTCCTGAGGTTTCTCAATAAATACAGCTGACCTTTTTATAGAATTTCAACTAGCAAAATATTTCCTGTATATTTACATTCTGGGCCAGGGATAGAAAGGAAGTAATAATAAAATAAAAGCATAATAGCTTGATGGGTTCACTAGATTTTGAGGGGTTTTTTATGTGCTTTAAGATCTACTAAGGGGAAAACTTCTTAAAACATTCAGTGTCTTCAAGGCTGGGAGAATAACCTTTGCATTGCTAGGCAGCATAGCTATTAAAGCTCAACAAATATTGACATGGAGAAAGTATCACAGGGAGATTTTTCATATATAGCCTGAGAATAGGTTCGCTCTCTCCCCCCCTCCCCCACTTCTGCTCAATTATAAATGGTCTGAAAAGAAAAAGATCATACAAAAACAGAAGAATTTGGTCACTTTTTTTCCCCAATTCTAAAATATGGCAATTGAATTGGGGACAATCTACTGGCCATTGTAAATCACAGAAAACTATTTTCTGGTCTCTGCTTACTTTTCAGTGCTAGTGACAACAGTGCTGATCAGTCTGCATTATACTAGCTCTGCAAGAGATCTTTTCATGCAGGCTGTTTTTTTTTCCCACCAGCTCAAATACTTTGAGGAAGGAAAAAGCTAAGCCATTATAGTGGAAATTCTGAGGCTGATCTTTATGCTAATACCCATTCATCTCTGGCAGGGAATCTGCCGAAAATAGTAAATAAATTGTTATGATCAGAGCAATAGAATATTGCTATCTTCATACCGAAGAAAGATTTTTTTTGCAATCAACATCCTTAACAGAGATATGGGGGATAACCCAAATTGTAATATCTTAGTAAAAATCAGAATATTTCCAGCTTTTCTTTTTTGCCAGCAAACCATAGAGTGAACTGTGAGTTGCCAAATAAAATAAAGTTTACTTCTATGTATGTATGTATAATATTTTACATATACAGTACTATGTTAGTGTATTTATTATGTGTTAATTAACAAGAGGTGAAAGCTATTATCATATATCATATCAAATCATATTGATATGGTCCTCAACTTACAACAATTCATTTAGTGACCATTCAAAGTTATAGCAGCACTAAAAAAAGTGACTTATGACCACTTTTCATACTTAATGACCTTTGCAGCATCTCCATGGTCACCTAATTTACATTTGGATGCTTGGCAACTGACTCATATTTATGACGGTTGCAGTGTCCTGAGATCATGTGATCACCTCCTGTAACCTCCTGACAAACCAAATAGTTGTGGAAGCTGGATTCACTTAACAGCTGTGTTACTAACTTAACAACTGCAGTGATTCATTTAACAAATGTGGCAAGAAAAGTCATAAAATGGGGCAAAACTCACTTAGCAACATAATTTCTCATTTAGCAACATAAATTTTGGGCTCAGTCTACCTGGTTGTTTTAAGATAGCCTTCTAAAGGTAGTGTTCAGTTATTCATCTTTTCGTCCTTAATGGGTTTTCTCTGAAAAGATAATAGAATAGAATAGAATAGAATAGAATAGAATAGAATAGAATAGAATAGAATAGAATAGAATAGAATAGAATAGAATTTTTTATTGGCCAGGTGTGATTGGACACACAAGGAATTTGTCTTGGTGCATATGCTCTCAGTGTACATAAAAGAAAAGAGACCTTCATCAAGAATCATAAGGTACAACATTTAATGATAGTCATAGGTTACAAATAAGCAATCAGGAAACAATCAGTATCAATATAAATCGTAAAGATTCAAGCAACAAAGTTACAGTCATAGAGTCATAAGTGGAAGGAGATGGGTGATGGGAATGATGAGAAGATTAATAGTAAGTTAAAAATAATAATAAAATAAGAAATGGTGGAATAATAAGAGAGGAAAGATGTGAATAAAGCTTGCCACCCTCTGGATCATTTGTACATCTAGAGATAAAAGAGATGATAGTACTTTAAAAATCTCTCATATAGGGAACCTTCCAGGAGCATGTAAATTTCAGATATTGTACCACCTACTATATCATCCCATTTAGTGAAACATTTTGTTCTTTCAAAAAGTAGGTGAGTATTAAAAAATTGCTGAACAACATAAAAACCACCATCTTTTCTACCCCTGCACCTCAGCATTTTTTAATTTTTACATTAAAGTATAGAAGCAGGGGTGGGCTGCTGGGGGTTCGCAGGGGTTCGAGCTAAGGTTAAGGTTCTGTGCAGCTAAGGTTCTGTGCAGTTTGGAGAACCCCCAAATGATTCCACTCCTGGCTGGCCCTGCCCTGCCCCACCCCACCACACCACCCTGCCCCTCCCAGGAGTCCCCACACGACCCGTTTGGATGCAGGTAAGTGCAGGGCGTCCACGGAGGCTCAGGGAGGATGAAAAACAGGCCTACCGTAAGTTCAGGAAGGCTGGAAACGGGCCCATTTCTGGCCTACAGAGGGCCTCCGGAACCTGGGGAGGCTGTTTTCGTCCTCCTGGAGGCTTGAAAAAAGCCTCCAGAGCCCGGGGAGGGTAAAAATGCCTGCCCCCCTGTGCCATGGTGCAGGAGGCTGACTAGGCCACGCCTACCATGGCCACGCCCACACTCCACTGGGCAGAGAACTCCTTGCTAAAATTTTTGAAGCCCGCTCCTGTATAGAAGGTATAAGTTCTGAAATTGTAAGTAACTTGATGTGGTAGGAAACTTTTGCTATGTTCATTCTTTGACGACTTCCAGTTTGCTCTATGGAATAAATATAATCTATATGGGTCTCCTTTTAAAAACTCTCTGTAAACTGTTGCTAAGGATCTATTCTAACCCTGGCATCAAAACAATGTGTTAACTTGATTAAATAATTTAATTGCAAGAGTTCCTTGTTCGCTTTGCTGGTTAGGATGTTACAGCATTTCTTACCATCCCAGCATGATCTGAAGATTAGATTATTTGGTCTAGGCTGGTGTTTATTTTGTTGCGTGGAAATCTAATGGTAGATTATTTATTTATTTTTTAAATAGAGATTAAAGCATTTTTGACATTTTTAATGAGTGACTACTAGTACTTTATGAAAAGTATTTAAGCACTGACATTGGCTTTAAACAAGTAAAACTTAAGTGCTGTTTAATAGCTAACTTATTATAGAGAGGAATTCTCTAAAGTTGTATTTCCCATTATTGAGGAAAGGAAAAACATTTTTCTGATTAAAAAAAACCCTCTGTATTACAGATACAAAGACATGATGGAGAACTTAACAACTGGATTTTTTAAAACCTGAGATGGTTCCATGGTGGTGGCTGAATGTTCAAGTAGGAATTCAGGAATGCTAACTTAAGACATGCCACAAATTTTCCAAAATCCAGGAGGCTAAAATCAATGGAGAATCCCACTCTGTAATTGTAAAACCCTTAATATTTGGTTCATTTTATATTCATTGGAACTTCTTTAAATGACAAAGGAAAAGATTCATTTCTGCATGCCTCAGTTCTTCAAGAAGTAGAATATTCCAGGAGATAATATGATTTAAAAAAAAAAAAGCATTAACAACAGCCAGTCTTCAGGATAGGGGAAGTATAATAAATGTATATTTATTTAAGCATTCTTATTCCTTTAGGGTTACAATCATAAAAAGATACATAGACATAGATATATGTAAGGAGCACTACCTGTCTCTGTGGTCTCTTCCCAAAACCCCCAAAACTTTAACCAAAAACTGTCTACTATTGACCTCACCCCATTCCTAAGAGGTCTGTAAGGGGCAGTGCATAAGAGCACCAGCGTGCCTACCATTCCTGTCCTAATGTTCCCTTTGATTGTATCCAATTTGTATGGTTATTTCATGCTTATACTTATATATACTGTTGTGTTTGACAAATTAATAAATAAAAAAGATCAAATATAGTAATAATTACATTTGCAAGCATGTGCATAACTTGGAGAATATTAATAGCACACATTCTAATTATGCTCTTAGGTGATGCAGCATTAAAGAGGAGGAACTTTGGAGTTTGGCTAAGTGCAGATGAAGGAAGAACCACATAAAGAGAATTCCACAGTTCTGGAGCCAACTTAAAAAAGGCCCCACCACAGAGAGAGGCAATTTGACATCCACCTGATGTTTGAATTTTGACTTTTACATCTTTATTCCTAAAACGACTAGATAGGGCTAGTGTGAATTGAAATCCAACGTGAGGCGAGCATGAGATTGCCCACCTCCCCTTTATATTTTGTATACATCAAATTATCCAATATTTTTAAAAAATGGATACTTGAGAGCATAATTCCTGAATTAGATATTGATATATGAACGCTGATCTGCCGAAAGGAAAATAATATGGCCTTAATCTTACTAATACTTTAAAGGAAGGGAAAATAATTATTTCAAATGGGCTTTGGTAACTACAAGTAGAGGGACGCAGTGGCTCAGAGGCTAAGACGCTGAGCTTGTCGATCAAAAGGTCAGCAGTTCAGCAGTTCAAATCCCTAGCGCCATGTAACGGGTTGAGCTCCCATTACTTGTCCTAGCTTCTGCCAACCTAGCAGCTCGAAAGCATGTAAAAAATGCAAGTAGAAAAATAGGAACCACCTTTGGTGGGAAGGTAACAGCGTTCTGTGCGCCTTTGGCATTTAGTCATGCCGGCCACATGACCACGGAGACATCTTTGGACAGCGCTACCCTTCTGCTTTGAAACGGAGATGAGCACCGCCCCCTAGAGTCAGGAACACTAGCACATATGTGCAAGGGGGAACCTTTACCTTTAACGCTGAGTAAAAAATTACTGTAAGGTTCTCCTGCTTTCTCCATCAGCATCACAATTTGTACCTGATTTACCCCTTTAGAGGCAGAAACTCCAGTGCTCTTATCCATTTCAGAGATATTCCAATCTTAGTGATCTGCATGTTTATTTATTTATCTATAATTATTCTGTGGAGTCCATGGTGCTCTCGGGATTTAGTGGTTCTCTTGAAGATGTTTCATTACCCAACGAGGTAACATTATCAGTGGTAGATGGGAGAGAGGTTTACAAGAAAACAACCAAGCTCAGAGAGCAGCAAGCAGGTGAACCTCTTGAACTACAAACATTTTCTTCTATCGGTATAATTATCCTGTCTCAAATGCTTCAGGTACTGTAATTGCCACGGCACAATAGTGAGTCCAACAAGCACCTCTTGAAAATCTTTTGAACAAATGGAATATGCCTTATTTTCTGCCATCGGTAAAATATTTCTAGGTCAATTTGACAAGCATTGAAAGGAATGCTTAAATCTCACTGTGATTTGAGAGATTGATTTTGATATATGCAAATTAAGCGTACATAGGATTGCAAGGCAATTGAAAATCTATACCATATTATTTATTTATTTATTTTATTTTATTTGATTTTTATACCGCCCTTCTCCCGAAGGACTCAGGGCGGTGTACAGGCATAATAAAACCGAACATACAATATACAAGTTTAAAATATGATTTAAAAAACTTATTTAAATTAGCCCAATAATTAAAATTTACCACGTTAAAAAACCCCGTTTAAAATTAATAAAATTCAACATTAAAATCCCAATTTAAGCCAGCCCCGCGCGGATAAAAAGATGAGTCTTGAGTTCGCGACGAAATGTCCGAAGGTCAGGTATTTGGCGTAAACCCGGGGGAAGCTCGTTCCAGAGTGTGGAGCCCCACAGAAGGCCCTTCCTGGGGCCGCCAGCCGACATTGTTTGGCGGACGGCACCCTGAGAAGTCCCTCTCTATGGGGCGTGCGGGTCGGTGGGAGGCGTGTGGTAACAGCAGGCGGTCCCGTAAGTACCCAGGTCCTAAGCCATGGGCGATTTAAAGGTCATAACCAACACCTTAAAGTGCACCCGGAAGGCCACAGGCAGCCAGTGCAGTCTGCGCAGGAGGCGGTGTTACATGGGAGCTACGTGTAGCTCCTCTATAACCAGCAGCTGCATTCTGGACTAACTGAAGCCTCCGAGTACACTTCAAGGGAGCCCCATGTAGAGAGCATTACAGTAATCCAAGCGAGAGGTAACGAGCGCATGAGTGACTGTGCATAAGGCATCCCGATCAAGGAAGGCGCAACTGCGAACCAGGCGAACCTGGTGGAAGGCCCTCCTGGAGACGGCCGTCAAATGATCTTCAAACGACAGCCGATCATCCAGGAGGACACCCAAGTTGCGCACCCTATCCTTTGGGGCCAGTAACTCGCCTCCAACAGCCAGCGGCTGCAGCTGACTGAATCGGGTGCCGGCATCCACAGCCACTCCGTCTTGGAGGATTAAGCTTGAGCCTGTTTCTCCCCATCCAGACCCGTACAGCTTCCAAACACCGGGACAGCACTTCAACAACTTCATTGGGGTGGTCCGGGGTGGAAAAGTACAGCTGGGTGTCATCAGCGTACTGCTGGTATCTCACCCCGAAACCACTGATGATCTCACCCAACGGTTTCATGTAGATGTTGAATAGCAGGGGCGAGAGAATCGACCCCTGTGGGACCCCACAAGTGAGGCCCCTCGCGGTCGACCTCTGCCCCCCTGTCAACACCGTCTGCGACCGGTCGGAGAGATAGGAAGAGAACCACCGATATACGGTGCCTCCCACTCCCAATCCCCCCAACCGGCGCAGCAGGATACCATGATCGATGGTATCGAATGCCACTGAGAGGTCTAATAGGACCAGGGCAGAGGAATATCCCCTGTCCCTGGCCCTCCAGAGATCATCCACCAACGTGACCAAAGCTGTCTCCGTGCTGTATCCGGGTCAGAAGCTGGACTGGAACGGGTCTAGATAGACATCTTCATCCAGGTGTTGGGGCAGCTGTCGCGCCACGGCACTCTCTACAACCTTCGCAACAAAGCGAAGGTTGTAGACTGGACGATAATTACCCAAAATAGCTGGGTCCAAAGAGGGCTTCTTAAGGAGGGGTCTCACCACCGCCTCTTTCAAGGCGGCAGGGAAAACCCCGTCCAACAAAGAAGCATTGATAATCCTCTGGAGCCAGCCTCGTGTCACCGCCTGAGTGGCCAGTACCAGCCAGGAAGGGCACGGGTCCAGTAAACATGTCGTGCCGTGAAGCCTCCCCAACAACCTGTCCACGTCCTCGGGAGCCACAGGGTCAAACTCATCCCAAATGTGCTCAACAAGACGTGCCTCCTCTCCCTCGCTTGGATCATCCCAAATTCGGTCCAGACCGTCCCTCAGCTGAGCGATTTTATCGTATAGATAACCACTAAACTCCTCGGCTCGTCCTGCAAGGGTCATCCGCACCTCCTGATGTAGGAGAGGCGGGTCACCCAGCTGGGGCGGCCGGGTGGTTACCTGCCGACGCAATGAGGGTGGAGGCGTAGGAGCGCCTCGCTTCCCTCATTGCCACTAGGTAGGTCCTAGAATAGGTCCTAACTAGTGTCTGATCAGCTTCGGAGCGACTGGACCTCCAGGTGCTCTCTAGGCGTCTTCTCCGGCGTTTCATCTCCCTCAGCCCCTCGGAGAACCAAGGGGCCGGACGAGATCTACGCCGGGTCAGAGGCCGCAAAGGCGCGACACTGTCCAGGGCCCCGGCCGCGGCCCGCTCCCAGGCCACGACCAGTTCCTCAGTCGTGCCGTGGGCCAGATCCTCAGGGAATGGCCCAAGCTCCGTCTGGAACCTCTCAGGGTCCATCAGGCGCCTGGGGCGGAACCACCGTATAGGTTCCGTCTCCCTGCGGTGGTGAATGGCGGTTCGGAAGTCTAGGCGAAGGAGAAAATGATCCGACCATGACATTGGTTCTGTTACTAAATCATCTAATACCAGATCATTTAACCACTGTCCAGAGATATAAATCAGATCCAGCATGCCTCCCCCCGTGTGCGTAGGGCCATCATTTACTCGAATCAGGTCCAAGGCCGTCATGGAAGCCTGGAACTCCCGAGCTGCCGTCGATGACAAGCCAACTGATGGCAAGTTGAAATCCCCCATGACTATAAGTCTGGGGGTCTCAACCGCCACAGCAGCCAGTACCTCCAACAGCTCGGGCAGGGCTGTGGTCACGCAGCAAGGAGCCAGGTACGCGATCACCAAGCCCAACTGATTCCTATAGCCCCAACGCACGCAGAGGGATTCGCAGCCGGCAATCTGAGGAACAGTGGTCTCCCTCGGCTCTAGATCTTCCTTAATAACAACCGCCACCCCCCCACCCCTACCTTGGACCCTCGGCTGATGAAATGCTCGGAAGCCTGGAGGGCACATCTCAACAAGGGGGACCCCCCCCTCAGGGCCCAACCAGGTCTCCGTAATGCCCATAAGGTCCGCGGACCCCTCCTGAATGAGATCGCAAATCAGGGGAGCCTTATTAACCACGGACCGGGCATTACATAACATCAGCCGAAGATCCAAGCTCTGAGGATCATGGCCACCCGAGGAACGGGTAGGGACTGAGGGGCCGGAGCACGTGATTGCTCTCAAACATCGAACACGTGCTCCCACAACTCGATATGGCCCCTCCCCCCTGCCATATCTGCCTCTCCCACTTACCGTACAGATCGAACAGCCCTCTAAACCTGGAACGTCCTCCCCCCCTGCCTTCAGACAAGATGGCGTGATGTCGCGAACTAGCACAGGGGCTGGATCCCTCCCTGACGGGTCTTCCCCCCCACCCGTCAAATCCCTCCCCCCCCTTAAAAAACCCTTGTTTAAAAAACGATTTAAAAAACCCCACAAATTCTTCTTGGCCGCATGCCACCTCTCTGGGTCCCAAGACCCTTCATTAAGGTAAGCCCTCGATAGCTTGGAGGGCCATTCCTGCGAGGCGGGGGAACCTCGCAGTCGTAGTAGTTCGGCAAATGAATATCTCATAGAGAAGTTGTCCATACAATGCGGAAACGTGTCCATCCTTAGCTGTCGGAGATGTTATTGTCGTATCCAAAAAGAAAATCGCCGGGACCCACCCTTAGATGGATAACCATGTGGGTCCTAGTCCGTAGGAGTCCGTGGGACCACAGCTAAAAAGGTCTCCCTCGAATTCCCGGTTACGCATCCTTATTTGAAACGACTCCGCCGGTGCCCTCATGCCGTCTGCCTCCCCCACTAAGCCGGCAGATCAAACCTCCGTGGGGGAAGCGCGATGTTCCAGTCCATGCAGGGAGGGGGGGCGATGTTCCTACCCCCCCATTTTGACAAGCCGAGGCAAGAGTCAGCAATGGGGGAGACGCGATGTTCCAGTCCATGCAGGGAGGGGGGGCGATGTTCCTACCCCCCCATTTTGACAAGCCGAGGCAAGAGTCAGCAATGGGGGAGACGCGATGTTCCAGTCCAAGCAGGGAGGAAGAAAGGGGGGGGCGATGTTCCTACCCCTCCAAGTTCTTACCCCTCCAGGTTCCGTCCCAGCAAGCACAATTAGCAGCAATCCGAAACACCCGGTATCCAGCATACCACCTTCAATGCCCTCCGTCGGTGTTCGGAAAGCCCCTTCGTTGGTATCCTTCCACGGCTCGAACGGCCGGAAAATCAGCTGAATCATGCCGACGTCTTCTTAAACCCCCCCCCCAACATGGCCGCCGCCATTCGCTGCTCCAAAACCTCTCCGGCTCCGTACTCGGCAGCCGAGAGTTCAATGAGGCCCCGGGACCTCACTCTCGGCGGCCGAGATGATCGTAAATACGGGACCGGCGTGCAGGCAGCTAGGCAAGCGGCTGAACGGCATCACGGCCCAAGGACTTTCCCACCGCCATCTCCATGAGTTTCAAAACGCCGCCATAACGCGCATGCGCAGAAGAAAAGACTAGAAGGCCTCCAAGGTCCCTTCCAGCTCTATTCCGATTGATTGACTGATCTTGGACTTATAAAGGATGGAAGGCTGAGTCAACCTTGGGCCGCGCTCGAACCTTACATATAAATGTAAACACACACATATACACATACATGAGCCATAGTGGTGCAGTGGTTAGAGTGCAGTATTGCAGGCTACTTCTGCTGACCATCTGCAATTTGGCAGTTCAAATCTCACCAAGCTCAAAGTTGACTCTGATTTTCATCCTTCTGACTTGCTTTTTACAAGTACACCATTTAATTTGACAATGATTTGTTTTACAAAAAACCTTGGGGGAAAAAACATCTTATGACCAATCCTCACATTTACAATTGTCGTAGGAACCCAGTGAACATATGATTAAAATCTGAGCTTTTGGCTACACTTTAGAAGTGACTAACAGTTACTACTTTGTGTAACTAAAAAGTTATACTATAATTTTATTATGTATCTTCCTGCACTGAAAAAAGTTCAAAGTTACTTCCTCCCCCCTCCTTCTACTTTATCTCTTTATTCCTTTTCATTCCCCTTTTTTTCATTGTCTTTATTTCGATTTATAGTTTATACTAAGGAAAAAGTATACATTTTTTTGAACAATTTTTTTAAAAAACATTGAGTGTTTGGCAAGAAGAATATACAGTTTTTGTGATGGTTGCAGCATCCCAAAAATCACATGGTCACCATTTGCAATCTTCCCAGCCAGCATCCAAAAGTCAATGGGGATAGCTGGATTCATTTAAAGATCATGAGATTCACTTAACAACTGCTGTGTCTCATTTAACAACCATGGAAAAAAGGATCATAAAACCAGGTAGGATTTACTTAACCACCACCTCGCTTAGCAACAGAAATTCTGGGTCCCAGTTGTGGGGGGCTGCCCATAAATATAATGAAATGATTAAATTACACTTGTGTGAGGGAAGAATGCATTGGTAATGCAACCAGTTGTGAATGGTGGTGTTTTTCTTTAGTGAGAGCAACCGTCATCTTACTCATTTCATTACAGACTCAAACAAAAGTTCCCAACAAACCTTCATAGCAATAATTAATTAATGGCTGCAACAAAAGCAATGATTGGAAAGCCTTAAAGAGCGAGTCAGCTGTGCTTTTAATGCAGAAAACTGTTAACAGGGTGTGCCTGCTAATAAGCCCATTTCTGAGTCAGTGTACCAGTGACAGCAGTTTCGACAAGATGTTAATTCAAGCGTTGTAGAAATGCCAGAAAAAAACAAGTCAGGTTTAAAAGTGGTACCGTTAAAATCCTGAGAGAGAGATGAGTGTGTGGGGGGGGAAACATTTAATATTGGTATTGATTTGAATAATGAGTAATAAAGGACAGGGAGAGCTATATTATGATATACTATTCGGGGGGGAGGGGAGACAACCCTAAGCAATGTGAGTGTGAGAAGATGGAGGTAAAGGTAAAAGGTCTTCCAGTATCTCAGGGGCTGCCACAAAGAAGAGGGAGTCAAGCTATTCTCCAAAGCACCTGAGGCCAGGACAAGAAGCAATGGGTGGAAACTAATCAAGGAGAGAAGCAACTTAGAACTGAGGAGAAGTTTTCTGACAGTGAGAACAATAAATCAGTGGAACAACTTGCCTGCAGAAGTTGTGGGTGCTCCATCACTGGAGGTTTTTAAGAAAAAATTAGACAACCATTTGTCTGAAGTGGTGTAGGGTTTCCTGCCTAAGCAGGGGGTTGGACTAGAAGGCCTCCAAGGTCCCTTCCCACTCTCTTATTCTATACAATATTTAACATCAGAACCTTCCAATCAGATACAGAAGGAATTGTCTTTTAAATTAAATTCCCATTTCAGTGGGAAATGAGGTCGCCTTATTAAAGTGTACATTCCTTAGAGATGTACAGTACTTTTTTCATCTAGAAGTCTATTCTATACACCTATTGCCATGTTACTTTATTTATTTATTTTATTTTATTTTTTTATTTATATTGCATCTTTATTATTTTTACAAATAACTCAAGGCGGTGAATGTAGCCTTCCAATTCTTTTTCCTACAACAGCAACCCTGTGAGGAGGCTTGGGCTGAGAAAGAGATTGGCTGGCCCAAAGTCACCCAGGTGGCTTCCATGCCTAAGGCAGAACAAGAACTTCCGGTCTCCTGATGATTGGCCCAAAATCAGCCAGGCGGGTTCCATGCCTAAGGCAGAACTAGAACTCCCAGTCTCCAACTTTCTAGCCTGGTGCCTTAACCGCTACACCAAACTGGCTGACGTTGGTATATTGGTGACAAAATTGTTATGATAATGGAGCATATGAATAGGAGATGGTAGAACTGATTTCATGGGAATAACTAGCAGTGAAGCTAATTTTCCATTTGAAAAATTCTGAAGAAAGTGTCAACTAATTTGCAAGAAAGGTAATTTAAAATCCAAAAGTCTATGCTAAACCAACCCAGGTCCCTTGTATTCCAACTGGCATTGTGTTATATTACATGTACACCACGTTAAGCACATATCTATTGATATTACAAATTGGTTAGATCCATGTTCCTCAGTGGCGAAATATGAACCAGTTTACTACCAGTTCGCTGGCTGTGCATGTGTGCTGTGTGCAGCATGCGCAGTGTGTACCACGCACCAAATGCAAGGTGTGCGCGCAGTGCATGCCAAAAAGAGGCATGGGTAAGTAGAACAGTGTGCAGGGGAGTGATCAGCTGTGGCACGTGATCTTTTTTTTACTTTTAAAAGCATTTTTCTACAACCTATTCGGCCGAATAGGTAGTAAAAAATGCTTTTAAAAGTAAAAAAAAAAGGCTCTGACGATCGGGCTGCTCAGCTGTGATCGTCAGAATCTCTTTTTTAACCTTTTAAAAGCATTTTTTTAAAAGAAGGGGCAAGCGGGGAAGTGGGCAACCGGGCATTGGGTGGGTATGGGTGGGTGGGTGAGAGATTTTTGCTACTGGTTCTCCAGACCACCCGCCACCATCGCTACCGGATCACCTGCTCCGGTCCGAACTGAGACCATTTCACCCCTGATGTCCCTTCCTGATATTTCCTTTCCTGGTTGGTCTAATGAAGCAAACTTGATTTCTTAACTGCATCCTCCACTTAAACAATCAGTATTTTTAGATCGCAATCTCAGAATGTTCACCTGATGTTTGAACTGAACTGAAATACTATTAGTGGCTCTTGACTTGTTTCACATTCATTGGGCAATAGCGAAATGGGCAGCATATTAATTTAAGAAATAAAAAAAACATTTTTGGAAAGATAGTTATATGAACAATAATAAACTGTTGTTTTGTAGAGGAGGAAAATCCCAATTTCATGACAGAATAGAACTATGAATTGCTTTGTGATTCACAAATGGTCCAAGAATATCAGTAAGATATAGCTAAATGAACCAGAATTATATTTTCACTTTTTGGGGTGGGGCGGACTATCATACTGAGGGCCAAACCCTTTGATGTAAGCTTTTCAAGGATAACCATGTACTCTCTTATCTAAGCATGGCTTTGGATAATTGAGCTATATACAATCTCAGGCATGAATTCCACCCTAGTTGTTAAAGAGATTCCAGCTGCAGGTTGTGACTCTACCAATAGCTTTGTGGTCAAAAGCCTGAAATATAGAGGCTGTCATGGACCATGCTAGCCATTTTCCATACATTTGTAGCAAGAAAGCCATAGGGGCCTCTTTGTTCCATTTCCTTATATGGGTTGTTTAGTAGTCAGCAGATTCTGTTTCATTTTGTCCTAGGATATATGCCAGGTATGATGATAAATAAGTTTTGAGTTGGTTAATAGCCAATCTTTCCTGATTACTGTCTCATCAGAGGTGGGGGAAGGAGGTAGCGGGAATCCTGGGAGGTTTTTTTTCTTCCCTTTCCTTCCCTTTCTTCCTTATTCTGCATCAGCAACACAATAGGCCATGCAGATGTAAGAAGCCCCAGAAGTGTGTGAATGGAAGATGTGTTTACCTATTTTGTGCATGAAAATGGAGACTCTGAGAGCAGGCAGATGGAGCAGACAAAAGAATGAAGTGGAGGAAGATTTCACAGCTCACATAAAAGAGTGGCTGACACACTTCTTTAAATACGGATGAAATCTCCACCGACTTGCAAAGCGTGTAGCTATATGTGTGCATAAAACATGCGTGTACCGGCTTGTTACCTGAGATTAGGCACAGAGGCCTGTGACTCCAACTTTCAAGTGTGGGTTGGGGCAAAAGCATGCTTTCATTTGCCTCCTACACAAAGGCTGATGACAGGGTCAGCAGCTGAACCTGCACAAAACAGCTCACATTAAACAAACAATGCTCTTTTTCTTTTTCTTTCTTTCTTTCTTTTCTTTCTTTCTTTCTTTTCTTTTTTTTACCTTTCACCATCTTTCCTTGTAAGGGCAAGTTAAATGAGCTCTTTAGGATTGGCTTCAACCTAGGAAGAAGCCTTGAATGTAGGCCCCCTTTTCTAGAATGAGTGGTTGTCTGGTTATGCCATAGGCATGCTGGGGTTTCTCAGAAGATATTTACTTACTTCTTACTTACTTACTTATTTACTTACTTACCTTTAGCCTGCCTTTACTATTTTTACAAATAACTCAAGTTGGAAAACATATCTAATATTCCTTTCTACTCCTATTTTCTCACAACAAGAACTGTGTGAGGTAGGCTGAGGTGAGAGAGAATGACAGGCCGAAACTTACACAGCCAGCTTTCCTGCCTTAAAGCAGGCTTAGAATTCACCGTCTCCTGGTGATTGGCCCAAAGTCATCTAGCCAGCTTTTGTGCCTAAGATGGGACTAGAACTCATAGTTTCTTGGTGATTGGTCAAGCAACAGGCAAAAGATCTTCAGAAAAACAGAGTGCCCATTACTAATACTGGCTGTTCTAGGTAGAATACATGGTCTAAGCCTAGAAAGACTTTATTGAGACACCCATATAATATTGAGATTAAAAAGGTAAAGGTTCCCCACGCAGATACGTGCTAGTCATTCCCGACTCTAGGGGATGGTGCTTATCTCCGTTTCAAAGCCGAAGAGCCAGCACTGTCCGAAGACGTCTCCACAGTCATGTGGCCGGCATGACTCAATGCCAAAGGCTCACGGAACGCTGCTACCTTCCCACCAAAGGTGGTCCCTATTTTTTCTACTTGCATTTTTACCTGCTTTCGAAACTGTTAGGTTGGCAGAAGCTGGGACAAGTGACGGGAGCTCAACCCGTTACACGGCAGCACTAGGGATTCAAACCGCCAAGCTGCCGACCTTTCAATCGACAAGCTCAGCTGTCTTAGCCCCTGAGCCACTGCGTCCCTAATATCGAGATTACAACACAGCATAACTGAGCCCTACATTTTATTTTACTAAGCAAGACAGTTGTTGAATTTTGCCCCATTTTATAACCTTTCTTGCCACAGCTGTTAAGTGAATCGCTTCAATTGTTAATTTAGAAACATGGTTGTTAAGTGAATCTGGATTCTCCGTTGACTTTTGTTGTCCGAGATCACATGACTGCAGGACACTGCAACCGTCATAAATGTAGGTCAATTACCAAGCATCTGAAGGAAGGAAAGAGAACTCAGTGGGGAAGCCAGCAGAAATTTGGAGTTCTTTCCTGCTCTCACTGCTTTTTTGCCAGGCCTTGGTCACTCTGTTTCTTTTTATGTTTAGATACGGAAATATCTCTGAAATGATAACCCAAGGCATGAGTTATTTAGTTCACTACAAAATATAAAAAAGCATTAAGATTACAGGCAGTCCTCAACTTACAACCATTTGTTTAGTGACTGTTCAAAGTTACAACAGCACAGAAAAAAGTGACTTACGACCATTTTTCACACTTACGACACTTGCAGCACACACAGTTGATCACATGACCCCCCATGTCATGTGATCAAAATTGGGATAGTTGGTAACACTCAGATTTATGATGGTTGCATTATCCCCAGTGACATGATGGTCTTTTGCGACCTTCTAACAAGCAAAGTCAACAGAGAAGCCAGATTCACTTAAAAACCATGTTACCAACTTATCACCTGCAGTGATTCACATAGCAACTGTGGCAAGAAAGGTCGTAAAATGCTGCTAAGTTCACATAACACTTGCCTCACTTAACAACAGAAAAGTTAGGCTCCATCGTGGCTGTAAGTCAAGGATCATCTGTATGTTGTTGTTAGTTGCGAAGTTTTGTCTGACCAATCACGACCCCATGGAAAACTTTCCTCCAGGCCTTCATGCCCTCTACCATTCCCCGGAGACCATTTAAGCCAACTGCTTCAGTGACTCCATCCAGCCACCTCATTCTCTGCCGTCTCCTTCCTCTTTTGCCCTCAGTCGTTCAAAGCATTAAGTTCTTCTCCAGTGAGTCCTTCCTTCTCATTAAGTGGCCAAAGTATTTCAGTTTCACCTTCAGGATCTGGCCTTCTAAAGAGCAGTGAAGGTTGATCTCCTCTAGGACTGAGCGGTTTGATCACCTTGTAGTCCAAGGGATTCGCAAGAGTCTTCTCCAGCACCATAATTCAAAGGCCTCAATTCTTTGGCACTCAGCCTTCCTTATGGTCATTGTGGCTGTAAGTCAAGGATCTGTATATCCATTGGCAATCTCTCTGTGTGTCTCTTATCAAACTCCCGTGGAACCATCTTAACAAAGAACAAAACTATAATCCCACACAGTATGTTCACATTCTGAGTGGGATTATAGTGTATGGTTGGCCTAGAACCTAAGAAGTAGTTTAACAAATAAAGAACAGTGACTGCAGTAGTAAGAAAGATTTCTTATTGGGCTGCCATTTCAGCTACTAAAATAAATGGTATCCTTTGACAAAGCTGACATGGAAAGTAAAAAGATTCAAGAGATCATTTTTTTCCAGGCAGATAACTCTATTTTTAAAATGGTATATGCAGTAGAATTGAGAATGGGCTGAAATTTGTTAAGTTTAAGGGGCTCATTCCTGGATTTGTTCAACTTACATTGAATTAAATTATGATTTACAGTATATTGGAAGTGATCTTGGAAAGCTTTCAACCTCAAAAGAAAGTTAAGAAATGCAATTAAAAGAAAATTATCAGAACTGATGTCCTTTGGCCTGCCCAATTGTGCTCTGGGTTGTCATCATTTAGGAAACCAGAGGCTTTCTGGTTGGCCATATGGTTAGATGTGACATATGTTAGTTGTTTGAGCAGGTATACTTAGAGAGGGGAATATTGTTAATATCATTAAATGTCACATCCCACATAGATTTAAAAAAATGGGGAGAAATGTAAGGTCACTATCTTCAAATTTTCAAGAGCTATCTGTTCTGTCCCCTCCCTTCCTCCCCAAAATAATACGCCAGTCGAGGCTGTCTGCCAGCAATTTATTTAAACTTGGCCGGGTTTCTTGTGGCAACGAAAAGTTCTGGCAACATTTCTTCACGTGGCAGCCAAGTCCTTATCAAGTAGCAGCGTGCTGATAGACTGTTGTCAGCGCAACCAGGAGTCTGCAGGATGATCTAAAGTACTCAAAAGAAATCCCAGTCTTCAGTCCAAAACAATCAAAGAGCCAGTAGTCCGTAACTTTGTCTGACACAAGGGCCTACAGACCACTCTCCCTGCTTTTATCCCCTGTGGCGTGTGGCTCCATGACTCAGCACTCCCTGGGCCTGCCCCACCTTTTCCTCTGCTGCACATGCTTATCTCAGTGTCGCTGTTTTGCATCTAGCCAAGATTGATCCTCAGCAGCTGGTTTTTGGGGTGTTGCCAGGGAGGAGGAGAGGTTGGGGGAAAGAGCCCTTGCCACCTCCTCCTCCTCCTCCTGGCCTGCAGCTGGAATCTGGGACCGTGCCAGGGAGGAGGAAGGTCCAGGGGGGGAAGGAGGCCTTGTCAGCTCTTTCTCCTCACTTGCCGAGTCATCTGACTCCGGGGGGACCAGGCCCAGGGGGCGGAGCCACAACACTATCCAGAGAATAAAATAATGGAATATAAACAAAACAATCTGCATATAAAAAAACAAGGAATGCCCCTTCGAAGGTGTCTTTGGCTTTTCCAACCTTGGGTGACTCACCTAATTCAACAGCTAGCTGCATCTCCCTTGGCTATAACAGTAACTGGTTGTAGCAATATTCAGCAAATAGCTTTCACCAAAAAGCAAAATAAAATTGTAAACAACTTGCAGCCCTCACTGCTTAAGTCATCATTACAGGTTATTTTTGATTCACTCTTATTTTCATTTCACAGGGACTTCACAGGGATTTCAGTTCCCTGTAGGCAAAACTTTTAAGGCAATGTTTTTCAATTCTGGCAACCTGAAGATGTGTGGACTTCAACTCCCAGAATCCCCCCGTCAGTACTTTAGAGTTACTGGATGTGGCTGGCTGGGGAATTTTGGTAGTTGAAGTCCACCCATTCAAATTGCCAAGGTTGAGAAATGCTGCTTTGGGGGTCACTAAGTTCACTCTGCAAACTAATAATTGTTAAACCAGTGAAATGAAATAATTTATTAAAAACTAGGAATGGATACATCTGCTTCAGCAAAGCATTTGATAAAGTAGACCATAACCTACTACTAGATAAAGTAGAAAAATGTGGGTTAGACAGCACCACCACCAGATGGATTTGCAACTGGCTGACCAACCACACTCAACGTGTAGTCCTCAATGGAACTACATCCACATGGAGGGAAGTATGCAGTGGAGTACCCCAAAGCTCTGTTTTAGGCCCAGTACTCTTCAACATCTTCATCAATGACTTGGACGAGGGGATAGATGGGGAACTCATCAAATTTGCAGATGACACCAAACTGCCAATACTCCAGAAGATAGGCTCAAGTTACAGAAGGATCTTGGCAGACTTGAACATTGGGCACTATCTAACAAAATGAAATTCAACAGTGAAAAAAGTAAGGTTCTACATTTAGGCAAAAAAATATATGCACAAATTCCATATATGTGGCACCTTGATCAATAGTAGTACCTGTGAGAGGGATCTTGGAGTCCTAGTGCACAACCATTTAGATAGCCCTGCCTGAGCTGTTGGAGGTACTTGCTGCTGTGGCAGTTGAGACCCCCAGACTTATAGTCATGGGGGATTTCAACCTGCCATCGGCTGGCTTGTTAGTTCCAGGCTTCCATGATGGCCTTGGACCTGATTCGAATAAATGATGGCCCTACACACATGGGGGGAGGCACGCTGGATCTGATTTATATCTCTGGACAGTGGTTAAATGATCTGGAATTAGATGATTTAGTAACAGAACCAATGTCATGGTCCGATCATTTTCTCCTTCGCCTAGACTTCCGTACCGCCACTCACCATCGCAGGGAGACGGAACCTATACGTTGGTTCCATCCCAGGCGCCTGATGGACCCCGAGAGGTTCCTGACGGAGCTTGGGCCATTCCCTGAGGATCTGGCCCATGGCACGACTTAGGAACTAGTCGTGGCCTGGGAACAGGCCGCGGCTGGGGCCTTAGACCGTGTTGCGCCTTTGCGGCCTCTGACCCAGTACAGATCTTGTCCGGCCCCTTGGTTCTCCGAGGGGCTGAGGGAGATGAAACGCCGGAGAAGACGCCTAGAGAGCACCTGGAGGTCCAGTCGTTCCGAAGCTGATCGGACACTAGTAAGGTCCTATTCTAGGACCTACCTAGTGGCAATGAGGGAGGCGAGGCGCTCCTACGCCTCCACCCTCATTGCGTCGGCAGATAACCGCCCGGCCGCCCTGTTTCGGGTGACCCGCTCCCTCCTTCACCAGGAGGTGCGGGATGACCCTTTGCAGGGACGAGCCGAGGAGTTTAGTGGTTATCTATACGATAAAATCGCTCAGCTCCGGGACGGTCTGGACCGAAATTGGGATGATCCAAGCGAGGGAGAGGAGGCACATCTTGTCGAGTCTGTTTGGGATGAGTTTGACCCTGTGGCTCCCGAGGACGTGGACAGGTTGTTGGGGAGGCTTCACGCCACATGTTTACTGGACCCGTGCCCTTCCTGGATGGTACTGGCCACTCAGGAGGTGACACAAGGCTGGCTCCAGAGGATTATCAACGCTTCTCTGTTGGAAGGGGTTTTCCCTGCCGCCTTGAAAGAGGCGGTGGTGAGACCCCTCCTCAAGAAGCCCTCCCTGGACCCAGCTATTTTGGGTAATTATCGTCCAGTCTCCAACCTTCGCTTTGTGGTGAAGGTTGTAGAGAGTGCTGTGGCGCGACAGCTACCTCAATACCTGGATGAAGATGTCTATCTAGACCCGTTCCAGTCCGGCTTCCGACCCGGATACAGCACGGAGACAGCTTTGGTCGCATTGGTGGATGATCTCTGGAGGGACAGGGACAGGGGGTACTCCTCTGCCCTGGTCCTATTAGACCTCTCAGCAGCTTTTGATACCATCGACCATGGTATCTTGCTGCGCCGGTTGGGGGGATTGGGAGTGGGAGGCACCGTGTACCGGTGGTTCTCCTCCTATCTCTCTGATCGGTCGCAGACGGTGTTGACAGGGGGGCAGAGGTCGACCGCGAGGTGCCTCACTTGTGGGGTACCGCAGGGGTCGATTCTCTCGCCCCTGCTGTTCAACATCTACATGAAGCCGTTGGGTGAGATCATCAGTGGCTTTGGGGTGAGATACCAGCAGTACGCTGATGACACTCAGCTGTACTTTTCCACCCCGGGCCACCCCAATGAAGTTGTTGAAGTGCTGTCCCGGTGTTTGGAAGCCGTACGGGTCTGGATGGGGAGAAACAGGCTCAAGCTTAATCCCTCCAAGACGGAGTGGCTGTGGATGCCGGCATCCCGATTCAGTCAGCTGCAGCCACGGCTGACTGTTGGAGGCGAGTTACTGGCCCCAAAGGATAGGGTGCGCAACTTAGGTGTCCTCCTGGATGATCGGCTGTCGTTTGAAGATCATTTGACGGCCGTCTCCAGGAGGGCCTTCCACCAGATTCGCCTGGTTCGGCAGTTGCGCCCCTTTCTTGATCGAGATGCCTTGTGCACAGTCACTCATGCGCTCGTTACCTCTCGCTTGGATTATTGTAATGCTCTCTACATGGGGCTCCCCTTGAAGTGCACTCGGAGGCTTCAGCTAGTCCAGAATGCAGCTGCGCGGGTGATAGAGGGAGCTATGCGTAGCTCCCACGTAACACCGCTCCTGCGCAGACTGCACTGGCTACCTGTGGCCTTTCGAGTGCACTTTAAAGTGTTGGTTATGACCTTTAAAGCGCTCCATGGCTTAGGGCCTGGGTACTTACGGGACCGCCTGCTGTTACCACATGCCTCCCACCGACCCGTACGCTCTCACAGAGAGGGACTTCTCAGGGTGCCGTCCGCCAAACAATGTCGGCTGGCGGCCCCCAGGGGAAGGGCCTTCTCTGTGGGGGCTCCCACACTCTGGAACGAGCTTCCCCCGGGTTTACGCCAAATACCTGACCTTCGGACTTTCCGTCGCGAACTGAAGACACATCTTTTTATTCGCGCGGGGCTGGCTTGAATTGAATTTTATTAATTTTAAATTTTTATTAATTAATTTTAAATGGGGTTTTTTAGTCTAGTATATTTTAACCTATCAGGCTAATTTTAAAATAAGTTTTTTAATCTGCTTTTTAAATTGTATATTGTATTATCTGTTTTATTTTTGCCTGTACACCGCCCTGAGTCCTTCGGGAGAAGGGCGGTATAAAAATCAAATAAATAAATAAATAAAAATATGAGCTAGCAATGTGCAGCAGCTGCTAAAAAAGCCAACACAATTCTGGGCTGCATAAACAGAGGGATAGAATCAACATCACGTGAAGTGTTAATACCACTTTATAATGCCTTGGTAAGACCACACTTGGAATACTGCATTCAGTTTTGATCTCCGTGATGTAAAAAATATGTTGAGATTCTGGAAAGAGTGCAGAGAAGAGCAACAAAGATGATTAGGGGACTGGAGGCTAAAACATATAAAGACCGGTTGCAAGAACTCGGTATGTCTAGTTTAATGAAAAGAAGGATTAGGGGAGACATGATAGCAGTGTTCCAATATCTCAGGGACTGCCACAAAGAAGAGGGAGTCAAGCTGTTCTCCAAAGCACCTGAGGGTAGAACAAGAAGCAATGAGTGGAAACTGATCAACGAAAGAAGCAACTGAGAACTAAGGAGAAATTTCCTGACAGAACAATTAATCAGTGGAACAACTTGCCTGCAGAAGTTGTGAATGCTCCAACACTGGAATTTTTTAAGAAAATGTTGGATAACCATTTGTCTGAAATGGTGTAGAGTTTCCTGCCTGGGCAGGGGGTTGGACTAGAAGACCTCCAAGGTCCCTTCCAACTCTGTTATTATGTTATGTTATGTTTCAGTTATACTTTCCTCCAGACGTTTATTTTCAGCAATGCTGTCAGGGTAATGATTTAAGAGCTGACCAGCTGCTAGATGATGTAATGCTGGGAATGATTCAGCAAGATTTTTGGGTTGATATCACTTTAAGAGCCTGTAATAAGAAGAGTTCCTGTTGGGGCATATCTCTGTGTGTGTGTGTGTGTGTGTGCTTCTGTGCTGTAATTGCTGATTGCTATTTGTTTGAGGTCTGACTAAAGTACATGTATGTATATATTCTTTGTAGATAAAACCACTATTTAAATACAAACCTCTTTTATTGCATTTGCTCCCGAGTTGTCTCACATAGTTATACTGTGCGCATTCTGATAAATGCTTGTAACCATTTATATTTTTTAAAAATTAACATATTTGGGAGTATTTCTCATAAGAGATGCATTTTTGCATCATGTTGATTATGCGCCAAGACAGTATTGAGTCTTAGCAATCATAGAAACGGACATTGTCCAGAATGACGTCCCCAACATAGCCCTCCAGGTATTCCAATCAGGTATGTATCGTCTCTATAACTACAGGTAGTCCTCAACTTTCAACAATTCACTTAGTGACTGTTCAAAGTTATGGCATTGAAAAAAGTGACTTATGGCCATTTTTCACACTTACGATTATTGCAGCATCCCCATAGTCATGTAATTTATATCTGGATGCTTGACAACTGACTCACGTTTATGACTTTTGCAGCGTTGAACCCCTTTTGCGACCTTCTGACAAGCAAAGTCAACGGGGAAACCAGATTCACTTAACAACCATATTACTAACTTAAAAACTGCAGTGATTCACCTAACAAATGTGGCAAGAAAAATCATAAATTGGGGCAAAATTCATTGTCTCACTTAGCAATATAAATGCTGGGCTCAGGTGTACTTGGAGAACTTCCTGTAACTCCATCCACTTGCTGCTGATCATCTTCTTTTTCTCTTTCCTTCCATCTTTCCCAGCAACAGAGAATTACTGTAGTTCTAAGTATAATTTTCTGGGGTTTTCAATGTTTATTGGTTTTGTTTGATTTTATAATTTTATAATTGTAAGCTGCCCAGAGTCACTTGGTTACACTGGGTGACTATAGAAATTTGAATGAATGAATGAATGAATGAATGAATGAATGAATGAATGAATGAATGAAGTTTCCAAATAATTCGGGTGGTCATTTATGCGATGAGAATTTGCAATTGAGTAGTTCTATGATCCCTTTGTTTGTTTCCTAGATCATCCTGGTATCTCACCAACACCAAAGTTAGATAGTATCAATGAACTTTCTATTCTGCTTTTTCAAGCACAGAATATCAAGAGGGAATCAATGTTTGCACACTTCTTTGTGGGTATAGAGGTATCACAGCATCTGAGTATCTTTCCCAAGGATTTCACTGCTGCTCCATTTCATATGTTAATTTATGGATATTTCCTGACTGCTTTGATAGTTCCTTTGATAGTTATCCATAAAAGGCAGCAGCTCACCACCACTTCACAATCTTTATTATTAGTCCCAAGGTTGGTTGCTCTACCTACCAATCTTCATTTAGTCTTCATCTAACTTACTTCCAGTTTTCAGCAAAGCCATCCCATAATGAACAATTGGTTCGCTTAGCAACCACCTCAAAATAGGTAATAAAATCCGGTTGGTCCCTTGGTGACTTGCTTTACAACCATCATGACTTATGACTAATGGGAAGGCTCCATTATGATCGTAAGTCAAGGAGTAACTCGAGTACTTTGGTCACTATGATATAAAAAAGACATTGAGACTATAGAAAGAATGCAAAGAAAAGCAACAAATTAGTAGACTGGAGGCTATAATATATGAATAATGGTTGCAGTATGTCTAGTTTAATGAAAAGGGGTAGCATGATAGCAGTCTTCCAATATTTTAGGGGCTGCCACAGAGAAGTGAGGTCAATCTATTGTCCAAAGCACTTGAAGGGAGGACAAGAAACAATGGATGGAAACTAATCAAGGAGAGAAGCAACCGAGAACTAAGGAGAAATTTCCTGACAGTTAGAATAGAATAGAATAGAATTTTATTGGCCAAGTGTGATTGGACACACAAGGAATTTGTCTTGGTGCATATGCTCTCAGTGTACATAAAAGAAAAGATACGTTCATCAAGGTACAACATTTACAACACAATTGATGATCAATATATCAATATAAATCATAAGGATTGCCAGCAACAAGTTATAGTCATACAGTCATAAGTGGAAGGAGATTGGTGATGGGAGCTATGAAACGATTAATAGTAGTGCAGATTCAGTAAATAGTCTGACAGTGTTGAGGGAATTATTTGTTTAGCAGAGTGATGGCCTTCGGGAAAAAACTGTTCTTGTGTCTAGTTGTTCTGGTGTGCAGTGCTCTATAGCGTCGTTTTGAGGGTAGGAGTTGAAACAGTTTATGTCCAGGATGCGAGGGATCTGCAAATATTTTCACGGCCCTCTTCTTGATTCGTGCAGTATACAGGTCCTCAATGGAAGGCAAGTTGGTAGCAATTATTTTTTCTGCAGTTCTAATTATCCTCTGAAGTCTGTGTTTTTCTTGTTGGGTTGCAGAACCGAACCAGACAGTTATAGAGGTGCAAATGACAGACTCAATAATTCCTCTGTAGAATTGGATCAGCAGCTCCTTGGGCAGTTTGGGCTTACTGAGTTGGCAGAAAGAACATTCTTTGTTGTCCTTTTTAATGATGTTTTTGATGTTAGCTGTCCATTTGAGATCTTGCGATATGATAGAACCCAGAAATTTGAAGGTTTCTACTGTTGATACTCTGTTGTCAAGTATTGTGAGAGGTGGAAGTATGGAAGGGTTTTTCCTAAAGTCTACCACCATTTCTACGGTTTTGAGTGTGTTCAGTTCCAGATTGTTTTGGTTGCACCACAAGGCTAGTCGTTCGACCTCTCGTCTATATGCGGATTCGTCATTGTCTCGAATGAGACCAATCACTGTTGTGTCATCTGCGAACTTCAGTAGCTTAACAAATGGATCATTGGAGATGCAGTCATTGGTATACAGAGAGAAGAGAAGTGGGGAGAGCACACAGCCTTGGGGCGCCCCTGTGCTAATTGTACAGGTATTTGATGTGATCTTGCTTAGCTTCACCTGCTGCTTCCTGTTTGTTAGGACAATTAATTAGAACAATTAATCAGTAGAATGATTTGCCTCCAGAAGTTGTGGTTGCTCCAACATTGGAGGTTTTTAAGGAGATGTTGGATAACCATTTGTTTGAAATGGTGTAGGGTTTCCTGCTTCAACAATAGGTCAGACTAGAAGATCTCCAAGGTGTCATCCAACTCTATTATTCTGAGTACACACAGAGGAGCAATTTATATTTTTTCCTTCTCCCATACAGTATGAATTGCAATTGTCACTAAAGTGACAATGTCACTCTCACTTTGCCATAGTTACTAAAATGATCATCTGCTTCCAGCATTTTATTTATTTTTATTTATTTTATTTGTCACAACAGTATATATAAGCATAAGCATGATATAACTATATGATATATAAGCATATATATAATCATAAGTATGTAATAACTATATGAAATTGGATACAATCAAAGAGAACATTAGGACAGGAACGGTAGGCACATTGGTGCTCTTATGCACGCCCCTTACAGACCTCTTAGGAATGGGGTGAGGTCAATAGTAGATAGTTTTTGGTTAAAGCTTTGGGGATTTTGAGTAGAGACTATGGAGTCAGGTAGTGAGTTCCAAGCATTAACAACTCTGTTACTGAAGTCATATTTTCTGCAATCAAGATTGGAGCGGTTAACATTAAGCTTAAATCTATTGTGTGCTCATGTATTGTTGTGATTGAAGCTGAAGTAGTCTTCAACAGGAAGGACATTGTAAAAGATGATTCTATGAGTTATACTTGGGTCGTCTCGAAGGCGGCGGATTTCTAAATTTTCTAAACCCAAGATTTCAAGTCTGGTGGCATAAGGTATTTTGTTGTATTCAGAGTGGAGAACTCTTCTTGTAAAATATTTCTGGACACGCTCAATTGTATTAATGTCCGAAATGAGGTATGGGTTCCAGTCAGGCGAGCTGTATTCAAGAATTGGTCTAGTGAATGTTTTATATGCTCTGGTTAGTAGTGTAGTGTTTCTGGAGAAGAAGCTATGCAAGATTAAGTTTATAACTCTTAAAGCCTCTTTTTGTGATGTAGTTGCAGTGAGCTTTGGCGCTTAGATCATTTGATATGAAAACTCCAAGGTCTTTAATGGGGTGAGAGTCATTTACAAGGTAATGTCCATCAAGCTTGTATTTAGTGTTCTGACTCTTTTTTCCAATGTGTAAGACAGAGCATTTGTTGGTTGAGATTTGGAGTTGCCAAATTTTTGACCATTCCAACACAAAGTCAAAGTCTTTTTGAAGGGTATCTTCAACAGGATTTGATAGGGCATTGCCTATTTTGACCATTTGTTGTCTGTTTGACAGGAACGCTGTTATCCAGTTGTGGAGGGGTCCGGAGATGGTGTAGGATTTTAGTTTTAGGAGAAGTTTGTCATGTACCACAGAGTCAAAAGCTTTACAGAAGTCTATGTAAATTGCATCTATTGCTTTGCCCTGATCAAGATTTGTGGTCCATATGTTTTTGCAGTGAAGAAGTTGTAAATTACAGAATAAATTTTTTCTGAAACCACATTGTTTATTAGAGAGTAGGTTGTTTGTTTCTAGGTGGAGGGTAATGGATTGGTTGATGATTGATTCCATTACTTTGCAGGTTACGCAGCATAGAGAGATTGGTCTGTAATTTTCAACTAGGCTGGGGTCTCCTTTTTTGAAGAGAGGGATGACCGTGGCTAGTGACCAAAGTTTGGGAAGGGAACTGGTCATGAAAGCTTTTTCAAAGATTATGCTTAGAGGTTCTGCTATATTAGTGGAAAGCTTTTTTAAGAAGTATGTACATAGTGCATACTTAAAATATAGCATCTTCCTATACTGCTGCTATCCAATTTAGGTGTGTTGTGATCTAGGCCCAAGTAGTTATTACCAGACACAATCAGTCCTAAATAAACATATTTTATTAGCACAGCTGAGAATTACTTCATTATCATCTTAGTCCAAATTAATTCCAAAACAAAGTCCTTCGGAAAAAGTCCTTTGGCCTTATCACAAACCTTTGTCTTCTTTGGCACCCTGCCAAAGGCCTTTCTTGGCAAAGCCCCACGAAGTTCAGAAACAAGAGATGATGGCTAGAACAAATGTAGCAATGTTGCTTTTCTACAAAGAGCTCAAGAGCCGTTGCTGCTCTTTTAAGCCTTATGGGAGGGACCAATCACCTCCTGGCTCCGGAGTCCGTGCATTGTTTCCAGATGGCCCTGGCCCCATCTCTGCCTCCAATGCAGAGCCCTCATCCAAGCCTTGCCCAGAGTCCAGGATTGGCCCATGGTCCTCCCCAGCCTCCTCACTGTCCAACTCCGCTGCTAGCTCTGTGGGGTTGTGGCAAACCACAACAGGTGTGTACATACTTTCGTTGAGCAGATAAGATGATCTCTGCATCTCCAGTGACCCTGGTGGGAATATGTACCTTACTTTTGGCATAAATGCCTGTAATTCTTCACTCATAACTCCCAGAAATGCCACCCCCACCCTTGCTGTGATGAAGCACCATGGTAAGATTTGAAAGGGATTTTTGTATCTGCAGGTTAAGTATGGTGGTTGGGACCAGCAACTCTATCTAGCAGCAATGGAGTCTTAAAACCCAATTTGACTATGTTGAATTCTGACAGTAGTTGAGGCAATTCCCCCACTGACTTTGCTTGTGGGAAGCTGGCAATGAAGATCACAAATGGTGATCATGAAACCATACGACACCGCAACCCTTGTAATTGTGAACCAGTTGCCAAACACAAGAATCATGATCATTTGATCACATGCAATAGGTGGACTTTTAAATATCCCTTGTTTGGCAAAGTGGCACGTTTGAATGGTCGTTGAATTAGTGGTCATTAAATGAGGATAACCTCTATGTTGTTACCTAGTAGATAGATTAGCCTATAGGCCATCTCAAAGAATAAAGTATATTTTTTTTAAAAAATGAAAACCACAACATTTATAAAAGTGGGAATTTATTTATTGATTAATTTAAAGCATTGATATGCAAGCCCAACTTAACTCTGTGTGGCATACAAGAAGACATCAAACAAACAAAAAAACAAAAATAGAAGAGAACATACCTTTAAAAACCATCTAAAACAATAAAATAGTGATTAAAAATGTATTATAACTGATCCACTGGGAAATCTGCTTATCTGAGCCAAGTGATTAAGGTACCAGGGTAGAAAGTGGGAGGTTATGAGTTCTTCCTTAAATATGAAAGCTGGCTGGGTGACTTTCAGACACTTGAGGAGAAAACAGAAGGAGGAAATACTTTACATACTTTATAAGTATGTCAAGGTAGCAAACATACCTAATATATTTGCTACCTTGACATACTTATAAAGTAATAAAGACAGGATAAAAATAAAAATGCAGTGGCTCAGTGGCTAAGACACTGAGCTTGTCAATTAAAAGGCCGGCAGTTCAGCGGTTCGAATCCCGCGTAACAGGGTGAGCTCCCATTACTTGTCCCAGCTTCTGCCAACCTAGCAGTTCGAAAGCATGTAAAAAATGCAAGTAGAAAAATAGGGACCACGTTTGGTGGGAAGGTAACAGTGTTTTGTGCGCCTTTGGCATTTAGTCATGTTGGCCACATGACCATGGAGACGTCTTCGGGCTGCGCTGGCTTTCCGGCTTTGAAACGGAAATGAGCACCGCCCCCTAGAGTCGGGAACGACTAGCACATATGTGCGAGGGGAACCTTTACCTTTTTAGAAATAAATAAATGTGTTCCACAGATTAATATGTTAAACAGCATACTTCAAAGATAGTGACCAAGATTTTAATCTGGGCCACCACATATCTTTAAATGATTTGTTTTAGTTTCTCTTCAGATAATCCATAATAAGTATAGCAATATTATGAATACTGGATGACAATTGTTTCTTTACTTGAATATATTGTTATGTATTTACCGAAAGCATTTTCATGGTGAAACTTCATCCTGTTAGTTTTCAAGGTGGAGTAAAATAAAAGATTAAAAATGCCAAGTTGAGCTTCATAACTACAGGATCCATATTTTCATTTTATAGTTGGGAAAAAATATGGATGTGATAAGATTGATAAGATCTTATCGATAAGATAAGATAAACTTTATTGCCTTTTTTACTTTGAGCACACATTACTTTACTTTACATGGGCATATATTTAAATGAAATTCTGTTGCCTGCTCTCAAAAGAAAGTATATATCTACTCATACACATACACAACACACAAATATCCATGCCATACACACACACACACACACACACACACACACACACACACACATATAAAAGGTAAAGGTTCCCTTTGTACATATGTGCTAGGTGTTCCTGACTCTAGGGGGCGGTGCTTATCTCTGTTTCAAAGCCAAAGAGCCAGCGCCATCCGAAGACGTCTCCGTGGTCATGTGGCCGGCATGACTAAACGCCAAAGGCTCATGGAACACTGTTCCCTTCCCACTAAAGGTGATCCCTATTTTTCTACTTGCATTTTTTAAGTGCTTTTGAACTGCTAGGTTGGCAGAAGCTGGGACAAGTAACGGGAACCCACCCTGTTATGCGGCACTAGGGATTCAAACCATTGAACTGCCAACCTTTTGATAGAAAAGCTCAGTGGCTAAGACACATCCCATTACTTACATAAAAAGGTAAAGGTTCTCCTTGCACATACGTGCTAGTCGTTGCCGACTCTAGGGGGCGGTGCTCATCTCAGTTTCAAAGCCGAAGAGCCAGCGCTGTCCGAAGACATCTTCATGGTCATGTGGCCGGCATGACTCAATGCCAAAGGCGCACGAAACGCTGTTACCTTCCCACCAAGGTGGTCCCTATTTTTTCTACTTGCATTTTTTACATGCTTTCGAACTGCTAGGTTGGCAGAAGCTGGGACAAGTAATGGGAGCTCACCCTGTTACACGGCAGCACTAGGGATTCGAACCGCTGAGCTGCCGACCTTTCAATCGACAAGCTCAATGTCCTAGCCCTTGTGCCACCGCGTCCCTTACTACTACTTACTTACTACTACTTACATACATAGATATATATACATATACATATACATATACATATATCAGTGGTGGGATTCAATTTTTTTTACTACTGGTTCTGTGGGCATGGGTTGGTGGGCGTGGCATGGCTCGGTGGGCATGGGTTGGTGGGCGTGGCAGGGGAAGGATACTGTAAAATCTCAATTCCCTCCCCACTCCAGGGGAAGGTTACTGCAAAATCCCCATTTCCTCCTGGTCATCTGGGACTCGGGAGGCAGAGAATAGATGGGGGCGGGGCCAGTCAGAGGTGGTATTTTACGCTACTGGTTCTCCAGAACTGGTCAGAACCTGCTGAATACCACTTCTGATATCTATATATCTATATATTATATAATCTATACATTATATAGATTATAATATATATATTACAATGATATAATCACTGTCCATTTTGAATACATAGTGGAAAGAGGAAGCCCCCTCCCAGAAGGTAACAAGGAAAACAGATAGTGAAGAGGATGTGGAGACAATACTGTATCCCTTGCTCAAGCATCACTTATATGCCATGTCTTAGATAGAAAGAAGTCATAATATCAAAATTATTCTGAGATTTTTTCCCCCCTGCTTTCTTGTTCAAACTTCTCCCCTAGAATTTTCTTTGAGTCCTCTATCCAACCACAGGCTAGATCCATCTACTTAACATGCTCAAATCAGCCAAGGTCAGCTTGGTGCTGGCACCCACCATGACACAATACAACAAAAACAATCACTACAACAAATCACCAAACTACTAACAGTTGACTAAATTCTAAAGACTGTGGATAAGTAGTACCTTGATGAACATATCTTTTCTTTTATGTACACTGAGAGCATATGCACCAAGACAAATTCCTTGTGTGTCCAATCACACTTGGCCAATAAAATTCTATTCTATTCTAGTTCCTGAACAAACAACAAACAACAAACAACCCTGTCAAAGACCTTGGAGTTTTCATATCAAATGACCTAAATGCCAAAGCCCACTGCAACTACATAGCAATAAAGGTTCTAAGAGTTGTAAACCTAATCTTATGCAGCTTCTTTTCCAAAAACTCTACACTACTAACCAGAGCATATAAAACATTTGCCAGACCTATTCTTGAATACAGCTCATCTGTCTGGAACCCATACCACATCTCTGACATTAATACAATCGAACGCGTCCAGAAATATTTTACTAGAAGAGTTCTTCGCTCCTCCGAAAACAACAAAATACCTTATGCCATCAGACTTGAAATCCTGGGATTAGAAAATTTAGAACTCCGCCAACTTCGACATGACCTGTGTTTAAGACACAGAATCATCTATTGCAATATCCTTCCTGTAAAAGACTACTTCAGCTTCAATCGCAATAATACAAGAGCAAACAATAGATTCAAACTTAATGTCAACCACTTCAAACTTGATTGCAAAAAATATGACTTCTGTAACAGAGTTGTTAACCCTTGGAACTCATTACCAGACTTTATAGTCTCTACTCAAAATCCCAAAATCTTCAACCAAAAACTGTCTACTATTGACCTCACCTCATTCCTAAGAGGACAATAAGGGATGTGCATAAGAGCACAAATGTGCCTACCGTTCCTGTCCTATTGTTCCCTTTCGTTATAAGAAATTAACATGGTTGTTGCATACTTTTGCTTATATATTTTTTTCTTTTATAATGTGTTGATTTTCTTATGCTGATGTTTGTGTATACTGTTGTGACAAAATGAAATAAAAAAAACTTAAATAAGTATCAGTCAACATTGCATCACTGAGCTTAACATGACCCAACACTGAGTTACAGTCATAACAATGTCTGAATAAATTAAATGTTTTTGTCTAAATAAGAGCCAAGTTAATAATTTTTGTGAAGAAGGAATTCAATCATTAGGGCAAGAAAGCATTTTTGTAATTTTGGCCAGTCTTGGGAGGCTTCATATGATCTATGCCAATCAGAAAAGTAGTCCTGTCTCAAAGTTCTTGATGTTGCAACTGACAAATAAGTCTAGTGTACATCTAATGTACGTCTCTATGTTGAGAGCTGGTTTTTAATCCTCTTTTATTAATCTGAGCTATCTTAACCTAAGTGAAGGATGAGTGGCCATTTGGGCATCTCACCAAATATTTTTCTCCACCAAATGAAAGCATCAATAAACATCTCTTGTCTTGCCAGCAGTGTTGGGTGGTAGATGGCAGTTTGATCCTGCCATTTCAGAAGAGATCTGGATCAGTCATCAAATTCATTCTACAGTGTTTGGGTTGGATTCAACTCCCCAAGGAAAGGAAATTTGGAACTCTTCCATTCTGAAGATGTTCATTATGAAGAGAAAGCACTTCATTCATCTGGATTTCAGGGATGCTTAGATTTCAACTCTTAACCTTTGAAGTATAATTTTTAAAAGAGTTTGTGTCTATGAGTAAACTATGAGTATTAGACTGTCAGCAGACATCCACTGTCTCGCTGTCTATTTAAGCTGAAGTGTAGATTACTTTATAAAATGTGCTATTAAATTTTCATATAGATAGTTTCATTATAGGAGGAGATTAAGTTAAATAATTAGTCATTACTAGGCAACACTTGTCTCGTTGGGCTGCGTTTCAGAGATATTTCCTTATTTAAAGAGAGAAACAGAATTAGATACAGTGGGCAAAAAAGCAGTGGGAGCAAGAGTGACTTTTGACTTCCCGCTGCCTTCCCCATTGACTTTCCTTTGGAGAAGCAGGCAGAGAGCATCAAGAATTTGCCTGCTTGGAAAGAACACTGCAACCCCATTGACACTGCTTTCTTGAATCTAAAATAATTACTTTAAGAGATTTTTCCCTTTCATTTTCATTAGATGTGGAGTCAGCAATTCATTTGTATTTCCTCCAAAGAACTGAGTTAGATCATCGTCTCAAACAGGAATTATACCAGATGCTCAGTTTCATTGCTTGCCTGCTTGGCTTTACACAGCAGGCATTATTTAAATCACCTAAATCAGGGGTGTCCAAACTTGGCAACTTTAAGACTTGTGGACTTCAACTCCCAGAATTCAACTCCCAAAGCTGGCTGAGGAATTCTGGGAGTTGAAGTCCACAAGTCTTAAAGTTGCCAAGTTTGGATACCTCTGACCTAAATGAACTCAGGAAGAGTTCATTTCTTCATCATTTATGTAATCCAGCAGGGCGGGTGGATGTCAATGGGTTTTATTACTTTTATTGCTATTTTAAACATTTGGCCTTATTTAATAAGTTTTTTAATTGTTGTTTTATTCTGTATTTATATGTATGTTTTTTATCAGGCTGTAAACTGCCCGGAGTCCCTTGGGAGATAGGGCAGTATAAAAATGCGAATAAATAAAATAAATAATAAATAAATAGAACCCTGATGTGCTTCGGAATCTTTGGCTAAGGTCTAAAAGAACTAGTTAAAAGGGGGAGATGCAGCAGGTAGTTATTTGAAAACTTGTCAATCCCCCAGCAATTAGTCCCAGATTATAGCAATCCATGGAAAATTAGCTACCACTGAAGCCCACTTACATTTTCTAGGGGCAGGATGACAGCAAATATCCTATCATTTTACAATGAAAAAGGTAAAGATTCCCCTCGCACATATGTGCTAGTCATTCCTGACTCTAGGGGGCGGTGCTCATCTCCGTTTCAAAGCCGAAGAGCTAAGGCTGTCCAAAGACATCTCCGTGGTCATGTGGCCGGCATGACTCAACGCCAAAGTGCACGGAACACTGTTACCTTCCCACCAAAGGTGATCCCTATTTTTTCTTCTTGCATTTTTTACATGCTTTCAAACTGCTAGGTTGGCAGAAGCTGGGACAAGTAATGGGAGCTCACCCCATAACACGGCAGCACTAGAGATTCGAACCGCTGAACTGCCGATCTTTTGATTGACAAGCTCAGCCCCTCAGCCCCTCAGCCACCCTTCAATTTACAATTACATTGCTACTATTCACACTTTATTAAGGCCAGGAAAGATCAGCCAAAAGGCATTACCTCCACCTCCCAGATGATCTTCCCAGATCTGCCTATTAATCCATAGGGATGAGCTTCCTAGAGTGCCAAGTGACAGAAATGGGTGAGTTCCATCTCCCACACTGAATGACAGATTCTGGCCCAGGCTGAGGGGTCCTCACATTAAGAAACATCTTTAAAAGGATGACCTTGAATCCTCATTACTGGAATCTGACAAGGGTGGCTTTCTAGAAGTACTTCAACACCTAGAGCCGTGATGGCGAACCTAAGGCATGTATGCCCAAAGCTGCACGCGAAACCATGTCGCCTGGCATGTGTGGCATCGCCCGTTCCTCTTCCGGGTTTCTGGTGCACGTGCACATGCGACAATCAGCTGGCCTTTTTGCGTGCGGCAGTGCTGGAAATTAGAAGAACTGGTCTTCTGTTTTCCTGCATGAGCATGCATGCCATCAGCTGATTGCTGCGTGCACATGTGCGCCAGAAAACCTGGAAGAGTAGCTGGCTGAAACCGGAAGTACAGTAGCTGAAACCGGAAGTTCATTTTCGGGTGCAAACATGCGCCCTGGGAAGCTCCTCTTTTGGGTTGCGGCCTAAATCTGTGCACGCTACCCTTTTTGGCACTCGAAGCTGAAAAGATTCGCCATCACTGACCTAGAGAGGAACTATTGAGTCTGTCATTTGCACCTCCATAACTGTCTGGTTCGGTTCTGCAACCCAACAAGACAGACATAGACTTCAGAGGATAATTAAAACTGCATTAAAAACAATGGCTACCACCTGCCTTCCATTGAGGTCCTGTATACTGCACAAGTCAAAAAAAGGGCTGTGGAAAAATTTACAGACCCCTCGCATCCTGGACATAAACTGTTTCAACTCCTACCCTCAAAACTAGAGAGTACTGCACAAGAACAGTTTCTTCCCGAATGCCATCACTCTGTTAAACAAATAATTCCCTCAACACTGTCAAACTATTTACTAAATCTGCACTACTATTAATCTTCTCATCGTTCCCATCACCCATTTCCTCCCACTTATGACTGTATGTCTGTAACTTAGTTGCTTACAGTATATCTTACGATTTATATTGATATTGTTTCCTGATTGCTTATTTGTACCCTATGACTATCATTAAGTGTTGTAAGTGTTGTACCTTGATGAAGGTTTCTTTCTTTTATGTATACTGAGAGCATATGCACCAAGACAAATTCCTTGTGTGTCCAATCACATTTGGCCAATAAAAAATTATATTCTATTCTATTCTATTCCAGAGCCACCAAAGATCTAAGTCCTGGTGGTGCAGTGATTAGAGTGCAGTACTGCTTGTACTGCACTTCTGCTGACTGCTAGCTGACTGTAATTTGGCAGATCGAATCTCACCAGGCTCAAGGTTGACTCAGCCTTCCATCCTTCTGAGGTGGGTAAAATGAGGACCCAGATTGTTGGGGGAAATAGGCTGACTCTGTAAACCTCTTACAAAGATCTGTAAAGCACTGTGATGCTGTATATAAGTCTAAGTGCTTTTGCTAAAGCACTGTTTGTCAACCTTAGCCATTTTAAGTTATGTGGATTTCAACGGCCAGAATCCTCCAGTCAGGGAGTTGAAATCCACTCTTCTTAAAATGGCTAAGGTTGAGAAACACTGATTTACAATATAGGCAGGTTAAATCTATCTGGTTCAGCACTGTCAATTCAATTTAACAGTGGCTCTCCAAAATCTACCATGAGCAAGCGAATGCATCACCTAAACATGGCTAAATAGTTCTTTTAAGAAGAGAGCGCTAAGTCCCTGAATTATGATGTTTCTGTCTCTGAATAATAGCGCTTGCTCTACCATGAAGCTTGCAGATCATTATTATGTATACAGAACATGCAGAAATTCTGGATACCATCTGCCATGGATCAGACTCATGTTTGCATGCAGCTCTGAGCTGCTTGGTCGAAGGATGAGATAGAAGTGGCGGGGGGAGCTGGACTAGATGGACCTACAAGGTCCCTTCCAGTTCTGCAAATCTGTATCTAAGCACAAATGTCTTTATTTTTAAATGCCAATCCTGGTTTCATGTATAGTCTGCCAGCTTTTTCAGCCTTGATTTATGAAATTGTACCTTTAGTCCTCAACTTACAGCTATTCATTTAGCTGCGGTTCAAAGATACGATAGCATGGGAAAAATGGGAAAGACAGCATGACTTACAACTAGTACAACTATTTCATGTTTTTTACAGTGGTTGCACTATTCCAGGGTCATGTGATTTCTATTTGCCCTGACTGCTCTTTAAAAGGCCAGATCCTGGAGATGAAACTGAAATACTTTGGCCACCTAATGAGAAGGAAAGATTCACTGGAGAAGAGCCTCATGCTGGGAACAGTTGAGGGCAAAGGAAGAAGGGGACGACAGAGAACGAGGTGGCTGGATGGAGTCACTGAAGCAGTAGGCGTGAGCTTAAATGGACTCCAGAGGATGGTAGAGGACAGGAAGGCCTGGAGGAACTTTGTCCATGGGGTCGCTATGGGTTGGACATGACTTCGCAACTAACAACAACAAAGCAAGCCAAACCAATGGGGGAAGCTGGATTCGTTTAATGACCGTGTGATTCACCCAGCTGCAAGGATTTGCTTAACAATCCTGGCAAAAAGCTCATAAAATTGGGCATGACTTACTTAACTACTCGGCTTAACAACAGAAGTTTTGGCTGAATTGTGGTTGTAAGTCATAGACTACCAGTATTCAGGTTCTTCTCTGGGCACACTAGATTGTCCCCTAGGATTTATTCACATCTGCACATGGCAGAGATTCCATTTAGGGGCTATTAGGGACCTTCCTTGGCTTTGTCTTGCTCTGTTTGATTTGAAATAAAAAAAACTCCAGGCCCCAAAATCTGGGAAGCTAACACAATCCATGGTTGTATAAACAGAGACATAGAATCAAAATCACGCGAAGTATTAGTACTGCGTTATAAAGCCTTAGTAAGGCCACACCTGGAATACTGCATTCAGTTTTGGTCACCACATTACAAAAAAGATGTTGAGACTTTGGAAAAAGTGCAAAGAAGAGCAATTAAGATGATTAAAGGCCTGGAGACTAAAACATATGAAGAACGGCTGCAGGATTTGGGCTTGGTTAGTCTAGAGAAAAGAACGGATGACATAATAGCAGTACTCTAGTATTTGAGAGGTTGCTACAAAGAAGAGGCGGTCAACTTATTTTCCAAAGCACCAGAAGGTAAGAAAAAGAAGCAATGGATGGAAATTAATCAAGGAGAGAAGCAACTTAGAACTAAGGAGAAATTTCCTAACAGTGAGGACAATTAACCAGTGGAACATCTTGCATCTAGAAGTTGTGGTTGCTCCATCACTGGAGGTTTTTAAGAAAAGACTGGACAGCCACCTATGTGGAATGGTATAGGGGTCTCCAGCTTGAGTAGGGGGTTGCAGTAGAAGACCTCCAAGGTCCCTTCCAATTCTATTCTGATTAATCGATTAAAACCTAGCAATTAAGCAAGTGCTCTTGTCTACCAGGCGTGCAGTAGTAGAAACTGAATGAGGTTGGTGTCAGAGCTTGGCATGTTGCTGATTCATTGCCACATTCTGTTCTCCTTCAAGCAGAATGAAAATTGCTCCAGAGGATTGAAAATTGGCCTCAGCCAGGAGTGTATCAGCATTCTAAGGATGTCACCTCAGTTTCAGGCAATAAAAACAATGCTTTGTCTTTTCACCTAGTGCTGTTTACAATTATGGAGGCACTACAGAGGCGACCACTGTTGCTGCAGCCATAAATCTTATTTAATCACCAGTTCAAGATTCTATTTGCATACAGGAGAGATCTTGAAAACTACCTGAATGCTTGCCAAGAACGTAGCTAACATGCATAACCTTCAGAGAGGTTATTAGAAGGCAAGGGTGTACCAGTGACTTGGGGGAAGAAAAATATCAAACAATTAAAAAAAACTCTACTGTAAAAGAGCAGGAACTTGTCCAAGAAAAACATATAGTAAAAGTCTCTAGCAGCAGGAAAAATTGAAAGACCTCTTCCCAAGGCACAAGTTGGCATTAGGATTCCTGTTTCATGTCAGCCTATAAAAATGCTCTGCAGTTGTGTTTGTACAACAATGGCCTGGGGCAAGCCCTTTGCAATGGAACAAATCAAGTGAGCATACACCGATGAATTCTCCTCCCCTCCTTCAAATTGCTTTAAAATGTGCACAGAAGAGAGAAGGAGTCTTTGGTTCCCACCATTTACCCATCTATTGAAGTTGACCTTCTCCATGTTCTTCCTTCTTGGAAGTCAGGTGTGGTGAAAGGACAGAGAGCATAGAGGTGGGATAGAGTGAACGTGAGATCCTTTGACGTAATTTCTATGCCATTTCCCTTCCCCCTGAGCTGGGTTCCACAGGTTCCTACTTGTTCACAACATTCAACAGCCCTCTTTGATATAAAGCCAATGGTGTGTTTTGATTTTTGCCATTCCTGACACCCTTTTGATTTGAATGAGCTGATGCCTGTCAGGTTTCTCAAAGCCAAAGTGGGACAGAGATACTGAAAGTTCCAGCCTTAAACAAATAGATGGTTTGGCAAACAGAGTTGGATGATGACGCTATTCTAAAGCTGGCCCAGATCGTCTCCGCTGCAGGTGCTACACATTTCTTTGGAGCATCTAATATTAAATTCCGGGTGAGTGGAATGACACAGAAAAACCATGGGTGGACTCAAATGACCATTGGCACAATCTTATCTTGAAAGATGAGAACATAGAACATAGTTTAGAACATATTTTATTTATTTATTTATTTATTTATTTTGTCACAACAGTATATATAAGCATAAACATGAAATAGCTATACAATATATAAGCATAAATATAATCATAAGTATGTAATAACTATATTAATTGGATATAATGGAGGGAGGGGACAGGATACAATAGGACAGGAACGGTAGGCATGCTTGTGCTCTTATGACACCCCTTACAGACCTCTTAGGAATGGGGTGAGGTCAATAGTAGACAGTTTTTGGTTAAAGCTTTGGGGATTTTGGGAAGAGACCACAGAGTCAGGTAGTGTGTTCCAAGTATTAACAACTCTGTTGCTGAAGTCATATTTTCTGCAATTAAACTGGAGTGGTTCACATTAAGCTTAAATCTATTGTGTGCTCCTGTATTGTTGCAATTGAAGCTGAAGAAGTCTTCAACTTCAACAGGAAGGACATTGTAATACTTCAACAGGAAGGACATTGTAATAGATGATTCTATGAGCTAAACTCAGGTCATGTCGAAGGCGGCGGAGTTCTAAGTTTTCTAAACCCAGGATTTCAAGTCTGGTGGCATAAGGTATTTTGTTGTATTCAGAGGAGTGGAGAACTCTTCTTGTAAAATATTTCTGGACACGTTCAATTGTATTGATGTCTGAAATGTGGTATGGGTTCCAGACAGGCGAGCTGTATTCTAGAATTGGTCTAGTAAATGTTTTATATGCTCTTGTTAGTAGTGTAGTGTTTTTGGAGAAGAAGCTACACAAGATTAGGTTTAAAACACTTAAAGCCTTTTTTGCGATGTAGTTGCAGTGGGCTTTGGCACTTAGATCATTTGATATGAAAACTCCAAGGTCTTTAACATAGAAAGATTAGAACACAGAACATAGAATCATAGAATTGAAAAGGATCTTGGAGGCCTTCTAGTCAAATGTTCTGCTCAAGCAGGAGACCCTCTATCATTTCAAACAAATGGTATACATGTAGTTAGAGGTAGCTCGTTGCTGTTGTTGATTTTAGAGACCAAAAGGGATGGTCTTCTTTCTCATGGATGAATAAGGTTTAGAATTGGAGTTTTGGACTCAGCTGAAATTATTGGCCATTTCAGTTTATAACTATCATTTTTTGTATAGTTATGGACCTTCCCTATAAATTGGCCCTGAGTCCATTCAATCAATCAGCAAGACTATCCTCAGCAGTATCAAGACTTCCTGTTTAATTACTTTTGATCATAATTCCCATTACTCTGGCTGACTTCATTTCTCTTATTTTTGAGATATTTGATTGAGTTGGAATATTATAGGCCTAATCCAGAAGGGAGAAACAAACTATAATTGGGGAAGGAGATTAGTGACCACCAGTGACCTATCAATGAGAGTAAGGATTTTTTTTTAAATGGATTTTCAGTTGTGAAGGAATATTTTAGGAAAATGTATGTCTTTGATGAAAACCACTTGCCGTTCCCCATATCCTTCTAAAAGTAACTTGAACTGTCCTATCTCTACTCATCATCTTCCACAGACTTCAAAGCACTTGCCAAGTCATGAGTCAATCCATGCTCCCTTCAGCTTTACAACAGGTAAAGATTTCCCCGAGTTAAGCTGGACTCAAGTAACTTCATGGATGCATCTATGTCCATGATATAGGGATTTCTGGCAGCAAATTAAGAATACGCTCTCCTCTTCCTGGCTTTTCTTCCCCCTTCTGAGTCTAGTCCACAATCCCAACCCATGGGATTATCTAGCAACATCCCACCTGCCTTTGAATTCGGTCCAACTTTACTTAAGCCTTTTCAAGGTCAGCCAAAGTCAGCTAAGTATTAGTTATCAGCTGTAACATAGCTGACCAATAGCAAGGCACAGATACTACTATTCAATTAGTGATCTCCATCCACAATTGTGGTTCATACTAAGTGCATTTGTGTGATGATTTGCCAAAAGAAATCTGTGCAGATGCAATGAGAGGGAGCTACAAAGCCACCAAGGCAATAATCCCCTCTGTAGAAGTTATAGAACAGTGTTTCTCAGTTTTGAATTCTGGGAGTTGAAGTCCACATATCTTAAACTTGTAAGGCCAAGAAACACTGATATAGATGATGCCCTTGATGGATAGAGGGAAGATCTGCTATCATGGCATGAAGATAAAAGAAGGAGATTCAGACCTTCAAAGTTTTTTTCTTATAATAGCAGTTCTAATAAAAATACATTCTGTGATTCTAAATACATTGTAGTGTCCCAAAAAAATGCCCATCCTCACACTGCTTTCAGCTTGAGAAATTGTAGCAAATGCATTGCTAGCTTCAATGCGCCTTATCTTCTTTTCCAAGGACATCATCCGCAGAGGTATCAAAAAAGTCATAATGGAAGCTGGGCAGTTCAAATCCTGCCCTCTCACATCAACCAAGCTAGTTCAAAAACTGCAGGTGGCTGTCATTTTGAATGCACTGCATGGAATTAGGATTTCTATTTCAGGTGACTTTCACACGTGTTTGTCCCTTTTTCAAAGTCATCTTTTTTTAAAAAAAAAAATTGTATTGACACCTGTTTTTAAATGCTGGATTCAGTGTAGATTTATGACAATGGGCATGCGTTTTGAAATGAAGCAAACCTCAAAGATTGTTTATATTCTGGCCCATCTCTTGGCTAAGAGATATGGATTACTTTGATTGGATTTCATGGCAAATGAACTCTTCAAGCATCCTTACCAACCATTGAATTTTGTTTTAATTTCAGACTCAATTCCTGTCAGGAACTGCTATTTGGCCTCACCCTGCTCTGGAATGCTAACTCTCCCCAGGCCTCAAGTTTCCCTTACTTCTTTTTCTCCAACCTTTTAGCCATTCCTGCAAAAGAACCAGAAAGACCTTCATGGCAAGGTAGCTAATGAGTAAAGTTGTAGCTCTTTAAACCTGTTCTTGTCTTATGCTCTTTTTACTTTCTACTAATTTTTTCCTACAGCTTGGGCTTTGTTGAACCAGGAATTTATTTTATATCTCACTCTGCTTCGTTGATTCTACCCCCTCTTTGACCACTAGTTTAAGGCTATGGTTCATAATTCAACCAACCTACTATTGTTGCCTGTGTTTTGATATTCAATTAGCCAAAAAGACCAGAAGGTCATTCAATGCCGTTGTTAAACAAATTATAGGGTCATTAAGCAAATTTGGCTTTGCCCATTGACTTTGCTTGTCTGAAGCCAGCTAGGAAGTTTGCAAGAAGTGATCCCATGACCTCAGGATGTTGCAACCATAGCAAGTGCTAACTGCCTCTGGTGGCTCAGACTGTTAAGACAGTCTGTTATTAACACAGCTGCTTGCAATTACTGCAGGTTCAAGTCCCACCAGGCCCAAGGTTGACTCAGCCTTCCATCCTTTATAAGGTAGGTAAAATGAGGACCCAGACTGTTGGGGGCAATAAGTTGACTTTGTATATAATATACAAATGGATGAAGACTATTGCTTAACATAGTGTAAGCCGCCCTGAGTCTTCGGAGAAGGGCGGGATATAAATGCAAATAAAATAAAAAATCACCCAAATTTCGATCACATGGCCGTTGTAAGCTTGATGACTGGTTGTAAAATCCCTTTTTTCCAGTGCTGTTGTAACTTTGAATGATCATTAAACAAATGGTTGTAAGTCGAGGACCCTCTGTACTTGATTGCTGTCAGATGCCAAAACAGGAAATGGAGTCGCCCTTTTCTTTTTATGTATTTTCGCAATACTCGCAAACGTGAGTAACAACTCTTTCCTAATCTGGAAAAAAAAAGCCATTTATTAGAGGAATCTGGTATTTAACTGATATAGAAAAAGCCAGGAAGGCTGCACCAGAGAGAGGATAAAATAAAAGGAAAACAAAAACAGGACATTCATTACTTATACACAGCCAATTTATACTTTAGTGGATGTTAAAGAAAATTGAGGAAGTCCATTTCTTTTCCAACAAGGGGAATAAGAATACACCAAAGGAAAACATGAAAGAAAATGCAGATATTTCTTCTCACGTTGCTAGTCACAAAAGTGAACTGGACCAAAATTACACACACACACACACACACATATTTCCCTAGTTAAACAAATGCTTCTCTTTTTTTCAAGGCCCAAATCTTGGAGAACCATTCCAATCACAGGATTTTATTTTCTCTTCTCCTAAAAAATAATTTGGTGTCCGTTTCCTGATAAACATCTTCACCCACCAAGGCCCCTTACAACTATCAGCACATTTTTTAAAAAAACACGCCTCATTTCAGCTTAAGCCCTTTGATGATGTTTGCTAAAATACAGAAGGCACTTTTCACATGACACCGGATATTACAGCGTTTGATTGCCATGTCTGTGGGCTTAAGGCATTTTCTAATGAAAGAGTTATGATTTCAAAAATCCCCCAAATTATAAATAGACTCTCTCGGCTTCTGTTTTGCCTTTGAAGGGGATGAAATTTCCTTGCTTATACAAACTGCCAGGAGTTGTTGCTATATTATTTTGTGAGATTCAACTAGCCTTTATCTCTACCCTTCTGGAAATGCCCGATGCTTGGTCCACATATTTGAAAGAAGTTCTTGTGGGCCAGAACAGGAATTACTTCCCTGAAAATCTGTGCAAGATTGCACTGGAATACATTTTATCATCCAATTGTGAATATCAGGTCAAATCTTCCACTTTTCAACCTCTGACAATTTCCATATTATTTTGAGGGTGTTGATAGATAGATCAATCTATTTATGACTGTTTGTGTGATCTTTGCATATAGCGGCATCAGATTGACTGATGGGGGTATTTTTTTTCTTTTCCCTTTTTTGAAGATAAGGACATATACTTTTTTTCCTAGCATCTGAATTTCACCCATTCTCTAAACTCTTTAAACAGAAGTTTCATGTGTTTTTAAACCAGTCTTTTAAAAAGAGGTTCTCTTAAACCAGAAAAGAAAGCCAGGTTTTATCAGCTCCTGCGCAGACTGCACTGGCTACCTGTGGCCTTTCGAGTGCACTTTAAGGTGTTGGTTACGACCTTTAAAGCGCTCCATGGCTTAGGGCCTGGGTACTTACGGGACCGCCTGCTGTTACCACATGCCTCCCACCGACCCGTACGCTCTCACAGAGAGGGACTTCTCAGGGTGCCGTCCATCAAACAATGTCGGCTGGCGGCCCCCAGGGGAAGGGCCTTCTCTGTGGGGGCTCCCACACTCTGGAACGAGCTTCCCCCAGGTTTACGCCAAATACCTGACCTTCGGACTTTCCGCCGCGAACTGAAGACACACCTTTTTATCCACGCGGGGCTGGCTTAAATTGAATTTTAAATGTTAAATTTTATTAATTTTAAATGGGGTTTTAGTGTATGGTAAATTTTTAAATTTTCAGGCTAATTTAAATAAGTTTTTAAAATTCCGTTTTAATTGTATTTTGTATTGTTCGTTTTATTCTGCCTGTACACCGCCCTGAGTCCTTCGGGAGAAGGGCGGTATAAAAATCAAATAAATAAAATAAATAAATAAATAAATAAATAAATGTATGCTCTTGTCCCAAAGGTGCTTTTTCAAGAGGCAACTGGACTTTCTGATTTTTCTTTGAAGACATTTTGCTTTTCATCCAAGAAGCTTCTTCAGTTCTGAAATGAGTTTTCTGGATGAGAAGTGAAACGTCTTCAAAGAAAAACCAGAAAGTCCAGCTGCCCCTTTAAAGTCCAGTTGCCCCAGTATCTTTGGGACAACCATGACCTGGATGACTGAGAATCTCCATAGATATTGTTGTGACTCGTCCTCCCTCCTCTCCTCAGCCGGGCCCCTCCCGTCTCCAACTGGGCCTGTTATCAGACTCCGAGTCTGATAATGAAGATGAACGGCCTGTCATGCCTCCAGTCCCCGGCCCTGGCCCCATGCCCGGAGAGGATTCCAGGAGTGAACGGACAAGCCCGATAAACTTCACTCCTACAGTGTGTGAGCAGGAAGCCAGCCAGGTGCTGGAATTAGTGACAGCAGATCCAGCTGAAGACAATTTAGGGTGGGAGGACCCTCGCTTCCGGAGATCTGAGAGGCGACGCCAGCAGAAGGAGAGGTGGGGCAGGCCTGGATAAATGCTGAGTCATGGAGCCACACCCTACAGCCTATATAAAGGACCTGCTTTTGGCATTCCAGCCTTGAGTCAAGCAAAGTCTTAACTAGTTTGCTGATATCGGACTCTATTGCTGAAGTCACAACTTGGACTCCTTCCTGCCCTGATAAACCTCGAAGGGACTTGGCAAGCTGCAGAGGCTTCGTTGCCAAGTTTGCCACAGACTTCCTTGACTCGTTCGTCGGAGTGCGGGGGTGGGACATGACAGATATGTTCCTGTATGTTGTTATTTCTAGCAATCAGGTGCCTAACATGGTCATATTTTCAAAGTGCTTTACTTACTTCATCTCAGTTCTATGGCCATGCCTGGCTATTTCCAGGCACTGCTGGTCAAGAAGGCAGGTTTAAATTCATTGCATTGTCATTCTATTGCAACACCCATTGAAGAAAGAGTTGTTTTGAACTTGGGCACTTCCTCTTACTTCACCCCCAACTTGTCTTTTGCTTTTGTGACTGGTCAGCCAAACCAGAGGTGGGTTTCAGCCGGTTCTGACCAGTTCTGGAGAACCAGTAGCGGAAATTTTGAGTAGTTCAGAGAACCGGTAGTAAAAATTCTGACTGCCCCCCCACATTTATTTTTCTGCCTCCCAAGTCCCAGCTGATTGGGAGGAAATGGGGATTTTGCAGTAACCTTCCCTTGCCATGCCCACAAAGCCACGCCCACAGAACCGGCAGTAAAAAAAATTGAAATCCATCACTGAGCCAAACCATTTTAAATCCAGCACATTTTAAACTGGATGGGGGCACAAAGTGGAGGGAATACACCCATTAAATTCCTTTAATTGGCCCATATTGAAACAATCTATTACTATGGCAGAAAAGGGTTCAGAAATTGGGATAGCAAATTTTATGCTAGTTTTCTACCAGCTTGAGGATCTGAGTTTAATGAGGCCATTTGGATCTGCACCAGGAGTGAAATCCAAAAATTTTCCCTACCGGTTCCGTGGGTGTGGCTTGTGGGCATGGCAGGGGAAGGATACTGCAAAATCTCCATTCCCTCCCCTCCTGGGAGAAGGATATTGCAAATTCTCCATTCTCACCCCACTCTGGCGCCAGCCAGAAGAAATATTTGCCGGTTTTCTAAACCACTCAAAATTTCTGCTACCGGATCTCCAGAACCTGCTGGATTTCACCACTGATCTGCAAGATCTTGTATCACTACAATTTAAAAAAACTGTGAAGAAAACATCATACACATCTTCTTGGGTAAGAGAAAGCTAAAAGACACCAAAAATATTGTGATTATAGCTTCCTCTACATATTTTAATTCAGTTGTTCCCTATGGCATTGCCTAGTTCATTATTTTGGATTTCTGAGCAGGAATAAATATTTTAAATATGCAGCACAACTGTTCCTCTCTATTGCTCCTGTCCCTTTTAATCATTCTCTACAGGTTATTTTTACCTTGGTGTGTTGTATGTGAGAACCAAAAGTTTGCAAATATGCTCACGGGGGGGGGGGAAAGCAGGGTGCCCCCTTGTTTCAGGTGAGTTGCTTTTTATGTGCTAAATTGGGGAGAAACTGACCCCTATCGTGCCTGCTTAGACGTAAACGCCACTAAATTCAAGGAAACTTCCTCTCAAGTAAAGAGACAGCTGTGCCCCAACACCAGCATTTGAGTACTGTAGTTTCAGAAGATGATAGAAATTGTTGAAAATTCAAAAGGAAGACAAATGAAGAACCAGCTAAATGATTGATTTATGTTGAAAGATTAAAAGAGTGAAATATGTATAGCTAAAGGGAGGACACGATCACTATCTAGATGCATTGTGAAGGAATCATTATAGCAAATAAGGACATTGGTGGAGATTGTTGGAGAATGTGTGGGAAAAATAAATTAGCTTCATCAAATAAGGTGTCTCACAGAATTGTTGAATAGCAACACTTCATAATTAATAGCTTCATAACGATGAAGCTACATAATTATTACCTATCTGGGGGTAATGGAAGTTACTATCTCTCCAATGCATTTGGGAGGTACAAGCCAACCAAAATTGATAAATCGATATTACTATAGGGAAAAAATGGTGGGTGCAAATTAAAAAACTTTTAGCAAGAGAAATGAAAGTTGAAACACTTTTGTTACTTATAACAGAGATAGCCTGTCCTGTTCTTTTCCTGAGTAGCTCATAATGGTATATTTCCTACATTGGTTTGAAAGCAAACGTGGAGTTGGTTTGCGTTGACAAAAATTATATTTTCCTTTGTCCTTGCTACCCAACACAGCTAGTTCTCAACTTACCACCACAATTGAATTTTTCTAGGTGAGAAATTTGTTAAGTGAGTTTTGCCCCATTTTACAACCTTTCTTGCCACAGTTATTAAGTGAATCACTGCAAGTGTTGAATTAGTAACACAGTTTTTAAGTGAACCCGGCTTCCTCACTGACTTTGCTAGTGAGAAGGTTGCAACATGTGATAACATAATCCTGAGTGATTACAACCACCAAAAATGTGAATCAGTTACCAAGCTTCTGAATTTTGATCACATGACCATGCTGCAATGGTCATAAGTGTGAAAAATGGTCATAAGTCATTTTTTTCAATGCCATTGTATAATATACAAATGGATGAAGACTATTGCTTAACACAATGTAAGCCGCCCTGAGTCTTCGGAGAAGGGCGGGATATAAATTCAAATTTTTTAAAAAATTGTAACTTAGAATGGTCACTGAATGAACTGTCAAGACCAGGGGTCTCCAACCTTGGCAATTTTGCTGGCTGAGGAATTCTGGGAGTTGAAGTCCACAAGTCTTAAAGTTCCCAAGGTTGGAGACCCCTGGTCAAGGGCTACCTGTATTGTTTCTCATAGAAATCAAATTCTAGGAATTATAATAGGCATACTTTTAGACAGGGAGACAGTATAATACAGAAAAAGCAGATTCTTCAAAGCAAGCTTAAAATCGTCATACCATGTTTCCCTGAAAATAAAACCGACCCTGAAAATAAGCCCTAGCCTGATTTTTAAGTATGAACCTAATATAAACCATACCCCAAAAATAAGCCTAGTGAAGGGAAGTGGGTTGGCCAGCACAGGAGGCAGCGAGTGCGCACTGGCCAATGGTGCTCACAACAGCCACAGCCTGTGCAGCACAGGTGAGTTGATTACCTGTTCAAACAGTAGGTAAAGGCAGGACCAGGGGGAGGCACATGATCTGGACGTGCCACACAGGCCACGGGAAAGCCAAGAGTCAGTGGGCTGGAGCAGGTGGGCAGCTGTGGGCTACTCGTCTTTGCATTTCTCGGCTTACCTGCAGCCGGCATGGCATGTTGGGATCACCTGCCTTACCATCGGTCTCCACGCACTTGCTGCCTCTTTATGCATGTGGCAGGGGGTGCACCCCTCGAAGGGGCCCTTGGAAAAGGGGGGTTTATGCCTGTTCTTCCAAAGCAGGAATTCAACTTAACGAGGCTTGGGTACGAGATCTCTAAAATAAGCCCCTAGTTTGCAAAATACATGGAGACTCAGAGAAAGCTGTTTATCCTTTGCCGTACACAATCAAGAATGGGAGGATTAAAGGCGCTTGATCGAGGCTAAAACCATAGAACTGTAGATTTATTACATTCTGCAGCAAAGTCTACCTGAGGGGGAAAAAAATCAACAAATCACTTTCCTTCTAAGAATTAAAGACACATTCTTTATGTGTCAAAAAGACAATAGTGGAAAATGCATGATGGGACTCATAAGACGTGGGACAGCTGCCAGTATGCTGAACAGCTGTGCAACGTGTAAGAATCATTGCAGCTGTATTTAAACTAGAATCAACACACACACACACACACACACACTCACACACACACTTTTTTTTTAACTCATCAAAAAGGAAACATTAGCAACGGTTTATTTCTTTGAACAACTTTATATTTCTGTTTCCAGTGTCCCCAAGCTCAAAGAGAGCTGTCGTGGCTAGCCTTCCTGACTTTAGAACCCTGAGAGTATCCAAAAGTTACATAAGATGTCAGGACACAGGAGTGGAAATTCTGCTTTAATAAATATACAGAAAGTTTTCAGCAGTGATGCAAGTCCTCTACCATGAAGGGGGAAATGCTACATACAGCTAAAATATATATTAGATGCATGGATTTCTCAGTGCCTTTCTTCTTTTTGTTAAATTCATTATAGCCACCTTATTACTTCACTAACCCTGATTTAGTCATGCTAGACACTTGAAGGATGTCAACACTCAAGCTTTAATAGAAAAGAATATTTGTAGCTCAGGGTTGAACTGCGGGGTTCCTGGCTGCTTGCTTGCAGGGATTTCATTACCCAACTGGGTAACATCATCAGCACTGAATGATGCAACATCTGCAAGAAAACAACCAAACTCAGAGAATACTAAAGGACTCCACATTTAAGTTTAAGGATTATCCAATGTGGGCTTCCCTTAAGCACGTTAGGAAGACTGAACAGATGTTTTGTTTCCCCAAGAAGTGTATTAAAACAGGCTACATAACACCCCAGTGACAGTGGTAAAATCCAATTTTTTTACTACTGGTTCTGTGGGCATGGCTTAGTGGGCATAATGTGTTTTGATGGGTGTGGCTTGGTGGACGTGGCAGGGGAAGGATACTGCAAAATCCTTATTCCCACCCCACTCTGGGACCAGCCAGAGGTGGCATTTGCCGGTTCTCCAAACTGCTCAAAATTTCTGCTACCGGTTCTCCAAACTGCTCAAAATCTCCGCTATTGGTTCTCTAGAACCTGTCAGAACCTGCTGGATTTCACCCCTGTCCAGTGATAGTGCATCCAAATTTAGTTGCAGGTAACCTGAAAACATTCTGAGCTGTGGTGGCGCAGTGATTAGTGTGTAATTCTGCAGGCTACTTCTGCTGCCTGCCGGCTGCCTGCAGTTTGGCAGGCAGTTCGAATCTCACCAGGCTCAAGGCTGACTCTGTAAACCACTTAGAGAGGGCTGTGAAGCACTGTAAAGCGATATATAAGTCTAAGTGCTATTGCTATTGCAATTCTCATGAACACATGAACTATCCTGTTTTTTATTTATTTATTTATTTATTAATCGTATTTATATACCGCCCTATCTCCCGAAGGACTCAGGGCGGTTCACAGGCATTTAAAAACATATAAATATAAATACAGAATAAAAACAATTAAGAAACTTATTTGAAAGCCCGTTAATTAAAATATACAAATAAAACCCAATTAAAACCCATGAATTTAAAACCTAGCTCAGTCCTGCACAATTAAATAAATATGTTTTAAGCCCAGCGGAAGGTCCGAAGCTGGCGGAGTCCGGGGAAGTTCGTTCCAAGGGTGGGAGCCCCACAGAGAAGGCCCTTGGAAAAGGGGTTTATGCCTGTTCTTCCAAAGCAGGAATTCAACTTAACGAGGCTTGGGTACGAGATCTCTAAAATAAGCCCCTAGTTTGCAAAATACATGGAGACTCAGAGAAAGCTGTTTATCCTTTGCCGTACACAATCAAGAATGGGAGGATTAAAGGCGCTTGATCGAGGCTAAAACCATAGAACTGTAGATTTATTACATTCTGCAGCAAAGTCTACCTGAGGGGGAAAAAAATCAACAAATCACTTTCCTTCTAAGAATTAAAGACACATTCTTTATGTGTCAAAAAGACAATAGTGGAAAATGCATGATGGGACTCATAAGACGTGGGACAGCTGCCAGTATGCTGAACAGCTGTGCAACGTGTAAGAATCATTGCAGCTGTATTTAAACTAGAATCAACACACACACACTTTTTTAACTCATCAAAAGGAAACATTAGCAACGGTTTATTTCTTTGAACAACTTTATATTTCTGCTACCGGTTCTCCAAACTGCTCAAAATCTCCGCTATTGGTTCTCTAGAACCTGTCAGAACCTGCTGGATTTCACCCCTGTCCAGTGATAGTGCATCCAAATTTAGTTGCAGGTAACCTGAAAACATTCTGAGCTGTGGTGGCGCAGTGATTAGTGTGTAATTCTGCAGGCTACTTCTGCTGCCTGCCGGCTGCCTGCAGTTTGGCAGGCAGTTCGAATCTCACCAGGCTCAAGGCTGACTCAGCCTTCCATCCTTCTGAGATCGGTAAAATGAGGACCCAGATTATCGGGGGAAATAGGCTGACTCTGTAAACCACTTAGAGAGGGCTGTGAAGCACTGTAAAGCGATATATAAGTCTAAGTGCTATTGCTATTGCAATTCTCATGAACACATGAACTATCCTGTTGAGTTCTTTCTGATTTTCACCATCGAAAGCACCAATCTAGGGACTGGGTCAACTTTTTACAATAGTAGAGAATGTGATTTCCATCCAATTTCCATTTTGTTCACTTTTGTAGTGCCAGCCACAATCTTTGCAGTAATTGGCTAAGTAAAACAAACAAAAAGCTGGAATGCGTTTTCCAAACTGGTTTAAAAATGGGTGCTGGATCATCTAACATTGGTTATTTCAAGGCTTGGCAGCCCATCTTCTTTTGTTAAATTCATTATAGCCACCTTATTACTTCACTAACCCTGATTTAGTCATGCTAGACACTTGAAGGATGTCAACACTCAAGCTTTAATAGAAAAGAATATTTGTAGCTCAGGGTTGAACTGCGGGGTTCCTGGCTGCTTGCTTGCAGGATTTCATTACCCAACTGGGTAACATCATCAGCACTGAATGATGCAACATCTGCAAGAAAACAACCAAACTCAGAGAATACTAAAGGACTCCACATTTAAGTTTAAGGATTATCCAATGTGGGCTTCCCTTAAGCACGTTAGGAAGACTGAACAGATGTTTTGTTTCCCAAGAAGTGTATTAAAACAGGCTACATAACACCCCAGTGACAGTGGTAAAAACCAATTTTTTACTACTGGTTCTGTGGGCGTGGCTTAGTGGGCATAATGTGTTTTGATGGGTGTGGCTTGTGGGCATGGCTTAGTGGGCATAATGTGTTTTGATGGGTGTGGCTTGTGGGCATGGCAGGGAAGGATACTGCAAAATCCTTATTCCCACCCCACTCTGGGACCAGCCAGAGGTGGCATTTGCAGTTCTCCAAACTGCTCAAAATCTCCGCTATTGGTTCTCTAGAACCTGTCAGAACCTGCTGATTTCACCCTGTCCAGTGATAGTGCATCCAAATTTAGTTGCAGGTAACCTGAAAACATTCTGAGCTGTGGTGGCGCAGTGATTAGTGTGTAATTCTGCAGGCTACTTCTGCTGCCTGCCGGCTGCCTGCAGTTTGGCAGGCAGTTCGAATCTCACCAGGCTCAAGGCTGACTCAGCCTTCCATCCTTCTGAGATCGGTAAAATGAGGACCCAGATTATCGGGGGAAATAGGCTGACTCTGTAAACCACTTAGAGAGGGCTGTGAAGCACTGTAAAGCGATATATAAGTCTAAGTGCTATTGCTATTGCAATTCTCATGAACACATGAACTATCCTGTTTTTTATTTATTTATTTATTTATTAATCGTATTTATATACCGCCCTATCTCCCGAAGGACTCAGGGCGGTTCACAGGCATTTAAAAACATATAAATATAAATACAGAATAAAAACAATTAAGAAACTTATTTGAAAGCCCGTTAATTAAAATATACAAATAAAACCCAATTAAAACCCATGAATTTAAAACCTAGCTCAGTCCTGCACAATTAAATAAATATGTTTTAAGCCCGCGGCGGAAGGTCCGAAGGTCCGGAAGCTGGCGGAGTCCGGGGGGAAGTTCGTTCCAAAGGGTGGGAGCCCCACAGAAGGCCCTTGCCCTGGGCGCCGCCAGACGACATTGCCTTGCTGACGGCACCCTGAGGAGACCCTCTGTGAGAGCGCACGGGTCGGTGAGAGGTATTCGGTAGCAGTAGGCGGTCCCGTAAGTAACCCGCCCAATGCCATGGAGCGCTTTAAAGGTGGTCACCAAGACCTTGAAGCGCACCCGAAAGCCACAGGTAGCCAGTGCAGTCTGCGCAGGATGGTGTTATACGGAGCCACGAGGGCTCCATCTATCACCCGCGCAGCCGCGTTCTGGACTAACTGCAGCCTCGGATGCCCTTCAAGGGAGCCCCACAGAGAAGGCCCTTGCCCTGGGCGCCGCCAGACGACATTGCCTTGCTGACGGCACCCTGAGGAGACCCTCTGTGAGAGCGCACGGGTCGGTGAGAGGTATTCGGTAGCAGTAGGCGGTCCCGTAAGTAACCCGCCCAATGCCATGGAGCGCTTTAAAGGTGGTCACCAAGACCTTGAAGCGCACCCGAAAGCCACAGGTAGCCAGTGCAGTCTGCGCAGGATGGTGTTATACGGGAGCCACGAGGGCTCCATCTATCACCCGCAGCCGCATTCTGGACTAACTGCAGCCTCCGGATGCCCTTCAAGGGAGCCCCATGTAGAGAGCATTGCAGTAATCCAGGCGAGACGTCACGAGTGCGTGAGTGACCGTGCATAGGGCATCCCGGTCCAGAAAGGCGCAACTGGCGTACCAGGCGAACCTGGTAGAACGCTCTCCTGGAGACGGCCAAATGGTCTTCTAGAGACAGCCGCTCATCCAGGAGGACGCTGTTGCGGACCCTTTCCATCGGGGCCAATGACTCGCCACCGATGGTCAGCCGCGGATTAAGCTGACTGTACCGGGATGCCGCATCCACAACCACTCTGTCTTGGCGGGATTGAGCTTGAGCCTGTTTCTCCCCATCCAGACCCGTACGGCCTCCAGACACCGGGACAGCACTTGATAACCGTTGGGGTGGTCCGTGTAGAAAAGTACAGCTGGGTGTCATCCGCATACAGCTGATACTTCACACCGAAACCACTGATGATCTCACCCAGCGGCTTCATGTAGATGTTAACAGGAGGGCGAGAGATCGACCCCGCGGCACCCCACAAGTGAGGCGCCTCGAGTCGACCTCTGCCCCCTGTCAACACCGACTGCGACCGGTCGGAGAGATAGGAGGAGAACCACCGATAAACGGTGCCTCCCACTCCCAATCCCTCCAACCGCGCAGCAGGATACCATGGTCGATGGTATCGAAAGCCGCTGAGAGGTCTAATAGGACCAGGGCAGAGGAGCAACCTCATCCCTGGCCCTCCAGAGATCATCCACCAACGCGACCAAAGCCGCCTCCGTGCTGTAACCGGGCCGGAAACCGGACTGAACGGGTCTAGATAGACAGTTTCATCCAGGTGCAAGGGAAACTGATATGCCACCATATTTCTACAACCTTCGCCGCAGCGAAGGTTGAGACCGGACGATAGTTACCTAAAACAGCCGGGTCCAGGGAAGGCTTAAGGAGGGGCCTCACCACCGCCTCTTTCAAGGCGGCCGGAAGACACCTCCACCAAAGAAGCGGTCGAATCGCCTGAGCCAGCCTCGTGTGACCTCCCGAGTGGCCAGCACCAGCCAGGAGGGGCACGGGTCCAGTAAACATGTGGTGGCATTCAGCCTACCCAGCAACCTGTCCATGTCCTCGGGAGCCACAGGGTCAAACTCATCCCAAACAATATCGCCAAGACCACCCTCAAGCATCTCACCCGCGTCACCGCAATCTTGGTCCAACCCATCCCGGTTGAACGATTTTATCGATAGATAACCGTTAAACTCTCAGCACGCCCTGCAGCGGGTCATCCCGCCCCTGATGTAGGAGGGAGCGGGTCACCCAAACAGGGCGGCTGGGCGGTTATCTGCCGATGCAATGAGGGAGGAGGCGAGCTACGCCTCGCTTCTCAATGCCACCAGGTAAGTCCTAGTATAGGACTTCACTAGTGTCCGATCAGCTTCGAACGGCCAGACCTCCAGGAACTCTCTAGGCGCCTTCTCCGCGCTTCATCCTCTCAGCTCCTCGGAGAACCAAGGAGCCGGTTGGGACCCGCGCCGGGTCAGAGGCCGCAAAGGCACGACACGGTCTAAGGCCCCGCCGCGCCCGCTCCCAGGCCGCCACAAGTTCCTCAGCCGAGCCGTGAGCCAGACCTCAGGAAATGGCCCAAGCTCCGTCCGAACCCATCAGGGTCCATCAGGCGCCTGGGCGGAACCAACGTGTCGGCTCCGCCTCCCGCGGTGGTGAATGGCGGTCAGAAAGTCCAAGCGAAGAAGAGAGTGATCTGACCATGACAAAGGTTCATGACTATTTCCTTTAAGTCCAGATCTCTCAACCACTGTCCAGAGAGAAAAATCAGGTCCAGAGTGCCACCCCCAATGTGAGTAGGGCCATCAACTACTTGGGTCAGATCCAAGGCCGTCATGGAAGCCGTGAACTCCCGAGCTGCCGTCGATGATGAGCCGGAAGATGGCAAGTTAAAGTCCCCCATGACTAAAAGTCTGGGGGTCTCAACTGCCACCCCAGCCAGCATCTCCAGGAGCTCGGGCAGGGCAGCTGTCACGCAGCAAGGAGCCAGGCGTGATCAGCAAGCCCATCTGACACCCACGACCCCATCTCACAAAGAGGGATTCGCACCCGGCAATCTGAGGTACAGTGGTCTCCCTCGGCTCTAGACTCTCTCTAATCACAACCGCCACCCCCCCACCCCTACCCTGGGCCCTCGGCTGATGGAATGCACGGAAACCCGGCGGGCACATCTCTACAAGGGGCACGCCCCCTTCAGTGCCCAACCAGGTCTCCGTAATGCCCATAAGGTCCGCGGAACCCCCCTGTATAAGATCACAAACAAGGGGGGCTTTGTTCACCACAGACCGAGCATTGCACAACATCAACCGAAGGCCCAGGCTCTGAGGATCCTGACCATCCGGGGAACGGGAAAAGTCCAGGGTCGGAGCGTGATCGCTTTAAGACATCGAGCACGCGCTCCCGGAATTTGATATGACCCTCGCCCGCCATACCTGCCCCTCCCACTTACCGTGTCAATAGGACCACCCTCACAGATAGGAACAGACTCCTCCCCCATAACCTCCGAACCTGATAATAAAAAACCGCCGCGAGCATGTGCAGGAACTGGCCCCTTACCCGACGGGTTACCCCCATTACCCGCCCTTACCCTCCCACCCCTTAAAAATTCCCTCTCTAAAAAACCCCACAAGCTCTTCTTTTTCGCACGCATGTTGAGTTCTTTCTGATTTTCACCATCGAAAGCACCAATCTAGGGACTGGGTCAACTTTTTACAATAGTAGAGAATGTGATTTCCATCCAATTTCCATTTTGTTCACTTTTGTAGTGCCAGCCACAATCTTTGCAGTAATTGGCTAAGTAAAACAAACAAAAAGCTGGAATGCGTTTTCCAAACTGGTTTAAAAATGGGTGCTGGATCATCTAACATTGGTTATTTCAAGGCTTGGCAGCCCATCTTCTCTTTTGTCATCAGTGAAACTCCTGGAGTAAGACTTTGTTCCTCATATTAAGCCTTGTGTAACAAGTAAAACCTTGTCAACACTTAATAAATTAATAAATGACTAGATGATCTATAAATGGGATTCTGGCTCAGGTTATCCTTTTTAACCTTTTTCCTCCCTTCCTTCTTTCTGGAGAACTCAAACTGCACCTTTTCCCTTTTTCCTTAGCAGGAAATACCTTAAAAGGTTAAGTTTTCAGCAAAGCGTAATTACAGAAAACTTAACCTTCAGTGCCAATATAACAAGATTAATACCTTTTTGACAGAATTTAATCATAAGGTTTTATAATATTTAATTTTGCTCTTTAAATGGCTCACAGCGGGGAAGCTTTCTTCCTTATACTTTACTTTTAAAAAAAAAAATCCCTAAACATTAATGCTGCAAAACAATTTAATTTATTGGCACAAAGCACATGGAATGATGCAGACTCGCTAGAAATGGAATGTGATAGAAACTGGGAGGGATCAATGCCAACCTCAGTTTAATTTGAACATTTCAATCTTTTCTGACAGCTCCAGTTCTCACAGTCTGACCTAAAACTATAGACTTAAATTCAATAGTTTCTTCTAAAGGCCACACCAAGGCAACTGTTTCATATAGTTCTGGATGGATAGCAACGTAGAAAAGCCATACACATTTATTTCATGGAATTTCGTCAGACAGTTTTTAATATTTGTAATCATGGTTTGAGAAATTGGATTGTGTTATAATACATTATGGGGGTCATATTTTAAGAAAGAAACGGAGAACATGGAACAAAGAAGAAAGTTTCAGGAAAAAAATTATCCTGTAATTTACAACTTCTGCACTGCAAAAACATATGGACTACAAATCTTGATCAGGGCAAAGCAATAGATGCAATTTATATAGACTTCTGTAAAGCTTTTGACTCAGTAGTACATGACAAACTTCTCCTAAAACTAAAATCCTATGGCATCTCCGGACCCCTCCACAATTGGATAACAGCGTTCCTGTCAAACAGACAACAAGTGGTCAAAATAGGCAGTGCCCTATCAAATCCTGTTCCTGTCAATAGTGGCGTTCCCCAAGGCAGCGTTCTTGGACCAACATTCTTCATATTATACATTAATGATATCTGTGACCATATGATAAGTAATTGTGTTCTCTTTGCTGACGATGTTAAACTATTTAACACTACCAACAATACAGCTACCCTTCAAAAAGACCTTGACTTTGTGTCAGAATGGTCAAAAACTTGGCAACTCCAAATCTCAACCAGCAAATGCTCTGTTTTACACATTGGAAAAAAGAATCTGAACACTAAATACAAGCTTGATGGTCATTATCTTCACCCCATTAAAGACCTTGGAGTTTTCATATCAAATATAGAATTGAATAGAATAGAATAGAATAGAATAGAATAGAATAGAATAGAATAGAATAGAATAGAATAGAATTTTTTATTGGCCAAGTGGGATTGGACACACAAGGAATTTGTCTGGGTGCATATGCCCTCAGTGTACATAAAAGAAAAGATACCTTTCTCAAGGTACAACATTTACAACACAATTGATGGTCAATATATCAATATAAATCATAAGGATTGCCAGCAACAAAGTTACAGTCATACAGTCATAAGTGGAAAGAGATTGGTAATGGGAACGATGAGAAGATTAATAGTAGTGCAGATTTAGTAAATAGTTTGATAGTGTTGAGGGAATTATTTGTTTAGCAGAGTGATGGCCTTCGGGAAAAAACTGTTCTGGTGTCTAGTTGTTCTGGTGTGCAGTCCTCTATAGTGTCGTTTTGAAGGTAGGAATTGAAACAGTTTATGTCCTGGATGTGAGGGATCTGCAAATATTTTCACGGCCCTCTTCTTGATTAGTGCAGTATCCAAGTCCTCAATGGAAGGCAGGTTGGTAGCAATTATTTTTTCTGCAGTTCTAATTATCCTCTGAAGTCTGTGTCTTTCTTGTTGGGCTGCAGAACCGAACCAGACAGTTATAGAGGTGCAAATGACAGACTCAATAATTCCTCTGTAGAACTGAATCAGCAGCTCCTTGGGCAGTTTGAGCTTACTGAGTTGGCGCAGAAAGAACATTCTTTGTTGTCCTTTTTTGATGATGTTTTTGATGTTAGCTGTCCATTTTAGATCTTGCGATATGATAGAACCTAGAAATTTAAATGTGTCTACTGTTGATACTGTGTTGTCTAGTATTGTGAGAGGTGGAAGTATGAAAGTAATGATCTAAGCGCCAAAGCTCATTGCAACTACATCACAAAAAAAGGCTTTAAGAGTTATAAACTTAATCTTGCATAGCTTCTTCTCCAGAAACACTACACTACTAACCAGAGCATATAAAACATTTGCTAGACCAATTCTTGAATACAGCTCGCCTGTCTGGAACCCATACCTCATTTCGGACATTAATACAATTGATCGTGTCCAGAAATATTTTACAAGAAGAGTTCTCCCCTCCTCTGATCACAGCAAAATACCTTATGCCACCAGACTTGAAATCCTGGTTTAGAAAATTTAGAACTCTGCTGCCTTCGACATGACCTGAATTTAACTCATAGAATCATCTGTTACAATGTCCTTCTTTTTGAAGACTACTTCAGCTTCAATCACAAGAATACACGAGCACACAATAGATTTAAGCTTAATGTGATCTTGATTGTAGAAAATATGACTTCAGTAACAGAGTTGTTAATGCCTGGAATGCACTACCAGACTCTGTGGTCTCTTCCCAAAATCCCCAAAACTTTAACCGAAGATTATCTACTATTGATCTCACCCCATTCCTAAGAGGTCTGTAAGGGGCGTGCATAAGAGTACCAACGTGCCTTCCATTCCTGTCCTAATGTTCCCTTTGATTGTATCCAATTTCATATAGTTATTACATACTTATGATTATATTTATGCTTATATATCGTATAGTTATTTCAGGCTTATGCTTATATATATTGTTGTAACAAAAAAAATAATAAAAAATAAAATAAACATGCTAACAGGGATGAAGTGGAAACTCATATTTTGAAGAGAGACTGTAGGAACTTGCTATATTTCTCTAGGAGAAAAGATGACTAAAGGAAGATGTGATGAGATCTTTCAAATATCTGAAAGATATCATGAAACAATGTTCTTAAGTAAAAGAGGGGAAGGAGAGAAGGAGGAAGAGGAGGAGAAAGAGGAGGAGGAGGAGGAGGAGGAGGAGGAGGAGGAGGAGGAGGAGGAGGAGGAGGAGGAGGAGGAGAAGAAGAAGAAGAAGGGAGGAGGAGGAGGAGGAGGAGGAGGAGGAGGAGGAGGAGGAGGAGGAGGAGGAGGAGGAGGAGGAGGAGACAACCTCCTGCTGAAAGTGTTCCTAATGGTAAGAGCATTTCAACAATGGAATTGATGATCCAAACAGATGTTGGGGCTAGACAACCATCGGTTGAGAATATTTTGCTTATTGCATTGGTAGACAAATTGGTATCTTCCAACTCTATGATTTTATGGTTTATTTGAAACATTGTTCATGTCCTGAACTAGGGGAAGCTCAGAGTACTATCTGGATGCATAACACAATTCTGATCAGGCTATTTGCCTTACCGAGAACGTACCCACTATTTATCTGGGCTGAGGTCACTATATTCTTAAAAGATCTATGGGACTAAGTCTTGATAAACCTGCCATGGTGAAGAAGATGGCCAAATGTTTGAAACTGAGGAAGTCTTAAAGAACAAAACCTCTTGAAGAGATAATTTGGTCAGTGGACAGCAGTAACTTTTCAGCAAGGAACTGTTTAAGGACATTGTTTTCCTCCCAATGATTTTATGTTGATTTTATAGCTACATCAGTAGTGAAATTTAAAGTATGTGAGAGCTCTCCCAGATGTAGAAAACCTTCTCTTAGTAAATATATATGTGTCAGATACATTTCAAGGATACAAAAAATTAAAAGATTGATCCTATGGTAGAGGGGAAAGGAGCAGGATATAATCTATTATCCCCCTCCTCATCTTTTTATACTACTACTCACAGCAACAGTTTTGAAATCCCTAAAAATGGTCCTTAAAATCTGATAGTAAGGAAGGATTTTTTTTATCTCATCTATAGATGTGGGTTAATTAATGTTTTCCTTTAGCAATGCTGAATAATGCAAACTTCTCCTGTAATAGTTTTTGTCCTCTTAATCACTGTTTTTGTTTATTTCAAATCTTTAAGAGCATTTTAATGTCTACTTCTGCCTTTATCTTTTCGGCATTTTAAGCATCTGATTATATGTGTGCGGGAACTGCAGAGTTATGTGAAATAAGTGTTTACTGGGATTACTTGTCTAGGGTTGATTTTAACATGTGAAAACAAGAAGGGTTTTGGCAACGACTTGCTGGGTAGGGGGGAAGAAAGACGATGTAACATTTTTATTATTATTTTGAGAAGTAAATTTTAATGTAAGTTAACATTCTGAAGTATTGCCACAGCTGAACATGGGCATTGCTCCAGCAGAGTACTTAAAGTAAGGAGCTTCATGATAGCCTTCCTAAACCTTTCATCATGAGAGTTGAGAATTCTGGGAATTAAAGTCAACGGGTCTGACGGATATAAGGTTTAGTTTGGCTGATGTAAGTCTTAATTTAATATGAAGGAATAACTCCAGATGATTATGATTATGTGCCATCAAGTCTGTGTCTAGAGTTGGAGACCACTTAGACCAGACTGGACATTTTACCACCCATGGGTGACATCCAGCCTGCAGGCTGCCCCAGTGAGATCCACGATGGTGGGCGGAGGCAGCAATAGGCGGGGCACCAACAGCATATGGCCTTTTGGGAAAATTAATAGAATAGAATAGAATAGAATTTTATTGGCCAAGTGTGATTGGACACACAAGGAATTTGTCTTGGTGCATATGCTCTCAGTGTACATAAAAGAAAAGATACGTTCATCAAGGTACAACATTTACAACACAATTGATGATCAATATATCAATATAAATCATAAGGATTGCCAGCAACAAGTTATAGTCATACAGTCATAAGTGGAAAGAGATTGGTGATGGGAGCTATGAAACGATTAATAGTAGTGCAGATTTAGTAAATAGTCTGACAGTGTTGAGGGAATTATTTGTTTAGAAGAGTGATGGCCTTCGGAAAAAAACTGTTCTTGTGTCTAGTTGTTCTGGTGTGCAGTGCTCTATAGCGTCGTTTTGAGGGTAGGAGTTGAAACAGTTTATGTCCAGGATGCGAGGGATCTGCAAATATTTTCACGGCCCTCTTCTTGATTCGTGCAGTATAATTCCCCATTCCTGACTTATATAGAACATTAATATCCTGAAACCTCTTCAGCTCTTCTTCAGAGGCATGTTGAATGCCACCCAACCTGAGATCATCAAACTATACAGGTAGTCCTCAACTTACAGCAGATCATATAGTGACCATTCAAAGTTACAACAGCAGGGAAAAAGTGACTTATGACCATTTTTCACACTTTGGACTGTTGAAGCATCTCCATGGTCATGTGATCAAAATTCAAATACTTGGTAACATATTTATGACAGTTGCAATGTCCTGGGGTCATACGAGATCAGCTTTTGTGATCTTTTTACAAGCAAATTCAATGGGGAAGCCAGGTGCATTTAACAACCATGTTATTAATTTAACAACTGTATTTAATAGCTGTGTCAAGAAAAGTTGTAAAATGGGGCAAAACTCACTTAACAAATGTTTCACTTAGCAACGTAAATTTTGGGGTCAATTCTGGTCATAAGTTGAGAACTGCCTGCATTGTCAATCTTTTCATCTTTTCTATCCATGTGGTTTTTCTTGGGAAAAATACAGGAGCAGTTTACTATTGCTTTCTTCTATGCAGTAACTGATGACAGTGAAGAGATCAAACACACTCAAGGATTCACTCGGATGACAAATTGATCAAAGCAGCAGAAGCAGTCCAGAAATAGTGTTGAATTACCCAGGGTCACATAACAACGATGAACATTTATTATTTATTTATTTATTATTTAAATTTTTATACCGCCCTTCTCCCGAAGGACTCAGAGCGGTTCACAGCCAGATAAAAAATACACAATACATTATAAATACAATTAAAATACAATTAAAAAACTTATTAAATTGGCTAAGATTAAAAATTTAGGATAAAAACCCATTAAAAACCCATAGATTTAAAAACTAACCCAGTCCAGCGCAGATGAATAAGTGAGTTTTAAGCTCGCGGCGAAAGGTTCGGAGGTCCGGAAGTTGACGGAGTCCTGGGGGGAGTTCGTTCCAGAGGGCGGGAGCCCCCACAGAGAAGGCCCTTCGCCTGGGCGTCGCCAGACGACACTGTCGCGCCGACGGCACCCTGAGGAGTCCCTCTCTGTGAGAGCGCACGGGTCGGTGAGAGGTATTCGGTAGCAGCAGGCGGTCCCGTAAATAGCCCGGCCCTATGCCATGGAGCGCTTTGAAGATGTTCACCAACACCTTGAAGCGCACCCGGAAGGCCACAGGTAGCCAGTGCAACATGCATCGAGTGTGGGAAAAGGAGATCATCCTGGCCAGAGGTGAAGTCTACTTACCTCTGAAGTCTACTACTGGTTCTGTGAGTCTGCTACCAAGCACATGCTTTGCCTGAGATGTACCCATCCAGCGCTAAAAAAGGAACATTTTGAAGCCTTCCGAGTCTGCAGAGGTAAGTAGAACAGCGACGGGGGGTGAATCCGCTGTGCCACGGGATTTAGATTAGCTAGAAAGCAGGAAAGCAGGACAACCGTGACTGAGAATCTCTGTAGACATTTAGACAGGAGAAAAACCACTCATTTAAGCTGGGGTGCTGAAGAAGGCTCCTGTGCATTCCTTGGGCCAAAAAGTTATAAATAAGCAAGTCCTGGAATGTTAAAAACCAGACATATTGTTGGAAGGCAGACTCATAAAATTCCACCTTACTTATTTCGACTGTCATGTGATCAAACTCACTGGAAAAGACAGCCTTGCTCACACTGGTCATCAGTAAGGTAAAGGTAAAGGTTCCCCTCGCACATACTTGCTAGTTGTTGCCGACTCTAGGGGGCAGTGCTCATCTCTGTTTCAAAGCCGAAGAGCCAGCGCTGTCCGAAGACATCTCCGTGGTCATGTGGCCGGCATGACTCAACGCCAAAGGCGCACAGAACGCTGTTACCTTCCCAAAGGTGGTCCCTATTTTTTCTATTTGCATTTTTACGTGCTTTCAAAACTGCTAGGTTGGCAGAAGCTGGGACAAGTAACGGGAGCTCACCCCGTTACACAGCAGCACTAGGGATTCGAACCGCTGAGCTGCCGACCTTTGGATTAACAAGCTCAACTTCCTAGCCCCTGAGCCAAAAAACACAGTTGTTAGACATCACCAAAGCCAATACCAGCCATAAACCATTGAAAGCAGTCAAGATCAGAAAATGTGGAGAGAACTGGTCCATAGAGTCATTGAGAATTGGACCCAATTGAACGTATAGCATTATAATGCCTGCGTCAAGTGCCTGATCTTCGGACCTTCCGTCGTAAGCTCAAAACATATTTATTCATTAAAGCGGGACTGGCATAATTAGTGATGTATTTTAATTGGGTTTTTTAATATTTTTAACTTTTTAATTTAAATTTTAATAATCAGCCTTTAAAATTTGCTCTTTTTAAATGTTGTTTTAAATTGTATACATCTTTGTTTTTATTCTGGCTGTACACCGCCCTGAGTCCTTCGGGAGAAGGGCGGTATAAAAATTTAATAAATAAATAAATAAAAATAAATAAATAATCATTATCATCATTAGCCATTGTTCTCTAAATTACCTTCCACCTTCCATAGTATCTTCCTATATTGCTTCTGCCCCATATAGCAATAGCAATAACACTTAAGATTTATTTACCGGTTCACACTGCTTTAAAGCCCTCTCTAAGCAGTTTACAGAGTCAGCCTATTTCCCCCAACAATCTGGGTCCTCATTTTAACAACCTCAGAATGATGGAAAGCTGAATCAACCCTGAATCCGGTGAGATTCAAACTGCCAAATTTCAGGCAGCCGGCAGTCAGCAAAAGTAGCCTACAGTACTGCATTCTAACCACTGCGCCATCGTGGCTCTTATGTAAGTTCTTCCTTGCTTTAGTTGAACTGGCCTTTAAACTTAGGTGCCCCTAATGGAGTATATACTCCTGGTATTAATTCCTGTCATCTTTCACTCATCCCTCCCAAGGACCCCCCACCATGATGTGACAGCACAGCCAGACTTGGGGGGGGGGTGTCTCCAAGCACCACTATTCAAATATTTTTGAAAACCTCTATCTTTGGCTCCATCTCATCTGAAAACATCCAAAGTGATCTACAAATTATTGAAATTGATCATGAAACTATTCATAATCAATTTGAAACTTAAGCTGAGATTCTGAAGCAGAACAATTCTGAGCATTGGTTAGTAATCTGATGTTAGACTACTCCAAGAACCATACTTTCCTCCCAAGCCATACTTTGGCAGAGCAGAAATGATGTTTGTAGTTTTTGAACATCATCATGGAAATTATTTTGTTTTACTTTTACTTTCATATAATGGTCATCAGTATGCCAAAAGGCAACTGGACTTTCTTTGTTTTTACTTGAAGACATTTCACTTATCATCCAAGAAGCTTCTCATCCAATGTCTTTAAGCAAAAACAAGGAAGTCCAGTTGCCTTTTGAAAAAGCACCTTTCAGATGACCATGAACTGGATGACTGAGAATCATCATAGACACGGCCATCAATACTTTAGGATCATCTTAGATCAGCTCAAGAGATGGCAGAAATCTGGGAAGAGTTGGACCTTCAGACCAAAGGAATGGAAGTTGTATTTTTTTTCTGTTTCTTTTATTTTTCTAATAGTTTGGTTCAAAAAAAAGGAAGATCATCAAACAAGGCAGTTCCCTGATAATACTGCATCATATACTCTCTGGTAAAGGACCAGAGAACTGCACAGATGCAGGCTTAATGTTTTATATTTGTTCTTTTACTATTATTATTCAATTTGAGTAGGAACAATTTACTTCTCAATTTTCTTTCAAAGGAGAAAAGAATTTTCAGTACAGTTCTCATGGATGGAATATGGTATTCCTACACTTATATACTTAAAGGTGGCCAAGGCTTGTGTCTGAAAAACCCTTTTTTTATGATACAAAGGTTTCTCTCTTGGTATGCAATGCCAATGACATGGTAGCTCAGTGGCTAAGATGCTGAGCTTGTCAGTCGAAAGGTCGGTAGTTCAGCAGTTCGAATCCCTAGTGCCACATAACAGGGTGAGCTCCCGTTACTTGTCCCAGCTTCTGCCAACCTAGCAGTTTGAAAGCATGTAAAAAATGCAAGTAGAAAAATAGGGACCATCTTTGGTGGGAAGGTAACAGCATTCCGCCCACCTTTGGCATTGAGTCATGCCAGCCACATGACCATGGAGATGTCTTCGGACAGTGCTGGCTCTTCGGCTTTGAAACGGAGATGAGCACCACCCCCTAGAGTCAGGAACGACTAGCACATATGTGCCAGGGGAACCTTTACCTTATGCAATGTTGTTGGCTTCCTAAAGTTCCATTCAATCCTTACAAACATCACAAGAAAATTCTGACCTTTTCTGTATGGAAAATATGGATAACCATGAGGCTTCAGAAGAATAGAAATGTATATGGATGGATGGATAGATAGATAGATAGATAGATAGATAGATAGATAGATAGATAGATAGATAGACGATAGATAGATAGATAGATAGATAGATAGATAGATAGATAGATAGATAGATAAATGGATGATAGGTGATAGATGATAGATAGATAAATAGATGATAGATAGATAGATAGATAGATAGATAGATAGATAGATAGATAGATGATAGATAAATAGATAGATGATAAATAGATAGATAGATGATAGATAGATAGATAGATAGATAGATAGATAGATAGATAGATAGATAGATAGATAGATAGACAGACAGACAGATGATAGATGGATGGATGGATGGATGGATGGATGGATGGATGGATGGATGGTTGGATGGATGGATAGATAGATAGATAGATAGATAGATAGATAGATAGATAGATAGACAGACAGACAGACAGACAGACAGACAGATGATGGATGGATGGATGGATGGATGGATGGATGGATGGATGGTTGGATGGATGGTTGGTTGGATAGATGGATGGATGGATAGATAGATAGATAGATAGATAGATAGATAGATAGATAGATAGATAGATAGATAGATAGATAGATAGATAGATAGATAGATAGATAATGGATGGACAGTTGATAGATGAGGGAGAGACAGAGACAAAGACAGCGGCAGAGGCAGAGAGAGAGAGAGAGAGAGAGAGAGAGAGAGAGGCTGATAATGTTGGCTCACTCATCACTTCTCAGTCAATAAAATGGGAATTAAATGCAGAAAGGACAATGTTCATTTTTGTTTAGTTTTATGAAGGAAAAATGAAATAAATGAGAAAGAAAAAAATTTGCAACTAACATCAAGATCAAAGATGACACTGCTGATTTTAAGGCAAGGTAGCCTTCTAATAGGAACAACTTCATCTCCAGTTCTTCCATCTCAAATTCAGGTCAAAGTCATTCCCACATACAACACCTATTAACACTGAAGGACTGCCAAGTCAGTACAAAATAATGAGGTGCATCAAAAAGTAACAATTAACATTTTACACTAATTCCAGTTATTAGTTGTATGAGCAAAATATTTATACCAAAATACACACATAGAATGACATTGTTTTTAATTAGAGTGTTTGTATTAACAAAAAACAGAAACAATCTGTTTTATTAGGTCACAAGCAAGGAAATAGCCCCCCAAAGTAGATTACATCTTAATTCTTGGTCTATTGCCCTGTCTAAAAGGAATGAAAATTTTAAAAAGGCTACAATTCAGAATTTATTGAGCACATTTTGCAATCAAATCAAAGAGGGGATTCACTGGCTGTTTTTCATTCTTTCATTAAAATTTTGTTCTAGATTCCAAAGTCAATGGTTCTTACAAATTTAAATACCTTTTTTTTTCATTTCCTAAGGAAAACCCATCTCTAAAAAAAACAGGATACATTTTGGGGGTTAAGAAGATTATGTCTTATATTTGTAAGGTATGCAAGTGAGCCTGTAGATTTTTTAAAGCAATGAAACTGGCTATGAATACAATAGAATAAATCCAGCACCCTGCTAAGAGGACTAAATTTGACTCAGTATTTGGCCCTTGAGCCCAAGAAGTATTAAAATGAACTACTGAAATTTTTCCCTATTAGATTATTATCACATAATCTTTATTAAACTCAATAGGCTACTTTGTGCAAAAAAAAAGGGGGGGGGAGAGTTTTGCTTATGACCTTGATAACGAACTGGCTGCAGAAAGTAATTGTCTATTCTGCAGAGCATTATACTGCTAGAAAATATTTGCAGCTCGGGGTTGAAATGTGGGATCCTGGGTATTTTGCTGTTTTCTTGCAGATGTTTCATTATTCACATTGGGTAACATCGTCAATGCTGGTCGAAAGTGGACTTTGCTCTCAATTTATATTCTAGTGGCTTGCCATGTCCAAAAATGCTAGACAATTCCTGGAAGCCTGGCACAAACAGCCATCAACAAACAAACAGACATAAACAACATCTTTATACCATGCAAAACAGAAAATCAACAAGCCAAAAAAGGGAATAAAAAGACCCAAACACCTCTCCACCAGCAATCAACACCCAGATGAGCATAGATTAACACCAGGATTAACATCAGACCAACAACCAAAAAGTAAACAATACCCCAATCAAGGAACTGCCAAACCACTCTCACCAACATTGACAGGACACTCCACTAGAAACTGAGAGCAAACCCCACTCTCTATTAGTACTGATGATGTTACCTAGTTTGGGTAATGAAATGCCTGCAAAAAAACCAACCAAGCTCAGACAACATTAAGGGTGGAACACTGCAGATATTTATTTATGCATGGTTTCTGTTAGTTTGGTCTAATGGTCACATCAAAACAAGGTGGGTGACAAAAAAAATCCAATAAATACAGAAATAATGGTTAAGGCATCAAACTAGAAATCAGGTGACCAGTTCTAGTTCTGTCTGAATTTCAAAGCAAGCTGAGTGATCAGTTCTTCTCAATCAACATTAGGAAAGTGGCAAGGGTAAATCTCTTTTGAAAGCCTTACCAAGAAAATGGCAGGGATTAGTCCAGGAGCCAAAACTAACAAGGCATAATATTTAGATTTATAGACCACCAAATCCAACAGTTTTAGGTGGCATATAAAATTAAAGCAGCATTATAAACCACAGCTCCTGAAGATGAAACTGAAATACTTTGGCCACCTCACCCAGAGACAGAAGGACTCACTGGAGAAGAGCCTCATGCTGAGAATGATTGGGGGCAAAAGAAGAATGGGACGACAGAAAACGAGATGGCTGGGTGGAGTCATTGAAGGAGTAGGCATGAGCTTAAATGGACCCCAGGAGGAAGTCCTGGAGGAACGTTGTCCATGGGGTCACAATGGGTCGGACACGACTTTGCAACTAACAACAACATAAACCACAACATGGATGCCAATATTCTTATCTAGCAAGCAGGAGGATCTGTGGTGTGGGGGGGACAAAGAAAGCCAAAATGGTGTCCATGACCACATGACCACAGCTGCCTTTTATGGTCCTGCCCCATTGATTTTATGATCCCATCCTCACATCCCCTTCCCCAGCTAGTAAGGGAATCCTAAGAACTCTATAGCAACATCTCTCCAGGGAATTGATAAGCTGCTTTGATCTTACCGGATGTTAAAATGAAAAAATAGCTTTTGTTTTTTAAAAAGATATCTGAAGAAAGATATTCAACTGGCTAAAAAAAAAATGAGTGGGGAAAAATCAAATTAAAATTAAGTATTGCTTAGTTGTTCAGGATAACAACTGTCCCTATTTTGTCTGACACAAAATACATGTTGTAGAGTTGTTGTTGTTTTTAAAAAAAACACCCTAGAATTAATGGGATTACTCCTATAAAACTGCAATAGTAAAGGAAGCACCTGGATTGATAATTTAGCACTCTCTAATGTTGGCAAAAGACTTTATCATAAAAATGAAAGGTTAGAAGACTATTATTAGCAAGAATTGCAAAGAGATTGCATGTTGATGTATGCAGTGTAATAAATGCTTATCTTTAATTTGTGTTTTTACTAACTTGAGCTACGAATGAAGGAAACTTTAAACAAGCATTGATTAAATTTGATGTCAGAAACACAAAGACAAAAGAAAGCTAATTTTTTTCTCAACAAATACAAGCAATGTTTTTTTAAATTATACAGACACTGCTGCAAACCAGACTAAAGGATGCTGGCATTCTTCAACATGTCCTTCAAGATGGAACAGAAGGTGAAATCTCAACATATTTACCAGCTCATATAATCTACTCTAATAGGTGGAACTTGCTTCCAAGTGAACATATTTCAATCCAATCCATATCCACACTTAATTTAGGAGTAACCCCATTATACTCTATGGAAGTTTGAAAAAGACTACGTTTTTAAGAGAACCAGGTATATCTTTTTCACCATAGGGGATTAGACACATGTTGCATAAACAAAAACAATACTATATTTTTTCAGGAAGATGAGTTCTATTATTGATCTTTGTTTTTTTTTACTCCAGTAAAATTGTTTAATATGCAATCTCTTTAAATTAACTGGCACAAAATCAGCCCATTTCTCATTTACTATAAGGCCACCAAAAATTGTCCAATGCTTTCTTTACGATGCCATGCTATTAGCAAATCACAACATGTATCTGTGACTTCATTTGTATGACTCATTAAGCCATGTTAATCCTAGCATGACATTACAGGGAGGATCATTGGCTAAGTTAAAAGAAGGGCACTTTAATCGTAATTTGTACACTTGGTTTGTTGTGGTCTTACATGATCTGCCCATCAGAACCTGACAGAGTCACAGAACCTCAAATTTTTACAACACAGATTTGCTGTCTCTACTCTTTTCCTGGACCCTGGTGAAAAATATTTTTTAAAAATCTAGGTTCTGGTAAGAAAACCACTTCAATAAAAAAAAGGGGGAAATAGTGAAACATAATCTCTGTCCTATCAAAGCTTGTTGGGACATAAAATCTCTTTGAACAAATATTTCCTGGAGCACTTCCTGTGTCACTGCTCCATGATAGGTTTTTCATCCATAGTTAACCATAGACAGGTGTGTCGTAGTCACGCTGTCAGGGTTCCAAGTAATATACTCACAGCAAACAAAATTCTGAGGCGGGTAGATTCCTCAAAGAATAGTTTTCCTGGATATACCATATTGGCATGGGCTAGTGAAAACCGACTCTAAATGTTTTTGCGGTTTTCACCTAATTAAAAGTAGAAGTTTTTCACTTTCTCAAAACAATCAGTCACATGGTCCAATCAGGATACAGTCCAGTTGCTTGGTGACCTCAGTCCCCTCCTTCCAAGCACCTGCTGGAATGTTCTTGGTTCCCAAAAGAAAGTATTTTGTTTTGGCTACAAACCCCCGCTATCTCTACTCCCCACTCCCTATCCCTTAACTCCAGTTGTGGCAGCCCTGAAGCCTCAAAATGGCCTCAGTCAGGTCAGCTTCAGGGTTGACACACGCTTCATGTGTCTTAGGGGAAAAGATACATCTTACAGGTATTAGGTGTAAATAGTCCTCAATTTACAACCACAATTGGAATTAGAAATCCAGTCATAAATTGTAACAGTCATAAGTCAAGGAACTCATGTGACCAGAATTGATCTTTTACTGTGTTTCCCCGAAAATAAGGCCCTGTTTTATGTTTTTTGAACTGCAAAATAAGCACTTGGCCTTATTTTCGAGGGGGTCTTATTATTTTGGGGTGCGTGGAGGAAATCAGAGGAAATGGCAGGGACCGGCTACACATGCATTTAAATATTTTTAGGGAGGACTTATTTTCAGAGGGGGTATTTTAGTGCGTGCGCTCAAAAGCCCGATTGGGCTTATTATTAGGGGATGTCTTATTTTAGGGGGAAAAGGGTATGTGGTTGTTAAACAAATGCTGCAGTCATAAGTGCAAACCCATTCATTCAAATGGGCATTTTTTTTGCTGGAAATTGGCAAAAAAAAAAACCCATCAAATGTCATAAATCAGTTACATGACCATGGAACACCAGAAGTGAGCATAAAGATGATTGGTTGCAAAGCACCTGACATGCAGTCACATAACCATAGGGGAGGGGGGAGCACAAGCATTTATGCCAGAACAAAAAAATTTATTTTCCATAATTTTTTTTTAATTTATTTTTTTTTGTTTACATTTATACCCCGCCCTTCTCCAAAGACTCAGGGCGGCTTACAGTGTATAAGGCAATAGTCTCATTCTATTTGTATATTTTTACAAAGTCAACTTAATTCCCACAGTTTGACCAGTGTACAATACAATCACAACAATCGATCCTATACTCAAATTATACTCCGTCAGGGCTGCTCGACTGCCACTCCCTCCCTTAATCCTTTCTACTCTTCTCATCATTCTTTGACTTTCCTCATTATCCTTCTCCTCGCTTTCCTACTTCCCCACCTCTTTCCCACTTCTCACTACCATCTTTTCTAACCCTCTATCTTCTCCTTCTACTTCTCCCTCCTATCCTTTCTTCTCCCTCCCTTCTTTCCTACCTCCCTACCTACTTTCTTCCTTCTTTACTCCTTTTTCCTTACCCTTTCCCTTCGGGAGTGGTTACCGAGCAGTCCCGACTTTACACCATTCCAACTTGTTTAATTCTACCATTATACATGTACAATGGCAATCAATCAATTTATAATCTTCCCCTTCCCCCCCCCCCCCGCCATTTCCCCCCTCCTCCCCCCCCACCCGAGACTTCCCAGAACAGAATACAGGGTATTGTATCTAACAAACATAATCTAAAATATAACATAAAACATATTCCATTTCACACCATCACACCATCACACTATCAATTCCCTTCTTTCTTAAACTCTAATACATAGCAATTCCTAACTTCACTCAAAAACTAATTGATATTTTTTAATCTGATACTTATTTTGAATATAATCAATCCACTTTCTCCATTCCAAAATATATTTTTCTTGCGTACAGTCTTTCAAGTAGGCAGAAATTTTTGCCATTTCTGCTAAATTTGATACTTTACTAATCCATCCAGCACAAGCATTTATGACAGCCATTATACCCTTTCCGTGGCCATAATAAATGTGAACAGTCATAAGTCAAGGACTACTTTTAAGCTTTCAATCCTTGTATAGATTGGGAAGAGTACATCTTCAGCAAAGGTTGGAGTTCTTCGATCTATTTTTTCTACTCTCAAGCTCCACAACACAGCATCAATCCTTCTTATAAAGTGTTAGATTAGAAATTTTGGGTAAGGAAAAAAAAGGATGATTAAATTCAAAGAAGAAATGAATCCCCATCACTATTCTAATTCCTTCCCTTTCAGCATGAGAAGAAATATCCCTGCATGTAGTTGTCTGTGAATGGAGAAGAATTTTAGCGGAATTGCTATTTATGGTAGTATAGTGGAGAGTTGCTCCCCCTCCAAATATTGATAAATGATTTGGGGAGGGGGGTCATCATACATTCAGTGATAAAATTGCAAGCTGTTGAAAACCAATAGCAATAAATGCACTGTCTTTAGCCTTCACTGTTGAAAAATAATGATACATTTAAAGAGCACAAACTTTTTCAGGCCAGCTGTTCTATTTTAGTCTTTGACAGCATGGACATTCAAGTAGAAGGTACACTAATATGAAAACGATGCCACGTGTGTCATAACGCCATTGCCCCAACTAACTTTGGCAATTGCAATTTGGCAAATGTAAATGACATGACATACACTGATGACATCATGTACTGACGACATCATGCTAGTGATGTCACTTCCCCCCCCCACTCAGTTTGAGGCCAACTTCTAAAAGTAAATGAACCAGAGACAAACAATGATCAGATTCTGCTCCATACCTGAACTGACCTGGCTAAAGCTTAAACTAATGAAAATAATTAAATATTGTTACTATAATGCTGCCCATGCATTTATTAATTTGTATAGTATAGCCTTTATTGTCATTGTACATCATATATACAATAACAATAATAACAACAGAGTTGGAAGTGACTTTGGAGGCCTTCTAGTCCAACCCCCTGCCCAGGCAGGAAACCGTACACCATCTCAGACAGATGGTTATCCAACATTTTCTTAAAAATTTCCAGTGTTGGAGCATTCACAACTTCTGCAGGCAAGTTGTTCCACTGATTAATTGTTCTGTCAGGAAATTTCTCCTTAGTTCTAAATTGCTTCTTTCCTTGACCAGTTTCCACCCATTGCTTCTTGTTCTGCCCTCAGGTGCTTTGGAGAATAGTTTGACTCCCTCTTCTTTGTGGCAACCCCTGAGATATTGGAACACTGCTATCATGTCTCCCCTAGTCCTTCTTTTTATTAAACTAGACATACCGAGTTTCTGCAACATATTTCCTTCATATGTTTTAGCCTCCAGTCCCCTAATCATCTTTGATGCTCTTCTCTGCACTCTTTCTAGAGTCTCAGCATCTTTTTTACATCGCGGCGATCAAAACTGAATGCAGTATTCCAAGTGTGGCCTTACCAAGGCATTATAAAGCATTATAAAGTGGCACTAACACTTTACGATTGTTCTTCCTTATAATTCATCAGTGAAATTTGATGGGGTTTGGTGCCTCTGAGTGCTGCCTACTGTCTTGGAGTACAATTTGAGCACTCCAGCTATAGTTTTCCATATGCTTTTTCTGTTTGGTATCAGAGCTAAGAGGGCATTTTCAATGTTTCTTGCAATGCCTAAGACTGGGTAAATATGTAGCATCTCTTAATGGCAGCATTGGCAAAGGAAAGCATCCGTTTTAAAAAAATATCAGAAGACCAGGATATGTTTCACACAATGTTCTCCACTTTCTTATTCCAGCCTAATCCAACTTTACCCTGAAGTGACAATGTGTGCCACCGCAGTTGTACTGGTGCCAGGGGCAAAGCTGAAATTGGAGGAAGCAGAGGTGGTCATCCATGGCTGAGCCTAACAATTCCTAAAAGAGTTAGTAATGAGATGAACTGAAGCCAAGCCTGAATTACAAGCTTCATCTGAATGTATGAAAGTGATGACACTTCTGAAATGGGATATGAACCGAGGAGACAATGTGAATAGAGGGGCAGAACAAGGCCATCGCCAAATCCTGATTTAAGAGAATCATTAGTTCCGCTTCCTAAAATTTGGCCGCTTATAAATGTGTTGGCTGATCTAGCTGGGAACTCTGAATGAGTTGAGGTTCTCAATGTTTCTGGAGAGCATCAGGTTAGGGAGGTCAGGCCTCAGCTGATCCCTGGAATCTGGAGATGTAAATATACAGCAAAGATAGGGAAAGCCAAGGCAATAGCGATCTCTTCCATTGTTACCCCTGATCTTCAGAAGAACAAGAAGATAACAAACAAGACAGAGAATGCCATATAAGGAAGTGCTACTTTGCTGAACCTGTCGGTAGAATATCAACCGTGAGAAATGTACTCAGGAAGATATAACAGTACTGACCTTTCTCCAAAGACCCGTAATGCTACAAGGGGGCATCCTTTCTTTTGAAAGCTATCAGCCTATCCAAGTATGATGATTGGGACAAAGAAAGGGATGGGTATGGGGGCGGGGGGAGGAAAGCTACAAAAAATTATCATAGGTTTGATTCCATTTAATCATACTGGCCATTAAAATCAAACTAAATTATTTAAATTAATTTAAATTTAAATAGGGCCTCTGGTGGCTCAGACTGCTAAGACAGTCTGTTATTAAAACAGCTGCTTGCAATTACTGCAGGTTCAAGTCCCACCAGGCCCAAGGTTGACTCAGCCTTCCATCCTTTATAAGGTAGGTAAAATGAGGACCCAGATTGTTGGGGGGCAATAAGTTGACTTTGTATATAATATACAGATGGATGAAGACTATTGCTTAACATAGTGTAAGCCGCCCTGAGTCTTCGGAGAAGGGCGGGATATAAATGCAAATAAAAAAAAATTCAGTTAAATAATCCAAAGCTTTCAAGGTCAGCCTGTGATCTGGGGATCCAGTTTGAACCACAAATTCTAGTGTTTTAACCGAGCCTCTAGTTTAACGGGATGCATTGGCTCAGGGGCTAGGATGTTGAACTTGTCAATCGAAAGGTCGGCAGTTCAGCGGTTTGAATCCCTAGTGCTGCCATGTAATGGGGTGAGGTCCCGTTACTTGTCCCAGCTTCTGCCAACCTAGCAGTTTCGAAAGCACGTAAAAAAAATGCAAGTAGAAAAAATAGGGACCACCTTGGGTGGGAAGGTAACAGCATTCCATGCGCCTTTGGCATTTAGTCATGCCGGCCACATGACCACGGAGACGTCTTCGGAAAGCGCTGGTTCTTCGGCTTTGAAACGGAGATGAGCACCGCCCCCTAGAGTCGGAACGACTAGCACATATGTGCAAGGGGAACCTTTACCTTTACCTTACTAGTTTAACATATGCAATACATCTCGGAACTATAGATGCAGACACTGATTTTTCACTCCAAATACAAGTAGGAAACAACAAACCACTTTAATTTTCCAAGGGCTTTCTCACCTTAACTGTACTGGTGTCTGATTAATGACTTTCCCCATTAAGGCCTCGAAGAATATAACTTCATTTCATTTGCTAGCAGACAGTCGCTGGATACTGATGAATTAGAGCAAACCAGCACAAAACTATGTATAATTATTGGATAGCTCATTCACTTATTTATGAGATGGCCAATTGTGCATTATTGCTGAAAGCATTGCCTAGCAACCCCTTACCAGGGGCTATGCAGGCTGACAATGCTGAGAAGGGTGATCCCAAAACATCGGAGAACTTCAGGTTCTCCACCTTGGTTCTAATGGTATTAATGAATTGTGTGAGATCTCTCACTTCCATATTATTGCAACTTACTCCAATCTAATAGCCTTTGGGAGGTCATAAATTTAAGCTCCACAATCTCAGTGGTAGAAAAATTGTGTTCTTCCATATGTTGGCCTCTTGTCCTTGACTCACCACTGGTAGATCTCAGCTTACAATCACAACTGAGCTCAACATTTCTGTTGCCGAGCAAGACAGTTGTTAAGTGAGTTTTGCCCTATTTTTGTCCTTTTTTGCCACAGCTGTTAAGTGAATCACTGCAATTGTTAAATTAATAACACCGTTGTTAAATGAATATGGCTTCCCCATTGACTTTGCTTGTCAGAAGGTTGCAAGAGGGGATCACATGACCCTGTGGCACTGCAACCGTCATAAAAACGAACTAGTTGCCAAATTTTGATCATGTGACATAAGAACGCTGCAATAATTATAAGTGTGAAAAACGGTCATAAATCATATTTTTCAGTGGTGTCGTAACTTCAAATGGTCACTAAACAAAGGCTTGTATGTTCAGGACACCACCTGCATGTTTACTTTCATGGGAATAAAAGATGGCAAGTTGCCATAGCCCTTTGACTTTTATTTTAGCATCTCAATAAAACCCAGGGGCTAAATGAGTGATTGTAGGTTGAGGGCTACCTGTACCTTCCTTTTCAATGCCACCTTGAAAAAGTGAGAACAGTTGAGACTTGCATTTTTGCTTTGAGCTGGTTAAATAGCAGCTTCTTGTTTCCCAAGGTGTCATGATGTCATCATGCAGCTTCTGTCAGCTGATGTCATTGGCAGTGTGGCTTCCAAGAGAAATGAGCTCCGAGCCAAAAATTCAGCAGCTGATTCAACAGTGCAGATGGCTGCAACAAAAAGATAATTTTAGAGCTCTCCAAATAATTTAGCTTGTATAACTCTTTTTAAAATTCCTATCTGTTATTTAAAATAGGCAACAACCAATTTGGGTGATAATTCATCATGTTAGCCCTTCGAAATGAGAAATATCGAAGTAATTAATCAATGTGATGTGCCAATGAGTCTTTTTAAAAGCTGTAACAGTTCAACAAAGGAGAGAGAGAGAGAGAGAGAGAGATCAAACCGCAGTAATATCAGCAAGCAGTTATCAATCTTTTATGGGGCCTGTGATACTCCTTTCCCTCAATATTTTAAATAATATTGATCTTTCTCATCACCTCAATATCAGAAATTCAGAAATTGCCCTAACCTGAATTAAATTTAAGCTCTTGAGAAATTCAAGAATGTAAACCGGACAGGAAAAAAAAACCCTTCTATATAAAGATTTCCCATTAGCTGGACAGTATTTCTTGACAATAAAAGTTAGAAAATTTGACCCGATTACTTTGTTCAGCCAAGGAGAAAAAGATTAATATCCCTGGCTGGTGAAAGTATGACTGCTTAGAGATAATTTTTCTTTATCTAAGCTTTCATCCAGTCCTTTTTTTAATACTAATTATATAGTGATGTAATATTCAGATCATGAAACTTTTTTTTTTAGTAAAAGCCATTATATGCTTGTAGCCTAAATTCACCGGTTAGCACTGGGTTAATGTAATGTGATTTTGTATCCAGTCCTATTCTACTAGAATATAATTCATGTGCACATAAATATACATACTCATTAAAATATTGGGAGAAAGTTTACCCCAAAAAACACAGTTACGAACATCATGTTCCACTAAAAAGGAAGCAATAGAACTTAAATGCATCATTAAGCATTTGAAGTCCCAGGGCTCTTAATTTAAATGGCGCTTAACCAAAATCTCACATTTTTTCCCACAGGTTGTTATATGTGTTGCCTCCATATGAAAACCCCAATCCCTATACTGTATACTCCTGGTCTTCCTTCCCACGCCACCTGGGTAAGCAGGTTGTCAGCTTGTTTAGGCAGAGTGGAAAAAATATAGACTATGAGGCTTAACTCTAGCATGTAGGAAAATTTAACAACTGGTTTGCTTGAGTAGAATTAAGTTGGCTAGACAGCATCCCTACCTGGATTTCAACAAAAATGCAACATTGAGTTGACCATTCTTGATCAATCTATCTTTCTCATGGAAGATCAGATTCAGCAGGATAAAATATAATCATATGAGTCTCACAGTATCCCTTTAAGATAACTTAAACTAAAAAAACTGGAGCGGGAAAATAAGATTCAAAGGAGAGTAAGACTAGTTTGATGTGTAAACCAGTTTTTTTCAGACATGGCAACTTTAAGATGTGTGGACTTTAATTCCCAGAATTCCCTATCTAGTATGTTTTCTGTTTGGAATTCTGAGAGAAAGTTTAACACATCTGGAGTATATTAGGCTGGGAAAGCTTGGCTAAGAACCTTGATGTTGTGCTTGTTCATTAGAATATTTTGCAGTGTTTGGACAGATCTCCTCCTCCTCCTCCTCCTTCTTCTTCGTCCTCCTCCTCCTTCTTTTTCTCCTTCTCCTTCTCTTTCTCCTTCTCCTTCTCCTTCTTCCTCCTCCTCCTCCTCCTCCTACTACTACTACTCCTTCTCTTTCTCCTTCTCCTTCTCCTTTCCTCCTCCTCCTTCTTCTTCTTCTTCCTCCTCCTCCTCCTACTACTACTACTCCTTCTCTTTCTCCTTCTCCTTCTCCTCCTCCTTCTTCTTCTCATCTTCCTCCTCCTTCTTCTTCATTTTCCTCCTCCTCCTTCTCCTTCTCCTTCATCTTCTTCCTCCGCCTCCTTCTCTTTCTCCTTCTCCTTCTCCTCCTCCTCCTCCTTCTTCCTAGCATGTTCCCGCAAGTGCAGGATCTGCTTTTCAGATCATTAAACACTACTTTGCATGATCAACTGCATCTCCAGGGCCAGGCCCGTGGCTTGCACATCTCTGTTGATGGTGTCTTGCCATCTCTGTTTTGGGCTCTCACAAGGTCACCAGCCATTGACTTCTAGTTGGTAGGTAGTCTTGGCCACGGTGGAAGATGCTGCTCTCTGGACATGTCCATACCAGTGGAGCCAGACTTCTCTCATCTTCTCTATAATCGGTGCCACACCAACCTGTTGTTGAATGGTGTCATTTGTCATGTGGTCAAGAAGGCAGACGCCCGATATCCAGTGGAGCCTTTGCATTTCCATGGCATGGAGATAGCTTTAAGTCCCTGTTGTTGCTACCCAGCATTCAGTGCCATACAGTGCAACAGGGTGGATGGTTTTCATGTAAATCTTAGATTTGAGATGGTTTGCCATTCGTCTGTCACATAACACCAGTGAGTTCTTGCCAACACATCCAGGCTACATTCACCCTTGCTCGTATCTCGCCATTCATGTTGCCGTTGCCTTGGAGGTGGGATCCCAGATACTGAAAAATGCCCACCTACTTTAGGTTTCCTCCATTGATTTGAAGCATTCCAGAGGTGGTGACAGTTTCTAAGTACTCAGTTTTTGGTGTTTAGTCAGATCCAGAGAATATAAAAGGTACCTATGGTAGGGGGAGTTCCAGAGAAAGTAATGCCTTATTTTACTGAGCAGGAATGGCTTAGATCAGAATGGATCCTCACCTAATGACCGGTGGGAATCCATTAACAATGGCAACAAGGACTGTCGGAATTGGCATCATTTGGTGATGCAGTGGCCTGACATTGTGATTTATGAGCACATCTCTTAGCAACAGAAATTCACATCCTAAGTACCATCCTATCACAAGGACCATCAGCTTTATTTCTTATTGTGTTATTTATGTCATGGATTTATAGGGTTGCTCAATTCAAATGAACAAGAGAAACAAACAATTAGAAAAATGATAATAGTCTTTGTGTATCTTGTTTGTCTGTGTATCTGTGTGTATCGTCAAGTTAGTCTTGATTTTTGACGGGCCAAGTTCCAGCAGTTTTCTTAGAATCATTTTGGAAGATGTGTCCCAATGTTTGCCTTCTTAGAGGTGAGAGGCATTGACTGTCCAAGGACACCCAGCTGGCCTTGTCTCTTGAAGGAGAACTAGAAATCACAGTCTCCTGGTTTCTAACCTGGTGACTTAATCACTATACCAAGTGATGTAATAATAACAATGTTTCTTCAGCTGAAGAAGCTTCTTGGGTGAGAAGCGAAATGTCTTCAAAAGAAAATCCAGAAAGTCCAGTTGCCTCTTGAAAAAGGACCTTTGGGACAACCATGACCTGGAGGACTGAGAATCTCCATGGACATTTAGCAATCCATATTTATATTTTCAGTTAAAGAAGAATAACCCTATATTTAAAATATAAAATGGCAGCCAAATGGGGTAAATAACCAAAACAAAGTTGGAAGTGGACATGTATCAGAGAGGAAACTGTTCTATTCTTTTTTTAAGGGTTGTTTTTAGTTTTGTATTGTTGTTTTCTTTCTGTATTTTATTCTTGGCTGTACACCGCCCTGAGTCCTTCGGGAGAAGGGTGGTCTATAAATAAAAATATTCTATTCTATTCTATTCTATTCTATTCTATTCTGATGCTTTGTATGGTTTAAAGAGCTAGATCTTAGGAGTAGAAAGGGCCTCCAGATTTCCAAGAAAACTTTCCTGTTACTACACGTGTTACTATACAATGAGGCAGGACAGGTAGCCTTTTACAGGTAGTAAAACAGTTCGTATAATTTTTCATGCATACAACCATTGCTGCATCCCCATAGTTACATGATCAAAATACAGATGCTTGGCAACTGACTCATATTTGCAATGTCCCAGGGCCGTGTGATCCCCCTTTGAGACCTTCTGACAAAGACAAAGTCAATGGGGAAGCCAGATTCACTTAACAGCCATGCTGCTAACTTAACAATGGCAGTGATTCCCTTAACAACTGTGACGAGAAAGATAATAGAATGGAGTAACATTCAACAACTGCCTCATTTAGCAACAAAAATTTTGGACTCAATTTGGATCATATGTAGTGGTGGGATTCAACCGGTTTGCACTACTTCGGCCGAAGCAGTTGTTAAATTGCTGCCTGGCCCTGTCCCGCCCATTTCAGAAGTCCCCACATGCCCCATTTTGGCTCCCAGATAAGTGCAGGGAGGCCTACTAGGCCCAAAATGGGCATGGGGGGGTGCAGCACAGCCCCACAGCCCATTTTTGCTCCCAGGAGGCTGTAGCTTTATGCACGGTCACTCATGCTCTGGTTACCTCTCACTTGGACTACTGTAACGCTCTCTACATGGGGCTCCCCTTGAAGAGTACCTGGAGGCTCCAGTTGGTTCAGAACGCAGCTGCGCGGGTGATAGTGGGAGCCACACGTTGCTCCCATGTAACACCTCTCCTGCGCAGTCTGCACTGGCTACCTGTGGTCTTTCGGGTACACTTCAAGGTGTTGGTGACTACCTTTAAAGCGCTCCATGGCTTAGGGCCAGGGTACTTACGGGACCGCCTGCTGTTACCGAATACCTCCCACCGACCTGTACGCTCGCACAGAGAGGGACTCCTTAGGGTGCCATCCGCCAAGCAATGTCGGCTGGTGGCCCCCAGGGGGAGGGCCTTCTCTGTGGGGGCTCCCACCCTTTGGAACGAACTTCCCCCTGGACTTCGGCAACTGCCGGACCTTCGGACTTTCCGCCGAGAACTGAAGACCTATTTGTTTGTTCGCGCAGGACTGGCATAGGATTTTAATAGGATTTTAATTAGTTTCAGTGTTTTAACATTTTAAAATTTGGGTTTTATTTTAAATGTTTTAATTCGGCCATTTGTAAAATAATTTTTTTAAATTATGGTTTTATGTGTACCCTGTTGTTGTTTTTATCATGGCTGTAAACCGCCCTGAGTCCTTCGGGAGAAGGGCGGTATAAAAATTTAATAAATAAATAAATAAATAAATAAATAAATAAATAAATAAATAAATAAATAAATAAATAAATAAATAAATAAATAAATAAATAAATAAATAAATAAAAATAGAAAGGCCTACAAAATGGGGGGGTTTTGCTCCCGGGGGCTTGCAAGAGGCTGCCTGTCATAACCCATGGCCATGCCCACCATGGCCATGCCCACCCAGCCAATCATTAGGGCAGAGGACCAATTGTTAAATTATTTGAATCCCACCACTGTTCACATATTGAGGATTACCTGTATTATTTCATGGGATTTGGTGAAAACTAGAAATGGCAACCTTTATCTGATTATCTACCAAAAGAGATGCTGAAGACAAGGTTTCACCCACCCTGTCCCATCCCCCAAAGTGAGTTATGCAGCTTTCTTTCCCCTCCCCCACAACTTTGAGCAAAATGTTTTCATAGGACATCTACTAGCTTAAAGCACATTTTCAAGCTTTGGTGAGAAATGGGCTTGGAAGGTGAGGGTTATGCATTAATACATCTTGCTCATTTAGAGCTGCCTTTTCAATTAGTATTAAAGAAATTGTCAAGATGGCTTCCCTGGAGTATTGCCAACAAGGAGAAGGGCTTCTTATTGCTTATAGGGGAAGCAGAATCACAGAATCAGAGGCGGGTTTCACCAGGTTCTGACCAGTTCTGGAGAACTGGTAGTAGAAATTTTGAGTAGTTCAGAAAACCGGTAAATACCACCTCTGACTGGCCCTGCCCGCCATCTATTCTCTGCCTCCCGAGTCCCAGCTGATTGGGAGAAAATTGAGATTTTGCAGTAACCTTCCCCTGGAGTGGGGAGGGAATGGAGATTTTACAGTATCCTTCCCCTGCCAGGCCCACCAAGCCAAGCCAAGCCCACCAAACCATGTCCACAGAATGGGTAGTAAAAAAATTTGAAACCTACCACTCCACAGAATGGCCACCAGCCAATATCCTGCCAATGCTCCACCTTAATAACAAGTCCCTAAAATATTATAAATGAAAATATTACTTCCAACAAATGTAAACTATTATAAGTGTGCCAGAAAATACATTTTTCCTTAATAGAGTATTTCCATAGTAACTTTAAAAAGTTCCTAAGGTATCTTCTAATTCAGTTTGGCATGGTTTTTACCGGTCTCAGTTTTGAATAGACAAAATTTATTGTCTCTACAGATAATCCTCACTTACCAACTGCCTTGTTTAGTGATTGAATTTAAGACAGTAAAAATAAATGCTTTCTCATTTACAACTCACAACTCATGTGACCAACATTTATCTGCTTCATAAGGTGGCTTGCGGTAAGCTTCTTTTCCAAAAACACTACACTACTAACCGGAGCATATAAAACATTTGCTAGACCAATTCTAGAATACAGCTCGCCTGTTTGGAACCCTCACTACATCTCTGACATCAATACAATTGAACGTGTCCAGAAATATTTTACAAGAAGAGTTCTCCATTCCTCTGAAAACAGCAAAATACCTTATCCCACCAGACTTGAAATCCTAGGCTTAGAAAACTTGGAACTCCGTCGCCTTCGACAAGACCTAAATTTAACTCATAGAATCATCTATTGTAATGTCCTTCCTGTTAAAGACTACTTCAGCTTTAATTGCAATAATACTAGAGCAACCAATAGATTTAAACTTAATGTTAACTGCTTTAATCTAGATTGCAGAAAATATGACTTCTATAACAGAATCATCAGTGCTTGGAATACTTTACCTGACTCTGTGGTCTCTTCCCATAATCCTAAAAGCTTTAACCAAAAACTTTCTACTATTGACCTCACCCCATTCCTAAGAGGACCATAAGGGGCGTGCATAAGCGCACAAACGTGCCTACCGTTCCTGTCCTATTGTTTTTCTTTTCTTCTTCCTATATATATATGCTTATACCTCCTAATATTTACTCATATATATGTTTATATACTATATAAATATATTTTTGTATGATGTTGTGATAAAATAAATAAAATAAAATAAAAATAAAAAAGTAGAATTAATGGAGAAGGCAGTAGTAAAATTGCAAGTTGTGGTCATATGATGTTTCACTTAGTGACTGAAGAAGTGAAGTCACTAAGCCATTACTGTTATGTTATTTTCTGTTTAGTGACTGTGGTGCTTAGCAATCAAGTTGCTAGGCCCAATTGTGGATGTTAAGAATGGGCCACTTATATTCAAAAGACAGAAGAGGAAAAACTGAGCAACCCATAAAAATACTTATGACTTCTAGATCCCTTTTTGTGGCCAAAATAGCCACAACTATTGATCAAATGGTTCTTAATAAACTTAACTTAATGCCAATGAAATTTAGGGAACACATGAGTACTGGTCTATGTATGCATTCAAAAAAATCATATAGGAATTCTAACATTTCGAAAGGCAAAGTTTTATGAATAAATATTTGCAATTAAAAATGCATTCAAACAAAAGCAGTTGAGTTAGGTCATTAAACTTTCCTAGCATAACTGTGAAAAGCCATTTATTTTTCTTTCTTTTTTATTCATCTTTTATCATTTGAAAATCCTTAATATAAATAAATAAATACAATTGTACTAGGTTATTAAATTTCCTCCTGGTGTGCTAATTGTGTATTCAATCATGCAAAACCTTTTGAAATACAACAAACCAATCACAAGGTTTTTTTTCTGAATCAAGTTTATTTATCTATTTGATTTTTTTTAATCCAGCATTTATTGCTTCATTAATTAAATCAAAGCAGCGAGCACACCTAATACTCCTTCCTCTTTCAAATCCTTCCACAACAACAACCCTGTGAGGTGGTTGGGCCGAGAGAGCATGACTGGCCCAATATAACTAACCCAAAATAACCCAGCCAGGTTTCATGCCTAAACTGGGACTCAAAGTCACCACTTCTTGATGTTTGGTCCAACATTACCCAGTTGGCTTTCAGACCTAAGGAGGATTAGAACTCGTAGTCTCCTGGCTTCTAGACCATCACCTACACCAAAATGACTAGTTAAATTAACTGACTTAACAGTTCATTAAGTTAACTGACTTGTCCATCTAATTTATAAAGTCATGGTTATTTAGGTGTTGGCTGCATCGATTATACTTGGTACGACTGCCTCTGAAAAAAGCAGTTGATGCTGCCCAGTCCAAAAATTTTATCCTGTGCACAAAAAAATCATCCTGTGTACTACAGAGCATATAGATATTCTAAAGGATAGGAATTTGCCTAGACTAACTAAATTCTGTGCAAATGGAAGTCAAAGTTTACTGGAATGTTATAGACAAAGTATTAGGTGTTTTTTTTCAGCTATGATTTAGCTTACAGCTTCATCCAAATTGGCCATTGCCATAGCAACCACTGTTTTTTATTTTACCCAGAGATTTTCAGAAGCAGGCCCGCTGAATAGGGGAGAGAATGAACAAGTCAAGAAAGACAGAAAGGCAGCAATGTTATGAAAGATCATCAAAGCTTTAGATCAGGGGTCTCCAACTTTGGCAACTTTAAGACTTGTGGACTTCAACTCCCAGAATCCCTCAGCCAGCAAAGAGGAATTCTGGGAGTTGAAGTCCACAAGTCTTAAAGTTGTCAAGGTTGGAGACCCCTGTTTTAGACCAAATATACATGTTGGTTTGTCATGACAAAGTGGGTAGTAGCAAAACAAAAAACAAAAAACCAAGACGCTGTGGTAGGACAAGGACAACAAAAGTTTGCAGAAATGGTCAGAATAGAGACCTCTCCTTCAGCAGAAGGATTGCAGCCTTGCTAATGTCTCTGTATATCGGCTACACTCCCTTGCAGCCTCACTACAAGCAGTCTGAATGGTGCTGTCCTTGAAGACTACCTAAAAGCATCAGTTAATCCAGAATACAGCAACACTTGGTGCCATGACAGCTGTCCTTCAAGCCTTGCATTGGCTTCTGATTAGGTTTTTTTGTGTAATTCAAGGACGTCCAAGTTTGCCATCCCCTGCCAGAACTGACTTACCTGAGATAAATGGTTGTAAACCAATACTTCCATGGATTATGTGGAAGAGTGGATGGTTCCCACATTGTATTTGAATAGGTAATTCCCTTTTGATGGTTGGTGCTAGGCACTGTTGCATAATCTTAGGCAGAACCTTTCCGATATGAGGGAGGAGAGCAATTGTGAGATAATTGCAGCAATCTTTAGAGTCATCCTTTTTCAGCAGTGGAATGAAGAATGAGAGTTTCCAATCCTGTGACCGTGTATTGGTTTCCCAAATTTTCTGACACAGCTCTCTAATGGCTGTAGGTTAGTCCTCTCTATCGTGTTTCCTACAGTTACCGATGGTCATGAAAGTTGGACTTTAAAAAAGCAAGGCAAGAAGAAAATCAACTTGTTTGAGCTGTGGTGTTGGAGAAAGCTCCTGCGTATTCAGATACAGAGTAAGAGTTGGAAGGGACCTTGTAGGTCATCTAGTCCAAACCTCCCCACTCCAGCACAATCAGACCCTACACCATTTCTGACAGATTGCAGTCCAATCTCATCTTGAAAGCCTCCAGTGATGAAGCTCCCACAACTTCTGAAGGCAACTTCTGTTCCAGTTCAACCTTAGGCACAAAGTCAGATGGGTAATCTTAGGCCAGTCATTCTTTCTCAGCCCCTAGGAAGGATGCAAGGGCAACCACTTCCAAAATCTTGCCAAGGAAACTGTAGTGACTTTCCAGATCAAAAATTGATTTAAAGGTACAACACAGGAGATAGATGGACAGATGATAGATAGATAGATAGATAGATAGATAGATAGATAGATAGATAGATAGATAGATAGATAGACAGACAGACAGACAGACAGACAGACAGACAGACAGACAGACAGACAGACAGACAGACAGACAGAGTGGTGGGATTCAGCCAGTTCGCACCACTTCAGGAGAACCAGTTGTTAACTTTCTGAGCAGTTTGGCAAACTGCTTGTTGGAAGAAATCATTAGGGCAGAGAACCAATTGTTAAATTACTTGAATCCCACCACTGGATGGATGGATGGATGGATGGATGGATGGATGGATGGATAGATAGATAGATAGATAGATAGATAGATAGATAGATAGATAGATAGATAGATAGATAGATAGATAGATAGATAGAAGAGAGACAGAGAGAGACAGAGAGACAGAGAGTAAGAGGGAGAAAGAGGGGGGTGAGAGAGAGATGATTACTAAACCTTCACATTTTTCAAGCCTCAATTAGTTATTGTTTTATTCTTTTTTATACTGGGTTTTTTTATTGTTTATAGCCACCCAGAGTCACTAAGAGTGAGTGGGGGCAGCCATATAAACCTGTGTGTGTGTGTGGATGTGTGTGTGTGGGGGGGTGAGTATGTACACAATTCTGCTGATTTATGCACCAAATAGATACGGATGCTACATGTAAAGTTAAAAGATTCAACATCATCGTGTGTCACACAACCTCTCTGCAGATGTCACTTATGTGCCCCCAAAGCAATCCTATTCAATCCCTAATTAAGCTTGGAAGCGACTTAAGACCATGCAAAAGGAGATGGGAGAATCTTCAATTTCATATTCCAGAGCGTTGTCCTATTTGTTTGCCTCAAATCATCCCTTTCATGAAGGTGAAAACGTGGGTTAATCCTCCATTCACCCATCGCCCGGGTGCGTGTGAAATAAACCATGTGGACAAAATAAAGCATTGCTCGCTGCCATATTCCATTATGCCTTAAGCTGCTTCAAGGACCCACTTCACAGGTACCCAAATACCACTCCGAGCTCTCCACATATTTGTTAAGGATCTTCTGATGCCCCCCCCCGCCCTCTTTCCACAGAATAAGAAGCATTGAAGAAGCATCCAGGAAGGGGCACCAGCACGAAAGAAGCGTACACTGGCTTTCTACACACAGAGATAATTGGCATGGCTGCAATTCTGGAGTCCTGAATGCCATGAATAAAATGGAGGGGGAAAAAACCTGAAAAGGACAAACAGTTTCTTGGAATGTACATAATCATTCCATTTATTTATTTATTTTTGTTGTTGTTGTTGGGAGGCCCAGGGCATAAAACAGGACTAAAATGTTTTTTTTTCCCTCTCTCTCTCCATTAATTGCTTTCAAACATTGTCCTGCTGATTATGCCTAATTAAAAGAGAGAAGTGTGTTTGAGTCTTATTTTGCTACCTTCCTCCCTCAATTCCTAATGACTACCTACTTGGGATGGGGGAACCACAAAAAAATAATAATCAATTGTAAGGCCATCACAACTTCTTTTATGGAGGCGGAATAAAAGAGATCAATGGAAAAAGTTTTAAGCTTACCTTACTTAAATCTACATTGTGGCCTCAAAGACCAACGGATAAAGTGATGGGCATGCGTCTGCCTATAAGCTGGGCCCAGCAGAGGCACATTCAGACTGTTGTACACGTAGAGCAAGCCTACACAACTTTATTCAATAAATTGTGAGTGAGAACCTGGCTTTCAGTTCATCTTAAAGAATCAGAACAGAACAACAGAACAAAAGAACAAAAGAATCAGAATGGAACTTGGAGGTTTTCTAGTCCAACCCCCTGCTCAGGCAGGAAACTCTATATCATTTCAATCAAATAGTTGTCCAATCTCTTCTTAAAAGATTGCAGTGTTGGAGCATTCACAACTTCTGGAGGCAAGTTGTTCCACTGATTAATTGTTCTAACAGTCAGTAAATTTCTCCTTAGTTCTATATATCTATATCTATCTACAGATTTAACTGGAAGCTACTAACACTGCCAGTTTTTTTTCCCAGTTACACTGTCAGGTTTTTTCCCAGTTTTTCACTTAAGAGTCTATACTTTCCTCAAGCTTTCTAAATTTTTGGTTAATTAAATGCTCTACTGCTGAACTACCGAACTTAATGCACTAGGACTGGAACTAAAACCTGGCCATTAAAAGTATAGCTGAAACACCGGGAAATGTGGATTTCTGTAGAAATCCGAAATAAAGGAAAGAGTTGTTTAAAAAAAGAAATGGATTATTGATTAGCAGCTCCCTAATTCACACAAAGATAAAGTAAGGAAAAGAGAAGCACATTCAGATTTGCAAGATTATGCTACTAAGGCTACTAAGACCTTGATTTAGGACCACAAATAACCCTGGAATTTTGGTCATAAATTATTGCAATTGTTAAATAGATCACCACATAGTATGATTTGATTTTATGACTGTTTTTATTGCTAAGCAATTCACCATGGTCATTAAACCACATGGTCATTAAAAGAATCCATCATAATCAATGGGCAATTTTCTGCCTGAAAATAGCAAAATACATTGCAAATCATGGTTACACCATGCTATCCCTCTGTTGATGCAACCCAGGAATGCATTGACTTCTTGACAGCTGCAGCAGACTGCTGGCTCATACTTGTACAGTGGTCCTCTGTAGATCTCTCTCACAATAAACTAATATTGAGCCATGTAAAAAGAAGGAAGGAAGGAAGGAAGGAAGGAAGGAAGGAAGGAAGGAAGGAAGGAAGGAAGGAAGGAAGGAAGGAAGGAAGGGCTTAATTATGGAAAGCAAATTCTATACCAGAAACTTGAGGCCTGTGAAATCCATGAAAGGTTTGAACAGAATTCCAGAAGTTCTTCTAAACTGTAATTTTTAATTTGACAAAGGGGGGATGTATTAAATGAATGAAAGATGAGGATGAGGATGAGAATATCCATTCATTCAGTCATGTCCAGCACTTGAGGATTCTATGGGCCAGGTCTGTCCACATCTTCTAATCTTGCATTACTTCTTTGAGTTGTTCTATGCTATGGCTGATGTCAGCCCAAAATAATCCTTTATATATTTTGGAGTGTCCACATGCTATTCAAAGGAAGATTAATTCTATTCCTCAGTGCTGCTACCCTTCAAAAAGACCTTGACTTTGTGTCAGAATGGTCAAAAAATTGGCAACTCCAAATCTCAACCAACAAATGCTCTGTCTTACACATTGGCAAAAAGAATCAGAACACAAAATACAAGCTAAGTGGACATTATCTTGTAGATGACCCCCACTCTGTCAAGGACCTTGGAGTACTCATATCAAATTATCTAAGTGCCAAAGCCCACTGTAACAACATCGCCAAAAAGGCATTAAGAGTTGTAAACCTAATCTTGCATAGCATCTTCTTCGGTAAGATTACACTACTAACCAGAGCATACAAAACATTTGCTAGACCAATTCTCGAATACAGCTCATCTGTCTGGAACCCACACTGCATATTGGACATTAATACAATTGAGCGTGTCCAGAAATATTTCACAAGAAGAGTCCTCATCTCCTCTGCTCGCAAGAAAATACCTTATGCCACCAGACTTAAAATTCTGGGTTTAGAAAATTTAGAACTATGCCACCTTCGGTATGAGTTGAGCATAGCTCATAAAATCATCTGCTACAATGTCCTTCCTGTCAATGACTACTTCAGCTTCAACCACAACAATACACAAGCACACAATAGATACAAACTTAAAGTGAACTGCTCCAAACTTGATTGCAGAAAATATGACTTCAGTAACAGAGTTGTTAATGCCTGAAATGCACTGCCAGATTCTGTGGTCTCATCCCAAAATCCCCAAAATTTTAACCTAAGACTGTCTACTGTTGACCTCACCCCATTCCTAAGAGGTCTGTAAGGGGCGTGCATAAGAGCACTAGCGTGCCTACCGTCCCTGTCCTAATGTTCCCTTTAATTGTATTCATTTTATGTATTCAATTCATGCTTATACTTATATATATTATTTAATATTTACTCGACAAAATAAATAAATAATCTCAGTCTCCAAGAATAAACATCTAAAATGGTCATCTTCTGATATAATTCTACAGATTACTTGCATGATCTGGTAATGCCAAAACCTCCACGAGTATAAATGCTCTTGTTTAACTGCCATCATGCGTAACCTGAATCCAATCGCTTACTGACCACAGGCTACAATATTTGTTCTTTATTGTGAAAAGGACTTTCACCATTAATCATTGTGCTGGTGAAGTTTCAGTAACCTGGAAGAGGTCACTCTGTGGAATGCCTTGTTCATGAAAATCATCGATCCTGATTCTTACATCATTTCTATTTCCATTTTTCAGTCTTGCCATTTTTATTTTTATTTTTACTACATACTTTGGCATTAATGAACGTATGCTTTGGGAATAATAATCTATGATGCATCTAACTGGATAAAATACTTCCAGAGACCAACGGCAACTCATGAGTAATGCCTTCCCTACAAAGCCTTCAGCCAGAAAAATGTTATCTGCAAGCAAATAGGGATGACTCTATTTATGCATAGCTTGCATGTCTACATTAAGTAGCATATGACTGTGTTGTGGTAGATTTTACAGGACTATAAAACAAATAATTTGTGTCCTTCAGGCAGTTTTCATAACAGGAGTCTTTTAATGCCTTTGCTACTTTAAATGGGAATTAGAAAAGGTATTATGCTATCATCACTCATTCACCATCAGAAGTTTATGTTAAAATTGATTAAGGGATTACTTACCTTAAACACTGTTGACTTACTTGTCCCCTGCACCCACACATATATCTAACACGTCTACATACAGCTGCCATGTTAACAACCTGACAATTCATTTTGTCTAACAACTAAAGTGGGAAAGAGAAGATAAAATCTAATTGTGATGTGAGCTTTTAAGGAGGCTGGTTACTTATGAAGAATTTTACATGCTAATTAACCTGCAGACTCACCAGTTTCAAAATTGGTTTTCTAAATCTTTATATCGAATTTTAACTCTGTCTATAGCTCTATCTATTAATCCTTAAGAGATTGGTTATCAGTTCATTCTGTTATCCAGGCGTTCATTGGCAACTTGAAGATATTCTTGATATATTTGAATTATTGAGTCTGTCATTTGCACCTCTATAACTGTCTGGTTCGGTTCTGCAACCCAACAAGAAAAACACAGACTTCAGAGGATAATTAGAACTGCAGAAAAAATAATTGCTACCAACTTGCCTTCCATTGAGGACCTGTATACTGCACGAATCAAGAAGAGGGCCGTGAAAATATTTGCAGATCCCTCGCATCCTGGACATAAACTGTTTCAACTCCTACCCTCAAAACGACGCTATAGAGCACTGCACACCAGAACAACTAGACACAAGAACAGTTTTTTCCTGAAGGCCATCACTCTGCTAAACAAATAATTCCATCAACACTGTCAGACTATTTACTGAATCTGCACTACTATTAATCGTTTCATAGTTCCCATCACCAATCTCTTTCCACTTATGACTGTATGACTATAACGTTACTGGCAATCCTTATGATTTATATTGATATATTGACCATCAATTGTGTTGTAAATGTTGTACCTTGATGAACGTATCTTTTCTTTTATGTAACACTGAGAGCATATGCACCAAGACAAATTCCTTGTGTGTCCAATCACACTTGGCCAATAAAATTCTATTCTATTCTATTCTATTATTATGATGTCCCATAGTTGCTTTTTCAAAAGGCAACTGTACTTTCTTGTGGGGGGGGGTTCCCCCCTTGAAAATGTTTCGCTTCTCATCCAAGACATTTCTTCAGTTCTGACTTTTTTCAAAGAAAAAAGCAAGAAAGTCCAGTTGCCTTTTGGAAAAGCACCTGTAGGACAAGATGATTGAGGATTTCCATAGACATTATTAGTTTGGTTTTCCTAAAGCCCAGACAGTATTTTAAGTAGGCTACATGGGCTCCTGGGTGGTCTCTGAGCTTGGTTGTCTTCTTGCAGACATTTCATTGCTAAAATGTTTTGGTAGTGACAACCAAGCTCAGAGAGCACCAAGAACCCTGAGCTACAAATATTCTCTTCTATTGGTAAGTAGAATATAATAGAAAATCCTCTGGCAACCATTTCAAAGGAAGATTAGTGGTGTCCCTGAAAGAGAACCAGTTTGGTGCAGTGGTTACAGTCACTGGGCTGGAAATCAGGACAACGTGAATTCACCTGGGAGAAGTTGGTCCAGTGTCTCTCTTAGCCCTAGGAAGAACATAATAGCAAACTGTTTCTGAAGGATCTGATTCTCTGATTGCCTAAATCATGGTTGACTCCAACACAGGGGGGGGGAGGCAGGGAGGAAGAGAAAGGGGGAAGGGAGGGAGAGAGAGAAGGAGGGAGGGAGGGGGGGGGAGAGGGAGGGAGGAGAGAGAGGGGGAAGGGAGAGAGAGAGAGAGAAGGAGGGAGGGAGAGAGAAGGAGGAGAGAGAGAGGGAGAGAGGAGGGAGGAAGGAGATAGAGAGGGAAGGAGGAGGAGGGACAGAGAGAGAGGGAGAGAGGGAGAGAGAGAGGAGGGAGGAGAGGGGAGGAGAGAGGGGAGGAGAGGAGGGAGGAGGGAGGAGGGAGGAGAGTGGGAGGGAGGAGAGAGAAGGAGGAGGAGAGAGAAGGAGGAGAGAGGGGAGGGAGGAAGAGAGGAAGGAGGGAGGGACAGAGAGAGAGGAGAGAGGGAGAGAGGAAGAGAGGAGAGAGGAGAGAGGAGAGAGAGGGGAGGAGAGAGGGAGAGAGGGGAGGAGAGGGGGGAGGGATGGAGAGAGAAAGAGGGGGAGGGAGGGGGTGGGAGGGGGGAGAGAGAGAAAAGAACATTAACAAAGAAAGATGCTTGCCAAGGAAGCTGCAGCTCTTAATCCATTTTGCAAAACAAAAAACAGGGGGAAAAAACCCAAGAGATCATTTAGCCTGGAGAAGAGAAGCTTGCAAGAAACAAGATCGTTGTCTTCAAGTATCTGAAAGGCTGTCATGTAAAAGACAAGGTAGAATTGTTCAAAGTTGTTCCAGAAGACAGAGCAAGGAAAAATGGGTTTAAATTATAAGGAAATCAATTTTGGCTAGAATTCAGAAAAGAGCTGTTCAGTAATGGAGAAATTTTTAATGAGTGCTGGATTTTTCTTCACTGGAGGTAGTGAAGCAGAGGCTGGATGGTTATCTATCAAACATACTTCACTAGAAAACTCTGCACTGGCCAGGAGGTTGAATTAGAAGACCCTGAAATCATTTCCATTCTTCACCTTCTAAGATTGCTTGATTGGACAGGGCCATGTATTGTATAAACATCAGACAAAGAGTGAAACATCCAGGTGACTCAGGGGTGAAATCCAACAGGTTCTGGAGAACTGGTAGCGGAAATTTCGAGCAGTTCAGGGAACCAGCAAATACCACCTCTGGCTGGCCCCAGAGTGGGGTGGGAATGGAGATTTTGCAGTATCCTTCCCCCAGGAGTGGGGAGGGAATGGAGATTTTGCAGTATCCCTTCCCTGGAGTGGGGTAGGAATGGAGATTTTGCAGTATCCTTCCCCCAGGAATGGGGTGGGAATGGAGATTTTGCAGTATCCTTTCCCTGGAGCAGGGAGAGAATGGGGATTTTGCAGGATCCTTCCCCTGGAGTGGGATAGGAATGGAGATTTAGTAGTATCCTTCCCCAGGAGTACAGAGAGAATGAGGATTTTGCAGTTTCCTTCCCCTGCCATGCCCACCAAGCCATGCCCACCAACCCACGCCCACAGAACCAGTAGTAAAAAAAATTGAATTCCACCACTGCAGGCAACATATATTTGGAATGATTGCCCCATCCTGGTATCATGTGATCACCATTTGTCACTTGCTGAGCTGCCTTCAGACAAGCAAACTTCACTTAAAAGCTGCAGCGATTCACTTAACAATCATCACAAATTAGGTTGTAAAATCGGGTGCGACTCGCTTAACAGCTGCCTTGAAATTCTGGTCCCAGTTGTGGCTTGAAGTCAAGATGACGTCTACAGAAGGCATGAAATATTTGCAGTGGTTGAAGGAACTTAAGAAATCATCTTTGAGAGAACAAGAATTTCCTTGTTTTAGAGTGAAGGAAACCAATTGTCAACCCTTCATTGACAAAAGAAAAATGCTGCAACTTTCCATGCATTCATCCAGGAAAATGCCAAGAAAAAAATGATAAGATGTTGCCAAAAGGGGAAATTCAAATAGAAATAGTTTATTGTTTGCCAATGCTAGTACTCATTGAAGTAAATCCATGTAGAATGAAGATTATGCTTTCAACCCACAAGTGAGTTGTTTCTTCACTTCAGTGAACCAAAGACCCCTGTTCCCACATCACGTTCACAGATTTGAATGTTGAATTAAACTATGCCACCTGTTGTGTCTGCGCTCCTCGAGCTGGCCCTCCTGCCACAAAGTGACTTGGAGCCGGGCCTCCTGCCAGAAAGTGACTTGGACAGTGAGGGGGAAGGGCTGTCAGGACTAACCTCGGGAGCACCGGCTTCTCTGGCTCAGCTCCAGGAGCCAGAAACAGGCCAGGTGGAAGAGATAACAAGGCCTCCGTCCCCTGACTCTTTCCCCCCAGGCCATGCCTCCAGACCCAGCTGATGGGAATCAGGCTTGGTTGGACCCTAGGTTTTGTAGGCAGGAGAGGAGGGAACAGGCTCCAGCTCAACCCTTCCAAGACAGAGTGGCTGTGGGTTCCGGCGTCCTGGTACAGTCAGATTATGCCTTCGCTGACTGTTGGGGGTGAAGTATTGGCCCCCAGGGGGAAGGTGCGCAACTTGAGCATTCTCCTGGACGATCGGCTGTGTTTAGAAGACCATTTGACGGCCGTCGCCAGGGGAGCATTTTATCAGGTTCGTCTGATTCGCCAGTTGCACCCTTTCCTTGACCGGGACTCCTTACACACGGTCACTCACGCCCTTGTCACTTCCTGCCTGGACTATTGCAATGCTCTCTACACGGGGTTCCCCTTGAAGAGCACCAGGTGGCTCCAGCTAGTCCAGAATGTGGCTGCACGGGTGATAGAGGGAGCACTGTGTTGCTCCCATATAACACCTATCCTGCGCGGCCTGCACTGGCTGCCGGTAGCCTTCCAGGTGCACTTCAAGGTGTTAGTGACCACCTTTAAAGCGCTCCATGGCTTAGGACCGGGATATTTACGAGACCGCCTTCTGCCACATATAGCCTCCCAACGACCTGTGCGCTCCCACAGAGTGGGCCTTCTCAGGGTGCCGTCGACCAAACAATGACGGTTGGCGGCCCCCAGGGAGAGAGCCTTCTCTGTGGCAGCACCGGCCCTTTGGAATGAGTTGCCTCCGGGTTTATGCCAACTTCCCGACCTCCGGACCTTCAAGCGGGAATTGAAGACCTTATTATTTCATCGGGTGGGACTAGCCTAAGTATATTTTAAGTGTATTTTAATTGTATTTTAAGGGGTTTTAAGCCGGTCTTAGACCGTTTTAGTTGATGGCCTTGTAAAATATTTGTTTTTAAATTCTTTTTAAATTTGCTATTTATTTGTTGTATTTTAAGATGGCTGTACACCGCCCTAAGTCCTTCGGGAGAAGGGCGGTATAAAAATTTAATTATAAATAAATAAAATAAATAAATAAATAAAAGCAACAGAAGCAGGGGTGGGGCAGGCCCAGAAAGTGCTGAGTCATGGAGCCACACCCCACAGGATATAAAAGGCAGCGAGAGCTGCTGTGTCTCTTTGTAACAGGCAAATCCACTGATTAAGAGCTGAAGTTTGTTTCTGGGTGACTCACCAGCATCGTGGAAGATAACGGAGGCTCTTAGCAGATGCTAGCTATTCTGCTGCCAGAGCTGTTAGTGCCGGCTAATTAAGCCATCACTCGGACGGAGGCAAGGGAGGACAGAACATCACATGTGAGGGCAGATATTCTTCCAAAAACTCAGAATTGGGTTTTTGAAGGTTTATAAACTGGGATTAATACACATTGACATTCCGTCCATCATAGGTGTTGTGACCCAGGCCCCAGTAGGTAGTAGGAAACTCAGTCAGGGTAAAAGAAACAAACTTTATTCGAACAGCTGAGAATTACTTCATTCTCAGCGTAGTCCAACTAAATTAAAGCAAATTCCTCTCAACACAAATTCCTCAGTCCTATCACCAGCCTTGGTCCAATTAGGCAAACTGCCAAAGGCCTTTCTTGGCAAAAGTTCAGAAAACACCGGTACAAAATAAATGCAAGAAGACGAAGCTATCAGTGTTGCTTTCCGGCAAAGCCCAAACACTGTTGCTGGTCTTTTAAGCCTTATGGGAGAGGCCAATCATCTTCCTCAGCCTCATCACTGTCTGTCTCCATTGCCAGCTCCGCAGGCTGCTGGCGGACCACAACAATAGGTAGAAACTTAAACAGAAGCAGTATTCACACACAAAGCTAAGCATCAGCATGTCAGCTTTGGAAACCATATTAGGCTGGAAGCTTCCATGCTGCCACTTTCTCATGTGTGGGAAAGTAGGAGGGGGGATTTAGTAGAGGGGTTGTCTTTAGACATAATAGCATTCTTCCTGTCGGTCAAGGTCAGGCCGATCATCCATCTGGAGAAGGAGTGGTCGGAGTGCTGTCTCGAGATGGGACGGTTGGTGATTGGAGCATGTGATCAACTGAGGAGTGAGGGGATGGTTTGGGGGTTTTGATTTACTGAGGAAAAACCCAGAACTCTCAGATTCGGGTTTTCCCAGATGTGCCAGTTTACTCATCCTAGTAAATAGAACTTTGAAAGATGCTTGCTTTTTTACTTAGAGTTGGGTTTTTTTCTGGAACACTGACACAGCATGTGTAACAGGTCATAATTACACCCAAATGGCATTGTGACGTAACTGAATAAATGGTGCCCTTAGGTAATCATGTCAGGATGTTTGTACAGATAGTCCTCGACTTACAGCCGTTCATTTAGTGACCATTTAAGTTACAACAGGAGGGGGAAAAAAGTGACTGATGAACTTTTTTCATACTTACAACCATTTGCGGCATCCCACATAGTCATGTGAACAAAATTCAGATGCTTGACAACTGACAAATATTTATGACCATTGCAGTGTCTTGGGGTCATGTGATCTCCTTTTGCGACCTTCTGACAAGCAAAGTCAATCGGGAAGCCAGATTCACTAACTTAACAACTGCAGTGATTCACTTAGGAACTTTTGCAAGATAGGTTGAAAAACAGGGCAAAATTCACTTAACAACTGCCTCACTTAGCAACAGAAATTTTGGATTCCATTGTGGTTGTAAATTGAGGGCTACCTGTACTTAAATTGCTCTAATAGCATGATAATATGTCTTCGTGCATCCATTTCCATTTCCATTTGCCCAGATCCTTATATGGACGCCCATCACGGTAAGCCATTTTTAAATATCTTGTTTCATAGAAGTCCGTTTCACAGATCATACTAAGCATGTCACATTAAGAGTATATCAACCTAAATTATGGTTACATGTTATGTGTATATACTAGCCCTGTCACTGGAAATGATATCTCACCTATGTGATCCAGCCATTACAGTGGTATCAATCACGTCAGATTGGCAGGTGAGTGTGTATAAGCTGCCATTCATCCTGGGAAATGTGATGTGCACCCAAACCTCAAATAAAATTCTAAATATCAATTGAGATTTATAATCCTACTTGGGAGAGGAGAAACTGCAGCCCTGTCAGTGGCAGAAGAAGCTAAAGTCATGGAATAAAAGATTATGCATTAATTTGGAAATTGTCTTGTCTACGCTTAAATTATGTCAAGGCCTCAAACATGGCTTTATTGTGGGTAAATATTTGTGAATATATTTGCACAAGTGAGCCAGAAATTTCCTGTGATGTTTTTTTGTAATCCTTATGACTGTTGCATCGTATGATCCATGTTGCTTTATTTCTTTTGACATAATCTTCGTTTTACACCAGTGGTAGTCAACCTGGTCCCTACCGCCCACTAGTGGGTGTTCCAGCTTTCATGGTGGGCGGTAGGGGTTTTGCCCGATACTGAAGCACTTTTCTTTTTTTCTAATTAATTGACTTAAAAAAAAAATTCATAGCATTATTTAAAAACATTTTCATTAGGTTTTCATAAAATTCCCCGTGACAATTTAAATTTCTGAAAATATACTAATTGTATCGCCCGCGCATAAATTTAGTTCACGTTACGTAAGTGAAACTAAATGGTGCTGTAGTGTAACCGCAAACAAAAGAGCCTCATCCCAGAATAGCTCATGCATCTCCCCCCACACCAACCAGCTGTAACAGACAAGCAGAGCTGGTAGCCGGCACCCCCCCAAACCCAATCCACGATGCGCGAATGGCATGCACTACATCAGTGGTTCTCAACCTTTATAGTGCTGCGATCCCTTTAATACAATTCCCCACGATGTGGTGACCCCTTTAATACAATTCCCCACGATGTGGCAACCCCAACCGTAAAATTATTTTCATTTTGAATTTATCACGCCTGAAGCTGTATCGGCTAGCGATCTGAACTGCTTGCAATTGCCTTGAGGACGGAGGCATTAAAGCGGAAACTCCTCCCCTATTAAGTTTATTGCGCCTGAAGCCAGATTAGGCTAACGATTGGGAGTGATTGCAGCTGGCTTGAGAGGGAGACATCAGAGCAAAGATTTCTCTCTTTTTTAAATCAGCGCGCCTGAAGCCGAATTCGGCTAGCGATTTGAAGAGCCTGCAGCTGACTTGTGGAGTCAACCATTGGAGCGCGATTCTTCGACTCGCAAGTATACTTCCCATATTTCCGATGGTCTTAGGCGACCCCTGGCAAATCGTCATTCGACCCCCAACAGGGTCCCAACCCACAGGTTGAGAACCGCTGCACTACATGATACACGGCACATTACTGTGGAACCGGTGGGCAGTTAGAAAATTTTACTACTAACAGAGATACAAAAGTGGGCGGTAGGTATAAAAAGGTTGACTACCCCCATCTTACATCAAAGCACATATAAGACAAGAGTGCAAAAAAAAAAAGATACACTCAGGCACAGATGATGATTCACCTAGTTTGGGCAATGAAACATCTGCAAGAAAACAAGCAAGCTCAGAGAACACCAAGGACCCCCTCAGATACACTTATCCAGTCTTCGTTCCTTCAAAATACCTGAATGCCATAAAACAGCAACAGCAGAGCTGTAACCTTGAAAATAAACACTGAACAAGCCATTCTTATGATAATAAGCATTGAGCAAGTCAGGTTTCAAATGAATCTTGAAAGATAACTGATGAGTCGATTGAGGTTTAGTCATATCTGCAATTTGGCACATCTTATATAGCTCTTATACAAGTCAAGCTCCTTTTTTGAAAGAGAGAGAGAAACAAAAGATGTGAATTGCCAAAATGGGGGGGGGAGTGATATGTATTGTCAAATGCTGCTTCTGCCCTCTATCGGTATGTTTTCCACAACTCTATGTCCATATCTATAAATTTATTTATATTTCACTTTGACTTTGTCCTACACATCACTCAGGATGATTTAAACCATTCCAGTTCAACATAAAGTTTTTTTTTTCTTTTAAAGTCAAGGCTAAAGAAAACCCCTGAAACACATAAATATCTAACAGAGGGAGCAAGACACCTTTTAATGCAGTCCCTAAGACCTAAAGACTTAAGATTTTAAAGATAATGTATTTATTTATTTATTTATTTGTCACAACATTATATACAGGAACATATATTGAAAGGAAACAATAGGACGGGAACGGTAGGCACTTTTGCGCACTTATGCATTACAGTAAGTGCACTTATGCATTCAGTACCATAACTGAACCATGTTAAACAAAATAGTTGTTACGTGACTTTTACCCCGTTTTACTACCTTGTTTGCTGCAGTGGTTAAGTTAGCAACATGGTTGTTAGGAGAAACTGGATTCTCCAGTTGAGTCTGCTTCTTGGAAGTCGGCTGGGAAGATGGTGATCATGTGACTCTGATCCAGTGCAGCTGTCATAAATACATGCCAGTTTCCAGGTGCCTGAATTTAGATCACATGACCATGGGGATGCTGCAGCAGTGGTTATCACTTCAAATGGTCACTAAACAAATGGTTGTAAGTTGAGTTAACTGTACCAACTCTTTAAATCGTGCCCAGAAACAAACAAGTAGCCAGTATACAGTAGTGGCCAAAATTGTGGAAATCTTTTGGGAAAAAGTGTGTTTTCTAAAACTAGCTAATAACACCACTTTATTTTTTTGCAGTAGTACCATAAAATTATATATCAATGGAAAGATAATTTAATCAAGAATGTAATGCAATAACTTTTATGAAGGATTTGCTATTAGAATAGCAATTACAATATAAAGAAAAAAAGTGAAATACATAGAAAAAACGAGATATACAAAAATTATCACCGTGTCAGTTAATACTTAGTTGGGTAACCTTTAGCATGAATTACAGCCTTACAACATCTTCCCATGGAGTGAACCAAGTCTTTTAGTTCTGCAGCTGTTCTAATGTGAAACCAAGATTGAGTGCTTGCTTCTATTAACTGGATTTTATTGCTGGGTCGCCTCTGACTCACAAGTTTCTTTAGTCGGCTCCATAGATTTTCAGTTGGGTTAAGGTCTGGGCTATTCCCAGGCCATTCCAGCATTGGAATATGATTATCTTGAAACTCCCCCAAAAAGTGATGTTATTAGCCATTAAACCTGAAAATAAACTTTTCCCAAAAGGTTTTCACAATTTTGTCCATTACTGTAGTCCTTTCAAGTACCTTTCAGTATCCATAGTACTGTCCATAATAGTGTTTCTCAAACTTGACAACTTTAAGATGTGGGAACTTCAAATCGTAGAATGCCACACATCTTAAAGTTCCCAAGTTGGCAAAATCCTGATCTACTAGTAGCCATCTACTTCTTGTGATTGCTTTCTAACCTCCTACAATTTTGAAGAGCTTTCAAAGGCAGTCCCTGTTAGTGCTGTAAGTAATCCAACACAATAAATGATATAATTAATACCTATGGCCCTGTATTAGATTGGTCTCACAGGAATAGACTCATATGGATAATACTTTTTTTTTTCAGTGAAGCACAGATTGTTTTCTGTATTCATTCAAAGTGCTAGGGAAGGGCAAGTCAACCATCTGCATTTCCTCAAATTGTATCAGATGAAACTAAGTCAATGGTAACTAAGACAAATGGACTGTCAATACCTCATTTTGGGTGTCCAACAACCACAGAATTCTATCTCGCTTAAACAATAATTTATACATGGTCTTAATAAATTGTATGAGTCTTGAATCAGGTTGTTAATGATTGATTTTTAAAAGGCAAAGATACAGTTTCTGAAGTCCAACTCAAGGTAGGTTATGTCATTGATTTCTGACCTTATTGTTTAAAATCAAATCGTGAACTTTCTACTTGTTATAATCTTTGACTGTCCCTTGCTGATTTGTTCACTTCTCAGCCTAACATGCAAAATCTTAAATGCCTTGACAACCAGGTCTCTTAAGGCAGCCTTGGTTACACTTTTAAATTAATGCATTTTTTAATAACATGATTCTTGAAGATGGAGCTGAAACTATGGGATCTAGAGTATTGGCTGGAGATGGGTTGCTGGATCATATTGTGTCAATGTTACTGATAGCTCAGGGTTGAACTGTATCAATATTGCATCATCTTTATGAATCTCTCAATTCCAAGCCAAATGCAGGTATGGAATATTTTCCTGAGATGTTTGACTGATGTGATACATGTTAAAAATATCCAGATTTGCTCAGAAATCCAACTGAATGGTATTATATTTGGATTTTTAAAATATGGACAAACAAATGAAAATGATGTTGGGTTCTAGTACTGTCTATGCAACAAAGAATAAAATGTAGATGGAAGAGAAGAAAAGAGAGGAGAGGAAAGGAAAGGAGAGGAGAGGAGAGGAGAGGAGAGGAGAGGAGAGAAGAGAATTGTAGCACCTCACAGAGGTAGAAAAAATATCAATAGGAAGTCCAATTATCCCAACGTATGTTGAGACAGAAACTCTGCCAGTGATGATGTTCTTCTTCAAAAAGTTTAATGAAAGAATATCCTTCTTTTATCCCAGAAACAGAAAGCCTAGTTACTGATGAACCACAATTCTCTTTATCTGTCTGTTGGCCATGCTGAGAGAGGCTCCTGGGAGTTGTAATTCAACAATACAGATTTCTCACACTCATGTGAGTATAGAGTACCAGCCATTTCCATCACATCAAGAAAAGCCACAAGGAAGAGAGCAAACTCTAGAAATAACTGAATCTCCAATGTTTATTAAATCAGTGGTCACCAACCAGTGGTCCATGGACCATTGGTGGTCCACGAGAAAATTTTGGTCCACAGAAAAATTATGAATTTAGTGGTCCCTGAGGTCCGAAAGGTTGGTGACCCCTGTATTAAATCACAGTACAGCCACCATGTCTGGACTTTGTAAATGAGTATGGCCACTAGAGGGCAGCACAGATGGGGGGGATTCTGTTTATCTTCACTTCCCCCTAGAGATCTTCAAGAGTTTTACAGTCCAATGGTACTAGTCCTAATAGTTAAACAGTCCAAGAGATTTGATGTAAAAGTAAAAGAGAGGATACATCATCCACACATGCATAATTTGGTTAAGATACTGTACTCTATTGTAGACTTTCTTCCCTTATCCTCCAAGAAGTCAACAGCTTCTTTTATTTATTTATTTTTAAAAATTCTCTTTCACCACAGTTGAAGTATTTTCTATACAAGCAAAGCTATAGAAAATCTTGTGCCACCCTTCAATTAAAAATGTGTAAAAACCACCTGGGTTAAGAAAGAAATTCATCACAGGCTACATCCAAATCATAGGACACCAGCTGGCTATCCTTAGTTTAAAATGTTTCCGAACAAATATAACATCAACCAACAAAGACCGGTAGAAAAATCTTTGATTTTTCCCCCCCTCCCTATTCTTTGTACTGGATTTATGATTAAATAGACTCCACTTTTATGTAAGCACAGCCGAAAGATATGTCGAAGATGCGCAGTTTGCATCCTTTATGGATTCATTTGAATTCCATATATTGGACTAAAAAAGCACCTGCATTTTAAAAAACAGCTTTACAAGGAATGCTCAATAGCAATTGAAAATACTGTTAGCACAGGTGTTGGCTGAATATCTTTGATCTTTAAGGCTCTGCTTTCTTTAAAAAGCATTAGGGAGAATGAATGTCTGCTTAAGCCAAAGAGAAAGTATTTTTTTCTCTCTCTAAAGCAGACAGGAAGAAAAATAGCTCCTGCTTGCATCCCGGCTACTTTCTAAGGCAGATTGGCCTCCAAATGACAAGGGAAGGAAAGTGAGCTGATGGGCTCAAATAAAATGACTTGAAATTCAGCATCCCAGGCCATTGCCATTCATAATCGTAATTTATTATTCATTGAGGTTCTGGGAGCAGTTACTCACGTGTACCCTAGTGAATGCGCTTCCCCAGCATGAATCTGAAAGTGGTCATTTATTTTAGATTAATATCATTTCAGCTTCGTAACCTCTTTTCTTTCTTAAACCTTATCAGGAGTCAGGGAGGGAATTCATGAAGTCTAATCATCTGGACACAATCTAGGTTCCCTGATGAGGAAGAAGAACCACTGTAATCCAGGCTGAGTGACTTTCACTTCTGAACAAAGCCTATGACTTTCACTTCTGACCAAATGAGGAATTAATTAGCCTTGGTTCCTGGTGATTTCTACTTCAAGTTAACCATGATCTGAGTTATTTGATTTATTTTGTGGGGAACTTTCATGAACATCTGCAATTTTGGTTTCTTTGCAAGAAAAGACCCATCATAGTCCAAAAGTCCAGCTTAAGCTTAGCATTACAGGAAGTCTATTTCTTCCATTTCTGTCTTTGATACTTAGCATTAGCTAGCCTTAAAAAGGTAAAGGTTCCCCCCGCACACACATTCTAGTCATTCCCAACTCTAGGGGACGGTGCTCATCTTCGTTTCAAAACCGAAGAGCCAGCGCTGTCTGAAGATGTCTCCATGTTCATGTGGCCGGCATGATTAAATACCAACGGAACACTGTTACCTTCCCACCAGAGGTGGTCCCTATTTTTCTACTTGCAATTTTTAAGTGCTTTTGAACTGCTAGGTTGGCAGAAGCTGGGACAAGTAACGGGAGCTCACCCCGTTACACGGCACTAGGGATTCGAACTGCAATCAAAACCCATATGCAATGAAGTCATTTTGACTTTTTTGTCATCTCCTGAGGTCCTCCCAAAGGACTCCTTTAAGCCACTTGCTGAGAGTTGCTGCCTTTCTTTCTTCTTCTTCTTTTTTTATTTCATTTTGTCACAACAGTATACACAAACATCGACATAACAATACGCCATAAAAGAAATATATATATATAACCAAAAGTATGCAACAACTATGTTAATTTGATATAATGAAGGGAACAATAGGACAGGAACAGTAGGCACTTTTGTGCTAGGAAATCCTGGGCTTGGAAAACTTGGAATTCCGTTGCCTTCGACAAGACCTAAGTTTAACTCATAGAATCGTCTATTGTAATGTCCTTCCTGTCAAAGACTACTTCAGCTTTAATTGCAATAATACAAGAGCAACCAATAGATTTAAACTTAATGTCAACCGCTTTAATCTAGATTGCAGAAAATATGACTTCTGTAACAGAATCATCAGTGCTTGGAATACTTTACCTGACTCTGTGGTCTCTTCTCATAATCCTAAAAGTTTTATCCAAAAACTTTCTACTATTGACCTTACCCCATTCCTAAGAGGACCATAAGGGGTGTGCATAAGCGCACAAATGTGCCTACCGTTCCTGTCCTATTGTTTTTCTTTTCTTCTTCCTATATATATATATATGCTTATACCTTTATATACTATACAACCTTTCTGTATGATACTTACATAGATTGTTGTGACAAAAATAAATAAATAAAAAATAAAAAAAATAAAAAAGTATCAGAACATTAAAGCAAAGAACAGTGATAAATCAGAAAAAAATCAATGTGATCCAGTACATTTCTTGCAAAATTTCTTTCCAGGCAGGAATTTTGGACCAAGGTAGTAGAAATGTAGCGGTGCAGAAGCATCTCTCTATTGTCAATATGTATCAGTTTCAACTGCTGACTATTTGTGGGTGAAATGGTTCCCACAATGGAAGAATAGATGATGGAAGTCATAGAATTGGCAAAGATGTCAAAATTGATCATTTTAATTACAGAGAATTTAATTTACTTGATTTTGTTTCTATATGGAAACAAAACTTTTTGCTTGATTTTTTTTTTTTAATTTGAATTTATATCCGGCCCTTCTCCGAAGACTCAGGGCGGCTTACACTGTGTTAAGCAATAGTCTTCATCCATTTATATATTATATACAGAGTCAACTTTTATTGCCCCCAACAATCTGGGGCCTCATTTTACCTACCTTATAAAGGATGGAAATCTGAGTCGACCTTGGGCCTGATGGGACTTGAACTTGCAGTAATTGCAAGCAGCTGCTATTAATAACAGACTGTCTTAGCAGTCTGAACCACAGAGGCTCAGAGTAAAATCTTTGATTTTACATGTAACTTTGTTGCTTGTATCCTTATGATTTATATCGATATTGATTGTTTCCTGACTGCATATTTGTACCATATGACTATCATTAAGTGTTGTATCTTAGAATTCTTGATGAACGTATCTTTTCTTTTATGTACACTAAGAGCATATGCACCAAGACAAAATCCTTGTGTGTCCAATCACACTTGGTCAATAAAAAATTTATTCTATTCTATTCTATTATGATTGATTTGAATGATTTTGTTGTTATAGAAATGGCTTGAAATGTTGGAAAATGTAAAGCACAAGGTTGAGGTTATAAGTCAATCTTTTTGTATTCTACTGCAGTAAAACAAATTGGAAGTCACTATTTTTTTTCCTCTTTGCACCCTTCTCTGTTTCTTTTAGCTTTTCAACTTTTATTTCCTTTTGTATTTTTATTTTATAATAAATTTTAATGATTTTCTTTTCTAAAAAGTTTTTTTTTAATTTTTCTTTTTTCTTTTTTGTAGGTGAAATGGGAGAATATGAGAGTTTGGCCCAAACCTTTCAGGCAGCTTTTTCTCCTGTGCTTCCAGCTGCAAAAAAATTTAGCCATACTTTACCTACACGAAGTAAAGCTAAAAGGAATAAATGGATGCGGTTATCACTAAATCCTCTGTTTAGGGGAGAAAGATACCATGTTTCCATGTGCTTTTATTTTGTTTGTATCCTGGTTGTCCACTAGCAACTCTCAAACCAAGCGTTTTGGTTCTGGTTGGATGTTAAATAAAAACTTCCTTCAGCTTGGCTTTTGTGCTGAGTTTTACTTTTATGAACTGAGAAGTGTCCCGTTCTTCTCCTCACTGATACTATTGTGCTGTGTAGGATGTTGGTTTGACTGGTGTCATGGTCCATCTCTTTAAATGTTCCCCAATCTTGGGAAGTCTCAGAAGTGTGGACTTTTTTATTTTTATTTATTTATTTTATTTATTTACATTTATATCCCGCCCTTCTCCGAAGACTCAGGACGGCTTACATTGTGTTAAGCAATAGTCTTCATCCATTTGTATATTATATACAAAGTCAACTTATTGCCCCCAACAATCTGGGTCCTCATTTTACCTACCTTATAAAGGATGGAAGGCTGAGTCAACCTTGGGCCTGGTGGGGCTTGAACCTGCAGTAACTGCAAGCAGCTGTGTTAATAACATGCATTAGCAGTCTGAGCCACAGAGGCCCTTCAATTCCCAGAATTCCTCAGCCATCTTAAAGTTGCCAAAGTTGAGAAAAAAACTGAGAGAACTCAAGGCCACATCCTCCCTTACTAGGTTGGGCAGGGCTCTTTTGTATTCCAGATTCAGGCTGGGTAGCGGTAGGGGTGAGACATGAGTCAAACAAGCCATGATGATTGCCACAACCATGCAATCAAAGTTCTGCCAAAATAACAAAATAACAGAATAACAGAGTTGGAGGGGACCTTGGGGTTCTTGTAGTCCAGCCCCCTACTCAAGCATACCATTTCAGACAAATAGTTGTCCAATCTCAACTTAAAAACCACCAGTGTTGGATCATCCACAACTTCTGAAGACAAGTCATTCCATTGATTAATTGGAATTGTCAGGAAATTTCTCCTTAGTTCTAGTTGGTTCTCTCCTTGTGCCATCTTTGTATGTGTGTCGCAATAGGGCAGACTTTGATCACGTGATTGGCACTGCCATCTTGATGTTCAAACTCTGCTACCTAAGAACCTCCCTGTTGATATTGAAGGAGGAAATGGGGTTTTAAATGAGTAAGGGATTTGTATGAGGGACACCTTAGAATTTATCTAGCCCATGCTCAGTTTTTCACTTGTAGGTCTTACTATGGATTTTTTTTTCATGGAGGTAGGCATTTAATGTCCCTATCTGGAAGTCCCAAAGGTGCTTTTTTTTTTCCCAAGAGGCAACTGGACTTTCTGGTTTTTCTTTGAAGACGTTTTGCTTCTCATTCAAGAAGCTTCTTCAGCTCTAACTGTATGGTGAGGAATGGAAGGATTTATGCTCCTTGCAGACAGCTGGACATTTGCATTCTTTTAGTGGATCGCAAATGTCCAGCTGTCTGTAAGGAGTATAAATCCTTCCATTCCCCACCATCCTGTCAGAACTGAAGAAGCTTCTTGGATGAGAAGCGAAACATCTTCAAAGAAAAAACAGAAAGTCCAGTTGCCTCTTGGTGGGGTTGGATGGTGGGGGAAGGATCTTTGGGACAACCATGGCTTGGATCACTGAGAATCTCCATAGACATTTCCCTATCTGGAAGTGGCACCATTCACCATCAGTCCAAGATCCAGCCATGTTCATCTAGGTCTGTTTTTCTTTTTATGATAGAATAGTAATCAATGGTCCAATGGCAGGATTGATTGTAAACAAAGATCCTAAACCCACCCAAAGCTGTCTTTGATCACGACAAGACCAGATTTTGCAGCACAGCAAACTATTTTATACTTAGGTGCCAATTTTTGCATAAGGTTTAAGCCTCTCTTAAGCAAACAAGGGCTAAAGAAAAATTCTATTCCCCACCTGCCACAGCAGATCAAATACCTACTTGGGCGAAGTGAATTGTACATCTGCTAAGAAGGTCTGGCTTACAGGACCTTCGTTTGCTTTTCTTACAAGATTTCTCCTCTGCTAGTCCAGGGGTTTAAAGCCTCAATAGGAAGAGTCACAATCTGTTTGGTCAACTTGCCTCCACAGCCTTGCTTTTCACATTCCCCTGTTAGAATTCAAAAACCGCCCTTTAATGTCTCAACATGGAATAGCAATGTGGTAAAATTTCCTGGCTCCCAGGAACCAAGGATTATAAACAAAACTCCAAAAAAATTCCTGCTAATTTGTTTGCCCTCTAAATCCAGGATTCATTTAGTTGATCTTCTGCTTGCTTTCTTTCTTTCTTTCTTTCTTTCTTTTTTAAAAAGGACTTCAATCAAGGGTAAACTACATTGATTATTTCTAAGGAAATTTGAGTTTACCGTCTTTTCAGATTCCAATGGTAAGGAGTCTGAAAGTCAAATATCAAATCCATACAAATAAACAAACAGGAAACCCCCTGTGTTGAATTATTTTCAGTTTTTCAAAGACATGCTACTTAGAAATGTGAAGAGATTAATGTCAGTCAAAAAGGAAACTGTAGGGAAAGTACAAGCAAAATTGTTCTGCAGTTTTATAGAATTGCTCCAACTGAGTTTTCTGGGGACACCATGCTTAGACTGCAGGTCTCCAGATAGTCCCTAGATGGCAACAAATTGTTGGAGTCCTCAGCAATTCTTCATTGCCATCTAGTGATCATTTGAAATTTTGCAGCCTAGCTTTGCTATATTTACACCATTCTTCTCTGTGCATTTCTCTGTTAGATCCCTTAAGAAATAATAGGAAGCAGTTGTTCCAATGGGTCCAAAAATGATTTATTTATTTATTTATTTTGCCTTCATCTCTTGAGCCTTGTAATAAATTAGGGCACTCTTCCCCCACCCCCCTAAAGTTCCTAGGTGATGTAGGCCAGCTTTCTTCAGATGAAGTCAGTCTTAGCCAGGGATGTACTGGGAATTGCCTTTCAAGAGGTAGATATTATTAGGGCAAAACCCTATTCATTTTATTTAGTTTCATTTATCTTATTATTGAAGGGACTCCGGGTAGCTTACAAAATTTAAATACTAAATTAAATACGAATATAAATATTTTTTAAATTCTAAATAGTATGAAAATACTCTATAAATGTGCATACTGTAAGTATATGAGTGCAAATCATTACACTGCATATACCTCTGAGCTTAGAGAAGTGGGCACAATTGCATGGACTTTCAAGATAGTTTCTGGATTAGAGGTATGCAAGAATGCTTGGGATAAAACTTGTAGCATAATGTCAAAATGGACCAGAATTGACCACTTCTGTCTTTACTATTAAGAGGGAATGCTGCATATGGAACTCTTAAAACTAAGTCTGGTAACTAGTCTATATCTTCTCTACAATTAAAAAGCATTATGGAAAGGCCCTGATGAGGGACAACTGCAGACAGGTGATTAAAAGAAAGTCAAGATAAAGACCATGGTCAGGGGATCAAGGCAGAAATGTTTTTCTACAAACATACACCAAGAAGATAAAAAACAGGTGGGGTTTGATCACATGGATGTGGCCAACATCTTAACATTTTTATCCTCTCTCCCTCTGGAGACTTGTTCAAAGTCATGAAGGGTTTTGGAGGTCAATATCTATGGACAGATCTAGTGATGACCATGACATATAGAAAATTGTGGATTGGTGTATAAGAGAAATAAATGGTAAAGAAAATGAATGAATGAATGAATGAATGAATGAATGAATGAATGAATGAATGAATGAATGATTATTTATGTTTTATGTCTGTGAAATTAAAAGAAAGGAGGAGCTTAAAATAACTCAGAATGAAGGTAGGATATTTTTGTGCTAAGTTTCTATTTTACTTTATAGCATACAAAAATTCCAATTTCAATTGAACAATGTGTTGTCTGGGTACAGATCATTTTATGAAATAGTAATCAAAGTGTTCACAACAATATTCCTTGCACTAATATCAATTATATTAATATTAATAACAATCATACTTTTTGTTTAACCAAGTTACCATCTTCCTTATAGGTATCCTTCCATATATTTCCCTGTTTCTAGCTCCTGTTTTTGTCAGCTAGCCATTGATAAAATAAGTCCCAAGTCAAAAAGTATTCAGTTTCTTTCTTTTCCTTAATTGTAAGTGTTATTTATCCATTTCTGCACAGTCTAATATTTTTCTAATTACATCGTCATCTTCACTTTTCCATTGTTGTGAAAATACTATTCTCACTGCAGTCAATACATGTAAAATCAAATCTACATTCCCTTTGTTTTACTTGTCTGGTAAAATGCCCAACAAAAAATGTCTCTGGTTTCAAATTTATATATTGTTTTATCATTTTTTCCAGCCGTGTAGGTATTTTTGTCCAATATTTTTTCGCTTTTTGGCATGTCCACCACATATGATAGCAATAATAGCAGTCTTCCAATATCTCAGGGGTTGCCACAAAGAAGAGGGGGTCAAACTATTCTCCAAAGCACCTGAGGGTAGAACAAGAAGCAGTGGGTGGAAAATAATCAAGGAGAGATGCAACTTAGAACTGAGGAGAAATTTCCTGACAGCTAGAACAATCAATAAGTGGAACAACTTGCCTGCAGAAGTTTTGAATGTTTTGAATTTCCAACACTGGAAATTTTTAAGAAAATGTTGGATAGCCATTTGTCTGAAATGGTGTAGGGTTTCCTGCCTGGGCAGGGGGTTGGACTAGAAGGCCTCCAGGGTCCCTTCCAACTCTGATATTATTATTATGATAGTAGGAACCATGTTTTTGATGACAAGCTGCTGCTTAGTTTTAAGTTCCCCCTTTTCATTTAAAACATCTTTATATCTGGTAACATCCTCTATCTATATCAATAACATTTGGGTAAATTAGTGCCTCTATTATGGAGAGCCAGATCGGTATTTTCAAATAATGTTGTTGTTTAATTTTCTCCCATACTAATAATAATGCATTCCTAACATAGTGCCTTTAGAAATACTGTAGCTAGGTATTTTGTTTCTTCCATACCATAAAAAAGCATGCCAAACTAATTCAAGATCATGTCCCTCCAAGGTCAATAATATTTTGTTCCTCAAGCCAATCCATTCTTTCACCCAAGTAAGTATCGAAGCCTGATAGTACAATTCCCAATCTGGTAGCCCAAAGCCACCTCTTTGCAACATTTTCAAACTTATCTTTGCTTTTTTCCCTTGCCAAATATATTTTAATATTATTTTATTTAATTCTTCAAAATATTTTTTCCAATTTTACTGGTATTGTTTGAAATAAATATAGTAATCTTGGCAAGATATTCATTTTTATAGTGGCTACTCTTCCCATCAATGATAACTGTAGATTTTTCCACTTCTCCAAATCAGTTTTAATTTGTTGTGGCAATTAAGGTTTGAGTTTTTTGAAATAGATTGGATGAAGTAAAGATGCTGGTTGAATTTTAAATGAATGAGCTAAACTGCACATCAAAATTATGAATTGCCATCTAGATTTAAGTTGGAATCTATAGATTGGTGATCAATACAAACTATATTGCAGTGAAGGGTGATAATGAAAAGACATTATTTTGTGGACAATTGTGCAGTTGGAGTAAATGTAGTGCAGGATAATAGATAAAGACAAAATTATGCTACATAACATGAATACCTAAGCAGCAATGAGATTAAGTATTATTGATCCATTTGAAACCTAAGAGTGAATGGGAATAGTAAGAAGTGATTTTTTTTCTTTAGGATCTGTGAATCTGTGATCTTTGAATAAAGGTTTATAAAAGCATGGTGGATTTGACTGTTTATGAATAGACACCAAAAGGTTTAGTGAAAGATACAAAAGTAATAAGAACTTCTGAATGTGGGACATGTGGAATGAATAGAAAGTGGACATAAAGAAGAGGATGTGGAAGCTTTTATTTGTTTTTTGTCACAACATTATATAAAAAGGATTATATAGTATATGAACATATGTATGAGTAAATATTAGGAGGTATAAGCATCAATATATATATAGGAAGAAGAAAAGAAAAACAATAGGACAGGAACGGTAGGCACGTTTGTGTGCTTATGCACGCCCCTTATGGTCCTCTTAGGAATGGGATGAGGTCAATAGTAGAAAGTTTTTGGTTAAAGCTTTTAGGATTATGGGAAGAGACCACAGAGTCGGGTAAAGTATTCCAAGCACTGATGATTCTGTTACAGAAGTCTTATTTTCTGCAATCTAGATTAAAGCGGTTAACATTAAGTTTGAATCTGTTGGTTGCTCTTGTATTGTTGCAATTAAAGCTGAAGTAGTCTTTAACAGGAAGGACATTACAATAGATGATTCTATGAGTTAAACTTAGGTCTTGTCGAAGGTGACGTTTTCTAGTTTTCTAAGCCTAGGATTTCAAGTCTGGTGGGATAAGGTATTTTGTTGTTTTCTGAGGAATGGAGAACTCTTCTTGTAAAATATTTCTGGACTCGTTCAATTGTATTGATGTCAGAGATGTGGTGAGGGTTCCAAACAGGCAAGCTGTATTCTAGAATTGGTCTAGCAAATGTTTTATATGCTCTGGTTAGTAATGTAGTGTTTTTGGAAAAGAAGCTACGCAGGATTAGGTTTACAACTCTTAGAGCCTTTTTTGCTATGTAGTTACAGTGGGCTTTGGCACTTAAATCATTTGACATGAAAACTCCAATGTCTTTAACGGGGTGGGGGTCATCTGTAAGGTAATGTCCATCAAGTATGTACTTAGTGTTTGGGTTCTTTTTTCCAATATGTAAGACTGAGCATTTGCTGGTTGAGATCTGGAGTTGCCAAGTTTTAGTCCAAGTGGTTAGATGATCAAGGTCTTTTTGGATGATAGATGCATTGTCTGTGGTGTTAAATAGTTTGACATCGTCAGCAAAGAGAACACAATTACTTGTGATATGGTCACAAAGATCATTAATGTTTAGTATGAAGAGTGTTGGTCCAAGGACGCTGCCTTGAGGAACGCCACTCTTGACAGGAACAGGATTTGAAGCTGCTTGAAATAAAATGAGAAGAATTGTGTCATGAAAATATCTTGAGTTTAGCTAATACGCAATATGAAAAAGATGCTTGACAGAAAGATGTAGTGGAAAAGGCTATGGATGAAGAAAAAAGCAAATAAGAAAAAGACGGTGCAAAGTATAAAACGAATACTGTAGTTGTCAAGATTATAGTCAAAAGTAGAAAGGCAGAAAGAAATTAGGGGCTGAAAAAATACAGAACATTTTTGATGGAAGTAAAAAGTTGTTAGGGAAGTGAGCGAAGAGGACTAAATGAGGAGTCTATGGCAGAGTGACTGGAATAAAAATCAAAGTAATAGATGGTCAAGGATGAAATTAAAGTAGGGGAATGCTAGAAGTAGCATTTTAGAAATTATATAGGAATGATTCTGATTTCTCAAAGAGTGGAATTGGGGAAAAAACTGCAAATATTAATGTTCAGGGAACAAAAAGATGAAAAGGAAATTACAAATGTTCTAAGAATGTAAGGCTGCAAGTGTAGGTGGCATATATTTAAAAAAAAAAACAGTACAGAATATTTCCTGATCCTGATTCAGCAAACAAGACTTACAAAGGTGCATCACCAATTGCTAACATAGTGTAAGCCGCCCTGAGTCTTCGGAGAAGGGCAGGATATAAATGCAAAAAAATTTTTAAAAAAATTGTCCAAACACTGCAGGTTTTACCAATAGTTCTTTGGGGTTTTGATCTATAGCATGGGTCTCCAACCTTGTCAACTTTAAAACTTGTGGACTTCAACTCCCAGAATTCCTCGGCCAGCAAAGCTGGCAGAGGAATTCTGGGAGTTGAAGTCCACAAGTCTTAAAGTTGACAAGGTTGGAGACCCTTGATCTATAAAGTATTACCTAGCAAGAGTTCCTGGTATCTCCAGGACCATCGGTTCCAAGTGAAATCTTTTTTTTTTTTTTTTTTTGTTTACATTTATACCCCGCCCTTCTCCGAAGACTCAGGGCGGCTTACAGTGTATAAGGCAATAGTCTCATTCTATTTGTATATTTTTACAAAGTCAACTTATTGCCCCCCCAACAATCTGACAGTTTTATCAATTGTTCAACCCAAAATGAACCCTTCTGTTCCCCCAATGGTTTAGGACAGGTTGTGGATGTTTATGTCATCATTTTTGAAGCATTCTGTTTTTGATTTAAATCTCACCTGAGATGGTTGCATAGTAATTATTTTTCACATTTGTATCCCATTACACTTTTTAAAAATACCTCTTCAGTGGTTGGTATAATTTTAATGAACTTCTGATCTTGTTTATATGTAAACCATTTGTAATTGTTTTAGAGCACAGGTCTCCAACCTTGGCAACTTTAAGATTTGTGGACTTCAACTCTTAGAGCTCCTCAGCCAGCTTTGCTGGCTGAAGAACTCTGGGAGTCGAAGTCCACAAGACTTAAAGTTGCCAAGGTTGGAGACCTCTGTTTTAGAGTACATCATAATATAAAAATGTAGTGAACAAATAAATAATTTACTCTGTAAACCAGTTAGAGAGGGCTGTAAAAAGCACTATGAAGCTGTATATAAGTCTGAGTGCTATTGCTATTGCTAATATCTCAATAAATAGAAGAACAATTATAATTGTTAATATAATAATAATTCCCTTCACACTGTCAAACTAATAATAATAATAATAATAATAATAATAATAATAATAATAATAATAATAATAATAATAATAATAGTAATAGTAATAATAATAATAATAATAATAATAATTTAATTTGTATACCGCCCTTCTCCCGGAGGACTCAGGCAGATAAAATAAAACGATACATTTCAATAAAACAATATTTAAAAACTTGTGGATTCAACTCCCAGAATTCCTCGGCCCGCAAAGCTGGCAGAGGAATTCTGGGAGTTGAAGTCCACAAGTCTTAAAGTTGACAAGGTTGGAGACCCTTGATCTATAAAGTATTACCTAGCAAGAGTTCCTGGTATCTCCAGGACCATCGGTTCCAAGTGAAATCTTTTTTTTTTTTTTTTTTGTTTACATTTATACCCCGCCTTCTCCGAAGACTCAGGGCGGCTTACAGTGTATAAGGCAATAGTCTCATTCTATTTGTATATTTTTACAAAGTCAACTTATTGCCCCCCCAACAATCTGACAGTTTTATCAATTGTTCAACCCAAAATGAACCCTTCTGTTCCCCCAATGGTTTAGGACAGGTTGTGGATGTTTATGTCATCATTTTTGAAGCATTCTGTTTTTGATTTAAATCTCACCTGAGATGGTTGCATAGTAATTATTTTTCACATTTGTATCCCATTACACTTTTTAAAAATACCTCTTCAGTGGTTGGTATAATTTTAATGAACTTCTGATCTTGTTTATATGTAAACCATTTGTAATTGTTTTAGAGCACAGGTCTCCAACCTTGGCAACTTTAAGATTTGTGGACTTCAACTCTTAGAGCTCCTCAGCCAGCTTTGCTGGCTGAAGAACTCTGGGAGTCGAAGTCCACAAGACTTAAAGTTGCCAAGGTTGGAGACCTCTGTTTTAGAGTACATCATAATATAAAAATGTAGTGAACAAATAAATAATTTACTCTGTAAACCAGTTAGAGAGGGCTGTAAAAAGCACTATGAAGCTGTATATAAGTCTGAGTGCTATTGCTATTGCTAATATCTCAATAAATAGAAGAACAATTATAATTGTTAATATAATAATAATTCCCTTCACACTGTCAAACTAATAATAATAATAATAATAATAATAATAATAATAATAATAATAATAATAATAATAATAATAGTAATAGTAATAATAATAATAATAATAATAATTTAATTTGTATACCGCCCTTCTCCCGGAGGACTCAGGCAGATAAAATAAAAACGATACATTTCAATAAAAACAATATTTAAAAAACTTATTCCAATAGCCTAAATTTAAAATACAATACGAAATATAAAATAAACCCCAATAAAATCCATATTTAAAACCCTATTAAGCCTATTAAGCCCTATTAAACTATTGACTAAATCTGCACTATTATTAATTTTCTCATCGTTCCCATCACCCATCTCCTTCCACTTATGATTGTAACTTTGTTGCTTGTATCCTTATGATTTATATTGATATTGGTTGTTTCCTAATTGCTTATTTGTACCCTATGACTATCATTAAGTATTGTACCTTCTGATTCTTGATAAATGTATCTTTTCTTTTATGTACATTGAGAGCATATGCACCAAGACAAATTCCTTGTGTGTCCAATCACACTTGGCCAATAAAAATTTCTATTCTATTCTATTCTAACAATAGTTCCTTTATTCTTCAGAGATCTTCTATGGAGCAAATTCATAGTTGTCTTCCCTTGAGTGTGGAAACTTGTTATTTTAAATAAGAAAGATAATACAGGAAAAAATGAGCGCTGGAATATTTCACAAGAGAACTAACATTCTTTGTAAATTACATCCATGAATTGTTAGTATGTCTATTGCAACAAGGCATCATAAACAATGGTAAAGAAACCACAGTGTGATTAGCCAACCCAAAATAAGCAGAAAGCCACCCATTCTCAATGCAGATAGACCACATCAAAGCCATACAATGAGTTATATATAGGTAATCATCAGGAAAAACTTGGATTTTGCAATTGGTACACATTTCCCTTAACGCAGTGATGGGCAGGATTTGAACAATGACAACAAAAAGAAACAAAGGATTGGATGAACCAACCAAATAAAATAAATACGGCTTACAGAGATTTCCAGACAAGGAAATCTGCTTCACTCGGCTCCGCCCAGTTCCTTGTGAATAAAAATTGCTTCAGATAAATTTGTCTTATCATCACTTACATGGATCATATCTCTGGAACATTGTAAAAAAAAAGATAGTGAGAACTATATTTCAGTGCCAATGGATTATTTGAGCCAGTATGCTTAAAGTGGACAATTTAGAATGCACAAATGGATTTTAAGATACAAGTAATCCTCAGTCCTCAAAGGGGACATGGTAGCTCAAGGGGCTAGGATGCTGAGCTTGTCGATCGAAAGGTCAGCAGTTCAGCAGTTCGAATCCCTGGTGCTGCCATGTAACGGGGTGAGCTCCTGTTACTTGTCCCAGCTTCTGCCAAACTAGCAGTTCAAAAGCATGTAAAAAATGCAAGTAGAAAAAATAGGGACCACCTTTGGTGGGAAGGTAACAGTGTTCCGTGAGCCTTTGGCGTTGAGTCATGCCAGCCACATGACCACAGATACATCTTCAAACAGTGCTGGCTCTTCGTCTTTGAAACGGAGATGAGCACCACCCCGTAGAGTCAGGAACGACTAGCACGTATGTGCGAGGGGAATCTTTACCTTTTAATCCTCAACTTGTGATGAGAATTGAGCCCAAAATTTCCATTGTAAGCAAGGCAATTGTTAAGTGAGTTTTGCCTCATTTTTTGCCTCAGTTTGTTAAGTGAATCAGTGGAATTATTAAGTGAATCATTAAGTGCATCTGGCTTCCCCCATGGACTTTGCTTGTTGGAAGCCAGTTGGGAAGGTTACAAATGATAATCACATGACCCTGGGACAGCAGAACCGTCATAAATATGAGTCAGTTACCAGGCATCTGAATTTTGATCACAAGACCATGGGAATCCGGTTGTAAGTCTTAAATCTTAAAACTGGTCTTAAATCTCTTTTTTCAGTGCCGTTGTAACTTTCAATTGTCACTAAATGAATGGCTGTATGTTGAGGACTCCCTGTGTTCAACTAGTAGCTTTTCTAATTGGAAATTTGATTGTTATTTCTAGATATGCTCGGACTATGGTCATCATAATTCATATCCAACATGGGTTTGGCTACAGTCGGAGATGAAGTTCCAAGTATATTAGGTTGGTGAAGGTGATCTTAATCTAATGGAGACTACTGATTAGAATTTAGATTGTCATATCTTCAATGGGATTTAATTCAGGTCCCAATTAAGTAATTAACTTACCATGAAGATGACCAAATAGCTGGAAGTGATAGCGATTCAGGATCGTTTTTCCTTTTGGGACTTACCACCATACCTGAATCAAAATTTGCTTTGGAAGTGTGACTCTTCCATTAACTAGCATAGGAAATCAACAGACATAAAATAAACTGGGCTTTTTAAATTTTTTGATTGACATAACTAGCAAGGTAATTGCGAAAATTACATACTGATTAAAAATAGTCCAGCTAAGACAACTGTAACATGTTAAAAAGACAGCACAGTAGCTCTTTAACAAGCAAAGTTTTTAATTATGAAGTTTAGTTCTTCACTTCTCACTCTTTCTTCTTTTGAGGGGGTGGACTTTCCAAGATAAAAAAACCTGCAAAGTTTCAGAAGTATAGTTTCAAAAGCTACAGAGCTGAATGAATAAATAAATAGTTTGATTTTCGTGTTCTATTTATTCGATATCAGGATAGCAAGGGTGATAGGTAAGGTGAAATTAATGCCATATTTTCCAAATACACATTTAAAGCTATATTCCTACCGGGTTCCATAAATTGTATTATACATGTGAATTTTTCTATATTTGAGATAGAGTTGTATAAAAGTCCTCAGTCTTATTATTTTAGCCTCTTTGCTTAAAGCACTATGGACAAAGAGCCAGAAGGAGCCATCTTCTGTGGTTAACTTTTGGGCAATACCCTTATCATTCCCACCTCTGAACACATTTTATGAAGAACTTCATCCCTAAGTTAAATATCTCAAACTCTTTCTCTATGTATTCCAACGACTCTCTGAAGTACTAATTATGGGTAAGAAAGATTCTATGCCAGATGCAGATCTGCTTTCAAATGGGCATATTTGTTAAATTATCTTGATTCAAGTAGAATATTTGAGGCTCAGGATTGAACCGTTTGGGCCCTTGGTAGTCTCTGAGTTTGGTTGTTTTCGTGCAGATGTTTCACTACCAAACCAGGTAACATCATCAGTTCCCTAGTTGAATAATGAAATGTTTGCCAGAAAAACAAGCAAGCTCAGAAATCACCAAGAACCATACATCTTGATTTAGTTGGGTAGTTGGCTGACTTCAAATCATGCTTCAATAGAAAACTTTAGATTAGGAAAAGGTTCACTGGTGAACATAAACATTGATATAAAAATTTACAGGCAGGATCAAATTTGATCAAGCAATTTGATTTCATTCTACCAACCTACCTTGCCAAGGAGCCCTCTGAATGGTCAGGAATTGGGATTGTGCTGCAAACTTCATAAAATAACAGGAGACGACATTCAGTTTCCAAATGATTTTTTTTAATGATCTCAAAATAAAATAATATAAAAGAAAAAGGGATGGGTGTACAGTAATCCATTAATCAAAATCAAAATGATTCAGTGAATTCAAACCATCTTAAGTTTCCTTTCAGAGGACTTCTTTTTCATAAACAGTTAAAAAAAATGAATGTGCCTGCTTCGAACAGGTAAGCAATTAAAATTATTAACCATAGTCAAATTCAGAGCGTTGCCAACTATGAACAAAAGTAAAGTCCAGACAAGTCTAAACTTGTAGCTTTTGATTAAATCTTTTTTAAAGTACTGAAATAAGCAGAGTATCTGATGAAATATGCAGAGAGTTTAAACGTGCCACAGCTGATAGAAAAATGTGTGTGTATCTTGCACCTAAGCAAAAAAAAATCCTTTCTTATATTATTCTCAAAAGGCAAAATTAAGAACTGAAACAGACTTTTCTTGGAAACTGTTCAACTTCTTCTGGTTACTTTTGGTCTCTTTCAAAATGTCTTCCTCCTTTGTAGTAAAAATGGAGGCAATTTCAAAAGTATTCAAAAGGCTTCAATGGATAATTAGGACTGCAGAAAAAATAACAGCCTGCCTTCCATTGAGTACCAGTATACTGCACGATCCAGAAAGAGGGCTTTGAAAATATTTACAATCCCCTCGCATCCTGGACATAAACTGTTTCAACTCCTACCCTCAAAATGACACTATATGGCTCTGCACACCAGAACAACTAGACACAAGAACAATTTCTTCCCGAATACCATCACTCTACTTAACAAATAATTCCCACAACACTGTCTTATGCCCTGGGATGTCAAACTACCTAGTAGGGCTGTATTATTATTACTATGATCCTTCTCATCTTTCCTATTACCTATTTCCTTAGCATCTTATGACTATAAGACTACTTCAGTTTTAACTGCAATAATACAAGAGCAACCAATAGATTTAAACTTAATGTCAACCGCTTTAATCTAGATTGCAGAAAATATGACTTCTGTAACAGAATCATCAGTGCTTGGAATACTTTACCTGACTCTGTGGTCTCTTCTCATAATCCTAAAAGCTTTAACCAAAAACTTTCTACTATTGACCTCACCCCATTCCTAAGAGGACCATAAGGGGCGTGCATAAGCGCACAAACGTGCCTACCGTTCCTGTCCTATTGTTTTTCTTTTTCTTCTCATATATATATATATGTGCTTATACCTCCTAATATTTACTCATATATATGTTTATATACTATATAATCTTTTTGTATGATACTTACATATATTGTTGTGACAAAATAAATAAATAAATAAAAAATAAATATAACTTTGTTGTTTGTATCTCATGATTTATGTTGATTGCTTTTATTTAGTATCCTGTTATGATTTGTGTTGATTATTTAGTATCCTATGACTATCACTGAGTGTTGTGTTTTATGATTATGATTATAATTGTTGCTTATGAGAGAGCTTATGCACTGGAGACAAATTCCTTGTGTGTCCAAACCCGCTTGACCAATAAAGAATTCTATTGTTCTAAAAACATTTTTAGAAATTTCAAGTGAGGCCAAACATATCCTTTTAGAATTTGGGATGCAGGTACATTTAATATTATTGTCTCTGCCTTTTATCCTGAGGGAAATTCAAGGTGGAATAGGAGGTTTTTTTCTTCCACCTTTTTAAAAGCCAGAATTTACTTTTGTTGTGTGTAGGATTTAACATAGGTAGTTCTCGCTTTAGAACCACAAGGGAACTCAAAATTTCCATTACTAAGCAAGACAGTTGTTAAGTGAATTTTGCCCCATTTTATGACTATTCTTACCCCAGTTGTTAAATGAATCAATCAAGTTATTAAGTTAATAACATGGTTGTTAAATCTGGCTTTGGCTTGTCAAAATGTCGCAAAAGATTATCACATAATCCTGGAGCACTGCAGCCATCATAAATAAATGCCAGTTGCCAAGTGTCCGAATTTTGATCACATGACCATGGAGATGCCGCAACGGTTGTTAAGTGAGAAATACAGTCATAAGACACTTTTTTCAATGTTGTCGCAACTTCAAATGCTCACTAAAAGAATGGTTGTAAGTCAAAAACTACTTGCAATGAATGTACAAGTGCAGTATTTCACAAATATTTTTGTCTCAGGAACACTCTGTATTCTTAAAAACGGTTGAAGCCCTTTGAAGGGATTCCGATAGCTTTGGTTTTTGTGAGTTATCAGCAGTCCTTGGCTCATAACCATTTGTCTAGCAATGAATATAATGAGTTACAAGGGCACTGAAAAACAAGTTTCTTACAGCCAGTTCTCACGCTTAGTACCATCGTAGCATCTCCTTGGTCATATGATTAAAACTCAGGTGCTTGGCAATTGGCATGCAGTAAAATTACTATAATGGTTCCAAGACATGTGATTGCCATTTTGTAACCTTATCAGTTGGCTTTTGACAAGCAAAGTCAGTGGAAGAAGCTGGAGTCACTTAACAACGAAGTGATTCACTTAATAATTACAGTGATTTGCTTTAAAATTTTGGAAAAAAATATCATAAAATCAGATGGTCCACTTTATGATCATCACAACTAACAACTGTAATAGGCAGGCCCCAATTATGGTTATAAGTAAAGGATCACCTGTAAATAATAGCAACTCCAATTATTGTGAGGCAGGCTCAAACAGTGCAGCTATATGTTCATTTCACACCAATCCCTTCCCACAGCTCAGCGGTGAAATCCTCCCGGTTCTATTCAGCTCGCCAAACTGGTAGCACCACCCACCCACTGGGACGTATTTAGGTCCCTTTTTTTACCATCTGCACATGTACAGAAGTTTCTGCATGTGTGCAAAAGAGGAGCATGCACGCATAGCGCGTTCCCATTCCCGAACCAGTAGCAAAGGTAAGTGGATTTCACAGTTGCCCACAACTGCACATTAAATCTTTTCTTTCCAATGGCTGCTCAACTCCCAGAGCAGAAAATAGAAAAAATGAGTATATTAATTACCTATGCTTCAACTGAACATATGGTCTAAACTTTCTAGAAACAGCAAATGATAGTCGTACATGAAGAACCATCATTTTTGACCTTTCTACTCAGAAGGAGCAGAAAGCAAGCAACGGGAATCACTGCAACTGATTTCATACATTGTGCTATGCCACAGTTGGGCTTTCTGATGAACCCAGCCATTGTGGTTTGTAAACAATGGTTTAAAACTCAACAGGTGTTTTAAAAACAGTCTAACCCTGGCTTAGAAGTATGCAAAAATCCAGTAAGTCAGAGGTTATGCTAAAGGCAGGACACAAATGTCATAGATTGTAAAAGATGGGCCAACTGTTAATAAAATATTTTTTCTGTGTATTAGAATGTTATCAAGGCACTGCATATATCTGGGCCGGTTTCATACAGTATGCCATTGTACGTTTGCTTTGGGTTTAGCAAGTTCAGTGAAACCAATGAAAATCGTCTTGGAAATCATTAGAGAAATCTTGGTGCTTTGTGCAAATCTAGGTAATTATACTTTATTGTACAAAAAGTAATATTTTATATTGCATGATATAAAGTGAGTGAAATCTACCCACAATTTTAATACCCTTAAAATTACGGAGTGTAAGAGTTTTAAGCAACAATTTAAAAGGCAGCAGGGTTGCCTTCAATAAATGGATGTATATCTCCATAAAAGGGTTAGGATAAGTAATTTACAGTTAGGGTGTGAAAAAAATTGTAACTATAGCATGCTAACCCATCAGTATCAGTGGGAATAAAATAATATCTCTTTTCATGTCAATACTTCCTTAAAGCTTTGGAATATGCTTCCACATGAAGCATGTGGTCCGTGTCAGAACATGTTGATGTACTTCATTTAACCTTTTATTTTGATTCAGGGATCCATTTGTGCATATTGATGTACATGAGCTGCATTGTACAATGGACAATAATATTTGCTCTAGAAGGGCCAGCTCCAATAGCTGATTTTGTAGGTGGGAGAATCTTTTCACCTGTTCAGAGCTACAGACTATCATCGTCATGACGAAATAACATGGGATTGTCTTGTTTGCCATATAAACTTAACTAAGATGGAACTCCAAAATCTGCCATGTGTATCTCAAAAAGAAAGTATACCAGTGGTGGAATGCTGCTGGTTTAACAACTAGTTCAGTGAGCACGTGCTTTGCGCTGAAAATGGAGCATTTAGAAGCTCAGTTGCTTATCTTCCAAGTCAGCAACAGTAAGTAGAACAGCAAGGAGGGGAAAATCAGCTGTGCTATGCGATTGAGATGAACTAGAAAGCAGGAAATAAAGGACAGGATAGGGTGGGGTGGGTGGGTAGACCCAGCTGATCGTTGGAGCTGCTGGTTCATCCGAACTGGTCCGAACTGGCTGAATTCTACCTCTGAAGCAAAGGTGAAATCTAAAAATTTTCTCTACCGATTCTGTGGGTGTGGCTAAATTGGTGGGCGTGGCTTGGTGGTCAGATGACTGGGTGGGCATGGCCAATAACAATAAATAATAAAAATAATAAACAAAGTATAAAAAAACAATAAGAGGTACCAAAAACCAACTTTCACACTTTATACACACACAACACAACACAACACAACACAACACACCTGACTCACACACAATGTAAAAGCACTGCACTTCACACAGCCACAAAAAAGCTCAAAAACCAACTTTCACACTTTACACACACACAACTCACACACACACACACATACACACACACACACACAAAATGCCACATACAGCTTTCTGAGATTTTGTGTGTTTGTGTAGTTAGAGTGAAACACTACAGAAACACACCAAATCTCAGAAAGCTGCACAAATATTTTATTTTATTTTATTTTATTGTGGACTTCAATTCCCAGAGTTCCTCAGCCAGCAAAGCCAGCCAGCATTAGTTGATCACTGAGGAAATAGATTAGCTAAGCAATTGATTCTGTCTGGCTGAAAGTTCAATTTCGCCGTGAATTGAAAACGTACTTGTTCATCCAAGCGGGACTGGCTTAATTCTTAATTCTTCATTTTTAAATTTTGAATATTTTGAATTTTAATAATTTTAAATTGGGTATTCTGTTTTATTGGGTCAAATTTGATGGTTTTTAAAAATTTTCAGCCATTATAGAATATGTTATTTTAATTTGTTGTTTTAAAATTGTATATTGTATTGTTTTAATCTGGCTATACACCGCCCTGAGTCCTTCGGGAGAAGGGTGGTATAAAAATCTAAAAAAAAAAAAAAGTGAAACTGGGGCTTTCGGGCTGGAAAAAAAGCCATGTGTTCATCAGTAATCAGGTAAGTGCCTTAGAATCTCTACTCTTACTTGTAGAAAACATGTTTTCTACAAGTAAGAGTACAAGTAAGGTTCTGCTGATGAGGAACTCAGGTGAGATTGCCAGAGGAGACTTTATTTTTATTTTTTTTAAGTTTAAAGGCTCTGCCGATCTTAGCTGAGGGGCGGGATCCTCAAAGGCTTTTTAAAGGCATGTTTCGGCTGAAGAAAAACCGGCTTTTAAAAGTAAAAAAACCTCTGCTGATGATGCAGCTCAGCAGAGGCGGGGGGGCAGGGCCAGGGATTTTTGCTACCGGTTTTCCGAACCAGCAGCCGCCATCGCTACTGGATCACGGGAGCCAGTCCGAACTGGGAGCATTTCACCCCTGCTACCTTGCCTTCAGCACGTGAAATTCTCCCTGCTTCCATAGCACTATTTGCATGAGTATTCCCTTATGTTACAAAGATTTCAGTCTTTTCTACTATACTAAACTGAAACATGTCTAGATAGTATAGACCACAGCCTAATGTTACAGGGCCAGGGATTTGGTAACTCAACCAACTTAATTTCCTCTCCTTGGCACCACTGTGCTGTTCTTCCACAATCTTTCTCCTTCTGTCCTGGCCACTTTTTACCGAGGCAGGATTGAGAGCATTTTAGCAAACTGCATCCCTGTTTGGTTTGGTGGCAGCAATGCCTCAGATAGAAAGTCCATTCAGAAAGTGATAAGGACAGCCGAGAAGATTATAGGGAGCTCGCTTCCTGTTATTCAGGATACTGCTTATAAATGTTATGTGCTTAGAGTTCAAAGCATTGTTAGAGACCCCATATGGTCTGTCTTTGTTGTTCCCCTCTGGGAGGAGTTTCAAAGTATTTCTAGCAGGACTTCCAGATTCTGTAACAACTTTGTTCCCTCAGCTTTGTCACAAGATTCGTTTTTCTCATCATGTACATGTATACATCCGAACTAGACTATATTGTTTCTCTGTATCATATATATGTGGGTATATGCATAACTTTGTATTTATTTATTTATTTTGTCAAGTTTTATGTAGTAGAAGTGGAGGTGGGGACCTTTTGAGAGCTGTATGCAGTGAAATTTCATTTTAATGTATGCTGATTAGTGTACATTCAACTTCACAATAAAGTTATTGTAAATCTAATCTGTATTGGACGATCCCTCAACTTTTTACAGCAAATTTGAAGGGTCTGATGCTTATTCTATTAGCAGAGAGATGTTTGCTAGTTAGATTTTTTAAATCCTACTTTTATTAGTTTTTTATAAATAACTCAAGGTAGCAAACATACCCAATACTCTTTCCTCCTCCTATTTTGTCTACAATAACTCTGAAGTTATTTGGACTGAAAGAGAGGGACTGAACAGTTACCCAGCTGACTTTCATGCCTAAAATCAGACTAGAACTCGCAGTCTCCTAGTTCCTAAGCTACAACTTAGAATCACTACAACAATCTGGCTTGTTGCTCCTTTGAGCTAGTCCAGACAAGAATTTTGAATACTAGTTTTAGTTTTATTATAAAGTTACATTAATAGAATGTTGAAAGACTGAAAATGTTTCTCTGCTCCTTTCCTTTTATTTTCCAGAAAACTAAGGAGGGTCCCTTCTGAAATGCTTTCTCCTCCTGTGGGCTGAGATATAGCACTTAGCACTTATAGACAGCTTCATAGTGCTTTACAACACTGTGTAAGCAGTTTATAGGGTCAGCATATTATACCCAACAATCTGGCTCCTCATTTTACCCACCTCGGAAGGATGGAAGGCCGAGTGAACCTTGAGCTGGTGAGAATCGAACTTCTGGCAGTGGGAAGAGTTGGCCTGCAATACTGCATTCTAAACATTGCACCACCATGGCTTCGGTTACATGCCCATTGTCCTGTCTGCAGCTCTTCCTCCTGTCTCCTAAAGTCATCCCGACATACTATTACACAGATATAACCAAGTACAGCTCTTTCAGACTCATGAGCAACATCTACAGCTTTGATAGTCTACAGTCTATTTCTGTAAGCTCTTTGAGATAGACTTGGTCAAGAAACAAACACTGCAAGGATTCTAGGAATTTGTTAGTGAGATACAATAACAGAATCTTGAAAAGCTTCTAGATTTTTTTTTTCATTGCCTCCTTTTATACCAAATAGAATCAAGCCAGGATTATTTTGAGCTTCTTTCTGATGCTTTCTCTGTTCCTAGGACAGCACTGGTATTTCTCACCCTACAATGCCTCATCTATTTTTTCACCAAGTCATCTCCATAGAAATAGAGATAGAAATCTACGAATTTCTCTAATTAGTATTTTTGATTGATTATGTGACATCAAGTCATCTTCAGCTCCTAGCAATCATGGAATTTCTCCATGACAATCTATCCGTGGAAGAGCTTGATCTTTTTGGGGGGGACCATGCAAGAGAATGTGACAATGTTCAACATGTCTTTTGGCTGCTGTGACCATGCTATCTTTCCTTGTTCCTTTGCCTCCTTACTAATAGAGAAGATGAGCTATAAAGAACAGGAAGAGGGGAACCAGTTAGTCTAATGCAGGGATAGTCGACCTTTTTATACCTACCGCCCACTTTTGTATCTCTGTTAGTAGTAAAATTTTCTAACCGCCCATCGGTTCTACAGTAATGCGCCGTGTATCGTCGTCTGCGCATGCCTCTCGCGCATCATGGATTGGGTTTGGGGGGGGGCACCGGCTACCAGCTCTGCTTGTCTGTTACAGCTGGGTGGTGTGGTGGGGAGATGTGCGAGCTCTTCTGGGACACGGCTCTTTTGTTTGCGGTGGCACTATAGTGCCATTTAGTTTCACTTACGTAACGTGAACTAAACCTATGCATGGGCAATACAAATAGTATATTTTCAGAAATTTAAATTGTCACGGGGAATTTTATGAAAACCTAATGAAAATGTTTTTAAATAATGCCATGAATTTTTTTTAAAAAGTCAATTAAATTAAAAGAAAAAGGAAAGTGCTTCAGTATCGGACAAAACCCCTACCGCCCACCATGAAAGCTGAAACGCCCACTAGTGGGCGGTAGGGACCAGGTTGACTAACCCTGGTCTAAAGCAGTGATGGCTAACCCTTTTGCCATCGCGTGCCAAAAGCGTGGGGAGCACAGAGGTGTCGCATGCACATGTGCCCACACTCATAATGCAATGTCCCCCCGCGTGCCCTGCCTCTCCATGGATGCACACATCACCCTCCATGCTCCCCCCATGCATGTGTGCATGACTCCCCGCAGCGCATTTTGGGCCTAGGTGGCCTCCCTGAAGCCTCCTAGGACCAAAAATGGGCCATGGGGTGGCACTTTGCACCCTCCCATGCTCCCCCCATTCATGCATGCACATCTCTCGCATGCGTCCCACCCCCACGCCAGAGAGCAAAAAATCAGCTGGCTGGTGGGAGGCACACACACATGCACAGTGGCGACATGCCCACAGAGAGGGCTCCGCATGCCACCTGTGGCACGCATGCCATAGATTTACCATCATGAGTCTAAAGCTTGCATCTTTTGGACAATTTCACATCTAGCAAGCAATGGTGTAATGCTTCCAGCTTCTGCCTCTCTTGTACGTTAAGATAGTTTTAGGTGCATAGAATTGCATTCAATTCTAAGGCCAGTTAGCAAAGTAACTGCTTATTTCGTTTAAGATATGGGAGAAAGTTTTCTGAGCCTCAGCTAGTAGAGTTCATTCTCTCTGTGTCTTCCTCCATAATGTGTATTTTGGCTGAGATTTGTTTAAGATACCATCTTTGGTGTTTTAGCTCCATGAAGGCTCTTCTACTCCATGGCCCACTAATCAGTTATTGTCTAAATTTTTATCATATGCTCTCTATTATTATCTACAGTTTCTCTTCCACTAAAACAGTGGATGGCTAACCTTTTTGCCATCATGTGCCAAGAGCGGGGGGGTCGTGCGCGTGCATGCCCACACCCATAATTCTATGTGCCCCACCCCTGTGAATATGTGTGGGACACACACACACCCATGCTCCCCACACTCCTGGCATGTGATGGCCCAGTAGGCCCATTTTTTTCTCTCACCAGGCTCCAGAGCCTTTCTAAGAGTCTGGGGACGGTGAAAACAGCCTTCCCCACCCCACCCCAGAGACCCTCCGGAGGCCAAAAATTGCAAATTGGCAAATGGGCCGTTTCTGGCCTCCAGAGAGTCTCCTGGGGGAAGGCCATTTTTGCCCTCCCCAGACTCCTAGAAAGGTTCTGGAGCCTGGGGACAGCAAAAAATAGGCCTTCGGGTCCCACCAGAAGTTGGCAAATGGGCTGTTTCCGGCCTCCGGGAGGGCTCTGTGGGGGGGGGGAGGCCATTTTTTCTCTCCCCAGACTCCTAGAAAGGCTTTGGAGCCTGGGGACAGCAAAAAACGGGCCTTCCTCACCACCCCCCGAGGCCCTCCGGAGGCAGGAAACAGCCTGTTTCCCTATTTCTGGTGGGCCCAGAAGGCCCGAAAATTGGAGCTGAACTCGTGTGCCCACCAATATGGCTACGTGTGCCACCTGTGGCATGCGTGCCACAGGTTTGCCATCACGGCATTAAGGCAACATAAAATATATCCATTTATGGCTTAGCATAATAGATTTTAAGGTTCCTTCCATGCTCAACAAAAAAAAAATCTGTAATCCATAGAAAAATGAAGTAAAAAAGACAAATCAAAACTTCAATATACCTCCCCATCAACTTCACTTCCTTAAAATGACAAACTTCACATTTTAAAAGAAGCACCATACTTTGAAATGCATTAAAATAGTACGATTGTTTTCTTAATACTAAGAAAATGTAATGTCTTAGCAAATAAGAAAGTGGGGAAATTGATGTCATTTAAACAGCTTTCTGTTAGCTAGTTATTCATTTTGTTGACAGAGGTCTTGCATCTACTCATGAAAAATGGAGAGGGTTTTTGAAACGCTGAGAGAATAAATCATTAGTTCAATGTAGGACAATTACAAGCTCCCTAAAATAAAGCAAAGAAAACATTGATGTTAATAAACAGGGCCAAAAAAAATGGGATTTTAAAAAGCTATTAAGCTGAGCTCTTTCTGATATGATGGATACCCACCAATTATGTTCCATACAAACATTATAAGGCTGACACTAAGGCTAACACTCACCCTCTATACGTTATGGATGGTGAGAATCAGTGGTGGGATTCAGCCAGTTCACACCTATTCGGGAGAACCGGTTGTTAACTTTCTAAGCAGTTCAGAGAACCGGTTTTTGGAAGAAATCTTATTTTGTTTTTTTTCACTTTACAGGGCTAATCCTGTAAGGAAGGCAGAAAGGAAACATTCTGGTGTTGTTTCTAGCCTAATCTTTATTACCTTGCTTACAGAAAGTGTCTCTCTGGTTAACTAACCCTTATTACATTGTAACAGCTAAGGCGAAGCACCCATCGACATGAGTGACATTGAGTTGGCCATGCCCAAACGGTCACATGACCACTGAGCCACGCCTACCCAGCTGGTCATTAGGGCAGAGAACTGGTTGTTAAATTATTTGAATCTCACCACTAGTGAGAATGTATTTATGTATGCACATACATTGAACAGATCCACATTTTTGCATACATACACAGACAGATATGTTCTGTGCATCTGAGCCAATCTTATTAACTGTCTGGACAAGTCTCCACTGTTCTTGATAATATTTTGGAAGAGGTTTGCTATTACCTTCTTCCATGGGCTGAGAAAGAATTACTTGTCCAGGGTCACCCAGCTAGCTTTGTGCCTAAAGCAGAACTAGAATTTATAATCTCTCGCGTTCATGTTTGGTGCTTTAGCCTTTACACCAAACTGCTTCTCTTTGCATACATACATACATACATACATACATACATACATACATGTATGTATGTATGTATGTATGTATGTATATATTCTTGGCAAATTAGCATTTTTCCCAAAAGTGAACCTTTCCTCATAAATGTAAATGAGGCAGGAAGGACTTTAGATTTCATATCCTGTGTGGTTATTATTATTATTATTATTATTATTATTATTATTATTATTATTATTATTATTATTATTTATTTGATTTTTATACCGCCCTTCTCCCGAAGGACTCAGGGCGGTGTACAGGCAACAATAAAATACAGACACTACAGTATACAATTTAAAATGCAAGTTAAAAAACTTATTATAATTAGCCTAGAACTTTAAAAATTTATAAAAACCAAAACCCCATTTAAAATTAGTAAAAAATTTAAAATCGATAAAATTTATGTAATTTAAAATTTAAAATTTAAGCCAGCCCCGCGCGAATGAAAAGATGTGTCTTCAGTTCGTGGCGGAAGGTCCGAAGGTCAGGTATTTGGCGTAAGCCCAGGGGAAGTTCGTTCCAAAGTGTGGGAGCCCCCACAGAGAAGGACCTTCCCCTGGGGGCCGCCAGCCGACATTGCTTGGCGGACGGCACCCTGAGAAGTCCCTCTCTGTGAGAGCGTACGGGTCGGTGGGAGGCCGACTTAGAGCTGCCATATTCTTTTTTCCAAACAGGATAGAAAGAACTTGAGGTTTGCAAAAGTGAAAATAAGCAAACAGATTTGTCCGTTCCTAATACTAAAGCGGAGGCATCAATTATATAAATACAAAGATTCGTAGCTAACTTTTTTATTTGCCTTTTAAGTCATTAACCAATTACATTTTATTTGCATGTTTACCTCCATTTGAGTACCTTTCAGAGTTATTCAAGAAGATTTAAGATATTTTTAACTGTAATGAACATGGATTATTATTCATTAGACCACGGGTGTCAAACTCAAGGCCCGGGGGCCAGATCCGGCCCGTGGGGTACTTAGATCTGGCCCAGAGGGCCACTCTGGAAACAGCAAAGGATGGCCCACTGTGCTGCTGCCAGTAAAAACAAAGTTTGGGAGCGCCGCACACACCCCATGGCGCCGGGTCCTGCTGCAAGGAGAGGGCATGTGGCCGACTCCCTCCAGCACCATGAGATGTATCCGTGTTTGCTCTGTGTGTATGTTTGAGGCTGAGAAGAAGGAGATGACTTAGCTGAACTTTTTTGACTCCCTTCACAGCAAAGCTGCTCGGAAGGCAGCTGTCGGAGCCTGTCCCTTTAAGGTACTTCAATGCTGCCCACCGTTCGGCCCTGTGCAAAGGAAGCCAAGCGGGGCCACCGCCGCCAAAAGAAAAGGGCTCAACTTTCCCGGTCCCTGTCGCTCCATAAGCTGAAGGCAGTTGCCGGGGGGGGGGGACCTTAAAGGGACAGGCTGCAGTGGCTGCCTTCCGAGCAGCTTCACTGCGAAGAGAGGCAGAAAAGTTCGGCCAAGTCATCTCCTCCTTCTTAGCCTCAAACAAGCACACATCTCAAAGCACCGGAGGGACTCACCCATGTGCTGACTCCTTCCAGAAGGTACCAGCACCGTGAGATGTGTGCATGTTTGCTGTGGAGGAGCAGTCCTTCTTAACAAGCTCCAAGCTGTTGCTGTAAGCCTGGGTTCCCCGCACGAGTGGTGGAAGTCCGGTACTCCGACACACTCATCTCTGTTTCCTTCTATGACCGGCCTTGGAAAAGCCTGTCCTCACAATCGCATACCTGCAGCAGCAGCAGCAGCAGCAGCAACAGTTTGGAGCTTGTTAAGAAGGACTGCTCCTCCATCCTAGCCATTCGAGCTGGAAGAGAGATTCGCCGTCGTGCTGGTGAGCAGCCAAGTAGTCTTTTTGCTTTCCCCCTCCCCATCCCAATCCAGCATGACGCAGAGAGCCCAATGGAGGCAGAAAATGGGGCATTTCTATCAGCCTTTCTCTCTTTTTTCCCCTAGCATCCTTTTGGCAGGCAGGCAAACTTGGTAGACAGTCGCAATCTTTAGATGGGCTTTTATTTTGTCAGCCCAAAATAAAAGCCCATCTTTTATCAGGCCAAAATAAAAGCCCAGGCGGCACAGCGGCGTGGCAGCATGGCGGCACAACGGCACTGGGGGGAGATACATAGGAAATCACCTTGTCTCTGCAGCATTGGTCAAGTGACTGAGTGGATTCAATGTCACTCACAGCAAGGTGACACCTCACCTTGCCATGAGTGACATTGGGTTGGCCATGCCCACTCAATCACATGACCGCACCAAGCCACGCCCCACCAAGCCATGTCCATAGAACCAGTAGTAAAAAAAATTGAATCCCATGAGGTAAGGACCCCATTCTCTGTCAGCCACAGATCATTAAACCAAATTTGACTGCAAAGCCAACAAAGCTGGTATGGTTATTCTTGATCAAATTGTCATTTTCACTCTAGGGGCTGTATTGTTGAGTCTAAATTGGGGCCCAAAACAGAAGATTGTAATTAAAGGGCCTGAGTGTGGATCATGGGTGAAATGTAAAATTTGTTACTACCGGTTCTGTGGGCTTGGCTTGGTGGGGGGGGGTGTAATGTGATTGGGTGGGTGTAGCCAACTTTTTTTTTTTACTTTTAAAAGCATTTTTTCTACAAAATCTTTGGCAGAAGAGCTTGTAAAAAATGCTTTTAAAAGCCTATGATGATCAGGCAACTCAGCCGGGATCGCCAAAGGAAAAAAAGAGTTCTGACGATCCCAGCTGAGTTGCCTGATGGCCAGAACTTTTTAAAAGCATTTTTTTTACAATCTCTTCAGCCTTTTAAAAGGTTCTGGTGATCAGGCAACTCAGCTGGGATCGCCAGAGGAGCCTTTTAAAAGCTTTTTTTACAACCTTTTCAGCTGAAGAGGTTGTAGAAAAAATGCTTTTAAAGGGTTCTGACAATTCCAGCTGAGCCACGCGATCATCAGAGGCTTTTTTTTTTTTTTAAAGCATTTTTTGGCCAAAGAAAAAATGCTTTTAAAAGTTAAAAAAAAAACCCCTCTGATGATCACATGGCTCAGCTGGGGCGGGGGGGGGCAGGGATTTTTGCTACCGGTTCTCCGAACCACAATCCGGTCCGAACCAGGAGCATTTCACCCCTGGTGTGGATCGAGACTCTTAAGCTGCATTGGAACAGAAGAGACAACAGTAGTTTCTGACCAATCTTCTTTCCTTAGATGAGTTTATTTTTAAGTTTTTAGGGTTTTTTCCTTTTAGTTTAATTTTTTAAAATGGTCAGAAAAGTGCAAAAGAAACTGCAAGAATGACAACTAATATATCCATGAATTCGCTATAGCTTTATCTTAATGCATACCAGATTCGACCGTCACTTGGAAAAATAAAAGGAGAAAGTATTTCAGTGGCATTTCTGATACGAACTCCTACAAGCTGAAAATAAGGCCTTAAATGTCCTTAACATTGGTTTTCAAAGGCAGATCCAACTGCCTCAAGGTTGATGTGCCATAACTATTTATGGTTCAAAAGAAAAGAACAGGTTCGGTGAGAATTTAAAACAGCGAACACCGAGAAATGTTCTAAGAAGGGATAGGCATGTTCTAAAGGTGTTTTATACAAACCTCTGGCACAGAGCCCGTAACTCAGTTGGGACAGCTGTGTTGAGTGCTGCGCAACTACACTTTGAACTCAGAGAAAACTATGATTATATCTAAAAAGTGGGAAGGTACAAGAATGGGTAACAAGGGCCTCCCATCTGTAATACATTTGTACAATTCTCAGGTCTCCAACTAAACATCAGCTTTTTTGTTTTTTAGTTCATATATTTCATGGCAAACATCTCCAGATTAATGATTGATTTGATTTGATTTAATCTGATTTGATTTGAAGCCACCCGGTTCCAGAAGATCCTTAGGCAGCTTACATTTCAGTTCCTGCAGTTAGAATCTCCTGGTGGCATAAGCAGCACATCCGAATCGAAGGACAGCTTGGAAATTTACATTTGATCCAAAAGTAACTTGGAAATGGGACAGCGCAACAGAGATAGAATTCTATTGGACCATCTAACCCAATTGTTGCGGCAGAAGAGTCACGCTACAGATCCTGTTGGTCAAGCAATCTTTATCAGTAGGGTCCAGGAGAAGACCTTTTTCTGTCATGCCTCCCAGTTTCTGGAACATCATGCCATTGGAGGTGAGATCTACCCCTACCCTCTTCCCCCTTCCAGAAGGGTCTCAAAACTTGGCTATGGCATTTGGCTTGGAATGCTGATAAAGGTGTTCAACAACGGAGCTGGTCAGTAGATTAAGAGGAATATCCCATCTCTATCCCATTCATCTTCTGGTGCCTACTTTACCCAATTTCCTGTTAAGCTTTTTAATGTTTTCAAGTTTATTTATACTTCCTTTTATGCTGCTATAAGCCAGAGTTGCTCAATGTGAGATGGATGACTTATAAATTTAATAAATAAATAAAACAGAGAACCTAAGTGATGCTTCTCTATCACTGAGAAGGTTGGGTCTGTCAAGACTAAATCTCTATTCTTTGAGGATTAACTGGCTGTGCCAATCAATCTATTTTGGTGACACATTATGCTCCCTTAAGCAGATTGTGGGATCAGGGCCAATGAGATGTAGTTCGGTACATCTAGAAAGTAATAAGATGAGGAAGGCCAATATAAACAGACCCATTCTGTAAGTTTTTTTCCAATTGTGGATACAGTTTTACTTAGTTGGCTTCAGAACTGCTAGCAGCCGTTGATTTCCCCTCTGGCTATGACAGTGAAAATTGAAAATATGAATATCTGCAGAAGCAGGGAACAGATGGAACTTATAGTGTAAAGACTAAAAATCCCAGTTTAAAATAATGGGGAAAAAAATTCATTCATTAGTCTGATATGATCCTGCCTACTTGGTGACCTTCCGTCTTCCTCCAGAAATATTGGGAGTGGTCTGTTTGACCATTCAGACACGCCTGATTGGCATGAATGCTGATTGTTTGTTTGTTTATTTCTAGCACTTTGCTTCTTATATTGTTGCTATTTTTAGAGCTGGTCTGAAGATATAAATTGTGTTTCAAATGAATTTTAATCCTTACCCAAGTGAAAGAATTTTTAGCGTTTATTCTCAAAATATTCATTGTCTGTAGATTTGATATTCAGCTCCAGCACTGACCTCTAGCAAATACCATTTTTGTCACTCTTTAACACGTGACACTTGACAGTTGGTAGCAATTGACAGCACTAATTGAAATTTAACAATTACTATCTGGAACCTGTAAGGGGCCTCTGGTGTGCAACAGGCTAATGCAGCCTATTATTAACAGCAACTGCTTGCAATATTGCAGGTTCAAGTCCCACCAGGCCCAAGGTTGACTCAGCCTTCCAATCCTTTATAAGGTAGGTAAAATGAGGACCCAGATTGTTGGGGGGCAATAAGTTGACTTTGTATATAGTATACAAATGGATGAAGACTATTGCTTGACATAGTGTAAGCCGCCCTGAGTCTTCGGAGAAGGGCGGGATATAAATGCAAAAAAAAAAAAAAACCTGTATATTTAATTTATTTGGCCAACACCTTTCTCACATTTGACCACCGGCAATACCCTTATCTTTCATGGAAAAAAAAAATGAAACACCCTTACAAAATCAGCAAATGTTCTTGTTAGCATCTTAGTTTCAGAATCAGAGATCAGATGTTGAAGGTTACATTTCAAAATTAAAATTTAGAGTGCCATATTTAAGAATTAATCAAGTGGTGAATGATCTGAAAAGCTTGCCTAATCCTGAATTCTTGGAACTTCCAAAATTCCCATAAGTCTACCTTGCCCGCATTGTCCAAGAATTCCGGGAATTTCTAGATTAGATCATCTAATTAGGTCACCTAATCCAGAAAAAGTTAGTATCTGTGTTAAGGTCATACAGACCTAAACAAACCTAAACTAAAAGCAAGGTTTTACACTTAGGCAGGAAAAACCAAAAGTACAAATACAGATTAGGCAAAACCTGGCTCAGAAACAGTAACCGTGAGAGAGACTTTGGAGTCCTAGATCATTTAAATATGAGCCAGCAGTGTGCAGCAGCAGCCAAAAAGCTAACAAAATCCTTGGTTTTATTATTTTTTTATTTATTTTTTTATTTATTTTTTATTTATTTTTTTTATTTTTATTTGCATTTATATCCCGCCCTTCTCCGAAGACTCAGGGCGGCTTACACTATGTCAAGCAATAGTCTTCATCCATTTGTATATTATATACAAAGTCAACTTATTGCCCCCAACAAAGTGCGCATGCCCAAGATGGCGCAGTGAGAAATCTTCGTAGGAATGGAGAGCAGCCTTTTTCGGGGGCCTGGGACCGGGAGATGTCTATTTTCTTACCTTCCGGTCCCAGCCCCGGCCGGGGGAACATCAAGAGCAGCGAACGGGGTAAGGCTGGACTAGCTGGTGGCCTGGGACGATCGAGCAGGATGGCGTTCTTCAGGCTCTTGCTGGGGCGGCTGCTGCGGCAGCTGTAGCTTGGCCTCCGAACTTCCGGGTTCGCGGCGGCGGCGGCGGCGGCGGCTTCCTCTGGGGGCTGGGAGCCTCTTGCCATCTGAGAGCCTTCGAGTTTCAACGCTGGAGCCTTTTTACCACCAGCGCTTTTTATCATCTGTGTTGACGAGGTCTGGGATGAGTGGCAGGGATCAGCGTTTCCTTGGGCCCTTGTGCTGGGGCGCTGGCCGCGGCGGTCACTGTGTGACTTCCGGGTTCGGCGGCGGCGGCGGCAGCGGCCTCCTCAAGGGACTGAGTTTTTGTCCATCAACACTGGAGAGGCAGAGGGTCGGACGTATGAGAGGCAGAGGGCCCGAAGAGTCACCTGGAGGGCCCAATCCCTTGAAAGGGAGTTGGAGCTGGAGGTGATGTTGGCCCTCATTCGGACCCTCAGCAGTTTGGCCTAGGATGGCCCATGGTGGCGGCGTCAGCGACGGCTGGGAATCCTGGCTGTCGGCGACGCGATGGCCTTATCATCTGATGGGCTTGTCCTGGATGATCGTGGCCCTCACTAAGACTAAGATTAAGACCAAGACTAAGACTAAGACTAAGATTCGATCTGGTGTCATCTGGACCTAGGACGAGTGGTGGCCGCTTGGGCTTGGAGGTAGAGTAGCGGCCCCATGGAGCCCTAGATGTCCGCGGTCCATCCTGCCAGCCTGAGAGCCCGTTCTGCTGTGGTTGACTCCTTGACCGGCTTTGACGGGCTGCTTACCGTACTCTTTGTTATGCGAAGATTTTCAACTGCGGACCTTCTTGCCCTGCGAGATTCCCCTCTCTCGCAGGTTTGGCCCTCCACACTATCGAGGGCCCACCTTGAGGATGGGTTTTGGAACCCCGAGAGTTGGCATGCTAAATCTAGGAGACTTAGGGGATTTTAACTAATTGTTTTAATAGATTTTTTAAGGGGAGTTTTAATGGGGATTTTAACTAATTGTTTTAATAGATTTTTAAGGGAGTTTTAATGGGGATTTTAAGGGGAGGGGAGGGTCGAGATGGGTGGGGGGGAAAACCCACCGGGGAGGGGGGGGAGGGTATGTCCAGTCCCAATGCGTGCTCACGGCTTTATTTCATCGGGTCCGAAGTCAGGGGGGAGGGGGATGTTCAGAGCGTAGAGTGTTATTCCATCTGTACGGTAAGTGGGAGAGGCAGATATGGCAGAGGCAAGGGGTCGTATCGTTCTCTGGGAGCACGTGCTCGATGTTTAAAGGCGATCACGTGCTCCGGCCCCTCAGTCCTTACTCGTTCCCCGGATGGCCAAGATCCTCAGAGCTTGGGTCTTCGGCTGATGCTATGCAATGCCTGGTCCGTGGTAAATAAGGCTCCCTTGATTTATGATCTTATACAGAGGGAGTCCGCGGACTTTACGGGCATTACGGAGATCTGGTTGGGCACAGAGGGGTGTTCCCTGGTTGAACTGTGCCCTCCGGGTTCGCGGCGGCGGCGGCGGCGGCGGCTTCCTCTGGGGGCTGGGAGCCTCTTGCCATCTGAGAGCCTTCGAGTTTCAACGCTGGAGCCTTTTTACCACCAGCGCTTTTTATCATCTGTGTTGACGAGGTCTGGGATGAGTGGCAGGGATCAGCGTTTCCTTGGGCCCTTGTGCTGGGGCGCTGGCCGCGGCGGTCACTGTGTGACTTCCGGGTTCGGCGGCGGCGGCGGCAGCGGCCTCCTCAAGGGACTGAGTTTTTGTCCATCAACACTGGAGAGGCAGAGGGTCGGACGTATGAGAGGCAGAGGGCCCGAAGAGTCACCTGGAGGGCCCAATCCCTTGAAAGGGAGTTGGAGCTGGAGGTGATGTTGGCCCTCATTCGGACCCTCAGCAGTTTGGCCTAGGATGGCCCATGGTGGCGGCGTCAGCGACGGCTGGGAATCCTGGCTGTCGGCGACGCGATGGCCTTATCATCTGATGGGCTTGTCCTGGATGATCGTGGCCCTCACTAAGACTAAGACTAAGATTAAGACCAAGACTAAGACTAAGATTCGATCTGGTGTCATCTGGACCTAGGACGAGTGGTGGCCGCTTGGGCTTGGAGGTGGAGTAGCGGCCCCATGGAGCCCTAGATGTCCGCGGTCTGTCCTGCCAGCCTGAGAGCCCGTTCTGCTGTGGTTGACACCTTGACCGGCTTTGACGGGCTGCTTACCGTACTCTTTGTTATGCGAAGATTTTCAACTGCGGACCTTCTTGCCCTGCGAGATTCCCCTCTCTCGCAGGTTTGGCCCTCCACACCATCGAGGGCCCACCTTGAGGACGGGTTTTGGAACCCCGAGAGTTGGCAGGAGTCTAGGAGACTTAGGGGATTTTTAACTAATTGTTTTAATAGATTTTTTAAGGGGAGTTTTAATGGGGATTTTAAGGGGGGAGGGGGGGAGGGTTGAGAGGGGTGGGGGGAAAACCCACCGGGGAGGGGGGGAGGGTATGTCCAGTCCCAATGCGTGCTCACGGCTTTATTTCATCGGGTCCGAAGTCAGGGGGGAGGGGGATGTTCAGAGCGTAGAGTGTTATTCCATCTGTACGGTAAGTGGGAGAGGCAGATATGGCGGAGGCAAGGGGTCGTATCGTTCTCTGTGAGCACGTGCTCGATGTTTAAGGGCGATCACGTGCTCCGGCCCCTCAGTCCTTACTCGTTCCCCGGATGGCCAAGATCTTCAGAGCTTGGGTCTTCGGCTGATGCTATGCAATGCCCGGTCCGTGGTAAATAAGGCTCCCTTGATTTATGATCTTATACAGAGGGAGTCCGCGGACTTTACGGGCATTACGGAGACCTGGTTGGGCACAGAGGGGGGTGTTCCCCTGGTTGAACTGTGCCCTCCGGGTTTCTGTGCATTTCATCAGCCAAGGGCCCAAGGTAGGGGTGGCGGGGTGGCGGTTGTGATTAAAGAAAGTCTAGAGCCGAGGGAGTCCACTGTGCCTCAGATATCTGGTTGTGAATCCCTCCTTGTGAAGTGGGGCCATAGGAATCAGATGGGTCTGTTGATCGCGTACCTGGCTCCTTGCTGCGTGACTACAGCCCTGCCTGAGCTGCTGGAGGTGCTTGCCGAAGTGGCAGTTGAGACTCCCAGACTTTTGGTCATGGGGGATTTCAACTTGCCATCGGCTGGCTTGTCATCAACGGTAGCTCAGGAGTTCCAGGCTTCCATGACGGCTATGGACCTGATTCAAGTAATTGATGGCCCTACACACATGGGGGGAGGCACACTAGATTTGATTTTTATCTCTGGACAGTGGATTAATGATCTGGTATTAGGAGATTTAGTGACGGAACCAGTGTCATGGTCGGATCATTTTCTCCTTCGCCTGGACTTTCGGACCGCTACTCACCACCGCAGGGAGACGGAGCCAATGCATTGGTTCCGTCCCAGGCGCCTGATGGACCCTGAGAGGTTCCAGACGGAGCTTGGGCCGTTTCCTGAGGATCTGGCCCACGGCACGACTGAAGAACTAGTTGCGGCCTGGGAGCGGGCCGCGGCTGGGGCTTTGGACCGTGTCGTACCTTTGCGGCCTCTGACCCGGCATAGATCTCACTTGGCTCCCTGGTTCTCTGAGGAGCTGAGGGAGAGGAAACGCCGGAGAAGACGCCTAGAGAGTACCTGGAGGTCTAGCCGTTCCGAGGCTGATCGGACACTAGTGAGTTCTTTTACTAAGACCTACCTAGTGGCAATGAGGGAGGCGAAACGTTCCTACGTTTCCACCCTCATTGCATCGGCAGATAACCGCCCGGCCGCCCTGTTTCGGGTGACTCGCTCCCTCCTTCAACAGGGGGGGCGGGATGACCCCCTACAGGGACGTGCCGAGGAGTTTAACGGTTATCTATACGATAAAATCGTTCAGCTTCGGGATAGTTTAGACCAAAATTGCGATGATCCAAGTGGGATGGCAGAGACACGTCTTGTTGAGGTGATTTGGGATGAGTTTGAGACTGTGGCTCCCGAGGACGTGGACAGGCTACTGGGGAGGCTACATGCGACCACGTGTTTACTGGACCCGTGTCCTTCCTGGCTGGTGCTGGCTACTCAGGATGTGACACGAGGCTGGCTCCAGGGAATTATAAATGCTTCATTGTTGGAAGGGGTTTTCCCCGCTGCCTTGAAAGAGGCGGTGGTGAGACCCCTCCTCAAGAAGCCTTCCCTGGACCCAGCTGTTTTGGATAATTATCGTCCAGTCTCCAACCTTCGCTTTGTGGCGAAGGTTGTAGAGAGTGTGGTTGCATGGCAGCTTCCCCGGTACCTGGATGAAGCTGTCTATCTAGACCCGTTCCAGTCCGGCTTCCGGACCGGTCACAGTACGGAGACAGCTTTGGTCGCGTTGGTGGATGACCTTTGGAGGGCCAGGGATAGGGGTTGTTCCTCTGCCCTGGTCCTATTAGATCTCTCAGCGGCTTTTGATACCATCGACCATGGTATCTTGCTGCACCGGTTGGAGGGGTTGGGAGTGGGAGGCACCGTTTATCGGTGGTTCTCCTCCTATCTCTCCGACCGGTCGCAGACGGTGTTGACAGGGGGGCAGAGGTCGACCGCGAGGCACCTTACTTGTGGGGTGCCTCAGGGGTCGATTCTCTCGCCCCTCCTGTTCAACATCTACATGAAGCCGCTGGGTGAGGTCATCAGTGGTTTCGGGGTGAGTTATCATCTGTACGCTGATGATACTCAGCTGTACTTTTCCACCCCGGACCACCCCAATGAAGCTGTCAAAGTGCTGTCCCGGTGCCTGGAGACCGTACGGGTCTGGATGGGGAGAAACAGACTCAAGCTCAATCCCTCCAAGACGGAGTGGCTGTGGATGCCGGCACCCCGGTACAGTCAGCTGCAGCCGCAGCTGGCTGTGGGGGGCGAGTTATTGGCCCCAACAGAGAGGGTGCGCAACTTGGGTGTCCTCCTGGATGGGCGGCTGTCGTTTGACGATCATTTGGCGGCCGTCTCCAGGAGGGCCTTCCACCAAGTACGCTTGGTGCGCCAGTTGTGCCCCTTTCTTGACCGGGATGCCTTATGCACGGTCACTCATGCCCTTGTCATTTCCCGCTTGGACTATTGCAATGCTCTCTACATGGGGCTGCCCTTGAAGTGCACCCGGAGGCTGCAGCTAGTTCAGAATGCAGCTGCGCAGGTAATAGTGGGAGCGACTCGTTGCTCCCATGTAACACCAATCCTGCGCAGCTTGCACTGGCTTCCTGTGGTCTTTCGGGTGCGCTTCAAGATTTTGGTTACCACCTTTAAAGCGCTCCATGGCTTAGGACCCGGGTACTTACGGGACCGCCTGCTGTTACCTTTTGCCTCCCACCGACCCGTACGCTCTCACAGAGAGGGCCTTCTCAGGGTGCCGTCCGCCAAGCAATGCCGGCTGGCGGCCCCCAGGGGAAGGGCCTTCTCTGTTGGAGCTCCTACGCTCTGGAATGAACTTCCCCCTGGTTTACGTCAAGTGCCTGATCTTCGGACCTTCCGCCGTGAGCTGAAAATGCACTTATTTATTCAAGCGGGACTGGATTGATATTTTATTGGGGAATTTATGTCTTATGATTTTAAATGGTTTTAAAATTTTGGCCATGTTATAATATTTCTTTTTAATTTCTTTTTAATGTTTATACATTGTATTTTTACTAGGCTGTACACCGCCCTGAGTCCTTCGGGAGAAGGGCGGTATAAAAATTGAAATAAATAAATAAAAATAAATAAATAAACAATCTGGGTCCTCATTTTACCTACCTTATAAAGGATGGAAGGCTGAGTCAACCTTGGGCCTGGTGGGACTTGAACCTGCAGTAATTGCAAGCAGCTGTGTTAATAACAGACTGTCTTAGCAGCCTGAGCCACCAAAGGGCTCAGAGGGCACAATATATATAAGCATAAGCATGAAATAACTACACAACATATAAGCATATATAAAGCATAAGTATGTAATAACTATATTAATTGGATATAACGAAAGGAAACAATAGGACCGTATTAACAGAAACATAGAATCAAAATCACATAATGTATTAGTACCGCTTTATAAAACCTTAGTAAGACCATTCCTAGAATACTGCATTCAGTTTTGATTATAACACTACAAGAAAGTTATTGAGAGTTTGGAAACAGTGCAGAGAATAGAACTAAGATGATTAAAGGCCAGGAATCTAAAACATGAAGAATGGTTGCAGGATTTGAGTTTAGCTAGTCTAGAGAAAAGAAGGACTAAGGGTCACATAATAGCTGTATTTCAATATTTGAGGGGCTGCCACAAAGAAGAGGGCGTCAACTTATTTTCCAAAGCACCAGACGACAGAACAAGAAAACAACGGATGGAAACTAATCAAGAAGAGAAGCAACCTGGAATTAAGGAGAAACTTCCTAACACTGAGGACAATTAACCAGTGGAACAGCTGGCCTTCAGACTTTGTGGGTGCTTCATCACTGGAGGTTTTTAAGAAGAGATTGGGGAGCCACTTGTCTGAAATAGTACAGTATATTCCCTGTTTCAGGGGGTTGGACTAGAAGACCTCCAAGGTCCCTTCCAGTTCTATTCTATTCTATTCTATTCTATTCTATTCTATTCTATTCTAAACCAGACATAACTAAATGCCTTTTCATTGCCTTCAGTAGATTTAAATGCACTTGAAAGCTGTTGAATTGTAGCTGAAAACCTCTTCAAGTATCTTAGCTTGTTCCCAATCCATCCTGATCAAACTTTCAAAGAATTGAGACAAAATCAGGAGTGCAGTGAATAGAATCCATGTGGTCATTGCGGTTTCAGGAAGATTTTGCAATATTGTCAGGTGCTAAGACAAAAAAAAAATTGCAGCAAGTTGACATGCCAAGATTTACAAAGAAGGTTAACCGCAGGTGCTTTTCTTTTTTTTTCTTTTTTCTTTTTTGTTCTCCTTATAGTTCAACAACATCACACAGCTGGCTCATTTCACAAATGTGTCAACATTTGGAATAAGGACAACTTACATAGATTGGATGCAATGCCAGAAGATTAGACTTTTACAAATCAGGATCATGAAGTCCTGTGAGCGTAAATCTTGTGGGACTCTAAGATTTCCCTCTCACTGAAGTTTTGAAACAACTGGCCTGCATTTCTCAGAAGGTACCAATGAAGCAATATCGACTACACAAAACTTTAACCAACATATTTTCGCAAGGTGATGTGTCTATGTCATGTAAATTAGAGCTGTAATAGTCATTGCTATGATGTAATTATTGTTTATTTATCACATTCTATGAGAGTGAACTTTTAGATTTCACCATTGTGATTTTTATCAATAATCAGCAGTAATTTATAACCAAAAGATGAAAAGCTAAGAAGCTAAAGGATAAAAAGTGAACAGGAAAACAAGTTAATAAATTATTTTAAGACTATATGGATTATTAATCATATTCCAAACCACAAAAATGAGGAAAGGCAAGCTAGATCAAACCTAATCAAATAGCTTTATTACCAGTCTTTACAATAAAAAGAGAAATAATTAATAAGTCTATTATAATTATTAATTATAAAAATCTATGGAGATTCTCAGTCATCCAGGTCACGGTTGTCCCAAAGGTACTTTTTCAAAAGGCAACTGGATTTTCTTTTGTTTTTCTTTGAAGACATTTTGCTTCTCATCCAAGAAGCTTCTTCAGTTCTATTGTTCTTCAGAAACTGAAGAAGCTTCTAGGATGAGAAGTGAAACATCTTCAAGGAAAAATGAAGAAAGTCCAGTTGCCTTTTGAAAAAGCACCTTTGGGACAATACAGCAATTAAGTATTAGGGAAGAGGAAAAATAATAGGACAATAAAAACAGCAAATCTAATTAAAAGTTTTGCACAGTTGTATAAAGGTGAAAATATTTGGCCACCTGATACATGAGTGTAAATTAGCTAGTATATTAAGAGCACTTTGTGCACTAATTGATGTACGTTATAGACATCATTGAAATTTGAACAAATTTCATCCCTAATAAAAACTTTCGATTTATTACAGTCATTACATATACCAAATACATTCATTTCAGCACAGTATTCTGATGTCTGATGTCTGATTTTTAACTATGATGATATTTTTATGGTCAGCCTTTGAATGAAATAGGTAGAAGAGCTAAAATATACTGATAGCAATTTCTGCAAGCAGAGCAACTAGCAAAAGTAACCAAAATTGCTGTAAAAATGATATCCTATACTATATGATAGAAGGACACAGTGGCTCAGGGGCTAGGACGCTGAGCTTCTCGATCAAAAGGTCGGCAATTCAGCAGTTTGAATTCCTAGCACCGCATAACGGGGTGAGCACCTGTTACTTGTCCCAGCTTCTGCCAACCTAGCAGTTTGAAAGCACGTAAAAAATGCAAGTAGAAAAAATAGGGACCACCTTTGGTGGGAAGGTAACAGCGTTCTGTGCGCCTTTGGCGTTGAGTCATGCTGGCCACATGACTACTGAGATGTCTTCAGTCAGCACTGGCTCTTTGGCTTTGAAACGGAGATGAGCACCGCCCCCTAGAGTCGGGAATGACTAGCACGTATCTGCGAGGGGAACCATTACCTTTTTATACCATATGATATGAAACATGCATCTATAGTAATATAGAATAGAATTTTATTGGCCAAGTGTGATTGGACACACAAGGAATTTGTCTTGGTGCATATGCTCTCAGTGTACATAAAAGAAAAGATACGTTCATCAAGGTACAACATTTACAACACAATTGATGGTCAATATATCAATATAAATCATAAGGATTGCCAGCAACAAGTTATAGTCATACAGTCATAAGTGGAAAGAGATTGGTGATGGGAACTATGAAACGATTAATAGTAGTGCAGTTTCAGTAAATAGTCTGACAGTGTTGAGGGAATTATTTGTTTAGCAGAGTGATGGCCTTCGGGAAAAAACTGTTCTTGTGTCTAGTTGTTCTGGTGTGCAGTGCTCTATAGCGTCGTTTTGAGGGTAGGAGTTGAAACAGTTTATGTCCAGGATGCGAGGGATCTGCAAATATTTTTCATAGATATGTACTATAGTAGTTACTGGTTTGGTTTACCTGTTGTTTTGATTAATACTGTAGATTAGATTAGATTAGATTAGATTAGATTAGATTAGATTAGATTAGATTAGATTAGATTAGATTAGATTAGATTAGATTAGATTAGATTAGATTAGGATTAGATTGCCAGTTTGGTGTAGTGGTTAAGGTATGGCTTAGAATCTAGGAGATTGTGAATTTCAGTTTTCCATTAGGAATGAAAGCCAGATGGGTGATTTTGGGACAGTCACTCCTTCTCAGCCCAACCTGAGAAAAGTTGGATAAAAACCTAACAATAGTGCAAACAACAATTCTCACCCTTAGCCCTCTCTGATGAACTTATGCATTTACCAATGGAACCTCGTAAAGGTAGTCCTTGGTTAACAACAGCTATTGGGACCAGAAATTACAACACAGTTATAAAGCACATCATGTAACCATGAGACTTAAGTGACAGCAGTTCTGGCACATTTAGTTACTATCATTAAGTGAATCCTGTGCCATCATTAAGCATGATGTCATGCAGTTATCATATGCAACCTTCTACTGGCTCTTCATTGACATTGCTTGTTAGAAGCTGGCAGTGAAAATCACAAATATGTGTTCATGTAACCACAGCATCATAACTGCAAGTTGAGTATCAAGCATCCAATATGACAGTCACGTGACCATGGAAACATTACAATGGCTACAACTACAAGGACCCATTATAAGTATCACTCATTCAGTGCTTTTGTAAGTCCGAGTTGTTGTTAAGTGAGGACTAACTGTACTGTGATATTGTAATAGACAGCCATGTATACAGGAACTTATGTCAATCACATCAGTTCTTAAGGCAGTTTTTTTCAAACTGGAGGCTGCTTCTGAAGGAGCCAGGATAAGGCAGAATCTATTTGTGCCAGTGCTACTTTGATCTGTCCAAATCCTCCAATTCTTCTTTTAAAAAAAACCAACAAAATCCCAAAGTATTTAGCATCCTTCTAAAGGCGAACTTAAAAAGAAATCAGGGCCTGATTTTTTGGGATTCTCCATTTCTTTCATATTACTGGACTGTTGATTGAGCTATTTAGTTTAGGGGAGGGGGGGAAACATATTAGAAGCTGTCAAAAGAGCCTCCACTGCTGTTCTTGCTTCTTTCTTTCTTTCTTTTTTCCTTTTCTCAATTTGTTTCTGACATAAACTGAAAGCTGAGATCATCTATATGACAATTAAGGGATACAGGCTGATTCCCAAATGCTCTTTAAAGATGAATTACTTATAGATTCCAAAAGACTCTTGTCCCTCTTTTTTGCTGTAATCTCTCAATAAGTACCGCCGCCTACGTTGTTCGTTGCTTGACACAAACGATTGGGAGCAGTATGCATTTCAACTTGGTTGATACAAGAAATTACAAGTGGACTAAGAACTAGTGACAGAAGCTGACTTATCAAAGGTTTCTTAGGTACATAAACAGAAAATAAGTCACCGTTCTCCCGCCCCTCCCAAAATACTAAATTCCTCGTTTTACAAAAGGCTGTATAATCCTTTCATTTTCAAACAAATGCCACAGCACCGTTGTTATTCTAGCATAAGCTCACATAAACCATACAATGAGCAGCATGTTTAATGTGTTTTTTAATAGCCCTGTTTGAAGGACCTCTTACTGACATCACATGGCTGGGGGGATCCAAAGGGGATTACTTGTGTCAACCCAATCCAATGGTTGGTAATTGTAGCACAAAGGCCTTCTGGAAGAGGCTGAGCTGACGCAGCCCCAGCGCTACAAAGCCTACATTTTCCCATCTTGATAAAAGCTGGGAGGGAGGGAGAGAGAAAAGCAGCAAATCCATGTCACCAAATTAATTGGCACTAAAAGCATGTAATACTTATCTAATCTATTAATTCTGGGTTGAATATTAACTAGGGTATCTGCAAGTGACAAGCATTTGACCTGGGCAGATAAAAAGGATGGAGAACAGCATTAGCAGCACCATTTGTGGCCATAAAAATAGTAAAATAGTAAAAGGGAAACCTTGGAATTGACAGACAAAAATCTGTATTTAATGCTGAGGTCCTGGGGTTAGAGTTTCTGGGCCTGATCCTGCCTATTTCTTAGCAAGCATGGGAGTTTTAGAGCAAAGCCAGATGACATGTCCGTTTTGAAGTACAGTGAAGAGGACTCAACAAGACTGTAATTTATTCAGCCTTAATCTTCTCCGTTCCTAGAATGAATAATGAGACTTGCAATCCACAGGACACAGGTGACAGTCACCTACTTAGGTGAGGAAATATCTCAGAGAGAACAAAAAGAGTACCAGGTGGTACCAGAGTGAGAATGTTTGTGGCCTTATCCAAAGTTTCCAAAAAGAGCAATTTCCAGAGGCACAGACTTCAAATCTAGATTTTCCCCTGTCAGAGAAGCCAAGGCACATGTAGGTAGTCCTTGACTTACAACCATTTATTCGGCAGTTGTTGAAAGGAACAACACCCTGAAAAAAAGGTGAATTATAACTGTTTGTCATACTGTTGAAATGTCTCTATAGTCACATGATCAAAATTTAAGCACTTGGCAACTGGCATCTCTTTATGACAATTGCAGCAGTGGTGGGTTTCAAAAAGTTTGCTACCGATTCTGTGGGTGTGGCTTGGTGGGTGTGGCATGGCTTGGTGGGCGTGGCTTGGTGGGCATGGCAGGGGAAGGATACTGTAAAATCTCCATTCCCACCACACTTCAGGGGAAGGTTACTGCAAAATCCCCATTTCCTCCCAATCAGCTGGGACTCAGGAGGCAGAGAATAGATGGGGGTGTGGCCGGTCAGAATTTTTACTACCAGTTCTCCAAACTATTCAAAATTTCAGCTACTGGTTCTCCAGAACTGGCCAGAACCTGCTGAAACCCATCTCTGAACTGCAGCGTCCCAGAATTACATGGTCACCGTTTGTGACCTTCCCTGCTGGCTTCCAGTGGGGGAATCCAGATTTGCTAAACATCATGTGATTCACTTAATAACTGCATCTATTTACTTAACTGTGGCCGAAAAAAGGGGGAGTTATAAAATGGGCTGAAACCCAGTTAACAACTGTCTTGTTCAGCAATGAAAAGTTTGGGCTCAATTGCAGTCATAAGTTGAGGATTTTATCTGGAAGTGCTCAGGTCAGGAAATACTGCACTAACCAAAGAGCACAAGCTGATCGTATTTTGGCAGTTATATAAACTCATGAGCACCTCTCTATAGGCCTGCAGGCAAAGTTCTATCAAACGTTTTGAAATATTCTTTGACCTCATCATTCTTGTGGTCTGGTCTCCTTCCCCACCCCCCCCATTTTTTTCCCCTTTTCATAACTGAATTTTATGAAACATTTTTAGATTCAATCTGTTTAACCATCTTATCTGTTTATCAATCAGATAAGATTCATAAGTCTGGTAGGTTGTGGTAGTACTAAAAGCTTTCAATGTCATGACATCAAAGCGACCAAGAGATGAAAGGGCATATTTGCTCATCATCAATGAGATTTGCATATTGTGATATTCCAAGAATCTTTCATTTGAACAGGTGGAAAAACAGGGAAGCAGGCAAACAGGTAAAAACAAAGCTTTCCTTGCAGTTGGTAATTAATTTTTTTATATAGCTTTAATATTGCCCACTGAGCGAGGATTTGCTTTGCTCCTTAAAAAGCTGTACATTGTTTACTAATTCTTTTTTTTTAATTTTTAATTTTTTTAAAACAAACAAACATATAAAGAGTACATTTTTTTTCTGAATAGAGTATTGACCGAGTCAAAATTTATACAGCTTATAACATAAATATTTCCCAAATATAATTTATATATTTCAATTTCTGCCATAATATTATTTTTTTCTACTTTTTTATTATTCATCTCTACATAATATTTAATATATAATCAATATTACCATCCGCCCTAACCTCCAATCTTAATCTTATTTCATTTCTTTATCTTATTTCTCCATTTATCACATATATTTCTCAAAATCACCACATTTGTAAATTATCATCAATTTATTTTCTCTTATTTCCTTATTTCTCTTGAAACCCTTTAATTTAAACTTAGTCATTTCCATCCTTAGTTTCTATTTTTTTTTAATTCTAGCTTGGTATTTAACATTTGTCTCTTAATGTCAATTGTTTTCCAAGGTGGACCAATTTATCATTTCCTATTTCTCTATTAATCATTTTACCATTTTACCAAAAAAAAAAATATTTCTTCAGATTTGTCTTTCACACCACCTTTTTCAAATACAAACATTATTTTAATCTCTTAATCATCTTATTTTTCTTAATTTCTATTCAATCTCAATTTCATTTGCATTTCCATATCTTAACCTCTTCTAAATACATCATACAATTCATATCATAATTCCATTTTTACAATACTGGTATTAATACAATTCATTTAATTTTATAGGCATATAGTATATTTCCTTTCCTCCTTTCCATTGTTTTTCTCCATTCTACCATTCGTATTACACAATATATTTCATGTTATGATCACAAATATTAATACAATTCAATTATTACCATAGGTATATATCCTATTACCCTTCCTCCTTTCTATTAATTACTCCTTTTAACCATTTTCTCTTGATCCATCCAGCAATCCATCTCTTAAAATTTTCCTCTGTTTATCCCATTCTCTCATTTTCTTTTTTTTTCTTTTTATAATTATCATGTCTTTTCTTCTGTATCCTTCCTTTGACTTTTAAGTCCTTTACTCATCTAGTTTGTCCTAATTCCTATCTGATTTATTCCCCTTTTCTCCTCTCACTTTTCTTAGAATAGAATAGAATAGAATTTTTATTGGCCAAGTGTGATTGGACACACAAGGAATTTGTCTTGGTGCATATGCTCTCAGTGTACATAAAAGAAAAGATACCTTCATCAAGGTACAACATTTACAACACAATTGATGGTCAATATATCAATATAAATCATAAGATTGCCAGCAACAAGTTATAGTTATACAGTCATAAATGGAAAGAGATTGGTGATAGGAACTATGAGAAGATTAATAGTAGTGCTATTTCCCCACTGTATTTTATACAGTGTTATACAGTGTTATACAGTGTTATAATAGTAGTGTTATTTCCCCACTGTAGAGCTCAATGTAATCATTTAACATTTTTGTAGCTAATCCTTTCCTCCTTTTTTCCTCTCTCTTGCTTCGTCCTTCCTCTCTGTTAATCCCAGTGTAATCATTAAAAATATTTTCCTCTAACTTTTTCCCCTTTCCTTTTCTTCCCTTAGTTTGCTTCTTTTTTATAAATTGTTTCCTTCTATCCCTTCTCTTTTTGTTACTCCCAATGTAATCATTTAGTTTTTCATCATCAATGTCTTTATCTTCAGTGCTGTTTTCTTGCTTCTCATTCTTAACCTCTTTATCCAATTGAATATATTCTGACAGTTTTTCATTTTCTCTCAAGATTAAATGATACATACATCAATTTGACCATCTCAATTAGTTCCTGCCAATTTTTGACATTCTGGTTTGTTTTTAACGTCAATTTACAGTTTTGTTATTTTTCACCTCCTTTAATTGTCGAGATCAAACAGCTTAAAAGAAAACAAATCCTCCTTCAAACTTCTCACAACTCTTGTAGTTCAAGATCACTGTAATTTTTTCCAGATTTCAAATAGTTTGTTGTAGTGCTTTTTTTCTGCCAGCAGATGTCTCTCTCCAGTCCACAAGTTTCAAATCAATAAAGTCACAAAAATATCTGATTTGTGTATTAAATCCACATTATCAAATGCTTTACAAATTTCTTCTTTCTCTTCTTAATTTTATATATCCCAAATTCCAGTTTAAAATCCAATTTCAAATCCAATTAAAAAGTTTCCTTTACAGGGCTTTTCTATTTTCAATTTTTCTTTGTTCTTCAAAGTTTAAAACTTTTAGAATTATGTCCAATCTTGTTCAATTACTATTTTCTTTTGGGTTTCTTTTTTTTAATAATAATTTTAATACCTCCAAATCCAATTTTCAGTCCAAATATAAAGCTCCGTTCCGGGCTTTAGTGCTTTAACTTCCATTTTGTTCTTCTCCCTCCATTAACATTCCCTAATGCCAATTAGCTGCTATTTCCTCACTGGAACTTCTTTTAAAAATTTTAAGATACTTCTTTTTCACCTGTGAGTTGGCCAATTGCTCATAGGGTACAAATGCTCTGTCCAAATCACTGCTCCTGCACAAAACTTATTCCGTTTGCCCCAGCTTCATAACGGCCGCAATGGCTGCTGCCCCTGCTGCCAGATCAACGAGTTTCCTCCAACCTTCCGAGGAACTTGCCTGTTCCTCTTGGTCATCTGAGGTGCCTCTCCTTCTTCACCATCCCCACAGGACGAATCCAGTCTAAACACCCCCTGGACAGCAGTTTGTCTGCCTGGATTTTCGCAGGGCTCATCAGAGCCCACTATTTTCCAGCCAGTCTTGCTGCGACGCTTCCAGTTTTTCACTAATTCTTGATTTCATGTGATGAGTTTATCTAAGCACAGCAAGGACTGTACAACAGGTTTTTATCCCAAGTAACAAATTTCAATCTTTTCATCAATTCCTTCTTTTTCGAAAAGCTTCTTCTTGACATGAAGAAGAAGGGAGCTCTGTGCAAGAGGCATGATTTCGCACCTGATATGTTAAATGACTATTTTCAACTTTTATCAAGATCTGAGACAAGGAGTATGTAATGTAAACATAACTTTGTGTCTTTTTAACCAGTTGAAATTGGCCTTGATTGTAACAGTCAAAAGTTGTGGAATGTGAGTTTCGAGCTTCTTGAGATGTTTGCTTTTCCCCTGACAGGGAGGATTTGACACTCTTGATTTTTCACCCTTGGAAGTTGACAAATTGCTTTAATTAATGTTATGTCTGACTGAGTTATTTGTAACTGTGTCAAGCCGTTTGATTTTGTTATCACTGAGATAGGGAAATTCATCTATGCATATTGTGTTGGCTTTGGCAACAGAAGGAACTACCATTAATAGAATAGAATAGAATTCTTCACTGGCCAAGTGTGATTGGACACACAAGGAATTTGTCTGGTGCATAACAAGAATAGTAAAAAAAATAATGTTGTGAATTAATTATTACGGATTTTGGAAATTTTACATTTGCATTATTACTAGATTTTCCTAAAATCATATTGGACATAAGAAGAAAAAGCCATTCAGGAGAAATGTGACTTTTTACTCTTAAAAACTGACATATCATAGCTTTCCTTTTCTTTTTAAATGTGTGTCTTTTCCTTTTAAAAAAATGCAAGAAAAAAATTACTATGACAGCTTGATCTTCTCAGTACAGTCCGAAGTACCTATTCTGAAATCTGATCTTTTCTTAAAGAGGGGTCAGACAGTGCCAGCCTGGTATAATCCATGCATTTATTACATGCAATAATCATAGCATATCTGATTGTGATATACCCATTTAGGTTTTTGCTATATAACTATAATTCTACCAGAGCCGTGGTGGTTAGATGTAGTACTGCAGGCTACTTCTGCTGACTGTCGGCTGACTGCAGTTTGGCAGATCAAATCTCACCAGGCTCAAGGTTGACTCAGCCTTCCATCTTTCCAAGGTCGGTAAAATGAAGACCCAGATTGTTGGGGGGAATAGACTGTCTCCGTAAACCACTTAGAGAGGGCTGTAAAGCACTGTGAAACCATATATAAGTCTAAGAACTATTGCTACTGACACAGTGATGAGTATTATAGAATGTTTAGAAGCACCTAGCATAGTATCTGCAATCAAACCTACTGTTACTATTCCCAGCTGAGGGAGGAAATGATTCAGGAGCAATGAAAAATACTTCCCATGTCAAAATACAGATAATCCTCGACTTACGGCCATAATGAGGGCCAAAATTTCCATTGCTAAGCAAGGTGGTTGTTAAGTGGTTTTAAAACATTTTGCAACAGTCGTTAAAGAGATTCACAGCAGTTAAGTGCATCGTGTACTCATTAAGTGAATCAGGCTCCTCTAGTTGAGTTTGATTGTTGAAAGTCAGCTAGGAAGGTAGCAAATGGTGATCACATGACCCTGGAATGCTGCAACTGTCATAAACCGCCAAACAACTGGATTTTGATCACATGACCATATGATGCTGCAGTGGTTGTAAGTGCAAGTCATAAATCATTTTTTTTTCAGCGTCATTGTAACGTTGAGTGGTCACTAAGGGAATGATTGTAAATAAAGGGCTACCTTTATAGAAGGAATGGGAGAGAAACAGAAGTTATACACGTGCATTTTGGTGCTTTGGAAAATAGATTTAAGTCCCTCATTTTTGTAGGAGCCCCTCAAATTTCCTGACAGAACAATTAATCAGTGGAACAATTTGCCTTCAGAAGTTGTAAATGCTCTAACCTAAAATAACATAACATAATAACACTACACCATTTCAGACAAATGGCTATCCAACATTTTCTTAAAAATTTTCAATGTTGGAGCATTTACGACTTCTGCAGGCAAGTTGTTCCACTGATTAATTGTTCTGTCAGGAAGTTTCTCCTTAGTTCTAGGTTGCTTCTCTCCTTGATCAGTTTCCACCCATTGCTTCTTGTTCTACCCTCAGGTGCTTTGGAGAATAGTTTGACTCCCTCTTCTTTGTGGCAACCCCTGAGATATTGGAACACTGCTATCATGTCTCCCCTAGTCCTTCTTTTCATTAAACTAGATATACCGAGTTCCTGCAACCGTTCTTCATATGTTTTAGCCTCCAGTCCCCTAATCATCTTTGTTGCTCTTCTCTGTACTCTTTCTAGAGTCTCAACATCTTTTTTACATCGTGGCGACCAAAACTGAATTCAATATTCCAAGTGTGGCCTCACCAAGGCATTATAAAGTGGTATTAACACTTCATGTGATCTTGATTCTATCCCTCTGTTTATGCAGCCCAGAACTGTGTTGGCTTTTTTGGCAGCTGCTGCATACTGCTGGCTCATATCTAAATGGTTGTCCACTAGGACTCCAAGATCCCTCTCACAGTTACTACTATTGAGCAAGGTTACCACATATATGGTACCTGTGCATTTTGTTGGTTTTTTTGCCTAAATGTAGAACCTTATTTTTTTCACTGTTGAATTTCATTTGTTAGATAGCACCCAATGTTCAATTCTGTCAAGATACTTCTGTATCTTGAGCCTATCTTCTGGAGTGTTGGCTATTCCTGCCAGCTTGGTGTCATCTGCAAATTTGATGAGTTCCCCATCTATCCCCAAGTCCAAGTCATTGATGAAGATGTTGAAGAGGACTTCCCTCCATGTGGATGTAGTTCCATTGAGGTCTACACTTTGAGTGCGGTTGGTCAGCCAGTTACGAATCCATCTGGTGGTGATGCTATCTAAGTGACACTGGAAGTTTTTAACACTGGAAGTTTTTAAAAAGAGATTACATAATCATTTGTCTGAAGTAGTGTAGGGTTTTCTGCCTAAGCAGGGAGTTGGACTAGAAGATCTCCAAGGTCCTTTCCAACTCTGTTATTCTATTCTATTCTAAATATTGGAACATTATTTATTATTGCTATTTTATTGCACTATTTTATTGGGAGTTGGACTAAGGAGAAATTTCCTAAGGGTGAGACCAATCAAGGATGAGACCAATCAAGTTGGCCACGCCCACCCAGTCACATGACCCATTTCCCACAGAAAACACCGGGAGCCACAAAACCTGGGGAGGTGTGGCTGGGGTGGGTCATGTGACTGGGTGGGGGTGACATTGAGTTGGCCACACCTACCCACCCAGTCACATGATCGCCAAGCCACGTCTACAGAATCAGTAGGGAAAAATTTTGGATTTCACCACTGAGTAATATCCTGCAGCATGGCTAAAGAGAGCAAGAGAGGAGAGGAAGGTCAGTACTGCACACCTGGAGGATACCAGAATGTGAAGATTAGTCTTGATATTTCAGGTAGACATTTATCTTTTGCCTTTACCTTCCTTTTCCTATCACACTATGGGTCTTTCAGAATGTCTGCCTTCAGAGATGGCAGATTAACCCTCTCCTGTAGAAATCATTGGCTATAAAACCAACTTTTTCCCAATACAATGGCTGTCTTGAGGCAACATCTAAAGGATTTGTTAGACTTCTGCATCACTGCACTTCAGACAATATATGCCTTCAGACAAAATATTGCTGTTGCATTTATATGTCTCTTAATGTTCTGGAAAGAAGACACTCAAACAACAAAACCAGAAACAGAAAACATAGTTGGATCAACCAATCAGCATGCAGAACGCGCATCTTTACACAACAGGTAGTTGAAACTTGAAAGGTAAGCGTGTTGGCCCATCTGCAACCTACTGTATATTTACCCATCAATGCCTTCACGGTATAGGTATGCATTGATACCTACATGCAGTTGCAACCATGTCTAAATCAAGCTTAAGTTGACTCAAGGACATCATAGTTTTCTGCATAGTTGGCAAAAAGAATCAGAACACAAAATACAAGCTAGGTGGACATGACCTTGTAGATGACCCTCACTCTGTCAAGGACCTTGGAGTACTCATCACAAATGATTTAAGTGCCAAAGCCCACTGTAACAACATTGCCAAAAAGGCATTAAGAGTTGTAAACCTAATCTTGCATTGTTTCTTCTCCAGTAAGATTACACTACTAACCAGAGCACACAAAACATTTGCTAGACCGTTTCTTTAATACAGCTCATCTGTCTGAATCCACACTGCATATGGGACATTAATACAATTGAGTGCATCCAGAAATATTTCACAAGAAGAGTCCTCGTCTCCTCTGCTCACAAGAAAAGACCTTATGCCACTAGACTTGAAATTCTGGGTTTAGAAAATTTAGAACTACGCCGCCTTTGGTATGACCTGAACATAGCTCATAAAATCATCTGCTACAATGTCCTTCCTGTCAATAACTACTTCAGCTTCAACCACAACAATACACAAGCACACAATAGATACAAACTTAAAGTGAACCGCTCCAATCTTGATTGCAGAAAATAGGATTTCTGTAACAGAGTTGTTAATGCCTGGAATGCACTACCAGACTCTGTGGTCTCATCTCCAAACCCCCAAACTTTAACCTAAGACTGTCTACTGTTGACCTCACCCCATTCCTAAGAGGTCTGTAAGGGGCGTGCATAAGAGCACCAGCTTGCCTACTGTCCCTATCCTAATGTTCCCTTTAGTTATATTCATTTTATGTATTCAATTCATGCTTATACTTATATATATTATTTAATATGTATTTGACAAAATAAATAAATACATAAATAAATAAATAAATAAATAAATAAATAAATAAATAAATAAATAAATAAATAAATAAATAGTTCTCTGAGGTCAGGTAAGGGGTTATTAATCAGGTTTTGAACCCAATGTTTGCTCCAGGTTAAACTGCATTGTAAGTACCTTACTCTGTCACCCAAACTTAATTTGTGTTCAGTTGGAGGGCTCAAAAAGTCAAGATGAGAGACATAGTTGTGCAACATAAAACATAGAAGGGACTTTCAGGAGTGAAATTCAGCCGGTTCTATCCAACTCAGGTGAACCGGTAGCCATGGCTATGGGACCTGTGCATTTTGGGGGGTTTTTTTGTGTGAGCAACTTTAATAACATGCTGTTTACTAGATAAGTCACAAACTAGCTCAATAATTTTGAAACCACAAAAACCTGCTGGAAAAAAGAGAGGAAAAGACAGCAGTAAATAAATAATCCTTTGACCCTCACCTATGGAATCCTGGGAACTATAGTTTTGTCCAGAATTTATTCGGACTGTTCCACTCTTACAGGAGGTCTATGGATAAAATTTTGTACCAAACAATAAAATTACACCAATAGTTTGCTATATACACAACCAACTTCAATCCTCCAGCTCTTCGGCTGTTGCTTTCCAGCCTGAATGAGGTCAGTTGAAAATTAGAAATGCAAATAATTGTACACAGTGCATGCAATATAACTGTATTACGTTTATGTTGAAGTGACTGTTATGTGTTTTTTTTCAATTCACATATGTCCATATCAGTGGTGGGTTTCAAACATTTTTACTACCGGTTCTGTGGGCATGGCCCACAGGTTACTGTAAAATCTCCATTTCCTCCCAATCAGCTGGGACTTGGGAGGCAGAGAATAGATGGGGGCGGGGCCAGTCAGAATTTTTACTACCGGTTCTCCGAACTACTCAAAATTTCCACTACCGGTTCGCCAGAACTGGTCAGAACCCGCTGAAACCCACTCTGGTCCATACATTGGTGCCTCTGCAGCTTTACAGCCCTATGGTTTGGACCTCCACACAGTCCCAATTTCTCATGGATACCTTGGGAAAATTAATTGCCCATTCCTGATCTAGAGACTATACAGCAGTGGTGAAATCCAATTTTTTTTTACTACAGGGTCTGTGGGAGTGGCTTTGTGGGTGTGGCAGGGGAAGGATACTGTAAAATCCCCATTCCTTCCCCACTTCTGGGAGAAGGATACTGCAAAATCTCCATTCCCTCCCCACTCTGGGGCCAGCCAGAGTGGTATTTGCCGGTTCTCCAAACTGCTCAAAATTTCCACTACCGGTTCTCCAGAACCTGTCAGAACCTGCTGTATTTCACCCCTGCTATTCAGATAGTCCTTGACTTACAACTACTTGTTTTACTGTCCCTTTGAAGTTACAACAGCACTGAAAAAATGACTTACATCTTGTTTCAGCATCCACATGATCGTGGGATCAAAATTCGAGCGCTTAGCATAAAATTCAGGTGTGTGGCAAGTGGCCTGTATTTAGAAGAGTTGTAACATCCCAGAGTCATGTCATCACCATTTGTGACCTTCCCAGGCAGTTTCCAACAAGCAAAATCAAGGGAGGGAAACCAGATTCGTTTAACAATCACACAATTCACTTAACTGCTGTGAAGGGCAAAAAAGTAGCCAACTTGCTTAGCAAAAGAAATTCTGGTCCCAATTGTGGCCATAATCAAGGACTATCTATATGTTATCCATCTCTATTAAACATTGAAATAGGGTACTAACAAAGACATTTGCAGAAAGGTTTGTTGATAAGTCATTTTTTTCCTGATAAGTGTTCAACTGCAATCTATGGAAAAAAATTTATCCAATTAATGAAATTGCTATTGCAATGTTATCCTGCGTAGCTTTTTAAAGCAAAATTTAAAAAAGCAGCCCATTGATAGACCCTGCAGGACAGCAAAAAGTGTTTTAATAGACAAGGGCCATTTATGAATTCACTGAAGCATTTCAGAAGCAATCCAGAGGAGTCCGGCCATTGAATCTACAGGAGTTTATTTTGGGTAAGGTTGACAAAATGCATCAGGTAAAACTTGCTGGAAATGAACAAAATCTGTTTGGATTCCTGTTTACTATAATTTATACAATATATATTTAAATCAGGCATAGTATCACTTTTTTTTTTAATTGCTCATTAAAGGTTCAGCTTCAGTCCAGAACGTGGGTGAGGCTTTTTACTATTTTGAGAGTAAGTGGCAAAGCAATTAGCATCCGAAAATTGGCTGGAGTGTTTATACAGCACTGCAGATTTTGTTAGCAAGGATGGTTAATATATGCATACCAGTTCCTTGAAATGACTTCTGACAGAGAAGTCAGCTTTATGTCTTTCCTCCTTCAAATGCATTTTGATGAAGAATCAAAGGAAGATTGACCTATGAATAAAAAGAGAGATTGTTTTTTTAGAATAGAAAAACTATGTCAGAAAAAAACCCTAGAAACTAGAACTATTTCTCTAAGTTCTAGACCCTTAAGTCATGATGCACCAATTTTCTAAGTATATCAGAAAAAACAGTTCAGCGATCTTAAATACCAGAAAATCTGCCTTACATTCGCCCTCTTCATGTTTCTCAATGCTGGAGAAGAGAGGACAAGGGGAGGAAGAGGAGGAGGAGAGTGTTGTTGTTTTGTTGTTGCTGCTTCTGCTGCTGTAGAGCCAGTAATCTAGACAAAAGTGGAAGTGTTTTAACAGACTTGGAAAAAGTTTTTACCTGAAAGTAAAAGTCGACATTCATTATTTATGGATGTTATCATAAATTTTTTACTGGCATATGTGAAAAACAAATCAGAGATAAGAATTTATCCCTGTCATAATTATGACTGCTTATTTTCAAATTCATGAGCCAATAAGACTATGAGGGATGTTTAATTAATGCAGTTCCTAATCTACCAGAACTGTATCATTCTCTCAATTATACAAGTGCCAAAAACATTCAGCCTATTGCTCTTTGTGAACATAGTATTTCAGCAAATTAGCATAAACAAAAATATAAGTTCCAATAAGAGAAAGAGACCTCCAGGCTAAACTTTAACAATAAGACAAATTATTAAGACAAATTATTAAGACAAATTAAGGGGCGTGCATAAGAGCACAAAAGTGCCTACCGTTCCTGTCCTATTGTTCCCTTCATTATATCAAATTAATATAGTTGATGCATATATTTTTTTACTTATATATATATATATTTTCTTCAAGATATGTTGTTTTATCTATGACAATTGTTTGTGTATACTGTTGTGACAAAAAGAAATAAAAAAATAAAAAATACCACAATGAACTAAGAAGAGAAGGAAGACAAAGTGTTGGGACAGTCAAAATATCAGGATGTTAGCTGTGATTAAATCCGTATCTTTTTTTATTGTCTGTTGCCTAACACACTTTAAAAATGAGTGGACTTTTGATCCACCTTATTAACTTTTTTGATACCTTCTCACCATATATGTTCTTGAAAGAACATATGGTGAAGACATTATGAAAATGTATGAAACTAAGAAACACAGAGCGGATTTTTATAATGATGATAAAAACATTTCAATGTTGTTTTTTATCATTATTATTATAAAAAAATTGGTTACTTGGTAACTAACTGAGTGTGTAAAGTATAAACCGAATGAAGTGTAGACTGTAAATACGTGGCAATATTTCTCATAAATAGTTTGAACCTGACAGATTTTATCCATACTTTTACCACATATACAATGGCTTTGAGCAGGGAATTGAAGGAAGGTAAAATTGTATAAATGTTTTAGGAAGGAAAATTGGACCAAGAAAGGGTCATGAAAGAATTGGAATACCATCAAACAGCTCAGGATTGGGAAGTAAAGATAGAGGAGTTTTACAGGAAGTAAAGACTGAAAAATCTAATCAAATTTTCTGTGTGTTATATTTCTCCATAATAATCTGTCCCTAACTTGATCCTTCAGTTCCACTAATAGTGGAACTATTTCCTTCCATCTTTCCCAGTGTCAGAGAGTTCCACAGAGAGCTAGGCCTTCACATTGAATGATTACATGCCATCAAGTCAACACTGACTCTTAGCAACCACATAGATAGATTTTCTCCATGATGATCTATCCTTCAGGTGTTCCAGTGATGAACTTATCACCATTATAATGGAATTCCTCTGTGCTCTTCTTTCCTTTCCTTTCACCTTTCATGTCATTATACAATTCTCCAGGGAGTAGGTATTTATCTATAACTTTTTCTATAACATTATTACAGTCTGTAACACCTATAATGTTATTTATCTGTAACATTATTATGTGATCTATCTATAATTATATTACTGTGTTTCCCCAAAAATAAGGCCCTGTCTTATATTTTTTGAAACCTGAAATAAGCGCTTGGCCTTATTGCCATGCACTCAAAAGCCCGATTGGGCTTATTATCAGGGGATATCTTATTTGGGGGGAAACAGGGTATATATTTTATATGTGATCTAAGACAATTCCTCTTCACTCAATGTTACCCAGGCAAGCCAAAAGTTTGGGTACTCATGGCCTAAGCTATAAACTACTCCATGCCAACAGGAAACCTTCCAGATTTTTGAACCATGGCTTCCCCATGGTTCCCCATCATGGCCTTTGAAGCTATGGTTGAAGATGTTTGGAGAACATCTGGCTGGAAACGGTTGTCTCCAGTGATCTGCTGCATCCGAGATGCCACATCCAAGATGTTTCTAACTCCGCCTGCATGTTACACCCTTGAGGAGAGATTCCCCCAGCCTGGAAAAAAAAAACTTATTATTTATTTATTCCTCTTGTGTTTAAAAAGTTAAATCCCCAGAGCATCTTAACCGAGATCAAAAGCGAGCTACCAAACTTCACCTGGCACACCTGTGCCTTATGACTTCTTAATTACCCGCCTTGCATTCCCCAAGCAAGAAGGCAATGGGGCAGGACTCATTTTCACCCATGTATAAACTTCTGAAAATGCACTGAAGCTAAGAAAACCTTTCCAGAATGCCCGGGGTGGTTCATCAGTTTAGAATAATCCCACAGATCCTGCACCTTATGCATTCCTGGGCTACTTCTTCATCTTTCTTCTCCTTTTTTCATTTTTATTTTTTTTTTTAGAGAAGGGAACTGCCATAGGATTCTCAATCTTAAAAGTTATGATTGCTCACTTCTGGGAATTTCCATCCACCACCACCCTTCCGGCTAACAAAATGACTCTGTGGAGGCTTGTACCCTTATTATCAAGGGGCAGGCAATTATTATGGATTTGCGCTAGGTTTATATACGGCTGTTGAGTGATCAGAAAGATCGTCATTGGCCTCCTTTGGATCCTGTTATCCTGTTGTTACACATTGGTACTCTTTGGCCTAAAGAGATTCTTAGGTAATTTCACCTATGGCACTAATTAGATAAACAAGTAAACTGCTTACATAATTATGGCCCGCAAGCTTATGCCTTAACTAAATGCCTGCATCAAACTTCTAGTTCTCGTTGTCCCTCTGTTTTTTCTAATAAGAGCCATAGGTGAAATTACCCAAATAAGATAGTAGCGGTTATTTAACTTGTTTATATAGTGGTATATTTTAAATTAACCTGGCTAATATGGGAACGATGAGAAAGCAACATAAACCACAGAATTTAGCAGATGGACCAGAGAAGATGAGTCCTACTGATGAGGAACAAAACTAAGATTCCAGCCCTTTTGGATGTGTAATTAGGACCATGAAGTAGAAACTTCCACTGGACCAATCAAAAATTGTAATAGTATGTGGGGATGACCTTGAGCAGGGGTGGGATTCTACCAGTTCAGACCGGTTCGACCAACAATCAGCTGGGCCCAGCCCCTGCGCTTTACTGACCTATATCTTCTCAGCTGATTCATGTGGCAGAGCGGATTGCTGCACCTCAGCTGTGTTACTCCCCAGCAGTAACGCGGAAGATGAGTTTTCATAAAACTGCGTACGCATGTGAAATGCTCCAAAAAAATATGTGAAGATTATAAAATATTTAATACTACACATATTAACTGCTGCTAGGATGTCCTTCGCTCAATGTTGGAAACAGCCATGTATACCCACAGAGAAACTTGTTATACAAAAGAAATGGACAAACTAACGCTGAGTTTAAAAGATAAAGAGACATCAGTATTTTATAATATATGTGTTGTGGCTCTAGCCCCCCTCCCCCAGGCCTGGCCCCCTGCCAGAGAGTGACTCAGAGAGTGAGGGGGAAGGGCCGTCAGGGCTCCCTTCTGCAGGGCCGGCCTCTCTGGCTCAGCTCCAGGAGCCAGAGGCAGGCCAGGTGGAGGAAGTAACGAGGCCTCTGCCTCCTGTATCTCCCCCCGCCCAGGCAATGCTCCCAGACCCAGCTGTGGACAATCAGTCCTGGTTAGATCCCAGGTTTCGTAGACAAGAGAGGCGGGAACAACAGAAGCAGGGATGGGGCAGGCCTAGAAAGTGCTGAGTCACGGAGCCACACCCCACAGGGTATAAAAGCAGGAGGGGCTGCTATACTACTTTGTGACGAACAAATCAACTGACTGGAGAAAACTTGAGCTGAACTATTTGACTGAGCATTTGGCTTGGAGTGCTGTTTGTTCCTGACTTCCTGGTTGACACGTCGGCATCAAGAAAGAGAAAAGAAAACCTTGGCAGATGCTCGCTGGTTTGCTGCCATAGCTGATAGCTGCCGTGGACTAAATTGCTGGCTAATTGAGTCATTTCTCATGCCTCCCGGACTGAGGTGGGGGGGACAGAACAATATGGGAACAGTAGTATAAATGGATAGAAAGGAGATATATAAGGATATTTAGTTACTAAGTATAAACAATAGATAAAACAAGAACACAAATACATACAATTTAATGTTTGTAATCATTGCACGGATTATTGTTATAAGAAAAACACCACAAATAGCTGTTAAGTAATATAAGCTTTTCCCTTTTTTCCTATGTTTTTAATGTAAAAAAGTTTAATAAAATATATTTTTTTTTTAAAAAAAAAATGCTTGATCACCAAACCTGTTGTTAAACCACCAGGATCCCACCATTGAATAAAGGGAAGAGATGCTGTTGAGGAAATAATCACACAAGTGAGGCAGGAGCCCCCAGTGACTTAATAGTCAGAGAAAGAAATATAGGATGGACCTTCCCTAAAAGATCAGATTGTTAAAAGTGACAGTGTGAGATTTGGACTTTCAGACTTCCAAGATTCTGTTAATGTAGTCTTACAGTAAAGTAGAATTAGCCATCTAGTCACATTTCCTGTCTGGTTAACTTAGAAGGACTAATGGGAACTAGGTGGGTTGACCACAGAAATCCAAAAGTTATCAAGAGCATCTGTGGCGTGGTTGAATTTCTGAGGGACCATCACCAACAAACCATTGAACCCAGATTCTCCTTCTCAGTGTCTTTCCACTTTGGGCAATCTTCCGTTTTTTAATTATAGACAAGCCATCCAGCTAGAACCACGTGAGGCTAAAGATTTTTATATTGAATAATTTGCAACTTATTTCAGCACTCAGGCAATTAACTAAAATCCGTGCTTGGTCCCTTGTCATGTTTGCTCTGCTATTTAAATAAAAGCAGTGAAACTTAATTTTAGATTCCGGGCTTCTTCTCTCTGCAAATCAACTAAAGCCCAAAAGAAGATAAAGGTGATTTATAACCATTCATTTAGTGACTGAAGCTACAACAGAACTGAAAAAAGTGACTTGTGGTTGTTTTTTCACACTTACAACCATTGTAGCATCCCCACAGTCATGTATCAAAATTTGGATGCTTGCAACTGGCATGTAATTATGACAGTTGAATTGTCCTGGGGTCATGTGATTACCATTTGTCATCTTTCTAGCCAGCTTCTCTCAAGCAAATTCAACCATGACCTGGATAACTGAGAATCTCCATAGACACAGCCAGGTGCCAGAGTTCTTACATTCAGGAGAATTACAATCAAGTTTTGGGTGACAATGTTACGATATTCTCTTGAAGATTTAGGGAGAGCCAAAATAACTTGCAAATAAAATTGAATATAGATATATTGAATATGGATATTCAAGTAGATATATTGAATACATTCAATACATTTATAACTTAATTGCAGGCTAATGGGCTGAATTTCTAAAACATACCCTATATCTACCCATATTTACCTTAATCGTAGTTATTCAATTTCCCAGCCCACATTTATAGTGGTTTGCAGAGTCCCGTCGGTCACATGATCACAGTTTACAATGGTTTTGCCAAAAACCGGCATTTCCCATTTCAGTAAAAGCAGCCCATAGAAAACAATTGATTTACTTAACAATTGCCCTCCCCCCAAAAAAGGTTGTAAAAGTAAGTAGGTCATGTGGATGACCCATTTTATGACCATCACCACTTATAACTGTGTTAGTTAGGCTCCATTACGGTCGTAAGTCAAGGACCACTTGTAAAGAAATATCTGTGAAGTTGCTGAGTCTCCATTCTTCTGTTTGATTTAAAAGCATATTGCTAATTACAGGGGTGAAAGATGAGCATGCTGATAATTCCACATTTCACTATAATTTGGATTTATGTTTCTGTAGTTCCTGGAGGGAGGAGATAGAAAGGCATCTTCAGAACAAAACAGATGCCCTGAAAAGGATACTGACAACGATTTGGCTGAGCAGCACAAAATCTTCTCATCTTTTCTTCTCCTTCTATGAAAAGGGGGAAAAAAATAGAAACTGCTAGCAGCTTCCCCATCTAAAAGTAATCCCTCTGAAAAGAAAATGAAAATATAATGCCTGACTGGTTTCTTGCTGAAGAAAAACAGAAAATAGAAAGATCATATATTCTTGCAACATGTTGGGATACTAGGGAGAATTTGCAAAGGTTGAAATATCCTGGATAAACCTATTTTAAACCAAAATCAGAAAGTTTGTGTATAGCAATAGTACTTAGATATATAGAATGGAATGGAGTACAGTAGAGTAAATAGAATAGAATAGAATAGAATAGAATAGAATAGAATAGAATAGAATAGAATAGAATAGAATAGAAAATGTAAAAAAAAAAAATAGGGGTTGAAAGGGACCTTGGACGTCTTCCTGTTTAGGCAGGAAACCCTACATCATTTCAGACAAATGGTTATTCAACATCATATTAAAAACTTCCAGTGTTGGAGCATTCACAACTTCCACTGATTAATTGTTCTGTCAGAAAATTTCTCCTTAGTTCTAAATTATTTCTCTCCTTGATTACTTTCCACCCATTGCTTCTTGTTCTACCCTCAGGTGCTTTGGAGAATAGCTTGACTCCCTCGTCTTTGTGGCAGCCCCTGAGATATTGGTATTGCTTCACAGTGCTCTTACAGCCCCCTCTAAGTTGTTTACAGAGTCACCATATGGCCCCCAACAATCTGGGTCCTCATTTTACTCACCTCAGAAGGATGGAAGGCTGAGTCAGCCTTGAGCCTGGTGAGATTCAATCTGCTAAATTGCAGGCAGCCAGCAGTCAGCAGAAATAGCCTGCAGTACTGGATTCTAACCACTGCGCCACCCCGGCTCTGTATAATTGCCTGATTGCATAACCACACAATTCTAAGCAATTGATGTGAAAGGGAACCTAAAAAGATAAAACCATAAACATCCATTGAATCCCGGGGGCTTAGAGAAATCAAGAGTTCCGCCAACTGGACAACAGATTATCCATAGGTTCTGCAGAATTTTGAAGTACAGCCAAGATAGAAATTAATCTGGTGAGCTTCTAAAAACAATAGATACTGTGGGAACAGCTATAGCTTCCCAGCTGATTCTGAAACAGTACAAAAATCATGAACGGAAAGGCCTCTTTTTAATTCTGCCCTCTTAAAATTTGACAGTCGTTTTACTAGGTATGTTCAAAGGACTCATAAAAAGGGCTTGTAAAGTACACTACCAGAAATGAAGAATTCAAGATTTCGGGCCTTTTGCAAAAGTTGGAAGACTGCTTCTCAACTGCTTCCCCATTTTGCTTTACTGATGTGGAAATGCAGCGTTTTAAATGCTTTGTAGCAGGAATCTCCAACCTTGGCAACTTTCAGACTTGTGGACTTCAACTCCCAGAATTCCTCAGCCAGCAAAGCAAAGAGACCTTATTTTGGTGCCATAAACATCTAGATCTGTGATGGCAAACTTATGGCATGCCTGCCACAGGTGGCACACAGCACCCTCTCTGTGGGCATGCGAGCCATCGCCCCAGTTGAGCTCCATGCATGCGCGTGTGCCTCCCGCCAGCCAGCTGGTCATCAGGTCTCTGCCGTGCATGCACGAAGGGGGCGGAACACATGTGGGGGGTACATACATGTGCCGGGGGCAGGGCGTATGTAGGGGGCACGCACACATTGCATTTTGAGGGTTCGGGCACACACACACGCATTTGTGCCACACGCTTGCACTTTGGGCACTTGGTCCAGAAAAGGTTCGCCGTCATGGATCTAGACTGTATGTCTCTCTTGTGTCCCTCAAAAAAAAGGGTGTGAGAGAGAGAGAGAGAGAGAGAGAGCGCAAGCCTCTGTTCCAGGCTCCTCCAACCTGGTGCCCTCCAGATGTGCTCCCAGAATTTCCATAACATCTGGAATTTATTGGGATGGGGGGGAAATTGCTGTGCTGTAATGCCCTCATAATTGCTCCATTTAATTTCATTGTAACAGCTGATTGTTAAGTATCCTTGCAAATGTTGTTTAGGTGAAATTGGATTTGCAGTTGAGAATGGAAATTAATTCATGCAGAGTTTATTTAAATGAAAGAGGCAAAGCAACTATGTGCCTTCCTGGGGATCCAGGGACTCAACCAGTGAGATGCATGAAATAAGCTCAATTGAATTGCAAAGAACCCTTTGCAATCATCAGAAGTTGTTGAAGTTCTCTTGCATTAGGCTACTCTAGCAGAGATATGCCACTTCCCATAATAAGTGGGCAAATTATCCCTACCCTTGCAACCCCTTTTATTATTGGCAATCTAATTGACAATGCAGTATTCTAATATAATCAGAGTCCCTCTTTTTTTTTTTTTTAATTGCAATCTGGGTTCCTTTTTCATAGCCACAGCAAAGATGAGGTAATTGCTTACTAGATTTTTGTTCCATAAACATGTAGTAAGATTGAATTTGTAAGATTACTCATGTAATGATAATGAGAAGGGACTATCTAGGATATAGTGCTTGCGCTCAAATGTTTACATTGTACTGGATTTCTGGTGCCACAAAACTGTAGTTTGCTGGATAATATGATTCCAAAGAAATAGAGAACATATTGTCTTTACATACCAGGAAATATTATTTTAGGCTTCTGTGCAATTTTAAGTTCCCTCTGCTATTGCCAACAGCTCTCTACATGCCAATAAAGAAATACAGTGACTGAGCAGATATTTGAGAACAAGGATGGTAATCCCTGAAGACATAGGCAACCCATCAATTCTTTTTTTATTTACTTCTCTCTTTTTTTGGCAGCTCCAATGACATTTTGGAACCACTGCAGATAAATGAATGTGTGATTTTACACCACTTTGAAGAGTAAATAAATCACACAATATCTAGGGTGCAGGATAGTCTTGAAACACCTAAGACAAAAAGACAGAACAATGATCTAAATTATAGGTGTATGTCGTGTGTATAAATCAAGTAGTAACTCCCATGCCCTTCCCTAAAACTCCCTTGTGGGATAAAACCAGGACTTTACCCCATAGACCAGGGGTTTCCAACCTTGGTCCGTTTAAGACTTGTGGACTTCAATTCCCAGAGTTCCTCAGCCAGCAGCTGGCTGAGGAACTCTGGGAGTTGAAGTCCACAAGTCTTAAAGGGGCCAAGGTTGGAGACCCCTGCCATAGACTATAGCCCAGCCAATTCTATAAAGATGACAAACTCAGTCAATACACACTGCCCAGCCTCAACACATAAAATCCCTGCCACCTATTAATTGCCACCATCAATAGTTAAAAAGATCAGATGGAGATAATACAAACGTCTCTTGCCCATATTGCTGGAGAACCACAATCATCTGATTGATGGGCGCTTCTTCTGCTTTCATCTTTCTTCCTATCTCTGCACTTCTGGACTTAGGAAGCTATACAATTGATGGAGAACCACCTAGAACAGGGGTCTCCACCCTTGGCCAACTTTAAGACCTGTGGACTTCAACTCAAAGTCAGCAAAGCTGACTGAGGAATTCTGGGAATTGAAGTCCACAAGTCTTAAAGTTGCCAAGATTGGAAAACCCTGACATAGAACTGCTGGTGAGCTGTTCCCCTACAGTTCCAGTTAAAATGTCAATGTGAGAAGCTGAGCCTTCCCACAACACCTCTGGAAATACTTTATTTTTTTTATACTTCTGGCCAATTTTACGTCAAAAGAAGTAATTAAAGACTTTTTTAGTAAGAAAAAAAGGAAAGGGAGTCATCTTAACACTGGCTTTAGAAGAAAATGTCGTTACCACAACAAATATTAAAATACCAATGGGAAATACTGATTGAAGTCTATAAAGCCTTTGGGAATTATTAATGGTTGTTTTGCATGTATACACAAAATTAAATGAAGAGATAGAGTTACACGTTACTGTCTATAATGGTTCTCACCTGTAGAGGCTATGCATAACTTGGTTTGCAACCTCTAATACAGGAATTTGGGTTAAGCAACTCACAACTGAGACTATTAAATCAGTGATTATTTTATTTCTCAGGAGATTGCAAGTTGCCAGAGTTATTGCTGATGGCCCTTAAATCATTTTCTCTTACTCCAGCAAACAGTGTAACTTTGAACTGTCGATAAACAAATGATCATTAAACTGAGAACTACCTGTACTGTTAAAAGGGATGCAGTGGCTCAGTGGCTAAGTCTCTAAGCTTGTCAATTGGAAAGTCGGCAGTTCAGTGGTTCGAATCCCTAGTGCTGCGTAATGGGGTGAGCTCCCGTTACTTGTCCCAGCTTTTGCCAACCTAGCAGTTCGAAAGCACGTAAAAAATGCAAGTAGAAAAATAGGGACCACGTTTGGGGGGAAGGTAACAGCGTTCCGTGCACCTTTGGCATTTAATCATGCTGGCCACATGACCATGGAGACGTCTTCGGACAGCGCTGGCTTTTCGGCTTTGAAATGGAGATGAGCACTGCCCCCTAGAGTTGGGAACCACTAGCACATATGTGCGAGGGGAACCTTTACCTTTACCTTTACCTGTACTGTTATATCCTTTTGCAGTGTAGTTCTTGACCAATATGGCACAAGAGGTGATCCTTCTCCCTTCTTGCTCCTTTGATGGACAACCAACCAACAAATCCCAAAAATGTACCTTTTTCTTCAAACTTCCCCCAAAATCCTGTTAGCTCACCCAGGGTAGAAGGGGCTGCATACATTCACGGAGAACTGACTTGAAAACAACCAGATACACAACATGCTTGGAAGAAATCAAAGAATCAAGAATGTGGGTGGGAAGATGAGCAGACAAAAACAATTTGCCAACAGCTGTGAAGGAGAAGATGGGATATTCTCTGCATAACCTTAATAATCTCCAAACACATTTCTACAAAGATCTCAAGTTCATCTTTTAATGCCTAGAGGAAATTTTCATCCAACAGCAGCGTGACATTGAGATTAGCTTCTAATGAAGGTGGCCAAATTGGAAACAGAAAGGAAAGCCAACACCTGGCATCTCAATTTATCTTACCTTTCAAGTAATTTATTCAGTAAATAAATAGCTGATTACCACAATAAGCTTTCCTTGGCTTTGAGAGTTGGACTGACTATAGGAGGGTATATATAATTGAAAGCCTGCATATGTTTCAAAGGGAGGGGGAAAGAGTGATTGAGATCCTCTTGAAATATGCAGCTGGATGTTTGAGTTGAGAACAACATTCTTTATACTCCATAGAATTTTCTTTTCAATCTGAGCTGTCATCACTGGGTAATATCCCCACCCTATCCGATGTCATGGATGCCCCAAATTTCTCACTGCACTCCTTCTACTTAAAATGCTTTAGCTTTCTGTTTAATTTGTTGAAAATCAGATAGTGGCCTATCTTCAAATGTAGCTTGTTGCTTTTAGAATGCTAAACAGTCTGAAACAGAGCATGACAAGCAAATCCAACCCCATTCATTTGTTTCAACTTATCTTGAAGGTGAGTGCACTTCACATTAGGACACAGAAGATGAAGATCCTAAAGGATGTCCCAGCTGTTTTTCCAGCTGAAGAAGCTTCTTGGATGAGAAGCAAAACATCTTCAAAGAAAATCCAGAAAGCCCAGTTGCCTCCTGAAAAAGCATCTTTGGGACAACCATGACCTGGATGACTGAGAATCTCCATAGGCGTCCTAAAGGACGTTTTCTCCACTGACTTCCAAGAAGTTAACAATCAGCAGAAAAATAAAGAGCTGCCTTCCTAACCCTAGAGAAGTGCTCTCGACCCCACCAACTAAGATCTATGTGATCTTCAACTCCCAGAAGTCCTTAGCAAGTACTCAAAGGAGATAAGTCTCTATGCTCCATGAATTCAGGCGGGCCAGTGGTCAGTGACAGCAATAGCACTTGGACTTATATACCGCTTTACATTGCTCTACAGTCCTTTCTAAGCAATTTACAGAGTCAGCACATTGCCCCCAATAATTTGGGCCCTCATTTTACTCACCTCAGAAGGATGGAAGACTGAATCAATCTTGAGCCTGGTGGGATTTGAACTGCCAAATTGCAGGCAGCTGGCAGTCAGCAGAAGTAATCTGCAGTATTGCACTCTAACTACTGTGCCACCATGGCTCAACATATCTCCCCCCTAAAATTTTTAAATTTTTATGTCTTTCAGTCAAAATACAAAACTTTGGGGATCATGAAATTAGTTATCCATTTCACTGAAAACTTTAATTTCAAATTATACCCATAATTTCACAATATTGCATGCACGATATTTTCATGAACAATTTGCAGGAAAGGGGCGGTTTACGTAGTTTATTTATACTGTACATTAATGCAGTCAGAAGTTAGTAAGACCTTTGGAAAAAAGACAATTGCTAAACATGATTGCAATCTTAAACACATCTACTCAGAAATTATTCCCCATGAATTCAGTGGGACATTCTTCCAAATTAATGTTTGAGGATTGCAACTGGTTATTATTAGAGGATGTTTTGATTTTGATTTTTTTTTTTTTACAGAAACAGATGAACTAATGCAAAAATGAATTATTCTTTGTTATATGTGTTTTTGGAACAAATATCCACAAGCAAAATGCCTCATTCCTTACAGCCACTTCAGACATTTAACTTGTTAGTACATGACTACAGATATACACCCTAGTGAAATAAGTATTTTATCTTACCTTTTTTGTCACACCATTAATATCTTCATTCAAAGATCGCACATTTTTTTCCAAACAAGCCATTCAACCATACAGTCAACATCTTGTGACCTCACTTACAAACAACCTTTGACAGTTGGAAGAGTAATGAGTCACTTGCCCTCTGTCCAAAAATGCTGATATGCTTTCTTTTACTGCAGTTCTAAATAATCATATTGAAATCAATCGCTTCCTAATTTCAGCAAAGATTTTCACACATGCATTAATTAACCTGAACGATTTAGCAGAGATTGCTTGTCTGTTTTTACTTTGGAAAAAAAAACTTGCATATTTTAGCAAAGAAAGTAGTGAAATCAATGTATAGTGTATGTAGCAGGGGTGAAATCCAGCAGGTTCTGACAGGTTCTGGAGATCCATTAGCGGAAATTTTGAATAGTTTGGGGAATCAGCAAATACTACCTTTGGCTGGCCCCAAAGTGGGATGGGAATGGAGATTTTGCAATATCCTTTCCACAGGAGTGGGGAGGGAATGGGGATTTTGCAATATCCTTCCCCTGCCATGCCCACCAAGCCACACCCACAGAACCGGTAGTAAAAAAATTTGGATTTCACCACTGGTACGTAGTCTCTACTTATGACCATAACAGAGCCTAACAATTACTGTTGTAATTGGTATCAATCATAAAGCAGGTCATCACATGGTCAACCTGATTTACGACTTTCTTTTGCAGTGGTCATTAAGCAAACATAGCAGTCATTAGGTGAACCCATTATTCACTATGAAGATTTTTTTGTCAAAAATCAGAAAAAAATGGTTTGGGCAAAAATATTGTAAATAGTGGTCACATGACTGCAGGATGCTGCAAATGGAGGCTGGCTCCCAAACGGCCAAAATGGGTTCATGTAATCTTGGGGAGTGGGCAGCCGTATTAATTTTGAAACAAGGCAGGGGTGAAATGCTCCCGGTTCAGATCGGATCGCCTGATCTGGTAACGATGGCGGCAGGTGGTTCGGAGAACCGGTAGTAAAAATCCCTGCCCCCCCCCCCGCTGCCCATGCCCAGCTGAGCTGCTCAATCATCAGAGGTTTTTTTTTTTTACTTTTAAAAGTATTTTTTCTTCGGCCAAAAAAATGCTTTTAAAAGTTAAAAAAAAGCCTCTGATCATCGCGCAGCTCAGCTGGGATCATCAGAGGCTTTTAAAAGGATTTTTTTACAACCTCTTCAGCCAAAGAGGTTGTAGAAAAAATCCTTTTAAAAGGCTCCTCTGGCGATCCCAACTGAGTTACCTGATCATCAGAGGTTTTTAAAAGCATTTTTTTACAACCTCTTCGGCCAAAGAGATTGTAGAAAAAATGCTTTTAAAGGTAAAGAAAAAAAAAGTTGGCCACGCCCACCCAGTCACATTATACCCGCTACCAAGCCACGCCCACAGAACCGGTAGTAACAAATTTTACATTTCACCCCTGGAACAAGGTTATAAGTACCTTTTGCGGGACGTCCATCATAACTTTAGTCACATAGCAACCAGTTATAAGTCAAAGAATATATATAACATGTTTCCCTGAAAATAAGATCAAGTCTTATTTTGGGGGGGGGGGCGCAAAATAAGCACCCGGTCTTGTTTTCGGGGGATGTCTTACCCACTTACCTTAGGACCAATGCAGCCAGGCCTTCCAAACCCCGACTCCTGTTGTGTCGCTGCCCGACTTTTGCGGCTGTTCGCTGCAAGATGCCACGTGGCTCATCACACCGGTGCCGCCACTCATGGAGGAGGCTGTGTGGCATGTCGTGCTGTTGCTGATTTCCCTTAAAATCCTTGAAAAACCCTGGCCCTTAATCCAGGCGTAGTATTCACTTACCTTTGCTACTGGTTCGCAAATGTGAGCGCATGCCTTCCACGCATGGGCAGAGTGTCAAAAACGGGGCGTGATAATGTCCAGGCGGGTGGGCAGAGCCTCCCGTAGCCACCGCTACTGGCTCACCCAAACAGAATAGAACCGGCTGAATACCACCACTGCCTTAATCATTCCCTTGAAATGCCTGCAGCAACTAGAGCTTTCATCTTTATGAAGATAGCTCTCTATTGCTCTTCCTCTGAATTTGCCATGATAAAATGTCCACTGATATTATCCACTGATTGGCACTATTTCAGTTGGGCACTATTTCAATTGCGGTTATCACTGAAGATAGTTTAGGGACAGCAGAGAATGAATGTGCATTGAACCACTATGGCTGATTATTTTCATTAGATGACGATTGCTAATTTGGTTGGTTGGAAAGACACTGAATTTGCCAGCTGGAAAACTGATCGCCTGGGTTCAAGTTCCAAGCGTTATGCAATGGGGTAAACTCCCGTTCCCTGTCCCAGCACCTGCTGATTTAGCAGTTCAAAAGCATCCAAATGTGAATAGATAAATAGGTACCACTTTGGTGAGACGGTAGCAATGTTCTGTGCATCTCAGCATATAGTCATTCTGGCCACATGACCACAGAAAATCTCTTCAGACTGGCTCCCTTGGGCAAGAAAGAGAGTTGACCACTGCGCTCTGGAGTCAGATACAGCTGGAAAGGGAAATCTTTACCTTTCTTTTTTACCTGAACTGGATATACCATCCATATTTGTTTGACACTAATAGAAATTCAGTAAATTAAATTATTAGTTTAATTATTAAATTGAGATATTAAAATAGTAAATGGAATTAAGTAGCTATTCTGTCCAAGATGTGAAACAGGCAGAGCTGGGGGACAGAATTAAATGCATCATTAATTGCCTCAAGATATCCAAGTCCAGCCTCACATGAAATTTGTTAATCTAGTCCTGGACGTTAGTTGATTACTATATTTTTCGGAGTATAAGACACACTTTTCCCCCTAAAAGGGGGGGAAATTTGGGTGTGTCTTATACACTGAATGTAGCCAAAAATGCAAAGCACAGAGGAGGCAATGGACACCCTGGAACAGCTGATTGGAGGTATTCCAGGTATTCCAGGAGGTAGAAACACCCACCAATCAGCTGGTCGTGCTGAATCAGGCTGCAATAAGGTGATAAAGGTGACCTGGTTGTTCGCTATTTGCTGCAAGGATTGTCAGAGTTTGCAGCAGGAAGCAAAACACAAGCAGAGGAGAGGAGTTTCAGTTTTAGTTTCAGAGATCAGCACAGCATGCGGCATTAGAATAATTGACCTAAGCCACGCCCAGGCTCCTTTCTGTCTCCTTCCTTGTTGCTCACGCAGCAAATACTGTTTCAGTTTCCAAACAGTCTCACACACTGACAGGACGCTAGCCAGATGAATACCGGTGGATGCTGGTAGGTTATGGGACCAATAACCAATTTCATTGTATACATGATGTACAATGACAATAAAGGCTTTGAAACTTAAACTGGGAGAGCGTCTGTTTGGGGAAAGGACTAACAAATGATACAGAGCTGAATGGCCCCTAAATAAGATAGACTTGAAGAAATCATATACACGTAACTCTACCAAATGATCATTTATCATGGTCATTAAAAAAAAATTTAACTGAAACCAATTTGTCATCACATAAGACTTAAAAGTCATAGTCTTAAAAGTTGGGGCTTGGCTGACTTCCAGTGAATGGAATTAAGGCTGTTTTAGAAACGTCTGTCATAAACCTTCAATTTTCCCAGTATCTCTAGAACTGGAATCATGGATGAAGAAGAGTCAAAGCTGCCAAGATTCTTTGAATAAGCAACCAGTGTTCTCTTGACAGTAAGAAATATTACTACAATTCATCATCTAACACTAGCTACTTCCTTTTACTGAGAAGTAAAGCACACATGTCCAGGTAAACACTTAACTCTACCCAAGGCATAATTTCAATGCGACTATATTTTATTATCCTAACAATCATTTAAAGACCAGCTTAATTGGTTCTTTGATCTAAATATTTATGTATCATAAGTGCAACGATCTCCAATTTAATTAAAGACCTTCCTATGCACAAAAGGAAGGAAGAAGTAAGTTAACAAACAACCAGAAAGTCATCCAAAATAAATAATTTTCTAGATTTTATCATCTATTTGATTTGAAGATGATATTTATTTTATGAAAAAAGTCACATTACATAGAAAAAAGATGCAATATGTTCCAAAGACTGGAAAGAGATAAACAACAGATTTCTTTACTATTATATTTTTTATGGAACTGCTTTCTTATAAGAAGACTGTATGAGCATTACTAAAAATACTATATTTAAATGGCACTTTCAGATATAATAAAGATCAATTTTTGGCATCATTGAGAAAAGATCATACTCCTCATAGAATAAAAATCTAGCCTGGTCACAAAATAACTTATGAAACCATAGAAAATGCCAAAGTAAGAAAAGTCATCTACTCGCAACAAAATACCTTATACCACCAGGCTTGAAATTCTGGGCTTAGAAAACTTAGAACTACACCGCCTTTGGTCTGACTTAAGCGTAGTACATAAAATTATCTGCCACAATGTCTCTGATAATTATCTGCCTGTCAATGACTACTTCAGCTTCAACCACAATAATACACGAGCACACAATAAATGCAAACTTAAAGTAAACCGCTTCAAACTCAGTTGCAGAAATTACGACTTTAGCAAAAGAGTTGTTAATGCCTGGAATGCACTACCTGACTCTGTGGTTTCTTTCCCAAACCCCCAAAACTTTAACCTAAGACTGTCTACTGTTGACCTCACCCCATTCCTAAGAGGTCTGTAAGGGGTGTGCATAAGAGCACCAGCGTGCCTACTGTCCCTGTCCTAATGTCCCCTTTTATTTGTATCCATTTCATGTATTCATAATCAGGTTTATACTTATATCTGTTATACATGCTTGACAAAATAAATAAATAAAATAATAAAAATAAATCTTACTGTAATTTTATTTAGGAAACAAGAACCAAGAATGACTTGACTGTTTTCTTCACATAGTTCATATGTGTGCGTGTAGAAAAATGAATGGGAAGATTAGTTTAACATTTGCAAAGGCGTTAACAGCAATTTCCTATTTAGTACTCCAAAGAATGTCTTATATAGACAGTACAGATAGTCCTCAACTTATGATTGGTCACTTAGTGACTGTTCAAAGTTCCAATGAACCTTACTGGGTGTACTTATGACCCAGTTCGAGCAGCCATCATCATCCTCGCAGTCACGTGGCCCAGTAGTGGTTTCTAACCGGTGTTACCACTGGTTCGCTTCGCACATGCACTTTGCACACAATCGGCACACACATGATTGCTTCGCTCATACGCACGCCAAACTTGCACTTCACGCAAGCGCATTTATTGGCTGACCAGCTGAGGCATTGCAATCCGCTCTGCTGTGTCTTTCAGCTGGGCTAACAACTGAGGAATAAAAGTAGGTATACTGCATGGGCGGGGGGAGGGCCCAGATGACGGTCGGAGCTAACTGGTTCGCTGTCACTTCAACATCTCCACTACCGGTTCTCCCGAACTGGAGAGAACTGGTAGCAACCCATCACTGATGTGGCTTCATTTCAAGCACTCAGCAATCAGTCCACATGAATGGCCTTTTGTAGGAGCATCAGCCACATAGCCACAAAAAACATAGCCATAAAAAAAAGATAGTAAAGTCAGGTTGGTCACATAAATAATCTACTTTACAACCATCACAACTCAGAATATTGCAATCATAAATCAAGGACTTCCTGGTATAACCACCAGGCTACCAGCATAAATATCTTCATCAAAGTTTAACTAGTGGAGGACCTTAATGCATAACGTATTAGCAGTAGCACTGATGATGTTACCTAGTTAGGGGAATGAAACGTCTTCAAGAAAACAAGCAAGTCAGAGAGCACCAAGGACCCCTCAATACATAATGTTCAACACATAGAAACTTTTCTTACAATGTGTCCAATCAGCACTGAAATGCGGAATTTTAAAGTGGAACATTTTACACAAATCAATAAATAAAATACATTGGGCTTCAGTATCTAACACACTGTATCTTTTCATTTCAAAAGATGCAGCATATTAGATACAGAGTGCTGATCCAGAATTAAGTATTCAGGCTTGATATTTGAGGCATCATCTCTCTCTCTCTCTCACACACACACACACACACACACACACATACAAACACACACACACACACACACACACACACACACACACACACACACAATTCCTCACTAATGCAAAATTAGGGAGCCAAAACCAAATGGTGTGGTTTCTCTAATACAGTCCTCATATTGTAGAATAATCTTCCTCTGGAAAGTTGGGCACTTACTATCCTGTTTCCCCCAAAATAAGACATCCCCTGATAATAAGCCCAATCAGGCTTTTGAGCACATGGCAATAAGGCCAAGTGCTTATTCAGGGTTCAAAAAAAAAATAAGACAGGGTCTTATTTTTGGGGAAACACGGTACTTGGACACTTTTAAAATGTCTGGACTTGAAGTCTCATAGTTCCACAGTCACCATGTTATAAATCCACATATCTTAAAAGTTCCAGGTTTGAAAACACTGCTTTATAAGCTGTTAAAGATGGAACATTTCTGAAGAGTTGTTGGGATGATACAATGTTTGTTGTGATCATCTTTTTATGACTGAAAATATTCTTTTATTTTAGTGAATATTTTAATTTGATGTAATTAGATAATTTTATTATGGTGAACATCCTATAAATATTTTATTAGTTGCTAAGAGTCTTTGTGAAATACTACGATGTACAAGAATTACAACTGAATCCCTAAATCAATGAACCATCAGAGATATGCCAGAGCTTCAATGTCTTCTGATGTTCCTGATTTTTTTACTGGAGACAGGTCATGTATTTGGAAATTATCATTAGGTGCTTAACTGCAATAACTTCATGTTTCAATCAGCTCAGTTAATCAGCTTTAGGAGTTAGGTTCTGCTTTATCCGTATATTGGAAATTGAGAACAGAGTATTATAATTTCAGTTTGTCAGTTCAGATAATCCAGAGCAAAGGGGTTTTATTACTATCTCATGCATTTCTTTTACAGAATGTCCATAAAAGTGCAAACTCACACAATCCATTCTGGGTATTTTAATTATCCAGCTTTGGGTTACTGGATTCTTGGTTACAGATGTTGTGTGGATACTTCATGTTTGTTCTAACATCCCTATTTAGATACAACAGTGATTGTATAATCATTGACAAGAAGTCCCAATACGAACACCATATCAGAATCTCTGACATTGACATGAGCAGCCAACTAATGAGATTTCTCATTAAACTCTCTGCCTATCAGAACTTCCCAGGGTAGCGAGACTGGCATTCCGTACTGTTTCATTTACCTTCTCACTTCTTTAATAAGGCTGGCCACAAGCCATAAATTTTCTCTTTCTTGGGCTAATGGAATGTTACACTCCTGTGCTGGTCAGTAGTGGGTTTCAAAAATTTTACTACCGGTTCTCTGGGTGTAGCTTGGTAGGCATGGCATGGCTTGGTAGGCGTGGCTTGGTGGGCGTGACAGGGGGAGGATACTGCAAAATCCTCATTACCTCCCCACCCAACTAACCTGCTCTGGGAAGGAATCAAAATCCCCCCTCTTCATTTCCCCAAATAAAATATTACTCATTAAAAAAAAGGCTCCCAGAAAAGCAAGGAAAAATCAAGTTGCTAACAAAGAAACCTGCCTGAGGCTCATTCCACATTCCTGCCAGCTGCATAAAGTAAACTTTATAAGAAGAAAACAGATACCAATGCTTAGAGATAATAGAAAGTGGAAGCCGGAAGTTCGGCTCCATTTGCAAACAGGCCGAAAACTCATTCAAGACAGGATATTTCACAATGGGCATTGCCCAAACCTTTTTAGAAACACAAAGCCCATGTTGCACAAACCCCAAAACTTCAAAAACATAGAACCATATAAGAATCCCTCCTCTTATCCAGTTTGTTGTTCAGCTGACCTAGAAACGAACTGCTGAATGTCACTTCATTTCTGCAAGTAAAAACCTCCTTCCAGTAGCTGCTTCTTGGCTTGTCAATTTAAAGTGACAGCGTCTTGTTTGGTTTCTTTCGTCTTCCTTGCCAAGTGATCTCCTGGCTGAAAAGCGAGGCCTGATTTTTTCCTTCTAGCCAATAAGCTGGGAGACTGGAAGGTAGCGAATAGATGGGGGTGTGGCCAAAATTTCTACTACCGGTTTGCAAGAACCGGCAGGAACCGTTTGAAACTCACCTCTGAGGCTGGCCCATCTAAACAACTGAGAATTAAATCCAATTCTTGCCTTGCTAAGCATGGGCTCAAGGTTGATCTTACTTTTAAAAGCTCCACAACTCATTTTGCTTCTTGACAGGGAGTGAATGGGTACCCAGTTAATGTTTACCAGCACTGGTCCAAAGAGATGAAGAAGCTTCTTGGATGAGAAGCAAAACATCTTCAAAGAAAAAGCGGAAAGTTGCCTTTTGAAAAAGCATGCTGGGGGACACTGGCCCAAATGTTTACTGTTCTAAAAATAACAATAGAGTGATGAAACTATAATGCCACTTTCTCTGTGCCACCCTCTGTCTTTGTGGCTTTACTGTATCTCGCTCCCTGTTTCTCACTTGCCTCTGCGACCACAAAAAACTGCCAGCAAGATCAATCCTCATACAATCAATTCAGTGGTGGGTTTCAAATTTTTTTGCTATCGGTTCTGTGGGTGTGGCATGGTGGGTGTGGCATGGCTTGGTGGGCGTGGCTTGGTGGGCTTGGCAGGGAAAAGATACCGCAAAATCTTCATTCCTTCCCCAATCAGCTGGGAATCGAGAGGCAGAGAATAGATGGGGGGCAGGGCCAGTCAGAATTTTTACTACCGATTCTCCGCACTACTCAAAATTTCCGCTACCGGTTCTCCAGAACTGGTCAGAACCTGCTAAAACCCACCTCTGAATCAAATTCCAATTATATGACAGCCTTTCCACATGGGGCTAAATTTGCTAGCTAGCTCTAGGAGTGCTCTTGGCATCCCATAAAATTAAGTGAAAAGGCAAATGTTTATTTTTAAAATATAAAATTTTGATAGCTTATATACTTAAATTGGAGTAGGACAATTTATGCATTGAGTCAGCACATTCCTCCATGAAACTTTTGGAAGTTGCTAATCAGTCTTCCTCATCTCTGCTGTCTCTATCCTACAAGAAAAATGTATTACGGTAAACTTATGAAGATGTCCGCCTGAATCTTCATAGGATCCTTATTGGGCCAATCATCTCTGCTATTCATTCCAGTCTGCTAAAAACTGAGGTAGAATGGGCACTTTGAAAGTCTTTATTATGGACAAATTTTCCTGTGTAAACCAACTTTGAACCTCAAGTGGCTCAAATCAAATAGCATTGCCATTGAATCAAACTCATGTTGAACCAGGTAATCTTCAATCTCTGGGATGGTTCCAGTTTTCTGACAAGTCATCTTACTAGTATCTATCTCTTCCTACTTATTACTATAACCATGTCGCTTGTATCTTTCAATTTATATTGTTTTTATTTGTTTCTTAGTATGATTTGCTAGCTTATTAATAACCTTGACTATCACTAAGTGTTGTATCTTTTTATTCTCGATGAATGTATTCTCCTTATGTACACTGACAGCATATACATCTAAGAGAAATTCCTTGTGTGTCCAATCACACTTGGTCAATAAAGAATTCTATTCTATCCTATCCTATCCTATTCTATTCTATTCTATTCCATTCCATTCCATTCCATTTCCTATTCCCTTTCTCTATTCTATTCTATTCTATTCCATTCCATTCCATTCCCTATTCCCTTTCTCTATTCTATTCTATTCTATTCTATTCTATTCTATTCTATTCCATTCCATTCCATTTCCTATTCCCTTTCTCTATTCTATTCTATTCTATTCTAGTCTAGTCTACTCTACTCTAGTCTAGTCTAGTCTAGTCTAGTCTAGTCTAGTCTAGTCTAGTCTATTCCATTCCATTCTATTCTACTCTACTCACTCTATTCTACTCTACTCCACTCCACTCCACTCCACTCCACTCCATTCGTTTTGATTCCATTCTATTCTTATAATTTTCAGATCCCAAGGAAAAAAGAGAGGATAGTTTTTCTGGCAGAAGACAGAACTTTAAAAGTCTTTTGTGACACTGTTCACAAATACAGTATGTCCAATATATATGGCTGTCTTTGTAAAGATTACAGAAATAAATGGAATGATAGATTTAGATCCTTGTGAGGTTTATAATCAGAGAGAGGAATAGAGGAATGGTTTACTCTTTGGAAAATCAGCCATTATTCTGAGGAAGACGATATGTTATGAATGAACATCTGTGGGAGGAACAGAGGGAGAGGGTGAAAGAAGACTCTTGAATCTTATTTCTTTCTGATCCGATGCTACTGTGAGAAATAATAATAAAAAAAGGCAATATGAATTTCACACAGACTTGTTTTAAATAATCAGCCTAGCAAAATTACATGGTAAAACTCAACCAGCAACATAGCACCATCTGGCGTGAGAAGAAGGAACACGCAGTGCAGATTGATGTTGTTTTTTTTAATCCATTAATTCATCGGCAATCAAGTGTGGGGGCCAAGATTGGAGGAATGGTGACATCACTTCATAATGATGATATAGCAGGCTTCCTTGCCAACAAGAATATTTTTTTAAAAAATAGAAGAAGGAGGAGGAGGAGGAGGAGGAGGAGGAGGAGGAGGAGGAGGAGGAGGAGGAGGAGAAGGAGAAGGAGAAGGAGAAGGAGAAGAAGAAGAAGAAGAAGAAGAAGAAGAAGAAGAAGAAGAAGAAGAAGAAGAAGAAGAAGAAGAAGAAGAAGAAGAAGAAGAAGAAGAAGAAGAAGAAGAAGAAGAAGCTCCATGGAAAGGTTTAGTGACGTAGTTGTTACAGGGGGTACCTGAAGCCTCCTCCAGCAGGTTATCCCTCTGTTCTGGGGGATGATTTGGGTAGAATTTCAGGCAAGTTGAGAAGGTACTCTGCCTTATGGATGGGTCCTGTATTATTGTAGACTTTGGAATAAATCCATGGGGCCATGGATTTATTATTCATATTATTAGTTGTCTCCGCAATGGGGAGGTAAGAGCTGATCTTCTTCTGTTCTTCTAGCTCAGTGATGGCTAACCTTTTTGCCATTGCGTGCCAGGATGTGGGGGAAGGTTTGCACGTGCACGTGCCCACAACCATAACTTTTTTGCTGTCTCCAGCCTCCAGAGCCTCTCTAGGAGTCTCTGGAGGCTGGTGACAGCAAAAAACATCACTTCCTGTCCAACCGGAAAACAGGCCGTTTTGGGCCTCCAGAGGGCCTGGGGAAGGCTGTGTTCGCCCTCCCTAGATGCATAGAAAGGATCTGGAGCCAAGTGAGAAAGAAAAAGGGCCGTGGTGGCTCAAGCTGTAAGATAGCCTGTTATTAAAACACAACAGCCTGCAATTACTGCAGGCTCGAATCCCACCAGGCCCAAGGTTGACTCAGCCTTCCATCCTTTATAAGGTAGGTAAAATGAGGACCCAGATTGTTGGGGGGGCAATAAGTTGACTTTGTAAATATAAAAATAGAATGAGACTATTGCCTTACACACTGTAAGCCGCCCTGAGTCTTCAGAGAAGGGTGGGATATAAATGTAAATAAATAAATAAATAAATAAATAAATAAAAAAACGGGCCTTCCTCACCCACCGCAGGCCCTCCAGAGGCAGGAAACAGCCTGTTTCCCTACTTCTGGTAGGCCCAGAAGGCCTGAATATCAGCTGGCTGGCGCGCGCATGCGCGCCGGAGCTGAGCTGGTGTGCCCACTGATATGGCTATGCATGCCACCTGTGGCATGGGTGCCATAGGTTTGCCATCACAGTTCTAGTTTGTTAGATTTTTTGATTCTGGTAAGTTGCTAGGGGAGACCAGATTCTTTTCTAGCCCTTGGGGGGCATCAGATTAAGCCAGAAGTCGTAAAACCTGATGCAAGCTGGGAACCTATTTCAGAGACTGATAGTGTGTCATCATTTTGGCTCCTCTCTTTCATAAGCACCTGAATATTGAAGGCTGGGACCAGGTGATTTTAAATTTGAATAGAATAGAATAGAATAGAATAGAATAGAATAGAATAGAATAGAATAGAATAGAATAGAATAGAATAGAAAATTTTATTGGCCAAGTGTGATTGGACACACAAGAAATTTGTCTTGGTGCATATGCTCTCAGTGTACATAAAAGAAAAAATACATTCGTCAAGAATCATAAGGTACAACATTTAATGATAGTCACAGGGAAATAGTCAATATAAATTTTAAGGATACCAGCAACAAGGTTACAGTCATACAGTCATAAGTTGGAGGAGATGCAATTTAAGGAAGTTTAAACAAAAAAAAAAATTTAGATTTTGTCCAAATTTAGATCTGTAATATGGCCCCTGCGTCATTTTTCAGGGGCAGTGCTCAGTCTAAAAAGCATTATGCTCCTATGTTTTCATTGGAAATGCCACTGAATTTATTATTCTGGAGCCTCTTGTGAGGAAATGGAGGCTCTGTCCCTACAGATTACGCCTTTATCTGCTTTCACCAAGAAGTAACTAAATCTTCTATTGTTGCGTATGTTTTTTTTTTTAGCAGTCCCCCTGAACAATATAAAGAGGCTATGAAAAAGTGGCTTATAGATATGTGCGCCAGACGCAATCCTGTTGCAGGTTCCAAGTTCTGAATAAAAGCCAGATCAACACAAAATGTGTCAATTTTGAGCATCTTGGGGGGTTCCAACTATCCTAAGAACCACATATCATTCTTTAGCGCTGTTGATTTTGACTGGATGGAGTGATAGGAGAGAGCAGTTTGGGGAAGAAAACAATCATTAAGCTCATGGCTAGAAAGAAAAAACTTGTTTGCAGCTGTATGTGTGCCAACCTAGCTGTTGAGTAACTGCTGTTTCTAAACAGTCTTTACTAGGGGAAGTTAAAGTTTATTTGGGTGGGTCACATCTGTGCTCTCTTTTATTTTGCAGACAGGTAATACAAAGGTGTATGCATATTTATGTATTGCAAATTTGATACAGGGCTGTTGTAAATGTTATTGAGACTGGGTAGCTACTAAGGCTATTATTACGATGCTGTCTGATTAACTTGTTGACTTGTGGTAGGAGCTTGTGCTTATTCATGCATTGGTGTTGAGCTTCAAGATGTATTTTCAAATGCCTGTATTTTAAATTGGCCTTCTAGGACCTTCTGAGTTTTGTCCATGATTGTCCTTTCATTCTGATGAGTTTCAGACTGTACTGAGGATTTTTATCTTATTTTATTTTATTGCTTGTTATGGAGCCTTGGACAGTAACTGCATAGTTCAGCTGAGTTTTGCTGGTCTGATTTAGTATATTTATTAAGGCAATGAAACACATAACTTTTTTTTTAATGGAAACAATAAGAAAATCCCTAGAAATGGTGAAGTACAATTTTGTGCTTCCTTTGCTGGCTTATATATCCTGCTTATCTTCACGACCAAGGTCTAAGTGATAACTAAAAAAAGCAGCATCCGATTAGCTTTTTAAGCCTGTTAATGTGTTGACTGCTTTTTACATTAAAAAAAAAATCACATCACTGACCAGATGCAATTAAAAACAGGATTTCCTTTGCATTTTAAATAATAGGGTGAATTTCTGCAACAGCTATTTTACTTGGCGCTTGAGTACTAGGTTTTCTAAATAATATGGAGGTAAGAGAGGGATATTTTCTGTAATTGCACATAAAACCATTTTTCTTATGGTTTGAGCTGTTATTCGGTGCAACCAAAGGTTGCAAAGGGGCATTTGGGGGAGTGGGGGGTTTAAGGAATCTGACATGCAATTGCAAAGAAAAAGTAACAGTGTAAACTAATTCAGAGACACAAACTCCACAATCCATTAAATTTGATTTAACCATTCATGTTGCACAATTGACATGATTAAAGCATGCTAAGAGAATGATTCCTTCTTAAAGTCCATATTCATGAGGATTTTCTCAAAAACCTCATGTTAATCCGTGTCTATTATTCTTGATTAATTTGGAGTGCTCTCATTATGGCAGATACAGATTGAAATCATTCTTACCCCTGACATACTGTTTATCAAGGGAGAGAGAAAAATACAGAACATTTTATACATAAACAAAATGTATAGGCTGAATGATTCTTACTTTAAAACCAGGATTTCTTAGGTCTATGTTTCAATATTAATTGTAAGAAAGATGGTCAGATTTGTACAGTTTTTATGTGGCTCATCATAATTATTTTCCAAAATTCTTTACTCTGCTGGTATATTTTTTAATCTTGTAGTATGATCAGCAAGATTTTAATAGATACTTTTAATTAATATTTCGTGATAGGCAAATAAATTTTTGAAAATTTGTATTTATTTATAAATTTGGAAGGAATATTCTTTTTTCATTTTGATTATTTTATTTTGGGAAGAGCAAGGTATGGAGAGAAAAAAGCAGAGGTTAATCACTGAAATTCATTGATAGTTCATGGTAGGATGGCTATAAGAGTCAAGCTACCAATGTATCCTGCAGAAAGCCAAGCTCCAAAAAAATAATATACATTACTTTTAAAAAAAATCTCCAACTTGGCATGACAGTTTAGCTTGCCAATTTGTTTATTTGTGGGACTTAATTTACATCAAACAAGATTTCCAGAACTTTCTGCTCATCAAAATCAAAACAAGAGCTGAATTGCACTTTAGCTCTAAATTGTTTCAGTCATACTTTGCAGAATAATCCATAATGGTATAATTCATAATTTACCTGTAATGCTACCCAATCAACCACAAACTCATTAAGGCTGAGCAGAATAGATGTACCCAGTTCATGAGTTTAAAACTATCTGCCCTTATCATGACAAAGATCATGGTATTAATTGCTTTCCTATCCAAATATCTCCCTAAGATCTTTTGGTAACTTGCTGGTATGTTCTCAATTTCTTTTTTATGTTCTGCAGGTATTAGGTGCAAGTCCCTGACCTGCTCAGGTAAAGGGTAAATTACAGCAATATGGGATAAAATTTTCAGGGGTGAAATGCACTTACTTTCACTACCAGTTCACCAGTGTGTGTATGTGCTTCATACTTCATGCTTCATGCGCACAAGCAGAGCATGGATAAACCATCTGCGCATGGGCAGAGGCTTAAAATGTCGCAAAAAAACCAAAATTATGACATCCGCGTGTATGGGCGGAGCCTCCCACAGCCGCTGCTATCGGTTCACCCGAGCCAGTTAGAATCGTCTGGATTCCACCCCTGGAAATGTTCCTGCTTTGAGTAGCCTGAGAAGAACTTCAACAACAAGATACAGTTTTGAAATCAGTTTGTTGGTTCAAGGTATTCTCCGGATACGGCTGGATTACACCCTAGCTAGTCTCACTGGGAAGGAATTTGAGTCTTGCTCTCAAAAATGAGAATTTTGCAATAAAAGTTCTATGCCCTAATTTCCATTCCAGATTTATAACACTTGAAAAAGCCCACTTACCTAGTGGCATTTTGGTGCAAACAATGCAGTGCAGGAAAACATGAACACTCCTAATTTTTAAATGGAAATACAGTAGTGGCAAAGAGCATTGTGCAAATATATTTGTAAAGTTATTTACAAGAATGCCCACTATTATTACTGCTTTATAAATAAAGGTAAATATTCCCCTTCTCCAGTAAAGTCTGATTCTAGCAGAGTGCTCATCTCTATTTCTTCACTGAAGGAGACAGCATGGTCCAAAGACATTTCTGTGGTCATGTGACCAGCATGACTACATGCCAAGGCACACTTACTTTGTGAACTTACTTTGGAAAGGGGAAAGTGTGAATCAGATATTACACATCGGTCACACAAGAAGAGCACAGTATCCAAAAAGAGAAGCTACCTTCTGATTGGTGATTCAATTGTAAGGGATGTAAATTTAGGAAAGGATATGGAGGTTTTGAAAGAAGTCACGTGTCTGCCAGGTGCTACTGCCAGCAGAAACAAGAGGCGTATTCTTAAGATAGTCAACAATGCCAGTAAGGATTGTGATGTTGATGCTATTATACATCTTGGCACAAATGGTCTGTCCCAAAAGGATGCACTTTCTGTGCAGAATGATTTCCAGAGCTTGGGGTATGAGCTTAGTAGTATAGGTTGTAGGCTTATCTTTTCAGAAGTTTTACCAGTATATAAGGAACAAAAAGGTTAAGGCAGCGTATAATGGAGTTTAATGTGTGGCTAAAGGAGTGGTGTAAAAGGGAAGGCTTTGGTTCTATTAGTCATGATATCTGCAACTGGTCCAATGAAAAACTATACAAAAGAGATGGATTGCATCCATCAAAGAAAGGGTCTGAGTTACTTAGCAATAAATTCATAGATTTTCTGGGGAAACATTTAAACTGAACAATGGGGACATAGAATTAATTGATACAGAACATTTCTGTCCCCAGCAATCCAAAATTAATAGGGTTATCAGTGCATGTAACATAGATATTTGTGTGGGTAAGATTATCAGCCCTGCTATCAAGCAAAACCAAGCATTTAATAGTGAGGGCCATACTATGTGCACTAATCAAACAGGTGACAAGAAAGTAGGGATAGTCAGGCACAACACAGGTTATGTAGACAGTAAACACAAGGTCAATCAAAATGGACTCAAATGTCTATACACCAATGCACAGAGTATGAGGAATAAACAGGGTGAATTAGAAATTCAAGTAAATGAGGGCAGATATGATATTGTTGCCCTTATGGAAACTTGGTGGGATGAAACTGACAAATGGAACATAGAGCTAGAGGGATATAAATTATTTAAAAGAAATAGACAAAATAAAAGAGTTGCACTATATATAAGAAATAACTACATCTCTACAGAAATAGAGCACAACAATGATGAAAATTATCTTGAATGTATTTGGGTCAATATTAAAGGGAGGGAAAATGATATTGCCATGGGTATATACTATAGGTACCCAACCAAACAGAGGAAGTAGATGAACTTTTTGCTAGTCAGCTAACTAAGGTATGTAGGAAACACATCACAATAGTAATGGGGGATTTTAACTACCCTGACATCAACTGGGAGACAAATTCTGCACCAAGTGGAAAATCCAACAGGTTCCTAACAAACCTAGCAGACAACTTTGTTTCCCAAAAAGTAGAGAAGGGAACAAGGGGATCAGCCATATTGGACTTAATTCTCACTAACAAAGATGAAATGATAGAAGGTGTTGAAGCTATAGGAATCTTGGGGGCAAGTGATCACGCAATATTGGAATTCAACATTATGCAAACACAAGTAGTAGAACAAAGTCAAACTAGAATCTTGGACTTTAAGAGAGCTAATTTCAATAAACTCAGACAGAGCTTGAGAAGGATTCCATGGATAAGAATCCTCAAGGGGAAAACAACTCAAGAAGCTTGGGAAATTTTGAAAAGTGAGATTATAAAAGCCCAGTCTAGCATAATACCAATGAAGAAGAAAAAATAATAGTTCTCAAAAGAAACCAACATGGCTGCATAAAGAACTCTCTGACAAATTGAAAGACAAAAAGGACAAATATAAAAAGTGGAAAGAGGGGCAAATAACTAAGGCAGAATATCAGCAAATAGCCTGAGCCTGTAAAGATGAAGTGAGGAAAGCTAAGGCTCACAATGAACAAAGGCTAGCGACAAAAGTAAAAAATAACAAAAAAAGCTTCTCCCAGCATGTTAAAAACAAGAAAAAAGTCAAGGAAACAATTGGCCCATTTCTGGGAGAAAGTAGCAAGAAGATGACAAGCAACAGGGAGAAAGCAGATCTACTTAACTCATTTTTTGCATCTATCTTTACACAAAAGGAAAAAACAATCCAACCTATCAAAAACAGCACCACAAAAAACAGATTAGGAACACAAGTTAAAATAGGGGGGGAAATGGTAAGTGAACATCTGTCTACCCTAGACGAGTTCAAATCACCAGGACCGGATGGATTACACCCCAGGGTTCAGAAGGAACTGGCAGACGAAATCTCAGAATCACTGAACTATACCTTTCAAAGATCTTGGAGCACAGGGGAACTGCCAGAGGACTGGAAAAGAGCTGATGTAATTCCCATCTTCAAAAAAGGAAAAAAAAAAACAGATCCAGGAAACTACAGATCTATCAGCCTAACCTCAATACCAGGGAAGATTCTGGAAAAGATAATCAAGCAACGAATCACCGAACACCTAGAAGCAAACCAAGTAATAACCAAAAGCCAACATGGGTTTGTCAAAAACAGATCATGCCAGACTAATCTTATTGCATTCTTTGACAAAGTGACAAAATTAGTGGACCAGAGGAATGCTGTTGATATAATTTACTTGGACTTCAGTAAAGCATTTGATAAAGTAGACCATAACCTACTACTAGATAAAGTAGAGAAATGTGGGTTAGACAGCACCACCACCAGATGGATTCGTAACTGGCTGACCAACCGCACTTAACGTGTAGTCCTCAACGGAACTACACTCACATGGAGGGAAGTATGCCGTGGAGTAGCCCAAGGCTCTGTTTTAGGCCTAGTACTCTTCAATATCTTCATCAATGACTTGGATGAGGGGATAGATGGGGAACTCATCAAATTTGCAGATGACACCAAGGTGGCAGGAATAGCCAACACTCCGGAAGATAGGCTCAAGATACAGAAAGATCTTGACAGACTAGAACATTGGGCTCTATCTAACAAAATAAAATTCAACAGTGAAAAAAGTAAGGTTTTACATTTAGGCCAAAAAAACAAAATGCAAAGGTACCAGATATGTGGCACCTTGCTCAATAATAGTAACTGTGAGAGGGATCTTGGAGTCCTAGTGGACAACCATTTAGATAGGAGCCAGCAGTGTGCTGCCAAAAAAGCCAACACAGTTCTGGGCTGCATAAACAAAGGGATAGAATCAAGATCACGTGAAGTGTTAATACCACTTTAATAATGCCTTGGTAAGGCCACACTTGGAATATTGCATTCAGTTTTGGTCGCCACGATGTAAAAAAGATGTTGAGACTCTAGAAAGAGTGCAGAGAAGAGCAACAAAGATGATTAGGGGACTGGAGGCTAAAACATATGAAGAATGATTGCAAGAACTCGGTATACCTAGTTTAATGAAAAGAAGGACTAGGGGAGACATGATAGCAGTGTTCCAATATCTCAGGGGTAGCCACAAAGAAGAGGGAGTCAAATTATTCTCCAAAGCACCTGAGGGTAGAACAAGAAGCAATGGGTGAAAACAAGGAGAGATGCAACTTAGAACTAAGAAGAAATTTCCTGACAGTTAGAACAACTAATCAGTGGAACAACTTGCCTGCAGAAGTTGTAAATGCTTCAACACTGGAAATTTTTAAGAAAATGTTGGATAACCATTTGTCTGAAATGGTGTAGGGTTTCCTGCCTGGGCAGGGGGTTGGACTAGAAGACCTCCAAGGTCCCTTCCAAATCTGTTGTTGTTGTTGTTGTTGTTGTTGTTATTATTATTATTATTATATTAACATGGAACACGGGTCTAGTACAACTCGCCACAACCAACTTTCTATAGCTAACTCACTGTGCTGTATTAATCATTTCATTCAGTTACTTTTGTTATTGATGATCATGTTTTCATTGAAATTATTGCAACTCTTATATTTCTGGATTGACTTTCTTTGTTTTATTATTATTAGCCTGGTTCCATCAAAATTAATTTAACTTTTGTATTTATTGAATTGTCTCATGGCGAGTTGTCCCATGGCGAGTTGTAGAAAGCTGTATATTCCCAACAAAGTGGCATTTATCTTCTCACATTTGCATGCTTTCGAACTGCTAGGTGGGCAGGAGCTGGGGCAAGTGAAGGGAGCTCACTCCATTGCACAGAGCTCAGGTCTCGAACCCAAACAATCAGCTTTCCATCTGACAAGCTCAGCATCTTTAACCACAGAGCCATCACACCCCTTCCATTATAAATAGTGCTTCTCATTTTTGTTTGTTATGTTTCTTAAGTTCTACAATCACTCTTTCAAAGTGTCATGAGGTCTGCCATCCAAAAAAAGACAATGATTATATATACAGGAATTTTGTTATTATACAGGTAGTCCTTGACCTAAGACCATAACTGAGCCCAAAATTTCATTGCTAACTAAGGCAGCTGTTAAGTGAACTGTGCCCCATTTTATGACCTTTCTTACTACAGTTGTTAAATGAATCATGCAGTTGTTAAGTTAGTAACACGGTTCTTGATGAAAGTATCTTTTCTTTTATGTACACCGAGAGCATATGCACCAAGACAAATTCCTTGTGTGTCCAATCACACTTGGCCAAAAAAAATTCTATTCTATTTCTCAAGTGGAAATGGCTTCGCCATTGACTTTGCTTGTCAAAAAGTCACAACAGGTGAGATGACATGATTTGGGGACACTGCGACCATCAAAACTACATGCCAGGTGCCAAGCATTTGAATTTTGATCAAATGACCATGGGCATGCTGCAACAGTCATGTGTGAAAAATGGTAATAAGTAACTTTTTCAGTGCCATTCTGCTAAGGTCGTAAAATGCGGCACAATAATTTATTTTATTTATTTATTTTATTTTGTCATAACAATATATGTAGGTATCATACAAAAAGATTATATAATATATGAACACATATATGAGTAAATATAAGGAGGTATAAGCATATATGTATATAGGAAGAAGAAAAGAAAAACAATAGGACAGGAACGGTAGGCACGTTTGTGTGCTTATGCACGCCCCTTATGGTCCTCTTAGGAATGGGGTGAGGTCAATAGTAGAGAGTTTTTGGTTAAAGCTTTTAGGATTATGGGAAGAGACCACAGAGTCAGGTACAGTATTCCAAGCACTGATGATACTTAGCAATGGAACTTTGGGGCTCAATTGTGGTCGTAAATCAATGACTTATAACAAAATGCCTGTAACTTTGAATGGTCACTAAATGAATGGTTGCAGGTCAAGGACTACCACTATTGTGTACCTAGACTATTTCTGAGTTCTACCACCAGTACACACAATTTACTGATTTGGAACCAATGCATAAACTACAGAAGACAGTACTTGAAGTTACAACATAAAAATTTGATAATCCGCATTAGCTATTTCATTGAAAACAGATTAGCTGCTTCCTAGAAAACAGAACTGCTCCTTCAGATCTGTCTCCAGACAGGTATAGTAGATATCTGGACTAATTTTCTACATATCTGCCTTTTATTAAGAGTTTAGCATGTTGGTCCAAAGTGTTGCTCCGCTAATTAATATCTGAAAGGTGATGGATTCTCCTCATTGTATGTATTCAAGAGAAGGCTAGTAAAAATGCTGGTTGGCTTGCTGGGATGGTTTAATTGGGATGTACTGGTCAGGGTATTAGATTGAGTATCCTAAATGTTCTCTCCAATTCTAGGATTCAGCGACTGCTCTCATTCCTCAGCCAGCAAGCTAAAGGCATTATTTATATATCTGGCAAACAGTAGAAATAATCTGTCAAGCATTTTCATAAACCTGTCAAAGGATAGCTATCTGTTGATTTTTCCATTATTAAAGGAAATCAAAATCAAATCTGTCATATTAAGCAAGTGACCCTTATCTGAAGGGTAGAAGGTATCAGTGTGGACTGTTCCAGATGGAATCATTTCAAGCGTAACACAGAGTGTTTGTTTAATGTGATAAACCTCACATGAGCCCTAAAGAAATAAGACAGTTGTAAAACACAGAGTTTGTAAAATTCAGACTCCCTGATGATACGGTGATATTTATATTAATAGCTTGAAAAGTGTTATAAGCACCTTTGAGCTCACTTTGTATGCCTTTCTTGATTGCTTCTTCTCTAGAATGGGGAAACCATGAAATGCAGCTTTTCTCCAGAGGCTGCTAGTAGTTAAAATCTAACAGCATCATAGAATGTCTATCCTGGAGGTGCCAGAAGATTCTAGTTACTTCTACACTGCTCCACAGAGCTTACAGGGTGCTGACAATTAAAATAGCTGTTCTTGATACTGCAAACAGAAATGGAACATAACAGTTTAAAGTGAGAGTAATACTTAACATATTTGGAAGCCTTCCAACTGATATAGTTTTAAAGAAAAAGTGGTATGTGACCTTGGAGGTGATTGATAGGCTCTGAGGGCACTCCCTCTGCCTCCTCAGCTTTTCAACCTTTCAAAATTTAACTTTGTTTTTTGTTCTGCTTTTAAGTCAGGTTTTTTTTAAATATGCTTTTTATACTGCTTTATGGTTTTTATTTGTAAACTGCCATTAGCTGAGATGGACCGTGTAGAAATATGATAGATAGGAGATAGGGAGGGGGAGGGATGGAGAGAGGGAGGGAGGGAGAATGGCAACACTTCCCCTGGTCCACCCTTCCCTTTCAAAATTACCCACTTACCCACTTGGGCTGCAAAAATCCAGCCCACAATAGAAAGCTACTGAAAAAACAAACTCTTCTGCCATCTAGTGGTCCTCTGGATTTTTACAGCTCAGCTGCAGTAGTTTTAACCTCTATGCAAGGGGTTAGCAACCTGCAGCTCCAGAGCCGCATGTGGCTCTTTGGGCCCTCAATTGTGGCTCCCTATCAGGTCATCCCACCACTGGCTGGCCCCACCCCTTGCCTTCCCCTCCCAGTCACTCCTCGCCTGGCTTGAGAAGGTAAGGGTGATGGTGGGGGAATGGAGAAGCAGCCAGGGCAGAGACAGAGAGATACAGAGAGAGGGGGGGAGAGAGAGAGAGAGACATAGAGAGATACAGAGAGAGAGGAAGGGGGGAGAGAGGGAGGGGAGAGAGAGAGATGTCAAAAGGATTTTGTGGTTCCCGGTGTTTTTTAACAACTGGTTCTCTGCCCTAATGACCAGCTGGGTAGGCGTGGCTAGGGGGGGTCATGTGACTGGTGGAAGTGAGTGACATTGGCCATGCCCACCCAGGTTTTGTGGCTCCCGGTGTTTTCTTTTCTGTAGGAAACAGGTCCAAATGGCTCTTTGAGTATTTCAGGTTGCAGACCCCTGGCTCTATGCAATTCATCCACATGGTTCCATGCTGGTGTATTAAATCAACTCAACGAATCGGTCCATTCGTTCATTCATTCATTCATTCATTCATTCATTGGTCCTACCTACTCTGGACAATTACCTTTTTTTTTTTTACAATAGCTTTTCCAGACATGGATAGCCTCCAGATATGTGGATTCTAATACTGAGAATGCTCAGGTTAAGGAAAGGTCTCAGGATCTTCCAGTGCTCCTTACCCAAGTGTCAGGGTTCCATGTAACACCCCCATCCCCAAAACTAAGTGTCCTTAAGCAGGAGAGAACCAGGGGACTTTCCACTACAAAACATAAGTTCCCCTGTTTATTTATACAAAAAGATACTGATTCACAGAACAGATATGCCAAATGTTAAGGGCATCTGAGCTCACGCATACAGGCTTCTAAACTGCCTGAAGCAACAGACCGAAAGCATAAATTCTAAATAAATCAACCCCGATGTCTGCCGCTTTACCACATGGCTGCATGAATAACAAGCTGTGAGAGAATGCAATGTATATTATAGTCCCCATCATCTTCCAACTTAAGAAGACTAAGCAAAAAAAGAAAAGAAAAGAAAAGAAAAGAAAAGAAAGAAAGAAAGAAAGAAAGAAAGAAAGAAAGAAAGAAAGAAAGAAAGAAAGAAAGAAAGAATAACAAATGCTAGGAAACGGTGCCAAACAACAAAGCTCGGATTTTATACGTGCACATCAATTCAGCCCTAAAAGTCTTAAAAGCCCAGGGGGGTCATCTCAACCCCTTTAATACCAAAGGGCCTAACGATGCCGCAGATCAAGCACCAAGCCCGAACCTGCTTTTGTCTGAGAGAAGATGAAAGCTCCACGTAAAACAGGTGAAGGCTTCTTTTGAATCATCACCTGCAATTAAACAAAGGAAAAACTGTAGAGGAGGTGAGTAAGCTGAACTTGAGTTTAAAAGGCACCAACAGAGCAGGTGGATGCTTGCTGAAGACAGCGAGCAGAGTTTGGCTGTCATTTCCTTGCCAAATTCAGCACCACCGCCTGCCTTTGCTGAGGAGAGGAATGGGGTCACTTGAAAAGGAGGGAAACAGAAGAAGGAAACTTAAAAAAAACCACCTTCCTCATCTTTCTGGTTGTCTTGAAAATTTGTAATAATTAAATTTTAATAATAATTAAAAATAGTATGTTTTAAAAAATAATTTGGCTAGAAATGAAATCTCTTCACACACAATATTGTATGTCAAGGGGATAAACCTACAGTTCAAAAAAGGACAATTAAACCTACAGTTAAAAAAGGACAACAAAGAATGTTCTTTCTTCGCCAACTCAGTAAGCTCAAACTGCCCAAGGAGCTGCTGATTCAGTTCTACAGAGGAATTATTGAGTCTGTCATTTGCACCTCTATAACTGTCTGGTTCGTTTCTGCAACCCAACAAGAAAAACACAGACTTCAGAGGATAATTAGAACTGCAGAAAAAATAATTGCTACCAACTTGCCTTCCATTGAGGACCTGTATACTGCACGAATCAAGAAGAGGGCCGTGAAAATATTTGCAGATCCCTCGCATCCTGGACATAAACTGTTTCAACTCCTACCCTCAAAACGACGCTATAGAGCACTGCACACCAGAACAACTAGACACAAGAACAGTTTTTTCCCGAAGGCCATCACTCTGCTGAACAAATAATTCCCTCAACACTTTCAGACTATTTACTAAATCTGCACTACTATTAATCGTTTCACAGTTCCCATCACCAATCTCTTTCCATTTATGACTGTATGACTATAACTTGTTGCTGGCAATCCTTATGATTTATATTGATATATTGATCATCAATTGTGTTGTAAATGTTGTACCTTGATGAACGTATCTTTTCTTTTATGTACACTGAGAGCATATGCACCAAGACAAATTCCTTGTGTGTCCAATCACACTTGGCCAATAAAAAAAATTCTATTCACTGAAAGTCTGTAGAGATTCTCAGTCATCCAGGTTATTGGTTGTCCCAAAGGTGCTTTTTCAGGAGGCAACTGGACTTCCTTGTTTTTTCTTTGAAGACGTTTCGCTTCTCATCAACAAAATCAATTATATCTATTACAACCTTGATCAAATGAGCCAACTCCATATTCCTTCCATGCACTTTAGGAATATTGGTTTTTAATCCAATAATAATATAAAATAATGTCCTAGAACTTTGCCCCACGTGTGCTTTTTCTTTTTTTATAAAAAGTTTTTTATTTTTTATTTTCTTATATACATGTTGTTAATGTACACTCTCTTATCCATACATAATCATACATATTTTTTCTAAAGAAAGCACAAAAATAAAACACTTTAATTCTGTTTGGGTTGCTCTTATACCATTTCTTTCCCTTCGTTTCACAACAAACCTTCTTCTCCTCTTTTCCCTCCCTCCCTCCTCACTTTTCCTACCTTCTTCTCCTCTCCTTCCTCTTTCCTACTTCCCCTTCTTCTCCCCCACTCCTCTCTTCTTTCCTTTCTTTCTTACCTTCTCCCCTACTCTTATTCCCTATGCTATCCTCCTCTCCTTCCCCTTTCTTCCATCCCTCTCTCTCCCTCACCTCCTCTATCTTACCTTCTGTTCCTCTCTCGTCTTTCTTTCTTCTTTGTTATGTAATATTTCCCTTATTTGGTAACCGAGCAACTCCAATTTTCTAATATTATATACTTTTTTTTTCATTTTAACCCAATCTATCATTTCATAATTGTACATTTATATTTATAATTTTCGTTCCTTCCCTCCCCCAGCCCCCTTTTCTATTTACTCTGGCAACATCTGGATTTCTATTTCTTTTTTGTCATTTCCCTCATATACTTTCCCATTATTGACATTGTTTATCTATCCATCATCTTTTATTTGTATCTCTTTTCTAACCATATGTAGAATCTTTCCCATGTCTTGAAATACACCGATTCCTCTTTATCTTTTATTCTCAGAGTTAGTTAAAGACCTTGGAGTTTTCATATCAAATGATCTAAGTGCCAAAGCCCACTGCAACTACATAGCAAAAAAGGCTCTAAGAGTTGTAAACCTAATCTTGCGTAGCTTCTTTTCCAAAAACACTACACTACTAACCAGAGCATATAAAACATTTGCTAGGCCAATCCTTGAATACAGCTCGCCTGTCTGGAACCCACACCACATTTCTGACATCAATACAATTGAACGTGTCCAGAAATATTTTACAAGAAGAGTTCTCCACTCCTCTGAAAACAACGAAATACCTTATCCCACCAGACTTGAAATCCTAGGCTTAGAAAACTTAGAACTTCGTCGCCTTCGACAAGACCTAAGTTTAACTCATAGAATCATCTATTGTAATGTCCTTCCTGTTAAAGACTACTTCAGCTTCAATTGCAATAATAAAAGAGCAACCAAAAGATTTAAACTTAATGTTAACTGCGTCAATCTAGATTGCAGAAAATATGACTTCTGTAACAGAGTTATCAGTGCTTGGAACACATTACCTGACTCTATGGTTTCTTCTCATAATCCCAAAAGCTTTAACCAAAAACTTTCTACTATTGACCTCACCCCATTCCTAAGAGGACTATAAGGGGCGTGCATAAGAGCACAAATGTGCCTACCGTTCCTGTCCTATTGTTTTTTTCTTATATATACAGTATATATATATGCTTATACTTCCTCATATTTCCTCATATATATGTTTATATACTATATAATCATTTTGTGTGATGCTTATGTATATTGTTGTGACAAAAATAAATAAATAAATAAATAAATTAGTCTATTCATTTCTGCACAATCTAAAATCTTTTTTATTACTTCACCTTCTGATGGGATTCTCTCCATCTTCCAATTTTGCACAAATACAATTCTTGCTGCAGTTATTACATGTATAATTAAATATATTTCTTCTTTACTATATCTCTCTGACAAAATACCCAATAAAAAATACATGTGCTTTTTCAAAAGGCAACTGGACTTCCTTGTTTTTTCTTTGAAGACGTTTCGCTTCTCATCCAAGAAGCTTCTTCAGCTCTGACAGGATAGTTACCTGGCTGCAATCAGGACCTGTTTTTCAAAGGCCTCTCCATAATTCAGCAGAGCAGTTGCCTGAAATCAGACCTGCCATTTTCCTCTACTTTCAGGTGGGAATATAATAAGAAAACAAGTTCTTATAACAAAGTTCTAAGTAAGCCTCAGAACAAGCTTTGCCAGTTGTGGCCTCTGCCTCCACAAAAATCGATTAAGCATGTCCCGCAGCCACAAAAGAGTATTCATTTTTATCTTAGCAAGGAATACCTATGCATCTGTTTTCATGAATGCGCTTGCAATGCAAAGACCTAAAACGTGATAGATTCCCACATGGACACGCGGGGAAAAATGGATGAAAGTATATTTATCACAATCAGTTTTGTGGTGCCATCTTGCTCAACTCCAATGCTCATTTTGTAATTCAATTGTATGAAGATACAACCACTATTTTTGGTTCATATGAATCAAATGAAGGTTGTTTGAGGTAAGAATCTTTGATTCAGTTCAACGTATAGATGCAAAGTTCAACATGAAGATGCAGACACCACTCATGAACAATAAGGAGAAATTAGGAATGTCAAGAGTACTCATTATCTCTGCGAACTATCATCCCCAAGATTCTTAGAGGGAACCAAATGATGGCCCTGCCCAAACCTGAAAATAGGAAAAATCTCTCTCCAAGGTCCCAAAACTAAGATTTTATGGCAAAGATGACATTGGGAAGAACAAATTCTAGACTATGAACTTCATTAAAAAGTGCAGGCTTTACTTCAGTGGATGTAGTGCTTTAATGCAAGGGTCACCAACCTTTCGGACCTCAGGGACTACTAAGTTCATAATTTTAAATTCCGTGAACCGCTAATATGATTTGTCTAATGACCGGCTAGATGGGTATAGCTAGGTCATCATGTGACTGGATGGGCGTGGCTAACTTGATGTCATTCATGACAAGGGGTGCCTCACCAGCCTCTACTCACCCCTCCCCTCCCACCCACTCATCACCTGCCCACCTGGGCTCCTTAGGGCCCCTACAGGAAGCAGTTGTTGGAGCTAAGCAGCCACCATGAGAAAGAGTTGGCAAAACAGCTCAGTTCAAATTGGATCTGGCCAAGAAGGAGGCTCAGCAGAAGCACCTCACTGAGGACTATGAGCATAGGCTTTCCAAGCAGAGGGAAGACCTGCATGAGTACAAGGCCAGGTACTGGCACCTGGAGGCTCAACGGGCTGAGATGGTCAGCCAGTTCTAGGCCATGATGCAATCCCACTGGAACAAGGCCCTCTGGCTTTTCACCATCAGTGGCACTTCCCTCCAGCCTTTGCCCAAAGCCCTGCACCAGGAGGTTGAAGCAGACCCCAAGTTGGAATTTCTCCCCCCTCTAACCCACACAAAAAGACCCCAAAGGGGGAGACTCTCTACAGCAGCGGTTCTCAACCTGTGGGTTGGGACCCCTTTGGGAGTCAAATGACGATTTGCCAGGAGTCGCTTAAGACCATCGGAAATATGGGAAGTATACTTGCGAGTCGAAGAATCGCGTTTCAATGGTTGACTCCACAAGCCAGCTGCAGGCTCTTCAAATCGCTAGCTGAATTCGGCTTCAGGTGCGATGAATTAAAAAAGAGAGAAATCTTTGCTCTGATGTCTTCCTCTCAAGCCAGCTGCAATCACTCCCAATCGCTAGCCTAATCTGGCTTCAGGCGCGATAAACTTAATAGGGGAGGAGTCTCTGCTTTAATGCCTCCGTCCTCAAGGCAATCGCAAGCAGTTCAGATCGCTAGCCAATACGGCTTCAGGCGCGATAAATTCAAAACAAAAATAATTTTATGGTTGGGGTTGCCACATCGTGGGGAATTGTATTAAAGGGGTCCCAGCACTATAAAGGTTGAGAACCACTGCTCTACAGCAACACAAACTTTCATTGCACATATCTGGTCCAGGGGCCTTAGTTTGAGGACCCTGATTTAGTGCAATATAAAAAATGCAAAATTTTCTCACGGACCACCAGTGGTCCATGGACCACCAGTTGGTGACCACTGCTTTAGTGGATGGAAAAAGAAGTACTTGATCCCAAACTGATTCATTGCCAGCAAAATGTACAAAATCCCCCCCCCAAAAAACCCCTACCAACCTAACAATACATAAAAGAAAAAGAAAAACAGATAATACACAACTGCACACTGTTTCATGCAGGTAAAACATTCAGCCAAGCTTCTCTCCAGCAAGTTCCCCTAGTCACCTGAGTATTTGTCTTTTTTCTATTTCCTAATAGCTGTTTTTCCAGTGAAAATAAAATGACAATCTTCAGTTTCTTGAAGAAATCAAACTGTCACAACTTTGTCAATCTCCAACTTATTCTTTCAGATATTCTTGCAGTATTTTTTTTTTGTACTGTTTAACATTTCATTTTTACAATGCACAGCACAGATGCATTTTAGATTAGGAAATCAAGCTTGTATGGTTTGTGATCTAGTACATTATCCAATCCAATCCAATCCAAAATTGGACAAACTATGGCTAATTGAATATTCATAACTGCCTTATGAACACAGCCAAAATTGCCTTTCAGTTCTATGATCTTCCTTTCCTTAGCCAAAACTTCTTGTGTCCAAATCTGGAGAAATTATTTGGTATGTGGACAGATGCCATGCATGAAATACAAATCATGTCTGCTATAGTGGGTAAACACTGACTCAGTATCCAGAGGGAAATAAATTTTCCTAATGGTTGAAATGATTAGGATCTTGAAAGTTCAGTTGCTTAGTATCCTTCAATCTTGCTCTTATCCCATCCTTTCTTCTTTTTTGATGAATGGGGTTAAAAAGCAATGGCCAAGGCTTTCAAAGGGCACCTATTCAACTCTCCATATCAACAGAAACATATAATATCCACAATGCATTTTCATTTGCAAGGCTCATAACACTAAGCTAAGATTGACACTAACTTAATCATAATTTCATCAGGAAATCATCAGGAAAAATGGATTTAAGTTTCAAGATAAAATGGAAGAAGACAGCATGAAGTCTAACATATAGTTAGAATATTTAGTGTAGAAGGGACCTTGTAGGACACGGACACACACACACAAACACACACATATATTTGTGATATATATACATATACATACATCACAGAATAACAGAGTTGGAAGGGCCCTTGTAAGTCATCTAATCCAATTCTCTGCCCAAGTAGGAGACCCTACGTCATTTCTGACAGATGGCAGTCCAGTCTCTTCTTGAAAGCTTCCAGTGATGAAGTTCCCACAATGTCTGAAGGCAAGTGGTCCATTGGTTGATTGTTCTGTCAAGAAAATGTCTCCTTACTTCTAAGTTGAATATCTCCTTGATCAGTTTCCATCTATTATTCTGGTTGGAAATTCTGTGAAAAGTATTATAGTTCTAATTCATCTGGAGCTCATCCAGGGAAATATGATGTATAGTATAAGATGACCAAATTATAAATTGTCTATTTTTGGGGGTGGCACCATGATGGCTCAGGTTCAAGACTGAGTGCCATACGACAGGGTGAGTTTTTGTCCTCACCCCAGCTCCTGCTAACCGAGAAGTTTGAAAGCATGCAAATGTGAGTAGATAAATAGGTACCATTATGGTGGGAGGGTAACAGTGCTCCGCGATATCATGCTGACATGACATCCACATGACCATGGAAATGTCTTCAGACAGCATTGGCTCAATGGCCTTGAAATGGAGATGAGCCTTTAGTACAGCAATGACTAATGGAGTGAAATCTGCAGGGTCTTCTTTTTATACGTTATTTTAGTAAGAGAGCGCTAAAGGATTTATTTCCCAAAAAGTGACTTCATTCTTCCCATGCCTTGGAAACAGAAGAAAAAAATGGGGGAGGGGATCACTTTGTACTGTTATAAGACTGAACATTTAATACAATACAATCATTCCAGCTTTCACAATTACCTCTGTTTTTATTACACAAATCTATGATAAAGATGCTCTTCGGCATTAGTTAGTAACAATTATTTTCTCTTCAGTTCTACTCATCTGTTCCCATGGCTGTCATCCAAAATGTTGGGAACATTAAACCTGCTCAGCAGATAATGGTAATTAGTTTCATTTTCCCCATCCTTGTAAGTACTTGCGCTTGTGTAAACCACTGACAATTTAATTCACTAGGCCAAATTTGACATGGCAAACACTCTGTTACCCATGTTAAATATGGAAAATACAAGCTGATAGGAGTTATTTTGTAAAAATTAATGGACCAGAGGAATATTGTCGATATAATTTATTTGGACTTCAGTAAGGCATTTTGATAAAGTAGACCATAACCTACTACTAGATAAAGTAGAAAAATGTGGGTTAGACAGCATCACCACCAGATGGATTCATAACTGGCTGACCAACCACATTCAACGTGTAGTCCTCAACGGAACTACATCCACATGGAGGGAAATATGCAGTGGAGTACCCCAAGGCTCTGTTTTAGGCCCAGTACTCTTCAACATCTTCATCAATGACTTGGACGAGGGGATAGATGGGGAACTCATCAAATTTGGCATAGGACCAGGTTATTTACGGGACCGCCTGCTGCCACCAATAGCCTCCCAGTGACCTGTGCGCTCCCATAGGGAGGGCCTCCTCAGGGTACCGTCAGTCAAACAATGTCGACTGGCGACGCCCAGGGGGAGGGCCTTCTCCGTGGGGGCTCCTGCCCTCTGGAATGAGCTGCCTCCGGGGATACAACAACTCCCCGACCTCCGGACCTTTCGACACAAGCTAAAGACCTTCTTGTTTTATCACGCAGGGCTGGCCTAATGTATTTTAAATGTGGGTTTTATCACTGTTTTTATTCATTTCGGCCTAATCTGAATTAGATTTTTAAAATGTTTTTTAATTTTTTGTAACTTTGTTTTTATTTGGCTGTAAACTGCTCTGAGTCCTTCGGGAGAAGGGCGGTATATAAATTAAATTAATAAATAAAATAAATAAATAAAATTTGCAGATGACACCAAGCTGGCAGGAATAGCCAACACTCCAGAAGATAGGCTCAAGATACAGAAAAATCTTGCCAGACTTGAACATTGGGCGCTATCTAACAAAATGAAATTCAACAGTGAAAAAAGTAAGGTTCTACATTTAGGCCAAAAAAACAAAATGCACAGGTACCAGATATGTGCTACCTTGCTCAATAGTAGTAACTGTGAGAGGGATCTTGGAGTCCTAGTGGACAACCAAAAAAGCCAACACAGTTCTAGGCTGCATAGATAGAGGGATAGAATCAAGATCACATGAAGTGTTAATACCACTTTATAATGCCTTAGTAAGGCCACACTTGGAATACTGCATCCAGTTTTGGTTGCCATGAAGAAAAAAAGATGTGGAGACTCTAGAAAGAGTGCAGAGAAGAGCAACAAAGATGATTAGGGGACTGGAGCAGTGGTGGGATTCAGCCAGTTCGCACCACTTCAGGAAAACCGGTTGTTAACTTTCTGAGCAGTTTGGCAAACTGGTTGTTGGAAGAAATCATTAGGGCAGAGAACCAGTTGTTAAATTACTTGAATCCCACCCCTGGACTGGAGGCTAAAACATATGCAGAACGGTTGCAGGAACTGGGTATATTTAGTTTAATGAAAAGAAGGACTAGGGGAGATATGATAGCAGTGTTCCAATATCTCAGGGGCTGCCACAAAGAAGAGGGAGTCAAACTATTCTCCAAAGCACCTGAGGGTAGAACAAGAAGCAACAGGTGGAAACTAATCAAGGAAAGAAGCAACTTAGAACTAAGGAGAAATTTCCTGACAGTTAGAACAATTAATCAGTGGAACAACTTGCCTCTGGAAGTTGTGAATGCTTCAACACTGGAAGTTTTTAAGAAGATATTGGATAACCATTTGTCTAAAGTGGTGTAGGGTTTCCTGCCCTAAGCAGGGGATTGGACTAGAAGACCTCCAAGGTCCCTTCCTACTCTGTTATTCTAAAATGGTTGCAGGGGTCACCTCAGAGGTAGTATTCAGCAGGTTCTGGTCAGTTCTGGAGAACTGGTAGTGGAAATTTTGAGTAGTTTGGAGAACTGGTAAATATCACCTCTGACTGGCCTTGCCACCATCTATTCTCTGCCTCCCAAGTCCCAGCTGATCAGGAGGAAATGGGGATTTTGCAGTAATCTTCCCCTGGAGTGGGGTGGGAATGGAGATTTTACAGTACCCTTCCCCTGCCCCGCCACCAAGCCACACCCACAGAACCAGTGGTAAAAAAAATTGACTCACCTGCATTGTAATCTTCCTATTATTTTGATCAGGGTAGCCAACGTATCCATTTGTCTACCTAATTGTACAAACTTAAAATAAATAGGTTTATAAAATGGAAAGGTACCCTTTATTTCAGGGGTCTCCAACCTTGCCAACTTTAAGCCTGGCGGACTTCAACTCTCAGAATTCCCCAGCCAGCTTTGCTTAAAGTTGCCAAGGTTGGAGACCCCTGCTTTATTGGACCAGTTACAGAGCTAAATTAGCAAGTCCTGAAACTCTTGTGTTATTGAGCAGATCGGGCTAGAGGAAGCATCTGTTCCGTTTTCCAAGCAGTCTGACGAGATGGTTGGTGTAACTTTCCATTTCATCAAACTCTTTATTTTAAGTCTATACAATTAGTCTGACAAATGGGTCTCAGGCACAACACTACACCACTTCTTTTGGAGACGTTATAGTTAATGAAGGGATACCAGGAAGAGGAAGTAACAAAGGAGGCCACTAAAGTATGTGGTATCTTGTTCCTTAAAAGATAAAAAGGTAAAAGTTCCTCTCGCACATATGTGCCAATCATTCCCGACTCTAGGAGGCACTGCTCATCTCCGTTTCAAAGCCGAAGAGCCAGCCCTGTCTGAAGATGTTTCCGGGGTCATGTGGCCGGCATGACTAAATGCCAAAGGTGCATGGAACACTGTTACCTTCCCACCAAAGGTGGTCCCTATTTTTCTACTTGCATTTTTTATGTGCTTTCGAACTGCTAGGTTGGCAGAAATTGAGACAAGTCACAGGAGGCCACCCCATTATGCGGCACTAGGGATTCGAACCGCTGAACTGCCGACCTTTCAATCAACAAGCTCAACATCTTAGCCACTGAACCACCACATCCCTTCTTGTTCCTAACATGCACATAAACACAAACACACACATACACAGTAGCTTGCACATATGTTTTCTTTCAAAGATGAGAAATTGTATTCTGTACCAAGCTTGGCAGTTGCCATTGAGCTGTGCCTTTTTTAAATGGAAAGATGCTTTAGGAAACCTTTTAACTAAAGATTGTCTGTACTTTTGGAGGCATTAAGAGACAGAGCTGTTCAACTTTGACATAGATGGCCTCTTTGACCCCTGTTTCAAATCAGCGGCCCTCTTGTCAAAAATGTGCACACTTTAAACACAAGAATAGAGTAAGGCAGAAGCTTGTCCACCTCTAGGATAAAACACCCAGACACAAACTGTGCAACATAGTATATGCAGGACAATGCAGTGAAACATGCATAGATCTGTCCATTGGGGGAACAAAACAACCACTTCACCAGTGTATGGCTTTTGTGGGTTTCATCAAGACAAGATTCAGCAGTCCATCTGCATTTAAAAGACAAGGTCACTATTTTGAAAATAGCAAAGTCCACATTTTGAACAGAGAGGACCACTGGTTTGAAAGAGGGGTCAAAGAGGCCATCTAAATCAAGGGAGGAAGGATACAAAAATTATCTATCTCCAATCTATAACACAGTCCTTTCAGCAGTTCCAAGAAGGCTCCACACCCATTTGCATTACTCAGGTAACTCTGAGGACACAGAAAAACTTCCAAGTGGCCTCAGTGACTCTCTAAAAGAATGTGAATGACCAACTGTCTGCAAGGAATATAAATCCTTACATTCTCCACATCCAGTCAGAGCTGAAGAAGCTTCTTGAATGAGAAGTGAAATTTCTTCAAAGAAAAACAAGAAAGTCCAGTTGCCTTTTGAAAAAGCACATTTGGGGCAAAGTTCTAGGACATTATTTTATATTATTATTGAATTAAAAATCAATAATATTCCTAAAGTGCACGGAAGGAATATAGAGTTGGCTCATTTGACCAAGGTTGTAATAGATATAATTGATTTTGCTGATAAGAAATGAATGATGAAGTTTTTGGATTTTCTATATGTAGGTAGTTTTTGACTCACAACTACAGTTGGAACCAGAACTTCCATTGCTAAGCATAATTTTACTATTTTTTTTGTCATAGTTGTTAAGTATGTGCCTGCAGTTCTTAAGTGAATCACACTGTTGTTAAGTAAATGCAGCTTCTCTCATTGACTTTGCTTGTCAGAAGCTGGCTGGGAAGATCACAAATGATTTATATGATCCCAGGATGTTGCAACCATCATAAATATTCTGCAATCATAAATTATATGCCAGTTGCCAAGCACCTGAATTTTAACCATGTGACCACAGGTATGCCTGCCATGGTCTCAAGTGCAAGGACTGGTCGTAAGTCATCTTTTTCAGTGCCATTGCGACTTCAAACAATTGGTAAATGAATGGCTATAAATCAAGGACTACCTGAAGTTAAATATTGAGATATTGGAAGAAGAGAGCATTTGTTGTACTTTAAAGAGATGGTGGCAAGTTACTCAAATTGCTTATACTTAAATAGGAAAATTACTTTTTTATGGTGTTTTTTTTTTCTTTTCCACACTTTCTATTTTTTCTGTTTGTTTTATTTTTGTAGTTTGTATTAGGTTTTTTTTTATTTTTTTAAAATTTTAATCTCTAATGAAATTATTTTTTAAAAAAACAAAACACCAAATGATCAAGCTACACCTGGAATTCAAAGGATTCTATTGGAAACGCAGCATACAGCTCCTTACAAGCTACTCCTGCCAGCTTCACCCAGCTGCCACAAACTTCAGAAAAAGCCGCCCTTGCCTATTCAAAATAGAACTTGATCCGGCATATATCTGCTACTGTTGTTGAGGGTTTCTGAAGGTCACATGTTAGATTCAATGTTCCAGGAAAAAGAAGAGCTCTCTAGAACACATAAACTCTGTGCTGGAACCCCCCCTGAGAACTCTGTGCTTGCTGCAGTTATAAGGCATGTTGTAACACTTTGCCTGTCGGTGTTTCCCCTGGAGCGTAACACGCCGCTAGAGAATAATGAAGGCATTGAATAGCTTGACTGACAGCTCAAGCGGCACCTAGAAAAAAATCCTGATTGCAACACAGTGCCAACCCTTGGCTTAAAATTTCCTTCTGATCTGCACCATAAGAAGGATGCCAGCATTCGTAAACACTAAGGCAGTTTCCACAATCAAACACACAGATGCACCTACACCAGGGGTGAAATCCAGCAAGTTCTGACAGCTTCTGGAGAACCGGTAGCGGAAATTTTGAGTTGTTCGGAGAACCGGCAAATACCACCTCTGGCTGGCCCCAGAGTGGGGTGGGAATGGAGATTTTACAATATCCTTCCCCCAAGAGTGGGGAGGGAATGTGGATTTTGCAGTATCCTTCCCCTGGAATGGGGTGGGAATGGAGATTTTGCGGTATCCTTCTCCTGCCATGCCCACCAAGCCACACCCACCAAGCCACACCGCTGACCAACACACATGGACAAAACTAATCTAGGAAGCTTTGTTCCAAATACAACTGAATATCCATTGTGTTGCAATCAGAACTCACAGCAAGAGCAACAACCGAGGTGAATATTTCACACATACTGATCCCCTCTTCCTCAAATTCCTCTTGATTCCAATGAAAAACCAACCCTAAAGTTATTGCCAGTTTTGATCCAACAGGTGAGTAAAACAGATGTTGGTAGAGAAAATCTAAAACATAGCCCATCTATTCTGTCTACCCGCCTTGATTTCCGCTCCGCCTATCTACACATACTTTTTAAAAGAAAACTTTTCAAATTGGTACTCAGAAAGCAGATTACAGATAGTCATAGTTTAGACCAGGAGTCTCCAACCTTGGCAACTTTAAGCCTGGCGGACTACAACTCCCAGAATTCTGGAACTTGAAGTCCGCCAGGCTTAAAGTTGCTAAGGTTGGAGACCCCTGGTTTAGATAAATATCACAGAGAGGTCTGGTCAATTTGCAGTGCATTTCTAAGCAGTTCTAGATCTAAATAGCGTAAAGCTTAGAACTAAAATCTAGATCTAGATATCCCTTCTCTGATCCAGGCTTCCACAACAAAGAATAATTCTTTGTACAATACATATATATTGGCAATATACTCTATGTATATTGTCAATATACAATATGTATTGACAATACAGTATTGCGTAGTACACAAAATTGTCTGCTACAATGTCCTATGTGTCATTGACTACTTCAGCTTCAATGGCAATAACACACAAGCATACAATAAATAGAAATTTAAGGTAAACCGCTCCAAACTCGATTGCAGAAAATATGAGTTTAGCAACTCAGTGGTCAATGCCTGGAATGCACTACCTGACTCTGTAGTTTCTTCCCCAAACCCTCAAAACTTTAACCTTAGACTGTTTACTGTTGACCTCACCCCATTTCTAAGAGGTCTATAAGGGGCGTGCATAAGTGCACCAGCGTGCCTACCGTCCTTGTCCTAATGTTCTCATTTATTTGTATCCATAATCATGTTTATACTTATATATGTTAACTAATACATGCTTGACAAGAATAAATAAACAAAAATAAAATAGATAAAAGATAAAGTTCTTGTTCTTATTGAAGTTTATATCTTGTCTTTCTGTACAAGAATGGGCAATGCAGCTAATGGGTAATGTAACTAATAAATGCAGTTGTGTATATGGGTCTCCTGGAACGGATTAGAGGTTACCTATGGGTGTATCAGGAAGAAGTAGGTGAGGTCAAAGGAGAGAATAGACATGCTCATAGAAAGAGACTAGGCATGTCCAAATCCTTTTTCTTCTTTGACTCATCTACTTAGTTACAACTTAATTGAAAATCAGAGGCTGCATTGTTTTGATAGCCTGAGTTCTTCCCTGAAAGCTGGCATTATCGGCATTAATTAAAAGTATTATCAATGCAAAGCTGAGAAAGGGGCCCGTAGCCATAGAAAAGTTTAGATAAAGGCCTGCAGGCTGCAAAGCTATGTATTTAAATCAGTGAAGGAAAGAATTGTAAGCACTTTTGGGAATCAAGCTGGGAGAACTTGAATATATCCCTGGAAATCCCACTTACTGGCATCAAGTATCTAATTGAATAGTTTAACCCGACTTCTCTTTTTTTCCTCTTTTTTTTTAATCATCATACTGCATTTTACACTACTAACCAGAGCATATAAAACATTTGCTAGATCAGTTCTTGAATACAGCTCGACTGTGTGGAACCCATACCACATTTCTGACATCAATACAATTGAACATGTCAGAAATATTTTATAAGAAGAGTTCTCCACTCCTCTGAATACAATAAAATACCTTATGCCACCAGACTTGAAATCCTGGGTTTAGAAAATTTAGAACTACACCGCCTTCGACATGACCTGAGTTTAACTCATAGAATCATCCATTACAATGTCCTTCCTGTCGAAGACTACTTCAGCTTCAATAGCAACAATACATGAGCACACAATAGATTTAAGCTTAATGTTAATCGCTCCAATCTTGATTGCAGGAAATATGACTTCAGTAACAGAGTTGTTAATACGTGGAATACACTACCAGACTCTGTGGTCTCTTCCCAAAATCCCCAAAGCTTCAACCAAAAACTGTCTACTGTTGACCTCACCCCATTCCTAAGAGGTCTGTAAGGGGTGTGCATAACAGCACCAACGTGCCTACCGTTCCTTTCCTATTGTTTCCTTTCGTTATATCCAATTAATATAGTTATTACATACTCATGCTTATATATATGCTCATATATTGTATAGTTATTTCATGCTTATATATACTGTGTGACAAAATAAATAAATATAAATAAATAAATAAAAATAAATTGTGATGAAACGTTTGGATTGACAGACAAATAAATGAATGACCTTAGTTTGCCTCCTTCTGAAACATGAGTTAGGTATTGCGTTTTCTATGGATTTCTTTTATAAGGACAATTTGTAACATGCCGTAACCTAAAGGATATGATTACTGATTAGAAAGAAGATGGTTAGGTAACACTGTTTTGTCCAAAAAGACACTGAAGCTCTAATCACATTACTGAACAGTGTGTCTGTTTATCTTAAACCATCAGTATTCAGTTCTTCAAAGGTCTTTGTTTTTGGATTCTCACCCTATGAGCTCATAAAACATCTGAGAGGGGTGGGTTTTTTTTCCTCCTTTTTTTTTTTAAATTTGAGATTGTGCACTAATCGCATAACAGTTGGCAAAACACCATAAAACGGGTTGGCAGTTAAACAAATAACTCTACACGAGACCAAACATAATTGTGGGTTATTGAAAAATGCTTCCTATACATGACTGGAATTCCCCTTGTTAGCTGGAAGTTTTCTAAACTGGCCAAAACACATTGTCAAACAGACCTGCGGGCTTTCATGTGGTGCCCTGCAATGCAATTTTGAGCAGTGTTTTTTTAAGGATCCACTCGCTAATTTGACATGAAAAAGAATTATTCCCTCGGAACTTTGGCCCACTGTCACCTAATCTGGAAGTCAGCTAGCCAAATCAGTGGATTAAAACCCACCCAGAGAAAACATAAGGAGGAGGGGGGAAATGACTGAGAGAGCAAAATTCAAAGGTGAGGAAATGACCTTTTTTTTGGCTGGTATATTTTCGACTTGTATATGATATCCCACCTCCATTCAGAAGACACAGTGGAACTGTTACACCCATTACTCCCATTCACCAGAAATACACAACCAGCAACCCACAGGAATCACTGATAGACAATGTGCGTTTAGACCAAGGGTCCCTAACCTTTGGAACCTCAGGGACCACTAAATTCATAATTTTAAATCCCGTGGACCACTAGTACGATCTGCTTAATGACCGACTGGGTGGGTGTGGCTAGGTAGTCATGTGACTTGGTGGCCATGACCAACTTGATGTCACTCACATTGAGGGGCACCTCACTGGCCTCTACTCACCCCTCCCCTCCTACCCACTTCTCCCCTGCCCACCTGGGCGCCTTAGGGCCCCAACAGGAAGCAGTTGTTGGAGCTAAGCAACCACCATGAGAAAGAGTTGGCAAAACAGCTGACTCAGTTCAAATTGGATCTGACCAAGAAGGAGGTTCAGCAGAAGCACCTCACTGAGGACTAGAAGCATAGGCTTTCCAAGCAGAGGGATGACCTCAGGAGTGCAAGGCCAAGTACCGGTTCCTGGAGGCTCAGCGGGCTGAGATGGTCAGCCAGTTCCAGGCCATGATGCAGTCCCACTAGTACAAGGCCCTCTGGCTCTTTGCCACCAGCAGCACTTCCCTCCAGCCTTCGCCCAAAGCCCACACCAGGAGACTGAAGCGGACCCCAACCCACAAAAAAGACCCCAAAGGGGGAGACTCTCTGCAGCAACACAAGTGTTCATTGCACATATCAGTCCAGGGGTTGTAGTTTGAGGACCCCTTATTTAGTGCAATACAAAAAATGCAAATAATTTTTCTGGGGACCACCAAAATTTTCTCGCAGACCACCAGTGGTCCACGGACCAGCAGTTGCTGACCACTGATTTAGACCATGGGCATCCAACCTTTGTCTTACCCAAGCCTCACTGAGTGAAGAGGGATTGTCTTGAGTTGCATATAAAATACACAATATAGATAATGGATGTAAGTAGCAAACTTCTTTTAATTTTTTTTATAAACCCTGTGTGGCCGTATTACTAGCTGTCCAGGGCTACATGTGGCCTACAGGCTGTGGATTGGATACTTCTGATTTAGACCATGTTCTCGATTCAGAAATCCAAAGTATTCTCAAAGGGTGGCTGTCTCTGGGCACTATTTGAACCTATATTAATGTCAACTGAACAGTCTTCTTTAGTTGTCTGGTATTTCATCAGTAGCTCAAGACTACAAGAGGCCATTTTGCGTGAAGCTGCACAGCCATTGCAAACACTGCCTCAAAAGAGTATAGAGTTGTACTCAACATTAATTGGTTCCGGGATGAGTGACAAGGACCAAAAACGATGAGTATTAAAACAATTTTTCCCCATAAGGCATAGTTTAATGAGTCACAAGACATTGTCAAGTTCTAGCTCGTGCATTGAGAACCAAACAATGAGTACCAGGACAACATTTTGCACTGAGTATCAAATCCGATGAGTTTCAAAGCAGTTGAATTACCAAGATACCCCTTTACTCAATTTCACCATTCTTCAGTAGACATCTTGTGCATCCATTCCAATTCTTGTTTGGTCTACAACAACTTATCTAGCAATGCCATGTCTGGGAGGCTTCTACTGTTATCGAATACAGGTAGTCCTCAATTTACAACAGTGACTGTTCAAAGTTACAATGGCACTGAAAAAATGACTCATGACTGTTTTCACGCTTACGACTGTTGCAGCATTCCCATGGTTACATTCATATGCTTGACAACTGATTCATATTTATAAAGGTTGTTGCGGTGTCCCGGACTCATGTAATCACCGTTTGCAACCTTCTGACAAACAAAGTTAATGGAGAATCCAGATTCACTTAACAACTGTGTTACTAATTTAACAACTGCGGTGATTCACTTAACAAATGCAGCAAGAAAATGGGGCAAAGCTCAACAAATTTCTCACTTAGCAACCAAAACTTTGGACTCGGTTGTGGTTGTAAGTTGAGGACTACCTGTACTAGCTTGAGCTTCTGAAGGATGTTTATTCCAGTAGTGGGATTGAAATCCTGGCGCTACCATTTCACTATCGGTAGTGCACCAGTACGAGCACTCGCTTTGCAAGCACGTGGCGCTTCTGTGCATGTGCAGAGCATTTTTGATGACGTCTAGGCAGGTGGGCGGAGCCTCCTGCCATCGCCACTACTGGTTTTCTCAAACCAGGGTGAACCGGGAGCAGCCCATCACTAGTTTATTCCTGTTCCTCATGATAGAGATGGGCTGCTCACATGTTTCAGCCCACTGAGATTTTACTAGGGACTCTCTACTTGATATATGTGGTGATTTTAGTATTACTCATATTTATTTATTTACAGTATACTGTATGTACTGTCCATTTAACTCCAGTGCCACACCAATTTCCTCCTTTGTTGCTCCCTCACATACATGTTCTTGGGGGGCTAATTTAGGGGTGAAATCGCGGACCGGATCGCGCGATCTGATAGCGATGGGGGCGGGTAGTTCGGAGAACTGGTAGCAAAAATCCCTGCCCCTCCCCCACTGCCCACACTTCGCTGCTTCTCTTCTCTATACCTGAAGCTCTTGGTGGTGATAAAGCTGCAAACGGCCTTAAATGACTGCCATGGCGCTTCAAAGGACTGCACTACAGCTGATCAGCGCTGTAGGCGGCTAGTAGACCAGTGCCTCTATTTTTAAAGAAGATAGACTGGCGCCTCCCAAAAAAAGGCAATTGGTAGACCTGTGGTTTTATTTTTAAAGAAGGTAGACTGGTGTACTCCCAAGTTTTTTATGCTTTATTATTTTTATTATTTAGTCACCTGACCACCAAGCCATGCCCACTGGGTCATCACCTGACCACCAAGCCACGGCCACCAATTAAGCCACGGCCACAGAACCGGTAGGGGAAAATTTTAGATTTCACCTCTGGGCTAATTTAGTAAATTAGCATACCCCAGGAACATCTATGTGGGGGCATTAGCATTAGCATACCAAAAACTATTTTTGTGTATGCTCATCACTATCTGAACTATTTTACCTACTGCCTCATCTACTGTCCTATTTCAGACTCAAAAGACAAAACAGTGCTGTGGAGCTCATAGGGCCACGATGGCAAACCTATGGCAGAGCACTCTCTGTGGGCACATGTGCCGTTGCCAGCTGCTCATCTGGGTTCTGTTGCGCGCATGCCCACAATGGAACCGGGAAGAGCAGCTGGCCACCGTACACATGCACCCTGGCCATTTGCTGTCTTCTGGATTCCGGCACTCTGGAGTGCACACTCCAGTTTCGGCACTTGGTGCCGAAAGGGTTAACCATCCCTGTCATAAGGGCCTTCACACAGCACCTATCTGCAACTCCTTAAAGTACTGCAAGGAGTCTGAGGAACCTCATTGCTATCTCTACATCTGGATAATGATCCCAAGAAAATACTATTTCAAGAGATTGAAGACAAGACTTCATAGTACCTCCTGAAGTCTTTAAATCCAAGTCCTGTCTAGCCCAAGAGGATTTCATTTTTTGATTTCAATAGTAAACCAGAGCAATGCACTGGGTTTCAGTAACAGAAAGGATACGTTAAAATACACAGATGAATGAATCTAACAAGTATCTGCAACTAATTGTCACTACCTTATTTTCTCAAATTGCAAGGCTGCTCTGGAAGCCTTCCTACAAAAGCCGCACAATTCTGTGCCCTTTTTTACAGCTTTTGTGAGTTGCAGACAGGTGTTGTTTTCAAAGTCTCATGTATTCTGAAGGAGATCAAATCCAAATCATTGCACAACCATATTAAATACATTTTCCTGTTGTGCACAAAATAAAATGAGTTAATCACTGCTTTTATGTTAAATATTCTGTAGTTGTCAAACTACTTATTTAATATATGGGGAAATTTTCTTTACTGTAGATTTTACTACAAAAGAAGAGATTCGTCAATCTCTTAAATCAGTGGTTCTCAACCTTTATAGTGCTGCGACCCCTTTAATACAATTCCCCACGATGTGGCGACCCCTTTAATATAATTCCCCATGATGTGGTGACCCCAACCATAAAATTATTTTCGTTTTGAATTTATCGCGCCTGAAGCCGTATTGGCTAGCGATCTGAACTGCTTGCGATTGCCTTGAGGACGGAGGCATTAAAGCGGAGACTCCTCCCCTATTAAGTTTATCGCACCTGAAGCCAGATTAGGCTAGCGATTGGGAGTGATTGCAGCTGGCTTGAGAGGGAGACATCAGAGCAAAGATTTCTCTCTTTTTTAATTCATCGTGCCTGAAGCCGAATTCGGCTAGCGATTTGAAGAGCCTGCAGCTGGCTTGTGGAGTCAACCATTGGAGCGCAATTCTTCGATTCGCAAGTATACTTCTCATATTCCCGATGGTCTTAGGCGACCCCTGGCAAATCGTCATTCGACCCCCAATGGGGTCCTGACCCACAGGTTGAGAACCGCTGTCTTAAATGGTACAGGGTTTCCTGCCTGAGCAGCGGGTTGGACTTGAAGACCTCCAGGGTCCCTTTCAACTCTGTTATTATTCTTATTCCATTTCTACTAAGTGGAATCTATAAGTTTTCAAAGCCAAAATCTCTCTTTCATTTGCCTGAGGCTTACTAAAATTGTGCACTGGTTTGCATCTCTGCAAGTTTCTTGAATTGCACCATAATAATCCTAACAATCAGGAACATTTTATATTTCAACACAAATGTATTGTAAGAAGTATAGCGACACCTTATGCCTATCAATTTACAATTTAAATGGAAGTTCTGATTCATATCATGCAGAAATTTCCCACCACATGCTTATGTCAAAAGACTGTTTTCTCAATCTTCTCATCACTTCCTTAACAGGTGCCAAACTTTGAACTTACCTGGATAAGTTTTCAAAGGGCAACTTCAGGTCAAAATCTGAACCAGACTTCCAATTTATAAGATTATAAAGTTTATAAAAACAGTACCAAGCACGAGCTTTTATCTTAGAGCTGAAGCATATTTGAGTTAATGATGTTAGGGCTATCAGAACCAGGGTTGAGAGATCTAGTTGACCAGCAGACTGCACAAAAAGGGATTTTTTTTTATAGCAATTTGCTATCATCTACAGTAATAGCCACCTGGATTTTGCAATTCAAGCCTGGTAGCTTTAACGTTGCACCTACATTTTAATTTGGAGTGTGAGAGGAGAAAAATTATAAGTTATTGCAGGAAGCAATTCTCAGAAATGCCAGTATTTAAAAAGATGTCTTCTGTATTAAAGCTAATAATGCAGGGTCTTAAATGTAAGTATCCCCTTCTCATGCATAGAACTGAAGAGGTAAAAAAAAAAAAAAGGTGGGGGAAGGTTGGGTCTAATAGAGCAAGCCAAGATTTTAGGCAGCTGTCTCTAATTTTCACGTGTGTCTTCCACAGAGTAATCAGCTAATCAGAGCTGATTAGTCTCTCTGATCTAGAGGGATTTTATCCAAGCACCGCAGCTATCAAAGCAATCATAATAGCACATTCATTAGCAAGATAAGTCTTTTGTGTCATTCATGCAAATGAATTCTGCATTCACTACCATAGAAAACTGCCTTAAAAAAGCTCTCCGAAACAAAACAAAAACACATAATTGTGATGTAAGCCAAAAACAATATTTTATTTATGAGAGATTTTTGCAATACAGAATTTATTATGAAGTGGAAGACACAACAAAGTATCAATTTCAAACTGAAAATATTCCCAACATAAATAAAATATGTTTCTTTTTTTAAAAAATCAAGGCAGGTTTTGGTTTAATTTCAACAGAAAGCAATCCTTTTTCTGAACTGCAAAAGTACACATGACCACTAGGTGGTAGGATGAATATTTTGTGTATCACTTTGCTGCCATCTAGTGGTGAATAGATTTCTGCAGCCTAAATCTGGGACTGAAAGCTGAAATAATGGCCATGCAGAAGTATGAACTGACTAACCATTTATAGACATGCCTAACTTTAAGCCCCAAAGCCTCATACTCTCCTAATCCTAACCCTCACTGTGGCATATCTGGAGTGCGTCACATTGGAAAGGCTTCTAGTGTGCAGAGAATGTTAAATGTGAATATAAATGCATTTGGGCATTTGGTAACATGATACTATGTAAACTACAGGCGTTTCTTAGCTACATAGCAACATTGGTATCAGATTAAATAAGAATGTATGGCCACAGTAATCAATGTACCAGCTAATGATTGTATGTAGGGATTTTCCCTTGAACATGACTTAAAAACTCCAATTAGAAAAGAAACTGACTGCCAAAATTTTAACTGGTAGAGCCAAGTTATCTCATATCATTCAATGTCACTCCAATATTTTTAGCAGGCTGCTCCACAGTACCAGGAACCCTGTGCAAACAAAATTCCCAAACCTATAAACTTTGCAGCTATGCAGATTGAGCTATTGAAAGTTAAATAACCAATCAAATAAAAATCCTAGTCTTCATTGCTCCAAATAAGTACCTCTGAAGTCTTAATTTGGGTTTTGTACTAACGTGCTGTTAGGCTAGCTAATGGGATCAAACACTGTAGTAAAAAGCAGATTTGATTTGACTTGATTTGATTGTCTAAGGCCATGATGGCGATCCTATGGCACGCATGCTCGAAGAGGCACACAGAGTCATGTTGCATGGGATACGTGGCGTCACCCGTTCCTTTTACGGGTTTCTGGCATGCATGCTCGCATGATGATCAGCTGACCTTTTTGCATGCGGCTGTGCTGGAAACTAGAAGAGCTAGTCTTCCGTTTTCCCACGTGAGCATGCATGCCGGCCAGCTGATTGTCGCGTGCGCATGTGCGCCAGAAACCCGGGAGAGTAGCTGGCTGAAACCGGAAGTTGAATCGCTGAAACCGGAAGTTCATTTTCAGGTGCGCGCATGCACCCTGGGCAGCTCCTCTTCCGGGTTGTGGCCCAGATGTGAGCGCTTGCACCAGCACACGCCCTCCCTTTTCAGCACTCGGTGCCAAAAACGTTCGCCATCTCTGGTCTAAGGAGTAGTTGCAGAAGACCTCAGGTCAATCCTACGTTGCTACCTCTTTTCAGAACATTGTCTAACTAGTTCACTTGGAATAGAATAGAATAGAATTTTATTGGCCAAGTGTGATTGGACACACAAGGAATTTGAATAAAAATGAATGAATAAAATTTGAATAAAAATGAATAAAAATGGCAAAACAGGAACTAGCAGTTCCCATAGCCAAAAAAAAAAGAATCTCTTCAGAGAGCTCTACTGCCTTCCATAGTCTTGAAGAGAACAGCCATATATCAATTGAGAAAGATGAGATGAAAAAGTGTGAGATTTAAACAGTGGTGAAATCCATTTTTTTTACTACTGGTTCTGTGGGTGTGGCTTGGTGGGCATGGCATGGAAAGAATCCTGCAAAATCCCCATTCCCACCCCACTCTGGGGCCAGCCAGAGGTGGTATTTGCCGGTTCTCTAAACTGCTCAAAATTTCCACTACTGGTTCTCCAGAACCTGCTGGATTTCACCCCTGGATTTAAACCTACAAACATCTTTGATTGGTGTGTTCTGCAATAGCAGATATTCTGTTGTAGATGGCTTCACTCTTTCTTTTAGTAAATGCCACATAATCATATAAATAAATAATCTATTCTAGATGGGTTGCATATAAGGGTATACCATTGAGTAAACCAATTCCAGAATAAGGAATTGAAAATCTTGAATGTCTAGCTGTACAGTTGATCTGGGCTGAACAGTCACACTTGTTTTTTTGCTGCAAACTACATAGGCTAATCTTCTGGAAGTTCCATCCCTTATATTACCAGTGGTCCATGACAGTTCTAGCATGCCCTAGATTCTGTCAATTATCATAATTCCCAGCCAGGCTGGACTTTCTCATTTGGAAACTGTGAAATAATATACCATATCATATATTAATATAAGCATAATCTTTGAAAAAGCTTTCATGACCAGCTCCCTTCCCAAACCTTGGTCACTAGCCACGGTCATCCCTGTCTTCAAAAAAGGAGACCCCAGCCTAGTTGAAAATTATAGACCAATCTCTTTATGCTGCGTCACCTGCAAAGTAATGGAATCAATCATCAACCAATCGATTATCCTCCATCTAGAAACAAATAACCTACTCTCTAATAATTTTGTTTCAGAAAAAAATTATCCTGTAATTTACAACTTCTGCACTACAAAAACATATGGACTACAAATCTTGATCAGGTCAAAGCAATAGATGCAATTTACATAGACTTCTGTAAAGCTTTTGACTCAGTAGTACATGACAAACTTCTCCTAAAACTAAAATCCTATGACATCTCCGGACCCCTCCACAATTAGATAACAGCGTTCCTGTCAAACAGACAACAAGTGGTCAAAATAGACAGTGCCCTATCAAATCCTGTTCCTGTCAATAGTGGCGTTCCCCAAGGCAGTGTTCTTGGGCCAACACACTTCATATTATACATTAATGATCTCTGTGACCATATTATAAGTAATTGTGTTCTCTTCGCTGACGATGTTAAACTATTTAACACTACCAACAATACAGCTACCCTTCAAAAAGACCTTGACTTTGTGTCAGAATGGTCAAAAACCTGGCAACTCCAAATCTCAACCAGCAAATGCTCTGTCTTACACATTGGAAAAAAGAATCTGAACACTAAATACAAACTCAATGGACATTACCTTGTAGATGACCCCTCACCCCGTTAAAGACCTTGGAGTTTTCATATCAAATGATTTAAGTGCCAAAGCTCTCTGCAACTACATCGCAAAAAAGGCTTTAAGAGTTGTAAACTTAATCTTGCATAGCTTCTTCTCCAGAAACACTACACTACTAACCAGAGCATATAAAACATTTGCTAGACCAATTATTGAATACAGCTCGCCTGTCTGGAACCCATACCTCATTTCGGACATTAATACAATTGAGCGTGCCCAGAAATATTTTACAAGAAGAGTTCTCCACTCCTCTGATTACAACAAAATACCTTATGCCACCAGACTTGAAATCCTGGGTTTAGAAAATTTAGAACTCTGCCGCCTTCAACATGACCTGAGTTTAACTCGTAGAATCATCTGTTACAACGTCCTTCCTGTTTAAGACTACTTCAGCTTCAATCACAACAATATATGAGCACACAACAGATTTAAGCTTAATGTGAACTGCTCCAATCTTGATTGCAGAAAATATGACTTCAGAAACAGAATTGTTGATGCCTGGAATACACTACTGTTGTCTCTTCCCAAAATCCCCAAAGCTTTAACCAAAAACTATCTACTATTAACCTCACCCCATTCCTAAGAGGTCTGCGAGGGGCGTGCATAAGAGCACCAACGTGCCCACTGTTCCTGTCCTAATGTTCCCTTTGATTGTATCCAATTTCATATAGTTATTACATACTTATGATTATATTTATGCTTATATATTGTATAGTTATTTCATGCTTATGCTTATATATACTGTTGTGACAAATAAATAAATAAAAAATAAAATATCTACAGGTGGCTTGGTTAAGGAAGGCTGTTCAACATATCATTGTTTCATCTACCTACATTTTCAGGCTTCTAATATTCATGTGTGAACTGTTAGCTTGCTGCTTTCCAGGAGAAAACAGGTGAAATGCATCTATTTCAATTGCTTAATGAATAGAATAGAATAGAATAGGATAGGATAGGATAGGATAGGATAGGATAGGATAGGATAGGATAGGATAGGATAGGATAGGATAGGATTGGATTGGATTGGATTGGATTGAATTGAATTGAATTGAATTGAATTGAATTTTTATTGGCCAAGTGTGATTGGACACACAAGGAATTTGTCTTAGTGCATATGCTCTCAGTGTACATAAAAGAAAAGATACCTTCATCAAGGTACAACACTTAATGATGTTCATAGGGTACAAATTTAACACTTAATGATACAACACTTAATGATAATCATAGGCTACAAATAAGCAATCAGGAAACAATCAATATCAATATAAATCATAAGGATTGCCAGCAACAAAGTTACAGTCATACAGTCATAAGTGGAAGGAGATGGGTGATGGGAACGATGAGATTAATAGTGCAGATTTAGTAACTAGTTTGACAGTGTTGAGGGAATTATTTATTTAGCAGAGGCGTTCGGGGAAAAACTGTTTCTATATCTAGTTGTTCTGTGTGCAGTGCTCTGTAGCATCATTTTGAGGGTAGGAGTTGAAACAGTTTATGTCCAGGATGTGAGGGATCTGTAAATATTTTCACAGTCCTCTTTTTGACTCGTGCAGTATACTGGTCCTCAATGGAAGGCAGGTTGGTAGCCATTTTTTTTCTGTAGTTCTAATGATCTTCTGAAGTCTGTGTCTGTCTTGTTGGGTTGCAGAACCAAACCAGACAGTTATAGAGGTGCAAATGACAGACTCAATAATGCCTCTGTAGAACTGGATCAGCAGCTCCTTGGGCAATTTGAGCTTTCTGAGTCATTCAATCAAATGAATGAAGTATTTATTGTTATTGGCAATACTGTCGGAGGCAGGGCCTTCTCTGTGGGAGTTCCCATGCTCTGGAACGAGCTTCCCCCTGGTTTACGTCAAGTGCCTGATCTTCGGACCTTTCGCCGTGAGCTGAAAACGCACCTATTTATTCAAGCGGGACTGGCCTAAAATTTTATTGGGGTTATTTATATTTTAATATTTTAAATCATTTTAAATTTGGCCACCTTATAATATGTTTGTTTTAATTTCTTTTAATATTTATACTGTGATTTTTACTTGGCTGTACACCGCCCTGAGTCCTTCGGGAGAAGGGCGGTATAAAAATTGAATAAAATAAATAAATAAATAAATAAATAAATTAAACTGGAACTGGAACTGGAACTGGCATTTTTAGCAACCTATCAACTTCTCTTCAAGGACTAGACAAATGTTGTGGTTTGATGGTGTTAAAATATTGTTGCAGGATGTAACCTGTTTCAAGTAAAGCTGTCTTTTGCAACTGGGTGATGATGATGAGGAGGAGGAGGAGGAGGAGGAGGAGGAGGAGGAGGAGGAGGAGGAGGAGGAGGAGGAGGAGGAGGAGGAGGAGGAGGAGGATGAAATAGATTTACATTATTTATTCATTTACTAAAATTGTATGTGATGGATCCTCTCTGAGCTTGCTTGTTTTCTTGCAGATGTTTCATTACTCAAACTAAGTAACACCATCATGAAAACAAGCAAGCTCTGAGAGGCACCAAGGACCCTTCATTTCAACCCTGAAATAAATATTCTCCTTTACTGGTAAAATTGTAGGTTGCTGAATTCACAGTGGCTTTACATGTTAATTGCAATAAAACACTTCAAACAGAACAAAAATCATACCATATAAAACAAAAACAATTCATTAGCAGCTGATAAACAAGAAATAACATCTAAATGATGGTAACCCATCACTCTTAAGTTTATGTTTACTAGTTAAACCTTCTTAAAGGATATCAGGATGGGATTGCCCTAAATTTTTATTTTGTGCTGCCATAGAAAACATAGCTTTCTAAATCCCCCCTCATCGCATTGTAATAGGATACTATTAACAATTTCCAATTTTCTTTGAATGGGTTGAATCAGATAGGAGTTGGCAGTCCCAGTATTACCTAGGCCGGGTGTCAGCAACCTGGGGCTCCAGAGCCGCATGCGGTTCTTTGGGCCCTCTGCTATGGCTCCCTGTCGGGTGATCCCACCACTGGCTCCCCCCCCTCCCCTCCCAGTCACTCCTTGCCTGGCCTGAGAAGATAAAAGCAACAGTGAGGGATGGAGAAACGGCCCGGGGCAAATAAAGAGAGACAGAGATACAGAGAGAGGGGGGAAGAGAGAGGGAGAGAGGGGGGAGGGAGGGAGAGAGGGAGAGAGAGAGAGAGAGATGTCAAAAGGGTTTTGTGGTTCCCACAACCGGTTCTCTGCCCTAATGACCTACTAGGTAGGCGTGGCTAAGGGGAGTCATGTGACTAGTGGAAGTGAGTGGTGTTGAGTTGGCCACACCCACCCAGGTTTTGTGGCTCCTAGTGTTTTCTTTTATGTGGGAAACAGGTCCAAATGGCTCTTTGAGTGTTTAAGGTTGTAGACCCCTGACCTAGGCATTTTGTATAGAACCTAATTAACTATTTTAATTAGTTAAATACAGTTAACAGTTACTTTCCTTATGGATATTCACTTAAATTACATGTTCATTTATTTGTGGGAGAGAGAGGGAGAGAGGGGAGAGGGAGGGAGGAAGGGAGGGAGAGAGATGTCAAAAGGGTTTTGTGGTTCCCACAACCAGTTCTCTGCCCTAATGACCTACTAGGTATTCTACTTTTTGTTCAGAAGCTCAAAGTTGCATGCATGCTGAATCAAATTGTGCACAGTAATGCAAATACATGTATTTTTATTCATTTGCGTTTCCCTGGAATAGATATCCTAAACTACTAATCACTGGCACCCATTCCCACCACAGAGGGACATGGCTGAAATTCAGGTGCTTGGATATCATGTACTAAGTTTCAAGTAAAAAGTTTGCATTTGATCGCAGGATAAATTATCAAATTCTATTTTTAAGCTACTATAAAAATTGCTTTCTCCACCACCACCCCTCCCCAAGTCCACTGCACTGGTAAAGTCACCTGATGCATCAAATAAAGGAAACATTGGCATGATCCCACATTGTGATCTCAGCCAAAGCCTGGCTCCCCTTGCTGATTAATGAGTTGTGATATCATAGGCTTCGCGGATGCATACTTAAGCAGCAAAAAAGCAGGCAGACACCAGCAACATTACGTTTGATTTTTATTTTTTTTAGTGCCTTCTCTATCTTCATGTACAACACACACAGAAATATTGTTTTCATCTGACTCTCAGTTTTACGAAACCCGATGATTGGGGCTACTTTCAACCTTGAGCGTAAGGTGGCAAAGCTCCAAATGAGGGATAGCCGCAAATGTTAGATCAGTCAAAACAAAGAGAATAATGAAGGGAAAAAAGGGAGGTTCAAACAATCAGTTCAAACAATCTTTTCTCTTGGTGGGCAGGGAGAAAGAAACAGATAGCAAAAACTGAGCTATGTGTGATTCCAAAATTAGATGACTTGCATTTATTGTAACTTATCTTAGCTTCGCTTACAGAATGTGTGATACAGGCCTCCTAGCACAGTACCACTTCAGAACAGCACAATAATCCCAGAATTTCTCAACATACTATTTTTTTTTATGGGAAGAAAAGATAGGAAAAATAGAGTCGACTCCACACTACGTTCACTGGTATTCTGAGTTAGTATCATTTTAGGATAAATACAGTTCATAGTAGAAAGTTACAAGAATTTCTGCTTTGTGCACAAAATGCAGATAGAGACATCTTCATCTAGAGTAGTAGTAGTAGTAGTAGTAGTAGTAGTAGTAATAGTAATTGTTGCTTTGGACAACAGCAAGATGCCAGGATTTACAATGGAACAGAATAACAGAATTGGAAGGGACCTTGGAGGTCTTCTAGTCCAACCCCCTGCTTGGGCAGAAAACTTTACCAATGTTAACTGAAAGTGATGAGGTAGAATTGGAAAATTCTGCCTCAAAAGGACATACTGTACCTACTAGGGACTACAGCTCACTTTTAAAAATCCATAATAAGAGTTCTTTTCTCATTAAAAGGTAAAGGTAAAGGTTCCCCTCGCACATACGTGATAGTCGTTGCCGACTCTAGGGGGCGGTGCTCGTCTCCGTTTCAAAGCCGAAGAGCCAGCACTGTCCGAAGACATCTCCGTGGTCATGTGGCCGGCATGACTCAACGCCAAAGGCACACGGAACGCTGTTACCTTCCCACCAAAGGTGGTCCCTATTTTTTCTACTTGCATTTTTACATGCTTTTGAAACTGCTAGGTTGGCAGAAGCCGGGACAAGGAGCTCACCCATTACATTGCAGCACTAGGGATTCGAACTGCCGAACTGCCGACCTTTTGATAGACAAGCTCAACGTCCTAGCCCCTGAGCCACCGTGTCCCTTCTTTTCTCATTAGCTCTGCTTAAAGTAAAACCTTTCCACTGATTCATATGTTAGCAATTGTCAATTTTTAGAATCTCTTTTAAATCTTAGGAAATTTTTTATTCCCATTCCCTCTTTGTACATATTTAAAGGGTGTATATTTCATAGTTGGAGACAAGGGCTAGTGAATTTTAAGAAAAATGGGAAAGGGACGATGGGTGATAAGTGCAAATAATGCATCCCAGTGTCCTATTTAACTCTCTAGTTGACTATAAAAACTGTATACTAAAACTGTCTACTATTGACCTCACCCCATTCCTAAGAAGTCTGTAAGGAGTGTGCATAAGAGCACAAGCGTGCCTACCGTTCCTGTCCTATTGTTTCCTTTTATTATATCCAATTAATATAGTTATTACATACTTATGCTTATATATATGATATATTGTATGGTTATTTCATGCTTATCCTTATATATACTGTTGTGACAAAATAAATAAATAAATGAAATAAAAATAAAGGATTCCTTAAATCAAGCTCACCTTTTGGTGACTTCATAGATCTGTGCACAACAATTTAGAAATGGTTTGCTATTTCCTTCTTCTGAGATGTTGGGCAATCTCTCTATCTAGGCTACATCCCTGAGAACTTAATGGGTTTTTTTGGCTAAGTGACCCTACTTGATGGAACATGTTTCAGCTATTGTCAGGCACACATAACCAAGAACATTTGTTGAGCACAGAACATATTATTGCTACCTATACACAAAAATCTAATCAACTAACGGTTAAAGTTAAATTAGCGCTAGATAAGGATCAACAGATCCATGGGAGAGGGTGGATTTGGGTCTCTTATGGAAATGCAAGGAGTTCTAACTGACTTCCAGCTTAGCCTGCTTGTCTCCTACAGATATAGACTTAAGTAACCAAAGGCTACGCCATACTTTCTACAATTTGGTCGTTTCAGAGATAGTGGGATTGCACAGGAAATCTACATTCATTTTTATTGAGAGTAACTAGGAGAAATTTCCTGAGAGTTAGAATAATTAATCAGTGGAATAACTTGCCTCCAGAAGTTGTGAATGCTCCAACACTGGAAGTTTTTAAGAAGATGTTGGATAACCGTTTGACTGAAGTGGTGCAGGGTTTCCTGCCTAAGCAGGGGGTTGGACTAGAAGACCTCCAAGGTCCCTTCCAACTCTGTTATTCTATTCTAAATCCAGCCATGGAAGTCTGAATGCCATGCCACTCCTTTGGGGGTGGGCTAAAAATCCACATCCCAAATTACCTTCCAAAAAAGTCTAGTCTTCATGGTTCTTTAGCAGCCAAATAAACTAGAGTAGGGTTGGGTGTTGATAATTTAATCCAAAAAAAAAAGAGGAAAGGTTTAAAAGGGACAAGGTGGCTTAGTGGGTAAGACGCTGAGCTTGTTGATCAAAAGGTCGGCAGTTCAGTGATTCGAATCCCTACTGCCGCATAACAGGATGAGCTCCCATTACTTTTCCCAGCTTCTGCCAACCTAGAAGTTCGAAAGTATGTAAAGAATGCAAGTAGAAAAAATAGGGACCACCTTTGGTGGGAAGGGAACAGCGTTCCATGCACCTTTGGCGTTGAGTCATGCTGGCCACATGACCACGGAGACGTCTTCAGACAGCAAAGCTCAAAGCTCTTCGGCTTTGAAACGGAGATGAGCACCGCCCCCTAGAGTCAGGTATGACTAGCACGTATGTGCGAGAGGAACCTTTACCTTTACCTTTAGGAATGCTTATCCCTGTCATTCCCCCAAAGAAGAGATCATCAGCAAACTATAATAACAGATTCTTACAAGCCTGATTCTTGCATATCTCCTCTTCTTTCTTAATGGTTTAATGACTTAGGGATGTGTCATTGTTCAGGACTTTAAAAATGCTTTAGTCCCTTTTGCCTAGGTGATAATTTCTGCATATCTCCATTGAAATAATCTTTTCTCTCTTGATGGCCTTTTTAGTTCAGAATTCTGCCAATTGGAATCAGAAAGAAAACAACTTGGAGAAGTATGGACAAAAGAACACTTATAAGCTGGTTTCCAGGGGAATAAAATATGTGGGTTTTTTTGAGGAGTGAGCCTATGACCATTCATAAATTGATCATACTGAAATAAACCATACAGATTTTTTTATCTTTACATCTAATTAGCTGGCCAATTGGTTTTTACCTTCGCAATTTCAGTTTTATAGTGTCATTTCTCTAAGTGATGCTTTTCATGAGGTCTCATTTAAATGATGGATTCTTCACAATTACTGTCCATTAGAAGACAGGAAAACATAAAAAATCAACAGAATATGGTGAGAATTATGAGTTCTTTTCTAAAGGGGGACTGTAAGTGAAAATTAATTTTAACATGTTCATTTCTGACCAGGATATTGAATAGAGAGGAAAATGGATCGATGGTTAAACCAAAATTCTGTGTTAGAATTTGAAGTATCCCCAAACTTGATAATTGTTTGGGAATATTTAAATAATAGAAGTCAGATTACAACTTGTTCCCCTTTGTACATAAAGATAATCCCTTTTTGAAATAAATTCAAAATGTTCCTGAAGACAAAAAAAACATCAGATTTTTATTTTTATTTTGGTCAAGAAGGAATCATGTATCAATTTCCCCTCCCAAGATGGTGTGCTGAGCAGCAGACAATCTGTTTCTTCTACTGACAAACAGTTGATTTTCCCACTAAAGTGGGTTCTTTGGCAACTGGCTCCCTAGAGCTGAATGACAGTAGCTAAGAACAATCCAAGACAACCCTTGGATGATGGTGGAGCCTCCTGAGAAGAGGCATCTCGAGGACTACCATTCCTGGTGGGAGTCATTGGAGAATCAGGTCTCCATCTTTCTTCTCAGCTGTTTGTTTCTTGTTGTTGTTATATGTATGCCTGGATTTTAAGTTCATAGTTTGAATTTTCTTTTCTATCTTAATTTCAAAAGTGAATTGACTGTTGAAGGCTAATTTAACTCTTTACTGGATTTTAACATGAATTCATTAATTAATTATAATTATAATTAATAAAAATTAATTAATTAATCTTGATTGCAGAAAATATGACTTCAGTAACAGAGTTGTTAATGCTTGGAATACACTACCTGACTCTGTGGTCTCTTCCCAAAATCCCAAAAGCTTCAATCAAAAACTGTCTACTATTGACCTCACCCCATTCCTAAGAGGTCTGTAAGGGACGTGCATAAGAGCACAAACATGCCTACCATTCCTGTCCTATTGTTTTCCTTTGTTATATCCAATTAATACAGTTATTACATACTCATACTCATACATATCCTTATATATTGTATAATTATTTCATGCTTATGCTTATATATACTGTGTGACAAAAATAAATAAAAATAAAAAAATAAATGTTTTTTCCATTGTTTCACTCTGCTGTTCTGAATTACTTTCCCTTTTTCTTATAGAAGTTGACAGAGATTTCTGCCAAAAGTGACCTGTATCGATTTTCATTTACATTGGATTTTCATGACACGGATTTCATATTTCCTTAACTTTTAAAAAGTTCTTCTCTTGATTTTTTTTTTAAATGCTTGGTGGAAATTTTTTTCTTTTTTTCATCCTGCTTTATTATGAGAAATATTTACATTCTCTGCGGTTCCTTTGTTCTAAAATATCTTATTCCCCTGTCCTTGAAAAGAACTGTTTATGTCTGAGTATGAATTCCTGGTTACAAGATTATATTAAAAATGTAAACAATATACCACTTAAAGACGAAGCCCTCTGAAGAACGGAATAACAGAATTGGAAAGAACCATGGCAATCTTCTACTCCAACCCCCTGCTTAAGTAGAAGATCGTATACCGTTTCAGACAAATGATGGTCCAATCTCTTCTTTAAAACCTCCAGTGTTGGAGCACCTACAGCTTCTGGAGGCAATCCCTTCCAGTGATAAATTGTTCTAATTGTCAGAAAATTTATACTTATTTCTAGGTTGCTTTTTACCTTGGTTAGTTTCATCCATTGCTTCTTGTCCTGCCTGCAGGTGCTTTGAAAATACGTTGACAACCCCTCCCCCTCTCTTTTTAGTGGCACCCCTTAGATATTGGAACACTGCTATCATGTCACCCCAGTCTTTTTTTTCCATTAAACTAAACATACCCAGTTCCTGCAACCATTCTTCATATGGTTTAGCCTCCATCACCCTAGTCATCTCTTCTCTGCACTCTTTTTTTATATTGTGGTGACCAAAACTGGATGCAACATTCCAAGTGCAGTCTTCACAACCATGGCGGGATGGGGGCGGGCTAGTATTGTTCCATCTTTTTTTTTTTGCTTTTGAAAAATATCGAGTTTGCATTATACCTTAATTTTCTGAATAAAATTTATTCAAAGGAGAAGGAGTCATGTACCAATTGGCATAAGAAGAACAAAAGTTAGTTTTGTGTTTAAATGCGGACATTATTATTTTTTTTTTAAAAAAAAGATGGGCTTTGTCCTCAAAGATGATCAAAGTAAATTAACTGCAATCTGCTAGAGAAACTCTCCCCTTCAACTAGATAATTCACCTTGAAGTCTACACCTTTTCATACTTGATTAGTACATGAGAGCTGGTTTAGTGGGGTGGTTAAAATGCTGGACTAGAAACCACAAGGGAGTGAGTTCTAGTCCTCCCTTAGGCATGGAAGCTGGCCAGGTTATTCTCCCTTAGATCTAATCATCTTAAATAGTTATTGTTGTGGGATGTGATAGGAAAGGAAGGGATGGGATGGGATGGGATGGAATAGAATCTGGTAGGGACCTTGGAGGTCTTCTAGTCCAGCCCCCCTGCTCAAGCTATACTATTTCAGACAAGGGGCTGTCCAGTCTCTTCTTAGAAACCTCAAGTGATGGAGCGCCCATGTTTTCTGATGGCAAGCTGTTCCACTGGTTAAATTTTCCTCACAAAAAAACTAAGATGGAATTTCTGTTTCATTGGCTGATGTTCCAAATGGCCAACGTAATTAGGGTTTCTATTGCTTCTAGCTTTTTATACCATGGTAAAGATTTTGACGTCACTGTGGCAAACAGGAATATGTACTAGGCAGTTCCTCTAACAGATGATCCAACAAGACTCTTCTTAATAGTCTGTCGTGGCCCAGCATTAAGCAATCAGAAAAGCTCACCTGATATATCTTCATGCATCAGGAATTTATCAGAGAAGGCAGGATAATGTCATTCATTGGGCTGTCTTCGTTTCCACCAAAAATATTATCAAGTGTTCAGAAATGGGGAAATGGCCTTAGAAGCTCTTTTCTGAATTTTAGGATGTTCCTTTTTAAAATATTTTATATAACAGGAACTATTATAAAAATGCATTGTGTGAGAATAAGCACAATAAAGATGCTGTAGACACTTTGCAACCTGATCCGAAATTTTGAAACCCAGAATATTAATAGTAATAGAAAATGATTAGTACATTTAACTATCCCAAATAAGAAGGTATAGTTCAGGTGGATTTTTAATCACTCATAAATTTCCAGAAATGGCATTGGAAAAATACTATTGTTACAAAGCAAGAGAGTAAATGACACAAAAAATATACATGAGCTCTGACCCTAAAAGTCACTTTTTTGTTTTATCAAGTCAGTTTTTAATCTGACAGTTTCAACAGAAAATAAACTTCAGAAGTTCTGATGCCATCTGATAAACTGAAAGCAAACTGCAGAGAGAGAGAGAGAGAGAGAGAGAGAGAGAGAGAGAGAGAGAGAGAGAGAGAGAGGGAGAATATATTATAATTAGCCTAATGACATCAGTCAGAGAATTTCATGTAACTAAAGCTGAAAGTATGAATGAAGGAATTTAATGCTACTCCATCTCGCCCGCCTCACACCCCCTCCTGTGGAATTAATACTACAGAGACCCATAAAAGATTAATCAAGGTAAGCAATCAATAACTTTTCAAGGGCTAATAAGCACTGTCATGTTCCATGATATGTTGAGCACTCTATCATGTTTAACCATATGAAGATTTATGGAAAATCCATTGTTAAAACTAACGGATGAGGTAATGCAGCACTTAGTAAATGAAGTGCAATTACAATTTATGCTTTATATTATACATTCCAAAGATTTGCAAAAAATCATTTTCATTTCTCTCTTTTTTAAAGACCAGAAGCAGAATTACAGCCATGCTGCCAATATGTTCTTTGTACAACTCAGCTGGAAAATCAAAACAGTATCCAAATCCTCATTCAAGGCAAGAAACTAATAATGCTTTATTTTTCAAAAGTGAAGAAGAATCCAAATGTTTATGCTTTGATAGTTATTTTTTTACATGACAAATCTAGAAAATATAAAATCTCTTACAACTGTAGGCGTCCTTTTAATTACACATTATTCTAGAAGGTGTGTGAACCACTTCAGCGAAGGTTTTGATGGCTTTTTAATAGCCCATAAAACCAAAGTCATGATCCATAGGTTCGCTGACTAGGATCCTATGGGCTTTTATACATCCTGCTGTATATTATTAACGAAGGCTATCTTAATGTTAAGTTTAAGAAAGAAAAGCACTTTGTCTAATATACTAGTGCATTTGTTATGACTTTTAATCGGTAAGCAACAGGTTATTTATTCTTTCTACCAAGTGTGCAATAAGTATTTATTTTACAGTTATATGTTTTAATTGATTCATCAGTGACTATAATAGATTTTAATAAATCAAATGCTACTTTGGCAGGAGCTGACAACATTCTCTGGCCCAGTTCCAAACAACTATGAAATTACTCCCATGCATTCAAACAAGCTCTGGATTTGTATAGATTTAAACATTTGTCTGTCTGAAAAATAGTTCTATTTTGATAATTTCTATAACCTTTTTCAACACATCACATTTTCCAAGACTGCTTAAGATGGATGTATTAACCTCAAGATCTAAAATGTTAGAAATTAGATTGTTTCAACTGAGTAAACTCATAGAACGTTAGGGTGGGGTGAATGTCTTCAAATGAAGTTATCTTGAAATATTCAAGATATTGATTCAGAAGACGCAAGAAAAATACTCACGAATTATTGCATAAGCTTTTGATAGATCTATTTTGCCCAAATCATGGGAATATACGTTTTCACAGATCTCCCATGATCTGTCAGAAGTCTGCCACAATATTTTAGATAGAACAGGTTAAAAAAAATTAAATAGACAAAATATGAATCATTAATAAGTAAATTAAAACAAATGTAGGTGTTTAATTTTACAACTTAGACTCAGCCTTATGATTTAAAGCAGGGCTGGGGAACTATGGCCCCTTTATGACCTGTGGACTTCAACTCCCAGAATTCCTGAGCCAGGAATTTTGGGAGTTAAAGTCCATAGGTCATAAAAAGGCAATAATTTCCCACCTCTGAATTAAAGCTTTACAAAAGCTGTTTATGTGCATGGGCTATTAAAGTGATAGAACTTTCTTCTAGATTCACCTTGAGAATCTCTTTAAAAATATCATATGGGGGATTTATAGCTATTATTTATACCCTTTATAAGTGGTAGTCTGGTTTTCTTTTCTTTTCTTTTTTCTTTTTTGCTTATGATGCATCGAACAGGCATTAGGGCCTGGCTAGGCAGTGGAATCTGCAGGTGACTGCAACTACATAACCAGAGTCTTCAATTTAAAAAAACACGTGTTAGACATTAAAAATTGATAGAGCTTCAATGGCACTCGCAGCCACCATTTTTACTTTTTTGACACTTCCATGGACATTGACAACAATCAATTAGCAAAGTCAAGAAATACAGCTAAGGATAGCAATAAAGGCCTTGGGAAAATATTCATATACTGGGATATGAAAGATATTGGGACAGAAAGATCTGTCAAGGATCAGAACTGTTCAGGTAATGTTTTCTCCTTGTAAACAATGGGAGCCAAACATAGACTATGAAGAAACACCATAGAAAAAATGTTAACATCTTTGAACTTGGTGCTGGAGAAGGCTGCTAAGAATATAACGGATAGTCAAGAAAGCAAATAGATTATCAAACGAATCAACCCAGACTCAAATGAAAAATTATCAGGCTTAAATTATCCTATTTCAGACCTTGCACAAAAGATGTAGCTGTCTTAAGAAGTCTTTAAAGTTGGGAGAAAGTCAAGAGGACAACCAGCAGAAAGATGGGATACACTTGGATATAGCAGAGATGGGCATATCACTAAAGAAACAAGTTGGGAATAGATAATCCAGGAAAATTGTTACCGTATATACATGGCTGCTAAAAGTTGACTCTAGCTTGATCAATCAGTCAATCAATTAATTGATCTGTGCATATCCCTGGGTCCAGATGCTGCTAGCTAGTCTTGCGCAGATGGTAAAAAAATGGGACATAATGGCATCCCTGACTTGTTATGGCTACTTTTTAATATAGACATGAAAAAATGCAATAGTGAAACCACAAAAGCCCTCTACATCGTACATCTTATAACTAAGAAGACTCTTTAATTAATCTTCTATTAATAAATGTATATTTTGAACACATCAGCAAGATTTTCACATATTGCATTGCATTACTTTTTATACTGGATTTCTGTACTGCCAATTCATCATTGCAAAATTCTGTGATTCCCAACTTCTACGTGTAACATGGAGGTCCAGATCAGAGCCTTATTAAAGCAGTATTCAGTTACTAGGGCACTTGTGTGAAATGGATATAGAAGGATCAGCCCTGGGGCTTTTTGTAGGAATTAATGGGGATCCTACTTTGAATTCTCTAACACCTGTCTCTTTAACTGGAGCATACTATGGGCAAATCTCCTTAACATTATGTGGACTTTTTGACATTGGTGATCAATCTTGCTGTCACTCAGCTAGCTTCTGAAATTGGTACAATCCCACAAACATGGTATCAAGTGTTTGATTATTCTTGAATATATGAATCCAAACGTAAATGCATTTTGCAACAAGGCTAAAGTAAATGTCAGAAAAAAACTTTACCTAAGGTAATAAAAGACTTTAGATAGAAAGGTAATTCCAATTATTTGGACACAACAATTGATCTTAATAATGAAACTACAGTGGGAATTCAGAGTGGCAGACCATAATTATCTGGCTGGCACAGAGCCAGGTCACCAAGTGTTAACACCTTTGATCTTCAATTAGCCGACCCGTCACAAAAAGAAAATTATCAAGAGAGTAAAAAGACAGCTGGGAGAGGAATAGTAACATTCTCTTTTCTGCATTATTATATTACTACATGTTGGGGTATAAAGTAAGACTTCCTAAATATAGATTACTGAGGAGTGTTTTCAGTTTTTAAAATCATGGTGGAATGATAATCTCATAATTTAATATTTTGTTTTAATCCAGTTCTGACACTTGCAAACAATTGAAATGGGCTTTTTGTGAGCTTCTCAACCGAAATAGTGTGGATGGGAAGATTTTACACGAGATTAGAATTTTTAAAATAATGATCCTATTGCTGAATATTCCTAGGGAAACCTACATATTGACAATACAGTATAACCCAAAATGAACACTACACGCAGTCAATTTACAACCATTCACATAGCAACTGTTTGAAGTTAACAATGGCACTGAAATAAGTGACTTACGATGGATTATTGTACTTACAACCATGGCAACGTCCATACAGTCAGGTGTTCAAAATTTGGGGTGCTTGGCAATGGGCGTGTATTTACAACGGTTGCAGCAGCATCCTGGGGGGGGGGTCTTATGACCGCCATTTGCAACGTTCCCAGCTGGCTTCCGACAAGGAAAGAAAATGGAGGAAGACTGATTCTCATAATGGCCACAAGATCCACTTTAACAAATCACAGTGATTTGCTTAATAAATGGCAGGAAAAGTCATAAAATCAGCCACAATTCACTTAACAATTACTTTGCTTGTGGCAAAACTTGTTTGTTTATTAGATTTATAATCTACCTTTTATTCAGGAGAATAAGTTGATACTCTCTCAGCTTTATGAGGCAGTTCAGAAAGGAAGCACGTCGCCCAGATGACCTAATTCTACTTTATTATAAGGTTTTCTCTATGTTGCCTTTAGAGCCCAAGAAATTGGGGCGAGGCCTTGTTCTGAGGTATTTGTCGCACCCACATTCCTTCTGGGATAAACGGCCTCTTATCTGACCATTCACCTCTGATAACAGAGACCATTCCCCTGGTCTCCTTAAATCATTCCCACATACCACTATATGTACATAGTTGTAGATGTTTCATTACCCATCACCAACAATAACATCATCAGCATCATGTAATATTATGCACTGCTGATGTTACCTAGTGGAATTAAAGAAAACTTCTTGTAATAAAAAGGGTAACATGATTTAATGTTGGAATAGAGGTAGAAATAAGAGAAAGGGGGAATATTAGTGTATATATTTTTATATAATAAAATAAAAGCAATAACAAGAGGGAAGCTTAGAAATCGAATGGCGGTGTTATTATGCATGATCAAATAATATGCTGAGTGGCATTAGAGCAATGTGTTAAAACATGGAATGATTAAATAATGATAGACTACAACTTAATATAAATGGGTATTATTATTAGAAATATATAAGTTGTTGAAGGTAATAACTATGATTAATTTTACTAGTTTTATTTGTATTAGAATGTATGACACCCAGGTGGCACACTATTCACACATTGATTGTTGTTGTTGTTGTTAGTTGCGAAGTCGTGTCCCACCCATCGCGACCCCATGGACAACATTCCTCCAGGCCTTCCTGTTCTCTACCATCCTCTGGAGTCTATTTAAACTCATGCCTACTGCTTCAGTGACTCCATCCAGCCACCTCGTTCTCTGTCGTCCCCTTCTTCTTTTGCCCTCAATCTTTCCCAGCATTAGGCTCTTCTCCAGTGAGTCCTTCTTTCTCATTAGGTGCACACATTGATATGTATATGTAAAATAAAATAAAAAAACTTGGTGGGAGGGGAGAAAGTGACTCTGGCTAGTTTACTGATGGCTTATCAGCCACATTTGATAAACTGCCGCATTGCTGGGAAGATCAGACATCATCTTTTGTTTCTTAGTAAGCTTTTTCAGTATAAACTTCTTTGTTTCACAGTAGATGTCACCCTTACTGGTATCCAGACAGGGGACATGATCAGATGAGCTGTTTCTACTTTATTATAGGCAATGGTGAAATCCAAATTTTTTTACTACTGGTTCTGTGGGTGTGGCTTGGTGGGCGTGGTGTGGCTTGGTGGGTGTGGTTTGGTGGGCATGGCAGGGGAAAGATACTGCAAAATCCCCATTCCCTCCCCACTCCAGGGGAAGGATACTGCAAAATCCGCCTTCCCTCCCCACTGCTGGGGGAAGGATATTACAAAAATCTCCATTCCCACCCCTCTCTGGGGCCAACCAGAGGTGGTATATGATGGTTCTCCGAACTATTCAAAATTTCCGCTACCAGTTCTTCAAACTGCTCCAAATTTCCACTACCGGTTCTTCAGAACCTGCTGGATTTCACCCCTGATTATAGGGCCATATTAATAGAATCTTGCAAGTCTGAAAGTACAGTTATAACCCAATAAATCAGGGAGGGTCTCTTCTGAGCCACTGTGGCACAGTGGTTAGCATGCAGCACTGCAGGCTACTTCTGCTGATCACCAGCTGCCAGCAATTTGGCAGATCAAATCTCACCAGGCTCAAGGTTGCCTCAGCCTTCCAGCCTTCCAAGATGGGTAAAATGAGGACCCAGATTGTTGGGGGCAAGAGGCTGGCTCTGTAAACCACTTAGAGACAGCTGTAAAGCACTATGAAGAGGTATATAAGTCTAAGTGCTATTGTTATTCTGATTCTCTTGCTCCACCCATTCTCCAACTACATTCTATGATGTTTCTTATCTGACCATTCCCTAGGAAGTCTGTTTGGACTCAGTCGCTCAAAATCTTTCTCACACACCATTACATCAAAACTGATTAGCTCCTTTATTATTCAACTATAGGACTGCTGGGAAAGCCATACCCCACCCCCACAATAGGTAATTTTGTTATTGTCTTGCTACACCTATGATCAGAGGATCTCATTTGATTATCTAAAGCAACGATCAATCCCCTTCAGAGACTGATTTTAACATTTTTATTTTATTTGTTGTTATATTGGATTTTTCTTTTTGCAAACTGCCTCAGGTTACTGAGAGAAAGCTGGGCGGCCATATACAAGCAACAGGTGAAAACTAATCAAGAAGAGAAGCAACTAGAACTAAGGAGAAATTTCCTGACAGTTAGAACAATTAATCAGTGGAACAACTTGCCTGCAGAAGTTGTGAATGCTCCATCACTGGAAGTTTTAAAGAAGAGGTTGAATAACCCTTTGTCTGAAGTGGTGTAGGTTTTCCTGCCTAAGCAGGGGGTTGGACTAGAAGACCTCCAAAATCCCTTCCAACTCTGTTATTCTATTCTATTCTATTCTATTCTATTCTATTCTATTCATTTTCTTACATATAACTTACCTCTCTACAACACAGAAATAGCAGCACTCCAAACAACTAAAGAAAGTGTCAGCTGAATAATATTAATCAGGATGTAAAGCTGGCCCCTTTCCTGTAATTACATGTTATTTTAAATAAATGACATGTAATTGTTTTTAATTTGAATTGTCTTTCCTTTTAAATTTGAAATTCATTTGTCAGTTTCCTCTTATTTCTTCCTTTCCAAAATTAACTTTTTACATACAGAGATTTGGCGGTTGTGAACATTAATTCTCACACAGTTGAAAGAAACAAGTAGTATAGATTGTTTAGTATTGATTGACCACATAAGGTTGCTACCACACCAAAGAATTGGTGGAAACTGTATCTCCTGGCAAGAACAGAATTACTTCTAGGAAAAAAGGATAGAAAAAGCATCAAGCTGAACAGGTGTAAATAGAGCTTACATTTGACACCTTGAAGTTATAGAAATTGTTCCTGTAATTGCTTCTTAGCACTTCTACAATGCTTTTTTTTTTTCATTTATCAAAAGTTAATGAATTCCTCCATCCAAACTTGTATTTGGTTTAGCATTGTGAGGAATAAAATGAGGTTCTTAGCCTGGTCCAGCATGGTGTTTGAGACTTTTGATCAGTGGTGGGTTTCAAAAAATTTTACTACCGGTTCTGTGGGTGTGGCTTGGTAGGTGTGGCATAGCTTAGTGGACATGGCTTGGTGGGCGTGGCAGGGGAAGGATACTGCAAAATCTCCATTTCCTCCCGATCAGCTGGGACTTGGGAGGCAGAGAATAGATGGGGGCGGGGCCAGTCAAAATTTTTACTACCAGTTCTCCGAACTGCTCAAAATTTCCGCTACCAGTTCTTCAGAACTGGTCAGAACCTGCTGAAAGGCACCTCTGCTTTTGACGGTGTTTTCACAAATATTGCTTAGGGTACCTGTTCAAAGCCACCACAGTTGCAAAGGTGGAGGATGCTAATCGGGCAACACTGTTTTACTATAACACTAACGGGGAGCTGTGCTACGTTGGTCTTCTATTGCCTTAGGGTACTGTTAGCTATTTTTCTGGCCAGAGGATCGGGCTTCCCCCCCAAAAAAAAAAAAAGCACTGGGCAGAACGATCTGGCTACAGCCTCCTTCCTGGCGCTTTGGAGGCGCAACAGCGAGAGGTGGGGAAGGCACAAGACGGAACGGGCGCTGGGAGGAGGTATCGGAAGCAGACACCGCGGGTCGAGCAGCCAAGGGGCCGCAGCTGGGACGAAGCAAAGAGCGGCACAGCTTAACCCAGACCAACTCTTCCAACGCTGCCTGAGAGAAGAAAAATTGAACTTCGATGCAGGCAAGCAGGAGAGGCAACGCCGAGTGGACAGCTTCGCTGTAAGTCCCCTGCGAAATTTTGCAAGCCCCGTGTCCCGTCCCGAACCTGCCAGCCTTTTTCCCGCGAGTTCCGGTGACTGCAGGGAGGCTGTTTCTTCTACCCCAGCAAATAATCTCCGCGTGCCGTAGTTTTCCCGAACTTCGAAGTAAGATGATGCAATAAGCAGTAGGGCTAAGGAAGGCGAAGACCCTCTTGGCCCCAGCAAAAGCTTTCTTATAAAAGCCGCCGCCCGCCCACCCCCTCCCGCACACTGCTTCGGATAAATCTGTTAAAAATATGGCCTCTTTCTCTCAATCATCTGAGCAAGAAGATGGTAGAGATGCAGGAGCAAACAACCCCCCAGCCCCCGAAAGGAAAAGTGCCTTAAAAGTAAAGTCTGATGAAGGTGTCCAGAGAAGAATAAAAGGCCAAGGTCACGATGAAGGGCCTCGAATAATATATCGTAAAGCTCTGCTGGATGTATTTGGGGGAGAATTGCAAGCTCTAAGAAAAGCTTCATTTACAGGTGAAATTCATAAACAAAGCTCTTCTGGAAAAGAGGAGCCTGGGCCAGTTAATAACCTGGGAGAATTTTCAATAGTATCAAAAAGCAGAGGGCGAGAAATTGGAAAAAAATCACATCATTGGGAAACTGCCCCACAGGAGCACAAGGTTTCTGCCAAGCAAGACAATAAAGAACCACGTTGGTCAGGTGGCAATTCAAGACATGAACCTGTAATGTCAAGATCAGGGGGGAAAGTTCATACAGGATCAAGTTATGAAAATGAACTTTATCAGGGATCAAATGACTCGCATGTTCCAATTAAAGACAAAACAGATGTTCAACAGAATGAAATGTTTTGGAAAGAAAGTTACCAACCAAAATACAAATTTAAAAGCAGCTTTTCACAAACTGGAGAGCAAAAAAGTACCCAAGTCTCTCCTAAACAGTTAAGTAAAACCTCTGATTGGAATACTTTTGCTAGCCAAAGTAGAAAGCAATACTGGAAATCGGAAGCCAATTGGAGATTGGTCTCTGGAGATTCAAAATATGAAGGTGAGGAGACCAAGCAAAACATTATTGTAAAAAGCTTTAATGCTGGCACAAAACAAAAAAACAAAACGAAGGACAAATGCATTGCCTCCACTTTATCTAATGCACAAAGTGATGCTGGAGAAAAGTTTGTGAACTTCCAGAAGACAGTTGTTGCTGAATCCTCTCTAGAACCAGTGATTACAGGTGTTTCAGAAACAGATCAAGAGTATATGGAGCACAAGGAAGAACTTCCATCTGACAATGATAGGTCCAATATGGAAGATGGAGGACCACTGTTTACTTTTCCACCAGAACATTCCATCCCTAATCACAGACTTTCAGAAACAATGGAAATGTCAGCATCAACAACAGAATTTGTGATGCATCCTCCTCATTTCTACAGCCAGAAAATGAATGATTATACAAAACACCGGAGAAGCAATCCAAAGCCAAGACATTCTTTTACAAGATCCACTAGAAACATTTCATATTCCGATAATCTCTATGATGTTTCTTTAGAAAGAACAACAAATGCAGCAAAAGATAAAAAACCTTCAATGGAAGGTGTACAAGAGAAAGTATGGTCATATGGTTCTTTATGGGACTATAAAGGGGGGAAAAGACCCCAAAATATGCAAAGAGAAACATATGTTCCCATCTTTTCTTCATCATGTAAGTCAGATTATTTCACTTATAATTGTGCAGACCAGGATTTGCCTATGAACTTGCCCAAATATTTAGAAGGCGGCTTTATTGACACACACTGCCATTTGGACATGTTGTATTCAAAAACATCTTTCAGAGGAGCTTTTTCTGAATTTAGGAGAAGATACAGCAGCACTTTTCCTGAAGAATTTCAGGGCTGCATAGCTGATTTTTGTGACCCTCGTACTTTAAGAAACAACTTATGGGAAGATTTATTAAAGGAAGATATGATTTGGGGGGCATTTGGCTGCCACCCCCACTTCGCTGGTTATTACACAGATCTTCATGAAAGAAATATCATGCGGGCAATGAGGCACCCCAAATCTGTTGCGTTTGGTGAAATAGGACTGGATTACTCTTATAAATGTTGTACAGAAATTCCAAAGCAGCATGAGGTTTTTGAGAGGCAATTGAATCTAGCCGTTTCCTTAAGGAAGCCATTGGTCATTCACTGCAGAGATGCTGATGGTGATCTGTTAGAAATCATGAAAAAATGTGTGCCAAAAGACTATAAAATACACAGGCATTGTTTCACTGGCCGCTATAGTGTCATTGAACCCCTGTTAGATTACTTTCCAAATCTAACTGTTGGATTCACAGCATTGGTCTCTTACCCATCAGCAAATGAGGTTAGAGACTCTGTTCGAAAAATCCCATTAAACAGAATAGTGGTAGAAACAGACGCACCTTATTTCCTTCCTCGACAGGTGCCAAAACGTCTAACCCAGTTTTCGCATCCTGGATTAGCTCTGCACACAGTGAAAGAGATTGCCTGCCTCAAAGAAGTGCCATTACCTGCCACATTAGGTGTGCTAAGGCAAAACACCAGCAAACTATATGACTTGTGAGAAGGTCAAAAGAAAGGGGGGGGACTAAAAGAGGAAACTCTTTTGTAAAATGATTAGATCCCTTAAAATTTATTTTGTAATGTAATTATAGATTTGGGCTTCTATGCTAATACTGAATACCCTTTCATAGCTTTTTTTTTTTTTAATTCCACCAATTCTGTTACTGTGCTTCCCCAAAAATAAGACCCTGTCTTATATTTTTTGAACCCTGAAATAAGCGTTTGGCCTTATTTTCGGGGAGGTCTTATTATTTTGGGGCACGTGGAGCAAGATGGGGCTCTTCTTGCCGTCTCACTTGATTTCCAGCTCTTGTCTCCCTAAACCTAACCAGGGGGAATGTGGACCAGCTGCACGTGCATTTAAATATTTTCGGGGAGGGCTTATTTTAGCGCATGCACTCAAAAGCCTGATTGGGCTTATCATCAGGAGAGGTCTTATTTTTGGGGAAACACGATACTGCTGTTTGAAGTGCCTCAATGTTAATTTCAGTTCTAATAGTTTAGTTGCTCATCCTTGTCAATGTTTTAATTTTTTCAAGAAAGAAAACAGTGCTGTTAAAACTGTCAAGTTAAATCTTTCTTCTCAGCTGCACACCATTTAACTGCTGCAGTAAAAACATTACCTATTCATGTAATGTGTTTGTAGAAATAGCCTTAAAAATATAATGAAGTGCCTGTCCTTTTCTGATTTTTTTTTTCAGCATGTTAACCCATTTGCTCTTTTCAAAGATAGAAATGAATGATGAATTGTTTTTAAAGAGAAACTAATATTGTACAGTACATAAATATTGTTTATAAACAGTAAATGTCACTGATGTTCTCTAGCTTCATTCTGTTGAAATGAAAAATGCCCACATACATGAAGAATAATGAAGCAAAGTTAAGAGAGAGACTAGAATGTCAAGGTTATTCATGAAAAATTGATTGAGTTTTAATTTGCATTTGGATTTTGTAATTTTAATCTTTTCAGAGAGTTCTTCTTTCAGTAAATGATTATATGTTTCTATAATTGTATGTATTATTTTGACTTCGAACAACTTATTATCAACTTTCACTTTAATTTTTCAATAGTGTCTCCAAGCTTATATAGACCCCATTCATTCATGGAAATAAAGATTATGGTTGAAACTGAATCATTCAATCTTTTCATTTGTTTAGAAAATGGAAAGAATATAAAGAATCTAAAACAAAATCCCAAGAAATATTCAGGCCAGTCACAACAAAGGAGGCTTCCCAGTATAGGGCTATTACTGCCAGCATCACTGGCAAGTCATTTGTAAGAGCCCTAGAGCAGGGGTCTCACTCCTGTCAGGGCGTGCCTGTGGTGGCCCGAGCGCTCTGCCAGCAAAAACAGGCTTCCAAGCTCCGTATTCAGCTCAGGGGTGAAATCCAACAGGTTCTGACAGGTTTTGGAGAACCGGTAGTGGACATTTTGAGCAGTTTGAAGAACCGGCAAATACCACCTCCGGCTGGCCCCAGAGTGGGGAGGGAATGGGGATTTTGCAGTATCCTTTCCCCAGGAGTGGGGAGGGAATGGGGATTTTGCAGTATCCTTTCCCCAGGAGTGGGGAGGGAATGGAGATTTTGCAGTATCCTTTCCCCAGGAGTGGGGAGGGAATGGGGATTTTGCAGTATCCTTTCCCCAGGAGTGGGGAGGGAATGGGGATTTTGCAGTACCCTTCCCCTGGAGTGGGATGGGAATGGAGATTTTGCAGTATCCTTCCCCTGGAGTGGGGAGGGAATGGAGATTTTGCAGTATCTTTGCCCCAGGAGTGGGGAGGGAATGGAGATTTTGCAGTATCCTTCCCCTGGAGTGGAGAGGGAATGGAGATTTTGCAGTATCTTTCCCCCAGGAGTGGGGAGGGAATGGGGATTTTGCAGTATCCTTCCCCTGGAGTGGGGAGGGAATGGGGATTTTGCAGTATCCTTCCCCCAGGAGTGGGGAGGGAATGGGGATTTTGCAGTATCCTTCCCCTGGAGTGGGCTGGGAATGGAGATTTTGCAGTATCCTTCCCCTGCCATGCCACACCCACCAAGCCACACGACACCCACCAAGCCACGCCCACAGAACCGGTAGTAAAAAAAAATTGGATTTCACTACTGATTCAGCTGCTATGGCCTCCTACAACCCTCTGCCAATGAAAATCTAGCTCGGGAGGGCTGCAAGTTTGGAAGCCCATTTTCACTGGCAGAAGCACTGCAGGCTGGTCCTTCGCTGTTTCCAGGGCGGCCACGCGGGCCAGATCTAGTATCCCATGGGTCGGATCTGCAAAAAGTGGCTGATGACCACACACACACACACAAAACTATAGGTAGTCCTCAACTTACAAAATTGAGCCCAAAATTTCTATTATGAAGTGTAACATTAGTTACGTTGAATTTCACCCCATTTTATGAGAATTCTTGCCACAATTATTAAGTGAATCATTGCAGTTGTGAAGTTTAGTAACCCAGTTGTTAAGTGAACGTGGTTTCCCCATTGACTTTGCTTGTCAGAAGGTGGCAAAAGGTAATCATATGGCCCCGGGACATTGCAACCGTCAAAAATATGAGTCAGTTGCCAAGCATTTGAATTTCGATCACGTGGCCATGGGGATATTGCAATGGTTGTAAGTGTGAAAAAGGGTCATAAGTCACTTTTTTCAGTGCTCTTATAACTTTGAATAGCCAATAAATGAACTGTTGTAAAACAACTACCTATACTGCAGCATCCCCCTTAGTCATTGATCAAAATTGGGGCACATAATAATGTCAGCTGCGCTGTCCCAGTGATCATGAGATTATCATTTGTAACCTTCCTAGGCAGCTTCGGACAAAATCAATGTGGAAAGCCAGATTCACTTAACAACCGCATGGTTCACTTAACAATTGCGGCAAGAAAGGTTATAAAATGGGGCAAAACTCACTTAACAAGGACCTACCTTAGCAGTGGACATTTGGGGCTCTATTGCGGTTATAATCCAGGGCTACCTATACTCCAGAGGTGGGTTTCAGCAGGTTCTGACCAATTCTGGAGAATGGGTAGTGGAAATTTTGAGTAGTTTGGAGAACCAGTAGTAAAAATTCTGACTGGCCCCACCCCCATCTATTCTCTGCCTCCTGAGTCCCAGCTGATCAGGAGGAAATGGGGATTTTGCAGTAACCTTCCCCTGGATTGAGGAGAGAATGGAGATTTTACAGTATCCTTCCCCTGGAGTAGGGTGGGAATGAAGATTTTGCAGTATCTTTCCCCTGCCATGCCCACCAAGCCACACCCACCAAGTCATGTCACGCCCACAGAACCTGTAGCAAAAAAAATTGAAACCCACCACTGCTATACTCTCTAGATCAGGGGTCTCCAACCTTGGTCCCTTTAAGACTTGTGGACTTCAACTCCCAGAATTTCTCAGCCAGCTTTGCTGGCTGAGGGATTCTTGGAGTTGAAGTCCACAAGTCTTAAAGGGACCAAGGTTGGAGATCCCTGCTCTAGGTCACAATAATTATATGCGTAAAACTGCTGAGCTCCATGGCAGTTTTAGCTTCACATGTGATGATTTTCAGATGAAGTTTAATAGTCGTCTTTCCAATTCTCCAAATAAACTTCACAACTTGCAGATGTCCTTCTTAAATCAGAGACAGGATGTGCCTAAGAGATATCCATCTAAATAAGAGATTCTGTCCTCCAAAAACGTACACTCCCCGCTTCCACCCACAGCTTAGAATTAAGGAGTAAATGTGTGTTTCTCTTTTAGCAAAGTTGATGGCCACATTCATTTTCTAGCTGTTCTAATACAAAGTCTGCCAGCATGCTATGTCACCATTGCTTTACTGGCAAGGCCTCATTTATCAGAAGTTCCAAGCCCACAGTAAATGAAATTATGCTTTCAATAGTGTTTTTTATGCAAAAGGGTGTTTTGAACCTAGAATTCCCTCAAAGCAGAGTCAATAACGGAAGAACTGAGGGAGTGGGGGGGGGGACAATTTTCAAACAAAATGAGAGGAGCAGTTTAAGGTGTTTATTTTAAACTGATTTTTCCAAATCTTTTTTGGATTTAACCTGCATACCTATTAGCTAATTAAAGAGGAAACACATGGTAAGGTTGTTGTTTTTTAACTTGTTGCTCCATTTTGAATTAACTCAAATCCCAGGAAGAACAACAAAACATTTTCTTTGTCCTGTTTAAATTAAGACCCAGGAAAGGCATGTAATTGTTTACAAACAGCTTAACTGCTTTAGTACAAATATTGCTTTACATTCTTATATCCAGTTTAAAAAGATCCCTTTAGATTTCTTCAAAGAAACCTTCAAGGGGCAAAATTATTTGCAAGCAAGTTGGGATCAGTGCTACTGCTAGGCTTTAATTTATTTGTATAAATTAAGAAAGAAAAGCCCTACAAACAAACCAGAAAAGGACTTTTTTCCACATAATAGAAAGGACAAGGGCTATAGGGGCACGTTCTTAGAAAGGCCTCTCCTATAGAGTATAATTCCTGGATAGATTTGTAAGAAAAGAAAGCCATTAAATAATAAAAGCCTAGTTTCATAGCTTCATACTAACTTCTTAAATTGCACCTGCTAAGCAACTGGGAACAACACAGGCATGGAAAACTGCTGAGGAAGCAAGGGTTAGCAAGTGATGTCACTTGTGTTATGATGTCATTTGCACACTTATTGACCCAATGCATACAATATAATTGTGGTTGTACTGGATACTTAATAAATGCTGATCTTAGAGTGGACGCATTATATATTACATGTCCTTTGAAACTGTAAACAGCCTAGCAGCCCAATTTTACACCAATTGTACCGATTTACACCAATTTTACACACTTTTCAAGGAACGTTCCACATATACGCATAGTAAAGATACACTCCACTCCTCTGAATACAACAAAATACCTTATGCCACCAGACTTGAAATCCTGGGTTTAGAAAATTTAGAACTACGCCGCCTTCAACATGACCTGAGCTTAACTCATAGAATCATCTATTACAATGTCCTTCCTGTCGAAGACCACTTCAGCTTCAATTGCAACAATATACAAGCACGCAACAGATTTAAGCTTAATGTTAACTGCTCCAATCTTGATTGCAGAAAATATGACTTCAGTCACAGAGTTGTTAATGTCTGAAATAAAATACCTGACTCTGTGGTCTCTTCCCAAAATCCCAAAAGCTTCAACCAAAAACTGTCTACTATTGACCTCACCCCATTCCTAAGAAGTCTGTAAGGGGCGTGCATAAGAGCACAGGCGTGCCTACCGTTCCTGTCCTGTTGTTTCCTTTCGTTATATCCAATTAATATAGTTATTACATACTCATACTTATATATATGCTTATATACGTATAATTATTTCATGCTTATGCTTATATATACTGTGTGACAAAAAAAAACAAAAAACATAATGTTCACAGATTGAGAGAAGAAGGAATCAATTTATCCGATGTCCGATGGCTATAGCTGCAATGAAAAGAATGAAATTGGCCTTTTTTTTATTCTCTTACATATATTGTTTTCTCCTGAGGGGAAATCAATACGTTTTTCTAAACACACATTTCCCTGGAAGTTATTTCCGATACAGACACAATTCAAATTACATTTCTACAAATGGGACAACTTAGCACTTTTAATAACTAATATCATAATACTTTTATAATATAATACAAATAATATTGTTGATCACCCAGATGAGCTCTAATCTACAGGTTTACATGGGATTAATAGGACAAATAGAGGCCCAAGAAATGGCATTATCTCATGTGCTTAGGAAGGACTCAATAAATGGATAAAAATGCCAAATTCAGTCTAAATATCTGGCTAATTGTGTTACCCATCATAACTCCATAGTGATCTTCTGGGTAAAATTTAAGAGTTAATTCAATCCACAGTATTTATTTATTCCCAGGCTGAGGCCTTATCTTGCTCTGTGTTGCTTTTATTTTTTGGCAACAGGGACATTTCCGTCTTAAAATTTTAATGGAAAATGTGCTTGTGTGGGTGTAAAGGATGTGGAAAGTGAAGGCTATATGTGTGTACATACACTCACACACACACATACACACATATACATGGATATGGAAAGAATATGGAAAATAAAGGCTTGATATAAATATGTGTGTATATATATATGCCTCTGTATGTGTGCATTTTCTTTTCTTCTTTTTTTGAAACCTGAGAACAAACTGCTTATCACTGGATGGACACTAGCTTTGATGCTGATGTAAAAATGTACAGAATGTGCCAAAACTCAATTAAGAATTGTCTGTGCAGGGAGAGAAATCAACCGCTTCAAAACATTTCCTTTCTCCCATTCTGGAAGAGATCTTTGAACAAGGGGAGGGCAGGCAAGAGCTATCCTAACTTCTGTCTCTTTGAAGTAAATTGCTTGCCGACTTAAACTATTATCTCAGTGCAATTATATAATGTCCCCAGATCAAAACTGACAAAGAACCATAATGTTTAGAACCAAATAATCTATTTATTTATTTATTTATTTATTTATTTATTTATTTATTTTATTTATTTATTTTATTTATTATTTATTTTATGACACTTCTATCCATTTTTTTCCTTCAATGAAGAAAAGCACTGGCTTCATATAACTTCCTTGGCAAGGAGTCAGGAATTGTCTTCCTTAATCTGGACCAGGAGCATCTACAGAGGGGTCAAAAAAGTCAATATGGTGGCTATAATTGTGTAATCAAAGTCAAGCCATTTTTACATGCATCATCATATAGATGGGGCTTCGACTGTAAGGTTGTGGCTGCCATTTTGATTTTTTTTTACCTCCCCCTTGTGGATATCCCCCAGTGTAGATTAGAATACTCACTATATCCCACATTACAAAACAAGATTGGGTGTGCAAAGGATGAAAGGATTTGTAGTCAGACACACTGAATGCCTAGAAAATAAGGTATCTTATACCGTAATGTATCAGGAGCAGTGGTGAAATGCTACCGGTTCAGACTGGTTCACCTGAGCCAGTAATAATAAAAGCTACCGGTTCAGGTGAACTGGTAGTAAAAAAATGCTACCGGTTCATCTGAACTGGTATTTCCGACGATCAGCTGTGCCATGTGATTTATATTCACTAGAAAGAGGGAAATCCTGCTTTCTAGCTAATCTAAATTGTGCGGCACAGCTGTTCCCCTCCCCGCTGTTCTACTTACCTTAGAAAAAGCTTCTTAATCCTCCTTTTTCAGTGCTGCACCGTAGCGCATGCGCACAAACCGTGCATTTGGCACACATTGCGTATGCACACACACAGCGAACCGGTAGCAGACTTCAGAGCATTTCACCCGTGATCAGGAGGCATTCCCATTACAATCACACAACTTTGTGGAAATGCATATACATGCACATACACACAAACACACAACACTTAATTAAAGAGGATCACTTCATACCAACTAGCAGTCTCCTTTTAAGTTGTTATTATTTAAATTCATATACCACACAACTCTCAATGACTCTGGGAGGTTTACAACAATGAAACAAAGAAATTACAATAATATCAATAAAAGATAAAGGGTAAATCTAAATGATTGCAATGGCCACAGACCAGAAAGAAGGAAGTGAAGGGTCTCGCTCTTTCTCACCAAAAGCCTGGATAATGAACCAATCTCCATGGCTCTTCTAAACAGTAGCAGCTTTAGAGCTGTTCAGATTTTGGGAGAACCTCGTTAAAAACGGCAGGTTCTACTACAGAAAAGGAGGATTAATTTCCCTATGGTCATAGATCAAATAAGAGAGGCAGATACAATAATCAGGCAACATGGTTAAAAGAAGATTCATAAAAGAAAAAGACAGAAAAATAAATAACAGGCCAAATTCAAATCCAACATTTCCTAATGGTGATCAAAACTGATCATCATCTGAACCTCTATAACTAACTGTCTGGTTTGGTTCTGCAACCCAACAAGACAGACACAGACTTCAGAGGATAATTAGAACTGTAGGAAAAACAATGGCTACCAACCTGCCTTCAATTGAGGACCTGGATACTGCATGAGTCAAAAAGAGGGCTGTGAAAATATATTATGTCGCATCCTGGACATAGACTGTTTCAACTACTACCCTCAAAATGACACCATAGAGCACTGCACACCAAAACAACTAGACAAAAGAACATTTTTTTCCTAAATGCCATCACTCTGCTCAGGGGTGAGTTCTAAATTTTTTTACTACCGGTTCTATGAGCATGGCTTATTTTGTGGGTATCGTTTGGTGGCCATGTGATACTGGGCGTGGTTTGACGGTCGCGACTGGGTGAGAGTGGCTTGGCAATCATGTGACTGGGTGGGCATGGCCAAAAACAATAAATAATAAAAATAATAAACAAAGTATACAAAACAATAAGAGGTACCAAAAACCAACTTTCAGATGTTACACCCACACAACACAATACAACTGACTCACACACAATATAAAAGCAGCTGCACCTCACCCAAAATGGCCCTTGCAACAAGCAGGAACCTCACACAGCCACAAAAAGCTCAAAAACCAACTTTCACACTTTACACACACACAACACAACACAACTGACTCTCTCTCTCTCTCTCTCACACACACACACACACACACACACACAAAATGCCACATACCGCTTTGTGAGATTTTGTGTATTTGTGTAATTAGAGTGAAACACTACAGAAACACACCAAATCTCAGAAAGCTGCACAAATATTTTATTTTATTATTTTATTTTATTTATATTTTTTAGATCGGGGTCTCCAACCTTAGTAACTTTAAGGTTTGTGGACTTCAACTCTCAGAGTTGAACTCTGGGAGTTTAAGTCCACAAGTTACTAAGTTGGAGACCCCTGTTTTAGATAAAAGTAGCTAAATTTAAAACTTCCTTGACTTTAAATTGCTGTCTAAAAAAACCAACTCCTTAAAAAAACCACGATTAACTATTTTTTAAAGCTCCCCGCATTTACTTACCAATTGGAGGCAGACAGATTGAGTTGCTCACCGAGGAAATGGATTGCAGGCAGGCAGATTCAGTTGCTAGCTGATGCAATTGATTGCAGCACAGCGAGCCTGAAAGGAGCAGTAATTAGGTAAGTGGGGGAGGGGGCGATTGGGTGGGCATGGGCGGGGGTTGTTTGTAAGAGGTTGTTAAAAAATGATTTTAAAAGCCTGTGATGATCAGGAAACTCATCTGGGATCGCCAGAGGAAAAAAAAGATTTTAAAGGTTCCTCTGACGATCCCAGCTGAAGTTGCCTCATTGCAACCCAAAACCTCTTAAAAGGATTGTTTTAACAACCGCTTCAGCTGAAGAGCTTGTAGAAAACATGTTTTTTAAAGGTTCTGGTGATCGGGCAACTCAGCTGGGATCACCAGAGGAGCCTTTTAAAACCTTTTTTTTTTACAACCTCTTCGGCCAAGGGAACCAGTTCGGGGGCGTGGCCAGCTGTGCATCGTTACCAGTTCTGCGAACTTGGCCAGATTTTTATTTATTTATTTATTTATTTAATCAAATTTTTATACCGCCCTTCTCCCGAAGGACTCAGGGTGGTTTACAGCCAAATAAAAAGACAACAATATAAATACAGAATAACATAATATTTAAAAAACTTATTCAATTTGGTCCCAATTAAAATATCTTTAAAACGATAAAACCCACTAACATTAAAACCAAATAAAATCTAAAACCCTATGCCAGTCCTGCGCGGATGAATAAATATGTCTTCAGCTCGCGGCGGAAGGTTCGAAGGTGAGGAAGTTGGCGAAGTCCTGGGGTAAGTTCATTCCAAAGGGTGGGAGCCCTCACAGAGAAGGCCCTTCCTCTGGGGGCTGCCAACCAACATTGTTTGGCAGACAGCACCCTAAGGAGTCCCTCTCTGTGAGAGCGCATGGGTCGGTGAGAGGCAGTCGATGGCAGTAGGCGGTCCCGTAAGTAACCCGGTCCTAAGCCATGGAGCACTTTAAAGGTAGTAACCAGCACCTTGAAGTGCATCCGGAAGACCACAGGTAGCCAGTGCAGCCTGCGCAGGAGTGGTGTCACGTGGGAGCCACGAGCGGCTCCCTCTATCACCCGCGCAACTGCATTCTGAACCAACTGGAGCCTCCGGATGCTCTTCAAGGGGACCCCCATGTAGAGAGCATTGCAGTAATCCAAGCGAGAGGTAACAAGAGCATGAGTGACCATGCATAGGGCATCCCAGTCAAGGAACGGGCGCAACTGGCGAATCAGATGAACCTGATAAAAAGCTTTCCTGGAGACGGCTGTCAGGTGATCTTCAAAGGACAGCCGCCCATCCAGGAGAACGCCCAAGTTGCGCACACTTTCCATTGGGGCCAATGACTCACCCCCAACAGTCAGCCGCGGCTGCAGCTGACTGTACCGGGGTGCCGGCATCCACAGCCACTCTGTCTTGGAGGGATCGAGCTTGAGCCTGTTTCTCCCCATCCGGACCCGTACGGCTTCCAGACACCAGTACTTCGATAGCTTCGTTGGGGTGGCCTGGGGTGGAAAAGTACAGCTGAGTATCATCAGCGTACAGTTGGTGCCTCACCCCAAAATCACTGATGATCTCACCCAACGGCTTCATATAGATGTTGAACAGGAGAGGCGAGATAATCGACCCCTGCGGCACCCCACAAGTGAGGCGCCTCGGGGTCGATCTCTGCCCCCCTGCCAACACCGTCTGCGACCGGTCAGAGAGATAGGAGGAGAACCACCGATAAACGGTGCCTCCCACTCCCAAACTCCCCAGCCGGTGCAGCAGGATACCATGGTCTATGGTATCGAAAGCCGCTGAGAGGTCTAATAGGACCAGAGCAGAGGAATAACCCCTATCCCTGGCCCTCCAGAGATCATCAACCAACGCGACCAAAGCCGTCTCCATACTGTATCCGGGCCGAAAGCCGGACTGGAATGGGTCTAGATAGACAGTTTCCTCCAGGTATTGGGGTAATTGACGTGCCACCACACTCTCTACAACCTTCGCCACAAAGCGAAGGTTGGAGACCGAACAATAATTTCCTAAAACAGCTGGGTCCAGGGAACCACCGCCTCTTTCAAAGCAGCAGGAAAGACCCCATCCAACAACGAAGCATTAGTAATCCCCTGGAGCCAGCCTCGTGTCACCTCCTGCGTGGCCAGTACCAGCCAGGAGGGACACAGGTCCAGTAAACATGTGGTGACATTCAACCTCCCCAACAACCTGTCCATGTCCTCAGGAGCCACAGGGTCAAACTCATCCCAAACAGTCTCAACAAGACGCGTCTCCGACCTCTCACCTGGATCTACCCAATTTTGATCCAACCCATCCCGAAGCTGAACGATTTTATCGTATAGATAACCACTAAACTCCTCGGCACGTCCCTGCAATGGGTCATCCCGCACCCCCTGTTGAAGGAGAGAGCGGGTCACCCGAAACAGGGCGGCCGGGCGGTTATCTGCCAACGCAATGAGGGAGGAGACGTAACAACGTCTCACTTCTCTCAATGCCACTAGGTAGGTCCTACTATATGACCTAACTAGTGTCCGGTCAGCCTCCGAATGGCTGGATCTCCAGGCACTCTCTAGGCGTCTTCTCTGGCGTTTCATCTCCCTCAGCTCCTCAGAGAACCAAGGAGCTGGACGAGACCTGCACTGGGTCAGAGGCCGCAAAGGCACGACACGGTCTAGGGCCCTAGCCGCGGCCTGTTCCCAAGCCGCGACTAGTTCTTCAGCCGTGCCATGGGCCAGACCCTCAGGGAACGGCCCAAGCTCCATCAGGAACCTCTCCGAGTCCATCAGGTGCCTGGGATGGAACCAACGTATTGGTCCCGTCTACCTGCGGTATTGAGTGGCGGTCCAAAAGTCCAGATGAAGGAGAGAATGATCTGACCATGACAAAGGCTCGATGACTAAATCTCCTAAGTCCAGATCATTCAACCACTGTCCAGAGATAAAAATCAGATCCAGTGTGCTTCCCCCGATGTGAGTAGGGCCATCAACTACTTGAGTCAGGTCCATGCTGTCATGGAAGCCATGAACTCCTGAGGTGCTGCCGATGCCACGCCGGTCAATGGCAGGTTGAAGTCCCCCATGACCATAAGTCTGGGGGTCTCCACCGCCACACCAGAGAGCATCTTCAGCAGCCCAGGCAGGGCCGTTGTCACGTAGCAAGGAGCCAGGTACGTGATCAACAAGCCCACCTGAACTCTATGGCCCCATTTCACAAAAAGGGATTCACAACCGGATATCTGAGGAATAGTGGTCTCCCTCGGATCTAGACTTTCTTTAATAACAACCGCCACCCCCCCACCCCTACCTTGGGTCCTCGGCTGATGGAATGCTCGGAAACCTGGAGGGCACATTTTGACAAGGGGGACCCCCCCTTCTATGCCCAACCAAGTCTCCGTGATGCCCATAAGGTCCGCAGCACCCCCCTGTATAAGATCATGTATCAGGGGGGCTTTATTGACGACGGACCGTGCATTGCACAACATCAGCCGAAGGCTCAGGCCTTGAGGGTTCTGACCACTCAGGGAACGGGAAAAGTCTGAGGGGCTGGGGCGAGCGATCGCTTTTAAACAGCAAACGCGCACCCCCGGAAAGCGGTACGGCCCCTCCCTTCCGCCATATCTGCCCCTCCCACTTACCGTGCAGATGGGACCACCCTCACTAACAGGAACATAACCCTCCCCCATTACCTTCGAACCTATAGTAAAAACGCTGCAACCACATGCAGGAACTGGCCCCCTCCCCGACGGGTTACCCCCCATACCCGTCCTTGCCCTCCCCCCCTTTAAAAATTCCCTCTCTAAAAAACCCCAAAGATTCCTTCTAGACGCATGCCACCTCTCCGTGTCCCAAGACCCCTCATTAAGGCCGGCCTTCGGTAATGTAACAGGCCGTTCCCGCGAGGCGGGGGCACCTCGCAGGCGCAAGAGATCGGATAGAGAATAGCGCATGCAATAAACAATAAAAGTCAGCAGAAGGCAGATTGTCCCAGACTGACAGAGATGTTAACAGAGATGTTCTCCTGAGGTAGCTCTCTAATTAGGATCCAGATATAAGGTGACATAAGATGTAAAAATGGACGGTCAGTCTCCATGGTATAAATGGGATATAAGATGTAACATATGATGTATAAGATGTAAAATATACTCTAACCATCAAGCCCATGGTACAATCCTGGTAAGTCCATAATCAAGGATTAATAGTCCAGGGCTTAGGTAGAACAATCTGTCCAGAGATAACATCCGGGTCCCAAAAAGGGGGGGAGGGGAAGGCATTCTGTAGCCGCCATCCAAGCCGCCTTCCGAGTCCATTGCTGTCTCCAGATCGAACTCCTAACAGCTCCCAGCAGCTCCCAGAACTCCAGTCCAACTCCAATAGAGTCCCGACAACTCCAAACAGCTCCCAAAGAGATCACAAAGTGCCCAAAAGATGTTATGCATCCCAAAGTCCCCAACAAACGGGGGGGGGGGGCGCGGCTGACATCGCCGCTATTAGGGAACCAGGCCAAACCAGGCCAAAAAGGCAGGCCGAAACGTCCTCCTCCTCTCCGATATCGATGGGACCTCAGTTGTCCTTGCGGCAGGGGAGACCTTACGGCAGGGAAGCCAGGCCAAAAAGTAGGCCAGACCGCCCTCCTTACCTCCGGTATCACCCTCCTCCCTCCGATATCGAGGGGACCACCGTTGTTAATCGCAGTTGTTTTTGCGATAGGAGAAACGGTAAAAGAGTCCTTATGATAGAAAAACATGGGGAGCATGCCACGGAAAGCTGGGGGAGGCCGGCACGCCGAACGCCGACCAAAATGCCAGAACGCCAGAACCATTTTTGCCAATGGTTCTCAAGAACCGGTCCGAACCGGTAGCAACCTACCACTGACTCTGCTAAATAAATAATTGTCAAGCTATTCACTAAGTCTGCACTATTATTAATACTAATAATAATATTAATAGTATATTAATATTAATATTACTATTATTAATCTTCTCATCGTTCCCATCACCCATCTCCTCCCACTTACGACTGTATGACTGTAACTTTGTTGCTTATATCCTTATGATTTATATTGATATTGTTTCCTGATTGCTTATTTGTAACCTATGACTATCATTAAGTGTTGTGCCTTATGAATTTTGATGGACGTATCTTTTCTTTTTATGTACATTGATATGCACCAAGACAAATTCCTTATGGGTCCGATCATACTTGGCCAATAAAAAATTATATTCTATTCTATCAGAACTGAGCTGCTTTCATGAAGTTGTCATAAAAGAACATTTTGGTAATATGCAGAAAATATACTTTGATGTATAATTCATTTTACAAATTGAACAAAACACACAGCTCCAAATGGCTGGAGCACCAAATTAATGGGTCAACAATAATGGAAATGTTCAATGAAATTACCGTAAACATTCACATACCAAAGGCAAAGAGCCAATTCATATTTTTTACATATTAATGGGAATTGAATGAGAATGTACGAAAAATAAAACATAGTTGCTATTATGCTAGCTATTTCTAAATGCAAAGAAACCAGTTGTATTCAGCTAATATTTCATTTCTCTATAAATCCCATTCTTTTCCAGAGTCTTTTTTAGGAGAAAGAAGAAGGTGAAGAGAATAGAAATAGCACACTTTAACAACTTGAAATTGATTTAGTTGATATAAAATATTAAAAATTGGAGAGGCTGACAGTTGAACTTTCATATGCTCCACGTGGTTTTGTATAAAATATTCATTTTAGACTAAGATGATGGAGACATCTATATAAATATTTAAATATATATATATGCTCAACTGACATATCAAAATTCTGTTTAGCAATAGTGGAAAAGAATGACGGCTAAATATAGGAAGAATAGTTGGAGAGCTAATTATCCACTGAAAGATGCCTGTTTCTTTCAATAGTACACAAATTAAAAGAAATAATTTGTTCACCTATAAGTGAGGTTAAAAAAAGTTTAATTGCTATGGAAATCAGTCAATTCCACTCAAATTTAATTGAGCATAAAGAATTTGCAAAGCACATACATGTTCACGTATGCGAATGTGTGTGTTTATGCACACACACACACACACAGAGAGAGAGAGAAGCATCCTCTGCTGATAAAGAAGGAAGAGAATAACTCTCATAGATGACAATTCTACAAGACAGAATTTGAGGAACTCATGACAAAAAATATGAAAACTCTATTTACAATTAAAGTTTCTGCTATATAAAGCAAGCTGAGACAATCGTACTTAGAGATATCAGAATAATAATCCTCCTTTTCCCAGGCAAAGCTAGGAATGGCTAATGAAGCAGACTTTTCTCAGCTAAAAAAAATTCCCACACTTTTCATTCATCTGACCGACCATCTTGGTATTGTTTGATGCCATGTTGCTCAGTATGTCACTGAATTCTTTAATTGGCTTTTACTTTTTTTTCAGAATTAAGCTGAAAATTAAGCATATAATTAAGCCCTCCAAAATCTCTTGATAGTGAGATGGGTGGCATATAAATTTAATAAATCATTTAAAAAAGCACAGAGATGCTTGAGCTTTCCGTCATAAGCTTAATTTGGGAGAATAGGTGTAATCAAGGTATAGTCTAGCTTGGAGAGTAACCACTTTTGCGCAGAAACTAGAGTACAAAGAAAAGCACATGTATTACTTGTATATGTTACTTAAATGTGTGTGTATACTTACTTCACTCCAGCAATTCTGCATGGTTTGCAAGTTGGTTAAAAGGCTTAAAACTAAAAAGATAAAACAGAATATAAATGGTAGATGAGCCAACAAATCCAGATGAGAACAAAGAAAGAAAAGGAAACGCAGCTTCAACTTCATTTGCTGGGTAGGCTGAATGCCACCACGTGTTTACTGGACCCGTGCCCCTCCTGGCTGGTGCTGGCCACTCAGGAGGTGACACGAGGCTGGCTCCAGGCGATTACGAGTGCCTCCTTGTTGGAGGGAGTCTTTCCGGCCGCCTTGAAAGAGGCGGTGGTGAGGCCCCTCCTCAAGAAGCCCTCCCTGGACCCGGCTGTCTTAGGTAATTATCGTCCGGTCTCCAACCCTCGCGGCGAAGGTTGTAGAAATATGGTGGCATATCAGTTTCCCTGCACCTGGATGAAACTGTCTATCTAGACCCGTTCCAGTCCGGTTTCCGGCCCGGCTACAGCACGGAGACGGCTTTGGTCGCGTTGGTGGATGATCTCTGGAGGGCCAGGGATAGGGGTTGTTCCTCTGTCCTGGTCCTATTAGACCTCTCAGCGGCTTTCGATACCATCGACCATGGTATCCTGCTGCGCCGGTTGGAGGGATTGGGAGTGGGAGGCACCGTTTATCGGTGGTTCTCCTCCTATCTCTCCGACCGGTCGCAGACGGTGTTGACAGGGGGGCAGAGGTCGGCCCCGGGGCGCCTCACTTGTGGGGTGCCGCCGGGGGCGGTTCTCTCCCCCCTTCTGTTCAACATCTATATGAAGCCGCTGGGTGAGATCATCAGTGGCTTCGGTGTGAGGTACCAGCTGTACGCTGATGACACCCAGCTGTACTTCTCCACACCGGGCCACCCCAATGAAGCTATCGAAGTGCTGTCCCGGTGTTTGGAAGCCGTACGGGTCTGGATGGGGAGAAACAGGCTCAAGCTCAATCCTTCCAAGACAGAGTGGCTGTGGATGCTGGCATCCCGGTACAGTCAGCTGAGTCCTCGGCTGACTGTTGTGGGCGAGTCACTGGCCCCGATGGAGAGGGTGCGCAATCTGGGTGTTCTCCTGGATGAACGGCTGTCTTTTGAAGATCATTTGACGGCCGTCTCCAGGAGAGCTTTCCACCAGGTTCGCCTGGTGCGCCAGTTGCGCCCCTTTCTAGACCGGGATGCCTTATGCACGGTCACTCACGCCCTCGTGACGTCTCGCCTGGATTATTGCAATGCTCTCTACATGGGGCTCCCCTTGAGGGGCATCCGGAGGCTCCAGTTAGTTCAGAATGCAGCTGTGCGGATGATAGAGGGAGCCCCTCGTGGCTCCCGTGTTACACCTATCCTGCGCAGACTGCACTGGCTACCTGTGGCCTTCCGGGTGCGCTTCAAGGTGCTGGTGACAATCTTTAAAGCGCTCCATGGCATAGGGCCGGGCTATTTACGGGACCGCCTACTGCTACCAAATACCTCTCACCGACCCGTGCGCTCTCACAGAGAGGGACTCCTCAGGGTGCCGTCAGCTAGGCAGTGCCGTCTGGCGACACCCAGGGGAAGGGCCTTCTCTGTGGGGCTCCCACCTCTGGAACGAACTCCCTCCAGGACTTCGCCAACTTCCGGACCTCAGAACCTTTCGTCGCGAGCTTAAAACACACTTATTTATCTGCACGGGACTGGATTAGATTTTAAAGTTATGGGTTTTAAGGGGTTTTTATTATTTATACTATTTTAAATTTGGGGCAATAGAATAAGTTTTTTAATTGTTTTTTAATCTGTATTTATATGTATTTTAACTGCCTGTGAACCGCCCTGAGTCCTTAGGGAGATAGGGCGGTATATAAATTTGAAAAATAAATAAATAAATAAATAAATAAATAAAATAAATTTGGCCTTTGGATTCTTGGGTGATGGGGACATCCAGAGGCCAGGCTGTCCTACAGAGAAGATATACTTCTGGGATCCCGATAAATTTATTTTTATTTTTATTTATTTATTTTTGTCACAACAATATACACAAGCATCACACAAAATGATTATGTAATATATAAACAGAGCTTCCCCCTGGTTTACGTCAAGTGCCTGAACTTCGGACTTTTCGCCGTGAGCTGAAAACGCATCTATTTATTCAAGCGGGACTGGCCTAAAATTTTATTGGGGTTATTTATTTTTTAATGTTTTAAACTGTTTTAATTTTGGCCACTTATAATATGTTTGTTTTAATTTCTTTTAATGTTTATACTGTGATTTTTACTTGGCTGTACACCGCCCTGAGTCCTTCGGGAGAAGGGCGGTATAAAAATTGAATAAAATAAAATAAATAAATAAAATAATGAGGAAATATAAGGAAGTATAAGCATATATATATATGAAAAAACAACAGGACAGGAACGGTAGGCATGTTTGTGCTCTTATGCATGCCCCTTATAGTCCTTTTAGGAATGGGGTGAGGTCAATAGTAGAAAGCTTTTGGTTAAAGCTTTTGGGATTATGAGAAGAGACCACAGAGTCAGGTAATGTGTTCCAAGCAGTGATAACTCTGTTACAGAAGTCATATTTTCTGCAATCTAGATTGAAGCGGTTAATATTAAGTTTGAATCTATTGGTTGCTCTTGTATTATTGCAATTGAAGCTGAAGTAGTCTTTAACAGGAAGGACATTGCAATAGATGATTCTATGAGTTAAACTTAGGTCTTGTCGAAGGCAAAGGAGTTCTAAGTTTTCTAAGCCTAGGATTTCAAGTCTGGTGGCATAAGGTATTTTGTTGTTTTCAGAGGATTGGAGAACTCTTCTTGTAAAATATTTCTGGACATGTTCAATTGTATTGATGTCAGAAATGTGGTGTGGGTTCCAGACAGGCGAGCTGTATTCAAGAATTGGCCTAACAAATGTTTTATATGCTCTGGTTAGTAGTGTAGTGTTTCTGGAGAAGAAGCTACACAAGATTAGGTTTACAACTCTTAAAGCCTTTTTTGCGATGTAGTTGCAGTGGGCTTTGGCACTTAGATCATTGGATATGAAAACTCCAAGGCCTTTAATGGGATGGGGGTCATCTATAAGGTAGTGTCTATCAAGCTTGTACTTAGTGTTTGGGTTCTTTTTTCCAATATGTAAGACTGAGCATTTTCTGGTGCACGCCAATCCTGCCAGATCAGTTTGGCCAGGCAGATACTATAATAGGAAACAGAAGGTCCCTCAAGTAAACAAACCCTATTTAACCAACTCCAATTTTTGGTGCCAGTTATTAAGAATATAATCTTTAGCAAGGAACAGGTCCTTTTGCTAAATGTGTACCTTCCATCCGTTGCCCTGTTGGTCAAAAGAAGAAGCAGTTATCTGGGAAATTATTTTTTCAGTAGCCCACTTTGAACAATATACAGTATACAATATTAAAATTATTTGACCCAATAAAATTGTGATTATAGGATTGGAAGGAATAATCCTCCAATTTCGTCTCCTTCCACAAAAAATAATGTTCCAACTAAGCCAGTCCTTCATGAATTCTGAGAGTCAGTGTAGATCGTTCCAGATACCACCAATATAAGGTAAACAGTCTCTCTCATAGCAGTATCCTTTGACCAAAGATTATTCTTCAGAAACACCAGCCAAGAAACAGGCCCTGAAAACACCATCAGCAATACAAATAATTTTGCAATGAAATAAGATTCACTGTATTAGTACTAGTTCTTCCCTCATAAGACTATTTTAGAATAGCATTCTTAAGATTTATTCTGATTCAAACCTACACAATCAGCTATATTGGTCTGACAGCAGAAATCATCTTCTCTTACAATAGCATCCTCTAGGTTAGATACTTTGGTTGTGAAAGTTGGATCTAAAAAAAGCAAGACAGGAAGAAAACTTTTATATTAAAATGTTTTATATGCTCTAAGCAGAGCATATAAAACATTTGCTAGGCCAATTCTTGAATACAGCTCGCCTATCTGGAACCCACACCACATTTCTGACATCAATACAATTGAACGTGTCCAGAAATATTTTACAAGAAGAGTTTTCCACTCCTCTGAAAACAACAAAATACCTTATCCTACCAGACTTGAAATCCTAGGTTTAGAAAACTTAGTACTCTGTCGCTTTCGACAAGACCTAAGTTTAACTCATAGAATAATCTATTGTAACGTCCTTCCTGTTAAAGACTACTTCAGCTTTAATTGCAATAATACAAGAGCAACCAATAGATTTAAACTTAATGTTAACCGCTTTAATCTAGATTGCAGAAAATATGACTTCTGTAACAGAATCATCAGTGCTTGGAACACTTTACCTGACTCTGAGGTCTCTTCCCATAATCCCAAAAGCTTTAACCAAAAACTTTCTACTATTGACCTCACCCTTACGATTATGGTCTAAGAGGACCATAAGGGGCATGCATAAGAGCACAAACGTGCCTACCAGTCCTATTTTTTTTTCTTATATATATATATGCTTATACTTCCTTATATTTCCTCATATATATGTTTATATACTATATAATCATTTTGTGTGATGCTTATGTATATTGTTATGACAAAAATAAATAAATAAATAAATAAATATAAATAAATAAATATAAATAAATAAATATAAATAAATAAATAAATATAAATAAATAAATAAATAAATAAATAAATAAACAAACTGAGTAGTGCTAGAGATGGCCCCTATGTATTCCTTGGACAGCAAAGGTGACCAATGAGGCCCTCACCAACAAACCAGATATGTCCCTTGAAGGCAAAATCACAAAACTGCATCATTTATTTTGGCCATGTCATTCATTGGAAGGGGAATTCACTGGAGAAAATAATTATGCTTGGAAGAGTTAGCGGTAAAAGGAAACAAGGCTTCCAAAGAACATGGACACCAACAAAGCTGACACCAGCCAGAGCAGGTCAATGACAATTTGCCGTGGCCAACTCGCCATGGGCAACTCATCACAGCCAACTCACCATGACCAACTTGCCACAGCCAACTTGTCGCAGCCAACTGACTGTGGGACAAGAGTTACACTAATATCAAAGAAATTGTGGAAGAGAATCATTAAAGAAAGGATGAAAAAGGATGGACAGAATGAAATGTGAATGACAAAAAATAAAATATTTTTAATTTATTTTAAATAATTACATTGAATTGTTAAATTGCCCCTACAGCAAGTTGTCCTGTGGTGAGTTGGCCATGACGAGTTGGACACAGTGAGTTGGCCATGAGTTGGCTGCGATGAGTTGTCCCAATCTGAGCCAGAGCATAGAACAACTCAAAGAAGTAATACAAGATCATAAGATGCAGACAGACCTGGCCCATAGAGTAGCCAAGAGTCAGACATGACTGAATGAATAACACCACCATTAGGTTTGAAGATTTTTCTTAACATTTTTTTTTCAGCTGGAGTGACAGCCATTTGATCTTTTCATGGTCCATTTGAGCAGCCATGCCTGTATCCAATCGTGTAGTCAAGACAGTTAATCTCACTAAAGGGTATACAATGGAGTTTACAAAATTTGTTGAAAAACCAAATATGGATCAATGTATTGGTGTCGGTTTCAAATAAGAAATTTTGGTCTTAATTCATTTATTCAGTGACATCATCATTACTCATACTGAGCAAACTTCCTTTGATCAATTTTTTAAAAATTACTTATAGTTTGAATATAATTCAAAATGTGATGTTTAAAAGACATCAGTGTCAACTCTGGAATCACCAAAGCATGGCCTGAGATCTATTGGGCTGACACTTTCAATAAAACAGCTGTTACATGCCACAAGCCTAGCTCAGTGCTGCTTTCTTAAATGGGATTGTTTGCCTGGAAAAGCAAGCAAAACCCAGGACTAAATGAGGCACCTTTTCATTGTACATACTGGACTGAATTCCTGGCTAATAAATTTCCCCACACCTTTGTCTGGATAAAGAGAGGCAAAGGTCTGCATTTTCTCACAAGCATACACAAGCCTCATCTTAAGTCATATGGCTTTCTACCTCTAAATCTCGCCCTTTATTGACTTAAAGAGTTTGTCTGAGCGACAATGGACATTGTGGATTTGTTACTTCTGTCATCTTTTCTACCAGTGCACTTTGCTTCAGATCAAAGTTGAAAGCTCTTTTAAAAAATACACAAACCACAGTGACAAATAGCTTGCTTTGTTTGACATAGCAAAGCAAACAAGAAATTGCTTTAATTAACAAAAAAAAAAGAGTGCTCTCTTTTCTGCCTTAACTCTGAAGCCTAAGATGCTGAAAACTACACATGTATTTCATGATCAAGCAATGTATCTTTTTAATATTTTCACTAGGTTAGCAAAAATAAAATCAATATATCAGTTTTAAGTTTTTTAAAACTCAGAAAATACATTTCTAGTTTCCTTAAAGGAGGCATCCTGACTTTTAAAACATTTTCTCTGTTTTAATATGTAAAAATTGCATACTATAAAAGTCTATCTATAAAGTAATACATTAGTATATAACAAACAACATTTTAAAAAACTTTTATTTATTTATTATGACATACCAAAAATCTGGCCTACATTTTATAGCATTGGAAAGCAAAACCAAAATTCAACAATTTGAATTTGATCATGGAAATTCAATAATAAAATAGAAATAAAATAGACCATGCGAATACATTACTGTGCATTCTTTGACTGTACAAGATTTGCCTTGACTTTATAAAGCAGTAGAGAACCATTGTTCCACAGATTTTTGGTGTAGGCAATATTTTCCTGGGTCATTGACCAAATAAATAAAATTGATTGATTAATTGACGTAATATATCTGACTATTTTTGTAATTGATTGTCTCTTTTGGTTCACAGATGGTTTTATTTTTCATTATATTATAAATTGACTTCCAGTCTTTCGAAACAGTCAATATGGAAATCACTGGAGGGAGAGATGGACAGATGGCCAGATTGAGTGACTAATTGATTGGCTGGATAGATTCTACCTGTGGTTAACTAATAATAGATGTGGTAGTACAAAATTGCAAAGGAATGCATGAGCCCACATTTCATATTAAACAAATGTGTAGTTCGCCTTTTTGTGACTTAGCATGTTAACACAGCCAATTGTGGTTTATTCAGTAAACAACAATGTAAACAAATTCTGCCTTAGTATTATATGTGAATTCAACGAGTACACTGTAAGCAAACTGTGCTAAGAAAATTAAATCTGAACTTCCAACATACCGTAGAAACAGTGATTTGTTCTTCAGAAAAAACAAAGATCAGAGTTTTTATGCTTGTTGTACGTATAAATGTTTATACACAGTCTTTATCTATGTCATATATTATTTATAATATTAACATAATCTTACTATAATATCACTGTTGACTAAATGGTAATAGAGATGTTAAAATGAAACACTTTGATCTAAAACCAAAGAAACACAATTCATTGATTCACAATTGTAAGAAAGTTAACACTCACCCATCTCCTAGAAGAATGAAATATTCTGGGAAATATTTAAAAGGCAGAATATTATATTTCCCTGGATGAGAAAAGGAGAAACATATTTTTAAAAACAAAGCAGATTCCTGAAGCTCCCTACCCCCCACTTCAGCTTCAGGGTGATGGGATTAAGACCTGCACCCTCAGGACATGGTAGGATTAGCTTCATTACCTCATCATCTAGCAAAATTCAACCAAGCCTGGGACTCAAGACAACTTACGAAGTTACCCTTGCATGGCCCGATGAAAGTCCAACAACCAATCAAGATACCTGCCATTACACAGGAACAGGAAGCTCCAAGGTGTGGCCCAAGAGAGAGTATAAATCTCTCTTTCTCTCTCATCCATGTGCTCATTTTGCCCAGGACCTCAAACCATGTGGTCTTATCCACCATTAAACCATCTTTTCAAGAAGCCTCCATGTTTCCAGTATCTTTCTCCCCACTTGGAACTGAACCCAGATGTACATTTCTTCCAACACAATGTATTAGTCCATAGTTTGTTTAACAATTAGCTTAGATTAGCCATGCCCAGTTCCTGTAACCATTCTTCACGTTTTAGTCTCCAGTCCCCTAATGATCCTTGTTGCTCTTCTCTGCACTTTTTCTAGAGTTTCAAAAAAAAAATTATAGTGTGGTGACCAAAACTGGATGCAGTACTCTAGGTGTGGTCTTACTAAGACTTTATAGAGTGATATTAGTACCTCACTTGATCTTGATTGTATTCCCTCCATTAATGCGATTTAGGATTGCATTGGCTTTTTTGGCTGCCACTGCTCACTGCTGATTCATATTTAGCTGGTTGTCCTCTAAGACTCCAAGATCCCTCTCATATATCTCTTACCCCAGATTTATCTTGGCTAAGAAATCAGTCAAAAAACTCATTGGGAACCACACAGTTTGGAAAAATCTGTACTGCCCTGGGAAAAACTTGGGAAAACAGCCCTTGGCAGCTGAATAGGGACTTCCATCCCATGGGATGCCTCCAGAGAAAAGGATCTCTCACTCGTAGAGACTCACCTTTATCTTAGGTGAGACTCACCTTTATTTATTTATTTATTTATTTTGTCACAATTTATATAAGCATCACATAAAAAGATTATATAATATATAAACATATATATGAGGTAATATAAGGAAGTATAAGCATATATATATAAGAAGAAAAAAGAAACAAGCAAACAATAGAACAGGAACGGTAGGCACATTTGTGCTCTTATGCACGCCCCTTATAGTCCTCTTAGGAATGGGGTGAGGTCAATAGTAGAAAGTTTTTGGTTAAAACTTTTGGGATTATGGGAAGAGACCACAGAGTCAGTTAATGTGTTCCAAGCACTGATAACTCTGTTACAGAAGTCATATTTTCTGTAATCTAGATTGAAGCGGTTAATATTAAGTTTGAATCTACTGGTTGCTCTTGTATTATTGCAATTGAAGCTGAAGTAGTCTTTAACAGGAAGGACATTACAATAGATGATTCTATGAGTTAAACATAGGTCTTGTCGAAGGTGACGGAGTTCCAAGTTTTCTAAGCCTAGGATTTCAAGTCTGGTGGGATAAGGTATTTTGTTGTTTTCAGAAGAGTGGAGAACTCTTCTTGTAAAATATTTCTGGACATGTTCAATTGTATTGATGTCAGAAATGTGGTGTGGGTTCCAGACAGGCAAGCTGTATTCAAGAATTGGCCTAGCAAATGTTTTATATGCTCTGGTTAGTAGTGTAGTGTTTTTGGAAAAGAAGCTACGCAAGATTAGGTTTACAACTCTTAGAGCCTTTTTTGCTATGTAGTTGCAGTGGGCTTTAGCGCTTAGGTCATTTGATATGAAAACTCCAAGGTCTTTGACAGGGTGGGGGTCATCTGTAAGGTAATGTCCATCAAGCATGTACTTAGTGTTTGGGTTCTTTTTTCCAATATGTAAGACTGAGCATTTGCTGGTTGAGATTTGGAGTTGCCAAGTTTTAGACCAAGCGGTTAGATGATCAAGGTCTTTTTGAATGATAGATGTATTGTCTGTGATGTTAAATAGTTTGACATCGTCAGCAAAGAGAACACAATTACTTGATATATGGTCACAAAGATCATTTATGTATAGTATGAAGAGTGTTCCAAGGACGCTACGTTGAGGAACTCCACTCTTGACAGGAACAGGATTTGATAGAGCATTGCCAATTTTGATAGATTTGATAGAGCATTGCCAATTTTAACCACTTGTTGTCTGTTAGAAAAGCAGATATCCAATTGTGAAATGCCATAGGATTTTAGTTTTAGGAGAAGTTTATCGTGTACTACTGAGTCAAAAGCTTTGCAGAAGTCTATGTAGATTGTATCTATTGTTTTGCCTTGATCAAGATTTGTAGTCCATATGTTTTTACAGTGGAGAAGTTGTAAGTTACATGATAATTTTTTTCTGAAACCAAATTGTTTATTAGAGAGTAGGTTGTTAGTTTCTAAGTGTGAGGTAATGGATTGGTTGATGATTGATTCCATTACTTTGCAGGTGACGCAGCATAGAGAGATTGGTCTGTAATTTTCAACTAACCTGGGGTCTCCTTTTTTGAAGATTGGGATGACTGTGGCTAGTGACCAAAGTTTGGGAAGGGAATTGGTCATGTAAGCTTTTTCAAAGATTATGCTTAGGGATTTTGCTATATTAGTGGAAAGTTTTTTTAAGAAGTATGCACATAATCCACCAGGTCCAATAGATAGCGAAGGTTTCAAGTTATGAAGAGCTTTTTCAACATTATCGTCTGTGAAATCTATATGTGTTAAGTCGTCATACTCATTGGTGATACAATTTGGGAATGTCGGATATGTGTCATCACTGTTAACAAAACTGAGCCAAAGAATGTGTTAATGAGGTTTGCTTTAACTGTTTCGTCATTGCATTCATTGCCGTTAGAATCTTTTAGTGGTGGGATGGATCTTGAGTCTTTAAGTTTATTGTTCACAAAATTATAAAAGGCACAATTGGAATTTGTGCGCAGAAGGTCCTCTTCTTGCTTGGTGTGGTAATTTGTGCATTCGGTTTTTATTTGGTTGTATATATTTCTGTAGCGGTTTTTGAAATTTGCTACATAGCCCTTTTTGTTTCTTCTCCAGAGGGATTTTTTTTTTGGATTGAAGCTTTTTAATTGATATGGGTATCCCAGGTCTCAAAGTCCCCAAACCTGGGGGAGAGCCTAAGAGGCAAAGCTCACCCACCCACCCACCAGGTGCCTCAGCATCATCGCTCCTCAGTTGCAAACTGCTATCAAATCTGGGCTGCAATTAAAGTTTTGAAGCAAGCAAGGGACAATGTATAGATTTTTTTTCTTTTTATATTGTTGTTTTGATTCACTCTTCTTTTTTCTTATCTTTCTTTTAAAGCATAGCAATTAAAGTACTGAAGCCAGCAAGAGATGATAGATGGATGATTTTTCCTTTCTGTTGTTGTTGTGAGTTGCTTTTCCTTTTCTCTTTCTCTCCTCCTTTTTCTTTTTTTAAGTAGGTGACATGATTAGAAGTTAGATAAGAAAGAAAAAGTCTCTTCAGAAAGGGGGATATGATTAAAATCTGGAATAAGTGATAGAAATAAGGAAACGGGGAATATTAGTGTATACATTTTTATATCATAAAATGAAAAGTAATAACAAGAGAAAATGTGGAATAATTGAACAATGGTAGACTATAACTTAATATAAAGGTAAAGGTTCCCCTCGCACATACATGCTAGTTGTTCTGACTCTGGGGGGCGGTGCTCATCTCCGTTTCAAAGCCGAAGAGCCACAGCTGTCCGAAGACGTGTCCATGGTCATGTGGCCAGCATGACTCAACGCCAAAGGCGCACGGAACGCTGTTACCTTCCCACTAAAGGTGGTCCCTATTTTTTCTACTTGCATTTTTACGTGCTTTTGAAACTGCTAGGTTGGCAGAAACTGGGACAAGTAATGGGACTCACCCCATTACACGGTAGCACTAGGGATTCGAACCGCCAAGCTGCCGACCTTTCTATCGACAAGCTCAACGTCCTAGCCCCTGAGCCACCGTGTCCCTTTACTTAATATAGTAAATATATTTTACTATATAGTGTACCTAACTTAATATAGGTATGTATTATTATTAGAAATATAGAAGCGGATTGAACATAAGAATTAGAATAAGGAAATTGTTTCAACTCCTACCTTCAAAACGACGCTATAGAGCACACCAGAACAACTAGACACAAGAACAGTTTTTTCCCGAAGGCCATCACTCTGCTAAACAAATAATTCCCTCAACACTGTCAAACTATTTACTAAATCTGCACTACTATTAATCTTAATAATAATAATAATAATAATAATATTTTAATTTGTATACCGCCCTTCTCCCGAAGGACTCAGGGCGGTGAACAGCCGAAATAAAATACAAAAGAAACAGTACATACAATACTAAGAACAATCCTTAAAAAACTTATTCAAATGGCCAAATTTAAAATACAATAACACCCTATAAAACTGACAAAAATTTAAAACCCATAAAATCAAATTAAAAATTTTTAAAATCAAGCCAGTCCAGCAAGGCGGAATAAATAGGTTTTAAGTTCGCGGCGAAAGGTCCTAAGTCAGATAGTTGTCGAAGTCCAGGGGAAAGTTCGTTCCACAGGGTAGGAGCCCCCACAGAGAAGACCCTCCCCCTGGGGCCGCCAGTCGACATTGTTTGGCTGACGGCACCCTAAGGAGTCCCTCTCTGTGAGAACGCACTGGTCGTTGCGAGATAGGGGATGGCAGTAGACGGTCCCGTAAGTATCCCGGTCCTAAGCCATGGAGCGCTTTAAAGGTAATAACCAATACCTTGAAGCGCACCCGGAAGACAACAGGTAGCCAGTGCAGTCTGCGCAGGATAGGTGTTACATGGGAGCTCCAAACTGCTCCCTCAATAACCCGCGCAGCTGCATTCTGGACTAACTGGAGTCTCCGGGTGCTCTTCAAGGGGAGCCCCATGTAGAGAGCATTGCAATCTTCTCATTGTTCCCACCACCCATCTCCTTCCACTTATGACTGTATGACTGTAACTTTGTTGCTGGCAATCCTTATGATTTATATTGATATATTGACCATCAATTGTGTTGTAAATGTCGTACCTTGATGAACGTATCTTTTCTTTTATGTACACTGAGACCATATGCACCAAAGACAAATTCCTTGTGTGTCCAATCACACTTGGCCAATAAAAAATTCTATTCTATTCTATTCTATTCTATTCTATTCTATAATATCATTTTTTATTGGCCAAGTGTGATTGGACACACAAGGAATTTGTCTTGGTCCATATTAATTTATGATTATGATTAATTTGATTAGTTTTATTTTTATTAGAATGTATGACACTCACGCATTTTTTGATTTGACATTTTTATTTTTTTTTAAAAAAAGCTGGGGAAAAAAATCTGGCCTGCAAACACCCAGACGACCCCTAGATGGCTGCAAAGAGGCAGAATCCAGAACTCTTCCCTGGATTCCCTCAGGTGCTACCTGGCAGCCTTCCTTGCGTGAGGCCTCCAGGGGGGCTCCGCCCAAGTGCCCCCTCCCTCAGGGAGGGAGCGCGCGAGACAGTGAGAGGACAGGAATGTGCCTGCGCGTGTCCGTCTCTCTCTCTCTCTCTCTCTCTCTCTCTCTTTCTTTTTCGCGCGTGCGCGCGCGCGCTCACCTCAAAGAGACTCGTCGGGCCTTCCGGGCCTGGTGTGAATCTCGTCGCTTAGCAACCTTGGTGAGCGTTCGAGCCGGGCCGCAGCAGCAGCCTCCGCCAAAAGGGAAAGAAAGCGTCTATCTGCAGCGAAGGGAACCGAGTGTTTCTGGCTCCCGAAGGCAGAGAAGGACGCCTTCGGAATAATATTAGCTCCCGAAGCGCCTGAGGTGGCGGCAAGTGCTTTGTGGGAGGGAGGGGGCGCGAAGAAAGCGGAAGAAGTGCAAGGGATATATATCTATTATTAGAGCAGGGGTCTCCAACCTTAGCAACTTTTGACCTGTGGACTTCAACTCCCATAATTCCTCAGCCGGCTTTGCCGGCTGAGGAATTCTGGGAGTTGAAGTCCACAAGTCTTAATGTTGCCAAGGTTGGAGACCCCTGTTATAGAGGAGTGTTTTGTTTTGTTTTTTTTCAAACTTGGCCACTTTGGGATGCGTGGACTTCAACTCCCAGAATTCCTCAGCAGGGAAATTTTGGGAGTTGAAGTCCACACATCTTAAAATTGGCCATGATGCCTTCAGGGTTGGGATTGGGGAGTTTTCATATCCCACCACCCCTTCTTTTGGGTAGGGTTGGAGAGTCCCACCACCCCTTCTTTTGGATGGGATTGGAGAGTCCCACCACCCCTTCTTTTGGGTGGGATTGGAGGGTCCCACCACCCCTTCTTTTGGGTGGGATTGGAGAGTTTTCATATCCAAGGTAGTAAAGACTGGGGGCAACTCTATGCCCTCATGTTCTTCAAATCCTCCACCAACAGTGGCTGGTGTTGGAGTTGCAATCCCCAATGTCTGAATTCCCAAATTCCTTGGGAAGGACTCAATAGGCAGACAAAAATTGTCAAATCAGTCTGACCGTCTGGCTGACTGGGACAAATCATAGTATCTTTAATAAAGAAAAGTCTATTTCCTTCTAGACTAGAATAAAAAATTTTTAAATTGGCCAAGTGTGATTGGACACACAAGGAATTTGTCTTTGGTGCATACGCTCTCAGTGTACATAAAAAGAAAAGATACCTTCGTCAAGAACAAGGGGGGAATAAGTGCACCCGTGTGCCTACCATCCCTGTCCTAATATTCCTTTTTTTACTTACTCTTTTCATGTATCAAAACTATGTTTATACCTTTATTTTTTGTCTTATATATGATTGACTAAATAAATAAATTCTAAGATACAACACTTAATGATAGTCATAGGGTACAAATAAGCAATCGGGAAACAAACAAAAAAAAGAACAGTTTTTTCCCGAAGGCCATCACTCTGCTAAACAAATAATTCCCTCAACACTGTCAGACTATTTACTGAATCTGCACTACTATTAATCGTTTCATAGTTCCCATCACCAATCTCTTTCCACTTATGACTGTATGACTATAACTTGTTGCTGGCAATCCTTATGATTTATATTGACATCATCAATTGTGTTGTAAATATTGCACCTTGATGAACGTAACTTTTCTTTTATGTACACTGAGAGCATATGCACCAAGACAAATTCCTTGTGTGTCCAATCACACTTGGCCAATAAAAAAAAAATCAATATAAATCGTAAAGATACAAGCAAACAAAGTTACAGTCATACAGTCATAAGTGGAAGGAGATTGGTGATGGGAACGATGAGAAGATTAATAGTAGTGCAGATTTAGTCAATAGTTTGACAGTGTTGAAGGAATTATTTGTTATATAGATAGTCCTCGACTTACAACCACAATTGAGTCCCAAATTTATCTTGCTAACTGAGACATTCGTTAACTGAGTTTTGTCCCATTTTATGACCTTTCTTAACACATTCTTTGTTAAGTGAATCAAAGCGGTTGCTAAGTTAATTATATGCTTGTTAAGTGAACCTGGCTTTCCCATTGACTTTGTTTGTCAGAAGGTCACAAAAGGTGATCACATAACCCCAGAACACTGCAACCATCATTAATGTGAGTCAGTTGCCAACTATCTGAATTTTGATCATGTGACCATGAGGATGCTGCAACGGTCATAAGTGTGAAAAATGATCATAAGTCACTTTTTTCAGTGATGTAGTAACTTTGAACGGTCACTAAATGAACTGTTGTAAGTCAAGGACTACCTGTACTTTTTTTTGTCCAAATCAATAACAAGTATAAACTCAGAATTGGACCTCTCTCACAAGAACATTTACATTACTGTAATAGGCCACTAAGAACATATGTCAAAGTATAAGATATAGGTCAGGGGTGAAATTCACTTACGTTTCCCTACCAGTTTACAAATGTGCACACGTCATTGTCTGTGCATGCGCAAAGCCTTCTGACCATGCACAGAGGCTTAAATCATCCCAAAAAAGCGATGTCATGACATCCGCGCTGGTGGGCAGAGCCTCCCACAGCCGCCATTTCTGGTTCGCCCGAGCCAGATAGAACCGGCTGAATTTCACCCCTGATATAGGTAGTCCTCAACTTGCAACCACATATTTGGTGACTGTTATCAGATTGAACGTAAAACTGTATGCAGATAGTCTTCAATTTAGAATCATTTGTTCAGAGACCATTCCAATTTACAACAGCATAAAAAGTGACTTATGACCTTTTCACTTATGACCTTTTCATACTTAGGACCATTGCAGCATTTCTATGGTCATATGATCAAAATTCGAGCCCTTGGCAATTGGTGTGTATTTATAACAGTTGTACTGTCCCGGGGTCATATGATCACATTTGTGACCTCAGCCAGCTTCCAACAAGCAAAGTAAATGGAGGAAGCCAGACTCAATTGCCACATGATTCTCTTAACAACTGTGGCAAAAAAGGTCTTAAAATGGGGCAAAGCTCACTTAACAACTGCCTTGCTTAGCAATAGAAATTTGGGGCTAAATCAAGGACTATTTGCAAACACGAACCGTATATTTTAATTACCATGCTATTTACAATATTCAGTGTTTTTATTTGGTGTTTTTTTTTTGTTTGCTTGTTTTTAGGGTTGTACTAATTTGGTAGTGCAACAGGACCTCTTTGTATACTGGAGATAAAGAAATTATCACTGCCTCCTGTTCCATGATGCAGAAGAAATATTTTAAGGTGCACGGATCTTCTCATTGTAAAACACATGCTAAGAAAGAGCTTTGAAAATAAAAGCTTTATAAATAGGCCGATTTAATGCATATAAAATATTATCTACTGCTATAATTGTTTTAATGTGCAGTTGCTTTGGAAGGGAGAAGTAGCCTTAGGTTTTATTTTTAATTACACTGAAACAAAATATGTTTAGGCATGTCAAACTTTTATAGTTCATAATGAGTTTATTGCACACAATAATTATGGGTTCAGTAATTAAAAGTTTAAAATTGCTGCTATTTTATTTAATATAAATGATAAATCAAAGATTTCTTTTTGCCTTTATATAAGTTGAAGTGGGATGTGTCAAATATCAATCTTATGTTTCATATTGTGGTAATTGTATATTAGTAAGACTTCAAACATGGGAGTTGTATGGGCATAAAGGTTCTGTCAAGCTAAAAAAATCATTGGCTAAAGGCTGAATTTCTTTTGTTGTTTAATGTGCTGTACATATCATTCATATATAACAGTAATTTATAAAAAATAATTATGAAACTTTGTTTTAGGGGAGTTCCTACAAACCAGAGTCTGTAGCACTTACTGCTGTGGCATTACAAGATCATATTTTACATGATCTTCAACTGCAAAATCTTTCATTAGCAGATCCTTTAAAGTCAAAGACATGGAGTAAGATAAATAAATACAGACCTGTGAACAAAGAGAAAATCAGAGCAGTTATAGATACTGGATTGAAAAAAACAAACAAACAGCCAAACAACCAAAATAACCCACAAAACGAAGATCCAGAGAAAGAATATGTTCTTGATCCAAATCCTCAGCCTCTGACTTTAGGTAAAACCTTAATTTTCCAGTCTGTTCTTGTTTGATTTTAATAAATGTTTAATGCCTCTTGGGTATGGAAGGATTTGGTGGCATATAAATTTAATAAATAAGTAAATAATCATTTATATTATAATAAATAGATACTTTTTTCCATATGGCACAATAGCATCACAATTTGTTTGAAGAGTTGCTTGTTTTTACAAGCAGTTTTCTCTGCTTTCCTATTCAGCTTCTATTTGCAGCAGATAAATATTTCTTGGAAAGTTACAAGCAGCGGGAAAAACAGCAATTACTGTATTTCTTCTTTGCCTAAACATTTTGGATTCAGAGTTTTTCTATCTGTGAGCATCATATAAAAGCAATTCATATAACTTATTTTGGATGAGGACACGTGTGAACTGGGTAAAAAAATCACTAACTGATTTTAAATGATTAGACAAAATAACATTAACATCATTTACGTTACAGACACTGCTGCTGACAGTGTCATTGATATCACATTCTCTCTTTGCATTCATAAAGAGAAATCTGAGAAATGATAGGAATAGATTGCATTAAATAATCCCTGAAGCTATCAAAAGCTACTCAATCTATCCTAAATAAAAGGTAATGCCATCAAGTTAAGGAGAATTGCTTAGAGAATGAATATTTTCTTTGCCCCGATACCTCTTGATATGTATATGTTAAATTGATTTTCACTGTGATCAATAGCAAAAGATTTTACTTTAGTGCTAGCACAAATATTTTTATCATTAGGAAGGAAAGTCTTCATACAGAAAGAAGCGAGCCTACCACCCAGTGAAACTACATTAGCACCATCTAGAGTTGCCTTCTACTATAATTGGGATACATACTTGGGCAACTGTTGCTTTTACAAAAAAAGAAAAATTAATTTACTAGACTGGGCATAGTTTTTTATTTTAAAAAAAACTCTTCACCTTTAACTGCCCTTTGCTCAAAAATTTACAATTTGTGTTTTTGTAATGATTTGGGAGCAAATCCATGAATAATGCCTGTAGCTAAACACCCAGCTTCAAATCAAGAAACAAGAAACTTACTGTATTATATTATTATAATAAAGGAGATGGATGCATAGGCTTCCTGCCTGGGGAAACAGGAGGTGCACGGCAACGTATTATACTGTCATGAGATAATAGCATTACATGGTCTGACTAATAACTAGGAAGAGCTACCAAGCTGCTACTTTTTTTAAATTTTGCTTACAAGAGTTTTCATCCTTTAAAATCACTAGCAAAGATCTTTTCGGAGCTAGTTTGATGTAATGGTTGAGACTCAGGATAGAAATTAGAAGATGATATATTACTGTCCTTCCTTGGGCAAAAAGCCATCTGCTTAAGACACATACACACACACACACACACACACACACACACACACACACGCTTGGGCCAAAACCCCTCTCTCAGTCTTGGAAGAAGGCAAGGGCAAATCATTATGCAAAACATTCAAAAAAACCAACTATAGGAACTTGTTAATCTAGGAGTCGAGATTGATTTGAAGGCAAATAGACACAAAAAGAAATGAACTGAGTCAGGCAACACTTTATGGCATGGTCAAGGCTACCATCTCATCCCAACTTGATTGGCCTGCCGCTCACTCCAGCAGAAGAGACACGCTGGGTCCACCAAAGAATTTCGGCAGGCAGGGTCCAGGAGATGAGCCTTTTCTGCCATGGCTCCCACCCTTTGGAACAACATGCCCCTTGAGATGACATCTGCTCCCACTCTCTTGGCCTTCCAGAGGGGCCTGAAAACCTGTCTCTGCTACCTGGCTTGGGCCCTCCTGAGGGCATCCCACTCTGGACTTCGTTAGAAAATTAGAATCCCATCTCTACCCCATTTATATAATAGTCCATTTTTATCCTGTTTTTGTTGTTGTTGTTAATTTTAAAGTTTTAATTTTAATGCTTAACATTTCTAATGATTTAATTGTTTTATAACATTTTAAGACTCTCAGGGTTGCTTGATAGTGAGCTGGGTGGCATATAAATTTAATAAATAAATTGTCTCCTTCTGCCTCCTGTTTTGCCTCCCATCCATACTGCTTTTTAAAAGAAGAATGGACAGGAGGCAGGAGGAGACAATTTATTCGTTAAATAAATAAATTTATTTTTTCTAAAAAGCAATGTGTTTCTGCTTCAAGATTTGAAAGCCCAGTTCTGCAGTCATATAAATAGTTAGGCAGATGTAGAAAATATATTTCTGTATAGGTATGCTAATGCACATTGGTATGTTAATTTGATAATTTAACTGTTCGCCTATGACTACAAACTGGAATGTTTGATAGGCACTGAGGAGAACAAGATGGAGCTGCTGGGAGTTGTAGTTCAACCACATTCAAATATTCACAGATTTCCCAGCTGTTCGAATACATCATTGCAGAGCATTTAAGAACTATTAAAATCTGATCAATCTTAAGAAAGATTTATGAACGTGCTTTAAAAAATGCTTTGTTTAACTATTTTTATAATAAATCTACTTGTTCATTGAGTGATTATTTTAAATTTAAGCCACATCTATTCAGATAGATAAACTCTTGGTTTCTGGGAAAATTAAAATGACCAAATTAGTATTTGTCTTAAAAAATACTATATTATGAAGTAGTTTCCGTGCTGAAATAGGCAAATAAAAAAATTAAGTAATAAAATAGGGATTGAAATCTAGGAAATAAGATATTAGGGTGGCCTGTTTAATTGGTTTGTTTTGGGTTTTGCTCATTATCACCCAGCCCTGCAAACATTCTTTCGGATAGAAACCCCAGTGTGGAATCCAGAAGTCTTGGTTGCCCGAGAAAAATGTGACATACCTGTCAAATTCCTCTGTCATATGGCACATCTGCTTACTTGAACAAGGGGGAGCTTAAGTAAATTTAGTTCTGATTCTGTACAGCGTATTGTGCATTCGTACCTGGAAGTATCCATTTTACACTATGAAATGTCTTTCTAAGCAGATATGCAGAGGATTTCACCATTGATGAAATAGAAGGTTATGTTAATATACTATGCATGTATGAAATATGGATGTTAGGTGTATATGTTCTAGATATGGCTAGTTCTTTTTCTGTCAGCAGTGATTCTTGACAATTATTTACAAGAAAAAAATAAAAAATAAATAAATAATTGCCCTTAAGAACCCTCCTGTCAGATTTCATTCTTTCCATAATAAACCATCCCCAAAAGCTGTAATTAATGAAATTATTGTTATTAAGTTACTTTCATTGAACTTAACAACATTTAGATTTATAATTAAATATGAGCTGGAAAGTTATTAATTCAATTCAAAGAGCATTACTAGCCATAAAAATGCTTATGTTTCCGTAGAAATATTAAATACGCACTACAACATAGATCCTATAATTGAAATAAATTAAGAGTCAATTTCATTTGCTGGACTTTACCTGCAGCTCAGAAATTTGGGTTGGTGGAGCTTCCTGCCATGCCACTAACTCTAGACGATTGGGAATATGTGAAGCAACGATCCATAAAGCAAGGAGATTCTGTTCAACCTTGTGCTATATGCAAAGAAGAATTTGCCCTTCAGCCACAGGTATTTTATCTACCTCTTAATATTATCGAATAGCGATAGAGCTCAACTTACGACTGGCTGCTTAACAACCAGTTCCAAGATGGCCAAGAACTCTCCTCCGCTCCAATCCTTTCATCACATCTTGATAGCTTCTCCAGTCATGTGGCCACCATTCACAACATTTTTAATAGAATTAGCATTTACTTCTGGTTTCTGGTGAACCTTCATAGCGAGCAATTGGTTTCATCATGTTTGCCTAACAACCATGGTGTTCATTTAGTAACCTACTAAACTCCTCTGAATACAGCAAAATACCTTATGCCACCAGACTTGAAATCCTGGGTTTAGAAAACTTAGAACTCTGTCGCCTTCAACAGGACCTGTGTTTAACACACAGAATCATCTATTGCAATGTCCTTCCTGTTGAAGACTACTTCAGCTTCAATACAAGAGTAAACAATAGATTTAAACTTAATGTTAACCGCTTCAATCTTGATTGCAGAAAATATAACTTCTGTAACAGAGTTATTAACGCTTGGACCTCACTACCTGTCTCTGTGGTCTCTTCTTAAAATCCCCAAAAGCTGTAATTAATGAAATTATTGTTATTAAGTTACTTTCATTGAACTTAACAACATTTAGATTTATAATTAAATATGAGCTGGAAAGTTATTAATTCAATTCAAAGAGCATTACTAGCCATAAAAATGCTTATGTTTCCGTAGAAATATTAAATCCTTTTCTAACATAGATCCTATAATTGAAATAAATTAAGAGTCAATTTCATTTGCTGGACTTTACCTGCAGCTCAGAAATTTGGGTTGGTGGAGCTTCCTGCCATGCCACTAACTCTAGACGATTGGGAATATGTGAAGCAACGATCCATAAAGCAAGGAGATTCTGTTCAACCTTGTGCTATATGCAAAGAAGAATTTGCCCTTCAGCCACAGGTATTTTATCTACCTCTTAATATTATCGAATAGCGATAGAGCTCAACTTACGACTGGCTGCTTAACAACCAGTTCCAAGATGGCCAAGAACTCTCCTCCGCTCCAATCCTTTCATCACATCTTGATAGCTTCTCCAGTCATGTGGCCACCATTCACAACATTTTTAATAGAATTAGCATTTACTTCTGGTTTCTGGTGAACCTTCATAGCGAGCAATTGGTTTCATCATGTTTGCCTAACAACCATGGTGTTCATTTAGTAACCTACTAAACTCCTCTGAATACAGCAAAATACCTTATGCCACCAGACTTGAAATCCTGGGTTTAGAAAACTTAGAACTCTGTCGCCTTCAACAGGACCTGTGTTTAACACACAGAATCATCTATTGCAATGTCCTTCCTGTTGAAGACTACTTCAGCTTCAATACAAGAGTAAACAATAGATTTAAACTTAATGTTAACCGCTTCAATCTTGATTGCAGAAAATATAACTTCTGTAACAGAGTTATTAACGCTTGGACCTCACTACCTGTCTCTGTGGTCTCTTCTTAAAATCCCCAAAGCTTTAACCAAAAACTGTCTACCATTGACCTCACCCCATTCCTAAGAGGACTATAAGGGGCATGCATAAGAGCACAAAAGTGCCTACCGTTCCTGTCCTATTGTTTCCTTTCATTATATCCAATTAATATAGTTATTACATATTTATGCTTATATATGTGCTTATATTTATATAGTTACTTTCATGCTTATGCTTATATATACTGTTGTGACAAAATAAATAAATTAAATAAATAAATAAACCTCACCACTCAATTGCTGCAATAAAGGTAATTTCAAGTACATTCATGTGTTGACCCACTTAACCATCATGACTTATAACCATAATTGTACACTCAATTACAAATGTAAGTTGGGGACCCCCCGTCTATCTAGTGGAACTGGAAATGCTGCAATTTTCAACTTAGAAGAGATGTTTTCAGGTATATAAGGGCACCTATGTAGCACCTGCCTGCCAGACATTAAAGCAGCTGCTGCTGTTTACAGTTTCCTCACCAAAGCCACAAAATTCCAGATTGAATCCAAAGCATCTCATAGTCCTGGAATCTGGTGAAACACACAAAAGAATTACTGTTGGGGAAAAATGAAATAAATTAACTTGTGTTTTAGTCATGTGGAGTTGGTGGGGAGGATAGTTATGTGAGTTGCTAATGTTCAGAGAACCTTAGATGTTCCTTTACCATGAATATGACATAATTTCTCTTCTCTAAAAAGCAAATAATCAGCAGCCGCCTTTCCACTTTTTAAAGATTATTTTGTGTAGTTGTCAGAGATAAGGACTTCAAGGTCCATCTGTTCTAGGAAGAAGGTGATCTCAGGTATTCCTAGTATTCAGTGGTGGGTTGCTACCAGTTCTCCCCGGATCAGGCGAACTAGTAGCAGCAGTGGCGGACGTCTCTGAACATGTGCAGAAGCGTCACACGCGCCTACGAGTGAACTGGTAGCGAACGAAATTGAAACCCACTACGGCTTCACCTTAAGGATTCACCTTATTGAGGTGAATCAATAAGGTCTTTTTTTTTTTTAATTTGCATTTATATCCCGCCCTTCTCCAAAGACTCAGGGCGGCTTACACTGTGTTAAGCAATAGTCTTCATCCATTTGTATATTATATACAAAGTCAACTTATTGCCCCCAACAATCTGGGTCCTCATTTTACCTACCTTATAAAGGATGGAAGGCTGAGTCAACCTTGGGCCTGGTGGGGCTTGAACCTGCAGTAATTGCAAGCAGCTGCTGCCCTTGGTTTTCAGGGTGCCAGCTAGTGTCTTTTCCCGAAGCATTTTAACAATCATTGGGGGGAAATCCCGCAGTGCTTACATATAAAATGTAATAAAAATGTAGATAATGTAATTAATACTAATATGTTCTTTCTGCAATAAAAGCTACTTTTTATTGTGCATTTGGTAATAATAGTCAGAATGGAGTGGATTCCTGGATAAATTGAAATCTCAAAATGGTTTTATTTTTTCTGACAGGTGTTGCTCTCTTGTTCTCATGTATTTCACAGAGTAAGTAAACCTCTTTATCAATTAATAGCAAATATGTATATCCTGTCAGTCTTCTAAGTTGCAAATTATGGAACTAATTATAATGTGAAATTTTATGTGTAAGAATAAATCTGTTGTTGCTTTTAATTGTGTAATTGTGTAATTTTAGGATATTGCTTTGAGACTATATTTTATCTTAAACAGTATGACTGCATATGGAACAACCCTGCAAAACTCAGAGAGAAAAACGGTTCATTAGATAAATTAAAAATAATCACAGATCACAAAGAATACCTGATATGTCAATCAACTCTTTAGCTGGTAATGTCGATGAGACCTGGAAGCTTTGGGGATGTTTGGCAATCTGTCTTTTGGGTGGGAGCTCATCCTTTTACATGCAGGTCTGCATTTCAAAGGACAAAAGTAGAAATAATCACTTTATATAAATATGCACCCAAAAAGTTCAGTTACGGTGATGGACATGAAAGCTTTTCTATCTGGCTGTCCCAAACGTGCTTTTTCAAGAGGCAACTGGACTTCCTTGTTTTTCTTTGAAAACATTTCGCTTCTCATCCAGGAAGCTTCTTCAGCTCTGACATCTTCAAAGAAAAACCAGAAAGTCCAGTTGCTTCTTGAAAAAGCACCTTTGTGACAACCATGACCTGGATGACTGAGAATCTCCATAGACATTTTGTATCCAGACCTAGCACTGAAATTTGTAATTTTATAATTAATCGGAATAAGCAGCTTGCAAACTTAAGGGTGGCTCTATTCACACAATGCATTTAATGGTAAGGCAAAGGTAAAGGTTCCCCTCGCACATACGCGCTAGTTGTTGCCGACTCTAGGGGGCGGTGCTCATCTCCGTTACAAAGCCGAAGAGCCAGCGCTGTCTGACGACGTCTCCGTGGTCATGTGGCCGGCATGACTAAATGCCAAAGGCACACGGAACGCTGTTACCTTCCCACCAAAGGTGGCCCCTATTTTTCTACTTGCATTTTTTACGTGCTTTCGAAACTGCTAGGTTGGCAGAAGCTGGGACAAGTCACGGGAGCTCACCCCATTACACAGCAGCACTAGGGATTCGAACCACTGAGCTGCCGACCTTTCAATCGACAAGCTCAATGTACTAGCCCCTGAGCCATCACGTCCCTTAATTTAATGGTATCAAGGGGATATTAGCTGTTTCAGTCAGTCAATGCTAGGGTCAGAGAGTCAATCTGATTTAGGCATCTAGTATACTAAAGTTGCTTGGATCTACTCTGGATTGATGTGGCTGGGCAGGTCTTATAGAAGTGACTACGCCACAATGTTGGAAAGAGCTTCACCTGTTAGTACAGAGAAGTGGAGAGATCCTTAGGTTAGTTGTCATCTGGATTCTGGATTCAAATGTTCCCCGATTGAGCAAGTCGTCCTCTGAGGTAGCCATGGTTGGAACCATGAAGTGGCAAACGCCTCTTTTTAAGAGGCAGTGGTTACAACTACTTTGAAAGAGACACAGGTCCAGCCCTGTGTCGTTCTCATATTTGGATTCAGCAGTGTTGGATAACCTTTGTCCAATCTCTAACCTTCCACTTTCGGGGAAGGTTGTTGAAAATACGGAAAATACGGTCAAAGGGCTCTGGGGAATACGGATTATATGGATCTTTTTCAATCAGGTTTCATGCCAGGTTACAATACAAAGACAGCACTGGTTGTGCTTGTGTTTGTGACCTCTGGACTCCTAGCCACAAAATGCCAGATGCGGGGGATATATCCATCCATCTTTATCCTCCTGGATGTCTTAGCATCTTCTTTTGATACCATCAGTCATGATATCCTTCTTGATCAATTTAGTATTGGTGGGAGTGCTCTTTTACAATAATTTTTCTTCCTCTAGGACTTCCTCTAGAACTATCTCAGTGCTGATGGGAGAAGGGGTTTTAGCTTCTGTGTGAAGCTTCTGTGTGAGATGTCTCAAGATTCTTTTCTCTTTCTCTCTCTCTCTCTCTCTCTCTCTCTCTCTCTCTCTCTCCCTCTCTCTTCCTTTTTCCCCTTCCTTCTTATTTAACATCTACATAAAACCACTGGATAAGGATATCCAGTGGCTCAGGGTAAAATATTAGTATATTATCATAGATCTCCACCCCTGCCTGGGCAAGTAATAGTGTTGAGATACTGATCAAGTGCCTGGAGGGAAGAACAGGCTGTAACTCAGCTCTACTAAGATAGAGTAGCTTGGGATTTAGGCTTCCTTGGATCTGGAGATTTTTCATTGTTAACTCTCAACAATTTCCACAAGCTGAATTGATGCAAAATTTAGGAGTTCTCCTGAACTCAAAGTTCTTGTTTGAAGAGCTGGTGGCAGCTCTAGCTAGGAGGAACTTTTGCTTAAATCCATTTTATGTCCATTCCTGGATGAGGAGTGTCTTCTCGCTTAGTCATTTCCGAACTGGATTTCTTAAATGTGCTTAACATGGAGCTGCTCTTTAAAAATATTTCAACTGCTTCAGGATACTGTGGCGTTCAGTTTGGATGCACCAAGTTTGACCAAATTACATCTTTTGGATGCAATTTGACATGTTGCTCATCCCTTTAAAGCCATTTATGGCACATGACCAGATTAATTGCAGAACCACTTGATCTCCTCTGGACCTCTGCTCACCCACCAGATCCAACCAGTGTGTTTCAATGATATTAAAGAATATCATTAGGGATGATGGAGATGTGGGACATCTGCCCTATGGAACAGCCACCCCATATGAAATCTAGATGCCCCAATTTTTCTGACTTTCTGAAAGGTTGCTAGCTGGGCTCCATATACTATAGGCACGGTTTATACAGCTAAGCTTGTTATAAAGTGCCTTGATTATTGTATTATGACTGTTTTAATATGAAGGTTTTGGTTTTCTTTTTAGATACTTTATTATATCATTTTTATTAATCTCTGTTATCTGTCCAGAATTTATATGTAAGATAGGTGGCCATATAAATTTTCTAAATTTTCTAAAACAATCATATCCACAAATAGCTTCACAATTATTAGTGTTGAACTAACTTTTATGCATCTATGCATGTAAAGATAAACAAGAATGTTAAACCTGCTGTCTTCCTTTTAGCATAAAAATGAAGCCTAAGAACAGACTTACCATATTAGTTATTTTTGAAGTTCATCCCTCCACACACACACACACAGAGCCAGTGGAACAGGTTGCTACGTGGAAATGTTTAATTTTTCTTTGTTAGTGTTCTTCAAATAGTGATTGGATGGTCATCCACCTGAGACACTTTGTGCACCAAATTTGGGATAATATTAGATGACCTCTAAGATGCCTTCCATGATGCCATTGTCTTTCCTGAACCTACAAACTCTGGACACATAACTTTGCATTGATAGCCATAAATCTTGGAGAGGAGCAAACTAAATTCAAACACTTAGAACCAATATTAATTTTTTCCAGGCATGCCTGAAAGCTTTCGAAAGATTTGCAGCTAAAAAGAGTTGTCCAATGTGTAGAAAGACCCAGTATCAAACACGAGTCATTCACGATGGAGCCCGCCTTTTTAAAATAAAATGTGCTACGAGGTAAGAATGACTGGTAAATAACAAAGTTAATAGAATAGAATAGAATAGAATAGAATAGAATAGAATAGAATAGAATAGAATAATTTTTTTTATTGGTCAAGGGTGATTGGACACCCAAGGAATTTGTCTTTGGTGCATATGTTTCCAAAGTGATTTGGGCTAGAGCAAGTAACACGTCAGTATTTTTTCACATATCTAGGAAATACTTAACTGTAGTGTAAAGAATGTAAAGAATGTAAATTAGTGTAAAGAATGTTTGAAATAAAATAAAATATGTACGTCAGCATTGGGCCATCTATTCTACTAACAGGTGCTATGTTGCCAATGTACAGGCAGTCCTTGATTTACAATGATTCATTTAGTTACCTTTCAAAGTTATGACACTGAAAAAAGTGACTTCTGATCATTTTCATATTTATGAAAAGTGACTTATGGCCATTGCAGTTTCCCATGGTCATGTGGGCAAAATTCAGACACTTGGCAACTGGCATGTATGTATGATGGTGGCAGTGTCCTAGAATCACACGATCATCTTTTACAACCTTCTTCTACGTGCAAAGTCAATGGGAAAGCCAGATTCACTTAACCATGTGACTAACTTAATAACTTCAGTGATTCACATAACAACTGTGGCAAGAAAGATCATAAAATGGAGAAAAACTCAATTAACTATGTCGCTTAGCAATGGAAATTTGGAGCTCAGTTGTGATCGTAAGTCAAGGACTATTTTGTACTCAGCTAGAGAGTGGCAAATTATATGACACCAATTGTGCAGAGCAAATTTATTGAAAACTTACTCTTTGAGGCAATAATCTCTGCTGAAAGAGATCATACTTTTTCCTTCATTCTTGCTTGCCAAAAGTGGAAGCAGCCATAAAAACAATATTCTAGTTTTGAAACTGTTTACATTGTAGTTTCAGTTTCATGTTGTGTTGTGTTGTGTTGTGATGTGATGTGATGTTACATTATTATATTCAAAGACTCTTTTTTATGCCGCAGAATTCAAGCTTTTTGGAGGGGACATATTGTTAGAAAGTGGTATAAAAATCTGAGAAAAACAGTACCCCCCAATGATGTGAGATTAAGAAAAAAATTCTTCGAAGAAAAGGTAGGAAATTTTCACATTTCAAAATAGATTAGAATTCTTTATTGGCCAAGTGTGATTGGACACACAAGAAATTTGTCTTTAGTGCATACGTTCTCAGTGTACATAAAAAGAAAAGATCCACTCGTCAAGAATCATAAGGTACAACACTTAATGATAGTCACAGGGTACAAATAAGCAATATTCAAAATATATTACAATGCTAAAAGTCAAAACAAATTCAATTGCTGATCAAATCCGCAATCCGAACAAAATGGCCTGACTTTGTTCACATCTGGATCCAAACATCTAAGAATGGATGTTTCAGTTTGGCAGTGGTCTACCCCCAAATGGTAGTTCCACGAATAGCATGGTTGAAGGTGTCTCTAGAAGAAAGGCTAGTTTCCTTCTCCCTCCACCCCAGAGGTGGGTTTCACTTACCTTTGCTACCGGTTCACCCACGTGCCCTATCTGCACATGCGCAGATCGTACTTGATGATGTCCAGGCGGGTGGGTGGAGCCGTCACTGCTACCAATTCGCCCAGTAGTGAAACCAGTAGCAACCCACCCCTGCTCCATCCCCATGCTTAGACTAAAGCAAAAGGATCTACTAAGCTTTTAGTGCAGGGGTGTCAAACTCAAGACCCAGGGGCCAGATCCTGCCCGTGATCTGGTTAGATCTGGCCCATGAGGCTGCCCTAGAAATAGCGAAGGACTGGTCCCTGGCACCTCAGCCCTGGCCCAGATCAGCCAGGCATTGATCTAAAACTTGGTGTCGGCCATCTGGGCTGGAACGCAGTCAGCTTTAGATCTGCAGGGCTGCCATGGAGTTAGCGAGGGGCCGCTGCCGCTCTCTGGGCACGCGCTGGAGACAGTAGATCTCCCAAGCTCCATCCAGGTCACAAGCCCCCCCCTCCCCCAATATCAGCAACGTAGAGCTGGCCACAACCACTCCAACCACGACCACCTGTCGGCTGCGTCCAGCCAGCCACAACCACTCCAGCCATGCCCAGCCCCAGGGTCAACCACAACCCTGATGCAGCCCTCAATGAAATCGAGTTTGATACCCCTGTTTTAGAGCCTTGAAAATATCAAGGAAAGTATATACAGTAGAACCTCTGGTCATGAATGCTTCTGACCACAACCAAATCAGGTTCCGACCAAAAAATGCACAAAATTTTAGAATCTGGTCACGAACACATACTCAGGTGGTGATCAAACACTCCCTCGGAAGAGTAAAAAGTGAAAAGACATGCACAGGAATCAAAAGTCTTTCTCTCTTCTTCTCCCAACCCAGTTGCCTTGAAAAGGAGCCTTTTCATGCCTGCAAAGGAAAAAAAAACACTTTCTCAGTCTCCGAGACCATCTCTGTTAATAATGTGACTCCTGTCCATTTTTGAACCGGTTTCTTTATTTGTCCTCAAGATGGTCAAGCCTAAATCTAGCTGGATGAGGTATTGCTGTTTGCCCTTTAGTAGACCTGAGTCTCTTAATTTTGCCTTATTTATTTGTCGCTTTGGTAGACTATTGCAGTTTCATCAGTTTACAAGATAAAATACCAAGTAAACAATATACAATTAGTGCACCCAGTTAAAAGATAAGTACGCTGATGAAGAAGTGTAGAATATTAATTAAATTCATTAAATTAAATTCATTCATTCATTAATTAAATTAAATTAAATTAAATTACATTAAACTCATTTTTAACCTAGCCAAGATTGTATCATGACCCAAGCATCCTCTGGAAAGGTTCTGTTTTGCTCTGTTTCTGCAAAGCTGTCATAGCTGTCTAGATAAAACAACTTACTTCTAATTGTTACAGTCAACCAACGTGAACTGATCTTGGGAGCAAAAGCGATTAATTTTATTGCGATTCAATTTTGAGTAAACATGCATTGGTCCATCTGGTTTATAGATTGTATGAAACCCTCCAAGGTTTCTGAAATATAAGTTTATTTTCTCAAAGGACAGCACAAAGCACTCAGGGTTGCCTCTACTTTTTTTTTTAAGTATTCACTGATAAGAAGTATATAGCAAGGGTCAAGTTTTGGGACAGATAAATTCTTAAATTAGGTCCTGTGAGTTATCATTGTTGAATCACTAAATTGCTTTATTACATAAATCAGTTAGAACTCTTGCTAATTTAGATCAAAGGAAGTAGGAAAAGTTATTCTGAGCAATCCATGCTAATTTTTAACACTAACGTCCACAGAGAATGAAATGCTGCTGAATTTCCCTGGGTTAGATAACAAACCTCTTTGATTGTTAGCTATAAACGGTGCTTGTATATGTCATCTAATTGAGCCCAGAAATTTATTGCTATAATTAAATCTTTTCAAATGCATTCCATTATCTTCACTGCAGCTAAAAAAAGGCAGCTATTGTTGCTTGAAACAAGGTATATTATTTATAAAATGGCACTGCTCACTCTTTCCTCACCATGTGACTCTTACCCAAAGTTTTTAATTTAAATCTCACCAAACAACATAATGGCCTAGGAGTTTGTTTAGCCATTTGACTTCCTTTATCACATAGAGATGGCAAACATTCTGTTGCTAACTTGATGTGGCTCCAGGCAGCAAGCTAAGAGGATATTAAACTAGTAAAAGCTTATCAACTGATTCATTGATACGCTGTAAATTCCAGGCTTTTCATTTTACTTTTAAGTCAACACATTAGTAAGCAATTTGCTGACATCAAGATGGATTGCTTTAAAACAGCTCCCCTTGGCAGACAAAGTTCATTTTGATGCTTTTGTGTGCATCTTTATTTAATCATGTTCTTGGGCGTCACCTAAAACCTGTGACTGATGGTGCTTTACATACAGCAAAAAATATTTAGAATGCCTCCACTGTCATATGGTTTATGTTGAAAAGCACAGAGGTGACAAAGGAAAGCACTGAATTTGGATAGGGAATCATTTCAGAATAGACATTTTCATGGAAAGTAAAATTTCTCCCTTTTAAAATCGCAAGCGCTCTTTATACTTATTAATTATTTTTTTAAAAGAAAAAATAAATGGTTTTAATGTCTGTTGCCTCTCCTTCACATTGGTGTGGGGAGGAACATGCAGGTAGAAAATTATGTGTATGTGAGTCTTAAACCTACAAGTTTTAAAACAAAAAGCGTGTTGTACTTATTCTTAACTATACAACACACACCCATGTCTAGAATTTAAGCAAAGAAACAAAAAACAAATCAGAGGAGAAGAAATTAAGGATTACTCTAACTTTGCTTTCTACAAATGTTTCAATTTCTTTATCTCACCTGAAAAAGTAAAAAGGAAAGGAGAATGCTGCAAAGCCAGTTCCCCTACTTTAAACACAGACATCCTATTGCTGCTGCATGATACGATATCAGAACACACACAATTCAGTAGTGCTCAGAAATGATAAACAACAATAAAAGTCATGAAAGAACTCTAGAGTATTATTTCCCTGATGAAGAAATAGCTTTAGAAAAGGGTAAGCTGCACAGCCTTTATCACATCCAAGTGAGTCACATATTAATACTAAATACAGGTAGTTCTCGACTTACAACAGTTCATTTAATAATCATTCAAAGTTACAGTGGCACTGAAAAAAAGTGACTTATGACCATTTTTCACATTTATGACCTTTGCAGCATTCCCATCATGCTCATATGATTTACATTTGGATGATTGACAATTGACTCACATTTATGATGGTTGCCATGTCCCATTTTGCTATTTTCTGACAAGCAAATTCAATGGGAAGCCAGATTCACTTAACAACTGTGTTACTAATTTAAGAACTGCAGTGATTTGCTTAACAAATGACGCAAGAAAAGTCATAAAATGGAGCAAACTCACTTAACAACTTTACAGGACTACTTGCAATTCCAACAGAAACCAAAACTTTCCCAAAGACTTTATTACAGAGTACATGGGGTTGCAAAACTTGGAAAAAAATGAAGTGCAGGATCCCATCCAAGGTTGGTATGGAAGCTCCAAATAAATCTTTGTGATAGTCCTGGATCAGAATAACTATCTTCCATTTATATCGCAGCTTCCATCAAGAGCTTAAGACAGAGGTGTTTAGTTTAGTTTTAGTTTAGTTTAGTTTAGTTTAGTTTTATTAGATTTTTATACCGCCCTTCTCCCGAAGGACTCAGGGCGGTGTACAGCCGAAATAAAATACAGAGTATATACAATTAAAAGAAGTTAAAAGAAACTATTAATAAATGGCCGATAATTTAAAAATTTAAAAAATTTACAAATGTTTAAAATCTCTAAAACCCCAATTTAAAATCACTATTTATGCCAGTCCTGCTTGAATAAATAAGTATGTTTTTAGCTCACGACGGAAGGTCCGAAGATCAGGAACTTGACGAGGTGTCAAACTCGTGGCCCACAGGCCAGATGCGTCACGCACTGGCCACACCCAGTTTAGTGATGATGGGGAAAGTCGTGATACATCACATGACACTGCCATGATGACACAAGTTTGACACCCCTGGCTTAAGGTAACTACCACATCAGAAAAACTTACCCATCACAACAATTGGTTGAGATATTTTTTGAGTCAAACAAGTTTGTTACAAGAGGAAGTTGAGGCCATTGTACAGCTCATTCTTGATAAATATACAATGTGCAGATATTTGAAAAGGATGCTAATAAAATATTTAGTACATAAAAAAATTACTGGTTTCAAAACACTGGGTACGACAGAGCATTGAAGCTGCATCCTTTTTTTTTTAGTGTATGCAATGTGTACAACACACATCAAAACCAACCAAGTCTTTACTTGGGTGATAATAGCATCATAATGATCCAATTCTCACAGTGCACTCCAGGGGTCTCCAACCATGGCAACTTAAGCCTGGAGGACTTCAACTCCCAGAATTCCCCAGCCAGCTGGCTGGGGAATTCTGGGAGTTGAAGTCCTCCAGGCTTAAAGTTGCCAAGGTTGGAGAGCTCTGCACTAAACCATAATATGGTTAATTTGGTTTATGGGTTTAAAATTTATAGCTGAAGCTGGGCAATCATGTGTTTACAATAAAAGAGAATGCACATAGCTCAGGATTGAACTGGGCACACTAAAGTTACCTAGAAGGGTAATAATAAGACATCCCCTGATAATAAGCTCAATCAGGCTTTTGAGTGCATGGCAATAAGGCCAAGTGCTTATTTCAGGGTTCAAAAAAATATAAGAAAGGGTCTTATTTTCAGGAAAACATGAGTAGAATAACTGGTATAATCCAACACTCAATATAAAATCAATTTTTCATATTTTTATTTTTAAAAAAATTATAGGGGGGAAATTGGACTTATGCACGCATCTTTGAGAATGCTTGTTTTTTGCAACCCTTTAAGTCTGAAAACTCATACACTTCATCCTTTCCTTCATATTGAATTTTATAGAATCCATATATATAAATTTAAAAACTGATTTAACATCCATAAACATGGCAATTTTGTGTATCTTAAGCTAAAGTTGTGGACCTAGTCATGAGTATTTTTAGTTTATCCACATGGAAATAAACAAAGCCATATGGCAACAATTCTAGCAATTTATCTTACAGAGATATTGTAATTAATCTGAATTAATGTCCTTGTTAAGGAAATACCTGTTCAAGTTGTGCTGAACTCTTACAGTGACTTTTTAAATTGTTTAATCTCTAAATTTAAATTACGTAACATGCTACACATTCTTTTTTTCGAGAAGAACGCCTATAGCTGCATTTAATATTTACTGCATCTGTAGAGCGGCATAGTACACGCTGTGCTGTTTACATGTAATCTATACCATTTAAGTGAAACGACTGATCTTAAAGCAGGTAATTAAAAATGATCTTCTTTTTGAGATACTTGGTAATAATTTTGAATAATTTGAAGGATCAAAAAAAATGAGAGTTGGCATTCTTTTCATGCTGCAGATTTAGGTCTCATTTCCATATACTCCAAGGATTCAACCCTATAGGTCAAAGATCAGGGATCAACCAACTGAATAAATGGGCACAGTGTATGGACCAGTATTATTTTTGTGCTCATGCAAGATATTAGGAATCCAAAGCAATCTATTTATTTTAATTCCAATTCAGTATTTATGTGCTAATCTAGCACCCAAAAAATATGCAGGAGACCCATGAAAACCACAGTATTTCCTAATATTGAAAATATGCTTAGAATTTAACCCTACAAAGTGCATTTTGAAACAACCTCACAAAACATCTGCCTTCACATGACCTAGCTTGCAGGGAGAAATTGACAAGAGCTGGGGAAGAAATGTACACTGGAATAACAAGAAATGAAAGAGAGAGGATCACATAAATACCCAAAATGAAGAAAAGTCTATTATATCTGACTGAATTAGGTTTAATTCTCAGAGAGGAGCCACCAAAATCAGTACAGAAGGTTTTAATGAGTTCCGTTAATTATGTTAGTTTTATTCTCACTGTGGCAGAATCTGATACTATCATTTGTTTAGATGTTTACGATATTCTTGCTGATAATTTTTAAAACTATCCCAACATGAGATCTGCTATAGAATCGATATAGATCCACAGAATCAAGCAAATGATGTAGCTTGATTTCTGTGTCCACTCTCAAAATCCAAATGTAGAATGGGGAACAGATCGTCCTCAACTTACAACAGTTCATTTAGTGATTGTTCGAAGTTACAATGGCACTGAAAAAAGTGACTTCCGACTGTTTTTCACACTTACGGCCATTGCACTATCCTCATGGTCACATGATCAAATTTTGGATGCTTGGCCACTGAATTTGTCCTGGGGTCATGTGATCATCTTTTGTAACCTGATAAGCAAAGTCAATGGGTAAACCAGATAAACCTAACAATCCATGTTACTAACTTAACAGCTGTGCTGATTCACTTAATAACTGTGGCAAGAAAGGTTGTAAAATGGGGCAAAATACCTCACTTAGCAACAGAAATTTTGGGATCAATTGTGGTCATAAATCAAGGACTACCTGCAGGCCAAAGAAATAGTGAGCCAGTTTAATAGGCCTCAAGATACTTGGGGGAAAGAATAAAATGGAGAAATGAGTATTGAAGCAGCCTGTGTCAAGTACCCCAAATGTGTCTTCCACTACCCAACAAATGAGAGGGATATTTAGAGTAAAAAAGCATGAATTATAATCTGTTGAAAAGCTCCACTTGTTAAGATATTAATGCAATTTAACTCGATACTTAATTTAGAACTTCAAAAAGGCTTGTTTCATTGTACTATTGTTCCCTGGGTTTGATGCAGAAATGAAAGCAATTGCTGTGCAGTTTTCTAGAGGCTTGCTTTACAATCTCTAACATCAGATACAGTAAATAATTTCGGGGGAGTTTCGCTTCGCTTTCGCTTGTTGACACTCTCCCATGTGTATGCAAACACACACACACACACACAGAGGGTTCTTATTAGATTTGTTTCACTTGAGCCACAAAAAAATCTTTAGAATCCTACAAAAGTAATATATTTTGATAAAATGCTACATGGACCCCCTCTCTCTCCTTTTTTAACTCATTAATTGTAAAAATGTTTGTCTCATCTTCCAGCTAACTGAGATTTGCCAGCGATTACTGAAATCCTATGATACTTGTATTGATGAATTCTTCTGTGAGATAGATTCCACTGTAGCTGCAAGTCATGAAGTATTTCAGCAACTAGAGGAAAAGTTGGGCCCAGAGATACATGATGTTGAATGGGAAAAAATTCAGATTCAGGTTGGTTTCTGAGTAAGCAAATAACCAAACTCTCAGAGAGCACCAAGTAAAATATTATGGGATTCTAACTGTGGTTGTTAAGTACAATATCGTGTGATTACAACTTGCAACTTCCTGCCAGCTTCTCCACTGGCTTCGTTTGTTGGAAGGGGCTGTGGGGGTTGCAGGCCATGATCATGTGTCCATGAGATGCTGCAACCAATGTAAACGTGCATGGGTTGCCAAATTCCCAAATTCTGATAGAGATAGATAGTTATGGCCACAATTTCTGGAACTGATTGTAAGACTAGCACCATACTAGTCATTGCTGAATGAGCATTTTGGTAAGCAAGGACTACCTGTATGTTACTGTATATACATGGCATGGGCCCACTTCGCTCTTACAAGAAGTCTGTGGTCTGAAGACCCACAAACGATTATTAACATAAGTTTGTGGCTGAATCTGGAGTTAAGACTAATGCTGTTTCTGACTCAAGTCTACCGCTCCTTCCATTAAATCACATTTGTATATAATGCTGGATATTTTGCTTGGTTAACAAAGACAGTTGTTGATTCTTGCCATATAACCCAATTCAACTTTAGCAGCAAAGATGTGATTTTACCTTACTTCGCTATGTTATATTTGCTGTTCAGCTTTAATACTTTAATGGCCAAGAATTAAAACTAAACCACGGGTGTCAAACTTGATTTCATTGAGGGCCGCATCAGGATTGTTTGACCTCCGGGGGGCCAGTGTGGGTGTGACCACGGTGGGCGTGGCCAGCTTGATGTCACTCATGTCAGGGGCACCTGTGGTGGCCCACAAGCTCAATTTTTGGCTGTGATGGCTTCCTGCAGCCATCTGCAAGTGAAAATGGAGCTAGGGAGGACCGCCCATAGCCCTCCCCAGCTACATTTTCGCTGGCAGTGGCACCGCGGGCCAGTCCTTTGTTGTTTCCAGGGCAGCCCGCAGGCCAGATCTAAGCACCTCCTGGGCCGCTCCAGCTCCTGGGCCTTGAGTTTGACACCCCTGTTGTAAACTGTAAAACTGTATTTGTATATAAAATACTTTGTTTTTGAACAAACGAAGCCATTTGAATTACTGTAACCAGAATCAATCATCCCAAAGTATAAAAGACATAATAAATTCATATTCATAGAAGCAGCTTTGGTGCGTCGCACAGCACTGCATTCTCTTGACCTTCCCAACCATTTTTGTTTTAGGCTTTCCGACAAGATATTGCCGATTGTCCCATTTGCATTATGCCGCTCATGCAGCCAGCTCAACTTCAGGATGGGCTTTTCCTGGATGGCTATCAGTCATGTCCCCGTCAGACAGCGCTGCTCTCCTGTTCTCACATGTTCCATAGTACCTGTCTTCAAGCATTTGAAGAGTTTTCTTTAGGAGAAAGACCTATCTGCCCTTTATGCCGTTCCTGTTATCAGAAGAAAATTCTCAGCTAACGTTTAATGATTTAACATAAAATTATGAATATATTTGTAAGAAACCTTAGCAGAAATAATTTATCTAAAGTGTTTTAATTGGATTTCAGCGAGAGGGAGTACAAAAGTTAATTTTTTTTTCCTGATGGGTGCACGTGTGTGAAAACCTAGGAAGTGCTACCCCTAGAGATATTCCAGCCATTCAGGTGGGATTCCAGTTCTTTTCCGTGTCCCTTCCACTGGATGTTTGCATGCATGGATAGTCCCACAGGTGACAGTGGATTGTCAGAAAGAGAGAAAAGCTCCAAATCCCTGGAGAAACTTGGAGAATCAACTGCAAGAAAACATTTCATCATCAAGTTTTAAGCTAAACTGAACCTCTAATATTTCTTTCTCAGTTTGGCAGGCTTCTATCGACTAAAGCAAGAACTCTGTAGGTACCTATTAGTCAAAGGCACCTATACCAGAAAGAGTAATTGATGCATTGTATAATGCTTTGCAAAGCTTTGCAATTCTGGCTAGTTTCCTGATGGGAAATCATTTTTGGGTGACCCATGTTCTTCATCTTGATGTTTGTAGCTATAGACATAGTACATGTCTCTACGAGCCAGAAATAAGATTTTTACATAAAGTTCTTGAGTGTATCACTGAACCCCTCTGCTCACTGTATGTTTTAATGCATTGTTTTAGGAAGTGGGAAGAGATGTTCCTCTTTATTCTGTGCGACAGTCAAAGGACACAGCTGGTAATGGGCAAAAGAACCAATTTTGGAAGTAAAAATAGGACTCTTCTCCTAGATGTCAGGAAGGGCTTTTTTGAACGTTCTTGTAGACCTTTCTAAGGGGAGTACAGTGAGATCATATTTCAAGATGGGGATAGGATTAATTAACTGAAGAAACCACTAACTTATTTGGGGTGGAGATGCTTTGCCTGGAGCTCAGCTTTTTTTTTTTTCTCAATACTTGCAAGATTCTATAATCCCGATACTTGTTCAGGCTAAGGCAAAAATTGCATTAGTACAGCTGAAGAACGCTCTTCACAAAATGTCTCAATAACAAAGAGTACCCCGTTCTCACATGGGTTTTGTTCAGTCCATTTATGCCTGAGATAGGCAATATGCTTTCTTTGATCAGGGGTTTGAGGATAATCTGTTAGAAGCTGCGTGCCACACTGGTGAATGAAGCTGAAGCTGAATGGGATTGCCTGTTTCCCCCCCCCCGCCCCCCAAAAACCCTTTTCTCTCTTTGGTATCTGCTTCTCTGCACACTCTTGTATCTCCTCCCCACCCCACATTCTTCTGTGTCAGCAAAAGGAGATAGATTACTGTTTCCTGAGGCCCAGGTTGATTGTAGAAAAAATGTATTTATTAAAGTTGGGAAATTAGGTAGAGAGATGCATATGATCTTGTGACTGGTACATAATTACCTAGCTCTAATTTAAACAGAAGAGTTTTAGAAGTGGTAAGATTTTAGGGACATTGTTAATGTACCCAAAGACCTCACTTATGCCGAAAGGATTAATATTTTACAAAACCAGTAACCCAAGTTTCTTTGAAGAACTTTATCAAATACTGTAGATCAGCAAAGAAAAATACTGTTTCGATATAAATAGAATACCTGTGAATTGGGACATGGAAGCTTTATTACTTAATGCTTTGTTAAGTATGCAAACATGATGCACACTCCAAGCTTTATACTCCCCATATGCAATTATAAAGCTTGTTTTCAATAAAACTCCTTAGAATCAAGTCACAGAGAAAAGTCTTGTCAAATATTTTAATCAACACTAAACAGGCAAATGTATAGAAGTGTGAATAAAAAAGGGTGAGGGTCACCACATTACATCCAATTAAACCAAATGTTTCAGTTCATCTGTACGGCTGAATTAACCCATGTCCACTTTAGCTTAGCTTTAAAAGGTGAATAGCAAGATGTGCTCAAGTCGTATCAACAGATCTGTCATAATGTGTCCACACTGTACTGTCAATCTATCATGGAGAAAGCCAAAGGCTTACTTGAAACACTTGGCTTTGCACATTTTTGGTCTGCTTTGATAGATACCCTAGTATATTTAAGGAAAGCATATTTGTGCTTAAGACTCATAATAAAAGAGGCAAAGGTTGATACCTGAAGATAAGCTTTTTTATATACCTCAAGAAGTACAGGTTATTTGACTTTAAGAGTCAAACCGCTAGGAATGCATTATCTATATTCAATGAATTGTGAACCAAAAATGTCTTTTCTGACTTTATAAAATATTTCTGAGTGGGTTTTTTTAAAACATAGTTGCAAGTAAAAATGTCATTTCCAAAGTAGTCTACAATAGGTCATTTCACACAGACAAAGCCAAGAAACAGAGGAGCTCATAGATATATATCTTTCTAATGTCACTTATCTAACATCCATTTTCAAAATAACGTTATCATAAATCTATATATGGGGATAAAAGATGAACAGCATTTTGAAAATGAGATTCTATGCAATCTTTCTATACTAGAAAACAGGTGTGATGCTGGCACAAGGACCACATTAAGATGTGAAATGCTTCTAAGGCAAAGGCAGAATATTCTAATACATGTCAATACATGGGCTGAAAAATTGAACTGATCACAAAACATCCAAGTAGATTAAATTCTCAATAATAAAATCTTTTTTTAAAGGGGAATCTCTTTCAATTTAAGTATCATCAATATAAACTAATCCAGGATAACTAAGGAAGTATTTCCTTTCCAGCATATGTCCTTACTTGTACTCAAAAGCAGCAGACCCTTTAATCAGTGTCCATGTAGGAGATACTTCTTCCACTGAGAATTATGATTGTTCTTTATGTGTTGTTAAAAATTAGTCTAAGAACTTGCTGAAAATTGAAAGTTCACATAGTTTCAACTGTGTTCCCAACAAGGAAACAAGATCCTAAATCACACCCATCACTAAATTGAGTATATTTTTCCTGAATGTTGTCCTAAAGCCAAGCTTTCCAAGATTTCAGCTTACTTAGATAAAATATTAATTTATCACAGTAGCGCCTCATATTTAACAATATATTTGAATTATATTATCATGAAAAAGGAGCCAAACTGACCTAAAAGTGATTATTACCATTTCAACTTGTGATAGTTCAATATTTGAAATCATTTCAATGAGCTAATTTTGCTACAGCTTTCAACTTAGCGAATAACCCACCACTGCAATTCATTCCAAATTCTTAGAAATCTTCCTTTTGAGTATTTTATTCCACACTTCTATTGGTTATGCTAGAAAAATTCCTATTATATATTTGCTACAATTTTTACTTTCCAAATAATGCAAAATTCATTAATAGAAGAAACAGTATAAAAGTTAAGAAACAAGTTTTTGATGTCCAAGAACTCCATACTGGTAAATCAATGGAATTAATAGAAAACATGTTTATGAATTCTATGAAATTAGCAACATCGTAATCCAAAACACCTGAATTAAATATCCGGACATTGTGCAATGTGTTTGAAACTATTTTGAGGCTTTGGGTTTACAGATATTTACAGAGATTAACAGTAACAGATTAACAGCAACAGATTTTTCACAAAGAGAAGTACTTGAAGTTACAAAGTCCCAATAAACTATCCTTGATCAAATGATTATACAGAGAATAGGATCAACTCCATTGGACCAAGTCATCACAGTGGTCTTTACTACCTGCCTGCCTCCACTCACAGTAAACAAATGCAGCTTAACTTCCTTCTGCCTTTTTTACAACTTCACAGGATTTTGTAAACTTCAACATTGTAGCAATATTCAACTCCTATACCATATCTAAAACCCTGAACAAGAATCTTAAGTTTTCATATTATAAACTAAGCAAAATGCTAGCTCAATTCTGTGTTCATAAAAAAAAATAGACACATGTACACATATGAACAACAAAAAAACCAGGGTGGATAAAAATTGATTTTAACAGAAATCAGATTTTTTTTAATTTAAATCGATTTTTTAAATTTAAATTGTTTTTTATTTGTATCAAATTTCTTTAAATAAAATGCTTTTCGAGTAAAATCTTATCTAAAGATAGTTTTCTATTTAAGATACATTAATAATTTAGTTTATTCAGCATGAAATGGAGCTTAGTTATATAGCATGCGACTATATTCTGCAATATTGGGACTGTCAGTAAGTCAACAGCAGGTTAGAGGAGGAGCTGCTGTGATAGAGATAACAATTGCTCTTTAAAAATTATGATTTAAATCAAGTTGATTTAAATCAAGCCTTTTACTAGTGATTTAAATCATTAGTAAAAGACCTGGTTTAAATCAACTTGATTTGTTTTAAATCAAATCCACCCTGAAAAGAACTAATGAAAAAAAATACCTTGTTCAGTGAAATAAAATACACTTATCAATCATAGGAATGAGCATCATTTAAAGACAACTGTGAAAATTGGGTGCAATTGTGTTCTTCTCAGAGTTTATACATATGTATATTTTACACAAATTTTGTTCGTATTGTTTAGCAGAGTATGACAATCATGTTTTTAGGCATGATTATACATACAATAATCAGAAATCTACAATTACTGTTTCCTAGGCTCAGATTTAGCACTGTAGTTACAAGATTATGTTATTGCATAATCAGGGCTTGCAAAGGAAATTTTCCCTAGCAAAAAAATGGGGCAGTTTACTATTTAGAACTAAGAACTCCTGTTATCTTAGATACAATCATAGTGCAAACTGATTTGATGGGTAGATTAATGTATTGATCCTGAGCCTTATTGTGCTCTCACAAGTTTTCAGAATGCATCTTACTGGAAAAATCAACATCTTGAGTAGAGGTTTGCCATTTTCACATAGCAAGCTCATCTCCGAAATTCATCTCCAACAATATATTTACATGCAGAAGATTCTTGTCCTTGGATTCAGAAATCGGTATGAAGGTCTGTTCAAAGAGGAATGTTCAAGAGACATCTCCAGTTGACAGAAAAATTAAAGTAGATAGATCCAAACACGAAGAGTACGCTCCAATGCAACCAGATTCTTCTGCATCAACCTGGATCCAAGGTATAAACAAGTAAGAGCAGTAGAAAACAAGTACAATGAAGTGAGAGGAATGTCAGGAAGCTGAAAGATTCCACCGACTGTGATTCACAGTGTTTTCTGATGCCCATTTACAGAAGGCTTTGTTGTCTCGGAGTCTCTTGCGTTATGCGAGAGATGCAGTTTATCTAAGCCTACAAAATAAAGAGTAAAGTTTATGTTTCATTCCTAACTGGCATTACACATTAAAAAAAAAACCCAAGTAATAACTTGAGCATAGTACAATCCTTATCAAGAGCAAAACCTCTGCACATGGCACAGGCATAATTAAAGTAGTTAATGCCCCGTCTTATTAAAAAGCATTAGGTAGAAGCCTCAATTGACTAGAGGCATGATGGCCAAGAGAAGTCAACATCAATAGATCTACCCAGTGACTATGGTAGAGTAAAAAAGACACTGACTGTCTGTGTGTGTGTGTGTGTGTGTGTGTGTTTCTCTGATCCTCTGGTGAAGAGATAATAAATACAGGCAAGGGAGTATAAAATGAATTATCATAATTAAATTAAATTGAATTTAAAATATGTGCAGGGAAGGGAGCGTAAGATGTATTTCCTGTCTGAAGAACTGGGATGGACTAGAAGATTTCCAACTCTGTTTCTCTGTTAATTATAAATGAGAGAGCTAAAATGTACCTCAAAGAGTGCATGAAATCCATAGGTTGTGATAGCATGACAGTGAGTAGTACTGGTAGAAGAACTGGAGGTACGTTTTGGAATAATCTACAACTGCCTAAATAAACTGGAAACTGCCTTTCCCACTGGTATTGGAAAGGAATTGCTTTCTTAGGTGGACAAAATGGATTGGGATTGGGGGAGATGAGAAAAGAATCTGCTTATTTTAAGTAAGAAAGACCAGGTCTATAGTATTTGCATGCACACAAAAGAAAGGCAAAGGAATTAATATAAATATAAACATGATTGATTTATTATAACAAAAAATGAGAATTAATGATGTAATGAACAGCTATGAATGTGAAACATGCTATATAGTCACATCTCCAAATTATATGCAGGTATTCCTCGACGGTTTACTTAATGATGGTTCAAAGTTATGACACTGGAAAAAAATGATTTATGATCATTTTTCACACTTATAACTGTTGCAGGATCCCCATGGTCATGTGATTTACATTCAAATGCTTGACAGCCGACTCACATTTATGACAATTGCAATGTCCTGGGGTCACGCAATCACCTTTTGCAAACTTCTGACAAGCAAAGTCAACGGGGAAGCCAGATTCACTTAACAACTGGATCACTAATTTAACAACTGCAGTGATTCACTTAACAAATATGGTAAGAAAAGCCATAAAAAGAGACAAAACTCACTTAACAAATTTCTCATTTGGCAATATACATGTTGGGCTCAATTGTGATTTTAAGTTGAGGACTATCTGTATACATGATAAAAAAAACTTAGAGTAAATACTGTAGATGACTTCATGTACCTTTGTAGAAAAATATTAAAGATGGGAAAGAAAATTTAAGACATAAAATGTTGGTGTATAAGAGCATGCTGCATACATGTCTTTTATTGTTTATTCATTTGTTTATATATTTTTTCACATTTTTGAACACCCTTCTCCCCTAGACAGGATTCTAGTTGGTGTACAATAATATTAAAATATAAAAACAGCATCTAGGAATTTAAAATTTTAAAAAATAGAATTTAAAAGGGGCAAGGCTGATTGAACCCTGTTAAATATTAGTGATTTATTAATAAATGTATATGGAAGTGAGAGTTGCATATGAATCAGAATTCAATGGGAATAGGGTGGAAAAAGAAGCGACAGAAGGGAAGTGAATGTTAGCAGATTGAATATAAAAGTGAGTACAGATAGTCTTCAATTTACAACCATTTGTTTAGAGACCATTCTAATTTACAACAGCACTGAAAAAAGTGACTTAGGAGCAGTTTTCACACTTACGAATGTTGCAGCATCCACATGATAATGGGATCAAAATTCAAGCACTTGGCAACTGGCACATATATATGACAGTTACACTGTCCAGGGATCATGTGATCCCCATTTGAAACCTTCCCAGCTGGCTTCCAACCAGCGAAGTCAATGACAGAAAGCAAGAGTCACTTAACAACCACTTGATTCTCTTGGCTACATGTCCTTTTATTTTTATTTTCTTACCTTTTACTTCTTAGATTTTTTTTTTATTTTGTGGTCCTGCTTTGTGTAATATTGCCAATACCGACAGGAAACAAGAGCGTGTTTATAGGTTATAGCATGTTCTGTATTAGCTATCTTTAAAAATATATGAATAGAGCCTCTAGAGCAGTGGTTCTCAACCTTTATAGTGCTGCGACCCCTTTAATTCCCCACGATGTGGCGACCCCAACCATAAAATTATTTTCGTTTTGAATTTATCGCGCCTGAAGCCATATTGACTAGCGATCTGAACTTATGATTGCCTTGAGGACGGAGGCATTATTATTTATTTATTTAGATTTTTATACCGCCCTTTTCCCGAAGGACTCAGCGGAGACTCCTCCCCTATTAAGTTTATCGCGCCTGAAGCCAGATTAGGCTAGCGATTGGGAGTGATTGCAGCTGGTTTGAGAGGGAGACATCAGAGCAAAGATTTCTCTCTTTTGTAATTCATCGCGCCTGAAGCCGAATTCGGCTAGCGATCTGAAGAGCCTGCAGCTGGCTTGTGGAGTCAACCATTGGAGCGTGATTCTTCAACTCGCAAGTATACTTCCCATATTTCCGATGGTCTTAGGCAACCGCTGGCAAATCGTCATTCGACCCCCAATGGGGTCCCAACCCACAGGTTGAGAACCGCTGCTCTAGAGAGCATGTTACAGAGACCTTGTATCGCAACAGCTAAATTGGCTATTGGTCAATTTCAAGACCAAGTTATCTGAAAAATCATTTTGAGCCAACTGAAGTTTCAAGACCTCAGAAAAGGCTATATTTTGTATTACTCCAAATTTCTTAAGCAGATGTGGCAAGAATCTTTTTGGAGTTGGGTTTGGTCCCAAATATGATTTCTTCTACCAGCAAATATATCCAAGGAGGTGTCACTAGCTGATTTCTTTGAATAGAGTTTGGTTACAAATTTCACCATACTTAGACTAAACTAATTTCTTACAAAAAGTATAAAATCTAAGATCTCATAAGGCATCAATGCGGCTAACCAGTATGCAGAAACACAGCAAGCTAAATGCCTATTTAGGCCCACTTCTTACCAACATGATAATGATCCAGATCTAAAGGTTCAGAAGATAGTATTATGATGGTCTGTAACATCTCCTTTTTCAGCTTTTTATTTGGGTATGACCCAGTTTCAAGGCCATGAACTTTGTTCCAAATGGTCAAGTGAAGACAAGGTTTTGCTGAATCACCTAATACCACTGGGAGTCAGGCAGCATGTAATTAGATGATGATTGATTGATTGATTGATTGATTGATTGATTGATTGATGGTGGTGGTGGTGGTGGTGGTGGTGGAGTGAATTCCACTCACTCAGAATCCTCTAAGTTGACAATTGATCTAAAAAAGTGACACTGGAAACCTTAAAGCTGAGTGCTGACATTGGTAACCACAAAATATCAGTGAGATGGAGGACTTTCTTATCTGCTTCAACTGATAATATTTGACTGGCAGGGTCTAGGAAGAGAGCTTTCTGTGCCGTTGCTCCTGCATTGTGGATCAGCCTGTCTCCAAGATAAGGTGAAGAAAGACCCCAACTTGCTTACAGAAGACTCTGGACTCTTAAACTGTAAATGGGACGGAGGATACATTTATTATCTACAGTTTATTCTTCATTCTCCATAGCAGAGTCAACAAACTGCCACCGAATTTCATTAGAACTGTGGGGCTAAAAACTTAATTAACCAAGAATTTCAATATTTTAAGATTATGAGTACTATATACTACAATGAATTTTACTATCTTTATTAGTTTTTTTAATGTGGTTTACCTGCCTTTCTTGTATTTTTTATTATTATCTATTTTATTACTATCTGCTTCGAACAGTTTCTACCTGGTGGAAAGAAGGATATAAAGGTTATCAGAAAGATCATTTGTTCCTGAAAAATAAACTGTGTGTGTGTGTTTGTTTGTTTGTTTGTGTGTGTGCACCAGTGCATGAATTGAGTGTGTGCATGCACACACACTCCAACTATGTATGCTATGCTATGAATTTCCCTATCAAGTAGACAGTAAACAGTTCTGAAATCAAGCTTTATACAGGGAACAGAAAAGCACTTAATATTAATCATTCTCCCTAGCACAACCATGTCGGTAATCTCTACCACAATTTCAAGTGTATAAATGTAAAAAAAAAAATACTATCATAAAAGGAAGAGAAAGTGGATTACCTAATGCTTTGAGGAGTTCTTCTCTAACTGCAGAGGTGAACTTTCTCACCAGGCACAGGGTTGTCATGATAGCAAAAAGAAGATTGTAGGACAATACTATGTAGAAGTTTCCTAACCAGTTAAACCTTCCAAAGTCTCCAAGGAGATCAAACCTGGTGATGCCTAATTAAGGGTGAGGGGAGAATATATTCATAAAGTTTGTACAGATACTTAGGAATTTTAAAACAATCTAATACATTGCATATAACTCTTTACATAAAATTTGATAAGGCAAATCTAAACTTCAGATATTTATACTGTCTAATTTTTCCTTCTCGTCACTATTTAAAACCGCACTTCAAAGATATTGTCTACTAAATTAGAAAAAAAAAACCAATATCACAGCAATGAATATATTTATTTCATAAAATTGAATGAGATAGTCCTCCATGCCAAGAAAGAGCATAAGAGAAAATATTGATAATTTGCAGAGCTTATTATCTTCCAAAACTGTTAAAAGATGGCAAAATCTTATTATCTTGTCAGATCTCTGATGCAATAATGCTTATAAAGATTAATTCTACACTCAAATAAATGAAGAATAGTTTGATAAAAGGGAAATTTTCTTTCCCCTGCCCCCCACCAAGAACACCTCAATACTCCTTTTACCATCCTGAAATGGACTATTTTAAAACTAAAGCTTCTATGAATCTCTTAAATTTCCTTTCATCTAGCCAGTGTTACTGGACATAACTCCAAGGAAGCGAACATGCCCAATGCGCCTTCTTCTTCCTATTTTCCACACAACAACCACTCTCTGAAATGAGGGAATAACTGGTCCAAAGTCACCCAGCTAATTTTCATCCTTAAGTCAGGACTAGATCTCACAAGATCCTAGTCTTGCACATTAACCACTAAGCCAAACAGCTATTTTGATACATACTGATTTTTTTGTTTTGTTTACATTTATACCCCGCCCTTCTCCGAAGACTCAGGGTGGCTTACAGTGTATAAGGCAATAGTCTCATTCTATTTGTATATTTTTACAAAGTCAACTTATTGCCCCCCCAACAATCTGGGTCCTCATTTTACCTACCTTATAAAGGATGGAAGGCTGAGTCAACCTTGGACCGGGCTCGAACCTGCAGTAATTGCAGGCTTTGTGTTCTTAATAACAGGCTTTACCAGCCTGCGCTATTCACCGGCCCTTGATTGATCTGCAAAGCCTCACGTGACCCCTTGAACTCTATCATGGTTACTAATTTTATTTGACGTGTCTATGTACTTTGTTAACTCTGCTTTAACTACTTATCATTCCTGGTTTACTCCACTTTATAACTTTAAAGCAAACAGACATTTACAGACTCAAAAAAAGAAGGTGGATATTTTGTTAGAACACTAATGTACCTAGCATCAAATAAACAAACAAATGAATGCTTTATACTATTAAACTGCATGAGTTATGTTTATTAAAAGAACTGCTGAAATGACCATGTCCTAAAACAACTTAATATGGTCCCACTGAACAGAATTCTCACTGAACATGCCAGCAATAACCAGGGTTATCTGGGAAATGTTTGCTTAAATTTGCATTTCCAACAAGGAAAAATTATAGAAAAACTTTCAACAAATGAAAGTCAACTTCCCAAAAGAACGACATTTAACCAGCATTCCATCTATGGAGTGATGGGAGCGATGGAAGTGATAGGTGAAGAGAAGTGAAAAAGCTCTCTTCATTTATAATGCTTAAAAGGCCAAAGAAGATAAAGAAGTTCAGACTGTACATTAATTAGCTTATCAAGCACCAACACATACTGTGAAGTTCAGAAACTGACTACAGATCAGGTTACCTATCCCAAGCAAATATTCCACTAACCAAATTTATAATTTAACCTGATTATACATAATGCGTAGAGGATATCCCTAGTGCCACGTAACTGGGTGAGCTTCCGTTCCTTGTCCCAGCTTCTGCCAACCTAGCAGTTCAAAAGCACATAAAAAATGTAAGTAGAAAATAGGGGCCAGTCATGAGTCATGCCAGTCACAAGACTACAGAGACTTCTTTGGACAGTGCTGGCTCTTCGGTTTTGAAATGGAGATGAACACTACCCCCTAGAGTCAGAAACAACTAGCATGTATACGCAAGGGGAACCTTTATATTTATCTTTATAGATATCACTGTAGCCCAAGAAGTAGAACTATTGCTAATAAGAGTAAAGAGAGGATACAGCTAAGAGAAAATGCTTTTCACCAGGCTCTACTTAGGAACTTCAAGGAGATGAAGAAGGTTTAAACCTTCAACTGATAACCCAAGAACTAGCCACTGCACCACTAAAAATGATTTCAACAACTTTTGATATTTTGGTTGCCAAAGTAGCTTTGGTTGCTTTGACCCTAAGGATCCCCTTAATTCTGCTGGACCTCTATGTAGTTTTCAATCATATTGCCTTACACAATGTAAGCCGCCCTGAGTCTTCGGAGAAGGGCGGGATATAAATGTAAATTAAAAAAAAATTTGATCAAACAGCCTTCTGTCCAAGTTAGAAAATTGAGACACTGTAATCCAAAAGTTTAGAGACAAGTTTTAGGAATGTTGCATAGTTCTGTGGTATTCTGCATACAAGACCTTCCAAGCATTTTAAGTCTCTACATAGGCCACCAAGTGAAATGGATTTACAATAACAGATTCAACTTCACCAGCCTTTTCCACTTGATCAAGAATAGAATGCTGAATCTTTATTTAGGTTTATAAATGAATTGGCAGGAAAGAAAGGAGGGAGGGAGGGAGGGAGGGAGGGAGAGAAGGCAGGCAGGCAGGCAGGCAGGCAGGCAGGCAGGCAGGCAGGGAGGCAGGAAGGAAGGAAGGAAGGAAGGAAGGAAGGAAGGAAGGAAGGAAGGAAGGAAGGAAGGAAGGATCTTTACTGACAAATCAGAGATTGCTCTTTCTACTTCTCTGACAGGCAGGACTGAGAATTTTCTTTTGCAGTCCCTAAGTGGCGCAAGAGAGCAGCCTTTCAGCTAGTTCAGGGACTGAGAAGAGATGCAGATATGAAAGAAAGAGATGATTCTCTGTTCAAAAACAACAAAAATCTTCTTCCTTGCTAAAACGGGGAATATTGCAGCACTCATTTCATAGTAAGTCCAATGCTTCTTTCCCTACAATACATAAATAATATTTTTAGCCAGCACTTATCACAGCAGTCCACAATAGGGTGGGAAGAATTCACTATTTTGCTGAAGGACACTTGTGGCAAACAAAACTTCAGTGGGGTCCATCAAGGAAGAGACCGAGGACCAAGATACCACCATATGCATGACATCCAATAAGCATTCATGAAAAGGCAGCTGTGATTTCTGTGCTGCTATCAAAGCAGCAAGGTAGGGGCTTTGCATCTGAGACTATGTAAATTTTTATTCACCTGGCAACAACTGTCAACAGAGGCTTGCTAGGGGTACATGAGATAACTAATCAGCCCAGGCCTTGGTTCTCTTGAAATAAAAATCTGATCGCTCTTTGAATGGTTACTCCAAATTGGATGGAAAACAACAATGAGACTAGGGATTTTAATGTATTGGATTTCAGCCTATGATTGAAATTCAGTTGCAAAAAGTGTAATATTTGAGAAATTAACATCTATGTAAGGCAAGATTTCCTTCTTTCTCATCCAGTGACCAAAAATATAAAACAATGAAGAGAAGAATACAAAAAAGATTTTTAAAAATAAATAAAGGAAGAATAGTTGAGAGCTCCAGAAGCAACAAGTTTTCCAGAAACAGACTAAATCTGTCTCAGATGTTTTTCTCTATAGTGGATTAGGAGCTATAGAAATGAATTTTTTTGTCTTGTCGCCTAGTGCCCCTAAAAGTATGTTTCAACTATAGCACAAAAGCCTTGCTATATTCCAAGCGCTGTTTTCTTATGCTTTTACTTCCCACTTTATTGCTGATATTTTGTTCAGCACAAAAAAATAATGTAAAATAAATTTTACTAAAAACTTAAGATGACTTCCATGAATCTGTAGAATTTCAGTTTTTGACAAGGGGAGACACCAATATAGCTAATGTTTAACAAGATAACAATTAAATCCAAACACTTTCATAAAACCTTGACAGGAAACAAACCCATAATTCAGAGATAACAATAATGCTTATTCCCCCACTGGCCTGAAGTCATACAGAATGAGTTCTATGCGCAAAAGAGAACTAAAAGGTTTTGAAATTTTTCTTCAGATGTGACCCATTCAAGGGAGCAGTGCTCATCTCTGATTCTCAGCCGAGGGAACCTGCATTGTCTGAAAGATATCATCATGTGGCCAACACAAAAGTACAGAACACAGTAATCTTCCTGCCAAAGCGGTACCTATTTATCTACTCGCATTTGCCTGCTTTCATATTACTAAGTTGACAGGAGCTGCAGTGAGGAGTGGAGTTCATCCTGTAGCATGGCATTTGGATGTCAAACCTGGCTTAACTGTTCAGCCATCCCGTTCCACAAGTTAGAACTAACGTTCAGGCTTATCCCCTTATACTTTAATACCCACATGGCCAAATTTAATAACCACATGGCCAAATTAACTTGCCACTAGTTCAACGGACTTATCAGGACCAAGATCGGAAAACTGAAACTTCACCATCGATATATCTGTAACTCCATGGTGACAGATTCATATACTTAAATTACTGAGTCTGAAACTTTTTTTTAGAAACTGCAACGTAATTGTATAATTAAGTACCCCCTTCAGTATTAGTATTTTGTTTTCTAAAAGTATAGCTGAACTTTCTTTAAAAAGGATATTTAAATTAGTTCAAGACTCTGTAAAGACTGATTTTAAACTTACCCAGTGTTCTTGACATAACTGGCAACGCTGAACTGAGGACTAAGATAGATACACAATTCCCAATTATCTGTTGAGACAAAAAAGATATTATATCAGTTAAAACAAATGAAGTTTCTAATTGCCAAATAACAATGGCAATGCTTAACTGAAGCATATAAAGCAAAACTTTATCTCATTCTGCCCACCATCAAATCATCAGCCCCCCTGGCTTAGGCAGCATTCTACTAATAATATTGTAAAATTAGGTTTATCAAATTTTCTAAAAATTCACAGCAGGATAACAACTTTTCTTTTCTTTTATTTATCAAATTTATTGGCCGCCCAACTTACTACAAGGTAACTCTGGGTGGCTTAGAATATTAAAAGATAAAATGACCTAAATAAAATACTACAAAAATATAATAATATAAAATACAATACCTAAGACATGGGGAGGGAGAGAGTGGGATGAGCAGGAGGGAGGTGGGATCTGATATTAATCTATCAACCACCTCCAACATGAAGCCCGCCTTTGGAGCCTCAAGCCAACTATCAGAGCCAGGTGTTTAGGCTCTTACGGAAGGTCAGGAGGGTTGGCGTGGACATCTGAGGGGGACAAGTTGTTCCAGAGGGCAGGTAGAGAAGGCCCTTTTCCTGGACACTGCCAGCCAGAATTCCCTTGCTGATGGAGTCCCCAGCAGGCCTCCTCTGCCATCACAGGTGGGGTGAGCCAATCCCAGTGGGATGAGACAGATGAGACGATCTTGGATTTATCTTATGCTTAGTCTGTTGGCCTCTGGTGGCTCAACAGACTAAGCAGTCTGTTATTAACACAGCTGCTTGCAATTACTGCAAGTTCAAGTCCCACCAGGCCCCAGGTTGACTCAGCCTTCCATCCTTTATAAGGTAGGTAAAATGAGGACCCAGATTGTTGGGGGCAATAAAAGTTGACTTTGTATATAATATACAAATGGATGAAGACTATTGCTTAACACAATGTAAGCCGCTCTGAGTCTTCGGAGAAGGGCGGGATATAAATTCAAAATAAAAAAAAAACCGTGAAAGAGCCAGTGGCCATTGTGACCAGGAAGGCAATTGCACACCTTCGTATGGGGCACCAGTTGTATCTATATTCCCCAATGAAGAAACTCTTTAGATGGCTGCTTACATTCTAGTTACCTCACAACTGGATTATTACAATGTCCAATCTATATGGTGCTGCCCGTAAAGACCTTGCATAGAACAATGCGCATGCCTTGATATACCCATGTGACATGAGTTCACTGCTTCATGGGTGGACAGTTTGGTAATAAGCATCTGGGTGTCAGCTGTAAAGCCCTATGTGGCACAGGGTCACATCAGAGAAGAGCTGGCAGCCACTAAATATATTTGATTAAGCATCAACATCTGTAAAGATCCAAGAAGCTTGCCTTCTCTGTCATAGCACTTGCCCTCTGGAATTATGTTCTTTCAGAGAGCAGCCATTTAGCTCCAACCCTGATGGGGTTTCAAAGGTGTTTTTATTTTTTTAACTAGCTATTTTCACAGGTCTTGAGGTATTTATGATGCCCTGGATAGGGTGGTTGTAGTGCAGATTGTCAGGACACTTAACAGGATTTGTTTTAATTGTTTTGCTATTTTAAGCATAGGCTGTCTACATTCATCCTGGAGTCAGTCAATTTCTAAATCTTTAGTCAGTCTTTGAACCAAAATTTTGCTACTTACATTAATCTATTATTCCTCAAATTGTTTATATTGGTTGTCATGCAAGATCTAAAGATTGCCTTTAAAACGTTTAAGCAAATTCTAAACAAACTCTGAGCAAATGAAAATCAGGGGATCTAAAATACACCAAGCAAAGTACTAAAACCAAGCTACAAGATACTTCCTGCCTGCAAGCACAATGTCTAACACACAAACATCACTCCAGAAACCATTTGCTTGCATGTTCAAAACAAAGCAGGCAAGTATAAATTAATAATGTTCATAGATACTGATTGAACTTAGGGCTCCAGTCTTTAAAACTGAGTGTACAGCTGCCCAAATTTGTGCTTGTGCAGATGCTTATGCAAGGAACATTGTATTAATGTAATGATGAAGAATAAGGAAGACAGGCAGGTCCCTGCTATGGCTAGACAGTAATTTACCAATTGCTCTTGTTTTCAGAAGCGCAATCTTGAGGCTATTAAAAGAATTTGTTGCCTTAAAAGGATGTAAAGAATTACAATAAACAAACGGGAGCTGATATAGCATTATTCTTTCGAAGAATCGGAAAATGCTGAGATCGCTCTTCAAGAGGAGTTCTAAATACAAAGAAGTTGAAAAATCTGAAAAATATGTGGCTTACCATTTCTCTTTTTCAAAATGCTGTATTATAAAAGGGCCGAGCAAACATAATGGCACTGCTCAACTGGTTTAATCAAGGGCCTTCTGTATGGTTGTTTACTTTCCCATTTCTGAGAATTCCTGGAAAGATTAAAGCAAATCTCACCTCCCCCCGCTCACCTTCGAATGCCTTTTTAAACGGGGGGAAAAAATAAGAGGAAAAGAAATTGGCTCCTATTCATCTTGTTTGTAATGTTCCCCTATTTATGAAAGTCTACTTTTAAGATCTCTCTTTTTAACATGTATGCAACTATTGGTTGCAATTGTATAAGTTCCTGAAAGTCAAAGCAGCCTCAAATTGAGAATTACTGAATAGAATCACTTAATTCATTCAAATTAAAGGAATCTATTGATATTATTTGTAGTAACTAAGAGTGTCTCACACACACACACCCCGAAAAAAAGGGCATGGGAGAATGATTCATCAGATTTTCTATGGCTAGCTAACTGCAATTTCAGGCCTTTTCCAAATGATTCCAAGCTACCCCAACTAAGCAAAAAGTTTGTTGATGAAAGTTTAAACAACTAATTACTGTTCAGAATGCAATTACTCTCTAATAGAATCAGGTTTGCTTTGGTAGAAGAAATGAGAGAAGAGAGAGAAGAAAAACGGGATCTCAGACTTTTTCACCCACCTTTGTCATAGTTGTGTCATCCTTCCTGGGGGTAAAATCTCCAAAAATACGTAGGCTATAAAAGCCAACAACAGAGGAAACCATAAGATAGCTGTGAGAATTAAAGAAAAAAAAAGAATTCCTAAAGAATGCAAGTTTCAGAGTCCTAAAGGTCTTTTAAGCCTGGCAAAGTATGCAGGAGGAGGGGGAAGAGAGAAAGAACATCCACTTTGAGTGCCTGGGAATAGCTGGCCTATTGTTTTCTCTCTACTAAGCAGGCATCTTAGTAAATTAGCAGCCTCCCAGAAAATTAGACAGAATACTTGTTAACAGACAAGCACGCCTCATGAAAGAAAGGATACAAAATCAAAATGATCTCAAGTGCTGCTCCCACGAAACCAAATGTGGACAGAGAGGCACTTCCTATGCCAGGCCCCTGCAAGAATTAAAAAAAAAAGGTATTAGACAGAGGATGCCATTCTTTTACTTATTTTTTTAAAGACTGAATGACCTCGGACAACTCAATTGTGTATCGTTTGTATTTTTTTTATTAGCTAATATTGAGGCAGTAATAATCACCACAAGCTTCAGCATTAGAAACGGGATTTCATCTAAAGAACCTGTCTCAGAATACAGTTTTAGGGGGATTTGAAACAAATACAAAAATTCAAATAATGTGATGATTTAAAATGCTGTAAAGGAACTAGAGAAAATTTAAAAGTGGTTCCCCTAATTAGATACTAGAATCCTGTCACAAATGCTTTGTGGCAGGATTTTAGTAACTAATTATGTCCAAAAGGTGCTTTTTCAAGAGGCAACTGGACTTTCTGAAGAAGCTTCTTGGATGAGAAGCAAAATGTCTTCAAATAAAAACCAAAAAGTCCAGTTGCCTCTTGAAAAAGCATCTTTGGGACAACTATGACCTGGATGACTGAGAAACTCCATAGACAGGTAGCTAATTATATTCCTTTTTTGTTTGTTCGTTTTCATCAATCTTGACTCTGGCAACGGCCTGGCAAGTCCATGCAATTTTCTTTGCAAAGATTGACAGAATGTTTTGTCACTGCCTGTTTCCCAGGGCTGAGAGAGAGAGTGAATGGTTTAAGAGTGGCCCAAGTGCCTTCTGTCCCTAAAGATGGACTAGAACTCACAGTTTCCTCATTTCCAGTCTAAGTTTAACCACAACACCAAAATAGTGTTTGTATGTGCAGATTAAATTCTTTTAAAGATTTTCAGGGTGCAAATCTGCAAATCTGCTCACTCACAACTAAATTTCTTTGGGGAAACGTTTGATAAACTAGACTATGTGATCAAATTTGCCATTAGTGATATTGCAAAAGGAAAAGACTTTACCCTTGACCCCTTCGGCATTGCAGTTTCATCAACCAAGAGACACAGAATATTGCAAGCAACTAAGAGCACTGAGATTGCCTGAAAAAGAAGAAGCAGAAAATCCAAGCATGGCTGCAGACTTGTGGAAAAACCGTTTGCTCCATTTTGCAGCAATTGGCTTGAACACTTCTGAAATTTAACAAAAACCGTAAAAGAAACAAACTGCAATTCCTTTTCTTTTTTTATTTAATGATACTCAATTCAGACACGTGCCTGGAATAAATTACTATTTTCAAGAGGCCAGGTGGGTCTTGTGCAACGTAAAGAAATTAGAGCTTACCGTTTCAATTAGCAGTAGTATCATTACAGCTGGATACACAAGGTTCCTTTCCCATGCAGAAGCCTTTTTCCGTCGTTCTTTAAACAGGAGAAAACGTTATGGTGGCTTGAGACAAATACATGCAATCCTTTTAAAATTAGAAGCTCTATAGACATAATCTTAGCCAAACAACCAAAAGCAGTCCAAGCATTCTGTGAGATGGACCATTAAAACTTCAAAAGCAAATTGGCCTACTTATGTACTTTCAGCTCAAACATCCTATCCTGCCAGCACCAGATCCTCTACTACACACTATAGTCTTCCCAGCGTAAGTAGTAAAACTGCGTTTCTCAAAATTTGGTGACTTTAAAATGTGCAGACTTCGACTCCCCAAATCCCCCAGTCAATCATACTGGCTCGGGAATTCTGGGAGTTGAAAGCCACATGTCTTAAAGTTGCCCAAGTTGAAAAGCCCTGTGGTAAAGGCTTAAATAAATCATTCTGAAAGAATCTGCTCCCCAAAGTAGAGTAAGGTTCTTTTTTTAAAATAAAGGAATAGCGTTCCAATAATAATGTTCCACTAATTTATTTATTTTTTAAAGTGTGAGCACTTTAAATGGAGCGGCTTTCAAAGATCTGATCCCCTGGACTTTAATCAAAAATGGAATACTTCAGCAAGAAACAAGACACCTTCCATTTCTTCTAATCTGACTTAAATTATTTTATTTACAAATGGAGGTAAGTAGTAGCAGGAAGACAGTATGAAGAAAGTCCCAAAGGTGCTTTTTCAAGAAACAACTGGACATTTCTTTGAAGATGTTTTCGCTTCTCATCCAAGAAGCTTCTTCAGCTCTGACTGGGTGGTGGGGAATGGAATGGATGAGAAGTTAAACATCTTCAAAGAAAAACAAGAAAGTCCGGTTGCCTCTTGAAAAAGCACCTTTGGGACAACCATGACCTGGATGAGTGAGAATCTCCATAGACAGTATGAAGAAAGCTAACATCCCAACAGCATTTATTTTTTAATATACCTTTTCATAAGAATTCTTTCTTGCAAAATCAGCTAAAAACTGAGTTGCCTCAAACCGCAAGATAGGTATCAAATGAATTTAATAATAGCGAAAATGTAATTTAAAAAAATTAAACAGCACTTTAGTACAAATATGAATAGAATACAAAGTCAATTAAGAACATCTCTTGGTAGGGGCCAATTATAAGATGAGGTGGCTACTGTCTAAAAGGGGGAAATATCACTAATGTATGAAAGATAAGCTTGTAGGAAACTAGTAGCATCAGAAACATCATGTCTCTAAATTCCAGAGGAATTGTAGGAGAAAAGCAACCAAAACAGAAGCCTTCCCCTGATGTCTGTGGCAGTCTCAATGTCTTCTATTCCCTAATATAAGACAAAGGCTGCCTGCTTACACAGCTCTTTGATGTGCCATGACATGGCTCTTCCTATAATTTTAATCTGATTTTACACAGGTTCCACTACTATGGACAGCATGGCGGCTCAGTGGTTAAGACACTGGGCTTGTCAGCTGGAAAGTCAGCAGCCCTTGTTCGAGACCCAAGCAGTACGCGATGGGGTCAGCTCCCGTCCTCACTCCGGCTCCTGTCAACCTAGCAGCTTGAAAACATACAAATGAAAGTAGATAAATAGGTATCACTTCGATGGGACGGTAACAGCGCTCCGTGACATCATGCTGACCACATGACTGTGGAAATGTCTTCAGACAGTGCTGACTCAATAGCCTTCAAACAGAGATGAGCACTGCCCCCTATAGTTGGCAACGACTAGCAGAGTAAAATCTGCAGGGATTCCTTTACCTTTCCTCATTACTGTTAGAAACGATGCCGATTAAAAAAAAAAAATAAGGAAACAGTACTCAAAGTAAGAATAATATACTGGTGTAAAGAGCCATGGAAATGTCTTTGGAGAAGGAATCCAGGAGCCATTAGAGGAAAAAAGTCCCTGATTCCCTCAGGTATAAGAAGAAGAGACACAGTTTTTCAAGACTTCGTTAATGTACCAAAGTTCTAATCTTCTTGTGGAATCTGTTTCCTAATCTGGTCCACTGTGAAGAGTTGACATTCTGGAATGTCTTAAGAATTACACTAAAAGGATCCCCCCCCAATACATACCTAAAGTATTTTTGTAAGAAAAGCAGATAACATTTTTTCTAATATTTTCAAAAATAAAAGAGGTTTTACTCCAAGCTAAAGCACAGTAGATGCTAAACCCCCCAAAAATGAAGCAATTACCTAATTTTGTTTTCATGCTCTTCACATTATTCAACTCCTGCTCAAGTTGTTTTGTATTATATTCCACTGCAGAAAATCCTCCTGTGCCAAAACAAAAATTCCTCTATTAAAATATTCCATCAGTAGTACACAACCATTTTGCTAACTACAAGGGAGGAAATAGATTAAGGTAAAGAAAATGTCCCTGTAATGTATAAATCTTGTGCTCTCACTCCCATTACAATACAGTTTCTTAGATGAAACAACGTTATGGGCTAAAGGAAGTGGTTTTGATATATGGGGATAAATAGACAAATAAGCAAAATTCATTTAATTAAAAAAAAAAGAACTGAGTCACATCCTCTGGTAGCCATTTAGCCATTTCTAAAGTACCAGAAGGTGTGGCCCAGTGGTTTTTTTTTTAATTAAATGAATTTTGCTTAAAACTTCCTTGAAATCTCAAACAAAGTTAAACAAAATTCACTTTTCACTATGGTAACTAAATTCATTCTTTTATATATCCAAATATTTGGATGCTCAACTGTGAGCCTTTGCCTTAAATTTACATATTCATCACTTATATGGGAAATGCATCAGATTCTTAATATTCATCTTAACTTTTAAAAAACATCCACCCCACCCCACCCCCCAAAAACGATAGCAGCATAGAACTAATCCTGGTAAATTTCCAAGGAATGAAGAAACATTTTAGAGCAATCAAATCACATCTCTGGAAGATGGAGCAAACTATTGAATGCAAGCTATTCAAAGCACCATGGGCTCTCAACTTTATTTCAAACAAGCTTAAAAGTTTAATGACTGCATTGTCTGGCCAATAAATCAAACTGGTAGACAGAACTTGTTCAGACTAGTCATGAAAAATTAGAAGGGATTCTCCAAGAAAACCACAAAGCAGCTCATTTAAGGTCAATTTAACAGTATTATTTTGTTTTTTCTTCGGTCCCAACATAATATTTCAGTACCTCAAAGGAAATTGTAGGAGTATCTATTTGCATTCCCTGTAGGTGATTGGCAGTTCAACTCCAATTAGTTCAAAATTACACTGTTACTAGTGTGCAATAAAAACAACACCTTTCATCTTTCTTACATAGGTTAGAATACCTTCAGAGCTAATAACTTTGATCAAATAAGAATTTTTGATCCTGCTCCACCCATCTCCTGGGATTCAGGAAAACTAATAGCTAAAAGCAACTTTTCCTTTTTAATATAAAGAAAGTTTGAGCTTTATTCTTTTTGTGCACAAATGACGTGGGTATTGAAATACAATACGGAAGAAACATATTTTCTCTCCGATTTCTTTATAACAAAACAATTTATGCAGACTAACCACTGCAGGGATAATTTTTCTTCCCCAAACTTCCTGTGCCAATAAAATTATATGAAATTTGAAGTTCAAAAGTACACACTTTCCTAATTCCTTATACTATGTTTAAAAAGTGAAAATTTTAAAACATACAATTAATTGCAATTCAGGATTCTGCAGTTTGATTCCTATTAACGCAATATTGAATTAGACTTGATTCTAATTTACCGGCTAGAAAACTATTAAAATTACTTCCAACATTCCTTCTACTTCTCAAGAGGAGGGGGTACTGCAGTCCTTTATTTACAGTATAATCTGAGTTTCTGCCAAAGTATGATTTAACATCTCCGATAAGTTTTCAGTTTGATCTTATACAATTTTTTAATTCTTTTTTTTAAAATTCTCACAACGTATAAACAAAAGATCTTATACCCTATGGCATCATTCTGCATAGACTGTGGTTTCCAGAGCACCTCCAAAAGTTGCCACAGAATAATTTTAAACTTTATCAAAAAATCAAAATGCATGAAAAATGAATATTTTTTTACCATTTGCAGAATTCTGCTTTTAGCTTAGTCAAAATGAATGATTTAACTGCATATAAGCAAGTTACAAACCTTTTCATAATTTATTATGATTCAATATTGCCTTTATTTTCCACTAAGACATGCAAAAATTCCTAATAAAAGATAACATATGACCAGCATTAATAATAATTTCTGTATAATTTTGTTTCTCCTGTTAATTTGCTATTCATTACGGTATTGGTTTATAATGGTTTGGAATATTTAATTATAAAAGAACTGACATAATACAATACTCCTGGGCCACAATCAGTCTTACACAGATATTGAAAAGGAGAATATTCTTTCTTATTTATTTATTTATTTATTGATCTGGTATTCTTTTATCCCACATTACACACATGCTGAAAAGAGAATATTCTTTCTTATTTATTAATTTATTTGGAGTCCTACATTTACTACTTTATAAGAACCTCAAGGTGGCCAACATAATCCAAGACACCTCCTATTTTCCTCACAAGAACAAACCTGTGAGGTGAGTTGGGCTGAGAGAGAGACAGGCCCAAGGTCACCAAGCAGGTTTTCATGGCTAAAGTGGAAACAGAACTCACATTCTCCTAATTTTTAGGCCAGCACCTACATCACCATGCCAAACTGGCTCCAAACTTATACCAAACTTATGGTGTTCAGGATTTCTGAAACTAGCATCCTCTGTAAATGTTGGAATACAATTCCCATCATACCTAATTGCAATAATATAAAAGGCAGGCTGTAGTAAACATACTTACCATTTAACCTTCTCATTATAGCTTCTTCTTCTAGAGTAATAATATATATCTGCTCATCCAAATCTTCAAGAATCTATGTTCAGATATACAGATAACATATCAGATAAAATATTTGGAGACGGCATACAATTTACTATGAATAAGAGAGAAAAAGAACTAGTCTTTAAAAAAATAACTGGATATATAGGTACATAAGATCAATGTGAATTGATCTTCATTTGTCTAAAATTTCAAGCTTCCTTGTTTAAACAGGGCTCATTCAAAGTTGAAACAATCCAACTAAACAGGAAGGATTTTTTTTAAACTACAGTGCTTTAATATTTGCAATTTCACTCTATATGTTACCTAAACCAGTGCGCAAATTTTTATTTGTGCATGCCCAGGGGCTAGGTTGCATGTGCAAAACCATCTCCTCCCCATTCCACCAACGACGTCACCAATGCCGGTCCATGGAGCCAAAAAGATTGGGGACCACTCAGTAGTGGGTTTCAATTTTGGCTGCTACCAGTTCGCTCGTAGGCGTCCAGGCGGGTGGGCAGAGCCTCCTGCTGCTACCGCTACTGGTTTGCCCGATCCAGTAGCAACTGGAGGGTTGTTACTGGTTCGCCCCGGATCAGGCGAACTGGTAGCAACCCACCATTATGACCGCCACCCTAAAGGACTTACAGCCACGTTTTTTAATAATTCAACATTAACTATACTTACTGTTGGCTTTACAAGCAATTGTCCCATCACTGTAAACATACGGGAAAGTCCTACTGGTGTACAAACTGTAGATAAACACACATATTATCTATCATCTTTGATTCATTATCCAAAATTACAACTTTTTTTAAAAAAAGCTAAATACCTGAGATCTTGAAGAAGTTGAGTTAGCATGTTAAATACACAGCTATAATTAGGATTAAGCCTTATACTTTACTTCTAATTTACATTTTTACCAAACCAATAAACTTTCTAATAGCATATTCTATAAAATAGTTCCAGGAAAAAGATAAAATGGTAGATTAAATTGTTATTGTATATTAGTCAATAATAAGATGAAGGCAGTTTCCCCTGTGGTGGGACAAATAAATTCATTCACCTCAGTTTTCAAATGCAAAAAATTAGTGCCAAAGAAGGTATTGAAAGCTCAGTTCACATTAGCTTGATGGCATAACTAACTTCATTTGTTTATTAAAACTTTTAATCTTCTTGAAAATGGAAGGATCCATTTTAAATTCACCATGCAATGTTTGCAACAATAGTTAAATCAGCTGATATGCAACATCAGGTTAGTTCCCTGGATTTTTTAATTAAAAAGTACCTCACAAAAATACTGTTTTAATATATTAATCAGTGTTCAACTGGGGGGTGGATAATACATGTGTATGTGTTTTTAATGCACTTTTTAAAATACCTTGTTTGTTTTGTCTTTTTTTAAAAGAAAAAAAATAAAGTTTTGCATTTGAAGTTTTATTTTATTTGAATAAAAATATTTCAATAAAATAAAAATAGAAAAAAGTACCCCACAAAAATATAACATAAAAATATTGGAGATTTTAAACATCTCATATCTGAAAACTCAGAAGTATATAGAAACATAGAAAACAGACAGTAGAAAAAGACCCAGCTGTCCATCAAGTCTGCCCTTTGGGGGGGGTATAATTTTATTTTATTCAATTTTTTCCAGATGATGAACCTGGGCAAGGTCACTCTATCTAACCTATAATTCTTCAGTGTTCATTTTGCAGACATATTAAAGTGCTCTTCTTTACCTTGTACTGAAAATGTTGTCACTTTGCACAGATCAAATTTATGTCCATTTATTAATCCTGCCATATTATAAGAAGTTGCTGTTATTGTGATGTAGTGTATAAAGTCCATCTGGAGTTGATAACTTACAAGAGACAATTCCCATATTTCTATGTATTCACTGTTGTAAACTAAAATCATTTAATGTTAGTTTGTCATTATATATTCTATTTTCTTATTTCATGCTTTTTGTAGTTTTGGTATTAAGTCTGAATTTATCTATTCTGACATTAGTATTATACACTGACCTAAGTATTATGTTAATAATATTATGTTAAGTATTAAGTATTATGTTAATAATAAGTATTATTATTTTATAATAAGTATTAATATATTAATACTTAATAATAAGTGTTAAGTATTATGTTAATAATACTTTGGTGTTTAATACACACATGACTAAAAAAAATGGAAAGAGAGGGGAATAGTTAGACTTGAGAAGAGGGGATTAAGAGAGGGGATAAGATGTTTTCCAAAACCTAAAATTATGCTACAGTGTTCCTTAAATCTTTTCTTCTTATGACTCTTTCCTACTTTTAAAACCTATGGAGAACCCCCAAAAAGCTTTTGTTTATATGTATTATATTTATTGAGACTCACCATTTTAAATTTTAAAACTGATTCATTCACAGAAATCTGTTGAATCATGTAAAAATAACGATTAAATAGATATCAACATGAATATTGTTCATGAAAAAAACCTGTTTTTTGTTTTTTTTAACAAATATAATAATGAGAAGAGACATTGTTTTATAGCTTTGTAAATATATTCAATATATGGCAAATAATTTTAACTTTGCAGGATTCTGAGAGGGTCTTGGGGGGCTTCCCAGGAGCGCTCAGGCTATATTTTAAGAAACACTGCTACAGAGGTTTAAATCTATTCTTTCTTGTTCCAGAGGACAAAATAATGGATTTAAGCTACCTGAAGAGATGTTCCAAATAATTGCCACAATATATAGGAATGGTTAATAGTGGTTCCAAATTGGAACTAATGACCCAATGAAATGTTAGGCTTCACTTTACTAGAGACCTTCAGCTGGAGACTACATAGGCATTTGTCTGAGGTGATTTATATTGCTTTCTTTATTGTTTAGGATTTCATTATTACTGGTCCAGCATACATTTGGGCTGAACAGAATTTTAAATATTATTCCTAATTCTTATTTGATTTATTTATTACTTATTTATTTAAGGCTTTGTTTAGGTTTTTTTAAGCAACTTTACTGTGATGTGTGTGGTGTGTGTAATTTATTTTATGATTGATTGTTAGGTACCAAGTGTATCACTATGGCCTGAAAGAAGGATATGAGTATTTAAACTCACCATGAGTCATACGAAGCTAGGTGAATTATTAGCTGCTTCACACCATTATGTTCCAAGGAATTTTTGAAACCCTGGAAGTAATGAGTTAACTATTTTAAAAGAATTTAAGTATTTTTGTCAGTGACAGCTAAAGCAATACATTTTAGAAAACCCAGGTTTTACAGACTAAGCCAAATACTTAGAAGTATGCAGTTCCTGAGAAGAGTCTCGCTTTGAAAGCTTAAAAGAGCCGCATCCTTAGAAGACTGTCTCAACTGCCTCAAAAGCTTCCCCAGGCAATCCACATGCATTTGCACTTTGACCAACTTGTATGCGCAGCCGCCAACAAAATGGCTGTGCACACAAACAAACATGCAAATAACTAGGAGATGTCTCCAAACCAAATTCTACCAAAGGACAGAGTTTTTTCAGCAAGTTGTAGAGATATGTTTTCATTGTGCTAATCTTTAAAACTTAACAGATGTGGTGGTTCAGTGGCTAAGATGCTGAGCTTGTCGATCGAAAGGTCGGCAGTTCAGTGGTTCGAATCCCTAGTGCCGCATAAGGGGGTGAGCTCCCGTTACTTGTCCCAGCTTCTGCCAACCTAGCAGTTCGAAAGTACGTAAGACAGAAAAATAGGGACCACCTTTGGTGGGAAGGTAACAGTGTTCCATGCGCCTTTGGCGTTTAATCATGCCGGCCACATGACCATGGAGACGTCTTCGGCTGTGAAACGGAGATAAGCAGCGCCCCCGAGAGTCGGGAACGACTAGCACATAAGTGCAAGGGAAACCTTTACCTGTAATCTTTAAAAAGTGTCTCTTTCAAATGCTTTGTGCAGTGCTAAGGCTGAATACAGGATATTCACACAGAAAATAGCAAGTGTCTAACACGTGCACTGGAAGGTCAAAAAGCCTTACTAAATATTATTCCTAATATATGTATGGAAAACTTACGTAGAAGTAATAAACACCCCATCAAAGATATACAGGAATATAAATAAGGGAGGTAGAATTCCCAAAGATCTGAAATTAAATAATACTTTATTTAGTACATTATTTCATCCAATATACATGAAAGTATGAAAAAGAATGTTTTCGTCTACTCTATTATTGGCCTCAAATATGCAGCAACATTCTTGTTAATAAAAATATAGAATTTAAGTAATTTAAGTAAATCAGATTTGTCTTGTCTAATGGCCCCTCAGTTACCTTTCTTTAGAAAAGCAAAAAATAGAAAAGATTTTCTTACCATATAAGGACTCCATACTTGCAGCATCATTGTCTATGAGAGCTGAAGCTACCCATACAATTCCAAGAATAAGCAATGCAAGGAGAATGAGCATAACAAGGGTTTCCAAAATACGTGCTTTGATTCCCTATTTTTTTAAAAAATGCACATAGTAAACAAGAAATAGACACAAACTTAGATATATGACATATTGATACTCATCTTAAATGTTGCATTTTTGAGAAACTAAACCAAAATTGAAATGCCTTGGAGAAAAAAATATTTTACAATCCTTAGTAAGTACCATCTGTACTATTTTTATTTATTTTCATTGAAGTTAATCATATTAGTTTCGCAAAGGCTTTTTTATTAAGACATTCAATTTGATAGCTATATCAGCAAGCAATAATTTGAATTTCAAACAATGATAGTAAAGATTTGTTTTCTATCACAGCAAATCACTCTGAGAATTAATATGTACATTACGACAACTTCAGTTACAAATTTTCTTACAACAATGCTTAAAAAAAGTTACCTGCTCCATATAATAACATCAAGCAAAAAGCCATTATAAAATCTAGAAAACAAGTTTTTTTTTAAAAAAATCATCCAAATACTTCAACTTCTATTCCCACTGTACTTTAGCACATGTGCATAAATGATGCCAATGTAACACTGTTCCTAGTTCTGGTTGGTTGAAGAGATTTGTTGTTATAGAGCAAAAGACAACTAACTCACATCAGAACTCCCAGTCCAAAGTTTATGGTATCAAGATGCTAATAGCAGGGCTCCAAATCGACATGTTAAATACAGATGGTCCTAAAACTACGACCATAATTGAACTCAAATTTATAGCAAGAACAATAGCACTTAGACTTATATACCACTTCACAGTGCTTTACAGCCCTCTCTAAGCGGTTTTACAGAGTCAGCCTATTGCCCCCAACAATCTGGGTCCTCATTTTACCAACCTCAAAAGGATGGATGGAAGGTTGAGTCAACCTTGAAACTGATTGGCTTTGAGCCTGGTGAGATTCGAAATGCCAAATTGCAGGCAGTCGGCAATCACCAGAAGTAGCCTGCAGTATTGCATTCTAACCGCTGCGCCACCATGGTTCAAATTTATATTGCTAAGTGCAACATTTGTTAAATGAGTTTTGCCCCATTTTTTGGCTACAGTTAAGTGAATCATTGCATTTGTTAAGTTAATAACATAGTTGTTAAATTAATCTGGATTCCCCATTGAGTTTGCTTGTCAGAAAGCCGCAAAGCGGATCACATGACCCTGGGACACTGCAACAGTCATAAATATGAACCATAAATATGCCAAGCAACTGATCATGTGACCTTGGGAAATGCTGCAATGGTCACAAGTGTGAAAAATGGTCATAAGTCATGTAAGTGCTATTCTAACTTTGAATGGTCACAAAATGAATTGTTGTAAGTCAAAAACTACCGGTACCATAATTTAAAATCAAGTACAGTGCCTGTATTGAAATAACTAACATTATATATTTGCTGTCCATGGCTCAAGTAATACGAAAGGTTTTGGAGACAGTTTACAATCTAGGACAGTGTTTCCAGGCAGCCACCAATGGGAATTGACCAAAATTGTCACAATTATGAAGCAGGCAATTTACCCCAAAAATAAGACTTATCCCAAAAATAAAACCTAACTTGATTTTTGTGCCCAATATAAGCCCTACCTCCCAAAATAAGCCCTAGTTAAGGCACTCCCCCCTCGCCCACTCCGTTGCACCTGATTGTATGAGGTGGGGTGAGGTACACAGGTAACAATCAAGCTAGAGTGGAGTCCTTACATTAGGACAGTTGCAGCTAGGCTTCCCACACCGCGACACCTGCCTCGCCCTTATGAATACCAGATTGTTTAGGAACCCAAATCAGAAATCTTGGTTTGGAAATTATAAAATAAGATTTCTTGATTAATTGCTTCTACTTGCATGGAGGACAGGGTAAGAAGCAAACAAATGCACTGTCTCAGCAGACTGTACATTTACAGTGAACTAGGATAAATGGCGGGACTGGATTAGATTTTAAATTTACTGGTTTTAAATGAGTTTTTATTATTTATACTGTTTTTTAATAATTTGGCTATAGAATAAGTTTTTTAATTGTCATTTTAGTTTGTATTTATATGTATTTTTAATTGCCTGTGAACCGCCCTGAGTCCCTAGGGAGATAGGGCGGTATATAAATATGAAAAATAAATAAATAAATAAATAAATAAATCAGATCATCTGGTTTATTATAAATATTATCAAAATGGAACAGGAAATGCTAATTGACAAGGTTAAATGAATGCTGAAAAAGAAAAATGGGATCAAATTCAGCCTGCCTGCATTTTGAATAAACTGTAATAGTCACAAATATATTATGAATTTATTATTCAAGTTAATGCACATTAAAATCTGAGTGCTGTCAGTATTTAATGATCCATACTTATACACATGCCTCTTTCAAATTGTTACAAATACTTATTCAATAGTAAAAACCATACTAAAATAGTTAAATGCTTGCAATTTATTCATTACTCTAATGTAAAACAAAGTTGTTTTTTACTTCATTATCATTTTTTACTACTGTACATTTAAAAAGCCCTATAGGTAAATCCTCAACTTTCAACCATTCATTCAGCAACCATTTAAAGTTATAATGGTGCTGAAAAAAGTGACTTGCAACTAGTACTTATATTTACAATGCAGCATTCCCATGGTCAAATGTTGTATTTTTGATGGCTGCAGCATCTCAGAGTCATATATATGACAGCCACTTGTGATCTTCCCATTCAAGCTTCCCACAAGCAAAGTCAACAGGAGAAGGCAGATTTATTTAGCAACTGTGTGTTTCATTTAACAACTGCAGTGTTTCCCTGCAGTCCCATGGCAAAAAATTTGGCACCTCACTTAACAATTGTCTTTCTTAGCAACAGAAATTCTGGTCCCAATTGTGGTCATACGTTGAGGACTACCCTGTATTGTAAAGGTCAAATTCTATTACATTTAGCTCAAACATGATAGCTTTAGCATAAATTTTTAGAGCCCGCCCTTTTTTAAATTAAGCTTTGCCAGTGATTATATGGTATCAATAAAGGAAAATATTTGTAGCTCAGGGTTGAAATGGGGGGTCCTGGATGCTCTCTGAGCTTCTGCGTTTTCTTGCAGATGTTTCATTACCCAAATTAGATATCATCATCATAAGTTCTTTGGTTTTTACTGTTGGCTTGTTTGGTCTTTCTTTGACTGTGATATTGATTGTTGTTATGATGTTAATCTTGGGAGTTAAATCTATGTTCATCTGGATGCTGATTGCTGCTGAGGAGGTGTTTTGGTCTTTTTTTATCCCTTTTTGGCTTGTTGATTGTCTATTTTGCATAGTACGTAGCTACTGTTTATGTCAACGTGTCTATTGACATGGTTATCCCAAAGGTGCTTTTCAAGAGGCAACTAGATTTTCTTGTTTTTCTTTGAAGATGTTTCTCTTCTCATCCAGGGAGCTTCTTCAGCTTTGACTGGATGGTCGAGAATGAAAGGATATTGCAGATAGCTGGTCATTAGCATTCTTTTAGAGTTGCTGAGGTCATTTGGAGGTTTGTCTGTGTCTTCAGAGTTACCTGAGTAATGCAAATGGGTGTGGAGCCTTCTTGGAACTGCTAAAAGTAGGGTGCTTCAGTTTGAGATGCAGACAACACAAGTCTCATTCCCAACAGCCTGTGCCTGTGTTCAATAGTGACAAAACACAGAGCAGAAAACATCCTGCAGAAAGCACAGCTCCATAACACAGTCCTTTCAGCAGTTCCAAGAAGGCTCCACAGCCATTTGCAATACTCACGTGATCCTGAGAACACAGACAAACCTCCAAGTGGCCTCAACAACTCTCTAAAAGAATGCAAATGACCAGCTGTCTGCAAGGAATATAAATCCTTCCATTCCCCACCATCCAGTCAGAGCTGAAGAAGCTTTCTGGATGAGAAGTGAAACGCCTTCAAAGAAAAACCAGAAAGTCCAGTTGCCTCTTGAAAAAGCACCTTTGGGACAACCATGACCTGGATGACTGAGAATTTCTATACATGTTGAATGATGATGATATTACCTTGTACTGTGACAAAGCATCTGTAAGAAAACAACCAAACTCAGAAAACAGCAAGTGCCTACCCATCACATGGTAGTTCTAATATCCCATCCACTGAATATATAATAGCTACGCACCTTTTTTAAGCCAGCAAAGCCTTCTGACTCCAGAAAGAAGAAAGCAAAGGGCATCAATATAAACAAACAAAGATTAGAAAAGAGGGAAGCAATGTTCCATAAACCTAAACAAAACAAGAAAAGAAATATATCAATATATTGTTTCTCAAAGACAGCAGAATTTTAAACATATCACAGAAAAAAATTACTTTTAATTTTTTTCCCTCTTGGGTGATCTTTTAAGATGTAAACACAGCAATTTCAGATGGTCTTGAAAACATTTCTGATTCTGTAAACTGCATTTTTCTATGCAAAGTATTTGATCACAAATTAAAATGCATTCTCAAATGCTGACCAGACATGCTTGGTGATTATCGAAGTGCTGTCCCGGTGTCTGGAGGCCGTACGGGTCTGGATGGGGAGAAACAGGCTCAAGCTCAATCCCGCCAAGACAGAGTGGCTGTGGATGCCGGCATCCCGGTACAGTCAGCTTAATCCGCGGCTGACCATCGGTGGCGAGTCATTGGCCCCGATGGAGAGGGTTCGCAACTTAGGCATCCTCCTGGATGAACGGCTGTCTCTAGAAGATCATCTGACGGCCGTCTCCAGGAGAGCGTTCTACCAGGTTCGCCTGGTACGCCAGTTGCGCCCCTTTCTGGACCGGGATGCCCTATGCACGGTCACTCACGCACTCGTGACGTCTCGCCTGGATTACTGCAATGCTCTCTACATGGGGCTCCCCTTGAAGGGCATCCGGAGGCTACAGTTAGTCCAGAATGCGGCTGCGCGGGTGATAGATGGAGCCCCTCGTGGCTCCCGCATAACACCCATCCTGCGCAGACTGCACTGGCTGCCTGTGGCCTTCCGGGTGCACTTCAAGGTTTTGGTGACCACCTTTAAAGCGCTCCATGGCATTGGGCCGGGTTATTTACGGGACCGCCTACTGCTACCGAATACCTCTCACCGACCCGTGGGCTCTCATAGAGAGGGTCTCCTCAGGGTGCCGTCAGCGAGGCAATGTCGTCTGGCGACGCCCAGGGGAAGGGCCTTCTCTGTGGGGGCTCCCACCCTTTGGAACGAACTAACCCCCGGACTCCGTCAGCTTCCGGACCTTCGGACCTTCCGCCGCGGGCTTAAAACATATTTATTTAATTGTGCAGGACTGAGCTAGATTTTAAATTTATGGGTTTTAATTGGGTTTTATTTATATGTTTTAATTAACGGGCTTTTTGAATAAGTTTTTTAATGGTTTTTATACTGTATTTATGTGTTTTTAAGTGCCTGTAAACCGCCCTGAGTCCTTCGGGTGATAGGGCGGTATATAAATATGATTAAATAAATAAATAAATAAATACTAGCTTTCATAATATGTTAAAGACAAAGCAGCTGCCTCTTTTACATTCCCATACTCACACTTCCAAATAATTTTTAAAGTATATTATGTATCAGATTGAACACCAAATAAAATGTTAATCTTTCTATTAGCTACCAAACATTGCCTGAGTCTTTGAAAGTTACTACTGGTAGCACAATTGAGTCATTTAAAGTTCTAAATAAGACAAGCAGTTTAGGCAAAAACTATGCATGAAAAAAATCCTTCAGAGAATATCCTGCATGAGTAATCTGTTTTATACTATGTCTGATACATTCATAAATACTAGACACAGATCTTTGAACCATCATAACAATCTTCCGAAGACAGTTAATTAACATCAAAAGAATGTGTAACACAATGATGGGAAAAAATGAGATAAGGGTTTCTGAACGTATTAGAGAAAAATATAAATCTGTCCAGTGAGAAAACTACAGAGTATCTGGGATTTTATCAATAAACACAAAATTCCTGCCAGCTTCTGTCTGATGCAATATTGGATTAAAGTATTTATTATTAAGAAAAAGTGAAATTAAGCATTTCACCAGCTCTGATAAAGCCTCAGCCTTGCCTACAATACTTTGAGGAATGAAAAGGTACACCTCTGTGGACAATTTGTACTATATTCTATCTCCACCTGCTGGACATACATGAAATAGAAAAAGAAACATTAATATTTGGCAAATGGATTTTTAGAATTTCAGGGTTTTTTTTTTCTCCTTTGTTTTGTATACTGAGATTTAAAGCCAAACCTATTTATGGTGTGAGGTCTTTCCATTTTGTCTTTACTTTGAAACAACACAATATTGGGTTTCAAAATGATTATATAGAAATGGCATAATCATTACAATATGATTTTGTTTAAATTCTATAAGTTCAAATACACATACGTTAGGTTTAAACATTTCTTACGATTTTGAAAACAATTCCAAGTAGAAGAATAGCTGTATCAATAATTTCATATTGGTTGTCAAATTCCTTTAAAAGTATCTTCAATAGAAAATATAAGTAAGAAATAATTGTAAAAATAATGTCATAATGACTGAAGATCACCAGGGAAACATATGCAGTCATTCCTCGGAACTCCATTGCTTTAAAACTCATCAAATTTGTTACCCAAAATATTTGGATGTGAAAAATTTGATACCTGTCATTTGTTTGGTACTTCACACTCAAGCTAGAACTTGTTGGTGTCAGCTGCCTCATTGACTTATTACCCTTTCCAGCCAAAACGAAGGGTCATGTGTTAAGTCACATGGTTTGTTTGGTCCTTATCACGCCTCCGGGAACCAATTAACAGTGAGTACTGAAATATCTCTGTATTCAAACTTTACATAATGTTCATTTCCAGTATTTCAAGAGGCTGACTATAATAACAACAACAACAACAACAACAACAACAACAACAACAACAACATCAGAGTTAGAAGGGACCTTGGAGGCCTTCTAGTCCAACCCCCTGCCCAGGCAGGAAACCCTACACGATCTCAGACAGATGGTTATCCAACATTTTCTTAAAAATTTCCAGTGTTGGAGCATTAACAAATTCTGAAGGCAAGTCGTTCCACTTATTAATTGTTCTAACTGTCAGGAAATTTCTCCTTAGTTCTAAGTTGCTTCTTTCCTTGATCAGTTTCCACCCATTGCTTCTTGTTCTACCCTCAGGTGTTTTGGAGAACAGCCCAACTCCCTCTTCTTTGTGGCAACCCCTGAGATATTGGAACACTGCTATCATGTCTCCCCTAGTCCTTCTTTTTATTAAATTAGACATACCGAGTTCCTGCAACCGTTCTTCATATGTTTTAGCCTCCAGTCCCCTAATCATCTTCGTTGCTCTTCTCTCCACTCTTTCTAGAGTCTCAACATCTTTTTTACATCACGGCAACCAAAACTGAATGCAGTGTTCCAAGTGTGGCCTAACCAAGGCACTGTAAAGTGGCACTAACACTTCACGTGATCTTGATTCTATCCCTCTGTTTATGCAGCCCAGAACTGTGTTGGCTTTTTTGGCAGCTGCTGCACACTGCTGGCTCATATCTAAATGGTTGTCCCCTAGGACTCCAAGATCCCTCTCACAGGTACTACTATTGAGCAAGGTACCACATATACGGTACCTGTGCATTTTGGGTTTTTTTGCCTAAATGTAGAACCTTACTTTTTTCACTGTTGAATTTCATTTTGTTAGATAGCGCCCAATGTTCAAGTCTGTCAAGATCCTTCTGTAACTTGAGCTTATCTTCTGGAGTGTTGGCTATTCCTGCCAGCTTGGTGTCATCTGCAAATTTTATGAGTTTTCCCATCTATCCCCTTGTTGAAGAGTACTGGGCCTAAAACAGAGCCTTGGGGTACTCCCCTTGTTGAAGAGTACTGGGCCTAAAACAGAGCCTTGGGGTACTCCACTGCATACTTCCCTCCATGTGGATATAGTTCCATTGAGAACTACACGTTGAGTGCGGTTGGTCAGCCAGTTACAAATCCATCTGGTGGTGGTGCTGTCTAACCCACATTTTTCTACTGTATCTAGTAGTAGGTTATGGTCTATTTTATCAAATGCTTTACTGAAGTCCAAGTAAATTATATCGACAGCATTCCTCTGGTCTATTAATTTTGTCACTTTGTCAAAGAATGCAATAAGATTAGTCTGGCATGATCTGTTTTTGACAAACTCATGTTGGCTTTGGTTATTACTTTGTTTGCTTCTAGGTGTTCAGTGATTCGTTGCTTATCTTTTCCAGACTCTTCCCCGGTATTGAGGTCAGGCTAATAGGTCTGTAGTTTCCTGGATCTGTTTTATTTCCTTTTTTGAAGATGGGAACTACATCAGCTCTTTTCCAGTCCTCTGGCAGCTCCCCTGTGCTCCAGGATCTTTGAAAGATATAGTTCAGTGGTTCTGAGATCTCGTCTGCCAGTTCCTTCAGAACTTTGGGGTATAATCCTTCCGGTCCTGATGATTTGAACTTGTCTAGGGTAGACAGATGTTCACTTACCATTTTCTTCCCTATTTTAACTTGTGTTCCTAATCTGTTTTTTGTGGTGCTGTTTTTGATAGGTTGGATTGTTTTTTTACTTTTGTGTAAAGACAGATGCAAAATATGAGTTGAGTAGATCTGCTGTCAAGGTTCCCAGAAAAACCTCTTCTGCATTAAAAAAACTAGCATAAGGAAACTGGCACACGATGAGTGAAATTCCAAAACTGAACTTCCGGATTCTTTTCCCAGTTATACAAACCCCAAGAGTCCCACCACCCTAACCCCTTTGCTGGTCACATGGTCCCACGTTCTCCCAGTTCATTTGAATGTCTTCCAGCCACTCCTCCTGCAGATGTGAACACCATCCAACTTTGACCACTTGAAGAATGTTACCATACCCCTCAACCCCCCTTCTTCCCCTCAGGGGAAAAATGTGGCAGCGTCTGGAACCCTAAGGCCTAGTATGGTTTCCAGGCCTGACATCTGCTTTCTCTCTGTTGCTTGTCACCTTCTTGCCACTTTCTCCCAGAAATGGGCCAATTGTTTCGTTGATTTTTTCTTGTTTTTAACATGCTGGAAGAAGCTTTTTTTGTTATTTTTTACTTTTGTCGTTAGCCTTTGTTCATTGTGAGCCTTACCTTTCCTCACTTCATCTTTACAGGCTCGGGCTATTTGCTGATATTTTGCCTTAGTTATTTGCCCCTCTTTCCACTTTTTATACTTGTCGTTTTTGTCTTTCAATTTGTCAGATAATTCTTTATGCATCCATGCTGGTTTCTTTTGAGATCTATTATTTTTCTTCTTCACTGGTATTGTGCTAGACTGGGCTTTTATAATCTCACTTTTCAAAATTTCCCAAGCTTCTTAAGTTGTTTTCCCCTTGAGGATTCTCATCCATGGAATCCTTCTCAAGCTTTCTCTACATTTATTGAAATTAGCTCTCTTAAAATCCAAGACTCTAGTTTGATTTTGTTCTACTACTTGTATTTGCTTAATGTCGAATTCCAATATTACGTGATCACTTGCCCCCAAGGTTCCTTTAGCTTCAACACCTTCTATTATTTCATCTCTGATAGTGAGAATTAAGTCCAGTATGGCTGATCCCCTTGTTGCCTTCTCTACTTTTTGGGAAACAAAGTTGTCTGCTAGGTTTGTTAGGAACCTGTTGGATCTTCCACTTGGTGCAGTTTGTCTCTGAGTTGATGTCAGGGTAGTTAAAATCCCCCATTACTACTGTGATATGCTTCCTACATATCTTAGTTAGTTGACTAGCAAAAAGTTCATCTACTTGCTCTGTTTGGTTGGGTGGCCTATAGTATATAGTATATATATATAGTATAATACAAGAACAGCCAATAGATTTAAACTTATATGTTAACCGATTGCAGAAAATATGACTTCTGTAACAGAGTTATCAGTGCTTGGAACACATTACCTGACTCTGTGGTCTCTTCTCATAATCCCAAAAGCTTTAACCAAAAACTTTCTACTATTGACCTTACCCCATTCCTAAGAGGACTATAAGGGGCGTGCATAACAGCACAAACATGCCTACTTTTCCTGTCCTATTGTTTTCTATTCTTATACATATATGCTTATACTTCCTCATATTTCCTCATATATATGTTTATATACTATATAATCATTTTGTGTGATGCTTATGTATATTGTTGTGACAAAAATGAATAAAAATTAAAAAAAGTATCGACCTATGGCAATATCATTTTCCCCTCCTTTTATATTGACCCAAATGCATTCAATATGATTTTCATCATTGTTGCGCTCTATTTCTGTAGAGATGTAGTTATTTCTTATATATAGTGCAACTCCACCTCCTCTTTTATTTGGTCTATTTCTTTTAAATAGCCATCTAGCTGTATGTTCCATTTGTCGGTTTCATCCCACCAAGTTTCCGTCATGGCAACAATATCATATCTGCCCTCATTTACTTGAATTTCTAATTCAACCTGTTTATTCCTCATACTCTGTGCATTGGTGTATAGACATTTGAGTCCATTTGGATTGACCTTGTGTTTACTGTCTACATAACCTGTGTTGTGCCTGACTGCCCCTACTTTCTTGCCACCTGTTGATTTAGTGCACATGGTATGGCACTCACTATTAAATGCTTGGTTTTGCTTGATAGCAGGGCTGATAATCTTATCCACACAGACATCTACGTTACATGCACTGATAAACCTATTAATTTTGGATTGCTGGGGACAGAAATTTTCTGTATCAATTAATTCTCTGTCCCCACTGTTCAGTTTAAATGTTTATCCAGAAAATCTGTGAATTTATTGCTAAGTAATTCAGACCCTTTCTTTGATGGGTGCAATCCATCTCTTTTGTACAGTTTTTCATTGGACCAGTTGCAGACATCGTGACTAATAAAACCAAAGCCTTCCCTTTTACACCACTCCTTTAGCCACACATTAAATTCCACTACACGCTGGCCTTTACCATTTTGTTCCTTATATACTGGTAAAACCTCTGAAAAGATAAGCCTACAACCTATACTATTAAGTTCAAACCCCAAGCTCTGGAAATCATTCTGCACAGAAAGTACATCTTTTTGGGACAGATCATTTGTGCCAAGATGTATAATAGCATCAACATCAGAATCCTTACTGGCATTCTTGACTATCTTAAGAATACGCCTCTTGTTTCTGCTGGCAGTAGCACAAGGTAGACACCTGACCTCTTTCAAAACCTCCATATCCTTTCCTAAATTTACATCCCTTACAATTGAATCACCAATCACAGGTGGCTTCTCTTTTTGGATACCATGCTCTTCTTGTGCGATCGATCTGTAATACCTGATTCACACTTTTCCAAAGTAAGTTCTTCATCTCAGACCATAATCCCGATTGTTTGAGTTATCAGTATCACAATTACCTTGATCTGTCACTTTAGTGTCCCTATTAAGGTCAGCAAGGGCACTATATCTGTTATACTGGGACACTGCAAAAGCAATATATTATTGGCTATTTAAAAAATTCACAAACAATTTCCTGATACAGCTTCCAAATTCTATTAATATAATCAGATCCCACACATCATTCATTTATTAAATATCCTCCAGGTACCATAAGTTTCTAGTCCACTTCATTTCCACAACCGTCTTCCAGCCTGCCTAATTCTGATAAGAAGCATATACAGGTAGTCCTCAACTTACAATGACAATTGGGACCAGAATTATTAAGAAAGATGATTGTTTAAATGAGTTGCCCCAGTTTTATAACTTTTTTTGCCACAGCCCTTAAGTGAATAACTACAGTTGCTAAGTGAATCATGTTGTCATTAAGCAAATCTGGCTTTCTCTCATTGATTTGCAAGTTGGTAGGCAGCCGAGAAGGCCACATATGGTGATCAAATGACCACAGGACTTTGCAACTCTCAGAAATGCATACTAATGCCATGTGCCCAAATTTTGATCATGGGAGGAGGGTGCTGCAATGGTCATAAATGTGAGACAGGTCATAAGTTACTTTTTCAGTGCCGCCGTAACTTTAGATGGTTGTAAACTGAGAACTACCTGTATGCTACCTTTAAAAGCAATCACAAGCTATAACATATTACATATTCAAACAGTAATATTACATGATATTATACTAACCATGAATTAGAGAACCATTCAACCACTGGATATAGTAACTTTGTGGAAAAGAAAGCAGAATCTCATTGCTGATTATTGAAAAAGGTAAAAGGAGCTGAGTAGATCTGCTGTTTCAGTAGTAGATCTACTTTTTCAGTGCCGCCGTAACTTTAGATGGTTGTAAACTGAGAACTACCTGTATGCTACCTTTAAAAGCAATCACAAGTTATAACATATTACATATTCAAACAGTAATATTACATGATATTATACTAACCATGAATTAGAGAACCATTCAACCACTGGATATAGTAACTTTGTGGAAAAGAAAGCAGAATCTCATTGCTGATTATTGAAAAAGGTAAAAGGAGCACGGCACCTGCTGAAACTGCAAGAGTAAAGGTGCTCAGGAACAGCCTGAAACATAGAAAGAGACAGTATTTTGAGTCTCTATGGAGCACTTTTAAAACCAACAGAAGTTTAAGCAAATATTTTATTTAAAAGCATGAGTAAGCTACTATGCTTCAAGTGGAATAAATGCTGCATAATTTGCATTAATTGAAGAATTTTTTCTGCAAATATAATTGAACCTATGTTAAAAATAAAATCCTATGAGGCTGATAGCCTAGTAAATTTCTCTATTCTGGTTCACCATATAGTCATCTATATTTCACCTACAGGATTAAATTCTGTACTTAAAAAAATATTTACTCCACATACTAGGCCAGCTCAAGCAAGCAATACCAGTCCAGAGTTAATGGAAGCACTCCCTCTATTGGAGAAGACCAGAACTGGGCATATCAATCCTCCCAAAAGCAGACACATTATCTCAAAAGTCCAGGACCACAGCAGCTTATTCTGTAGGCAAATGGGTGCTAATATTTTTCAGATATCTATTCATCACTTTGTAACAGCTTTGTTCCCTCTGCTAAATTTGCAAGATTCGTTTTTCTCACCATGTATATGTATACACCCGAACTAGACTGTGCTGTTTGTCTCTGTCATATAATATATGTGGGTATGTGCATAATTTTTAATCTATTTTATTTATCTGTTTATCTGTTATCTATCTATCTATCTATCTATCTATCTATCTATCTATCTATCTATCTATCTATCTATCTATCTATCTAGTTTATCATGTTTATATTGTTAACATTTTTCTGGAATCATAACTGTCTTCTGGAAAGACAACCAGAAGAATTGCAGGAACTCAAAGAACTGAATGTATGTAGTTTTGAAGTTACCGATTTTGCTCCAAGAGTTTGATAAGATGAACATGTAATGGTTTGTTTTATATATAGGGGAGGAAACATCCAAGTGCATTTTCTAGAGTTATGCTCAGTCAAAAAATGTTTTAAGGAGAATCTGTACAAGCACCGCATTTCATATGTGTGAGGATGCTTAGGCTTCTGTGTGAGAAGGAAAAAGGATTCAATTATTTAAGGAATTAAAAGATCTTAACAAGTATCAAAAAGCTGTTTGATCAAAGAAGTCTGAGAGCATTTCTCCTACTTGCTCATTTTGAAAATCTTTTGAGAAAAAGAGAATATTTTCAACACTGATTTTTTTACTGCAAACTTTTGATACACAGCAGTTGCCAGAGAGTTCTTTCGTAATGGCTTAATGACTTTTCTACAATAAACATATATCTGAGAATCCATGCTCTTAGAAATCTATTCTTGTTAGCTGAAAAATGCCTAACACTACTACCACTGAAATTGAGTTCCTCAATCTGCATATGGGGAAGGCTTCTGGAAAATGTATATTCATACTGAGTAAGAAAGGTAATAGATTAGCTTCCAATTCCAAAAAAAAATGTCATCAAGCCAAAAGACTGGTATTTTGAGATAGAAGGCAGTAGCTATTGCACCTGCTTCAACCATAATTGCAGAAAATTGCTTAACCATAATTGATCAGAAAAGGTAGAGGAGATGCCGGCTGTAATAGATTCTATTCTACCTGTTGGCCTAGTGCCAGGATGGCAAACCTCTGGCACTGTGTGGCCCTCTCTGTCGGCACGCGTGCCATCGCCCCAGCTCAGTTCCACCATGCGTGCACACTTCCTGCCAGCTAGCTGGTCTTTGGGTCTCTGCCGCGCATGCTCAGGGGGGCGGGGCACACATGGGGGGCCATGCAATCATGGGGCCATGCGCACATGTGTGGGGCGCATTCGCATGCATGCATGCTTTGAGCACCTGGTCCAGAAAAGGTTAAACATCACTGGCCTAGTGGATTCCATATCTGGCTGAGGGCTCCATTTGGGTCCAGTCACTAATACTGAGCAAGACACTGGTATCATAACTGACATTTAGCAGGTTGCAAAGTATTTGTAGCCACAATGTAATCTTTAGTCTAGTATAGATGAAGGATCTCCTGCCATTAATAGTTAAGGGTGGGCAAATCCTGAGATCATACTTCATCCTACGCCCAGATGTAAATTACAGCACTTTGTGAATATGGGAATATTCAAGCTTTGAACTTACTCAGCAAAAGGCTCATAATGGTTAGACAATGCATGTGTCTTTCTTACAGCCAGGAAGGGTGTCATATATAGGCAGAAAATGGCGTGCAGCAGCATACAGAGATCACAGCCTATGTCGTTTTAAATTCTAGATTTTTTTCTGGATTTCCTTCCTGAATCAATAGATACTTGGCCACTTCTTTGATCACCTTGGAAGGAACTTTGAACTACATTGCTGTAACCTGGAAAGAGCTGGCTCCCTTGTCAGTTTATTTATTTAAAGAAATTAAAGTTGGGAAAGTTTGAAGGAATATTTGAGAGATTTATATGGGAATGATGATATCTAATGGGATGGAACTGAATTAAATGCCATGTTAGCATTCAGTAAAATACTGGATGTCATTGTTAAAAAATAATAAGGTCGCAATTCAGGTCACATACACACGCAATTCAGGTCACATACAGAAACTGTTAATGGGGTTTGCTTATAGAATGATTGTTTACATTTAATATATATGTAAATACTATATTGTGCCTGATAATATGAAGAATACTGTTCTATTTCCCTATTCAATGGGAAAGGCACAACACCAAATGCAGAAATTACAAAGGGGTTGATTTCATGTGCGCTTGGGGTGGTGTGTTTCACAGAATTATGATCAAAAGGGTGAAAAAGGTAACAATAAGCAAAATTTGGAAAGCTCGGTGTACGTTTTCCACTAAAAATCAAACTATTATGATGGGTATCAAAGGAATTGAGGATTGCTGCGGGTTTATTAAGGACAAAACCCAGAGCAAATAGACAGGTTAGTGTATCTTGGTAGAATGTTTATTAAAGACAGGATGGCAGATGTTTAAAATAATGCAAAGGTTGGCAGATAAGTAGTGGACAGTGCATTGGTGGTTGCAAAGAATGAATGTTTGTTGGAAAAAATGGTTGTATATAGGACCTATATCCTGCCCCTTTTTACTACATGGAAGTGAGAACTGTGTTTTTCAGGAGAAACATAAAATCAGCTGAATAATGCAGTGGGAACTGAGTAGTTAAATCTGTGTTAACACAAGTTGATAAAGGGTTGAAATTATTAGGTGCTGACTGAATGTGAGCTGAATACAAAAATGAGGGGCCAGGGCGAAAGAAATACATTGAAGTGGTGTGGTCAAATAGAGAGAACGAATGTGGATCAGATTGCAAAACAAATGCATAAAAGAAGAATCAATGAGTGAAGAGGAAGGGGAAGCCTGAGAAAGTTATGGTTGAAGAGAGCTGGTGAAAGGAAGTCTGAAGGACAAAAGACCATATCTGAAGGAGTATGTCGATGTGGTAGAAGGGAGGACAGTTCGAAAGAACAGAAAGATATGGAGGATGTACTGAGTAGTTTGGGCAGATACTTCTTTTCTTTTCTTACACCTTTAATTCTTTAGCTTACTATCTCTTACTCATTTTCTGTACTCTGTATAACATCCTTGCCTGAAAGGGAGTAGATGATAAATATTGAATGATTATTGATTGATTGATTGACTGACTTATTTATTAAATTTATCGGTCACCTACTTTACTCACACAGTAGTGATAATCAAGACATTTCATAGATGTTTCAGATCAAGAAATAATGGAATCCAGAAAATAAAAACACCTCAGTTATTAAATATTCCTTTGTCAAAAATCGACAAATTTCAAATTTCTACATGTGTTTTAAGTTTCGGGTTTAGGATAATAATAAAATGTGAATGATCCGTCACATAAAAAGGGGAAAAAAGTTAGTTTTCATAATAGGCAAGAAAACATGTACCTTGTTCAGAAAGGGAAATTGTATCATAGATTCAGCTTTACCGAAAAACTACTTGCACTTGTAATGAAAGGTAATGACCATGACAAACAGCTGTCAGAAATGGCAAGGAAGGAAGTAGCTATTTTCACTAACTTGTGAATAGTTTTGACTTATAACGTCTTGTTCACCGTCTAAAATTTCCATAAAGAAATTAAACCAATACTTTCATTTTTATAAAACAGGAAAAAAGCTTAAACTATGGATCTCATATTATATTTTTGATGCTGTATATTACCAAACTAAGTTTCACATTTTCAGAAAGGTATAAAACCAATATAAATTAGTGTTTTTACTATAGCTAGCTTATAAAAGCTGGCAAATTTAAATACATATCAGAACCATAACCATACTGCAGTTCAAGCAAATCTTCCAAAAGGCAATTTTTGTTGCCCATTAATAATCCAACAGGATAATGCATGATCATATTACACTTAACTAAATAGCCATTTGTACACATTTCTCACATTCTGATGGAAGGGATTACCATGCAAGCAGCAGGGAAATAATTGCAGGCCTAAGGTCTTAACCCAGAGGGTTATTTTGACAGGTATAGCAACTTAATGCCAGTCATTATTTCTAAAGAATAGGAAATATAATTCTTTATCCAATCAACCAAAAAAAGTTTGTACAAAAATGCAATTTAACTTAGGTTTTTAAAAAAATATTAAAAATAAATAACTAATATTATAAAAAACACATTACTAATTTAGTTTAAAAAAATTTAAAAACTAAACATCATCATCTATGTATTACCTGCAAAGTTCAACAGTCTATTTGTAAAAAAAAAAAAAAATCCATCAAACCTTGGATATAGAGTCAACCGTAGAGAATAAAGACCAAAGTGAATTCTCACTTAGCGCTGAATATGTCTCCAAAAGACAAGACTGGCATCTGATGAACTTTCACTATTTTGTACATATTTTTTTATTTATTTCAGTTTATTTTATACCCTATTTTAATAGTTGCATTTATTTTTCTTTTAACTATTACCTAATTTTCATTGGAACTGTCATCTACCTATAAGCACTAAAATGGTAGATAAAATATTTTTACATAAAAATCAATAAATGGATAATAATTTTAGAAGTACATTCCATATTCTAAGCCTTTTGACTTTCTAAGAAGGCAAGTCTGCATCAAACTTAGAACTCACTCATTAAAACTTTTGTACTTAAGTCACGTTGTTTTCAAAAAATTTGCCTTAAATAAAACTAAATCTGGAGGGAACAAGCTATCTTCACATGTGCTCCTCATATACCTATTTTGTTCACACAAAATAGAGTGGTGTGGTGGCCTAGAGATGGAGCTCTTGCCTCACGATCAGGAGGTTGTGAGTTTGATCCTAGATAAAGGCAGATGTTTCTTCACTCTAATAAAGTGTTATACTTTATTTAGAAATGCTTTCCAAACAATATGAGAATTGAGCCATAAATAGGGAAATTCTTTCTTGAGTTGCTATATTTGCATAGTTCTGAAATCTATTGAGAAAGTAGATATACATACGAAATTCTATTGACAATTGCATCTTCATCCTCTTGCTCATCTGAAAAAGAAAATGCACATTTTAGATTACATTTGGTATCATGGCCATTGTTAAGTGTTTTACTTCTTGTCTAATAACAATTGGCAAAGAGAATATGTAGCATAATCAAAATTTAAAATGTACTTATCTTTCATTCTAATATTTGGCTGTTCTTTCACAAATTTCAAATTCATGATAGATTGCAAGGGGGGGGGCGATGTTGGGTTACTGTTATCTTTCAAAAGACTCTGCACTCTTCACTAACATGTTCCACCAATGTTTGCATTAAAATGTTCTTTGCTAAAAGGCTTAGAAATGGAATTGCAAGCTGCTTAGCCTTAAGTACTTGAGAATTACTTAGATGTCCTTGGACAATCATATAATATTGCATAATACTCTTTTCATACAGAAGAGTAGATTAAAAGATACTATTATCAGGAGTTAGAAATGTTCATCACCACAGAGCAGCAATTCAATGCAGATTAGATGCACTAATTGAGAATGGCAATGCATGTTTTAATTCACATCCAACTGAAAGAATAGACAGAAAATGCTCAAATACATCCTGATTTAGTCTCACTTATTTTAATCCATAAATTTGAAAGATTCAATGTTCAATGGTCACTATTCAAATTCTTGCATCTGGTTTGTAAATCTTATATACTGGTGAGGAGGAAAACATATATGCTGTGATGATACTTAGAAAATAAAGCACGCCTCCAATACAATGAAGAAGGATAATTACATTTAGATACTCATGAACAGAATTTAATATTGAATTCTTTAAAATACATTGATTTATTCATGTAATGTAGCTGTAAATTACATTAGCTATTTTGAATTCTTATTTTACTAGTGGCATGATATTCACGCAACTATTCATGAATATAAATAAAGCACTTGGAAGTAATTTGGTAGCTAGATGGCAGTATAACACAAAAATCTTGGTTTTCTTTTGAACAGACAGTGGCCAGGGAACATACAACACAAACTCTTCATTTAACAAATCAAAGAAGATATCCGCTAAAATTATGTCCCATAAGTTGGTTTTGGGACATTGTTATTTTATATCATTTAACTTTCCTACAGGGTTCAAAAGGAAGATTTCTGGACTGGTCATGGGGTCCAGATCTGAAGAAATCATTGATTAGGATGCTTTCCTGATTAACTTGAATTTCTTTCATAGACTAGTCATTCAATAGAATAAAAAAAAAACACTTACCTTTAGTGACCAGAAAGAGAGAGCTAATTTATTCCTTAAAAAGTATTAATACTGTATCTATAACATAATCAATTGCAAACAACCATAAAATCAAGCTATCTGAAGTATTAATTTGGTAACCCAGCTCGTTTATCAGATGCAAAGTCTTTCCAGCTAAAAGAGTCTTTGTTATGCATATTTTAACCTCCAAAGCAAGATTATTCCTGCAAGGGACTCTCAAGCAGTCAGCTAAAGGGATATGCAGACAGAAAGCTGGAATAGTTCTTTTCATACTACATAGCATCAAAGAGCACGTAGCCATGGATAGCTAGTAATGTGCCTTCACAAAATTGTAATAAAAATATATAAAAAATAAAGGAACATTGTTCCCCTATTAACAATACTGAATAACTCAGGCTATGACCATCAAACATCAAAAACATCTGCCAGGCTATCCCACCTCCTTTACATGGATGATCCGAAGCTGTATAGAAAAACATCATCTGAAATAGAATCAATGCCATATATACAGCCAAGATATTGGAATGGAATTTGGACAGAAAAATGAGATACGCCTGCCATGAAATGGGGAAAAACAAGTGAAAACTGAAGGAATCAGGATGGAAATAACATCAGGAGTTTGGATGAAATGATCACCACAAACACCTTTTAAGCCGACAACATCAAGCAATTGAAATCAAGAAAAAGATTAGAAGTACCGTATATACTCGAGTATAAGCCGAGTTTTTCAGCACGTTTTTTGTGCTGAAAAACGTCCCCTCGGCTTATACTCGAGTATATACGGCTTATACTCGAGTTTTTTTTTTTTCTTCTTTTTTTCACATTATACCGGATGGTGCAAACTTGGCGGGCTTTTGCATTAGCGCGGGGAAGCCCTGCCGGTGCAGTGAGAGGGCGGGGCGGGGGAGCCGCCAGCCTTCTCGGCTGAGGGAGGGAGGCTTTCCCTGACCGGTAGCTGCCTCATTTCCCTCCCTCGGCTTATACTCGAGTCCCCAGTTTACCCCAGTTTTTTGGGGTAAAATTGGGGACCTCAGCTTATACTCGGATCGGCTTATATTCGAGTATATACGGTAAATACATCCAGAGAGTGAAGAATACCCAATTCAGTGGAAGAAATACCATCAAGGCAATTAACACTTGGGCAATTTCAGTCATTAGATACACAGCTGGATTAGTGGACTGGACTCAAGTAGAACTAAAAGCCCTAGATAGGAAAAGTAGAAAAATAATGATAATGAATCATGGCCTGCATCCTCAGAGCAACATTAAAAAACTCTTAGGAAAATAGGTGGGCATGGAAAGTTGCAAGTATATTCAGATGGTTAAAGAAGAAAAAGGGGCACTAGAAGAATATTTTGACAGTGGAAAAGATGCACTGATGCTAGTAGACCAGGAAGGCTTATTGAATACTGGAAATGGCCTACAAGAAGGACCAAATGAAGGACAGGAAAGAGGCATGGGAAGACAAAGTATTACAGGGGTGTCAAATACAAGGCCCGGGGGGCAGATCTGGCCCGCAGGGTACACAGATCTGGCCCATGGGGCCACCCTAGAAACAGCAAAGGACCGATCCACAGTGCCTCTGCCAGCGAAAACAGAGCTCGGGAGGGCCACATGCGGCCCTCCCGAGCTCTATTTTCACTGGCAGAGAGTTGCAGGAGGCCACTGCAGCCTGAAACGGAGCTCGGGAGCCCATTTCTGCTGGCATAGTGCTTGGGCTGCCACAGGCACCCCAACACAAGTGACATCAAGCTGGCCACACACCCTGACCATACATACACACCCCGCGCCATCAAGGCCAAACACAATCCTGATGTGGCCCTCAATGAAGTTGAGTTTGACACCCCTGAAGAATTACATGGCTAGTGTATTTAAAAAAAACAGGTAAAGCAGATAATAACAAGACTTGGTAATGGCTAAGTGGAGGAAAGTTACAGAAAAAGACAGAGGGGCTAATTCTGGTTGCACAAAATAACCCTTAGAAACAAATACAAAGAAAGCAATAATTGAGAAGACACCAAAAGACAGCATGTGTCACCTCTGCCAAGAAGTTGAAGAAATTGGGGACTATCTGGTTATGTGATGCAAGAAGATTGCACAAACTGTCTACAAACAACAACATGACAAAACAGCAACAATGATGCACTGGAAGAGCTGAAAGAAATACAATTTTGCCTGCAAGCAAGGACTGCTGGGACCATAAATAGAGAAAGTAATAGAAAACGAAGAAGCTAAATTACTGTGGGGCTTTAGAATTCAAACATATAGGCATTTGTCACATAATATACCAGACTTCTCAATAACAAAGATAAAAAAGTCTGGATAGTGGATGTGGCAGTTCCTGGAAACAGCAGAGCAGAAGAGAAGAAAGTGAAGAAGATAAATACAAAAACCTGCAAATAGAAATTGAAATTGAAAGCAAATGTAGAAACAATAATAGGCATTTGGGGTGCAATTCAAATACAACTGGAGCACCACTTGAACCCCATCAGTATTGACAAATTCACCATCAGTCAACTGTAAAAGGCAGCTTTATTTGGAACAGCTTACATCATGTGATGATATCTCTAATGCCATAAAACATCAACCTCTGCCTACCCCAGCTCATTGAGAAGGACACTATAGATCAGTGATGGCGAACCTTTTTGCCATTGCATGCCAGGAAGGGGGGGTTGCCTCACTCCCACCCCCATAATCCCCCACTCCCCCCCCCCGCTCCTGGCACGCAATGCCCCAGTAGGCCCGTTTTTCTCTCACCTGGCTGCAGAGCCTCTCTATGAGTCTGGGTAGGGCGAAAACAGCCTTCCCCCCCTCCCAGGAGGCCCTCTGGAGGCCAAAAACAGCCCGTTTTCCAACTTCCAGTTGGACAGGAAGTGAGTTTTTTGCTGTCCCCAGCCTCCAGAGACTCCAAGAGAGGCTGTTCCCCTACTTCTGATGGGCCCAAAAGGCCCGAAAATCAGTTGGTTGGCACATGCATATGCACCAGAGTTGAGCTCGCATGCCCACTGATATGGCTACGCATGCCACCTGTGGCACATGTGCCATAGGTTCGCCATCACGGCAATAGCTGGATAAAATGCCAAATCCAGTCTACACATCTAGCTGACTGTGCAATGAACTTACAGATTTTATATGTGGCCCATAACAATTCCTCTTAACCTCAATGAGGCTCAGACAAGCCAAAGTTTTCACTCAATGGAGAAAACTAATTTAATTTTAGGAGATTAAGGGTTGTTTTTTTAAGGGTAAACTGGGTAATTTAAGCACAAGGTATACTTGTAGCAAGACATTGGGACCACAGGTCCAGAAGAAGCATGCATTAAGTCTAGGGCAGAGGTGAAATCTAAAAATTTTCCCTACCAGTTCTGTGGGCATGGCTTAATTGGTGGGCATGGCTTGGTGGTCAGATGACTGGGTGGGCGTGGCCAATAACAATGACTAATAAAAATAATAAACGAAGTATACAAAACAATAAAGGTAAAGGTAAAGGTTCCCCTCGCACATATGTGCTAGTCGTTGCCGACTCTAGGGGGCGGTGCTCATCTCTGTTTCAAAGCCGAAGAGCCAGCGCTGTCCGAAGACGTCTCCGTGGTCATATGGCCATGGTCACCGCCAAAGGCACACGGAAGGCTGTTACCTTCCCACCAAAGATGGTCCCTATTTTTTCTACTTGCATTTTTACGTGCTTTCGAAACTGCTAGGTTGGCAGAAGCTGGGACAAGTAACGGGAGCTCACCCCGTTACATGGCAGACTAGGGATTCAAACCGCTAAGCTGCCGACCTTTCGATCGACAAGCTCAATGTCCTAGCCCCTGAGCCACCGGGTTCCTTACAAAACAATAAGAGATACCAAAAAACTTTCACACTTTACACACACACAACACAACTGACTCACACACAATGTAAAAGCAGCTGCACTTCACCCAAAATGGCCCCTGCAATAAGCAGGAACATCACAGACACAAAAAGCTCAAAAACCAACTTTCACACTTTACACACACAACACAACTGACACACACACACACACACACAAAATGCCACAAACAGCTTTGTGAGATTTTGTGTGCTTGTGTAGTTAGAGTGAAACACTACAGAAACACACCAAATCTCAGAAAGCTGCACAAATATTTTATTTTATTATTTTATTTTATTTATATTTTTTAGATCAGGGATCTCCAACATTAGTAATTTTAAGATTTGGGGACTTAACTCCCAGACTTCAACTCCCAGAGTTCCTCAGCCAGCAAAGCAAAGCAAACCTGGGTGAGGAATTCTGGGAGTTGAAGTCCACAAACCTTAAAGTTACTAAGGTTGGAGACCCCTGTTTTAGATAAAAGCAGCTAAATTTAAAACTTCCTTAACTTTAAATTGCTATCAAAAAAAAAACCTCTTTAAAAAAAACCCAGTTAACTATTTTTAAAGCCCCCTCCCCATTTACTTACCCAGGCAGGCAAATTGAGTTGCTCACCGAGGAGATGGATTGCAGGCAGGCAGGCAGATTCAGTTGCTAGCTGATGCAACTGATTGCAGCAGCCAAAGCCCGAAAGGAGCAGCAATTATAGATAAGTGGGGACCAGGCAATTGGGTGGGTGTGGGCGATTGTAAGAGGTTGTTAAAAATGATTTTAAAAGCCTATAATGATCAGGAAACTCATCTGGGATCGCCAGAGGAAAAAAGATTTTAAAAGGCTCCTCTGACGATCCCAGCTAAAGTTGCCTGAAGTTGTATCGCAGACCAGAACCTCTTAAAAGGATTGTTTTAACAACCTCTTCGGCCAAAGAGCTTGTAAAAAATGGGCGTTGACTTACCTGATACGCCCCTTTTAGGAGAGGGGGAAACGGCGGTCAGGTCTGGGAAAATCTTCTTGTATGCCTGAGGACCGAGTCTGCATAATTTCTTGTAAGCCCCGCCTCCAGCAGCCGTTCCCCAGCTTTTCAGCGAGGATGTAAATTCAGACTGAACTGTCGTCCTGAAATGAGAAAGAATTAATGTTCTCCCCCCCCCCACAACACCCCTCCAGTCAGCCGTCTGGAAAGGGTGGGGCTGACTGCCGTTTCCCCCTCTCCTAGAAGGGGCGTATCAAGTAAGCCAACACCCATTCTCAATGTCAGGGGAAACGGCAGTCAGGTCTGGGACATACCAAAGCTCGATGTCCTAACGGGAGGGAGAAGGCCGACTACCTACTCCAAATCCTCATGAACTGCCTGGAGGACCCGTCTACCGAAGGCAGCGTCAGAAGACGTGTATGTGTCCAGCCGGTAATGGCGAATGAATGCTGTCAGATTAGACCAAGTCGCCGCTCTACAAATCTCCTCCAAAGTTGCTTGAGTAGCCCAAGTGGCCGATGTGAAGGCACTCCTAGTAGAGTGTGCCGTAATATGTCTAGGAACTGGAAGTGCCTGTCTCTCATAGGCAGAGACTATAGTAGCTCTAATCCATCTGGACAGGACTGACTTACTGACTTTCGTTCCTAGCGATTCGTGCTGGAACGAAATGAAAAGAGACTCTGTCTTCCGTATTGACGCTGTGCGGAGTATATAAATCTTCAAAACACACTGTACGTCTAGGGTGTGCCAGACAAATTCCTGCGGACGCTGTGGATTCAGACAAAAGTTCGGAAGTATGAGCTCTTGAGTGCGATGAAAAATGGTATTAACTTTGATGAGAAAGGTGGGATCTAGGAGAAGTATCACCCTCTCCCTATGAAACACACACAAGTCTCGTCGAATAGATAGAGCCGAAAGCTCAGATACGCTACGAGCCGATGTGATGGCAATCAGGAAAGAGACTTTGAAAGAGAGGAACCGGAGTGGAGCTTCTCTCAACGGTTCGAATGGAGCTCAAGTCAGAGCTGACAAGACCTTATGCAAACTCCACGATGGAAAACAGTGGACCACAGGGGGGCTCAGATTAGTCGCTCCTCGGAGGAAGTCACGTAGAAGGGGTTCCCTGGAGAGGGAATGAGAGGACCCGCAGGTGAGAATCGAGATCGCCGCTAGTTGTCGTCTCAGGGTGTTAGGGAAGAGACTGGCCTCGAACCCGTCATGGAGGAATTCCAATATGTGGACGACAGGGGCTGAAGTGGCGGACCGGCCACGGGCCTCGCATCAGGAGACAAAAGTTCGCCAGGTCGCTTGATAAATGCGAGAGGTAGAGTCGCGATGGGCCGCCTGAATAGTTAGAATGATTTTGGAGGGAACGTTGGTGTGTGTTAGGAGGAGCCACTCAACCTCCAAACGGCTAGGCGGAGCCATTGAGGATCCAGGTGCCAAAGGGGCCCCTGACAAAGGACCACTCTGCTCGCCGGTATCCGCCAAGGATCCTGTATCGACAATGCGAGGAGATCCGCAAATCAGGGCCTCCTGGCCAATATGGGGCCACTAGAATCAATTTGGCCTTCTCTTCCAGGAGTTTGCGAATCACCCTAGGAATCAGGGGAAGAGGGGGAAAGGCGTAAAGCAGGCCCCGAGGCCATCTGCTGCATAGGGCATCCACTGCCTTTGAGCCACGGGATGGAAATCGAGTGAAGTACCTGGGAAGCTGGTGATTGGAGTCCGACGAAAACAGGTCCACCAGAGGCCGGCCAAAACGGGATGATAGGTCGTTGAACAAGGATGGAGTCAGAGCCATTCCGCTTGATCGATCGTACCCCGACTGAGGGAGTCCGCCATATAATTGGCTACCCCTGAAATGTGAGCGGCCTTCAGGGATCTGAGGTGGGATTCCGCCCAATGGCCAAGACGGAGGGCGTCTTGAAGGAGGGAGTGAGAATGCATTCCTCCCATCCAATTTATATGGGCTTTCACCGTGATGTTGTCCGTTAGTATCAAAATGTCTTGACTGGCTATTTGCGCTGAAAATGCCTGGAGAGCCAGGAAAATGGCCCGCAGTTCCAGGAAATTGATGTTGAGACGGGCTTCCTGATTTGACCACTGACCTTGAGCCAGCTGGGACCCCAAGTGCGTCCCCCAGCCGAAGAGGCTTGCATCTGTGGTGATGGTCAACCGAGAGGTTTCCCTGAAAAAGGTCCCTTGGGAAATGCCAGGGACGTCCAGCAACCCAATGACGTTCGAACATCCATAGGAAGGACAACTTTCCTGAGTGAGGAACTGGTGCGTTTCCGCTGATGTGGAAGCATGAACCACTGCAGGAGTCTGCTGTGGAGACGAGACCAGGGTACAATGTCGTAGGTGGAGACCATTTTCCCCAAGAGTTGTGATAATTGCAGCAAGGAAATAGGTCCCTCCCACTGACAATGAGTTGCTAAGTTGCAGAGGCTGGCTCGTCTTTCCTCTGAAAGGAAAACCATCGACCGCCCCGTGTCTATCTCCGCCCTCAGATGTACAATATGGGTAGATGGGACGAGGTGACTTTTATCCCAGTTGACAGAAAATCCATGATCTTGTAGGATCTGGATAGTGGTGGGTACATATCGTTCCGCTGATGATAATGAAGATGACATGATCAATATATCATCAAGGTAGGCTTGAAGCCTGACCGGGATGGTATGAATGTGGGCGAGCAGTACCGATAAGACCTTAGTAAAGGCCCGGGGGGCCGATGATAGCCCAAAAGGCAAGGCCCAGTATTGATAGTGATGTCCGTGGTAACAAAAAAAACGAAGGAATTTTTGGTGGGCAGGTAGAATGGGGATGTGAAGGTAGGCCTCCGTCAAGTCAATAGACGAGAGGAAGTCTCCTGGGCGCACACACTCTAAAATAGTACGGAGGGAATACATCTTGATTTTGTGATAGGTGATATGCCAATTAAGGGACTTCAGATCGAGACCAGCTCTCCAGCCCCCCGACGACTTGCGTACTACGAAAAGACGCGAATAAAAACCGTGTCCTCGCTGATCTGAGGGCACTGATTGAATAGCCCTTATAGACACCAAATGCCAAATGGCCTCCGAAACCAGAGCTCTTGTGGTGGGATTGGGTGAGACAGGGCAGCATATGAAAGTCGTTGGAGGGCTGGAGCGAAATTCCAGAGCAAGACCGTACTGTATGGTGTTCCTGACCTAGTTATCGGAAGTAGAGTCTTCCCATCGCACATAAAAATGGGACAGGCGAGCACCAATGGGGAGATCTGACACAGACCCACTTAGAGCGTCTAAACGCTCTGCCCCTCCCCCCGGAAGGGCTTTCTGTTGGGGAACCGAGAGCCCACTCTGATCTGTCCCTCCTGAGGCTGGACCCCTCTGGGTGAGAAGTAACGCTGTGATCGAGAGGAAAAACTTCCATATTCTGTTCCGCGAAATGGCTGCGGGCGAGGATACGGCTGATGTCGGTGTTCCCCTCTCCTGGAGAGCGATGGAAGAATTTTTCGCTTGACCTTGGTTTCCACTACGATGGGATCGAGAGAGGAACCAAAGAGGTTGTCCACTGAGAAGGGGGAAGCTGCCAGACGCCATTTACTTCTGGTATCGGCTTGCCAATTCCTTAGCCAAAGGATGACACCGCGGAGGGATGACATTGCAGAGCCGATAGCTTTTGCCGAGAACCTGGCCGCGTTCAAAGTGGCATCAGCCGAGAATTCCAATGCGGCCACAATTTTGTTTATGTCCTGATGTGACCTGACATCCATCGAAGGAATCCTACTCTGTAACTGCTTGATCCATATCAGAGGCCCGGTTGAAAAACGAGGCCGCCATGGAGGCTCTGACTGACCATGCTGAGGCTAGATTACCTTTGACGATGGTGCGATCGGCTCGTTTTTCCTCCGGATGTAGAGATTCATCAGCTGGGCCCGTGAGACGGGAGAAGGTTGTCAGGGCTACCACGGGAGCATCCACTGAGGATATCTGAAGTACTTATCCAGGTCAGCAGCCACATTGTAAAATCTTTTGTCTTGGGCATTTGGATTAGACCCCGACCCCGGAGATTGCCACTGGTGCTGGACCTCGTCGACAAAGAGTTTTGGAGCCAGGATGGTTTCTGAAACAATGGTGGGCTCTACGAACATGTGTCCAGAAGGATCGGGAGTATTTTGGGTTGAGGGTTGAGTGGGTGTGGTGACGCCCAGACCAGTAGAGGCTTGAGCCTTAAAAAGGAGGGATCTGAAAAGGTGCGGGTTAAATAGGCCAACGAACGAGGGCTGGTCTGGGGCGAGGCCCTCCTCGTCTGACAGGGCCAAGTCTCTGGTGTCCTCCTCTTCTGAGAGGGATTCCTGGCTGACAGAGTCGGGGGATTGATCCTCACGACATTCTTGTCCTGACTGCTCACCCCTTGCCTCAGAAGCATGAGGTGGGTGCCTATGTGAGTGAGCCCCAGATTGTATGGCGGATGACCCTTGCTGAAGACATTGGGCCACCCCATGGCAAATGGCCTCCGAGATAAGGAATCCAAAGGACTCTGGTAATTGAAGGAGTGGTTGTTGTGATAGTTGTGGTAAGGAATACTGAGATGGTTGAGTCATTACGGGTAAGGCAGGTAACTGGTTAGACTGCAGATGACCTGAAGAAACCTGTTGCTCCGTGGCTGGTAATGTTTGGAACAAGGGACCTGCCTCCATCTGTACAGGTAGGGGCTGATGTACAGGTAAAGTCTGGAATAAAGTAGTTGCCTCTGACGGGGCAGGAAAAGACTGAAACAGAGGAGCTGACTCAGGAAAGGGAGGTAATGTCAGAGCCCCGGAGCGATCTGGAGATCATGCTCGTGAGTCAGAGGGAGGGGCTGGTTGGTGGGGTTGCTCCCCAGAAGAAGCTGAAACCCCCTGTGGTGATCTGACCTCGGGGCTAGACCTGGTCTGAATGTTGGACCTCTTTACGGCCTTGTCAATAACTTTCTGAATCGCCTTATGGCGACGCTCCTCTGCCCTGGATTGAGGCTTGGAGGAAGTCGAGGCTTGCAGAGGGGGCTCAGGTAAGGGTGAGGGAATAATGGCTGCCGAGGAGTCTTCCCCTGGATCGCTAAAATGGCAGCTTCTTTCCTTGTTTTTGGAGCCCTTGGGCTTCTTAGTGCGACTGGCGTCTGCCATTTTAGCCCCTAGCCCACCAAAACCAATAACCGATACAATCCTCCAACGCGGTTAAAGGAAGATCGAATGGTATTACTCACGACCTCCGTTTAGTGTGATCAAGCTGGGAGGGCGGTGAGGGGCGCAGAGAGTTCCTCAGGGACCATGATGATGTTCTTCTCCTGATTTTTTTTTTATCAGAGGCCGATCGCTAGCCGAAACGGCTATTAGCACGATTCAAGGCAGGGGCCACTTCTCTCTGTAGGTGATCCTTCGCGCCCTGCAATCAGGAAGTCTCGAGGTCTGCTGAGATTGCTAGCCGAAAAGGCTTCAGGCACGATCAAATTTTTTCAGCATGGAAGCCTCCAGGCGCCGAGGCTGCAGCCTGCTCATTGCGATGATTAGCAGCGAGCCTTCTGGATGCGGTTCAGGGCAAGCCCTTGAATGTCGCACAATCAAATTCACGGCGTGGAAGCCTCCAGGCGCCGAGGCTGTAGCCTGCTCGCTGCGACAATGGGCAGCGAGCCTTCTTCTTGCGCTTCAGGGCAAGCCCGTGAATCGCAAAATCCAGGTAAAAAATGCCGGACTGGCTAATTAAAGCTGAGAAAAAAGCCGGCCGTCAGTGGGCTCAGGCTAAAAAGCCTTTCATGCTGGAATCAAGCGGTGATAGTAAAAAAGTAAAAATAAAAATTTTGGTGTTTTAAGAGAAGAGGGAACTAAGCACTAGACGACACTTCTGATCCTGTCAGGGACTGAGTCGAAAAGCTGGGGAATGGCTGCTGGAGGCGGGGCTTACAAGAAATTATGCAGACTCGGTCCTCGGGCATACAAGAGGATTTTCCCAGACCTGACCGAGAACATGTTTTTTAAAGGTTCTGGTGATGAGGCAACTCAGCTGGGATTGCCAGGGAAGCCTTTTAAAACCTTTTTTTTACAACCTCTTTGGCCGAAGTTGTTAAAAAAAAAGAGTTTAAAGGGTTCTGACAATCCCAGCTAAGGCGCAGGATCATCAAAGGCTTTTTTTTTAACTTTTAAAGGCATGTTTTCGGCTGAAGAAAAAATGCTTTTAAAAGTAAAAAAATAAAAACCTCTGATGATGGCGCGGCTCAGCAGGGGCAGGGGGCGGAGCCTGGGATTTTTGCTACCGGTTCTCCGAGCCACCAGCCACCATCACTACCAGATCGGGTGAGCCGGTCCGAACCGGGAGCATTTCACCCCTGATCTAGGGCAGAAGAAAGTAAAAAAGAGACTCAGACTGACCTACTCACACTCACTGGGTGAAACAAGAAGGGAAGAGAAAACACAGATAAACTTACAAGATTTTATTTCTATAGCCTATATCAATAAAGTATAGTTCTAGTATTCCTATGGAGTCAGTTTCCTGTTTTACTCATAAGACTGATAACAAGGACTCCTAGAACACTGAACTGAACAGATAGATTGTTTGATTTCACCCAGCTATAATAGGTGCTAATAGAGTTATACACAATTTGTCAATGGTATGTTTACATGCAAAAGGCTTTGTAGTTTAAATGGGCAATGGCTATCCTAGTTCAATTTTCCAATACAGGCAGTCCTTGAAAGTTACAACTAACCCATAAAGGGAACTTAGATTTAAAGTTCTGATGGTTGGGCCTCCTTTGCAGTCATGTGACTTAATTTTGGGCTCTTGGCAATATGGCCACATTTAGGGCCATTTGCAGCATCCCCTGGCCACGTGATTGTGTTCCATGATAATTTTGCCAAAACCTAGCACTTCTGGTTTTCAGGAAAATCACACCCAGAGTGAACCATTGGTTCGTTTAACAAACACTACAAAAAAGTCATAAAATTGATCATTATTTTTTTTTTGTTTACATTTATACCCCGCCCTTCTCCGAAGACTCAGGGCGGCTTACAAAAAAAAAAAAAAAAAAAAAATTGATCATGACCAATTTATCATTGTTACAATATACATTATACATGTACATTGAGAACATATGCACCAAGACAATTCCTTGTGTGCCCAATCTTGGCCAATAAAAAATTCTATTCTATTCTATTCTATTCTATTCTACAATCGTGATGGGTAGGTTCCATTATTGCCGTATGTAGAAAACTACATGTATAGGCCTGAAAAATGGAAAGACTGGAACAGATTAAGTAACTCCTGCAAAGTTTTTTTGCTTCCATTTTTTCTGTTAAAAGTATAAAAAAGAATACAGAATTTCTCCTCCATAAGACAAGAACTTGTAAGTTAATAGGAAGTTTCAGGAACAGTGACTTCCTGGTGGTGGGATAACTGTCGTAATAACTTATAAATGACACTTAAGTCATGTCTCAAGTTATAACTTAAACTAAAATATATAAATGAAATATGTAAGAAAAAAGATACAAATGAATTACTTAAGAAAAACAGGTCACCTCTAACTCTATTTGGATATATGCAAGCAGGATATAAATACAACAGCAATTCCCCATTGTGGTTTCCCAGCAAATATATTTTAGGAAAAATATTTTAGGGGAAAAAAAGTTAATAAACTGAAAGGTCTCATAATGAAATAAATGCAAATTGGAAAAAGATAAGAAAATGATGATGCAATTTGTTTGGTAACAAATTGGTTACAGATCCAATTATAGTAAAATACTTATTCCATAAATAGATATGCATCCTATACAGAAAACTTTCCAGCTTATTATAATTTATTATAGAAAATATATGAATATGAAACCAGTTACCTGCTTTCCTCTTGTATCTTCTGATAATGAAGTAGGAAACAATATACAATATCGCAAATAAAAGAAAACAGATCTGAAAGAGAAAGTTTCACAGTTGAAGCAACAATTTCTGAAAATAATAGAATGGAACAAATTTTAAAACAAAAATGCCTTTATAAAATAAAGGCAATCCTCGACTTATGACCACAATTGAGCCCAGAATTTATGTTGCTAAGCAAGACATTTGTTAAGTGACATTTGTTACTCCATTACCTTTCTTGCGATGTTGTCAAATGAACTACTGTAGTTGTTAAGTTAGGAACATGGTTGTTAAGTGAAACTGGTTTACCCGTTGAATTTACTTGTGCGAAGGTTGCAAAAAGTGATCTCATTACCCCAGGACACTGCAACCATCATAAATATATGACAATTGCCAAGAGTCTGAAGTTCGATCATATGGCCATTGGGATACTGAAATGGTCTTAAGTATGAAAAACGGTCATAAATCACTTTTGTAATCATAATTGTAACTTTGATCAGTCACTTAATGAACTGTCGTAACTGGAGGACTACCTGTACAATAAAGCTAGAATTAGCTTATCTGGTTGCGTTTCCTGTCCGGTCTACCTGATTAAAGTGACAGATTTAACATTCTGCAGAAAGGACTTGGATGTAGGTACAAATATGACCTCTACGTCTAGCATTATTTCACCATAGGAAAAAGTGAAGTATCATTTCATCTTAGAAATTTTTAAGCCACAATCAAAGGTATTCCTTCACATTTTTTCTATATAATAAACACGAAATTTTTTTTTCCAGAAAAAAACCCAACTCCAAGTAAAAACTCTGAAGCAAGCGTCTTTCAAAGTTCTATTTACTAGGATAGATAAACACATCTCGGAAAACCCGAATCTGAGAGTCTTGGTTTTCCCTCAGTAAATCAAAACCCCCAAAATCATCCCCTGACTCCTCATGTCGATCACATGCTCCAATCGCCAACCATCCCATCTCGAGACAGCACTCCGACCACTCCTCCTCCAGATGCAGGATCAGCCTGACCTTGACCAGCAGGAAGAATGTTATTATATCTAAAGACAACCCCTCTACTAAATCCCCCCTCCTACTTTCCCAGACGAGACACGGGCAGCACAGAAGCTTCCAGCCTAGCTGACAGCAACATTTCTATTTAAGAACAGAGAAATAAACATTGGCAGGGTTACAAGGTCTGTTACAAAATCAAAGAGAATGCAATAAAGAGATGCAAATAACAATAACTTTTTGGTCACCCTAGTAGTCATCCACATTTTTACATCTTACATCTGTAAACCTTAGATAGCAAAAGAATAAAATGGAAGCCATTTATATTTTATTTAGAGTAGAGCAGAGCAGAGCAGAGCAGAGCAGAGTAGAGTAGAGTAGAGCAGAATAGAATAGAATAGAATTCTTTATTGACCAAATGTGATTGGACACACAAGGAATTTGTCTTAGGTGTATATACTCTCAGGGTACATAAGGAGAATAAAATACATTAGTCAAGAATAAAGATACAACCCTTAGTGATAGTCAAGGTTACTAATAAGCTTGCAAATCGTACTAGGAAACAAATATAAACAATATAAATATAATATAAATAACAATATAAATTGGAAGATACAAGCAACATGGTTATAGTAATACATGGCAAACTAGATGCTGGTAAGGAAGAGAAGAATAATATTTATACAGCCTTAGTAAATTATTTAGTAAATTATAAGTAATTATATTATAGTAAATTATATTATTTTAAATTATATTATTTATTTAGCTAAGTAGCCTACACCACTTAGATGCCAATGGTCACACTTGTGGATGACCTCTGAAAGGGCCAGTTAGAGGTATTGAAACTGGTCCTTATTGATTTCTCAGCTGCATTCAGTATCATCAAACATGGAGAAGGGACATGATGTTGCAATGCTTCTTCTAATATTTTTATAATTCAGTGCCAGTCAATATTGATAGTGGAAAGAGCAATCTAAGATTCTTGCCACTCAACATTTCCATAAAGTCATTCATCAACATAGACTCTAGTATCATCTAATGCTGATGACACTCAGTTAAACAACTTACCCTCAAACTGGTAAATGATGCTATAAAGGCTGTCATATTGCTAAGAGGCTGGTGGGGGAGGGTCTGAAATTTGAGTGGCTGTAGGTGAAATTCCAAGGAATTTCAGCTTAGCCTTGGACGGGGTAGCACCCTTCCAGATAGGTGTTTAGTTTGAAGGGACAGGTCTGAACAACGACAGGTGGCAATCAAACCAAAAGAATCTTATGAATAATCCAAATTTACGTTTTGAGACAATGCTACCAATTCTTGGTTTAACCACTGATATGTTAATCATCTCACTCTTAAACTCCTGCAATGCACTTTACAAAGATGTTGAGACTCTATAAAGAGTGCAGAGAAGAGCAACAAAGATGATTAGGGGACTGGAAGCTAAACATATGTGCAGCAACTCGATATGTCTAGTTTAATGAAAAAAAGGACTAGGGGAGACATGATAACAGTGTTCCAATATCTCAGGGGCTGCCACAAAGAAGAGAGAGTCACACTATTCTCCAAAGCACCTGAGGGTAGAACAAGAAGCAGTGGATGGAAACTAATCAAAGAGAGAAGCAACTTCTCCTTTGTTCTAATGAGAAATTTCCTGACAGTTAGAACAATTAATCTGTGGAACAACTTGCCTCCAGAAGTTGTGAATGCTCCAACACTGGAAGTTTTTAAGAAAATGTTGGATAACCATTTGTCTGAAACGGTGTACGGTTTCCTGCCTGGGCAGGAGGTTGGACTAGAAGATCTCCAAGGTCCCTTCCAACTCTGTTGTTGTTGTTGTTGTTGTTGTCATTGTTGTTGTTGTTACATGGGAGCGCATGTAAAGAAGCTACAAGCATTCGGGAAGCATGACCTGTTATAGGCGCATCTCAGTACAACCAGGTAGCAACAAAGACAGACTTCAATGGTTTAAATTCTGAGTATGATTTTTTTACTGGGCTCTTCCATTTTACATGCATTCCTTTTTTTATGTGGACTTTTAATGGTATTATTTTAAAAGTGGGGTTTTTTTTCATTAATGCTTTCCATGCTGGCTGAGAATTAGTTTCAGTTTCAAAACCACGGAATAGTTACCAGAAGGGTTATCCTCTATATTCTAGCTTTCACACGGGAAGACTTAACTTGATAAGATAAGACATAGTTATTTTTAAATGCACTGGCTTTCACTGTTGAAATAGTCCATCTGTTTCCTGAATAACTTAATATCTGATACATAAAAACTAGCTCTGAATTGTATAATTCCATTAAAAAAGGCATGAGATCTTCTTTAAATATACATTTCTATGTACTTCACTACGTGCTTTGCAGACAAGAACATGTTAACAGTTGTTTCATATTAACCCATATTTTAAATTGTACTGACTCATCCATGACGCAGACAGACAAAGTCTGGGTGAGGTAGCTTATATGAATCTAAACAAAGAAAATATGATGACAAATAACATGAGGAGATATATTCAAAACGTACATATTTGTCTTTTTATTGATTCTTAATTTGCTATTAATTCTTAGCAATTTAAATGCCACCATTGCTACCTAGCTTATATGGTTTTTAATTTGTATTTTATTTTATAATATATGCTTTTATTCAAAATATATGCTTATATTCAGATTGTATTTTTAAATGTATTTTATTGTAAATCATCCAGAGAGCTCCAACTATTAGGCAGTTTAAATGTTTTAATAATAAAGCTGGATTTGCTGTAGCATTTCATTCACTAATGTAATGTATGTACATACAGTACATAATAGGAGCCCTGATTGTACTTGGGAAATCATTTAAAAATTGTCATAAAAGTAGCTTAACTAGGATTGATCCCATTGTTATAGTACATAATAGTGTAATGCATGTACTATAATGTAATAAACGATAGTTGTAACAAAAGCAATTCTACAATAGCAAAAAACAAATTGCATACTAATTGGATTTATACATCGTCTTAAGCCATAATGTATTTTGCTTAGTTTCTGCTTAGCGTATCATTTGCTTCTCACTCTTAATGTTTGTAAACCAAATTGTGTAAACCCAGGCAGGGTTGGAGTTCCACACTAAGACATTCCTACCTGTAATGTGCTTAGAAAACAGTGATTGTCATTTGTTCCATCTCTGTTCACTCTGTTCCAGGCCAATTTAAAAATTTAAAAGTTTGCAGGAAGTCCAATGCCCAACACTTCATTTATTTAGAAGAAAAATTTGCTAAATTCAAGAAAGGGAAGGATAGAAAAACGTTATCTGGATCCTGTTTTGTCCCATGGAATATATTACTGTTAGGGAAGAGAGCCAAGAAGACTCAAAAGAAATTTTTCTTCCATTTCAAAAGTAAAGGACAATCTCAGTCCAACATATATTTCAGAAACAATTATTCAAACTAAAGGGTTTGAGCTGGAGGTTGGATGCCAAGCTGCACATTAACTCGATATCCCTTGCTGCAGTTATTGATTTGGAGACGCATGTAGACTCAACAAAGGCTACAACCTTCCTCTAAAAACTCTAAAACCTACCACTCTCTCAGCATCATTACACGACCAGTTTTCTGCTACCTAAACAGGAAGCCTATTCTAGACACAAATAGGAAATAATCCCATTTGTTTCTTCTGCCAGTCATGAGGACAGTATGAAGTTTGTCTTCCTGTTTATCGAGCTATTTTGAAACATATAGACTCTATCATTAATAAAAGTCTTATATCGAATCAAGATCATCTTATTGGGAAGCATTTATAAATTGTTACTAAACAGAGATGGAATATATTAAAAACTAGATGATAAATTGTATGCAAAATTTTTAAAAAGTAATTACACTGGAATAATGGGAAAAGTTATGGAAGAAAATCAAAATTCACTCAAAAGATATAATCTGATATAAAATATGTAAGTCCACCAATTATTAGCAAGATGGACAAATCGCGTACCAATAAATGTTGAAAATGCCCCAATAAAAAGGAACATTTTATCACATGCAGTCATTCAAAAAAAGTCACAGTCACACTCTAGTCACCACTTGATTACTGTAATGCGCTCAATATGGGGGTGGCCTTAAAGAATATTCGAAAACTTCACCTGGTATAAAATGCAGTAGGATGAGCAGTTATGTGTGGTCCTAGAACAGAATATGTTACCTCTCTACTCCAAGAGCTGCATTGATTGCCAATTTGCTTCTGAGTCAAATTCAAGGTGCCAGTTTTGACCCTTAAAACGCTTTATGACATGGGACCAGGTTATTTGAGGGATCACCTTATCCCAACTACACCTACTCATCCCATCATATCTTGCATGAGAGGCATGCTGCGGGTCATGGTAAATATGCAGGGCTTCTCTGACATGGTACCCACCTTATGGAACATTATCCCTCCTGAAGTGTTATCTTCTCTATTCCTACTCTATTCCTACAGTTTGATGTAGAGGTTAAGACACCAGCCTAGAAAAAGGAGACTAAAAGCTCTAGGCCCCCTTAGACATGAAAGCCAGCTTGGTGAGTTTTGGCCAGTTATTCTCTTTCAGCCCAACCCACCTCACTGAGCAGTTGTGTGGGAAAAAAAGGGGTGTTAGATATGTTCAGCGCTGACAACAGAAGAATGAATCTGGCAAAATATTAGAAAAGTGTTGAAGATACAAGATTGAGAGACCAAAACTGATGAATATCCCACCATGGCAAAACTAGTGTATATTCATAATAGAAGTTTGACTAAATTTAAGCAGGAATGGTTCCATTTTATAGAACACATTACATAGCAAAGCAGACTTATACATCTGAAATACAATTTCTATAGACTTAACAGACTAATTAAAAACAATAAATGAAATCACTGAAATAGATATAAACAAAGATTTCCTATGTTTAATATTAAATATTAAAAGTACAGAATAAATATTTAAGTATTGGTTAGTAATTGTGGAAAAAAGAATGGAAGAGAAGAGGACAATATTTCATCAAATTCTCCCTCACAATGTTTTTACCTTGTTCTATTTTTTTTATTCTGGATTCTATGTTTTTACTCTTCAGTGTTTTGTACAGGTAGTCCTAGATTTACAACCAGTTGCTTAACAACCATTCAGGTTACAAGAAACTCAAAAAAAGTTATTTACAACCCATCCTTGAAATTACGATTGCATCACCTCTGCAATCATGTGATCACATTTCAGATCACATTTTTCTATTTTTGCCAAAAGTCATAAAATTGAGTCTAATAATGTGATATAATTTATGATCTAATTATTTAGCTGAGTCCTCATGTATATAAATATAAAAACTGAAGGGGATATATAGTAATAAAAATTGTATTTGGTAACAAAATGTACATATGAAATTCTGTTTTTATGCTTCACTGGAAAACTAAGAGCTACAGTAGTACAATATCACATAAACTAAAGTCACCAATAAGAATTAGTCCACACATAGGTATAAAATAGTAAGACTGAAGATTAATTATAGAATACATAACAGATGTAATATCAAAGTGCCCTTTCAGTTTTTTAATGGGAACATAAGTACATCAAGGCAAATGACATCTCTACCAAAGCCTAAAATTTATTGTCTCCATATACTGCATTACAATTTATATTATAAAATCTAAGAGTGTTGAAAAAAGAAATTATTAATCTTAACATTCTTAAATCCTATATAAAAGTAGACAAATATTCTCCAAAGGAGGATAAGGATTTCAATCATGATCATGTCCCCACATGCCTTTAGCACCAGAAGGGGGGGGGGAGCCAAAAGGACAACAGCGTTCTAATCAATTAACTTTTAGTGTGGTTTAATCCTCATAAGACAGTGATGTAAATAGTGATGAGGAAACTGGTTTCACATACATTCTACAAAAAAATATATTGAATAAGGCATAGGCTAGTCACCCTTTCATGGATTACTGCCTTGTCGTGGGGAAGGGGCTTGCGTAGCTCAATGAAGCTATGAGCTATGCCGTGCAGGGACACCCAAGACGGACAGGTCATAGCAGAGAGTTCTGACAAAACATAATCCACTGGAGAAGGAAATGACAACCCACTCCAGTATCTTTGCCATGAAAACCCCATGGACAGTACAAAAAGGAAAAAAGATATGACGCCAGAAGATGAGCCCCTCAGGTCGGAAGGTGTCCAATATGCTACTGGGGAAGAGGGGAGGGCTAGTACTAGTAGCGCCAGAAAGAATGAAGCGACTGGGCCAAAGCCAAAAGGACGCTCAGCTGTGGATGTATCTGGAGGTGAAAGGAAAGTCCGATGCTGTAAAGATTTTTTCTCCATAGGAACCTGGAATGTAAGATCCATGAATTAAGGCAAGCTGGATGTGGTCAAACAAGAGATGACAAGACTGAACATCGACAACTTAGGAATCAGCGAACTAAAGTGGACAGGAATGGGCGAATTTAATTCAGATGACTATACCTGATAGGCAAGAATCCCTCAGAAGAAATGGAGTAGCCTTCATAATCAATAAAGAAGTAGGAAAAGCAATACTGGGATACAATCCCCAAAATGACAGAATGATCTCAGTCCGAATCCAAGGCAAATCATTCAATATCACAGTAGTTCAAGTCTATGCCCCAACCACTGGTGCTGAAGAAGATGAAATTGACCGGTTCTATGAAGCCCTACAGCACCTGATAGAATTAACACCAAAAATGATGTCTTTATCATCATGGGGGATTGGAATGCTAAAGTAGGAAGCCAAAAGATAACCGGAATAACAGGCAAGTATGGCCTTGGAGTACAAAATGAAGCAGGGCACAGGCTGATAGAATTCTGTCAAGATAATACGATGGTCATAGCAAACACTCTTTTCCAACAACCTAAGAAACGACTCTGCACATGGACATCACCAGATGGTCAACACAGAAATCAGATTGACTATGTGCTCTGCAGCCAAAGATGGAGAAGCTCTATACAGTCAATAAAAACAAGACCAGGAGCTGACTGTGGCTCAGATCATGAGGTTCTCCTTGGAAAATTTAGGCTTAAACTAAAGAAAGTAGGGAAAAGCAATAGGCCACTCAGGTATGAACTAAATCATATCCCTGATGAATATACAGTAGAGGTGACAAATAGATTTAAAGAATTAGATCTGATAGACAGAGTGCCTGATGAACTATGGACGGAGGTTTGCAACATTGTACAAGAGGTAGCAACTAAAGCCATTCCAAAGAAAAAGAAATGCAAGAAAGCAAAATGGCTGTCTGAGGAAGCTCTGCAAATAGCTGAGGAAAGGGAAGCGAAAGGCAAGGGAGAAAGAGAAAGATACACCCAGTTGAATGCAGAATTCCAGAGAATAGCTAGAAGAGATAAGAATGCATTCTTAAATGAACAGTGCAAAGAAATAGAAGAAAATAATAGAATAGGGAGGACCAGAGATCTATTCAAGAAAATTGGATATGAAAGGAACGTTTCATGCAAAGATGGGCATGATAAAGGACCAAAATGCAGGGACCTAACAGAGGCAGAAGAGATTAAGAAGAGGTGGCAAAAATTACACAGAAGAACTATACAAGAACGAGCTTAACATCCCTGATAACTACGATGGGGTGGTCATTGACCTTGAGCCAGATATCCTAGAATGTGAAGTCAAATGGGCCTTAGGAAATCTGAGCAACAACAAAGCTAGTGGAGGAAACAGTATTCCAGCTGAGCTATTCAAAATCTTAAAAGACAACGCAGTAAAAGTGCTACACCCAATTTGCCAGAAAATTTGGAAAACTCAACAATGGCCACAGGATTGGAAAAGGTCAGTTTACATTCCAATTCCAAAGAAAGGCAATGCCAAAGAATGTTCAAACTATCGCACCATTGCACTCATTTCACATGCTAGTAAGGTTATGCTTAAAATCCTACAAGCTAGGCTCCAGCAGTATGTGGATCGAGAACTACCAGAAGTACAAGTAGGATTTCGTAGAGGCAGAGGAACTAGAGATCAAATTGCCAACATACGCTGGATCATGGAGAAAGCTAGGGAGTTCCAGAAAAACATCTACTTCTGCTTCACTGACTATGCTAAAGCCTTTGATTGTGTGGATCACAACAAATTGTGGCAAGTTCTTAAAGAGACGGGAGTACCAGACCATCTTATTTGTCTTTTGAGAAACCTGTATGTGGGTCATGAAGTAACAGTGAGAACTGGACACGGAACCACTGATTGGTTCAAAATTGGGAAAGGAGTCCGGCAAGACTGTATACAATCACCCTGCCTATTTAACTTATATGCAGAACACATCATGAGAAAGGCGGGGCTAGATGAATCAAAAATTGGAATTAAGATTGCCGGAAGATATGCAGATGATACCACTCTAATGGCAGAAAGTGAAGAGGAACTAGAGTCTCTTGATGCGGGTGAAGGAGGAGAGTGCAAAAATTGGCTTGAAACTCAACATTAAGAAAACTAAAATCATGGCATCCAGCCCTCTCAATTCCTGGCAGATAGATGGTGAAGAAATGGAGGTAGTGACAGATTTTATTTTCCTGGGCTCCAAGATCACCGAAGATGGGGACTGCAGCCAAGAAATTAAAAGACGCTTGCTCCTGGGGAGGAAAGCTATGGCAAATCTAGACAGTGTACTAAAAAGCAGAGACAGCACCCTGCCAACAAAACTGTGTATAGTTAAGGCTATGGTTTTCCCAGTTGCAATGTATGGCTGTGAAGATTGGACCATAAGAAAGGCTGAGCGCCAAAGAATTGAGGCTTTTGAACTCTGGTGCTGGAGAAGACTCCTGTGAGTCCCTTGGACTGCAAGGCGAACAAACAAGTCAGTCCTAGAGGAGATCAACCCTGACTGCTCTTTAGAAGGCCAGATCCTGAAGATGAAACTCAAATACCCTGGCCACCTAATGAGAAAGAAGGACTCACTAGAGAAGAGCCTAATGGTGGGAAAGATTGAGAGCAAAAGAAGAAAGGGATGACAGAGAACGAGGTGGCTGGATGGAGTCACTGAAGCAGTAGGCATGAGTTTAAATGGACTCCAGAGGATGGTAGAGGACAGGAAGGCCTGGAGGAACGTTGTCCATGGAGTCGCGATGGGTCAGACACGACTTAGCTACTAACAACCAAAAGAACAACAATAGGCTAGTCAACACAAAAAAAAGTCCAAAGTTTAGTTTTCTAAGTTCCCTAGCTTTCATTTAATAATAATAATAACAGAGTTGGAAGAGACCTTGGAGGTCTTCTAGTCCAACCCCCTGCCCAGGCAGGAAACCCTACACCATTTCAGACAAATGGTTATCCAACATTTTCTTAAAAATTTCCAGTGTTGGAGCATTTACAACTTCTGCAGGCAAGTTGTAAATGCTGTTACAACAAAATGCAAGTTGTTCCACTGATTAATTGTTCTAACTGTAAGGAAATTTCTCCTCAGTTCTAAGTTGCATCTCTCCTTGATTAGTTTCCATCCACTGTTTCTTGTTCTACCCTCAGATGCTTTGGAGAATAGTTTGACTCCCTCTTCTTTGTGGCAACCCCTGAGATATTGGAACACTGCTATCGTGTCTCCCCTAGTCCTTCTTTTCATTAAACTAAACATACCGAGATCCTGCAACCATTCTTCATATGTTTTAGCCTCCAGTCCCCTAATCATCTTTGTTGCTCTTCTCTGCACTCTTTCTAGAGTCTCAACATCGTTTTTACATCGTGGAAATGTTTAAAGAAATGTTTTCAGAAAAAAGCATTGCTAGGAATAAGTAAGCCCTGAGAAATAAAAATGGAAATATTCTCAGCTTCTATTAATTGAAATAACAGGAAGCATTTAGCAGACTTTGACAATTCACTGAAAAGTTATGCACAGCTGGAGCTGATTATCCTTGGATGGGAGACCACAAGAAATCTCAGTACTACTGCCTAGATAAAGAAATAAAACAATTCCAGAAAAAAACAGTGACAGATCACTTGTGTATTGCTGCCAAAATATTACATGACAATATTTATGTTGTAACCAGAAATGAAGTTTGACCCGAAAGAGACTTTCATCTCCAAAGACAGGAAATGCAAGGCAGTTCAATGCTATCTTCGGGGGTGGGGAGGGGGGACCTTCAAAGTAAACCATCAAAAAATCTTAACCTCTATAAGAATAATAGAGTTGTAAGGGACCTTGGAGGTCTTTTAGTCCAACCCCCTGCTCAGGCAGGAAACCCTAAACCATTTTAGACAAATGGTTGTCCCAATTTCTTCTTAAAAACTTCCAGTGTTGGAGCACCCACAACTTCTGGAGGCAAGTCGTTCCACTGGTTAATTGTTCTGTCAGGAAATTTCTCCATAGTTCTAGGTTGCTTCACTCCTTGATTAGTTTCCATCTATTGCTTCCTATCCTGCCCTTAGGTGCTTTATAGAACTTCCTGTCCTGCCCTTAGGTGCTTTGTAGATTGACCCGGTTTTCACAATAACCAAACTAGTGTCTTTAACCTTGTTCTATTTCTTTAGTCTGCCTTCTGCATTTCTTCCCAATATTTTGCCCAGGAAAACAAATAAACAAGTAACAAGATTTGCTATACAAAACCACAGACTTTACAAATATATTACATGTCCTTCTAGCCTGAAAGGTAGGCTTGAAATATAAATAAAAAAGTTCATGTTACTGGACATGGCTGGAAAACTAATTTTATCAAAGCATCTTGTTATCAGTCAATAACTTAAAAACTATAAAACTATAAGATTATACAAAATGTGCTATATATTCCTTTCCAGTTAAGAGAGCATTTAACTAAGTCACACGAGCAATAAAATTAATTTCCCAAAATCATTGTGGAATGAAAATGATGCAGTTGTATGAAACTGGGGTAATAATCACAAAACTCCCTCATTTTAATATGCTTCGTATTTCTAGAAAGAAAGTGTTAAAAATGCGTTGGTTCCGTCCCAGGCGTCTGATGGACCCGGAGAGGTTCCTGACGGAGCTTGGGCCGTTTCCCGAACACCTGTCCCACGACTCGACTGAAGAGCTAGTTGCGGCCTGGGAACGGGCCGCGGCTGGAGCTTTGGACCGTGTCGTGCCTTTGCGGCCTCTGACCCGGCGCCAGTCTCAACCAGCTCCTTGGTTCTCCGAGGAGCTGAGGGAGATGAAGCGCCGGAGAAGACGCCTAGAGAGTGCCTGGAGATCCAGCCGCTCTGAGGCTGACCGGACACTAGTTAGGTCCTATAGTAGGACCTACCTAGTGGCAATGAGGGTTGCGGCGTTCCTCGTTCCTCCTCATTGCGTCGGCAGATAACCGCCCGGCCGCCCTGTTTGGGTGACCGCCGCTCCTCCAACAGGAGGGGCGGAGGACCCCTACAGGCGTGCCGAGGAGTTTAACGTTATCTATCGACAAAATCGTTCAGCTTCGGACGGATTGGATCAAAATTGGGTAGATCCAGGCGAGGGTTCCGAGGCCCGTCTTGTTGAGGTGGTTTGGGATGACTTTGATCCTGTGACTCCGAGGACATGGACAGGTTGCTGGGCAGGCTGAACGCCACCACATGTTTACTGGATCCGTGCCTCCTGGTTAGTACTGGCTACTCAGGAGGTGACACGAGGCTGGCTCCAGGGGATTACAAATGCTTCTCTGCAGGAGGGGGTCTTTCCCGCGGCCTTGAAAGAGGGTGTGGTGAGACCCCTCCTCAAGAAGCCTTCCCTGGACCCAGGTGTTTTACGGGACTACCGGCCAGTCTCCAATCTTCGCCACGGCGAAGGTTGTAGAGAGTGTGGTGGCATGTCAGCTACCCCAGTACCTGGATGAAGCTGTCTATCTAGACCCGTTCAGTCCGGCTTCGGCCCGGATACAATCGGAGACAGCTTTGGTCGCGCTGGTGGATGATCTCTGGAGGGCCAGGATAGGGGTTACTCCTCTCCCCTGGTCCTATTAGACCCATCAGCGGCTTTTGATACCATCGACCATGGTATCCTGCTGCGCCGGTTGGAGGGGTTGGGAGTGGGAGGCACCGTTTATCGGTGGTTCTCCTCCTACCTCTCTGATCGGACGCAGACGGTGTTGACAGGGGGCAGAGATCGACTCAAGGTGCCTCATGTGGGGTGCCACAGGGTCGATTCTCTCACCCTCCTGTTCAACATCTATATGAAGCCGCTGGGTGAGATCATCAGTGGCTTTGGGGTGAGATACCAACTGTCGCTGATGACACCCAGCTGTACTTTTCCACCCGGCCACCCCAGTGAAGCTGTCAGTGTTGTCCCGGTGTCTGGAAGCCGTGACGGGTCTGGATGGTGAGGAACAGGCTCAAACTTAATCCCTGCAACACGGAGTGGCTGTGGATGCCGGCACCTCGGTACAGTCAGCTGTAGATTCGGGTGTCTGTGGGGGGTGGATCATTGGCCCGATGGAGAAGGTACGCAACTTGGGCGTGCTCCTGGATGGCGGTTGTCCTTCGAAGACCATTTGGCGACCGTCTCCAGGAGAGCATTTTATCAGGTTCGCCTGATCCGCCAGTTGCGGCCCTTCCTGGACCGGGATGCCTTATGCACAGTCACTCATGCCCTTGTTACCTCTCGCCTGGACTACTGCAATGCTCTCTACATGGGCTCCTTGAAGAGCACCGGAGACTTCAGCTAGTTCAGAATGCGGCTGCGCGGGTTATTGAGGAGCGCCTCGGAGCTCCCACATAACACCTATCCTGCGCAGACTGCACTGGCTACCTGTGGTTTTCGGTGCGCTTCAAGGTATTGGTTACCACCTTTAAAGCGCTCCATGGCTTAGGACCGGCTATCTACGGGACCGTCTACTGCCGGCTTCTATCTCCCATCGTCGATGCGCTCCCACAGAGAGGGACTCCTCAGGGTGCCGTCAGCCAAACAGTGTCGACTGGCGGCCCCCAGGGGGAGGGCCTTCTCTGTGGGAGCTCCCACCCTGTGGAACGAACTTCCCCTCGGACTCCGACAATTACCTGACCTTAAGACCTTTCGCCGCGAACTTAAAACTTATTTATTTCATATGGCTGGACTAGCCTGATTTTTATTTTTATTAGATGGGTTTTTAAAATTGTGTTATTTTACAGGGGAGTATGTTTTTAACGTTTTGGGCATTTAAATCAGTTTTTTAAGGGTTGTTTTAAATTATTGTGTGTATTTATATTTTATCTGCCTGTTCACCGCCCTGAGTCCTTCGGGAGAAGGGCGGTATACAAATTAAAATATTATTATTATTATTATTATTATTATTATTATTAAGGACACCAAAACACCCTTCAGTTCAGTTCATTCTTAGAAGAAAACGACTAGACATTAACAACTTATACGTTGATTTGAATGTCTAGTCTGCACAAGAGAACTGCATCAACCCTGGCAATGGGATTTATGAAATGGCAAAATGTCAATCTTTCACAAGTCCTGCTATATTATCTGATTTTTATAGTTTTTTATTAGTTTATAATATGGCATACAAAGAAAATATTAGGGAAGTTAGGGAAGGGAAAAAGGAAGTGGATAGTGGGGGAAAGCAAGGGGGAAAGAAAAAAAGGCATTGACTTCTGACTCCTTTGGTGCAATAAAATAAGACACTAACATCTAATCTCAACTTTTTACATTTACATAGTAATATAAACTAGTCATTTCTATAACAACAAATTTATCTACTGTATTTTTCAGAGTATAAGATGCACATTAGTTTTTGGGGAGGAAAACAAGAAAAAAAATATGCCTCTGCCTACCAGCATCCATTGGTACTCATCTGACTAGTGTCCTTGCAGCAAACAGCAAACAGCCTGATAAGCTTCAGTACATTATCACAGCCTGATTTAGCACGAACAGCTGACTGGCGGTTGGATCAGCCTCCCAGAATACCGCCAATCAGCTGTTCCAGACTGAGAGGATCACCAGAGCCCATCACCGGCCAAAAATGTGATGCACAGAGGCCAAAAATGGGGCGTGCGGAGGCCAAAAACACAACGTGTGGAGGTGGCGATCGGTGACGATATGCTGTGGCAATCCCTGCAGCCTGGAATGGATCTAAATCAGGGCATGTGGAGGCCGAAAATGGCCGAAGGGTGGGGGGTGGCGGATGGGCAGGGCTTCGGCAACATTTGGTGTATAAGATGCACCACTATTTTCACCCACTTTTTTGGGACGGAAATGTGTCTTATAGTCCTAAAAGTACGGTAATCGGTAAAATGCAAAATCAGTTTCATTTTTTTCCACCTCAAGTACAAAGTCCAGAGTGGTTTCCAGGTAGAAATAAAGGTATTTGGTATTTTTTTTTCTTTAATCAAAACAGTCAATTTAGCCATCCCTGCTAAACCAGCCATCCCTGGTTTTTACAGCCATTCATCCATTCATCCATTTTGCAGCCATTCACCCATTCATCCACTGAGGTGACCTCCCATTTCTGTGCATAAATTAATCTTATATAAAGTATATAACATCAGAGTTCCAATTTTTTCCAGGTCTTTTTCCATTAAACTCAAAACAAAAGCCTCTGGTTTTCTTTCTATATTCACATTAAGAATTTTAAGAAAGCCCTGCTATATAATCACATGATGGGGGGAGGGGGGGAAAAGAGTGACCCTAGGAGGGATGAGCGAAGAATGCATGATAACACTATCTAAACTTAGCGGTCACCGTATGCATGCAGTCATATTGAGAGTCAGTGAATGACTTTGGGCCAGTCACTCTCTCTCTCAGCTCAAAGCTTCTCACAGGGTTGTTGTGGGGAAATAGGAGGAGAAAGGAGTATTAGATATATTCCCCACCTTGAGTTGTTTGTAAAAAAATAATAAAGGCAGGGTAGAAATAAACAAATAAAAATAAATACCTATCTGCCTAGTTAAAATGAAGAGATGCTAAAATTGGGCTGCAGTGCTATAGGAAGGATTTTCAAGGACAGCATCAGGAATTGCTCAGAACACCTGCACTTCATGTTCAGTGTACTAGAGGAATTGTGGAATGAAATCGAAGTTGTTAAGGATGAATCTGAAGAAAAACTGCCAAAGACTAAGAAACAGAAAGCAAACTACGGTACATGCCAGAACAAGAATGGAAATTGTTGAAAAGAGAAAAAAAGCCAACAAAAATAAAGATCTCAGGAAGGCACTTAATGAAGAATTTCAGACAGCTAGCTGTTAGAGAAGTTTACAATATCTGTAATGGCACTGGAAGATGGAAACAAACATTAAAAACAAAGAAAGTCTTCCAAAAGATCTAAAAACTTAAAAAGAAGTTCCTACCTAAAATTGCTAGGCTGTAAGAAACTAGTGGGCTGGTAGAAACAGATTCTAAAAAAATTCAACAAAATGGAAAAGGTATTCTGAAATTCTCTACAGCAGGTGTGTCAATTTCAGCACTTCAACCATTACCAATTTGAAAATTATCAGAACTGATGGCATATCCACAGAAATATGACAAGCAGCAGAATAATCTGTAAAACTTTTAAACTAAAAATACCAGAAAATTTGGAGAATAACAGTATTCAACAGATTGGAAGAAATCAGTCTATATACTACTACCAAAGAAAGTAGATACAACAGAGTATGCAAACAATACTGTACAATATCCTTAATTTCACAAGATAACAAAATAATGTCTAAGATCAACTATCCTAAATTAAAGCTCTATATGGAAAGGAAGATACCAGATGTTAAAGCTGGTTTTAGGAAAGGCCAAGGAACAAAAGATATTATTGCTGAGGCACAATGGATGATTGAGAATGTCAAAGAATACCCAAAAGAAGTGAATGTCTGTTTTATTAATTATGAAAAGGCCTTTGATTACATCAACCATATCAAGCCATACAATGTAGGAATCCTGGAACATCTTGCTCATGCAAAATATATACAGAAACAAGGAAACCATATACTGGGAAGACCATGGTGAAATAGACTGGCTCCAGCTAGGCTAAGGAGTGAGACAAACCATAAATATGGTTGCATACTCTACTCAAATTTATTCAGAATATATTGAGGGAAGCCAGATTAGAACAAGATGACTGTGCTTTTAAAACTGGAGGAACAAACATCAGTAATTTCTGGTTTAATGATGACGCTACTCTGATAATTGATAACTTGTAAATGAACTGCAAGCTCTAGTAATGCAAGTCAAGGAGCACAATGAAAAAAATTGGACTGCAATGAAGTATTTATTATCATTGTACATCTTGTATACCACGAAATGGTGCAGTTCATACAAGAATACAAGAAATATAGCGAACCACCCTTGAAATTGATAGTGAAGATAGTGAAATGGCAGGTAGCTTTTGTCTATTGTCTATTGTTTATTATCTATAGAACTGATTTACAACAGTAAAGGAACAAGCAGTCAGAAAATACACTGCTGACTAGCACTTGATAGAGTAGCCTGAAAGGCCTTGTAAAAGATATTTACATGTGTTTAAACTTACAAAGATCAAAACTGTGCAGGAAAGTTTTTCTTGTGAACTGTAAAAAGGTGAAACTTAGATTTCAAAGCAGCAAGACAGAAACAAAATTGACACTTTTCCATTTTGGTTTTGAAGAAGATCCTTGAGCATATCATAAATCCCTAAGAAAACCGACAAACGGATCAGTGAAAAAATCAACTGACATGAATTATTATGATCAAGTTTGCATGTTTAGGACATAGATAGAAGGAAAGAGAACAGGAGACCAACAGTAAAGCAGATGGACTCAAGTGCAACAGCAAAGGGTAGACTACTGAAATACCTAAAAGCCAGGTTGGAGTCAGATCATTCTGGAAAAGATCATAGCAGATAATATGTATATTTAAAGGAACTAAATAATAGAATATGTAGCAGAGTTTACTAAATACAAAATCAGAGAGACTTTATATGTTCACACTTCCTGATGACACTCAGCTGTACTTTTCCACCCCGGGCCACTCCAGCAAAGCTGTCGAAGTGCTGTCCCGGTGTTTGGAAGCCGTACGGGTCTGGATGGGGAGGAACAGGCTCAAACTTAATCCCCCCAAGACTGAGTGGCTGTGGATGCCGGCACCCTGGTACAGTCAGCTGCAGATGCGGCTGTCTGTCGGGGGTGAGTCGTTGGCCCCGATGGAGAGGGTACGCAACTTGGGCGTGCTCCTGGATGGGCAGTTGTCCTTTGAAGATCATTTGACGACCGTCTCCAGGAGAGCTTTTTATCAGGTTCGCCTGATCCGCCAGTTGCGTCCCTCCCTGGACCGGGATGCCCTATGCACAGTCACTCACGCTCTCGTTACCTCTCGCTTGGACTACTGCAATGCTCTCTACATGGGGCTCCCCTTGAAGAGCACTCGGAGACTTCAGCTAGTCCAGAATGCGGCTGCGCGGGTTATTGAGGGAGCGGTTCGGAGCTCCCACGTAACACTATCCTGCGCAGACTGCACTGGCTACCTGTTGTTTTCCGGGTGCGCTTCAAGGTATTGGTTACCACCTTTAAAGCGCTCCATGGCTTAGGACCGGGTTACTTACGGGACCGTCTACTGTTCCCACAGAGAGGGACTCCTCAGGATGCCGTCAAACAGTGTCGACTGGCGGCCCCCAGGGGGAGGGCCTTCTCTGTGGGAGCTCCTACCCTGTGGAACGAGCTTCCCCTTGGGCTTCGACAATTGCCTGACCTTAGGACCTTTCACCGCGAACTTAAAACCTATTTATTTCGTATGGCTGGACTGGCCTGATTTTTTTAAAATTTTAATTGAATTTTAATGGGTTTTAATGGGTTTTAATGGGTTTTAAATTTCTGTAATTTTATAGGGTGTAATGTCATTTTAAATTTCCTGGCTAAATTGAATAAGTTTCTTAAGGGTTGTTTTAATATTGTGTAAGTTTCTGTTTGTATTTTACTTGCCTGTTCACCGCCCTGAGTCCTTCGGGAGAAGGGCGGTATACAAATTAAAATATTATTATTGTCAGGCCTGGAAACCATACTAGACTTTAGGGTTCCAGACGCTGCCACATTTTTCCCCTGAGGGGAAGAAGGGGGGCTGAGGGGTATGGTAACATTCTTCAAGCGGTCAAGGTTGGATGGTGTTCACATCTGCAGGAAGAGTGGCAAGAAGATATTCGAATGAACTGGGAGAACGTGGGACCATGTGACCATCAAAGGGGTCAGGGGGGTGGGACTCTTGGGGTTTATATAACTGGGAAAAGAATCCGGAAATTCAGTTTTGGAATTTCACTCATCGTGTGCCAGTTTCCTCATGCTAGTAAAGAACTCTGAAAAACAATGGCTTCTGAGGTTTTTTTATGCAGAAGAGGTTTTACTGGAACCTTAATTGGTGGCGTTCCAGCGACCCAAATCACACAACTGGTTCGCTTAGAAATTGGAGCCCATCATGAACTTATAAGATTCATAGTAATTCCAAAGATGTCAGAATCCATCATCCTGGGTTTCGCTTGGTTGGACAAATGGGAACCCACAATCAAATGGGAGGATGGATTCAGGAAAATTATATGGACTTTCAGACCCTTAGACCCAATTCCCCCTACCGAAAAAAACCTTATCCAAAATGACCACCAGAGGGAACCAACAACCACCATATCCAATCCATCTCCTAATGAACCACGCATCCCTAAAGCATACATGGATTTATCAGACGTTTTTAGCGAGGATGAATGTAACCTCTTACCTCCCCACCGACAAACTGATTGCGCAATTGAATTGCACCCGGGGCAAAATTACCAAAACCCAAAATGTATTCAATGACACCAGCCGAAATGTCTGAACTAAGAAAATACATTGACACTAACCTAGCCAGAGGGTTCATTGAACCAGCAAAATCACCTGTAGCTGTGCCTGTGCTATTTAAACAAAAGAAAGATGGTTCGCTTAGATTGTGTATTGACTTCAAAAATATCAATGCAATTTGCATACAAAACACATACCCTTTACCACTTATGCACGATTTGTTGAACCACTTATCAAAAGGCAAAATTTTCACCAGATTGGATTTAAGGGAAGCCTATTACCGGGGTCCGCATCAAGGAAGGTGATGAATGGAAAACGGCTTTCAACTGCCCCTTGGGCAGTTTCCAATACCGTGTCATGCCTTTTGGCCTCCAAGGGGCTCCAGCTGTTTTTATGCAACTAATTAATGAAACCCTGCACCCCCATCTCTACAATGGGGTTCTTGTCTACTTAGATGATATTCTTATCTACACAAACAATATCAAAGAACACATCAAATTGGTCAGACAAGTCCTTAAAAAGCTCCTAGCGGCCAAGCTATATGTCAAACTTTCCAAATGCGAATTCCATAAGGAATCCCTAGACTACCTAGGTTACCGGATATCAAACAAAGGTATCGAAATGGACCCAGGGAAAGTAAAAGCAGTGTTGGATTGGCAACCGCCACGCACAGATAAGCAACTTCAAAGTTTCTTGGGATTCGCGAATTTTTACGGCAAATTCATTCCTTCTGTAGCAGAAGTAGCTCTACCATTAACAGAATTGTTAAAAACTGGGCCATTACCCGCCAAACCCAAACCTACCCAACCCCTACCTTGGACAATGGACTGCCAACGTTCCTTTGAACACCTGAAACGCCTATTCTCGATGGAACCAATTCTTCAACATCTGGATCCAAATAAACCTTTTGTAGTCCAAGCTGATGCAAGTGATATAGCAGTAGCCGCTGTCTTATTACAACGGAATACCGACAACAATCTAATGCCTTGCGCGTACGTGTCTAAAAAACTGACGGACACTGAACGCAGATGGGCAGTTTGGGAAAAGGAAGCCTTTGCAGTGCACTGGGCACTCCTCTCCTGGAGACACTTCCTTGAAGGGGGAAAAGAACCATTCGAGGTGTGGACCGACCACAAAAACCTCGAATACTTAAAAACCCCTCGAAAGCTTTCTCCCAAACAAGTTTGATGGGCTCAGTTTTTCAAACGGTTCCATTTCACCCTCAAATACATCCCCGGCGACCAAAATCTACTGGCTGATGCCCTATCTAGGAAACCACAATTTCACAGCCAACGCGAAGAGGTAATACATGCGATGATTCCCGATAGCGAACCGGCCAGCCAAGCACTTACTCGACCGCGATCACGCCGTAGTACTAACATCCCACCAAATAAACTACTAGCGGAGTTAAAATCAGCACTCACTCACGATGCTTGGTTTAAAGAAAACTTGCCAGACCTCACCTTAAGGGATGGGATACCCTGGAAGGGAACGAAGATTTATGTACCCGTCGCTATGCGGCTGCCTATACTACAGAGAAGCCACGACTCTCGCCTAGGAGGTCACTTTGGATTTTTAAAGACTCTCCACTTGGCTAGAAGACAATTCTGGTGGCCAAAAATGAAATCAGATGTCGAAGACTATGTCCGGAGCTGTGCTACCTGCGCTACCATGAAGTCCAGACCAGGGAAACCCCCTGGACTCCTACAACCCGTAGCCGAACCCACCAGACCCTGGAAAGAGATTGCCATGGATTTTATTGTTGAACTCCCATCTAGTGGGGAAAATACAGTGATATGGGCCTAAACAGGCTGCGGATTGCCATCGGCGAGAAAATTAGCAAAGCTCTCGTCAGACACATCTACAGACTGCATGGAGTTCCTAAAAGGATAATATCCGACAGGGGTGTTCAATTCACAGCCAAGTTCTGGAGGGAGTTCCTACGGTCCATTGGGTTGTCTCAAGGACTTAGTTCTGGGTTCCATCCGGAGACCAATGGAGCAGCTGAAAAATTGAACTCGATGGTGGAACAATACATATGGTGTTATGTAAATTACCAACAAGAAAACTGGTCAGATTTGTTACCATTTGCAGAAGTCGCATATAATAATGCTGTACACAGCAGCACGGGGTTAACCCCTTTTCAAGTAACCACCGGCATGGACTTCGTTCCAATGCCTGAACTCCCTGTGCAACCCCCCATTTCCGTTTCCCTAACGGACTGGATGAATTCGTTGAAAAAAGGTTGGGAAAATACAAAAAAGGCCTTAGCTGTGACAGCTCGGAATTACAAAGCCCAAGCCCACAAACACCGTTCCCTTCAACCCCCTTTTCGCATTGGAGATAAAGTCTTTTTATCTATTAAGTATCTGAGGTTGAGAATACCCAGCAGAAAATTCGGTCCAAAATTTTTGGTCCTTTCCCCATTGTAAAAATTATTAATCCCGTTACCGTCCAACTCAAGCTCCCTCGAATGTTGGGGAAAATACACCCGGTATTCCATACCAGCTTATTAAAACCTGCTAGACAGCCTGGTCTGAGACCTCAACTTGCCGCTCCCCCACCACCCTTGATAATCCAAGGTGAAACCCACTATGAAATCAAGAAAATCCTTGACTCTAGACTATACAGAGGTCAATTACAATATTTAGTCCACTGGAAGGGATATCCATTATCTGAATCTACTTGGGTCAAAAGTTGGAAAGTAAATGCGGACAATTTGATTAAAAAATTTCACGACATTTTCCCTGACAAACCTAAAAAACCTCTTGGAGAGGGGAGGGGGGGTAGAAGGGAAGTGTGGACCACTGACACTCTTCTTTATCAACTCTTTGTTTTCTTTCCTAGAATATAGCTTCTTTTCCAAGGGGGGACGCCTGTCAGGCCTGGAAACCATACTAGACTTTAGGGTTCCAGACGCTGCCACATTTTTCCCCTGAGGGGAAGAAGGGGGGCTGAGGGGTATGGTAACATTCTTCAAGCGGTCAAGGTCGGATGGTGTTCACATCTGCAGGAAGAGTGGCAAGAAGATATTCGAATGAACTGGGAGAACGTGGGACCATGTGACCATCAAAGGGGTCAGGGGGGTGGGACTCTTGGGGTTTATATAACTGGGAAAAGAATCCGGAAATTCAGTTTTGGAATTTCACTCATCGTGTGCCAGTTTCCTCATGCTAGTAAAGAACTCTAAAAAACAATGGCTTCTGAGTTTTTTTTTATGCAGAAGAGGTTTTTCTGGAACCTTGACAATTATTATTATTATTATTATTATTATTATTATTATTATTATTATTATTATTATTATTATTATTATTATTATTATTTCTTTTTTGCTCACTTGGTGTTTCAGCAAGAGATGTATAGCTACTGCTGAATACAGGCTATACTGACTTGTCCACTAGAAAGCACTTACAGATTCCTCCTTTTGACTTAATAAGATATGGCAAAAAATGACATGAGTTAGAAAAATCTCAAATAGCTGTTTAAAAGCACTATGTACTGAATGCACTGTGTAACAATGCAAAGTTGGATAACACAAACCAGTCAGAATAATTCACTGTAACATTACAGTGAAAAACTCAATATACACAGGAATTAGGAGACTGATTTAGAGCACACAATATCATACCAGGAAGATGAGACAAATTATGTGCATTTGCAATTGATGGTTATATCATTCAGTGTGGTATAAAAGTAGTCCTCATTGAATGACCACTCTTTCAACAAATGTTTAAAGTTGTGATGATGCTAAATGAGGGGGATTTATGACAGGTCCTCACAGTTGTGGGAATGGCACTCTTCCCACAATCACATGATTGTTTTGGGCACTTGGCAATCAGTTCACAATTTTGACAGTTGCAATATCCCATGATCATCCTATCTGACCTTCACTAAAAAAAATTGACAAGCAAAGTCAATGGGGAAGCTAACAGGAAGTAGCAAATGACCGCAGGATGTTGCCAGGTACAAGATTCACCTAAAGACACCAGCTGTGACTATTGCAACTAATGTTGTAAGTTGGTGCAGTCACATGACATAGAATTTTATCATTCTGTTACTTAGAAACAGAGTTGCCATTCCTAATTACCATTGTTAAGTGAGAACAGCCTGTAATGATTAATATATGAGATTATTAAAATTCAGGAAGCTAGTAAAAGCTAATATACAATGTGTATACAAAGGTGGCATATACTTTTACAAATAAATATAATAAAAAGAAAAGTGGATTACATCTATATTTCTCTTTTGGATGAAAAGTGAAATGTGATAATATAAAAAGATAATATAATCCTATGAAACTAATGAAATGCATCTGCTAAAGCATAATATGGGAACAAAAAAATCACATTTAGCCGTTGTGCCAGTAAGAGAATGGGTGGAATATTATTTCGATAGTAGGATTAAGTTAAATGATCTGACACAATATGATATTAATTAAATTAATGTTATAAAGCAGTTTAACATCAAGATGAAAAATAGGTATTAAATTAAGCCAGAATTCAAGCCAAGCTTTTCAGGAACCAAAGGGTACAGGACGAGAACCTTCTCTGCAATTGTGCTATCCTTTGGAATGTTCTCCTTCCAAAAATGAAGACTTTCAAAAGAGTTTGAATACCTGGCTCTGATTATTTGCTTTGGGCTCACAGAGATGTAGGCTACCTTTGGGTTGGCTAGTGCCTTGAAGTCCTTCCCTCGCTTTTTTCATTTTAATTATTATACTCCTGTTTTAAATGTGCCCTACAAAAGTATGGCCTTTATATATAATTTTCAGCTTTTAATTGTGCATTATCCGGAGTTGCTCAGTATGATGGGCAGTCTCTAAATTTGATTAAAAAATAAAAATAAAAAGTTACATATATATAATTTTCTTTATCTGGCATAATATTACAATATAATATCTGGTAATCTTTATTCCCCATTCATTCCTGGTACTATATAGATGTCCCATGTTTGCAATTTTTATTTTTAAGATGTTTATCCCATCTTTATTACTTTATAAGTAACTTAAGGCTGCAAACGTATAAGATCCACCACATAATTTTGGTGTAAGGGTTCAAAGGATTCTATCATATATATCACTTTTTAGTTTCCATATGTACCACAAACACATCTAAGCATGTCGCTTATGGCAAAAATATAATTACTACACTTATGTTCATAAGCCAAATGTTTATCAATAGTAAAATTTCCCATGTTGCCTGTTGTCTTACATCTAGTAGAAATAAAGGTAGTATTCAACATATAATCATTCATTTAGTGACCGTTCAACGTTACAATGACACTGAAAAAATTGATTTTTGATCATTTTTCACATTTATCACTTTTGCAGCATCCCTACGGGTTACATTATCAAAATTTGGATGCTTGGCAACTGGCATGTATTTATGACCACTGTAAAGTCCCCGGTTCATGTGATCTTTTGCAATCTTCTGACAAGCAAAGTCAATGGAGAAGCCAGATTCACTTAACCATGTTACTATCCACCCAGTGAGTCCTTAACCGTGGCATGAAAGGTCATAAAATGGGGCAAAACCCGCTTAACAACTGTTTTACTCAGCAACAGAAAGGTTGCGGTTGTAATTCAAAGGAACATATCTGTACGATGCTAACTGGGTTGGGAGGATTGCAGTCCTCCCGCTCTAATTTCCACCTGCTTCAAATTGTAAAGTGCGAAACTATTGAACTCCGTATTGTTTTGACTGGCTCTTTCTCTCCAGGACTCAAAAAGAGCGTGGAAATGGGATATCTTGACCTGCAGAGGGTAGAAGTGGCAGCAAAAAAAAAAAAAAGGACTTGTAAATCACATTTTTACTGCGTTTTGCCTTCACTACCAATGCACAAGGGGAAACATTGCAATTATTTAACTGCCAGGGTTAAAAAAAAAAAAAAACACCTTGCACAAGTGATGAACCTGTTTTCTTAAAGGGCGGGGGTGGGGAAGGGAGAAAGTGACTTTTATAGGCGGGAAGGCAGGAATAAAATAGCCAGGGGCGATTTGCAAGGAAGCGGGGGGGGGCTTCCCTCCCCTCACCCCTCACGAGGGAAGGCCGTGGCTTCAGGTGGGTCGCAGCACCCGCCGCATCCGGAGCAGCCGCCGTCGTGAAGCAGAAAGCGGCCCGCCGTCACCGGGCGGCTACGCACCGTGTATTCCCGCACTTGGCTGTGGAAGTTCTGCTCGCGGATGGTCACTTCGTCCGCGTCCATCCTGTCATAGCCCTCGCCGGGCAGCCCCCTCCAGCAACGGCCGCTGCCTCCTGCCAGGCGACAAGCGAGGGACCATGGCCGGTGGGCAAGGCCTGGCGATCGGGACCCTCTTCAGGCCGGGGAGGGGGGGAGGGAGGGAGGGCCCAACGCGCCACTTGCGGCGGCAACGACGACGACGACAACAACAACAACAACCGCTACCACCGCCCCGGTGGAGGTGGCAGCACAGCGCGCGGCCTCAACGTCCCGACGCCACCCAGCCCCGCCCCTGCTCCCTCCCTCCCTCCCTCGCGCGGGGCGTGCCAATCCGTCCTGCGGCGGAAAGGGCGAGAGCGGCCTCACGGGAGAAGTGCGCCTGCGCAAGCATTGACAAGCGGTAGGGGCGCCAACGGTTCTTTGGGCTTCGTCAGCCTGTAAAAAGAGATGAGTCGCTGTTCGTGGTGTGTGGGCGGGGCTGATCGGCGCCGAAGCGGGGAATCAACCAGCGCTTCGGACCAATAGTAAGGAAGGAGGCGGAGCTTCGGTGCTTGGCTGGGGGAGGGCTGAAAGTGCGCGCTCTTAAAGTGGGAATCTGGCTTTTTGCTTTTTTTTTGCAGCGGAAGGGAAGTCCGCCTTGCTCGCTGTAGAGAAAATACCTGGTAGATAGATTGAAGAAAAAAATTATTAGTTGGGGATTGCGATACGCGAAGCCAAAAGCAGGCAAAATTCATTATTGATTTGTGAATGTAGAATAGAATAGAATAGAATAGAATATTCTATTAATAGAATAATATTAATAAAATATTATATAATAATATTATATATATAATATATTTATATATATATATGTATAATTAATATATATTAATTATAATTAATATATAATTTATATATAATAATATATATATATTATATTATATAGAATAGAATATTAATAGAATATTAATTTGTGCATAAAAACACAAAAATGCCTACCGTTCCTGTCCTGATGTTTCCTTTCATTATATCAAATTAATACATTTATTACATACTTTTGCTCATATATATGCTTATATGATATTTTGTTGATTTATGTTGATGCTTGTGTATACTGTTGTGACAAAATAAAAATAGAATAGAATAGAATAGAATTTTTTATTGGCCAAGTGTGATTGGACACACAAGGAACTTGTCTTGGTGCATAGGCTCTCACTGTGCATAAAAGAAAAGATACAACACTTACAACACTTAATGATAGTCATAGGCTACAATTAAGCAATCAGGAAACAATATAAATCGTTGGGATACAACAAAGTTACAGTCATATAGTCATAAGTGGGAGAAGATGGGTGATGGGAACGATGAGAAGATTAATAGTAGTGCAGATTTAGTCAATAGTTTGACAGTGTTGAGGGAATTATTTGTTTAGCAGAGTGGTGGCATTGGGGAAAAAACTGTTTTTGTGTCTAGTTGTGTGCAGTGTCTATAGTGTTGTTTTGAGGGTAGGAGTTGAAATAGTTTATGTCCAGGATGTGTGGGGTCTGTAAATATTTTCACAGCCCTCTTTTTGACTCCTGCGGTATACAGGCCCTCAATGGAAGGCAGGTTGGTAGCCATTGTTTTTTCTGTAGTTCTAATTATCCTCTGAAGTCTGTGTCTGTCTTGTTGGGTTGCAGAACCAAACCAGACAGTTATAGAGGTGCAGATGACAGACTCAATAATTCCTCTGTAGAATTGGATCAGCAGCTCCTTGGGCAGTTTGAGCTTTCTGAGTTGGCGCAGAAAGAACATTCTTGGTTGTGCTTTTTTGATGACGTTTTTAATATTAGCTGTCCATTTTAGACCTTGCAATATGGTAGAACCTAGAAATTTGAAGGTATCTATTGTTGATACTGTGTTGTCTAGTATTGTGGGAGATAGAAGTATGGAAGGTGCAAGTATGGAAGGGTTTCTTCTAAAGTCTACCATCATTTCCACGGTTTTGAGTGTGTTCAGTTCAAGATTGTTCCAGTCACACTACGAGGCTAGCTGTTCAACCTTCCGTCTGTATGCGGATTCATCATTGTCTCAAATGAGACCAATCACTGTTGTGTCATCTGCGAACTTCAGTAGCTTAACAGATGGATCGTTGGAGATGCAGTCATTGGTATACAGAGAGAAGAGAAGTGGGGAGAACACACAGCCATGAGGGGCCCGTGTGCTAATTGTACAGGTATCTGATGTGATTCTGCTTAGCTTCACCTACTGCTTCCTGTTTGTTAGGAAGCTTATGATCCACTTACAAATGTGTTCAGGTATAAGCCTCTTCAGTCAAGGCTACTCTCAGAGGACTAACAAAGAGCAACAATTGTAGACAACACAAAAAATAGCATTAAAAAAGCACAGGTTGTGTATGGATTCAGCTCACCAAGAGATATGCAGGTCTAAACACAATTGTATACAGGTAGTCCTCGACTTACAGCAGTTCATTTAGTGACAGTTCGTAGTTTCAGCTGCACTGAAAATAGTGACATGACCATATTTCACACTTATGACCGTTGCAACATTTCCCCATGGTCATGTGATTTATATTCAGATGCTTGACAACTGGCTCATATTTAGGACGGTTGCAGTGTCCTGGGATTCCTTCTGATCCTTTTGCAACCTTCTGACAAGCAAAGTCAATGGGGAAACCAAATTCATTTAACAACTGAGTTATTAATTTAACAACTACAGGTATTCACTTAACAAATGGGGCAAGAAAAGTCATAAAACGGAGCAAAACACGGTAAAATTCTCACTTAGCAACATATATTTTGGGTTCAATTGTGACCTTTGCAATATGTAAAATTGTTCCCCAGCTAAGAGGAGCTTTTGATAATGATATAGGCATATAGGTGCAGTTTTGTTGGCAATATACACAAAACACTTATTTTTTTAACAACTCAAGACAATGTGTATCCCCTGTTTTCCCCAAAATAAGACATCCCCTGATAAAAAGCCCAATCGGGCTTTTGAGCACATGGCGATAAAGCCAAGCACTTATTTCAGGGTTCAAAAAAATATAAGACAGGGTCTTATTTTCGGGTAATACTTCCACCTAATTTCCTTACCACAAGAATTTTATGATATGGGTTGAGTTCTAAGTCAACCATGTAAATGACGATTCAATCATCCAGGCCAAAAGTATCTAAAAAGATTAAATCATAGCAACTGGACCAAAGTTTATTAAAACTGAGATCACCCAAGTAACTTTTTCAGTCAAATGAAAATTTTGGATAGTCAGAGAGTAGGGCAAGAGTATGGTTTATTCCAACTATATAATATAATAAACTTTGGTCCAGTTGTCATGAGTTAATCTTTTCAAAGCCAACCAGTTTCCAGACCTGAAAAGGACTAGAATTCAGTGTTCCAGGTTCTACCTAGTAGCACCTTAGCCACTGCTCCAAAGTGGCTCTCAAGGATATGTTCCTGCCTTTTCTTGACTTCCCAGTATAGTGCTCAACCTTGCATTATCCAGATGGTCCCTGATCTAAATACTAAACAGGGCCAACCAAACAATGTACACAAACCAAAATTATTAATAGTACCGTTTTGAATTGCAGCTTCCTTCAAGGTTCCACAAATATATAATTGCATCTTGATATATTCAAAATATTGAAGACACTGTAGGTTATAGCCTTAAAATATGAATTGATTGTGTAGCTTAACAACCAGAGATATGGGGAAGGATGTGTGCAAATAATCCTTGATTTACAACCACAACTAAGCCCAGAATTTCCATTGTTAAGCAAGGCAGTTGTTAAGTGAGTGTTGCCCCATTTTATATCCTTTCTTGCCACCATGGTTAAGTAAATCACCACAATTGTTTAAATTAGTAACAAGGTTACTCTGGCCTCCCCACTGACTTTGCTTGTCAGCAGGGCACAAAATGTAATCACATGATCTTGGTACATTGCAAATATCGTACATACATGCCAGTTGCCAATCACCTGAACTTTGGTCACATGACCATGGCGATCCGCAATGGTGACAAGTCACTTTTTTCAATGCTGTTGTAATTTTGAATGGACACTAAATGAATGGTTGTAGGTCCATGATTACCTGTACTCTCCCCCCACTCTGAAAATACAAAGGCCACGTACTACACTGTATACAATCTGTAAAAGGGACCCGGTGGCTCAGTGGCTAAGACACTGAGCTTGTCAGTCGAAAGGTCGGCTGTTCGGCGATTCAAATCCCTAGTGCCGCATAACAGGGTGAGTTCCCGTTACTTGTCCCAGCTTCTGCCTACCTAGCAGTTCGAAAGCATGTAAAAAATGCAAGTAGAAAAATAGGGACCACCTTTGATGGGCGTTCCGTGCACCTTTGGCATTTGGTCATGCCAGCCACATGACCACAGAGACATCTTTGGATAGCACTGGCTCTTTGGCTTTGAAACGGAAATGAGCACTGACCCCTAGAGTCAGGAACGACTAGCACATCTGTGCGAGGGGAACCTTTACCTTTGCCTTATACAATCTGCCTTCGGTAGCTTAGAATCCCTTATGGCAGTCTTTTCTTTAAAAAAAAATCAATGTCTCTTTCCCAAGTATGCTTGATTAAAGTTTTCACATAAATTTAATTTGTGTTTTTAGTGTATCTATTTTAAAATGCTGAGCTTCTCAATGAGACTTCTCTTCTGTTTCTTTCGTCTTCTTTTTTAAATCCTTCCCATGCCAAAAAAAAAAGAGAGAGAGAGAGAAATCTTTATACTTGCTTTCAGATGCACAAGCCTTTGGAAATTGACCCTGAAGTCATCAGGGTAAGAGCTTCAAATATCATAAAAAATGAGATTTATAGTACATTTCCTGAAGCAAAATGGCCCTTTCCATGTTTTTTTTTCCCCACTGAATTTCCATTGCATGGAAAATGCATCAGTTCCCCATCAATAACAATTGTACTAAAAATCTATAAATTTAAAATGACAACCTTTTAAAAGTGCAAAGAGGATAATCTTAAGAACTGTAGTCATTGTGAATTCCCTTGCAGAGCAATTGAAACATTTGACTAACAGTTTGTGAACTTGGCATGTATTAAAACACATGTTCAATGTTGGCATACGTAATCCGTTTAGTATGAACAATTGTGGAAAGTATTCAGCTTAAATAATTTTCCAGTTAGTTTATGTTATTATTAGTTTTTATAATTATGGAAAGCTAAACAGTGCAACAAGTGTGCTTTAATCCACTGCAGAAAATGTAAGAGAGACAAGAAAATATAGTTGGAAACTAATGAAAGAGAGAAGCAACCTGGAATTAAGGAGAAACTTCCTAACAGTGAGGACAATTAACCAGTGAAACAGCTTGCCCCCAGAAATCGTGGGTGCTCCATCACTGGAGGAGACTACACAGTCATTTATCTGAAATAGTATAGGTTCTCCTGTTTGAGTAGGGGGCTGGACTAGAAGACCTCCAAGGTCCCTTCCAGCTCTATTCTATTTTAAATATTCTAAATATTCTAATTCAGTTAAAGTATACTTCCCTAAAACACGAACCATGGATGTCATCTTCGATGCTGTATTATCAAAATTAAAAAATAACATTGAAGATGATACCATAGAAGAGAATATATGTAGGTCAGGATTGAACTGTTGGGTCTTTGGTGCTCTCTGAGCTTGGTTGTTTTCTTGCACACATTTCATTATCCAGTTAGATAATGTCATCAGTACAAGAAGGCTGTGGAGTTTGCAAACTCCCTTATAGCGCTGATGTTGTTATCTAGTTGGGTAATGAAACATCTGCAAGAAAACAAACAAGCTCAGAGAGCACCAAGCTCCCCATAACATAATCATCCTTTGTAGCAGCTATTCCAAAATACGTTAGATTTCAATTCCCAAAATTTCAATTCCCTGTCAAAATAGCCAAATATGCCAGATTGAGACTCGCTACCTTAACAATATTCTATTCAAACCACAATTCTCACTGCTAAGCATAGCAATTCCTACTGCTCTGGTTTAAAAAAAATATATCTCCTGTTCCAGAAGTGATAGAGGTCTTCTGAAGGACATGGAAGTCAGGTGACTCTTATAGACCAGCCAACTTGTCATCAATATCAATACTTTCCAATTGCACCTTGATTTACAAGAATCCACCAATTGTAATAATTAGCCCAGAGTGTCTGTTTGAAAAGTTGCCTATTCCATGCTTTTCTCCGAAACAACGTAATAAATTAGACATTGGGGGTAGGATATAGGAGAATAGGCCTTCTCAAAAGCATACTGTAGAACGGATATAGTACTAAGCAATTCTCTTTATATCAAACCTACAACTTTCTATCTGGTGTAGAGTCGACCATGTATCGAATTCCCCAACTGAATTAAGAATTAGGTTGCATGGAAACCCCCGAATTTTGCTTTTTGTAAGAGGCCAAAGAGAAGTGTTGAATGGGTAATTGAGGAGACAGAGACAAGCAAATGACAACAGCTGTTTTTATTATAGTGAGAGTTCAGCAAGGGGTACCGGAAAGGTGCCCCTTTTATCCTTACCTGGCTGAGGCACTAGCCAATTAGATTTGAATGTTTTCCCGCCGGGTGTTTCCCCCAATAGGATCGTACATAACAAGAAGAAACTGGTTTTATGCAACTAACATTAAAAAGTGGAAGACCATGAATTCTAGCCCCACCTTCAACATGAAGCCCCTTGGGTGAGTTTGGGCCAGTCACTTTCTCTCAGTCCTAGGAAAAGGCAAAACTTTGCCAAGAGGTAATTGCAGGGACTCTGGTCCACTTATCCAGGCAATCTCTGAGAACTGGACACGTTTAAAGGGAAGGGAAAAATGTAATTGGCTTGTTCACCAACATTCTAATCGTGTGTCCTAATTTTTTTATAGGGCAATTATTTGCAAATCTCAACTTTTGTGGCCAGTTGCTATCGTGATATTTATCTTTCCAATTGAAGAAGACAGATTAATCAATCTCTGGTCTCAATTCAAAAAAGGGTATTTATATCCATCATTTCAGTTTCCCATCGTTCATGTATCTGATTACCTGGCAGGCTTAAAGAAAACTTCCATTTACATACTCAAATTCTTTTTTAGCAGATGAGTTTACATGTCACAGATAAGTTTTTTATAGGACGCTGAGCAATCAGAAGATTTACTATATTTAACGTTGCAATTTTTGCCTGGATTTTGGAAAGGGGGGTTTGATTTGGACAATTTATAAAGGATTTTAAAAGAACTGAAGCATGGTTCTTTAAAACTAAATGGTACATTTATCCCCCAATTCTGGACATCATACATGATACGAAGTAGACATGCACTGCAAAAATGCACTGAAATAAACTGCAATTCCAGTGGAAATGAAAATGTTAAATGTATCCCTTGATGTGTGGGCAAGTTTTCCTTCCACTAAAACGGATAAGCAGCAAAGGGAAGCATAGATAGTCCTCAACCTACAACCAGAATGGAGCCTCCCCACTAAGGTCATAACCGTGGTCAATGCACGACAGACCTGATTTTATTATCTTTTTTTGCTGCAGTCGTTAAGCGAACAATCATTAAGTGGACCCATCGTTCACTACGGGGATTATTTACTAGAAACCGAAATCCAGCTTTCCCCCATTGACTTTGCTTTTTCGAAAGAACCATGAGAAAGTTACAAATGATGAAGACTGATCCTAACCTAGGACGACACTGCAACCATTATAAATGCAAGCCAGTCGCCAAAAACTCAGATTGTGAACACATGACCATGTGGACACTGCAATAGTTGTGATTCTGAGGACTGACACTTTTTTCAGTGCCGTTGTAACTTTGAATAGTCGTTAAATGAATGGTTGTAAATTGAGGACTAACTATATTTATTTTTATTTATTTATTTGTCACAACAATAGGCATCACACAAAAAGATTATACAGTATATAAACATAAATATGAGGAAATATAAGGAGGTATAAGCATATATATATATATGTGTGTGTGTGTGTGTGTGTGTATGTATATATATATATATATATATATATATATATATATATATATATATATATATATATATATATATATATATATATGAAGAAAAAGAAAAACAATAGGACAGGAACGGTAGGCACGTTTGTGCGCTTATGCACGCCCCTTATGGTCCTCTTAGGAATGGGGTGAGGTCAATAGTAGAAAGTTTTTGGTTAAAGCTTTTGGGATTATGATTATATATTATTATGATTATGATTACTATAGTTGGAGAAGATTGAGCTTGTCATCCTCATCACGGAGATTTATTTATTTATTTATTTAATTGGATTTTTATACCGCCCTTCTCCCGAAGATCTCCATATGTTTGGGGTTTTCTCGTAATCCCCAGCCAGCACAGCTCTAGCATTTTATGAAGATTTCACTGGTGGCTTTTTTAGACCTAACATTAGGTTGGGTTTAGAGCAGAGGTCTCCAATCTTGGCAACTTTAAGCCCGGCGGACTTCAACTCCCAGAATTCCTCAGCCAGCTGGCTAGGGAATTCTGGGAGTTGAAGTCCGCCGGGCTTAAAGTTGCCAAGGTTGAAGACCCCTGGTTTAGAGATTCAATACAGCAGGAGTGTCAAATTCAAGGCCCCCACAGGGTGCTTAGATCTGGCCTATGGGGCTGCCCTGGAAACAGCAAAGGACCAGCCCGTGGTGCCTCTGCCAGCAAAAATAGAGTTCGGGAGGGCCGTACACAGCCCACCCAGGCTCCATTTCCGACTGCAATGGCCTCTTTTTAGCCCTCTTCCAGTGAAAACGGAGCCCGGGAGTCCAGGGTCCGTTTTCACTGGCAGAGGGCTAGCAAAACAAACTTAAAAGCAAAACAAAACAAAAGGAGAAATGTTTCCCCTTTTGCATTTGAGCATCCAAGAAGGGACAGGGAAATAGGAAAGAAAAGGAAGGGAAGATGGGAAGAGAGCAAGGAAGGAAAAAGAAGGAAAGAGGGGAAGGAAGAAGAAGGGAGAATGAAGAGGGGAGGAAAAAGAAGAGAAGGAAGGAGATTGTAATGAGAGGGAGAGAGAGTCTGAGGGCAGTCCTGCCTTAGCATTTGGCCACCACAGGTGTCCCCGACACGAGTGACGTCAAGCTGGCCACACGGACTCTGGCCATGCCCCCCCTAGCCCCCCCCCCGAGGTCAAACACAACCCTGATGAGACCCTCAATGAAATCGAGTATGACACCCCTGCAATAGAGTATGTGATGGCTCAGCGGTTAAAGACACTTCATCAACTAGAAAGCTGACTGCCCAGGTTCAAGACCTGACTGCCACACGATGGGGCGAGCTCCTGTTATTTGCCCAGCTCCCACAAGCCTAGCAGCTCAAAAGCATGCAAATGAGAGTAGATAAACAGTATTCTGTGCACCTCAAGTTTATAGTCATGTTGACCATATGACCAGGGAAATGTCTTTGGACAATGCTGGCTCCCTCAGCTAAAAAAAAAAAGGAGATGAGCAGTACAGTCCGACTCAACTGGAAGGGGAAAATCTTTACCTTATAGACATCCAACAGCGCTATCATATAATTTTTTAGATTTAATGTGTCATATGAACCTAGCCAGCTTATCAATGATGGGATTTATAAATAACAACTCACCTTGTTGCACGAACACAGCTAATTGTGATTTATTCCAAAACCTTGACTAAACAAACCATGACTCGTAACATCTTGGGACAGCAAATAAGATGTGTCCGTATTGAGCAAAACGTACTTTGGTTTCGAAGGCCAGCCTTTTTGGACTAAGTCAACACAATCTATCCTTTACTCAAAGGACAGGATGTCTTAAAAGCTTGTTGACACATTTGCATTCCGCATTTGCATTCCCCGTATCACAACTCCTCCATTAATAGTTCCTTCTGGAAGGCACACCCTTTAGTCGGGACACATTTGTGACTTTGCCAAAGGCGAAGGACAAGATGGTGTGGGTTCTTGTCAGATTGCTATAAAAGGAGATCTGAATTAGAGTGTGACTCATTCCAAAGCACTCAAAGATATATTGAGGGAGAAACCGGTGGAATTTAATTGAAGATCTGCTAGAATTAGCTGAGTAAGCAGGCTATGTTGCTTCAGAAGGAGAAACGCTGCATAACTTAATGCAGATATTTAATCACTTCTAAAGTACCTATGAGGGATGCGGTGGCTCAGGGGCTAGGACGTTGAGCTTGTCGATCGAAAGGTTGGCAGCTCGGCAGTTCGAATCCCTAGTGTTGCTGTGTAATGGGGTGAGCTCCCGTTACTTGTCCCAGCTTCTGCCAACCTAGCAGTTTCGAAAGCATGTAAAAATGCAAGTAGAAAAAATAGGACCACCTTTGGGGGGAAGGTAACAGCGTTCCGTATGCCTTTGGCATTGAGTCATGCCGGCCACATGACCATGGATACGTCTGCTGACAGCACTGGCTCTTCGGCTTTGAAACGGAGATGAGCACCGTCCCCTAGAGTCAGCAACGACTAGCACGTATGTGCGAGGGGAACCTCTACCTTTACTTTTTAAAGTACCTATGATAAGAAGTAGATAATGAACCTTGTGCTCTCCTGCTCTTGTGGCATCACACAACTGATCTGCAACATTTCAAGAGGATCTTAGTGACCAGTCCTGGGACTTGGGTCTGGCATTCCATAAAGACTTAAAGACCTGGTTATTCTTCCTACGCCATGGGTTGACATGGATGGGGCCCTTGTTGAGTGTGTCTTTGTTATATGTGGTTTTGTCTGTATGTAATGATCTTGTTTTTGGTTTGCACTGAATTTTAATGGTCCTACATTGTGTCCTGTTCAGAGTCAGTTTAAATTGAATTAAATAAATTAGATATATCCAAATGAAACCATATTTAGTGAAGTCCCATTGCAATCAATCAATAGCAATAGCACTTAGACTTATATACCTCTTCACAGTGCTTTACAGCCCCTTCTAAGCCGTTTATAGAGTTAGCATACTTCAATCAACAATCTGGGTCCTCATTTTACCAACCTCAGAAGGATGGAAGACTGAGTCAACCTTGAACCAGTGAATATCGAACTCCTGGCCATCAGCAGAATTAGCCTGCAATACTGCGTTCTAACAACTGCACCACCACAGCTCTTACTATTAATTAATTGACTCATCCTCCCACCCCATATACTGGCTGAAGAATTCTGGAAATTGACATGCACTCATCTTAAAGCTGCTGAAGTTGAGAAAAACACTGTACTAAGTAGTCAAGATACAGAAAGATCTTGACAGACTTGAACATTGGGCACTATCTAACAAAATGAAATTCAACAGTGAAAAAAGTAAGGTTCTACATTTAGGCCAAAAAAAACAAAATGCACAGGTACTAGATATGTGGTACCTTGCTCAATAGTAGTAACTGTGAGAGGGATCTTGGAGTCCTAGTGGACAACCATTTAGATATGAGCCAGCAGTGTGCAGCAGCTGCCAAAAAAGCCAACACAGTTCTGGGCTGCATAAACAGATAAACATCAAGATCACGTGAAGTGTTAATACCACTTTATAATGCCTTGGTAAGGCCACACTTGGAATATTGCATTCAGTTTTGGTCGCCACGATGTAAAAAAGATGTTCAGAGTCTAGAAAGAGTGCAGAGAAGAGCAACAAAGATGACTGGAGGCTAAAACATATGAAGAACTGTTGCAGGAACTGGGTATGTCTAGTTTAATGAAAAGAAGGATTAGGGGAGACATGATAGCAGTGTTCCAATATCTCAGGGGTTGCCACAAAGAAGAGGGAGTCAAACTATTTTCCAAAGCACCTGAGGGAAGAACAAGAAGCAATGGGTGGAAACTAATCAAGGAGAGAAGCAACTAGAACTAAGGAGAAATTTCCTGACAATGAGAACAATTAATCAGTGGAACAACTTGCCTGCAGAAGTTGTAAATGCTCCAACACTGGAGATTTTTAAGAAAATGTTGGATAGCCATTTGTCTGAAATGATGTAGGGTTTCCTGCCTGGGCAGGGGGTTGGACTAGAAGACCTCCAAGGTCCCTTCCAACTCTGATATTATTATTATTAACATTGTTCTGAAGAGAGCATCAAATGGTTGAGTCCCACAGTGTTCCCTATATCTAAGTGGATATAAATGAGATTCTTCAATTTTCAACATGCTCTCTTTAGAATAGAACAGAATTGAATTGAATTGAATTTTTTATTGGCCAAGTGTGATTGGTCACACAAGGAATTTATCTTTGGTGCATATGCTCCCAGTGTACATAAAAGAAAAGATACCTTCATCAAGGTACAACACTTACAACACTTAATGATAATCATAGGGTACAAGTTTAACACTTAATGATACAACACTTAATGATAGTCAAAGGCTACAATTAAGCAATCAGGAAACAATATTAGTCTAAATCATAAGGATACAAGCAACAAAGTAACATCATAAGTGGAAGGAGATGGGTGATGGGAACGATGAGAAGATTAATAGTAGTGCAGATTTAATAACTATTCGACAGTGTTGAGGGAATTATTTGTTCAGCAGAGTGTTGGCATTCGGGAAGAAACTGTTCTTGTGTCTAGTTCTGGTGTGCAATACTCTGTAGCATCATTTTGAGGGTAGGAGTTTTTTAGAATAGAATAGAATAGAATTTTTTATTGGCCAAGTGTGATTGGACACACAAGGAATTTGTCTTGGCGCATATGCTCTCAGAAAAAGATACCTTCATCAAGGTACAATATTTACAACACAAATGATGGTCAATATATCAATATAAATCATAAGGATTGCCAGCAACAAACAGTTGAAACAGTTTATGTCCATTATGTGAGGGATCTGTAAATATTTTCACAGCCCTCTTTTTGATTCGTGCAGTATACAGGTACTCAATGGAAGGCAGGTTGGTTTTTTCTGCAGTTCTAATTATCCTCTGAAGTCTGTGTCTGTCTTGTTGGGTTGCAGAACCAAACCAGACAGTTATAGAGGTGCAGATGACAGACTTAATAATTCCTCTGTAGAACTGGATCAGCAGCTCCTTGGATCCTAACAATCCTTTCTGCTTGCTCTTTTGACAGATTATGGATAAGTGCAGAAGGATGCTGTCAGAATGGTATATCTAGCCCACCTTTCCTTAAGCCCTAAGACGGCATGGATGTTGCAGTATCTCATACCCACATATGTGGGTTTTACATGGAAGGTGGAAGTTCTTGAAACTAATATGGTGTATATCATCTAAAATGCAAGGGTGCATGAGTTCAATTCCTGATAGAAAGTTTAAATCCCATAGAATAAAATTTGGCTATGTACATCTGGCAATACCCAATAAAAAAGAAACCATTCATTATTTTTTTTTATTTAATCATATTTATATACCGCCCTATCTCCCGAAGGACTCAGGGCGGTTTACAGGCACTTAAAAAACACATAAACACATAAATACAATATAAAAACAATTAAAAAACTTATTCTATAAGCCCGTTAATTAAAATATAAAAATAAAACCCAATTAAAACCCATAAATTTAAAATCTAGCTCAGTCCTGCACAATTAAATAGGTATGTTTTAAGCCCGCGGCGGAAGGTCCGAAGGTCCGGAAGCTGACGAAGTCCGGGGGGTAGTTCGTTCCAGAGGGTGGGAGCCCCCACAGAGAAGGCCCTTCCCCTGGGCGTCGCCAGACGACATTGCCTCGCTGACGGCACCCTGAGGAGACCCTCTCTATGAGAGCGCACGGGTCGGTGAGAGGTATTCGGTAGCAGTAGGCGGTCCCGTAAATAACCCGGCCCAATGCCATGGAGCGCTTTAAAGGTGGTCACCAAAACCTTGAAGCGCACCCGGAAGGCCACAGGTAGCCAGTGCAGTCTGCGCAGGATGGGTGTCATGCGGGAGCCACGAGGGGCTCCATCTATCACCCGCACAGCCGCATTCTGGACTAACTGTAGCCTCCGGATGCCCTTCAAGGGGAGCCCCATGTAGAGAGCATTGCAGTAATCCATGGATTGCCTTCAGATTGTGAGACTCTGCAATGCTGCATACTTATCTGCACTCCTTCCAGCCAAAGGCAGGACTATCCCAGCAGAAATAAATATAGGTAGCCCTTGACCCACAACCACAATTGGGACCAAGAGGCTCCACCAGCTATTCAGTTATAAATGTCCTTTCTCTTTTCTCCTATCTATGTAATTATAATTTTGAACTGATTAAATCCTGTGCTTCTATATAGACTAATATAGTACACCCAATGCATTCTGGTTCTTGAACTGTTCCATTGAACCTTGGATGGGAAGCATTTAAAGTTTGACCATGTTTTCAATTCTGCTTCCATACAGGTATTCCTCATAACTAGGTAACCACAACTAGAATCAAAAACTCAGCTGTTAAGGGAAGCCGTTGCTAAATGAAACCACAACTGTGCTTCTACTCTTACGTCGACTTTCCTTTGCTTTACTGACCTGTGACAATTGTAAATGAAATAATCGGTTGCAAAATTACCTTTTCCATCACTATTGTAGCTGCAAACAGCTTTTTAATGTGGCAGTCATTAAACGAGAGCTACCTTTTAAGAAATTATCAATAAGGTGGTACTGCCCTGATTTATGGATGACCATAGCTGAGAAAAATAATCACCATGGTGAGTTCGCACATGGTGCTATGTAACTTTTGTGTGAGATATATCTTTTGTCAAGTTCATAGTTCAGTAGTGCTATGACAACAGGATTTCTCAAACCATCAAAAGCTCACAAGTTCTAGACTGGGTCCATAAGTACCTACCAGGTCAACATGTCACTGTATTATCTTCCATTAGGGTGGCAAACACATAAACCTACAATTCCCCTCAGCTCATGTGGACTCATGCCTAATCTTCAGCATTGATAATACAAAATTTGTTGGGCTCCAAGCCACATAATTGGTAGTTTGAGGTTTCATGAGATACTTTCATCAGAGGCCTGCCTGAAGGACACAAGACTTATTCTCTGTGAAACACAGACCTCTGCAACTGTCCTGAGAAGAATACAAAGACCTCTAACAACTGTTATTGCGCTGTACACATTGCCCTCCAGGTTGTGTATATTCTCATAGGAGAGGAAGTTCTGGTTGCACAGCAAGGCATCCATCACAGCATTGACAACAATCTCTGTACATGATCTCAGTTTAATCTGCATATGTTTATTGAGAAATGAGATTTAATGGGGGACTCTAACCTTGTGGCCCATTATGTTATTGCTACTTTCATATTTCTTTTGAGAAAGACTTTTGAAAGGACTTGGGCCTCTCCCAGAATGGAAATAGATTTGTTTTAATCCACAGGAAACATTTATACTGACGTCTGGGAGAATTAGAGCATGGATAAGGTCTATTCGGTCATTAGAGCTAAAAAATTATGTTTATATGTAAATATGTAGGCCACATTAACCAATACATTATGCTGATTATTTCTTTGCAGCAGGGCTAGTAGTGTACAGGTTTGATATGGGTACCAGAATGACATACATGTAGTCCTCAATTTATAACCACAATTAGGACAAAATGTTCCTTTGCTAAGCAAGGTGGTTGTTACGTGAATCACCTGATTTTACAGATTTTACAACCTGTTTTGCTATGGTTCTAGAAAATCACTGGAGTTGTTAAGTAAATCATGTGTTCATTAAGTGAATAGTAGTATAGCCTTTATTGTCGTTGTACATCATGTATACAACGAAATTGGTTTTAGCCTCACTGGTGCTATCCATGACAAAAAATACAAACAACATAAGTAGTATAAAGAATAATCCATATGCAAGTAATTAGGGGGAAGAAGAAAAAGAAAGAAAAAGAAAAACTACTTATATGTTTCCGCATGTGTGTGGAGTGATTGTGATTGTGTTTAAGAGCCTGACAGCCCAAGGATAGAAACTGTTTTTAAACCTATTTGTTCGGCTGGCTATGCTTCGATGTTTTCTGCCCGATGGTAGAAGTGCGAAGAGACACTGACCAGGATATGAATCATCTCTTGAGTACCTTCCTTAGTCTGCTAAAGCAGTGAAACCTGGCGATGTCATCCAGAGAGGACAACCAATGGTTTCTTGTGCCAAATTGATCAGTCTCTGTAGCGCCTTCCTGTCCGCAGCAGTTAAACCCGTGTACCCTACTATAATGCAATATGTGGGGACACTTTCTATTTTGGACCAATAGAAAGAGGTCATCAGCCATTGTTTCACCTGATTTTTTTGCAGGACTCTTAAGGAAATGAAGTCTCTGTTGGGCCTTGCCAATCACCAGGGACCTGTTGTTTTTCCAGGTGAGATCTTGACTAATAAGCACTCCCAAGAATTTAAAAGAATCTAGTTTCCCCCATTAACTTTGCTTATTGGAAGCCCTCTGGGAAGGCCACAGTTGGCAATCAAGTGACCCAAGAATGTTGCAACTATCATAAATGCACGCCAGTTGCAAAGCTCCCAAATTTGATCATGTGACCATGGGGATACTGTGATGGTGGAAAGTGCGAGGGTGGGTCGTAGATCACTTTTTCTCAGTTGTAACTTCAAAAGTCACCAAATGAGTGATTATAAGTCGAAGAGTATCTGTTTAAATTAAAGTGTTTCAGTTGCAATTGTCTTCTGTCTGTCAAGAAGTGAACCCTGTTACTTTAGAATTACACTGCAATTGTGAGTAATGTAATAATAATGACCAACTCTTTGCTGTCAAAAAAAAGCATCAGAATGGTGTTAACTTGCAGAAGAAATGTTATGGGCTTAAGAAAGCTAACTGCTTCTTGGTATAATGTTTCTCAACTTGGCAACTTCAAGATTTGTGGACTTCAACTCCCAGACTTCTGGCTGGGGCGTTCTAGCTGGAGAATTCTGGGAGTTGAAGTCCAGATAACCTAAAGTCATCAAAGCTGATAAACATTTCTTTATGGCCAACAAACTTGCTTCATGTAGATTCTAGCCCGCCTTTATGAAATTTAATCAGAAAAGAAACCCTTTGAGAGAAGTTCTATATCTGTCGTGTCCCACTCCTCCTCTGACGGCCGGGTCAGGGAAGTCCGTATCAAGTGTGGCTGCAAAGCCTCTGCAGCTTTGCCAAAGTTCTGTCAGAGTTCTCAGGGTAGGCAGGAGACCAGGATGTGACTTCAGCAATCCAAGTTAGACTTTGCCTGACTCAAAGAATGCCAGAAAGCAGATCTTTTATATAGGCCATGGGGTGTGGCTCCATGACTCAGCACTTATCCAGGCCTGCCCCTCCCTTCCTTTTGCTGACGTTGCCTCTCCATTCTCCGGAAGCGTGGATCTATCCATTGCATCTTTTCGTCCCCAGCTGCCAGTAATACCAGCTCGTGGCTGACTTCAGGCGCACATGCTATCAGAGGGAGGTTTGTTTGCTCTGTTTGTCCGGGCATCATGCCAGGGCTGGGGGCTGGAGGCATGCCAGGACATTCTTCTACACTATCAGTCTCTGGCTGAGATAGCAGGAGATGAGAGGGGCCCAGCTGCGGCGGGGGTGGGGGGGCGGCGAGCGAGGCACAACAATATCCGTACTATGGATAACATTAAATATTCAAGCATGCTAAGTGTGTCTGGTAAAGAGGGAGAATAGAAATAACAAACCATGGTTAATTCAGCAAACCACAATTCAGCAGTTCATACCACATATTTTGCCATTACCATATTACACATTATGCTTTTTTAATATAAAGCTCAAACTTTGCAGTGGCTCCCTCAAATAATAACTTGCTTTGTGTGATTACCAACTCAATAAAATAAAGTTTGGGGAAGAAATAAATCTGCAAGTTTTGAATAATTACGTGTTAATATATGTATCAAATGAAATCTTGCAACCTTACAAAATAGATTTGTTTTATGGGAACTAAATAATAAGACAATCCAGTTTGGAATCATATTTTAATAGGAAGGATGAGCTATACTTCTCTAGTTGTACATTTGACTTCAGCTCTCAAGACACATCATTCTTCCAGGAATGTGTGTCTATAATTAAGTTCTTGCAAACTCATGCTTGTGTCATCAGTGAAGTTATTTAGCGATGTCATCTTCAGTTGGCCTTTTTTAAAACTGCCTTGTACTTTTTATAAAAATGCACTGTCCATGTGAATTTTTGAGCCTCAGAAGATAAGTTGGTCCGACCTTCTGTGCTTAATTGCATTGGGTTGGCTTTTCTTGTTGTTTAAGAGATCCCTTAGGTTTTCTTCAAGCCATCAAAGTAATATCATCAGCATTTCCGAGGTTATTAATGTTTCTACCAGCAATTTTAATTCCAATTTCTATTTCTCCTAGTTCAGCATTTTTAGTAATACATTTAACACGCAGGCATTAAATAAATAAGTCAATAATTCTTTTGACATACTCTTTTTCTACATTTGAATTATTTAACTTCTCTGTGTTCCATTTTGTTGTTTCTTAGTCATCATAGAACTGTTCAGCAAGTGGCCCAATACATCCATGTTTTCAAGGGCTATCCCCGATTTGTTGTGACCTGCAATCAGAAGGTTCTGTAAAATTAATAAAGCTAAAATAAACATCTTACTGTTCTTCAGTTGTTAGCAATGTGTTCTTATATCCTTCTGCTGTTTTGAAACAAACTTGTATTTTTGGCAGTTCTCATTCCACATGTTGTGAAGTCAAAATTACAAAATCTTGAGCAATATCATATTACCATGATATTGCCTTCCATCCTTTATAAGGTAGGTAAAATGAGGATCCAGATTGTTGGGGGCAATAAGTTGACTTTGTATATAATATACAAATGGATGAAGACTATTGCTAACATAGTGTAAGCCACCCTGAGTCTTCGGAGAAGGGCGGGATATAAATTCAAAATAAATTTTAAAAAAACTATGAGAGATAAGTGAAACTTGAAATGTGAACATTCTTTGCATTCTGCCTTTGCTTGGTTTTGCAAAATTCTTAAATCTGTTTTTAGGCATGATCACTAAAGGGATCTCCAGGAAAGAGGAGATCCTAATCCCACTGCACAGGGCAGGGGTGTCAAACTCAAGGCCTGCGGGCTGAATCTGGTGGTTAGATCTGGCCCACGGGGCCTGCCTGGAAACAGCAAAGGACCAGCCCGTGTTGCCTCTGCCAGTGAAAATCGAGCTTGGGAGGGTGGGGCAGCCCCCCTCACAGACTCCAATTTCGCTGACAGAGGGCTATCAAAACAAACTAAAAAACAAAACAAAAGGAGCAATGTTTCCGCTTTTGCATTTGATCATGCAAGAAAGGACAGGAAAGGAGAAAGGGAAAGAAGAAAGACCAAAAAAAAGATGGGAAGATGGGAAGAGAGCAAGGAAGGGAAAAGAGGGGAAGGAAGAAAAAAGGAGAAGGAGGGAAGGAAGGAGGGAAGGAAGGAAGGAAGGAAGGAAGGAAGGAAGGAAGGAAGGAAGGAAGGAAGGAAGGAAGGAAGGAAAAAAGGAGATTATAATGAGAGTGAGAGGGGGTCTCAGGGAAGTCCTACCTTAGTACTTGGCCACCACACCAGTGGGAGATTGCCCCCGGTTCGGACTGGTTCTATAGAACTGGTACTAAACCGGCGGGAGGCTCCGCCCACTGACCCAAACGTCATCAAAACTCTTCTGTGCATGTGTAGAAGAGAGCGCGCGCCAGCAGAGCGAGTGCCCGCATGCAGGCACAATGCGAACCAGTAGTAAAGGTAAGTAGAACCCACCCCTGCACCACAGGTGCTTCCAACACAATTCCTTTCTCACGCCCACCATGTCTATGCCACCAGCCACGCCCCCTGGCCGTGTCCCTTGCCTCCCCCCGGCCCTCCAAGGTCAAACACAACCCTGATGTGGCCCTCAATGAAATTGAGTTTGACACCCCTGGTATACGGCTTTAGTCACACCCCATTTGGAATATTGTGTCTCCAGTTCTGTAGACTGTCATGGTTCCAGAAAAACCTCTTCTGCATAAAAAAAACTCAGAAGCCATTGGTTTTCAGAGTTCTTTACTAGCATGAGGAAACTGGCACACGATGAGTGAAATTCCAAAACTGAACTTCCGGATTCTTTTCCCAGTTATACAAACCCCAAGAGTCCCACCCCCCTGACCCCTTTGCTGGTCACATGGTCCCACGTTCTCCCAGTTCATTCGAATATCTTCTCACCACTCTTCCTGCAGATGTGAACACCATCCAACCTTGACCGCTTGAAGAATGTTACCATACCCCTCAGCCCCCCTTCTTCCCCTCAGGGGAAAAATGTGGCAGCGTCTGGAAACCTAAAGTCTAGTATGGTTTCCAGGCCTGACATAGACTTCATTTAAAAAACAATATTGATAAGATTGAGCAAATCCAGAGACAGGCAACAAAAATGGTGCAAGATCTAAGGGACAAAACGTATCAGGAGGGATTGGAGGAACTGAGTAGGTATAGCTTGGAGGATGGAAGGGAAAGGGGAGATAGTCCTCGACTTACAACCACAATTGACTCAAAATTAGTGTTGTTAAGTGAGACATTTTTAAGTAAGTTTTACAAACTTTCTTGCCTCAGTTGCTAAGTGAATCATTGTAGTTGTTAGATTAATAGCACAGTTGTTAAGTGAATCTGCTTGTCAGAAAGTCACAAAAGGGGATCTACATGACCTTGGGGTACAACAAAGGTCATAAATATGTACCAGTTTTGTCAAGCATCTGAATTTTGATCATATAATCATGGATATTGGTGCTGGAAAAGACTCCTGCGAGTCCCTTGGGCTGCAAGGCGAACAAACAAGTCAGTTCTAGAGGAGATCAATCCTGACTGGTCTTTAGAAGGCCAGATCTTGAAGATGAAGCTCAAATACTTTGGCCACTTAATGAGGAGGAAGGACTCCCTGGAGAAGAGCCTCATGCTGGGAAAGATTGAGGGCAAAAGAAGAAGGGGACGACAGAGAATGAGGTGGCTGGATGGAGTCACTGAAGCAGTAGGCATGAGTTTAAATGGACTCCAGAGGATGGTAGAGGACAGGAAGGCCTGGAGGAATGTTGTCCATGGGGTCGCGATGGGTTGGACACGACTTCGCAACTAACAACAACAAAATCATGGGTATGCTGCAAAGGTCATAATTGTGAAAAATGGTTGCAAGTCGCTTTTTTCAGGGCCGTTGTAACTTTGAATGGTCACTAAATGAACTGTTGTAAGTCAAGGATTACCTGTATTTTCCATATTAAGCAAAAATCAAGAACATGGGGGCATAACCTCAAACTGAAAGAAGGAAAGTTCGAAAGTAATACTGGAAAGTATTGCTTCACAGAAAGAGTGGCAGAAGTTTGGAACCAACTTCCAGTAGTTCAAGCAACTGAGTTTAAAACCTGCTTGGGATAAGCACACGTCCATCATCTTTAATGTTAAAATTTTAAAATTTAAATATAAAATAAAAATTAGTAAAATAAAAAAATCACAATTAAAAAAGAACAAATTAATAAATCACAAAGAAAGCAACAAACTCCAAGGGCAGATTCAGGGACCCCTAAGTCTTTTTCTGCCAGCAGTTTATAAATATTTCTATTCTCTGAGACGGGCACTTGTTTGTTTGTTTTATTCCGCATCAATTTGAGGTCAAAAAGCTATGCTTTGGAGCAGCAATCGCAGAAAATTCTGACTCTTCTCTGATTTACCCAGGAAAACCAGGGACAATTGATGACAGCAGTCCTGCTTTTCAGATACAAGTCTAATAAATGTATGACTCTCTTAAATTCGATTGCAAATCTCTTGAAGGATCCCCAATTTTGAATTCCCTGCCATAGTGAATGCAGTGCTTAGGAGAGGAGCAACAAAGAGTGTCAGGTAAGGAAACCAAATTGGGTGGGGGAACTGAGGGAATAATATGTTCACAAATACACTGGTAGTCCTTGACTTATGATAATTCATTTAACTACTGTTTGAAGTTATAATGGTGCTGGAAAAATTGGTTTATGACCGGTCCTCGCTATTATGACCATTGCAACATCCCTGCATTCAGGTGATCACAATCTGGGTGTGTAATGACCCGGAACAAGGCACAAAAGCCACACTGCCAGCTGAGAGGTCAAACTCCCCTTTAACGCACCAAATTTCCCCAAATGCTCCCACGGTCTTGGCAAGTCCAAGAGCAAAGCACACATCCCCACCCACGGCAGCCTCTGGCTGCACACAGTCAAGCAAAACAAAGGAACAGGGAAATGAGTCCATGAAGTAGGGAACAAACAACGAGTCCATGAAGCAAGGAAGAAGCAATGAGTCCACAAAGTAAAAACACTCTTGAGTTCACAAAGCAAGGAAGAAACAAGCAGTCCTGCCGTAATAGCTCAGGCTGTTAGAGCCTGTTATTAGAACACAGTAGCCTGCAATTACTGCAGGTTCAAGCCCGGCCCAAGGTTGACTCAGCCTTCCATCCTTTATAAGGTAGGTAAAATGAGGACCCAGATTGTTGGGGGCAATAAGTTGACTTTGTATATAATATACAAATGGATGAAGACTATTGCTTAACACAGTGTAAGCCACCCTGAGTCTTCGGAGAAGGGCGGGATATAAATGTAAACAAAACAAAAAACAAAAACCTCCAAATGTCTTCAACAGCACACAAAAGTCTACAAATTCAGCATTTGTTCCTGACAATTGCTGTTCCTGACAATTGTTCCCCACAGCATCTCCTTAAATCTCATTCCCCAGGTGTGCCTTGTGAAGAGGGGCGGGGCACTCTCCTCCCAAGTCATTGGGTCGGCCTGCACTGTTCCCACCTTCTCTCTGCTCTCGGTGCTCAGGGATCTGGAGGGGGTGGTTCTTGCTCATTGCCTGAGTTCCGTCACTCCTTATTTCCACTACTTGCTCTCTCTCAGTCATCCTGCCCCCCATTCCTTTCTGCTAACAAGCCATCCCAATTCTGAGAGGCTCTGGGCTGCCTCGGCCTGCTCCTCCCCTCCCCACATTCCAAAGAAGCCACCCCTTCAGTTCCAGCTCCAGCTCATCCTCCTCCACAGATTCAGGCTCCAGAGAGGGCCTGACAGGCTGCTTAGCAACCGCTTTCACATACAATGGTTACAGCAACCTGGGATCACGTGACCCCCATTTGTGACCTTCCATGGGGCCTACGAACAAGCAATGGGGGAAACTAGATTCACTTCATGACTGTAGCTGAAAAGGTCATATAATTGGACATGAGTCACTTTGGGACCACATTGCTTAGAGACTGAAGTCCAGGTCCCAATTGTGATTTTTAGTTGAGGACTTCCTGAAAGCGCAAACTTTGAAAGCAGAATTTATCCTAGATGACTTCAGTCTCTGTGCAATTAATGAGAAATAAAGCACTTAATTTACTGTCTTTCTTAAAACAAGTCCTATTCTAGGCCAGTGTTGGTGAACACCGAATGCCAAAACAGGAACACACGTGTGGGGGAGCTCCAGAAATGGGAAGAACAGCTCCCTAGCATGCATGCGAGAAGCCCTGGAAATCGGAAGAGTAGCTCCACGGCGTGCGCACATGGGAGCACCAGAAACAGGAAGAGCACCTCCCTGGCGCTAATGCACATGCCGGGAAACTGAGCTTCCGGTTTCCGGTGTGCGCATGCGCACCGGCCACCTGGTCTTCCAGTTTCCGGCACTCCCACGTGCGCGAAGACCAGCTAGCCGGCACACACACATGCACCAGAAGAGAAACAGGCAACAGCTGGTGTGCCCGAAGAGATGGCTCTGCGTGCCACTTCCGGTATGTGTGCCATAGGTTTGCCATCACGGTTCTAGACTCAATCCTCAGGGTCTTTATACTCCAATCTAACAAAAAAACTGCTGACTAAAACACTCATTATGTACTCTGTTCCCTGCTGATGGTTAAGAAAGAACCATAAAAGGTGGCATTTTAGAAAAGATGTCTAAAAAACTGAAAAATATGTTTCCCGTTTGAATTTTTTAAAAAAAATATAAATCACATTCTGTTCAAACAAACTACCCAGTAGATCTTGTTTCGGTTCCCAGTTGAAAAGATAAAAGCCTATAAATGAAAGATGCTGCCATTGAAGGTTTCTGGCTTATGTTCATTATTGTTTCTTCTATTTTGACTTCTTTTCCCCCTCACTATAATCATGCATAATAGCTGCTAAATGTGCATTACAGACATGGACGGGGTTTAATGGAAATAAGGGTTGACATTAAGCACTAGGTAAAAAGGAATGGACGTTTTCCCATATATAACTAAACCCATCAATTTAACAAATAACATAGAAAAGACATGGGGGAAGAAAATGACATTTTCTAACAATTTACCACTCCTGTGCTGATGAAAACCACCCTATAAATGGCAGTATAATACAGAAAATTGTTTCCAAGGTGAGGTCAACTTTCAGGTTGAAGTTAAGTCTCTCCTAATAGAAAGAGTTACGTTCCTTGGCATAGACGCATTAATTATATAAATTTCATAGAGGAAATGCAGAGTCCTATAATGTATGGCATTGATTAATGCCACTCTCTTGATTTATGGTTGTGTATTTTTGAACTCTGTTTTTTAACAAGCAGCTAATTTAAAAGCTAGGTTTCAGTCACAACTTTTATGATGCTTTCAGCAGTCCCGTGGGTAACATGGAAATTGGGCTGTTAACACTTTTCTAGCCGGGCTCCAAATCTGCATTTTTCCCCCCCCACAGACAAAAGAATTATTTTTCAATAGCAAAGCGAGCTACGTTTGCTTCTTCCATTCTCTGTACTTATCTCTCACCAATATGTTCAGCTATTCTTGAGGAAAAAACTCAAGCCATTTAAAACTACACCAATAACCCACACCAGGGGTGGTATTCAGCAGGTTCTGACCAGTTCTGGAGAACCGGTAGCGGAAATTTTGAGTAGTTCGGAGAACCGGTAAATACCAACTCTGACTGGCCCCGCCCCCATCTATTCTCTGCTTCCCGAGTCCCAGCTGATCAGGAGGAAATGGGAATTTTGCAGTATCCTTCCTCTGGAGTTGGGAGGGAATGGAGATTTTGCAGTGTCCTTCCCCTGCCACACCCACCAAGCCACATCCACTAAGCCAAGCCACGCCCACCAAGCCACACCCACAGAATCGGTAGTAAAAAAATTTGAATCCCACCACTGGCCCACACCCATATTAAACCAACCATAGTTGCACCAGAACCAAAATTTATGCGTCCATGTTCCTCTTGCACATAATGATCTGAAAACATGACCACATAATGATCTGTACTGGTAGTCCTTAACTTATGACAACAGTTGGGCCCAAAATTTCCATTACTATGCAAGGCAATTATTAAGTGAGTTTTGCCCCATTTTGTGACCTGCGATGGTTGTTAAGTGTGAAGACCAGGCATAAGTCTCTTTAGTGCTACTGTAACTTTTAATGATTATACAAATGGTTGTAAGTCGAGGCTCCAGTCCTTCCAGGAACTCATCAAATCAAACTGAAATTAATGGCACCCAATCCACACCCACTCTGCCCAATCTCCCTGAATGATCAGAAATTAATTTGAAGCTGAAACAAAAAATGGGACTCATAAACCTTAAAACGCTAGGTAAATTAAAGGTAAAAGTATCCCTGCAGATTTTGCTCTGCCAGTCATTACCAACCAGGGTGGCACAATGGATCAGTGATGGAAAGCCACCAGCCCAGATTCAAGACCCAAGTGTCACACGATGGAGTGAGCTTCCATTCTTGCTCCAGCTCCTGCCAAACTTAACAAATGCAAGGTAGTGCTCTGGGTTCAAATCCCTAAAACAGAGTGCACAGCAAGGAAGGAAGCCAACAGCACCATGTGTAACTCTGCAAAATAGCTATGTCTTTTCCTGGGATGGCAGCTTCCATATATGCATAGGGAATTCTGTGTGAGGAAAGTGTTCTTTTTTTAAAAAAGTTATAAATACGATGTCTGAATACTTTGAAAGATCAGCAGAACCTTTTGTGCCAATAAATGAGAAATATTCATTAGGTATAAAGGATTTTGTCTTGGAACTGAAAAGCTATTTGTTCAGTGTGCCTGCCATCCCAGATACATGATGTAATGACTGAAAAAGGAGAAAGGCACAGATGCTAACAAACCATCTTCTAAAAATTAATGAGTTATTAAAGTTTTGCAGCCAGAGCAGGATACAAACATTCAGTGTTCAGAAGGACAAGAAATGACAGCTTTGGGACACAAGCCCGAGGACACTGCGTCCACTCCAGGCTCAGCACTATCGTTGATGCAAATAAGACAGCTGGCAACTAGGTTCCTTGTTGGCAATTACCAGCATGATGACTGAAAGCTGGCTAGACATGATCCTGTTTCCATTTCACCTTTAGGCCATTATCTTGGAGGTCAAAAATAAAGCAAGGAAACTTAGTTACTCTCCCAACCTCCCCAGAGAACTCAAGCACATGAGAATGCAAAGCCCAATAACCCCAGTTCACACGAACGGAATTGTTGCAGTGCAAACCTTAGGGCTTAATTTGGTATCTTGATCCCCAAGGAGCTGAGCTCTGGAATTTTTCAATAGCTCTGCATATTATTTAGTAATCTATTTAAATTTATATCCTACCAATCTCATGGAAGAGATTCTGGGCATTGATAAAAAGGTAAATAGGTAAACATAATTAACAAGTATTAGAGGTAAAGGTTCCCCTCGTACATGTGTGCTAGTTGTTCCCAACTCTAGAGGGCGGTGCTCATCTCCATTTATAAGCTGAAGAGCCAGCACTGTCTGAAGATGTCCCTGGGGTCATGTGGCCGGCATGATTAAATGCCAAAGGCACACGGAACACTGCTCCCTTCCCTCCAAAGGTGCTCCCTATTTTTCTACTTGCATTTTTTATGTGCTTTCGAACTGCTAGGTTGGCAGAAGCTGGGAACAGTAACGGGAGCTCACCCCGTTACGTGGCATTAGGGATTTGAACCGCTGAACTGCCGACCTTTCGATCAACAAGCTCTGCGTCTTAGCCACTGAGCCATTGCATCCCCATTAACAAGTATTAAACAGAAACTAAAAACAATGAGGACAGGTAGCATCTGGTTAGGGTTTTCTCTTGACCCCATCAGCCACCCCTAGTGTAGAGCCCCCCTCCCATTGTGGCCCCAGGCCAACTAGTAGAGGCAGGTTTTAGGGCCCTTCCAGAAGGCCAGGAGGATGGAGGCAGATCTCACCTACAATGGCAGAATATTTAAAAGATTCTTCTGGACCCCTCCAGCCAAAGTTCGTTGACACACAGGGGTCCATAGCAAGCTTCCTGGAACAAGTGGGATGGGCCAATCCCATGGGGTGAGATGCCTCCCCAAATACTTGATTTAATTAGACTTCTTTCCTTATTAAAGCTCTGTTCCTCTCTCTCTCCGGAGCTCCTACATATAAGGAGCTATATAAGCTGCATAATTCCAGAGGTTTTCCAGTCTTTTATGAGCAGCTTTTCCTCCCTCTATGGCTGCCTCCTACAGAAGCAAGAAAATAGCCATGGTAAAGAATATACGGGTAGTTCTGGATTTACCACCTCAATTGAATCCAAAATTTTTGTTTTTAACTGAGACATTTGTTAAGTGAGTTTTACCCCATTTTATGACCTTTCTTGCCATCATTGTTAAATGAGTCACTGCAGTTGTGAAGTTAGAAGCATGGTTGTTAAGTGAATGTGGCTTTCCCATTGGCTTTGCTTTGTCAGGAAGTCACAAAAGGCTAGCCCATAACCCCAGGACACTGCGACGGTCATAAATATGAATCAATTGCCAAATGTCTGAATTTTGATCACATGAACATGTGATCAAACATAAGTCACCTGTTTCAATGCCGTTGTAACTTTGGAATGGTCATTAATAATAATAATAATAATAATAATTTAATTTTTATACCGCCCTTCTCCCAAAGGACTCAGAGCGGTTCACAGCCAAGTAAAACAACCAGTACATAAATACAATACAAGTAAAATTAATAATTAAAAAACTAATTCAATTTGGCCCTAATTTAAGACTACAATTAAAATCATAAACCCATTAAAATTTAAAACCCAATAATAAAATTCTAAAACATCCTATGCCAGTCCTGCACGGAAGAATAAATATGTCTTCAGCTCGTGGCGGAAGGTCCGAAGGTCAGGAAGTTGTCGAAGTCCTGGGGGAAGTTCGTTCCAGAGGGTAGGAGCCGCCACAGAGAAGCCCTTCCCCTGGGGGTCGCCAGCTGACATTGTTTGGCTGACGGCACCCTGAGGAGTCCCTCCCTGTGAGAGCGCACGGGTCGGTGGGAGGCAAACGGTGGCAATGAACTGTTGTAAGTTGAGGACTACCTGTATATCCCATACTAATACCAAACAGGACCGAACAATTGAAAAGAACTTTCCTGATCTTTCCCACTAACATCTAGCGTTTCTATTTTTACAAAATAGGGAAATCTTCAGACAGCCTAACCCTAACCCTAACCCTAACCCTAACCCTAACCCTAACCCTAAGTGCAGCAGGAGAAATTTTGAAATTTTGAAACTACTGCACAACTTTAAAGAACCTTCTGAATGGAGGCCATTGCTTATACTGTTGCAATGCTGGCCTATGCCAAACAAGGGTCATTTGATTGATTGATTGATTGATTGATTGATTGATTATACAGCTGCCATGATTTAACCACAAAGAATACTGGATGCAGAACTTCGCTAAGGAAGTGTAGAACAAAGGCAGAAACTCCACCTCTTCCAGTGAATAATCACTAAGACGCTGAGCTTGTCAATCGAAAGGTCAGCAGTTCATCGATTCGAATCCCTAAGGCAGTGGTTCTCAACCTGTGGGTCAGGACCCCATTGGGGGTCAAATGACGATTCGCCAGGGGTCGCCTAAGACCATCGGAAATATGGGAAATATACTTGCAAGTTGAAGAATCGCGTTCCAATGGTTGATTCCACAAGCCAGCTGCAGGCTCTTCAAATCGCTAGCCGAATTCGGCTTCAGGCATGATCAATTAAAAAAGAGAGAAATCTTTGCCCTGATGTCTCCCTCTCAAGCCAGCTGCAATCACTCCCAATCACTAGCCTAATCTGGCATCAGACGCGATAAACTTAATAGGGGAGGAATCTCCGCTTTAATGCCTCCGTCCTCAAGGCAATCGCAAGCAGTTCAGATCGCTAGCCAATATGGCTTCAGGTGCGATAAATTCAAAACGAAAATAATTATATGGTTGGGGGTTGCTACATCGTGGGGAATTGTATTAAAGGGGTCGCCACATCATGGGGAATTGTATTAAAGGGGTCACAGCACTATAAAGGTTGAGAACCACTGCCCTAGGGTGAGCTCCCGTTACTTGTCCCAGCTTCTGCCAACCTAGCAATTCGAAAACATGTAAAAAATGCAAGTAGAAAAATAGGGAGCACCTTTGGGGGGAAGTCAACAGTTGTTTTTGCCCTCCCTAGGCTGCTAGAAAGCCTCAGGAGCCTTGGGAGAGCAAAAAACAGTTCTTCTGGTCCCACCGGAATTCGGGAAACAGGTCGTTTCTGGTCTCCGGAGGGCCTCCACGGGAGTGGGGAAGGCCGTTTTTCCCCTCCCCAGGCTCCAAGAAAGGCTCTGGAACCTGGGGAGGGCAAAAACCGGGCCTACCGGGCTGTCATGTGCCAAAAGCAGGGGGAGTGGGGCAGGGCGCATTGAGTTATGGGTATGGCCATTTACAAATCTGCAACCCCTCCCTCACTTTTGACACGCAACAGCAAAATGGTTAGCCATCACTGCTCTATATTATGAAGTATACAGACGACCCCCATCCCGTTAAAGACCTTGGAGTTTTCATGTCAAATGATCTAAGTGCCAAAGCCCACTGCAACTACATAGCAAAAAAAGCTCTAAGAGCTGTAAACCTAATTTTGCGTAGCTTCTTTTCCAAAAACACCACACTACTAACCAGAGCATATAAAACATTTGCTAGACCAATTCTAGAATACAGCTCGCCTGTTTGGAACCCTCACCACATCTCTGACATCAATACAATTGAACGTGTCCAGAAATATTTTACAAGAAGAGTTCTCCATTCCTCTGAAAACAACAAAATACCTTATCCCACCAGACTTGAAATCCTAGGCTTAGAAAACTTGGAACTCCGTCGCCTTCGACAAGACCTAAGTTTAACTCACAGAATCATCTATTGTAATGTCCTTCCTGTCAAAGACTACTTCAGCTTTAATTGCAATAATACAAGGGCAACCAATAGATTTAAACTTAATGTTAACCGCTTTAATCTAGATTGCAGAAAATATGACTTCTGTAACAGAATCATCAGTGCTTGGAATACTTTACCTGACTCTGTGGTCTCTTCCCATAATCCTAAAAGCTTTAACCAAAAACTTTCTACTATTGACCTCACCCCATTCCTAAGAGGACCATAAGGGGCGTGCATAAGCGCACAAACGTGCCTACCGTTCCTGTCCTATTGTTTTTCTTTTCTTCTTCCTATATATATATATATATATATGCTCATACCTCCTAATATTTATTCATATATATGTTTATATGCTATATAATCTTTTTGTATGATATTGTGACAAAATAAATAAATAAAAATAAATAAATAAATAAAGTAGGGAGAGGAGGGAAATGGTATTTTTTTGATAACTATATAAATATTTAAACAGATAAATGGCAAAAAATTAAGGCCGGCAAATTAGTCTTGCAATCTTACTAAATGCTGATAGAAAGGTAACCTTTCCTTTGATGCCTCTGCCTGAACTTTTAGATTATGGGAACTGGTGTAGTTCACATGCTTGGCTAGTTGGCAGCCTTCATGGCTAAACTTCAAATCATTTCCTAAGGATTGTTGGGAGCTTCTGCCTAAGAAATTAGTGTATTTCAGGGGTTCTCAAGAGGGTCATACCCTCCCCTCAAGGGGGGTATATCACTTTTCTAGTTTTTAATACAAATGTTTAGATCAGGATTCTCCAACCTTGGTCCCTTTAAGACTTGGGGACTTCAACTCCCAGAGTTCCTCAGCCAGCTTTTACATGTAAAATTTCTGTGGGCATAAATGTAAAATTTCTGTGGGCGTGGCTTGGTGGGGGGTAATATGACTGGGTAGGCGTGGCCAACTTTTTTTTTTTTACTTTTAAAAGCATTTTTTCTACAACCTCTTCAGCGAAGAGGTTGTTAAAAAATGCTTTTAAAAGCCTGTGATGATCAGGCAACTCAGCTGGGATCGCCAGAGGAAAAAAATCTTTTAAAGGGTTCTGACGATCCCAGCTGAGTTGCCTGATCACCAGAACCTTTTAAAAGCATGTTTCTACAAGCTCTTCGGCCGAAGAGGCTGCAAAAGAAAATGCTTTTAAAAGGTTCTGGTGATCAGGCAACTCAGCTGGGATCGCCAGAGGAGCTTTTTGAAAGCTTTTTTTTTTTTTAAACCTCTTCGGCCAAAGAGGTCATAGAAAAAATATTTTTAAAGGGTTCTGACAATCCCAGCTGAACCGTGTGATCATCAGTGGTTTTTTTTTTACTAAAAGCTTTTTTTTGGTCGAAGAAAAAATGCTTTTAAAAGTAAAAAAAAAAAACCTCTGATGATTGCGTGGCTCAGCTGGGGCGGGGGCGAGGGCAGGGATTTTTGCTACTGGTTCTCCGAACCACCCACCACCATCGCTACCAGATCGCGCGGTCCGGTCCAAACCGGAAGCATTTCACCCCTGCTTCAACTCCCTAATAATCTTTATATGATATGGTTTTGGTCAGCCAGTCATACTGGCTGGGGAATTCTGGGAGTTAAAGCTCACGCACCTTAAAAGTCTCCAAGGTTGAGAAAACATTATTTTAGATGCGTAAATAGAGCAGGTTGTAAAGCAGGGGTCTCCAACCTTGGCAACTTTAAGACAAGTGGACTTCAACTCCCAGAATCCCTCAGCCAGCAAACCTGGCTGAGGAATTCTGGGAGCTGAAGTCCACAAGCCTTAAAAGTTGCCAAGGTTGGAGACCCCTGTTGTAAAGAACCTTTATGTCTACCTAATGTGGGAGGGATCACAACGCTACGTAAGGCTCAGAAGGATGCCTTGAGCAAAGCACAGGTTGTGAAGCTGTAGTCCAGTCCCCCTGAAGCCTTTTGAACTACATTTCCCAGCGTTCCATTGAGAAGGCGCCGAACGGATGGGACCGGATCAAATGGGCTTCCGCATTCCAACAGGGGGCTCCGTCCCCAACGGCTTCTTTCCTGAGTCCTAAGCCCCGCCTCTCGCTTCCAAGATGGCGGCGCCCACGACCGGCGACGCGCGGCAACCGTGACAAGATCGTGAGGCGATCGCGCGGCCTGGGCTATGAAGCGGGAGGCCTGTTCCCCTTCGGCGGCTAACGGCGGCCAGGCCGCCGGGAGGAAAGGCGGAAGGAGGCGGCCTCCGCCAAAGAAGCAGCCGCCAATCGGGAAGCTCCACAAACTGGGACTGTCGGTGAGGGGATTCGTGGAGGCCGCTGTGGGGCCCGATGGCGGCGGCGGCGGCGGCGATGACGGCAGCTCCTCGGGATCCCTTCAGCAGCCGGCTTGGAACGGCCGCAGGAACCGACGAGAAATGAAGCGAGAGAAGCGCAAGTTGAAGCGAAGGCGGCGGAAGCGGCTCCTGATCGTCAACGGGGAAGCGAAGACCCCGCGCGTCTTAAAGACACGCTCCATTAGAAGGAGGACTTCGCCGCCGCCGCCGGTGGAAGAAGATCGAAAAGGGGAAGAGAAGAAGAAGAAGCCGCCGCCGCCGCCGGCCAAAGCTCAGCCGCTGTCCAAGCAGCCCCGGACAGCTCCTTCCGCTACAGCCGCCACTCGCAAGAGAGCCCTGCTGGAAGCCAACGAGGCGGAGGAGCGGGAGATCCGTCGCCTGGAGCGCCAATTGGGGCTCCACAAGCGCCGCAAGAAGCAGCGAGGGGGAGGCGCCCAGGAGGGGGAAGCGGCGGTGGCATCCTTGCCACAAAGCTTCTCCCGGGACGGTCTGGATTATGTGCTGGGAGCACTGAAGTCCGAGGCTGCTTTCTCGGGCCTCTACGAGAATGGCGATGTGGGGGGAGAAGGAAGGGGGACAGAAGAAGAAGAAGAAGGCCTGAGCACAGGAGAAGAGGGCGAGGATGAAGTTGGAAGCTCCGGGGATTCCAGCCAGGAGGAAGGAAGCCAAAGTCCTTCTGAAGAAGAGGAATCTAGCCAAGAGGCTGCCCGGCTGGCTGAGGGATTTTCGGAGTTGAAATCCGCAGACCTTAATACTGGCATGGCTGAAAAGCAGAACTGCCAAGCATGGAGGCTTGAGGTGAACTGGTACAATGGCTGTTGAAGCCCCCTACCCCCCTCACGGCAAAGTAGAGAAGCAGTTTAGTGCAGTGATTATGTGGCTGGCGTAAAACAGGAGACTGGGAGTTTTAGTCCTCCCTTAGGTATGAAAGGATCTGGGTGACTTAGAATCGGACACACACACACACACACAGAGAGACACTCAATCCAGCTTACTTTACAGAGATGTCATGGGGAAAAAATACATGAGCTGGGAGTGTTGGATCCTTTTGCTGCCTCCAGGTTTATATTTTTGAAAAAGGTGGAATCAATAATAAAGTAAACAACTCTGAGTAAAAATGGATGAGGAATCCAATTGGAGTCAGTGTCCCAAACTACCTTTTAGGCACGCACATTAGGGACACGGTGGCTTAGTGGGTAAGAAGCTGAGCTTGTTGATCGAAAGGTCAGCAGTTCGAATCCCTAGTGCCGCGTAATGGGGTGAGCTCCCGTTACTTTTCCCAACTTCTGCCAACCTAGCAGTTCAAAAGCCCATAAAAAATGCAAGTAGAAAAATAGGGACCGCCTTTGGTGGGAAGGTAACAGCCTTCCATGCGCCTTTGGTATTGAGTCATGCCACATGACCACAGAGATGTCTTTGGACTGCCCCCTAGAGTCAGGGACAACTAGCACATATGTGCGAGTGGAACCGGAACCTTTACCTATTGTCAGATTTGCGTTTCTCATGGTTGCCTTTGTTAAGATCGAGGTTCAGGAGTGTTATTATTATATCAGTTATTGTGTAAGAGTGGTTCTCTAAAAGGTGTGGGCACTAACATTCTCATTACTGATAATGTACAAAAAATAGATGCATTTTCATTGCTAATCATTAATTTGTTTAATAAAACAAGTTTGTCTTTTTTTATATAGAAACTTAACCAAGATGCTGCAAAGTATGTTCCACCTCAAATGCGAATTTCCAAAGAGACAACTGATTCGAAAAAGAAAGAAGAATTGGAAAGACTAAAGAAAATCGTGAAAGGTCTGATTAATAGGTAATACTGAAATCATGCTAATTTCCATACTTCATGAAAGTATGGAGGCCTGATCTCATTTGCACAGTTCTGATTTGTTTTCACTCCTTCTTTAGGTTGTCAGAACTGTCTTAGAATCCAAAAGTTGGAAAGGCCAGTAGAATCCAATTTCCTAGTAAGAACAAAAATCAAAAATAAATCCTAACAGTATCTACTTTTTGCTTTAATGCATCCTCTCACCATGTTTCTAGGTAATTGTTTCTCTTTCAAGTTGCTCTTACAATTCAAATTATTCTTCTCCTAATGTTTAAGCAGAATCTTCCTTTAAGACTAATATCTTGAATGCTTTCTGTATGAGTTGGGAAATGGTAGCCTATCCTCTTGTTTTCTTTCTACAAGCAAAACTTTCTCATGATACAACTTGGTTTCAAACCTCTTGATCATCTACACTGTTTTTTGTGAATATAGATCTATTTATCTAAAACCTTCAAGTACATGTAGTCCTCAATTTACAACAATTTGTTTAGTGACCATTCGAAGTCACAATGGCACTGAAAAGGAGACTTACTATTTTTCCCCCTTATGACCGTTGCATCATCCCAATGTCACATGATCAAAATTCAGACGCTTGGCAATTGACATATATAACTGTTGCAGTGTCTGGGGTCATGTGATCACCTTTTGCAGCCGTCTGACAAGCAAACTCAATAAAGAAACCAAATTCACGTAACAACCATGTTACTAATTTAGCAACTGTGGCAAGAAAATTCATAAAATGGAAAAAAACTCATTTAACAAAAGTCTCACTTAGCAACAAAAATTTTGACCTCTATTGTGGTTGTAAGTTGAGGACTACCTATATAATACCTCACAACTTAACACAGTAACTAAGGCAGTGTATGAGTAATGCACAGGTTACTTTTATTGAAGCAAGTTTCATAAGTTCCATTACCAAGCAAGGTATCATGCATCCTATATTTCTGCATTTCATGGTTTCCTGATGGAAGACTGCACTGTGTGAAATGAAATTTAAATAGCACAGTGAAACCTCTTAAGGTGAGATAGGTATCATTGCAATTTCCTTTGGGGAGAAAAAGCAATGTTAAGCAAAGAAAACGTAAGAAGTAATCCAAAAAAAATTTAAAGGCATTAAGGGATATAGACTTAGTTATATCTTAAGTCTAGTTTGCAACAATGCCATTCACTGAATTCCTCTGTACTTGGATTCAAGTCAGAGATGACTCTTAGCGATTATATAGGTAAACTTTCTCCAGGTTAGTGTTTCCATCTTGGTCCTTCAAGTCTTCCAATAGAACAATTACTACTACAATTGAGCCCGTGCACTTTGCTTTGGATCATCTTCCATCTTTGCACATAATGTAGAATCCTCAAGGTTTTGTCATGATTGTTTTTTTAAGCATCTACAGGTACTCTTTGAGTTAGGACCTTTCTGTTGTAACTCACATCAGACCCGATTTTACAACATTTTTATGATGGTCATTAAGCAATTTGGTCATTAAGTGAATCACTATGATTGTTAAGCATATGCATAGTCAAAAATGCAAATTCATTTTCTGAATGGGTGTTTTTTGCTTGAAAGAAACAGTTGCAAATTGCAATCACATGACCATAGGACATTGCAACCAGTTATAAATGTGAGCCAGTTGCCAAGGGCCCAATCACATGACCACAATGGAGTTGTGTGAGAACCGTTTTTTTTTCAGCACCATCATTAAATGAATGATAGTAACCTGAGCACTACCTGTATTATTTTTAAACATTTCATACAGAATATCTCATATTTGTAAACTGTACTAAAAAGCCTATATTAGGCTGGAAACAGAAAGACACCATGCAACAAGAAGTGATGAATAACAAGCACAATTTTTAAATTTTTGGACTAAAAATAAACACATAATATATGGCTCAGATCAGATTTAGATGGCATGTATATTTACATATTAAAATGAGGAAAATACAAAAATACATAAAGATATACTTTAAACGTCCATATTTGGAATGGAAGTATTTAATAGGACTGGCTAATGGTAATACGAAATTATTTTTTTTTAATTTTACTCTTATGTGATTGCTTCCTACTAGGTTGAGTGAATCAAATCTAGCCTCCATCAGCGGGCAGTTGGAAGAACTGTATATGACAAACAGTAGAAAAGATATGAATGAAACATTAACGGATATTCTTATCTCTGCTTGTGTTATGGAATCATCAGTGCCTTCCAGACTCCTGTTGGAGCATGTTCTTTTGGTTGGTGTTCTTCATCAGACTGTGGGAATTGAGGTAACTTTTCTTCACAGTTCTTTAACTTGTCATACACATATTGAGAATGTAGTACAGGTACTCCATGATTTACGACCAAGTTGAGCCCAAAGTTTTATGTTGCTAAACAAGACAATTACTGTGAGTTGTGCTCCATTTTACAACTTTTCTTGCCATAGTTATTAAATGAATCATTGTAGTTCTTAAGTTAGTAACAGGTTGCTAAGTGAATCTGGTTTTCCCATTGAACTTGCTTATCAAAAAGTCACCAAAAGTGATCACATGACCCCAGGACACTGCAACCGTCATAAATGTGAGTCAGTTGCCAAGCGTCTGAATTTTGATCATGTGGCCATGGGAATGCTGCCACGTTTGTAAGTGTAAAAAATGGTCGTAAGTCACTTGTTTCAGTGTCATTGTAACTTCGAACAGACACTAAACGAATGGTAGTAAGTTGAGGCCTACCTATAAAATTAATTATTGGGCACTAATTATGTTCTGGTAATTTCACAATATCTTGGTATCTGTTTTGTAATATTAAGGTTTAATTCAAATGTGACCAATTTGAATACTGCTTAGTAGGCTGGCAGAATATATAAGAAAAAATGCTTACAAGGAATAGTTATTTCAGCATCAGATGTTAAGATGAAAAAATGAAGATTTTTCATATTGATAGAAAAGTCACTTTCCCCCATTTCTCTAATTCCTAGCCCTAGCCTTTATTAAATTAGGTTAGCAATAATTTACTCATCAAAACAGTTTTAACACTGATTTCTAAGATTGTATTCTCAATATTAAAGATGCTTGGAAAGAAGCTAGACATAACAAAATGATATTCCACCATTTGACTAAATTTTTAACCACCCCAGTGGAAGTTATATGGTGAGATAAGAAGGAAGATTAATTTTATATATTTCACTTGTTTTGTAAATGTAACCCCCTTCTTTTACCTCAAGTATCAAATGTGAAGCACTCTTACAGGAAAGAAACTTAGAGAAATAATACAGTAAATATTATGCTACTGATAGAACTGATAAGTTACAAAGCTGAAAATGTTGAGTGGGGAGTCCTGCAATCAGTTTACTTCATAGGATTATTATAAAGACAGCTGGAGAGGCAAGAATAAAATAGTATCAAATACAGGTAGTTCTCATTAAATGACCATAATTGTAGCAAATTACATATTTGTGGCTTAATTTTTAAAAATTACCTGCCTATTTTCTTTCTGTAGGAATGCCTCAATCCAATGCTGTGCTCACAAGTCATGCTTAAAGAGCTTTTTCTATATATGTGTATTCTTACCTCTCTGTTAGTCTTATTTTTTTAAAACAAAACTACATTTGTGATAAGAAGGGCTGCTCTGCACACACTTTCCTGAACTCATCAATATTTTCCTGTGAGGCATTCCAAGTTTAAAAAACGTAGGCTTAACAGTGCATTCATAGGATAGTACAATATTTAATAATGTATCTATGCAAATCCTAAAAATTTGAATAGAGTAGATTGCTACACTGGTGATGTTACCTAATTTGAAACGCCTGTAAGAAAACAGCCAAGTTCAGCCCCCCTCATTTCAACCCTGAGCTACAAATATTCTCTTTTATTGATATACGTCGCTAATTAGCACTATAATTTTAATAAATTTTACAAAGCTGAAAATAATGTTTTTTTCTGGTTAGCTGGTTAGCAATTTATGGGTCACAACAGTAGTTATGTATATTGTTAGGTTTTACTTTTCGAAATAAAGACGTAACCAGCCAATGCTTGAACTGTCTTTTTTTATTTGCATATATGTAAATCTATTCCAGGTTGGTGCTCATTTTTTGGAAATCGTGGTGAGGAAATTTGATGATGTCTACAAAAGCGAAGCTGAAGGGAAAGAATGTGCAAACTTGCTGATTTTAATTGCTAATTTGTATAATTTTTATGTAGTGCATTCAGTGCTGATTTTTGATATCTTAAAGAAGCTTCTTAGCACTTTTTCTGGGAAGGATATTGAACTGATCCTGCTGCTGCTGAAGAATGTGGGCTTTTCCTTGAGGAAGGATGATGCCCCAGGACTAAAGGAACTTATCAATGAGGTCCAGAAGAAAGCAAATGCAATGGGGAAACAGTTCCAGGACCAGTCAAGGGTATGAATACATTTTAAAAAAAAATAATTTTTAGAGCAGTATGTCTCAGCCTTAGCAGCTTTAAGTTATGTGGACTTCAATTCCCAGTATTCCCCAGCCAACTTGCTGGCTGGAAATTCTGGAAGTTGACATCCATGGCAACTTTAAGAGTTGCCACAATTAAGAAATACTGTTTTAAAGCATTCTTATTAGGAGAATTTGGCAGGAGCTTTAATGCATTTATATTGGGAAAAATGCAGCTGGTACTTACTGAGATACAATATGAAGGGTTTTATTTTCTATCTTTGATTAAATGTTAAAGCTGTACCTTTTTGTCATCACAGTGTATTGGGAAACCAGTAGCAGAATGATGAAGTGTTCTTTTTTAAGAGAGCAGTCAGAAATCTGGAGATTATATTTCTCCTTTTAGTAGCACAGTTGATGGTACATGGATGTCCTTATTAATATGAGATGGGTGGAAGTGTAAAATATCATGAACATCTCATTGTAAATACTTAGCTTTTCAGATACAACTTTTTTATAATCTCAGGCCTTTTTCCCAACAGATTTGTTAAGGTAGATCAGTATTGTTAAGTCTTTTTTTAGTTGCAGGCTGCATCAACAAGTTAGTGACTTACTTAAAAGTAATAATTCTTAGTGATTATACTGTATAAAACCAAGGCTAAGCTTAGGCATGTTATGAGTAATAGAAACATCAATCCAAACTCTGTAAAATATAACTTCCGTGCAGTCATCAGGAACTGAACTCTGCCCAGAGTTGTTATATTTTTTTATAGATTTGAACATCCCCTACTAAATAGTACTTTTTAAAATTAGTAAAGTAATAACGGCTGGAGGAGAAACTCAGTGAAATTTTTTGTTTTGTTGGGAAAGTTTTAATATGAGTTGTGGAGATTAGTATAAAATAGTGACTTAGCTACACTCATTTTTATGTCTCTATTGGGAAAAATTGTATTTGAATAATAATGCAGGCCTGTTATATTTTTCAAAGGTTTGCTTTATGTTGGAGATTATGTTGGCGCTAAAAAATAATGACTTGAGGAAAATTCCTGGTTATGACTCAGAACCCATTGAAAAATTACGAAAACTGCTGAGAACACTGGTAAAGTAAAGATTAGTTCCTTTAAAAAAATGTCTATTCTCTTAATAGGATTTAAACAATAATAACTGTTAGTATAATGAAAATTTTGAATGTATTAATATAAAACTGTAGCAAAATAGAATTAAGTTTGCAGGAGTTGAATCAACTGATGATTTTGTTAATTTATTTAAAAATAGCCCAGGGTCAAATAAAACACAGTCTTGGACTTTTGGCTACATTTGAGTAAGGAAAGATGAACAGTAATCATACTGACCAGTCTTTCAATACAAATATCTTTTTTAAAAAAAAAAAAAGGGTTAGTGTGAACACACTTTTTTTCCCCTACAGACACACAATAGTAGTTCCGGAAAAGAATCTCAACTTCGTGTATCATTGGAATCTCTTCTCACAGCTGATCGGGTTGGTCGCTGGTGGATTGTTGGGTCTTCTTGGAGTGGTGCTCCAATGATTGACAGCACCAGCAACAAAACTGAACAAATATTAACAAATAATACTGTGGGAAAGGTAATGGTACCCTAATATTTTTTTTGAAGTACAGTTTAAATAGTTTCTCAATACATTATGCTTTTTTTTTCTTCTAGTAAGCTTTTTTTTATTAACATTAATGAATATGATGGTGCTAGAGTTCCTTGGAAATTGATTTGTTCTAAATTGTGTTCAATGGTGATTGAAGTACAAAATATTGCATTCTTACATAGTTGGAAGAATGAGCGGGGTCTTCCTATTTTTAACTACCACCACTTACTTTTTTTTTTTAATTCCTTATTTGCTTTTCTTCCAAATCTAAATGTTGAACAGCAAGCAGCTGCATTTATTACTCAATGCCTACACAACAGTCAGCAATAATCGGCAATAAATTATATAATTTATATAATATAAAATTATAAATTTTATAAATAAATAAATAAATCTGGCTGAAAGCACCATTACCAGCACACTAGAGAAGCCTTAGCCATGATTGGTTGACAAACACTAACCCAAAGTCATCCAAATAAATCACATTATGATTTAAGATGACGCCTGAATCCAGTGTTTGTGTTCATTACAAATATGCAAAACCTACATTATTTCACCCCCAGAATGACTGCATCAAAAATTTTCTGGAGAAAAATCAGCATGTTCTAGAGTGCTCAAGAATATTACATTACCAGAAAAATAGATCTTGCACATACCTGGAGTTGTTTTTCAAAAACTCCAGTCTAGATCTACTTTATAGCTTGGGAGAGGCTAATACCATACCAGCTTCACTGTTAGCTTTGCTCCTACTCTTAATTTGCCTCTAAAGACATGATTTTTAAAAATAAAATATTAATAATTTACATAATATTTTCTTCTCAACCTTTCAGGTAAGCACAAAGATTCTGAAACACTCTCATAAGCAGAGAATGAATACTGATATCAGGAGAAATATATTTTGCATCTTGATGACAAGTGAAGATTTTTTGGATGCCTTTGAAAAACTTTTGAAGTAAGTATATACTCATCAGGGCAGATGAAGATATTTTCAGGAACGCAAACAAAATATCACCATAGTGGCTGCAAGAGATAGAAAAAAGAGGATTTTTCCTGCTTGAGGCAAAGAAAGAGAACAAGGAGAGATATTGCTAACAACATATTAGCTCCAGGCTTAGGCAAGACTGAGATCTGAGTTTTCTCCTAAGAAGAGCTAAGCTAAACTCTCTTTGGGTCAGCTAAGCCAGTTTTGATATTCACGTACTACATATGTGAGGACTTGCTTATGGTTAAGAAAGATACACAAAAGTGCCTAGGAGATCTACAAATTAAGAGGCAAAGCATTGTTAAATGTGTTATTGTGTAAGAACTGTGAAGTATCTGCTGAGTAAAGAAATTGAGTCCTCAGCTACAGATAAATTAAGCCACTGACTAAATAGCTTTGGTAATATTTAGTTTAGCAATAAAAGACATAAAATACTAATTGCAAATATATTTATATATCGAGATTTTTGACATGATTATACATCTGTTTCTATATACTTTCAGCATCTTTTGAAGTTAATTGCATTTCTTTGATCTTTTTAGCTGATACTTTCGAGAGAATTTTCTATGGCATTTATTTGTTCTAAATTGCAAGTTTTACTTAGTTGATCTAACTGAAACATAGCTTAATATAAAGTGGAGCACTTACGTTCTAACTAGAGTCAGGTAGTTCATCTCAGGAAAAAATAAAATGATGCAAGTATTTGTGCATCTTATACGCTGCATTGTAGTATTAAACATTTTTCATTTTAATTGATTTTAGTACTGCCAAGCCTTTGACAGGAAGGCTAAATCAGGCTTCTTTGGACAGAACAGGTACTGCCCAAGTTAAGACTTTTTCCTGCCAATTGTTCCCGATTTTCTTTTGTGGTCCAGCTCTGTGAGAAGAAATATGATTCACTCTTGCCAGACTTTCTGCTGAGACAGCCAGTAAGGTCTCATTAATGCTGATTATATTTATATAATTAGTTGGATTGAGATTCCCAACACCCTCAATTAGGAATTAGAAAAACTTGGAAGACAGTTTCTCCTTGGTAACTGCCACTAGTAACTTCTTTTTTCTGTGTCAGGGTGATTATTATTAATCTGGAAATTAAAGAGAGCCTTTTCTTCAGTTCTTTTGATTGCCAGGGTATTTAAATATGAATGAAACTAGACTCTTTCCTATAACCCTTGCATTCTTCCTTCAGTTAAAATATCATGAACTCTGTACCCACTGCTAGCCAACCTTCGGAAATGCATTTTTAAGCATATATACAAAAACCTTCCTCAGTTAGAGGGCTGGAAGATGAAATCCAACAGATCAAAAATTACCCAAATAGAGAAGAATAAAATAGAAATATCTCACAGACAAGTGATAAGTTGGGGGTTTTCAAATTAGGCAACTTAGGTGTGTGGACTTCAACTTTAAAATGTGTGGACTTCAGTTCCCGGAATTCTCTACATACTTCTGGGAACTAAAGGCTACACATCTTAAAAGTTGCCAAGTTTGATCAAATACTATATTGATCTAAACCAGGGGTGTCAAAGCCCACGGGCCAGATGCTTCCCGCTGGGTGCTTAGGTCTGGCCTACAGGGCTGGTCTGGAAATATCAAAGAACCAGCTTGTTTTCGACCCCCGTGGCTTTCTGTAGCACGCTGGAAGCCGAAAATGGCCCGTGGGGAGGGGCTCACAAGCTGCACCCCTGCCCCCATTTTCAGTCAGCAGAATGCTGCAGGAGGCATCCATCCCATCTCCCCCTCGCTAGCCTGTGAAGGAGAGCTACAATGTTGATCCGGCCCTCGAAGAAATCCAGTTTGACATCCCTGGTCTAAACTGTCCTAGAAGGGACTATTCATAATAGTTCTTAGGCTGGCAAAACTATTTTTAGAATGCTTCTGTATCAAAACAGGAAACAGGATTTTCATTATGACAATTTATGTATTAGGCTTAGGCTTAAAGACCAACAGGAGAGAGAGATTGTCCATATCCTCATAGATTGTTGCCTGCAAGAGAAGACTTACAATCCCTTCTACGCATACTTATCCGCCAAGTTCTGTGAATACGAAAAGCGATTTCAGGTGAGTGCAAAGCTTGTTTTATTATTTTTTTTGCCAGTTATATAGTTGACATTCTGAGAACAGAAAGGATACTATCAAATTTTAGGTCATGAATTTCTTGAAGCAAAGAAAAGTGTTAAATGCTTCTATGTGTCTGTAAATCTCCCCCTGTCCAAAAAGAGATGTGAAAAGGCTACAGCAGAGTTGAGCTGCACAATATTTTGTGTGCAGAAGAGCTCAGCATCTCTGCAGCTGGAGGTTTCAGACAAATTCCAGAAGGGTGCTGTCTTCTCCTTCACCCCAAATCTCAACTCTCTTCTCGGATTCCTAAATATATTTTAAAAGGAAGGAAAGACCAAAGGCCTTTTCTTCTGAAAAACAGAGTATAATTTGAGACTAGGGAGCACTACAAAGCCAGCTTCTTCCCTTCAATGCTATTGAATCCTTTCTATTCTAAAAGGAATAGCTGTCTCCTGTTTTTATAGTAGGTCATTCTGGCGAGAAGAAAAACTTCTTAGAAATGAAGAGATCTCTCCTGTGCTGTGATTCATTTGTTTTACTTATTTGGTTTTTAGAGCCAGACACTTTAGAGCCAGACACTGGTGATTCTGGATGGCCTGCAAATAATTGTAACCATCTTTAAAACATTAAAAAAAACTGTTTGGGGGACCAAATTAGATCTACAGTATTACACCATTGCTAGTGCATAATAGGACTACACACATAAATCTAACCGGAGGCAGCTGAGGTCTTAAGCCGACAGGATCTGGGCCATAGAATCCTCAGGAGGGATACTGTTCCGTGGGGCAGGCTTGCAAGAGAGAAGGCATGCCTGCGGAGTCCCATAAAATACCATTCTTTCATTGATGGGACTTGGAGCACCCAAAACCTGTGAGATATTATTGCATAGGCATGGAGAATTGGGAGAGAGCATATATCCAGGCCCTGTGCACGAAGAGTTTTATCTGATCATCAGCACCCTGATTTAAACTCAGAAGCAACGGCAACTCATTGGCCTCATGCTGGCTGCAAGGACTTGGCTCTTCTCGTTTGCTTTCTGTGGCTGTCAATCTTCGGCAACTTTTAGCAATGTCAGTTTAACTGTGAAAGATAAAAGATAACAGAATAACAGAGTTGGAAGGGGCCTTGGAGGTCTTCTAGTCCAACACATCCTTCTAGATGTGCTCTTAGGGGACATGGTGCAATACAGTTTTATTATAATGCTTTCTGCTTTTATTTTGTGAATTAGATCACATTACAGTTCAGTATCTGGGACAAAATCAGAGATTTAGGAAACCTGTCCGCTGCTGCTTTCTCCAACTTAGTTAATCTTGTAACTTACCTGCTAAAGACTAAATGGCTCTCTCTTACTGTCTTCAAGGTAAATAAAATTATTTTTAAAAATGTTTAAATGTTTACAGCTCTCAGGCTCATGCGTAGTGCATGTGTGGTTTTGTTTGTAATTCCTCCCATCCAGGCAGAATATATGACTCATTAAATCTCAAAGGAAAAATATCAGCATATACCATTTTTGTGCTAGTTTTCATTTTGCATGTAATCCTTAACTTATGATCAGTCACTTAACGACCATTTAAAGTTACAATAGGCTCAAAAAGGGGGCTTTGTGGCCCGGACTGCACTATCCCAGGTTCCATTTCAAACTTATCGCAGCAAATTCCCTCGCTTCTAAGCAATCGTGCATGTAAATGATTAGCGTTCTTGGATTTCAAAAAAAGGATTTTCAGTACCAGAGTAGAGAGGTAGCCGTAAGATAAGGAGTGCCGGTTGCCCTGGGTGGCCTGGCACATGCCACATGCAAGCTCTGCTTGGATTTTCAGCCCCTGAGCAGAGACATGTGGGTCTTGTGCCAGGCCTCCTAAAGTCTCCACCACCTCACCTTACATAGGACTCTTTTCATTAACAACCTGATTATTCCAGCTGGCAATAACTAGAAGATGGGCCTGCTCTTCTGTTGCTCCTGCTCTATGGAACATCTCTCACTCTGAGCCCAGTGTGAGCTCAGCCACAGCCCTCCTGACCTTCTGTAAGAGCCTAAAGAACTGTCTCTGCCAGTTAACTTGGGGCTCCAATCGGAGAGCATCACAGTGGAGGTGATTGATCGATTAACAACAGACCCCACCTTCCTCCCCATCCTGCTCATGTCCTTCCTGTCTTTTAATAGAGTCGTAGTGTTTGTATTGTAATATTTTTGTTATTTTATATTATACATTTCTTTTATATCTTGAGTGTGTTCTTTAGGTGTCCAAGGTTTTAACATACGAACAATTGTCATTATAATCATATGTATATAAACAAATATACAGTAATATATAAACAAATATACAATAACATATTATAACACGTATTAGCTTCCATTGTAATATCAATTAATAACCATCAATTAAGAAAAAAAATTATTACTCGTCTGTTTCCCTTTCTCATATATACCATATTCCACCCATTTTACAATGATGGTCCATCTCTTTCTGTCTCTTCCCTCCTCTTTCCCTCTCTTCCCTTCTCCCCTCCACTTCCCTCTCCTCCTCCTCTCCCCTTTCTACTTTCCTTCCCTCTCCTCCCTTTTTCTCTCCTCCTCTCCCTTCTCCTCTCTCTTCTTCTCCACTTTCCTCTCCTTCCCTTTCTCCTACTCCTCTCTCCCATCCACGTCTCTCTCTCCTTTCCCCTCTCTCTTTCCCTCTTCTTCTGTCTCCTTCCTTCTCCTCTTCCCCCAACCTTTCTCCCCTCCTCTCCTCCACCCCACTCCACTATACTTCCCTCTTTCCCTTCTTCTCTCCACCTCTCTTTCCTTCCATTGTTTCCTTTTCATTGTGTATAAATTTAGCAAAAATCCCTGCCCCCCCCCATGCCCAGCTGAGCTGCGCAATCATCAGATTTTCCTCGGCCAAAAAAATGCTTTTAAAAGTAAAAAAAAAAAGCTTCTGACAATCGCGCAGCTCAGCTGAGATTGTTAGAGTCTTTTAAAAGCATTTTTTCTACAACCTCTTCGACCAAATAGGTTGTAGAAAAAATGCTTTTAAAAGTTAAAAAAAAAGTTGGCCACGCCCACCCAGTCACATTACCCTCCACCACCAAGCCACACACACAGAACGGGTAGTAACAAATTTTACATTTCACCACTGTATTATATGTATATTCCGTCTTTATTATTTTTAAAAGTAACTCAAGGCAGCAAACATATCCAGCACACCTTCCTTCTCCTGTTTTCCTCACAACAACTCTGTGAGGTGGGTTGGGTTGAGAGAGACCCGGCTGGCTTTCATTGTTGTGTATAAATTTCCAATTCCCTACAGAATACAATGTATTTTCCAAATATCATCTCTTTCGACTATAACCATACATTTTTTTTTGAAAATACATTAGAAGAAAACAGACTTAATATCTACATGAAGGGTGTGTTGATGTCAATAATAATCATGATTATAGTAATATAATGATAATAATTATTCTTTGTATTAATTTTTCATTATTTAATTAATCATTCTCTTAACCTTTTAATTTCTGTCTTTTGCTTCTATTGTCTAACCATTTTTAAACACATACAATCATCTTTCATTTTCTAATCAATTTAATATTTGACTCTTGTTATATAAAAATATACGTAATGATATTTGCCCCATTTCTCAAATCCACCTCTATCCTAGTTCTCATGTACCCAGCTCCTGGTTTTTTTAATCAAGTTTTTATTATTACTTTTTAATTTATACATATAAACATATTCCTAATTATTACATTCCAATTTTCCTTATTCCATACTATTTACTCTTACCTTTTACACAAAATTTTAATTTTCATATAAATATTAACTAGCATGCAATAACATCTAAACCAATGTGCTTTAGCATCTGTATTATCTTCTGCTATAATTTCAATAGTATAACCCTCAAGAAAAAAATATGAAATTGCCTGTCTGTTTTCTTTTCTTCTGTACGCCATATTTCACTCATTTTTACAACAATCCCTCTCCTTTCTCCTCCCTCTCTTCTCTACTCCCCTCTCCTTCTCTCTCCTTCCCTCCTTCCTTCTCCTCTCCTTCCCTCTCCTTCTCCTTCTCCTTCTCTCCTTCTCCTGTCCCGTTTCCTCTCTCTCGCTCTTCTCTGCTTCTGTCTCCTTCCCTTTTTACTCTTCTCTTCCCCTCCACTTCCCTCTCTCTTTTCCCATCTCTCTCCTTACTTTTTCTCCCCTCCTCTCCTACTCCCTTCCACTCCATTCCATTTCTCTCTCTCTTTTCGTTGTTGCATATAATATTCCCAATATCTATAGAATATGGTGTATTTTCCAATTAATGTCTCTTTCAACTATTACCACACAGCACCTGGTTAAAGGTATTCTACAACTATCCCTCAATTCCTGCCCATCTTTTTTATTATTATTATTATTATTATTATTATTATTATTATTATTATTATTATTATTATTATTATTATTATTATTATTATTATTTTATTCTATAGAAAAACACATTTTTCCAATCTAGATTATTTCTACTTATCCAACTTACACTCTTGCTGTCTTAATATTTAGAAAGCAACCCTTTTTAACCATCATCTCTTGCTCTCATTAACGCTTCAATTCTTAACTCTTCCCCCCACTCCTTTTATCCGTTTTTTAACTCTTCCCCCCACTCCTCTTCTTTATTTTCACTTCTATCTTTCTTATTTAATCCAGACACTCCTCCCAATACATTTTTATATTGCCACTTCTCCCATGTATCTGCCCATATCCCAACCTGCTCATCCACAATATCTTCCTGTCTGTTCATTTGCTGATTTATCTGTTTTATTTTCTTCAATCTTTCTTCCTTTATCAGCTGATTTGTCAGTCCTATTTTTTGCTCCAGTCCTTGATTTATTTGTTGATTTGGCCTATTCCTCTGTTTTTTCTGCCCCTTTTGCTTGCCATTTGTCTGGTCGTCTTCTTCATTGAGGGTTTGCTTCATTTGCTCATTTTTCTGATCTGTATTTGTTCCTTGTTCATATTCAATTTGCTGGTTTTTTTCCATCTTGTCTTTCTATTGCTTCCACCATTTCAAGGGCAGTTTGGTCTTTATTTATAGTTCTTTGTAAAATATTTTCCATTTTCTCATCTATACATCCATCAGAACTTCAATGCTTTGAAACATCAAAGTCACTTTGTGAAAAAGCCCACTCATTTCCACAGCTGTTTCTCCAAACCCAATCATAATGTTAAATATTCTACAATGAAAAGTCTCTTTCCAATTCAGAATAAGTCCAATTATAGGAGCGTGGCTTATCTTCCACTTGTCAACAAATGGCGCTCTTCTCTCAAATTTCAATGCTGCCTCCCCACACCCACATAGGTATTAATTAATTGATTTATTCCAAAACAAAGTCAGTTATTTCAATAAGCCAAGTCCAGCACTTAAGTTAATCAATAACCAGTTCCAGCATTTAACATGCCTTTTCAAAATAGTACTAATCCAATTCAAAATCCAGTTTTAAATGCTTACAAGAAAAAACAGCTCTTATTCTTCCTTATACCAGTCTTTTCCAGGGCTGTCTCAATAGTTCAAGTGCCCATTAGCCGCTAATGTGAGTCTTTTGAACTGTTATTTTTCCTTTCCCAGATCGTTTCTTTGGGGATAATTTTTAGGCAAAACTCAAACTTAATCTCACCTAGTCACATACTGCTCCTCTACTCACTCCTGCACTGTCTTTATTGCTTTGGCTGCCCCAGCCTTGTGGCAGCCATGATGGCTGCCACTTCTCCTCGCCTTCAGGTTAAGAGAGTTTCCCCTGGGTGGAACAGGAGAGTTGCTGCTCTCCATAACCTCTTGGGCGTCCCTCTGTCCTTTGCCTCCCCTCCAGGGTGGCTTTGGCCCCTTTAGGACCCCTCTGGCGGGGAGAGTTCAGCACAGGATTGCGGAGCTTCGATCCCTGCCACTGATGTCACTGCGACCCAGAACCTTCCACCAAGTAGTAGTGTTTCGATTTCATATTAAGTTATTTACGTTTTTAGTTTTTAATAGATTTTATTCTGTATGATTGAAAGCCGGCCAGAGTTACCTTGAGATAAAATGGCCTATATAAGTTTTATAAATAAATAATGAGTGAGATCATTTAAGAACCACATTTGGGAGTTCTGGTATTGTGGTTAACGAGCAAAGCCGTCACATGACGTCTCACTTAAAGACTGCTTCTCTCAACAACCGAGATTGTGACCCCATTTGTTGTTGTAAGTCAGGGACTACCTGCACTGAATAACAGAGTGTAAATAACTTTAAGGTTTAAGTAAATGGCTGTTCATTAGTTAATGAAAATTCTATCACATTCTTGGAAGTTATGAAGTGTGATATTTTTTTTATGATGGAGTTATGATTGGACATTAAACTCCTGCTATAAGTTCAAGCAGTTAAAGCCGGCTTAGGGAAATACTGCTGACTTTCCTTTTTCATTAACGTACATCAGATGTTCTCTATATTAAACTGACTAAGTGATAGTATTTTGAAAACAATTTGATAAGTTGATATTAGGAGTGCACACACTTTGAAAATGATTTTGAAAGAATGCTTCATAGCACCTTCTGTGCTGAGCCTAGGAAGAGCCAGGCTGATTTAGGCACCAGCAGAGAGGCCTTGACTTAATGAAAAGCCATCATCTAGATCATTTTTGAAGCACAGACAGACCTAATGAGAGGATTTGCTTTGACCTGATCTTCCCTTTTTGTTGAAATAGGTGATTGAATTCAGTGATTTAGATAAGCCAAAAGTTCACTTTCTGCGACGGGTGTTGTCTGCGTTATTCCTAAATATGGAACAAGAAGATCTCAACCATATATTTGAAAAGTAAGTCTTCTCAAGTATTCTGAGTAGGAGGTTCTTGGGGCATTTTTTACAATTAGAAAAGGGTGTTTGTTTGTTAGTTTGCTTTTAAATTAAGAGTCCTGGCTGCACCTTGCATCAAGTGTTTACACAGCATCTCAGTTCTTCTGCTGAGCCCAGATGGAAGCATTGAGTAGCTTAACCAACCACGCCATAAAGAAGTGACAAAGGTTGTCTTCGACTTATACTTTTTTGCTTATCAATAGCACTTAGACTTATATGCTACTTTACAGTGCTTTATAGCCCTCTTTAAGCAGTTTACAGAGACAGTCTATTGCCCCCGACAATCTGGATCTTCATTTTACCAACCTCGGAAAGATGGAAGGCTGAGCAACTTTGAGCTGATGGGGATCGAACTGCTGGCAGCCGGCAGTCAGCAGAGTAGCCTGTAGTACTGCATTCTAACCACTGCGCTACCATGGCAACTATACAAAGCTACACTGGCACTGAAAGAAAAAAAACTTACGACTGGTCTTCAGGTTTAAAACCATTACAGCATCCCCACAAAAACATGATCAAAATCCAGGCTGGCTTGGCAACCAACATATATATACAATGCTTGAAACATCTCAGGGTTACATGATTGGCATTTGCAACCTTCCCAGCAGGCTTTCAACTAAAAAAGTCAAGGGGGGAACTGGATTTGCTTAATGACCGATGATGATTCATTTAACAACTGCAATGATTCACTTAACAATTGTGGCAAAAGAAAAGTAAAATTGGGCACAACTAACTTAACAACCTTCTTACTGAGCAATAGAAATTCTGGTCCCAGTTGTCATAAATCAAGGACTGACTGTATGAATCTTGTTCATCTAATAAAGTCTTCAACTTACGGCCACAATTGAGCCCAGAGTTTCTGTTCTTAAGTGAGACATTTGTTGAGTGAGTTGTGCCCCATTTTACAACCTTTCTTGTTCCAATTAATTACTGAAGTTGTTAGTAACCTGGTTGTTTAAGTGAATTTGGCTTCCCCATTGACTTTGCTTATCAGAGGTTTGCAGAAGGGTGACCACATGAGCCCAGGACACTGCCACTGTCATAAATATGAACCAGTTGCGAAGCATCTGAATTTTGATTATGTGACCATGGGGAAGCTACAACAGTCGTAAGTATGAAAAACAGTTATAAGTCACTTCTTTCAATGCCACTGTAACTTAATGGTCACCAAATGAACTGTTGTAAATTGAGGACTGGCTGTATTGCTTTTTATTATATATTATATCGGGGGAAGTGCTCCCGGTTCGGACCGGATCGCCCGTTCTGGTAGTGATGGCAGCGGGTGGTTCAGAGAACCGATAGCAAAAATCCCTGCCCCCCTCCCCCACGCCCAGCTGAGCTGCGCGATCATCAGAATGTCTTCAGCCAAAAAAATGCTTTTAAAAGTAAAAAAAAGCCTCTGACAATCATGCAGCTCAGCTAAGATGTCAGAGCCTTTTAAAAGCATTTTTTCGGCCAAAGAGGTTGTAGAAAAAATGCTTTTAAAAGTTAAAAAGAAAAAAGTTGGCCACACCCGCCCAGTCACATTACCCCCCCCCCACCAAGCCACACCCACAGAACGGGTAGTAACAAATTATACATTTCACCACTCATACATTTCAATGTATTATATGTACATTCCGTCTTTATTATTTTTACAAGTAACTCAAGGCAGCGAACATAGACAGTGAGGTGGGTTGGGTTGAGAGAGAATGTCTGACCAAAATCACCCGGCTAGCTTTCATGGCTAAAGCAGGACTTGAACTCACAGTCTAACACAGTACCTTAATCACTATGATGTTGTATCATTGTCTAAAAGAAAATACAAATTGTTTAAAACATGGTTTTCTTATTTTCCAGGTTGTCTGACAATCCCAAGCTGGGGATGCTACATGAAGGCTTGAAGCTTTTTCTTATGCATTTCTTGATGAAAAACATTCAGGCTCACGCAGATGTTAAAGAAGCTGCTTTGCTAAAAGAGAAAATTGATCTAGTAACTAAAATGCTGAAAGCAAATGAATCAAAAGTGAAATTATAATATCAAGACCATATTACATTATGAAAAGTAGAGAAAGTAGTTGGGTAATGTGGTGCCATAGGATATATAGATGACGTTCTATATAAATACTTCACCAGAATATGGAGCTAGTTATGGTTTTATATTCAGATGCACATATAAATGTTTTTAAATAATCAGGGATTTTACTAAAAGACAAGACAAACTGGGAGATTTTGAGCAAAAAATGAAATTTTATTTCAAATGCACCTTGATATTTTCTTACTGAATCTCTTTTAAAGCTACACATGGCGCATTGAGTGGGATTTATAGATAATAGTAAGCATAGCCAAGTTAATTTTATATTAACTTTTTAATTTTATATTTCTCATCCCATTTTATTCTTTTTGTAAGTTTTTATCTTGCTTTTAATTTTGTTTGTACTGAAGAAAATTAAATTCCCGATTGTTTTTCTAAGTTACCATTCTGTGTTATTTAAAGATGTATTTTCTACATACGGTAAATGAGAATATAATAAAAATAATACATAATTTTATATTACTGATTCACTTTATTACTATAACTTATTTGTACTAGTAATTCTCCCTTCCTCAGTTCATGTCATTCTTCATCACAGTCTTTTTTATAATTCTTTTCCTTCCCTCATCTTTTGACGCAAATGTCAACTTTTTAGCAAAAAATATTTGATTGCATCTGGTGTTCCATTTATTTGCTAATTCTCCTAAACCAAAATAGCAAAGAAAATTTTCGTTGGAAGTAATGTAGAAAGATAATAACTTCCAGCTTCATCAGTATCTAAATTTAGCCTATGTCATTTAATCAAAGAGATCAATATCAAAAATAGCATGTGAATTGTTAAGAATGGTGGCAAATGCCACACAAGTTTTGTTCTTTTATTCACCTTCAAATCAGTGTCAGTCCTTCAGGTTATACCAGTCTAAAAAACCAGTCATGCAGATCAATACCACTTTTTTTTTATAAGATTATAGCAGTGCTTCTCAATCTTGCCAATTTGAAGATGAGTGGCCTTCAACTCCCAAAATTCTCTAGCCAGCTAGCTGACTGGACCATTCTGGGCGTTAAAACCCTATACATCTTCAAGTGCCCAAAGTTTAGAAAGACTGGGTTTATAGTGATCAGATTTTGCAAGTCCTAAAGTCCCCAAGACATTAGGCCTTCCTTAAGCCTCAAGATACAATTCTCAGGCTGATTTTATCTGACAAGTGTCTTGCTAGCAGGTCTTCCCTTAGCTGTGAAGGGCATTCCTTCTGCCAAATACATCAGGAAATTCAAAGGGAGTTGGCCAGATTGGATAATTAGAACACTGATGGTCTCTCATGCAAATATTACCATGCTTTTTGACTAGGTTACTTTTTTCCCTAGTGCAGACATTGGCTAAGGGGCTCATTGCTGCCCTACTGGGAAAGTGCTTTTATTAAAAAGGTAAAGGTTCCCCTCGCACATACGTGCTAGTCGTTCCCGACTCTAGGGGGCGGTGCTCATCTCCATATCGAAGCCGAAGAGCCAGTGCTGTTCGAAGACGTCTCCGTGGTCATGTGGCCAGCATGACTCAATGCCAAAGGCACACAGAACGCTGTTACCTTCCCACCAAAGGTGGTCCCTATTTTTCTACTTGTATTTTTTACGTGCTTTCAAACTGCTAGGTTGGCAAAAGCTGGGACAAGTAATGGGAGCTCACCCCATTATGCGGCAGCACTAGGGATTCGAACCGCTGAACTGCCAACCTTTCGATTGACAAGCTCAGGGTCTTAGCCATTGAGCCACCGCATCCCATTTACGCATTTTTTTTTTTTAGAATCAAGACTTATCAGTTTTTATAGAATCAGACTATCTTCTGGACACATCAGGGCCTACGTTTCCTAACTTTGCCAATCACTGAGGAATTAGATCTCCAAGATATCTGAAGACAGTAGGTTGGACACAGCTTTATTTAATGGCTCTTTCAACTCCACTTGGCCCCAGAGACAGCCCCTCTGACCCCTAGGAAAGAGAGAGGGAGGGTCTCCCTGGCAGGCCGTGTTTGCAGTGTTAGTTGGCAGAAAGCCGCCTTTAGGGCCCAGCTGGGGCTGTATCAAGATAAGGCCCTTTATTCCCCTCCAGCTGAGTAAACCAAAATAAATGGCGCTTCTGTGGTAAATCAAAGCCTCTTGTTTATGGATGGGTAGTCTCCTCCTGAACACCCAGATCCAAGGGAAGGGGAGCCCCCCCTCCCCCCCCTTTTCCTGGTTGCACCATAAGCAAAGGCAGTTTCAGGTTAAGTGTCCCTTAAGCAAATGTGAAAGGGAAATGAATAGGCCCAGGTGGGAAGGTATACATCATGCATTAACCCTTGAGTAAACGGAGGATGTACATGATGTTTCCCTGCAGTTTATTGCAAATGAAGTAGAGGTGGGCTTGTCATTCGGACACATACAACATGTTGCTGAACTACAAGTCCCAGCATTTCTCATTATTATCATCTGCTGGCTTAGGAATTTCTAGAAGTGTTCTAGAAGCCATAAATTTCCTCATCTTGGATATTAAGGCCGCGGCGGGAAAGCCTCTGGTCACTTCTAAGTGTAGGAATACAAAAGGAATATTTTCTTTTCACAACAGGCTGCTTTCACATATCAAGATCAGTAAATGAGAAAGGACAGATTGGTTGCTATTTTTCATAAAGCAGAAATGGTGATTTCCCTCTCATCACAACTTTTGTGAAAAGTAAACTTTTCTGTGGCAGAAGTGGAATAACAGAACAAACCGTACCGATCAACTATGCTTCCTTACTTAAAATACTTTGCAAGTGTTAGTATAGTTCACCTAATTTGCAAAAATCAAACTTCAGCAAATCAGCATGTACACCACCATTTTATTCCCTACTAAAAGTTGTAGTTAAGCTGTTGTCGTCTAAAATTCAACTGCTGCCATTTTTAATTTTTAACAACTCATGGTAAGGGGTAAAATGACAGGACAGGCTCTCTCAACAGATTAATATTCACAGAATACATTAAATGTGAATCAGCCTTTCCTATATTTGCTTGGCATGCTGTATGAAAAACGTTAAGGGTCATTATGCAAATTCAAAAAACTGGGTTTGGTAAACCACTTTTAAATAAGGGAAAATGGGTTGTGTCAATAGTCGATTTTCTGGGTTTTTTTGCAAATCTGGCAGCATACTAAATACAGATAAAATATGGGTTAGGACAGGGGTGAAATGTAAATTTGTTACTACCAGTTCTGTGGGCGTGGCTTGGTGGTGGGGGGTAATGTGACTGGGTGGGCGTGGCCACCTTTTTTTTTACTTTTAAAAGCATTTTTTTCTACAACCTCTTTGGCGGAAATGGTTTTAAAAATCTCTGATGATCAGGCAACTCAGCTGGGATCGCCAGAGAAGCCTTTTAAAAGCATTTTTTTTACAGCCTCTTCAGCTGAAGAGCTTGTAGAAAAAATGCTTTGAAAAGGTTCTGACAATCCCAGCGGAGCCGCACAATCATCAGAGGCTTTTTTTTTTACTTTTAAAAGCATTTTATCGGTTTTTAAAAGTAAAAAAAACCTCTGATGATTGCGCGGCTCAGCTGGGCATGCGGGGTAAAGTGGGGCAGGGATTTTTGCTAATGGTTCTCCAAACCACCCGCCACCATCACTACCAGATTGGGCGAGTCAGTCCGAACCGGAAGCATTTCACCCCTGGTTTAAGATGACACATAAATCGACCCATCAACTTGCCAATCCAGATTCTGCTGGCCACAATGAATAAATCAAATTTCTCAGGATCCCCTCTGCTGTTGAATTGTAAGATTTGGTAATGAAAATAATGTTTCCTGGCTTCTTTGTAACTGCTAAGGAAGAGCACATCCCCTGAAAAGGACTTTCTTCTATCAACACAACCTCTAGATGACCCCTTTTCTCCCCACATAGTTCACACACCCACAAGCCAAATAAATCTTTCTTTACACTTTTCTCAAGCAGGTTCACCGTGGGGCAGGCTGGGGGGTTGTTGGTTTAGCTCCTTCATTCTGGAAACACCTGGTAAGGTGTGGAAAGATTTAGAAAGCGAAAGTGTTAAACGAGGCTGCATGGTAGGAATTTTTCCAATTTTTTTTTTATCAGGTGCTCCGTTATGGAAAATAAATTTTAGTCTGTCCATTAAAATAAGGGTCAGACCCTTATTTTAATGGACAGAGCTGAATGTTATCCAACGTTACCTGGGATGAGCTGGGTTATCATACCATGTAGTGGGGCTGTATCACTATTATCCTTTTCATCTTTCTTATTACCTGTTCCTTTAGCATCCTATGATCATAACTTTGTATCTTATGATTTATGTTGATTGCTTTTATTTAGTATCCTATTATGATTTAGGTTGATGGCTTTTATTTAGCATCCCATGACTATCACGGAGTGTTGTATGTTATGATTCATGATGATTGTATTTTATGAATATGATCATGATTTATCAATTGTGCTTGTATGTACACTGAGAACTTATGCACTGGAGACAAAATCCAATCACATTTGGCCAATAAAGAATTGTATTCTATTCTATTTTATTCTATTTATATTCATCCCCTATTTGGGCCATCTTAATACTTAAGAGCCTGCTGGTTTGTAATAATCATTTTATAGATGCAATGGGACAGATACTTCTCTGTTGTAGCTTTCCTCCTAGCTCATTTCATTAATACTATTTGAGTATTCTTTCCTGGATAATCTAATCAATTCTATGTTAAATTGTCTTCCTTGTAATCCAACTGTTCTAGCAGTGGCAAGTTTTTAACTGGTGTCATTAGGGCGAGGAAGCAAATTCGGTTCAATTTATCTAAGAGTATTGAGGGTTATGATGAAAGAATCTGATATAAATGAGGATATTTTGAAATAATTCTGTTCAGTGGTGGAATCCTGCTAGTTTAACAACTGTTTCAGTGATTGTGCATATTGCACATGCACGCACCTGACACACGCTGCGTGTGCATGCACAGTTTTATGAAAATTTACCTTCCGCATTACTGGGGAGTTACACAGCTGAGGCGTGGCAATCCCCTCTGCACCGTAAATCAGCTGAAAAGATATAGGTCAATAAAGCACAGGGTGGGCAGACCCACCTGATTGTCGGAGCGAACTGGTTCCCTCCCAGCTGATTGTCGGAGCGAACTGGTTCCCTCCCAGCTGATTGTCGGAGCTACCGGTTCGCCCAATCCAGCCCAAACCAATAGAATCCCACCCCTGATTCTGTTGCTTTGTAATGGTCTTTTAAATAAACTGTTGATTGAGAGCACAGCCTGATAGAAGGCAAGGCCCTCTGAATTCAATTGACTTAAATATTACCCACCTCTCTGCAAATGTAGAGATTATTTTCTTTTTACTAACTTAAGTACGAGAACAATTCAAATTAAGAAGAGATGCATAAGAAACTAAAATAAGGAGATGGAGGCCACAGGGATGAGATTTTCTTCTTACCCCATAAACCACCCTCCGAGAGAGGGTGCTTCCCTGGGGTCTTAAGACAACTGGCAAAATCCGGATTTTAATGCCCTTCTGGAAAGCCAAAGGTTTTCATTCCCCAGTGGTAGAATGTTCCATAGGATGGGGATCACAATGAAAGAGAATCTTCTTGACCCTTCCAGATGGAATTCCATAGCTGATGGGATCCACTGCAGACCTCTTCCACTGGAGCAAGTGGGGCAGACTGGTCCCATTGGGTTATTTTGGTTTAGGTTATTCAATCTGTCTTGATTGAAGCATAAGCCTCATTAGAAAGCATGCTTTTCTGAATTAGGCAGCGGCTCTCAAGAGACGGTTCCTTCTCTTTTGAAATATTTTTCCAGAATTCCCACCCACTTCAGTTAACTTGTCAGTAAGTCTTGTTCTCTCGTTTCCAGCAGACAGATTTTCAGAGCCCTGGCCTTTAATTTCCCCCACTTGGACACTAACAGCTCAGTTGCTTCCTTCACGTCAATGGAGTGGACTGAGGAAGAGAGGAATACACACACAAAAGTCAAAATGGAACTTTTAGCTATAATGTCTATGGAGATTCTCAGTCATCCAGGTCACGGTTGTCTCAAAGGTGCTTTTTCAAGAAGCAACTGGGCTTTCTGGTTGTTCCTTGAAGATGTTTCGTTTCTCCTCCAACCAGCTTCTTCAGCTCTGAAGAAGCTTCTTGGATGAGAAGTGAAACACTTTCAAGGAAAAATCAGAAAGTCCGGTTACCTTTTTAAAAACCACCTTTGGGACTACTAGTTATAATCTAGAGAACTCTTGAGTTGCCAGACTATTCTTTTGGAATGGGCAATAAAAAAAACTGTAATAAAATAAATGAACTGCATGTCTTCTTAAAGTTGCCCATCATGCTTTTCTCCTTCAAGAATCACATTTTTTTCCTAGCCATTTATGTGACCTACATTTTTGTAGGAAGAAAAGTCTTCCCAATTTGATTCAACTCCAAATGGGAAATCAATGGAAAGTGATTGGGTGTTCATACTACATCTTACTGGGCAATGTATTTTTCTCACTATAGTTTCTCTCATCCAATAATGAAACAAGAAATATCCTCCAAATTCTTCCTTTTTATGGAGTTATGGAAAGGAGTTGGCCAACTTAATGATCTACCTTGCTGGAAAAGGCACAAACCCAGTTGTTTTGAATTAGTAAACTTTCACAAGTTAGGTATAAAACTGTTTATTTTAAATGTAGTGAAGACAGTGCAAGATTAATAATTTAGCATGCATAAGAGGAGGTTTTGTTTTATATAAATACAGTATATAAAAATAAAGATAATAAATCCCTCCAAAGATTCTGTGTGATTTCAACCAGTGGTGGGTTGCCCCCGGTTCAGTCCGGTTCTTGCGAACTGGTAGTAAAACCGGGGGGGGAGGCTCTGCCTGCCCACCCAGATGTCATGTGCAGAAGTGAGCACACGTGCGCAATCTCATTGTGAACTGGTAGTAAAAGTAAGTAGAACCCACCCTGGTTCCAACTATCATTGTGTAACATTCTTAGTTTGCTTATTGTAGAATAAACAACAACATTCTCATAGCAGTTGAAGAACATCAAACCTCAGAAGGGAAAATTAGTTTCAAGTGCCATTTTCAAACCTCAGAAGAGAAAATAAGTTTCAAGTGCCATTTTCTGACCATTATTCAGTCTTTGAATAATACTTTATGTCACCATTATTGATAGAATGAAAGTGGAAGAGAGAGAGCATAGTAGTGGCATTCGCAATGACCAGGTCTTTAATACTTTCTGACCATTGGCTGGGGCTGGCAAGCTGAAAGTTTAGTGAGAAGTGTGAAGGTTACATCAGGGTATACATAACAGAACTGGCACCTTAATCCTCCCATCAAACATTGAAAAATGATGTAGCTTCGGTGTCCATTGATAAGACACCAAAAGGATGTTGAAGGGCTAAAAAACTGATGCCCAAAGTTACAGGTAAGTTGTATAAATTGTATCAAAGGAACTCTCTACATTCATCCTAATGCTCACTCATATAATAATCTTTAATGTGAGAGAAGTTAATTCTTCTGGGACAGATTGTGGGCCATAAGGCCATAGGTGCTTGGGAATCGGTGCACAACTGAAAAAGCTACTGCTAAGTTTGGAAGTGCCCTACCTGGGTTGGTGCTCTCCAAATGCACTGGACTACAAGCCCAATCATTCCCAGCCAAAACTAGGAATTTGGGAAGTTGAAATCCAAGGCACCTAGAGGAGCAGCACTAGAAAGGTTGTCTTGGCAGCAAGGACCAGAAGGTCTAGTCCTTCCTGGAGCCCCAGGTAGGAAGGGGGCAGCCAGTTTGGCAAGCCCCCAATGTTTAAGGAGTTTGAGCCTGGGGCAGCTGTGGGTTGGCTCCCACATGTCTGCTCTGGGGCAGCCTCCCACCATCATCCTTATCAGAGCAGTCAGGGGAGGCATAGGTACAGCAATGTCTAGAACATTGCTCTTCCTCCTCCTCCTCCCCCTCCCCCTCCCCTTCCTCTTCTTCTGGCTCACTATCTCTGAGTCCCCGAAGGCGGCGACCCACATTGCTCTTTTCAGCCACCCCTGGCAGCACCTGCCCCTCCTCTGCCCCCTTGTCTTGCTCAGCATTTCCACCCTTCTGTTTCTCAGCTTCTTGGACTGCCTGTTCCTTGGCCTTCTTGCTCCGTTTCCACTTCATGCGTCGGTTCTGAAACCAGATCTTCACCTACAGAAGGGAGGGGAAACAGACTAGGCTCATACATGATTAAGGACATGGTTTCTTCTACCGTGGCTGAATGAGCAAACTATAGAGGCTCGGATCTAATAACCTGGTTTGGTTTAGGCTGGCATCACATAGGTCCACCAAGGAGTGGAACGATAGTTTGCCCATCGATATTTTATTCCATTATTTATTTGTTAAATTTATTTGCCTTCTTCCTCACTATGGGGCTACTCTGGTTTGGGTACAATACTGGCATTCAAAGTAAGGATACATCAAAGCGAGCATTTACTTTACGACTTCACCACACATGGTTCATCAGTTTGACTTTGGTGCAGCTGTTCTGTGTGCTGGATGAACCAGTTTTAGATTTGCAATCAGAATTTGACCAGGGAAAGCATTTTAAAAGGAAAGAATCAATTGGATGCTAAGCTATAGATAGGATTATCTCTGGGCTCATGCTTTGCCCTAAACCATGGTCGTTTTCATTTGGATTTCTAGAGCAAGGTGTTGTTACTTGATTTAAACTAATAATTGTGAAATCCTTGGTGTTCTTTAAGTTGGTTGATTGACGATGATATTACCTAGTAATGAAATATCTCCAAACAAACAAGCTCAAAAAACAGCAAGAATTCCACAACTGAACCCTGAGCTATAGATCTTCTCTTCAGTTGGAACTAGCTGCAAACATGATTTAGAAAGGACAATGCCTCAGTTCACACATCTTGCTTGTTTGTAGGATGGTTTACTGAAATTTCTGAGGCCAGTTTTGCTAATGCTAAAGCCAATTACTGAAGTCACTGCAAGTTGGGATGCTGGCTGTAGCTGAAAGAATTTTCGGTTTCTATTCCTCAGTTTCCTGTTCTAAATTTAGTAACTCATATGACAGGACAATCAGACCTCTCCCATAAGGCAGATATGAAGTTCCTCCTGTGTGTGTATGTGTGTATTCTCTCTCAAACTGGTTAAATTTAAGCAATTTATTCTCCAGAACTTAATTCAAATACTTTGCCTTTTCTTTCTTCTGTTTAGATTCCACTTTCCCCCAAGAATTGAAATGTAACACCTATGTTCCCTTTTCCATTTTTTAAATGCACACAGCAGCCCAGATGTGGCTCCTGTCTATTTTCCTTCCACTCCATTTTGTCTCCCCTTAGTCATGTTTTGTTTGCTTACCTTGTTTAGAATGGATTTTATGGTGGGAGCCAGAAAGTGGTAAATTGGGTGTGAACATTTAAAGAAATCAGCTGTGGGAAAGATTGCCCAGCAAGAAAGCTAAATTCAGGCACTTTTAATTAATTAGAGATCGGCAGTTATATTTGCATACTATCTGAATATCGAAGAACCAGAAATGAGATTTCAGCTTCTGGGAAGTTTGCAAAGGAGAAGGAAACAATGAAACTAGATAATTGAAAGTGTCTTATGTACTTTAAAAATAAACACCAAAGCAATGTGGTAAGCAAAGCTTAAGGTGTGATGTGGAACAAAGTAGATTGTTCTGATAAAGTTGGAAAGAAAAGTTTGGGTCAGGTTCTTGGTTCCTTCCATGATACCAGTTGGATAACTTTCTTGTAAACATTCCACCCTATGGGATATTTATCCTAGTCTGTTTCTGCTTATGCTGGAGTAGCATGAGAGTTGTTACTTAAAGCTACCTCCCTTATTGGTACCTTCTAGTTTGAAGTTAGCCCTCAAAGCTTGCAAGATTCTGGAAGCTGCCTTGAACAAGGCAAATGAAGTTTTCAATCGATTAATTTTATGTCACTCTTCTGAGTCACGTCCTGTGCTCTTGAAACTTATGTATAGAGACATCTCTGTGATCTCAGGCCATTGTGTCTTTTTTAAGCACCCTTCCTTGTAGCTTCACTCAATTTCAATATTAATATCACGGTTTTCTCCACTTTTTATTTTGACTATTGAAACCAATGGCTCAGCCACCAGGAAGCTCTCTGCAGGAGATTCCAATGTCTTTTAGAGTTTTATTTTAAAGAAAGTGTTAGTGTTATGAATGAAAAACATGATTTCCTTTCACATTTCAAACGCTGAACCAGGTTGGGAAGTACTCACGCAGACCACCGTCCCTCACAAAGTCCTAAGGATGGATTCAAACTTCTTCCAAAAACTGCTGGCTGGGAAGGAGCCCTCCCTTACCACGCGAAGCCTGCTGAGTTACCTGGGCGGTGGCGCCCCTTCCCAACCCACCCACCCCTCCGACGCGTGCACACTCACCTGAGTCTCGGTGAGCATGAGCGATGTAGCCACCTCGAAGCGCTTCGGGCGGGACAGGTATTTGTTGAGCTTGAACTGGTGCTCCAACTCCAGCAGCTGCTGGCTGGTGAATGCGGTGCGGGGCCGCCGGCATTTGCCCAAAAGGTTGGACTGAGCTTGGGCTGCAGGAGAAAGTCAGAAACGGAAAGGGGGGGTCCGTAAGTCTCGGCAGGCGGTGAAGCGCTGCGCCGTTAGAGGGCGCTGCATTCCCACTTCTGCTGTGGCAGCAGAAGCGAAATAACAGAGGAGCCGAATTGGTTGGGGGGGAAAACCCAGCTGGGCGACAATCTATGCTGGGCAATAGAGGAGTTCTTTAAGTTTTCCCCAATCCTAAACAAAGTTAAGAGGACATATTTTCCTTGCTCCGACCGTCCCTTTGTCGTATTTTGATTGTCGGGACAGCGGCTTCGCCTCTCAGACCGTGCCAAACTCGTGGCACTGAAGTCGCGGCTAGTTTAACCAAGGCCAGGAGAGCTGTGGAATTTAGCGAAACTCCAGATTCTCACGGTGGGCTGCCTTGCCTGCCTATCTCGACGCTGTGCATCCCGAATGACTTCCTCCTCTCCCTACCCCGGCTAGTAAGAGTTCCGCCATCCATCCGTTGGCATCGAATTCGTAGGGGACGTAGGGGAGAAAAGAAGCTTACTCAATCAGGTAAATTTACTTTTCCTACTTGGAAAAGCACACTCCCCCACAGACAAATGGAGATCTCCCAAAAAAACTTTCTCCAAGGAGCGCCAGGGGCTGGGACAGTCCAGCGAGGTCTCACTAGCAAAGCCTCAGCCCACACGCTCCCCGGTGAAGGTGCGCGGGGCTGCCTTGCGCTTCAGCCGAGGAGGCGAAGGCGGGCTGGGTTAGAAGGGGAACTGGCGAATACCTGGACCATCGCCAGAAGGAAAGGAAGGGAGGGCTTTCACCTCTCTTCGCTGCCTGGAGCCCTGCAGACTTGTAGTGGTCACCCAAGAGAGATTGTTACTTCAAATCCTATGGATCCCTAATAAGATTTAGGAGGGATCAAAAATTCCAACGGCTTCCCGCTCGCCTTAGATTCGAAAGAAGGACATTGGACTTTGGTTTGGTTTTTTTTCTAAATGGGATTTCGGAGATGCGGATCGAAGTTGGAAGCTGTAGAAGAGGAATCTGAGCCCTTCCATTGCCAGGGCGCCCCAAAATATCAAATTAAATGGGTCGCCCTGAATCCTGGTATAATTCAAAAGCAACTCCAAATTACCCTCAGCTTTCCGAACTCCTTTCCCTTCGGGCAAAAAATAAGAGGGGGGGAAAGGCTAAGTGCCCTCCCCACTCAAGAAGGTAAATCAAACCAGCAAACTTCCCAGATCTTTGGGCAGTTCTCTCCGCGTGCAGCACCAACTCGGCAACTGCCCCCGCCCGGAATCCCCTTTCAACCTCTCTACCCCCCCGATTGTCTATTTGGACAGAGAAAGTTAAGGCTGCAGGAGGCGCACCCTCCTCTCCCGTGCTTCGTTCCTTCTCGGCTTCCTCGCGAGCAGGAAATGTGACTCTCTTCTCAGAGGCAGGGATGAAGGTGTGTTCCCCGGCGAGCATCTCTGTCGTCCGAGTCCATGAAACCCGGCGAGCTGGCGGGAAAATCGGAGCTAGTTTTCAATTAATTCCTGAGAGTGGGGGTGAGAAGCCCCTTTGGGGAAAGACGCGAGCTAAGGCTGCCAAGGAGAAGCTCAGCTAGCAAAAGGCAAGGCACGGTGGAGCAGATTCCGCTCGCCGGTCCCTGTTTTTTTCAGGGGAACAGAGAATTCAGCGGCGCTCAAGGGACCCTCGCCGCCTTGGGCGTCCTTTATTGTAAAAGACCCCGAAAGGGGCTTTGAAATAAAAATGCCCCTGAGTTGCCATAACCCTCCGGAGAGTCACTGGCATAATTGTGACAAGGGTCGACAAAGCTAAAAAGAAATAATAATATTTTCATTCTTGAAAATGGACGTTTCGCCCATGGGAACGACTGCTAAGAGTCGAATCTTAGATTCGAATCTTAAAGTGGGTTGGTAGCCAGCGTCTTTTTGCCCGACTTAAGGTCCACCGATTTCGTTCAAAATAGATTTCAGCAATCGCTGAATTCAGGGTGAAACGAATTGGTCCTTTGTTAACATCCTTGCCTCCTGCTAACCGGTTGAAGAAATAAAGTGAAAAAATAAAAATAATTTAAAAAAAGTGAAAAGTGAAAAGGACTCCTAAATCTAGATTTAAAGAAACATTTTTACGCTTATGATATTTTAAACATTATCTTGAACTCTTCCAAGATTTCTAGGGAACTCTGGGCCAGGCGGGGAGGAAATCTGCCGCCGCCTCTGATCCTCCCCCTCCCCCGTCTCCAAAAAGGTCCCATTTATAAAGGGACAATCTAGGGGAAATATTCTTACCTCCTGGGAATTTTTCAGTCTAATTAAAATATGTCAGGAGGGAAGATCCTCGAGAAATCTGTATTTACTATTATTTTACAGAGATATCAAGAAAAGCAAATGAGGCCTCACTCCGACCTAGCTCTATATACAGAGAAAAATTAACTGTGAAATTAATACGTGTTATCTTGGGTCTATTACTAATATTAGTGGGGGAAAGTCTGTAATTGATTGATTTAAACCTCGGCTTTCAACGTTTACTACAGAAATCCGCGTTTCCGAATCCAGCCCAATTGCAGCGCTCCGGTGTATCTCCTGTTGCACGAACTGCTCCCCGAAGAAAAATCGATTGACCACCATGGTGGTAGTGGTAGTAAATGTCGAATAGGTAGCAACCATCTCGGAAGTGCCTAGTCAAAAGATCAAAACCCCCCGATGCTCACTAAATCCTCTCTTCCCCTCCTTTGCTTCCTGGGGTGGGTGGGTAGGTGGGAGAAGGAAGGAGTGTAGCAAATAATAATATGGCAAATAATAATTAAATAAATTAAATAATACAAATAATAAAGCAAATAATAATATCTAAAGGCTCGCCTCTTTGGTCATCACTGTACAAGCAGCTTTTTTGGGGGTGGGGGGAACAATTTTGCCTTTCGGGTTCACCGAGTTCATCGCCGAGCTCTGACTGGCACTTCCACTACAACCCCCACCATTCCCGGCCGCCCCAATCCGTGCCCCTTCCCCAGGCCGGGGACTACATCTCCCATCACGCCAGTGGAAAAGGGGGCAGCCCAGCCCACGTGGAAGGCAAACAATTGAAGGGAGCTCGGGGGGGGGGCGGAGTGAAGGGTGATCATCATACCCCATTTGCCCCTGCGAACGAGCCGGTAGAGAGCCCTGGCGAACGTAGTGGGGAGGGGGGCGGGTAGGAGAGATGCAAACCCAGGCAGGGCAAAGGGATTTTAGATCGCAGCTCCAGGCTGCTCAGTAGAGAAACTGATGCACGCGCGAAAGGCAAAAAATGTCCGTCCCGCTTACACACCCAACACGCGCCCGGCATCCAGCAGTGCCAGCAAAGCTTAGCGTGCCTTGGCACGAAGCGCGAGCTTGGGGTCTTTTTCCCCCAGATTCAGGGATATACCCTAGGCCAGGAGGCTCCATCCTGCAGCCTTTCCGAGCTCCGGACCCCAAATCCGTTGGGAAGACTACAGTTCCTAGCAGTCTCACTGCCACCCCCCCCAACCCCCCCCATCCCCGGGGAAGCCCGCCAAGCCACACAGCGCTAGCTAGAGGGTCTGGGGGTTCCCCAGAGCCCTCACGCCATACTCACAGTTAAAGTCGGGCATTTTGGGCAAGATCATCCCGGCGGTGGAGGCACGCAGCCACTGGTCCAGCTGGAAGGTGCCGGCGCCCAGCTTGAGGGAGTCGGCAGCCGGGTGCGAAGGCTGCACCTGGGAGTAGGAATAGGAGAGGGCGGTGTGCTGAGAGGCCAGGGCGGCCGCCGCCGCCGGGTACCCGTACATGGGGTGCCCATAAAGGGCCGCCTGGGGGTGCAGCCCCGCACCGCCTTGGAGCCCCAGAGCGGCGTGGGGGTGGGGGTGGGCGTGCGGGTGCTGATGGGGGCCACCCGCGGCCGCGCCACCCGTCAGGAAGCCGGGCTTAGCCACCAAGCCGCAGTGCGAGCTGAGGATACAGGGCGGCGATGGACTTTCCGTTCGCAGGCACTCGGATGATGAGCTCGTATGCCCCTCGGCCGAAGAGGGCGGGCTGCAGCTGGAACTGGAGCTGCTGCTGGTGTTGCCGGGCCCTCCGGACAGAGAGGTGACCAAGGCCAGCGGGGAGGTCTGAGCCGTCGAGGTTGCCGCCGGCTTCGGAGAATCCGCCGCCAGCAGCGCGTCGATACGGAAATTCTTGGACTTCTCCATCGGCTTCAAACTCGCGACAGGCGCTTCTCCGGTGCAGGTGATCCCGACGCGCGTCTCGACAACTCAGAGGACGAAGATCCGACGGTCGCTTCCGCAGCTCTGGCGCTCCTTCTACAAACGGGGTGGCAGCTCCGCGTTTCCCAGCCGAAGAATCCCAGGGCTGGCCGGGATGCAGGACAGCCGTTCTCGATCTCCGCACGAGCCACTGAGACACCTCAGCTGCAGATTCAGAGGCCTTGAAGATTCAGGCGAAATCCCATTGGTCTGCCGGGAGGGCGGATCCGATTGGTGGCCGGAGCTGGGCTTTGGAGCAGCCCATTGGCCGCGGCTCACACCTGTCATCCCTAGCACCTTCTGGCCCTGCCCAAGCGAAACGGCTTCCTGCTCCCGTCCAAAGCTTGGGGGCTAGTTACTCGGGGGTGAAAGGAATTGGAGATTTTGCTGGACGGCAGGTTGGTGAAAAAAGGTCTAAATAAAGGGTTCTAATTTTTGGTAACGCCCAACCACTTGTGGCTAAACAGAGAAAGTTCAGCTCAACTGTTAATCTCTATCCGAAGATAATCAAAGACTGTAAATTGTCAAGAAGGATCAGGGACGAAACTGCCGAGCCTTTTCTACATTTTTGCAATGGTGAAAGCATCCCGGGTCACCAAAATTAACATTACCAGATGAGAACCTGAGATGAGAATCCACGAAGGGTGGTTTTCCTGAGGCTGCCCACCCGCTCAGTTCAAAATCGCCCCCTTTACGCTCCAGAACCTTGTTTTGCACCAAACGAAGCATGGTAGATCATAGCTGATCCTAACATCCTTAGGGGAATGCCTTAGGATTCAACGAAGCGAACCGGGCAAGAATCGGGGAAAGGTTTGCGTGGGTCATTTTGCAAATAATACTCTCCTCTGGTATTTCCTCCAGACGCGAGGGTATGGGGTGGGGGTTAGCCAAGAGGAAAGGGAGAATTTGTATTATGAACATATAAATAAATGGTGGGCGATGTGTTTGAGCTCCCCACCCCTCTCTTGCTGTTTCCCCCCACCCACCCTTCGAGGAGCTCCAACAACTGAGCTGGGCAGAGGGGTCCTTCAGGCTAAAGCTGGTGGTCGTGCATACCCCACTCGCGCGCTGCATTTTGGGCGGGGGTGGGGGGGCGCCGAAGTTGGTCTAGAAGGCGCAGCGAAGGCCGATGTAAAGCTTCCATAGGGTAAAATAGGAATAATGAGCTGCCCAACAAGGGCCGGACTCGGTAGAGAACTGCTTGACTCGCTCTGCTTCTTATCCGAGACAATCTGGCCACCAAGCTAACTCGGGAGAAAGACCCGCTCATTTCAAGGAGTCCCCGCTCACTTTCCTAAAGCTGAAAACTTTCCTAGATTGCTCTTTCTCCTCCTTTAAAACTACCGCCCAGCCTGAGGCACTTCGGACTAGGCCAGCTCCGTCTCCTGCAGAAAAAGCTGCTTTTGCAGCGCGCCCTACTCTGCCTTGCAAACTTTAGGAGCCAAAGGCTCCGGGTGATGTTCCGGAGGAAAGCAGTTCAGTCTGCAAAAATTAGTTCTCCGCAAGAAGCTGCAGCTAGTTGGCTCTCTTCCCCGGCCTTTGAGGCGCCGCTTCTCGCTCTGACTGACCAGGCCGTGCGATCACGAGAGAAGCTCTCGCTTTTGAAAGCCCCGCGGTCGCAGCAGCAGCAGGAGAGAAAAGCTCAGCCATTGCTGCGCCGCCGCCGGGAATATCAGAGGCTGGCAAGTCGGGCCGCGGTCAGACAGAACAAAAGCGGCACCCAGGATTTTTCCTGCCGCAGCCAAGCCGGCTAGCAAAAGTTTCTTCCCAACTCGTTCTCCTTGGCTGTCCCGGAGAGAGAGAGAGAGGGAGAGGGAGGGGGAGGGGGAGGGGGAGGGGGAGGGAGGGAGTGAGTGTGTCTGGGACCCGCAGCAGCTGGGCAGATGATGAAAGAAGCAGCCTTGAGACAGAAGGGTGAAGGGGAATGTCAAGGTTTTTTGGAGTGAGGTCTTTCCCACACAATCCGAGAGAATTAAGCCAATTGACCTCTGAGTAAACCAGCCTCCCTGCTCGAATCCCCGGGAAATCAAGTGAGTCGCGTGATAATATACAATGTTTGCATCCATTGCATTTGCAGGCAATGCAAAGAGGATGTTTGAGTACCGTGCGGACAAAACATGTGACTCGCGGACACGAGTCAGAAAACGAGGCAGGGATCAGGCCGTGTTAAGCGGCCATAGAAGCTTACCAAGCGGTCCTTGCTACACTTCCGAGGGCCCCGTTAGTTTCAGTCTGTGTCACGGAGGTCACTGCAGACCCCTTCTCCCATCGCCCCCTCTAGGTTCCTTTTCCGACGACCCCGTTCGTAGATCTGAATTTTAACAGCTCAAAATCGGCCACTTTCATGACGGCCCAGGAAGGCCTTTCCCCTTCTGGTTAAGACCCCACGCCCGCCCGGAAGCAGAGCAGGAGGAGATAAGGAACAGATAATTGCGGAGAAAATCTCTCAAGAGTGGACGACAATTTGCCGGCACTTAAATCTGTAATTTTTCAGAGACCAGCTTTGTCACGAATCTCAAATACGCCATTCCACCATTGTATTCTGTGCGTTTGAAAGAGTCCGAGCGCAGCGTTTTAAATTCGAGGTGCCTTTGCCTTCCACGAACCCGATGCCGCCACTCCACCCCACCCAACCCCACCCCCGCCCAGTTGCATGTTGCTCACAGGCATTGATCTTCTGCTCAGGAATTATGAAGGCCACACAGGGAGGTCACCAAACGCAGGATAATGGTGAGCCCATTAATTCTTTCAATTCACTTCCCCGCCCAGCCCCCGTCAAACTTGCAGGCCCTATCTCCAACTTATGTATTCCTTGATCCTTGAAAGCATGACGTTTCAATGAGTTCCTGGTTGTGGATTGTGGGAAGAATAATCCAACCAACAATAAAGGACGGCAACTGCCAATGATAGCACTCAATAGGAAACCTGACAACCAGCTGCCTTCCTTTCATCAGTTAAGAAAATGGTAAAGAAGTGTTAGGTTGGGCTTTGGAAACCCCAGTCTGGGAGAAGTCTCTAGTGTTTCTCAGCCTTTAAAGAGTGTGGACTTCCATTCTCAGAATTCCCTAACCAGCCATGCTGTCTGGGGAATTCTGAGAGCTGAAGTTCACATTCTTAAAGTTGCTAAGGTTAAAAAACATTCCCCTAGTGCTACTGTTCCTAGGATGATCTCTGCTGAGCTCCTAGATGCAAAAACCATTTGGACTGATTGTAAAAATTACAAAGGAAACTGGGAGGAAGAGAGCTGAATATACTGATGCAAATTAAGTCAAAACTGCCCTCTCCATTGTTCATCCAAACAATTCTCTTTCAACGATTGACTTTTGAAGTTCTAAGCAAGGAAGTTGCTGTACAATGTCCACACATGGCAAATAGTTGAAAATCATTTGGAACCTTAGGGTTGTACCAGAAGATCTGAATCAGAGGCTGGTCCTTTCATGGGAGAGAAAGTCTTCATGGGCCCTGACTGTTCCTCTTCTGAAGACTTTCCAGGGCTATCCCAGATTGCTTGAATGCTTCAATGGCTGGAAGATGCCACTGGGAGAATTGAACTCACATCTTGAACTGGACAAGGGTGAGGACAAGAGTGTACTCCCAAAAAGTGGGCCTGGAATGGGAGACACCCCCCAGCAAACTAGGGGATTCAAAAAAAAAACGTTGGGAAGCTAAGAGAGGTAATGTGGATGTATCCATAAAGTCAACACAGGTCAAGCGCGACCGGCAGGTTTTTACCCTATACTTCAATTAATGCCACTTGAGGAAACAGCACTTCCCTTCTGAGTACCACTGTATCCATCTTTAAATCCACAGATAGATGCATTGCCAATTTATTGCTAATTGATTGATTTCCAGGAATCCAGCAATTAATTACTACTCTTGACACAACACAGTCCTGCTCATAAAAAAAAATTGAAAATAGTAGCATGGTACTCATATATCCTCTTTTCATTGGATGGAATCGAACAATGGGCACAAACATTGTATGTTGAAAGGATGATACTGTAAATGCTTCAATTCACATTGGTTCATATTCCAGACCTGCTGAAACCACACATGGTAGTGTTGCCATTTAAATAAATGTGATATAAATGTAATAAATACATAACTCAAAATCCAAGGAACCACGTGGAGATTTATCCCACTTTGTGAATCAGGGTTAAGAATAACCACTTTCAGGGAGTTCGTGTGAGCATTCAGTGGCGTCCAGCTCCTATCGAGCCACCAGATATGCGAAGCAGAGATCGGCCAGAGCACAAGGAGGCAGCAACAAGCTAAAGGGTCCTCTAGCCTTGTTGCCATCTAGAGGTCACCCTAGGTTTTGCAGCGCGGATACAGGAACCCTAGTGAAGCGGCGCAACGAAGGTGAGTAGGAAGGTCCTCAGTGGCCCATCGGCCCTGGTTTACAGCGAAGTGGCCAATAGGACTAATAACAGGCAGAGATTGCAAATTTAAGAAACTGTCCCTGAATGGGAAGCGCGCATTTTCAAATGCAAATCTGAGCGTCTTCCTTCCAACAGGCGCAGAGAGAGAGGAGGACCCTCCAGTGTTCCAGATGTTGTCGATCAACAACTCCCAGAGCTCGGCACGGTCCCTCCGAGGGATGCTGGGAGTCGTAGTGCGGCTACGTAGTCCAGCTTCGCTTCCCCATCTTTCTGGCAAAAGCGCAGCCATTTTACCCAGGACTCCAGGAAAGGGAGCCGCCGGGAGGGTGGCTGAACTGTCGCCAGAGCCGTTTCCGCGGCCGGGAGGACATCAGAGGCGTGGATCGTTCCAGGCAGGCGAACCAGGGAGGGAGGGAGGGCGGGCAAAGGGACTGGCAGGAGGGTGGTCAGCTTTACAAAACAGACTGCTTTGCTTGTTTCTAGCGAACATAAGAAAGAGCTTGCTCGCTTTTGCGTCTTTCGAGATTAGTGGGTTGCCTTATGCTTAGCCGGTTTCCTCAAAGCTCAGTTAGTCGTGGCAACCCCGCGGCTGGTCCTTTCAGCGGCCAGCTGGGCTCCAAGGGGCAATGGTTCTCCCGGTCGCCTCTCTTGCCTGGGGTTTCTCCTTTCCCAGCGGCCGGGATCAACCCAGCGATTCGTGCGCGGGGCCCTTTAGGAAGAGGTCGGTGGGGAAGCGGCTTGTTAGAATCCCCTTTCCTCCTCGGGTCGTAATGTTGGAGACGCGGCCAATGGTGGGGGAGGGGGGAAATGTGTTGAATCCAAAACTGCAAAACGCATTGTAGCAGCTTTAACTTTGTTGGCATCGCAAACTGGGGGCAAAAAAGTGCTGTGGAATTTTGAGTTTATCAATATTTTAGTTGTCCTTTTTAACAGCAAGGAGTCTGTAGGAAACTTAGCACCTTATCCCAAAGGTGCTTTTATTTTCGCGATGCAACTGGATTTTCTGGTTTTTCTTTGAAGTCGTTTCGCTTCTCTTCCAAGAAGCTTCTTCAGCTCCTTAGCACCTTATTTCCTTCTTCAGCCACTTTTACTATCGAAATCTCTCTGCGAATGTACTGAGAATAAACCCTAATTATGAGTCCGTTCGCCAGCGTGGCTATTGGAGTCTGGAGCTTTTATCCCTAACCCCTGAATTTTGGATTAAAATATTATTTCTTGTCATCACAACATTTAGCTCTAATGTTTCGAAGGATGTTCTTAATCCGTGCTTTTCCTCCTCCCAGGAACGCGTGCATGTTAGGTTTTGCTGCTGCTGCTGTTTACCCATAAATACAAACGAAGAAGCGGGGATTCAGCAGGTATCTTATCTTAAACATTTCCTTGATTCGTCAGGAGACGGAGAAGCGTTTCTAAAGAACTTCAGGTAACAAAGCCTATTCTGGAAAAGATGGAGGTGTTAACACCCGTCTTCTCGGGAGAGAAATTCTTCCGTTTGCGGTTGGGATGCTTCACATTGGATGGTTACACACAAAGGACAGAAATAAGTTTGCTGGTTCAGATGATAACTATGTGCGTTGAAGGCCACCAAGGCCGATTTTACAGAACTAGAAGACCACGGGTTCAAGTCCTGCCTAAACCACGAAAGACACCTGGATGATTTTGAGCCAGTCCCTCTCTCTCAGCCCACCCAATTCACCACAAGGGATTCTTGCTGTGGGCAAAATAGGAGGAGGAAAGTGTGTTAGATGTTGGGTATGTTTGCTGCCTTGAATTGTTTGTAAAAATAATAAAGATGGGATACAATTAAATAAAACAAAATGTCAAACATGATTATCGTTATCACATTGTGCGTACCTCTGCAAAAACGCCCCCCTCCCCTCGCACCAAATCATGCAAATAAATAAGCAAGGCTTTGTTCATCAGAAAGTGTAAAATAGGTAATAGTTGCAGTTAAAACATTCTCCTATGATTCTTTCCTCCATAGTCCTCCACCATGCATTGTGCTGGGCTTGTAGCACAACATCTGGAAGGTGTCAGAACCAGAAAGTTTATTTAAGATCTTCATTATATTAAACTCAATTGTCAGACTGTAGCCACCTACATTCATGACGGCATATATTCTGAATATGGTATCTCTGTGTTTGCCCACATTTGTATCCCAGTGTATCTTGTACTGGAGTCTTGATAGCCGGGGAAAATAAGGTGTAACAAATATCGAATAATGAGCTTTCCAGTAAAAGTATTGGATCATTTAATAGCATAAAAGCAGATACAACACATCAGCAATTCAATTTCTCTGTCTTTGTGCTCTCTGTGCTTGTGCATCTGAGTTCCACAGCTGGAAATTACCACCAGGCCTCTTTTGAATCCGACTGAAAACTTTTAAGACTCCCTGAAGTTTAATTGGACCGTGAAGGTGCCGGTCGATGGAGGAATGAGATTCAATGGCCGCTCTCTGCTTGTTATTGCTCACCTTAGCAATATTCTCCGACGATTTCTCCTTATAAATTTATCTGCTACTTTAGCTAGCTGAGCCGTTCGGGAGAAGAGGCGAGGCGATTTCTTTAGCAAGCTCTCCCTCTGCAGCGATGCGCTCTCATCCGCCAGACCTCCTTGCGAGGAAACCTACATAAGGGCTAGACTGCGCAAAAAAAGGAGAGTATCCTCGCTTTCCAAAGGTAAAATCTTTTTGGCGGTGTTAAATGGAGCAAGTTCACCGCTTCCCATCCCTTCTAGCTCTTTTTCCTCCCCTTTATTCTAAAAATCATCCTCTTGATGACCAGATGGAAGAGAAGAGGACGGGGGTTAGTATCCCTTAACTAATTCCCAAGAGTGCCGGAACTTAGACAGCCAGCTGCCAAGGACTGATGTGGGAAGGCCCAGCCTGGAATACCGCGGAGCCCCGTTCGCCTGAAACGACGACTGCAACCAGCAGATCCCCTCTCTACACAACATCTCGTACTCTGCCCAGTAGATTTCAACCCGTGGACTAGCCGCATCTGGCCGCATTGTTGCTCTTCCCTACAACGCCTTCCGACCCAAAGGTTTCTTGGTGCGCTGGATTCCCGCAGAGACGCTTCGGGAGCCGGTCGGGTCACGATAAAGACAAACCTGGCTTGTTTCAGGATTTTGCAACTGTTCCTCTAGTTATGGAAACCCACCAATTGGCGTTCAGGAATATTGCAGGCCCTCGAGAAAATGTTGTAGATCTTGTGGAGAAAACAATCCACGAAGCAAACGTGGTTCATTCGTGTAGCCGCATTTGTTTGTTTGCCTGTTATTTAAACACAGTCTCCATAAGATATTCACATTTTCTGTCCTCCCCCCACCCATTTAATTTCATTAAAACGGGGCATGGATATTTCTATTAAACCTAAAATGAAATATGAAGCCATTTAGACTTCTCCTGCACTAATCATCCAGATTTATGACTTTTATTCATCACATCAAGAGCTGCAGGAGGGGAAAAAAAACCCAGAGTTTTCTTAGCCCAGGAAGGAAATAAAAAAACAAAAACCCAACCTTGGTCATTTCCAGAAAGCTGTTAATTTGTCCGGGGTGGGTAATTAGTTTCACAATTATCTAAAATACAAATCAATTTGACAAATTGGGTTAATTTGGGTATTACAGTAATTAGACGGCTTAAATGTATTCATTATGAAAAGACAATTTAAGAGGACCTTGGTGTCTTCTTTGTTGCAATAAATTAGACGCAGGACACGGGGCACTAAAATGCGGTAATGCAGCTCTACAGTGTGAAGGGGCACGAAAGCAGGGGGCGGATCTGCTCCTGTCTGTCAATTTCACTTTGCAATTGACAAATAAGGGCGCATTTCTCAGGAGATCAGGGGCGCCCCTGGGGAGAAGTTCGGGTTTCAAAGCCGGGGAGCGGAGCCTGGGAAAAAGTCCTGAACGCGGGCCTAGAAAAAGATTCCTGTTCCCTACAAAGCAGCGATTGCTGGCTTTAAAAAAATTAATTCAAGATATTTAGCTTACAAGATAGAAGATTTCAATGGGTGATAGAGTTCTCCCGCCAATCGAGCTATCCCTGATTTAATACAACGTCGATTAAACTTATCCTCTGCCTTTTAGCTGCCCCTCGATTAAATTAAAAAACGATTCTCCTCTCGTTTAATTGCATTCTTTCGTTTTCTTATTTCCAATTATCCAACTCCTTTCGACGCTGCAATATTTTATACGTTTTATACTCTTAAAATATACGTGCCTCCCCGTGATTGGATCTTCGATAACAGCTCCCTAAAGTGCCTCTGAAGAAGTTTCGCAGGATCCCCTGGAGGCATCGAAATATTGGGAAGACGAGGTCCTCTGTCTGGCGCAGTGCTTTTTAAAAAAAAGAAATGCTCAAACTTTTTTGGTGCCCCAATTTGCATAAGAAATAAATTATCCTTCATACGCTGCCCACCATATAGAGGAAAACCAATATTTGAGTGCAGGAGAATTTCTACTTCGCAGTACATATGAAAAATGTGAAAAAATATGAAAAAATATGAAATATGAAAATATGAAAAATATAAAAAAACTACTTCAGCTTCAATCGCAACAATACAAGAGCAAACAATAGATTTAAACTTAATGTCAACCGCTTCAAACTTGATTGCAGAAAATATGACTTTTGTAACAGAGTTGTTAACACTTGGAACTCACTACCTGACTCTATAGTCTCTACTCAACACCCCAAAATCTTCAACCAAAAACTGTCTACTATTGACCTCACCCCATTCCTAAGAAGACTATAAGGGGCGTGCATAAGAGCACAAAAGTGCCTACCGTTCCTGTCCTATTGTTCTCTTCATTATAGTATTATATGCATACTTACACTTTTACTTATACTTTCTCTCATGATGGATTATTGTTTATGTTGATGATTGTATATACTGTTGTGACAAAATAAAAAAAAATGGTTTAAACACAGAACAAAATCTGGGCGTGCCATTTAAACATTGAGGATCACTGCACTGACCCTAAAGGCAGATCAGAACAATTTACTTTGGATCTTGATTGAGATAATTCTAATATCTGCTGCTCTGGTGCTTAGCTGCATTTCTCTCTCTTTCTCCCTTTTAGTGAGAAAAGGAAAACAAAGCACTTATGAAGGTATCCTTGAAGTATTCCTCCTCCCTATTCTGTGAATTGGGCTGACCTTCAAACTGGCAGCTGCTGACTCTCAATAGAATATAAGACATTCTCTCCAGGTCTCCCTTTAGTGTTCACCACATTTTTAAGTATTGGCTGCAAACAACTGTGTTTCTGCAAAAGCATTTTAGTATCTTTTTAGTATCTACCTATGTGAGGCCCTGGTTAAGACTGGAAACCAGACAGGTCCATTCTCAGTTGTACAAATGCAGTGAGTGATTTGGGGGCCAGTTTCTTTCTCCTTCTCTAGCCCCTTCCCTCCCTCTCTTTCTTTGATCTCCTGGAAGTAGGGTGCTCCAGGGACATGGTCCAAAGAATCTAAGATGTTAATTGTGATGCTTTGATCAAAGCTTCATCTGTTATTGTTCCTGAATTATTTTCATTTTTTTAAATGTGCATTGTGACACTCCATTGCACTACCGTCTTGGCTTTTGTGATTGCATTTTCAGATATCACTACTTGGAGAAAAAAAATATAAATTTAAGGAAGAAATATTTATTATTGAAGATAGCAATACTACCCATTTTTAAAAAGTGTCTCACAATCATTATCTTGAAAAGCTGTACCCAGTAGCCAAGAAAAATTAGAAAAAAAAATAATTAAAAAAAAAACCAGTTTTTGTTACTGGTTTTGGAATTGTGAAAAATGAAGGCAGAATTACCTGAGAGTGCTAAAGGATGTGAAACATATTTTGACTCAGACCTTGAGTAAAATACTCTCCTGAAAGCTAATGTACATGTGAGAATGCTTATCTTGCTTGACTAAAGCTAGCTAGCAATGAAATTGCTTGCATCACACACACACACACACACACACAAAGGGAGAGAGAGAGAGAGAGAGAGAGAGAAGGAAGGGGGAGGGAGGAGAAGGCTGGGTGAATGAAAGAATGAACTCATCAACCTTTGTTTTGGGAACTACTCAGGTTTTTGTTCTGTTAAGTAAAAAAAGTCATTCTTGATAAAGGGAAAAGGATAAAAGATGATTTTTGACATCAACATTCTTACTGTTGTAATTTCCTTTTTCCCCTTTTTTGATTTCCTATTTTTTGCTGTGTGTTTTAAGATCCAACACTTATTAGCTAATCCTTTGGAACAGAAAGAGCACTGGAATATTGCTATTGCACTGCTGGATGAGGCCAAAGGCCCACATCCTGTAGTTAGCCACTAGCCAGCTGGAAAACCTGGAAAAGGATGGTATTTAAATGTTCCTGCCTATGATCAAGAATGAGATAAACAGTGATCCAGACTAACAGCTCTTGACCACCTGCCACATATTTGTTTTTTGTTTAAAAAAAACAATGTAAAAATCCACCACTGAATAAATATTCCACAATTTGACAAAAGTGCCACATCAAAATCCAATTAAATTGGAAGACAGGCAAGATAAAAACAAATTTAAAAGGCACTGACTCTCAAGATAATTTTGTGTTTTGGAGATTTGACACTGGATAGGAATGCCTTTCCAAGAAAAGTTCAGTCACAACTGACTGAGGTGTCTAAAAGAAACTGAGAAGTCTTTTAAGATTAGAAAAGTTAGTAAACCATCATTTATCTTATTAAGGTGGTGGGAAGGGGATTGTGGTTCTCAGTACATTCGTGATTTTATAGGTTGTCGTGATTTGGGAAGATTTAGAACATTGCAGAATCTGATGCAACTACACACAGGATTTAATTCACACGTAATTTCAGTTAGAATAAAGTATATTATTAAATAAATTTTATTATAAATTAAAATAAAAGCATTACATATATATTTGGTATAATTTGAGCTGGTTTGGTTTAGTGGTTAAGGCACCAGGTTAGAAACTAGGAGTGTGTGAGTTTTTTTGCTGCCTGAGGCATGAACCCAACTGGATGACTTTGGAACAATCACCAGGAGATGATGAGTTCTAGTCCCACCTGAAGATGAAAGCCAGATGGGTGACTTTGGGCCTCTCTCAACCCAACCCATTTCACAGGACTGTTGTTGGGAACATAGGAGGAAGAAGGAATATTAGATATGTTCACTATCTTGAACTATTTATAAAAATAATAAAAGTGGTAAATCAATCAACCAACCAACAACACTAATAAATGCAGCAATTAATTGCTCCTTTGCAACCATAATATGAGTTTGGAGTATCTCCAATCTATCATAAGCTTTACTGGATAAGGAATCTGTTTGACATACATGACTGAAGCATGCTATCTATGTGTGGCTGATTGAAAGAATAGACCCAATGGGAGAAGCCAGTTAACACACACATCTGCAACTTTATATATTTTTATAGAGGTCTCTCTGTGTGTATTTTGTATCCATTCGTATACATAATTGTGTATAATACTTAACTATGATACAATAATATAAAATCTTTATTGGGAAATAAATCTATCATTTTGTTAAAGATCGCACAAATAAAATTAAAATTGCCTGTAAATTAAATTTCCACACATTTTTGTTGTGTCTTGACAGTGGCACCTTTACCTCCTGTTAACCCCCAACATATTTTGCTTGATTTAAAAAGCGCTCAGATTTCTCTGTAGCTTAGAACAGGAGTCTCCAACCTTGGCAATTTGAAGACTTGGGACTTCAACTCCCAGAGTTCCTCAGCTTGGAGACCCCTGACTTAGAAAGCAATAGCACTTAGACATATACTGTGTCTCAGTGCTTTACAGCCTTCTCCAAGCAGTTTACTGAGTCAGGGAGAGGAATGGTCATGCCATAGTGATAGGTACTGGTCACTGGGAGATGTGATTTCTAGTTCCAAATTAGGAATGAAAATTGGCTGAGTGACCTTGGGCCAATTACCAAGATAATGTGAATTCGATTCTTATCTTAGAACTGAAACCTGGATGGGAGACTTTGGCCTGATCACCAGGAGTCTGTGAGTTTTAGTCCCACTTTAGGCACTAGGTGACTTTGGGACAGTCAATCTTTCTCAGGCCAACATACCCACCTCACAAAGTGGTTGTTCTAAGGCAGGGGTTTCCAACCTTGGTCCCTTTAAGACTTGTGGACTTCAACTCCCAGAGTTCCTCAACCAGCAAAGCTTTGATTTGGGAGTTGAAGTCCACAAGTCTTAAAGGGACCAAGGTTGGAGACCCCTGTTCTAAGGAAAATAGGAGAAGGAAGGAGTATTAAAGATGGTCACTGCCTTGACTTACTCATAAAGTAATAAAAGCAGGATAAAAATCAAATGAATGCATAAATGAATGCATGAATGAATGAATGAATGAATGAATGAGCAAGGTTATGGTTTGAGCAATGACATGATCTTTTCTTGCTTCAGAGGTGACCAAAAATCAAAAAGAACAAGATTGATTTTTCTATTTTTGCAGCATAGTTATTAGACTTCTATTGAGGGCTGAAGGTTGGTATCAAATAGGTAGAAAACATTTAATAACCGTAGCATCAGATGACTATTTAATACCATTATAGATACTACCAATATACAATAAGTCTCAAGACATAGGATGGGAAATATATCAATACATTTTTGAAAATATATTCAGTGAATGTATTACATTATCTTGATAGTCTTTGGAAAACATAGAGAATCAACCTTGAGAAGAAGTGAGGGTAAGTAAACTTGTCTTTAAACTTCCAGGAGTTTAAATATGGAGCTGTTTTCTTGATTAATGTATGTAGCACCAGTTTTTGCTTACATCTTTCCCAAAGGTATTAGGATCATGTAACTCTAATAAAACAATGAGTTTTATAAGAATAAATCCAGATGTTATGTTTATATAGTATCTGAACAAGTATAAGAATAAATCCAGATATTATATTTATCAAATGACACACACACAAACATGTTCTTTAGATGGCATTTTTTTAATGCCTGAGAACATCTGCACCAAGACAAATTCCTTATGTGTTCAATCACACTTGGCCAATAAAATATTCTATTCTATTCTATTCTATTCTATTCTATTCTATTCTATTCTATTCTATTCTATTCTATTCTATTCTACTGGAATAAGGGTCACAGCTGCACTGGTTTGTTTGTTCACATGATGAAGCCCAAAGAAATGTTGACTATCTGATTAGGGTTAATTCTATTCTTAATTCTTGATTCCAGTTCTAAATTCGAAGCAGAGATGCTGTTCTAACAATATAGATGCCTAGGATTTCACATTTCTTGGTGAAAGGCAATTTTAGAAATTGCCCACTCAAGAATGAGGTAAGGTTAGTCGGACAAGACCTATTCTTGACAAATCCACCATGCTACTGACCCTTCTAGTCATGACAGAATTTCATGTTGAGTGATGATCAATTTCTTTGTGGTTTGCTCTAGAACTTTCCCTACTAGCAACATTCTCCAGATCCTTTCTTTCTGAATATAGGATAAAATTTGACTTTTTCCAATCATCATGCACTTCACCATTTTTAGGAATTCTGAAAGATAACAATTAAAGTTGGAACCAAAATTATCAGCAAGTTTTCCTAGTACTCAAGATGTTATTCATCTGGAGATTTTAATTAATTCTGGGTAAATGGGGCTTCCCTTACCTAGTTTCCTGGAAACTTGCATGAGAGCTTCTTTTGAGTCAATAGAAAAAGGGGAAGATATTGTACATATTTTTCAGAACTTTAAAGTTAGTAACAGGTTGCTTGGTTATGCAGGGCAACATTTTGATATATAATAGAGTGGTGTCTTTGGTAGTCTCTGAGCTTGATTGTTGCTTGCAAATGTTTCATTACTTAATTAGATAACCTCATCAGTGCTAGAAAGTGATGAGGTTTGTTCTTCTAGCACTAATAACATTACGTCATTGGAAGGGGTGAAATCTAAAAAATTTGCCTACCAGTTCTGTGGGTGTGGTTTAATTAGTGGGCGTGGCTTGGTGGTCAGATGACCGGGTGGGCATGGCCAATAACAATAAATAATAAAAATAATAAACAAAGAACACAAAACAATAAGAGGTACCAAAAACTAACTTTCACACATTACACACACACAACACAACACCAATTGACTCACACACAATGTAAAAGCAGCTGCACCTCATCCAAAACAGCCCCTGCAACAAGCAGGAACATCACATAGCCACAAAAAGCCCCAAAACCAACTTTCACATTTTACACATACACAATACAACACAACTGACTCACACACAAACACACACAAAATGCCACATACAGCTTTGTGAGATTTTGTGCATTTCTGTAGTTAGAGTGAAACACTACAGAAACACACCAAATTTTGGAAAGCTGCACAAATATTTTATTTTATTTTATTTTATTTTATTTATATTTTTAGGTAAAAGCAGCTGCACCTCATCCAAAACAGCCCCTGCAACAAGCAGGAACATCACATAGCCACAAAAAGCCCCAAAACCAACTTTCACATTTTACACATACACAACACAACACAACTGACTCACACACAAACACACACAAAATGCCACATACAGCTTTGTGAGATTTTGTGCATTTCTGTAGTTAGAGTGAAACACTACAGAAACACACCAAATTTTGGAAAGCTGCACAAATATTTTATTTTATTTTATTTTATTTATATTTTTAGGTAAAAGCAGCTAAATTTAAAACTTTCTTAACTTTAAAACTTTCTTAACTTTAAATTGCTATGACAAAAAAAAAATAAAACTCCTAAAAAAATCCCCAATTAACTATTTTTTAAAAGTTCTTCCCCCTTACTTACCCAGTTCAAGGGAAAAGGCAGACAGACTGAATTGCTCACCGATGAGATGGATTGCAGGCAGGCAGATTCAGTTGCTAGCTGATGCAATTGATTGCAGCAGCCGAAACAAGGCTTAGCAAGCCCAAAAGAAGCAGCAAGCAAACAAGTGGGGATTTGGCGACTGGGTGGGCATTGGCGGGGGGTGGGGGTGAAAAAGAATTTTTGCTACTGGTTCTCCGAACTACCCGCCCCCGGTCCGGTCCGAACCGGGAGCATTTCACCCCTGGTCATTCGGTAATGAAATGTCTGCAAGAAAACAACCAAGCTCAGAGAGCACCAAAGTCCCCACAGTTCAACCCTGAGCTACGAATATACAGTAGTTTTCTATTGGCACAAGAGAGTGACAAAAGTCACAAGCAGGTCTCAGTTCTCCTTGCATATTTGCACAGTTTGCCATGGTGTTCATTCAGAGCAAGCTTCCTGAAAGTGTTATCTTAGCACAAATATCTCGGTCTCCTTTTAAAGAGCCATAACCTGCTAAATTACATCATGTGATTAGCAAAATGAAGGAAAAGGCAATATTGACATTTCTTACATCTGCACTGAGATAATACTAAATATCAGAAGAGATATCAGAAATGCTAATGGAAATGTAATTGATGTAGCCAGAGCACTTATGGTACAGTCCACCAGAGGTTGGGAGAAAAATTTGTAAAGTAGATAAGATTAAAAGACATTACTATTACATTAACTTTGACTGTATTTACCTTGTGAAACTAATTCTCCAGAATTTGTTTTACATTTCTGCTAAGCAAGTTCTTTCTGTCATTTCTTGTTCCTCAACAAGTAGACACTGATTCAAGTACAAGTAAAATCGCAACTTTCAAAGAATGATACTGATTTTTCTTAAGCTATACCCTATATTTATTACAAATAAATATAACATTGAAACATGGTTTTACAAAGCAATTTTAGGATTTCAGGATGGAGAAAAGGCCACTTTAAGGCATCAGCATTTAAAGTTATGGAAAGTTCCTTCAGTGTGACATGCATGTGGTATTGAACACCAGGCAGTAGAGAGGCAGAAAAGGAAAGGGAAAGAAAAGGGAAAAAGGAAAGAAAAGAAATAGTTATAGAGAAATGCTGTTTGCTCTCCAAGAAATCTTTCTTAGTTAATTCATTTAGTATGTATGTATGTATGTATGTATGTATGTATTTGTTTTCTGAGGTTTTCACGGGTGTTTGTATGTAGGTCTTTGGTTGTTCGGGTTTTCTCCCATGTAAAATTAGAAGTGTCTTGGCGACGTTTCGACGAAGTCTCATTCGTCATCGTCAGGCTTCAGCTTCGTGCTTCTGGGAGCAATGTATGTATGTATATGAGCATATGTATGTATGTATATCCCACCTTTATAAATTTCATAAATAGGTCAAGAGGGCAAGTTGGAGAATATCTAATACTCCTTCTTCCTTCTAATTTCCCCATGAGGTGGGTTAGATTGAGAGAGAAATGGCTACCCAAAGTCAGTCAGCCAGCATCTGGCTAGCTTTTTTAATAATCAATTTGAGCCCTCTGCAAAGCAAAAACCAAATAAACCATCTTACGCTTAAGTACAATCAGTTGCAGGAACTTATATCTAAGTAGGCATATATAGGATTACGTCACATAACTAAAACTGTAAATAAATGAGTAAAACTCTTTCAGTTCTGGGAATGTAATGCCTCTTCTATTTGTTTCAATAGTTTTAATTTTTGTGTTAATCTGGATTTTTGACAGATCCCTGCTTGAAAGATTTTCAGAAAAAAAGGAATTTTGATCTTTGTACAAAATATTAATTTTTAAATTTAGGGGGAAACCGTTTTGAACACATCTTTGATGTCCTTGAATTATTTATCTATTCTGGCCTTATTCTAGAATGCTATTTGTTTTTATCCTGCCATGTAACTCAAGACAGCAAGCATACATAATACTCTTTCCTCCTCATATTTTTCCCACAGCAGCAACTCTGTGAGGTGGGTTGCAGTGGTGGGTTTCAATTTTTTTTTACTACCAATTCTGTGGGTGTGGCTTGGTGGGCGTGACAGGGGAAGGATACTGTAAAATCTCCATTTCCTCCAGATCAGCTGGGACTCGGGAGGCAGAGAATAGATGGGGGTGGGGCCAGTCAGAATTTTTACTACCGGTTCTCTGAACTACTCAAACTTTCCGCTACCGGTTCTCCAGAACTGGTCAGAACCTGCTGAAACCCACCTCTGGTGGGTTGGGCTGAGAATGAGTAACTGGTGCATAGCCATCCAGCTGGCTTTCACATGTTAAGGTAGGACTCGAATTCAGAGCTTCCTGTTTTTTGGCCCAAAGTTACCCTGCCTGCTTTCATGCCTAAACCAGGAAAATACTTCAGGTTCTAATTATGAGATTAGATGTTAAATGAGTTAGTGATTTCTAGGAAGTAGCACTGGTCCAAAAATTAACAAACATTCCCTGCACGCTATCTGTTTAGTATATAGACATCTCTTCTGAAGCATATTCCAGTGGCTGCCATTATACTTTTAAGAAACTAATTGGGAACAGAATGCACCCCGAAGCTATTTGCTTAGTTGAGAGTAGATTGGCTGTTCACATCCAATTTTATTGCCTAGTTCAGAGAACTGGTATTCTCATTAAAAAAAAAAACTAGACTGCCCTCCCTTTTTTTTTTTGAATTACCTAAACCTTTTAAACCAAATTTGTTTATTCCCAGATGTATCCAAACAATTGTTCTAAATGTTAGTCTCAATCCTAGTGCAGCTCCAGACCAATCAGCCTTAAATTGTTGAAGGCGGTCATGGACTTTAAGGGTTCATAAATCAGATTAATGAATAAAACAGCACATGCAGAAATTCATTACATATCCAATACTCTGGGGTGTGATTTTATTATTTGATGCGTGCTTGTTCTTCAAGCAACATATGGAGGTGGAATTACAAAAGAGTGACAATTGTCTTCCTGTAAGCCAAAAAAAAAAAAAGTCATTTTAAAAATGAATGAAAGGAGAAAACTCACCTAAACATTTTATTATGATAAAGTTACTTGAGGCCAGAAGTTCAGTTTGAAGAATTTACAAACATATCATTGATTCTTGGAAGGATTTCAACGTAATTTGCTTGCAGTATAGCAAAGTGAGGTGTTATCCATCTTTGGTCCCCGTGGAGCAATAAATATACCAAAATGCCTATTTAGAATTGCTATTTTGTTTATTGTGCCATTGAAAAAAAAAGTTGCTCTAGATAATTTGAACCCAATTTGTATGACTTTTAAGCCATAAAGATTATTTTACACAGTACATCTTTTAAAATTCTAATACCAGGGTATCCCTATATAACAAACCCTCAGGTGAAGTTCAGTCTTTAAACTCCAATGGAGATACTAGATTAGTAAAATCTACTGCTCTGATTAATGGTTTTTAGAGGTGGGCAGGAAGGTTCAAGCTCTCTCAATAATTCTGAATACCCTTTTAGGCTAAGTTGACAGTGTAAATATATTACAATAATGGAATCTTCATTTGATGCCCATTTGTAAATGAACAAAGATTTTTCAGTTTATCCCGGTAATTAGCCTTCCCTATTAAATTGCTGCCAAACCATAATCCTTTTGCACACAAACCTGTGGCAAAGATAACTTTAAAGGCATTTGATTAATACTCCGTGTAGCCAGCTTTGCAAAAGTAAATGGAGGGAGAGCAGTTTGAAAAATAAATACATAAGATCCAAGCAATTATCATAGTGTTTTTAATCTGTTGTCCTTCTGAAAGGATTAATTGCAACCCACCTCACTCCTTTCTCAGGCTGGGAACCTGAGAACCCAGTATATACAACCCCAGTATATCTGCGGTAGAGTAAAGGACAGTTATGGAAATGGAATTAAATTTAGTTCATTTATTTATTTTTATTTTTACTAGATTTTTAACCTGCCTCCAATACTTTAAATGTAATTCAAGGAGAAAACATACTATTCCTTCCTCCTCCTACTTCCCCACATTAACAATCCTGTGATGTGGGTTGGCCTCAGAGAGAAACTGGTCATCCAGCTGGCTTCCATATCTAAGGTAGGACTGGAACTCACAGTCTCTTTGTTTTTAAGCAGTGGTGAAATCTAATTTTTTTTTACTACTCGTTCTGTGGGCGTGGCTTGGTGGGCATGGCAGGGGAAGGATACTGCAAAATCTCCATTCCCACCCCACTCTGGAGCCAGCCAGAGGTGGTATTTGCCGGTTCTCCAAACTACTCAAAATTTCTGCTACCGGTTCTTCAGAACCTGTCGGAACCTGCTGGATTTCACCTCTGTTTTTAGGCCAACATTTAACCACTAGACAAATCTGTCTCTCTCAGGGTTATATTTTCTGCATACGGTAGTAGGAGATACATTTTAAAGCTTTTATTATCATTGCTATTATTTCTTTTTCCATTCTTCCTTCCATCACAGAGTTCAAGTCATTGTTGATAGCATTTCCGAAAAAAGACTCGTGAAAACTCTGAATAACTTACCGAAGGCTTTTTTTTAAACATTATTGTTCTATCATGCCTAGAAATCTCTGCTATGGGAAAGCACAGTGGTAGACTTTGGCAGATTAAACCAGATTGGTCATGTCTCAAAGATTTTGCAGACAGAAGTTATCACTTAAGAATCTGGTTTTGAACCAAGGGAATGCTTAACACAAGAGATTGGATGGTGGATTCCAAACACTGGAGATCTTTAAATCTATAACCATGATTTAAATTCACTGCATTCAGACAACCATTAAAGATTTCACCCTACACCAGTGTTCTTCAAACTTGAGAAACTCAATTCTTCCAGAATTGGAGTTGACTGGCTGGAGATGATGGGGGAATTCTGGTAATTGAAATCCATACCTCTTAAAATTGCTAACTTTGAGAAACACAGTATACACTGTACTGGTAAGACCACACAGGTGTTTTGTTTGGCAGAAGGCAATTCTGTGAAAAATGGTTAAAACATGATAAGTTTAGTCCAAAAAAGGTTAACAGAATGGCTGTCACAGAGACTAAATCTATACCTTCTTTACTAAAATGCCTGAAGGTAGGATAGCTCCAATGGGGAAGCTTTACAGGGGAAGATCCAAACTTGAAAAAAGGAGGAATTTCTTGACCATGTGAACTATTAAGCAGCAGAAGAACTTGTATCAAACTGGAGGTTTTCAAAGAAGATTGGACAGTCCCTTGTCTGGGATGGTATGATGATTCCTGCCCTAGCCAGAGGGTTTGGATAGAAACCAATGAGATCCCTTCCTAATCCATCATTCTAAGTTTGATTGAACTATTTTGGTGAGGGTAGAAGAATGCAGGAGCAGTAGATATAAGCAGAAGATGTACTGATGTAATAAGTTGGCTCCAGAGGCCTTGTAATCCAAGACATCTTTTGATTTGCATCTAATGCTTTGAGAGACATTCTCTGAAAAATTGGATACCAATATCGATGAGTATGTGGAAAGGACCTTTTCTGACCAATAGCTAAGCAATTCAACAGTTGAATGAGAGTGCAGTGCCAGGCAAGAACTAATTTCTGTTCTCTCTTCTGTCAAATTGTCAGATTTATGGCAACTATAATTTCAGAAAGCTTTAGGGGAAAAGAGGAAATAAAGTGATAGCTTTTGAAAATATAGTTAATACCATTTCCAGCTGGAACTGGCTTAGAATTTAAAAACACAGAGTGGCAGATATTTCCCTTCCTCGTCTCAGAAGGATGCAGAGGCCTAAAAGGTAGGCCCAAGTATTAAATAACTGGAGGACCAGGCCACTAATTTCTACCTGTTTCTTGTTATGATCTTCCTAGTTCCAGCTTCTATTGATTAAAACCAAAACTTGCAGGAGAGCTGATTGCTTTCCATTAGGATATGGAAACAGCACCATGGACAGTTCCTTCTGTAACTTTAATGCTCAATATTAAGTTGACTGAGAAGACTACAGCATGAAAAACCTTAATGCCAAAAACACTTTTGTTGATTCTTATGCTAATTATATTCTATTAACACACACACAAACACACAGAAAGACACAGACACACAGAGAGAGGCATGAGAGGGAGGGAAGAATGTTGCTGATGCCAAATACTAGCCTTCTTCATCAGGTCCTTCCTATATGATATTTGAAGGTGATGAGCCACCCTTGGTACTAAATGGTCATGTCATTGAAGGCACTTGAACACAAGCTGTTTTGGGGATTAAAGAATTATAAGAACAAAGCAAGGAAGTAAATCTCAAAAGTGTTTTTTTCAAGAAGCAACTGGATTTTCTGGTTTTTCTTTGAAGATGTTTCGCTTCTCATCCAAGAGGTTTCTTGGATGAAAAGTGAAACTTCTTCAAAGAAAAACCAGAAAGTCCAGTTGCCTCTTGAAAAGAAGCACATTTGGGACAACCATGACCCAAATCTCCATAGACAAGGAGAATCTCCATAGACAAGGGAATAAACGAAAAATGAGGGGGAAAAGTAGCAAAAATAACATCACGTTAAGCAAGATTTTGTTAATGTAACCTTAACAATAAAGAAAAAGCTCATATTCATTATTGTGTTTCTTATGTGGACTGTCTCAAAGGACTGACAACTATCTTGCAAGTCTGAAAGCATTTCTCCTTCCCTCTCTTTTTGCTCTCTGGAAAATTAAAGGGGTCCTTTCTGAAATGCTTCCCACTCCCCCTCTACATCTCTGGACTGACATTCCTTTTACATGACAGGACAGTTGTCCAGACTCTTCCACCTGTGCCACAAGGTCATTCCCAAATACCATTACTGATTAACAGGGCCAAAGAAGAAGACCTGTAGTCAACCTATCCAGTCGGTTTCCTCATGTGGTATACATTATAGGGATGACATGCTTAACCAACATGAACTATGCTTATGGATCATCTTCACTAGACAGTAGTGCACAAGAATTTGTAATCAGTGGTGGGATTAAATTTTTTTTACTACTGGTTCTGTAGGTGTGGTTTGGTTGGTGTGGCTTGGTGGGCGTAGCAGGGGAAGGATATTGTAAAATCTCCATTCCCACCCCACTCCAGGGGAAGGTTACTGCTGAATCCCCATTTCCTCCCAATCAGCTGGGACTCAGGAGGCAGAGAATAGATGGGGGTGGGGCTGGTCACAGGTGGTATTTGCTGGTTCTCCGAACTACTCAAAATTTCCACTACCGGTTCTCCAGAACTGGTCAGAACCTGCTGAATACCACCTCTATTTGGAATGCTGGAGAAGATTTCTGCTCTGTTGCCATCAATAGAGCTTGATACAGGCAGTCCTCGACTTGCGACCACAACTGAGCCCAAAATTTAGGTTGTTAAGTGAGAGATTTGTTAAGTTAGTTTGCCCCATTTTATGACTTTTCTCGCCACATTTGTTAAATGATTCACTGCAGTTCTCAAATTAGTACCACGGTGGTTAAGTGCATCTAGTTTCCCCATTGACTTGGCTTGTCAGAAGGTCACAAAAGGGGATCATATGACCCCGGAACACTGCAACTATCATAAATGTGAGTCAGTTGTCAAGCATCTGAATGTAAATCACATGACCGTGAGGATGCTGCAACTGTCGTGTGAAAAACCGTAATAAGTCACTTTTTTTAGTGTCGTCATAACTTTGAATGGTCACTAAATGAACTGTTCTAAGTCAAGGACTACAGGTACAAGATGTCCCGCTGGACATAAAATGCTGAAGATAGAGATAAGAACTGATTTCACACATTGCATTGCATCACTTGTTTAAAACCATAGAATAAACCATAATTGGCAAGCTTCAAACAACACCAAACCAAATAATCCCAACAAGCTATGTGCTACACAAGCTACTAGGATAAGCATGATGTGTGAATCAGCCTAGAGTCAGTTTAAGCTCATGAAGCTTCTTTTGCTTAAATCTGGATTAGTGGTCTAACTTCTCCCATGTCTTTTACAAGATTTCAGTGATGGAAAATGTTGACCGCATTGGATTCCTTTTAGATATTCATGGCATCAGAATAGAGTTGGAAAGTTATATTAAGACACTCCCGTCTGGCTCAGAGCAAGCATTATTGTACCATGTAATATATTTCTGCTTCCAAATTGAGTATGGCACCTGAGAAATGATCCCAAATCATCCAGTTATTAATTCTGGGCTGAGTAAATAATTATTCACATCTGTGTCATTCTGAAGATTGGCATCCAATTATGCGAGTTTGTCAAGGTGACACAAAGAATTTAATTTCTCAGGTTTTTAATAGTGCCAGGACTCAGGACATTTTTTGGTCCAAGAAAGACAATGTTTAAAATTCTTCAGATGAAAAGCTTCATTATTTAACTGGCAAAGCAAGGACCATTAAGACAGTCGTTCTAACAAACAATAAAAAAAGGCACCGTCTTTTTTTGGCTTCTCTTCTAAATCTCCCAAATTGCACAAATACAATCCACTCTCTGTCAAAAATTATTGCCATCCATCAATTATGGGCTGAGAAAAAACATTTTGTAATAACGCTAAAGTATTTTTCGAATGGGACCTACAACAATCATTTCAATTATATGCCAAATACTTCCCAAGGTAGGAAGATCCACGTTGTATATTTGTTCTGGATTTTCAAACCCATAAGTCAACATTAGTATAGTTCCTGTTAAGATTTCCCCAAACTTAGCAGGACTGGGACTTTTTATTAGTGGGTAAGAGACCATTAGGAGATCCTATGGCAGTTGCCTCATCTGGAAAACATCCAGAAGGAAAACTGCTTCTATTATAACTGTCAAGAAAAGTACGTGGATGTGTTGATGTAATCTCCTATCATTGAGTTGGAATCATAGGATCATTCTCTTTTTATTCAAAGTAGTTGGAGGGCATCAGATTTGTTTCTTTTCTGTAACCTATTGTTCCATCTGAAAGTTCTATACAACCATAATCCATTGGGTTCTCCTTGATTATTTCTTACATGCATAGCCTCATCTTTCATGCAGAAATTTCATGCAGGGAAATATACATGAACTCCCCTCATAACAACCACACAAGGAAGATTATTTATTTATTATTTATTATTTTATTGATTTATTTGTTTTGTCAAACATATATTAGATAACAGATATAAGTATAAACATGATTATGAATACGTGAAATTGTATTCTAAGAAAGAATATCTGCTCAGAGTAACTGGCAATATTCACATGTAACACTATATTAAAATCCTTTAAACAGTGATTTAGCCAGAAAATCTAGTTCACACGGAACAACTAAAACCTGCTTCATGCATTGTACTATGCATGATATGAATAAGATATGAATTGCTTACTTATTGTTTTTGAATAAACCATAACTGGCTGGGTTCATAAACCACACAAAACAGAGATGATGGTTTTGAACAGCGGTCACCAACTGGTGGTCCATGGACCACTGGTGGTCCGCGAGAAAATTTTGGTAGTCCGCAAAAAAAATTTGCATTTTTTATATTGCACTAAATCAGGGGTCCTCAAACTACGGCCCCTGGGACAGATACGTGCAAGGAATGTTTGTGTTGTTGTGGGGAGTCTCCCCCTTCAGGGCCTTTTTGTGTGAGTCAGAAATTCCAAGCAGAAATTCTGACTTGGGGTCTGCTTCAGCCTCCTGGTACAGGGCTGGAGGGAAGTGCCACTGGTGGTGAAGAGCCAGAGGGCCTCATTCCAATGGGACTGCATCACGGCCTGAAACTGGCTGTCCATCTCAGCCCGCTGGGCCTCCAGGCACCGATACCTGCCCTTGCACTCCCGCAGATTTTTCCTCTGCTTGGAAAACCTATGCTCCTAGTTCTCAGTGAGGTGCATCTGCTGAGGCGCCTTCTCGGTCAGATCCAATTTGAACTGAGCTGTTTTGCCAACTCTTTCTCATGGTGGCTGCTTAGCTCCAACAACTGCTTCCTGTTCGGGCCCTAAGGAGTGGGGAGGGGAGGAGTGGCTGGGAGGGGAGGAGCGAGTAGAGGCCAGCGAGGCACCACTCGACGTGACTGACATTGAGTTGGCCATGCCCACCCAGTCACGCCCACCTAGTCGGTCATTAGGCAGATCCTATTAGTGATCCATGGGATTTAAAATTATGAATTTAGTGGTCCCTGAGGTCCAAAAGGTTGGGGACCCCTTGTTTAGAAACAGTGGCTAAATCAGTAGTGGGTTGCTACCAGTTCTCCCCAGTTCGCAAGAACCAGTAGTAAACATTTTGAGTAGTTAGGAGAACTGATAGTAAAAATTCTGCCTGGCCCCGCCCCCAATCTATTCGCTGCCTCCTGACTCCCAGCTGATCGGCTAGAAGGAAAAAATCAAGACTCACTTGTCGAAGAAGAGGAAAAAAAACCAAGACACCGTCCCTTTAAATTGAGAAGCCAAGAAGCCTCCCAACTGATCAGCTTGCTTCTCAGCCAGGAGATCGCTTGGCAAAGAAGAAGGGTGTGTGTGGAAAAACGCTGTCGTTTTAAATTGACAGAGCGGCTAGAAGCTCTTTTCTGGGTCAGCTGAACAACAAATTGGATAAGATGAGGAATTCTTATATAGTTCAATGTTTTTGAAGTTTTTGGGTTTGTGCAACATGGGCTTTGTGTTTCTAAAAAGGTTTGGGTGATTTCCGTTGTGAAGTATCCTGTCTTGAATGAGTTTTCTGCCTCCTTGTAAATAGAGCCGAACTTCCGGCTTCCATTTTATATTATCTGTAAGCACCAGTAGCTGTTTTCTGCTTACAAAGTTTCCTTTATGCAGCTGGCAGGAATGTGGAATTCCAGGCATGTTCCTTGCTAGCAGCTTAATTATTCCTTAATTATCTGGGATATTTTATTTGGGAAATGAAGAGGGGGGAGTTTGATTCCTTCCCAGAACAGATTAGTGGGGTGGGGAGGAAATGGGGATTTTGAAGTAATCTTCCCCTGGAGTGGGGAGGGAATGGGGATTTTAAGTTTGCTGTCAAACATCAGCCATAATACTAATGATTGTTTTGAACAATATGCAGGTTGTATTACATGAATGGCTATTTTATATGTGAAATTATGACTGAAACCTATATAGATTCATACTGTCAGGAAGTTTGTCCTTAGTTTTAGGTTGCTTCTCTCTTTGCTGAGTTTCCATCCATTGCTTCTTGTTTTGCCTTTTGGTGCTTTGGAAAATACTTCCCCTCCCCTTCTTTCTGGCAGCCCCTTAAAAGCCTGTTGCCTATCACACTCTTGAGCAAAGCATGTGAGCCATTTCCTCCTTTCAGTGGTCCATGAAAGTGCATCTATAGCAGAGGTCTCTAACCTTGGCCACTTTAAGACTTTAAGACAGCAAAGCTGGCTGAGGAATTCTGGGAGTTGAAGTCCATAAGTCTTAAATTGGCCAAGTTTGGAGACCCCTGATCTATAGTATGTAGATAATAAAGTTGAAAAAAGGTGAACAACATTTTTGCAGAACTATAGATATGTTGAGGCTGGGTGTGACAAGGAATGGCTGGGAAGGGAGAGGCCAGGCGAGGAACCCCTTGACATGAGAGACATTGAGTTGGCCATGCCTACCCAGTCATATGACCATCAATCCACACCCATTGTCACATGACTATCAAGCCACACCCACAAAATAAGCCATGCCCACAGAACCAGTAGTAAAAAAAATTAGAACCAACCCCTGGGCTAAATGTATACAACGTGTTGAATCTAAAAATTAGCAAGCCACACTATGGTTTAATACATTGTGTGACCCCAGAATTAAAAAATGCAGGAGGACCCGGGGTTCACACCTAATAAATATCCATAGTGCAGTTCATCTTGGTGTGGCTATTCTGGGTTCACACAACACAAAATGAAGTGATTTTTATTGTGGCTTAATGATGAGGACATCTATTCACTGTGTTTTGTAAGCCATGGCTGACGGCTTAGAGCAGTGGTACCCAATCCCCAGACCACAGCCCATTACCAGGCCGTGATCTATTTCCAACTGGGCTGTGTGAGTGGCAGACCAGCGCAGCTTGATTCGCATGAGTGGTGGGCTGGTGTACATGTCTGTGTGCACAGCTCAATTTGGATTGGATCAAAATTGGGTAGATCTAGGCGAGAGTTTCGAGACCCGTCTTGTTGAGACTGTTTGGGATAGTTTTGACCCTGTGACTCCCGAGGACATGGACAGGCTGCTGAGAAGGTTGAATGCCACCACATGTTTACTGGACCTGGGCCCCTCCTGGTTGGTGCTGGCCACGCAGGAGCTGACACGAGGTTGGCTCCGGGGAATTACATATGCTTCTTTGCGGGAGGGGGTCTTTCCCGCTGCCTTGAAAGAGGCGGTGGTGAGATCTCTTCTCAAGAAGCCTTCCCTGGACCCAGCTGTTTTAGGAAATTACCGTCCAGTCTCCAACCTTCGTTTTACAGCGAAGGTTGTAGAGAGTGCGGTGGCACGTCAATTACCCTAGTACCTGGATGAAACTGTCTATTTAGACCCGTTCCAGTCCGGCTTCCGGCCTGGATACAGTACTGAGACGGCTTTGGTCGCGTTGGCGAATGATCTCTAGAGGGCCAGGGATAAGGGTTAGTCCTCTGCCCTGGCCCTATTAGACCTCTCAGCGGCTTTCAATACCATCGACCATGGTATCCTGCTGCGCCAGTTGGAGGGTTTGGGAGTGGGAGGCACCGTTTATTGGTGGTTCTCCTCCTACCTCTCTGACTGGACGCAGACGGTGTTGACAGGGGGGCAGAGATCGACTCCGAGGTGCCTCATGTGTGGGGTGCCGCAGGGATCGATTCTCTCGTCCCTCCTGTTCAACATCTATATGAAGCCGCTGGGCGAGATCATCAGTGGTTTTGGGGTGAGGTACCAACTGTACGCTGATGACACGCATCTGTACTTTTCCACCCCAGGCCACCCCAACGAAGCTATCGAAGTACTGTCCCGGTGTTTGGAAGCCGTACGGGTCTGGATGGGGAGGAACAGGCTCAAGCTTAATCCCTCCAAGACAGAGTGGCTGTGGATGCCGGCACCCCGGTACAGTCAGCTGCAGATGCGGCTGTCTGTTGGGGGCAAGTCATTGGCCCCGATGGAAAGGGTGCGCAACTTGGGCGTGCTCCTGGATGGGCGGTTGTCCTTTGAAGACCATTTGACGACCGTCTCCAGGAGAGCTTTTTATCAGGTTCGCCTGATCCGCCAGTTGCGTCCCTTCCTGGACCGGGATGCCCTATGCACGGTCACTCATGCTCTCATTACCTCTCGCTTGGACTATTGCAATGCTCTCTACATGGGGCTCCCCTTGAAGAGCACCCGGAGACTCCAGTTAGTCCAGAATGCGGCTGCGCGGGTTATTGAGGGAGCAGTTCGGAGCTCCCATGTAACACCTATCCTGCGCAGACTGCACTGGCTACCTGTTGTCTTCCGGGTGCGCTTCAAGGTATTGGTTACTACCTTTAAAGCACTCCATGGCTTAGGACCGGGATACTTACGGGACCGTCTACTGCCATCCTCTATCTCCCAACGACCGGTGCGTTCTCACAGAGAGGGACTTCTCAGGGTGCCCTCAGCCAAACAATGTCGACTGGCGGCCCCCAGGGGGAGGGCCTTCTTTGTGGGGGCTCCTACCCTGTGGAATGAACTTCCCCCTGGACCCAGCTGTTTTAGGAAATTACCGTCCAGTCTCCAACCTTCGTTTTACAGCGAAGGTTGTAGAGAGTGCGGTGGCACGTCAATTACCCTAGTACCTGGATGAAACTGTCTATTTAGACCCGTTCCAGTCCGGCTTCCGGCCTGGATACAGTACTGAGACGGCTTTGGTCGCGTTGGCGAATGATCTCTAGAGGGCCAGGGATAAGGGTTAGTCCTCTGCCCTGGCCCTATTAGACCTCTCAGCGGCTTTCAATACCATCGACCATGGTATCCTGCTGCGCCAGTTGGAGGGTTTGGGAGTGGGAGGCACCGTTTATTGGTGGTTCTCCTCCTACCTCTCTGACTGGACGCAGACGGTGTTGACAGGGGGGCAGAGATCGACTCCAAGATGCCTCATGTGTGGGGTGCCGCAGGGCTCAATTCTCTCGCCCCTCCTGTTCAACATCTATATGAAGCCGCTGGGCGAGATCATCAGTGGTTTTGGGGTGAGATACCAACTGTACGCTGATGATACGCAGCTGTACTTTTCCACCCCAGGCCACCCCAACGAAGCTATTGAAGTACTGTCCCGGTGTTTGGAAGCCGTACGGGTCTGGATGGGGAGAAACAGGCTCAAGCTCAATCCCTCCAAGACAGAGTGGCTGTGGATGCCGGCACCCCGGTACAGTCAGCTGCAGATGCGGCTGTCTGTTGGGGGCGAGTCATTGGCCCCGATGGAAAGGGTGCGCAACTTGGGCGTGCTCCTGGATGGGCGGTTGTCCTTTGAAGACCATTTGACGACCGTCTTCAGGAGAGCTTTTTATCAGGTTCGCCTGATCCGCCAGTTGTGTCCCTTTCTGGACCGGGATGCCCTATGCACGGTCACTCATGCTCTCATTACCTCTCGCTTGGACTATTGCAATGCTCTCTACATGGGGCTCCCCTTGAAGAGCACCCGGAGACTCCAGTTAGTCCAGAATGCGGCTGCGCGGGTTATTGAGGGAGCAGTTCGGAGCGCCCATGTAACACCTATCCTGCGCAGACTGCACTGGCTACCTATTGTCTTCCGGGTGCGCTTCAAGGTATTGGTTACTACCTTTAAAGCACTCCATGGCTTAGGACCGGGATACTTACGGGACCGTCTACTGCCATTCTCTATCTCCCAACGACCGGTGCGTTCTCACAGAGAGGGACTCCTCAGGGTGCCGTCAGCCAAACAATGTCGACTGGCGGCCCCCAGGGGGAGGGCCTTCTCTGTGGGGGCTCCTACCCTGTGGAACGAACTTTCCCCTGGACTTCGACAACTATCTGACCTTAGGACCTTTCGCCGCGAACTTAAAACCTATTTATTCCGCCTTGCTGGACTGGCTTAATTTAAAAAATTTTTAATTTGATTTTATGGGTTTTAAATTTTTGTCAATTTTACAGGGTGTTATTGTATTTTAAATTTGGCCATTTGAATAAGTTTTTTAAGGGTTGTTCTTAGTATTGTATGTATTGTTTCTTTTGTATTTTATTTTGGCTGTTCACCGCCCTGAGTCCTTCGGGAGAAGGGCGGTATACAAATTAAATTATTATTATTATTATTATTATTATTATTATTATTATTATTATTATTATTATTATTATTATTATTATTATTATTAATCAAGCTATGTGTACATGCACGTGTGCACCAACCCACTGCACATGCAGCCTGGTTCCCTTCTCCACTCCCCCCCCCTTCCCAGTCAGTCCGCCAAGCCACAAAGGTTGAGGCTCACTGGGTTAGAGTCCATGCAAACCCAGCCAATAAATTGAAAAAAACGTGGAGCCGATAATCTGGACCCTCTCTCCAAATTATACTTTAAATAGCTGTGAAAATATGGCCCTCGGTGTTATTTGAAGAACCTGTTACCCAGGGGCACCATGGGGATATAAAAAAAACCCATCAGGACGGACCCCTGTCCCATTTTTACCTGCGCAGGGCTGGATTCTGATCATGCAATCATGGCTACCATATTGATTAGGTTGACCTGTCCTCTCCAACTGCTACTAATCCTCAGTGAGGACACAGTTAAAAATAATAATTTTTAAAATCTTTGAACTGTATTGTTATTTAAATAACTTTATTTGGAGTGCTGGCCAACATACATGTCCAAGTAGTAAATATACAAATCATACTTAGCAGGGCATTCGAAGCACAAGGATATCAATGTAAACCCAACCTATGCATGAAACTGTCAGGCATGAAGGATCAGGGTCACGCATAAAAGTTACAGTTCAGAAGATTTATTGCTCAAGCTTAAATACAATAAACTAGTCAATTAACATAGAATAGTAAATTGGCGCCAAATAACAGTCAATGGAATTCAAGAGGGGTTGGATTGGGACCATTTGTGGGAACGTAAGGATTCTAGGCTGATATCTTTTTTTACTTCATTCCCAAGATCTGCCTGCTCTTCTCCTACAGAAACATAATAGAACAGACGGAACGGAACAGAACAGAATAGAGCAGAATAGAATAATAGTGTTGGAAGGGACCTTGGAGGTCTTCTAGTCCAACCCCTGCTTAGGCAGGAAACCCCATACCATATCAGACAAATGGTTGTCCAATCTCTTCTTAAAAACTTTCAGTGTTGGAACATTCACAACTTCTGGAGACAAGTTGTTCCACTGGTTAATTGTTCTAACTGTCAGGAAATTTCTCCTTAGCTCTAAGTTGCTTTTCTCCTTGATTAGTTTCCATCCATTGCTTCTTGTCCTGCCCTCAGGTGCTTTGGCGAATAGCTTGACTCCCTCTTCTTTGTAGCAGCCCCTGAGATATTGGAACACTGCTATGATGTCTCCCCTAGTCCTTCTTTTCATTAAACTAGACATACCCAATTCCAGCAACCGTCCTTTATGTGTTTTAGTCTCCAGTACCCAATCATCTTTGTTGCTCTTCTCTGCACTCTTTCTAGTCTCTCAACATCTTTTTTTTTTACATTGTGGTGACCAAAACTGTATGCAGTATTCCAATTCCTTACCAAGGAATTATAAAGTAGTATCAACACTTCACATGATCTTGATGTTATCCCTCTGTTAATGAAGCCTAGGATTGCATTGGCTTTTTTGGCAGCTGCAGCACTCTGCTGGCTCATATTTAAATGATTGTTCACTAGGAGTCCAAGATCCCCCTCACAGTTACTATTATTGAGCAAGGTACCACATATACTATACCTGTGCCTTTTGTTTTTCTTGCCTAAATGTAGACCCTTACTTTTTTCACCATTGGATTTCATTTTGTTAGATAGAGCCCAATGTTCAAGTCTGACAAGATCCTTCTGTATCTTAAGCCTGTATTCTGGCTTAAGAGTATTGGTTATTCATGCTTGGTGTCACCTACAAATTTGATGAGTTCCCCTTCTACCCCGTCTGTTGTGACCCAGGCCCAAGTAGGTAGTAATAAACTTAATCCGTGGAAAAAAGAAACTTTATTCAAACAGCTGGGAATTACTTCATTCCCAGCATTGTTCAACTCAAAGTAAAACAAATGCCTCCCAACACAAATTCCTCAGTTATCTCACAAACTTTAGTCCAATTAGGCAAACTGCCAAAGGCCCTTCCTGGCAAACATCCAGAAGCCACGAAAACAAAGACGTATACAAAGCAGAAAAAGGAGTAAAAGATGTAGCTACAACATTGTTTTCCGGCAAAGCTGAAACACCGGTGCTGGTCTTAGCCTTACGGGAGGGGCCAACCATCTCTTGGCCCTACTCCCGAGTTGTCCTCTCTGCTTGAGCTGCTCTTGCCTTTTGGCAGCTCTTCTCATGCGTGCATTAGGAAAAGGCTCCTCTTGTTCCTCTGCCTTACTATCAGTCTCTGGAGGCTCTGGAGTCCACACCTCACTTCCTGACGGCCCTGGTCTCACCTCAGCCTCATCGCTGTCCGACTCCGTTGCCAACTCTGTAGGCTGCTGACAGACCACAACATTCTCATCCAAATCATTGATGAAGATGTTGAAGAGAATTGGGCCTAAAATGGTGGCTAAAACTACAACTATAAATGTGTCTAGTCATAGCATTGTGCATGTTTCAACCTCAGTTCTAAAATCATCCTGTTTTTTACATAGATTTCTCAAAGGATCCCTAGTTCTGTGGAGTTTTATTCCCAGTAGGGAGAAGTAGCTTAAAAAGCTTAACATTAAGTTATTTCCTGACAGAACAATTACCGTAATCAATGGAACAACTTGCCTCCAGAAGTTGTGGGTACTCCAACACTGGAGGTTTTTAAGAAGAGTTTGGACAACCATTTGTCTCAAATGGCACAGGGTTTCCTACTTCAACAACAAAGAGTTGGACTAGAAGACCTCCAAGATACCTTCTAGAAGACCTCCAAGATACCTTCCAGCTCTGTTATTCTGTTAAATTATATTCTAAAACACAGCAGTTGTAGATTGCTGTGGAGCCATCTGGTTTTCTAAAACCCTTAAGACGTCTTCATTATATTCATGATCAAATGTAAGGTTACATTAATTATAGAGAAATTTGAGGCACACCATTTTCAAGGTTAATGTCATATAGTCGTAATTACTCTCTGAATATAATCGTATCTTCTTTACATTTTCTCTACTATTAAGATATTTCCACTCCCCGTCAGCTGACCTAGAGAATATAGGAAACTATGTAACTTTTTAGCCAGCCATGTTATTAGTATTTGGCATGGGAATCTATTATATAAATTTATTGATGTGAAAGTGGAATCCACAATATAAATGTGTAAAGGGCACTTGTTACCCAGGATATGTTTTGTACATTAAGCTTGTAGTTAATGAGTTTCAACAATCCTATATATTATCTTTTGGGAGGATGCCCAAAAGCTATTTCCTCTCAGAGCAGTTTAAAATTAAGAAGCAATTCTCACTTTAAAAAATTAAGTCTAAAATTAACGAGCCATTCATCCCACCTTTCATATGCCTGATATCTTTGGAATCCTTCTGTAATTTCCAGAGATGTCAGATCAATAGAATCTTTCCTGGTTCAAGAAACTTTATAACAAGAATGATATCACTAGAGTTGTATTCACACAACAGCCTAACCCAGGGGTAGTCAACCTTTTTATATCTACCACCCACTTTTGTATCTCTGTTAATAGTAAAATTTTCTAACCGCCCACCAGTTCCACAGTAATGGGCCGTGTATCATCGTCTGCCCATGCCTCTCATGCATCGTGGATTGGGTTTGGGGTGGGCGCCGGCTACCAGCTCTGCTTGTCTGTTACAGCTGGGTGGTGTGGGGGGAGATGCACGAGCTATTCTGGGACGAGGCTCTTTTGTTTGCGGTCGCATTATAGCGTCATTTAGTTTCACTTACGTAACATGAACTAAACTTATGCGCGGGTGATACAAATAGTATATTTTCAGAAATGTAAATTGTCACGGGGAATTTTATGAAAACCTAATGAAAATGTTTTAAAATAATGCTATGAAATTTTTTTAAAAAGTCAATTAAATTAAAAAAAAGGAAAGTGCTTCAGTATCGGACAAAACCCCTACCGCCCACCATGAAAGCTGGAACGCCCACTAGTGGGAGGTAGGGACCAGGTTGACTACCACTGGCCTAACCCAATGTTTCTCAACCTTTTCAGTTTGAAGGTGTGTGTGGACTTCAGTTCCCAGAATTCCTCAGCCAGTCTTGCTTTTATTTGTACACCATATTGAATCATTAGCTAGCTATGCTGACGACATTCACATAATATAACAAAACCTATTGGCGAATTACATTTTGACCCAACATATGGTATGAATCACAGGCCAGAATTCCTGGAAGTTGGAGCCATAAAACTTCTGGAAGATGCAAGGTCAAGAAAGCCTCCAGAGATGTTCTGCAGTGCCACCAATTAGAGGAACTGCAGTAGAAGGCCTTTACAAAATAGGGATGCAATAATGCATATATTATGGAAAACAGTAAGTTGCATAGGTAGTCCTTACAATCATTCATTTAGTGACCGTTCAAAGTTACAATGGCAATGAAAAAAATGACTTATGAACGTTTTTTACATTTATGACTATTGTAGCATCCCATAGTCATGTGATCAAAATTGTTACTTGGCAACTGGCATATATTTATGACAGTTGTACTGTCCCAGGGTCATGTGATCACCATTTATTAATGGGAGAAGCTGGATTTGCTTAATAACTACATGATTCATTTAACAACTGCAGTGATTCACTTAATAAATGTGGCAAAAAGATAAAATGGGGCTAAACTCACTTAACAACTGCCTTGCTTAGGAACAGAAATTTTGGACTCCATTGTGGTCATAATTCGAGGACTACCTGTACACATTTACAGCAATGGCCAAAATTGTGGAAAACTTTTGGGAAAAGCATATTTTCTAAAGCTAGCTAATAACACCACTTTTTTTGGAGTAGTACCATAAAATTATATATCAGTGGAAAAATAATTTAATCAAGAATGTAATGCAATAATTTTTATGAAGGATTTGCTATTAAAATAGCAGTTACAGCAGGGGTGAAATGTTCCTGGTTCGCACCTGCTCCCCCAATTAGGTAGCGATGGCAGCTGCTGGTTCAGAGGACCGGTAGCAAAAATTCCTTGCCTGGCCCCCCTGCCTCTGCTGAGCTGCACCATCAGCAGAGGTTTGGTTTTTTTACTTTTAAAAGTTTTTCTTCAGCTGAAACATGCCTTGAAAAGTAAAAAAAAACAACCCTTTGATGATCACGGGGCTGAGCAGAGATCATCAGAACAGTTTAAAGTTTTTTTTTTAAAAAACCCTTCAGCCGAAGGGGGGGAAAAAAAGAAAAAAACCGGAGGTTTTAAAAGCCTCCTCTGGCGATCCCAGAGGAGTTTCCTGATCCTCACAGGTTTTTTAACTCACTTTTTAACAGCCCCCACTTACAAGAGCCCCCACCCAAGCCCAGCCAATTCTCCCTCCTCACTTACCTATAATTACTGCTCCTTTCGGGCTGGCAACGGCATGTTTTCTTCAGCTACTGAATGAAAAAAAAAAGCTTGCTTTGACTTCCTGCTTTGCTGGCTGAGGAACTCTGGGATTTGAAGTCCACAATAAAATAAAATAAAATAATAAAATAAAATATTTGTGCAGCTTTCTGAGATTTGGGGTGTTTCTGTGGTGTTTCACTATAACTACACAAACACACAAAATCTCAGAAAGCTGTATATGGCATTTTGTGAGTGTGTGTGTGTGTGTGAGTTGTGCGTGTGTAAAGTGTGAAAGTTGGTTTTTGAGCTTTTTGTGGCTGTGTGAAGTTTGAAGTGTGAAGTGCAGCTGCTTTTACATTGTGTGTGAGTCAGTTGTGTTGTGTGTGTGTAAAGTGTGAAAGTTGGTTTTTGGTACCTCTTATTGTTTTTTATACTTTGTTTATTATTTTTATTATTTATTGTTATTGGCCATGCCCACCCAGTCATTTGACCACCAAGCTACGCCCACCAATTAAGCTACGCCCACAGAACCGGTAGGGAAAATTTTTAGATTTCACCCCTGAGTTACAGGATAAAGAAGAAAAGTGAAACACATAGAAAAAACAAGATATATAAAAATGATCACCATAGAAAAAATGAGATATACAAAAATTATCACATCAGTTAATCCTTAGTTGGATAACCTTTAGCATGAATTACGGCCTTACAACGTCTTCCCAAGGAGTGAACCAATGATTGCTTCTATTAACTTGGTCTAATTGCTAGGTCGCTTCTGACTCACAAGTTTCTTTAGATAACTCCATAGATTTTCAATTGAGTTAAGGTCTGGGCTATTCCCAAGTCATTCCAGTAGTGGAATAGGATTATCTTGAAACTCCCCCAAAAAGTGGTGTTATTAGCCATCAAACTTCAAAAATACACTTTTCCCAAAAGGTTTCCACAATTTTGGCCACTACTTTAGGTGTTTTATGTAAGACACCAGTTCAGAATTCTATCTTCCTCAGCATGTAATTTCCCAACTTAACAACGTGTTGGCTGCATTTGCATTCAGCTCAACATGCTCAGAGAGGTTGAGTTCTAAGAAATCTAATTTTACGCAGCTTTTTTTCCAAAAACTCTACACTACTAACTAGAGCATACAAAACATTTGCCAGACCTATTCTTGAATACAGCTCATCCGTCTGGAACCTATACCACATCTCTGACATAAATACAATAGAACGCATCCAGAAATATTTTACTAGAAGAGTTCTTCGCTCCTCCGAAAACAACAAAATACCTTATACCACCAGACTTGAAATCCTGGGATTAGAAAACTTACAACTCCGTCGACTTCGACATGACCTGTGTTTAACACACAAAATCATCTATTGCAATGTCCTTCCTGTAAATGACTACTTCAGCTTCAATCGCAATATTACAAGAGCAAAAAATAGATTCAAGCTAAATGTCAAGCGCTTCAAACTTGATTGCAGAAAATATGACTTCTGCAACAGAGTTGTTAATGCTTGGAATTCATTACCTGACTCCATAGTCTCTACTCAAAATCCCAAAATCTTCAACCAAAATCTGTCTACTATTGACCTCACCCCATTCCTAAGAGGTCTGTAAGGGGCGTGCATAAGAGCACAAACGTGCCTACCGTTCCTGTCCTATTGTTCCCTTTATTATATCAAATTAATATAGCTGATACATATTCTTTACTTATATATATATATATATATATATATATATATATATATATATTCTTCATGATATGTTTTTTTTTTTACTTATGACAATGTTTGTGTATACTGTTGTGACAAAATGAAATTTAAAAAAAAGTAGCATTTGCTGAGATTTGGAATGCTAAAGGGTTGTATCTCTGGATGGCAACAGGTTGGAAGAGAGTCAGACTTGTTCTGTAGCAATGGAAGTGTCAAGGGCAGGTTAAGCAAAAAGCTTAAGAGCTTATTCCACACAGCTGGGATAATTGTCAGTTGCAGAATGGAAAAGGTCCCTGAGCAATTAAAGGGAAGGAAGGCCGAGAAGCCTTCAAAGGCAACGGGACATTTGCCATTTGATTTCCCCCAAAGCAGGATTACCTTAATAAATTGGGGAAGCAGACATGGTGGCGTTTGGCACATGATTAATCTAGTGCATTATTCTAATGACCTCAATTAGTATATTTACAGCAGGTCTTTAAAATTACAACTTTACAGAGCTTTAGGGGGCTTTAAACTGTTGAGCAATTTCCTACAAAGCTAAGGCAGGTTTTCAGCATCTCTTTTATAGGACAAAATCATCATGAGACGGGCGACCTGATTATTTGCCCACTCATCTCTAAAGAGTTTCATTTCAAATTAAGCTGAAGTGTCTTTGGCTCACAAGTAAATAAGCATTATAAATTGGGATGGTTACTTTACACAGAGGTAAAGATGTATCCTTGTAAATTAATGCAACCTTTAAAAGGAAGCATTTATCAATACAGCACCAAAGAAATTTGAATATAAAGAGGGCACTGTGGAGCAGCGGTCACCAACTGGTGGTCCGTGGATCACTGGCGGTCCGCAAGAAAATTTTGGTGATCTGCAGAAAAATTATTTGCAATTTTTATATTGCACTATATCAGGGGTCCTCAAACTACAGCCCCTGGGACAGATACGTGCAGGGTCTTTTTGAGCGGGTCAAAGGAGGACAGAAATTTGACTTGGGGTCTGCTTCAGCGTCCTGGTGTGGAGTTTTGGGCAAAGGCTGGCAGGAAGCACTGCTGGTGGCAAAGACTTGGAGGACCTTGTTCCAGTGGGACTGCATCATCGCCTGGAACTGGCTGACCATCTCAGCTCGCTGAGCCTCCAGGCACTGATACCTGGCCTTGCACTCCCACAGGTCTTCCCTCTGCTTGGAAAGCCTAGGCTCATAATCCTCAGTGAGGTGCTTCTGCTGAGGCTCCTTCTCGATCAGATCCAATTTGAACTGAGCCAGCTGTTTTGCAAATTGTTTCTCATGTTGGCTGCATGGCTCCAACAACTCCTTCCTGTTGGAGCCCTAAGGAGCCTGGACAGGGAGGAATGGCTGGGAGGGGAGGAATGAGTAGAGGCTGGCGAGGCGCTTCTCCACATGAGTGACATCTAGTTGGCCATGCCCACCCAATCACATGACCACATAGCCACGCCCACCCAGATGGTCATTAGGCAGATCATATTAGTGGTCCGCAGGATTTAAAATTATGAATTTAGTGGTCCCTGAGGTCCAAAAGGTTGGTGACCCCTGCTCTGGAGCACGCAGTAGACTTACTCTTATTTCTTGCAGGAAAGCTACTCTACTGATTTCTGATTTTTTTTTAAAAATGTATTAAGCTAGAAGGGTGACTTTAAAATAGAAGAGAATTTTTTATTGGCCAAGTGTGATTGGACATCCAAGAAATTTGTTTTGGTGCATATGCTCTCAGTGTACATAAAAGAAACGATGCATCCATCAAGAATTATAATGTACAACACTTAATGATAGTCATAGGGTACAAATAAGCAATCAGGAAACAATTAAAATCAATATAAATTGTAAGGATACAAGCAACAAAGTTACAGTCATATAGTCATAAGTGGAAGGAGATTGGTGATGGGAACGATGAGAAGATTAATAGCAGTGCAGATTTAGTAAATAGTTTGAGAGTGTTGAGGGAATTATTTGTTTAGCAGAGTAATGGCGTTCGGGCCATTCTTGTGTCTAGTTGCTCTGGTGTGCAGTGCTCTATAGTATCGTTTTGAGGGTAGGAGTTGAAACAGTTTATGTCCAGGATGCGAGGGGTCTGTAAATATTTTCACAGCCCTCTTTTTGACTCGTGCAGTATACAGGTCCTCAATGGAAGGCAGGCTGATTTTCAGGTAAAATACAGGTAGTCCTCAACATATAACTATTTATTTAACAGCCATATGAGTTTACAACAGCACTGAAAAAGGTGCCTTACAACCATCGCAGCATCCCCATAATCATGTGACTAAAATTCAGATGGTTGGCAACCGCCATATACAGGAAGTCCTCGACTTACAACAGTTCACTTAATGATCATTCAAAGTTACAACGGCTCTGAAAAAGTTTTTTATGACCATTTTTACACTTATGAAAAACATATGAAGAACGGTTGCAGGAACTGAGACATGACAGCAGTGTTCCAATATCTCAGGGGTTGCCACAAAGAAGAGGGAGTCGGGCTGTTCTCCAAAACACCTGAGGGTAGAACAAGAAGCAATGGGTGGAAACTAATCAAGGAGAGAAGCAACTTAGAACTAAGGAGAAATTTCCTGACAGTTAGAACAATTAATAAGTGGAACGACTTGCCTGCAGAAGTTGTGAATGCTCCAACACTGGAAATTTTTAAGAAAATGTTGGATAGCCATCTGTCTGAGATGGTGTAGGGTTTCCTGCCTGGGCAGGGGATTGGGCTAGAAGACCTCCAAGGCCCCTTCCAACTCTGTTGTTTTATGTTATATCCTCAAAAAGTTGAAGCATCCTCATGGTCACATGATCAAAATTCAGATGCATTGCAAGTGGTTCATTTATGACGGTTGCTGCATCTTGGGGTCATGTGATTAGCTTTTGCGACTTTCTGACAAACAAAGTCAATGGGGAATCCAGATTCACTTAACAACCATGTTACTAATTTAATAAATGCAATGGCTCACTTAACAATGATGGCAAGAAAAGTTGTAAAATTGGGCAAAGTCACTTAACAACACTTAGTAACATAAAATTTGGGTTCAATTGTGGTCGTAACTCAAGGACTACCTGCACTGTATTTATCATGTTTGCCCTCTCCTGAGGTCATTGGACTGCCATTTGCCACCTTTCCAGCTGGTAGGCAAAATCAATGGAGGAAGCTGAATTCATTTATCAACCGCATGTTTCATTAAGTGAATTGCAAAGATTCACTTAATGACCAGGGCAAAAAATTGCTTGTGATGTATTTAACAATTGCCTTGCTTAGTAACAGAAATTGTTGGTCAGAAGATGTGTATTGTTAATACCTATATGTTGTAATTAAGATATGCTAGCTTAATTGAGGTATGCTAAGACGCTGAGCTTGTTAATCAAAAGGTCGGCATTTCAGCAGTTTGAATCCCTAGTGCCGCGTAATGGGGTGAGCTCCCATTACTTGGAATGAAAACTTGGAACTCCGTTGCCTTCGACAAGACCTAAGCTTAACTCACAGAATCATCTATTGTAATGTCCTTCCGGTTAAAGACTACTTCAGCTTTAACTGCAATAATACTAGAGCAACTAATAGATTTAAACTTAATGTCAACCGCTTTAATCTAGATTGCAGAAAATATGACTTCTGTAACAGAATCATCAGTGCTTGGAACACTTTACTTGACTCTGTGGTCTCTTCCCATAATCCTAAAAGCTTTATCCAAAAACTTTCTACTATTGACCTCACCCCATTCCTAAGAGGACCATAAGGGGCGTGCATAACAGCACAAACATGCCTACTTTTCCTGTCCTATTGTTTTCTATTCTTATACATATATGCTTATACTTCCTCATATTTCCTCATATATATGTTTATATACTATATAATCATTTGTATGATTCCTACATATATTGTTGTGACTAAATAAATAAATAAATAAATACTTGTCCCAACTTCTGCCAACCTAGCAGTTTGAAAGCACATTAAAAAATGCAAGTAGAAAAATAGGCACCACCATTGGTGGGAAGGTAACAGCGTTCCGTGCGCCTTTGGCATTTAATCATGCTGTCCACATGACCATGGAGACGTCTTCGGACAGCGCTGGCTCTTCAGCTTTGAAACAGAGATAAGGACTGCCTTCTAGAGTCGGGAACAACTAGTACATATGTGCTAGGGGAACCTTTACCTTTACCTAGCTTAATAGAATAGAATAGAATAGAATTTTATTGGCCAAGTGTGATTGGACACACAAGGAATTTGTCTTGGTGCATATGCTCTCAGTGTACATAAAAGAAAAGATACGTTCATCAAGGTACAACATTTACAACACAAGTGATGGTCAATATATCAATATAAATCATAAGGATTGCCAGCAACAAGTTATAGTCATACAGTCATAAGTGGAAAGAGATTGGTGATGGGAACTATGAAACGATTAATAGTAGTGCAGATTCAGTAAATAGTCTGACAGTGTTGATGGAATTATTTGTTTAGCAGAGTGATGGCCTTCGGGAAAAAACTGTTCTTGTGTCTAGTTGCTCTGGTGTGCAGTGCTCTATAGCATCGTTTTGAGGGTAGGAGTTGAAACAGTTTATGTCCAGGATTGAGACACAAAAGGTATAAAGTTGCAAAGTCTAGCTCAATAATATTGTTTCTATTATATTTTAGGAGCATGTGTTCTGGGTACTCCAATTTATACTCTGCTGGAGTTTTCAAAACTTAAGTGGGTTTTGAGGTCACCACTTCAGTTTGATTTCCTAAACGACCAAAGTGGAAATTTTAATATTGAACCAGACGAAATGCCCCTAAACGCTAAACCCTGGTGCCAATAATAGTCATTATTTTTATCCACTAGGCACTGAGGTAAGGTTGGGCAATGTTACCATCATTAAAATGGTTTTGAATTAAAATGTATTTATGTTACATTTGGAGTGACAAGGAAGGAGAGTCAAATGGAGTTTGGATGAGAAATACATGAATCTTGGTGGTCTTTGACCTTGGTTGTTTCTTTCTTGGCAGATGGTTCATTACCCAATCAAGTTAACATTATTAGTACAAAGGTGAAAAAGCAGATTTCCACTAAAACTGCCAAAGCAAGCTGCTATATATAAACAGGAATAAAACACACTCAATAGAATAAATAAAACAACAGAACAACTAGACATAAGAACAGGTTTTTTTCAAACGCCATCCACTCTGCTAAACAAATAATTCCCTCAACACTGTCAAACTAGTTACTAAATCAACATTACTATTAATCTTATCATTCCCATCACCTACCTCCTTCCACTTATGACTGTATCTGTTATGTCTAACAAAGTCCTCGGGGTTACGACCCGCCTGAGCCTTGACAACAGCCAGGCGGTCTCTGATTGGTTAAGACGCGCTGGAGGGAAGAAGCGGGAGTTTGGAAGTCCTGTCATTGGATAAAGTTGGCAAATGTCGCTTGAGGGCGGACCAGGCCATCAGGGTTTTGGATGAGCCAGTGTCCAGTTCCATTCTGCATGGCTTGCCCTCTAGATTCACCGTAAGGTAGATCTTATTACCAAGAGGGTCAACGGTGGCATGCCCGACAGCGAAACAATCATCCTTGCGGGTGGCCGGCAGGCCAGAAGACTTCCGACGGGGAGCAGGATCTCTCAGGGAATCAGCCATAGGCAACCCCGCCCGGCAGACCCGGGCTAGGTGGCCACGCTTCCACAACGGCAAACGGCATTTTAAACCGGCAATCGGCCCTTCCGTGGCTTCCCCACAGCCAGCACAACTCAGCGGAGAAGACTTGGCGGCCGGCAACCCGCGCGAGGAAAGGACTTGAGACGGCGCACATCATCGTCTTCATCCAAGAGCCATATGGTGTCTCCGATGGTTGCGCCTCCCGTGGTGAACCGCCAGGCCAGGTGCGGCTTGAGTCTCAGGTGGACGGAATCTCTGAATCTCCGCGCGGACTTCTCCGCCAACTCGGCCGCCTGCGCCTCAACCAACGCTGTGGCCAAGGTGATGTCTGAGCGGGCTAGCAGTCGACGCTGCAGCCGCAGGTCAGTGGTCCCAGCCACCAGCTGATCTAGAAGGACATCGTCCAGCTCCGGGAACTCACAATATAGGGCAGCAGAACGCAGGGACGCCATATAATCGTTGATCGATTCCCCCGGTCGCTGGACACGCCGTCGAAACGCAAGCCTCCGGGCGATACGAGAAGGCGTTGGGGAGTAATGGCTCCTCAGCTTGGCCAATAAATCATCCCACGGCATTTCAAAAACTAACTCTCCGGGTGACAGCCCTTATATACTAGCTGCCTCAGGAACTTTATCCAATGACAGGACTTCCAAACTCCCGCTTCTTCCCTCCAGCGCGTCTTAACCAATCAGAGACCGCCTGGCTGTTGTCAAGGCTCAGGCGGGTCGTAACCCCGAGGACTTTGTTAGACATAACAGTATCTTTGTTGCTTATATCCTTACAATTTATTGTTTATTAACTCAGTCGGCCATAGAGAGACTACCTCCTTTAGCTCCATTGCTTTGACTCTTCAGTCAGCATATTTGGACCTTAAATTAAAAGAAAAAAATTCTCAAACCTCTCCAAAAAAAAACACCATAAAAAAACCCCTTTTCTTTATTATTCCTTGCTGCTGGGAGCCTGAAATAAGCTGAGCTGCTAGAGCAACGGCGGCCATTTTTTTTTGGTCATTTTCCTGAATCCAAGCCTCGCAGGATCGTCCGGACTGCCTGGGACATTGCTGGACCTTCAAAATCGTGAGTTGCAGCCAGCGGAGCGCAGGAGAAGCAGGTGTCTTCGCACTTGCAGGGGTGGAGAAAGACCCGTATTGTCGGATGCAAGCTCCCCCTGCCAATGCTGCGGTGACTAGATGCCTGAGAAGCAGTGGTGTCTGCTTCGCGCCATAAATTTGGGGACCCCCCCCCTTGCACCCCTCCACGCAGCTCAAAGGCACTTTTCAAGCCGTGGTGTCGGCTTGGTGCTAATCAGCCCTTTCCCTCTCATCTCATTCCAGGATTCTTGAATCGGGCCTATAGTGACTTGAAAATTTATTTGAGGCTTCCACTGACTCCAGGCCTCTATTCCAAGATGGCTGACCGCAGCAGGTCTTCTTCCCGGGCTTCTTCCTCACCCTCCCAGGGACACCATTCCAACGTGGCCCCAGCCCCTCATAGAAGCAGATCCAAATCTAGGGTACCCTCTACCAGATCCAAATCTTTTGCCTCTCATCATACCTCTGCTGCTGCAGAAAGGGATGCCTTAAGAAGGCAGCGTGCCCTGGATAGGCAATTTGATAAGGCCAAACAAAAATTAGCAGAGGATTGCAGGGAAGATCCTGTCCCCCCAGTGGGCATCAGAGACTCTACCTCACCTCAGCAGACTGAGGCTTCTCATCAGCCCCTGTTAAACCAACCTGGATGGTCTCCCACTCTCCCAAGTGGTTCAGGAGAAAACCAGGAGACAGTCACTGCAGTATTCGGGGACACTTCCGGACCCATGCCAGAATCACCTTGTTATGTATTCATGTTTGTACCTTTAAATATTTGAGCGGGAAATCAGCACGTTGCTGATTGGACGAAGCCTCCAGTAGAACTGTATAAAAGGAGAGGTTTTTCCCCCAGCCAGTTGCTGGGTTCACCCTATATTAAAGAGCTGTTGTCACTACCCTGGTCTCCAGCCTCGTTACTTCCCGAACCTAACATTGGCGACGAGGATGGGATCTCGAGGCTAAGGAGAACCAGAACCGAGCTGAAGCACGATAGACCCGAACCCAGCAAACTCAGGGCAGAAAAGCGGAGATGGCCAGTTACACTCCGCCCACACCGTTTGACCAGCTAAGAGAAATGGGGCGTATATGACCCGTTTGAAAGCTTTCTAGAAGCCAACGAACTGCAAGGAGTTCCAGATAACCAAAAGGGCTTATTTCTTAAGCCACTGTGGTCCGGAGGTCATTGATATCGCGGAAGCCCTGGCAGAGCCAACGCCCGTTGCAGTCGGTGTCGTGGCCAACTCTACAGACTTTACTAAAAACCACCGCCGCTGCGCCGTCCAAATCGTGCGGCGGTTTGAATTCGGAGAGCGAAGGCAGATGGGCGAATCCGCCGGTGACTACATGGCCGCCCTAAGAAGCGTCCAAGGACTGCGGATACCGTGACCTGGGCGAGGTGCTCCTCGAGCAACTCATCCGAGGTCAAAGACATCCGTTTGCGGCGGCTGCTAGCAAAAACAACCTAACGCTGGCCACGCTCTGGGCGAAGCCAGTGAACAAATGCCAAATAGGGGTAGAATCAGAGTTCTTGGGCTACAGAATAGACAAGGAAGGAATCCACCCACTGAGAGCAAGGTCAAGGCAATAAGAAAGGCTCCAGCGCCCAAAAACAAAACAGAGCTACAGGCATTCCTGGGTCTAGTGAACTTTTACGCGGTCTTTTGAAAAATAAGGCAACTGCTGCGCCGCTACATAAGTTACTGGGAAAGAATACTGCTTGGTCTTGGGAAAGACGGAAGCTAGGCTTTCAAGCAGTAAAACCTACTCTCGAGCGATAGCTTACTAATTCAGTATCATAGCACAATGCCATTGGTATTAGTTTATATGCTTCCTTACGGGTGGGGCTGTGCTCAGCCACAGGCTTCCAAATGGCACAGAAGCCCCAATAGCCTTCTACTCCAGAACGATGTCCTCGACAGAGAGGAACTATAGTCAGTTGGATAAGGAAGCTCTAGCTATAGTGTCAGGGTAAAAAGTTTCACGAATATGTTTTTGGTAGAGACTTTGAAATTGTTACAGACCATAGACCATTGTTAGGGTTACTGGCTGGCGATCACCAACGCCTGTGGCACTTTCGCCCGATTGACCCGATGGACTATCTTTTGGCCGCCTACTCCTACAACCTGCGGCATCGCCAGGAAAAGAGTTGGGGCATGCGGACGATTAAGCAGATGCCCACTACCAGGGGCGATCGAGACCCCACCCGGGACGCCCATACTGTTAATAGACTCTCTGGACTCTGGCCAAGTCACGCCTAAGGAGGTGGCTAGGGCGATACACCGACATTATTTTGAGAACTGTACTTGGTTGGGTACAAGAGGGTGGCTCGCGCGAGCGTTTAAAGAGTTTGTAAAGAAACGGGGAACTTTCGGCTCAAGGGGTGCCTGCTATGGGGGATAGAGTGGTGATCCCAGAGAAATTGAGGAAAAGGGTGTTGGATCTCCACGAGGGTCACCCAGGATCGTAAGGATGAAGGGTCTAGCGAGAAGCTATGTGGTGGCCCTTAATGGACTCGGAAATTGCTGAAAGGGTAGGGAAATGCCAGGCCTGCCAAGAGTCCAGACCGCTACCCCAACGGCCCCGGTTCGAATGGAGAGACCCCAAGGGCCCTGGTCAAGAATCCACATTGATTTTGCCGGCCCCTTCCACGGCCAAACCTTCCTGGTAGTAGTCAATGCCTACTCCAAATGGCTGGAAATCATTCTCATGAGATCCATGACAGCCGAGGCCGTGATCTCAGTTCTCAGGCACCTATTTGTAACCCATGGGTTGCCCGACACACTAGTTTCCGATAATGGCCCGCAATTCACGGCAACCCAGTTTGAGGAATACTTGGCAGAAGAGGGCATCCGACATGCCTTCTCGGCGCCTTTCCACCCTGCGACGAATGGCCTTGCAGAGCGTTTCGTCCGGAGCGCAAAAGAGGCATTGTCCAGAATCAAGCCAGGCGACTGGGAAACAAAAATGGATGTTTTCCTGGCCGTCCAACACAGAACCCCCTGTGTCACAACCGCAGAAGCCCAGCAGAATTATTAATGGGCCGAAGCTCAGGTGCCCACTAGACCGGTTAAATCCAAACTATACACGGAGGATTACAAGGGGACTTGAAAAACTAGAGGATGGAAATAGGCGACCAAGTGTGGGCACATAACTATGGTGAAGGCCCAATCTGGGTAGCAGGACAAATCTTAAACATAACAGGTCCAAAATCATACTTGGTGGAGTTAAAGGACGGCCGAGTATGGAGGCGCCACATAGACCAAATACGAAACGCATAGCCAACAATCCGAATCTAGACGAAACAGGCCCTGACTATACAATGTTTGAATCCACAGCTGACTCAAACCCGGAAAATCGCAGGACTTATCTGAGTTCAAGATGTCTTCAAGGACTGCCTGGGCAAGTACAAGGGACCCCTATTTCCTTCAACTTAGACCCCAGGTAGCCCCCATTAGGCTTAAGGCGAGGAGAGTCCTTTGCCCTAAAACCAAAAATCGATAAGGAGCTGGACAAGCTCATAAATCAGGGATTTTGGTGCCAGTCGATCACGCAAAGTGGGAGACGCCAATCGTCACCCAATAAAGTCGGACGGGTCAATTAGAATTTGCGCTGACTACAAGGCGACGCTTAACAAAGCCTTACAGAAAAGCGCTTACCGGTTCCGTGGTGCAACACTTATTGCACTCTTTGGGGCAAGGCAAGTCTTTGCAAAGTTAGACTTGGCCCAAGCCTACCAACAACTGCCCGTAGACGCCCGCACAGCCAAGCCCAAACGATTGTAACGCACAGGGGGCCTTCAAGTGCACCCGATTGCAATTTGGGGTTAGTGTGGCACCAGGGCTGTTCCAAAACCTGATGGAACGACTACTGCAGGGCTCCCAGGGTAGTTCCTACTGATGATGTCCTAATTTCAGGGAAAACATGGAGGAATTGGGGAGCGGTTAAGAAAGGTTTTGGGCATTTTCCGGACAGCGGATTAAAAGTCAAGGCAAACAAATGCCAGATAGGGTCGAATCCGTCGATTTCTTGGGCTACCGGATAGACAAGAAAGGAATTCACCCTACTGAGAGCAAGGTTAAGGCAATTAGAAGGCTCCAGCGCCCAAAAACAAAGCAGAGCTGCAGGCATTCCTGGGATTGGTGAATTTTACGCGGTCTTTTAAAGAACAAAGCAACTGCTATGGAACCGCTGCATAGGCTCTTAGGAAAAATACTGTTTGGTCTTGGGAAAGTCGGAAAATAGGGCTTTTGAAGCAGTAAAGAACCTGCTCTCAAGTGATAGCCTGCTCATCCAATATCACACTCATTACCCCTAGTGCTGGTTTATGCCTCCCTTATGGGGTGGGGCTGTACTCAGCCTTCCCAAACGGCACAGAAGCCCCTATAGCTTTTTACTCTAGAACGATGTCCTCCCCAGAGAGGAACTACAGCCAATTAGATAAAGAAGCACTAGCCATTGTGTCAGGGGTTAAAAAATTCCACGAATATGTCTTTGGGCGGAATTTTGAAATCGTGACTGACCACAGACCGCTACTAGGAATACTGGCTGGCGACCGCCCAACGCCTGTGGCACTTTCGCCACGCTTGACCCGATGGACTATATTCTTAGCCACTTATTCGTACAAGCTGCAGCATCGACCAGGAAAAGAAGTGGGGCATGCAGACGCGTTAAGCCGATGCCCACTACCAGGGGCATCAAGACCCCACTCCGGGACGCCCATTCTACTTATTGACTCTTTGACTCTGGCCCAGTCACATCTAAGGAAGTGGCTCGGCATCATACCGACATTGTGTTAAGGACTGTACCGGTTGGGTACAGAGAGGGTGTCAGCGCCCGGGCAACGGTTCAAAGAATTTGTTAAAAACGAGATGAGCTCTCGGCTCAAGGGGTGCCTGTTATGGGGTGATCGTGTAATAATTCCTGATAAATTAAGGGAAAGGTATTGGACCTCCTCCACGAGGGTCACCCAGGGATCGTAAGGATGAAGGGTTAGCTAGAAGCTATGTGTGGTGGCCACTCATGGACGCAGAGATTGCTGAGAGGGTAGGGAAATGCCAGGCTTGCCAAGAGTCCAGACCTCTACCCCAACGCCCCAGTCAGAGAATGGGAAAAGCCCCAAGGCCCTGGTCAAGAATCCACATTGATTTTGCTGCTGGGAGCCTGAAATAAGCTGAGCTGCTAGAGCAACGGCGGCCATTTTTTTTTGGTCATTTTCCTGAATCCAAGCCTCGCAGGATCGTCCGGACTGCCTGGGACATTGCTGGACCTTCAAAATCGTGAGTTGCAGCCAGCGGAGCGCAGGAGAAGCCGTGGTGTCGGCTTCGCACTTGCAGGGGTGGAGAAAGATCCGTATTGTCGGATGCAAGCTCCCCCTGCCAATGCTGCGGTGACTAGATGCCTGAGAAGCAGTGGTGTCTGCTTCGCGCCATAAATTTGGGGACCCCCCCCCTTGCACCCCTCCACGCAGCTCAAAGGCACTTTTCAAGCCGTGGTGTCGGCTTGGTGCTAATCAGCCCTTTCCCTCTCATCTCATTCCAGGATTCTTGAATCGGGCCTATAGTGACTTGAAAATTTATTTGAGGCTTCCACTGACTCCAGGCCTCTATTCCAAGATGGCTGACCGCAGCAGGTCTTCTTCCCGGGCTTCTTCCTCACCCTCCCAGGGACACCATTCCAACGTGGCCCCAGCCCCTCATAGAAGCAGATCCAAATCTAGGTACCTCTACCAGATCCAAATCTTTTGCCTCTCATCATACTTCTGCTGCTGCAGAAAGGGATGCCTTAAGAAGGCAGCGTGCCCTGGATAGGCAATTTGATAAGGCCAAACAAAAATTAGCAGAGGATTGCAGGGAAGATCCTGTACCCCCAGTGGGCATCAGAGACTCTACCTCACCTCAGCAGACTGAGGCTTCTCATCAGCCCCTGTTAAACCAACCTGGATGGTCTCCCACTCTCCCAAGTGGTTCAGGAGAAAACCAGGAGACAGTCACTGCAGTATTTGGGGACACTTCCGGACCCATGCCAGAATCACCTCATCAGGCACCTTCTGCCACCTTTACCCCCACAGCAGCGGGGACCCTTCAGAGAGAGGACAGCAATCCTAGTATTCCTCAGGACATACGCCATCTTATTATTCAAACTATTTCTCAAGGCATTGATTCAGCCTTTACTCAGAGAGGTTTTCCAGCCCCTTCTCCAACTGGATCTTCAGGCCAGAGATCCCACTCTGAAAGCCATCACACCAGACAACGCGTTCAACGCACATGTTCTCTCACTCCTTCCCACCACAGTGAGGATTCCTTTTTTGGGGGGAAAGAAGACATGGCAGATTTTAACTTATCAGAGGATGAGGAATCTGCCCCAGACAAGCCTGCCCCCAATGGGCTTTTTCGCCATAAACTTTTTTATACCTTATTACACAAGGCCAAAATCACAGCCAACATGGGGGTTGCTTCACGCCAATTGGAAACATCTTTACATCTAAACATCTCATATTGATGTTTCCTGATTGCTTATTTGTACCCTATGACTATCATTAAGTGTTGTACCTTATGATTCTTGATGAACATATCTTTTCATTTATGTACATTGAGAGCATATGAACCAAGACAAATTCCTTGTGTGTCCAATCACACTTGGCCAATAAAAAATTCTATTCTATTCTATTCTATTCTATTCTATTCTATTCTATTCTATTCTATTCTATTCTATTCTATTCTATTCTATTCTCACACTGATGAAGTTACCTAGTTGCAAGCAATGCAAGCAATCAACCAACCTCAGAGAGCACCAAGTACCCCAAAGTTCCACCCTGAGCTACCCATACAGGTAGACCTCTACTTATGACCTCAAGTGAACCCAAAATTTATGTTGCTATGAGACAGTTACTAAGTGAAGGTTTCCTCATTTGACCACCTTTCTTGACACAGATGTTAAGTGAATCACTGCAGTTAAGTTAGGTACAAGGTTGTTAAGTGAATCTGGATTCCCCATTAACTTTGCTTGTCAGAAGGTCACAAAAGGTGATCCCAGGAGTCAGTGGTGGGATCCTCCTGGTTTAATAACTGGTTCGGTGATTGCGCGCTTTGTGCATGTGTGCACCTGACATGTGTTGTGCATGTGTGCACAGTTTGAAGAAATCTTCACTTCCACGTTTCTTTGGAGGAGAAACACAACTAAGGTGCAGCAATCAGCACTGCTGTGCTGAGAAGATAAAGGTAGGAAAATAGCGCAGGTGGGTGGGTGGGCCCATCTGATCATCAGGTGAACTGGTTCGCTCCCAGCTGATCGTCGGAGCTACCGTTAGAATCCCACCCCTGCCAGGAGTCCTGGGACTCTGTTACTCTGTCATATGTATGAACCAGTTGCAAAGCATTTGAATTTTGATCATAATCTATACTAGACTAGACTACAATTTGGAGCAGAATGGAACAGAACAGAATATGAAATGGAATGGAATAGATTAGAATAGAATAGAATAGAATAGAATAGAATAGAATAGAATAATTGGAAGGGACCTTGGAGGTCTTCTAGTCCAACCCCCTGCTTAGGCAGGAAACCCCATACCATTTCAGACAAATGGTTATCCAATCTCTTCTTAAAAACTTCCAGTGTTGGAGCATTTACAACTTCTGGAGGCAAATTGTTCCACTAGTTGATCTGTCAGGAAATTTCTCCTTAGTTCTAAGTTGCTTCTCTCCTTGATTAGTTTCCATCCATTGCTTCTTGTCTTGCCCTGAGGTGCTTTGGAGAATAGTTTGACTCCCTCTTCTTTGTGACAACCACATGTGACCATGGAGATTCTGCAATGGTCATTAAGTATGAAAAATGGTCATAAATCACTTTTTCGTTGCTGTTGTAACTTTGAACAGTCATTAAACAAATGTTGTAAGTTGAGGACTACCTGTATTTTCTTCTGTTGGCAATACATGATTGTCCAGCTCTGGCTATAAACTCTAAACTGTAAACCAAATAAACCATATTATGTTTTAGTGCATTGTGAGGTCATTATTATGCTATTATTACACTTCTAAAGCCTTGATTAGTCTAACCTCTGAAAACTGAATACAGGTACTCCTTGACCTATGACCCCAAATGACCCTAGAATTTCTGTTGCTAAGCAAAACATTTATTAAGTGAATTTTGTCCCATTTTACATTTTTTCTTACCACATTTGTTAAGTGAATCACTGCAGTTGTTAAATTGGTAACATTGCTGTTTAATGAATCTGGCTCCCCCCATTATTTGGCTTGTCAGAAGGTTGCAAATGGTGATTGCGTGTCCTCTGGAACACTGCAACCGTCATAAATATGAGGATCTAAATTTTGTCCCTGGAGATGCTGCAACGGTCATAAGTGTGAAAAATGGTCACACTCTTTTCAGTGCTATTGTAACTTTGAACGTTCACTAAATGAACTGCTGTTAAGTTGAGGACTATCACACTTGGCTGGCTTCAACTGCACCATTTAAACATAAACCATTGCCTAATCAACCACGTTAGGTAGAAGACTTGGCTACAAGAAAGGAATAAATATCTTTGATTGAGAACACGGTTTGTCCAAATTGATGGTCACTGGCTTCAAAAAGAGGGGTAAACAAGCCTTCCCCCATTTGGATGTGCATTGTTCACATTGTGCACACTTAAAAATGGATGGAGTTTCTATGTTCAGTCATTCCCACCATTTTGAAATCAATCATTGTTTCTGATCAGATACTAAATATTGTATCAGCAATCCTTTTCAAATACCTTTGTATTTATACAAAATGTACCACTGGTGACAAACTTGTTTTATTCAGAAATGCCTCACCCTCTTGTTGGATGGATAGGTTTTGGTGTGAAGGTAGCTACTTTCACCTCAGATGGAAGCTGGGGTACAAATATAAGATTTCTTTAATCTGAAGCTTCCTTACCAACCTTGGATGGGATCCTGCACTTCATTTTTTCAAGTTCTGCAACCTGATGTAGTCTATGGTAAATTCTTTGTGACATATTTGGCTTAGGGAGTCCTCTTAAATGGATAACAATGTCACAGAAGGATTTAATACTATTAATGATACGGACGTATTTGATATTCAGCAAAAAAATAAAGACTAACATCTGAAGTTCTTGAATAATCATGCTTTTTCACCTTTCGTGGGGGTATATGTCTGACTACTCACTTAAATAAGGACAACTCTTATTTTTTCACACTTAAAAGAAAAAAGATAGATTTTTAAATAATAAAAATATTTATCGATTGGTGAAAATTTATGAAAGAATTTAAAGTCAAGACCAGGATTAGAAGAGGAACAATAGTTAACATTGATTTTACATATATCTATTTCATTTTATTTATTTAAAATATTTGTATGGTTTTCTATCTTAAACCTAGATCTGGGTGGTTCACAAAATTACTAATGCTGCCACAAATTTTTTTTTTAAAGACGTTCTAGCTAACAGATAAACTTTGTACAAATGAAATAATTATAGTTTTAACTACCCCAATTATCAGACAAAGGTTATGACTTTAAGAGTAAAATCTACTCCTTCTAAGTATTCTACTTTTAATTTAAGTGGGCTTTCGGGGGCAGATATTTTTGTGGGCAGAATTTTTTTTGGTGGGGGAACTAATTTATAGTTCTTCAATTTTGCTGCCTCTGTTAATTAAGGTTCTTGCTGGCTGGGGAATTCTGAGAGTTGAAATCCATGTCTTAATGTTGCCCAGTGGTGGGATGCAACGGGCTTAACAACCGGTTTGGCGAGCATGCACTTGCGTGCAGCATTCAAAATACAACAATTTGAAGCTCAGCTGCTTACCTTCTAAGGCAGCCCCAGTAAGTAGAACAGGGGAGGTGCGGAAATCAGCTGTGTCATGTGAATCAGCTGAGCCAGAAAGAAGGAAATAAGGGACAGGATAGGACGAGGGCGGGTGGCCAGGCCTAGCTGATCGTCGGAGCTACCGGTTCGCCTGAACCGGTCTGAGCCAGCTGAATACCATCTCTGATGTTGCCAAAGTTGAGAAGTACAGCCATAACCTATGAGGACTAGCAGAGGTCCTAATATGGCAAGTTCTAACAGAGAATAAAGCTGTGTAACAACTGAATGGAACAACACCTGCAAATGGCTGTAGAAGAAACTCTTTTGAGCAGGAGCCTGTTTATGTTTGTAGAAATAAACATATCTTAGTTAATGAATGGTGATCATCTGAAACATAGAAGAAGGCTTCTATTTGGAGAGCATCATATGTGAAATATTCCAAATTTCAAGGACCCCCAACCCTTTAGACCAGTGATGGCTAACCGTTTTGCTGTCATGTGCCAAAAGCGGGGAAAGCACGGGACGGGGGTCACACGCATGCATGCCACACTCATAATTCAATGTCCCCTGCACCTCCCACGCATGCACGTGGGACCCTCCCCCATGCTCCTCCCGCTTTCGGCACAAGATGCTAAAAAGGTCACTGGTGGGCCTTGTGGGCCCATTTTTTGCCCTTTCCAGGCTCCAGAGGCTTTCTTGGAGCCCGGGGAGGGCGAAAACAGCTTCCCCTCACCCAGAGGCCAGAAACGGCCCATTTCCCAACTTCCGGTGGGCCCGGAAGGCCTAAAAATCAGCTGACGGAGCTGAGCTAGGGAAACACTTGCGTGCTCACAGATATGGTCCACATGCTACCTGTGGCACGTGTGCCATAGGTTTGCCATCATGGCTTTAGACAGTGAGGCCCTAAACCAGGGGTAGTCAACCTTTTTATACCTACCGCCCACTTTTGTATCTCTGTTAGTAGTAACATTTTCTAACCATCCACCAGTTCCACAGTAATGGTAATTTATAAAGTAGGGAAGTAACTTTACTTTATAAAATTTATAAAGCAGAGTTACAGCAAATTAAAGCATATAATAATAATTACTTACCAAATACTTTATGTCGGACTTTCGCTAAATTTGGCAGAATAAATCTTTATAAAATAACTTACTGTAGTTAAATCTATCTTTTTATTTATACTTTGCATACATAGAAGCATAAATTATGAAAACCTAATGAAAATGTTTTTAAATAATGCTATGAAAATTTTTAAAAAAGTAAATTAAATTAAAAAAAAGGAAAGTGCTTCAGTATTGGACAAAACCTCTACCGCCCACCATGAAAGCTGGACCACCCACTAGTGAGCGGTAGGGACCAGGTTGAATCCCACTGCCCTAAACTATACGTTGTATAGGTTAAGATTAAATATGGATCCAGGGTATCTGCATAAAAAAGGGTGAGTTTTAATTGTATAGTTCTGACTCCCATCTTGACTTTTTTGCCCCTCTCTTCTTGAAAACACACCTGCTTGGCTCTATCCCCAACCCTGCTTCAAAATCTGAAAATAAATCAACAAGAAAAAATTCCTGAACATGGCTATAATTAAACAAGTTATGGGTACCCCAAAAGGAATGAGCTCATAAAATCAGTTTATCTAAATGGATCCATTCACACACGTTTTAGTTTTATCTAAAAGTCCCAAGCTAAGATGTAAATGTTAAATGAAACAAAGGAGAAATGATACAAAATGCCACTTTTTGCTGGTTTGTAAGCCTTCGTTTTTGTTTTTGTTTGAGTGAACATGGTAAATGAGCCAAAAGGACTCATTAATTAAATTCAATTAATTAACATTAATGGCAATCAATCATCTAAATCCTTTTGTGGAAACCACAGCATCGCATTCCTGTTTGACCCAATTATCGGTATTAATTTATCTGATGCACCAATACTGCCCCAAATAACTCTACAACTTTGGAGATCTCTGTTCTGAATGCACTTAATCATGTACATGACATTCAGCTAAAAGGCTTATGGGAATTATTAATGAAAGGACACAATTAAGTCTGCAACCTTCAAAGTACAAAACCACAGATCTCCCCAAATTTTAACTTCCGTGATATAGCCTGAATTTCAGTGATATAATTTGAATGCTCCAATTCTCACTTCAGTTCTAAAAAATACCATAGAATTCAGAAACAGATCAGGACAATACATTAATAGAGTCCACTAATTTTGTCATTTGAATGTGATACAGATAGTCTTTAACTTATGAGACCGTACATGTGGTTCAGGGTTGAAATCTAATTTTTTTTGCTACCTACTCTGTGGTTGTGGCTTCGTGGGTGGGTGTGTCCTGTGACTGAATGGGTGTGGCCAACTCAATGTCACTCACAGCCATGCCCACTCAGTCACAACCCCCCCAAGCCACGCCCACAGAACTCAGTAGGGGAAAAAAAAATCTATTCTGCCTTTTCCCTTTCCCTTTCCCTCGCCACCTGTTCTTCCTTCACCTAGGCCCCGGAGCCGACACCTGCCTCAATGGGGTCGGGGAATGTACCATTCCCCAACTCTGGCCTTTCTCCAGAGCTGTCGCCCACTCACCGCCCGCTCGCTGCCTGCTCGCCCTTCGCCTTTAGTCAGGGGCCGGGGCCCAGGGACGCCCCATTCCCTGAGGCCCTGGAGTCGCCCCCTGCTCGCCGCTTTCTCAACCGGGTCGGGGAATGCACCATTCCCCGACACCAGCCTTGTCCCAGAGTCGCCGCCCGCTCTTCCTTCACCACGCAGCATATACTTACTTTCTTCCAGCGGCTGGCTGCCGGGAAAGGCAAGCATCCAAAAGTTACCGGAGTTCCTCTCCTTGAATCTGCCGCCTTGTTCTATGCGCTGGCTGCGCAAGTGCACACCCAACCTGCCGCTGATAAATGAAATAAACGGGTGTGCGCTTGCGCAGTCGGTGCATGGAAAACGCAGCAATGGCGGCGGCAGATTCAAGGAGAGGGACTCTAACTTTTGGACTCTTGCCTTTCCCGGTAGCCAGCTGCTGGAAGAAAGTAAGTATATGCTGCGTGGTGAAGGAAGAGCGGGCGGCGACTCCAGGACAAGGCTGGTGTCGGGGAATGGTGCATTCCCCGACCTGGTTGAGGAAGCGGCGAGCAGGGGGCGACTCCGGGGCCTCAGGAAAAGGGGCGTCCCTGGGCCCCGGCCCCTGACCAAAGGCGAAGAGCGAGCGGGTGGCGAGCAGGCAGCAAGTGGGCGAAGGAAGATCGGGTGGTGGCTCCGGGAAAAGGCCGGAGTCGGGGAATAGTGCATTCCCTGACCCGGTTGGGGAAGGTGGCGGCTCCGGGGCCTCAGGAAATGGACCCCGGCCCCTGACCTGAGGGCGAGCAGGTGGCGAGCTGCCTTCCCAGTGTTCCGGTGTTGCGAAGGCTGGACTGTGGGCCGTGGACTGGTTCGGGGGCGTGGCCAGCCAGCGATCGCTACCAGATCGGCGAACCAGAACCAAAATCCGCCACCTACTCGCCCGATCCGGCCCGATCCGGTAGCATTTCACCCCTGATGTGGTTCCTCAGTCAGTAGTAGTAACTGTGAGAGGGATCTTGGAGTCCTAGTGGACAATCATTTAAGACATGAACCAGTGGAGTGCTGCAGCTGCCAAAAAAGCCAATGCAATACTAGGCTTCATTAACAGAGGGATAAAAATCAAGATCATGTGAAGTATTAATACCACTTTATAATGCCTTGGTAAGGCCACACTTGGAATACGGCATCCAGTTTTGGTTGCCACGATGTAAAAAAGATGCTGAGACTCTAGAAAGAGTGCAGAGAAAAGCAACAAAGATGATTAGGGGACTGGAGGCTAAAACATATGAAGAACGGTTGCAGGAACTGGGTATGTCTAGTTTAGATCACATCCTCACATCCTGGACATAAAATGTTTCAACTCCTACCATCAAAACGACGCTACAGAGCATTGCACACCAGAACAACTAGACACAAGAACAGTTTTTTCCCAAACGCCATTACTCTGCTAAACAAATAATTCCCTCAACACTGTCAAACTATTTACTAAATCTACACTACTATTAATCTTCTCTTCGTTTTCATTATCAATCTCTTTCCACTTATGGCTGTATGACTATAACTTTTTGTTGCTATCATTAAGGGTTAAATTGCAACCTATGACCATCATTTGTGTTGTAAATGTTGTACCTTTGATGAAGGTATTTTTTTTCCTTTTCTTTTATGTACACTGAGAGCATATGCACCAAAACAAATTCCTTGTGTGTCCAATCACACTTGGCCAATAAAATTCTATTCTATTCTATTCTTCTATTCTAATGAAAAGAAGGACTAGGGGTGACATCATAGCTGAGTTCCAATATCTCAGGGGCTGCCACAAAAAGAGGGAGTCAAACTATTCTCCAAAGTACATGAAGGTAGGACAAGAAATGGGTGGAAACTAATCAAGGAGAGAAGCAACTTAGAACTAAGGAGAAATTTCCTGAAAGTTAGAATAATTAATCAGTGGAACAATTTGCCTCCAAGATGTTGTGAATGCTCCAACACTGGAAGTTTTTAAGAAGAGGTTGGACAACCATTTGCCTGAAATTGGTTTCCTGCCTAAGGACTGGGTTGGACTAGAAGACCTCTAATGTCCCTTCCAACGCTGTTATTCTATTCTAAACTCATAACTGCAATGGATCTTGCCCATTATGGTTGCAAGGGGTGACAATTACTGAGACAGTCTTGCTTAACAACCCACACCCCTGTTCTCCCTGATGCCACAACAGATAGTCCTCAACTTACAAGAGTTCATTTAGTAACTGTTCAAAGTTACAACGGCATTGAAAAAAGTGACTTATGATCTTTTTCACACTTATGTTGCAGCCTCCCCATGGTCACATGATAAAAATTCAGACTCATGGCCACTGACTCATATTTATGATGGTTGCAGTGCTCCTGGGGTCATGTGATCGCCTTTTGTGATCTTCCGACAAGCGAAGTCAATGGAGAAGCCAGATTCATTTAATGTCTGTGTTACTGACTGAACACCTGAAGTGATTCACTTAACAACTATAGCAAGAAAAGTTGTAAAACGAGGGAAAGCTCACTTAACAAATGTCTCACTTAAAAAACAGAAATCTTGGGCTCAGTTGTGATCGTTGAGTTGAGGATTACCTGTATTAGGTTGTTAAGCATGAATGGGATAACCCATGCATGAGGGACGCCCTAGGAGGCCCACCACCCAGCTGGGTGGGTTTAAAGGAAGCAGACCAGTGGTGGGTTTCATTTACCTTTGCTACTGGTTCGCTCACGAGCACCACTTCTGCGCATGTGCAGAGCGTATTTGATGACATCCGGCCTCCTGTGGCTACCGCTTCGCTTGAATCGGGGAGAACCGGTATCAACCCACCACTGAAGTAGCAAAATGTTTGCAAAACATTTGCAAACTGTTTGCAAAGGCAGAAACAGCCCACAGGGAGTAAGAGCCCAGCTGGATTAGGGCCTAGTGCTGCATTCCAATGCCAGAGAAGCTTCCAAACAAATCGTTGGGTTTAGCCAATCTGTGGGCTGCTCCCCTGCCCTGTTCAGCTGGCCTTCTGGAGGCTGCAAACCTCTCCTGAATCTTCCTAGGCTTTTGGGAAGCCAGCTGCTTGCTTGCAAAGAAAGAAAGCAGCTTCGGTGCAAGTTTCCCAAAACCTTTCTTTGCTTAAACCCACTCCGAGAAAGCCACATTTCTTCAATAAAGAAAAGAAAAAAAGCGGGGCGGGGAGAGATAGGTGGGAGAGACCTGGTAATTTTTCTTCTCTCTCCCCCCCCCCCAATTCCAATTAGAAACTCTCTGCCTCTGCCTTCTATCCTTTTTCATTTGCTAAATTTACTGCCGTTCAGCAGAAATTAGGTCTTTTTTTTGCTGCTTGGCTGCCTTTAGAAGAATTCCAGCTGGGTTTGAAAGGGAGTCAGACATACGTTTTCTTCAGGTCCTGGAAGGCAAACGAGCTGCAGAAAAGATCTGCCTCCCTTCCTCTCAGCAATCAATCAACAGGGTAAATAACTTGAGATTTTGTCACCTTTCCAGGCCTCCACTAAATCTAGCATGCAGGATGATAAAAAAGAGATTGAGATTGGAGGATGAGGTAAAGAGTTCAATGACTGATGGTACCTTATTTGCCTATAATTGAGCCTGGGATTACAGGGCTGTAAACTGTAGCAATTGTTAACTGGGTGACTTCTGCAGTGGTTGTTAAGCAAATGCTGCAGTCATTAAACAAACTCTGTAGTCAGTAAATGTATATAGTTATTACATACTTATACTCATATATATGCTTATATATTATATAGTTACTTCATGCTTATGCTTATATATACTGTTACGACAAAATAAAAAAAAATATACCAGTTGTCAGATGAATCCATTATACCCAATGGGTGGGTTTTTTTTTCCTGGAAACCAGAGGTAAACACCAGGAACCAGCAAAACAACAACAACAACAAACCCACCAAAAATGGGGACCCCATTACTATAGGATGCTGCAAAGAGCTTTAAATAGAAACTGGTAGCCAACTGCCCAAAATGTAACCATGTGACTATAAGAGAGAGGTCTGGCTGCTGGAACTTTGAACCACCTGGAATGGTCCATTCTAAGCTTGAGTGGTTGCTAAGCAACCAGTTGTTAGACTACATATACCTCCTATCTTTTCCCAAAACCATTGACCCAAACTTAAAGGTTTTTTTTTTATTCTGCATTGAGCCTCTTCATCTGCGAACAGATATTTAGTCCTGCCCACACTGTTACTTTGGTTTAACGTTAATGAAGGATTGTGCTAAGCTCAAAGCCTCATTGATCAGTTGATCTCATAAAAAATTTGTCAAGTAAATTAATAGCGGCATAAAAGAAATTGCTCAGCCTAGATTTTCTTGCAATTTTATTTTATTTACAGCCTTACAGAACATATTTTGCAATTTTAAAATATATATTTGATAACAATGGAACAAAACGATTAAACCTTTAGCTAACAGAGTCCTTTGCAGTTATATTATGACTGGCCTGATATATACAACTTTTGCGTTTTACTAGATTTCAACTCTGCATGCTTTGTCAACATGGACATAATTACCGTCATCCATCCAAGTCAGTTCACTGCAGGATGAAAACTACTTCTGCTACAAAGCTAACATACAACTATTTGTTTAGCAACTGCTCAAAGTTACAATGACACTGAAAAAATGACTTTATAACTGGTCCTGGCACTAATGCTCATCATAGAAGCCCCATGATCATATGACCAAAATTTGGTCATTGGCAAATTTTATTTATGTATTTTTGATAGCTGCGGTGTCCTTGGTCACTATTTGGGACCTTCTCAGCTAGCTTCTGGAGAAATAAATGGGTGAAGTTGGATTCACTTAACAATTGCAGTGATTCAGTTAAGAACCATGCCAAAAAAAGTTGTATAATTGTGTGCAATTCATTATGGTGAATGATTAAAGGCACAATGTTTAGGCTGCAGAAGAGAAGGTAGAAGATAGAAATGAAAGCAAGTATGTCAAACAGAGGTTGGAGGGAAATTCTCAGCCATCTAAGGATGGAATTGAGGCAGGAACAAAAATAATAAATTTTCAACTATTTGAACTTCCATTTCAGAAATGGAAAGAATTTCTTGGCTTAAGAGCTGTCAGCCAACGGAACTGGCTGCCCCCTAAAGTGAATTTTTCCCTTCTTTGAAGTCCTCTAGACAAGAGCAATAATTTTAGCATAATTTTTGCAGTGAAAAGTGAAAATTCGGTCACTTGGATATCTCTCCTCACTCCCTGTTTTTTTATGAATTTGCATAGCTATTGGAGATTGATCAAGTCAGCTAGGCGCTGCCATCTGCAGAGATGCTAAAGAATAATCCACATTTTATAGGTGAAATTCCGTAGATAATTTTAATTATGTTCTATGTTTCTTCTAAATTTAAAGCATCACATGTAATTGAAATATAATTTCATTTTAACAGCTTCCAAAACTTCGCAACTTCCTGCGTTGTCCTCTAGGTGTGCAGTTTCAGCCCATCCCCATCACATTATGGCAACCTGAAGAGACCCATGTTGAATTAAACTAAGAGGCCACACAGACTGAACTAGGTTAAACAAACAGGAGATGGACAAATGTAAGTTGTATTAAGTACAACACACACACACACACACCAGCCTGTCATAATTTCAGTCAAAGCTGAATGGGAGCCAATTTTAAAACTGCTTTTGTTCAGAAAGCCCCAATCTCACCCCAACTTTGAACCAAGGTCTGGCTTTGCAGGAGGATGACGTGTGATTGTTGCCAGAAAGAAGAGAAAGAAAACCAGACTCCCCTTTGAGAAGTACACAAAATTATCTACCACAACGTCCTATCTGTCAGCTTCAACCACACAAGCAAATAATAGATAAAACTCAAGGTAAACCGCTCCAAACTCGATTGCAGAAAATATGACTTCAGTAACAGAAAATATAACTTCAGTAATAGAAAATATGACTTCAGTAACAGAGTGGTCAATGCCTAGAATGCACAACCTGACTCTGTAGTTTCTTCCCCAAACCCCCAAAACTTTAAGCTTAAACCGTCTACTGTTGACCTCACCCCATTCCTAAGAGGTTTGTAAGGGGCCTGCATAAGAGCACCCGTGTGCCTACCGTCCCTGTCCTAATATTCCTTTTTTTACTTACACTTTTCATGTATCCAAATTATGTTTATACTTTTACCTGTTATCTTATATATGATGGACAAAATAGATTAAATAAAATAAATGAATAAGTTTTTTTTTCCTTTTAAAGCCCACGCCATGAGGTCTAGACCCTTGGCTAGCCTTTGCCAAATTAAGTGTTGTACCTTATGATTCTTGGCAAATATATTTTATTTTTTCTGTATGCATATTGAGAGCATATGCACCAAAGACAAATTCCTAGTGTGCCCAATGACACGTGGCCAATAAAGAATTCAATTCAATTCAATTCAATTCAATTCTATTCCCTTTTCCATTCCCTTATTCTATTCTATTCTATTCTATTCTATTCTATTCTATTCTATTCTATTCCATTCCATTTCATCCCATCCCATTTCCCATTTCCCATTTCCTTTCTCATTCCCATTCCCATTCCCTTTCTCTATTCTATTCTATTCTATTCTATTCTATTCTATTCTATTCTACTCCACTCCATAGTTCTATTCTATTCTATTCTATTCCCTTTCTCATTCCCATTCCCTTTCCCATTCTCTTATTCTATTCTATTCTATTCTATTCTATTCTATTCTATTCTATTCTATTCTATTCTATTCTATTCTATTCTATTCTATTCTATTCTATTCTATTCTATTCTATTCTATTCTATTCTATTCTATTCTATTCCATTCCATTCCATTCCATTCCATTCCATTCCCATTCCCATTCTCTATTCTATTCTATTCTATTCTATTCTATTCTATTCTATTCCATCCCATTTCCCATTCCCATTCCCTATTCTACTCTACTCCCCTCCCCTCTCCTCCCTATTTCTTTTCTATTCTGTTCTATTCTTCTATATCCAAACTGAGCGGGGGTAGGGGGGAAGGGAGGTGGGGGGGAGATTCCGCCTTCCAAACCCGCCTCCCCGTCGCTCTTCCTCCGGTCCGACAGGCGGAGCGAGCGGCGGCCCTTCCTTAGGTTGGGAGGTGGGGTGGGGTGGAGTGGGGGAGAGGGAGAAGGCGACAGACACACGCGCACGCGCAGACCAGGTGGGCGCGCGCCGTGCTAACTGCAGTCGGCGGCCATCTTCTTTGAGGCGCCGGGTGCTTCGCTTCCCCCCCTTCCATCGCGGCGACCGACGCCCCCCCCGTCCCCCGCCCCCGCGAGCCTTCCAGTCCCGGGCCGCTGAGGCCAGGAGCCCCGAAAGGAAGCCGGGAAAGGTCTCGAAGGCAGGGCCCTTCGGGGGACAGGTGGTGGAGGAGGACCTAGGCGAGGCTGGCCGGTGGTGGTGCTTTCCAGCCAGGTCAGGTCATCTCCTCGGCTCTTCTTCGCCCCGTCCGGCTGAGGAGGCCGGGCCGAGCTCCGGATGGGCGGCTAAGCTGCCGGCCACCATGTTCAGCTTCGAAGGGGATTTCAAGACCAGGCCCAAGGTCTCCCTCGGCGGAGCCAGCAAGAAGGTAGGCCTCCCAAAAGGCCGGCGTGACTCAGGCTTCTCGGGGTGGGGGGTGGGGTGGGTGCGGGTGGGAGGCTTACCGGAGCCCCCTTGCTACGCTTCGCCTCTCTCCGGAGGGGATTTCCCCTTCAGGGGAAGGGGGACCCCCGAAGGGAAGGAAGCGGTGAGCTGAACCCGGGAAAGGTTTCCAGGTTCGGTCTGGGCAGTCTTGGGGAGCTGCCGGGCCCTGTGCTTCCCTCCTCCCCCCACAACCTCCCTCTGTGGTGCTCCGGCGGGGAAACAGGCCTCATGATACATGGACCCTTGGAAAAGGGTCCCTTCATTGGGTGGGCTTAAAACCTGGTCAGCCAAGGGCTTCGCTCAGGATTCTGGGAGAATGGAGTATTTGGAGATGGACAGGGGGATGTGGATAGGATGTGGGGGGGGAGGAGGAGGAGTGGTTAGACAGGTTGACTTTTAAGCATTTGGTTCCTAAATGTCTTAGTTTCTCTTTCAGCTTTGGTGCCTGCGAGATGCCTGGACTTCAGCTCCCAAAATGTCCTAGTCACTATCGCTGGCTGCGGAGTCCTGGGAGTTTGACGTGTAGGGATCTCAAAGTTTGGCTGAAGTTGAAAAGCACTGCTGGTTGGGCAACAGACAATAGAGGATGTTGAAATTCTGAATTCTAAATATGTTTCAGAAAAAACAACAACAACCCCAGTCTGAAAAAGGCTGATGAGGGGGAGAGGGAGAGAGAGATCTATTCCCTCTGTTTTAGTGAGTTTTCTCTGTCTTTTCTGGCCAATCATATTACTACAGTTGTTAAAGGAGGATACAGTTGGTATTAAGAGTAGCAAGATTGCCTGTCATCTGCATTGTGTTTAAATATTATGGTTCAGCTTTGACACAGTTGAAACTTGTTTCAAATCTGGCTTCTGTTTTGAAGTCACCTAGGCCTCCATTTAATGTAAACACATGTTTTCCAGTCCATGTGGAGAATATTACTTACATGATTGTTAGCCATAGGAAAAGAATATAGCTTCTCTACAATACAAATTCATTTGTTCTGTATTGGTTTATGTAAACTGATCACATGTTATATGTACCCATCATCATCTAAAATTGACACTGAATAGTCTGCTTTAATGTGATATTTATAATATCTATCCAAATTAAAGATATAATGAAATTGGAGGTAAATATTACCTTCAGTGCAGTGTTGTGTAATCACACTTTCATGAACCAGATGCCCATTAGAAATGCATTTATGTAATAATTCCTCTAAATTATGGACCATCATTTACTACTGACCTATCTAATACCTAAAAAGCCTTTCATCATCAAATCAGTCAGATACTACATGTGGAATGATAATAAATCAGTACGTAAAAATGTGGCAAGTGGTATAACTTCCTTTATTTATATTTGGTGGATTTATGTGTTTGTCATCAATTCTAAATACTAAAAGATAATGCTGGTTTCTCAAAAAAGTGCTCAGGCATAATTAGCATACAAAATGTATACATGGGTCAATCCAAACAGAAACAGTTGAGACTGGTTCTGGTCAGCAAAGGAGTGAGATGGGATTGTATTTTATTCTTTTGTTTATTTAACCTAAATACTGAATATCCATAGAGGAATGTTGCATTGGAAGAAGATGAGGATGGTTTTAAAAACTGAAGAAGATAACTTGCAGTATAGCGACACTATGCTGATAGCTGAAAATGCAAATGATCTGCAAGTTCCACTAATTAAAGAGCACAATGAAAAAAAAGAACCCAAACAAATTGAAGTATTTATATTAATAAACTATGAATTTTGATCACCTGACCATGGGAATGCTACAGTAGTTAGAATAGAATAGAATAGAATAGAATAGAATAGAATAGAGTAGAATTTTTTATTGGCCAAGTGTGATTGGGCACACAAGGAATTTGTCTTGGTGCATATGTTCTCATGTACATAAAAGAAAAGATACGTTGTGTGAAAAAATAGTCATGAGTCACTTTTTTCAGTGCTTACAGCAGTCACTAAATGAACTGTTGTAGGTTGAGGACTACCTGTATTTCAGTTTGTTTGGAAATAGTGAAATGATTATAATCATTATTGTAGGACAGGAAACAAGCTAACATTGATACTGGTCCTGCTAAAACATGTCGTCATAATATTTTGATGTGGCTGAGATCAATATCAAGATGTGTGGATTGATGATACTGTAAAATAATGTGACGCCGAAGGTACTTTTTAAGAAAAGACTTTCTCAACTATTCAATTGGTAGTGGCAATGTTGCCATGGTATATTAATAGAATAGAATAGGAATAGGAATAGAATTCTTTATTAGTATGACTGGACACACAAGAAATTTGTCTTGGTGCATATGCTCTCAGTGTACATAGAAGAAAAGATAACTTCATCAAGGTACAACACTTACAACACTTAATGATAGTCATAGGGTACAAATTTAAAACTTAATGATACAACACTTGATAGTCATAGGGTACAAATTTAACACTTAATGATACAACACTTAATGATAGTCATAGGCTACAATAAGCAATCAGGAAACAATATCAATATAAATCGTAAGGATGCAAGCAACAAAGTTACAGTCATGTAATCATAAGTTGAAGGAGATGGGTGATGATGGATTGTGTGGATATGCCAGCATTTGTACTTGCTGTGAGTGACTTAAGGCTTCCTGCAGTATCCAAATCTAAAACAGTTTCCATTTTGGTTTGATAGAAAGTGGGTTAAGGACTAGTTCCATTTGGAGTTTAGACAATACAATAACTACAAAAATTGGTTAAAGCAGCGGACCTCAACCTTTCTGGCTCTGTGGACTGCTGATGCCAGAGGCGGAGGGGAGAGAGAATGGTTTTGTGTGTACCTGTGACACTTGGACAAATGCAGCTTTGTGTGCTCACATGCTTGCCCGCCACTTGTGCAGCCCAGTTCCCAACTGGCTGCAGCTTGGGGTTTGGGGGTCGCTGGGTTAAAGGACTATCTTTAAAAAATAAGCAAAAAGGGAGCTGCTTCTGCGATACAGTAGATTAATAGTTGTGAATAAGGCACTAAAATTGGAAAACCTATTTCTCCTAAACAATACTAGTTTTTTTTCTATTCCAGTTCAGTCCTCATTCAGTGTTTTTTTTACAATCACGACTAATGGGGGTGGCCCATTTTCATTTGAAATAATTCATGGGATGACACAGTGTCCACTGTATACAAAAATTAAATCATATGCTGACCATCATAAAGATTTGATTTGATTAGCTATAAATGGGCAGCTTGCAGTATGTAGTACTGTTTGAGTTATGGCTCATAGCACTGTTATGAATGGCTGGAAGGCCATGATCTTGATCCTAGAGTAAAATAGGAAAGCTTGACTAGATGCTTTCAATTGACTCCTTGACCACATGCTTTCAAGCAACAGGCTTATGGCTCTGTGTCAGGGGTGTCAAACTCAAGGTCTGGGGGCCAGATCTGGTCTGCGGGGTGCTTTGATCTGGCCCGCAGGGCTGCCCTGGAAACAGCGAAGGATCGGCCTGTAGTGCCTCTGCCAGTGAAAACAGGGCTGCATCTTCGCTGGCAGAGGGTTGCAGGAGGCTATCGCAGCCGAAAATGGAGCTCCGGAGCTCATTTTTGCCGGCAGAGCACTCAGGCCACCACAGGCGCCCCTGTATGAGTGATGTTGATCCGGCTACGCCCACCCTGGCCATGCCCACCCCGTCCCCCAAAGTAAAACACAACTCTGATGCGCCCCTCAATGAAATCGAGTTTGACACCCCTGGTCTATGTGAACAAAATACATCTTCAGATTGAACTCAGTGCTGAGTGATTTCATGGACAAGTCACACATTTCTTGACAATTTGCCATTGCCATCTTTAATAGTGTTTTTTGATTTCCCAATCTAGTACTTAGTGGCAAGCTTTTTTGAAGAAAAAAAACTTATAATACTGTAGCACCTTTCCAAGAGAAATAAAGATTTGAGTGTCACCACATTCTTAGGGGTTTATCAGTGTCTGGTTACTATCTAAAATGCAGATAGATAGCTTGGAAGACGTCTAAACAAATTCTACTAAGCATCCCTTACTGATAAAATACTGCGTCATTTGAGTCTTATCAGTAGTGGTTTGGTTATGTGTTCAAATAATATAGTAAACAGTGCAGCCAATTCCTCCCTCCCATTCTTTAAAAATTTGAATAGTATTTCAAATGTGTCCTAACATTGCAGGGAAATGATAATTTTATGCTGATTTTTTTTCTCTAAAAAACGTTCTCTAAAGACCTACATACATTTCAGAAATAAAAATTCTTCCTTTATTGAAGAGGACTTGGTGAACCTAGTTGTCTCTACTGGGAAAGCAAGCATTTCTAATTCCAGAAGATGCATTCTAAAGTCAGTGCAATAGATCAGGGGTCCCCAATCCCCGGGTTGTGGACCACTATTGGGCCACGGCCTGTTCAAAACTGGGTCGCAGGAGAGATGGGCAAGCATCCACAAGTGAAGTTTCACTCTCACAAGTGTAGGGCGCTTATGTTCTTGTTTAAAGTGGCATTCCTTGTGTAAATGGAGCTTCATGCAGAAACACAAGGACTCACTGCCTGCGTGTGTGGAGCTTCGCACATGAATGCAAGTGCGTGCTGCTTGCGTGCGATGCTCCATTTGTGCGAATGGAGGGAATGTGTGTCTGCCACTAGCACAAATGGAGCTGCACACGTATGTGCACTTGCCACTCACACCTCCTTGCTGGATTGGACTGCCAAACTAGAAAGGTTGGGGACCACTGAAATAGATGGTTAATATAGTTGCAAAAAATGTGTGATGTTATCTGCAATATAATTTTTCACTCAGCTGAAATTATTGGTACAATTAGCTCAGCAAAGACTGTAATGATTGTAATCCTTTCTGTGGATTGGGAAAATATACATATACAGACATTCAGCTTGTAAAAAGATGTTTATATAAAAATTCAGCGCATTGGTTCAGATAAATATTATGTCTGTTCTTTTCCAGGAAGAAAAGGCATCTCTTTTGCATCGTACACAGGAGGAGAGACGAAAACGAGAGGTATGATGTAAAGAAAGTACAATAAAAAGGAGCTGGTAGATCAAAATGCATGCTGCTAGATAAAAATTAAAGGGATATACCTACTTAAATTATGATAACATTAGAAAGTCATTTTAATTGTTTCATAGGTTTAGAAATGTAAAGGACCTAGAGTCATTTCGTTGAATTGAGCAGTTATAGGAATAGAACGAATGGATAAAAATAAATGTGTCTTTAAATGGTGCAAAGTTTATAAAGTAAAAAGAAATGTCAGTCTAGTGAGAATAGAAATGAACACAAATGAACATAAGAATATTGCAGTAGGGATCTCAAAATATAAAATATTGTGTACAGGTGGTCCTCGACTTAAAACCATTCATTTAGTGATTGTTTGAAGTTACAACAGCACTGAAAAAAGACATGACCATTTTTCACGCTTATGACCATTATAGTTGGTTACCACCTTTAAAGCGCTCCATGGCTTAGGACTGGGATATTTGCGAGACCGCCTTCTGCCACCGATTGCCTCCCAACGACCTGTGCGCTTCCACAGAGCGGGCCTCCTCAGGGTGCCGTCGACCAAACAATGTAGGTTGGCGGCCCCCAGGGGGAGGGCCTTCTCTGTGGCAGCACCAGCCCTATGGAACGAGCTACCTCCGGGGTTACGCCAACTCCCCGACCTCCGGGCCTTCAAACGTGAACTGAAGACCTTATTATTTCATCGATCGGGACTAGCCTAAGAAATATTTTAGCGAAATTTTAAACGGGTTTTAAATCGGTCTTTGACTGTTTTTGTGATTTGGCCATTAAATATCTGGTTTTAATTGTTTTTAAATATTGTTATTTATTAGATTTATATTTGTATTGGTGTGTATATTTTAATATGGCTGTAAACCGCCCTGAGTCCTTCGGGTGATGGTGTGGTATAGAAATGTAATTATAAATAAAAATAAATAAATAGCATCCCTATAGCGCATTTGGCAATTGACATGTATTTATGATAGTTGCACTGTCCTGAATCATGAGATCACCATTTGTACCCTTCCTAGTAGGCTTTCAACAGCAAAGTCTATGATGGAAACGAATTTCGCTTAACAATCACATTCATTTAACAACTGTAGTGATTCACTTAACTGTGGCAAGAAAGTTCATAAAATTGGACAACATTAACTGCTTTGCTTAGCAACAGAAATTTTGGGTTCAATTGTTGTCGTAAGTTGAGGACTACTTATATTAGGGTCTTGAATGAATAAACCTATGTATATACAGCACAACATACATGTATTGTGTTTGTTGTTTTTGAAGCTGATTTTTTCTGTTTAATAACAGCTCAAATTAATCAGCTCATAGTTACTGTGGTCTGTCTTGTCTCATGTATTTCTAATCTGATTTGAATAATAGATCAAATCAAGATAATAAATGATTATTTTGGTTATAGAACAGAGGAATGAGATTCTTACTGGGATTTCAGTTTTTCCATGTTGGCATCCTCTAATATTAAAAATAATGATATTCCAACTCTTTTACCATATTTTTCGGAGTATAAGATGCTCTGGATTGTAAGATGCACCTACCTTTTTGGTGAGGAAAATGAGAAAAATCTGCCTCTGCCTCCCAGCAATTTTGCCTCATTGCAGCAAACAGCCTGCTTTACTTTCATTTTCAGCATAGCTTGATTAGCACAAGAAAAAAAAAACTGCTCCCAGCAATTTACCTCCTTGCAGCAAGCAGCAGAGACCCACACAGCAATAGGCAATGGCAATCCCTGCAGCCTGAAACAGCTGAGAGAGGCTGATCCAACATCAACTTGTGTTAATTAGGTTGTGCTGAAGCTGAAGTGGACTGTTTCTTCTTGCTACTTGCTGCAAGGAGGTAAATTGCTGGGAGGCAGAGGCCAAAAGGTGGGGCCAGTGGGTGAGCGGGGCTACATTCGGTGTATAAGACACACCCAAATTTTCACCCCCTTTTAGGGGGGAAAAAGGTGCATCTCATACTCCAAAAAATATGATAATTAAGTGATTATGTGATATTTCAACTCATTTAATATTAATTTAATATTAATAAATATTAAATATTTATTATTAAATTTAATATTCTGCCTTTATTAGTTTTATAAATAACACAAGGCAGTGAACATATCTAATACCCCTTCCTTTTATTTTCCTCATAAGAGCGACCCTGTGAGGTGGGTTTGGTCTGAGAGAGAAAGTCCAAAGTCACCCAGCCAGCTTTCATGGCTAAGGTTTTTTTTGTTTTTGTTTTTTGTTTACATTTATACCCCGCCCTTCTCCGAAGACTCAGGGCGGCTGAACTATAACTCAGGTGTCTCCCAGTTTCTAGCTTGGTTGATTAGTTAAGAACTATCAATCTCGGAGGCAGTTGATATCAGAGTAAATATCTGAAAACATAGCCTGCTCTTTTATTGCAAGAGGATAATTTCTTTGTGAAGCAACTTAATAAGCAGTATAAAAATATTGTCTCAGTGCTTATAAGTGTCTGTTATCTGAAAATGAGAGACTGCTCTTTATACTAATAGAAAATCAACTAAGGCTGCTTTGAGTGTTTGCTCCAATAGTGAGCGCTCAATTGTTGTGATTTTGAATTGTTAAATTACAGTGCATCATATTTTATTGACTTTTGACTTATCCCCTTAGGAAGAAAGGAGAAGACTGAAAAATGCAGTCATTATACAGTCCTTTGTTCGGGGATACAGGGACAGAAAACACCAAGTAGGCTTTTTTTATGATTAATTTATTTGAGTATTTTTGATATTGTGCAGTAGATTATATTATAATAAATTACGTTAAAATGAAATTAATAATAATTCTCACAATTGTTATTATTCTACCATTCTAACTGTTAATACTGGACTTTTTTCCAGATCATGCAGTCAGTCTATGTGCAGTTCAGAATTAAACTACACTCAATTTATATAGTTATAATATTTAATATAATTATATAATATTTTATTAATAAATTAGGAGAGAGTAAATGAGCAGAGTAGCTCTTGTGTAATTTCCATTATTCTTTTTCAAGTAACAGACTGTCTTTCTCATCCATGAGGGTTCTGTACATGAGGTAGAATCTAGACTTATGCATTATATATTGCAGTTAAGTTTTGGAAATACTTATAGATGACTTATTGGTATACAAAAACATTTCTGTTCTGTTGTGACAGATATATGGGTCCCAGGATAATGTTGCATGATCCAATCTTGGTCGGTCTCCTGGACCAGAGTTTCTAAACTTTCCGGCTCATGTTGGAGATGTCAAACTTGTGCTCTTAGAGCACTGACATGCTCCAATTTTACCAGAACTTCTCTCTACTACGTTCTGGAATCAGAATGTATCTGCCAGAATGATAAACATTCTGGTAGAAAGAAATTCCCTGAGGATGGCTCCAGCACAGACCCAAAAGCTCAGAAGACTAAACCTTTGGTCCTAGGGAGCGACCCACATTGGATCCTGCAACATTTCTGTTTTGTTTTGGTTTGCTTTGATGGATATGTACAAAGATTGTTCAGGTGTAAAAGAGTAAGGGAATTGGAAGAGACCTTGGAGTCTTCCAATCCAAGCTCCCACTCAAGCAGGAGACCTTATATAATTGCAGCCAAATGATTGTCCAGTCTCTTTAAAGACTGGACAATCATTGGACTGGACAGCCTACAGTGATGGAGCATCCACCATTAAAAAAAAAGAATTTTAATAATTTGTAAATGAAGTTTGCAGTTGTTGAAATGTTGCCTGTGTAATTAATGACTGACAGATTTCATTAGCTTTACTTTTATTTTTTCAATTTTAAGTATGCTATTCAGAGGAGTGAATTTGATCGCTATGCTAATTTAGCACAACCTGGAGGAAGTTGCACCTCTACCATTGGAGCAAACCTGAGTCTCTTAGTTCGCCAGCTTCTGTTTTTCTATAGATATAATGAAGATTCCAAACGTTTGGTAAGTAGTTATAGTTCATTTCATTTTCAGTTTTTGGGTTGTAATCTCATTTTTAATTATTTTAGGTGTTAATCATACATAAATAACTTCTTGTCTGTTTGACCAAGAAAAGAGCTAGACTTTGGGAAGGCAATTTTTCTGTTGCATAATGATTGGAGAAATGGGAAGGCATAATGATTGGAGAAATGGGAAAGGGGTGCAGAGCAGAGACACTGAGAATGGCAGGCTATGCCTCATTATTGGCAGAGTTGGTTTTTTCCTTTTTTCTTTTTGAGCTTGGATTAGGAAATTATCCTGATTTAGAGTTTATATTAATTTTTTATGTACTCCTGATTTTGGGCAATTAAAGTTTGAGAAAACTGGAAGTGAGATCCAGACTTGCCCAAGACCTTTTCATCTTGTGCAAGGAAGCTTTCCCTCATCCCCACACCTGTTCTTTCATGTTTTTTATATAAAATTCTCCCTTTTGTTGATAGAGCTGGGGCTTCCTCTGTTCATTTTATTTTATTTTTGGTTAGAAAAATACTTGATAATGCCATGATAATCTTAAAATATTTGACATTTCATTTTAGATGAAATGGATTTTCTAATCCGGTTGTTCAGATGTAGGTTTGGTTTTGGCTTGTTAGATATTCTTTGATCAGAAAAAGGCAGGGGGCACAACCTTTTTATTTTCTTGGAATTCTCAGTAGCCTTATGTACCATTGGCTTTGATGTTCCCCTGGAATTATTGCTCCAGCTATCTATGGATATATTTTTTTAAAAAAATAGTTTTGGTTGGCCATTGCCAGAAGGTGGTACTTCAGAAGATTTATACTGACCCCTGATGCTTATGCTGTGAAGTTTCCCAAGATTCCTTTGTACTTCCTGTGCCAATGATAATGAACCTTTTGGGCCTGGCTTGTCAAAAATTAGAAAATGCTTAACTGGATTCTACTGGCATGACACACACTGCCTTCTCCCTCCCACGACAAAAGAGGTCTCTCTGAACGACCTCCTTGGAAGTCACAACAGAAGGACCTGCTCTTGCAGGGTTTCTGGAGCCTCAGAAAATACTATGAGAATGCTTACACGATTTTCAGATGCCTCGGAGAGCAAAAGGTCTATATAGGTAGTCCTTGACTTACAACCATTCATTTAGTGATCGTTTGAAGTTACAATGCACTGAAAAAGATGATTTATAATTGTTTTTTCACACTTATGCCATTGCAGCATTCCTGTGGTCATGTAATCAAAATTTAGATTTGCAACTTGAACGTATTTATGACGGTGGCAGTCCTGGGGTCATGTGATCATCTTTTGTGACTTTTTGACAAGCAAAATCAATGGAGAAACGAAATTTACTTAACTATGTAACTGACTTAATTGCAGCGATTTGCTTAAAAACCATGACAGGAAAGATCATAAAATGGAGAAAAACTCCACAGTTATTTTGCTTAGCAACAGAAATTTTGGGCTCAATTGTCATAACTTGAGTACCTGTAAAGAGAAACAACATTGCCTAAAGTTCCCCCTACCATGCCTGTGCTGATAAAACTTCTGTCATTATCCAGTTTTTCATTATTTCTATTAAATATTAGTAAACTTTGTTTACTAGCTTTGTTCTGACCAAGTAGAAGTACCGTGTTTCCTTGAAAATAAGACCCTGTCTTATATTTTTAAACCCTTAAATAAGTGCTTGGGCTCAAAAGCCCGATTGGGCTTATTATCAGGGGATATTTTGGGGGAAACAGGGTAGCTTAGAACTTAGTGAAACAGGAAGCATCCCCTTTTTCCTGTACTGTCCATGTTTTTTATATATAATTTTATTAATTGCAATTAGAATTTTATGATTCTGAATTCAATGTTAAAGTTCATGTTGGGTAATTATTCATCTTTCTTTGCATTTTTAACATACTGAAATTTAGAGTAAGAATGGAAGATTTCAACCACATTGTGATTAAAATTTGGTCCTTGTTAAGTTTATTTTCTTTTGCATTATGCAAAAATAGCATTACTGTAAGGTTTTAAAAAAGCAACATTTTGTATTTTTAGAGCATTTTCTTACTTTGTGGATTTTTTTCCTTTCCAGATATGGATATGCCAAAATTTGATTAAACAAAATTCTCAATTTGTGAAGCAGCTTGATGGTCCTGACAGATTTACATGCTTATATCAGATAAAAAGGCTGTTGGGCCTCTGTTGCAGGTAAACAGATATACAAAGAAATGAAGATAGCTTGCTATGAATTAATGTTCCAGGAATTTGGTTTATAATATGATACATGTAGCTAATTTGAAATATCATAGGTGTATCATAGAATGGCTTGTGTTTTAGGATTCCTTATTCTTCAGATAATTTATAATACTAATTTATTATTAGCATGAAGGAAATTCTTACAATTCACTATTGTCCAGCTGTGTTGTAGAAATTAGTTTTCATTGATTTCATTTCAAGTTTCCTTCAGAAATTAGGTATGAAAATCCATTTTACTACATAAGAATTACTACAAGGGAAACAATGGTATAATTTGTAAAATAGCTTTTCTGTTACAGATTGCTACAAAGCTGCAATGATGACAGTCTGAATGTTGCACTTCCTATGAGGATGCTTGAAGTATTTTCATCTGAGAATACCTATTTGCCTGTTTTACAAGATGCTAACAATGTTGCATCAATAATTGAACAAATCTTGCACTATGTGATTCAAAATGGTAAGTATAGTGATTAGCTTTTAGATCTATATTGAATGTTGAACTATATATTTATTGGGGGTACTTACAAATTATTACAAATTGCAACTAGTATATAGCAGCATTAAATGAATCGCATTCTGTCATTTCATACACAATTTCTAAATTAAGTACTGCATGTTTTAGTAATCATTGTAAAATGAAATATTCTGAACTTCCTTGTGTTTAACTAGCTTTCATTTTTTAAAATTCTTAGTTTTTTAAAAAAAATACATTTCCACTATGACTAGTGCTATATCTAGGGAGTATGACTGAATTAACTGTTGAATAAATAGGCTTATAACTGGGCTATTATTTTGCTCTGATCTCAAACCATAAAGCCTAACTTATTAATTGCTTTACTGTGCTTATTGCAATAGTAACGCTGCAAATATTGCAGTTACCCCATTGAAATGTATTGAATGGCTTATCATTACTTTAAAATAAATCGGCAGAAATGTTTTGATACTGCCTTTATTAAGTTGTCCTTTTCTTTTAGGATACTACAGATCTCTTTATCTCCTAATAAATAACAAGCTTCCATCAAGTATTGAGTATTCTGATGTCTCTCGGGTTCCTATTGCAAAAATATTTTTAGAGAATGTTCTGAAGCCATTGCACTTTAATTATAGTTCCTGTCCTGAAGTTGCTAGGTGAGGATTTTATGTTATGGGAGCAAACTAGTTTAATATTTCTGCATATTGTCGTAACTCAAAGAAAAGCAATGATACGTCAATGGAGCAAGCATAGGAAGCCTTATGGAATAACTAGTTCAGATTATTTTGAATAATATTTTGATTTTACTGCTTGTTTGTGGATTCATAAAAGCAGATATTCAGAACAATTTTGAGGCAATATGTAGAAGTAATAAAAAAAAATTGTCCACTGTTAATAGTGAAACACATGCTGAGGGCTGTAAATTCATTATATTGCAAATAACCCGAAAGGTTGCTATATTTTCTTTAATGGCAATTGTTGTAAAGAGAAGATGAGTCTAGTGCTGGAATAAATAACTTGGGACCTATATTGTACTTGATTAAGTATTTTTAGTTTTTTTATTGATTTTATTTTGCATTTGTTAATATTCTTTTATCTTATTTTTGTTTTGTAATGTTTATGGCGTATAGATAGACTTAAAGCTGCTCAGAATTGTTGAGAGCTAGGCAGAATGAAAGTTTAGTTAAATTATTTTTAGTAGTATTCCTTTATACTTATTTTTATTTTATACTGGTTATGGTCTTTTGACCATTAATACAGCTAGTCCTCAACTTACAACCACAATTGAGTCCAAACAATGTGTTTCTAAGTGATACACATGTTAAGTAAGTTTTGCCCCATTTTACAACCTTTCTTGCCACAGTTACTAGGTGAATCACTGCAGTTGTTAAATTAGTAACGCGGATGTTAAATGAATCTGGCCATTGATTTTGCTTGTCAGAAGGTCTCGAAATAGCTCTGGGACACTGCAGCCATCATAAACAGGAGTCAGTTTCCAAGCATCTGAACTTTGATCACATGACCATGGGAATGCTGTATTGGTCATGTGAAAAACAGGCATAAATCACTTTTTTCCAGTGGCATAATTTTGAAAGGTCATTAAATAAATGGTTGTAAGCCGAGGATTACCCGAATAAAATTGATTATAAAGCTTGCTGACTTTTCATAAATTATTAAAGACTTGTGCCTAGGACTAGGGCCCTGTGTGTGTTCAGAGACTGTTCTTATCTGCAATGGTATTTTCATTTTTCATGTTTTTATTTAGAAAGTAGTTTTAGAATACTTTAGAAAGTATTACGACACAGAAAGAGTAGTGGAAGCTTGGAACCAACTTCCAGCAGAGGTAGCGGGTCAGTCATCAGTAACTGAGTTTAAACATGCTTGGGATAAACATGTCCATCATCTGACAAAAATTAAAAAATAAAATAAATTAAAATAAATAATTAAACAAACAAGTAAATAGAAAACAAACAATCTCAAAGGGCAGACTCTAAAGGCTAATAGGTCTTTTTCTGCCATTAGTTTTATTATGTTTCTATTTTATTTTTTATTTTGTTTGCCACCCAGAGTCACTTTTTGAGATGGATTGGCCACATAAATTGATTGAGTGATTGAATGAATGAATGGTTTAAAGCTGCCCAAAAGTATTGAGTGCTGAGCAGCTTGCAAGTGTTATTAGAGACTATATTCTTTCTCTCCTGCAGGCAACAGGTGTTCGCTGCTTTTACAGAAGAGTTCCTGGCAGCACCTTTTACAGACCAGATATTCCATTTCATCATTCCAGCACTTGTGGATGGAGAAACCTGTTTTCCCTACGAACTCTTTCTGAATGCACTATTATTCACAGAAAGTGGTCATTTGAGGGAAAGAGAGAGAGCTCCTTGGCTTTTTTACTTTGTTTTAATAGCTGGAGAAACTTACTTAGGTATGTAAAACAGTCTTAATCCATTTCAAGTATGTACTCTAAAGCAAGACAACTTTAAGACAGCCATGAATTCTGAGAATTTGAAGTCAGCACATCTTAAAGTTGCCAAGGTTGGGAAACCTGCTCTATAACATGCAATCATTCAAAATGGCACTTTGCTTACCATCCTGTGGTTCTTTTCTTACAAGCCACAATGCCATTGCAGCTGTTAGAAGACCCGAGAACTTCCCTGAGGTTTTCTTGCAGGGTTCTGACCGTGTTTATGCTGAGATAACGAGAATATGCTTATTTTTAAGTGATTTTTCTTCAGTATTTGTATATTCTACAAAATGGGCTTAATTATGTTTTCCTTCATAGGTTCTCTTTCAGAAGAAGGCTTGCTTGTGTATTTGCGGGTGCTCCAGTCATTTCTTTCTCAGTTACCTGTCTCAATGTCAGGTACAGATTGTCAGGACTCAGCAAGTGACTCTGAAGATGAAGAAATTAATAAGATGTCATCCATGCCTGTAAGCTCCTTATTTCTTGTTTTAGATGATATAAAGATTTTTGTAGGCCTGTTTCTTTCCAAAACAGTGCACAGAAAAGGTGAGAGATAAAGCAAGAATGATCAAAGATTAGGATAGATTCCCCAGAAATACTTCGTTAAACCACTCTGTCGATGTGAAAATTCATGATAAAGTCATTCTTTAGAAGAACATTGCCCAGTATTTGCTTAAATGCTAAAATAGTAACTACAAGTGTAGACATAGGTGCACACTAGTTTCATGGGTCTTTACAATGGATACTTGAGAAAGATTCCCAAAGCAAACCGTAGTATAAAGGCAGGAATATACTGTATGGATGAAGGAGATTTATGGCCTTAACTCTAAAGGCCCTTTAAAGTTATCAGTTTTTACTTTCAGTTAATTCCAGCTACAGTCTCTGCAGTATCTTCAGAAATAGCCCTTCATTTGATACTGTGCAATGGCCTGGGAAGTAAATAGGATGTAAATAACATTGGCTATCAAATTGTTTCAGCACCTGCCTCTGGTGGAAAAATGGTAATGGCAGTCATAGTTATTCAGGCCCATTTTCAGATCTAGATAAAGTGAAAGAGAATTTCCAAGTACCTAGTAGTTATATGTTTAAAAGTATTACCACATACCTGTTTTTATTAGTGTTTGCAAATAGTGTTTTGTTTTTTAGAAAAGACTAGACAACCATTTGTCTAAAATGGTATAGGGTTTCCTGCCTGAGCAGGGGGTTGGGCTAGAAGACCCTTCCAACTATTCTATTCTTATTCTATTTCTGTTTCTTTTTATTTCTAATTCGGCGAAGGAATACCAGAGGAAACTGACAAATGTGGCAACACACCAGCGAGGTGAAATGTCAACTTTGCAACAGTATGAGAGATGATACCTCCTGCAGAGCTGGAAGGCTCCCTCCCTTCTCTGCAAGAGATACCATAAGCAGTTCCATCTGCCTAGTATTCCTTCGCCTTTCCTTCCTTTCTCCTTTCCCCACCCCACCCCACCCCAAAGCAGTGGGGATCACACCAAGAAGGAGGCCAGGACCAAAGCCGGCCTCATCCAGTAAGGCACCCCCCTCCAACCTGTCAGGCTGGGTCCTCCCCGTATCTCTTGTAGAAGTAGTCAGCCATGTCCTCCGAGACCCGCTTTACGATGGAGATTTTATCCAAGTGCATCTTCCTCCTCCCCTTCAAATGACCGATCAACCCCCCCGCCCGCATTCCCTGCGATGCTGTTTTCGGAACTGCCTCTGGAGAGGTGAGATGCAACCCGAGGAATCCAAATTGGCAAAAACAGCATCTGTCCACGAAAGCTCAGGGAGATGACCTTTTGCCTTCCTTCCCAAAGCATCAGCACCCCCAGCTCCTCCGTCTCTCCTCCTCCAACACCAACCACAGCGCGTGCAGTTAAGAGCGTGCATCTTCCCCCTCCCCTTTAAACGACAAATCAACCTCCTGCCCCCATTCCCTGCTATGCTATGCAAAGCGCTTTCCTCCCTGAATCCAAAAGCATGCAGGGCGGGTGGCGCTGCCACCTGAAAATGCTTTCCTCCCTGGTTCCCTGAAGCATGCTGGAGGGAAACTGGCCACTGCCTGAAACGTGGCTCTGCGAATTGCATTGGGCCAACGGAAGGCAGTGCTGGAAAGGAGGAACGTTTCACTTTGGGACTTCCAGGTGCGGAGAGGGCTTAGACGGTGGCAGTGGCTCCTCACATTGCTGGCGAGTGAAGTCATTGTGGCTATTGTCACTCATGAGCTGCCCACTGGGTGGCCAGAGGGGGAACCAGCTGTGGGGCCCGCCTTGGTTGTTCGCCAAATCCGCCGGGCAGACGCCCCCACACCCAGACTGTCCCGAAGAGGCTCGTTACTCAGGCTGTGCCCTGACCCAGATCCCCACCGCCTGCAACTGCCCAAAATGCGACACGCAGAGGTCGAAAATGTCCAAAGGATGGGGACTTGTGAGTGAGTGTGACTACATCCGGAGCATAAGATGCACCCAGATTTTCACCCTCTTTTTGGGGGTAAAAAGCTGCAGCTTATACTGTGAAAAATACAGTAATAAGTTAATATAAAAATGGAAAAGGGAGCTACAGCAATCACTCTTTTCAGCTGATGATTACTTCTGGTAGATGTCCTTGAAAGTTGCTTCTAACTCTTAAATATTTTTGTAGAGCCAGCCTAAAAATTATCTGTGGGAGCACATGAAAAGAAGTGTAAAATTTATGAAGGTTTTAGAAAGAATTCTGTGTGGGGGAGAAAAGTCTTGAAAGGATTCGAATGTACTTTTTTAAAAGTTTGGAGTTGAAATAAACAAAATGTTCTCTCAACATCCTACCAAAACAGTGGAACATAATAGCTAAGAAGTATTTGTCAGGTTTTTTGAAGGTGGAAAAGTGGCGTCTTTAATAATAGTCACACATCTGCTATTTTAGGTTGAAAGAGACCTTATTCTTTCTCAGAGAGGAATTTAGTACTTCAGCTTCAATTCTTCAAGTGCTTTCTGGGTACTTTTATTATTAAAGTAATTGTACAATAATATATAATGGCACCACTTAAATTTGATCAGATTTCCTTGCTATAAACTTGAAGGGTTTCTTTTCTTCTTTTCTTTCAAAATATAGTACCTTATTTTATATTACCTTTGGTTTTACTGATAATTGGACAATTTATAAGTTTTCCTATATTTAGTGGGGTAAAAAGAAAAAGCATAAATGTATATTTGTGTTGGTATACAGTATTTATTTCCAGATGTTGCTGAATTCTGACAATAGGTCTTATATAACTAGACATGTCGATTGCAATCAACATTGCAGACATCATGTAATATTTTGTGGTTTAATGTGGGAAAGAATGGAATTTTAAAAGGGGGCACTGAATTTAGCACTTGTTTAAAGTCCATGTGTAGATTGTGAATAAAACGTTTTCTTTATGGATTTAGAAATGCCATTCTTATTTGCTGATTTCAAATCGTGAAGAAACATCAATGTTAATATTTTTTTAACATGTTCAAATCTGAGAAAACTAACATGCTATTCCATATATGATTTGCTGGAAGTAATCTCTAATGAACGATGGTGACAGTGGTTAGAATGCAATACTGCAGGCTAACTCACTGCTTAGCTGCCAGGAGTTTGATTCTGATTGGCTCAAGATTGACTCAGCCTTCCATCCTTCCAAGGTCGAAAACGAGGACCCAGATCGTTGCAGACAACATGGTGACATTTGTAAACTGCTCAAAGAGTGCTGTAAAGTAAACTTATGGATGTACTTTATTATGAACGGTGCTTTAAAAACTATCTGAATTGAAGGAACTTATTCCGTTAAGTCCTGCCTGCTTGTTTTAAGAGTCTTAAAGTCTCACTCTGAAGTATTTTCATAAATTGTCTTTAATTTTAAAATAATTCATTTTGACCAATTTAAAATGTAACCATACCCTTATTAATTTTACAGGGTGATGGAAGAATATCAGTCCAATATATAAGTGAAGAGTGTCTTTCAAAGCTGGACACAAAGCAACAGACAAATACACTGCTAAACATGGTTTGGAGAGATTCAGCTAGTGAAGAAATCTTCACTCTGATGGCTTCTATTTGCCATACATTGATGGTGCAGCATCGAATGATGGTGCCAAAAGTCAGGCAAGTGTAAAAAGATATGTGAGTTTGTGTACCTAATTTATTACATTGAGGATGATTTTGAACCACTTTTGTATGTGTCTGTAATAGTACTTCTTGGTTAATCTGTTTTGTGATAAAATGTTAATCAAGTGCATTGATTCATAATAGTGTAGAAAGTGTAGACCTCTGAAATACTGAAGACTGTCAAATATGCCACTACTTTGTCTTCATTAATACAATTACATTTTAAACCTTTTTATGGTTCTAAAACATGAATAGTGGTAAGTACAAAGTTAATGCATTCAATAATACAACATCACTGTTTGTTTGTTTGTTTGTTTGTTTGTTTATTGAATGTATATAGCTTTCCTTCTCTCCAAAGGCAACTCCGGGTGATGCACAACAAAACAGTCAATATAGAACAGATAAAAATATGAAAAAGACAGAAATAAATAATATTTGCTATCCCTTTACCTACCAATTTTTGAATTTGTGTAGTGGTCATAATAAAAGCTGCTTGATTATGTAACGTGATATAACTAATACCTTTTAGTTTTGGAATGCAGTGAAACACGGTGGATTCAAATTGCTTTGTAAACAGTAGTGCAGAAAACAAATTGGTACTCTCTGTTTAACTCACTTCTGTTTATAGCTTTTCAAAGAAGTAAGATGTCATTGAACCTGTGGTAGTCTGATTGGGGTAATTAGGTCTTTGTTAACTAATTGCAATAGAGCAGGATGTGAAGTCCGGAGAGAATAGCAGAAGCTGAATGTCTATGCTTGCCTTTATTGTAGTTAGTCTATTGCTTTGACTGGTGATTATGGAATTTAAATGCATCATTGCTTTGACATGAAGCAATTTTGTAAAAAAGTTGATTAGATATCTCCATGGTCTTAATTGCACATCTGTAGCCTCTCCTTCAAGGAGCTATGTTTTAAATCCTGCTGCTCTTTGCGTAAATATCTTTGGTTGACGTTTTCATGTTTTAAAATGGTTAATTTGAATGTGGCCATATCTAAGTCTCCTGTAACACAGGCTTTGTAAACTGATAATGGCAAAAATTCTGGCAGACTCAAGTTTGCATATGGTTCTGAATATCTGCTGACATTCAGTTTTCTGTGGAATAAATAAAAAATACTATCTCCCACTGTGGTCATCCATAGTTGTTTTACTCCCCATTCCCTTTCATCATGTGATAAACCTAAAATACGATGTTGATGCATCTGTCTATCTGCTTGTTGCGGTTAAGCCAGAATTTCAGGAATGCATGTGTATAGTCTTGGGCAAAGCAAAGCAGTGGCTTTGTTATACCCTGGTCTCTCTCTGTCTTTTGCTGAGTAGATAGTGTATTGTTTGATTAGCCTTATGGCCGTATAAAAAATAAAATAAAATGCAGGATATAAGTCCAGGATAAAATAAAAGGAAAATACAGTAATAAAATATATATGTGATAAATACAAACAACCAACATTCAGGAAAATACATTGCATTTACAAGATACCCTAATACATTTAATATAACAGATTCTTAGCTGTAAGAGTTCTGCTCAAAAGGGTTCTAATCTATACAATAGGACAATCTGTGACTCAGATCACAGTGGGTTGTTCTTTCAGGTAGGGATATTAACTATCTAAGCCTAAATTGACAGTCAAACAAAACATGAGCAATATCTTCAGACACTACATATACCTGTAGTACATGTCCCTTTTCATAAATAGAAACAAGAGTAATGCTAGCAAGAGGGTTTGTGTGATGCTGCTCTTCAAATGCCCACCTGCAACACCTTGAAGCTCTTGATTACTACTTGCAGTGCATGGTAATCCATTTTAAGTTTGCATTCAAGACTGCCCCTAATTGCAACCTCTCGCTCCTTGAAAGTGTGCATTAACTGTGTGGGTTAATGTTGAGATTTACACCTTGATTATTGCACAAGTTCTGAATAATTGCTGATTCAGTGGCAATACATTGCTACTCTTCCATTCCCACTTGAGTGGTGGATGACTTGATGGAATTTTGGCATTGTAGCTGTAGTATAAACAAACACAATCTACTTGCATGTGTTGGGTGACTTTTATGGTATCTCTGAGGAGCAGTTGTATATCATGTAAACATTTTCACCTTGAAAACACATTTAAAAAATGTATCATGGAGTAAACTTGACATTTAAAAAATAATAGAGAAATATTTAAAAAAATTACAGTGCATTTTATGTATTGGTTCAGGGTTCCCAGGGGGACATTAGCAGACAAGCAAAATTCATTTAAAGTTGTATATTGAAGGGTTTCACTGGCTTATTTAATCTTATGTAATTGCAGTCACATCTGCTCCCTTCTACCTGTGACTCTTTATAGTTTAAAGGAAGTGTCAAAATATTCTGTCTTCCTCTAGTGACCTCTGTCCAGCTGTACGAGCTGTCTTTGTATTGTATTCTCTTCATTAACTTAAATGGTCTCAGTGGGACACCAGGCCCAATTTATGGCCTAAATTGAAAATCTTGCCTTTAAGTAATTAACTCATAGCAATTTCTCGACTAAATAAAGCTTGATGGGTCATTTAATCTCTCCCGTTTTACCAGCAATAATTTGACACTTTAAAAAAGAAAAGAAAAAGCAAGCTATAACAATTTGGCAAAACATACATAAATCATAAGGATTGATTGATTGATTGATTGATTGTGCCTAATTAGACAGTCTGCAGGATTTTCATAAAATGCTTACTTCATATAAAGAAGCAGCATTATTTGATTTTTAAATGAAAATATATATCATAAAACTGATCAAGGAAAGAAGCAACTTAGAACTAAGGAGAAATTTCCTGACAGTTAGAACAATTAATAAGTGGAACGACTTGCCTGCAGAAGTTGTGAATGCTCCAACATTGGAAATTTGTAAGAAAACGTTGGATAACCATCTGTCTGAGATGATGCAGGGTTTCCTGCCTGGGCAGGGGGTTGGACTAGAAGGCCTCCAAGGTCCCTTCCAACTCTGTTGTTATTATTATTATATAAGAAACAAAACCTACAAAATGTCCTTTGGTATATATACACAACCTGATGTGTATATATACTTTCCACTTAATCCTTGTAAGATATTTGTAATTATGAATAATATTTCAATTAGATTATTGGAGTTACAAAATATTTGATTCATTGTCAGTAATGAAAAATTATAAAAATATAGATAATACTATGTACATTTTTAGTATTATATCCTTTTGTAAGTTTAATTACAAACATGAAATTATGCTTCTGTTTTATCAATAATTAGAAATTCCAAAAGAAAAATATTGGTACCAAAAGTACCAAGCAAATGTACATAAATAGAAAATTCTTAGTTATAAATACATAGTAATGGAAAGTTTGAGTCTTAAACATTGTAAAAATGCTGTAGATCTAGATGGATCAAGGTAATATGTGTTCAGCTAGAAAGAGGTTTATGTATGCAATAGATACTGAGAGTTTTGCAAGGAAAATTCGGCATATGCTGTTTTAGAAGAAGAATGAGAAAATTCAGTATCATCTGACTGCTTCATAGATTTTCAAGGTAAAAAGCAAGAATTGTTATTTTGAAAGCAGTAATTTTTTAAAAATTTCTTTTTCTGTCAGTGGATGTGGTAATATTTATTGCACTTAGACCACACACTGACTATCAATTAGCTGCTTGGTGCAATTTAGTGCTCAATTTGACCTGTAAAGCTCTTTATGACTTGTCTGCTTGCTCCAAGTGAAATTGGCCTGACCCTTTAGTAGGGTGCAGGGAGAATCTGCTTCTCTTTGGGGAGGTAAATTGCTGAAGCCAGGAGACATTGCTTTTCAAAACAAGTATTGGTCTCTTCAGTTACATCTCTGTGGAGGTCAGGCTGCCCCCTCCGATTGTGACCAGGTTGGGCTACTTCTGCTTTTATACTTGAACTTTTTAAAAAAACCTTTGTTTTAATAATATCTGGTTTTATGCCTATTATGAATATTTTAAATAGCATTTCTTTATATCATATTAACTGCCAAGAATCCTTTGATTGAGGGAAGGTATAAAAATGGATGGAGATAAAGGTATAAAATTCAAAATCATAATATAATATTAGCTATTCATATACTTCAGAAGAGATTTGTGACTTTTCTTTTCTGACATTTATGGTCTCAGTTTATTCCTTCCATAATGATATTTGGAAATTTCAAATAATTATAATAGGACTAAATGTATGATACTTAACAATGACATGTCATTAATCATTATAAGCATGATTAAAAATAGAAAATACATTTATAATTAAATGTGATAAAAAATTCCTATCTTAGCTTGGTCCAACTTTTGGCTTTACTATTTTATATCATCTTAAAATAACTTTACAATTACAGTAATATACCGGTATAAAATTTAATCGATTCTGATAATTAGTGAAACATGAAAAGGTATAGTGTATCACGGTTATCTCTGTTTTATTATGATGAATAAACACTACTTTTCCTTTAGTAGAAAAGACTTACTGTATTGATATAAACTAGCTGGAGAACCCTGGAATATTAATTAATATTAATGTCTAAGAGTGGTAACTTTGGATAAATTTTGAAAGAAAAGTTTAAGAAAAATATTTGGTAAAATTTATACTTTCTCTTTTTTCTTCTAGACTTTTGTACAGTTTAGCTTTTAATGCCAGGTTTTTGAGGCATCTTTGGTGTTTAATCTCAGAAATGAAAACACGAATGATTACTGGGTATGTAGTTATTTTATAAATATTAGACAATTATAAATATAGACAATATATTCATATAGAGTAGCATGTGCTGTATTGACTAAACAGTTCCAAAATTACTCTACAGTAAAAGCCTAAAAATGATAATGTTTTTATTAAAACACTGACTATTTCAGTAAAAAAATAATAAGAAAAGTGCAAGAGATTTGAACTTTTGAAATTACACAAACTTAAAATATGTTCCTTTTTGGGGGAACATATTTTGCACATAGATGCGAATCGCACGCCTTACCTGCCTTGCAACTCTGTCGTGTGTCTTGCCATTACCTGCAGGCAAACGTAGGGTAAAACCAAACTTCTCGTGAGTTCCAGAAGTTTGATTTAAAAAAAACCTTGCGAGTTCAGTCAAACTTCTTGAACTCGCGAGGTTTTACCCTACAACGTGTTTGCCTGCAGGCAACGTCGAGACATATGACAGAACTGCAAGGCAGGTAAGATGTGCGTCTCCCCAAGCCCACCGCTCCCCACTTGCCACCCCCAAATTGCATCAATTTGGGCAGGGGCAGGAAGTCCTGCCATGCCCGGCGAGAGGGGGAGAAGACATGGCAAAAGGAGCCCTGTCACGCTCCACGCCTCTTGCTTCTCCCCCGCCCTACCTGCCAGCCCCCTCAACAAAGAGACGATGGGGAAGGGCAGCAGCCAGGCTGTTGTTAAAGTACCATTGGGGCGCGTGGAGCCATCTTACCTGCCTTGTAGCTCTGTCGCATTGTCCGCAGGCAAACACATAAGGTAAAAAAAAAACAACCTTGCAAGTTCAATCAAACTTTTTGAACTCATGAGAAGTTTGGTTTTACCCTACAACGTGTTTGCTTGCAGGCAATGGCAAGATACGCGACAGAGCTGCAAGGCAGGTAAGACGCACATCTCCCCAGCCCCTGGTGAGGAGGGGGGATAAGACGTGTCTTCTTCTCCCCCGCCCCATATGCCACCTCCCTCGATAAAGAGCCGGGTGCTGTGGAAAAGGGAGCTGGGCGGGCACAGGCTTTGGGCGTCTGGAGCTGCTGGGGGCCACCCAGTGGAGAGGCGGGAACGGGGTGGGAGTTTGGAGGCGAGGGGGATGGATGGATGGATGGGTGGGTGGCGGGCGAGTGTCAAGAACGCTGGGGAGATTCCCATCTTTGGTTGCCTCAGCAAACAGCTGACGAGCGGCTGTGTTGTGCAGTGCAACACAGCAGCAGCCATGAGGTGGCCATGCTCGCTGCCTCCTGCACCTCCAAAATAATAAGACACCCCCACCCCCCCGATAATAAGGCCAAGCCCTTATTTCTGGGTTCAAAAAATATAAGACAGGGTCTTATTTTCGGGGAAACACGGTAGGTCTGTACAGAGTTATTTCATCAGAATTTATTTTCAGTATTTCATTAGCTCTAAGTATTACTTATTGTTGCACAGTATGTAACATTTAAACTAAAATTGGGTAGTGGTGTAATATTTAAACTAAAATTGAAATACTCTGGAAGTATAATCTGGCTTCTAAAAGAGAATATTTCAGAAAAAAAAATCAAAAATGGGATGTTAGAAATAATTTCTAATAATTTCGTTTCCCACCCAAGCCATGGGTGTAAGTGGATAATAGGGTTATAATTTTTGTTTTTTTGTTAAGGTCTATGGTGCCGCTCCTTCAAGTAATTTCACGTGGCTCCCCAATGTCGTTAGAAGATTCTAGTCGGATCATTCCTCTCTTCTACCTTTTTAGCTCCTTATTTAGTCACTCACTTATTTCTATCCATGATAATGAATTCTTTGGTGACCCTATAGAAGGTAAGGGTATCTTCTGTGGATTTTTTTTCCAGAACTCATAACAACATCTTTATAAATATTCATATTAGATGTCCTCCTTCATCTGAAAACATAAAAATGTTTTTAAATGAAATTTTTGAATATATTCTTTTATTTAGTTAATATTTTATTATTTAATTATAGGCATTGCTTTGTTCTCTTTGTATTTTAATTTTCTAATCTGGAAAGGGCCTCTGGTGGCTCAGACTGCTAAGACAGTCTGTTATTAACAGCAGCTGCTTGCAATTACTGCAGGTTCAAGTCCCACCAGGCCCAAGGTTGACTCAGCCTTCCATCCTTTATAAGGTAGGTAAAATGAGGACCCAGATTGTTGGGGGCAATAAGTTGACTTTGTATATAATATACAAATGGATGAAGACTATTGCTTGACATAGTGTAAGCCGCCCTGAGTCTTCGGAGAAGGGCGGGATATAAATGCAAATTTAAAAAAAAATGGTCACAGATTATAACGTAAAATACAAGGTTTGAAAAAGTCTACAAAACAGATTAGCCATTAAAGGTAATCCTCGGGTTATGATGGGAATTGGAACTGGAATTTCTACGGCTAAGCTGAAGTCACATCATCACTACATTGCTTAGTGGTGGTAACTACTGTAAGCTAAGACTTGAAGCTTTGGTTGCCATCATTAAGAGAGGACCATGCAAGTTTTTAAGTGAAGATTTCATATGATCCCAACTTCTGACTTCTTGCTGGCTTCCCCAGTTGACTTTGGGGAACGTTGCAAATTGCATTCAATGTGTAATGCAGTTCACTGCAACATCAAAGTTGTGAACTTGGCACCGAGCACCTGAATTGTGATCATGTGACCATTGGGACATTGTAATTGCTGGAACTCTAAGATTATGACCTGAAGACTACCTCGGATTAAATACAGCTTCCTAGAAAACTCTGTTGCTATCTTTCTTTTGGGGTATCCAGGTAGGCAGAAAATAAAGAAGAGTTATGGATCTTCCGTATTTTGGAAATAGGCTTGTTGTATAGATCTGGTTTAAGGAAATCACAAGATGCAGTTAAATTGCTGCTGAAATATCTGTTAATATGACAGGCAATGATTATTAGATTACACGAGTTCAACAAGCTACACTTCTAAGTACTATGTGAGATTCAAAGAGAGCAAGACTGTGTTCTTAAGCATGGTTTGTATTTTCTGTAGTTGTAGGTCAAAGACAATCATCAATGATGCCTTTTACATTAGAAGAACTGGTCACATTATCACGCTGTCTTCGTGATGCTTGTTTAGGAATTATTAAATTGGCATATCCAGAAACCAAGCCAGAGGTTCGTGAAGAATATATTGCAGCCTTTAGAAGTATTGGAGTCACTACAAATACAGAAATGCAGCAATGCATCCAAACAGAACAGAAGCGGTGGATTCAGCTTTTTAAGGTATACACGTTTGATTCATAAGAGAACAAATCAAAAGAACTTCCTTTTTTCATTCATATGGAGGAACAGGTGAATGCAGATCTAGAGTGGGCGAACATTTAAAGTTTTATGCAATGTCTTCAATTCTGATTCTATCATAATTTTCTTCAACTTCGATGCTTTCCTTCTGCTTTCAGCTCTCAAAATTCTCAGCAGGCTTGCTGGCTGGAAAACTTTGGGAGTTGAAAGAGATTATGGTAAAAATATGTTTGTATTTTTTAAAGAGTGGATTTCTTAAGAAGCTTACATGCCAAAAGAGAATATAAAAATAAATATTACTTTAAGCTCTTCTGATTCAGCATCTGATACTTGGTATGTGTTCAGTATGTTCTTGCAGTTTTTAAGATACATTTTGGTCTTTGCAGAATGGATTCCAATGCATTTATTGTCACATGTATATATACATAGGGCATATTTAGATGTGAATATACTGTTCTCAGGATAAAACTTCAGAAATTGGATGCATTACAAAAATAAATTACCACAGACACTTTGTTTTAAGGGGAAATGCACATGTGCTCAGATGGCTTCAGGTGAGGTTACATTAGTGATCCTTCATCCAAGCTGGCTTAACACTTGGGGAGTTTCTTCATTTCTTCACAGCATACTTCAGGTCTTTGGATACCTGAAAAGGATTGAGATCCTTTGGGAGCTCTTATATACCTTATTAAATATACTAGTAGTTGTGTCTGTGATGTCATGTAAGCCATTTGAGCATTTTTGAAATTGAGGAAGTTGATAGGCAGAATTAACAAGCTGGGGCTGCATATTAGAACATTACTTTTGTTTTTCCCATATAGAGAAGACCTTGGGGAAGGAATGGATAAGCCAGTAGAGAGGAGGAATGGCAATTCAATCCTGAGAAGGCACGAGAAAGAACCTCAAAATTACCCCAACTTGATTCTGATTGGTATAAATTGGGGAAGAAAGAAATTCCAATAGGCTTTTAATTCTATAATTATTACCTAGAACGGTGATGGCTAACCTTTTTGCCATCGCGTGCCAGGATGGGGGGAAGATTTGTGCATGCGCGTGCCCACACACATAATTCTATCTGTCCCGCTCTGCGCATGCGCACGTAACCCCCCTCCCCTCTGCTCCTGGCACGCAATGGCCCGGTAGGCCCGTTTTTCTTTCTCATCTGGCTCCAGGTCCTCTCTATGCATCTGGGGAGGGCGAAAATAGCCTTCCCACCCCCTTGGAGGCTCAAAATGGCCCATTTCCCAACTTCCGGTTGGAAAGGAAGTGACGTTTTTTGCTCTAGGAGTCTCTAGGAGTCTGGAGACTGGGGAACAGCAAAAAACGTCACTTCCTGTCCAACAGGAAGTTGGGAAATGGGCCGTTTTGGGCCTCCAGAGGGCCTGGGGAAGGCTGTTTTCACCCTCCCTAGATGCATAGAGAGGATCTGGAACCAGGTGAGAAAGAAAAACGGGCCTTCCCCACCCTCCACAGGCCCTCCGGAGGCAGGAAACAGCCTGCTTCCCTACTTCTGGTGGGCCCAGAAGATCCAAAAATCAGCTGGCTGGCATGTGCATGCACGCTGGAGTTGAGCCAGCATGTCCACTGATATGGCACGTGCCATAAGTTCGCCATCACGGACCTAGAGCAATACAGTAGGGTTCCTGGAATCTCTATGGTGTCTGTTTCCTGACTGGCTTGTTTTGAACAGCTGGTATTACCATTTTCTGAAGATTGTCTGTGGCAATTAAGATAGCTCAAGAGTGTTTTTTAAATACTATAAATATTATAAAATTAATTTTTTTATAATAATCACTAGATATTTATGTAGTTTATTTTTTTCCCAACCTCCCAGTAGTACCCATTAAGGCAGTAGGGTAGCAATTCAGGATATAACTGTTTCATAAGAAAGTGCTTGACTTGCCATGAAATGTCTGCAGCAAACACTCACAGTCAGCTAAAATTACTCATTAAAGGAGTGGAAGCAGAAGAAATGCATTTTCCAAATTAAATGCTAGATTTACAGTCCGTTTAATACCAGCAACCTCTCGCACACTAATGTTCAGTTCGAGTCATCAGCTGTTCCTTTAGGTCTTTTATCACTGTTTTTGTCAAGCTATCTATTTAATTGAAAGAAGTTAATTGAATGAAAATGATCAACTAAGCTTGTATTAATATTGCTAATGGAACTTTCTTCTTGGCCATGTTTGGAGAAAAATGTCAAGCTAGACTTTAGAAAGACCCATTAATGCTTGCACTTAACCTGATGGGCTAATTAAGGAATGCTTATTCATTCTACAAGTCTACAATAGCCTCTATCCCACCCATTTTGTCTGATTTTTACAAGACATTTCACTTATGAGCAATGAACATTATGGACATTAGTAGCAATGAGAGTAGCTGATAATGTTTTGATTGTGTTGAATATTGTACAAAAGCAGGGCAAGATACTATGGAGATGTAATAAAAGATTGAAATTTTAATTACTTATCCATTCGTTATCTAGTAAAGTTTACAATATCTGAATATGGACTCAGTATGCTTACATATTACAGAAATGTGAAATGCTGTGGTGTTATGCCAGTTTTTCTCAAGCTGATGTCCTCCAAAGATATTGGCCCAATGGCCCACGATGCTGGGAATTTTGGGAACTTAAATCCAAAATTTCTGCTATAAACACAGTTTGTGCTGTGCTGTTGTATCCAGCAAGCTTACTATGTTGAAATCTACAAGATGAGCTTTGTTTACTTAGAATATTACCAGTAAGTATAATTGGTCAAATCTGAAAAAAATCCATGTGGGAATGATGAATGGTACACAGCAAAAAGCTAGTTGTAGAGTTAGTAAATATAAAACAAAAATTAGCAAGTGTGTGTTTTTGTGTAATTGTTTTGTATGCTGCATTTTTTAAAAAAAATTGAGTTCTGCAAGATTTGTCTCAAAAGATGTTCTTAGTAGCATGAATAATTTCTATAGGATGTGTATATAGAAGAACAGATACGAATGAAGCATATAAACTTTAATGCTTGTATTGTGACAAAATAAATATTCATCTTTCAATAATATTCATGTATTCACAACAAAAATAAGGATATTTGAGAAGGTCAGAGATCTCCTATCTGTAGGGGTAAGTAGACTAATGAAAAAGGAATGCATATTGGTTATATAATGGTCAGTGACTCCTTTCACAATCTAATTTTTCCTGTTCAAAATATGTGTAGAAACTTAGTTATCACAAAAAAGGTATGAAAGACACTCTCAATCTTTAATTCTCAGTTCTTGTCAAATTAATATCTTCAAATGCTTAAAGCTTCATACCAATATCATGATTATTTTATGGGGTTATTGCAGTTAGCTAACGTTTATTGACGTTTACAAAGGGTTAGATATTTATGGATTTTTGTACACAGATACAGAAGAAGTCATGTTAAAGCTTGTGGAAAGTAAGCATATAAAATTATCAGTTTTTAACAATATTTCAGAATAAAATGTACTTTGCAGTTAAAAGCCACCACCAAAATGAATTACTTTTGAATCCATTCCTCTTAATGGATAGTCTAGATACAATGTTATATTTAATAATGGGATTTATTATTTTAAGGTTGTATTTAATTTTTGTTCACAGCTATTTTTTAAAAACATAATTAGTTATTGGAAACATGCAGAAGAAGCCTTAATCCTGAAGTGGATAGACAATAGCTAAAAGTGGATAGACAATGACTAAAATGATGATGATGATTTAATTATTAACTCTGCCAATACTTAGTTTAATGATTTAAAATTGTTGGTATTTTTCTCCACAAAATTTATCCAGTGTTTGGGATAGTTGAGAAACATACTTGATTTTGACCCAAAGATTCAGAGGAGGATTTATTGTCTTCATGTTTTGGAATCAGCCAGGATGGTTAGGGATCTGGAATGTTGAAATCCAAGAGATCTGGTGGGAATCTGGTTGAGGAAAAATGAGCTCCAGCCAGATTCTCCAATTGTTAGTCTCTCTCTTTCTCTCTCACACAAACTTAATATGTACGTATTAGATATAAATATATTGATACAATTACAACTTCTGTTTATAGAATTTGTTCAATAACAAATTGTTTGTTTTCTGTCTTGCTGCATAAAAATACTTCATAATGGCTGTTTTAACCATCTAGGTAATCACTAATTTAGTGAAAATGCTGAAATCTAGAGATACAAGAAGGAATTTTTGCCCACCAGATCATTGGCTATCATTACAAGAAAACATTAGAGCAGATAAGGTAATATAGAAATTGCTTTTTATTTAAAAAAGAACTATTTCATATTAAATTTACATATTTAAGATGTTTTTAGATCTAACATTGGAATTTCTTAAAAATGTGCATGCATACTAATAATTTACTTTTTAGGTTTTAGCTCAAGACATTTAACCATCATATTTAATGTACTGCTAGGTTACACAGCTTTATGTGCCATCAGCCAGACATGTCTGGAGAGTGAGGAGAATGGGAAGGATAGGACCCTTACAGTCAACTTTGGATGGTAAGAAATGGTTTGTTATTGAAACTAACCTGTGCAGGAAAGAACTGTACTCCATATCAGATTTGGTTGCACATTGCCTGAATTTCTATTTTTTATTTAAATAATTGTATCTCTCTGAAAAAGAGACCAATCTTTCTCTAAAAAATGACCCATGAAGGTGCTTAGAATGAAAAAGAATGCTGTTACAATGATTATGTGAAGACAGGTACATAACAGTGTCCTTTTGATTTGTTTAATTCCACTTGACTCCTCATGAGTTAAACACAATTAGTGTGAAAGAGTCACTGACTTGGAGGTGACTATGTTACTTGTGTTTTCTCATTTACTTAAATGGCAAGCTCTTTTGTTTCTAAATGCCTTATGTATTGATGACTCAATCCCATAGTTCTCTTCAAATAAATAACTTGGTGCAGTCTGGATAAAATTGACTAATTGGCTAGAATAATTGAACCGCTGAAGTTAGATAGTGGCTTACCTTTGCTGTACATGCAGTTTCTCCTTTCAAAATGCTTTTAACCCTTAGCATAATCAATTGCCTATCTTAACTAATTGAAAATGTTTGCTGAAAATTTATAAAATGCTTGCAAGTTGAAGTACCAAAAATTGCTATTTACTGAAGTTATCACTCTTGTAAGGTTCATTTTGCAGTGAAGATGTTCTTCTGAATTGATCTAATTAAAATTAATTTGTAGGTTAGAAGTATAGCATTTCTTGTCAGATTGTTTCTGAAAAAAAGAAACCAGACTATTTTGCAGTCTATATAGAGCTCTTTCAAGAATATAATTCTCTCACATAGTTCTTGAATGTCTTTTTTTATACATAATATTTATATTTTCAAAATAATTCTTGTTTTGAGAAATTTCATTTTCAGCTTTGCTTGAGGTTTCACACTGTTTTTGTTGTTAAGTTTACCCTTCACTTTCCTTCCCCACTTTCCTTTATTTTACATCACCCCCAATGTCTCCAAACTTTGGGAGCAACTTACTGGATAGGTAGTCCAGTAATCAAGGATAGGTAGTCCTTGACTTACAACCATTTGTCTAGTGACTGCTGGAAGTTATAATGATGTTGAAAAAAGTGGCTTATGATCAGTCCTTACACTTATGATAGCTGTAGCATTCTCACCATCACATGATCAAAATTCAGGCTTTTGATAACCAGCTCATAGTTACAACAATTCCAGCATCCCAGGGTCATATGATCTCCACTTCTAATCTTCCCAGCCAGCAAAATCAATCGGGAAAGCTGGATTCATTTAATAACTGCATGATTCTTTTAACAACTGTAGTGATTTGCTTAACAACTATGGCAAAAGAGGTTGTAAAATGGGGTATGATTCACTTAACAACTACCTTGCTTAGCAGTGGAAATTCTGGTTCTACTTATGGTTGTAAATCAACCTTTAGTAGGAAAGATATAGTAGAAAAACAGGGAGAGAAGGCTGTCTTCCTTGTTACAGCTTGTTTGGAGTAGTATCCCCCATAGACACCAATGGCTTCTCCTTAGAAAACTCTGGGAATGGCTTTTGGCCCTTTGGGGTGGGTGAGGTCAGGAAATAGTTACCACAAGAAATATTAGAATATTACATTATTGATAAAGACTATACTAATAAAATCTTGGAAGCCCAATCAAATTTCCTCTTCCCTCTCTCTTATACCAAAGAATATAAGAGAGAAAGCAATTTTTACTTTCCTCCTCATGCTTCCTTGCTTTCCAAAGGTGAGCTCCCATTTACTAATGATCATTGCATATTTTTTCCAAGGTCATCTCTCTGTTCTTCAATATTTTCTATTGTGTGGTTTCCTTCTGAACACATAAGATCTCTGTTTTTATTTTATAGTTCTTGTTTTAAACTTTGTAAGCTGCCCAGAATTGTATGGGTTTGGGCAGCCTCTAAATTGTATAAATCCATAAATAACAATAAAATAAATAAGAAAAATACCATGTTTTCCCGAAAATAAGACCTTGTCTTATATTTTTTTGAACCCTGAAATAAGCACTTGGCCTTATTGCCATGTGCTCAAAAGCCTGATCAGGCTTATTATCAGGGGTTGTCTTATACTGGGGGAAACAGGGTATATGCCACTTGTTCAACCAACAACCAATTTTAGCTTATACAGGTAAATTTGGCATTTAATAAATAAGTGATCCTTGATTCGCTGGGTTGAACTAAGCAGCCTTCAAGTATTTCTCCAATTTTATTTAAGCTGCATAAAGAATTCTAATATTTAGGCTACACTAGTATGACTTTAATGGGATCTGTACACGTAATCCTCAATTTACGACCACAGTTCGTTCTAAAATTCTGTTGCTGCGCTAAAACAGCAACAGTTAAGTGATTTTTATCCCATTTTACGACTTTTCTTCCATAATTGTTAAGTGAATCACTCAATTGTTAAGTTAGGAACACAGTTGTTCCTAACTTAACGTGAATCTGGCTTTCCCGTTGATTTTGCTTGTCAGAAGGCTTCAAAAGTTGCTCACATGACTCTAGGACACTAAATATGAACCAGTTTGCCAAGCATCTGAATTTTGATCACATGACCATGGGAGTGCTGCAGTGGTTGCAAGTATGAAAAATGGTCATGCCACTTTTTTCAACGCCATTGTAGTTTTGACCAGACAAATGGCTGTAAGTTGAGGACTACCTATAATTCAAACTATATGGAGAAATCTAGGTTGCCCGTTCCTGCTGTACGTAGTACTGTCCTCGCCAATTTAGGAAGAATGGAAAAGAGCGTATGGTACTATACAATAAAACTAAATTCCAATCTCTTTGTTTAAAAGTGGGACTGGATCCAGCCCCTCTCTCTGTGTCGGAGGAGCGACAACTTGCAATATTGACAGAGCTGCCTTTTGTGGTTCCTTTTGAAGAAAGAGTAAAGGTACTTTCTCTTTTTTAAACCTTGTAATTTTTAACAAAGTTTTAAGTATTGCTGAAAGTATATTCTTGATGAAGGTGTATATAACATTTCAGAATGGAAATGTTTCGTGCTGTTTTGAATTTGAAATGGTCTGTTCTTATTTCTGTTCCGGTGCTGCCATTCTGAAATTATTGGCTGAACTTGAAGATATTTTTGTGTAATCAGACCAGTCCATTTCAAAATTCAAAGCAGCTATTTCAAATTTTAAATATTTTGAATTTTTGCTCACCTTTTAAGTCTTGAACGATGTGAGCCGTGAAAGAAAGCATACATGTGTCTCTTGCTCGTAGGAGATTGATTGCAGAAGTTTTAGTGATTTTGCAAGCTCAACGTCTCAGTTCCATGGTTGGAGGAGATTAGAATGTTTTTGTATCTCTCTCCAAATATTGAAACTAGCCTGAATTAGTTTAATATAATTTTTATACTTAAAAGTGGCTACTATTGAAAAGTACCAAAATTACATTTGTGTTAGAACCTTAGTTTTCTATTCAGAAAGATGACACATCAGAACAGAGAAACTCTTAAGTCCTATTGTCAATTCTTGGTCAGATTTTTTTAAAAAGGGTTCCAAGCTACAGTTCTTGCAGCGAATTACAGGTGGAATTGTTTTTTTCATTCATCTGTTGTGATATGTAACCTTTCTTGATCTGAAGGCTATCTTTGTGACTGGATAGAAAATTAAGGTTTATAATAATAATAATAATAATAATAATAATAATAATAATAATAATAATAATAATAATAATAATAATAATAATAATAATAATAATAATATAATTTAATTTAATTTAATTTAATTTGTGTACCGCCCTTCTCCCGAAGGACTCAGGGCGGTTTACAGCCAAAATAAAAACAGTAAAGACAAATACAATACTAAAAACATACATTAAAAAACTTATTAAATTTGGCCCATTTTTAAAATACAATCAATCCCGATAAAAATTAATAAAATTAAAACCCATAAAATCAACTAAAAAATTAAAATTCAAGCCAGTCCAGCAAAACGGAATAGATAAGTCTTAAGTTCGCAGCGAAAGGTCCGAAGGTCGGGTAGTTGTCGAAGTCCAGGGGGAAGTTCGTTCCACAGGGTAGGAGCTCTCACAGAGAAGGCCCTTCCCCTGGGGGCCGCCAGCCGACATTGTTTGGCTGACGGCACCCTAAGGAGTCCCTCTCTGTGAGAACGCACAGGTCGGTGGGAGGTACCAGACAGCAGTAGACGGTCCTGTAAATATCCCGGTCCTAAGCCATGGAGTGCTTTAAAGGTGGTAACCAATACCTTGAAGCACACCCAGAAGACAACAGGCAGCCAGTGCAGTCTGCGCAGGATAGGTGTTACATGGGAGCTCCGAACCGCTCCCTCTATCACCCGCGCAGCTGCATTCTGGACTAACTGGAGCCTCCGGGTGCTCTTCAAGGGGAGCCCCATGTAGAGAGCATTGCAGTAATCCAAGCGAGAGGTAACAAGAGCATAAGTGACCGTGCATAAAGCATCCCAGTCAAGGAAGGGGCACAACTGGCGAATCAGGTGAACCTGATAAAAAGCTCTCCTGGAGACGGCCGTCAAGTGATCTTCAAAAGACAGCTGCCCATCCAGGAAAACGCCCAAGTTGCGCAGCCTTTCCATCGGGGCCAATGACTCGCCCCCAACAGTCAGCCACGGCTGCAGCTGACTGTACCGGGGTGCCGGCATCCACAGCCACTCCGTCTTGGAGGGATTAAGCTTGAGCCTGTTTCTCCCCATCCAGACCCGTATGGCTTCTAGACACCAGGACAGTACTTCGATAGCTTCGTTGGGGTGGCCTGGGGTGGAAAAGTACAGCTGCGTATCATCAGCGTACAGTTGGTACCTCACCCCAAAACCACTGATGATCTCACCCAGCGGCTTCATATAGATGTTGAACAGGAGAGGCGAGAGAATCGACCCCTGCGGCACCCCACATGTGAGGCGCCTCGGGGTCGATCTCTGCTCCCCTGCCAACACCGTCTGCGACCGGTCAGAGAGATAGGAGGAGAACCACCGATAAACGGTGCCTCCCACTCCCAAACTCTCCAGCCGGTGCAGCAGGATACCATGGTCGATGGTATCGAAAGCCGCTGAGAGGTCTAATAGGACCAGGGCAGAGGAATAACCCCTGTCCCTGGCCCTCCAGAGATCATCCACCAACGCGACCAAAGCCGTCTCCGTACTGTATCCGGGTCGAAAGCCGGACTGGAACGGGTCTAGATAGACAGTTTCATCCAGGTATTGGGGTAATTGACGTGCCACCACACTCTCTACAACCTTCGCCACAAAGCGAAGGTTGGAGATCGGACGATAATTTCCTAAAACAGCTGGGTCCAGGGAGGGCTTCTTGAGGAGGGGTCTCACCACCGTCTCCTTCAAGGCAGCCGGAAAAGCCCCCTCCAACAAAGAAACATTTATAATCCCCCGGAGCCAGCCTCGTGTCACCTCCTGCGTGGCCAGCACCAACCAGGAGAGGCACGGGTCCAGTAAACATGTGGTGGCATTCAACCTCCCCAACAACCTTTCCATGTCCTTGGGAGTCACAGGGTCAAAACTATCCCAAACAGTCTCAACAAGACGAGTCTCGAACCTCTCGTCTGGATCTACCCAATTTTGATCCAATCCATCCCGAAGCTGAACGATTTTATTGTATAGATAACCGTTAAACTCCTCGGCCCGCCCTTGTAATGGGTCATCCCGCACCTCCTGTTGAAGGAGAGAACGGGTCACCCGAAACAGGGCGGCCGGGCGGTTATCTGCCGACGCAATGAGGGAGGAAATGTAGGAACGCTTTGCTTCCCTCAGTGCCACTAGGTAGGTCCTACTATATGACCTAACTAGTGTCCGGTCAGCTTCCGAACGGCTGGATCTTCAAGCACTCTCTAGGCGTCTTCTCTGGCGTTTCATCTCCCTCAGCTCCTCGGAGAACCAAGGAGCTGGTTGAGATCTACCGGGTCAGAGGCCGCAAAGGCACGGCACGGTCCAAAGCCCCAGCAGCCCATTTGTGTGTAATACAAATATACATTGCAGCCATCATATGTTGTCTTGCATGCAATTGAGCAGAAGCCATGAGAGCATTTGCCATTCATTGGCATGGCAGGAAATACTTGTAAAAAGTGGTGGCTGGAATATTTTCAGTGGTGGCAGATAAAATTGATGTTAGCAAATGAGAAAGTGATAAATATCAGTCAGTAGAAGGAAGTAGGGAATCTTGGCCAACCACGGCCATGAAATGATTTGGTGAGTTCCATCCGCAAATCTTCTGAATTAGTTATCTTTTCTTGGAATAGTTTGTACTGATATTTTTTTTTAAATCCAGGCCATACACATAAATTGTTTAAAATTTTGTAGTTTAGATTTTTGAGGATATTATAAGCGATATCATATAAACCAGGTTTTCCTCATCATTTAAAAATTAGTTGCATAAACTTCTGTTGACGCTACAGCTTTCAGCTAATTAGCAAACTGAATTCCAAGAATTGTGCTGCTGTCAATATGTACTTATACTGTAAGGGAAATGGAAGATAGTTTCATGAGAGATATAAATCACTGTTACTGAAAAGGACATTGATAAATGGATGTAAAAAGGATGTTGAGACTCTAGAAAGAGTGCAGAGAAGAACAACAAAGATGATTAGGGGACTGGAGGCTAAAACATATAAAGAACGGTTGCAGGAACTCAGTATGCCTAGTTTAATGAAAAGAAGGACTAGGGGAGACATGATAGCAGTGTTCCAATATCTCAGGGGTTGCCACAAAGAAGAGGGAGTAAAACTATTCTCCAAAGCACCTGAGGGTAGAACAAGAAGCAATGGGTGGAAACTGATCAACGAAAGAAGCAACTGAGAACTAAGGAGAAATTTCCTGACAGAACAATTAATCAGTGGAACAACTTGACTGCAGAAGTTGTGACTGCTCCAACACTGGAAATTTTTAAGAAAATGTTGGATAGCCATTTGTCTGAAATAGTGTAGAGTTTCCTGTCTGGGCAGGGGGTTGGACTAGAAGACCTCCAAAGTCCCTTCCAACTCTGATATTATTATTATTATTATTATAAATGAAGGGGAAGTGTGTTGCTTAGTTCAACTAAGTATTAGAAGTATTAGAAGTGGCAAGAGTCTTATAACTTTAAGCTTTTGTTCATGTGTTAAGTAACTTCTTAATGCAAGCTTTTCTATGTGAAGGCATGTAAAATACTAGTTTAAAAAAATCTTATCACAAATTCCCTATATCTTAGTTCTATGTAATGAAATTGAAATGCTAGTGAATTACGTTGTATTGAAAATCCATACTTAAGTGTAATTACTTTCCCTTTCATGACTTATTCCATACAAGATCTTTCAAAGACTGATCTATGCGGACAAGCAGGAAGTACAAGGAGAAGGTCCATTTCTGGATGGAATTAATGTTACCATCAGAAGAAATTATATTTATGAAGATGCATATGACAAACTTTCTCCTGAAAATGGTACAATATTTATAAATTGATCAAATGATTTATCTTGAGAACTGTAAAAAAAATTAGATTGGGACACCTAGAAATCTTACGCTTATATTGGGGATATTAGACAGAAGCCTGATATGTTGTAAAATGCATTCCATGTTTTTGAGATTTTTTTAAAAAAGAGAGATCATAGTTTATAATGATGAAATTATTTTGTAGTAGTGTTTTAAAGCTTTTATTGTAGATAATTAAAAAGCCTGTTGTGTATTAAGCTTGAACAGGAGAATATTTATTTATTAGAAATTATTACATTCCACCTTTTCATAGAGGAGAGTAAGATGACATACATAATGCTCCAGCCTCAGATTTTCCATGCATCAACAGCCTTGTAACATGTGACATGGTCCACGTGACCCTGATTATGAACATGAAATAATCTAGTCATTTCCACAGGTGGACTGGACTAGAATTTCCTAAGTCCCAGAGGTTTACTGCTATATGTCACTGGCTTTCTACTTTTCATTAATCAGATTTTCACCATCTGATTTATATGATGTCATTTATTATAGTTTTTTCCCCCCAGTAAAGTAATCAGAAAATTTGTGAAGTCTGTAGAAAAGTCAGTCATGAAATTAAAAGCTTATTTGAAACCTTGGGATGCATTAAAATACAGATTGATTTATATCTGTATAAGAAAACAGACATGATTGATCTGTTCCTATGATCTTGAGCAAATTTACACTAAATGTTTTGGGCTACTTTTAAGGCACAGTTAGAAATTATTATTTGCCATGGTCAGATCTCATGTTCTTGGTAGCCAGTTTTTAAAGAAGATACTGTCTATTAAGAGGAAATTGTTGTGTGAATGTTAACAATAATTTTAACAGTTGATATATTTTCTTTAGAACTTTAGAATAAATTATTTGTAATGGAATGTGAAAATTTGGTGGGGGCGAGGAAGAGATGCTCTTCCTTCTGATTTGTGAGAAACAGGCAGAAAAAAGAAAGTTAAAAATTATCTGCTGTAATTTATCAGGCAGTATAAAGACAGAACTGGACATTTGTACTTTCAAACTTTCAAGATTGATGTAATATTTTCTCCCTCCATTTTCAAGGTCATTCTCATATTCCATTACAGTATTGCATATTCTGTGGGTATAAATTCTCATCTAATGTGAATGTGGGACCCAGAATCTCCGGAAAGGATTTCTGATATTTACCAGACTAAATATTGGAATAAGTTACTAACAAACAAATGAACTATTCTGATATATTGGAAAAAATTTGGATAAGAATATTGGCTTAATTTTCCAGATGAAAGGGAAATGACTCTGGAGCAAAATGTGTGTTATTTTCCTGTGTCAAAACATTTGAATAGATGTACACATGGTTTAAAAGGTCAGAGACAATTACTGTACAAAAATGTTTGGATGCTTGAAGGAGAAACAAGGGCTAAATATAAAACAAATCAACATAGGATAGATGAATAGCCCTTCAGTGATAGTTGCTTTGTCATCTTCTTTAATGTAGCTTCTGCATGTAAATTCTTAGTATAAAGTATAGATAGAAAACTGGTGTTCCAGATATTTAGACTACGGCTTCCATCAGTACAAAAGAACTGATGAATGGCCTAGATTTTTGAAACTTTAGCCAATAGATTTGGAGAGCCACAAATGGCTGTTTTAGGGAGGAACTACTAGCTCTGCAGAAAAAGCTATACCATATGGCTTCAAATCCATATTTCAGGAATGAATATTTAATTTTTTTGGTTGTAAATTGTTTTGATTTCAACTAGGAATGACTGAGGTGGAACGATAGCAGTATGCAATTTTCTGCATTGCTGAGAGTAGATGGTGTTGTCGGTTTAGATACATTTAAATGCTATTTGATGTTGTTTGCATAATCAACTTTTATGGATTTGGATGTGTTTATAATTAATGTATCCATAGTTTATTCTATAGCCTTTCTTTTATTTCTTCAGAACCTGATCTGAAAAAACGGATTCGTGTTCATTTACTCAATGCCCATGGTCTAGATGAAGCTGGTATTGATGGGGGTGGAATATTCCGAGAATTTTTGAACGAACTACTTAAATCAGGATTTAACCCTAACCAGGGTTTTTTTAAGACTACTAATGAAGGATTGCTTTATCCAAATCCTGCCGCACAAATGCTTGTTGGAGGTTCTTATGCACGGCACTATTATTTTCTTGGGAGGATGCTTGGAAAGGTAAATAAATGCATGAATATATAAACTACTTGAATGTTGCAAAACACACATAGTGATCAGATCAAAATTTAGTAGAATAATCTGGGTGGCACAAAAAAGTTTGTATATATTTCTCCTTTTGTTTTAAAAGATATGCATAGATGTTTATATTTATCTGCTGTACTTTATCCGTCTGACAATTATTGTCTGTCAAACTGATTCATAACATTTTGAAGCAAGCACAAGGGGAATGCGAAAGAAACAAATCACTTTTTTAAGGACTAAATTATTTGCTAGCATTTATATCCGTTAGTCTAATCTTTCCCTGGTAATATGATTTTTAATAGCGCCTGGATAAATTGATAAAAAGATTGTTGATTCTGTGAAAAATGTTAAAATGGGATGAGTACAGGTTTTGTACAACTTGTTTAGCATGCTCAAAGCTGTATCTGTGTCTGATAATGTTGTTAGTAGTTAAAGTATCGGAGCAGAAGCGAAGAGACCTTGAGTTCTTCTCCCTCCTTAGCCACAAAGCCCAGCTGGGAGACTTTAAGACATTTTTAGTCTCCGTATCTCAAGATTCCTTTTATTTTATTTATTTCTATTTCGCTTGTAGATCACACACCCACACAAGGATATGAAAGATGACAAAAAGCAATATAAAGAACACCATTTGTGAATCAGAAAAAAGTAACTGCATTACAGTTTAGCAAAAAAGTGTATTTTTTAAAAATCCTTTTTTATATTAACTAAAATAAAAATATACACAATTATTTATTTATTTATTTATTTATTATTTAAACTTATATACCGCCCTATCTCCCAAAGGACTCAGGGCGGTTTACAGGCATATAAAAACATCAATATACAAATTAAAATAATCATTAAAAGACTTATTCTAATGCCAATAATTAATAATACCAATTATTAAAAATAGAAATATAAATATTAAAATCAATTTAAAACCCCTCTAAATTTAAAAGTCTAAGCCAGTCCTGCACAGATGAATAAATGAGTCTTGAGCTCGCGACGGAAGGTTCGAAGATCTGGAAGTTGACGGAGTCCTGGGGGGAGTTCGTTCCAGAGGGTGGGAGCCCCCACAGAGAAGGCCCTTCCCCTGGGCGTCGCCAGACGACACTGCCTAGCTGACGGCACCCTGAGGAGTCCCTCTCTGTGAGAGCGCAATTACAAAAATCTATACCTTTATTAGTAAAATTTTGATTTAAAAGTACCTGTTTTACACTTCTGGTTACTCTGTTCATTTATTAAAGTTGTTAACCTCCAAATGAACAGTGTACAATTTAAAATATAGACCTTCCAGGAGAGAAACTGTATTGGTCTGTGGTGGCAAAATATAGAAGATATTTTGTATCACACTTATTCCAACTAATATGTTTTTATTTGTTTTTATATTGTCTATTTTGTGCTTTTATTTGTTTGAATCATACAAGTGTGAGATAGACCTCTATATAAATCAAATAAAAATAACCATTGCTCTTATTTTGGTGAAACTTAAGTACCATTCAGGTGCACATTCTCACATCTCTGTAAGGTAAAATGGGGGGGGGGGAAGCATATTCCCATACTTTGTAAATACGTTTATGCCAATCAAGGAATTTGCCTAAATGTTATCTTTTTAAACAAAAAAACTGTGTTGATTGAGATAAACTGAATCACACATTAAACCTTGACATGAAAAGAACTTCTGATCACTCAGAAGGTAGGAAAGGTTTGCAGTGTGTACTCTGGGTTTATGTTGGGACAGGCTGATGGTGTTATCTAATAATTAGTTATATCCAAGTGCAGAAATGTCTATTAAGTGGCATTCAGCAAGAAGATAAGGCACGGCCTTATTGTTCAATCCATGCCTTATTTTTCAGCCTCTGTCCAAATTGAGACTTTAGCTGAATAATTATTCATCCATTTATAAAAATGCTTCCATAGAATTCATTTGCAAGCTATTTCTAAGGCGATTCAATGTGTTAATAAAAGTCCTTGCGGGAATAAATGGCCAATGTTATAAAAGAAGTGCCAGATTAAAGCATTTGTATAAACCAAAAGAACTGTGCTTATGCTACAGTGTCACTGGAAGCGGAATATATTAAAATTGAATAATTTACATATATTTTATGTTTAGATAGTCATGGGGAAATTACCAAGTATGTTTTAAGCAATCATGGTTATGTCAATAAAATTGAGTTGCCATTTTAATCAAGTTTTGCATGTTGTTCTTACATTTTGATTTTATTTAATCTTGACTCTGCATACAGGTAGTCCTCAACTTAAAACAGTTCATTTAGTGTCCTTCAAAGTTACAACAGCACTGAAAAAGCAACTTATAACCGTTTTTTACATTTAGGGCTCCATGGTCGTGTGATCAGAATTTGGATACTTGGAACTGACATGTACTAATGACAGTTGCAGTGTCCTGAGGTCCTGTGATCATTTTTTTGTGACCTTCTGATAAGCAAAGTCAGTGAGGAAGCCAGATTCACTTAACAACCGTATTGCTAACTTGACAGCTGCAGTGATTCACTTCACAACTGTGGCAATAAAGGTTGTAAAATGGAGGAAAACTCACTTAGCAATTGTCTTGTTTAATAACAGAAATTTTGGGCTCAATTATCATACATTGAGGACAACCTCCACTATGTATATCTAACTTTATTTGCCATTTTTTTGTGAAAGCATTAGGATTCCCAACAGCTTTTAAGAACTTCCTAATGGCAAAAACAAACTTCTTACTCTAATACTAATATTTCATAATGGAAATAAAATAAGATCATTTTTTAATATAACTTTCAAATAAGAGGTGTCATTCTAGAAAAACAGATAATCCAGTGGGCGATAGAAACATTAATATATTTTGAGCAAGTAAACCTTCTGAGCTTGGTCTTTCAGTTGTAAAAGCTGTGCTAACTTTCTCACCTAAATTAGATATCAAATAAACTTTTTTAAAGTTCAAAACTCTTAATGCTAAAAAAATATCTAAAAAATGTAACTATTTTGTTTCACTTATTTACTAAACAGAAGAAGTATTTCTGTAATATACATAAATAACTTCTGATTTACAAAACTGGCTAATATTCAGAAGGGCGAAAACTCAATGATATGCAACACATTTTAATTAACTCTAATTGAAATTTATTTATTTAAATTCAAGTAATACTTTTCTGGATGGTAGATTCCTTCATATAACCAATTCTCTTTTCATTACAAATGACTAAACTTAGTATCAGCATTTGTAAATATGTGTCCAGCATTAAAACACTGCTAAAAGTGTGGTATTTTAACACTAAATCTTTGAGAGTGAAAAGATTCTATTGATTGATTGTGATATTTATTGGGTCATAATGTATTTAAATTTTCTTTAATGCATATGTTAGCGATTGTTTACTGTGATAAAGTGCAGAAAGGTCTCTGTGAGCAATTCTGCATGGAAAGAATTACCTCATGTCAATGGTCACTTCTCAATTAAAAGTTCCATTAGCAGATGATTCCAGCTTCTGGTTTGTGTACTGATTGCATTTTATAGCTCCTAAATCAGGCTGCCTAGACAGGGAATAAATAAACAGTTAAAGTATGTGGTAATGGCATCCTGATCTTTTTTCTTTTTTCCTTTTTGTCTTTGGAAACACCTAGGTCCATTTAAGCCAATTAAGTTCAGAATATTTACTGAAATAAAAAATTGTGGTGTTTGAACTCTTACTGAAAATGAGTACTTTGCTAATTTGAGGATATTGATTCAGCTTGATACCTGTCTTCCCTGTTTAGATTAATGATAGTAACCTTCGCACAGCTTTAAAAAAAATATTTGTTTCAGAGAGGTATATATTTATTCTGGTAACTTCCTTTCAAGAACTTCTCTTATTCCGCAAGAGTATAAGAATTCTTCTGCAGAGGTTAATTCTAAAATTCTACTGCTGTATCACTATAGAGTTATTATCAATACACATGATCGTACTGTTCTCTATTAAACAGAGCTGTCCAAAGTTCTACAACATCTATGAGTATTTGCAGTTGTGCATTTGAGAGGAAAATGAGCTGCTGGATTTGAAGTTAGCCTTGTCCAATCTGGTCCTGTATTGGAAAATGACTCTCATTTTCCCTTGCTCGGCTGGAGACAATAAATGGAGCAAATAGAGATGGCAAAGTAGCTAATGCAGGTAGCCCTCAACTTAGGACTAAAGGTAAAGGTAAAGGTTCCCCTCGCACATATGTGCTAGTTGTTCCAGACTCTAGGGGGCAGTATTCATCTCCGTTTCAAAGCTGAAGAGCAGCGCTGTCCAAAGACATCTCTGTGGTCATGTGGCTGGCATGACTAAACACCAAAGGCGCACGGAACGCTGTTACCTTCCCACCAAAGGTGGCCCCTATTTTTCTACTTGCATTTTTTATGTGCTTTTGAACTGCTAAGTTGGCAGAAGCTGGGACAAGTAATGGGAGCTCACCCCATTACACGGCACTAGGGATTCAAACTGCTGAACTGCCAACCTTTCGATCGACAAGCTCAGTGTCTTAGCCACTGAGCCACCCTTCAATTTAGGACTAATCAATGACAATTCAAAATTATGACAAACCTTCCCCGAGCTACTTACGATCCACTTTCAGAATTGTGATGGACATACATGCACAAGGAAAAACAGATTCAACTAATGATCATGGAGTTAACGAAGGTCATAACTTGAATCTGGTCACACGATGCCTCAACTTGCAACTAAAATTCCAATCTCCATTCTGATCATAAATTGAGGACTACCTGTAGTTGAGGTTTGTTTTGGTGATTATGGAACCATTTTACGATTAGTGTTGAATAATTTTCAGTGTAATGGAAGCAAAATTGGTGAAAAGCGAACAGGTAATCCTTGTCTAATAATAATTTGTTTAGTGTATTACAATTTCATTAAAAAAAAGTAAGATTGACCATTTTTCACAGTTACAACTATTGCAGCAATTCCATGGTCACATGACTGCAACGGTCAAAAATATGAACCAGTTGCCAAGCATCCCAATGTAAATCATGTCACCGTGGGGATACTGAAACCATCATAAGTATGAAAAACTATCATAAGTTTTTTCAGTGCCGTAGCAACTGAATTGTCACTAAATGAACTGTTGTAAATTGAGGACTACCTGTATATATCATAATAGAAGTATCAGGTTTTTCTTATTTTCTGTTTACATGTCAAATAATTTTTATTTTAAATAAAATTCATTTTCCCCTTTGTGCTAGAAATCAGCATGGTAGATCAGAGAAAGTTGGTTTTGGTTGTTTTTTTTTCTTACTTGATGGTTTTATTAATTGATGATTTTTATTTTGAAAATGGTAACGGTTAAGTGAGCCTAGTGTGAGCAAGGGATGCTGTGGCTCAGTGGCTAAGATGATGAGCTTGTCAATCAGAAGGTCGGCAGTTCGGAAGTTCGAATCACTAGTGCTGCGTAATGGGGTGAGCTCCCATTACTTGTTCCAGCTTCTGGCAACCTAGCAGTTTGAAAGCATGTAAAAAATGCAAGTAGAAAAATAGGGACCACTTTATTGGGAAGGTAACAGTGCTCGGTGCGCCTTTGGCTGGCCACATGACCACGGAGATGTCTTTGGACAGTGCTGGCTCTTCGGCTTTGAAACAGAAATGAGCACCGCCCTCTAGAGTCAGGAACAACTAGCAGTCATTCTGCGGGGGAACCTTTACCTTAGTGTGAGGAAAGCATACTGTTGTAGTCCGTCAGCAGCCTATGGAGCTGGCAACAGAATCGGACAGAGATGAGGCTGAGGTGAGGCCAGGGCCATCAGGAAGTGAGGTGCAGACTCCAGAGCCTCCAGAGACTGATAGTAGTGAGGCAGAGGAACAGGAGAAACCTGTTCCTAATGCACGCTTGAGAAGAGCTGCCAGAAGGCAAGAGCAGCTCAAGCAGAGAGGACAACTCGGGAGTAGGCCAAGAGATGGTTGGCCCCTCCCATAAGGCTTAAAACAGACCAGCACCGGCGTTTCAGCTTTGCCGGAAAACAATGTTGTAGCTGCGTCTTCTGCTTCGTCTTCTGCTTCGTATACGTCTTTGTTTTTGTGGCTTCTGGATGTTTGCCAGGAAGGGCTTTTGGCAGTTTGCCTAATTGGATTAAGGTTTGTGAGATAAATGAAGAATTTGTGTTTGGGAGGCATTTGTTTTACTTTGAGTTGAATGAAGCTGGGAATGAAGTAATTTTCAGCTGTTCGAATAAAATTTGTTTTTCCACGGACTAAGTTTATTACTACCTACTTGGGCCTGGGTCACAAGACATACATTTTAACTTTTTGTGCCTCATCCTTTGGGAATATGAGTCGTTTGCTTTGAAATGTGTGTGTACATTATTATTTGTTATCTGGTAAAGATATTTTAAAAACAGAATAAGGAAGCTCAGTTTTGCTAATCTGAATGTTATGTAGGAGAACTTTTGCTATAATTAGAAAGCTTTTTTTTTTTGGCATATCTGGCACAACTACACTATATTCTGAAGAAGCTGTCTTTGTAGATAATTTTGTTTCGTCTTCTGTGATCTTAAATATTCTTTTTTACATTTTTGTTCTCCCCCCTTCCCAGTTATATCAAAAAGTGTCTTTTCGGCATTTTCTTTCGAGAAATTATTTTTATTTGTCAGCGTGTCTAGTATGTAGGAATTAGGGAGCTTTAATCTGGGGTATTTATACAGGATTTAGCTTTCAAAATAAAAATATTTGTCTCACAATTTGTCTCAAGTCTTTAAAATTGTGGACTTGGGCTCCCCTTTTCCATCAACTCCTTCCAGAAATCCTTTCTCAGTCATTAAAAATGATGAATGAAGAGGAAGTACAGATAATCCTCAATTTACAATAGTTCATTTAGCGACCATACAACGGCACTGAAAAAGTAACTTTTGTAACCATTTCTCAGTTACAACTTTTGCAGCATCCCTATGATCAAGTGATCAAAATTCAGATGCTTGGCCACTGGTTCATATTTATGACCATTGTTGTGCCCCAAGGTCATGTGATCCCCTTTTGCGACCCTCTGACAAGCAGTCAGTGGGGAAACTAGATTCACTTAACAACCGGGTAACTAACTTAAAAACTGCACTGATTCACTTAATAACTGAGGCAAGAAAGGTTATAAAAATGGGGCAAAACTCACTTAACAATAGAAATTTTGGGCTCAATTGTGGTCATAAGTAAAAAAACTACCTGTATTTTAAAGTCTGATTGCAGTGAAAATGTTGGAAGATATCTTAAGCCAGGGGTGTCAAACTTAATTTCATTGAGGGCTGTATCAGGGTTTACCTCGTTGGCCAAGTGGGGGTGGCTGGCGTGGGAGTGGACAGGATGGGCGTGACTACCTCAATATCCTGCAGCCCTCTGCCAGTGAAAATGGAGCCCCGGAGGCTGTGCGCCTCCCTCTCGGGCTCAGTTTTCACTGGCAGAAGGCTGCAGGAGGCCATCACAGCCGAAAATTGAGCCGGGAGGGACGCACTCTGTTTTCACTGGCAGAGGCGCTGCGGGACAGTCCTTCACTGTTTCCAGGGTGGCCCCGCGGGCCAGATCTAAGCCCCCCCCCCCCGGGGGCTGGATCTGGCCCATGGGTCTTGAGTTTGATACCACATCTTTGTCTTAAGCAAAGATGATCACAGACTTGGGAGAGGGATAATAGCTTTTCCTTGTAGTTTTTTTTTTGTTTTTTTTGTTTTTGTTTACATTTATACCCCGCCCTTCTCCGAAGACTCAGGGCGGCTTACAGTGTATAAGGCAATAAGGCAATAGTCTCATTCTATTTGTATATTTTTACAAAGTCAACTTATTGCCCCCCCAACAATCTGGGTCCTCATTTTACCTACCTTATAAAGGATGGAAGGCTGAGTCAACCTTGGGCCGGGCTCGAACCTGCAGTAATTGCAGGCTTTGTGTTCTTAATAACAGGCCTTACCAGCCTGAGCTAAACCGGTAGTGAGCCCCCATCCATCCCAAATGCCTTGATTGAATTGTATGGGTTTTAAATTTTTAAAATTCCAAAAAGAACCTATGCAGAACAGTAATGGTGCCCGCCAATTATAGTTGTAAGTCATGATTGCCATAAGGCAGATGATCACATGTTTGACCTGATTTTACGGCTTTTTAAAAAAATGGTTGCTAAATGACTGTCCCCTTTGTTTAGGTAATTGACACGGTCATTAAGTGAAAGCTGTGGTTGTTACGCAAACCCATCATTTGCTTATTTGGTTTTTGCTGGAAAATGGAAATAAATGCCAGTTTTGGGCAAAAATGTTGGAAATTGCAGTCACATGACTCCTGGATGCTGCAAATGGCCTTAAGTGCAAACTGGTTGCCGAGCACTTAAACTGGGTTTATGTGACTGTGCTGGTAGGGGCAGCCATGGGAACTTCTGAACGGTGTTGTAAGGACCTTTTGGTGAGTTCTTCTTTAATTTTAGTAACTCCTCAATCAGTTGCAGATTATATATTTGTATTAATTGATTTTACTTTGACTGTAAACCGCCCTGAGTCCTTTGGGAGAAGGGCAGTATAGAAATTGAAACAACAACAACAACAACAACAACAATAATAATAATAATAATAATAATAATAATAATAATAATAATAATATAGAGCTTTTTGAGAATCCGAAAAAAGAAAAGAAAAAAAAGAAGAAAAGAAATAGTAACTCATATCTGTAACTTTCCTATGACTCTCCTGAAGTACGCTGTATGAATACACTGTGGATCTGTATAAGCAATTGTCGTGTCCCCCTCCCCCTCCAACAACCGGGTCTGGGAAGTCTGTATCAAGCGTGGCCACGAAGCCTCTGCAGCTTTGCCAAATTCCTTTCAGATTTCTCAGGGCAGGCAGGAATCCAAGGTGTGACTTCAGCAAACCAGATGAGACTTTGTTTGACTCAAGGAATGCCAAAAAGCAGACCCTTTATATAGGCCATGGGGTGTGGCTCCATGACTCGGCACTTATCCAGGCCTGCCCCTCCCTTCCTTCTGCTGACGTCGCCTCTCAGATCTCCGGAAGCGGGGATCCGTCCACTGTGAATTCCCTTCCTCTGGATCTACTGCCGGCAATTCTAACACGTCGCTGGCTTCGTGCTCACACACTGTAGGAGTGAGGTTTGTTTGTTCATTCCTGACATTCTGTCCGGGCATGGTGCCAGGGCTGGGGGCTGGAGGCATGCCAGGCCATTCCTCTTCATTATCAGACTCTGAATCTGATAGCAGGCCCGGCAGGAGGAGGGAGGGGCCCAGCTGAGGAGAGGAGGGAGGACAAGGCACAACAGCAATCCCTGGCTGTTTCAAAAGCACTGAGAGTAGGAATACGATGCACATTACTATCTCTGCATTCTGGACTACAGAATTTCAGCATTCTAATGCTGAAGACAAATTGCATTAAAAAGTTTAAATTGTGCCCTTTGGGTGGGCAGTTTCCTTTCAAGTATGTTTTAATTAGAAAAGGGGATGTTTTCAAGGTGTGACTGATTTGGCCAGAGGTGGGTGGCACATGAATTAACAACCGGTTTGCCCAGCACAGAAAATGTGAACATGCGCAGCCTTCCGTGTATGTGCTTTGCTCGCACACGGGGCTTGCTCGCATGCTCACGGCTTAAAAAGCGCGGCTATGTAGGATGGGATAGTGCCAAGGTGGGTGGCCGGGTCCACCCGCAGGTTGCAACTACCGGTTCTCCCGAACTGGTCTGAACCAGCAGCAGCCCACCTCTGGATTTGGCCAAAAAAAACCCAAAAAAAATCTTCAGAAAAGTGGGTATTTGTGCTTTGTGTGAGCAACCATATCTCCCCATCAGAAAAATACAGAGCTCAAGTATAGTTAACTTAACAAAGAACGATTGTATGTTAGGGAGGTGCATGTTGCAAAACTTAGCTTTTACACTAATTGGAATATTAACTATCCAGCTTACTGTGTATTTTTAATGTTCTTGCTTTTTAAATGCATACTGGAGGAATCTGGCTATGAAAATCAGTGTTTAATTAAACAATAGTCCAGTTTCCACAATACAGGTGGCTTTATATAGTTTTTAGATTAAGTTATAAATGTTTGCTATGGACTTACCTGAAGATTGATGGAGATGCATTTGAAAAGCATTATTTTTTTTATTGATTCTTAATGTAGTAAATTACTAAAGTTATTTGGCAGCAAACAGAAATGGCCTGTGATGTTGTTCACATTTATTCTCCTGATAGTACCACAATTTGCATTAATTGCATTGCTAGTGCACTCACTTATATTAAAAGGCTTCTAGTATAATTAATCCTTTTTATTTCAAATCATTTTGGCACAATTTCCAGCAATAAACACTCATAAAAGGTAGACACTTGAGAAATAACAAGCAGGTTGCTTCAATATACCTATTGCTATTTTCTCTTGACATGAAGTTATTGATAGGCTTCTAGGAGCCAGTATTGCATATGGCCTAAGAATTAAGACTCATATGAAAAATGGTAAGTGGATTATTTTGCATAAAAAATAGACAGTTCTTGAATCTGTGTAATTAACCTGTGTTTAAAAAATACCTTGATTTATGCCTACATTTGTATTTCAGTTGCATACATTATGGAAATTTAATTTATAATCCATTTAGCTGATGTGATCATAGTATTTAGAACCATCATTTATTAGGGCTAGTATATTAAATGCTTTAAAGCTACTTTTCCCAACTTGATTCTCTCAAGAGGAATTATAATTGCAACTTCCAGAAATTTACAGAACATCTGGAGGGCATCCAATGGAGAATGCTACTTTAAAAACTTCATTTTGAGATGAACTTAAAAAAAACCACAGACACAAAAAGGAATTGTACCAAAGTGTGTGTGTATGTATATATGTGTGTGTGTGTGTGTGTGTGTGTGTGTGTGTGTGTGTGTGAGAGAGAGAGAGAGAGAGAGAGAGAGAGAGAGACATTCTGTATTTATAGTTTATGTCTCTCTGTGTTTAGCTCTTCTTTTAATGATTAAAACTCCAAACAATTACTACAAATTTAAATTCAGCTACACAGATGAAAGTTTCATTTGTCATGGTTTTATTAAAAATCATGCATTGCGTTAGTAAAATTCCTCCTTTTGCTCTCATCATTTGCACTTTCCTGGTGATGGTAGATTTAAACTTTCTCTCTGCAACTAGGTATCAAAATATATTTGATATGACATTAGTAGATGCTCTTTGCTATTATTTCATGTTTGTAATAAAGTTCAGCTTCTTCTTGACTTTTCCTGCAGAAATTTTGAACAGTGGGATTTGGAAATAATAGGAGATAGCTTTTCTGTTCCAATATATACCTATAATACAAAAAATTAAAAGCAAACGGTCAGTGTCATTTGGTCTGTTCAGAGTTAAATTGAACTTTTATCCATTCATCTTAGAAAATGGCTAATAATTTCCCCCAAAATCTCTTTTAAAACCATAAATAAATACAGTAAAAATTCTTGAGTGGAGTGTGTAGTATCAGTGGTGAAATCTAAAAATTATTGCTACCGGTTATGTGGGCATGGCTTGGTGGTCATGTGACTGGGTGGGCGTGACCAACTTGATGTCATGTATGTCACTCACTGTTAGAGCCAGGAGCTGCACATTCTAAAGCACTTTCTGCCCTTCTGAAACCCCTGACACTTTTAGTTTTCCTCCACCATCTGGCTTGACTGGCCAAGTGCATCTCTGAGCCTTCTCTTGCCCCACTCTCCATCCCAGAGGGCTGCGCATCCCCCCCACCAATCCTCCATACAAACCACCCGTCCTGTTTCTGCAAAGGCAGAGCTGCCTCGCTCCAGGGTGATCCAAAGAGGGGAGGGGGGTGCTGCAGAAAAGGCCACCTTTCTTCCGTGCTGGCTCCTTGGATTCCCAGTCAGCCACCTGCCTGCTCCCTTTGACCGCAGAACTCGGCCTGCGGCATTCCGGGGGAAGGAGGTTCAGTTGTGCCGCTGCTTGCTTGGCGGCAAAGAAGCAGAGCGAGAGGGGTGGAAGTCACCCGCGTGGGGAAAGGGCCTGGTCTGGTCCTGGGGCTGCTGCACATGTCCCGGGGCAGCGCAGTGATAGTGTCTCCACCAAGGGCTGCCTGCCCACCCACTGGCTGGTCTGGTCTGGTCTGGACTCTGGCCTCAGAAGGCAAGCAGGCATGGGGGACCACTGGGAAGGCAGTGTGGAAGGTAGGGAAGCGTGGCAGGACTGTGGGCTGCAGACCGGTTCAGGGGCGTGGCCAGCCAGCGATTGCTACCAATTCGGCGAACCAGCCCCAATATCCACTACTGGTTCACCCAAACCGGTAGCATTTGACTCCTGTGTAATATATAAGAAAATACTCTTTTGAGTTGACTTGATCACCCCCCCCATATTTACAGCAGATTCAATTATTACATTATAAATACAATTATAGAAATTATGATACATATTATAGAATTTTTATAGATGGAGATAGAATTAAATAGTATCTAAACCAAGAAAATAAAAAATTTTAAATGGGAAAAATATATAATTTTAATCAGATGGATTTTTCCAAGCTTAAACTTTTCCGTTCTTTTGCTCCTTCCTATGTGTCACTACAGCTGAATAAAGCATGAAGAACAAAAATGGGTTTGCAATTTTTCATAATTTACATAATGCAAAATTCAACTCTTTTCATGTAGGATTGATGCATATAAAATAGGATACATAGGATAAAATACATATACATTTTTGTGATAGTGGCGAATATCTATAGCTTGCTCGGAGAACGAACCTCCACCCTCTTACACATTTTTACTGTAAATATTTAGACTTGAGAATAAAAATGTAATTTTAGATTTAGATTTTTTTTCCGGCTACATATTCTTAATTTTCTTGTACAATATTATGATCTATCATATTGGGTATATATGATTCATTTTGCTGATCATTGACTGAATAAAGATTACCGAAAACTATTTATACATTTGGGCGATGAGCTTCTTAATAGGCATAGGAAATTAATATATGTATCCTGTGTTCCTTCTGGATGAATATCAAATGAGTGAGTTTCAATTTCTTTATACTTTTTTAAAGGCTTTATATGAAAATATGCTGGTTGAGCTTCCTTTCGCCAGTTTTTTCCTCTCCAAGTTGCTGGGGACAAGTGCTGATGTCGACATTCATCATTTGGCATCTCTGGATCCTGAAATGTACAGAAACCTGCTTTTTCTTAAGAGCTACGAAGGCGATGTAGAAGAACTTGGGCTGAACTTTACGGTGGTAAATAATGATTTGGGAGAGGCGCAGGTAAGAAGATATTTTCTCTAGCCAGTTAACTATTAATTTCCCAGCACTATTTGCATTCAGATGCTATGGCGATAAAGCACTGACAAAATAATTGCTGTCTGTGGGCTATTTGGAATCAAAGCGCACAACGTCTTACTGTTTTGGTGATCTGAACTGACATCTTTTTTGGCAAAATGTCAAAATACAATTTTGTTTGTTTGTTTTGCCAAAGACAGGCAATTTATGTGGTTATGTGTTTATTTCAAATTTGAATTCTCTCTAACGCAGTTTTATGTCTCATGGGCTTGCCCAGGCAGTCACCAGGAGTCAAAAGATGACTCAAAAGGGTTTGTTCTTCTTTATATAGGTGAACTGTCCATTACTTCATAAAGATTCTACTGTTTTTCTGTACTGATACAAAAGACTGCATTAAATGACTGTTAATGTTAAATATTGTATAGCAGGGATGTCGAACTCAATTTCATTGAAGGCCGCATCAGGGTTGTGTTTGACCTCGGAGGGCCGTGATCATGGTGGGTATAGCCGGTTCAACTTCACTCATGTCAGCACCTGTGGTGGCCAAGTGCTAAGGCAGGATTTCTCTGGGACCCTCCCTCACATTCATTAAAACCTCCTTCCTTCCCTCCCTCCCTTCCTTCCCTTTCCTTCTTTTTCTTTCCTCTTTCCCTTTCTCCTTTCCTGTCGCTTCTTGCATGCTCAAATGCAAAAGAGGAAACATTTCTTGTTTTATTTTTAGTTTGCTTTGCTAGCCTTCTGCCAGTGAAAACAGAGCCTGTGGGGGCCCATGGCCCGCCCTGTATCCTATTTTGGGTCGTGACGGCCTCCTGCAGGGCCAGCTGTGCCCTTAGCTGGACACCGCTGGGGTAGAGGAATCCCTGACTCTGTTCATGTATAACTATTACAAACCTTGCTACATTGAATTAAACTTGGGAACTGTGCAAGCAGAGGAAAGCTGGCAGGCAGTTATTAATAGTTATCACTATTCCAGCAGAAGCACTGCTTTGCCTTGAATCCAGTGGTCTCCTTGCTTTGCTCCTTATCACAATCCATTTCACCTCCCTCCTACTTAACTATGTGGGACCCCAACAGGAGAATTTAAACAATAGTCAGTATCTTAAGCACAGCAGCTAATTTTGAACTTTGTACACATTTCAATTTGAACAAACATTTTTTTCCAGTTCTGATTTGAAGTCTCAAAACATACACATTTTGGTTTGTTTTACAAATCACCCAAAATAACTAAGTACAGAACTCTTTTGTACATCCTGAGAGAGTTTTTTTAAATGAATACTTGTTTGATAAACTTCAAAAAGTTCCAGGTGTTTGAATCAAAATCTTAAATTCCATTCCTAGCAAGCTTGGATGTTTTTTTCCAAAATAATATAAAGCTGGAGTGAGGGAGTAGCTGGAACATTGAAGCATTTTCTCAGGGAATGTATGTTTTCCATCTTTTATCCAGATAGGTTTTCAGAGGATCATGGCAACAAAAGTTTGTTGAATCAAGCTACTTCAGAATCCCTGTTGTTCCATTATGCCACCTAGTGGCAAATGCTGTGAGCAACAGACCATATTCCTTCCTTCTTAGCCAAAATGTACCCTTCCAGGCAAGGTCTCATTCTTCTAAGTATTGATAGTGCCATATAAAAACAATGTATTCATAATTAATGGAGATTCAATTGTGGACTGCTGCATCAGCACAATATCATGGAAGGTGATTCTAAGATTGGGGGAAAATAATTTGTTTAGAGCAGGGGTGTCTATAACTGATGTCGTCACAGTGGTGTCATGTGATGTATCAGGACTCTCTCCCCCCCCCCTTGCTAAACCAGGCGTGGGTACGGCCAGCGCGTGATGCATCCTCCCTGCAGACTAGGAGATTGACATCCATGGTCTAGAGCGAATGAAATTGACATCATAGAAGATGTTTGTGTTTTTTAGGTGGTTGAATTGAAGCTTGGAGGAAAGGATATACCTGTCACTAGTGCAAACCGAATCGCCTACATCCATCTTGTGGCAGACTACAGGTTAAATAAACAAATCAGGCAGCATTGCTTGGCATTCAGACAAGGTCTTGCCAATGTTGTTAATCTTGAGTGGCTCAGAATGTTTGATCAACAAGAAATACAGGTATAATTGCCCAGCCAAATGGAAAAAACGATGTATTTAGCAATTTTAAAGAAAATTAAGATTCTAATGTTCTGCCTAGATATATTAATCACATATATACTGCTTTTTCTCCAACCCTTCCAGGTTTTGATTTCTGGAGCCCAGGTTCCAATTAGTCTAGAGGATCTTAAAACTTTCACAAACTATTCAGGCAAGTACATGGTAAATAAAGGTGGTGTTGAAGGACAAAAATAAAGAAACCAAGCCAGGGAGGTTGAATGTGATGAATTCTCTAATGTCAAGAGAAGAATAAATTATATGGTTATGCTCTGTATGCATGCCCACACATGCACTCATTTTGGTGGATGAATAATCAAAGACCAGGAGTAGCAAAAATATATTAACATAACATGCAATAATATATAAAAAAGAATGAGTAATCCTACAAATAAGCAGCACATTTCACTTTGTTTTTAAGATATTGTTACCCCTTAAATAGCATATGAAAGAAATGATTATATGATCTTTTAACAATTCTTTATGCCTCCTATTAATAAAGCCTACTTTTACAAAATCTTACTGTTTATTAGTTCACCCTTCTATCCTGATATTGTTTTTCAGATCCAGGCATAGGATAATAATTGTTTTCTAATCATGTAGAATAACATTCTAACTCAGTTTTAATGCAGTTTTATTTTCTTTTTTAAAATGATAGGAGGTTATACTGCAGATCATCCAGTAATCAAAATCTTTTGGAGAGTAGTTGAAAGTTTCACCGATGATGAAAAACGTAAATTACTCAAGTTTGTGACAAGCTGCTCGCGACCTCCTCTCTTGGGTTTTAAGGTATCTGCCTTCATAATTTTGTATTTTACCTAATTTGTTACAGCCATAATAATAGTGAATTAATAAACATCTGTTTAGTTAAAAACCAAAGCAACATGAAAGTATTGGGGATTAGACATTGTAGAAATTAAGATCATTCCCAAATAAAAATTAAGATTTTATTTCATGCAAGATATGCAATTCAATACCGATACTACCCATGGAGGCCTCCCAGTGCAACACTCTGCCATAGTTTAGGAGCAAACCTCCTCCTTCCCTGCGCAGGATTGTGCAGGATAATCCCCCCCCACATTTTCCTGCTGATCATTCTTTATTTGGGATCGCAGGACACCCCCCCCCTCTCTCTCACACACACACACAGGTCCCTCACCTCCCCTCAAAGGCAGCCACATCCCTTCACTAACCTGCTTTCCACTCCGTTCTCCACTGCACGTGCAAGGCAAGAACTCTGAGACTACGGTAAAAAAAAAATAGTTGAAACCTTCCAACTTCGTGCATTTTTTTTTCATGAGAAGATGAAAGGTCTGAACTACGGTTTGTTTGTTTTTTACCGTAATCCCTGATCCTGATGTTGGTCCTGCCTTAAAATGAATGTGGATGTTTAGATGAGCTTCTATAATGTAGAAAAACATAGAACCACCCATGCTTCCTTCACTGCTTGGACTTGTTGCAGATAGCCATTGCTTTACATACTGTTCACAACACCCCAAAAATGAAGATGCTTTTGCATTCTTTATAGGAGAAGTAAGCAACCTGTAATTCAGACGGTCTACTCTTGAGAGTCCAGTTGCTGAAAAACAAAAATTATGATGTGCTGCCATTTTTTACCCTAATTTCTCCTTCTGTCTTACAAATGTTATATGGAACCTATCTCTAACATTTCTACTTTGAGGTCTCTCTGTAGAACATGGTATATAACATAGTGGATGTCAGGATTCACACCATTGCGCTAATTAAATCGTGAGCCTCGAGCCAAGCTTCAAAAGAAATCCAGTTATTTATTAGGAGCTTCATATCAGCACGTTTCAAGTGAAGCCAACTCTGATCTCACTTAATTCATGCCCCGGCTCTGACCCTCTTTACCACCTTCCCCAGAGGTATGTCATCAGTCACATTCCCCAATAAAGCAGTTCACAGGTTGTAGAAGTCCCTTCGGCCTCCCGTGCAGATGGCCTTGACATAGAGATGGCTGGAATGTGTTTTTGTTTTGACTGAAGTGTAATTCCCTCGTAGCTGCGAGGCTCAGTTCCCCATCCCCCTGTCTATGGCAACTCGAGAGCAGGTCAGGAATGCTTTGTGATTTGACCTTGGAATTACACATGGTATATAGTTAATACTCCCCAGTTGCAATTCTAAGCTGATGAATAGCAGAATCCGTTATCCAGTGCCAGGTACAGAAGTATGATTCAAGAGAGCAAGAATATATTATTTTGAACAAAAGTACCTGTGAACAGGGTTGGTTTTGGTACCAGAGTTGAGCTTACAAATAATAGCATGAAAATCTACCAGCACAGGTAGTCCTCGACTTACAAGCACAATCGAGTACAAAGTTTCCATTGCTAGGCAAGGCACTTGTTAAGTGAGTTTTATCACATTTTACAAGTTTGCTGCAATTGTTAAATGAATTACTGCAGTTGTTAAATTAGTAATGCAGTTGTTAAGTGAATCTGGTGTCCCCATTGACTTTGCTCATCAGAAAGGTTGCTGAAGGTGATCACATGACCCTGGGACATTGCAACCATCAAAAATGCATGCCAGTTGCCAAGTGCCTGAATTTTGATCACATAACCATGGGCATGCCATAGTCTTTAGTTTAAAAAACTGTCATTAGTTTCTTTTTTCATTGCCATTATAACTTTGAATGGTTGTTAATAAATAGTTGTAAGTCAAGGACTACCTGTAGTCCTCCTTTAATAATCACAAATGTGAATGGCAATTCAATCCTTAAACAAAGTAGTTGCTAAGTAAAACTGCAATTGTACTTAACAATCTGGCTTCACCTTTGCTTTGCTTTGCTTTCCAGACCTGCAAAAGGTCTATGATTGATTGTAAAGTTACTTTTCACCACTATTATAACTGCAAATTGCTGCTAAACTAGGACTATCTATACTCCAGCTTTCTCCCTGGTCTTCATCCCATTTAAATAGCTTAAATTTGAGGGAGTGAAGTCCTTTTTGTTCTGAATGCTAAGTCAGTGGAACCTGGAAAATGGCGACCTCCATCTACTCTTGGAATTAGAATCTTTCTGTCCATACCCATCCTTACTAAAATTAATCTCATTTGGGACCAGAATTTCTATTGCTAAGCAAGGCAGTTAAGTGAGTTACACCTAATTTTATTATTATTTTGTTGATAATAATATTTTGGTTGATAAGCAAATCACTGCAGTTATTAAGTGAACCAAGGAATTGTTAGGCAAGTCTGACTTTGTCAGATGTTGTCTGGAAATTTGCAAATGGCAACCACATGACCCCAGGACTGTCGTGTCCCACTCCTCCGCTGACGGCCGGGTCGGGGAAGTCCGTATCAAGCGTGCTTCTGAAGCTCTGCCAAAGTCCCATCAGAGTTCTCAAGGCAGGCAGGAGACCAGGAAGTGACTTCAGCAATCCAAGTTAGACTTTGCCTGACTCATAGAATGCCAGAAAGCAGATCCTTTATATAGGCCATGGGGTGTGGCTCCATGACTTAGCACTTATCCAGGCCTGCCCCTCCCTTCCTTTTGCTGACGTCGCCTCTCCATTCTCCGGAAGCGAGGATCTCTCCAGCCTCCAGCTGTTGGTAATCTGAGCTCATGATTGGCTTCACATTCTTCAGGCTCACATGCTGGGGGGAGGGGTTTAGTTGCTCCGTTTGCCTGGGCATGGTGCCAGGACTGGGGGCTGAAGGCACGTCAGGCCCTTCGTCTTGCTCGGCCTGTCCGGGCATGGTGCCAAGGCTGGGGCCTGGAGGCATGCCAGGACATTCTTCCGAACTATCAGCGTCCGGCAGGAGATAAGAGGGGCCTGGCTGCAGCAGGGGGAGCGGGCGAGACACAACAAGGACACTGCAATCATTATAAATACATGTTGGTTGCCAAGTGCCCAAATTGTGATCATATCACCATGGGGATGCTGCGATGGTTGTAAGAGCGAGGAGTAGGTTGTAAATCACTTTTTTTTAGTGCCAGTGTAACTTCGTCATGGGCTCAACATTCCGGAACTTCAAAAAGTTGCCAAAAAAATGGTTGCAAATCACAGCCTTCATACTTCGAAAGTTTATTGTAAAGTACATATGATTTTAAGGGACATGGTGGCTCAGTGGGTAAGACGCTAAGTTTGTCGATCAAAAGGTCGGCAGTTTAGCGATTCGAATCCGTAGTGCCGCATAACGGGGTGAGCTCCCGTTACTTTTGCCAACCTAGCAGTTTGAAAGCTCATAAAAAATGCAGGTAGAAAAATAGGGACCACCTTTGGTGGGAAGGTAACAGTGTTCCGTGCGCCTTCGGCATTTACCATATTTTTTGGAGTATAAGATGCACCAGAGTATAAGACGCACCTTAGTTTTTGGGGAGGAAAATAAGAAAAACTGATTGGCAGGTAGATTGGCCTCCTGGAATACCCCCAATCAGCTGTTCCCAGAGGTGAATTTTAGCAACAGGTTCCTTGGTTGTGAGCTCTGTGCCTTGCTTTTTTTGGCTTTTTTTCCCCTGCCTCTGAAACTCCATTTCAGAAAAATCTTTTTTCTGCCTTTGAAAGCCTCCAAAACAGATCTTCAGGGGAAAAAAGCCTCTGAAGCTCCCTTTGGGGCTTTTTTTCTAAGCTCGTTGAAGCTTCATTTGGGGCTTTTTTTTTCTGAAGCTCTGTTTGGCGCTTTTTTCCTAAGCTCTTTGGAGCTCCGTTTGGATTTTTTTTTCCTAAGCTCCGTGAAGCTCCATTTGGGGCTTTTTTCAGCCTCTGAAACCTCCGTTTGAGAAGCTGGGCGGGGCTACATTCGGAGTATAAGACTCACCCAGATTTTCACCCTCTTTTTTTGGGGAAAAAGGTGTGTCTTATACTCCGAAAAATACGGTAGTCATGCCGGTCACATGACCATGGAGATGTTTTTGGACAGCGCTGGCTCTTCGGCTTTGAAACGGAAATGATCACCGCCTCTAGATTTGGGAACGACTGGCACATATGTGTGAGGGGAACCTTTACCTTTACCTTTTTACATTTGATTTTGCATTAAAAAACAGAGCAGAGAAAAACACTTACCTCAAAATTTGGAAGAAGTGGACCAAGAAGACTTGAGAGATGTTGTGACTAAATTGTTGGGAGAATTTCTTGGGAGAGGTGTTGATTTCATGAATTGGGATGTGGATCGAGTTTATAGAGTTAATTCGCAATATGCACGCACGCATGCAGTTCCCAGAGAGGTTCATGTCAAATTTGTGAGAAGAGAGACGAGAGATGAAATTCTTAGAAAACATAGGAGTGGGGCACTGATTTACAGGGGCAGGGAGATAGCCATTCTGAGGCAGATTCCCAGACAGGTACGTGAAAAAAGAAAGAAATATTATTTTTTGTCAAGCAAATTGTACCAGAAGGGAGTGGGCTTCAGATGGCTGATGCCAGAGGGATTGATGATTTTCCGGGAGGGCATTATGAAAAAAATCAGTACAATTGCGGAGGCTACGGCCTATGTGGAGGAACACAAAGCCCTCCTGGAATCAGATGACCCAGGAATTGAAGAAGGGGAGGTTATAGATCATGGGGCGGAAGCGGCTGCCGCTGTTGCGGCCCTGGAGTTGGGTCAGGCTGAACCCAGAGTTCTGAGATCCAAAACTAGGAAGTGATAAAGATATTTGGGATTGTGTTGGTTTTCCTTATTCTCTTTAGTACGATATTCTGTTTATTCTTGACCCTTCTTTATTACGTATTTAAAATTTCTAAACTTAGTTACTTCGTGTTACCTGCTTGCCATATGGCTGTTGTATGTGTTAAAAAATTTGAGTAAAATTCTTATTTTAGATAAGAAAAATGAAAATTTACCATACCTGATATGTATTTGTATAAACCTTTTTTTTGACTAATAAAAACTTTTTGAATACAAAAAAAAACACTTACCAAATAATGGGCGAAGCTTCCCAGTCATTGCTACTGAGGCTTGTTTGTCAATCAGAGAGGCTACTAATCTGCTGTAGAATACCAAAAGCTGCTATTACTTTTCCCACCAGAGTGAGGAAGACATATACTTACCCTATTGTGCCATTGTGGCCTCAGACCTTTCAAAAGAGTAGCATAATTAGAGTTTATAATAAATGTCCTTGCAGTACTTTGAAGATGAAGAAGAGTACCATGTTCTGTAAGTAGATGTAATTAGTATTTGCCATGAAATAAATGGACTCGATTAACCAAAAAACATACCATTGAGGGCAACATTAGAGCAACATGTCAGCAAGATTAATTGTGTATAGCTGTATTAAAATAGAAGATATTTCAATTTTACTGTTAAGGGTGTAATTTGGAATTGCCTGGCCTGAAATCTTAGCCAGGCTCTATTATGGAACTTTCACCTTTTGCTAAAGTTAGTCCAGACTCATTTAGAAGAAAGTCCTTTATTTATAAATAGCCCAGTCATGACTTTCACCATTAAAAAAAAACAAAAGCCAAGTCTTTACTCCCAACTGCTTGAACTCACACTTACATATGCTAAAGATAATTAAAGTTTAATAAGTTTAACAAATGAAATGGTTACAGACAAAAAGAAATCATTAAAGTGCAGTTGGAAACTGTTAAGTTCTAATCAGGGCACACGATAAATTGGTACTGCTTCTTCTCCTTTCTCTGCTCTTGCAGATTCCCGTTGTAGAGTATTTAATTATATGACAAATGGTGCCCTTGGCTTGACATTTCAACAGAGAACTTCATTTTTAACATTTTTAAAGCTTAAAAGTAAGAAAATTCAATTAGTGCTCTGAGAGAAAGGCTAAAAACACAGCATTTTAGCTGTGGCATACATTTTAAGGCCTCCATTTAACCAATAACTTAAAATCTCATTATCCTCTTGACTCAGGGTGCTAGGTTTTTTTATTTATTATTACTGGTTATTATTTCTAAAACCAGATTATCTGTTTTAACTCACCAAAGCACAATTAATACTCCCTTGCCAAGGAAAGTGGAACTTTTGTTATATAACCCATAAACTCTTCTCATTTTTGTTAAGGGAAATAATTTTTAAAGAAAAGGAAACCTTATTTAACCACTTAGGGAATATGTCTTTCTCTCTATATTTATTCTATTTATATGTTGCTTAGTTCCTTTTATGGGATGCGGTGGCTAAGACGCTGAGCTAGTCATCGAAAGGTCGGCAGTTCAGCGGTTTGAATCCCTAGTGCTGCTAATAATGGGGTGAGCTCCCGTTACTTATCCCAGCTTCTGCCAACCTAACAGTTCAAATACATAAAAAAATGCAAATAGAAAACTAGAGATCACCTTTGGTGGGAAGGTAACAGTGTTCCGTGTGCCTTTGGCATTTAGTCATGCCGGGCACATTACCACCGGGGCGTCTTCGGACAGCACTGGCTCTTTGGCTTTGAAACGGAAATGAGCACTACCCCCTAGAGTCAGGAACGACTAGTACATATGTGCGAGGGGAACCTGTACCGTATTTTTCAGAGTATAAGACTCAGCTTTTTATCCCCAAAAGAGGGTGAAAATCTAGGTGTGTCTTATAGTCCAAATGTAGCCCCGCCCACCCACCGGCCCCTACCCTTTGGACATTTTTGGACAATTCCAGGCGGTGGGGATCTGGGTTGGGGTACAGCCTGAGGAACAAATCTCTTTGGGACAGTTTGGGAGGGGGAATCTTGCTGGCAGTTTTGGTGAACAAGGCGGGCCCCACAGTTTGAGGCTGGTCACCCCTCTGGCCACCCAGCGGGCAGCTCAGGGCAGACAGTGGTCACAATGTCTTCATTCCCCAGCAATGTGAGGAGCCGCCATCGCCTAAGCCCTCTCCACGCCCAGGAGCCGAAGCATCCCTCCTTTCCAGCCACCGCTGCCTGTTGACCAGATTCCCCAGTGCAATTCTCAGAGCCACGTTTCAGGCAGCAGCCAGTTCCCCTGCAATGTGCAACGGGGAACCGGGAACCCTTTTGGATTCGGGGAGGGGATTGCAGCGTTGCTGCTTGGAAATGCTTTCCTTCCCATTGCACATTGCAGAGCTGCGTGCTCTCGTCCTTCTTCTCAGCACCTTCTCTTTCCTCCTGACCGTATCTTCTCTTTCCTCCTGACTGTATCTGCCACATGAAAGGCAATGCACTTTTTTTTGCCTCTGCATACCCCATTTCTGGAAGGGGATCGTGGGTCTGCCGTCCGAAAATGCTTTTTTTGGGAATCGGGATAAATTCCAAAGACAGCTTTCCTTCTTGATTCCAAAGGAAAGCGTTTTCGGGCACAAGACCCGAATCCAAAACGGTTCCCGGTTCCCCGCTGCACATTGCAGGGGAACTGGCCACTGCCTGAAATGTGGCTCTGAGAATTGCATTGGGGAATCTGGCCAACGAGCAACGGTGGCTGGAAAGGAGGAACATTTCACTTTAGGGGCTCCTACTTGGCTCCTGGATATGGAGAGGGCTTAGGCGGTGGCGGCTCCTCACATTGCTGGGAGTGAAGTCATCGTGACCATTGTCTGTTCTGAGCCGCCCGCTGGGCGGCCAGATGGGTGACCAGCTGCAAACTGTGGGGCCCGCCTTGTTCACCAAAGCTGCTAGGCAGATCCCCCTCCCAGACTGTCCTGAAGAGGTTTGTTCCTCAGGCTGTGCTCCGAGCCTCTCCCCAAGAGCATGCAACGGGTCTCTTCAGAGGAAAGTGAGTAGTCCCTGTGGATCACAGGAGCAGCCCGATAAGTTTTCTGGAAAAGAACTTCTCAGTACCAGTAATCAATGCCCTCTTTCCCCAGCTGAGTCTCTGAGGCACCTCTCACTTGCAGGACGAGGAGGAGGGTGACGTAAAACAGTGCCACCTTAAACCAAAGTCTCTGAGTAACTGGGAAAGAAAGGTGCACTTCCTACAAAATAGAAAGGTACTGTAATCCAGGCCAAAAAAGGAAGAAAGCCAGGCTTTCAACGCTTACGACTATAGGTAGGAAGACGGGGGCATCTCGGGAGTGGAGCCTTCAGTGCCAAGTCCCTCTTCTGCCCCCATGAAAATCATCCCCCACCCCACTCATTCCAGTTAAATGGCCTAGAGTGATAGGGTTTGTTTTAAACGGATAAAAAGATCTGTGCTGCTCATTATCAAAACAAGTGGAAGTGAGGACCCGGCTGATCTTGATGCTGGTAGGCAGAGGCAGGATTCTTTTTTTCTTGTTTTCCTCCCCAAAAATTAAGGTTCATCTTATACTCCGATGTGTCTCATACTCTGAAAAATACAGTAGTTCCTTTTAAAGCCTTTTATTTTTTTCCTGTTTTAAATCTGTTTTCTCAGGGCAAAAATACATTTTTTTCCTGTTGCAAATAAAGTAAGCTTAATTATGTATATAAAGGAATAATTGGAATAGAAATCTTGGACCAGCATAAATCTCAAAACAAATTTCCATGTGGTGTAATTTAATGACACGTGATGTTATCCAGGGTTCTGGATACTAAATAAAAATCCGGTTTTGTGTAACTTGAAAGCCATAAATATAATTCTTTCTTAAAGATGAGCCTGAATTTAAAATGCTTTCTCCTTAAGAACAACAGAAAATGTTGAGTCCAGATCTTGTGTAATTCTTAGCCACTCTTTCAATAAGACAAAATTTTGTGAGTCTCCCTGTTACCACCCCAAATGTATGTGTATGAGGATGTGTGTTATATATATATTCATGTGTATATTTGTACCTGCCAAAAGCCATAATACAAAATGAAAAGGCTATATAAAAATAAAACTGAATTAGCAAATGCTTATCAAAATAACTACCTATAAACAAAAGGTACCTCAGTTGTGAAATTAATTGATCTTCCATTCTTTTATACAGGTACACTGTAAGTTGTTGACATACAACCATTCATTTAGTTATTGTTCGAAGTTATAAGAGCACTGAAAAAAATTACTTATGAATTTTTTTACACGTTGCAGCATCCCCATGGTCACGTGATCAAAATTTGGATTAACAGTTGCAGTGTCCCAGGTTCACGTGATCACCTTTTGCAACCTCGTGACAAACAAAATCAGTGGGGAAACCAGATTCACTTAAAAACTATTTTACTAACTTAACAACTGGAGTGATTCATTTAATAATTGTCACAAGGAAGTTTGTAAAATGGGGCAAAACTCACTTAACAACTACCTTGCTTAGCAATGGGAATTTTGGGTTGAATTATAGTCAAGGATTAGCTATACACAGAAACGCAAAGTGCACACATACACATTTCTTTCTCTTCTTCCAACAGAAACCACAAAGGAAATGAGGGAAATGAGAAGAGCACATTGTTTTTGTAAGAGAACACATTTCATGGGAATGAGATGAGGGAAAAAGGTGACTGGCAGGGAAAGGAAGAAAATTGAGATTCCATCTGGATATTACAGAAAGTTTATGTTTAGCAAGCATGTAGGCTGACAACATTCCAGAAAACCCTCCTTGCAGAAAAGACTCCGAGGCATCTTCAAATCTTCAGGCTCAGGATGTCTTCAGTGTTTTTAATAATGAGAATGTCCTTGGAAGTCAAAGGGCTTATTATTTTTTGTAGAAAACAAAGTCTGTGTTGGCTTACAGCTCCGTAGTTAGTATGAAAAGGCATTGCCCAGGAAGACAAAGATAACTAAGGGTGGAGGTATCACCTGCCAGAGTGGGAGCTGGAAGGGACAGCCATATGGCACTGTGGAAAAGCTGTGCTTGTATGTTTTGTGCTAAAAGGCACCAAATTTGTTCCCAAGATTTCCAGCATGATTACTGGCTTAAGAATTCCTAGTTCCTTCATAGAACTAGCTTCTTACGTTCCCATCAGTGTCCATAGGATTTTGTTTTAAATGGCTTTTTCTTTCTAAGTGTTATATGCTTCCATATATAGATTAATACTGTAGAGAGTGAGGAAATAGTCTTGAAGGACAGGTGGATGAGATTCTTCCAAGGTAATGGTCAGATAAGTGGGGTTTCATAGCACTTCTCAGTCACGTTTACCATTACAGCCAGTTAGTATATATTGTCCTGTTTAAAATCGTAAACACATTCAACATGTGGGTTTTTCCACTTAGTGACTACTTCACTACTTAACTGTGTCATTAGTCCCAATTGCAGTTGCTGATCAAGGAATTCCAGTATCTATTTTACTATTCAGGCTTACAATCCCTAGGCCCTTCCATCCTTAGCTTACACGGTGTACAACCACATGTATAATGAATTGATTTAAAAGCCAATCTCTCCTGCAAGCAAACTCAGCACAACTTCATTTTCATTTTCTATCCCAGAGTCAGCTTTCACAATCTTCTCATTTCATCCCAAAAGCCCTGCAGAAGAAACACAATTTAGCTGGATTCCAAAATGACATTAAGGAGAGGGCCACCCTTATCTGTTTTCAACAAGGGAGGGCACAGCTGAGAAGGCTAGCTTATAGACCAATGGTGAAATCCAATTTTTTTTACTACCGGTTCTGTGGACGTGGCTTGGTGGGTGTGATGTGGCTTGGTGGGTATGGCAGGGGAAGGATACTGCAAAGTCTCCATTCCCATCCCACTGTGGGGCCAGCCAGAAGTGGTGTTTGCTGTTCTCTGAACTGCTCAAAATTTCCGCTACTGGTTCATCAGGTATTTCACACCTATTACAGACCCTTCCCATTGGATCTTCTGGGAAGAGAATCTGTCGTATATCTTCTTCCGCTGGATCATAACAGATGGGTGAAACAGTGAGTCTCAGGTATATCTTGCCCAAGTGGGATGCGGTGGCTCAGTGGCTAAGACGCTGAGCTTGTAAAAGTTCAGCAGTTCAGTGGTTCAAATCCCTAGTGCCACGTAACAGGGTGAGCTCCCGTTACTTGTCCCAGCTTCTGCCAACCTGGCAATTCGAAAGCACATAAAAAATCCAAGTAGAAAAATAGGGACTACCTTTCATGGGAAGGTAACAGCATTCCATGCACCTTTGGTGTTTAGTCATTCCGGCCACCACCCCCTAGAGTCGGGAACGGCTAGCACATATTTGCGAGGGGAATCTTTACCTTTACCTATATCTTGCCCAAAAGACATACATAGTTTTGTAAGTGATAGCATCTTTCATTGCATTGAAAATCAGCTGCTAGCTAGTATAGCTCCTGCACCAACGAGATACCATGCTATGTTAGAGTAGATCTGTTACTCTGCACGTGATTTTTAATCAAGCGTTTCCACAGCCTTCACATGAGGTTGACGAGGCACCCAATGGAAGTCCCTGTTAAATGAATTGGGACCCTCAAGCACCCTCTGAAAATAGGTGAATCAGACAACTGAGTAGATCCTCTTAACCAGGGGTCTCCAACCTTGTCAAGTTTAAGACTTATGGACTTCAACTCCCAGAATTCCTCAAAGCTGGCTAAGGAATTCTGGAAGTTGAAGTCCACAAGTCTTAAAATTGCCAAGGTTGGAGACCCCTGCTCTTAACAATCCATCTTGGGAGAGATCTGATCATGATAAGGCATTGAGTAATGTCAGCTCATTCTCACTGCTCCAGGGTAAAAACAAATCATGGATATGGCTTCTTAAGTGCACTGAACTTGTGATGGGAAAAAGCCCGTGGTTGTCATAAATGTAGTGAAATCTCCAACCCATTCTGACTCCATCCCCAGGAAAGAAGATAGACTGACTTCTCTAGTAGTAAAAGCCTGGATGAGTCAGTTATCAACCTGATGATATGATCCAGTTGTTTGGGCAAGGACAGCACTCTCTCTAGCTTCCCTCAAAACACGTTTCAGAAACCAGACCTCTTCTCTGGTCCCTGCTAGCAAGTTACAAAGTCTCTGGCAGCCATATTCCCTACTCTGGGGTCAAGATTGATGCACATCTTGGATAGGGGAATGCGTGTGTAGGGATGATTTGTGCGCAGACATAATATTTGCATGATAAAGTATTGCAATCTTGTTTGAGCTTTTGATAAAAAGTTCTTTTGAGATATAGTTGATGCAAGAATACTGAGTGATGACGTTTGTAGTGTAAAATCCCTTTAATTGTTGGAGACAGTGCAGACAATATTTACTTTGTTTCTTTCTTTAAAGATTTTCGTATTGCGTGTTAGTGAGTCATTCTCCTACTTCATTGTAGAATTACTGCTTGATAGAATAAAATAAACAATTTTTATCATGTCCCATTTTCCTAACTTTTCATTATTAAAGGTTATCTGGTCTCCAGAGGGAAAATGATATCTTTTGACGATTACTGTTCCCAGCTTCAGATGCTTCTTTAAGGTCTTAAATACAACAGCGCACGGAGATGGCACCCAGTCATTTAAAAAACTTATTCTCATTGTTTTTTCCTTGTTTTTTTCCCCCGGCCACAGGAATTATACCCTGCTTTTTGCATTCACAACGGGGGCTCTGATTTGGAGCGACTACCCACCGCCAGTACCTGTATGAATTTGTTGAAACTTCCAGAATTCTGTGATGAACACCTTATGCGGAGCAAGCTGCTTTATGCGATCGAATGTGCTGCTGGATTTGAGCTGAGTTGAATTGAAGCTGTGATTGAATGCTTTGCAGAGGAAGTAATCAGTGCCTATTCCTTAAGCCACACACATATACACATATCTAGCAGATTAAGGGAGGTCCATGTAAATTTTTGCAACCCATTTTCCCATTGAATTGTCCTCAAGTAGGTTTCCGTTTTAATGTGAGGCATTAACTGGCTGTCATTTTTTGGGAGTTTAAACCCCACTGAGATTTTCTGGATCAGATTCAAAAGGAGCAGTTGCTAAGCTTTCCAAGAGAGCACCTTTGGGACAACGACATCTTCGAGAAAATAACCAAAGATGAAGGCTTTGTGTTGTTTGAACACAAATAATTTCACTAAGTGGCAATAAGTTGATGCAAGTACACTGCAGAGTAGCCGATGGGGAAGAAGCAGGATGACGTTCCTGGAGAGGGAAAAGAACCGCTTGAAAACTGGCCTGCAACTCAAGTAACCCCACCTCTTTCGAAGAGGCAGAAATTGTTTACCATTTTTTTCCAATTTATTTGCAAGTGGAAAAAAATAATTTTGTTCTATGAGGTAAAAGTGAGACTCTGAGAAATTTATTTTGGCCTTTTTTTTAAAAAAAAAAGATGTTTATCTTCCTGAATAAGTATGCCTGTTTTTAATTCTCTTAGCCAGTGTCACAATCCGTTGCACACTGTTTTAAATAATGTAATTCGTTTTTTTTCCTGATCTGTTCCATTGTTTCTCTGTGCCTGTAGCTTTTTAAAAAAAATCATATTACTTTTAACATATACTATAAATAAAATGGTTATGACAGTAGAAAAGGAATTTGTGTAACAACTATTAAAATAAATTTGTATAAAAGAATCAGGCTTCCTTCTTTATAGCTGAAAGCCTGCAGGTGAAAGCTTTCATTTACTCTACCTGGAATGCAATTGGTGAAAAATGTTTTATTTGCTCTATCAATAGGACAGAGAATGAGGGGGTGGGGATACTTGATTGCATTTGATTGCCAAAAGAAATACTTAAGGTAAAAAGAAATAATTCAGAATTGATAATCACACTTAATCTTTGTCATGTGCAATTGTCACTTTTTAAAAAAATGATACAATTGGGTCCCTAAAGCATTAACTGGCAGAATCAAGTATGTCCTTTTGGGGCAGTGAAAGAGACTTTGGAACTATTGAGTTGGGGGGGGGGACCCTCAGCTGGTGATCTCCAAACTTAAAAGCAATTTTATTGCTGAAGAAGCTCCTAATTTTAATTATTAATCAGCAGTAAACAGCAATATATTTTAAATGTGCAGATGGGGTCTGAATGGTTTTAAGATGTTTGCTAGTATTAGTATAAAAATGTATAATTTCATGACTTGGATACAAAATGAAGTGTTAAAAATGCTATTTGTAGTTTCCTTGTACAGAAATAAAACAATTTTCTTTTTTGTTATGCTCCAAGCTGCTTCATTTATGTTAACTGTAACAATTCTATTTTGTTCACAATTGTCTTTTTTTCATTTAAATACATAAAGTATATATTACAGATAAGCATTTTCTAAAATACCTTGCAATATCTGACAAGAAAACTGAACATTTAAAAATATTATTTTATAATCCACAGCATTAAATATTTCAAAGTTTTTTTTCAGAACTGTGTTTCTCTGTTGGTTTAAAACTATTCTGTTAATCAAAAATATAAATTAAACTTTTATATTGTGCAATGCAATTTATTATAGAAATTCAATTGAATTAGAAGCAAAGCATGAAATTAAGTTGGGAGGGCAGAAAACATACAAATGATGTAATTTACATTCTTTGTGCATTGACTTATTTCAGTGACTTTTGTTATTTTTCTGCCCAATTTACAAAAATGAAGATTAAACAGCAGTATAATGGACAATACAACATGGTGCTATTTCTCGCCAATGGCAACTCTTTATCAATATTATTTTTTGAAGAAAAAAATGCTACAAACTATACCGGGCACATTTTTAGAAAGCAATTTCTGCTGCTTGAACCAATCACCCATCCTCAACTCTACAAAGGAAGTGAAGAAAGTTAGCATCGACCCCACTTAGAAGAATGAAATATTCTAGGAAATATTTAAAAGACAGAATATTATATTTCCCTGGATGAAAAAAAGAGAAACATGTTTTTAAAGACGAAGCAGCTCCGTGCCCCCACTTCAGCTCCAGGGTAATGGGATTAAGACATGGCCCTCAGGACGTGATAGGATTAGCCCTCTACCCATCTAACAGCAGGGTTCACTGCATTGCAAAATCACCTAGGGCAGTGATGGCGAACCTTTTAGAGACCCAGTGCCCAAACTGCAACCCAAAACCCGCTTATTTATCGCAAAGTACCAACTTTACTATAACCTGTCTAATAACTGAGGTTTTACTACCTAAAAGAATGATAAGGAAGAATTCAATTACTTGTTCTAAGAAAAACATGATATGTGCACTTTTATGCCCCTTCATTGTTTTCCTGCTTTTGAAATACGTTTAGCAAAAAAAACCACCTTGTAATTTCATTTCTTTCCCTCCCCTCTCTCCATCCCTCTCCCGCTCTGCTTCTGTTTTTTTTCTCTTTACCCCCCTCCCTCTGCTCTTCTCTTTCCCTCCCTCCCACTTTCCTCGGAATTCTGGGAGTTGAAGTCCTCCAGGCTTAAAGTTGCCAAGGTTGGAGACCCCAGTTCTAAACAGCCTCCAGGTTTTTAGTGTTCCTTCCCACTTGGAACTGAACCCAGATGGACATTTCTTCCAACAGAAGTGTTGGAAGAAATATCCATCTGGGTTCAGTTCCAAGTGGGGACAAAGACACTGGAAACATGGAGACTGCTTGGAAAGATGGTTTAATGGTGGTCACATGTTCAAGGCGTTGGGTGAAGAACCAGAGAGGAAAGTAGAAGAGAAGAAGAGGGTAGAAGGGCCCAAGGGATGCTGAGTGCCTGAGTTTATACTCTGTAGGGCCCCACCTTGGTGTTTCCTGTTCCTGTATAAGAAATGTACCCTGATTTGTTGTCAAACTCCCAGGTGGTCTAGGGGTCTTAGCTAAGAATGTAGGTTGTCTCTCAAGCTTGCTTGAGCCTTGCCATGTGGTGAGTTTGTTGCTAGATGAGTCCTATTGTGTTGCAAATGACGGTCCATTTGCAAAGGTGGGGGGATTGAGTGAGCTTGGCTGAAGCCTTAATTGCCCATTGACAAAGGTGGGGGGGGAGTGAGTTTCTGTCTCTGACCCATTGACAAAGGGGGGTGGGGAGGCAGGAAGCTGCTTTCTTTAAAACAGGTTTGTTCATTTCTTATCCAGGGTAATATAATCTTCTGCCCTTTTTAATATTTTCTAAAATATTTCATTCTTCTAGGAGAGGAGTGAGTGCTAACTTCCTACAGAAGAAAGGGCAAACCCTAGAAAGCTGCAGCGATTAGTCGAGGCAATCGCCTTCAGTGAACCCGGTCTTAAAAGGCACACAAAATTAATAATTTTAAATATTTATATTTAAATATATATACTTTTATATATTCTCCCCACATTCCTGGGCTTGTCACCATCTTTTCCATTTTGCGGGAGATGCTATTTTCGAGGCAGCCAGTAGGGGGCAAGCGCATCACTTTTCTCAAGAGGAGGCGGGGCTGGCGGGGTGGGTAAACATTCGGACGACTTATTCTAGAACCTTCCGGAACGTTGAGGCTGTGACGAAATTCCTCGGCGGGTGCCTCCCTCCCCTTTCCCGGAAGTAAGTTACATAGAGACGCGTAGGTTAGAGTGACTCGTCCCATGACTTCAGGGGAATTTCCGGAGCCAAACAAAGCCACTCTTGCTTCTCCGCCCCCCCCCCCGCACTCCTTTGTTGCGTTTCCCTCAGCTATTTCGAGGAGGAAGTGAAACCGGGAAGAAATCCCAGGTTTCCTCACAGCTGTGACCTGGGGAACAGCCGGGAAACACGTTCCGGCCCGGAGCGGCGCGCATCTTTCTAATTTAAACCATTCCTTGGTTTAAATTCCTTACTCCCTAGTATAGGGTCTCCTGTGTGAGCAGAGGGTTGGACTAGATGACCTCCAAGGTCCCCTTCCAGCTCTGTTGTTCATAGGCCTAAGCCGAGGAGGAAGGTTCAAACATCCTTGTTACCCACATCTCCCCGGCCCGAAGGAGGCCTTCCTCAGTTTGACCTTCGAGATGCTTCTCGTAGCACACCTCGAGCTTTAGAAAGGCGCGTCAGTCCGGGAAGAGTCTCCTCCCTCGGGCCCTCTCTTTTTTCGGGAGTTTCCCCAGAAAAGGGGCGGGAACGCTTATCTCGGAAGTATATTTACACACAGACATACATATATATATCTCCCTCTCTTCAGATTTTTTTTTTAACTTGCTCTATAAGCGCGCGGAACAATTTAAGGACGGCGGTTCTTCCACCGCCTGCGCGTGACGCACTTCCTGTTTGCGGCCCTGCCAGAAGCTGTGGAAGTCCTGCTGCTGCTCTTGCTGCTACCACCACCACCACCACCGCAAGCGGGAAGGCAGCAGCCGAAGCTCCGAGAGAAGAAGGAGAAGAAGAAGAAGGGGAGACCGGAGTGCGGCTGTCGCTGGCCACGAAGCGGGGAACGAGGGACGAGCGGGTGAGGCGGCCAAAGGCGGGAAAAACAGTTACGGGCCGTCACCAATTTAGCGCGCGGCGGGCGGGCGGGGGGGGGGCGCGCGCGGAGGCACCACTACGGGGGAATTGTAGGGAGGGGGGAGGGGTTCCTCTCCCAGCAACGGGTTTTGCGTTCCCCTCCCCACCCCGCCCTTTTTTGCCTTTGGCTCGTGCTCTCTGCTGATTGGCCGGAGCGCGCCTCGCGCTGTGGAAAGGAGGGGAGTGGTCGTTCTGCAATACAGGGTGGGCTGGGGTGAGGGGCCGGATTATAGTGGCATCCCGCCCAGTTCCCTCCTGGCCTTCGTTGGAAAAACTTGGAGGAGGCCCCGCGCTTGCCTTCTTCATCTTGGATGCTCCAGGTCCTTTTCTTGCCGTTCTCTCCATTCCCTTCTCCGCGGGCGTCGCCTTTTTTAGCTTCGGGGGGCGGTGGTGGTGGTGGTGGTCTAAACCTGGGCGAAAACAGGGGCTCCGTAGAAGCACAATAGGGTCCCGGCCTGCAGGTAGGAGAGTCCGCCAGAGCAGAGTTTTAACCAACTATGATAGTTTTTCAAAGACGGGCGGCCTTCTTCGACTCGAGAACTCCCTAGCCGACATGTGGTGGGGAATTCTGGGATTAAAGTTTAAAGCTGCCAATATTGAAAATAAATAAATAAACGGACCTGGAAGATTAGGACCATTGGCAAATGATAGCCATGAAGAATAATTAAAATGCCAGTATAGCAACCTTAGGTGAATGAATTAGAAATGTGTAATTTATATTATAAAGTATCTACATTATATTAACCAGTTACTAATAAAGGGTGGAACTTGCTGGGGAGTTTTGGGAGGTGCTGTCCACACATCTTAAAAGGCATAAATTGAAAAATACTGCTTCAGGATCATCCTTTATAAATGAGAACTTTATATAAGGGAACTAGGGTGCTGCAACCAAAAGGGTGTCTTATTTCAAGGGAAAGATGTTGAGACAGGTAAAACCATGCATAGCATCCATTCTTGGGGTAAGAGATACTTTTCATTTCAGCTGCTTTGTTTTTAAATGAAGTACTTCACCTTGGGGTAATGTGAGCTGAAAGTTAGTGGTGGCTGGGAGTTTGTTTGTGTGGCAAAGGCAGCTGATCCCAGTAGCACAACAAGGATTCGGTGCTGTTGCAACAAGATAATGTGATGGTTGTGGAATTTATTGCTGATAGCAGTGTTTCTGTTCTGTGCGTTGCCCAATGAAGTGGAGGAAGGGAACTTTCTGTCCTTTTTACTCTAGCCAGTTTTAGTTTTTGTTCTTTGCCGTAAAAATTTCTATTGTTATAAGAAGGCTTACAGCCAGAAATGATTCTATAATGCTTTGTCTCTTATGAATTGAACCATTGATGATAGTTTTTTTCCCAAAGCAGCAAATGGTTTAAGCTGAAATGAGAACTAATTTTGCCTCAGATTTCTCACACATCATGCATATAATTATTAAAAGTTATATTACATTGAATGTGTCTTAAAATTTCAGTTATAGACATTGAAAGAATAACTGGCCATTAAAAATTGCTCGAGGTAGGAAGGAAACATTTTGTAGACAGGATTTAAAGCATTTTAATGCTAGACATTTGTTTCATAGATAACATATTTCATCTAACACTACTATTTTCTTAGTAAATCTGGAAGAAAAAATATATACATGTAGTTCTTGACTTACGACCACCATTGAGGCCAAATTTTTTGTTAAGTGAATTTTGCCCCATTTTATGACCTTTTTTGCCACTGTTAAGTGAATCACTGCAGTTGTTAAATTATTAACACACTTATTAAGTGAATCTGACTTCCCCAATGACTTTGCTTTTCAGATGGTTGCAAAAGGGGATCACATGACCCCAAGACACTGCAAGTATAAGTATATAAGTATATGTAAGTCAGTTTTTAAATGTCTAAATTTTGGTCATATGACCATGGGACTGCTGCAATGGTTGTGTGAAAAACAATAAGTCATTTTTCGGTGCTGCTGTAATGTTGAAAGGTCACTAAATGAACTGTTGTAAGTTGAGGACTACCTGTATAAATATTAAAAAAAAATTCTTGTTTATTAAAAAACCCACATCCATCTCTATTCAGTCTAATAATTCTTGACCGTGAGTGTTGTAAATAATACTTTGTTTAGTATCTTCATAAAGCTGCTGCATGATGTCATTTGTCCACATGGAATGAAATATGCTGATGATATTCAGTTGTCTAACTTTGCCTTGGTCTATTCAGATAATCTCACCAAGTTCTTCTCTGTGTCTGGATGCCTTAGGGGCCTGCGTAAAGAAGAATGTGCTTCAGCTCAGTTCTAGTGAGTCCAGGTGGCTGTGGGATTTTAGCCCACCTGTATCTGGAACTGGAGATTTTGCACCTTTGCTTCTGGAGGGGTTTGCAGTCCCAACTTAGAACCAGTGTTCACTTTTGGGTTCACAGTTCCAGCTCAAGGAGTAGAAGACATGGTCAGACAGGCCTTTGCATAACTCTGGCTTGTATACTAATTGTGCTTGTTACGAGCATGTTAGTCACCTCTCATTTTGGGTAATGCAGTGTGCATTTTATGGGTTGCTCTTGAAGCTGTATTGGTCCAGAGAGATCTTCTCTGAGGGCTTTTTCTTTGCAGTTGTTATTGATATCTTCATGGTTCATAGATTTTATGCACCCTTTGTGATGGATATCAATTATCGCATAGTGAAGGTATTCATGGTAGAAAAAAAGTATGAAATTCCATATACTGCAGTTTCTTCCTGCTAACTAAGGAAACTTAGGTCAATCAGACTCTTTATTGAAGAAGATATAAATTACCTTTTATAGTAGGCATATATAGCCTTTTCTCCATATTGTTCTAGAAAATTTTTTAATATCTTGCAGATTGAATTTTCAAAAGGGTTCAGAGGAGGGAACAACCCATACAATATTCTTTTCTCAATCTAAGACAGGGGTCTCCAACCTTGGTAACTTTAAGCCTGGTGGACTTGTGATGGACAGTGATGCTGGCTGGAGTATTCTGGGAGTTGAAGTCCTCCAGGCTTAAGTTGGGGACCCCGATCTAAGATGTAAGAGAATATGTCAGCAGTTCATAATTCTGTTATTTTAAATTTATATGGAATAGTAAACTAATATTCCATGGAAAATAGAATTTGCAAAACCAATAGATTTGCAGAACCAGGAATTTTCATAATTATTAATCTGTATGCTCTGAAGCAACCTTATATTCACATCTCCTTTGCTTTTGGCCCTGTAACTTTTGAAACAATGAATCATCTCTGATTTTGATGAAATAGAAGTAAATAACAATTTGTGTAATAGTCATCTGCATTGCTGTGTTGCTTCAGCTGCTTTTATTTTTTAGGATATCCTTCCAGATGTCCATCAATGTTTTGTGTAGTATACTGTCCTATAGTCCTTTTTTACCATATTTTTCCTTTTAATAGCTATTCCTTTTACTTCCTGGCTCCTCCCCTTTTATTTGTCATATATTCTTTAGACTTCTTCATTCTAACAACAGAACACACACATACACACACACTTTAGAAAAAACAAAGTACCTTGTTTTTTGCTCTCCCAGATCCGTTACTATAAGTTATACTGATCAGTTCTGGACCATCTGGAAGCCACCAAACTGCCAACTTCTGATATAATACTAGGTATATATTTAATGCACTATCTTAATTAGCAATGGCTCCTAATATGTAATCATTACTGAAAGATATTTGTGAACAACTGATTTCAATGAAACTAGATTGCCTATCTAGTTTCATTGAAATCAGCTGTTCACATCTTTCAGAAGACTTGTAATTAGAAAAACCTATTTATGCTGTCTTCAGTATAGGTTCCAAGATGTAATTCTGTAATATCAGAAGAATGTTTACTTATGCATTGAGCCTTTGCAAGATAAATACTATTGAAGCACATCAACATTTACAATGTTTTAAATGGGTACAATACATTACTTGATATAAGTTGTCACCTAATTAACTGGCTGAGCTCAAAAATTTTAGCTGGGTTGCACTTGCTATTTGTTAGTGATTTATACTGATTTAATTATATCAGTTATCTATTCCGATATTCATGCTTGCTTAAAAAAATAATACTAGGCCTGCAAGCTAGATTTAGATATTGGAAAAAATGCTGGAAGCTTAAAAATTAATTTTATATTGCTGTCAAGAAAACTACATGCCATGTTCTTAATGTAATCAAATGTAAAGTTTGACTTGGATATCTGTATTTTATATGGTTACTAGCTATTTCATAAAGAATTAGATTGTGAATGGATGTATAAATCACAATATTACTTCCTGTAGTTAGCTTTTTTGTTTTTTATGAACCATTCTTGCACTTCTCTTTTGAGTAAAGGAGGAACAGATTTGAACAGGGGTGTCAAACTCAAGGCCTGTGGGCTGGATCTGGCCCGCGGTGCTTAAATCTGGCCCATGGGGCTGGAAATATCAAAGGACCAGCTCATGGTACCTCTGCCAGCCAAAAACAGCCTGTGTGGTGGCCCCTGTGAGGTTCATTTTTGGCTGCAGAGTGCTTCTGGAGGCCGGGGAGGGCAAAAACGGGCAGCGCAGGGGCCTCCATGCGACCCCATTTTGGCCAGCAAAGTGCTGCAGGCGGTGTCCATCCTGTTTCCACTCCGCTTCCCCCCACTCCAGCCCACGGAGAACTACAGTTCTGATCTGCCCCTTGAAGAAATCCAGTTGAAATAAGTTTTTACCTTCTTCACTTGCTAGAAGACATGAGGGAAGGTGGAGTTCTGGTGTCTGACAGCAAAATAACATCAAATTCTCCAGCTGATCTTTGTCTCATAGAAACTGCCTAAATCAGGGAAGACACTGCCCCCCCCCCCCCAATTAGGGATATTACAGGATTGTCCACACATTTTAAGTGTTTGGCCTTTCTGCATAACCAAAACCCACTTCCAAATTGGCCACATCACTTGGTAGTGATGTGATTATAACTTTAAGAATGTGTAACAACCCTAGGAAGGGAGGCAGTGGCAAGCCATTTCTGAAAAACTTGCAAAGAAAACTGCAGGGATTAATCCTCAACGGGACATTCACCCTCTCCACAAAAGGAGGGGTTGTTTTCAGCTCATACATTCAGTGTGCACACCTAATGTCCTTCGGCCATCTGGGGGAGAAGCCTTTCAAGAATGTTTGATAGTACTTTTCCCAGAATTATTTTTGTTTAAGTTAGTTTATTTTTCTTTTATTCCCCATTTCTTTTCTTTCTATACAGATAGTTACAAATATAATGGAGCCTGCCAATTACATTTGTATTTGAGGATTTGTTGGAGTGGATCACATAAAATGAATGTGAAAACTCTCTGCTTTTTTTTATTTTTTTATTTTTTTATTTTGTCACGACAGTATATACAATCATCAACATAAACAATACCCATCATGAGAGAAAAAGTATATATAAATAAAAGTATAAGTAAAAGTATGCATATAATACTATAATGAAGAGAACAATAGGACAGGAACGGTAGGCACTTTTGTGCTCTTATGCATTTGCTAATCAAATGCATAGGTCATTAAGTGCATATGAGGTATCTTAGGGTGGGGAAGGCCATGGAGGGACTATGATGAAGCAGGCCACCTGCTTAAGATCACTCAAGGCCTCCCCTGACCCACTGAGATACCTCATGCTCCCCACAATTGCTTCCCTTCCCATGCTGCCACGCCAGGTTTCCACAGGCACTAGGCCTGTGGAGACTCGCCTTGCAAAGATCTAGCGAGCTGTCTCCTCCAGCGTCTCTGCCGCAGTTTCTTTGCCTGGTCCCAGCGCTTCAAAAGCAAAGCTGTGAGAGCAGAGGGGGAGCAGGATGAGCATGCTCTGCTTGGCTTCTCCGACTCACTGAGGCTGCCTGCTGCTTCTGGAGGGATGGGCAACCTTGGTGAGTCTCTGTCAAAGGCTTCCAGTCTCGATGCGGAAAAAGGTTTGCATGCCAACAGGAGGCTTTAGGGCAGCAAAATTGTGGTCCTTCAAGCTTCCCTTCAGCTTGCAAACACTTTTCACACAGAGAACGAAAGCTTCTGGGCGCTGTGATCTTGCAGGACTTCAGCCCTCCCATTCTTTGCAAAAGTGGATAGGTGCCTTAAGTCGCATGAGATCACAGCCCCCAGAAGCTTCCAGTCTCGGTGTGCAAAATGTTTGAAAGCCAACAAGATGCTTTGAGTGAAAGTGCATGTTTACATGTATGATTTTATAACTATCTCCATCATATATCATTGTTGCAGTATAGCTTTTATCAAAACTGACAATACTGATATCACTATCACTACATGACTAAAATATGTAGACGTTAAACATGTTTTATAAATAGGACTTTATAGTATAAAATACTAAAACATGCTCACTCATGGAAGTTTGCAAGTATCTGTATTTCTATCTCTGTTTTGCAAGAGTCTAGCTAAAACTGCTTGGTTAAAAAAAATACTTGCTACTAACTACCATGTTTTCCCGAAAGTAAGACCTACCTGGAAAATAAGACATAGCCTGATTTTTCGCATGCTCCTAATATATGCAAAACCCCCAAAATAAGCCACAGTTAAGGTCATCATCAGCTGTATGTATGTATGTGTCCAGCACTGGAGGAAGCGAGGGTGTGGGGACAGACAGTGTCTGGCAGCATTGCAGCCCGCGCAGTGCAAGTAAGTGTCAGGAGGCAGAGGCGGGGGGAGGCATGTGATCTGGACACAGTGTGCGGGCTGCAGAAAAGCTGAAAGTTGGTGGGCTGGAGCGGGTGAGTGGCCATGGGAGGCTTGTCTTTGCTTGGCAGCGCAGTAAGACTGAGACAGAGGCATAGGGGCAAGGCAGGTAATCCGGACGTGTGGGCTGTGGGAAAGGCAATAGTGGACCGGAGTAGATGGCTGGCTGTGGGAGGCTTGTTTTGTGCGGCAGCACTGGCAGCAGACAGAGGTGGACGTGTGGGGGAGAAGGCAGGCAATCCCAACATGCCGTGCAGGCTGCAGACAAGCCAAGATGGGGTGGAGTGGCCTACAAAGCTCTTTTCCTACAATGATTTTTTTTTGTGGCAGTCATTAAACAATCCATATTTTTATAGGGTGTATCATACTTTTTAAGAGAAATGTGTGTTTGTTTATTGAAATGTCTTGGTTTTACAGGATTCTTACCCGAACGCAATAAAACATGGTGGATTATTATGAAGTTCTAGGAGTGCATAAACATGCCTCCCAAGAAGACATTAAAAAAGCGTAAGTCCTCATTTTTAAAGCTATGGCAGGTTATATTGTATTCCTTGCATTAGCTGTTTTTTGAGGGAGGCTTTAAATCACATAAAACTGGGTGTCTATAAACAGTTTTCTTATGCTTCCTTTACTACCACTTGGGTGCTTATTTATATGTTTACCTAGAATCAAATCTTACAATTGAAATTATGGTTGGTCATTCAGCCCGATATTTATTAGCTGCAAAAGATTGCTTAAAGCAAAAATATTTTAAAACGTTCAGGCAAATATAGCTGGAGGAAAAAAATCATATGTCAGGAACTTACATCAAGAATAAACACCGATCTTAAAAAATTACTCCCTAAAATTGGGACAAGTTTATTGATCAGATGATACATTAAAAAAATTGGTGGGCAATACTGATTACTGAATCATTGTTTCCTGTGTTTCCGTTGTAGATCGATAAAATTATCAGAATAGAAACCAGTAAATAGTTAATAGTATAATTATTATGGCACTTTGTATCCTATTTAGAACTGCAGAGTATGGATGATATTTTAATTAAACAATTTATTAATTAAGGTTTAGTACTTTTTTCACATATTCTGTTATAGAATTTAGAACTGTGAATTTTCTCTACTGCGTTTTCCCCCTATTTCCTTCTACTGTGCTCTTTTGTGCCTTGCAGTGCAGCCCATGTTTCTCCTTAGAATAGTTCTTGCAAAGTGCTACAATGGGTCAAGATAAATCTCTCAAACTTGAGTAATCCATTAGGGGCAAATTATTATATTGATCATGCATTAGGAAATTAACATTTGCAATCAGTATTTCTATAGATGTTTAAAATGTTTAAAAATTTGTAGTTCATCAGGCTAGCTTATTCTGTTATTTTTTTATGCAGTGTTGTTCTTGAATAAAGTATCTTTGGTTTTAATTTCAGATACCGTAAACTTGCATTAAAATGGCACCCTGACAAAAATCCAGATAATAAAGAGGAAGCTGAGAGACAATTCAAGCAAGTTGCTGAAGCTTATGAAGTGCTGTCCGATAGTGAGTAATAATAAGAAAGACTTCCACATCAGTGTGGAAGTTAGAATATGCCTATACCAATTGAATATATATTTGGTCTCAGAATGTCAAAGAAATTCTGCAAGACTGGACTGGCTGGAAATGTTCTCCTCTTGGGCTTTCCTTGAAAAAATAGAGATATGCTGCACTGGATAAATGTACACAGCTGCTGTGAAAAGAGAAGGAAAGGAAAGAAAGATGCCGTTAAGATGGGGAGCAGGTGGAATATTTAAGGGAAAGATAATTTATATTTATGTAATTTGTATTTAAACATGGGTAGTCCTTTACTTACAACAGTTTGTTTAGTGACCGTTCCAAGTTACAATGGCATTGAAAAATATGACTTATGACCATTTTTCACAGTAATAACCTTTGCAGCATCCTCGTGATCATATGATTAAAATTCAAATGCTTGGTAACTAGTTCATACTTATGACTTGCTTTTCCCCAAGGTCATGTGATCACCTTTTGCAACCTTCTGACAAGCAAAGTCAACAGGGAAGCCAGGTTCACTTAACAACTGGGTTACTAACTTATCAACTGCAGGGATTCACTTACATGTGGCAAGTAAGGCCATAAAATTGGACAAAACTCATTTAACAAATGTCAACAACAGAAATTTTGGGTTCAATTGTGACTGTAGAGAACTACTTGTAATGTAAATTATATAAATTAGGCCAAGATGAGCAACTTGATTTAATTGCACTCTCCCCTCCCACCAATATGTCAGTTGAGAATTTTAGCAATTATTTTGTTCTTTATCATATGCTAGATTTTCCCAAAGTATAATCTCCCCTGGGGAGATGCGGAGAGAGCAAGAGAAGGTGTTAAGACCTCTTGGTTATACATTGTTGCAATAAATCTATCTTTCCCAAAATTTCATTGCATCCTTTTCATATCATTTGTGTTCATTTTGGTGTTTGCAATTAAGATTGCAGGTAGTCCTTGATTAGTGATGGTAATTTGGACAAATTTCTATCACTAAGCAATATAGTCATAAAATATGTGATGTTATGTGACTATGCCATTTCTGTATGGAAGTTATGCCAGTTCCCAGTTACTATTAAACAAGTCACTGCAGGTTGTTAAGCAAGCGCCTCATGTGACCATGGCTTCTGACTTCCTGCAGTCTTCCCCATTGACTTTGCTTGTGGGAAAATGATAGGGAAGATTGCAAATGGTGAGCATTGGACTGCAGGGTGCTGTGTCAGCCAGAATTCAAGGTGTGGTCATAAGTGCCAACATTGTAAGTTCAAACAATACACTAAGGGAAAGTGTGATGACGAAGATTTAGGAACATCTGTCATATTATTAATCTATAGGTCCTGAACAAATGATAGTGGTTGCAGGATTTAGGAAACCTTTTCTCAGTCTGTCATATTGAACGTTTTACTAACTTTTGACTGAATTTAAGAAAAAATAGTATTTTGCTGCATAACCCAGAATTAAATTATTCATTTAGAAAAAGATGTCAGTTTTGTCACATATTTTATTGTATTTAAGAATTATATTGATGGTGCCTTTATGAATGAATTTATAATGCATTCCCTAAAGCTTTTTCATAATCTTCAGATTTATGGCAAATACCAGAGATTGATTTTAAAAAAGTACTCAAAGAGGAGGCTGATTTGTCTTCTCTTTTTCCTTTGTATCTGGTCTTTTAAAAGTCAGGGAATTTTGCTGAATAGCATTGTTATGCTGGGAGATATTTAGAGGGGAATCCATAGAACAGAGCAAATATGAGATCTTCAAAGTAGTGTGTCTTGGATTTATATTTGCAGTTTAATTACCTCCTTTCTTTACAGCTAAAAAGCGTGATATCTATGACAAATATGGAAAAGAAGGGTTAAATCCAGGTGGAGGTATGTAAGGATTTAATACTGCTGCTCCTATTTTTTTAATGTAAATGTTTGTGAAACTACTTATAGCTTTAATAACTAAAAAGGATAAAATATGGAAAGAGAGGATAAAATAAAATAACTGATAAAATAATTGCAATAAAAAATTGGAACCTCTTTGTATTTTATTTTATTTTTCTTCCTTTTCTGTCTTTTTTATCATTTTTTAAAATTGTTTTCATATGTAAAAATTCTTTAATAAAAATAATTTTAAATAGTAAATGTGGAACAGTCTATCAATGGATTTTAATAGATAGGTATACTGAGTTGATACACTGGGCTTTTCATTGACTAGTCCTAAATTGAAGGGATGTGGTGGCTTAGTGGCTAAAACGCTGAGCTTGTCGATTGAAAGGTTGGCAGTTCAGGAGTTTGAATCCCTAGTGCCGCGTAACAGGGTGAGCTCCTGTTACTTGTCCCAGCTTCTGCCAATCTAGCAGTTCAAAAGCATGTAAAAATGCAAGTAGAAAAATAGGGACCACCTTTGGTAGGAAGATAACAGCATTCCGTGTACCTTTGGCATTTAGTCATGCTGGCCACATGACCACAGAGACGTCTTCGGACAGCACTGGCTCTTCGGCTTTGAAACGGAGATGAGCACCGCCCCCTAGAGTCAGGAACGAGTAGCACATATATGCGAGGGGAATCTTTACCTTTAGCTTTTTTTACTGATTTGAATAGTGGAAATTTAAATCTGGACCCAGGCTTAGAAATAGGGATTCTGATAAATATGTCACAAGTGTCATTGATTTCAGTAGTCTACTCCCAACTATGGCTACATCTAATTCAAATCTTTACATCCTATCTCTAATCTGGCAAGGATTTTGAGAAAGAAAAATAAAGAGATCACATGCTATGCTGAGCTTAATAAAATGACAAAAATTCAAAAAATACAATTATTACGACAATTTATTAAAATGGTACTCTTGCTAAATTTTGTAAGGAATGTTTTAATATTCTGGAAAATGTAATATTGAATACTCTTTTTATAGGTGGAAGCCATTTTGACAATCAATTTGACTATGGTTTTACATTCCGGAATCCTGAGGATGTCTTTAGGGACTTCTTTGGTGGAAGAGACCCATTTTCTTTTGATTTCTTCGGTGAGTACTTTTAAATTAAATTTTCACTTTTCCTCTACTTTTAAGAATTCTCATAATTGCTGCTTCTAATCCTCTGGTTTTCCATGTACGTTGGCAAAAAGATACTCTTAATATGTTCAAAATCTGATTTGGTTTCTTTCTTTGGATACTTTGGAGTATTGAAGATTGGTGCAATAAGCCGTGGCCTATAACTGTATAATCCTTTCAAATATTTCAGAATTCATTTCTTTTGATAGTGTCCTTGAAATTGATTAATTCATAGTATCACAATGCTGAAAAGGACCTTGGAGGTCCTCTAGTCTCAATACACAGGATAGGAAATCGCATACCATCCTGAATAAATAGTTGTCCTATTTTTCTTGAAAATTGCAGCCATAACTTCAGGAGTCAGGGTGTTTCAATACTTAATAGCTTCAATCTTTTGTAGTTGTATAAATATAATTTGACATTTTAGATGCAAGTTCTAATGCTTTCCAATGTAGTCAAAATTAGGATGTGTTCAACTTTTTTACTCAGTTTAAAATTAATAGCAAATCACATTCTACATTCGCCTTTATATTGGTGCAGTGGTCAAGAGATGAAGACACTCATCTCACTCGGAAGGTTGAGAGTTCAATTCGAGACAGATATTTCTCCACCAGGGCACACAGAAAAAATATCTGCTGTGAACTGCACTTAGGCGACAGGAAGGGCATCCAGCCAGTAAACATTCAGCTCCATTCAGTCGCTCTGATTCCGCCCTGAAGCAAGGGAATACAGAGTCGTAAAAAGAAAAAAATGTATATGTTGTGATATGCGTAAATGTGTTGATACCATGGTTATTTGTCTATTTTCTGTCTAGTTGTCCTCCATACTAGTAAGAATATGCTTAACATTTTTAAGAAAGGACCACAGTATAAAAGAACCAGAAATGTCACAATTGTACAGTTGCTTTTACTCAAGATGCAGAAAGCATTTTTCCTCAACCAAACAGGCTGATTTGAATAACTTTGGATTTAGTGGGTTAGTGGACATTTAGTGGACATGAATACTGAAGAGAAAAATATTTCCCAGTACCAAATTTCTCAAATAAAGCAAGACAATAGTCATAGTTAAACATTGCAATTCACAATGGAATGAAATGGTGTCATTTTGTTGGAGACACATATATCTAAAACATCAGCTAATCTTGATCAGTGGATTTCTCATTCTGTGCTATGTGAAGATGTTGAAATGCTGCTTGTAGATTGGAGGACGCTTGCTGTTTGTGGATTTTTTCCCCTTTACCTTGCTATTAAAAATTCAGATATAGTTTTGCTAGGTAGACTTTTGCTGGGTAAGACATTAGGTAGACTTTTGCTAGGTAAGACATTAAATGCTTAAATGAAGTAGAGAATGTTATTTTCAGAAAATTGAAGTGGACTCTTCTGTTTTGGAGTTGGTATAGAAAAATCTAGCTTGTTGTGACGGATAATATACTGGAGCTAGAGGGTGCAACTGCAGATTTTTTCCTGAGTCTTTTTCAATTGTAGATACGATTAACTGATTTTCTGTGTTGCCTAGCCTAGATAGGATTGTATAACTTGACTTTTGTCCTTCTAGGCAGAAAAATGTTTACTTGGTTGTATAAGAGAATTTTTATTTTAATATCTGGAGTCGGCCCTGAGAACTTTGGGCTAAAGGCACCCTAAAATACTGGGAACATAACTGTACCTTTCATTTTCACCTAATAATTGCAGAGAGGCTGTAGAACTTAACAATAAGAAGTCTGTTTTGGAGTGAGCAAAGATATAGAAGTTAAAATCAAAGAGATTAAGTTATGTTTGGCTAGGGGTCATGAAGCTTGGGTAGATTTGTCTGAGCTGCACTTTTAAAGCAGTTTTTCTCTATGAAATTTCTGTCTCTATGATATTGAAATAGCTGTGAACCTTAAGACTAACTGAAAATTTAATTCTTTTTGGTAGGAATGCCTTTTATTACCTAAGATTACAAGTCTTAGATTACAGTAGGTTGAATGTGAAGAAAATTTAAAAATTTCAGATAATATAAAATATACCAACCTGGTTGTTTCTATAGCCAAATATTCAGGGAAAATAGGAAAAGGAAGGAGTATTGGATATGTTCTCTGCCTTATTTCTAAAAATAATAAAAGCAAGATATAAATCAATAAATGAGTAAAATTAAAAAATAAAAATGGATCTTATATAAAATATTTCGGTTGCTGGATTTATTTTATTGTCCAAATCAAGCTGTAACTTTTGGCCTTAAAAAATCTTAGTTAGAACAATTAATCAGTGGAACAACTTGCCTGCAGAAGTTGTAAATGCCCCAACACTGGAAATTTTTAAGAAGATGTTGGATAACCATCTATCTGAGATGGTGTAGGGTTTCCTGCCTGGGCAGGGGGTTGGACTAGAAGGCCTCCAAGGTCCCTTCCAACTCTGTTGTTGTTGTTGTTGCTGCTGCTGCTGCTGCTGCTGCTGCTGCTGCTGTTATTATTATTATTATCTGTTTTCATTCCAGATAATTTGAATAATTTGCCTCATCTTTAGAACAAACGATATAGTCCTCCAGATATTGCTCAACCACAATTGTGCACATAATAAACTCAACCTATAGCTTGACCCTATCTAGGATAAATTTACATGTATTTTTTAATTATGAAATATTCAAAGAACAATTTTAGTTAAAATTAGTCATTCTTCTAGCCCTGCCTATGGGCAACCCTGATGTATGAAGCTCTTGGGTTTATCAAAATTGTCCATTTCTGTTAATTTTAGTTACATCTTTTGATCTTGGCCGAAACATACTGCTTGAATTTTTGTTCTATTTCAGGATTGCTTAGGAAGGTGATTTTTTTCCCCCCTTTGAATCCTAAATAGAACAAACATGAAGTTCTTTTTCCTCTTTCCAATGGCATGGATCTATTTTAAGGAGAAATTGCTCTCCCAGAATTCATTTCCTATGTACAATAGGAATAAACATGGGAATGAATATGTTTAAAGAATTGTTTTAATTTAATTGGTAATTAGGAATAATAAAATTGTCTACTTATCCCATTTATTCACTAGTTGATATCCTGGTATTAGAAATGAGCTTTGAGGATATCCAAAAAACCAAGGGTATTTTCTGTGATAAATCTGAATGTAATAAGTAGTTTAATAAACAGTGATTTGTGGCAGTGCTCATATCTTCTGAGAATAGGCAGAATTATTTAATTGCCATGCTTCTTCCTTCTTTCTTAAAAAACAAACATTTCAGATTATATAGATTTAAAATTGAGCTTGGTCTTCCACTGAAATAAAACTTCTATTCGCTGATGAATCTGCAAGTATTATCCTGCTAATCTTCTCAAAGTAATGTATTTAAATTCATGGGAAGCTTTTAAGAATATACTTGGGGACTTGCATTATTCAATGGCCAATGTCTTTTATGTAATTACTGAACTACAATTGGTACTTTTCTTAGATTCCTACTCATTGCTTATCAGTTGGCTGCCAGAGGATTCTAATGAAGGATCAGAAGAAAGGTCTATAGAGGAGCTCTTGGAGGAGTATAGTTATGAGTCGATAGGAGAAATGACAGAGGAGCTGGAGGAAGAGCTATATGAAGAGTATGGTGAAGATTCTGTTGAGGCATTTGAAGAATATGAAGGATCTTTTGAGCTGGACGATGTGCTAGTGGAGGAAGAGGACTTTTCTGAAGGAGCAGACGAGTCCTTAGAGGAGGAAGTGATTTTAGTGTCAGAAGATTGGGTAGAAGAGCCTAGCAGTATAATTGTGGAGGAGTTGGAAGAAGAAATAAGTATAGGATCAGATTTGGAGGAAATTTACTAAATGAAAGCTTTTATATTAATAAATTCTATTTTAAGCTATCTGAAATGTCTCTTCGCTTCTCTAAAGGATGCTTACTTGGTATTAAAAATAAGTCAAACCAATTGTGTTAATGAGCTAAATTTAAATACAATTTTAACATTATCACAAACTTTTAGTAACTTTGAGAGCTTTTAGAGTCACTTTGATGAATTCTAATTAGCAGAACCCAAAGGTGTGTTTTATGATTATGGTATTGTTGTAACTAGCCATTTTAAAATGAGAGAGAAAAAAGTATACAAATTTGAAGTTCAACTACAAGTATATTTCTAACCTTTTCAAAAAGAACACCATGAATATTTAATTAGCTGCCTTGTGTAGATGTACCAGAAACCTACATGATTCATTTCCCCCCAAAAAACTCCTGTAATTACTTGTGCAGAAAAATTAGTAAAACAGAATAAATCTATTAATGATACAAATAGCTTTGTTGTTGCAAGCAGTCAGAAAATATAATTTTAACCCTTACCAAGCTTGGATGCTAACAAACATCTTTGTAAGGCTTGCATTTTGTGCAGAAGAAAAATAGGTCTTGAAACATGCTGGAGATACAGAATAGTCTTCCCTTAATTACCGTATTTTTGGTCTATAAGACACACTCCCCCCCCCCAAGTGGGTGGAAATGTCTGTCGTCTTATAGAGCGAATGTTGCTGAAGCCTCGTCCACCCGCTGGCTCCTATCCTTCGGCTATTTTTGGACTCTGCACAGCTGTTTTCAGCCCGTTCCAGGTGGGGATCCCTGCCGCCTGGAAAAGGCCAAAAATGGGACGTGGAGGCCAAAAACAGGTTGTGCGGAGGCCGGAAATGAGGCATGCGGGGAGGCCAAAAAGGGACACATGGCGGCGATCCCCGTAGTCTGGAACAGCTGATTGGTGATATTCCAGGAGGCCAATCCAACCGCCAATCAGCTGCTCATGCTAAATCAGGCTGCAATAATGTGCTGAAGCTGGCCAGGATGTTTGCTGTTTGCTTCAAGGACGCTAGCCAGATGCTCCCAACATCTGAATGTTGGGAGGCAGAGGCAGATTTTTTTTTCTTATTTTCCTCCCCAAAAGCTAGGTGCATCATGGTCCAGAGCGCCTTATAGTACAAAAATATGGTAATTGGGATTCTTGGGATGGATCAGATGTCACATTTATTCTATTCTTATGCTAACAGATACCAAACAATTACTCTTTTTCTTTGTAAAAAAACAAAATAAAAAAAGTTATTTAATTCTCCAAAGAACATAATTTGCTCCTTAAACAGGTTCATATATCATATTTTCATACTATTGAAATACAAAATGAAACTACAGTATAAAAGAAAAAACTGGCTGCTGTAAACTAAGTCATTGACTGAGATGGGTGGCCATAGAGATTGAGCAAACAAATAAGTGAAGCTTTATGTTAGATTCTAAAATCACTGAGTTCTATTCAGTGTAAACATTTTATATATATTAAAGATCAGCAAAGATTCACATAGCACTTTAGAAGCATCTTCATGTCTGAATGTAGTTGAGTGAAACTTGTAATGTGTGCAGCTGGCAACAATTATATTTCCTTTTAAGTGTTGATGGAAAAAATTAAACGTGAGACATACGCTGTATAAATAATCTGAATAACTCAATAACTTCATCTTGATTTGGTTCTTTATCGAAGATTTTTAAATGGGGAATATTGTTTTTAGTAAATATAGAGATTATCAGTTTGGAGAAGATTACTTGCCTGTATATACAGTTTTAAATCAACATAGCTTATTAAGGGATTTCATTATAGACAAACTGGGCAGTGTAACTTGAGTTTCTGGATTCTTAGATACAAAATACAGATGAAATTAATTGCATTCAACTAAATGTGATTGCTTCTATATTTGAAGAATTATTTAAACTTTAAATAATTTAAACTAAGTTTCCCTAGGAATATTTTAGACACTCTGGAATCATATTCATAGTAAAATCAAAACCTGAATTGAAAAAAATAAACACCAGGTAACTCAGAAAAAAATGGCTATTTATAGATCCATAATAGTGGACAGTAATATAATATAGTTCATGGGTACACAAGTGACCTTCATACTTTGCTCATGAGTCAGTGTAATAAATTAGGCAGCTACACCAGTGGCTTTACCTGATAATATGCTGAAGTTCAATATATGAAGACTCTTGCTACAGGAATGGTATTTTATCTGAAAGTTTCTTAAGCTGTTGTTGATGTTGGAAATATACTAAAATAGTGCTAGTCATTAAAGAAAGCCAGGTCTACTACTAGTAGTTATAGTTTAAGGTATTAATGCGGATTGATTCTTGTATCTTTTGTGGTTGAACACTTCCCTTTTATTTAATTTTTCAGTGAAGCTGATGGTCCTTGGGAGGTGTAACAGAATGTTTTTAAGAAACTTGTATGTACAAATATGAAAGTGAAATGAATATGTACTGTTTCCCTATATGTAAAAGGCGAGTTTCATGAAAATGAAAATTAGTTGGATATAATGATTGGGATGACTGACCTGAAGTCAAGAGATCCATTTGAAAGTAATCATTGAGTTAAAAGGACTGGAGATTGAACTCTTTCATTAAAAAAAGGATAAATACAAATTCATGTATTTTGGTTTGAAACATCAAATATTAAAACTTTAGCTGCCTGAATAGGTACATATAGAAGTTGCTCATTTATTTTTCTCATTTGTTTATTAGATGGCTAAAACTAGAGTCACATCATTTGAATGTTTATGTAACTATAATATAATTAAAGTAAAAAACCCCATTGCAAATAATTCTAATCTTTATATACATATTGTATGTGTAAAGCAGTTTCTTTAGCAAGAAAAACACGAGCAACCTACCTGTGAAATTCTTACTCTTAATCGGATCCACCAAGTGCAGTAACCATTTTTGCCTATTGTTAATTTTTAAATTACATAATTTATCTAGGGACCGTTCAGAACCATATATTTAAATGCAATTTAGATGTATTTAATCTCTTGACGTCATTCTGAATTTTTGGTGCAATACACTTTAAAACAGTTTTAAAGACAACTTTAATACCCATAAATATATTTCAGATCTTCTTATCTTCAGTTACATTCTAAAAATATAATAATGAACAGCTAAATCCTAAGGATATGTTGAATTAATTAAATATTGAAGACTGCATTGTATAAAGTGACTTTTATTGTGATAATGTTTTGCATATATTCATTTATACCATTTTAAAGTATCTCTGGATCAAACACGTCATAGGTGAGAAAATGGTAATGATTTTAAGACTATGAATTGTTTGGCTTAATAATTTACTCTTTGCTGTCAGGTAATGTTAAATTTCTAAAGAGAAATAAGTGATATTTAGAAGTTTTTTATGATTTCATTTACTGTTTTTAATACTTTTGTATAGTTTTTTAAAATATTTATCTAGTTAAAACCTCATTAATCAGGCTAATACTGTGTTTCCCTGAAAATAAGACCCTGTCTTATATTTTTTTTGAACCACGAAATAAGTGCTTGGCCTTATTTTTGAGGAGGTCTTATTATTTTGGGGCACATGGAGCAAGATGGGGCTCTTCTTGCTGTCTTACCTGATTTCCAGGTCTGTCTTCCTAACCCTAACCAGAGGAAATGGCGGTGACTGGCTGCTCATTTAAATATTTTTGGTGAGGGCTTATGTTAGTGCACGTGCTCAAAAGCCCGATTGGGCTTATTATCTGGGGAGGTTTTATTTTCAGGGAAACAGTATAATAGATTTAGATTCTTCATTACAGTTTTTTTTCAGGTTCCCAAGTTCCTAAACCTACAAAAGAACATAGTTGAAGTGAGCAGTGAAACTTAAAGGTCTTACTTTTCCACAGGTTGCTGTTTTCTTTCTTTTATTAGAAAAAAATAACTCTTAAAGGCTGCAGTTCACAGTAAATTTCCTTGAAAGTTCTTGAAAGGAAGAAGATAGTGCAATGATTCCAGGCTAGAAAGCAGAATATCATGCATTCTAGTCCCTGTGTTAGGGAGGAAGACAATTGAGTGACTCTGGTAAAGGATCTATTGTAAATTACGAGTAATGTTTTTATATACACGAATATAATGTAGTATTAAAATCTTTATGTGACAATAATGATCTCTTACCAAAGATTGAAATAGATTATGCTGGAAATATATCTTAATATTTGAATGTCCATTATTAAATCTTTTAAAACCATTTTGTTTAATTATTACAGAAATTCACTGGTTAATTCGAAACTTTTTAATTTTATTTGCAGAAGATCCTTTTGAGGATTTTTTTGGTAATAGAAGAGGGTCACGTGGAAACAGAAGCAGAGGCGGTGGTTCATTTTTCTCTGCCTTCGGTGGATTTCCTGCCTTTGGGGGCGGTTTTTCTTCCTTTGATACAGGTAGGATGAATATAATTACAAAGTAGACATTGAAATGTGGACAGTTCTCAAAGGTTTATGCCCTGCAAATCTGCAAACTATGACTCTGCCTTGGATAGCATTTATGCAAGCTAGAATTATAGGAAGAGACAACTAAAAGAGAGCAAGAGTTGCTTGGATGGATCCAGTAATTTGAGTTTTTCATTATTTATTTCAAGGTTGAAGAGCCTTTGCTGCTCAAAAATATTACTAATTTACACCATTTGGCATCTCTGCCAAGCATGGGAATCAGCAATATTTGGATTTCCATATGTTTCCATACGTTTCTATACCTTCAAAGATGTAAAACACTATATGATATTTTGAATGTATTCAGAACATGTAGTATTACTTAATATTACTCAATATTGATGAACAAGTATGGCCTTAAATAAGAGGCCTGATAGTTCCAAACATTAGTCTGTCCATTAATCTAAAAGCAGAAGTATGCCTTGGCCAAATACATTTTGTCACTTTTTCTTTCTTAGCAGGTTTCACTTCATTTGGTACTCTTGGCCATGGAGGCCTTACTTCATTCTCCTCCACATCATTTGGTGGTAGTGGAATGGGTAATTTCAAATCTGTATCGACTTCAACTAAAATAGTTAACGGCAGAAAAATCACTACAAAGAGGTACAGTGATTTAAATTTAAATTTGTTAGTGAGTTGTTAATATTTCTTTCCATTCAAAACAAAACTACAATATAGTAACTATTTCAGTAAGGTTTGACTCATTATTTTTATGTTGTTGTTTGATTTTTTTTTCATCCTGGGGATAAGTGTAAATTAAGTTGGTGTCCATGTGGCCTAAGAAAAAGTATATCTGACTTGAAATCATAGTTAAAAAGGTAGCTCAGCTAAAGAATCTTGCAAGGGTTTTGACAACTGGAGAATTAATTCCTTCAAAATTGTGGATAAAATGAAGTTTTATTTTGCTGCTGTAAGATACTGTCTCATAGTGAATCTCTATGGGCGAGATCTCTCTTGTATTTTTACTGTTTAAAAAAAACCAAAAACCAACACCCATGCTCTTCCGTGGATTTTTGTCCTGCAGAATTGTTGAGAATGGACAAGAGAGAGTAGAGGTCGAAGAAGATGGCCTGTTAAAGTCTTTAACAATAAATGGTAAGGAGCAGCTGCTACCCTTGGATAACAAGTAATTCATCGCACGCATTTAACAGAAATTTTAAGTTATAACAAGCATCCTTTGCGGATTAACAGGAACATTTTTTGAAGATTTCAGACGAACTCTTTCATTGTAATCTAAAGTATTTAAAAATGGCTCATCGGAGCTCGTATGTCAGACTTTTTGCGTTTAAATTGCTGGGACCACATGAATAGGACCATTTTTTTGTCCTTAAAAATTGTTGTAAATTTCTGTACGCACTTTGCTTTATATTAAACATTATTTTAGGTAAACATTTACCCTACTTTATTGTTAGGGATACGAATTGTACGCTAATATTAGCATGAATCTTGCTTTTTGCTATTTTTTGTTTTTTGGTGTTTGATATGTGAGCCAATTAATATTTTACTGTGAAGTTAACATTTCTGAGGCAAATTTAATTTCAAGCATTTAGCATTTAGTAGTGAATAATGTTAACATGTTACTGATGGTGCATTTCTGGTTTAAACAAATTAAGGATGTTTTTTTTTTAGTTTTTGCATGATTGCTGGCAATTTAGTTCATTTTGATGAAAATGTGTAATGTTTAAACCTAAGCTAATAAATTAAAACTATTGAGCTTAGGTATTCTGTCATTTTTGCTAAAAAGTTAAAAATGAATAAATGCTGATATTTGTGGTGCTTCTTTCTTGGGTTAATACTTGTAGCTTTTATATGTGCCTATGTAACTTGAAGGATACTAATTATATTTTGCTTTCAGCTCTTCCTCTGAGCTTTTCCTTTGCACACATTCTTTATATAAAACTTGGATTCCGCTTAATGTCAGACACAACATTCTGAACTAACACAAATATAATTTCTTTAAATTGGGTAAACTTTAACATGACAATTTTAAAATTAATTTTTAAGACTAATAGAGGTCTTAAGTTTCATTACAGGTAGTTCTCAACCTAAAACCATTCGTTCAGTGACTTTTTGAAGTTATAATGGCGCTGAAAGAAGTGGTTTATAACCAGTCCTTGCACTTTGCACTGTCACTCCCTACGGTCATGTGACCAAAATTCGGGCTCTTGGCAACCAGCATGTATTTACAACGGTTGCACATCCCCGGGTTACATGATTGCTATTTGTGACCTTCCCAGCCATCTTCTGACTAGCAAGGTCACTGGGGAAAGATGGATTCACTTCACAACCATGTGATTCACTTCACAGCTGCAGTGATTTGCTTAACAACCATGGAAAACAGTTATAAAATCAGGCATGACTCACTGCTTTGTTTAGCAATGGAAATTCTGATCCCAGTTGTGGTTGTAAGTTGAAGATTATCTTTTACTGCATTTAAATATAGTTTTAACCCAGATGTTTTTAATAATGCAATTGAACATCAGTTTGCTTTTCATTTTATCCAAAGCAATGGATGACAGCAAAAGGACTTGTTTTTTCCCTAAATTACGTTTTGTTAAGACGGTTAGGCAACTTTATGGGGCTGCTGTGATTTTGAGATACGGCCCTTTGGATTATTGCTTGCCCTTTCCTAAGGAGAGAGTGACATTCTTTGAGAAGATGGATTTCCCTTTAAGAAATAAAGTGTTCACTTACAAAATAGGAAACTTTCAGCAGGCTTATGCTATAATGAAGTCTCAGTAAAAAATAATAGATAAAAATAATAAATATTAACATGGAAACACATTACCTACCTCCAATTTATTTCTTTCAGAAGTAAGTGTGCAACAGATTTCAGATTTAAGTTTTAAACTATTCATTAGTTCTTATTGAATGTTTGTTAGAATTACTGAGATTTCAATAGAAGTTTCAGACAAACTCAGAGATCAGCTTTAGCAAGTTGTAACTATCTATGCACTTAAAACATGTATACATACCACATACATATTCCAAGATTATGCTCACTCTAATGACTAGCGACAATTGTGTTTGAAAAGCATTGTGCTTTCAGAGGGCTATCTGAAGGCCCATTAAAGCCCAAATGTATATTTGTCAATGGGAGAAAATCTTAATATTAAAATTATTGGAAGTTAAAACTTCTTTGAAAGAGTTTTCCTATAATAGAGTTTATATTGACTAGTGAACTAGAAGATACAAATCAGAATAAAACTGTAATTGAAGACATTTTTCTGTTTAATTTTTAATTAAGTCTATGAAAATTGCTGAAGTACACCATGAATGAGCTATTTTTGTTGAAAACGTTCCTGTTTCTTAACACTCGCATAGAACAGCTATTAAATTTTGCTACTAGGCAAAACTTACCAGGAACCAGAAGAGTAACTTACCAGCTTTCATGCTACTTCATCACAGCATAGTGTACTGCACAATATATTCCCAGCAGCACACAGCAGGTTTAATTTGTGCACTTTTGCTTAACGGGTATATTGAAGTTAATCTAAGGCTCTGTGTGTACTGCAGTTCAAATATCAGAACCATATATCAAAAAATGCCAAATTATGCATCCTTCCTGCCTAATGCAGTTTGACATCTTTGTTACGCAAAATTCTCCTTCCATATCATTTAAAATTTCACTAACCAGATATGGACTATTTGCAAAACATTCACCTCCAACCTTTAAGGGGAAGCACAGCCTTTAGGGGAGTTTTGACAAAATATCCGATCAATTATTCTCATTAACAAACATACCCTATATGTGATGTTGCTTTCCAAGAACAGATATCGTCAGAATGCTGAGTCCTTTGCCAATTAATTTCTGCATTTGCACTGCATGATCATAGCATTGACAAAGCCTGGCTGCCTGCTTGCCTGGCTTGCTTGTCTGTCTTGTTTCAAATATATTGCATACAGGTAGTCCTCACTTAGCGACCATGATTGGAACTGGCAACTGTCGCCATGGTTGCTAAACAGAAATTCATGTGATTGTGTCAAGCTAACTTCCTCTTTTGTTAAGTGAATCACTCTGGTCATTAGGTAAAAACATTGTGTGACTGACTTACGGCTTCTGCCTTCTCTGTTAACTATGCTTGTTGCAAACCAGTTGCAAAGCACACAAATGGCAATTGTGACTGCAGGATGCTGTAATGGTTGTAAATGCACACTGGTTGCAAAGCATCTGACTGGCAATCGTGTGGTCCTGCAATGATCATAATTGTGAGGAGTGCTCACAAAGCTATTTTTACACTAGTAACTGAACAGTTGCTAAATGAGGCAGTTGGTAAGTGAGGACTATATTGGCATCTAATCATTTGGATCTTGAATCTAACTCTTAGTTACTAATCTTTCTGACAGTGCAAGTGAATCAGGTTTCATGTTACTTCTTTGTACAGTACAATTTATCTGGATAAATATGTTCTTGGAATGTCAAAGAGTGAAAATTGCACAGAGTGAAGGCATGGGATCTTTAATTTTAAAGACATTATTTGGTTCATTTGTTTGCAATTCTCACATTCTGATGAATCTGTTGCTACAACCATCTGGTGAAATAAAGTTCCCCAGTAGCTGTTTATAAGCAAAATATTAGATTCTGCCCCTGAAAATTGCTGCTAGGAAAAGAATAATGGGTGGTATTATCCACTGCTTGAGCTACTGAAGGAAGCACAGAGCTGTTTGCCTTTGATGGATTTTAATCTGATTTGTGTGCTAAAAGGAAGCCATGTGCATGAGTAATAGAAATATTATATGATCTGAAGAGAATGCCTGTAGTAGAGACTCAATTACATCAACCAGATGTCTTTGAAGGCAGGAATACTGTCCCTTCTAGGCATAAAAATTTGCTGCAGCTGTCCTGATTATTTCTTTCATCTGTAAGTCCTCCCTTCTGCTCATACTTTTCTTCAGTTCTATCTAATTTTCAACATATGAAATCCTTGGTTGATTTCTTGAGCGAAGCCTACCAAGCTTAATAAGAGGAAGTAGATGGTCCTTGGTGCTCTCTGATCTTGATTGTTTCCTTGCAGATGTTTCATTACCTTACTAGGTAACATCATCCAGATTAGAAGGAAATGGATTTTGGCCTCTAGACAAAGTGGAGGGAAAATGATAAAGGAATAACTTGTTTTTTCCAACATTTTCTTAATTATAGCTCCAAAGCTACCAGCCAAATGGGTGGGAAAACGCACTACACAAATCCTTTCTTCTGAAGTTTACCTGCTTAATGTAAGGTACACTTCTCTTCAGTTTAAACTCTTCTACCAATATTTCTATTACAGCACTTCCTGCTCTTCCTTTTTTCTCCCAGTGACACAATTATTCTATCGAATTATGTAGTAAAAAGTAACTGTTGGTGAACAATCTTTCATACTGTGTTGATTTTTTAAATCTGAATTTTAACCTGCCTTTATTCTTTTATAAGTACTAACTCAAGGCAGTGAACATACATAATTCCATCCTCCTTTCCCCCCCAAAATAACAGTTCTCGCAGATGGGTCATGCTGAGAGAATGACTGGCCCAAAGTTATCCATCTGGCTTTCATGCCTAAAGTGGGACTTAGTTGCATCTAATTCTATTGAAATATCTGAGACTTATTTGTTTTATTAATTTCAACTGAAATTTAACTTGAATGGACTGCATCCAGCCTGTTATTTACCACTGTATTTCAAAATAGAGTGTTTTGGCATGGTGAAAAATATATTTTGCCTTCAATCTTAGGTAAACTTCAAAGTATTTTATGGACAGCTACTATTGTGATTTAAGAGTAGCCCTGAATAGCTGCTACAATCTAATTTTTTTAAAAAAATTGTTCTATTTCGAAATAGAACTTGCTACATTTAGTTCTGATACTTCGGTTCTGCTATTCCATTGTCTACATTGTGAACAAGGTGCAGTTTTTATCTTCAGTGCATTTCATTAACTTGTCTTCTATCCAGTTGCTAGATTGAATGCTTTCGTTGTAACTTTGGATTGATTTCCGACAAGGTATTGCTAAATTGTTCTTTTTTTAAAAAAAAAAATTTTTTTTTGGTAAAGGAAAAGTGTTTCTGTCAATTGTGTAAGAGAAACACTTTTCATTGTTGAATATTGTTACATTCATATTCTGCCTGCTTAGCTATAGTTGATTTCTAATTGACAGTATTGTGCCAGTATATTTTCAGTTACTGTGCTGCAGTGTATGTCTGGAGTATTTCTGTTGGCTCACTTATTTGCAGGGTTGTGTCCTCAAATTCTTTTTAAAGTTGCTTAGCTTCAGTTTCTTCATCTGTAAAATTATTTTACTGATTTTACAACATCTCATTGATTAATATGTGTTTAATAAAATGTATCAGGTTATATAGGATTATCATGACAAAAGACCTTTGATTTAATATAATTTATAGCACTTCCTCCCAAACAGGGGAGTACTCTATGAAATATTAATTTAGCCTTTAATTAGGGATATTTTGGACTACTAGACCTCAGCTCCAAAAATCTGACCAATTGCTAGACAAAAGCAAAGAAATACTATGTAGAAATACTGTGTTGTCATCTATTTATCTGATTTTTGCAGCTCAATTCTTATTAGAATCTCTGCTGCCTCCTTTGTTTGGGTATCCTTTTTTCCACTTTCTTGTAATCTGAAACTATCATGACAGTAGGATACTGATGAATATTTATTTGGTTGGTAGATCTATGTCTCATACAACTGACTCACACACAAAATAATAAACCAACGTAAAACCCCTGGTAGCCAGGGATAAACAATAACCCTGGTAATGGAGGAAAGTATGTCTATATCAGCAGAATTCATCTACCATCTGGCCCAAATGCCCGGGAACTGGCTAAGTATTCAGTACCTTTCAAAACACTAATTTGGATTAACATCACTTATTTATTCTCTTACTATAGCTACAATTTCATACAAATGATTGTGGATGGCAAACAATAATAAAATAATTAAAAAGTACAATATCATACAAAAGTAAATAAATATGGTAGCCAAGAATTATGATCAACATAGTTATCAACATAGCCAGGAAACGGGGCCATTCACACACTGGGGATCCCAGGCCACACCACACAGGTTTCCAAGATTTTGAGTGGTCAGTGAAGTTGGGGTGATCCTCACGAGGGCAGAGGCTGCAGCAGAGAAAGCACATCTCTTAATCCCACCAGCTGACATTCCTTGGTTGAGGGACCCATAACATGTCCAGTATGCTGGACTGAATTGGAAGAGGTAGAAGAACCTTGTCACTGGAAGGCCCAAATACCCAAAGCCATCAATTTTGTTTTGAGTTTAATCAAAGCCCATTGCTCCTCATCCAGGCCCTTATAGCCTCCAGGCATTGGAAAAAGACATCCACAACATTGCTCAGATGGCCTAGGATGGAGATATAAAGCTGGATATCAGCAGCATATTAATGATAACTTCCACTCAAATTGTCAGATCAAATAGTGGCCTCACGTTGATGTTAAATAGGAAAGGAGAGGGAGCCACAGGCTAGATCTCTGCCCTCTTATTAACACTAATTGGAACCGACCCCTGAGGAAAAAGGAGGATCACTGCAATATATTGCTGCCCCACCCCCCAGCTCCTGAAGTCTGTCCAAAAGAATACCATGATTGATGGTATTGCTGAGGGGTCAGTCTCAGTCCTGTAACCTGGCCTGAACCCTGAATGAGAGGGATCCAGATAATCTCTTACATTCTTTTAAGTCAACACCAGACTTTTGATTAATTTGTTTTCACATTATACTTAAGTGGGTTTTGCAATTTTCAGGATAATTTTACCACATGAAATGGAGAATTGCTCTCTTAAGGAAAACTAGCACAAGCTCATTTCTAGTTCTTCATCCCTTGGATCCTAGCCACTGCTTTCTGGACACATTCTTTTTAAGCATAAAAAGTTATTTTAATTATTCCGAAATTTAGCATATCAAGCCTCTAGGAAAAATATACATATTTAATGTGATGCAAAAATAATGAATATTTGGTAAAGGCTGATCAAGATAAATAATTTCACTCTTCGTTTAGTACTCACAAAATACTAGGCCTTGTACTAACCATTTTGGAATTACCAGTAATTTTTAATATTCACCTGGGAATAATCCTTAAATCTCCATCAGCAAAGATACTACTTTAATCAAGTATGGTGTATAATTTTATTTTACAGTACTTCATTATATTAAGGCTCCAGTTCCTTTTGTTAGCTTTGCCTTCCATTTGAAAGGGTTGCTGCATTCAGTGGTCATTTTGGTGAATTTAATTATATTAGAGTTTACTGAGCAGCAGTAGGCACTAGTATTAACGTTCACTGCCAAGTCAGGGCTGAAAAGTTGCTTTTGTTGACTTAAAAATGGGGTTTGAATTAATCCTTTAGGCTGCCATGAAGAATTGGGAGTCAAATTGCTGGGCAGCCTATTATTGTGTTTCATAAGAACTGACTTTTACGTGACACACTTCTTTAGGATAATTCTCAGCATGGCTTATCTATCTATATAGGTCAATCTCAAATCCTTCTCATCTGTGTTCCTGACATAATTCTTTTGGTTACTATGGATTAGCAAGAAAATACATTCGTCTGGTTTCTTCACTTGTTCTTATTTAGAAAGAATTCTGACATGCTTGAGGTCATTTTCCAATTCATAAACATTTGTGGTATTTTTCTTCCTCTGTTAGCTAGTGACTTTAATGTTGAACGTAAGAGTGGGATTTAGGTAAGATGAAATAGCCATAGAAATAATAGAAATATGATTTGCATAGTTATCAGGTCAAATTCAAATTTATCTGAATGTGAACTGCAATTAGAGAATAATGAACATATAAAAATGGAATAATAAAATGAAAGGGTTGCAACGCACCTTCTAGTCCAGTGGTCTTCAAACTTGGCAGCTTTAAGACTTGTGGACTTCAACTCCATCATGGCTGGCTGGAGAATTCTGGGAACTGAAGTCCACAAGTCTTAAAGCTGTCAAGTTGGAAGACTTCTGTTCTACTCCAACACCCTGATCAGTATGCCTTAAATGGAAAAAAAAAGGAAGTATATTACCTGACTCTCCAATACTTTTTAATAATCCCTTTTTTTTCCATTTAAGACATACAGTTCTTAAAATTTAAACAAAAAAGAGGCATAATGTGCCTTTTGAACTGTAATAGTATCACTTGGTACTTAAAAGGGCAATTAGATTATTTTCTTCTGAGCTGTCTGTGGAACGTTTACTTAAGATTGGAGCCATGGTAACACTTTTTTCTTCCATAAATCATTGTAGTTGGAGGCACAATATTGCCTTCCCAAGTAACATACTTTCCCCTTATGGGATCTCTCATAGAGTGACAGATTAAATTTCTGACATGTGTATTTAAACTAAATAAGTATAATATTGTATCTGGGCTTGGATAGAGATCAAAGTTTATTGTGGGTGTGTTGGTAAAAATTCCCTAAATTGCTGTCTCACACATCATGTTTAGACATGTTGATGGCAGCGAAAACTGGAGTTTGAAATAATACTGTGGTAAGTTTGGAAAAGTGGGGGATGTTGGTCAGTAGATCCGGAATAAGAGACACAAAGTAGTAAATACTGACTATATGGATGACGCAGTCCATTAAGAATAAAATTTACGTTTTTGGATAGGACTTTCTGTTAGTAATCCTGATTATGCCTTGGGTTCTTATTTGTCTTTGAAAAAACAATGGTGCTTTTAAATACTTACCTTAAGCTTTGCCTAGCATATGATAGTCCATGGTTGTTCTCAGGGTAGTCTAGATAAAATTCTGCAAACAACAGACAAATCACTTTATTTCTGTTTGAAATGAAAGGTTCTGTAGATACGGAAGTACTATCATGAGGAATGGACTTTGTGTATTTTCATGTTTTTGGAACAAGGAAATGTTTTTAAAAAGATTCATTACATTTGATAGGATAACTAGGTTTTGGTTGTTCTCATGTTTTGCATTCCAAAATAACTATCCTACTCCATTCCTTCTAATTTTAGTCCCAGGTCTGTGCAACAGACCTCTGTTTAATATGACTACAGTTAAAGTGGGACTATACCAATCAAAAATTGTGTCCAACTCTTTCAATTCCACTGATAGTCTTTTGGTAATAGGGTATGGAACTTATATGCTACTTGGGTATCGCTGATTCAGAATGTTGATCAGGCTTAGCAGAAAATTGTAATAAGGTTGTTCCAAAGTATGTTAGTCTGCATTAGTTTGCATTGTAGCTATTGAATGGAAAAGAACAGAGTTGCTGCTCCTTGGAGAAAAGCTTGATAAACCGGTCCTTGTTATTTTCAGCTGCATTTAGCCACATGTCCATCTACATTGTCATTGTATTGATTTTGTATGCAATTTTCCTTCAATTATATACATTATATGCATTATTTATAGACATTATGTAACTTTTTGTTATATAATTCATTTTCTAAAATCTAGGACTAAGATTTCCTGATGGGGAAAGGACAGATTGTGCTTTGAACCCAGCTGAACAGAAGCAACTCTTTTGAGATGAAACAAGAAAGGTTTTAAATGGGATACAAGATCTCCTTTTACAGAACTGAGCAAGGATTGAAGATAGTGGAAGAGATTAACTCACCTCTTCAGATTGCTTTGTCACTGAAACAAGGTGTTTAAGGAATCCTATGCAGTTCTGGAGCATAATATTTGTTGGGAAACTCAGATAAACTGGAAGGAGGGATTAAATGAGGATTTAGCTTGGAGACTTTGAATAGCTGTAAACCTGGGCCTCCCTCAAGATATGGTCATTCTCAGGGGAAGGCAAGCAAGCAAGTGGGCTGTAAGGGGTTTGCAACTGGGCCATGGAAACAGCTGGCGAGTGCCCATGCATGCACACACATCCTCATTTGGGCAAGTATGTGCGCACACACTCGATTTGTGTGAGTGGCAGATGTGTGTGCACACCGCTTTGCAAAAAATGGAGTTGGGGAACTCTGACATAGATGATAGACATTAAAGTCATTTGTCGCTCTGTTTGCTTCCATCTGACATTAGTCTTGTTTAAAAGTATTCCAGGTCTTGATGACAATTTGGCCTATATGTGTCATCTACTGCTAATTTTGTCTTTTCCCTTAGAATTACCCTCTTACTCATTCCTGAAAAAGTATAGCTGAGTGTACAATAAATGGATGGTCTCAAGTAGGACAGAAGAGTAGGTTTTCTGGCCTCTCTAGATAAGCTTAATAGACTAGTCTTGCAAGTTGCACAGGTTATGAAGAAATGAGTTTGGCATTCTTAACTGTTTTTTCCTGATCCTGCAGAATGTTTCAAGGGTGAGAGAGAGAGAGATATTGAGGACAGATGGTGCAAGCTAAGGCTTGATTGCTTATCAGCTGGTTCAGTAAAAATAAGGAGTTTCAGACGATATGACATCTGCAGTCTGTACAGTGTCTGCCAGATCAAAGAAGAGTTCTACATTCAGTGGAGAGATAATTTGTTTTTCTCAAATTATGAAAGCTCCCTGAAGAATATCACTTCTTCCAGGGGAAGCAAAATTACTAAGCTGTGCAAACCTCACAGCCTTCTGTGGTTCGAGAAGGTGTGAGAGGCACCAGATTGCTTGTTTTTTGGGATGCTTCTTAGTTTTTTATTTTTTTTATTTTTTTTATTTGCATTTATACCCCGCCCTTCTCCGAAGACTCAGGGCGGCTTACACTATGTTAAGCAATAGTCTTCATCCTATTTGTATATTATATACAAAGTCAACTTATTGCCCCCAACAATCTGGGTCCTCATTTTACCTACCTTATAAAGGATGGAAGGCTGAGTCAACCTTGGGCCTGGTGGGACTTGAACCTGCAATAATTGCAGGCAGCTGTTGTTAATAACAGACTGTTTTCTCTTAAAGATTTGGAGCAATAATTAGGAATATAAAGGCAATTCAGCTATTCATGTAGGATGGTTGAAAATAATTGGGACTAAAAAGCATTTCAAAGTAACTTACTTTAAAACTGATGACTAAATAAATATGGCTTAATTTTTTTAAAAAGATTAGCTTATTTGCTCCTGTTATAAAAAGCCAAGGGCTTACATCAGGGGTGTCAGACTCAAGGCCCAGGGGCTGGATCCAGCCTGCAGGGTAGCTAGATCTGGCCCACAGAGTGACCCTGGAAACAGTGAAGGACTGGCCCACGGTGCCTCTGCCAGCAAAAACAGCTCAGGAGGGCTGTATGCAGCCCTTCTGAGTTCCATTTTTGCTGGCAGGGGGTTGCTGGAGGGTGTCTCAGCCAAAAACGGGAGCTCAGGAGCCTGTTTTCTCTGGCAGAGCACAGGCACCCCTGACACAAGTGACACTGAACTGGCCATGCCCAGCCTGGCCACACCCACTCCCCCCCTGATGCAGCCCTGAATGAAACTGAGTTTGACACCTCTGGTTTACATAATCTGTATCTTGTCCTATTTGTTTGTTCCTATAGAGCAGGGGTGGGAAACCACGACCCTTTTAGGACTTGTGGACTTCAACTCCCAGAATTCCTGAAACACAAGTCCTAAAAGGGCTGTGGTTCCCCACCCCTACTATAAAGAACGGCAAGAGCCAGCTTGGTTTAATGCTTAGGACATCAGGCTAATAATTGTCTTAAGCATTAAACCAAGCTGGCTCTTGCCGTGCTCTATAGTAGGGGTGGGGAGCCATGGCCCTTTTATGACTTGAGTTCTAGTCCCATCTTAGGCACAAAGCCAGCTGGGAAACCTTGGGCCAGTCACTTTGTCTCAGCTTTAGGAAAGGGGCAATAGCAACCACATTTGAAAAATTTTGCCAAGAAAACTGCAGGAACGTGTTCAGACAGCTTCTGAGAATTGGACACAATTGAGCAGAAGAAGAAAAAATAAGAGTATGGCAAATTTAGCTATTTCTTTTACATATTGCTTAATGTAGGACAGGTGAAATATGTGAATTATTTTATTGCGATATAGATTACTGAGAACCGCCATTGCAAATAGCAAATACTAAACAATTCAGAAATATATTACAGCTTGTTAAACTTGTTCTTTACCCAAATTATAATACTACAAAAGCATGTAGTGTCAAGTGAAAAATCACATTTGTGTTGGTTGTGACGAATGCTCTACTGTGCAGACTCCAATCTTCCTTTCCAATTAAAATTAGGAAAAAAGAAGTCACATTTGAAGCTATATTATATTCTGGGAGTTCACCCATCGTAAAGTTGCTAAAGTAGAGAAACACTGATCTATAAGAATGCTTTCAAACCCAGCTTTAAAAAATTAGGAAGGTTTCTGGCATTTAGCATTTCTTCCATGGTGTTTGAATTCTCTCAATACACAAACATGTCAGTGCAGTCTCCCCCTTCCCCTTTCTTAACTTGAAGCTGAAAAAGAGCAGTGAGAATCATGCCCAGAATTTTGCCAATAATATTTTATTTTCTCTGCCAAGATCATCATAATGAGAGGTCAGTATTGATCAGTATTATGTCTCATCCTGAAAAATATTCTTCACTGTAGGAATTTCACTGTGACCATGCTTTTGTGTTTCATGTCTTAAAACTTACTTACTTCCTCCCTCCCTTCCTCTCTCCCTCCCTCCCTCATATGTGTATTTTCCAGAGTATGAAACTGTATTATAGTTGGTTTTAATCTGTAGTTCTGTAATCTAAGTAACTTTCAATTTGCCTATTGTCTAGTAAGCAGCTCTATATGGATATTCCAGATTAATGTAGCATTCACCTTTAAGCATCAGATTAATGTAGCATTCACCTTTAAGCATCAGAACTGGTTTATCTGCTGGAAGATGCTAATTTATTTACAATACCTGAAAGCATAGATATGACTCAGTGCAAAGTTTCTCAAGTGAGGACATTTGTAAGGCTACCACATTAATAGTGGTGATCTTCCCACATTTCAAAATGTTTCCTCTGGTTGATCATTTATTAGTTGTGTTATCCCACTAATGCATAGTTCTGTAGTCCTGACAGTAGAATAGAATAGAATTTTTTATTGGCCAAGTGTGATTGGACACACAAGGAATTTGTCTTGGTGCATATGCTCTCACTGTACATAAAAGAAAAGATACGTTCATCAAAGTACAATATTTACAACACAAATAATAAGTAATCAAAGTAATCTTACAACTTTGCAACTTCAGATACTTGAAAGAAAAAAGTTCATTCGGCTTCATTAGAAATATAAAGGACTGTTTCCAATATTACTAGATACAAAAGAAACTCTCTGCATTTTGATAATATCAGAAAGGAAAGGAAAGGAAACCATTGTAACACCATGGGCGTTCTGATATAGACATTTTGATTTACCTCCACATAACATTGATGTATACACACACACACTTTTCCCATGAGATAATAAAAGTTCAGAAAACAAGTAAGAAATGGAAAACAAAATCAGTTAAAGGAAATAGATAAGGTATATTTCTTTTCCTTTTTTCTTACAGTACGGAGCCTTTGATAACCATCATGGCATTGGTCAGTTGAGGCTTTCATATAATGCTTTTAGTCAGAAAATGTGTAGACTTAATAAATTTCATTATTTTTTTAAAAGATATGAGAGCATATGCACCATATGAACAGTGGAGATCAAATGGATAAATACCTTTTAAAACTTTTGTTTATTCTAATGAAAAGCAGAAGTATTATCATAACCTTACACACAGGCTTTGAGCATAGGGATGTTAGATAAGCTCTTCTTCCTTTTTTTTTTTTTTGAGATCCAATTTAGCATGCTGATTTTAATTTATAAAGCGTTATAAAACTTTGCTCAATCTCATGTCGTGCATCCGTTACACCCTTTCCCGGAAAGGGAGGCTCTTTGCTTTGTCACTCATAACGTTGGTCATCTCCTCTTTAGAGTATTGCAGTGCAATCTGCAATCCTCGACAAGTATCTGGAAGCTTCAGCTGGTACAAAATTTGGCTGTGTGAGCAACCTTTGGTGCCCAAAGAATGGTGTACGTTACACCTTTCCTGCATCAGTTTGCTTTTGGTTTGATTCAAGGTGTTGGTTGTGACCTTTAAAGCCCCGCGTGGCATGGGGTCAAGTTACCAACAGAGCTGCCTGAACCCCATCACATCAGCCTGTCCCACCTGGTCTTTTAATTTTTTAATTTATTTTATTTTATTTTATTTGTCATAACAGCATACATAAACATAAGCATGAAGCAACTATATAACATATAAGCATATATATGAGTATAAGCATGTAATAACTATATAAATTGGATATAATGAAAGGAAACAGTAGGACAGGAACGGTAGGCACGTTTGTGCTCTTATGCATGCCCCTTAAATTTTATTATTTATGATTTATTACTTCCCTTCCAGGGAAGGTATTTATGATCCCCATCAGCTAAAGAAATATCACTGGGGGGTGGGGGTGGTCTTTTGCCCCATTATATAGGTCTGCAAACTTGGCTCCTTTAAGACTTGTGGACTTCAACTCCCAAAGCTGGCTGAGGAACTCTGGGAGTTGAAGTCCACAAATCTTAAAGGAGCCAAGTTTGCAGACCCCTGGTATAGAACACTCCCTCTGCCGCTCATTTCCTAGGTGAGCCAGGCCTCTACTGGCCTTCAGGAAAGGCCTTGCTTGGCTTTCACAGATGAATACTCAGCCATGAGCCTGGTTAGCACCATTGGCAAACAAACGAACAGAAAAATAAATAAATATATTGAATAACTGATACGGCCTTAGCTCTCTCGTTTTAAAATGTTTTATTTTTATTTTCTGTTGTGCTGAAAACATCCGTACACAACATGCGTAAAAGTCTCTGCAATAAAACATGCAATCACAGTACATTGTTTTTTATTTTTTCATTTAATCCTTTAATATATTTTAAGAAAGTTAATGATCTAAAAGAATAAAAAAAACACGCTATAGAAATGAGGTATTTTAAATACTTTTGATACCAGCCGGTTTGACCAGTTGGAGGTAGAGAAAAGAAAAACAGCTTTCGTATACAATGTTCACATCAGGAAAACCTGTATGAAGAGTAGATGCCTACAATTTATAATTAGTGTCAATTTCAATAAACATGATTATCTGTACCGATAGTTCTCAACTTATGACCCATTGCTTAGCGACTGATCAAAGTTACAACCAATGGAAAAAAGGAAAGTTACAACCCAGATTCAAAGTTTTGATGGTAAGGCCCTCTCTACAGTCACCTTTATGGCTGCTTACAGCATTCCATAGTCATAACACTACGACTTTTTTTTTTTACAACGGTTTTGCTGAAAACTGGTACTTCCAGTTTTCAACCAAACTGCGCCCATAGCTAAACACTGGTTTACTTAGCAACTGGCCCCTGGGATCCCATTTCAGATTCCCTAAGCACTTGCAAATGATTGGTTGAAATTGGATGTGTGATCTTTGACTTCAAGATGCAAAGATAAGGGCAGAAGCAGGATGCCAGATTTTCCATTCCCACTTTTCATAATCCTGGAAGCCTAAACAATTATTTTGAAATGGGCTGAATTCACTTGGTCCCACCCTTTAGTGACAACCTTGTATCATTCTGCAGCTCACTTAAGTTTTGGGTGTCATAGGCTGGAAAATTAAAATCTTTGTATATGTTGCCACTAAAGGGTGTTTTGTCACCTATTTGCTTAATTCCAGAAGGTAAGAACATACATGGGATTTATGGTGAAACCAACCAAAACCCTGTAAATTTGTTTAATGATTTTACTTTTGACTTACTAAAGATTTTTGCATTAAAATAAGATTCCACTTTCAGTCCTTGGGATAATCAGTGGTGGGTTGCTACTGGTTCACCCTGGATCAGGTAAATTGGTGATGGCGGGCTCCGCCCCCCTGCCCGGATGCTTCTACGCATGCACAGAAGCGTTGCGCGCGTAAATGTGCGCAGCCCACAAACGAACCAGTAGCGACGGGTTTTGAAACCCGCCCCGGGCATAATGAACTAGTCTTAATAAAGCACTCTTTACCTTTTAAATTTAGACTTCCCGTGCATGGTTTCTAAGTATGATTCATGACATGTCATATTGATTAATATTTAATAAATAAATAAAATTTAAAGGTTTAAGTGAAGTGCCTTTGGAGGCCTGGAAGTATCACAGTTATCCCATAATTATACATAAGATTGGGGGGGTGACATTGTCGATAGAAAGCCATCTTTTCTGGGTAGTAGTCATGATCTGCACAATAGGAGTGGGCACCTCACAGCTAAATATAGGTAGCCATGTTTCTACACAATTCCTTTTGGGCCAGTATCGCGAAACATCAGCAGCTGAGAAGATAGGTGCTGATGGAAGGAATCAAGTTCCTGAAAACATATTCCAGCAGTTTTTTGAAGCAGATCACTTTCCTTTCATCCACTCTTTTATTTCATCCTGGTTTTTAAAGAACTGGAATTCTGATACCAGCTGTATATCTTTAGGTGAAGAGCAGCTTTTTGAGTATCAAATCCTGAGGTATATAGCATAACATAGCCCCTAAAATACATTTATCGGAGAGCATGTTCTAACTGGCATTAGAATAGAAGAGAAGAGAAGAGAAGAGAATTTTTATTGGCCAAGTGTGATTGGACACACAAGGAATTTGTCTTGGTGCATATGCTCTCAGTGTACATAAAAGAAAAGATACGTTCATCAAGGTACAACATTTACAACACAACTGATGGTCAATATATCAATATAAATCATAAGGATTGCCAGCAACAAAGTTACAGTCATACAGTCATAAGTGGAAAGGTTTTAGTATTCCTCATAAATGAGTTAGCATTTTTCAACAAACCTTCACGATGGGAATCCAGGAACACAGGCTAGGACAATATTATTGGCAAAATAGGTGCAATCACATTCAAATTGATCTTAGTTATGATACGACACTGTCATCATTTTAGAGACAGTTGTTGAATTGGAAACATCAGTTTTTCCGCATGGCAGTTACTTAATAATCTAATTGCATCTCTGTAAACTTTTAGAATCCTCTCTTACTGCTAACTGCATTCACTCGTAATACTGAGCCACAAAGCCTGTTATTAGTGTAGAATGATGCGTGAAATGGTGTACAATCCAGGTGACAGAGTCTTACTGCATAACTCTCTCTATAACAGGCATGTCAAACTCAAAGCCCGGGGGCCTGAATCCGGCCCGTGGGGTGCTTAGATCTAGGCTGCAGGGCCACCTTAGAAACAGTGAAGGACTGGCCGGTGGTACCTCTGCCAGCGAAGATGGAGGTTGCGAGGACCTCAGGCAGCCCTCCCCAGCTCTATTTTCACTGGCAGAGGATTGCAGGAGACTGTCACAGTTGAAAACTGAATCCGGGAGTCCGTTTTCGCTGGCAGAAAGCGAGTGACATGAATGATGTTGAGCTGGCCACACCCACCCTGGCCCCCTGAGGTCAAATACACTCCTAATGTGAAATCGAGTTTTACACCCTTGCTCTATAATGTGCTTTTCCAAGAAGCAACTGGACTTTCTGTTTTTTCTTTGAAGACATTTTGCTTCTTATCCAAGAAACTTCTTCAGTACTACTTCAGCTTCTAAGAACCTGAAAAAGCTGCTTGGATTAAGAAACAAAACGTCTTCAAGGAAAAACCCAGAAAGTCCAATTGCCTCTTGAATAAGCACCTTTCGGACAACCATGACCTGGATGCCTGAGAATCTCTATAGACCTCTCTCTATAAGTACTAATAATGTATATTATAACTCAGTACAGGCAGTCCTCAACCTATGACCACAATTGGGATCAAATGTAATGTTGCTAAGCAATGCAATAAATAAGTGAGCTGTATCCAATTTTACAATCTTTTGGCCATGGTCATTAAGCAAATCCAGCTTCTATTGACTTAGCTTGTTGGAAGCCACCCGGGAAGTTCACAGATGGCAATTAGGTAAGCCTGCGATATTGCAACTGTCATGAATACATAATGATTGCCAGGTGCCCAAATTTTAATCATGTGACCATGGGACAGCCCTAAATGCAAGGACTTAGTTGTAAGTCAATTTTTTTCAGCACTGTTGTAATTCGGAATGATCATTAAACGAATGGTCACAAGTTGAGGACTAGCTCTGGTCTAGAATGAACTGATGCTAGGCTAATTTTTCATTTGAAATGTGTTTGAATATTAGTAGCTCGGCTTGGTGGGTAGGCTGTTGATTTGAGCTCTGAGCTTGGCAGTTGGGTTGCAAACGTTTTGTCACCATTCGAGGAGAAACGGTCAGTGCTTTTTGAGTTGTGTATTTTGGCACAACTCAAAACGCACTGATGATGTCTCCTTGAATGGTGACAAAACATTTGCAACCCAATTGCTAATTTTTCATTTGTTTGACTAGCCTGTATTTATCAGGTTAGGCCTAAGGCCTGTCCTGGCACCCAGGGATCTATTCTTAGATCCCGACATAATGAAAATTTATAGACATAAATTTCCTGTTCCTCTTTTTGGTGGAAGGAATCTTCAGGGCTGCGTGTTTTTATGTACGTTGTATTTCTGCAGCATATTCATGACAGGGAGAGATAAGGAATGATGATTCTGTTCCTCAAGACTGCACATTTTTAGCATTCAAGTGGAGGAAAATTCTTTTTAATGGATGAGAAACCATCTGATCACATCTATCCACTCCTCCCAGAGACTGTCCTTGTCCACTAGGTCATTCAGCCCTTTTATAGATACATGCTCATTTTGGTGGGATGCAATTGTGGGAGTTAATATTCTTGTGGTTGTGGGAGTTAATATTCTTGTGGTAGTGCAAGGATTTACTGATTCTGCCCTATCTGGCTACAAAGTAGGGCAGGGGCCTGAAAATGTATCAATCTTAGAATTACAAGCACTGTGTTTGCTTTGTTGTGTTGGTACAATCATTTTAGTATGTGACAAGAACTGAGCATGCTGAAATGAAACTTCTGTCAGTAGAAGCCTTTGGGAGTCTGTGTATCTTGCTAAGGTCCTTTCATTAGTCCAGCAGTGCTTTTGTTTGGCAAACTATGAAGCATTCTTCAACTGTTAAGCGTTAGCTTGGTTTCAAAATAGTTTGTCTGAGGTTTAGGCTTGCCAGATCAAATCTTCCAAAAATAGGAGCCTCTTGCAGAGTGCTGCAATAGGCTGTCAAGGTTTTTGCTTCATGGAGTTAAGCTACCAAATGCTGTTTATTACAGACTGATTCTCTAACTATGAATTTTATGGATTTCTCCTCTATGATTAGCATTGTAATTTTATGGATTCCTCCTCCATGATTAAGCTAAGCTTGGAAAAAATTATTTTTGGAAGAGCTGTTTTAGGTCCATATTTGCTAAGAGGGGAGAAAAAAATATCTTATAGGAAGAGTGGGAATTATCTTCAAAATATCTTACTATTGCACAAAGTTGTAAGAATACTATGAGCCAATTTGAAAATGAAAAAAAGAACACAGTTATTGAAACTTCCTAAAGTTCATGAGAATTGAGGCCTGGCACAGAAATTATAATGCTGTTTTAACGCATTTGCTATGTTCAGCCTATATATTATAACTGCAGCTCCCAGCCTCTTCTCCAAAACTCTTGGATAAATGGGATACACTCATATTTCAGCATAATCTATAAAGGCAATGTTTCTCAACCTTGCCAACTCTACAACCTGTTAATGTCAACTCCCAGAATTCCCTACCCAACATGCTGTCAAAGTCTACACATTTTAAAGTTCCTGAGGTTGACGGACCCCATATCAGAGTCTTTGGCTCAGTTCACACAGCATGCTGAACTTTGGCTGGCTTTCTCATCGTTTGTTGAATAAATGGGGTTATTAAACAATATCTCACAAATCTAAGCCAAAAATTATGGTTATTTTATTTATTTATTTATTTTATTTATTTTATTAGATTTATAAACCGCCCTTCTCCCGAAGGACTCAGGGCGGTGTACAGCCAAAGTAAAAAGAAACAATATACAGTTAAAATACAATTAAAAAGCTTATTATACAGTGTGGCCGAAATTAAAATAATTAAGAATCTAAAAAACCCCAATTAAAACCAGAGAGAAATTTAGAATTTAAAACTACAATTTAAGAAAGCCCTGCACGAACAAACAGATATGTTTTCAGTTCGCGGCGAAAAGTCCGAAGGTCAGGTATTTGGCGTAAACCAGGGGGGAGTTCATTCCAAAGAGTGGGAGCCCCCACAGAGAAGGATCTTCCTCTGGGGGCCGCCAGCCGACATTGTCTGGCGGACGGCACCCTGAGAAGGCCCTCTCTGTGCGAGCGTACGTTAGAAGCAACAATTAGAAGGTTAGAAGCAACAATGGGTGGGTTCACCCATCTCATTACGTCAAAACTAAACAAGCCACATTACAACTTAGTATTATGTATCCGAAGGATGGTGCCTACGAAGGGAAAGGTGGAATAATGGAATTCACTACAGTGAAGTGGCTGTTTCTCAGGGAGCACACTCAAAGGAGTCAGATGAGACAATAGCTGAATAGGAAACAGGAAGAGAGTTAGCATAGGCACCCTAGGCCAGGGGTCAGCAACCTGCAGCTCTGGAGCAGCATGTGGCTCTTTCATCCCTCTGCTGTGGCTCCCTGTTGCTGGTCGGCGCCACAATTTGGTTAAGGTGGGGGGGGGAAGCATGGCATCCCAGGAGGAGACTCTATGGCAAGGGGCGGGTTTTCTGGTTGGCTCCACAATTGATAGGGCTTTTGGTTAGGACAAGTAGAAGAAAAAGGACACCACACTAGGAGGAGACTCTATGGTGGGGAACCTAACTTCTGGTCCAGAATTGAATGGGGGGCTTCCTTTGTGGCTCTTTGAAGGTTTAAGATTGCCGACCCCTGCCTTAGGCACTAGAATCTCCAATGTTGTGGTGAGATGAAGTTTTAATCTGGCAAGATTCTGTCTATTGGATGTAAGCAAGTAAAGAATTACAATTAGTTGTTCTATGATGTTCTTGGGCTGGACCTGACAATGTATAATCTTATCCATTATAAACTAAATGAGAATGTACTGTTCTAAACTCCTTAAATGAAGGACTGTGGTAAATTATAAAATTGATAAAAATCGATAATTGAAACAGCACTTGGAAATTGCTTGGATATTTTTCATCCCATCGTATCTTAGTTTCTAGTGGAATTTAACATAGGTTAAAGGCAAGATTCAGAATAAACAATGCTAAGTGGTGAGTAATTATTGGAAACTTATAGAAAAACGTTGATGTACATATATTCTTTGGTTTGGGGTATATAGAGGAAATGGCAGAGTAGCTTATGTATGATTTCTCAAAAGGAAAACGTAACAAAATTCACCTCACTCCAAGGTCCATAGTTTTCCACTGATGTTGACATTAGGTAATCTTCGTAATGTCAACATCAGGAAATATAGTAGCCTATCTGAATGCATACCTTATGTTGAGCAAAATAATCATGCAGTCTGTGATAAAACCCTACTCATTATATTCTGAGCAGTTAATGACTTAAAGGAACCCAGAATAATAAACAAACAGCATCTGTACAGAGCAGAAACAGAAAAACATAAGTGACTCTCCTATTTTTTCTTGTGGTCTTCACACTCTCATGAAAACTCCCTTCGCTGGTGTCTTTAATGAAGCCGCTCTTTGTCTTATTGAACCTTAGCTTTAAATAGGTCCTCTGTAATACCTATGGAGACGAAAGAAGCTACTCTGAAAAGCTAAAGAATCAATTTTCAGCAAATGAACCAGCAAACATGTGGAAAACTCTTAAAAATATCACCGGCTATGGCAAACCTCCTTCCCAGGCTGAAGGTAATCAACAACTGGCAGATGACCTGAATGAGTTTTACTGCAGGTTTGAAAGGAAACTACAGCCACCTATCTCCACAACCCCCATCTCAGACACAGCAACAACAGCCAAGCCTCCTACAACTGACCCCATTTCATTGGGTTCACAACCCCTAGTGATCACAGAAAAGGAAGTGCAGGACCTATTTCACAGACAAAAGCCAGGAAAAGCTCCAGGCCCAGACAAGATAACTCCTTCTTGCTTAAAAGTCTGTGCTGACCAATTGGCCCCCATCTTCACCCATATTTTCAATAAATCACTAGAGATGTGCTATGTTCCTTCTTGCTTCAAACGCTCTACCATCATCCCAGTGCCGAAGAAGCCCACCATCAAGGAACTGAATGACTACAGACCAGTTGCTCTAACATCTGTAGTCATGAAAACCTTTGAAAGGCTAGTGCTTTCCTACCTGAAAACCATCACGAATCCGCTTTTAGACCCCTTGCAATTTGCATACCGAGCAAATAGATCAACAGATGATGCTGTTAATATGGCTCTGCACTACATCCTACAACATCTTGAGTCTCCAAAGACCTATGCAAGGGTCCTTTTGTAGACTTTAGTTCAGCATTCAACACCATCATTCCAGACATTCTTCTAACTAAGCTAAACCAGCTACAGGTAACGGAACAGACTTGTAAGTGGATCACAAGCTTCCTAACAAACAGGAAGCAGCAGGTGAAGCTAAGCAAGATCACATCAAATACCTGTACAATTAGCACAGGGGCCCCCCAAGGCTGTGTGCTCTCCCCACTTCTCTTCTCTCTGTATACCAATGACTGCATCTCCAATGATCCATTTGTTAAGCTACTGAAGTTCGCAGATGACACAACAGTGATTGGTCTCATTCGAGACAATGACGAATCCGCATATAGACGAGAGGTCGAACGACTAGCCTTGTGGTGCAACCAAAACAATCTGGAACTGAACACACTCAAAACCGTAGAAATGGTGGTAGACTTTAGGAAAAACCCTTCCATACTTCCACCTCTCACAATACTTGACAACACAGTATCAACAGTAGAAACCTTCAAATTTCTGGGTTCTATCATATCGCAAGATCTCAAATGGACAGCTAACATCAAAACATCATTAAAAAGGACAACAAAGAATGTTCTTTCTGCGCCAACTCAGTAAGCTCAAACTGCCCAAGGAGCTGCTGATCCAGTTCTACAGAGGAATTATTGAGTCTGTCATTTGCACCTCTATAACTGTCTGGTTCGGTTCTGCAACCCAACAAGAAAAACACAGACTTCAGAGGATAATTAGAACTGCAGAAAAAATAATTGCTACCAACTTGCCTTCCATTGAGGACCTGTATACTGCACGAATCAAGAAGAGGCCGTGAAAATATTTGCAGATCCCTCGCATCCTGGACATAAACTGTTTCAACTCCTACCCTCAAAACGACGCTATAGAGCACTGCACACCAGAACAACTAGACACAAGAACAGTTTTTTCCCGAAGGCCATCACTCTGCTAAACAAATAATTCCCTCAACACTGTCAGACTATTTACTGAATCTGCACTACTATTAATCGTTTCATAGTTCCCATCACCAATCTCTTTCCACTTATGACTGTATGACTATAACTTGTTGCTGGCAATCCTTATGATTTAT